>NC_143133.1:28800000-33800000 GCF_059928025.1 Delphinapterus leucas
ATAGAATGACTTAAATAGAATCTTTTACTATTGGTAGGTATAAGCCATGACAGACAATATATGCAGGTAGTTTTGAGCATTTACTCAGAACTGCTTTTTAAACATTCTTTATTTGTGAACACTAGCATCATTAACTTTTGTTACAGGAAACTTTGAGATGAACTCAAATGGTTTTAATAGTCTGTGTATAAATGAAATACCTATCATACTGGTAATATATTTGTCTTTCAAAAGCTGGCTAACAGTGCCAGAAAATTCAAATAAATTTATACTAGGGTCACTGAGACTTTCAAAATTTTCAAAAAAGTTCATGTGAATAATTTTTGTAGGACTGTATTTTGTACCATGGTTATTTTTTTGGATTTTGCAAGATTCCTCTAATGAAAGACACCTGCTCATTTGAATAATTGCACATATTGGTTTTAATTCCATTATTTCCCTCAACCCACCTCCAATAACTTTCTAGTAATTTTTAACCATTTTTTAAATCAATTTTGACAGGGAGAGTGTTTACGTGTACACACAAGCGCACATACATACACCCTGAAATAGTGATTTATATAATAACTATAGAAATCTTCAAGGCAAGTATCCAAGTATTTTGTAAATCAAACCATTTCATTCTCAATTTCATTTATATCACTACAGATAATCACAGCCACTTTCTTGTTGGGTAGAACCCAATAAGATCTCTTTGTCTCCCTGAGTTCTGCTCTTGGCTCCTTGGGTGACACTATGTTAAATCTTAACTCTTTTTTGCAGACACATTTTTATATGCATCTTGCAACCTTTAGATTAGAGGTCAATTTAACCAAGCCTACACAGGGCCTGGCCTCTTTTGCGCAAATATTTTATACACACAAAATAAGGATAAAAAGAAACACGGAAGTGGAAACAATTCGTAAGTTCTTGATAAATGGGAATGGGAGGAATAGAACCAATTATCTGTGGCAGTTTTCATGAGAAAGACATGCAGAACAATGATTCCCAAGGTGATTAATCTGATTTGCCAAATCCTAGCTATAAAATCATAAAATGCAATTATAGCTAAATGAGGAGTTAAAAGTTTATAGAATGACTATATAGTATGAGAGTGAGAGCTAAAGTAGCTGGGCTCAGATCCTGTTTCTACTCTATGACTAATTACAGTTGTGTGACCTCCGGGATGGTGCCTCACACCTGTGTCTCTCTCATTCTCATCTGTGAAATGAGGATAAAAACTGTACCTTCTTCATAGGGTTGTTTTGAAGATAAAAGCAAATAACACACATAAAGTGCTTACAACAGCAGGTGGACAGTACTCAAAAAAGCTAAGAATGCATTTATCATTTAGATATTTGCAATGATAACCACATATTGTATTGTTAAAAGGTATTTGGCCCAGTAATAATTGTGTTACACTTAGCCGATGAAACTCATACTGCTTTAATTAATAAGTGTACTTAATGCTTAATAAGTTTACACAAGATTCAAACATAGTGATACAGAAATAAACATAATTCGACCAAAGCACAAATGAAAAAGGTCTCAATCATCAGACAGGCTACTATAAATATTTAACATCTAACCAAGCAGAGCACATGCCAAGCACTTCATCAGAGGGTGGCAAATGGCTGGTAGGCTCCTGCCCATAATTAATGAAAGATACTGAACTGTAAATGAAGGGATCTGTGATGAAAAACAAGAATGAACAGAAGAATAATCAAAGTGAAGTGTGTGTATGTGTATGTATATACACACATATACATACACATATGATTAATTTAAGTGCTATGCAAGTTCCTTGGTACCCTGACCAAAGTGCCTGAAGTGCACCAGAAATCAAATAAACAGGGGGCTTCCCTGGTGGCGCAGTGGTTAAGAGTCCTCCTGCCGATGCAGGGTACACGGGTTCGTGCCCCGGTCCGGGAAGATCCCACATGCCGCGGAGCGGCTGGGCCCGTGAGCCATGGCCGCTGAGCCTGCGCGTCCGGAGACTGTACTCCGCAACGGGAGAGGCCACGAAGGTGAGAGGCCCGCGTACCGCAAAAAAAAAAAAAAAAGAAAAAAAAAATCAAACAAACAGCTCAGCTCTCCCAGTCACCTTCAGTTCCTTCAGCACTCCAGGCTCCTTCCCCCTTCATGGCCTTCACACATGCTGTTTTTTACCCGAAGTAATTTCTACTCATTTCTCAGAGCTCACTTCAAATGCCACTTCCTATAGGAAGTCTTCTCTGATTTCTAATCCCCAAATGCCAAAACTCCCCCAGAAATTCCTCTGCTGAGATCAGCACGGTATAAAACATCCTCTCATAAGGATACTTTTGACACCATGGACATTCTCCTTCTTGTAATAGTGCACCACTCCTGGTGGTAGGGACCTTTGGAATATGCTGGAGCAAGAGCAATGATTGAATTTCACATGTCCGCGTGTTAGCGAGGCTAGAGTCCTCTGAACAGGGAAACATGCTGAGTCCATAACGCCATGAGTTCAAACTTCACACATCTGATTTTAAACTTTATAGTATAATACACCATATCATCTCTCCTGCCACCTGTTTTTGCAAGTAAAGTTTAACTGACATGCTTATCTGTTTATGCATTATCTATGGCTGCTTTCATGTGATAATAGCAGAGTTGAGTAGTTATGATGGAGTCCACCACGTGGTCCTTGAAGCCTAAAATGTTTACCATCTGGACCTTTACAGAAAAATTCACAAACCCCTTCCTTAAGCCATCATAGAAACTCTCTGGTTCTTTGACTTAAACTGAGAATGTAAAGCCTTGAGTTTATCGTGTTCCTTCTGAGAACTCTCCAGTGCAGACAAAAGCAACCATGTCACTTGAGTGTTTGAGGAATTCATTTTCACTATTGTAGCAACCACCCTATTTACCAAAGCCCTGCTATCAATAGGCACTTACTTCATCTCTGATAGTCACAGATAATAATGTTTTTGCCACAGTACTCCATAGGATGTCATTATCACATTTTCCATTCATAATGAAATGCATTCAAATCCAATTAGACAAAAGGTCCCAAATTTCAATCATCAAGATTTAGTTTCCTGGGATAGCTCTTAGACCCAAGTACTATATCAGTCAGGGTCTCATTAAGGCAAAAAAAAAAAAAAAAGACTCTAGGTATTTTTGACTAGATACATACGCTAAGCCAATTTCACATTTTTGGTTCTGTTATTTTCAGCATCTAACTCTTATTACCAAATTCTGCATCAATTAGGATTTTGTTTGGCTGCTTGTAATATGCACCTCTACTAAACAATGGCTTAAACTCATTATGGGGTTATTTTTCTCACAAAATAAAGAACCCAGAGGTAGGCAGCCCAGGGCTCATATAGTAGTTCCCTGATGCCATCAGGAATCCAGGCTGCTTCTAGCTGTTTGTCATTCTTTGATCTGCCATACTGAGATTTTTAACCTTATGGCTAGTTCATGGACATGAGCTTCATGAATCATGTCTACCTTCTATTAGGAAAAAGAGGGAGACTAAAGAACAAAAAGTGCTTTTTTTTTTTAATGTGCTCGCTAAATCTAACCTTCCATGTTATAAAGTTTCCACAGATGTTTCTCTCAGCAGCTTGTACTCTTGTCTCTTTGGCTAGGACTGTGTATAATGGCTGCCTATTAGTACAAGGAAGACGGGACAATTGCTACCCTAGACAAAATCAAAGTTCTTCTAGCAAGAAGGAAGGAAAATGTCTCATGTTCTAACTGTACTGTTTCCTCTCTTATTCACCCCAATTCATTCTCCACTAAGCAGTAAGAGTATGCTTTCTAAAAGAAAATCTTTTCATATCAGTCCTCTTATAAAACTCTTCAACACAATCCTATTGATCTTAGTATTAAAAAATTTCAAAATCCTTACTGTAGCTGTCAGACGTTACGTACACTGTCCCCTGCTTCATTCCCAAGACTCATTTCATGTCCTATTTCTTACCCTCCATGTTTCAGTCACATGGGCCTCCTGTAGTTCATTTAGGTGAGGTTGGCCTGGTATAGTCTTGCCCTCACTCTTCACCTGAATAACTTCTCATTTTTGAGATATTTATTTTAATATCATTTACTTAGAGAAGGTCTGCAAAGCCCCAGATTAAACCAACCCCCTATTTCAATCTCTTATGATACCCTTTATTTCTAATTTATAGCACTTGCAAAAATGCGTTATCATATGCTTCTTATTTTATGCCTGAAAAAAACTTAAGGGCACCTTGTTTCTATCTCCTAAGAATCTAACAGATGAAGAAGGGAGTCATTTGTACAGCTAGTCTTTTCTGTAAGTTTTAAATACACATACAGCATAGCTTTGAGCTTGCCTTAGAAAGCTAGAACACTGTGAGATGTTTATTTCCTCTAAATCAGCACAGAAGCAGGAGATCAGACACCTTTGCTGTAGTCCCTTCCAAGCTGTCCCTGATTCTGTGATCTGTGAGCCAGCCATTTTTCTTCTCCTGAGGGTCTGCTTTCCATTATAAAAGCTCTGTCAGCAATGGGAAGTGGTGTTCAAACAAGGTATACCCTCTGGTCTTCTTCTTACCCAGTTCTGTCCCTGTATAATTTGCAAGGTTGGTGTGAATCGCAGTTGAGCTGTGTTTTTGTTGCCCTGAATCCTTTCTCAACTTTGTAGCCCTGTATAAAGATAAATTTGAAACATTTACGAACCTTCTCTAAAGATTTCTTCTCTGACCATGCTATAACTCTACGTTTTGAGGGTCTAATTCAACTGACTGCTGCTGTGAGGTTAAGTGCAATTTTCACCAAAGGTTTTCTGGTATATAAATCCTCTCTGCTACATAGACGAGAAGCAGTACATACTGAGTGAAATGATCTCTGATTTCATGATTTTTTTCTAATGGAGTACTGGCCAGAGGAGTAGAGATTGGGTTGAATCATGTAAAGACAGTGGAGATCTTTGGTTGACTCTATAATTTCTGAGCTATCTTACCCTATTTTGTGTCCCTAGTGAGGAAGAAAAGGAACAAAAGAAATCCTAACAATAAGAATATATTTACTGATGTATTTTCTATTTTAAAAATGGTAAAAATAAAACTAATTTTATAGAATTTGTGTAAATTAATCAAAAACTATTAAATAGTTGGGTACACGTTAAAGAAAAACTCATGGCTTTGTATCCTACACATAAAAGTCATGCTTAAGGCATCTTGGAATTATAAATTAGACTTCTATAACTATTAGCATTAACCTCTTCTGCACTGGCGAAACCACAATATTTGTATGTTTTTATTACAGTACCTATAACATATTACCTAGTGTAATATGTACATTTTTGTTGTTGTTGTGTCTGTCTTCCCAAATAGATTACAAAGTCTTTGGGTACAGGGACATAATGGTCACTAAAATTTTTGTTGAATTTTTAAAAGGTATTTTAGAGCAACTTATATTTAAGTAATGTAATATTGTATATATTTTTCTTAGACACACTATTAAAATACTTCATAAATTATAAGTGACACTGACTACATATTTGCTTAATACTTTATTTGTATAAAAATATAGAGCAATGATTCTTTCAATCCTGTAAGTCTATGAGGTACTAAATGTTCTGTTAAAATACTAAATAGAGTATAAAATGTCCTAGTAAGTTTTCAAATGTAAGGGCAAATATCGGATGGGGAATTCGATTGACAAATGGGAAGCTATGCACTGGTATAGTAATTGATATATTGCAAACTTCTTAGGTTTTCTTTCTCCTTAGGAAGTTTTTGAAAGTATTTCTGGTGTAATTAAAGAAGCTTCCCCAAAGTCCTCATTTTTACTCCAGAAATACTGACTTTAACGTTTCTCTCTCCCACAAACTTTTACTTGCTTGTTACCATGGACAGAAGTTTGTGAAGGTAAAACTTTTCTTTTTCCTCTCTAAGAACAGTTTGGTTCCATAGTTAGTACATATCTTAATGGTGTGATATACATTTTAAAATTGAAAATGTTAATATTAAAACATACGTGGTAAGATTGATATTAAACATGATGGCACAATTTTTAATTTAAAAAAAGTCACTAATTCATATTCCTCCCAAAATATTTTTAGCTATCATAAATCAAAGACATTAATGGAAATCTGTTTACACTACTATGTGAAAGTATTTACACGTATTCAATTTACTATCACATATTTTCTTACCATTCTCACTGTTGAGAGAAAAAATAAAATATTTCCACTGGTTTCCTGATTTTTCCATTTTCCTAACCAACTCTTTTTCTCACACATCCATAATTAAAACTAACCTGATTTTCACACATGATAACTGTGAGTAACAGACTGCAAAGGTTCATAATCATTAAAATATGGATATTAAAACATACGCATGCCCCTTGAACTCGAGAGTAAAATCACATCTAGTCATAATTCATCTATACCAGTTCTTCATTATGCAACCTGTATCACCATAGTGCTCCACAGAGATCATTACTAGCACTGGCATAATTTCCTTGACATACTAGAGAAACTTCATCTTATTCATTCATCCACACTAGATTAACATATAAAAATGGAAGCAGGTAGACAGCTAAAACCCAAAGTAGACATTGTTAGAAGAGCATGTTTATTGAACTGATAAACCAGTTCAGTCATTGTGGATGCACTGATATGCCTTATTATGAAATGGTTGTTAAATGGTTAAAAATAGCATTTATGAGGAAACTTAAAATAACACATTTTATCAGCTTCTTAAAATATTTTAACAGCCTTCTCTTCTTTTCAGATCCATGCTCGTACTAAGTGAAATAAGAAAATAAATGAAATCAGTATGCTGATGTATTTGAGAAAAATCACTAGCCATGGAGAAGTTGGTCCCTAGAGAAATGGGTGAAGAATGTTTCTGAGAATCACGTGCCTAGTGTCTTGGTCTGCCATTAAAAACAGCAGAGGCAAGAAGGTGAAATGTCTGTCTGAATTTGCTATTTGACTTTTCTTACCTGTGTACATTATCAATTCAATAATTTAATTCTTTTTTGTGTGTGTGTGGTACACGGGCCTCTCACTGTTGTGGCCTCTCCCATTGCGGAGCACAGGCTCCGGACACGCAGGCTCAGCGGCCATGGCTCACGGGCCCAGCCGCTCCGCGGCATGTGGGATCTTCCCGGACCGGGGCACGAACCCGTGTCCCCTGCATCGGCAGGTGGACTCTCAACCACTGCGCCACCAGGGAAGCCCAATAATTTAATTCTTTATATTCTCTAACAATTTATAAATAGGGCCCATTGTATTGTGTCCAATATGTGCATGCTAGATACTTATAACTTATAAAGCATTAATAATTATAAGGACACAGTGTGTGTGTGTCCCATTACGGGGAAAGGGGGAGTTGCAGATTACTGGAAGATGAGAGTGGGCTCAGAAATCTACACCCTGGGGTGGAATTATTTGCCCGCGAGCATCATTAGGCTATGGAGAGCTGGGAGAAAATCGCTTCTCATGACTTCATTTCTTACTTTTCAAGAAAATTGCTTTTATCTTCAACTTAACTTTAAAAAGCATAATTTACATCATTTAAAAAATAAAAGTCAACCAGAACCCAAGAACACTTTGGACCCAAATGCAGTAGCATTAATACGTAAAACTGAGAGTTTGGGGGGACATTCTAGGAGTTCATGTAATTAATACAATTGAGATTTAAACTGCATCTGCCAGTAATTAATTGCACGATACTCGACAGGTCATGTGCCCTCCCTAGCATTCATGTTTCTTCCTTGGAAGTGAGAGGTCAGAATTCTCCGTCAGCTCCTCATATAGGCCTGTGAGATTCTGGACGGCAGGGGCTCTGTCCACTCACACTGAATAGAGAAGGCTTTCAGTAAAGGTTGACATAAGTTCTTGATTCTAAAGTATTCACCACAGGCTTTCGACATAAATAATTACATGGAGCCATTGAGAGAGTTCAGAGTTCATTGTGATGTGTCCATTTTGAAATTATTTAATCTCAATGCTGTTTTATATGCCATTTAATCTCCTTGGTAGGTCAGAGATCTATTTAGACTTAAGCTCTCACTAACTGCAAGATTCTATAAGAGGTTTTGTTTATAAGGACAAGGTCTACCTGGTCAGTAATAGAGTGTTAGTTTTCTGACAGGGACCTTTTCCTTGTTTTGAGAGCAATGGGAAAGGAATATTTGTTCAGTTCCAGCAGACCTAACATGCAATCTATTTCTGGCTTTGTGGCCAGGGCCTATGCCCACTTCTTCTGTAAATGTCATAAGAATTTGAGTACCTAAAGTTTTGTTTGTTTTGTTTTCCCTTTATAATAGACTAAAGTAAGAAATTTCCTTATGATTAATATGTTCACATGGATTTTATTAATCTTTAATTTCTAACCCAAGTATTACAAAACCCTTTCCAGCACCATAGCTTTTTGTTGTAACAGTTCTTGACTCATCCTGTACAATACAATTGCATAATTACACAACTGCCTCAAGACAACATACTAACTTTCTTTAGTTTGTATAATGATTATTCTAATAGCTATTTATATTCTTAAAGACTCGGGAAAAATAGATTCTTATGAAAGCAGGATATAATAAATTCTTACTGAATGTAATTGTTTTTATCATCATCTTAAGAGCTACCATTTTTAGCACATTATATCTGAGACTCTATGCTGGGTGTTTTATACTCATTCTCTTATTTAATTCTCATTAAATAAATACCCCATACAAGGTATTATAATCCCCCGAAACAAAAATATTCAAATACTTTAAAGAGATAGATCGACAAGTTCTCATATATAGTTTACATATGACAAGTCCACTGTCTCAACTTATTTCTAGAATGAAGGAGCCATAAATAAATAAAACATTAAAAGTGTGCTTAATTATTACATGATTAGGTTATACTGTTGACTTGTGTTTAAAACATTTAAAATAATTTAATAAATGAATCATTAAATACTTCAGAGAGGACGCTTATCATAATTCCATTTCTTTTGATCTAGATCACCCCCATTGCCTACAATAAAGGTAATAAGTTTTCCCATTTTAGAGTCATCATTTCCCCCAAAGAAAAATTCTTGGAGACAGGTGACTTTTTACACTTTAAACCCTTGAAATAAATACAAAGAATCTGATAGTATGACTTTTCCTGAGCTACTGAACTACTAACCCTGTCTTGTCTGCTGTGTAAAACAATTTTCTGAATAAACGTGTACTGTGTATGTGTTCACACAAATTCTCTACTGCATTAGTGCATTTTAAAGTAATAACTCTACCACTGACTATTGAAAGGAAAACCTTCTGCATTTTGACCTCACTCCCACAAGTTTGGATGTGAAGGTGCCTGAAATGATAAATCCAGGACTTAAGAGGAAGGTACAGGTGACAGGCCTTTAAATTCAAGTACTAGGAATACCAAGGCATGGGAAAAGAGCTATTGCTTTTTTGATTATGTTGGCAGTGATTCTGCTGGGCTTTGCGGGAGGTACCTTTCCTACCTCACTGTCTACTCTGCACATAGGTGATAACTTCTGCATCTCTAAAACTAAAGGACAAATGGGTTTGGTCTAACAGTGTTTTCTTTCTCTGGTGGAGAATTATACACTTGTATTTGGTGGGACCTAACCTTTGTATGAGGTTTCATCTAGGTAACATTATATTCAGCATAACGAGTAACAAGAATTCGTGAGAAATGACTAACTCAAATGACTAGGTTTAGGTATTTGTTTCTTAAATAATATGTTTATTCCTTAGGAGATGTCTGTATTATCACTATTTCTATCCTGAAATGAAGCAGGTAAACATAGTAGTTATAGTAATTGCATATTCTAGGCAAGGTCCATGTACCAAAACACATACACATTTTTAAGAGTACAAATAAAGTATGTTTAAGGCTCATGTAATAACCGAATCTCTATGTCCAGCCCAGTCCTCTCTCCTGTGCACCAGACTTGTAATTAAACTTGCCATCACCTCCTGAATATCTCCAAATTCCCCTAAATTTAATTTGACTTAAAAAAAACCTCAACTACTCTCTCTACCAACATTGCCTTCAGGTTATCTAGAAGTAAAAGTTTATAATTTTCTAAAGAACCAACCAAGATCTCCCTTTTTATCCTGGACTTATGAGGCAGCCACTTTTCTGAGGATTGAGGATAATAGAATACAGATGGTCTGGTTTCACTTGGTTTGGTTTGGTTGTTATTGCTCCTGTGGTTGCTTCTTGGAAAGGTCCTGAAGCTCTAAAGGATCTTTAAAATTCCTGTGCCTAGGAGTTTAGTCACTAAAGAATGGTCAAGCCATTTTGTGTTAGAGCCAGGGAGTTGTTAATAAAATACTATAAAATAAGTGCTTAGAGCACGTAAGTAATTGAGAAAGTTGCTGCTTGTAAAAAGCTCTCAGTCTAGCAGAAAAGGCAGATCTATAAGAAAGAAATTAACATAGCTCAAAGTTGCCATGGATGAGGATGGCTTCTGAATCGCAAATCTTGGATAATACATGGATTCATTCAAATGAATATATTAAAAGAAGTAGGTCCTAAATTGGTTCTGATTTCTTTAGACACCTATCAGATAGATTTGTCTAAAAATGGGTTTGATATTATCCATTTAATTCTATACTTCATATTTTTCAGTTTTCACATTTGCACTGAGAATAAGTGATGTTTAGCTAATAACTGCATGGTCAGTTATAAGATTTGGGAATTGAATTAAGAAATCCCTCAAAATCCTGGACTCTTGTAAAATATTCAGCCTGTCATTCTTAATAATTTCTGCAGCATCTTTGGTGTAAGATAATAATTATTTTCTAAAAGAATTTCAGAAGTCCAATTGATAAAGTCTTCACAGTTCATTGATGTAAATGATCGAGAAGCAAAATATATAATTTCAGGAACAGAAAGTTTCTCATCACTTACATTAAAGTAAGTTCTACAGTAGATAATTTTAGTAAGCCCTAAGAAATGCCTCTTAGATGCAACTGAACTAAAACCATTGTTGCCTAAAAGACCTAAACATCTCAGTGTTTTCTATTACTTAGAAATAGGAGATACATTTGAAGTTAATGGCTGATACAGTAATGATTAGCATAGCTACAAAAATGTTTTGTGCCCATTTGTATTAATTTCAGGTGTTTATAAATCATTTTAGGATAAAAAAATCAAAATGAAAGTACAGTACTGCCATAGATATCTCCATGAGTATTTTTCCAGCATCAGCTTTGCTCATCAGCTTTGTGCTATACCTCCAGAACAAAGATAAAATGTGCAGCCTTGTCACACCACACACTGTGACATTCACTTACAACTGAGTACTAGTCAGAAAATATGAAAATTAATTTCTTAAGAATATGCTTCTGCTTAAAACCATTTAAACTTTGTCAAGAAATCTTTGTTTCTAAATAAAGAAGCAAAAATTCAATTAAGAACAGAGGCCTAACATGTGAATACGATTTACATGATTAAGCAGTGATAACACACTGTTCTGCATTTAATTCCCGCACACAGTATTGAACCAAATGTGAAACTGATACTTTGGTGACATTAAATATCCATAGCTTTGAAATGTGCTGCCATTTAATTACTACCACAGCCATGTGCCTGAGAGTTTTTATTCCTCTCTATTATGAGGCTGTCAATATGGTGCTAAGACAAGGACATTGCAGTGATACAACACCAGGGAAGAGAGTGCAATAATTAAAAATCTCATTGCATACTATCACAAAGTTGACCACATTAACAGAAATGAAAATGATCTCTGTACTCTGACTCGATACCGAGACTCAGAACTCACATCCAAAATTGTGCTGTTAGCAGTATGACAGGTTCCAAACCATGAGCCTAACCAAACACACATTTAAATCGTTAACATCACTCCTCTACTCAAAACAAAAAAGAATGTATGATTAAACCGATAATAATGCCAGGAATTAACCAACTCCAAGAATAATTTGGGATCTCCCATTCTTTATTAGACTTCAAGTTGAACGTTGCTAAACTGCTCTTTTCTATCCAAAGCGCCAAAGAGTGAATGTACGTAAGCAAAAATTATTTAAGTGGAGAATATGATTTCTCTTGTCAGATAAAAGAGAAGGAAGAAAGGGATAAAAGAGAAGGAAGAAAGAGTGGGGTTAGGCCTGTTGACCAGATTCCTTTTCCATATTAACAGCTACATCACTTACAGCCAACTTTTTTGACCAACTCCCAACCCCAAGAATGCTTAGGTCTTTAGGACGTGTTTTTTGTTGCTGCTGTTATTACTGAAAATACCTCTTCTTTTCGTTGTATGATAACAATAATGAATGATCCTTGCCCAATTTTAAAAATATGTAGAAAATTATAAAGACAAAGTTAAAATTATCTGTGAGGTCACCATTCAAAGGAAACCACTAATAAACTGTGGTGTGAATTTTTCCATACTCTCCACTCCCCACCCCAACCCAGCCCTTGTATGCCACAGACCCAGTGTCCCCCGGCCTTCACTCTGCTAAGCTGGAGGCTTTTGCTAAAAGTCATATGAGCAAGCAGCAAAAGGTGAAGCAAGGAAAAGAAATCTTTGTCCAGGATTTTGAAGGATTTCTGAATTTAAATCTCAAACCTTACAACTGAACGTGAAGTGATTAGCTAAACATTACTTACTCTCGGTGCAATTGTGAAAACTGGAAACTACTAAGTGTAGAATTAAGTGAATAATATCAAACCCATTTTCAGAGGAATCTACTTGATATGTGTCTAAAGAAACTGTAACTTACTTTGTACTGTAGAAGCTAAAGATATCTCATTTTTAAATATATATATCAGACAAGATACAATGAACAGGTTAAGTTTATTGACTCCATAAAAACCGTACTGAAACTCAATTCAAAATATTTTCTTTGGAAATCTTAATGGACGTGTGTCTTATTTTCTGTTGGCAAGTGCCATCCTCCATTGTATGTAGCAGCAAGGAAGTTGAGAATTCACCAGGGGCTTGGAACACTTGGGAAAATTTAAACATGTTTTACAACTTCAAGCCAGGACAGCTGGGCATTATAGTTGCTGTTTTTACATTTTTAAAAATCATTGAATGGATATTTTTGTAGGTACTCTGTATCCCTCTATTTGGGTGAACTGGTGTAGATCTTAAAGATCCCTGAACGTTTATGGAGTAGTCTACAGTATGAGTGCACTACTGTTTACTCTATTCCTTTATCCACAGGCATTCACTCTCAATATTTTGCTTCTAGAAAAATGTTGGTGTAAAAATTAACCTGGGGACTTCCCTGGTGGCGCAGTGGTTGAGAGTCCGCCTGCCGATTCAGGGGACGCGGGTTTGTTCTCCGGTCCGGGAAGATCTCACGTGCCGCTGAGCCTGCGCGTCCGGAGCCTGTGCTCCGCAACGGGAGAGGCCACAGCAGTGAGAGGCCCGCGTACCGCAAAAAAAATATAATAATAAAATCAATAAAATAACTTGGCCATCAGCATTGCATAAGAGTAACCTTATCCCTGCATCTCCACTAACAGTAGTTATCTTTAAAATTTTTCTCAAACTTATGGGTGTAAAGTGCAATTTTGCCCTTAAATTGTGGTTCCCTCCTTAATAGAAATTTTAAATATTTTCCAAATGTTTCTGGCCATTTGCATTTGCTCCTTGATGATTTTTACATCTTTATAACCCATTTTGTTCTGCCCTTTTGGGAGTGACCCTTAATATCCTGTCATTTTTCATGACAACTCTTTTTTGTTGTTGTTAATGCATTTGTTAAAGGTCTTTCTATGAACATAAATGTGTTCTTACATTGTAAATATTTCCCCTACTTATAATTAGTCAATTGACTATTTTGCTAAAATTTATGTTTCATTTTTTAAATAGAAATATCTATCTTTCTATATATAGCTATTCATCTGCATATATCACTTATGCATTTCTTTTTTCATTAAAAAACATGTCTTTTCCATAATTATTGATACAATAGGGGAAGTCTTTTTCCATTGTTTTTTAATTTCTCAATATTTTCTATTTTTTTTTCATTTTTTTTTTTACATGAGTTTAGAAATATTATTTACTACCTCTGATCTTACTGGAATTTTAGTTGGGATTATATTAAACCTAAGAATCAATTATGGGAAGAATGAACATATTTATCTTTATTCCCATATTTCCATTTATAGAAAATGTCCTAATATGGTGTACACATTGATAAAATGGTTAAGTGAATTATGAATGGTTCACTAAATGTAATTTTGTTTTGCACTAAAAATGTTCTCTGAACATTTTAATGGTATAGGAGATTGCTCATAATATTATTTGAAAGAAACAGAGTATAGTTATATTTCATGACTTACGATTTAAATCTTATGAATAAAAAGTGTGTACTCATATATGAACATAATTTAAAGAACTAATAAAAGCATACTCCTAAATGACATGTTATCTTTATTCATTTTTAATATTTTCTATATAGTAATAATCAGAAAAAAGCAAAATCTTAAAAACTTTAAAGAATCTTTTAACTAACTGTTCAGGAATACAATAAATCTTTCCATCAAATCAACTCATATTTTTATATCTTTCAGAAAGAAATTATAGTGTTCTCATAATCTTGAATATTATTCCTAGTTTAAATTATTCTCTTATTCACATATTTTTGGTGTTATTTCAAATTAATTTTATGTTTTTCCATTTTATGTTTTAACTAATAAATAAAATATTTTTAAAGTACCTATATAACTACATAGTCGCTTTCTTATAAGAAAAATAATTTCTTACATTTTATTACCTTACCAAATTCTTCTTAGGACTTTTAAATTGATTCAATCTTTTCTCTAGGTGTACCCTATTAATGTATAATTGTGAAAATCACGCCTCTTCCTCTTTCTGGTCTGGCTTTATTGCAATGATTGGAATTTCACATTATCTTGTATTTATTAGCAGGTATTACTTACACATTTATTTGTCCTCTTGACACAATTTCAATGCAACGTATCTGTCATTACCCCATATTTTACAGTGCTATGTAGGGGAATGTTATGTTCTGCAGTATAAATATGAGTTTCTACCAACTTATTGTGGTATTTCTAAACATTTGTCATATATAATTTGACGTTGTTCTTGATGAATCATTCAGTATATGTGTGTGTGCGTGTCATTGTTATATTTATTGTAGGTTATACTTATAAATTATATTTATTTCAGTATACTATATATACAGTAAACTGCATAAATTTCAGGATACCATTTATACAGTAAGTTACATAAATTATATCTGCATAGTATATGTGTAAATAAATTTTTACACATACACTATATAATCAACTTCCACATCAAGATATAGAACAGTTCTAACACATAGAAGGCTCTTTGTGCCTCTTCCAAGTCAATAGTTTGTACTCCCAGAGGTAATCACTATTTGCCTTCACCATGGATTAGTTTTTCCAGTTCCTAATCTTCAAATGAATGAAATAAAAGAGTATGTACTAACAATAATTTCCCAGTTTGTCCTTGCCAAAGGGACAAAATAAATGGTGTCACTAGACTTTTGCCACGAAAACCATCGGGTTAGTGACATTATTTTATAGATAACAAATCTAGGAAGCATGCTGAGGACCAAGAGTGGATATGGTATTCCTAGTTCAGTTCTGAAAAAAAAAATTTAGTCAATTCAATCTATGATGCTTTATGTGGCATAGAATAGCCTAGAAAAGTTAATATATAACTTAATTATCATAAACTGTGCTTGAACAGATGAAAATGCCACCAGACAAGATGTACAGGTTTGATTATTGTTGGAGCTGAATACATATATTCACCCTGCAATAAATGAAATAAAAATCAACAAGGAAGGCCTAAATCTCAAAGAGCTACAATGCAATGCAAACTTCAGATTTGCACATTCCATCATTATGGTAGAGTATCCCATTTTGTAGAGGGCACAGAGTAAAATCACTCAGCTCAGATAGGCTCTAGATGATCACTCGATTGGACCAAAATAAATTTTAAGTTTATTCCACCATTAAAGCCTCTAACTCACTTAGGACTTAACCCTTTCTATCATCTATCACTATGAAATAGTTATTCTCTATTACCTTGCTCAAATCATTTGTCTTTCTAAATATTACAGATAATTACTCAAAGGTGCCCTTTTTCTGCCCTTTTATTTCCAGTAAGTCAGCTGTAATTACCAAGCAGTTTCCTGCCTGCGACATCACTGCAATAGACCTTTATCAGGCTATATAGTTAATCTTAGCCATAATGACAGAACTTGTAATATTCTAAAATCAAATCCATTTTACAGCTCATTTTACGGCTCCAGGGTTAGTTGTAACAGTGATAGCTCCTGTGTGATGAGATTAATATATCTTTTACTAAACATGTAAAACATTTGTTCAGCTAACTTTTGCTAGTGATTTTAATATTCTTCACCACTTCAATCAATGACTAAAATAGAAATAATAAGAAATGCTATTCATCTTTGAACTATGTCGGCTCTGAATTGTGCAGGATACACACACATACACATTCACATCATGAAGGCTTCAGTTTTAATTCATTTCACATTAATCTGCCTGAGGATATCTTCATATTGATTTCATGACACTTAATGACCAAGAGCCTTAGTTTCTTTTTTCCTTCCCTTTATTGGCCATTCAGTAAAAGAAAAAAAGTTATCAGAAACACTATGCCAAAAGAAAAATAATAATTGAGGACAGCTGAAGAGCAAGAGTAAACTACACTATTTAATTATTTAACAACTACATTATTTAATGTAGCTTCCTTTATAAGAAGACATTTGAAATCCTATAACGTATCCTGTTACAACTATTATTCTAATTTGTATATGTAACTTCAGTTCTATAAGTTAAATGTGAGCAATTAGTCGATTTTCTTCATAATAAGATTCAGAAAATATAAAATGTGAAGTTAGGTCTTATTTATTCTTATATTAATGATTATGATATATCCCAATTCAACTTATGATTCCTTATTTATAGTTTGACTTTTACCTTAGCACTCATATCTGAATAAAAGAGCACAAGTTAAAAATGATAGGTTTGCATGGGGTCTTCTCTGGACTTTAATGAATTAATATGAAGTAGTTAATGAATTAACTATGTGACCATAAATAATTTATCAAATCTAGGTCTTTAACTTTCCTCTATTAACTGGTGGTAATAACACCCATCTAAATCAATTTATCATGACAATAAAATGAAATGAGCAACCAATATGAAAGGGCTTTATCAATGGAAAAGCCTTCAAGTGTGAGGTATTAAATAAAGTTTGTCTTCTTCCTGACTGTTAGTGTGGGCCCAATGAGCCCTTTGCCTTTCAATCCCATCTGCCTAGAGGAAAGAAATCTTCACTCTGTGCTTTTCTTGACACTACTCTGTCAGAAAGGCCTTTTCTCTTCTTCACAATCCAAACACTTTCTATTCTTCAAGACTCATTTTAACTCCTGCTGCATTAACATCTCTCCTATTGTTTTCTGTCTGTGATAATCTTTTTTTTCTTGGAATTTATATAAGTTTAATATTTTGGTTTATCTGTATTTTCTGGATCGTCCATACACTGAACAAATATGTTTTGTGCAATGTACTCATAAAATAATTTTTGTCTCCTTCTTTTTCTTTGAATTTTTATTTTATATTGGAGTATAGTTGATTTACAATGTTGTGTCAGTTTCAGGTACACAATAAAGTAATTCAGGTATACATATACATATATCTATTATTTTTCAGATTCTTTTGCCACATAGGTTATTACAAAGTATTGAGTAGAGTTCTCTGTGCTATACAGTAGGTCCTTGTTGATTATCTATTTTATATATAGTAGTGTGTATATACTAATCCCAACCTCCTAATTTATTTATTCTATCTGTGTTAATCTCTTTAACTGTATACCTACTATCTTATGTCAAAAATAAAGACATTTGTTTTTTCCAAATAAGATCAATGTTTTTTTCTCTAATTACAATGAGAAAGACTGGCTTCAGGGTTCCATGATCACTTTACTTCATCCTTCATACAAATATTGCAGGAAAAATTAGTAAACTTTAATAAGTAGTAGTAGAAACTATTCAAAGTTGAACACAAAAGAACTAGAAAAAACCAGTATCATTGAGCTATGGGGCAATTTCAAGTGATGGAATATACGTGTAATTAGGGTCCCCAAAAGAGGGGAGATTAGGGGACTAAAAAATTTTGAAGTAGTAATAGATAAAATTTTCCAAAGTGATAGAAATTATAAACACACAGATTCAAGAAACTCAAAAAATCTCAAGCCCAAGAAACCTGAAGAAAACTATACCACAGCACATCATATCAAATTATTTAAAATCACTAATAACATGAAAAACAAAAGGAGGAGGAACCAGAGAAAAAGACACATTATGTAAAGGGGAATAAAGATAAAGAAGGCAGCAAATTTCTCATTGAAAACAGTGCACACTGCAAGTCATAGAGCAATAATACCTTTAAAGTACTGAAAAAAAAAAAAAGTCAAAACTGTCAACCTAGAATTCTTTACCCAGCAAAAATGTCTTTCAAAAACAAAAGCAAAATAGAGACTTATTCAAATGTACAAATGTTAAATAAGTTTATCATTAGCAGATCTGCTCTATAAGAAAAATAAAAGGGAGTCATTCAGGCAGAAAGAAAGTGATGCCAGGTGGACACCTGTACCTACACAAAGGAATAATATCATAGGAAATGATAACGACATGGGTTACTATAAATAATTTTGTTTATATTGTCTCAAAATGTGTCATAGACCTAAATGTAAAACTTAAAATTAATTCTATAATGCCTTTAGAAGAAAATATAGGATTAAATCTTTATGACCTTGAGTTAGACAAAATTTCTTAGATACCACTCTGAAATTATGACCCATAAAAGAACAAATTGACAAATTTGACTTCACCCAAATTTAAAATGTCCACCCTATGAAAGACACAATTAAAGAAATGAAAAGACAAGATACCATCTGGTAGAAAATATTTGCGAAATCTAGTAAGAACTTGTTTCCAGAATTTATAAAGAATTTCAAAACTCAGTACTAAGAAAACATACTACCCAATCTAAAATATGGGCAAAAGATTTAAGTAGACACTTCACTAAAGATACTATGTGAATGACAAGTAACTACATGATAAGTTAGTCAACATCATCAGTATTAGAGAAATATAAATTAAAGCCAAAAAAGTGCCTAGCCCAATGCTGGGCTTGAAATATGAATGTTTTCAGTAAATCACTCAAAAGTACAAAAAATATATTGAAAGTTAGGACCAAATGTTTTCCAACTCTTATTTTGAACAATACCAATGTATTTCCTATTATTCAAAGAAATGCAAAAATATCAACTCTAAAAATTAAATTATTTTTGTTTAGCTTAATTTAATAAATAAATGCCAAAAGGCATTCTTAGAAGTGGGCAGGGAAATGTTGAAAATTTTATGATACTGAAGTAGTGAACCATCATGATAGGCAAAGATGTCAGATGATATAAATGTTTCCTTCTGAAATCTTATTGTCTTGAATGGTCTGATGTAGAATATCACAGGATCCCAGATGTCATCTGCCCAAGGATATCACTTAATATGTGTATAACAGCGTTCCTCATCCAGTGAGTCTAGGCCACTTCCTATCATCCCTCATGGACACTGGTATCATTTTCCCAGATAGAGAATGTGGGAGACAAGCAACACCTCCAATAACTTTGATATTAAAAGCACCTTTATATTTAACTGTTTATTTTCTGAGTTGGTCTTAAGGAAGAGATATGTTTACCTCACTTAATCAGACTGGCATGATTCTCGAAGAGTGGAAATAGAGGAAATGTCAACTCTGAAACTGAGTCTTTAAGCCACCAAGTAGCAGTTTAAAACTCTGCTCTGCTTTTTTCTCCTCTGCGGCCAACTGAAGACGCCCTTGGTCTGTGAGTTGGACATTGAAGGGAGAAAAGAAGGCAGACAGAAAAGAGAACATATAAAATTAAGAGATGTAAGAGCAAGGACAACTTGAATTAAATATTATACTAGATTCACTTTTAACAATATTATCACAATGTTATGTAATCAAAGAAATATTTTATATGTTTAAAAGAGATCTGATTTCATTTAAATCCAAGAGGGGAGAGGAAAAACCAAAAGACTTAGGAATGTGATATTGAGGAGAGAAATTCGAAAACAAACAGTATTTTCCACTGTCAGCAGCAACCATAAAAAGGCAGCACACAGGTGGAGGGAAACTCCTCCTCTCTTGGCAAGCCGGAGAAGCTACCTGAAGTGTGAAGATTTTGGCTAAAACCCTGGAGAGGGCATTTTGCAATAAACAACTTGATACCACTTTATCTTGTACAACCCTGAAACTCTTCACAATAATTTGAAAATGTGCTCCTCTGCTTTGTACACAGGCAAAGCTCCCACTAATGTCTGCATAAGAAGAACAGGATCAAGCATGCTGTATCTAAGTGGAAGAGCCCTGGTCACCCAGGCAGCTCTCTAGCTTCGATTGTTGTATTAGCTCTAATTCTTCAAGGAAATCTTTAAAAAAGGAAATGCAAACACCACAACAGCTGGAGGAAACAGTCAAGTCCTTGGATTATTTCTAGGCAGTGTTTCACCTTAATGTTTTTGGAGGTTAACTGGAAACAATCAAAAGAGTCTATGCATATATATATATATATATATATATATATATATATATGTGTGTGTGTATATATATATATATACACACACATATATATATGCATAAATATGTGTATATATATACACATATATATATACAAACATATATATATGCATAAATATGTACATATACACATATGCAGATATATATTGGGTTGGCCAAAAATTCATTTGGGTTTTCCCATAACATCTTACAGAAAAATCTGAATGAACTTTTTGGCCAACCCAATACACTTATATGTATATATATGCATTCAGTGATTAAAATGATTATTTTGGCCTTCATACTTAAAAGTACTATAGAACACATTTAACATTTAACTATGCTGATGCAGATATTATTTCCTAGTGATAGTTTCCACTTAAAAGTTATCTATTGCTGATTAAAGAACACATCACATAGGTAGTTAAATACAAATATTGTACCATAATAATAATTCTTTGGCTCTGTCACAGCACATTTGAATAGAAAATACTTCAGTGATTATACTTTTTGTTCTGAAATATTATGCACCAAAGTAAACATGGTGGTAATCTCCAATTGTGAGAATATAGGTTTTAGTTGTTGTTGTTTAATTTTGATTGGCTTCTTCTCCTTTTTTCCTACAGTCATCATGATTTTGCTATTGCTCTACATTTTTTTTTTTTTTTTTGCGGTACATGGGCCTCTCACTGCTGTGGCCTCTCACTGTTGTGGCCTCTCCCGTTGTGGAACACAGGCTCCGGACGCGCAGGCTCAGCGGCCATGGCTCACGGGCCCAGCTGCTCCGCGGCATGTGGGATCTTCCCGGACCGGGGCATGAACCCCTGCCCCCTGCATCGGCAGGTGGACTCTCAACCACTGCGCCACCAGGGAAGCCCTATTGCTCTACATTTTTAATCTTTAAAAAGACAAATACCTTGTGTTGAATAATTTCTATTTGCCCCTCTAGACCCAGTCTCCATTATTCCTCCCACCTTCCTCTGTGCCCAGGAGGCTGATACATATAGAGTGCATGGGTGGGTTTTATTGTCATTTGGCTACCATTTTAAGTTTGGTCAATGAGAAGTAGCAGAAGATCACAACAATAATGAAATTCAATATTAATTCATGATTTTTAAATTCTTAGTAAGCTAGGAATGGAAGGCTTGTAATTACTTTTACTAACAGAGTCATAGATTTATATATTTTCTGCTTTTCTAAAGTTACTTAGTATTTTTTGAAGAATTTAGCCATTTCATTTAAATTATCAAATATATCTGTGTAGCTTATTAAAGTATATGTCTGTAGGAATTGTTTCTCTCTTTATCTTTCTTAATCTTCGTTCTTTTTTTCTTATTTATTAGTTTGGTAAAATAATAAAATTTCCCTTCAGATTAAAATAAGACAAAGATGTAAGTTAACATCACAGCTATTCATCATTTTGCTAAAGGTCCTATTAAGAGCAATTATACTATTGACTTATTTATATGCACTATATTTCTCAGTGCTTCAATCCATAAAAGTGAAAATGAACACAAACATATGTGGACTACGAATTTACGACAAATGAGCAAAGAACACACAGTGGAGAAAGAATCGTCTCTTCAGTAAATGGTGTTGGAAAAACTGGACAGCCACATGCAAAAGAATGAAATTAGACCACTTACATCACACACAAAAGTTAACTCAAAATAGATTAGAGTCTTGAATGTAAGACATTAAGCCATAGAATTCTTAGAAGAAAACATAGGTAGTAACCTCACTGACACCTTAGTGATGTTTATGTGGAACTGACCCCAAAGGCAAAGGAAATAAAAGTGAAAATAAACAAATGAGACTACATCAAACTAAAAAAAGCTTTTGTACAGTGAGGGAAACAATGATCAAAATGAACAGTCAACTTACTGACTGGGAGAATATTTTTACAAATCATATATCCAATAAGAGGTAAATATCCAAAATATATAAAGAACTCAAACAACTCAACAACAACAAAACAAACAACCCAATTAAAAAATGGGCACCTAGTGGGAAGCAGCCGCATGGCACAGGGAGATCGGCTCGGTGCTTTATGTCCACCTGGAGGGGTGGGATACGGAGGGTGGAAGGGAGGGAGATGCAAGAGGGAGGAGATATGGGGATACATGTGTATGTACAGCTGATTCACTTTGTTATGAAGCAGAAACTAACACACCATTGTAAAGCAATTATACTCCAATAAAGATGTTAAAAAAAAAAGGGCAGAATTCCTAAATAAACATTTTTCCAAAGAAGACACAGATGGTCAACAAGCACGTGAAAAGATGTTCAACATCACTAATTAGGAAGATACAAATCCCAAAACAACAAGGAAATATCACCTCACACCTGTTAGAATGGCTGTTATTGAAAAGACAAAAAATAAGAAATGTTGGAGAGGATGTGGAGAAAAGGGAATCCTTTTGTACACTGTTGGTAGGACTGTAAATTGATGAAGACACTATGGAAAACAGTGTGGAGATTGCTCAAAAAATTAAGAATAAACTTACCATATGACCCAGCTGTTCCACTCCTGGGTATTTATCCACAGAACATGAAAACACTAATTCAAATACATGCACCCTCATGTCCATTGCAGCATTATTTCTGATAGTATGTGTATATACATATAATGGAATACTACTTAGCCATAAAAAAGAATGAAATCCTGCCATTTGTGACAACATGGATGGACCATGGAGTTATTATGTTAAGTGAAGTAAGTCAGATAGAGAAAAACAAATACTATATGGTTTCACTCATATGTGGATTCTAAAAAAAAAACATCAAAAAAAAAGTAAAACAAAACAAAACAAAAACAAACTCATAGATACAAAGAACAGATTAGTGGTTACTAGAGTGGAAGGGGGTTGGCGTGTGGGCAAAAATGAGTGAAGGGGGTCAACTTTATGATGCTGGATGGCAACTAGACTTGTGGTTATGATCACTTTGTAGTATATGCAGATGTCCAATAATAACACTGTATGCCTGAAATTTATATAATAAAAATTTTAATTAAAAAAATAAAAGTGAAAATGTAGGCAGATTTTAAAAAGATAGATATAAGCAGATAGATATGACAAGTCATAGTTCTTACTGAAGCTCTCTTTTTGCCCTCAGGATATTCTCTCAGAAACTTTGCACTCTTTTACTGTATTGGCGGATGGAAGAGGTGAAACCATTAAATGAAGATTGTCATCACTACTGTACAATATACCTAGTTCAGCACATCCCAACATGAACCCAGATACTCTGTTTTTAATGCTGTAATTTAGCCTTAACAGACATTTGTATAAGATACAGAAAGATATGAAGTCACACTGTGCTTTGTTCATGTCTTGAATAAAGAGGGCTCTGCCAGTTACCTAAATATTGATTTGTGACTTCTTTTTTATATATTGCCAAGGTATCTTACTGAGATTCAGGATGGCTGAGAGGTATGTCTTTCTTTATAGAGTGTGAAAGGGGTAACTAAAAAAAATGTAAGAAAGGAGAATCTGTAAGATGCTTCAATTCCAGGCTTGTTCTACAGCAAATCAGCTTCAGAAAAGAGTGAATATGTAAGGTAGGATTTAAAAAGTTGACTTCCTCAATACTATCCATGCCCTCATAGCATGTAAAAGTCTTTCTGAACCTCCAGATATATGAGTAATTTGGTTTAAATGCTGCAGAGTATCTGAGCCCTAGCAAACACTCAGTTATGCTGGGTTTGGAAATATAGGGCTTATTATGTTGTAATGGAGGACAGCCATGAGTTTGCTTGGACAGCATGGTCTGGAGGCCTTAGCTACAAACTGAGACAACTTGCTAGACCCGGGAGGACCCTTGAAGGAAAGAAGAGGAGCGTGAGGACCATCAGCCTGGGGTAAGGGGACAGAGGCTTCCTCTGTGAAGCAGCAGAGTAGATGAGAAGCAGTAGGAGGTCCTATGTGCTTCCTGAAAAGGCCAGCCTCTAGCAACATCTCTCCCAGGGGTCAGGCGGGTGGCGATGCCAGCAACAATACCAGCAGAGAAGTAAACTCAGATGTGCTGAGAAAGGTACAGGGCCAAAAGGAAGGATGCCCTCCTTCCAATGAAGTCTCTGCCCCTTTAACCTGATGCAAAGTGGGCTAGGTATTTTAAGTCCTACCTAGGGAAATTTTAAAATTCATCTAGACTCTAAATATTTAATGTAACAGCATTTTTGACCCTGTTTGCTCAATCTTATATAACGTTTCACTAAAACTCCAGTCATCTTTAAGATTAGAATCTCCCTAGTTTGGAAGAGAAATAAATGAAAGAAATAGAACAGTTTCTTGAACTAATAGATATAAGTACAGCTTATGTTCCTTTTTATTCTTCTAAACAATGAGCTGGATAAGTTTGAAAGCCCAGAGGGAAAAAAAAAGTTTCTTATAAGAAACAAAGTTTAGGAACTCTCTATAATGTTCTCCATCTTGGACTCCAAATGACAGAGGTCAAGGTTAGCATTTGAAAAGAGAAAGGAAATGTATTCTTCCTTCAGATGAGAAGATGAAAGAACTGATGTAGCAAAAGAAGCATATTCAAGTGGGAAGGCATATTTGTGAGTGGATTATTTGGGATGGTATTGAATACAAACCTCAGCAGTCTTTATTTTCATGGATGTTTTAAAAACAACATCCACTGAAACATTTGTTAAACTACATGATTCTCGGGTCTGTGACAACTTTGTAGAAACTATTCATATAGTCAGGGGAATTTACTAAGCTTTGTAATTAGGACTGATTTAGTGTCGCTACATAGGTAGACTCTGTTCTAAAATGAGAACCCTAATTATTCGAATACTTCTTTCTAGCAATTGTGGTTATTTATCTAAAGTATTTTTTAGGAGAGGTCGGTTGAAGATGGCAGAGTAGAAGGATGTGCTCTCATTCTCTCTTACAAGAACACCAGAATCACAACTAACTGCTGAACAATCATCAACAGGAAGACACTGAAACTCACCAAAAAAGATACCCCACATCCAAAGACAAAGGAGAAGCCACAATGAGACGGTGGGAGGGGCGCAATCACAACAAAATCAAATTCGATAACTGCTCAGTGGGTGACTCACAAACTGGAGAACACATATACCACAGAAGTCCACCCACTGGAGTGAAGTTCCTGAGCCCCATGTCAGGCTTCCCAATCTGGGGGTCCAGCAACAGGAGGAGGAATCCCTAGAGAATCAGACTGAAGGCTAGTGGGATTTGATGGCAGGACTTTGACAGGACTGGGGGAAACAGGTAGTCCACTCTTGGAAGGGCACACACGAAGTAGTGTGCCTATCGGGACCCAGGGGAAGGAGCAGTGACCCCAGAGGAGACTGAACCAGACCTACCTGCTAGTGCTGGAGGGTCTCCTGAAGAGGCAGGGGGTGGCTGTGTCTCACCATGAGGACAAGGACACTGGCAGCAGATTCTGGGAAGTACTCATTGGCGTGAGCCCTCCCAGAGTCTGCCATTAGCCCCACCAAAGAACCCGGGTAGGCTCCAGTGTTGGGTTGTCTCAGGCCAAACAACCAACAGGCAGGGAACACAGCCCCACCCATCAGCAGTCAAGCAGATTAAAGTTTTACTGAGCTCTGCCCACCAGAGCAACAGCCAGCTCTACCCACCACCAGTCCCTCCCATCAGGAAACTTCCACAAGCCTCTTAGATAGACTCATCCACCAGAGGGCAGACAACAAAAGCAAGAAGAACTACAATCCTGCAGTCTGTGGAACAAAATCCACATTCACAGAAAGATAGACAAGATGAAAAGGCAGAGAGCTATGTACCAGATGAAGGAACAAGATAAAACCCCAGAAAAACAACTAAATGAAGTGGAGATAGACAAAATTCCAGAAAAAGAATTCAGAACAATGATAGTGAAGATGATCCAGGACCTCAGGAAAAGAATAGAGGCAAAGATCTAGAAGATGCAAGAAATGTTTAACAAAGACCTAGAAGAATTAAAGAACAAACAAACAGAGATGCACAATACAATAACTGAAATGAAAACTACACTAGAAGGAATCAATAGCAGAATAACTGAGGCAGAAGAACAGATAAGTGACCTGGAAGACAGAATGGTGGAATTCACTGCTGCGGAACAGAATAAAGAGAAGAGAATAAAAAGAAATGAAGACAGCCTAAGAGACCTCTGGGACAACACTAAACACAACAACATTCACATTATAGGGGTCCCAGAAGGGGAAGAGAGAGAGAAAGGACCCAAGACAATATTTGAAGAGATTATAGTTGAAAACTTCCCTAACATGGGAAAGGAAATAGCCACCCAAGTGCAGGAAGTGCAGAAAGTCCCATACAGGATGAACCCAAGGAGAAACATGGGGAGACACATAGTAATCAAATTGGCAAAAATTGAAGACAAAGAAAAATTCTTGAAAGCAGCAAGGGAAAAATGGCAAATAACATACAAGGGAACTCCCATAAGGTTAACAACTGACTTCTCAGCAGAAACTCTATAGGCCAGAAGGGAGTGTCATGATATACTTAAAGGGATGAAAGGAAAGAACCTACAACCAAGATTACTCTACCCAGCAAGGATGTCATTCAGATTCGATGGAGAAATCAAAAGCTTTACAGACAAGCAAAAGCTAAGAAAATTCAGCACCACCAAACCAGCTCTACAACAAATGCTAAAGGAACTTCTCTAAGTGGGAAACACAAGAGAAGAAAAGGACCTACAACAAAAACCCCAGAACAATTAAGAAAATGGTCATAGGAACATACATATCGATAATTAAATTCAACATGAATGGATTAAAGGCTCCGACCAAAAGACACAGGCTTGCTGAATGGATACAAAAACAAGACCCATATATATGCTGTCTACAAGAGACCCACTTCAGACCTAGGGACACATTCAGACTGAAAGTGACGTGTGGAAGAAGATATTTGATGGAAATTGAAATCAAAAGAAAGCTGGAGTAGCAATACTCATATCAGATAAAATAGACTTTAAAATAAAGAATGTTACAAGAGACAAGGAAGGACACTACATAATGATCAAGGGATCAATTGAAGAAGATGATATAACAATTATAAATATATATGCACCCAACATAGGAGCACCTCAATACATAAGGCAACTGCTAAACAGCTCTAAAAGAGGAAATCGACAGTAACACAATAATAGTGGGGGACTTTAACACCTCACTTACGCCAATGGACAGATCATCCAAACAGAAAATTAATAAGGAAACACAAGCTTTAAATGACACAATAGACCAGATAGATTTAATTGATATTTACAGGACATTCCATCCAAAAACAGCAGATTACACTTTCTTCTCAAGTGGACACGGGACATTTTCCAGGATAGATCACATCTTGGGTCACAAATCAAGCCTCAGTAAATTTAAGAAAATTGATATCATATCAAGCATCTTTTCTGACCACAACACTATGAGATTAGAAATGAATTACAGGGAAAAAAACATAAAAAACACAAAAACATGGAGGCTAAAGAATACATTACTAAATAACCAAGAGATTACTGAAGAAATCAGAGGAAATCAAAAAATACCTAGAGACAAATGACAATGAAAACACGACAATCGAAAACCTATGGCATGCAGCAAAAGCAGTTGTAAGAGGGAAGTTTATAGCTCCACAAGTCTACCTCAAGAAACAAGAAAAATTTCAAATAAACAATCTAGCCCTACAGCTAAAGGAACTAGAGAAAGAAGAACAAACAAAACCCAAAGTTAGCAGAAGGAAAGAAATTATGAAGATCAGAGCAGAATTAAAGGAAATAGAAACAAAGAAAACAATAGCAAAGATCAGTAACACTAAAAGCTGGTTCTTTGAGAAGATAAACAAAATTGATAAACCATTAGCCAGACTCATCAAGAAAAAGAGGGAGAGGATTCAAATCAAGAAAATTAGAAATTAAAAAGGAAAAATCACAACTGACACTGCAGAAATACAAAGGATTACAAGAGATTACTACAAACAACTATATGCCAATAAAATGGACAACCTGGAAGAAGTGGACAAATTCTTAGAAAGGTATAACCTTCCAAGACTGAACCAGGAAGAAATAGAAAATATGAACAGATGAATCACAAGAAATGAAATTGAAACTGTGATTAAAATCTTCCAACAAACAAAAGTCCAGGACCAGATGGCTTCGCAGCTGAATTCTATCAAACATTTAGAGAAGAGCTAACATCCATCTTTCTCAAACTCTTCTAAAAAATTGCAGAGGAAGGAACACTCCCAAACTCATTCTATGAGGCTACCATCACTGTGATGACAAAACCATAAAAAAAGAAAATTGCAGACCAATATCACTGATGAATATAGATGCAAAAATCCTCAACAAAATAGTAGCAAACAGAATCCAACAACACATTAAAAGGGTCATACACCATGATCAAGTGGGATTTATCCCAGGGATGCAAGGATTCTTCAGTATATGCAAATCTATCCATGTGCTACACCATGTTAACAAATTGAAGAAGAAAAACCATATGATCATCTCAGTAGATGCAAAAAAGCTTTGACAAAATTCAACACTGATTTATGATGAAAACTCTCCAGAAAGTGGGCATAGAGGGAACCAACCTCAACATAAGAAAGGCCATATATGACAAACCCACAGCCAACATCATTCTCAATGGTGAAAAACTGAAAGCATTTCCTCTAAGGTCAGGAACAAGACAAGGTTGCCCACTCTCACCACTATTATTCAACATAGTTTTAGAAGTCTAGCCACAGCAATCAGAGAAGTAAAAGAAATAAAAGTAATACAATTTGGAAAAGAAGAAGTAAAACTGTCACTGTTTGCAGATGACATGATACTATACAGAGAGAATCCTAAAGGTGCCACCAGAAAACTACTAGAGCTAATCAATGAATCTGGTAAAGTTGCAGATACAAAATTAATGCACAGAAATCACTTGCATTCCTATACACTAATGATGAAATATCTGAAAGAGAAACTAAGGAAACACTCCCATTTACCATTTCAACAAAAAGAATAAAATACATAGGAATAAACCTATGTATAGGGAGACAAAAGACCTGTATGCAGAAAACTATAAGACACTGATAAAAGAAATTAAAGATGATACCAACAGATGGAGAGATATACCATGTCCTTGGATTGGAAGAATCAATATTGTGAAAATGACTATACTACCCAAAGCAATCTACAGATTCAATGCAATCCCTGACAAATTACCAATGGCATTTTTTACGGAACTAGAACAAAAAATCTTAAAATCTGTATGGAGACACAAAAGACCCCGAATAGCCAAAGCAGTCTTGAGGGAAGAAAACGGAGCTGGAGGAATCAGACTCCCAGACTTCAGACTATACTACAAAGTTACAGTAATCAAGACAATATGGTACTGGCACAAAAACAGAAACATAGATTAATGGAACAGGATAGAAAGCCCAGAGGTAAACCCATGCACTTACGGTCAACTAATTTATGACAAACAGGCAAGGATATACGATGGAGAAAAGACAGTCTCTTCAATAAGTGGTGCTGGGAAAACTGGGCAGCTACATGTAAAAGAATGAAATTAGAACACTCCCTAACACCATAAACAAAAATAAACTCAAAATGGATTAAAGACCTAAATGTAAGACCGGACACTATAAAACTCTTAGGGGAAAACATAGGAAGACCACTGTTTGACATAAATCACAGCAAGATCTTTTTTGATCCGCCTCCTAGAGTGATGGAAATAAAAACAAAAATAAACAAATGGGACCTAATGAAACTTAAAAGCTTTTGCAAAGCAAAGGAAACTACAAACAAGATGAAAAGACACCCTCAGAATGGGAGAAAATATTTGCAAATGAATCAGCGGACAAAGGATTAATCTCCAAATTATATAAACAGCTCATTCAGCTCAATATAAAAAAAAAAAAAAACCCAATTCAAAAATGGGCAGAAGACCTAAATAGACACTTCTTCTAAGAAGACATACAGATGGCCAAGAAGCACATGAAAAGCTGCTCAACATCACTAATTATTAGAGAAATGCAAATCACAACTACAATGAGGTATCACCTCACACCAGTTAGAATGGGCATCATCAGAATATCTACAAACAACAAATGCTGGAGATGGTGTGAAGAAAAGGGGACCCTCTTGCACTGTGGGTGGGAATGTAAATTGATACAGCCACTGTGGAGAACAGTATGGAGGTTCCTTAAGAAACTAAAAATAGAATTACCATATGACCCAGCAATCCCACTACTGGGCATATAGCCACAGAAAACCATAATTGAAAAATACTCATGCACCCCAGTGTTCATTGCTGTGCTATTTACAATAGCCAAGTCATGGAAGCAACCTAAATGCCCATCGAGAGCCGAATGGATAAAGAAGAAGTGGTACATATACGCAATGGAATATTACTCAGCCATAAAAAGGAACTAAATTGGGTCATTTGTAGAGATGTGGATGAATCTAGAGACTGTCATACAGAGTGAAGTAAGTCAGAAAGAGAAAAACAAATATCGTATATTAACGCATATATGTGGAGCCTAGAAAAATGGTATAGATAAGCCGGTTTGCAGGGCAGAAATAGAGACACAGATGTGGAGAAGAAATGTATGGACACCAAGGGGGGAAAGCCGCCAGGGGGTTGGGTGGGGGTGTGATGAATTGGGAGATTGGGATTGACATGTATAAACTGATGTGTGTAAAATGGATGACTAATAAGAACCTGCTGTATAAAAAATAAATAAAATAAAATTTAAATAAATAAAGTAATTTTTAAAGGGAGGCACCTGCCTTAAAAATGGTCAGTGTAGCAGCTCTTTACTAAGCATACAGTTTATTTTTTATGCATTAGCCAATATATTACAAAATGTGTACCTGAAAATACTTCTTTCTACACAAATACATGTGCACACACAGAGTTTTATCAAGATTTGTTGTCTTGACTGTAAAATACTGCTTAATTGCTCTCTAACGGCATTGCAATAATTTAACTTCTATGAGTCCCCATTCCCCAACCCTCCCTTGCCAACACTTAACGGTAGCAGTCTTAGTACTGTTGATTTGAGAGGTATGAAACTTCGTATTGCATTATTTTCATATTAATTTATTTGGTTGCTATTAAGGTTGAATATATTTTTTATCCTATTGTCCACTTGGTTTTCTCCTCTGAATTTCCTGTTCATATTCTCTTCATATTTTCAATGAGTTGTTTAACTCTTCCTTAATGATTTGTAGACGTTCTGTGACGTCAATTCTTTGTGATTTTTATGGGATGCAAATATCACTTTCCAATCCTCAGATTGTAAATTTATTTCTATTTATATGTTTATTTATATTTATGCTTCAATGTCAGTCGTTTCCTCTAATTACTCCTTCACGTTTCCAATTCTTTCTTTAGATGATTCTGATCTCTTTTTAAACACTTCCATTGATATTTCTATTTCCTTGGGTAACAGTTTCACGTCTAGAATTTCCATTCCCTTCCGCAACCAAATCTCTTTTTCATTTTTCATAGTGTCTCCATTTCCTTGAGATAATCCCTTATATCCTAAACTGTGCAGGTCATCTCCAGAACAGTGTTACATTTGTTCTGCCAGGCATCACTACCCAGAGACCAGTTTTGTTGTTGATACTCTTGTTCATTTCTTAGTTGGAATATGTGAGTGGTATGCAGTGATTTCTCATGGAGGAAGCTTTTTTTTGCCACCACTGTTTTTGCAGCTACTTGATGCTCCAAATTTTATACAGGGTTTTCAGTTACATTTTGTCATGTCATGACAACTCCACATACCCTGTTTCTTTCATTGCCTGAGGATAAAAATTCAAGCCTCTATATTTCTAAATTTGATAACTCTACCTATCCCTATTCCACCCCACCAGCAGAGAGCAGCATTAATATCTGCTCAAGTGCTTATACTCTGAATTTTGGGTTCTTCACTTTTGGCAATAGGATATATTGATAGATGTATACATATATGTATATATACGTAAGTATATACATTAACCTCAGCTATACAATTAAAATAACCCCAAATATATTTTATTGATTTGGCATATTTAAATTGGGTGAAATATCATATTATGTTAGCCTGCTGTTTGGTTTTTTTTTTTTTTTTTTTGCGGTACGCGGGCCTCTCACTGCTGTGGCCTCTCCCATTGTGGAGCACAGGCTCCGGACGCGCAGGCTCAGCGGCCATGGCTCACGGGCCCAGCCGCTCCGCGGCATGTGGGATCCTCCCGGACCGGGGCACGAACCTGTGTCCCCTGCAACGGCAGGCGGACTCTCAACCACTGCGCCACCAGGGAAGCCCCTGCTGTTTGGCTTTTTGCTTGTTTTTTATTGGTTTTTCCCAGAGCTATGGATTTTCCCTATTTAGGTATTGTGCTCATGGTGGGGACAGACACACACATATGCACACTCAGCTTACTAGGAAGTCATTCCAGATGAATACATGTGTCAGAAATTGGCTTCAGAAAATAGAAGCATACCTCCTCTTCCAGAAAAGCAAAAAGAGGTTTTTTGTCCTTCAACAATTGGTATGAATGAGAAGGGTGCATCATGGTCACCTTCAGAACAGAGAATCAGTCAATCAACTCGCACACTTATTGAGTTTTCGACTTCAAATAAATCCCAACTTTAAGAACAGTGTTAATGAATTCCTAATACATCACCCTTCTTACTATTCGTATATAAGTTTTATAGGCCAAAAGATATTTAACAAATGATATTTTCTCATGAATACACTATCTTTCTTTTATTTGAACTTATCAAAGATATCAAACTGACAATAATATAATTGTGATTTTGAAATGATTATTCACAAGCCACAAATCAGAAAAAAATTAGCATAAAGTAGTCTTCCAGTGCTACGTTGTACTATTTTGCTTTAATTCAGCAAAAAAATTAAAATTTAGTACATAACACAGATCATGCTAAAAAATATAAATAGCTTTTAAAATAACTGCTAACAAGCAAATTAGCTACTGAACGGAGTGGCAGCAGATCAATAATGACAGTAAAACTACAGAGTTCTTGCTGATCTCATATCGTCTGTGAATGCAAACTGTAAAAGAGGTCCCCACAGGACTCCAACAATAACCTACAAAGAATGAGACACAAAGGGTATCGAGCATAAAAATAGTTCAATTTCCCAAGACAGCCAGCTCTTGTCACATCAAACTACCTATTAGTCACAAACTCATACAACTAAGAATTCTCTGGCCTCCTGAGATCACCTGTCATCTTGAAAAAGATAATACCAATGAAAGGTACCAGTTTCTTCTGTAACATATTCAGTTTATTGTTTCCAACAGATCAAGCAATTTATGATGTTGCTATTACATATAAATAAGGTGCTATACTCTTAGATTGGAAAATGGCATTAATGTGTCAGTAAATGGAAAAGGAAAGGTAAACAAAATAAATGTGGAAATATAGTAATATACCCCAAAGGACACATATCTTCCTATTATTTCATATATCTTTATATTATTTAGAATTACCCAAAAAGGTGTTAATCAAATAATAAAATAAAATGTAAGAAATTTTAGCTTTCATAGAGTAACTAAAAAGCTTGTCTAATCTCCCTATTCGATGGATATAAAAAATGAGGTTTAATGAATTTAAATAGGGTAACACAGTAATTTAATAGTAACATAGGGACAGGACTCTCAAGTCAACGTTTGAACACCTTTTAGAATGATTTAGTATGCACATAATCTTAAAACATTTCCTATATAGGTAGAGTTATATATAGGCCATATGATGCAACAGGAAAAGCAACAAATTTGTTAGTGAATTGTCATCTTTATAAATGAGTATCGAGTGGCTACAGTCTGTCAGGTTGTGAGCGAAATGCTGGGGTTCTAAAAATGATAATCCATCCTCAAGAATTATGTAGTATAATGGGAGAATGCAGACAGGTATTTCAAATGGGAAATAATTGGGGTTTGTTATGGCTGTAGGCACAGGTATTATTTGAATACAGAGGAGAGACATCTGAATTGCACTGCAAAATGGGGAGGATTCTAAAGGCTTTCTAGAGAATGAAATTCTTGAATTAAGTTTGAAATATAGTGGGAGAGACCTAGAGAGGAATAAAGGGGCTAAGAGTATTCCAACAAGAGACCACAGCAGAAATGAAAGGAGAGAGGAATTAGAGAGGGAGGTCAGGGTACGGTGACAGGTGGGGTGCAGAGAATTAAAGGCCTTGTGGATCAGGCTTAGTACTTTCAGGGTTTTTTCCTCTTTGATATGAAAACAATTTAAGATTTTTAGCTAAAATGTCGCTTTGCAAGCATTGTGGAGGGTAAACTGAAAGATAGCGAGACTAGAGGCACAAAGAAACTCTAAAAGGGTAGTGGAAGCCAGAGGCCTTGTCAATGGGTAGGGCGGAAAGGAAGGTCTGGATTAAAAAAGGATATGTGGAAGGTGTGGTCTACAGAACTTGGTTGCTATGGGGTTTGAGAGAGATGACTACAGTTGTAGCCAGGTTTCTGTCTTGGTTTCTCAAACAGTAAGGAAGTACAATTAAAAGAGAATGTTTCAGGGTGAGAAAAGGGAATATTTCTATTAATTATGGGCATGTTGTATTTCAGACAAAAATAGGACATCCAAGTGGAAATATTGCACAGTTAATGGGGTGTAATCGAATTTAGGTAGCAAAGATTTGGAAGTCATCAGTGCATAGGAAGATCTGAAGTCATATGTTTAGATAAAGAGAACATATAAGGATAAGAAAGCAAAGCTTTCAGGAAAGACTTCTAGGGCATCCAAACTTTTGAAAAGAAAGCAAAGGACAGAGGACCCAAGCAAGGAACTATGGAGTTAACGGAGAAACAGAAGAAGATTAAAAAACCAAAAGAATAGCATCATAGGAACCAAGGTAGAAAAGTTTTTTAAAAGAGGAAGCATTTATTAGCCTCAATGCTGTAGAAAGGCCAAGTTGGAGAATATAAAAGTGTCCAATAAATCATTTTAATTTGAAGGCCATTGGCAACCTTAGTGAGAAGAATTTTAATGTAGCCTCTAGGTGAAACTGATTAAATTAAAGAGTAGGAAACGAAGAAGTGGAGAGTGCATGTATAGATTGCATTTCCAAGAAACTTACCTGTGAATTAGTACTATGATAATAATTATTACAAGGTTAAGCCTTTTGAGTGGTTACTATGTGCCAGGCTCTGTGCCAAGCACTCTGTAGTAACTAACCCATTGAATCATTCAAAATCTATAAATATTACTATCCTCACTTTACACTGATAAAACTGAGGCCTTTAAAGGTTAAGTGATATGCCTGAACTCCCAGAGTAAATAACATTCTTAACCACTATTCTGATGCCCACTAACAGATGGAGAGATTTACATCTAGAAATAGAAACAATAGATTGAGGAAAGGCATTTTTCTTCAATATAGATATGAGGTGAGACTGATCATGTTTCTACATGGATGGAAAGGACCAGGGTCAAGGGAAAAGCTGAAAAAAAAAAATTGAAGGAAAGAAATCTTAGGGAACACCAGAGCTCATAGGGTTTATTACATAGTTGGTGGGACCATCCTCGTGTAAGAGATAAAAATGAATGCACCTTCCAGGACAGCAGGACTCAGAGAGATATAGGATTATACCTCTACTTAATATCTTAAAACTTCAGTTTTCTCAACTAAAAAAGGGGGATGGCAATAATTGCTCTACGAATTCTGTTTGGATTTTATGAAGAAAAATAAAACAAGAAAAGCTGAAGAATTTCAACTGGACCACGCATTTCAAAGAGTGGGTGTAACAGTAGTCTGCCGGCACATATGTGTGTGTATTAGAATACCAGAGCATTCCTGAATAGAACTGGATCATTAGCAAACTCGACCCATCCACCATGCAGTTATGGTTTCTAGGTACAACCTGTCTCCAATTGCTCAAAACCTTTTCTTCTCCCCTTTTTTCTTCTCCCCTTTTTGGAGCTTGTTGACCATAGCAAACATTCCAGGTCTTCCTCTTGCTCCCCATAATGCTCTAGAGCATTCTCATAGCACTCCTGTATCTACAGATCCATAACTCTCTGTCTTTGGTCACACAGAAAATGTCCCCTGATCTTTCCTTAGAAAAAGGGTTGGCGTCTCATTTTAAAAACTACTCTCTTTACCTGTGTCCTAGACTTCATCCCTAAAGACTTGGAATAAACAACAGGCAAACAAAACTGAGGTGTAGTCCTGCTTCTAGTGCATATTTAAGCACGTGACTTGGGACAATACTTTAATCCTATTAAATTTGAAAGTCCTCATTTGTAAACTGAGGATAATCCCAATTCGTAACAGCATTGCTTGAGGCTGAAGTTAGGTATTACATATGGAAGTGTGTGAAGAGTCTGTTCTCATTCTGTTTCCTAATCCTCGAATTTATATATTTTTTCCTACAGTATCTTTTTATCTCTTAGTTTTCCACTATTTAATCTCTCCTTGTTTTAAAAAACTATCACCATACTTTTATTTTTCTCTTCTTCCACAGTCTTTATCTAACTTCTTGAATAAATTGTTTATATGGCCAATCCTCACTTATACACCATTTTCATATCTACCCCTCCCCCCAAATTAAATCTTCTATAGACCTCAGCAGAAGGCAGGCTACATAAGAAGTGCTTGTTGGATTAATGAATGGAGTAAAGAACGTCTGTTTACAAGTTCATTTTATAAACACTTCAGTAAACTATATCTTGATTACAAAATCAATAAGCTAAGCTACACATTTGGTTTATACAAATGAAAACACAAAATGGCTTATTATATCAATATCAGTAAATTTAGATGTCAGCTATGGCAGAACAAAGATCATCCCTATAATGGCCCAACATTTTACACTTTGCTAGTTACATTGATTTAGTTCAGAACGCAGGTTAGTGATGCATCTGGAAGAAACATAAGGACATAGCTGGAAAGAGACAAGCAAGAAAGGGAAAAAAGGAGTTTGCTATTTCACCTTTCACTGAGTAATTGCCATTCCTCTTTCATGATAATTGTTCATCAAAATGGATTGAGGGGATTTTATTTATTCTGTTTTTTTAATCATTATTTATTAAAAACCATTTGTTCTTTTAGAAAGTGATGCAGTAAGTGATTTTGGCTTTCAATAAAACATAGTAAGGTTGATTGGTTGCCAGAATCCCATGTGAGGGCAGTGTTTACTAGTTTTACATATTTCTGTATATCATGAGTTTTCATCTCTCCATTACTCACCGAAAGGAGAGCGTAGAGGCAAGCATTTCAAGGACCTCACAGGAACTTTTGTAGCATGCACGGTACACATTTTCCTGGAAACACCCAGAAGACTACTTTCTTAGTATACATCCCTATATGACTCAGTCATTATTCCCGGATCAAGTAATATATACATTGGCATGTGCTGTGATTTGAGAAGTGCCAGAAATTACCCTCCCATACCAATAACTCATCCACCACCTTAATTACCAAAACAAGTTAATGACATATGAATTATCCTCATGAGAGGATAGTCAAAATGCAGTTTGATTGCTTGATTAAATTTTTTACCCATTCAGTATTGAGTGCCCATCTGGAGCTTACACAATCTAACCAAGTAGACAGGAGAAAAATTAAATAACAATTCACAGCAGTCTATAATTAGGGAACAAACAGAATCATATATAGTATGGGTATGGTTCAGGAAATATGGTCATTGTAGCCATAAGCAGTGAAAGAAGTAATCCAAACCACACTTATATCTGTCTGGGGAAATATCACAAAGGATACAGGATGTGCACAGGATCTTGATGCATGGGTAGCATTTGAATAAGCTATGGGTATGAGAAAGACATTCCCAATGGAGAAACAGCGTGGATATGTGCACAGCTTGGAATGAACTGGGTGTGAACGGTGTCACCTAGGGTCAAAGACTAACATTTTGGAGCCATGAGAGATAATGCTAAACATACACACAAATTTTGGGACATCTAGTCCAAAGAACTTAAGTGGTAAGATATAGAAAATTGAATAGATGAATGGTAAAACTCATTAAGCAGATCTAATGCCTGTTTATATGGATTTAAGAGAAAGAGTTTCAAAGGCCATCTGATAAGAATAAAATTTTGAATCAAGATGTTTTTAAAGCTTCCTTAAAAATACTCCTTATAGGCTCTATACTGATAAAAGTTACTAGTAATATGTTGTACATACGGTTTTATTGTCATGTTATAAAACTGTTCCTGAGGGGGAAGAAATTATTGATTGCATAACTTTTATACAGGAGGACTTCTGCATACACATTTCTTTTGTTCCAGTAATAACAAGTAGAAGGTAAGCTTCATGAGGTTAGAAGTTAGTCTGTCTCGTTCACTGCTCTCTTCGCATCTCCCTGAACTTTACTTGGCATATGGAAGTGATTCAATAAACATATATTGAGTGAAGAGTTAATATTGGAACAAATAGTATGATCACTATCTTATGAATAAGAAAGCTGACATTTTTACAGAGTTTCATTCATGCCAACTTGACTCTAAAATCTTCCCTCTTTACTTGGAAGGATAAATGAGTGACAGAATCAGAATTAAGATTATCAATTTGCAACTCCTATACCTTCCAGCTATCTGGCTCAGCCATAGCTCAGGGCACAAAGACATCATTCAGCATGACCTTTACGTCTTAACAGGGGGAGAGAGAAAAAAATGATTCCCCCCCCCTTTTTTTTTTCTCTTCATTCCCTTTTTGGCCCTCCTGTTAATTTGGCATTTCTTTTTTGTGTGTTTCCATTCACTTTATTGAATTAAAACCAGCTCAGCCTCTAGGAAGTAAAAAGTTACTACCATATGATTTCCCCTTTCTGTTCCATCTATCTGTCTATCTATCTATCTTTCTATCTATCTATATATCTATCTATCATCTATCTATCATCTGTCTCACATATCTCCATCATATCTGTCATCTGTTGTGAGACTGTCAGATGGAATCGGGTTCCTCCCTCCCAGTCCCCGCGGTCCCTGAATCCGTGACTGCATTTGTGAACAATGTGGACTCCTAGACTGAAGGGAGTGAAGAGAAGACCCTCATCCCTCCTTTCCTTCAGAGTAACAGTATTTCCACAATTCAGTTGTTCAGATGAAAAGTTAGCATGGGTTTTATGTTAGCCATTAGAAGTGTGTCTTTTAAAGCTGCCAATAACTATTCTTTTTTTCTCTCTTTATTTAACTTGTACAGCAACAGAAAAATAAATCAAATTACTTGTTTTTGTGATTTGCTTATATTTTCTACTATTAAACCTGTATTCAATTCAAAAACTTAAAAGATAAGTGTAGCTGTTGATTATGGTAATGTAACCAATTTTAGTAATGTAACCAATTTTTAAATGGGTGTTTGTGTGTATCTGTGTGAGAGACACACAGAGAGACACAGAGCGAGACAGAGACAAACACAGAGGCTGCAGATATAAAGGTGGCAACAGACGGAGCACAGGTGTAATGAAAATGCAAATCCTTCTTGACCCACTGCTGACTTGGGGAAGTCTTCAGTGGCTTGGTTGGCCTCAGAGTCTATTTGATGTGGCTCTTTCAACCCTTACATGTGTTTACATAGCCAAATCCACTGGGCTCTTTTTCCAAACCACATTTTTTAAAGGTCTGTTTCAACTAGCAGTTTGGGATCACTATCCCAACTGAGATTCACCAATTATGTTGGCAATATCTAGGTAAAAGTAAGGAAATCACATATTTAGCAGAATACTAAAATTAGTATTTTTATTTGGCAAGTGTAGAAATTATTTTATTTTCATATTAATCATAACTTAAGTACACACCACAAACTGGATTGAAAAATAAAAGTTTAAAGCAAGATTTAATCAGATTAATCTCATAGAATCCCCTGGCTCTCTTTTATAGTGCTTATCAACATTTTAATGTATTAATCATGCAATTTTCATTTAATGTCTGCCTTTCTCCCTTATAATTCCATGAGGGTAGGGTCTCTGATGTCTCTCTCAGCAATATACCCTGCTTCTATATAGTGTCTAACAAATAATAGCTAAGTACTGAATAATTATGTGTTGGTTGAATAAGTGAATGATCATTGAGAGCTTATTATGTTTTTAGTACTCCACTTGGGGTAGAAACAGTACCAAACAACATAATTGGTTCAGTTAAAATGCTGTAAATGTTCAGAGGAGTACAACAACCTGCTCAAAAAAGAGCATAGCTTTTGTGGTGGTTTATTTGAGGAGACATGACCAATATGTGTCTTCAGTTAAAAAAACTCTTGGGGACTTCCCTGGTGGTCCAGCAGTTAAGACTCTGGGCTCTGAATGCAGGGGGCCAGGGTTCGATCCCTGGTCAGGGAACTTCATCCCTCGTGCCACAACTAAAGATCCCGCATACCACAACTAAGACCCGGAGCAGCCAAATAAATAAATAAATACTTTTTTAAAAAAAGAAAAGAGGGGCTTCCCTGGTGGTGCAGTGGTTGAGAGTCCGCCTGCCAATGCAGGGGACATGGGTTCGTGCCCCGGTCCGGGAAGATCCCACATGCCGCGCAGCGGCTGGGCCCGTGAGCCATGGCCGCTGAGCCTGCGCGTCCGGAGCCTGTGCTCCGCAACGGGAGAGGCCACAACAGTGAGAGGCCCGCGTACCGAAAAAAAAAAAAAGAAAAGAAAGAAAACTTTGGGATTCCTCTCAGTTTATGAACTACCACATCAATCAATCTGTATGACCTTCGTGTACAATAGTCTCTGTTAAGGACAAATCTGAGGTTACTTTAACTTTGGGAGTTTCCAGATAAAGCAACTCAATTTCCCATCATATTTTAAAGATTAGTAGCCACAGACTATAAGCTTCTTGAGATCAGAGATTTCAAGTTTCTTGAAGGTTCCACTATAGTGTTAGCTCTGTGGTTTATGCATAGGAAACAATAAAGAAGTGTCAGTCAGCATGAAGACTCTTTATAGCACATGGAGATTGTGCTACGTATGTGTCTATTATTGCATTGACAGCCCTGGGCACTTAAATGACCTGCATTTTTTGTGAAGCAAATATTATTTCATAATGAGGTGACGGGGGACACACATTCCAACAGATACTGGGAAGCAAGCAAAGGCTATAGTTAGATAGTTCTTTTAGTACAAATCCATGGTCCCTTTACCTGCCCTTGTTACATGGAAGATAAATTCAAAATGAGAAAAGCAGTAGTAAACAAGGCTGCCAGGAATGCCTATAGATTCTAGAGAAAGAAGTAAAACAGAGAAAGGTGGTCCAAAAAGGAAGAGACAATCAGAAAAGGAGCTGAAACTAGAAGAGCACTCAATGCAGAAAGAAAAACTTTTTGCCTATTTTTGTGTCCTACTAAATGTTCCCATTCCTAGTTCTTGATTGATTTATTTTCTTGAACTTGTCTTATATTAGCAGCTTTCTCCTCATTGGGGATTTTTCTTCAACTCCTGCTAGAAATTGGAGCCTAATAATATATACAGTCTTTTCCAGCTCCCCTACTCTAAACTCAGCAGAAGTACTGACCATTGCCCCTTCAAATTCATTTATTCACTTGGCAAATAAATACTATCTGCCTACTATGTGCCAATTACTGTTCCAGGTGTTGAGGATCCGGTGATAAACTAAACAAAAAGGTCTGCCTTCACAAAACTTAGTAAATGTGATCTCTGACAGCAAGAGCTACGTGCCAAACTAAATGCTTTATGTCAATTATTTCACTTAATCCTTCAATCCTTTGGGATAAGCACTGATATTATTCATATTTTACAGAGGAGGAAACTGAGCTTTGATAATTAAAGCTACTTGCAAAGATTACATAGCTTGTAAATATGAGTCAGGAACCCAATCCAGTCAGCCTCTAGAGTGCTCACCTGAAACAGCACTCTGCATTGCTCCTTTCATATCTGAGAATGGGTGCAAAAACAAATCCTTTACCTTGCCTAATCTCAGAGCACCTGACTCTCCGGTTTGAGGTCTATAGCTCTATGACGCTAACTCATAGTTTCCTTCTTCAAGAATGAAATTTGGGATAAAAGCCTCATTTCCTCATCAAAGAGCCTCTTTAGTAGTTCACTGGACACTTGCCCAAGCAATTACAGAAGAAAGTTAGAATTGAAAACAAGGGGAACATGCTTTCAGAACATCATGGTTATTAAATGACTGGAAAAATATAAAGACCAAAAAGTTTTATAGCTACTTGACAGCTATTTTAAATCAGTACTAAACGTGGAGAGAAACAAAAATACATTATATTTTCAACTTCTATTGGCAATTTGTTATAATAACTGAATGATGGATGAAACAAATCATCCACAGTAAATATAATCATCATTATCAGTTATTATTAAAAACATGCTTCAAGTAAACAAGAGTTAAATCTACTTAATATATCAAAGTTTAAAAATTCTTATAACATTTAGAAATAAGAATTTAACTTGACTTGGATGAATCATTAAGCTTCATACACTAGGCACCCCTCTGCTTACTATCTTCCCTTGCCAAAATTCCTACCAACAGAGCAGCTACTGCTTTAGTCTCCACTGTCTTTGTCTCCAGCACAATTCTTTCCTTTTTGCATTTATACCACTGCCCCTAAGGCAAAATTTTGTCTCTGGACCCCATAAGTCTTCCAATCCCTCCTAAGATGAGCCCTTGAATTTCACATTACCATCACCAACAGCCTCCTCCCAGCCAGTTTTTTCTTTTTCCATCAGCAGACAGAGTTCTACGCTCCTTCAAAGGATCATCAGCCACAAAATTCTGGCCCACTAGAAGCACTTCTTAAGGCCCCAGTCAAAATGTACAAACTTCAAAATAAGACTAACAAGGTAGGTCACACCAAACAAAAAGCAATTCAAATGTTCTAATCTTTGTGTTTCAGAGAGGAAAGAGGAAGAGCAAGGTTTACTCCAAACATGACAATAAAGAACATTTTCTTTAAGAATTAGGTAAAGCCCACAAATTATTCCTTAAGATGTACATGTGTTTCCTTTGCGTTTTCTAACTAGCCACAAGCTTCCTTCTCCATGCAAACCAGTCATCAGGAAAGCAAAACCAACAAAAATCAAAGTGGCCTCTGTGTGGGGAGAGTCTTAGTCTATCTAGTGTTAAGCTTGGACCCAAGGGATGTTATCTCAGATGCCACTAGAACGAAACGGAATTAGCAATTACACAGATCTTCTCCACTAGAATTGCATTTAAAATAATTTAACATACTTGTTACGTATACTTTAATCATGTTATCCCGTAAGTAACGAGACACTGGTCTCAAAGGTCAGTATATAATTACAATGTATGTACAAGGGGGAATACTAGCCCTAGAATTTGGAATGTAATGTTGCCTCTACAATTCTTTTTTCCTTCCTTTCTTATATAGTTCATCTGAAGAAGCTATCTTCTTACCTCTCTTCGTCAAAATTATGAATGAGAATTCTTAGAGGAAAGGTGCTATAGATCTGGCATGTCGCTTGAAATATAACAAAAATACATTGTCTTCACATACAAAGATAATATCATCATTAAATAACTTTGTTGCCATTGTTTCAAATCTAGTATATGCAGAAGTATTTATTCTACCATGGAATGGAGAATCTCAATCCACCATATATGTGTATATTTAACTCATGACCTTTGCCAGGGATGCAAAAATAAATGTATATATTTTTTCAACAATCTTGGCTGTGTGCTCCCATAGCAAACTGCACTTCACCTTCACAGATTTTCTCAGAGTTAGAACCTGTAGCGTGCTCAGTTCTTGAGCATGGAATGGGAAAATATCCTCTCTGTTACTTATCTATCCAGGAGTCTATTATTGAAACTTATACCAAATAAGCCAGAAAAGGATATTGCCGCCCTATGTCGTTTTCCGTGTTCAAGAAATTATTCATATATGTTCCTTTATGGTACATAAGAAGCTCTGTTATTGTGCACAGAGAGCCAGAGATGATGTGATAAAAATATAGTCTAGCTTATTAGGCTTTTGCTCTTTCTGGCTCTCCACTCTTAGACTGCACAGCAAACAGGGTCTACAACACAGAGAAAGGATGATGAGATATATATATATATATATATATATATATATATATATATCCCGATGCCACTACCTTCTATGTGAGTCTACTTTGAACACCAAAGGAAAAAGTGCCAAATGCCCTTCTTTCAAAGCAACATTAACAAAGTAAGTCAGTTCCTCTTATTCTGAAAAGGGAAGCAGTAATATGCCTAGCTTCCAAAGCTTAGTGAGAAGAAAACAGGGGAAAACCTATCACTTACTGACTGAGTTTTATGGTGAAGAATTCTAGGCACTCACATATTGGTAATCTGATAAACAGTCAGTTCCCTAGCGTGTATTTTCTCTACATGCTGATAATTCTACCCCAAACTCCCTCAAATTGTGCCTTTAATACTTTAATATTTTGTGCATAAATGATTTGCCTTTTAGCTCCTAAATCTCTGATCTTTTCCAAGTTAAATATGTCACCAATCTTATATTCCTCAAAAAATATGTTTTTTTCTATTTAAAAAATAGATGATAGATAGATAGATAAATAGAACACTAATAAAAACCAGACAAACAAAAATTCAGATGTTAGACTAGGGATGATTACCAAAAAAAAATTGAGAACCTTGAGTAGAAACATTTTTGTTTTTTTGTTTCTTCTTAAGAGAAACATCCCAACCAACCAGAAAATTAAATTATTACAAAATTATGCCTTTCTCCCTATCTCCTGAGTACATTGCCTTAATGATAGAGTAGCTACAATAAAATATGTTTTCTGGCCTTCTCTCTAATTAGGACCATATTTTGAACTAGCTGTGTGTCTTTCACATACATTACACATATGTATAATGGGTATCATCATGCTTTATAATATAAAGAAATAGCCTATGCAGTTGTCCAATTAATATTTAAATGTCTGAGCTTTGTTTTTTGGGTTTTTTTTAGTTCTCTCATCCTTTTGAGTGTCTGGTAGCTTGTTGCTCTATGACATGTCCATTTTTGGCTGCCCCATGTCAATGTTAGTCATCCCAATGGTTTTAGCTGCCATGAGTCACTGTTTGCCGAAGTTGCCTGTTACCACTCCCCAAACATTATAAAGGGGCTATTGTTCCCAAGTGTGAACCTTAGTGTTTCCAAATGTGACACACTGAATGGCCATGATGAGTTCAAGACAGGATCCCCATTTCTCTGTTTTGCAAGTAAGCAAAACATGGGGTTTATGAGAGCATTCTTCTCTCAATTTTCTCAGCATTTTCATCTACCTTTTCCTGCTCTCTCATGCCAGTAATTAGTTTCCATGGCTGAATTTTTAACCTGTACACCTACTCTAGACATTTCTTCCTTCATGATCTCATTCTCTCAGTTGCATCTTAAATCAGTCTTTTACTAGATCTACTCCTCTACCTGTAAACATAGTCAAGCTTCCACGTCTTAGGAAAGAAAATTATAATTTTTACCAGTCACCACTGTATATCCTTGCCTGAACTATTACAGTGGCTTCCAGCTTGCCCCCTCTTCTTACTCCAGTCTTACTCCCTGCAAAATAGTCTTAATACAACAATCACAATGATCTTTTAAAACTATGAATTATATGATTAGCTCCTTTGCTCCAAATCCTCCAGATAATCTTTCCTGGTTTTCTCACACGCTCCACTCTGGGTCATGTTCCCCACTTTGTGCTCTTATAATATCCGTGTATACTTCTATTATGCTAGGTTGCAATAATCACTTTGTGTCTTTCCTCCATTGAAATCTTTGAATTCAAGTTACAGTATATTATCCATTTTTGTATCCACAATGCCTAACAATAATAGGTGCTTAATAAATATTTCCTCATAAATGAAAAAATAAATGAATATATTGTGAAGAGCTCACATTTTTCCTTTATCAACACCTTCTGAGTGTTACAGTTGCATGCTTTCTCATTCCTTAGTATTCTCCAACCTAAATTTAGCTTTTCATGTCTTTCACGTTTCAAGCAATCATAGCAAATGATAATCAGTCTCCAAAGAAAGACAAAGATTGTCCAAGGGGGAAAAAACTTGGGCTTAGAAGCAAAAGACCTGGATGAAATCTTTCAGGATTTCCCCAGTATATGCCTTTGGTTAAGTCACTTACTTTCTTAGTTTCTTCATCTTAAAATGAAATTATGGACTCGTTATAATAGTCAAAGGGTAATATCTGAGAAAACATTTTGTAATGTGTCAACTTCTACACAAATGATAATGCATGTATGTAAGGGTTTATAATTTAGGCAGCAGACATCATTCTAACAGCATCAACTGTTTTAACTTATTTAACACAATAGCTTTTGAAAGGTGACATGAGGCACAGAGATATTATATGAGGCACTTATGAAAACACAGCAGATAAGTGACAGAGCCAGTGTTTGATCCTAAGAGATGTGACTCTAGATTCTGAGTTCTCAACCTCTATCAAACAAACAAACAAAAAAACCTCAACCAAACAAAATATCAAGAGAAAGAGAGGCCCAGAAGCATCATGGAATGACCATAACCTACTTCACTGTCTAGTAGGCATAGTATCGTTGAAAAATATTTTAAGGAAGGACAAGGAAGATTGAGGATACTAAAAGGATCATTCTTCTTTTCATACTTCTCCTGTGTTCTCTGGTCTCCTCTTTTCCCACATCAAATCTCCCTGGCTTTTTGCCCCTTGCAGTTCACAGAGACACTGGAGCCAAAGGTGAATGGTGGGGCTGCAGCCTACAGACAGCTGCCAACAGGGCCTGGGCCAGCAGGCAGCCCGAATCCTGGCAAGCCCTGAAGGTACATCCCAGGGCACTGCAGGAATTCTGCAGAGGCATAACAAGAAAGGATAAGTCTGGCAGAAACTCATCAAAGAGAGGGACAAATCATCTCCAAACTTGGAAAAAAATGTGTGTGGTCTTTTCCTGATACTCACCCCAGTGATGAATTCAGAACAACATTCAGTTTGCAGGTTTTACTGAACCCAGGAGCACAGCATTTGAATAAAGGTAAGAGTGAAGAGACTTCTTAATTAGGCAGATTCTCAGAGACCAAAGAAAAATCTGCTATTATCGAGTGTTTTTCTTGAATGGTAGAGAGGTATTTAGATACTAGAGCTAATTTGTAAAGTTAGCACCTCATAAACTCAAGGATGGAGCAGCCAAAACATTGGAAAGGAGTTTTGTATAATCATTTGGATTAAAGTAGTGATTTTTGCAGTAGCTTCAATATGACAAACTGAAAAAAATAAATTCAATATAGTTTAGCAAATGCAATGCAATGGTTGATAATTAAAATCAAGAAATTAAAAGTAACAGTTATGGAGAGAGAGAAAAGAGAATTAATGATGCATGCCTCAAAATGATTCACTGTAGTTTTCACTAGACAACTCTATTCCTAAAAAAAAACAGGAGCTAAGAGCTATGGCCATTTTCAAGGACTGCATCAAGAACAATTAAAACTGCTCAGTGGAATTTTTGTACTTGCTCCATGATGTAAAGGTAAATACAGGTCTTAAAGGCTCTAGAAGGAAAGGGAAGAAGGGAATGTAAAAGGAAGAAGGATTATTACTTCAATTTTAAGTTTGAAACAGAATTCAATTTGAAAAATAAAATTTCCATTAAGTCTTAGCTGTAATTTCTCAGTACAAAAAAAACAAAGTTAAATATATTTAAAAACGTGTCATTTAGAGCTTATTAACAGCAAATATATAAGGCATATTTTGATAATGTTTGTGATGTTAATTTTAAGTAAATTTTGGTTTTAAAATTTGGGGAAAAGTATTGTGATTGCCAAACATGTATTACATTCTTTTAACTCAAATCACTTGGGGGGAAAGAAACAAACAGGAATTGCCCCAATATTTTGCCTTCCTTGATATAATCTTTATAATATATTCTCTTTGCTATGCCTTATTTCTTGGACATACATACTCTACTCAATGCAAAATAATTCTTCTAAATAAATCTTATTTTTCAGTGCTTTGCATGAAAAGCAGCTGTAGTTTCCTCTCCAACATTACATGGTAAAAAGTTTGGTTAAGGTCATATAAAAGATGGTCAGAAATTCTAAAGCAGATTGTTAAAAATACATTGAAAGAAGCAATGATAAGATAAAATAGTGTCAAAAGCTTGTTATAGTGAACAAAATTTTAAAAGCATGAGGGTAATGTAGTCATTGAATATCCCAATATTAGAGTAACCTAAATAAAGAATAAAGTATATATTATTTTGAACCTTTTCTATATCTAGGATCCAAATAAACATCGACAACTGAACATGATCAGTATCAGTTTGAGTTTTGTCACGGTTAACAAGCTAAACTGATGCAGATCAAAACACCTTTTTCATGTCAGGAATAGAGCCTGGTTGTCAAAAAAGCATAGTGATGAGTGACCATGGGGAGAGATCCCAGCAATAATCAATCGCCAATCAGTCATGGAAAGTGCTTATTCTGCTCTTGTACGAGCCTCTTCATTACTCGCTGTGCACCAATCTCAGGAGAGAGAAGATAAAGGTTCCTTTCAATGAATAAAGCAATAGTTTCTACACAGAGAAATGGAGAGAAAAGCAACCTAGATTGCGTTTAGAAATTACTTTTTTTTTTATAATGGTTTTGGGCTTTTTCTTTCCCATTTAAAAAGATAACTTTTTTAAAAAGTGACAATAGAAATAACTAAAATGGTGCTAAATTTGCTTTCCTCAAAAGGGGTAATTCAGCATTTCCTTAAATAAATGTCATAAGTCAGAGATCTAAATATGAACAGTAGAAACTGACTAATTGCAGTGAATATGTTCTCTTTAAATATATATGTGTATATATACACATATATATGAGAATATTTCTCTGTGTGTATATATGGTGAATGGAGTGATGGTACATGGCAGCGATATCTTAAGAATATTAAAAGGTTAATCAAAATATTAATTTCAGGTAAAGGTTACATAGTTAAATGTGTATGATTCATAAATGTAACTGCTAAAGCAGAACACTCAAGTGGCTTGAATTTACAGATGCTTTTTTTTGGATATTAAAATTCTCTTCTCTTGGGATCTGTACATAATAACACTGAATCCCACCAGAAGGCCAAAAAAAAAAAAAAAGTTATTTCTTCTCTTCTGCCTGTTTATTTTTGAAGCAGATGCATTCTCTTTTCCTTAAGTGAGTCCCCAACCACTTTGGCACCTACCCTGAGCTGCTCAGCATAACTAAATGCTTATGGTAGGAAAGCTGGTCAGGGAAATGATTTTAAACGTATTTTCATAGTGGAAAACAGGTTTGCCAAAATAGTTTGACTTTATGAAAGGGGAGAACAGCTGTATTTGGTTTATAATAAATCTTTCACAAATCAGTAAAAGCAAATAGACAGCACAACTGCAACCCATAAAAGTGGAAAATATTAAACAACAGGCAGTGAAGTTGTTAAACTTTCCCACAGACACTGCATGTTTGAAAAAGAAAAAAAAAAAAAGCATCTAGAAAACCCACACGTGCAACTCACATGAAAAAGTGGATGGAATCACATCAGAAGGAGAGAAGGAATTATTGCTGATTAGAGGAAAAATCCTGTTAAGGTGACTTTTCTAGGCATCAGGATGAAGGTGTCCATGGCAGTTTTCCTCCTCCTATTATGGAATGTTAGTGCAGAATAATTACTTGCTTGCCCAAAATGACAGGACACTGACCCTGCAGACTTATTGAATTCTCATTGCCTGCCTCCAGGCCATGTCGGGGGTTATTCAATTTTGCCTGAGGAGGACAATCTATTATGAGAGTTGAGTCAAGGAGGCATCCTCCTTGATTGCCCACCAAAACCATTATCGTAGCACAGAGAGGGCATCAGCAGGGAGTGGACAGACAAGAAGACACTGATCTCAATTACCCAGGGACAAGATACAATTTACATTGCTTGAAGCCACAGGACAGAGGGCAATCAGCCCTGGGAATCAGGCGGCAGGCCTGGAGCGAACAGGTATTAACAGCAGAGCTGCATCTGAGCTACTTGCTTATGCCAGTCATGACCGTTAGCCTGACCAGGTAGTAACTGATTAGTTTGATCTGTAATTATGTAAATCATTTTACACTGAGAAACAGGATTGTTCTCAAAAATGAGAAACAAAAACCAGACTGCTAAAATATGAAAATCTATGGATCATATTGACTTCAACATATCTGTCTTAGATTTTCTGTGCTAAGGCAGTTTCACAGCCATAGCAGTTATTTTGACCCAGGGAACTTGTTGCAACCAAAATTGTCTACCAGTAGAGAAAACAACAGCTTCAGTCTTACCACGGCTGCAATCCCTACAGCCTACAATGCCTCTTTTTTCTTTTTTTTTCTCGAAGTTCTGGATAATGAATGAAAGTATCCTTTAAACATAAGGCCCCAGTGTGCAATGTGCCCGGAATGATGCTGTAAAATTTTGATTTGAGAGTCTGCTCGATAAGCCAATTTTACGGGGCTAATGATAACATATAAAGAAATCGAGTAATGCTCTCTCTTAGACTGGATTGTTAGCTAAACCTTACGGGATCCCAATATCTTGTTAAACTATCCTACTAAATTGGAAATCGTACACTATTTTTATTTCAGTCAATGAGAAATGCCTTATTACATGCTTTAAAAAATGATTTAATTGAGAAAGAGAAATTTTTTACATTTTTCTGTGGATTATAAGGGTCAGGGACTATGGTAGGGGTTTCTAAATATAATGATATGTTCAATTTAACATATTGGAATAATAGTATGCTCAAAAGACCTAGTAATGGGTAGATTTTTCTAATCTTGGGAGTTCCTGTCAGCACGAGATAAAATTCCAATAGAAACAATGGTTTGCATTTTCTAGATAATTATATAAGAATCCATGGGAAACTGCTTCAAATATGAAAAACAACCCCTGTTATTTCAGAATTCTCCTGCTATGCTATTAGTATATCTGCAGAAGCTGAAAAGCAAATAACCTCTCATTCCCCCATGAACACTGATTAATTAGGGCATGAAACGAGGGTGATTTGTGAGAGAGCTTTGCAAAACAAAAGCTTTGTGTGATTTTATGCTTCAATCCTATTCTGAATCAGGCTAGCAACTAAAGAAAATTATATTAAACCACTGACTTAAAAATTAGAATATGTGTTAGAAAAGGTTCAAAAATAACTGTCAGCCCCTCTTTTCAAGTTAGAATTTCTTAAATAATCAGAATGCTTTGTTTGGGTTCAATCCCAGCATATACACAAATTGATATGCCCTGAATTCCATATCCAAGACACATATGTCACTCACTTCAAATGGTTCATGAAATTGATATCAAGAAAAAAAGAAGAAGAAAAGTTGCTACTAAGTTTGATACATAGTAAGCACGGAAAAAATTTGATTGATTACATAAAACATAGATTTTTAGCAAGCATTGGATTAAAGATCACAGAATATTAAAATGTGCAAGTGGCCCTACATTTTACAGTCAAGAAGCTTAACCCTCTAGTGTTAAGCTTGCAGGGGATGTAAAATTCAGGAGTTTAGAGCACATCCCTGGAGTTAGACTCTCTGGTGGAATCATACTGTGTAGCTTTGAGCAACTTACTTAACCTCTCTGTGCTTCAATTTTCTCATACACAATCTAAGGATAATAAGAGTACTTACCACATATTGTTGTTGTACAGATTAATTGGGATAATATACTCATAAGAGACATTTATTAGATACTTGGGACAAATTATGCTCTCGATAAACATTAGCATTTACTGTTCAGTGTAAAGCCAAAGGTCATTCAGTTGGGTGATGGCAGGGCATCAATTAAAAAACAGGCTACTCTTTTATTAAAACACATTATCACCCCTCCTGAGGGACTTTTAGTGTTAACTGCATCAATTTTGTACATCCAGTTTAGAAAAAGTAGAAAATTCAAATCAACAAAACATATATATTGGGTTGACCAAAAATTTTGTTCGGTTTTTAGTAAAAGTAAGACACATTTTTCATTTTCACCAAGAATTTTATTGAACAAGGTATCTACTAACCAAATGAACTTTTTGGCCAGCCCAATATTTTTTTGAAGTCATCCACAATCCCAACACCAAGAAAGAAGCAGAGTCAGCAGCTTCGCGTATGATTTACCAAAGCATATGCCAAGCTGGTTATCTAAACAGGAGACCAGAGTGTCTGGTAATCAACTGACAATCCCAAGAGCTTTATCGCAAGGTTTTACTTTAAACACACACATGTGTATGTTTGTGTGCATTTTTTATGCATATGAAATCATGCTATGATTCATACAGTTTGGCTAGTCACTTCTTTTAACAGTAGATTATGAACAACATTCCATGCCAAAACTATATCACACCAATTTAAATCTCTGGCTCTGGATTCAAACAAATCTGGGTTCCACTGTTAGCTCTGATGCTTACTAGCTGTGTGTTCCTGAGCAAGTTACTAAGCCTCTATTTTCCATCTGTTAAAAAAAGGGACATTAATCACCCCTATCCATCAGTTCCTAGTAAACATTAAATAGAATAATCCATATTAAGCACATAGCACAAAGGCATAACATTTAATAAGCTCTCCAAAAATATTAGTTTAAAAATTTTTTTATCTCTATTTTCATTTTAGATGCCTGGCTGGTGGTCCATTTTGTGGCTAGAACACAGTTATCCAGACTTTAGACATTTAGAGTTCTTCTGTCTTTCTTTCATCACTATCATTAAAAATGTTGTCATCTTATATATACATTTTTTCCACTTGTCAGATTCTCCCCTAAGAATCAGTTACTAAAAGCAAAAGTTCCTGCATCAGAATATAGTCTTTTAAAATAAAAACATGTTTTATCATATTTTGAAATTGCTCTGAGAGAGATTATAATTATTCCCTTTCTACCAACATTATGTAAGATTTCCATTTCCATATTGTCAATTTTTCTAAACTGAGGTGCGATCTATACAGCATAAATTGCAAATTCTTAACCATACAGCTGCATGGATTTTTACATAATGTATACATCTATGTAACCACGACCCAGATCAATCTACAGAATACCTCCAGCACCTCAGAAGGAGTCCCCATGCCTCTCTCCAGGTAATACCTCCCAACTCAGAGGTAAATTCTATTCTGACTTCTACAACTATAAGACTAGTTGTTTCTTTTTTTAATTTTTTGCTTCTTCTTGAACTTAAAATAAATGAAATCACACAATATAATATGTTATTTTGTATACGCCATCTTGCGCCCAGAACAATGTCTTTGAGATTTATCCCACTGTGTACCAGAAGTTTCTTTTTCTTTATGTAATTCCTCTATATGAACATACCTCAATGTGTTTATAAATTTTCTTATGTTTGGAAACTCAGATTGTTCCCAATTTGGAGATACTAAGAATAAAACTGCTGTCAACAGTCATGTATATAACATTTGATGGATATACAACCTCATTTTTTGAAAAATTCATCTCTGAATGGAATTGCTTTTTCATTAGAGTAGGCATATATTTGGCTTTGGTATATACTATCAGTTTTCCAGAATACTTAAAACAGTTTATATTCTCATCAGCAAGCTTTGAGAATTCTAGCTGCTCCACATCTTTACTGACAACTGATCTCATCGGTCTCTTTTATTTTAATCATTTTGATGGGTATATATCTCACTGTTTTTAATTTCCATTTCTCTGATGCATAATGGCATTAAGCACTTTCAAAAATATGTTTTTTAGCCACTTTGTAATCTTTTTGTAAACCACTTATTCAAATCTTTGCCCATTATTAATTAGGTTGTCTTTTTCTTATTGACTTGTAGGAATTTTTTAGATAATGTGGATATAAGGCCTTTGTCAGATATATACACTGTGAAGTACCTTTTCCTAGTTTGTGGCTTGTCTGTTTATTTTTTTAGTAATGTCGTTTGATGGTAGAAGTTATTAATTTCAATGAAGAGGGCATATTCATATAGAGAGAATATCTGAAGCAATTTATAAATATATTAGAGTAAAACGTAGCTTTCAGCAAGGTCTCTGGATTTAAGGTCAATGTAGAAAAATCAAAAGAATTTCTGTATACGAAAGAAGAATTTGAAATTTAACTTGAAAAGATAATATGAATTACAAAAGTCTCAAAAATATCAAATAGTTAGGAATAAATGTAAAGAAGAATGTGGAAGTCTTTACAATAAAAATTAAAAGATATAGGTCAAATTAAACATATAAATAAATGGAGAACTATGACATTTTAATTGGATTGGAAGATCCAAAATTGTTAACGTCTTGATTTTCCAAAGTTGATTTAGATTCAATAAAATTTTTTTAAAAAGTCACAGCAGAAATTTTTGTTAAAACAGATAAGCTGATCTTAAAATTTATTTGGAAATGCCACGGATTTAGAATAGACAAGCCAATCTTTAAAACAAACTATAAAATTTCAATAGTCATGATAGAGCCATAATAATTATGTAAGTGTGATATTGGCATAAAGGTAGATGAATAGACCAAGATAATGGAACAAAGAACCAAAATGTAAACTGGTACATATATATTCACTTGATTTGTGTCAAAGGCATCAGCATCATTCAAAGAGAAAAAAATTCCAATATATCATGCTGAAGGAATACAATATTCATAAAAAAAAAAAAGAAAACCTTGATCTCTACCTCACACATACAAAAAATTTAATTGGAGATTAAGGTTTTTTCCCTTATGAATATCCTATTTCTAATTTAATACATGAAAACAATGTCTTGGTGATACTTCTATTTGCATTTCTTGGAATACTAATATAGTTTAACTTCTTAAATTTTCTGCTGACATTTTTTTTCTTTATGATATTCACCTTTGGATTTTTTCTCTTATTTTTCTATTAAGGTACTGTAAGGGTAAGTCTACTAACCCCTTTTCATTATATATGTTATTAATTCATAGCATGGTATTCTTTTTTTTTTTTTTTTTTTTTTGCTGTACGCAGGCGTCTCACTGTTGTGGCCTCTCCCGTTGCGGAGCACAGGCTCCGGACGCACAGGCTCAGCGGCCATGGCTCACGGGCCCAGCCACTCAGCGGCATGCGGGATCTTCCCGGACCGGGGCACGAACAGGCGGACTCCCAACCACTGCGCCACCAGGGAAGCCCCTTATAACATGGTATTCTTGACTTGTAAAATTAATAGATTCATTTTATTTAGGAAAATTTATTAATGTTTTTCCTTTATGCCTAATGCTGTGAGTGCATGCTTAGGAATTCCTCTTCCAATGTAATGAAGAAAGTATATTTTCTTTCCATAGTTTATGCATTTAAATATCAATTCACTAAATATTAATGTTGCTGTTTTGTTAGAATTATTGCTATCACTTTATTTTTAAGCAATAGTTATCCTGTTGTCTCAATATCATTTACTGAATTGTTAATAAATCTTTCCAATTTTTTGAGAGGCCATCTTCATACACTTCTAAAATTGCATGTATTTTTACATCTATCTTGGACTTTATAGTTTATTCCTTTGATCTGTATGTTTTTACCTATGACAATACACCTACATAAAATACTATTTATAGTTTGAAGGGGACAGAGAGAACTGCCTCTAGCATTGGCTAGAGCTTAAAGAGCAATGCTATAAAATCGGTAACAGCAGCAATCCTAGTGTTGTGGCTGCCAAAGCCTCCAGAAATGGTTAGAAGGATCAGATGACTAACTCACACAAGAAAGAAAGAAAATCCAAAGTCATGCTTTTTCTAGAACAACTTTTTAGCAGCAATATGACCACAAGAGACAATAGTTAGCATGTTAACAACAGTTGATAAATAGGAAAGTTTTCCTGTGGGCCTTCTACTGTCTTGATTCAGCCAAGAAACATGGGTAGGTACTATACCTGGTTGGAACTTTGCAACAAAATAAAACAAAAAACAAATCCCTATTTTGTGTTTTTTATATCACAGACATTATTGTGATTCATAGAGCAATACTAACTAGTTCAAAGTATGGATAGGTATCTTCATGTCTCAAAATGAACATAGGTAACATTTGAAACACCAATGGTCTAGAATAATGCAGGAATCTTGCTACTGCTTCTCAAGAAAGGCAGAAGGGAATAAGATAAAGGTAAGTAAAATGATAGAAATTAAAGATACTTCCATACATATAATTAGAAGTTTCACTTATGGTTTTAAATATGTGGAGGGTATAAGAAGGATAAAAACAAGTAACATATTCCCAAATGGCAGGAAAAGAAGGAACTCCTTCAACCTTGAAAAGGTTTGTTGTGATGCTAACAGAAGTATATTACATATTGGGTGGTAAATATACAGAATCCTGTATTTCATTATGTGATTACAGGTGTTAAATAACATGGCTTCTATGACTTTCAAAATTAAAAAGTTAGATATACAGAATAGATTTAGAAGTGGAATATGGAAATGTTATTCTAAGCCCTCTGAAACCAACAACTGGGAGGAGGAAATCTTTGCTTCCTTCAAAATTTTCCCTGGTACGATCAGCAAGAGGGAGAACACTGAGATGAGAAACACATTTAGTCTGACAACCTAAGCACACCCCCTCATTGTCCCATTCATTTTTATGTTATTGCTTTTCGTGGAACAAGAGAGCAGATGCTGCCCTATTTAAATCCTACTTTAAACTGCAGAATTAGGTCTATATCCCCTACAGAAGGATAATAGAAAAGTATTCCAAGTTAGCTCTCTATGAAATGTCTGTAAATTCGTGAAAAAGAACAACCCTCTGGTTCTGTGTACAATAATTCTAGTGTGCATATACTTACAGTAATTTAATGTATTCACCTATTCATTCATCTGTTCAACAGTCACTGTGGAGCTCTAGGTATATAAACTGGGCAAGGCTTTGGAGCTATCAAATGTCTTTAGATTCAGAACTATTCTGCAAGAGTTTACAGTCTAGTGTCTAGTGACCAACAAAAATGAAACAATTTGGTAACTAAGATAATGGGCTGACTAGGCACAGGAAGGGGAAGAATCAACACCACCTAGGAAGGGGATAATTCCAAATGGTCTTGTAACCAAAAAGATCAGGACTTTGTATCTTAGTTGTGTCGCTAAATAGCTATGTGACTAAGGGCACTGACAATCAGCTTACTCCTCTGTAAAGTATATCTTTACTAATAACTACCTCATAAGAGGGACTATGTGAGTAGACTATGATGAAAACATGAAGTCTTTAGCAAAACCTCCATTACGTGATATGAGTGAAAGCTCTTTTTATCAATGGAGGCTGTCCTCAATTTCCATTCATTCAACTTTTACAACAATTTGACATTGTTTATTTTACTCTGACCCCCCCAAACTGCGTTTTAAGTATATAAGGGAACCATTCATACCGAGGCTATCAGTGGCACAGTGGACCAATCAAACATTCCATGTATGTGGTCTTATCATCTGTGTGTGTTCAATAGAGTTTGATAAATTTTTTGACTCTTTAATTGTAAATTTCCTCTACTTTCTTATAAAAACGTTTAAACATGGGGGGAAAAGTGAAAGTGCCAGGAAAACACTAGTCATAAGAAGTCTAGTTCTCATAAAATTATTGTAATTTAGGTAAATTTCGGAATCATTAGGAATGACAAAAAATTGATCTTTAATCTCAAAAACCTTTTCTGCAAATTGGTATCTTATAAATATGTTAGGAATGCATCATAGACAGTGGGAAAGTACCTGTCATAGCAGGAAAAGTTAAAGATAATTCTACGATTTGATCATGAGTATGGGCATGCCATTTTAAAAAGAAGAGGAGTATCTATCCAGACAGAGGAAATGTGGGCAAAAGCTTTAAGGCATGAGTATGCGTCACACGTCAATAGAGTAGTGAGAAGTTCCATGTAATCAGAACATGGGCGTCATGGATGGAAGAGAAGAACATTAGTTGAGAGAGGAAATGGATGAAATTCATGAAGGACTTTTGTGTCAAACTAAGGAGTTAGAGTATAATTTGGGTGCATTTGAAGAAATGATAAAATGGGACCATTCCATGGTTAAGATTTTGCAAGGACACTTTCTTAAGTATATCTTTACTAATAACTACCTCATAGGAGTTATATACAGGGGATATGAATAGGGGGTAGGTAAAGTCAGGAAGAAAAGAGGAAGAAATGGTGAGAAAAACATACTTGGGAGAGTAATTTTCGAATGGTAATTTTAGAAGGGATTTTATAATCTAATACAGGAAGACTTGATCTGTTTGGGCTCATTAGTATATATCCAAAGGTTACCATGGTACCTGATTCATAATAGGCACTTAGAAATCATAGCATGAATATAGAAGAGTTTAGAAACAAGTGGTTGGAGCTTATCTTTGGAACTAAAGCCAGGAGATACCATTTTATTACTTTTGCTGTGAACTGAATTCCTTGATTCTGTTACTAGGGCATTCTCCACCACAATTACAAATGAATATGCTTTGGATATATATTACCATAACTTTTATAAATATATTAAGGCCCTTGTCTTAGAGCTAAAGAAAATTAAAGTTCTCCATTCCTAAATTGAGTTTAAGAAACATATATTTTTTAAATGTTTAAAATTATACCCACTTCTTTAAGGGTATAATTTCCCTGTACCCAACTAGTAAATATTTGTTTAAAGAATATTTATCAAGATCTAAAAAGGGCACAGAAATTCACAAAACTAATACTTTGGAAATTTCCACGCATTGTTTCAGAACAATTCTCACTCATCCTATGATTTGGGACAAGTGATTTAACTTCCCTGAGTTTCACTTCCCTCTCCTTTGGCAGAAGAGACTAGCTCTATTAATTACTTAATATTGGCAAAGATTATTAATATGTGAAGATACAAATTATTATGGCTTTATCTTTCTCCTCCTAATTTTACATTTCCAGAATGAAATTTAGTTTGATTAATTTTGGTAATTGCGAAATTAAACTTTATTTTTTTAGCTATCACTTATTAAGCTCCCGTTATGGGCCAAATAGTGTACTAAAACTGTAACAAGCATTATTTTATCCACCAAGAACACCCAGGTAAGTAATATCCCCATTGTATAGAATGGAAAAATGAGGTATAAAGAGATTAGTAATCTCCTCAAGGTTACACAAGTGTAAATAGAGAAATTTGGAACCTGTGCTCAAAACTAATATATTAAAGTAGCTACTGTTAGTGTTTGATGTTCTATATCATAAACATTAATGGATCTGCTGCTTCTCATAATCCCTAGAGATTACAGTTTAGCTAATCAATGTAGTTTATTCCTTACCATCACACATCACGTAGGTAATAGCCAGTCACCTATTGTTTCTTCACTAAATTTGTTAACTCTCTGCATATATCCCCTGCAGAACATGTTTAGTAAAATAAGTACAATAAAGTAAGTCTTGTTTAGTAAAATAAGTCAGGTATCTTTATGGGTTCTATTATTTCCAAATCAAAAAATAGTTTTTATTATTACCAACAGCAACTCCACTAATGTTTCATTGCTCTAGGCTTATCAACTGATATGCTTATTGATTATTACATAAATCAATACACATAAATATTATTCATTTGATATCTCAATACATAGTGACTTTCTATTTTAAAGAGTCTGAAATAGTCCCTGGTACAGGAGTTTTAAGGACTAAAAAGTTGAAATTCTCACCACTTATGTTTTAGCATATGCCAACGACAGCCTTTTATTTTCATCTTTTGTAACGCTAATCAAAAGACTTTTCCTGAAATTACCATTATTAAATGGCAAGGCACCTTTTCCTATTTTTTGGATTTCATATACAATTCTTCTTCTTCAGGTTTAATTTCCTCCTAATCTTTATAGAGTCTATTTCACCTACCAGTTTTGATATTCCAGTTAAGGCAGTGTTATCTTTCTGTTTTTATTATGCTCAATAGGTCATATTCTCCATAATTTAAAAACGTTTCCAGTTAATCTTTTTAATTTCCCATTTACTCTGTAGTTACTTATAGACAATTAGGTCCAGTATGTTAATATTACTTATCATTTATCTTATATTTCATCTTTGCTTGTAGAACTCCCTTTTCTCTCCATTGTGCATGTTGAGATTATTTGGGCTAAGCAAAAGATCTTCCTTTAATACCCAATTTAAAGCCAACTTAATGAGCCCTGCCAGTTCTGAGCACAACAGGGAGTTTGGTATCCCATCTGGTTAAGTGGAGACTGCAATAACTTCCATGATGAGGACATCTGTTTAGACAAATCAGAGTCCCATAAATCCAAAACTTGCCTTCCTGTACCACTAACACACCCATTATTTGTGCTTTATCTTTTTTCTCTTCATTTATGACAGCAAAGTCTTCAAGATGACTCTCTTTCTTCAATCCCCTTAACTAAACTCCTTGACAGATATAAAATTAAGCATAAAAAAGTTGAAATCATGTAACAAGTTCAGTTTTGCTCTTTTTACCCCACTGTGTTTATTCGTGTCAAGTACATTTAGAAAGTGATAAACGTATAGACTTGATGATAGTCATAGCAATAATAATCATCAACATTTATACAGTGTTCACTGTATAAAAGGCACTTCACTAGGCAACCTATGTACAGTATTTCCTTTAAACACCATCTTAATCTTAGGACGAAAACAAATGAGCATTTTGATTGTCTCTTCCACATCCATTCATTCCTCATCAATTGTGTAGCAAGCAAGGACATAGTTAATAAATATACACTGTAAAAAATTTCCACACACACACATACAAAATCCCTGCCCTCACGAAGTTCCCATTCTCTCATTCTCCTGACACCTGACCGACCTTTGGAAGCCTGGCCTATTCTCATGTACGAGCCAAGAAATTTCCTCATGTTACCTAGTTCAATGTTACTGGTACGATTTTACAGTGAAAACAAAATGAGGTTTGTCCTTTGGTTATATAGATGTAGGAAAATAAACCTTAGGTATGAATACCTAACCAAAACAAAAACAACACAAAAACATACCCTTCTATTTATGACAGTTCAACTCAGCACTACTTTTAGGACCTTTCACATGCCAGATGTTGTGATAATCACTGAAAATACAAATAGAGTGAAACACATGCCCGCATTTTCAAGCAGAATACATACAGAAGATACCGTAAAGTAATAAAAGTCTCTAAAGTAAGTAAAAGTAAGTAAAAATATTTATCTCATGAATATTATTCATTAGAAAAAGGCTTAGTCTCTCTCTCTCTCTCTCTCTCTGACCTTATTTACCTCTATGTTAAATACCATTTTATTGTCTAGAAGAGCATAGCATCTTCTATAGAAGAAATTAGAAGAATGACTTGCCTTTTGGAGTAAAAAGTGATTATAGCAACAGGAGAGAGGCAATCTTTTTAAAAGAAGACCTACAAAGTTAAAAAAAAATGTTAATGGATATATACAGCATAGAGGCCAACAAATTATCAATACAATGAACCATAAGGAAACTACTATAACACACTGAATGATTAGTGATCATAATAATTTCAAGTCATAAAGTAGAGTGAAATTATGATCAGTGCATTGCATTTGAGAAGTCACAAAAGTATACAGTGCATTTTACTTTTTTAATTTATTATTTTAAAATAGATCTTTATTGGAGTATAATTGCTTCACAATACTGTGTTAGTTTCTGTTGTACAGCAAAGTGAATTAGCCATACATTTCTTTTTAAATGAATATTGTCCTTTTAAAGGGTTCAGCTTAAGGGTATTAATCTGCAGTTATCCAGTAAACGTAGCCATGCTACATGTAAGATAAGCTTATTTTTGAAAGTTAAATAATCTTAGTAATTGCAATCATTCTCCAATGGCATCATGCAACTTTGGAATCTTCACTTCACTTCCCTTCCCCACTGATTTGTAGGTATTTCCCAGGAGAGCTTCAAGAGTAACTGGGTCTTAAAACTTTTACACCAATCAATGCTTTTAGAAATTAAAAATCAATTCTTTATTTTTGTCCACATGTATGTTCTTCCTCACAGTTGTATGGCTTTTACTGATAAGTTTCTGGAAAGAGTTCGCTCTACTCACTCTTTCCAATTTTTAACCTACATCTCCATTCTGAGCCTATTTCACTCTGGCTTCAAACCATCTTATAAAAGCCATAAGTGACCTCTATATTTTTTCATGTCGCATCACATTTTAACTTTCAGCAATATTCTACATGGCTGCCCATTTCCTCCTTAAAATAGGCTATTCCCATGGCTTTTGAGATATAATCCCCTCTCTGGCTATTATCCTCCTGTCATACTCATTCTCCTCTACTTGCCTCTTGCATGTCAAATTCCTTGAGCCTAGGATCTCTCATTCTATACTTTCTTCTCAAATGGTCTCATTCAACTATACAGAGATGATCTATAAAATTTAACTCCAGGTCAGGCTCCTCTGAGCTTCTGACTCTTAAGTTTTTCTCACTGTTTAGCATCTCTTCTTGACTATCTCAAAAGTATCACAAATTCAGTATAACCAAGACTATATTCATGATGCTTTCATTGCCTCATTTCTCTAACCAATGAATGACCTCACATCCATCCACTTATAACAGCCAAAAGACTAGGACTATTTTCTGATACCTTCCTCTCCTTCAATGCCCTAAACAACCCATCAGTACAGTCTGTCAATGTTACCTACTAAATATTTTTTCTAAATATTTTTTGACTCTTTCCATGTCCTGCCCCACCCCCGCCCCGCCCTGCCCTGTCCGCCACCACCTTAGGCCAAGCTGTCATCATCTCTTGCCTAAACTCTTCTATTCTACTAATCTGGTTACTTCTCATTTGTCTACCTCCATCCATTCTGGTTCCCTTCCCACGCCTTCCCCACAAAACAACCAAAGCAGTCTATTCTGTAAGCACTCTATTCCGTAAGCAAATCAACTAACATCACCTTCTTGCTTAAAATTCTCCAATACTTTCCCGCTGCTCATAAGTAGTCACAGCTCAGCATGATCTATCAGGATTCGCATGGTCTGGATTACTAGCCCGCTCCTACCTTATCTCTAATCATTACCATCTCTCTTCTTCCTGCTCCAGTTATATTAACTTTTGCTCACTATTGTGTATATTCACCATGGTTTGTTCTGACACAGTGCTTTTGTTTATGCTGTTCCCTCAGACTGGCACACTATTTCCTCCCCTCTTTACCTAGCTAACTCTTGTTTAACCTTCAGATCTCAAGTATCACTTTCTTAAGAAAAAGCTTATTTGACTTCTCTGAAAAGATCAAATCCCCATATGATATAATATCACTCTATTTTTTAAGCCCCTGTTGCAATTTTACATTTGGTAATGTGAGTGTTTGATTATGTTTATGTCTCCCACTACCTAAGGACAGGAACTATGACTGTTTGCCTCACTGTTTAATCCAAAGACCCAATACAGTGCCCAGAGCAGAGTGTCCATTCAATAATAAAGACTGAATGAATAAATGAATGACTAACTTCAATCTCTTGCTTAGTCTGAATAAATAAATGCTTTCTTTGGGATTCCACTAGTGCCCAATCGTCAACATCCTCTTCCATTTCAGATATTTTAAGCGATAGCCCATCTTAAATAACTTTTAAGGAGTGACATCTTGAGAAAAAATGAATTTATTTTATTATATACTCTTTATATCTCTTTTCATCTTTAATCTTTTAAAATCTTTTTATTGTGTTAAAAGTCACATAATATAAAACATACTATTTTAACCATATTTAACTGTACAGTTCAGTGACGCTAAGTACACTCACGTTGTTGCACGACTCTCACCGTCATCCATCTCCCAAATTTTTCACCTTCCTAAACTGAAACTCTGTCCCCATTAAACATTAATTCCCCATTCCCCCTCCCCTCTCCCCCACCTCCTAGCCCCTGGCGTCTACCGATGTACTTTGTGACGCTATGAATTTGACTATTCTAGGTACCTCCTATAAGTGGAATCAAACAGTATTTGTCTGCACCTAATGTATATTGGAATGCATTTTTACGGTTAACTTGATATATGTCCAACAAACAGATTGTAACTTCTTTTTTATTCCCCCTGTGCTATACTGTAGGCCCTCACCAGCCATCAGCTTCATACATAGTAGTGTATATATGTCAATCCCAACCTTCCAATCCATCCCACCTTCCTCTCCCCCCTTGGTGTACATACATTTGTCCTTTACTTTCATGTCTCTATTTCTGCTTTGCAAATAAGTTCATCTATACCATTTTTCTAAATTCCATGCATATGCGTTAATATACGATATTTGTTTTTCTCTTTTTGACTTACTTCACTCTGTATGACAGTCTTGAGGTCCATCCATGGCTCTGCAGATGGCACAATTTCATTCCTTTTTATGAATGAGTAATATTCCATTGTATATATGTACCACATCTTCTTTATCCATTCCTCTGTTGATGGACATTCAGGTTGCTTTCATGTTCTGGCTATTGTAAATAGTGCTGCAATGAACATTGGGGTGCAAATATATTTTGGAATTATTGTTTTCTCTGGGTGCTGTTTTCTCTGGGTATTAAAGGTGCTGGGTCACCTTTAATCTTGATTTTAGAAATTTATACTTTCAGAAGCTTCTACCCATGCATTGTTTTGTACTAAATAAATAATACTTTTGACACATAAATAGTATCTCTTGTTAAGTGATTTACCTAATATTATACAACTAAATTGTGGTAGATATAGGTCTAGAATGCTAGTTTCCTACATTCAGTACAGTTCTGTTTTCACCTTGCAGGCAACTATGAATTAACCCATTTAAAGAGAGAATAGGTCATAAGAATTGCAGATAATTCTTCTAAAATATTACATAGGTCAATTTACTCCTTTCATGATCCACTCTTTTTCACTTATGGGAAGCATGAAGTTTTCCACTGTCTACTAGAGCTAGCTCAGTTATACTATGTCCCCAAGAAATTTGGCAAGATACTTTTGTGGCTTCATGAAAAGTTATGTTCAGTCTTCATGTCTGGTATCCCTTTCTATTCTAGTGGTACTGTGGGTCTTTGTCTACCTTTCAAGAACAGGAGAAAAATAGAAAATGCTGGCTTAGTGTATGACTTCAGAAAGATTTCTGATTCTTTGTCTATACCAAACCTAATTTATCTGATTTCTTAGAGAAAAGATAGCCAAGAAAGAATCGTTCAAATTCACAGATTCATATCTCTTGTCTCGAACACAGATATTTTTAGTTAAAAATTTAATTATTTTGATAGAAATGTTTCTAAACTATAGCATATACTTTCTGGTTTTATTAAACTATATTTTTCAAAATGGAATGAAGCTTTAGTAAATGTTATCACTATGAAAAGCACAATGATCCCATACAATTTGCATGGTACTTTGCACTTATCAATGCTCTTTTTAGTACTTTTGTTGCAATATGCTGTAGCTCACAATGCTCTCAGATGGCATCAACATAGGAAGGATACTTACCCGTGACAGGATATAGACTTGAATCACTATGGACTTTGAGACTATTATAAAAATTATATTCAAGGCACACCCGTTTTGAGTAATATTGGGAGAGAGTCTATGTCTAGAGTGACACATGAAGAATTTCCAAACTTGTGGCCATCCCTCTATTTCTTGTTTTTCTCTCAGTCATTGCTCCTATTTCTTATGTACTGTTTTCTCCACTTTTGTTGTAATATGTCAGCATCCACTTTTTGCCTCTTAGTCATGGAAGAACAAAACTCAGGGTTTGCGTGGCAAACTAAATAATCAAATTCTGTGTATTTTCTATTAATAGTAATAATTTTATAAGGATACTACAATTGGAGGCAAATTTTAGCCACCTAAAAAAATTCATTCCCCAGTGATATCAGTCAAATGAGATATTACTATGCTTACTATTTGCTCATATAAGAAATATGTATTGGGCAGTGTATCATAAATGCTTTAAGTCATTACCCTTTGACAGTATACAAATGCTAAATCAAATGTGGTATTTTATTTATTAAAATATTAGCAAATATATTCCAAATATAAACTTATGTCATATATCCACTGCCTTTATGTATCCTTCTTCAATTCCAGTTCCTTGAGAATCATTGATCATCTATAAACAAAGTTTCTCTCTTTTATGGAACTTACTAAACTCTGATTAAATAGCAAGACATTAAGTGGGCCATCAGGAATGGACAGGATTTCAAAAGGGTGGGATGGTGGCAGATAAACTTCTTCATGATGGGACTAAGGCCCAAAGAAATAAAAGACTGGCTGTGTTTATTCAAAAAATGGTTTTGTTAGAATGGTTTGCTAGGTTACAAAAAAAATAATTTTATCATTTAAATCATTTCTTACTATATTATCTAAGTTTTTTTGCTTTGTTTTTGTTAACAGTTTTAATGTTTGTTTTATTGACATTTAATGATAATCACTTGTTTAAGTGTATAAGTCAATGATGTTTAGTATATTTATATTACTTATATTTATATATATTTATAGCGTGCAATTATCACCACAATGAAATTTTAAATTTATTTTACCACAATGTAATTTTAGAACTCTTCAAAATTGTCTTATGAATACTTTTTTTAAAAAGCGATTTAAGATAGAATACAATTTTTAAGGAGAAAAATGACCCTACAACATTATTTCTAAATGTATAAAATAGCATTGGAATATAGATCCAGACTAAGTAACTAATTTTCTACTTTTTAAGAAAATGACTAAAGTGAGTAGTTTGAATTTAAAGTAGTTAATATCAACTATGAAAGACGGTATGCCTGCAGTTATCAAAATCACCATCCTACCATTCTTTTGTATAAATTAGATGTGACTTATAAACTCTAAAATTGGTTTCCTTTAGATTTTAAGACTAGGGGTAAATGCCAACAAATGAGTTCCTCATTTGAAGCTTAGTGTCTTTTGCCTGATAAGGGTGTGAGAGTATGTACATGACCAAAATATTGAGAGTTGAAAACTTCCAGAAAAATGGGGGGGAAAGTTGGTATACTTAACCCCACAGGTGGACAGGTTGATTTTAAAACGCTGGACTTATCAGAGATCTGGCAGTATTCTTCTAACGTTACAACCCCCAAATCAGTGGCAGTATATTGAGAGATTAGATTCTACACCATTTAAGTTTGCTTTTCCCAGATTCCAGTGACATTCTCACTTGCCAAAATGGAGACATTCTCCCAAAAAGAGAATATTTAGGAAACTTCAATGACATGGATCTCATTTGTATCCAAATCACTATTTTAAGAAAAATGGGGGCTTCCCTGGTGGCGCAGTGGTTAAGAATCCGCCTGCCAGTGCAGGGGACACGGGTTCGAGCCCTCATCTGAGAAGATCCCACAGGCCGCAGAGCAACTAAGCCCGTGCGCCACAACTACCGCGCCCGCGTGCCACAACTCCTGAAGCCTGCGTGCCCAGAGTCTGTGCTCCGCAATAAGAAAAGCCACTGCAATGAGAAGCCAGCACCACAAGGAAGAGTAGCCCCTGCTCGCCACAACTAGAGAAAGCCCGTGCACAGCAATGAACACCGGATGCAGCCAAAAATAAATAGATAGATAAATAAATAAATAAATTTATATAAGAAAAAGAAAAATAGGTCATATGCTCTGACTGCAAAACCCTTTTGCACATCTAATCCCAGCGTTTATGCTAATAAGGTCCATGTCACCCCATTCTTCTCAAGACTTTGGTAATAGTGCTACATCATTCTCCATGCCCATTTTTTTTAATTTTAAAAATAGTTTTACTTTATGTATAACTGATACACAATAAATGACACATATTTGAAGTGTACAATTTTGACATATGTATATACCTACAAAACAATCAATACAACCAAGAAAATAAATGTATCTATTACCCCAAAACTTTCCCATGCCCCTCTTTAATTCTTCAGTATCACCCTTACCTGTCACCCTCACCTTTGCCCTGGACTCAGGCAATCACTGATCTGCTTCCTGTCCCTATAGATTACTTTGCATTTTCTAGACTTTTAAATAAATGGAATGCATCAAGTATGCATTCTTTTTTGTTTAGCTTCTTTCCTTTTTATTAATGAGTAGTGTTTATTTGGGGATATAACATAGAAATGGATAGATATATCATACATTCATCTGTTTTATTGTTTGTCTGTTGTTTCCCTGTGCTCATTTTAAAGCCCATACAGGAATATGGATTTTACAGGTTTGCACATATTTGTGTCTGCCTGTGCCTATGAATGCCCCAATTATTGGTTCTCAAATTTGGCTGCGCAATGGAATCACCTGCAGAACTGTAGCCACCACTGGTGCCTAGGGTCTCACCTAGAGATTTTAATTTTATTAGCACGAAGATTTTTAATAGCTCTCCTGGTGATTCTAATAAGCAGCAAAGTTTGAAAACCACTGCTCTAAACTACTTCTGAAAATTTAGAACATGTTCATGTTCTATGACTGGTACTAAGAACTAATTCTGCTGTGAATGCAACACTGAACACGTGTAAGAATATATATATTCTTAGTCTGAAAATGAGAGACAAGAGCTTCCTGAAGCAACAACAGTCTTTGCCAGAGGGACTGATACACTTTCCATTTCAAAATATTTCTTCCTTGACCTTTTGCTGTCGACCAGATGCTTCATTATTTCTTATTATGAGTTTTACAGAATCAGATGAGTGCTATTTGCATTGGCCTCCATCACTTCCTGGTTAGGGGCAGATTAAAATCCCTATATTACCTTTAGAAGAATTTCTCTGTTGGCACCAGTTATATTCAGAAGACCTTTTAAAAGTAAACAAGAAAACCCTTCCTAATATAATCTATTTTGGGGTCGGGATTTGTGGTTGATTGCATTCACATTATTATTTAAAAGAAATGCAAAAGAGAGAAAAGGCACAAAATATAAAATATTAAGATAAACCTCAACTATGACATTAAGATAAATACGTGAATTTTGGAATTCATTTATTTTGACTTATTTAACAATTTTATTTGAAAAGAACATTTAAAAATACTTTTAAGCTGTTGAATTTGAAGTTTTTCTGAAGCATCTTCTTTTTTTTCTGCCAGCAGAATTCTCTGAGGCAAATCGAGTGAAATATTTAGCTGGAGGGGATACTTTACTTCCAAGAAGCATTCCTTTGCATCATGAAATATATCAAGGAAAGAAAAAAAAATCAAAGACAATGCTAAAATTTGTGGCAGGCAAAAACATTTAATATTAATACGGTCATGAGATCACTAAACTGTCCAATAGCTTAAATCAAGATTTTTAAAATATCTCTGTTAATTATTCAAGTATTAAAACATGCACCCACACAGTTTTCACTTCTTTCATTTAAATATTCCTTTTTTTTCCCTTTGATGACATATCAAGGGAAGAGAATGCCCTTTACTACTTATCTCAGACATCTGCTGCTAAGGAAACTTCTGCTAATTATACTGACATATCTAACCTGTGAGGATTTTTTTTTTCTTTTAAATGAGCTAGAGACTAAAAGGTAAAAAGAAAATAAAAGGGGAACTACACTTAAATCATTCAATAATTGAATGATATGTCTAGGTCATTTTCCCATTAATAACTTGGTTTTCATATATTCAGAGTCTCTAATTTAAGGTCTAAAGATTCAGAACATGCTTTATAAGCAATTGGGAGGCAAGGGAGATGATATATCAAGTGTAAGAATGTTCTTTTTGTGTTTAAGGCTCTCCTTCTAACAGACTGTGTGTGTGATTTTTTTTTTTTGTCATAGTTAGTACCTCATGTCCTTAATAGTGTCTTGCATTATTATATTAAGGAGGTTCTTGCCTGAAGGAAAAGAGAAGATTTATTCCTATGAGATTTTCTTAGATATTGTGTGGATCGTAGATGGCACAGTTTTACATTTATTGAAATTGTCTTTCCCCTTGGGTCTTAAGAAAATATGCCTAAAGCTATTATCGCATCTATCGACTCTGTGGGATTTCATGTACGTGGTTTTTCGTCCCAAGTGGTTCAAAAATGACCTTTATGAGCCAAAGTTCAAGCTGAGTGAAGGTTCTGAGACTGAGATTAGAGACCTGTCAGTTGCCTGGAAGGATAAAAGTGTAAAATCATATGTGACGCTCAGTTCAGTCACATCAAACACTAAGAAATGTTTACTGAATGAACTACACCATCCCTAATCACACTTTTCCCTTAAGTATCCACATTATCATGGGCCCCAAACACCAAGAGAGGTTGCAAATGCAGAGCTCCTAATAAGTATGCACCAATTACAGCAGGCATGTGCACGCACCTTAATTTCTTACAGCAATTATTTTTACTGTTCAAATGAATTTGACTTGTTGTTAGACACTCTCCATCCCATTCCTCCACTTCTTTTAATTAACTTTTCAAAATTAAGAGAGAACGATCTGAGACATCATAGACATTATTGCATATAATGGGAAAAGCAAAGCAAACTACATGCTTACAAGAGCAAGATAAGAACGTTTTCTGAACCATAGTGCTCTTAAAGAACAAGTTCCCTTTCTGCACAGTTCTATAATATCTAATTCATGGGAGTAAAAAAGGGGAGTTTAAATAACAAATGCATAGTAGGCAACTGTGAATGTAAGATGTAATTTCTGGAGGTCAGATACTATTCTGCTGCAGATATCACTCCCACTGACAGTGAATTAAACTGGAGTGGAGATCCTCAGTAGGAATACATCCCATCCCCCTTTCTACCCACCACCGTGCTGTCACAGTCTTTTAATTTGCCATACCTTGGTTGTATACTTTCACTCTCTGAATGGCTGAAGACATACTGCATGCTATACTGATGCATCATTTGGAAAAAAAAATTGGCACTAACAGGCTTGTTATATTTACATGATGCAGTATTTTGTGTTTGGCTATTTGAGACATATATCTTTTTTAAATTTTATTTTCTTTTTTTATATAGCAGGTTCTTATTAGTTATCTATTTTATACATATTAGTGTCTATATGTCAATCCCAATCTACCATTCATCCCACCACCACCACCCCAGCTTTCCCGCCTTGGTGTCCATACATTTGTTCTCTACATCTGTGTCTCTATTTCTGCCTTGCAAACTGGTACATCTGTACCATTTTTCTAGATTCCAAATATATGCATTAATATATGATTTTGTTTTTCTCTTTCTGACTTACTTCACTCTGTGTGACTGTCTCTAGGTCCATCTACATCTCTGCAAATGACCCAATTTCGTTCCTTTTTGTGGCTGAGTACTATTCCATTGTATATGTGCACCAAATCTTCTTTACCCATTCATCTGTGGATGGGCATTTAGGATGCTTCCATGACCTGGCTATTGTAAACAGTGCTGCAGTGAACATTGGGCTGCATGTGTCTTTTTGAATTATGGTTTTCTCTGGGTATATGAGAGCAGTGGGATTGCCAGGTCATATGATAATTCTATTTTTAGTTTTTTAAGGAATGTCCATACTGTTCTCCATAGTGGCTGTTATCAATTTACATTCCCACCAACAGTGCAAGAGGGTCCCCTTTTCTCCACTCCCTCTCCAGCATTTGTCATTTGTAGAGTTTCTGACGATGCCCATTCTAATCAGTGTGAGGTGATACCTCATTGTAGTTGTGATTTGCATTTCTCTAATAATTAGTGATGTTGAGCAGCTTTTCATGTGCCTCTTGGCCATCTGTACATATCCTTTGGAGAAATGCCTATTTAGGTCTTCTGCCCATTTTTTGATTAGGTTTTTTTTTAATATTGAGCTGCATGAACTGTTTATATAATTTGGAGATTAATCCTTTGTCCGTAGATTCGTTTGCAAATATTTTCTCCCATTTTGAGGGTTGTCTTTTCGTCTTGTTTATAGTTTCCTTTGCCATGCAAAAGCTTTTAAGTTTCATTAGGTCCCATTTGTTTATTTTTGTTTTTATTCCTATCATTCTAGGAGGTGTGTCAAAAAAGATCTTGCTGTGATTTATGTCAAAGAGTGTTCTTCCTATGTTTTCCTCTAAGAGTTTTATAGTATCTGGTTTTACATTTAGGTCTTTAATCCATTTTGAGTTTATTTTTGTGTATGGTGTTAGGGAGTGTTCTAATTTCATTCTTTTACATGTAGCTGTCCAGTTTTCCCAGCACCACTTATTGAAGAGACTGTCTTTTCTCCATTGTATATCCTTGCCTCCTTTGTCATAGATTAGTTGACCATAATTGCATGGGCTTATCTCTGGGCTTTCTATCTTGTTCCATTGATCTATATTTCTGTTTTTGTGCCAGTACCATATTGTCTTGATTACTGTAGCTTTGTAGTATAGTCTGAAGTCAGGGAGTCTGATTCCTCCAGCTCTTCTTTTTTACCTCAAGTTTGCTTTGGCTATTCAGGGACTTTTGTGTCTCCATACAAATTTTAAGGTTTTTAGTTCTAGTTCTGTAAAAAATGCCATTGGTAATTTAATAGGGATTGCATTGAATCTGTAGATTGCTTTCGGTAGAATGGTCATTTTCACAATATTGATTCTTCCAATCCAAGAACTTGGTATATCTCTCCATCTGTTTCTGTCATCTTTGATTTCTTTCATCTGTGTCTTACAGTTTTCTGAGTACATGTCTTTCACCTCCTTACATAGATTTATTCCTAGATATTTTATTCTTTTTGTTGCAATGGAGAATGGGATTGTTTCCTTAATTTCTCTTTCTGAACTTTTGTTGTTACTGTATAGGAATGCCAGAGATTTCTGTGCATTGATTTTGTATCCTGCAACTTTACCAAATTCATTGATTAGCTCTAGTAGTTTTCTGATGGCATCTTTAGGGTTCTCTATGTCATCTGCAAAGAGTGACAGTTTTACTTCTTCTTTTCTAATTTGTATTACTTTTATTTCTTTTTCTTCTCTTATTGCCCTGGATAGGACTTCCAAAATTATGTTGAATAGTGGTGGCAAGAGTGCACATCCTTGTCTTGTTCCTGATCGTAGAGGAAATGCTTTCAGTTTTTCACCATTGAGAATGATGTTTGCTGTGAGTTTGTCATATATGACCTTTAATATATTAAGGCAGGTTCCCTCTATGCCCACTTTCTAGAGGGTTTTTATCATAAATGGGTGTTGAATTTTGTCAAAAGCTTTTCCTGCATCTACTGAGATGATCACATTGTTTTTAGTCTGCAATTTGTTAATATGGTATATCATATTGATTGATTTTCATATATTGAAGAATCCTTGCATCCCTGGGATAAAGCCCACTTAATCATGGTGTACGATCCTTTTAACATGTTGTTGGATTCTGTTTGCTACTATTTTGTTGAGGATTTTTGCATCTATATTCATCAGTGATATTGGTCTGTAATTTTCTTTTTTTGTAGTATCTTTGTCTGGTTCTGGCATCAGGGTGATGGTGGCCTCGTAGAATGAGTTTGGAAGCATTCCTTTCTCTGGAATTTTTTGGAAGAGTTTGAGAAGGATGGGTGTTAGCTCTTCTCTAAATGTTTGATAGAATTCACTGTGAAGCCATCTGGTCCTGGACTTTTGTTTGTGGGAAGATTTTTAATCACAGTTTCAATTTCATTACTTGTGATTGGTGTGTTCATATTTTCTATTTCTTCCTGGTTCAGTCTTGGAAGGTTATACCTTTCTAAGAATTTGTCCATTTCTCCCAGGTCGTCCATTTTATTGGCATAGAATTGTTTGTAGTAGTCTCTTATGATGCTTTGTACTTCTGCAGTATCCATTGTAACTTTCTTTCATTTCAAATGTTATTGATTTGAGTCCTCTCCTTTTACTTGATGAGTCTGGCTAAAGGTTATCAATCTTGTTTATCTTCCCAAAGAACCAGCTTTTAGTTTCATTGATCTTTCTTTTTTTTGTAATTAATTAATTGGGCTTCCTTGGTGGAGCAGTGGTTGAGAATCTGCCTGCTAATGCAGGGGACACAGGTTTGAGCCCTGGTCTGGGAGGATCACACATACCATGGAGCAACTAGGCCCATGAGCCACAACTACTGAGCCTGCACATCTGGAGCCTGTGCTCTGCAACAAGAGAGGCCGCAATAGTGAGAGGCCCACGCACCGCGATGAAGAGTGGCCCCTGCTTGCCACAACTAGAGAAAGCCCTTGCACAGAAACAAAGATGCAACACAGCAAAAATAAATAAATTAATAAACTCCTACCCCCAACATCTTCTAAAAAATATTAATTAATTAATTAATTAATTTCTTTTTGGCTGCGTTGGGTCTTTGTTGCTGCACACAGGCTTTCTCTAGTTGCAGTGAGTGGGGGCTACCCTTCATTGCGGTTTGCAGGCTTCTCATTGTGCTGGCTTCTCTTTGTTGAAGAGCACAGGCTCTAGGCATGCGGGCTTCAGTAGTTGTGACATGCAGTCTCAGTAGTTGTGGCACACGGGCTTAGTTGCCCCATGGCATGTGGGATCTTCCCAGACCAGGGATCGAACCCATGCCCCCAGCATTGGCAAGCAGATTCTCAACCACCACACCACCAGGGAAGTCCTTATTGCTCTTTGCTATTGTTTTCTTTGTTTCTATTTCATTTATTTCGGCTCTGATCTTTATGATTTCTTTCCTTCTGCTAACTTTGGGTTTTGTTTGTTCTTTTTTCTCTAGTTCCTTTGGGTGTAGGGCTAGATTGTTTGAGATTTTTCTTGTTTCTTGAGGTAGGCTTGTGGAGCTATAAACTTCCCTCTTACCACTGCTTTTGCTGCATCCCATAGGTTTTTGATTGGCGTGCTTTCATTGTCATTTGTCTCTAGGTATTTTATGATTTCCTCTTTGATTTCTTCAGTAATCTCTTGGTTACTTAGTAACGTATTGTTTAGCTTCCATGTGTTTGTGTTTTTTTACGTTTTTTCCCCTGTAATTTATTTCTAATCTCATAGCATTGTGCTTGGAAAATATGCCTGATATAATTTCAATTTTCTCAAATTTACTGAGGCTTGATTTGTGACCCAAGATGTGATCTATCCTGGAGAATGTTCCATGTGCACTTGAGAGGAAAGTGTAATCTCCTGTTTTTGGATAGAATATTCTATAAATATCAATTAAATCTATCTGGTCTATTGTGTCAATTAAAGCTTGTGTTTCCTTATTAGTTTTGTTTGGATGATCTTTCCATTGGTGTAAGTGAGGTGTTAAAGTCCCCTGCTATTATTGTGTTATTGTCTATTTCCTCTTTTATAGCTGTTAGCATTTGCCTTATGTATTGAGGTGCTCCTATATTGTGTACATATATATTTATAATTGTTGTATCTTCTTGGATTGATCCCTTGATCATTATGTAGTGTCTTTCCTTGTCTCTTGTACCATTCTTTATTTATTATTTTTATTTATTTTTGTGGTACACAGGCCTCTCACTGTTGTGGCCTCTCCCATTGCAGAACACAGGCTCTGGACGCGCAGGCTCAGCAGCCATGGCTCACGGGCCCAGCCGCTCTGCAGCATGTGGGATCTTCCCGGACCGGGTCACGAACCCGTGTCCCTTGCATTGGCAGGCGGACTCTCAACCACTGCGTCACCAGGGAAGCCCACCATTCTTTATTTTAAAGTCTGTTTTATCTGATATGAGTATTGCTCCTCCAGCTTCCTTTTGATTTCCATATACATGGAATATCTTTTTCCATCCCCTCACTTTCAGTCTGTATGTGTCCCTGGGTCTGAAGTGGGTCTCTTGTAGACAGCATATGTATTGGTCTTGTTTTTGTATCCATTCAGGGAGCCTGTGTCTTTGGGTTGGAGTATTTAATCAACTCACCTTTAAGGTAATTATCGATATGTATGTTTTTACTACCATTTCCTTAATTGTTTTGGGTTTGTTTCTGTAGGTCCTTTTCTTCTCTTGTGTTTCCCACTTAGAGAAATTCCTTTAGCATTTGTTGTAGAGCTGGTTGGCGGTGCTGAATTCTGTTAGCTTTTGCTCGTCTATAAAGCTTTTGATTTCTCCGTCGAATCTGAGTGAGATTCCTGCTGGGTAGAGTAATCTTGGTTGTAGGTTCTTCCCTTTCATCACTTTAAATATATCAGGCCACTCCCTTCTGGTTTGTAGAGTTTCTGCTGAGAAATCAGCTGTTAACCCTATGGGAGTTCCCTTGTATATTATTTATCTTTTTTCCCTTGTTGCTTTCAATAATTTTTCTTTGTCTTTAATTTTTGTCAATTTGATTACTATGTGTCTTGGTGTGTTTCTCCCTGGGTTTATCCTGCCTGGACCTCTCTGTGCTTCATGAACTTGGGTGGCTATTTCCTTTCCCACATGAGGGAAGTTTTTGACTATAATCTCTTCAAATATTTTCTTGGGTCCTTTCTCTCTTCTCCTTCTGGACCCTACAATGTGAATGTTGGTGCATTTAATGTTGTCCCAGAAATCTCTAAGGCTGTCTTCATTTTTTTTTCATTCTTTTTTCCTTATTCTGTTCCGCAGCAGTGAATTACACCATTCTGTCTTCCAAGTCACTTATCCGTTCTTCTGTCTCAGTTATTCTGCTATTGATTCCTTCTAGTATATTTTTCAATTCAGTTATGGTATTATTCATCTTTGTTTGTTCATTAATTCTTCTAGGTGTTTGTTTTTTAATTCTTCCAGGTCTTTGTTAAGCATTTCTTGCTTCTTCTCGATCCTTGCCTCCATTCTTTTTCCAAGGTCCTGGATCATCTTCACTATCGTTATTCTGAATTCTTTTTCTGGAAGGTTGCCTATCTCCACTTCATTTAATTGTTTCTCTGGGATTTTATCTTTTCCTTCATCTGGTACATAGCCCTCTGCCTTTTCATTTTTTCTATCTTTCTGTGAATGGGATTTTCACTCCACAGGCTGCAAGATTGTAGTTCTTCTTGCTTCTGCCGTCTGCCCTCCGGTGAATGAGTTATTTAAGAGGCTTGTGCAAGCTTCCTGATGGGAGGGACTGATCAAAACTTATATATCTTTGTTTGAGAAAGAATACGTTAAGCTAATGAATTACTTGGGATAGTAACCAAACTACTGAAAAGACAATAATAAGAGAAAAAAAAAGCTAAACTCATAAATCTGAACTCTGGAAGTCCTATTATTTAAACAGCTGCATATTTTTATTAACTACTTAAAACTAGTTTTACTGCAGTATTCTCCATAATGTGTTTGGAGGTCTTAAAGCACATGTGTTTCCTTTAACATTTATCTTTAAACAGATTTCTACCTTATTATTAGTTTTTTTGTTTTTTTTTTTTAATGCTTACACAGAGAAATGATTTCCCTAATTTATAATTAAGTAACTCTTGGTCTTCACTAATTCCAAATTGTGTAACATCATAAAATAATCTAATTAAAAAAGCAAAAGCCTCTATTTTACATAATGTAGTCAATGAACAAAAACTAAAAATTCCTGTGATTTTTTTATCTTAAGGGAATTATATAGACAAAAGCTTAATTAAAGTTGATATCTCTTTATTTTATATCTTTACAGATAGAGACTTCTTGACATGGTTCTATTTTTAACTGGAGGAAAGATTGCTTAAAATCTGTTATCCAAAACTAAATTATAAACAGGAATTAGTATCTAGAATGCTTAAGCTATTTAGAGCATTTCACCTCTCCCATCAAAATGTACATTTGTGGGACTTCCCTGGCAGTCCAGTGATAAAGAATCCGCCTTCCAATGCAGGGGACGTGGGTTTGATCCCTGGCCAGGGAACTAAAATCCCATATGCTGTGGGGCAACTAAGCCTGCAGGCCACAACTACGGAGCTCACATGCTCTGGAGCCCACATGCCACAACTAGAGAGAAGCCCGCATGCCGCAATGAAGAGACTATGCCCCACAACGAAAGATCTCACATGCCTCAACAAAGATCCTGCATGCTGCAACTAAGACCAGATGCAGCCAAAAAAAAAAAAAAAATACAACAGTGTACGTTTGTACCTCATGTCCTCTCTTTCAAAAAGATCATAGATTTAAATAATATATGGACTTTCTACCTAACAGTCAAGAGAATTATTATCAAAAATACATTTTAAAAATATGTGATGAATATTTACAGAATTATTTCTGCTTTGACAAACCATAAAGTTACAACCTGAGGAAAGTTATAAATCCTTCCAACCTAAAGATCAGAGAAAAATCTCCTCCTACTTCTGGCAGGGGGAGAGGAAAAGTAATCATTTTCAAAATATGCCCAGAACTCTCTGTTTTCCTTAACAAGGCCTGCCCTCAAAGAAAACTATTTTCCAAAACCTAACTGACCTGAAGAAAGGGAAATACCCAACTCCAGCTCTTCTAGCCTTCAATGTGGAACAAGAGACAGAAAGACTGAGACCTAATCATAAGACTATAGGGTTTGCCCCCTGCCCCACACCTCACTCAGAGGATTAAAGCTAAAAGAACTGCAAGCCTCAGTTCCTGAGGTTTCCCTAAGGAGTCTTTAGAGAAACCCAAAGACAACAGGGAAAACAAAAACAAAGACACTAGAGGAAATTTTAGCCTGTGACACCACAGATAAAGCAAACAGGAAGCACCATATAACTGCCAGCCATATAACCAAAACTTTACACTAGAGGCCTATTTACCTCAGTTTCTCTTTCCTGATACGTCACGTCCAAGTTTCAATAAAAATTTACAAGTCATGCTAAAAGGCAAAAAACACAGTCTGAAGAGACAAACATCAGAACTAGACTCAGATATGGCAGAGATTTGAAATTATCAGACTGGGAATTTAAAGTAAGTTTTAATATGCTAATGGAAAAAGTGGACAGTGGCAAGAACAGATGGGTAATTTAAGCAGAGGATGGAAACTCTAAGAAAGAACTGAAAGGAAATGCTAGATATCAAAATCACTGTTACAGAAATGGAGAATACCTTTAATGGGGCTCACCTGTAGACTGGATGTGGCTGAAGAAAGAGTCAGTGAGTCTGAAGATATATCAGTACGAAGTTCCTAAGCTGAAAAACAAAGAGAAAGAAGATGGAGAACAAACAACAACAATAGAATAGAATATCCAAAAACTGTGGGACAATTACAAAAGATGTAACATACATCTAATAGGAACACTAGAAGGAGAAAAGAAAAGAGTAAGGAGAAGAAATAATTGAAATAATAATGACTAAGAATTGTCCAAAATTAATGACAGACACCAAACCACAGATCCAGATATCTCAGAGGACACTAAGCAGGATAAGTACCCAAAAAAATCTATGCCTGGGAAAATATATTAAACTGCAGAAAATTGAAGACAAAGAGAAAATCTTGGAAGAAGCCAGAGAAAAAAAATCTTATCTGTAAAGAAAGAGATTTATATCGGATTTCTTTACAGATAATTATGCAAGTATGAAGAAAGTGAAACAAAATATTTAAATTATTAATAGGAGAAAACATCAACTGAGATTATGTATTCAGTGAAATTACCAATCAAAAGCAAAGCAGAAATACTTTCTCAAACAAAGAAAAATTCAGGGAATTTGTCACAAGTATACCTACCTTAAGAAACGTTAAAAGAAGTTCTTCAGAGCAAGGGGAAATGACATATGTCAGAAACTCAGATCTACATAAAGAAAGGAACAGTGTTTAAGAAGGAATAGATAAACATAAAACAAAAAAAATGGGCAAAAGATTTAAATCGGTTCATCACAAAAGAAAATATTCAAATGGTCAATAAACATAAGAAAAAGTGCTTAATATCATTAGTTAACAAGGATGTGCAAATTAAACAATGAGATGCCACTAAATAACTCCCCACCTAGTCACCCATCGACAAAAGCTAAAAGACAAAAATCATTCAAGTGGTGGTAATGATGTGGAGCAACTGGAGTTCTACACTGCTGAGGAAATAGAAACTGGTACACACACTTTGAAAAACGATCTGACAGCATCTTCAAAAACCAACCGTATCTGCTACATTCCAAGGCTCTGTAATCCTCTCTTAAGAATATACCCAACAGAAATGCAAATATAAGTTCACCACAAGGCATGTTAAAGAATGTTTATAGCAGCAATTGTTTGCACTATCTGAAATCTAGAAATGCCCCTCTTCAATAGACACAATGGTATAGCCACACAATGAAATACTCTAAAGAGAATGTACTTTATATAACAGAATAATATGAGTGGATTTCAAGTGTAATGCTGAGCAGAAGCAGCCAGATACAAGAGAGTGTATACTGAATGAGTCAGCTGCGTCATGTTCAAAAACAGACAAAATTAATCGATAGTATTTGAAGTCAGCCCCTGAGGGTCTTTTTTTTTTTTTAACATCTTTATTAGGGTATAATTGCTTTACAATCGTGTGTTAGTTTCTGCTTTATAACAAAGTGAATCAGTTATACATATACATATGTTCCCATATGTCTTCCCTCTTGCGTCTCCCTCCCTCCCACCCTCCCCATCCCACCCCTCCAGGCTGTCACAAAGCACCGAGCTAATATCCCTGTGCCATGCGGCTGCTTCCCACTAGCTATCTACCTTACTACGTTTGTTAGTGTGTATATGTCCATGACTCTCTCTCGCCCTGTCAAAGCTCACCCTTCCCCCTCCCCATATCCTCAAGTCCGTTCTCCAGTAGGTCTGCATCTTTATTCCTGTCTTACCCCTAGGTTCTTCATGACATTTTTTTTTTCTTAAATTCCATATATATGTATTAGCATACGGTATTTGTCTTTCTCTTTCTGACTTACTTCACTCTGTATGACAGACTCTAGGTCTATCCATCTCATTACAAATAGCTCAATTTCGTTTCTTTTTAAGGCTGAGTAATATTCCATTGTATATATGTGCCACATCTTCTTTACCCCTGAGGGTCTTAATGGGAATTCCAGGGACTATGGAGAAAGAAGTTTGGAAATTACTAGTTTAAAGAATAAAAGGAAAATGCCCCCCAGATCTGCTTGATCATTTGGATCCTCAAAGAGCTTGTTCATACATATAAGACTCATCAAGACTTACTAATCAGAATGTCTGGGGTCATGGTGAAGGCTTGGATATCTATGTTTCTAATCAACAGTCTTGATCATGTTTATGCTGAGGAAAGTCTGGAAAATGCTGCTCTGGAAGCTATCTTAGAGCAGTGGATCTCAAACTTCAATAGGCAGACTCACTGGTGTGCTTTCAAAGGCTAATTTTAGAGCCCCATTCCATAAAATATGAATCAGTTCTCGTAGGGTAGAATCCAGAAATACGAATGAACATGTTCCTTATTCTGGGAAACATGCCTTAGAAGTTGTATGATTACAGCCAAGGAAAATCAGACCTTAAGAGGTTAAAGAACCACATTAAGGTCACAAAGCAAATGGTGGGACCAAGAATGGAACTAAAGTCTCCTGACTAATAGTTCAAGACTCCTTGTACAACATCCCTCTCTATCCATGACTACCCATTTCCAGTTCTTTGATCAGAGACTGAACACATGCTATATGTTCTCTGATTTAACTTCATCAGGAATCTCTTACAGAATCAAATTTCACATTACCCATCAAACTACACGGAGACACAGAACAGAGAAATGGCAAAACCCTTCGGACAATTAGAAAATCTATTACTTTCAGAGGCACTCTGTGGATTATCCATTTTCCTCCTCCTCCTCTTATTGCTACCATAAGCAGAAAGGCTTCTATGTGGTATTTTGCTTTCTGTGTTGTAAGAAATAATCAGATAAATTTTATAAACTCTCTGGGACTCAGGTCAAAGGTGAAGTGGCCCTTCACCACTAAAGAAAGATCATTAGTGTATATATTATTTTGTAAAAAAGGAAATCCAAAAAAGAAAATTCTCCATCATTTCCAACAGGGATTTTAGCCTCACCAAAATTAGTCATGGAGGTTATGCCTACTGAAATTATGGACAAAAATATTTGTTGCATTAGAATTCTGCTAATCAGATAATTAAGCAGTCTTTGCTTTTGTTTTAAAAATATTTCTCCAAGATGCAGAGGTAAATAACAGTAAACATATACTATCAAAACTAATGTGAAAAAGATAAGGGAAATACCAATGTTGGTGGGCTGTTGAGGAACTGGAGCTCTCATGCATTGAAGATGGGAGTATAAATTAGTACAAACACTTTGTAAAACTGTACAATTAGTTTTAAACACACACATGCCTTATGATGTACAAATTCTGCTCTAGGTAAATGCCCAGTAGAAATGCATATATGTGTTTACCAAAATAACATAGATAAGATATTCATAGCAACACTATTCCTATTAGTCCCAAGTTGGAAATTATCCAAATGTCCAATAGTAAAATGGATAAATATGCTATCTTACAGTCCGGTCAAGAGATATTATCAGCAATGAGAAGTGCTAACAACAACTACACATAATAAACTGGTTGAAACAAAAATTGAGTATAAGTCTGGCATGAGAGAATACACTCTTTATGATTCCATTTACATTAAATTCAAGAACAGACAAAACTAACCTGCATTGTTCAAAGACAGGATAGGGATTACCCTTTGGGGGAATAGTGACTGCAAAGGGGTCCCCGGAGGCTTCTGGGCGCTGGTAATGTTCTGTTTCTGGATCTGAGTTCTGGTTACAGGGGTGTTCAGTTTGTAAAAATTCAAGGTATTATACACTTATGAGTTATGCATTTTTGTATATGTATATCATACTGTGATAAGGTACTTTTAAAAGGCAAATAACACACACATACAGTCTATTACAAGTGAAAGTCTTACAGATGCTTTGCTGAGATACCTGCTTCTACATAATCAAGGCTTATCTGGGCCTTGATTCTCTCTGAATACCTGCCTTGTCTCTGGATGGTTGGTTGGGATAAGCATCCGTACTTATAATGGAAGAATGTTGGGCTTGAGAATTAGATAGACTTTGGTGCAAATCCCTGTTGGGTCTCTTCTTAAATTTGTGATCTTGAGGATGTTAAACAATTTATTTGAACTTTAGTTTCCTCGTGTGTAAAACGAGGATAATACCACTGACCCTGTAGTAACCCTGAGAGGTTAATTGAAATTATTGAAGTATTTAGTGTATGTCTGACACAGAATAGGTGCTCCAAATTGTAGTTATTGTGACATGGAGATGCTTATGGGAATATTTCTGTCTACTTGCTAATCTCTGCCTTCAGTGAATATATTTACCTCAATTAGCCATCCCTGACTTGTGTCAGGGGTGATTTTCCTTCTTGATGATCCCATACTGATACTCAACATTCAGACTTCCAAGCAGCTTTCAAACCGTTGTGTATTTTTGCATCTATGCAGAAAAATGCAATGCTTTTGTCTCTGAGGTTTTTTTTTTCCCTTTCCAGTGTAGCTCCCTTTGCATTTACATTTTCAAAATTGTATACAGTGCTAAACTTTTGCTGAGAGCCACTGCTAATGAAATTACTATTCTCTGGGAATCAAAAACCCTCTTCCTAATGGTGCTGCCTGATCTAATGCTTCATAAACATGCTGTTGCCTCTGAAGAGAAAGAGCGTGAATTGCCCACCACATGGAATCACCTCTTACTCAGGGGTCTCAGCTGCATATTTGTTTAACCTGGTTCACCTCAAATACTGTGTGCATTTCTGCTGTCACCTACATGACCTCTCCTATTTTTTTTTCGCTTTCCATTTGTATTTTTAAAGTGCTTCTCAAACATTCACTGCCAAACCTCCCAGCCGCTAATAAAATAGGTCAATGTTATTAGCCCCATTTTACAGATGAGGTTAAGAGAGTTCCCAGAGGTTACAAGTGAGTTAGTGGGAAGGGAGCTAGCAATTGACATTTTCTTGGATCTACAGTTTTATGTTATACGGTTCCAGGGCTACAGGGAGAACGTTGTTCCCTGCTTTGTGGAGAACAAACCAGAATGGCTGAGGGTAACACTTGACTAAACAGGAAACTTTTCCTGAACACATTTTGTTATAATGGCATCTGCACTATTAAATTTCTAAGACAATTGTGTTCTTAATGATGTTTTGCTACCTGTGATCTTACAACTAAAATATCTGCTGATCCATCTATCTACCTCCCCATCACATATCTAGCTACTGTTCTCTCTCTAAACATTTCAGTCACTTTCAAATTACAGAATACTTATTCAACAGAATCTCAAAATTCCTAAAAGCTAATTATCGGAAATTCTTTACAGTTATAAGGTGGTAGCATAAATAAGGAAGGCTATTAGTTCTGACTAGATTTTACTAAATGTCCGTGACGAGGAAGGAGAGACTTTTGGGAAAACAACTCAGCTTTCCCCATCCTCCCAGAGGTGGCAGTTTCCAAGGCCATCTGTCCCCCCTCTTTCCACACCAATTCCAGGTCATGGAAGGGACCTCAGTTACACGGAATGGAATTACTGTATGTCAATACGGAGAACACCGCTTGTTATTGGGATTTTTTTTCTAAACTAACAGTTATGTGTTTTATTTAGTTATGTGCTTATTTAAAGGTGCTCAGTTGAATGCAGTGAAGCCTTTTAGGTTGAATGGAAGATCATGAACATGGAGCAACAAGTAATTTAATGTTTTTATTTGAAGCTGCCTCAGATTCCACTATAATAATAAACGTTTCAAAACACTCTGTCTGAATCTTTGCCCTCCAAATATGCAAATTAATTGATTTAATAAATGTGAGGTAATAATGTCACGATCTGATGACAAAGCTCTGGAAAACCCAGCATGTAATGTCATGATAGATTATGTTTCTATGTAAAATAAAATAAGAGTGTGTGTGTGTGTGTGTGTGTGTGTGTGTGTGTGTATGAGAGAGAGAGAGAGAGATGTGTGAGGGGTAGGTGGTAGAGAGAAAGGAATACGTGGCAATATATTTTAAGGAAAAAAATTATTCAAATATAATTTTTGAGTTAAGGTCAAATGTGAAGTGATGGGAACATGTAGATCTTTAAGAAACATGATTTAATGTGGATTTCTAGAATGAAATATGTAATAATAAATAAACAACATGCCTAAAATTGATACACCAAATTTTTATAAAAGTAGATTTGTGTAATTAGTATGATACTATGAAAACATTTGAAGGGAACTCACACAGACATCACAGTATATTAATACTTACACACATTAACTGTCATATGTATTAGTGCCAAATAACTAAAAATATAAAGAAGTTTATTTCAACATATCTCCATGAAAACACTATTATGTTTCTTTAAATATTAAATTAAACATTTGCGCTTTAATAAGATTATAGGAAAAGTTTCTTAGCTTATAACTTTTTCTTAAAAACTTACATTTTATAATATATGTACTTAAAGGAAACTTTCTGAAGATTTTTAAACTTGTAATTCAACAATAGTTGGAAGGTTTGCTTTGGGTTTAACCTATGCCAGGATAAGCCATGCTAACTCTTTCATCATGTTTTCAGCTCTAATAAAATGACTTTTTCTTCATTCAGAAGTCTCACTGCTTATGCAGAGTCCTTTTCTATTTATACTATGATGGAAGTGATAATTTTACCTGGTTCTCCCACCTCAATGAATCCTCTCAGTTTATTCATTCCAACTTTTGTAGAGGCATAAAATATTCTATAGATTAATGCCAATAGGCTGCTTCCTTTTGATAGTGTGAATTTGGGGAAAAAATCCATTTAAAAAATTAAGTGATATGCAAGGAAAGCTGTGGGAAACCAAATATGCTTTTCCTTATTATTTTGTCTTTTATAATATTGTAATAATTTTTAGTCATGCCAAATTTGTTTTCTGATTTCTCTAGATGTTGGTGATTCTTTTAACTACTTTTTTTTTTTTTTTTTGCGATACGCGGGCCTCTCACTGCTGTGGCCTCTCCCGTTGCGGAGCACTGGCTCCGGATGCGCAGGCTCAGCGGCCATGGCTCACAGGCCCAGCCACTCCGCGGCATGTGGGATCTTCCTGGACCGGGGCACGAACCCGCGTCCCCTGCATCGGCAGGTGGACTCTCAACCACTGCGCCACCAGGGAAGCCCTAATTTTTTTAAGACAAAACTCTATGTCACCACCTTTGTGGAATCTGCCTATCATTGGGTATTAAAATATGGATATTTCCCAGTAGGTCTTTCATCAGGTTACTGCTGAAAATGGCCATCAGTTCTAATAATATTGAAATTTATATTCTATTAAAATTAAACCTTTGCTTTCTTCTGAGATTTAGACTCTAAGGACTAAAAATATTGTAAAATGTGAGTTACCAGGACATATTCTTGAAGGGCCAGGCAATGACTCAAGTATGACAAATCAGAGACACAGATGTAATATTTAAGTTGGCCTTTCAGGAGAATGAACTGACATAGAAACCAGTTGATATGTAGACAGTAGTCCACGCAGTTGAAGATTTGGAATTCCATGAAGAACTGTCTGTATTAGTTTGCCAGGGCTGCCAAAACAAAGTCCTACACACTGGGTAGCTCAAAACAACAGAAACTGGCTTACAGTTCTGGACACTAGAAATCCAATATTGAGGTGGCAAGGAGCAGGTCCATGTTCCCTCTGAAACCTGTAGGAAAATTCTTCCTTGCCTCTGGTGATTTGTTGGCATCTTTGACATGGCTTTGGCATGGCTTTTCATGGCTTGTAGATGCATCATTCCAATGCTTGATCTCCACACGTACTTCTCCTGTGTCTCTTCATATCATCTTCCCTCTGTGTGTCTCTTTGTCCAAATGTCCTATTTTTTATAAGACCTGATATATTTGTTTAGGGCCCGGGAAGACCTCCTTTCAACTTGATTGCTTCTGTAAAGACCCTATTTCCAAATAAGGTAACATCCTGAGGTACTGGGGCTTCAACATATCCTTTTACGGGGGAACAATTTACCCATAACCCTTTCAATGAAATGGACAGAACATTCAAACCTTCACGAGAAGTGACTTCATAGAGAAGGACAAGGTAAAAAATAGCAGGAATCCTGGGGAAACAGATGAGAGCTGAGGTTCAGTATTAGTGGTGGAAGCAAGATTTTAAGAGCTGAGCCTGGAGGAGCAGATTGCAGCAACTTTTTGTAGACCAGCTATCCCCACAGGGGAAGCAAGTTTTTAAAGACACGCAACACACTCGGTCAGGACACAATCCTCTCATTTCAGTGAGCAATATTATTATGGTACATTGAATATGTCCACAAATCATTTGCAGCTTCTCCTGACAGGAGACAGAGTTAATTTCCCTGTGACTTGAATCTGGGTTGGCCATATTGATTCTCAATAGGCTGCAACAGAAATAACATTGCCTGAGTTCCAGAGCCTAAACCTCAAGAGGTCTTGGAGCATCTATCTTCTTTTTCTTGAAAAAGTGCCCAGGAACTGCCATGGGAGGAAATCAGTCTAGCCTACTGGAGGATGAAAGACCCTATAAAGAAGAACTGAGGCATCCTACAAGATAGAACCAACTACCGAACATGAGTGAGGTCATCTGGAACCTTCCTGTGCAAGCAACCTGCAGTTAAATGCAGTCACAAGAGTGAGCGTAAGAGAAACTAGTAGAGAACCCTCTCAGCAGCCTATGGAATCATAAATCCGTGATAATAAATATATATTTATTTTTATATATAGGTGAGATATATAGATAGAGATAGATAGATAGATCTATCTATCTCACCTAGTTTCAGAAATGTTTTTGTCAGATTAAAAGGAAAAATAAAATAAAGGGATAACTTGAATTAAAAGTAGGGGAGATAAAGGGAAGAAAAATATTGGTAGGGTCATAAAACGGAGCCAGGAATGAGACCTCTAAAAAAATTTATACCATAAAGACTTACTACTGGTGGGCTTCAAATCTGGCCCTAAGATTTCTAACAGTCAGTGGGAAAATAGAATCCTGATCAGTTACACAGTTTACAAGAAATATAAGATAAAATCAGAACAGTTGTTAGGAGAAGCAAAATTATTGCTGTTACTAATATGCGACAGAAATTTCTCCCCAAGGTCCTCATAAAACCAGCACCATGTAATACACTGGCTTACACCCTCAACCGCACTTTTAGAGTAGGCACAATGACAAGTTTCATAGTGTTGTCGGCATTCTTCCAAAAACAACATTTCAGCAAAGGCAATTCTATGGGGGTCAATACAATATCATCCAGGTATGCAGCTGTCCTCTGATTTGACCAAATCTAGTGGTAGATTTTAAAGTGTGGAATAATGGATGATTTCATCTCTTAAGCAATCCTTTCTGTATACTGTTTCCGTCTGCAGATCTTTTGCTAGATATTGGGAACCAATGCGTTTGAAATTACGCTTTTTGACAAGCACTCAGAATTCAGATCATTTATATTCACGGTTAAATATGGACCTACACATCTTAACCAACAGCTGATTTGGTGGGGGGGTTTCCATCTCTCATAAAAAAATAAAAGACCAGAGAGGAACCTATACCTGAATTAAAGGCCAATTCTTCTGTACCCAAAGATTAACTGATGGAGAGCACGTAGCCTTCTCCAAAATTCTCAGAGAAACCATGTTGAATACATAGACAACTGAGGCCACAAAATAATAGCCTGGACGTGTGTTTTTGCTTATATGGTGATTCTTAACTTCCAGGTAATCTCAATAAAGCGCCCAGACAATGATCAATTTTGAGCTCTTCTTATAAATAATATTTTGAATTTTTCTCAATCTGAAATTCTATTAAGGTTTTAGTTCTGGAAAGAAACAGAGATCACCTAATCCAGTATGATATTTAATAGATAATGAACTTGCATCAAAAGAGGTAAAATCACTTTCACAAGATTATGTACCTGAAGAGTAAAGCGAAAGGGAAAACCCAAGTCTTTCTTCACTTCATTCATTGGCCGCTCTGCTTGTGGACACATGTTTGCATGGCATCAGCGATTCCAAGGAAACCCTGTTGCATCCATTCCATTACCAGGAAAATTGGTCTTCAAGGAGGGAAATTTAGTACTTCAATACATATTTTTCCTTTTCTTTCTTTTGGATAAGAGAAAGAAAAGGAAAAGTATCATATTTTGGATATCTGGATATCATATCACATTAAAGTTAATGTGATTTTCATGGCTTACTATCTCATTACCTGGAATAAACAGAACATTGCATCACAATATTGCTCTGAGTTCAATTATATGAAGAAATACGATAATCTGATAAAATGCTTCATTTGATTAACAGGAGGAGACAAAAGTCCCCCCGACCCTCGGCCAACAACATATTATTTCAATGACATACCAAGTCAAGATGTGCAAGATGAAAAATTATCTGATTAACTGCTGGATTGTGAGTACTTAAACCTATGAGAGCTGTCAAGTCCACGCCAGTGTGGCTCATGCTGTAAGTCTTGCTGCACTCCTCTGGGTCCCTCGGTAACAAGAGCTACCGTTTTGCCGTCACTGTCACTTCACGGATTCAGTCTCTAAAGCTCTGTTTGTTGTTTCATTCTGTTCTATGTCTCTCTCCCCTAGGGACACCTTCATTTTAATATAAATAGAGCATTTCATCATGCGGTGGCAAAGAACCATGGAAGGTACGACTCTCAATATTACTGGACACACTGCATACAGATGTATTCCAAAAGAGGACTGAAACTGCAAAAAGAAAAAAAAAAACTTAATAAAAGGGCATCAATATCATTTACTTGTACATGATGCAAACCATATGTCTATAAGAGTCAATAGTAAAAACTAGAGGTGAGGCTATAATATTTTGTGTTTGTGGCTATTGCCAGGATATAGGAAGTGGCTATTTAACAGAGCTATGTAGCTCTTATTCATGTCTTTAAAAATCAGATTATTTTCATTGCCTTGCCTGGATTGAGGATCACTTTTGAATCCCTAGTAATTTTTTAATATACTAGCACTTCTTTGAATTGGGACAGTTAAAAATATTTTATGAGAGATCTTCTGAGACTTGAAAAAATTAAGTGTAATCTTGGCTTGCCTCTCATCCATATTGACTGAGGAGGGGGGATAGCAGGCAATCATAAATTAAGGTGACCGGAGCAAAGTGTTTTCTTTTTTCTGGGCGTGTCCTTCATAAGACTTCCTGGATGTCTCATCAGACTTCCTATATCTTTTGACAATCTCTTGGGCCAATGTTTCTTTCATTGTTATTCCTTCTCCGTGACTTTTTTTTCCTCAAACGGTTGTTGAATTTATTTGCTTGATCAATAATGGTCCTGGCAAAAATGAGTTAACCAACCCTGGCACTGTCCCAGTCCCAGTATCTACAGCACAACCCTGGAAGAGCAGTAGATAGAAGTAAACATTTGGAAAGACAAGACCATCATACATGAAAGGCTTCCTTTACAAAGATCCTGAATAAGCTTCTCAGAAGGTAGACCCAACAAGTACCTTCACTGCCTTCTGCCTTAGAGGCATCTTGATGTCTATCTGAAGCCTTTCTTCTCCCCTTACCCCAAAGTTGTGTATCTTACATTTCATTTTGTTTTTTGGTTAGAAAAATTAAATTTAAGTCCCAATATCTTCTCACCATTTCTCTCAGTAGGAGTGCTGGTGGTGTGACCTCATGTCCAATGATTCCAAAGTTTTGGGTAAGTCCTAGGCTTCCTCTAGAGGTATTACAAATGCTAGTTGTTATCGTTCAAATTAAATTGTGTTTTGTCAGATTTTTAAAATATTTAGTATCTCGATTGTCCACAGCATGTATAATTCAAAGTTTAATTACCATTTCCCAACACACATATACATACACAGTCAAAACTCCTGTATGACTTGTTGATTTTTTAATGGTGCTTTTCTGCTCATTTTGAAAAGAATAGTTTAACATTCTTCTCTTTCCCTTCTAGCTACCATCACATTTTAAATAGAAGGGAAAAAAATGTATCACATAACCTTCTTTATTTATGTTGTACTTTAAGCCAGGCAGTGCGAAACGCTAGAGAGAAAAGCAGTTTGGAGTCTAGCATTTTGGTTTGCTTTGTTTAAACAGGTATTAACAAAGTGCAAAGTGGTAGAGTAGAAGACAGGAAAGATGAGTATTATTTATCGAATGCTGATACTATTCCAAAATTATTTTCTTTAGTTTTCACCTGGATCCTTCTGAAGAAAATTTGATTGTGTTATGCTAGCTTTAAACCACATAACTGGTCATAGGAGGAGCCAGTGCTCAAATCCAGATTCTATAATTCTAGAGGTTATGCCTTTTCTACTATGCTACAGTTAGTCCCACAAAAGGAGAAATGAATCATAGCTCTTTCTCCTTAAACAATTTTTAAAAATTAACAGAAATGAGTAAAACTTAGCATAGAATATGGTCAATTGTTTACTCCACATTATGTATTTTACAAGCTACCACTTCTTTCTCAGCAGGAATAGATGCTTTTCACTCCAGCTCCCTCTGAGGTTTCTGCTTTAAAACAATCCTTAATCTTTCTACCTATATTACAACATTCTTATAAGGATATCATATGTGGTATATTGGGAAACACAGCCACAATATTTTTTAACTCTTCTCATCTAGAGGTAGAATCCTTCTATCTGGGCTGGCCCTGTGACTTGCTTTGAACAATAGAATGTGGCAGAATTGAGAACTCTAGAGCCTTAGCCTCAGAAGTCCTGAGGCTAAGAATTATTAGACCACATGGAAAAAGAGACCCAGTCAAGAGGCTGCATCAAGGCCTCAGATACGTGCTGAGGTCATTTAGACACGCCAGCAACAGCTGAGGTGCCAGATGATTGCTGCCACATGGCTGCAGGCAAGACCAACAGAAGAATTACCCAGTTAAACCCAGCCAACCTGTAGAATTGTGGAAAATAATAGACCACTGCTATTTTAAATCACCAGTCTTTGTGGTTGTTTTTTATGTAGCAAAAATTAACTGACTTAACATTGGTGAAGAAAATGACATTGGTATATAGTGGTCACTCAATAAATGTTAGTTTTGACCTTTTATTTCTCTATTTTCTGTTGCTGTACAAATAAATAGTAATTATTTATTGATTTAAAACAACATAAATATTTCTCTGATCTGTAGAATACCATCCAATAAACTCAGTAAACATGGCTGGCAACTAAATAGACTAAAGGGTTTGAACAGTACATTTTTATTTGTAACATAGATGTAATTTTATAATGTGAACATATGCAGTATGTGCAATTTATGACTATCCTACTCAGGGAATAGGAGAGCAAAGTGTGTCAGATGAGAAAAAATAACGGGATGAAGAGTTGATGCTGTCAGAGAATTAGAGCAATTTTGTTTGACAAATTCAAAGTTCACACACAGAAATATGTAATTTGGGCAAATGAAAAATGCAAAAAAAATGAGATCTGTCATAGCCAAAAATAACCTGAGATTTTTTTTTAAACATATGTAGCATATTTCCTTTAAACTACTCCGCAAAGGCAGTTCCTAGAAATAAAGGAAGGCAGAAAAGAAGAAAGAAAATAGGGAGACAAGAAAAAAAGGAAGGCAGGAAGAAAGGAAGAAAGAGTAAAAGATGATCTGTTCCATTCCACATTCTCCTATCCAATTAGAAAATGCTGTATTTTATATCGAGCCTCTTCTGGGAAAGTCATGCCTAGGATACTAAATCCTGGGAAGTCTCTCATGAGAGAAACCTATTTAACTTTATTAAAGACAAAGGTTTTCAAATTTAGTTTATAATCGAAATTTTTATTGTAATTATTAACATACTCTAAGATGCACACTAGGGCACTCTTTTTCAAACTACAGGTCATAAAACAATTACTAGTTTGTGAAATCAATTTAGTTAACGTGGTCTTCATGACCATCACTTCAAAAACATGAAATAAAATGGGTTCAAATTGAATAGGTCAGAGCATAATCCACATAGAAAAACTACATTTTGTTTCATGAAATTTTTCTTTCTGCTGTGTGTGTGTGTGTGTGTGTGTGTGTATGTGTGTGTATGAATACGTATGCATTTATGTATGTAATTAGCTGTGATATTAAGAGTATTTTTATGAATCAGGATCAAAAATTTTTATTATATTTCTAATTTTTAAATGAATGATACTTTAAAAGTCATCAGGTGATTCCATGAAGAGTTCTTTCAAGGAAATACCATTTCTTTAATGTGCATCAAAAACTGGAAAAACATAAGTTATATAATTAATTAATTAAATTCTTGAATATATAGTACCATTTTTCAGTTATGAAAGTTAGGCATTAATTTAGATTAAACTTTTCGGTATCATACAATTTAATTATTTTATTATTAAATTTAACAACCTGAACGTTGATTGTTAAAAAATGTGATAAGTTTCTAAATTTCACTTTTTTACAAACTTTTAACTTTGTTCAATGATTAATATCCTTAATCACCTATATCTATTATTTAGCTATTATTGATACTGTTTATCATTGATTACTCAGTATTTGCTTAGGATATGGCAGGTATTATCCTAAACAATTTACTACACTATTTAATTTAATAGTCAACAATCCTATGTGATTATGATTATTAATAGCCACATTTTACTCCTCGTGCACACTAAGACTGAGATCATGTAACATGCTCAAAATCACTACTAGGGAAGAGTGAAGCTGAAATTCAAACTTAGATATTTACCATTAGACATTAAATAAGAATGCTAGCTTATTTGAATAGGAATCAAATAACACTGTCATTTCAAATACGCCATTATAATTAAGCAAAACTATGCCTCAAACTCAGTCTTATAGCTTTTGTGTCTGATCCTATGATTCAGACAGACATAAAGAGGATTTATATTGAAAAAAGAAGTACAAATAGCTCTCAAACATCTGGAAAGGGGGTTCACTTCATTGTTAATAAGAAATTCGAATTAAAACTATACTACACTAAGATACCATTTTCACTTCTTAGATGGGCAAAAATCCAAAAGTTGGACAAACATTCTTCGTAAGTCTTTAATACATGGCTCATACACTTCTGGAAGGAGTGTGAAATAGAAAAAAAAATCTCATGGAGATCGATTGGGAAATATTTATCAAAATAACAAAATTACAAATTTAACAAAATAACAATACTCTTTGATTCGGCTATATCACTTCTGGAAATGTATTGAGAGACATACTTGCACATGAGAAAACAATATGTGTATAAGTTATTTATTAAAGCATCACTTCTTATGGCTAAAGAGTGGAAACAACTTAAGTGGTGATAATATAGGAACCTGGTTAAAATAAATAATTGTGTATCTATACAGTGGAATACTTTGCCCTTATTTTAAAAATGTCACTTTATAAACACTGAGATGGAAAGATCACTAGGACATATTTTTAAAACAGTATACTTCAAAATGAAAGAAATACTAAGGAACAAATTAATACTTTCGAATGGAATTCAAAGTATTCTACCAAGAGCAGCTTATTATTTTTCATCAAATATATTTTATCCAGAAATGAAAATGAGACAATATACTGATTACACAACTAGATTTGCATTTATCTTTTATTCTAGGAGCTGTAAACACACAAACATTCCAAACCTTTGCTGATTACTGACATTCAGTTACAGGTACATATACTTCAAATGTTTAATAAGTTCACTAGTTGTATATTATCAATGAAACACTTGTATGACATCAATTCATTTACATTTCTGATGTGGCATGAACTGGATTGGGAGAGGAGAAATTTTTCTTACATATGCTTTTTTTTTTTTTTTTTTGCGGTACGCGGGCCTGTCACCGTTGTGGCCTCTCCCGTTGCGGAGCACAGGCTCCGGACGCGCAGGCTCAGCGGCCATGGCTCACAGGCCCAGCCGCTCCGCGGCATGTGGGATCCTCCCGGACCGGGGCACGAACCCGTGTCCCCTGCAGCGGCAGGCGGACTCTCAACCACTGCACCACCAGGAAAGCCCTCTTACATATACTTGACACCAAAACTCTCCTCATACAAATTGCCAGAGCAGTCTACGACTCATAATAACTTGAATATAAATGTGTTTCACCTAGACTAGAAGTGAAATGATTAGTAAATTATTACTTTAAGGATTTAGAAATATGAAAGACTGACATCTGATCACATTACTATTATTATTCAGTATGTGCTTCTTTCAGAATCATTTCAGCTATTCTAGGAGCCTCATCAATCCTGGAAATAAAATAATAACTATCATTCCAAATTCAGAATAAAGAATTCCAGTTACGAATCACATGAACAACTTAATATTACTTTAGGGTTTCAAATTTCCATCATGATTGGTATCTCTTAACTGAAAGATAATGGATTTGAGGCAAACCTACCATGATGTCAATCCCTTCTGCTGTAATATTTGCAGTATATGATGAATGTGTCCTTGGAGTTATAAAATCTCTCTTTTAATCAGTCTTCCTTACTATGATTTTCCTTGAAAACAAAAATGAATATATTCATCTGATTTAGAATTCACTTTGATATGGAGCTTCAGTGTTGCTGTCACTGCTGGCAGAAGACAATACCGCAGACTGAACTCAGTAATCATGACATTTTCTCAGTGTCCTTCGTTGAATGTACTCTGTTGTCTGGTATTTCTAATTTTTAGATTATAACACTATACATGCATCTTGATTATAAGGAATGTCTTATCTCAGAGAGGAATTCACAAAAGGTAACCATGAAGCAATTATATTGAATGTCATTAACTCCAGAATATTTTCTAGATATGTTCATAAGGTTGTCTTATGTGCAAGACAATGTGAGAACCCTGTCACAAGTTTAGACTTAACGATAGGCATGGGGACAAAAGAAGCCTGTGAAAACAAGCAGATTAAGGTATTCATTTTGTCTTCTTTTGCACGACTGAAAGCAAATTCCTTTTGTCAGAGTCTTAGGTCAGGAAATGTAATCGCCATAATAAAGCCTATGAAAAACATAAAAGTGCTTGGATTTCACACTATATATGTGTTGCCTGGTAAAATAATGTGACTTTATAATTGTTCAGATCTGGTAAAATGTATATCAAAATTACTTTCATCGTGTTCATTAGAATTTGTATGACCCTAACTTTTTAGCATGAGATTAGCAATTTTTATAGTTGTGGTACCTGCATTTAGAAGAGTCCCTGGTTCAAAGTACATAGTCAAAGACGTTAATGAATCATAGTATTAATATGTCAGAATAGGATCTTTGAGTTCAGTAGGCAATGCAGTGAAGGGACTAGTCAGGAGAGGCTGGAACTAAGAAGCTGGAAATTAGGTGCACCCACTGTTGTGAACCGCATGCTCGAGAATGCTGCAGCAATCACAAGTAGAGGGGGAAAGAGCTGGAGTTCAAATCCTGATTCCCCCCAGTTCACCAAAAGACACAGGAGTACAATAACTTGAGGGGAAAGTTTGAATTAAGTTATCTTATAATTTGAATGTTGTAACAAAGATCGAATCATACCACGCTTGGGTAACTTCCCGTTTGGAGCTACAAAACTCCTTTAAGAACTAATCATGTAATCGTAAATACAAACAGAGGCAGCAAAGATCCCAAGGGCAATAAAACCATCTGCTATTAGTGATAGTTTCTAAATGCTGCAATTAGGACCTACATCCCCAGGAGTTTTATTGATATCACATTTAAGCTATATTTAGTACCAAACTGTGTGATAGGACATAGACTGCAAAATCCAAGAGGAGTGGCAAACTCTCAGCAGTGAATTGTTATTCCTTGTAACAAATTGCTTCTAGTCTGGAAATATCCAGAAAATAAATGGCAAGAAGCAACCATCTAGAAATTGGATAACCATAACCAGATAATCAGACGCATTTTCAAAGCCAAGTTGAGAAAATAATCTCAAAAGTGGGTGGCTGCATGATTCAATGGAAAGTGCACCAAATGGAGTGACGAAAGATCTTGCCTCTCCTGACCATCACTCATTAGCTGTGTAACATTAAACAAATCTCCCGACTCAACATCTAGAACAGTGCCTAGCAAGTTGTAGGCACTCAATACTTGTGGATTGATTGAATTAATAAATAACCCTCCCTTCTAGGGCATGAATTTCCTCAACTTTAAAGTCAATGTTCATAGCAGCACTATTTACAATAGCCAAGACATGGAAGGAACCTAAATGCCCATTGAAAGGTGAATGGATAAAGATGTGGTACATATATACAATGGAATACCACTCAGCCATAAAAAAGAATGAAATAATGCCATTTGCAGCAACATGGGTGAATCTAGAGAATATCATACTAAGTGAAGTAAGTCAGGTAGAGAAATACAAATATCATATGATAGCACTTATATGTGGAATCCAAAAAATGATACAAATGAGCTCATTTACAAAACAGAAACAGACTCACATACATTAAAACAAACTTATGGTTACCAAAGGGAAAATGGAGGGAGGAATAAATTAGGAGTTTGGGATTAACATATGCACACTACTATATGTAAAACAGACAACCAGCAAGGACCTACTATACAGCACAGGGAACTATACTCAATATCTTGTAATAACCTATAATGGAAAAGAATCTAAAAAAGGATATATATATATATACATCCGAATCACTTTGCTGTACCCCTGAAACTAACACAACATTGTAAATCAACTGTATTTCAAAAAAAATTTTTTTTTAAATTTAAAAAAGTAACAAAGAGAAAAATTGCCTAAAAGAAAATAAAGTCAGATGGTTGTATTAAATGACAATTAATGTAACCTCTAGCCCAAACTGTCCCCAAATCTCCTACATGGCTATAGGTTGCTCAGACATCCTAAGGCCCAGACACCACTAGTTCAGAGCACTAAAGCCAGAGGGAGTGGAAACTCATTTTGCACAAATGTGTTTGGCCAAAGAGAACACAATAAAAAATAGGTCCAAGTCGTGTAAACTGCCACCCTACAAATATTTTGTTTTTGTGTTATTGCTGAGCATTGAAGACAGCTTCTTATTTATTGGTCTTTACAGGCACGCTGCATGAGGCCAGCCTTAAAGTGTCAATTGCATAATTTTGAAATATAGGGACTGAGGAATATGCTCCTAGTAAAATAAGAGCAAAACTTTAAGTGTTCATGTGTTTTTATTTTTCTTCACTTTATCTGGATAGTTCATGTATCAACCTGGCTTTCATTCCCTCTCCTTTGAAACCATAATATTTATTTTCGTTGAAATCATTTTCTGCTTGGTTTGAAAATATACTTTAGTAAGCATTAATACTAGTTAGGGGTTAAGTTTTAATGAAATTTTAAGGCAAAAAAGTCTTAAATCCAGCATGATTCACTTCAAAAGCCTAGGTCAAATATCTCGCTCCTCAGGGAAATCTTTTTTCCCACCATTCCTTCCTTTACTCCTTAAGCATTCTGACCTTCCATTAAAATTGTAATATTAGGTGTCACCTAAACAAATAGCTTTTCCCTAGCTTCTATCTAGTCTCCTTTCTTCTCTACTTCTTTCCTCACCTTCCTTCCCATCTCTATCTCTACCACCCTATCTTCATCATTTTGTCCTTCTATTCTTTTTTCAAGATTTTAAGAATGCAGCCCAACTGCCTGGCGTCAAAATGAAATCCACCATTTAGTGGGTGTGTGACTTTGAGCAAGTTACTTAAACTCTCTGCAGCTCAGTTTCTACATTGGTAAGTTGATGAGAATATGTACTAATGGTACCTACCTCAAAAGATTGTTGTAAATATTCAGTGAATTAATATATTTAGAACATTCAAATCACTGTGCTGTACCCCTTCAACGTACACAGTGCAGTATATCAATTTCATCTCAATCAAACTGGAAAAAATATATGTTTACAACATTTAAAGTCATGCTTAAACCATACCAAGTTCACAATGGATGTCTACTATTATCGTTGCTATTACTTTACAAATATTTACTTGGTTCCTCTGGGCACTTTGTTCCACTCAAGATACCACAGAGTCTCTCTTTCAAACATCTTGGGTGTTCTTGAACTACCTGCCACCTTTCTTGCCTTGGGTAATATTCATACATATATTTAGATGATCAAGAAACCGTGTAAGTGTAATCCACCTCCACGCACTCCCTCACCCACCAGCACCCTACCCTGCTTGATTGGCTTACAAGAAGGGAAAGCATTCTCTACATCTGCCCTCAACAATAAACCTGCAAGGAAATAGCTATAACTCACAGCCATGTATCTATTTGTGGCTCTGCTTCTTTATATCACCTGTGTTAAAATATCACAATATTTCAGCTGTTAATTGAAGCACTCTGGCGTCTTGAGTTATTTTTATAGTCAACTTGAGATGACATGTGATAGTTCAGATTAATGGAAGCTGTGAGTCAGAAATTCTGTCTCTAGTTATGGTTATAACTTTTAACATGTGCTAACATGTGATATCTGTAGATCATGTGACCTGTAGTTATTTCTAAAATGGGTATTTGAAACACCGAACTTTTGTCATGGTAACACTTTATGCTAAATGAAAGCAACACTTTAGTCTCTCGTAATTTTTTTCTGGTACCACATGTCTTAATAAAAAGCAGTCATTCTAATGTTTTTCAGATGTCTTCAGCAAACCCAAGGGTATTTCACTAAAATAAGCACATACCAGGTGAAATAAGTTTATCAACCCTTACAAGATTATTTGTAAAATGCTGATCATGAGTGAGAAAACAAAGAAAATTGATTTGCAGGAAAGAAAGTCCATCTACTTTTAAAGTCCCTCCAATGTGGAGGGAACAGATTCTTTCTAAGTCTATGAAGCATCCAGGAAACCAATGCACAGCTAGTGTGAACTCTGTAAGAAGGCAGCCTGGAGATCCTTTTAAGTGATGTAAGCAGTGAAGCTCTTAAAATGGGGCTAATTAGCTGTTTGATGTACTTGACAGAGAAAGATGTATGCAAGCAGAGAGAAAAGACTGCAAACACAGATATCCCTGATTGCATTATTGTCCAAAACTTTAATTAATTTCTTGAGGACTATCTTTTCCATAATTTAAAATGGTTTAAAAGATGTACAACTAACAGGTTCAAAGTGTTTCTTTAACTAATCATTTGCACTGCAGGAGGCTGAAAATTATAGAGCACATTTTATACTCTCCTCAAGCTGTCCAAGAATTCCTTTTACAGGCTCTGGCTTTCCTTCTCCCCCTGTTTGCACACTGGTGTTGAGAAATGTGTGACTTGACTTCATTGATATGTTGTCCAAAGCCCACAAAGCCACCCCTCTGCTCTTCATGGCAGGGAAGGTGTAAGGGTCTTTTGGCATGAAAATGTCCTCTTGGTACATGGGTGTCACGAGAGAGAAAAATTGGATACCGTGCCGCGGACCAGCCGGAGAGAGAGGATTTCACCACCCATTGTGGGCTCAGTTAAAAAATACGCTTTTCTAAATTTAAAATAAAAACGAGTCTTTCAGCTAGGATTATAAGTTTCTGCAAAATACAGTTCATAAAGAAAAAAGTTTGAATACCAACTGGGGACAACCTTCGGAATAAAAATTATGATGGTAGTTTATACACAGCAGCAATCAAAACATAAACACGCAAATAGGTAAAGAGCTGTTTCCATTTCTTTTAGTCATCCAAATATAAATTTTAAATTTTGCTGACTTTGCTTATTTTCTCTCAGTGAGTAATTTTTCTGCGTATGAAGTTTTATAAGAAAGTCATACTTTAAAATCATTCTGCTAGTATTTTCAGGAAAACAACAAACTTAAGGGTCATTAATTTTAAACAAAGACTAAGAAATAATCAACTGAGATTTGTGAGGATAACTTTAATGTCTTAGTCTCATATAGGCCATAGCATTACTAGAGAGTAATCCACATTTACAAAGTTTCCTTAGTAGTCAAAAATGGTATTGAAAGGGACTTATATTAGAGATAACTAAGATTCTTGCCAAAATCATGGATGACACAAATTCTATGAGTTTTTCAATCTCTACACTGTTTTTATGTGTGAGTATCCATAGGACAATTCACTCCTTCATTCAATAAATACTTATTGAGGGCTTACTATGTGTCCCAGTTACGGGTGATAGAGCAGGAAAGTAAATAGACAAAACTTCCTTCAAGAAGCTCACATGATTGTTGGAGTGGGGAGTTTAAACAAACCATATAAATAAGTAATCTAAATAGTGTATTAGAAGGTGATATGGCCCTCGAAGGGAAGAGAGCAGAGCACACAGTGTGGCAGCTAGTGGCCCACTGGTGTTTACATGGAGAGGGATGGGGAGGTTTTGAGCAGAAGAGTGATAGAATCTGACTTGCATTTTATGACTCACTCTGGCTGCTGTGTTGAGATTATTCTAAAGTGCAGCAAGAGTGGAAATAAGGAGACCACTGTGGAGGCTATTACAGGGGTCTGAGTAAAAGACAATGGTGGCTTGGGCCACCACTGCCTTGAAGCAGGGAGAGCTACAAGCAAACAAATGGTTACAATCCACGGGGGCTGTGTAAGGGCAGCAGTACAATGCTTTCCTTCTGCGCTTTGATCTTACCCTTTATCATCTCCTTCTGGACGGGGCTCCATCAATTATCCTAGCCTATCAATCTCTCCTACTCTACTCTCTTCCCAAACAGGCCCAAGCTTCTCTCATTTTAAAAAAAAAAAAAAGGAGAAAAAAAAAGAAAAATTTTTCCTTTAGCCTTGGTAAATGTCAGAAAAAAGGTGATGTTTGAGTGAGACAGAGAATGAGTAAGAGTTTAGCAGGCAGATAAGACGAATCCAGGTGAAGGCAACCACTGCAGGTAGCGTACAAGGTCCTGAGGCTCGAAGAGGCAGACACTCAGGGAACTGTGAGTAGTTTGGTGTTGCTGCAGTGTCCTGGGAGGGAGAGGGAAAGCAGGCAGTTTGAGAAGCAGGTTACCATGTGCCATTGATACTACTCTCAAGAGTCTGGTGCTGCACTTTGACACCATAGTATAGAGTGGCGAAGATGGCTCCCATTGGCAAAGAAGGAAGAAGGCGTTGCCCCAAAAACCTCACTCGGCCTCAGAGTAGAGGAAGATGAGAACTGACCCCATGGGGGATCAGGTGGGGTAAGAGCAGCCCCTTCTTAGAAGGCATCGTGTAGAACTCGTATCTTTGAGAAGAGCCCCTGATGACCGGGGGAGAGAAGGCTGTTCGCTAAGAGGGAGAACTTGTGTTTAGGGGTTGGTCTGCCCAGAGCACTTCAGGGGTGGCCTGCTGGCCAGAGCTGGGGCTCCCCTCCCAAAAATAACCCACTAATCCTTTTAAAAGCTGCACCACAAGCCAATAACACAGGTATTTCAAACATAGCTTTGGGGCCTAAATTCAAACTCTAAGTTTACAAAGAGGCACTGGGCTACTTTCAGGGGACATTCTGGTGTCCAAAGAAAGCAATTCTCCTTAATAAAATAGTATTTTCTTAGGGCATCCTAGGCTCTAACACAGGGGATTTTCCAAAGGTCCCAGTGAGAAATGTGGGGAGACAATGAGAAATTCTAAAAATAGGAGTAACGATGTGACTAGATTTGTATTTTACAAAGATGCTTCTGGAAACAAGGTACAGGTGGATTAGATAGCCAAGAGGCCAATTATGTTGAGACCAATATGGGGGCTTTTGTGATACTTCAATGATAGAAGTGATAGAGACTTTAAAACGTAATGGGCCAGCTCAGGCACATATATCATTTTAATATAAACTCTGGCCATAGGTAAGGAAACATTTAGAAATAAACTTTGGAAGAGGAAAACATAACTGGGGGAAATCCTGCTAGCACTGAACCTCCTTAATAGTGAGAGGCTGAGGACATTAAAGTAGCAATTTATTTGATGAGCAATTGATATCTGGAAGGCTAATGACAGCCTTGTTGCCAGGAGAGCACGGTTACAGTCTCAGCCTGTGACTTTAAAAACTTCACTAGGGGAAAAATTACAGTCGGGCAAGCAGCAGCAGGGCATGGCCTACGGCACAATACGCCGATAACTAAGTCCCAGGGAAAACTGATTTGTGGCTTCTGAGCACATGCATTGAGAGCCTCTGCTATTGACTAGTTGTGGTTCATCGGGATGTAGATCTATCTTGGCTAACAAGAAAGCACTAGAGGTCTGCATTTAGCCACTGAACCAGTCTCCAGAGACTTCGTGCGGCTGTCTTTACCTTCCTACCAATCGACACATCAAAAGCTGCAGAATATATTTTCACTTTCAAAAAATGCAAACTGCAAGCGAGATAAAGTTGCCAAACTAGACTTGAAACGGGGTGAATGATTACAGCCCGGCTCCAGATATAAAGTATAAATCATGTGTGTCCAGCCAGAATTTTCTCATATGTGTCAACAAGAAAGATAACTGAGTGTCTATATACCCAGGACATCCACACCATATTAATTTGACTAGAAAGGATTAAAACCATTTACACTGGCTTTCTGACTTGAATAATTGTAAGCAGCATACTTGTGCAGGATCTCTTACTGAAGATAGCTGGTTATAATGAAATGATTAGAATATTCATCTTAGTAACCCTCAAATAATTACTTGGCATGGGTTTTTCACTCAAACCATATAGATCAAGAATACATTTCATTTTTCATTTGCTTTAACAATTCCTTCCCTTCCTGGAGGTTTGAGACTCCCCTGAAATAGATTCTACATCTTTGAATGTTTTCTCAAATTATCAGCTCTTTTGACATTGATTCTAATATCACCAAGACCTTTCCTCCCAGATGTCTTCCAGGAAGACTTACAAAAGGTCTTCGCTGTTTCCCAGCTTTCAAGGATCATTTAGTTTTGGCACTCTTAATTTGGGATGTGTGCAGGTGCCTGAAAAAGAGAGAATGTTACCCTTTGGTAAGCTCTATTTAATTCTCTAAAATGAGTGAAAGGTCACGCTGAGGAGGTGAGCTCCTTGTACATTTGAAGTAAAAGCCAGTGCTTTAGTTTTAAATTCCAGGTGGTCCAGTAAGGATTGGAATGCATGGTTTGGATTGCTTCCCTTTCAGTTACCTCTTAAGGGAGATACCACTGTGATTTACTGGACTAGCTCAAACCAGCTCCTTCGGGGCTGTTGGCAGGACAGGTGCTGGATTGGCACATCAGTGTGCGCATCTCTAGGTGTTGCCAGTCCCCTTATTGGGAGTTCTGTCTGGGAAGCGTTCTCTGGCTGCAGAACCCCCTGCCTCAGAGGTATCTCCTCACTGCATTTCTTCCCAACCCCATGGAAAGATTCATGCTATCTCACTAGTTCATGTATCTATCTAGTCCATCGCTGACGTACTAGAACTGCTGGCCTGAGGTACCAAATGGTCTTTTATTGTCTCCCACTTTTTGAAAAGTAAACATTAAAATTAATTTTAAACCTAGGAAACGTGGTTGTATTGGTACAGAGGCAAACAAAAGTTTATGCCAGAATAAAAATCACAGAAAAACATAACATACCAATTTCGAACCCGAACTTAAATTCTAAAAGTTTTTCAATTCACCTGCACATATTTTCGTATTGCAGCATAAGTGCCAGGTCTCATTTCAACACCTTTATTAAGAAAATCGACGTTAATAGCTTTCAGGCCCATTCATTCCACAGAGTTTCTCAAAAAGCTTAAAAGAATGTCTATCTCCACATGAAGGACTAGACAACGCATAAACTAAACTTGCAAGACATGCCATTTTACATACCTTTGTAACATCCAGATTAGACTATGACAGTGCCTACCTCCTGGGGCGATTCTTAAAGACCACCCAGGAAATTCAGCCACTGCAGAATGTAGCAGCAGTCTGCTGATTTAGAAATGGAGGCCATTTCAATCGTGTCTACACTATAACAGCAACCCATTTATTTAGAGCACAATAAAAGATCTGCGAGATGATATCTGAGTATTTTTCTTCTTTAGACTGTAGCGTCTCGGAGGAACATTTTTTACATACCCTTTCACAGGCCAACGTGTTGCTTCTAAAGCAGGTCTTGATCCAGTTCTGTGTACGTCTACAAAGGCAGCTCAAGAGCCTCAACAAGGATCTTATTTAATTTGATGCCATACCTAAATAAAAGTAAAATCCCTAGAGTTAAGCATAAGCCCAATTGCCTAAATAAGCACATTTCATTTACTTATCAATTTAATTAAATAAGTAAAATATTTAAAGCTTACTGAGATGTACGATAGGGGTTCCTAAAGGTAGTAACACCCATATGGATTTTTTATGTGCAGCTTAGCAAGAGTCAAAGGTCAGTGGGTTTGAATAGAAAGTAAACTTTTACTTGCATTTCTCTAATAAACAGATCACCTAGTCTGTAAGTTTTTGTATGCTAATTCTTGTTCTCTTTTTTGATACATCATTGCCTCTGCCCAGTAATAGTTAGGGACTATAGGCTCTGGACTAGGAAGCAGGGAGCTGGTCTCTTTCAATTTGTTAGCATATCAATCCAAGATTTCCTCACTAACCACCACTGGACTCCTAGTAAAAATCCCAGCGCTATGTCTTCAAGGGATTGCTCCTCAGATATCAAAATGCATGTGCAATTATAGTGCCACCCCCAGCAAAAAGGCCACCCCCAGTCAGCATTTCTCATTTACTTGGGGATAGGTTTAGATAAAAATGAATCTGGGGGCTTCCCTGGTGGCGCCGTGGTTGAGAGTCCGCCTGCCGATGCAGGGGACACGGGTTCGTGCCCCGGTCTGGGAAGATCCCCCATGCCGCGGAGCGGCTGGGTCCGTGAGCCATGGCTGCTGAGTCTGTGCATCCAGAGCCTGTGCTCCGCAACGGGAGAGGCCGCAGCGATGAGAGGCCCGCGTGCCGCAAAAAACAAAAAAAAGAATCCGCAAGTTGGGGCTTCATCTTATTTTTATAGTAGAAAAATATATTTTTTTCCTACAATTAACAACAAACTTATGGGTACCAAAGGGGAAGGGGGGGATAAATTAGGAGTTTGGGATCAACATATACACACTACTATATATATATCTATATAATAGATAACCAACAAGGACCTACTGTATAGCAGAGGGAACTCTACTCAATATTTTGTAAAAAGCTATAAGGGAAAAGAATCTGAAAAAGAATATATATGCATAACCGAATCACTTTGCTGGACACCTGAAACTAACACAACATTGTAAATCAACTCTACTCCAATAAAAAATTGAATTTAAAAATCAAAGTAAACAAGGCAAAATTACCAACCTAATTTTTAAAATGCATCATAGTTCTTTGAGATATTTTTTAATGTAAAATGTACATAATGATTTCGAGGTAGGAGTCTTGTTTGGGGAGGAGTTACTTTTTGCTGTGAAGTGTCAGGAGAAGGACTTGTCTTATGCAATACAAGAGGCTGGTGAGGAAATAAGTCTCTTTGATACATGAGCCAATGAGCTAGAGCCTTTCTTTTTGTTCTCTTAGAGTTGAAGACAGGACTAGATTTAGTTTCGTTGATGGTAATGACCCAGTTACTGTTCTGTTTTCATCAGGCAACTTGTACACAATAAGAGTACAATTGTTAGAAGAAAGGCAGTTTACAGTTATCTTTGGAATATATGGAAATTATTATCTGAAGAACTTCAAGATTATTAATAATTGGAAGTATTAATACACATGGAAAACAAAGTATGTGCTCTTTTAATGTCCGTTTGGAGATGTGAAAACATAACTTATTCAGTGCATCTTTCTTCAAGGCATGCAGTGCCATGCTGCTCTCTGGCGAGGGTGACCACACAATATCAGCCAAACGAGAGCCTCTGAGAGTGAGGGGAAGAAGTGTGAGTTCCTGAAGGACAAGTTAAACCAGCACTGCCCCAGGCAAACTTGTAATCAGTCTATGTACACATAACTTCTAGACTCCTCCAAATATAACCCTTTCCCATTGTAAATAATTTATTTCATTTTCATGTTAAACTCAGAAACAATGATTCAAAATGGCACTCTAAACCAGCTAACAAACTTCATATTCACAAAACAAACTCCCAAATCTGTGTTTTCTCATATTTTTTTGAGTGTCATCATTAATGAATATTTTGATTCTGGAAGATAGTAAATATTTGTGAAGTTGAATCTACTTTTTAAAATTTATAACGTGCTTTTTGGATTTAAAAATATATTTCAGAAACATTTTCAGTGGCTTAAATCGCCCCAGAAATTGCAAATAAAATTATGTAATAAAAGCAATACCCATTTGTGAATTTTAACCAATAATAAAGGCAATTTTTAGTTATTTAACTGTAGATTACACATAATAACTTGAGCAACTGTGTGTGTGTGGCTGTGTGCTATGTGACTGTGAGTCTGTGTTTGTTGGCGGGTAGGCACATGCAAGAGATAATATTCATTCAGCTTTCCTCTGAGTATATTTTAAAGGCAAATGTAACAGATTTTCTGCTTTACTGCTTATTTTGAGTATGACTACTAATTCATTTAAGGCATGTTTTACATATATACAAGTAACCTGATATAATGGAAGGAGGCTGAGGTTTGAATTGAAACAGACTTGAACTTGAATCCCAGTGCCATCACTTTTATGACTTTGAGCAAATTGCTAAAATTCTAATTCTCATGTTTTTAGTTTGTAAAGTGGGCACTGTATTACCTGCTATAACAGTTGTTTAGAAGATGGTCAGCACTTAGCACAGTGCTTGGCTCACAGTAGGCACTAAGTAATTTTTTCACATTACCCAGTTTTAGAAAAAGAATAAAGTAAAATATACTATGCTAAACAAAATTTTAACTCAAATGATTCAGAAGGCTTTTCAGGGTCTTAATAGTTTTTTCACTTTTAATACACCATAACTTTAAGAAACATGATTTTTAAAAAGAATGCATGAAAAGTCTTATTTCATTGTTTAGTAGTTTGAGATAATTGCATTGAAACAAATAAACAAAGAGAAGATTATCTTAAAAAATACAAGCCTTTCTTTTTAGTTTTGTAGTAGATAAAATTCTGAATTGGGACACCTTAGAAATGTGTTACAATCAGTAGTAGTATCTTAAACAAATTAAAAATTCTTTTCTGAACCTCAGTTTCCCCATATATAAAATGAAGGCTTGAAATAGGTAATCTTTTAGGCCCTTTCTAGCAATAAACTTAGTTATCTTTATTGCTTTTCCTTTTAAGAAACAAATAAGAAGAAAAATCAAAACTATTATTTTATAGGTCCTCAAAAGGCAACTATTTCTGCCACTTGCTAGTGACAACAGGGAAATAACCAGGAGCTGAAAAACAGCTGATAAAAGAGTATCATTTACCTTCTGTATTTTTTCTATAAAATTGTGGTGGAAGGGATAGAATTTGGGGGAGGAACATGAACAATAGTGGGTTTGCCTGACTGAAAAAAAAAAAAGAAAAGAAGAAAGAAAGAAAACCACCATTAATCAAAATGGCCCTGACTGAAACTTCTTGATAGAAATCTTATCTCGCACCTTCTTGGTCAAAAAAATTAAAGGTCGCCAGTACAGCCTTTCCCACATGTGCTGCATTCCTCCCTTGCTCAAATCCTGCCTTTCGTACTGGATTCAAAACTCTTCAGGAAATGACCTAGGTTGTAAAAGGAAGATAGTGTTCGATTTTGCCCTCATTTCCTGCAGAAAGTATTCAGATGTTCATCTAGGAAATATATATATATAACATTCAGGCCTGAAAAAAAGAAAATACAGGTTTTTTTTTTAAAAAAAAAAAGCCTTATTCAATCACAAACACATTGCAGTCAGTAGCCGGGCTTCAGACTACAAATCATAGTGAAAGCCAGTTTCTATCTACCTATGTAACCCATAAAAAGCCTTTTTAACTCAATATTGTTAGGAACATTCCAGTCTAGATTTGAAAGGATTTCCGTATTATTTTTGACCCCACAGATTTAAGTATTAAATAATGACCCCCAAAATAGATACCGCCTTGTTTGTTAAGGAGATCTGTCTTACACTTTCTTAACATTATAGCCAGATTTCACGCTCACAGGAAAACAAAACACACATAATGGAGTGGTTATTAATTCAATAAATCCAGCAGCGCTCGTGCTCTGGGCAAAAGGCAAAGTTAAAAGCAGCTGTTCATTGAGGACATATGGGACATGGCCAGGGTGAGGTAGCCGCTTCAGCACGTCATCCACCACTTTTAAGGCTGACTGCACTCAATTTCTTAGACAATCTATACACCATTTTCAGTTCTGTACCTCCATAATTTATCACAACAATACCTCAAGCACACAGATCTGAGGGGGAAAATGAAAGCAATTTACAGTATCAAGATGAAAGTAGCTGGGTGGATAGGGAAGACCTACTATGTAAATCATATCCACAACTTCAAGGAATGTTGACATAATATTCTGGAATTAATTTTTTCCAGCATTCCTATGTAGGTCACACAAAGGTAAATCTAGTTTCTCCTCCCTACCTCTTATATCTGGAGTTGTTTATCAATATGTTAAAGAGGAAATTGATTTTACCTCTCCCTTCTACAAGGACAATAAGAACCTTATGTATAAAACTCACCAATAACAATGAAAGGAATCAGTTGAAACACTAGCATGCAATCTTTATATATGTCTCCCTGTTAAAGGTCATGGGACGATAGCAATAAAAAAAAAGGCAGAAGCACAGACATATAAGGGATAGCAATCTGTTTGAAATAGTAGTATGGATTATTGTAGACTAATCTCATTATGTCTTCTTTTAAAATATGTCCCTAAACTCTGCCTCGGATTCATATAGGTAAACCACAATTGATGACAAATAGCTTAATATAGAACAGTTTAAGAAATGAAAATTTTATATCATGCTATAATGTGTATTTCATGCAGGGAGCTGTTTCTTTAATGAGAATAGTATGCTGATACCTTCATCAAAAACTAGGCAATTATTTCAATCTCCTTCCCCACACCCCTTCTAGTCTTCTCAGGGTTGATTGAAGCAGGGTAAGGAGAAGCAGTTACAGGGTGATGAGAGATATTTCAAGAAAGTGTCTCAAGACAAAAGGTAATAAACAAAAAACAGAACATGTAAGAGCACTCTAGGAATCTACAGAAATACTCCAAAGTATTTGATTTCCTGAAGGCTTGCAAGATAGTGTACCGGCCCTTTAGTTTAGATAGTGTAGGAAGAATAGACCCTCAAAACTGAAAAACTTGTCAGCATACTCATTTGAGACATTTCTTTTTCTGTAAATTAAATAAATATAATAATTTCTAGTTTTTTATCTGAAGCAAATAAAGTAATGTGTTTATCGTAGATCATTTGGAAAATTAGAAAACCAAGAGTCACTCCTCATCCTAACAATGAGATAGAACCTCCATCTCTAGCTCTCGTTCTGGCATCCCTAGTTCGTTATGTGAATTACAGGTAAATGTACAATTTCTTTCATTTCTTGGTTCACCTTTTGCATGTAAATGTGTAGGAAATATTTTATATTCATGATAAACTTTTGTATATCATACATATGCTAAATATCTCCCCTTTGTTCTATTTGCATTCACCATTATGCTAAGTGCTTGATGAATATTATTTTATTTATTCCTCAAAAAAAACCCTATGTGGTATTTACTGTGTAATAGTAATAATAATAATAATAAGTACAATTATTATTATATTTCACAGATCAGAAAATTGAGGCATGTAGAGGTTAAACAACTTGACCAAAGTCATGCTTAATAAATGGTGGAGCTGTTTTTTAAAATCTGGGTGTGCCTTTTTCAAAGTCAGTGCTCTTGACCACTGGGTATATTACCATTTCAGGTGTTTTTAATTTTCATGTTTTAATCTATCTGTTTTATGAATTTTTTTCTTTTCACCATGCCTAGAAAGACCTTCTTCCCCCATGAGCAAATTAAAAGTCATCTCTATTTTTTCTTCCAGCTCTTTTATTTCTTCCTTTACATTTTACTCCTTTATCTACTTGAAATTTATTTTAAGATATGGAATGAGGCATCTTTATTTCTCTAACTATGTAGTTAACCAGCTAATCTAGGATCATTTATTTAATAATCCATGTTTTCCTTGGTGCTCGGAAAAGCTGATTTATCAATATTAGTGATTTTATATGTTTTGGCTATACCATTTTAATTGTGTGATAAGACCTAACAGGGTGTTACACATATGTTTTCAAATGTTTTTGCCTATAACTCACTTGTTTATTTTTTCATATAAACTTCACAGAAGTTCTGAAATATGTTAGAAAAATACTCAGGGTTTGGGGGGAAAAGTGAATTAAGCTTATAAATAAATTTAAGGAAAATATCTGTTTCCATGACCAAAGATTAACCTGAATGATAAGGTGACTCATAACTCAATTATTTTCGTTTGTTGGTTTTGTTGTGGTTTTGGTATGAATTTTTAAATTCTTTGGAAGGCGAAATAAATTTTATTTTCTATCCCACTTTGTTTACTGGTTTATCACCCAAATCAAAGAATTTATGAGTCTAAGCAGAATTGATTTATCCTTATTTGATATGACCCTCTGTTTTTCACAAAAAACGATATTGTTTTTAACACATTTAGTCATTTTAGACTTTAATAAAGATTTTACCATTTTTTACAAGTACAGCAATGACAACTTATTTTAAGAGTTACGTGTGGTCTTTTTCTTATAAGTGCACATTACGATCACTTATTCACTCGAATTATTATTAGAAACCTATGTCTCAGGAGTAATGTTTGTTTGTAGGTTAAAAAGAAAAGAATAATTATAATATTAAATATTGAGTTCAGAATATGTGCTAGACATTGTTCTAAGAGCTTTACTCATTTAATTAAATAGCCCAGTTATTATTATTAGCCCCCATTTACCAATGAATGATTTCTTTACTTTCCCTTGTTCACACGCCTTATAAGTGGTAGAGCTCTAGGATTTTAACCCATGCATTCGGACGCCAGAGCCCTTGCTCTTAACCTCTGTGCTATTCCTGCTATCTGGAGCTTCACGATTCAGTGTAAAAGACTAAAATGCAAAGTTACAATTTCAACTATGTGATAAATGCCAGCTATCACAGACTTATGATAGACACAGAAAGGAATTACTTAACGACCTGGAAAAGTCAGGAAAGACTTGATGGATGAAGTAAATATGAACTGAGTTTTAAAGGATGAGTTTTCCCTCACTAGGAGCATAAGGGAAAATGGACTGTTTTAGCAGAGCAAACAATGTGTGTAAAGGTAGGAAGTAAAAAAGAGCACAGATCCTTTGGGGACAACTAGAGCACAGAGCACTTGTGGGAGCTCAGGAGGTGGAACTAGAAACCTGGACAGCACAGTTGCTCCAGGACACTTGAGCCCCTTCAGGACTCTTGGTTGGCTGTGGGAAGGTCTGAACCCATATTCATTTTGTCACCCTGTTGGAAAATGTCTTCTATAATAGTTCCCATTAAGTAATTACCATTATGTAACTATGACATCTATTTCTCTAGAAAAAATTATATAATATTTATAGTGAGGTAGTGGCAATGTGGACAACTGGAGAAAAGAATAAGTACTATCTCTATAAATTCTTCTCTTCATGATTTTATAGTTGTCAAGATAGTTAAAATGACACCACTTACCAGTACATTCACACATATAATTTCATCATCATCGTAATTTTGAGAGTGAAGACTCAGTCATCTCCATTTTATCAATGAAGAAACTGACTTGAAAATTATGAGAGACTTACTCAAAACTAGAAAGTTACCTTAATTAGAATGGCACACATGTCACCTTGTAAATTACATTAGCAACCCGTAGGCTAGGTAAAACTAATTCTTAGGGTGAAGTTATGGAAAATGAGGAGCAAAGAAAATACAGCTTATGTTAGCTGGCCTTTATATATACTCAGGATTCAACAGCACAGTGAACTCAGGTGCTATAAGCACACTAGGAAAAACCAATACTGTCTGAAAAGTCCTAAAAGCATTTGTTGACCTACAAGCATTTTGTTGAATTGAAGTGTCAGGTCTTTTAGCTAATATGTCTTTTCATTTCCCAAAATTTTGACATTCTACATTTCAATCTATATAGAAACTATAGATTTCATTTAAGTAAAATAATATTGAACCTCCAGCTAGGTTTATTCTGCTGCTTGGGAGATAACAGAAAGAAACTTACATTTACAATTTCTCTCTAAAACTGACCATTTAAATACTTTGCAATTTGCCGCTGCTTTTCAGAAATACCTTTAGCACCTCACATATCTAGTTAAGATAAATATTTGAAATACTTTCTTAAATATTTTATAATTAAATTACTTTATGTATATGTGAAAGTTTGAGAAAAATACGTATATTTGTTGATTTCAGATAGATTTGTTGGATACATCATAAGTTATTTTTAGGTGTTTAAATCTTATCCTATTGAAAAGCCTACCTTCTGCTATAATTCCACTGGGGATTATAAAAAAAGAAGTTAATGCATTGCTGGCTGAAAGTTTTAGTTTATTCATATGGTTTGTCATCATTCTGTAAGTTGACTGAAGTATTACCGTTTTACAGATAGTGGGAGTGTGGCTTCAGAGGAGGAATCAAGAAACTGTCAGGGTGTGACTGTATCAGCAACAGCACCACACGGGAACACTCACACAGCGCTTACTGTGAGCCAGGTTTTACTCTAAGTGCTTTGCTTAGGACAGGACATTTAATCCTTGTAATAACCTAATGAGGTAGTTATTGTCATTTCACCTACCAGGAAGTAGAAGCTGAGATGTTAAGTGATTTGCCGAAAGTCTTTGCCAGCTAGTTCATGATGAAGTTATGATACAGACTCTCAAACAATACTCTATTCTGCCTTCAGATCAGTAATATACACAAGGTGAATATTCAAGTGAAGCTTAAAATGCTACTTTGTAAAATTTTCAAACATCTTTTGAGGCTAGATAATTGCCTAGAGTTCTGCTTCCATAATTATATCCCAGTATTAAACTGGGATATAATACCTTCCACTTTGTTATCTCACAAACAAGAAGAGATGACAGCTGTTAAGGCAACTTCAAATGTTTTGATTTCTCCTTCTTAAGGGTGAGTTGGATCTTTGTCATAGAAGTGATATTTTAGTGAAGATTCTTGAACACATGGAAAGATGTGTTATTCTTACTGAATGCCATCTTTTTTTTCCCCCCTTATACATATGATAAGGCCAAATTTTGTACAGGCTTAAAAAAAATAATAAACCAGGTTATAAGCATGAGAGAATAACCATTCGTGATATACAGCTGAATATTAAAATCTCCAGTAAGTTGAAATGAATTATTTTATGAAAACACATTTCTTAAGTGACACCTTATCATCTTACCAAATCAGGTTGCATTTCTTTTGACAGAAGATCAAACATGTATTAGTCTGGCTCCTCCAGAGAAACAGAACGAATAGGAGATTTAGATAGAGATGTAGTTAGAGATAGAGATACATATACATATACACACACACATATGTATACACACACGTATATACATATAAATAGAGGTTTATTATAAGGAATTGGCTCATGCAGTTACGGAGGGTGACAAATCCCAAGACCTGCAGTGGACAAGTCAGAGACCCAATAGTGTAGTTCAAGTTGAGCCTGAAAGCCTGAGAACCAGAAGAGCCAATGGTGTAAGTTCCAGTCCAAGTCTAAGTTTAAAGGCAAGTGAAGACTGAAGTCATAATTCAAAGACAAGCAGAGATGGTGAATTCTCTCTTACTCAGCCTTTTTGTTCTATTTAGGCTTTCAAGAGATTGAATGAAGCCCACCCACACTGAGGAGGGCTTTACTCAGTCTACTAATTCAAATGTTAATCTCATCCAGAAACACCTACACAGACACACCCAAAATAGTGTTTAACCAAATACCTGGGCATCTCATGGCCCAGCCAAACTGACACCTAAAATTAACCATCACAAAGTTTATGCTTTCAAGGTAATGTGCGTTTAATGTCATGCACTTAAATGTACATCACATTTACTCTTTTAGCTTGTGTGGTGGTATGTGGAGAGAGTAAAAGGAACTTAAGTCAGTTAGGTCTTTGCTTTTAAAGGTCATTGAGATGGTGTTTTAGCCAGAGAGGAATGAACCATCTGCAGATAGGATCTGGTCAAAATTGGGGTGTTTGGTCCACTGGTCACGTTTGCAAATCATTCATGGAGGTAAAAAAAAATCACTGAACCATATTTACTCACAAGATACTGACTGGAATAACTATTTGGTGTTCTATAGGAAAATGAAAAATACCTTAAATTTATTACTCATTTTTTTAACGTAAGTAAAAAGATATTTTCCAAGTGCCGACCATATGCCAAAAAACATATGAAGTGCTAAAGATTAAGAAGTATGACAGCCAGTAAGACCTTTAAAGTTGAATTTGTTAAGAAACTGAAGCTTTGAGTTGTACAGAAGTTGAGATGGGAGGATGGTGAGAGAAAGGTCTAATCTTCACTGACTTGGTTTTTTTTATATATTTTTGTATGAAAATTTACAAATATATAGCAAAGGTAAAAGACGGTGAACACCCATCCACTGATCACCTAGGTTTTATTATTAAAACTCAGTAATCTCAGGGTTCTTGGTCTTTTTTTTTTTTTAATGCTGAATCACATTGTCCTGTTTCTTCATAGATAGAGTACTTTGGGTTTGTATCCCACATTGTGAATGTTATGCTGTGAATCCATAGATTTTATTATAGTCCTCCAAAAGCTACTGATGTTTTTGTCTCAGCAAGTGATTCATTTGGTTGGACTCTAACTGCAAACTCCACCTCAGTCAGCAGCTCCGAGCTCATTTCAATTCAAGCTTTAGCTGGGTTCCTTGGCATCTGTTCTGGGTATGTATTATTCCGAAGTCAGCCAGAGGCTTAGGGAGAGTTTATATGCAGAATATGGGGCATCCTCTTTCCTTTCTAGGATTCTGCTCTCACTTTCCAGTGACTCTTTTGCCCCAAATACTTTCTTGTTAGTCTTTAGATCACAAAGACTTGGAGATTTCTTTGGAGTTTTAGTCACCCTAGCTGGTGACAACCATAGCCTACCCTCAAGCTAAAAACTATAAAAAATGGAAAACTCAGCCCATGCTTCTCCTTTCTTCCAAATTTCAACTACCCGACAGAAGCTGCCTGTTTTCATTCTCTCTCTAGGGCCTTCAGGCTGTGTTTTTGTTTTTTATGCTTGCATAGCGTATACAGATGTTATTTGCAAGGACCTTTGGGTCCATTATGCACTCATGTGACTACCCTGGAAGGATTACATTCATAGACACTTGGTCAAAACGCACTCTTGGAAATTGTTAGAAAATATGTGTGGCCACAGACAGACATGGTAGTTAGAAAAACAAATTCAAAACTCTTACCATACACAGCATTGTAAATCAACTACACCTCAATAAAATTCAAAAAAAAAAAAAAGAAACCTCTTACTACAGAAGGTTGAAGACAATGCAGATTATACTTTGACTATAACAATAGGGAAGTGGATCTTTTCAATGTTGTAATAAAGAAAAATATAAGATGCCTCAAAAATAAGTCAGGTATGGGTGGGTACTTGAACATAAGTAAATTTAAACATAAAGTTGAGGGCTCTCCCAATTTTGTTTTTCCTGAAGAATTGCTGAGGGTTTGGGGGCTGACATAACAACTTATGCTTCTCAGGCAGCTCATGTATCTATTATCTCCAGCCACAAGACACTAAGCTTGCGTCTATAGGTATTGGTCTGCTTTGTTCACCTCTGTGTTTCCAGTGCATAGTGTAATACTGCTTACATAGTTGATGTTCAATGTATAGTTGTTTGATCACTCAACAAATGAGGAATGAATGTGTAATGGAAAAAGCATAGAATTTGAAGTGAAAAGTTTACATTTGACTCCTAGTTCCACCAATGACAGTTTGTGAAAACTGAAACATTTTAGTTAACTTATGCCTTAGTTTTATTATCTATAAAATGGGGATAATACTCAATACCATAATTATACTTATTTCAAAGGCTTGTGAAATCAAATGACCTAATTCAAAACAGAATAAAAATGGGACTGACATGTACACACTGCTATATTTAAAATGGATAACCACCAAGGACCTATTGTATAGCACAGGGAACTCTGCTCAATGTTATGTGGAAGCCTGGATGGGAGGGGAGTTTGGGAGAGAATGGATACATGTATATGTATGGCTGAGTCACTTTGCTGTGCACATGAAACTGTCACAACATCATTAATTGGCCATACTCCAATATAAAATAAAAAGTTAAAAAAACAGAATAAAAATGGACTCATTTTCACTATTAATCAAACATTTCTACTAGAGATATTGCAAGCATAAAACTTGCATTTATATAGGAACATATATCCAATGAATATCTTCCTGATAAAGAGTCATGGCTTGTTTTGTTAGAATCCTCATGAGTAAACCATTCAATCTATCCATCAATAAGACTGGTACCAGAACAATGTAATTTATTTAGAAATATTTAAATAGGGTATTGAATTCTAGACCACTGAAGGAAATCTTTCCAGACCCTGGGAAAACATTTGCTTGATCTGATTCAATAAATCATGGAGACAAATAACTCTTACTTTGCCTCAGCTACATAAATAGAAACTCAGGAGTAATGTGAATAATACCAATCTTGACATGAAATACCAATGGAAAATTATTTATTGGAAGAGTATCTATCATGCTAGGATTATCCATAACTTATCTGATTTATCTAACTATCTAATTTAATCCTTACAAGAGAAAGGTACTATCACTGCTATCATTGTTATTTTATATGCGAGAAAACTGAGGATGAGAGAAGGGTTTTTGCCCCAGATCATACACTGTTAATCAGGAGAGCAGTGATTGAATTCAACAGTGTTTGCTTCCAAATAATATCTGTTCTTCACTAGAACACAGTCTCATTCAATGAAAGACATGAGACAAAGGTGAATCTAATATTGAATATGAGGAAGGAAACCCAGCATTCTATTTGTTTTATTGGCATCTTTCCAATGGCATAAATTCTAATGAATATTTGAAATATAATTATATCAGTTTTATTTGGTAGCCCAAATGGTTAAGTTGCTATACTTTAAAAAAATAATAAACTGTACAAACTCTCTTTAGATTAGTGGTTTTAATTTAGTCTAATATTGCATTGATTGCATTTCAGAATTCTATTATTGATTGTGATTCACCAGAAAATATTTATTTTGGGGACACCTTCTCCCTTCCAAATTTAAAGAAAGATTTTTCATATAGCCATATGAAACAGAAAATGGAGCAGCTCATTTTTAAGAAGTGACCTGTTCTACTAACATCTCTAATCTTTGCCTTCTTCAAAAGTTGTAATCTATCAATCCCTAACTTTATATGCATGAGAATAGTATGCAATAACATATGTTACCAAATGCACTTCAAAATAGCATATTTTAACTTATAACCTTCAAAAATACAAAATTAGAAAGAAGTTTTCCTTACTCCAAAATTTTCAAGAAATTGAAGAGAAAAAAGAAGGAAAAAAATTATTTTTCAATAATCTCCAAAAAAAATCATACTGTGTGTCTGTCCTGCTGTGTGTCTGTCTTGCTGGATTTCTTGCAATTGATTTATCAATATCCTTATTTTGTTAAAGGAAATGTTGGAAACTTGACCATGAAATTTTTCAAATGCCACTAAGCTTTTACTTAAGTATTGATTACAGCTCTTAAAATGAGGTTAGATTCTATTTGACAATTCATTGTAGCAGCACCTATTCAGGGAAATTGGCTTATTACATCATTTTGCTTATTTTCTACATATAATTTTAAAGAATCAGAGTCCTGGAAAAAGTGCAATATTTCTAACATAAATCATTGTGTCATTACTATGTATATGAACGTTTAAGTGTTGTAAAAAGTTTCATCAATCCTATCTCGGATAATAAAAACATAGAAAATTCTAGAATAGGGTATATACATAGCTAATAAAATTTTTTTTTTCTGAAATATTGCAAGTGTGCCTAAACATACCTAAATCAAAACTACAATGAGATATCATCTCACACCAGTCAGAATGGCCATCATCAAAAAATCTAGAAACAGGGCTTCCCTGGTGGTGCAGTGGTTGAGAGTCCACCTGCCAATGCAGGGGACACGGGTTCGTGCCCTGGTCCAGGAGGATCCCACATGCCGCTGAGCGGCTGGGCCCATGAGCCATGGCCGCTGAGCCTACGCGTCTGGAGCCTGTGCTCCGCAAAGGGAGAGGCCACAACAGTGAGAGGCCCGCGTACCGCAAAAAAAAAAAAAAAAAATCTAGAAACAATAAATGCTGGAGAGGGTGTGGAGAAAAGGGAACACTCTTGCACTGCTGGTGGGAATGTGAATTGGTTCAGCCACTATGGAGAACAGTATGGAGGTTCCTTAAAAAACTACAAATAGAACTACCATATGACCCAGCAATCCCACTACTGGGCATATACCCTGAAAAAAACAAAATTCAAAAAGAGTCATGTACCAAAATGTTCATTGCAGCTCTATTTACAATAGCCCGGAGATGGAAACAACCTAAGTGCCCATCATCGATTGAATGGATAAAGAAGATGTGGCACATATACACAATGGAATATTACTCAGCCATAAAAAGAAACGAAATTGAGCTATTCGTAATGAGGTGGATAGACCTAGAGTCTGTCATACAGAGTGAAGTAAGTCAGAAAGAGAAAGACAAATACCGTATGCTAACACATATATATGGAATTTAAGAAAAAAAAATGTCATGAAGAACCTAGGGGTAAGACAGGAATAAAGACACAGACCTACTGGAGAACGGACTTGAGGATATGAGGAGGGGGAAGGGTGAGCTGTGACAGGGCGAGAGAGAGGCATGGACATACATACACTAACAAACATAAGGTAGATAGCTAGTAGGAAGCAGCCGCATAGCACAGGGATATCGGCTCGGTGCTTTGTGACTGCCTGGAGGGGTGGGATAGGGAGGGTGGGAGGGAGGGAGACGCGAGAGGGAAGAGATATGGGAACATATGTATATGTATAACTGATTCACTTTGTTATAAAGCAGAAACTAACACACCATTGTAAAGCAATTATACCCCAATAAAGATGTTAAAAAAGAAAAAAAAATCACAAATAAAGACTAAGTCAAAAGCCAAGTTGTGTTACCACCAACACCAGCAGATACCTGTGGATCAGTTATTACAATCAAGACATCTTATTTCAAAGATGGAACATAAAATGTTTACCTTCAAATTTATATACAACTTAAAATTTCAAAACTATTATAAGATTCTTTAATTAAACATAAGTTTATCTTTGAATTTCAAGAGAATTAGTAAAAATTCTTTATAGATTTATTTTGTATTCTAACTCCTAAGGCTAAAAGTAAAATTAAAGATAGGTACAAATATGCTTTATTTTTAATCTTACATAAAAGCTTTAAATTCTACTCTGTGTTCATTCTTGAAGCAGTTTATATCTACATTTATAGATCCAGCAGTACCTTTATAGGCCCAACAGCAAAACCATTCTACATTGTTTCAATAATGAATCGGCCAAAGGTCTCCTCAAAATATTAAGTAGAAAATGAAAATTATAAAACAAATGTGAAGTACACAGATATAGATATATTGACAAATAGATAGAAATAAAATATGTACATATCTCCATATCTAGGTGTTTATTTATTTGTCTCTATGTCTGTTTGCAGATTAAAGAATCCCAGAAATAAATACCACTGGAATTATCCGTGGTTATATTTGAATGGTGAGATTAGGTCTGCATTTTGTTTTCTACATGTTCTAATTTTTCTTTAAACAACATACACTCATTTTGCATAGGAAGACATAATTTTAAAGTTTATCTTATGAAATTGCTGCAGTGGACACTCTCTTATTTGCAATCATATTCCCTTGTGTCTACAGCATGAGTAATGAAGTAAACCAAATGCCATGGCTGAAATTGCAATGAAAAAGTCTACTGTAAATAGATCCATCACTTTTCTAATATTATTAGGAAAAAAGAGAAAAGAAAGCACTTGTTCAACAATGTCCAAAAAAGTGAAAGAATATATTGCAGAAGAAAGAAAAATTGAGAAGAGAATAGAACTATTAATTGGGTGTTATGTGTCTGTCTCTGCAAGTGATTTTAGTGAACATTCTGTCAACACTCAAACCAGGTCTAAGGATTGACAGGAGAGTGGGAATTTCATGTTAGTTAAACTGGAGAATTCTAACAAGTCATTTATCTCATAAAGGCTAATATAACAAACTCTATTGCTCCATTGGGTAAATAGAGTCATTTAATACAGATGGTGCAGATTGCAGTGCTGGAAACTGGGAGAATAAGAGAATTCATTCTGCTTTTCACACTCCCTAAAATGGCATCCCTTGAAAATCAGCAGTAGTAAGATAGAAAGTTCTTGTAACCAGATACCGGCTTAAATGTTTTTCTACATTCCAGTTTTCCCACAGCTGAGGCCATTCCTCATCTTTCAGGAACTAAGATGTGGTTCAGTTTCTAAGATGCTGCTTATGAAAACTGGTTTCTTTGCTCCTGTCATCTTTAAATGCCATAACTTGAAGATACGACATCAAGCATCAAAGCAACAGGTGGCCAAAAAACTAAAATACACACAATTGAAATACTACAATGCATAGAGGGTTTTCTGAGAGTCAAAATTACTGTGTGCACTATTACTGAGTGCAGTAAAATCCTGATTAAAAGCAGATTAAAATCCAATCTGGGTTTTCACCAAAAATGTTAGCAAGTGTTTCAGATCTATGAAAGGCATGAAGAATTAACCAATGTTCACCATGTATCAACTACTCAGTGTACTCCTAAGATAATCATTGTCCTAAATTAAATATTTATCATTCAGAAATTTCTCCATTTTTTATAGCTCTATGATCCCTAAAGAATAGTACCTTTTTAAAAATATTTATGATATTTATATAAATGGTCTCATAAGCATCCTTCTGCTACTTGATTTTTTCTTTTATCTCTGAATTTAATCTTTGAAATTTATAATTAATGAATGAATTTAATCTTTTTGTATTTATGAAATTATGTCTACTATTTTGTTATGTGCTTCCTAAATATCCTATTTTTCTACACACTTTTGGCTTTCTTTTGGATTAATTTTTTAAATTTCATTCTCCAAATTATTTAGAAATTGTATACTGTTTAAACACTTCAGTGGTTACCCTTAACTTTTATTATGCATACTTAAAATAAAAGAATCTTAAAACATTATAAAAGCAATTTCAGTCTATACTCACATTTTATTGTTTTATTATTTTATTTTAATGCCATCTTTTGTTATCCTCTCCCATATTATTCATTATTATTATGTTGTATAGTCAATGTTTGCTCAAATTTACCCACATGTTTACCGACGTCTTTCCTTGCTATTCCTCCTTGCATCTCAGTATTTCTTTAAAAAATCATTTTTCTTTTTCTTTTTCCTTTTTCACTTTTCTTTTTCTTAAAGAGTATATTTCAAATATTCTTTTAAAATGGTGGGAGGGTGATAAACTTTCTATTTTCAATTTGTCCATAATTATATATTTTTTATCTTTCCTAAGTGATGTGATGACTTATTTTACCTCAAAATACTTAATATACTATTCATTAGATTTTGGTTCCTACTGTTGCTCTAAAAATTCTGCTCTTATTCTAATGTCATTCCTCTGTAGATAATTTGTCTTTTCTCTCAAGTTTTACTTTTTCTCTTTATTTCAGTAGATATTAACTAAATTATTACCATGTGCTTAGTATGTGCATAAATCACGGGGACACAAGATGAATAAGGTAGCATTCCTGCCTTCAAAGAACTCACAGTCTAGTGATGGACATGTACGTAAGGTTATAATACAGTGAGCAATGATAGAGGCATGCCCTGGACACTGAGGTTTCATCTCTGGAAGTCCTCAGGTAAGAACTGCAGGAAGGTGATGAAGCAACAGCTTTTGTTCACACAAAACTCCCTGATTTTCAGAGTCTTTTTAATTTAGAGCCACAGAAGATTTCCTTAACTTTCTTATAAGTCCAAATACTCCTTTAGAATATTGCTGTATTTTATCCAGCATTTCTAAGTGCCTTTTGTATGGAGGGTTTTTCGGAGAATCTAGTTTGCTGCAGTGCCAAAATGGAAGTCCTAGTTTAACTGAAAACGGGGCTCCGGCTGCTTGCCGCTCAAAAGCCAATAAAAAAGCGAGGTTGGTGGAAAGGAAAGTTTGCTTTATTTCAGAGGCCAGTAACCAGGGCGGCAGGGGGAGTGAGGAAACTCCTGTCCAAAGGCCGACTCCCCCCAAGTGACAATCAGTGGGCAAGAGCTTTCATAGGTGAAAGGAGGGGGCTACATGTAGAAAGAGCACAGTCATCTCTGACAGTCATCTTGAAATTAGTCATGCAGTGGTCTGATCAGCATCATCTTGATTGTTTTAAGTCCAGTTAGTCTTCAGTTCCCAGGTTGGTTTGTTCCCATTTCTTTGAGGCCAGTTCTCAGAATTGTGGCAGCTTATGTCATGGCTACAGTCTGGTCATCATGTAGTTAACTTCTTCCACCTGGTGGAGGTTTCAGTATCTATAAGACAGCTCACAGGATATGGCTCAGCATATTATCTATAGCCTTTGAGAAGGGACTAAATGTCCCTGACTTTTTTCTACAGACAAAAGGCAGGCAGAGGACATGGGAGGGGCAAGGACCATAGGGTCCTGCTCTGTTTCACTATTCTTTGCCTTTCAAAGTCTACCACTTGTATCGGCTATGACAATTTTTAAAGAATGTTTTATTGCTTAGAATTATTACTAACTGGAAATTGTAAATAATAATCAGATGTTATTAATGATATTATGGACTCCAAAATATCTAAAAATTCAACCCATGAACTTGGTAAGATTAAATACATTACCATCCCCAAATATTATAATATATATGACATTTTAGTCTATTAAAAAGTAAAATGAAAAAGGCAACTGAGACTTCTGGTTTCCAGATCTACATGTAAGGAGCTTCAGAATTGCTACTCCATCCTAACAAGTAAAAAAATAAAAATTAAACCAAAAAAATCAACATCTTCTTTGATTTATAAGAGAGGGGTGAGCACAGGACAAAATGCTGCCTACAAGATTAGAGAGACAGGTGAATACAAGGAGTCATGGCTTACTGGAGCAGAGACTGATGAGCAAAACTGCCACAGATACCATTGCCAGGATAGGAACATCCAAACTGTAATTAAGAAATTGCTGGAGGCTTATTGTGAACAACTATGAGAGTTAAAAACTCCAGGGGGACCCAGTCATGAGGGGGGTGTCACAATATTTTAGATTTACCCAGGGGAGTTCAACCAGCCTCCCACAGTAAATATTAAAAAAATCCCCTCAGGCTTCTGGCAAGGGGAGGGGATAAGAAACTATTTTGAAATATGCCAGAACACTCTGTTCTTCTTAACAAGATCTGCCCTTAGGAAAAACGAGTTAACTAGAGCCTACCCTGCTGGAGTATTGTCAGAGCTTAACTGACCTGGGGGAAGGGAAATACATCACTGAATAACATTTCAAAACAGAAAGCACCAGACCCAGAGGAGTTCACTGGCAAAACCTACCAAACATTTAAGGAAGAAATTATACCAATTCTCTATAATCTCTTTCAGAGGACAGAAGCAGAGGGAATGCATCCTAACTCATTCTACGAGGCCAGCATTACTTTAATACCAAGCCCAGACAAAGACATTATAAGAAAACCACAAACCAATACAGCTCATAAACATAGAGGCAAAAATCCTCAACAAAATATTAGCAAATCTAATGCAACAGTGTAGACAAAGAATTACACACTATAAGCAAGTGAGATTTATTACTGGTATGCAAGGTTGGTTCAACATTTGAAAATCAATTAATATAACCCATTACATCAATAAGCTACAGAAGAAAAATCACTTGATCATATTAAAATATCTGTTCTTTATAACAGAAGCCTACTCTGTAGGGGAAAGACTTTACCAGAGCCTAATCCCATCTGGGGAAAGACATTTTTCCTCACTCCAGCTTCCTCTAGCCTTGCTGTCTTACCTGGAGGTAGGGGGCAGGAGGGGTAGGAAGTAGAGAAACACTTGTGAATGCTACAACCTAGAGACATAGGCCTCCTAAAAGACTGAGATGAAGTTATAAGATTATAGCATGCTTTCTCTCCATCACATTTTACCACCACCAACAGGGATCCAGTATAATGTCAGTAAATTAGGGCTAAAAGAGGAGGAAGACTCAGACTCTGACTAAGGAAGAGTTCTCAGGGAAACTCAAAGACAATGGGGAGACAAGAACAAGGACACTAGAGGGATGTAAGACACATAAACATAAACATTAGATATAGCAAACATTACACACAGCCTAACTCCTAATCAAATTAACACAAATCCTCTCACTAAAGTCCTATGACTTCAGTTCTTTTTACCCCATACAGCATGTCTGGTTTTCAACAAAAAGCTACATGCAAACCATACCAAAAAGCAATTAAAAACTCAGCTGAAGAGATCAAGCTAGCATCAGAGCCAAACTCAGTACCTAACACTAATATGGATTTATCAGACAGGGAATTTGAAAAAACTGCAATTCATATGTTAAGGACTCTAATAGAAAAAGTAGACAAAACATGCAAGGACAGATGGGTAATATAAGCAGAATGTGGAAACTGTAAGGAAGACTCTTCAAGACTCAGGATTTGGCAATGGATTCTTAGATCTGTCACCAGAAGTACAAGCAATAAAAGAAAAAGATAGAAAATTGAACTTTCTTAAAGTTAGAAACTTTTGTTCATCAAAGGACTTTATCTACAATTTAAAAAGACAACTTACAGAATGGGAAAAATATTTTCAAATCATATATCTGTTAAGATTTTTATATCTAGAATATATAACAATCTCTTACAACTCAACAACAAAGACCAACAACTCAATTAAAAAATGGGCAAAGGACTCAAATAGACATTTTTCCAAAGATATACAACTGTCCAACAAGTACACGGAAAGTTGTTCAAAATCATTGGTCATTGAAGAAATACAAATCAAAACCGCAATGATTTACCACTTCATGTCCACCAGGATGGCTTTAATCAAAAAATGGAAAATAACTGTTGGCAAGAATGTGGCGAAATAAGAACCCTTGTATGCTGCAGGTAAGAATGTAAAATGATGCAGACACTGTGGAAGCAGTTTAGCAGTTCTTCAAAAAGTTAAACATAGAATTACCATATGACCCAGCAATTCCACTCCTAGATACATACCTAAGAGAAGTAAAAACACATGTCCACCCAGAAACTTGTACATAAATGTTTATAGCAGTATTAGAGGCATTTCTCAATTTATTGTACTTCACAGATGCTGTGTTTTTTACAAATTGAAGGTTTGTGGCAATCCTGCATCAAGCAAGTCTATAGATGCCACTTTTCCAACAACATTTGCTCACTTCCTATCTCTGCCACATTTTGGTAGCTCTCCCAATATTTCAAACTTTTTCATTACTATTATATTTGTTATGGCAATCTGTAATCAATGATCTTTGATGTCACTACTACCACTGGCTGAAGGCTCAGGATGATAGCACTTTTTAGCAATAAAGTATTTTTAAAATTAAGGTATATGCATTGCTTGGTAGACATAATGCTATTGCATACTTAATAGACTACAGTATAGTGTAAACATAACTTTTATATGCCAAAAATTACCATAAAGTTAATTTGACTCCCTTTATTGAGATATTTGCTTTATTGCCGTGGTCTGGAACCCAACCTGCAATATCTCCAAGGTATGCCTGTATTCATAACAGCCAAATGGTGGAAACAACCCAAATATCCATCAACAGATGACTGGACAACCAAATTGTGTAACATAAAACAATGAAATATTATTCATCCATAAAAATGAGTGAAGTACTGGTACATGCTACAACTTGACTGAACCTCAAAAACACTACGCTAAATGAAAGAAGCCACGCACAGAAGTCATATACTCTGTCATACCTTTTATGTGATATATTCAGAATAGGCAAATCCATAGAAAAGGACAGCAGGTCAGTGGCTATCAAGGGGTGAGGGCAAGGGAAAATGGGGAGTGATCCCTTAATTGGTATGGTGTGTTTTCAAAAAGTTTGAAACTAGAGAGAGTTGGTGATCGCACAACATTGTGAATATATTAAATGCCACTGAATTTTACTGTAAATAACTATTTATAGGAAAATAAAAACAATGTATTGAGTTATTATAATGTATGTTTAAGTTTAAAGAATGACAATAACATCATAAAGTACAGGAGAGAGGAACTGGAAACAATCTGTTAGGAAGTCATGCACTACACATAGCTGTAACGAATAAGTCACCACAACGTTAAGAGAAACCACTTATTCCCTGCACCTTAGACAAACAGCAGCAGTGCTGGGCTTCACTTTTTTGTTTTTTATTTAAATGTCATTTTCAGTTCGTAAAACATTTCTGAATTATACCAAACCCTCCTAATTTTAGGATAGAAGATTTCAGCAAGTCTAACAAGAGCAAAACTTTCGGAAGAGAAAGACAGTTCAGAGTACTTGGAAGACCAAAATCAATTTCCAATTTCAAGGCAAAGTTATTAGCAACCTCCTCTTCTGCCAAAGTTGATTAAACAACTAGTAAGTTTGTAGCACTGTTTTTTCCAAGAGAGAAGTAAAAGAAAATAATAGGAAAGAAAGAGAAAAGGAATAATATGGTATGACACATGGGCCCTGCTTCTGAAGAATTTAGGACTTACGGAAACGAATGCTGTGCTCTGTAGGAAATCTCTGTCAAGAAGCAGGAGAGGCTGTTGCAGGAAAGAAGGCAGCTGAGTGTTTAGCTGTCCTCATCCTTTGTACACAGAGCTGGGCGGCATTTAGGAGGAGGATTCAGCCTTCTTTTCATCCAGCGAAGCTGAGATAGGAAACTGCTAGGTACGCTGCCGGACTGATTGGTTTAAAGGAAGACCCTTCCTCCAGGAGAAAGAAGGGCAGCCTTCTCCTATCCATCCCAGACTTTAAGATAAGATGGAGCTTGCAGTTGGAAATTGGAGTTTTCTTTTTTTTTTTTCTAATCTACAGTAAGAAGTGGGATGAAATACAGGAAAACTGCTCTCCAAAACTGAGAAGAGAAGAGCTGCTATCATTTTGCTTCTTCTCAAGAGCTCTGCTAGGTCTTTGCGACTACTGCAGACACGTTCTTATCCAGCTCGGTCGAGTCCAGTCGTTGGTCAGTTAGTCACAAAAAAGCTGTGACAGAGGAAAATAGGTATAAAATAAAAAGAAATACACAGACCTTAAACATGTTCTTTTAACTTGAGGCATTATGTTGTGTATTCCTTCCCCTCATGTCGGTCTGTGCCTCTAAGTCCCTTGGTTGGAATTTTGTAGTTTTTCCAGCACTAATCATACCCTTGGTGCATATATTATCATATCCAGGTTTGATTCTTCCAAGCAGAGCGTGACTTAAATATACTTACAAAGCAACCCAAATATAAAACCTAAATAGGACTTTTCATTCTCCCCATATATCTTTTAGTAGGTTTGCTAATATCTAATTCTGTAGTGATCCTTTAAATGTGATTCATATTAATATCAAATCTGCCCACAACTTTCAACTTGTTGTGGGTACGTGTGTGTGTGTGCTCTCTTGCACATGTTTTCTGTTATTTATTATTGATGCAGAGACAATAAAATTTAATGCCTCCCCGTAATCAGTAAATTCTGAGAGATGTCAGAAAATATAGAATCCATAAAACTAGAATAGAATACTATATGAAAAATAACTTTCAGAGAACACTAACATTTATTGAATTTAAAAAGTAAAAGGAATTTAAAAAGTAAAAGGTTAAAAATAGATTTGAGGATATCCCACAGTGGAGAGGGGAGCGGGAATTGAAAGGCCAAACGAGTTGGAAAGTTGTAGAAAATTAGAGCGTTAATCCAGAAAAGATCATATTTGGCTAATTCTTGCTTAATAGGTCCTATTTAAGAATAAAACACACACACACGAATGCGACAGCCTTGCCAATATGAACAGGGCTTGTGCGATAGTACACTTCATTCTAGGAGGACCAGGTGAGCATCTGGACATTTCCTAGCAACATCCTGAATGTCTGTGTGTGTATGTCATTTCTTTTAAGGCTGTCAGTTTTTACAGAAAGTTGTGTTCAGTCTCCTTTCTGGAGGGTATAAACATTCTGTAAGCCCAGCTGCGGGAAGGGGACTGAAGTCATCATAATGTGGGTACCATTGGGTAAATCTTACCTTCAGCTTGCCCACGGCAGTGTCTGTCATCCCTGAATACAGAACAGGTCTATTTCACCATCTCCATAATGCAAACCTCCAGTCTTCTGCCTATTACAGAAGAAAGTAGATGCCTGGATGCATAATGGATGAAGAAAGTGATCTGCAGTTGTAATCGTCTTTGTACAGAGTTGAAAGTCTTGAAACTAGTCCTTCTGTTTTCAGCCCCATCTCCTCACCCTAGTTCCCAGTACGATCTGGTATCTAAAATTTGGAACCTGGCACAATTTTGTGGTACAAGTTGAATTGCTTTCTTATTGGCTTCCCTGTATGATGACTTGAGTTTTAACTTGTAAGTTAGTTACCACATGCCCATCTACATGAATTATCTGTTATTATCTTCTTACTCATCCTATTTATCCCTTATGGGCTTGTAACGTGTAGTCCTTTCCCTTTGTGGAGTTTTTGGAAAGAGTATAGATAAACACGTGTTCAATTACTCCTATGTATCAGGTAGAATTCAACTTAATTCTCATAGAAGCAAAAGTCTTTATTCACTCAAATGTAATTGGTTTATTTCATGTTTAATTAAATTATGGAATTAGAATAACAAATACAATCAGCATAAAGATATTTGGTGAACAAAAAACATTTGGGGGTACAACTCACCCCAAAGGAGAGACCAGGTACAGATCCTCTTAGTCATTGTTCTTTACAAAGAGGGAGAGAGAGCTTTGGTTAATCTAGAAAAGAGATTCAGAGGTTAACCAAGTGGGTAGTTTTAAATAGACCTTCACTTGTGCTTAAAAAACTCCAGTGACGGGCTTCCCTGGTGGCGCAGTGGTTGAGAATCTGCCTGCCAATGCAGGGGACACGGGTTCGAGCCCATCTAGGAAGATCCCACATGCCGCGGAGCAACTAGGCCCGTGTGCCACAGCTACTGAGCCTGCGCGTCTGGAGCTTGTGCTCCGCAACAAGAGAAGCCGCGACAGTGAGAGGCCCGCGCACGACGATGAAGAGTGGCCCCCCCGCTCGCCGCAACTAGAGAAAGCCCTTGCACGGAAACGAAGACCCAACACTGCCAAAAATGAATGAAAAACAAACAAACAAACTCCAGTGACACCATATTTGAAGAGATGTTTCTAACTCCCCAAGGACCAGAAGAAGTTCTGACTTCATTTTGTAAGATAATAATAAAAAACATTGGATATTTATAGTTCTAACTACTGTACAAAGTTAACATACCTGGGTAGGAAGGCTAAATGCTCCTAACCACTCTGCCAATTTACTAGATTGCCAATGTATTTTAGGGACTATTTGAATTTAGTGGTAATTAACATTCTAACAATTAATTTTTTTTTCTTCCATGACTATTTAAGAAATATTCTAAGCACATGTGGCCTGGCTCATGGCTGTCAAGTCATGGACACATGTGCTTATTGAGATAATTCTATTTAAAGAACTTTAAAAAAAATAAAATAAAGAACTTTCCCTTGGACAATTTTGAATCCTGGAGCCAATCTAGAACCAGACCATATCAGTTTGCTCCCTCCCTGAAACAGTTATATAGAAAGGCAATCCATCTTTTCCTTTGTATTTACTTGTTCCACTCTATTATTTTCACTGCAATCTTCACCTATTCTCTGTCATATAACAAACATATTCTTCTCCTCTTCCTCATACTACTACTGGGCATCAAAAATATGGTAGTGGACCCTACTACAAAAATAAGATGATGTCTGTACTGAGTATAAATCCTGATTCAGATTATTATTTATATCTCAACGTATTCTATGAAGGAATTTCATACTTCTGATAAAAGTTTCTCACAGAGAAACAAGAGGTATATATATATATAGAGAGAGAGAGAGAGAGAGAGAGAGAGAGAGAGAAAGATTATAAAGGATTAGCTTATGCTCTTATAGAGGCTGAGAAGTCCCACAATCTGTTGTCTGCAGGCAGGAAAGCCAGTGATTTGGTCCTGAGAACTGGAGGGTCAATGGCATGAGTCCCAGTTTGAGGTCAGGAGAAGACTGATGTCTCAGCTCAACAGTCAGGTAGAGTGAATGAATTCCCTCTTCCTCTGCCTTTCTGTTCTCTTCAGGCCCTCAACAGATTAAATGACGTCCACCCAGTTTAGGGAGAACAATCTGCTTTACCCAGTCTACCAATTCAAGTACTAGTATCATATAGAAATAGCCTCACAGACATACCCAGAAATTATGTTTAATCTGGGCACTCCATGTCTTAGACAAGGTGACATCTAAATTAAGCATCACAGGGCTTCCCTGGTGGTGCAGTGGTTGAGAGTCCACCTGCCAATGCAAGGGACACAGGTTCATGTCCCAGTCCGGGAAGATCCCACATGCCGCGGAGCGGCTGAGCCCGTGAGCCATGGCCGCTAAGCCTGCGCATCCGGAGGCTGTGCTCCGCAACGCGAGAGGCCACAGCAGTGAGAGCCCTGTGTACCACAAAAAAAAAAAAAAAGTTAAGGTTCACAGTTTTCTTCTAAATAATTATATATTTTCCCCCATAAGATATGTAACCACCTGTAGTATTTGTGGGTGGTTTTTAGTGATAAGATCAGGACATTTTATTTGTAAGCCATAATGAATATCAGGTAACATGCATTTGTGTTTAAAAAGGTTACAAATAAAAGAACATAATTTCTTCCTAGAGAACTAAATTGAAATATACATTTTTATAAACATGATTATCAGTAAAGACAAAATTATCTACTAAGTTGTTGGAACTCATTTTGTGGTTTCCAATAAACCACACATGGAAGTTTCATGGAATTGTACATTCTATTAGCTAATGGTAGAAAAGTTTCTAGTGCCAGGAATATACTGAATGGTCTTATGTCCTATCCAGAAGTATTACAAAATATGGCAATACATTTGCTATTACTCAGTAGAGAAATTCCAGATGTATTAATAAGTGAACATTTTCTATGGCCATGATTTGAATAACATACAACATGGTAGACCTGGTAAATTTTTGTAACACTGTTAAAATACATTATTATCAATGAAATAACAAAGCATTACATATTTATTATGTTCAACAATTAGACACAAAAGTAATATGTGAAGCTGCAAGATTATAAAAGATAGAAACATAAAATGAAATATACACTTTCACAGATATATATCCATATGTGTGTCTTTCTCTGTGTGAGTATCTATATGTACCTGTGTGTGTCGTTGTGTAGTAGTGCTCACTCTTAGCCCACAATCCTATATAATGCCTAAATGCATCTAATACTTTCTTTTGTTCTTCTGATTGAATTAAACTATATTTACGCTGAAGCAAGTTTTAAATGTTTTAGCTTTAAAATAATTAGCTTTAAAACATTATTTGAAATAATGTTTCAAATAAGCAGAGCTTAAATAAATTTTTTAGCCAGAATTCTTTCTGTTTTTATATTTTTGAAATTATAGTCTATATCTTGAATTTTTGAAAGTGACTCCTGTATAACATATGTCAAAAATGGCCATAACTTGTATACATAACTTATGCATGATTTTTACCATGAATTCCAATAAATCAAAACATTCTCCTGTTTCATTTAACACTACTCTTTAGGTCTTTCTAAGACCCTAAATTTTAATTCCAGATGTACTGATGACATTGGCTCAAATACACAGGGTAAAGCACAAGAAATGCAATACAGAGAACCTTCCACTATTGGAGAAACAGACTTCCTGGTTATGTTCTGCTCATAAGAGCAAGCCAGAAAACATCACTCACTTTTGCTAAGCTTTTAAGAGAAATCACAGCAAATGAGATTCAGATTTCCAATTGCTAAAAAATAGGTTTAAGCCTAAATATTAGACGAAATGTATGGCAGATTGTTTTTGAAGCTCAAGATGCTAGATTTCTAGCCCTGTATTTTTATATTTCTATCTTTATCACATATACAATTTGATTATTCCTATACTTGCTTACTTCTTTCAGACACTTGAGGCTCAGTGAGATCTAAGTTGGGGTGAGGAGTATAAGGGAAGGAAAAGTATTCAAAATATTCAAAAGAGTAATCTCTAAATGTTAGGTGATTACTCAATAGACCACTCCTTTGATAAATTCTCCTGATTATATACTGTGAACAGTTGGAATTTCACCTTTAGTAATACAGCCTCAACCTGCTGAACAAGGAATATAAAGAGTTAAGTCAAAATTGTATGTAGAAACTAGAGTGCTGAAGATTTTCAGCATTAACAGTAAGAGAACTAATGAATGATTTGGGAGGTTATTCCCCGTGACCTTGAAACATTGGATACTATATCATCAAAAGTGATTTTTATGTTAACGGGTTATATAGTCACTCAGGGTCTCCATTACATGACATCCATAAGTCACAGGAAATAGAAATGCATCTGTTCGGTATTAATATTAGTCAACAGCTAAGAAAGGGGACATATTTTCAAAGCCGTGAGTCTGTGTAACCAATAGACTCACAAAGGAAGATGCTTTTCATACTTTAAGGTGTTACCCAGTTAAGTTGATTGGCTTCAGAAATAGTAACTTGTAAGGTCCACACTTTCTGGCAGGTGTCCCAGGAGCCCATTCCCTAACTGCTTTCACAAACCTGAAACAATGCATCAGGAGGAGCTTCAAGACGGCAGAAGAGTAAGATGCGGAGATCACCTTCCTCCCCACAGATACACCAGAAATACATCTACACGTGGAACAACTCCTACAGAACACCTACTGAACGCTGGCAGAAGACCTCAGACCTCCCAAAAGGCAAGAAACTCCCCACGTACCTGGGTAGGGCAAAAGAAACAAGAATAAACAGACAAAAGAATAAGGACAGGACCTGCACCAGTGGGAGGGAGCTGTGAGGGGGGAAAGGTTTCCACACACTAGGAAGCCCCTTCGCAGGCAGAGACTGCGGGTGGTGGAGGTGGGAAGCATCGGAGCCACGGAAGAGAGCGCAGCCACAGGGGTGCGGAGGGCAAAGCGGAGAGATTCCCGCACAGAGGATCGGTGCCGACCAACACTCACCAGCCCGAGAGGCTTGTATGCTCACCCACCAGGGCGGGCGGGGGCAGGGAGCTGAGGCTCGGGCTTCAGTTGGATCCTAGGGAGAGGACTGGGGTGGTAGCATGAACACAGCCTGAAGGGGCTAGTGCGCCACGTCTAGCTGGGAGGGAGTCCGGGAAAAGGTCTGGGGCTGCCGAAGAGGCAAGAGACTTTTTTTTGCTTCTTTGTTTCCTGGTGCTCAAGGAGAGGGGATTAGGAGCGCCGCTTAAAGAAGCTTCAGAGACAGGCATGAGCCGCGGCTATCAGCACGGACTCGAGAGACGGGCATGAGACGCTAAGGCCGCTGCTGCCGCCACCAAGAAGCCTGTGAGCAAGCACAGGTCAGTATCCATACCCCCCTTCTGGGTAGCCTGTGCAGCCCGCCACTGCCAGGGTCCCGGGATCCTGGGACAACTTCCCCGGGAGAACGCACGGCGTGCCTCAGGCTGGTGCAACGTCACGCTGGCGTCTGCCGCCGCAGGCTTGCCCCGCATCCGTACCCCTCCCTCCCCAAGGCCTGAGTGAGCCAGAAACCCCGAATCAGCTGTTCTGTCTGAGCAAAGAACACACGCCTTCTGGCAACCTACATGCAGAGGCGGGGCCAAATCCAAAGCTGAACCCCGGGAGCTGTGAGAACAAAGAAGAGAAAGGGAAATCTCTCCCAGCAGCCTCAGGAGCAGCGGATTAAACCTCCACAGTCAACTTGACGAACCCTGCATCTGTGGAATACCTGAATAGACAACGAATCATCCCAAATTGAGGAGGTGGACTTTGGGAGCAAAGATATATATATATTTTTGCCTTTTTCTCTTTTTGTGAGTGTGTATGTGTATGCTTCCCTGTGTGATTTTGTCTGTCTACCTTTGCTTTTACCATTTGTCCCAGGGTTCTGTCTGTCCGTTTTGTTTTTTGTTTTTTTTAGTATAGTTTTTAGCACTTGTTATCATTAGTGGATTTGGTTTTTGGTTTGGTTGCTCTCTTCTTTCTTTCATTTTTTAAATTACTTTTTAAATTTTAATAATTATTTTTTACTTTTTATTTTAATAACTATTTTACCTTATTTTATTTCATTTTATTTTATCTGCTTTCTTTCTTTCTTTTTTCCTTTTTTCTCCCTTTTGTTCTGAGCTGTGTGGATGATAGGCACTTGGTGCTCCAGCCAGGCATCGGGGCTGTGCCTCTGAGGTGGGAGAGCCAAGTCCAGGACATTGGTCCACCAGAGACCTCCCAGCTCCACATAATATCAAACAGCAAAAATCTCCCAGAGATCTCCATCACAACGCCAAGACCCAGCTCCACTCAACGACCAGCAAGCTACAGTGCTGGACACCCTATGCCAAACAACTAGCAAGACAGGAACACAACCCCACCCATTAGCAGAGAGGCTGCCTAAAATCATAATAAGGTCGCAGACACCCCAAAACACACCATCAGACGTGGACCTGTCCACCAGAAAGACAAGATCCAGCCTCATCCACCAGAACACAGGCACTAGTCTCCTCCACCAGGAAGCCTACACAACCCATTGAACGAACCTTAGCCACTGGGGGCAGACACCATAAACAACCAGAACTACAAACCTACAGCCTACAAAAAGGAGGCCCCAAACACAATAAGTTAAGCAAAATGAGAAGACAGAGAAATATGCAGCAGATGAAGGAGCAAGGTAAAAACCCACCAGACCTAACAAATGAAGAGGAAATAGGCAGTCTACCTGAAAAAGAATTCAGAATAATGATAGTAAAGATGTCCAAAATCTTGGAACTAGAATGGAGAAAATACAAGAAACGTTTAACAAGGACCTAGAAGAACCAAAGAGCAAACAAACAGTGATAAAGAACACAATAAATGAAATTAAAAATTCTCTAGAAGGAATCAATAGCAGAATAACTGAAGCAGAAGAATGGATAAGTGACCTGGAAGATCAAATAGTGGAAATAACTACTGCAGAGCAGAATAAAGAAAAAAGAATGAAAAGAATTGAGGACAGTTTCAGAGACCTCTGGGACAACATTAAACACACCAACATTCGAATTATATGGGTTCCAGAAGAAGAAGAGAAAAAGAAAGGTAGTGAAAAAATATTTGAAGAGATAATAGTTGAAAACTTCCCTAATATGGGAAAGGAAATAGTTAATCAAGTCCAGGAAGCACAGAGAGTCCCATACAGGATAAATCCAAGGAGAAACACACCAAGACACATATTAATCAAACTATCAAAAATTAAATACAAAGAAAAAATATTAAAAGCATCAAGGGAAAAAAAACAAATAACATAAAAGGGAATCCCCGTAAGGTTAACAGCTGATCTTTCAGCAGAAACTCTGCAATCCAGAAGGGAGTGGCAGGACATATTTAAAGTGATGAGAGGGAAAAACCTACAATCAAGATTACTCTACCCAGCAAGGATCTCCTTCAGATTTGACACAGAAATTGAAACCTTTACAGACAAGCAAAAGCTAAGAGAAATTAGCACCACCAAACCAGCTTCACAACAAATGCTAAAGGAATTTCTCGAGGCAAGAAACACAAGAGAAGGAAAATACCTACAATAACAAACCCAAAACCATTAAAAAGTGGTAATAGGAACATACATATCGATAATTACCTTAAACGTGAATGGATTAAAGGCTCCAACCAAAAGACACAGACTGGCTTAATGGATACAAAAACAAGATCCATATATACGCTGTCTACAAGAGACCCACTTCAGACCTAGGGACACACAGAGACTGAAAGTGAGGGGATGGAAAAAGATACTCCATGCAAATGGAAACCAAAAGAAAGCTGGAGTATCAATTCTCATATCAGACAAAATAGACTTTAAAATAAAGACTAATACAAGAGACAAAGAAGGACGCTACATAATGATCAAGGGATCAATCCAAGAAGAAGATATAACAGTTGTAAATATTTATGCATCCAACATAGGAGCACCTCAATACATAAGGCAAATACTAACAGCCATAAAAGGGGAAATCAACAGTAACACATTCATAGTAGGGGACTTTAACACCCCACTTTCACCAATGGACAGATCATCCAAAATGAAAATAAATAAGGAAACACAAGCTTTAAATGATACATTAAACAAGATGGACTTAAATGATATCTATAGGACATTCCATCCAAAAACAACAGAATACACATTCTCAAGTGCTCATGGAACATTCTCCAGGATAGATCATGTCTTGGGTCACAAATCAAGCCTTGGTAAATTCAAGAAAATTGAAATCGTATAAAGTATCTTTTCCGACCACAACGCTATGAGACTAGATATCAATTACAGGAAAAAATCTGTAAGAAATACAAACACATGGAGGCTGAACAACACACTACTTAATGGTCAAGAGATCACTGAAAAATCAAAGAGGAAATCAAAAAATACCTAGAAACAAATGACAATGAAAATACGACAACCCAAAACCTATGGGATGCAGCAAAAGCACTTCTAAGAGGGAAGTTTATAGCAATACAATCCTACCTTAAGAAACAAGAAACATCTCAAATAAACAACTTAACCTTATACCTAAATCAATTAGAGAAAGAAGAACAAAAATCCCCAAAGTTAGGAGAAGGAAAGAATTCATAAAGATCAGAGCAGAAATAAATGTAAAAGAAATTAAGAAAACAATAGCAAATATCATTAAAACTAAAAGCTGGGTCTCTGAGAAGGGACCCAGACACTGCAGAAATACAAAGAATCATGAGAGATTACTTCAAGCAACTGTATGGCAATAAAATGGACAACTTGGAAGAAATGGACAAATTCTTAGAAATGCACAACCTTCCAAGATTGAACCAGGAAGAAATAGAAAATATGAACAGACCAATCACAAGCACTGAAATTGAAACTGTGATTAAAAATCTTCTGGCAAACAAAAGCCCAGGACCAGATGTTCTCACATGTGAATTCTATCAAACATTTACAGAAGAGTTAACACCTAACCTTCTCAAACTCTTCCAAAATATAGCAGAAGGAGGAACACTCCCAAACTCATTCTATGAGGCCACCAACACCCTGATACCAAAACCAGACAAAGATGTCACAAAGAAAACTACAGGCCAATATCACTGATGAACATAGATGCAAAAATCCTCAACAAAATACTATCAAACACAATCCAACAGCACATTAAAAGGGTCAGACACCATGATCAAGTGGGGTTTATCCCAGGGATGCACTGATTCTTCAATATACCCAAATCAATCAATGTGATACACCATATTAACAAATTGAAGGAGAAAAACCATATGATAACCTCAAGAGATGCAAAGAAACCTTTTGACAAAATTCAACACCCATTTATGATAAAAACCCTCCAGAAAGTAGGCATAGAGGGAACTTACCTCAACATGATAAAGACCATAAATGACAAGCCCACAGCCAACATCATCCTCAATTGTGAAAACCTGAAACCATTTCCAATAAGATCAGGAATAAGACAAGGTTACCCACTCTCACCACTATTATTCAACATAGTTTTGGAAGTCTTAGCCACAGCAATCAGAGAAGAAAAAGAAAAAAAAAAAGGAATCCAAATCAGAAAAGAACAAGTAAAGCTGTCACTGTTTGCAGATGACATGATACTATACATAGAGAATCCTAAAGATGCTACCAGAAAACTTCTAGAGCTAATCAATGAATCTGGTAAAGTAGCAGGACACAAAATTAATGCACAGAAATCCTTTGCATTCCTATACGCTAATGATGAAAAATCTAAGAGTGAAATTAACAAAACACTCCTATTTACCATTGCAACAAAAAGAATAAAATACCTAGGAATAAACCTACCTATGGAGACAAAAGACCTGTATGCAAAATTATAAGACACTGATGAAAGAAACTGAAGATGATACAAATAGATGGAGAGGTATACCATGTTCTCGGAAGAATCAATATTGTGAAAATGACTATTCTACGCAAAGCAATCTACAGATTCAATGCAATCCTATCAAATTACCAATGACATTTTTCACAAAACTAGAACAAAAAATTTCACAATTTGTATGGAAACACAAAAGACCCCGAATAGCCAAAACAATTATGAGAAAGAAAAACGGAGCTGGAGGAATCAAGCTCCCTGGCTTCAGACTATACTACAAAGCTACAGTAATCAAGACAGTGTGGTACTTGCACAAAAACAGAAATATAGATCAATGGAACAGGATTGAAAGCCCAGAGATAAACCCACGCACATATGGTCATCTTATATTTGACAAGGAGGCAAGAATATAAATGGAGAAAAGACAGCCTCTTCAGTAAGTGGTGCTGGGAAAACTGGACAGCTACATGTAAAAGAATGAAATTAGAACACTCCCTAACACCATACACAAAAATAAACTCAAAATGGATTAAAGACCTAAATGTAAGGCCAGACACTATAAACCGTTTAGAGGAAAACATAGGCAGAATGATCTATGACATAAATCACAACAAGATCCTTTTTGACCCACCTCCTAGAGAAATGGAAATAAAAACAAAAATAATCAAATGGGACCTAATGAAACTTAAAAGCTTTTGCACAGCAAAGGAAACCATAAACAAGATGAAAAGACAGCCCTCAGAGTGGGAGAAAATATTTGCAAATGAAGCAACTGACAAAGGATTAATCTTCAAAATTTACAAGCAGCTCATGCAGCTCAATGTCAAACAAACATACGACCCAATCCAAAAATGGGCAGAAGACCTAAATAGACATTTCTCCAAAGAAGATATACAGATTGCCAACAAACACATGAAAGAATGCGCAACATCACTAATCATTAGAGAAATGCAAATCAAAACTACAATGAGATATCATCTCACACTGGTCAGAATGACCATCATCAAAAAATCTGCAAACAATAAATGCTGGAAAGGGTGTGGAGAAAAGGGAACACTCTTGCAGTGCTGGTGGGAATATAAATTGATACAGCCACTATGCAGAACAGTATGGAGGTTCCTTAAAAAACTAAAAATGGAACTATCATACGACCCAGCAATCCCACTACTGGGCATATACCCTGAGAAAACCATAATTCAAAAAGAGTCATGTACCAAAATATTCATTGCAGCTCTATTTACAATAGCCAGGACATGGAAGCCACCTAAGTGTCCATCATCGGATGAATGGATAAAGAAGATGTGGCACATATATACAATGGAATATTACTCAGCCATAAAAAGAAACGAATTATCTGTAGTGAGGTGGATGGACCTAGAGTCTGTCATACAGAGTGAAGTAAGTCAGAAAGAGAAAAACAAATACCATATGCTAACACATACATATGCAATCTAAGAAAAATAAATGGTCATGGAGAATCTAGGGGCAAGACAGGAATAAAGATTCAGACCTACTAGAGAATAGACTTGAGGACATGGGGAGGGGGAAGGGTAAGCTGGGACAAAGTGAGAGAGTGGCATAGACATATATATGCACTACAAAATTTAAAACTGATAGCTAGTGGGAAGCAGCCACATAGCACAGGGAGATCAGCTTCGTGCTTTGTGACCACCTAGAGAGGTGGGATAGGGAGGGTGGGAGGGAGGGAGATGCAAGAGGGAAGAGATATGGGGATGTATGTATATGTATAACTGATTTACTTTGTTATAAAGCAGAAACTAACACACCTTTGTAAAGCAATTATACTTCAATAAAGATGTAACAATAAATAAATAAAAAATAAAATTAAAAAAATAAATAAAAATCCAATCTTTAAGATATAAAAAATAAATAAAATGGAAATGTTAATAAATAAAAATAAATAAATACAACAATGCATCAATCACTCCTTATGACAGGGCTTTGCCAAATACAATGACTTGACTTGCATGGTGCTTGAACTTCAGATCTAATACTTAAAAAATCATTAACTCCTTACAAAAGCCAAGGAGATGAGACGTCAAATTATCATAGTGGCACAAGTGAAAAAAAGAAAGGAGAGGGTAGTAACGTGGATATATTTGTATTTTAGTTGAAGCAATAGCCATAGACTTTTAAAAAATGGTGACAATGGGAGTAGTTGTGATTAAAAACTCTGGTGGTTACAGGGGAAGATGTACAGAACACTGTAGGCCTAATTACAGCTACTCCATTAATTTGGTCAGACAGCCAGACATTTCTTTGGAACCACCAATCTGGTTTGATTTACACTTTGAATTGATTAGTATCTTGTTATAGAGGAACAACCTATATGTAAAACTCCAAATAAAGCAGAATTTGCAATACAAAATTTTAAATATAATTTTAATTTATATTCCGGTGCTCTTAATCAGATACCCATATATTAAATGTGTTGGTTTTGATTGTGAACATTTGGAGTAAATTAACATGTTTGATTATAAAGGGGCTAAATACGATTTAGGAACATAGCCAGTTCTAATGCAACCTCCACCATGTACTGCTTGTGCTTTAATTTCCTTATCTAAAAAATAGGAGGAGAATAGTAACACCTACTTGACAGGGATTTTGTGAGGATTAAGAAAGGCAATATCTAGAAGGCAATTTAGATGAGCTCTACCACATGTTCTCCACTCTACTGCTTATTATCTGTTACTAAGCTCAACATCGTTGCCCAGTTTCTTTCATATAAAGTATATTCTAATAATTGGTGAGAAAATGTTAAGACAGTAATAATCTAGTCCTTCTTAAATATTAATATCCACTTACATCACAGACTTCTTTAAGGCCAAGTCTTTATATCCAGTCCATAGTATATGATAGTTTGGCCATATTTTGCACATCTCACAGTGTGGAAAAACAAACACTAAAATAAGAATCCGTGTCTAGATTATAGAACATAGGCTTTGAAATCTGACAGACTTGAGTTCAAATTCTGTCACTGACAATAACTGGATAAGTTAGGTTATACAGGAGTAACAAATGACTTCCAAAACTCAGTGGCTTACCATAGCATTAGTTTATTTCTTGCTTAGACCACGTATTGGTGTCTAGGTCATTTCTCCATAAGACCCCCGCTAACAGAGCATCTTTTATCGACAACATTTCCAGTTATTGTGGCACAGTCAAAAGGCATATGGCAAAACCAATTCTAACTTTTAAAAATTCAGCTCAGAAGAGACACATTTCATTGACTAAAACAAATCACATATCTACATCTGAGTTCAACAGGGCAAAGCAATACAGGAAGGGGCAGTGGATATTAATGAACAGGAATCAGGTTTACCAAAATATCTGTGTGATCCTAGATTTGTCAGTTATTTTTTTAGTCTCACTCACTGTATCTGGAAAATTGAAAGTAAAGAGACTGACCCAGAAGATTTACAAAACATAGAGTGTACGGCAAACGATGGGCACTCAGTAAGTGTTGATTCTCTTTGTCTTTTCTTGGCCCGTGCTCTACCTCTAAGTTTTGCAGGTAACTTTGGATAATAATTTAAAAGCTTTAATCTATTTCCTCATTGATTCAGAAAGCTATGGACTAGGGACTTCCCTGGCAGTCCAGTGGTTGGGACTTCGCCTTCCAGTGCAGGAGGTGTGGGTTCGATCCCTGGCCAGAGAACTAAGATCCCACATGCCTTGCGGCCAAAAAAAAACAAAGCATAAAAGAGAAGCAATATTGTAACAAATTCAATAAAGACTTTAAAAAAAAATTTATGGACTAAGTCATTTCCAAGCCTCAGACAACGCTTCGGTGCAATTATTCTGTGAATTACATGTAGCGTCTTGACTGACATGACTACCAGGGACTTTTATAGGGAATCTCCTTTGCAAAGGGAGAATCAGGACTTCAAAGATAAGGACAATATTGAGAAGTTTCAGAGCTTTTGTGATTTCTAGTTTATACTGTGGTAGGCTGAATAATGCGACCCTCCCCACACACAAACACACACACTAAATACATCATATTCTAATCCTTGGAAACTCTAAGTATCATGTTATAAAGCAAAAGGGACTTGTAGATGTGATTAAATTAAGGATTTTGAGTTGGGAAGACTTTACTGGATTATCTGGATGGGTGTGATGTAATCACAAAGGCACTTATAAAAGGGAGGCAAGAAGAGTGCCAATCAAAGGAGGAGATGTAATGACAGAGCAATAGATTGTAGTGAGGAGCTCAGGAGACAAAGAATTAGAGCAGCTTCTAGAAGTTGGAAGAGTCAATGCAACAGATTCTCTTCTGGAGTCTCCAGCCCTGCCGATACCTTGATTTTAGCAACTAAGACTCATTTCAGATTCTGACTTCCAGAACTGTAAGAGAATAGATTTGTGTTTTTTAAGCCCCAAATTTGTGGTAATTTGTTGCAACAGTAATAGAAAACCAGCACATATGCCAAACTGAAGAAAAATTATTTCTGAACTTGAAGATATTTGCATTGCTTCAAATAGCTGAAATCTTAGAAAATTTCTTAAGTAGAAATACTTTACAAAAAATAAAGAATTTGTATAAAAATTGGTTGCTTCTTAACTTTTTGAGGTTTTGCTTATTTTTTTACACCATAGTTAAATAATAGAGGTAGAAATAAAAGAAACCAAGTTTAACCTCCAACTCAATTTTAATCATAATCTTGTATAATTTGTTTAGCCTTCGAGTTTCTTATTTTCATCTTTCTATTCCCATGTTGATATTAACAAGTCAAGTACTAGAAAACTCAAGATAAAGGGTACTGTTGTCACATTGCCAAGAGACTATGACTAAAAGAGTCATATATAAAATCAACAAGCCCACAAAACATTTCACCAACCTGACCACAAATACCAAGTCACCTTCCACCCCACCCCCCACCCCTGCTATTCTCCATCTCCTAGGAGAAGGGAAACATGTTCACCTCAACATATACTCTTAATTTAACTACTTATAATGATTCCCACAAAAGTCCCCAAAAAGGAGCAGGAAGGAGACCCTACCTGTTAAAATTCCATCTGGCCACCTGATTGTGTTTTCTTTTAACCAACATGGCCAATTTGTAAAATCCCTAGGTATTTAAATTTACTTAGCCAAACAGTAAGCTGATATAAAGATATAATTTTTGAATCAATGTTTTTATTAAAATAACTATTCTAGAGCTAAGCTAATAGATTCACATAAATTTAATCAAAATATCACTGCATTTATTTTCTACTGTTGTTGTAACAAATTACAAACTTAGTTACTTAATACAATTTATTATCTTACAGTTCAGAAGGTCAGAAATCCATCAGGGGTCTCTCAAGGTCAAAATCAAGGCATTGGCAGGGCTGTGGTCCTTTCAGAGGCTTAAGGAAAATATCTGTTTCCTTGGCCTTTCCAGCTTCCAGAAGCCTCCTACACTCATTGGCTCATGGCATCTTTCCTCCATCTTCGAAGACAGCAATGCCACATCTCTCTGATCATTCTTCCATTGTCACATCTCTATCCATAGCTGGCAAAGGTTCTCCACTTTTAAAGAAAATGTGTGATTACATGGGTCCAGCAGATATCCAGGAAATCTCTTTATCTCAAAGCCTTTACCTTTAATCACATCTGCAAAGTCCCTTTTGCTATATAAGGTAACATATTCACAAGTTCCAAGAATTAGGGCATGGACATATTTGGGGGCCATTATTCTCCCTGTCACACTAGAACATATGCACACACACACACACACACACACACACACATTAGACTTGAACTCCATGGAAGACTGATGTACATGGAAACATAATGAAAAACCCAACACATTTAACCAAATGAAAAGGGCAGATATACCGGTTATTTTGTGTTACCTGACTAAATAAAACCAAGTCTCCTATCAGAATTGGCTATTCTTTAGTTTGTTATTTAGACAATTATCTTCCTTTCTCAGTACTTTACATCAGGGGTGGTACAAAAGTTGGGGAAAGGAATGCTGTCAAATCTAATAGACAATCATTATGAATTGAAAATTCCCCTGTCTCTGGGAGAATAGAAACAGGACAGAAGCAAGGTGAGAGGTCCCAGACATGTTACCATAAGCAGACTCAAATGCCCAGAGCTTCATTCATTCTTCAATTAATAAAGAAATATTGTGTTGCTGAGAAGCTCCTGAGAAGCACTGTGCTAGGTTACTAGAAATAGAATAGATGAGAAAGGCAGATAATGTCCTTGCCCGCATGTTTCTCACAGTCTAGCAGAAGAGGCAGACATTAAAGAAATGATTTCCACAGGATGAGGTCATGGGCTGGACTCAGTTATATGTGAAATCTCTAAGTGGATATCTAAAGCCATAAAGTAAAGAATAAGCGTTTTCCTGATTGATCTCTTTGTTTCAAATGCCTACCTACTCTAATTTCAAGTACATTATGGTGATTTGAAAAATGTTAACTGATGGTGGTGAGATTTGACTTCTTGAAGATTTGTACAAGATTGATACTAGACTCATATTAGAAGCATAGCTAAAACTCAGTAACTTTAGCTAAAAAGCATCAAATAATGTTAAATCTATGCCAACATGAAATTACTTTTATAGTATAGTGTTTGTTATCATCACATAGTATTTTAGCCAAGACTAATACTGGGCCTTGAGGTATGGAAAGAGCTCTCAGTTCTGTGGTATGCCATAGTCTGGGTCCTGTCCATCATGTGGCACACCACCAGTTAGAATGACAGGCCATACTGCTGCCAGCATAGCTAATCATGTCTTTACATTAAATCATAACCCTCTACTTTGCATTGGCAAGAGAAAATGAAGGAGCAAAAGAAAATATTGGGAAAGTTATTTTTTGTATACATAGACATTTTTACCAATCAAACTATGTTTTTAAAAGTTTCACTCACAATTCCTCCAGTCTTCTTACCCAAAGCTACACCTGGTAATAGTATTATTTATATCTCTATCTCTCTCAGTGTCTGTCCTTTCTCTCTGTCTCTATGTGTGTGTGTGTGTGTGTGTGTGTGTGTGTGTGTGTATATATATATATATACACACATATAAATACGTATATATATACATATATACGTATTTATATGTATACATACTATATATAAAAATTTCAATGTAATCAAAAACATTCTACACAGTAGTTTGCAACTTTTTGTTTAAAAGCATTGTAATCCTCAACTAATGGTGTGAAATATATTTCAGAAACATCATAAAGTGACTAAAATAGTCTATCAGCCAGATTTAACTGTAAATCATTGTATCTTTATTTGTGGAAGTTAGTTTACTACCTTTTGTTATAAATAAGGCTCTGATGAACAGTCCTTCACATAAATCTTTGTGTGTGTCTCTTCTTTTATCTTTATGATAAATTTCTGGAAATATAACTATGGATCCAAAAGTATAAACAGCTTATTACACATTAGACAAAATATTCTCCAGAAAGTTTATACCAATGTATATGCTTACCAGCCTATATTCCACCTCACCTTTTTAAACACAAAATTTTTGCCAGTGGATTTCTTTCAAATGTTTATTTTTAATCTTTGCTGTTTAATGGGAGGTAAGAATGCACAGACTCTAAGACAGCCCCCAGTGCTTCCTGCCCTCAGCTATTCACATCCTTGTGTGATCCTCTCCCCTTGAGTTGGGCTGGATTCCTGATTTACTTCTATTCAATAGAATGCGGTAGGAACACCAGATGCCACTTCCAAAATTAGGGTTACAAAAAGACAGCAGCTTCCATATCGGACTCTCTCCCTCCCCCTCCCCCTCCCCCTCTCCCCTGTGGAAAGCTGCCAGTTGTGAGTAGCCCCATGAAAAGATGCACATGGCAAGGAACTGATATCTCTGGCCAATAGCTAGGGAGAACCAGAGGTTTGCCAACCGTCACTTGAGGGTATTAAGATCAGATATTCCCCTAGTCGAACTAGAGAACCAGAGATGACTCCATTTCAAATGATAAGTCCATTGCAACCTTGTAAGAGATTCTGACCTGGAGGAACCAAACCACACCTGGATTCCTCACCCACAGAAAATGTGAGGTAATGAAAGTTTGTTCTTTAAGTCACTAAGTTTTGGAGTAGTTGATTGCACAGCAGTAGATAACTAACACAAAAAGAAGTGGTATTTTATAGTTATTTTAATTTAACATTAATGAGATGGAGCTTTCTTTTTTTCAGAAATTAGTGATTTTGTGATTTATCTTTTTTTTTTTTTTGCCATTTTCCTGTGGAGGCTCTTCCCTTTATTTTTAAGAGTTCTTTATATTTCAGATTTTTACTTCTTTGCCTGTTATATATATTGCTAATATTTTTCCAAGTCACTACTTGTCCTTTTTTTATGCTTGGGGTGTTTTTAACATAAATAATTTTTAAACTATTGTCAAAACTATCTTTTTACTTTTCAAGACAAGCATCATTTCTTTGCTTAGAAAGTGTGTAATAAGGCCCTAATTGGTAATTAATATTACATGTTTTTTTTATATCATGCCACTTAATGAGTGCCCTTATTAATTCTAATAACTTATCTACTAACCCTCTTGGGTTTTCTAGAAATACAATCGTATAATCTGCTAATAACAATGGATTCGTATTCTTCCTGATAGTATAGCTTTTATATCTGCTCTTGTGTTGTTTTCTTGTCAAGAGTTTTCAGAAACAGTTAAATCATTAGTAGTAATAATGACCACCTTTGTCTTTCATTACTTAGTTTAAGATAATGGGCATAAAGGATCACCTTTAAGTGAAATGGTTTATTTAATCATACTTGAGATACAAACAATTGTGAAGATACACCTTAGAATTGACGAAATACAGTAGATAATATTTTATATTCAGGAAGTTGCTTTACTTTCTATTCCTTATATACTAATAATTTCTATTTGTTTTACATATTGAATCAATTGAGGTGATCATGTGGTGCCTCTCCCCTGTCTCTGTGAAATGTACTGCTAAGTTACATGACTTCTACCAAGGCAAACATTCTGTGTTTAGGTTGTGCCCTGGTGATTGTTTTACCTAAATGTCTATTTCCTATCATTATAAGTGTCAATCTTCTCTCTTTCTGCATGTAAGGGAGGATTTAATTGTTTCACGAGGACAAATAATTATTTTTAAATGAATCATTAAAAAGCACATGGAAATTACTCAGCCATTAAAAAGAATAAAATAATGTCATTTGCAGCAACATGGACGGACTTGGAGATTATCATACTAAGTGAAGTAAGTCAGACAAAGAAAAACAAATATCATATGGTATCGCTCACATGCAGAATCTAAAAAAAAAAATGATGCAAACGAACTTAATTACGAAACAGAAACAGACTCACAGACTTAGAGAACAAATTTATGGTTACCAGAGGGGAAGTGTGGGAGGGTGGGGACAGATTGGGAGTTTGGGATTGACATGTACACACAGCTGTACTTAAAACAGATAACCAACAAGGACCTACTCTATAGCACAGGGAACTCTGCTCAGTACTCTGTAATAACCTAAATGGGAAAAGAATTTCCAAAGGAATAGATACATATATGTGCATAACTGAATCACTCTGCTGTACACCTGAAACTAACACAACATTGTTAATCAACTCTACTCCAATATAAAATTAAAATTTTTTAAAAGATGAAAAAAAATCTTTCCCTAAAAAAGTAAAAATAGCACAGTATTGCATTTTAATTCTACTCCAATGGACTGATAACTCCCTCACACTCCCCCAAGGAACAATGTGATGCCAACCACACCGACCAAGGGCTGTTTCTGCCCTAAGTACATTTAATGGGTTGCTATCCAATATATAATAGCGTTGCTGTCATTCTGCCCCTGCGATCTCATCCTCACTGGCCATCAGATCTTCCCTTCACAACTGTGAGAGCTGTTGCTGGTAATCCCAGTGCCCAGACTTTTCAGCTACTCCGGTACTCCCACCTTCAAAGAACCACATCAAAAGACGTTTCCTGGTCTCCCCAGTTGAACCTGCTTTGGGGTCTTCCCAGCAGCCATCATCTCTATGCAATTTCGTCTCTATCAAAAAGCCTCAAGTCACTCAGCTAAAGAGTCAAGGGTTAGAGGAAGGGAATACCATGAACTGTTCAATAGGATTTGGGGCTTATGGCAACTTGGGCTCAAAGATGATTATTGTACAGAGGCCTCAGAATTTGGGGCTCAGGAATATTATGGTTCAGCTTTATTATGAATCTAACTACTCATAGCTTTTTTTTCCGTATGAGAAAATAGAAGCTTGCTGATCATTTGAACACTATTCATAAGTCTGAGGCTGTTTGTACCAGTCTAGAAGTCATTTGCTATCACAGTGCACTAAACTGGGAGTTCTTCAAGCTCTGCTGACACTGTGTGTACGAACCTGGGCAAAGGCTGTCACGTCTCTCTGGACTTCTGTATTCTCATCTGACTTTACCTTTGTACTGTGCCTTATTCTCTCTTTTCTATTAGGTGGTCCTAATAGACTATTGCCTAGAGCTGTTCCTCAAAGTCCTTGTTCTAGAGCTGTGAAGTAGGGAAATGTTGTCTTTAGTAACTTCAACCTCCCCTTTCCATCAGTTTTCTTCTCTCATTTGTGTCCCTTATCTTCCTTTCCTTGTCTGAGAACCTAATAACTTCATGTTCATACTCTATTCTTCCTTAGCAAATTCATTTATATTAATGAATTTATATTAATGAAATATAAATGAATGACAAAAATTTTAAACGTAACTTCTCTTGGGGATATTTGCAATGAAATAGTGTTTTGAAAATTAAAGGGAAAAAATGAGTTCTAGTGACAATAAGTCAGGTAGGCAAGATATCTAAACACAGTGGCCATTAGGCCTACTATATCAACTAACTCACAAGGCAAGGCTGGTTGGAGACATACGACTATAGGTGGTAGAACACACAATGACAACACAATTCCTCAGGCCTGTAGCACTCACAGGCAATTGAATAAACACAAGAGACATTCTTCTTTCTTGCTCTTCTTCTCCCATACAAGAATACAAGCACATTTTCCTGAAGACCAAGAGCTATATGTTTTCCATCATTATCTGGAAAAAAAAGACACCTTTGTGTTCTTCCAAAATCAAGCACACAATGTGTTTACAAATATTTTAGAACTACAACTTATTGATGGTTGCTCAATTTTAAGATATATATTTTTAATATAGAGAAGATTCTAGTACTCTGGCTAAACTCATCAGTAAATTCTAAAATGATAACTATGTTTTGAATACCTGATGAAAAATCTGCCTGGTTAATTTTTCTGTTTATTAAGAAAGAGTAATTGGGCTGCCCTGGTGGCACAGTGGTTGAGAGTCCGCCTGCCGATGCAGGGGACACGGGTTCGTGCCCTGGTCCGGGAAGATCCCACATGCTGCGGAACGGCTGGGCCTGTGAGCCATGGTCGCTGAGCCTGTGCGTCGGGAGCCTGTGCTCCGCAGCGGGAGAGGCCACAACAGTGAGGGGCCCATGTACCGCAAAAAAAAAAAAGAAAGGGTAATTATCCAGAAGCTAGTATACCCTTATCCAAGAGCACCACATCACCCTTTCTTCTTACCATTCAGTCTTTGCACAAATGTCCTCTTCTCTGTGAGGCTGTCTCTAACCTTTTCATCTTGAATAGTGATCCACCATGCCCCATTCCTAATCCCCTAACCATCCACTTTTCTTCATTGCATTTGCCACTCTTTTGTTTATTATACATTTTCTTTTTATCTTATTTTCTCTCTCTGCTCACAAAAATCTAAGGTTCATGAAGACAGGGAGTTTGTTTTATTCACTGCCATAGTCACAGCCGAAAGACCACTGTTTGGCACTTATCAGTCCCTTAGTAAAACATTAGTTGCATAAATTAATGATATTAAATAATTTGTGAAAATATGGAGCAAGTGCCTAAATGTGGGTGGTGAATGCCCAACAAATGTTTATTGTCTTTGGAAAATAAATTTTGTACAAATATGTATTGAAGTCATTAATGTAACTAGAAAACATATCTGGTACATTTATAGGATATTATGTTTATATATTTATCAAAGTACAACAAGCAACAGATGGAGTAAATTTGGATTTCAATGAAGGTTAAAAATATATTGATATATTAGAGTGATACTTCTTAAAATACACTTTGTAAAAATATACAAACTAACCTCTTGGAACTTTGATTATTCCAAGTAAGCTAAATACGTTTTAAAAAACATACATCTTATTATCTTTTTACGTTGCCTTAGTTATTTTCTTAACTATTTAGCAACAATAAATGTGGCAGTGTATAATTTTACTCAGGAGAGAAATAAATGACTGTTACAAATTATTAAAATGTTCATTCAGACACTAGCTAAAAATCATTTGTCATAAAATAGAAATGCCTTTAAATTTAGGCAATAAGTTTTCACATGATAATTGCAAAAATATTTTTTATTCTATTTTCTGTAATCAAAGCAAACCAATTTAGCCATTCAGAAATTAAGTATATTAAATTTCTGAGATTTTTTGAGAGAAACAGATAAAACTCCAAATATTTTTCCCTTTCAATTAAAAAAAAATGGCTGGATTTTCATCATGTCTTAAAAGCCTTTTTGGATCTTATTACCCATACTTCATAAAAATTATTTTTTAACTCCACAGGAATATTTAGAAAAGCCTAACTTCATTTTCAAAATACTTGATAGAAAATTAGTTATATGAACATTGTGAATTACCTTTAAAAATCACATTTAAAATAGAGTTTCTATGTTAAAACAGAGGAAAACAAGCTCAATTACAAATACGCCTTTCGATTTTTGTTAATATGTGGCTGCATACTTTATACCAGAGTTTTAGCAGATTCCAAATCCATGCTTATTACAACCAAGAAGAGATGCCACAAAGGTCACAGGAAATATTTTTTCCATGCAGACCATTGGAAGGCATGTTAATGTGAAGCCCAGATATTGTGAAAGTATGATACCCTGATGTGCATCATGAGCCCAGGAGCACCTGTTAGTTGTGGTGCGCTGCAGTCGTGCACAAGTGCTTACAGCTGCAGTGACATGGTGCTAAGCATGTTTTAAGACTAGTCCCAGTCGGGCAGCATCTTATCCAACCAGAAACAATCCCACAATCCAGCTCTTTTTAAGTGATCATCCTTGTATCATAACAGATTAAGGTTGCAGCTACTTTGGATTATGTTTAATCTAACCTTTATCCATTCACATCTTCACCTGAAACTTACAAGGACCAAGAGTCAATTGCTGGGGCATAATTCACAATGACACTGATCTTTCCTTCCTCACTCTAATTATCTGGATTAAGAATAACACTTTTGAGTAATTATTTTCACATTGGATAAACATTAAGCTTTCCTGGGTTTATCTGAGCTTTTTCCTAACATGAAATAGATCCAACCAGGCTTATAAGAACATAACTGACAGCAGTGACAGCTTAATCAAGGCAACCCTAAACAACTAAAACAATAAGGAAATGTTTATTTCTCATTGTTTAAGATATTCAAGAATCAGAAACCTAACAAATTTAGAGGCAGAAAGAATCCCCCACATACAATTGCAATGCTCTAACTTTTTTCTTTCCTTATAATGATTCAGTAATCCTCAAGTAAATGCAAACTCTGAAACACCGAGAGCTATGCTGATGACGTAAAATTGGCTATACTGATACCAGCCATGAAAACTAAATTATTTTCATAGCCAATGCAATGTCCTAAAAAGAAAGAACATGTCACAGTAAAATCAATTCACTAAAATTATAATTAGGGTGAATCAAGTACTTTCTGTATTATATCTGATGGCTATTTTTGATCATTCTGAATTGTCTATCCAAGATTGCACACAATGCCTAAAATTGCTATTACAAACAAGCTAGAAAAATCTTGCAAGCCTGTCTTTGAAACTATCTAAGCTCATATACAATTACACACTAAAATCACATCACAAAACCCAATTACACTTTGGCTTTGCAGATCCACAGATAACCTCTTAAAGAGCAAACTCCCTCACTGTGTCGACCTCTGACCTCAAGCTCTTTTTCCAGTCTTCAGCAGCAGTGCTGTATGTTTCTTAGCCAGTCTGAGGAGCCCAAACGCTGAATGGTTAAAAAGAGTTGCAGGACTTTTGAGGGTGCCAAGTGCTCTATCTACCACCAGCTTAAGATGAAGGTTAATATTGCTGATATTTTATTCCTGCTCTTAAACCTCTTATGCACTGTTCGATCACTTACCGATAACCAAACATTTTAAAGGAAGGAATTTCTGCTAACTATACCTGCCTTCATTTTAATGATTTAATGCTCCTAGGCAGTAACGTTATTTTGCTTCAAAAAAAACAGAAGAAAAAAGAGAGGAATTTTAATGGAATTGAAAAAACACGTCATAGGGCTTCCCTGGTAGCGCAGTGGTTGAGAGTCTGCCTGCCGATGCAGGGGACACGTGTTCGTGGCCCGGTCCGGGAAGATCCCACATGCCGCGGAGCGGCTGGGCCCGTGAGCCATGACCGCTGAGCCTACGCGTCCGCAGCCTGTGCTCCGCAACGGGAGAGGCCACAACAGTGAGAAGCCCACGTACCGCAAAAACAAAAAACAAAAAACAACAACAACAACAAAAAAAAAAGTCATAAAAACAGAAAGATTCCAAACAAACAAATTCCAAGCATGCATTTGCAGTGAGAAGAAGTAGAGAAGTGAGCTGGCTCTTACGGCAGCATCTTTCCGAAGTCCATGATTACATGTTTGTCAATCCAAGTTTGGAGCATAATCATGGAATACATGATTTTTCATAGAACTCTTTGTTCTGTGAAACTTTAATTTCATACCAACTCTTTTCCACAGTTCCTGAAGGAAACCACCCAAAGGGAAAAGATGGACCAGTTGTCTATGGCATTTTTCTGAGTTCAAAAAATGACACTTAGGGGCTTCCCTGGTGGCGCAGTGGTTGAGAGTCCGCCTGCCGATGCAGGGGACACGGGTTTGTGCCCCGGTCCGGGAGGATCCCACATGCCGTGAAGCGGCTGGGCCAGTCAACGGGAGAGGCCGCAACAGTGAGAGGCCCGTGTAATGTAAAAAAAAAAAACAACAAAAAAAAGACGCTTAAAATAATAAAAGAGGTAAATAAATCATCATCTAACACCAAATGTGAGAGAAATCATTGCTGGTTCTTCTTCAGATTTCAGGTTGTTAAACTTGAGTTGTCTGTTCAATGTGCCCTTCAGTTTGCTCACCCACATAATAGCAAGCATGAGGTGCATGTCAGAAGTGCAATGTCATTTGGAAGTCATCTGCTCTAACTTCCCAAGTCTTATTCTCTGTAGAGTATGATGACGTCTAAATGACCATTAAAATGACTGTCCATACCATCCCAAGTAATATGCCAAGCATGTATGTGTAGCTAAGTCAAAGATATTTTTTGCAATTGTCTTCCTTCTCAAAGGCAATGATTTGGTTCTGAAGGTGGCATCCAAGATACGAACAAAATAAAATTGTCTTAATACATAATTCAGGGCCTCTTTAGCAGCAGGCCACCTCATAATCGATTCTTTGGAGACACTGCCTTGACACATAGAATATCCTTCTGTTCAATCCCTCAAAGGGTCTAGAACAAGTCAGGAAAATATTTAGGTCTCAAAAATGCAGTGAATTTTGAAAAATACTTGGGTAGAGGAACAATGTGCTAGAGAACAAAGAATGACACAGAATTAACATTGTAAAGATTCAATGAACATCCTTAGATGATTACAGACATCTTACGAATGAGCACAAACATTTGAACTCATATTTGAACAATGTAAGACAGGGAAAAAAACTTGAAATTTAAGTCCTATTTTTTTCCCTAGAATGATATCATTTCCATTTCAGAGGACTTTCCTTAAAATTAGAACACATGGATATTTATTTTTCTATTGTGTCAGGCTAGCTGATAAGCTCTATGAGACCAGGACCTATATTCTTAATGCTTAATTAGCTCATTTATAGTGACTAGTCAAATGAATGAAACTCTGAGAGCATTCAGATACTTAAGATGATGTGCAATAACTCTAATTACTAATACCCAACATACCATTTGTATGGTAAACTAAAATCACTGAGAACCCTTTCCATATTCCTCCATAGCCCTTAGGTAATGAAGTAAAGAACTTTCTAATGATTTTGCATTCCTAAAGACTTGTGATGGGTGAAAGAGAAACAACCAGAGACATAAGATTATTGAAACCTGAAAAGACCAAATATATTCTAGTGCCTGAAAATATCCTGAATTGAAAATGTAATAAAAATTTTTTTAAGAAAAAAAAATAAATTAGGTGTTTGGTGGAAGAAAGTGTGAAATCTCTAACTGCTGACTGAGCTTTATAAACATTTACGTTACCCTAAAGCTATTCATACTTACAGACTTCCTGAACACCACATAATTTTACCCATTGTTGTATAAGTTGCCTTCTTCATATAAGTGTTGTACAAGTCATGTAAAGTATGTGTTCTTGACAATCTGGACAATTCTTTCTTGACAGTGCTAAGAGGCTGAAGCTGTATGACAGCCCCAGATGGTTTTTAGGAGAAGGATAGAAAAAGTGATATAATTGATTTGGTGCTAGTTGAGATGCCCTCAATGTTCAGTTTCAACTTTTACCTAATCCATCGATTCCACCTTTTTTATTTCTACTTTTTTTTAAAGCAACCCCACCAGGGATTGGGGTTATTTGTCTAATATTCTAAAAATGTCTCAGAAGTTTTGCTAGGGAAACAGCTCTTTCAGAACTTTTCTCTACTGTTGAATTGCTAAGGCAATTTGACATAGATGTTTAGAGTCTCTAGAAAGCTTTACCAAGATATTCACCAAGTCCCTAGGTAAGCTCCCCAAGTGGCCTTTTATGAATCGCTCTGGGTGAACACCTTACCTTGTTTCTAAAAATATGGAAAATCATTCCCAAAGAAAATTTTCAAATTGGTATTCAAGAGTTCATACATTCACAGATATGGAAATAGGAACTATATTTATAAACAGTTCATAAATGTAAACAGAGGAACTCAGGGGTATGAGACCTGTTATGTTTTAATTTAGTTCAACTTTATTTGCATATCATATGATTTGATTCGGTTGCATTTTGCTTGGCTTGGCTTGGTTGGTTCTGCTGCTGTCACCAGTTTTGAAGAGGCAACCTGAGGATGCAGGGAAGAGGGTATTGTTTTGAGTAGAACAGTCAGTGGTTAAGGATCTACTAGACCTCCTGGACAATAAAAACAATGCAGATACACACACTTCTTTAAGAATCTTCAAACTAAAATATGGAAGTGTTTAAAAAGGGTGATGGATATAGACAATCAACATTGTAGTTCAGTGGAGGAAGAAAGGATTAGAGAGGTCAGTGTAAGTTCATGAAATAGTTGGACTCTTACCTAACTATGCACTGTTTAAATAGTTAATCATTGAACATACCACCTAAGTTACTATTTTTATGTTATAAAGTATATAAAAATGTATACCAATCACAATAGGGAGATAAAATGTATATACAAATATCCAGAAGCCATATTTTTTCATTAAAAGTATCAGTAAATGATACAAATTAAGTATTAAGGGTGTCCATTGGGAGAGAATGATCATTCTCAGTTTGTGATAAAGTATGGAAAAACATTTTTCAACTGGATCTTCACTTCCTTACCTCTCCCCTTCACTCCTCATTCTACTGTATTCTGGCCTTCACCTCCATCAACCTAACATTCCGGCAAACACACACTTACTAACTGCCAAATCAAAATGATAATTCTCTTTGTTCAGTCTGCTATTGCATTCTGTAGCATTTGAATCTACAGATTACCCTCTCCTTATAGGTTTTCTTCCTTCAATTTATATGACACTAAATAAGCTAGTTTGTCTCAACTTCTCTGATAATAATTCTTTTTTTTTTTTTTTTTTTTTTGCGGTACGCAGGCCTCTCACTGTTGTGGCCTCTCCCGTTGCGGAGCACAGGCTCCGGACACGCAGGCCCAGCGGCCATGGCTCACAGGCCCAGCCACTTCGCGGCATGTGGGATCTTCCCGGACCGGGGCACGAACCCGTGTCCCCTGCATCGGCAGGCGGACTCTCAACCACTGCGCCACCAGGGAAGCTCCTCCCCCAATTCCTTTTGTCTTCAGCTGAAGATGGTGTTTAAGGGGAGGGCTTCAGCATTTTGGCAAGTTAATCAGTTTCCCTGAGTCTTTCCCATATATACATGTTATTAAACTTTGATTTTCTCCTGTTAATCTGTCTCATGTCAACTGAATTCTTAGACCTGCCAGAAGAACCTAGAAGGGTAGAGAAATTTCTTCCTCTTTTGTCTTACATTTAGGTATGTAATCCACTTTGAGTTTATTTTTGTGTACGGTGTTAGGGAGTGTTCTAATTTCATTCTTTGACATGTAGCTATCCAGTTTTCCAAGCTCCACTTATTGAACAGACTGTCTTTTCTCCATTGTATATCCTTGCCTCCTTTGTCATAGAATAGCTGACCATAAGGACGTGGGTTTATCTCTGGGCTTTCTATCTTGTTCCATTGATCTATATTTCTGTTTTTGTGCCAGTACCACATTGTCTTGATTACTGTAACTTTGTGGTAAAGTCTGAAGTCAGGGAGTCTGATTCCTCCAGTTCCGTTTTCTTCTCTGAAGATTTCTTTGGCTATTCGGGGTCTTTTGTGTCTCCATACAAATTTTAAGATTTTTTGTTCTAGTTCTGTAAAAGATGCCATTGGTAATTTGATAGGGATTGCATTGAATCTGTAGATTGCTTTGGGTAGTATAGTCATTTTCACAATATTGATTCTTCCAATCCAAGAACAAAGTATATCTCTCCATCTGTTGGTATCATCTTTAATTTCTTTTATCAGTGTCTTATAGTTTTCTGCATACAGGTCTTTTGTCTCCCTAGGTAGATTTATTCCTAGGTATTTTATTCTTTTTGTTGCAGTGATAAATGGGAGTGTTTCCTTAATTTCTCTTTCAGATTTTTCATCATTAGTGTATAGGAATGCCAGAGATATCTGTGCATTAATTTTGTATCCTGCTACTTTACCAAATTCATTGATTAGCTCTAGTAGTTTTCTGGTGGCATCTTTAGGATTCTCTATGTATAGTATCATGTCATCTGCAAACTGTGACAGCTTTACTTCTTTTTTTCCAATTTGTATTTCTTTTTCTTCTCTGATTGCTGTGGCTAGGACTTCCAAAACTCTGTTTAATGATAGTGGTGAGAGTGGGCATCCTTGTCTTCTTCCTGATCTAGAGGAAATGCTTTCAGTTTTTCACCACTGAGGATGATGTTTTTTGTGGGTTTCTCATATATGGCCTTTATTATGTTGAGGTAGGTTCCCTCTATGCCCACTTTCTGGAGAGATTTTATCATAAATGGGTGTTGAATTTTGTCAAAAGCTTTCTCTGCATCTATTGAGATGATCATATGGTTTTTCTCCCTCAATTTGTTAATATGGTGTATCACATTGATTGATTTGCATATATTACAGAATCATTGCATCCCTGGGATAAACCTCACTTGATCATGGTGTATGACCCTTTTAATGTGTTGCTGGATTCTATTTGCTAGTATTTTGTTGAGGATTTTTGCATCTATATTCATCAGTGATATTGGTCTGTAATTTTCTTTTTTTGTAGTATCTTTGTCTGGTTTTGGTATCAGGGTAATGGTGGCCCCATAGAATGAGTTTGGGAGTGTTCCTTCCTCTGCCATTTTTTGGAAGAGTTTGAGAAGGATGGTGTTAGCTCTTCTCTAAATGTTTAATAGAATTCACCTGTGAAGCCATCTGGTCCTGGACTTTTGTTTGTGGGAAGATTTTTAATCACAGTTTCAATTTCATTACTTGTGATTGGTGTGTTCATATTTTCTATTTCTTCCTGGTTCAGTCTTGCATGGTTATACCTTTCTAAGAATTTGTCCATTTCTTCCAGGTTGTCCATTTTATTGGCACAGAGTTGCTTGTAACAGTCTCTTAGAATGCTTTGTATTTCTGCGGTGACTGTTGTAACTTCTCTTTTTCATTTTGAATTTTATTGATTTGAGTACTCTCCCTCTTTTTCTTGATGAGTCTGGCTAATGGTTTATCAATTTTGTTTTTCTTCTGTAAGAACCAGCTTTTAGTTTTATTGATCTTCGCTATTGTTTTCTTTGTTTCTATTTCATTTATTTCTGTTCTGATCTTTATAATTTCTTTCCTTCTGTTAACTTTGGGTTTTGTTTGTTCTTCTTTCTATAGTTCCTTTAGGTGTAAGGTTAGATTGTTTGAGATTTTTCTTGCTTCTTGAGGTAGGCTTATACAGCTATAAACTTCCCTCTTAGAACTGCTTTTGCTGCATCTCATAGGTTTCGGATCATCATATTTTCATTGTCATTTGTCTCTACGTATTTTTTGATTTCCTCTTTGATTTCTTCAGTAATCTCTTGGTTATTTAGTAATGTATTGTTTAGCCTCCATGTATTTGTGTTTTTTACGTTTTTTTCCCTGTAATTTATTTCTAATCTCATAGCGTTGTGGTCAGAAAAGATGCTTGATATGATTTCAGTTTTCTTAAATTTACTGTGGCTTGATTTGTGACCCAAGATGTGATCTATGCTGGAGAATGTTTCATGCGCAATTGAGAAGAAAGTGTAATCTGTTGTTTTTGGATGGAATGTCCTATAAATATCAATTAAATCCATCTGGTCTATTGTGTCATTTAAAGCTTGTGTTTCCTTATTAATTTTGTTTGGATGATCTGTCCATTGGTGTAAGTGAGGTGTTAAAAGTCTCCCACTATTATTGTATTACTGTCGATTTCCTCATTTATAGCTGTTAGCATTTGCCTTATGTATTGAGGTGCTCCTCTGTTGGGTGCATATATATTTATAATTGTTATATCTTCTTCTTGGATTGATCCCTTGATCATTATGTAGTGTCCTTCATTGTCTCTTGTAACATTCTTTATTTTAAAGTCTATTTTATCTGATATGAGTATTACTACTCCAGCTTTCTTTTGATTTCCATTTGCATTGAATATCTTTTTCCATCCCCTCACTTTCAGTCTGTATGTGTCCTTATGTCTGAAGTGGGTCTCTTGTAGACAGCATATATATGGGTCTTGTTTTTGTATCCATTCAGCAAGCCTGTGTCTTTTGGTTGGAGCATTTAATCCATTCACATTTAAGGTAATTACCAATATGCATGTTCCTATGACCATTTTCTTAATTGTTTTGGGTTTGTTTTTGTAGGTCCTTTTCTTCTCTTGTGTTTCCCACTTAGAGAAGTTTCTTTAGCGTTTGTTGTAGAGCTGGTTTGGTGGTGCTGAATTCTCTTAGCTTTTGCTTGTCTGTAAAGCTTTTGATTTCTCCATCGAATCTGAATGAGATCCTTGCTGGGCAGAGTAATCTTGGTTTTAGGTTCTTCCCTTTCATCCCTTTAACTATATCATGCCACTCCCTTCTGGCTTGTTAGAGTTTCTGCTGAAAAATCAGCTGTTAACCTTATGGGAGTTCCCTTGTATGTTATTTGTCATTTTTCCCTTGTTCCTTTCAATAATTTTTCTTTGTCTTTAATTTTTGCAAATTTGATTACTATGTGTCTCGGCGTGTTTCTCCTTGGGTTTATCCTGGATGGGACTCGGCGCTTCTTGGACTTGGGTGGCTATTTGCTTTCCCACGTTAGGGAAGTTTTCGACTATAATCTCTTCAAGTATTTTCTCAGGTCCTTTCTCTCTCTCTTCTCCTTCTGGGACCCTAACATGCAAATGTTGTGGCATTTAATGTTGTCCCAGAGGTCTCTTAGGCTGTCTTCATTTCTTTTCATTCTTTTTTCTTTATTTTGTCCTGCAGCAGTGAATTCCACCATTCTGTCTTCCAGGTCACTTATCCGTTCTTCTGCCTCAGTTATTCTGCTATTGATTCCTTCTAGTGTAGTTTTCATTTCGGTTATTGTATTGTTCATCTCTGTTTGTTTGTTCTTTAATTCTTCTAGGTCTTTGTTAAACATTTCTTGCATCTTCTTGATCTTTGCCTCCATTCTTTTCCTGAGGTCCTGGATCATCTTCACTATCATTATTCTGAATTCTTTTTCTGGAAGTTTGTCTATCTTTACTTCATTTAGTTGTTTTTCTGGGGTTTTATCTTGTTCCTTCATCTGGTACATAGCTCTCTGCCTTTTCATCTTGTCTATCTTTCTGTGAATGTGGTTTTTGTTCCACAGACTGCAGGATTGTAGTTCTTCTTGCTTCTGCTATCTGCCCTCTGGTGGATGAGGCTATCTAAGAGGCTTGTGGAAGTTTCCTGATGGGAGGGACTGGTGGTTGGTAGAGCTGGCTGTTGCTCTGGTGGGCAGAGCTCAGTAAAACTTTAATCTGCTTGACTGCTGATGGGTGGGGCTGTGTTCCCTCCCTGTTGGTTGTTTGGCCTGAGGCAACCCAACACTGGAGCCTACCCGGGCTCTTTGGTGGGGCTAATGGCAGACTCTGGGAGGGCTCATGCCAACGAGTACTTCCCAGAATCTGCTGCTAGTGTCCTTGTCCTCATGGTGAGACAGAGCCACCCCCTGCCTCTGCAGGAGACCCTCCAACACTAGCGGGTAGGTCTGGTTCAGTCTCCTCTGGGGTCACTGCTCCTTCCCCTGGGTCCCGATATGCACACTACTTTGTGTGTGCCCTTCCAAGAGTGGAGTATCTGTTTCTCCCAGTCCTGTCAAAGTCCTGCCATCAAATCCCACTAGGCTTCAAAGTCTGATTTTCTAGGAATTCCTCCTCCCGTTGACAGACCTCCAGAAGCCTGACGTGGGGCTCAGAACCTTCCCTGCAGTCTGTGGACTTCTGTGGTATAAGTGTTCTCCGGTTTGTGAGTCACCCACCCAGCAGTTATGGGATTTGATTTTATTGTGATTGCACCCCACCTACCATCTCTTTTGTCTTTAGGTGTGGGGTATCTTTTTTGGTGAGTACCAGTGTCTTCCTGTCGATGACTGTTCAGCAGTTAGTTGTGATTCTGGTGTTCTCAAAAGAGGGAGTGAGAGCACTTCTTTCTGGAAGTATATTTTAATATATGCATTTTCTATATTTTTGGTGATGTTAAATTTTTCATTTCTTTCAAGAATGCTTATTGAAACATTTTTATGATGATGATGCAAAATTTCTCTCAGATAATCCCCATATCTGGTTCATCTCATTTTTTGTGCCTGTTGACTGTCTTTTCTCATTCAAGCTGTGATTTTCTTGGTTCTCCATGAAGGGTAGCAGAATATGCCACCCCAAAATATGCTTCCTTGTCATAAGGATTATTTTGAGCTGATTGCTTTTAACAAAAAGCAAACACAGGAGAAGCTCTATAAAGAGTAAAATTTACCATTTTGTAACGGAAATTTACCTTTATAATGGAAATCTCCATGTGTAAGTGTGTCACCAGTTCTGTACCAGGAAGAGAAGGATGACTCTAAATCACAAGAAACTCTTATCAGTGGACAAGATGCCAGACTTAAATCTGCATAACAATCTTACTGTACTTTTCCTGGTCACCTCCAGTAACTGGCCATCTCCCAACATCTTTTTGCTTTAGCAGAAGATGGTATTTAAGGTGGTGGCTTGGGCCATTTCTGAGATTTTTACTCAGGTTTATTAGGTATCTCCCATGTTTACCTGAGGTATACATGTTAATAAACTTCTGTGTGTTTTTCTCTTGTTACTCTTTCTTTTATTATGGGCAGGTGGGGGGCGGGTCTCAGAGAAGAACCTAGAAGGTAGAGGGAAGATTATTTTTCCTCCTCCACATTGGTATGATGAGTGATTTCAATTACATTCTGGACATTTTGGGTATTATGTTGGGAGACTCTGGTCCTGGTAAAAGTAAAGGTCCTGGCCTACTTTTGTATACTGTGGTTTTGATGACAATCTAGTTTTCAGAGCTAGTATGCTTTGTCTACCTGATACTGCTGGGGTTCCTGCTGAGTCCCTGCTGGTGCCTCTTATGACTGTGTGGGGGAGTGAGGATGGGAGATAGTGGGTCCCAGGGAAACAGAGAGCGAGTTTTTCCCAGGCTTTATCTCTACTTACCCCACATCCCAGATAGGCTCCCTTTCAATCTCTGCTGGTGTAGCCAGGGAAGGAAAGGACCACCCACCTGGGCCACTATCGATGGGGGTGGGGGAGGGGGGATGTATCAGGATGCACCTGGTCTGGGTCTAGGGCCCAAGAACTGAGCTACTCTTCTGTCTGGGATTCTTATGATATTGGTAATGCCTACTGAGAAGATACTTCCTCCCCATTTCCCGTGCCCCAAAAGTGACATCCCTTCTCATTTAGAGAAGATACCTATTATCCTCTGCCTCCCAGTATCAATCTTCATCCAATCCTCCAAGACCTGTTCTAAAACCTTTTCCTAAACTCACTGTACTAGAGAATCAATTACACTGGAGAATTTCACTAAAAACTACAAAAGATCTATGAAGTATAGGACTCTTGCCTGTCACAAAGATGGAAATAACAAACACCCCTGTCCCTCCTTCCCTGCCAGGCATGCCCACAAGCCTGCTCTGGTACAGTTTACCTCCATCCAGAACTTCTTTGTGTGAAAGAGACCCCTGCCCAAGAGCAACCCCATCTCACAAAAATCCTGACTATTGAAAAAGAAAAGCAGGGCTCAGAAAAGGAAGCCCTTATCCCAGAAAAATTTTTATAAAAAGACCCCTGATTGCTTACTCACTTCAATACATGACTGTACAAAGACATATGTAACTTCAAGGCTGGGGACTGTGCAGTCCCTTTTCTTCCTGTATGCAGAACATGAATGGGGAAATGAAAGCACCTTATTTTTAAATTTTGAGTCAGTGGTTTTATTTATAAAGTTATATATATAAAGGACGTATGTCTTATACATCCTTTTTATATAAATGCTAGTATATTCTGCATACTGGTCTGAACTTTGCTTTTTATATTATCACTATATCCTGGAGATTATTCCTTAGCATCTATATAGATCTGTGTTATTTTGTGGAACAGGGTATAGAATTTCAGTGTTCATTTGTAGCATACCTAATCAAATTTGTCTCCTACAAATGGACATTTAGGTGATTTCTTGTAGTTTTGCTATTGTAAATATTGCTGGAGGATGTGCAACTATCACATGTGCAAATGTCTGTAGGATAATTAGTAACAGTAGAATTATATTATTGCATTATTATTTGTGTTTGTCCAATCTTTACCCTTGTTTGATTGGAAGCGTCATAAAAACAGAAGAAAAAAATTGCTTTTAGATAAGCCCGGTTTTTGGGTTTTTTTTTACATCTTTATTGGAGTATAATTGCTTTACAATGGTGTGTTAGTTTCTGCTTTATAACAAAGTGAATCAGTTATACATATACATATATTCCCATATCTCTTCCCTCTTGCTTCTCCCTCCCTCCCACCCTCCCTATCCCACCCCTCTATGTGGTCACAAAGCACTGAGTTGATCTCCCTGTGCTATGCGGCTGCTTCCCGCTAGCTATCTATCACCATTAAAGAAACTTTAACATTCTAGAGTACAAGAAAGCCCTTATATGCTGAACAGCATTAAAAATTAAATTTGATATATAACATATTGGTCTTTTAAAATAAGAACAAATTTTTGAAACGATTTTATGTGGATCATATTTACAAGTTAATTATTTATTTTTTAGTTCACTAATGTTATAAATCCTCTAGTTAAAACTTTTCAAATGGATGACACTCCACATGTGTTGGCTTTCCAAAGCTTCTCTTACCAAACATTTGTTGGTTTTCTATCATTCTGAGACTTATGTTAAACCATTCCATTGGTTTATATGAAGATGGCTTGGTCATCCAGAAAATTTACTTCAGGAAGTTGTAAAACCCTTATCATGTTTCAGTTATTAGAAATTCCAAATTGGAAATTAATCTTCCTCAGACTTTCAAGAAATTCTTCCTATCATGGAAATAAATTTGAAATCAACCTTTTCTTCATGTCCACCTGCCATCTTTATAAAAGTCAAAACCATATGTGCTTGGTCTTTGAAGTACAATTTTGTCCTCTAATGATATCCTTCACATAACAGCATTATTCCACTAGCCCTAACTTCCCATTGCCCAACTAGAGCCAAATTCAGCAGAAGAATGACAAATGTGTGTGCAGATGGGTGATGCAGGGGTAAAAATGTTAACAGAAAGTGCCCAGATAAAATGGCATGCAAAATGAGCCAATATGGGCTAAATATTTAGGGCAATTTCTGGTTTGAATTACAAAATCATTTTTTCCTAGATGAAACATTTCTTGGAACAGAGGATCTATTGTTTATTTGTTCAAAATATATGTCATAGCCTTTTACCAAGTAATTGTGATTAATGTGTGCTGATTCATTTAATTGTACAATCCATGAAACTTCATTTTTGTGAGTAAAATATGGGTTCACTGAACTGAACAAAAGCAGATTCTAATTCACAGATCAGGAAGTCTTAACCATCATCTTATTGCTAAAACCTTTGTGCTAAGTAAATGTTTATCTCATTTTAACTCAGAGATATCAAAACTAGAAAGCTTTTACACTGCTAGTATCAGCTGATGGAAAGTTTAACATGTGAGGTAGAGTCCTACAGAGCACAGGATGGGCGCTAGCCTTCGGAAACAAAAACTTGGGTCAAACAAAAAGAAGGCCATTTTGAGGGATTAATGATATAGCTCTTGGATAGCTGAATGTAAAAAACATATGGAAGAGAAAATCAAAAGGAAAGCTGCTCCATTTTTCAATCGCACATCACAAAGGTAAGCCCAGGATGCTTTAAAGCCTATCAGTTATGGTGCCTCATTTTCTGCATACCAACCCATATAATCTTGTCCTTTAGGAATCCTGGAAACATTTTTGAAAGACTGAAATGTGCAGTTTTCTTCCATGTTCATTATTCACGATGTGTTCAAAGTACTGCATCTGCCCTTATTAGAAAACTTCACATATAAAATATTGTTTTAAACAACTGCACTGTATATTCTTTGGGTCTCAAAAGTCTTAAGCAGTCAGATACTGTAAGAAAATGCCTTTTTGAAAACTTTGAAAAATCTATGTAATAAGCCTTGGATGCAAAGAGTCTGGTCTACAGCACCTCAACCAGAGTGCCAAAGCACATTAGTGTTGCACAGACAGGTAAGAGTTTTGCCCAAGAAGATGCAGAGGGGCAGTACCTGGAGTAGGTAGACTCTGGACCAGCAGCTTCCACCCAGGAACAGGCTCTTTCATTTAGGTCTCTTTGCTGGGCACTCTCCGGCAGAACAGAGTCTGATGGCACAGCACTACCTTGCCCCAGCAGGCAGGGCACGGGGAGTCACATTCACACATGCCTCTCCACTGTAATGTGCACAGCCCACCCACCAAAGTGCTGGCCCCTAATGACACCTACTTCAGCAGCCAGGGCAAGATGTACCCATGTGAGCTGCTAGATGAGTCTGCATTCCTGACCTTTAATGGGAGCAGCCTGAAGTCTAAGGAACAGTCCTCTGGAGTGGCAAGTGGCTAGTGTTGGAGAGGCTGAGCAAGAATCATGAAAAGAGAAGTTCTATGCAAAATGTTTCAAATATTTTTATTGTTGTCAAACTAGATGACTATTCTAAAAAGGCACAGGCATTCTGCAAATTAGAATTTTATCATTTGGCACAATTGAGTGGGCTGGATTCAAAATGAATTCAAATTTTTTAATGACCAACATTATAATTCATCAAGAAAATACAAATTAAAACCATAGTGAGATATTACTACACATTTACCAGAACGGCTAAAATTTAAAAAGACACCTAATATTAAGTATTGACAAGGATGTGGAGCAATTTGATCTCTCATACGCTGCTGGTGGGAATGTGAAATGGTACAGCCACTATGGAAATTTGTTTGATAGCTTCAAAAGTTAAATCTACACCTACCATATACCCAGTCATTCCATTCTTCAGTATTTATTTACTCAAGAGAAATGGAAACATATGTCTACACAGATTCATACACAAATGTTCATAGCAGCCTTACTCACAATAGCCCCCAAATGGAAACATTCCAAACACCATCAACAGGGGAATGGATAAAGAAAATGTACAATATATAGTCATACAATGAAATACTACTCAATGATAAGAAGAACTACTGAAACACACAACAACATGGATGAATTTCAAAAGCAATATGCTAAATGAAAAGTCCAAACTGAAATGGGTACATTCAATATGATTCCATTGATATAAAATACAAACTAGTCTATAGTGACAAAATGCAGATCAATGGTTGCTTCTGGCCCTTAGCAAAGAAGAGGGAGACTGCAAAGGGGCACAGGAAGTCCTTGAAGATGATGGAAATATATTGTATCTTAATCTCGATGGAGGTCCATGGATATATACAAATGTCAAAACTCAAAATTTTACACTTGAAATTGATGCAGTCAATGTATATGTTATTCCTCAATAACACATATTTTGAGGCTCTCTGGTTAGGTGCATACACATTAAACCTTGTTATATCTTCTTGGAAAATTGATTCCATTTATTATTTAATGGCCCTTTTTATCCCTGATTAGTTTCCTTGCTCTAAGTCTTCTCTGTCTGAAATTAATTTAAGTACTCCAACTTTTTTTTATTAGTGTTAGCATGATATATCTTTCTCCATCCTTTTATTTTTAATCTATATGTATCTTTATATTTAAAATGGATCTCTTGTAGAAAACATATAGCTGGGTGTGTGTTTTGATCTACTCCGACAATCTCTGTGTTTTATTTGATGTTTTTAGACCACTGATGTTTAAAGTTATTATTGATACAGATAAATTAATATCTACCATATTTGTTACTGTTTTCTATTCATTGCACTTGTTCTTTGTTCCTATTTTGTTCTCTACTCTTTTACTGCCTTTTGTGCTTTTCACTGAGCATTTTATGTAATTACATTTTCTTTCCTCTCTTTGCTTGTCAGTTATGTTTTTTTTTCTTAATTTTTTCAGTGGTTGCCCTAGATTTTGCAGTATACATTTACAACTAATCCACCTGTAGTTTCAAATAACCCTGTACAGCTTCACACATAGGCTTAGATAACAATAGGTAACCTTCCATAACAAAGTATTCCTAATTCTTCTCTCGTCCTTTGTGTCATTGCTGTCATTCATTTCACTTATACATAAGCATATATAATTGAATACTTTGTTGCTGGTCACTACTTTGAACAAATGTCATCTGTTAGATCAATTATGAATAAGAAAAATAAAATTAAAATTTTTATTTTCCCTTCATTTATTCCTTCTCCAGTGCTCTTCCTTTCTTTATGTAGATCTGGGTTTCTGACCTATATCATTTCCCTTCTCTCTAAAGAACTTCTTTTAACAATTCTTGCAAGTCAGGCCTATCCTTGAGGCAGCAAATTCCCTCAACTTTTGTTTGTTTGAGAAACTCTTTACTTCTCCTTTACTTTTGAAGGATAATTTTGCAGGATATAGAATTCTAGGCAGGTGGGTTTTTTCTCTCAACTATTTAAATATTTCACTCTGCCCTCTTCTTGTTTGCCTGCTTTATGAAGAGAAGTCAGATATAATTATCTCTGTTCCTTTACAGGTAAGATGTTGTTTTCCTTTGGCTTCTTTTAGATTTTTTCTTAATCTTTCATTTCCTACAGTTTGAATATGATATGCCTAGGTGTAGTTTTGTTTTATTTTGTTTGGCATTTACCCTACTCAATTTCTTTGGGCTTCCTGGGTCTGTGTTTTCGTGTCTGACATTAATTTGGGGAAATTTTAAGTCATTAGGTTTCAAATATTTCTTTCCATTCCTTTCTCTCTTCTCCTTCTATAATTCCCATTATGTGTATGTTACAGCTTTTGTAGTTTTCTCACAGTTCTTGGATATTCTGTTCTTTTTAATTTTTTCCAGGCTTATTTCGTTACCTTCAGTTTTGAAAGTTTCTTTTGCTATATCCAAAAGCTCAGAGATTATTTCCTCAGCAGTGTCTATTCTACTAATGAGCTCATCAAAGGCATTCTTCATTTCTTTTACAGTGTTTCTGATCTCTAACATTTCTTTCTGATACTTTCTTAGAATTTCCATTTCTCTGCTTACATTACCTATCTGTTCTTGTACACTGTCCACTTTTTCTATTAAATTCCTTAGCATATTAATCACAATTTTTTCAAATACTGGGATTTGATCATTTCAACATTGAATGTCATATCTGACTCTGATCCTGGTGCTAGTCTGCCTCTTCAAACTGGTTTTTGCTTTTTAGTATGCCTTGTAATTTTTTCTTGTTAGTGAAACATGATGTACTAAGTAAAAGGAACTAAAGTAAATAGGTCTTTATGATGTGGTGTAAGGTGTAAGGGGAGAGGAAACATTCTACAGTCCTATGACTTGACTGTAGTCTTTTAAAGTATCTATGTCCCTAGACTGTGAACTTCACAGTGCTTCTCAACCCTCTAGATATCCTGTTCCCTTTAAGCGGGACAGGATGCCTAGAGGAGACTGGAATTTCAATGTTAGCTTAAAATCAATACACTGAAACCTGAAGTCATCATCTTCTCCATCTTAGGACCAGCTCTTTCTTCTGACAATTAATGTCACACAGTTTTAGTTGCTGGAAATTGAAAACTTGAATGTAACTTATTTTTCTTTCTTGTTTCCCTCAATCCCCAATAACTAAGATCTACAAGATTTTGTAATTATCCTGGCATGTTTATTTCCATTCAAACTGCTTCCCTTTCTACTGCTGTTCTAGCCAAGTCCTAGCCAAGCAGGTCTGACAGTGACTACATCATGCTTTTCTCCAGCAGTCCTCTAGTTGGTGTCCCTACAGTATCAATCACCTGGGAAGATTCAGAAATAATGATTCCTGGTACCACCCACAAAGAGTCTTATTTAATAGGTTTAGAGTAGCCTCAGCACAGGAATTTTTTAAACTTCCTCAGATGGTTCCAATGGGTTGAAAATTACGCTTTTATTCTATTTTATCTTCACCATTCTCAACTAGTTTTCTTTGCTTGGCCCTCTTTTCTCACCTCTGTCTGTCTAAATTTTGACTATTTAAGATTTTGCTTAAATTCTGCTACTTAATTGACCCTTCACTTAGCACTCTTCATTGAAGTTGTCTATTAACATGAATTTGCTTTATGTTTCCAGCCAGATTAAGTATTCTTAATGAACAAGGACGAAAATATGAGCTTGCCATCCTTCTCACAATGTCTAATATAGTAATAATGATGATGATGTGTTCTATAATACAGAAGGAAAAATATATATGCACCACTTGGAAGGAAAAAATATAGTGTTCTTCAGGATTATGATAGAATTTATAAATTTTATTGATTTTTAAATTACATGTTCTTGCAAAAAATGGCTGGTTCATATAATAAAGCATTGTAAGACTAGTACTAATATCTTAGTATTAAATATCTTGATCATTCTAATTATTTTCAAAAAGCTATAATATAAAATATCCTATACAAACATAAGCACTTTGCATTTTGGTTACATCCTCAGCCCTTAATTAAATGGTGCCTTCGGCAAAGGTGTTTTCTTTTTTCTATCAAAGTAAATAAAAAGGATGCTTTTAAGATCTAAGAGCACAAAATTTCAGAACTGCTAATGAAAAGAGAATATACAAACAAAAGCCTAGAAATAAAACTTTGGGTTGCATTTTAGGATAATGTAACTTACTGTTATAATTAAATGAATTATTTGTTTACAACTGCTTAGTCATATATATTTACATTTGCATGATCACAGCCCATACAAACAATTTTTATTCTTCTACAGCTGCCAGTTGACTTGTAGCACACACACAAAAAACAAAAGGAATCTTTATATAACTTTTTTTCAAAAAGTCACAACTTAGAAGCTGAGTATTTTCTGCAAGAATATTTCAAATTTCACCAAAGCTATATTAAAAATCAGTGCTTAATACAAATAAAACCCATTTTATTTAACTCTTGGATAAGAAATATTGCCAAAATTTTTGAAGCATAGAAGAGTTTCCTATTTCTAACCAGTGCTAAGCTTAGCTCTTAAGTTACATGGTAACCACAGGTGGGGCAGAATTTAAATAATTTATATGCACATCTATATGATTCCTCATCTATTTAATATAAAGAAAATTGACTTATATCTCATTCATTTAATAAACAGTTATTGAGCCTTCAAAATGTTTAACAAAGCACTGGACAAGATATTTTAAGGTATACAAAAAAGTTATCACACAAAATCCCACACTTTAGAGGTGTAATAGCTAGGAGGAGAAATAATATTTTTAAAATGTATCCAAATAACTGTAGTACAGTGAAAGATGATAAGTATCATGAGAAAAGTTGCTTAAATTATACAGTATCTTAAAGTTCAGAGAGATTGCTTTTAATTAAGTATATCAGATACCTGAGTATCAAGAAACCTGGGTCCCAATTTCTGATGTAATAGAAATCTAGTATGTTTCATTTGAAATGTAGCAATTTCTCCCTTGTTCATAGTCCCCATCTATAAATTTTCCTAAATACACCCCTATCTTTGGTACAGAGATGTGACCATAAATGCTTTGTCAGTTGTATGAATTGTGGTGATGCTAGCTGATGAAACAAGTAAACCCCTAAATCACAGTGGTTTACCCCAATGGCAGAGTATTTCTCATTCATATAAAGTCTGAAAAGGATGTTCCTGATCAGCAGAAAGCAATTCAGATATTCAACTGTCTTTTATTTGTAGGTCTGTTATTTTTAACGTATACCTCCTAAGGTCATGCTGGGAGATATCTCCATTCCAAACAGCCAGAAAGGAAAGGAACTAGGAGGATAGGAGGTTCTTATGAGCCAGCCTGCAAGGTTCATCATTTGTGTATTAGCTAAATCTCAGTCACATGATAACACCAAACTCCACAGCAAGCCATCTGTGTCACTGTTATGATCAACATTTATGGGTCCAATAAGAGCATGGCTTGTTAAAATTTCAAATCTTTCCTTGATACCACAAGCTTGTCTTATAGAACTGAGTTTTTGATTATTGGAATATCAGTTGTTATCCCCACCCCGCAAACTGTTCTAAGAAAGTGTCCTGTCCATAGCAAGTATTGCTACCATTACTAGGCTGTGATACCTACACTTTTCTGGACTCCAGATATGAGTGTTTATTTCAGGTGCTCTGTTCTTGCCCATTCTTCGATGTCACCAGCATCTTCACCAGTCAGTCACTCAAACACTTAGGGAGTGCCCATGTGCTAATAACTACTGGGGACAGAACTTTGAAAGAACTCTAAGGGCTCTTCATGAACTTCATTAGTTAACTATAGTCTGGACCTACTTGATCCTGCTAGTTTAATCCTGCTGGTCTTTAAAACTCAAATTTTAAAGAACATTTTTAGTTCTTCCCCCAAAGAGTTATTCTGTTAGTTGCTAAACAAAGAGAATTGGCAAAATCATCCACCTCCAGGAACTTAACTTCCAAAATTTTTTTTTTTTTCTTGCGGTACGCGGGCCTCTCACTATTGTGGCCCCTCCCGTTGCGGAGCACAGGCTCCGGACGCGCAGGCTTAGCAGCCATGGCTCACGGGCCCAGCTGCTCCGCGGCATGTGGGATCCTCCCGGACCGGGGCACGAACCCGTGTCCCCTGCATCGGCAGGCGGACTCTCAACCACTGCGCCACGAGGGAAACCCATAACTTCCAAAATTTTTAACTTAACGCTTCCTAAGTTCCACTTCAAGGGCTTGGGGGAAAACATATTGAAAACTGCCTATTTTGGCCAAGGTACAAATCATGCTCTCATACAGGAGCTCTTTCTGTAGGAAAGTACACTTTTCAGCTGGTATTCAGCTACTATTTGAACTGTCAGCAGTTTAACATGAAAATGTTAACAAATACTCTTTTGCAACTGGATTATCCCTCATCGTGCATGTGAAATATTAGAATTTAAAAGTATTTTGTTAATTAGACTTAGATTATTTCTACATATTCAGTGGTAAGATAGTCTTGAAAGCAAATGTCTCTTAATCCAATCAGCTGTGGCCCTTATAAATGGTGGGAAGATCAAAGTGACTCAGATGTCTACGTCTTTGTAGAACATAAGTGCCACAGCTGATCTGTCGGATCAAAAGAATATTTTCACTTCACTTCTGCATTTCTTCATGTAGAAATAGCCTCAGTTATGATGAGAAGCATAGCATCATTTTAGTTCTTACCCTGAATTTTAAACATTGAACTTAGAATCCAAAAGTTCAACGTACTGAGAATATAAAGAAAGAAATCACACTTTATAGCAAGCACAATATTTCTAAATTTTACAATAATAACCCAGTTTGTTCCCATTGCATATGCTAACAGTCAATGTTGACGTTTATCTTGGAATTTTAAATTTCATTTATGATCATCCATGGAGTATTATCTGCACACTCACACATCTAATGCTATTATCAAAATCACCAAGCCAAAGTAGATTTATATAAATTGTTCCTTAGTAACGTTCAAACTATACCTGAAACATGTCAATCTCTCTTAACGACAAAACTCTGGGTGAGTACCATCCATAAGACACATTGGTAGATTATAATAATGTTTAACAGTTACCAACAAAATAGCTTCAAATGAAGATTCTGTCTAGTTAACATGAGTCACACCCCTCGAAGTTAAAAGTACATTTATAACTTAAAAGCACAATCAATGGTTACTGACTACTTCCAGTTTGTTAATTTCATATCCTTACTTTATATAGAAATGGACTGTCACAATATTTTTCATTCTCTGCAGCTTGGTATCATCTGAAAATTTCACATTCCAATCTCTAAGTTTGATAAAAACATTAAATATTAGGAGATCTAGGTTTGACCTTTGTAGCTTAGTAGCTTAATGTAAGATAAAGGCCCTCAGATAACCATCAATTATAGGATATACTGAATTATATTTTTAAACATCTTCATTTAGGTATAATTGCACATAAATTATATACTTTGATAAGTTATAACATATATATGAAATTATCACTAAAATGAAGAGGATGAACATATCCACTGACCCCAAAAGTTTCCTCACGCCATTTATCATCCTTCCACACCTCCCCATCCTCCTTCTGAAGCAACCAGTTCACTGTTATCTGTCACTATGACACTGAATAACTTTTTTAATTACAAAAAAAAAGCTCTTTCAAAATGTGTGATCATCCATTATCTTGTTTCAAAATTCAATAAAAACCTAAGATATGTTGTAATCTTCCTAAGTGATATTCCAGATCTCATCAAAATCAAATACCTAAAAGATAGCCAAATAAATACAAAATGCTAAAAGTTGAAATATAAACAGAGATCTTCTCTTTGACAAGCAGCTATGCCTCTCACAGAGTTGTCTAGAGTGAAAGCTTCTGGTACCAATCCAGGGCTGGGATGGATCATCTCTATCCCTTTACTACGTTTCACCCTCCAAATTAATGAGTATAAATATGACTTTTAAACTTCTAGGGAAGGAAAACGTTTTTCCCAGCTAACTAACCTACCAGTCTAATAACCTGGTTCTATATTTAATACTAAAAATCCATCAGTTTCCTCTTCTCTAAGACTTTACCTTACTAACGAATAGTTTATTTTATACAATTTTTCATTATAAAAACAATACTCATTATGGGATATCTGGAACAGAAAGTAAGAAAGAAGAGAAAAGAAATGAAAAGTTAAATTACTCATGTACTCTTGACCTAGAAACAGCACAATATTTGAATATATTGCCTTTCCTTTGCTCAGATTTTTGCTTTTGGATTCTAACATGAATTCCATACTACATGACTCTGTCCTAGAAGGAAATAAAATTAATTTTATTCACTTACTCTTTATAAATCATAAATATAAAAATTAGCTTTGAATTTTCTAATATTTATTATTTATAAGAAGTCCTTTATGACTTTTCTCATTCTCTACATTTTTTAAAAGATACTCCTTATAAGAGAAGCAACAATTCTAGACATTTCCTTTAGAAACTTGCAAAATATTAAATAGATGTACTACCTTGAATATTTCTGTGGTAGTCATTAATGCTGTTCCCCAAATATTTCCGGCTCTTCACCTTTGGGAAAAATGGGTGGGTTGCACTTCCTGGACTCTTAGTCATTAAGTGAGAACCACATGACTAGGTCTGACCGATAAGTTATGAACAAATCCCTTCTGGACCAAGCTATTAAATTATTTATGTGAGGCCTTCCAGAGTTTCTTTCCCCCTGCTATTGGAACCAGCAATGTTTCTGATATTGCTGTTCTGCCAGCCTGAGTTCCAAGAAGACACTTGGAAAAGAGCCCATAATCAATGCATAATGGACCTGTCGCACAAAGGTTTTTTTTTTGTAATTCACAAAGGATTGTAGCTTACAGCAGCATATCCTAGCCTATCCTAAATTACTTCCCGTCTATCTTTCTAATTTTTATTGCACCAATTCCTACTTTATTAGAGTTTGACTCTTCCCATTAGTAACTAATCCTCTGAATGCAGCTTTCTTGTAAAAGTCTTAAAATAACTATGACTGCAGTTGTGTAATGGGCGTTCCAGAAGAAAAGATGTGGTTATTTCTGATGGTTTTAAGTTTAGTGATAAAAAGAGAGTAAAAGTTGGAGTCAGGAGCATCCTTAGGGTGTACAAATAATTATTGTGGCATCCTTATATTTAGAAAAAAATTAATGTGAGGTGAGGTATGGTGATTTATGGATGAAGATTCAGTATAACAGACAGAAAAGAGGAATATCTATACAATTGTCAGTGCATATGAAAAATTCCTTATTCTGGATGATAATGAGTGGGTCTCCCAAAATCAGCATGTCAGCACCATCTGGCAGCCCATTCTTATGCAATCTCATGAAACAAATCCCATGCCAGTCCGTGGGAGCAATCCACTTACCAGGCTGCCCTCCTGGACCCGGGCCTGGCTGTGCAACCCCTGATGACTCCTCGCTCATGAGTCTTAGAGCTTTCATGGCCGGTTGTTGCAGAGCACAGGGGAGTGTTAGCAGTTAGAGAGCAGCCTCAAGGGAAGAAACAAGAAACAGGAACAGGGTTCAGAACATGGCTCCTGGCCTGGGCTTGGACTGCCCCCTCCCCTCCCAGACAGGCTCTCAGTTCTGGCCAGTCCCAGGCACCAGAAGGGGACTTAGAGTATTTTGAGGAAGGCACTCAATCCACCCTTGTTGGCCCACAAAATTGATAAGATATGTCTATGCCTTGAGAAGATAATTATCCAGGAAGAGAAACCAACTTGAAAATTATATAAAGTGGCAAGTGCTCCTTTAGAGATAAAGCTAAGCGGCTTTGTCATGCAAAATCAAAATCTACAACCTTGACGGAGTTCCCACATAAATACATAGACACAGCAGCACCACCATGCCCTCTGATAGACACTCGTATTGATGTTTTTGAGATTCTTCCTGAGGACGCACCAGAGCTAGAAGTTAAAGGACACAATAATTCTCCTACCACTGTCCATTCAATAGTGTGGACCGGAGCCATTGTTTTCAGATTTTACTGTGCATAAGAATCATCCTCAGAATATCTGGTATCGGAGCCCAGGCAACTTTCAATATCTGAGAAGCACTTCAAGTAGTTTCCAGGGACCACAGCTTGAGAAACCACAGAACTGGAGACAACTCATAAGCATCCTCATCTCTTCTGATATAAAGAATTTTGTTAACATGGAAACATGATGTGGAATTCTGCAGGTGTTATTGCTTAATATAAAAATTTAATGATTGTTTTTACTTTATAGTTATTGGACCCTTTATGGCTGGGAGAGAGAGGGCAAGACTCAGAGCCAGGGTTCTTTTTAGTAGTAAGAAATGATCTTCCCAAAAATTGTTCTAAGGGCTTTATATATAATAACTCATTTATATATAATCTTTCATTTAATTGTTAACAACAACTCCAAGAGGTAGATACATTATTATCACCATTAACACACAAAGGAACTGGGGAACAGAGAATATAAGTAACTTGTCCACGTCACATAGCTAGTAGGTGGAGAGCTGGAAATCCAAACTAGGCACTTCTACACAAGTGTCTGTGTTCTAATTGCATTGCACCACTATTGAGAATATAAACAGAGATGACAGCTCCCAGAAATAAACACTGGGAGTGGCCCTTGGCATATTCTACAGTATCCCAGCAAACAAGAGAGTACAAAAGTTATAAGATAGCCATATATTTTGGATACCTAGCTACACTGAAACAGGAGTTTTCAGTTTGGTTACATATTACAATAACCCGAGGAGCTTTTAAAAAATTCCAGTGTCCCAGCTCCACCACGAACAAATAAAATCATAAAGTCTGAGGGTGAAGCCCAGCAAAAGTGTTTTTTTGTTTTTTTTTTTTGAGGTACCCGGGCATCTCACTGTTGTGGCCTCCCCCATTGCGGAGCACAGGCTCCGGACGCGCAGGCCCAGCAGCCATGGCTCACGGGCCCAGACACTCCGCGGCATGCGGGATCCTCCTGGACCGGGGCACGAACCCGTGTCCCCTGCATTGGCAGGCAGACTCTCAACCACTGCGCCACCAGGGAAGCCCTGCAAAAGTGTTTTTAAGAAGTCCCCCAGGTAATTGTAATTTGACACCACTGCATTGGAGAGTTAAAAACATGTATTTACTTAAAATTTAAAAACATACACGTCTTTGCAGATGGTCTCCTTTTGCTTTGCTTTAAGAGAATGAAAGTAAGTTTACTAAATATTCCACATCTAGTTTGTGGAGTGTTGTGCAGTGAACTGAATTTCAGTGATACTCAATTACCAATATATTCATAGTTTATAACTTTATTCAAAGTTTTAAAAGGCACTTGGTGATAACGGTCTGACAAACCAGTTGTTTAGAATAACAATTAGTAGGATGACAGTAATGGATGTGTTAATTAACACGTGTGGTAATCATTTCACAATGTATACGTAAATCAAATCATCACGTTTTATACCTTAAATATATACTGTTCTATTTGTCAGTTATACCTCAATAAAGCTGGAAAAAAATTAGTATGATGACGATTGGGTCATTCAGAAGCCATTCTATCCTGATTTATTAATTCTGGATAACTTCCCTTTATTCAAAGGTAAACTATGATTATTTCAGAATGCACGTATGCCTGCTGGATGAAATGCCAGATTTCTCCACATTCCCTTCTTGGATCCAATCCATCTGAGTAGCTGGGGTCCTTCATCTATACCTGACACTTTTAAAGCTTTGTATGAGACATCTGTTTTCCATTTTCAAAATGTCAACTTGTCCATCTTGAATGGGCATTGGGTAAAGTAGACAAATCCTGCTTTGTCTAAAGAGTCCACCTTGATTGTTATGCCAAAACCATGTTTGCTCCATCAATCAGACCCCTTAACAACTCATCAGCGAAGGCAGTGGGCAGTGGGTAATCCTCAGGTGCAATCTATGTTAACCATTCCAAAAAACACTGGGTAGTGGACAATAAAATGTGTTTTCTCTCCCAAAGTTGCATTTTCCTACTACATCTTGTTTTGTACTCTACTAAAAGTTAAGTGTTACAGTCACAGAATAGGTCCAGGGAGATTTAAACATAACGGGAATTGGTCTTTTTACCCCTGCCATGCCTCTTTCCCTGTAGAATCACTGCTCTTTGTACTCTGCTAAGCTGATAGCCTTCTGCATTTCACATCCAAAGCCCAAGCATAGGAGCTGCAGCCCTGAGGAATCTTATAACTAAAGAGATTTCCAAAGAATGATATTTGGGATACTAGACCCTCAACTCAGTTCTGAGCCTCCCTAACTACCCTTTCCCCTTTATCTCACCCCCAATATGTGGAGACTTGGAGCTTTCTAAGAGGCAATGAGGAAGAATTAGAGCCAAACTGCACTGCTGCTAAGGCAGTCTCCTCAGTGGTAAAAAACCTCTCTTCACCACCCTCAATTGGATCAGGAGTCCCTGGCCCTAACCTTGCTGTGATGTAGGTAGAAGGAATCGAGGATGATACCCCTCTAATAGGAACTGAAGACAAATGTCCCAGGAAACCTGGGGGTAGTGGACCCGACCTCTCTCCCAGGGTCCATTCCTTTATGGGTTCCTGTTCCATTACATGACGACGTGGGTCTTGGTCATTTTCCAATGTCCCCAGTGCCCTGAAACTGGGAAGATTCACAAATGACCAGCTCTCTCTGCCAATAAGTCACACGTACTAGCTGGCCTTAACTTTAAAAAGTGTTGCCTCCGACGCTTTTTTTCTTTTTCTTTTCTCCAGCTCTGCCTTCCTGGTTGGCGGTCAGCATGATCTCGTTAAGGCTGAGTGACGCGGGACTGACTGAGGCTGCTCCGGCACTTGGTGCACTGCTACTATTTCCTCTCCCAAGACATCTGCTTCAGCACTGCTTCAGATAATACTTCATTATGTCCTGGAAATGTTTCTTACCACTTTGTGTGCCATTGTGTGTCGTTCCCTTTGAAGTTAATGTGACTCTTATGTGATGATATGATGTATACAACAGAGGCTGCCTAAAAATTATGGTCCACTGAATTAAAAAAAAAAATTAGAAAGATCCCCTTTTCGTTTGCTAAATTTAAAATAGCAGAACTCCAGTCTTCCTTTAGTGTAGGCAGTTTGTTTGGAGACTGAAGGGAGAAAGATGAGAATATTTTTACTTAGTGCTGCAGATCAGAGCTTTAAGGGAGGCGGGGGAGGTGAAGGAATGCTCATGCAGCTGGGTAAGTGATGGGCTTACTCAGTTTATGGCTCTTCAAAATCTCTGACAAAATTCTGGAAATGCCTGTATAACAAATAAGTTATTAGAAAAAAACCTGTTTCACATTCTACAGTATAACTTTGAGTCTGTATCTACTGAGGTTCTATCAGTCCTTAAACTATCCAGTTATATAGGGGTTGTGTGCATGGTCCTTAGTTCTATAAATAATTGGGGGTGTGCAAATATTTAGACTTAATAATAGTTAATGTTTAGAGTGTATTTACTGCCTACCTATACAATGTGGTGGGCTAAACACATGACATGGGTTTTATCATTAAATTCATACAAAATCAGGGCTTCCCTGGTGGCGCAGTGGTGCCGATTCAGGGGACACGGGTTCGTGCCCCGGTCCGGGAAGATCCCACATGCCGCGGAGTGGCTGGGCCCGTGCGCCATGGCCGCTGAGCCTGAGCGTCCGGAGCCTGTGCTCCACAACGGGAGAGGCCACAACAGTGAGAGGCCCGCGTACCGCAAAAAAAAAAAAAAAAATTCATACAAAATCACCTAAAGAGCTAATGATGTCACATTTTGAGACAGGGAAACTGAAGAATTGACAAGATAAGTAGCTTACTTGCCCAAAGATCACAAAATCAGCCAAGGAATCAGCATCTAACTCAGCTAGAGCACATTCTGTTAACCATAGACCATGGAAATCACATTTACAGAAGTCTGCGAAGGTGACATCTGAAATGTCAGATTTCAGTCACCTGACCCGCTCTTGGGTCAGGTGGCATTTCAGATTAGCAATGGGATGGTGACTGTTTTTCCTGGCAATCTCCATTTGCTTCTATCCAGCTCCCAATTCTGTCAGGGTCCTTTGAGACATTGACACATTTTGTTTACCTCATGAAGGTAATTATTCATTATTCATTCATTACAGGGGAAAATGAGGAAAAATTCATACTAGCTCTGCCTTTGTGCTAGGTCAACTTTCAACGGATTTCTAGCACACAGCTATTGAACTCTGAGTTTAGATGTAAGAAACTTCTACATGCCAGAGGATATTTGCCACTAAGGAGCTACAAATCTAGGGGTCCTGAAATACCTTTGTCCACAAAAATGAGAATAGTCACTAACTAGCTGTGTTTAGTCATTTGACTTTTATCCTGTTCATTTAAACACTTGAGTGCCAACTTCGAGACTAATATATTGATTGTAGTGCTTTTAAAGGTTCAAAATTCACTATAAGGAACAAGTATTATTTAATCAGCAAAAAAAGATTTTAAAATGTCTCGTGGAATTTTTTAAGTTTTTCATAATTTTAGTCAAATAATGTCTTTTGTGGATTCCTATCAGACTAATATTTTAGTAATGACATGTGGAATATTACCTGAATAAGATATTTTTCTAGCTATATAGCCTATGCTCCTCCATATTTTTTCTTTTCACTACAGGGTAGGACCATAGCAGACTTGATATTTCCTATTTCTGGAGAAAAATGTATATAGAAGAAATAACTTTCAAGTCATTTTTATTCTTAAAGTGGCTCTGCTCTTGCTATGGTAATATATATAGTGTAATAATTCTCCATTAGAAGATGACATCTACTTGAAATATCTCTTGCTAGCTAAGTGTTTCTTTTATTGAATTATTGGTCCTATTTTCCCAGTAGTGAGAGAAGGGAGAAAGGAAGGGGGGGGAATCAAGGTAGAATTCAACTTGAGGCTGACCAAGGAGACAATAAAGACATCAGGAAAATGTCAAGACAGCGTTCAGATTTCAAATTCTTAAGTAGTATCCCCATAAAGTATTAAACCTCAGTCATAAACCATTCCTGATATCTTCCATCATCCATAATTTTGAGAAAGTGTAAACAAAGACAGTAAAGATGACAAATGTCAGAAGTGACTTTGAATCAGCTACCATATGCAGTTGATGTTCAGAATGGATATGAACTGAGACCTTCAAACATCCCCAAACTCATGACTACCACCATGTCCTATTTTCCCCATCAAATGCTCTAGAGGATACATTTTATTGAAAATTTTGTGTTACATCTTTGATTCAATTTGGACTTTTCATACTAAAAGCATGAGAAAACCCAATATCAAAGAAGCTAGAAAATGAAGAAAATTAATTTGCTAGTGGGACTGAAAAGTCCAGAGCTTCCCACAGCAGCATGAATGAGGGGATCAGGGCCTGAGTGTTCTCTCTGTCCTCCCCTCCCTCCTCTGCTATCCCCGACCCCACCTGTCTACTCTACCCCTCACTCAACAAAAATTCTCTCTTTATATTAGTTTAAAGAGATCACTGACTTATGTGAGAGTTAATTACCGTGTGATGACCAAGGGCTGATTTTGAGGGCATGTAGAAAGGATACATAACCCAGAATTGGTGGACTCATGAAAGAAAGTGCCTCTTGAATTGAAGGTTAAAAAAAACATGGATTTTAATTAAATTTTCTTTAATTTCATTAATCTAATCAGTGAAATACTAGTGTCTTAGTTATTTCTCTAATCCCTAGATCATGGTAAAAATTTTTTAAATATAAAATTATATAGAGGAAAAAATTAAATTCACCTTCCATTTTGCCCAATCTGCCCTTCTCCAAAGAAATAATTACTGTTAATACTATTGTTAATAATCTTGCAAATTTCATATGTTTACATTATAATCAACTCACATATTCCCATTTAGGTGTATATGTACCTATATAGTTATATAAATAGATACATATATGAATATATGTGTACATATATGCAAAAACCATGTAGGAATATTTATGACTGTATGTTTGTATGTTTAGAATAGAGAGAGGGAGAAGAGAGAGTGAGAGTGAACTCAGGTAGTTTTATTATAATTAAATGAGCCATACAGTATATATGGCTTTGCATCTTTGTTTTTCTTCATATAATAATTCACCTCAGAGGTTTCTCTAAGTCAGGAAATTTTTCTTATTGCTGTTTGCCTATTTGCTTTTGTTGCTGTTTTTTATTTATTTTTTTAAACAGAAGCATAGTAATTCAGTGTATGATTATACCAAAATTTATTTATCCATTCCTCTTAGATTTGTGTTTGAAAATCAGTGATGCAATGATTACCTTTTCACATCTTTATACACATGTGCAAATAGATCTGTTGAATAACTTTTTATAAATAGAATTGCTGAATTGATATATACCTTTTAAATATTGACAGGTACTGTGATTCTAATTTATATACAAAAACTATTATCAACACTTTTGATTTTTCTCAGTTTAATTGTTTTGAAGAGATTTCTGCTTTCTTTTCATGTCTATGTAAACTAGTAGATTTGAGTATTTTTTAACTGTTTATTTGAATATTGTTTCTTCTTTTATTTTCTTATTTTGCTTTGCTCACTTTGGATTGGATTTTTTGTATTTTTCATATAAACTTTAGAAGCGCTTTTATATATTATAGTTACAAATCCTAAACAAAATTAAAAGATAAATTTGTTATAGAGATTATCATCTAATTTTGTTTGGTAAGTTTGTCACTGTACACAGGTATCTATTTTTATGTGGGCAGGTCTTTTGATTTTTTTTCTTTGTGGCTTCATGATTTTGTGCTTTGTTTAGGTAATCTTCCATACTGCAAGATTAAAAAGATAGTCCCTCAGTCTCCTCTCTAATATTTTGTGTATTTATTTTTATATTGAGAGTCCTCATTTAGTTAATTAATGCAAAATTTAATTTTTTTATATAACATGTCATTATAGTTTTGTTATCTTTTGTAGCAAAATATTTATTTAGCAATGTTTTTTCTTTCTAGTTTTTAAATATAAATTATTTTCGTTGTTTAAATTTTGTTAAATTCCATTTCTTTGATTCTAAAACAAAATTGTACAGTACATTGAAAAAAATAAACACCAAGTCACTAAATATACAAATTAGCTAATAAGTAATATATATTTCAGAAATCTGATTTCAGAAATCTGAAATAAATTCTTGATAAAGATACGCAGCTTTCTGTATGATAAGAGAGACGTAAGATATCTTATTACAGAATAACACTTAAAAAAAATTTCTGAGTATCAGAATATCAACTTTTAGTTAAATTACTATTTATTAAATTAAGACTACATGAAAATTTTAATATAACATCAATAAATGGATCGTGATTATTTTTCTATTTTATATACGTTGATTTATTCTTAAGTTAATACTATGGCTTTATATACCTTTACTGACAAAACTTTTATATATCTATTTTTATTATAATCTATACATTATTATATATTTTATTTCATCTGTCTATCTATCTATCTATTTTGCCAGATGTCCTATCAGAATTGTCAGACTCCTCTCAGCCATTTATTTTTTTTTCCAAAATGTTAAAATTCTTTCATTTAGTTCCTGGAGATTTTCCTACAGAATTCTTCATTCTTCTGCTTTGGTCAAGTCTCTTTGCTCTTTAGACCTCTGACAAAGTGGTCACTCTGGGACTTTCTCTCACTATCTTTCTATATGATCCTCTACTTCTTATATCCCAGTCTTCCTCTTCCTTAATTTTCTATCCTAATTTGGTGAGTACTCTTCTTTAAAAATATATTTCTCTATAGGACAGTGACTTTGGTAAATGGCTATAGATCTCTTTAGTGAAGAATCAGGGGAATTACTGATGTCTACATTGGCTGTGGCATTGCAGTATCTTTTTTAACGTGTCCTGGCCTCCCCTACAATGGACTCTGGGTCACTGAGGACTTGCCCTGAGTGATGGTTGACTAAACCCACTCCACAGGCTTTCTGATTACCACTGAACTCTGAGAATCATATATTCTAATGAGGAGGAGTCAGATAATAAACAGATGAACATGTAAATGTATATTATGACAGATAGTGAGAAATGTTAGACAAACAAACCAAGGTCAAGAACAGAGGAAGAGGCAAGTAATACACTTTTTCTGAATGTCGTGCTGATTTAGATCTCCCCTTGCAACAAAACACCTCTTTGTCTACTGAATTTCTAATTTCTTTGGGAATCTAGTGGTATAGGGGAAAGGATGGTGGCAGGGTGTCAGGAGGAGTTGGGTGCTTTCATTCACATGATCTTCTTGTCCTGAAGTCTTCCTCTTTCTCCTTTTACCTACTGACTCTAATCTATGATCCTACCCTTGTTTTTTTTATTTCACTTGGTTTTTAAACCCAGTCTAGATCTAAATCCCTGATCTAGATTTCCATATGTCTAGCCATTACCACAGTGATATATTATATGCACCTCAGACTATTCTTGTTCAAATAAAATGCGTCTTCCTCTCAAAACCAATTCCCCCTTCTGCATTCCATAGAGATCAGTATCATTGTAATGCCCAGATTTGTTCAGGTTTTAAGCATCGAGTCTTCGATTCCTCTTTTCCCCCTTTGCTTCCTAAATTCAGTTTCTAATCCTTATCCATTTAGGTTACAAGAAATTTTTCATCAGTTCCTTCATTTCCAATCCCATGGCTGCTGACTAATTCACTCCAACTATTCAAAAACAGCGGTTTGCATTTCCTGATGACTGTTCTCTTTCTGCCCAATTCATCCTAAGTACTGAAGACAGCATTATCAGCCTAAGACACATGTATAATGTATAATAACATCACTCTCTGGCTTCAGTGGCCCCCAACACATTATTCTTAAATCAGTACGTTAGTTAGGTTTTTTTCTGTACTTAAGATACATTTAATTGGACACGTCTCATGAAATGACTTATGAAGTCAGGAAGATGGTCTAACTGTAGCACTAACACACAAAACTATAATTTTCAACATTTTAAAATCTTACAATGTAAAAAATTATTTAATTGTTATTCTTTAGACTTGGCTGTGTTCTCCTTCCCTGGTGAGGACTATAATCTTGCAGAGATTGGAGTTTATAGCTTCTATTGGCTTTGAGTTAAAGGCGTGATATAAAGTTCAAAACCATTTTCTTAGAAGGAAAATAGTTGCATTTGCCTTATATTTGACTAATGTCAAATGACTTAAGTTATATAGGTCAACCATGTCAGAGTGGGGCAAGGAAACTATATAGTATAATTTTTGGCTGGAAAATGTTTTTGAGGAAATTATGACCTACTGAAATATGAAAAACTATAATCAGTATGTCTTCTCTTTGTGGTATAACCTATATAGCTATAAATAAATAAGGATATCCTAATTATGTCAACTACCGTAGGAATGCAAATAGCTTTGCAGTAAAAAGCGGCAACTTAATAAAGTACAACATGCCTATACATCATTTGGACAGAAAAAAGAATAACCTTTAAACAGTGAAATTCCACAAGCAGATAGGTCAGTAAAATGATCATGATCAGAGAGGAACACAGGTCAAATAAAGTACATGCACACACTAAATTTCCTTGTCTTTTGGAGATAATTTGCAAAGAGGGGACAATCAAACTACCAAGATAATTACCCAGGACACTGCCTTTACTCTTCATTTTAAAAGATCATGTAATATTTAAGGACTACCTGTGAATAGAATCTATTCACCTTTTAAAAATAACCATTGCAGCCTAGGGCAGAAAATAAGGAATAAAAGTGGTGAGACACAGTCCCATAGTGGGTGAATTTTTATCACCAGTACTACTGAAAGATGTGTGAGCAATCTGAGAAAGTCTACATGTAGGGTTCTGGTGTCACATATTCAAAATCCCCAAGGCACATTTTCCTCCCAACACCATACTTGTGTTGCCAAGATTTTCAAAGGAAACCCACACCCTCTGTATTTTCTGAGCCTACACTGTAGAAATGGCAAAAGGAGAGTAAAAAAATATTTTTTCAGAGGTCGAGAGGGCGCCTGGGAATGACTCATCCCTTGGGCAACATATCTGAAGTTTTTGAAAAACACAACCCTGGAGAACTCATCCTCCAGCTTCTTTCTTTCTTTCACTTCATGTTTTCACACAATCTTCCGATAAGCCTCCTCAGAAGCTGACCCAATAGAATGACTAACCCAAAAGGTTATTCCTCAGCAAGCACCTTGTGCCAAGTTCCACAAAATAATATAAAGTTTTTGTGACAGTAACCTCTTGTGACGTTATGTTTTCAGTACTTGGTGTCTTAACTCAGAGAGTGACTTCGTTTCCCTCACCCACACAAAAATGTAAACAGATATTATAGTTTTGGAGAAACTTCCCTGGCATTTCCTTTCTGCTCTTTCAACTACAGTCCTGCCTCCATGTGCCAAAGGCAGACTGGTTCGAACAAAGCATCCTTGCAAATGCACAGGCAAAACTATCAACAATGCTATTGTCTTCAGAACATGTGCAGAAAAAGAGCTGACATATGACATACAAGGTAAGCCCAACAAAGTATTCGGAAGATTATGCTTTCCTGCTGTAATAATCCACTAACTTCTTGTTGTTAGTTCTAAATCCAGTATCATGTCTAGACTGTTTCTTCTATACCTCCAACAAAGCTACAGGAAAAATAAAATTGTACCTTCACATGCGCCCATACCCTTCAGCTATTATTGCCGGTCAAGATGTGGAAATAGCACGTTGCATTCTGCCTTTGGAGTTGGGACTTTTTGTCTTTCTAGGACCTTGGAAATCTGATACGAGTATAATAGCAGACAAGAAACACAGGTACTTGAGGGTTTTTTTACTAGATTAATTCAATCTTCTTTTGAAACAAGTACTAAGTAAACAGTAAGAGGATATTGCTATAATTTCTGGAAAGTATTAGTACAATATAACTAATACAAAAATGATGATATTCTGACTATATTAAAAAGAGCATGTTTGAAAACTTAAATGTGTCTAAATATACTCTAAAGAAAATATACTCTAAAGTAAAATAAATTTCTTTAATTCAGAGCATTTATTATTAGAATAGATGAGGCATTCAAAAAGTGAAGAGACATTTAAATGTGATGGTGAGAAGCTGTTCCCTTTGCTCCCAACTTTTCTACTCCCAAATCAATTTAAAACAGCCTTCAGGACAAAAAAAAAAAAAAAATCTTGCTACCTTCTAAGTTAGGGCAGCATTGAATAAGAGACAAAGAAAATTGATGCAGAATAATTTGTAATTTCCTGCAAAATGACTCCCATGAAGTTTAAAGTCATCCAGAACTGCAAAACGGATCCCACAGATCAAACAAATATGAGAACATTTCAGTCTTCAACTAAATCACGTTGGCCTTTCATTCCAATCAGCATCCAAATGGTTGTTTGCAAACTAGAGGAATTTTAAATAATTTTTCACGGGGGCAATGTACTAATAATATTTTTTTTTCTACCATGTTTTCATTAGCTTTTGAACTGTGATAGTTTAAAAGAAAGAAACAAAGTTAAGAACCATGAAAGAGAGATATTTATCATTCTGTCAAAAAATATATTTGAAAACTTGCTGTCTGTCTATACATGATCTCAATCCTAGGGAATGTGACAAGTTGGAGAGAGAAGACTAATTATCTCTGTAGTGATTTGTGAACAATGCAAAATAATATATTACTAAATATACTCATTTGGGGTATCAACTATAGTTATTCTTGGATGAGAAAGATAAAAGAGGCTAGAGTGCTCAGAAGAAAAGAGGTGAAAACTGGATGGCATTTGAGTGCACATGGTAAAAAAGAAGAGCTCAGCCCTCTACGAATAGGGAAGTCACAAGATGAATAACTAAAGCTTGGGATATGAGCTTGGGATATGGACTTGTGTGTTTGGGAAGGGGAAATTAGTAAATATTTTTGGTTAAGTTACAGACTAGGGCAAGGGAATGGTGAGAATAGCCTTTATTGGGCACTGTTGGCTGCCACACACATACTACTGTGAATGAAACCCAGCATTTATTGTGTTCCTTCTATGTACCAAGCACCTACTACATTGGTCAGTGTAATAAAGAAAGTGGAAAGTAAGGTCGGAAAAGAATCAGATTATGGAGGATCTTAAAATATATTGGCCCATATCATGGATCACATAGAAATAAGCTTTTCTTACCTGCCCTTTGAGGCAGAATCATGCATTCATCCATTGATGCAAACTTTCATTCCTTCAGCCATTCATTCACTGGGAATAGAAAGGTAAGTGTTATACTGTTTTTGCCCTCAGGCTCTCCCTTTCTGCTTTCCCACTCAGTTAAGTGAGGAAAACAAACAAGCAAACAGACATTAAGGCTATGTGAGAAGTATATGGAGTCAAGTGATCTGCTTTATTTGTTCAAATTGGCTAGAAGATCCAGTCATTTCAAGATTAAGTAACGAATCTTGATCTTGAGAGGTGTTCCAACTCCCTGCTGCTCACAAGGAAGTGTAAGGTTTCTGAAAATTCTGTGCCAGAGGCATAGGAAGCCACATTCTTTCGACGATATTTGTGTAACACCGACTATGCGGCAATCACTGCTCCAGGCTCTGTGGGTTCTTCCTGCCCTCCAGTGCTTAGACATTGGGGCAGGAATCAGATGACAAACAATCATATTACGTATTGCAATATCAGAATATATATGTGATTCATCTTAGATTCTCGCTTTCAGCAAAAGAAAAAAAAGCAAGGTAAGAATTCAACTGGTATTGAATTCAAAGTTTTATTTTTATATGAAATCAACTTCAGGCATATAGTGGAGTGGAATTCAAAATTCATATGAATGTTTTAGATAAAATACAAGATTTCAAAGTAATTTTGTTCTTATAACTGACCACTGAGGACTATATCTCAGAAGATCTCTCTTTTGCTCTGAGGGCTACCTTGTTGCAAAAGTTAACATAATGCTGCTCAGGTTTAATGGATTTATTTTGTCACTGTTTGGATGGACTGTCAGGTATTGGTAAAGAATAAATGTCTCTTAGATGTCTCATAGATATAATTTATGAGAAATTTCTTGTATCATAAATAGTTTCCCTCCAAAAAAAAGTCCAGTGTTTGTTTCCTCAAACCATTTCCTCTAGTGGTATTTTCTTAAAGAATGCATATGTTTAAGTCATCATCCATCTCTAATAAATTTGCAAATAAAAAGACTTTATTAATAATAAGGCATTGGGTATCCCAGTTTGGATTGTAGCCTTTTCCATTCCAACTGTAACATGTCTATGATCTGTGAAGGAGGTGAGGAGAATTGGGGATTGGGCTCCAGGAGCGGGGAGGCGGGAGAGGATCCTCATTGCTGGGAGATTGCCAGAAGAGACCCAGTGCAGCTGTCTTTAACACCTGTCCTCTTTTCAAAAGCAGGGGGTGGCATTCTTATAGAGAAACCAGAGAAATGTGGATTAGAGGAAACTACTAAAAGATGGATAGCCTATTGTTTCTGATCTTTGGGGCAGCAGAATAATTGCTAGTAGGCCAACGCCATGTTTCAAAAAAAATGTACATTATACACTGTTTTCTCCACCATATAATTCAATGACGTGTTGTAAATTAGAAACACAATCCAAAAGATAACTAATTATGAAACATGTTCACGAGCAACAAACTAATGAGAGATTATAAAGACCATTGAAGGGAGATATTAATACAGAATGACTTTTATTGCATTGGAAAAATTGCTTGAAATCAGAGATGAAATAGTCCTATGAAGGAATAATCTGTTCACATTAACACAAGAGGAAGTTTAATAGTACCAAAGGCTATGGTGTTACAGATTGTGGGCAATAAACTTAGAGCGATTAACAAAAATCTATTTCCAATAAAGGCAAAGACTTTAATGCAACTAGATTTTAAGCGGAATGCAAAAAGAAAGAAGCCACTTTTACGGCTTTGAGTTGCTCCATCTCGGCCTCCTTGGGTTGTGTTCTGTTTTGGATATCATATGTTTGAAAAGAAAGACACACTGGAGTGAGTTCAAAGGAAAGCAACTGAACTGATAAAAGGTTTGGAAATAAGGCAGACCTGTGCACAATGGGCACGTTCAGGCTGGAGGAGGGAAAATTGAAAGAGAGACATGTTAATTGCCTACAAGCATTTAGAGAGATGTTACGGGGAGAGAAAGGACAAGATCATGTGAATCATTAGGAAAAGAGTAGGAAGCCATCAGCTTAGGATATTCATGGAAATTGCCTGGAATAACTTCTTTATTTTGCTCTCCAGGTAATTTATGGATCTTTGTGACTTGACATCATTCAAGTTCAAGTACACAGGCAAAAATGGCATGTACTTTTAGGCCCGAGGGCACAAAAAAAACAGAAATTAATGTCCCTGGGTCAAATCTGGTTGAAAAGAAATATGCAGCCTTTACCTTTTGAGATGAGTAGCCTGAAGTGACCTGTGAGACCCCAGTGCCATTTAAGACACCTCAGAGTGAGAGTAAGTTTCAGACTATTAGGGAGAGTTTAGAAAGGAAAAAAAAAAACTAATTTTCCTATCAAGCAAAGGGATAGCTTGAAGTTGGATTAATGTCTTCATGAAAAAGATCTTTACATACAGATATTTCTAGAACACACTGGCTAACTCTGACCACTAGGTAAGAGACAATTCCCTTTCTCCATATAATATTTCCTAACTTCCTTTCACCTATTTTAAGTGCCTCTCCCTCCAAGCAGGCATTTGATGGTGCAGGAGGAAGAAAGTGAGGGAGTATAAAATTTTTATAATTAAGGCTGGATTAGCCGTAAGAATGCCCAGCAACCCAAAGGCTGAGCTGCATTTTTGATGTTTGAAAGAAGTGTGTAATGTTGGATTAAGCTACAAGAAACCAAGCATTTCTTTCTCCAACTAGGCTTTGATGTCGGGGGTGGAGCAGGCCGGTTGCCTCTGCAGTTGCCTCCGTGCATTTCTGACATGGTGCTCTGTGTTCTAATCCGTGTAGCAGAGTCCTTGAACCAAGTAAAACTGACCCTCATTTTTATTAATGGGTTCCCCTGGATTGCTTTTTTTGTTATTTCTTGCTGCTCTGATTTTTCTCACTTTAACATTTCCTAGTGACTTTGATTGATCTAATGTAATCTCTTCTTTTCCACTTTTTTTTTTCAAAGCATGAAAATTTCCCTGCCAGGTGGATAGTCCCCAATTCTCACAACTAGACTTATGATTTTTTTTTAAAAAATGAGAGTGATTCTGAACGGTGAGAACTCATAACTCACTTGAATCGAAAACAGTTGGGGGGTTGCCACACTTCATTGTACTTGATTGTTGACACTGGTGGCAGCTGCTGCTGCCAATCTAGCTTCAACCAACTGTGAGCATATCAAGATCTCACACACACACAGTCCTCTTCCATTAGCTTAATGGAGTTTGGGGAATACTAGAATATCATTTCTAAACTCTTTCTCCAATAACTTTTAGTAAAATCTGCGTTGATGTTATTTTTCCTGTTATCCCTTCCCATTCCCATAATCTTTGTCTGTAGCATGATAGCTATTAGCATATTGCATGAATCCAAATTAACAACGAAGAAATGAGGCAGACATAGCCATAAGCTTTTTAAAAAGAACCGTGATATAATCATGAATTCCACGGGAATCAGTTTGCCCTATTTATATAGTTAGCAAAACTAGAAGTTTCTATTTTTGCATGCTCCATTAGGTTGCTATAATTTCAAATTCAAGAGGGTGTTATATGGATCAAATTATGCTCTTGTTTTCATTTAACCAAGAGACTCAATGCATACACTGTGCCAGTGCCTATTAAAAGAGTTATAGCAAATGAATCAAACGAATGCTGATAATCTGAATTTCAGGTTCCAGTAGGATTTGAGAGTACATTTACCAGAGTCTGAAAACGTTTTATTACCTTACAAAGATGGATAATTTCCTTCTGCCTTGCCCTACTGACACGGCTGCCATGAAGACTTTAGATAATTCTCTTAGTTAAGCAGTGAGTCCATTACACCACCCTCCCCAAATAACTTCACAAACAATCCAAATGAAGATGGTAAAGGACCATCATTAATGCATAAACCATTTATGTGACCTCTTCTCTGAACTCTTTCTATCTCTGAAAGAGGTGAGTCTCTTCCATGAAATTATAAATACTAAATAATATATGTACATGTAAAGTATTCCTGAGAAGGCCAAATACAAAACCATCTAGGCACATTGAGATTATTGTCAATATATGAGCATAACTGTGTTGTTGAGAAAAAGAGGAAGACAGGGAGACAGGGTTCCATTCTTCCATTAGGAGTATAGGAAACACCGATTGTCATATATTCTAGCTACGTTATATGTGCGATGACAAGAACACTCATGAAAAGCAAGCTATGAACTGAGATTAAGTTTTTACAAATTTAAAGATTTCATCTACTATCATACTGGCTTTGGAGATGCTAAAGGATCACAGAATTATAGAAAGAAAACTTAGTTCTTTTCTTACCTATTTTTTGCCATTCATTTTCCGAAAGAACTGTGAAAAAGACATAACTAACGATAACAAATGATGCTCCACTACAACAAAGAATATTTCCTCCCTAATAGGGAGATGTGGAGACTTCCGGGAAGATGTCGGAAGAGTAAGACGCGGAGATAACCTTCCACCCCACAGATACACCAGAAATACGTCTACACGTGGAACAACTCCTACAGAACACCTACTGAATGCTGGCAGAAGACCTCAGACCTCCCAAAAGACAAGAAACCCCCCACGTACCTGGGTAGGGCAAAAGAAAAAAGAATAAACAGAGACAAAAGGATGGGGACGGGACCTGCACCACTGGGAGGGCGCCGTGAAGGCTCCCACACTAGGAAGCCCCTTCGCGGGCAGAGACGGCGGGTGGCGGAGCGGGAAAGCTTCGGAGCCGCAGAGGAGAGCACAGCAACAGGGGTGCAGAAGCTAAAGCGGAGAGATTCCCGCACAGAGGATCGGTGCCGACCGGCACTCACCAGCTCGAGAGGCTTGTCTGCTCACCGCCGGGGCGGGCGCGGCCTGGAGTTGAGGCTCGGGCTTCGGTTGGAGCGCCGGGAGAGGACTGGGGTTGGCGGCGTGTACACAGCCTGCCGAGGGTTGGTGCACCACGGCTAGCCGGGAGGGAGTCCCGGGAAAAGTCTGGACCTGCCGAAGAGGCAAGAGACTTTTCATTCCCTCTTTGTTTCCTGGTGCGCGGGGAGAGGGGATTAAGCGCACTGCTTAAAGGAGCTCCAGAGACGGGCGCGAGCCGCGGCTAAAAGCGCGGACTCCAGAGACGGGCATGAGACGCTAAGGCTGCTGCTGCCGCCACCAAGAAGCCTGTGTGCGAGCACAGGTCACTCTCCACAGCCCCCTTCTGGGGAGCCTGTGCAGCCCGCCACTGCCAGGGTCCCGGGATCCAGGGACAACTCCCCCGGAAGAACGAGTGGCGCGCCTCAGCCTGCTGCAACGTCACGCCGGCTCTGCCGCTGCAGGCTCGCCCCGCACTGCGTGCCCCTCCCTCCCCCCGGCCTGAATCAGCGGCTCCTTTAACCCTGTCCTGTCTGAGCGAAGAACAGATGCCCTCCGGCGACCTACACGCAGAGGCGGGGCCAAATCCAAAGCTGAGCCCCTGGGAGCTGTGAGAACAAAGAAGAGAAAGGGAAATCTCTCCCAGCAGCCTCAGAAGCAGCGGATAAAAGCTCCACAATCAACTTGATGTACCCTGCGTCTGTGGAATACATGTATACACAACGAATCATCCCAAATTAAGGAGGTGGACTTTGAGAGGAAGATTTATGATTTTTTCCCCCTTTTCCTCTTTTTGTGAGTGTGTATGTGTATGTTTCTGTGTGAGATTTTGTCTGTATAGCTTTGCTTCCACCATTGGTCCTAGGGTTCTATCCATCAGTTGTTTTTTTTTTTCTCTTAATATTTATTTTTTTATTTTAATAACTTTATTGTATTTTATCTAATTTTATTTTACTTTATCTTCTTTTTCTCCTTCCTTCCCTCCTTCCTTCCTTCCTCCCTCCCTCCCTCCCACCCTCCTTTCTTTCTTTCTTTCTACTTCTACTAATTCTTTCTTTCTACTTTTTCTCCCTTTTATTCTGAGCCGTGTGGATGAAAGGCTCTTGGTGCTGCAGCCAGGAGTCAGCGCTGTGCCTCTGAGGTGGGAGAGCCAACTTCAGGACACTGGTCCACAAGAGACCTCCCAGCTCCACATAATATCAAATGGAGAAAATCTCCCAGAGATCTCCATCTCAATACCAGCACCCAGATTCACTCAACGACCAGCAAGCTACAGTGCTGGACACCCTATGCCAAACAACTAGCAAGACAGGAACACAACCCCACCCATTAGCAGAGAGGCTGCCTAAAATCATAATAAGTTCACAGACACCCCAAAACACACCACCAGAGGTGGACCTGCCCACCAGAAAGACAAGATCCAGCCTCATCCACCAGAACACAGGCACTAGTCCCCTCCACGAGGAAGCCTACACAACCCAGTGAACCAACCCACTTAGCCACTGGGGACAGACACCAAAAACAATGGAACTACAAACCTGCAGCCTGCAAAAAGGAGACACCAAACACAGTGAGATAAGCAAAGTGAGAAGACAGAGAAACACACAGCAGATGAAGGAGTAAGATAAAAACCCACCAGACCTAACAAATGAAGAGGAAATAGGCAGTCTACCTGGAAAAGAATTCAGAATAATGATAGTAAAGATGATCCAAAATCTTGGAAATAGAATAGACAAAATGCAAGAAACATTTAACAAGGACCTAGAAGAACTAAAGATGAAACAAACAACAATGAACAACACAATAAATGAAATTAAAAATACTCTAGATGGGATCAATAGCAGAATAACTGAGGCAGAAGAACGGATAAGTGACCTGGAAGATAAAATAGTGGAAATAACTACTGCAGAGCAGAATAAAGAAAAAAGAATGAAAATAACTGAGGACAGTCTCAGAGACCTCTGGGACAACATTAAACACACCAACATTCGAATTATATGGGTTCCAGAAGAAGAAGAGAAAAAGAAGGGTAGTGAAAAAATATTTGAAGAGATAATAGTTGAAAACTTCCCTAATATGGGAAAGGAAATAGTTAATCAAGTCCAGGAAGCACAGAGAGTCCCATACAGGATAAATCCAAGGAGAAACACGCCAAGACACATATTAATCAAACTGTCAAAAATTAAATACAAAGAAAACATATTAAAAGCAGCAAGGGAAAAATAACACACAAGGGAATCCCCATAAGGTTAACAGCTGATCTTTCAGCAGAAACTCTGCAAGCCAGAAGGGACTGGCAGGACATATTTAAAGTGATGAAGGAGAAAAACCTGCAACCAAGATTACTCTACCCAGCAAGGATCTCTTTCAGATTTGATGGAGAAATAAAAACCTTTACAGACAAGAAAAAGCTGAGAGAGTTCATCACCACCAAACCAGCTTTACAACAAATGCTAAAAGAACTTCTCTAGGCAAGAAACACAAGAGAAGGAAAATACCTACAATAACGAACCCAAAACAATTAAGAAAATGGGAATAGGAACATACATATTGATAATTACCTTAAATGTAAATGGACTAAATACTCCCACCAAAAGACACAGATTGGCTGAATGGATACAAAAACAAGACCCATATATTTGCTGTCTACAAGAGACCCATTTCAGACCTAGAGACACATACAGACTGAAAGTGAGGGGATGGAAAAAGTTATTTCATGCAAATGGAAACCAAAAGAAAGCTGGAGTAGCAATTCTCATATCAGACAAAATAGACTTTAAAATAAAGACTTTTAGAAGAGACAAAGAAGGACACTACATAATGATCAAGGGATCAATCCAAGAAGAAGATATAACAATTGTAAATATTTATGCACCCAACACAGGAGCACCTCAATACATAAGGCAAATACTAACAGCCATAAAAGGGGAAATCGACAGTAACACATTTATAGTAGGGAACTTTAACACCCCACTTTCACCTATGGACAGATCATCCAAAATGAAAATAAATAAGGAAACACAAGCTTTAAATGATACACTAAACAAGATGGACTTAATTCATATTTATAGGACATTCCATCCAAAAACAACAGAATACACATTTTTCTCAAGTGCTCATAGAACATTCTCCAGGATAGAGCATCTCTTGGGTCACAAATCAAGCCTTGGTAAATTTAAGAAAATTGAAATCGTATCAAGTATCTTTTCCGACCACAACGCTATGAGACTAGATATCAATTACAGGAAAAGATCTGTAAAAAGTACAAACACATGGAGGCTAAACAATACACTACTTAATAACGAAGTGATCACTGAAAAAATCAAAGAGGAAATAAAAAAATACCTAGAAACAAATGACATTGGAGACACGACAACCCAAAATCTATGGGATACAGCAAAAGCAGTTCTAAGAGGGAAGTTTATAGCAATACAATCCTACCTTAAGAAACAGGAAACATCTCGAATAAACAAACTAACCTTGCACCTAAAGCAATTAGAGAAAGAAGAAAAAAGAAACCCCAAAGTTAGCAGAAGGAAAGAAATCATAAAAATCAGATCAGAAATAAATGAAAAAGAAATGAAGGAAACGATAGCAAAGATCAATAAAACTAAAAGCTGGTTCTTTGAGAAGATAAACAAAATAGATAAACCATTAGCCAGACTCATCAAGAAAAAAAGGGAAAAGACTCAAATCAATAGAATTAGAAATGAAAAAAAAAAAAAAGGAGAAGTAACAACTGACACTGCAGAAATACAAAAGATCATGAGAGATTACTACAAGCAACTCTATGCCAATAAAATGGACAACCTGGAAGAAAAGAAAACTGAAAGCATTTCCACTAAGATCAGGAACAAGACAAGGTTGCCCACTCTCACCACTCTTATTCAACATAGTTTTGGAAGTTTTAGCCACAGCAATCAGAGAAGAAAAGGAAATAAAAGGAATCCAAATCGGAAAAGAAGAAGTAAAGCTGTCACTGTTTGCAGATGACATGATACTATACATAGAGAATCCTAAAGATGGTACCAGAAAACTACTAGAGCTAATCAATGAATTTGGTAAAGTAGCAGGATACAAAATTGATGCACAGATATCTCTGGCATTCCTATACACTAATGATGAAAAATCTGAAAGTGAAATCAAGAAAACACTCCCATTTACCATTGCAACAAAAAGAATAAAATATCTAGGAATAAACCTACCTAAGGAGACAAAAGGCCTGTATGCAGAAAATTATAAGACACTGATGAAAGAAATTAAAGATGATACAAATAGATGGAGAGATATACCATGTTCTTGGATTGGAAGAATCAACATTGTGAAAATGACTCTACTACCCAAAGCAATCTACAGATTCAATGCAATCCCTATCAAACTACCAGTGGCATTTTTCACAGAACTAGAACAAAAAATTTCACAATTTGTATGGAAACATAAAAGACCCCGAATAGCCAAAGCAATCTTGAGAACGAAAAACAGAGCTGGAGGAATCAGGCTCCCTGACTTCAGACTATACTACAAAGCTACAGTAATCAAGACAGTATGGTACTGGCACAAAAACAGAAAGGTAGATCAATGGAACAGGATAGAAAACCCAGAGATAAACCCACGCACATATGGTCACCTTATCTTTGATAAATGGGTCAGGAATGTACAGTGGAGAAAGGACAGCCTCTTCAATAAGTGGTGCTGGGAAAACTGGACAGCTACATGTAAAAGTATGAGATTAGATCACTCCCTAACATCATACACAAAAATAAGCTCAAAATGGATTAAAGACCTAAATGTAAGGCCAGAAACTATCAAACTCTTAGAGGAAAACATAGGCAGAACACTCTATATGACATAAATCACAGCAAGATACTTTTTGACCCACCTCCTAGAGAAATGGAAATAAAAACAAAAACAAACAAATGGGACCTAATGAAACTTCAAAACTTTTGCACAGCAAAGGAAACCATACACAAGACCAAAAGACAACCCTCAGAATGGGAGATAATATTTGCAAATGAAGCAACTGACAAAGGATTCATCTCCAAAATTTACAAGCAGCTCATGCAGCTCAATAACAAAAAAACAAACAACCCAATCCAAAAATGGGCAGAAGACCTAAATACACATTTCCCCAAAGAAGATATACAGACTGCCAACAAACACATGAAAGAATGCTCAACATCATTAATCATTAGAGAAATGCAAATCAAAACTACAATGAGATATCATCTCACACCAGTCAGAATGGCCATCATCAAAAAATCTAGAAACAATAAATGCTGGAGAGGGTGTGGAGAAAAGGGAACACTCATGCACTGCTGGTGGGAATGTGAATTGGCACAGCCACTGTGGAGAACAGTATGGAGGTTCCTTAAAATACTACAAATAGAACTACCATATGACCCAGCAATCCCACTACTGGGCATATACCCTGAGAAAACCATAATTCAAAAAGAGTCATGTACCAAAATGTTCATTGCAGCTCTATTTACAATAGCCCGGAGATGGAAACAACCTAAGTGTCCATCATTGGATGAATGGATAAAGAAGATGTGGCACATATATACGATGGAATATTACTCAGCCATAAAAAGAAACGAAATTGAGCTATTCATAATGAGGTGGATAGACCTAGAGTCTGTCATACAGAGTGAAGTAAGTCAGAAAGAGAAAGACAAATACCGTATGCTAACACATATATATGGAATTTAAGGAAAAAAATGTCATGAAGAACTTAGGGGTAAGACAGGAATAAAGACACAGACCTACTGGAGAATGGACTTGAGGATATGGGGAGGGGGAAGGGTAAGCTGTGACAAAGTGAGAGAGAGCCATGGACACATATACACTACCAAACATAAGGTAGATAGCTAGTGGGAAGCAGCCGCATAGCACAGGGAGATCAGCTCGGTGCTTTGTGACCACCTGGAGGGGTGGGATAGGGAGGGTGAGAGGGAGGGAGACGCAAGAGGGAAGAGATATGGGAACATATGTATCTGTAAAACTGATTCACTTTGTTATAAAGCAGAAACTAACACACCATTGTAAAGCAATTATACTCCAATAAAGATGTTTAACAAAAAATAGGTAGATTTGTAGTAAAAAGAAAAATTTTGTGTTTTTTGCTACCTTTCATAATAAATGCCAGGTTATAAGTCACATCGCAAGTCATTTTACCCCTTCTTTTTTTTTTCTAAAGGTGCCAAATTATAAATAAACCACATAGGCTTGAATATGTATGTGTACGTATGTGCTTCAGTAACTGCTCAATTTCGTAAAAAAAGCTTTTGAGACAAGTTAATTACAAACTGGTAAAGAAAGTGAGTGGGAAATGAACTACAGAGGCACAGGAAACATTTCTGCCATCTAGTTTAGAAATGGTTATTTCTCTTTTTTTCTCTCTTCAAAGACTCTTTCTTATATGTTTTAAAGAAATCACTTTGTAGATGTGAGCAATGGTAAAAATTGAAAGTGATTAGACATCCAATTTGTAGTTTAAAATCTTTACTAGAAGGACAAATTAATTAAGAGGAATTGAAATACTCAGTGTTAACAATCTGAACTTAAATTTAGAATTAATAAATATTCAAAACACAGTTAAAGAATATTTGTAAAATGTTCAGCTCTTGGAATTTCTCATTCTTAATTTTTGTAACAGTCATTCTTTATCATATTTCCATGATTTCAATATTAGCATGCAAATAAATAGCCACAATTTAAAGTAAAATATAAAGAAAACAACAGGTACTATGTTATGTTTCCATATGCATAATGCTGTATCTATAAACAATACATTTACCCATTTTTCTTATACGACATCTCAGTTTTATAGAAGATGAACCAAAACAATAAACAACAAAGGGAGATAAACAGTAGGATTTACACACACTACTATATATAAGATAGATAACAACAAGGACCTGTTGTATAGCACAGGGAAGTCTACTCAATATTCTGTGATAACCTATATGAGAAAAAAATCTGAAAAAGAATGAATATATGTATATGTATAACCCAATCACTTTGCCGTACACCTGAAACTAACACAGCATTGCAAATCAACTCTACTCCAATAAAATTTTTAAAAAATTCTTCCCAAATAATAAACAAACAGTAGGATTTGATTTTCCTGTTTCATTTCTTAGCCCGTCCAACAAATAGTTATTGAAAACTACAAATAGTTATCGAAGGTGATACTATTCGAGTGACTGTGGGAAAGACAATGATGAACAAGCAGAGCACTTGCCCTCACAGGCTTTGTTGTCTAATGCATTTTCCATCTTTACTGTCCTAAATGCAGGCTCTTCATAAAATGCAAAATAGGACAGTCTAACTCAATGTATTCACATTCTCTGAGCTCAAAACATAGAAAACATTTTTTTTTTTCCTCTAACTTAGGGGAGGTCAGACCTTCTCTAGGGAAGAACCAGATGGGGGTTTCAGAATCTATGAAATTACCTCAGAAAAAAAAGTGATATGGGTCTTCCCACACTCACAAAGGAAATTCCCAGGAGAGGTCAGGTGCCCAGCATAGCCCAGAAGTAGTAGGTCCTGAGCAGGGCTCCTCTAGCCCATGGGGGAACCCACAGGTAATTCTCACCCAATGTAAGCCTTCTCTGGCAGCCTTGTCTTACTTGGGAGAAAGAAAGAATGTTACAAAATTACTGTTAAACATGAACTATAGTGTTGCTGTGAGAAACAAGAAAATGAACAGATAATACCGTGATTCACTGGGTGAACAATAAGAGGATGAAAGATATAAATAAACCCCAAGAGTGTTTTCTGCCAAAGATGTAAAGATGCGCAGATTCCTGCATTAAAGTAAGATAGCTTAGTCCCATAAATTCATTTAGTAACTCTTGGATTTCAAGCTATTATCCGGTATTATAAAAATAACTCCTTCCTTCTTTTCTCATTGCCAAAGATCTGCCCTCTTTCTTTAAAGAAATAAAGTTGCCAGACAATCAAGGGATTTTATGGTTTTCCACTGTCCTGGTTCAGAACAGTTCCATTAGCAAAATCATCATAGAAATTTACTTGTGTACTTTGCTTCTACCATAAAAGATCTGTTGTTCCCTCTGTGTTTTGTTTTTGCTGTTCACTTCTTAGGTTTAATGAATTAATTTTTAATTATTTGAAATTTAGCACTCCAAAATTACTTCAACTAATGATTCATTTTCAGTCTTTTATTTCATTCTATAGATAGTAAAAATAATTTCGATTCCATTTATCTTTGCATTGTTACTTTTGACTTCCCATGGCTACCTAAAGAAGTTCTGTGCACATAAATATACAGAAAAATATTTTAATATGGTATAAATAAAAATGGAGACATAGCCCTTAAATCTCCTTATTTTGAAACACTTTTATGTTCAGCTGCCAGGAAGAGTGGTGAGGAACAATTAAGATGATACTATAAAAAAATCTAGGAAGACATATGAATTTAATTAAAGTCCAGAAAACCTAAACTATAATATATTTTAAGATATCTTATCCAAAAATGTAAGTTATTTATCCCAAAGTGTATCATCAACAATTGTTAAAAGAGCTGAACCAACTCAGTGGGAAGTGATAGTCATAATAATGACTTCCCAACAATATCAAAGTATGCTCTATATCAACCAAAAGTAAAAGTGCAATACAGATTAGTTTTTAAGTGTTTAATTACATTTCAATACTTTAATAATTAGTAGTCCGTCTTTGGAACTCATGCTAATTTAATATAGAACAGAAAAAAAATCAATAATTAGAAGAATCAATTTCCCAATCAACATAGATAAGGGTCTACATTTTACAGAACAAAGGTAATAAATCCTGTTTTCAAAAGTACTGATTTTTAAGATTTATTTATTAGAATTCCAGAGCCATTTAAGCATTTAGGAAACTTTTCCTTGTTATGGCAATGAATTTATTTGTTAAGTATTTAAGCGTTTAAAAAAATTGGGGGTGGGTGTGTGTGTGAGTAGGTGATGGGGATTAAGAGGTACAAACTTCCAGTTATATAATAAATGAGCCATGAGGATGTAATATACAGCATAGGGAATATGGTCAATAACATTTCAATAACTTTATACGGGGACAGATGGTTACTAGACTTGTAGTGGTGATTCATTTCATAATGTATGCAGATGTCAATCTTTATGTAGAACACCTGAAACTAAAAAAAAGGGATGTTTTAAATTTATATATGCATTTGAAAACGTTTAAGGTAATTTAATTAAGTTTGAAAATGTGACTTATTTTTAAAAGGGGAGTGCTTCCAATTTGAGTTAATGAATTTTAATCAAAGGGCCCCCCTGAAAGATAACTGTTCTACTTTTACATAAAACTTAATTTTTTAAAATAGAATAAGATTTGAAAATTGAACTTAAATGCTTAAGTAAAACTGAATTTTTTAATGTAAACCATTAAGTAAGTTTTGTTTTGTTTTTTTCCCCTTCTACTTACAAAAACACCCTGGGACACTGAGAGAAAAGTTAGAAAACATTGGCTAGAAACTGTTTTCTTCAGATCCACCTGGGAATTTTTAAACTTGCCTTCTTTGCAAAGACTTGCTAACGATCCAGCAGAATGAGTCGTTTCCACTCTGTATTAACATATTTCTTATGATAGCATGTGAGAAGGTGTACAGGTTAAGAGCACAAGTTTTAAAATTAGACAACCTAGTAACAAATCCTGGATGTCACTAGCTGTGTGGTCTTGGACAAGTTATTCAACTGCTCTAAGTCACTGTTTCCTTAGATATAAAATAAGTATAATAATGCCCACCTCTGAAATTAAACAATATAGGCAAAATGTTTAGTTCAACGGTTGTTATTGCTTTGACATTTTGGCCCTGTGTTTGTAACTCTGATTTTAAGCATGTCTGCTTAGTGTTAATAGTAACAATAACAATAATAGGCAATACTTTTGTAGTGCTTAGTCAAGGCCAGCCATTTTCCTAAGCATTTTGTATATGTCAATTCATTTAGTTCTCACAACAGCCCCAGAAGATAAAATTATAATTCCCATTTTACATGAGGAGGAACAAAGCCCACCCAAATGTTAAGTAGCTGGTCCAAGTTCACCCAGTTAGCACTTGGTAGAGCAGGTATCTGATCCAGGCAGTCTGACTCTATAGAGTCCATGTTTTTAACCACTACGATAGACTGCCTTCTTTTGAAAATAATTTAATTTGGCACTTCTTTATGATACATACTAGGGACCCAAAATTGACTAAGATGGAATCGTTCTTGAGTAGTTCACATTCTAGCAAGGAAGACAAGCATCTATAAATAATTATGTCAAAACGCCAATGAAGGCAAGTCTTGGATCAATTTTCTCTTTCTCTTTCCACTGCTCACTTCTAGGGAACTCCACTCAATACTCTGTAATAACTTATATGGGAAAAGAATCTAAAAAAGCGTGGTTATTTGTATATGTATAACTGATTCACTTTGTTATACAGCAGAAACTAACACAACATTGTAAATCAACCATATGCCAATACAAATTTTTTTAAAATATCAACTCAAGGGCTTCCCTGGTGGCACAGTGGTTGGGAGTCCGCCTGCCGATGCAGGGGACGCGGGTTCGTGCCCCGGTCCGGGAAGATCCCACATGCCGCGGAGCGGCTGGGCCCGTGAGCCATGGCCGCTGAACCTGCGTGTCCGGAGCCTGTGCTCCGCAACGGAAGAGGCCACAACAGTGAGAGGCCCGCGTACCACAAAAAAAAAAAAAAAAAAAAAAATCAACTCAAGTCTGCTAGCCACTGGGCTGGCGTTACTTTTGCCATATCCCTCAACGATGCCTACAGGCAAAAGCAGATTAAGCACTTGATGTTGTTCACTGATCACGAAACCAATGAGAGAAACTTCTGAGTGAAGGACGGCATTATCACAGACCTACCAAAGCAAATCATCAGAGACTCAGTATCACCATAAAAGATACATTCAGGTACAGACTTTGCTGAGTGGACTAGTCCTCCAGGGTTTCCACCAATTGTTGAAGTCCCTAAATATTTTCTGCCTGCTTCAGAAAATAGGGCCTCTGTCAGATAGAGGGATCAGTGAAAAAAAGCAATTTGTAAGTACCAAACCACCACCACTACCACCACCACCAAAAAAGAGAAAGATATGGGACTTTATAGATCGATTCAGAGATATGCTTACCTAAGGAAATGTTGATTTCTACTACCCTAGAAAGCCATCTGACTCAAAATCCAGCAGATAATGCCGGAAGTACTGGGAGAATTGTATTTCTCATTGCGCTTTGACTAATACCAATGAGAAAATTTCAGACTAAGTCTATGGGCGGTGGAACCCATTCCACTGGTGGGCTTCTAAGACACAAAAGTATTAGATGTTAAAAAACATGTTACGGATATACCTTTCTCCCCCTCAACGCTTGTGCTACTCTATATTCTTCAATGGACTAACAAGTCTCAGGGTCATTGTCAACTTCAGGAGAAATGTTTTAAATGATAAGGAGCCTTCCTTTGGTTCATCCAGAAGTAATCCAGCTTCTTATTAGTTCTGCAATATGTGGGTGAGGAAAACAGCTACTGTTATATGAACCTCACTGACATCCGTACTTTCTCTCCTTCTAATTATCTGGTACGGATTGAGATGTGTATGAAATTATTCCTTTGTGTCTTTGTTTTAATACCCACATTGTGCATGGAGCTATTCTTCAGAATTAGTAGCTTCATTCAGGTTACCTATGTAGCTGCATTCATTTTGCCTACCTATTTAGGCCAAAAGTTTCCCCAGTTGTTTTTGTTGTCTATTGTTGCATAATAATCTACCCCTAAACTTCGTGACTTAAAGTAAAAATTATTTTATAGTCTCTCATGGTTCTGTAGATTAACTGTAGCCAGCCGGGCAATTTTTCTGTTGGCCTCTCTGGAATCTCTCATGCAATTTCAGTCCGGGTTAGTCATTGGAGGTGTTCAGCTGAGGTACCAGATGCTAGGATGACTGAGCCTCTCTCCCAGTCCATGATGTCAAGCCCTCTTCTCCATGTGTATACTCTTCTTACATGAAGGTCCATTGATCCCCCCATAGTACAAAAGATAAAGCTTCTAAGCCATCATAAGACTTAGGACTGAAACTGGGTTAACATCACTCTACCCCAGCCCTTTGGTCAACCCAGGTTTAACGTGTGTGAAGAGTGACTTCTGGTGGGAAGTGGGACAAAAAATGTGCGGTTCTCTTTCCTTTCTCTGGAAACAAATCATTTACATTCCACCCCCACCCCCAACAATCATTTACATTCCTCCAAAAATGTATATACCTCTTCACAAGGCCATCAAATGTCTCATCCCATTACAGAATCAGTCTTTTTTTTTTTTAAGAGGCTTTTTTTTTCCTGGCCTCCACGTCATGCAAGATCAAACATGCACCCCCTGCAGTGGAAGTGCAGAGTATTAACCACTGGACTGTCAGGTAAGTCCCCAGAATCAGTCTTAAAATCTAAGATCACTTCATCTAAATCAGATTCACATATCATTGAGAGTCCTCATGTGTACCTCTCTCAATCCAAACACCTGTAAACTAAAGAGACAATTTATCTGTTTCACCCTCGAACATACCAAACATGCAATGGAGATATATGGTCTAGTGGAGCTGTGACTGACTCTCTCATTTAAAAAGGGGTGGGGAAATGGCAGGCAAATGGTATCTAGTCTATAGAAATTCTGAAATACGGTTAAGTAAATGTTACCAGTTCTCTGATCAGGAGCCCCTCCCTAAGTCCTGTGTTGGTTCTTACTAGTTTTCACTGCCACTCTCTGGGCTTTTGGTGCTACTCTCTCGGTCAGCCTTCATTTTGACAAGCAATGGCCCATGTTTGCAACAGTACCTTTTCATGCCTGCTTCCTGTTTGTAAGAATTGGGACTGGGACCATGCGTCCTCCTTTGTTTGGAACTACATTCATTCCTTTTAGTCCAAACAATTATAATATCTTCAAAAACACTATGGACTTCCTGTGTGTCAAATTGTACTATAATCTGTCAGACAACTAGAAAAAACAAAAATCTCTTCGAGAGGTTCTTTTTTCCTTGGGCTGAGAGTCAAGGTGCCATGAGAAAACATATTCAAAATTCTTAGAAACTTAATTTTCTACCATAGAGGTTTAAGAGGCAGGCCATTAAGATTCTTAGAAGCCTTTTTGTTTAGCTCCATGCGGCAAGTTATGACCCATGAAGCAAATCCAACACAGCCTGTTTTTATTAGGCCTGCAAACAAACTAATAATAGCTTTTAAACTTTTAAAGGATTGTAAAAATAAAACAAACAGTACGCTGAAAACTACCAAACATTGTTGGAATAAATTAAAGAAGTTCTAAATAAGTGGAATGGCATCTTGTGTACATGGATTGGAAGACTTAATATTGTTGGGGAGGTAATACTGCCCAAAGTGATCTACAGATTCAGTTTAATCCCAATCAAAATCCAAAACAGCCTTTTTGGCAGAAATGGGAAAGCTCATCCTAAAATTATAAGCACTCCCAAATAGCCAGGAGATATATATATATATATCCTATGACCTGCCATCTGCCAGCTGAAGACCCATGAAATCTAGTGGTGCAGTTCCAGTCCAAGTCTTAAGTCCTGAGAAACAGGAGTGCCAATGTCTGAGTGTCTGAGAAGACAAATGCCCCAGCTCATACTGTCAAACTGAAAAAGAGAATTCTCCCTTCTTCTTCCTTTTTGTTCTTTTCAGATCTTCAATGGATTACATGATGCCCACCCACACTGGGGAGAGCAATCTGCTGTACTTGATCTACCAATTCTAATCTCTTCTGAAAACACCTCATAGACACACCCAGAAATAATGTTTAATATTGTATGTTATCTCATATGTTTAAGATATCTGGGCATCCCTTGGCCCAGCCAAGTTGGTACATAAAATTGACCATCACACTCAGACTTTCCAATTTCAAACTTACTATAAGCCTACAGTATTCAAAGCAGTGTGTACTGCCTAAGGATAGACATAAAACTCAGTGGAATAGAATTGAGAGTCCAGAAATAAACTCATACATCTATGGTTAATTGATTTTCAACAAGAGTTCCAATACCATTCAATGGAGAAAGAATAATCTCTTCAACTAATAGGTAAATTGGGCTTCACCAAAATTTAAAACATTTGTGCATCAAAGCACACTATTAATAGGTGAAAATTACAACCCACAGAATGAGAGAAAATATTTGCAAATTATGAATCTAATAAGATTTTAATATCCAGAATATATAAAGAACTCAACAACAAAAACACAATTTAAAAATGGACTTGAAGGCAGAGATAGAGACACAGATGTAGAGAACAAACGTATGGACACCAAGGGGGAAACGCGGGGGTGGGGTGGGATGAACTGGGAGATTGGGATTGACATATATACACTAATATGTATAAAATAGATAACTAGTAAGAACCTGCTGTATAAAAAATAAATAAAATAAAATTTTTTAAAAATGGACTTGAATATATATCTTACTAAAGAAAATTTATGTATGGCAAAAAGCACATTAAAATTAAATTTAGCTTTATTAGTCATTAGGGAAATGCAAATCAAAACCACAATAAGATACCACTCTATACCCTTTATGATGGTTTTAATTTTTCTAAATAAATAAATAAAACCAGAAAATAACAAGTGCTGGTGAGGATGTAGAGATATTAGAAAGGTCGTACGTTGCTGATGGGAATGTAAAATGGTGCAGTCACAATGGAAAACAGTTTAGCAGCCCATTACTAAATTAAACAGAATTGCGTGACTCAGCAATTCCACTCCAGGGTATGTACCCAAAAGAACTAACAAGAAGAATTCAAAGAAAAATTTGTACTTGAATGCTCATAGAATCTTTGTTCACAATAGCCAAAAGGTGAAATAACCCAAATATCCATGAACTGATGAATGAATAAACAGAATATGGTACATCCATACACTGGAATATTTATTATTCTGCTATAAAAAGGAATGAAATGCTGATACATGCTACAACGTCCAAGAGATGATCCTTGAAAACATTATGTTAAGCAAAAGAAGGGGGACACAAACGGTCACATATTGTATGATTACATTTATATAAAATGTTCAGAAAAAGGAAATCCACAGAGTCAGAAAGCAATGAGAAAGTGGTTGTCAGAGGCCGGGAGGAGTAGATGAGAAGTGACTGCCTAATGAGTGTGGGTTTTCCTTTTGTGGTGATACAAATATTCTGGAACTAGATAGTGGTGATGGTCACACAAAACTGTGTGCTAAATGTCACTAATAGTAAATTTTATGTTCTGTGTATTATGCTATAATAAACAAACAAACAAAGAATATGGGACACAGATCTTATGTAGCCTGCAAAACCTATAATATTTGCTAACTAGCCCTTTACAGAAAAAGTTTGCCAACCCATGGTCTACCTGAGAGCGCCTACCAAGCATGCTGTGAATATTTTTGAGGTCTTACCAAAGAATCTTGAACTATTTACTCTGAAACAATATTTTACTGGTAGCACCCTAATCTTTATGCTTAGCTTAAAGCCATTTCTTCCTTTGAGAGTCTTTTGCTGGATAGATGAGAAGCTAGATAAGACAAACATTTTTATTTTTAATCTGGCAAGTAACTGTCTCAGAAATGCTTCCTCTAGATTTTACATGAGAACTGAACAGTTTTTTTTTCTTTTGTTCATATTTCTTGTTTTTAAATCTTAAAATGCACAACCAAAAGAAGTCAGCTGACATTTTTGACATAGACTATTCTAATAGTCTTCTTAAGGTCCTTTCAGCTTCCCTCCCAACTGGTCCCAAAGTAAATACCACAAGGCTGAATGTGTATGTGTGTGAGCATCACCCCACTTCCAGGTTGACTGGTCCAGCTAGACAATTATCATGTGATTTTGCAGGCGAAGTCAGATAGTGGTTGGGCTAGATAGAGAAGATAACTTCTCTCACACATCTGGTACCTTGTCTAGAATGTCAGAACAGCAGGGGGCTGGCTAGGCATCTCTCACTCTCTCTCTCCACCCCCCTCGTCTCTTCACATAACTTGTGTGAGCTTTCTCAGAGCACAGTGGCTCAATGTGTTCAACCTTCTTACATGGCAGCTAGCTTCCCTCAGAATGAGCAATCTACCCAATCTATTTGAAAATTACAAGACTTCTTATGACCTAGCCTCAGAAGTCAGGCAGTATCTTTTGCACAAAAGTCTAGTGATCAAAAGCAAGTATTGTTAACTACAGTCATGTTGTATATTACATTCCCAGAACTTATTTATCTTATAACCAGAAGTCTGTACCTTTTGACCACCTTCATGCATTTCCTCTAGCCCCTGCCACCCCCACCTCTGGCAACGACCAATCTATTCCCTGTTCTATGAGCTTAGTTTAGATTCCACATATAAAGCCCTTAAAGTTTTAGGTTTAAGCAGGTACCAAGACTATTTTGACATCAAAATAGCCCCATCAAATAGAAGTTACTTAGTTATAAGTAAGCTCCCATGAAAAATTTTATTTGCCTGATTTCAAGCCCAGTGTTCTAACCATGGTGGTTGTTCTGGATAAGAAACCCAACTCCGGATGCTTAACCCAATGATTTCAACCTTTTGTGGTCTGACAACCACTGATTATGTGATTCTGAATGTAGGACCATGAAGACAGTGAGGGCAATAATGGCATTGTATAAACTCGGTGATGCTGCAGTTAAACCATAGTGAGGGATAATGCCTAGTAGCTATTTCATCTTGTCAAGATCATTTCTTTTCTGTCTCCAACTGGACTACCATCATTCTGCTTCTACAGCAAAAGAAATAAGACACTGACTTTCCATTTATTAGATTAGGCTTTGCTGAGGATCACATTTTGGTTAAAATGCAAAATTTGAAAACACACTGATTTCTTATGTCAGTAGCTTTGATGTATATATTTTAAGCTTGCTGTGTTTGGAAAAAGCTGTCTCACATTCCTTATCATTTTGTTATTGTATTTTTATCATTCATCATTAAGATCTTTAGTGAAGTTTACCATATTATTTCTATTCCAGGATATCTGTTTTTTAAAATGTTATAGATTATAAGATGATGATATATAAGCAGTGTGAGAATATAATAGCTCTCATTCTGTTTGTAATTTTTCATCCCAGAATGATGTTTTATGATGATCAAATGCATATGTCAGCATCTCTTCTTAGTCAAGTTCAGTTTTTTAGCATTGATAGAAATGGACAAAGGCAAACCAGCCATTCAAAATGCAAACTGTTTACTGATAGTATAAAAATACACAAACCTTATATCTATTAATCTATCAATAAATGTTTATTGAGTACCTACCATACACCTAATATAGTGAAATATATTGCATAAGTTATAGAAAAAATAGAATATTCTCAGTTCTTTCTAGGAAATTTATAGTCACATGAGGTGGACTACACACAGGAAACAGCTGGATAATACAGAAAGCACATACATGTATACTGGGACACATAGTAGAGCTGATTTGCAAGATGGGAGTTTGGGGATGAGTTTGGGCTAAGAAGGAGAAGTTGTTTGGAAGAAATAGAGCTTGAAATGAACCTTAAAGAAAAGCTTGAAATTAGATAGAGAAGAGGGAGAGAAAAAGTAGGAAGTCACACATGGTATGTATTCAGAAACCAGTAAGGGAATTAGCCCGAAGAAGGAAGCTAGTTTTAAAGAAGAGCGTTTGGATGGCTAGAAGGATCGAAATCCAGGAACAGAATTTTGATTCCAGTGTGGTAAATGAGAGGGAGCCATTGGAGGCTTTGGAACAGAGAAGGAAAACTCCATAAAATCTGCAAAATAATTGGATAAGGGAAAATCTAGGGCCAGTGAACAGGAGGGTTTAAATAAGAATGGGCAATGGAGACTGAGAGAAAATAACTGATATTATTTGCCCATTTATATATGAGTCTTAGTTATACTTTAAAATGTTCATTTTAAAAAACTGTAGTTTGTTACGTTTGGCTCTTCTACAGCTTTTTTTCTGGGAAGATTTTCCAATAGTATTCAAAAGACTACATTAATATTTTTCTTTTTAATATTTATGTTACAAGAATGACATACATACACTGAGGAGCTTTTTCAAAATATTCAATCAGCAAAAAGAAGAAAATGAAAATCATGTAAAGTTCCACTTACTTTTAAATCATACCTTTAATATTGTAGCATACAGTCTTTTAGTTACTTCTATACTCACATTTTTGTTGTTGAAAAAACAGCATTATATTGTGCCCTTATTCCGTAATTGTTTTTTTTTTACTTGAGTATATAATAAATGTTTTTTCCCATGACATTTAACTAGTCTTCTAAGATAACAATAATCTAAGTGGTTACGCTGTACTGCTTGGTTGGAATAGACCATGTTTATTTCCCTAGTGTCCTACTATCGGACACTAGGTGGTTTCCAAGTTTTTCTATGATAAAAACGGTTACATAAACATCCTTGTAGCTAGATCCTTGTGTGCACACAAAATAATTTGTTACATGATAGTGGAATCAAAATCGTTTATAACATTTTGGGTTTAAATATAAACACACCAGTAATTTAGTTGTTTAACAGGTGAACAGAGTTCTTCTCTGTATCAGTATTTTTAATCTTGTGACAAAAACTGCTCACTTTCTGCCCAAGTTTTTCTTTTCTGCTTTTAAAATGTATAAGTTAATTGTTACTGGTTATTTATTATGTGCTAGGCTGGTACAAAATATTTTATGGGCATTATCTCATTTACACTTAATGTTATGGAACTTTTCTTTGAGGGGTGCTTTGCCATTCTCATCATTGTTATTATCAATAGAGTAGGAAAATAAAGAGTTGTGGTGTAGATAGTCCTGAAACCTTATTTTGATGTGGATACCAACTCATGTCTGTCTAGCCTCTCTATATCTGGATACAACGGTTATGATAATTTCTACCAAAATCTTAGGGATGCTGTCATAATGGCGTGTAAAACTTTACTATGGGCTTCTTGTAATTACAATAACAGAATGTCTATATTATGACCATTGTTTTTATCTTAGCAATGAAGAAGTTTGAATTATGTGATTCCTTTGCAAATATAGATGGACAGCATAATACAAATTATGTAATGCATTTGTCTCTTGGAAGCAAGGTTTTGCAGAGGTTTAAATAAATGCCTTTGTGTCTGAGCAGTGGAGTGATCAAACTCTCTTTCTCTGCCTCCTCTCAGCTGAGTTTCCTTTCCCACAGAAGTTTTCTTCTCCCCCACTGCAAATTTCGCTGTAAAAGATGTGTGTGCAAATGTCCACAGGTGTTGATCCTGTGCATAACGTCAGATGAACAACACTGGTGCATAGTAAACTATACGTGCATCTGCAAATAATTGCCCATGGTTTCTGAAATTGGGCCAGCAGGTTTGTGTTTGTTTTTTTTTTAAACCCCAATGTATATGCTGCTCTTAACTTGTTCCAGATTTAGTTTCTCAGTTGCACTCCCATTTTCTAAAGGTATAGACATTAGTAAGGCCATCTTTTCCCTGTAGAATGTCATGTTACCCAGCCCCTGAAAACCATAATGTAAAACCTCTGTAGAAGAACATTTTAGTATGTGCTTTAAGCTTCACATATAGGAAAAAAAAAAAAACCTGGAAAAGAGTGCTTGCATCTTCTGCAAAATAAGTCTTTAAGACACTATTCATTCTGTAGTTCAACTCCCCCTGAGCAAAAGACTACATGACAAATTTCTGTTAGAATTTAGAAGCAGCAGAAAAACAAAATTTGCCTTAAAAAATCCCCCAAATAACAGCTATGCTTCATTTCATTGGCCAATAGGAAGTAGATAATTCATTTTTCCCAGTCCTTTGGCCTGATCTAACAATAAGCTCAGTGTACTGTAGACAGGTTATATATGATACATACTTTTTAAAATTTCATTTTAATCCTTTGGTTCAAGTACTACAAAATGATACAGCTACATAATTGGATAACACGTCCGTTAGGAAGAACTATCGTAACATCCTATTATGGGAGCTGCAATACTCATATTTCTATCTAAGATGTCACTCAGAATTACTAAAGATGATTTGCTCATTGCCTTCATCCTCATTCCCACCGTTGCTTTGTTAGTTCAGGTCTCAATTTTTTCTGATATTCTAGCTGGTCTCCTTCATTCCAGTCTTGTTCCCTTTAAAGCCATCCAAAATAGTACCAGAGTTTTTCTCTATAATGAAAAATCTTAGCATCTCTCTCACTTGCCTTTGAGCCCTAAATGGCTCCCCAAGGATGTTTCATAAAATAAAGAGTTGTGGAATGATTTGTGACTGTTGTACCAAAAAAGCATTCTCTATTCAAATAAATTGGAAAGTTCCTTGGAGTTAAATGGATTTCCTTATTGCAAGACTACTCAGAGCCCCTAGTATTCTAAAGTTCATTGGGAGCTACTAAGAGAGCTATAGGAAAGTATGTATAATTTCCCAGAAGTATATATCCACAGGGTCCTTTTTCTTTTTTTTTTTTTTTTTTTTTGCGGTACGCGGGCCTCTCACTGCTGTGGCCTCTCCCGTTGCGGAGCATAGGCTGCGGACGCGCGGGCTCAGCGGCCATGGCTCACGGGCCCAGCCGCTCCGCGGCATGTGGGATCTTCCCGGACCGGGGCATGAACCCGTGTCCCCTGCATCGGCAGGCAGACTCTCAACCACTGCACCACCAGGGAAGCCCCATAGGGTCCTTTTTTGTGGAAGTCCCCATCTACCTTTTCAGCCTTATCTTAGGCCACATATGTGCTGCAGGACTTGGTATTTCTGGGCTACATTGTGTGCTTCCTCATCTCGATATAAGTTTATGCCCTTCTTTCTGCCTATGGACACGTTTCCCCTTCTTTCTCTGTCAGATAAGTACATAGTCATTCTTCAAAACCCAGGTCAGATTCTGACATCCCTATAAAGCCTTTCTTTAACTTCTCCAGTGCAGAACTATTCCCTTCCTCCTCAATGTGGCCATTGAACATTTCCTTAAATGTCTATTATTGGACTTCTCACTGTAGGTTATTTATTCATTTATTATCTCACACAAATATTTTATCGTATTAAAGAAAGCATACTCATGATTTAGAATTCCATTTAGGGCTTCCCTGGTGGCGCAGTGGTTGAGAGTCTGCCTGCCGATGCAGGGGACACGGGTTCGTGCCCCGGTCCGGGAAGATCCCACATGCCGCGGAGCGGCTGGGCCCATGAGCCATGGCCGCTGAGCCTGCACGTCCGAAGCCTGTGCTCCGCAACGGAAGAGGCCACAGCAGTGAGAGGCCCGCGTACCGCAAAAAAAAAAAAAAAGAATTCCATTTAAATTTGTAGGTGAATACAGTAGTTAGTCTCCTGTACAGACGCTCCCCTCCTCAATGAACCATCACTACCAGATTTCATGCCAAGGAGTAATCCCTTCCCTTTGAACCTGGGCTGGTCTTGTAAATAAGTTCTGGGGATGTAATGTACAACATGACTGTAGTTAACAATACTGTATTGTATATTTAAAAGTTGCTAAGAGTAGATCTTAAAAGTTCTCACCAGAAGAAAAAAAATTGTAACTACATGAGCTGATGGATGTTAACTAAACCTATTGTGGTGATCCAATATATGCACGTATCAATTCATTATGTTGTACACCTTAAACTAATGCAATGTTTTATATCAATTGTATCTCAGTAAAACTGCAGGAAAAAGAAAACCTTGAAACTAGAAGGTCCATAAAAGCAAAGAATATTAAAATGTCATTAAAACATGGATTACCTTTGATTTTTTTCTGAAAAATTTACTATTAGAGCAAATGTGAAGAATTACACTTATCCATGTTCAACTTGAAACAGCTTATGTTTAAATGATGTTCCATCAAAAGTCACTGTATTAAAGGAAACAGCACATGTAAGATAAAATGCCCTGGGCTTCTTTAAAGAATGTTATAGATTTCTTCTCTAGTCTTTCACCAACCAGATACTTCTACAAAGATACACAGGGCTTTGGGGAATTTGACTTCTGCAGCCTTTGCTGGGGTCCTGGAGGACTTGGGAGGAATTCTAAATAAACAGTCTTTCAGCTGAACCTAGCCATGAAGCGCTTACAAGCCCCTCTCCGCTCCCTCTAAGTGGGAATTACTAGTTCACCAGCCGCCTACACTCATCAATACAGAGGAGTCTTGGATTATCAGAAACCAGATCCTGTGGAGATGAGTAAACACCAATCAACAGCCCCATTAGCTTCCAGAGGACTCCATACTATGTTTATAGTAAATAGTGAGACAGCCAGCACCCAGAGTCCTGGTCCTCCTGGATTTTTTATTCCATTTAGGTGTTGTAAGTCTGCCTTTTTATAGGATTTTTCTGTGCTGCACTCTCTCTGCTCTATATTTTTAAATAATAACTCCTTTCTTTCTTTTTAATAAAACAAGGGGAAAATCTGAAGTTAAATATCTGTGGCCTTTCTTAAAACAACTGGCTTCTCAATTGTGTTCAACCATCTGCAGGTAAGTGCTGAAGTGCAGAGGCAGAAAATGAAGATGCCTTAATTTTTTTCCTAGACTCTAAGACTAGTGCTCTTATAGGTGTGATTAATCATGGGACCTTTTTTCCAATTTAAGGAAGAGACATCTCGATTTATTACTCATCTAGAGCTGTATTTGAAATGCAGACGTTTCAGGCCGCAGCCTCTTCTAGGGGATGCAGCTGGCCTCATTCTTTATTGTTGCCTGCGGATAATGACACATAGGAGAGCTGGGCCAAGTTTTGGGCGATGCTCTTTCACTCTGGAAGTGGCTAATACGTGAAGTGCGTTAACACAGCCAAGAGAAGACCTGGCAGCCCTGGGGGCAAGGTCACCAAAATGGATCAGAGACCTGAGTATCTCCTAGGGTTGAGAGTTCAAGAGCTTAGTTATGGCGCTAGTTATGGCTCTAGAGAAGAAGTCATATTTACTTGTAGGAGCCAGTCTGTGAATCTCACATTGGCAAGAGGGAAATTGAGGTCAGCAGTTTTCTTTCACGAAGTGAATGTAATCATATTTTGGGTTTGATTGCCATTCAATTGATTTTTGTCGGTCACTTCCTTACATCTTACCTGTGTCTATGAAAGAGTACAGAGGTTTATTGTGCAAAATTTTTAGACATTTATATAGAGAGAAATATTTCAAAATCTAACATATTTTTATATTAGAAATATTGTGTGCTATCATATTTTCTCAGTGCAAAAAATCAAGAGCCAATTTAGAGGTCTAAACGATCCCTCATGCTATACATGTGACTTTTATAGAAAGAAAGCCCTGTCATTATGTGAAAAGCTGGCCTGACACTCAAGGAAAAAATGTGTTATTATAGCCTACCCAGAAAATAAATTACACATAGAAGTGGCTGAGAACTCAAATATTAGAAAATAATCAGAAAAAAAGGATGTCAACCTTAATTTAACATTTTAATATTGTAGTATGAAACTAACATTGCAACCATTTCCCACTAACTGTTGATGATACAATCCAAAACCTGGCACTTAGTTGGCATTAAGCAAGCGAGCAGGTAAGTGTGACATAACTCATTGGAGAATCGGTCACTCAGTCCACCTCATGACTGCTGCAAGGGTCACCACCTCCTCCCCTATATACTACGATTAAATTTGCCTTAGGACTTAGGACTGAGGTATTTCCTAAGAGTTAAAATGAAATGGGAAAAAAATAAAGTCTAGCCTACAAGGCAGAGGTTCCAATGTTTCTTGGCTGAGACATTTTTACTCTTCACACTGACTTAGACCATTGGCCTTCCATTCCTTCCCTGAGAGTCTCAGATCAATATGATAGATAAAGGTAAAGCTTAAAGTAAACGATTACCCTATAAGCTGATGGGAATTGTAATTTCAGTGTATAGCAAACACGACAGGGTACAGTAAGCTTACAAGCATAAAAAATTCATCACTTATTTCCAGTGATTGATTTGTATTCTGGTTTAATTAGGCATGAAAGAGTCCATTTTTTTAAAGCTTTCCTTTCCTTTTCGTTTTTATTTCCTTTTACCACTGCCTGCTGTAGAAGCTAATCCCCAGCTGTCAAGTTAAGGACATTTAAAGGTAGACACTAACAAAAAACATTACGAATCATGAATGCATTTTCACATATCAACCATGGATCTCAAGCTGGGATTTATAATTATATTTCTGGAAGATTGTCTTATTTTTATAATTAATATTATTTTAATTACAATATCGTCATTTACAAACATAATCTGTAAAAACAGATATATTAGCTTCCCAAAAGACAGATGTCTTATGATACCCACTAAACCTACAATCTTGGTTGGTCGATTCTTAGTTACCAATGTAAGTGACTTTAAGAGAAGTATACGTTTATAGAACTCAGGAAAGAATGAAAGCCTGACCCATAAACTAGATGGGGGTCAGGGTGGGATAAGAGATTGGGGATGAGGGACCGATGGAAAGCACGATTTGTTTACTAAAATAACAAACTTACAAATGCATTCAGAAATGCACCAAGAGTGTCCATGTTTATTTTAACTAACCACCACAAAAAAGGAAAAGTCAGGACAATAGTGAAGGCCAGCTGTTGTTTTTCTTGAAGAGGTCCCAGCTCCGTATGCTGAGGAACTCTACTCGAGATGGCCTGGCTGAGACAAATGTTCTGTCCACACTTTAAATGGCAGCTGGTTATTAAATGACTCCCAATAGAGTGAACACTTGCTATTGACAATAAGGTAATATAAGGACCGTGCAGAGCAATCAGGATGGGAATGTGAATGAAAAATCTTTAATCTGAAATTACAGCTGTCAGGGTTATATTATAAAACATGAAAGTTGCATCTGCAGTTAGAATTAATGTGTCCCAAAAGCCAAGTTTCTCATAAACTGCATCTTGCAGATACATATTTTATAAATAGACTACCCGTCTTCTATAAATCAAAGAGAACTGTGGCCTATATTAAGGAATTAAAAGGGGTCATCTCTCTTGGCACTGGTATTTGTTGAGCAGTATTGGGGAGGCAGGGGTGCAGTGTGAAATGAACATTGATTTCCAAAGTCTGGCAGAGAGGTTAGAAGTATTAGCCCTGCACAGAAATATTCACTGATTCCAGCACCACATACAAATGACTTTAAGCTCTATTTTGTAATACACTGTGAATGAGGAAAAACAGGGATTATGACATAATATAAACAAGTGAAATGACCTTCCTGGCAAATTTACCAACAGAATGTAAATTTTGGTTGCTGGGTAGTTTATTTAAAAAACTGATATAACCTCTCTGGGGGCGATCACATGCTTTTAAAAACAGTCATAGTCTTAAGATAATTTTACATCAGAGATACATAAAAATCCATATTAGTAATGCCACATAAACACATAAAATTGAAGGCCTGGAAACATTATTAGAGATCATCTAGTCCAGGAACTCATTTGTTAAAATCTGTTGCATTTTTTAAATAAACATGTCAGATACCAAATGGCATTTATATTTTAAATCTCTGAAAACATTGAGCATTTAGTCTCACAGAGGCTGAAATCCCTTTCTCATATTTAAGGTGGTATCTCACTTAAAAGACAGAGTTGACTGTAATGAACTAGGTGTTATTTTTATTGCTAATATCTGAGGCATCGTGGTGAGTCGCTGATGCCTCTGTGGTTTTAAAAAAATAAAGCCATGGGCTTCCCTGGTGGAGAGTCCGCCTACCGATGCAGGGGACACGGATTCGTGCCCCGGTCCGGGAAGATCCCACATGCCGCGGAGCGGCTGGGCCCGTGAGCCATGGCCACTGAGCCTGCGCGTCCGGAGCCTATGCTCCACAACGGGAGAGGCCACAGCAGTGAGAGGCCCGCGTACTGCAAAATAAATATAAATAAAGCCATGCCTCTTTTATCAGCTACTTAATATAACAGAGCTTCTTTAAAAGAAAGAAATGATAGCTAAATAGATAGCAGCATCACACCGGCAAGCCTAATACTGGTCCCCTTTGGCATTATTAACCCTGGGAAATGCATCACTGCTATGAAAAAATACAGAAGGCATATTTATTAAAGTCTAAGAATAAACTCTTAAGAAGTATCCACTTCTTTTGCCTGAGTAGTAATTGTTGGCCCACAGAAGGAGCTATATTTTAATTCATCTATTGTACAATTAATGTTAAATAGAAAAATCAAGTGGATAAACAATGTATACAAGTTAATAACTTTTTTTGTGATCATTTTGCAGAAGACTAACTAGATACACCTAATACAAACCTTCTTCAGTTTCCAAGGAGAGGAACTGTCAAAGTAGCTGAGCAGGCAATAGTAGGGTACAGGGATGCAGACCCCCTAACTGAAAGAATGGATTTACTTTTACCTCTGGGGTTTGCAGACTGGGTATGTGCTTCAGTCACTAGATGCTACTGGATTTTTGAGCGGCATAAAAGGCCAAAAATCCTTTCTTTGTTTCACAATCATTTTATGGCCTTGTCTCATTTCTATAGACCTTAGCTTCAGTTTCCCATGCCTCTGTGACGCGGTGCACGGGCCTCTCACTATCGCGGCCTCTCGTTGTGGAGCACAGGCTCCAGATGCGCAGGCTCAGTAGTTGTGGCTCACGGGCCTAGTTGCTCCGCGGCATGTGGGATCTTCCCAGACCAGGGCTCGAACCCGTGTCCCCTGCATTGGCAGGCAGATTCTCAATCATTACGCCACCAGGGAAGCCCTGCCTACGTCTTTTTTGGCCATCCACCCAGAAGCTTCCACCATTGGTGCAAAATGCAGCAGCTCAACTACTTGAGAATTTGGACTGATAAGAAAGCAGAAGACACAGTTCAAGCCCAGCATCTTATATGCAAAGACTTCAGAATGGGTCTATTAGCACAAGAGTTCTCAAATGAGGTTTTGAACTATAGTTCCAAGTCCAAGCTAATGATCTGACATTGGATCTAATAGCTTGTCCACTGAATGTGTAGGTGAGTAGATTTTTGTAAGCTGTATATTTTGATAAGTTTGAATGTAAAAAAATCACTTTTATATTAATAGAATTGTTCACAATGAAAACTTTAGTTGTAAAGATTTTACACTTACAGTAATGTACTTTGACTCCTAGAAGTCCAAGAGTGACTCAAACTAGAAAAGAAATCAAACCTGGGACAGGAATCTAGCTACGAATGAGTGAGAATTGCTTTTCTGATATTTAAGAGCTCTTCAAAGAAAAGAGAAATGAAAGGGTAAGAAGACAACCTAGGAAAGACAGCAAAAATGATGAGTGGAACTGAGAGATTATATATGTATATAAAAACCTATGAACCAATCCTACAGTACAAAATGCTTCCCAGATCTTCCAGCCACCTGAAATTAGAGTGACTAAATGCCATCAGCTATGATGCACAGACCTTAGGCTCCAAACCTGTATTCAAGAAATATAGAGGAGTGCTTCATGTCTGCTCTCTGCAAATGTGGGAGAAAACTGAATGGAAGAAAAGAGTACTCAGAACACTGGACAAGTCACTTGGAGTCTGGCTACCAGAATAGGCACACTTTGCCATGTTTGCAAATGACAAATTCAAGGAAAAGAAAGAGATCATCATCCAATATAAAGCTGCCATATTTTAATGATATCACAAAATAGCATTGAACTAAACAAAAATCAAAACTACCATCTACCCTCATCATCCTTTTATGAACAAAAGAGCATTTGGTATTTTAATTCCCCAAATTAAGAACATAATATCAGAACAAAGCTTTTTTCTTCCCAAAGAGAGTAAACATATTTTCTCCGGCTTCCCTGGTGGCACAGTGGTTGAGAGTCTGCCTGTCGATGCAGGGGACACGGGTTCGTGCCCCGGTCTGGGAGGATCCCACATGCCACAGAGCGCCTGGGCCCATGAGCCATGGCCGCTGAGCCTGCGCGTCCGGAGCCTGTGCTCCGCAACGGGAGAGGCCACAACAGTGAGAGGCCCGCGTACCGCAAAAACAAAAACATATTTTCTCTCTTCCTCCGAAAAGGATGCATTAATATATGAACATGGAAAAGTGACAACATAAGAATATACATTATAACACTGCATTCAGTGTAACTGTTTTCTTATGAAAGTCTAATATGTACCGTATATTATGTGATACGAGGTAAAGTGAAGCTCATTGTTGTATCAATGTCTATATAAGGCCATGGTATTGAAGACACAAACCAGAGTTTTAAAATCATTTCACTTAACCTATAACATTTGAGAGAACAAAAGGACAAAAGGATTACAGCTCTCAAACCTCCCATGAATGTCTGGCCAGATGAGGAAGAAATTAGCCCAGAGAGGCAAGTTTTTGAGGGCCCAGGTTAATAAGGCTTCTGTAGGACCCAGAGAACTGACCACCTAGCAAGGAACACTCAGGAGTCTGAGAGGAATCTAAGAAGTACCCCAGACTGAGTGCAATGAACATTAATGAAACTTTAAATTAAGGTATTTAAGTGTCTTGACTAAGACCCTAAATAATATTGAAAGAGTGTGAGAGAATGCTAACCTATATCCAAAATATTCAAATTCATTTGGGTTTATCTACCTTTCTGGATACTGAGAATACGCTGATCATTGATATTTAGAGAAGTAATTTGTAGTTAGTGAACATATGCTGTAAATTCAAACTGGTAGTGAAATAACTACATATAATGTCCTCAAAGGAAGTATTAAAATATGCTGTTAATTTTAAAGTTATAAAATGGAAAAAATACAAAAATGAAGAAAATTTCCTTTAGCTTCACAAAAACTTTTCAATAGAAAACTGAATTTCAGTAGTTCTTTTTGAGAATATTTATGAGCTACTTACACTTTATTATGAGGGAAGTCTTTCCTACATTTTTCTTTAATATACCACACTTGGTTGACAAATGCAAATACTCTGAGATGCTATCCTAGCAGAAACCATTGTGGTTTGAGGGTTTTCTCGTCATCTTGCATTAGAGAAAGTGATGCTGAATCATATACATTTAACAAATCAAAAAGCAACAAACGTGTTTGTAATGGAAATGTCCCATAGCAAGTAATCATCATGATGCCACTAAAGGAAAACAAGACCTTTTATTTACTTGACACATTTTGCTATGTTCCATAGAGAAAGAACGCTTTTACCAAATACTGTTGAACTGAAATCCTGCCCATCCAATTTCATCTTCAAATGGATTTTAATACTGATTATAGTAAATACTATTTTCTTCATGAAAATGAATTTCCATTAGACACAAGGGACATTATTCTTGTAACTGGTATAGATCCAAGAGAATCAAATCATGTTCACCAACAAGGAAAACTCCAAAAAAAAAAAAAAATGATGGTCTCAGTAGTTATAATAGTGACAAACTTTGCAACACATGAACAGATAGAGCTATGTCTTCCATGTTACAAACCAAGCTATGCATTGTATGTTGTAGAACTGTAAAAAATACAAATAAAAATCTCATAACTTGAAGGTGGGGAAATTGAGTCACCAGTGGACAAGAAATGTTCATTCATTTCTGAAAGTCAAAGAGTTATGAAAGCTAACGGATGGCTGAAACTATTTTTTTTTTTTTTTTTTTTTTGCATTACGCGGGCCTCTCACTGTTGTGGCCTCTCCCATTGCAGAGCACAGGCTCCGGACGCGCAGGCTCAGCGTCCATGGCTCACGGGCCCAGGCGCTCCACGGCATGTCGGATCTTCCCGGACCGGGGCACGAACCCGTGTCCCCTGCATCGGCAGGTGGACTCTCAACCACTGCGCCACCAGGGGAGTCCTGAAACTATTATGAGAAAGTTTGAGCCCAAGACCTGCTGTGAAGAATTGTAATGAAAAGGAGGTGGGAGCCATCTACCACTGGGAATCCCAGAAGTTAGGTCAAGAAGAAACAATGAGGAGGGTAAAAATGGGGATATTAAATGAAGATTTGTACATGGAAAAATTCACCAATCTGTACCTCCAGTTGGCAGAATTTGAAAATTCAGAGTCTGTATACTCTACATGATATTCCCTGGGGATTCTTCTCTGACAAGTTCGAATGAACCTCTTGGGTTAAGTTGAGGTTTCTAGTGTGAAAGTTACTGCCAAGAATAAAGCCTTCTTTGTTTTGCCTTTTGAGAGACCTGAGGCCTGATAGCTGTTCTCTGTTCACTAAACTTAAAACTAAGCCTACCAGTCAATAATCTATAGCCACATATCAAGCTGTTTACCTATTAGCACAGGAAATGTTTGCTAACTTACCAATGCTTCTTTTTAAAATATAAACAGACAACCAAGGGTTTTCAGACAAATAAGAAAAAGATGGAAGAGAAAGAGCTAAATAAATTAACAGAAAAAAAATCTTGAACAAGTAATTCAAGAATAGAAGAGAACTTTTAAAGAATTATAATTAACACACTCATGGAAGTTCAAGAAAACATTACACCCACAAAACAAGAATAGGATGCTATACAAAAAGAACTACACAATTATAGAGAAAGCTCATGGGGAGTGAAAATATGGTCTCTAAAATTAATATTTCCAATTAAAAGACAAGGATATATCCAAGATTATAGAGAAAAGCACAGAGATACTAAATATGAAAGAAAAAACACAAAGTATGAGGGCCAATTCAGGATTTCTAGCACAATATTACTAGAGACAGAAAAAGCAGGAAATTCTCAAAGAAAATATAGACATGTAAAAACACTGGGTTTTTTGAGCAATGGGGACATCATCAATGACCTGCATTCAATAGGATATTTCTAGCATCAGTAGCAAATAGACTATAGAGACATGAAAGTAGAAACAAGGAACAGCTGAAAGCATCCAGGTAGGAGATGATGATACCGCAGAAGTGGAGCTAGAGAGAAGTGGTCAGATTCTAAACAAAACTTAAAGGTGAAATCAACAGAATTGTGTTAGATGTGGGATGTGAGAAAAATAAAGGAGACATCAAGAAAGGGTCAAAATTTTTTGATCCAAGCAACTAGGTGAATGGAATTCTAGTTTACTGAAAGGGAGAGTACTGCAGAAGGAACAGGTCTTGCCAGTGGAATTTGGGGAGAAATATGTAATTTGGATTGGCTACATTAGATGCGAAGTTCATATCAGATATCCAATTGGTTATATTGAATAAGTAGTGAGATATCAGAGTGAAATTCCAGGGAGATGATTCTAGTAATAGTGAATAAATGACATTTAAAGCTAAGGCACTGGATGAGCTCACCAGAGAAAGACTGAGTATCTAGAGATAATAGGAAAGGTCCATAGACGGGGCCCTGAAGCACCCCAGTGTTGAGATGTGAAGATGAAGAGTAACAAGCCGAGAGGGAGCATCTAGTGAGGTAGAAGGATGACCAAAAGAGACTGGTATGCCAGAAGTCAAGCAAGTTTCAAGAAGTAGGGAGTCATCATCTGTGTCACAACTTGCTCCACACTAAGTGAAATAAGGACTTAAAAGCGATCATTGGATTTTGCAGCCTGGAGCTCTTTGGTGACATGACAAAAGCTGTTCTTGAGGTGATAGGGGTGAAACCAGTGTGTTTAAGGGAGGATGGGAAAGGGAGTAGAGGGAGATTATACATAATCTTTCAGGAGATCTTCTAGAAAAGTTAGCACAGAACTTCAGAGGTGTTTGGAAGTATATTGGGATCAAAGGAAGATCTGTTATGATGTGTGATATTGTAGCATATTTGTATCATATTGGGGATGTTCCTGTGGAGAGGGATAATTTGATTCAGGATGGGGAGGGCAACTACAGAAGCAATGTCCTTAGAACAAGAAGGGAAAAACAATGTGCAAAAGAGGGGCTAGCCTTACATGGAGCAAAGGCAATTCAGAGGAAGGCAGAATGTATAGGGCCAGATGTGTGCAGGTAGGTAGATTTGGGCTAAAGCACACAGAAGTTGCTTTTTGATTGTTTCCATCTTTTCAGTGAAATAAGAAGAAAAGGAGAGCAGAAGAGGAAGTGGGGGAGGTTAGAGAGGAGATAAAAAGATGTTAAATCATCCTGTAGGAGAGGAGTACAGCTCCTAAGGAAATAAAGGAGGCTTATAAGGCAGCACAAAGAGCACACTTGAGAATAGTAGTTATGAACTTAAAGAGAGACACGGGAAACTGATACGTGCCTTTCTTCAGCTCTAGTCAGGCGCTTGGGCAACTGCACGGTGGGTTAAGAGTTGATCTTTATAGGCTTTGGGTTTTGCGAGGCCAGTATAAGAGCAGGAGAGATGAGCCAATGAGTTGAGGGGGTAGGCAAGGGAGTCATTATAATGATAGAGCACACATAAGCAATATCATAAGATATTTGTCTTTCTCTGTCTAACCTACTTCACTCAGTATGACAACTTATATGTGGAATCTAAAAAATGGTACAAATGAACTTATCTACAAAACAGAAATTGAGGGCTTCCCTGGTGGCGCAGTGGTTGAGAGTCTGCCCGCTAATGCAGAGGACACGGGTTCGAGCCCCGGTCTGGGAGGATCCCACATGCCGCGGAGCAAATAGGCCCATGAGCCACAACTACTGAGCCTGCACGTCTGGAGCCTGTGCTCCGCAACAAGAGAGGCCGCAATAGTGAGAGGCCCGCGCACCACGATGAAGAGTGGCCCCCACTTGCCACAACTAGAAAAAGCCCTCGCACAGAAACGAAGACCCAACACAGCAAAAAATTAATTAATTAATTTTAAAAAAATACAGGAATTGAGTCACAGATATAAAAAACAAACTTATGGTTACCATAAGGGGATAAATTGGGAGATTGGGATCGACATATACACACTAGTATATACAACATAGATAACTAATAAGGACCTACTGTGTAGCACAGGGAAATCTCTTCAATACTCTGCAATGGCCTATATGGAAAAAGAATCAAAAAAAGAGTGGATATATGTATACGTAGAACCGATTCACCTTGCTGTACAGCAGAAATTAATACAACATAGTAAATCAACTATACTCCAATAAAAATAAAAAATAAAATAAAAATGATAGAGCAGAGCTTCTAAGCTGGTTAAGGAGGCAAGTGAGGATATGAGGAGTGGGATGGACAGTGAAAAAGTGGAGAATTAGAAAGAAAGGAATTTTGGAATAAGGACACTACCGAGAGGGAGAAAGAAAGAGAGAATGGGATGGTGTTGGGATAAGAGGAGAAAGCAGGGAGTGACCTGAGATCGGAGTGATTGAAATTGAAATTAAAATTGAAATGTCAAGGGCTTCCCTGGTAGCGCAGTGGTTGAGAGTCCGCCTGCCGATGCAGGGTACACGGGTTCGTGCCCCGGTCCGGGAAGATCCCACATGCCACGGAGCGACTGGGCCCGTGAGCCATGGCCGTTGAGCCTGTGCGTCCGGAACCTGTGCTCCGCAACGGGAGAGGCCACAACAGTGAGAGGCCCGCGTACCAAAAAAAAAAAAAAAAAAATTGAAATGTCAAGGTCTAAGATGTGGCTAGAGTGACTCAGGTGGAGTGGAAGGCAAACTTCTGAGGCATGAGGAGGTCAAGAACCTGGGGAGTTAGGCTAGTGGAAGGATTTGCCCGCATTGAAATCACCAAGATTTATGCACATATAAACAGGAGAAAGTAGTCTACTTAGAACATGAATTTTGGATATCAATGTAGTGGAAAAGAGAAGACTCGTACTGAATTCTAGAAACACATTCTAGCACTAGATAACTATTCTCTGAAAAAGGGCAAAAAGATTTCATCACTTGCAACTGTGGCCTGGATAAATTGGCCATGTGATTATGTACTTCTCACCAAGCAAACTTCAAACAACTAGTTCAAAGTCTAGGTACTTTCAAGTCCCTGATTTGCCCTAAATAAGGGTATTACAAGCAGTTAGGACCCTGGAAATCACTATTCTCTTCTTCTGTAAATAAATGAATTAGCATTCTCAATCATAATTTAATTGGCTATGATTATAACCCCTTTCAGTCTATCAGCCAATACATGATAAAAACCTAATTTTCTAACAACAAAAATGAGAGTCCTGGGGCTTCCCTGGTGGCGCAATGGTTGAGAGTCCGCCTGCCAGTGCAGGGGACACGGGTTCGTGTCCTGGTCCGGGAAGATCCCACATGCCACGGAGCGGCTGGGCCCGTGAGCCATGGCCGCTGAGCCTGTGCTCTGCAACGGGAGAGGCCACAGCAGTGAAAGGCCCGCGTACTGCAAAAAAAAAAAAAAAAAAAAAAAAATAAAAGTCCAATTCAGAATTGTGGTAAATATCCCAAGGTCACCAGCAAAAAAAAAAAAAAAAAAAAATTCCAAAGAAGATTGGGAAATCTTCCTCCTCTTCTTGATTTTTCTTTCTTTGATGAAAATGTGTGCTGTAATTGCCATATAATACATACATAATATAGCCTTCAGTAGTGCCAGTTAAATGTGTGGTACTTTATTTTTACAATATAATTTTGACAATGTAGTCATGAAGTGTTTTTTACTACACACTGTACTTTCAGATGCCACAATAAGAAAAAGAAGAATCATTTGATTTACTACCAGAAAAACTGAATCAACTGAAAATTAAAATAGACTTCTCCAAATGGAAATATTTATCTTAATTTCAATTTCTTTGACATGTTTGTATGCCTCATAGTTACTACAGTGAAACATATGTTAAGTATTTATTCATTGATTCATTGTGACATATTTTTAAATATTTTATTTTAGAGGCATGAGGTTTATATGGTGGATCAAACAAACAAAAGACACTGAGGTTATTCTAACGGACATATAATTGAGGTAAATAAGGTTTTAAAACAGTACTATAAGAAATATCAAAGGGCATACAAATATTTTTGAACTTCGGTACAGACGATCATGTCAATGACAGTCTATATCAGTCAACTCAGGTTAAATAATATTGTGATAACAAAAAAAAAACCTAAAAAGTCCCAGTGGCTTACAAAACGAAGGTTATTTTTCACTCACATTACACGTCCATTTGGGGTCAAGAATGATATATCTTCTACATTTCTTTGTTCCCTACCTGAAGGGATTTCTGTTAGGGCAAATGGAAAAGAGAGCACGGAGGAACCACACCAGAATTCTTAAAGCCTTTGTTTAGAAATATCACATAATTCCCACTTACATTTTCTTTGGCCAAGGGAAATGGGGGCTGGAAAGTATGGTCTTTCTACAGGGAGAGGCAGCACAGCAATTCCTTAGAAATGTTCAATATTGTTAATATTTTAAAAAGCTAATGTTCATTTACCAGAGACAAAACATCTAGCTGCAATTATTTCAGGAGTATATTGGATCGTTTCAAGACCCAAGGAGGAATCCCGCTCCAGGTGTAAGGCAGGGAGAGAGGGCAGCTGTAGATCTCTTGCTGAACGGAACCATGGTTGGAGTATAGGGAATATATCGTTTGTATGTGATTGCCCTTCATTTTTCTCTGTTTACTTATTCTTGGGCTGTTGGCCTCTCACTCACGATCAGATCCTATGTCGACATTAGATGACCCAACTCCTGACCCCCTTCTGGCTTAGCACAGCATTCTGGCAATCACACATTTCCAGCCATCAGATCTCTGCTTCTGTCCAGGTCCTTTAATCCACACCACTCTGCTCCGCTCAAGGAGTCCCAGGACTGCAGCCTTGGCATCCTGCATGCACCTGCACCACATCCGCCCACATCCACTCAGACAAAACGCCAGGCCTGGTGTCTCTCCTCAAATTTAGCAGATCCATGCCACTGTTGTCTACTGCTGTCCACCTGTAAATAGAATGTGAAGAAACAAATTATTAAGCAAAGACATGTTTGGTAAATAAAATAAATAAAATCTTGAAACATAGGGTCCAAAGGGATGGAGACTAATTTCCTATGTAGCAACAAGTTTGGAAACCACTGTGCCTTGAGTTGATTACCAAGAGGACGTCTCTATGGACTGTGTGATCAGGAAAGGGCATGACAAGAAACACATGCAGGGCTTCCCTGGTGGCGCAGTGGTTGAGAGTCCGCCTGCCGATGCAGGGGACACGGGTTCGTGCCCCGGTCCAGGAAGATCCCACATGCTGCGGAGCGGCTGGGCCCATGAGCCATGGCCGCTGAGCCTGCGCATCCAGAGCCTGTGCTCAGCGATGAGAGAGGCCACAACAGTGAGAGGCCCGCGTACCACAAAAAACAAAACAAAACAAAACAAAACAAAAACACATGCACTTGGGCTAAGTAGGATTTAAAAGAATGAAACAGAAACTTCAATCATCATGCTTATTTAGCAACTTTTAAAAAATGTAAATAAAAATATACATAATTACCACATAGATATTGCATATACTGTAAATTTTCTTACTCTTACCTGTAACATTTACAGATCCAAAGCATCAAATTGTAACATAGTTACAACTAATAATAGAATTGGCTATTATAGCTGTAAACCAGAGTAGTTTACTTCCAGGTTTAAAAAAAGTCAAGTGTGAATAACACAAATTAACCTTATGCATAGAATGCATATTCTTAATCATAAGGAAAGACAGACAGTAAATAAATACCAATTTGGTCACATTTCTGGCATCAAATCTTTACCAAACACGTGACTGTTTCTTTGATTATAGGACTGCCCAACTGTTTTATTTTAGGTTTAGGATGAAAAAGCAAACGTGTGGGTTTTGGATAAAAGATCCTACCTATTTAGGCTCCTGGCTCTGCCCAACACAGAAGGGGGCTCAGAATTAAGAGGCAAATCTCTCCCATTTTTCCCCTTCTCTCTTAGCGAAGTGGATGAATCTAAACGCGATGGCACTTCATGAAAGCTACGTTTGAGGGCAGCATCTTAGGCAGCTGATCTTGCTTTTTTGCAAAAATGGGAGATTTTGTTTACAATCTTCTTGTTTAGAGGCAATAAGTAATTTTTCCTGCCTAACATATGAGAGCTATTTTATATAATCTTTTCCAACTTTCCTTAGAGTACCCTCCAGGGATCAGCAATTCGGGTTAGCTAGTGAGTTTTTGTCTTTAGTTATTTTCTTTTCAAATGGACTGGTCTTGACAGCTCAGCCCCTAGCTGGTTCCAGCAGCCCCAGGATAACACTGGTCGTGCGTGTTGAGGCTCCTTCCTGAAGGGACAGTGACAGAAGATACTAAAGCTGATGGGTGATCAAGGTACTGAGGTTTTAGTAGCGTTGCTTCAGTTTTCCATGTGGGAATCCCTCCAGGAAAAAAAGTTTAAGCATTGGAATTGCAATCTCCATCCTTGTTTTAAGGTCTGAAATGGAAGGGAAAGGATATTAATTTTTCATTTGAATTAAAGATGACTCTAACAATATGTTTCTTTACAAGGTTATAAACAGGAAAAGGCAAGTGATCAAGATGTAACCATAATTATTACTAGATTTACTACAGACCACTACTTATAGCTACAAGACACTATCATTACAGGCAATCCTTTTCAATGTCAACATCAATTTAAAATTACTCAGGATTTTTCAAAAAGTGGTCTAAGCTTATACAAGTTTAAAATGACATCATAAAAGTAGTGACATATTTTTTTTTACCATTCAATAATGATAATAATAGTAAGATTAAAGTGTCTACTAGTCTCAAGCTATTGTTTGCATAGCTACTAAAGGCAAAAAACCACATAGTAGACCAATAACTCTAAATGCATAATTAATTTCAGATTAAAAGTAAAGGTCAAATTATGAAGGAAGTCTGTGGTGTTTGGCTGAGTGCTGACTGGAATAAGATACAAGTGATTTCTAAAGATCAGCAGAATATTCATTATTGCCCACTAATAGTAAATACACATTAATTCACTCCATACTATATGCTTTGACAGGACTGCTTTTCTTTGAGATAACTTACTTGTCAAGCAGCATAACCACAGAAAGATGCCAACAGTGTAATTTTCCACAGTTCACTTAATTTACTAATCTACAAACACATTCAAGTCAGGTTCACATGAAAGTTCAAAATTATAGGGAGATGAACATCTCAGATTGCTTATTTACTCAAATATTTTTGTTCCTATTTTCCATTGCTTTAACTACAGTCCTCTGCTGTTGAAGAAAATACTTATATCAATGGAATACACCCAGTATCTAAATTCATATATAAAAATGTAAAAAGGTAAAACTATGATTTATATCAATAGCTACACTTCAAAGGTGACACTTAGACATTGATGGTAAAAAGTCAGATTTTGGAGGCCAGGATTCAAACCTTGGGTCTATACTGTATTAGCATAGTTTAGTAGTCAAGAGCACAGATTCTGAGGCCAGCATGCCTGGTTATAAAGCCCAGTTCTATCACTTATTAGATGTGTGACTTGGGAAAGTAACTTAATACTTCTGGGCCTTGATTTAGTTATCTCTAAAAATGACAATAATTGCAGTACCTACCTCATAGGATTGTTTGCGGTTTAAATATACTGATATACATTAAGCACTTAGTACCAGGTTCACAGGTAAGTGCTACTCAAGAGTTTGCTTTATCACTGTATTATTATTATCATGATTATTAATAGCTGACTGACTTTTATGAAAGTCATTTAACCTCATCAAAATCTATTTCTTCATCCTCAAAATGGGATAACAACAGTCTCCACAGGATTGTGATGAGGATTGAAAGACATAAATCATGTCAAACCCTTGGCAAAGTCCAAGGCATGTAGGAGTAAGTACTCAAGACTCACTGGTAATTTTCAGGAGCTGGTTTTGGCGATTTCTCGCTTCTCTAGAAGGACTAGAATGAATTCCTCAGTATCAGGAGTCTAACTTTCTAATTTTCTCTAACTCTTCCCCCCTACCCTTACATAAGGGAGGGAGAATAAGCTAGAAAGGACTGAATTACTCTGCAGATACCTCATTTTATTGTGCTTTGATTTATTAAACTTCGCAGGTATTGTGTTTTTTACAAAATGAAGGTTCCTGGTAGCCCTGAGTCAAGCAAGTCTTTTGGCACCATTTTTCCAACACTGGTTGCTCACTTCATAACTCTGTGCCACATTTGCGTAATTCTTGAGACTTTTTCATTATTATTAATCTGTTATGGTGAGCTGAGATCAGTGATCTTGATGTTCCTATTGTAATCGTTTTGGGGTGCCACAAACCACATCCACGTAAGACAGCGAACTTAATCGATAAATGTGTGTGGTCTGATGGCCCCATTGACCAGCCGTTCCCCGTGTCTCTCCCTCTTCTGGGGCCTCCCTATTCCCTGAGACACAACAATTTTGAAATTTGGCTAATTAGTAAACCTACGATGGCCACTAAGTGTTCAGTCGAAAGAAAGAGTCACACAACTCTCACTTGAAATCAAAAGCTAGGAATGATTAAGCTTAGTGAGGAAGACATGTCAAAAGCCAAGATAGGCCAAAAGCTAGACCTCTTGCCCCAAACAGCCAACTTGTGAATGCAGAGAAAAAGTTCTTTAAGGAAATTATAAGTGCTACCCCAGTGAATACACAAATGATGTAAGAAAGCCAAACAGCCTTACTGAAGATATAGAGAAAGCGTTAGTGGTCTGGAGAGAAGATCAAACCAGGTATAACATTCCTTTAAGCCAAAGCCTAATCCAAAGCAAGGCCCTAACTCTCCTCAATCCTATGAAGGCTGAGAAAGGTGATGAAGTTACAGAGGAAAAGTGTGAAGATTGGTTCATGAGGTTTATGGAAAAAAAGCTAAAAGTGCAAGGGGTAGTAGCAAGTGCTGATGTAGAAGATGCAGCAAGTTATCCAGAATCTCTAGCTAGGATAATCAATGAAAGTGGTCACACTAAACTACAGATTTTCAATGTAGACACAACAGCCTTCTATCGGAAGAATATGCCATCCAGGACTTTCATAACTAGAGAGGAGAAGTCAATGCCTGGCTTCAAAGCTTCAAGGGACAGGCCGACTCTCTTGTTTGGGGCTAATGCAGCCGGTGACTGTAAGCTGAAGCCAATGCTCATTCACCATTCCAAAAATCCTAGGGTCCTTACCATTTATGCTAAATCTACTATGCTCGTGCTTTATAAAATGAACAACAAAGCCTGATGACAGCACATCTGTCTACATCATGGTTTACTGAATATTTTAAGCCCACTGTTGATACCTACTGCTCAGAAAAAGAAGATTTCTTTCAAAATATTACTGCTCATTGACAATTCACCTGGTCACCCCAGAGCTCTGATGGAGATGCACGATGAAATTCATGTTGTTTTCATGCTTGCTAAGACAACATCCATTCTGCAGCCCATGGATCAAGGAATAATTTTAAATTTCAAGTCTTATTATTTAAGAAATACATTTTATAAGACTATAGCTGCCATAAATAGTGATTCCTCTGATGGATCTGGGCAAAGTCAATTGGAAGCCTTCCAGAAAGGATTCACAAGTCTAGATGCCAGTAAGAACATTTGTGATTCATGGGAAGACGTCAAAATATCAGCATTAACAGGAGTTTGGAAGAAGTTGATTCCAAGCTTCATGGGTGACTTTAGGGGTTCAAGACTTCAGCAGAGGAAGTAACTGAAGATGTGGTGGAAATTGTAAGAGAACTAGAATTAGAAGTGGAGCCTGAAGCTGTGACTGAAGTGCTGCAATCTCATAATAAAACTATAATGAATGAGGAGTTTTTTCTTGTGGATGAGGAAAGTGGTTTCTTGAGGTGGAATCTACTCTGGTGAAGATGCTATGAAGATTGTTGAAACAATGACGAAGGATTTAGAATATTTTATAAACTTAATTGGTAAAGCAGCTACAAGTTTTGAAAGGGCTGACTCCAATTTTGAAAGAAGTTCTACATGGGTAAAATGCTATCAGAGAGCATTACATGGCACAGAGAAATTGCTCATGAAAGGAAGAGCCAATCAAGCAGCAAACGTCACTGTTGTCTTATTTTAAGAAATTGCCACAGACACCCACCCTTCAGCCACCACCACCCTCATCAGTCAGCAGCCCTCAACATCAAGGCAAGACCCTCCACCAGCAAAACGATTAAGATTCACTGAAGGCTCAGATGATGGTTAGCAGTTTTTAGCAATAGAGTATTTTTTTTAACTAAGGTATGTACATTGCTTTTTTTTAGACATAATGCTATTATACACTTAATAGACTCCAGTAGAGTGTAAACATAACTTTTATATGCACTGGGAAAAAATTTATTTAACTTGCCTTATTGCAATATTTGCATTATTATGGTGGTCTGGAACCAAGCCTGAAATATCTCCAAGGTATGCTTGTAGGAGAAGATGTATATAAAAGGACCCTCTCCAGTTGTGGCAGCCTCTGAAAAGGTGGATAGGATAGAGTGTGTCATTCTATTGGGTGTTGATAAATCTGGCTTGACGTCATGGAATAAAAATGTTTCTCAGCCCATCTATGGACCATTTTCAAAACAAACTACTTCACAGTGACAACAAAACTGACTAGAAATGTGCAAAACTGACTAGACATCTTAGTATAGGCACTGAACCTAATACAGATTACTGAGAGGCTTTGTATACAAGTATTGAGGGAAATGGTGGCACTGCCGACAGAAACTGAGAAATCAGGAACACAATCTTGTGTTCAGAGGAAAACATTCGTTTCGATTTTAGAAAGGCTGAATTTGAGATGATGGCAGAGTATCTAATGACAGGGAGCTAGTGGTGCAACAGTTATGTAAGAAAAAGGTCAAGGTTGTAAATGTATATTTGGGAGTAGTCATGAAATAGTAATTGCTCCAATTCTAAAAAGACTACCAAGTTATATGTCAGATACATCACTCTAAGTAATGTTTATAATTCTGAGGTGAGTAGTAGAAACATTTCCTTATTTGATTATATTTTGATACACCACATGCAAAGAGGTACAAAGGGGTATCGCAGAATAATTGCTCCTACATTTCTGGCCCTGAGACCAGCTTCCAAGTTGTCAGTCTCTGGAATTGTGCACCTCTATTACAAACCATTTGTTGATGGTTTGCATCGGAATCAATCCTATAGCGTAAGCCTTGGAAGCCCATCACATTCACATGGACTCTGAACTGCTCTTTAATTTACCTTTCTGTGTTCCACTATCTCTTAAGCACTGCTATATAACACATCTCGCCATTAACCAGATGTCATTTTACACTCAAGAGAAGATTGTACCTCACAGCTTACTAAGCTGATTTCTGTATTTAGTTTACGTAAAACTCGGAGATGCTTCTGGACCCAAGATGCTGGTAAATGCAAGATCATTTCTGGTCACCAGGAATTATGCCAAGAGGAAGAAAAACATAACTTGACTTCAAAGCCAGTATTCAGGGGCTTCCCTGGTGGCGCAGTGGTTGGGAGTCCGCCTGCCGATGCAGGGGACACGGGTTCATGCCCCGGTCCGGGAAGATCCCACATGCCGCGGAGCAGCTAGGCCCGTGAGCCATGGCCGCTGAGACTGTGCGTCCGGAGCCTGTGCTCCGCAACGGGAGAGGCCACAACAGTGAGAAGCCCGCGCACCGCAAAAAAAAAAAAAAAAAAAAAAAAAAGCCAGTATTCAGACCAAAGGTAGAATGAAAATTAAGAGAAAACCAGTACACAGACCAAAGATAGAATGAAAATTAAGAGAAATGAAAAAAAAAACTCTACCATTAAATTAGAAGGCATTAGTTCTTGATTTTTTATTTGAGTCCCCTTTTTTACATCAAGGAATGCAACAAATCATATTTTGATATCATGTATTTACAAAAACACATTTTGAGTTTTCATATTTTAAGAGAAAGATTCAAATAAAATTCCCAGCTATGAAAAAAGTATGTCCTCTTCCCACATGATTTAAAAAGATATCATGGGACCTCAAGTTAATATATTCATTGAAAAGACCTAGGCAAAATGGCCCGTAATGACAAACTGCATAATTTTAACTAGTTTAAAAAAATTTCAAGCCCTTTGCTTGAAGTTATTTTTAGGAAAATCTCAAGTTATTTACATATATAAATATATATAAATATAAATATTGATGGTCTAGTTTGCCAAAACTAACCCTATTTTGAAAATTAAGCTTTCTCTTGATTGTCATTCATTATTTTAAACCAATGGTTCTCAAACTCTAGTGTGCCAAAGAAAAGCTACAGATATCTCTGAATCCTTAAAGAGGCTTATACAGTGAGTCTGGACAAAAAACCAGGAATCTGAATTTTCCAGAAATATACCAAGTAATTCTAAGGCATGAAATCTTCAGAAATCCCTTTGAAAGGCTGTTCTAGATGATTCTAGACATCTTTAAAAACCAGAGTGAATGATATAACACCATGGCATTATTCATATGCATGGCTACTTTAGAAGGAGTCAAAGCATATCTTCATAAATATAAATAAATGTTGGAAAAGTATCATACAGATGCTTATACCCAATGATATGGAGATACATATCCAACTCAGAGAGTTTTAACTTTGGGACTCCTTGCACTCTTACGTAAGTTTCACATCAGTAATGGCCATGAAGAAATAATTTTTTGTGGTAGCGTTCTTAAGTTCTACTACTGTTTGTTGAGCAGTTCTCTGTTATGAAAAACAAAAATGCTATATAATATCAAACGAAACAAAACAGAATCTCCATTGCTGCCCGTCAAAGATACTAAGCACTACTTCAGAGCTGAAATTCTTTGAGAAAAGCTGTGGCAGGGAAAGGGGATATTGAGTGGGAGAGGATAGGCTCAAGGAGTGCGGTTTTAAGAACTCTCTTCTTTTTTCCCATTTTCCTTCACATCACTCTCCTCTCTGTAAAAATGTAATTTGTTATGGAAAACTTCACAACATACTAAGTAAAGAAGTGTCCTGGGACTTCTTTAGTACTGAAAACTGATCTATAAGAGATAAGCTTGTCTTAGATGAATATTTAGAAAACAATTTTAAGAACTCTTATGTACAAACAGTATTTTTTTGTCAGGACACCTTTATTTTGGAAAGCAATGGTTCTGGACAATTTTTCCAAGCAAGCACGACAAAAGTCTTAAATAGTTTATGTGTAATTTTACGGTGAACAAAACTAATCTTACAAAATTATTATTGCTTCAATTAAATGCAAGAAAATACTGCATGAAACTAAATTGCCAAGAAAATCAATTACCAATAAACCGACAGCTATTTGTATTATAATTCGTCCTTTAAATAATCAAATGTTCTTCCATAAGCTTTAGCTTATTTCCCCGAAGCGTTGACATGGCATTTTGCCTTGTATTTGAAAGCTATCTTTTGCTGTTAATTTGCATTAAACAAACAACAAAAAGACAAGAAAATCAAAGGAAGTACCCCTATATAGTTCTCCCACACATCTTGAGCCGTGTGAGCAAAGCGGTTAAAACATGCAAATCCAGTTTGGAGGAAATTCGACATCTCTATTATAGATGAAAGGTAAACAAAGCAGATGAAGGATTAGTGCAATTCCAAATTTAAGATATTGCTCTCAGTGACTTATAATAAAGTGGTGTTGCATACGGTGGCATGTTTTAGATGACATTTCAATTGTACGAGCAATTTGCATTCTATCTGACATTAAATAACGTTCTTAGTATTATGAATTCCAGCAGCATCCTCATCTCCACAGCATAAAGATATGAACGATGAGGCACATCTTAATCAAGGGAGTAAGTTTTCCTGTCAATCTGAAATGTGAGACAAGGCAGTACCTGGGCTAAACCGCCGCCAGCAACATTATTGTGAGTTGCCCACTCCTGGCATAGTACAAATCTTCAGCTAAGGCATTCTTCTTATTAAATAAAGATCTATAACTGAACACATGTATCTGTAATATCACTACAATCCAAAGAAAATTAAAAGACAGATTATGTCCAGGATATTACATGCACCACCACAGAGCACTGCTAGAATCTGGTATGGTCTTGTTGCTAAGATACCTGGCTAATGCCACGGAAACGAGCCCCTCTTACTAATCTAGTACAATCCATGCATGCTTCCACATATTTTGGCAGGAGAAAGTAGGAGTCCACCGACAATGGTTTGGGATATTACTAGCCAGTGTTCCTGCATTTATACATTTTTTATCTCTTTCTGGTAAGCTTCAACAATCTTAGTGAAATAAGAAATGTAACACTCTGTTAACGGCATTTGGCTGCTTTATACCATTTAAAACAAGTAAGATTACTTTTTATCCTTTTGCATAGTCAATAAAAGTTGCTTAAAAAGGTAATTATTTAAGTGCCTTTGGTTGAAAAACTGTGGTGCTCCCCAAAATGATTTCCCTTAATCTTTGCGGTTTATATTGTTATATGTACAGAAATGACTGCATTTTCTCTCTCTATTGCTTTCTTCAAGGATAATGCAGTATACCAGTTTCCCTGCATGCACACTGAATAAGAAATCAGGGTGCTAAAATGAAATACTTTATTTATTTATTTTTAAAGTTTTTAAACATCTTTATTGGAGTATAATTACTTTACAATGGTTGGTTAGTTTCTGCTTTATGACAAAGTGAATCAGCTAGACATATATATAAATGACTTGCAAACCTATGATGCATAAACTGGTTTGCAGTGCTAAATGTTTCCAAAGATTTTCGTTTTGTTCATTTAAGAAAAATATATATGTAGAGAGAAGATTAAAAGCTGTTTCATGCATGACAATAATGCATAAAATTCTAAAGTGAAGAATACTGTGAGGCTTTCCTTGTATGGAATGCAAATGTCCTTTCCACCTCCAGGTGTCTTTTTTTTTTTTTTTTTTAAACAATCTGGGTTTGTTAAAGCAAACTAAACAAAGATTCCTACTAAGAAATCAAACAATTTTTTTTAACATAAGTGTGTCCCTCCTCTGTAGTGCAATATGATCCTCAGGGCATCGGTGACGGTAGTTCCATTGAGCTCAAGTTATGATAACAATAACTTTTGCAGATGTTCATGGCTGTCAAATATTATTCACTACAATGTCAGAAGATGTGATAAAAAGTTAAACCAGAAAAATTATTCTAAAGTAATTGGTTCAAGTCAAGAAGGCAAGGGAAGGTCAAACATTAATCCCTATCCATAAACAGTGAATGAACCATAGAGAAATCACAGCGATATTGATTTTTTAGGAGGAAACAATTGTATACTGTATTGGTGGGCACACAGATAAAGTGGATGCTTATACATGTACTGGTGTGCAAATTTATAGTTGCATATCAAAGCTGCTCAGTGATTTAAACAAAAGTTTTTCTTCAGATTTACCGGATTTTTGACTCAGGTTTGCTTTCTTATCAAAAGAGACTTAGCCCATCTTTGATGACAATAAATTATACCTCGATTACCTTAAGTTTATTTTATTCACACTCTTTTCTGTTTTCCACTCTGTGGATTCACAAGGTCATGTGGAAGGGTTATTTGACCAGAAACCATGGGGACTTCATGGATTTAGAATTCCATTTGCAACGTTATGACAACAGCTCATCATGGTAGCTGCCCTTATTAGTGCTAAAAATAAATATCACAACGATCATTATGTACCAGAGAACATCTAGAAAATGTATACACAGGTGTAGGTTTTTGATTCATGTGCTTCCTCTATTTTGAGCCACTCGGGACATTGTTGCCACTAAAATTATTTCTAAATTACTGCCTAAGAGCAGTATACAAGGGTAGCTGTATTATAAAACAGGAGACTGTCCATGACAAAGAAGAAATAAATCAATAACAGGTGCAAGTATCTCAGAAACCGTTACTTCAACATAAATTGTCCCTGTAAGAAGGACAGAAAAATGTTTTTACAAACCTTTTACTTTTTTCAATTCTCACTGGAATCCCATGTCAGAAGAGAAAAAGGCTGTTTGCTTAGAATAAAGTGTCTCAGCATCTACGTGGACCTGACAGTAATGGCAAAGCATGGTGCCGATCAATACCCATCTTCTTCATTCCTGAAGTAATAACTTGCAATAGGAAAATCTATTTACTTTTACTTACCTTTATTTTATTTCATTTTGCTTTAAAGAAGTTCATTCCAGAGGGAGGGTTTACCTTGCAAACAGCAGTTAACAAACTAATGATTTAACTAAAGACCCTGGGCCAGGAGGGGCGTTACCATCACTGTACCTGTGTGTTAATGTTAAAAAGAAACATATTTTGGGGGGGATTCTAAATTTGTTATTCAAATTAATGATCACTAAAAGCCTTTCAGGGCTCACAGCTGCTTATCTGGAACGTATATCAACCAGGTCATTCAGAAACAAGGGTCAGCATTCACATTCTTACATGTAGGGCTTCTTGAATATTTCACATTCCATTTGCAGAAGACACTGTATGCTACTGTATGATAAGTAAAATATCATTGGATAAGGATTCTAAAAGGAAACCTCAAAATCTTTCTTGGAAAGTCCTGGAGTTTCATACATCGTATAAAAACTATTGTTAGGGAAGATCATGCATTCTCCAACCAGATCTGCAATAGAGAGGGAGGTTTCACCCCCAAATTATCACAACAGTCATTATTTTAAATTGCACTTCAAAATGAAGTGCTCAACATATATGAGTATAAGCACTGAAATAAAACATTGTTCAATGTTTGAAACATTTCCTCTTATCTTTATTTCTTCTATCTCCCTTTCATCCCTGTAGCTGTTTTATAATTATGATAGATTTGTGTTTCTATCGAGCTAGAATTGGTTTAAAAGTTATGGGGAAGAGATATGGGAACATATGTATATGTATAACTGATTCACTTTGTTGTGAAGCAGAACCTGGCATACCATTATAAAGCAATTTTACTCCAATAAAGATGTAAAAAATAAAAAAGTTATGGGGTTTTTGTTTCCTAAACCCATTTGTTTTACAGATTATCTTTTTCAAGGGAATGGAAATTGAGATTTGAAATCTCAGACATATAATAGCATTTAGTGACGATTCTTATCAGTGACTCCATTGAGTGATTTTTATCCTAATAATTTTTACTTTTGAAACTGTAATTAAAAGCCACTGCAATTTGATATGTATAAAAATTATTGTAATTGTCTATAGAACTCTGGAATTGACATCCTGAAAAACAAATATTTTTATCAACATTTAGACTATAATTTTTTTCTTTAATTTCTCTGAATCAGAGAGGAAATTTAAAAATTATTCACATACCTATGCACACACAGTAATTTCAGACCAACTAGGAATATTAGATAACCTTTTGATACTAGAAATGGTTGCTCAAAAACATTGATATTAATATCAATAGCAACTTAAAGTTTGAGAATAACAGGAATTAATTAAATAGCAACCTGAGACTACTAATTCTCATTGTGAATTTTTAAATTAATAATTGGTAATTAATTTTAACTCAAAAGGAGTAATAAAAACACATTTCTGAATTCTAGGTTCATACATAAATCTCAGAACACTCAGTATGTATATTTGTAACTAAGAAAGGAGATCACTGGTATTAAATCCTGCTTAAATCAACGGCAAGATGGGAAATAAATTAGAGGCCGTACTCTCCTTAGAATTTCTAAGAAAACATGTATTAACATAGATGTAATATAGCAAGAGAATTAATTGCAAATAAAGTAAAATATGCTGAATGATAAGGATGAATTACATTTCACTTCTAATATCGAAGCATTCATTACTAAGAGGATACCAGTGAAGAAAAAAATGCTTGTATGCTTTACTCATTTTATATCTGCACCAGACGTAGAGGATCACTTTTTACACGGAGGTGATTAAGCTTTCACTCTGATGAACTTCTCTGTAAGCGTTTTCATGTGTGTGCATGTGTACCAGGAAAATAATACATGAGACAGATTTGTATATTGTTGAAACACAAACGACAGATATTCCATTTAAGTAGGGACCCCAATAAATCCAAAGAAAAGCCATTGACAATTTTATAAAAAAACATAGTTTCACTTGGTAAAAGGCACCAGGGGATTAGGAAAAATATTCAAGGTCTTAAAGGTTTTAGAGAGCTATTTGTTGTTGTTGTTCTCAGTGACAGTAATTTTTATTCATTGGTTTGTTTGCAACATATCTTGTTGTAGAATTTCATCCACTATTTCATGTTGTATACGTTGACATGAACATACGCCTCAAAAAGTTATATTTATTTTAACATAATCACTATCTATAATAAACACATAATAATATACATAATTAAACATATGCATTTTAAAGAAGTATTTTTATAGGATTAGTCCCATAAGGAATAGACATTATTGAAAATACAGACAAATATTTGGGAAAGACGTAAAATTTAAGAAATCATACATTTAAATCTCAAACTTAAGGCAAGTAAGCGCTGTTACTGATCCCTCAAACAATACTCATTTTAATATTCCAATTAAAATTAAGTATCTGCAAATGCAGTTGTGTTACCAATAAGTAATCAAATCGTGTTTGTTGCGTAAGTAAAAGAGAGAAGATAACTGTGTACTTAATAATATTTTCAGCTCTGAGGCCGACGTGAAGGCAAGTACATTCCTCTCACCTGTTCACTTGGTTGTATAAAATTAGAACTCTTAAAATCTTGAATATTTTGATGCTTGCATCGTTGAGAAGAAAATCCCAGTATGTGAAAGGCACTGCATTTGTGAGTTGAGTTTCCTTTTTTCCTGTGAAGGACTGTCACGACCCACAGTATACTAAGACTGAGGCCTTTCAAGAGGAGGCAGGACAAAGACACTCATGCGGCCACAACCTCTACACACATTTTACAAAATACAGACGCAGAAAGTTACACTTTATTTGGAGAAGTTACATTAAAATGTTCTCATTTGGAAGTTATTATCATGCAGAAAATTTCAGGTGATCTTTTTTTATAAAGAACATCAAATAAAACACTCTATCTTTTAAAATAGCCATTAAAAATAAATATTCGGGGGAATCTAGAAAGCTGTAGCTATTATAAAGCCATAGAGCCCATTGAAGAAGCTCAATAAATATTTGTTTCTGATTTATTTGTTTCATATATATATAATATATATATATGTTTTTTGTGTGTGTGTGCATCTGTGTACATGTCTGTCTGTGTGTATCACAATTACACAACTAACTAGGACCATGTGATTGCAGACAAACATGGATCACACTTTGTGTTACTTCACAGGGTCATTTTATAGATTGCTCTCCCCAATTCTTCATTTCCTAAGGTTTTAAAGAAGTGAATATTTGCATGGTTTGTGCCCCCCTTTTTGATCTCAACAAAAGACATGGCCATAATTAGGCATTCTAAGCCATAATCATAGGACCAAAATCACACAGGGTTGTAACAAACACATGGGCACAAAGGCAACTTGGTTGGCTCAGATTTTACCAGGCACCTCCATAGCTGCATTAGTTGCTTTTATTTCTTGCTAGACAGATGTACCTCATCTCTATTTTAGAAACCTCTAGAGTTTTATATCTGAATTCCCTCAAATCTGGAAATCTGGACCCCAAATGAAGAAAACTGGTTTATGTACACGCTCAAAATTGTTTAATAGTTGATTAAAGTTTTGGTGATGCAAGAGTAATAGACTTGCAACAATAGAGTTGCTAATCTGTGTGAAGTAGTTGCATACATATGCCTCTTTTAATTCTACATGACTTCGCAGTAGTAAAAGTCTTAAATATCACAGTCATTGATGTTCATCTAAATCACTACTTTCCATCACTTAGCACATTACTTTGATTTGGCTATGTTTATAAAAAGGCTGTGTGTGTATGTGTGTGTGTTGAATTTCTGAATTTCTAAATTCATTAGCATCAATGACTTTTTTTTTTTACAGAAAAATACAACTCTACCTAGTTCAAAGTCATAGATAGAGATGATTTCAGAAATGTAAAGCAGCCAGCAAATGATGGGGTAAATAGTACAAGAGTAGCTACATTAGTCTTCCCATCTTACATGCAGGAGCTCAAAAAACGCTGTTGGACACAGTGCTTTATTCGAAGAGGTTTCACACATGCATTTTTAATCAGGATTATATTTCACAGAGATCTGTCACCGCTCACAAGTGCAGCCGGCCGGTCCTCCTTGAAATGTATCAGCTCTCAGTCTCAGCCCTGAACTAGTTTTTCTTTGTACAAATCTGGACTTGGTGATCCACAAGGTGGTGTTTTTCTTAAAAGGAAAAAAATAATCCCTTAGAATTGCTTAGGACCCCCATGCACATTGTTTTTAGTTCAAACATACAACTGCTTTAACTTGGAACTGTCTTCTAAGTCACTCTCTCTGCTAAGTTAAGAGTCTAAACATTTGGCTTTAAAGTATTTGCTAAACCGAGAAGATCTAGTCAGTGGTTATTTTATATTCCATTATTTGCATAAATTTTTGTGTAGAGTTAATCTTACATTTTTCTTGTATTCTTGATCTATTGTATTATTAATCTATTCCCTCCTATAATGATGATTAAGATGACATAATAAACAAAACATAATGAAAAAATGTTTATGCGTATCTTTCTCCAATGTGCTTCAAATATTAGACATATTATGTGACTATACTATAAATGTATGTTCTTATCTATGTCTATAAAATATCCTATAGAAATTTATAAATGCAGAGAAACAAAAATCTGTGTGTTGGGGGGGATATATATATATATATATATATATATATATATACCTAACACTGCCTAAGGTAACAAAATGGATATAAAAGCCAAAAAAGGAGGTTAAAGGTCATAGTTACTATTGAAATAAATTTGAAATTATATTATAATTATTAATTATATTTTAAATGATCTATTTCAGAATACCTATATTTTAAAAACTTTAGCTTATTAATAACAAACATACACTCTCAAATGTTCAAGTCAATAGAGGAATAGAGAAGATTTTTTTAAAAGCTTAAGTTTGCATATGGCATGTTTAATGTCTAACAAACCCAACACATTACACCTCTAGGGACTAAAACTTGTCTCAAAATACATTTCAAAGAGTATGTAGCAGGAATTTTTTTTGTTTCAAAGATCTCTAATATTTGTGAAAATGCAGAAGAATAAAGCCAGTTTAAAATCTGGCACTAGGTTGAGAACTACTACGTATCAGCCTATGTCCAGAAAAATAGGCCAAAACCAATAGTACAGGAACATTGATTTGAAGTAACCATATCTATATGTTGTCAAGCAACTGGTCATAAAAGCACCGAATAAAAGGGCATTTGAAATTGGATAGTTCTGAAAATACCACAGCTGATTTTTTATATTCTCTGACAGTTAAGAATGAAAAGACTTTCAGACAAAGATTTTAGACACTCCCTGTGATACCTGACTTCCCCAAAGTTGATGCATAAGATTACCAGAAGTCTGGAAAAAGTCAATATTAAGCCATTTGATTCTCAGTTGCTTCATATTCATAAAATTACTATATTACTCTCCATCATCATCATAAACACCGTACATTTTAACACCTGACAAAGCATTTAAAAACCCAGAGCTTACATCTACAAAACGGGGATAAAGAAAGGCAGCCTAGAATACTACACAGAGTCCTGTTTAGAAACATTACATTTTTAATAGTTAAGGCTTTATTTAACTTTACCACAATCAGAAGGTTTGGGAAATAAATTTCAAAATTCGATTGCATCGAATTAGCAGCACAAATAAAAATGACTCAAAATTTTCAGGAGCTTAAAAGATAAAATTGTCTTTCAGATCCAAATTGTTGTCTAGTTTAAGTACAAGGAAAAAGAAGGTATTAAAGCAATCATACTTTTTTTATCCATTGCTTTAGCATTTAGTTAACAAGGAATCTGTGGCTTTAGAGTTTCTTAGCCAACAGCCTTGTACAGCACATTTATATTCCCCAAACGGTTTCATGTTTCCAAAGTGAAATTTTAGAAGGTATTAGTTTAAAATATTTATCTCTCCATTTAGGAAAATCTCTCTCTGTAGTCTGGGGGAAAAAAAGACTTTATAAATGACTTTTCCCTTGGCAAATATTAATGTTTAAGATACATGATAAAGAATAAAGGAAGTAAAATGAAATCATTTAAAACATGTCATAAAAAATAAATTTCACACAACCTAAAAGAGTGTCATTACAGAAGATTGATCAAGAATATAGTTTTACATTTTTCTTAAGAAGTACAAATTTTCTAGATCTTATTGAAAACAGAAAGATCTTAATTCCTGTATGTTTATAATTGTTTGTTTTTTAATGTACACAATGATCTTTAAAGTGGATAAAAAACATTTTTAATTTATATACATACATTTTCCTGCTATCATAAAGAGAGAAATAAGTTTGAAGCCAAAATATCTGTATTTGAATCTTCCTTTTACAACTTGCGCCTAATTCCTGAAATGGCACTTCCTCATCTGAAAAGTGGGAATTAATTCTGTCTTGATTCAATTCTGTCTTGATTCACCTGTCTCACAAGTTTGTGAGAATTACAGATAATTACTCTCACCATGATCAGAACACTTTTGGTGTTTCTGGAGCACATGGGCTCCCTATTTAATAAATTCAACCTCAAAGGAATGAGGTCAGTGTCTCCTTATTACATTTCCCTATTCTTAACAAGTGTCACCAGAAAATATCATATTTATTTATTCATATGTCTATCCATCATCTCCCTTTGGTAGAATGGAAGATCGTTATGGGCAGTGACTTTGTCTTTTTTTCATCACTGTAACCCCAGTGTCTGCATCAGTACCTGGTACATCAAAGATGGTCCAATATTTGTTGCTGATCTGTATGCCAATGGATATCTCAGGGGTAGGTGACATGATGATCTGATCAATAAACATGACTCAATTAAATGTATTAGTTTTATAACTACTAAATATAAGTAGTTTTCCATTGACCAAGGGCTTTTCCACAGTCTACATGACCTGATACTCTTAACAGCAGGTCTGTAACATCTGTATTATTCTGTTTATGCAGGACACAACTGATGTCATTGTTCACATCAGAGACCATACTATTCATTGTCTCATCCCCCTTTTACCTTTTTACCTGCTTTGTTTCTGTAATGTCCCTTCCTCTCCCACATCATGATTCCCACCAGCACACAAATATTTTGTAATATTACCCGTCTGAAAACAAGCCTTCTTTTGATCCATCATCAACTGCAGCTACCACTCCACTTCATCCACTTCATTACAACTCTTTCCAATCTCTCCTCACTCCTACTCTCAAGGATTGCCCATTGGTTCTCCCTACTTCCAATCTTCCCATTCCCCCCTCAACTGACTTCAGTCAAGTTTTCAACTCTACCATTTCACTGAAACCCCTTTCGTCAAAGTCATCAATGATGTCCATACTTACAAATCCAATGGCATTTAGTCAGTCTTCATCTAACTTAATCTCTTAGTGGCACTTAACAACTGACTGATCATGTTCACTTTTTTTTTTTTTTTTTTGCGGTGCACGGGCCTCTCACCATTGTGGCCTCTCCCGCCACAGAGCACAGGCTCCGGACGCGCAGGCTCAGTGGCCATGGCTCACGGGCCCAGCTGCTCCGCGGCATGTGGGATCCTCCTGGACTGGGGCATGAACCCGCATCCCCTGCATCGGCAGGCAGACTCTCAACCACTGCGCCACCAGGGAAGCCCACGTTCACTTTTTTTAAGGCATTTTCTTTATTTGGCTTTAAGGAAATCACTGCACACATTTTCTCAGCCTCCATCGATGGATACATCTCCTTTCCTGTTCTCTAACTGCTGGAGTAAGCCAAGCTCAGCTCTTTAACCTCTTCTCTCCTCTATTTCCCTGCTCCCTAGATGGTTAACTGCAATCATATGGCTTAAAGTACCAACTATAAATGCAAGACTCCCTAAAAAGAGATGCAGGGGGTCTTCTATCCTACCTCTTCTCTTAATTCCACCCATATACCTCAAGTAACACGGTTAAAGACATCTCAAACTTAATATAACAAAATTGAACTCTTGATTTTTCCCCCCAAACCTGTTCTTTCTGTGACTTTTTGTATCCCAGTAAATGACACCAATATTCTGCCAATTACTCTTGAAAACAAGCAAGTACATAAACAAACTTTGGTATCATCCTTGATGTCTATTTTGCGTATCTTGCAGCTAGTCCATCAACAAATTCTATCAGCTCCATCTTCAAATTACAACCAGAGTCCAATCATGTCTCATCATATCTCAGGTGAGATGTATCATCTCTTGCCTGAACTACTAGTATAGCTTCAAACTGTTCATTTGGCTTCCACTTTTGTCTCCCTGTGGTCTCTCTATATTTAGAAGCCAAATCAAGTTGTATCACTCATTGGGACCAACCAATGTCTTTCTATCACACTTAGAATACAACTTAAAGATCCAAGGTTCTACATCATCTACCCTTCAGCCTCACTTTCCTAATTTTATCTCCTATCACTTTCCCCATACCTCTTTGGGCTTCTGCTCTTCCTCAAGGCTGCTGATCACACTCTTACATAAGTCTTTATATCTACTTTTCCCTCTGCATGAAATACTCTTTCCTAAATATTCTTTTTGGCACGTTCCCTTAATTCATTTGGTCTCAGCTCAAAGCCATTATTAACTGTTTATTTTCTGATACTAAAATGTAAACTCTATGAGGGCAAAGATTGTTTCTGACATTTTCCCTTATGTATCCCTTACACCTAATACAGTGCTTGACATAGAGTATGGCCTCCATATATTTGGAAGGATGGAAGGAAGAAAAAAAGGGAGGGAGGAAGGAAGGAAGGAAGGAAGGAAGGAAGAAAGGGAAAAAAAAGAAGGAAAACAGGAAGGAAATAGAAGAGGGAGGGAAGAATTAAGATGATTTGGAGGTTGATTTTTTTTCAGTTATGTAATCACAAAGATAACTCTAATGTACCAAACATTATCTGTATGATTGCCGACAAATTAAATGGATGGAACTGGATGGAGTGCAAATAGAAAACAGCTTTTTTTTTCTTCCACCACTATCTCCAAAATGCTCTTCCAAATCTCTTACCATGGCTATGTTTCCAGTATATGCCAGTAGCTATCCAGGCATTTCCAGCTAAAACAATAATCATTTTGGAAATTAAGAATCACTTTAGATTTTTAGAATTTTAAATGAATTTAATTTAAAACTTGAATCTCCAGTCCAAATCCTCTCCCCTCACCCCAGCTCCGGCCTGAGCAGTGGCTCTGGGAAAAGAAAATGGCAGCTATTCTTTTGTATTTAATTGCCTTCTCTCCTTCCCAGTTCTGAGTATTCCAAGGCTGAGGAGGATTTTTAAGAAAGGGGAGAAAATGAATTTTCATTTAGTTGGCGCAGTTTGTAGCTTTTCTTGGCTAATACTGGCCAGCACTGCCATGACAGGCATCCAAAAGCTGGTCTTTCAAGAAGCACATGTGGGGTTTCCTTGGGAGGACCGTGGAGAACATTTATGCTGAATATCTCAGTAACATATAAGTGCATCTTTTAGGAAATTAAAGCTGAAATGTGTGTACTTGGGCCAGAATAAGAAGGGTGGCAGATGTCGGAGGGCTAAGGGCGCCACCTCATTAAGAAGGGAGGATTGCAGGACAGATGAAGCCGTCAATGATATCACAAGCTGCCAAGATAACAAATAAGAAAAAGACTAAGAAGTGCCTATTGGAGTTAGCATGAAGAGACCTTCGATGACTGGCAAAGCAGTCTTAGTGATCGCCTCAAAATCATAGTGTACCAAGGAAGAAAGTGGAGAATGAGGAAGTGCAGTGAGAGCACAGGTAATGTTCTCATTAAGTTGGACCATTAGTGGAAGAGAGAAATAGGATGATTCAGAAAAGATGAGGAAGATTTGAGCATGGTAAAAATCCGAGAAGGAGGAGCCAATAGGAAGAGATTGTTGATCTAGGAGAAGAAGATAATCCATAAATCATGTTCACCTAGAGAGTGGAAAACATGGGATCTAGGGCACAGATGGAGGGAAGAGCCCTAGTTGGGTGTCAACAATGTTACTACTTCCATTTTAAGAAAAGGGAAAAAGGAAAGACTAAATGTAGATGCAAATAAATGTGTAACTTGGCTGGAAGGAAGCTGAAGAACTCATATTCTCTCTATTATCACCACGTTAATATCTTCACTCTCGTTTCTTAGAGAAAGTGCCGTATTCCCTCCCCAGGCTGCTATTGAGTAGACCCAAATCATTCTGATGACTTCCCATTTGCGCTAAAAAGAACGAGTAAGGAATAAGTCAAACTACAACATGTTGGAGGCTGGGACAAAGTAACTGTGACAGAAAGGCTGTCCCGCTAGCTCCAATACCCACCTCACCCCACAGAGGCCTCAGATGTCATTTAATATGAACCACAAGACAGCTTATCAAACTCTAATCCAATCTAACACAATATTACTATTCAAGTGTTCCTATCCATGGATTGGCTGGAGCCCAAGAGGCTGTTCTGACAGTCAACTATACTTTTGTGGTCAAAATGAAAGGTTGTGAAAGCAGGATTAGGGAGTACCAGTCCAGGGGTTCCCCACATTAATATGCACGAGTCACCTAGGGAATTTGTTAACGTGTATATTCCCTGCCCACACCCCGCCAACACACATTCTGATTTAAGCAAACCTAGGGCAGGGCCCTGATACTTCCACTTTTTAGAGTCCGCCCATGTGATTCAAGTGTAGGTGTTTCAGCCTTAAGCAAGGTCTAGTAATAAAGAGCAGAAAAATGTGGGAAGAAAGCAGGCCAACTCATCCAAATACTCAGCTCACCTTTCTAGGTCCTAGGCTAGGTTCTAGTACACATTTACGAAAAGTAGAAGAAAAAAAAAAAGATACTGCAGACCCAAGTAGCAGGGCCAATAGATCAGAAATTATAACAAGTTAAAGAAAAACAAAACTAATCTACAATATATAGCAACAACAATTAAAAGTTTTCATAGCACACTTGGGGAAAGGAGCAATATTACAATACTTTAAGGAACATATAGAGACAAAAAATCCTACAAATATATATGACAATTTCTAGACCAATACCCAAAACAGTAAAATCAGGGAATTTGTTTGGTAACACTTGTATCCTAGAATAGCTGAAAATGACATTTATTGCAGATTTTTAAAAACAAAATATATTCTCCTCTGTTTGGAATAATATAGACTAGTCCATCTAAAAAGAGAACTAAATAATCTCTAGTGGCACCCTACAAACTATGAATTATAAGAAATAAATATTTAATTTTTAAATATTTATTATATTACCAAATAATACAGAAAGCTGATTTTTTTCTCATGTCTTCTAAGAATAAATAGCTACAAAACTAGCATCTAGAACAAGTCTATGCCTGTTTTAAGTCAACAAACAAGCAGTCATGAGTATATTTACATCATAAATGCCACAGATATTCTATTTTGGTAAAAGCATAAAACTTATCTTTTCCTGCAAAGCACTTCATGTAAAGATAAAAACATACTTCTGCTCTGTCTCACTATACTAATTTTATTCTCATTTTCTTTTCATTGCCATCAATATCAACCTCATCAACTCATTAAAAAACACTATTAATACCTGACCTGGGAACTGTGCTGAGGAGCATACAAAGTGCTCTGAGCTTCCAGATTAAACAAATAATTATACAAATGCACTTTAGTGCACATTTATCAGCATAAAACCTGCATGAGAATAAAATAGCCAAGGAAGCCAAAGTTATACATTTCTAAACACAAATGCATCACCTGAGTTAAAAAGAAGAGGCTTAATGAAAATAAACAGAGCCTTAAAAGAGAGTTTGAAAGCCTAAATGCCGCTTAGGACAAGTTATGACTTTTCAGTATCACGTAGGCATTACATCAAAAATGACTACACTCTTACCAAATGGACGGGAACACATCGAAATAAGCCCCTCTCTTTAAGAAACATATTTAAGTGGGAAAGTTAGCATCATTTCCACAAACATCAAAATCCTGAACATTTTCTGTACTGTGTTCCCTGTATTGCATTTAGTTCACTTTTCTAGGAAGGTTCTGTGAACAGGGAGAAAAAGATAATATAGTGAAATCCTGAAATGTGTAAATTTTACCCTTGGGAATTCAGACCATGTCAAAAATAAAGACTCTGAAAAGCAAAATAATAATAAATAATAATAATAATAATAATAATGGAAAATATATGAAAAAGAAATATATGTATAACTGAATCACTTTTGCTGTGCAGTAGAAATTAACATAACATTGTAAATCAACTATACTTCAATAGAAGTTTAAAAAAATTTTTTTTAAATAATAATAAACTCTACAGACCCGTGCAATGCATCTTCCCCCTTGACACAGGTGTGGAGAGCCTGTCACTAGGACTACACATATGTGAGAGTTTATAGAAGAGACATGAGGCAAACTTACCCAAGTACCAGAGATCCTAATGAACATCTAGTCCAATGGTCCAGAGCACTATTCCACCTAAGATACCTTTTGGTTCACTCTCCCACCACCACCAAATTCCTGTGTTGCCCTCCACAGCTAGTCAAACTTGATTAGCAAAAGACCACACATAAAGATGAACAAAAGATAATGCATACAATGTAGATTACCCCAGTTACCAAATTTTTAATGTCTACATTTTCATTATGCTGCACAATTTTACAATGTGTAAATGTACGATTTCCATGATGCTTTTTGAAACGCTGACTATACCCAATGGAATGAAGATTTCACCTTTGCGTGTAGTGCAGATATGTGCACGCCGGGTTCTTACCAGAGAACACAGTTAGTGATTGCATCACTGGTTTTCAGAAGTCTGGAATTCTGAAGTCCAAAATGCTTTTTTTTTTTTTTTTTTTAAATGCAAAAAGGCTCACTTTGTGTGTGTGGTACTGTTCCTTTTGGTGTTTAAAAATTGCCTCAAATCAGAATAATTTATGCTTAAGATAGACCTAGAGAATTACAGCTGCTTAAGAGTTGAACAAAGTTGCAGTCATTTTGAAAGTATTCCGACCACTTCCCATTAGGTTTAAAACTCTTCCAAGGTGTGTTATGCTAACTACCTTTTCTTGGCTTACTAATAAATTTGAAAATGTTTTCTATGTTAATTAGTCTTTTGTATTTTCTCCAGAACTGGTTTAGGCACGTATCTTCCAGAAGATCCTGACAGAGTCATAATAGAATTGGAGGCAGGAAGGAAGAATTTTCTGGAGAATGAAAAATAGCCGGGTAGGAAAATTAGAGGATGAGTGGAGGAAAGAATGGGCAGGGTGTTAGCAGGGCCAATTCCCTGCCCTTCCTCTGATCTAGATTTCCTTCTCTCCCTTTGCCGTGTTTTCTTCCAGGCAGGGCCAGCTCTCTTCTCTGAAGCCCTTGTTACTTTCCTCTGGGATAATGTAATTTAATCAGAACCTTTCCCCCTAGCTCAGCGGGACCTCACACCTGGCACTCGCCTCTCTCTCCAGTGGAGCAGGTATCTAAAGACAGAGTGTAGTGAAAGTTGGTAAACATCTCTTTCTTTAAAAACTGATTCACTTTGCTGTACAGCAGAAACCAACATAACATTGTAAAAACTATACTCCTCCAATAAAAAGTATACTCCTCCAATAAAAGTTAATTTAAAAAAAAAGAAATATTGGAATTTAATACTGACAATCAAGACTGTCATTTTGCTCCAATATTGCAACCACTAAATATAAAATTAAATTCTCCCATGTTCAATTCTTCTCTTGGGACATTACCAAAACAATATGTTGCCCAACCATTTGTTTTCCTTTTTCCACCCATTCTCATAGTTCTAAAACCTAAATTCTTTCCTTGGATTAAGCCAGAAAGCACTTCCCTCACACAGATGTTATACAATACTTTGTATTAATTGCTCTTACTGAATTGTGTTTTCAAACTCTGTCCTGGGTTTCCATTGAGGATCTTCAAAAGAAGTAGTTACTTAAATAATAATGGTATCCTATGGAAATATATATAAGTGGTAAAAACCTGCATAGGAATGAAGCTCCCTAACCTCCCAGTAGCGATTACCTTCAAGGAGGGAGGCAGGGGACAGTGAGTGGAGAAGAAATGTAAATATATCTATAATGTTTTATTTCTTCATTGAAAGAGAGACATAAAACATATTTGGAAAGATATGAAAAATATCTTTCATAAAAATATGGGAACTGGATTATATTTTCTACAATACTTTTCTAAATATTTGGAATTTGGAATCCAAAACTTAAACTTATGAAGAAGACCACACAAAACTCCTTAAATTTATTTGAGGAAGTTATTGGAAATATTGTTCTCTACAGCACTTCTCAAGCTTTAATGTGCATGCAAATCACTTGGGAATCGAGTCAAAATGTGGATTTGACTGTAGTAATTAGGGGTGAGGTCTGAGATTTCACATGTCTGACAAGCTCCTATTGATATTGGCCCAAGAGCCACAATACGAGTAGCAAATATTCACAGTCCACCAGTTTCACTTTTTGATGAATTCATGAAAAAATTTTCTCAGTTCCGGGAAAAGCTATGCTTAGCCTCAGTGACTGGTTGACCCTTCCCTTGTAAATGATGTAAATTTTGTTTCACTCTTGACCTTACCCACTAGGAAGCTCACAGATAAATCTGTTACCTATCCCAGGAACTGCACAGGACTATATGGCACACTTTTTTATGAACTAATTTACTCTGGCTTTATTTTATACCAACCTGTGTTTCTCTTTTGGCATAATTCTTACCCCTATACATTTTATTCCACTGTTATATATCTCTTCTGGTAAACTGCTTCAAATCCTCTCAGTAATGAGGTTTGGCATATTTAATTCACAACTTGGAGGCCACTGTTTTGAAGGAGCTCACAGTGTTGAGAGGAAGAGTGACATACTCAAAATTTAGATGGGCTGTATAAATCTATATAGGATCTGTAGGATGGAGTTAGAACTCTGCTTGGGAGTACCTGGAATGTTACTATTGATAATATCACCCTTATCATTAATATTCACAGTCACATTAATGATAGCAACCACTGATTGAATGTCTACCAGATGCCCAATACTGGCTGGGTATGTTATCTCATTCACCTCTTATACCATTTATCACATGTAATCCTACCTAAAAAGTTTGTGAAGCGCATATTATCATTGAATTTTAAAGGTTCATCTAGATTACTTATGCACTATATCAGGGCAGATCCAGGTTTAAAAACCACACATGGTTGACTCCAAGAGCCACGTTCTCATGGTTAAACATGATGCCTCCACAGGCTTCACAGAGAAGAACATGTTTAATCTGAGACTTAAAGGCTAAGAAAGGAAGTTCAACTTTTCCAAGCAGACTAAGCAGAGATGGAGAGGGCAGAGAGAGAAGTTTTTCCAGATGAAGGGAACAGCATGTGCAAACATGGAGAGATGTGAAAATGCTGAATGTATTTAGGGATTGGCTAGAGGTTCAGAACAGCTGCATCTGGGCCCTGTACTGGAGAGAAAGACAGAGGAGGCAGGGGTCAGACTTCAAAGAGACTTGTATACCTTGCAAAGGCACTCTGTAGGCAGTGGAAAAATAGAGGAAGATGTTAGGCAAGAAGATTATATTTTTTTAATATCACTTTCATGGTGGTGTAGAAGATGGATTAGAAGAGAACAAGGATGGAGGAAGGGAGAAGACTTAGAAGGAAGGGCCAATGACTTTTGAGAAAGGATCTTATTTGAAAGGTTTTCAGAAAGTAGACTCTTCAAGGCTTGGTAACGGTTAAATATTCAGAATGAACAAGAGAGAAAGGGTTTAATCCACTACCCATATCCCTGGCTTGATAAACTGACTAGATAGTAATAAGGGACAAAGCGGGATAGGTCAAGATGGATATGGGACACATCAACAGAAATGTGGATGTGCAGGGTTGGAGCCAGAAGAGAGAGATGAGGCATCAACTGTGCAGTCATTGAAACTAAAGGAATGAAAGACATAGCTCAGCAGGAAAGCATATAATATGAGAAAGAGCCAAAGAAACACCAATATTTAAGACACAGCCTGAAAAATGAAAAGTACACTGAGAAAGAGCAGAATGGTGGAAGAGCTGAAGAAAATCACAACACAGAAACCAAATATGGGTAGAGTTTAAAGAGGAAAAATTCAATAATATTAAATATATTGAGGGACCAAGTAGGATAATGATTAAAAGTTTTCTCTGATTCTAAAATTAGAGTGTAATCCTTACCTTAAATAAGATTCAGCAAAGTAATGGGAAGACTGCAGTGTGTAGAGATGAAACATGGAGATAGCAAGGGCAGACTACACTTTGAAGAATCTTGGCTGAAAAGACAAGAATCTGGGGTGACCCCAGTAGCATTCCTGGTACAGGAGTAAAAATTCTTGATCTGTGTATTGATCCAGGAGTGATGGTCTGCAAGGGGTCTATGGTGAGATAATAAGGCTGGAGAGTGAGAGTAAAAAGTAATTATAATAATAGTGTTAAAGCGTTGTTTTTAAGGTCTAAGGCAAGTAGGATAATGAGTAATCCCAGAGAGGCACCAACAGACAAGGAGCAAAGTGAAGAGTTAAAGGAAGATAGTAGTGATTTCATGAAGTCAGAAAACAAGCAAAGTGGAAGGAAGATTCAGGAAGAGATAGGTGATTATGTGTTACTCTAAAAATGTAAAGTAGAGATGAAGATTTGACAACAGGAGGATGTTCAAGAAATCACAAAATCTAAGGTGGAGCAGCGGGGCTGGGTTGCTTTCGTGAAGTCAAGATGGAGGTACTGACATCCGTGAGATGGAAGAACTCTGAGATAGGCTCTCTCATGGGTTTTTCACACAAACACTGTTATTCCTCATGATCATGGAAGAGCTGAGGTCCAGGGAAGGGCTGAGTCACTTGCTAAAGTTTTTGTTTGTGGGAATGAAATCTGTGGAAAACCCCAACAAGGGGATATAGAGGGTCTATTAATAGACATGGGTTCTCATTTATTCCTATGAGGGTGGAAGTAGAATTGCCCAAAAGGAAGCAGCAGGGGAGATCAGAATAATGCTGACTTCTTGCAGGTCTATATAAAATAGGTCGTGGAAGAATAAGCAGCCTTTACTTTTACCATTATAAACAGAGAGATATTCTGCAGTGTGAGATGACAGGAAGTAGGTTTTCTGCGATGCGTCTGTTATCAAGTTATTGCCTCTCAGCTTTAAAACCACACTTATATGCTCTGTTTTGTGATTCTGGGGCTGGGACTCAGCAAACAACAGTTAAATTTTGCCAGCTGTTCCCCGTTAAGTTCCGACACTGGGCGGGGGGGACACCAGAGGGAGACTGGGAGGCCGGAAGAGGGACAGAGGACTTGGTCCTTCCTGTCTCTCTATCATGACCTCAGCAATCCTCTTCAACCTGGCAGTGGATATTAGTCCCAGTAGCAGAAGGTGACTTCCCATATTCCCAGTCCAGCCTCATCTTTCTGCTCAGAGACACCCCTTCCAGCCAGCCAGAGTCCCCCAAAGAGGTTTAATTCCACTTCTGCATGGCTCCTCCTCCAAGCTTCTAAACTGTAATAATCCCAACCTCTTAATATAATTCACTTGATTGAAAGTTTATATCATTTTGAGTAATTATTTTATTATTTTTAATAAATTATTTTAATAAGTTTGTAATTATTTTAATAAATTATTTTTAATAAATGTGAATGAATTGCTTCAAAAATTTCCTGAAACTTTAAAATTTATTTTGATAAAACAGAAAAATACATAGAACATGAGTATAAAGAATTTTTAACATGTTGCTAATTTGTAATTTTTTTAAAGAGAACATATTACAAATAGAGTTGAAGCCCCTTTGAACCTACCCCAGATCACATTTCCCTCTTTTCCTCCCTCTACAGAGTTAATCAGTATTCTGAAGTTGGGTTTATACATTGCATATCTGTGTTTTTTACTATGTATATATTTATCTATAAACAATATATAATGTTTTTGTTTTTTTCAAGCATTATAAAATGATATACTCTGTATGATTCTGCAACCTACATTTTCACTTACGATTAGGCTTTCTAGTTTTCTACCTGCTGATACATGCACCTCCATATCATTTATTCCAACTGATCTGTAGTATTCTGTTGCACGGTTATATCACATTTTATTTAGCCAGTGGTCACTGATGGAAATTTAAGATGTTCCATTTTTTTCTAATTGCAAAGAGTGTTGGAATAAACGTCTTTGTATATTGCCTTGTATACAAGTAGCAGGTAGAGGATTTCTTTGGTCTTCTAATCACCATCTCCATTTTCTAACCTTTTTTGAAAGTATGTGCACGCTCCAACTTACTAAAATGCCAAATATTCTTTACGGTTATTTGTTCCAAATTACATTCACACAAGCAGTGCATAGAAGTTCCCACTTGTTCATAGTTTCATCAACACTCGATATTTTCCTTTTAATTTCTGCCAACCCGATAGATATAAATAATATCTCATCATTGTAACCTACATTTCATGCCTCTAAGCATCTTTTCATCTGTTTTTTTTTTTTTTTTCTTTATTAGTTTGCCTTTCCCAGGAAATCCTTCTTGTTATCTTTTGCCCACTTTTCTATTGGGCTACAGGTCTTTTCTTTCCTGATTTATAGAAATTCTTTATATATGTTGTATGTTAACCCTTTATTACCTATATACCGCACAAATATCTTCTCCCAGATTTACTTTATCTTCTCCTATTTCATAGAATCCTTTGATATGCAGAAATTTGTATTACTTAATATAATCAAATATATCAACCTTTCTCTTTATGTTGTGTGTGGGTTTTGTTTTGTTTTGTTTTGTTTGGTCTTCTGCCCTGATATTATATTCTCTCCAATATTTTCTCCTAACAGATTTAAGTCTTTGCTTTTCACATTAAGATATTAATTCATCTCAAATTTTATGTTACTTTTTTTTTCCATGTGGCTAAACTACTTGCCTTACTGCCATTTTCTGAGTAATACATCATTTTGAATAATACATCAAAATATCATGAAGCAGCCCCTTTTCTAGCCCAAGTCTCCGTTTATGAAGGAGTCTCTGTCTAAGCTCTTCATTCTGGTCTGTTTGTCTACTGTTTCAGTAACACTTTATCTTGATTACTATAGCCTAATGGCACCAATACTCCCCTTTTCTTAATCTTCAGAAAGTGTCTTGGTTATTCTTTGTTCTTTTCTTTTCTGTGTGAATTTTAGGATCAGCTTGTAAGCTTCCCACAAAACCCTTTTGGAATTTTGAATGAAATTAAATCTTCAAAAGTTCCTTAACAGACATTTTCTCATCTCATTCTCCCAACAAACCCCGAAATTTCTAAATTATGTGTGCGTGTGTGTGCGTGCGTGCATGTGTGCACATGTGCATGCACATGCGTGTGTGTGTGGTCATTTACTTATTTTTAAGACTGTGAACATCCATTTTTCCATGACTAGCACTTCACAGCCCTTGGTATGGTGATCTGCACACAAGGTTTGCTCAGTGCTTTGGTGATTTTGATCACAAAGAGGGGGAGAAAAACAAGAAGAAGGGCATGGTGAATAGAGAAAAAAGAAAAGACTCCCATATTTTCTTTACCTGAACTTGCAGTCTTTTCTCCAGTCATGATCTTTCGTCCCTCCAACTCATCGGTCTTTTATTTACATAAAATCGGGCTTTATTACACAAGTCAGAGCAGTGATGAAACTGGCTCCTCTGCTCTTGCCCTGTGTTTTTAGTTAACTTGTGTGAAGTTCTGTGATAACATAAAATTCTTTAAATTGACTCTGCTACTGTTTTTGGAAGATATGCATAGAAGTATTTAAAGAATTTCCGTCTCAGAAACAGTTCAATAGAATGAGTCCCAAAAAAATGAATATCCAATTATGAACAGTACAAAATGACCAAGAAAGGAAAGATCTTCAAAAGGCACACTATTTTAAGTATTTTGGTTAGTTGAAATACCTCCTAACCACAATCTGAATTTTTCAATGCATATATCACAAAGGTTTCTTAGAAACTAGGCTTATATTTTTCTTTGCTGGAATTTTTAAATTTTTCTATCTTTATCCAAAATCCATTCCTAACCAAAGATGATTTTTAAGAAGACGACTTTGAAATAAACACATATTAAAATAATAAGGTCACTGACCAAACTACCTGCTGTAAAATGTAAAAACAATTTTTTAATTCCACTGACTTAACCCGTGCAAAAATTTTAATAGTATACAATATAAATGCTCGCAGTATTAAGAGGTGTTAATTTAATTTTCTAAAATTATATTTGTTTACTTTCATCTGTGAATCTGCACTGCTCTTTAAAATTGTATGATCTTTTGTTGAAACAGAAAACAAATCTTGCAAAGTTATTGTTGTTATTACTGATAGCTAAAATACTTTGTAATTGAGAAGTTGGGTAGGAATTACTATGGTGCAAATGGATGTCAACCAGAAAAACAAATGACTAAAATATTACCTGTTTTCCCCCCACCCCCTCCCCCAAACAAACCCTAGACACATTGTACAGGAACATTTCCAAGAGGCAATGTTCATTCTACTAAACATCTCCCACAGTAAGTAGCTACTGGTACCTCAAGACAGACTGAAGAAAGAGAAAGGGAAACAGGAAAAGGGGCAGACAGCTGGATTAGACTGTACTGTGTATATTAGTGATGGGTAGACTTCAAAAGACTTAGAGGTTCATTTTGGACAGGCGCCCAGAGATTCTCAGGCTTACCCAAAACCTTCCATAACTTCTGATTTTAAAATTGAGCTAGAATTCATTTGAGACCAGGTCATATTCCATACTCATAGTCCTTACAATAAATTTACGTTAAGAAGTTGGAAACTTTTGGAATCCTGGAAAATGAGATACTTATTTTCGATAGATAACTAAAAAGTTAATCAGTTTTAAAGTTTTGAAGAAAAACTGCAAGCAATATGTTTTTTCCTAGGAGAGAGAGAAATTTCTTAGGAACATTGTCCTTTGAATCCAGTTTGAAACATTAGTAAGGATAAAGCTTTTGAACAGGTTTTGGGGGACCGGTGGCCTCCTCATGTGTGTTCTAATTCATCTGTGAACATCAGTAATAGGTGCCTAACTAGTGTGATTCTTCCTCCATGATGCCTTTGAGAGGTAGCCTGAGATAAAGGCAGGAGGGCTGGGAGAGTTGACAAGGAATTTTTCTGTCACTCTAATTGCAGGAACTGAGCCGTGAGAGTTACCCTTCCAAGAATATGATTATTCTTTGGTCTGATTATCATGTGTCTCATTAAATGCGTCTCTCAAATGGTTCATGTAAGATCTATTATTATTCACGAAACCCACTATGTAAAAAGTTACTTTTGCAAGAGATCAAAAATTATGTTTTAGGACAAAGAAAAAAATTCTGATATTAGCTTTGAACCACAATCAACTACTCCTGTGTTTGTTCGTATGATTCTGAGTCCGGCATGTTTTTACTCTTCTCTAGAAAAGACAACCTGGAATACGGACTGCATATGCAGTGAAGAACAGTTTTCAGTGTGGTCACCACAAGAATCTCTTTTTAACAGAACTTACACAGCGTTCCCAGGGAAGGACTGTTCTCCTGACTTGATTTATGAATATGTGCTTCCTATACTCTACGTCTTATGACAGGTGCTCCAATCTCTAGGATACTGCCTTTGACTCTCCAATAGGTATGAATAACAATGACTCCAACAGAATTAAACACATTAGCAAGGAAAGCTGCATCTTAGACAATGTTACTTCCAAAGGCTTTTAAGCAGTTACGGCTATGGAACAACCAGCTATCTTTAAATAGTCCAGAGTTTCTCCATCTTTGGAAAGCTAGTATCACAAAAATATTTGATGTCCGTGCAGATTTTACTTGAAAACATACAGTTCCTGCCAAAATAGCAGTAGCTTATTTAGATCTGCAGGCTCTCCTCTAATAAAAGTGTAAAAATTAGTAACAGTTGTCCCATGCCAATCGCATGCTGAAAGTGGATCCTCAACAGATATGAAAACTCGAATAAGACCTATGTCTCTTTATAGTTCTAGGATTTTTCTAAAGCAGACCTCACTTGATATTTCGAGCCATTTTGAACTAAGGCAGCACTTGTAATTTGAACTATTTTGTATCATTCTGTCCCTACTTTTTAAAGCTTCTCTCATCACGCTTCTCTTATTCCTTTCTTGATTTTTGAATTTTCTTTGTAATACAATAAATCCTCTAAGAAGAAAAACACAATCAATGGTATCTACTAATTCTACTAATTATTAATGATATATACTGAATAGGAACAGGAATAACAAGCAGAAATTAATTTCATTGTTAATTTAATTCAACATACAATCGAAACAATTTTTTCTGTAAACATTATCCCAGGCCATTTGTATACAGTAATAAAAAACAGATTTTAGCTTCATGTACTATCTTCTACCCTAGCTTTGGAGACTATGAATAATGGAGAGCTAATGTGAAAGGAAAAAAAGACATAAGAGTTATATATTCTCCTCCAAACAATTGACACTGTGCACCCAAGTTATTCATTCATCTGTTGGTTAATCATCTCTGCAGTATTTAGTATGTTCAGTGTTTACCTTAAGAGCCTATCATGAGAAAATATAAATTGGACTATTCACACATATTAGAGTAATAAAGGAAAGCAAAATAGCCATCATTCAAAATATTAGATTTTCATTGTACCACTCAGACACTTTGAAATAAGCAGTGTTTTTGGTAATATGTCAATAATCCCCACAACTTTTAAAAAACTTTTGAGCAGTTTTAACACATGTCCACTCAAATAGATTAATGCTTCCATCCACACTGACTCATCTGGCACCAAGAAGCTCATAGGCTCTCTCCAACAGAGAAATGGAAAGGACTTTGAAAGGCATTTGATAAATTACAGAGAAACAAAAGATTAGAACCTCAGACTTTTACCCAAAAAGCCCTCAAAACAAGGACTATCATAGTATATATTTGCTTTGAGTTGTAAGATGCACTAAAAAATACTCAATTATGTGTATCTTGGAAAATTTTCCCTAAAAGAGACCACCACATTGAAATAATCAGTTGAAAAGCATCAGAAGCTATACGCCTTAAATCAGTATTTAATTTATTGAACAACTTTCAAAAATCACAGGCACAATGTACTTATTAAAGAACATAACCATATAAACTGCTTTGGAAATTGTGTATTGACAAGTTCATAATTTCTTACCTCTATATATTTAAATTAAGACTTCAATAAATAAACCAGTAAATGCACTTATTATTAAAAAGAAATTTATTTAAAAATTCAAATCTTAATTTATTAAAAAATATAATAAAAGACTTTTTTGTACTTTAGTATGCAAGAATTAGATTGCTTGACCTCTCTTTTAATGACTTAATTAGCTGTACTAAAGCCCAGCTGGGCCTCTGCTGACAACATAGCTAGATATTTCAATCAAGCAGTGTTATGGAGAATAAGTAATAAATGCTACCTTGTCGCCATACAGTCCCAAACCATAGTGCATGCTGGTAATGCTAAATTTGATCAGTATGCCTCATATTTCAATTAGTCGTGGTCTGAATCACTAAAACTGTGTAATGTGTATGAATTCCTGATATCAGATACAGAGCCACAGGCTCCCACAGTTAGAAGCCATTGAGTTTGCTTTTATTAGCGCCAATTAATGGCAAAAATCTGCATTGCTTTTAAAATTTATAACCTCTATTCCAGCTGCATCCATGGCTCCTGCTATACTGTATACAATCAGATCCATATCACTGTCGCAAGTCAAACAGCTGCAAACTGTATTCTGTCTGCAGAAGTAAAAAATCCTTTCATACAGAAGCTTTTTTTAACCTCTTAGAAGTTCTTTTCAAAGCCCAGCAGCACCAGTCACTTTGCGACAATGAGCGATTTAATACAGAAAGAGAGAAATCTACACCAAGGTAACCCCTTGGGATGTGCTAGGTTTTCAAACGAAGTGAAACCCTACCACTCCGGCATCGCACAAGGGCAAGCAAAGCCACTTCTCCTGACCAAGGCTAAGAAAATATAAACATATAAAACCTGACCCTCATACCAAGTTAACCCATTGAAGTCTGTACACTGATTAAAACAGAGTGGCATTACACAAGTTTAATATTAACTTACATAAAATTTTGGCATTCAGATTTGAACCTTAGATGCTTCCCTAATAAAACATCTGTGGAGATCATATTCCCCATCAAGAAGCGGTTTGTTACGTGCCTCAAAATTTCTGGCCATTATTTTTAGGAACCAGACTCTTTCTGACACATGATAAGACAGGAAATTTAGAAGTGACCAGATTTGGTAACAAAGCATAATGCTTTCTGTATCAATGATGCTTTACTTTCAAGAATATTAAGGGAATAGTTCAGCTTTCTGGTATTATATATTTTAAGTTACTTTAGACATGCAACTCTGTGAGCTCTGAAATACTTTGATATCTGACCATGAAAATGTCATTTGGGAGAAATAAAACAGAGATTTTTCCTTTGGCCTTTTATAAAATACTATTAAATTTTCCAAATACATTATATTGATATATATGTATATTTATATTTTATGTATTATATATGCTTGTACTTGTACATATTTATATAGCCCTATATTTATATAACATAGGGTCATGCAGATAAAAGAATTTACCTGGAAAATGAAGAGTGTGAAAAAGTACTCACCAGCTCTAATACATGGCTATAAAAATGTTGTGCTAGGATAATACAAGCTGCTGCCATGGCTAGTTAAAGACAATAAAACCCTATTTTACAAAATTCAACTGCTAGTAACCAGCATTCTTTCTAACTGCTTAAATACTGCAATAAGACTTATAATGCCACTGTGAAATCACAAGCTAGTACTTCAAAGGTGTTGTATCTGTTACAAATTTAATCTTCACTGCTTTGTCACAAATGATTTCATCCCAGCGGCTTGGAGATACAGCATAGCAACATTCCTGTTGTCCTAGACAACCTGAACCAAACTGTTAAATACCTGTCTGATGCCCAAGAATGATTATAAAAATACTGCCTATGGAATCTCCAACAACCACCCTGAAAATGTGCCATTGGTCTGTTCCAGTTAATAGAAGAGGAAAAGTATGCTTTAAAATGTTAACAAATTTTAGACGTTTTAGTGACAGAGACAGAAATTCTGTGCCGTTATTTCATTAATAGCACCGTGTTATGTTCATTGTACTTAAAATATTACTCTTCCAGTAATACTTTATATTAGTACATTTTATAATTATGTAATGTAAGTGTAGATTTGAATCTCATGTGCTTTTTTTCCTACTTAAGAAAATACATTATTTCATTAAGTATTGTGGATCTTAGAAAACTACTATCTGGGCGTTTCTGTCTAAATACTGAATGCTTTTTTCTTTGAGATGACGGGTTCACTGTTTCTGCTTCCTCCCGGGTATACAGGGACACACAGGCTGCAGTAGGAGCACAGGGCACTGGTGTGAACAACTACCAATTTGTATTTGTGAAGCTGCCCAGGAAAGGAGGGCATTGAGATCTCCTTGCATATTGGAGTTTAATTATAAAGGATAAGGTTAAATTCGACTCCTCAGAGTGATGATAAAAATTTATACCTCTCAGGCATAATTTTAGGTCTGTCAACTGGCCTCTGGATTTAGTATTCGGATACAGTGTGTCAAAGTGTGTAAATATACAAGTACCTATTCCCCATAATGATACCGTGTTATTGTTGGACCAGACAGCACTTTGTATTCAAAATCTTTTAAAATTGCTAATCCATTGCTCTTCTCATGGAAGGGTCTTAACGACTTCATTTGTCTGTACTATTTAAATAATACTAGAAAGTATTTCTCAATGAATATTTAATTACTGAGTACTATGGTTTAAATCTACCAACCAAGAAAAACAAAAGCATAGGGAATTCTACTTATTATACATCTCAAGAAACTACTGAGATGTCTAAAGTTCTAACTAAAGATCACTATTCTCTATGGAATACACATCATCATTACAATGTCTATGTTAAACATGGTATAAATATGACCTGAAAGTCGTCAGTGAATTTAACAGCTTCAGTGATGACACAAGGTAATTTCAAAAAAAAATGAGAACCCAATTTTGTTTATATTAATGCCTTGCATAAAATACAATATGAATGAATCATAGTTAATACAAACATATGAAAACTAGTGTGCTGGCAAATTAAGCAAAAACAGAATATACTGATTATAAATATTCTATCCTTATTAGGAAAGAATTACATTATGTCGAGCAGATTTTTTTATCCCTATCGATAACGCCACTTAAAATGGTTTAATTCCAAACTAAAATTGATGTAAGTTTAAACGTATCCTTTAACTAGCATGGTAGGTACACCATTAAACATATATTAAGTTGCCCATATGCAATTCACACTTGTGACTTTTCCCTGCCATTCATGAATTATGCAATTATCCCTAACTCATGGAAATGAAAGTGCATTAACCGCCCACTGTCATGTATTGTCTCTTTCCCTGTCCTTGCGCACACATTTCCACAGTTCATTATTCATGGGTGCATCTATGCAAGTGTAAATGTGCACATATAATATGGAAATAGTCACCCATGGATAAATAGCAACTAGACACTTGTTTTGTGAAGATATATGTACTTCATTCCAAAAAACAAAACTTTACAAGAAACACCTCTACCCTCGTTATGGATGCCACATGGTAAACAAAACGGATGCCATTATTATAAAGCAAATGAGGGGTTTCTTCACACAGGAGAGGCTGAAGATGTTACCCTCTAAACCTGAAACAGAGCCCTTACACCTTTTAGCAAGTCTTTTTCTAGGTTTTTCTCCCATTAAAACAATTCTTTTCATTATTGATTGAAATCTCACTGGAACACTATTCTAAAAATACTGTACTAAGTGTTTCTCATTCTTACCTTTCTTCCATCCATGTTAAGATATAATTATAATGACAGCATTTCACTCCTAGAGAAGACAATTATTGGAATAAATAGTTTTGGAGAAATAAACATATGGTGTTTTCTCCGTTGAATGTTATGGTCATGTGGGTTATTCCAAATTCTGAATTGAACATCCTAACAATTTCTCCCATTGGGATATATTCTTCAGGAAGTTTTTCTGATTTTAGTCGAGTTAGCACTAGTGAGCCCTCATGTGCGATGTTTGTGGTATAGGGAATCAGGAGGATTCCTTCCGATTTACATTATTTCTAACATAAGCAGAATTGTCCCTATTGAAGTAATTCTTTCTAATGAAATAGAATGAATTTTATCAGACACTCAGAATTTTAATTTGTGTGATAAAGCTTCTTAAAAATGTTGCTTCAAGCAATAAAGGAAGGATTTCACACTTAGGAAACCAAAGTAAAATATTTTTTCCCACAGTATAGATTTTAATTTTATTACAAATAGTCAAATGTCCATGTCCAGAATTTCTTTAAAAGGTTATTTCAGCAAGACAGCTCATTCAGTGTAAATTATACCTCTCTAAAATTAATTGGAGCATTTTTTGGTAGAAAACAATTATTCTATAATCATTTATATATATCCTTTGTTAAATATTATTTAAAATTAAAATTGAAATAATATGGGCTCATAGATTTTATTGGCATCTTTATTGTATAACTAAAGATGAATTAATGTCACACTAGCTATAATATTTTTCTGAAAAAATACAACTTTTATTCACAATCCTAAATGCTTCTCTTTTTGATTATTTGATTCTTTTTCAAAGCAAATTTAACACCAACCATCTTTGTTATGACTTCATATTTAGAAGAAGTTTTCACAATTTTCACTAAATATTGTTAAACATTTTGTCAGTTAAATTATATTTTAAATTCTGCTGTATTTCTCAATTTACAAATAAATGTGATGATTCCAAAATTTTATAGATATTGATAATATATAAAGATTCCACTAATTTTAATTAGACACAATGTGACTGGAAAACGAAAAAGAAAAATGCCAGTAAGTACAAGATCGATTTCTAAATCAGAAAGACAATAAAAATAAACAGGTGAAAATATTCCAAACTTCAAGTTGTATTATTTAGGAAATACTTTTCTCCATAGGAGAAACTTTTCAAAAGGTCTAATTACTGCTAAAGTATAACAGAAATAAAATGTGTTAATCTCTAACATGCTATATTTTTATGCATAAAAGTTGCAATTCACAGAAATACTTTAACAAAGGCAATTAATATACCCAAGAATAATTTAGGGTAAATGGAAGTTTTCATTACTATTCAGTATATTCACTTACATCATAAATAAGGTGTGACCAGTAGAAGGCACTGTTACAATAAATATATACATATAGCTGCTCATTTACAAACTGGTTGGAAATTCTGATGAGAGTTTTACTAACTTTTCACAGCTCAAATCTTCTTTTCATGCAGACATTGTTATAAATTTGTTCTATAAATGTGAGGGAAAAACTCGTATAATTCTTTTTGTATAATTTTAATTTGCATGTCAGCCCATTCACAATTTTACTACCCTCATTTTTAACTTACTTAATTCACAAAGGAATTATGTGGTCACACTTACCATTTTTAACACTGCGTTTAAGGAACGCTGCTCTCGAGAGAGAACTCAGATCCTGTTGAAGAGTTAGACATAGATGCGTATAGACCTGGTTTGAAAACAAGCTTCTGGTATCATTCTTATTAACCTTTAGAGGTTTGATTATAATTTGCTAGCACATGCAGGCATGGTCTTTTGATGGAATTCCTTGGATGTATGAAAATATCCCTAATTAAATCTGTGTCAAACATCCTGCTAACAATGTTGTTTAGTTTGTATTCGTATACAAGATCTCTTGAATGCCTCTCCAAGTTTACAAAATCCATGTTAAAGGAGCCAGCATTGCAAAAAAATGTTATGGCATATGTTTGGATTTTTGTATTTCAGAGTCCTGACTACTTTATCTGAATTACAGATTTAGAGCTTTGTTATGTGTGATAGTTATGATAATATGATCACTAAAGGCACAGAGACAGGGAGACTCAAATCCCTTTGAAAATCCCTTTCTCTATTTCCTACAGCTGCTGCAGGAGTTTAATATCTGATAGAATGATGAAAAAGAACAGGCCGAACTCCAGTTTTAATAAAAATTTTAACAGGTCTACATATAGTTATGAAAAATGTTATTTGCAATGCCAATTTTTAATAAAATTTTCTTAAACCAAAGAAAAACTCCCCAAGGGGACCCTGATATGAATGTGTTTTTCATATGTACTATTTAAGGCTCTTTAAAGGTTATGAAAGTGACTGATAAAATAAGTTCTATTCTATACAACACAAACCTGAATGCACTTGCACTTTTGCATTTTAATCAAATAAATAAGCAAAGCTTTTGTTTTGTATATTGGGTCAGAAACAAAAATGATCATATTGCAGAGTCAGTTTTTATTGTTAGCAATAAAAACATTAAATAGCTGCATTTTTAAACAAATCGAAGCACTGTTAACACCCATCAAAGCATTCTGTAATCTGTGAAAGTGCGATGCCAAGAAATAATACATTTTCATAAAATTGTTTTGCTCCTTGGACATTTTGAATCTGAGTAATTATATAAGATTTGAAAACATTTATTTCTAAGAGAGAAAATAAATACATTAAGTATGAAAAGACTAAATTTAATTGAATCCAGGAACTTCAGAACTTCTGAAGAATCTCTTTGTAAAGTAAAAACATACTAAATGGGGAGTCTCATACTCAGCGACCTGGTACACTGCGCTGTGAATACCTGCTCACCAGAATCCAACTACCTAGAAAATAAAGTCGTGAGACAATAAGCCCCTGCCCTCAGAAGGGCTGCTATGTTCACAGAAAATAAAAACAAGGTGTTTATAGGAGCTCAGAAAGAAACTTTACCTTACTGATCTCAACTGCAGCAGCTGTAAAATGGGAAGGCTTTGGAATTTACGATCTGCTAAATACTAACAACAGATTCGTTTTAATCTTTAAAAAGTGTGGATTGACATTATGACTATTAAAGCCACTGTGTTCTAGTGAGACACTAAGTTCTCTCACAATCCTGTCCTTGTCATTTTTTCTGAAACTTTGTGAGTACTCAGGAAGACTTTTTAATACCATTCACATGTGTAATATGTTAACCTTTTTTTAACTTGATAGGCTTTTGAATGAAAACTGGCTATACTAATCCTAGATAACCATTCTATTCTTTACAGAGGGGCATGTAAAATGTAACTCTAACGTACAGTCTATACTGTATCCCTAAATAAATATTCACTTTTGAAAACATTAAATTTATTATGCACTGAAATGAGGAAAGTAAAACATTATCCACTTTATCACTGAGAATTTTGAGGTTGGAATATTTGAGCCATATTCTAAACATTTTGGCCCTTTATACAATTTATAATAGGAAATTGAAAACTGTTGGTTCATGCCATATTCATAATCCTGTTATATAAGAACACTTTAAACGACTTTCACAATTCTAAAACCAAATCAAAATGCTGACCTAATTTGTTTACTTGATATTTCCCCATATTTTTAGTTAAAAAACATTTTTTGAGTGAGGTGGGGGGCAGTGACCTTAATCAGAGAGATCTGAAGAAAATTGGTGGAATCAAGGTAACAAGAATGAATGAAAGAGTAATTTATTGCTGTGACCATTTTCTCCCTTGATTTTTGTATTGGGATTATAGTGGATTATCTCCAACTATATCCTATTTTTCAGGTTCTTGTAGATACCCTTGATATTACACAAATAGGAGAGCAAATTTCTGAAATCATATCTGAAACACAAACACTTGCTTATAAAATTTATGATTGTACAGAAAAGATGGGAGAAAACACACATCACGAAAATAATGCTACAGACTAATATCTTAGATTCCCTACTCAAAGTATTTTTATGCCATTTTAAGAAAGACAGTTGGATGTTTCATAAAAGTATTTGCTTTCAATTATAAACTAAATTCCAAGACGCTAGTTTAAACATGTTTTGATGAATTTCACATTTTAAAATATCATAAGATTTTATAAAATAAAAACTGGAGATCTTTTAGTTTTTCCAGGGAAGCTCCAAGAACTATATATATATATATATATATATATATATATATATACACATACACACACACACAAAAGAACAAATATTCTTAGAAAATAAAAAATCATCTTATTTTCAAATATATATTCAAGCCTTTAATGGAAGTTCTAGCAAAAAATTTATTCTAAACACTCCATATGACCTTCAAGCAACATGGATCTACTGTGTATCAAAATATGTAACTAAATAAGCATATTTCTATTCTCCTGAAACAAGACGTTGATATTAGTTAATAAGATTTGACAGGGATTGACATATATACACTAATATGTATAAAATAGATAACTGATAAGAACCTGCTGTATAAATAATAAATAAATTAAATTTTAAAAAAAGATTTAATTTTACTCTCATAGAACAAGGAGCTACATTCTATTACCAAGCCCCCCCAGCAAAAAATAAAACTTTAGTCATATACAGATTAATAAAATTATTAACTTTAATTGTATACCATATAGAATTTATGTAATATGTACATTCAATGTTCAATAATTCAGTATCTTAACAAAATTCTGCATTTTTCCTCCAAATTTTACTACAATGTTTAGCTAGTGTACTTTGGGTATCAGGTTCATACAGCTCCTAAATAAAATTGTCTATATGTATGTGAAGAAACAAGATGTGTTTCCTTTTCCTCATAGATAGAGTACTTTGTCATTTTAATTTATGTTTGTATCTATATAATCCAAAGGATTTAAAAATGAAGCACTTTGGGAAAAAATATATAATTACCTGAAAAGTTTAGGTTGTTATTTTTATTACAGAGGAAGTAGACACAGATATTAAATACTATCTAAAATTATTTCATTGCTTAACTTTCATGGTTTCCATAGAAACCACTTCAGGTTTTTCTAAGCCACAGTGGCTCTGACCATTGGTCTTTATAAAAGCTTTTGTACACCAGATTAGTGATTCCCTGCCCACTGAAAACTTGATGGTGAAATAAATTACTCAGGATATATATACCAAGGGCTCAATTTCACAATATTTTTAAGAATAAGCATATTTATATAAATACAAAGAGACATGAGAAGAGAAGGGAGCAGTATATTCCTCAAATAATACGGGCTTTATTTTACTCCAAAATATAAAGTAACATTTCTCTATATCTTCACAACAAATTATCATGAATTATAGGAACACATTATTGCATATTAAGCAGTCCTGGCTTTGAATTTCCTCAATGGCCTTGATCTGTATGGTTCTAACTGAGAATTCTGTTTTGTTATTAATTATTTGTTTCTTACCTCATCAAATATGTTCTTAAATCTTGGTAGAATTTTCTTCAAGACTTTCAAAGAGCAGGAGTACCTGAGAGATCAATTTTCTTTGCTTTCTTATTCTAAAATAATACCTCCAGATAGCCTTGCTTCAAGGAAGCCAGATAACTTGGAAAACAGATAAATTAGGATGTGATTATTCACATCACAAAAGAATTCACAGATGGCTTCCTGTAAATAGAGAGCTCCCTATTTAAGTGTTTGTTTACAGATCATTAGCTACTTGACAAAGAGGCTATGGGGGCAAAAAAATTAGAGCTCACATGCTGGGAGACACTGCCAACTGGAGATCAATCAAAAACGAGGAAAATAAAGCACCCATGGAACCAGCATGTGAAATAGAAAATATGATTTACTGTAAATGCATGTATATACTTCATGCATGTATTTACTTCCTATGTATACAAACACACACACACACAGTATATATGCTTATGTGTACATATTAAATGTGTGTATACATACACGTGTGTGTCTATGAGTCTATGTATACACACATATTAAATGTGTGTATACATAGACTCATAGACACACACGTGTATGTATATACCTGAAGAGGCAACTTTAACACAGAGTAAGATCACCTACAAATGAGCTGAATCTCTTTAGTTTATTTCAGAGATTTTAAAAGTGATGCAGTCTTTTAAATGTATATAATGTTAAAGTACTTCCAGTGATAGAATATATGAAATTTCTACTTTTCAGGCTTTATAGTAGAGTAATTGTCACACCTGTCTTGTCCAAAGGGATTGTTTTCTTCTTACCAGAACAAACTTAGCAAATTCTTACTGTGTACAAGGCATTTTGCTAAACACTAAAGAAAACGCAAAGCATTAGTCATTGTAGAGAAAAACTATGTGTCAGTGTTTTTTTCTAAATGTGGTCGTGAATATATTTAGAGATTTGCTACCAGAAAATATTAAATTATAAAGGATTATTTACAAAAATAATATCTTTGTTTTGAGTTTGAAGATCATAAACAGGTCCTAAACCAGTAAAGGGATGTCCTTATCAATCAAGAGAGTAAACGTAAAAAGACTTGTAGAAAGCTTTGTCTTCAATTGAAGTTCCTTCTCTTATTACATTTTGCAAAAAAAGTACATATTTGGAAGAGAAGAATAAAAATGAAAATATCTAAATTTGTACTAAAAATCCTCTTGGTTTATTGTCAAGGCAAGCATTGTCTTTCATTTATTAACTGTTAATGACAATCTCTTGAGGATTATCGAATAAAAATTAAAATTTTACTGAAAGATTAATAGCAAGTAAGTTTCAAAGTTTAGGTTTCCTTAGGTTCATTTACCATAAGAAAGACAAGTCCTAAGATGTGAATTTTTGCAGTTATTGAGACCTTGATCAGCTATCCTCAATCTTCAGTTCAATACAATTCCAGAAGTATATATTGATGATTTTCTGCATGCGTAATACTGGGCCAGACAGTTGGTCAATAAAACGTATACAGACTGTGCTTTCTAGGATTTTACCCATATTAGCTCATACTTTACCCTGTCTGATAATTTTTCACTCTTTAAATCGTATCCTGATAACAAACTTAGAAACATTTTTACATTTGCAAAATAAGTTCCAAAACTCTTAGTGCTTTATTTTTATAACAAACTTTGATCTTAACACCCAAGTTTTATTTAACCATTAAACCAGTCTAGCTAAACTAGAAAAAAAGCAAACTTTTAATGCACCATTAGTTTTAAAGTATTTTAAATCAATTTTCCATCGATGTTCTAGAAATAAATTCAAATTGCTGACGTATCTTATTTAGAAGAAAAAATATCATATACAGCATAGAAGAGAGTTACCCCTTCTTTCAAGTGAGTAACTGGACTTTTTAAAAAATTGCTTTGAAGTCAAAGTCATGATACTTCATTTGGATTTGGGGAGGAGGGGTTAAAGAATAAAGCAAAGTTGTACAGGAAAAGTGTAAAAGGGAGAAAAGAAAAACAAGTTTCTTATTACAACTAAATCATTTCAGAAGTTTCTTATTACAACTAAATCATTTCAGATAAAAAAGGGAGATGAATTTGCCACTAACCACTCTGTTAAAGAATAAAACCATAGAAAGACAATATAAGACAAACACATATTAAATGTGGCACACTTTAAAGCCAGAAAACAATTCATAACATTCTTAATCTTTCTTGTTAGTCTTTTAGAGTAGTTTCCTTTATTTCAACACTATCCTATCTCAACTTTCCATCACAATCCCAGCATTCCATACAAGTAAAAATGTGTATCACTAAATTCAAGATATACATTGTATGTTTAACTACTAAGAAATCACAAACTCTAAATCATATATTAAAAATTTGGATTTTTAACACTGTTAATCAACTATGTTCCAATATAAAATAAAAATTTTTTTAAAAATGCGATGTTTGAATGAAATTTTATTTTAGATGTTAATTTCACAGTAATAAAATCATGTTTTAGGCACATAAATCAACCATGTATTGCATCTAAATACATTTGTTCCTTATCCTAATACCCAGGCATACACATGTAGAGTATTGATATATCTTGAATATTGGGAAAGCACGTAAGTTGGGATGACAAGTGCAATTAAAAAAAAAAAAAATTGACCAATGCATTGATGGTCACACAAGGATTTGCCTTTTTAAGACATGGGTAACTAGTCTGGTTAGATTTCATGTGAGATAAAAATAAACAGTTTAGAACTCATTTAAAAACATAAGCAACGTGGGGCTTCCCTGGTGGCGGAGTGGTTGAGAGTCCACCTGCCGATGCAGGGGACACGGGTTCGTGCCCTGGTCCGGGAAGATCCCACATGCCGCCGAGTGGCTGGGCCCGCGAGCCATGGCCGCTGAGCCTGCGCGTCTGGAGCCTGTGCTCCACAGCTGGAGAGGCCACAACAGTGAGAGGCCTGCGTACCGCAAAAAAAAAAAAAAAAAAAAAAAAAAGAGCAACGTATCAGGGGACACAGACTATTATGGCCCCTTTTGGTTCTGCTGTTTGTTTTAGTATACATTTGCGATGACTGCTTTACACAATACAGCATTCTAAAATCTCACAATTAATAGTGAAGGTCTGGGTTCTCCTGAGAGCTTTATTCCTGGGAAGGCTCTGAATTTCATTAAGTGGGTACATGTACCTGTGGGAAGAGAAAATTTCCCAGGACCTGCAAGCTCATATCTCTATGCTCTCCTGCTAGAGCCTGCAAATGCTGGGTATTTTTGGTGGTAGCTCAAAGCTACTAAAATAATTTGGTAAAGAAGTTATTTATTCTTGGACATATTGGCAAATAACTTCTTTAAAAGAGCAGCTCTAAAGATGTAAATAATTTTATTTAATTTGTTAATTTGATGATTAAAAAATACTGATCTCCAATACATAGTATTGTTTAAGAGAATTTAAAATTAATATTTTGAAAAGATATATTTATTGTTTACAAAAACAAAAGCATTTCAAATAGTTTAAAATTATGCAATGCATATGTCTGAAATAGGACTCATTGAAAAAGGGCATAAAGTAAAATATTTTCAAATAAATTATGAAAATTTTAAAAATTAACATGACATGACTTTATAAATGTCTACTTCTCTGAGAAATTATTTCCAACAGACTTGTTTGAATCGGCTTCAGCTTCTTCATTAAGTTGTACAAAATAAATCATGCTATTAAGTGTACTTCTTTCTATGTTCCTAGCTGAGGATCAACTTCAAAAAGTGATAATACATCATTTATTAACAAAGGAAAGTATTTATTTCGGTACCAGTCTTGGTCTATGTGACATTAGAACAGTTGAGTTTTATTCTAAACCATTCTTTAAAAGCAATATTGGCTATGTTATCATTTGTGTGCCTCTGAATAGTTGACAAAAGCAGTGAGAAACTGAGCGTCAACTTAGTGACAATTAATATCAGCGATTATGACAGGTTTTTCTAAAGAATACTTTACATTTCTATCCTTTAAAATATGCCTTTTTCTTGTCTATTCAGTACAAGCAAAGAGAGGAAGATGCATTTTACATAAGAAAGTAAAGGGTGGCATAATTTTTTTTTTAATCAAAGAATAAAAAAAAAAAAAGAGAGAGAATTTCCTGGTGGTCCAATGTTTAGGACTCCATGCTTTCACTGCTGAGGGCTCAGGTTTGATCCCTGGTTGGGGGAACTAGGATCCTGTAGGCCGCGCAGCCAGGGAAAAAAAAAGAATCAGATGAATATTGATATTTATTTTGAAAAAAAAGCCAAAAAATTGTAGATGATTACTTCTATTAACTTAAGAAATTAAGATTTAGGAAAACTTTCCAGAAGATGTTATTCCTGATTTAAAGATAAAATTCCATCATGCCCAAAATGATGGTAATAAATATCTCTAAAGTTTAGCTAATAAATCGTTAGTTTTTAAACCTGATGATAATATACTTACTTTAAGGAGTAAAGGAAATATTTGATAAACTAAGAAATTTATATAACATCATCATGATTTAACTCTTTCCTAATAATATTACCTGTATTTATTCCAATATATCCAATATTTAGATGAAAATACCTTCGTAGATATTTTGAATATTAAACTTTGGATCCTCCTTAGGTAAAAGTCTGCAATGCAACTTAAGTAACTATTCAGGATCTGAGAAAATTTGTCCTTACTAATCATTAAGGACATGCTGATGTCAACTGTTTCAATATTTCAACAGTTGTCAGCAAAATAATTTTATATTTAAAACAATGGCTGGAATGGAAAGGTCTAGATATTTAAGTCTTCGAAATTACTGCAATTCCATGTGTAAAATTAAAATGTCTTTTCAGAAAATGAGGCACTGAGAGAGGTGTTTGGTAAGCCAAGTCAGGATCAAATAGAAGAAACCACAATATTCAATGTGACTGAGCTTTGTTATTACACATCGTGTGATTTTTTTTCCTGTGTACAGTGATGTGGAAACGTAACTGCAACAAGCCGTGCAACACTATCCATCAACAGGAGGCAGAATCATTCCAATCAGAGCAGAATTAAAAGATGAGCTTTTGAAGTTTGATTGATGGATGAATTAGATAGAAGATAGATAGATAATGGATAGATAGATAGATAATGAAAAATGTTTAGGGTTCTCTAACATGTCAAGCCATTGTGTTCTTCTTTTTGATTGCCTTTATTTTCTTTCTCTTCTCATGGAACTATCATCTCCATCACACCTTCTTTCCAAGAGTTTTAGCAATAGGGGAAGAGAAGAAACTGGGCCAAATCTAGATATAGGTGTCTGAAACAATGGACCGCTGCCAAATACTTGTAACCAAAGGAAGAGATATGTTTTTTTGTAGGAGATCTCAATGAGATTTAAGCCGTGACTAAAGCTACAACTATCACAAAGAGTTGTTGGCTCACAGAATTTTCACCTTTAGACTAATTATTATGGAATCCTCCCACAAACTTACTTGTTCTTTCATGCATCCCAACTCTAAAGAATAGTAGTACTTCATGTAGATTATAAATGTTTTATGGAAATCAATCTTGACAAACTACTTAGAAAATTACTTTAAAAATTTCACCAACTTTCGCTGTACCCCTGACCAAAAAAAAAAAAAAAATTTCACCAACTATTCTTTTTTTTAAATCCCAACTCTCAAATATGGGGAAAAAACTTGAAATATATTATGTATTGGTACATTAATACTTTGAATCTAGTTTATCTTTTTTTCATTGGCTTTTCTCATAGACCTGCTAAGGCCTTGAGAAAACAAATGCTATTGTCATAGAAAGGCCAGTTGACTGACCTATACAAATTCATTTTATAGCATCAATTTTTTTCATGAAGATCATCACCATAATTTGAAACTGAATATTGCCTTGGGGAAATGTCTTCAGAGACATGCTTACAACAAATATTCCTGAACATTATATTCTAATGTTTAAGAAAGAGCAATAATATGAAAGGTAAGACATCAACCAGCAAGTTACGTTTTTGCTTTTTCATCTTGAAATAAGTGAACCAATTAGAACTAAAAGTCAACAGGCAAATTATGATGCCAACAGATTCTGCTAAGAAGTTTATGAAACTCAAAATCTCTCAGCTTTACCTTGTTAAATACACAAACACTGGATTACTGTGAAGGAAAAATATGTGCTATGAGAAATTAAGGTTGGCCATACAAAATGGTGAAATATTTACACAAATCATATCCTCATTTTGTGTGTGTTTTTATTGTAAGATGATGATAATTCTTTTGCCAATATTTTTTTCTAAACATTTAAGATTAAGAAACACTTGGATTAGTTGATGAATATCTTTCTACATAGTGCCATGAAAAATGATTAGAATTAGTACAAAATTTATATCAGGAAATTTATATGCCCTATAATGTGAAACTAAATTACTTTTCCTTTGTGTACCAAAATGGAAGATTACAGGCATGAACCTACCACCAAGCATCAGTTGATTTTGAAAAAGTGAGTATATGATATAATTTAGATATAATAATTTTAATTATAATACATTTTGGATTATATGTTTTATACACCTATATAAAATATGACACACTAAGATGAATCTCAGGCATTCTTCTTAAGACACAAGTCAAAAAACATATACAGAATATTTATATTATCTGTTCCTCTCTATATAGAGACTACTTCATATATGCATAGCTTGGGGTTACAGATATCCTTTTCTCTTGCTTCTCTATCCTCCCAAGGAAGCATCCTAGGACTTACAAATTATATAAGTAGTGTTTCATAGAGCATACTTTATCCTGTTTTAGAAATAAGCTTCTACAAATAGATAATATATAGGATCAAAAAAATGCTAACATAAAAGTACATTTAAAATATACTCATATAATGAATGGTAGAGTCAAAATTGAGTGTGCGCTTACATGTCTTAAGTCTTTCATATCACATAGCCTGATAGCACTATTTGTTTGCATGGTTCATAGTTCCATGTATTTAAAAATACTGTGAATCAAATTATTTCTTGAAATGGAACTGGGTAGAGACCTTGATTGCCTTGGTTAGCCAAAAGGTGTTAGTCATAATTACCCATCTGCACATCATAAGTAGCAAAATATTTATTTAAAAAATTTTTCAAAAGCAATGTCCCCTATATTTCAGTAACAGTTATGCTTAATATACATTTCAAAAATTTTTGATTTGAAAAATAGCATTTTTGTTATTGTAAATGTATTTAATAAAATGTTCAAGTATTTATCACATATGTATAATTTTGTGCAATATTTTCCTTCAGAAAAGGGATTCATGATTTTCTTTTGTGTCACTAAAAGTCATTATAATTTAATCTTATCTTCAGAGTCTGACTGTATTACAGTGGCACTGAACTTGAACTACTTATGCTTGATGAATCACCACTATATGCCACTTTTCACCTTCAAAGCTCTTTATAAAAATTAATTAATGGCAGCCAATTACATTTCTAGGGAAGAAAAAGATACACTTAAATGGTATCTATATGAAAAATATCCAGTATATTTATAGAACAAGTGCTATACCATTTAAACTGAGCCCCAACACCCTGGAAGTCATTCACCTTTGGTACATCATAAATAGCAGTATTTAGTTATTACAGCTTAAAGAAACATAGAGGTCATCTACCCTAACTCATCTTTACATTTTCCAGATGAAGAAAATGAGAGCCTAAAAGATAAAGGATTGACCCAAGATAACACAACGAATTGGTAACAAAGCAAAGTTGTTTTACTAATAATAAATTATTGCTAATAATTATTGAAATCTGACAATGTGCCAAGCACTATATCAAGCACATTACCTGGTTATTATGTATCATCCTTCAAACACCTTATGGTAATAAAATTATCCCACTTATTATTCCCTATTATTTTAAAACAGCAAATTATTGAAGTATGAGGATAAGAACTGAAATACTGTAGAAGTTTTCTTCAACACAATAATCTAATAATAAGAAAACATGTAGCCATTTTTTACTTTATAAATATGGTTTTTTTGCCTCTGTTCCTATTCAATTACTTAACTAAAATCTAGAATATTCAATTTAGAATAACATCCTGAGAGAGGGTATTTCTTACATATATTTTTTAACCATGAAAATTAGTTTTTTTAATTATAATTTTCCATTTCATTACAAAGAAAAATGTTTCTCTAAACAATAACCATTAAATTTACAGTAATGCAGGTGTCTCTTACTAACTTTCATACTTAAACAAAGAAATTGATGAGGCAGTAATACTCAAGTAGTTTTAAACTTTTTCCAGAGGACTGTCAAGCTTCAATGAATCTCTTTGCTTTCTGCTCATGACCATTTTCTTCTTGCTGGCAACAAAACAGTATTCATAATCATTTTAATTTTTTCAGTGAAAATAAATCCCTTGCACATAAATGTTTATTTTCTTTATTCTATTTTGGACTGCAGATATTTCTTGCCATCAAAGTAGTCTTCACCAAAGGTAAATAATAGAAGCTTTAGGGTTTTTGGTGCTAAAAATTCCTAAACGCAACAGATAATCCTATAGACAGATTTGCTGAGCTTTTCTTGCTTTTGAATGAACCTATAACAGGATACAACAGAACTCAGTATAGAAAAGGTTATGTCAGCAGAAAGTGACATAAATATCTTTATCTCTTAAAGAATAGGCTATGCTACAAAAACCTGTCACAATATTTTTTTTGTGTGTGGTACGCGGGCCCCTCACTGCTGTGGCCTCTCCCGTTGAGGAGCACAGGCTCCGGACGCGCAGGCTCAGCGGCCATGGCTCACGGGCCCAGCCGCTCCACGGCATGTGGGATCTTCCCGGACGGGGGCACGAACCCGTGTCCCCTGCATCAGCAGGCGGACTCTCAACCACTGCGTCACCAGGGAAGCCCTGTCACAATATTTAAAAAAAAATTTTTATTGAAGTATAGTTGACTTACAATGTCATGTTAGTTTCAGGTATATAACATAGATTCAGTTATACACAGACAGACAGACAGACACACACACACACACTATATATATGGCTATTCTTTTTCAGATTCTTTTCCTTTATATGCTATTACAAAATATTGTGTATAGTTCCCTGTGCTCTACAGTAGGTACTTGTTAGTTATCTATTTTATATATAGTAGTGTGTGTATGTTGATTCCAACCTCCTAACCAAGAAAATATCTGCAGTCCATTTAATGATATTAATAATAACTCATCAATAATTCCAGAAACACAAAATCCTCCTGAAATAAGACAAACGATATGTTAAAACAAAGTATGAGGAAGTAATTACCCATAGGCTGGCAAATTACTGCCTTGATAATATTCATATGGTCTCTCTATAGAATCAATATAGTCAAAATTATTAAACATAAATAATTGAATTTATCTAATAAAACCTATTTTATTTATGGTGAATGAATATTTTTCTTCATTTTTCAAACAGTTCTGTTTTTTTCCGTTGAACTCTTCCCCTTACCGATAGTGGTGGAAAACAGTTCTTTCATACTAAGGACTATGCATATATTTTAGGCCTAAAATTTCATTTATATGTTTTTTTTTCTGAAATTACAAATCAGCATAAAGAAATTAACTACTGACTTTGAGAACCACATGACGTTTACATTGATATGAATTACATTATTATGGAATACGCAAAATAAAATCTAGAAGTCCCCGTATGTGAAACCATTCTTTGAAGCCCAACAACAAAACTAATTTAAATCAACCATAATAGAGAGTATTTTTAAACAGACCCTTTTATAGGACATGAAACTCATTCAGATCGTTTTCTTGTTATTCAGTTTTATTATTTATTTCATAATTTCATACCCATTTCATAAATACATGTTACATTTTTAGAAATGATATCTAACCAATCCTAAAGTTTCCTCCTTTCTTTTTCTTTCCTTCTTTCTTTCTTCTTTCTTTCTTTCTCTCTTCTCTTTTTATTTTGGTAAAAGAAAAAAAAAAGAAAAATGCTCTTAATTGTTTTCCTAAATAATTAGGTCATTTCTCACCTTTGCATGGATTCTGACCAAATTACCTCTTGGTCACCATCTATTTAGAATATAACTTTCCATGAGATAAACCTCTTAACTACATAACACCAGGTCAGTGGAAACAGCTACAAAAACAATCTGAAATTTTTTTCTAAGCCCTCCTTATATAAGTCTAAATATTTTTAAATATATGTTTAATGATGCAAAGTGATGACTAAACTTCCTCTGAGTCAAGAGTAATTATCAGTTGTCCATTTTATAATCAGTACTTTATTTCAAAGCTCTAAGATTTACCTGAAGGCATTAAAGGAAAGAAAAAAGGAAGTCATAACTGTAACTATGGTGAATTAGATGCCAAGCACTGAGATAAGTCTTTCTATAGTATTATATTTAGTCCATGTTGTGGTAGAGCATGACATTGGCCCCAAGCATAGCTCCCCTCTTCCCTGTAAGAAGATTATACACTCTGGTCTATTGCCATGTGACTTAAAGTGTCTTCTTGCAAAAGGGGTTCACTTTCCTCTCCCACTGACATCAAGTTTGGCCATGTGACTTGCTCTGGCCAGTAACGTGAACAGTGTGGTAGGGTGTGGGTTCTAAGCAGAAGTTTACTAAGTATTGTATTTTTCTGCCAGCTCTCTCTCTTTCCCTCTGCCATGAAATCATGTCCCACATAGGAGCAGCTCCTTGAGTCTAGCCTCCAGAATGAGAAAATACAAAAGTCAACATGTAAAGTGAACTAGAAGTAAACATCTACTGTAAGTCATTCAGATTTGAGGATTCTTTCTTACTAAAACATAACCTCAGAAAAGCTGATCAATATGTATGCTGTATAACATTAGTAACAGTATAATCATATTATAGGGAAGGAAACTGAGGCTCAGGGAGGTTAAGCAACTTTTTCCTAAAAATCTGAGGTTCAGAGTTTGCAAATAAAAATTCCTTTGAGAGACAGCATCTGTGCCTTGGTTTTCTCATCTGACAGAAAAAGGAATTCTTATCTCTTAGAGTTAAATGTAGAGTTGTTTTGGGGATTAAATAAGTTAATACATGTAAAATACTCAGAACAGTACCTAGCAATAAATATTAATCATTGTTTTCATTATTATTCCTAGTTCTAGGGCTTTATTTTCTTTCAAAAATCTAATTGAATATATCAGCGTTATTGTATTATAAAACTGTTCTGGTGACTTATGTAAACTAATTTTTTTAAATTTAATTGAAGTATAGTTGATTTATAATGTTGTGTTAATTTCTACTGTACAACAAAGTGACTCAGTTATACATATATATATTCTTTTTCATATTCTTTTCCATTATGGTTTATCACAGGATACTGAATATAGTTCCCTGTGCTATACAGTAGGACCTTGTTGTCTATCCATCCTATATATAATAGTTTGCCTCTTCCAATGCCAAATTCCCAATCCTTCCCTCCCCTTCCACCCTGCCCCTTGGCAACCACAAGTCTGTTCTCTATATCTGTGAGTTTGTTTTTGTTTCACAGATATGTTGATTTGTGTCATATTTTAGATTCCACATATAAGTGATATCATATGGTATTTGTCTTTCTCTTTCTGACTTACTTCGCATAGTATGATCATCTCTAGGTCCACCCATGTTGCTGCATGTAAACTAATTTTTTTAAAAGACAATGGCCGTTGTCATGAAAAATATACAACTACTATTACGAATATTTCAAAAACCTGCAAATAATATTCTTGAAGAATCTAGACCAGTCACTGTAATCAGATGATAGGAAGTTATATGTGCAAAGAACCAGTCAAGAATCTCCAGATCAGTGCTAACAGAACTTTCTATATACTAGAAATGTTCTGTATCTGTACTATCCACCCCATAGTCACTAGCTACATGTGGCTATTAAGTACTTGAAATGTGCCTAGTGAAGCAGAAGAACTGATTTTTAAGTTTTTTTCAGTTTTAATCGTTTGCATTTATATAGTCACATGTAGCTAGCGGCTATCATATTGGAGAGCTCAACTCTAGACTCTAGACTACATATTGGAAATCTTGAGAGCAATGAACTACTCTAATATTCACAATAAGGCAAGGAAATCTTCTTCCCAATAAATAAGAAAGTTTGAGGAGGACAAAGTCTAAGCAATAGAATGTTTAGGTGATTGTTATTCTGAATAACCTAAAGGACCATTTGTACATTATAATGAATTTATCATAGACTGGTATTCTGTATGCTGTCAATAGCAATTAAACCAATAAATTAAGGGGATTAAATAAGTTAATATATGTAAAATACTCAGAACAGTACCTAGCAATACATAAATCACATGATGGCACTGGTTTCATAAAGCACAGTTCCTTAGGGGAGCAAAAAACCTTTATGATAACATAGCAACAGACCTCCTGGTGCTAGGAATTCCAGTTTCAAAGCCTGGTTAACGAAAAGCAACACTGTTTTAAACATCATCTCCAGGGATACCATCCTAGCCCAAAACATAATCAGTTCTCAACTGGACCATTTCAATAGCCTGAAAATTGGTGTCTTGGTTTCTGCTCTTATCCCATCCCTTCCATACTCAACATTACTACCTGTCAGATTAAGAAGTTCAAATCACAAACCTTATCATGTCATACTCTGCTTGAAACCCATCAATGTCTTACCATTACTGTTAGAAGAAAATCCAGTCTTTACTATGACCTATCAATTCCATATGATCTGGTTTTGTCTCAGAGCATACCCTCATCTGATGCCCCTCTCTTCCTTCATTCACAACTTTCTATGTATGCTATACAAGATTAGTGACATTATACTCATAGGGAAGGAAACTGAGGCTCAGTTCAATGAGACATCAAATTCTTTCCTTCCTCAGGGCCTTTACACTTGCTGCCCCTTCTTCCTAGGATACTCTTTTCGCCCCCTTTCTCTTCTGTTGGTTTAGTTAGCTTCTACTTATCCTTTATGCTCAGCTTACACATCCTGCCATAGAGAGGTCTTCCTTGATCACCACTTTCTTACTTCTCTTTCAACACCCTGCACATTTCCCATGTGTCCCTTAAACCAACTGGTGATTTTGTGTTCATTTGCATAACTTCTCTCTCTCACACTACACTCTATGCTCAATGAAAGTAGGAAGTATATCTGCTGTATATCTGCTTTGTTAATCACTTCATTTTCAGCACTTGGCACACTCAATAAATAAGTATTGAATGACTAAATGAATGAACTCCCTCTTGTCTTGACTACATCTTGTTTCTCTAACGTACCTATCACCACCACCCCTGACATCCTCAATCTTTCTCTCTACACTGGTTTTTCCCTCAGCTTTCAAACGTGCCGCTTCCACCACTTGGATCAGCCTTTAACTGTAGTCCACCTCCTGTCATTACTACAGTCTACCTCCTGTTAGGATGCTACTCCTTTGTTTTCATAGCCATGTTTCTACAACCAAATGGCAATTTTCCAAAGTTTCTATTTCTTCTCCATCCATTCACAACTTGCTCCTTTAACCTTTGCTTTCTTCCCTGTAATATATAAAAATTACAATCTCAAATTTTAACAATTTCCTATAGCTGCCAAATCAAATAGCCTTTTCCATAATGGAAATCACGCAGAATCTCACCATATTAGGAATCAACAGTCTCCATTTTTTTCTATTTACTTTCAGTTCTTATATATGCATTCATATAGTTGTAAATAATGGTGAGTTTTTATACTCTAGTATCAAAAGTTGCTACATTATCACTGTCACTTTTATATACAAGGATACCCATTTTTCTGATGTGTTGATGTGCTATTCTGCTTTAACTAGACATATATGAGTTTTCACTTTCTCATTATTTAAAAAATTGGGGAAGAATATCTTCATCAACTTAATATATCCATTTTTAAGATTCTATCCTTAAAATAAATTTCAAGAGTATGAATCAGGTCAAAGGATACAACTATATGTAGTATTCCTGAAATGTACTGTCAGATTGCCTTATAAAATATACTATCAGTTTTCACTGCAAACCATTAAAATATGGACAAACTAGCTTCACCATATTTTTCCAGTGAGCTTTCCTCAGTCTTAAATCTCCTTGAGCTCTGTATTGATTCCTTTTGTCTTCCCATTTTGAAAACTCCTCCTCATTTCACACTATGTCATCATGGTTCTTTCTCAGTTTCCTTCACTTCCTCTACCACGGTCCTCTCTTCTCCCCAACCTTACATCTATTCTTACCCCTCTCCCTACAGACTCTTCTCCTACCTGCATCTTCACTTACGACCTCAAATATTTATCAATGGGGTGGACCTTGGGAGCTATGAAAAAACTGTTTTGCTTTGTTTTTGTTGTTTGCTTGCTTTAAGTGCCTACAGGGACAGCTTAAATTTTTTAAAACTTAATTTAAAATTAATTGGGGTGAATTGTACCTAGAGGTGAAAATAGGGGTGCTAAACATAAGAAAAGGTAGAGTTAATAAAATAATATCATCTTAATGTGTCATATGACTAGGGAGGGAGAACTCCTTCAAAATTTTCTTAGACACATAACTAAAGAACATATAAAAATGATCTCTGAAATTACAATATCCCATTTTAGCTCAGTTCACTAAAGATATATATGAAAAAATGCAAAATCCCTTTCCTTTCATAGTGGACAAATATTGCCTGACTCTGGAAAACAAAGTAGCTTAAAGGGGAGAGAAAAGGAAGCTACTGAAACAAAGATGGGCAGATAAATGCAATGCAATGGATGCTGTTCAAAGCTTAAGACTCCAGAAGAGGGAGGAAGCCTGGGGCTATGGAGTAGTTAAGTCAGTCAGTTTGCCTCCCTTGACTATGACTCATTCTCAGAAAATCTATGCTTGAGAGACCAAGCTCAGGGGAAAGTGGGCTACAAGTTCTAGAACCACATGCCCACTCATCTTTACAGCACATTCAACCTGGAGTGATTTTAAAACACTCCAGATCATGGCTCCCCACCTTCAAGCAGATTCATTCTCCAGAATGTGAACTCACACACACACACACACACACACACACATAACAGAATGTAATTAGTAAGGTCTGTAACGGTAAAGTTAGCTCAGAGCAGAGACGAGAGTTGGTTCTCTGCCAGCCCAAATCACATGAAAGGAAGGCTCCAGGGAAGGTAGATGTTATTAAGGGCCTCGCAGAGGGTCTTGGTCTGCACACAGAGGAAGCCTGAGAGAGATGTTCAATCAGAATGCAAAACCAGAGTCTATAACCAGAAAGAGAAAGAGAGAGTGCAGAAGCAAAGGAGATGGAGTTAGTTTTCACTCTGCTGTGCATTCTGAACAGCTCTCCATGATTCATGAGAGCTCCCTGTACCCCACCCAGAACTGCCCTTTCCCAACCTAGCTTGAGTCTGTTTCTGCTCCTTGTAATCAAACAATTCCTAAGAAAGATACAAACCAGAAACTTTCATTCACTGAAATATTTTATTGAAAAATATATCACACTATCAAAGAATGTTTATGATTGGAAAATGCTTATGATGCAATTGAGAAAAAGCCAAGTATGATTTCAAAAGTGTTTAAAACACATACACATACACACATACTCCCTTGGAGACCTAGAGCACAGTGCAAGAACTGTGATTCCACAACACAGCAGATAACAGGCCTGTTTGCACAGGGTTCACACCATTACTGGCAGTTATGGCATCTATTTTGTTTCCAGTTTTTAACTAAAAATTAAACAATCATTTAAATATGTTATGCCTTCATAATGGCAAGTATTGAGAGACTGAAATGTGCAGACACTGGAAGACCAGAATTTGTATGTTTATAATTTAGTCATTCAGTTTATCACTCTGCTGAACACTGCCAGCCACTGTGCTGCTTCTGAATATTACGCAGTTTTAAATTATGCTTATTCTTTGTCATCTATGTTTTTTGTTTGGTTTTTTTATATATATGTCAAATCTTATTAAACTGTATACTTTTAATATGTGCAATTTTACTGTATGTCAATTATATCTCAATATAGCTGTTAAATTAGATGACCCCAGAAAGCTTTTTTGCAGACTTAGACAAGTTTAATATAAAATTTAAATGGTAAGACACCGGACCTAGATTAACTAAAGCAACCTTGAAAAAGAAGAATAAAGTGGGAGGAATCACTCTACCCAATATTAAGGTCTACCGTATAGCTGCGGTAATCAAAACAGTGTCACACTGGAAGAAGGATAGACACATAGATTGATAGAACAGAATAGAGAACCTAGAAATAGAACCACATTGATTTTTCACAAAGGTAGAAAACCAATTCAATTTAGAAAGCACAGACTTTTCAACAAATGGTGCTGGAGCAAATGAACATCCATAGACAGAAAAATGAACCTCTATCTAAACCTCACACCTTATACAAAATTAACTCAAGATGGATCACAGACTTAAGTGTAAAACGTAAAACTATAAAAAGTTTAGAAAAAAAGAATAGAGAAAACCTCCAGGATACAGAACTAGTCAGAGTTCTTAACCTTTACACTGGAAGCATCATCTATTAAAAAAAAAAAAAAAATTGGGCTTCCCTGGTGGCGCAGTGGTTGAGAGTCTGCCTGCCGATGCAGGGGACGCGGGTTCGTGCCCCGGTCCAGGAAGATCCCACATGCTGCGAAGCGGCTGGGCCCGTGAGCCATGGCTGCTGAGCCTGCGCTCTGCAACGGGAGAGGCCACAACAGTGAGAGGCCCACGTACCGCTAAAAAAAAAAATTGATAAATTGGACTTTATCAAGGTTAAAAAAACTTTTGCTCTGTGAAAGACTATGTTAAGAGAATGAAAAGACAAGCTACAGACTGGGAGAAAATATTTGCAAACCACATACTTGAAAAAAGGACTTGTATCTAGAATATATAAAGAACTGTCAAAACTTAGTGAAAAAAAAATCTAATTAGAAAATGGGTAAAAGACACCAAGAAGATATATAGATGGCAAACAACTCATGAAAATATGTCAATATCACTAGCCATTAGAGCAATTTTGCTCTAGGTTGTGGGCACAAGACATCACTATGTCATCTATGTTTTAATGTATATCTACAGTGGACCATTAGTTAAATATAGGCAATCCAAGAAACACTGATGTTGAAATGTAAGTTAATGAGAAACAAACAGATCAAAGAGAGACAGAGAAAGAGGTAATATTTCAAATTTGCATCAAGATGATTTCCACCAGATCCATATGTTAAATTCATCTGATCAAGATGGTGTTTCCAAAACAGAGAAAATGTTGTGATGATTAAATCAAGTTGACTTTCATTTATTAGGAACTAAGACTACCCATCCCCACATTTTTTCCCCTAATTGTACTTGGACACATCCTGAAACTTTCTCCCTTATGTCATCATTTGGATTCAAGCATAAAAATTATTTTAAAAATGGATTCATTGCAAAAGGCAACATTTGCAAACATTAGGTAATGAAAACACTTTGTCTATTTTCAATACCATAAACACAGATTTCAATCTATATTTTAATGTATATTTGGCCTCAAAACTATTAGGTTATTTAAATATTTATTTGTCAACAAAACATATTTGTTCTTACACAATTGAAGTAACTTAAAGAACATGCTTGGCCACATTCCTTAAGCTGAGTTTCATGTTCTTTATCTGTTAAAAGAAGGAATTAAATGAGATGATCTTTTAAGGTCGCTTTCTGCTCTAAATTCCACAGTTATGAGAAATAAGGCCAGATCCAGTGAATTCCTACTTGCCTATATCCCAAATATAAATACATGTACGAGTTTATCTTCCCAAATGCTTTCTCTGTGGTATAAAGAAAATGATCTATGTCTGAAGACTGACATAGATCATTTCAGGCATCAATGAATCACAAAGAGATCATGGAAAATTCAATGCAAAATCTTTGCTCTATCATGCAGATTGCAAAATGATTTAAATTAATATTATTTAATTATTTTTAACAGAGTTTTATATATAAATAGTTTAAAGTGTCAAATGGCATTAAGAAAACAAAGCAAAACAAAAATGTCAGGCTCTTGCGCTTCTTTTTCAATGTCTGCATCCCAGAGAGAGCCCCTCTCAACTCTTTTAGTTGATTCTTTTGTCAAATACCTTCCTATCTCTAAATGCTATTCTCTTCTTACTCTGGCTTTTCAGCTACAGGCATCATCTATTGATTTCCCACTTGGGACATTATGATTTAGTTCTTTTCTTACTAATGGTACCTCTTCCCCACCTAACATGCCACAGATACATCCTCCCTGTGCTCCATCATCTCAAAATTTTACAACATAATAGTGGACGGAAAACTATGCTGGGTTTACCTTGTGTCTCTGTAAAACTATATCCACAGCTAAAGCATTTGTACTGATACATCATGATTTCTTTTACTTTTCTGCATAATATTCTAACTTCCTTGGAGCTGGTGATTGCTTAATTTTAATTTGCCTAGTTTTCAGTACTTTTTCAGTACGTTTGATAAATTAAAATCCAAACTTTCTGTCAATCGTTATGGTGTTCAGGAGCATTTCATATTCATCTTCTTAAAGAAATCTCTCCTTGAACCTTTCTGACCTGATCCAATTTGGACCAAATCTTCTCACACATAGTTCATAGCTATGACCTTTATCTCTCTCTTGGATTGCATCCCCTGTTTTCTGTATCATACACTAAATATAGGTAGATGATGGAAAGACATAGATAGATATAGATGCAGATTACAGAGCTCATGTTATATCCTCTATAGATAAAAGATGACAACAATGGCCAAAAAAATGAGCTTATCTGTAAAAGTTTGTAAAATTCTGATACATAAGTATGATAACATAGCTTATTTGTAAAATTTTGATACTTATCATCATTTCGATACTCAGTGGGTAAATGTTCACTTTTGACCATTTTTAATTGTTTTTGTTTTTTAATCTGATTTAAGTGTTTATTTTAATAAGCAAGGTTTAGTCCATGTACACTTATTGTGATTACTAACATATTTCAGTGTATTTCTGCCCCTTTTAATGTGTATTTTAATCTACCACATTAATTCTTTACACCTTTTTTCTCTTTACACGGCATATTATGGTTTGATTATATTTTCTTTGTACCCATTCCCATTTTCTCCCACTGGTCTGGAAGTTAAAAATTTTCTAACAGGGTCTAAAATTTAGCAGTCTTGCTATTACAGGATAAGGACTTTACAACATTTCAGTTTCCATCATTCATTCTACTGTTGTCAAGTATTTAAGCATCACCATATTTTTAACACTCCTCCATTTTATCTGTTATAGTCCTCATTATTTCTAGGAGTCAGTATTTATTTATGTCTACTACCATGTTTTTACCAGTTTCTCTGTTCACTATTGCATCGTGTAATCCACTTTTTTCTTCTAAGCTCATTTTTTTCTTACTGTAGTATATTCTTAATTAGTTCTTTCAGCAAATGTCTAGTTTTCAGCCATAAAAAACAAAACTGTGCCATTTACAGAGACGTGGATGGACCTAGAGGCTGTCATACAGAGTGAGGTAAGTCAGAAAGAGAAAAACAAATATCGCCTATTGACACATATACGTGGAATCTAGAAAAATGGTATAAATGAATGTATTTGAAAAGCAGAAATAGAGACACAGACATAGAGAATAAATGTATGGATACCAAGAGGGGAAGTGGGGAGGTGGTAAGGATTGGGAGATTGGGATTGACATATATACACTACTATGTATAAAATAGACAACTAATGAGAACCAACTGCATAGCACAGGGAACTCTACTTGGTGCTCTGTGGTGACCTAAATGGGAAGGAAATCCAAAAAAGAGGGGATATATGTACACGTAAGGCTGATTCACTTTGCTGTACAGCAGAAACTAACACAGCCTTGTAAAGCAACTATACTCCAATTAAAAAAAAAAAAAAAAAGCATGGAATACATCAATGAGTTCCCAGCACAATGGCTAAAATTGATCATTTTTTAAAGTGTTAACAGAAGAGACATACTTCCTTATTATATAAAAAGATAACGTTTTTAATTTGGGGGAGTAGATTTTATTATAATTAATTTGAAATTCTAACTATAATATTATATAAAATCGAATAATAATAATATTGATAACTCATTTTTTCTTCTGGGTACATTGGATGTTTAAACCTTTAAAACTTTGTATAGCTTCTTATTTGACGATAAGCATAATTCCTGCTCAAGGCAATATTGTGTTTCCAGGAGTAGAACCTACATTAGTTTTAACCCAAACCAACACAAGAAAAAACTAGGCAAATAATTGGCAACCACGATATCTAAATAGAAGATCTATTTTTAAAAAAATTTTAGTTCCTACTGTCAGTATCAAAAATGGATATATAGTATTCAGTGCTATAATTATGCATGCGTGGTCCTTCAGGTTTTTCAAAACACACCGACACATATCATTTATCATAATAATAATTCTGCAAAATAGATCAAAACTCTATAACTATCTCCATCTTATAAATGAGAAAGTTGATCCATAGAAAGAATAACTTATCTATGGTGCCACAGTGAGCCACTGTCAAAACTGGCATCAGGACCCATGGTTCTTGATAGCTAGGCCTGTGACCCTGTTATTACTATTATTATTACAATAATTATTTATGCATCTATCTATACACACATACTCTTTTTCTTTTTTTTTTTTCTCTAACTCTTGCATTCTGCTCAATCACACCTCCCTACACACCTAGGCACAACCTTATACCCGCTCCTTATCCCCAGGGAACCAATATTAACAGTTATCTTTCTGCACATTTCTCCATGCTGATAGAAATACTGACATATGTGTACATGCACCCACTCACCCACCCACACACATCCATAGGTATACAGGAGAATTTGACATCGTTAGGTTTACAAAATGAGATCATATTATAAATGCTTCTGTGAATTTTGCTTTCACAGTTAATATACTTTGGAAATTCCTCCAAATCAATTGACTTTTAGTGGCTGCATAATATTTCAAGGTATTGATCTGCCACTATTTTTCAACCATTCCTCCATTTATGGGCATTCCCTTAATTTTTCATTTTTTATTATCTTGAACCCATGATTGCCCTATTTGTGGGCTATGAATGTTCTCAGTCATTAGTATTTTAAAGACAATATTGGTTCAGAATCCCAATTAATCTTGATAACTAATAATAGTCTCCATAGAGTTGTAAAAGAACTCAAGAGTCTTTATGTTTTGCAAATGTAGCATTTACTATTTTTTTCAGAATTTCTAAACTTTAGGAAGTAAGGAAATTAATCATTTGGAATGAAATGTATAACTACATATAACCTAATGCTTAAATATGTGGATCTGGGCTACATGTGTCAGCTACCACATATTAGCAGCTATAGACCATAAATTTGTGTCCCTCTAAAATTCATATGTTGAAACCTAGTCCTTAATGTGATGGTATTAGGATTTGAGGCCTTTGGAAGGTGCTTTATTACTGCCTTATAAAAGAGATCCCAGAGAGCTCCTTCCCCCCTTCAGTTGTGAGGTTATAGCAAGAAGATGGCCATCTATGAACCAAGAAGATGGCCCGCTTCAGACATCGAAACTGCGAGTCCCATGATCTTGGACTTCCTGGCCTCTGATACTGTGAGAAATAAATTTCTGTTATTTATAAGCTACCTAGTTTATGGTATTTTGTTAGGGCAGCCCTCACAGACTAAGACTCTAGCAATGTGACGTAGGCCCAATTTCTTAAGCTTTCTGTGCTTCATATTGGGGATGATAATATTTTTTTCATAGGACTGTGGAGAGAAAGTTAAATGTAACTTTAGCACATGCAAGGTATGGAGAATAGTGCCCAATACATAGTAAACACTCAATAAGTAAGTGACAATTGTTGTCAGTGTTACTGATGATTCCATTGTAAGTACCTCAGTTTTTATGTACCATTTTTAGCTAGAGAAAATTTCAGCAAAGTTGCTTACCATTGTTTTAGAGTGACTAGAGATATTTTTCAAAGTCTCCTCTAATTTTATGTGCTGGGAAAGAACTTTCAACATTCGAAATAGCTTATAATTAAAAGTACATAAAATGGCTTCCCTTACAGCTTCACGAAGAAAAGTGAAATTCCCAAAGAGGTTGTAAGTTTTCAGCACTCACGCTAGAAACTGAGAAGTAGTCGTAAGTACTTCCTTGACAGGTTGGCTGTGGCTGCCAAGGAGCAGACATGTTGTTTATATGAGTTGCCATCCAGCAATGAATTTCCAGCAAATGGAAATTCAGCTGGAGGGCTGTTCTTTTCTGTCTTTGAATTTTATATGTTTCAGGATAATAGTTGCTTTGAATATATATATGAAGCCACCGGTAGAACATGCACCGTTTCAATAAAATAGCTCAAACATTTGCATGACAAGTGTAGTAAAAGAAATTCCAGTAAAGAAGAAAAAAAGCTTTTTTGAGGTTGACTGTCTAAAATTTGCCAACTTTTAAAAATGTGCGGTGAACAAAAGACATATCAAATTCCATACCACTAATCAGAAGAAACTCACGATTCAATAACTGAGTTGTCTAAAATATTTCTTCCATATATAAAGTAATGAAGTCATCCGAGATACATCTTTTTTTTTAACATGTTTATTGGAGTATAATTGCTTTACAATGGTGTGTTAGTTTCTGCTTTATACCAAAGTGAATCAGCTATACATATACATATATCCCTATATCTCCTCCCTCTTGCATCTCCCTCCCATCCTCCCTATCCCAAGATACATCTTTAAGTCCCACAGCAAGAACACACAAAAAATTTGGACAATGGCGTGGTTCTTTTATCCCATAGTACTTGAATGTCTTTCCTACGTGCCTTTCTGTGTGCTCAAGAAGTGTTACTCAAACTTGATAATGTGTTTTTAGCTGGAAGTTTTTCAGACACAGAGAAGGGCAGACACTGATCACCCATCAAGACTCTCAGGTTCAAGCTCACTGCTTCTCACTTAGTGCTCTGTCTGCCAACCGGAAAATAATTTGTTTGAGCCACTAAGGCTTACAGTTATTTACTCTTTATCCTTGATTTTTCAGCGAGGCCCCACCACCACCAGTGACCTTTACCAAAAGCAGATAGCACTGGAGAAGGACAAAATTCTGATGCTGTGCTTACCTTTAGCAACTGTAGTAAAGCTTTTCCAGGGCTGGCCCTTGATCCAACAGCTCATGTAGGCTCACCATTTGCCAGTGCAAGGCAGCTTTAATCTAATTCTCACTTCATTTCTCCCTCGGCTTACTCTTTAGGACAAGTCTCAGGGAAGAAAAGGAAAAAAGAGAAAGAAAGAAAGAAAAAGTGAAGTCACAGACCTTGAGTGTCAAAATACAAAAATGCACTGCTAATTACCGCACCGCTGCTGTAATTCTTGATCCAGCCAAAATGCAGGTACACAATTACTTTACTTGCGGGAAGTCTCTGCTTAACCCCTGCTTCGTTTCACTACCTCTTCAGCACAAACCCTCTTCTTCAACAGAAGTTATATCCTGATGGTAATAACTGCCTCGCTGCCCAAGAAAAAGAATCCCATGGGAAGCATTCAGGTAAGTAGCACCTGAGCCGATGCCCCAAATGGGTTTGGGATGGATCATGACTTATAAGGAATAAGAAAAAGAAACTCAACAGATTTCATTCCAGCTTTTAAAAAGACTTAATGATGCTTAGAATCACAGCAGTGGACATAAGATAAGGGAAATTTTGTTCCTTTTCAGCCAAATGAGCTTTTCTAAAATCCATAAATGTTTTAGGTCTTCTTTATGTTAGAGCTAATTTTTTTTTTGAATGGACACATAACATTTGGTTCAGAAGAGTTGATATTGCACTTGGGAGAGTTATGCACACGTGTGTTCAATCTGCTTATATATTTTACATGAATTTACTATCTATTACAAGGAAGTGCCACTATCAACCATAATAAAGCATGATGTTAATGATTTGCTGAATAAGAAACAACTACTAAGTGTAATTTCTACTGTGATTTAGCAGAAAAGTGTTTTAGGGAGTATTTTTACATTTAGATTGTCCATGCCTGAAGTTAGACAAAGAAGGACAAATATCATATGATATCACTTCTATGTGGAATCTTAAAAAATGATACAGATGAACTTATTTACGAAACAGAAATAGACTCACAAACATAGAAAGCAAACTTATGGTTATCGAAGGGGAAAGGGGTTGGGGGGATAAATTAGGAATTTGGGATTAACAGATACACACTACTATATATAAAATAAATAAACAACAAGGACCTACGGGATAGCACAGGGAACTATATTTAATGTCTTATAATAACTTATAATGGAAAAGAATCTGAAAAAGTATATGTGTGTATATATACATATGTACGTATAACTGAATCATCTTGCTGTACACCTGAAACATACACGATCTATACTTCAATAAAAAATAATTAAGAAAACCATAAATTGGCAATGCCTGTTCTATCTAATTTATCAAAAGATTTTTTTAATAATCTTCTCTTTGAGTTAAGGATTATCTGAATTGCCATTTGAGCAGAAGTGAGGCTAGAAAATCCTGCAAAAACAACACGTCTCTATATACATATACATGTACATATATTTTAGAAGGAGATATATATATATATATATATATATATATATATATGTATTTATATCAGAAATAAACCCATGCTACTTCCACCTTGGTCCAAGTCACCACCATCTTGGGCCTAGCCTAATACCATGCTTGCTCATGGTCTCACAGCTTCTACCCTGGCCACTCTGTCTAGTCTCAACACAAGGCAAGCTATGGAATCTGCAGGAACCAGTGAATACTCAAAAAGCAGGAAAAATGTACCACTGGAAATGTGAAAATATAATTTTTTTCCTTTCTTTCATGGTCTCTCTCTTTCAATTTGTCATGGTGTTCTGTTAGTTTTCTGTTTGCTTTGTTTTTGTTTGTTTTTGAATTTAATATCATGTTTCTGGGGAAACAGAGATACTTGCTGGGTGACTACAAGCCCTCACAGTTCAAAAGGCCCAAGAGAGGAGATTTTATGAAATGTATAAATGCACCCACATGCGAGATTGCAGAATGCAGACAGCTATGTGCTGGAGGATGGAGAGACAGAGGAGCAAAGGACGAGGAGAGGGGAGGAGGGGGGATGTTGATTCATATATTCCATCTGCATTCTGATTTCTGAACTGAGATTTTGCTTGTGATTTCTTTTACTTAAGAATGACCCAAAAAGTCATAGAATCTGCCAGAGTTCACATCCAAGAACTGGGACAATTAGAGAAATCACAAATAATGTTCCAGCTACATCTTATAAGTCATGCTTATTTATGGCTGATTACCTGTGATTATCTGATACTTAGAAAGGAATGCAGCATAATGGAAAAAACAAGGACTTCCAAATCCAATAGACTAATGTTCAAAACCTTGCTCTACCTTATTTAATTATGCAAACGTAGACAAACCATTTAGTTACAGCTTTCACTTTCCTTTTCAGTAAAATGTTGAATCTTGAAATCTGAAATTATGACTCGTACTTAGTTATTCCTTTAGTATCTAGCACAGTATCTGAAATAAAATAGACTGTATAAATAAATATTTATAGATTTATAAGTGAAAGAATGAACCTAAAATAAGAAGATAGAACCTGGCTTCCCCATCTGTAAATATTAATGATCCTAGTTGCTAGCTGTGGCATAGGTAAGTAGGTAGGTAAGATGGATGGAGCAAATAGACACCAAAATAACTAAAAGTAACTATAAATTTCAGCCAAATTTAGAAAATGCCAAAACATCTTAAATAAAAAATGTAACACTACTCAGAGATGTGTAAGTACCATTGTATACTGAGTCTGTAATGAGTACTCTTCTCCTAATCCTTTTCTTAATATAAACTGAGGAAAGTCTATATTCATATGGTTTTAATACCTTACAAATCTGGATTTCTATAGATTGTAAAGATAGTCTGAAAAGCAGTGAAAATGATTATGCTCCTAGAAAATAATTATTAAATAGATAGACTCTTATTTTCCCTAGATAAGAAATGGCTATTTGGTGACATAATGCCTTCATAAAAGTGAAGGTGTTTGGAATAGGATACAGATTTTTATTATATAACTTTATTACAGATTTTTTTAAACATCTTTATTGGGTATAATTGCTTTATAATGCTGTATTAGTTTCTGCTTTGTAACAAAGTAAATCAGCTATACATATACATATAGCCTCATATCTCCTCCTTCTTGCGTCTCCCTCCGACCCTCCCTATCCCACCCCTCCAGGTGGTCACAAAGCACCGAGCCGATCTCCCTATGCTATGCGGCTGCTTACCACTAGCCATTTGGTAGTGTATACACAAGTCCATGCCTCTCTCTCACTTCGTCCCAGCTTACCCTCCCCCTACCCAGTGTCCTCAAGTCCATTCTCTACGTCTGCATCTTGTTTGTTTTTGTTTTTTGCGGTACGTGGGCCTCTCACTGTTGTGACCTCTCCCGTTGCAGAGCACAGGCTCCGGACGCGCAGGCTCAGTGGCCATGGCTCACAAGCCCAGCCGCTCCGCAGCATGTGGGATCTTCCCAGACCAGGGCATGAACCCGTGTCCCCTGCATCGGCAGGCGGACTCTCAACCACTGTGCCACCAGGGAAGCCCTATGTCTGCATCTTTATTCCTGTCCTACCCCTAGGTTCTTCAGAACCTTTTTTTTTTCTTTTTTAGATTCCATATATATGTGTTAGCATACGGTATTTATTTTTTCTCCTTCTGGCTAATTTCATTCTGTATGACAGACTCTAGGTCCATCCACCTCACTATAAATAACTCAATTTCGTTTCTTTTTACGGCTGAGAAATATTCCATTGTATATATGTGCCACATCTTCTTTATTTTTTATTTTTGGCAGTATGCGGGCCTCTCACTGTTGTGGCCTCTCCCGTTGCGGAGCACAGCCTCCGGACGCACAGGTTCAGCGGCCATGGCTCACGGGTCCAGCCGCTCTGCGGCATGTGGGATCTTCCCAGACTGGGGCACGAACCCATGTCCCCTGCATCGGCAGGCGGACTCTCAATCACTACGCCACCAGGGTAGCCCCACATCTTCTTTATCCATTCACCTGTCGATGGACATTTAGGTTGCTTCCATGTCCTGGCTATCGTAAACAGTGTTGCAATGAACATTGTGGTACATGACTCTTTTTGAATCATGGTTTTCTCAGGACATATGCCCAGTAGTGGGATTGCTGGGTTGTATGGTAGTTCTATTTTTAGTTTTTTAAGAAACCTCCATACTGTTCTCCATAGTGGCTGTATCAATTTACATTCCCACCAACAGAGCAAGAGGGTTCCCTTTTCTCCACACTCTCTCCAGCATTTATTGTTTGTAGATTTTTTGATGATGGCCATTCTGACTGGTATGAGGTGATACCTTATTGTAGTTTTGATTTACATTTTTCTAATGATTAGTGATGTTGAGCATCCTTTCATGTGTTTGTTGGCAGGCTGTATATCTTCTTTGGAGAAATGTCTGTTTAGGTCTTCTGCCCATTTTTGGATTGGGTCGCTTGTTTTTTTGATCTTGAGCTGCGTAAGCTGCTTGTAAATTTTGTAGATTAATCCTTTGTCAGTTGCTTCATTTGCAAATATTTTCTTCCATTCTGAGGGTTGTCTTTTTGTCTTGTTTATGGTTTCCTTTGCTGTGCAAAAACTTTTAAGTTTCATTAGGTCCCATTTCTTTATTTTTGTTTTTATTTCCACTTCTCTAGGAGGTGCATCAAAAAGGATCTTGCTGGGCTTCCCTGGTGGCGTGGTGGTTGAGAGTCCACCTGCCAATGCAGGGGACGGGCGTTCATGCCCCGGTCCGGGAAGATCCCACATGCTGTGGAGCAGCTGGGCCCGTGAGCCATGGCCGCTGAGCCTGTGCTCTGCAACGGGAGAGGCCACAACAGCGAGAGGCCTGCATAGCACAAGAAAAAAAAAAAAAAAGGATCTTGCTGTGATTTATGTCATAGAGTGTTCTGCCTATGTTTTCCTCTAAGGGTTTTATAGTGTCTGGCCTTACATTTAGGTCTTTAATCTATTTGGAGTTTATTTTTGTGTATGGTGTCAGGGAGCATTCTAATTTCATTCTTTTTCATGTAGCTGTTTTACATGTCCAGTTTTCCCAGCACCACTTATTAAAGAGGCTGTCTTTTCTCCATTGTACATTCTTGCCTCCTTTATCAAAAATCACGTGACAATATGTGCGTGGGTTTATCTCTGGGCTTTCTATCCTGTTCCATTGATCTATATTTCTGTTTTTGTGCCAGTACCATACTGTCTGGATTACTGTAGCTTTGTAGTATACTCTGAAGCCAGGGATCCTGATTCCTCCAGCTCCGTTTTTCTTTCCCAAGATTGCTTTGGCTATTCCGGATCTTTTGCGTTTCCACACAAACTGTTAAATTTTTTGTTCTAGTTCTGTGAAAAATGCCATTGGTAGTTTGATAGGGATGGCATTGAGGCTGTAGATTGCTTTGGGTAGATTAGTCATTCTCTCAATGTTGATTCTTCCAATCCAAGAACATCGTATATCTCTGCACCTGTTTATCATCTTTAATTTCTTTCATTGGTGTCTTATAGTCTTCTGCATACAGGTCTTTTGTCTCCTTAGGTAGGTTTATTCCTAGGTATATTATTCTTTTTGTTGCAATGGTACATGGGAGTGTTTCCTAAATTTCTCTTTCAGATTTTTCATCATTAGTGTATAGAAATGCAACAGATTTTTGTGCATTAATTTTGTATCCTGCTACTTGACCAAATTCATTGATTAGCTCTAGAAGTTTTCTGGTAGCATCTTTAGGATTCTCTATGTATAGTATCATGTCATCTGCAAACTGTGACAGCTTTACTTCTTTTCCAATTTGGATTCTTTTTATTTCTTTTTCTTCTCTGATTGGTGGGGCTAAAACTTCCAAAACTATGTTGAATTATAGTGGTAGGAGTGGACAACCTTGTCTTGTTCCTGATAGTAGAGGAAATGGTTTCAGTTTTTCACCATTGAGAATGATGTTGACTGTGTGTTTGTCATATATGGCCTTTATTATGTTGAGGTACGTTCACTCTATGCCCACTTTCTGGAGGGTTTTTACCATAAATGGGTGTTGAATTTTGTCAAAAGCTTTTTCTGCATCTATTGAGACGATCATATAGTTTTTCTCCTTCAATTTGTTAATATGGTGTATCACATTGATTGATTTGTGTATATTGAAGAATCCTTGCATTTCTGGGATAAACCCCACTTGATCATAGCGTATGATCCTTTTAATGTGCTGTTGGATTCTGTTTGCTAGTATTTTGTTGAGGATTTTTGCATCTATGTTCATCAGTGATATTGGCCTGTAGTTTTCTTTCTTTGTGACATCTTTGTCTGGTTTTGGTATCAGGGTGATGGTGGCCTTGTAGAATGAGTTTGGGAGTGTTCCTCCCTGTGCTATATTTTGGAAGTTTGAGAAGGATAGGTGTTAGCTCTTCTCTAAATGTTCGATAGAATTCACCTGTGAAGCCATCTGGTTCTGAGCTTTTGTTTGTTGGAAGATTCTTAATCACAGTCTCAACTTCAGTGTTGTGACTGGTCAGTTTATGTTTTCTATTTCTTCCTGGTTCAGTCTCGGGAGGTTGTGCTTTTCTAAGAATGTGTCCATTTCTCCCAGGTTGTCCATTTTATTGGCATATAGTTGCTTGTAGTAATCTCTCATGATCCTTTTTATTTCTACAGTGTCAGTTGTTAATTCTCCTTTTTCATTAATAATTCTATTGATTTGAGTCTTCTCCTGTTTTTTCTTGATGAGTCTGCCTAATGGTTTATCAATTTTATCTTCACAAAGAACCACCTTGTAGTTTTATTGATCTTTGCTATCGTTTCCTTCATTTTTTTTTCATTTATTTCTGATCTGATCTTTATGATTTCTTTCCTTCCGCTAACTTTGGGGGATTTTTGTTCTTCTTTCTCTAATTCCTTCAGGTGTAAGGTTAGATTGTTTATATGAGACTTTTCTTGTTTCTTGAGGTAGGCTTGTATTGCTACAAACTTCGCTCTTAGAACTGCTTTTGCTGCATCTCATAGGTTTTGTGTCCTCATGTTTTCATTGTCATTTGTTTCTAGGTACTTTTTGACTTCCTCTTTGATTTCTTCAGTGACCTCTTTGTTATTCAGTAGTGTATTGTTTAGCCTCCATGTGTTTATATTTTTTTACAGATTTTTTCTTGTAATTGATATCTAGTCTCATAGCATTGTGGTCGGAAAAGATACCTGATATGATTTCAATTTTCTGAAATTTACCAAGTAAATCAAATTTATCAATTTATTTGATTTACCAAATCAATTTACCTTGATTTGTGACCCAAGATATGCTGGAACCTGGAGAATGTTCCATGAGCACTTGAGAAGAAAGTGTATTCTGTTGTTTTTGGATGGAATGTCCTATAAATATCAATTAAGTCCATCTTGTTTAATGTATCATTTAAAGCTTGTGTTTCCTTATTTATTTTCATTTTGGATGATCTGTCCATTGGTGAAAGTGATGTGTTAAAGTCCCCTACTATGATTGTGTTACTGTCGATTTCCCCTTTTATGGCTGTTAGTATTTTCCTTATGTATTCAGGTCCTCCTATGTTGGGTGCATAAATATTTACAACTGTTATATCTTCTTCTTGGATTGATCCCTTGATCATTATGTAGTGTCCTTCTTTGTCTCTTCTAATAGTCTTTATTTTAAAGTCTATTTTATCTGATATGAGAATTGCTACTCCAGCTTTCTTTTGATTTCCATTTGCATGGAATATCTTTTTCCATCCCCTCAGTTTCAGTCTGTATGTGTCCCTAGGTCTGAAGTTGGTCTCTTGTAGACAGCATATATATGGGTCTTGTTTTTGTATCCATTCAGCCAGTCTGTGTCTTTTGGTGGATCATTTAATCCATTTACATTTAAGGTAATTATCGATATGTATGCTCCTATTACCATTTTCTTAATTGTTTTGGATTTGTTTTTGTAGGTCTTTTCCTTCTCTTGTGTTTCCTGCCTAGAGAAGTTTCTTTAGCATTTGTTGTAAAGCTAGTTTGGTGGTGCTGAATTCTCTTAGCTTTTGCTTGTCTGTAAAGCGTTTAATTTTTCCGTCGAATCTGAATGAGACCCTTGCTGCATAGAGTAATCTTGGTTGTAGGTTTTTCCATTTCATCACTTTAAATATGTCTTGCCACTCCCTTCTGGCTTGCAGAGTTTCTGCTGAAAGATCAGCTGTTAACCTTATGGGGATTCCCTTGTGTGTTATTTGTTGTTTTTCCCTTGCTGCTTTTCATATTTTTTCTCTGTATTTAATTTTTGATAGTTTGATTAATATGTGTCTTGGCGTGTTTCTCCTTGGATTTATCTTGTATGGGACTCTCTGTGCTTCCTGGACTTGATTGACTCTTTCCTTTCCCATTATAGGCAAGTTTTCAACTATAATCTCTTCAAATATTTTCTCAGTCCCTTTCTTTTTCTCTCCTTTTTTCTGAGACCCCTATAATTTGAATGTTGGTGTGTTTAGTGTTGCCCCAGAGGTCTCTAAGACTGTCCTTAATTTTTTTCATTCTTTTTTCTTTATTCTGCCCTGCAGTAGTTATTTCCACTCTTTAATCTTCCAGGTCACTTATGCGTTCTTCTGCTTCAGTTATTCTGCTATTGATTCCTTATAGAGAATTTTTAATTTCATTTATTGTGTTGTTCATCATTGTTTGTTTGCTATTTAGTTCTTGTAGGTCCTTGTTAAATGTTTCTTGTATTTTCTCCATTCTATTTCCAAGATTTTGGATCATCTTTACTATCATTACTCTGAATTCTTTTTCATGTCGACTGCCTATTTCCTCTTCATTTGTTTGGTCTGGTGGATTTTTACCTTGCTTTTTCATCTGCTGTGTGTTTCTCTCTCTTATAATTTTGCTTAACTTACTGTGTTTGGGGTCTCCTTTTTGCAGTCTGCAGGTTTGTAGTTCCCGTTGTTTTTGGTGTCTGCCCCCAGTGCTTAAGGTTGGTTCAGTGGGTTGTGTAGGCTTCCTGGTGGAGGGGACTCGTACCTGTGTTCTGGTGAATGAGGTTTGATCTTGTCTTTCTGGTGGGCAGGACCGCGTCTGGTGGTGTGTTTTGGGGTGTCTGTGATGTTATTATGATTTTAGGTAGTCTGTCTGCTAATGGGTGGAGTTGTGTTCCTGTCTTGCTGGTTGTTTGGCATGGGGTGTCCAGCACTGTAGCTTGCTGGTTGTTGAGTGAGCAGGGTCTTAGCGTTGAGATGGAGATCTGTGGAAGAGCTTTCACCATTTGATATTATGTGGAGCTGGGAGGTCTCTGGTGGACCAGTGTCCTGAACTTGGCTGTCCCACCTCAGAGGCACAGGCCTGACACGCGGCTGGAGCACCAAGACTCTGTTAGCCACATGGCTCAGAAGAAAAGGGAGAAAAAAACGAAAGAAAGAAAGAAAAATGTAAAATATAAAGAAATAAAGTTATTAAAATAAAAAAATTATTAAAAATTTTAAAGTAATAAAAAAAGAAAGAAGAGAGCAACCAAACCAAGAAACAGATCCACCAATGATAATAAGTGCTAAAAACTATACTAAAAATACCCAAAACAACAGACAGAACCCTAGGACAAACTGTAAACGCAAAGCTGTACAGACAAAATCACACAAAGAAGCATACACATACACACTCACAAAAAGAGAAAAAGGGAAAAAAAATCTATATATTAAAAAAAAAAGGAAGAGAGCAACCATAATAAACATATCTACTAATGATAATAAAGTCTAAATACTAAACGAAGATAAACATAACACCAGAAACCAGTCAGTTGCATATAGCAAACCCCAAATCTACAGTTGCTCCCAAACTCCACTGTCTCAATTTGGGATGATTCATTGTCTATTCAGGTATTCCAGAGATTCAGGGTACATCAAGTTGATTGTGGAGATTTAATCCACTGCTCCTGAGGCTGCTGGGAGAAATTTCCCTTTCTCTTCTTTGTTCTCCTGGGGTTCAGCTTTGGATTTGGACCCGCCTCTGCATGTAGGTTGCCGGAGAGCGTCTGTTCTTCGCTTAGACAGGACGGGGTTAAAGGAGCAGCTTCTTCGGGGGCTCTGGCTCACTCAGCCCGGGGGGGGGGAGGGGTACGGATGTGGGGCGAGCCTGCGGTGGCAGAGGCCAGGTGATGTTGCACCAGCCTGAGGCACGCCGTGTGTTCTCCCGGGGAAGTTGTCCCTGGATCACGGGCCCCTGGCAGTGGTGTGCTGCACAGAGTCCCAGGAGGGGAGGTGTGGAGAGTGACCTGTGCTCGCACACAGGGTTCTTGGTGGTGGCAGCAGCAGCCTTAGCGTCTCATGCCCGTCTCTGGGGTCCGTGCTGGAAGCCACAGCTCACACCCATCTCTGGAGCTTGTTTAGGCGGTGCTCTGAATCCCCTCACCTCGTGCACCCCGAAACAATGTTCTCTTGCCTCTTAGGCAGGTCCAGACTTTTTTCCCAGACTCCCTCCCGGCTAGCTGTGGCGCACTAGCCCCCTTCAGGCTGTGTTCATGCAGCCAACCCCAGTCCTCTCCCTGCGATCCGACCTCCTAAGCCTGAGTCTCAGCTCCCAGCCCCCACCCACCCCAGCGAGTGAGCAGACAAGCCTCTCGGGCTGGTGAGTGCTGGTCGCACTGATCCTCTGTGCAGGAATCTCTCCACTTTGCCCTCTGCATCCCTGTTGCTGCGCTCTCCTCCGTGGCTCCGAGGCTCCCCCACCACCACCCCCCATCCCCGCCAGTGAAGGGGCTTCCTAGTGTGTGGATACTTTTCCTCCTTCACAGCTCCTCCCAGAGGTGCAGGTCCCGTCCCTATTCTTTTGTCTCTGTTCTTTCTTTTTTCTTTTGCCCTACCCAGGTACGTGAGGAGTTTCTTGCCTTTTGGGAAGTCTGAGGTCTTCTGCCAGCATTCAGTAGGTGTTCTGTAGTTGTTGTTCCACATGTAGATGTATTTCTGATGTATTTGTGGGGAGGAAGGTGATCTCCACATCTTACTCCTCCACCATATTGAAGGTCTCCCTACATAACTTTTATGACTGAAGAACATATACTATCAGACGTTACCTGGATACATTTAAGAACATTGTTTGCATATTCAAATGCCCACAGAGTGGGGTGATGATCCCCAATGAGTGCATTAGTAGGAAAAAGCATTAAGGAATGATCAGGATTGCTGCAAACCAGAGAATGCATTCCCTCCCTACACAGTCAGCTGCAAAGGAGCTCCAGATAAATGTACTCTGGGGGAACTTGAATCCATATTTCCTAGAACTTCCAATTTTTAGAAGAATCCTGAAATTAAAAATTTTATCTGAAATTTCTCGTTTTAAATATTGGCAATTAAAAAGAATCAAAACAAAAACCCACTTGTGTGGGTAGCCAAACAAAACAAGTTTTGTCCAGAGTATGGCCAAAGCTCTTTAAGTTGTTGTTTTATTTCGTTTTGTTTTCAGTTAAATGTTAGTGGTCTTCAAAGGGGAGAGAGATTAAAATAATCATTCACAAGTCTCTTTCCAACCCATCATGTTAGATTTTCAAAGATATTTGTACAGAGAACACCACTGATAAATGAACATTTTCCTTCCTTTCTTCCTTCTTTCTCTCTGTTTTTATTTTATTTTATTTTCCACTAGTTGGGTTTTGTTCCAACTTACTGCTAATTTCAATGCTGGTAAACTTGGTTCCATCAAAAGTGTGCCTAGAGGATCATTAATTCTTTGAGCTTAAGGCTTCCACAGTCTGCCCCTTTGCTCCCTTTCCTCTAGGATTACACCCCGATCTTGGCCCTTGCTAAGTAGGAAATAAACCAGGAAGACAAGCTCAACCAAATCATGAGGATGTCCTAAGTTTCTTACTACCTATTCTTCCTTATTTGAGCTCTACCTAATCATGAATGTGTGTGTGTGTGTGTGTGTGTGTGTGTTTCTGTGTGGGTGTTAAAGGGAGAGATGAGGAAACCTGGGTGGAAGAGGGACATATCCACAATACTAGCCCCATGGAGAGGTGAAATACCAACCACTGGCCCTCAGAGAGAAAGAACAAAAAGGAAAGAGAAATGAGCCTTTTTCCCGATGTTATCAATTCTGTTTAAATCTTTTTGTTTCTCCTACAGAAATCCTCTGTCATTACGGTCACCCCTTGAGTCTTTGATTCATATCAGAGCTTGTCTTCTTGAAGGATGTCATTGGGACAAGAAGAGAAGAGAAAGAGCGAGCTTTGGATGCTACCTAATGATCTAGGCAATGTTAGGTATAGTAAGTTTCACTGTGAAAATCTCTAGAATGTTAGACCAGCTGTCTAGAGGTGTCCCCAGCACCACCATATCCCCAACAGCAGCTCAATCAGGTAAGGGAGGACCTCTACTGTCTGTTCAAATGTGCCCCTCTCTGGGGACACTGTAGGCCTGCAACTGCATTTCCATCCGAGCAGTGTTCCCCTCATGTAACACTTTCCCACTTATAGTGTTTGCTTTTCTTAGTCCTTTGAAAAAATTATATAGGGAAAGCATTGCATGTTTGCAATTAAATGGGTTTGGAATAGATTTATTCAGAGACAAATGTGAAATGATATTCATGTAGTATGACTGTATATCCACTAAAACAACTTCCATATACATTCCCCAAAAAGAAAAAGAAAAATACTTTCTAGCAATGAAAACCAAGATTCTTCATTAATACTGTAGATTCTTCATTAATACAGTATTGTAGACAAAGTAGACTGAACTTTTGGAGAAAAAGGGTAAAGTGTAGGGAAATCAAGCAAAGGGGATGACACGTGATTTTTTTCATTTAAGTTAAAATGCCTTTGCTTCTGAATTAGGCACAAAGAAATTTCAGATCAGAGAAAAAGCCAGGTAGTATGCTGCTTGCTTTATTTTCTTATAACTATATAACTGGTAAATGTTTACTGGTTAATTTCTGGAAGTGAGCATTATGTTAGATAATTTACAGTATAGACACAACTTGTAAAATATGGCTCTTTCCCACAAAGAGCTTACAATCTAGTTAGGGCGATAAGAACAAGCCATGAATCATAAACTTTTTGGAGCAAATGAAAGATCAGTTACTCGATTTATGGTGCAGGAAATTCCAGAGGCTGGGTCCTAGAGTTACAGAGCTAGTAGAAAACAGGGCTAGAACCCAGCCTCTTCAACCCTGAGGCCTTCTTCTCTACGTGTGGTATAAAATAGTCCACACTATGAATTGCAAAATTTAGTTTCATGGAGAAATAGGGCTTTTGTTGGGTCTTAAAGGATTTATCAGTGGCTCATCTGAGGAGTGGGGATGGGGACCAAAAATGACATCAGATCTTTGGATGTCCTAAAATTGCATGCAAAATTTTAAATATAATTGTGTTTTCTAGAAAATGATTGTCGCTTTTATCAAAGTCTCTAGAGAGCTCTTGAAACAAAAAAGAATAAAATTAAGAATTTTAAGGCAGAGAACCATAGACAGACAGATGTGAGAGGGGAAGACAAGTCACTTGAAATTGGCAACAGCAATGAGAGCACAAGAACAAGAAAGAGCAGAGCACATCATAAGTATTGAAAGGAAGAAAAGTTAGGTTCATTAGAGAGGCCAGATTATAGAGGATCTGCAAAAATCCAAAGGGGGAAGTTAGTATCAGTGAAGTAGAAAACCTCCAATCAGTTCAGTTCTGCTACTGGTATAATTTTGTACACATCTGACAACTTTGATAACTAAAGGGAGGTGTTCTGAATGTATTAGTTGTAAAAGAAACTCTGATACTCACTGTTTTCATCCTGTAGCAACATGATTACCTACAGGCTTAAGCAAGTCATTTGTGTTTTAATTTACTATTTTTAATTTCTGCATTGCCCTCAGAGTGTATCCAACACAAAAACACGCCTGGTCCAACTAACCAAATTAATAGAATGACTAAAGACATTTTGGAGAGTCACATTATAAAGCAAGGGCCTGCCTCTGTACACAAGTGTAAACTATTCCTATTTAAATGGGATGGAGATGAGATGGTCTATGTGCTGACACCAGTTTCAGGACAAGTGCTCCTGGGGGAACATTTCAGTACCATTTACTTGCCATCTATTTAAATATTTAGTAAATTAATCCTTTCCCCCCACTAACAGCTAATTATTCACTTAGGAATGAGCTTTCTTGGTGGACTTAGAGGGTTTCCCTCCCACTGACCCCCACCCTGCCTTTGGCCAAGTTCTGGTTAACACAGGGCTCTTCCACACTGCTTCAACAATGACGTGCCCTGACTACCGTGCATGCTGACAAACGTCAATCAAAGTGTCTCAGAGCTACCCCACCGTGTCAGCCATCATCTGAACCACACTTTCCCAGGAACGCCTTAGCATGGCATCTTTGTTCTGTTTTCAGATAAACAGATCCAATTCCTCAACAAACAGACTGCTACAGTCCTTTTGATAACAGTGTAATAATTCAAAACAAATGATTCTCGGCTTTGATGATAGCACTTTTATGGGTCAAGAAGAAATCCTCCCACCAACATCTGTTTGATTTTATCTACTTGAACTTTATCCTCCAGTTGAAGATTTATAAACTGAAATCATCCCAGCCTATTAAAGTCAAACTAATGTTCCAGCACTAAGCGGAGAATGAAAGTGTATTTCCTAGTCATCTACCTTTTGAAAAGCTGTTGGGAGCAAAAGAATATCAAGAGTTTGGAGGATTTTGTGTTTGGTTGAACCTGAAACAAGTCTCCAAAGGCAGGGCCTTAGGAATCCAACTTACGCATTTTAGGAAAAGTAAGTTATTTACAGAATTGTTATTTTAAAAGACAACTTGAAGAATATACAGGTTGTTTACATTAAAGTCTGTTTTCTTAGTAAAATCCTGTATGGGTCAGGAAAATGCGATCCAGATTTTTCTCTCTCTTTTCTTCCTCTCCCTTAATTTCCTTATAGACTACAAATTTTTAAATGACAGCTCAAATATACTTTAAACTCATTACCCCCATACACAAAAGATGTGCAGAGATTTTAATTTGATGAAAGGAAAAGCAAGGGTGCAATAGACTGGGAGTCAGGAATCCTGAGTTCAGATCACAAATCCTCCATTAGCTCACTAATTCAGTCAAGCAGAGAGAGAGCTCCGGGTGTGTGTGTGTGTACACACGTGCATGTGTGTTGTGGGGAGGAGCATGGAAGCTTGAAAGTACTTCGCTATATGAACTTAAAACTTTCTTTCTCCTTAAATGTGCAGAGTAAAGATCATACTTCTTTTCTGGTCTTACCCACTTTCAACTTTAGCCATCTCTCATTTCTTTGCTTTCCTTACAGATTGTTAGATGTATTCATCTTCTCTCTCCTCTCTTCTCCTCACTCTCTTTTTCTCCCTTCTTGGACCCCTTGGAACTCTACCTGGACCCCTTCTCCATCCAATAGTCATGGATTGGTACAATGAGTGAGTGCTGAACAGGTTTTACAAACTAATTCACATATTTAATTTCAAATTAGCAATACTTTGGATGCAACTAGAAAAAAAACTCTGAAAGAGCTTTTTTAAAATATTAAATCTTCCTCCATTGTACAGATAAGGATACTGTGGCACAAGTAGTCAATAACTTATCCAAAGATATAGATAGATCATTTATTCATTCAATAAATATTTATCAAGTAAGCATTAGGCACCCAGCATATTACCAAGTACTAGAAACATACTGATAAAGAAACATAGATTCTTTTTCCACTCTTACAAAATGTACCGTCTCTAGTGGGGAGGGAGGTGAGAAGTAACTGCTATTACTATAGTAATTAACCACACCAATGTATTTAAGAGTGCTACCAAGACAAGTGCCACATAGAGGGCAATGATAATCTCAAAGTAGGAAATTTAATGATGTCAGGGATGATTTCACTGAGGAACTGATGCAAGCTGAGACCTGAAAAATGAGTTGGAATTCACAAGGCAGAGAAGAGAAAGAAGAGTCCCAAGCAGGGGGAAAGCCAGTGCAAAAGCCCTGGGGCAGCTAAAACGTGAGCGACCAAAAGAAAGGTGATTTCATTTGGCCTCAACAGAGAAAGAAGAATGCGCAATGTGAAGCTGGAGGGATCAGTAGCAGACAGCATGTGGTGCCTTCCGCTACTGTTGAAGATCCTTCCCCACCCTCCATTTATCTGAAGATTAGTAAATTTTACCAATTAGTAAATCAGTAAATTTATGCAGGGAAGTAGAGGTAGATTTACATTTTGAATGCATTTTGAATGCATCACTCTGCCGCAGTGTGCACAGAGTGACCACTCACAGACCAATTAGAAGACAGGAGTCCAGGCAAGAGACAATGGCATCCTAGACTAGGGTGGAGGCAGCAGAGATGGAGATAAACTGGCAGATTTGAGATATTACAGGGGTAAAATCCACAGGATCAAGTGATGGATTGAATGGGGGTGGGGTTAAAAAGATGGGGGTGTACAGGACCACTTTTAGGTTTCTGAGCTACAGCACTAGGTGGATGCTACTGCTGCTGCTGAGATAGGAAACACTGAAAGATGACCGCGTCTAAGAGAAGATCACGAGTTCAGTCTCACACATGCTGATTTTGAGGTGTCTTTGAAACATCCAAGAGAGGATGTCAAGTCAGTACAAGAACCAGATCTGGACTCTAAGACTTCTAGGTCTTTCCAGTAAACTCCTACAGCTATTACACCATGTTCATTCCCAGAATAACTGTATGTCTTCTTTGGTTTTAGTCTGTTTATAGGCTACAACACTCAGGATAAATGATGGGTAATATGGGTCAAGTGATGATGAACTTTAGGGCTTAAACAAAGCACAGTTTCTGCTTATGCCAGTGATTCTTTAAAAACATTAATAAGAAACATAACATTTAAGTAGGCTTTATTTGGGGGGAATGATTTAGAGAATTTGCTGCAGAACTTGGAATTAACCACTGGTAACTGCCAAAAAATTTAAGTGATCTGATTTCTATCTTTCAGTAATTAAATTATTTATTCAACGACTCCTAGAAATGGGACCTTTAACAAACTGCACACGTAGGCAGCTATGTTTTTTTATATGCATAGCTCTTCTGTCAATATAATTAGTATTCAAATATGAAAATAGCATTTGCAGATTTAGGAAACTCCTGTTATATTTAGATCCCAAATCTAATTCTAAACTGCCACATACCACTACAAAGCCATTTAACTATTTTGACCCTAGTTTCCCTATACATCAAAATAAAGGTTTTTTTTAATAATTATTAAAGACATAGAGATCATGTCATTAAAGCTGTGTGTTCCTGAGATGCACTCGCCACTTAACATCAGTGTCTGGCACTAATAATCACCAGACACATCTCTTATCAGAGCTGCTCACCCCCTGCCATCTAGTATTTATTTGAAAAATATGAACATGTGTCATACCTAAAATTTAAACTCTCCTCACGTTGTTGAAGAGAAATCAATATATGATGTCAGGGATGCAATTTTTGGGAGGGTCAGATATAATATATAGAAAAATATTATATATATATATATATATATATATATATATATACACGTATATGACTGTCCGATTTCATTTTGCCCTAAACAGCATATGAGATTCTTTACATAAAAAGAATTTTGCCACCAGAGGAGGAGATGATTCTGAAGATTAGCATAGGCTCTGATCCCTGTCGGTACACCCTGCCCCCTTTTGAGGAAAACCCTTGTAAAGAAGCTCTGTCTCTCTAAATTACAAACATGCTCATATACACTTTCAGTTTACAACAAATAAAAATTCTGGGGTCAAACCTAAAACAAAATTTATGATGACTGAAAAAATACAGAAGAAAGGAATAAATTACACAAGAAGTGTATAGATCAGTGCCCCCAAGAATATGACTAAAGCCAAACCTTGAGTCCTTATGCTGATTTATTATCTTTCTTTATTGTTACCTGAGAACAATTTATTTAACCTCAGTGTGCTTCAAGTTTCCAAATTCTAAAATGTAAGTAACATTGTGGTTGTCAGCCCAACCAACAATATTACATTTATCTTCAATTTCCCTTCCCCATGAAGTTTTATGCAAAGACAGTGTAAGCTTTCTCATGAACCAGCAGTGAACAAGAACAAAAAAGCAATCCCCTTCCTAGGGAAATACCTTTGCAAGCTTAATGTCTTCCGGATGCTTGAGAGGAAGGCTTCCCGCTCTCAGATTTTTTTTTTTTTACTTTTAAATTACATTTTAGCCTCAATTTGTGAAGATTCAATTAGTTTAGTGTTCTGACCTACTTGGATTAGACTCACTGACGTTTCGTGCGGGCATTTCTCAATCAGTGCTACTTCATAAGCTGCAAACGCTTGCCCTGAGAAGTGAGGGAACCAGGGCTACGGAGCATTCAGGGTATCAGGGACAATCTCAAACGCTGAACTTGATGTTTAATCCCAGTTTGATAGTCTAGACATAATATCAACTTGAAATCAACTTGAAAGAGAACATTTACCTGATGAACTTTCAAAAATTTAAGTGGCACTTTTCTCCTCTTACCTAAAGTTCTAGTCTGCATTCGACTGAGAAAAAGGATTTTTATGGAAAATGAATTCAGTAATACATGTGGATCAGCAACACAAGCCTAGATTTAACACACCTTTCCTCTGAATCTCTTTAGTGCGTGAGCTTTACCAGATGAATATACTTAAAGAATTCACTTACTGAGTGCAACTGATCTTAACAGTTCTGAGGAAACTTTCTAAAATAGCTGATTTTAGGGCTTCCCTGGGGGCGCAGTGGTTGGGGGTCCGCCTGCTGATGCGGGGGATGCAGGTTTGTGCCGCGGCCGCTAGGCCTGCGCGTCCGGAGCCTGTGCCCGCGGCGGGGTGGGGGGGGGGGGCGCGTACCGCAAAAAAAAAAAAAAAGCTGATTTCAGAAGCCAGAATATTTTTATTTCTGTTTATTTATTTGCATGTGGTTTGGCTCAATAGTTCACTGCTCTTCAGTATTTGCATCCCTGACCTCCCAAGCAATGAACTAAGCTACTTCATTCATACATAAAGGAAGGTTTTCAGTGGTCTTGAAACTTTACGTCTATATGAATTTTTATAACAACTTTGAGTTCTATGTTATGTGTGTGTATATATATATCAATTATAATTTTTGCTAGACAATGGAGAAGATGAAATAAGAAATGCAAGGAAGAATAGAAGGATTCTTTGGAATGCAGGCAATACTATTAAAGGTTTGGATTTTTATGGCTCCCTTTGGCCCTTTTTATTATAGATATTTTGATTTGAAGTCTTTCTTCTCAGAATAAATTCCACAAACCAACAATTTAGTGACGACCCACAAAAGTAGACATTACTTTTGAGCTTTTCTTCAACCTTCCTTCAGCTTAGTAAACACGAAAATCATCTTAAATGTATAGGCTATCTACGGGCAGAGAGAATGCTGGGGATTCACCAGTTCTGTTTTTTACTGAGTGGTCAGTCTAGTCCTGGAGACAGGTTTGCATGAATCTTTCAGTCCTGACTTGACCTGTATAATAATAAAAATGCTCTGGACTGACATTAAGGAGGCTAACCATGGCTTTGGAACCAGGTCCTTTTCCAGGCAAAAGGCTCTTGGCCACCTGGAATTTGAACTCATGACCTTGGTCTCAAGAATAGTATTTTCTAACAAAGTGAGCAGCTCAGATTAAATATTTAAATATTCACCCAGTATCAAGCGTGTGTGTACGTGTGTGAGTGTGTGTGTAAATATACAAATCCTTAAAATTCTTGTGTTGAAAAGGATTGTTTGGCCACATTCTTTTACGTTGAAGATTTTCAGTGCAGAAATCATTTTAACAACAACAATAACAAAAGAGGAGCAGAATTGCTCTTCTGATATAATTACTTTTTCATTCATGCTCTCTCATGTCTTGTGGATTTGCTTTAAATCTGCTAGACTTGAGAGACCTAATGTCTAAATGAGATACATAGAAAGACACAGAGTCACATGTTACATAGTCCATCGCTGCCTTCAAACCTTTGGAACAGGATGAATATTTTTTTCTTCTTTCTGTTTATTCTTAAAGGTATAATTCATTTGAAAACCAAAGTTGAAAACAGAAGTGTCCATCTTTTAGTATATAGCAATATTACAAATATATCTGAAGTTAAAAGAACACATGAGTATTAATTGCAAACTCAACAAGCGTAGAAATTGCAAGATATGGTCTGAAACAGTGTGTGGTCCTCTGTATAATAAAAATACCACTAGGATGCTTTAGACCAAAACCTGAAATAGTATCTTTCCTCATCTGAACTAATAATATGGTTTCTGTAAAGTTGCCATGGATGAAAAAAATGCATAATGACAGCAATAAATAACAAATGTCTGTTGCTAACATCCTATATGGAGCAGCATGAAACGGTGACATCACTTAGAGGTTTACCAACCTTATTACTCTACTCTGTCATGCTTCATTTGTCAAGTGAGAGTGCTTAAAACTTCCTACATATTTTTCTTATCTGCATGCCTATCCTCCAGTACAGTATTTATAGCACGTGCAGGATACATTACATACAATTAATTGCATAATCATTTTGTTCAAACATTCCCCTCATGAAGCAGCTTTATTCGTTATATGAATTATTTAAATTTTTTCATTAGCATTTTCCAGAAGAATCTCTGAACTTCACAGAACTTTAGATGCAAAGAAGAGAGTGTTCGATGTTTGCATATGCTCAGGATATTACCTCACCAGGGCTATACAGTAGAAAAACCACCCTGGGCTTCAAGTCAAGAGACCTGAGCCCTAGGACTCACTTGGCCATTTACTGCTTGCATAATCTGCTTGCAGTTTATGTGAAGCTCAGTAAATAACGTCCCTACACTCTACATGAGCTCTGAACCAATTAAAAAAGAGCTATAGACTTCAAGCAGAAGGAGGGCAAAATATCACTTTCGTTACTTATAAGGCTGATATTAGAAAACGTGACATATACCTGCAGACAAATTGGTTTCCTAGGTCTAAACCTCTGAATAGGACAGTTTACACACACACTGACAGACAGCTGGACAACTCCAAGTGGAGACTGCTTCTCTAACCCATGGTATTGAGAAAGAGAACAAAATGCATGCTTTCTGTGCACAGGAAGATTCCAAAAAGTGAGAACAGAAGAGGTTCCCCACCGGTTGAATCTGGGACTGGCTTTGGTCAATAGAATGTTGTAGACAGAATATTATGTGTTTTGAACCTAGACCCCAATTTTTATTGCATTTCCATTCTTGTCCTCTTTCAATGTTGCCACATGTAGTGAAACCCAGGCTAGTACTGCAGAAGCAGCCATTGAGCCGCTCTTCTCCAGGACTGTCCGAAAGGCGCCCTGGGCCTGGAACATTCTTCTATATGAAAGCCTGGTCATTCCTTGGCCCTAGATTCTTCTTCCTTATTAGGAGAAGCTTTCCCCTGTTGTGGGTATGCAGTGAACTTCCTTGTATTGCTTAAGCATGTGCCTAATATGGCACCTGGCCAGCCCCATCATTACATCTGTCCCCCACCCCGCCCACCCAGAAGGGAGCAGGGTCTTTGCCTGCAGCAAGAGATGGGTGGTGCAGCCCACTGCCCTGTGTGGGCTATCAGGAGAGACCCGCTGGTCATTGGAGCCGGGTGCAGATGCCTGTAAAGCAAGTAAAGTTTGTTCTAACCAGTGCATTGTATGTTGAATCATTCTTAGGGAGTCAGAACCCCTTACAAGAAGCAGCGGGCCAAGGACTGTGGGTTAGCATTGTGATAATCTTTGCCATCTCATGCATTGGGAATCCTCACCTGGGATTGGTAGCTAGGTCTTCCTGCTCTACAACTAGCCCCTTTGAGATAAAAGACCAAGTGGAGAAAGAGAACCTCAGCAGGTTCTCTTCACCAAGCCCCAGGCATGTGACTGAGGTCATTTTAGACCATTCAGTCCCAGCCTATCCATCCTCTGACTGTAACAACATGAAAGACTCCAGCAAGACCGTTAGAAGAACTGTCCATCTGAAACTAGGACAATTTGTTAGCCTTAAATTTTTTCTAAGCAAATGAAATGGTTATTGTCTTCAAGTCATTACATTTTGGAATAGTGTACCCAGCAAGATACAGAAATGTGCACTGAAAATGGGGTGCTAGCATTAAAAAAATGCCTAAAATATGTGGCTTTGACTTTAGGTTTGGTGGAGGGCAAAAGATAGAACACAAGAGGAAATTTCATAGAGGATATAAAAGTTGTAAAGAAACTGCTATTAGGAGACTGGAAAAATAGGCCAACTCTATTATACAGTGACAGAACCACCAGCAAACATATGATTGCAGTAACTTAGAAGATAGAAAACATACCTGTAGTGGGTGGGATGGTTGCCCCCCAAAAAAGATATGTCCATGTCCTAAACCCCAAAACCTATGAATATGACTTTATCTAGGAAAAGGGTCCTTGCAGATATGATTAAGTCAAGGATCTGGAGATGATTAAGGGGGAGGAATGTGGAAAAATCTCTTTCCAATGGTAAGTGTCCTTATGAGAGAAGAGGAGAAGGCCATGTGAAGATAGAGGCAAAGCCTGGAGTTCTGAGGCCACAAGTCAAAGCATGCCTGGAGCCTCTAGAAGCTGGAAGAGGCAAGGAAGTGTTCCCCCCTAGAGCCTTTGGAGGGAGCATGGCCCTGCTGCCACCTCGATTTCAGACGTCTGGCCTTCAGAACAATGAAAGAATAATATTTTGTTGTTTTAAACCATCAAGGAAACTAATACAGCACCTCACCCCCTCAAGTGGACGGGTAGAGCAAAGCCAGAAGTGCACCAAAAGGAGTCGCCTCCCAGTGGAAGGAACGCCCAAGGGAGGGACATAAGTGCTGCCTCACAACAGAAACAAGGCACAGACCGCCTTGCACATTTGTTCCCACATCTTTAAAGTTATGGATTGGAATTTTGCTTCTCTAGCTTCCTAGCGTCAGTTTTAAAATTTTGTGGTCTTAGAATTTAAATCAGTTATCTAGGTTATGTCTGAAAATTCCTTTACATAAGTGCACGCCTTTTCAAACAGTTCTTTCAAATGTATGTTTTTAGTAACTTTTAGTTGCTCTCTACCTTAACATTTCTATTCATTTATCCAGGTCTTTGCTTTTAGATAAACATATCAAAATGCAATGGGGTGTGAGCAGTTTCATAATTAATCAGTGTAATTCCTGTTCCAATTCATCTATTACATTTCAGAATTTCCCTTTTACTCATTCCACAATAATTTTCGATGACAATGACTTTTTATGGCTGTAAGTTCATTGCCAAAGAGCAGAACAATACACTTAAGGGTTATTTTGCACTTTGGTTTACCCACCTAAAATGAAATGCAATTCTATTGCAAGGAGATATAGCCATGATTTTAACACTTTTAGTAAAAGTTTACTATGTATACGTGTTCTAAGGGTTAATGTACTCACAACAGCCTTATGAAGTAGGTAGGTTCTGTTATCACAGTAATTTTGCAAACAGGTTAAGTGAGTTTCTGTGGACCCACAAAGAAGCCTGGAGTCCAAGGCTAAGTGTCAGGCTCAAGAGCCTATATATCCAAATATACAGCAGTTTATAAAAGTATAAATGCATAAAAAGGAAAAGGATATTATAGAGAAATATTAGAACTTCCTCTTTCCCTTTTCACTGTTCTGTTTCTCACCCCCTTTTTCCCATTCCAGACATTTTGGAGTGGGGAGAAGGCCATTAGTGAGAATAAGTAAATATATATGTAGGTATACATTTGAGGGGTTTTGTATACATGGCTGCACTCATTAAGAGGTGACATTTCCCTTTGAATTATTTAATTGCCAAAGAATGTTCAGTGTGAATGTAAGGTTTGAAAAGATAACCCAAAACAAATTATTTCAATTTTCATATAGTTAAGAAAAATCCCGACCAAGTTGTATATAATATGTAAATATGTTTGTAATGTTGCCATTGGGCTCCTGTGTGGGAAGGATAGTCTGTATATTAAACTGAATTTCACCTAACAATCAACTCCAGAGTCTTCATCAAGGACCCTGTATTGGGCAGAAAGAAAACAAAAACGTGTCCTCCGTCTTCAGCTGGCTCCATCTTGCTTGGAGAATTTGTGAGTGCCAGTCTTTGCAAGCCGACAGATGAACATCTAACTCGATGGTACTGGTTACATATTAATTGATGTTTACAAATCAATTCATATTTTCCTATTAACTAAAATTCTGATTTCAAAACTTCTTATTTGTTCTAATTCATCGATATCTGCAAGAGCTTGGTAGGCATTTCTATAGCCACCAGTCTTTTTAATGTGTAGTGAATGGCATGTAAAATATTTAAAATCACTAGGGGAACTGTCTGTTCAAAGAGGAACAGTTTTACAACACCCATAATCACCTCCCTTTAATTGACTAGCAGGTGGGGCGCAGCAGGGAACATACCAGGAGATAGGAAATCTTCACTGTTCTCAGAACCCCCCACGTGGCTCTCCCAGACACCTATATCCTCATATGTAAAGTGAGAGGGTTTGACAACCTGATCTCTCTGTCGTCATCATATTAGATACTCTGCCTTGAACATGTGAAGTTCTATAGATCTCTTTTTCTTAAAGCAAGGCACACCTGTACTCTTTGTTACCTTCAGGCTTTTTATACTTTACGCTCAGATCTTCACTGCCACGGTATTTGTATGTCTCTTGTTCCCTCCACTCTCTACCTCCCACCTCATTTCAATGCTTTCTATTACACTATTTCTACTGCCAGAAATTGCCAGTAAATGATAGTTTTTCTCTTGGAATTATGAGCCACTGATACAAAATACTATAGGAACGATTTATCTGTGGAATCCAAGGGTAGAATTTAAAATGAAATATGCCACTCACTCACTTTGTCCCAGCTTAGTGGCATGGATATATATACACTACCAAATGTAAAATAGGTAGCTAGTGGGAAGCAGCCGCATAGCACAGGGAGATCAGCTCCATGCTTTGTGTCCCCCTAGAGGGGTGGGATAAGGAAGATGGGAGAGAGATGCAAGAGGGAGGAGATAAGGGGATATGTGTATACGTATAGCTGATTCACTTTGTTATACAGCAGGAACTAACACAACATTGTAAAGCAATTATACTCCAATAAAGATGTTAGATAAATAAATAAAATGAAATATGTGTTTTAGCTCATTATATGTAAATCAGGAACATGAATAAAGAATAATAAATAATTAGGGAAACTATAAACAAACTTTTACACAGTATCTAAAAACTAAATTCAGAATTGAGAATAATGTTTTATATCATCTCTAAAAACTAAATTTAAAGAAGTTAACATCTGGTAGACAGTGAAACTCATCTAGCAGCATGACTGCAACACCCTGCCCTTCTCTGGAACATGCGTTAGTTTCCAAAGCTCTCCCTGCTCCAAGCTTTACCACTTGACCATCAATTCTTAACAAAGAAATCATAATTTCTCTTAAAAACTTAGGTTGTGTCACTTCCCAGGAGCTTGAATCAGTATAAAAGCCAAGGTCATGGTAAAGACCTATAACTTCTACAGGACAAGCTCCCAACTCAACTTGGACCTCTCTCCTACTGCATCCTTACCCACTCCTGCTCCAGCACTGCCTTCCTTTCTGCTCCTCAGGTAAACCTGGGCACATGCCCTCCTTAGGACATTTGCATTTGTTGTTACCTCTGTCTGGAACATTCTTCCTCCAGATAACCTCATGGCTCACTCTCTTACCACCTTCATGTCCTTCCCAAAGTCAAATCACATCATTTCAACTAGACTTCCTTGGACAACCTGCTTGAAACGTCATCCTCCCTCCTCCCTAGCACTCCCCATCTCCCTTATCCTGCTCTGTTCTTTCTTTGTCCCGTGAAACTTCTCGTCCTCTAACAAATCATGTAATTGACTTATTTATCATGTCTTGTGTTTATTTTCTGTCTGTGCCCTCATTCTCTACCAGAATATAGCCTCCACATGAGTAGGGGACTGTTTCCCTGTTGGGTTATCCCAAGTGCCTAAAACAGGGCCAAGCTCATGATATGTGCTCAGTAAGTATTTAGTGCATGAATGTCCACTCCTGAGTCCTCCTGCTGGCAGCTACGTTCCACATCACTGCTCTGCCTGGCTTTTCCCACCTGCACCCACCACCGCTCACAGCCCCCCTGGAACTAGTGGCCTGCAGCTTCCCTTCACAGAATGCTGCTTGCTCCAACAGGCTGGGGGCAGAGGGGATGCCAACCTCCCTTCACTCCCCCACGTCTTCATTCCCATCGCCTTCACACAAGGCTGGATAAAGTATCACAATTTACCAAGCGTGGAGGCCAAATGAAGAGAATCACAGCAGAATAAAGGCAGGATGTTGAAATACTGCATTTTATGGGCCTGTTTCTATAGTCCAAGCAAGAGCACAAAAAAATTTAAATCATTCCCCAAAGAGGGCTCTCAGTCGACATGCCCCAGCTCCTACCCTTGCACACCTGCCATCAGGACTACACAGGAAAGAGTGCTGCTTCACACCTGCATAGCCCAACCCTTCACTAACTTCCTTTAGCAACTCCTACCCCTGCTCCCGGGATTTCATCTTTCCCTAGCAGGTCTCTTTCTCCTTCTACTAGACAGTAGTCTATGTGACAAAATAGTCCCTCTAAGTACATTTTCCAAAGTCTAAATTGAGCTCTAACACTGCACTGGGGCAGGATGTATCGTGAGCATCCAGCACAGGGCTTAGCCCACCTGGACAGTTTTCACCAATATTCCCTCACCTGGACGAGGCACACAATGAGGGTTCCCCTGCTCATCCAGCAGGTGACACTCAATCAAGTGAGTGCAGGGGAGTGTCCACCTATTCACAAACTCCCTCACAGACACACGTCACCCAGACAAAACATTTACGCTCAGAAACAGTGATCTATATTAAGGAGGAAGAATGAGTCTCTAAATGCAAAATACCCTACGCACGTCCTCCCCACGAAGGTAATAAGGCTACTCCTCCCATTTGCTCGTCTCCGTTTCCAGGCTGTGTTTGCCATTTACATGAATAAGCAAACAGGAGCCCAACAGTTACATTGACAAAGACCTAATCAAAACTCCAAAAATCTCTGTAAGCACAAGGGAGATGACATGAGCATTTATAATTCTGTGATGAAAATCAAGGTCTCTGGAGTCAGAATTTGGTAAAGAAGAATTATACTTACAAACTATATACAAGATGTTACCCATCAACTTGGGGAGATTTGACAAATCTAACTTTAGTAATTTGAGAGAAACCTTAATAGATGAGGGAGATATGTAAGAAATCAGAGAACCCCAAGTGTAATGGGATGGAGCAGACAACCAAATATAAATGTGCCTGGCTGGCTGGAAGTAAGAGAGAATATAACCCTTGAAGACCCCAACAGTCAAGTGCGTTTCAAATTAAAACACCAAGCAACATGAATGATTTCAAAACCAAACTACATTAGAGAACTATCTGAGGTTGTCATCACTAATACTGATGGTTGTACTCCAATTCAAAAGACTAAAACCAGACATGGTATACAGGGCAGTTTTCCATGACCATAATGCACAGGAAATAAAATGGTACATAAGCATGGAGAGAGATCTGCCACTAATTCAGATGACTGACTACATTAGGTGCAAAGACCTAAGTAGAAAAAATTACAAAGCAGAAAAGTCATTGACTCCTATTAGAAATACTTATAAAATCACAACTGGCAACCACACACACACTCACACGCATGTGCACACACACATGCACACACAAATAATCTCAAACAAACTTAAGTTCAGTTATTGGACTGTTATATTTAAATACAACAAAATATCCAGATTTTTAAAGTTTGCAGTTCAGGAGCATCTCCTTCACCAGCTTGTGTTGCAGAGAATCCAGTCCAATGAATTGTGTAAAGGTAGGTTGCTGCCTGTTCACACATCCTTAAGATTCTGGGCTCATGGATTATGTTTTGTAAATCAGTTAACTTACTAGCCAGAGATTAAGGTAAATTCTTCTAAGGACTAAAAGTTGACTTAGAGCATTAAGAAGGATTAATGTTTAGCTGTGGAGAAGCTAAAGCACTAGGATAGCATGTTTACGCAGTGCTGTAGATCACAATTAATCCAAAATTAGTATAAAAGATCAGTAGCAAACCCTTTTGCATGCCAGCTTGGCTTAGCCCTAACACTCGTGACTTACCGTGGGGAAACTCAGTGAGCAGAGTTCCTCCCCGCCTGTCCTCATAGGTCTAATGCTTTCAGAGCAAAACATGCATTTGAAATGTTTAGCTTATGTGACCTTTGCTTTGAGAAAATAAATGCAGAAGTCAGCCTTCTAGGTATCTGTCTACCTTTTATCAATGCAGCAAATCTATTAAAGTTGCTGGGCTGCTAGCATTAAACAACACCAAATTTAATTTTCTAACTGCTACAACAGAAATACTATTTTTTCAAAAACACTATTATTCTACGTTACATCAGCAAAGTGAATTATAAAAGACATGACCTTTTAGATGTATAAATTGCCTGGATTTATTCATCTTTGGTATACGAAATATGACTACTGAAAAGACTCCACGCAATGTGTATTTGTTAATTTACAGGTTTATGTGTAGTTTTGCTCCATGTATTTACTAAAAATAATTTTAAGAGTTTATTCCTCTCCCACGGAAATATGTGTTTTCATTGTGTGAAAACTACTTTTAAAAATGTATCAGAACAGGATTGTCTACCTAATTACAAATGTATGTTTTTGTCATTTCTCCCAGCATACTTTCATTTTCTTTTCAGAATCTTTTTTGATAGTTTAACTTGATAAAAATTTATTTTAAATGTGATAAAATTTTAATATTTTTGACAGAAAACATGCAAATTACTAACATAGAAGAGGAAAATACCTTTACTCAAAAACACGGTTTGCAAATTGCTCATATCATACTAGTTTTATTAAAGAATAGAGAGGATATGTATCAAAGTTGTCACATATCATTCCCAATAAAACTTTAGTTTTTTTTGGAAACTCCTCATAAATATTCCCAAACTGAGAAAGGGTCTCTTCTGGATGCCCATTTGTGAGTCATAACTCAGAATGGATTATCCTAGAGGGGCATTATTACAAGTGGTAGTTACCTTCACTAGCAGTTTTTTTTTTCATATTAATGTACTTTTTTTTGGTTTTTTTGCATTCTTTTTTTTTAAGTTGGGTATACTTGTTTTACAATGTTGCGTTAGTTTCTACTGTACAGCGAAGTGGAGCTCCCTGTGCTATACAGCAGGTTCTCATTAGTTATCTATTTTATACATATTAGTGTATATATGTCAATCCCAATCTCCCAATTCATTCCATCCCCACCTTTCCCGCTTGGTGTCTATACATTTGTTCTCTACATCTGTGTCTCTATTTCTGCCTTGCAAACTGGTTCATGCGTGGAATCTAGAAAAATGGTACAGATGAACCGGTTTGCAAGGCACTAGTAGTTACTGAGCAGCTACCACAAACAGTACATTCTCTTATCCAAACTTCACAGCATTATCTGTGGGGTAGGTAATAATTAGACCTGGCTTTATATGTTAAGGACGATCCTGAAGTTCAGAGAAGCTAAAACAAGCAAAAAAAAAAAACATAAAAAACACCCCACTTCAGAACTTTCAAGTATTAAAGAAGGCATTTGATTCCAAATTCAGTTATCCTCTCTTCATATATTGTTTTCAAATCCAGGCTATACTGTCAAATATTTTAAATCTATTTTATATCCTAAATATTGAATATTTTCAATAAATATTGTAATAAAAATATCACTTGAGATTCAAATAGTTAAATAAAATTGGAAGAATCAAAACTATGCTATAACTTTGAAATTTTGTCTTGAATTTAGGAGTTTAATTAAAGGATTAAAAAAAGATTTTTTAAAATGTTTTTTCCTGTTTAGAATTTCAGGTCACCTTCAAATGTATAGAGGCTAAAAGAAAGTTTTTATTTATTATGTCTGAATTTAATCCCAGATTTATGGCTCTTCAAATTATGGATTGAAATGTAAAATAAAATAAAGCATTCTAGGACAGTGATGTTGAGATAACTTAATAGTAATTTGAGGGGAAATGTTAGACCATCCTTAATACGAAAAAGCAAAGGAACTCTAAGTGATTGAAAATTTAAGTATTTTTCTAAAGTATGTAATAAAATGAGTATAATATAATATTTATCAGGTATGTTAAGGAATTAAAGTTTTCTCAACGTTAAACCAAAATAAAAGAGTACAAAGGAAAAGATGGTCGGCTATAAATATTTAAAACAAGAAAGCTTTCTGTGTGCCTTTCATTTTCTCACTTAAAATAAGAAAATATATGCATTCAACGGCCAAGATTTAATAAAAATATGATTGTCACTGTTCCATCAAGGACATTCTTAAGTGCAACTGGCATTTTTCTCTTTGACTGCTAGTGGGTGGTAATGAACTAGGGCTACCAATCCAGCATGAAGCGCCTACCTTGACTCATGCTAAGAGGTCAGTCATCTCACTCACCTCACCACCACTTTTGCAACTGTCGATACAGCAAAAAATAAATAATATCTCAATATTGATATAAAAATGCTGTTGACCTTACTTCCCCCCCTGAAAATATCTTGAGGCTAAAAATATGATGATAAGGAATTGTCTCAAGGAAAAGCAAATGATTCAATGCGTGAACTGAACTAGCCACATCATTCAGGGAGCGCCAGTTTTCCTTAAAGAACAATGGACAGGCTATGGTTATTCCAATTGGGGTATTAGGCTATCACTATCTTGGGGGAAAGTGAACAAAGGAACCCTATAACTCCAAGGAAAATAATTCTCAGCTTTTGATCCCAATGACAAAATTCAAGCTTTCAAGTGGAAATGTGAAGTTTAAAAAACTTGTATTCACTGATCTGAGTCTGACTGCTTCCCAGTGCTTGAACACTGTTCTGATGAGATGGGTGATGATATTAACAGTGTGGGTTTGGGCGGTGGGAAGGGGGTTGGTTTTCTTTTTGCAATTGTGTCGAGTCCAGGACTTCCCTGAGTGATTACATGTGAGAGCGTCTCCTGCTGGCCTTGAGGAAACACTCATGCTGTGTCCGCCCTATGTATGGAAAAGTCACATGGCAAGAAAGGGAAACAGCCTCTAGCTGCCAACAGCCAGCAAAATAATGGGGACTTCAGTCCAACAACTACAAGGAACTGAATTCTGCTAACAACCAGGGAGCTTGGAAGAAGATCTGGAGCCCTAGATAAGAACATGGTCCTGGCCACACCTTGGTTTAGCCTGGGGAGAGCCTGAATCAAGGACCCAGATAATGCATACCCGACTCCTGACTGTGAGATCCAAAATTCCTGTTGTTTTAACATACTAAATTTGGGGTGATTTCTTGCACAACACTAGATAACCAATGCAAGGGGCTAGGAAGAGCCCCTGTGGTTCTAATTGACTTGTCAGTAAAATAGGACTGGCACAGAAAAACTCCAGAAAGAATTTCCACCAATTTGATCTAAAATGTTTGTGCCTCCATAATAAAAATGAGGTACTTACCTATTCCCTGGCCCCCTCCAAAAAACTTCAAGGTCTTAGATTTAGAGTGGCGAGAGTTCCTTAACTGACCACCTTCTGTTACAAGTAAAATTAGACAAATTAAATACTATTACTCCACTATTATCACAGTTGCTTTTATAAAGTGGTTTATGTGAATTACAATATAGGACACTTGCAGGTCACAGTATTTTTGGTGTGTTAGAGAATAAATAAATAAATATGGGTATGAATACTCATATTTTAAATTCAAGCTTATGGATTTTTTAAGTATAATTTCTGTAGAATTCTTATACTTACATAGTAGGCATAAGTGTTAGACAATATCTAATGTTAACTCATGAATCCTCATACAGAAGCTGTGGGGTACTATTATTATCCCCATTTTACACATAAGATAACTGAAGCACAAAGAGGGGACGTATATTGCCCAAAATCATACAAATAATCAAGCTGGGATTCAAACCTAGATAGTCTGACTCTGGAATCTGTGCTCTTAACTATGCAAAACTGCCTTTTTATGGTCAAAAGTGTACTTGAACTTGAAAGTAATCTCACCCACCTTACTTTATAATTCTGATTTGATAAAAGAAAGGGAAAATACATATTTTAAAATCATTAATATATTTTCATATTTTGTCATTTTAGCAACATAATTTCACAGGTATAATAACCAATGAATTATTAGTTTGGTTTAATTTTCAAGATGAGAAAGAGAAAGAAGTTAAATTTGCAATTTGCATTTGATATCACTTACTATCCTTGTCAATCTAGACATATAATAAAAATAGAGACATCACAAATCTCTAAGACTGAGTAAAACTATAAAAATCAGGTCAATAATTTAGCATGATTTAGTAGAAGAATCATTTTTTCTCTCTCTTCGGTTTTTTTCTTTCTCTGTTCTTTTTTTTTTTTTTTAGCTAGCAAGTTCTGCTCCAGAGCCCAGAGCTTTTTCAGTCTTTATCTTACTTGATTTCTCTGTAACATGAAACTGCTGAACAAATTTCTCATTCTTGAAATGCCCTCTTCCCTTGGATTCCATGACACCACACGCTCCTGGCTACTCTGTACCTGCCTATTTGGGGGATTCATCCTCCTCTGGTAATTTATGAAGTATTGATCTCCCTCAGACCTTCATACTTGGACCTCTGTCTTCACACTGCACATCCTTCCAAATAATGGGCTTATTCTTAAAGCTTTATCTCTTGGATTCTCTCCCCATATCACCTCCTAAACGTTTGCATATAATGTCTCACAAGGATGCCAAACTCAAATTTGAATGCATCGTCCCCTCCAAACCCAAACCACCTTTCCTTTCTCCTCCTTCTCTCCCTTCCTTCTCCTTTCTTTCTTCTCTTTTTATTGTACTATGAGTTACCTAACCTATATCATTTAAAGCTTGTAAAATTCTATCTGATTTATAAACAAACAAAATAAAAAAATTTCCCATCATCCTCCCCCTTTGACCTAAGTTGAAATTCCCTTTATGTTACAACATTGAATCAGACATAACTCACCTGCACTTTCAGATACAAACATATTTATTGAATGCCTACAAGGTAGTAAAGACTTGATTCATTATTTTCGTAAATTCAAAATCAAGTGGGATTTATAAAATCGCAGTATGTTAGATGGGCTTATTCAGTCTAGTAATATGAATTGGTAAGAGTAAATAGTCTTATGTCCATTTTAAAGTTGATGAATCTGAATCCCAGAAAAGTACAATGGTTTACCCAAAATGGAACAGTCATAAATTTGCAGTACTGATCCAGAAAATATTGTCTACTTGATCTACCCTCCTCTCCATCCTTGGTCTCATATTTTTAAGAAGAAGAATTTGCATGGAACTGTACTTCTGGCACTCGTGAGAGAGGAGCAGGTGCTAGACTTTCCCATAAGTACAGCGTTAAAATATAAGCAAGATGGGCTTCCCTGGTGGCGCAGTGATTGAGAGCCCGCCTGCCGATGCAGGGGACACAGGTTCGTGCCCCAGTCTGGGAAGATCCCACATGCTGCGGAGCAGCTGGGCCCGTGAGCTATGGCCGCTGAGCCTGCGTGTCTGGAGCCTGTGCTCCGCGGCAGGAGCGGCCACAACAGTGAGAGGCCCGCGTACCGCAAAAAAAAAAAAAAAAAAAAAAAAAAAAAATATATATATATATATATATATATATAAAGAAGCAAGATTTATTAGACTGCATGTTCAGCAGAGATCAAAGGCTTCAAGAGCTAGGGTCCAGGACAGGTGATTTTTAATGGAAAAGACAAAAGGAACATTGGTCAGGCCAAAAAGGACCACCTGAAGTCTCAGGAGAGTCCTCTGAGCAGCTGTGAGGCAGTCTGAGTGTGCTGGAAATCTGAGAATGACAAGATTAAGATAAAAACAAGTATATGAGGGGTCTAAGGAGTAGATCACGGCTCAAGACAAACTGATACCACTTCACCTTCCAAGGGATAATTCTCTAGTATGTCACTTGAGGTGGCTTCCTACCCCTGACATACATCATGGGAGCAATTCCAAAGCCTCTGTCACAAGGAACAAATTCATTAAGTAATCTTCAGAATCCCCTGAGACCTAGACAATCTCAAAATTCCATAAAAACAAATCTCTGAGTCGTGTATATCTAATCCATCTCCTATTTTATTAATTTCCTCAAAGCAAAATTCCATATATCGGGTGGCCTATAGATGAAATGTGTTCTATTGAAAAAGAAATTTGTGATTTTGCAAGTAATGCAAAATTCTAAACCATCTTTTTGCTCATGAAGCTCCTGTTTGCAGGAACTGAATACATATCGAACAATCTCTAAATCAAATAATCCTGCTCAGGTATCTTCGAACTACCTGTTTACTACCTGCCATCCTGTATCTTCTTATCTTCTTGTTCAAAACTTACCTTATTTCAACACACAGTTTGCAGTCTTTGCCACATCAACTATACAAACTATTTACCAACCACTCCCCATTTTCTTCCAACTCATCGTAAACTTTTTCTAAGCAATACCCACATGTGAATATATACTAATTTTAAAAATCAAGTCTTTCCAAATTAATTTCTCTTGGCTCCTATAACCCCAATTATTCTGAGAGTGTATATATATTTTCACTACTTCTTTCTTCAAGATTCTTGCACCCAGGCAAACATCTTTATTATAGTTGTAAATTTTTTCCTGAAAACTGTGATTAAGAAAGTTGAGCTCTAGAGAGAGGCTGCTTAGGTTCAGATCCTGGCCCTGCACCTTCCAGCTCTGTGAACTTAGCTCCTGACCCACACGGTGTCTGAATGTCTTTCTGTGTGTAACAGGGATAACAAATAATACTACCAACTTCATAGGGCTGTTTGGAAGATTAACTAAGACACTGTACATAGAGCCCTCAGAACATAAATGCATACAGTAAACACTGACTAGAAGTGTTCTTCAGTAGTAGTAGCAGTCACCATAATTGTCACAGAAAAAGAAGACTTTGGAATGAGGTGACTCCTGGCTCCCGGGCTCTGCCATTAATTAGCTTTATGACCTTTGACAAGTTACTTAGTATATTTGAATCCGGTTTCATTATCTTTAAAACTGAGATAATAGCACCATAATCAAGTTATTGGAAAGATAAAAAAAAATTGTGTGTATAATGCTTCACAGAGTACCTGGCATACTATATACGTTATAAAATAATAATGCTTATAGTGTATTCCCAAGTAAAGATTAAGAGAACTCGCTTTAATGAAAAATAACTCAATTCACTAAATATTCTGCTCCCTAGCCATCTAGTCCATTCACCCAGCTAACTCCGACTCATTTTTTAAATATTAGCCCAAAAGTCACTTTGTAAACCTTCTCAGTAGCTTGGAAGAGGTCCTCAAGTTTCAGAAAGGATCACAGCCAGAAGAAGACCTCGACAGCCACCTCGACCATGTTCCAGGATAGGTTAGGCACAAATGCTATATGCGCCCGTATAGCAGCCTGCACTGCCATTTACCATTCACACCATTTGTCATTACTTTTCAGTCCGTACCTACTCTGCTAAGCTAATAATTCAAGGGAGATAGGGACCACATCTGAACTGTGAGCTGCTATAACCCCATGTATGAGGACAGTGCACAGAGTATAACTTCAACCTTATAAAGTGAATCAATAAGTGAAAGATATGAGCCAAGATAAATATTGTCTGAAAAAGTCACAGCAAACTACTAAGGAGATTTAAAGAAAGGAAAGATTCTATCCACATGAGGCTGTCATATAGGGAACTTGACAAGAGAAAAAGCATTTAAGAAGGTCTTGAATGTTAAATGGGGCTTTGTCATACGGATATTAAAGAAGGTCACGGAGATAGAGGGAACGGCCTTCTTGGAATCTCAGAGAAAGTCCTCAATAAATAGCACCCCCTTCCCCACCCAGGTTGAGCAAGTTGAGAAATAAAGTAAAAACTAAGCTAAAATATGGACCTTACTATTGATAGATGTCATATTGAAGGGTGCAGCTTAGTTGCAGAGCCAAATGTATCCACTAATGGAATCCTGGAGTTAGGCAGGCTGACCCAGCCAATGGCAGCAGCCCCAGACCTATGCCCTGGCACCAAAAGGACCCACATTCAGCAGCCAGATCCCAATTAAAGAATGGCAGAGGGGCTTCCCTGGCGGCGCAGTGGTTGGGAGTCCGCCTGCCAATGCAGGGGACACGGGTTCATGCCCCGGTCCAGGAAGATCCCACATGCCACTGAGCGGCTAGGCCCGTGAGCCATGGCCACTGAGCCTGCGCGTCCGGAGCCTGTGCTCCGCAACGGGAGAGGCCACAGCAGTGAGAGGCCCGCGTACCGCAAAAAAAAAAAAAAAAAGAATGGCAGAGATATGTTGAGCTTTCCCGATCATTCTACCCAAATGTATTCATCAGAAGAATTACTCCATCCTCCCAGGGATAGAGAAGGAGGGGACAGAAAGAGCCCAAAATTGTGCTGAGGGAAAAATCTCTCCTCATGGAAACCAGGAGTGAAGGAAGGCATTTTTCTCCAATAAGAACAAAGGGTCCTGGGCATATATCCAGAAAAAACCATAATTTGAAATGATACATGCACCCCAATGTTCATTGCAGCAGTATTTACAGTGGCCAGGACATGAAAGCAACCTAAGTGTCCATTGACAGAGGAACGGATCAAGAAGATGTGATACATACATACAATGGACTATTACTCAACCATAAAAAAGGATGAAATAATGCCATTTGCAGTAACATGGATGGACCTAGAGATTGTCATACTGAGTGAAGTCAGTCAGAGAAAGACAAATATCATATGACATTGCTTATATGTGGGATCTAAAAAAAAAAAAAGATACAAATGAACTTATTTACAAAACAGAAATAGAGTCATAGATGTAGAAAACATATTTATGGTTACTGGGGGGAAAGCAGGGGGAGGAGGGAGGGATAAATTGGGAGACTGGGATTGACATATACCCACTACTATATACAAAATGGATAACTAATAAGGACCTACTGTATAGCACAGGGAACTTTTCGCAATACTCTGTAATGAACTATATGGGAAAAGAATCTAAAAAAGAGTGGAGATATATATATATATATATATATGTATGTATAACTGATTCACTTTGCTGTACAGCAGAAAGTAACACAACATTGTAAATCAACTATACTCCAATAAATTTTTTTTAAGTGGGTATATTGGGAATGACCGTGAAGTTCAAGTTATCGGGGTGCAAGACGTTTGAAAGGACATGTTAGGGGATAAGGTTGAAATACTGGGTCAGGGCTTTGGAAAGTTCTCCAATTGATATAATGAAATCTTTCTACATAATTTTTAAGAAATATATAGCCATTTAGAAATTTTTAGGAAGAATAGTATGTGATCTAAGCTTCTCAGAGTGACAGCATATTGCAACAGTGAGAAGCATGGAGTTAGGCTGGAGCTAGACCGCTGAGTTTCTCAAACTTTTTTTTTGTTCTTATCTGCCAAAGAAAAGTATTGGGAAGTAGGAAAAGCACTAACTTTGAGTTAGGCAAATCTGCATTCAACTCTCTATTCTGTCACTTATTAGATTTGAAATCTTAGATAAGCTACTTAATCATTCTGAGACCCAGCTTTATTATCATTATATCTACATTGCTAGGTTGATATAAAATGAAATAATTATGTAAAGTGCCTAGCAGTTAACAGATGCTCAGTTAATGGTTACTATCATTTTTATCATTATTGTGTAATCTCATAGAATATATGTCCTCTAAGAATATGAACTAAAGGTTTTCACGCTGTACATAATTGTTTTAAGGCATAGAGTAGCGCTATACCGTAGAAGTGACATGAAAACCAATTTAAGATTACAAACAGGAAGATGAGTCAGATTGCCTGTTCCTTCAACAGATCCCTGGTTGCACTGTAGTGTTAATAGTTTTAGAATCTTGTGTACAGCACTATTTTATCTAGTTACTTTTAAAGTTATTTGTAAATAATTTTCTAAATATAATACAGATCTGTGAACTGAGAGATCCACTACATTTAGGTCTTAAAGAGAACAGAAAATCCTGCATATCCTGCCCAGATATGTCACTATTTGCTGGATATAGTAATTTTTCTCTTTTTAAAAATATATGACAGCTAGCTCAAGTTTTTAGCAAATGGTATTAAAAGGAACATCAGGATGCTTTACATTGAGTCTGTGTCATTTTATAATTTGGTATTAAAACAAGAAGACATCGTGCAAGGGAGGACCACTAGTAAATAGAGTCCTCTTTAGACAAAGCTGAAAAACATCTTTTTAGTCGCAGGGAGCGGCACAACAGAACCTGCTATAATCATATACAGATGATGAGAATTTGTCTAATGTTTTATGGTGAATCATTGATGAGGCCAGCAGAAGGAAAATTTGTAGAAATAAAATCACCTTGACAGTAGAGTACCAGGGTCAAAAAGCAAAGTCAAGTCACTGTTCTTAGCTTTAATAAAAACAGTATGATCTGTCATCAACACAGCATTTTTACACTCGTGGACAATGCACTCTGAGATCTCCTGCTGTGTTTCATTTGATTTTTACCAAAACCAACAAAGGACAACTTATAGCTGGTGATTCATTGTGACAGGAGAAAGCCATAAAGATACGCATGTTTAGACCCTTGTAAATAAACAGTCTCCAGTGTGATTTTTCAATACAAAGGACGTTATCCAGGCTGTAGAGGAACAACTACTGGGGTTTTCTAAATTATGAATCCATGTCTGAAGATTAAGAAAAAGCAATTATTTTGCATGTCATTGCCACGCACCTCAGGCTGTTCTCCAACTGGCTGAATGTAGTCTTTAGGTAAGAAATAAAAATGCAAGCTTCCTGATGAGACGGAGTAGTGCCATGTAGTCTCCATAACAATACTGCTGGATAGCAAAGCCAAACAAACAGAATAATTAATAATTAAACACAAAGATTAAAAGAGATTGTCTCTGGGGTTCTACCTAAGAAATGGTGCAAACTCAGTAACAAGCTCCCATTCTTCATCTCTAGACAGTTTTCTTTCCTAATCGAATGAGATAAAATACAGAATGAGAAAGAACAGAATTTTTAAAATAGTTTTTAATTGTGTATCACCCTTGCTGTAATTTTTAAAAAGAAGTTTCAACTAAACCAAATTAATAAGAACAGGTAGCATATTATTTCTTGGTAACTGTTACCTCATTGCATCAAATTTGTGTCCTCTTGAAATGTTTATTCTCTTATTTTTGAAGTTATGTTCTAAAGTTCTAAATATTATGACTGATTTATACTGTAAGATGTACAGTTTATAAAATGATACTCAATATCCACCCAAGATCCAGGATCTAAGATATTGTGTAAATTAAATGACCACAAAATATGTTTATTTGGGAAATAATATTAATAAAACATCCCACTTGTGTTAACTCTGCTTTTTGGTATGGATGTAAAACTAAAATAAAGTGAATTATTATCCACTTCAGAAATTAGATCACTGCAGCTTCATTCTGAAGTTTACATGTTAAAAGCTGTGGCCCTGAGTAAAATAATGAAAAAGAGAAACTTGGTTAGGCAAAAAAAGAATCAATCATTTTAAACTGCTGGCCGTATCTATACTGCTTTATTTCTATGACTCTTGCATTTCATTATTTCTCATTTAGCAACTGAAGGCAGAAGTATGTCGGCAACCGTGTTTGCTGTAGAAATAACTGACTGGATTTAGCAATGTGCTAAAACAGGATATCCTACCATCATTGGCATTAATAAGAGACCTACAGCTTTTAAAAATGAGTTGCTGGACTACCCAGCCCCCCAGTATGAATAATGTATTTACCCTCTGAGAAAGTGAATTTTTCCTGGTCAAGCTTCAAGTGCATCAACTTGAGTAATGTAACACAAATCCCCTCCTCCTTATTTGTAAAAAGATCCCAACGTTCTACATTGAATCATCTTAGTTCTACTTTGATAGGATTAAAGATATAATTATATTGTCTTAATTTTTTTCTTTTTTTTTTTTTGCTTTTTGGTTTCACTTTTCAGAAGAAAAGTAGTGATGAAATAATAAAATGAACAATTTCAAAAGCAAACTGATGTTACTTCATCTGGTTAATGTGAAAGGATTTCCCCCCCAGCGCATCAGAAAGTAATTTACTTAAAGGAGAGATAGTTATGATAAAACTCAATTTAAACAAGGTGGTTCGAGATTTGATAAGATATGGAAGACCTAGTTATTTATGTTAAACTCTAAATTCTCAGTTCAGTTAACCTTTCACATCATCACAATACTTTACAAGAGCTGTAGGACAATGTCATTTGACAGGGATCACTAAGATATTTTGGAACAGTAATCTTTAAATGTTAGAATGCCTAAAGATTAAAGAAAACCAACCTAGAATCTGCTGGGTTCTTTGACTTTCTTATTTTCGACACCTCGCCTATATTCTAAGTCATTTCTTCTTTCCTTGCAGTGTCTCTCAGATTCCTGGCCTCCTCACCTCACATACCTACTGCTTCCACTCTCATTTGGTGAGATACCCATCAAACCCTCTTTAGATCATTACACAAAAGCCTCGAAGTTGGCCTTCCTACCTAGAGCCCTTTCCTCTTCCAGTCCGACAACATCCCAGCTAGGTCAAATCTTCCTAAAATACCACTCTGTCTCCCATCTCCTCTCTAGGAACCATTGACTGACTACTCATTTATGCTCAGGAAGAATGCAAGTCTGGACATCATGAAGAACAGTCATTAACACCGGCCAGCTGTCCACCTGGTAGAGTCTAATGCTCCCACTTCTCACCAAGCTGACCAACTTCTACAGCTTCCCAGAGGACGGATATACCCTCTCCTCTATTCCTTTGTCCAGGCTCTTCCTCTTGCTGAAATGCCTCCCCCTCCTTCCCTCTTCACTTCATCTTTAAGGTTCACCTTCTCCTTGAAAACTTCTTGAAAGCTCCAACCAGCCTAGTAATAGGAATCCCTTTTTTATTCCTTCCATATTTCAAGAAGATAGTAACAATTACTATTATAGCCATTGCCACCATTTATTGATTCTTTCTATGCATAAGACTCCATGGTAAGCATTTATATATTAAAATAATATATTTTATGTAATTCTCAGGAAAATCCTATGAAGTATGAGTAACTTGAAGATCAAAGAGTTTAACGATCTTTCCTCTTGTCGTTGGACTGGAAGGCAAGAGAGTTGGGATTTGAAACCACAAGTGTCTGACTCCAAGACCGTTATTCTTAACACATATCAAATATTGTTTTCATGTATTTCTTTTATATGCATCACAAGGCTATCTTGCAGGCAAAGATTTTGGAGATCTTCAACAAAAACCCTGTTGAGGGCTTCCCGGGTGGCACAGTGGTTAAGAATCTGCCTGCCAATGCAGGGGACACATGTTCAAGCCCTGGTCCAGGAAGATCCCACATGCCACAGAGCAACTAAGCCCATGCGCCACAACTACTGAGCCCACGTGCCAGAACTACTGCACGCCTAGAGCCCACGCTCCGCAACAAGAGAAGCCACCACAATGAGAAGCCCGCACACCACAACGAAGAGTAGCCCTTGCTCGCCGCAACTAGAGAAAGCCCGTGCACAGCAACAAAGACAGAATGCAGCCAAAAATAGAATTAAAAAAAAAACCTGTTGATTACTAAAACACTACATGTAGTGTTATTCAAATATAGAAGCTGTATTTCTGAATCTCCTCTATTACTTCCTCCTCTTTCCTGTCATCTGTTTATCTCTGTTGTTGGCAATTAACTGGATTAGTGTGATTTTAAACAAGAGCCGAAATTAGAAATCAAATGTATTATGACGACTCTGGCCTAGAGATGTATAAAATAGGAAGGAGACAAGTGAATATTAAAGAGCTAGGGCACAAACAAATATAAACCAGTTCTTTCTAGTTCTTAGAAATATACTGATCAGACAGAAAAGCGAACAGAGTAACTAGAGTCATGTGGGTTTTTAAGACTATTTCACTACAGGGAAGTTTAAGCAGAACATGCATACATGCATTTATACTTTATGGATGTTTTTTAAAAGTCTATGTCCAGTTAAACACAGAGTCAAGTGCAATATTAAGATGTATTGCCAGCTCAACGAGGATGCAGATGACCCCACGCCTAGCCATCCAGATCATATTTAATCATTGTATGCCTGGTGTACACCAAGCCCTGTGCTGGGTGCCTGGTGAACAGTGGTGACAGAGGCAGCCACAGACCCCACTGGAATCTAGCTATTCAGCCTCCAAAATCAACTGAAGCCCCACCCTCTGCACAAAGCCTTCCTTAGTAACCCTTATTGGAAGTGATGTCTTCTCCCTCTGAAATCTTCTAAAATTCTCCTACATCTTATAGCACTTAGCACTGTATTTAAAAGCACAGGCTTTGGAGCAAGATTACTAGGTGTGAACCCACGTCTTATACTTACTAGCTCTGTGTTTTTGAGCAAATTACTTAATCTCTCTGTGCCTCATGAGGACGATAATAGTTCCTACCTTATATAGGTGTTGTGAGGATTAAACGAATTAATACTATAAAGTACTCAGAGCATTCCAGGTACCACAGTAAGGGCTCAATAACAGTGAGCTGTTCTTATATAATTCTCACCACCTCCCACTACCACCACCACCAGCAGCATCATTTGGCATCCGTCTTATATATTCTTGTGCATAAATTACTCTTACATGTGTTCAGGGAAACTCTTCTCATGGATGATACACGATCTTCGTTCTATCTTCCTATTGAGACTGACACTGTCTTTTACAAGCAATACTGTTAATGGACAGCCATTGTATGCCGACACTTCCTCTGTATAGTCAAATGCATGAAAAACCTTGCCACTCCTTTCTTTAGAAGATGGAGAAAAGATCTCATTTTTTTCTACCAGGAGAACTCTGATTTAAGTCTACAGAGACTATTTCTTTCCTATCAAAATCATAGTATGGTGCCCATTAACTCTGCAAGCAGTTTGGGCAATAAACTCTAAAAAAGATCACACTCTAAGACAGACTCAATTTTGAGAAGCAGGCGAAGAAGCAAAGAGCTTGATAAATACAATGCTACCAGTAAGAGCTCAAAGAATATTCTCTATAAACGTTTAGGCAAGATGTGAGAGAAAGGATCTTAGATAAATCATTTCAAATATAGAGTCAATTGCTTTGCTTTCAATCCCCTTGAAAGGAAAAACGATTATGCTTTTTAGCTGTCAGAACAAAACTCTAGGGTAATTCATAAGGCATTATATTAACACATATAAAACAAAATGAAAAACAGCTTCACAGTATGACCTTACACTTGAGCAAAATCTGGAGCAAGTGTATTGTAGGCCAGATTAATACCCAGTTTACCAGGCAAATAAATTCCACAGTGAGTCACCCTCCTGCTTCTTTATTCTGCCTATGAGGAAATCACAGCTCTAGTTTTAAATAGAGTGCAGGTATTTCAGAACAAAATAGAGGCAACTACTCCAAGCGGAGCTGCAGCTTTTTTCTTTCTTTATTAAGTTTAGGGTTTGGGGTTGTTTTTTTTTAAGGTTTTAGAATGCAAATAAGTTAAGACAGATTCACAAACTACAGGAGAGGTTAGAACTGCACTTAGGAAATGGGATATAAAATAGTGTAATGGTGTCACTGTTACCTGTATTTTAAGTACAATCTATTGAACAATATCATACACAAAAAGGAAGTGTATTTACGACACAGGAGACAGTCGGCTGGGGCTCTTCAAAAGCAGATATTTCAGAGTTTACTTTCACACGGGTTTTCACTTTTTGACCTGCTCTTGACCTGAGTAATTCTTGCAGACCAGTGAGTTTAACAAGGCCTGGGATCTATTAAAAGCGTGGTAGCCTGCCTTTTACTGAGTAGCATGCTGATGGTTTAAAGTAAATGTTAGGGTTTGTCACAGGAACCAATTTGGTTCCCGTTTGTTCTTCCTGCCCCTGCCTGCTGATATTTTTGCAAGTGTTTTCTATTCTTTAAATTCTATAAAGAAATCTGCATGCTGTTATTTTAAACTTCGGCATCTCTCTTTCTTTAGCGATTCGTATTTTAAAACTGGGCAGTGCACCCGAAGTTTCCTTTGTGTACTGCTTGGTAGGACTTGAACTCATGCTGCAGGAACAGGAAGCCCATCATCTTTCAGTGCAAAATAATGATTAAGTCGCTCTCACATTTAACTAGGTTTTAAAATCCTGTTAATACAAGCATTGGCCTGTGTTTGATGGAAAAAATAAATAAATAAATAAGATCCACATCGATTACAAAGTAAAAGAAATTATTTTTAAATGTTTCCATTTATATATCATGTTATTAATGAACTAGATGAGGGGGGCTTCATAAATCTTGCTAGATAGTCCTGTAAGGCTAACTAAACATAAAACTGATTTCTTACTACTTTTTTCTAATATCAGTGAACTCAGGAATCAATTTGAGAGATGAAGTTAACAGCATACCAAGTGTGTGGCAAAAAGAAAATACAAGCAAAAATTAGTTGGGTCGAGTTTGCCAAAGAACATAAGCTGCTTTTGACATGAATCTGCTTTTGCCATGAATGTAGAGGGAGATTAAACCAGGCACTGGAGGAAGTCTCTTTTTCCCCCTGTGCAGCATTAAGGACAAAGTTTCTATGTATTGTGTAAATTCTCTGACTTATGTCTTTTTGTATACTTTCTTTTTATTTTCCTCAAACAAAGATATACAGTGCTGTATACCAATGCTTCCAAGTATTATTACCAAAAAGTATTACTACTACTCCTAAGTATTATAAATCTTTAAGTTTATCATTGCAAAATAGTCCCATTATTGCGATGGCTGAACTGAAAAGAGAGGACTGAACCGAAAAGAGAGTGGCAGAGGTGAAACTGAGGAGCAGTTACACACGACACTATTAATACCCATAAAACATCAAAATTACCAACACATAGGTACACGTAGTTAATATTTACCATATACATTATTCAAAATAAAATACTTATTTAAATAACGCAGAGGTCATTCTGTTGCAAAAGTGCTTGCACCTCTACTAGCATCTAAGTGCTTTATATGTATTATTTCATTTACTCCTCACATCAACCCTTTATAGTAGATATTGTTATTTTCAATTTGAGAGGAATATCCTGAAGGTCAGAGAAGTTAAGAAACTTGACCAAGGTCATAGAGTTAGCTAAGTGACAGATGGGGATTCCAGGCGCTATGTGCGTAACTACCAGACCTTATGCATTTTCCCCACACATCACCACCTCCCAAAAGCAAGGATGGTAGAGATACGTGAAACAGAAAATACAATTTAGAAACGTAACCTAAAACTAATGTAGGCACAACTTTTTGCCATTTTTTGTAAATTATACCGATCAGGGACTATTGAAAAGATTCTTTACTAAGTACTGATATGAAAAGTTTATTATTGTTTTATAAAGGATATAAATTTAAAATCCATTCAAAGGACATAATCTTAGTAGCACTAATTAACTAGAAACATGGACCTTTTACTGCCATTTATAATAAAAGAAAGAAAAACATGATGTTTGGGGAAGAAATGTGATTGGCTAGAAATCGCTCGGCAGTCACGTGATGGATGTCAGCTATGTGACAGGCTCTGTGCTCCCTTCTGAGGATGCAAAACGGAAGGATGGGGCCCCTGCATGGACAATGATATCACATAAACAAATAAATACAAAGTGGTGTGAGAAGGAATTTATAGGAGATTTGAAGAAAATATACACAGTAAGAAATGCTCAACTCTCCTTAAAATGTCAGGGAAGGCTACAAGGAGGAAGAGCGGCATCGGGGGGACGTTCAGGGATGAGGGAGCCGCAAAACAGAACAAGAAGCTGGGGAAGGAATTAGCACAACTAAGAGATGGAAGCAGAGAACAGGACGACACACCAGACTCCAGTGTGATTCTCCAAAATCTCTCCATGTTGAAAACACCTGGGGAATTTTTTATAATTCTGGTGCCCAGGCCTTAGCCAGACAGACAATTAGAATCTCTAAGAGTAGGAAAGTAGGAGGAGAGAAATCTATAAAGATACTAAGATACTTTTGGAAACCAGTGAGGCTAAAGATTGACTTGAAGAAATGAATCAGATATCCCATACTAAAACAGAAAGGAAACACATATGAATAAGGCCCCATACAAGGATTATAGGAAAATACTTGAAGCATTTTATATTGCTTTTTTAAATGCACATTGTATATGCTCTTTTGTATGTATGATCTATTTCATGATAAACAAGAAGAACCGAATTGTCTTGTTATTAGCTGCCATTACATATGTGATCCAGTATCAGGTCTTTCTCATTTAATTCACTCAGACTTGATTGAATTTTCACCATGAAGTCTCTTCCAGCAGGAGAAAATGCTATTTATATTAAAACAATTAAGACAATTAACTCTCAGGGCATACTCCCAAAGAATACCCTGGACAATTGTAAGGTTGTACCCACAAAATCCATCAACAGCCGGAGAAAGTAGATTGACACTTTTTTGTGATAATGTCGTGAGCATATGCCAGCTACATCCATAGGAGTAAACGCAGGGCCCTGTTTACTTGAATCAAGTTATAGTAAAACATATCTGTTTAGAAAGAAGTAAATTGAAAAGGTACAAAGCACATCATCTTATGTATTACAAGAAATGGTAATCACAGAACTAAAAAAAAAATTATAACAAAGAAATGCAAAATAAGGATTAGAAGACTTAAGACTAACAAGTCTGCTTCTGGGAGCACTGAGAAGACAAGATAAACAATTCTTTAATAAACACTGAGCAGAAAGGGCACAACATCAATAGTAAACAGGGGTACAAATGGCGAATGATAGATTCTCTGCAGACAGAACCAGAGCGATGAGGTAAAAATATGTAAGAAAAAGCAGCACATGAAGCATATCTATATTTTTTAATCTGAAGGAAAAATTAATTATGTCTAATAATTAAAGGCCAAGTAGAATAAGAATCAAGAAGTCCAAAATGAAATTCTGCTGCCCTCTATTCGTAGCCAAATTGGATTTTGCAAAACAATTTTTTTTTCATTTTTTAATTGGAGGGAAGAATGACAACCAAGTCATTTTTATCTGACGTAAATCTGGAGATGACAGAAAAGAATGTTTGACCTGATGATTTTCCAAATTTCAATTAGTATGAATATGAGGTGCGTGGGCATATCTGTAGGCAGAGTTCAGCCTGCAGCAAGGAATATGCACTTGGAAGGGACTGAACCACATCTGGTTTCATAAGTAATGCTATAATGATGAATTATAATATAAAGCAATAATGTCTAAGCTTATTTTGAAAATAAAATATTATTCACTGGAACATAAAGCTAATCTCATAGAGTATAACTACAACTATTAGAGAGACCCAAAGTTTCCCCAAAATAACAGGGAAAACTTGTTGAAAGATAAGATAATGCTTGAACCATTAGCACATGAATTACGGACCAGAACTAAATAATGAAATTATATAGTGTTAATCCAACATGTTTGTTCATCCATAAATTCTAATGTTTTCAGTGATTTACTCTACTTATCCAAGAAAAATAATATGAAAAGATCGAACTGAGAACAACTATGAACAACCAATTCACTTTGATATCTATATTTTTGTTAATAAAAACAATGCCCAAGGCCTATTTTTTTTTCAAGGAGCTCAAACCCTTTAGAAGAAGTGACAGTCCTCTCAAATTCTTAAGAGATACACGAGTTAAAATGAATAATGCCCATTTCAGAGGTAGGTAAGTGAGACCCAGTTGTACTAAACAACCAGCTCCAAATCATGTAAAACTGTCATCTGTAAAGTATATGGAAATATAAAAATATGAACTGCAAACCATATATCATTAGTGAGGATTCAGGTTCCAATCTATAAAGAGATTGGAATGAGTAAACATGATCAGGCTAGGAATAGTGAGAATAAGGAAAAAGAGCACATAAACACAATTACAAATATTTTAGCCTGCAATGTTATCATCTATAAAAGAAAAAGTTTGCAAGCAAGGATCACCAAGATGCATTTAAAGAAGAAAAATTCCGAGTCTATACAGAAGAGTAACATCCTTATCGGTGTATTTCAGAGTAAGCTGTGTTTTTGCAAGAATGCATAAAAAAACTCACATTACAAAAAGATCCAAATTAGATAGACCGGACTATGAACTGTTCAATGTCCTTCATGTCGTCTTGTCATGTATTTAACCAAACACAAATAGTAATCACAAGTTGTACATGGTTCTCCTTAAAATGATCAGAGCACGCAATAACACCCATAAACCCTTGTTTTGCTTCCTCCTCCCCAAATCACGTGTGCGCACCAGTGCCCATGCGCACACTTGCGTGCGTGCGCGCGCACACACACACACACACACACACACACAGTCTTGCCTCCTCTCTTACTAAACAAGTAAAAAATAGCTATGTCTAATGGTCTCATTTTCCAACATTCAATAAAGAAATATTACAAGTATCTAATCTTGTCCACTGATCTAAATAAAACTAAAGATTCCAAAAAGTGAATTCTAAGAATCACTCATACTTCCTTGACCAGAGCACCGAATGACTCTTGGGAATACAGGAATTCTGCCACAAAGTTTTTCCAATCTGCTCCCATCTTCACTGTTGTTCTTATAAATAGTTGTGGACCACAGATTTTGTTCCTCTGTTGTTAGCTCAGATTAACTCAAATACAGTGTGTGTGTGTGTGTGTGTGTGTGTACGTGTGTGTGTTTTACAATGCTGTTATTGGAGGACAGAATATTTTCTGTCATATAAAAGCATGTTCTGTCAAACATGCCTTTAGATAGTTAGTTGGGAAATGATTTGACTCACAGTGTAGCTCTGTAAATAAGCTATGCTATGAACGATAGGGAGAGAACAGCTGATGTTAAATTCTAGAGTTAAATTCTAATTAGAATTAAATGGGCACATTGCTTCACTTAATCACAACTTCTCCAATTATAAACCCAGATGAAAGGTGTTATTTTTATGTACTGATTATTTAGGAAATTACCCAGTTGAGTTACAATTGTCATTATATTTTTTTAATTTTATTTTTCCTATTATTCCTGAAATGCTTTGAAGTGGGTTCATATTATCAACCCACTTTTCTGAGAGAGTTGGCATACAAAGATGCTGGATAACTCACTAAGGATCACAATCTGAGAACTAAAATTACTGAAAACAACTTTAAAAGAATCCAAGGTTATATAAACATAATAGCATTAACAGATTATAAAGAACAAAAGGTGGAGGCATGAAAAGAATACTAACTTATCTACCTCAGTGTTTCATTAAAAAAAAACTTGAAAAACTTCTGAATGGAATATAATATGAATGTTTATAGTAAGAAAAAGCTATATATGTAAATACACATTAGGATGCTTCTATGGATTTATAAGAGGATGGAGGAAGTAAAAGTTTTCTAGAACAGACTGTTGTTGCAATAAGTTTGTTTAAATCTCTCCTGAACCACCTTATCCTTAAGAAAAACTAAAACTAAAGACATTTTCTAGAGTTCATATAACCCCACTTAGGTAAGTATCAATCCTGAAGGGCACTGTTGTATTTTCTCGACAGGGAGTTTCCATGAAAGTAGCTTTCTTAGAAAATGTTACTACAGACATTAAATTCAGCTAATGATGGTAAGATGTTCCCTTTGGCTATTCTGAATCCTATATGATGCTTTTCCTGGAAAATTCAGTCTCGGCATGGCACTCACTCAAAATCATGAATATGGGCATCAATAGTAATGCTACAAGTAAGAATATATAAATATAGAAATAAATATAGATTTAGAATATAGATTCTATAAATATAGATTACAGAAAGAGTGAATAAAGCAGGAACAGGCTTACACTGATGCCCTATCCTTCCCTGGCATCTCTCCTCTGTCTCTTCCCTTTTTGTTTTTTTTTTTTTTGCGGTACGCAGGCCTCTCACTGCTGTGGCCTCTCCCGTTGCGGAGCACAGGCTCCGGACGCGCAGGCCCAGCGGCCATGGCTCACGGGCCCAGCCGCTCCGCGGCATGTGGGATCTTCCCGGACCGGGCCACGAACACGTGTCCCCTGCATCGGCAGGCGGACTCTCAACCACTGCGCCACCAGGGAAGCCCCTGTCTCTTCCCTCTTGCTAACACATGGGCTCAAGCCTTCCTATGTCACAGGGGAAAAAGCATTTTTTAAATGTTTTCCCTTTGTGCTATTATTCTATTTAATATCCTTATTAGTACAAACAATGGTTTATAATGATACAGCTGGTTTTTCACTCACCGCTCACTCTTTTTTAAAAAAATTTTATTTTATATTGGAGTATAGTTGATTTACAATGCTGTGTTAGTTTCAGGTGCAGAGCAAAGTGACTCAGTTACATATACACATTCTTTTTCAGATTCATTTCCCACATAGGTTATTAGAGTACTGAGTAGCATTCCCTGCACTACACAGTAGGTCCTTGTTTATCTATTTTATATATAGTAGTGTGTATATGTTAATCCCAACCTCCTAATTTAGCCCTCCTCCCAACCTTTCCCCTTTGGTAATCGTAAGTTTGTTTTGTAAGTCTGTGAGTCTATTTCTGTTTTGTAAATAAGTTCATTTGTATCATTTTTTCAGATTCCACATATAAGTGACATCATATGGTATTTGTCTTTGTCTGACTTAGTATGATAATCTCTAGGTCCATCCATGTTGCTGCAAATGGCATTATTTCATTCTTTTTTAAGGCTGAGTAATATTGTTCCATGTCTTCCATGTCTTGGCTATTGTAAATAGTGCTGCAATGAAAATTGGGGTGCATGTATCATTTCGAATTATGGTTTTCTCCATATATATGCCCAGGGTAGGCACCTACTCTTTAATAGCCATAAAAAGCTAATGACTATTTTTCTTCCCATCATTCCATCAACCAATCATCTTTTGACTTTTTGGTCTGTTGGACATTCTTCATAGGCTTCTTGAAACTCACTTGTCTTTGCTTTCATTATCCTACTTAGAATTTACCTTCCACCCTCTGGCTGATCGCTGGTCCCCTTGTTGATGCTATTACCTGACCTGCCTCCAGAAGATGAACGTAACTTTAAGACAACCACCCAAATACCCTGGAAGGCTTGTGAAAACACAGATTGCTGGGCCCCAATCCCAAAGCTTTTGATTCAGCAGGTCTGGAGTGGGCCTGATCATTCATATTTCTAACAAGTATGCTGATACTGTTCAGGGGGCTATACATTGAAAACCACTGCCCTAAGGCTTAGTTCTACCTTTTTCTCTCTTACATACTATTGTTCAGAACTTCATTTACTCTGATGATTTTTAACTCCCACTTCTCATAGATAACTCTTAAAGTGCTATCTCTAATCCTAAACCCCCCACTAAACTTCCTTCTCACATCTCTCATTTCCATTTCCACCTGGCTGCCCTTCCATCACCTTGAACTTATTATGTACTACCTAGCTTGTCATCTTTCTTCAGAAACCAGTTCTTCCTCTGGATTTTCTCTTCCTTGCCCTGTGAGTAGGGCCATCGTGTCTTCCCAGTCATTCAGTTTCAATACTGGGAAATCATTTTTTTTCCCTTGTCTCACAACAAGTTTTATGTCTCTTGACCCCCCCCCTTTTTTATTGTTACTTTGCCATGTCATTGCAGGTATGCGTTACTTCACACCTGGACTTTGGAAGTCACTTATTTTATTTTCCTGCCCTAAACACACTCCCCACATATATATTACTGTCAGATTAATCTCCCTCAAATACCACTTTGTAGACTTTGATAGTTTCCCATTGTCATTGGGGCACAGCTTTTCAACTGACGTGGACCACGAATGGATTACAGGTGTGCTAGTGATCCATTTCCGGAGCCCCGAGGGCATCCGGCCTGGCCTGGGACAGGTGGGCCTCAGAGAGCCAGAGCCTGAGTCACCTCCACCTCTCATCACTTTCACACTCCCCACCCCCTCCGGCCATTTCAGGTCTTCTCCTCTTTTACCCCAAGATGACTTTTAAATGTTTTCATATTCTACGTGTGCCATGGAAAGTTGCTGGCAACTACTGATTTATAAGATTGTGTCCAAATTGCTTGATCTAGTATTAGAGGTGTCAATATATATAATAAGATGCATGTCTCAGCCAAAACCAATGACAGCATGTGCAGTGCCTGCCTATGAAACTGGCGGACTTCATTCTACAGGCTGGATTTAACTGTATCTATTCTCTAATTTTAAAAAAAACACCCCTTCCTTCAAGTTCCAGCTCAAGATACTCCCCTCAGCAACGGTGCATACAAAGTTTGCTGGTCATCTGCTATTTTCCAGGGTAGGTGCTGGTGGAGAATCAGAATAGGAGACAGGGTTCCGCACTGCCCACAATCCCTAACTATCTCACCTTCCCTGTACTCCTGTGGTAATTCTTAGGCACCTAGCAATAGCTTAGCTATGTTGTATTGTTTGTCTTCTTGTCATCGTACTCAAACATGTATTGACCATCTGTCAAAAGAAAAACATCTTTAATGAACAAATTTTTTGGCATTTCTATTATGTGTTGGTTACTGTGCCACATGGCAAGGATAGAAGCAATTTAAATGCAAGCTTAAAAGAAACAATTTTAAAGGAAGATTAGAGGCAAAAGAGAAATTAAAACTTGCAAAACAATGTGAAAAGTGCTATAATAAGGGACTCCAGGAAAAGAATAACTATCCCTATGTTTCTTGCCAGAGAAAGCAACATCTAAGCAAATCAGTATTTGCATGGGCTTGTAGACTAGAAAAATGGCATAACATATATGCTGACCCCTAAGCAGTTGTGTGTAGTTTGAGCAGAATGAGAGAGAAAGAGTGTGCGTGTGCGTGTGTTTACGTGTGTGTTTGGATGGAGGGTGAAGGGGTACCTGTTGGCAGGAAAGGTATTGAAGGGATAGATGCCTTACTAAAAATGCTGGATCTTTTCTAAAGGTCATGGGAAGTTACTAAAGAGTTTTACACAGAGAATGACACTTAGATAAATATGACTTTTGGAAAAGGTGGCACTGTGTGCAGCATGGAAAATGGATCAGAGGGAGGAAATCTCATGGAATTAAGACAAATTCAGGGGCTCTTGCTAGTATTCAGGTGAGAGACAGTGATGCCTTAATCCCAGCGCTGACTGTAAAGATGAAGAAAAGTAACAATATTTGAAAGACATTAGGTAAAAGTCACGAGACATGATGTTTGAATATATGTATATTTGGGATGAAGTAGAGGAAAAAGTGAAAGCAATACACCGAGCACAGGTCCAGAGTTGGCCTTATTCAGTAAGAGAGCTGGGCTGGAAAAGCAGAGGGTGGACCCAGAAAGCAGCAGGGGCAGCAGGAATGTCAAAGCTTCCACTTTCCCATCACAAATGAAGTGATCACCTGAAGACAGTGAGCGCACAGCTGGTGTGGGGATACGTGGAGATAATCTGAGGAGGAGGGATGTGCTCCTTGGGAGAATGAGACAGAGAATTAGAAGGACATGAACAAGATTGCCGGGAAGCCCCAAGCGTGGGCTTGGGGCTGACAGTACAGAGACTGCCTTCCTCAGCAGTGCTCAGGGACCTGGCAGAGACAATAGAGGATGCACCAGGTGAGGGTTCTGGTTACGGAGAGGCAGAAAACACCACCCTTACTCACCAACTTTCCATCTAGTACGTGTATCCGTGAAGGTAACTTTTGCATTAAAGTTAAAGGGAAAACTGTACAACATTGGTGGAAATGGGAAAAGATCCAGGAAAATGTTTTGTGGGGGAAAGTGGGACAAGGAGAGTTTAAAGAATGTTACAAAAAGGAGAAAGTTAACTCATAAGAAAAACCTCCTGGGTTTGGTGAACGTGAAGTTGCTGGTGGCTTTGGCAAGAGTAATTTCAGTGAGGGTGATATTCATGGATGACAGATAACACGAGGTGGGGGCAGGGGGACGGAGGAGGGAGGGTGAAATAGCCTCTGAGAGTCAAGGTCTTGTGAAAGGTGGAATAGCATATTAGATGAAAGCACAAACTATGGAGCCTGGCTGCCTGGGTTCAATTCTGACTTTATCTTTTCCACTGTTTGACCTTGGGTAAGTTACTTAACCTCTCCATGCCTCAGTTTCCTCTTCTGTGATATGTTAGTACCGTTATTATTAGTAGCGTTATTATGAGGATTCAATAAGTGAATACAAGTCAAGCACTATAGAACTATGACATCCAAGGAGCCCCAAGCTCTCCCTATCCCTTTACATCACCAGCACCCATTCCAGGGCCACGTGCAAACAAAGTCAGTAACGCATAACACGGTAGTGATGAACGTTGAATCATCTACTTTACTTCAGGAAAAAGAAGGAACAAATAGGGCATTCGAGCACCATTATCTGTCAGATTTCTGTCCTTTTCACTTGAACAATATTTTCATATTATGTTCACAAAACTTCGGTGCAGAATACCATTCTTCCCGGTTCACGAATAAGACTGCTTGATTAGCTTATTTACCCCAGGAGCCAGAAGCTTGAGGCCATGATTCAACTATCAAATAAGGAAAAGAGTTCCATAATAATTTATTAAAATCATACTTAACCCCAGAAGTGTATAAAATTTAGATTAAATTAAAACACTTTCATTCACAAGTTTAAAAAATAGTGACCAAAATAATAGGGGTTATTTTCCCTAATAAGAAGTTCAATAGTGTGTGCATTTTGGGTCACTTTCTCTGAAAGTCTCTTGGGCTCTTCTTCTGGTGGCAACATGGCTTTCACAGCTTCTACAACACGAGCTCACATACAGGTTCAAGAAGGAAAGGAGAGGGGTTTCTTCCATGTCCCATCTAATCAGGGTAGAGGCTTTTCCCCATAAGCCTTCAGCATACTTTCTCTTGTATCTCATCATCCAGAAAGGGACACCACGATCACCATTAGACCAGCCATTCCAAAAGGGAGTAGAATTATTGTAATAGTTTAGACCAACTGTGATCTACCTCACATGACTGGGCATACATTCTCTGAGTGTACTCTGGCCTGATGTCTGAACAAAATCAGGGTACCTTTAGCCAGGAAGAAGGTGGGAAAACCATAGCGTTTGACACCTAATTGATTAGGGACATAAATACTATATGCCAGACTCAAAGGTAAGTACTAGGGTTCAACAACAAACAAAACATCATCCTCATCCTTACTTTCCAAGATCAGAATAATCTCAGATTTTCTACTCTAATAGGAATATCTGTGACACCAAATAATCATAGAAGTTAATTTATATTTTACTAATTAAACATTATTTTAAAATTTTAAATGGCACACATCATTCACATTATTTTTGCCTCTGATGTCATTAATTTATTAATTAAAATTAGGATGTCCTAAACCTTTCAATATAAGATCAAGCAATTAGGGCTTCTCTGGTGGCGCAGTGGTTGAGAGTCCGCCTGCCGATGCAGGGGACACGGGTTCGTGCCCCGGTCCGGGAAGATCCCACATGCCACGGAGCGGCTGGGCCCGTGAGCCATGGCCGCTGAGCCTGTGCGTCCGGAGCCTGTGCTCCGCAATGGGAGAGGCCACAGCAGTGAGGGGCCCGCGTACCGCAAAATAAATAAATAAATAAAATTTTTAAAAAATTCTAAACAATTTGACATTGGATAACAGTAATTTTCTTTATATTCACAAGAAAATTCCAGATAGCTTTATAATATTTTATTATTACTATAGGCTAAACTTTCTCCTCTATAAATCTAAGAAATTTTCAATGCCAAGGCTTATCTTTTATTTTTGATCATCAGCATATAGCATAGCGCTCACTCTATAAATGATTATTGAACAAAAGAATGAATGAATGCATATCCTTTTAAATTATCTTTCTAATTATCTTTTCTCGATTTTTTTCCTGATTTGCTTGCAGTGACTCTTTTTTTAAAGTCATTTCATTTGATTTCACTATTAGCTTTGGTTTGTTTTGTTTTAAGCCAAGCAGCAATTCTTATATTTTGATTAAAGATGTCTCTCTTATCCTTATCTTCCTGTGCCTCTACTACAGTGGCTATTAAATTTAAAACTTAAATGTACATGTGTGACAATCATGTCACCTCCCTAAATTGTATTCTTACAACAGAAAGTACACATCATCTCAAATTGATGTTTCCATCTCAACTGACTCATTTGGCAGGGGTAACAGCTATAATTTGCCAGCAGGTCAACATAGCAAAGCATGGGCTGGGCTGACAGCACAGGACCTTTCATAGGTTGTAATCTACAGCACATGCTCATTACAGGGTGCCAGGTGTAGATCAGAGGGTGTCATAGTGAAAAACAAGAAGAGGAAATCTTCCCTGCTTCTCAGGACTTGTTAGCACAAAAAGCACGATGATGCAGCACCATCTACCTTTTAGAGGAAAAGTTATGAAGGTCAGCCCAGACCTGAAAATGAATTTGTTGTTCCCACCAAGTGAGTCACTGTAAATAGGAACATTAATTTATTTAAACAAATATGCCTCAACTTCACACTGAAAAAAGCACTACTAAAAATCTCAAGAATACATGGCTGTGTAAATTCTTCACCTAGTCTGCCACAGTTAGGAATGTATATGATTCCATGAAAACTCTACTTGCCTGAGATATTTTTAAGCATTAGTTATTTAGAGAAAATCAATTTCCAAGTAAAAAAAAAAAACAATAAAAACAGAGAAATATGGAATATTTTTCCTTCAGATTTAGATTAATCTTTGACTTTCTCCTCATATGCATCTCACAAGATGTATAAAGTTTAAAGAGGTCTAAAGACCATTTGCTTCATGTCATTAATCTTCTCAAATATATTTCTCTTTTTGTTCTCACACATCAGTCTAAATTTCTAAATTTCATTATCATCTTCATGTCTCTCCTGAAGAATTCATTCTGTTCCTATTATATATTTCATCACCTGTCCCCACTTTAAATATCCCACAGCATTCCCTACTCCTCTCTTATATAAGCCTGATGCTAACCCACCATTCTCTTGTTTACCCATCTCTAGATTTTCACTCACCAGATTTACATGCTATACCCTCCTCTGTCTCTAGAACCTACCTATCCAAACCCTTCCAGTTTTTCAAGGCTCATTTCAATACGTACTTAGTCCACAAGATCTTTCTAAATTAATAACAGTTTTGTTACAGAATAATGGTTCTGGTTGTTTTTTAATATTCAATTGAAATATCACCTTAGCCAAAATCCACATCTAGATTCTAGAATAAGAAGGTGTCAACAGGACTTCCCTGGTGGTACAGTGGTTAAGAATCCGCCTGCCAATGCAGGGGACACATGTTCAAGCCCTGGTCCGGGAAGATCCCACATGCCACAGAGCAACTAAGCCCGTGCGCCACAACTACTGAGCCTGCACTCAAAAGCCCATGAGCCACAACCACTGAGCCCGCATGCCACAAATACTGAGGCCCGTGCACCTGGAGCCCATGCTCTGTGACAAAAATAAGCCACCACAATGAGAAGCCCGTGCACCACAACGAGGAGTGGCCCCCTCTCGCTGCAACTAGAGAAAGCCCACGCACAGCAATGAGGACCCGCACAGCCAAAAATAAATAAATAAATGAATAAATTTATGGGAAAAAAAACAAAGAAGGTGTCAACAAAATCAGGTCTTGGAATATTAGGAAGACTCATGGTACACAGGGAAAACTGTCAGCTGAGTTCAAAGTCATTATGATATTGAAGTTAATATAGGCCACTCAAATGCTCACCACCCAATCAACAATCAGCTGAGTAGAGTATCTACAGGTACCTGCTGACATGTTTAAACAGGTACATGTTTACAGCTTCTACTTCTCTGCTGTATAATCAGAGGTGTGGCCATTGGAGTGGACACTGCGCTTCCTTTTAGAGAGTTAAACAATTTCCTGAAGATTTAATGTGTGAGGCACTGTGAGGTATTTTGCATGTGTGCTTCCCTTTAATCTTCAAACCAAGCCAATGAGCAAAACACTGTTATTGCCTTCATTATACAGATGAGAGGTAGATTCACTTACCAAGGCCGCTCAGAAAGGCACGGAGCCAAGACTCAGGGCCAGACTCTCTGCCTGAGCCCTTCCCCACTGTGCTCTGCTCTGGGTTCTTCTTCCTCCTCTGCCTGCAGATTGTTGCTACAATTGTTTGCCTCTCCTTCATCTTTTCTAAACTGACTGTTCTATTTCACAAAACATTCAGATTTGAAAGTCCTAGAATGGATCAGTTTCCAATAAAATTATCTTCTGTCATTTTACTTTGAAATATCAGGGACTAAAAAACAGGGTTGGTATTTGGAGGGAAATGATGAATTAGGCTAAGTGCTCTTTTGTGGAAATATCCCAACTCTTATGCCAGTCCTCAGAGCATCCTTCTGACCACCCAGAGACCCACCATGGCATACCCCTGAGCAAAGTGCTTGAGATATTTGGGTAAAATTGGAACCTATCACACACTGGAAGCACATGGTCAATAATCAGAAGACCCGGGCTTCCCTGGTGGTGCAGTGGTTGAGAGTCCGCCTGCCGATGCAGGAGACACGGGTTCGTGCCGCGGTCCGGTAAGATCCCACATGCCGCCGAGCGGCTGGGCCCGTGAGCCATGGCCGCTGAGCCTGAGCGTCCGGAGCCTGTGCTCCGCAACGGGAGAGGCCACAGCAGTGAGAGGCCCGTGTACTGCAAAAAAAAAAAAAAAATCAGAAGACCCTACAGTTGTGAAGTGCTTCATAGATGAGAGAGCATTTTTAGTCATTGCTTCAATCTTCATAGTAAGAAAATCTCTCAGAAGTTGAGAGAGATCTGAGCTACGTCCATTTTTAAACTCCCCAGCTTATCAAAGTAAATAAATCACAAACTAAGGTTATAAAACGGATACATTCTAAACATTCAACAGCACAGATTTCCACTTTGAACATGCACACAAACAATGCCAAAATATAATTGTGCTGTTTATAAAATAAGTCATGAATTTTAAAAATATATTCATGGAGTGCTATAGATGGTATGGTTTGGTATATATCCTTTTAAATGTAGTAGTAATGTTTACAAGAATACTTCCAAGCATCCATTTAAAGATATAATGTTTCTTTTTTACATTTGTATTTATTAGCACTTTAAAGATTTCCATTTTTTTTTTCCACTTTGTCTTGTTGGCAAGTTCAACTCAGAATAGTTGTAAATAAAGGAAAAGCAGAATCTCTGGACTAAAATCTGACTAATAAGAAATAAATAATCCGAACTGGGAACAGGATTAGGAATTCACTGAGTGTCTATTCTGTGCCAGGCTTTATGCACAGAAGACACGCATGATTTCAGGTGATCACCAGCAAGTGCAGAAGTAAGTTTTAACCCTCCATCCAGTAGATAAATGAGAATTCAGATTCAAAAGATGTCTTATTCATGGATTCTCAGACAGCAAACGGTGAAATAGCATTAGAATTTAGATCTGTTTGATTCCAAAATTCATGCTTTTTAAAAAACTTGAGGAAAAACTGATTACGTGGGGCTTTTTTTAACTCATAAAAAGTTTTTTTAAATGTTCGTAGAGTCAGATACGTATCCTATAATTTCCAAGCAGGTTTTGTTCTTTTCTTTCCCTTCCACCCCCACGCCACCGCCACCTTGTTTTAAGTTCAGATAAAAAGTAGGTAGGAGCCCAGGAACAAACATGCTAGAAGAGACTGTGGCCCCAAGAATGGCCCAAGAATGGAAGAAAATGAAAAGACATTTAGAAAAATCAATCAAGTTACAAGAGAGTTCTCAGATGAGCTCAGATTTCAAAAGGACATATGTAAGAGCTGGAAGTAAAAGCACTAAAGCAAAGGCAAACAGGGGGAAAGGAGGAGCTTACATCTGTTGGATGAGTGTAACAAGGTCTTAAACCTGAATTCACTGAGGCTTAGAAGGAATTCCAGTCATCAATAGGATTTTTGAAACTGTTAAAAGGAAACCCCCAAGAGGAAGCAAAATGTCAACTGTTTATGAAAGGCGTTTAATATTTTCAGAAAACAAAGAGACAAAAGACTTACCCAATGCCTGTTTTGCCTCAATCTTCTCCACTAAAGGGAGGATAGTCGGAATCACAATCCCCAGAAAAGGAGGTACGTTTAACCAGTGGTTCTTAGTCTTCCTCTGGTTACTGAGAAACTCCAATATCCACAGGGATGTTAGGTACCCAATAACCCTTCGTGTTCCTTAACATTCCTCACTAATGACCTGCCCGGCATCCCCCCTTCAGTAAAGCTCACTCTGTGGCCAATCCAAAACTGCCTCACTCCTGAAAGCACAAACTCCAATAGCCTCCTCTGACCATAGACTTTCTTTTTTCAATTCCCGTTGTCCCACAACACTTGTACTTTGAACTTATCAAGACCAAAACCCTCTTAACTTTATATTTAATTTATGGCCTTCCTCTCCTGGTTTTATTGCCTATGATACCAAGATCCCATACTTCCTCACCTCGCTCATAAAATTCCAACCTCGGATCCACTGTCTTTTTTTTTTTTTTTAATTTAATTAATTTATTTATTTTTGGCTGCACTGGGTCTTCATTGCTGTGTGCGGGCTTTCTCTAGTTGCAGTGCATGGGCTTCAGTAGTTGTGGTGCACGGGCTCTGTAGTTGTGGTGCGTGGGCTCTGTAGTTGTGGCTTGCAGGCTCTAGAGCGCAGGCTCAGTAGTTGTGGTGCACGGGCTTAGTTGCTCCGTGGCCTGTGGGATCTTCCTGGACCAGGGGTCGAACCCGTGTCCCCTGCATTGGCAGGCGGATTCTAAACCACTGCGCCACCAGGGAAGCCCCACTCAGTCTTATACTTTCTCCATTTCTATAATCAAGTTATTGAGCACTGCTGGAAAAAGAAATCAAAACAACCTATAGGTGAATACCACTACGATTGGTGTTTTAAATCTTAAAAAGGACTTTCAATATTTAATGGCAATTATTTTTTACATGTCTCTGGTCAGCTCTCTCTCTTTCTTCTAGGATTTGAGAAGTTCTTGACTCTCTTTAAATCACCTTTCATACCTTTACTCCTGTTGTATCCAGGATGACACAGCCCCTCACTTCGAAGAGGAAAAAGGAGCCATGAGCAATAATCTCACCCAAATTTGATGCCCTCCTACATACAGTTAACTGTCTCAAGAACCATCCTTACATTATGCTCTTCCTTTTGTCCAAGTCTACTTTCTCATGAGACCTACATCTCATCTCTGTTGCGGTAGGTAGCTGCAGCACTGGCCTCCAATGGTTCATATTTCTCAGCACCCACACCTTTTCACCATGATGCTGGGCTTGGCCATGTGACTTGTTGTAGTCAATGGGACAATGGCAAATGTGAGATAAACTGAGCTTTGGAAAGAGCTTGTGCATTGAAGTTTGCCTTTTCTTGCTGCTCTTGGGAAACCTAGGACCATCACTATGTGAATAATCTCAGGCTAGCCTACTTAAAAGTAGTAAAACCTTAGGCCAGCCTTAGGACGATGAAAGACACATGGCCTGGTCATTGCCCCAGCTGATACTGAGCCAACTCCCAGACCTAAGAAGCCATCTTCAATCACTCCACCCAGGCAAACAACCAGAAGACTTCAGAGATCATCTCAGCCAGCCCAAACCAAAAGAACTGCCCAGCCAACCCATAGGTTTTTGAGAAAAAATAAACATATATTGACTTAAGCCACAAAGTTTTGGTGTGATTCGTTATGTGGCAAAAGCTAATTGATCTTTTCTCCATCAGGTGTATCTTCTGACTCCTGTATGTTTCATCTTCCTCACTGGCTCCTTTTCATCAGCATACAAACACCTTGAGGTTTCTCCCAACTTCAACCACAGCTTTTGCTTCCAAGGGCAAGCTACTTCATAACCAAACTTTTCCAAAGAGATGTCTATTTTCCTCACTTGCTGTTCAGATCTTAACACTGAAATCTGACTTTTGCAGCCACAGCTCTAACGAAACAGCTTTTAAAGTTAGCAATGAACTTGCTAATTCCAATGAACACTTTTCAGTGTTTATTTTACTTGCCCCTTTTTTTGCATATGTACCTTTGCAATATTGGAGCATCTGTTTATAATAGCCTCAACCCCTTGTCCTCCTGAAAATTCCTAGTCATACTTTAGGACTCAATTCAAGTATCATTATTAATTCGTTTTAGAAATTTCACAGACTACTCTCTCTGGATTACCAGAACACACAAGTAACCTTTCACTTGTCACAGATATTATTCTACCTCTTTGTTTGCTTGTCAGCCTTACATTAGATTTTTTTGATCCTTAAAGCACAGCATTTAGCATGGAGAGGGAAGTCAACATGTGGTGGGTTTTTTGCTTCATTTCTTTAACAATCAACATTCAAAATCTCCCCAACAGAAATAAGAAAAATGAGATTTAATAGAGATAAATGTAGTGGCATCAATTTAATTCAAAAACATTAATTTCCAAGTATATTCTGCTAAACTTCTATTTTCGTGATAGTTTAAGTTAACAAAGACTATGGAGGTTATTTGACTTTGAGCTCAAATTTATCCAAAAACATAACAGTAGATTTTTTTACACAGTAAAAACTTAGGGGGCTTCCCTGGTGGTGCAGTGGTTAGGAATCCGCCTGCCAATTCAGGGTACTCGGGTTCCAGCCCCGGTACGGGAAGATCCCACATGCCGCAGAGCAGTTAAGCCCATGTGTCACAACTACTGAGCCTGCGCTCTAGAGCCCACGAGCCACAACTACTGAAGCCCGTGCGCCTAGAGCCCGTGCTCCGCAACAAGAGAAGCCACCGCAATGAGAAGCCCATGCACCGCAACGAAGAGTAGCTCCTGCTCGCCGCAACTAGAGAAAGCCCACACGCAGAAACAAACACCCAATGCAGCCAAAAATAAATAAATAAATTTAAAAAAAAAAAACAGGCTAGGATGATGAAAGCAGAGTACCCCCTCTTCAGGAGAGGTTATCGTCCATTGTAAAATTACATCTGTTCACTTTCTGAAAGCCACATTTTCCGAGAGAGATCAACAGTTAGGGGCCTGAACACCATGTAATTTGGGGAGAGGTGAAACAGACAGAGGACATTTATCTTGAAAACGAGAAGACTAAGGGGAAACAAGATGGTAGTTTGGGGTTTTTTGGTTTCTTTGGGGGGTTTTTCAGCCACACCGCATGGCTTGCGGGATCTTAGTTCCCTGACCAGGGATCGAACTCAGGCCCCGCAGCAGTAGAAGCCCAGAGTCTTAACCACTGGACCTCCAGGTAAGTTCCCATGATGGCAGTTTTTAAAATGTGAAATGCTAGTGCATGGAAGCAGGATTAAGTACCCATAACTTCAAAGAACAGAATTAGGACCCATAAGAAGATACAGAAAGGGAAATTTCCTAAAGTAGAAAGAAAAATGCTTTACCAATTAAAAATAGTTCAAGAATCAAATTGGCTGCCTCACAATGAAGGGAGCGCTCACTCATCGGATACATGTCCAGGGGAGGCTAACTAGCCATCTGTCGGCCTCTGTGATCCCTTCCAGGGATGGAAGAGTTTGCTGGCTTACAGTTCTACAGTTTAGCTGTGTCATGCAATAGCTTGTTTACAAGAAGGTTTTCGTGTCGGTATTGATGTTTTTGTTCATTTTCTATTCGTCTGACTTACTTTACCTTCTGTAGAGCAGCACTAAATCTGTTTGTCTAGCACTTATGGGAGCTACACTGCAATATCTCTTTGGAACGCTATCATCTGAAATGTTTTGAAGGTGTGCCAGCTGAGGCTGTAGTCATCACTGTCACTTCCTTTTAGTGCTTTCATTCTATCTCTGCTCTTGGAACAATCCCAGCAGAGGCAAAGCTGACTTCTTTTACAAACAAAATCAACATCATGCTCTCTCTTGATCCAACACAACAAAACAAGAGGTAGCTATAACTCCAGAGCTACTGTTTCCAATATTATGCTTGTCGGCAATATTTCCTTCTCAGTGACTCTGAAAGACCCTATAACTTTACTATGTGAATGGTTATGTTCTTCGAACAGTAGTCCTTCATTTTTGCTGTTTCTTTCAGAGGAGAAGGGAGGCATGAGAGAAAATATAGTTTTGACCCAGGTAGAGTCAAAGTTCAATTATAAACTCCATGGCTCCTTCTTCAGATAGAAAAGAATGATGGTGAAATTAGAGTAAGGGTGAATTTTTCATTAGACTAAGAATAAGCAAGGAATCAAATGGATTGATTTTAGTTTCACTTTCTTTCTGTGACCTTACCCACTCCCTGTGGAAGGACTAACACTCCATGAAATGTACAGACACTGCATCATCCTTGCAGATGTGTGAAATAAAGGGGTGTGTGTGTGTGACTGTGTGTGTGTGTGTGACTGAAGCATGATAAATTGGAAGAAGCATTTTTCCTGCACAATGAATTGTGATAATGATGATGTGCTAGTAAAGATGACATTTGTTCTCCTTCTAGATTTCCTTTTGACCTCTTAGGAAATTTTAGACAAACTAGTTCTTGAGGTGCTACTGTAAGTGTCCATATTATTTTAGGTTTCCTGCCAAATGTGCGAGGTATTTCATGGCTTCTTAAATATCAGAAGTTGTACCAGGACAACATGGAGCTACCAATGAACCAAAGAGTAAATATAACAGAAGATAAGAGTAAACAGGGCAGAAGGTACTTTTACATTTCAGGTTGAAATGTACAGATTGTAATTAGACAGTCCAGAGCCTGGATGCAGAGTAGGTCCTCAATACCGTTTTCTAGAATGTGTGTTTATTCAATTCAAAAAAGGTTTGATCTCCACCACAAAAAGAGTAGGGAATTTCAAATTCCTTTAAATGGAATTCATAGTTCCTAGGGATTCTTAAGAATTCTGCTTTTAAAATCTACAGTTACAAAAAAAAAACAAAACAAAAAAATCTACAGTTCTGCACTGTAGAACTGCCAAATGAGGCTATTGGTGATTCAGAGCAGAGATAGAAGTCATCAAATATGCCAGAAATAATATTTAAATTATACGCAGTTATTTAAAGGATCTTCAAACCGTGCAGCTGTAAAGTCTAGACTGGGCTCTTTAAGAACTGCAAGAGTCTGGGTATTAGGAAGCTATCTGGAGTTATCACTAAGGATAAGGTGCAAGCCTTCTTTCTACAAATCACTCACAAGCAAGCAATTGCTACAAAACTTGTTGAAGTTCTCTTTTAGAAACAATTAAGCATAGAAGCACATAAATAGAGGTTTCCTTACAACTGAAAGAAATCCCCTTCCCTGCTGCTATTGATCCAAGGAACTTAGAAAAATACTGAAACATTGATTTAAGCCTCATCCTGGTAAGAAATGCCTAATGGGTCATGGGACTTTCTATCATAACACACAACTGCACCTTGATACAGCCCATACCTTTCAGAGTGTAACCCTTCTTCTGATCACTATCATTCCTACTCATCAACTGCCTACAATGTGTGAGGGCCAGATCCTACCCCTATCAGTTTGTTTGATCATTCATTTTTCCCTGTGGGCAATAAATATTTAGTGAGAGTCTGCCAGAGTGAGGCCTTGTACTCAGGGTTGATGCTACTGTCGTATCTGAAACAAAAAACATTCCTGCCCTTAAAAAGCTACCATTGGATCAGAAGAGAAAAGCACTGAACCATATATTAAGCAATTAATTATTTAATTTTATGCAGATGAGAAAAATGAGAGCTAAAACCCAAAGTACTGACTGTGTTCAGGGGATATGTAAGGGCTTTTCTGGTGTTTTGCCTGAGATCTGAAGTATGGCGGTAGTTTGGAATTTATTTCTGCTGTTGGGTCTGAGATAAAATAAGGGTAATTTGTTCTGAGTCCCCTTTTTAAGATTTGAATTTCCAAGTTAGTGAAAAATGTTCTGTAAGTTTTCCTAATCCCTCCTATGATTCTAACTGGGACTTCTTCCCTTTTTTCTCTCTTCTTTCCAAGATATGGAAAGATAGAATAGCAGAAAAAGGAATGTAGGGAGAGAATTATTTCAATTCTATTTTTTAAATCTATGAATTAGTAGCTACATTTTATTATAACTGAAGATATAAAACATGATAGTTTTTGCAGGCAGGCCACAATAGCCATTCAAAGCCTGGCCCATTCCCCAGAGAGTTGGTATGTAATAGTATGGCGAAAATTCCAGTGAGAGCCTAAACTGGGATACAGACAAGTCTGGGCCTCTGTGTGACCTGTGGATGGGCCTCCAGGGCAGAACATGAGCTGATAGTTCCGGGTTTCACATGAGACAATCTCTGGGGATGACCAGAAATAACCAAGCGCAATTTAGGGGAAGGGCTTGAGGTCCATGAGCAGCAGGCAGGGAACACACAATAAATTGGGGGTATTAGCATTAAGGGGCCCATGTGCACCCACAGGCAGATGTGGTACGTGGCATCTTGGGTGACAATAGGCAAGTGAGGAACTGGTCCAGATTTCAGGCTTGACTCACACCTTTATTAGCTGTATGACCTGGGGCAAGTTCATTTACTCTTCCAAACCTAACATTGTTCGTCTGTAAATGAGGATAATAACAATAACAATTGTGAGTCACAGGGTTGATGTAGGGATTGGTGAAATTATACTGGGTTGGCCAAAAAGTTCGTTTGGGTTTTCCATACTGTCCTATATGGAAAAACCCGAACGAACTTTTTGGCCAAGCCAATACATATCAGAAAGCTAAAGTTTAAACTTATACAAAGTTGTATGGCAATTATATCTCAATTTTTTTTAAAAGGCTAAAACACTACCAGGAACTTGATTTTTATTACTATTAGCATTATTTTTTATTATTGCCAATTTAGCCAGGAATACCTGGACCTCGTAAAATATAAAATAAAATAAAACCTCCAAGTTTTGTACCCGGCCTCTCACGTTGCCTTATTATTTTGACAAAACCACCAGTTCCAGACTAAATTGCAAATATTATGTCACTTTCCTGCTCAAAATTCATCAAGGTTCCCTATCACTCCCTTCTCTGCATGGCATGAAAGGCCCTTTTAAATGCCAATTTCAATTAACTTGTCTGTCACTCTCTTTGAAGCGATCTATATTCCAGCCATGTCAGCAAATTTACCATTTCCCAAATGAACTCTATAATTTCAAGCTTCCATGCTTTGCCATATGCTGTTACTCCTACCTGTAAGGCTTCTTTTCATTCTACACTTCCCCAAACCCTGCAGTCCAATTTGGCAAATTTCTACTTCTCTGTCAATGGTTTGTCCATTCACCACACTGTCTGCGTAGCTCTCTCTGACATTTCTAAGCATAGTTAATTAGTCCCCCCTTAGCACTTTGAACCTACGAGCGTCTATTTCACCAACGTTTTAGTCTTTTCTGTATTTGTTCATCACCCCCACTAGACAGTAAAATTCTGGAATACAGAGGATCTGTCATTGGTGTTTTATATTTTCTAAAGTGTATGCTTAGGTTCTTAAGTAGTGACTTTTGATGTCATCTTATTTGAAATTAATATGCAAGCCATACATCCACAGCTACTTTTGAGACTATGAAATCACCTTGTTTGAACTATTTCTGGGCTTGAAGAATATCATTTTTCTCAGTCAGGAATTCTAGAGTTTTTCCCTAATTTTAAGAAATTATGGATGGTGGTAATTTACAAAACTAGGGTAGGCAAAAGTAAACAGAGGTTTCACTTTCAAGAATTAGATCCTGGTACAAGTATAGTTTGTGTTTTACAAGCTGCAAAGAATTACACAAACGGATTATTTATCTATCATCATCTCCCAGCAGCAGATAAGAATCTCAGGCAAGTAAAGACAGGGCATTTGGGAGAATAGCTCCTTTAGATCAAAAGCCAGAGGCAGAACCCCAGACTTCCTGATGTTGGAGGCCACCAGTTCCAGGAATTCCCAAATGAAGTGAAACTCTCCACACCTACAGTTTGGTGCAATCAACTCTGCATTCCTTCATTCATTCAGCAAATATTTACTGGGCACCTCCTCTGTTCCAGTTTCTGTTTTTAGGCCCTGCAGATACTACAATAAACAAAACAGACTAAGTCTCTGCTATTAAGAAGCTTATACTTGGGTAATTTTACGTAAGGAGGAAACATTAAGATTGAGGCACAGATTTCTCTTAAGACAATTTCTTTCCTCGCACTAAAAATGGGTCATTCTATTGAAATAAATGATCCTCCTTACCTGGCCTGTCTAGGTCCAGTATAATAAGATCATAAAAGGCCAGTTCTTAAGAAACTGCCACTTATATGTTGGAAAGTGAAGTGAGCTAAAAGGCTCGGCAGAAATCCTGGATTTCAGAACCACCTGGATCCTTCCATATGTTAATAAAGTTTTATACCAAGCTCGTCCTCATCTTGCTCCATGACTTATTTCTACTCAAGCTTGAAACAAGAAATTCATCACAGTACTAGCCATATGCTTATGTTAAAAGGGGGGTATTATCCTAAAAAGTTCAAATTTTGACTAGCCATCAATAACAGTATGATTCTTTTTATGAATTTATTTTGAGTGTAATATTTTCTATTCTTCAGAAAGAACATAAGTAATAGTTTAAGATTGCATTTGCTGGGGTTTTTATTATTATTATTATATCTGCTTCAAACGTCCTGATTTCCAAATGATATTCTAACACTGAAGTTTTTTAAGGTACAATTAATTTTGAATTTTTACATTTTCCTTAGCTTGTAATAAAAATTCACCTATGACATGAAAACATAAACTTTACAGAAACCATTTATGATGGAGATTAAAGGTGAATTATGTGGAATTGAATTGATTGTAAGAAACACATGAAAATACTCAACTATTTCCTGTTACAAAAATAAAGTACACAACATTATTGGGATAGGAAAGCACAGTGCTGAAATTTATTTCGAGTGCTATTCATCTTTTCGTATATAGTTTAGCTCAGGAATATATATGAATTCCTAGTGTTTCTATCACAGTTTTGTTTTATAATGGCAACATCCACAAAACGCTATCACAAAAATGGTAACATTCTCAGTTCAAATAATTTTACACATTTGGGAAAGAGAGTAGAGCAATTTATCAGGCATGTGAAAGAAGCCTTTTACTTTTTCCTTATGTAAGAACTATTTGGTTTTATCCCAATTTAATTACTATGGTACCTAAGGGCAGAAGAGAAGTTCTGAGAGAGTAATAGGAAATTAAAAGGGCAGTAGAGTAATTGTATGGCGTACGCTTCTAAAAAGAACTTTTTTCAAAAGCAGTTAACATTTCAGAAATCCATTTAGATTTTAAAATAAAGAAAAAGGCAAAAATCCAAATGAAATGGATTACCAAAAATAGTAAAATCTTAAAAAGCATTTAATTGCTCAACTATTTTCAACAAGTTTCTGTAGAATCAAAACTTTTATTTCAGATAAGCTTAAGATTTAACCATCTAGAAATAGGACTTCTGATTAATCTGTGTTTTAATGGAATATAAATCACATTAGCACTATGCTGCTTTCAGATCTGTGAAATCATAAAGGAGATATGTTTCACAGAAAAAAAATTAAGATGTATGTGTATGTATATGTTTTTTTATATACATAATTCCTACTTAAAAAACATTAGTTTATAATATATTGGTTTCAAAATTACAATGATCCTAAAGCTGCTTAATTTAATGACGTTTTTTGTCTTGAGATCTGTTTATGTTTGGGGTAAATTTCAGGTACTATGTGAATAATAAAAATAATAATAAAGATTTTTAAGTATGGAAATGTTAATAATTATCTCCCCCAAATAAACATATGAATAACACTAGCAGAGAAAATAGCACAAATGTGAAACTAAGAAAATTCATATTTTCTTGGATGTGTATTCTTAATATATCAAAACTATCATGTTTGGCAACAATTCAAAATTCTCCTAGATTCTTATTTATTCCTCATTATATCCACTACTGACTGCTATACTACTGCATATCAGGTTAATACCAAGTTTTTCTGAAATATGAAAAGTAGTATTATTATTAGGTATGCAATTGGACCTTGGATTTATTTCATTTTCTTTTCATTTGCACCTCATAAATTTTTCTCATCTCATAAAGTTGTAAATTATATTAACATTTTATACACAATTTCACTTTATTGAAGCAGAAAAAGTTGATAAATTACCAATTACAAGAAAAAATGTCTATGAGGAAAAGTACAAAACTAAACGTCAGTTCAGAAAAGGCAAATATAAACGTTAAGATTTCTAGATTTAGCAAATGGAAATGCAAGACACCAAGTTAAATTTGATTTTCAAAAACAAATTAAACACTTTTAGCATAAGTATATCCCACGCAATATTTGGGACATACTTAAATGCCAGCAGATTATCTGTTGCTTATCTAAAATTTAAATTTAATTGAGTGTCTTGTATTTTATCTGGTTAGCCAAATAAAGGTGAATTTATAAGTATTGATGTGTCATTTATCACAGTTTCATCTGTTTTTCATCAACAGATTTCTATGTAACAAAGTCAGATTTCACACATTCAAGAGCTATGACTTTCTGCTGGTCTCAGGGAATATTGCCTCTTCTAAATTTACTAAATATGGTTTTCCCTTTTATTTAGGGATGAACCTCTTAAAAGGGATCAGTCAGCGGCTTACACACTTCTAGCATAGCAGCAAGAACACGTTAACTAACATGTATTAAGGGCGTAACACATATGAGCCAGGAGATGCGCTAAATGCCGTACATTCGTTGCCTCTTTTAATCCTCATAACAGCCCTCTGAGGTGAGTGCTATTATTATTACCATTTCACAGATGAGGAAACTGAGCTAGGAAAGGTCAGGTAACTTGATTAAGGTTGCGCAGTGAGTCAGTGGAGAAGTGGAACCTGAAACTCAGACCAACCTGACCGTGTCAGTCCCCACAGTGCCATGTTGCCTTTTCTCTCCCAGTTAGGAAAGAGACAGCCATAGGTGCACCCCTTACCCCACACACACACGCCCCGCACCGTTCCTGCTCTCTTAAAGATGTGTTATTTAAGGATGGCCAGATCCCATGTGACCCCAGCTGGGTCTTCCACCTCTACTACCTGAGGCCATACAAAGGCATGCCGGGTACTCCCAAACCCCCCTAAGATGGTGAACATGATACGTGGGCACAGAGAGAGGAGGATCAAAGGATTTCCCATTGGGTTCCAAACCAGGCAGTTTGCTTCCTTCCAGCATTCTGCTCTTTATCAGTAGACTATTGTTTTAGAATATTTTATTCCTAATGGTAACATTACCTCATTTTTGCACTTGATACAATTGAGTACTTGATATTTGGAATGGCCTCCTTGTCTATATGCTTATAAGCTTAAGGACAGTTTTTCTGAAGGTCTAAAGATCGGGCCTTGAAGGAGAGCCCACAAAATCACTTTGTGTTCCATGTTCAGTAACCTCCACAACTCATTTTGTGCCAGAAATTCACCAGTGCACAATAAGGGGCCAATAGGCAGTGGCGGGAGTTGGCTCAAATGCCATAAGGTTGGAGCAAGGACATACCAGGCTTCCTAAGTACTTCACACAAGGCTGCCAAAGGATTAGCTGGTTGTTCCAATGCCAGGTTCACTTAACAAGAACATGGCAAGTTGTGGATGCTAATTGGTTCTCACAAGTATGTTGGGTGGTATAAAAATACAACTGCAGGAAATAGAATTTCCCTGTAGAATGTGACCCATTCCTGTAAATACAGTGCATTTTATAGATGTTAATGTATGAAAAATATTAATTCGGGGCATGAAATTTTCCAATGTATATTGCTCTCCCCTCCATGCTACAAAGCTTCCACACCTACAACAACTAAAATAAATACAGAGTAATAGGATAGTTTTGTTCTCCCGTTCCTTTTTCTCCATCTTGTTAATTCGTAGCTTTGTCCTGGGATCACCGGCCTGAACAATGGCTTGTTTTCATCTCAACATCTCTTTCCACACATTTTATGTATGTATATGCATATGTGTGTATACATATGTCAAAGAGATTTCATTTTCAGTCTATGTTACCATTCCTGGATTGGGTATACACCTATCCAAAATTATAGATTTTTATATCCTTGAAACTCAGAAAACTACATCATTGGACTACTGCATAATAGCTCTCAAGTGCACACGGACCCCACCACCTAGGGTCTATGGGCATCAAGGCACAGGTTTGAGAGAAGGTGGAGGATAAAAGGAAGGGCAAAGAGAAATAAGGGTCTACAAGGGGAGAAGAAAGTGTATTCACCAGCCCCACTCTAACTCCAAATACCCTTTCTTAGCAACATCATAACCAACGGGTAATAAAAGTAGCCAAAAGACTCTGTTAACTATGTAACTAACTCTCAAATAACAGGCTCTGCCAGGCTCTTTACAAATCCTATACCTTTCATCCTCGTAACAACCTTACGACAAATTATAATTCACACCGTTTAATCTACCTTAATCTTTCTTTCTGACAAAGATTCTCAGCTAATCTAAAAAAATAAAGCCTCATTTTCTTTTAATTACTTCCAAAGCAAATATTTCAGAAATGCTCTTTCCCTCCCCACACCTGTGTGGGCCACTAAGAAGATAGCTAACCTGTGTCTCTGTAAGTCCCTTCATTGAAAAGTCCTTCGGGAGGCAACTGAAGTCACAGAATCTGCCTGTGGACTGAGGGCTGTGGTCCTAGGAGCTGAACCTCACCTCCTGAATGGGAAGTCAGGATGCAACTAGGGAAGAATCCTTCCCGACAGCAGCTGTGCCAATAATTCACCTGTACGTACACAGTGGCGTTTAGTGAGTCAAGAGTGGCCAGCATTCAGAATATGAAAATAACAAAATCCTTTATTACATTATGATAGTGCTGACCTGTCTATTGGTATTAATATTTGACAACGTGATTTAATATTGACCAATATCAGAGCCATATGGAGAGTAATGTTCTCTATATTATAAATCACACGCATTTCATAGTTAGTTTGGTTTGTCTCATGGTGTAGCAAACACCAAGAACTGAACCAGATTATAATTTTTGACCTGCTAATCCCATGTTGCCAGAAGTAATCATTGTAACTGTCAATATGCCTGTTAGATTTACCTTCACGTGACCATTAACACTTTGTCTCAGTTTTCAAGCTTTCTTTGTTAACTACTAGTTAGACTTTGAGACCTTTCAACACAAGTAATTGCTACGATTCGCAAGTGATGATAGAACAGGTCACTGATTTCCCCCATTACCCAAAGCAGTCTTACTAGAATGAAGGTAGAGTTTTGCAAACTACCTGTTTTCACAGCACATAAATAAGAGACTGGTAAAAGTCTATACACTGTATTATATTACAGTTTATATTATGTTATTATATTATATTGTATTATGTTATATACACTAACTACAAAGCTTTTTATTCCTTTGTTACATGATGTGTAGTTTTTATTCAGTTCTTGAACTTTAAATTATATTTTTCTAATATTATATTTCAATGATGTGCATTTGGAATATCACTAAATTCAAGAAGCACCTGGTTACAGCTGGCACTGAACTAAATGTTATGTTAATCGAAAGCTAATGGCATAATTTCTAACCAGCAAGAATATTCTAGAGTAGACAGCCTCATGAAGACCCATGAAGCAAAATTAATGCGATCAAATAAAATATTAAGAGAAAGATAGATAACTATCTTCTAGGCACTCTTGGAAGCATATTACATACAGTGAAGTAGTTAATCCTCACGACAACACAATGATGTTGGTACTATTAATTTCCCCATTTACAGATGAAGAAATTAAGGCAAACATAGTAAATAGCAGAGGATTCAAATCCTGGCATCCATGCTTTTAACCTTTACACTACTGCCTCTTGTCCATGAATTCATGCACTGCCACTAGTGCATGTGTAGTATGATGATGCAGAAAAATACTAGATTAGCCAAGAATGAGTTCCACTTTTACATTATATGGTTAATCTAGGAAAATGTTTTCAAAGACTAGATGTGGGGTATTATGGGTTGTATAAATGCTTAGGTACTTGTGCAATAGAAACATTTTAAGAATAAGGAGCTCTTCTTAAAGGAAGCCAATAAATGGTAAGTAGGACAGAAAGATTAAATTGTTGTATGTGAGCATTGGTGAAAATGAGGCACGATGGTGTACGTCTCTGAAGTACAACACACAGTGAGGATCTTGGATTTGCTCCAGGAATAATAGGAAGTCATTAAGTAGGGTCATGACATAGTGAAAAGGAGCAGCAGCAAGAGTTAACAGCCATGGGGTTTCCCTGGTGGCGCAGTGGTTGAGAGTCCGCCTGCCGATGCAGGGGACACGGGTTCATGCCCCGGTCCGGGAAGATCCCACATGCCGCGGAGTGGCTGGGCCCATGAGCCATGGCCGCCGGAGAGTTTAGAGCCACATTCAAATTAAATGGAATGGGTGCTGGCAAATTTAACAGAGTGCTCAAAATTAAGGATACCAATTCTTTACTGGGTTTCCTATGTTTTCATCACTGGACTAATTGATAGAAGAATTAGAGCCATACATTGGGTTAGAAGAAGGAAAAATTAGAAGGGACAAACCTTATTGGGTAAGACTAGTAGTAGTAGTAAAATAATAATTTATTTGAAAATGTATGCAAGGAGTAACTTACCTAATTGCTTCTTTATAAGTGCCAATAGTTTTGCAATTCTGAAGAATACAAATGGCCAATCAGTGATTATTAATGATTTATAACAGTACTTCTCAAGCTATAACTTGCATCAAAATTACCTGGATGGCTTGTTAAAACACAAATCGCTAGATCCCTCCCCCAGAGATTCTGAGTTAGCGGGGCCTGAAAATCTGTACATCTAACAAGTTCTCTGGGTAATGCTGAGGATTCTGATTCAGGGACCACAGTTTGAGAACCACTGGGCTAATAACAGGTTAAGCATTTTAAAGTATCTTAAATAGTCCACTTAAGATACCACATTAGTGTACTGTGTTTATACATCAGAACATAATACAAAGAAATGAGATAATTTAAGGAAAAAAGTGTTAATCAGATGCAACTATCATTTTTTAAAGTACATAGGAGAGAAGAACATGTTAAAAGACACTACAGAGATGCAATCAGCAAATTCAGACTCTACAGGAAAAATATGTAGTTTCTTGAACAAATGAACTACAGGGAGGAAAAGAGAGAAAGTGGTGGAAAATAAAGCCCATCAATTAAAAAGGTCTTAAACGACCTATTAACCAACTGTGATGCATGGACAGTTTTTTATTCCAATTCAAAAAAGAAAAAAAATCTATGAAAAACATTATGATTTTTATGACACAACTGAACATTTAAACGATGCCTAAGTATTTAATGATATTAAGAATTACTGCTGATATACATATGATAATGACCTTGTGGTCATGTTCAAATTACACTTATCTTTTAGGGATAATGGGTAAAATATTTACAAATAAAATAAAATTATGTCTGGGATTTGCTTCAAAATAATACATATATGGATAATTTTCTAAGTCACTTTTAGGTTTTAAATTTTTCTTCTCTTTTCATTTTATAGTACTAAATTTTCCAGACTTCATGAGACAAAAGGGTGGTGGAAAAGTGACAACATGGCTTCTAATAGATTCCTAATAACATGTAAGAAGAAAATAAATACCAGGAAGGAGAGCCACTAAAAAGGTGAAAAGATTCAAGTATAAATCAAAAAACTTTTGAAATGAAAATGCTCATATAACTTGCTTGTAATGTACAGTTAATTTAGAAAGGCAGGAAGTGGATCTCTCTCCCTTGATCTTCTTCATCTCCCATCATGTTATCAGAGTTGAATTGTTCCGTGGCATTCAGACATTCTATGGAATTAAAGTTCTTTGTCTACACCAAAAACCATGCCAGAGAACACAAAGAGAATTACAAGTTATCAGATCCATCCACAAATAACAGCATTACAAAATACCATAAGCAGAGGGCTCTTGAGAAATCTTTCATTCTTCCAAACCCCACATGTAATAGACTGTCCTGCTAATTAAGTAAGACAGATGCTGCATCTGGCCGGAGAAGGAGATACATGTCATGAACAGCCAGGAGAACTACTACAAAGTGATCAAGATAAACACGCTACTTCCTTCTTCCTCCTTCCTAAGCATACCTTGGAAGCATGCAACTTACTTGCCTAAACATACCTTGCCCATAACTTGGGCTACTTTAGTTCAAAAAAAAAAAGGGCATGTTTTATTTTTAATAACAGCTGCCAGAATGCACTTACACTATATGCTGGTTTGATGTAGGAGCGCAGGGGAAATAAATAAATCATAGTTATGAACTATAACAATGTAAATAGGCTTTATTACACTCCGATCTTACATGCCTTTACAAGGATAAAATTAGGTAATACTGTCATTTGTCATTATATTACTGCAGAGTTTACAGCACGTTAAAGCAGAGAGAGAGGGACTTCCCTGGTGGCGCAGTGGTTGGGAGTCCGCCTGCCAATGCAGGGGACACGGGTTCGAACCCTGGTCCGGGAGGGTCCCACATGCCGCGGAGCGGCTGGGCCCGTGTGCCACGGCTGCTGAGCCTGCGCTCTGGAGCCCACGAGCCACAACTGCTGAAGCCCTCACACCTAGAGCCCGTGCTCCGCAATAGGAGAGGCCACCTCAATGGGAGGTCTGTGTACTGCAGCAAAGAGTGGGCCCCCGCTCACCACAACTAGAGAGAGCCCGTGCAGCAGCGAAGATCCAATGCAGCCAATAAATTAAAAAAAAAAAAAAATTTAAAACAAAACAAAACAAAAAAAGCAGAGGGAGAAATGATACTTTGCTATTTTCAATAGGCAGGAAACTGAGGCAGTAGAAGAAAAAGTGAATTGCCTATGATTTTGCAGCAAGTCAGAAATTCAGCTATAAAACTCTTTTTGTATTTTGGAAAAACAACTTTTTGTTAATGATATCTGTGAGTCATGCTTTTCAATGTCATTTAAACACATAAAATAGGTAACGGGGCCTATTTGATGCCAGGCCCCATGTAAATTGATTAGGAAGGCATGAATACCAACATTATAATAACTGATATTTAAGTGCTAACATATATAGGAAGCATTATATTAACTAATTTGTTTCTCATAAAACCTCTTCTACATACGTATCCTTTTCATTTCTATTTTACAGATAAGGAGCCTGAGGCACAGAGATGTTAAATAGTTTGTCTAAAGTCACACAGATGGTAACTGGCAGAGGCAGTGCAAAAGGATAAATTAGACATGGAGTATAAAATTGAATATGTGGTCTTGGGCCTTCAGTAACAAAAGGGGAGATTTTCGTCGAGAAGGGGAGACAGACACGTAAACAATCATCGGTAATACTAACAAGAAAACGAAATTGAAATGTGACCAAGGATCTGGCAGTATTTAACAGTGCATATTCAACTATTCAAATAAAATCTCTCCTTTCATATCAAATAACTTTTCTGCAGGATATATCTCTTTAATGTCATCATTAATTACTCCATCAAGTAATTCTGGAGGCTGAGGTGGCCACAGAAATGAGGGAGATATAGTCACTGCCACGGCTCCAGAGGGTCTGTATACATTGGGCTGGCTGGGCTGACAGAGGCTTACAGTTTAAAAATAAGAAGTGCATTTGTGTAACACACTTTTCTAAATTATTTTTTAAGATCAAGTATGTTTTATTCTTTCACTATCCCTGACATAAACTTAATAACTGTTATGTGAAGTAACCACTTTTTGATTTATTTTAGTAAATTCTGGCTGCAAATAGTCCTGGATTTCACAGAGTTATGTCTGTGCTCTATTCTCTTTATCTTTCAAGGCTACAAAGAAAGGGCCATATTTAAGTCACCCTAAAATAAGATTTTGGTGTATAATAAGTAACATTTTAAAATCTAAAAATTAATTATAGGTATTTTCATTATAAGATGTACTCTTAGGTCTCAACATACTATAATAACTCTAATCACCGAACATTAATAGATATTGGGAATGATTCAGAATACGGAATTAATACTGAATTTTGCCCCCTGAAGTTTCACTCTTTGACTGAATCTACTACACTAAGGGCCACAAATTTACCTCCTTCCCTCAAGTATGCCAACCACTTGTACTTTCCTAAAGATATGCACAGCCCTCTTAGAGAACATACAGCATCTCAACATGAATACCAATCAGTTCACAATCACTGTTATAACCTAAGACTCAAGATTCTGTTCAGAGCCTGTTTATCTCCAAGGTCAAGATTATTACATGCTGGCATGGAAAGTAGCTCCAATGTGCTTTCCACCTTGGAGGATGTCCAAGTATTGGTTCAATTCTAAGGTATCCAAACTGAGGGAAGTCCCAGTTTTCCCACCTACTGAAAACATTCTCCATTTTACAGATTGGTCTGAGCCGAGACTAGTAGATTTAGGAAATTCTGAACTCAACAGAAAGGACCTAAAAATATTTATGGAACAACTGCTCTGAGTAGAGCTGTCCCTATCTTAACACACCTGTGCAGGTCTCAGAGACCAAAAACGGGATATAGGAATGGGCATAGCCCTGATGTCCCAGCATACACTGCTTAAGTCACACTGGGGACATCCTGTAGAAAATGAGTTTATAGACACTGAAATTATGAAAGCTATATTTCTAACGAACACTTTAAGTACACGTTGTTATTGTTTGTATTGAAATGAATGAAATTGCTTGGCGATTATAAGAGGCTGTAAAACTGTCTGGGCTACTCTTTTAGACAGCATGAAATAGGTCTGTCTATTCCTTCCACGCATTCAAAGGTATAATTTATTTCAGTACTCATGTTTGTGCTTAGACTTTTTCAGTGCATATTGTGGGCATTATCCAGTATTCCATCAAAAGAACAGTGGCTAGTGTTATATTAACTCCACCTTTTTAGTAGTTTTCCTCCTTTGGCAAGGCTGTGCTTCTTTTAAATGTATCTGATTTTAGCATAGAGAGTCAAATCTCATAAAAGTCAGACTACCTGACTCGATAAATCTGTTCAAAGCCTTTTACTGAAGTGGGAATTCTCTGTTTCTGAGAAATTGAAAGATTTAATGAATATATTCTTGTTATATTAGGATATCTCATTTTTCCCTCTCATAAATACTTGGGTTGATGATTTCCCACCCATTGGCAGGGAATGGCATTGCGTTCACTGCCATTGTAAGTGCTCAGACCCAGTTTAATTTCTCTCACAAGGAGAGTTGACAAAAGATCACAGCCACTAAGCCCTGGAATTACCCTAGATATTGCCCTCTGTGCTGTGCAAATGAAATCCTACAGAAGACCCTTTGGAAAAGAAGAACATGATTGTTAACACTCAGAAATCCATTTTGCACAGGGCAGCATTCATACACACAGACGTACAGAATGACAGGCAGAGCTGCCAGTTCCTCGATGAGAAAAGTCAGATGCTTAGCGCTACACACACACACACACACACACACACACACACACACACACACACACGCTGTCCCGCGCAGACACATACACCCCTCCCCCTGCAGCTCAGAGCCCCCAGCTCCCTTCTCCCACCCACCTCTCTCCCTTTCTTTCTCTTTCTCTTTCTCTCTCTCTCTCTCTCTGTCTCTGTCTCTGTCTCTCTCTCTCTGTCTCTCTCTCTCTCTCTCTCTCTCGTTCTCTTTCTCCCATGCCCTTGATTGACTACCAGGTCAGATAAGAAATTAAGACCAGTGAAATCAGAACCAGACAGCACCTGTCCCTTCTGCAGCCAGAAGAGAACTGAAATAAAGCACTTATGAAACTGCTGTGATCATAACCTTCAAAACACTGAACTCCTCCCAGCTGTTGGCTTTCTCAACCAAAGGTTCCACAATAGAGACGCTGGCACCAGGGCCCCAAAAATCTATTTGTATCAGAATGCTGTCATTTTGGGACAGGGCAAAGCGTTACAAACTGTAAAGATCCCTTTATAGCTACAAAGATTCTGAAAATAGATGTTGCCCTACTGATTTAGACTTGCTAATAGGTAGATCAGTTTGCTTCTATTTAAAATGATTCATTTGCTGTGAGAGAAAAATGATAGTAAGCAGTGATAAATACTTGGAAATGTGAACAACGCTTACTATTGGTCTTCATTCAGAGGACACGGGCACTCTTTTCTATTTCTTACAACCGAATTATTGACATTTGTAGGCAGCTACTGGATCATTTGCAGTAAAGTTGGGCTCTCAGGTAGAACTGTGAGTTACTCATTACCAGCAGCAAACATATAAGGACGGGGACAATTTATGTGCACAGTGGCCCATCATACGTGCCTGAGTGTACACTGCTAGCTATGTTTAGTGAGAAAATTTTCAATGATATTTTTCAGTACTTTATTAGATAACAAATATTCCTTTTTTAAAAAAAAACTGAACAATTTCTACTTAGTTCAAATTATAACAAAAAGTAACAAACTACTAATTTATAGAGAGAAAGGTTTTTACTCTGGGAACTTCAAACTGATCGTTGTAATGATGTGAAAGCATTTCTAACTGAATAACTTCACTAATATAAACTTTATTGTCATAATAACATATTTCATTTCTAAGCAAGGACTAGCAACATTTAACTGAATGCAACTGAGATATCATATAATTAAAAGTAAGGAGCCCTGTGAACAATACTTATTTCTGTACTCGTCACACTTGCCCACAGTTTAGCTTAGAAAGAATATTCTACGTTGTCACATTGCCATAGTAATTGCATATGGAAATTAGTCATTTGTTCAAATTGTACAAGAGACTAAAGGTAAAAACATTCAAAAGCTATTTTAGACAGATGTTAAATCCTCTCACATTTGCATGTGATGTTACAAATATACATATACACAAGAGTGGAGCCAAGAAATAGAAAAAGTCTGTAAATATTTATACGCAGAGAATATACACTATGGTCGTATACATACTACCTCTAATCTCCTTCTTCTAATGATTTATTTTATACTGTCTCATTAGACGCAGTTTTTCAACTGTGCTATTTTTCTTTTGAAATAGTAGACTGTTTACACGAGTGCTTCAAAGATATTTATGTAATTAGGGTTCTATTTCTACATTGGCTTTTAAATCCAAGTTCCTCTCGTTTTGGAATGTCATGTGCCCACAAATCAGCAGCACAGTGCCGCGCTGTTAGCTGAGCCTTTCACTCGAGGCAGGGCGGGTGGTGCTTAAGCAGAGAGACACCCACACCGAAACACTGGGTTTGGAATTCCGGCTCCTTCACCTCCAAGCCTCTCCTTTCCTCCGTTTACCCATCTTGAAATAAAGAGGATAAGGGCACCTAATTCACAAAGGTGCTGTAAAGATAAGTACGTTAATATTTGTAAAGTGGTTATAGTAGTACATAGCACATAGTAAATGCCAAATACCTATCTGTTGAAAATAAAATGAGCATTCTCAACTATTACTACATATATTCTAGCACGTAAATTCTGATATATATCTAATAAGATAGCTTTCAAGTATGTATCTGTATGGGGTTTTTATTTTCTGTTTCAAAGTAATTGTAAATTGATATAATTATGACAACAAAAATAATTTTTAAAAACATCAATAACATATAGTAAGTGTTTACTATGGCCAGGAACAGTTCTAAGCATCATCTCATGTAATCCTCCCGACTACTCTATGACAGAGGTACTGTCATTATTTCTACTTCACAGATGAAGAAACTGAAATTCAGCAGACAGTACATAATTTACTCAGGTCTTCAAAATTTTAAGTACCAAACCAGGACTTGAGAGGAAGCCTACCTGAGTCCAAGACCAGAACCCAAACAGCTTCTGCCTCCTTCAATAAAAGATTATTCAATGCCTCAGTTTTTCTTGGGCCATCATTTCTTTGTACTTTGATAACTGAACTAGTTATCTCAAGCCTTTCTTTCGTACAGTCATTGGCTTATATTGGTTAAATCTCATTATTGAAAAATAAAGTAGTTGATGCCAGGCCCCTGGGGATGGTTTCTAAACTTTTAGCCACACTTGAGCTTGTTTCAAGCTGAGATGGAAAGAATGCAGGACTGGGGATCACAAAATCAGGATCCCAGCTCTGCTCTTACCACTAACTATTTGTGTAACCTTAAACAAGAAACTGAATGAATCTGGCCATGAAAGTTTATTGTGATGCAGTTACTCATGTTTTTGCACTGTCTATTACTTATTAAATTGAAATGGAAAATAGTTTTTGCTGTTGAAGAAAAATATTTTCTTGAACCTAAAAATATGAAACTAAAATTACTCTTTGACTTTTCCCTGTAGTAAGATCACTTTAAAAGTTAATTTTTTAACACACGCCTAAATCTGATACCCTTCGTAACACAAAAAAATTCATAGCACTTGGCTTCTCACAATTTAAGAGGCCACTGGTTAACATCCAAAACATATTATTAAAACAATATTGTTTCCTGGTCTGTTTTTCAAGGAAGAAGAAAAGTCTGATATCTTCTTACGTACATTACAAGAAGTTTGATGGCATTCAAATGGGTTAAATGAACCAAAGGAATGTCTATCTGTGTGTGTGTGTGTGTTTGTGTGTGTTGCTTTCTCTCCATTGCAAGCATTTTTACAGGTCATCATGCCCCGGTACTTCTCTAATACTGAGAAAAAGAAATCAAATACTGTTAGAAAAGGAGAGACCGGGTTGGTAGATGGTGACTGGGTTCCTATGTTCTGCTTCTGTCAGCAGTCACAGAACCATAATCTGGACATTCCACTAAAAGTCCAAATGGGAGCCATAGCAGAGAAGGCAACAGAGTGGACGGTGGACAGAAAAGACGTTTGAAAGCTTTATTTGCACAAGTGGGAGCGCAGCACCTTTCCAGGGCCTGAGAGAAATGACACAAAGGGACCATACGCCACTGTGGTGTATGTCCAGGAGTGTTTGTGTGGGTGCTCACCTTCCTGTAACTGCCACTGGGGCTAATGCCCCTAGTTTCAAAATGTCTTCAGCAAATGCTGAAATCATTCTTTTATATTAAAAGAGCAGATGACAAAAGGAATTCACTGAGAGTTTTGCAAGAATAAGGACTAGCTCAGAAGGGATAAAGGCAGCTGATACAACTGTGAAGTCCAAACAAATTATCTGAACATTCTGTTAACAACAGCCCCTGCTGACTTCAGTGCGTGGCAGGGGAAATGCGCTTGAAGATTGTATTTGGCTTTGTATATCATATCTTTCATATTCAAGGACCAAAGGTTTTTAATTGTTATACAGCACATAGAATCACTGTTACTAATATACTAAATACCCTCATGTACAGAAATATAAGCATCATATATGCTTATCTAAATATTTATCACTCAAGAGATGAGATTTTTTTGGTCCCCTCAAAAACTCCGGAAGTATTTCTGTACTAGAAAATACTAGTTCTTACAAAATTTGAAAGTATTCTTTTAATATCATAAATGTTGTCATTTGTCTTGGCAAAGTCTTAAATTAGGAGCTATAGTTTTAATTCACAGGCTATGAGTTGGGGTTTGGCATCTTGTGGCGTTGGGTCTCCAAGACTTATAAGGAATATTTGGGTCACAAACACAAATTATCATTCAACAACAATTCCACACATTTGTAAATTACTTTGTAGGTTTTGAAACTCTCAAAAACCACACTTGGTTATTCTGAGGATCAGAGAGCCACATAATTCCTAAATCTCTCTATAAAACAGTGGCTCTTTAAAATGTATGATTTTCTTTTCTCCCCAAATAAACTTTACAACAGAATTTTTCTACAAAATATAGTATTAATGGGTTTATAAACCATTTCACTGCAGGGCAGCCATCTTGAAAAAAATTACGTTAAATTGACTGGGATCTATATTAACATCATTTTCTCATTGATTATTATTATAAGCAATCCAATTTAGGTTAAAAAATATAAATTGCAATGCTTAATACAAGAAACTTTCATTTTCGTTTTTCATGAAATTCCAGAAATGTTGAGGTGAAAGAAATTTATAATGTCGCTTACCTCATATTAAAAGTGTGCTGATATTGGGCTTCCCTGGTGGCGCAGTGGTTGAGAGTCCGCCTGCCGATGCAGGGGACACAGGTTCGTGCCCGGGTCTGGGAGGATCCCACATGCCGCAGAGCGGCTGGGCCCGTGAGCCATGGCCGCTGAGCCTGCGCGTCCGGAGCCTGTGCTCCGCAACGAGAGAGGCCACAACAGTGAGAGGCCCGCGTACCGCAAAAAAAAAAAAAAAAAAAAAAAAAGTGTGATGATTTAAGTCCTACAATAAAATCCACATAGTGATCTTATCCTGTTATTTCATTTATGTATATGAAAACATATAAACCTCTGTCCTTTATATAAGTGCACTCACATATCTTTGCTAAAAAACCTATTGCCTGTAGGATTTATAACCAAATAAATGTGTATTTATACATGGAATAGGTTGTATCCTAATAAATATATTCTTTATAACAATCAATATTGGAGTCCTAAAATCGATTTTATGAAAAAATGACCATTCCCCTCCTTACAGCCTAAAGTACCTCACATCCCCCATGAGCCGCCTCCCAGGTAAGTCAATAGGAGCTCCACATGGGACCTGAGAGGAGAATTTTGCCCTGTAAGTGTAATCCATTTATTGGTTTATGGACCAAAAAACCTCTCGGGAGTGTTACAAACTCATATGCTTTCCTTGAGTGATGGGTTTTGCACTTGGATTTCTTATTTAATTGAAAGATGTGTAAAAACTTATGTATAAATAGAGTTCCCTATTGGTTACACATTTCAAGAGCACCTCAAGAGTATAAATTATTCCATCAAGGGGTTGGAATAAATTATACTCAATAATTGGAATCAATTTTCCCTAGAGTAAGCACAAAAAAATTCCCATTAACGTGGATAGAGGTTGCATATAAAGCATGAGATGAAAATATAATATCACCTACAAATTAGCTTTGTATTCCTGAATAGCTGGAGAAGTAGCACAGCGAGATAAGCCTTCTCATATTGAACTATATCCTTTCTGGGTAAAGTCCCCACTGCATTCGGATATGGCACAATGTCAGTGGATAAACTGCAGAAAAGAGAATACAAAAGCCTAAGTGGACAGTCGCTGTTTTGTGTCGATCACTTATTAAATGGCAGTGGCATTCCCTGGCTCATACCTACCTTACAGTAATTCTGTGGAAGACTGAAGAATTATTATATGAAAAATACACCTCAGTCCTTTGAAGAAAGAAAAGGTTAAAGTCACCAATTTGAGCATCAGTAGGCGCAGTGGTCACATATTGGGGAACTTAATATATCCCAGCTACTGTGCTAAACATTATATTTATACCATTCTGTTTGAGACAATGTAGCAAAATGGCTAAACATGCACACTCTCCACCCAGACTCCACAGGACTCAAATATCAGTACTATTACCTTCTAGCCGAATAACCTTGTGCAACTGACTTAACCTCTCTGAGACTCAATTGCCCCATCTGTAAAATGGTGATGACAACGGCACTGCCCTCACAGGACTGTTGTGAAAATTAAATGTGCTAGTTTATATGAAGCACTTAGAACAGTGCAAGGCACATAACAAGTGTTCACTATTAACATTGTTGTTATTGTTAATTTAAAGGGAAACAGAGCATAGTTGTACATACCCCTGTAATCAACAGTGTGTTTGTGGCAAGAGTCCCAAAAAGAGTCTATTCTGCACAATGGCCGCGGGAGCTAGCATAGGTCAAGCTGGAAGCCAAAGGTGAGTAACTGAGGGCTGTACATGTATAGAAGTCTTCCTAAGCCTCCCAGAAAGAATGCAGACTGGAGCTGGTAGCTAGTTATCTGGACTGGGTTTCTTTACTAAATAATGGAAAAGAGTAAAAAAGAGTAAAACAATGGCCATCCTTTAGCCTCTGTTGCAGAATGCATCACTCTTCACCAATAGCTAATTTCTCTCCCAGCAGGAGGATTATATGTCCCCGTCATGCTGAAGTCAAATTTGGCCACCTGACTTGCTTTAGCCAATGAAATATGAACAGAAGTAATATAGTGTCACTTCTGAGTTGAAGCTTTCATAACCCGGGTAGTAGCACCAAGTTACTTTTTCTCCCTTTCGTGGTTCTGGCCAGTGTTGTAAGCTGATGTCTGGAGGGGGGAAAATGATGCTGCAGAGATCTCAGGTGACCCATGACGGACATAAAATTTGAGACATGGATGTACTGTCTTTTATTGTAAGCTTCTGACATTTGGAGGTTGTTACTTCAACACAACTAGCCTATGAGGACTAACACAAAGCTAAGACAGTGCCCCAGATTAGGGAGGAAACTCACCCTACGGTGATGAGGATGCATTAATGAGGATTACCTGCTGCAGGGAAATCACCTGGTCAACTTCAGCAGCCTCAGGAATGCCCCGGTTAACATCATGCATGACAAGAAGATTAATTTCAAAAACACCACCCTCAACAGTTAGAGAATAATTAGGCAATAATTAGGACCCACACTTACATGGGGAGCCAGAGTAGGCAGAGACCCTGGGGCAGAGAGACTGAATGTCCTTTCAGAGGAAATCATGTACCTCTCATCACCTCTTTGAGTTGGTAGGAATTTGAGGGGCAGGTGTTCCCTTTCCTGGTGGCGGCTCAGTCTATTTTTATTCCTGCTTCTAATGTAATGCAAGCCCTTTTTTTATACCATCTTCTTGATACCTGATGTTAGACAAACTATCAGCAGAACGGCTTGAGAAGTAAAGTTACGCATTAAAAACAAACATCTGAAAAGATGTCAACAAAATAAATAGCCAACAAATATGAATAGAACACCTGCAGGGCACTGTGGGAGGTACCACAGATTCACAAAGAACTGCTAAGGTCCATCCCCTCCTTCAAAGAACACTAATAAGTGAGCTTTTCCTGTGCACTAACCTTTGGCTAGGTACTTTACATGAGTTATCACCAGAGTCCTCAGAACACCAGAGGAGGGTTCTACGATTATCTCCATGTGCCAGGTGAGGAAGTTAGGCTTGGGACGTGAATGGGATAACTTGCGTGAGGTCCTACAAGAAGAAGAGAGCCAAGACAGGATTTGAATTCTGGAATTTTGACTCCAAAAGCTGAAGTCATAACCACTACCTGATAGCAGAAAGTACTATTCAAAGAAACTTTATTTTGGTTGGGGAACAAAAGCATTGACAAAGATAAATTTCAGCTGTAGTAACAGTCATAAGGTAGAAGATGATTAATTGACAAATGATTGGCAAAAGACAATGAAGTGGAAAGGTGGGTTCATAGAAAGAAGATAGCCCTAGTCACTTTCATGGCCTGAAGAAACTTCAGATGGAAAGAGGGCTCCGAGCAGGATTAGTAAGGATTGGATAGGTGGTCATTACAGAAACCATTAGAAAAAACCAAAACCCTAGTAACTAGGTACCACGGAGGAAAGGTCACCAAAAAAAACACTACTAATAAAAAGCAGAGCAAGTCTTTCATCCCAGCTTCAAATATGATTTCACTGCTAGCATCCTTCACATATTTCTTGATTCTAAAGCTGAGAAAAAAGAAAGCAAAAACTTCAAAAGACCTTTTTGACATTTATTTCTTTGCTCTAAACACAGCTGTAACATTATCAAGATTTCATTCTTAAAGAGACTAATCTCTCTGGCATAGACAGCACTGGCTGGGTAACCAAGTCTGCTCTTGTATTTATCTTACTGTTTAAGAGACAGCTATGGATTTTAGAAACCCTCTTTCTGGGAAATAGTTCCAGTTTAGCTCACTTGCCACTCAGATGAGGAAACCAAGGTCCAGCCAGGCTGCGACAGTGCCTGAGGTCACACAGCGAGAGCAGCCTCTCATATCTCCAGATTCCTAAGGACAGTAGTGGCTGGGGCAGCTGTGGATTCCTGGCTCCCGCAGAGAACCAGGAAAGTTAAAAGTGCTGCAAGAAACAGGGAGCAATACAGGGATTGAAAGAGTCCAGAAAAGAAATTATTAAATACACAAAAATGCAAACTGCTTTCAGCCCCAAGTATTATGCACTGAACTTCAGAAATTTCCAGGAAGTCTTCAACTTCCATCTTATACATTATAGGAAATGTCACTGCCTGCATAGTTTAGATTTTTTACTCTATGTCGGAAGAGAATATGAGATTCTCCCCAAGTCTAATAAAAGTGGAATACCCCTCGTTAAGACCTCAGTCAATTTTATAAATCAACATAGATCTTTTGCTCCCTTCCACGCTCATTGATCTCTTAATTCTATATGAATTGTAAATTCATATTATTACACTTAGTTAATTTGAAAGATAAAATTTTTAAAGGTGTTCAAGTGAAAGTAAAACTTCTTTAGAATGTACAGTATTATGGACCCGTTAACCATGGTTTTTTTTAGAACAACGATGCACCAAAATAAATCCACAAAGAGAGGCATGCTGAGTTGATGTCCTGGGTTCTGCTCTTAAAGCTCTTAGAGAACTGTCTGGAATTATAAGTGCCTCAAGCAACTTTCAGGGCCTACTCTGCTATAATACTCCATTTAATAGAGTAATTGCTGGTTTGATGATGTGGGAACAGCATTATCATTCCCAAAGCAATGACAAAATTTTGGAGTCAGAAAACACTTCCAAAGACATTGTAGATTTTTTTAAAATTAATTTTTTAATCTCTCTACCTCTTAGCAGTCAGTGGAATGAAGGGGGGAGAAGAAATCTCCCTCTGCTTAACAGTTGATTATGCTCACTAAAACCAAGTTAAGTGTTCAAATAGCTGGGGAAATGTAATGATATTTTGAATTTAGGTGATTTACATATGGTGGTAGCATTGCTGTATTAGCTTTAAGTTAATGACTGCTTTTAAAAAAAATTCTATTTACTAAACCAAATCAAAGTTATTTTGTGCTGAGTTTTGGAACCTAAACAGCCTGAAGCAAACAAAAGATAATGAGACAAAAAAGACTTAGAGAAAAGCATTTTTGTCTCGTATTTCATGAATCTTAATCTCAGTTTGGGGTTCTACCAACAGAAGTTGAATCAAATAAAATAATTGAAAGTAGAACTAGCTCATCATATACAGAAGAAATTCTATGAATCATAAAAAAAATTCCCGATTTATGATCCATGAAGCCCTCCTAGACTATTCTAATCACTATGAACCATTTAAATATAGTAATTATTGAAGTATTAAAGCATAAAATCGCTCCATTAAAAACATGCTAGGATTACTTAATAGGCTAACAACCATAGGAAACTCCATATTTCTGTGCTGGTTGTAAACAGAGTGGTGCTTCTTCAGAACTATAACATGATTCAGAACATTTCAGAAGCTTTTTTTATGGCATGGTTAACCAGAAAATCCATTTAAAATTTGAAGTTTAAAAAAAAAGATATAAATCCTATGTTTTTCTTTGTATTTTGCAAATTTTATTGCATCAGTCAAAAAATGTGACTCGGGTAGTAAAATGTAATGGTTGCTCAGTGTAATGGTATGTGTTTGAAATACAACCCATTTGCTCTTCATTCATTTTGGCTTCATAGTTGGCAACATTACAAAATTTTTTCTATAAAATATTCTTTGTTGTCCTGTTATCATATTCATATAATTTCTTTATTTTATCTTTCTTGATAAAATATTTTCCACCCGTGTCTGCTTTTTATCACTTTACAACTTACTGCCACATGCCCTTTTCTCTTGGCAAGGTTTATGAAGTGTCTTGGCTAAGAAAACGCTTGAACTGGCTTATCAACGGGCAATTGTCGCCTAGGACTTGAGTGACCACAAGGCATTATCTGAGGGTCACTACTGGACCATCCTCTCTCTTTCTCTAGCGACATGTTTTATGATCACCTTGAGAAAACAAACCAGATTTTTTCTCATAATTTACAACATAACAACTGAGTATTCACTAGCTTCCTCTATCTGCCCCCCATGTGTAGATTTTCCATAAATCACAAACACACAGGGCATTCCTTGGTTCTGTCTGTGCCAGCCAGCACATCGGAGTACATGGAGGACACCGTGGCAGCTGAACAAGTCGAACATTTAAATACCCTACTCATCCCTGGTTTTGGCTTCCTTGCATTCATCTAGCTGTTTATGGACACGCAAAAGCTCCAAAAGCTGTTTTCCTTGGCTGTGAATTGGACTCTATAAAGTGTGTCTTAGTAAGAGTATTGTATTCCTGTCCTTTAAAACCTAGCCAGGTACTTTTCAGCTTTGGCAGCTTTTCCGATGCCTGCACTGGCAGGGCCTTATTCCTTTACGATTACTGACAACACACAGGTCCTCGCACTCCGCTTGACAAAGTCATCTTTGCACTTTGTTAACATGACTTTAAAGCACAATCTCTATCCTCCCCCAAATCGCTTATATTTGTTTAGCATTGGAAGCCAGTGAATTATGACCCCTATTAACAAGGGAAATACCAAAACATGAGTCAATTTATTCATTTAGAAAAACAAAAAGGTCCTCATTAGACCTTCATAAAAATGAATTACTCTGATGAGCTACGGTAGGCACTACCCTAGGCAGTTTGTGGACCACAAAAAAAGAAATTATATAAACCCTGTCATTAAAGAGTGTTGTTAGAAAACTCCAAATACATGCATGTAAAATAACTGGAGAATTTTATATAACAAAGCAGTTGATGAGAATGTGTGATACACTGTCAACTGAATGTACAACAGTAAAAATGATATTCATTTCAGTTTAGATAGATGGTATATGTCTTGTAAAACAAAAGGTATTCAACAAAGGAAACATTTGGTAAACACCACAATGATCACAGTGTTAGGAAAAACAAAACTATCTGGTTACACAAAATTTTACCTGTACCTCTTTTTGTCGACATTAGCCTTAGTTTATAATAGTGCTTAGTTTTAGTCTTAGTTTATAATAATGCTAACAAACGTTCAGCACTTATTATAGCCAGCTCAACATTCAGTCTTAGGTTGCCTTCAGAAAGCAAAGCCTGACACAAAAGCTCATGGGTTGCTATTTTATTAAGGAGTGCAATCCCAGGCAGCAATAGTGAGCGACAACGGCAAGGAGGTAGTCCCCTCTAAGTGGAACTGATGGCTTAATCGTACTGCATCATCCTCCCAAAAGTTTGCATCTTAGGACAGTCTTTCCAGAAGGAGAAAGGAGAGAGATTTTATCTCAGCCCGCATCTTTCAATTGTCAAAGATTGCCACAGAACTCATTACTTCCCCCACGTTTCTGGGCTGTGCATGTGCGGCCCGGAGCCGTCTCCCACAGCTCCCCCCTCCTCAGCATCAAGAGGAAAATCCCAGGGCAGGCAGCGAATGCACTGGGTGCAGGCCTTAGGGAGGCCCCGTCAAGGTGCACCTATGTGAAGTTGATTCCCTTCCAGCCGCTGCACCTGCCCAGGACTGATCACAGCTGGGACAGGAAGAAGGCGAGCCAGGGGTGAGGATCTGAAGTGGTACCTGGAGGTGTCCGATCACACTCATCACTTCATTTAATTCTCCCATCAGTAATACAGGCTAGGTGCACGTACATCCCCACTTTACACGTGAGGGAACAGAGGTTCACTGAGCCCAAGAAGCTCACCTAAAATCACACAGCTATTAGCAACCCGTAATCAAGAAAGTTTAAGCCCATTCTATTATTATCAATTGGTCGATTCAGCCAAGACAACATACGGTGTTTCCCACAAACATAAGTGTAAAAAACATAAACATATGATCTCATTTAGTGAAAAGAGAAGTTCTTAACCTGACCTTCCCAATTATCACACGCCTGAGAGTAACTATAACACGAGCAGACGCCAACCTCTTGCCTGCCCACCAAACCCACCTCACTTCTAATAAATCAGGACAGAAATTAATTCTAAAGAGATGTGTGTCTAAGAAAGATGGAACACAAACAAAAAAAAAACACTTTTCTATTCAAATAAAGACCTTAATGGCAAGGTGACTTGGTGTGGCACAAAGGTAGGTGTGTAGAACAGGAAGAGAAGGAGAATTACAAGTTGAAGGGATAGCAGATGACATAAAGCATCATCAATCAAGGTCACATGTTGTAAGTTAATTGTGCATTCTTGGAGGGCAGGAGCAGGTCTCTTTCATCCTCATGGCCCCATTGCCCAGCTGAGTACAGGGCACCTAGCAGGTGCTCATTCATTTATTCTTTCAGTCAATAAATATTTACTGAGAATCCCCTATATGTCAGGCACGTTCTACGGACTGAAATACAGCATCGAACAGAGCTCACAAATTTCTTGCCTTCGTGGAGTTTACAGTCAAATGAGAGCAGATGTTCAAACTACAAAAAAATATAAGCTAATTTCATGGCGTAATGTGTTAATAAGCAAATAAAGTAAGTATTTGGTAGGCTAAACTGAACTTACGGAGTTAAGGTAGAAGGGAATGTAGAACTGTTATCTGAAGGAGACAGAAAAAGGCTTAAAATAGTCACTAGTGTATATGTTTTAAGACATCAAAAAAAGGGAGTAAGTGGTTGAACTCCTCTGAGCTGTTGTTTCATTACCTGTAAAATGAGGATAAAATCAACTTCATAAGATTTTTAAGGATGAAAGAGATATTATATGTGAGATTATTTTCTAAAATACAGAAACAAATATTAGCTGTTGTTATGACTCTAGTATTGTATCCATCTTTTACTCTTAAAACATGTCACTTTATAGATTTGTAAGAGCCACATACACACACACACACACACACACTTTTTTCAGAGGAATATTCTCTCATTTCACAAACAAATTAACTTCTCTCTCATAATTGATCCATTTGAGAACTTTTTTAAAAGAGAGAGAAAAAGTCTGAGCAAATATTTCTGCAAAGGAATGTAACCAGCATTCAAACAAAACTTTGTTAAGGAAGTTATTTCAGTAAAATCAACCCATCCCATTCACACATCTCGATTATCTGAAGGATGAAACTCAATGTCACATAACCGACAAGACCTTGAGAGCTTAGGACTTGAGGAAAATATTCAATTGTCATGCAGCTCTAGTCACATCTGTTTTCTTATGAGGCTCCATAAAACAAAGAGATAAATAGCATTCACAAATGACAGATGGTTTTATGTTTTATTATCTGTTAAAAATTTATATATATATTTTTTAAGAGAGAAAAGGATGTACTAAAAGTCAAAACTTTGGCTTTATAGACACTTAACAGCATCTGTCTAGAAAAGAAGAGAAAGTTGAGTCAAAATTTGAGGTTTGCAAAACAATGTTTTGCTCCATGTGGTGCATTTAATAGGTAAATCACTGCATTCATACTCAAAATGCAGCAACCTCCGTTGCCAACATAACTTCTCCTACTTTATAACTGAAGTTTCTTGGGAGAAGTGGAATACGTTCTGGGTACAATTTAGCTGTGTGAAGACTTGCTAATAATGGACCGCTCTTAATCTGGGGCCCTTAATTGTACTTAAAGTGTTTTTATTATGAGAAGTGATTAAGTACAGAGCACTTACTACATTCACAACACAGTAATCGTTTGAATTCAAGTCGCTAAAACTGAAATTTATATGTTGAAGGATGGCACAGACCTGATCATCAAGTTTACAACTTGAAATGCCATACATATTTGCCATGGTACACACTTAGTAATTCAACAAATTATTGCCTTCTCCTTTATTTTCCAGGCTCAGCTCAAACATGAAAAGGAAATTTGACCTGCATTTAATGACCAGCTCTGTTAACAATTTTGTCATGGTACCTGCATCCTAGTTCGACCCAAATGTAATACTTGACCAGCACCAGATGCCACAGCCTTAGTTTCATTAGCATGAAAAGGCATGCGTGGCAGTTGTTAACAGAGACTGCTTAAATAACTATATTTATGTAGTTTTTCTAAAAAAAAAATCTGTGTCTTACTCCGGAGAAGATTTGAAGCAGAGCTCATATAAATCATATCAACTGAAAAATTCAACATATGTGAAAAGTACTCCATTCCTTGATACGGTCAATATGGAATAATTTATGTTTGTCAACAGCATTTGCTAAAAAAAAATTACAATTAGATGTCATTGTTAGATTCTCTTTTTACTTGTTTCTTGTGTGATTTCCCCTTTTGATCTCATAAGAGCTTACGAGCCTAATTTAACATTGAATTATACCTAAAGAACTTTCATATACATCTGTCAGAACTGTCCATGGATAATAGAAGAGAGTTAACAATAAGCTCACTACTATCAACACCACCACAATCCCACCCCTTTCCAAGAACTTGGAAACAAGTTTGCATTCTGGGAGAGAGAGTACATAATAAATATAAAACGGATTGGAGAAGAGATGGCCAAAAGAACTTGATTGTAACCTAGTTTAAGTATTATATCTAAATGGGAAAAAAGAGAGTCAAATAGCTGTCAGGTCAGTCACTGAAGCCTAAGATAAAAAGAGGCACAGACATAGATATCTGTCTAGTATAGGATTTTAAAACTAACCTCCTCTCATGCTTTCTATTTCTCAAAGAACATGACTAGACGGAGAGGTCATGAGTAGGTATACAGTAAAAAACAATTCACTTGCACTTTATTCACTGTAAAATAACGCACCGGTATTCTGCTTTTGCGTATTAGTCTTCTGTGAGCTTTGTTAGCATGAATTAGAATCACTCAACTTGACCTGCTCTAGGCCAATGAAGTTTCTGAGTCAGTCAGGAAGGGGACAGACTAAGACCTCACCACTTTTGCAGGCTCTTGGGAAACAGTCAATTGTTTTTCTCTTGGTGAAAATCTAACTCCACTCCTTAATTTTTTATTCAAACTTCTATAATGATAGAAAGAAGTAAAAGCCTCAGAAAAGAAATTTCCTACACTTTATACTTATTAATCCCAGGTTATTTTCAGTAAAATTGACTGTTTTTACAAAGTAAGTTTCCTGAAATTTTAGGACAGGCCACCTAGCAGAGAGGGTTGTTGAAATAACAACTAGAGTCTAGTCACTAGACCTAGAGTTCTCCAGCATGGCACGGTGACTATGCATCAGGGGAGAAATGGCATTTTATATTTCTCTAAAATCAATCCACATCTCCCCCAAAAGTCTGCCTTTCCTACACGGTGTGCAACTGTGAAGACAATAATAGTGACAACAGTGATCATGATAGCTAAATATGTGGGTCTGTGATACGTGCCAGTCACCTAGCTTCACATATATTTCATATACATTTAACAAATACATGTATTTATACTCATCTAATCTTTGCAATAATCCTATGATATAGGTATTATAATCTCTCCGATTTTGTAAGTAAGGAAGTTAAAATTTTGATTGCTTCAGTAATTTCCCCAGTATTATACAACTAATAAATGATGAGGCTGGAATTTTAGCCCAATTCTTTCCAAATCCATAAACGATGCACTTGACCACTAACCTATGTATTGCTACCAACAAGTGCATCTGAACTGTTCTCAAGTTTATTGATAATTCTTCTTAGAGGATTCTTACCACAATTTTTGTAACCATTGTGTAAATACTATTACATATAATAGCATTACATAAATAGTATTATATAAATAGTATAAATACTATATTTCTGTTTACTTATCTTGAAATTTGCTCCTTCAGAAACCTCCCCTACTTTTAAAGTTTTGGAAATATTAACTGCATATACCTTCACATGAGAATAATATTTACTCTCATCCTCTTTTTTGTCCAGACTGAATGCTTCACCTGTTTAGTTTCACTATAGGTAGCCTCTTCTGAACTATCCCCGGCTCTTTGCTGGCTTTCTTAGTCTGTTCTGACAAACATATTAGTGACAACAGCAAAAAGCACTGAGCACTGCATATGCAGACATATCTGATTTTGAACAATGTTTTTTTCTAATATACAAAAAAATGTGAAACTGAGGAAACTTGCAGGTGGATGGATGCTTTCCTGAAGGTCATCAGTGTAGAAGGGGCATTCATTTTGTTTTGTAGACCACCACAGAACAGAACAATAACTGTTAGAAAGGGAGATATTTCTGCTCAAAATCAGGAAATTATTTGTGATATTGAGAGTCCAACAGATTTGGCTCCAAGGAACTGAGTGCTGGAAGCCCTCTTTGTACAAATCTTAAAATCACGATGCTACACTGTCTTCAAGGCCTGTTCAACTTCAATATTCCATATTTCTTTTTGACGACACACAGCTTTTTCCAAGTTTAAAAACCCAGTGGTTGATGCCTTTAAATATTTTTAGAATAACTGTTACATCTTATGGAATAAACTTGGTCTGGAGAAAAACAATTCTTCTTGAACTATTAACTGCCCACAGCTTAAATAATAGGGCTAACTTCAGTAACGCAAAACAGTTATTCTTCTGGGGTCTATACTGAGTAGCCTTGTGGAAAAGAACCATGTTTTCTTTCATCCAACCTGTCATTTTACTGATTGGATTACTGTTCTATTGCTTTATACGAGCTAATGTTAGTATCTGGGGATAAAAAGAATTTTAAAAAACACGGTCCTTCTCTTAAGGACCTCAGGAAATTTGATAAGGAATATATATAAACAACTATACTAAATGTGACAAATGCAATAATAAAGGTCTGCGTAAAATTCTACAAGAGCCCAGAAGATGGAACAATGTCTTTATATCTATTTAACATGGGGCTATCTTGTATATACGAAAATTGATTAAAAGGAAAACTGAGAATTCCCTGGCTGTCCACTGGTTAGGACTTGGCCCTTTCACTGCCGTGGCCCAGGTTCAATCCCTGGTTGGGGAATTAAGATCCCACAAGCCTCGCAGTGTGGTAGAAAAAAAAAAAAGGAAAATTCAGCCAATTTCGTTATTGCTGTCCTTTTTTTACATCCTGCCTCCTCTTCCCACTTTTCAAAATCTATTTCTTTTACTACAGGTCTTGACTTCACTATTTAATTTTATATTGCCCCATATAATAATAATCACATTATGAGGAAGATATTTACATGGTTTTAAATTTCTTCTTTCCCATTCAAGCAATTTCCCTCTCCCTTTTTTAAATTCTTAATTCAGAAATAATGCCAATATCCTTTTATAATATAGATATATAAGCTGTCTACTCCTGGGAATTGAATTTCTGTTCTTAAACGTATTGTTGTCATGTATGATAATAACAGTGACCCTCTGATAAGATGGCACAAGTTTTGACTTGAAATTATTTTGAATTTCTACACTTTAATGAGGTTTTCTCTCCACATTTTTGTTGATTAGGTCTTTCGGTCGCTCTTCTTTATCTTTCCCACATGGGTGGAAGATGAGTAATCAAGGTTTGGGGTATAATCCACAACCAAGGGGCAGGAACTAACTGGCCCTCGACCACATAACCAACATGCTCTAATGAACAAAGCTGACCAAATTCAAGAGTGGCTCAGGACACATTTTATCACAATAAGCATTTCCAGCTTCAGACCAAATAACAAAGTTATCTGAGACTCTCGGGTTAATGTCATGTTTATCAAACACGCCTGATCAGAAGAATCACCAAACGGCATTCAATTGATAGACCTCTCCCTTAAAAGTCAGATTAAGTAGATCAGGGGTGGGATCTGAAAATATTTTATTTTAACAAAAATCTAAAATTATCCTAACCACCAGGAAAATTTAAGACAGCTTTCACCTACCACCATAAGTCACTGTCATCTACTACACACTTATTAACTTACAGACTTCATGATATAACTCACTAATGATTTAATCCAATCCACGCCTCCTGATAGCAAATACTCAGTGTACTAAAGACATTCCAAAATAAATGATGTGTACCTTTCTATATGTTCTGTTTTAAGAAAAATTGTTATTGAAGAACATAAACAAGAGAGAGTTATTTACACCAGTATATACAAATCAGAGGAAAGGAATGGAAACATTATACAAAAAAAGAAAAGAAATAACAATTATGCATTAGCCATAAACTTTAAACCCAGCACTGATTGGATATACTCAAAGAATTTTACACTCCTTCTCTGACCCCCGCTCACAGTTTGTTGTTTGTAGCTACAGCAATTCAGACCTTGTAGCTGCTGAGCATATAAACATTAAAACAAACTTTTCCATCACTTTCCATGTATCTAGAATGCCTCATTCTCAAATCAGGATTCCTCCATTTCTTGCCAAATCAAAACATTGCCAGGCTTGCAGTCCTTTTATTTTTGGAGACCTTACACCATATTACATCAAACATATTAAGACGATGCCTCAATCACATTAAATATAATTTTTCTATAAATATTTTTTAAAATTTTTATAATCTGCCTTTTGATATTATTTGGCCACAGAAAACGAATTTAAGTCACAGCTAGCTATTATTTCTCAGCAGTTACCATGCACATTTTAGGATTCTTCAAAAGGGGAAAATGTATCACCTGCAAATTGTTTTCAAGTGTAAGAACTTTCATAAATAATAAAATTAACAATTAATAAATGGCAGATATTTTATTATTAATCTCAATTTTGTAATTTCTTCTTCTATTTAGAATCAAATGAAGGTTTTTTGTTTTTTTGTTTTTTAGATAACAAACAATTAACCGATCTCTAAAAAGCTTGGAGGCCCTGTATGCTATCCCTATAATGCTTGATGGCCCTGCCCCATCTAAGACTATGAAATAAATCAATTCATCTAATGTTCCTCTTTTACTGTCCCATGCCCATTCCAGAAGTTCTTCATCTTTGGGGTAAACAAAATAATGCTCCTAGGGTGATCAGATTTGATCATCTAAGAACAGATTTGAGAGAGGATTTTGAGAGCATCATTTATGTCCAGAAATGTTTAACAAACTTTTATAGTTTTGTTTGGGGGTTTGTTGCTCTTTTCTGAACCTTACAAAATTATTCTAGATAGTTAGGCCTCCCTGCTGTTCCCATCTGTCAAGATGTGTCAGTTCCGTTGCAGAGGGACTACACTTGGAAGGTAAAAAGGGCAAGCCAGTATGAATATAATCAGAGTCATTGAAATTAACTTGCTAACTTACCTTCTCACGTGATAGATAAATGTATTTGTGAACCTGTTAGGACTCTGGTCCTTTGTGCTTATGTGCACAATTAACTTTTTAAAACAAAACATCGAATACTTAAACACATATCTAAGAGCAACAATTCTTTGTCAGTATGAACTAAGAATTATCATCCTGGAGGACTAGGAATGAACTGACTCAAATCCTGAGTTGGATAAAGAATTTTATTTTTCTCATTATTAGTTTGATAATAACAGTTAGATCTAGAAGTAACATAGCACGTCAGCAGAAGCCTCCTTTCACAGTATTTGTGTCAGAGCTAGCAGCATAAATGCTGAAAATCTTACAGGCAATCCTGCTCTGCTAAGATCTGCAGATTTAACTGTTTAGGTAGCTCAGATAAGCTTTTGAATAAGCATCTGAATTTCTGGATGCTTTTGGAAAAGGAACCAAATTCCTCTCCTTTTGAGATTCACTTATGTCTGATTCTAATGCATTCATGTAGGAATAACAGAAGGTCTTGCTTTACATACCTAAGCTTATCATTAATATTAAACAATGAATTTAATATTGTCAGCCATGTGGTACTTCATTCATTCCAGTGAGCAGGAATCTTTTGTGTTTATTTCCAGCCAGTAAAATGCTATGCTATTTGCTTTCTTCAAACAACTGCTGTCTTTCTCTGGGGAATTGAGGCATTTCATGGAAAAGTGCAATCACGATTCCAAAAGACTAAATGATATAAAAACCGTAAAACTGTACATGGAGTCAGGATGTGGTAATGTAACAGCAGAGGAGGCTGCTGGTGACAGGCTTTGTTTTCCTGCTCTAGTTAAAATCCAGTTACTGCTTCCATTTGTTTATATGTTGGATTCCTGTTAACATTGATTATATGCTGTTACTTTCCTTTCCCAAATTAAAGTTGCAAGTTGAAAAGTTGCACACCACTACGAACGTTTACTTCCTCATAATTGATTTGTTTGTGATCAGAATAAATTGTCACTTACCTGGTGAGCATATGTGGTTCATGAGTCCAAAGGACACGTTTCTAGAGAAGATGTTTTCTGAGTCTCTAGAAAAATTTACAGACCTGTCTTTTTAAAAAATCAAAAAATATGGGGCTTCCTGGGTGGCGCAGTGGTTGAGAGTCCGCCTGCCGATGCAGGGGATACGGGTTCGTGCCCGGTCCAGGAAGATCCCACGTGCCGCGGGGTGGCTGGGCCCATGAGCCATGGCTGCTGAGCCTGCGCGTCCGGAGCCTGTGCTCCGCAACGGGAGAGGCCACAACAGTGAGAGGCCCGCGTACCGCAAAAAAAAAAGGCTGCTCAGACAGGTAAGCTGACCAACAGTAAGTAATAGTTTAAAACACACTTTAAAACCAGATTTTTTTTAACTCTACATATGTTTGCCACTAAAAAAAAAGAACCAAAAAAAAAATGAATAGTACGTTTTAACCTTCTACTGTCTTCAAGGCACTTTTGCTTTTACCCACACTCCTTCATTTCATCCTCACAACTTTTTGCAGGAAGTCGTGTTAGAGAATCGATGACCGAAACCGCTCGCCTTGGCCAGGCACGATAATAACCGCTTGCATGAGTTGTCTCACAACAGGAGGCCTCAATAAGGAACACGGTGCTGCCACGGAAAACTAACCGGAGAATTCAGGAGGAACCGAAAGGAGGGAGCCGACCGCCCAGAAACCCTCACATCGGAACCCATCTTGGCTGAGAGACGCACGAATGCGTCACCAGGAAGGGCCCTGAGTCAGAATGATTGGCCAGACTCCACCTGGAAATTAACGCCATTTGCATAAAACCTGAGACTGCGAGCCCTGCGGCAGAGCACTCTCGGGCCCTGGAAGGGGTCCCCCCTCTCCGGTAAAAGTAGATGCCTCCTCTTTATTTTATTGGTGAGGAAACCCAGGTACACCATAACCTTGGGTAACCTGCCCAAGGTCACAGAGGTGTTAAACAACTGACCTGGGATTTGAATCTGATGTCTATCATTTAAAAGACACTGCTCGGGCTTCCCTGGTGGCGCAGTGGCTGAGAGTCCGCCTGCCGATGCAGGGAACACGGGTTCGTGCCCCAGTCCGGGAGGATCCCACATGTGGCTGGGCCCGTGAACCATGGCCGCTGAGCCTGCGCGTCCGGAGCCTGTGCTCCGCAACGGGAGAAGCCACAACAGTGAGAGGCCCGTGTACCGCAAAAAAAAAAAAAAAAGCCATAAGATATGCCAAGTGAAACATCATTATTTTCATTGACCTTCAGTAGTAATAATAAATGTATTTAATTTATTATGTATTTATTAAATGCATTTATTGAATTAATTATTTAATGTCATTAAATCGACTAATAATCATAATTGTTACCTTAACCGAATTATTGGAATAATTTTAAACAAATTAATATTAATAATAACTTAATGACAGAAAACATAAAGGAAATTCATGAGACCTCCTCTCTTTTTTCTTAATTCTTGCTCAAAATTTTATCTTCGGAAGTCCAGAAGTTGTTATTCCGTTTGAAGTTTCGAGACCTTTTTCACATGAGTAATCTCCACTTCCAACCAACTTGGGCCTATATAGGTCAACAGCTTCAGCTTGATTCTCAACTCGTTACCATCCCCTACAATTTTGCCTCTGCAACCTAAACTCTAAAAGCCCTCTCTATCCAGGATGCTCTACCTCCCAGCTCCCTCCCACCCTTTCTTTGTTCACACTTCTCTGTGAACTTCCTCAGAGCCCTGACCCCTCTATCCTCCTCCAAGTGTCTACTTTCTGGTTTCTCTCTCCCCTGTCCAACCTCAGTCCTCACTGTTCATGGCTGATCATGTACGTTCTTACTTCCAAAACACTCCTTTGCTCACACCCATAAACTTCTGCTGTGTCTTCTGGCAGAACGCCAAACTCAAATTAGCGGTATTATCTGTGCAGCGAAATGAGTGCCTCTGAGGAAATCATACCACATGCTACATTCGTAATATCTCCCCTTAGCAAAGCCTGAAACACCAGCTACTAACACTCTTACTTGACTGATTCCCCCATCTTCATCTCATTTCCTCCAGGTACAGCAAATGGTTCCCACTAAGATTCTTGCATCATGCCTGCCCCCCAGTCTCCCTGAAATCTTACTCCATGAGCCAGCAGCCTAAAAATAGGATGGATGGATGGATAGATAGAGAGAGAGATAGAGAGATAGATAGATAGATAGATAGATAGATAGATGATAGGTAGATAGATAGGACGCACTTGATTCTCAGTTCCCTTCAGAGTACAATACACTCTTTTCTCTTCTTTGCTACTTAACGTTTAAGAGTAACTGTACTCTTAAAGGTACTGTCTTCATTCCTCATTTCCAAGTCAATTCTCAACCCACCTAAAGCTGCTTTCTGTCTCCACTGCAACCCTACTCCAGAAAATCTTCAATGACTTCCTTTGTTGCCAAATCAGTGGATACTTTTTAATATCATTGCTTAATTGGCACTGCCAATTATTCCCTCCTTGGAAAAACTGTCTTTCTGTGATTTCTAAGATTTTGAGTAACCTCTTGTTTTTCTCTCTTGTTTTTAATCGAGTTTCTCCTCTGTTCACTACAGAAACATTTGTGTTTCTTAGAGTCCTGTCATCAGCTCGCTGGTGTACTGATTTTAAATGCTTTCCCTGATTGACCTCATTCATTCTGGTGGTTTCAACTAATGCCAATGGCTCCCGATGACACACACACAAACACACACACACACACACCCATCCATAGATATCCCTGGCCAGCCCAGCTGTCTTCCCCAAGCTTCAGAATCACATATTTAACTGGCTGCTGGAGATCTCTACCTACATATCTTACGTAGATATAAACTCAACATATTTAAAACTAAATTTATTTTTTTATCCCCAAATCAGTGCTCCATCCATTAAGACCCCTAAATCAGAAACCCCAAACTCATCCTTGACTCTTTCCACTGTACGCTTCTAATCAAACATAAAGTTTCGCTAATTTTACTCAATAAAATTTTTCTCCTCCACTGCTCTAGGCTAGGAACACATACTGACTCAGTGGGATTGCTAAGAGTCTCCAATCCAACACTGTCTCCAAATGGTCCATCATTTGAAAATACCCCATGCAAAAATACCCAGGTCACTTCCCTGCCTAAATCCTTGGTGGTTTCCATGGCCTTCAAAGAATCAAGGCTTGTTCTCTGCAACTTTTCCAACCTCATCTCCCAAGATTTACTGAACTCAAGGGCAGACCCAGGCTTGGTGGGACCTAAGGCACCTATAATTTGGGGAAAGAACCTTCTTTAAGAAACAAGAAACAAAATTAGACACAAAAGTAAACGTTTCTTTTGAGTAAAGAAAGAAATCACAACAAATGTTGAAACCTGAAAATACAGGTCCCTTTTCTGTAGATCTCCAGGCAATTAAGCAGAAATGTTTACACAGAAATGATTCTACATTGCAACCTGGCCTCCTCTTCCCACCGAAAACCTCCACAACCCCCAGAAATCATCAGGGACTGTAGTGAGAGAACCTAAAGGCTGAGCTTCACTAGCTTTCTGGTAAATTCTGTTCTACTTGCACTTTAAGTTCCAACAAACTAAACTATGTTCCAAACTCACTCCAGGCAGCTTGTGGCCTCTTTGCCTTTGCTTATGCATTAAAGTCACTTGTCTATTCCATGCCCTGCCCCACCTTGCCCTGCCTTCCCCTCTCAGCCTCCATCCATCCATCTTGCCTACATAATTCCTAAGTGTTGTTCAACAACCACCTCAAGTGTTGCCTGGCTCACCCACACCGGGAGACTCCCCTTCTCACAGCTCTCTTAATGCCAAGGGCAGCTCTCCCCTAACGTTTGGGGTCCGGAGCAAGAGTACAAATGGAAGCCCACTTGTTGTCTACCCAAATATCTAAAAGTTATAAATCAAGCTGACAAACTGTTAAATAAAATAGATTCTGTACTCCCGCCGTGAGAAATATATCTTCTAGATGTCTGGGCTCAAAGTTAGAATTCTTGACCTCCTTGTAGTTCGGAGCCAGAACTGGTCACACTGGGAGAGCTTTCTCAACCCCAGGATCACATCGACTTCTCTTCTTAACCAACTCTCTCCCCAGACTTCCTTCCACACAGCAATAGCTTCACATGTGCACATGTCGACAACCCGGCCCTGTCCTAGCTCCAGCTATTACCCTACAAACAGCTATCCCGGGACCACCCTTTGGTGCTAGGTGTGTGCACATCAGGGGCACAGTTCAGGGGGTGAACTCAGGAAAGAGGAGAGCACAGAGAATTCCTGATCCAGTACATGGTCTAGAAGGGGAGGCAAACTCTGGTGATTACATTCCCTTGATTCTCCACCCCATGGGAAGGGACAAGCCAAAGGAGTATGCAGAGTGAGCCTTTCTAAAGAACACAGGCCAGAGCAGGAGCCCCTCTTGCCTGGGTCTAAGGCGGATACTGTTTATATGAATGATAGGTACCTCTCCCCATTAGACTGTGAGCTCTTTATGAGCAAAGACTGCTTTTTAAACCATTGTTGCCAGTGAACTCTACATGCCTAAAAATAAACAAAATGAGTAAATGAATAGATAAAGGAAGAAAGAAAAGAAGAAAAGCATAAATCTGGGGCCGGAGGGCCTATAAAATTATCCCCATCAGACTCCCTACTGATCTCTAGATTCTGTTCACAGAGAAGGAGCCTTTCCATCAGGATGCAAGGCTCCTTTAAGTGCAGTTCCCTGGGATGCCAATTAAAACTACAGTGATTTGAAATATCTAGGTGGCGTCCAGCAATATGCCTTTTTACAAGTTCACCCATGATTCCCATGTACCTTGACCAGGGGTTTAGAAGCACAAATACTATCCGAGGTAACACCAAGAATCATCTTCAAAATGAAATGTAATCACCTCTCAGTCAATAAATACTGTTGCCTGGTAGCAGATTCTTCCCTGATTCAGTAGTGAGAGAGTCTGCCTGATGTAGAGTTGGAAGGGGCAAGGTGAGGGGAGGATGAAAAAGATAAAAGCAGGAGATAATAAAACCACACCACTTTTTAAGAAATGAAAGCACAGTACCTAACACATTAACTGGTACCAGGTAACTGCTCAAAATGTTGTAGGTTAAAAGAGGAAAATAACTTTCAAAAGGCTCTCAGCTCTATTCACAGTTGGCCCTGTCTCTCTTCAGCTGGGCAAAGGCAAATAGAAACTGTGCAGTGAGGTATTTGTGTCAGACGCAGCTGCAATTTCTGCTATCACACTTCAAAACATTCAAGTAGGGTTTTTAAAACCGTGTTATTGTTATGAAAGAATTTTGTTCCCAGAGAATTCATTAATCAAAGGATCACCGAAAGGACCTCACTACCAAACAATTTGTAGATAGGATGAGTTCTGTGCCAAGTCTGCGATGTTTCCTTCATTAAGTTTACAGAGAAGGGTGCTGCAACAATTGTGTGATGTAGTAGAAAGAAAAGGGTCGGAGTCAAAATCCAATGATTCTGGACTTGGAATACTATCTTGGAACCTTGGAAAAGTTGCTTAACTTATCTTTGCTTTCATTTTCTCAACTCTAAAATGTAGTTAATAATAAAATTGTCTATTTCACAAGGCTGTTCTTTGAGGTTTAAATACAGTGATTTATGTAAAGCACCTTCACAGCACGTTCACACTAAGGATGTTTGATAAACTTCCTTTCACTTTATCTAAAATACAATAGTCAGACGTTCAGCGCATCACCCAAGACAAAGGTACATTAAAATCTGCACTTGCCAACTTGACCTTCTAGCCAACAATCAATTAGATTTTTCTGTACTGGTATAGATGGTTCTCACACAACAAATACTTGTTTAATCATGATGTATTTCTTATTAGGCCTTACCTTGATAGTCCATAAAACCCTGAGTTTCTCACATAAAATTGAGTACATTTACCAGTGGCTACTATGTCAGACTGCTTCAATTAATGGATGTAAATTATCACATTTAATTGTAATTACCCAAAGCAATAAATAAATGAGTGTTTGAATTGAACTTTATTTGGGTTCAGACTTTGACTTGCCTGAGTTCACTCATTTTCTCACTGTTTGCTAGGCTCCTACTAGATATAGAATGAATCTGTTCTTTTGATTTTGTATGAAGAATGTTAAGCCCAATAGTTTAAATAACAATCCATTAGTTAAATTCTCCTATGTTCTTTTAAAATAATTCACAAGCCCCAAACCAAAATGTCAGGCATGGGAAACTGTATACAAACATACTTTCCAAAATTGTTTGAAAACTTGCACCAGTTGCCCTCACACATAGAAACAATTTTTATAATGCCAATGTCACCACTGAGGATGATGGTATCAGTGGTCTCGATGAATTCAGCCTCAAAGTTCTTGATTGACTTTTAAATTCTTATTCATATCCTTGTTAACATTCCATATAACAGCTTCTCATTTTCTTCAGACTCTAGATCTAGAAATGCCTTCTTTTTTCTGTGCGTGCATAAAATGCACCTAAACCTGGAACTTCGTCAAAAAAAAGAAAAAAAGATAATAAGCTAGAAATCTAGAGGCACAGGCTAACTCTTGGATTTAGTACTAAGCCCAAGTAAATAATTTAACCCTATTTGACAATATTATTTAAGATATTATTAAAACTGCAATCATTTACATTTGTATAACACTTTTGCATTTCATAGCATTTTAATAATTAACACATCTAAATCAAGCAAAAAGAAAAAAAAAGAAAAAAGACCATGAGAAAAGCAATGGGAATTTCTGTCCACATTTTCAAGAAGCACTAAGAGTAATAGATATTAACAGGTCTTTCTCAACTGGACACACAGTCTTTGATTTATGCCTCATACCATTGGCTTTGTGCTCCATTTCTTAGAGTCTTGGATGGTTAAATCTTTACCTTAATTGGAAAAGTCCATCCTGTAAGCTTTCACCCCCGGAGAGGTCAAGCTGCTGATGTTATTTCTCAGAAGAGTTGTGTCAAGTTGTTGGAAACCATTAAATTAAATGATGCTTAAGTATCTTCAAACCACTGAGACAATCAGTTCTATATAAATATGAGACATTGTCAATTCTTCTCTTCTTAAAGGCATCCTCTATAGGCAAAAACAAAAGAAGTATTTTCTACTATAATCTCCTCAAAGTTTAGAATCAATGCAGCTGGAAATGTCTCATAGCTCTCTCCACTTTTTATGCCATAAATGTGTCAAGAGCAAAGACTGAAGGGACTCCTTTGGTGTCCATACTCTGTGTCTGTTGTGCTCGTTCAAGTAAAAGTTTATTTTTCCTTTAGTTTTGTTGTTAAAGGTATCCAGAGCTTCCCTGGTGGCGCAGTGGTTAAGAATCCGCCTGCCAGTGCAGGGGACACGTGTTCAAGCCCTGGTCCGGGAAGATCCCACATACCGCGGAGCAACGAAGCCCATGCACCACAACTACTGAGCCTGAACTCTAGAGCCCGCGAGGCACAACTGCTGAGCCCACGAGCCACAACTACTGAAGCCCGCTCACCTAGAGCCTGTGCTCCGCAACAAGAGAAGCCACCGCAATGAGAAGCCCACGCACCGCAAGGAAGAGCAGCCCCCGCTCGCCGCAACTAGAGAAAGCCTGCGCACAGCAACGAAGACCCAACGCAGCCAAAAATAAATAAATAAAAATAAATTTATATTAAAAAAAAAGTATCCAAAAAAAATAATATCAGTAAGCAACATGGAGTGTAGTGTTTCTGTGAAATGAATCAGGGAATCTTGACTTCCAGGAAATGCTGAGTTAAATTACCCTGGTCCTTTAGTAACCGTGCTGTATAGTAAAAGCAGCATTGCTCTGGAGTGCTGCTAACCCACTTACTATTATGTGACCTTTTATTGTAGTACTTCTTCACCTCACATTTTCATTTCTTCATCCATAAAATGAGCAGACTAGAATGCAATATACTTAAAACTCTAACATCCAATGATTGATTCTTTCTGGAAAACAAAATAATAAATTGATATCTGAGTTTTACTAGCTATACTGGTTTGTCCTCATTTACTTGAAATCCCAACATACAACACATAGCCTCCGGTTTCAAGTTTTAACAAGATGCATAGTACTTTTGATGTCAGCCATCCAACTTAAACTTGTAAACTAATCAAGCATTTCTCTGAACAGGTAAGAAACCAAACTGATATTCAAATAACGTAGCTATTAACTAGTCCCGTCTGGATTAAGGCGCTATGCTTGTGGGACAAGAATATAAAAGAATTTTGTAGCCCATAAAAACAATTTACAAAGAAAGGATAAAAATCACATTTAAAGAATTCTTAACTGTTTTATTTTACCAAGGGTGTATTATTGATTCTGAGTTCTCAATTATATAGTACAGGATTTTTAAACACTGTATATTTCAAAGTATTCAATTATAATTTACTTATAAAATTTAAGCTCAATTCTCCCATTATTCTGGTAACACATGCTATCAGATGCAGGCAGTTTTGAGTAGCAAATGCATTACGTTGGAGCTTCAGAAAAAAACGGAATCTTTGCCTCTAACACAGCTCTTCAACCAAACCACAAGTTGCATGAGTTAAGAGTAAGTATTGAGTGTGTTCCCTCCCCTTTAATATAAATGGTCTTTAAATATAGACATTAAAAGGATGACCAACTCAAAATAAGCTGAATATCCATTATGCAATGACAGTATTGTGACATGAGCTACAATTATAGAGTGTTAATTTTTATACCTTCATGTACTTCCATACAATGCTGTATTAATCACATACATAAAAAAATAGACTTCACGTGTTGTGTTTTGTTTAGAATAGTATTTTTTTTTAAGTTCTAAAATAAAATGTTAAGGCTATTGTTTCTGTTTTGTTCCCATTCATTTATGGCTTTTTTCTTTCAAGATTGGGTAATGTGAACCTCACCATAGCCTTTCATTTAAGGTTTTGAAAAACTCTGGATTCTTTCTTTATCAGCAAATAAAGATAAGAGTAGCATGCTAAAAATGCCAATTTTACTTCTTGTCTTGAAAGGTGATAATGTGCTGTCCAAAGCAAATTTTCTTTCCTAAGTCCAAAGACTCAGTAATATCACCTTAATAATCTTTCATCTTGAATAACACGATTCTTTGAAAATATTAATTACGGAACCATTCATGATATCATTTTGAAATTGTTATACCACTTATAACACTTTAGCGAATTCAAAATGTTGTACAAGGAGAAATCAATATTATTAGAGGGCTATTGACCAAGAAAGATTTTTCAGAAACACCTCTATTCTGAGCCTAAGTGAGTAAAACAAGCTTGAACACTAATTAGGTACTGAAAACAACAAGCTTTGTTTGGGTGGAGAAACATGTCATTAGTCATAGGTCCTATGAGTGCAAAAATTTTAAGATACTTGAATCACGATATTTAAAAATAAATGCAAGTATCTATAATAAGTCCTTCATTTTAATCAGGTTTTTGGTACAGTTAATTGATGCATTCTTGTAGCAAATAACTATGTAATGGAAAGAGATGATTAAAAATGAGTAACATGCTTATTTTAAAACCCAACCATTTCTATTGATGTAACAGGAATAACAAACCTTAAATCATAAGCATTGTATTGTAAATAATATAAGGTTTTTGACTTTTCATTTATGCTTCAGAACCCTAACCACACTGTCTCACTTATTTGTAATCCATCAACCCAGGTGACAAATAGTCTTCTATATTTACCCACTCAGAATATACAAGAAGCATACTGTATTAGCAGCTGAAGCTACAAACGTTACTGTCAATCAAACAGTCTGGCCGAGTACCATATTTCTTGTCACCAAGAGGCTTAAAGCAAAGAATCTGTGCCTAATTCTTTTAAACCTTATAGGTCAAAAGGTTTTAAAATTATTTTTGACACCATTTCTTTGCTTTGTCAACAGGCCTGAGTACTTTTTAGCTTGTAAAGGATATCAAAAACGACTCATTCTAACATCACAAATTTATGGGTTTTAAGACATCGCTTTTCACAGTAACATAATTCTGCAGGCAGATTAGATGATTGCTATGCCTCAGAAAGATGTTGATATGATTTTGAAAACTGTGTCCTAAAAGCTTGGCTGCATAGTACCTAGAACTGGGCCAAATGGCCAGTGGGTCCTCAGAGGTGTTTTTGGCTATGGTGAAGGCCACGGCCCTGGGTTAGGTAGTCCTTACTTAAGGGAATTGCAACTTCTAGAGGTATCAGCAATTCCCTGAAGCCTATACTGAACCACAGGGAAACATTTTAGCAGTTCTTCTGAATTAACTCCTCAAAGCCCAAATCACAAGATTCCATGCGCCTTCTGATTAAAAAATTAGAATCAATTTCTCCTTGTACAGGAGCATTTGATACACATCTTTCCCCCTTGAGCTTTTACTCCCCCCTTGTTTGGTATTCAAGCCACTTCAGTGCACCTTCTGTTTTTTTCTAAAACTTTTCCCATTTTTCTCCACATCTCAAATAACGTCCTCCTTTCAATCCTATGAACTGAATTGTATCAATGCACTTGCTCACATGCAGGTACGCTTCTCTTCATTTGATTCCCAACACCCCTGCTGAGGTTATTTTTCTGCCCAACAGACTCTTCTGCTCAGAGTAGCTCAGAGAAAAGTCTTATCATTCTGTTAGCACACTGCTCCTGGGAAGCAAATCTATTCCTTGCCTCTTTTGTCTAATCTTCTCACTCTGATATCAATAAGCCACCTTCATGACTACACAGCTTACACCTGATATGTCCTCTCTGCAAACTTAGTGACTCCACTCCCATCTTTAAAGTCTCTCTCTTCGTGAAGCTTTTCTTGACACACTGAAGAGCAATGACAAGCGCCTCCTGGCCTCACCCTGACTAAACATGAAATACTTTTCATGGCCTCTCAGTTACCACCCAAGAGTGATACACAATGCTAGTATGTGGGGTTTTCTTGCTTGCTTGATTTTTCTTTTTTTTACTGTCTCTGTAGGTCCTTATACCGTGGGGTGTATACTCATCATGTCAGTCCGTGGGGATGTGGTAGAGAAACTGGAGAGTCCTAGAAGTTGCACACGACGCAGCCATGCATCACACGCAGTCGCTACCCAATCAACATTTGTATGATGATGTTGACGATGCTGAGAATGATCAGGTTTCTTCAAACTCCACCTGACTTGAGGAGAATTATTCCTCCTTTTTCCATTTATTAGGAAGCTTGGGAGTACCAAGTAGTCAACAAAGAGGAAGTGATTCAGAAAAGACTGATGGTAATATTCACTCATGTACTTAAACATGAGAGAGAGAAATTTGGAAATATTTAAGTATACTATAGTTAAAATAAGTCATGTAATTACACAAACATATATAATTACACAAATATATATATTATACAATAAAAATAACCCCCCCCCAAATTACACAATTAAGCATCTTCTCCAAAGAGGAGGAAACATAGTTGTCTTCAAATTCTCTCTCTCCTCCCAAACTTTCAACACTTGGGAAAACAATCACTATTATAGTATTGGTTGCTTTACAATGAATGTTTTATTTTTAAAAATGCCATCCTCAATGAAAATTGAGCTTACTGAATCTACTGCATACTTCCCAAATCTCGTGTTTTTTACACATAGGTAATGGTGGTATACACTAAGCCAGAGCTTAGGTTTGTTGCTATTGTGAATGTGTTATACAGCAAAGGATTCTGTGGTATTTAAATTTCACCATGTTATATCCAAATGGCATTTTGGAAGCTCCATATTCATAAATTTGGGCTGTAATTGCTATTGTAAATGAATAATAAGTAATAAACATATTGTCCTGAAATGACTTTCAATTAGCTCTCCAACGTGCCTTTTTTTTTGTCCATATGAAGAGAATGTTATAATTATATGATGACATAGGGTGGGGTGGTCAATCTTACCTGCATTTGCCTATAAGCCTTTTTTAATAATTTTGTTTCTATAATTTTATTTCTAGAGCCTAAAATCTCAGGCAATTTTTGTTTCCTAGGTATTTGTCTCCTTATTTCCTTTCCTAGATTTTTTTTAAAGAGAAAGAAAAGAAGCACTCTATACCTTAAAAATTTAAACTAAGCTCCCTTCCTAAATCTATGGTAAAACCCACGCCTTTCACATTTGCAAATAATTTTGTAATAGACCCTTCTATCACATTACCTGGAACTAAACAAAGCAGGGACTTCAACAGAAAAGGTCTGTAGACATATTACACATAGAAACATAAGGTCATTGTCTTATAAAAATTAATATGCTTTTAAGAAATTTCCTGAGTAAGGATGTTTCACATGGAATGTATAGATTGTTTGGTGATATGCATGTAGATAATAAAAACTATCCCCCAAAATGTAAAGTTTAGAATGAATCTATAAGTGGCTCTGGTGCGGCTTCCTTGACTTCAGGGGTGTTTCATATCTGTGGGACTCCAGGCCTAGTGACATTTTGATGAAGTTTTAGTGGGAACCTTTACAAAGCCATGCCTTGTACTCAATTGCACCCTAGAGAGAATAGTATGATGATGAGGTTCTGGTATACCATTTGCCCTTTTACATAGATATATTTTCCTACTAAGTCAAACCAATAGAACCTCATTGCTGGGTAAAGGTTGAGCTGTATTTGAGCCCAAGACAGCTTTTCCCTCTTTCTCTCACCTTTCAGCTTTCAAATGCCCTGTTTTAAAAAGAGGCAAACGGTTTATAGAGATAGAGTTGGATTTAAAGACACTATTTATATTACAGAATCAGGATTTCTTTTTTAAAAAGATTACAATACAGTATTCCTATATTTCACAATAATGTAACTGAGATTATTACCATTTGAAAAAAATCCCATTATGTCTTAGGCATGAAGAGAACTCAATAAATATGGAGTTTATTGAAGAGAAATCAGCATGTAACTATGAAATAGTAAGTTAATAAATAAAATCCAATGATAATTTACCATGATAAAATTAGCCAGTAATATATATGAACTACCAATTTCAAGCCAACTGTCATGAAAAGCTGTTTGCCATTCTTCTTACATAGCAACTGCAAGATTAATTCTATTCTCTCTGTACATTTATGTGATGAACTCTCATTACAGACTCTAAGTTTGATATTCCACTTGTAAAACATCAGAACTTGTTAAACTAATATGTTCCTCTGATGGTTGTTTTTTTCCTCCAACTTTATTTTATTTCACTGTCATCCAGTTGTAGACTAATCCAAGGTCAAACAAAGAAGTTTCTTCTGAGAACCAGAAATGGCAACTCTGACTATTATGGAGTACATAGTTATAGCTGTTATAACATGTACTTTGCTGAATATGCCACCTCTCAGCTTATAGCTGACGAAACACGATTGTACAGTGAGATTCAGTTCCCTTACCATAGATTACACTGTGTTGATTCTGTTTTGCTTTTGGTCAAATGCCAAGGCAATACATCTAGCAACAAAAAAGCAATGCCACTAATTAAAACAACATATTCAGTCCCAACGTATGCAAAAGGAAATAAGTATTTAAATAAACATGGATTTGATAAAGACCGTCATGATTAAAATTATACAAAACAAAATGAAGGCCTCAGAATAATGAATTCCCTCCCCAAAATCTCCCATCTTGACTGGGTTGAGAAAATATTCAAATCACAGAATATTTAAAGATAAGTAGGATAGTAAATATGAAATAATAAAATGGACAAAATTTAAAAAAGGAATTCATACTATGAAATAATTTTTGTCTCAAAATAGGGTCATTGGCATATTCTTTTAAATATCTTTCCTATAAAATTAAAGTATAATTTAAAAAATTTTAATTATATTATGTTTTAATTAACTAATTATCAGATCATACATTTGTAAAGTCCTATATTAATTTATTCGACAAATATTTACTGAGAACCTACTAGGTGCCGCGCACTGTAGTAGGTGATGAAGTTAAAAGGATGAATAATATAGATCTTTTCCCTTCCCTAAACAGAGATAGTCGTTCAGTGAAAACTAACTGAGCAATGAGAGAACTAGAAAAAAACAAGTAAATAAAAAAGACAATTACCTAATATGATTGAAGAAAATTAACTGTGCTTGAGACACATAATGTTGGAAGAATCTACTTTAGATAGTATGGTCTGGGAAGCGTCTCTAAAGAGGTGACATCATACCCGACCCCTGAAGGATAAGGAGGATATGGTCGTGCAAAAGACAGGGGAAGGAGATACAGTCAAAGGGACAAATGAATGCAGAGGTTTTGTGAAAGAAGAGCTCAGAGTGGTCTAGGAACTGAAAAAAACATCAATGGGGATAAATCTGAAAAAAAAACGACCTGAGATGGGGCTGGAGAAGGAAGAAGGGTTGGATTTACAGACTCTGAATGAAGAAGGAACTATGATGGTAGCAATTGGAGATTGGATGAATTTAAGATATATTTTGAAGATAGAAGTAATAGGACAGAATTGCACTTTACAGAACTTAGAGAATGAGATCCAGAAAGGTTAAATGAATTGGACAAAGTCATGTGGATAACTGCAGTGCTGGTACAAAATCCCAAGTATCCCAAATCACAGACCTAAATGCCTTGTATTATACCAGTCGTTATAGTTTCTCAGATCATGTTCCATACTTACCATATGTTTATTGCAGTATCATCCTGAGAATCTAATCAAGATACATTTATGAGTATGTAAATGTATATAAGTGAATGAATTGAGTATAAAGTTCTAATCTTAATAAATCATAACCTTTTTCTTATCTAAGAACTTAATGATAGCTGAATTTCTGTTACAGTGCTTTGGTCACAGATAACATTTGACACTACAACTGTATACCTCATGTTCTCAACAAGGACCTGATGGCAAAACTGCTAGTTATCCACCAAAAATCCATTCTCTCCTTCATCTGGGCATATAACTACCCAGCTAGATTACATTTCCCAGGCTCTCTTGTACTTAAGAATAGCCATGTACTAAGTTCTCACCAACAGACCTGAACAGAAGTGATCTGCGCCCCTTCTGGAACTGGCCCTTGAGGTCCTGAACTTGCTTCCTTTGTGCTCTTACTGCCCATGCAACCAGCCTGAACAGGGATGTGGTGGTGATGCAGCGTAGACTATGCAGCTGATGGCAATGCCCTTGAACCTGTCAGAAAAAGGACTTTGAGAGCACCTGAGTCTTGAATGAACATAAGGAGTCGTGTTGGAACTCTAATGTGAGAAAGAAATAAAATTCCTAGCTTTTAAGCCACCGTATTATAGGATCTCAGTATTTCAGCAGCCTAGCTTTATCCTAAACAATAAAGACTCATAAATCTTTACATGTCAGTACAATTATACTTGCCATGTTGCAAGCAATCCTGAACCGTAATAAGGAGGAATATAAAGAGTCAATCAAGTAGTTCGCTGGCTTTCCAAGTCTTATTCTCAAGACATGTCGGTGGGAGTGGAGGTAATTCTGATACATGTATTCCCTGCTCCAGCCTCCCATGAACATATACAAACACTGGGATCCATTGTTCCATGTGGCTTTCCTAGGCAAAGGGGGTAGTTCTCAAATTGTAACCCATAAGCCTCCACCACCACTTAGTGCGCATCAATCATTCACAGATCTGAAGTCGTGACTGAGGAATATATTTATTAAGGCAATCTACGCTTCTACGATAGATCATTGAGCTGTGTGGGTAGGCTATGGGGTACCTTGGGCATAAGTTACTGTGAGGACGGAATAGACTAGCTTCAGTTCAGGGCCAGAACCGTGACTCATGAGCATATGGGTGGGATCGGTGCAGCAAATAATTTGCAGCCACAAGGTACTGAAGGCAACCAAGTCACCAATGCCATCATGTGAACAGGCTTCAGTCTCTTCAAGGCTGACAAAAGTTCTACTATTCAAAAGTATGTCATGAAGATAACAATTTAGAACCATTGGTTATGGGTTCCTGGTTCAATCAGCTGTGGTCAGTGTAACAGGGTCACATGACAATTTATAGCAGACAACTCTGGCTGAATTTCTCGGAAGGGTGATTTGGAGGTTAATAGGCAATTAGTAATTCATACATTATCGAATAGTAGTAGTAGCAGTAGCAGTATGGTGGTCACAATCACAATAATGATAATAATAGCAAGTGTTTATTGAGCACTTACCTAGTTCCAGGCACTGTGTCAAACACTTTTATATACACTATCTAATTTAATCTATAAAATTTTACGATTATCCCCATATCACAGCTGAAGAAACTGAAGCTTGGCAACATTAAGTAGTAGAACTAGTACTCAAACAGGCGATATAACTTGAACGCCTCAAGTTTAACCATTATATTATACTGTGACTTTACCCAGCCAGATCCCAGTCATACTCATATTTGTGTCCCCAGTGCACCTAGCATATAATTACCTACATGCAGTAACAAATGCAAAACTGCCAGCCGATTAAAATAATGCAGTCAGGGTTTCCACACTTCATTCTCACTATTGCGGCTCTTGAAAAAAAGGTGCAAGGTGTAAGTGTCAACATGGTAATACTCTAGGACAGAATTCCAGAAATATTTGTAGATTAACATCTTGTCTGCTAATTGTGTCAATGCTGAACTTCAATTGTAAAATATGAATGTAAAGAGTATGACAGGGCTTCCCTGGTGGCGCAGTGGTTGAGAGTCCGCCTGCCGATGCAGGGGACACGGGTTCGTGCCCCGGTCCGGGAAGTTCCCACATGCCGCGGAGCGGCTGGGCCCGTGAGCCATGGCCGCTGGGCCTGCGCGTCCGGAACCTGTGCTCCGCAACGGGAGAGGCCACAACAGTGAGAGGCCCGCGTACCGCAAAAAAAAAAAAAAAAAAAAAAAGAGTATGACAGCTTTGCCGATGCAGTTAAAGCAAACATCTCCATTCTTTGTATGTTTCAGCTTCAGCTCATAGAAATAAGGCCTCTACCCTCTCTCTCCACAGGAATAATCACTGAAAAGGGTGTTTCCAGTTTCCCTCTCTGACCCACTCTACACTCCTATTCATTCCTATATTCAAAAGGATGAGTTGCTAATCTAGTTCACAAGCGCCTTCTATTCACCGGGTTCGTTTACCGATGGGCAGGAGCCACTGTGCCTCAAAAGCGGGAACCAGGTCTGCACGGCTTCCCCTTTAACCTCCAGCACACCCAGCAGCAGATCCTCCCCATTCTCTCACGTCTTGAGCTCAGGCCTGAAGCCACCTTGTCCTTCATGTCTCTGTGGGGTGAGAAGACCTGCTTTTGTGGTATCCCTTTGCCTCTCCGCTCTGCTTAGACCAAGCACGTCATTTCAGCCTTCAATCCTCTTCATGCAACTGGTTCAATATGGTTTCAGAGTCTGTATTATAGGCCACCAGAGCTCTACAGGCAAACCTGAACATGTGGGTCCCATAGTCAAGGCAGGAAATCCCCAATCCAGCATATCAAGAGAGTCCTGGCTTTTGAAATAGAGAGTGTTCAAGCATGAACTTAAAAGTGGTGCTTTTTAAACATCTGATTATTTATGGGCCCCATGGGTCAGAACCTCTGAGTGGAGACAAGCAAGTACCACCCCAAACCCACACAACTTCTATAATCACTAAGGAAGAAGATTTATAAAGTTTCCAAACTGAAAATTCAGAGAAACTTCTATAATCCATTGCTATACTAATTTTGGCCATTGTACCCTCCTCAAAATAAATCCACATCATACTGTTGACTATGGTTGAGATTCCAATTAAAAATAAGATACCTACTTTGGGTAAACTAATATTGAAATTTTTACCACAAACTAAAAAGTAGAATTAAGGAAAATCAGTTCTATTCATAGGTCAAATGTGTAAGAGACGGAAAGACAGAGGGATGGAGATTTAATTTTCATTCTCTCTAATCCCTAGCAAGCTACTCTGAATTCCAACATTACTAAACACAACAATACAGCAGAGAGAAGTAATGTTTTGGTATGATTTCTGTTGTTTCCAGAAAACACATATAAATTGAAAACGAAAATTCCAAAAGAATGCTAGCTTCCATACCACATGATATGTATTAAAGATATTTTAGGGGAAATTTGGATATTCAGTTTCAAACTTTCAAATGTGCTTTGCATATAGAAAGTGTTTGATAACTATTTGCTGAATGTTGAAGAAATGAACATCTTGTGGTTTTATCCTTATTCCTAATGCTGCATTAAGCATTGTTGTATACATGTATATGTTGGGTTGTTTTGCTAAATTTTACTATTGCTTACTTGTACTATTACTGACATTCCCAACAGCAATATATGTGAGTATGAATTCCCCTTCAAGCCTGCTAAAAAAAGAGATTTTTTTAAGCGATACAAGAGCAATTTAATTATATAAAACTTTTAAATTCCTACATGCCAAAAGTTGCAATAACAAAGTTAAAAGATAACCAAGGAGCTAAAAGAAGATATCCTTAATACTTGCAGGAAAGAGTTTATATTTTTCATTTCAAACAATCCAAATGAAATACAGGTGAGCATAGGAATACGTAATTCACAGAATATTATATACATACACCAATAAACACATGAAAACAGTCAATTTCCCTAATAGTTTAAAAAATACTAATTAAGACCATAATAACTTCTTCACCTTTCAGAATGGAAAAAATTTAACAAATTGATTCAATCCTTTAGTGAAGAGTGTAGGGAAATTTGACTCATATATTTTTCCTGGAAGCATAAACTGGTACTTTTTTGCTGTAGGTTAATTTCCAGTGTCTATGAAAGACTCATATGTACAATACCCTACAACCCAGCAATGTCACTTCTACAGACCCATACTAAAGAAATAACACACAAGACATACTTAAAGCAAGTCAGAGAAGCATTGTTTTTAATAGTAAAAAAAAAAACAAAAAATATGGGATGGTGGCCGGCAACTTAAAGTTCTATTATGAGGAGGGGTTAAATAAATGAGAATACCACACTATAATGGAATCATATTATTTGGGAGTCATGAATGTAAATGCTTCCGATCACTAAATAGATACGATGATGAAGAGTTGAGTGTAATTAATAGGAAGCAAAACATCTGCCACCAAAAGAGATTCCAATTCAATGTTTTTCAAACACAAGCTACTTGCCTATAGCAATGAAAGATACAATTAAGTTCTGCTCCTGTCTACTGGTAAAACTCTTAACTCTGTGGTAGAACATCTTACATGAGTATTTGGGGGTTAGAAAAAAACACTGACAAGGCATTTCAGATTGGAAAGCAGTTGATTTTTTATCATATTATGATGCTTAGCATACTTGAGGCTCAAGTTTAGAATTTGTTATTTGTAATTCTTATTATGCACACGTGCACATGCTTGCTTTATTTGGTACTTTATGCTACTCCATCACTCCTTGTGGTCAGGTTGAGTTTGAGGAAAGCATTACTATAAATATACAAAGTTTTCTTAAGGAGATAGAAGGTAAGATTGATTTTGTTCTTCCAAGAACTCTAGAATCTCCAGGCCCGAGCTGTTTACACTGTTTGTTTGATCACATTCAGCCCCGTTGATTGGGGGACTAAGTATGTCATCTATGGTCTCCTAAACTGGCTCTTAGGTCCAAAATTAAAACTTGCATCTCTCCTATGACAACTTAGGGCACATAATGAGGTAGATTCCTTAAAGGGACCTAAACCATTAAGCAGCAAAGACCAAGTGTTTCAAGATCAGTTTTTAAATGAATCATTCTAAAAATTAAATATTGAAATATAAAATGCTGCGGCCAGTAATTTTATCTTGAACTCTTTAGAAAAACACTCTTCTTATTCAGGCAAATTTCAAGGAGATTTATAAATTACAGAGAAAACCTGTGCCTACGAGTCCCAGACAAGCTGAGATTGACCCCTGGGGCAGTCATTGCAGACTCTTAAGTACTGAAATGGTCTGGGCTCACACTGGACTCAGTGAATGGGGGTTGATTTAGTGACATCAACAAGCAAATTAATAGTCCAGATTAGTGCCAGCAGAGAAACTCTTGTCTTGTTGTTGCTTTTGAGAGATTTCTCAAGCATGCTCAAATGTGAAAAGGAATAGATTAATTTTTCTCTGTAGCTTTGCCTTAGGTTTCTGTTCCATGATTTCCCCAACTAAAAGCAATCTTGCACCCTCCTCTGAAATTCCATTTCTGCATTCCCATCTCATCTCCCCCATAGTACAGTTTGTGGACATTTAAACATACATCCGGTCATGACACTCCTGCTCCAAACCCTGAGATGACCCCTCTGCCCTCGCCCATACCATGCAAAGAAAAAGCCAAAGTCCCCAGTTCACTGTCTGACTTTCCTCTTAAATACTCTTCTTCCTCTCCTCACTTTACCGTACTCCAGTCACCAGGCCCTGGGCTGTTCCTCAAACACCCCATGTGCTTGCTCTAACTCTCAATGACTCCGCAGAATTTCTTAGAGAATTACAAAAAAAAAAAAAAAAAAGTAAGAAGAGGCACACCCGTGTGAATAGAACTTGGGCGTTTCTAACAGAGGAAGCCAAACCTATCTGACGCTTTCTCCATGGATGTCGTGGAAGAGTCTATAACACTTCTCAACAAACTGTGTTCTCCCAGTAATACCATCCTACTAAATATAGCAGGCATTGTTTTAGTTAGCAAACCTAGTCATAGGTAACGGAACTCAATTTTTTATATCTCTTTTCAATTTTATTTTTAACTGTGGTAAACTACATAGAAAATAAAATTTACCATTTCAACGACTTTTAAGTGTACAGTTCAGTGGCATCAAGTACATTCACCTTGTTGTGCAACCATCATCATCCTTCTCTAGAATCTTTTCATCTTGTTAAATTGAAACTTTGTACCCGCAGAATAATAGCTTCTCATTCTCCCTTTCCTCTGCCTCTGGCAACCATCATTTTACTGTGTCTATGAATTTGCCTACCTTAGCTGCCTCATATAAGTGACACTGTACTGTATTTGTCATTTTGTGACTGCTTATTTCATTAGCAGAATGTCCTCAAGGCTCACCCATGTTGTAGCATGTGTCAGAATATCCTCCCTTTTTAAGGCTGAAAAATATTCCATTATATGTATATATCACATTTTGTTTATCTTTCAAGCAATGGACACATGGGTTGCTTACATCTTTTGGCTATAATGCTGCTATGAACATGGATGTACAAATATCTCTTCAAGACCCTGCTTTCAGTTCTTTGGGGTAGATACCCAGAAGTGGATTTTCTGGATCCTATGGTAGTTCTGTCTTTTAATTTTCTGAGGAACCACGATACTGTCCTCCATAGTGACTGCACCATTTTACATTCCCACCAACAGCGCACAAGGGTTCCAGTTTCTCTGCATCTTCCCCAGCAGCTGTTATTTTCTATTTTTGTGATAGTAGCCATCCTAATGGGTACGAGGTGGTGGTAACAAGTCAATTTTTATAGCATAAAAAAATATTTGCAAATTGAGAGTCTTTGCCATTACCTAAGTACCCAGGCTGACCATGTCTTAGCAATTATCAGAACAGAATTTGGTTTTACAAAGATTAGATATTTCAGGCCTTAGCCTAATGTTCTAAAATATATATTTTTTTTACTGTCTGGAGGAAACTGCTAAGGACAAGTAGAAGACAAATGAAAAGGCTAATGAAAAAATAAACTTATCAATCTTTAAGTGGTTTGAGACTGATGAAAAGCTTAGTCAAAATTCTAAAGCACCAAGCAATTTGTCTTTTTGATCAGTAAAAGGTGAAAATTTAGGAACTTTATATCAGGTGTCCTGAGGGGTTTCTTCTTCTTTTGTATTTTTATTTTGCAACAACCTGAGGACTGTTACTCAACTGCAATAATTTGAATATTGCTGCTATTTTGAGGATTATTTTTACTATTTTAGTAGGTGGTTATTTTCCTTTTAATGTGTATTGTCAAAAGTGTCGCATACTTGAGAGTGATCTTATTACATTCTAGGACCAGCTTTTTTTTTCCCCGAGTGTAATAGTCAATAATTGTATAATGCTAGTCAACAGAAAAACGGGATTCACTTAAGAGAATTTGTTTTTCAGTTAGCTTTGCAGGGACGCACTTATTCCGCCGAGAACAGGATACCTGCGCTGACATTCACTGAGAGAAGTAATAACTTGCCAAATCCTACTTATCAACGTGTACCCTTCTCTCAATTAATTCAAGATTGCCCGTTTGTTTACTTTCATCTCCAAAATAGCAACAATTTCCTTTAATATTTCAGACAGTCTGGCATCTAAGTAACTGATTGATTAATGTTCAGTTGCACTCAGAAGGCGACAGCAGTTCTCATCATCCGTAATTCATTAGCATATAATGGCAACGCCGCGCCAATCAAATTCAAGTTGCATGTGATAAGAGCTGTTTGTTATTGATTGAAATGTCCCCTACCCGCACAACTGTTGTAACTTCATTTGCTCAAAATAGGTTCTCTGCCTGCACCCAAATTGCTTTTATCCCTTTTCTCTTCTCCAGCGTGTCACATTCGGCAACGGGCATCATTTCTCTGCCTATCTTGCTTTCAGCTGCATGTTCCTGTTTTTCCCTTCTTCGTCTCTTTGCATTATTCATTCCTGGGCTCCAGCAAAATATTGGAATGTGTAGCACATGGCAACAGAAAGAAAGGATATTCCTTCGCAGAATTCATGTTGTGTGTATTTAAATGCTTTCAGCTTTAAGAAACTGCCATACTGAAATTAAAGCTATTTGCATATATACGAACCCCTACATACCAAAGGGCATGATGCCTCTACGTGGAGGATAATCACCAAAAATCCATATCCATGTTTTCAGAAAAACATAAAAATATGATTTATATACATTTTTTGTTGTGCTTTTTTAAACAAGGGTTAAGTAACAAAATAAAACATGTCACATTTTGTTTATGCTTTTAGGCCTCACAGCCAAATATGTCTTTAGTCTGCAAACATTTAAAATTTTTAACTTCAACATTTCACCACAGAAGACATCTGAAGGTTATCCTCTTCCCTTTACTCTAATAAATTCTATAACTCAGAGCTTGATCAAAGCACTCCTCTCTTTAACAATGTAAAGAAAGAAAATTTTAAATTGAAGTCGTTTAGAATTCCTCAGTAGTTAAAATGGTTCTCATAGAAACAATCAAACCTTCTTTAAAGTTGCAATTAATTCTTAGTTAGGGGAAAAATTCCATATGGAATAAAATTCTCTTTGGAAATCATGTGTTTGCATTCCTGCTGTATGATTATTCTTACCACACCAGAAACTTCTTAATTAATTGCACTCTTCATGGCTACACTAAAACAGATGTAAATAAGTGCTTTTTATAACTATTAACTTTCACAACAGGCTTCCTCACAAGAACTGTACAGTTGGATTGTTGCGAGGCAGCGGAGGGTGTGGGTAGCTGAAGGCTACCTTGGCCAGGGGCTCCCTTCTCATTTGCATAGGCAGTTTGTTCTAAATCCAACAAATGGACAGAAAGACATGTCTAAACAAACAAGCTCAGGAGTTGCCTGTGCTGAAAAACAAATTGGACTTACTTGTTGAGTTTTGTGTGGTGATTATATAATTAGTGCTGTGAGTTGGGGGAACCCACCCCTGCACTAGCTTGCTTTTCTTTTTCTTTTTTTTTTTTTAAGTTGGCAAGAAAGCAAGACTACTGAGAACTTAAACCAATGAAAAATGTAACAGTGAGAGAAATTAGAGTAGTAAGAACTAATAAAAGCAAAATACAGGACAAGGTCTTGTAAGGAGTCCAAGAGGAGTCGACCTGGCCAGCTGCCAGTCCTTATTGATTTGAGGGATGGAATTCATTAAGGAGGGAGCACGTATGTGTCTTCTAGGAACTCCAGCGCACAGCACGGTGGCAGGGAAGGGAGCGAGCCCATCTGCGTGCACTCTAATAGCAGAGTATTAATTTCAAGTAGTCTTGTTAACATACGTTTTGAGGCTGCTTGGAAAAAAAATAGCAAAAATGTTACAACCACACAAATCTTTTTGTGCATCTTTTGTGCCCAACATTCTCCCATCGACATGTGTGTGCCTCCTTGCAGCAGGTTTTTCATCATGAATTTACTTTTTCCCCAAGGTTTATTGAGGTATAACTGACAGATAAAATTGTAAGATATGTAAAGTGTACAATGCGATGATCTGACATACGTATACATTGTAAAAGGACTCCCCCCATATCAAATTCATTAACACATCCATCACCACGCACAGTGATTTTTTTTCTAGTGAGAACATTTAAGTTCTCTCTTAGAAAATTTCAATTATACAATACAGTGTTATCAACTCTAATCGCCACATTATCCATGAGTCCTCAAACTTTCAGTTGTGAAGTTACTTTTAAATTAGCAGGTTACCCTATAATCTAAGTGAATCTGAGAGGGAGATCTCCCATTAAGCCAGGGAGAGTGTCACAGAGCAAAAAGGAAATCTACAAGTGACCAGATGCAAATCAGACTTGAAGCATGGGCATTTTTGATAAACCCAGGTAAATTTCTTTCTAGAGATAAGATTCTCTCATGGGAAAAGGAAGACCATCAGGTGCCATCAACACATATCAATGAGAGTGACCAGATGAAGTTTGATCTGTGAGAAGTTAGGCCCTGTGACATTAAAAAAATTCATCCATGATTCCTCTCACAGGTTTTTAGCATGTGCTTTTTCGGAAGGGAGTGCCCCGTCACGACCTCATGTGAGGTGTCTGATGGTGGTTTCTGAAGCCTGTTCAGCTTTGCCATCAAACAATAATGCCAATAGTAACAGCTAACAATTATTAAGTACCAAATACTATGTACTTTACATAATTATCCCTAATGCCCAAAACAATTCTGTAATCTGGGTATTATCTCCATTTTTACAAATGAAACCTGGGTCTCAGAGAGGTTAAGTAACATGTTCAAAGACACACAGCTAGTTATCATGGAGCCAGAATCCAAATTCAGAGTTGCCTGGCCCCAAAGGCTAAGCTCTATCTACTATCCACTGCTTCAGTGAGATCCCTTCACCCCACTCTCTAGATAACAAGAGCAAACCCAGGATGTCTCGGGGGTACCATACCCTCCGAACAGCCCTTCACACATCTCCATTTTGCAAAGGTCTCTTGTTTTCCTTAAGTAAAGCCAAAGGACAGCCTTTCTCTTTACAACCGTCCATAAAATAAGATTAATCCAGCTTCACAGGATTTATAACTCTGATTTAAGGGATGGGACCAAAGTCCAAATACAGATGTAGAAATGATTATTGTTACACCTATTATGTATGAGGTGCTCTCCACAATCACACAAAGAGAAGGTTCCATCTGTTTCTGTGACTTAAGGCACCCCATCTTTTATGTAGGTCTTCCTAGTTTACAACCATAATTCCCAGTTTTAAGGTATAATGCTACACACACACACACACACACACACACACACACACACACTTCCTAAGTGTATCTATATATTGGTCCTTTTTTTTCCAGATGCATGACACTGGAGGATTTGGAATATTAGTGGTACTCAATAACTATTTATTATCATTAATTAGCTGAATGCCTCAAGAAAGCCTAATGAAAAGGAAAAAAGGAGTTTGGTTTAAGAAAACATATGATTAAGCCTCCCTGCTGACATCCTCTTTTTGATTACAGAACTTGCCTTTTAGACTCACTGAGAAACTGCATTTTCAGTGCTCTGTTTCCTTTATCCAAACTGATCTCTCTGTTAAAGAGAAAGGCTGTTGGAATAAATTAGAATTAAACAGGAATTCCCCACATTGTATCAGATTCAAATCATGTGACTTAATCTTTAAATTGTCTTCCTTGGGTTTTTTCTCCTTCCTTCATTGTTTAGGCAGTAATTTCTCCCCAGACCTTTTAGTTCCTCTTCTCCAACTTAGTTAGGAAAGGGAGGGCTGTAAAGAGCTGTTCTGGTGTCCTGGGATTTGTATTTAGAAGATTCCCTTTCCCTCTTTGATAGCCTCAGAGCCGAAACGGCTGTTACACACCACTCATCACCAACGGTGTCAGAAGTATCAGCATCTTCAAAAACAAAGTCATTACATTTTCAGTTAAAAATAACCATATTCTAAGTTTACCTGTGTTCCCTGCACAACTTTTTAAAGTTGAAGTGAAAATATATCTTGAACCCGTGTTTGACATGCTCAGTAATGCCTATCAGGTGTAAGACACCTTTGTTTTATTTCAAGAAGCCAGCAGCTTCCTAGCAGTTGTCAAAACTAGAAAGGTCTTAAGATTTGCCTTGGCTAGCATCCCGAAGTGTTACTCTAACCCCCGATAGATCTTTCACCAGGAGAATATGCATAAAACACATTTACCTTAGTACAGTGGCTATTTGATTCGCTTAAAAGTAATAGTGTTCCTGGGACTTCCCTGGCGGTCCAGTGGTTAAGACTTCGCCTTCCAGTGTAGGGGGTGTGGGTTCAAACCCTGGTCAGGGAGCTAATATCCCACATGTCTCCTGGCCAAAAAACCAAAACATAAAACAGAAGCAATATTGTAACAAATTCAATAAAGATTTTAAAAAATGGTCCACATCAAAAAAAAAGAAAAAAGGAATAGTGTTCCAAGTTATGTAATAAAGTGCTGCAGAAAAAAAACACCGACAGAACAATTATGGTAAATGTAAGGAAAATTTTCTGGTACAGATGTTATGTGATGCTGAGGTTTCCTCTAGATCTAATAGTGTCGAAGAGGGTTAGGGAGAGTAGAACTACATCTGATTTTTCTTTAGGCTATAAAAATTATGTATGGGGCCTCTGAGAATTGACTTGATTTCCAAAGATCTAAAGAACAGAGGAAGATGTGATGATGGCCTTTTGTTTATAGAAGCAAACTTCCAGTCCTGAATGACTGTATGGGGGGTAGAACAAGGTATGGTTTTAATTCTATCCTGGATCCAACTCTGAATAAAGTGGCCTGGCTCACTGCCAACACATATTCTTTGGTTCAGAAAGTCCACTGAGCCTGGGCGAGAGAGGGCTCTGACCCTAGATGTCTAAACTAGCAGGCCAAGATGAAATGTATCAAATATCTCATATAACTTAAAAAAAATGATCATCATCTGTATGGAAAAAATAACCTAGAATATCTTTTCCTAATTTTTCTTTTCCATTTTCTTTATTTTACACACCTTACTTCAAAGAAATATGTGCAATAACTCTGCAGTCTTGCACATTGGACCTAGAAGTGCATACATCTTTATATTATTTGCATATTTCGTTAATATAAAGCAAATTTCTCAACTCCTTTGTAAATTTTAGATTGATTTTTAAGAAGCAGAGTGTTATTTGGAAGCGGTTTATAAATTCTATTTATAGTTACCCAATTGAACTAACAGACCTCAGCAAACAAATCATGTTATCATCATCACCCAATGACTGAGCCAATGAGTGAGCATTTTGAGTGGATTTGTATCAAGTTGTTAATGAGAGCTAGAGCGGTGGCTTATTTCACTGGATTTCCACTTCTTGGGACATGGAATCATGTGCTGAATAAATCAAGTGCAAATGGCTTCATCTTAGCCTCCAATGATCTATACTAGAAAGTAACTATGTACTGAACACCATCAGTAGGCTCCAGCATGGCAGCCTAGGAGCCCAGAAAGGAGGGCTACTAGCCAGCTTTGAAGGGCATCCACATGAAAAGGATTTAGAACCTCTTCACGCATGTGAAAAGAAGGCATCGGGAGACAAAATACCTAGTCATATTTCAGGGTCAGAGTTACCTGGCCAGTAACTAGCCTTTTCAACGTTGTCTCTCCCACGAGAAATAGTCTCTGGTATTATCTGCTATTCTTACAGCGCTTTATGAAAGTTTCCAAATTGTAGGGCAGGCACCAATGTGACACAGACAGGCAGTTTCTGTCCTCATGGAATTTATAACTCAAGAGGCCTACGAGGAAACATCAGAAATCTCCCTAAGCCACCAAAGGAATAAGACGACTTTCCCAACAACCCTACCACAGTGAAACGCAGTCATGCCATATAACCTGCTCAAGTTCTCCCTCAAAGTGAACCCAAGCTAAGGACAATAAATAGTATGTGAAAGTGAGAAAAGAAACCCTTGTACCTGATTGACTTTCATCCACTTGAGTAACAACTACACTGACACATGCTTGTTAAAGATAAATGAAATGATAAAACTTGTAAAAGGCTTAGTGCCTGGCACATAATAAGCACTCAATAAACACTGGCTCTGACGTGTTGTCAGTAAGAGAATCAGAAGGAGCCTGGGGGTAGGAAGCATTGTCAATAAAAGAGGACATACATGTTTTGCAACCCATGTAAAGTCTAGCACAAGCGGACCAGATTGAGAACCTCCTAGAGATATATGGAGTCCTGAAAATACCTTTACAGCACAACAAGGACTTGTTGGGACTTTATAAGAAAGGATTAGGAACATTTGTTTATTTTTTAAAAGACTGCCCTATGGGGGCCTAGACGGAGATATGAGGCTTATGGGTTTGAGCTGATCTGCCCCAGATTTGGGGGTTGTTTAATGGAAATCATCTTGGATTTTAAGCTGGCTCTTCCAGACTATTCCCTTAACTAAAACAAGAAGGCCCCCTACCTTTGCTGAGAGATCTCAGAATCCCTGAAGTCTGGCAGCCTCCACTAAGCCAGCTGCTGTTTGCAGGATTCTCATGAGCTGGGACTTCCCAGGTGTCAGAAGCAAACAATAGATCACAGCTGGCATTAATTGGCAGCACCCCGGCTGGCAGTCTCAGCAGAGAGAGGACAAACACTGAGCAGGCCACAGAGAGAGGACGCCCCTCACTCAGCTAATATTAATTGAAATGTCTTCATGGAATGCTGTTTTGCACATTGCAATGAAAACAGTTTGTTTTTAGGATTTAAACATCCCTCTGCTGTGTTTGCAATCTGAACACTACAGCATGTGTTAAAACATAAGATCCAGGGAGGCAAACTGACTATAAACAGAGTAGTTTAGGAGCTGGGGGGTGGGGAAGCTGTGTCTTTCTTCTGCAACTTTCAAGCTGGGTGAAGTGCGCAGGAGTGATATTGCGGCACAAGCAAGGGAAAAGAAAGATATTTAAACTTCAGAGGAGTTTTCACCCTGTGTGTTGTTGGTAAGAACCTTAGAAAAGGAAAAAATGATTTAAATCCGTGAGTTTTCCCCCTGATACTACCCTCTTAAAATCCTAGGGCCATCATGTTAACTTGTATCCTGGTTTCTAGGGCAAGCATCTCAATCCATCTAGTTAAAAGATACCTAGGAATGTGGTTCGAGGCCAGTAGTATAGATTAGTATGCTAATGTTGTTCTAAGGGTAGCATTGTTAAATAAGCCCGAGATATCTCTGGAATCAGACAGAGCACACTATGCCAGCCCCTGTGTATCATTTAGGATTATACAGGGACTGTTAAGAAGACAGAACAATTGCCTCACATTTCTCTGTGTTGGTGTCATCTCCCCTTCGTATCTGGGAACAACACCCATATCTTGTCCTCGGCTACTGACGTTTGTCATAAATTCCAATTGAACTTTTGCCAGAAGGGCTTCAGGATGATTTTTTTAAAAAATCTTTTCACAGTCTTCAGCACGTAATGATTCATTTCGGAAGTATTTGGGGCCCAGCACTGTGCTAGATATTACACAAGATGATCAAGAAGCAGGAAAATCAGTCCTTACTTGGGGAATCCAAAGATTTTCGTGACACCAGTAGACACTCTGGAAGACAATGAAAACTTGCTGGTATGAACTGAATACATCAGGGCTGAAGAGGTAAAAAAAATAAGGCAAAGACATCTGAGCAGTTTAGTCATCAAAGGCTTTATGTAGAACATAAATTTGGAACTGTGTTTTGAAGAAAATGTGGGATTTGGATAAGGAAAAGTATTTCAGATGAAAAAAAAGCAGAAGGAAAAAATGATAAATAAGAAGGCCATAAGAAGAAAAACAAAAGTGTGCTGACGAAGGGTACTCCCAGTTCTTTTATATAGCAGAGAAGGAGCAAAGCTATTAGAATATCCCAGATTTCACAGATAGAAACATTGACACAAAACATAATGTTGATAAGTAATTCTCCAACAATTATGACTTTAGCCAGTGTTGATTGGTCAAAACCATAGAACTAAACAAAGGCAGTAAAAGCTAGCCTGGGACTAGTAGCCACTCCAGTTCTGGTTCAGCTCGAAGTTTTTGATATGTAGGAACACGTCCCCAGGTCTTCTTGGGCACCTTTAAATCATTATTTCTCAGTGGGTGCAAATATCTCTTCAGTCCACCTTCACTTCTAGGTACCTTTCTTCATTTCTTCTCTCCTTTCTCCTCTCACTTTTCCCTTCCCATTCGTATGCAAATGATGGAGTGGAAAACACTTTCAGAACTTTTTTTTCTATCTGAAAGCATTCCTATTTCTTTTTTTAAATTATTGAATGAAAGATTCTTTAAATTTGATAGCACTTTACAATTTTCAGAAGTTTCACACACATGATTTCATATAATCCCACAATAACCCTTTTCCTCCCTCCTCCCTATATTGCCCCTCCCCCCTTCCCTCTCCCCACTGGTAACCACTATTTTTTTCTCTGTGTCTGTGAGTCAGAGCAATCCTGTTTCTCATCTGTCACGTGAACATTAGCCTGCTAATACCTTAGACTCAGTTTGCATAAGTATAATGCCTAAGAGTCAGTGTGCTGTGAGGAACAAATTCATATAATCAAAAACATTTTGCTCAATTTCAGTGGATAGACTGTCATGCAAAGAATGACAACCACTACCTTAAAAAAAAAAATAAGCGAGTGCCTTCATTGCTGTATGCTTATCTTTTTTTTTCTTTTTTTTTTTGCGGTACGCGGGCCTCTCACTGTTGTGGCCTCTCCCGTTGCGGAGCACAGGCTCCGGACGCGCAGGTTCAGCGGCCATGGCTCACAGGCCCAGCCGCTCCGCGGCATGTGGGATCCTCCCGGACCGGGGCACGAACCCGTGTCCCCTGCATCGGCAGGCGGACTCTCAGCCACTGCGCCACCAGGGAAGCCCCATGTATGCTTATCTTGATTTAGGAATGAAGTTTATATCTTAAGTTGAAAAAAAAAAAGCCCCATTTAAATAAAAGTTCCAAGACAGAAGTGAAACTTCACCCACCTTTAATCTCAAGCAAAACTGTGTTATTCAGGACAACCCACTGTCTAGCCAATCACTCCCCTGTGATAATCCTTCCCACTTACTGAGTATCAGTCACAAGGGTGAGGGAATTTAAGATGAGTTTATTATTATAGTTTCTAACATTCAAAACTAGGACCTAAATAAACACAAACAGTGGATGTTTAAAAGTTAAGAGTGTTAACACAAACCATATTAATGACTGTAAATGCAATCTCTGTGGAATCAGGTTTCTCTTATACATGGTTGATTCCTTTTATCACAGTTACAGTATCTAGTGGCAGAAACAAACTCACACATGACTCTGTTAATGTGCTTACAACCTACCGATCCAGTTGTTTATAAATGGGATTCAAAAGGAAAGGATTCATTTAATACATTTGGGAAATGCTTTGAGATCTCTTGAAGAAAGGACAGATATGCAACGATTCTGCATTTTCATGGGTGACTTCTTCTCCTGGATTTAAATACTGCAGTGGAGAATTGGGAAACCTTAATTTTCTTTTTCACTCTGTCTACACCCCTGATGAGCTACCTCCGTGAACTCTCGGGCAAGTTCTTAAGGGTTCAGAGCTCATTACTTATGACCTAATAAACAAAAAGCTATGAGAAGCCGAGTAAAAATTGGAGCTTCAAGTCAATCTGAGAGATTTTGCTCAGGAATGGATCAGATTAAGGCAAGCTCTTACCAAACAAAGATAATGCAGAAAGGAAATCATATAATTATAGAATTTTAAAGCCAGAAACAACCTCAGAGCTTATCGAGTCCCACCTGCCCATTGTGCAAATGATGGATTTGAAATCTGGAAAGAATAAATAAGATTCCCAAGGCCATTTTCTCAAATGCTTCCTTCTGCCAGGAATGCTCTCCCCCAAACATTCTTTCCAGAAAATTCTACTCATCCTTCAAAATTAGCATCCCCTGTTCTGGCTTTCTCAGCTCTAAACCCAAACCCAAGTACCACCAAGTCAGAATTATCACTCCCCATTTCATGTTCCCATAACACTTTATTAATACCTCTATCTTTTCACATAGCGCAAAAATTTGTTGTTTGCATTGCTGTACCTGATTTGACTGTGAGATCCCGGAGGGCTGGTAATATCTGGTACCTTGTGCAGCACCTGACAGACCTGCCGTCAATACAAGTACTATTACTTCATTCACTCCTTCATTCAGGTGGGTAAAGGGAAGTCTCCTTTGCCTAAACTCTTCCTATTTGTTTCCCTAAACTTTTTCTATTTTAAGGGTTTTCTGTATTTTAAATAGCAAACACACTTTTAGACAGTGAACTTTCTTTGAATGAACAGGAGTCTGCAGAACGCTTATGAAAGTCAGAAAAGGGAGTCGTGCATGCAAGGCAGACCTCAACAACTTTATTTACTTAACTATCATAACTGAGTATTTCACTGAACATATTCAAATACTTAAAGTTCTCACTGGTAAACCTGCAAATAACTACTTAAAAGGGTGTGTGTGGTGAGAGAAACTATAAAAATGTCAAGTTAGGAAAGCACTGATCTGTTCCTCTTCATCTAATTGCTGCCCTGTGTAAGTTGATGGGAATTCTCATAGTGAATTACACGGGATGTGAATCCGGCCCAGATGTGTTCCCGAGTCTCCTCAGCTTGGTTTCCAGTAAACGTTTTTTATGATTTCTCTTCCCTGCCCTTCATAATAGCCACAGATAAATAAGTTACATTCTATATTTTAATTCTTCAAAACAATATATTGTACAGTATAAATCAAGTCTGTGCTATTTTGTGGTTTAAACGAGAATGGGTTGGGGGGAAATTTTTATCATAATTTCAAATTTCTACAGAAAGCTAACAAGTCTACTAATTGATATACATTCTGAATCAGAATCTGGACGTGAATCAGCCGAGAAACACTTTTTTTTTTTCGAGAAACATTTTTAAAGAGTAACAAAGGACGAAGTGACTTTGATGGAATGTGATAATTTTCTGTAGTCGCTTTCTTTGTCACAATCACAGCTGAAAGCAGAACATTTTCTTAGGATTTTAAATATTATAGTTGGGCTACCATTGCTTTTCATTGTAAATCTGTTTTGAAGAGTTTGTCATTTTCCTGACTCTATAAATTGAACAACATGAGTTTTTTAAAACAAACTGAAAATGCTACAGAAGATTAAAAAATATGTAATTCAGTCATCCCTTTATTTGCCACCATTAGCTTTTCTATTTTTACAAGCAGAATATACACATTTGTTACCCAGAAATTCCACCAAAGTACCAACACTATACATTTTACCTTTTCATTTCCTGAGTTCCTTAACAGAATTATAGGAATTAAGCAATTCTCATTTGACAATTCTCAAAAAAATGAGTCATTTTTTTTAAGCTTAAATGTTTTCTTGCCTAGGCATAAATATCTAGAAATTCATTTTTCATTTCCTTTTCTATTTCTTTACCTCCTTAAGTGATATTCTTTTTACCTCTTTACTCTGCTTGTTAAAGCTAAATGAGACACAAAGATTCAAATTCAAAGTTTCATGGAAACTTTTCTATAGTGTGTGTGTGTGTGTGTGTGTGTGCACATGTGTGTGATCCCTACCAAACGAGAAATTTTAGTGAATTCTTAGGCATTGTCAATTTGAGTCATAGTATCATTGTTTTATAAAAATGCCACAATCTGATTACAGGTAACGGGTAGCATTATTTTGATACTGGTTTCTCCAAACCAAAACTTTATACAATGTCCTTTTCTTTCACAACATGAACGACTCTGTAGTGAAAAATGAGTCTTCTCTTTTTGACAGTTTTCCTTAATTGCAGAAGTTCCTTGGATAAATGTAAGGTTTGCAGTTAAAGCATCGTCAACCAGACTTTAAAACAAGCACCAGTTTTTACTATGTTCTTTTTTTCTCCACTTCCCCACCTCCTCCTTTCCACCCCAAGGCACAAGAAGAATAAATTTAATTGTTTAATTTAACAAATCAAATTACCTCACTGGGAACTTGCCATGACACTGTCCTTAGGCACCCTGTCTACCAAGACACCACATATAGGTGAAAAGTTTTCAAACGAGGTTCTTCTCTGGTTATTTACACTAAATAGATTTTCTTGGACAAGGTCCCAAATGGACTCAGCTTACCTGGAATTCCTAGCAGGAGTGACTTAGTTAATTTTGTAGCAAGGATTCCATGTACCAGCAAACCTCACAATCGGTGAGTGGGTGGTCAGTATGATATGTTCTTTCAAGTTAAAAATAAATTTTTGTCTGGGAGAGTGTTTTGACTATGTTGCTTATCTATGACAGCTTTATAGATTAAAAATTCCTCCTCTGGGCACCATTGAATACTAAATAAACCCACTTGGGAGCAATTTAGTAGCTATAACTGTAATTAGTAACCCACATTTAACTTCAAGAATTATATAGACCAACTGCCAAAATTGTCAGTGCTAGCATTTTCTTGGCTTTGGGGAACCTAAAACAAATCTTACTTTTAGTGACTGAGATATTTTCAAACAGTCAAAATTATCAATTTCATAGTGCAGAATAATTCTAAGTGAAAACACTTGATGCACTATAAAATAATATAAAATACTTTGTAATCAATTTTAGAGCCTTAGTTTGTTCTTGAAAATTATTTTGATAACCAGTGAAAAGTTGTCTCATATGAAATTCATTACTGCCAGAGTCTAGAATCTTCAAAATACTAAAGGAGAAATAAATCTGAATAATTAAGAATAAAGCAGCCCCTCTTCAATTGCTTTTTCTTTTTTAAAAAAATCTTATTTATTTATTTATTTATACACTGGCTGCACTGGGTCTTTGTAGCTGCGCGTGGGCTTTCTCTAGTTGCGGTGAGCGGGGCTCGTCTTCGTTGCGCTGCGCGGGCTCCTCATTGCAGTGGCTTCTCTTGTTGTGGAGCACGGGCTCTAGGCACGCGGGCTTCAGTAGTTGTGGCTTGCAGGCTCAGTAGTTGTAGCTTGAGGGCTCTAGAGCACAGGCTCAGTAGTTGTGGCACACGGGCTTAGCTGCTCCGCGGCATGTGGGATCTTCCTGGACTAGGGCTCGAACCCGTGTCCCTTGCATTGACAGGTGGATTCCTAACCACTACGCCACCAGGGAAGCCCCAATTGCTTTTTCTTAACTAAAAAAAGTTAGACTATAAGACACCATGCTATTTTGAATGTTGGGAGAGTTGCAGAGTTTTACAAAATTATGGAGGGGGTTGTTTATTTAGACCCAGATGTGAACATTTTTATAGACAATTTCCTGGCAAAAGGAAAACATATCAGGCAAATGAATATCTAGAGGATTTTCTATTAGGACTGAGAGATTTTCTATGGGCAAGGTGTTAGTTATAAATTCATAATTCTTTGGGAGATGAGACAGGATGGGAATAGCTAATAATGAAGTACCCTTAGCAGTGTACATAGCATCCGTCATTTGGCTAATGTCCATCAAATTCAGCAAACTTCCTATGTTGACATTTTCTACGTAGGTGATTTAATCTTTTGTTTCTAAGTCTTCATGGCTGGTTTTCTCTATGGTATTAAATGCAATTAGTAACACAGAGGAATCGAATTCTAATATGTTAACTAATGTGTTTTCTCCTCAGTAATGCTTTCTTAATCTGTGTCCCTTCCCTATTCAGAGACTTTGAGATATCCATTGCCTTAGGGTAGGGTTGATAATTTGGAGAAGAGAACAAAAGAGTGAAATCCTTGGCTTTGGAGTTTTAAAGATTGAGATGCAGGCCTAGGACGAAAAGATCTGGAATGATAGGCATTTTCAGTTAGAACCAGTTTTTCCTACCCACCGACCCCCAGACTAGATGAAGTTTGCCACCGGGAGGGGAGAGAGGAGGGACACGCAAGATGAAACAATGGTGTTTGAGCTGCTCTGGGTCTCTGAACGAGAGGAGGGTTGATAACGCTGGAGCCTCCAGATAGGGTTACTGAGCTGAGAAGGGAGGGGCTCTGCAGGGGTGGGTCAGGGAGTCAGGGAGCCTCACAGAGTGTTTCCAGCCCCTAGCTTGGCACAGAGGATACCAGAATAAAGATGGTGGTATGGAAATTCTGGGCCAAAGGGTCTGAGATAGCTGCACAAATTTCCCCCCGGTTCCACCCAGAGAGGCTCAGGAGAACCAAGAATCGGTCCTGCTCAGGAAGAGGGGTTCAAAAGTCACTGAAAGGGCTTCCCTGGTGGCGCAGTGCTTGAGAGTCCGCCTGCCGATGCAGGGGACACGGGTTCATGCTCCGGTCCGGGAAGATCCCACACGCCGCGGAGCGGCTGGGCCCATGAGCCATGGCCGCTGAGCCTGCGCGTCCGGAGCCTGTGATCCGCAACGGGAGAGGCCACAACAGTGAGAGGCCCGCGTACCGCAAAAAAAAAAAAAAAGTCACTGAAAGAGTGAGAGAATGAAGCCCATTCAGGTTTGAAAAGGAATCTAAGTAGATCAACAACCAGAGACCTGATAAAATAGGGGTGTCTTGGTGGATGCCAGAAGGAAGAGATGACCACCACCATGTCTTGGCACCATGTAAGCCTCCCAGTTAGTAGGTTCAATCCTGGGAGTGCAGGTGGAGATCCTCAGTGTGCTGAAATCTCTAGGGAAACAATCTGGCAACAACAATGGTTTCAGATAAGACTTTGTGACTCTGAAGTATTAACCCTACATAAAGACGAGGCAAGAACAGCCACACCAAGGTTTGGATTTAGTTCTCTCTGATTCCAAAATCTGAGCCAACACACTTTACTAAAATAATAATGAGTCACTTACATATTATTCAATAAATAGTGTGGTGACAACTGCCTCATCATTTTGAAAAGAAAATTACTCCTTGTGTCAAAATAAGTTCCAGATGGATCAAAGATTTTGAATTACAAAATGAAACCATAAAAGTATTAAGAGAAAACATGGGGAAATACTTCTTTAATTTTGTAATGTGAAAGGCCTTCCTAAACATGACACAAACTGAGAAACTGTTAAGGAAAATGCCAAAAAATATAAACAAAGCTAAAAAATCAATAACAAAAGGAAAGAAAAAAATTTTAACTATTTCTATAGTTAAAGAGCTAATTTACATAACGTTTGTACCAATTAGCAAGAAAAAGACCTAAGGGAAAAAAAAAACTAATGGAAAAATGATCAATTCATGTAAATAGGCAATTCACAGATATAGAAACAAAATGGCCAATAATCTGCAAAAAAATTCTCCATCTGATTCTCAATGAAAGAAATGCAAATCACATATAAATTTTCATCTACCAGACTGACAAAATTTTTAAGTTTAATAATATTCAGTGTTAATGCAACTATGGAGAGACAGGTTATGAGGAATTCTGACACTCTTGATGGGAGTTTTAATTGGTGTAAATTTTTTAGTGCAATTTAGTAATAGTGTTCAAAATCAACAATGAATAAACACCCTTTGAATAACATTTCCACTATTAGGAAATGACTCTACTGAGAAAATGATGTTCCCACTGATTAGGATGTCCTTTTTAGGATTATGTAAGGTAAGAATAAGCAGGAAAATAACCCAAAGGCTTTTTAATGAGAGTATGGTAAAATATATTGTGATATCCTCATGAAACATTATGAGTCATTTAAAAATGGCATTATGCAGCCATTAAAAAAAAACAGTTCATTTCTATGGACTCAAACAGAAAGTCTTTAAGCCATTTGATTAAATGAAAAAGTAAAGTATATATCAGCGTTTACAGTACAATCCCATTTGCAAAGACTTTGAAAAAATGTATATATACACATACATGCACATATATAATGTCTGTGCTGATAGATGCAATTATATTTTTCTACAAAAAATACATATGAAGCTTAAATGGTTACCTTTGAAGAGATTATTGGGAACAGGAGTAGGGGCCTAAAAAAAAGAGAGGGTTTTAGTTCTCATAACTTTCTATACATTTGGTGCATACATGATTTTTATTTTCATTTTTTAAAAGTAAACTTTTCTTTTAAAAAAATCAAAGGAACTGGAGTTGTTTCATTTATCTTGGTTTAAAATTTTAAAATCACACTTTAGTAAGATATACCTCTAGAGACCCAGACAGCTGCAGCTGCCAACAAGGAGAGAATTTTGTCAGGCTTAGCATATTTCTAAATTACTGGTTATTACAAATTCCTGATTTCATTTTCTTATCCCAGATGACTTCCCTGAACCCTAACTCAAACTAACTCAAAACCTAAGTAAAAGTCAGTGGTCTGGAGGTCTTCTCCACTTATGGTTAGTCCATAATTAAGTCAATCAGTGAAAAAGCATCGGCATGATTTCTAAGCCCTTTTCCTAGCGTGCTGGCAAAAGGGATATGGAGAACCAAGACAATGGCAGACATGCCACCTGCTTTTAGGCAGGCAGATCTATCTCACCTGTACGCTTCCCTTATAGGCACAGGCTAAGTCCCCGGCCCTCCAGTCACAACTCTGACACCACTTTCCCAGAGAGGCATTCCCTCACAACCCGCTTAGGGAGACTCCCATCTACACCCTCCTTCTTATTCTCTACCTTGGTTGCCTATTGATTTCCTTCTTGGCTCTTATGATGAATTGTAGTTATTTTTATTTATCTGTGAAATTGTTTTTGGTCTGTCTTCCTCATTGGAACGCATGTTCCATGAGATCAGGATCCATGCTGACTAATAATGTCCACCTAGTAAAATTCCAGCACATAAGTACATGCTTATTGTATAAACTAAAAATGTGATAGGTGTGTATATGTGTGTGTGTGTGTGTGTGAGAGAGAGAAAGACAGAGAGAGAGAGAGAGAGAAAGGCTATACTATTAACAATAGCTAGGTTTATTGAGTGAATACAATGTGTGTAATATTTTAAGTATCTACATATTATATTCATGCCATACTCAAAATAACTATATGAGGTAAATCGTATTATTATCACTATATAAAAAATATTAAGTAACATGACTAAAGTCACATCCAGCTAATAAGGAAAAAATATATATATTAATATATACATATCAGCTTCATATATAGTATGTATATTATATATATGTAATTCACATTTGTATGTAAAGTACATAGTAGAGATTTGCTTTTTTAACTTTAGCTTCAAAAAGAAATGGAACTCTACCCCCGACAAACCATGAAAAAATTATCAAGTTAAAATATTCAATTCTATTTCTCCATTAACATGGAAGCAGGAAGCACTTTTCTAGAGAATAATGAAGGAGGACTTTCTTTTGCCCCTAACCTTTAGAAAAATAGATCAATTCTTTCCAGAAACTCCAGAAGCAAGTCGCTCTACAGGGCCCACTCTGCACATACTTTTGTATGACTACAGAGGACGCCAGTGAAGCCCAACGCAGCCAGAAAGCCATTCTATTGTATGCAGATATAACTGGCACTTCACTGTTTATATCTGGCATGTGGTTATAAAGTGTCTTCATTATCATCAGCAGAACCAACAAAAATAAGTCTGAAGCATAGTGTCTAGTGTTTTGAAAGACTGCATGAAAACTGATTCCCTTTACTTTATGAATTTTACAATAAAAGATAGTATGGATAATACAAACATGTAGGACATTTTCTATGAAAGCTCAATGAGAATGGATTGAAGCGAAAGGATTAACACAAAAGAAAGATGAACTTACCTTGACAAAAATATCCTACAATTCACTGCTGAATTCTTGTTCCTAAAACTTTCTTTTGTTTTCAATACCCATGGTCAAAACTGTGTAAAATATATGCAGCCTTAAACAGACACAATAATTATGAGTGCGCAGCTCTTTCTCTTACCCAGTGCCTTTATTCATACCAGCCAGGAAAATCATGCTAGCAACCCCCAGTTTTAAAAATTATAGTTACCAATAAGACTCTGAAATCAATTCTCCATTAAAGTGTGTTTATGAATTTGAAACAACCAAAGAAACGAACTTTAAGCAGAGCAAGCGAGCTACCATTTAAACTTTTTTTTTTTTTTTTTGCGGTACGCGGGCCTCCCACTGCTGTGGCCTCTCCCGTTGCCAAGCACAGGCTCCGGACGCGCAGGCTCAGCGGCCATGGCTCACGGGCCCAGCCGCTCCGCGGCATGTGGGATCTTCCCGGACCGGGGCACGAACCCGTGTCCCCTGCATCGGCAGGCAGACTCTCAACCACTGCGCCACCAGGGAAGCCCCATTTAAACTTTTTAACATCAATGAGTAGAACATCATTACCAATCAATCAAAATCACTTTAGACCAATTGTTTTCAACTGGGAAAATTTTTGCCCCCAAGGAACATCTGGAAATATCTGGAGATATTTTTAATTATCAGGACTTGTGTGTGGGAGAGCAGGGGCTGCTACTGGTCAAGTAGAGAACTGAATATTTGTATGTAGAACTCAGGGTAGAAGTCAGGACTGGAGATATAAATTTGGGATTCACCAGTGTACAATTAAATTTAGGGGCTGAAAAAGATTACCTCAGAAGTGAGCGCTATAAAAAAGAGAAAAACTTATATAAGCTCTGCTATAGATTGTATTTTCCAAAAATGATCATGACAATATTTCCCATCCCACTTACTCATAGACAATGTGACTCTCTAAGTGGAGTCTATGTCCCCTCCCCTTGAATCTGGGTAGGCTTGTGAGTTACAACCAAACAAATGTAGTGCAAGTGACACCACATGACTTCCAAGACTAGGTCAGAAAAGGAGACCCAGTTTTCCTCCTTGTCATTTGGTAAACTTGGACTTGGAGCCAGGGGCAATGATGCAAGAAATTTAACTGCCCTGTAGCTGCCATGCTATGTGGAAGCCAAATCACATGGAGATGCCGTGTGTAGTCTCTTCAAATGTCAATCTCAGTTTTCATTGATGGGACAAAGGTGAAGCTGGGTCCAGTGTGGCTTTTAGGTCCCACGTCCAGCTCTCAGGACCCTACTTAGTGACCAGCCTCAGCATCTGGAAGGAGACCAAGGGAAACAATTTTCCCTCTAATTATTCAGTTAGTAATTAGGAAAAAATACTTTTAAAAAATGACTAATCATTCATAAGCCTAGTATTGCTTCCCTTTGCTTAGTGATGGTGGGAACTCAACGATAGGACGGAGGTTGTGTCTGGCACTGACCTGTCTTACTGACTGCTCACAATGTTCTCTGCTCTTAAAAAATAACAATGTACCATGACATATCTATGAGGAAAATTGATTCATCATCAGTGCTATGCTTTTCTGGCATCTACCTTTCTCCTTCATTACCCATCTTTAAATTATAAAGTCTCAGGTGCAAAGACATGTTAATCGGTTTATATACATTTCTATATCACCTAGAGCTATTACAGACGATCAGCTATTACATGCTTTTGGATGCGCAGGAAATCTTTAAATCTTTACGATTGCTTCAGATTATTTGATGTTTATAATTATTGTAAGCACATTCTTCTACAATGCTACTAGGATGGGATGAGAAATAAATTCCATGGACCAGGAAAGTGCTTATCCATCTCATTTCTGTTTTGCCATACATTACACTAAATTATGAAATTTTGGCCAAAAACTTCAGAGGAGAACCATGAGTAACGTGTTTGCTGCTAAGCCCTTGGGAAGCAGCATCACAGAGTTTCATGTTATTATGAGTGTTACTCTGTTCACTTAGTTCTTTGATTTGGAAAAATCAGTTATGAATTATTTCTCTAAAATAGAAGATACACAATTTAATAGCACCTTTAAAGTTATTTATATCATGTATAAGGTTACAGCTATCCAAAAGTATGACAGCATTTATCAATGAGCCTTTAGAAAAAACTAACAGTACTCAAAGGAAGAAATTACTTCAGAAGTAATAATGAATCTCAAGCTTCTCTTTCAACTTCCTGTGTAAAATAAATTTTATAATGACCATTACGGGTCTTACAACATTTTCACTTCCAGATCCATGAACAGAGACAGTGGCAGTTTCAGAAAAATTGTATTGGATGAAAAACAATGCAATAAATTTTCCAAGAAAAAACCAAACTTCAAGCAAAATGTAAGACTCATAACTAAAGAAAAAGAATTCCAGGCTGATATCAAGCATGTTTCTTCAGCACATGAAGAGTTCTGAGAGTTATAGGAAAGTCTGATTTTGCTTTTTTTTTTTTTTATGGTTAACCAAACTAAATGTTTATTTAGCTAGGATATTGTGTCTTTTTTTTTTTTAATTTTATTTTTTTTATACAGCATAGTACACTTAGTGGGTGAAATTGTTAAAGTCCCACCAGCTTGTCCAAGCCTCACAACTTCACTCCCCACCCCCAAAATAATCCCTATCACTCTTCAGATTGTTTAGGCAATATGAGATATAAAGTAAATAGTAGGAAACGTCATAAGAAAATAAAAATGGAATCCACCACCCCTCATTTGCTTTCCTCCTATTCTAAAAGTAATTATTTCTTCCAAGGTAATGCTGGGAAATAAATGAGATCCGAACAATAGCACTAATTTACGCTTTCTAATTACTTCAAAGGAAATGTGTTCTCTGGATGTGGCCACACAGACATGTTAATTTAACCAAATAATAGTAACGCAAGTTAAAAATTTTTCAGACCACAATTAATTTATTTATTTTTGGCTGAGTTGGGTCTTTGTTGCTGCACGCGGGCTTTCTCTAGTTGCGATGAGCGGTGGCTCCTCTTGTTGCGGAGCACGGGCTTAGTTGCTCCGCGGCATGTGGGATCTTCCCGGGCCAGGACTCAATCCCGCGTCCCCTGCATTGGCAGGTGGATTCTTAACTACTGTGCCACCATGGAAGCCCCAGACCACAATTTAATAATACAAAAAATTTAATTTCTTTTTTAATTGAAATATAGTTGACTTACAATGTTATATTCATTTCAGGTGTACAACATACTGATTCAATATTTTTATAATTATATACTATACAAAGTTATTATAAAATATTGACTGTATTCCCTGTGTTGTACACTATATACCTGTGACTTATTTATCTTATAACTAGTAGTTTGTACAAAAATATTTAATTTCACATACATCTTCTTAATAGAAGTAAAATTTGATTTTATTGTTCTATTTCTTAATGTGTAACATCAAAATATCAGTTCTTTGGTCCTCCAAGACAATTGTGAATATACAAAAGAAATTCAGAGAATTTGGATGAAAGTCGTTTTTATCTTGAATTATCAAAATAATTCTTTTCGTTTCTCCATGATCCAATTCATATCAATAAAAAAATTAATTTATAGGCAATACATCACACAACACACTAACATGTATTGTTTAAACCATGGCCTCAGCTATAAAGTAGAAATTATAATTTTTAGAACCTGAAGATTTTTATCTTTGTGAAGTATATTATTTCATTCATTATTATTGTAAAATATCTTAGATTTACATAGTTAAGTGTTTCAGCATGTCAAAACAACTTATATATATATATTAATTCATTGGATAATGGAAAACCCCTTCACATTAGGTAAAACAGGTGTTATCTTCACTTTACAGGTGAAGAAACTGAGACAGAAGTAAAGGATCTTGCCCGACAGTATGTAATGAGCTTTGGATGCTAACTGACAAGAGGACCCAAGTATCCTGGCCACCAGTCAGCACCCTTGCATTGACTGCTGGAAGTTGTCACCCTGCTAGGGCAGAGGTTAATTCTTCACTTTAATCAGTTTAGTGATTTACCAGTCATGGTTAATAATTTAAATAATTTAAAGTTACAAAAAAAAAAAAAAGAATCTGTAGGCTCCTGAGAGCTAGAGAGGAAACTGATCACAAGAGAACAGGTTCCCATACTGGACACTGCTACAGAATGAGCCCAAATGACCAGAAAGAGAAAAGGTATCTACGTGCTTTACTTTTACAGGATCTTCAAGTTCCATTTTACAGAAACTTGTGCTCAATAAAAATTGTATTTTGACACCTGGATTGACTAGAGTGAAAACTTTTTCACATTTTTCAAAGGAAGGAGCTCTTAGAACGCGGAGGGATACTGGCAGACAGCATCTCTCACGACTTTAGCCAGGCTTTTGATTCAGCCCTGCATGATAGAGTCATCAACGATCTGGAAACACAGTCTGGGTCACACAAATGATCCAGAGCTGCACAGTTAATAAGCGGTTATCATTGGCTCAGTGTCAACCGGGTGGGAAATGAATAGAAAATCCCAAATGTAAATTTGTTTAACATTTGCCATCAGTGACCTAGAGAAATGGAGAGCTTATTTAAGTTTGCAGCTGGATAAGATAAATGTCCTTTCTGGCAGTAAAAAAATCTCAAAAATGAAGAGACGGCATACAATAGAATCAGAATTCTGCCTATTTTGATTAATTGGGAAAAATAGTAGTGGAAAAAACCAAGAGCAATAGAGTATCTTTGAGAAAATGTGATTATAACAATAAAGAATAAAAAATTATGGCAATTGCTTGACCTTTTGATGTCTGCTTCCATAACCCAAGTTGACAGTGGGTGCACACATCCACCCCCCCACCACACACACACACACACACACACACGCACACACGCACAGAGTACGCCAAAAAGAAATCAAATTCAGATGGAAAAAATTGTGGCGGGTATCTAATATTTTATATAGAAACTTTCCTTTCCTTTAGTCAGACTCAGAAATTTCTAGTGAAAGAATACTTTCCTTAAGTAGTGTTGTTCTTGTCACCGTGTGTGTGTATTCAACACAGGCTATATGCTTTACGAAGTTGTACAGTCCCCGGAGTAAAACAAAAGTATGAGAGGTGGGAGAGGACATTGTTATTTTTTTCTTTTAAAAAGACATATTTAGAGAGGGCTTCCCTGGTGGCGCAGTGGTTGATAGTCCGCCTGCCGATGCAGGGAACACGGGTTCGCGCCCCGGTCCGGGAAGATCCCACATGCCGCGGAGCGGCTGGGCCCGTGAGCCATGGCCGCTGAGCCTGCGCGTCCGGAGCCTGTGCTCCACAACTGGAGAGGCCACAGCAGTGAGAGGCCCGCGTACCGCAAAAAAAAATAAATAAAAAATAAATAAAATTAAAAGACATATTTAAAACATTAAGTGATCAGGCCAATATTATGCAGGGAATAAGGAATACAACATGTTAAAAATAAAATTAAAAATTTGTTTAATGATATGTTTATGCTTCTCACATGGACAATCTCTATTCACTCTTATTCTAAGACAGATCTTTGAAAATAATGCAAAATGTTTGAAACGGACAAACCTCAAGCCATGAAATAGAATGTGATGGAGAAAACTAGTCACATCATGCTGAAACTTTTCTCTCTAAATTTGCAAATGCTAAAAAATAAAGAGCATTTCATTGTCTATTGGCCTAACTTCTTTTTCCTAAGAATTTCCACAAAGATTTTAAATGAAAAATTCCTATAAATTGTGTGTAGTATCAATTGAGACCATGGTAATATCTTGCAGTTCAGATGGAAAAGGCAAACAATAACTTCTTTTATTTTTAAAAATCAATTTTTGTTTATGGGTGAGATTTTGCTATTTGAAGGGGGAGAGCAAAAGGACACTAAAATTTTTTTTTTTTTTTTTTTTGCGGTACGTGGGCCTCTCACTGTTGTGGCCTCTCACATTGCAGAGCACAGGCTCCGGACACGCAGGCTCAGCGGCCATGGCTCACGTGCCCAGCCGCTCCGCGGCATGTGTGATTTTCCCGAACCGGGGCACGAACCTGTGTCCCCTGCATCGGCAGGCGGACTCTCAACCACTGCACAACCAGGGAAGCCCAGGACACTAATTTTTTTATCTCTATCCCTCTCTGTCATGAACTGGGAGAAATGTAACTTTTCTCTAAAACAGCATTCTCTTTGCTCCCTCATCCAACACCAAGACCAACACTGTAAATGTGCAGGAGTTTAAGAAAACAATGCAGAATTGATTAAGTCATTATATTTAATCACTTGGAAGGAAGAGTTTATATTTGTACATGGTTTCCATGGATTAGCCTACTTAAAAATTTACCCACTTAGTTTAGAGGTACCATATGTAATCTGTGATGAAATATTCCTTTGTCTTTGACCTTTCAAATGTTCTCATTTAAAAACAGATCTTATATAACGCTCTGTGCTTGTGTGTGTGTGTGTCTGTTTGTGCATGTGTGTGGAGATATATATGATCTTCCTCGACTTACCATAGGCTTACGTCCTGATAAACTTATAGTAAGTTGAAAATATTGTAAGTGGAAAATGCATTTAATACACTTCACCTACCAAACATCGTAGCTGGGCCTAGCCTACCTTAAACGTGCTCAGAACATTTACTTTAGCCTATAGTTGGGTAAAAGCATCTAACACAAAGCCTATTTTATAATAAGGTGTTGAGTATTTCATGTAATTTATTGAATACTCTACTGAAGGTGAAAAACAGAATAGTTATATGGGGACACAATTGTTGCAGGTATATGGGTTGTTTACCCTCATGATCACGTGGCTGACTGGGAGCTGCAGCTGCCCTGCCCAGTATCACGAGAGAGTATCATACTGCAAATCACTAGCCCGGGAAAAGATCCCAACTCAAAATTCAAAGTACGGTTTCTACTGAATGTATATTGCTTTCTCACCACGGTAAAGCCACAAAAAAAGAAAAAAAAATCATAAGTCGAACTATTGGAAGTCTAGGACAATCTGTATATACCAAACACATATGTGAAAGACAGGGATATCCCTTTACTAGAATTTTGTTTTCTTTCATATAATTAGCCAAGCTCTGACTCCAAATTTTTGGTTGAGAGTCCAGAATTTAAACTTAAAGAGTTTTGGCTTTAAGTAGGAATTTAACTTGGGTTTTAGTATTTTATCTATGTAGTTCCATAGAAGAAATTAAGTGATTTTAGGACAACTGCAATTCATGGAAATTTATTAATTTTCGCTGATTAGTTCATGATGAATTTTAAAGGAAGGCAGCAATGAAAATGCGCAAATACTGGGATTATCCTGAAACTTCTTTAATTTTTTTATTGAAGGATTTGCAAAAGATAAATGTTGGGACATATTTTTAAGAAAGCATGAAATGCCATATCACATCACAATAATTTTCTAAATCTCTCATCAAAGGATAGAAACATAGAAATTGTCACACATGCTAAAAATATGGCCCATTCATTTTCATGCCAAAAGCAATCATCCCTAAAATCAGCTTTGAATATTAAATGTATTGCATCTCTTACTGTAATTCAGCTGAAAACTCTGCCACCCTTGATTTTCTTAAGTGCTTTTTTAATCCACTTCTAGCTCTATAAATAGCAACAACTTGTGGTTAAAAGTAATGCCAGATTACAGCAAATAAAATTATACTTTTTAAATTTATCACACTCAAGTTTCAAAGTGAGTCCCCGCTACCCTTTATATTAGTTCACTAAGGCTGCCATAACAAAGTACCAAAAAATGGGTGGTTTAAACAACAGAAATGTATGGTCTCACAGTTCTGGAGGCTAGAAGTCTGAGACTGAGGTGTCAGCAGGGCTGGTTCCTTGAGAACTGTGAGGGAAGGATCTGTCCCAGGCATCTCTCCTTGGCTTGTTGATGGCCATCTTCTCTCTGTGCCTCTTAACATGGCCTTCTTCCTGTATGTGAAGTCTGTCTCCAAATTTCCCCTTTTTAAAATGATACTACTCATACTGGATTGGGGCTACCCTAATGACTTCATTTTAACTCTCTAAAGACCCTTTATCCAAATAAGATCACACTGAGGTACTGGGATTTAGGACTTCAACATATGGATTTGATAGGGAGGCACACAACTCAACACAAGACACCAGTGTAAAACCTGATGTAGAAAATTCTTTACCTTAAAAAATATATATATATCTTCTGAGGAAAGAAACAACATCAGAACACGTCTCTGTGAGTATGACCAACTTGGGTAAGATGAAAGAACTGGGTCTGTACGTGCAAGCCCAGGGTCCAAACAGATTTAATCACGTTTGTACTGGAGGTTAAAAAAAACTATATCAATTAGAACCTTTTTGTTCTAGTGACAAGTGACAGAAAGCCCAACCCAAATTTGGCTTAAACAAAAAGGACATGTATTGGTTCCTGTAACTGAAAGGTCTAGGGGTAGGACTGGCTTGGGGCATGTCTGGATTCAAGGCTCAGGCAATGTCATCAGGATGAAATTTTTCTATGTTACTCAGCTCTGCCTATATCTTGCTGGCTTCATCCTTTCAGATTTAAGTCCTGCAGGAAGAAATTTTCCACAATCATGTGCAAAATTCTCTTGTTGTCATACTGTCTCAGATTGGGTCATATACTCATGCTAAGCATGGTGATCCAGGAAAGGCAAAGCTCTGAGTTAAGTCTGAACTCACAAACCACACGCCTAGAATCAGTGGTGGAGTAAATTCTAACTGGGTAAACTAAAAAGGGGAGAAAAGTTGACCCCTAAATAAACATCAAAATATGTTACCAGAGGTGGGGTAATCAGATAGGAGATGTCAAAATCAACAAATATTCACTACAGAGGCCCCAAGTGACAAAACCAGAAGTCAGTGGGCCAGCTTGGGAACAGTACTTCCTTACCTATGTAAGACCTCCCTGGATTCAACAAATGAGTTTTAAGGACCTATCTCAGAATTCTCATATAATGCTGAATATATCTGTAAAATGAATATCAGCTAAACCTCTGATTTTGCATGCAAAAACCCATATCCACCAAACTTCTGCAGAAAATGTCAAATAACTGAAAACCATGGCTTTGATTTATGGAGTGTAAATAACCAATGTGACTTCAGAATTCAAAGGACTATAGACAACAGCCAGAAGAGAATAAGTTTAAGTGAAACTAAGAAAAAAAATTTTTCCAAGTGGCCTTTTCTTCTTTTTGTCTCTTGAGTAGTAGAGTATCCAACCACTACGTCCACTGAAGAGAAATCAATATTTTATCTTGCAATGGACTAAGAAAAAGGAAACTTAGAAAAATTTTATTTGAAGGCTGAAGTTACTGAATCTAACTACCTCCTCTCAGTTCATTAAGACAGTGTCACAGATTAATAAAAATGATATTTCTGGGTCCACACTCTTTTAGACCAGTTAAACGGGTATGACAAATTATTGGTTGCAGATCTTTCATTTCAACTCTCATTGTTCATATATATGCTGAATCATATTTAAGACCTAGGATCTGGAACAAAATCAAGAGGATATATGTGTAAAGTAGCTTGTTGGTTAGAGATGAACTACTTTTATTCTAGCATATTTTGTGACATTGTTCCTTAGTATTGTGTAGATTTTCACTTTAAGATCAAAACATCCTCTAGATTGTCACCATCTTTGGATTTGTCTGTCTTGATTTTTTGTTTTGTTTTGTTTTGTTTTTGCCCACAGATGGAAGCAAGCTGTGAGCCTAAGAAGCATGACCAAATTTATCATTTTTAAGCAAGAAGTTTGGTCTGCACTACATATGAATATATATCATTGAAAATTACACTTTTTTCTTCTCTCTTTTCTGTACTGGAGACAGGTCTTCCCTTGCACATTTCTCTCCCTCCCCTTCCTCTTTTTATCCATCAAAGAAGTTTCAAGAAAAGGATAAAGGATTAGACCAGGCAAAAGAACACTTTGGCTCCTACTTAACATGAAATGAGTTCCAATTACCAAGTTCCCTATAGGACACACCAAAGAACCAGCTGAAAGTGGTTAGGAAGTGTCAGCAATTTAAAATGTGTTACTAATTATTTCTGTACCTCATCAACAACTCAGCACTTTTATTCTTGGTAACCATGACTCACCCTCTTCATCCATTCACCATTTCGATTAACTTTTTATGTTGTGGTTATTTTCATGAGAAAAGTGACCCCGAAAAGTTGTTGCATCCTGGATGTTATTCAGAGACCCACCTTCCAGCCACTTCTGTCCATCACCATATCCTGCAGCTTCTCACTCTGATCTTTGAGTTCAGTGGAAGGACTGGAGCGTGAGGACAGTGTTGATGAAAATCTAATCCAGCTCTGACAAGGCTCTTTTACAGTGTGTCTTATAAGAACTATATTTTGAGTACTATACTCTGAAATCTTTTCAACACTACACAGATGTGGGAAATAGGTATGCATTACCGTATATATGTATAGATTTTAATCCAATCATCTTTTACCCGTGAGGTCAGGGACTCCCATTGTATTCCTAAAAGCCAAACACGACTGTGCTTAGACTATAGGCTGCATTCATAAATACTTGCTTAATAAACAAATAAAAGAAAGATGTTGCCAGACATACAGATCAAATATAATAAGGAAATAATTCACTATCTATAACAATGAATCCCCTCTAGAAAGGATGAATTATGTTACTAGAAGGCCATTGCTCAATTGAGCACTTGGATGAATGTCTAAGTATAAGTTTGAGAGTATAAGCCAGAAAACATGCAACCATTTTCCAAACTGTTGGGGGACCCTGAAGTGGAGATGGAACCTGGATGGAGATGCTCCCTAAAGAGGGAGAGAGAAAACCCTGGATAGCAGCAGAGCCCTGAGAAACTTGGGAGAACAAGAATTACTAACATGGAGCTTTATTATGGTTTGCTCTACAACATGTCATGGAATAAAACCTTCTTCTGCCTTCCTACAAAATATTCAGTAAATTTTACATCTTTCACTAATGTGAGGATAATCTTTTGGGGAACTTGAGAAGTCTGCAGTTTTCTTTTCTTGCTAGACACCCTGCTGGGTGATGATAGCTCACAAGAAAACAGTATTATGAAAGTATAAATCCTTGGGTGGGAATTTTTCAGAAATCATAGAAAGACTGATGGCTACACAAGTCATCTGTGAGACTGGGGGCACAGTTCAACTCTGTCTAGATCCAGAAGGTGCAGGGAAACCAAGCTGCCATCCAGGTTCCATGCTGCCCACTCAGAGTGGAAGAATGGAAGCCTCAGACGGATAGGACTAAGATGCTCTTTGAATATCTTATCCACTGTGCAGCTTTCAGTTCCCCACCAGCTATCACCTGATTACCATCAGACAGCTCTGACTATGACATCTTTTTTCTGACTAAGCTCCTAATAAATTATCGGTATTTATGATTATTACGGTACCTAACATTTATTATGGTCATGCAGTGTGACAGTTATGGTGCTAAGACTTAACAAGTGTCATTTCATTTATGGGTATTTATCTATAATATTCCTCATGACATAGGAAACATTATGCCTGGAACAGTGTAATTGATATATAAACATTCTTTCAATGAACGAATTAATGCTAATAGCTAGTTACTAGCTAGCTACTCAACCCTTAGTATGTGCCAGGTACTGTCCTAAGCTCTTTCCATAAACTAAATCAGTGAATCCTTAGTAGAATCCCATGGGGTAGATAATATTATTATTCCTATTTTTATGGCTCAGAGAAGTTAAAGACTTGCCTATAGCCATACAGTCTGGCTCCAAATTCCACACTCTTAACCACACAGCCTTCCAAATGAATAATCTAAGGAAAATTTGGAGAAGTTAAATAACTTATACAAGTTCACCTGTCAAGTGAGAGCAGACACGGGACTCAAACTCAGGCCTGGCTGTCCTCAAAATCCACACTTTTAAGTTTTACATGCAAAAGAAACCAAAAGCATTAATTAACTCATAACTAAGTGGGTTCTCAAAGATCAGAGTCCAAATCTTCTTCAAGTCCCTCACAAAACTTTGAGAGTCTGGATAAAACTTGACAACCTAAAAGAGGTACCAACTGGGCAGCCAGAAGAAGGGGGAGTCAGATTACTAGTAAAAGAGGTCAAAGACAACAATTAAAGGGAACATTATTTTTGATTAATCAGGCATTATGGCACCAAATCAGGGCTGGCTTCATGGGTACACAACCAGTACAGTCACACAGGGCTCTGTGCTCAGAAAAGCCTTACACTTGGAATTTAATACTCTGTAGCCTCTGTCTTGAAATGACTATCCAGGAAAATAGGACTTGGAGAAGTTAAAAGACTTGGTTGAGATCATCCACCAATTGAGATCATTTGAATTTGCCTTTCGTAAGTGAAATCTGATGGGGAAATGGAGCACGCAAGGGTCTTGGTGCTTCACTCAGGTCTGCACACCTCCTATGATCTCTCTGCCTTCCCACCAACCCAGGATGGATTCTTGATCACCTAGGCTCTGCCCAGCTTCCTTGCCCCTGATCTACCCTGTGACTACTAGCATCCTAGCCTTGAGGGAGGGAAGGCTCAAAATCTGTTGTCACTTGCCCTTTAGTCTTAGGAGGGCCTGGGTGCAGGTGCAGAGAGGGTTGGTGTTGGACACACACCCCATGACATCCTAGAGCAGATCAAGGCAGTGACTCTCTCTACCCTGGACTGGCAGCAACACACAATATTTAGTGGGTAAGTTGGCATGGGGTCTTGCCAAGCCAGGTACCAAGCACATCTCAGAACAAAGGTTGTGATCCATAGGGGGTCATCAGTCCACCATATATTGGGACACGAGCCTGCGGGAAGGAGAGGTTGATTCCCTGACCCCATCAGGAGCCCAACATTTTCATTTTGCACTGGGTAACTCAAGTTATGTAACCATCACTCCACCAGAGCAACACAGGCCTTTAACTACATGGTTGGAAACTGACTTGTCAACTCCATTATCACCTAGCTTAGCACTAAAATAGGTAGAAAAGTAGAAAAATAAATTATAATTAGATCTGTAAATTAAAAGAGAGCATCCAGAATTCCATTATTTCACAACAGCTATATTTCCATGATAATGCTTAATCTTGCCAGTTTATGTGAATATGGTGATTTGTTTTTACTCACATTCAGAGTTCTTCAGAAAGATCTCTAGACTAACAGTCAGGAAAAATTTGTTCTAGTCCCAACAGTGCCACTAATTTGCTATATGAGATTGAAGAAGTCTATTACTCCTCTGGCTTTCAGGTTCTTTGACTATAAAATGAAATAGATGGATTATGATCTCTGAGTTACTTCCAACACTAAGGTCTACCAGTTTGATTCCTGCATTTTCACTCTTCAGATAAGTTATCTATTCATACAACCTCAAAAACCACCCATAGGTATAGGTCTCAAAAGTTGTAGTCATAATTACAATTGTTGGTACTTACCAGGGTAAGTGCTTTATATGCATTATTTCCTTCAATCCTCAAGGTTTTTAAAGAAAAAATCTGGCTACTGTTGCACTTATTTCTGGATAAACAACTATTCGTATTTTTTTATTTTTTGCTTAAGTTAATTTTAGTAAATTAGATTTGTGTAGGAAGTAGCCAATTTTGCTAAATTTTCTAATTTTTTGGCATAAAATTGTTTGCAATATCCTCGTATGTGCTTATGTCTACAGTGCATGTAGTGATGTCCCCTTTTCGCTTCGGTGGTTAATTGTTTATGCTTTCTCTTTTTTTTTTATTAATAAGTCTAGATGGAAGTTTACCAATTTTATTTTACTGACTACTTTATGATTGTTCTCTATTTTTTCATTTTCTTAACAAAGCTAAGAGAGTAGTTGGAAATAAAGAGATAAGGTCAGGAAGGTACAAGTGGGAGGCAGGGGGTAAATCCTATAAGAACTTCAGATTTTAGTGTAAGTGAAACAGAAAGCTATTGCATGGTTTTGAGCAGAGGTGAGATATGATTTGACATATGGTTTAAAGGATGTTTTTGTTAGAAACACTAAAAGTAGGACACTGTAAAAATAGGTAGATTAGTCAGGAATCTATTGTATTAATCCAATCAAGGGATGATAATATCCTGCATTGGGGTAACAGCAGTAGAAGTGATAAAAAGAAAACAGATTTTGGATGTAGTTTAGAGGTAGGGCCAACATAATTTAATGAAGTATTGGATGTGGAATATGAGAGTCAGAGAAAAGTCAAGGATTACACCTGAGCAAGTGAAAAATGGAGCTGTCATCAACCAAAGTAGCTTTGTTTTGTTGTTTGTTTGTTTGACAGTGTGAGAAGTTTCAGAAGTTCCGTTTTGAAAACATTGATTTTGAAATGTCTGTTAGATGTGTAAATGGAAATGCTAAGTAACCAACTGAAGAGAGATTGAGCTGAAGATATAATTGTGGGAGTCATTAATTTACAGACGGATGACAGCACAGTTCATCGAGGAAGTGAACGTAAAGAGAGAAGAGAAGAAAACTAAGGATGGAGTTCTAGGGCACTCTCCAACTCTAAAATATAAGAAAAAAGAGGAGGAACCAGTGAAGACGACAGAGAAAGAGGGGCCAGCAAAGCAGAAGCGAAACCAAGAGAATGTGCTGTCCTAGAAACCAAAGGCAGATATATATTAAAGAGAGGGGAATAATCCACTGTGTAAATGTTACTGATGCGTCAAGGAAGATGAAGACTGAGAACAGACTTTTTGATTTAGCAAGATGGAGGTCATTTGTTACCTTGGTGGAATGGAATGAAAGACTGATTAGTTAAAGTGGGTTAAGAGAGAATTGGAGAAATGCAATTGAAGACAGGGCGTATAGACAACTCCTTCAAGGAGCTTTGTTGCAAAAGGGGCAAAGAAAAGGTGATAGATGGGAGGAGAACTGAGCCAATAAAAGTTTGTTGTTGTTTTAGATGGGAGAAATAACAGTATGTTTGTACGCTGGGGTGAAGAATTCAGTAGAGTGCAAATCTGATGTTGCAAGAAGCAGGGAGGAAGTATTGCTGGTGCGATGTCACTGAGTAGGTGAGAAGGGATAGCATCTCCTGCACAAGTGGAGGGATGGGCTTTCAATAAGAGCATGGATATTTCATAGAGGTGGGAAGGCAGAGTATGGGAATATAATGCTGATGAGCAGACGTGGTGTTGGGACTCTGTGGAAGTTCTCTTCTGATTGTTCTAAATGTCTCATTATAAAAGAAAAAGGTCATCTGCTAAGATTGAAGATGGGGGAAGAAGTGTCAGAATTTTGAAAAGAAAGAAAGGCGTGAAAGAGTCACCTAGGCATGTGGGTGAGTGAATGGATCGCCTACAGAAAGTACATTTGCTTGGTAACATTAAATTTAAAGTGATACCTTGTAGTGTTGGGAGTTGTGAATGGTAGTGGGTTTGGGGGTTTTTTCTTCCCCATACACTTTAGGAAAGAGGTAAATTGACTTGAACAACCTTCTTTTGCACTGGGAAAATGAACAGATGTTTGAAATGGTTTTAAAAATTATTTTTAATTAAAAGAACACTCTGGAAAATAGTAAATATCTGTAACTTATAAACACCAACTTTCGATGTAATAAGTGTACCTTAATCTTATGTGTGTTTACCTGGATTACACAGATTCTTTTCTTTTGTTAAAATATGTATATTCAGTGGGCTTCCCTGGTGGCACAGTGGTTGAGAGTCCGCCTGCCGATGCAGGGGACACGGGTTTGTGCCCCAGTCCGGGAAGATCCCACATGCCGGGGAGCACTGGGCCCGTGAGCCATGGCCGCTGAGCCTGTGTGTCCGGAGCCTGTGCTCCGCAACGGGAGAGGCCACAACAGTGAGAGGCCCGCGTACAGCAAAAAAAAAAAAAAAAAAAAAAAAAAAAAAAAGGACAGATTTGACAGAAGTCTTCTGCTTTAGCTATTACTCCTTACCAAAGTGAGAGCTAGGGGGGAAACGCAATCTCTTTTCTGTCCCTCTGTTCCTGACCCATTTTAGGTGCTTAATAAATATTAGTTATATAGTCTTTGGCCCAATCTTCTAAATCTTTTCTAGCTTTGTGACAGAATTGCATTTCGGCTCTATAAGAATCTGTAACATTTTAGCATCCAGTCACTCCCAAAACTTGATTTGTATTCTCTGGTTTGACCAAATCTAGACTGGAATATTTCTTGACATAAAAAGTACGAAGCTGGAAAGCACGAGAACTGTAATTGTGAGCATAAATCAGTACACAGAGCAGCCTCACTCTTGCGGCATCTAAGTCATGGCAGGATCACAGCTCTCCATAAGAAGCTGATGAATGTAGAATGTGGGCTGTGGCAACTTGCCGTCCGTGAAGGGTGGAGGGAGCATCTCTCGGGTCTTGTCGTCCACATCAAACTCCACCTGCCCCCACTTTGTTCCGCCGTGGCTTTCTGTGTGCCGCGTGCTGGCTCCACTCACCTTCAACAGCCGCCTGTTTAGGCTCAGCTGTGCTCCGTGACTAGTGATCGCCACAACTGGAGAATTCCAGTCACTAGCCTGCCAAGGATGGTGGAAAGTTTGGGGCTATCAAGGAGTGGACTCTTAATAAGTACACATTAAGTACTCTTTAAAGAGTGTCCAGGCTGGTGTGCTGCCAGTGTTGTCCCCATGCCCATTGAGCGTGGCACAGTGGAAAGTTCACGGGCTTTGGGGTTACACAGACTTGGGTTCAAATTCCAAATCTGATTTTTTTAAATAGTTCATACTTACTGAGAACTTACTACATACAAGGCACTAAACCAAGCACTTTCCATATATAAATCATTTAATACTCATATTATTATTCCCATTTTTACAGATGAGGAAATTGAGGCTTACTAATTTGCCCCAAGCCACATAACCAATAAATGGCAAAGCAGGGACTTGACCCCTAATTTTTCAAATCCATACTCTCAACCACTGTTTTACACTATGTGGGTATGGGAAAGGAAATTAACTTTATCAGCTCTTGAGAATTTAAATTTTAAAAAAAAACCATAAATAACCAAGAACATAATGACTGCTCATTAAATGTGAAGATGCTTGAAGAATTATGGTTAATTGTTCTGTGTGTTAATGGATTGCTTTACATGTTTAAGAAGAATTATTACTTTGAGAGATATATACAAAAGTATTTACAGATGGAATATTATGTCTGAATTTGCTTCAAAATAATCCAGTGGGGTAGGGGATATAGATGAAACAAGATTGTCATGATAATTACTGAAGTTGTGTTGAGTACGGGATTATAGTACTATTCATTCTACTTTTATTCTGCTTGGAGATAATAAAAAGTGTTTTTTTAACATACCCCTTAAAATAATGTAAAGTGTGTGTGTGTGTGTGTGTGTGTGTGTATACACAGAGAAAGAGACTTGTTTTTCTAGAAAGAGTTTCCATAAATGAGAAATAAACCATTCTGTTTCTTATGAATGAAACTGATCTTTAGATATATGGTTTCTTAAATGAAAAGTTTTCCAGTATAAGACAATGATTTATCTATAGCCACATTTAAAAAGTAAAATATGCAATACCATTAGTTATTTTGAAACTGCCCTCAAAACCACAACTGTCTCCTCTGGAGGATATACCTGGATTTAAATGGTGACTAAATGAAGATAGCAAGTGTTTTCTGCTTCACACACAAAGCATTAAAATCTGATCAACTACAGTAAGCAGAAGATTCAAGTTTTCTGGCCAATAATGTATTTTAAAGGCATAAAATACTGGAGATTTTTCCCCAAAACATCTTTGAGGATGCTGAACTGGAAAAATATCAAGAAAGTATGAGATGAGTAATGCCAATAGAAGATTAAATTTCATTCATGTACTTCCTATTTATTTACAAAAACCTAAAAGCACATAATATGGGTTTTGTATTATTGGATTTTTCATCCAAAGAATTAAGTGATATTAGACATGTAAAATTTGCAAGAAGGTTCACTTGGTGCATTCACTAGGGATGTAACCTATGTCTTCAATTTTAATATGAAAATGTAGGCAGTAATTTGGAGATGGAAGATAAAACATCCATTATGAAGGGAAAAAAAAACTACTGTAAAGTTATATATAGTGAAGTGGACACCAGGTAGAAATTTAAGTTGTCAGTCCACCAAACTTTTTATCTGTTGGGAAAATATTTGCCAGTCTTTCTTATATTCACCAACAAGACAGACACTGGTAGTGATCAGGTTTTCAATATTCTAAATTCATCACTTGTTTGAAAAACAATTTGTTGTTTTACCATAAATGACTCATTCAACCATTACAAAAAGGGAGAAAATTGATTTGCACTCAAGTAAATATTCAAAACTCTTTTGAGTACATATCCATAGAGTCAGAATCGAAACTTTAGGCATAAACGCAAGAATGACAATATCCAGTCTGTTGCCTTCAACGTTTTTGGTGAGTCACAGTCAAAGAGCACAATTTTCGTTTTCTTCAGCCAGCATTTTTTAAAAGAGATGATACACATTCTTAAAAAGAAATTTAGATCCCAGGAAAAAAATTCATTGTGAATTTTACAATTAAATGTAACAGGTAAGGGAAAAAAACGTACAGTCTTGAATAGCCATATTACTTATTCTTTATTTTCCCACCACAATAACCAAATCAGAAAAAGAAAACTATAGTTCCCCAGAAAGAGTGTCAAACTTACAGGTAGAAGCTCCAATTTTCAATTCCAGTTTTGTCTCCTACCCATGTAAGTCCACTAACCACTTGGTTTGCTCATCTGCAAAATGATGATAATGAGACCTCAGAGTTGGGAAAGTTAAGCTTAAATCAAACATACATTTAAAGACCTCAATGGAACAAAAGAAAATCCATAATTATTCTTCATATATGTATACACATAAAACAAAAACACTTATTAATGTGTGAGCTAAAGTCATGCATGTTTTGGGGACTTCCCCAATGGTCCAGTGGTAAAGAATCTGCCTTCCAATTCAGGGGACGTAGGTTCCCCTGGTCGGAGAACTAAGATCCCACATGCCCTGGGGCAATTAAGCCCACGCACCACAACTACTGAGCCCACACACTCTGGAGCTTGTGTGCCACACCTAGAGAGAGAAAACCCACATGCCACAAAATAGAGAGAAGCCCGTGCACCACAACTAGAGAAACCCGCGCACCACAGTGAAAGATCCCACCTGCCTCAACAAGGATCCTGCGGACTGCAACTGAGACCAGACGCAGCCCCCAAATTAATTAATTAATTAACTAATTAATTAATTTTTTAAAAAGACATGCACGTTTTATGTTTTATTTAGGGCACAGCACGTTGTATTTAGCAACAGGATCCTGTGCTATTCCTAATGGGGGCAGAAAGGAAATGCTCTGTGGGAAAAGATGATCTTCCAGAGGACTTCTATTACGTGAATTAAAGCTTACTTCATTAGTTTGGGCAAAATTTGTTTTAATATTTGTACCACTTAGTCCTGCTGATTTGCCTCTTTGCATTTCTACCAAATCAAACTTTGATTTTCATTTGGGGGTGTCCATGCATTGATCATCTTGTCTTTGCTCAGTAAATCAAAGAGCAGTGAAATCTTCATTCTTTGAGAGTTCTGTAGAGTCATTCTTTAAAGACGGCACTCAAAGAAATCTTATCCTCTAACACTGGTTTTTATTTTAGTAATAATTTTCTTCAAACCAAAATTAAAGTCAAGTCTATGTTTTCTTCTCTGTCACATTCTTTTCCTGTTGTCAGCAATTTAGTGTCAGAAAAAAGTAATTGAGACTAGAAAGGAAAAAGAAACAGAGAAAGATAGAAAAAAACAATTACAGCGTAAGACTGAAACATAAAAGAGAATTAAATGATAACTTAGAAATAGGATAATTATAAGCAAACATAAGTGATTTTTAACATGACTAACCTTTATTATTAAGCAAAAATCTTGGGTTAAGTTAGAATTTAAAAACCTTTTCTGTCAGCTTCACTGGTATAATGCAAAAGTCTAATAAAATTAAAATGTCAATATTTTGCACAAAAAATTCCTATAAATAAGAAATTTGGAACTTTAATTTGTTAGTATTTTAATGATCTTTTATTTTTTAATTCTACAACATATCTAGTACTTCACTAGGCCACTTTTTTGTAAAATGCAGTTTCATAAGCACATGCATGAATCTGCACAGATGCTTGAAATGTGCAATGAGACATTTCCAACATGCATTTAAATCACTTTTCTATCTGCCCATTAAGATGACAGAATAAGGCGATGAATCTTGATAGTTTCGATAAAAATTGAAGAACGGTGTATTATTGACATCTTCATTCAATACACCCCTCCCACCCAGAAAAACATGCTTTCAGAAATGCGTTTGGCAAACTTGATTTTGTTCTTGTAGATCACGATGCTTTAGGAGCATGACTTCTCTGAGGAAACACTAGATCTTGTAACAGAAATATCTTTAAATCTTTTATATAGCCAGTCCACAGGGAAAGGTTTAAGAAAGGATCAAAGCTTGTCCTTTCAGCTTGAATTATTCCATTACAGCTGAATGTGACATAATTACAAAAGATGTTGGATGTGGAATCTCATCAGGATTATCTGACACTCATCTTTGTTGAAAAAGTCTCCCCAGCTGTTGCTCTGATCGCCCAAATGTGACAGGGGTACAGAGTACAAAAGTGCTTGTAAGTGATGACTGCTTGGGGTGAGCTTAGCTTCCTTAGGCCATTTTGTGACTTTCTGCAAATATCAATAGTATGGAAAAACAGAAAGCATTGTTCCAAATACAGTTCCATTTTCATCTGTAAAGCGGCTTAGAAAACATAAAAAAGCAGCAGCAGCAGCAGCGAGGGGGCTTATCTTGTGGCACATTTTTGTTCGATGCGGCCAAACTCACTTAGCTAAAAACATTTCAGTCAGAAATGATCATTCTGCAGTCCTATGCAAGTCTGCGTGTGTTCTTATTCGTATATGCAATCTCATCTTAAGTCAGTGCTCCCCTATCTTGATGCCTGATAATGGCTTTGCTGATGTAATTCTGAGTCATTCTTGGGGATGGCTCAGAAAGAGCATTTATGACCCTGAAAATGAAATAAGCTGAATAAATATTTAATTTCCTGCTATGTTTAACAAGTTCTGGCCATCAGTAAATCACATTTAAAATTTTAAAACGTGTGTTTTGGGCAAGCATTTGCCAAAGTTTCGTTTTTAAATATCATTACAGGAGTTCAACTGTACAGTATAACATCAAACATAAAATGTTGAATAATTACTCATTCCAAAGGATTTGAGAGAAGCAAAAAAAAAAAAACTTTTCTTTCCTTCCTCATCGTGGATTACATTTTCTTCATACATTATTAATGAAATTAAACTACTAGTAACATGCCAAATGTGCTGCATAAGAGATTTGTGCCTAATCCAGCACAAAACAGGCCCAGTCACATAATGATAGAAAAAAGAACAAATGTCAACAGTTTCACACTGGGACTAGATTAAGCAGACCGTACTTACTGATTTCTTACACAGGGATTATCTCACTTTTAGTACTATGAGAAGGAAGGCCACACTTCTCTTATATTAACACAGAATTGCACCTGAGGAAAAAAAAAATGGAGAGAAGATGCTTCATCCCCACTCCCACTCGGCCCCATGGCCATGGAACCTTGATTTATTAAATACCGCAGACTTAAGCCATTGTTTGGATAATGGGTTACATAAAAATGTCTAATCGTGATATACAAGTATTAATACCTTAGAGATCAAATATAATATTGCTTCTCATTGAACTCTGATGAGATCGTGCTTAAAATAACTGGTGTTTATTGTTTACCCTTCTACTTGCTAGGTTCAAAAAGCTCCATGGCTTAGATCATGGCTGGATTCCTTACAAGCAATATTAATGTTGAAAGAGTTTAAGATTTTTTTCCCCTTTAATCTCTGGAGGCTAAGGCTTGCAGCCCTTACGTAAGCAAGCTCCATTGACTTCAGTGAGAGTTTAGCAGTTGCATAAATATCACAGGACCTGGCTCCCATTCTTCATTATTAGTCTTGCTCAAAGGGTACATATTCACTGAAAGTGTAGTTTTCAGACCTTTGATTATCTATGTAGGCAGGATTATGTCTGCTATTCATGTCAAGAGTACGCACTATTAAATTAGGCTATGTAAAAAAATTAAATTTACTTATTTATTCATTATACTTCAGAATACAGACATTACTGTGTCCTCAAAAAACTATGACTGCCATTGAATCCAAAGATTGTTCCCATTGCTTCAATGTTCACAAAATTTTCTAATGCGTCTGTACTAAATCACTTCCCAAATGCACCTTTTTAAAAAACTTGATCCTTAATTAAAAATGTTTCTGGGAACTTAATCTTAAGAGGAATTTTATCTTAAGAGAAATTGTATCTTAAGATGTACTTTTGTTTGGTTCACAAACTATTTGTTAATTTGCCGTGGCTCTTATTCCAACTACTTAGTATAGTGGCTCAGAAACTAATCATTCATTTAATGGGTGAAACAATCATTTAGGGATTTTTGCTTATATGGTACCAAACAATTGCTCATCATCTTCTTTGTACGCAGTTCTGAAATAACGGCTTAGAAGATTCTGACAATAAAAAAAGAATGAGTAAAAGAAGCTTAAGAAATAGAAAAAAGAAAGGGTAGGGCCCATTGGCTTGACCTACCAAAATAGCAGGTATAATTTACTACCGTACTCTAACTGTGGACACCCAGGAAAAAAGAATAGGTTTTTCACCTTTAAGGAAATCTCAGAAAGAAATATTTTTCCAAGCTAAAAAATTTTTCCAAATTCTTTTCTCCACTAATTTTGATTTAAAATTTTTCTTTAATATAAATCTTCTTTGGCAGTTCGTAACTATCTATGCCTCTGGATGAGTATTCATTTCAAAAGAAAAAGTTATACAAATCTTGCTAAAAAAGCAAGTAATTAATCTCTGGTACACCATGAATTCTACACTATATAGGGTTAGATACAGGCATATGTGTTCAGAATCATATTTCCATAAAACAAGAAAAGTTTAAAGCATAGTCATCGTTTATCTCATTTATAGCTAACAACACAATCAAGTGGGTAACATTGATGCTACCAGTGAGGATCTGTGTGACTTTCTGTATCATGCAGCAGGTAGAAAAACAGAGCACTTAAATCCAAGTCTTCTGACTACAAATTGAATACTTTTTCCCTTCACATTAAATCAAACATTGTGTTAATGCTGCTATACGTTATCCCAAGAAAATAAAGTAAAAAAATTTCCAAACATTGGAAAGAATTTTGACATATATTTGCATCCTCTTTCACTAATACTTGTTTTAGTGTTTCCAAAAGCATGCTACAAAGATCACTGCTGGTACTTGAGATGACTTTAGACAGTATTCAAACAATATTTTCATTTTAATAGTTTAATATTTACTTTGCAAGACCACCTCTATTTATGGGAAATATTTTTGTTTTTAACTTATAGTTGTAATTAAAAGATTCCATTCTACGGATGTCAATTTAATTTAAAAAGTGCTGCTCTCTAAAAATATTAATTATTATCATAAATGGCACAAGACTACGGCAAAACACGAAGACAAAATGGGAATGACTGAGGTTTGGAAAATGTTGATTTGTGGATGCTTCCCTATGACCTGGGCAAATACAAAGAAGAGCAAGACACACTTGCTAGCTTCAGAAATGTGCCGTCTTATGATAATTTTCACATACATCATGAGAAATTAATAGTGCTATTAGAAAAGAAGAAGTATCTAAAATCAACAATCTAAGCTCCCGTTTTAGGTATTTGGACATATCCTCTCTGCTACAATAATGTCTTCCAGAAAATAGAAGCAGAGAGGATACTTCCAAATATAATACATTCTGAGGTCAGCATTACCCTAATACCAAAACCAGACAGACATTGCAAGAAAGGAAACCTAGAGACCAATATTTCTCATGAGCATAAATGCAAAAATTCTCAGCAAAATATTATCAAACTGAATTCAACAAAGACAGCTTTACATACCTTCATCTGACTGACACATGCATGAATACATACAACTAACACAACAGAGTAACTTTAACTCAGAGTAACTCTGATAATATATGTAATAATAGAAGAGAGAAAGTGGAAATGTTTTCTGGTTGGAGGATGGGAAAATTTGCTTGGAAGGTGGCATTTATGAGGAATAGATCCGGACTTTGAAGGTCAGAGTATGGGAAGGGAAAGTCAGGTGGAAGGAATCTTGTGGATAAATTTCTGGAGGGTAAGATAAAGGGCATGAGATGGGAACAGTGTACAGGAACATGGGAAGGGGAGCTTGTAACGGAAGCTAACACTGGAAAGACAAATTATGGCTGGTTGTAGAAGGCCGTAAATGTAAGCACAGGATCTGAGACTTGGTTCTGACAGCAATATCTCCATTGTGCCTGAAATCTTTTCAGTTAGAAAAAGTCACAATCAGAGCTGAACTCTAGACAGGTCAGGCTCACAGAGGTGCACCGAAGGCAAAGGAAGTAGGTGGAGGATTTGCAATTTTCTGGTTGAGAAGAAATAAGGAGCTAAATATAGACAGTGTCAGAGATGATGGAAATGAACTGATGAGCATGAGAAACATTTTGGTGGTACAGTTAACAAAACCTAGTCATTGATTAGATGTGGGAGAAAAGAAAGAGGCAGAATTTGAAGAAAATGAATGAGTAGGTAAATCCCCATCAAGCCAGAGAGGTTTTGTGGAATGAGATGAATGGAAATGAAGACCTTGAATTTGAATTTTGCAACGGATTGCTATTAAGCTTTACCATGATTATAATATCAGGGTGAAGTGATTCAGAGTACTTCCTCCTTAGATCAGGGGAAATAACCATTTTGATTAGTAGGGCACAGTATAAATTGTGCTAAGCTCCACAATGATATAATAGAATAATATCTTATTAAGATTATATAATCCCAATCAAAAAGACATGTAATTTCAAACAACTGTGCTGTTATAAAAGTGAGCAAACAACCTATTGCTCTCATATAAAAATATTTGGATGACCTAGAGTCACTTAACATAGAGAACATATGGTTCTCTATCTTTTGAATGATTTAGATATTGGTATAAAAAGAAGTAAATATTTGAGGAAAGCATAAATTTCTTGAGATCAAGAATGGTGAACAAAGAGTAAAAGTTTCCCAAACTCTAACTCAAAGCCTTTTAGTATAATGATCTTATACTCTTAGGAAGATAACACCATATAGCTTTTGAATATATGCATTAATAACATGTAAACAGTCAAAAAGATAGTCAATTTGGGGGAATACACATTAGAAAATGAAAAAAGCCATAATGGATTACCTGCAAAACAAACGCAAGGTTAATGACTAAACCAGGGCAACTGAGATGAATTTTCAGAAACTCAGACATCTAACTTCTACACCCTCCAGAAAAACAATAATAATGGGCAAAGAAAGGCAAACAAATGAAGGCTCTAGCTTCCTCTTATCTCTCAATATATAGACTTAGCCCTCAGGACACCCTCACCAGCTTTGCACTTTCTCAAATCAATGCTGTAAGCAAAATGGCATTTCCTCTTATCCTGTGTCCTGCCTCTCAAGTGACTAAATCTAAAGGTGTTTCTACAGAGTCTTCCTCTCAGCTTGAAGTCAAATCCCCTCTAAAGCATTAACAGCTAAACTTTTGGTATTTAGTCCCAGAGATATTTGCTTTAGAATGGGGGCTTCAAAGTTCAAAAGATAATTGTTGCAACTATTATTAGGTTACTGCAAGTGCTGTGAAACACCATATTTTGTCTGTTTTTGCACACTATTTTATTTTCAGTACCTATCACAGTGCTTGGCATGCAGTAGCTGCTCAATTAATAACTGAAATAGATAAATTAATTACTCTCTAATAATTTAATTTTAAGGACACAATCAAGGATATTGGGTGGCTGAAGGGGCTGCTCTTCAAATCATACCTTCCTCAAAAGCCCAGTCTAGATTGGGAAAGGGAACACCCGGTACCAGGAGAGTATCATTAACACAAACTCATAGTTACCAAACAAGGAATTCAAGGTCAAGATAAATTAAAGAGTTCAACAATAAAATTGTTTGTGGAAAACAAGTATGAAGAAAATGTCTTTCAGGAGAAAAATGGGATAAAAAAGAGAGAAGTGGGGGAGGAAAAACTTAAGCTTCCTGTCTTTAGTTTAAAGAGGAAAACAAGTTTTCAGATGTGATCAGAAATATACAAGCAGTGGAGGAGGGATAAATTAGGAGTTTGGGATTAAAATATGCACACCACTTTGTATAAAATAGATAACCAACAGGGACCTACTGTATAGCACAGGGAACTACACTCAGTATCTTGCAATAACCTATAATGGAAAAGAATCTGAAAAAGAACATATACATTCAGTTATACATATATATGTATAAATGAATCACTTTGCTGTATACCTGAAACTAACACAACATTGTAAGTGAACTGTATTTCAATAAAGATTTTTTAAGAACTATGTAGAGAATTGTCCTTTGATGATTCTGAACTAATGCTATTTCTTACATCTACAAAAGTGTCCAGAGAGGTACACCCCACAGGCTATTATACATGTGTGTCCTGTTCCTGAATAAAGACTACCTTCACTGCCTCTATAGTCTATTGCTTAGGAAATCCTAACCTTAACCTTCTCATTGAACATGGTCTTTTTGCTTAAGTGGCAGCAATAATAGCTATAGTATCCAGTCACTCCACCCAGAAGAGGTCAGCCTGTTCTTTGTCTCCAACAGTTGAAATGGACCCCTGAAAGTTCATTCTCACGTGACTGGCACCAGTACAATTAGCATGATTTCAAGGATGCTTGTAGAGTGATTATGTTCTAATAGCTTACAGCCACATTCTAGGCGACTATATCTGTTAATATAGTAGTCCTCTTTCCTAAGCATCTTCCTACCACTGACTACAAGATAAGAAACAGAAATAAATATACAGAGATAAAAATCCAACTTTAGGATGTGCTCTCTGATATTTTTTTACAATTCTCTTTTTAATCTTCTATCTACAAAGCTGAATGCTGTAAAAACTGTACATTCAACTTCTCCTTGAAATGAGTTTTTCCTTTGAGTGTTTCCATGAGTGTTGAATCTGACAACCTTAGCTGACTATATCATTGTGTTAATGAGGTCAAAGTTGGTCGTCAGTTCAATTCCCACATAGTCCAATTCATTTTGATCTGTTCTATTACCAAGGCCCCAACCTAACTATAATGCCTGAGTAACAGATAGGTGTAGTTCATGAAAAGGAGGACCAAGGAATAATAAATAGATAATCAGCCACCATGATTCTATGGAAAAGTAACTTTCACTTTTTTATACGGAGATTTTGTATGGAATAAAATGAATACATGACATTACATGCAAAATTGGGTTCATCTGCATATGTGTGCTCTATTTAATAGTTTGTCATTAGTAAAGACTGAAGATGGACTCAGAGTCTCTTAACACTAAATGGAAGTGACCAGTCCTTTTCACAAATAGACATCAGTAAGAGCAAAGTTCAAAACATATATATTAACAAAACATAAATATATAGAAAAAGATATACCTCGGTAAACCACTTTTCTTTACCTTCATAGGTGAATTTTACATCTTTTTTATTACACAAGGCAGAATTTTAATTTCATCCTGGCTACATGCTTCCCATATCTTTGATGTCTTCAACTGGTGCATGCCCAGGAAATAGAAATTCCTTTTAATCTTAGCCTAAAAAACCCATAATTAAATATGGTGTCAAACTATGTTGGCTAAGTAAGGGTGACTTTAAGGATGGTATGTAATAGTTTTTCCTAAAAGTAGTACTTAAATTGTGATGATTCATAATTAATTCTACATGGTACACAGGTGAACAGCTTTCATTTTGATAATGATGCACTTGTTTTGTTATAAATAGAAAGATGCAACCTAAAACATCAAACCTTGATTTCCCAGGTATTACTGTTAAGATGAACTTTAAAATACACACATATTAACAAAATTCATGCAGAAATATTGGAAAAATCTTGAAACTGGCATGTGAATGAAGTTTGGGAAATGGATGTATGTTCTCAAAACAAAAGACCTGGGCTTCCCTGGTGGCGCAGTGGTTGAGAGTCCGCCTGCCGATGCAGGGGACACGGGTTCGTGCCCCGGTCCGGGAAGATCCCACATGCCGGGGAGCGGCTGGGCCCGTGAGCCATGGCCGCTGAGCCTGCATGTCCGAAGGCTGTGCTCCGCAACAGGAGAGGCCACAAGAGTGAGAGGCCCGCATACCGCAAAAAAAAAAAAACAAAAAAAAACCTGAAATAAAACTATATTAGAAAATATGTATTTAGAAATTGCATTCCTATTTTTAAAAAAGGAAAAGTTGATCTCAGGAACATCAATTACTATAATTAATTTTTACTTATTATTTAGCATACAAAGCAGCTTCTATCACATCTTTTTACCTGTATGCCACCAAATCAGCTCACCACAGAATGGATACAAAACTGAAAGGAATCAATAGTGTAAGTGTAGAGAATTTTGACCATATTTCCAACAAACAACTACTTGCATGGAAGCACCCTCAGAAGGACTCTTAAATGCCAAGGATGTACCCACCATCTACAGTTCTGCTCCACACACAGGTATTGGTAAAAAAAAAACAGAAAACCTCCACCTCTTAGGCTCTGCCTCATAAAATCCCAAGTAACTGCACTAGAAACACACCCAGGTTCTCTGCCACAAAAGGAGACTGTAATAAGCGGCCTAAAGCCAAAATATGGTTTAACTACCTGTCTTTTTTCACACATACTATTAGCTTAACATTTCAGGCAGAAGAGAGATGTGAAAATGCCTCAAGATAGATAAAGCATTGGTCTGCTGGAGAAATTCAAGAGTACTGTGTGATGGAAAACGGTGAGTGACGGATGGATGCCCCGGATGGTGCACCACAGGAAGGCCGGGACAGGGCCATGCAAGCCCTGAAGGACTGTGTTTCGATTTTAATCTGAGTGCAATACCAAGTCACAGAAGAGTATTAAGCAGGAGAATGAAATGATTCTATTCTCATATACAAAGATATTTCTGGATGCTGTGTGGAAAATTACTGTAGGAGGGGGAAGGCCAGAGGAGCAGGAGAGAGATTGGTCCGAGGCTGTTAAATTCATTCAACCATAAGTGACAGTGGCCTGGAGTAGAGTGGTAGCGACGGAGATGGAGAGAAGTGGATGGCAAGTAAGGTAAGAGAGGAATGCAGGCTGATTTCTAGACTTCCAGCGGATTCTGTGGAGACGGTAAGAGCTAAAAGAAATGCAGATTCGGTTGCATGGGAATCAAAGATTCAGTTTGGAATACGTTAGTTTAAGATACAATGAGGTGTGAAAATGGAGAGGGTAAGTAGGCAGGTAGTTGGATGTAAAAGTCTGGAGCTCAGAAGAGAGGTCTGACCTGAAGACATAAATCTGGGATTCCTCAGCATATATATAGCATTTTAAACTATGAGATTGAATGAGATAACCTAGGGAGAGAGTATAGACAGGTAAGAAAAGAGGATCCAGGGCAAAGCAACATAAATGGAGCAGATACAAGAGGAAGGGTCGGCAAAGACAGAAGACACGACCAGGGAGGCATGGTGAAAACCAGGAGAGCGTGGGATCATAGAATCCAGGAGAGTTTCAACAGGAGGAAATGGTGAACAGTGCCAATGCTACCACAGGAGGAGTAAGACGAGTCACCAGGCCCTGGGCAAGCGTGGTTTCAGCAGAATGGCAAGGGGTGGAGCCAGACTGGAGCAGGTCAAAGAAGAAAAAGAAGACAAGGAAGTGAACACAGAGTGCATAGATAGTTCTTTTTAAAAGTGTGTTTATGCAGTGGAGCTGGGGTGGGGGGAGGGTGGCGGTGTGGTGGGGAATGCACAATCAAGAGAGGTTTTTGTTGCTTACTTTTGTGTTTTAGGATAAATTGGCTGAATGGATTGGGGGGGTGTTGGTGCTGCCCCAGTCTTCCCAGTGCATTCATTTCTGCTTTCTGGACCTGGTCCACTCTCACAAGCATTCAGTTCATCTACAAGCAGATAATCCTTTAGAAAGGAAACACAAGACCCATCAATAAATGTCTACTTGACCTCCCCACTTGGAAGTATCTTTTCCAGATAGCTTATTTGGTTAATCGGAAGGAATTTCAATTTAGTTTACTTGACAAATTATGTTGATTTGTATTGAAAAACAGTTTACTTATCATCAGAAACTTCTCTCACCAAAATAAAGTGTCTTCCCACCATATTTTAGGTTAGAAATAGACCAAGGAGTTAAGAAATGATTAATAAAACCTTTGTTTTACTCAAATGCACTGTTTTAGTTTACCAGGACTGTTATAACAAAGTACTACAAACTGGGTCACATTAGAAATCTATTGTCTCAACGTTCATGGAGGCCAGGAAGTCTGAGACCAAGGTGTCAGCACGATTAATCACTTCCAAAGGTTATGAGAGAAACTCTGTCCCATGCCCCTCTCCTAGCTTCTGGTGGTTTGTGGCGATCTTTGCTGTTCCTTGCCTTGCAGATGCTTCATCAGATCTCTGTCTTCATGTTCACATAATACTCTCCCTGTGTGTGTGTGCGTCATCTGTGTTCTAATTCCTCCCTTTTATCAGGATACCAGTCATTTTGGATTATGGCCCACCATAATAACCTCATTTTAACTTGATTCCTTTAAAAAGACCCTATTTCCAAATGAGGTCACATTCTCAGGTACCAAGGCTTAGAACTTCAATGAATCTTTTTGGGAGGAGACAATTCAACCCATAAAATGTACTAAATCAAAAATAATCTTTCTTTTTCTTAGTGAAAGGGGAAAAAAATCACTCTTTGTGAGAGATACCTCTAGATTCATGGTATTTGCCCTGATTTTGATCCTGCAGTCCTTATGCAGGCAGACTTGTGTATGTTCAAGAACTCCAAGACGTACACCATGGGGAGCAAAACCTCACAGGTGTTATTTTTGTAGTTTGAAATTCAGAACAGCTAATCATAATCTTCATTTTGCAAATGATAATCTATAATAATGGCTTTCTTAAAGCATGAACAGTTTTTGAATATACCGGTATTTTATTTTCATAATATATGTAGTTCTCTGGAATTTGGGGTTGAATTGTTCAGAGATTTAAATGTAACAAAGGTGAACCTTTTTCTCATGCTAACTTCCTGGTAATGAATTCTTTATTAGGTAGAGAAGCTACTTTTTATTCCATCAAACACCTTGATAATTTCTTTGTTCAAAAAAAAAAAGGTGAAGTTGCAAACAAGGGCCACGTTGCTTTGAAACAAGAAACATGGGAGAGGGAGGATTGAGCCTGAGAGCCTGAGTAGAGGAAAAAGGGAGAAGCCAAGCAGCTTCTGTAAACCTGGGCTCTGTGCCAAGAACTGGTCCTATGAGGAGCTCCCAGAGACAAGAATCACAAAGGGACTTCTCAGGTCCAATATCCATTGTTAATCATTTTCTAGGCTGCATGTTATCTCCCTCCATAACCTCAGACCTTCAGTAAAAGTCCACATATATAAGCTTGGGTCAGTGGAACTTTGGGGGAGCACAGGAATTGAGGTGTCCAGCATGTGACAACAGAGTGCAGAAAAGCAACAGCAGCACGAAGATAAGATGCAGATCAGGGGTTGAGAGTTTGGTGAAAAAGGATGATTAGCCAGAGGTGACCAAACACACCATAAACTTCACCAAGAAACTCTGAACACAATGTGAGGGATGATGTGATTCCCTCCATTCTTTAGATAGGATCCATGCCACTTTTATTTAAATCTGAAAGCAAGCTGGAGGACTCTGGGGATATCTAGGCAGCTGACACTTGACCTACGTAAGTGTAACAGTGTTAAGTTTCTGGCACCTAATGGGACCTGAGTACCTCTTGGTTGTTGTTTTTAATTTAACAATCCTGCAGAAATACAGAATGGGAAAAACCTCACTTGCAAGTAGTTTACATGAAAACGATTACGGGATTTTTGTTGGTGAAAAGATCAATATAAGTCAACAATATTCCCCAAGAAAATAATGAAATCTTGAGCTACATTAATAGAAGTAGAGTTTCCAGAAGCAGGGAAATGTTATCTTTGTTGAATCTTCCTCAGTCTAATCATATTTATGTTCAGTTCTGAGCACTTAAAAAAGACATTGACAAAAGGGGACAAATAGAGATGGGGCCAATGAGGAGGGTGATGAATCAGGGAGCCATGTCAAACGTGAATCAAGTAAAGATATTTTCGTATGTTAACCTAAAAAAAAAAAGTCTTACAAGATACATAACATTTGTGCAAATATTTGTAGAGTTATCATATAGAAGAGTGTGGTAGGCAGAATAATGGTCCCCCAAAGAGTCTACATCCTAATCCCTGTAAATATCTTACCTTACATGGCAAAAGGGACTCTGCAAATATGATTAAGTATCTTGACATAGGGAGATTATCTTGGATTATCCAGATGGGTCCAATGTCATCACAAGAGTTCTTAAAAGGTGGAAGAGGAAGACACAAGGTCAGAGTGAGAGGAGGAGAATTGACTACAAAAGCAGAAGTCAGAGTGGTGAGGGGCCATGAGCTAAGGAATGCAGGCAGACTCTAGGAGCTAGAAAAAGCAAGGAAATCGATCCTGTCCCAGAGCCTCCAGAAGGGACACCGCTCTGCCAGCCCATTTTACACTTGTGACCTCCAGAACTGTAAAATAATGAACTTGTGTTGTTTTAAAACACTAAGTTTGTGGTCATTTTTCTTACAGCAGCAGTAGGAAACTAGAAAGAGTTAAATAGTCTAAGTAGTGCTAAACAGCAGAAAGAGTACAAGTAGATGAGAGTCACGGGATAAAATTTTGGTTCAATGCAAAATCCCAGTCTAACAGCACCAGAGGTGGAATGGATTGACCTGTACAGAGCCTTGTACATGGACCTTAATCACCAACACTAAGTGTCCATGAGTCAGGGCAAACCCTGGGGCCAGCTAGGCATAGGAATGAGAAAGTAAGACAGACAAAACAGTGAATGAAAAATATTAACACATTTTTGGAAGGTTGAAAGCAAATGGAGGAGTGGCCATTGGTATATCAGCTGATTCATGTGACTGTGGGGTATCGGGAGGCTTTTTACAGATCTGACGGATAAATCTCTGTATTTGGAAAAACTCTCAGTAAAGACATAGAAAACTAAGCAAACTAAACTAAAAACATTTTTTCTTTTAAGGAAATAATAATTCCAGAGGAGAATACTGTTCATGACAGGATACATAATCACAGTACATGACTAGTCCACTTAGGTGAACAATATCTACAAAGTCATAATAATGACAACATTGAATAGTGATTTAACCAAAACTGTGATGAATATTGGGAAGGGAAGTGTGGGGTAGTTGGAAAAAGTTAAGTCCTCAACTACTATAAGTGTGTAAGTGATGTCTAAGTATATATGTCAAGAAATCATAAACTATCACCATTGCAAAATATTGAGGGAGTATCAGAAGAAATAACAAAAAGAGTTGAAAATGGTTGCCTCTGGGGAAGAAAACTGGGGTTATTTTTCATGTGTTTCTTTCTCTCCAGAGGTGCAAAGTAGAAAAAAGGGACACACTCCCATTCTGCAATAATTTGTAGGACAAACATACCAATATGAATCAACCTATGCCTTCTTGCTAAAGCAAGAGAAATGGGTTGTTTTGCTAAAGCAAGAGAAACAGAAAAGAACACGAGAGCAGCATCAGGGCAACATACGTACAAACATATATACATGCATGCTACACACATACACACATGCATCCATAGATAAAGGGAATTGACTCCTGAGCTCTCACTGCTGTCATACAAAGGGGCAAATGATTTACATGAGTATTCCATATAATTACCACAGCAGCTCCCAGGGGATTGCAATTATTATGCCCATTTTATAGCCAAGGAAGCCAAGGTTAAAGAGAGACTTGCCCAAGGTCACGTAGTGAGAAAGGTACAGAGCTCGAACACAAACCCTGATCTGCCTGACCTCTAAGCCTGTGTCCCTTCCACTGTCCACCTCACTTACTGTACTGTTACCGACCAGGGTTCTTGGCCTCCTTAATCAATAAAAATTGATCAGAAGCCAGACAAGAAATTCAGGCAAGGCTTTATTGGGGCTCGTGCTGCAGCGGGGGGAGCGAGAACAAACAACAGGTTCCCTTGTTTGCTCGCTCCCCAAGGCGGGGGGAAAGTTTGTTTCTTATATGGGGTGAGGGTGTGTCCCGGGGTCGGGCCAGAGGGGTGGCTTAGGTGTTTTGCCCACCCCTTAAGTTAGGGGTCCCCAACCCCAGGGCTGTAGACCAGTATCAGGCTGCACAGCAGGAGGTGTGCAGCAGGCAAGCGAGCGGAGCTTCATCTGCGGCTCCCCATCGCGCTCATTACCGCCTGCCACCCCCACCCGTGGAAAAGCTGTCTTCCACGAAACCAGTTCCTGGTGCCGAAGAGCTTGGGGACCACTGCCTTAGGTGATGTTGTGTGCAGGGGCATGCACAGCACCCAGCTTTTGCTCCCAACACCCTGTTTTTGCTCCAAGCTCTTCAAAAGTGGCAGTTGGGTTTTTTGGTCTCTTTGTATCTTTTGAGTCCAGAATTTGCCCCAAAGGCGCATGCACACAGTTATTTTTAGTCCCATATAGTTTCTTTGTATTCTGTTGCTTGAGGAGAGGTGTGTCCATGTGCAAGCACTGCAGCAAGGGGTCCCAGGTCCCAGCAAAGGGTCCCAGGTCCCAGCCTGTCTCAGTTCTAGCAGTAGAACATGATAGGTGCCCCACTGGGAGATCTGAAGGGCCAAGTTCAAATAAAATAGTGGTATTATCAAGTAGTATAAGTATGACCACGATCAGGCTGAGGTACGGTTGAGAAGAAACAGATCCAGGTCCTTGGAGCAAAACTGGCACAGGCCTGGGAAGTCAGAGGCTTCAGAGTTTACAAGGACCACACAGGGCATCCCTACTGCCTGTGAAATTGGTGCAAAAAATGAGCTGCATTAAAGATTAAAGCCATAGCTGGACCCACATATATCACGGAGCAATAAATTAGAACTCAAAGCCAGAATAAGAGCTTCTAGTCCCAGGACCACTGACGTTCCATCAGGCAGAGAAACATGTTTTCCAAGAGTTACCTAACCACAAAAAACTGGGAATTGGTTTTCTAGAATCTTCTCTTAAAGGAGAGGCATGAAGAACTTAGGGAAGCAAAGGACCTCAGAGCATGTGCACAGCGTATTTTAGCTTTCCATCCAAGGAAGCCCATCCATTTCATCGCTACAGATTTCCCTCCAAAATTGAAAGCATCCATTCACCTTTCTCTAAGCCACTAAGAAAGCAGCCTACGTATGTACTTTTCCCCGTGAAGTCTATAGCAATCACCGGTCTGCTTCCTACCAGAAGAACTGTCAGAAGTCCGAGGAGTCCAACCAGGACAAGGCAAGGTAGGGTATGATATGACATTTTCAAAAAGATGAGGGAAGGGGAGCAAGGAACTCAGAAGGAAACAAAGGAGAAGAAAGGGAAGGGTAAAGAAAGAAAAAAGATGGCCCTGCTGAATGCAGAAGAAGAGAAACAGGAGAAAGAAATTCATCAATAGGCCGGCTGTGGGGGACAATTCGACATTCATGTGTCTTTTGGACTCAGCTTCTTTGATATAAAATTTCCCTTGTTTCCTTTTTATTTTGTGTCGAGATGACATAAGAATTCCTAATTTTGCACTAAAGTAACATTAAAAATTCCCTACTTACATAAATAAGTCTACTAAATGTTTATTACTTTACAATAAATTACGTTTGTAATATGATTAAGGTTGGGTGTTTCTTTTTCTCAGATGTTCTGTGTTTCACATGCAGTAGAGTCCTAAGGAAATAATGCTTTTTACTAAACTGATTTTTGAAAGATAACAGATTCATAGAAGTTGAGGTATACGGCATTATTATCTATCCTTGATCATTTGATCTTCAGCTTTGGAAGAAAATGCATCACTGCCCAAAAAAAGAGATTTGAATACCTCTTCCAATTTTAACACTGTTCTTATAGGCAAAATGCTATAAAATAGAAAAGATCTTGGGTAAAGAAAAGAGAACTAGATTTTCACAGGTCCCAAGTCATATCCAAATCGGTCTTTGTAATGCATTTGGTATAAAGGGATCTTTCTGTTATCAAACCACGCTTTTTCTGGAGCATAAGTGATATAGAAAAAATGGAAAACTCACATGTAAGTTCTGTACAGGGACAGACATTTAAAACAAAAACCTATCTCTATATTGCTTTCCATTTTGGTTAAATCATCCATTTCTTATCTTAAGTCCCTCATTTAGATCTCTCAGAATGACTGATATTCTATTTTGGTTCTCTAAAAGCAGTTGAAATTAGGAAGTTCAAATTTAGTCTAGTCTCTCAATCTTGACAAAGCACCTGGAACCGAGTAGGCTTTCAACGTGTGCTGTTGAAATGAATTGAACTAACATATATCCAAAAAGAAAGAGTAGTAAAATACCAAAACCTGAAAGGTAACCAAATTTTGCTGACCTGGCTATTTAAAAAAAAAAAAAATGAAGAAAATTTTCAGTATTGAAAAACACACCTGTCAAAGTGAATTTACTGCAGATAAAGAAGACAAACAAATTTAACCTCTTAAGCCTTTCATGCCTTGTTCCTATGAGGGAATTTTTTAATTAAAATGGTAAAAAAAAATAAAAGTCAATTACAGAAAGCCAAAATTACAAACACATTTTATCTCATGAATAAATCAATTTAATATTAACAATATTGTGAAGTAAAATTTAAAAGGAAATTTAAAATAAAAAAACAAGAACAGATTAAATATTCCAACTCGTATCTAAAATAAGTTATCCCAAGGAATAAACAACTGAATGGAAATAGCAGGTGATTAAAAGGTAGCAAAAGGAAGTACATAGTAGCTAGAATCACTTAATTAACAATACCTCATTGCCTCCTTCCTGTCATACAGAGGCCATACTGACCTAAAAGACAACTGTGTCAGATATTAGATATTTTATTTCTGACCCATTAAAAACTATTAGCCAAAATACATACCACTAGTTTAAAAAGAGAAAATCTAGACAAATGTAATTAAAATGACATTATTATTTTAACTGGACATTCATTATAAATTTTAAAACTGCCACCTAGTTTACTCACATAAGACTTACTATTTGGACACTTCAAATAACAAAAATATATTGACCTTTGTTAAATTGGAAATTACACATGCAGTAGAAAGACCACCCATGCCAGCACTGGGAATTGATGCCCTTCTGATCTGTTTTACATGTGTCTGATGAAGGATGCAATTCAGCTGTTTTTGTCCTGATTTCATTCTTGGATGACTTCCCCTTGGGCAGCATAGAGACTACTTTCCACTGGTTATTCATGTGCTATATTGATTGACACCCTGAACCAAGTTATTAGGTCCTTTTAAAATACATGGCTTTCCTGTGGGAAAAAATAACTTTTAGAGACTATGAATAATGTGTTTTCTAAAGTTAATATATATGCTTCGCAGTGAACGAAATAAGCTTCCTACTATAGACATCTATACAAAAACTCAGGGATGCAAGCTAGGCTTCCATATCAGGTATAACTTCTTTTTGATAATTACATGTAATAATAGTCACCAATCTCAGCCTAACTTAACTATATATGCTCCCTTTTTTACTATTTGTCTCTATATTCTGGAACATGCTGTATATGCTTCTGTAACTGGTCTTGTGCCAAAGGAGCTAGTTTTTCTCCCAATATCTGGTTCTATTCTTCATGGACATGGAAAAACTGTATTTCACAGGGTTCCTTGTCTAGAAATATCTAGGTAGCTACATTTTCATTCAATGAACAAGTGGCATACAACATTTTGGGGGACCATCCTTAAATGATAAGTAATGCACATTCTTTAACTTTTTTGTTTTCCCTTCCTCCTTCCTGCTAGCTAGAATATGGACATGATGGCTGGAGCACGAGCAGCTATCTTGAGCCAGCAGGTGACCTTGGTAATGGAGCTGTATATGAAAGAGCACTCACAGAGAAGGTGCTGGATCCCTGAGGACTTTGTGGAACAGACCTACCATATCAGCATTAAACTACTTATCCATAAAACCTTTCCATATCCAAGAAATAAATTTTCATTTTACTTAAGGCACTATATTTTGGGTCTCTGTTACTCTCAGTAAAATCTAATCCTAAATAATAATGTCCAATGGCAATAGGGAATTAAAAACAGAAATGACTTAACGATGGAGCTTTAAACACCCTTTCTTCGAGAAGATGTGTATGCCTACAAATCTTTGCATTTAGAGAATGATAATATAAGAGTAGCAAATGTAATAGCTACTATTATTGAGGGAGAGGAAAACTGATGTATAGGAAAACTGAGATTCAGAAAGATTATGTAACATACATACACGAGGTCACATGACCAATAAGAGGGAGAGCCAGCATAAAGAAGACTAGACCAAAGAAATGAAATTACCGGGTCAGGTGGTCCACGGCACCACATCTGCCATAATCCTCAGAGAGTAGAATGGCATACAGTATTCCTCAGACACACCCTTATTCTGCCAATGGATACTGAGGCTAGCAGGGTGGCATTGCTCTTTCCTCTGAGATCAAAATGGTGTTGCCTGTATATGAGTTCCTACTAGTGCAGTAGAGTCTCCATCCCAGAAAGACACTCATAAAATATTACTGCTTACTTCTCTAAACTAGCAGGTGCAAATAATTTCTCCCTGCCACAGAACAAAAATTAAACTATAATCCTTGAAATGTTTTACATTTTGTAATTCGTAAAGGGAATTGTTACATAAATAACTGGTTTCCCCCACAGTCACCTTATAATGCATACAAGACAGGTATGCCCCCCATCTTAAAGGTGCAAAAAATTAAACATCAGAGAAATTAAGTGACTTGAACAATGCCACATAGTTATTAAAAGATAGAGCCAAAATTCAAAATGCATCTTTGCATGTTTATTATTCTTTCAAGCACATCAGAGGAGTTCCATGACTTTTGAAACCATTCCTTATCTCACCAATAAATCCAAAGCAATGATCACGCATATTGATACCATACCTAGGACTAAATTCCCCAAAAGCAAAAACTAATCTCTATAGTTAATCAAGAGGTTCTGGAAGTTTCATTATCTCTTTCAGGATAATAAGATGGTAATCAATGCATCACAATTTCAAATAGCTTTAAATCAGTCCCGGGGATTAACATTAATTTTGCATTCAGTCACCTTGGTTACATAACATAAGTGCGCAACCGTGAAAACATCTTGCAATCAATGAATATCCAAATTTGGAAAATAAAACATAAAACTCTAGAGCTGGAGAAATTCTTGGGCATCATCTAGTACAGCTCCATCACCAATGGGAAAAGTCATCCTTCAGTGTTAGGTTTGCTCGAAGTCATACTACTATTGACGATCAGGACAAGAATTGGAACCCAGATCTCTTGGGGATAAGTTCTGTGTTGTTTGTACCACAACTTGCTACCTCTTAAAACATATTTGGTAAGTAAGTTGATGGAGCAGATGTTATTCTTATACTAAGAGGATTCCTCAGATATGTTTTCTTTCTTTCTCCTTCCCACCCTTTTTTAGATACCTTCTTTTAATAAAGAGCTTTATTATTACATTTAGGATGTGCTTCAATTTATAAAAATTAATGTCAAATGCAACTCCTCCTTTTATAGGCTGATAAGACTCATGTTATACGGGATTGAAATGGGAGAATGGGATCCCTCTGTAGTCAGTCATGAGTTAACTACACAATTAACCACCATTTTCATGACACAAAGATAATGGGGAAAAAAAGTGCTTAGATTTGCTAAGTCACTGTCAAGTTCACTTCAGCTGTCCACACCAAACATAAGGTTCTGAGGTTATATGACTAACATTGTTTTACCTAGTGTTTGTAATTGCCTATACAGTCCTCTCAGTATCCTTGGGGGATTGGTTTCAGGACCCCTAAGGATATCAAAATCTGTAGATGCTCCAGTCCCTTATAAAAAATGGTGCAGTATTTGCATATAACCTGCACACATCCTCCCATATATTTTAAATCACCTTTAGATTTCTTATAACACCTAATACAATGTAAATGCTCTGTAAATAGTTGCCAGCATTTGTGGCAAATTCAAGTTTTGCTTTTGGGAACTTTCTGGAATTCTTTTTAGAATATTTTTGATCTGCAGTTGTTTAAAGCCAGGGACTTGAAATTTACAGATACGGAGGGCCAACTGTATACATATAATTCACATATCTTACCAGTTAAGTGTTCTCTCCACTAACCATGCTGAGTGTATACATTCTTGCCAGGTCACTGTGGGATTCCCAAGAAAGCACTTCAATGGTTACATGTGATATTTAAATGAAGACAGGGCTTAACCCTTATACCCTGAAACTTCTCAGCCCCACTCACACCCTGATCCCTGCCACTGGTAAAATGTATATTTTTAAACTGAGCTGAATATTTATTTCAAATCTCTTTTTAACACTCCCATCATCTTACTCTTAAGCCCCCTATCTCAATCCCTCACACTGGCAATTAATTTGAAACATATGCAAATTGACGATGTGTAAAAACACAAGACACAGGCTGCTCTTTCTCCAGAGAAGACTGAGAGTCAGTTGACAAATAAGAGAAATCAAGAAATATTAAGCCAAAAAGCACTAAGTCACTTTTCCTATCAGCATTTAAATAGTACCACAGGATATGGATTTGTTGGTTTGAGGGGGTTTTGTGGGGAGAAGCAAGGGGACTGGCTTATTTTACTAGTAACTGGTATTCTAAAACTTAATTAATTAATTAAAAAATAAAAACAATCCTTTTCTTTACCAAGTGACTTGGTCATACCCTGTTTTTGTGAAATAGATGCCGCCTCCTTTGTTTTACAGAAACTGTAATATCGTGTTGAAGCTAGTATGTCAGAAAGACAAAAGTTATTTCGTCAATATCTACAACTTATGTCTGGCCTGGTTAGAATTCTATACACAAGCATATGTATAGCTGTGTGTATAGAATTCTAACCTAGCTGAGCACAGCTAGAATGACCTAGCTGTGCTTCTGATCTTGCTTGAGCAAGGTATAGGCTACATATAGATCAATAAGGAATAGCTATTCACTCAAGTTCCTAGATTCACAATCTCTTTAAAGTATAGCTTAAAAGTAAAGTTACCTACCTTGGCTTATTTACTAAAAATTCTTAGTCTAAATTCTCTGAAATGTCATTGTCGTAAAAATCTTGAACCACATTACTTTGCAATTCATGGTAACTAGTCATCTATGTTGATAATTGGGCCCCTTTGTTGTTTTTCATCACGTTCTACTATTATCAAACACTGTGCAAGGTGCTTGAGAAACAAAATTTAGCAGATATGGCTTTGTTCACATACAGCATAAATTCCAGTGGGGGATTATAATCATAGGCAGATAAACAAATGAATAAATAAAATTATTGCAGATTTGTGAAGTGTAATATAAAAATTAATTACTTTAAACAGGAGAAAGACATGATTCTATTTGTTTTCTCAGAAATCACTCTGGCTTCTTGAAGAATGAAAAGCAAAATGAAAATGAAACAAGAAATTAGAAAGATCTGTTCCAAGGTGGTCTTATAAGAGAAAAAGATGAGTTGATGAATTTGTGGTATAGTACAGAAATTGAGGAGAGAGAACCTTCTGATGGATTGAATGTTAATGACAAAGGGACAACTTATCAAGAATGGTACCCAAGGGCTTCCCTGGTGGCGCAGTGGTTGAGAGTCCACCTGCCAGTGCAGGGGACATGGGTTCGTGTCCCGGTCCAGGAGGATCCCACATGCCGCGGAGTGGCTGGGCCCGTGAGCCACGGCCTGCGCGTCCAGAGCCTGTGCTCCACAACAGGAGAGGCCACAACAGTGGAAGCCTGCGTACAGCAAAAAAAAAAAAAAGAATGGTACCCAAGATTTTAGTTTGTGACTCTGTTCACTGAGAAAGGGATCAAGAAGGAAGCATAAATTACTGGGGAAATATAGCAAGTTCTTTTCCAGATTGATTAATTTGAAATTTCCTGTGGAACTCAGTATAATAAAGATGGTAACTGAGTATTTAAATATATGGGTCTCAATTTTCAGAAGCAAATCTTGGGTTAGAGATGGAATATAGAATGTCATCAACATATAATAACAATGAAGCCATAGGAGTAGATCCAATTAATTACAGAGAAACATGCAAATGAAAAGAGAAATGATGCTAAGACAAAACACCACCGCTTAAAGAATACACCAAGAAAAGGAAAGCCACAAGACACTAAGAAGAAGTAGCTAGGGGATCCAGAAAGAATACCAGATTTCTAGATTAAGGATCTAGAGGATGATTGCATTATTACTAAGATGTGGAAGACTGAAGAGGGTTATTCAGTGGTGAGGGATTGGAAATCAATAATTGTTTTAGCCATCTTATGTTTAAGATGCCTGTGATCCCTCCAAATAGAGACATCAAGAAGATAGTTTGAATATTTTGAGTCTGTAGCTCAGAGGAAAAGTCTGGAGAGAAGATACAAATGTGAAAAGTTCTAGTATATGTGCTATTTGAAGTCATGAAGCTGGGGGAGATCACTTTTGGGGGAACGTATGAAAAAGAATGAAGGCTGGATTAAGCCCTGTAGATCTCCAACATTTAGAGGTTGAGTCAAGAGGAAGAGCAAGTAGATATAGACTGAATTGCTAATGAGGCAAGAAGAAAGCCAGAAGAGTGTGACACTGTGGAAGCTAAGGTAGAAAAACGTTTCCAAAAGAAGAAAATGATCAGCTCTGCTGAATGCTGCCAGGGCATTGAGTGAGATGAGAACAGAAACCTGTACACAGAATTTGGTCAATTTCAGTGAGGTGGTAGAGATGCAAGGCAGATTCCAGTGGCTTGAAAACTGAATAGAAGGTGAGAAAGGGTGAGAGCACATGTAGACTCTTTTTTAAGTAATGTGGCCAGGGAGAGCGACAGAGAAATGAAGCCACAGATTGAGGGTTGGGGGAGATGTGGAGGTAAACGGTATTTTTTTTCTTTAAGAAGAAAGACATTATAGCATATTTTTATACTGCTGAGAATAATCCAACAGAAAGAAATTCACAATGTAAAAGCTAAAGGAAGGGCCGAAGTGTTCTAAAGGACAAGAAGAAATGAGATCCCAAGCAAAACTGGAGGGACTGGCATTTTGTGAAAGAATTGACTCTCTTTCTACATTTCTCTAAGGAAGAAAGAGATGCAGGTTATTTATAGATTTAGCAGTGAGAGTTCTCCAGTGACTATAATTTTTCTCAATGATCTATGAGGTGAGGTCTTCTGCTGAGAACTGGGTACGGAAGGGGGAAAGGGTAATGAGACCTCTGAGGAGCAAGTAGACAGATAAAATAGTCATCCTGTAAAGTAGAAAACTAAACTTAGCAATGTAACTAGAATAACAATTTTTGATATATATTAATGTGCCTTTCTCTTTTGCATTTCCATGGACGTGACCATCTCTCTACTCAAAGGCATCCATCTACAGGGGAGTTGGAGAGTAGGTGTCAAGGGGCATGGGAGGGTGGAGATGAAGACAATTATAACAGGAATAGAAAGAAAGCAACCAATGTTCAGTTGAATCCCTAGCAGCACTACAAATTTGAAAAACAGGCTTTTCAAGAGAAAAGGGATTTTCTAAATTCCTTAAACTCTCCGTAATATATCAAAAGCCAGTCTGGCTGACTTGACCATCAAGTTTATTATCAGTGGAGAAAACGCAAGATAGGGCACAAGAAAAGTCCCTGCAACATGCCCAGCTGATGTAGCCCTGGAGGAGTGTGGAAGGGAGAAGAGGAAAAGGTAGGCCAAGGTCTTTTTCTTTCCTCCCGGTCAGCATTGGATCTCAGTAGTGGCAGGTGCAGGAACATTCTAAAAGGTAGAGAGGCAATAGAGAACATTAGAGATAGCAGACTGCTTCTCCAGGCAGAGCCTGGAGACACATACCACAGGCATGAGTCCCACATTTGTTTCAGCACCATGTCCGATTTGCATGGAACCAAGAGCACACATATTGCTACTGGCTTCTTAAAGTTTATGTGGAGTATGTGTAGCTATAAAGGTGCTGAGAGGACTGGTTGGTCAGAGTAGGGCTGGCACCATAAAAAAGGGACCACAAAGCATGAGATCTGGGCAACCAGATCATTGGGTAAGACAATAGATTTCACAAACTGATACACACATGATACTTCCAAAATGCCACAAGAGATCAGATGTACCTCAGTGAGCTGCAGTGCAAAGGGCCAAGGATCAATACAGGTAAGACATCTCTCCTCCCCAGTAAAGACAACAAAGGTCAGAGTTTGAGTCTGAGGTGTCCTTGCCCTCTATCATAAAATCAAATAAGCTGTTCCATATATCTCAAAGTTATCATGAAAAGGAGCTAGAGAGAGTGAAGGGATTTGAAAAACAAAGTACCCAATTGTTGCCTGAAGCAATGAAATCTGAAATTGAGATTCCATTGATTAAATTTTATATCTAAGTTTCCCCTACCTTACTATCTCATCTCCCCAACTTTTACCTCTGCTACTAAGTAAGTGAGACCTGGGAGGGGGAGATCACATCAGTTACAAAAAATAAATTATCCCTTTTTTTCAAATCAAACAAACAGTGTGTAATATTTTAACCCAATAATAGTAGGAAAAATCAAAGAATTTCTGGATTGTGTTTGAACCCATTTGAAGTTTGAGATCAAGAATTTAAAATTGAATAAGTCAGCTACACAGTGTGAATATTTTTCCCCAGTGTTCAAGGAAAGAGGATGGTTGGTTTCAATCAGGGTTGAGCTTTTGCCAGTCAAATGCAAAGAAGGAAAAGAGGGGCAAGGGAGTTTAGGGCATTAGCAAGGGAGTGATAATGATGATGGACCATGACATTATGCTAGACAAGAAAGGAAATGAAGACGGGAGGAATTGATGTATAGGGCATGAAGGGTCGATGGACTGGAGGTCCCCATGACATTGAAGAACTGTTGCAGTGGGTGTACTAGAGCAATTGAGCTGGGAAAGTAAGTGCTGGGAGTCAGAGAAAGGGATACTTAAAGATTTTAAAGGCAGTGGTGGTATCATTCACAATAACTTGTATGTGTATAACTTACCAAGTAAATTGATATACATAATTGATTTATTTAACTATCCTTGCCTACAGAGAAAGGGAAATTTAATAAAGTGACTGAAATTTCAGAAAATTATTTACAACATTTAAGAGGAAAATCTACACTCAAGTAAAGGGAAATTTAGAAACAACCATGTAAATCCAAACACTTAAATACTAATTACAAATCCATCATTTCTTTTCACTGATACGAGTCTCATAAAAAGCTAAACCACAATTTTTACCCAATTACTTAGTTGGTTAATTAGCTGATTAGTTAGTGAGAGTTATTCTACTAGTTTGTTTACATGTTTTGTTTTTGTTTTTTTAATTTTTTAATTTTATTTTATTTTTATACAGCAGGTTCTTATTAGTCATCAATTTTATATACATCAGTGTATACATGTCAATCCCAATTGCCCAATTCATCACACCACTGTCTCCACCCCCCTGTGGCTTTCGCCCCTTGGTGTCCATACGTTTGTTCTCTACATCTGTGTCTCAACTCCTGCCCTGCAAACCGGTTCACCTGTACCATTTTTCTAGGTTCCACATACATGCGTTAATATACGATATTTGTTTTTCTCTTTCTGACTTACTTCACTCTGTACAACAGTCTCTAGATCCATCCACATCTCAACGAATGACCCAATTTCATTCCTTTTTATGGCTGAGTAATATTCCATTGTATATATGTACCAAATCTTCTTTATCCATTCGTCTGTCGATGGGCATTTAGGTTGCTTCCATGACCTGGCTATTGTAAATAGTGCTGCAATGAACATTGGGGTGCATGTGTCTTTTTGAATTATGGTTTTCTCTGGGTATATGCCCAGTAGTGGGATTGCTGGATCATATGGTAATTCTATTTTTAGTTTTTTAAGGAACCTCCATACTGTTCTCCATAGTGGTTGTATCAATTTACATTCCCACCAACAGTGCAAGAGGGCTCCCTTTTCTCCACACCCTCTCCAGCATTAGTTGTTTGTAGATTTTTTAATGATGCCATTCTAACTGGTGTGAGGTGACACCTCATTGTAGTTTTGATTTGCATTTCTCTAATAATTAGTGATGTTGAGCAGCTTTTCATGTGCTTCTTGGCCATCTGTATGTCTTCTTTGGAGAAATGTCTATTTAGGTCTTCTGCCCATTTTTGGATTGGGTTGTTTTTTTCTTTAATATTGAGCTGCATGAGCTGTTTATATATTCTGGAGATTAATCTTTTGTCCACTGATTCATTTGCAAATATTTTCTCCCATTCTGAGGGTTGTCTTTTTGTCTTGTTTATGGTTTCCTTTGCTGTGCAAAAGCTTTTAAATTTCATTAGATCCCATTTGTTTATTTATGTTTTTATTTACATTACTCTAGGAGGTGGATCAAAAAAGATCTTGCTGTGATTTATGTCAAAGAGTGTTCTTCCTGTTTTCCTCGAAGAGTTTTATAGTGTCCAGTCTTAAATTTAGGTCTCGAATCCATTTTGAGTTTATTTTTGTGTATGGTGTTAGGCAGTGTTCTAATTTCATCTTTTACATGTAGCTATCCAGTTTTCCCAGCACCACTTATTGAAGAGACTGTCTTTTCTCCATTGTATATCTTTGCCTCCTTTGTCATAGATTAGTTGACCATAGGTGCGTGGGTTTATCTCTGGGCTTTCTATCTTGTTCCATTGATCTTTGTTTCTGATTTTGTGCCAGTACCATATCATCTTGATCACTGTAGCTTTGTAGTATAGTCTGAAGTCAGGGAGCCTGATTCCTCCAGCTCCGTTTTCTTCCCTCAAGACTGCTTTGGCTATTCGGGGTCTTTTCTGTCTCCATACAAATTTTAAGATTTTTTAATTCTAGTTCCATAAAAAATGTCATTGGTAATTTGATAGGGATTGCACTGAATCTGTAGATTGCTTTGGGTAGTATAGTCGTTTTCACAATATTGATTCTTCCAATCCAAGAACATGGTATATCTCTCCATCTGTTGATATCATCTTTAACTTCTTTCATCAGTGTCTTAGAGTTCTCTTCATACAGGTCTTTTGTCTCCCTAGGTAGGTTTATTCCTACCATTTTTAAAACATAAAACTACTTTTGTTTTTCTATACTTTCAATTTAGATATCTTCATTGAACTAAGCCAAATTTAAATATTTTAATCCATATAGCTAGATTTAAGGATATCGAATTACATCATTGCAAGTTCCTTTTACTTAAGTGCAATGATCAAATATTCTAAATTTCCCCATCATACCAACTGACCAGCAAAAGTCAGTTCATCACAGAAACAGAGATTAAGCCTCCCCTGCACTTAGGCTTTTTCCCTCTCGGTATCCATTTCAGTTTCTGACAGCTTTTCCCATATCGCCACAAAATGCAAACATTTCATATTCATTAAAAGGAAATATTCTTACAACATTTCTTTATTTGAAATCTGAGACATTCAGAAGCTGATCAACAGAATAGTTCTATATATCCGCTGTTAAAAGTGAAAATAACATTTTGATGGCCAATTAAATCAACCTTTAAAATGAGCACAATTAATGTAAAAAAGTATTCATATAATTCAAATTTTAAAATAATGTTTTAGTTTGAAATATGTAGTAAAATTATGACAATACCATCTTTTTAACTTACATTAAATCAAAGGGTCACCACGTTTTGGACAAAGGCCTGATCAGGCCTTCTCAACTCTGCTAAGCCAGCACAGTACTCAGAAATGATTTGAATTTGAATACGTTTAGGCAGGACAGGCCACTCTGAAATTCCCACAGAATTCCCTACTCTTTGTTTTCAACGGGTAACTTTGTTCCCTGCCGATAAATGATTTTTAATTGGTGACCTCTGGGCTATGTCACTCTCTCTGTTTTGTGTAGAGTCGGTTTAAACTGTATTGTTCTTATTTTTATTTTTAAAACATTAAGCGATCTCAGTTTTTTACATGTAAGCTGCCCATTTTCATTTTAAAAGTGTCTAAAATGCTTCAATCTATGCTAGCAACGGTTAGACCTGAATTCCTTAAGTAAAAACATTATTGCCAAGATTTGGGAAGACAAGATAATTCATGGGTGTCTTCCAGTTTCAACCACAAAGAAGTTAACCCATTTTTGCTAACATTTGAAAATATATATATATATTATTTTCTTAGATTCCACTTCCTTGAGGCATCATTCAAACTTCACATGAGGTTCAGAGTGTAGTAATTAGCAGTAGGCTGCTTACATTTGCCAATATATTTGTACAAACATATGTTGGCACTCAGTTCCATATCAGCTACACATCAAAGAAGGGCGCTGAGGAGGAATTATTCCACCTCAGGGCTGGATTAGTGTCTCTGCCTGAAACAGGCCTCATTTAAGGGTATGGTTTGGGGGAAATTAAAGAACCTGCATGGCCTGAGTATTGGAGTGAATCCATTAACAAAAAGCTGTGCTGAATATTTCTGCCATTCTTTTTCCGTTCCTGCTACTGTGATCCTGGGGCAAGTTATAATCTCTTTTATCTTCAGTTTGCCAGTCTGCAAAAAGCAGACCATATAATTCTCTCCCAAGCACCTCACAGGAGGATGGGCATGGCAAGCATCCTCCTGCTAAGAAAGTCGGTGCCTCCTTCTGCTAATATCCTCTTTCAGGTATGCACAAGCTTTCCCATCGGCTCTTTGCTCACACTCCGTACCTCACCATAAAGATGAAAGCCCCACACCCCCAATGCAGCTGAAATAGGAACCAAAGACAGAAAATTCTCCCTAATCTCACCTCCCAAGAAAGGCTGGCTTTCTTTTCATTGCTGTAAATTTTAATAGCACTAGTGCCAAAATGCATTCATACATTTTAGAGGAAAACTAAATAATTTTAATAGCATTAGGGCTGACAATGTACAAAGTTCTGTGTTTCCCTGACTTCGATCTTCCACAACAACCTTGTAGGGTACCTACGATTATCCTCGTTTTGCATACGAGGCAATAGGATTAGACATTAAGTAACTTACCCAAGGTCACACCACTAAGGCACAAAGCCAGAATTTTAACTCAACCCTAACTCCAAAGCCAGGTAACTTAACTGTTCTACCAGAGCTGAGGATTGAGGAAAAATCAGGCCAAACTGATCAAGGAGAGACTGTCAGTCAGTTATGTGCTGGAGCCATTACTCCGAAGGTAAGAAAGCCAACTGTTACATTTTCAGAAATCTTGTGACAGTGATTATTAAAATTTAAACTATATAAATGTGTAATTAAATAAACTGTATTAAAAACAAAGGTAAGAAATACTCAAAACTGTTTACGTGGCAAGTGGATCAACACAATTTCAAAAAGACCTTCTAAGGGACGGGTAAGTCACGTTCCCAAGAGATTTATGTTCATAAAGAAACCCTGGGAGTGCAAATTTTAAAAGCTTAAGTATCAGTTACCTATTGCTGCCCAAGAAACTACCTCAAAACTTAGTAGATTAAACAATAACCATTTTATTATATCTCATAATTTTTTGAGTTAGGAAATCCAACAGCGGTAGGCTGGAGGATTTGTCTGCTCTATCTATTGTCAGTTGAAGTGGCAGGTGGGCTGTTCTGGAGGGTCCAAGATGACTTCACTCATGTGTCTGGTGCCTTGGCAGAAAGGGCTAGAAGGCTGAGCTCAGCTGGGACTGTTGACTGGAGTACAGACACGTGCCTCTTCACCACAGTTGTCTCAAGGTAGTTAAATTTCTTATATGAAATTCAAGACTCCCAAAAAAATTGTTCCAAGAGACAGGAAGTGGAGGATCTAAGGCCTGGACCCTGAAGCTGCTACAGCTTCTCCTCTGCCATAGTATAGCCACAGAGCCTGCCCAAACTCAAGGGGAGGGGACCTAGACCCCACCAAGTGATGGAGAAGAATCAAATAATTGTTGCCACTTTTAATCTATCACCAATCAAATTATCATTAAGTTTCTTTTATCTATGTCATATTTTTTAAATTATTATTATTTAGAGATATTACTGAAATATTTATAGGTGAAATGATATGATACTGGGATGTAAGGAGAAGTGGGTCAAAGTATAAATTAAATAACATTGGCCACAAGGTGATAATGTTGAAGGTGGACGATGGCTAAATGGGGGTTCATTACCCTATTTTTAAATGTTTGAACTTCTCTGAATAAAAAAAAAATCTGTTTCAGTGTCAGCCAAGGAAAAAGCATTAACGTAGTTGCATACACCAAACACAGGGAAGACTTAGAGAGAGTGCAAAACACAGTTCTTTAAAAACTGTTCCTTGGAGAAATGGCTGATTCTAGGACTGGAGCAGAAAATATGCAAAATGAGCCTGAGGCATCTTACCGTGGCAGGAAGTAAGGAAGTGCTCAAAACAGACAGAGAGGGGGACTTCCCTAGTGGTGCAGTGGATAAGACTCTGCTCTCCCAATGCAGGGGGCCCAGGTTTGATCCCTGGGCAGGGAACCAGATCCCACATGCATGCCACTGAGAGTTCGCATGCCACAACTAAGGAGCCCATGAGCCACAACTAAGGAGCCCACTTGCTGCAGCTAAAGACCCGGTGCAAACAAATAAATATATTTTTAAAAAATAAATACAATCATTTTTTAAAAAAACAAACAAACTCAGAGATAGAGGCATGTCAAATGGACACAGGAGCCAATTTGAAGAGCTCCCGATGGCCAAAACTAGAACATTTTAAGAAACAAAATAAAGTAGTATTGGATTATAACCTAGAATAGAAAACAAATATCCATAAGTAAATAATAATAAGTAAATAAATGGGGAGAATGAGTAAACCTCTCAGCAAAAGAATGCCAAATAATTGATGTAGATACTCCGCCCTCAAGGAGGTGGAGCATAGCTCCCCATTCCTGCATCATACCATGACATGGATAAAGCTATATAGCTCACCACTAAACGCTTGCAATTTCTTAGTTCATGCTGATAATCTCCTTCAGATGAGCTGTGTTGACTTCCTCCCAAACAGTACAGTACGGAAAAGAGCAAAAAAGTTAGTAATTTTACAGCGGACAAATCTGACAAACTACCTCAACCAAGTGATCATGATTAATATCAACACTGACAAGTCATGTTGACAGTATGTATCCTTGGTACGATGTGATGAAAATGGCACTTTTCCTCTGTAGTCATCATCCCGAAAACTCATAGTCCCAGTCTAATCATGAGAAAAACATCAGACAAATCCCCACTGAGGAACATTCTACAAAATATCTGACCAGTGTTCCTCAAAATTGTCAAGGTCATCAAAAACAAGAAAATTCTGAAAAACTGTCACAGTTAAGAGGAGTCTAAAGAGACATGACGACTAAATGTAATGCAGTATCTTAGATGGGATCCTGGACAAAAGACAATTTGGTAAAAACTGAGAAAATCTAAATATAGTATGGCGTTTAGCTAATACTGCTGTATTAATATTGGTTCATTAATTAAAACAAATATACCATACTAATGTAAGATGTTAATAATAGATAAAACAGGGAGTGGGATATACGGGAATTTTCTGTACTATTCTTACAATTTTCCTGTAAATCTAAAACTATCTTAAAATAAAGTTTATTTTAAAAGATTATAAACTAACTGCTTCTGCAGCCTTGATGGAAAACTGACAAGATCTAGAGCTTTGAAGCAGTTTCTCTAGTCCACATGGAAGAGACTTGGAAGCAGCAACAGAAACCTGCACTTTAACCCACCGTAGCCCACTGCCAAATCTGGTTATTGGATGAAAGAAGATAACGTCAAGAGAGAGACATCACTTAATGAAAGAGCTAGCTTCTTTCCCTACCTAATATATTCCTTTATGTGGATGCATTTCTGCCCTAGACCACAAAAATTAAAGAACCAAGATCTAACGCTGCCTGAAAGACAGCAGAGGTGCTGAGCATAGTGTCACTTACAAGCCAAAAAATATTTAGCAGCCATAAAGTAATGCATTCATCTTCCAAAAATGTCAAAAGGCCAGGGAGTTTCATAAACTCCAAGAAAATCTGGATTGACATCTTTCTTGGCATCCTGGAGATAATTAAGTTTTTGGCAAGTATAAAGATTCATTTTAAGGAGGTCTTAACAATGTCACATATCCTCTCAAGTAAGTCCACCTGGGAGTTTGCTCAGGCCTAGGAGAAAAGGTCAGGTAGTATACCCTCTTGCCCCTACAGCAGTCCTCACACTCCAGACATAAGTGTGCCATTACTATGAGGTCAATTCTTCTTCTCATTCTTGCAACTATGAAAAGAAAAGATCCTGGAAAAGCAGAGCATTCTCCCTCCTTATTGTACCTTTGATGAACAGCTGTAGGCATCACTGCTGACCATCCGACTACCATGTCTAGCCAAAATAAACCTGCCTCCGGTGCTGAAATTATTTTTAGCTACCATCAAGAGGAGTTCCAACTGCCACTGGAGTCAACCCTCTAGTAGTCCAGGAGGAATCAATACCCAAGTCCAGTCCCGGGCTCACATCTCAAAGATCACACCTCTCAAGGGTGCCATAACCACTTGCATGTCCTACTTGTGCGTGACAGTTATGGTATCCCCTTGAGAACACCGCTCCAAATAACATTTATCTGCTGCAAAGGGCAGCTGAAGCCTGCCTACTGGGCCACTGAGCCTAGGGCTTGCACACCCACTACACTTAGAGTTTATGGAGCCTTCAGATTCTATCTGCATCGTATCATGACATAGATTAAGCTATAGAACTCACACAAAAACCCTTGTAATTTCTCTTGGTTGGTGATGATAAATTTCCCTTAATAGAATTCACAAAAAAAAGAAACCCTATACATCAAATGTGTGAAAATTAAGTTAAACTCCTTATAGAATCAACCATCTATTATTAGTATCAATGGAGGAATGTAGTGACAGGTACTTTAAATGTCCTATACACAAGAGTATATAAACTTTGTGAAATAAGCATCATTGTCTTTTAATGACATAATATTAAAATAAGTTTTTATTATCTAAGTGCACACCCAATGAATTGTTCAGAAACATAAAAGCATCTTGTGTTGACTGAAAGATGATATCTCACATTAAGTACCATATTTACTTTTCACCATGTACAGAGAAGCCAGAGTCTCCTTTGTGGGGGACCAGTCAAGAGTAATTCTGACTCATCAAAAATGGCCAGCCAGGCATTCATGGGAGCGGTAAGCCACCACCCTTGAAAAATAAATAACGCAAAGAAAAGCACACCCATAAATTTTAAACATAGCTTTAGCACCTATAGCAACTTGCTGTAGTTTAATTAAGTTGCACCAGCCAGCCATCTGCAGGCTTTAACAACTTTAGAGACTAGTCCAGTGACCAAAGAAAGTCTCTTACAAAGTGACATTTAACTGGAGGCCCCCGGGCCACTCAAGAATATATTGTCCCAGAAAACACTTACCAAGGCAGACATGAAATGAAATCTGAAGACATGGTCTCTCAAAAGCAGGATGCGGGGGGAGCTCGGGAAGATGGCGGAAGAGTAAGTCGCGGAGATCACCTTCCTCCCCACAGATACACCAGAAATACGTCTACACGTGGAACAACTCCTACAGAACACCTACTGAACGCTGGCAGAAAACCTCAGACCTCCCAAAAGGCAAGAAACTCCCCACGTACCTGGGTAGGGCAAAAGAAAAAATAAACAGAGACAAAAGGATAGGGACGGGACCTGCACCAGTGGGAGGGAGCTGTGAAGGAGGAAAGGGTTCCACACACTAGGAAGCCCCTTCGCGGGCGGAGACTGCGGGTGGCAGAGGGGGGAAGCTTCGGAGCCGCGGAGGAGAGCGCAGCAACAGGGGTGCGGAGGGCAAAGCGGAGAGATTCCCGCACAGAGGATCAGGGCCGACCAGCACTCACCAGCCCGAGAGGCTTGTCTGTTCACCCGCCGGGGCGGGCGGGGCTGCGAGCTGAGGCTCGGGCTTCGGTCGGAGCGCAGGGAGGGGACTGGGGTTGGCGGCGTGAACACAGCCTGAAGGAGTTGGTGCACCACAGCTAGCCGGGAGGGAGTCCGGGGAAAAGTCTGGACCTGCCGAAGAGGCCAGAGGCTTTTTCTTCCCTCTTTGTTTCCTGGTGCGCGAGGAGAGGGGATTAAGAGCGCTGCTTAAAGGAGCTCCAGAGACAGGCGTTAGCCGCGGCTAACAGCGCGGACCCCAGAGATGGGCATGAGAGGCTAAGGCTGCTGCTGCCGCCATCAAGAAGCCTGTGTGCGGGCACAGGTCACTATCCACACCCCCCTTCCGGGGAGCCTGTGCAGCCCGCCACTGCCAGGGTCCCGGGATCCAGGGACAACTTCCCTGGGAAAGCTTACGGCGAGCCTCAGGCTGGTGGAACGTCACGCCGTCCTCTACCGCCGCAGGACCGCCCTGCACGCCGTGCCCCTCCCTCCCCCCCGGCCTGGGTGAGCCAGACTCCCGAATCAGCGGCTCCTTTAACTCCGTCCTGTCAGAGCGAAGAACAGGCGCGCTCCGGCGACCTACATGCAGAGGCGGGGCCAAATCCAAAGCTGAGCCCCTGGGAGCTGTGAGAACAAAGAAGAGAAAGGGAGATCTCTCCCAGCAGCCTCAGAAGCAGCGGATTAAAGCTCCACAGTCAACTTGATGTACCCTGCATCTGTGGAATACATGTATACACAACGAATCATCCCAAATTGAGGAGGTGGACTTTGAGAGGAAGATTTATGATTTTTTCCCCTTCTCCTCTTTCTGTGAGTGTGTATGTATATGCTTCTGTGTGATATTTTGTCTGTATAGCTTTGCTTCCACCATTTGTCCTAAGGTTCTATCCGTCCGCCTTTTTATTTTTAATTTTTTTCTTAATAATTATTTTTTATTTTAATAACTTTATTATATTTTATCTTATTTTATTTTACTTTATCTTCTTTCTTTCTTTTTTTACTTCTTCCCTCCTCCCTCCCTCCCTCCTTTCTTTCTTTCCTTCTTTCTTTCTTTCTTTCTTCCTTTCTTTCTACTTCTACTAATTCCTTCTTTCTACTTTTTCTCCCTTTTATTCTGAGCGGTGTGGATGAAAGGCTCTTGGTGCTGCAGCCAGGAGTCAGTGCTGTGCCTCTGAGGTGGGAGAACCAACTTCAGGACACTGGTCCACAAGAGACCTCCCAGCTCCACATAATATCAAATGGCGAAAATCTCGCAGAGATCTCCATCTCAACACCAACACCCAGCTTCACTCAACGACCAGCAGGCTACAGTGCTGGACACCCTATGCCAAACAACTAGCAAGACAGGAACACAGCCCCACCCATTAGCAGAGAGGCTGCCTAAAATCATAATAAGTTCACAGACACCCCAAAACACACCACCAGAGGTGGACCTGCCCACCAGAAAGACAAGATCCAGCCTCATCCACCAGAACACAGGCACTAGTCCCCTCCACCAGGAAGCCTACACAACCCACTGAATCAACCTTAGCCACTGGGGACAGACACCAAGAACAGCGGGAACTACGAACCTACAGCCTGCATAAAGGAGAGCCCAAACACAGTAAGATAAGCAAAATGAGAAGACAGAAAAACAAACAGCAGATGAAGGAGCAAGATAAAAACCCACCAGACCTAACAAATGAAGAGAAAATAGGCAGTCTACCTGAAAAAGAATTCAGAATAATGATAGTAAAGACGATCCAAAATCTTGGAAATAGAATAGACAAAATGCAAGAAACATTTAACAAGGACCTAGAAAACTAAAGATGAAACAAACAACAATGAACAACACAATAAATGAAATTAAAAATACTCTAGATAGGATCAATAGCAGAATAACTGAGGCAGAAGAACGGATAAGTGACCTGGAACATAAAATAGTGGAAATAACTACTGCAGAGCAGAATAAAGAAAAAAGAATGAAAAGAACTGAGGACAGTCTCAGAGACCTCTGGAACAACATTAAACGCACCAACATTCGAATTATAGGGATTCCAGAAGAAGAAGAGAAAAAGAAAGGGACTGAGAAAATATTTGAAGAGATTATAGTTGAAAACTTCCCTAATATGGGAAAGGAAATAGTTAATCAAGTCCACGAAGCACAGACAGTCCCATACAGGATAAATCCAAGGAGAAACACGCCAAGACACATATTAATCAAACTGTCAAAAATTAAATACAAAGAAAACATATTAAAAGCAGCAAGGGAAAAACAACAAATAACACACAAGGGAATCCCCATAAGGTTAACAGCTGATCTTTCAGCAGAAACTCTGCAAGCCAGAAGGGACTGGCAGGACATATTTAAAGTGATGAAGGAGAAAAACCTGCAACAAAGATTACTCTGCCCAGCAAGGATCTCATTCAGATTTGATGGAGAAATTAAAACCTTTACACACAAGCAAAAGCTGAGAGAGTTCAGCACCACCAAACCAGCATTACAACAAATGCTAAAGGAACTTCTCTAGGCAAGAAACACAAGAGAAGGAAAAGACCTATAATAACAAACCCAAAACAATTAAGAAAACGGGAATACGAACATACATATTGATAATTACCTTAAATGTAAATGGACTAAATGCTCCCACCAAAAGACACAGATGGGCTGAATGGATACAAAAACAAGACCCATATATATGCTGTCTACAAGAGACCCACTTCAGACCTAGTGACACATACAGACTGAAAGTAAGGGGATGGAAAAAGATATTCCATGCAAATGGAAACCAAAAGAAAGCTGGAATAGCAATTCTCATATCAGACAAAATGGACTTTAAAATAAAGACTATTAGAAGAGACAAAGAAGGACACTACATAATGATCAAGGGATCGATCCAAGAAGAAGATAGAACAATTGTAAATATTTATGCACCCAACATAGGAGCACCTCAATACATAAGGCAAATACTAACAGCCATAAAAGGGGAAATCGACAGTAGCACATTTATAGTAGGGGACTTTAACACCCCACTTTCACCAATGGACAGATCATCCAAAATGAAAATAAATAAGGAAACACAAGCTTTAAATGATACACTAAACAAGATGGACTTAATTGATATTTATAGGACATTCCATCCAAAAACAACAGAATACACATTTTTCTCAAGTGCTCATGGAACATTCTCCAGGATAGATCATATCTTGGGTCACAAATCAAGCCTTGGTAAATTTAAGAAAATTGAAATTGTATCAAGTATCTTTTCCGACCACAACGCTATGAGACTAGATAGCAATTACAGGAAAAAATCTGTAAAAAATACAAACACATGGAGGCTAAACAATACACTACTTAGTAACGAAGTGATCACTGAAGAAATCAGAGAGGAAATAAAAATATACCTAGAAAAAAATGACAATGGAGACACGACGACCCAAAACCTATGGGATGCAGCAAAAGCAGTTCTAAGAGGGAAGTTTATAGCAATACAATCCTACCTTAAGAAACAGGAAACATCTCGAATAAACAACCTAACCTTGCACCTAAAGCAACTAGAGAAAGAAGAACAAAAAACCCCCAAAGTTAGCAGAAGGAAAGAAATCATAAAAATCAGATCAGAAATAAATGAAAAAGAAATGAACAAAACGATATCAAAGATCAATAAAACTAAAAGATGGTTCTTTGAGAAGATAAACAAAATTGATAAACCACTAGCCAGACTCATCAAGAAAAAAAGGGAGAAGACTCAAATCAATAGAATTAGAAATGAAAAAAAAAAAAAAGGAGAAGTAACAACTGACACTGCAGAAATACAAAAGATCATGAGAGATTACTACAAGCAACTCTATGCCAATAAAATGGACAACCTGGAAGAAATGGACAAATTCTTAGAAATGCACAACCTGCCAAGACTGAACCAGGAAAAAATAGAAAATATGAACAGACCAATCACAAGCACTGAAATTGAAACTGTGATTAAAAATCTTCCAACAAACAAAAGCCCAGGACCAGATGGCTTCACAGGCGAATTCTATCAAACATTCAGAGAAGAGCTAACACCTATCCTTCTCAAACTCTTCCAAAATATAGCGGAGGGAGGAACACTCCCAAACTCATTCTACGAGGCCACCATCACCCTGATACCAAAACCAGACAAGGATGTCACAAAGAAAGAAAACTACAGGCCAATATCACTGATGAACATAGATGCAAAAATCCTCAACAAAATACTAGCAAACAGAATCCAACAGCACATTAAAAGGATCATACACCATGATCAAGTGGGGTTTATTTCAGGAATGCAAGGATTCTTCAATATATGCAAATCAATCAACATGATACACCATATTAACAAATTGAAGGAGAAAAACCATATGATCATCTCAATCGATGCAGAGAAAGCTTTCAACAAAATTCAACACCCATTTATGATAAAAACACTGCAGAAAGTAGGCATAGAGGGAACTTTCCTCAACATAATAAAGGCCATATATGACAAACCCACAGCCAACATCGTCCTCAATGGTGAAAAACTGAAAGCATTTCCCCGAAGATCAGAAACAAGACAAGGTTGCCCGCTCTCACCACTCTTATTCAACATAGTTTTGGAAGTTTTAGCCACAGCAATCAGAGAAGAGAAGGAAATAAAAGGAATCCAAATCGGAAAATAAGACGTAAAGCTGTCACTGTTTGCAGATGACATGATACTATATATAGAGAATCCTAAAGATGCCACCAGAAAACTACTAGAGCTAATCAATGAATTTGGTAAAGTAGCAGGATACAAAATTAATGCACAGAAATCTCTGGCATTCCTATGCACTAATGATGAAAAATCTGAAAGTGAAATCAAGAAAACACCCCCGTTTACCATTGCAACAAAAAGAAGAAAATATCTAGGAATAGACCTACCTAAGGAGACAAAAGACCTGTATGCAGAAAATTATAAGACACTGATGAAGGAAATTAAAGATGATACAAATAGATGGAGAGATATACCATGTTCTTGGTTTGGAAGAATCAACATTGTGAAAATGAAAAAAAAAGGGGGGGGCTAGATTGAGTGTAAAATATAGAGATGTATCTAACTGACATTTTATAAGCATATGTTTTAGAACAACACAGGATGTAGGAATCTAGCTACCAATTAATTGAATCAGTAAAAGAAATTTTACTAATCCAAATGAATGACTTTTCTTAAATGCAAACTTTTACATGAGTGATAATTATTAACTGATCTTCCAGAAGTGTTTGTGGTATTTAAGAAAAAAAATCCCTTTAGAAAGCTTTCAGTCATACCAAGAAAGTCATCACTTGGACACTTATATTTCCCTTCTATAGCAACAACTTCAGGTATTTGGGGCAGGTGGTTTTGCTGGTGGAGAATCACAACAATTTTCTTACACTTTCTCAGCTTTCAAGCATTTCATTTAGGTAGTTCACACTCTGAAGGCAGGCAAGAAAAGACAGAGAAGATAGAATTCATATTAATATATTTTTATTATTTTTTTTGTGGTACGCAGGCCTCTCACTGTTGTGGCCTCTCCCGTTGCGGAGCACAGGCTCCGGACGCACAGGCTCAGCGGCCATGGCTCACGGGCCTAGCCGCTCCGTGGCATGTGGGATCCTCCCGGACCGGGACAAGAACCCGTGTCCCCTGCATCGGCAGGCGGACTCTCAACCACTGCACCACCAGGGAAGCCCCCATATAAATACTTTTTGATTTTTAAAACATTCATGTCATATCCCAAACTCTCTAAAAACTGTCCCACGTTACTTAAAAAGTAAGAAAAAATACTTTTTACTCTGTTCCTGTTATATTTCCATTGTAAGGTACCTAATGCTTACAACTATGCTTGAAATATTTAAATAATGTATTTCATTATTGGTTTCTATTTTTATAAATGCTATGCACAGTTGCACTTTAAATATAGCCACAGTGCAAAATTCAACTACCCTGTTAATTTCACAGACTTGTATATGTTTTGTGACTATCTTTTTCTCTTATCGTTGGAGTTGGAAGCTAGATAAAATGAAATGATAGTTTCATTTTCAAAAAGTGATCATCTTAAGCAAGACTTTTCTTAGCCTTAGGAGCTAAGACTATTGAATGTGTGCTGCAACATACCAAAAATATTCTTGAAATCCTTCGCTCCACACAAAGTGAAAATAAGAAACTCCTTAATGCCAGTGACTCAGACATGACATCAGTGGGGATGGGAAGTAGGAAGCAAGGAAGGACAGTAAAGAGTAGGGAGGGACACAAAAAATGGTTGGAATGGGGAAGGAGAACAAATTTCCTACTTCATATTTCTCTACAGGTCCAGGCCTGTTCTTAAATGAATGTTCAGCCAATAATGCCGCCAAGAAATGTAAGTTCCTATTTTGCCATCTCCACTTCACATTCTTAAATCATTTAATTATTCCCTATTTTGACAACAAACTAGTCCTCGTTTTCCCATCACATAATCCTATACCACTTGAGTCTCAGATCTGCCTACGAAATGCTGAACAGAAATGTAAACCAAACCGCATTTGGAAGACTTCTCCCAGACCCTAATCGCCTTCAACCCATGACATTTCCTGGACTTGTAGAAAGCAGGGGTATCATGTGGTCATAACTGGCAGTCAGTCATCTGAGAATCAAGCCAAAGATCTGAATCGTGGGACTTGTGCATTGTTGTTTTTACACGTAAATCAAAAGTCAGCAACCATTTTCAATGTAAAAATTGCATCTGGGATTGTCAAGACGTGTGCCATGTTTCAGTTGAGGGAAATTTGGAATGGTTAGATTGTAGAACAATCAAATAGCAACTTGGTAAATGGAAACACTGATGGATTTTTAGCTCATGAAATTCTCCCGCAGATCAAGGCAGCTGAACTGAAGAAACGCAAACACTCGGGCAGGTAGACCAGGTTGTGCTCCATCACAAGGTCAGCCATTGCCCTGCAGCTAAAACCAGCCAGCTGCAGGCTGGAGGGGAGGACAGACCACAACTTCAAGAAGTCTGGGCCCCCAAGGTCCTGGTAATTGATGAGAAGGGTCTGGGGGAGAGGAAATGTCACTGGTCTGGGCTCAGATGACCTGGGTTCCAGGCATGATTGGCCACTAGCGCTCTGTGGATCCCTGGGTAAATTGTCAGTTGGATTTCCTTACTCTCTCACCAAACTACTACCCTTTCTCCATTGGAAGCTACATGTTCCCAGCCTAATGAGGCTTTTTTTTTTTTAATGTGCCACACCCATATTCTGAGGTTGTAACAAACCTGTGTATGTACAAATGTCTTGCCAGCCAGCACACAACTCATTTTTGACACTCTAGTTCAAGTAACTACATGTCTAACCTTTCAATTACTTCAGGACATTTCATGAGTAAAGGCTGTAAAATTTACACTGCAAAATTTCACTTAATAAATGTTTCCCAACAAATTGAACCTCTTGAAAAGCTTTCATGAAAGGTCACTAATCAACTATCAACCTTTGAGAAATTGTACAGTGATTAGAATTGCATTTTGAATATAATCCAAACATGATTGTGGAGAAACACCGTCGCACCTTCTTAGCCCTCAGTACTAATTTTCCCATGTAATTTGTTCTTTTAGAACCCCGAGAGACTATATTTAAACCGTCATACTGACAGTTTTTAAAAGTTGCTTAACTGAGTGGGATTTTTTTTTCCTTGGGAAAAATCCTCAGCCCGTATCTAGATCTTGTTTTAAACCTTGGTATTTTAAGGATTCTTTCAAGGTGTTTGAAGTATTCTTAATAGTTACTCAATTGTTATAAAACCCAATTCCTATTCTTCTAATCTCTATAATCAAATCTTTACTTTCAGGACTTGCTATTAAGCCTCCATTTTAGGATTATCAAACCAGATATTCATCTTCGGTGACTTGTTACCATCAATTTGAAGGTGGCAAGTATCTCACACATGCTTAATATGGATGTGCTTCTTAAGAATAAAATGTGTGCTAAGGTTCCCATAATGTTAGTAAGAAAGCACTTATGGAGAGCTGAATACCTGGATGAATGAATAAAAAAATTAATGTTTATTTATTTATTTATCTGAGTAATAAACAATTGCATGTGTACTAGGTGCCCGTTAGCTAGGCGCTGGGAGTATTATGTGAATAAATCAGACAAGGACCTTGCTTTCCTAGAACTTTCATTCTACTAGGGCAGAGAGATGGTTAAAAAGAAGTAAGCAAGGGCTTCCCTGGTGGTGCAGTGGTTGAGAGTCCGCCTGCCAATGCAGGGAACACGGGTTCGTGCCCCGGTCCGGGAAGATCCCACATGCCGCGGAGCGGCTGGGCCCGTGAGCCATGGCCGCTGAGCCTGCGCGTCCGGAGCCTGTGCTCCACAACGGGAGAGGCCACAACAGTGAGAGGCCCGCATACCGCCAAAAAAAAAAAAAAAAAAGAAGTAAGCGAATTGATAAGCAAAGTAATTTTGACTCTCAGCAAGTGCTATGAGGACTTAGGACGCTGATGGCAAGAAAATGACTCGTGTTAGAGAGGGAGATTGCTTTAGCCTAGGGCAGGGTTTCCTAAAGTTGGCGCTCTGGACCTCTCAGACCAAATAATTCTCTGTTGTATGCGTTGGGGGTGGGCGGGAGGGGCTGTCATTTGCACTGTAGGGGACTTAGCAGCTTCCTAGCCTCTTCCCACTAGATGCCAGTAGTACAACCCCTACTGTCAAGTTATGCCAACAAGATTGCCCAGTGTCCCCTGGGGAACAAAATCATGCCAGTTAAGAACCACAGGCTTAAGGGATCATAGAAGGTCTACTCTGAAGAGGTGATGTCTGACCTGAGGCCAAATGACATGATATGGACAGCCATGAAAGATCTGGGGACTCAGCAACTGGGATCAAGGCAAAGGGATGGCTAAGGGCAAACACTGTAAGGTGGGAAAAGAGATCCAAAAGAAGACTGGGGTGGCCAAAGCATGGTGAGGTGTGTCAAGAGTGGTAGGAGGGGGTATCATACAGGTAGACCAAAGTCAGATCCCAGGAATCCCACAGGTAACTGAGTTCTTTTAAGAGTTTTAGTTTATCAGAAAAAATTGGAGGCAAGGAGGATTTTTTTCTAAACTCTAAGATAGATGATTAAAGAAAGTACTTTCAAAAAAAGTACCTTCCTATTTTCTTCGAAATTCTTAAAAGGGTTTGATTAGCATTTATTGCAAACTAACACCTAGATGAAACTATTAACCTCTGTATAGCCAGTCATTTCTTCATTCACTATGCAAATATTTATTGAGGGCCTACTAAGTCCTAGACACAGTTTTAGGCACTTGCATACATCATTGAACAAGAACAATGAAAAATCCCGCCCTCTTGGATCTTATTTTCTAATGGAAAGAGACAAATAAACAATAGACACAATGTAAAGTAGTTATACAGTGTGTAGAAGATGATAAGTATATGGTGCATAGGCACCAAAAAAATAAAGCAGGATAAAAGGATAGAAGTCACAGTGGGCGTGGGAACATATATAAGTCTGGAAGAAAAAAATTATAATTAATTCCCATGTTCTTAGGCAGACAGTTAATACATCTCCAGAGATTCCCATTTATTCTTTCATTTTCATTGGACTATCTGCAAAATCAAATAAGTTTTTGTCTTCCAACCTCATGAGTGGACTTGTGAACTGACTGAAAGACACCTGAAAACGTGAACAAAGCCCAAACGTACACCTGTGGTGAAGCTCAGGGTACCCCAAAAGGGGTTTCAAACTGACAATCAACAACAGATAGGGGAAACTCTCTGAGTCATTTTTGTTTGGGGCCTCAAATATATGGATATATCACCACTGGTAAGAATTCAAATCAGTATTGATGAAAAGAAGCATCTAAAAATCTGTTAACTAATCGCTCATTCAAGTAACCTGTAAATGTGTATAATGCTATCCCAAGCCAACTATAAACTTCCCTTTTGCATTATTACTAAAAAATGTAACCAAGTTAAAGCTAAAATTCAGTGGCAATTTTGAGTGTAGATCATAGTAAACACATACTCCCCACAACTGACTTTTATCAAATGACATTTCAAATAGTAAGACGGGAAGAAGTTAAAATTCCCTCTGTTAAGACAAGACTAAGATGAATGTACTAGTTTCCTACAGTCACTGTAACAAATTGCCACAGATTTGGTGGCTTGAAACAGCAGAAATTTATTCTCTTACAGTTCTGGACGCAAGAAGTCTAAAATCAGTTTCACTGGGCTGAAATCAAGGTGTCAGCAGGGCCACACGGCCTCTCAATGGTCTAGGGGAGAATCTGCTCCTTGCCTCTTCCAGCTTCTGTGGTTGCCCGCATCACTCCATTCTCTACCTCAGTCTTCATATTACCTTCTCTTTAGTGTGTCTAATCTCCCTCTGCTTCTCTCCTAAGGACATTTGTGATGGGGTTTAAGGCCCACTCAGATAATCCAGGACAATCTCCTCATTTCATGACCCTTAACTAATCACATCTGTGAAAACAACTTTTCCAAAAAGGTAACATTTACAGGTTCTAGGGATTAGGATATGAATATCCTTTGGGGGGACCATTTCTCAATTTACCACAATGAACAATGTTCTCTTACTTAGAGGTAAGGGAGAAACCAAATTAAAGCACTTGGGAAAAATTCCTGCTCTCATATATGCATTAGAGTTCCTCACCAAATATCCCTTAAGTGGCAAGTCCTGCTCTGAATATCAAATATTTCCTATCCCTACAAATGAATCGGAAGTGCTAAATAAACGTAAATGACATCATATCAAACATTCCATGACATTAATAGGTTTAATTCTCACTGACTTGAAAAAAAGTTACTACAGATTCCAGGCATGGTCTTTTAAAGAAGAACATTATTACAACAAAATGAATTATTTTATTACTATAGGGATATGCTTTTATTCCAGTGCTCATAGAATTGGGTGGCAATTTTGATCTTTCGGTAAAAATCAATATTAAAAAAACAGTTTTAGGACTCTGTATTTTTTTATATTAGTACTTCATGTTTGCTAAGAAAGCTAACTCCTAGCCCGCACTCAAACACTAAAAATCATACACGGAGTTCTGTTTCTCTTAGGATTGAAAAAGCCACAAAAGATTACTCCTTCTCTAACAAAAAGGAGAAAAAACAAACAGATAACCTACAAAATCATAACTCTTCTTGAGCCTAGGAGAGAGCTGAAGTCAAAAAGTCACGAGATGATCAGATGAACTAAATTTGAAAGAGTAATAAGCCCCTCTGAAGAGAAACTGGATGCATGAACTGTTTCATCTTTGGCACAGTAGAGGAGGGAAAAAGCATCTGCCAATGTAAAAGTGGATAAGTAAAAAACAAATTTTTACAGGTCAACTGTGTGTTAAAAGGACAATTTAAACTGCTTGGGAGATCCAGACCCAAGGATAGCACACATTCATTCTCCAGCTCTTTTCCATGAGCCTCCACTGATTGCTTATGACAAAGATTAGAGCATAACAGAGGATCTGAGAGAGCCCTCTTTGGTAAAGCATAGGCATGAAGCCCTGCCTGCATCGCAGATCCTCCCATATGAAGCAAAAGCCTAAGGCTCTGAGAGAGGAGCAGAAAAGCCACCCTCCCAGGTGAAGATCCACTGATTCTGGGGGAAGGCAGAAGCAAAAGCCATCCCCTGTTGGGAGAAGACAGAAAACTACACACCTTCATTCCTAGGCAAAGGCATGTGCTACTGACCAGACCAGACGAAAATTTGGATTTTCAAAGAAATGAAAAGAACCAAAACAGGAAGAATTAGGATAAATATGAAAAACATTTTGCTTATTTTTAATCATTTAAAAAGATAATTGACTGAAGCAAAAACAATAGCAATGCATTCTAGAAGTTATAACATGAGCAGAAATAAAATTTATGACAATAGCACAAAGTATAGGAGGGAAGAAATAAAGGTATACTATTATAAGGTTCTCACACTACATGTGAAGTAGCATAACATTATGTAAAGATACACTCTGATTAGTAGGATGTACATACAGTAAACTCTAGAGCAACCTCTAAAACCAAAAGAAGTATATGTAATAAGCCAATATTAGTTGTGTCAAAATAGAATCATAAAAAATACTCACTGCAAAAGAAAAGAGAAAAAAGAAACAAAGAACAGATAGGAACAATAAAACACAAAGAGAGCAAGACAGTAGATTTAAGTTCAGGCTTATTGATGAGTTCATTAAATGTAAATAGCCTACACATTACAAAAGAAGGCAGAGATTGTCATATCTGGATTTTAAAAACAAGACCAGGACTTCCCTGGTGGCACAGTGGTTAAGAATCTGCCTGCTAAGGGGAAAGTGGCGGGGTGCGGGGCGGGGGGGGGGCAGTGAGATGAATTGGGAGATTGGGATTGACATATACACACTAATACATATAAAATGGATAACTAATGAGAACCTGCTGTATAAAAAAATAAATAAAGTTTAAAAAAAAAAAAGGAATCCGCCTGCCAAAGCAGGGGACACTGATTCGATCCCTGGTCCGGGAAGATCCCATATGCCACGGAGCAACTAAGCCCACTCACCGCAACTACTGAAGTCCGCGCACCTAGAGCCCATGCTCCACAACAAGAGAAGCCCCCACTCGCCGCAACTAGAGAAAGCCCGCACACGGCAACAAAGACCCAACGCAGCCAAAAAAAAAAAAAACCAAAACCAAACAATATGCAGTAAAAGAATGGGAGGAACTATGTAAACACTAATCAAAAGAATGTTGGAGCAGTTATACTAATAAGTCAAAGCAGATTTTGGTACAAGAAATATTACCAAGATAAAGGGGAGCTGTCAAGAATGATGAAAGGTTAAAATATATCAAGAAGAAATAACAACACTGAATGTGCAGGCACTTGGTTACAGAGCTTTAAATACACAGGCAAAAACTGATAGGACTGAAAGAAGAAATAGAAAACTTCACAAGTATAGTTAGGGATTTCAAAAATCCTCTCTCAGTAAAGTTATAGAATTAGTAGACAAAAAATCAGGAAGGATATAAAAATTTGAACAACACCATCAACTAACTCCACCCAACAACAGTAGAAAACACATTTTTTAAACCACAGTAGATTATACTCGGCCATGAAACAAATCTCAACATATTTGAAAGAATTGAAATCATATAAAGTATGGCCTTTGACCAAATGAAATATGACATGCAGATTTCAAGGCCAACAGGGAGCTCTAAGCAAGGGTGATTTTCATCCATTCTGTCAGAAGTTGAAAAAGGTTCCACGAAAGAAATAGCGTCTGATGTACAATTTTGATAGGTTGGAGAGAGGTTTCTTCACACTGAGAAAAGAATGTGAACCAAAGAATGAGAGCAGGAAAGCACAGTCATGAAAGGTATTCCACTTTATTGGGGAAGTGTAAGGTAAAATCATGATGCCAATGGGGGCTTTCTTTTGGCCTGACCTGCGGAATCAGGCTGAGTGGTTTGTACTGAATTCAACAAGAAACTGGCCATCCTCAAGATGATATGTACTTACGTTTCACCTGCCAGCAGAGTAAGAGAGAGGACGAGTTGAAGAGGCCATTATAATAGTCTAGGCAAGAAGCAGTAAATTTCTCAACAAGGATACTGGCAGTGTAAAAGAATAAAACAGTGGAATTTTGGTGTGAATATATAGATGTTAGAACTGATTCAGTTGGCAGAAGCGAAGTGGTTGTGGGACCGGAAGAGCACAATGAGGCTCTCAAGAAACATGGTGGGATTTTGATTTGGAGCAACTGGAAGGATGACGGTGCCATGAAAATTTTATTTTAAAAAGTTATATATCAACATATAACATATATAAACTTGAAGGAGAAGCTGGTGGAAAGAGATAAAGAGAGAGGATGAGCTGGGTTTTAAAGATGAATTTTAAACACTCCCAATCCATCCAGTTAAAGACTGGAGAGAGAAGAAAGCATTCTGCAATTGGAGATGAAGATGGGACCAGGAATCTGAATTTAGAGTCATCTGCATGGAGGTGGGAGGAGAAAATGTAGAGAAAGAAGAGAAAAATATCATGAATAGGACTTGGGTTTATCTACATTTAAGGAGCAAGATAATGAATTAACAAAGACAGGCAAGGATTGTCCAGCACTAGGGTTTTTCCATTAGGCAAAAAGTTTTTATTATTACATTGTACTCTCAGATATGAGCACTTCAGGGACTTCCCTGGTGGCACAGTGGTTAAGACTCCACCTGCCAATGCAGGGGACACAGGTTCCATTCCTGGTCCGGGAAGATCCCACATGCGGCAGGGCAACGAAGCCCGTGCGCCACAACTACTGAGCCTGCGCTCTAGAGTCCGTGAGTCACAACTACTGAAGCCCGCGTGCCTAGAGCCCGTGCTCTGCAACAAGAGGAGCCACCGCAATGGGAAGCCCACATACCACAACGAAGAGTAGCCCCCGCTCACCGCAGCTAGAGAAAGCCTGCGCGCAGCAACGAAGACCCAATGCAGCCAAAAATAAATAAATAAATTCATATTTTTTTAAAAAAGTCTTTACAAAAAAATGAGCACTTCAGCTACTGCTCTACACAAACAAAAATTAAAAACTCATTTCCTTAGCTGCTATAGAACAGACTATTAAGACATTATTACGATACATTAATTCAGTTCCATGACATACCAAATACATGGTCAGAATACATTCTACTTGAAAATTTTAAATCGCTCTGCCATATATATCATCTTTACATATAAGTTTAGCAGAATGATATTTTCTTTTAAATATCACTTAATTATGAGAGCAGAAGGAGAGACCCCTTTAGTCATAGTGTTGTTGAATATTGAAATGAAAATCCTTGAGCTCCTTGTCTTATGAAATCTTTTTGTGTGCATAAAATATAGTTCAACATTAAGCATTTTCTACAAAATGGGGGACAAATCCCAGAGTAATCTTCATACAAAGTTATTTTAGGTACCTAATGCCTGTAAAATTATAGTTGTGCCTTGTCCTAAAGTTGATAGTCTTTCAACATTTCATCATTAACCCCGTTTTTCAGGGGCTTATAATGCAACTATAGAAATTTGCTTCGGGATGAAACTTGGAATACCCAATTTCAGTCTGATCTAGTTATAACCAGTTGAAATAAAGACAAAAAAGTTTGCATTATCTCTTTCCACCTTTGGCTTTCTGCAGTTTTCAGTTTAAAGAAACACTCTCAGGCATTTCTACCAATTTCTCATTTTCCAAAAATCTTGATCTTTGGAATTTTTTATATATAGCAAAAAGGATAAAAAGGAAATTTAATGAGTAATTAATGTCTCAGGAGAAGGATAAAGAGTTACTGAATCTTTCATAGCCAACTCACCCTCCAAAATCCAGGTAAGGTCAACAGATATTGAAACTCATTACAACATGACATTTATTTTCAATGAAGAGCTTTTATTGAATGGGAATAGAATACCTGATTGAGGCCTATACCGTAGGAAGACACGGGAAAAAATTAATAATAAACAGTTCACTATATGGTGTGGTAATATTCTAGATTTTTGCATTGTAAAGAAGCAGCAAAACGCTACTCTGAAACAATGGCAGTAGCCTATATCTCAAATATCTACTTGTTTCCTTACACATATAACAAACTGCCTTTCCCTAATGAGAAGATGTATCAGGTTAATGGATATAAAAATATTTAAATATAAATAATTATAAACTATGGTTATTAAGTGCTGGAGAAGGTGTGCAGAATAGGGTGTTTTAACAACCTGAGAGTTAATATATTTCCCTAGAACCTGCTAACTGTTTGACAAGATGAGGGGCAACAAACGTGGTCATTGTTTGCTTTGGCTCTTCCTATACTCCTATTAAACACAGCCATATATCTTCAGAGCAATCCTTCTTCACTTACGCATTGCCAAGTGCCTCCCATCTTTTTGTACCCTCCACCTTTGTTGATCACACACACCATCGCAGTACCACCTAAAGTAACATAAAGTGGTCCCCTCATGTCTGGCAAAGAGTAGGAACTCAAAACCACCCCCTGTTGCCCTTGCACTTCTTCCCTCCTTCCCATTGCCAAGGACATTCATGCCCTATAACATGTCTTCAAACTCTATGTGCACTTTTGACTGTCTTTCATAAAGTCATCAGGGCCAGATCTGATAGTTTTAACGTCAAAATACAAGAAAGAGAAGCAGGCTTGAGAGCTGAGGTTTATAAACTGACAGGTAATAAGTTTTGCTGAAAGGTAACAAGACGAAAACCATTCCAGATTTTAATCTCCATTCTGCTACTCACCGGCTGTTCTTAACCTGTCTGAGCCTGAGTTTTCTTATGTGCAAAATAAAAACATTGGATCAAGAGATTTCTAAGATCCTTTCTGGCTCTAAAGTCCTGAAATTCTTGTGGAAAGAAGTATTTAATCCAGTTAGGTAAATTTTTCTATAATATCATTAAGCCCAATTAAACTCACACAGGTAACAGTTTTCTCTCCCAAAAGCATTTTACTTTTTTATTCCCAAACAGGATAATGTATGGGAAAAATCAGACCTGCTACTGAAGTTTGATGTTTCACTAATTTGTATGTTGGAGGACTCCCTTCCCAACAATAGATAGCTGACCATTGCCTGGCTGCACCACCAAACCCACAGGAGAAAATAAGAACAGGGATCCTTGCTGAAATCCCTCATTCTTGTAGATTTGAAACTAGCTCACTGGAAAATCCAGTGGCTTTTGTGGGTTAGCTGTGCATGTGAAATGCAAGCTTGTTAAGAACTTAAACCGATATTCATAATTTGATGTCAGCCAGATTCCCTTTCCTTCCCATCCCCCAGTGAAGTACTATCAAAGAAGGGTTATAAAGATAAGAGAAGGGAGGAAAAAGAACCTATTTACATTTGAATTAATCTTCAGCTCATTGTGAATATGTACCAGGTATTTTAAAGTGCCAGAATCTGAGGGTGCTAAGAGAATTTGGCCACTCAATTTGTTTATTCCAGTAGCCATCCAACTAGAGTATGGTAAAAATTAAAAGACACACAATTAAAACAGCTCCGGACCTTTCCCACCTTCAAAACCAGATCCAACAGTACCACTGTCAGAATCTGTCTTTTCTCTGTACCTAAGAGCTGTTATCAGTTGCTCTGGGAACCATGGCCCTGCTCCTAACCTGCCAAATAACTGGGTTAGACTGGAGTTGCTCCTTCACCCCAGGGAGGAAGGCTATGACCTAAGGTGCTGCAACAGATCCACATAGAAGGACAAAAGCAAAGATACCAGGGCAACGTGTAAGGATCAGGCACTTTCAGAAAGCGGGGGGCATCAGATCCCACAGGAACCTCTGACTCTCCCCTCAGTGGAGGCCCATTTTGGAGACTCTGCAGTGTAAGCAAATATCCCAGGCAATGGTAGGCCTGGGATACAAGGCATAGAGTCCATGGCAATTCTTTACTAAGCAGCTTTAAGGTCAAGAAGTACAATTTCAATTTTGCGTCACCGTACAGCACTGAACACACTCTAAGTATTGAAAACAGAGGGAATTTAATGCAAGGAACTGGTTACACAGGTGATGGAATTGCTGACAAACCAAGCTGGAGAAAGTGTAACAACCCAGAAATCAGCAAAAGCAGGAAGCGACTCCCTATGCTGGAGGAACAAAAGAAGGAAGCAGTTTTATCAGAGGTCAGAGAACGGTGCCACCCAAAAGAAGCTGGAATCACTGCAGCCAGTGCAGCAGGGGCTGGAGTCACATAGTTTGTGCAGGCACCCAGTGCAAAAAATACCCTGGTTGCCCCCTTCCTCCTGCCTTTCAGTCTCCCACCACTGCCTCCTCTTGCCCAAACCCAGAAGGAAGACAGTTGTGTGGGAGCCTGAGATGCAACCTGCTGGGATCAGGTTCTCTGAGGCGTAGAGCAGAGCTGAGTAAGGACGAAGAATAGATCTGGATCTATGGCGCAGGAGTCAAGGACCAGAATGAGGATTTTCATCCGCTCATTAACATGCATACAAAATGAGCACCTGCTATGAGCCAGACGATTCTCACTGGGGCAGATATAACTAATGCAATAAACCCCAAAGAAGTTAAGATGTTTTGGAAGGGACAGATATGTAAGCACATAATTACAGCCCTGCATGTGCGAAGTGGTAAGATACATGAGAACTCAGTGGAGGGAGTAGCAGTCTGGGAATGGTACCTTTTATGTAATAAGTATGCTCTTTTAATTCCCTCAGGAAACATGTTAAAATGATACATCTCGGGTTGGAAACACAGACTGTATTCTTATCGCAGAAGTCTCTTCTCTTAAAAATGCAGGAAAAGGTCCTAAAGAAATCATTGTTGCTCTTTTATTTCTTGTTGCCCATGATCAAATGACTTCTGTCATTGTAGAGGGATTTTGACTGTCTCTGGAAAATGATGGCTAGAGTAAAGCAACCAAAATGAATATTGCAGTAAGGAGGCCATTAGGCTGGAAAGACACACAGCCAGAAGCGCCCTGGTAGGCTACAAGTCAAGTAGGGGGCGAGGGGAATGAGAACAAATTCATCCTTTGCAAATGTAAGGAGATTTTCCAGTAAAGCGACAATAATTTAATCACAAAAATGCTTCTGATACTGCTACCCATGAAATCTTTTTTGGCAAAAGGACTGACAGAATAAGTAGAGCAGGCTAAGTGATTACTGATAGGTTTGAATTAGAGCCAGATTAAAGGTACTATACTGGCTTTCCGTGTAGGGTGCTTGAAGCAGCAGCCAAATGTTCAAGCCTGAACCCTCTCACTAGCATGTAATCCAAGGCCACCATGTTCTGTCAAGGCACATTAGCAAGTTTTAAGTTAGTGGACTGAACATCAACATTTTTCTCTCCTGATTTATTTACCATTAGGACAAAATATTAACATGAGTCTGACTGATTTCTATGGCAAAAATCAAATGTTAACCACAATCATACTAGATGACATAACTACAGAATGATCATTTTTAAACAGCAAATCAGTGTCACAGTATCATTTCACTTCTTCATTGCCCCACAGTGCTTTGTGTTTCATAGCCAAAGTCTTAACAGCCTGGGAAGGCTGATAAACACCTTGTGTTTAATAGCAGACTAAGAATGCAATCATCATTAAGTGATTGTTAAGCCTGGGTGTGGCTCCATTTATATCAATTTGTTCTTTTTTTTTTTTTTAATGACGCTTTGTATTTTATTGGGAACCATCCAGATTTTTATTTAAAACAGAAATGCTAGGGGAAAAAAACTGAAAAAAGAAAAAAAAAAAACTACACAGTTTCTGTTCTGGACCATTAATTTTTCAGTCAGATCTAACTATCATTTAATTGGTTCCTGATGCTAAAACTTGGATTCCACTTTAAACGCTTGAAACTAGAGCATATAGAATAATTTGTTATGCTGAGCTATTCATCCCAAATGTCCAGGGAAAATAAACCAATCTCAAAATAAAACTGGGCTACCTTCTGTGATGACACAAAATTAATAATACAGTCTAAGAAAAAAACCTGGTGTCTGTTTGCCAAAAAAAAAAAAAATCATTAGCGTTTTCATGATGAAGTAATGTTTAATTCGTATTAATGTTTAATGTAAAAGGAGTTCTGTTAACTGAAAAAACAAAAATTCTGTGAACATAGAAAACTTCAGAAATCTACTGAATTTAACAAGATTCAAACTCACAATTCAGATAAATCTGCTTTTCTTGGTTATGTAAATGAGTTTTGGGTACTTCTTATTCCTTCTTTTTATAGATCAATTAAAATTAGTTCTGGTAATATTTATTCCTATACTTAATTTCTAGAGAGAAATGTAAATTTTCCAAAGATTTCAAGGCAGTCTACATTGTTACTTTACAACCTGAAATCTAAAAAGGAAAATACTTTATAGACATGAACTTTTTTTTTTTTTTAAAGAATAGCAAAAAATTTATTGGATAACTTAATTTAACCAGAAAAGTGGCTTGGAAGATCTGCATTGTAAATAGGTTTCTGTTCACACCAAACAGAGTCAATTTGTAATCTGGCTCAACTAACCAGCTCAGAAAAACAACCTCTGAACAGGAATTCCACACATGCAGATAAGCACTAGTGAAAATCCTTATGAAATAACTGCTAGTTCAGCATGAACCCAGTGCAATCTGGTAACCAGTCCTCAAGAGATGCCCAATTAGTTAGATAATTGCTCTAGCCTGAATGCAGCCCTAGAGGTGCTCAAATCCGAAATTCTTTGGATCTTTTTAAGGATAGGTTGTATGTCCTCAGCTACTGACCATGTAACAATGCTGTGCTTCTGCAGCTTCAATAGTCACAAAGCCTTTTTTAAATCAAGTTCTCTTTACCCCTGAAATGAAGTTTAAAGACAATAGAGCTGAGTCGTTTTCTAGCGGTTGAAACTGCAAGAGAAAAAGGAGGCATGTGATGCACAATTTATTTAACTTAGGGAAGGTAGGGCATAACGTTTCCTCGTCTTCTGAAAATATTTTAGAAATATATTGATATTAATAAAATTCATCCTACTGTTATTTTAAGTCTAATCCCCAACCAATGCTTTCATCTAGATGCAAAGTACTAGCTATAGATGTATTTTTACAATTTTTTCTCCTAATCAGCTTCTGGTGAGTTGTTTCTGGTTGTTTCTCGTCTATTAGTTTTTTGTGTGTTTTTTTTGCGGTATGCGGGCCTCTCACTGTTGTGGCCTCTCCCGTTGAGGATCACAGGCTCTGGACGCGCAGGCCCAGTGGCCATGGCTCACGGGCCCAGCCGCTCTGCAGCATGTGGGATCTTCCCGGACCGGGGCACGAACCCATGTCCCCTGCATCAGCAGGCGGACTCTCAACCACTGCGCCACCAGGGAAGCCTCTTTTATTAGTTTTGAGTATCAGTATCAGAAGCACTTAGCAGTATCAGAATTTTAGGTCAATTTTATAATTAAATTATCATCACCTTACTGGAAAATCTCCTTACATTCCCAAACTCAGAATGTATTCTCCTTTCCCTTGCCCCTTACTTGTCTTGTAGACAAGACTTATGAAGGTACTTTTGGCTGTGTGGTTTTCCAGCCTCCTCACCGACATATCAGAATGTTTGTATGGATTTAACTAGCTTTCCTGGTTTTCCTATCCAGCAACAGCTTCCCCTGGCAAGATGGCTGGCTAGCGTCACGATATAGGCTGCCCTGGTGCCAAGAATTCCTCATCTTTCATCTCCCAAAACCTCTTCCACCTCCAGTGTTACCCAGCTCAGGGGACAGCACCGGGTCACAGACAGAAAGCTGGTTGCGCTTGGAGACTCCTCCTGCCTCCCCAGCTCCCACGTCGGTCCATCCATCCTGTCCAGTGGACCGCAAACGTGCCACAGGTTCATTTCCGCACTGTCACCCTTTGCCCATTGCCTTCGCTGAGGCCTTTATGAATGTTTGCCCGGACTATTGCAATACTCCTTTATTATTTCTTTCCATTCCCTCCCTTCCTTTCCCCTTCAACGTTAACCCTCCAGCCGGGCAGGTGCCTCCACTTCGAAAAGTCATCAATGGCTCCAAATACCTACAGTCCAAGTCTAAACTCATCTGCAGACCTTATCAGACCTTCTGGGCCCCAACTCTGGCCAACCTCTGTATTTATTTCAATTTGCATCTCCCCAAACTTCTCATTTTCTTTTTATCTTTGAGTTTGCTCCTTCCTCTCCATGCACTATCTTTCCCACTTCACCCTGTAAAATCTTCCTAGAGAATTCCTTTTTGAGTTCAAGTTCTTCTACCTCCTATAGGGAAACTGCCACCTCCAGCCCTGGCAGTAGGGCTTTCTCTGGTCTTCCTTCATACACACTATTCCACCCTCCCGAGGATACTCACCACTGCCGGGGAATTGGCAGTGTAGAGAGAGTTGCACGTTTCCTGAGAGCTGGGATTTTTTCTTATCAATTTTTTTAATTCCTAGCATCTAGTGCAAGTCCTGAGAATCTGAAGAGGGGAGGGCAGTGGAGGAAGGAAAGGAAGAAGAGAGACAAAGAAGGAAGAAGGAAGGAAAGAAGGAAAAAAGGAAGAAACAAAGAAAAGGAAAGAGTCAGAGAGAGGGATAAAACCACTTGGATACCCTTATAAGAATAAAGACTTTTAGCCAATTTAGATCACCAGCTACTGAAAACATGGCACAGTAAAACATACAAAGCAGAAACTAGCACAACATTATAAATCAATTATACTCCAATAAAAATTTTTTTTTAAGTACAAAGAAAGGAACAAATCCTTAGCCTATACTTGGAAGCTTGTGGAGGAAGCCTGAAAAACATCTAAAACGTAGCACAGTCCTTTCTAACATAACTGAGTCATATGTTGAGATTGGTTTCTGAAATCAATAGTATCTAAAAGTAAAGAAAATAATGAATGCCAGAACAGTGTGTTGGGGTGGATTTTTCTCCAAAAGACACCCTAGAGATTGAAAAGGGAGAGGGAGAGGATAAAGGTTGACTAGACGTGAGTGGAGCCAGAAAATCACCCTTTCCCCCCTTCAAAAGGCATCAGAGAAAGGAAAGGGGGGGTTGTACATTAATGGAAAAAATCAACCACTCTGATTAAATGTTACATATTTTTTACTCACTCAAATTTCAGAAAACGAGGGGAGCACCCAAAGGGTGTGTTTTTACTAATGATTAATCTCCCGCTCTCTGTGTTTTTCAACCTGGTCATATTGTTGAACTTGGGGGAGGGGAGAGAAGAATTAAAGTAGCAAAAAGTGAGTTTTCTCTGATTCTACTAGAACGTTACCCTTAATGAATGTTTCTCTTGGTTGTTCACTTTTATGTACCCACTGACATCCCTGCTTGAAACGGTCTTTTTTTTAATGACTTGGCACCTAAACATTCTTCCTTGACCTGCGTGAAGAATTATCAAATAAAGGAAGTTACAGAACAACATTATTATCCCCAAAGCAATTTATAATAGATAAGGCATCCTAAGTTTTGTCTGGTTAAAATAAAGTAATGCTTCTGAGATGATCACTTGTTAAAATACTTGAGAAAGATATGAATGTCTTTTTCTGAAGGAGTCTGCTCTTCCTATATGATGGCAAAAAAAAAAAAAAAGCCTACAGACACAGCAGGAATAAATAATTCTCAGTGATTTATTTACAGAGGCTGAAGTGTATGGTTCTGAACGAGATATTTCCCAGAGCTGCAGCAGCAAGCCTGACACAGCACCAGACCCGTTCCAAGCTTCCAAACTACTTTTCCACAGACGTTTAACTCTGTTCTCCATGCTATATTTCCTGCTCCAAGGTCAGCAACTTATTTCATTTACTTTTTTCTCTAACCCATATGCCTCTCCTATAAAGCTAAACATCCAAGGTCTCAATTTCAGTGATATGGGTGAGACTGACTCAGTGCCATTTAATCACCAGTAAAACACTAATCTGTATTTTGTCCCTGACGTACTGCCTGTCCCAAATAAGCAATTTACCTTCATTCATTCATTCATTCTTTCTTTCCACCTCCATGTAATGAAAAACTACTGTATGCTGGATACCTACCGAGGTACAAAGCTTAACACCTGCTACTCTTCAGTGTGAACCCGTAATGACGATATTAAGTAACAAATACTATAAAAGAGGGAAACAGAAAATCAGGATACAGAGAGGGAGTAGCAACCAACACTAGCTCCTTTCTTCAAAGGAAACAGAAGCTTGCCTTCCAAGGAGAGTAACTATACTTAACCCCAGATATGTGTCTATAATTCTGACGTGCCATTGGTTTAACATTTATACTCCTGAAGACCTAGATCTGTAAGATCATCTTCTATAGACAAAACTAAGAAGTAACTTGAAGAAATTATCTAGATACCTGTTTGGGGGGTCGGGAGGGAGGAGATTTCCTAGGAAAGACGGTAAACATATATGAATTATTGAGAGATGTGCTTAGATTGTCTGTGGAAATGTAATCCAAGTTCACGTCTGTGGTTGAGAATTAAGAAAACACCTTCACCAGAGGCCAGCAAGAGCAAATTCATGGAGTCTCATCCTAACTTACAGTGATATAGGACTAAATGATTTTCAAGGTGCTTTTATCCTCTCTGTTGCCATGCACCTAAAGGTTCCTCAGAGAATGAGTCTATTGAAGCACTCAGGGAAAATATTAAAATCCCATCTGACCAGGACAATTGAGAACCGGAGAGCCCTGCTAGTAAATAGCCCACCCTGGATGCGTTCAAAATTCTTCTGGGTCCTGAGACCTCTTCCACCAAGACACTGCCTCTTACACTTCCCTGTGTGAAGAAACAGAGCAGAGAGAGTAAAATCTCAATAGGAAAACATGCTTTGGGGTCAGATCAATCAGGTAGATGTGATTGCATCGTGTAGATATGATACAAATAAATTTGATTTCTTCTGTGCCCCATGCCAATTCAATAACTAGAGTAGAATTTTTTTTTTGCCATGCTGGATCTAACACTGAGAAAGAGCAAACTTTGGGAAACAAGAGTAGGAGCAGAGCATCTTTGTTAAAACCTTAGAGGTGGGCTTCCCTGGTGGCGCAGTGGTTGAGAGTCCGCCTGCCGATGCAGGGGACACGGGTTCATGCCCCCGTCCGGGAAGATCCCACATGCTGCGGAGCAGCTGGGCCCGTGAGCCATGGCTGCTGAGCCTGCATGTCCGGAGCCTATGCTCCGCAACAGGAGAGGCCACGACCGTGAGAGGCCCGCGTACAGCAAAAAAAAAAAAAAAAACCTTAGAGGTTTTGGAGGTCAGTACTTTCTACCACAGACTAAGGGAGACTCAGGAGACCATGAGGAGGAAAAATATCAGTCTTGGAAGTGATCGTGAAATCTACCCAAGACCAGATTGTTGCCTTGTAAATCTACTCATTCTCTCCAGAAACCTGGGATGTTTTTTCCTTAGTCAGCAGGAGAAAAACATGGGTTTGGACTAGGATTCAGCTCTACCTACCACTGAACAGGAAGAGATGCTGCCCCAGTGGGAGTCTCTGGTGGAGATGAGGAGGAAGTGAGTAAGCTCAGCTGTATTAAAGGTTATTGAATCTGTTACTGGACCATGAGGCATGGGGACTGCACCACTGGAAAGACTATGCCCCTTGTATTTATGGTATATTGGTTGGCCTTTGTAATAGACAGACCTAACCTAACAGTGTCTTAAACAAGATAGACGTTTATTTCTCTCTCAAGTGTCAGTCCAAGCGATCCAACAGGTGTGGCAGTTCCATGGCACCAGGAGCCCAGGCTCCTTCTAGCTTGTGGCTCAGTCACAGCTGCTCCAGCTGCAGTTCTCCCGCCACACTGCAGCCAGCAGAGAGAGGAAGAGGAGAAGGAAAAGGCACATTCTCTCCCCTTAAGGACACAGTCTCGAAGTTGCACACAGCACTCTTGCTAATATCTTACTGGTTAGAACACCATCACCTGTGTACACCTAGTTGCATGGGCGGCCCAGCTAAAACTTCTGCTATTAGAGAAACAAGGGAAAGCAGATGTAGGAAGACAGCCAGCTGTTTCAGCCACAGATCCAGCCCTGAAGAGTTATTGCAAACAGAGCATCACCTTCTTCCCTCGACTCAACTGCAGCTCTTTTCTCACACTTTGCTGTAATAATGAGGCTCTTGTTCCACCTGAACTACAACCCCATTTCTGAGCCACTAAGTCACCGGCCACTCCTAAAAATAAGAGCTGCAAGGTCAAAATTAGCTTACAAAGACTCTGCTCCAGAGTGACTAGCTTCATGAATATATTACTGATTTTTTTTTTTTTGCGGTTCGCGGGCCTCTCACTGTTGTGGCCTCTCCCGTTGTGGAGCACAGGCTCCAGACGCGCAGGCTCAGCAGCCATGGCTCACGGGCCCAGCCGCTCCGCGGCATGTGGGATCTTCCCAGATCGGGGCACGAACCCGTGTCCCCTGCATCGGCAGGCGGACTCTCAACCACTGCGCCACCAGGGAAGCCCCTACTGATATTTTTTAAGCACTTGCTTTTAAGACAAGTGTAAGAACTAATTTGTAATTAAAAGAAACCTTACCTTTATTGAGAAATATCAATCCATGAGAAATAAATGGTCTCTGCACCCTATTAGAGAAATCATGTACTTTTTGGCCCGCTAAGAATACTGTATCACTTTAATACTTGGAAGATATGAAAAGATGATGAAACTGTTACTGTCTATTTTAATGATAGTTTGAAAGTGACAGTTAAGAGAACATTTCTCAATTCTCTCTCCATTTACCTATCTTAAGCAGCCACTACATTAATAAAGTGAGAGGACACTAAATCTGAGGTTGGAATGAATCATACCCAGTTCTAATCAAAACTGGGTTGAATGTATGCATGGAATTTATTTGGATTAATATTACTCACAGCAAAGATACTGAGAAAGACATCCCAAATGACGGGAAATTTGAGGTTCTCACCACTGTCCAGAGCATGTATACATACCATCCAGTAGCTATGTTACATTGTAAGGGCACCGTTGAACATCTTGTATATGGCAGCATTAAATATGGGTCTGGAAGCCAGTTAGAAAATCCCTACATTGAGTTTATTTGAGGGCTTAACAATATAAATTGTAAAAGAAGAGAGATACTCCTCAACAGTGTAACACACTACAAACAGCCATCCAGAAACATATTTCATCAGCTGAGTAAGATCCCCTTGGCAGACCATCTCCCAAGGGTAAGCTGCAACATCTGTAACATCTCCAACTCTGGGAGAAAGATGACATTCTCTGAATCCTGGAGGAACTGTATTTTCCCCTTCGAACAAAAAGCATCATGCGAGAGCACGGGCCTTGTCAGCTTTATTACCACTGACAAACCCCACCATCTCTCTTCCCGAAAATGCTTATACTATCTCTCTCTCTCTCTCTCACACACACACACACACACACACACACACACACACACACAGCAATTACTATGAAGAGCATAATTTCTAATAAGAAGAATAATTACATTCCTCATTGATACTTTTCAGAGTCAAATAATTAAGGCTATATGATCAGTGGGGTGGTTAGAATCTTTACCTTTTACCTGAAAAAGTCATCTGGGGGAGAGAATGGAAGCTGTTTACCCTCAATATCCTTTTTGGGAATAAAACTCTGACCTTTTACTTGGGCATATTGCCTCCCAAAATAAAGATCCCTTTCAGATAGGTGTGACCATGGGACAAAGTTCTTTCCAGTGAGCAGTTAAGTGGGTGATTTCCAGCAAGCCTGCTGAAAGGACCTGACTAAGATGAGAGAGCTTTTGTCATTCTGCCTTCCCTCTTCCTGCTTTGCAACATGGATATGACAACTGGAACTGTCACGCACAGATGGCCCAAGCAGCTATCTTGGACCATGAGGTAACCTTGAGAATGTGAATCGTACCTAAGTTGATATTTAGTTAAGAGAGTTTAAGGTGCTGCAACCAAGAAGATCCAGGCTTGGTGACTTAGAAAACAGTTTACTTCTCTCTTGTGTAATGGATCAAATTGAGGGCTTTGGCAATGGGCGGTTTTGCTCCAATCAGCCAAGGACTCAGGCTCATAGTGACTCTGTCATCCTTGTTGTGTGGCTTCCAACGTCACTCTAACTATCACCGTCCAGACAAAGCCAGAATGGGGGAGGGCGGAAGGCCAGGATCAGAGACGTCCTCTTAGGCAAGAGAGGAGATAGCTGCCAGTCTCACTTCTCCTCACTTTCCATTGGCAAGAGCTTCATCACATGGCCGCATCCAGCTACAAGAGAAACTAGGAAATTCAGTATCTACCTGGACAGTCACATCTCAGCTACAATTCTATGACTGTGGAAGAAGAAGAGAAACAGATTTCAATAAACAGAGACCAGACTCCAGACAGAGGATAAGGCAGGATGATAGGATTCCAGGCCCTGTTGGCACTTCGGGGCTGCATTGTATGCTGACGACATCTATGTTTCTCTTACCTGAGAGAAAAATCAATTTTTATGTTGTTAAGCCACTTTTATTTTGGAGTGTTTTCTTTCTTTGCAGTCAAACATGATCCTAAATGGGACAAATTATTGGACTGTACCTTTAAACACAAGAACACTTGGTTTATGAGTTTAAAATACATAATGTTCAATTAAACAATTATGGTATTTAAACTATAAAGGATTACTCTAAAAGACATTGGAGATCATGGCTGTAATTTTGAGTTACATTTAAAATAGAACTTTTTCTTATCTTCTCTTATATTACTCTTCCTTTTACTGTGCAATACACCATGTGATTTATCTGTGGCTGAAATATTAATAATATTGGTATAAAAGCTGAGATTTATTTCAAAATGTAAAACAAATTCTAGACTTAGCAATTATCCCATAGATGACACCTCATTAATGCAGGTAAATTAATATATCATCTACTCAATTCTCCATTTCTAAATTATGATTTTAAAAACAGAAAAAATCAACTTATCTATTTGATGAAATCTTCTATGAATTAAAAAAATTGAAAGTAATATATAAATTTCCCATGTAGAAACACTTATTAAGTAATTTGAAATGATATAGTTTGTTTGGTAATGTATAACTTTTTTCCTGAGATTAGTAAAAGACAGCATTCAAGTCTAAGGGAATCTTCTGCTACTTTGAAACAGTTTTTGGTTGAGTTTGGGGATTTTTGTTTCTGATTTTTTGCAGTTCATGGTCTCACATATCTTGAGTGAGGTCTCTACATTTGTTCTAACCATATTTTGTAAAGAAGTACTTGTACACATAAAACTTTCATTTGTGGGATCATGAGTCCTCAATAAACAAAAACTCATGAAATCAGATTCTTCCCAATACCTCAGTCAGCATACTAACCCTTTTAAGTGATTACAGCTGCATTTAGCACCTCTCACCACAGCAATATAAAATTGAAATGACTTAGAAATCTGCTTGTTAACTTCAACGGAGATTTTTAAGTATGGGAACCAGAAGACACAGGTTCTGACCTTACTGACCAAAACTCAAGTCTCTGATCTTGCACATGTCCCTTAAATGCTATGATCTCATTTTTCTGATTTATTAAAGCAAACATTCAAACCGAACAATCTCTATAATTTTGTTCTACTCTACCCATTGTTCTCTCAGTTCCATAGTTCCCCAACTCTGTGACCAAGGCCAAACTTGTAGCCGGGACAGCAAACGGCCTAACCGCATAATGAAAGTCCTTAGGAGCGTGGGAGTAGGCCATGTATTAGTCAGAAACGGTTACACGACTGTGTTAGTCATGAGGCTGTATTTCTCATCCTCCATGACAACTTTTAGTAACCCTGATAGTTAACCTTTACGGCGCATTGATTATTTGCCAGGCACTGTGCCGAGTGAATTACATACAATAGCTCAGCTGACCCTCCTGACAACTCCATGAAGGCAGTGATATTATCCCCATTGCACAGATGAGGAATCAGAGGCTTGGAGTGATGCAATCATTTGCCAGAGCTGCACAGAGAGCAGACTAGAACCCAGGGCTGCCTGGCTCCTGCACACGGGCTCCCTGGGTTCCTGGGCTCTGAGGAGATGATGGCAGATCAGGTCTTCCTGGCAAATGGTTCTCCTGACCCCACTCTTGGGCCTGCTGTGTGAGTGAGTCACCCATATTTAACGACACCATGAAGTCTCCATGGTGAACATTCTTTGTGGCTCTCCCAACTCCATGCCCTCCCTTCTCCTAGTAATAGATGTGAACATTGATTGAGCACTTGCACAGAGCTCTGCTCTTTAAATAGATTGTCTCGTTTCATCTTCACAACAATCTCTGAGATAATTAACTAAATCAAATAATTTCCTCCATTCTACAGGGGAGGACACTGAAGTACAGACAAGTTAAGTACATTGCCCAAGCCACCCAGCGAATAAGTGAAACATAAATGATTGGACCTAGTTCTAATTCGAAAGTAAATAAAAATGTATAAAGTCTGGTAACATTCTAAATTCACACGTACTGAACTTTTACAATGTCTTGAGCCCTGTGCTAATGCTTCACGTAAGCCGTCACATCTAATCCTATAAGATAGGTATTACTGTTGTTGATGTCATTTTTCAGATCACAAAACCCAGGCAGTCTCGGTAAGTCATGAGAGAAAAGTCCAGCAGAGGCTAAAGAGCAGAATGGTTACAAGATCAAGCTTTCACATCAGACAGGCCGCTGGTTAGAACTACTAGGTTGTGTGCTTTCAACAAGTGACTTAATCGCCCTCTGCCTCAGTTGCCCCGTGTGTGAAATGGGTGTATTATGAGGATCAAATGTGTTAATATATGTGAAGCATTTGAAACAGTCTCTGGCACAGAGTATGACTGTTAGGGCAAAATAAATAAAAGTCCAGACTTTGTCTTTTAACACCGAAGTTGCTTTCTCCCTCTGTGCCACAGTTTTGTCATTTGCAAAATATAAATAATAACAGTACCTACCTTGTACCTAATAGGTATATCAGTAAATGAGTAGATACGTATTAGAGTAGTGCATGGCACATACGTATTCAATAAGTCCTAGCTTCATTGCTGTTGTTACTGGGATTATATCATCATTATCATTTTGATCCTTTTCCCAGTCACATAAAAAAATCCTCCCCTGCCTCAGGGGTAATCAAGCCAGTCTTTCTTGCACCCTTTTTCCTCAAAGGAGCAGAAGTGATGCCGTGGTGATCAGCAGTTCGGATCATTTCAGGTGAGGGATGCATGTAGGTAACGCTTTTCCCTCAGAACTCACCCCCAGGAGGGCAGGAATGATTCTCAGTATCTGGGCATGAAGGGTACTCACCACACCACGCAAATAAGCACCTAATTATACCGTCTTGAAATGTTTTCTAAGAACGCGCCTGAATTGCAGGACCGCAAAGCTGTCACGACAGGGACTAGACATCCACTGTTTTGATGATTCCCGCAGCACCAAGATGTAGTCCCAAGTAGTGACTGATCAGTTGGCTGACTGATTGATAGAAACACTGGCCCTCTTAGCCGCTTAGCTGAGAGCACGGACGGCCCTACTACCGAGAGGTGGGATCGCAAGAAGGTTCCACGCTTCCAGAGGTTGACTGTCTGGGTTTGAAGCCTACGTCTTCCATTTCCTGGTTAGATGAACTTAGGCAATTTACCTCACTTCTTTGTGTCTTAAAAAATCTCTAAAAGAGGAATATAATAATCTCTATTCTGAGATTAACTGAATCAATCATTTAAGTGCATAGAAAAGTATCTGGATATAATAAATGCTCAATAAACATTAGCATTATTGACTGGCTAACTCAGCTAACTTGAAGTAGTGTGGGTTGTCCAGTCCCTTCACAGTCATATGGTGTGTCCTACACGAATGTAGGACAGAAGAAACCTCCCCTCCTTTCGTGGGTAAAGGCTGTCCATCCAGCAGGGAGAAAGCTTCCCACAGCAGCTGTGCCCTGCCCCCACTCCAGCCGTGAGTGTGTGCCAGGCTCACATACCTCCATGAATCATTCTGGCTGTTAAGAATGATTCGCCAGCATGACCTTCTCTTTTCTTTTGGAGCCCTGCTAATGAGACTATTTTCACTTGCCAGCCACACATACATACACACGCAAAAAAAAAAAAAAATTGTTTAATCTTGTAACAATTACATTACATAGACTTGTCCTTGGGCACTAAGAAGATTATCTGTTCTTTCTTTCTTTTATTCTGTTAATCAACTTGCACTGAGTGTCCCACTACCTAGACACAAGGCTAGGCACTGCAATGATAACAGTGAAAATCCAGTTTTAGACCAGAGTTTATAATCTGAAGGGATGGGGGATGGAGGGGGGGCGGCTGAAGAAGTGGAGTAGAAAAGGAAGTAAACAGGCGAACATGGAACCGTGTGGTAAGTCATCAGCGAGTTTCAGGAAGGGTGTCAGGGGGTGGTTTTTCAAAAATTAGGCAGCAAACCGAAAATCAGAGGTTCAAATAAGGCTTCCCAAGAGAAAGTAGCATCTAAGCTGAGACCTTAAGCAAAGGTATGTTAATTCTCACAATTATTTCATTATGTGGGTAGAGAAACTGAGGCTGGAAGACACGATCTAAAGCTGTAAAAATATTTGAGTCTTAGGAACAAAACGTTGTCCTGTAGAGTTGGTGTTCTTTACTTCCACCATCACACCGTGATGCCTCCCTCCAAAAGATCTAAACATTTTAAGTTTATGAGTCTGACAACTTCAATGGCATTCCTTACCCGGGCTATAAAATTCTAGCCCTGCCACCACAGAGCTGTTTTTTTTTGAATTTCACAAACTTAGAGATAACACTGACTCTAGTTTTCTGGCCAGAAACAGTAATGGAGCCCAGGACCTTGGTTTATATTTGAAGACTAACTTTACAACTGCAAGAAAAGCTGTTGCCTGTGAAATCCAGGCTGGCAGGGAGGGGGTGGGGGGGGACATGAAGATAGAGGAAAGGAGCTTTCTCTGAGACTCCCGGCTTTGGGAAAGCTAGAACTTTCTAATCATTTTGTAAATCTTGGATTTCCTTTCAAAGTTGTTTTGGGAGGGTTTTGTTTGTACCAATACAAGAAAATATCATGTCATAGCATTACCTATATGATAATAGAAATGCTCTGTCTTTTCAAAAATAAATACTTTGTGTGAAAAATTTAAGTAGCTATGGTATAATCATTTCTCATTTAATACTGACTATTCAGAAAAAATGAAGAGGTAGGATCAACATGTCAGCTTTGCACAAAGGCATCAACACATAACATACCCTACAAAATAATTTATAAAGTAAGATTATAAGTAAGATTTTTCCTATATTTTACATGTATGCATATGTCCATCCTCTTGGCTCTGATAATATTGAACAAGTATTCATTAACCAAGGAACTATATGTCATGGTAAAACTTATTCAACCGAAATATTCAATGATGTCCTTTGCCAAGCATATGAAGTCTACTGCTCTTACAGCCAAATCTGGCTCTCTTCCATTCTCACAATCATCTAATTTGACAAATGAGACATCCCTAACTCCCACCCCAATTCATTCAGTGAGACTGGTTCTACTCTATCAGTCCAAGTTTATAACAAAACAGAAAAATTATTATTAGAAGAGAGAAAGATGTTGTGTTGGCCTAATTATCACCAGTAACCTGAGGCGTGCCAATGTTAAGTTAATAAAGGTTATTTATAAAGCATGAGGTACCACAGTACTGTTAGGAATAAATAAAACTCAGGACTTTCATTCCTAACTTCCACTAACAACTCTTTCCTAACCGAAAGAAAGAATTACCTCTGAAGTTCTGGAAAAGGAACGGTGTCAACAGGCTATATTTTGCATTCTTTATTGAAAGAATATTCGAGAAATGAAATGTGATAATAATCAGATGTTTACTCCAACGAGAAAGAACGCATTTAAATCAACTTTTGCTTCCAGCGTCTGATTGTAAACACTCAATGCCTGTTGAGCTGAATACAGGCCAAAGTGCAGGGGAAGTACAGAGAGAGCTTGAGGCTAGAGAGCCTGCTCCCTCAGGGCAATTCTTTTGACTCAGTACTTTACAGTTCTGAAAAAAAAAAACAAATTAAAACTTTGTTTTAATTTGACCAGCACTCATCAAATGCCTTCTGTGGGTTCAAATTGTCTTGGGAGCTCTGGTGTCAGTGGCCAACAAGGAGATTAACGTCCTGTCCCTGCCATTTTATTTAAGTCTTGAAACAAACTCACAAGAGGTAGATGTTATCCCTATTTTATGGTTAAGAAAAGTGAAGTTTAACAGGATTAAACGATTTTCCTACGATCACAGATCCATTAGGCTGAGATAGTAGTAAGAATCTGAACCCTGGTCATTTGACTCCCAGAGCAGTACCCTGTAAAATAAATCACCCCACCCCTAGGGGGTGCCCTTGAGCTCTCTTATGGCCATTCTTAGAGATTTTCCTGTTTACACCACCTACTACATGGAGGACAGTCAAGCAGTCAGCCAACTGACCTTTGAACAAAAGTTTGAAAAAAAGGAAGAAGGCTCAGAAACTGGAGATGAGGGTGAGGTGGGAGGGGGTGATGTAGAGAAAAGGGGGTAAGACCCCAGTCTCAACCCTTCTCTCCTCCTCACACCTGAATTAGGAGGAAACTGTCATTATTTTAAAGTACCTGCTAATTGTGATATGAATGTAGCTCTTATTTTTTAAATAAGTTTGGCTTCCACCAAATTTTATAGTTGCTCAAAAAAACGTTTAGCTAGTTATAGCAGAGTGCAAACATTACTCCTAGATTCAAAATCATTGAATATTCAGGCAAAATCATCCAATAACAAATCCCATGCTAGTGATTAATCTTTAGGCTGTGGCTCCCAGCACCAGCTGAGCATTATCATCTCCTGGAGAGTTTTTAAAAATTACCATTTCCCTAGGACCCGCCCTAGACTAATCAAATCAGAAGGCCTGGGGATGGAGTCCCAGCTTGAGTTTTGCTTCCAATCTCTCCAGGTGATTCTGCTATGCATCAGAGCTAGATAACCTCTGCCTTTCCATGGTTGTCAAAGTACTGTAGTCCTGGAGACCGGCAGCAGCAGCATTATCTGGGGACTAGTTAGAGATGCAGAGCCTCAGACCCTACCCCAGATCTACTAAAGCAAAAACTCTGCAGAGGAGGTCCAGCATGCTGTGTCTTAAGAAGCTCCCAGGTGATTCCGGCACATGTGCAAGTTTGAGAACCATTGCCTTAGAATATTTTGTTAGTCCAAGAGCTATGATCTATCTAGTTAAACATGCAGAACAGCTCCTAAGCCATTTCATTTCCAACATTCAAGGCTAAGCTACTTGAAAAACATACTCTGCATTAAAAAAAAAAAAAAGAGTCGCAGTAAAAAAATTCAAACTAAAAGATGTAGGGGAAAAAACCCCTATCATTTAATTCACCTTTTCTGAACTTTCCCCCTATTTTTCATTGATTTTTTTTTTCCTTCTGCTTCTAGTGATCAAATGTTGATGTTTTCTGAATGCTGGCCTAATGTAAATGAGTTGCCTTTCTCTTTAATTGCATGAGACACATGTGAGCACAGAAGTATGAGTCACAGATTTACATGTATTAATCTTTGTGAGAGGAGCATTCTCCAAGTAGCATGCAAGACTCACGTGACAGTGCCGGGTGCCACTGGCAGGCATAAGTTGTTTACATTAGCAAATACATTTCAACAAAAACACATGTTGGCAGTTAGCACTCTCTCAGCTCTTCACACAAGCCATTTGTGGGGAGCTAGAGGTTGTCAGAAGAATTTGAATTTGAAAAGTTTCTCTTTATGTTCGGCTCCTAATAATCATCTGAAGATCTCAAAACATTTTGGGTATGTTAGATTTTCAATCCTCCGTACAATACAAGGAGTTAACGTGACCGAGCCCCAAACCATAGAATAACGTAAGAAACTGAGAGCTGTGCAGACCACCCTTTGAGTGAATATCTTAATATGAACACGTTTTGAGGACAGGCATGGGGGAAATACTATTCAGAAGCCAACAAAAACAGCCCACGTTGTGGAAATGGGGACATAAACAGTCCAGCAGAGTGCAATGCTGACGAGCTGACGGAGTTCATTAAAGTGACACAGGCTGAGGACAAGCAAGTAAGCCTCCTCCATAAGGAAGGACTAATACCCAGCTCACAGGGCCAACCCGTGGGTACAAAATTGAAATACCTCTATACTGATTGGTAAATAGTTGATGCTCTGAGCCCCAGCAGTGTCATCTCCCTGCCCTGGGCGCCCCTGACACTGACCCCAGAGGTAGCGCCTGGCAGAGCAGGGAGCAGCGATCTCTCCCGATGGCCAGGCCCAGGCCATACAGTCTGCTGAGTGTTTGGAGTGTCACCCCTGCACCCATCTAGGCTTCAAAAATGACTCAAAAGGAATGAAATAAATTTCAGGTGATTTAACACATTACTAAAGTATTTACCATCTTAGTTTCACATCAATATATTTCCGCTCTGAAATGAAACTCCCTGAAACACATATACATTTTAAAAAGCAGGGGGTAGGGCTTCCCTGGTGGCGCAGTGGTTGAGAGTCCGCCTGCCGATGCAGGCGATGTGCGTTCGTGCCCTGGTCCGGGAAGATCCCACATGCCACAGAGCGGCTGGGCCCATGACCCATGGCCACTGAGCCTGCGCGTCCCGGAGCCTGTGCTCTGTAACGGGAGAGGCCACAACAGTGAGAGGCCCGCAAAAAAAGCAGGGGTAGATTCCTGCGGACGAGGGCCCATTTCTAACAGTAGCACTGGCCTTGGCAGTGTCCACAGTGGTCACTGTGGTCACAGTCACGGTCATGGTTGCATTGACAGTCTCCAGCCTTGCTTATCTGGTTGTGCCCCTCTCCTAACCAGAGAGGAAGAGGGACCACCAGACTGCAGGTTCTTCTTCCCCGCAGAGAAAGCATTTAGAGGCACGTGTGGTGGCTTGGGGGAAAAAGAAAACGCATAAAAACCACAAACTTTAGCGTTTGAATGTGAAAACTTTCACAATCTCTTTTTTCACCCTTATTTCAAAGCATTTGTTTCTGCTCTATTGAAAAAGTTGCTCCCAAGGCAAGTGTATGATGGTCTACAAATGAACAGTGCTGCGGATTCGTAAGCCTGGAGTGTCCTCCTGATTGACCATCATCATCCTTCTCTTTGAAGCCTTTTGGCTAATCAAGAGAGAGAGGAAGGCTCGAGGAAGGCTCCAGCACGGCACACACACTCCTGCTTGACCGTCTGAAGCAGGTTCAGCCAAGGTCACAGCCTCTAAAAACTTTTTTCAGGCCCCTACCTTTCAAACCTGCTCATTCAGTTTTGCTGTTATCAGATCCACACCCACCAGTTCTCTCCAGCTCTGCGTTTTCTTTCTCTGCTATCTGCCTTAGCTGACAGCTTTACCAGTTCCTTTACTTCCCATTCCGCCCTTAACCCCAGTGTCCCTGGCGTCATGCCCTGCAACCTGGGACAGTCACTCCACACACCTAGCTCCGGGTCCTGGAAGCCCAGCCTGAGCAGCGCTGCCCCCTCCCTGCCCCCCGCCGGGACCACTGCGGGTTGGCAGGGGAGAGAAGGGGTCGGGTTTTGTTCACATCAGTAGGACATTTTCACAGGGGGGTATAGCCGACCTCAGGATCATTCAATTCCCACCACCTTATAGTAACATTTAATCAGCTAACTACCTCTAAGTACCAACTCTTTACAAGCTACCTTCTCAGGGCTCTGGAACCTGTGCTTTACCAGGGCTTAAATTATTAATAACATTATTGGTGAGTCAGAATAAACATAAAAGAAAAACACATTTTAAGATCTATGAAGGGAAAAAAAAGAATTCAAATAAATGTGAATATCTATAGTTTGCAGGAAAAAAATGTCCTCTTTATATTCCTTCCTTATGTAGCTGCTAATAAAGAATTTCTATTCAAAATAAGCTCCAAAGGCATGCGTCCTATGGAAAGTTTCATTTCCCTTTTTTAGGTTATTCATTTTTAAGAAATTCTTGAAAATGATATTTAGTGTCCAAAACTTTGCTTTATCCCTGAGTCCTCTCATCCAAATTCTGATGAGGTTTACTATATAAAGAGGATTAACTTAAACGTTTAATTTAAGCACTCTAAGGATTATATTAGCCATAAATGTCAGTAAATAAGTATTATCTTTATCCTTTGGTATACAAGATGTAACACTCTTGTACCACATTTATTCTTCAATAAATGCTGGCAAGTTTAGTGTGTGTTGGGGCTTTTTAAGAAACTGGTGTGTGACCAGCAATACAGGTCAAAGATCCATCTGGCTCTTAAATGTCTTCATTTTCTCCCATTTACTCTAGCCTTATGTAACCTTTGGTTTTTGGTTAGCCCCACAGCAATGCTGTTAATTTTTCCCAGAAGTACACATCTTTGTCTTCAACCACATGTATTCAGATTTTAGTATTTCAAGTACCTTCTTTATACAAATCCCCACTGGTGAGAAAGAAACTCTAAATTAGATCTACCTTAGCAGCAGGAATATTCAGTCTAAAAAGCTGTGCTTATCAATTTGTTCTTTACCACAATATTTTCTTTTTTGCTTCTTCCTAGTTGTATTATCGCATTCCTGGTTATTATGACTCTGCTAAAGATCTGGTCATAAATTCATCAAAATTAGTGCCTATACAGTTCATCATCTCAGACCACTAGCCTAAATCTCACCTCTCCTAAATTATAGTACAAAGGTAGGAAAGAAAGCATTAGGTTTCCAACATCACCCAAAGTCTTATTTTCTTTGTCAATTATTTCATTCTACAGTTATAGTACAATGTAAACATCAGGCTTTTTTTTTTTTTTTTTTTTCTGCATCGGTTCTTAGTTGCAGCACTCAGGATCTTCACTGAGGAACGCAGGATCTTTCTCATTGTGGCGCACAGGCTCTTTGTTGCAGCACTCGGGCTTTCCTCTAGTTGTGGCGTGTGGGTTTTCTCTCTCTAGTTATGGCTCATGGGCTCCAGAGCCCATGGGCTCTGTAGTTTGCGGCATGCAGCCTCTCTCATTGAGGCGTGCAAACTCAGTATTTGTGGCGCAAGGACTTAGTTGCCCCGCGGCATGTGGGATCTTAGTTCCCCGACTAGGGATCGAACCCACGTCCCCTGCATTGGAAGGCGGATTCTTTACCACTGGACCACCGGGGAAGTCCCTAAACATCAGGCTTTTATTTCACTTATGAAATGCTTGCAGAGCCTCCAGTGACCTTATGTAGAAATATATCTACAAAGTCACAGAGCTTGTTAAAGATGTTGCAAGGCAAAGAACTGGAATACCTAAAAGTAAAAGAAGTGAGAAAAAACAGCCAGTGCTCACTTTCCCAATGTCCCAAATCAAAATTTTCACTTTTGAAAATAGCAAAACATAAAGACCTGCTTTTCCATGAATTATCTTTGAAAGATTTCGATCAGTTCCCCATACAATATTAATAAAAATAACTACCATTAATTACAGCATGGTATCAGCCACCTCTTATAAGTGTGTTATTTGTGCTTCCTCCTTCTTTCCCCTTCTGTCCCCTCACTCCTGTTTCCCTAAGATTGAGCTCCTTTCTTATGTCTCTTTATTTAAAAGGGGCAGCACTTAAACTTTTGCCTCAGTTTGTCTACTTTCTGGGAAACCTTGGTATATTAGTTAAGTATTCCTGCATAACACAACTGTAGGATCTCAGTGGCATATGACAAGTAGCATTTAATTTTGACTCAAAGATTTGCCAGGTAGTGGGGGCAGCTTCACTTCAGGCTGGGGCTGTGAAGGTGACTCTGCCTGTAGCTGTGGGTCTGCCTGGGCTTAGCTCCTTGCTGCGGGCTGGGGTCCAGTCAGCTCTGCCTGGATCCATGTATTAATCATGAAACTCAGACTGAAGGAGCAGCAGCTTCCCAAAGAAAGTTCTTTTCATATCAGTGGCACAGGTGCAAGGTGGCAACACAGCAGCATAAGCACCTTTCCAGCCCCTGCTTATGCCAGATCAGCTAACACCTCATAGACCAAAGCCAGACACATGACCAAATCCAAGTAGAGAGAAACTAACTCCAAGATTACAGAGCAAAGGGTGTGGGTCTAGGGAGAGGTGAAGAAATTAGGTCAATGATTCAATCTACCCTACCTGGCCAAAACAAGTACTCTTGTAACAAATTTGAAAGGTTATCACTAATTAACAGATGAAGAAATAACCATCCCAAGAGATAAAGGAAATTTCCCAAAGTCACAGTTATGACTGAGCCAGGATGCTAACACAAGTCAAGTGTATCAAACTCAAAAGTCCTTTTATTCAGAAATTGCAAATGAGTGGCCACTGTGTGCCAGGAAGGATGGAAAATATTAGAAATACCAAAGTAAATAAAAAGTGTCATTCTGACCTCAAAGAGCTTACAGGCCGTGGCAGGACATACAAACAAGTACAATGCAATCAGCTAATTGCTATAGTGGAGGTGTGGGCAAGCTTCAGTGGGAACGTGGGAGAAAGGGCCCCTTAGGCTGAACTCTTAAGAGCGTTCAGAAGAGTCCTCATTTTTCATGTTTCTCCACCAGAGCACACTCCTCTTTGCTCAGCACAGCATGTTTCCTACCTAACCGTGGTGTTTGTTCCTCCAGAACATTTGTATAGTTAGAGCTAGGACATTCCTGCATGGTAACATCTTACTGTGTAGGAATGCCTTAGGCTCTACTTACGGGAATATAGAAATGCAGATTTTCTGTCTCCAATTGACATCAGTTTCTTGAAAAAGTAACAAAAGATAAGGTAGACCTTTCTGACACACTTTCTGTTTTCCCAGAGTTTAGGGTTACATCACTGCTTGCAAGAACAGTCACCAAAGTTACTCTTTTTTAATCCAATGTATAATGCTGTTAATTCAATCTAATTTCAATTTATGGCAAGGCATTTTTATATTTCACTACACAAAATATGCTGTGGATATCTATGTCAAGAGAACTTACCAAATATCATGATTTATATTTTTATCTTTCTTCCTTCCAATCACTGTCATCTTTGTTCAGAATACTTAGAATGAAATGATTAATACCAATAAAATGAAAGAAGATATCAGAGGAAAACATTATATTCTATTATTAGTTACCACCCAGAATCTGCACCAGTGGTTTTTCTGTCCTTGGCCACATATCAGAATCAGAATTTACAAAAAGACTAATGTTCAGGCCACATCTCAGACCAAACAAATCAGAACTTCTGGAATGAGGTCTGCACATCATCATTTTATAAAATCTTCTTAGGTGATTTTAATGAGAGGCCAGAATTGAGAAACATTGTTCCTCTTTTAGCATCAACCTAGATTTTTTTTTCTTATTGTAACTGTATTTATTTCCTTCGTTTGTCTAAAGTTGCAATTTGAGCTGTTAAGGTATATCCAGTGACCTCACTAAAAATGTTGTTTTCATTCATTCATTCAGCAAACATTTGCTGAGTGCCTGCTATGTCCCAAGTACTGGGCTACATTACAGAGGGGAGGTAAAGAGTACAGAACAAGAGCTACACTCTTTAAGGAGATTATGAAGCAAAAAGCAGACATTTAACAAGGAAACAGACTATTTAAAAAGTAAACTAAACTATTAAAAATTATGATAAGTGCAACAAAGTAAAAGCCTATCTGAGGGCATTATACATAAGCTGAGACTTGAAGGATAAATAGGAGTTCACCAGACAAAGAGCTGGGGAAAGAGTGTTCCAGGCAGAGGGAATAGCACGTGAGAGAGTCAGGCTCGTTCAGGGAACTGAAAAAACATGCCTGTGGATGGTGCAACCTGGGGTGGGAGAGAGGGGCCAAGCTGAGGGGCAGGGGACATATCATTAGATCCTTAAGGTTATGTTAAAAAGCGTGTATTGTATTCTTCATGTGTGTGAGTGTGACTATCTCCATTTATTAAGCATCATGTTTTTCAACTGTTTTCACTATGTTGTTATATGTAGTTATAGATCATTTATTCCCATTGCCATATCGTTTTGTTATGTGAATGTGCAATTTGTTTGTCCACTCTACTGTTAATGGGCATTTGGGTAATTTCCAGTCTGGAGATATTTCCTATAGTGCTGCTGTTCTTGTACAACTTTTTGTTTGTTTGCAGTTTTATTTTTTTGTTGAAGTATAGTTGATTTACAATGTTGTGTTACCAAAGGAGAAAGAGGGGAAGGGATAAATTAGGAGTTTGGGATTAACGTATACACACTACTACATATAAAATAGATAATCAACAAGGACCTAGCACAGGGAATTCTACTCAATGTTCTGTAATAACCTATAAGAAAAAAGAATCTGAAAAAGAATATATATATGTGTGTGTATATATATATATATATATATATATATATACATATAACTGAATCACTTTGCTGTACACCTGAAAAAATATGTATTATATTCTCATAGGTACTAAATATCACAGGAAGTCATTCAGGTAGTGGGAAAAGAGAAGAGGGAGATGCACGAGATCCAATGCATCCCAGTTAACAAGGGAACAGATCCTCTTCCCTTACTCTCCAGGTGACATTTTGAGAGTAGAATGTTCACAAACTAGTGGGTCTCTAGTTGGTGAAATAATAAAATGTTTATGAAAATAAAGCACATAAATCATACACACGCAAAGCACCTAAAGTTCATCCCTACCAGTGGCAAATCAGTTCAATATACTTACTGGCATGCCAATATTCAGCTATCCTGTTTCTTTTAATAACTGATTCTTTTTTTTTTTTTTTTTTGCGGTACGCGGGCCTCTTACTGTTGTGGCCTCTCCCCCCGCGGAGCATAGGCTCCAGACGCGCAAGCTCAGCGGCCATGGTTCACGGGCCCAGCCGCTCCGCGGCATGTGGGATCTTCCCGGACCGGGGCACGAACCCGTGTCCCCTGCAACAGCAGGCGGACTCTCAAGCACTGTGCCACCAGGGAAGCCCCTAATAACTGATTCTTAAAATAGTGTTTGCCATCCTACAAAATTGATAAATGGTGTTTGTAGCCATTCTGTTTTACTACCAATCCTAATTGCTATTTTTTGTTGCTATAGAACCTGAGTTCCTTCTGAAGAGAGTGAAACACTTCATCCATTTGTCCAGGAAAGGCAGTACCATATTAATCAAAAGTTGTTCATTTGATTTTCATAGATGAACATTAGCCAGCTGATAAATCTTCAAAGAGACACTTATACCTATATTTAAGTACAATGGATTTCTCATGTACTAATAAGAAGAATCCCAGTAAGATAAATATACTCTGGGAGAAAATGACTTTTTTCTAAATGACAGGGTAATGGCTTTAATGACTTCTTTCAAGTCTGGCATAAACACAATGTCCAAGAAGAAATCATCAGGTCTATGTTTAAATTTCATTTTATAACTTAGATGAATCTCCAATTTGTTCATTTAAAAAAAATAAGTGTTACATGAAACATATAATGTTATAAACCAGTGGTACCTCAAAAAAGTAAAACTCAATTTAAATTTTTTTTAAAAATCGTTATCCTTTGTATTAATTTCTCAGGGTTGTCATAACAAATCTTACAAACTTGGCAACTTAAAACAACAGAAATGCATCCTCTCACCCTGTTAGCAGACTCTAGGGGAAAATCCTTCCTTGCCTCTTCCAGCTTCCAGTGGCTCCTGACTTTCCTGTCTTGTGGCAGCATAATAACCCCATTCTCTGCCTCTCTCTGTACCTAGCCCTGTTCGCTGTGTCTCTCTGTGTCTCAAGTCTCTCTCTCCTTTCTCTTATAAGGACACATCATGGGATTTAGGGCTCAATCTAATCCAAAAAGACCCACTTCAGACCTAGGGACACATACAGACTGAAAGTGAGTGGATGGAAAAAGATATTCCATGCAAATGGTAATCAAAAGAAAGCTGGAATAGCAATACTCATATCAGATAAAATAGACTTTAAAATAAGGAATGTTACAAGAGACAAGGAGGGACACTACGTAATGATCAAGGGATCAATCCAAAAAGAAGATATAACAATTATAAGTATATATGCACCCAACAGAGGAGCACCTGTTATATACGTAAGGCAACTGCTAACAGCTCTAAAAGAGGAAAATGACAGTAACACAGTAATAGTGGGGGACTTTAACACCTCACTTACACCAATGGGAAGATCATCCAAACAGAAAATTAATAAGGAAACACAAGCTTTAAATGACACAATAGACCAGATAGATTTAATTGATATTTATAGGACATTCCATCCAAAAACAGCAGATTCCACTTTCTTCTCAAGTGCACACGGAACGTTCTCCAGGATAGATCACATCTTGGGTCACAAATCAAGCCTCAGTAAATTGAAGAAAATTGAAATCATATCAAGCATCTTTTCTGACCACAACGCTATGAGATTAGAAGCCAATTACAGGGGGAAAAAATGTAAAAAACACAAACACATGGAGCTAAACAATATGTTACTAAATAACCAAGAGATCACTGAAGAAATCAAAGAGGAAATCAAAAAATACCTAGAGACAAATGACAATGAAAACACGATGATCCAAAACCTATGGGCTGCAGCAAAAGCAGTTCTAAGGGGGAAGTTTATAGCAATACAAGCCTACCTCAAGAAACAAGAAAAATCTCATATAAACAATCTAACCTTACACTTAAAGGAACCAGAGAAAGAAGAAAAAAGAAAGCCCAAAGTTAGTAGAAGGAAAGAAATCATCAAGACCAGAGCAGAAATAAATGAAATAGAAACAAAGGAAACAATAACAAAGATCAATAAAACTAAAAGGTGGTTCTTAGAGAAGATAAACAAAATTGATAAATCATTAGCCAGACTCATCAAGAAAAAGAGGGAGCGGACTCAAATCAATAAAATTAGAAATGAAAAAGGAAAAGTTACAATACACATTGCAGAAATACAAAACATCCTAAGAGATTACTACAAGCAACTCTATGCCAATAAAAGGGACAACCTGGAAGAAATGGACAAATTCTTAGAAAGGTATAACCTTCCAACACTGAACCAGGAAGATATAGAAAATATGAACAGACCAATCACAAGTAATGAAATTGAAACTATGATTAAGAATCTTCCAACAAACCAAAGTCCAGGACCAGATGGCTTCACAGGCAAATCTTATCAAAAATTTAGGGAAGAGCTAACACTCATCCTTCTCAAAATCTTCCAAAAATTGCAGAGGAAGGAACACTCCCACACTCATTCAATGAGGCCACCATCGCCCTGATACCAAAACCAGACAAAGATACTACAAAAAAAGAAAATTACACACCAATATCACTGATGAATATAGATGCAAAAATCCTCAACAAAATACTAGCAAAGAGAATCCAACAACACATTAAAAGGATCATACACCATGAGCAAGTGAGATTTATCCCAGGTATGCAAGGATTTTTCAATATATGCAAATTAATCCATGTAATACACCATATTAGCAAATTGAAGGAGAAAAACCATATGATCATCTCAGTAGATGCAAAAAAGCTTTTGACAAAATTCAACACCCATTTATGATAAAAAACTCTCCAGAAAGTGGGCATAGAGGGAACCTACCTCAACATAATAAAGGCCATATATGACAAACCCACAGCAAACGTCATTCTCAATGGTGAAAAACTGAAAGCATTTCCTCTAAGATCAGGAATAAGACAAGGATGTCCACTCGCACTACTAGTAGTCAACATAGTTTTGGAAGTCCTAGCCACAGCAACCGGAGAAGAAAAAGAAATAAAAGGAATACAAATTGGAAAAGAAGAAGTAAAACTGTCACTGTTTGCAGATGACATGATACTATACATAGAGAATCCTAAAGATGCCACCAGAAAGCTACTAGAGCTAATCATTGAATTTGGTAAAGTAGCAGGATACAAAATTAATGCACAGAAATCTCTTGCATTCTTATGCACTAATGATGAAAAATCTGAAAGAGAAATTAAGGAAACACTCCCATTTACCACTGCAACAAAAAGAATAAAATACCTAGGAATAAACCTACCTAGGGAGAAAAAAGACCTGTATGCAGAAAACCATAAGACAATGATGAAGGAAATTAAAGATGATACAAACAGACAGAGAGATATACCATGTTCTTGGATTGGAAGAATCAATATTGTGAAAATGACTATACTACCCAAAGCAATCTACAGATTCAATGCAATCCCTATCAAATTACCAATGGCATTTTTTACAGAACTAGAACAAAAAATCTTAAAATTTGTATGAAGACACAAAAGACCCCGAATAGCCAAAGAGCATTCTTGAGGAGAAAAAATGGAGCTGGAGGAATCAGACTCCCTGACTTCAGACTATACTACAAAGCTGCAGTAATCAAGACAGTATGGTACTGGCACAAAAACAGAAACATAGATCAATGCAACAGGATAGAAAACCCAGAGATAGACCCATGCACCTATGGTCAACTAATCTATGACAAAGGAAGCAAGGATGTACAATGGAGAAAAGTCTCTTCAATAAGTGGTGCTGGGAAAACTGGACAGCTACACATAAAAGAATGAAATTAGAATACTCCCTAACACCATACACATAAATAAACTCAAAGTGGATTAGAGAGCTAATTGTAAGGCCAGACACTATAAAACTCTTAGTGGAAAACATAGGAAGAACACTCTTTGACATAAATCACAGCAAGATATTTTTGATCCACCTTCTAGAGTAATGGAAATAAAAACAAAAATAAACAAATGGGACCTAATGAAACTTAAAAGCTTTTGCACAGCAAAAGAAACTACAAACAAGATGAAAAGACAACTCTCAGAATGGGAGAAAATATTTGCAAATGAATCAACGGACAAGGATTAAGCTCCAAAATATATAAACAGCTCCTGCAGCTCAATATTAAAAAAAAAACAAACAAACAATCCAAAAATGGGCAGAAGAGTTAAATAGACATTTCTCCAAGGAAGACATACAGATAGTCAAGAAGCACATGAAAAGCTGCTCAACATCACTAAGTATTAGAGAAATGCAAATCAAAACTACAACAAGTTATCACCTCACACCAGTTAGAATGGGCATCATTAGAAAGTCTACAAACAACAAATGCTGGAGAGGGTATGGAGAAAAGGGAACCCACTCCCAGCACTGTTGGTGAAAATGTAAATTGATACAGTCACTACAGAGAACAGTATGGAGGTTCCTTAAAAAACTAAAAATAGAGCTACCATATGACCCAACAATCGCACTACTGGACATATACCCAGAGAAAACCATAATTCAAAAAAACACATGCACCCTAATGTTCATTGCAGCACTATTTACAATAGCCGGGTTATGGTAACAACATAAATGCCCATCAACAGATGAATGGATAAAGAAGATGTGTCACACATATACAATGGAATATTACTCAGCCATAAAAAGAAACGAAATTGGGTCACTTGTAGAGATGTGGATGGATCTAGAGACTGTCATACCAAATGAAGTAAGTCAAAAAGAGAAAAACAAATATCGTATATTAACGCATAAATGTGGAACCTAGAAAAATGGTACAGATGAACTGGTTTGCAGGGTAGAAATTGAGACACAGATGTAGATAACAAATGTATGGACACCAAGGGGGAAAACTGGCAGGGGGGTGGTGGTGGTGGTGGTGGGATGAATTGGGAGATTGGAATTCACATGTATAGACTAATATGTATAAAATAGATAACTAATAAGAACCTGCTGTATAAAAAAATAAATTAAATAAAATTCAAAAAAAAGTTACTATATTTATTCACTATTACAAAGTCTTATCCATACCCTTGATTGCAAGCTATTATTAAGGTAATATCCCACTATTTCTTATCGTTGAGGTTACTCTAAAAAATGACATAAATGAAAGGTACCACAAAAGCAAAGGAGCATGTTTGAGTATAGGAGATTGCATCTAGAAGAAGGAAACAAGTAGACTTGGGCAGGGGGTGGGGGGATGCAGAGAAGGAACAGCAACTTCCATTTCAGCAGAAAATGAGCAGTCCATTTCACCAAATGTGGCAAAAGAGCCACCATCCAAAAACAACAAAAACTTAAGGCCAGAAAAGTAGTGATCAGGAGGCATCTCAGCTGAGCTGATGCAAGAATGAAATGCTTCAGGATTTGCTATAATGTTAATTTTCAGAGTCAATTACGGACCATAACATTGACTAGAGGAGATATCTGAATGCAATATGAAGGAGATAGGGAAGGGAACTCAGCTCTAGGAAATAGAGCTTATAGGAATGAGACCAGGAAACAAGCCCCCAAAGCCAGCTACAGTAGAAGGTGGGCCCAACTCCCTGCTGGAGACCAGAAAGCTAAGAAAAAGAAATCCAGAAATGAAGAAAGACCTGGGGAGAAGGGCGATAGACTGTCAGATGGCTTTACCAAGCATAGATTCTGAGAACCCTGTCAGATACGGCCACCCGTAAGCACGGAATACAGTATCCTCTGGAACTTCGCCCTCAGGAGCAAGCAAGCAGAAGATATTTGTCAAATAGTAAGTGGGGGAAACATGTCTTGATACCTTGATAGGTGAAGTTCCAGCACAACCTGCTGGTGACATCCATTTACCAACAGTAAGGACAAGTCCCAGCAAGGTAAGAATTGACCACTACTTTCTAAAATACATGTATATTTGTGATTTAAGTACCATGTTAATTTCTTTATTAACCTACATCTGAGGACTCTAGTTAATCCTAAAAACAAGATTGTTTCTGTGATAAAACTCACAGCTAACTCATATTCGGCCTTCAATTTTTTTGTTTCTGGTCATACATCTTCTACCCTTAACAGTGGAACCATTCTTTATAACACCCTTGAGTGTAATTAAACAGACAGTCCTCTTATTCTGAACCACTATTTAAAAATGAGCAAATCCAAATCTCCCATTTATAAACCAATAAAGGGAAGTCCTCTGAATTCGGGCACTGGTGGAAAAATTCATGTGTTTCCAGAATTCATGTGTAAACAATGATATATATTTTTTCAATGTCATAGAGTTGGCAGAGTCATAGTCTCCAAAACACTAAAAAAAAAAAAGTAGCTTAAGTATTACTCTATTACCCAAAGTGGTAGAAACGGTAATGTGATAAAAGACGGAGAACTGTCATCTGTTATTGGATCAGACATCCGTCATCTGATCAGCTGTAAGTCAGATGATTTTTTTTTACCTCCCAGAGTGTCTTTTTTTTTCCACATCTGTTGTAATCCTTTACAAACACCATAGAGTTTGTATAAAACTCATATAAGGAAACAGATGTGAGGGTACTTTGTGCAGTATAAAATAATATGTAGATGCAAGATGTTCGTATTCCTACAAGCAGGAACACTTTCCTCTAAAGGAGTATTTTGCTCATTCTGACTCACCACAGGACCAGTGTAATTGCCTGAGTGTTGAGAGGATTTTGTTTTATGTTCATTTTTATCTAGTTCGCGTCCCCATTTCATCTTTGAGGTCTTTATCTTGATTCTTCAATTTGTTTGCTGAATTTTCATTTTGCTTGCTCAAGAATAAAAATCTTCTGTTTATGATCCCTCCACTGCAGGATTTTTCTCATTCTGCAGTATAGAATTGTCGGTGCATCCTTAAAGGCATCTGTCAGGGGAGCACGTGTGTTTGAAGAAGTGACTTCTGTTGTTCTTTCGTTGCTGATTGACTTATAAAGCTTTAGAAAGACAAGAGAACAAGTTAGTTCAGTGGGTGAATTGGAGTTAGAGGGGAGCATGGGTCCTCAACCTTGCATTCTGCCTTCAAACACTGGGAAGCATTTGAGGCACCTACTTAGACACAGATTTTTTTTTCCTTAAGCAAGATTCCATCCATTCTGGCTTAAGTTTTCCCTAACAATAACCATGTTGGTGTTTTCAAGGGACTTCAACAAATAAGAAGTTTTGAACAAATAAGAAGACAAAAGAGTCAGCTAATAAACAAAAATATCAACTTTATTACCGATACAGACTAGGTTAGAGGACTTAGCTTACTGTGAGAACCAAAACTGACTTGTTCACTTCTGATCCTCAGCCTAGCCTTCAGAAGAGCCCGCCTGAGGAAAAGTTTGAGACCATGAGGCAGACCCGCTTACCCAAGTCACTCTCCATTTCTCTGAGTGGAGAGTGAAAAAGAAAGACACCACATCCCCTCTTGCTCATGGACTTTAATAGACTAGCTCCCCACAATCAAGGAAATTGGAATAATGGCTGTCACTAAGCAAACACATCACCAAGAGAAGTAAGAAACTGGTCAAAAGGTTGGGAGTACATAGGTGTGATCCTTCCTCATAGAAGTCAGGAACCAGAGGCATTTCTCTCTAATAAATAATAATAGCTGACATTTATTGAGTTCTCACTGTGTGGCAGGCACTGCTCTAAAAGCTTTACCCAGATTAACTCAGTTCACTGAGGGTGAACAAGCTTATCAGGAAAGTACCATTATTACCTCCACTTTCCAGATGAGGAAACTGAGGCACAGAAAGATTAAGTAATTGAATGAAAGAAAAGAAAATCATGTCCAAGTAGAAGGTTTGACAGGAAGCAAAGCCACATTATATCACTTAGCAAATTCATTTACAATAGAAATTATCACAGACTGGGTGGCTGAACACAGAAATTTATTCTCTCATAGTTTGGGAGGCCAGAAGTCAGATATCAAGGTGTTGGCAGGACTGCACCTTCTCCAGAGACTTTAGGAAGAATCTTTCCTTGCCTCTACCACCTTCTAGTGGGCACATCCTGGCTTCCTTGGCTTGTGGCCACACCACCCCAATCTCTGTCTCCATCTTCACTTTGTCTTCTCCTCTGTCTTCTCTTCAGCCAGTCTCAAGTTTCCTTCTGCCTTAGGGTCTACCAAGCTAATCCAGGATGATTTCATCATCTCAAGATCCTTAACTTAATTACAGCTTCAAAGACCTTTTTTCCAAATCAATTGACATTCACAGATTCCAGAGATTAGGATGTGGATATATATTTTAGGGGACCACCATTCAACTCTACTCCATCTGAAGGGTAAGTGGAAAAATATAATGGAGTTGTACACTGTTTTATAACTCACCTCATCAAGAAAAATGCTAAAATGAGACGTTGTATAGTGATGCTCTAGGGAGCATGCCAGAAAAGAGCACTGGGTACCTGTCCCAACAATGTTGATAAGCATGCATGTGATCTTGGATGATTCTCTTATCCTTTTAGGGCCTCAGTTTTCTTATCTATAAATGAGGCATTGCTCAAATGTTCTTCGAGTACTCTTCCAACCTCAATATTTTATGATTCTACAGAAAATTCCACACATATCTTAAAGCCCAGCAAGCCTACAGTTAGAAAACAGACAAAAGTAATGTTATCACAGCTAGTCTTCCAATCAGCAAATGCCTTCTTTTTGCCAGGAAAAAGAAGGGTATATCGATAAATAAGTACCTCGATAAATAAACTATTACATTAACTAAAACAAATCCCCGAAATCTCTCTGTGATGCTAAAATTAACAAGGCCCTCACAAAATTAAACTGTTTTATACAAAGTCTGTCCTATGGAAAAGAAGAAAAAGAAGGAGGAGGAAGAGAAGAAAGAAACCTGGCATAACTAAGCTGAAGCAGAACTGCCTAGTTGCCACTCGGGACACCTGATTTTGTTCTGTGCTAGGGGAACCTTGTGCTGGAAAAGAAAGTGTGTGAGTTCTTCATTCAGTTCAATTTGAGATCGATCCCAACTCTGTGAGATCTTGAACAATTCACTTAACCTTCCAGAACCTGTTTGCTCGTGGAGAAAATGGGAAAAACCATAAGAATGCATATTCCACTGGAAAATGGTGAGGCCCCGACTAGAGAAGGTATGGAAGACATTTTGTGGCAGCTGCCTGGTATGTGTTGTTTCCTTCTGTTTGCCCTGCCCAGGAGAAAGTAAACAGGTCGGACCTTAAACAAAGTTGGAAAGTGTTTGAAGTTCACTTTTCACCTGCTTCCCTGTACTTTTCTTTTCCCTCTTGTTGGTAACCCTTCCAGGCAAGGAACTTATCATTTACAGTTGTTTATTGGTTAAACTGAAATTATTCATACCAAAATGTTGCCTGAGGCAGATTTGCAATTATTTTGTCACTAACTGTAGAATGTATGTCAAAGAATATTTGGATATAAACAAAAAGATGACAGAAGATCAGGGTGGGAGCAGAGAAGTTGATTCTGAAGTCGCCTGAAATGAAATTGGGCTCCCTCTCCAGACTCAGGAGAGGAATCTCATTAGACATTTGGGACGTGCATGGAAAGGCTGAATGCAATGGTACATAGACTCTTCTGTTTCTCACCAAAGCCAGGCTGAAAGCTGGACTCTCACTCTAATCTGCTACTAGAGGTGGTTTAAATAAAATAATGACAGGGCATATTCCTAAGAATGAGAAGCCCATTCCACTGTCACGTTCACCTTCCCCTAATTTACATATTGTGACCACTTCCTATGCCCCCAAGATATCAAGATGCATAATGAATGTTTTCTGAAATAATTTGCGTTTTGTTAATATTTGATGATTTTTTTTCATGCCCAAGCCTTCCCCACAGCTGTCATCCAAGAAAATACTCCTATGGCTCCTAACTATAATGATGAAGTTTCCAAAAAGTGCGCGTGCTAAAATTATACTCTTCATTGACAGAGGCAGTTGAAGTGAGTGTTTACATTTGAACTCTGGAGTCAGACAGGTCTGGGTTTGCATCCCAGCTTGTAACTATTTGCTCACTCTCTGTTTTTGTGAGAACTTGGGAAAGTTACTGTCCTTCTTTGTCTTAGTTTTTTCACATTGAAAATGGGAACAATAATAGTACCAACATAATAAATTGCTTAGTATAATATACTCATTACATATGAGCTATGATCATCATCCAAAACATATACATATGAAAAAGAAAGCTTATTACTTCAGTCTTGAGAATGAGAGAAGTGTCACTCTAAATTAACGAAATATTTAACTGCAAAATAATGTTAAAGAGCACAAAATAGTCTCAAACTATTGCCTGGTAAAGAGCTGCTTGTCCCATTAATCAATAGATAAGACGTATTTGTGTATCCATATAACAGACCCAAGATGGGCAATTTGACTTGAGTGAAACATAAAACTTAAAAAAAAATTTTTTTTTAAATGAACAAGGCTGCCAACAATTCGGTCCAATTCAGTTATTATTATCGAAAGTGCCAAATAGGTCCTTTTTAGTCTTGATTATTTTCATCACACGGACAGATTGTCAGTTTGATTCGTTTACTCTTCCATTCCACAATAGCAATTGTTATATCAAGGAATTGTGCTAGGAACACAGAGATTAATAATACGTAGCCCATGTTCTCCCAAAGCTTATATACATGAACTGTGCAGCAATAATCATGCAAGTAGTCTAGGTAATCATTTAGAAATTTAGCTAATTTCATGTTTTTCATCTTTATAATGGAAATAGTTACATTCATTGCTTATTCCTCAAGATTATTGGTAAAATTAAAGAACGTGTTGAATAAGATCTTTAAATCTTTGACTAAACAGCCTGGGAAGTGCATGGTTTATTTTGATTATTTTTTATTTGACACTGCATTAATTTTTAAATTTTATTTATTTATTTAACATGTTTATTATAGTATAGTTGCTTTACAATGGTGTGTTGGTTTCTGCTTTATAACAAAGTGAATCAGCTATACATATGCATGTATCCCCATATCTCCTCCCTCTTGCATCTCCCTCCCACCCTCCCTATCCCACCCCTCTAAGGGGTCACAAAGCACCTAGCTGATCTCCCTGTGCTATGCGGCTGCTTCCCACTAGCTATGTATTTTACATTTGGTAGTGGATATATGTCCATGCCACTCTCTCACTTCGGCCCAGCTTGCCCTTCCCCCTCCCCATATCCTCAAGTCCATTCTCTACATATGAATCTTGAGCCCTGTCCTGCCCCTAGGTTCTTAAGAACAATTTTTTTTCTTTAGATTCCATATATATGTGTTAGCATACGGTATTTGTTTTTCTCTTTCTGACTTACTTCACTCTGTATGACAGATTCTAGGTCCATCCACCTCACTACAAGTAACGCAATTTCATTTATGGCTGAGTAATATTCCATTGTATATATGTGCCACATCTTCTTTATCCGTTCATCCAACGATGGATACTTAGATTGCTTCCATGTCCTGGCTATTGTAAATAGAACTGCAATGAACATTGGGGTACATGACTCTTTTTGAATTATGGTTTCCTCAGGGTATATACCTGTAGTGGAATTGCTGGGTCCTATGGTAGCTCTATTTTTAGTATTGTAATAAACCTCCATACTGTTCTCCATAGTGGCTGTATCAATTTACATTCCCACCAACAGAGCAAGAGGGTTCCCTTTTCCCAACACCCTTTCCAGCATTTATTGTTTGTAGAATTTTTGAGGATGGCCATTCTGACTGGTGTGAGGTGACACTTCATTGTAGTTTTGATTTGCATTTCTCTAATGATTAATGATGTTGAGCATTCTTTCATGTGTTTGTTGGCAATCTGTGTATCTTCCTTGGAGAAATGTCTATTTAGGTCTTCTGCCCATTTTTGGATTGGGTCGTTTGTTTTTTTGATATTGAGCTTCATGTGCTGCTTCTAAATTTTGGAGATTAATCCTTTGCCAGTTGCTTCATTTGCAAATATCTTCTCCCATTCTGAGGGTTGTCTTTTGGTCTTGTGTATGGTTTCCTTTGCTGTGCAAAAGATTTTAAGCTTCATTATGTCTCATTTGTTTATTTTTGTTTTTATTTCCATTTCTCTAGGAGGTGGGTCAAAAAGGATCTTGCTGTTATTTATGTCATAGAGTGTTCTGCCTAGGTTTTCCTCTAAGAGTTTTATAGTGTCTGGCCTTACATTTAGGTCTTTAATCCATTTTGAGTTTATTTTTGTGTATGGTGTTAGGGAGTGTTCTAATTTCATTCTTTTACATGTAGCTGTCCAGTTTTCCCAGCACCACTTATTGAAGAGGCTGTCTTTTCTCCATTGCATATTTTTACCTCCTTTATCAAAAATAAGGCGACCATATGTGTGTGGGTTAGCTCTGGGCTTTCTATCCTGTTCCATTGATCTATATTTCTGTTTTTGTGCCAGTACCATTCTGTCTTGATTGCTGTAGCTTTGTAGTATAGTCTGAAGTCTGGGAGCCTGATTCCTCCAGCTCTGTTTTTCTTTCTCAAGATTGCTTTGGTTATTCGGGGTTTTTTGTGTTTCCATATAAATTATGAAATTTTTTGTTCTAGTTCTGTGAAAAATACCATTGGTAATTTCATAGGGATTTCATTGAATCTGTAGATTGCCCTGGGTAGTATACTCATTTTCACAATGTTGATTCTTCCAATCCAAGAACATGGTATATCTCTCCATCTCTTTGTATCATTCTTTAATTTCTTTCATCGGTGTCATAGTTTTCTGCATATAGGTCTTTTGTGTCCTTAGGTAGGTTTATTCCTAGGTATTTTATTCTTTTTGTTGCAATGGTGAATGGGAGTGTTTCCTTAATTTCTCTTTCAGATTTTTCATCATTAGGGTATAGGAATGACAGAGATTTCTGTGCATTAATTTTGTATCCTGCTACTTTACCAAATTCAATGATTAGCTCTAGTAGCTTTCTGGTGGCATCTTTAGGATTCTCTATGTATAGTATCATGTCATCTGCAAACTGTGACAGTTTTACTTCTTCTTTTCTGATTTGGTTTCCTTTTATTTCTTTTTCTTCTCTGATTGCTGTGGCTAAAACTTCCAAAACTATGCTGAATAATAGCGGTGAGAGTAGACAACCTTGTCTTGTTCCTGATTTTGGAGGAAATGGTTTCAGTTTTTCACTGCTGAGAATGATGTTGGCTGTGGGTTTGTCATATGTGGCCTTTACTATGCTGAGGTAAGTTCCCTCTATGCCCACTTTCTGGAGGGGTTTTATCATAAATGGGTGTTGAATTTTGTCAAAAGCTTTCTCTGCATCTATTGAGATTATCATACGGTTTTTCTCCTTCAATTTGTTAATATGGTGTATCACATTGATTGATTTGCATATAGTGAAGAATCCGTGAATTCCTGGGATAAACCCCACTTGATCTTGGTGTACAATCCTTTTAATGTGCTGTTTGCTAGTATTTTATTGAAGATTTTTGCATCTATGATCATCAGTGATATTGGTCTGTGGTTTTCTTTCTTTGTGACATCTTTGTCTGCTTTTGGTATCAAGGTGATGATGGATTTGTAGAACGAGTTTGGGAGTGTTCCTCCCTCTGCTATATTTTGGAAGAGTTTGAGAAGGATAGGTGTTAGCTCTTCTCTAAATGTTTGATAGAATTCACCTGTGAAGCCATCTGGTCCTGGGCATTTGTTTTTGGAAGATTTTTAATCACAGTCTAATTTCAGTGCTTGTGATTGGTCTGTCTTGGAAGGTTATGCTTTTCTAAGAATTTGTCCATTTCTTCCAGGTTGTTTCTTTTATTGGCATATAGTTGCTTGTAGTAATTTCTCATGATCCTTTGTATTTTTGCCATGTCAGTTGTTACTTCTCCTTTTTCATTTCTAATTCTACTGATTTAAGTCTTCTCCCTTTTTTTCTTGTAGAGTCTGGATAATGGTTTATCAATTTTGTTTATCTTCTCAAAGAACCAGCTTTTAGTTTTATTGATCTTTGCTATTGTTTCCTTCATTTCTTTCACATTTATTTCTGATCTGATCTTTATGACTTCATTCCTTCTGCTAACTTTGGGGGTTTTTTGTTCTTCTTTCTCTAATTGCTTTAGGTGTAAGGTTAGGTTGTTTATTTGAGATTTTTCTTGTTTCTTGAGGTAGGATTGTATTGCTATAAACTTCCCTCTTAGAACTGTTTTTGCTGCATCCCATAGGTTTTGGGTCATCGTGTTTTCATTGTCATTTGTTTCTAGGTATTTTTTGATTTCCTCTTTGATTTCTTCAGTGATCGCTTGGTTATTTAGTAGTGTATTGTTTAGTCTCCATGTGTTTGTATTTTTTACAGATTTTTCCTGTAATTGATATCTAGTCTCATAGCATTGTGATTGGAAAAGATACTTGATATGATTTCAATATTCTTAAATTTACCAAGGCTTGATATCTGACCCAAAATATGATCTATCCTGGAGAAAGTTCCATGAGGACTTAAGAAGAAAGTGTATTCCGTTGTTTTTGGATGGAATGTCCTATAAATATCAATTAAGTCCATCTTGTTTAATATGTCATTTAAAGCTTGTGTTTCCTTATTTATTTTCATTTTGGATGATCTGTCCATTGGTGAAGTGGGGTGTTAAAGTCTCCTACTATGTGTTACTGTCGATTTCCCCTTTTATGGCTGTTAGTATTTGCCTTATGTATTGAGGTGCTCCTATGTGGGCTGCATAAATATTTACAATTGTTTTATCTTCTTCTTGGATTGATCCCTTGATCATTATGTAGTGTCCTTCTTTGTCTCTTGTAATAGTCTTTATTTTAAAGTCCATTTTGTCTGATATGAGAATTGCTATTCCAAATTTCTTTTGGTTTCCATTTGCATGGAATATCTTTTTCCATCCCCTTACTTTCAGTCTGTATGTGTCTCTAGGTCTGAAGTGGGTCTCTTGTAGACAGCATATATACAGGTCTTGTTTCTGTATCCATTCAACCGGTCTATGTCTTTTGGCTTGAGCATTTAATCCATTTACATTTTAAGTAGTTATCGATATGTATGTTCCTATTACCATTTTCTTAATGTTTTGGGTTTGTTATTGTAGGTCTTTTCCTTCTCTTGTGTTTCCTGCCTAGAGAAGTTCCTTTAGCATTTGTTGTAAAGCTGCTTTGGTGGTGTTGAATTCTCTTAGCTTTTGCTTGCCTGTAAAGTTTTTAGTTTCTCCGTCGAATCTGAATGAGATCCTTGCTGGGTAGAGTAACCTTGGTTGTAGGTTTTTCCCTTTCATCACATAAAATATGTCATGCCACTCCATTCTGGCTTGCAGAGTTTCTGCTGAAAGATCAGCTGTTAACCTTAGGGGGATTCCCTTGTACGTTATTTGTTGTTTTTCCCTTGCTGCTTTTAATATGTTTTCTTTGTATTTAATTTTTGATAGTTTAATTAATATGTGTCTTGACATGTTTCTCCTTGGATTTATCCTACATGGGACTCTCTGTGATTCCTGGACTTGACTATATCCTTTCCCATATTAGGGAAGTTTTCAACTATAATCTCTTCAAATATATTCTCAGCCCCTTTCTTTTTCTTTTCTTCTGCTGGGACCCCTATAATTTAAATGTTGGTGCATTTAATGTTGTCCCAGAAGTCTCTGAGACTGTCCTCGATTCTTTTCATTCTTTTTTAACATCTTTATTGGAGTATAATTGCTTTACAATGATGTGTTAGTTCATTATTTTTTCTTTATTCTGCTCTGCAGTAGTTATTTCCACACTTTTATCTTCCAGGTCACTTTTCCATTCTTCTGCCTCAGTTATTCTGCTATTGATTCCTTCTAGAGAGTTTTTAATTTCAGTTATTGTGTTGTTCATCACTCTTTGTTTGCTCTTTATGTCTTCTAGTTCCTTGTTAAACATTTCTTGTATTTTCTCCATTCTGTTTCCAAGATTTTGGATCATCTTTACTATCATTACTCTGAATTCTTTTTCAGGTAGACTGCCTATTTCCCCTTCATTTGTTTGGTCTGGTGGATTTTTACCTTGTTCCTTCATCTGCTGTGTTTTTCTCTGTCTTCTCAGTTTGCTTAACTTACTGTGTTTGGGGTCTCCTTTTCACAGCCTGCAGGTTTGTAGTTCCCGTTGTTTTTGGTGTCTGCCCTCAGTGGCTAAGGTTGGTTCAGTGTGTTGTGTAGGCTTCTTGGTGGAGGGGACTGGTGCCTGTGCTCTGGTGGATGAGGCTGGATCTTGTCTTTCTGATGGGCAGGACTACGTCTAGTGGTATGTTTTGGGGTGTCTGTGACCTTATTATTATTTTAGGCAGCCTCTCTGCTAATGGGTGGGTTTGTGTTCCTGTCTTGCTAGCTGTTTGGCATAGGGTATCCAGCACTGTAGCTTGCTGGTCGTTGAGTGGAGCTGGGTCTTATCGTTGAGATGGAGATCTCTGGGAGAGGTTTAGAGGTTTGATATTACATGGAGCCAGGAGGTCTCTAGTGGACGAATGTCCTGAACTCGGCTCTCCCACCTCAGAGGCACAAGCCTGACACCAATACCCTGTCAGCCACACGGCCAGGTACGTGGGGAGTTTCTTGCCTTTTGGAAAGTCTGAGGTCTTCTGCCAGCTTTCAGTAGGTGTTCTGTAGGAGTTGTTCCACGTGTAGATGCATTTCTGATGTATTTGTGGGGAGGAAGGATATCCATGTCTTACTCCTTCGCCATCTTGAAGGTCTCCTCCCTCGACACTGCATTAATATTGAAGCTATTTTGAAGACAATAAAAATATAGACAATTGATAGGAGTATAGAAATTTTGACTAATTTGAGTGAGCTCTCAGAGCTATCAATTGGATTCACTCATTTGTCTCTACCTGCTTATCTACCTATTTATTTCTTCCCTATTGCAAAAATTAAGCTGAAGCAGCACGACTAGCTCAAGTAGGCAGCACTTAGGAGCCTGACTCAGGTTACTACATGTATACTTGAAAAAAAATAAAACAGCCTTTCTTTTAAAATATTCTTTAATTTTGACTTTCACTAATGGGCCCCGTCATTCTACCTGGTGTTTTTTGTTGTTGTCATTCTGGTTTTTACAAGATAACCTGCTTAGCAAGCTATAGCCAAATCACTTGGGAATCTTCTCTTCATTATGACAGAGGACAACAAATCTGATTTCCAATTTTTTTTCATATAAATAAATTTTAAAAGCAAGTAGCAAAATATACTGAATATAATCCAGAACAGTTAATCTTCTTAGGGAGAAATAAAATTTTTCATAAATTCCAAATTTCTTGTACTTTCAAAACAGTTTCAATACAATACAATAATTAGCCAGGTCTTTTGACACTGAGTATTAGGATGAATGAAAGGGGATTATTTTTACCTTCCCAGGGCCAAAACACTCTCGTGATTGAACCTGGCACATGATACATCATCTAAAAATATTTCAACATATCATATTATGCTACTAAGACCATGTCACTTATTTTTTTTAATTGGCCTGAGAAAAGGAGTTTTTCATTAACTCTCACCAACATTATTCCAAAGAAAAGTCAGCTTCAGATTAAAGCCATATACTTTTTTAATTATGTGTAACTGTGCCAAGGTGTTCTTGGGGAAGAAAAATAAAAAGCTCCCTTATAACCCTTACTAAGAATCTTACCATGGGGACTTTACTCTTATTTAAACTAAGAGTCAATCCTTTATTAAATATATTCTAAATAGCTTTTATTATTATTGGAAAATTACCTCTATGAATGAAGAGATTAGGGGTAGGAGAGGCAGAGAGAGTCTAAACTGGATTGCTTGTTCTTTTACAATTCATCAATACATCACAATGCTTTGCTAAAATATAAAGCATTGATTTTACATTTAAGCATTATCCTATACTGAATGAGTATGCAGTTAAATTTTGTGCTAGATATTAAGCAAGGACTACATGAGCTCATTAGGGAATGAGGCAACATCTTTTATAAATAAATTTTAAGTGATATAAAAGAATTTATATTTGAGTTCTTTAACTGAGTCAAAGCATTTTCCCATTTTGATTATTATTCATCTTATTCTTTGTCTTTGTTGTCAAAATTATAAGCAGATAGGACTTACAGGAAATGTTGATATATAATGTATGTACGTATGTGCATAAATATTTATACACACATTTATACACGGTGGCCTATTTAAAATCATAATGCTTTACATGGACCTCCTATTGGGAATATTTAAACACATATTCATTTCTCTGTATATAGAATACAGAGTACAGACAGGGAGAATATGTTCATAATAATGTGACTATTTTAAACTGTTTTTTAATTTAAAAGGGTTAAAAATTAAATGGAACAAAACTATCATAAAGTTTAATTGTTTTACTTCTAAGTAGCTGATTTAGCTTTCTTAAGTGTTTTATGGCAGCTTATTTGTCATTAGTGTTTTTTAACATAGGTATGAACTCAAACATAAAGGGAAAAAATTCTGGCAAGAATAAGAAAACTCAAAAAAATGCATAGTTCAGAATAGTAATGAAAACCACAGTCGATGACTTCCAAAACAGTGAGATATTTTTCAGCTCAAGAGTAACGCTTATCAACTAAAACCTAATAGTAGTAAAAAAAAATAATAATAATGATAATAATGTGGCTATTATAGCACAGTCACCTTGGTCATCAGTTGTTTTGAAGATCCAGAATAACGTCAGTTTCACAGTTTTCAGATATCTGCTTATCACCTGAGGTAGGAAATCAGACATCATGAATCAATTAAAATCCAAGAATTTTATCCAGATCAGTAATTCATCCTATTTTAGAGATAATTAATATATATTTTTAAATTTTACAAAGAGGGCTTCCCTGGTGGCGCAGTGGTTGGGAGTCCGCCTGCCGATTCAGGGGACACGGGTTCGTGCCCCGGTCCGGGAAGATCCCACATGCCGCGGAGCGGCTGGGCCCGTGAGCCATGGCCGCTGAGCCTGCACGTCCGGAGCCTGTGCTCCACAACGGGAGAGGCCACAACAGTGAGAGGCTCCACATATCATGTCTTTGCCTTTCACTATCTATGGGCCATAGCCAGGCCCACACAGGCCAATGACCCAATCAGTAATAAACAGAATACAGAAGCAGATTCCTAGGGGGGCAGCAAAGATTCCCACACATGGTAACAGAGGAGAGGGAACCTTGAAGGGCTCCACTGCTTCTATCCCAGCATCCCTCCTCAAGCTCCTCTGTCCTGGAAGACTCTTCATTCTACATGGGCTATGTGACCTTCAAACTTGGAACTTCTGGGACATATGCTCCTTTGAAGAACTCTCCTAGATATCCCTACCTGTGTAAGATTCAGGTTTGCTGGTTCGGTAGTAAAGCAAAGTGAGAGCAGCCTTGAAGCTGGTCCAACTCCCATCCTTGCCTTTTTTCAAACCCTGGAAACCCTCTGAGGTTGGGACTAGCTCAGCGATTGGACTATAGCTTTTCAGTGAAATAATCTTTGGAAGGGCCTGGAAATAATGTACTTTCCTACTTTTTTCAAACCTCCAAAACATATGTTTAAAGGAAAAAAACTAAGATAGCAACATTTAAACTAAATCATAATATTCCTTACAACACAAATAATGGGCAACAAAATGGTTAAGGAAGTGAGAAGTTAACTTCATCTGAAATTAGAAGTAAATTTTCAATTAAAAAGTGCAATCCTATTTAAATTTAATATGGGAAACAAAATACTCAAAAAACAGTCTCCTAAAGTCAATCTGCAAACCAGTAGGCTCTAAAATTCTCTCATCGTCCCCCAACCCGTCCCCCTACCACATCTGTTTAGCCACCTCTCCTTTCTTTCCTTTTTCTGTGATTATTTGCATATAACTAAAAGATTTGGTTAGCCTTTTAAAACTCAGTTTATGCCCATTAGAGATCGAGAAACACATTTCCATTATTCAGAACTCAGTTTAACAAATTACCACAAAATGAATCTACCAAATTAACTGAATCATCTTGTTGAACCACAATCCTAGATTCTGCCTCTGCTTTCTTCTCATTTTAGTTGAGTCAAGTCATTCCTTTTCCTTTCTTGATTTTCTTCTCTCCATTCCACATATTCTTGTGGATTTGGAAATGATGGAGGATGAGGAAAGGGTATATGATTTACATATTTATTCAAAAAAGAATAAAGAACTGAGAGGATGCAGCTTTAACCTGTACAATTCACAGCTGCTCTCCTGTGAGAGGAAGATAATACAAAATGCTTTCAGTGAATGCAGATCTGAGAGTAAAGAAGAAATAATTCAGGGGAGAATAAGGAGAGCAAATATCAAAAAAGAAAATGAATAAGAATCTTATTGCTTTGGGTTTATAAATTACATTCAGGAAAAAGAACTTCTCCCCAAATTTTGGAATATGTGGATTTAAAAAAAGAAAGAACATTTATATCCAGATAAGGACAATGCATCGAAAATCATACTCATCCCAGGGTTACTCCAACACTTTCTTTCAGGAAATTTAAACATTTTTAAGTGAATCAGTGACTTCAGTATCTTGAAGTCAGGCTTGGGAAAGAAAACTAAATATAGTTGTGAGAAAACACATATCTAAACAAAAAGGCAGTTGTTATAACGTCACGAGTGACGTGAACAAAATGATCAACATCCTCCCAAGGGACAGCATAAATATCAAACGTGCTAATAAGCGTAGGCGGGCCCCCTCATGACAGAAGTTGTGGTATGTGTACAATTCCCAGATAAGAACAAAATCATGGCACTTAAACAGTGGCAGCACTGTTAATTACATGTGATATTTGAAAAATATGACTACCATCTCAATCCGCTCAAGTAGCACTCATGGTAAGGGTGAAATTTTATCAACATTGGTTAACTTATGGTGAATTAAAAAAACAGCAAGGAGATAGATAAATTGATGGATTAAAAGATAAACTACTCACAGGCAGACAAACAGAAGGGACAGATAGAGTTACAATCAAACGTGTACGTTACTAAGAGAGAAAAATCATAACTAGCCCCAAGAAGTGACGTGTCTGCTAGGAAAGTCTTGAACGTAGAATTTTCTGACTTTAATTTAGTTCTTCCAACACCATGCTGCATAACCAGGGGTACCTCTCTAAAAGTCCCTATAACACAGTTATCCATCTGTTAAATGAAGCTAATAATATTTTCATATAGTTTTTTGAGGGTAAAAGACATAGGAAAATTTGGAAGAGTCTGGGGAAAATGCCCTCTATTCATTGGAGCTATTTGACATGACATCATTCCTTCCAACAGATATACAGTGTATATGTGAAATTATGAAGCATCCAAATGTATTACCAAGGGACCTGAAGGGGCTCTTTGCTGAAAAGGGTAACTGGCTATCTTTCTGGGATTAATTTAAACATAGGCTGAGGGAGGAGGGCATCCTCTAGATCCTTTCTAGTTCTTACTTTCTTTGGATCCTAATTTCTCTTCCCGGTTTAGGAAAAAAATAATACTATGGGACCCAGAGGATAGAGATGGAAAACAAGACTGTGTGCCCTCAATTTTTTTTCAAAAATACCATGGCATTTACAGGAGATAGTCTGGATTCCTGTAACAGCACAAGTTGAGATCCCCCTTGAAATGAACTCATACCACTTTTCTTTGTGTGAACATTCTCTTCATGTTTCCTTATTCTACACGTATCACAAAGGAATAAGAGAATTTTTGCCAAAAAACAAGGAACTGGGTTGATTCTTCTATTTTTTTTCTCCTGTGCTTCATAACATTGGGAATTCATACATACACTTATATTTATCTATCCCATCTGGAAAAGGCCCAAATGGAGCCAATGTTGGCTCATTTTTGACAAAAGGACAAGCTTGAATTGGGAATAACCTTTGGGATTAGTAACTGGCCTGAGGTGTTGAAATGGACCTGGTAGAAGGCTCCCTGGCTTTTTCTCCTGGCTAACATTCTACCAACAACTGGTCCAGCATTGCTCTCACAAACTGTGTCTTTGGGATCATTATCTCTCCCCTTCATTTGTCTCCTGACACCCCTCCACACAAGGTTTCTTCTTCAGCACAGGAAGTCATCTCACTTAAAATTTCAAATGACTTCACTCTAGTAATGGAGATACTAGGGTGCAAACTAGACAGAGGTAGGTGATGATAGGTAAAATCTCATTTCTCCTTTGAGCCTGGCAAGGTTTAGCCCAATAACCAGATTCCTAACAGGTTTTTCTAGATTTCACTCCCCACTCAACTTGCATGTTCCTGCAACATGGATGTTCTTATTACTCAGTCCTTACTTGCATCTCTCTTTGGTTCTAGGATAAAGCTACTCAAACCTCAATATAGTTACTTTATCCTCCCTTGGAATCTCTGGGAAAGAGTTCTTATAAACTAGATTTCTAGATCTTATTAGGCTCAAGCCAACCTGACCATCTGAGCATTAATTTTCCTATTGTTCACAGACATCCATGAACTTCTCTTTCTCTTTCCTGGAATGACCTGCCCAGGACAGATACTGGAGCTTGGCTTTCCTACTGTCTCTTATTCAGTCAATTCTCTTTTCCTCCTCTCTAGAACTTCAGACATTTCTGACTTTCTCCATCCCCCCGGTGATATATTTGCTTTTCTTGTCTCCGCAGTTTCCTTTTGTTTTTTGACATGTTCTACATGGAAGTTCTATATTTCTTTCCCTCAGAGGCTTCTCCAGTATGGTTACCACCAGTTCAGTGTACTAGTTAATATTTGGGACTCTGGAGATAGACAAAATCTAGATTCGAATTCCCACTGTGCCACTTACTGCCTACGCGATCTGAAGTAGTTTCCTACTCGTTCTGCACTCCAGTGCTTAGAAGCTCTTGCTCTTAACCAGGTGGGTGACCTTGGGCCAATGACACAGTCACTCCAAGCCTCACTGTCCTCATCTGTAAAATGACAGTACCTATCTTACAGTATTAGTATGCAAAATAAGTGTGATGGTCGATACAATGGCAAAGTAAACTAATCACTCTATAAATATTAGCTATTACCATTATTACCAGTTCAAATGATCAGGCCCATTTGGTATGTAACAGGTTTCCTGACTTCACTTTGTTCTCAATACAAATGCTATTACTTCTTAAACTCAGAATTTATCAGGCCTCATTAGCCAGAGGCTTTTTCTCAGGGTCCATGTGAAGCTTAGAGCAGAGATCTGGGGAGCCAGAAGCATTGCCAGACTTTTTACACAGTCAATGTTATTTAAACATATCTGAATTAGAGTTCTGGTGAGTCCTCACTTGTCCCATCTCTTCTGTATGCTAGAGCTTACTAACAGAGCAACTTTCACATAAATGCATCAGAACCTAAATGTTGAGAGTGTGATGATAAGTACGAGAGCTACAACCACAAAACATCATTAAACCAGAGACCTATAAAGCAACATGGTGAAGACCGCGATGAGGGGTAGGAATCTACACATACACCAAGTGCTTCAGGAGCCCACAGTGAGGAACTCACTGTTCCGATTTAAGAGACAGTCAGGGTGGGAGATCTGACCACTGCATCAGTCACTTCACTGAACTCAGGCTTGTTTCTGCTGAAATGGCTGACAACCTCCAATGTCCTCTTCCTCCTTCATTGCTCTAAAGGCCGCTCCTCCAGAAATGAGAACCCAGCAAAGAGAATATCGTCTGTGAGAAAAGCTGTTCCTATTGCTGCAAACAGTTGCTAGAAAGTCCAAGAAAGTTTACAAGGTACATTTGTAGGATGATATTAAGTCAGATGCATTTCAGGTACGATTTATTATACAAAAATGATCTTACTTTTCATATTTTGTTGTCTGTGGTGGTGGTGGTGTTAGTGGACACAGCCCACTCCACAAAAAAGTAAAAGGAGTACATATAATCATACAAATTATTATTACTTGCAACAATCAAACTGTAAGTTCTGAAGGAAGTGAAAACTGAGAGCTCTGTATATTAAACTAAAGATTTCTGTTATTTGAAAATCAAGATTATACTGGCAGAAAAGTCTATTTCAAAATCAGCATAGTAACTGAACTTGCCCTATAATGAAGGTGGATTCAAGCAATGATGTGAAGTCTGGTAAGAACTAATAAACCCTAGCAGATAGTCTAGAAAGGCCACACGCAAACAATATTATACCTCCGAGCTTACAGAAACAGTCAACTCAAGGGATATACCCCCAGTTCACCGTGTTGCTATGGCTTTACCTTCTAAAGTTGCTATCAGAAATTAAAAGAAATTTTGTATAGCTACTTTTAATGGGAACTCAGATTGATTGAGGTACATAAAATATACAAGGGAGTTTATGTCTTATTTATTCCCATTATTATAAATGAAATGAATGACTGAAAATTGTAGACTTTGTGGGTCTTCTTTTCACTGATGAGACCAAGGTATTCCTCCTCTTTATTGCCAATAACCATGTTGACATATTTTTCCTAATTCTGCATATACTGAAACTAAGTGGTTACAAACAGAACCCAGAAACCTAATTTGCATTCTAATGAAATGATCCTAAAATTATTCTTTTTACTGTGGTTTTACCCACTGCTCCACAGTGCAGGTTCCTGTGGGTCTCCTGCTTGGAATGATTCAATGTAGATGATAACCAGGGTTGATTGAGGAATCCTGAAATTGGGGATTCTGATTACTAAAGCAATCTGTATACCAATCTACTGCATGAGTTCCTCTTTATTTACAGTTTGGTAAAGACTGTAGGTGGAGATGTTGCCAGCACATGTGCACTATTGTTCAAACAGCTTTGAAAGAGGAATGAGTAAGACAGAGAGAGAGAGAGAGTGGTATCCAAGTTCAAATCAGGCAGGCATTTCAGATTTCAAGAGACAACTGAAAAGAGAACATCTGTTAGATCCCCTGGGTTTGAGGACAGTCTGTGTAAGTTTTCGTATCTCTGAGTATGTGCACATAGTGGAGAGGGTGGAGCCTTCCAACCTCAAATCTAAAAAGATTGAGAGATTGTGGAAGGCCCAGATGTGCCAAAGGTCAGAAGGATCAATATACAGACCCTACCATGGGGGGCGGTGGGGGGGGAGATTCGAATAGAAAACTGCTGCAGAAGGGAAGCCAATGAGAGGTAAGGAAGTTCCTGAATAATTAAAAAGTTCGGGATAAGCAAACTCAGTTGCCACGGGGGAAGGAGGTGGGATGGGGGATAAAAAAAAAAAAAAAGCAGTTGATGTGGTAATTAAGAATTTGGTGAGAGCCTGGGCAGGTCACCTCCTTTCTCAGATCAGAGCCCCATCAGAAGTTCTTTCAAGTGTCCTTCTGCGTCGCCAAAGATGACAACAGCAAATCAATAAGTGCTTGAAATGAAAGGGGATGTTGGCGAGCCCCCAGGCTACAGATTTCCCGCTGCTAGCCTTTTCTGAACTCCTAGCGTGCCTTTGCACCGCCTCTCTTAAGAAGAGCTACCTTTTATTCCTATTCTCAGGACGAAGGTAAGTGCTCAGTTAGCATATCTATTAAATGTCGGCTCTACTTCCAGCTCTCGGATCAGGCGGAGAGAGCGCTGCTTCGGTTCACCAGCCAGCGGGAGAGTCAGGAGGAGAAGAGCAGGCTGGCCAGGCCGCCCGCGGGGCCACACACCTCCCGGGCTGGCCCAGCTTCTCCCAGGATTGAGCGCTTCTAAGTCAGAGCTGGAAGGTCCTGCCAGAGCAAAGGGCCAGAGCGATCGCGGCCTCCGGAGCGCTTCTTCCACTTCGTTTATTTACAAACAAGCACAAAATCATTAACAGAAAAGGGCCAGCGCTCCAAAATTAAAGCTTGGGGTCACCGGAAACTCCGTTCTGAGTTCCAGACCTTGGTCCGTTACCCTTCCAATATTCATCTCTCCCTAATATGTCTTGATTTAACAAGCTTTCCAGAGCCCAACATCAGGAGGAGACGTTTTAATTAGGTAATTCATTAGTGAGTCAATACAGACATCTATATATTCTTTTAGCTCAAGTGGTTAAGTACTAATTTCGAAATGATTATAAAACACCAGAATAGGCAACGCATAGTAATTTTAATTTATATGCAAATCAATTGGTTCATCTTAAATGCCTTTTAAAAAATTATTGTATTGTAGCATCGGAGGGACGCCTCAAGCCGCCTGAATGGACAATTCGGAAACAAGACCTGGACTGGGAAGAAAATTTAGAACAGCCAACAAATCAATAATGTCTGAGGCAGTTAAACATCTCTAGCCATTGGTATTTACATACTCTCTTGTTGTCAGATAAGGAGCTGGGGAAATTGCTTGCCAGGGTTGAAATCATAATCCAGAATGAAGAAAGTAAATGGTAGCACGCAGGCAGTCACAGGCGGGCTTGAAAATAATACTGTACCTTTCCCAAACCCTAACTCTTGGGTGAGAGTGAGGTGGTGGATGTCGCCGCCCCACATTTGTCCTCGGTTTTGCCGAGTTTTGATCACAAACTGCTATGTCCTCTCTGAGCCTCACAATTCGATTCTATTCTAACAGTTCTGTCACTGGCTTCAAAACATTAGAGGGAGGGGCATAATTCAGAATCTCACAAACATTTTCGGAACCCCATGTAGCCAGCACCACTCTCCCTATGCTAATTTATTTGGAGGGGCGGTGTGCTATGTTTAATCCTCTGTGTCCCACACACATTAAATCCAATCATCAAAAAGACAGAAGGAATGGCTGGGGGAAATGGGCCAGTGCACTGGTTTACTGGAAGGTTATTATCTTTAGACATAGTTCAAAATTTTGGAAAAGTAAAAAGAATATATACTTCCGGGAAAAAAAAATTTTTTTAAGATATTCTAGAACAGTGAGTCTCACCAGGCGATCGGCTCCGGAGTTGTTTATGTAAAAGTGTAACATCCTTGAAATTCACTGATACATAAGGCCAGTGTCTCCCCACACCCGGCTCCCAGCCAGGCGATCTGGCCCTTAAGGAGCTGGTACCTTTGATGCTACAATCTTGTTTACATCTGCAAGGCAGGGAATTGCTTGCTTTGGTTGGACGCTCCCTCCACCCCCTTCTAATTTGAAGTAATCGGAATCTAAATACAATCGCCACGGCCCACTCTTCCATTTCTGCTCTGAAAAGGGAAAAACCTGAAATCCACGTCTTAAATCAGCCTGGTGGTCTGTAGCCCCCCAGCACCCTGCCTCTCCGCTGCATGCCTAATGTATTCCCTGGTGGTTCTGGGCATTAATTAGTTGTTTAATAGGAGTATGACTAAAAATGTAAAAGAAGGATTAGGAGCGTGAAACGTATGTCCAGCTCCTTCCACACACTCGAGGAGGGAATGAGAATCATTCTGTATCTTCTATTTCTCCAGGAGCCATTTGCATTTCCCACCAGCTGCTCACTTCAGCTGCACTGGCGCTGGGTGAGGCGAGGACCCAAAAGCTCCGCGCGGTGTCTGCGGCGGCCGGGACTGGGGTTAGCCAGCCCCTGGCGGGCGAGACTCCAGACAGAAGGGGGACGAGGGGAATGTGAGCTTCCCGGAGCCCCTCCATCCCAGCCCTGGTTTGCAAACCTCTGAATCCTGAAAGGGAGGAGGAGGGGGCACGCGCTTATCTGCGCGTCTCTGCAGCGCGGTCCCTTTCTCTTTCCCTGCGCGTCTCTGAATCTTCCCGTCTCCGGTTTTCTCACTCTTTTCCCACTTTTCCGTGAGATGCCTCATCCTCGCCTCCAGATGCAGGCGAGGCTGTTCTGCTCCGAGCATCTCTTAATCTCTATAAAATGAAAAGAAAAGAAGGAGGGAGACATTTAACCCATAACTCAGGGGGCTGAGGAGGCAGCAAAAGTCTTTGATGGGCAGAGACGAAAATGTTTTTCTTGGACTACATTATATGGTATGCTGTGACCTTAGATTTCAGTCGTGGGACTTGAAGAAATTTGATTTTCTTGCCTCAGCAAGATTTCAGAAACCAGAAATAGAAATTCTCAGAGACAGAGGAGAAATAAAAGTAAAAACAGCACGTGGGCATTTCCCCCTCATTTCTCTCCCCTTAAATAAAACTGTCTTGAATTTCCACCGGTAAAGAGAGAAAGTTTGAGTTTTCACGGATGTTACGTGGAGGTTAGAAATGGTTTAAAAATGTAGACCTCTCGTCAGTTTTCTTCGTGGCTGAAGAGGCTAACCCGTTCCATAAAATGAGTCCATCTGTCGACTGTTAGCTATTTCAAAGTGAAGGGATTTAGCACTCAAAACAAATTGAGCGAGTTTGTTTGCCTGTTTTTACTGCTAACTCAAATGAATTCAAAACATGGAGTAATTCAAGAAAACACATAACATGTTCCAGACAGCCCCCAAATGTAGGAAAAGCCCAGCACCTATATGGTGACCTGGGTTATTTTAAATGCCAGGCTTTCAAAAATGTATACATTTCACACACGTTCCCTCAATGTCATTATATTTTCTTAAAATTATGATATTTGGTATACTGATTTAGGAAGAGTAATACAAATTTTACAGGGCATTTTATCCTCTCTTGAGGACCAAAAGGCGGGGACACTCTAATGGCAGGCCTGGCTGAGTTTTGCTCCTATGCAGGAAATAATATTGGTGGGAATACAGAACTGGGAGCTATGGCTGTTTTCCAACACTTTCCAAAAACATACATTAACAAGACACCCTTGAGATTAAAAGTACTTTGTCCAATATGCCTGGCAGAAGCCTTCGCACCTGGTCTTCCAGGCGAATCGTGTTTAAAAGTCCTTCCACTCAAAGGCAGGACAGAGCAAAAATATCCTCTCACTACCAAAACACAAGCTCTTGCTGGAAATCGGAAAATCAGGGTTTAAAAGTAGGGCACACTTTTCGGGGTTGGGCGGGAGGGTGACCCCTCTAACTTCACACGTTCTTCGATTTTTAGGAGCAAATGTTGATTTGAGGGGAGCTTCCTTCCCCCCCCACCCCATCATCCCTTGCAATTTAATACCATGCTCGCTAAGAACCGTAACCTCGTCATTTTAAAAAATGAGATAGCCGTGACCCGGAGTGAACTTGTTGAGTGTAGGTACAAGAGAGGAAATTCTAGACTCAGTGAACACCCGAGCCTCGTCCAGCGCAATCCCTTCGTGCACACTGGTCAGTGCGCGGCCATGCCCACCTGCGCGCCAACACCGGGTGCTGCGCGTCTGGTCCACCCACCTTGACCTCGGGCCCGGTGTCCCGGCTGGTGGTGCTGGGCCAGGCATCCCGGCCTTCCCCGGCTGACTAGCCTTGCTCGCTCCCTTCTCGCTGTCTCTCTCCCACCCTCTTCCCAAACCCAGTCACCCCACCGACCCCCCGCTCATCCCCACTTTTCCAGATATCTCCTCAGTCATCCTCTCTCACCCCACCCCGCCTGCCTTCTCTCCAGCCTCCAGTCTCGCCCGCAATCCCTGGTTTCTATGACCTCTTTCGTCAACCCTGCAGGCCTGAAAGAAGGTCACACAGAGGCACATTCAAACTCACACCCCACAAGCCTTGCCCCCAGATAAACCCATGTACACTGTCCTTTGTTCCATTTCTTGGGCCACTTTCTCCATCCCTTCCTCCCTACCCGTCTGGGTTTGCCACCCCACCCCCCAGGAGTACGTTTCCGTCTCCCCGACGCCCTTGCGCTCCCCCTCTGATTTATTAGAGCTCCCGGTTTGGCGCAGATTCCTTTTTCTTCTCCTCCTTCCCATCCTCCCTACTTGTGCTCCTTTCCACAGTGGGAGTGCTTGCGCCTGCGGCTCAGTCGACTTCTGTCTAAGCGCCCTGCCCGGCTCCCTCTCCTGTTTCGCTCTCCCGGCTCCTTCTCCAGCTCCCGACTCCGCGGCCCGCCGGCCTCCACCTCTATCCCCTGCCCCGTTTCCCGTCGCCCCTGCGGGCTCCCCCCGCGCTCGCCCAAGCGCTGCGCTCGCCCCTTGATCGCCCGCCGCGCTGCCGGCTCGGCTGCCCGCCCGCCCGCCAGCCCGCCACTGTGCAGTGGAGTTTGGTGGAATCTCTGCTGACGTCACGTCACTCCCCACACGGAGTCGGAGCTGAGGGAAGAGAGAGGGATGAGAGCGAGGGAGGGGAGAGAGAGTGCGAGAGCGAGCGAGAAAGCTGGAGAAGAGCAGAAAGAAACGGCCAGTGACGGCTAGATTCCGGAGGCCACTGCGCGCCCTTGGACCCCCTCGGAACTCGGCGCCCTCCGGAGCCTCGCAGCCCTCTCGGCCCGGCTTTCGGGCGTTTGCGGTGCAGCCCGTGCCTCCGTTCGCTGGAAATCTCTCCGGGACGCGGCGGGACGCGGAGACAGCAGCTCTCTCCCGGTAGCCGGTAAGTGGAGGCCGTCTCTCCCGCAGGGATGTGAGATAATGCGAGTTTGGAAATTTGTTCCACTTTGGAGAATCTTCACCGTAGGTGATTTGTGGCTCTTGGGGCTGCCTTTCCCCCGAGGTAACGCAGTTGGCAAACAGACCTCGCAAAGCCCTGTTCCTTTCGTCCCCAGTCACAGACGCTAACAATCTACGGGGTGCTGAAGTCGAGTGGGAAGCGAGACCATGGCTGGCATTTAAAAGGAGGTATCTTCCCTTAAATCTTGGTGCCAACACTACAGGGACAAATCCTCAAACTGAGGATTAGCATTCTCAAGATAAAGGGCTCTGTACAAAGTTTCAGCTATTGGAAGATTAGCCCCCTTCCCATTGTTACCAATTGGAAAAAGATTCCATCTTAACTGGCAGTGAGTGACCTCTCAGGCCCAAGCGAATTACCTGGGAGCCAGGCCTGAATGCCAAGCTCACACAATTACTTCGGATTATAAATCCTTTAAATTGATTACCAGTCAATTCCAATCTTGCACTTCGGGAGATACATTTTAAATGGGTGCAGGGGAGAGGACTGTTTTCCAACCGTCCAGCAAGAAAAAAATTATGATTCTAAATCTGAGAAGTAAGTTTCTCTTTTTATTACAATTTAATGATTTTACTTTTCTAAGCAGTTTAGAAGTCAAACCATCATAGGGTAGTGTGATTTTTATTTTACTCTTTTTTTCTATTTGTGCAAGTAGCATGTCTTACTAAACTAAATTTTTAAAGAAATTTACTATCATGAATTAAAATAATATAGGAATTCATACATTCTAAAATATTTTATGAAAAATTTGATTTTGAGAGATTCCCTTTCATTCTTTTTAGGCCATTAATAAGAATTAAAGATGCTTTTAATATCATTTTGGAGGAAATCCATCTAAAAATTCAAATACCAGTTATGTCAAGGAAACAAAGCACTTAAGCGATATAGATTGAGGATTTTTGTTGATGTAACAGAATAAGCATACAAGGTTTCAACAATCAAACCTTCCCTAAAAATGAAATAGCTACTTCATTTATGGAATGTTTTGCTCTACCTCAGAAAAACTACAGTTAAATTATTCAGGTGCTTTGTTCCTCAAGTTGAGCATGTTTTTCCTCAAGTGTTCCTGAAGCATCGATATTAATTGGTTTAAAAGAAGGCTTAAACTGCTAAAATACAGAACTATGTTAAGCAGTATTTTAATTTCCTTAAATGATTACCCACTGCAAATTAATTTACTGACTAATCTCACTAATTTAGTTCATTGAAAACATATGTTCTTGCCATGTTTATTTTTAAACTTTCCATTAAAGATTTTGTTATAGGGTAACAACTTGAATGGAAAGGAGGGAAATGTGAAAGGATGTGGAATTATTAGGACTATATTTCATTCCTGCAATTTCATCTTATGGCAGTCAGCAGAAATAATTTTTAAGTAAATTGTTTTATTCCTTAGGGCTTGCCTGCCTGCCTTAGCCAGTGTGGCTCAGGGTGCTCCCATTAGCTGTGTCGTGCTTTTTAGTAAGCTCACAATAGAAAACTCACGTTGGCCAAAACAAGATTGCCTGGCGTATACATTCCAAGCAGGACATGAACTTTTGGGGTGAGAACAACTTCCCAACGGGAAAAGTTGCTCATCTTAATTTGTGAGATTAGCCATTGAGGCCAGTCTCTAAATCCGGCAGCCAAATTTGTCTTGTAAGACTTGCCTTGACAGGGCAAGTTTAAGGATCAGCAGGCAGGAATTGGAGGTCTCTTTCTAAAAATTACCTTCCCCAGATATTTAGACTCAATTCATCTAGTAAGCCTGGTCATTATATGAAGGAGAAAAAAAAAAAGCAGGTTTCAGGACTCATTTTGACTGCAAAATAAATCCCCAAGTCATAAGGACATGTAGGAGTGAGCTAAGAAACACGCCTTGACCTTCTTTTCAGTCTTTAGAGAGGAGTTCTTGAAGATTTGTTTTGTATTGCTTTGTTTGGTCTTCAGCAATGAAGCTTGGGAGTGGGGGGAGAATGTGTAATAATTGACTGACTTTACACTGAGCTACCCGATCTTTTTCTCTTGTATATTTTACTATTAAAAAAAATAAAAACTATTTGCAGTTACCATCTGCAAAGCTCTGGCTACCGGCTAATAATGCAGCCAATTCAGAAGTTAAAAAAAAAAAAGATTATCGAAATGATGATGACATGCAAATTTCCCCTGAAATTATCATAAGTAAACATTTGAAGTCTGGACTAATAAAATCCCATCTGTGTTACTTCATATCGAGTTAGTAGAAAGCTGTGATAATGAATTTTGTAATATCTCATGAACAGACATCTCAATCAGGGACTAATCCTGTGATTTTACTGCAGAATCACTAAATCTGGAGCCGCCAAACTGCTACTTCTGGGCCCCCGGGCCCGCAAGCATCGGCAGAGCCCCCGCCCGCGTCCACGCTAGCGGGTGGGGGAACCGCCTGGCGGTCCCCATCCCTGGAGCCCCACGCCGCCGCGCGGGGCAGCCCCTCCTCTAGGCAGCGACCTTGGCCAGAGGCCCCTGGGCCCCGGCTCCTTCCAGGAGAGGCCGAGGAGCCGGGAAATGCGACTCCGCCAGAGCCAGACCCCCCAGCTCCCTGCCCAGCCTCCGCCCCTTGCGCAGCCGGGTATCGCCCGCCCCCCAGCCCCAGCCCCGGACCTGAGTGAGGTGGGCCCTTCCGCCGCCGGCGTACCCTGGGTAGCGTGGAGCAGGCGCCGAGATCCAAGGGGCCTGAGGAGCGGGCACCTTTCTTTTCTTCCGTCTTTAAAGCAGCCGCGGCTCTTCTACCCACCCCGACAGAGCCCCTCGCCACCCATCTCTCCCGGTTTGCTCGTAGCGGAGAAGGGGGCGCACGTTAAACGCTTGGCTCGCTGCGTTGTGGCTGGAAATTTGGAGAAGATCTGGTTTGCCGGGGAGGAGAAGGGGGAGAACTGGAGGAGCCAGTCTCTCAGAGCTATTTCTCTGTCCTCGGCGGGCAGTAAACCCTTCGGGGGACGTTTGCCACCTCTCCTCAATCTCAGTCACTTCACCCCGTTCCCCTGCTCTGTGATCTTAAATCATACTTTAGGGTAAATAAATGGCCGGGTGAGTATCTCCAGGGCAAAGTGTGGCTAAATATGGAAAAGTGGCTCCTGATGGATGAGAGGCCCGAAGCCAGCTCGCTCCTGGAGCGCCCTAGGCCTAGGGAGTCCTGTTCGTTTCAGAATTACAGAAAATCGAGGGGAACTGTTATCTAGGACAGGAACAAGTTGACTCTGGCACTCTATAAATGTTTACTAGGCTTCAGCTAACGGACAGCCACTGTGCTGGCCTTCACGTGCAACTCTCCAAGGAGAAAGTCCTCTTCACTCATCCCCAAATTTTGTATCTGCTAAGGTTGTCCTCGTGTTCAGACGGGCTTTTAACCCCTGACACAGACTCCCCTGTGAGTAGTTCCACAGCCTAGGTTCCCAGAACACGGTGACTTGATCGGCCAAGAGCTCCTCGACCCATTTGCTGCAACTCTGGAGGCACATTCCCCCGCCCCTCTTTGGTAAACATTCAGATGTCCTGGACCGGGGGCAAGGGTGGGAATGAGGCTGGGCTGCCAGAGGCTGTCAGGTTCCAGAAACACGCCTGAAACCTAGCACAGACTAGGCGCCTAATAGCTAGTGTCGAAGTCGTCTGCCCCACAGGTAGCCTGCTTTGAGCCCTGCGCGCTCGCCCGCCGCCGCTTCTCACAGCCCTCCTTCTCTTCCGTTTTGCAGATCACGGGGAATGGAGACCAACTGCCGCAAACTAGTTTCGGCGTGTGTGCAATTAGGTAAGAGTCGTTTCTTCCGCCAGGGTCACCCGACGGGAGACCGCGACACGCGAGGGCGGCGAGAGGGCACTGGTCCCGTGGCGAGGCCGCGCGAGGGGCGCTTCCCGGAGGGGCCGGCCAGAGCAGGAAGGAAATCAGAACCAGGATGCCGGTGGCCTCTCCCAGTGGGGGGTTGTGGATAGAGAGGGAGCCTGTCGCCGCGTGTCGAAGCCCCGGGCCTCCACCTCCCGACGGGAGCTGCTGGCAGCCGGGGAGGCGCGGAGAGAGAACGTCGCCCTGCGCCGGGTTGCCAGAGGGTCCGGGAGACGGGAGTGTCCTCCGCTCTTTCCTCTAACTGGGTCTTTGCTCTTTGTCCCTCTTTCTCCTCCGTCCTGCCTCCCTCTCCCACCCTCCTCGACCCCCCCTACTTTCCGCCGCCATCCGGGGCGTCTCTCTCCCGGCACGTGGGGCTGGCGCGCGTGGCCCAGGCGTGCAGCCGGCGGCCGTTGAATGCCTCTTCCCCAAAGACTCCGAAATCAAAAAGGTCGAGTTCACGGACTCCCCCGAGAGCCGGAAAGAGGGGGCCAGCAGCAAGCTCTTCCCAAGGCAGCATCCCGGCGCCAATGGTAAGGCCGAGAACGAGGCGCAGGCCGCGCGCTGGGCACCAGCCTCCGGTCCTCTGGGGCTCGGGTGAGGCGCACGCAGGCGAGGCCGCCAGACGGGGCGCGCCTGCTCGGAACTTGGCCTCTGGTTGGGATGGGAAGCAGCCGTCCAAGGAACGTTAATTCCTTTCCCCAAATTATACTGCACTCCTGAGACCCATCACCTCTCCCTCTCCCTCTCGCTCTCTCCTGATCATCTCCTGATGTGTGGCCTGATCTGTGCACACCCCCAACCTACCTCTGTGCCGCTAGCTGGCGTGGAAAAGTGGTCCAACAGCGACCTCTGTCGCTCACCACGTCCCACTGCATGCAGCAGCGGCAGGGCCCACCCCGTACCGACGGCCCTCGGCCGCGCCCCTCCCAGGCTTGTGGGCGCGGGGTTTACCGCGGAAGGCCAGCACGCGAGGCTCGGGCTGGCGTAGGTTCGCCCCGGCGGCGAGCTGACAACAGCCCTGCAGAGCCTGAGGGCAGCAACTGCGCGCAGCAGCCGAGGGTGGAATGGAGTGGGTGCCCCTGTCGACACGAATCTACCTGTTGTGCTGGTTGCGGGATCTCGGGTTTTGGTAGTGTGGTTGATCGGTTTCACTCTGGACAAGGCAAGGGATATTGCTGCTCAAAGTGTGCAGGCTTGTGTCAAACTTAAAACGTCTCCTACGCACAGATCTTGTTGAATTGAAATGTGTCTTTTAGGTGTGTGTGTGAGAGAGAGAGAGACAGAGACAGAGAGAGAGACAGAGAGACAGAGAGGGGATGAGAGGACAACCTTTCCTTTGGAATACATGAAAAACTCAAATTTACCGTTCGTCTATTCTCCGTGTTTTCCAGGCCCCTTAATAAATAAGTGCCTATCCTTAGGAGGTTGTTGACCTTTGATAACGTGAGGAGATAAAGCCCTCACAGTCCTCGGCCCCTAACCCCCTCTTTCCGGATTAAAGTGTAAGGATACAAATGTAATGTGTGCTAGAGGGGAGCGAATTGGGACCCCCCGCCAAGTAAACAAACCGTATTACCGAGAAGAAAACAAAAGCCCCGCACTGGGCTTCCCAGTGAATCGGAGAGAAAAGCATCATTTGTTGGAATAAAACGTCTAAAGTGGTGTGGAGCACAACGGCCTCGACACTGCGCAATATCGCTAAGTCCTCCTGCTGGGCCAGTTAAACGCTCACTTGTCCGGGATTAACCCCATGGGGTTAAATGGGGCCATGTAGAGATAACGTCGGGTGATTTCTGTCATTAAGATTGTGTTAAATTCTTCTTCTGTTTGATAATCGGTCGTAAAAATAAATTATTACACCAGAGTATGTTTGGGATATGGTTAAGAATCAAGAGCAGCGATGACTCCCGGGGAAAATGCTTTGTGCGTGTTCAGCGCCGGCTCCGGCCAGGCTAGGGGAGCTCCCCAGTCTCGCTTCGCACAGCGCGGGCCGGCCGCGGCCCAGCCGAGGTTGACATTTCTCGCAGCGCTGGGAGCCGAGAGATGCAAAATGTCTCCTCCCACCCCCACCCCAATCCAGTGTTTTCTTGACCCCAGGAATGGTTTCTGAGGACAGGTGGCTTCCACGAGAGCTTAGGACCCCTTGGAGGGGAAGCCTGAGGTGGGATGGGGGCTTCCTAGGTGGGCAAAAGGCGGCAGAGAGCCGGTGAGTCCTGTCTGCTCCTGTCACCATTCAGGCAGGCGCTCCTGGGCGTTCGCTTTTGGTAATTAGCAAACAAATAAAGAGCTAGAAATAACAAACGATTGTTTTCTTAACCATTATGTTCAGGCCCGGATTATTTTGGTGCAGGGATAGGCTCTTCCCCACACAGCTAATAGTCTGTTTTCTACTTTTTGGACCGAAGAGGAAAATTGCTGCCCAAGCATGTTTAATGCCATTAATTAAGAAGAGACACGTGATAGGAAAAATGCTGAAAATCTTGATTTTATTGGCGTTTAGGGAATGGGATTAGACCAAAAATGTCACACACGAGTGGGCAAAGCCATAGAAGGAAGGTTGCCAGAGTCCCCTTTACTGAGTAGAAGTAAATTTAACTTATGGAATATGCAAACTCCTATCGACAGCCTGCGAAAGAGAGAAAGAAAGAAAAGAAAAGAAAGAAAGAAAGAAAGAAGGAAAGAAAGAGAAAAATGATTTTTTCTCCTTAATTTTTTTATAGTATTTATTTGCTTTTTTTTTTTTGCTTTTAAAAAGAAAAGTGTTTACAATGACATGCGATTTTCGAAAAGGACCATGCTATTCTATTATTGGCACTATTCTCCCTCATCCCCCCAAAACACGGTGTCCTCATTGAAGACTGAAAACGTTTTCGGAGTTGACGGTGTCGACCTCTGGGAGGCCCGACCTCTGCGTCCCACCGCAAGCGAGTCCCCATCCCCTTGATACCCACAGCCTGGCTAGAACCCCGAAACGGGAGGGGGCAGGGAGTAGGCTGAAGATCCCCTAAAGCCAGGGGTTTGAGAGAGGGTGAAGAGAGGGGTGGCTAGGTATGGCAGGTGAAGAGAGGAAGAGTTGACAAGTTAAACAGCATCCCCCACGCAGAAGGGGCAGAGGCCCGCTTAGAACATCCCCCTGGAACAGAGGTCCTTGGCTTTTCCTCGCTTTGGGTGTCCCGAAAGGAGCTCCGTTTGGAGGAACTCAAAAAGTTGTCTTCGCCTTCGGGAAGAGGACGGAATGATCCTCCCCTGTCAATACCTTTAAAGTTTAGGGGCCGTGGCTCTGGATTCGCAGCTGTAATCGACCGAGCTGCCGCCTTTCGGTCCCCGCGCCTGGCTTCGCGACCGGACCTGGGGCGGGTACCTTCGCCGGGCCTCCCCCAGCGATGCCATTAATTTTTAAATCGTTTTGGCAGAGCAGTTGGGCTGAAAGTGTTCGACCCGGGCCTCTGGTGCGCGCAGACTTCCTTCCCTAGGGACAGGGACTCCAAGGCCCCGCTGCGACACACACCGTCTCCTGCGGCAGCAGCCGGGTGCCCATCTTCTTCAGAGCACCCGCGGTAACCCCCGCCGCCTTGGCGGCCGCAGAGCCCTATTCACTCAATCACCAAATGCTTGCGGAGCACATACACCGTGGATTCCTAATGTATCCCCCCCCGCGCCCCCCAAAACAAATCGCCTGGTTTCCCTTCGCCGTTACAGAGCTATTTTAATGCTCACAAGGAGCACCGCGAAAGCAGCCCAGACCACCTCCAGCAAAAGGCAAAATGGTGCTGTGTGGGGCGGCGCTCGGGCCTGAGCGCGGTCAGAAAGAAGGGGGGTGTTTAGAAGGGTGGAGGGCTCTTGGTGCGAAGAGGGGTCAGGGGACCGGGGCGTGCCGCAGAGGCGTGAGGTCTCCGGAAGCGCGGAGCTGGGGAAGGGGAGAATTCCATTTTTTTTCTACCCACACCCCACCCCACGCCAAATCTGCAGCTTTTCGGTAGAAGCTGCCTCTCCTTTCTGTGTGGGTTTTTTTTCCTCCCAAGAGGGGAAATTGTCCAAAAGTAGTCAGTCCCAGCGGATTCCCGCCCGCACAGTAGTCTTTACAGGTCGTGTTCCTCGGTACTGACGCGATGCGCGCTCAAAGTTTCGCGAGGCTGGCTCGGCTGTCATCCCGCACCGCCCGCTGTTAATATATGCAGCAGTTGTTAGAGCGACTCGGGGGAGAAGGAAATGTATAAGGAAAGCTTATTCGTGAGCAGGAATATACTAATGGAACAATCTGATGTCTTCTTAATCCTATGTAAAAAGCTTTGTCGTCTTCCTAATATTGACTGAATGGGTAATTAATGGCTCTTCATCTAGGCGAATACCCTGTAATCCAAAGATAGGCAAAAGACAACAAGCCCAAGGTAGAAGACAAAAGGCCCAACTGCGGCCGCCACCCTCCTTCCTCCCCCCCCCCCCCCCCCCGCCGCTCAGCGTCTTCAAATGGGAAAGTTTCCTCTCAGGAGAAAAAGGCAAGAGTGGGAGAATATACATACCTTTCCTGGGCTAGACTTAATCACAGAAGCTGGCCGCCCCGCTCAGTTCTCCACTACTCCGTCTTTCCCCCACCAGTCCTTCCCTCCGCTTTTCTCTCTTCTCCATTCCTCTAGAAAGTCTCCCCCATTGTGGCCCGGACCAGCACCTTTTCCCCCAAGGCACCCATCTTTCATTTAAGGAAGTGATTGATAACAGAGGACCAACATACAAGGTCCTCAAAAGGCTCAGGCAAAGGACTGAGCTCCTTTCTGATCCTGAGGATGCTCCTTTCTTTTACAACTTAAGGCAGACAGTCTGTGAGGACTAAGGTAGTTGGGAAGGGAGGGAAGAAATGAATAGAAGGAGAGAGAGCAGGCAAAATTACGTGTATGTGTTAAACAGCGATAGGGAGTGATGCAGTAAACTTCATTGTGAGGATGTGACATGAAGAGCGCCCAAGATTCTCCCAGCATGTTTTTAACAGGCTGACATTTTAATTTAAACCTTTAGAAGTAATATATTACTTGGGTTACGACAATGAGGTGGGTTCCTTTTTTTTTTTTGTCAGCTGACAGTTTTTAAAATATTATTTCACTAGGGAAATAAAAGCTTCATCTCAGATTATAGGTGGGTATTTTTGGATTTATGTGATTTATGGTCACCATGACAACTAATGCTGAATGTTAGCTACCAGCATGTCTGGGAGAGGGAAGACAGAAAGAAGGGGAACAAGAGAAATAGAAAGGGAGACGGGACATGAGCTGAAGAGGGAAAATAGAGAAAAGAGAAAGAGGAGCATTTCAATCCACTTTTTTTTTTTTTAAGTAACTTTAGTTAGTCCCTTGTCATTTCTATCTCTCTGGACCTAGATGTTGATGTTTATCTCATTCCTCTATCTCTCTCTTACCTCTATACACAAATATACCGTTCTCTTTATTTTACTTTTCCACGACTAGTTGCAGTTCGACGATTAAATGAGCGCCTAATAAACCTGTAGCATTAACAGGCTGATGTGAAAAGGCATTACAGCACGTGGGTTTAGTGATTGCAGTAGTCCTCCCACCTCCCCGAGCCCCCTCGAATCTCTCGCTCTTCTCTCCACCCGCCAGTGTGGGGTGAAGAGAACCGCCCAGCAGCCAGCTATCCCAAACTTGAAGCCACAGTGTGGGAACGGAAATATGGGGACCATTTGCAGGGACCCAGAGAGGGCGGATGTTGCTCAGTACCTCTACAGACTTCTGATTCCGAAAAGAATCCGCCACTTTTTACAAACCTGCACTTTTTTATTCCATTTAGGGAATGGGGGAGGCGGAATCAGCCACAATAAAGCCTTTAATTTCTGGGTGCTTCGGCTTCGTGACTGGGGTGGGGGGAGGACAGTGAAGGGGCCCTTTCCAGCTTGATTTGCGGGCAGAGAAAAGCCAGGCAGGGGAAGGAGGGGAGGCAGAGCCACTTCACCGGGCAAGGTGCAAGGTCTCCCTCTGACCTCTGCGCCTAACACCGCACGCTCGCGCATACACACACTCACGCCTGTCACGTGCCTCCGACCTGAGTCCGGGCGGGTCTCGTCCTTGAGCTGGCCTGGACGGGAGCGAGACTACCACCCCTCTACGGCCTGACAGCGCAAGGAGACATCTAACTGAACCATCTTCCAGGTGAGCTTTGAGGACAGATTTTTTTTTTTTTTTTTTCCAGAAGTCAAGGGTCACTTGGTTGGGTCCCAGTTCATATCCCGGCCGCCACAGCCGAGAGTTTGGCGGCGCTACCCAACCCATTCTCTCCGCAATGGCCAGAGGGCCTTTGTGCAACTAACCCTGAAGAGTGTGAAATTAAATAAGACCTTAAGGCTGGTAATCGGTGGCAAATACCAGCTCAAAACACGCCTGACCCCGTGTCACACATTTCCCTCCTCAAGGGTCTTTCTTTGAAAGAATAAGCAAGAAAACCCGATTGAGACGATCCCTGATTTCTTCTGAGTGGAAAACCCAAAGCCGCGCTGGGCTTCCTGTCCTTTCCCCACCGCAGCTGTGCAGCACCTCCAGCTTCCCTGAACCGACCATGCTGGGTTTTTTCTGAATTGGCAATTTCTGTGATGGAGACTGAAGTCATAGTAATTTCTAGGACCAGTCAAAGAAGAGTGGGGGACAGGCGGGTAACAGTAGCTCTGAACTAACAGAATACCTAAGGTTCCCTTACTTCCAGCTCCTTTGTCATCTGTATTGCCTATACATTTGCACCCACAGGTTTTTTGTAGATTAAATCTAAAAATTGCCCACCACCACTAGAGTTTTAAGTGAAAAATGTTTCTTCATTCCCCACTACACACTTGCTTTTCCTCATCTAGACTTTTCATGTTGGGGCACTCCTACCACCGGTGGAGTGAACGCTGTTGGGGCTGGAAAGGGTATCACCCAAACTCAGAGTGTGTGAAGTGATTAGAAGATTAGGAGAGAGTTGAAACTCTGGCTAGAAAAATGCAAAGAAATACCTCCCTGGCTCAGTTGGGGTTTTTCTTGGGGGGGGATATATTATGTATGTGTATTTCTATCTGTAGATAGATATATGCATATGTATATATGATTTCATTTTTGCTTAACCAGAGTTCTTCAAGTAATTTGTCTTTCTTTATTCTCCACTTGACTTTGCAATGGATCGATATAGTTTAAGATACCTTATCTTTTTAGGCTTTCAGGCTGATCACCAGCATTTCCACACTTTGGCACTACGGGGAGCTGTCACTTGCCCTTGGATTTTTCACCCACTTTGGAGGCTGGTTTAGGTCCTTCATACTGTATTTGCCTTGAGGAAAGTTCTGTTAGTCAACAGAGCCAAAGAGCTTAAATCAAAATTCCATGGGTTTAATGAGAGATGGGCTTAGAAATCTACATGGCTCTGTGGAGCTTCTCAGCTCTTCTGAGTAAGGAGTTTTGAAAACCACTCAGAGCCTCCACCAAAAATTGCAACTCCAGGGTTTGAATGTTGAAGAGACAAGGAAAAAAAAGTATGCTCACTATGGAGGAGAATCTTTCATTCTTTGATGTGATTGAGTTTCTTTGTGATATGAAGGCTTGAGTGTATGGTATTGTGGGGATTGCAGCTATGCTGAGGTTTAAGAGAAGATACTAGAATATGATTAGTAAGCACATTGGGCAGAAAAGGGCTGGATTCATATTGACTTACTTATAGGTCATCAGCTGGCAGTGCAATGGGAGGAAATATTTACTTTACACATATACTTTATGGTCTTGGGGGAATTAGGAAATTCAATAAGAAAATGGTGAGAAACATTTAAAACCCTTATTTAAAAGACTTAAGCAAATTAGTGTCTTATCAGATTAAAAACCACTACAAATGTAAGAGCATTGTCTTCGGTGAAACACTGGGGGGTCTGAGAAGGAGATTCTCCACCAAATCTCAGGGATAAAATGCATCATTTAAGCACCAGATAATGAGCAGAATGTAAATTAATTTAACCTTCTTTACCAACAGGCTGCTTATGTAATATGTATAATTTAGTGATAAGATTTCAGGACCTAATATAGCTGGATGTATGAGCCTCAGCTAATGCAGACCTGTCACATGAGGATGTGTTCTGCTCTAAGCAGGTGTGTGTATGCATGGAATGGGGTTAACTGGAATAAAAGGTTAAAACCAGAAATGCTGATTTAAAGCTTCCTATGAAGAAAGTTCCTCCTTGTAGCTAAATTCTTCTTAAAGTGGCATGATACTTTGGGGAGAGACTGAAGAATTCTCATTTGGTTCTTGGACTGCTCTCAAGCTTGTTTAAAATGGGGGAGGAGTTGCAGATATGGTGGGGGGGAGGCGGGAGCAGGGCAAAGGAGAGACACATAGGTTACAAACATATTTGTAGTCTGCTTCGTCCACTCTGCCTCAGATTGAAAAGTTTCCCAATCTTGGGAACAAGGACAAGGAGGGAGTTTTCTGAAGATACCCCATACTGGCGTTGCAAATCATTGACTGTAATGTCAAACAAATACACATTCAGGGATGATAACACTAACTCCACAATAAAGCAATCATCAATGCAGAAACCCAGGGGAGATTAGTTTGTGCTCTCCAGCTGACCTAAGCCGGAGGACAAAAGGACTTTTCAAATTATTTTGAATAATAACTTTGAATTTCTTTCTTTAATTTCTTTGGAAATAGAGCTGTAAAGATTTAGATGTCCCCAAAGGTGTTTTTTCCTTTTGTTTTAAATAAATGAACAAGGCTTTGCTTTTCCTTGCTGAATGTTCTCCTAGGCTTTTGCCCACAACCTACTGCCTCTGCCTGCTTGGACTCCACCAATTCAAGACAGCCTGGAGCTCCTAGGAATAGAAAATGACTTAAAAATTATCCTTGAAATTGGTTATTTCGCAACATTCTTAATTGTATGGAAATTCATTAAAGCATATTTTATATATAATTAGCTCAAGGTTGTTGATTCTACAGGCTTTATGGGTTTAAATCTGGTAACAAAGTAAACAAGAGAGTTGAATTTAAAGCGTGGCTCTCTCGGGTTAGGATGAGCTTAATACAGTGTATAAGGAATTTGAAAGCTCTCGGATATGTGTCTTAATCAATGTTAAGTAGAATGGATAAGCTTTCAGCATTTTGAAAATGCTGGGTTAGGGTTTCTAGTCTATTGTGTGTTTTCTGTCTGGGGACTAATAAGCATTACAGAGAACGTGATCTGAGGCGACTTTTTATTCTTGTATAAATCCAGAGTGAACCACCAAACAGTTGTTCGTTTAAAGTCAAGGTAATTTTCTTTTGACGGATCCATTTGCTTCTCGATTTCTAATTTATTAGCCTCTCTTGGCTCTGTCTTCTTTGCAATTAAAGTAAAGCTTCTTCAGATTAGCTCCGCAGCATTCACTTGACAGACTGTTTGGAAAATTTAAGATCGGAGAGATGATTTGTTGGTGTTCTGAAATTTTTCTGGTTTTAAGTAGCATGTCTCCTCTCCATACGGGGGAGAAAAACACCTCTCGGTAGGAAATGAATGTAGTGAGACACAAAAGGAAGGAGGGGAGGGTGGCTGGGTGTCTTGTTGATCCTTATACCTCTCAGCTTTCGATCTTTCCGCTTCTTTCTGACGAGCCTTTTACTCCCAGCCGCATATTTCCACCTCCCCACCAGAACTAAAAGCCGGATCGTCTTTGGCCGGGCCGGAGCAGAATTCCCGGGAGCCGCCGGGTGTAGACTCGGCGGGCACAGCGAGGTATTAGCCCGGCCCCGCACAGCTGATAGGTGCAGACAGGACTGTCCCTCGGTCGCGGCTCGGGGGCTCCTGATTGGTGCGGAGTCACGTCACTCCAGCCGGCGAAGGGTCTGGGAGGAGGCGGGGAGGGCAGCGGCCGAGTGACGTCTCGGCACCAGGAAGCCCGCCTCTGGTTTTAAGATGTTAGGCCAACAGGGAAGCTTGGAGCCGCAGAGCTGGTCCGTCGCTCGCCTGGGTGCTGGGACCTGAGCTGCGGCGAGGCCGGGCTCGAGCTCGACCGCCCGAGGGAGTGTGCGTGTGCGCACCGCGGAGGGTGCGCCCAGAGGCCCGCGCCGCTGCCGCCGCCGCCGCCGCAGGAGATCTAATAACAGCTACCTGTCCCTGTCACTCTTGACACTTCGCTGTCAGGGCTGCCGCGCGGGGGGCGGGCAGAGCGCAAACGGCGGCGTTAGCTTTCCTTATTGGAGGGGTACTTGAGGGAGGGAGGGAGGGAGGGAGGGAAGAAAGGGGTCTTTGCCCACTTTTGTTTCGCTTTGGAGCTTGGAAGCCTGCTCCCCAAAGACGCTCCGAACCGTGCTCTCCTACCCACATCCCCATGTCTCCTTTGGCCCGCTGACTTTCGGCCGCCGGACCCTTTCGCTTGAGCCTTCCGAAGGGGACTGGGGCGGCTCGGCTCGAGGACTCTGCCGGGGTTGTGTTCCCTGCTCTGCCCGCGGCGGCCACCGCGAGGAAACTCCGCGCCTAGAGCGGGAAGCGGAGCAGGCGGCGGCGGCGGCGGCGGCGGCGGGGCTTCGGCCGGGCGGCAGCCCAGGACTCGTAGGGCGGCGCGCTCCTTCGTCCATGAACTGCATGAAAGGCCCGCTGCACTTGGAGCACCGAGCAGCAGGGACCAAGCTGTTGGCCGCCTCCTCGTCCTCCTCCTGTCACCATCCCCAGCCGCTGGCCATGGCTTCGGTCCTGGCTCCCGGTCAGACCCGCTCCCTGGACTCTTCCAAGCACAGGCTGGAGGTGCACACCATCTCTGACACCTCCAGCCCCGAGGCCGCAGGTAAGGCGCCGCGTGGCCCCGCGCCGCTCGGCCCTTCTCGCCCCCGAGGAAGTCGGCCCCTCCTGGGGGAGGCGTGGTGGGAGTGGTCCTGTAGCCCGCTCCCCGCAGAACTTCTGGAGCCAGGGTTGTGTTGACCCCTCGTCCCGTTCGCTCTGCCTTGACTGCCCGGCTGGGGTGGCGCGATCCACGCGGGCAGTTCTGCCGCCCTCCCTATTCCGACCCTGGCCTCCTTTCTGTTTTTTGGGTCACAAAAATCCCAGTATCTCCATTCGAAGACCTTCAGAGGCCGCTCCCCGAGCCCCCATGCGTCCCCTGTTCTGCTCTCAGCTTTCAGCTACCAAGAAGCTCCGCTTGTTAGAAAAATATTCGTGAAACTACGCCTCAGAAGAACAGGCGGTTTTCCTAAAGGGCAGAGGAACTTGGGTGCCTCGCCGAATCCCGAAGCCTACTTTTCCTAGCCTTCCGAAACCGCATCGAAATCTGAGCTTTTTACGAGGGGGTTCTGTAAAACGCGCGCGTGTGGGTGTCCCGGGAGATTTGGTGTGTCCACGCAGAAGCTTATAAATATACCTGAAAGCACAGGCTATAAAAATGACTGTGCCGTCGCAGTGAGATAAACGTGTAAATAAAACGTGCGGCGCTGGGGGAAGAGAGGCGGTGGGGCGCGCACACCCACACTCACGTCTGCACACCCCGCAGACGCAGCTCCTTCCCTGGCCCGGAGCGGCCGCTCCACACCCTCCTTCCCCGCCAGGCAGCCCAGCTCTTCCCCGGCCTCTGCCGCCTGGTCCAGTTGGCGTTCGCGGGTAGCAGGTGGGCATGCTGACGGGGACCTCTGTGTGTTTCGTTTTCAGAGAAAGATAAGAGCCAGCAGGGAAAGAATGAGGACGTGGGCGCCGAAGACCCGTCCAAGAAGAAGAGGCAGCGGCGGCAGCGGACTCACTTCACCAGCCAGCAGCTGCAGGAACTGGAGGCCACTTTCCAGAGGAACCGCTACCCGGACATGTCCACGCGCGAAGAAATCGCCGTGTGGACCAACCTTACGGAAGCCCGAGTCCGGGTAGGAGCCCGCACGGAGGCTGGGAGGGCTAGCGGGGAGGCGTTGCGGGGATGCCGGCCCTGTAGCCCGGGAGAGAGTGTGGAAGGCAGCGCTGTCCGGGAGGGCTCGGGTGGGTGCCTTTGCAAAAGCAGATGGCCTCTCACGGCGGCCCCAGTTGCGAGGTTACAGCTCCCTCTTCCGAGACTGGCCGCGGGCCTGGCGCAGGCGCCGGGAGCGGCTCCGGCTCCACACCCCGACCCACTGCGCGCTCCCAAACGCGGCCGCGTGCATTCCCCTACACAGGGCATTGTGTTCCCGGCTTGTATTCGCCAGACGAGCGCTAATAAGATCCGTCCCAGGCCAGGAGCCGAGGACAGGCTCCAACCTGAGCGCCTTTAACAAGGAAAACCCGCCTGAGACACGCAGGGGTTTGCCCTCCCTGGAAAACTTCCGCGCCAGGCCTAGCCCGGCCCTTTCTCTCCTCTGCTCTCCCTCCTTACACAGTCTTTGCGGTTTTTCTGCCATTCAGATCTCTTCCACACCCTATCCCCTGGTTTTGTGATCTGCGGAAGCAGTTTTAATACACAACTGCTACCCTGCCGGTCCTCTTAGAAAGAAAAGAAGAAAGACTTTTCGGTTTGGTTTATTTATCTTTTCTCAGGAGACTGTTACTCACACCCTTCCTCCCAATCATAATAGTTTTATTAAAGAAAGGGCTTACCTTTGTAGCAAATCTGTACTTTATGGATTGGCAAAAATGAACTTAAATTACCCAATATCCTGGTTTGTGCTGGTCGGTGGAAAACTCCAAATTTGTTAGGATTCTGGAAGCAGAAAACACACATAGCAGGAGCCAGAGGCTTTGCTGTTAAAAAAAAAAATGCTCTGGATAGAAAAAGAGCCCCCAGTTAGAGCTGAGAAAACAGAAGAAAACACTCTAGCAATAATGATGAAATGAGACCAAAATGCACTCCCAAAGCCGAGAGACCGAAGGCACTCTCTGAGTGGCATGTGTGTAGGGAATGCGGCTGTGCTAGTGGATAAATGAGCCAGGTTGAAGTTGGAAATGGTTTTAGTTTAACAGCGCAGAGCTACGGCTCAGGCCCGGACCGCGTGTTTTTTTGCACAAGGTCAGTTTTTCGTAGCTCTCACGCGCATCTGGGGATCGGGCCTCGCACGTACTCTTCTCGCCTGGGCAAAGTTTAGACGGCCCAGGGTAGAAATGGCAAGTAATTAAAATGAAAACACAATCTATGGGGTCTCCGGAATCCTTCGGAAAACCCTCCCCCACCCCCTCCGACTTCTCAGCAGTCCCTTCCAAGTCCCTGCCACCGCAGCGCCGCTCTCAGGCTCCCTGGGACTACCTCCTTCCAGGCCCGCTGCTTGTCCAGCCGAGTGGGCAGTGAGGCGTCCTTTTTATAGCTGTCGGGTGCAAAGAGGAAGGGGGATAAAAAGGAAATCGAGAATGAAAGGGAAAAAGGAGGGGAAAAAAAAAAAGCGGATTAGATGGCTGGGCCTGGCTGAGATGTGTAATGTGAAACATCATCGGTGTCAGCTCGGAAATCTCGGGTCAGGCCTTGCTCCAATACACAATAGCCGCCGTCTGGGGCTACGGGCGGGCCCGATGTGGATTGAGAACGAGGTTGCGTCTGGGCCACCGGACACGGGTGGGGGCTGGCGGGGCTGGGCGGCCGCCCGCAAAGCCCAGCGACTAGGCCGGGCCCGGCCAGAGCAGCGCCGGGCGCGCGGGTCTGGCCTGGGGTGGGCGGAGGGTATGAAGGACTGGAGCGAAGGGAGGGGAAGGCTACAAAGCGACTCTTCCCGGGTTCCCGGAGATTTACACGCCAGGCTCGTGGAGTTTAATTAGCTGTCGGGGAGGTGGTCTTTTACTTTTTATTTGGTTATTTTGCTAGGCGAGGAAGGGGGTCGTGGCCTGGCGCCTGTTGAGGGCGCACGTTCCGTGGAGTAGGGGGTGGCGGTGGAGATTCGAGAGGGGAGGAGGAGTTGTGGGAGAGAGAGCGGGCCTCCCAGCCCCTTGCCCTCATCACTGTGGCTTTGGAATGCAAGCAAGTTTGCAAGGTGGCCGGGGAAGGGTTGGGCGGAAAGCCCGCTGCTCTGAGTTTATTTTGCAGTAAGTGTTTTTGGACCCTGAGGAGGACGTGGGTTAGTGAATAAGCCACTCGCAGGCCGCCAGGCGGTGTGCTGGGGTTTGTGGCGCAACTCAGAGCCCGGGCTCGCAGGCCTGAACCGGCCTGGCCCCCTGCGTTGGGACGGGGCTCTGGCAGCTTGGGGCACGGGGCAGTGGGGTGGGGGGGGGAACTGTGGCGGGGAGGGTGTGCGGGTGTGTGTTCGAGCGGGGATGGTTGCTGGTGCTTTCCCGGATCTAGGTTTTACTAATCCGATCTGTGGCGTCTGTTTGCTCCCTTGCCCTCCACCCCCAGGTTTGGTTCAAAAATCGCCGGGCCAAATGGAGAAAGCGGGAACGCAACCAGCAGGCCGAGCTGTGCAAGAATGGCTTTGGGCCGCAGTTCAACGGGCTTATGCAGCCCTACGACGACATGTACCCGGGCTATTCGTACAACAACTGGGCCGCCAAGGGCCTCACGTCGGCCTCCCTGTCCACCAAGAGCTTCCCTTTCTTCAACTCTATGAATGTCAACCCCCTTTCATCCCAGAGCATGTTCTCCCCACCCAACTCCATCTCGTCCATGAGCATGTCGTCCAGCATGGTACCCTCAGCGGTGACCGGCGTCCCGGGCTCCAGCCTCAACAGCCTGAATAACTTGAACAACCTGAGCAGCCCGTCGCTGAATTCCGCGGTGCCCACGCCCGCCTGTCCTTACGCGCCGCCGACTCCTCCGTACGTTTATAGGGACACGTGTAACTCGAGCCTGGCCAGCCTGAGACTGAAAGCAAAGCAGCACTCCAGCTTCGGCTACGCCAGCGTGCAGAACCCGGCGTCCAACCTGAGTGCTTGCCAGTACGCCGTGGACCGGCCCGTGTGAGCCGCGCACTGCGCTGGGATTCTAGGACCGTGCCAGATAGGGCAGCTCTGCCCTTGTTGAAAGACTGGGAATTACGCTAGAAGGTCGTGGGCACTAAAGAAAGGGAGAGAGAGAGAGAGAAGATATAGAGAAAAAGGGAAACCACTGAATTAAAGAGAGCTCCTTTGATTTCAAAGGAATTTCCTCAATGTCTGACATCTTTCACTAAAAAGTATTTCCAACAGTTGCAAGGACACACACAAATGTTTGACTGGATATGACATTTTAACATTACTATAAGCTTGTTATTTTTTAAGTTTAGCGTTGTTAACATTAAAATGACTGAAAGGATGTATATATATCGAAATGTCAAATTAATTTTATAAAAAGCAGTTGTTAGTAATATCACAACAGTGTTTTTAAAGGTTAGGCTTTAAAATAAAGCATGTTATACAGAAGCGATTAGGATTTTTTGCTTGCGAGCAAAGGAATGTATATACTAAATGCCACACTGTATGTTTCTAACATATTATTATTATAAAAAAATGTGTGAATATCAGTTTTAGAATAGTCTCTCTGGTGGATGCAATGATGTTCCTGAAACTGCTATGTACAACCTACCCTGTGTATAACATTTCGTACAATATTATTGTTTTACTTTTCAGCAAATATGAAAAAAAATGTGTTTTATTTCATGGGAGTAAAATATACTGCATACAAATTGGTCTGGATTCTTTCTGCCCTCCTCTGTCGCCTGGCCAGGGTTTCTCAGTCACTGCTTCCTAAACAAACCAGTTCCCTCTGCCTGCCTAGTTAAATACACAAGGCAGCAGTACTTATTTAAATTTGATAGAAATAAATTATAGTCATTCATCAGAAACTAAAAAGAAAAAAGAGGTACTCTCAGAAAAAAAAAGGAGGGGGTGGCTGCGAAGTCTGGTCTTGTTTCCCAGATTTTTCTTTGGCTTACACCCAGAGGATTCCATTATTGCTAGCAAATAATATAAGAGGGAAAGAAGAAAGGGGAAAGAAATTTAGAAAGTACGTTAGCTTGGAATGACTCTCAAGTTTACTCCTTTGGGGAGGGGGGAACCTGCACATCCACTAAATTGTTCTGGAGAAGTATGTGTGTATGTATACATCTACAATTTATATACATTCCTCTCAAGAGGAATACGTCTATAAGTTTACAAGGAAACACCTTCAGTTCAAAATATTTAGGCCTCCACGTTTACCTCTCAGGCTTAAGTAGAGAGATTCTTCATGTTATATTACATTACTATTTCCAAATCCTTTCGAGACATTAAAAGAAACAAAGACCATTTCTAATAACCACAGCCCTTTAGTTTCTCAAAGAGCCCAGGGGTTGAGAGGTTAGAGTGGAGTTTCCTGAGTCTTGTCGAGCAATATGTAGTTGAGGCAAAGGTCATGCTCCCCGTGTTTTGTTTTAAATAATATTGACCCATTAATTCTAAAGCTGCTTGTTCCTGAAATTATGCAGGATTATAGTTTGCAAACTGCCGGAGAATGAAGCAAATCAAGATGAATTACAGCCCTGGTCCTCCCTCCCATCCTCTGACATCTAAACGGGGAATGAGTTTGGTGTGAGGGTTTAAAAGAACGTTAAGCACCCACTCTTCCTTTGTTGGTGGTTTTCAGCTTTCTTTTTTTTAATGTGAAATTACTTTTGTAACAAATAGTAGCAAATACAACTTAGTCCTAAAGAAGTCATCACCGTGGCGCAAGGGAGGTCGGTGTGTTAGGCGTGAGGGTGAGGGGTAGTTCTGAGGTCTTTTGCTCTTCGGGTCACCCCCCCCACCCCCCCCGCGGTGGACAAAGACAAACATCACCCTGGCTGGGGAATCGGGAGCAAAAAGTAACCGCCAGTTTTCTGGGGCCGAGAAAACCTGTGTTTTTGCGCTTAAGTTGCTTTTATCGGACTGAAACTTTACCTATAAGCTTTTGGAGCTCAGACACTGAGTCTTTGTTCTGCATGGGAGTGCTGCTGCCACTTAAAGAGATCGCAGATAATGTCCCCTATTTAAGATCAGTGCTTAATGCACATTAACTTTCTTTCTTTCCTTTTTAAGCTCTGCCTCGGACCTGCGGTGGGATCACGCGGCTGTGGAGGGCAGATAAAAGCCCTTTGGACGAGGGTCACCTCCGTCCTTGTTGTTCACTTGAGAGCAGTGGAGAGGAAAACGGTCCCCACGGGCGGACTTTGGCTTCTGGAGCCGCGGGGCTCGTCAGTCCGGGCCTCCCAGAGCCTCCGCCGGGCTTGGGGGGAGGGGCGGCGAGGGAGGGGAATGGGAGAGGGGATTTGGGGATGGGGGCCTGGAAGCGCTAACGAGACCTGCTGGGAGGATTTGCGTCTGCAGGCCCAAGAACGACTTGGGAGCGCTGGGTGCAGGACGTGGAACTCGGCCTAGTTTGCTTGCTGAAACAGAACTCAATTTCAAGGAAATCAATCAAATCTGCAGGAAACAAAAATGGAAGTCGAGGTTTGGGAAGAGTTGTCACTTCCCCGACTTGAGTGGTGCAGGCTGTGGGCGGAGACTCGGGGCTGATGAGAGGCCCTTTCTCCCACCTCAGCTCTTTCCCAGGACTTCCAGAAGGGAGAATTACCCTCCTCACCTCCCTTTCCCACACCCATCCTCGCTGGCCCTTCGGCCCCTTTCCGCACCTCCTTTTCCCTTCAAGTGAGAAAAGCCTAGTTCCCTCGCCCCTCCCGCTCCCACGCTGGTCCCCCTACAGCCATCGCTACTGCCACCACCTCGGTTCCACTCAATCGATTTTTGCTGCATGTCAACACTTATTACCGGTGAGTGTGAGGTATTTTTTTCTCCTTCTCTAGGTCTCTTAATGATTTCTGAGCTAGTTGTGTATTAAAGTGCTTAAAGGAACCTTTAAGGCAATCTATAGCATGAACACCAACCTTCTCCGCTTGGGATCAAAGATGGCGAGCGGGAGGTCGGGCCCCCGGGAGCCCAGGCATCCCAGGCCTTGAGCCCTCGCCGCCCACCTCTGTGCCCCAGAGACTGGGGGGGGGGGGGGCTGGAACCCCGCGCAGACAATACGCGGTCCAAGGGCTTTTCCTCCCCGCCCCCCTCACCTGTTACTCTAATCCTTTCTCCGGTCTGTCCTCGTTTTTTAAACTTAAAATTCTTAAGGCCCCAAACTCTTCCTTCCCCTAATACTGAATTCAAATGGGTGGAAACCTGGGGAAAGGTAGATATAGCCCTCGTTTGTCTCAATTTCCTCCCAGTTCCTAAATCTGAGTTTTACTGCCCACAACATGGTTAGAAATTTAATTTTTAAAAATATGTTGGGCAGCCTGGGCCCTGTAGGCAGTTTGATTAGGGGGCAAATCCTCCCCTTCTCTTCCTGGCCCCGTTCTTTCTCGCACTCCCACCCTCTTCCTGCGAGGTGCTGAAACCCGGGAGTCCCTTTAGGAGTGTAACCAGAAAATACTAATGGGAAAAAAATAAAGAGCGTCTTAAAAGTCCCAATATTCCTCGAAAGCCCCATAAATTAACTCTATGAAGAGCGGCGAGTTCTTTTAAGGCGAGTCTATAAAAATCTGGCGCGATCTCGAAGGAGGACGACCCTCCCCCCAAGCCCCGTCGAGAATGTGACCAAACAAAGGTCTGTCCTGCAATCCACATCCTAATCCACGGGCGCCCTCGCCGCTGTCGCCAGTGCTCCGCAGCCTCCGGCCTCTCACAGGCGCTGCAACGCTGGGACTTCCAGGCTCGCGCCGACTTAAATTTTTGAGAGAGGAATGAAAAAAATAAAAGGTGTAATCAGATCAGAGGCCTTTATGAATATAGAGTCCCTATTGATTGTCTTATAAAACCCCTTTGCAAGCTGCAGTTAATATAAGCACGCGGGGAAGCCAGAAACATGGCTGTCTGAGGAAAGAGAGGTCGGGAAGTAAACGGGAGAAATTTCTTATAGCAGACTTTCAGAAGGAAATTTTTAAAACTATCCTTCTCCCAGCCTCCCTAATCTGACAGCTGCATTTTAACTGAACTTGAGAAAATGATCATTGAAGACGAGATGTTTTTTAAATGGGTTAAGTAGCAACCCGATTTTAGACACATTACTAATTTACTTTTTCAGGTTTTTACTTTGATCTTAAAAGTTTATTTATCACCGGCCCCACCCCACCCCCCAAAAGGAGGCCTTCTCATTGTTGACATTCTATCTGAAAAGATAGAAAACAGAATTTATTGTGTGTAGGATGCATAACTCCATTCACTTCTGTGCTATTTTATGCATTTTATGTAAATGTTGATTTTAGATTTTGTTTGAAGATTACAGAAGGTCTGCAAGAAATAAAATATCCCATTAAAGATGTATTTAATTCTACTTAATTACCTTTAAAAATCATTGCTACTCCTGTTGTAACAATGAGTTGTTAATGGTTCAATGGCAGTTGTAGAAAACAGGAGATATTGGAAACCAAAGTTACTCAGCCAAAGAATGACTAAAAGAACCGTCTACTTTTAAAAGAAAAAAAATTTTTAACATTTAATGAATATATGGTAAAAGTGTTTACTTTTAAGGGGTTGTGTGGAGGACTGCATTTTTTTAATTCTCTCAAAAGGGCTAAGAGAAGTTCAGACTCACTGGGCCCTCCCTGAGCAGGGTGTGTGTCTGCATCCCCTGACTTTGATGGATCTTTCCAGAGCCAGTTCTCCTATTCTGTTTTTCCTGCAAAAATGTTTAGGGTGTTCGCCCCACCCCTTGTTTCCCTGTCTTTTCCTCCCCCTATCTTTTCTCTCTTCTGTTTTCTTTATCCACTCCAAAGTGGGGTTTTTGTTTATTGACTTGCTTGCTTGTCTTCCATCAACTTAGAAAATGATCCCCTGATGCTGTGACCTGTTGTACCAGGACTAAGGCATGGTGTGGTTTCCTTAGAGCTCCGAGACTCCCTCTCCCAATGCTTCCTCCGTCCAGAAGCAGTAAAGTCTTCTGACTCGGCCACCAGTTTACATCAGAGCGGGACCACCCTACTCCCCCCCGCCCCCCACCATTCCCAGACCCACCTCCCCCCCGCCCCCGCACGCAGTCCTGGGCAGGACCTTTATCCTAGTCCCTTCGGGGAGATGAGACCTAGAGCCGTTTCCGCTGTCCCCGAGAAGTCAGTAGAGGAGCATACGGAATGTGACTTGGAACCTCGACCGGTGGCAACCCAGTTCTTGGGTGCTTTCCCCCGTTCTGCTAGTGTCAGCAGCCCCCTCAACTCTGCTCCTCTGGGCGGGGTTACTGCACCTATTTGAAGCTTGGTGGCGTCTTTCCTGGTCCTCTCGGATGAACTGGCAGGGCCTTTTCTAGTGTCACTTTACGCGGCCGCCTGTGTTGAATGGACCGCGAGTCTGACTGATTCACCCCGCTGTGTGTGGGCACGGGAGGACGGGAGCGCTGTTGTGGGCAGAGGCAGAGACCCTGCAGGCTGTCCCCAGCGCCACAGAAGGGGATTTGCCTGCAGAGCCCAAGGCGACAAACGACAGGTCACTTTGTTAGAAAATAAGATAATATCAAATAAAAGAAAGTCAAATAAAACCCTTCTTCTGCGGACCCTGGGCCTCCGGCGATGTTCATTCACAGGGCTCTCCTAACCTCAACGCCTCCACCCCCGCCTAAAATCCGTGAAATCGTAGGAGCCATTCTTATCGGATGAGGCAGAGTCTTGTTTGTCAGTTTCTCTGACGGCGGGGGGTTGGGAGGGGGGGAGCCTCCTGCAAACTCTGGGCTGCAGCTCCCGGCACGAAGCTCCCTTCCCCAGCCCGGAGCCTTCTTCCCCCGTGCAGCCCCGCCAGCCTGTCAACTGCCCAGCGCCAGGGGATGGCAGCCTGGACTGCGGACCGGGGCCTCCTGGACCCCTGGATTCCTCGGGGCCACGCGGCCCAGCCCTTAGGAGGACCCGCGGCGCCGCCGCTCCAAGTGAAAGTGCCCCCGAGGGCGGCATCGCCTTGGGCCTCACTGGCCACCCGCCCTGTGGCTTGGGCACGACCGTGTCCTACCGCTTTCTATTGACCACAACAGCTGCTTTATCTTAATGTTCAATTTTTGGCCGGCGACGTGGGAGAAGGGCGGTGGCAAGACGTGCTGCCTCGCATGACCCTGACGGTATTTTCAGAGGCACCCGGAGAAACAGCGGCCCCGAGGGCAACCTACGGAACTCCGGGGACTCCTGTCGTGTCCCCGGGCTGGTGTTTGCACGTCCCTCCGGACAACAAAACAGGAATCGAATCTGCAGCTTCCGCCACGCGCCCACCTCCCTCCTCCCGCGGCGTCCGCAGCCTGCCGACCCAGGCGAGCGTCGGATCCGGGCGGCCGGGGCGCCGCAGCCCGCCCTCCGAGCCCGCTGGGCCGAAGCGCCGGTCCTCGCGCCCGCGCGCCCTATGCCCCTGCACGCGCCGCTCCGGGCCTGGGCGTCGGCGTCGTGGGCGGTCGGGGCCTGTCCAGGGCGCGGCCTCCCAGCTGCGCCTCCAGGGACGCGCGCTGGGCCCGGGCCGCGGATCCGCCCGCTTCTCTGCCCCCTCGGAGTCGGCCTAGGGAGGCCCGGGCCGGAGGAGCCCGCCGCCACATCGCCCTCACCCTCTCTCGGGCTTCTGCGCCTTCACTCCCGAGCGGCCATATACCTTGCACGGGTCGTCCCTGTCTGCTTCCCTCGAGCTGCCTCTCGAAGCCCCGGGTTGAACATTAACCAGCCAGAGCTATAGAGTGGGGTAAAACGTTACATATAAAAATGAATCATCTATCCGATCCTGGGAGAGAGGACCTATAGCGAGCTCGGCGCCTAGAGCTGCCCCAGCCATGTCCCCGGCCCGATGCACCGACCCTTCTGGCGGCCACTTCCCAAGGACCGCTGCTGGCGGCTGAGGTCCAGTGGGGGCGGGAGGGTTCGGGGTTCTCGGACCAGCCTTTCTATTTGAGTAGCCGAAGTTTAGGTCTTCTAACACAAGCGAGCGCCCTTTCCTCTCACACTTGAGGTGCACAGAAAGGTCTGGAACAGCCTTTTCTCTCTTCCAAAGGTTAGTGGGAGCAGCTGCAGTTCCAGGAAGAGACGCAGCCCACAGGGTCGAGAACCCAGGCTGAGCGGTCGACTCCCGGGTCGGTTGCCAGCCCTGACGCTCCAGGTAGACCCTGGGAGGCACGTCTGGGTGGGTAGGGAGTGGAGCGGGTGCCGGCAGGGAGTGGAAGCGAGCGGTGGGCGGCGCAAGGGGCGCGGGCCTGGTCCCGAGGCTGAGACCGCGCGCAAGCCCTGGCCGGAGGTCGGGCTGAAAGCCGAGGTTCAGGTCCCACCCCGACCCGCCCTCGCCCGGACTCTGCTTCTTTCCTAACTCAGACCTATTTGTTTCTTTAAACATAAATAGTAGAAAGTTACAGTGGTACTTCAGCACTGACATGTGCTAGACCCAGCTGCCCAGTCAACTGTACAGAACTTATGAAAAGATAACAGAGCTGGAGAAGTAGTGCACCTCCTGAGTTCTTGTGGCCTCACCTGGAAACATTAGCATATTCCTGAATAGGAAGGTGATTCCCTTTACGTACCTCTCTCCCTCTCTCTCTCTCTCTCTCCTCCCTCTTTCCCTCTCCCCCATTCAAGGAAAGAGATAAAGTGGGTGCAAACCCGAGAAAGATGTGATGTTACAAGAGCTTTCAGGAATTGCCAGCCAACACGCGGAACAATTCTTCTACCTCTTAAGAAGATTTGTTTAATTCTATGCAAAATAGCTGCTTTACTCAAACTAGAGTGCTTGACCCATAATAACCTCTGGGTAAATATTTTTGAACAGGTAACCTCCACCTCACCCTACAACCCTACCTCTGATCTGTTCATTGAAGCAGCATGATTTTTACTGAGAGCATTCACCCAAATCCTTGTATTAGGTGTGTAATAAAGTGGCCGTGGTAGCGTGGATGTCTGGGGTGAACTCTGCATCATTCCATTACCCTCATGGTCATGTCTTAGCTTCCTCAAAGGCCACTGCTTCTCCTTCAGTGTGTGCATAGCGATCCTGAGAGTTTCAGGGGACAGGGGGAGGGTGGCAACTGAGACATTGGAGAACAAGGTTCTTCAGAGAATCAGAGGGTATCAAGCACGTGGTGAGTATCATGTATGAGTATTAGTTGGACATTAATCAGTTCCAGAAGAAATGGCTTTGAATTTAAGATGTGTTCACAGGATATGCATTGCTTCATGTAGTGTCACTGCTCTAACTTCAGTGCACACAAAATTCTATGTGATTCCCATAGAGCAATACAGCCCTTTTATCATCACCCAGCTTTGTGTTACCCCTCTTCCCCAAGAAAAGGAGGATTGACTCAAATGTTCTGCCAGTTAGCTCCCCAGAGAGAGTGAACACATCAAAAAAAATAAATTTAAAAATGTATGAATCACAGTCAGTTGCCCTCCAGTGACTTAGACACACGGAGAAACATAGGTGGATAAAGGGCATCTACTTTTAAAGGTGTGTGTGTTCGGGGAAAGGGGTATTATAGAGGGTCTTGTGGTGCTCACTCAAACTGTCTTCTCCCCCACCAAATTACCATGTTATCTGACACCCTCAATCTATTTGTGTCCTGGGTAACAGACAGTTTGACCAAGAGGTCACAGACTACAGGGCTTGGGTGATTGGAAACAAGTTTGACAAGAAAGGAATCTGGATGGGGTGCCACAGTGGAGGTGGAGAGAGGATGAGGCCACAGTAGCTAGAGTAGCCTGGCAACCCTGAGCCTCTCCTGGACCTTGCATTCGCACACAATGCCTTGTCAGAGAACAGGGGAATAGGAAGAGGTATCAGTACAGCTTCATGGATGGGAGAAATTTCAGTACCTCTCCTCATCCCTTTTCTTTACCTTCCCTTTTATTTCCTGCCTTCTTCATGTCCTCCTTTTTGCCCTTCTCCCATCTCAGGAGCCTCTCCTCAGAATTCTAGCTGCTCCTGGATTATCCTCTGCTTGTCCCCTCTTTTGAATTAAGGCTTCAGATTGTTTGTAGTGTTTACTCTTCCAGATAGGAAATGTTGTTTTATCCAATCAAGAGTCTACCTGTAAACCATTTGTATTCATAAATATCGAGTGCTTAAATGAACAATAAAGGTGTCAGGGCCAATAGGTAATGCATGCAATACGGAAATCTATCTTTTCATGGCAACTGACGGACTGTGCACCATTCTTTTGAAAAGCCCCATTGCATTCTGGGTATCCCGGAAGGGTCAGTGAGCACACTCCTTTCATCCCAGGCAGCATTACCCTTAGCACTGGGACTGCCAAAGTGGTAAATCTCAGTTCAGTTTACTAATTCTCACTTTGGAAGCTCCTCTGCCTGAAACTACCAGCTCTGGATTTGCACACATTGTCCAAATTATGTGTTCCAGGAGAGCACAGATATAGTTCTGTGTAGAGTTTATGTGCTAATGCGAGTTCCTTTCTGAATCTTTCCATATAAAAGTATTTATTTTTCTTGTGTTATATCCTATTGTTATTATCTTAGCAGTATCTTGTGGTGACTTTTCTTCCTTTCATGGTTGGGAAACACCATTATTGGCATTCTGTAACGTTCAGATTAGAACTTGATGGAAAGTCTTCTTCCTCCCAGAAGGGCGGCCCCATTTCCATCCTCCTCTGTGTCCTTTCCTTTCTTATGTCTTCCAACATGTCTGTTGGAGGTAAGTCTGATTCTCACATCTCTCTTCCTTTTTACTTTTTTTTTTTTTTATGCGGTACGCGGGCCCCTCACTGCTGTGGCCTCTCCCGTTGCGGAGCACAGGCTCGGGACGCGCAGGCTCAGCGGCCATGGCTCACGGGCCCAGCAGCTCCGCGGCATGTGGGATCTTTCCGGACCGGGGCATGAACCCGTGTCCCCTGCATCGGCAGGCGGACTCTCAACCACTGCGCCACCAGGGAAGCCCTCCTTTTTACTTTTTAAATTTCATTTCTGGGTGCTCATTGTTCCCACACCTGAAAACTATCTTTTTTTTTTCATTGTCATGTGTATACGTTAATCCCGAACTCCTAATTTATCCACACACCCCCTTCCCCCCTTTTCCCTTTGGTAACCATAAGTTGATTTTCTAAGTCTGCGGGTCTATTTCTGCTTTGTAAATAAGTTCATTTGTATCTTTTTTTTTTTTTTTTTAGATTCCGCATATAAGTGATATCGTATGATATTTGTCTTTCTCTGTCTGGCTTACTTCACTTAGTATGATAATCTCTAGGTCCAACCATGTTACTGCAAATGACATTATTTCATTCTTTCTATGGCTGAGTAATATTCCATTGCAGAAAACTACCTTTTGTCTATATTATGCCTTTGTTAATTACCACGTGGGAAGTTTTAATATGAGTTAAGATTTGGGGGATCATTTTCTTTTAAGCTTTTTGTGGGAGCGTGGCATAATACTTGGTAAATAGTAGATGTTCAATAAATGCCAGTGCATCAAACAGTGTAACTAAAACGTTGTTCACAAAAATCAAAGTTCAAAGACATTAAAATATATTGAATTGGCATAAATTAAATCTCAGATTAATTCTAATTAATTTCTAAACTTTTCTCAACAAATCAAACATGTAAAAGGATTCTACAGAAGAAATTTCATCTTAATCTTTTTTATCATCTCTACTATTACCTTTATGTCAGCATTTTTATGATGATGAATCATATCATTCATCATTTTTCATCAGGGTTCATACAATAATGTATATATTTTAATGTTTCTTAATATATCTCTATTAAAATAAAGATTTAAAATATATATAGCTTTGGGCATGTGTGTGGTAAGGGAGACAGGAGATTTGTGTGTGTGTGTGTGTGTGTGTGTGTGTGTGTAGGCGGCGTCAAGACACATAGAAGACAGAATTTTTCCAGCTTACAATGTCAAAACCTAGGATCATTTTACTAGTTAAGAGATTATGATCTACAACTCTCACAATTATTTTACACTTTTAACAGTTTCGCTATTCACAATATACAGTAAAATGCAGTGCATCAAAATATACTTGGGGGCTTCCCTGGTGGCGCAGTGGTTGAGGGTCCGCCTGCCGATGCAGGGGACGCGGGTTCGTGCCCCGGTTTGGGAAAATCCCACATGCCGCGGAGCGGCTAGGCCCGTGAGCCATGGCCGCTGAGCCTGTGCGTCCAGAGCCTGTGCTCCGCAACGGGAGAGGCTACAACAGTGAGAGGCCTGCGTACCGCAAAAAAAAAAAAAAAAAAAAAAAAAAAAAATATATATATATATATATATATATATATATATATACTTGGACTAAGTTGTTTTTTCACTTTTATAGTTAAAGACAAAGAAACTTGAGAAGTTAAGAATGTTGGTCAACCAAAAAACAACAAAAAATTGTTAACCCAATTAGATGTTAATTAAAGTCATAAGTTAAACAAACCATGGTTATATTTATCTCTGCTAATTGTTGCCCAGTAAGCTTCAAATATTTTTTAATTAATTTGTTGGTGGCAAAATATTCCTTAGATCATTTATCCCATCCACTCCCACTTTCTAGCGGCTACAATAAACACATATCACTACACCAATGGGCGAGTGGCTTTACTTTTGATGAGACACCTATGAAGCACTTAATAATTCTTATTATACCAGAAAAAACAATGTTTTGCCTTATCCAGCTAAATAAATGAACATACAAACAAATACATACATGAACAAACAAGTAAATGTAGGGATTGGGTTGGTAGGGAGTTACAATGAAATGGGTTTTGCAGTGCCCATAGAGCTTTCAAAGACCCCAGTTTCTACTGAAGAATCACTAGCCCTGGCCTGGCTGTTTCTTAGGAGCACTCGAGAGAGGGTTAGATGACTGGGGATTCACAAAATCAAGGGGGAGGATGCCTGGGAACTTACAAAATGTGATAGAGTAGACAAATATCTTTGATTGGCTAAGGCACTATAATCATCATTTAAAAAAATTATCTACACACTCATAAGACAGCGGGCCAATATTATTTTGATAGCACTCTACATATATTTTTACCATTATTTTTTGAGTTATTTTATATATAACCTTTTCTAAATGTGACTACAGAGTGATACAGAAGATCTGATTTGTTGAGTACTTTCTATGAGTCAGTGAGCTAAGTGATTTTCATATGTTACCTCAATCAGTTCTCACAACAACCCTACAAAGTAGGTACTATTACTTCCTTATTTGACAGATGAGAAAACTTATGCTTAGAAGTAACTAGCCTCAGGCTACCCATTTAAAGAATGGCAGAGGTGAGCATAGAATAGGACTCAAACTAGGCACAATCTCCCAACTAATAAGCAAACTGCCACTGTGAAAGAATTTAGTCTTCGGTATCACTTTCTGTTGATGTGATTAGAAAATGCCATTCATAAAAGGCACATATAGGGACTTCCCTGGCCGTTCAGTGGTTAAGGCTTCGCCTCCCAATGCAGGGGGTGCAGGTTTGATCTCTGGTCGGGGAGCTAAGATCCTAGATGCCTCTGGGCCAAAACAAAACAAAACATGAAACAGAAGCAATACTGTAACAAATTCAATGAAGACTTTAAAAATGGTCCACATCAGGGGACTTCCCTGGTGGTCCAGTGGTAAAGAATCCACCTTATAATGCAGGGGACATGGGTTCCATCCCTGATCAGGAAACTAAGATCCCACATGCGGTGGGGCAACTAAGCCCGCGTGCCACAACTACTGAGCTCGCGTGCCTCAACGAGAGAGCCTGCGTGCCACAAACTACAGAGCTCACGCACTCTGGAACCCGTGCCACAACTAGAGAAGAGAAAATCCACACGCCACAACTGAAGAGAAGCCCACACGCTGCAACTAAGACCCAACGCAGCCAAAAATAAATTAAATAAATTAATTAATTAAAAATCTCAAGAAAAGATATAAAGTCATTTAAAAAATGGTCCACATCAAAAAAAAACTTAAAAAAGCACATATATTAAGGAAATATATGAAAAGTGCTATGAGAATAATATTGCTTAGTTTTTGAGATGAATAGTGTTTGAAAAAATGATTATAGTGACTAAGCCAATCAAAGGTAAAATTGTTCTTCACTTTTCACATGCATTTCAAGGCACATTTCTTAGACTAAGGCAATAGACACAACCTCTTAAGATATTTTGAAATGTGACATGTTAGATATGATAGGAAAAGGAGCATTCTTACTGATATTAAAGAAAGGATACACACACACAGAGACATCAGTTGGCATATGATCAAGTGGTTTTTCCTTGGTCTTGTACATTACAACCTGCTTCACTCCCATTGTGCCTTTTCGAGGCTGACTCTAGATCTCAGCCTAGACATCCTTACTCTGGAAAAGGCCTTCCTACATCTTGGCATTGAATTAGGTCAAGGTGCCGCTCCTGTGTGCTCCCACAGCTGTATCAAAGCACATAACACAATTCCATGAATTTAACACTTGAAGATTATAGGCCAGTTATTTTGAAGAATGTCTCAATTTGTTCTGTGTGAGTGATATTTTCATATAATTAGATTCAGATTGCATATATCCTATGATATTCAGGAATATCACAGAAGTGATGCTGTGTTCTTAGGCACACAATGTCCACTTAGACAGTATTTGGTGACATTATATTGATCACTTGATTAAGGTGGTGCCTGTTAGCTTTTCTATTGTATTATTACACCTTTCCCCACTGTAGTTAGTATTTCACCAGCAGCTTTATGGTGAGGCACCGAAGCCTCCTTTCAACAGCCATCTGTGTGAGCTTGGGAGCAGATTCTTTAGCTCTTCATATGTCTGCAGCCCTGGCCAACAACTGACTGCAACCTAAGCTGCTTCCAGATTCCTGACCCTCAAAACTGTGTGAGATAATAAATATTTATTGTTTTAAGATGCTAAGCTTTGGAGTAATTTGTTACATTTCAAAAGATAACTAAGACACACTGTACCTACCTCCCATCTTCCGAAAGTTTTTGTCGCTTTTCATCTGTTATAGTCTTTTGCCTTCTTCTTTGCACTTAGGGGTTTATTCTATTTTCCTTTCTTGCTGCCATTTTAAATGCATTTGGGGGAAAATAAAGATAAACAAATATATTCAATTTTCCACATTTTATCAGAAGTCCAAGGAAGTGAATCTTAAGTACAGATTTGAAGGAAGGCAAGGGTAGGACTTAATGATGCTGTGTAAGAAAAACATTTGAGACAGAAGAAATATGAGATAAATACCAAGAGGCAGAAAAATACTTTTATAGAAAATAATAAGCAACTGAAAAGTATTTTAATTTCATATTTAGTAAATGTAATTCTGATTTTTAAATGTATAATTTTAAGAATAATTTTTTTGTCTGTCCAGCATCTCACTCCGTCTTCTGGAAGCAGAACTGTCTTCCTTTCGGAGGAACTGCTCTTCTCTTTATTCAAACTCTGTTGTTCTAGTCAGGCTGCCGATTATAGAACTGGTCATTCTGTTCATAGGAGGAGGCATATGATATAAGGCTGGTATCTTTTGTCCTTCCCTGAGAATTTTCAAATGAGATTTAAAGAAGAGAAGTAGTGCTTTTCATGATGAAGAGATGAGATGTCAAAAGCCAGGTTCTCCAGGGCAGAATGTTGTAGTGTCTAGTAAGACCGAAAGCTGACTCAGAAAAGCACAAATGAGAGCTGGCTGGAGAAAGTCTAGCTGTGTCCCTGTTCCTGTGATCCTGGAGGTCCAGCTAGATCCATGCCCTTCCTGAGGTTTTGCTGCTCAGGTCAGTATATTTCTTGTTTCACCCATGGTAGCTCAGATTTGGTTTCTGTTACTTGCAACCCAAAGAGTTTTTGTTTCAACAGTGTCCTCTCCCCGACCCCCATGAAGTCTTCTTCCCTGAGGAGAGCAGAAGAGGGTGCTTTGGGAACCGTGATTTGAGATAGCCTTTTGGGGTCCTCAGGGGCTCCAGTGTAAGTAGAAAATCTCATCTTCTAGTGGCCTTCTGCTAACACTGCTCAGGAAGTATTCAGGGGGTGAAGAAGGAGAGTTGTGTACATAAACACACACACACACACACACACACACACACACACCTGTCCAGCTTTTTTGCCAACACAATAATATTTATTGAAGGTCTATTATATTTCAGGCACTTTCACAAACATCTGTTCTGCATTAGTCTAAGAACCTAGATTTTCAGACTGTTTCTAATTATAGATGAGATAACACCTTTAATACAAAAGATGTTAAATATTAGTCTTTATGAAATGGGAAAGTTATGAGCAAAGACTCATTCTGTGCACCTTTCTATACCTTCTCCAGGTTTAATCACCATTTGGGTGTCTCTTTTGCTTTCATAATAAAAGGTTATCCCAAGAAACTTGAAAGAAGATTGCAAATGCAATTTCAGTATTACTATTTGAATGACTTGTTTCTAAAGACATCTTGAAAAAGACTATAAAAAATGAACAAAAAATCCAAATTAAACTATAACTAAATAGCGTGACTTGCCTTGAAATTCTAGCTTTATTCATGTAAGTTTGTGTCCTCCAAAGAAGCGGACTGAAACAAGTCAGCCCAAATCTATATAAACAGACTTAAGTTTGGGAGAGCTGCGGTGTTAAAGGCATTAATTCCAACTTTGATTATTACTTTGAAACTTGGACAAGTAGTGTTTGTCCAGTAATTTCTCATGTGTTTTTCCCCCCTCAGTCTTCCTGGGGGAAAATGGTTATGACAGCTTAGAGCTTTCTTCTGAAGAAATTTCCACACTGGCAAAGGTACCAACTTTTCACTTTCACAGTGGGTGGTCCAGCACAGAAATTCCCCAGTGGCTGAGATTCTGGAGCCTGACTGGGCCTCCCATAAGCTAAAGTGTTTAAACATTTTTATATGTAATTTAAGATGTGAACTGTTATAATTAAGAATGGGTAATTAGATTTTTCCCATTGGAAAAGTGTAAGGAATTCCCAGTATATTCTGTAGAGTTAAGACTGTAAGTCCGTGTCAAAAATTAAATTCCTTCTTGCTCACTTTTTAAAGCAATGTAATTTCTTGATTCCTTATTTTGCTTTTCTGTTTTTTACCCTGTATTCTATACCCTTCTAATGTTTTTCTTAATTGTTAAATATACACATATATTTAACGTATAATTCATAATGTTTTGTTTTCTAAATTTTTAAATAAAAAGTTATTGAACACTGTTGTAAGACTGTTCTAGAAACAATAGAGGATAGGGAGCTAATAATCATATATACACTACCAAACGTAAAATAGATAGCTAGTGGGAGGCAGCTGCATAGCACAGGGAGATCAGCTCGGTGGTTTGTGACCACCTAGAGGGGTGGGATAGGGAGGGTGGGAGGGAGGGAGACGCAAGAGGGAGGGGATATGGGGATATATGTATATGTATAACTGATTCACTTTGTTATAAAGCAGAAACTAACACACCATTGTAAAGAAATTATACTCCAATAAAGATGTTAAAAAAAAAGAAGACACTAGGATGGTTTGATCTGACATCAGCCATAATGCTGCATTCATTTTTTATCTCTGAAAAATAAAATTTAAAAATACTATAAATCAACTAAAAAAAAAGTTATTGAACACTGTTGTAAGACTGTTCCAGAAACAATAGAGGATAGGAAGCTAATAATCATTTATTAAGATAAGTGTTCTATACACATCACCTCATTTAATTAATCATTTAAAAAATCTATGAAATAGGCACTGCTATTCCCATTTTACAGATGAGGGAACTGAAGTGCCAAGAGATTAATTTGCCTAAAATCACCTAACTAGAAACTAGTAAAACTAAATTTAAATCTGGTATTGTTTGACCTCCAAAGGTTTTTCTCTTAACCACACTATACTGTTGTTTCTACTCATTGAACCAAACCAATTTATAATACTTACTCAACTCATTACATGATGGTTCCAACTCAGAAACAACCACCTCTAAGTAATGCAGATGTGCTAACTACTACACATAGAATGATACAACCTATGTAGGTAGAAAGTTTAAGATAAACAAGAAGAGATAAATCATGTAAGCATATAACTGGAACCTAAGTTAGAATTCAGTAAGTACTTTAGGGGTGGTACAAAGTATCTTGGACTTTCAGAAAGAGTGAGCATACTTCTGGTTGGGAGGATTAAGACATCATGCTTGAGATTCCTTTAGATTTTGACTTTGAAGATGAGCAGGGTTTTAATAGAAGTGGAGGGAGAGCATTTCAGGCAGAGGAAAAAGCATGATAAAGACTTAATAGTAGCTGTGGGATGAGTTCGGTGAACCAAGAATAATGCAGCCTGGGGAAGTAGTGGAAGATAAAGCTGGGAAGCTAAACTGTGGCTAGAATGTGGCAATCATTGAAAGCTAGACTAAGAAGTTTCGAGTTCACTGTGCAGGCACTGAGCAGACGGGAGTGAGGTTTTTGTGCAGTATAATGAATGGAGAGAAGCTGTACTTTAGTAAGTTGATGTGGCAAGGATGTGTAACCAGACTGCAACAAGAAGTAAACTAGATGGTTTAAACTGGGGTATGATAGAGAGAAAAGAGGAGATAGAGCTGAGAAAGGCAGCCAAAAACTACATTGCATGAGAGGGTTTAGAGAAAGGACAAATTCAGAAAAACTTCAAGTGTCTGAGTTATAAACTTCAGTTATTCTGAAGTTATAAACTTCAGTTATTCTGCTGAATGATGATGCCATTAGCAGAAATATGGAAATGATATTCATTTGAAAATGATATTCAAATGATATTCATTTGAAGAATAATTTCTTAAGTTGGGTTAACAAGAAAAGGAATCATGGCAAGGCAGATAGGGAGAAATACAGTTTTGGAATCCCACCATCAGGAAGTCCAGATTTTCCTGATACAAAATTCCCCAACTGACACATTCAACCAAGACTGATTTTACTGAGAGTTCAAGTTGCTGGCAACCTATTATGATTTATAAGGCAGCCAAAAGCTTGCCAAAAACTTTTCATTTATTTGTCAACTGTATCCAAAAATCCACACCATTAGATAGTCTGATATGGATTCAGGCTTCGACAAAAGGTCCCTAAATGTCATTAGATTGTCCACCTTTTTTCAAAAAGATCTGAATAGGCTGAAATACAGAATTGAAACTACAATTGGAATTCAATGATAGATATGGGTAATTTTTACATTTAAAAAAATCAATAAATAACCAAAGTGATGAAGTTGGCTTACAGAAACTCCTTAAAACTAAATTATCAGGGATTTTAGTGGACATAGTAGCCAGCCTTCATGATGACCCCAATTATTCCAGGCTCCTATAATTCACATCTTGCAATCCCCTTTCAAAATGAATAGGGTTAACCTGTGTAGCTAATAGGATTTGTGGAAATGATGATGTGTGGCTTCCAAGGCTGGGGCATAAAAAATATAGCACCTTCTGCTGTGCTTTCTTTTGGATCACTTTCTCTGGGGGAGAAGTAGCTGCCATGTCATGAGGACACTCAGGCAGCCTTACGAAGAAATCCATGTGGTGAGGAACTGAGGCTGTCTGCCAACACTCAGTATGAACTTCCAGACATGTGAGGGAGCATCTCTGAAGCAGAACCTACAGTGCCAGTCAAACTTTCAGATGGCTACAACCTCAGCCACTCTCTTGAATCCAACCTCATGATAGACCTTGAACTAGGACCACTTCTCTAAGCTGCTCCCAAATTCCTGACGCACGGAAACTGATATTAAACTGAGATACAGTTGCTTTCAGCCACTAACTTTTGCAGTAATTTGCTACACATTAATAGATAATATATTAGGAAGTGGGTTGCTGCATAACAAATCCTAAAAATGAGGGAGAGGCATTGGAATTAGGCAGTAGTAGAAACTAAAAGGATGTTGAAGAAAGTATTAGTGGAAGTTGAAAATATCTTGAACAGACTGTTATTATAAACCTGATGGCCTTTGAGGAGGGTGCTAGTGAGGAAAATGTTATAGGAAACTGGACGAAAGAGGATATTTTTAATTCAGTGGCAAAAGCTTGAGCAACAATATCACCTGCAGTGATGTGGGAACTGGAAAATGAATCTAATAAAATAGATGATCTAGTTAAGGGATTTTCAGTCAGAGTGTTAAAGGTGCTGTTTGATTTCTTCGTGCTGTTTATGGTCAAAGAGAGAGGGGGAAGATAAGCTAAAGGATGGATTGTTAAACTAAAAAGAAAGCCAAGACTTAGTCTTGAAAATTTCCAGCCTCTCAAGATGGGAAACAATGCAAAAACAAAGAAATGGCTTCTGAGCAAAGATCAAATCCAGGCACTGTCAGGCAATCATAGCATAAAAATGAAGCCGAGGATATGATTGTAAAATCCTTTGCTAAGATCTGAGAAAGATCTAAGATTATGACTCATGAGAGCTAGTCAGTCAGGCATTAGGGCTTCTAGGAAGTTTTAGGGTACTGTCCATCAGTAATCTCAGCAGAAACCCTGAGTAGATAAGGGATTATCTCAAACAGATTTGTAGGTGTGGCTTTTGTATGATGGAGTAAACCCCAGTAAGATTCACAGGAGACCCGCAAATTTTTAAAAAATACTTAATTGTTAGAAACATCAGCAGCTTGGACTGAAAGGAACAGAGATAGAACAAAAGGAAAAGAGCCTTTGGACGTATAGGCAGGAACCAGACTGAGAAAATTACACAGCTTCAAACGTAGGCTACCTTTCATGGAAAAATAAGTTAACTCAGAAGGCAGAAACCAAGAGCTTAAAGGTCAGAGCCAAGATTCATGGAAAATCATTCCCAAGAGGCAGTAGGAATAAGTTCTAATGAAAGAAGCTCCAATATTTGTCTAGCTGGACTACAGAATCACTATGGACCTATATTCCTCTTGCTTTTTGCCCTTTGAACAGGAACATGTATAATGGTTAACCTATTCCTCCTCCATCATTGTATGTCAGGTGTCGGGGGGCATTGGCGGTGGGTGGACAGATATCTTACCTCTTTAATCACAGGTCTTCAGATCAAAGAGCTGTTCTCAAGGAGCTATGCTCAAGGAACCATACCCAGAAAGCTTCATCCACATCTGGGCCTGGTTGAAATGACAAGATTCTAGACTTTGAGATGATGCTGTAACGGGATGAAACTTTTGGTGGCCTTGAGAAGGTGCGAGTACAATTTACCTGTGGGATGAAGGATAGAGGATGGACTCCAGGGTTAGCCTCCAACATGGCCCCCAAATAATTCTTGCTTCCTGATATTCATGCCCCTGTGTAGTCCCTCCCTTCCCACACTGGATAGGGCTGACTTGTGTAACCAGTAGTATATTATGGAAATGACAATATGTGGCTGCCAAGACTAGGACATAAAGGTTATTGTGGCTTCTGCCTTGCTCTCTCTTGGATCACTCACTCTGGGGGAAGTCAGAAATCATGTCATTTCATGAGGCCACTCAAACAGCCCTAAGGGCAGACCCATGTGGTAAGGAACTGAGCCAGCATGAATTTGACTGCCATATAAGTGGGCCATCTTAGAAGCAGATCCTCCAGCCCCAATCAAACTTTCAGAGGATTGGAGATCTAGCTGAAATTTTAACTGTAACCTCACGAGAGACACTAAACCAGGATTACCCAGCTAAGTTGCTCTCAAATTCCTGAACCACAGAAATTGTGAAAGATAATAACTGTTCATTGTTGTTTTCAGCCACTAAATTTTGGGGTAATCTTTATGAAACAACAGATAACTAAAACCATGAACTACAATCTTATGAGGTAATAAATGACTGCTTAAAAATATTTTGTGTTTTTCAACTGCATCAATTGAACAAAGGTTCCGTATCAGCTATGGTAATAGTTCACTTCTAGACTTATATCAATTTAAGATACCGTATATAGTTTGAGTCATATACTTTGAAAGACATTGGCAAACACACTGAGAGCACTAAAGGACTATCAGGATAGTGAAGACAACAAAATATAACATGAAGAGTACGTGAAAACAACTAGTGATTTGTCCTTAAGAACAGCTGGTGACCCTTTGAGTAAACTTAGAGGTGACATGGCCTCTGTGCATGTGTTTAAAGCATGAGCACAAGAAACATGTAATAGATATATCCTGCATATCCTACGTTAAAAGGGCAGAAAGAGAACAAAAGGCTAAAAGTTATAGAACAGTAGATTTCAAATAACACAGAGAAGCATTTTTTGATGCTTCCAATTCTCTAACAGAAGAATAATTTCTTCATAGGAAGAGTTGAAACACAGGCTAGATTATCACCTATGAAAAATGTAGTACAGAAAAATACTGGATTAGGATGCTGGATGAACTTTGCAAAATGTCTTTAAGGCTGCTTTCCAAGCTGATCTAAGATACATTTATTCAGTTGCCTGCAATAAATAGCAGATTTATAGGAACTCCCTTCCACAAACTTCCAAAGTCTTGTAGAAGTTTCATCACAGGTGACACAGTGGACATTTTGCAGATCCATGGAATGTAATTATTGTTTTCCCAATTACATGAGCATCTAGAAACAAACCAGAGGGACAACTACAGAAGGAAGACATCTCCATGATCCTAATTTGTCCTGAAGATTAAAAAAAAAAACGTCTCTGGGATAGATGTATTTTCTGAAGCTAAGATTCACATTCAGTTTTGACCTCACTTTAAAGCAGAACATTGTGGATTAGATTGATTTATAAGATTTAAAGTCAACTTGCATATCACAAGGTACAAAGAAGGTAAGCAAAAATCATTTTCTCCACTGGGAGTCATTTCATTATCTACTGTTTGAGGAACATCCAGAGGATCCATTATGTGCCATATTTGTAAGTGTTAAGCTTTCAATCAACTAAGCAAAGTCATAAAATTGTTGATGACAGAGTTCAGAAAAGATCTGAGGATTCTTAATTCTTAATGTAATCCTCACAATTTTGGGGTTTCTTAAGAGCTATATTATTTTTTCTGGAGGGATAAAAATAAAAACTACACAGGAGGCACAAACTTCTATGTAAAAAGTAAATAAGTTACAAGCATATATTGTACAGCACAGGGAGTACAGCCAATATTTTATAATAACTTTAAATGGAGTATAATCTGTAAAAATATTGAATTACTATGTTGTACACCTGAAACTAATATAATGTTGTAAGTCAACTATACTTAAACAAAACAAAAACATACACAGAAGATGAGTTGATATCCTCATCCTTAAAAAGTATCTTAGGAACTACTGCTGGGAAAATATTTACAATTATAAAAACAATATGCCTGCAACACTTTATTTATTAGATAATTTTGTCTAATGTAATAATAGTTCTTTAAACAGAAATGTGGTAAACAAAACTATACTCTTTTCCAATTGTCTCTGAAGTTATTAAGGAATCTTTTCTCATTTTTACCATCTATAAATTGGGATTAATATTTATGTAGAATATATATGAATGTTATGCAAACACTGATTTGTTATCTACTGTGCTTTGAAGAGGAAGATTCTGACAATTGTGAAATACTTTTTAAAAAAAGTTTCATTTCTCAAATTTATTAAGACAGTGATCGTATGTTCACTGAATAATGCATATTAAAATGCCAACCTTAAGCCTAAAGTAAACATTTTTTTTGATGTTACACAGGCTCAGTGTCCTGAGCTCTTCCCAGGGAATGTAAAAGCCCATTCTTAGGTTGCTGTCTTAGAAAAAGCTCATGTTCAGCATCTTTTCTTATCATTGATCCCCGAGGCTAAGCCTCCCAAGTTATTTTTCCATCATCATTATTTTTATTTTATATTACCAGTATAGATTAAGTAGAAAAATATATAAGGCAAAGTATTCATAAATATATCAACATTTGAACATGGATACTTGCCTTTCAAACTCTTAGTTAATATGCCAAGATTTTTAGATTGTAGTTCAAAGTTCTTAAGTTCTTTGCTTTATAACTGAGGGGGAATGTCTGCTTTTTTCACTTCTTACAAAATGTTTCTAGCCTATGAGCCTTCACCAGTCCCTGGGATCCACTGGGATTAACATTTATAAACTGCAAATACACAAAAAGCAAAGGGACAAGGCTTTCCAAATAGGTATAAATTTGTTTTTGTGGTGGTAAATGAGGTAATCTTAATTATTAAGAAGAATGGAGAACACTCATTTTCAACATATATTGCAATTAAATTCAGTTTGTTTAAAAACTGAATTGTTCCGGGTTTAGAATCTAGAAAATGTATAAGAAAGTATATTTCTGATAATGATAGGAGTACCCACTTTTCATACTGGATGGCTACTTATATGTGACAATGCTAAATATTTAAACTACTGAAAAATTAATGTATTTATTTCCCTTCTTAGAAAGGCTGCAGGCTTTTTAATTCGAAAGGCATTGTTAACCTATGAAGGTTTAATGTTAAGGACATTATAATATAAACTAACTAAAACGTTGAATGTCTTTGTACATGGAGTATAATTTTTTATAGCTATGTATTTATTTCCTATAATGGAAACTAACCTCATATAATTTTTATTTTATCTTTTTTACTCCTTTTTTTTTTTTTTTTTTTGGCAGTGCCGCGCGTCTTGCGGGATCTTAGTTCCCTGGCCAGGGATGGAACCCTTGCCCCCTGCAGTGGAAGCGCGGAATCCTAACCCCTGGACTGCCAGGGAATTCCCTATAATTTTGAAAAGAAAATAAATTTTAAAATGTAGAATGAATGGATTTCTATTTTCTCAACCATCTTTATAAATCATATGCCAATATCAAAATGTCTCATTGTTATTGGCATACAGAATATTTATGGAAGTTCAATATCCCTTTTCTTTTAAGTCACAGCTTAAAGTAAGTTTTCAGTGTTTGACTTAAAATTAATTCATTCTCAACTTGTATAATCCTTAGCCCTAATATATTAATTACAGTTCTTCCTTTGTGGCTCTGATATTTACAGTTTAATTCATAGTAAGATAATATTTGAAATAACACTATCAGTGCAACAAAGAACATGCATCTTCATATTTTAGAATATAATTTCCTAGAGACTCTGATACATTATTATAGCTATAAAAGCCTATGGTTAACTCCGTGCATTAAAACAACAGTGAAGAAATAAATACATACTATTTCAGATGGTATAATGGAAAAGAAGAGAGATTCAGTGTGGAATACACTGACCATTACCAGGGATTCATGGGTCACCTATCCTCTTTATTCATTTTTAAGTAAAAGCAAGATCAAAACCATCAATTCAATAGCACAAGTATTCAGACTGCATTTCTTTAAAAAGTGTTTTGGGGAATGCAGTTTGGAGAACATCTGGCCCATCGACATGCAAATAAATACTAGTAAATACTTGACTTGGAGGTGCTAATATTGATCACTTATAGTCTAAACATGGCACATAAGACTCTAAAACTTTTCTTTAGCTCTGAGCTCTTATGATGGTTTCCCACTGATTAAAAAAAAAAAAAAAAGGCAGAAATGCCATTCCTTTCAGTAAAGGATTTGAGGGAACTTTTTAAGGACATAGAGTTTTTTTTTTTTAATTTAACATAAATGTAATTAAATTATTGGGGAAATTTTTTCTTAAAAACAAACACTAAATTATGAGCTAACCTGGATCTTATATATCTTTGTATCCTCAGATCCTAACAGTATCCAGCACCAGGTAGAAATTCACTAAATAGGAATTGAATTAATTATTTTACGAATGAAATAAAACAAATATTAAAAAAAATTAGCATCATTAGTATTATTAAGTTTGGCATTAATTCAATGATAACAACTCAGTATATTTTGTTTTCAAGGGTCAAATCTGTATCATTAAACATTAATATTTTATAGGTAATTCAAAACTTTATACAGTTAGGCACAGTTGTATAAATACTATTTATTAACTCATATTAATTTTAAATTAATATGGAATTAATAAATGTTTTTCTGGTTAAAATCCCAAGCATGAAATATATCAAATAGGATGTAAATGAACTGTTGATGTCAAGTCACAAACAGCTAAAAAATAGAAATGTATAATAGAAATGTGAATAGGTCTGAACATCTGTCACATATTGCTAACTAGAATAAGTGTCTTTGTTTAATTGAATCTGGAGTTTATTTGCACTTATTCCAGACACTTGGAAACAAGCTATTGTTACTGTGATTGTTGGTGAACTTTTAATGGATCAGATGCTATGCCAATTTTAATAGGCAGTAATTTTTGGTCTAAAAGTATGAATGTGTGAAAATTAAAACAAAATGGAAATGCTGACAGATGTTCAGCTTGAAGATCACTACCTTGGACTTTATCTTGTGTTTTCAAGTTCTTTTCTCATCAGATGCTGTAAGAAAACCTCTAAACAGCCCTTGAAATGACAGTACATCTTCGCTGAGATGTCCTTCTTGAATCTGCATATTTTTATTCTCAAATTATGTTATATGTCCAGATCTACTCTAGGACTACTAAATATATAATAAGTAATACTAATTTACTAAAAAGAATTGCTCCCTCTAGTGAATTCACAGTATTACTTCAATCTCTGGCACGGTTGCACTGAGTAATTTAATAAATGATAAAAATGATAATGACTATTAGGTTGATGATAGTGGTCTGGCCTGCTTTTGCGGTATTAACTTTTAATGTTTTCTGTGCTTGAATATAGGGAAGTTTCATAATGATCAATTAGAGCTGCTTTCTGGATATTTCAGAACACTACATTTAAAAAACCTGCATCGAAAAGATAATTTATTTCTAAAACTCTTCGGATTACTTTGAAACACATTTGGTGCCAAGTTATCTCCAGGGCTATGACCATGTTAACTTCACAAAGTAAAGAGGGTGATTTAAAGCAATTGTCCTAATAGTTAGATTATGGTAGAGTAAGTTTAACTAGAAATCTAATTCTAGACATACTGCCTGTCTTTGCTCTGATTGTCATATACCTCAGAAAAATTAGACATTTTTAACCTTTTTCCTCTCTGCTAGTCAGAAATGCTGTGCAACTAATGATACAGATATAAAAATATTTGACATTCTTTGGAGTTTCATTTAAATTTCTATTACAATACCTTAAAATAAAGTAAAATAGTGGGGCTGCTGTGAAAGGAAGAGCACCATTTAATTCTCAGTTTGTTAATGCAAGACCTGCCTGGCCTTCAAATAATTCATTTTAAATCACAGGAAGGAGAAATTAAAATTGTGAAGTCATGCAGGTGATTACATTTATACAACTAATTAATTTAAATGTGACAATAATAATAGAGCAAAACAAAACGAAATCAGTCAGGGGACTCACTTTTCTTTCAAAGCAGGATTCCATTTTCTGGGGAATTTGAATTACCTGGATAATTATTTCCGTACTTGACCACTTTGCCTGAACAGGCAAAACCTTTTTACAGTGTAATTTCAGTTAATAAAACAGATGGTATGGGTTACCAATCCCATCATATTATTCTCTGTATCAATAATAACAGAGTGACTCCATCAAGTTTTATGTAGTTTTCACCTTCCAAGTGCTTAGCAAACATTAATTTATCATCGCAGCACTCTCATGAGGAGGTAGGAATTTTTAATAAATAAAATATAATAAAATATATTCTAGATTGATTTACTTGAAAGCACCTGTGAAAGACAGAGAAACTCTAAAAATTAAATGATTATATTAATTATATGAAAGAAGGTAATATTGTTTTATGACTAACTCTTCTTGGAAGTCATTTCAGGAGGAACTCATGGGCGTAAGGGGCCTGTCAAGGTTTTACAAATTTCTCTTCTTTCTCAAGTGAAGGAACCATTAGCGACTTTTCCTTGGAGACGTGACTGAGCCCAGGCTAGGTGCAACCCTGGTCTCGCGAACCCATGCGGCCGGCTTTTCCCGGTATTCCCCGGACACCCCGGAGCAGAAGCCCCGCCCCGAACACCGCCGCCGCCCGCGCCCGCGCCCCCTTCGGCCGCTCGCCCGCTGGGTGAAGCGGGGATTTCGGTGCCGGGAGCCCAGTTAGGTAGGTCATGCTCAGGGTTTCAGTCACCTCTGCCTTTCTCGAGCCTTCCTCCCTCCCCTCCAAGGCTAACTGCGCCACTAATTCTGAAAAGCCTGCAGCTTCGTCCTCGCCCCCGGCCTCTCCGCGCGCACCTCTTGCTCCTTGCTCCGAGGTGGAGCGGCGCTCTGAACTGGAGGAGGCCTGGGCCGGAGCGGGAGGCCCGCGGTCCTGCGCGCGAGGCCGGCCTGGGACTGGTGGGCGGTGGAGGGCGAGGCGGGCCCCGGGCCGGGTGTGCGGGCGCCGGGCGCGGCTCGGGCCTCGCCAGCCTGCGCTCCTGTCGCGTCGCGACCCCGGCGCGGCCGGGCCAGGAAGGAGCGGAGCAGGCGGTGCTCTAGGCTTCAGAGAACGGGAAGGGTATCCATACACCGGGAAGGCGAGCGACGCTTGCGGCCTTCGCCGTCCCACACGTTCCCAAACGGTGGGGCCTGATTACAAGTCGAGGGAGGCGAACGACGTCCAACTGGGCGCAGAGTGACCTCCGTCTTACTCGGAGTCTGCAGTTCGTGTCACAGCTCTCAGTGACTTTCCCAATTCCCGGGCTCTGTCCTTTGTGGAAACTTAAAGAATGGCTGCCCCGAACGTACTTAAAGCTTTCTGGTTGTCCCTGTGTGGAGTGTTGAACGTTGGTTTGCTCCAAAGCGGTTGAGGTATCACTATGGGCAAACCTCACATCCCAGCACCGCTCGTTGAGTGACGATGAGTGTCCAAAGGTGACATCGGTGCCTTTGTAGTAGTAACTGAGGAGGAAGAACATTTTATTTACTTATTTATTTAAATTTCATAAGTAGAGAGAAATCAAGGGTTTGGTTGAGTGTATAAGAGTTCAGAGGAAGGAGAAAGGCAGGGGTATAAAACCAGAAGACATTTATTTGGTATATTCCCGGCCTTTCTCTTGCACTGTCCGAGAAAAGGGCCCCCTTTGAAAAGATGAAATGAGATTCAGGAAGGTTCATTGTTTCTCAGATGGAGAAGATATTTCTGTTTTCCTCATAATATTTCTGCTTTTGATCACCCTTGATTTAGGGAGATAGAAAGGCTAAGTACGAATTGGACTTCATTTCATCAAACCTATCTGTCTTCACTGAGGTTTTGTTAGCCCTTTCGTTCCTTACAGTTAAATACGGCACCCCTCTCCCCCCACCAATGGTTCAGATATAGCCCATTCAGTTAATAGTCTATCTCTGTCTACAAAGAATTTGATTTGGTTTTTAAAACTACACATACGGAAAAGAATACAAATAAAATAACTATTAAGACTCAAAGTGGGGGTGAAATTATTGTTGGCTAAAGTTGATTAGCATATTTGGCTCTGAGCTTCCCCATATTCCTTGGACGAAATGTATTGATACTTTCTGCTCAGACTGAATAGTAAAAGAACTAGAAGGCATTTTGGTTTCTGCAAGGGCATTCTGTAACATCCTTAACCTGCCACTAGAGGCTGCTCTTAATTCTTAACATGAGAGGACTAATCACAGTCAATAAGGAACAGGAAGTTACTACTTTGGAAATTGCATTGCTTTGCTATTCACATGTTGATGTCTTTTTCCCACTAACAGTTCTTTCTTTTAAGAAATATTGTTATTATTATCATATATTTTTGGACTCATATCAATTCTGTTTGTTTGATTGTTGGTATCCAAATAGAAGATGAAGACAGTCTTACTTTTGGCTTATACTCTTGTATTTCAGCATGGTATGTAGGTAGGCCTGGGTTGCTTTTGGTTGCTATTACTGAATTTCCTTTTATGCAGTTAGAAAGAAAACTCACTTTTTATTAAGGCACAATTCATGACCAAAATGCATTGTGTCTATCACTTTTCTTATTAACCATTATGGTGAATTAAATGGTTATTCTCATTTACCCGCTGTCTTTTTTAATAAAATAAGGGATATTCAGAAAGGACTTTTCAAATAGGCAAGATATAATTAGGTCTCAAATAAGCAAAGAACGAATGAGTACAAGGTGAAGACTTATGAAAAGTTCCGACAGCTGAGAGAGGCTTTATTTCTCATCAGAGGCATATTGCATTCAAAATATTTTAATTTCTGACAAGTGAGATCCACCACTTAAGTGTCATATGGCAAAGTATTAAGCTGAAACATGAGTCTTAAAGTAAACATTCAGCTTTCTACATGATATACAAGACCTGCCCTTTTTGACTTCCAGGTCTCGTTGCAACTTGCAAAGGGGATGGATTTTAGCATTTATTGAGCTCCTGCTATGTGCCAATTACTGTGCTAGGTGTTTTATGAACAGTTATTTCATTTTATCCTTACAAGTCTTATGGAGCAGATATTAGCACCTTTTTAAAATGAGGAGATAGGCTTAGTGAAGTTAAAAGTAACTTGTTCAGGATCCAACAGCTATCGAGGGGCGAAGCTGAGATCAGATCTGGTCTGGTTGATGACAAAGCCATCTTTCTAATTCATCGTGCTTGAAGAAGTTTAGCAAGAACAAGGGTACTATTAAGGAATCATTCATATATTTGATAAATAGTTCTTAAATTTTATTTTCATCAGTTAAGTTCCATACTTATTCAGATTTCCTTCATTTTTATCTATTGCTCCTTTTCTGTGTCAGGATACCATATTGCATTTAATTGTTATATGTCCTTGAGGCTTCTCTTGGTTGTAACAATTTCTCAGACTTTTATTGTTTTTGATGCCTTTGACAGTTTTGAGTACCAGCCAGGTATCAATATTTTGTAGTCCATCCCTCAGTTGCAATTTGCCCCATGTTTTTCTCATGATTAGATGAGGGTTCTGGATTTGGGGAGAATGACCAGAGCCGTGAAGTGCCACCTCATCACATCATATCAAAGGTGTATACTAACAGCATGATTTATCAGTGATGTTGACGTGGAACACCTGGCTGAGGTAGTGTTTGCCAGGGTCTCCACCTTAAAGTTGCCTTTTTTCTCCCTTTTCATGCTGTACTCTTTAGAAGGAAGTTATTATGCATAGCCTGCACTTAAGGAGAGGGAAGCTGTGCTCCACCTCCTTGAGGGTGGAGTATCTACATCAACTATGTGGACTTCTGTACAGGATATTTGTGTACTCTTCCCCATTTATTAATTTATTTAATCACTTATTTATGTCAGTGTGGACTCATGGTTATTTATTTTATACTTTGGGTTATAATTCAGTACTACTTCATCTATCAGTTAGTCCAGCTTTGGCCATTGGGAGCTCTTTCAGTTGGTTTCTGTGTCTCTCTCTTTTATATACCCCCATGATGATGATGCGCTGTTTTGTTTTGTTTTTGAGCACTTCCTTACTTTCTGGCATTATAAGATGCTCCAGACTCATCTTGTATACTTCCTGCCCTAGTCCTAAGATTAGCCATTTTTCCAAGGAGTCCTGATTTCTTTTCTTGGAGAACAGTATTAGAAATCAAGATATGGGTGCTAAATGTGCTCAGTACTACTGGGGTGTTGTTGCTTCTAGTCTGTCAGCTGACAGAACAAGGAAAGCTATGTGTGTATACTGACCTCTCTATATACATATATCTATAAATATCTCTATATGCAACCATCTGTCTCTGTATGAAGCTAAACATGAGTTCATACTGATGCCTCAAACTCGAATCCATTATCACATGGATCATTCTAGCCCCCTTCCCTTCCTTATTTGTAACCTCTCATTCCCATAGTGCAAAACCTGGCTCCCAACATCTGCCATCCATTTGCTTAATTGTTCAGTTCCACCAGATATGTATAGCAGAGTCAGAATTGTTAACCAGAACTTCTGTGGGAAACAACTTTATCAACTAAAATACAGTGCTTATATATAGTTTCTTCTGCCCTTAGTCTTATAGAATCCACTCATTTTCACAGTTACAGAGGTCAGCATGTTTCCCTCCACCCCATTCATTGAGGTTGTAAATAAATTTGTAATTTTTGGTCACATTCTGTATTCAATCTGGGATCCTCTGACCTCCTAAAGGTTTTTTTTTTTTCTAATTTGCACACGTTAATGTTTATTCTTTGTACTGTAAAGTTCTGTGGGATTTGACAAATGTAAGGGATATAGATTTTTCAGGTATAGATTTTGGAGGCATCTCTGTATATACAACAGTTAAAGTCATGCAGGCGTGGCACCCCAAAGGGTAACATGTGGAATAAAAAATAGGAAGGAGTACAGAACCTGGGGAAACATCAACACTTAAGGGGCAGGTGGAGGAAGAGAAACCAGAAAAAGAGAACAAGAAAGAGTGGTCAGAAATGTATGAGAGAGAGAGAGAGAGCTCTAAGGAAGCCCAGGGAGGAGGATGTCAAGAAGGAGGATGTTAGGGGTTCAGTTGTGTCACCCCAGAAATTCATATGTTAAAATTCTAACCCCCAGTACCTCAGAATGTGACTTATTTGGAGATAGGGTCTTTACAGAGGTAATCAAGTTAAAGTGAGATCTTTAGGGTGGGCCTAATCCAATATGACTGGTATCCTTTTAAAAAGGGGAAATTTGAACACAGAGATGCACAGGGAGAGTGCCATGTGAACATGAAGATAGCTATCTAAGCCGTCAAGAGAGGCTTGGGACAGATCATTCCTCCACAGCCCACAGAAGTAAACAACCCTGCGGACACCTTGATTTCAGACTCTAGCCTTCAAAACTATGAGACAACAAACTTCTGTTGTTTAAGCCACCCAGTTTGTTATGACAGCTCTGGCAAACTAATACAGGAGTGGTCAGTTATCTTGGTTGTTAATGATTGTTCACGTAAGATAAGGAATGAAAACATGCCCATTGACTTAGCAGGAACCATTTCAGATGCAAAAATTATGATGTGGTGGATTGAGGAGTGAATAGTAGGTGACCAAGTAGAGACTAGTCATAGGCTTTTGCTTTAAATAAAATTGGTGATGCAGGAAATGAAGGCAGTTTGTTGAGGCTCGCACCACTTCAAACTTCCCACTTAGTTGTACTTGATTCTCTTTCTACTTCTAAACACCTTACAGTAGAAAAATCAAATTAGTATTTCTAATTCTTTATTTTCAGTTTTTTTTTTTTTTTTTTGCGGTACGCGGGCCTCTCACTGTTGTGGCCTCTCCCGTTGCGGAGCACAGGCTCCGGACGCGCAGGCTCAGTGGCCATGGCTCACAGGCCCAGCAGCTCCATGGCATGTGGGATCTTCCCATACCGGGGCACGAACCCGTGTCCCCTGCATCGGCAGGCGGACTCTCAACCACTGCGCCACCAGGGAAGCCCTATTTTCAGTATTTTATTTCTCTATTAAAAAAATTTTAGTGGTTCTGCCATGACTTTGTTAAAGTAAAATTTGTTACGTAGAGCACAGGGTGCTGGATGGTGAATCATGGTACAACAGACCAGTAGAGAAACTGGAAGAGAGGAGTATATTGCTCACAGGTCCTGGAGGAAATACAAGGCATGTCTTGAGGGGCCGCATGGGGAGGTCAAGGCAGAGTGCAGACAGAACAATAGGAGCTGGGGAACATGCTTTCGTAAGGGTTCATGGGTGGAGTGCTTTGGGGTTCCCTGGGCTAAGGCAGAATTGGTCAGTTCCGACCAAAAGAGCGAGGTTTTGGTAAATTCCATGGGGGTTTTATCTAAGAAACACACAGGGTCCTGGGAGGAGGGTAGACTGTTGCTTACAAGGGCTATTGAGGGAGTCATATCAGGAACTTAATTTGTGACTTTGTGGGTTGTTATCTAGGGTGTGTGCTTGCATGTTTAAGGTCCCTCTAGGCCACTTGGTCAAACAAAATGATGCCGAGGCAGCAGTACCATGAAGTAGTTTACCTGAACTCTTGACAGTTTCCTTAGTTGCCTATGGGATAAAGGCCTCAGGTTAACTTTCAGGACTTCACGTATTCTGGACCCTATACATAAATTCAGGTTTGTCATCCTGCGTTGTGATCCTCGTCCCTTCCTCTCTTCTACATTATATCAAGTTTATTAAAAACTCTGGCCTTTTCCCCCCAACTTTGTTGTGTTCCTCTAGCTGTATCTTACTCATCCTTCAAGATAAAGTTTAAGGCCTAATTCAGTTAGGACTTGGCCAACTCTTTTTTTTTTTAGTTTAATTTAATTTTTTTTTTTTGGCTGCGTTGGGTCTTTGTTGCTGCACGCGGGCTTTTCTCTAGTTGTGGCGAGCAGGGGCTACTCTTTGTTGCGGGGCGTGGGCTTATCATTGCGGTGGCTTCTCTTGTTGCGGAGCACGGACTCTAGGCGCCCGGGCTTCAGTAGTTGTGGCACTCAGGCTCAGTAGTGGTGGCTTGTGGGCTCTAGAGTGCAGGCTCAGTAATTGCGGTGCACAGGCTTAGTTGCTCTGTGGCATGTGGGATCTTCCCGGACCAGAGCTCGAACCTGCGTCCCCTGCATTGGCGGGTAGATTCTTAACCACTGCGCCATCAGGGAAGTCTGGCCAACTCTTTAAATTACTGTTTAAGGCCAACTTTTGTTATTAAAATATCAGTTTAAAGCTAACAGTTTCTATTTACTAATATACATTTAAAGATGTATCTTCAGAGGCAAATAGTAGAAAATCGGGAATGTTTCTGAAAAATGCTAGTCAAACAGCCCTACTTTTATCTAAAAACCTCACATAGTACATCGGTTTAGCTGATGTGGTTGAGCAGATATAGTTTCGTGCAGCCCTGGGAGGGACTTCATGTTGGTGTCAAGTTTCAATCCATCAGCAGTTTATATGCCTCCTTCCTCCTAGCTGAATTCTCAGCCAACTGAGAGACAAATAAGGAGTTATTACAGATAAAGACTAGGTTGGAGGACATAGCTTCGTAAGCAGTAAAAATAACAAACCCAGAGAACTAGATAGACGCACCACTCTGCCATGACTCCGTGGGCAACTTCATGTCCACTTCCCCTACCCCACAGGGAGCCTTTATTGCTAAGTTTGTTTTATTTCTGAAAATGTATCAGAACATTACACTCTCTGGACAGGTAGACTCCTAGAAGAGAAAAGAAGTATGAATTGACCCAGGTATGCCCCAAATATGAGGGGAGAAGTGAGTAAAGAGACAGAGAAGGGTCCTACTCCTAAATATGAGGGGAGAAGTAAAGGGGCAGAGAAGTGTCAGTACTTTTGCTCCGTTAGAAGATACCTCTGCATTGAAGGACACATTAGGTGTTGGAAATACATTCATTTCTAACATTTGGGGAGAAAGAAAAGGGATTCTTGCCAGAGAAATTTCCTAGGGACTTATAGCACTTGCATCAATAGTCTTGAAAACTTCGAGAAAGAATCTTTCTCTTCTACAATCTCTGAAATAATCCAAAGATCACCCTAATTCTTTTTTTTTGGCTGCATTGGGTCTTTGTTGCTGTGCACGCACTTTATCTAGTTGTGGTGAGCGGGGGCTACTCTTTGTTGTGCTGCACGGGCTTCTCATTGTGGTGGCTTCTCTTATTGCAGGGCACAGGCTCCAGGCTCACGGGCTTCAGTAGTTGCAGTATGTGGGCTCAGTAGTTGCGGCACGCGGGCCCCTAGAGCACGTGGACTTAAGTAGTTGTGGCTCGCGGGCTCTAGAGTTTAATGTCCCCTGCATTGGCAGGCGGATTCTTAACCACTGCACCACCAGGGAAGTCCTTATCACCCTAATTCTTGAGTTTGCTTTGTGGATAGCTACACCCTTGACTTAATATTTATAATTTCCTATTATCTGTTGACAGTGTCTGGTTTGAAAAAGATTGGCAGTTAACAAAACAAGGCACAACTAAAACTATGGCCATATCTGTAAGGTGTATATGAAATTGAAGTGACCATGTTGGAACTTGTATACTTAAATCTTATTCTTTATTGTTTCAAATTAAAGACCCTCCTTCCCCAATACCAACATGAAATATGAAAATAAAAACGTCCACGTGAGAAAATCTAAGCATGGCAGTCAGAACCAGAACTTAGGGTAGATTCTGGGGCAGTGTTACATGCAGCATGAATTTGGTGAATGAGGTTAGAAGATCAGATCCCAGTTGACCACTAGGACTCTTCTCAGCTAACTGCTGAAAATGTTGTAGATCCCATGTTGCTCTGTTCTATTCTCAAGTTATGACTGCACATTTGATTTAAAAGTTTAACCTAAACTTTGATAATTTATATACAGTCATTGACTAATCTTAGCTGGATCCAGAGTGTAGCCTATCACTGTATATTTGAAAGAAAAAAAAAAGCACAGCCCTTTACTTACCCCAAATTATGCATGTGTTAGTTTACCAGGAATTTTGTCTAAATTTTTTATAGCTTCCTTCTTGATAAATTTCAAGTTTAGACGTTCCTGAAAAATCAGAGCATTGAATCTCCTTATTGTCATGTTGTGGGTAAATTTTTCAGGAACAGCATACATTTATTTGAGCTTTTATTGATTCTTATACCTAGACCTTTAATTCCTTGGGTAGGAATCATTTACACCACTCAGGGATAATCATTGTCATAATGTTGACATAGATCCTTCCAATTATAATACATCTTTAATTTATCTTGAAGTGTTGATTGCAAAGGTATATTAATTAAAGTTATAGATTTTATGATACTGTATCAAGAGTTGTTTTATTTTTTTCCCCTAAGAGAAGATAGCTGAGGAGGAAGCTTAGCAATATTTTCTTTAAATCTTTTACAGGCTAAAACAACTGGAGCCATGCTCTACATCCTATAATTTTGGACCTTAATAATTAGCCTATGTGTTAGATGCAAAATTATCTATCTGGGAAAATCTTACCTTTGTACAGTGGTTCTACTTTTGGAATGGAAGTCTATTCATACAGCTGCTTCTCAACTTTCATAAGAATATGTCAACATTTCTCTCAGTTTGTCTGTCTGTTAAAATAACAAGAGAGAAAATCTGTATTCAGACTCACTACTATTTTGATAAAACATCAAAACTCAGTTGAAAATAGTATTTTGGAGAGGTTATATGAAGAATATATAGTCCATTTCATTTGTCTAGAAGTCTTAAAATTTAACTTTGGATTAAGTCAGATATCAGTTAGCTGAGAATTGACTTTTGAATTTAGCAAGTCCTGACCTCAACAAGCGCACTTTAAGTGGAATGGTGGGGATTAAAGCCTGATTAGAATGGGCTCAAGGGAGAAATTTTAGGTGAACCTAGACAACTCTGTTTTGTTTTGTTTTGTTTTTGTCTTTTATTTGCTGATAAAATCTTGGACATAACAAATGCTGTATAATATCGGTTGAATGAATAAATGAATATCTCTAAGTACTTATCTAAAAGGGATCCCTGATATTGGAATTGCTAGGTCTGATGGCATACCCATTTAAAATCTGATAGTTTCTGCTAAATTCTCCTCTAAAAAAGAAAGGACAACTCTTTAGAGAAATTTGCAGTAAGTAGGAGAGATCTGGAAAGAGAAATAGGGTTAAGAGATTTTGGGAGGGGAGGTTATTTTGGGGGAAAATAATACCATGGTTCTCTGCTGTTGCAAAGAATCCAGTAGATAAGGAAACACTGATGGTATGAGAGAGGACGTAGATTTATTAGTGCAGTGCTTTGGGAAGTTGAACAAAGATGAGACCTAGTGCATTGGCCTTAGCTAGGAGCTCAGCTGTAATGGAGGAGAAGGTAGAGCATATGGGAATGGGAATGCTGGTATCTTATTCTGGTGTACGGGAACATCATAATTTATTTAACAAGTTTAGTAACTGCTATAAGTTTTTCACTTTCAGGAGCTCTGAGGTGAAAATCCTTTCATCCCTGTATACCATGTGAGTGTCTTTATATAGCATCTAAAGGATAAATCTCTAGAAGCTGTATTGCTGGGTCAAAGGAAAAGCATATTTAAAATTGTAAAATATGTTGCCAAATTCCCATTTAAAACACTGTTCCAATCCACACTGCTACCAGCTGTGGTGAGAGGGCCACTTCCCCATCCCTGCATCAAAGTGAATTTTACCAATCTCTTTAGTTTTGGTTGATCTGGTAGGTGAAAAATGGTATCTCTGTTTTGATTTTGTGTATTTGGGGATATTCTTTCTCTATTTTCAATTTCTGGGTGGCTTTTAAAAACATCTTATTGAGACATGATACACATACCATAAAATTCACCCGTTTAAAGTGTACAATTAAATGATTTTCACAGTTCATGTATGTTATATCATGTATCAGAATTTCATTCCTTTTCCATAATATTGCACTACAGGTATATACCATCTTTTTAAAATCCATTCATAATTTGATTTGTTTCATTTTTGACTATTACGAATAATATTGCTATAAACATTTGCATACAGCTTTTTGTGTGGGCATATGTTTTCATTTTTCTTAGATATATACCTTGGAGTAAAATTGCTGGGTCCTATACTAACTCTGTGTCTACTATTTGGAAGAACTGCCAAACTTTTCCAAAGCAGCTGCAGCATTTTAAATTCCTACAAGCAATGTATGAAGGTTCCAATTTCTCCATATCCTTGCCAACAGTTGTTATTGTCTGTCTTTTTTAGTATTGCCATCCTAGTGGGTGTGAAGTGGTATCTCATTGTGGTTTTAATTTGCATTTCACTATTGGTTTGTAATGTTGAGCATCTTTTCATATACTTACTGGATATTTGTTTATCTTTAGAGAAATATTTATTCAATTCTTTTGCTCATTTTTTATGGGTCATTTGTCTTTTTATTATTGAGTGTAAGAGTTCTTTATATAGTCTGCATACCAGTCCCTAATCAGATATTTGATTTACAGATAGGATTGTCATCACTTTCCTGATCGATTTACTTGCATTTTTTATTTTTATTTTTTAGCAGTTTTGTAGTTTTATCTTTTAGGTCTGTGATGCATTTTGAGTTAATTTTTGTGTATGGTGTAAGAAAGTGGTCCAACTTTATTTTTTTGCATGTGGATATCCAGTTTCCCAGCATCATTTATTGAAAAGACTATTTTTCCCCACTGTATTGTTTTGTCAAAAATCAAATGACCATATACATAAGTATTTATTTCTAGACTCTCAGTTCTATTCCATTGACCTATATATCTGTCCTTATGGCAGTATCACATTGTATTGGTTACTGTAGCTGTGTAGTAAGTTTTAAATTTGAGAAACGTGAGTTCTACATCTTTGTTCTTACTTTGAAGATTCTTTTATTTATTCTGTGTTCATTTCAATATGAATTTTATGATCAGGTTTTCAGTTTTTGCAAAAAAGCAAGCTGGGAATTTTTAGGGATCATGTTGAATCTGTAGGTCAATTTGGGGAGTATTGCCGTTTTCACAGTATTAAGTCTTCCATTCTATGAACCTGAGATGTCTTTCTGTCTGTTTAGATCTTTACTTTTTTTTAAACAGTGTTTCCTAGTGTTAGGCCTACGAGTCTTGAACTTCTTTTGTTAAATTTATTCCTAAGTATTTTATACTTTTAGATGGTCTTGGAATGTAATTAATTTTAATTTCATTTTCTTATTTTTCATTGCTAGTATATAAAAATACAATTACTTTTTATATATTGACCTTGTATCCTGCAACTTTGCTGAACACATTTAGTGGTAATCATGTGTATGTGTGTGTGTGTGTGTGTGTGTGTGTGTGTGTGTGTGTGTGTATTCCTTAGGATTTTCTATGTGCAAGATCATGTCATCTGATAATAAAGATCATTCTCCTTTTTCCAATTTCTATGTCTTTTATTTCTGTTCCTTACATAATTTCCCTTGCAAGAACTTCCACTGCAGTGTTAAGTAAAGTTGCAAGCGAGAACATCCTTGTCCTGTTACTGATCTTAGGGGCAAAGCATTCAGTCTTTTACCTATATGTATGATGTTAGCTGTTGGTGTTTCTTTATTTATTTTTTTAATTAATTTATTTTTGTCTGCATTGGGTCTTCGTTGCTGTGCGTGGGCTTTCTCTAGTTGCGGCTAGCGGGGGCTATTCTTCGTTGTGGTATGCAGGCTTCTCATTGCGGTGGCTTCTCTTGTTGTGCAACATGGGCTCTAGGCACGCAGGCTTCAGTAGTTGTGGCACATGGACTCAGTAGTTGTGGCTCGCGGGCTCTAGAGCGCAGCCTCAGTAGTTGTGGCCCATGGGCTTAGTTGCTCCACGACATGTGGGATCTTCCCTGGGCATGGCTCGAACCCGTGTCCCCTGCATTGGCAGGCAGATTCTTAACCACTGTGCCACCAGGGAGGCCCCCTGTTGGTGTTTCATAGGTGCCCTTCATCAGGTTGAGGAAGTTCCCTTCTATTCCTACCTTGTTGATTGTTTTATCATGAGAGGGTGCTGGATTTTGTCAGATGCTTCTTTTGCACCATTGGTATGATTATGTGGTTTTTGTCCTTATTCCATCAACATAGTATATCATGTTGATTGATTTTCATATGTCAAAACAATCTTGCGTTCTTGGGTAAATTCCAGTTGGCACTTGGTCATGGTCTTTCATCATTTTTCTTTGTTGCTAGATTTAGTTTGCTAATATTTTGTGGAGGATCTTTGTGTATACATTCGAAAGGGATGTTGACCTGTAGTTTGGGGTTTTTTTTCCTTATGATGTCATTGCCTAGTTTTGGTATCAGTTTTGGTATCTGTGATCTCATAGAATGAATTGAGAAGTTCCCTCCTCTCCTATTTTTTGCAAGTTTATGAAGGATTGGTGCTAATTTTTCTTTAAGTGTTTGGTAGAATTCATTAAGGAAGGCATCTGGTCCTGGGCTTTTCTTTGTGGGAAGTTTTTTGTTTTTGTTTTATTACTAAATCAATCTCTTCAGTTGTTATAGGTCTGTTCAGATTTTCTATTTCTTCTTGAGTCAGTTTGATAGTTTGTTTTTCTAGGAATTTGTTCATTTTGTCTAAGTTGTTGACAACACTAATTTGTTGGGGTATGGTTATGCATATTCTCTTTCTTTTTATCTCTGTAGGTTTGGTAGTGATGCCTCCTCTTTCATTCCTGATTTCAGTAATTTAAGTCTTCTCACTTTTTTCTTGGTCAGCCTAGCTAAAGGTTTGTCAATTTTGTCGTTCTTTTCAAAGAACCAATTTTCGGTTTCATTGTTTTCATTCTGAAATTCAGGCTAACAGAGCAGCCTCTATATGAAACATTGCTGGATGTAGGGTGGCAGAAGAAAAATGGCAAAACATGTGCTGACTCCGTATATTTCTGCCTGAAATCAACATAGATCACTTTCATTCATATTTCACCAGCCAAAAGCAACATACCCATGTTAGACTTCAGTGGGGTAAGATAATGGAATTCTCTCCAGGGAGGGCCAGTGACTATTAATGAACAATAACATAATCTGACACACTGCCTTTCCTTAGTGCCTTTAGTTGCTTAGGTTTGGTTATTCCTGAACCCAACTTTATTCTCCAAACGGGTGTCTTAAATGGGGACTAGGAGATATCATAATAGTAACAATAATAGCATCTAATGTTGAGTGATTATCATTTCCCATACATGCGTCCTTTACATGTATTTTTGCATTTAATCCTCACAACAACGCAGTGAGGTAGTGATTATTTTTATCCCACTTTATAGATGAGGAAACTGAACAATAGAGAGATTAAAGGCAAGTAGTTGAGATTCAAACTCAGGTCACTTTAATTTTAAAATGCATGTTTCTACTTTAATATGTGGTTAAATACATAGATTCTGGTGATAAACTGACTAGGTTCAAATCCTGGCTTATGCCAGATACTATTTTTTTGCCTTGGGCAAGTTTTGTTACTTCTCTGTCTGTTTCTCCATCTGTAAAATGGGGATATTAACAGTACCTACCTCATGGGGTTTTTGTAAAGTTTAAATATATAAATTGATGTATGTGGAGTGCTTGCGTTTAGAACAGGGCTTGGTATAAAAAGGAGTTTGATATTATTAGGAGTATTAGTATTATTACTACTATCACTATTATCATTATTTAGCAAAGCTTTGGAAAGCTCCACTGGTTATCCTGCTTTCTTCCTTCTGTTCCCTGCTTCTTAATCCCCTTTGAGAATTACGATTCTCGATTTTTGTTCCCACCTTATATTTATCTATTTTTGGATTAACACTTCACCAACATGGAGGGTAACTGTAGGAGTACCATTGTCTTCAACCCAGCTGTATATCTCTGCTTCCCAGAACTTCCCTGCTGGTCACTTTTATATTCATAGTTTATTATTTAAACTCCTACTTTATATTTATGTGGGTGCACAGCAATGATCTGCAATATAGAAATAAACTGCCTGGGGGGGGCAATCATTATTACTGGCACTGCTTCTTGCTACATGACTTTGCTGATCATTTCTTCCAATTAATTCTTTAAAGTTGATGGTTTACCGTGGTCTAATTTTGGATACAACGTACTAAATTTTTTCGCTGTAAAAATCATGACACAACCAAGAAAGCACAGTAGCAAACTGTTCTTGGCGTAGATCTGTCTACTGGTCATCAGCCTTTTAAAAACCAGATGCTGTTTGAGAAAGGCCTGATTAGCTAGTGGTGTCATAACAAAGTGTGCACAGTTCTTTTTCACGTGGGCTAAAGAGAACTAAGCAATTCATTCTCAGTTTTAGTGCTTAAAGTAGAATGGAACAGAATGACTTGTAGGCAAGTTGGAATCTGTTTCATTTACCATCCCCCTCAAATTTATATTTTTCTTTTAAGAATTTATTACATAAAGCAGAAGGATAAACGATCCCACTTCCTTATTTGTCCACTTGATACAATACATAGACTTCAAGTGCTGGTTTTGATTGCGGTCAATTTGAAGTTAGGGTGTTAATCCCCATGAGGATAGTGGCATTTTTTTTTTTTCCCTGATGATTTATGATGTTAATGTGTTTTTTTCTTCTGAAGTAATTTAAAATAATACTTTAAAAGTTTTAGTCTGAAAATTTCTTCTTTTTTTGTCTTTTTTCCCCCTCCAGTCTACATTTGAATTTGCCAGTTTAGCTATGTGGATTGAAAAGTGATAATTAAGAGACAGCGATAGGAAAGGTTACAAAATTTGAGAGTCCTTGATTAGGGCACATTTTTATGTAAAGTCAAAGCTAAGATTTTGATTGTTCCCATGTGCTTCAATTATCATCAAACCAATCTTAAATTATCTTATACTTCTGAAGGTTCCAAATAAATTTAGATTTCCAGATATAGCAGATTGGAACATAGTAATTTACCATCTTTTCTGCCTATTGGACTTGTGTTGTGGATCTCCTAGGCATCGAGTGCCATATTAAACATGTTCTTGCCACCAGCTTCTACAAAATTGATGTCTTTAATCAAGTCATGAATATAAATTTGATCAATGCTATTCTGTATGGATTAGGATCTAAGGATTTATGCATAAAAGTTATATATAAGAAGATATATCCTCACATATGCAGAGTCATGTTGGAGACATCCATGGGTTTCCTCATTTTCACACTTAGATTGCTAGGTTAGGTCAAAGCTAAATTCTAATTCCATATAGTTTTATGGAATAATCAGCCTTCTCTCTTTCCTAATCAGTTTCCAATTATTTAGCCCTTTTCCCCTAAAATCCATGGAGTAGAGTTAAGCACTATCTTCCCTTTAATTTCATAGCTTATTTGAAGGAGCTTTGTAGGGAATGGAGCAAGATGACAGAGTACCAAGCATGAAAAAGACTGGGTTCTTGAATCTTATTTGCCTCCAGCTAAATTATTTGGGGGATGCTGCAGTCATTATTATTCAAGAGTAAAGTGACACTGGAAAACAATGTATTTTTTCAAGGTAATCGTTCAGATTTATTTTAAAAAGGAGAGGAGAGTTCTTTTTTGATATTATGGGAACAAAGGCAACAGTCAGGCATTTCTTTGGCTAACTCATGCAATCCTAGAGTAAAATATAAGCCCAGGTTACTTTGATAGGATTTAAAGGAGTAAAAACATATGTGAATACAATGATACTAGATCTGTGTAATTCTGAATAATAAAGATTAAGATGATACTATTGGTCCCTCACGTACTGGTATTTAAACTTTAAAAATCAATCAAGAGAGAAGATTAAGTGGTTTTTCTTTGGTACAAAAAATGTAAAGCTAAGACCAAATTGTTCTATTTTCACAGATTTAAGATACAAAGAATGATATTTAAAGACATTAAAATGGCTCTTAAATTCTCTTCAGTTTGTAAAGAATCTCCTATGAAGTACACCTAGAAGAAATCCCTGAGTACATTAACTACTCTATTAGTATCTTCATAAACAAAGAGGAACAATTTAAAGTACTTAGCAAAAGCAGTATCTATGTATAAGACTCCCTCCAGAGTGCTTGTAAATTAGGCCACCAAATATTTAACGGGAGAAACAATACAGTCACAAAATTAAAATATGATAATTTGAACACATTAACCATTCAAATCAAAAAACCAGTCTCTTATGGTGTCTCTGTTTTGTTTTAGCCACTCGATATTGTTTTTCACTGTTTCCAGCACTTGCTCCCTAGGTTTTTCTCCTGCTCCAGCTTCTGGATATCTTTTGAAAAAGCTCTCCATCTATAAAAGAGAAGGAAATAATTAAGAAAGTAATTTTAAGCCCAATTATTCTTCAAGGATTTTCTTTACACTCTGGATTTATTTCCTTCTTCCCTGGACATTCAGTATCACTGAATAACACTGAGATACATTTTCTGGTGCATCATTTAGATTGAGCCCATCTCTCAGATTAGCAATCATTACCCATGGCTTTTGGACACCTGGCAGCATGTCACACAAAAAAGGCCCTGATGTATTGGGGAAGGAGAGCAGCACACTGGTGGCTGGCATGCTCTTTCTGCTGCTTCGGGTTTCTCAATTTTCTGCACATTCCCCAAGGTGTTCCCTGGAAAATCTGGTCTGTGGAATGATGGCTTTGCTTAGCCTTTCATTCCAGGAATCTGGAGTATTTTAATACGCGTTCAGTTCATTTATTGAGGGCTCATCAAAAAATCTCTGTTAAACTTGGTTCATTTTCCCTCTTCCCTCCAAAATCCTCCCCCAAACTCCACCATAGTAGTATTTGTTATTTATAAAAATAAGGATTATTCTGTTTCTTAATACAGAGGAATGTAACATTCCAGTATCTAATACAGGTACTGAAAATTCATACAATCTCTATTTATGCAACATTAATGAACATTCCCTGCCCCCCTGGGAATTGAGATATTTGAAATCTGAAAGATTTGGGCTTAGTTTTGAAATTCCAAAACTATGACTTCAGAAAGGAATCAAATCTTGACCAGCTTATCCCAGGATTACATTTACCTGGAAAGGGGAGACATACTGTTCATGCTTTGTTAAACCAAATGGTCTCATGGAGCCTTCTAATCCTCCCAAGGCCTCACGTTTCTCAACTTTTAAACTTTATTTATTTCTTGGTTGTTTGAATTTTTTTCAGTTTAGACAAAACTAGGTGTACATTTAATTATATATAAGAATTATTTCTTTTTTCTTGTCTTCTGGGATCTGAATAGAGAAAATATCACTTCTCCTAGAAAAAAAATTAATTCTGTTCCTTCCTTGACAAGTATAGAGGTATTTATCTTCATACCTGCCAGAGTTGTAGTTCAGTGTTGAATGGCTCTGCTATAGTGACAATCCGGCCAAGGTTTCTGTCATTGAGTGTATATCTGAAGAGAAATTTAGGGGAGGAAAAGGGTATGTAAGTGCCCAGAACTTTAAATATTTTCTCTAAATGCAGACATATCCTTTTTATTTTGGGAGTTTTTTAAAAAGTAATTTGCAAAGTACAGAAAGTACAAAACACAGTAAGTAAACATATTTAATTTAAAATCCAATTCAGGAGAAATTCTCAGCAAATTCTACACTTCTTTTTGTAGACATATCCACACCACTTACTCAGAGATGGTAGACTGCTTGTTACATTCCCCAAATCTGTTCTCCTTTTTTCCTGCACACATGAGAACCACAGTCAGATGACATTTCTCAGCCTTCCTCATAGCTAGGTGCAGACAGGTGATCCAGTTCTCATCAGTGGAATATGAACAAAAATGATATATTCGGGGCTTCCTTGGTGGCGCAGTGGTTAAGAATCCGCCTGCCAATGCAGGGGGCACGGGTTCCAGCCCTGGTCCGGGAAGATCCCACATGCTGCGGAGCAACTAAGCCCGTGTGCCATAACTACTGAGCCTGTGCTCTAGAGACCGCGAGCCACAACTACTGAAGCCTGTGTGCCTAGAGCCCATGCTGCGCAACAAGAGAAGCCACCACAATGAGAAGCCCGCACACCACAACAAAGAGTAGCCCCTGCTCGCCACAACTAGAGAGAGCCCACGCACAACAACGAAGACCCAATGCAGCCAAAATAATAAATAAATGATTAATTTTTTTGAAAAAGAAGTGATATGTTCAACTTCCACCTCCTTGCTTAAGTAAAGGAAATTGCTTGCCTTGGACTTTTTTTTTTTTTCCCCTCCCCTTTTTCCAAACTTCAACCACACAGATAGAATAAGGTCAGACTACCCTAACAACTTGGAATGCTCATTTCAGGAGACCAACCTGAGTGAGAAATAATTATTTATGTCCTTTAAGCTGCTGCATTTCTGTGTTTCTGTTACAGCAGAATAGCTCTATCACCTTTATCCTAACTAACACTTCCTGTCTTCCTGCAGGTGCAGGAATTTGAATATAGGCTATTTATTCTGCTTTCAAAAAGCTTTATTAGCTGCTTGCATATTTGGGGTTATGATCTATATCAGTCTGCTAAGCAAAGACACTTGAAGCTGGGTACAAAGATAGCACTTTAGAGATAATATTCTATTCCTATCTCTTTTGCATTTTCTCTCTTAAAGAACAAGAATCAGAAATTTCTTTATAGACCAAAATACAAATCATTGTAATACAGGTAAAAATTTCATCCCAATTAATCACAGTGTAAGAAAAATAATCACAAGAATTATGTATAAACCTTGAACTGTTGGAATGTTGGGGAAAGATAAAGGAAAATATATCAATATATAAAGAGGTAAACAAACAGGAGAAATTTTACATTTAAAATTTATCACATAACAGAAGCAGAAATTGTGAAATAAAAAGTAATAAAGTTTGTCACATACACATTACAAAATTTTATACTAAAGAAAAACTGCCATAAAATTAAAAATTTATTATTTTGTTTTAAAAAGGGCAAATATTTTCACTATAAAAAGAACCCTTACAGATTGATAATAGGGAGAAATATGCCAACATGAAATTAGTGAAGGAATGAGTCAGCAGTTTTCAAAAGAAATGTAAAGAGAAAATGTATTAATGGAAACAGATGAAATGTTCTAATAATTATCCACAATTTCAGTATACTAGGTCCAGTGTTCACTCTTATCACAGACACCATTGAATTTAAATCCATTATGTCTTTCATCTTTCTTCTCCTAGAAATCTAAGGCAAGCAGTTTCCCTTTACTTAATGTCATCAGCCATTATTCAAAATGTAAGAATCTCAGTCATCTATGCTCAACACTGTCCTTATAATGTGTGTACCTCCTTGCCTCTGACTTAGCTGTCTAGAGCTGCCCAACCTCTCAAACCCGCCACCTGACCCTCTGGAACTGCCCCTTTACAGGGAATACTACTTATTTGGAGAATGTTTATTTTCCCACATCCTCCATAGCACCAGGTCAGAAAGGGAATTGGTGTGGTCATGCTCCCCATTGTGGATTCCCAACCATTATTCCTCCACTCTCTCTTTAAGAACCTCTGTTCCTTCAGGTTATTCCCCTTCATCTCATTTATGATACACTTTGGCACCTGACTCCTATCATCCTTTCTACAGGCCATGATTTCAAGGTCCACATGGATGAAGATATAACAGCTTAGCGCCTTACTTTCTTGACCTCCTCATTTCCAATGGTATTTTCTCCACTCTACTCCAGCCACCAATTCCCATCATCATACCTTGTGATTATCCATAGGTACTCTGACTCTAAAATTATTAATTTATGCATGCTCCATGACATAATTTACCATTCACTTTCCACTATGACCATTCTTTGATGTTATCTGGATTTCTGACCCATTGACCATCCCTACCCCTACTTTCTTCTGGATCATCAGCTCTTCCTTTGCTTTCATTTGTTTCCTTATATAGTTTAGATTCCATGGTCTACCATTTTCAGTAACATTTTTGCCTAAGCCCTAAGCGCCCTTATATTTCAGTAATTTGAGTCTGGCAAAACTCCAGCTTTGGGTGAAATTAACTGCTCATTTCCTTTGTTTGTACCACCTAGACACATTCTGTCAAGGGAGGTCACCCAACATTCCCCATATTGTTTCACTATAAATTCATGGCTGTCAATCTTAAATGGGCCCTTCACATTGACAGTCCTGCATTATCCTGGTCAACTCATTCTGTTCCTCTTTGAATTGCCTTTTGCAAATGTTTTCACTCTCTTAAAACCTCCAAACACTCTCCCTCTTCCCTTCCTCCTCAGATGATCTTGTCTTCTAATTCACAGAGAAAATACATAGTAACCTCTACATCTTTTAGCTTACAAACATATAAATATACCTGTTTTCCTTCTATCTGTGCTTTGGTTCCTATTTCTCCCTCACTTTCTCAAAAACATTAATTTTCAAAAAATCTTTTTCCTGTCTTACATATTAAATCTCTCACTCTTCACTGGATCTGTCTCATCAGCTTTTAAGTATATTAAACATATTAAAATATCTTCCATATAAAAAAAGGGAAAATCCTCTCCCTTGATCTAGCATCGCTCTCTTAATATCTTCTCTCACCTCCCCATTCATAGTCAAACTTTTCAAGAGGCTTCTCTACATTTCTTGCCTCTATTGTCTTACTACTGACTGTTATTTGCTTCCATTTGAGTTTTGCCCCCACCACTCCACTGAAAGACTCTTTCTGAGTTACCAATAAGTTTAGTGAGCATTTTTATTCTTTGATTTATTCAAACCTTAAGCAGCATTTGGCAAGGGACTCTAACTTCCTTGAAACAATCTCCACTTTAACATCTCAAAGGAGACTCAAAAGGCAGATATATATATATATATATATAGAGAGAGAGAGAGAGAGAGAGAGAGAGAGAGAGAGAGATAGATCTGAACTCATGGTTCTTCTGCAAACTTTTTCTGGAAATTTAGACATTTAATTCTTGTCACCTCACTTGTCTCCCATTTCTAATCTACCAAATTCTAAATGTTCTTATCTTTTCATCTTCACCATTACATCCATAGTACAGTGTCTCACTGTCTTTTGCTGGGACTACTCCAATAGCTCTGTAATTGCTTTCCTCAAATTCGCTCTGGTCTGTGCTTTACTTTACCACCAGAGCTTTCTTTTCAGAGTAAAATTGATCATTTTACTTTCTTACTTAAAACCCTGTAGTGACCTTATCATTGCTCTTAGAACAAAAGCCCAAATCTTAATGTGACCCTGAAAAACTTAGCCCTTATCTTTTCTCTTTTCTGATAGTAGGCATTCAACCAGGAAAGCTTTGCCTCCTGTTCATATAATTCACTCCTGTCCTTCCTTCAGGATTCAGCTCAATCATCACTCCCTTAGGAAAGCCCTTAACCTTCAATTTCTCTTGACTTGGTCAGTTTCCCCATTACACTCTTTCAGTGTGTCCTGAACCTCTTCTATTTGTAGTTATTACAGTTTTAACTGTACTACATGTATTTGTGTGATTCTTTACTTAATATTGATCTTCATTATTAGACTCTAAGCTCCTTGAGAACAGAGAACCAGATGTTTCTCCTTGTATACTGTTGTACTTTGAGTACCAAGCACTGTGCCTAGCACATAGTAGATGCTCCACAATATTTACAGGATGAAAGAATTATAATTTAAAATGAGATATCAGTTTTCATGTACTCAATTAGCAAGAATATTTTTAAATGGCAGCACTGGGTATTGTCAAGGGTTGGAAAAATAGTCAAAGTTAATAGTAAATTTTGTTGTGGATGACAGTTTTGCAGCACTCATCAGAAACTCTAAAAATGAACACATCCTTTAACACAGCAATATTACTTCTACTATTATTTTTATCCTAAGGAAATTCTCAAGGATGTTCAAAGAGAACAGAGGTTCAGTTTCAAAGATGTTCATCAGTACATCATTTATACAGTGGAAAGTTTGGAACAATTTTATTATCCAACAGATGGAGACTGGCTAAGTAAACTAAGATGTATCTACACATTGAAATATGACTGAGAATTTAAAATAACATCGAAGAAGCATACTTAAAGACATGAAAAGATATCCACAATATAGGATAATGTAAGAAAAAGCAGGTTATAAAACCGTATGTCTGGGCTTCCCTGGTGGCACAGTGGTTGAGAGTCCGCCTGCTGTTGCAGGGGACACGGGTTCGTGCCCCGGTCCGGGAAGATCCCACATGCTGCGGAGCGGCTGGGCCCGTGAGCCATGGACGCTGAGCCTGCGCGTCCGGAGCCTGTGCTCCGCAACGGGAGAGGCCACAACAGTGTGAGGCCCGCGTACCACAAACAAAACAAAACAAAACAAAAAACATATGTCTAATATAATAAATAAATGAACAGCCATAGAAAAATGGCTCAAGGAAAAACAGTGTGACAACAGAGGTTATTTTTAGGTGGTGGGTTTATGGGTGATTTTTGTATCCTTATTTTTGCTTATCTGCATTTTGTGCAAAACAATACACACCTATTTTATAATAAGAAAATTGAGATTTTAAAAAAGGAAATCACACTAAGTTCCTGTAATGATATTTTACAGATTCAAAGAAAGTCTGTTATTACAGGTAAGGAAACAGTTTTTCCAGTGACTTTCTATAATTTCTATAATATTCCTCTTCTGTTTTGTTCTTTGTGACTAAAAATTGAAGAATATATTTAGAAACTAGCAATGAATAGATTGAATAAAAACTGCAACTACCTGTATAAATATCAGAAATATAAAAACAAAATATGTTCATTCCAAGAAACCATCATATGAAGTGTACCATTTAAGGGGAAATATGCTGTATATCATATTTGATTACTTTTAAAACTAAAATAAGGATTTAATTATATCTTAAATATTTTGAAAAATAATTATGTAAAAATAATCTTCTTAGATTTAATATTTATGTAAGTACTATTATGTTATCCAGAAGAAATGGTTTTGATGCACTTAAAACTTTTAGTTAAGTGCTTATTAAATTATCTTGTTTATGAGATACTGTTTAAATGACTTCAGTCATGTCCCATTGACTTAATTTTTCATTCATAGTCATAAATTTAAATCAAACTTTATCACACCACACTATATTGGCTTATTGAGTTCATTCAACTTCATAGTTTCATGTAAGAGTTTAATGGAATAAACAAAAGCAAATAATAATTTCTGAAGTATCTTTGGAACTTTGTGGTTAAGTCTCAAAGTGGAAAGGACATTAGTGGTGTGGCCATCAGCTGTCATAAAAATCACCTAACAAAAGCTTTATAAAAAAGCAGCTTATTTATTTTAAGACGACAATAAATTGTTCAGAAACAAAGGCAATAAAACCACACATTCTGAAGTCTGGAAAACATTTAAGAGTTTGAAAATATTTGGCTAACGCTTGGATCATTTCTATTTAATTTGTCTTATCCAATTTTAATGGGGAAATTATATATTTTTCAAACTAACCATAATTAATATTGGGCTTTTTTGTATCTGACATGTGGTTATTATATAATTTTATGTTTTAGGCTATTTGAAATGATATGAGAATTAGATCATTAGACTATGAAGAAATATTAAAAGCCTTGGGAGAGGGTTTTGGAACTAGCACTGCAAATACTTCATCAATTTGTTTTTCCTGAAAATTTCAACATTAGGTCTAATAGATTTAAGGCCAACTGTTTATGACTTTATGGCAATGTAACACCTATTCTTTTTCCTACTTCTTAATTCTCAAGAGGTATAACAATGAGCTAATTTTTAAAAATGAAATATGCATTATTTGAAATAACTCACATGACAGCAATTCAAATAAGCCTTGAGAAATATTCTGTTTAATAAACAATAAGGAAGTGCCCACTTTATTATGTAAAATAGAATATTATTTACTTATATTTTCACAATAATTTAATAGTAAGCATTTTTTTATCTACATAGGTTTCTTACAGCATGTACCAAAAAAAAAGTTGCGTAGTCTTTTCGATTAAAACAAAATACACAGTACGTGTCATTAGCCATATATCTTTCAAAATGGAAAATACTACCTTGCATAATATGAACTATTACCTCCAGATAACATGTTCTCAATAGGTAGATTTATTAATTCTAAACCAAATAGTTTATTGAAACAATTATAAACAGATGAACAGAACATCATATACACACCACACACACACATACACAAGCATGCCAATCAATCTTCATAGAAATGGATGAGCAGTTACATTCAATAGTTGCAAGAATACAAAAGACAAAAATTTATCACAAGTAAACAAAAGCAATGTAGGGTATCTTTGCTGAGAGCTAGAGATATAATTTGGATCTCAGAAGGATAAGAAATGTGAATGAACATAATGGCACACTGGTTAATTGTAGGGTAGAAAAGAGTATAGAAATAAAAAGTTATCTTTGCAGTTAGTATTTCTGATAAGGTGGTCATTATGCACTAGGCAGTGCTGAAGGGAAGACGAGAGATTAGGAGGAGATGACAGAGGCCATTTCTTGGTATGGGGATTATAGATGGTATAGTTCTTTGGTCAGTGTTTACATATTTGTTTGGGACATATAATCTATATTTTATACCCTGTCAAAGAAGTATCTTTTTAATGGAAATAAGCATTAAATTTAGAGGATCAAGACCAAGAGTAGCAACATTTCTTCCATATGAGGCGGAAGAAATAAGAAATTTAGGAAACCATCTCTTTAGCTCATTTGTTCATCTCTTGTCCTTGCTCCTTATTTTAAAACTGCTATTGCCCGGGAAATATAGTTTGCTTTTAAGAAGGGAGGAATTAGGAGATTGGGATTGACGTATATACACTATTGATGCTATGTATAAAATAGACAACTAATGAGAACATACTGTATAGCACAGGGAAATCTACTTAATGCACTGTGGTGACCTAAATGGGAAGGAAATCCAAAAAAAGAGGGGATATATGTATATGTATAGCTAATTCACTTTGCTGTACAGTAGAAACTAATACAACATTTTAAAACAACTATACTCCAATAAAAAATAATTAAAAAAAAAAGAAATTTTCAAAATACCTAAAGCTTAATTATCTGGTTAAGGGTGGCAAAAGTTATCCATATGAACTCAGTAAGATGTAGGGCTCTAATGGGAACCCAGGTCCAGGAGTTATCATTTCGTTTTCATTAAAAATTAATTCAGAACTAAATATGTGCCTGGCATTATGCTAGGTGCTAGCACAATAGGCAGAATTAACTTGTTTTAACCAAACTAAAAATAATGCTTAGTCATCTTTGCAGATTTCAAAATTCTTTTGATCAGTTGGAAACACTACTTTCCAGAAAATGAATTATGCTTAAAATTAACTAGTACATTGCTTCCCTGGAAGGAAAATACCATGATCCTTACCTCTGATAATATACCATTTCAGATATCGTGTAGATGTCAGAGAAAGCACAGAAAAGAGAAAAAGAAAGAACTTGTGGATGGTATCAGACAGAACAATAAACCATTATCTGATCATCCCACCTGTTGACTAGATATTCCCAGTTGAGCTGTATCCAATTCCAGGCCATAGTCTTCCCATAGCTATTATATGAGATGTATCGAATGACTGTAAACACATCCTGAGTTTTAATAAGATTTGAGTCCTTGAGCAAATCCAAATATCTAAGAGAAGCCAAACAGAAACACAATTCAAAATGAACTTTTAGCGTTCACCCTTAGCTAAATTCCAATAGAACATCGCTTTCATTCCAGTAATTCAATTCTTGAGTCACCAGTTGACACAGTCAATTAAGTAAGACAAATGATAAAACACAATTTAATATTTTCTAAAATATTTAACTTTTTAAAGAACAACCTATAATTTTGAGGACTAGTGTAATGTAAACTTTAGGAACATTTAAATTATTTTGGAGGTACTAAAAACAACCACAATTTCAACTATTAATTTAAAAAATTATTTGTATTTATTTAATAGAAGTACTTCATCCATTTTACCTGGTTATTCAATTATACTAAAAACCCCCCCCAAAACCAGCAAATTAAAGGAAAGTACTTATATTATTATTTAATATGGGATTACAGTTGTCTTATTTGCTCTTCCCTAGATTGTAAAAAAACAACTTTCTAATGTAACTTGTATGGTTGGATTAGTTGGCTATAATTATGGTATAATGCAAATAAGTGCAAGATAAATTAAGTGACCAAATCAATAGATTTTTGTTAAATTTATGTCGTGGCTGTACCCAGAGGGAATATCTGAACGTGCTCTGGTAAACTTCCAGAAACTGCACTGGTGTGGTGGGCTCCTGAATTTTGTACAATTTATCTCTGATCCTCTAGTTCACAAGAGTCTTAGTAAGGCATCTAAGTACTTGCTAATTTTCTCATCATATACAATTAGCACAATGCCATCAAAGTAATGAATCAATATAATGTTTTGTGGAATGTCAAGATGATCAAGTTCTTGATAGACTATCTTAGGGCAGAGAGAAGAATTCACATATAGCCCTAAGGTGAGATGGTGAAAGTGTATTGTTAGCCCTGCTAAGTAAAAGCAAACTGCTTCTAGTAGTCCTTATAGAATGGTTATTGCATTGTAATTTACTATTTATATTCTGCTTCTCCCAGGAACCTTTAAGTTTCTCAAGGATAGATTTCATTCTTGTTCATTTTTATTCCCACAACCTATATACCTGTACATAGAAAGGACATCTTAAGTGTTGTTTAAATGAAGTAAATAACTCAGAAACCATAACTAAGCAAAAAATAAAAAAGGCAGAAGCTAGTTGATTTGGGACATAGATGTGGAGTGGGAGAACATTCATAAATGGGCTTCAAGCAGTCTTTGTACCTTCTGAGTGGAATGTAAATACCTTTTGGGTGTGTGTCTATGCATGTTGTGGCAGACACTCCTCTGCTGACAGAGACCAGTTTTGTTCTGGGCTTGGGTCAAGGTATCCTTGATCCTAGGGAAGGTAAACTACTACCCCTTCCTCAGAGTATCATGATTGACCCAAATCAGTCAAAGGAATTCAAGTTCATCCTAGTCAGCAAATGATCAAATGGTAGATCCAGAGTATAACCCAGAATGATCAAGGGTGACCTAGCTCTGGATTATGAGGGGAAGTGGAGATAACTGACATCTTATCATAAAAGACAGAGCCTTGTGAGGAGGAGCTCTTTTGCTCCTGTCCTTCTTCCATTGAATGTATTTGTGTGAAGGCAAAATGCTTGGAGCTCTGGAAGTCATAAGACGTCCAACATGTAGAGGATGGCAGAAAAGAAAGAGAAAGAGCCTAGGTCTTGGATGAAAATGTTGAACCACTGTACACAACTGGAAGTTCCCTACCTCCAGAATTTTTTATATGAGATTACATGTCTTTATTTTTTAAGCAACTCTTACAGGGATATTTTGTTTCTTGCCAGGAAAATAATTATTTAATAGATTTTCTTGGAAACATATCATCCATAATTAGCATTTTAAAGAGACTGTGACATATAAATTATCAAGTACCAATACACGTAATTTTTTCAAAAGTTCCAGCTTACCTTGACAAAATAGTAACATTCTTCAATGATGCTAATCCGTACAATAGCTTTTCTTTTTCTTGAGCTAATGAAGTTTTCTGGTATTGCTGAAGAGTGTAGTTCCATGAAGTCTCATTGCCAGAGTTCTGCATTCCATACCGATATACCAGAAGCCTGAGATTTACAGGAAGACTAGAAGAAGAAACAGTATTTTAGAGATTTTAATTCCTCACTTCTCAGTTTAAAGTCTTCCAGAAATGAAAACATGGTGAACAGTCACCTTACAGTCCCAGTTAGCCACGCCTGAAATAGCTGGGAAGCGTTGTTCAAGGCATCGCTGTCTCCCATCTTGCATGCGAGCCCTAATACAGAGGCACGGAGTAATCTAAGAAAAGAAACACACACAGAGCTGGGGCCTTGACCACTTTTCAACATGTCTTAACATATACAAACGAATACTAAATGAATATTAATTTTTAAAAAGGTAAAAAATAACTTTGTGAGGTGGTCTCCAGTATCGTTCCATCCCAGAGAATCTGCAATGGGCTTCACTTGATCTCGGAAGTATTTCTGAAATAAAAGCACCATGCAGAGTGAGTAATAATTTACTATTTAGCAACAGTCTCCCGTTTATTATAATCTACAGTTCCCTGTGGTAATCTTTTCCCCTACTAGCTCAGAGAACTTTGGGCCTGTCCTAGGAAAGGGATGTATTAAAGTTTTTATAACATTGTAATTTTACTTCAGTCCCGAACATAAGAACATCCTGGATCACTCACTCTCTAATGTTTTATAGAACTTTGGGTAAGCCCCTTTTAACCTCCACTTCTTAGTTAACATGTGTAATAAATAGAATAACACCTGACATACTTACCTCACTAAGGAAGATTGCTCAAGTATCGATGAAATGATAACTAATATTTGTATATTGGCTTAGGATTTAAAAATGACATTTATATTATATGATTCTCACTATTCCATTACCATAGGCAGCCAACTGCTGACATTCCTATTGTACAAAGGAAACAAAGACTCACAAATATGAAAGCATTTGTCCAAGTTATTTTATAAAGAAAGTGGAAGAGCTAGACATTGGAATCCAGAATTTGTTTAAAATTACAAGTGTCCTGCAAAAGTGCTGCAGAAATCACAAAGCCAAGAAAACCATTTAGAATGACTATCTTATAATAAAATCTCAATGTGGAAATAATAGCAGTAAGAATAAGGAAAAATTATGTCATATTTTGATGAGAATAGATTCATTTTAACATAGATAAATCCATTAAAAATAGGATCTAGTTTGTATCTATGGTTTAAAATATTGTTTATTTTAAATAAAATATTAACTATTGTATTGCTTCTAACACTAAAATACACCTTTAAGTGGTATACTGAACCAGAAATACTGATACATTTCAAGTTGAAAAAACAAATAGCATCTCTTTGATTTGATTAGTCAAGTCATTATAATTTCCTTTGATTTCACTTGGCAGGCAAGATATGCTTTTGTGTTTCCCAGGAGCTCCTTCTCTCAGAAATCTTCCTATTCTGCTAATGGCTAAACATCTCCTTTCATAAGATATAGCATTAACATTACCTCAATCATAGGGTATAGCTCTTTATCATCTTCAAACATGCTAATAATATAGGTTACAGCTGAAATGACTCTCTGCCATGGTAAAAATTCCTCTTCCATTTTGAGATACTTGGTCAAGTTCAGAGCCTCCTTGTAATTTAGAAGTTGAGCTCTAAGAAACAAAAAGAAAGCCCACAGTAAATTAAAAACCACAGACTAGTTTCCTTCGACTGAAAGTACTAATATGGGGATCACAGACTTCAGTGTTAATGAGAACCCTTCCATTAAACAATTAAGAAAATGCATTACTGTTAAGGCCCAATCAAAGAGGTTTGTTCACAATGATGTATTAGTGCTTTCATATGTTCAGTAATAAAGGGGAAGAGAGAACATTAAGGTGTGCATTTGAAAAATTGCTATGGCAGAATTTTAGATAAAACGAAAGCCATTTAGCTATACAGTTAATATTGACAAATAGAAACTTTTAAATTTTAGGTTCACAAGCTGATTGTAGTATACAAATGCACCTTTATAAGTGTATTGTATTGAATTTTTTTACATTTGACATGAATAGGAAATATAACAGTACTCGAGAATCGTGAATGTTTAAAACATTCCAATTGAACTTGTATTTACCATAAAAACATCTCCTTTTTATACATTTTCCAATAATATTGATAAATAAAAATAGATTTTGTTTCTCAAAAAAATGTGAAGTTACCATCGACATTTCAAAGTTTAAAGAGTTCGATTTCTTCCTCCTTAGAAAAGATTTTGGAACCTTTTGAAATAATGTTCTCAGAAATCTGTTATGCCTCAAATTTCAGCCTAGGTTTTGGAAAGAATCTTAGATAGGAATCCTGTCTTTCCAAATTACATTTTGAAAGTTAAAGAATAAACTTTAAATTATTGAGAAAGTAATACTGATGCATTGAGTGCTAGTATATTTGAGGTCATTTTTTGTGAATGGCAAATAATGTAACCATATCTTGATTTTTCCCCTGAGAGTTGATAAGATAAACTGGTATTGGAGAGCTAGATAAGAATAAACACCTTTGGTATCATATGATTTGCACTAATGTGATATGATACAGTTTGTTTTCAGTTCAGAGAGCTGATTTCTTCTATTTTCTCAGTTCCTGATCTTATTTAGAAGAATTTATATTTTGGAGCATTCAGCCTGTCTTAATAAAAGTATAAATAATATTGAGAAATGGAGTGTTTTATTGAGAATGTTTGTTGAGTAAAAAAAAAAAATTGTAGAGTTTTATGTTGACGGTTGAAACTTGAGAATTTTCTAATTTTAATGATTCTCTATTTTCCCGGGTGGATAGCACAACAGTCAGTTGTGCAACAGTCCAGTCAGTATTTTCTTAGACTACTTATGAAGAATAATTGTTGTTCTGAGGATCAAATTAACGAAAAGGCTAATGAAAGTTCAGGAAGAATGGCAGGTAATTTGGTTAGAAACCTCGTGGGCTGCACATTTATAGTAGGTGAAAAGATTAGAAGGAGTGGGTCTTGGTTACAAAGGCCAAAAGAATTGGCTAAATTAGCATAAGTAGAAGTAAGGAAGTAATCCAATGATCCAAAGGTTAGAGGCCCTGATGAAATACTATATATTTAACTGTTGAAAAAATCAATATCCTATCCTAGTGCCTTGTTTTTTCAACATACTTGATAGCTATGCAGTTGTTCCACTTTGGTATCACTTGTTTAAGTTTGAGTCACATGGTCAGAACACTGGACTGAGAGTGAATTTTTTGCTGGTTATTATAGAGATAATATTTCGAGAATTAAGTTGATGCACTTTTCATTTCCCACAAATCATGTTACTCTGTGGTATTTGATACTTCCGAGGAAGAGCAGTATCATTTAGAATCATGATTCTCAAGTTTGTGCATGTATCAGTAACACCTGGAAGGTTTGTTAATCACATACCCTTGGGCCCTATCCCTAGAATTTCTGATTCAGCAGGTCTGGAGTAGGGCCTAAGAAGTTGCATTTCTCATAAGTTCCTAGGCAATGCTGATACTACTGGGACGACGAGTGAAGAATCTGTTTTTAGAACAAAGACATGTATAGTGCCCTTCCCTCCCAGACCCCCTTACAGTGCTGCGCTGGCTCATAGCTGCACTTTCCTCAGAGAATAGCCCTTGACCAAATACATCCATCTGGCTTAAAAGGTTATGCTACCCCCACCCTTGGCCATTAATTGTCTGATTTAGGAATGCAACAGGCCAGCCTGCTTCCCTCAAGTTGGATCCACTCTGTAGTACAATTCATGGATATGGCTTCCTACTGGAATCTGGCAAAGCTAGACTCCAGCTGAGACCATATTGTTGCTCAGCCTTTTTCCCTGCCCCAGCCTGCTTCTCGCACTCCCTATCTCACGAGAGTACTCTCTCAGTAAACCACCTATTCAGGAACCTCCATTTCAGACTCTGCTTTGAGGGAACTCAACCTAAGACAGCATTTTTACTCAGCTTTGAGTCTCAAACTCTGTTAAATCCATAGACCAGCAGCAGCTCTGAAAGCCAGATTTGGTTGAGAATTTTCCTTGTTCAGAAATCTTCCATTTATAGTAAGAGTCCAACCTGAGGAACTTAAATCCTAGAATTGTCCTGTAATCTATAGTGTGGAGAGGATGGAGGCTATAAACTTAAAGTTCTCACAAAATGCTGTAAAGAAGAAGAAAACAAAGAGGTCTTTTGAGGGAATTCTTACTTTCCTGTCTTGGCCTGAGGTACCCAGAAGATTGGGGAATCTGGAACAAAAGGTTTGTTTTTGCTTCCTCCGGTGTGACCTGGAAAGACTGCACAGTCCTTCTCCAAGAAGTTCAAATTAAACATAGTGTCATGGCTTTCGAATGGGACATTAGAAATGGTTGAGAGAGGTGGTTATGTGGATAGAACTGACTCCATGGTCTCTCGTTCTTCAGCAGAGCCTTCAGATGGTGTGGAGACTTTTGAAAACTTCCCATGTGTCTGGTCTCTCGATGTTAACTTACTAATTAAATTCAGATTTCTGGCTTAAAACAGTCTCTTTGCAATCAGCTGGATCCCTTTCAGAGTCTTTCCGCATTCCCCTACTTCCCCCTTCTTTAAAAGGCAGTCCTTGATAGGGTGCGAAAAGTTGCTTATCTAGTTCTGTGTTGTGGTCTGGTCAGCTCTGTTAGCACCTGTAAAATGGTAAATCTGGTGTACCTAGAAGTCTGTAATCTCGGTGTGGCTGATGTTCACCTTGTCTTTATTTGCTAACCTGGCCCTCATCTTGGAAAGCACTGGAGCCACTACACCTTGAAGCCTGACTGAAAGTCTGTTTGGATCATTAGCTTAGGGGGCCTTTGAAGCCATCCTTTCTGCCACTCCTCCCTTGCCTAGGGACTCCTGGTCCCTCCCATGTGCCTGCTAGCCAGCACTCTCTGCTTTCCCTTGTGCTGTTCCTCACCCACTCTCTTTGTCACACAGTGGGCTGCAGAGTGCCATATAAGCTACTGAAAAGGTAAAAAATCTGTAACAGGTAGACAAAAGAAGGATTTTTTCTGTCTCAGTTTTGGCAAGGCCTCCAAACCAAGCCCCTTAACCTACACTCCAAAGTAAGACGCAGGCCCATCAAATTAGGACTGACATGGTTAGGAACAGGTTTTTGTGACCCTTAGCTGATAGCCCACTACCAGCCTGCGAAAGAGATTGGAGCGGCAAAGGGGGAGAGGGAGACATTTTAGAAGAGGGCTTTTGGAGGATTCTGTCAGTGTACTGTGAATGCTGTCCTCCCACAGGGGACAGGAGGGTGTAGGATGCTTTTCCCCTCACATGAAGCCTAGAAAAGGGGCTTTAATGGAACCACCTGAAGAGTTTTATCTGTGTACCCTGGAGCTTGGGGGCACAGTGGTCTGGTGTCTGATACCCCAAGAAATCTAAAGGATGAGAGGCTGTGGTTGCTACTGCTCTGACATCGGAGTGAAGATAAAGGACTGCATGAGGTTGCCCATCCTTCCAGACCTTGTCGGGGAAAGGATATATGAATACTTCCTGTAGACTGGATGCGGTTCAGAGGTTTTCACTTCCTCACCTCAAAGAACTGCAGGAGAAAGACCCTTGGCAATGGAATGTGTGTGGATGGTACATATTCCGCGAAAGCACCACACAAGGAAAAGGATCGGTGTTAGACATCTGCAAAGTTCAGAGAGGACCAGAAGTAGACAGCATGTCAGGATCTTTCCTGCCTTCATCTGCCCTCCTTCTGCTCTCCTTGCCTTAACACTGGAGGAATCAGAGGCAGCATGGTGAGAAGTAGAAGTTCCATGCAGCAAAATGGAGAGGAAATCAAGCGCTTTATTCCCATTGCAGGGGGCTGGCCTGAAACTAGCCTGAGCTGGGGGCTGGGAGGAACTTTAAATGAAGTTGAACATTTGAGGGTTTTACTGGGCAGGGCATATAGTTGAAGTGAGTCTGTTGTGGGGACTCAGAAGTGACTGGGTGAATTTTTACTCCTTATCTTCAACAAATGTGCCCAGCTGGATATTCCATCCAGGGCAGTAAGAGTACTAGCTCCTCAAACCTGGGGGCAGGGGTATCAAGCATATTTTTGTTTTTAGATCCGCCCTTTTAGTCTTGCTGATGAAACAATAGTTCCATTTCTTTTTGAATACCAGAGTAGAATTGTGTAAATTCTAATGCAGCCACGTGCACTTACCCATCTAAGTACGCATTTCTGCTTTTCTCCAAAGTTTCAGAGTGATCTGGACCTGACTCTAACCAGCACAGGTGGGGTCTGTTTCTCTTTGAGTCCCTTTTACCTCATGCATTACAGAAGGAAATTGGGTGATAACTCAATAGCTCAGGCGATACTTCAGGTGATAGCTAAGGTATTTTCTGGATTGGTTGCTGTGTGATTCTACATGTTTCTTGGCTTTCAAATTTGTTTCACTTTCTACCTTTCTGAAGCTCTTCAAAATTTTATGGGCTATGGCCAAGGAGCTGAGCAAATGTGAGAAAGTCATTCAGTTGTGTGAGTTATCTGCTTTGTACACAGTTCCTCAGAGAAAGCTGTTCAAGAGGCTTTCACTTCTTAAAGCAAAAGAACTGTCTGCGTTGTGTTGTGATGGAAATTAAACTATAAGGTTATTACAGCTCTGTGTAATTTTTAACAGCCAAGATTCTAAGCTTTGGAAGAGATCACTATGTTTCCACAGCAGAGAGTTTTCCTGAAAAAAAAAATCTAAATGGTCCTATTATGTTTTAAAATGTTTATTTTTTAATTTTTTGGCCGCACCACATAGCTTTCGGGCTCTTAGTTCCTCGGCCAGGGATTGAACCCGTGCCCTCCACAGTGAAAGCGCGGAGTCCTAACCACTGGACCGTCAGGAAATTCCCTAAAATGTTGATCATTTTCTTTTACCACTTAATTTCCCCAGTCTACACAGTACCAGGTACAGAGTAGGTGCTCAATATATATTTATTAAATGAGTGATTGACATACCATAGCATAATGAAAATAATTAATCTGTTACATATCCAGGAGATTAAACTTGGAGATCCACCAAAGAGAATCAAGTTGTCTGTTACCTACAAAGGGAATCTAGATTGCAAATTCATAAGAGCTTTTCTAAATGCTTCTTTGCTGCTACTAAACAATGGTGGATGCTTTTTCATCAAGTAATACAATCTACTGAGCACTTCCTAAAGACCAGACAGTGTTTGGTGTCCCTTATGTGCATTATTTCATTTACTCCTCATGAGAGTCTTATAAGGTCATCTCCATTTTACTAACAATAAAATTGAAGCAGAGACAGGTTAAGAAACTTTCTCAAGGTTATTCAGAACCAGGATTTTAACCTGGTTTGAGAGCTTGTTTTTTAACCCTATAAATTCCCTCCTTAAAAATGTCACAAATGTTTTCTGACTTCCAGTATACTATCTAGGGAGTCCATGTAAGATAGTTCTCCCATGCCTTTAGTGCTGCTATACTATCCTTCCAGCCATGTATTCAGCTCATATTTAATGAACATCTACTAGGGGCCGGGCACAGTTAGGAGCTGGGGATAAAATGAATAGGAACATGATCTAGGTGCCTACCTTTGTGAAACTTGCAGTTTGGTAGGTGAGATGGATAATTAATAAGCATTGACAATATAATATTATTGGAAATGCAGGACCCCATAAAAGGGACACCTAACACAGACAAAGGGGCCATGAGGCTTCCTGAGGAACTAGCATCTCATTCTCAGTACCTTGCTTATGTCTAAAATGAGGCCACTACAAAGCCAGCAGAGCAAGTTGGCTGTGTCCCTAGCTCCTACAAAAGTGCCAGAAATTCAAAAAATACTTGTTGAATTACTAGTGTTAGACTACCTGAGAAAAATGTCTCAAAGGTACTGTGGTTACTATTCTTAACATTACCCCAATCTATGTTGATTATTTTTTTCAAAGTGTAGGTTGTTTTTTTTCTAAGTGTAAGTTACCTTCAGGCCATGAGAAAAAAATTCAAATTTCCTAAACAGTACCTTAATTCAATCCTAGGGTGCTATGTCTCATACTTCTTACCCCAGTGACCTGAATAAGATTTGATAACTCTAACCATAAAATCTTACAATGGGCTTGGGCTCACAGAGATGAGTTAATGAAACACACTGTTCGTCTTTTTAATAAATCAAATTATGACAGTACACTTTTGTGCATTTGCAAGTGTCACTCCTAATTAGCTCAAGGACTCTGATTAGACAAACCCTATCTAAAGTCAATAGGATAGGTGAGTTTTTGTGTATGTTGAGTTGATATCAATATTTTAGCTATAAGGCTCATATTAATTTTAAAAAAAGTTATGAAAAAATAATGTAAATAGTGGCTTCGGATATTTAAAACTATAAATTAGTACTTTGTTGTAATTCATTTTTAAAAAGATTTATGACAAGATCCACAGTATTTTAAATGATTGAATCTCATTCCAAAACCCACCTTGCCAAGGCAAAAGCGTCATCGATAAGACTTGCACGATCAGCAGAAGAAAAGTACTGGGAAGAGAAAGAAAAAAAGGTAAGAAACATGAATCTTAAAATGAAACGTGTTGAAAAATTAATGTCATTATGATGCTGTTCTTAGAACAAAAAGAAAACAATTCACAACCTGCTATTCTTACCTTGTGGTTGAGGGAAAGATCGGTAGCTATCCATTCCCAAGTTGATACTTCATAATTTACACGATAAAACCCAATATGGTCTGGGTTTATTTTGAGAAAAGTGTTTTCACTAGGTTTAGGAGAGTTCAAAGTGATTCCTGTGGTAGTAAATAAACACTAATGAGAAACATGTTTGCACATACTATAAACACAGAGAAATTAGACCCAGAGGGTAAAAAGAAAAGAAAAGAAATATTAGCTCAAGGAGTCAAGTTTGATTTGGATCCAAAGCCCCAAAGCCTAATTCTTATTTAGTTGCCTAACTTTAACATGTCATTGTAGTGTGTGAGCTGAAAAAGAAATAAGTAATGTAAATAAGTGTCCTGTAATTTGTGACTTATTATTATTTCTTACTGGCAGAAGCTTATCATATGGGTGAAATAATTCTGTGCTTGTCAGTCCTTCAATAAGTAAAACAATGCTTAAAGACAGAGAAGTCCATGCCCTTTGGGGGTAATCCATATATTCTTAATCGTGATGGATTAACTACATAAAGAATATTCACTGGGGCAGCCTGGGGAGGGGATAAAAATGTAAACATTTAAAAGAATACTTTGTTTATTAAAATCAACATTCAAATTGATGGAAGTGGTGATTGCTAAGCAGAGCAATGATTTGAGGGTCAGTAATGCTTTTAAAATGTCAAGAAGTCTTGCAATAGGACTAAAATCCAGATAACAACATTCTTGATTTTGTGGTCCATTTCATGCTCGTTCTCCCAATTTTATTTATCTTTGTAAAGTCTTCTGCTTCCTTATTTCAACTGATTACATCAATGTTTTTTCATCAGTGGATTTACCAAATTAACTTTCTGAAGTAGCATTCAGAATTTACATAGGACTCTAGGATATAGATTTTGGAAGTTCAAGATTGAGGAACAAAGACTTATGTTTTAAGTAAAAACTACTCAAAATAATAGTTATGCTCTGACATGACCAGTGTTTGTTAGCATTAGCGAATGAACATTAGGATGTTCGTTAGCATCCTGTACTTTTATACTTATATACTCTTTTGTTTGTGTGGACAATATGCAATTTAAATAATGATGTGGGAATACTTAGTATATTTAAATAATTTCAAATAGTTTAATGTAGTGATAATGTGGGATGTGATATCGGAAAATAGGAGATGAGGCTGGAAGTAAAAGTGAGGCCTCAGTGTGAAGAGCCACAAGCTGTGTTAAGTTCATCTTCTTTTTTTTCTTTTTTTAAAAATTTATTTATATTTATTTTGGCTGCGTTGGGTCTTTCGTTGCTGCATATGGGCTTTCTCTAGGTCTTTTGTTGCTGCGTACGGGCTTTCTCTAGTGATGAGCAGGGGCCATTCTTCTTTGCAGTGCGCGGGCTTCTCATTGCGACGGCTTCTCTTGTTGCAGAGCATGGGCTCTAGGCACATGGGCTTCAGTAGTTGTGGCACGTGGGCTCAGTAGTTGTGGCTCATGGGTTTAGTTGCTCCACGGCATGTGGGATCTTCCCGGAGCAGGGCTCAAACCCGTGTCCCCTGCATTGGCAGGCAGATTCTTAACCACTGAGCCACCAGGGAAGCCCAAGAAGTCCATCTTCTGAGAGATGGTAAGAATAGAGAAGATTTTTAAGCAGGGAAATAATATGCTCCAGCCTGTTTCTAGAAAGATAATTTTGATGGTGGTATGGGAAGGAGATATTGGAAGGAGATCCTAGAGTCTACTGTAATAATCTAGGGCAAGAGAGAATGAGGGCTTACACTAATGTGGAGATGATGAAAATAGGTGATGTGTTCAAGGGATACATCACTGGTAAAATCAACACTGTCCTTTTTCTGAGTTGATGAGGACAGTTAGAGGAGGGAAAAATAGCTTGCATGATTGGATGAATAATGGTGTTGCCCTTACAGAATAGAGAAAGATGAGTCAGTTTGAGAGGAAAGATGATTTAAATTTTGGAAGCATTCACAAGGTTTGGAGGATATCCAGGACACAGTAGTTTTCCATAATATATAAGTAAACTCTTCAATAAAGTTTCTTTAGGAACGTTCAGAGTAGGTTCTTGACAAATTGTAAACATTTACCTCACTCATATAGTATTTATCTTTCTTTGTCATCCTCCCATGGACATGTTGTTGAAAGGAAGCTAATCTTTTGGCAGCCATACACTTTGAATGTTTGTATTGGGAGGACAGCCTCTTGCTTAAGCACAGAGCCATATATTATAGGAGAAAGAGCATGAACTTTCCAGTCTGAGAGACTGAGGATAAAATCATTGCTCTATGACTTACTAGCTGTGTGATCTTGGCCAAATCACTTGACCTCTCTGTGTCTCAGTTCATCATGAGGGAAGTAGGGATAAAAATCCCTCACAGTGCTGTTGTGAAGATTAAATAAGATAACATAGGTAAAGTGTTGGTCACATAGTTATGTGTCCAACAGATGGTAGCTATCCCCATTATTATGAAAGGGGATATGCCGCTAGTTCTATAAATAGCAAAGCAAATATAAATAATGTTGAGAAGTTCCTGGCAATCCATCCAAATACTGCAGTATTTTATAAAGTGTGCTTTATATATACCTAGTTAAGCCTGTCTAGAGTTACAGTGATTTTTCTCACTTTATAGATGAGGAAGCTGAGATCCAGGAAGTCAGTAGTTACCAGACTTTCCAAGTTCATGCTACTCTTGGAACAGTTGTCAACAACAAAATACTGTTGGGTTGTTTAGTTACATAATGAAGTAAATAGGACTAAAATATTGATGCCTATTCCAGGTGGTGCATAGAAGTAAGGGTGTATGTTTCATTCTGTTTCTCCAATTACTATTAAGAATTTTCTGATTATAACAGTCGTATATGTTCTTTAGGTTCCAAATATGTATTTGGAAAATACAAAAAGAGTATAATGAAGAATACAGAAATTACCCACCACCAGTTGACATTATGTTTTTATCTTGTGTGCATGTATGTATCTTCCATATATATGTACATATGAACACACAATACACGTACTGGAACCTTACTGTGTTTATTATTATTAATCCTTTTCATTTGAAATTATATTGTAAGCACTTTGCAATTTCATTTTCTATATATGAAGATTTAAATTTAATGGCCATATAGTACTCTATCATTCAGTTTATAAATTGTTTTGTGCTATTTCTTGCTAGTTTTACACATAAAAGTGGTGAACGAATTCTTTCTGGGTAGGGGCTCTTTCTAGAAAAATTTTTTCCTTCTATTATTTGTCTGATAATTATCTTTTCAAAATTTCATCCAGAGGCTAGTTTCAACTCAGATTTCAATAACATAGCATGCATAATAGTTCTCTAATAGACTATTTTATATAAATAATTATAACAAGCTTCAGTCAACTAGACAGCTTGTGACAGCCTGAAATTTTTAGAGAAGGAAACATTTTTCTTTGTGGACATAAATACTGTGTTGCATCGATCCTTTAAGCAAGTTATTTTTCTGTGTAAAATGACAGTTTATATCTATCTTATTAAATTTGTGTATCAGTTAGTAGTAAAACAGCTGAAATACACAAGAGTAGTATTTTTTGACTAATTACACACAAATTATATTTGGAGACCTAAAAATTTCAAGTAGGATGCACTGTCAGAATTTGGAGGGACTTCCTTGGCAGTCCAGTGGTTAAGACTTCACCTTCCAATGCAGAGGGTGTGGGTTCGATCCCTGGTCAGGGAGCTAAGATCCCACATGCCTTATGGCCAAAAAACCAACACATAAAACAGAAACAATAATAAATTCAATAAAGATTTTAAAAATGTCTCACATCAAAAATATCTTTAAAAAATTCCACTAGTATTCTGACTAGTTACAGTTTAAAAAAAAAAAAGGAATTTGGGGTCAAGGAAGAAAAGCTCAATCTCTGAAACGAAGACTAACATGACCCATTGTACAAATAGATTGGTTCCATTTGTGACAATGTTTTCAACAAATTACTTATTCAAGGAAATATTATTGATTGTGTTAATAATAATTATAGAGTCCTGTCTAAATCTCAGCAAGTAGCCTAGAGAATCTCCCTGAAAAGAAAGATGTAGGATTAATATGTAATGTATAATAAGTAGGAATCGGGAAAAAATGCAATCTGACTATCGTGATGAAGGATTATCATAGGCAATGGTTTTGGTGATTGTGAAGAAATAATTGCAAAGGAGAGTTGGATAGTGAAGATCTGTTGATGTGTCCCTAGTCTGCCTAGGAAAGCAGGTGCCCAACTTAGTTGGTACATGTGTTCCAGATCATTTGACAGATCTGCTCTTATAGAGAACAGTGTATATGGAGAAACCTGTTGGTTGTTTACCATACTGTTCCCTTTTCCTCCTGGGTACACAGCTAGACTATATTTATTAGCCTCCCTTGCAGTTAGGTGGCAACATATGATTGACACCGAGACATAAAGTGTGGGGAGAAATAATAGATGCATTTCTAGTTCTGGTCCCTCCATTATCTTCCTCTGTATTCTGATCAGATGCAAAAGATTCAGCAGAGAATTATTTAAAAAGGATAACCAACAAGGACCTACTATAAAGCACAGGGAACTCTGCTAAATGTTATGTGGCAGCCTGGATGGGAGGGGAGTCTGGGGGAGAATGGATACATGTATATGTATGGCTGAGTTACTTTGCTGTGCACCTGAAACTATTGCAACATTGTTAATCGGCTATAATCCAATATAAAATAAAAAGTTAAAAAAAAAAAAGAGAAAAAGATCCAGCAGAGAAGTCCAAGATTGGGTCGAGGGGAGGGAGGAGGTGGAGCCATGAGAAAGAAAAAGCCAGGAATTCTAAGTCATTATCTGAGAGTGAGCTACCTAGGAGAGATGGTAGGTCAGGAACACCTCCATTGGAGTGTTGCATGAATAAGAAATTTTTATTGCATGGAGCCACCCCTGATAGCCTCTCAATGCAATAATTAGACTCCCCTAGTTAATGCAGTATATATACAAAGCAGTCACAGCTTATGACCTCTTTAAAATAATTAATATACCCCAACTCTCTATGTACCCTTATTAAGTAAATTTTCTTCCTGGAAGAGATATCTAATTAGCTGAAGTGAATATTCTGTTTCACCTTGGCCAGTATGTTTTTATTTGTGTAAATTAACAAATTAGTATTCTTATATGTATGGTTCACGTGAATAAGATTTCTGAGACTTGGTTGACCAGGGCTGAATTAAACAAACTGAGCTTCTGAATCTGCAAAGCGGAATCCGTAATGATTCAATCAAAATTCGAAGATTCCATGAGGCTCAGTTTGGAGGAATGAAGAAGGTTTCTCTCTCTCTCTCCCCTGCCCTATTTGCCATTAAAATAAAAAATATATGCCCATCATTATTTTGATATGAAATATTTAAGTATAACTACCATCAAATTTTAGTAATATCTTATTTATATGGTAGTCAGAATTTGGTTATCTAAACCATCCAGAATGCATCCTCAATCTGAAAGACTTATGAAAACAGTCATCACAAAATCTATTCCACCTCCTATGCCCTAAACTATCTTTTAGACCCTGTGTGCTTATGAACCCCTCTTTTTATTTATTTATAAATATTTTTTAAAGCAATAAAAATTTTTTTTTCCTTTTTTAAAAAAATTAATGAATTTACTTTTTGGCTGTGTTGGGTCTTCGCTGCAGCGTGTGGGCTTTCCCTAGTTGCAGCGACCGGGGGCTACTCTTCATTGCAGTGCACAGGCTTCTCATTGTGGTGGCTTCTCTTTGTTGTGGATCACAGACTCTAGGCGTGCTGGCTTCAGTAGTTGTGGCTCGTGAGCTCAGTAGTTGTGGCTTGTGGGCTCTAGAGCGCAGGCTCAGAAGTTGTGGCGCACGGGCTTAGTTGCTCTGCAGCATGTGGGATCTTCCCGGAGCAGGGATTGAACCCATGTCCCCTGCATTGGCAGGCAGATCCTTTTTTTTAAAATACATTTATTTATTTATTTATTTGGCTGTGTTGGGTCTTCATTTCTGTGCGAGGGCTTTCTCTAGTTGCGGCGAGCGGAAGCCACTCTTCATCGCGGTGTGCGGGCCTCTCACTGTCGCGGCTTCTCTTGTTACAGAGCACAGGATCCAGATGCGCAGGCTCAGTAGGTGTGGCTCATGGGCCCAGTTGCTCCACGGCATGTGGGATCTTCCCAGACCAGGGCTCGAACCCGTTTCCCCTGCATTGGTAGGCAGATTCTCAACCACTGCACCACCAGGGAAGCCCCGAGTTAGATTCTTAACCACTGTGCCACCGGGGAAGTCCCAAATCCCTATTTTTAAATACTATGTTTTAGCAAGATTGGTTGTCTGATATCATGTGATAATCTACAAGTCTTCTAAATGTTAGAAAGCAGCAGATTAGAAACAAAAAGGTGGCATACTACTAAATGTAGATGCGCTGACAGTAGCCAAAATAGTAGCTGATGCTAAAGATAGAGGCATTACTATACACAGTCAGCCTCTAGAAGCACAGCGGTCTGCAGGCAAACAAACGTTCATTAAGCAAGTACTTCCTGAACTCTTAGTAACTCTTAGGATGCACACAGAACCTTGTTGGGAATAGGGGAGCAGGAGACAAGGAGTATGATGTGTAGTTCATATCTTCAAAGAGCTTATAATTTACTTTAAAAAGAAAAGACAGAGCATATGAATCGTAAATAACCATGCTGCTGCTTAAAATCTAAGGAATAATACTAAGAACAAGGATTGATGAAACTAATAGCATAAAATATACTCTCAACAATGAGAGGAGAGATTATTCAGGGTAGGTTAGAATAGCCAGAGAAGATCTGAGATGGAGATCCTCTTCTTTTGTTATAAAGTACATGTTTAATTTAAAATACCGTGTGTAACACAAATGTAAATAAACGACCTTAGGGGAAGTCCCACTCTTGCCTGGGAAATTTCTAACTGATGAATCACCAAAGAAAACGAGAAGAGGGAGGTGGGGCTGGTAACCTGAGCTGATTGCCCATTCAGTACACTCAGGACATGTTGTCATCTGTGCTCTGAGCTGAGAGCTGAAGATGTCCCCAAACAGGAAACCGGAACTTATTGCATAGCCTAAAAATGGAGCAGGCACTTTGAAGTAGGAAGGGATGTCTAGTTTGCTTCTGGCTAAGTGATCAGTCATGATTCTGAAGTTGCAGATAAAGATAGGTTTGTCATCAAAGCTCTGTGAACATTAGAGCCCCTTCATTCATTCATTCATTCAATAAACAATTACTAGGTACCTGCTGGAGATATAGAACAACCACACAACAACAAAAAATAAGCTCCATTTCTCAAGGAATATTCTACAGAGAGGGGAGAGACAGATAAAGTCAATAGTTACAGCAAAAAATGTCTTAAATGTAATGACAGAGGGATAGAGCTTCCCCTAGGAGCCCTTTGCTTTCTCACTTTCATAGTAGCATTTTCTGTCTGTAGCACTATTTCAGTCTATACTCAGTCAATCCTGTCATCCACTTAAACTCTACCTTTAGCCCCCCCTAACTCTGAGACTAGATGTCCCTTTCTTTAGTAACTTTCCTCAACCCCTAAATCTCCGCTGGTGCTTCTCCTGCGAGTGCCTTTGGCTGTTACCACACCAGGCCCTTATGACATGGTATTATGTTTGCCTGACTCGTCCACACCCTCCCTAGACAGTAAGTACCACAAGGTAAGGATTGTGGGTTCCCCCCCACCCAGCATTATCTCCATACCTATCCCTGTGTTTGGCCCATAAGTTAGTTCTCAGTAAATACTTGTTTGAAATAATTAATTAATTTAATTCATTATTCAAATATTCTGTCTAATAAGTACATAATACATACAAGAAGAATGTTTATTGTTAACTCCTGAAACCTATTTTACAAAGCACTTGAATAAGCTTTAGTTATCTGGAAAATTTACTTTTGTGGAAACCTCATTTCATGAAAATGCTAGGTACATTGTGTTAGTGTATATAAATTACTCATGCTTTTAAATTTGTAAACAACAAATCAAGCAGCTTCCCAGACATTCCCCCAACCCTCAGTTAACCAATGGTGACCAATGGGGAAAATATGTAGTAATATTTAAACCAGATCCACTGAAAACCTCCCAAGGGAATCCTAGCCTCATTATGCCTTTTATCGGTGCTATTGCACATTTTTTAAACTTTTTTTCTGTCTTCTCCATTTTCCTTTGGCTTGAGTAATGTACTTGAGTAAGAAAATGGTCAGAAGACGGCCCACAAAAGATAGAGCTTGGTACTCAAACACAAAATTATCCTATATAAAATACTAAGACAAAATGGCATTGATCTGGGAATTCTAAAAGAATTCAAGAGAAATTGCTAACTACATCAGTTAAGGTTAGCCTAAATGACCAAAAGAAAGTTTTGTTGTAAAGGCAACAGAAAGGGGTCTTACCTCGACTATAGCAAAGCTGGTAGAGTTTATAGTAAAAATTAAAACTCACAAAATAATTTGTAGTAAAAGTAAAAACCAAAGCTGAAAAAACTATATCAGAGCCACATAAAACCTTGTTCACAAATGTTTATAGCAATATTATTCATAACAGCCAAAAGGCAGAAACAATTCATATGCCCATCAACTGATGAACAGATAAACAAAAGGTAGTATCAATATGATACTACCTTTGTAATATCAATATGATATTACAAAAGGTAATATCAATATGATGTGAATATAATTTGGCAATAAAAAAGAATGAAGTACTGATACATGCTATGACATGGATGAACTTGAAAACATTATGTTAGGTGAAAGAAGCTATCACAAAATGCTACATGTATCATTCCATTTATGTGAAATGTCTAAAATAGCCAAATCTATGCAGATAGAAAGTAGATTAGTGGTTGCTTAGGGCTGGGGTTATAGAGAATAGAGGAGTTGATAGCTAAAGGATATGGAGTTTCTTTTTGAGGTGATTGAAATGCTCTAAAATTTACTGTGATGATGGTTACAAGTATCTGTGAATGTAATAAAAACCATTGGATTGCACACTTTAAATGGGGGAATTTCCTAGTATGTGAATTATATCTCAATAAAGTTGTTTTTTTAAAAAAATCTACTGGAAATAGTGTAAAAACTTACTTGCCAGAGGAAATTAATTACTATTTTAGAATATCTTACAGGAGCAAATAGGCATATGTAAATAGAGGATAGATGATCTACTTTTATCCCTGAGAAGCCATGGGGGAAAGTCCATGCCAAATGCTATTCTGAAACCAAGTCCTCATGGGAAGGGATGAAGAAGAGTCTCATTTGTCTTAGATAAGAAGTGATTTTGAAACACAAAACAAGCACAATAGCAAAAGTATAAAAAGCAAGATTCTTCTGGGATGGTTGCTAAAACCTGTCTTATTTTTTCAGCGATCTGTAGTAGAGAACATGTGATAAGGTCTCCCATGTTTTTATGTAACTCTAAAATTTTTCAAGAAGGGAAAAGACAAATCAATGGAGATAGAATACAGAAATATATTTCTAGTTGGTTTAAGTGAGCAGAACAGTCACAGCTGAATTTAACACAGGCAAGTGCCAAGTCATTCACTTAGGGAGATGGTTAGATGGATGGATATTGATATAGGTAATGCCTTGAGCTACTGGTGACAACTTGACAGCTTAGAAAAAATGATTTGGAGTCATTAAAGATTCTAATGTCGTGCTAGTTGAAAAAATGATAGGTCTAATTTAATGGCAGCATTTTAAAAATCAGGCTTGTTACATAACATCCTAAGAAATTCAGTGGCTTATCTGATACTTAAAAAGAAGAAAGGAAAAGAGAAGGAACAAAGGAAGGAAGGAGAAAAAGCGAGGAAAGAAGGAAGAGAGCAAAGAAAGGATGAAAATTGATACATTGATCTTCCAGTGGTTGGGTATCTGACCCTTCTCCTTTGGATATGGGTATTTATTATTGTACCAGTCATGGTAAATCATTACAAAGAATTTCTTAAGGTAAAAAAGTTCTCATTATTATAGATAAGGATTTTGGCTCACCAGTTAATTACTTAAAAGGTTTCTTTTTGCTGAAGTTTACATCATAAGTTCCATCTTTATTGTTGTTTCTTTACACTTCTATTCATTTAATGTAGTACATTAAGTCAAAGAAGAAATAAATCAATTGATGATATTTACCTCTTGTTTCTGACCTATTGTAGAATGTAATCCTTGATTCGTTATCTTCAGTCCATTTAACTGGAATATTCCATGTGTAACTAAAGTTTTTTAAAAAGAAAAATTTTAACTTTTATTACTAAAAAATAAAAACATTTCCAAAGTAAAAATAGACAAGCATAAAAAGCAATAGACAAGCATATTTTCCTCATAAGCAATTGTCCAGTGTATAGTATACAATTAATACAGTTAATACAGTACTCTTTTGTGGTAAAGATAGGCTATGTAATTGCTTTCAATTTATATAAATCTCTAAAATTTGGAACTTTGTATCAAAAATTAGCTAAGGATGAAGAAGATTATTTCAAGAAAAATGGCTTGAAGCTTTGGAATAAAGATATTGCATAAATATAACACATATAAAATTGAGCATTCACATACATACTTGCACAGACTTTAATATGCTATAGTTTCTGTCAAGGAACACAATACATTTTTAGAATTCAGAAGACAATATTAAAATGCTGTGAAGGAAATAATGCATTTTAGAAATTATGTTGCAATGACACCACCACCATCATCCCTTAAAGCTTATCATGCTCTTTAAAGATCTCCTATTTACAATCATGTGAACCAATGTGTTGCAAAGAAAACTCACCAGGCAAGCATGTTTCAGTGGGTTTTAGTGTTCTTTTTAGCTTCTTAGTATTTTCTTGTAGAGCAGGGGGAGGAGGTTAGCTTTGTACTTTGATACAATATATACTTAACATTTTAGTCTTGAAATCTCATAAAAGAGGTCTTAAATGTCTTTTAGATTGTTCTCATATCATATCTTACCAGTCAGAAAACAGAGGAGATCTAGAGAAAAGATGAATCTGTGTTTGGGTTTAGGTTTCAACTCAGAGTTGGCCTTGTTTTTCTTCATCTGTGATCATTCAAGTCCCTAACAGAGTATGGGGGAATGATATTTCTCCCTTTCAAGATACAATAAAATTTATGTAATTCAGGGAGAATATAAATTTGCCATCTACATGAAAGAAGTCATCCTTTGTTGTCTAACTAGTGAAATGTTTTATAGATTGAACTTTTACTAGCTCTCTTGAAGGAGTTTATTGCAGTGGAATGTTTTTGGATGTAAGTTTCATAGAACCAGTACATAAATTGTTTCTTGGATCCTATAGGAGACATTGTCAGTGCTCCACCCTTATCCCCTTGAATTTCTTTGTCATTTTTGTACACTCTGGATTCCATTATGCTTTCCCTGCCCACAGCCAGCACCTGGGTCTCTCTGTTAGAGGACTGCCCTCTGGCTGCCTGAGCAAGGAAAGCTAGAAGTTCCTGGGAGTTTACATCCTTGGATGCAGCCCTTAGCCAATGATGGATGGGCATGGAAATGTTCTTTGCCCCACCTGCAGGACCACACTGAAGCACTGTCTCTAGAACTTCCCTGCAGGGTAGTCACCCTGGACAGAACCTGTTTATTGTTGGATCTTTTCTGCTGGATATCACTCTTGCCAATCCCCCTACCAGCCTTTCCTAGACTTCCTAATGAGTCACTTTCACTTGAATGATCACCTCAGGGTCTGATTTTAGTGAAGCCAACCTAAGAACGATCCCTTTACCAGACTAGTACTTGTAGTCTAGTAAAGTCTGTCTGTAGTTTAGATAGACTAGTAATATTGCCAGAGCTTCTCGACAGATAGACAAAGAAGCATTTTTTTAAAGTCACATTCTACCTACAGATTGCACTCTTTCACTGCTCTGCTGATGTGGTGTTGCCATGTAGACTAACATTTCATTCCTCCTCACCTTTCCCCAATGCCAACCCGACTGAAACAACAGAATACGGAGTATCTTGATACACTATACGCACAGTTAAGATTTCACATTTCCACTGTCCCCTCTAAGACACGGTCTCTGGGACTAGGCTGTGCCTAAGAGTAGGCATAAGATATACTGCTAAGGTCATGTAAAAAATATTACTCTGAGGTCTGTAAGAGCATCATAAGACAAAAAAGGATGCAGGGTTGAGGCTATATAATTTTATAGTTTTGGAGCCACTTACAGGATCTAATGTGAGTAAAATTATAGATTGGAGAGTACAAAATGTCAAGAAATAGAAATTACATAAATGAAAAGATAGAGTTTCCTATATGTTTTCTAAAATTCAAGAGTATCAGATTTAATTTTTTAAAGGTATAATTCGCTTTTAAAATGTCTAACAATATAACAGTTTCTGACAGTATAAATATGGCCAATCTAATTTTCACTAATGAAACTGACTTTGCCCCAACATGACATACCTACTACCATTCTTCCACCAGTTTACATTGACTGGACTGCCAAAGACACGTAAACTTGTCCCATAGAGAACTCTCCCTGATGGAGATGTGAAACTGGCCCATTTCTAAGAGATGGTTGAAGCCATAGTGTAAAACAGTAACTTACAAATGTGTGGTCCATTTAAATTATAAAAAGTTTCTGGTCAGTAAGAATTCCCTAATATTGGAATATTTAAGCAGTGAGAAAAGGGAAGAGGCCATTTAGTTTATAATACAACTTAACATTGTCTACCAGATAGTAATATACCTGAACAGACAGCAGGTGAACACTAGGGTTGGAGAAAAAACTAATTCCTTTCTGGGAGCATTACGCCCCATATAATCTAATCTATAATTAGATTATATTATGATCTAACTTTTTAATCAAATCGAAAAATAAGGAATGATAACTTTCTATATAATGTCTTTTTCTCTCTTATTTGTTCAAGAGCCACTACAGATTTTTGAGAAATGTTCTCAAGAGGATAGCCTGTCTTTTCTAGGTTTATTTTCCTATGCATATATAACTTGTAACTTTTTTAAAAAAAACAGGGAACACGTAGATTGACTTTATGATAAATGGTCACTAAAAATCATGCATCTATGAATCTAAAATTTTTTTAAAGTCTCTGAAGGTTAAAACTAAAAAAAAATTAGAGAAAAGTGTAAATGTTAGTATGGTTCCATGTTCTAAATCTTGATGAATACAATTTAAAGATTTATTATAACTTTAGAAGTGATTTTAGACCTGTTGATATGTTTAGTTCCCTTGGTAATAAAGTTTTTTGTTTGTGTGGAGAGGAATCTATAACCCAGGAGTAGTCTTTAAAAATGTAATCCCACAGGTTTAAAAACAGTGTTGGCTATGTCTCTGGCTTAACAAATCAGTGGATATGAAAGAGAAGGGAACAACTACTGTGAAGCTTTCCCAATGGAAGTTTGTTTCGCAAGAAAGAAATATATTTTTAAAATTTTATATGTGCAAACACTATTAAATAGCAGTGTTAAATATGGCCAGTCTGATTTGCTAGAACATAAAACAGTAACTGTAAAAAACAATTTATGGTTAACAGAATGATCACAGAAATTATGTTGATTTATGTAATTGAATTATCACCTGATAACAAGTCAGATCTAAGTTTCAAATCATTCATATATTATGAAGAGGAAAGAGTGAAAAACAGAGAAGTTTTCTCCATCATAGTCTTTCCTCTCCAAAATAAAGATAAAGAAGGAAATACAGACACTCCCTGACTGATTTCATTGGGTCTAAGACCTCAAATTTTCCTTTGTTTTGGCATGAACTATTAATTTTCAGAACCTGCATTCCAGCAAGATATCCAGTTTCTCTGAATTTCATTTACTGTGGAAGAGCTGAGTGAGGTTTCCAGGGGGAGAGGCTGGTAACAGGTTTCAACAAGGTGAGCACCACTGGCTTCTCCAGTTCAGGTGCCAACCAGTTTCTTTTTTATTTATTTATTTCTATTTTTTACATCTTTATTGGAGTATAATTGCTTTACAATGGTGTGTTAGTTCTGCTTTATAACAAAGTGAATCAGTTATACATATACATATGTTCCCATATCTCTTCCCTCTTGCGTCTCCCTCCCTCCCTCCCTCCCTATCCCACCCCTCTAGGTGGTCACAAAGCACCGAGCTGATCTCCCTGTGCTATGCGGCTGCTTCCCACTAGCTATCTATTTTACATTTGGTAGTGTATATATGTACATGCTACTCTCTCACTTTGTCACAGCTTACCCTTCCCCCCCCCCATATCCTCAAGTCCATTCTCTAGTAGGTCTGTGTCTTCATTCCTGTCTTACCCCTAGGTTGTTCATGCCTTTTTTTTTTTCTTAGATTCCATATATATGTTAGCATACGGTATTTGTCTTTCTCTTTCTGACTTACTTCACTCTGTATAACAGACTCTAGGTCCATCCACCTCACTACAAATAACTCAATTTCGTTTCCTTTTATGGCTGAGTAATATTCCATTGTATATATGTGCCACATCTTCTTTATCCATTCATCCGATGATGGACACTTAGGTGGCTTCCATCTCCGGGCTATTGTAAATAGAGCTGCAATGAACATTTTGGTACATGACTCTTTTTGAATTATGGTTTTCTCAGGGTATATGGCAGTAGTGGGATTGCTGGGTCATATGGTAGTTCTATTTGTAGTTTTTTAAGGAACCTCCATACTGTTCTCCACAGTGGCTGTACCAATTCACATTCCCACCAGCGGTGCAAGAGTGTCCCCTTTTCTCCACACCCTCTCCAGCATTTATTGTTTCTAGATTTTTTGATGATGGCCATTCTGACTGGTGTGAGATGATATCTCATTGTAGTTTTGATTTGCATTTCTCTAATGATTAATGATGTTGAGCATTCTTTCATGTGTTTGTTGGCAGTCTGTATATCTTCTTTGAAGAAATGTCTATTTAGGTCTTCTGCCCATTTTTGGATTGGGTTGTTTGTTTTTTTGTTATTGAGCTGCATGAAATGCTTGTAAATTTTGGAGATTAATCCTTTGTCAGTTGCTTCATTTACAAATATTTTCTTCCATTCTGAGGGTTGTCTTTTGGTCTTGTTTATGGTTTCTTTCCTTTGCTGTGCAAAATCTTTGAAGTTTCATTAGGTCCCATTTGTTTACTTTTGTTTTTATTTCCATTTCTCTAGGAGGTGGGTCAAAAAGGACCTTGCTGTGATTTATGTCACAGAGTGTTCTGCCTATGGTTTCCTCTAAGAGTTTGATAGTTTCTGGCCTTACATTTAGGTCTTTAATCCATTTTGAGCTTATTTTTGTGTATGGTGTTAGGGAGTGTTCTAATCTCATACTTATACATGTACCTGTCCAGTTTTCCCAGCACCACTTATTGAAGAGTCTGTCCTTTCTCCACTGTACATTCCTGCCTCCTTTATCAAAGATAAGGTGACCATATGTGCATGGGTTTATCTCTGGGCTTTCTATCCTGTTTCATTGATCTATCTTTCTGTTTTTGTGCCAGTACCATACTGTCTTGATTACTGTAGCTTTGTAGTATAGTCTGAAGTCAGGGAGCCTGATTCCTCCAGTTCTGTTTTTCGTTCTCAAGGTTGCTTTGGCTATTCGAGGTCTTTTATGTTTCCATACAAATTGTGAAATTTTTTGTTCTAGTTCTGTGAAAAATGCCAGTGGTAGTTTGATAGGGATTGCATTGAATCTGTACATTGCTTTGGGTAGTAGAGTCATTTTCATAATGTTGATTCTTGTAATCCAAGAACATGGTATATCTCTCCATCTATTTGTATCATCTTTAATTTCTTTCATCAGTGTCTTATAATTTTCTGCATACAGGTCTTTTGTCTCCTTAGGTAGGTTTATTCCTAGATATTTTATTCTTTTTGTTGTAATGGTAAATGGGAGTGTTTTCTTGATTTCACTTTCAGATTTTTCATCATTAGTGTATAGGAATGCCAGAGACTTCTGTGCATTAATTTTGTATCCTGCTACTTTACCAAATTCATTGATTAGCTCTAGTAGTTTTCTGGTAGCATCTTTAGGATTCTCTATGTATAGTATCATGTCATCTGCAAACATTTACAGCTTTACTTCTTCTTTTCCGATTTGGATTCCTTTTATTTCCTTTTCTTCTCTGATTGCTGTGGCTAAAACTTCCAAAACTATGTTGAATAAGAGTGGTGAGAGTGGGCAACCTTGTCTTGTTCCTGATCTTAGTGGAAATGCTTTCAGTTTTTCACCATTGAGGACGATGTTGGCTATGGGTTTGTGATATATGGCCTTTATTATGTTGAGGAAAGTTCCCTCTATGCCTACTTTCTGCAGTGTTTTTATCATAAATGGGTGTTGAATTTTGTTGAAAGCTTTCTCTGCATCATTGAGATGATCATATGGTTTTTCTCCTTCAATTTGTTAATATAGTGTATCACGTTGATTGATTTGCGTATATTGAAGAATCCCTGCATTCCTGGAATAAACCCCACTTGATCATTGTGTATGGTCCTTTTAATGTGCTGTTGGATTCTGTTTGCTAGTATTTTGTTGAGGACTTTCACATCTATGTTCATCAGTGATATTGGCCTGTAGTTTTCTTTCTTTGTGACAGCGTTGTCTGATTTTGATATCAGGGTGATGGTGGCCTTGGGAGTGTTCCTCACTCTGCTATATTTTGGAAGAGTTTGAGAAGGATAGGTGTTAGCTCTTCTCTAAATGTTTGATAGAATTCGCCTGTGAAGCCATCTGGTCCTGGGCTTTTGTTTGTTGGAAGATTTTTAATCACAGTTTCAATTTCAGTGCTTGTGATTGGTCTGTTCATATTTTCTATTTTTTCCTGGTTCAGTCTTGGCAGGTTGTGCATTTCTAAGAATTTGTCCATTTCTTCCAGGTTGTCCATTTTATTGGCATAGAGTTGCTTGTAGTAATCTCTCATGATCCTTTGTATTTCTGCAGTGTCAGTTGTTACTTCTCCTTTTTTTTTTTTTTCATTTCTAATTCTATTGATTTGAGTCTTCTCCCTTTTTTTCTTGATGAGTCTGGCTAGTGGTTTATCAATTTTGTTTATCTTCTCAAAGAACCATCTTTTAGTTTTATTGATCTTTGATATCGTTTTGTTCATTTCTTTTTCATTTATTTCTGATCTGATTTTTATGATTTCTTTCCTTCTGCTAACTTTGGGGTTTTTTTGTTCTTCTTTCTCTAGTTGCTTTAGGTGCAAGGTTAGGTTGTTTATTCGAGATGTTTCCTGTTTCTTAAGGTAGGATTGTATTGCTATAAACTTCCCTCTTAGAACTGCTTTTGCTGCATCCCATAGGTTTTGGGTCGTCGTGTCTCCATTGTCATTTTTTTCTAGGTATATTTTTATTTCCTCTCTGATTTCTTCAGTGATCACTTCGTTACTAAGTAGTGTATTGTTTAGCCTCCATGTGTTTGTATTTTTTACAGATTTTTTCCTGTAATTGCTATCTAGTCTCATAGCGTTGTGGTCGGAAAAGATACTTGATACAATTTCAATTTTCTTAAATTTACCAAGGCTTGATTTGTGACCCAAGATATGATCTATCCTGGAGAATGTTCCATGAGCACTTGAGAAAAATGTGTATTCTGTTGTTTTTGGATGGAATGTCCTATAAATATCAATTAAGTCCATCTTGTTTAGTGTATCATTTAAAGCTTGTGTTTCCTTATTTATTTTCATTTTGGATGATCTGTCCATTGGTGAAAGTGGGGTGTTAAAGTCCCCTACTGTGAATTTGTTACTCTCAATTTCCCCTTTTATGGCTGTTAGTATTTGCCTTATGTATTGAGGTGCTCCTATGTTGGGTGCATAAATATTCACAATTGTTCTATCTTCTTCTTGGATCGATCCCTTGATCATTATGTAGTGTCCTTCTTTGTCTCTTCTAATAGTCTTTATTTTAAAGTCCATTTTGTCTGATATGAGAATTGCTATTCCAGCTTTCTTTTGGTTTCCATTTGCATGGAATATCTTTTTCCATCCCCTTACTTTCAGTCTGTATGTGTCACTAGGTCTGAAGTGGGTCTCTTGTAGACAGCATATATATGGGTCTTGTTTTTGTATCCATTCAGCCCATCTGTGTCTTTTGGTGGGAGCATTTAGTCCATTTACATTTAAGGTAATTATCAATATGTATGTTCGTATTCCCGTTTTCTTAATTGTTTTGGGTTTGTTATTATAGGTCTTTTCCTTCTCTTGTGTTTCTTGCCTAGAGAAGTTCCTTTAGCATTTGTTGTAATGCTGGTTTGGTGGTGCTGAACTCTCTCAGCTTTTGCTTGTGTGTAAAGGTTTTAATTTCTCCATCAAATCTGAATGAGATCCTTGCTGGGCAGAGTAATCTTTGTTGCAGGTTTTTCTCCTTCATCACTTTAAATATGTCCTGCCAGTCCCTTCTGGCTTGCAGAGTTTCTGCTGAAAGATCAGCTGTTAACCTTATGGGGATTCCCTTGTGTGTTATTTGTTGTTTTTCCCTTGCTGCTTTTAATATGTTTTCTTTGTATTTAATTTTTGACAGTTTGATTAATATGTGTCTTGGCGTGTTTCTCCTTGGATTTATCCTGTATGGGACTGTCTGTGCTTCGTGGACTTGATTAACTATTTCCTTTCCCATATTAGGGACGTTTTCAACTATAATCTCTTCAAATATTTTCTCAGTCCCTTTCTTTTTCTATTCTTCTTCTGGAATCCCTATAATTCGAATGTTGGTGCGTTTAATGTTGTTCCAGAGGTCTCTGAGACTGTCCTCAGTTCTTTTCATTCTTTTTTCTTTATTCTGCTCTGCAGTAGTTATTTCCACTATTTTATGTTCCAGGTCACTTATCCGTTCTTCTGCCTCAGTTATTCTGCTATTGATCCCATCTAGAGTATTTTTAATTTCATTTATTGTGTTGTTCATCGTTGCTTGTTTCATCTTTAGTTCTTCTAGGTCCTTGTTAAATGTTTCTTGCATTTTGTCTATTCTATTTACAAGATTTTGGATCATCTTTAGTATCATTATTCTGAATTCTTTTTCAGGTAGACTGCCTATTTCCTCTTCATTTGTTAGGTCTGGTGGGTTTTTATCTTGCTCCTTCATCTGCTGTTTGTTTTTCTGTCTTCTCATTTTGCTTATCTTACTGTGTTTGGGGTCTCCTTTATGCAGGCTGCAGGTTCGTAGTTCCTGTTGTTTTTGATGTCTGTCCCCAGTGGCTAAAGTTGGTTCAGTGGGTTGTGTAGGCTTCCTGGTGGAGGGGACTAGTGCCTGTATTCTGGTGGATGAGGCTGGATCTTGTCTTTCTGGCCAACCAGTTTCTAGAAGTAGCTAATTTAATAATTCTGAGTGTTCTTCATTCTCGGTGACAGGGACAGAAAGTTTTTGGCAGTTTGAATTTTTGGAATCATCTGAGTGTGCTGTTCATGTAACAATTCCCAAAGCCCTGAATTGGAAATCAGGAAACAGGTTCTGTTACCTGCTGCATGTAGTACGGTATCATAAAGTGGGTCTATAAAGAGTTTTCAGTTCTCTAGAAATACGGCTATGAGCTATATAGAGCAAGATGAGAACAGTATTCTAAAAGGAGATTGTTCTCTGTAAATTCATCTGATTCAATTCCCTGCACACTGTTTATTCTTTAATTGGAAATTTTAGCTCAACTCAATCTTTGGAACATATGCCACACATCCGCAGCCTGACCGTTCTCCTAGGGCAGGCCCCATCAACTCCATCACCTCTCACATGGGTCACTAGCTACAATATCATCCTAACTGGTCTCCCTGCATCCACTCTTGTCCCACCTGATCTGTTCTCCATAGTGCAGCCAGAGGGGAACTTTGAAAAATGTAAACATGATCCTGCCAGTTCTCTCCTTAACATCCTTGAATTTTCACACTCTTTTGTTCAAAATCTTTAACATGGTCTGCATGCCTGCCCCTGCCTTCCCCTCCAACTTTATCTCCCACCAGTCTTCCCAGTGCCTCTCTGTTGTCCAGTTCTTGGAGCCAGACTGCCTGCATTCAAACTGAGGATCCATCATTTACACTCTGTGCAACCTTGAGTAAGTTATTTAAAAATTTTCTGCCTAAAGTTGTCTATCTGTTATAATAAAATACACTGAAGTACTTAGAATAGTGCCAGCTACTTAGTAAATGCTCAGTAAGCATTGCATATTATATGTATAATGCTCCTTTTAAACTTTAGAGCCTTCATATATGTTGCATTTTGTTTTGAAAACCCCGACAGTCATCCCTCAACACCAATTTACTCAGTTTAAATATCACTGCCTCAAGAAAGAAAGTCTTCTGTAGTCCTCTCTACTCCACCACACCTCCTGTCCCACAATTAATTCAGGCTCAGCGTATCAGTGGGCATATGGCAGGAGAGAATAATTACTGTGAAACTTCCAAATGGAAGCTAGTTTTGCAAGAGAGAAATATTTTTAAAATTTTAGTATCCAAAGGCTCTAGCAGTATTAAAATCGGCCAATTTAATTTGCTAGAACATAAAACAGTAACTGTAAAAGAACCAGTTTATAGTTATTAAACGATTCCTGAGACACCTTCTACACTATATTTCTCCTTTCTCATGTTATATTAATTGCTACTGAATAATTGATCTTGTGATGATTTATATATGAGACTGTAAAATGAGGTCAGTGAGACTATTAAAAAAGGAAGAGGGTGAAAGGTCTTTTCGGTGGAAATCGGGTAGTGGAGATTAGAGGCCACCTGGAGTGTGGTGAGTGCAAAATTCTCTCCACCCAAAGCACGTATTAAGAAGTTAAAAGACAATTAAAATCGGCTTGGGTGAAATTGGAATGTTGTCCAGGGGACCAAGGTGTTGCTCTCATTTAGCCAGGATCCTGTCTAGGAGGGGCCTCAGCTGGGCAATGAAGGTCGGAGATGACATCCCCAAAGTGGTACACCCAGGTTCCTGTGGCCAGCTACAGTGGCTAGGGGGGGCGTCCTGAGATCGCGATTTTGTTCTCTTCATTTGGGACCGGTTGGCACCCCGGAAATGTATACAGAAATAACTAGTTAGTTATACAGAAATGGCTATATTATTAATACTTTTGTAAAAGTTGTAGTCATACAAATGTAATAAGTTTTGAAATCACTGGCTGTGTGGCACGTGTTTTGTCAGCTTTTACAATATTTGGTATGTTTTAAAAATCTGGCAAATTAGAGGAAATGATGTATTGGATTTGTAATTTTATCTGACATTCTTAGAATACCTTAACTCAGTAGTCATGTTTAAATGCCTATAAAAGTCTGATTTGGGTGAGGTTTTTTTGTTGTTGTTAATTTTATTGGACTAGAGTTGATTTACAATGTTGTGTTAGTTTCAGGTGTACAGCAAAGTGATTCAGTTATGCATATACATATATTCATTCTTTTTTCAGATTCTTTTCCCATATAGGTTATTACAGAATATTGAATAGAGTTCCCTGTGCTATATAGTAGGCCCTTGTTGGTTATCTATTTTATATATGGTAGTGTGTGTATGTTAATCCCAAACTCCTAATTTATCCCTCCCCTGCATGTTTCCCCTTTGGTAACCATAAGTTTGTTTTTGAAATCTGTGAGTTTGTTTCTGTTTTGTAAACAAGTTTATTGATATCATTTTTAAAATTAGATTCCACATGAGTGATATCATATGATATTTGTCTTTCTCTGACATACTTCACTCAGTGTGATAATCTCTAGGTCCATCCATGTTGCTGCAAATGACATTATTTCATTCTTTTTTATGGCTGAGTAATATTCCATTGTATACATGTACCACATCTTCTTTATCCATTCCTCTGTTGATGGACATTTAGATTGCTTCCATGTCTTGGCTATTGTAAATACTGCTGCAATGAACATTGGGGTGTGTGTATCTTTTTGAATTATGGTTTTCTCTGGAATATGCCCAGGAGTGGGATTGCTGGATCATATGGTAGTACTATTTTTTGTTTTTTAAGGAACCTCCATACCGTTCTCCATAGTGGTTGTACCAATTTATATTCCCACCAACAGTGTAGGAAGTTTCCCTTTTCTCCACACCCTCTCCGGCATTTATTGTTTGTAGACTTTTTGATGCTGGTCATTCTGACTGGTGTGAGGTGATACCTCATTGTAGTTTTGATTTGCATTTCTTTGATATTTAGTTATGTTGAGCATCTTTTCATGTAATAGGAAATTCTGATTTTGTAAAGTTAAAGGTTTGATTCTTTTTTTTCCTTTTTGGTTTTTAAGGTTTAATGTGTTTGAAAATGCCCAAGAAATTTGATATACTATATTTATGATTTTTAATTTGTTAGATTCATAAAAATGTATAGAAAACTCTTTTTAGAAATTAGATTCATAAAACTGTGTCTTTCAGTGTTTATATTTGAAATTATAAATGGAATTTAATAAAATTTTAAGTGGTTATGTTTAGAAGTCTCTTATAAATGATATATGCAAAATAATTTGATTGATTGAGTGTGTAATTGCTGTTAAAATGTTTGGAGAATTTCATTTATGCATTGTAAATAAAAACATCCTTAATCAAAAACTGGGAAAACCACTATTGAAAAGGCACTGTCTCCTACACCCTTTCCACAGACCAGCACCTCTCTCAGAAGGAGCCCCTTTTAAATGCTTCTGGTTTTAGTTCTTCTGATGTCTAATACTGTAACTCTAAATACCTCTATATTTTTTAGATAGTATTTATTAACTCACCCATGAGAGAGGGTGACTTAGTTCACTTATACTACTTTCTTTTTCATTCCCCCTTTAACATTCAAATTATAATAAAGCAAAATTATTATTATTAGACTTTCTATAGGTTACAATTGTTCCTTTAAATAATATACCCATACTGCCTTTTCTTGTTTTATAAATTTTAGTATTGTTACTCTCTCCTAACTGTAGAATAAGGTTATCTTGTGCAGTGCTGATAAATGCTTAACAACCAGCTCTCAGGGCAGGGGTGGGAAGTGGAATGTAGTATTTGCTGATTTCCATTAACTCACATCATGACCAATTTCAGGCTACTGGAATGATGTCACTGAGTTGGGATTAAAGCCAGTTTCGGTCCACCACTGAACCAGTATCTAGTATCCTTTTTTTCCACCTTTTCTTCCTCTTCCACCTCCTTTCTTCTGTCAGCTGTTTTTTCTTGTTACAGTGTTAAGATTGTTTATATTTACAATCTAACCTGTCACTATAACAAAGATTAACATGTTATCCATTGGTTGATTATAAAAGCCAAAAGACAATAAATAACACAAACGAAATTATGCTCTATACATATTGCTGGCCGAGAAGTGTGTTGGAGTCATATTTCCTTCTCAATGGTCTGATTTCATGGCCCTTGAGTCCCTTAAATGCAAATTTCCCCTAACACCCTAACATAAGTGTAAAATAGACTCCTCTTCCTTATACTTTATCAATGGCATAAAATCATTCTACCTGCTTCATATTTTTGGATCACAATTTTTACATAGAGCCTTGATTTTGTTTTTTGCTAATTTTCTTCTTTATAGTTGGCCAGACTGATGGGCCTTCACCAATTCCCCAATTCTGCCGTCCTCCCAGTTATACTCTCTTTTCCCTGGGGATCACCTAACTCAGCCCCAGTCATCCTGCTCTTGCGGCACTGTGAGCCCACTGGATTGCTGTTGGTCTGCATTTCCTTTCATGGCTCTCCTAGGTTGGATGAACTGTTTCCTGGATCCTATGTCTTCCTCTTTTTTGGATTCATTCATATTTTTTTCTCTCCAGGCTCCAATCCCCCTGGACTGTAGCCTTAGTAACTTTCTAAGAAGTGCTGTGTGGAAAGCATTTTCTGGGGCTGCACGTCAGAAAATGTCTTCACTGTGTTTATACGTTTGGTTTAGGGAACTGCCTAGAGAATTAGAGGTTGAAAATATTTTTTGCATCCATGTTTTAAATGACTGTTTCATTTTCTTCTTGAGTTCAGAGTTGTTGTAAAGAAGTCTAATGCCACACTAACTCATGTACCCTTGTTTTCTGAAATTTCATGAGGCTATAGCTAGGTATGTTTTTTTTTTCCTTTTTGTACTATGTAGTCAATGGGGCCTTTTAATCAGAATCCTTGTGCACTTTATTATTTCTTTGGTACAATTCGCCCCTTAAGTTTCTCTATTTTCTTTTTTTTGAGAGACTTCTATTAGTTGGGTGCTAGATTTTCCATATTTGTCTTCTGTTTCATATTTGCCAGTTCTATGTGTGTTTGTCCTGTACTTTTAGGGAATTCCCCAAATTTATTTCTAGTTGGTCTATTAATTTTTTTGACAACCAAAATTTAATCTTTCATAGCTCTTTTATATTCTCAGTTTGTCTTTTCGAAAACATTCTGCTCTTAGTTAATGGATATAATAGCTTCTTTGATCTCTTAATATATTTCATAAATTTATTTATTTTAATTATGTCTCTTATAGAGATAGGTTTCTTTTTTTTTCGGTACGCGGGCCTCTGACTGTTGTGGCCTCTCCCGTTGCGGAGCACAGGCTCCGGACGCGCAGGCTCAGCGGCCATGGCTCACGGGCCCAGCCGCTCTGCGGCATGTGGGATCTTCCCGGACTGGGGCACGAACCCGTGTCCCCTGCATCGGCAGGCGGACTCTCAACCACTGCGCCACCAGGGAAGCCCAGAGATAGGTTTCTTGTTTGTTCATGTGAGATTTTACCTTTTATGCTTTTAGATTTCTTTCATGTGTCTTGCGATCCTTGATCATTCATATTTAAGAAAGAAGGACTAAATTGGTTATTCTTGGTGTCTTGTATGTAACCCCTCTACTGTTGAGAAGGTAGGTATATATATATATTTTAACATCTTTATTGGAGTATAATTGCTTTACAATGGTGTGTTAGTTTCTGCTTTATAACAAAGTGAATCAGTTATACGTATACATATATCCCCATATCTCTTCCCTCTCGCATCTCCCTCCCTCCCACCCTCCCTATCCCACCCCTCTAGGTGGTCACAAACCACTGAGCTGATCTCCCTGTGCTATGCGGCTGCTTCCCACTAGCTATCTATTTTACATTTTGTAGCGTATATATGTCCATGCCATTCTCTCACTTTGTCCCAGCTTACCCTTCCCCCTCCCCATATCCTCAAGTCCATTCTCTAGTAGGCCTGTGTCTTTATTCCCGTCTTACCCCTAGGTTCTTCATGACCTTTTTTTTTTTTTTCTTAGATTCCATATATATGTGTTAGCATACGGTATTTGTTTTTCCCTTTCTGACTTACTTCACTCTGTATGACAGACTCTAGGTCCATCCACCTCACCACAGATAACTCAATTTCGTTTCTTTTTATGGCTGAGTAGAGAAGGGAGGTATATTTTTGAAACTGACTTCTCCGCTGAACAGGAAGTCTGACTAGAGGCTCTGTGTATGTATGAGGAGAGCTGGCAGCTCCAGCCCATTCATACTACAAATGCCACAAGGAGGAAAGCTTTACTTTGGGTGTCCCAACCAGATGGAAATCCTTAGCTTTCCTCTACGTCCTGGTCAATTTCTTTAGGAAAAAAAGCCCTCTGGATTTTTGCCTTGGGTCATTGCCAGACTTTTGAGAGCTCTATGCAGAGGAAAGAATGGCAGTCAATGAAGGGAAAGTGGAGGGGTAGGGGTCTGGCTGGCACAACTGTCCTGAATCCAGACTTCAAATTAATTGCCCTATTTTCAGCCTCACTCCTGCCTTCCACTCTGAGTGCTGACACTGAGCCCAGAGCCTGTCTACGGATAGGGGAAATCAGCTTCCACCTCTACTGAAAGTCTCTTTTTATCTGGCTGCATCTTCCTCTGTTTGTTTTCTGTCTATATTTCTCCCTCTGCTTTTCTTCATCTAGAATTTTATGATGCATTTAGCCCTTCCTATTTTCTTTGCTTCTCTGAGTTTATTTCTTTTAGTACTTCTGTTTCTTTATTCAGTGATTTCTGGGAAGAATAGTACTTGCATGCATGTGCTCAGTCCATCTTTTGGAACCTGAAGACAACTGAGCTATTTCTGAATGCCTTTGTTTCCCTAAAGACACTGTGCTTAAGCATCAGGTACTGAAGAGCAAGGTCTAAGCAAATGGCCAGTATTTCCATCAAATTTCTGCTTTTCTTCTGAAATGCGTTATAGATTCTTACCCCAAAATTGAATGTGGCTCAGAAGAATTAACTCTCGAGTCCAACAGAAAGCGTTTCTGTGTGATGTTCCTCATATCTTCCACATTAAGTACAGGATAACCCATCTGATTGGTCCAGGTGTCCATTACTTCTTTCACTGGTAGATTACTTGCCTAAGATTTTTTTTAAAAATAGAGAATAATCAATCAACAAATAAGGGGAAATAAAAGGATAGAATAATCAGATAAAGAAATGATTGATAAATCATTTGTTAATCAAAGAAATGTTTGAGGATATACTCCTCCTTACCTCTTCAAGTGCTGCCCAAAAATCTGAAGTTTTGGCATTCTTAAATTTGTATTTTTCCAAGTAACTCTGCATGTGAAAGATAACAAGTATTTCAAAAGTCAATGTTTGCTTTTTCCATACTTCCACAACATGAGCTGAACCCTTCAACATGTCTCGCTCTAATGAATAATATAGCAAATGTACCTAGAATGAAAATCAAATGATATGCCGTATGCAAAACATTTTGTAACCTATAAAAACACTGTACAAATAACGATTTATTTGTAAAGCATAAGGAATATTTTTTATTAATGAGATAATTCTCTTTTTTTGTTGTTGTTGTTTTTTTAGTCTAATGGAATTGTGAACAGGTGAGGGAAAGAGTTTAATTTTTTCAGGACAACCAATATAAGATGCTTAAGGACCGTCAATTATTTAGCAAGCAGTCAACAGTCCAAAACATTTTTGATCCACTAGGAAAAAAGATCCATAATTCTATGATATTCACTTATTGGTGTTAACCTGTCCACTGCTGGCTGCATCCCCTACCTTTATTTACACCAGTTGTGTTTTCTCATCTCACACACTAGATGACCCCATCACATATGAGTGATTGAAGTGATATGCAAAGATAAAACTGGTGAGCTTGGCTCTAAGCCAAGGCTCAGCAAACTTTTTCTGTAAAAAGCTGTATAATAAAGATTTTAAGTGTTGTGAGACATATAGTCTCTGTCACAACTACTCAACTCTGCCCAAATAGCACAAAAGCAGTCATAGATAATATGTAAGTGAATGAGAATGACTGTTTTCCAATAAAATGTTATTTATGCACACTGATATTTGAATTGCATACAACTTTCACATGTCATGAAATACTCTTTTGATTTTTTCCAACCGTTTAAAACTGTAGAAGTGATTTTCATTTGCAGACCTTACAAAAATGGGTGGTGGGCTGGATTTGGCCTGCAAGCTGTAATAGTAGTTTGCAGACTCCTGCTCTAAATAAATGAATATATAGTCTTCTGAATAATAATAATCATGATGATGATGGCTAAATTGGGAAAATTTTTCACTCTAAAGAGTAAGATTTCATTTTTCAAATATTTTAAAAATACAAATCTTTTAACTACAAGGCTCCCTTTTTGTCAGTTCTAGTCACAAAACCTCTCTATATATGAGTTTTCAGGCATAATATGATATCCCTAGAGAAAATTCCTTGTCTTCTTCTAATCTCATAATTGGGCACTACTTATAGTTCTCCAGGAGACCTTCCAGAATTCCTGCTGTATAACTCCTCTATTATGCTCTAGAATTGTCCTGCTTAAAATGTGGACGTCTTTGATAGAAATCGAACCTTCTTAAGTGGTCTTTGAACCTTCAAAGAAAATAACCAGTGGTTGACTTTGCTCATATCATTTTCACTCTAAGTTGCTCTAATTTTCAGGAGGTGCTATACCTTAGTCCTGTTATCTTCTAAATTCCTCTTTTTAGGCATAGAGAGAGAAAACAATATTATCTGGACTGCTCCAAGATGCCTGGGAGAGGGTTGAGGCCAGTTTGGAATGCTGCCTTCATATTTGTTCTTTTGATTGGCTCACTGCTCAGCACTGCCACTGGAGGGCAGGCGAAGGAAGGGAGAAGAAATGAAAGGCACAGATTCTGTATCAAATTTAGGTGTTCGTTCCAGAGTTTTGCATAGATCATTCATTCCTTCTTAGTAAAATAATTGGATGCTCGGAATAGTAATAATTATAATCATAGCTACCTGGTAATGATGATTTCTAGTGAATAGTATCTTCTTAAAATTAATTTAGAGGAGTTTCTTTGTATATTCATGGTGACTTGTACTTAGAAACATGCAATCTTGGAACTGAAAGGAACCTTAAATACTATTTTATACAACTCTCACATTTTGGGCATGAAGGAAACTGGTGTCTAGAGAAGTGAAGAGATTTGCCTGAGATTACGGTGAAGAGACTTCTGAATCCTGGATCAGTTTGTGTGGTTTTCGTCACTGTTGTTATTGTTACTGTTTTTTAAATTGCAGTTTCTTGCTTCACCTTAGCTAGAGGCTTATATAAACAGTATATTAAAAGGAACTAATTTTATTTTGTCTAGATTAGTGCTTTTGAATATTCTATATTAAGAAATTTCCTTCTTCACCTTGCATAATCACGATGCAGTCATTCCAGTCAAAAGTTTACGATGACCTAGGTCCCCCAGTAATAGTCCCTCGGTTAGTATCAGTGTGCACAAAGGAAAGGAACAGTGTTTCTATGACTAGTATCTCAGGAAGGGACAGGACATTTTCCAGTTGAACCATTCCTGTCTTATCAGCGATACTACTGATACTAGGAGAAAAAGAAAGGATGGATATATTTCTCAGCTTCTATTTCATGACCATACATTGTTATCAATGCTCCATAATTTAATATGCTTTTTTACATACAAGCACAGCCTGAAAGATTTTCCAGTTGATGGTTTTACTCTTTTTTTTTTTTGCGGTACCCGGGCCTCTCACTGTTGTGGCCTCTCCCGTTGCGGAGCACAGGCTCCGGACGCGCAGGCTCAGCGGCCATGGCTCACGGGCCCAGCCGCTCCGCGGCACGTGGGATCTTCCCGGACCTGGGCACAAACCCGTGTCCCCTGCATCGGCAGGCAGACTCTCAACCACTGCGCCACCAGGGAAGCCCTGTCTTTACTCTTAATTCCCCTCACTCTGTACCTACTTTGTTGTCTGAGATTGGGTTTGGGGTTAAAGCGATGAGCATGAAAGAGAACAGAGAGCTGGCCATCCCCAGAGTTAGCACCACACCAGGTTAACTAATGAAGAGTCACTTTTGGTAGAAAGTTAGTATTTGCAAGGGAAAAGTCTTGGACAGTGTCACATATTGTGGGGTTTAGGGGCAGCAGTCATAGCATGATGATAAATCAAGGAGAGATACATTTGGATACTAGAATTATGTGAAGGGATGTTCCAATTGGTTTGAGAGCTTATTGAGTGTGGCCTATATTGATCATATGTTATTTTCAGATATTAGCTAGTGTTTGAAGATTGAAGGCAAAAAATGAGCGTTTCAGTGTCTTTTTGTAAATGAATTCCATAGCACTATAATGATATGAAAATTAGTATCTATTCATTCTAGCGCCGTTTGTAGTCGCAGTTAGGGTGGAGGAAGATGGTTTTAACGTGAGAAATATTCGTTTTAGACTGGACTGGGTTTTTAATTAATTATATCACAGATATGAGATAAATAAAATGCAAGAGTATTATTAAATTTTTAGAATAGGTATTCTCTTTTAAAGACTCTTTTGGTACTTCTCAAAAAAAGTTAATATGAAAAATTATTTAATTTGAAGTCCAATTTGAAGATTCCAAGAACGTGTTATTCATCAGTTTAATTTAGAATGAAAACTATGCAAATGAAATTTTAATTTACTTTTAAAAATGAATTGTCCTTGTTTATTTTTATATTCTATATTATTTATTATAGACCATTCATTCATTCAAGAGGCGTTTTTTGGATCTTCTAACATCTGTAATGCATTCTCCTACTATATGCAAAGATACAGAAGACACAGTTCCTCACAAAAGGTGCTTACAGTTAGAGAACTTAAGAAATTTGAGTCTGAAGCTGATGAAAAGTTTACAAGATGTTCTAATGTACACTTAAGAACAAACACATAGCTTCTCTCTTTCCATCTAATGTCCACACAGAATATTTTTATTCATGGACAAAAGTAGTAAAATGTACTGATGTGCTCCCTGAATATTTCCTAAATCCTGGTCTTATTTTTTACTTTAATAGTCACCTAGGAATTTAAGTATTGGGTAGAAGGGGACCATTTCCTTTTATGGTATTATGGAGAATGCTGATTGCCACATAAGAAGGCTTGGCAGTAGTGAGAGCTGTAGGAATGGTGGGCAGGCACTGTCCTGGGGAATCACATCCAAAGGAAGTACTGGTACCCTTTGGGAAAGCTAGCAGGGCCCTGCTCTCACCCATTTTCTATTTTATGGATTGGATACTATCAGCGCTGCTCTGCCTACTACCTGGGATGTCACAGTAGGGGGGATGGAGATGGAAAAGAAAGAGTAGGAAGACAGTTCCATCCCTAGGCTACAACAGAGCCAACCTGCAGACAGGACAGTTACAGGGACATTGTAGCAATGGTGGTAATATAGATAATATAAAACCCTGAGAGAACTGGCTTATGGTCTAGAAGAACACAATGGAATTGAAACATCCACTGGAGGAATAAGCTTAAGTGGGATGTGTGAAATGCTTTAAGAAATTGACTGTTATTTCTCTTTCCAAACGAAAGCAGGCCCTCTTTATTCACTGACTTTATCATAATAGGAATATGTGTGTTAACCATTTTATAATCCAATAATAAGGGAAAAGTCCTTTTAAAAACTATAATGGAAGAGCTTTATAGATAGATTTAAATTTTTATATTATGTTGCTATGGACTGAATTGTGTTCCCCCAAAATTCATACTTTGAAGGCGTAATGCCCAATGTGATGGTAGTTGGAGATGAGGCTTTTGGGAGGTTTAGGGTGAGGTTTAGATGAGATCATGAGGGTGGGAGCCTCATGATGGGATCAGTGTCTTATAAGAAGAGGCACCAGAAGGTTCTCTCTCTCTCTGCTATGTGAGGACACAGCAAAAAGGTGACCATCTGGAAGCCAGAAAGAAAACTCTCACCGAAAACTGAGTCTGCCAGCACCTTGGTCTTGGACTTCTTAGTCTACAGAACTGTGAGAAAATAAATTTCTGTTGTTATGCCACCCAATCTATGGTGTTTTGTTATGGCAGACTGAGCTAATACACATGTAAAGGGTGTAAAAAAATAAGTAATCTGTTTCACTTCTCTGTGAAACTTTTGTTAAATGACAGTTACAGATACAACGTAGGTAATAACCTGGATGTGATCACCTTTTTGTGTTTTGAAATATTATCCTTGAGCAAGGAAAAGAAAAGTAAAAAGGGAATTGTCCTTAATTAATCACATATCTTAACATTCATCAGCCATATATCAGTGTAGTTTTTAAATAATACTAAAAGTAATAAATCATACCTGACATCCTTTTTGAAATTTCTCTGGTGTTATCCAGTCTTCAAGCATTCTCAGAATGGAAGCTCCCTGTGATGGAAAAGAATGGCAAGTTAAATTAATAAAGGATATGTAAGAAACAAATATCAGTGATCACTATTGTGACTAGTATTTCATGATCATATATGTGAGATAATGTCTTTAAGATGATTATGCTAAATTATATGGCTATCAATTTGTGATTTTAGGATGAAAATACCACTTGGCATACCCCCTGTATCTATGCTTCTAAAATAACTGAAAGGCAAGGAGAAATTGATAAAATGGCCATCGTTTCAGTAACAAGGTTCAAATAATTATTGCACTTCACCACATGAACCAGTAGATGGGGCTTTCCTAATGAAAGAGAAACTGGAGAAAGTTTTAGAAAAGTCATGTTCTTTGATGAACAAGGAAAGCAACTTCAGGATAAAATTCTGGCTACTTCTTAAGTATATTGGAATATTTGGGAAAAATAATTATATTTTAACAGAGGGGGGTAGACAGTTGAGGAATTAATCTGGTCAAATAGTTTAATATAGATTATGTATATAATTTAGGCATAAAATGCTACTCTTCCAAAGTGGTTTATCTCATTTGATTTTATTTAGTCTGAAGAGTCTGATGAATACTTCTGCTGTCTACTTGCATTTCATATGTTATAAGATTAATTTTAAATGCATTATTCATAGATTTAAAAATCAATTTTCAAGTAACTGACCAGAAAAACATTGCTTCCCCATTTAAGTTAGCAATTTCTACTGTAATTTATTAAAATGTTATTTTTGTACCTAGTATAAAGCTAAAGGCTTAGAAACATGTATTTATTTCTGACCTAATACCTTATACCCATGGAATATCTAGGATTTAGGAAGAAGCTGATTTAATAAATATAAATGTCTCTATGTGAATTATTAGAATATACTATAAGTGGATTAGAGATTTTCCTTTTAACAGAAAGATAAAAAGAATCATTGACAATATAAAAGAAAATGAATAAAGGAAGCCTGAAATACTGCCATGAGAACATATGAGAGGGAAAGCCAAAAAATATGATGCTATAAACTTCAAATACTAATATATAGAAGGCTTTTTCACTAAAGCCAATTTTATCTAGTATTCATTTTCATAATTGTAATATTTTGTCTTAAATAAAACTTTGGGTATCCCCAGAACAGTAAAATGTATTAGTTTGCAGTGGCTTTTGAACAACTTAACCTAGTGGGTAAACCACAAGAGGCTGGGGTGGAAAATCGACTAAAATATGTTGCATACAGGTGTGGAATATGTTTAGAGGAGAAGCTACAGGAGAAGTTGTGGGAGAAAAATGGGTAGCATAAAGCTTCAGGTCACTATGGGTTATTAGCAACTTTTCATAAAATTTTACTGGATAAAAATGCCCCATCTATGACATGCTAACAAATTCGTCTTTAAATTGTATATAAAAATGGATGAAAGTAATTCCTTCAAATGGAATTGGATTTAAGTGCTTACTGGAAGCATTCTACTAGAAAAGGTGTCCACATATATGGCACTTCTCATTGACCACATGGCAGAGAAAGAAGATTTACTGTGTTTTAAAAAATCAAGTCAAATAACTTTAAATTGGATGCCTAAAGGGTAAATGTTCAGTTATCAGAATGATAGCTGTTATAAACAAAAGTAAAAAGAGAAACTTTAAAAAATCTGCTTCAGAATTCTGTGACAATGACCAGTATTGATCATTTCCACTGAAAATTACAAACTGTTGAATATTCAGCACTTGGAATAAGTTCTACACTGTTTCCCAAAGCCCATTAACATAGTATAACCATTCTTACCATTTTTAGGCATTTACTAAGAGAAAAACCACTAAACAGGAAGACATTCAAAACAGTGTTATATTTTCCGCACCTTGCTATAGGAAATCCCATCAAAAACAGATGTTATTTCATCAGGACTTGTCACAGTGACTATAATTGGGTGCGAAGATATCAAAGAATCATCCTCTTGTACAGGTAATACATCTTCAAGTAGCATCTGATCACGCTGAAATGACAGAATGAACCAAAGAAATCTAGCACTTCCTTTATAGTGGTTTATATGTCAAAATATCATTTATATAATACACATTGGGGGGAAATAAATATAAATGACTCATATTATTTAAAACAAATATTAGATGTTCAAATTAATCATATTTTGCACTGATTTTTCTATACTGATTCCATTCCCTTCTACTTATAATTCCCTTGACTTCACCCCTATATGGCAGGCCAAGAAGACAGAAGCATTTATAAATTCTGTTTCTGCTACTTCTGTGAGACTTTCAGACACGAGCCAAACTTTTCAAGCCCTGTTTCATATGTGTGCAGTAAGAATGATGATATCATCCCACAGATTTGTCTGAGACTTAAGGAAACGTGTTGATTTGTCAAAAATTGTTTTAGGGGTCTTTTTCCATTAATCATTGGAATTTGGATGATTCGTAATTAATTGAAGAAAACATTAACTTTTGCTTTAGTTCTAATAATTACCTTCTCATTCCTGTCCTAGGTTTTCTCAGCAAAATAGAGTGTTTGAGAGGTCTAGCACTATAGTCAAACTTCCTAGGTTCAAAGCTCAGTTTCTCCACTTTCTAGACATGTGAGTTTAAGTAATTTCCCTCACCCATGATGGCAGCTACGTTTTTAGAAACGTGCAGAGGATTTAATGAGATAATGCATGACAGGCATTTGGCATAGTACCTGGCACAGAGTGAAAACCTAACACACTAGCTGCTGTTATTATTTTGATTCTTAATCAATTAGATTCTGAAATCTAGTTCTATTAAATCACTAATAATAAAAATCAAAAGCTTTATTGATCTTACTTAACCAAAAATATTTCCCAAAAGGAGCATGCTATATTAGTTTACATTTTCCAATTTTGTGAATTCCACTTATAATAGGCAAGATACTATTGTCAAGTGATGACTGTCAATCAAGGTAATTTTGTCTTGGATTTTAATTTTTGTTCCCCTAAAATGTTTAGGTAAGAAGAAAGGATCTTAATCTCAGTGTCAGGAAATTTGACTCTCATCTTGGCTGTGCTACCAGTTGTCTGTGTGACATTTGGAAGGTATATTACCTTCCTGGGCATCAGATTTTTTCACCTGTAAAATGAGGCTCCACTATTGTGGTACTTATCAAGCTCTCTTACAATATATCTTTGTTTATCTATTCCCTCCACCACCAGACCCTAAATTAGGAACTTCTTTAAGGGCAGGAAGTGTGTTTTATTCAGTTTTGGGTCCTCCGTAGTGTTCACTGAATGAAGAATGAATGAATAGATGAAGAATGAATGAGTTGGATCGTATGATTAAATTTCATTTAAGAACTGCGTACTAAATTTTTCCAATATTTGTTTTTGAAACACTAAAAATGGAATGTTATAATATTACATATACAATATATTACATAAACAATACATCTTGATATAAGAAGGGTTACTTTATAGAAAATACAGGACAAAATTTTTCATTTATATAGTTTAATTTCAATAAATTATGAAATCAGGGATTTTCAACATAGAGGAATGGTCCTCAACTAGGGGACATTTTATCATTCAGATGACATCTGGCAATATGTGGAGACATTTTTCTCTTGTTTTCTCTCTTTTTTTAATTGAAGTATTGTTGATTTACAATGTCATGCTAATTTCTACCGTACAGCAAAGTGACTCAGTTATACACATACATACATTATTTTTTATATTCTTTTCCATTATGGTTTATCCCGGGGGACTGGATATAGTTCCCTGTGCTATACAGTAGGACCTTTTTGTTTATCCATCCTAAATGTAATAGTTTGCATCTACTAACCCCAAACTCTCAGTCCATCCCTCTCCCTCTCCTACCCCTTGGCAACCACAAGTCTGTTCTCTATGTCTGTGAGTCCATTTCTGTTTTGTAGATAAGTTCATTGTGCCATATTTTAGATTACACATATAAGTGATATCATATGGTATCTGTCTTTCTCTGTCTGACTTACTTAGTGTGATCATCTCTAGTTGCATCCGTGTTGCTGCAAATGGCATTATTTCATTCTTTTTTATAGCTGAGTAATATTCCATTGTATATATGTACAACATCGTCTTTATCCATTCATCTTTTGATGAACATTTAGGTTGTTTCCATGTGTTGGCTATTGTGAATAGTGCTGCTGTGAACATAGGGGTGCATGTATCTCTTTGATTTATGGTTTTGTCCAGGTATACGTCCAGGAGTGGGATTGCTGGAGCATGTGGTAGTTTTATTTTTAGTTTTCTGAGGAACTTCCATACTGTTTTCCGTAGTGGCTGCACCAACTTTCATTCCCACCAACAGAGTAGGAGGGTTCTGTTTTCTCCACACCATCTTATGGAGACATTTTTGGTTTCACAGCTGGGGTGGAGGGTTACTGGCATCTAATAGATACAGGCCAGGGATGCTGCTAAATACCCTACAATACACAGGACAGTCCCCACAACAAAGAATTATCTGGCCCAAATGTCAATAGTTCCATCCTTGAAAAACCACAATGTAGATTAAATTTTAAAGAAGCAATTGTTGCAAATTAACTTTTTCACTTTTTTTTTATCTTTCAGTTTTAATTTATAGACTAACTTGTTCTCAAAGTATACTTTTGTGATGTGAGAAAATAATAAGGATGCAATACCAAATACTAATTGAACATTTTTTCAGTAATTTCAGTTTTTATAACCTGAAGACATTTATTAGAAGTTAATTAATTAATTTTATAATTTAATGAATGCTTTTCTTGGTCCATTTTTTAAAAGTTGTTTGAAATATAATTTACATTATTAAAATTTACCCTCTTAAAGTAGACAGTTTGATGAGTTTTGACAGATATAAACAATCTTAACTACAATCATAGTCAAGATATGGAAAAATTTCTTACCCCCAAAAGTTGCCTTGAATCCTTTTTCGGTCTGTCTCCTCCTTTCACCTTAGTCCCTGACAACCAGTGATATATATTTTATTCCTATAGTTTTGTCTTTTCTATAATGTCAAATAAATGGACTCATTCAGTATGTAGTCATTCACAGATGCCTTTTTCCACATAGCAAATGCTTTAGAGAGTCATCCACAATGTTACTTTACCAGTAATTTGCTCCTTCTACTGTTGAGTAGTATTCTATTGTATCAATACGCTACAATTTATTTATAAATTTGAGTTGTTTCTAGCAGTTGGCTATTATGAATATTCCCATTATGTGCATTTACATGCAGGTTTTGTGTGGACAAGTGTTTTCATGTCTCTTGGAGTAGGATTGCTGGATTATATGATAAATGTATGTTTAACTTATGAGAAGTGGTCACACTATTTTCAAGGGTGACTGTATCATGTCTACCAGCAATGTATGTGACTTGAAATTGCTCCACAAATTTACCTACATTTGGTATTATCAGTCTTTTAAATTTTAGATATTTGGGATGGTTAATTTTATGTCACATTGATTGACGGGGCCATGGTGCCGAGGTATTTGCTCAAACATTATTGTGGGTGTTTCTGTGAGGGTGTTTTGAATGAGATTTACATTTAAACTGGTGGACTTTGCGTTCACCAGTTTAACTTTTTTCACTTTTTAAAGCAGGTTGTGAAAACGGCAAGGGCTGCAAGCATCTAACACTCTTTTTATTGTATCCAGTGGAGGGCAGTAGTCTATACAGTACACAACCTCCTGCAATGCTACTTTCACATAACCACACACTTATACTTTTATATATACAAACTGATAAGAATACACCACCTAAATACAGATGAAAACAGGTGTAGCTTTTTGGAAAAAATACGTGCAGAGTTCATAGAAGCCTCTGTTCCAGGCCCCTCAGAGACACAGAATAATAATAGTAATTACATGTACATTTTGGAAGCTTTTAAGCTTACAATACAGAGAACAGTGTTCTTCTTTCATAGAGGAGAGAACTGACTCAGAGAGGATATGTAACTTGCTCGAGGTCACATTCCCTGTAACGCATCTAAGAAATGATGTGTGCAAGATTTGAACCTGAGTCTAACTACTAAGTTTATGCGTTTATCTCTTTACCGTGTCATTTCAGCAACCTGTGTAAGGGAAGTCATTTATAAAATTAGGCTTGGGCATTTTTCAAAGGGTTAGCACTACAGATAATTTCTTGAACACAGATTTGGCATTGTCTAAGCTAGATATTTTTTTCCTGCCCTGGCACGTGTTGTTGAATGACTCTACCAACCACATTCTTGGCTCGTGGTGGTCAATTGCCCTCTAGGGCCTGGGCATAGGCTCTGAGCATGGTGTAGTTCAGTGGAGGCAGCTGGTTCCACCCCAGCCTCCCAATGGAATTCCCAATTCGATACTGCACTTGGCCCCAAACTCAGGGCCACTGTCATAGTCCAAAGGCTTCAATCAGCTTGACATGAGGAAAACAGAGATTTGGAACTTATATGTTTAGGGCTCACCATTTGCCACTCTTTTTCTGCATGGTCTACTCCCAGGAACTCAAAGAAGGAAGCAAACCCTTCGTTTAACCACAAGTCTTCCCACCATTCCATGGTCACAGTATTTCCAAACCACTGAAATTATAAGCAAGAAAGAGGGTTAAATTCTCATGCCTTTGGTAGAAAGGCCTAGAAAATGTCAGTACATTCATTTGTTCATGCAAATTTTGTCACTTGACACAAAAGTGGAAGACATCATACTTAGCATTTATTTCCTGCTTTATTTCTCCTGGTTTTTAAGTGATCTGAAATTCTCCTTATTATCTTCATTTTGGTAGTACTGGGAATATTTAAAGTTATAGGAAAACCTCGTGTATTTACTAAAAGCAGAACAATGTGTCTTAAAAGTTTCTTTATGGTAAAATGTTTATTAGCAGTAAGAAAGACTTTCAAGCAGGATTTTCTGGGTTGGCTACTTTTTATTTGCTAAGTTATAATTTCAATCATTCCTATGGTCTTAAGCCACTTTTTAAAATAAGCTAAGTTGGTGCTAAGATTCTATACCTGATGCACAAGTTCATGGGCAACCACAGTGGCCACCCTCTGTTGGTTTGATGAGGCTGATTCATTAGGGTCATAAAGCAGGTTTGTTTCTCTGTAAGTGATGAGTCCCCAGTTCTCCATAGCCCCAGTGCCAAAATCTGGAATAGCGATTTTATCTATGGAAAAAGAGTCCAGTGAGAAATACATTCTTTCCATTTTGTTCATAACACTTCTTACCAAATTAAGTTCTTTAGGTTAACGTTTTTTAAAAGACTAAAAATAATTTCTCAGAGTGAAAAACAATCATCTATTTGTGTAAACTTTTCAGTCTTTAATGCACTCAGAATATCCATGGAACTCTTCCTGTTGGCTCCAGATATCAATGTGTCTTTTATTTTTTAAGAATATTTTTGGCAATGCTCTGTTCAAGTCCTCTATAATTTTATGTCTTTTGTTCTTTTCTGTATTTCATTTTTATTTGCTTTTTTTCCCCATGACTTTCACTTAGATAATACCAATCTTCTGTTTGGGGGGGTATGTTGTAAGGAATAAGAGAATGAAGTTTTCAAATGAGGTCTTAGAAGTACAGAGCTTCCAAGTGTGTAGAAATATATTTCTGTCCAAGGAAACAGGTTATTAGAGAACACAAAATTCCACTTTTTCCCTAATTCTGTACAATTTGTGGTCAACCAGATTCCCTACTAATTGAATAGCTTACCATCCACTTGTATGTATGTATTAAATTAGTTGGATCAACATGGAATTGACTATATTCTCTGGAAATTCCCTTCCAGGTCTAAAATGTTGAATTCAATCTAGACTTTCTAGTCCTTATTTTTGCTGGGACCTATAATGGTAGACATGCTATCTGACAGAAAGAGGCAGTGTTGATCAGTTCTATGTTAAATCCCAAAACAGAAAAGGTTCAGTTGGATTGGTGGACAGAACGCAGCTTCTCCAGTTAATGAACTATAATAAGCATGGGATTTATTTATTATTACATATAATTTAAATTAGGCACATAAATGAAAATAAATTTTCATCTAACATAAAGAAAAGGTCCTTTATGGTTAAAATAAAGATTCTTAAAGCTTTTTATAAAAAGAATGAAAATGGATACATCTTAAATGGAGGTCAGAATTACAGCAGTAGTTTACTTTTAGTGTTATTTTCATTCTTAGGTTTGGTTATTTTGTCACAGAGTACCTCTTAAAGTTTGGAGAAATATTCCCCCCAAGGGCCAGTATTTTCCATAATGTTACAGAGTGTAATTTGTACCTAACCCATGAACAAAAGGAATTTTTTTAAACCTCATTTCTTTGGTGAGTATTGACATTATAATTAATTAACTCCAGTGCGTTTAATTTAGGGGGTGGATAAATGCAGTAATCAATTGTAAGGAAAGTCTAAGAGTCAATTCTGAAAGAGTTGAAAATGCATATAAAAGTATGAAGAAGAAGAAGGAATATGGGAGAGAAGGAGGAAGAAAAGAGAACAGAGAAATAAATTTGTGAGATTTCCACTTCCCAGGTTATCATGGGTGGTACAAGAGAGATAAAGAGAAAAAGACTTTTAAATTAGTGTGATTAATATTTTATTAGATGTTATTCTGATTTTGTGGAAAGTTGTTTCTCTTCCTGTCTCCTTCTCTAATAGCTGTTAAGCAATTAAAAAAAAAGAAAAAAACCCGGAGCATCCACAAAGTTGCTCAGAGCCACAGACATTCCCATGTAGAGAATTTGACATTCCAGTTGCTTTGCATTGGTAATTTATTAAAGTAAGGGAAGAAACAGAAATAGAGAATTCGATTGTTGGTTTGTTGGTTTTCTTATTGCCTTCATTTCATCCCTACAGACATCTATATGGGTGTTACATTTAAAGTCTTTGCTAATACCACTCAAGCTTACTATTAAAGCATTTCTGCTGTTGATAGAAGTGTCATGTCCATACCATTTTGATTATAGCACTATTTTTATTTTAAAAAGAAAACATGTTCCCCACATCTTCCATATTAGAAAAAATACTTATGGAAGGAGCACCAGTTCATTTTAACTGCTGAAGAATCTAGAATTAGTCTTGTACAACAGTGGAAAGACTGGAAGTACATGGGACTCTGACAGCATTATTTATCTCTATTATTTATTAATGTAAGCTATTGGGATGGGTACTAATTTTGATATCAGCTGATCTAGGTTGCTCTTTCTGGTTCCATCATTATCAATGTCTGCAGTTTTATGTATATACTTCAATCTTTATTTGGAAATAAAATACTATACATTCATCAGGTAAGCACAGAGTATAGACATTATTCTTAGACGAATCCAGAAAGAATCTTTCAGTATCTAGTAAGTATTAGATACATAGTACAGGCATATGATGAAAAGACTAAGGGATGACCATTAACTAAGGATGCTAAAGCTGGAGGAAATGAGTTAAGTGAAAACAAAAGCAATATTAAAAACAAGAAAATAAAATATGGTTCTCACCTAATTTAGGAAGAGAATAATTCATAGCGAAGTAGTCTTCAAAATAATCAAACACACTTTTAGTTATATTTGCAGCATATTCAGCTGTGTGCTTTTGCTCTGGCTGGACATATATAGTGAGCTATTAAAATAAAAAAAATTCAGTGAAAATTTTTCATTTGAAAAAACACAAAAACTATGATACATGACATAGTACAAAGAAGGTGGGCTTTGGAGCCAGGTAAGTCTAATTGGAATCCCAGTTCTGCATGGTCTTGGACAAATCACTTCACGTCTCTGAGACTCATATGTAAAGGAAAAGAATACCGCATAACTCACTAAGTAATTTCAATGACTAGAAATAATGTAATAATTTATAAATAAATAATATATAAATAAAATATACTGTACGTAATGTACAGTATATTTTTAAAATGTTATTTTTTCTACTTAGAACATATATTGTCTTCTTAATATTTGTGTATCTATGTTTTTATCTCGCTTTGTGTAATTCGTCTTTGAAGAAATAAGGCATGTGATTTTTTTCTCATCTAAAGAGCCCTTAGATACGTGTTTTCCATTTGCTTTTCTATCCATTACTACCCACACTACCCTTTGATATATTAACTATTCTACTTCCAGAGTCTAAAATACAATGACTCAAAATTTTATTGAGAGGGAGGCATCTTGATAAGCCAAATCTTGATAAGCTACATCTCTAAGTATCTAGGATATTATTTTTATGCCATGACATAATTTATAAATCAAACCAAGTATAGACTTTTTACTCCCCAATTCTAAGCATGTATAACCCCAAGTAGCCATCACAATATTGAAGGAGAAAAACAATATTGGAAGATTGATAATATCTGACTTCAAGACTTACTGTAAAGCTACAGTAATCAAGACAGTGCGGTATTAACAAAACAATAGAAAAATAGATCAGTACAAGACAATAGAGAGCCCAGAAATAGACCCACATAAATATAGTCAACTGATCTTCGACAAAGGAGTAAAGGCAATACAATGGAGCAAAGACAGTATCTTCAATGAATGATGCTGGAATAACTGAACATCCATCTGCAAAAAAATAAATCTAGACACAGACCTTACACCCTTCACAAATATGAACTCAAAATTGATCACATACCTAAACGTAAAACACAAAACTATAAAACTCCTGGAAGATAACATAGGGGAAAATCTAGATGACTTTGGATATGAAGATGACTTCTTAGCTTTACCACCAAAGGCATAATCTATGAAAGAAATAACTGATAAGCTAGGCTTCATTAAAACTTTTGCTCTCTGAAAGACAATGTCAAGAGAATGAGAAGATAAGCCGCAGACTGGGAGGAGATATTTGTAGAAGGTCCATCTCATAAATAACAGTTATACAAAATATACAAAGAACTCTTAAAACTCAACAAGAGGAAAGGAAACAACCTGATTAAAAAATGGGCCAAAGACCTTAACAAGACACCTCACCAAAGAAGATATACAGATATCAAGTATGTATATGAAAAGATGCTTCACATCATATGTCATCAAGGAGATGCAAATTAAAATAACAAAGAGGTGCCACAGCACACCTACTACAATGCCAAAATCCAAAACACTGACAACACCAAATGCTGGTGAGGATGTGGAGCAATAGGAATTCCCATACATTGCTAATGGGAATGCAAGCTGGTACAGCCATTTTGGAGGATAGTTTGGCAGTTTCTTACAAAACTAAACATACTCTTAACATATGGCCCAAGAATTGTGCTCCTTTGTGTTTACCCAAAGGAGCTTAAAACATGTCCTGAGGTTGGTTCAAGATGGCAGGATAGAAGGACATGCTCTACTCCCTCTTTCGAGAACACCAGAATCACAACTAACTGCTAAACAATCATGGACAGGAAGACACTGGAACTCACCAAAAAAGATACCCCACATTGAAAGACAAAGGAGAAGCCACAATAAGATGGTAGGAGGGACGCTATCACAATAAAATCAAATCCCATAACTGCTGGGTGGGTGACTCACAAACTGGAGAACACTTATACCACAGAAGTCACCCACTGGAGTGAAGGTTCTGAGCCCCACATCAGGCTTCCCAACCTGGGGGTCTGACAACAGGAGGAGGAATTCCTAGAGAATCAGACTTTGAAGGCAGAGGGATTTGATTGCAGGACTTCGACAGGACTGGGGGAAACAGAGACTCCACTCTTGGAGGACACACACAAAGTAGTGTGCACATTGGGATCCAGGGGAAGGAGCAGTGACCCCATAGGAGACTGAACCAGACCTACCTGCTAGTGTTGGAGGGTCTCCTGCAGAGGCAGGGGGCAACTGTGGCTCACCAAAGGACAAGGACACTGGCAGCAGAAGTTCTGGGAAGTACTCCTTGGCGTGAGCCCTCCCTGAGTCTGCCATTAGCTCCACCAAAGAGCCTGGGTAGGCTCCAGTATTGGGTCGCCTCAGGCCAAACAACCAACAGGGAGGGAACCCAGCCCCACACATCAGCAAATAAGTGGATTAAAGTTTTATTGAACCCTCCCCACCAGAGCAACAGACAGCTCTATCCACCACCAGTCCCTCCCATCAGGAACCTTCAACAAGCCTCTTAGATAGCCTCATCCACCAGAGGGCAGAGAGCAGAAGCAAGAAGAACTACAATCCTGCAGCCTGTGGGACAAAACCCACATTCACACAAAGATAGACAAGATGAAAAGACAGAGGGCTGTGTACCAGATGAAGGAACAAGATAAAACCCCAGAAAAACAACTAAATGAAATTGAGATAGGCAATTTTCCAGAAAAAGAATTCAGAATCATGATAGTGAAGATGATCCAGGACCTTGGAAAAAGAATGGAGGCAAAGATTGAGAAGAGGCAAGAAATGTTTAACAAAGATCTAGAAGAAATAAAGAACAAACAGATGAACAATACAATAACTGAAATGAAAACTACACTAGAAGGAATCAATAGCAGAATAACTGAGGCAGAAGAACGAGTAAGTGACCTGGAAGACAGAATGGTAGAATTCACTGCTGCAGAAAAGAATAAAGAAAAAAGAATGAAAAGAAATGTAGACAGCTTAAGAGACCTCTGGGACAACATTAAATGCAACAACATTCGCATTATAGGGGACCCAGAAGGAGAAGAGAGAGAGAAAGGACCTGAGAAAATATTTTAAGAGATTATAGTTGAAAACTTCTGTAACATGGGAAAAGAAATAGCCACCCAGTCCAAGAAGCACAGAGAGTCCTATACATGATAAACCCAAGGAGAAACATGCCGAGACACATAGTAATCAAATTGGCAAAAATTAAAGACAAAAACATTATTGAAAGCAGCAAGGGAAAAACGACAAATAACATACAAGGGAACTCCCATAAGGTTAACATAAGGTTAACAGAGGATTTCTCAGCAGAAACTCTACAAGCCAGAAGGGAGTGACACGATAGAGTGATGAAAGGGAAGAACCTACAACCAAGATAACTCTGCCCAGTAAGGATCTCATTCAGATTTGATGGAGAAATCAAAAGCTTTACAGAGAAGCAAAAGCTAAAAGAATTCAACACCACCAAACCAGCTATACAGCAAATGCTAAAGGAACTTCTCTAAGTGGGAAACACAAGAGAAGAAAAGGATCTACAAAAACAGACACAAAACAATTAAGAAAATGGTCATAGGAACATACGTATCAATAATGACCTTAAACGTGAATGGATTAAATGCTCCAACCAAAAGACACAGGCTTGCTGAATGGATACAAAAACAAGACCCGTATATATGCTGTCTATAAGAGACCCGCTTCAGATCTAGGGACACATACAGACTGAAAGTGAGGGGTTGGAAAAAGATATTCCATGCAAATGGAAATCAAAAGAAAGCTGAAGTAGCAATAGTCAAATCAAATAAAATAGACTTTAAAATAAAGAATATTACAAGAGATAAGGAAGGACACTACGTAATGATCAAGGGATGACTCCAAGAAGAATATAGAACAATTATAAATATATATGCACCCAACATAGGAGCACCTCAATACGTAAGGCAACTGCTAACAGCTCTAAAAGAGGAAATTAACAGTAACACAGTAATAGTGAGGGAATTTAACACCTCACTTACACCAATGGGAAGATCATCCAAACAGAAAATTAATAAGGAAACACAAGCTTTAAATGGCACAACAGACCAGATAGATTTAATTGGTATTTTTAGGACATTCCATCCAAAACCAGCAGATTACACTCTCTTCTCAAGTGTGCATGGAACATTCTCCAGGATAGATCACATTTTGGGTCACAAATCAAACCTCAGTAAATTTAACAAAACTGAAATCATATCAAGCATCTTTTCTGACCACAACGCTATGAGATTAGAAATCAATTACAGGGAAAAAACCGTAAAAAACACAAACACATGGAGGCTAAACAATATGTTACTAAATAACCAAGAGATCACTGAAGAAATCACAGAGGAAATCAAAATATACCTAGAGAAAAATGACAATGAAAACACAACGATCCAAAACCTATGGAATGCAGCAAAAGCAGTTCTAAGAGGGAAGTTTATAGCTATACAAGCCTACCTCAAGAAACAAGAAAAATCTCAAATAAACAATCTAACGTTACACCTAAAGGAACTAGAGAAAGAAGAACAAAACCCAAAGTTAGCAGAAGGAAAGAAATCATAAAGATTGGAGCAGAAATAAATAGAAACAAAGAAAACAATAGCAAAGATCAGTAAAACTAAAAGCTGGTTCTTTGAGAAGGTAAACAAAATTGATAAACCATTGGCCAGACTCATCAAGAAAGAGAGGGAGAGGATTCAAATCAATAAAATTAGAAATGAAAAAGGAAAAGTTACAACAGACACGACAGAAATACAAAGCATCCTAAGAGGCTACTACAAGCAACTCTGTTCCTATAAAATGCACAACCTTCAAGAAATGGACAAATTCTTAGAAAGGTATAGCCTTCCAAGACTGAACAGGAAGAAACAGAAAATAGGAACAGACCAATCACAAGTAATGAAATTGAAACTGTGATTAAAAGTCTTCCAACAAACAAAAGTCCAGGACCAGATGGCTTCACAGGTGAATTCTATCAAACATTTAAAGAAGAGCTAACACCCATTCTTCTCAAACTCTTCTAAAGTGTTGCAGAGGAAGGAAAACACCCAAACTCATTCTATGAGGCCACCATCACCCTGATACCAAAACCAGACAAAGATAGTACAAAAACAGAAAATTACAGACCAATATCACTGATGAATATAGATGAAAAAATCCTCAAGAAAACACTAGCAAACAGAATCCAACAACACATTAAAAGAATCATACACCATGATCAAGTGGAGTTTATCCCAGAGATGCAAGGATTCTTCAATATATGCAAATCAATCAATGTGATACACCGTATTAACAAATTGAAGAACAAAACCCATATGATCATCGCAATAGATGCAGAAAAAGCTTTTGACAAAATTCAACACCCATTTATCATAAAAACTCTCCAGAAAGTGGGCGTAGAAGGAAGCTACTTTAACATAATAAAGGCCATATACAATAAACCCGCAGTAAACATCATTCTCAATGGTGAAAAACTGAAAGCATTTCCTCTAAGATCAGGAACAAGACAAGGATGTCCACTGTCACCACTAGTGTTCAACATAGTTTTGGAAGTCCTAGCCATGGCAATCAGAGAAGCAAAAAGTAAAAAAAGGATTACAAACTGGAAAAGAAGAAGTAAAACTGTCACTGTTTGCAGATGACATGATACTATACATAGAGAATCCTAATGATGCCACCAGAAAGCTACTAGAGCTAATCAATGAATTTGGTAAAGTTGCAGGATACAAAATTAATGCACAGAAATCTCTTGCATTCCTCTACACTAATGATGAAAGATCTGAAAGAGGAATTAAGGAAACACTCCCATTTAACACTGCAACGAAAAGAATAAGATACCTAGGAATAAACCTACCTAGGGAGACAAAATTCCTGTATGCAGAAAAGTGTAAGACACTGATGAAAGAAATTAAAGATGACACAAACAGATGGAGAAATATACCATGTTCTTGGATTGGAAGAATCAACATTGTGAAAATGAGTATACTACCGAAAGCAATCCCTATCAAATTACCAATGGCATTTTTTACAGAACTAGAACAAAAAGTCTTAAAATTTGTATGGAGACACAAAGGACCCCGAGTAGCCAGAGCAGTCTTGAGGGAAAACAGTGGAGCTGGAGGAATCAGACTCCCTGACTTCAGACTATACTACAAAGCTACAGTAATCAAGACAGTATGGTACTGGCACAAAAACAGAAATATAGATCAATGGAACAGGATAGAAAGCCCAGAGAGAAACCCACACACCTATGGTTAACTAATCTATGACAAAGGAGGCAAGGTTATACAATGGAGAAAAGACAGTCTCTTCAATAAGTGGTGCTGGGAAAACTGGACAGCTACATGTAAAAGAATGAAATTAGTACACTCCCTAATACCATACAGAAAAATAAACTCAAAATGGATTAGAGATCTAAATGTAAGACCGGACACTATAAAACTCTTAGAGAAAAACATAGGAAGAAAACTCTTTGACATAAATCACAGGAATATCTTTTTTGATCCATCTCCTAGAGTAATGGAAATAAAAACAAAAAGAAATAAATGGGACCAAATGAAACTTAAAAGCTTTTGCACAGCAAAGGAAACCATAAACAAGATGAAAAGACAACTCTCAGAATGGGAGAAAATATTTGCAAATGAATCAACGGACAAGGATTAAGCTCCAAAATATATAAACAGCTCCTGCAGCTCAATATTAAAAAAAAAAACAAACAAACAATCCAAAAATGGGCAGAAGAGCTAAATAGGTATTTCTCCAAAGAAGACATACAGATGGCCAGGAAGTACATGAAAAACTGAACATAACTAATTATTAGAGAAATGCAAATCAGAACTACAATGAGGTATCACCCCACACCAGTTAGAATGGCATCATCAGAAAATCTATAAACAACAAATGCTGGAGAGGGTGTGGAGAAAAGGGAACCCTCTTGCACTGTTGGTGGGAATGTAAATTTATACAGCCACTATGAACAGTATGGAGGTTCCTTAAAGAACTAAAAATAGAATTACCATATGACCAGCAATCCCACTGCTGGGCATATACCTTGAGAAAACCATAATTCAAAAAGACACATGCAATCCAGTGTTCATTGCAGCAGTATTTACAATAGCCGGGTCATGGAAGCAACCTAAATGCCCATCAACAGACGAATGGATAAAGGAGATGTGGTACATATATACAATGGAATATTACTCAGCCATAAACAGGAACGAAATTGGGTCATTTTTAGACGTGGATGCATCTAGAAACTGTCATACAGAGTTAAGTAAGTCAGAAAGAGAGAAACAAATATCGTATATTAACGCATATATGTGGAACGTAGAAAATGGTACACATGAACCCATTTGCAGAGCAGAAATTGAGACACAGAAATAGAGAAAAAACGTATGGACACCAAGTGGGGAAAGCGGCAAGGTGTTGGGGTTGTGGTGTGATGAATTGGGAGATTGGTATTGACATGTATACACTGATGTGCATAGAATGGATGACTAATAAAAAATTAATTGATTAAAAAAAAAGTCCTGCACAAGGATGTTTATAGTAGCTTTGTTTGTAATTGCCAAAACTTGGAAGCACCAAGATGTCTTTCATGTACCAGATAAACTGTGGGCAATGGAATATTACACAGTGCTAAAAAGAAACAAGCTATGAAACCATGGAAAAACAGGGAGGAACCTTAAATGCATATTATCAATATTAAGTGAAAGAAATGAATATGAAAGGGCTACACACTGTATGATACCACCTATTTGACATTTTTGAAGAGTCAAAAAGATGGAGACAATAAAGAGATCAGTGGGGCTTCCCTGGTGGCGCAGTGGTTGAGAGTTCGCCTGCCGAAGCAGGGGACACGGGTTTGTGCCCCAGTCCGGGAAGATCCCACATGCCGTGGAGCTGCTGGGCCCGTGAGCCGTGGCCGTTGAGCCTGTGTGTCCGGAGCCTGTGCTCCGCAACGGGAGAGGCCACAACAGTGAGAGGCCCACATACTGCACACACACACACAAAAATCAGTTGATGACATGCTGGGGTGTGAGAGGTGGAGAGATGAATAGGTAGAGCATAGAGGATTTTTAGGGCAGTGGAAATACTCTGTATGATATAGTAATGATGGATATATGCATACAACTTTAGCCATATTTTCTCAGAAGTGAAGAACAGCAGAAAGATCCAATAATTTAAAGGATGAGTTTCTAAAAAGTATCCCTCGGAAGACCTTCAAGATGGCAGAGGAGTAAGACGTGGAGATCCACTTTCTCCCCACAAATACATCAAAAATGCATGTACATGTAGAACAACTACAGAACACCTACTGAACACTGGCAGAAGACTTCAGACTTCCCAAAAGGCAAGAAACTCCCTACATACCTGGGTAGGGCAAAAGGAAAAACAGAGACAAAAGAATAGCGATGGGACCTGCACCTCAGGGAGGGAGCTGTGAAGGAGGAAAAGTTCTACACACTGGAAAGCCCCTTCACTGGCGGAGATGAGGGGTGGGTGGGGGAGAATCTTTGGAGCCACGGATGAGAATGCAGCAACAGGGGTGCGGAGGGCAAAGTGGAGAGATTCCCGCACAGAGGATCAGTGCCGACCAGCACTCACCAGCCCAAGAGGCTTGTCTGCTCACTGGCCGGGGCAGGCGGGGCTGGGAGCTGAGGCTGAGGCTTTGGAGGTCAGACCCCAGGGAGAGGACTGGGGTTGGCTGCGTGAACACAGCCTGAAGGGGGCTAGTGCGCCACAGATAGCAGGGAGAGAGTCTGGGAAAAAGTCCAGAACTGCCTACGAGGAGAGGGGATTCAGAGCACTGCCTAAATGAGCTCCAGAGGTGGGCGTGAGCTGTGGCTATCAGCGCAGAGACAAGAGACGGGCATGAGATGCTAAGGCTGAGTCTGCAGCCACTAAGAATCCTGTGTGCAAGCACAGGTAACTATCCACACGTCCCCTCCCAGGAGCCTGTGCAGCCCACCACTGCCAGGGTCCTGTCATCCAGGGACAGCTTCCCCAGGAAAACACGTGGTGCGCCTCAGGCTGGTGCAATGTCACACCAACCTCTGTTGCCACAGGCTCTCCCCGCATTCTGTACCCTTCCCTCCCCCTGGCCCGAGTGAGCCAGAGCCCCCTAATCAGCTGCTATTTTAACCCTGTCCTGTCTGGGCAAAGAACAGACACCCTCAGGCAACCTACGTGCAGAGGCGGGTCCAAATCCAAAGCTGAACCCCAGGAGCTGTGCAAACAAAGAAGAGAAATTTCTCCCAGCAGCCTCAGGAGCAGTGGATGAAATCTCCACAATCAACTTGACGAACCCTGCATCTGTGGAATACCTGAATAGACAACGAATCATCCCAAAATTGAGGTGGTGGACTTTGGGAGCAACTGCAGACTTGGGGTTTTTTTTCTGCATCTAATTTGTTTCTGGTTTTATGTTTATCTCAATTTAGTATTTAGAGCTTATTATCACTGGTAGATTTGTTGATTTGGTTGCACTCTTCCTTTTTTCTTTATATGTATATATATTTTTCTCCTTTTTTTCTTTTTCTAATTGTATACGTGTATGCTTCTTTGTGTGATTTTGTCTGTATAGCTTTTCTTTGATGGTTTGTCCTAGGGTTATGTCTGTCCGTTTTTTCTTTTTTTTTTTTCATATAGTTTTTAGCACTTGTTATCATTGGTGGATTTGTTTTTTGGTTTGGTCATTCTCTTGTTTCTTTTTTTTATTACGTCTTTAATTTTTATTTTTAATAATATATTTTTTAATTTTTTATTTAGTAACTATTTTATTTTTTCCTTTCTTTCTTTTTCTTCTCCCTTTTCTTCTGAGCAGAGTAGCTGACAGGGTCTTGGTGCTCCGGCCGGGTGTCAGGCCTGAGCCTCTGAGGTGGGAGAGCCGAGTTCAGGACATTGGTCCACCAGAGACTGCATGGCCCACATAATATCAAATGGCAAAAGCTCTCCCAGAGATGTCCATCTCAACGCTAAGACCCAGCTCCACTCAACAACCAGCAAGTGACAGTGCTGGACACCCTATGCCAAACAACTAGCAGGACAGGAACACAACCCCACCCATTAGCAGAGAGGCTGCCTAAAATCATAATAAGTTCACAGACACACCAAAACACACAACTGGACGTGGTCCTGCCCACCAGAAAGATGAGATCCAGCCTCATCCACCAGAACACAGGCACTAATCCCCTCCACCAGGAAGCCTACACAACCCACTGAAACAACCTTACCCACGGGGCACAGACACCAAAAACAATGTGAATACGAACCTGCAGCTTGTGAAAAGGAGACTCCAAACACAGTAAGTTAAGCAACATGAGAAGATAGAGAAATACGCAGCAGATGAAGGAGCAAGGTAAAAACCCACCAGGCCAAACAAATGAAGAGGAAATAGGCAGTCTACCTAAAAAAAGAATTCAGGGTAATGATAGTAAAGATGATCCAAATCTTGGAAATAGAATGGAGAAAATACAAGAAACGTTTAACAAGGACCTACAAGAACTAAAGAGCAAACCAATGATGAACAACACAATAAATGAAATGAAAAATTCTCTAGAAGGAATCAATAGCAGAATAACTGAGGCAGAAGAATGGATAAGTGCCCTGGAAGATAAAATAGTGGAAATAACTACCACAGGGCAGAATAAAGAAAAAAAATGAAAAGAATTGAGGACAGTCTCAGAGACCTCTGGGACAACATTAAACGCACCAACATTTGAATTATAGGGGTCCCAGAAGAAGAAGAGGAAAAAAAAGAACTGAGAAAATATTTGAAGAGATCATAGTTGAAAACTTCCCTAATATGGGAAAGGGAATAGTCAATCAAGTCCAGGAAGCACAGAGAGTCCCACACAGGATAAATCCAAGGAGAAACATGCCAAGACACGTATTAATCAAACTACCAAAAATTAAATACAAAGAAAAAATATTAAAAGCAGCAAGGGAAAAGCAACAAATAACATACATGGGGATCCACATAAGGTTAACAGCTGATGTTTCAGAAGAAACTTGCAAGCCAGAAGGGAGTGGCAGGACATACTTAAAGTGATGAAAGGGAAAAACCTAACAACCAAGATTACTCTACCCAGCAAGGATCTCATTCAGATTCCACGGAGAAATTAACACCTTTACAGACAAAAGCTAAGAGAATTCAGCACCACCAAACCAGCCCTACAACAAATGCTAAACGAACTTCTCTAGGCAGGAAACACAAGAGAAGGAAAAGACCGACAATAACAAACCCAAAACAAGAAAATGGTAATAGCAACATTGATAACTACCTTAAATGTAAATGGATTAAATGCTCCAATCAAAAGACATAGAGTGGCTGAATGGATATAAAAACAAGACCTGTATATATGCTGTCTACAAGATACCCACTTCAGACCTAGGGACACATACAGACTGAAAGTGAGGGGATGGAAAAATATTCCATGCAAATGGAAATCAAAAGAAAGCTGTAGTAACAATTCTCATATCAGACAAAATAGACTTTAAGATAAAGACTATTACAAGACACAAAGAAGTACACTACATAATGATCAAGGGATCAATCCAAGAAGATATAAGAATTGTAAATATTTATGCACCAAACATAGGAGCACCTCAATACATAAGGCATTGCTAACAGCCATAAAAGAGGAAATTGACAGTAACACAATAGTAGGGGACTTTAGCGCCCCACTTTCAACAATGGACAGATCATCCAAAATGAAAATAAATAAGGAAACACAAGCTTTAAATGATACATTAAAAGGATGGACTTAATTGATATTTATTGGACATTCCATCCAAAAACAACAAAATACACTTTCTTCTCAAGTGCTCATGGAACATTCTCCAGGATAGACCATATCTTGGCTCACAAATCAAGCCTTGGTAAATTTAAGAAAATTGAAATCATATCAGGTATCCTTTCTGACCACAATGCTATGAGACTAGATCAATTACAGGAAAAAATCTGTAATATACAAACACATGGAGGCTAAACAATACACTACTTAATAACCAAGAGATCACTGAAGAAATCAAAGAGGAAATCAAAAAATACCTAGAAACATGGGCTTCCCTGGTGGTGCAGTAGTTGGGAGTCCGCCTGCCGATGCAGGAGACACGGGTTCGTGCCCCAGTCCGGGAGGATCCCACATGCCGTGGAGAGGCTGGGCCCGTGAGCCATGGCCGCTGGGCCTGCGCGTCCGGAGCCTGTGCTCCGCAGCAGGAGAGGCCACGACAGTGAGAGGCCTGAGTACCGCAAAAAAAAAAAACCAAAAATACAAACAAAAAAAAACCTAGAAACAAATGACAATGGAGACACTATGACCCAAAACCTATGGGATGCAGCAAAAGCAGTTCTAAGAGGGAAGTTTATAGCAATACAGTCCTACCTCAAGAAACCAGAAACATCTTAAATAAACAACTTAACCTTACACCTAAATCAATTAGAGAGAGAAGAACAAAAAACCCCTAAAGTTACCAAAAGGAAAGAAATTATAAAGATCAGATCAGAAATAAATGAAAAAGAAATGAAGAAAACAGTAGCAAAGATCAGTAAAACTAAATGCTGGTTCTTTGAGAAGATAAAATTGATAAAACATTAGCCAGACTCATCAAGGAAAAAACGGAGAAGACTCAAATCAATAGAATTATTAATGAAAAAGGAGAAGTAACAGCTGACACTGCAGAAATACAAAGGATCCTGAGAGATTACTACAAGCAACCAAATGCCAATAAAAGGGACAACCTGGAAGAAATGGACAAATTCTTAGAAAAGCACAACTTTCCAAGACTGAACCAGGAAGAAATAGAAAATATAAACAGAACAATCACAAGCACTGAAATTAAGACTGTGATTAAGAATCTTCCAACAAGCAAAAGTCCAGGACCGGATGGCTTCACAGGTGAATTCTATTGAACATTTAGAGAAGAGCTAACACCTATCCTTCTCAAACTCTTCCAAAATGTAGCAGAGGGAGGAGCACTCCCAAACTTATTCTATGAGACCACCATCACTCTGATGCCAAAACCAGACAAGATGTCACAAAGAAAGAAAACTACAGACCAATATCACTGATGAAAATAGATGCAGAAATCCTCAACAAAATACTAGCAAAGAGAATCCAACAGCACATTAAAGGGATCATACACCATGATCAAGTGGTGTTTATCCCAGGAATTCAAGGATTCTTCAGTATATGCAAATCAATCAATGTGATACACCATATAACAAACTGAAGGATAAAAACCATATGATCATCTCGATAGATGCAGAAAAAGCTTTTGACAAAATTCAACACGCATTTTTGATAACTCTCCAGAAAGTGTGCATAGATGGAACTTACCTCAATAAAATAAAGGCCATAGTTGACAAACGCACAGCCAGCATTGTTCTCAGTGGTGAAAAACTGAAACCATTTCTACTAGGATGAGGAAAAAGAGAAGGTTGCCCACTCTCACCACTAGTATTTAAAATAGTTTTGGAAGTTTTAGCCACAGCAATCAGAGAAGAAAATGAAATGAAAGAAATCCAAATCAGAAAAGAAGAAGTAAAACTGTCACTGTTTGCAAATGACATGCTTCTATATACATAGAGAATCCTAAAGATGCTACCAGAAAACTACTAGAGCTAATCAAGGAATTTGGTAAAGTAGCAAGATACAAAATTAATGCACAGAAATATCTTGCATTCCTATACACTAATGATGAAAAATCTGAAAGAGAGCTTAAGGAAACACTCCCATTTATCATTGCAACAAAAAAGAATAAAATATCTAGGAATAAACCTACCTAAGGAGATAAAAGACCTATATGCAGAAAACTGTAAGACACTGATGAAAGAAACTAAAGATGATACAAACAGATGGAGAGATATACAGTGTTATTGGATTGGAAGAGTCAACATTGTGAAAATGACTATAATACCAAAGCAATCTACAGATTCAATGCAATCCCTATCAAACTACCAATAGCATTTTTCACAGAACTAGAACAAGAAATTTCACAATTTGTGTGTAAACACAAAAGATGCCGAATAGCCAAAGCAATCTTGAGAAAGAAAAGCAGAGCTGGAGGAATCAGGCTCCCTGACTTCAGACTATATTACAAAGCTACAGTAATGAAGACAGTATGCTACTGGCACAAAAACAGAACTATAGATCAATGGAACAGGCTAGAAAGCCTAGACATAAACCTATGCACATATGGTCACCTTATCTTTGATAAAGGAGGCAAAAATATACAATGGAGAAAAGACAGCCTCTTCAATAAGTGGTGCTGGGAAAATTGGACAGCTACATTGAAAAGTATGAAATTAAAACACTACCTAACACTATACACAAAAATAAACTCAAAATGGTTTAAAGACCTAAATATAAGGCCAGACACTATAAAACTCTTAGTGGAAAACATAGAACACTCTATGACATAAATCACAGCAAAATCCTTTTTGACCCACCTCGTAGAGAAATGGAAATAAAAACAAAAATAAACAAATGGGACCTAATGAAACTTAAAAGCTTTTTCACAGCAAAGGAAACCATAAGCAAGATGAAAAGCAACCTTTAGAATGGGAGAAGATATTTGCAAACGAAGCAACTGACAAAGGATTAATCTCCAAAATATACAAGCAGCTCATGCAGCTCAATATCAAAAAAACAACCCAATCCAAAAATGGGCAGAAGACTTAAGTAGGCATTTCTCCAGAGAAGATATACAGATTGCCAACAAACACATGAAAGGATGCTCCACATCACTAATCATTAGAGAAATGCAAATCAAAACTACAATGAGGTATCACCTCACACTGGTCAGAATGGTCATCATCAAAAAATCTACTAACAAGTGCTGTAGCGGATGTGGAGAAAAGGGAGCCCTGTTGCACTGTTGGTGGGAGTTTAAATTGATACAGCTACTATGGAGAACAGTATGGAGGTTCCTTAAAATACTAAAAATAGAACTACCATGTGACCCAGCAATCCCACTACTGGGCATATACCCTGAGAAAACCATAATTCAAAAAGGGTCATGTACTACAATGTTCATTTCAGCACTATTTTGAATAGTCAGGACATGGCAGCAATCTAAGCAATCTAAGTGATAAAGAAGATGTGGCACATATATACAATGGAATATTACAGAGTGAAGTAAGTCAGAGAGAAAGAAATATATGCTAACACATATATATGGAATGTAAAAAAAAATGGTTTTGAAGAAACTAGGGATAGGGCAGGAATAAAGATGCAGATGTAGAGAATGGACTTAAGGACATGAGGAGGGGGAAGGGTAAGCTGGGACGAAGTGAGAGAGTGGCGTGGGCATATATACACTACCAAATGTAAAATAGATAGCTGATGGGAAACAGCTGTATGGCACAGGGAGATCAGCTTGGTGCTTTGTGTCTACCTAGAGGGGTGGGATAGGGAGGCCTGGAGGGAGATGCAAGAGCGAGGAGAAATGGGAGTGTATGTATATGTATAGCTGATTCAGTTTGTTATACAGCAGAAACTAACACACCATTGTAAAGCAATTATACTCCAATAAAGCTGTTAGAAAACAAAAACACTGTAGTGCTTCAATATGGCATAATGGTATGCTTTAACAAATAAAATGGTAGTTTTTGAATATATATATATAATTATATATATATATAAAACCACATTAAGTCATGAATTTTAAAGCACATGCAAAGATGCTCAACATCACTAATCATCAGAGAAATGCAAATCAACACCACAATGAGGTATCACATCACACCAGTCAGAATGGCCATCATCACAAAATCTACAAACAATAAATGCTGGAGAGGGTGTGGAGAAAAGGGAACCCTCCTGCACTGTTGGTGGGAATGTAAATTGATACAGCCACTATGGGGAACAGTATGGCGGTTCCTTAAAAAACTAAAAATAGAACTACCATATGACTCAGCAATCCCACTACTGGGCATATACCCTGAGAAAACCATAATTCAAAAAGAGTCATGTACCACAATGTTCATTGCAGCTCTGTTTACAATAGCCAGGACATGGAAGCAACCTAAATGTCCTTCAACAGATAAATGGATAAAGAAGATGTGGCACATATATACAGTGGAATATTACTCAGCCATAAAAAGACACCAAACTGAGTTATTTGTAGTGAGGTGGATGGACCTAGAGTCTGTCATACAGAGTGAAGTTAAGTCAGAAAGAAAAATACCATATGCTAACGCACATATATGGAATCTACAAAAAAAACGGTACTGATCAACCTAGTGTCAGGGCAGGAATAAAGACACAGACAGATGTAGCGAACGGACTTGAGGATACGGGGTTTGAGTGGGGGAAGGGGAAGCTGGGATGAAAGGAGAGAGCAGCACTGACATATATACACTACCAAATGTGAAATGGATGGCTCGTGGGAAGCAGCTGCATAGCACAGGGAGATCAGGTTGATGCTTTGTGTTGACCTAGAGGGGTGGGATAGAGAGGGTGGGAGTAAGGCTCAAGAGGGAGGGGATATGGGGATATATGTATACATATACCTGATTTACTTTGTTGTACAGCAGAAACTAACACAACATTGTAAAGCAATTATACTCCAATAAAGATAATAAAAAAATAAATAAAAATAAAAAGAATCCCTTAAATTACTATTGCTGACTCACTGTTCTCCCAAGCTACTGGGTGATTGACGTTCTTGCTTTATTTGTCTAAGTAAAGATGTGTTCATCTCCAAAGGCTACAAAATTCACTCATGTATCATCCCCTTTCTTTTAAAGTTTGTTTTGTTTTATTTATTTATTTATTTATTTTTGCTTTCTAGAAGAAGTGATACATTTCCTCACCGCCCTCCTGTTCTCTTTGTGAACAACATGCGTTTTCCAAGAAGTTAAGTGAAACTAAGGATCCAGTTGGTGGCCACTGAACGGAGAGAAGGTAATTGCCCCCTATGAAATCAAAACTATCACGTTCATATAGCATTGTCGTGTTGTAAACTGAGATTCTCAGAATTTCCACCACATCTGTTCTCTTCTGTTAAAAACTTCAGAAAGGGCAGTTCCTCTTGCCTCACTCTGCTGTTGTGTACACACTCTGTACTTTTGCGTTGCATGTAATATTTAGAGAGTGAAAGAGGGTTGAAAAAGAGGAAGAAGAGATAACAGTGAGGTCTCCCACCTTAGGTGGAGCAATGGGGAGGAGAAAGACTATGTGCTTTTTCTGTCAATATGTTCACATTGCCCATGCTGGTTGATTGACTCCCTTCAATCAGAATGCTTCTGAGACAATATAATCAGGTTTTTCTTCCTCTCCATATTTCTATTGTTGGCAGCAACAGGAATGCAGTGTCCTTAAATAGGATTGGTGTTAGTGTAAATTCGATCCCAATAAAAGCAATGCCTTCCTTTTTTGTTTCTGAGAAACTCAACACCACAGAGAAGTATGTTCTGTCTTTACAGTCTGGCCAGTCTGTGATCGATGACCCTTATTTTGATATATAATCCAGCATATTTTATGACCACTGCTTTGATCAACTGAGCTAAGCAATCACAGAATATATAGATACAGCCTGTTAACCTTGTAACATTATTAGCCAAAGCATATCTATGTGTCCTATCTGCCATATATCAGAAACATTTTTATGTTAAAGATCACTTTCTATGGGCGTCGGTAGAAGCTGCTAACCCACCTCCCTCATTTGCTGAGCCTCAGCACTTCTGTCCATGACAAAATTCAGTAAATTACTCCTGAATTGTCATTGCTTTGTAATAATTACTATCATTCTAGTTTACATGCTTGCTTTACTGAGATGATTTTTTTAAAGCCTGTGATAACCATATTGAAATAGCATGGGGTGAGGAAGGAGATATGCATGCATATTGTTTCTTCTTCTTACTTTCTGAAAAGTCATATATGCCTTTATTATTCAAAGACTCTATTAAAGGTTAAATATAAAGGTTTTTATATAAGCTTTATAACTATATATATATATATGAAGTTTGTAAGGCTTCAAGAACTTAACTTGAATGCATATATTTAGTTTTTAAAGATACTAAGTTTCCTAAGTGAATTAAGTTACCTAGATATACCACTGTTGGATACTATTTTTTAAATTTATTTATTTTTGGCCACACTGCACAACTTCTGGGATCTTAGCTCCCCGACGAGGGATTGAACCCATGCCCCCTGCATTGGAAACGCGGAGTCTTAACCACTGGGCTGCCAGGGAGGTCCATGGGTACTTTTAGTCATAACTCAAAGCACTGCATCTATTGAGCTAGTGTCAGGTGTAAACTCTGTGCTTTCTGAAGCTTATATGCACCTGATTACTCTTTTAGGAGGTGTGATACATCTTACATCTGCTTTATCACTGTTGTTGTTGTTGCCTTTCTTTTATCATATGGCAACCTACTGTAAAGGATGCTTTTAGAGTTGTTAATGTTGTCCTTTTAATTAAGGGTCTCCAGGAATTTGAGAGATGGAATGTAAGTCCACGACAATTTAGTCTAATTGGTTGCTGTCACTTCTTTTATGTGTAATCATTATGATTAACTATTAGTCTTACTGGATACTTAAAAATTCCCGGGTAATGTGATAAGCACTTACCATGCAATGTCTCACTCTACACACCAATTCTATGAATCTGGCACTATTAATAATAATAAAATATAATGTTTTGCATCACTGATGATATCTTTACCCCAATCCTTTCATTAGCCCAGTTTTCACAATTATAAAGTCCAAAGAGTTCTGAAAATCAAAAGTTGTTTTATATGTTCTAAGCAAACAAATTTGTCAGTAACATCTGACCTGAACTGATAGGAGTTTTTAAAAATAATTTTTATTTTCTCACTAAAAAATATTGCTGCAGAAATACTACTGTTTGATTATAAGGTGCTGCCCTAGAGCCCATTGTAGTTACTCAATAATACTCAATATTCGTACCATGTTACCATTCACAAATCTGAAAATTTCTGACGTCAAACATACAACTAGACACAAAGGTTTTAGGTAAGGATTGTAGACTTCTATTTCAAATTTTAGAGTTGGAAGAGTTTTAAAAATAAACTTCCTCATTGTGTACATTGTGTGCGTGAGAAAAATGTGTACATGAGAAAAACGAAGTAAGACAAAACTGACACTAAACTTCAGCGCAAAGTTTGTTTTTTACTGTATCATACTTCTTCTTTTCTCTACTCCTAAGAATGAAACCTGACTTTCCCTAGCTACAAAATAGAGGTAACAACAGTACCTATCTGATAATGTGAGCAGTTAATAAGCTAATGCGTAAGCAATTCTTGACACATGATAGCTCTGTGTGTCCCATCAAGAACATTAGTATCATTAGAGATAATACATTGAATGATTAACCTCTGTAATTTTCTTTGTCTGCATTTCCTTATATGTGGGTGGTATCCACATTACCATTAGGAATACTAGGAGAATGAAGGGGGAAAAAATAGAACTTAAGTTTTTGAAGTCCAGAATAGGCTTTTCATGCCTACACAATAAATTTGAAAGCCAAAATGTTTTAATTTGCAAGAGCCTGGTTAAAAAGGATTTTAGCAATAAAAACAGAAGGCAAGGAGAAAAGCAAACCACAACGTTTATGCTGTAACAATAGATTGGAAAGAGACTGGAGGGACGTCCAGAGGGCTCTGTCTCAATAAACTAGTACCCCAGGAGAGGGGTACTAAGATTGAAGGGGCAAGGCTCTGGAAGGGTGTCTTAAAGTCTGAGGTGAAGGCACTGAACTTGGGAAGACCATGTGAACAGAAAGGAATCAGATTGAACAGATGCTACCCACCACTACCACCATCACCCTAGTCAGAAGCCCAGTCAGGGCCTACAGGGTTCCCACTACCACCTGGCAGCCCTGCAGGTCTGCTGTGTCCTGTGTCCATGTTTTTGTTGTCCTTGTCTGCTGAGCATCTTCCATTGACAAAGGTGACCAAACATCCAGGTTTGCCCAGAATGTCCCAGGAATGTAAGTCTGTTGCTTATCTGCTTACACCTCTTATGCCAGCATAATTAATAACACCTTCTCTATTATTTATATTTTATAAATGATAAAAATGTATGATCACTCTCCCCATTGACAACAGTCTGCCTTTCCACTGCCGATCATCCAGCAGAGTTAGCACCTGTTCATCTCTTGAGGTTTTTGTATCTTATCTCTACTGTTCCAAATAGACACACCCCTTTAAATGGCCCAGGACCCTTGCAGGGGCCCCTAAAGCAGAAGATGAGATCTTTGGCACTCAAAAATGGCATGATCAGCAGAGACCTTAAAACACAGTTGGGAGACACTGGACAGTGGTGACCACTTCTGTTTCACATCTTAATTGAAGTGCAGATACCTTAGCATATTTCACTCCCTTCAGGGCTTAGCATCCTCCTTGTGCACATAGTATGTGCTCAACAAAGACTGATAAAACATTCTGATTGGAGGAACCCTCAATTTTATTATCAATGCTGATGTAGCCAGGATGAGAAAGAGAAAAGAACTTGATATTGTTTTTAATTCTATAAATGCGTGTTTAAGGTACATGGTTGATATTACAGGAGGTCATCAATGTGTTTAATTTTTTATAAGTTTATGTTCTTCTAAATATTCTTCCAGCAGTAGGCAGAAATTTGGGGGAAGGGGAATACTTAGTAGAAAAGAATAGTGATACTTTGGGGTTTTTTTCAACTTTTCTTTGTGACTGCTTTATCACAGGAATGTGATATACACTTCCTAAATTTTAGATTGCCCCTTATCCATAGATAAATTTTTATAAATATGCAGAACCTTGGCTTGAAGTTTGGGTGACTAAGGACTGTAATTTCGCTGTGGCTTTGAAGTTTCACAATGTGTTCAGAACTTTGAGTTCCAGAGCTCAGCTGCCATGAGGTGTTGTTTGAGAAGAAACCCAGCATCGTCACTTAGGTTACACAAAACATTTGTTGACAGCTTACTTCTCATTTAACTCAAAATTTGAGTTGTTTGATGCTTGGTGATTATCATTCCTGCAGTAGAATTTTTCAAAACAAATAATAAACATTAAAAAATCTAACTTATCTCATAGAATTTTATATTCTTTTTTATTTTTGTATATTTAAATAAAGAATAAGGATCATTAGCAATCTTCTGTGGCTTCCTGAATTAAATACATTCCTTCAGGGAAGATTAAGAGACCTTAATTTAGAATAGTCCTTCCAGTAAAGAAAGAAATTTTTTAAAAATTCATTAAAATGTTATAAAAATCAAACTCATTCTGAAAACTTGGCATCAAAAAGACCACAAATAACAAATGCTGGAGAGGGTGTGGAGAAAAGGGAACACTTGTACACTGTCAGTGGGAATATAAATTTGTGCAGCCACCATGGAAAACAGTATGGAAGTTTCTCAAAAAACTAAAAATAGAACTACCATATGACCCAGCAATTCCACTGCTGGGTATACATCCAAAGAAAACAAAAACATTAATTCAAAAAGGTATATGGATTGGGTTGTTTGTTCTTTTGATATTGAGCTACATGAGCTGCTTGTATATTTTGGAGATTAATCCTTTGTCAGTTTCTTTGTTTGCAAATACCTTCTCCCATTTTGAGGGTTGTCTTTTTGTCTTGTTTATGGTTTCCTTTGCTGTGCAAAAGCTTTTAAGTTTCATTAGGTCCCATTTGTTTATTTTTGTTTTTATTTCTGTTTCTCTAGGATGTGGGTCAGAAAGGATCTTGCTCTGATTTGGGATATGGGGATATATGTATACATATAGCTGATTCACTTTGTTGTACAGCAGAAACTAACACAACACTGTGAAGCAATTATACTCCAATAAAGATGTTAAAAAGAAAAAGGTATATGCACTGCAGCGTTCATAGTAGCATATTTACAATAGCCAAGATATGGAAGCAAACTAAGTGTCCATCAACAAATGAATGGAGACGATGTGGTGTATATATATATATATACAATCAAATACTACGCAGCAAAAAAATAATGAAAATTTGACATTTGCAACAACATGGATGGACTTGGAGTGTATTATACTTAGTGAGATAAGTCAGAGAGAGACAAATATTGTATGATATCACTTATATGTGGAATCTGAAAAATAAAACAAACTAATGAATATAACATAAAAGAAACAGACTCACAGATATAGAGAACAAAGTAGTGGTTACCAGTGGGGAGGGGGAGGGGAGGGGCAAAATACAGGTAAGGGATTAAGAGGTACAAACAGCTATGTGTAATATAAATAAGCTATAAGGACATACTGTACAGCCCAGGGAATATAGCCAATATTTTATAATAGCTATGAATGGAGTATAACCTTTAAAAGTTGTGAATTACTATGTTGCACATCTGAACTTCATTGTTAACCAACTATATCTCATAAAAAAATGTAATGCAACTAATATTCAAAAAAGGAAATAAGCAGAGTTAAGTCTTTTGAGCTGCTTTCCAAACTTGGTTACCTTTTTTCCTAACAATTTTTTAGGGTTGGGTCCTCTAATCTTCATGAGCAACAAGGACATTTTAAGCATAGTGAATGGTTCAAGTACTAATATCTGCTACTCCAGGTAAACAGTTAAGAAGAACATAGGCCTCGATTCAGTATTTACTGACATAAAGGATTCTTGCCAGAATGGTGAGTTCAGTCAGGGTATTATAGATTATTGGACTGCACAGTATAATCTGACTATGAATAGCAGGTGATAAATATACCAGAATAATACTGTCAGAAACAGAGTGGATAAGAATAGTTTTTTGATTCATGAAATTTCTACTAAAAATGTTGTATTACACAAAAAGTAACTAGCTTAATCTTTTTTTTAGCTGAACAAGTAATATAGAGATTTTGGCTCTAGATCATGCAGAATATTGATGCTTTAATGTACCCCCACTGCAAACAAACAGAAATAGTTGCAATATAAAAGTGGAAAACCCACGAGACGTATCAGGGCTTCAAACAATATAAGCATCTCCGTGGAGTTGATAAAGACACAAAGAAGTTGGCAGGAACTAAAGCTATTCGCTTATTGGGCTCTGGTTTTTGAAGGAATTAGCAACAAATCCCTGTAGGTTAGAGTAAGGTCATTCTTTGGAAATTATTTTTTTTAAACTCTGACTACTATTGCTGATTGTTTTATCATAGTTTCCTGTTTTTATTTTATTGTGATCATATATTCTTGAATCTCTGAGTGTAATAATTAAAGGTTGTGTTGTCAGAATATGTTTAATTTTTTATGGCTTTCTTTTTGTTTCCCTGACTATTTTTATTTACTCACACTGTGCTTTTCTTTTGGTCTTGGATTTTCTCTTTTATCTTGCTTGTTTTCCTCATATGTCTGTTTGTCTTAGGTTGTCTGTTTAGCTCCAAGAATGTAGTACTGTGAGACTGGTGTGGGTTCCCACCGATGTTACTTTCAAGTAGATATAAGTAGTGTGGTTTTCCTGTAATTCCCTCTGGAGTGGGAAATTGTACTGGAGCATTTGTGCTTGGGTGTTAAGGGCTAGATTTCAATTTAGAGTGAACGGGTAGGGAGCCAGTCAAATGCCAAAGAGGTGGAATTTACCTTGAATTGACATTCACATTAGATGCCTTTAAGTTCTCCTGCAAGGTTCTGTTCAGTTGTGAAGAAAAGAACCCCACAGGTTTTTGCAGGAGGGAAACTCTGGTTGCCTGTCTTCTGTAGATGGGGTGGAGGGAGGAGCATCTCTCCCCTCCAGTGAGGTAAAGATATTTTTCGGAATATCACATTTCAGAACGTTTAGCAGGGCACATTGTTTGAAAAGAATCTGGAATTTGAGTCTCCACCACTTGCCAGTTGGGTGATCTTGAGCAAATTAATTAAAGTCATTATTTCAGTTTTCTCATCTGTAAAGTAGGAGCGATGATTTCTTCCTTATAAAATTATATTGCAAAGATTATAATGTTTTATATATATAATATGTATCACAGAGGCAGACTAACCGTTAGACAGCTTAGCAAGTGTTCAGGGCATGAGCAAATTGGGGGCCCCCCAAAAGAGAAAAATAATTAGGTAAAAGTATTTAGAATTACTTTTCTAATTTAGAATCTAATTTAGAATCTACTTTTCTAAGAAAATTATTCAGTTCATCATCTTGATTTAAAAAAAGCTTATTTGTATTTTCTTACACTTTTAGAAAATGCTTTTTGATACTTTGCTGTTGTCCTATGTTGAATTACATATTGGAATGGCACCACAGACATCTCAGTGCTTAGTTACTTGAAGGATTTTCATCTCCCTCTGGTTTCCTCCTCTCCCTCTGGTCTTCATCTGGGACCCCCAAACACATACACCCAATCATTTTACTAAATTAAGCATGTGCAAATATTTAATACCTTTGTGCTGATATACTTAGGAGCTAGCTTTGGACTTATAGTGAATTTTCACCTTAAATAATTCAAGACTATCCATTCCTATGGCTGTTTTGTTTGTTTATTTTTCACCTGGGTCCTTTCAGCTTACATTTTTCTATATTATTCAGTGTATCATCAGGCTCACAGAGCCTGGTGACTAATGGGCTTTTCTGGTCTGTTGTGTGAAAAAAAAAAAAACTATTCAAAAACATTATAAAATCACAAATGCATAGGTGGTAAATTTAAAATATATATAATGGTACTCACAGGTATCCCCCTATTTGATATCCTCATTATGGAGTCAAATTGATGTACAGCAAAGCACACCAGGTAAGTGCTCATGGGAACAGACTTTTGGAAAGTTGTTCGATTCCATTTATCATCCACTGACTCTTCTTTCTGTTGAAAGCAAAAGATAATCTTTTATTTATAAAAAGATCAATCATGGACAAGACAAACAAAAAATTACTCCAAACCTAGCTTTTCAGTCAGAAGTCCTTTGTCAAAGCTTAGGTGTAAAAAGAAATTTTACCCCTAACTGGCAATGTTGAAAAAAACTAGAGGAAAATTCATTTTATTTTTAGTACTGTGAAAGAGTGATTGAACTATATACCATATGAGGTTTCTCAGGGAGAAATACAACTTTGTGATATAAACTGGACAGGAGTTTATCTTTCTACATTAAACACACAATCCTGGCCATAATATTTGAGCAGGTACTGTGGCCTCTTAATGAAGAACAGGCTAGTGCTCAGTGCCTTGCACACAGGAAGAACTAAGCAGGTATTTGCTGATTTGACTATGTGCAAGAGGGTAATAGCTGTACCAGGCATAGCAAGATGTCAGGTTGTCTTTTTCATGTCTGGTTGTCTCCATCTGAGACCCAGGGTATGGTCACTAAAGTCACTGCTTTGGTTACCGTGGAGAGAGAGAAGGATTGCATTACTTCATGCAACTACCGACCCCATCTGTCTGGTTTTCTGTCCATGCCAGCTTTGCCTTCCTCTCAGCCAGTCATCAGTCCTAATACTTCATCCATGAATAGCTGCCTAATTCCTGCTACCCATTGTTTAAACATTTCCACATGCCCTGCAGCCACACAGTGAGTCACTCTACAGTGGAAAGCTTTAAAAAAGGATTTAAGAGAGGGAGGCTAGACTAGAACTTGATGCATCATCGGCAAGGCAAGCATGTTATGTGCACATGCTTATAGAGAAGAGTTGGAGCCCCAGCAAAGTTACTCTATGATAAAAACCTAGTAGTAGTTTTGATCTCCTAAGGACCCAGATTATTCACCTTCTTCCAGGACTAGTTTCTGGAACTAGGTGAAAGTGAAGAAGTATATACTCTGCAAAACAAAAAGGTCATGTGAGGAAACTGTAAACAGAGGTTAGTAAAGTTTGCATTCTTACTCCTCCCACCTTCATTTTCTCTGTTCTATGCCAAAAAATTCTGATGGCACTTTATTCTGATCCAGTCTTCTGGATTAGAGTGTCATAGTTTAGGTTTATCCTTTCCTCTTTCTTCTCCAATCAAAACCCAATTGCCCAGGTGTCTGACACCAGAAGAAAAGTTGATAAGCTTACACCAACAGTTTACTTTTTAACCTTCTTAAAGCTTTGGTTTGCTTTTTCAAGGAATATTTGTAATTAAAGAGGATGAATTTCAGTGATGATATTTCACAAAGTGGATCAGAAAGATGGGAGTTGTAAAGTAGGCACAATGCTTTTCTGGTATTAGATAGGTGACAGTTATATCTAAGGATGAGCTTCACCCTTTTATTTTATTTTATTTTTTTTGCGGTATGCGGGCCTCTCACTGTTGTGGCCTCTCCCGTTGTGGAGCACAGGCTCCAGACGTGCAGGCTCAGCGGCCATGGCTCACGGGCCCAGCTGCTCCGCGGCATGTGGGATCCTCCCGGACCGGGGCACGAACCCGTGTCCCCTGCATCGGCAGGCGGACTTTCAACCACTGCGCCACCAGGGAAGCCCCAAGCTTCATCCTTTTACATGTCAAAGGTATAAGGAATAATAAACCTCAACCTTGAGGTAATGATGCTTTAGTTAACTGCGTTACCCATTCTGGAGAGGAGGAGCAGTAACAGGAAAGAGTCATGTTAATAATTATACAAACAGAACTTACTGTAGCCTATTTTTTTTTTTAACATTTAGTGAGTACTTCTTGTTCACTAGAATACTTATAGGCATGGTGTTTCCTGGAGTTGTGGCTATATTCCAATATTTAAGTGATGATTTTTTGTAGTAGCCCTATATTAAAAACTGGGTTTATATTCAACTGAAAACCAAGAATAGTAACTAGGCCCTTGAATATTTTTAAATCTGTAATTCCATTAGTTTGCCTTTAATTTGTCATGATTAGGGGCTTCTTTCATTTAAGCAGAACCCAGCTAATGTATGTCTACTGTATCCATTCTTGCTTAGAAAACCTAACATGGTGTTTTGATTGGAATGTGATATCTTGAATTAAAGATGTCTAGTACTCAAAGAAAAGAGATTGCCCAAATGTATTTTCAAGCCTCTAAATAAGCTATTAGAGCACATTTATTTTAGAATTCAGTAGGTTCTTTCATAGAAAAGCAGGTAATTTACCTGATATTATAAACAGACTATCTGCATAAATTAAAAAATTTAAAATACTCACCTCCACTGGCATATTTGAAAGTGCCTTATATTCTTTGGGGTGGACGATAGAGATTGTATAAGTTGCCTTTTTGTTGGGCTCATCAAAACAAGGGAAGGATTTCCTGGCATCTGTTGGTTCATGATCAGTGGCTGCTATGCTCCTTAGAAATAAACACACAAACAAAATATATGTTGCCTCTTCTGATAGCCCCTATGTTTCTATTCCTATAGAAAAGAATCAGCTATGTAATTATAACTACTGCATTTCTTAAAATGAGTTTCCATCCAGAAAACTATCAAATAGTTGTCAAAGTCTTTCCTGGAATTGTTAGGTTAACAAATAAATGAAAATTCAGAAACTGCTTCGGATATTTTATATGAGTAGTTAGGTATTTTGTTGCCATAACTAAAAATCTGTGAACTCTAAATGAGCAAAAATCAATCCGATTCTGAGCTATCACTCTTTCCATCCTAAAGCCATCAAGCGACAAGTAGATAAACACAAAGCCAAACTCAAAGGCTTGCTTGTACCTGTCCTTGTGAGTGTGAACAGCTGTGTCCTGTCACGGAGTAGAGGAGTATATTCCAGAGTCCACAGCTCCTGTCCCTAATAGTACATTCTTTCTTACTTATGTTACACCAGGGACAAATCCCTTAGTTTTCATTTTCATGCAAAGTCAGTCCCTGAGCAATCTCCCAGTGAAACAACCTTTGGCCAGGTTTAAAGTCCACTTCTGGAAAGAGACAGTATTCCTTTATAGCTCTAACTTAATGCTTATTAAGCTAAAATGTTAATGTTTCCATCATTTCAAAGTGGAAATATTTTTTTCTGAGTAATTGCTCAAAACAAATCAATGAATGTAAACTTTTTACATGTAGTTATATTACAGTAAGATATTGTACATTTGCTCATTAGAAGAGTAAGCAGAGTAAAAAGTGTAAAAGGAAAGAAATGTTGACTTATATTCATTAATAATTTGTGTAAGGAAAATATTTCATCCTTCAGAATTCTCAGAGACTAAGGAACATATTTCATAAAGAATAACAAATTGTTACATTGTTCATTGATCCAATAAATATTAATTGAACCCCTTCCTACACACACACACACACACACACACACACACACACACACACATACATCTACCAGGCATTATTCTAGGTTCTGAGGGAATAACAAAGAATAAGTAAATAAATAGATAAATAAGGAGAGTGTTAAGAGCTATATAGAAAATGAAACAGGGGAAGTGACAGAAAATGACTCAGGAAAAGTGGTGAGCAATATTAGGTAGAGTAGTCAGGGACAGTCTCTTGGAGTAGGTGATGGTTTGCTGAGATCCGAATGATGAGAAAAACCCAGACAGGTGAAGATTAGGGAAAATGTGTTTCCTTAACAGAGGGAACAGCAAGTGCACAGTCTCTAAAGTGGAAAAGAATTTAATGTGGTTGAGACCTGAAAGATGTCCAGTGTAGCTGAAGTACAGTGAACTGGAGGGACTAAGGGGTCAGCAGAGGCCATGGTAAGTGTCTTCATTTCATTTGGGTTCAAGGATGCATTATATACATTAACTTATATAAAAAATAATATGTCATAGGTCAACATCCAACTACAAGAAATTAAAATATTTTTGAATTTCTTTTAAAACCCCTCTGGATACAAAAATTAGTTGTTAAAAACTCAGCCAAAAAAACTAATCTGTAAAAAATAAAACTGGAAAAGGTCTTTTAGGACACTGTTGACTGAGGGGGACAACTTTCTGGGATGACTGAAAAAATCTATACCTTATGTATAGCTGATTCATTTTGTTATAAAGCAGAAACTAACACACCATTGTAAAGCAATTATACTCCAATTAAGATGTTAAAAAAAAAAGCTATACCTTTTTATGGGTGTGGTTAACAAAGATGTGTGCATTTGTCAAAATTCATTGAATTGTTCCCATTAGATTTGTGCATTTAATGTATATAAATTTTACCTAAAAATAACTGTAAATCAATATTGAGCTCCAGTAAATAGGTTTAGATTTGGATTGTTGCAGTGGCATGAGTTAACAGTTCAGAAACAATCTCTTCTGTATCCCAAGCTTGAGTGAATGAAAAAAAAATGAGGATAACAGAAGGCAGGTTTCTCACAGCTGGGGAAGAGAGTTATAAATTTGTAAAAAAGGAAGACTAGACCTTGGTATTGAACTGTAACTGCAGGTTCAGTGTATACTCAATGATTTTTCACATACACATGTATCTATATATGTAAATGGATATAAAAATACACAGAGACATGTATTTCCTAGTTTTGTCTGCTGAACAGGACTAGAAGAAATGACAAGCTTGTAGCAATGAGCACAACTAGTTCCCATTACCACTCTCCAATAAAAGGAACCAGAACTCTTCATAAAAATGGCTGATTCCAGTGCTGGATCAGAAAGGTCCAAAATGATCCTGGAACATCTTGCTTTGCCAAAAAGTAAGGAAGTTTTCAAAGAATCATAAGAATAAGTCAAAAGGACATAAAAGTCAGCTGGAGGGGACTACCCCTGGCCAGATCTGGGGGAACATCAAAATAAGTAATGGAATTATAAACTATTGATTAAAATAAGAATCCATGATAAAACATATGAATAAATAAATAAGTGGGGCAAAGGAAAGCTCTTCTTTACAGTAGATTGCCTACTAATAATTTTAGGAGGAATGATGGATTTAGAAAATCATCAGTGGATGCCAAAACAAAGTGGATGAAAGTTTGTTGAGGAAAGGGATATCTGAATAGTTTCAAACACTTTCTCTGAAAATTACTTACAAATAAAAAAATTATAACTTTACAATGAAGAAAACTGTTGGATACCGCCTTAAACAAGTAATCAAAGATCACTAATAATTGTACGGATCAACATAACGTGTCTCCTGATGTGACTTCGTGAGAGGGACTAAGTATCACTTCTCTGAAATTCCTGACAAAAATGCTTGACTTGCATTTTTAAATCATGAGGAAAATCAGACAAACTAAAACTGAGGGATATTCTCAAAATAACTGGCCTGTGCTCTTCAAAAATATCAGGGTTGTGAAAGACAAAGAAAGGCAAGGGACTGTTCCAGTTTAAAGGAGTCTAAAAAGGCATGACATTAAATGCATTGCATGAATCCAAACTGGATACTGGACTGGGAAAAAAATACTGGGTTAATTGATGAAATTTGATTATGACTGTGGATTAGATGATTATCATATCAATGTTAAATGTTCTGATTCTCATAACTGTACTGTGGTTATGTTAGAAAATGTCCCTGTACTTAAGAAATATATACTGAATGTGAAGAGGTAAAGGGAGACAATGTTTCAATATACTCTAAAGGTCTAGAGAGAGACAGAGACATGGGGTTGCTGGGGAGAGAGGAAATAGGACAAAATGTAAACAATTGGTAGTGTGCCTAGGAGTTTCTTGTATTGTTCTTGTAACTGTTCTGTTAAGTTTGAAATTATTTCAAAATAAAGTTACCGAAAAAGTCCCAGCCAAGAATTTATTCTTCAGTATTACTGATAAGTTTTTGTGATAACAGTTTAACTAATCAATTGAAGTTTCTAACACATGTAGACTGTAGTGAATTGCAAATGCATCAGAATATAAAGAAGCCTGTACACTTCCCCAGTGTACTAAGGATGTATAAGAAGATCCACCAGGCTCCAACCCCATGTTTAGTCAGCTGCTTTTTTCTTTTGAATTCCTCTGGATTCTGATTTCTTCCCCAGGCAAAGGAAGAGGAAAAGTCACTCTCTGCAAGAATGTTTCAATTTAGTCATACCTCAGAAATAAGCCAGATAACTAATTTGGGAATATGAGTGTGATTAACAGACAAGGGAGAGATTGACAATAATACAATAATAGTAGGGGACTTGATCACACCACTTACATCAATGGACAGTCATCCAGATAGAATCATCAGATAGAAAACCATTAAGAAATCAGTGGTCTTAAATGATACATTAGACCAGTTGGACTTAATATGTATCTACAGGACATTCCATCCGAAAACAGCAGAATACACATTCTTTTCAAGAGCCCATGCAACATTCTCCAGGATAGATTGTATGCTAGGCCACAAAACAAGTCTCAACAAATTTAAGAGGATAGAAATTATATCAAGCATTTTTTCTGACTACAATGGTATGAAAGTAGAAATCATTTACAGGAAGAAAAATAGGAAAAACACAAACAGGTGGAGACTAAACAACATGCTACTAAAAAACCAATGGGTCGGGCTTCCCTGGTGGCACAGTGGTTGAGAGGCCGCCTGCCGATGCAGGGACACGGGTTCGTGCCCCGGTCCAGGAAGATCCCATATGTCGCGGAGCGGCTAGGCCTGTGAGCCATGGCTGCTGAGCCTGCGCATCCGGAGCCTGTGCTCTGCAACGGGAGAGGCCACAGCAGTGAGAGGCCCGCGTACCGCAAAAAAAAAAAAACAAAAAAACCCACCAATGGGTCAATCAAGAAATCAAAGAGGAAATTAGAAAATACCTTGAGACAAATGGAAATAAAAACATAACTATGCAAAATCTATGGGATGCCTCAAAAGCAGTTTTAAGAGAGAAATTTATAGCAACACAGGCTTACCTCAAGAAACAAGAAAAGTTTCACATAAACAACCTAACCTACCAACTAAAAGACTTAGAAAAAGAAGAACAAACAGAGCCCAAAGTCAGCAGAAAGAAGGAAATAATAAAGATCAGAAAGGAAATAAATAGACGCTGAAAAAAAATAGAAAAGATCAGTAAAACCAAGAGCTGGTTTTTTTTGAAAGATAAACTTTATAAGTGTTTAGCCAGGCTCACCAAGAAAGAAGAGAGAGGACCCAAATTAACAAAATAAGAAATGAAAGAGGAGAAATTACAACCAATATAACAGAGATTTAAAAAAATAAGAGAATATTATGAACAGCAATAAAGCAATAACGTAGACAACCTAGAAGAAATGGATAAATTTCTAGAGACATAAGATCTTCCAAGACTGCATCAGGAAGAAATAGACAATCTGAACAGACCAATCTAAAAAAAACTCCTAGCAAACAAAAGTCCAGGACCAGAGAGCGTCACAGGGGAATTCTATCAAACATATAGAGAAGAGCTAATATCTATCCTTCTCAAACTATTCTAAAAAAATTGAAGAGGAGGGAACACTTCCAAATTCACTCCATGAGGCCACCGTTACTCTGATACTGAAAGTAGGCAAAAATACTACAAAAAAAGAAAATTACAAGCCAATATCTCTGATGAATATAGATATAAAAATCCTCAATGAAATATCAGCAAACTGAATTCAACAATATATAAAATGGATCAGACACCATGATCAAGTAGGATTTATTCCAGGGATGCAGTGATGGTTCAAGATCCACAAATCAATCAATGTGATACACCACATTAACAACAGGAAACATAAAAATCACATGATTATCTCAATAGCTGTAGGAAAATTTAACAGAATTCAACATCCACTCATGATAAAAACTCTCACTGAAGTTGGTATAAAGGGAACATATCTCAACATAATAAAGCCCATACATGACAAACCCACAGCTAACATCATACTCAGTGGTGGAAAGCTGAAAGCTTTTCCTCTAAAATCAGGAACAAGACAAGGATGCCCATTCTTGTCAATTATTTACATAGTATTGGAGATCCTAGCCACAGCAATCATACAAGAAGAAAAAACAAAAGGCATCCAAATAGGAAAGAAAGAAGTAAAATTGTCACTATTTGCGTGGTACTATATATAGAAAACCCTAAAGTCTCCACTAAAAAACTATTAGAACTAATAAATGAAGTCAGTAAACTTTCAAGATACAAGATTAGTATACAGAAATCTGTTGCTTTGTCTATACACTAATAATGAACCAAAAGAAAGAGAAAGCAAGAAAATAATCCTGTTTAAAATCATATCAAAAAGAATAAAATGCCTAGGAATAAACTTAACCAAGGAGGTGAGAAACCTATACTCTGAAAAGTGTAAGACATTGATGAAGGAAATTGAAGGTGATGCAAAGAAATGGAAAGATATCCTAGGTTCATGGATTAGAAGAATTGATACTGTTAAAATGTCCACACTACCCAAAGCAATCTACAGATTTAATGCAATCCCTATCAAAATAGTCGTGACATTTTTCACAGAACTGGAACAAATAATCCTGAAATTCATATGGAACCACAAAAGACCCCAATTTTCCAAAGCAATCTTGAGAAAAGAGAACAAAGCTGGAGATATCACTCTCTGGCTTCAGACTTCAGACTACAAAGCTACAGTAACCAAAACAGTGTGATACTGGCACAAAATCAGACACGTAGATCAGTAGAACAGAACAGAGAGCCCAGAAATAAACACATGCACTTATAGTCAATTAATCTGTGACAAAGGAGGCAAGAATATACAATGGGGAAAAGACAGTTTCTTTAATAAATGGTGCTCAGTAACCTGGACAACTACATGTAAAAGAATGAAATTAGAACATTTTCTCACACCATATACAAAAATCAACTCAAAATAAATTAAAGACCTAAATGTAAGACCAGAAATCATAAAACCCCTAGAAGAAAACATAGGCAGAACACTCACATAAATTGTAGCAATATAGTTTTAGATCTGTCTTCTAAGGCAAAGGAAACAAAATAAAAAATAAACAAATGGGATCTAATTAAACTTAAAAGCTTTTGCACAGCAAAGGGAATCATCAACAAAACAAAAAGACAGCCTATGAAATGGGAGAAAAGATTAGCAAATGATATGACCAGTAAGGGGTTAATATCCATAATATATAAACAGCTTATACAACTCAATACCCAAAAAATGAACAACCTGAATAAAAATGGCGGAAGACCTGAATAGACAATTTTCCAAAGAAGACATACAGATGGAGAACAGGCACACAGAAATATGCTCAACAGAGAAATGTAAATCAAAGCAGTGAGGTATCACCTCACACCTGTCAGAATGGCTTTTATCAAAAAACACAAATAATAAATGTTAGTAAGGATGTGGAGAAAAGGGAACCCTGGTACACTGTTGGTGGGAATGCAGATTGGTACAGTCACTATGGAAAACGGTATGGAGGTTCCTCATAAAACTAAAAATTGGACTACCATATAATCCAGCAATTCCAGTCCTGGGTATCTATCTGGAAAAAAAATGAAAACACTAATTTGAAAAGATACATGCACTCCAATGTTCATAGACAAGATATGGAAGCAACCTAAGTGTCCATCAACAAATGAATGGATAAAGAGGATGTAGTATCTATGTATACAATGGATATTACTCAGCCATAAAAAAGAATGAAAGTCTGCCATTTGCAATAATATGCATAGACCTGAAGGGTATTATGCTTAATGAAATAAGTCAGACAGAGAAAGACAAATATTGTGTGTTATCACTTATATGTGGAATCTAAAAAATAAACAAATATAACAAAACAGAAATAGACTCACAGATATAGAGAACAAACTAGTGGTTACCAGTGGGGATAGGGAAGGGGGGAGGGGCAAGATGTGGTAGGGGATTAAGAGGTACAAACTACTATGTATAAAATAAATAAGCTACAAGGATATATTGTACAGCACAGGGAATATAGCTAATATTTTATAGTAACTTTAAATGGAGTATAATCTATAAAAATATTGAAACTAATATCATAAATCAACTATACTTCAATTATTTAAAAAGGCCCTATTTGTATATGCTAAATTCCATCCAGAGTTACTAAAGTTTTCTAAATATATGCAGATTTGAAAACAACGTATATGAGATAGCAATACAAAACCATTTTAGATCACAACTTCTTTGGGGAAGTTTTATTCAGTGATTAAAACTTCTTTTTAAAGTTAGATGAATTGATTTGCAAATTAATGGAAAAGGCCTGGCTAATCTCACAGTATGTTCAGGAGTAACTCTTGGGTATGTCCTAAATAATTATAATGCCAGGCAAATGTGCTGAGGTAAACCATTTTTACATAGGGGCCTCTCTGTGTTGTAAGTCACTTACTAGACCCAGCACATTAAAAGTATAATTCTGTGTAGCTTGTTAATTTACAAAAGGGAAGGCATTCCTCTGACTTCTCTGAGTGCATCAGATCAAGCTGACCTTAGAGAACGCTGAAGAGAGAGGAAGTAATGATTGCAAGCACCAACCGTTCACTCTGAATCAACTTCAAAAAAACCAACTACTTGATTACCTCATAAATCATCTGGCATACTGTTTCCAATGAAGACTCTCAGGCTACGTTCAGCAGTTTAATATCTTGAGCCAGAAAAATAAACAGCAAGGTCTGAGTGAAAAACTTAAATGAAAGACTTCTGATGCAGACGAGGCAGCCACAATGAAGTATCTTTGCAGACTAGTAAAGGGTTCCAGAATTCAGTAGAGGAGCTGATCAGTGCAAGACAACCCATCTAGATTATTCAAACTCCAACCAATTTTTTTTGCGGTACCCGGGCCTCTCACTGCTGTGGCTTCTCCCGTTGCGGAGCACAGGCTCCGAACGCGCAGGCTCAGCGGCCATGGCTCACGGGCCCAGCCGCTCCGCGGCATGTGGGATCTTCCCGGACCGGGGCACGAACCCGTGTCCTCTGCATCGGCAGGCGGACTCTCAACCACTGCGCCACGAGGGAAGCCCCTCCAACCTATTTTTATGGTGGTTTGAACCAATTAATTATTTAAATTTATTTTCCAAATGCTTTTTTTCTATGCAGAGGATACTCAAGGTCAAGTAAAATTTCTTGTTGTTTCCTTGCTTCCAAAATAAAGGAAATTACTATGCATCCTGCAACAAGTAAACAAGACACCCCTGCTGAAGCTGTTCCTGGTTGATAATGGGCATACTGATAGCTCGACATATCAATATAATGAATAAACTGACATACAATTAAAATTTCAAGATCAAAACTACAAATAAGTATACATATCTGTGCGTAAGGATATAATGCACACACACGTGCACACACACACACACACACTTAATTATGACCTTCTCAATGATTTCTGCTCTGTTTCCACTTAACTGCTAAATCTTTATCACAAGCCCTAACCTTGTGCTTCAGATTTAATTATCCAAATGCCTACTAGACATCTCTTCCTAGATGTCTGATAGGCATTCAACACATCTGCCACCGAACTCATGACCTTCCCTTCTAAACCTGATTCTTCTATTTTCAATATCAGTGAAAGGTGTGGGCTGTCAGATCAGATATCTGGAGCATCCTAGATCTATAACTCATCTCTTCCCCACAGCCAGTCAGTCTTCAAATCCTGACTGCGTTACCTGCAAGCTATTTTCTCCATTATGTTCTCTTCTGTCTGTCCTGAAATCACTGTCCTACCTGATCCTCATCATCTTCTCTTTCCTGGATAACTGAGTTTCTCTCATATACTCATGTACAGATTTAGTTCTTTCCTCCCCATGTAGATAGTCATTGGTTAACTTTTCCTGCATAATGCCTGTCATTAATTATCCTTACTTTTTTTTTTCCTGTGGGTTTTCCAGAGTTATCTCTAGCTAGCCTCTTCATATAAACCTCTCCTACAAACTTATTTCTTCTCCCGACTATGCTTTTTAGACCTAATGCCTTTCCTGTTTGCCTGCTTTTTACCTTCTTGCTTGCCTCTGCCTATTGAAATCCCACCATTACATCAAAATTCAACTTCAATCCCAGCAATGCTGTAAAAACCCAGAAAACCCAAACCGGAAACCATGTGTCCCTCTTTTAAATTCTTGCAATTCCTGTCAGTTCCAATGGTTCTCAGTCCTTAAAGTATGAAGACTACATTCCTAAGTCAAAAAAAGATTCTACTGACTTCTCTTGCCTTTGACAAGACGGGGAGAAAAGGAACCACGGGAAGTTTTCCATCCTGACTGAGTGGGAAGGTGGAGCTGTCATTGGTGGAAATTGGATTCCTCTATGGGAAAGGGGCTGTGGCGATGCAGCATGTCCCAGCATGTTCCAGAGGACACTAGTGTGAGAGCCTATATGAAAATTTCTATATATTCATTTAATAATCATTAAGTTCTCTCTGTGTGCTAGGTAGTGAACAAGAGACACAGGGACCCTACTCTCAGGGACCCACAGAAGATTCCACAGTCTAATGCAGTTGGGAAACTACATACTATGGCAGCTTCTAGAGGTTCATAATGAACATTATCATATAAAAGTCTCTGAAAAGTCCCACCATTTTAAAAAAACTTTAAAGTTTAAAAAACTTTAACATAATTTTGTGTTTAGTATTATTTCCCAAAGAAATTTGGCCACAGAATCCCTCCCTTGCATTTTTCTGACAATATCTATTAATATCCCATGCAACTAGAACTCTCTGGAACAGATAATTAGGAAATGCTGTGTAAGAGCAGTCCAAATGCAGAGAAGGAAATGCTGAACCTTGGAGAGGAGAGAATATTGTTATATACTTCGGAGATGTGAGTAGAGGGGAACTCTGAGAACAACTGGAAATCCTACATAACTATTGAGAAGGAGTGTTGAAGTGGTTTGGTGGTGTGGGCAGGAAAACATTCCAAAGGTTCCAATCCTTCGAAGTGGTTTTCCTCAGACCCGAAGGAACAGACCAGAGAGTAGGAAAAGTGGCTGTTAAGTTTCCCAAACTTTCTTCTCCTGAGCCTCGCTATAGCTGTCTCCCCGGTGAGATGATACGGTTATTATGGCTAGGGAACTCTAAACTTGCTCTACCTTCTCCTAGTCTCCATTTGCCTCTGAATTTTGAGGGAAAGAAGCTCAGATAGTTGTCTCTTCTCCGTGAAGTTCAAGTGTCGGTTGTATTTACAGAAATCAAGTAATTTTGGCTACTATTGAGTGCACTAATGTTTATTTGCATTGTGGTTGCGACGGTCATATCCCATACTGCATATGGTATGGGATATGGGTAACTCAATCCTGGAGTTAATTTTACAATAAGGCAGAAGGGTTGGAAAGTATAATCTTGATGGTATACATAAAATATATTACTCTGATGGCATTTGAAATTGCATGAGCATCAAATATTACAAAGTTCACTCTATAATCTGAAAGGACGGTGCTCTTCCCCCTGAACTCACGCTTGTGGCCCTCCTCTGCACTCTGTAGATGAGACCCACTAAAGAGGCCTGCACTGTCAAAATGTTATTCACAGGCTTGAAAGAAAACAATGCACTTTTCTCATATGCTTGAAATATTTCAGAATAAGAAAAACAAAAAGTATTCCATTGAGCCTAAATGAGGTTATTATGTTCCAGAACCATTCCAAAACCATGTGTGCAGTGCAAAACTGGCTGCATCCTGTGTAATGTGAGAGCCTCATCTGCTACCACTGAAAACAGACAAACCTGGTGACACCAGTCCTCCATGGGAGCCTAATTGAGCACCAGCCTTCCTCCCCAACCTTGCGTCACTTAGTATTTCTGAGTATTTTAGCAACTAAGACAGCTAAGTTTCAGAATGTCATCTCTCAAATATATATCTTATCATAAAACTAACTCATACAGTAAAATAATCCAAAGAGTTAGAATGAATAATATATATTTTAGCATATAGTAATTTTTTGTACTTATAAAATATATAACAGAAACTTATTAGTGGAACTGTGTTCCATATTTTTTGGCCTTCCTGTAGTGTATAGAATTTTATAAAGTATTTTGATGGCTTTACCCAGATGCAATTTCTGTTGTTTTCACAACCCAAAAAGCAGTTTTAAACTCAGCAATAATCATTTAAAAGTTTTGACTTGTTTTCACTTTACACTAACAGATTTTTAGAATCTCTTGAAAGTAGATATTCTTTAGAGTATTATTCCTTTACCAAATTGCAAACACTTAAAAACATCATCTTATCGTTAGTAAGGCTCAGAGAAATCAGTTCTTTCATTCATTGTTTGTGGAAGTGTAATTTGGGACATATTTTTGAAAGTCAGTTTGGAGATACACACATATACATATGTGCATGCACATGTGTTATATATGTGTAGATGTGTGTATATATACACACACATGCATGCACTCGTACATGTGTAGTTTGAGCCAATTTCCTAAGAAATTTCCTATAGAAATATTAGAAAATACTATTCATAGTTTTTTATAAGGCTGTTCATTACATTTTATAGGTGTTTATAGGTAAAAAAGTAGAAGCAATTTAAGTGCCCAAATCTAATGGGAAAGTTGAATGAATTACATTTTATTGGTACAATGGGCTATCATATATCCATTAAGTCATTTGTGGAAGAATACCAAATTATATGTTAAAGTGTTGATACATTGTAAAAACATGTTACACAATACTATATGCAGCATAAGAATGCCATGTTTATCTGTATCCAGAAAAAATAACTAGAAGAATGTCTGCCTAACTGCTAACAATGACTATGCTTGAGTGATGGACTTATAGATGGATTGTTTTTCTTACAATTTTCTGTTTCTCAAGTTTTCTGTAGTGAATGTGTCTTATTTATGAAATAATTAAACAAAATAAATGTTACATGTTTCTTGACATATTTGTACCCTTTGACCCAGCAATTCTATTTTTCGGACTATATCCTAACATGAGAAAATAAACAGATACACACTTACAGAGGTACTTACAACTATGTTCTTTCTGACTTGTTTATAGTAATAAAACACTGGAAGCTACTTGAATGTCCAACATTAGGGAATTGGTTTTAAAAAAATAACTGCATTCATGCAGTGAAATATTGCACAGTCTTTAAAATCAGATTCTTGAAAATATTTAACAAAGGGAAATGCTTACAGTATATTCAGTTAAAAGGTATATGGACAGAGAGATATGTAGACATAATTACAATTTTGATTACCTAAAAAAATTTAGAATATACATTAGTGTTTTAACAGGGCTAACCACTGGGTGGTGAAATTATTTATAGGTTCTTTTTTTCCTTTTTATAATTTTCTATGCTTTCAACATTTGTAATTTTTATAAACAGAAAGAATATGTAAACAATAAAGAAGCTTGTTTTTTGCAAGTAATATTAAGATACAGTATCTATATGAACATGATCGCTCCAAATATTTTTTCAGACTATCATTTCTACTCAGTTTATTGCTGTATTACACAGTGAGATAAGAATGTATAATATTTTATTTTAATCCCTGGGTCTCTGTGACAAACAATAGGAAGAATTCTGACCAAAAGATTTGCTTTGCTCTATAAAATGCTTAAAACAACATAGGAAAGGAATATTCAGAGGGCTGGCCTCAGTCTCACTCTGAACAGTGATATAAGGTTTCTTAATCATTTACTTGTTCAGAATCTAAGTAGGCAAAGGTCAAAGCAGTTTCAAGTTCAGTGTTACCTCAGGTGTAGCCTTCCTCTCTGATGCAAGGACCACACCCACAGAGTGAAGGTTTTTTGAGTTCATTGAGAGAGTTTATGCCTTTGACAAAGCTCTAGTAATAGCCTCTGATTGAGCGACAAGGCAAGTAACCATTTGGCTAGACTCAGGGAATGCAAGTATATATACATGTATACTAGGAGGGCTGTGTCGGGGGGATATATTTATGTTCTTAATTGCTTAAGGCTTAGCATAACCATTGCATACTGCGTGATAGATAATAAGCCTGAAGAGTTATCCGTGTGCTACCACTAATGTATGGACTCAATGAGTATTTATTGAAAGCTTATCTGTAAAACATGGTTCTGGCCATATGAGATTAAAAAGACATAGTTCTACCCTCCTTCCTAAATGAAAACACAAAAACAATTGCGTGAATTTTACATACTCTCAATGTTTCTTCTCCAATAAAACAGACAAAATTATAATTGATATTTACTGATTTTCACTTAAATTTAGTGTGATATAATTTTAAAAGTTCACTTTAAAATCATTGCCACATAGCCCAAGAATATCACCAGTGAAATTTACCAGACACATGTATTTTTAAAGTTTGAGGTAGTTCATGTAAATATTAAGGATAGAATGCAGTATATTATGATTTTTCCTGATGAAATAAAGGACTTACACTGATTTTTTAGACTCCATGCAGCTCATTCAATACTTTCAAATTTTGTGATAGGCTTTGAAAATATAAATGGGCAAGAATTTTTGCTTCCCAGATGAACAGGCAGAAATGAAACCAAGTTTAGACAAAGATCAGACCATCAATATAATTGAAAGGTGGAAAGTGAAAGGGAAGGAGAAGAAATGGAAAGCAAATATATAGCTTTGGAGAAATAAAGCAAAAAAAAAAAAAATTTTACTTGATTTGTCCTTTCTCCACGTATGTTGTTCTATAAAACCCCACGAGCGAGCCGTTCAGCCAGCCGGCGAACTCCATGGTCAACTGGTAGAGACCCTTGCCACCGTTGGGTGCAAGCTCTGCTTCTGTCTCCACTACCACATACTCCTGCTTTTTGTATTCGAAGCACCGCCTGACTTTCACCTGCTCCCCAGAGGGCTTCCTCAGCACCGGGAGCTGGGTGATCCTCGTCTCCCGGAGGTGTAGCCACAGGTTCCGGGTGGGTGAGCTCACGTTGATGGAGATGTTCACGCTGCCCGTGTACGTGTCCTCCTCCAACAGGGGCTTCACCTCCAGGTCGTAGTGCACTGGGTTGATGAAGTCCGGCAGCCTGAAATCTTTCCAGCCTCCACTTTCATCTTCACTGGCAGGGCAGACCCCCTGGTCCTGTGGAGGGCTCAAAGTGGGAGGCCTCGAAGTGGGAGGCCTCGAAGTGGGAGGCCTGTGGGAAGGAGCCTGGGTTGTGCCCTGTCCTCCGTCGGTAGAGTCACACGATCTGGTCAAGCCCACGGAAAGTCCTACTATTAATCCGACACCCACCACCACCGCACAGATAATGGCCACATGTTTCCTTTTAATGCAGTATCTCTTAGAGCCTTCTCCCTCCTCCAAGATCATTTTTGTTTCCAAAGTCAAATGTTACACATAAAAGGTCGTTAAATTTAACTAACTAACGTCAGCAGTCTTCCTTTTTCAATTGGAAGGAATTCCCTGGTTTGGCAGCCTGCTTTCGCCTTTCCCACACCTCTCTCTCTCTGGCTGCTTGAATCTTTTCTTCTCCCTTCACGCTCCCACTAGACACTCAAGGATGAATGTGGAATCAAGGGGGTGGAGTAAGGACTCCAGAAGAGGAGCTGAGCTGGAGGAAGAGGACTGACGAGAATATTGTCACGGCTCCTCTTACAAATAACGCATCCCCCACTCCACCCCTCCTACTGGAGTGAGTTAAATATAAAACAGGGCTTTGCTTATCAGCCAGTGGGAGGATGATCCTTTGCCAAAGCTCTGTCAGCAGCTTTCGAGGAGAGAGCGTTTGGGAAGAGGTGTGCTTGTGGTGGAAAATCTCACCCTTTGCCACTGAGTCTGTGGCTTCTTCCTGTTGTGTGCACAGTCTCTCTCTCCTAACCAAAGGGCTTTTTGCATCTCAGCTATTTTTTAGGTAGCTGTGTTTTCTTTTCATTCTTTTTCCTCATCTTATGTAAACATTCAGATTCTGCCTTTTGCCAAAGTCAGGTCCTGGAGTTCCGTGCACAGAGTGATACATAAATTCAAGGACCACTTAGGTAGTGAGTAAATATTTGTTGAATTGGTGGATTAGTAAAACATGGCCAGGTCACCCTAAATCAGTTCAGTTGATGCTGGATGAAAGAGAAAAGGAAACATAAATTAGTCAAAGCAGTACTGGAGCTCAAAAGCATAAGAAGAAAAAAGAGAGACAGAAAAGTAATGGGTTGGAAGGACAGAAGGACAAGGAAGATAAACTTGATTAACTTGTTAGGTTAAATAACTAAACTCTTAGATAATCTTGTCTAAGTGAGATTGAATTCTTTAGCCTAGAGTGTGGTAGATGACGTTTGGAGGAGATTCCAGATGCAAAGTTGGCTGTTGAAAGATCTGTTATCTGCCCAAACCTATTGCCTCTGAATGAAAAGCTCAAGATGATAGAAATCACAATAATGACTTCCATGTTTATGAGTAGCTAAGATGTATACATCCAAGCCATCTCTAATAGTAGCAGTACAATCATAAATATAAAAAATTAGAGAGCTTTGTATATGCCAGGCACTATGCTAGGTACTTCATAGAAGTTATCATTTAAGACTTAACAGCAACTCTATGAGACTGATACTATTATGATGCCCATTTTAGAGGTGGAAGGACTGACATTCAAAGAGGTAAGTCATTTGCTCAAGGTCACAGAATTGGAGCTTGAACTCAGGTTATCTGAGTCCAAAATCCAAATATCTAACTATACTGCCTCTGTTCTCTGAAGAGGAAAAATGTTTAAGGGTTAAGTAACCATGAAAAACTTCGTCAATATTTCCCAAAGTGCAATCCATGGATAATATTAATAGATATAATTGCAAAGCAGGCAGTGCTGCGGTAGATAGAGTTAAGAATATTCTTTCACTACTTTCCATTCTTTCAGAGCTTCCAGATGGCACTACCATCACACTGTGAATCTCCCAGATAGGATATACTATTGTGTGATTTCTATATTTAGCTGATGAGAGAGTTTGTTTGGTGAGATACCTTTTGAGGGTCTTGTGTTCCCACACTCTGAAAAATCCTACTTTAAACTGTTCCAAGTTATAAATTAAACACACGGATAAAAAGAGAGGATTTTAAGAATGAAAGGGTCGACTTTGCTGTACGCATTTCTATTGTTTTCTCATAAAATAGTAGTAAGAGAAATAAAGTTAAAGGCAAGAGGGGTATATTTTTCTAAATCATAGGTTCATCTTGTTTATTAATTTCACATTCTGAAGTAATCCTAAACTTTAATCATAGTATGTTTAATTTTGGTAAATCAACTTTATGAATTTTAGCCTTGAAATCCCTTTTTTATCAGAAATATCATCTGATGTTTCACAGGGCAAACATTTTAATGTGTTCTCCGTAAATTAAAAGGAAAGTGTGGATCAAATTTATCTCAGCATAATGACTGAAAAAAAATGAAAAAGAAAAGGATTTTGAAGAATGTACATAAAATGATATTAAACTGGAAGCATTTTTTAAAAATCTCAGCTAAGGCAAACATATATAAAACTCTTAAACTCAATTTTGTCTAGAAAGACAGCAGTCTTATCACCAGGTCCCATGTTTGCACTAAACTGAACAAAGAAGATAATAGACCTTTGGAATAAGGTACACTTAAGGGGGTTTGAGAATGGCCACCTGCTATCAAATATCTCTCCTGTTTTACCTGAAATTCCACCATAAGGGGTTCATTATTTATAGATAAATGCAATTTTTTGCTAGCAGAAATAAAATACCTAAAATCCATGTACTTTGTGTGTGTGTGTGTGTGTGTGTGTGTGTGTGAACACGTGCATAAATTTTTAGTCTAAGGCCCAACCACAGCATTTTATTAGTACCAACCTAAAAGAGCCGCCTGTATCCAGTGAAGGGCATCACATCTTATCCATGTCAGCATATTAGGGTTGCCTGAGGTGATAGAGGTAAAACGTCCAGCCAGACAAGTGGAAGTAGCAGAGCCAGCCTGTGCACTAAACACATTTAGGGTCACCATATTAGGGTTTACTAAATATAAAGCCCCAGCTTTCATAGTTGGTAATGCTGCACTCCATTGCAGCAGTTCTTGCTGTCCTTCTCCCTGACACTGGAACACTGAGTCTGTGGCAGGAGGCTCTTGATCTTGAAGGCCCTTGTTCCAGATCCAATCCACAGTGAAGGTCAAGTTAGCCACTGGCAGGACACACACACACACACACACACACACACACACACACACACACACACACACACACAGAATCTACTCCTATAATGAGACCAACGAACCATCATAGGCACTCACCTAGTTAAACAGTTTATATTGATTAATCTTATGTTGAAAAATCTACATTACATGTAACTACTTTGGAAAGGCTACCTCTGGTCAGTTTCCATGTAGGTTCAAGCCAGAGGAGTGAATGCACGGCCATTCACTGTAGATCATAAACCACACTCCCCCATAGCTTTTGACAATGTGTATTACCATCTTGTACCCCAAGTACAAATCCAATATCTCTCCCATATATGACACTCAATAAATGTTCATTGATTGCTTTTTGAATAAACAAATGAATGTATAAATAAAAAGGAGGAAAAAGAACACCAAGAATCCAGAATGGGAAGGGTTAGTGGGCATAATATGCCAGAAATGTTGAGATAAAATAAATTCAGTTCAAATTGCAATAATGACTAGAAAGAAGTTCCCTGGAGGTGAGGACTTGAAAATCATTCCTGATCTTGAGAAGATAAGGAACTTCCTGGCTAATTCCTTCCCACAGCAGGTAGATTGATGCAGGAGACCCACCATGATACTGAATACACAGCATATACCTCCCTTTTTCACTTGGAGCTTCAGTTTAAAGCTCTTCTGTTAAGTCTCAGGAATTACACATACCCTTCTATGTACATGGGGTGCTATTGGCTGACCAGAGAACTCAGAGCATCACCAGAAATGTTGTCAATAACTAACACCACAATGTGATTATTTGACTGGCTCTTCACTCCTATTAGTTGATCATAGCTGAATGGTTCAGGAGAAAAAACAAAAATGGCAAGCTAGAATCACAATAGAAGAAGCAGAATCTGCAAATTGGGCTATATTATAGAAGGAACAGGGAGAATCAGAATGAGTTTCTTTCCATCTTGCCACAGGGTCTCAATTATCAACCATGTCAATTCTATAAACCCCATGGTCAATCCAAGTATTTCCAAACTTTAAAGGTTTAGTTGGAATTACAAAAGGAGAGTACCATTGCATTTGATTTGGACGACCATGCATTCTAAATCCATATTGGCAATGTTCATTGTGATCCTGGTCAATTATATTTTATTTTATTTTCTATTCATCATCTTTTGTGTGGTCTCAGCAACTGTTTTAAAACGTTCAGTTGGTCTTAAGACCTAAGTGATCTCTTCTGACTTTTTCCAAGAGCTGAAAATAGCTGCAGATGTCAGGCAGAAAGTGTTCATCAGGCCACATCTAACTTTTGTTGGTTGATTAATGATGAATTTGTCCAATGATAGCACAATAAGAGGAACTACACAGTAGGGAAGACAAGGAGGAAAAGAGTGAGGAAGAGGGTCAAGAGGTAAGAAAGAGGAGGGGAAGAAACATTTTCAGAGAAACTGATGAGAATAAACTTCCAAAATACATTCAAACATAATTCAATAAAAAATAAAAATAAATGAAACAGGGCTTCCTTGGTGGCACAGTGGTTGAGAGTCCGCCTGCCGATGCAGGTGACACGGGTTCGTGCCCCGGTCTGGGAAGATCCCACATGCCGCGGAGCGGCTGGGCCCATGAGCCACGGCCGCTGAGCCTGCGCGTCCGGAGCCTGTGCTCCATAAGGGGAAAGGCCACAACAGTGAGAGGCCCGTGTACCGCAAAAAAAAAAAAAAAAAAAAAAAAAGAAACAATACGTTTATGTCTTCTCTATTTTTGTTGTTTCCAGACTGATTTGAGAATCCTTCTGTAGGCTTTTCTGGACACACAGACTGTGCTCATGATATTCCCCACCTACATAGTCCGTGGGCACCAGCGTTTCATAAGTCACAAGCAAGAATCACATTCCTGTTTCTCATTTGGATGGCTCTAGGTAGAATTGGTGTACTTTACCTACCTCTGAAAAAGTGTCTGTGAGCCACTGTTCATTCATTTGCCTTTCAGTCATTCAGCAAATATTCAACCACTCAAAAAATATATATTAACTCAATAAATATTTACTTTTCAACAAATATTTACTGGATAAGGAATTCTAGGATAAACTTTAAAATGTGGACATTAAAAGAAATGTTAATAAATACTCGTAAAAACATGTGTGTAAACCCCTGCTTTGTTCTTAGAATGTATCAATAGAAGTTTTGAAAATATTCAGAAAAGCAAAGAAAATAAAATGAAAGGATTTTTATTATTTCTATAATTTTAAACTGCTTTTATATTGGATTCCCTAATGTGCAATAATACGTTGGGAGACAGTGGCAGGACATAGAAACAGCAGAAGAAAAATAATAGTGATAATATAGTCTAGATTTCTGTTCTAAGAATTTCAAAATTATCAATTTTCTCAGTGCACTAAACAATAGCTCTATATTCTGAGTTTTAAAACTCCCTGAAATGCTTAATTCATTCAACATTTCCTTTCAGCCTTTTGTATTGTCAAAATTCTTGGCAATATTTTCTTCTCTCTCCTCTCCTATCTGCAGAAGTCTGCAAAAATAATGTTGGTGTAGAGAAAATATCTCAACCAATGTTCTTTTATCCCACAAAGAATCCAAGTGAATTATACTAGTAATGGTGATTTTGGATCTCATTCCCCACAAAAATTCTATTAGACCCATTTTCCATCTTAAGTAATATTATTTCTTTCAGGGGAAAGGCCTGTAATTTTCCAATTTTTATTTATTAGCACTGACTGGTTTGAAAATTTCTTTATTACCACATTAATTTTTTTAACATCTTTATTGGAGTATAATTGCTTTAAAATGTTGTGTTAGTTGCTGTTGTATAACAGAGTGAATCAGCTATAGGTGTACATATATCCCCATATCCCCTCCCTCTTGCATCTCTCTCCCACCCTCCCTATCCCACCCCTCTAGGTACCACATTAATTTTAATAAAGTTATCTTTAATTTTTGTTTTTTTGGAATTGAAGATTTTAGCTGCATTAAGATGATCCAAGACATCCGTATGAGCAACGGAATGTTTCTCTATTGGAGCTCTCTTTTCTTGGCATATATTCTGTTTTTTGTTTATTACTTTCTTTGTATGCTTGTGCCTTAAGCTGAAAAATTGCCCCCCTAAAACATATCCACGTTCTAATCCCTGGAACCTGTGAATGTTACTGTACATGGTTTAAAAAAAAAAAGGTCTTTGTCGATGTGATTAAAGAATCTTGAGATGGGGGGATTATTTTGGGATTATCAGGTATCAGGGTGGGTTTGAAATGCAATCTCACATGTTCTTATAAAAGGGAGGCAGAGAGAGATTTTATGCACAGACACACAGGTGATGTGAAGATAGAGCAGAGAAAGATTTGAAGATGCTGGTCTTGAAGATTGTAGTGATGCAGCCACAAACCAAGGAATGCTGGCAGCTACTAGAAGCTTTTGTAAGAGACGAGGACCAGATTCTTCCTTATAGCTTCTGGAGGAAGAGTCGCCATGCTGACACCTTGATTTTGGCTCAGTGATACAGATTTTGAACTTCTGGCTTTCAAAAATGTGAGAGAGTAAATTTCTGCCATTTTTAAGCCACAAGCTTGTGGTAATTTGTTATAGAAGCCACAGGAAATTAATACAACAGTCTTTAGGTATTCATTCAACAAACATTTATTGAGAACCACAATGTGCCATATATTTCAACTGATCGAAAAGCACTAACTAAGAATACAAATGAAAACAGTCTCAGAGTAGAAGAGCTTTTCTCAAGTAGAAAGAGTGTTGGAATAAGATAGAATATTGGCTTTTGGGACAAGGCATACTCTCTTCTTTCATTCACTTCTGATTTTCTAGAGATACACTTAAGAACTCTGTTTTTGTTCTTCAGGAGCATATATAGCTCTTACTCAAGGTTTTAAAGGATTTTTATACATTTATTTTCCAGTTGCCTTCACCATGGAATATTTGTTAAGAGGGTCCATAAATTATTTCTTCAGTGAATAGGATGTATGTGTTTCTATAAAAACATTATGACTCCTGGTAATTCCCTGGCGGTCCAGTGGTTAGGACTCAATGCTTTCACTGCTGTGGGTCCAGGTTGGATCCTGATCAGGGAACTAAGATCCTGCAAGCTGCGTGGCATGGCCAAAAAAAAAACAAAATCATGACTCCCACTGAATTTATCTGAATCATTTATTAAGTTTATATCGGGGGGAAATTTATATTTACTTTTGATTTGGAAGCTTTAATTCTAGATGCTTTTCTTGGTCAGTGATGTTGCAAATCCAGGGCAAAATAATACTGGATAACTATAAATATAACTGGATAATTATAAATAACTATAATAATACTGTTTCTTGTGGATGTAACAGTTCCTTCTATCTTCTGAATACGTTGCCTTATTTACTTCTGCTCTTGTCATTGATGGTAATCTGGTGAATTATTTAACTTCTACATTTAGACACTTTCCTTTGATGTCTTGATTTTCATTAGCTTTTAAAGGGCTTTCAGGTGACTTTTATTCTTGGTTTATCTGATAATCTTTTGCATCTGTGGTTAAGATATTTATATGCATATATTGCAACGGTTAGCTTGATTGCTTAAAATCTCTATTCAGGATTCGGACACATCTCCAAGTGTGAAATCATCAGGTATAGCCTACCATGGGTTGGAGCATATGAAAATTTCAGATGTCTTTTGGAGAAAGAATTTCTTTTGGAGTGTATAAGTCAGGGATGCTTTTAGTTCCAAGTAAAGAAAACTTAGCTAACTATGGCTTAATCTATAAAGACGTCTAATGACCTCCCATAACAAGAAGTCTGGAGGTAGGGAGTAGCATCTTGGTTTGGCAGCTCTGTAATGTCATCAGGAAACTAATATGTGACTATCTATTCATTCCGTCACCTTTATTATGGGATCCCAAGCTGGTTGTCACAGTTACGGCTATGACAATCATTTTCAAAAGCAAGATGTGGAGGGTGGAAGAAAGAGTAAGTTTCTTTCCCTTAAGAGTTCTTTCCTTTTATCAGTGAAGAAAATAATTTCCCAGCGGTCCTCTGCAAGCTTCCCCTGACATTTCATTCAGGAGTCCTGACTCACCTGGCCCTTCTGTAGCTTCACCTGGTTGAGAGGTATGTGATAGAAAGACTGACTTGAAACAACAGTTTATCTCTAGAATGGCACACATTGCTGGCACAAACTCAGGATATTTGTTGGCAAATAAGAACGGAGAAATGGCTGTCGGCTAGACAATAAAGACTGCCGGCACGTAGCAAGGAGCACAAACACTGCCTGAATAGATCTTATCTGTGGAGAGGGGAAGGACAAATCTGAGAAGAGCAGTAAGTTTGTGCTTCCTACTTATTTTCTACCTGCTGGCTCCATCCTCCCAGCATCTCAACTTAAGGTTTTTTGTTCTGTTTTCTTATTTTTGTTGGTGGTGGTGGTTTTTAGGTGTTTTTTGTTGTTGTTTTTTTTTGGCTCTCCTATTTCCTGTCTCCTCGCAACTTCCTAAAATCATCTCCGTAGCACTATGGAAAATTTTTCAATAAGTCCCATTCACCGACAGGATCAAGTTCATGACATGGTATTCAAAGCCCCAATTCCCTTCACTCCAGAAAGTTCCTGACATCTCAGAATCCTTTTTCAAATTTACCCCAAGCCAGAATGGTCTGTTGATTATCTTGCAAACATACATTACCCACTGCTGTCATGACACATTTGCTTGTGCTGATGCTCCTGCCTGGGTTTCCCTTTTTCCTTCCTCTTCTCTTTTTAATCATTCTCAGGACCCAGCTTACGTCTCTTCTCAAGTAAACAAACATTCACTGATCCAGATGGACCAAAATGGTCAATCCTCTTTACCTCCTGTAAACACACTAGATGTCATTCATTTGTCATTTATTTTTAGTCCAATCCTCAAATGGCCGATTATTCTGTGTATTAGTAAATGTAGTCTAACTGCCCAAACAAGCAGTACCAGTATGTTATTTGTTTCTCACACAGGCCATATCCAAAGTGGATATTTTTGTTAGTGAGCTCTCCTAGATAGCACTCCTCCAAGTCAGTCCTTCCATCTTGTGGTGTTGCCCTCTTCAATATATGGCTCCAAGGTTGCCCCAGGAAGAGAGGAGAACAAGAGGATCTCATACTGGATTTTTTTTTTTTTTTTTGCGGTACACGGGCCTCTCACTGTTGTGGCCTCTCCCGTTGCAGAGCACAGGCTCCGGACGCGCAGGCCCAGCGGCCATGGCTCACGGGCCCAGCCGCTCCGCGGCATGTGGGATCTTCCCGGACCGGGGCACGAACCCGTGTCCCCTGCATCGGCAGGCGGACTCTCAACCACTGCGCCACCAGGGAAGCCCTCATACTGGATTTTTGATCACCTTAGCCTGGAAGTTACTTTCACTCACAACCATTGGCCAGAACTAGTCACACAGCTCTTCATAAAAGCAAAGGGGCTGGGACAGGCAGGCGGCAGCAACGACTCTAGCCTTCAGGAGAGGAGCATGTGTCTTTGGTGGTCAGCTAGCCATGACTGCCGCATGCTGGCCTCCCCTCATTTTAGGATGATTTTGCTAGTATGCTGTAGTGACTCAGAAGGAGAAGCAGGTCATATGTAGAAGAACAATGCTGTGCCATTTGCTATGATTTTTATCGAGTCCTAAGGCCGTATCTAAGGCAAAGTGCCTTCTCTGTTCAATTCTTCTCTCTCAATAATTTCATGTATAAAAATTATTCACCTACATGCTCATAGTTTATACTTATTTCCATCACCACTGCTCTAAATATTTATTTTGACTTGATTTTTCCTGAACAGACTTGTACTGTGAGGGGGATGCACATAAAGTGATTTACTCTAGGTTACACACTGCTTCTAGGGATGGCTTAGGTACAGCAACTCCCTATTTTGTTTTCCAAAGGTCAGTTTATTGGCACTTCAGAATACCATAGAAACAAATGGAAGTAAAGGTAATTGCATTCAGGTGGAAGGAAAGAAGAAGGAAATGGAATGAAAAAGAATCAACCTTCATGGTACATACTTGGTACCAGATGTCTTTTATTTGCTGTCTTTTTAATGCATCCAGCAATGCTATGAGTTAGTTATTATGGGTCTCAGCTACTACTAACCATACCATGCTATCTCCAAATCTAATAGAAGGAATTTAGTACTATTTATGGGCTAGTCCAGACTTCTCCATGAATAATTTTTTATTTTAGGTACATTATGGACTATCTAGGTCTTTGCAGGTTGCCTAAGCAACAAATCATATTTATAATATTGTTTTTAAGTAAAAATGTACTACAAGAGCCAACACATAAGACCTACTTATTTTTCTGGTCGTCAGGCCTGTCAGGACACTGGGAGAGTCCCCTTCCCAACATGCACACTGCATTGCATGGTGCCAAACTCGTAGAAGATATTATACAGGTAGAGTGAGTGGTTAAGTGATAATCAGATAAAATTTAAGTTGAAAGAGAAACTAATTTCCTCTTTTAATTATAAATTTAAAATTGAACTGTTTATATAACAGCATTTTCTCAGATTTTCTCTCTAGAATATTAACCAGTTTTGATTATGATACCACATATAACTGTTTTAATTAGAATCTAATATAGGTTTATGGTAGAAAAAAAGAAAATGCACAAAATGTAATATATGTGGCCTTACATTAACTGATAAAAGCAGACAACAAAGTGATATATACAATATGAAACTCCTGTTGTAAAATATGTATACATAGAAAAAGACTGGAAAGCATAAATCAAAGTGTTAAAAGCAGTGATTTTCTTTGGTGATATATAAAATTATGGGAAATTTCTTTTGCAGTTTTGTGTTATTCTTATTTTGTTTGTGTAGAGTATTTTCCTGAAGATATGTTATTTAGTATTTAGGAAAAAAACACGCATATACATATTGTTATACAGGGTCAAGTCTTTCATAGAAAAATCTAGATATTTATCTGCATCTGTTACTTCCCTGTAGTGTAATAATTGTCCTCCTAAATCTTGATCCATTAAGTTAAATAAACTAAGAAAAGATGTTTATACTGTCTCTAGAAAGTACAAATCCATTTCCTGTCATCATTTCATATTTCCAGTTTATTAGGATAAGTTAAATTATGTGGGTTCCCCTTTTTGCACTTTTTTATAAATCACATTTTTGATTGCTGACCTCCTGTTTCGGCTGAGATTTCCACTCCATGTATTATCCACTTCCTTCCAATCTTCTTTCCCACATCTCACCCACCCCGCCCATCCTGAGGCCCTCTTTCAGACATTGTTAAGCATTATTCCTCCCCTTGGAGGCTGTGTTTTACAACATGGATTACAAGACAGACAAATTACAAATATACCTTATTAAGCCTTTATTAAAGACATCTTCACATTCAGACACATATGTAGATAAAGCAAATGTTTCACGTTTTAAAATCAGATTTTTTTCTTCAAGAAAAGCTTTATGAATTTTTTTTATTTTTTAAATTTTTTAAATAAAGTTTACTTTTCTCATTCCCGAACAATATGATTTACACCAAGGCATAGTAATCTTTTAAAAATATAAGTCATATTATTTCCCTGCTTACAACTTTCAATGGCTTCCCAATGCAGTTGAAACAACATTGAGACACTTTTCTACGGCCTGCAAGTACCTCCAAGATATCTTTTCTTTTTATCCCTCAGGCTCCATTTTTCAAGAACTTTCTGTTCCTTAAACGCTCCGGAGTCCCATTTTGGGACTATTTCCTTACTTAAAACACGTCTCCCCAACACCTTTGTAAGGCTGCCTCCTTCTCACAATTCATGCCTCATCTCCAATGCCTCTTCCTCAGGCAGGGCCTCGCTGACTACCTTAGCTTCATTATCACTGCCCTTCTCCCTCTTCTTTCACACTGTCTATCCCATTACATTACATCATAGTTCTCATAGCCTTCTCTCCACTAAGATATTTCACTTAGGTTTTCATTAATATGTATTGTTTGTCTTGCCAAGTAGAATATAAGCTCCACAGGGTAGGAACTTTTTCTTGTATCCCTATTGCTAGAAGTGTGCCAGGCACATGGTAGGCACAAAATAAATATCTCTTGTTTGGGGATCTAAACAAAAATTGGCTTTGAATCATACACAGTACCTTGCCTTGTTGGCTTCAAAAATGGCTGCAGGATCTGCAGCTCAGGACGTAAGGAGCACACCTTCTATCTTTGAGCAGGGAAAGTCCTTTCTCCCAGTTCCTTTAGCCTCTATTTATCACCATTCTTGAACTGTCAGTGCCTTTTCAGGCCACCACCAAAAGGTCAATTGTCCTGATTCCACTTTTACCTTCTGACTTTCAACAAGTTCCTGAAAACTGTTAGTTTCTGTAATGGAAAATCAACCTAAATCCATGAATCTCGCAGCTGTTGTTTGGTCTACAAAGGTGAAACTATGGTGCTGTCATCAGCAGGGTGTGTGCTTTTAGTTGGATTGTCACTTATCTATCACATCCATGCCTTACCCCTGCTGAGTCACAGCATTTTTCTGCAAGGTTGGTCAGTAGGACTTAGTACTGAGTCTGCTTTAGAACTTAGGTCAAAATGGCAATTATGGAAATTAGCATGATTTCATTAGCATCACAGCCTAACCAGTTTTTCTAATTCATCTTAAAATTGTATTCAACCATAACTTATTTAAAAATAAAGATAAATTTATCTTTCATAAGAACATGGGAATTTAGAGCTGCATTGCAATTTAGGTATGATCTAGTTTATAGATAAGAATATTAAAACCCAGGGTGAGGCTAAGTAAGTAACCTTTCAAAGGTCAGTGAGCCAGGTGAAGGCAGAGCCACATTTAGACACCCAGTCCAACGCTCTTTCTACTACATCTAGTGAAAGTCAATGTTCATTAGTTATTGGATTAACTATTTTGCAATATTTAATAATTTTTCTCATCATAGTACCTGGCACATAGAAGGCAATCAATAAAATTGGCAATACATGAATGAACCATTAACATGAAGTTCTTAAAAACATTTTTAAGGCTTTTGACTTCAATATGGAATAGCGATTATTATGTCTTGTTGCTTTTCATTTATCTCTGTCTTTTGAGGTTGTAAAACACAAGCATGGCTATTATACACAGTGACTTAAACAATATGAATTTACATAGTTCTCTGATTCTCACATGTTTCATTTCACACACCTCTGCCTGATGAACACACCCTGGGATGTGTATCCATCTTTGTATTCATAATGCATATATATAATTCCACTTCTGATGTGAATAGCATAGAAATGTTATTTTATTTACATATTGGTAGTTATTTCTAAAAGGAAAAAGGTGGAATTCCTGGATTTAATTATCAATACTTATTCTTCACACAGAAGTGACTTTAAAGTATTTTGCACTGGAATAATGACAAAGATTTGGCATTATAGTTGAAAAAAAATCTTTGAATCCTCTATGCACTCATAATATTCAAAAATTTTTATGATAGGGCTTCCCTGGTGGCGCGCAGTGGTTGAGAGTCCGCCTGCCGATGCAGGGGACATGGGTTCGTGCCCCGGTCTGGGAAGATCCCACATGCCGCGGAGTGGCTGGGCCCGTGAGCCATGGCCGCTGAGCCTGCGCGTCCGGAGCCTGTGCTCCGCAACGGGAGAGGCCACAACAGTGAGAGGCCCGCGTACCGCAAAAAGAAAAAAAAAGACGACTTCCTTAAATTTCAATCTGAAGATTAATTATAATGGTGACAATAATTTTATGAAATACATTGCCATACTTCATTTAAGATGTTTTGAAATTACACTTTATATTTTGAATATAAATCGAGCCAATTCAGGAAAAGGTCCCATAATCCAAGAGAATGTTTGGCTGGAGGGTTCATCTATTATGTTCTAAATGTAATGACCACTTTTCAGTGCTTTCACCTCCCTGGTTGCATGTACCTCTCTTTAACTTGCCCCAATTTACCTTTGTGCTGTAGGAGAGCACACAGCATTATATTTACCTTCTTCATGGGTTTAATTTTTTTCGTTTGTCCAATTCCATGAGTCTTAACTTTCACTAGCTCTATTTAACACTTCTCTTGATATATGTAGAACATTATTGCTTTTCTGTGTCCTGGGGGAGGGAGGAGTAAATAGCACACTCCCTCTGCTTCATTGACAAGCAGTTCCACATTCAGCAATTTTCTAGCATCCAGTCTATAGGATACTTCCACAGACAGCAGAAAAATGATGCTACCAATCTTGCATGAACATACACAGCAGTATCGAAACAACTTTGTCTCATTTAGTCACGTTCACTGAATCAGGTAATGATCAGAATGATGGGCAATTCTTCGCGCTATTACATACTCAATGAAACAGTACCTGCCTTATGAACGATGTCTTTTCCTCCCCATCTTGGTGAAAGAAGAGTTTAGAAGCTATTCTGTGGGACCACCACAGCTGGAGAGCCCAGGAGAAGCTGGGATTCAGCTGTCTCTAGGATGTAATGCTTCAGAGTTTCTACTGTAGGGAGTGCTGAATTTTATAATTGTTTACACCTTCCCTTTCTTGAAACTTTTCCTTTACCTTTGAAGGTGAGTCTGTGAAGTGAAAGTTATAACAAAATGAGTCATAATGAACCTTGTAGAAGAAAAAATTCAACATCTGTTTACCGAAATCCTATTAAGCACATCACAAGTCCCACTTCTTCCATGAGACCTTTTTAAACCAACCCAGTTAGTGATTACACATCCCTCTGAACTTAAGAATATGATTGTTTTCTCTACCACTTGTTTTATAACCCATGACATTTGTTCTATTGGCACTTCATATTGTTATTTACCTCTTATTTACCTTTCCTTCCCTTGTGCTACTCTTAATAAATACATGACTTACTTCCCCACTAGGTCATAGGCACTTCCTTGTCAGATACTTCTGTATTCTTTGAAGCACCTAAAACTATCATTTTTGTGAAGTTATTTTAAAAATTTATTTCCATGTGGGTGAGTATAGGTTCTTGAAAAATACAATATCTGCTTTAGACAGTAGCCTTTGTAAGAACTCAGAGGGGGAGCGAGGGTTTCTTAGATTGGTGAATCTTCCTGCATGGCAGGTAGAATAAGGTATCCTTCTCTACAGCCCTGCTCTGGAGAATCACCCAGGCCTCACGTAGGCATGTGCTGGGCTGCTTTGTAGCCACTTGAAGTATGGGTAGTGAAATAAATCTGGCAAACGTGACCATGTATTTTCAGCAGGGGTGTTCTTGTTAGCTTTATCCCACTCCTGAGCTAGCCCACAGTGTGTCCCTTTTGTATTCCACGCCAGATCCACAAGTAAGCAGGCAGACTGTGCAAAGTTCCACAGCAGAAGTACTTGCTGTGTTTTTATGTTCTGTGAGGCATTCTCCTTCTCATGGGTTGAATTGTTGAGAAGAGGTGGGTAGAATTTTAATTATGTGTGGGTAAACACTTTTCATATATGGTGTTTGAACCTGATGTAAAGATTTAGGACAGATTTGCCTAAAAATTCCAAGAGTTGTATTGGTAAAAAAGAGATTGAGACCCCAACCCGAAGGCAAAACCAACCAGGTTTATGCCCCTCCCCATAATCTCCCTCATTTTTTGATAGACTGTGGATTATTTCAGTATTATGTAATCTGCTATGCAAACACAGCTTTAAGTCCCTTCTTCCAATAAGATTGCCATCTATAAACCTGTCTTGTTTAGACATTCTCAAAGTGCCACTTCTTCAAATCATTCCTCTCAAGATGGAAAATTATTGAAGTCTGTCTGATATTCAAATTTTGGGTGTACTTCCATTTATAGCCAGGATTGAATAACAGGGACCAAATTTATCCTTCCATCTGAAACTACAAAGAAAAGGAAAATAATACATGAAATTATATGGTTTTCAGGACACCAAACATCAGGCAACATAAGACAGTTATCCTTGAAAGACAGGAAACAAATTAGATGAGTCCTACTTTTGCCCCAGCTTACTGCTTTAAAAGAGTTTCTAGGCTGTGGTGCAAATAGGAGGAACACAGGAGGAGTTAGCAGACTCCTTGAGTTGTGTTGATGGAGCTAAGAATCCAGGGAGACAAAGGCAGCTAGAGTTCAAAAAACAGAGTACTAAAGAGGAGGGAGAATCCAGAGATACACAAAATGTTCCCCTGACTATGCAACAGTATACTCATTACTGTATATGTGTGAGGAAACTATCAGAGGCAAGGAAATCCCCCAGAAGACTTAGAGAGATGAGTATGAGCACTCACACAGGGCTGGGTATAGTTCCTTTTCCAGCCAGCCAGTTGGGAAAACCTCAATGTGCCCAGGACTTAAGATAGATTGTTCAGAAGGGTTTAGCCTCAGCAGTGGGAAAAAATTAGCCAAACACTGAACATGGCTCTGGTCCCACCTAATAAATCTTAAAAGCAAGACCCAAAGGGATAAAAATGTTTCCTACTATCTTAATTGTATCCCAGAACAAAGCTCAATATTGATAGGAATAAAAAAATATCCAACATTCAACATGATAAAATTCACAATGTCTGACATCCAGTCAAAGATTACAGGCATGCAAAGAAGCAGGAAATTAGAATATTTAAATAGGTGGAAAATCAATCAATTGAAACCAGAACTGACATATTAGAATTAGCAGATAAAAACACTAAAACAATTATTATAACTGTATTCTCTATGTTTAAAAAAAGTTAAGTAGACATGGAAAAAATAAAAATAGCCAAACTGAACTTCTAGAGATAAAAACTATGATGTCTGAGTTGAAAAATACACTGGATGAGATAAATAGTAGCTTAGACACTGCAGAAGCAAAAGATTAGTGAAGGCATGGTAATAGAAACTACTCAAAATTAATGGATCCATGTATAATGACTGGGTTGAGGGAAGGCATGGAAGCTCCTAGGGAAAAAAGTTTCCATGAGGGTAGAAAGAGGCAGAATTGGTGAGCTGATCCTTGGTCTGAGTGTATAGTCAAGGGGGAACTATGGTTTTGGGTCTGTGGGGTCGCAGACACCAGAACCACTCACAAATTAGTCATCCACCTTGGTGGGGTAGGGGGTAGGGAGCCTTTGTACTTAGGGTGGTCTGAGTGAATTAAGAACTGTCACGTTGGAGGCTCAGACCAATTTTAATGCTAACATTATGGCTGTGTGATGACTTTCCTATCTTGTACCTGAAGAACCACTCTGGTGATTGCAGCAACCATCACTATGAAGACAGTAGTAACATGCTTCAGTGCAGGCTGTGATGAATGGAGAATTTTCTTGGACTCTACAGGTTTCAGCTGCATTAACAGGCAGAAGCCATGTGGCCTATTCTGCACACTTAGCTTCTCATAGCCTTTGTGGAATTCATCATTCTCAGAGAGGATACAATCAATTCTGGTTCTATCTGCAAGCCAAAGGCAAACATGGCTGGTCTTTCATAATAAGTAAGCATTCTGAGGGATTTGGGGGCATATCAAGGGAGGGAGAACCTAGCAGAGAAGAGACTATGGTGTTCCTTTTAGTGTGGGCATGTGTGTTTTACTTTAAACTATCTCTTATTGCTCCTAATGGATAGTTATGCTCCAAATTGAAACTTAAACACTCCAGTTACATAGGAGAAGTTGAGGTATATTTCTTAGCTCTTTATCTGCTAAAATGTTTCTAGAAAAAAGTAACCAAATAAAAAGGAACAAATAATCCTAGAATAGAGATTTTATGGAAATTCTGCCCAGTTTAAACTTTGCCTTCAGATTCCACTAAACTTCATGTATTATTTTGCTTTGTCGTGAGTGACAAAGAGGAAGTTATTGAGATGACTTTGCAACTCTTACCCAATTCCATAACCCCTTTTTATCTACTACCACTATTCTGAGTGGTTATAGCTAATACATATGTGGATTTATTATGTGCCAAGTACTGTTCTACACATTGAGTTAACTCATTAAGCACAGTTCACTTATGTCTCAAATCTACCCTTTTCTGTTCCTAAAAATAAAAACACCATTAGCATGTGAAACATTTCCTGTGGGAAAAATATGGGGTGTAATACAAATAAATGCTGTCTGTACAAGACTTAACTTGATGTAGAATTAAAATTACTTACTTGTAGATTTCACATGATGAAACTTTATTTGGATTGTCTTTTCCAAAAACCTTAGTATTCAGACGTGCTTGCACTTGAATGTAACGATTTAGGGCCTGTTACACAAAAATAGTTGTAACTATATATAAAGCCATGTAAAACATTAGATCTATAAAAATACTTTTCCCTAAAATTCATAAAAGAAATGAGAGGGAGTGGTAGAAAGAGATTGTACCAATTTGAACAAAATTGCCCATACATGCAAACCTCAAAAATTCCAATAGTTTGTTACTTTCAAGTAAATCTGTTTCCGGAAATACAGTGTCTTCTGTCTCATTGCAGTGGAACTCTACCCAATACTCTGTAAATGACCTATATGGGAAAAGAATCTAAAAAAGAGTGGATATATGTATATGTATAACTGATTCACTTTGCTGTACACCTGAAACTAACACAACATTGTAAATCAACTGTACTCTAATAAAAATTTTTAGAAAATAAAACAGAGATTAATCCTTTGTCAGTTGCTTCATTTGAAAATATTTTCTCCCATTCTGAAGGTTGTCTTTTCCTCTCGTTTATGGTTTCCTTTGCTGTGCAAAAGCTTTTAAGTTTCATTAGGTCCCATTTGTTTATTTTTTTTTTTATTTCCATTTCTCTAGGAGGTGGGTCAAAAAGGATCTTGCTGTGATTTATGTCATAGAGTGTTCTGCCTATGTTTTCCTCTAAGAGTTTGATAGTGTCTGACCTTACATTTAGGTCTTTAATTCATTTGGAGTTTATTTTTGTGTATGGTGTTAGGCAGTGTTCTAATTTCATTCTTTTACATGTAGCTGTCCAGTTTTCCCAGCACCACTTATTGAAGAGGCTGTCTTTTCTCCACTGTATATTCTTGCATCCTTTATCAAAGATAAGGTGACCATATGTGCATGGGTTTAGAAGCAACTGACAAAGGATTAATCTCCAAAATTTACAAGCAGCTCTCATGCAGCTCAATATCAAAAAAACAAACAACCCAATCCAAAAATTGGCAGAAGACCTAAACAGACATTTCTCCAAAGAAGATATACAGATTGCCAACAAACACATGAAAGAATGCTCAACATCATTAATCATTAGAGAAATGCAAATCAAAACTACAATGAGATATCATCTCACACCAGTCAGAATGGCCATCATCAAAAAAATCTACAAACAATAAATGACGAGAGGGTGTGGAGAAAAGGAAACCCTCTTGCACTGTTGGTGGGAATGTAAATTGATACAGCCACTATGGAGAACAGTATGGCGGTTCCTTAAAAAACTAAAAATAGAACTACCGTATGACCCAGCAATCCCACTACTGGGCATATACCCTGAGAAAACCATAATTCAAAAAGAGTCTTGTACCACAATGTTCATTGCAGCTCTATTTACAATAGCCAGGACATGGAAGCAACCTAAGTGTCCATCAACAGATGAATGGATAAAGAAGATGTGGCCCATATATACAATGGAATATTACTCAGCCATAAAAAGAAACGAAATTGAGTTATTTGTAGTGAGGTGGATGGACCTAGAGTCTGTCATACAGAGTGAATTAAGTGAGAAAGAGAAAAACAAATACCGTATGTTAACACATATATATGGAATCTAAAAAACAAAAAAAAATGGTCATGAAGAACCTAGGGGCAAGACGGGAATAAAGACGCATATCTACTAGAGAATGTACTTGAGGATACGGGAAGGGGGAAGGGTAAGCTGGGACAAAGTGAGAGAGTGGCATAGACATATATACACTACCAGGTGTAAAATAGATAGCTAGTGGGAAGCAGCTGCATAGCACAGGGAGATCAGCTCTGTGCTTTGTGACCACCTAGAGGGGTGGGATAGGGAGGATGGGAGGGAGGGAGACGCAAGAGGGAAGAGATATGGGGATATATGTTTATGTATAACTGATTCACTTTGTTGTAAAGCAGAAACTAACACACCATTGTAAAGGAATTATACTCCAATAAAGATGTTAAAAAATAATAAAATAAAATAGAGGCTTTATTTTTAACAACTCCTTTTACTTCTGTCTCTTCTTTAACATGTTTTTCACTTTTCACTAAGTATTTAGATAAGGATAAGGATATAATGATCTAAATGTATATCTGTGTCTAAATCCATATCTATATCCTTATCCATATCTTTGTCTCTCTCTATTTTATCTCTGTCTCCATCTATTCACAATGTAATAGATTGCTGGCATGGCAAGATGATTGAAATAATTCTTCTGTCCCTATATGCTTGCCACTTAGCACTATAATTTTTATCACTCTTCCCATCAAGAGGTAAGGCCTATTTCCCCATCCTCAGAATATGTTTACCCTTCTGACTTGCTATGATCAATAGAATAAAGCAGAGGTGACATTGTGTGGCTTCAAGGGCTAAGTCTTAAAAAGCCTCACAGGAGACAGAACCTCATAAGGAAGGTTCTCTTTTCTCCAGAAGGAAGCTTAGCACATACTCTCCAAAAAAAGTAATGATAAAACTGGATAAAAATTTTCAAAAACAATAATTTAAAGACTCTGGAAATTGACCAGAGACACACAATTTAGGCAGTATTGATGCAGGAAAAATGACTGAACTGCTGTAAGGACAGTGAGAGTCTGTGGAGTTTTAGACTGGGGGTGCTTCCGTTCTGCATTCCATACCCCATCAGCTCCATAGCACAGAGTCTACCAGAGTGGCGCACACTGTGAGAACAGGCAGCCTAAGTGCCTGAATGGGCCAATTGATTTGGAACAGAATGCAAAAAACATATGCCCAAGGGGGTATTGATAAAAATAACGCTTTCTGGCAAATATGCAGGAAGGCCAACATTGCAGTTAGTCTGAGATCACACTGGTTGGAACAAGTAACAGATCAGCAGATCAGCCAGAAATTTAACAAGGAGATCTAGGAAATGAGATAGCTAAAGTGGGTTTGATAAGCTCCCACATATCCCTAGAGCTCAGGAAGGTTGCATGTGTGCACAAGGACATACATACACACAGGAGAGACTGGAAAGCATTCAAGGTATCTAGTTATCATTGGCTGAACATGGGGCCGTGAGGCCTTATGCATGTGAAAGTAAAATAAGGAACAAATTTCTAAACCGACTGAAGTTTCAAAGCATTCCCCAAGCCACACATAGAGCCAATGGCAAAGGGTGGAAGCCTTACTGACTCTAAGCAAAATCTCTGATCAATCATTAGCTGCCTACTGAGTTACTCTAATTCAGGAGAAATCCTAGGGAGCCAGATTTAAAAGTAAAAAAAATTTAAAAAGAAAAGAAAAGAAAAGAAAAGAAAGCTGAGACATTGGTGGCCATACACTGCAGGTGAAACAGACTTCAAAGACTTAGTCCAGGGAAGTCGTTGAACAAACTAATAAATAAACAACAGCAATGCTTTCCAGAGGGAAGAAATCAGAATTGAAAGTTGCTATAGTATATTCTCTAAAGTGCCCGATTTTCAACAAAATTTATGCGACAGCAAAAAAATACATCTAGGAAAGTGTGACCCATTCACAGGGAAAAAATAAGCCAATAGAAACTATCTTGAGAAGGACCAGATGCTAGACTTAGAAGATAAAGACTTCAAAGCAAAGCAACTGTCATAAATATATTCAAAGAACTAATGAAAAGTATGAGTAAAGAATTAAAAGAAGTATGATGTCAGGGACTTATCAAGTAGAGATTAGCAATAGAAAAAATAAATTATTTTTAAAAAGAAGCAAATGGAAAATCTGGAGTTGAAAAATATAAAAACTTTAATGAAAAGTTTACTAGAGGATCTCGAAAGCAAATTTGAGCTGGCAGAAAAAATGAATCAGGAAACTTGAAGCTAGGTCAATACAGATGCTCCAATCTGAAGAAAAGATAGAAAAAGGAATAAAGAAAAATGAACAGAGCCTCTGAGACCTGTGGGATACATTAAACATACCCACATATGGGTAATGGGAGTCCCAGAAGGAAAGGAGAGAGAATGAACACAATTTTGGAAGAAATAATAGCCGAAAATTTCTCAGATTTGATAGAAATCATTACTTTTCACATCCAAGAAGATTAAAGAACCCCATGGGGTAAACAGAAAGATTTCAACATCTGGACATAATCAAATTGCCAAAAGACAAAGAGAAAATCTTGAAAGCAGCAAGAGAAGAGCAACTTATCATGTACAAGAGAACCATATTAATATGAATAGTTAACTTCTCATTAGAAAGAGTGGTGACCAAAAGGCAATGGCATAACATCATCAAAATTCTAAAAGAAAAAATCTCTCAATGAAGAATTATATCCAGCCACGCCATGCCAAGCTTATGGGAGCCTGAGACAAAGAAAAATGAGTAATACTGATCCTGTCTTTAATTTTTTTTATAAAATGGCAATTCTAATCAATAAGAAAAGACCAATTATTCAATAAATGATATTCAGAAAACTGGATAATTAAAAATATTCTTACACGAAAATCAATTCCAGATGAATCAAGTATTTAAACACATAAAGGACAAAATTAGACACCTTTGAAGAAATTATGAACTTTTTTTCATTATTTTGAAATGAAGAAGGACTTTCTTTTTGTTGCTGTTGTTTCCTTTTTGTTTGTTTTTATTTTTATTGAAATATAGTTGATTTGCAATGTTTCAGGTGTACAGCAAAGTGATTCAGTTATACATATTCTTTTACATATTCTTTTCTATTATAGGTTATATTGAATAAGATATTGACTATAGTTCTCTGTGCTATACAATGGGTCCTTGTTGTTTATCAATTTTATATATAATAGTCTGTATCTGTTAACCCCAAATTCCAAATTTATCCCTCACCCCCTTTCCTCTTTGGTAACCATAAGTTTGTTTTTTATGTATGCGAGTCTATTTCTGTTTTGTAAGTAAGTTCATTTGTATTTTTTTTATGCTCCACATATAAGTGGTATCGTATGACATTTGTCTTTCTCTGTCTGACTTACTTTACTTAGTATGATCATCTCTAGGTAGGTGTGGAAAAAAGGGAACCCTCCTACACTGTTGGTGGGAATGTAAATTGGTGCAGCCATTATGGAGAACCGTATGGAGGTTCCTTAAAAAACTAAAAATAGAGTTACCATATGATCCAGCAATCCCACCCCAGGCATATATCTGAAGAAAACTCTAACTCAAAAAGATACATGCACCCCAATGTTCATAGCAGCACTATTTAAAATAGCCAAGACATGCAAGCAACCTAAATGTCCATTCACAGATGAGTGGATAAAGAATATGTGGTACATATATACAATGGAATATTACTCAGCCATAAAAAAGAATGAAATAAAATTTTTATATTTTACTCTTCATGGATTTTATTGCATCAATTTTGATTTTAAAATATTGCATTAAAATATATATCTTGATTACTGAGATTTTTGGTTTCTCTTAAATTTTGTCCCCAAGGTGAGTGTCTTATTTGCCTCACACCAGTTCCAGTCCTAACCACAAAAACTGTTTCAAAAATGAAGGTGAAATAAAGACATCAGGGATAAACAAAGACTGAGCATATTTGTTGCTAGTAGACCTGGCTTACAAGAAATACTAAATAAGCCTGAAAGGAAAAACAGAATATGGAAACTCAAATCCATATCAATAAATAAAGAACACTGGTACTTACATAGGTAAATATATAAAAGTCAGTATAAATATACTTTTTCCCTTTCTTCTCTTACTTATTTAAAATATCATTGCATGAAACTATAATTATAAAAATATATTGTTGGGGGGCTTCCCTGGTGGCGCGGTGGTTGGGAGTCCGCCTGCCGATGCGGGGGACACGGGTTCGTGCCCCGATCCGGGAGGATCCCACGTGCCGCGGAGGGGCTGGGCCCGTGAGCCATGGTCGCTGATCCTGCGCGTCCAGAGCCTGTGCTTCGCAACGGGAGAGGCCCGCGTACCGCAAAAAAAAAAAAAAAAAAAAAAAAAATTGTTGGGCAAATAGCACATAAAGATCTAATATGTATGACGATAATAGTTCAAAGTGGGGTGGGGGATATAGATATATTCAAACAAGGAAATGAGATCAAACAGTAACTAAAATCCATAGACAGAAGTGAGCATCAGAAATGGTAAATATGTGAATTAATGTAAAAGACTATATGTTTCTCCTTTCTTTTAACCTCTTTAAAAGACATAAAAATGTACGAAGAAATAATTATGACATATAAGACAATAATAGCACAGAACAGGGGAGAGAGAATTCAGTTACACTGGAACAAAGTTTAACTTTTACTGTCCTCCTCTTAGAACACTGCCTTGTGACCATGACACAGGGATGATAAGAAGCTACGTGGAGGGGCTTTTGGAAGACTTGTGTTGGGAAAATATCATCAGTTTGGAGTAAAGAAAGAAAGACAATACAGAATGAAAAGAGGCCCTTGGTCCATCAGTTTTCTGAGGGCAGGAAGCAGAAATCTAGTTGAGAAAGCTATTCAGCTACAAACATAGATTTTTTTTTTTTTACCAAAAAGGAAAGATGTCACAGAAAGCAGAGCTGATAGTCTGGAGGGCAGAGCCAAGGATAACTGAGAACAATGGATTAGGGAACTACCAATAAATTGATCTAGCTGGTCGTAGGAAATAAGGCCAATAAACAAAAATCAGTAGTTTTTCTATATGCCAGCAATACAAACTGAAAAATAAAATTAAAAGTACCATTCTCTAGCTTCCAAATACATTAAACACTTAGGGATAAATTTATCAAAATATGTGCAAGATCTGTACACTGAAAACTATAAAACTTTATTGAGAGAAATTAATGAATTGCCAAACAAATGGATAGATATACCATGTTCGTAGATTGGAAGATTCTATATTTTTAAGATGTCAGTTCTCTCATATTGATCTTGGGATTCAACTCAATCTCAGTCAAAATCCTAATGGACTTTTTTTGGATAGAAATTTATGTCAGTTCAACATGTAATATAAAACCACAAAACCCATAAGAGCCAAAGCAATTTTGAAAGAGAATCAGTAAAGTTTTGGAGAACTTAACACTACCTGATTTCAAGATTTATTATAAAGCTACAGTAACAAAAAAGGTGAGGCATTTATATAAGAATAGATGTGTAGAACAATGAAAGAGAATGAATATACTAGATATGTTTACATACATATGGACAATTTTTGACAAAGATATCAAGGTAGGTATAGTTTTTCTTTTATTTTTTTAAACAAGTAATACTGAAGTAATTAGATAGAAGATACCAGTTGTATTGAAGAAAATGAATTTTGATCCATAATACTTGACTATATTAAAAAATTAACTTGAATTGATTAGAGAACTGAGTGAAAAATTAAAACCATAAAACTCCTAGAAGAAAATATTTGGGACAGGTGAAGATTTCTTAGGATATACAAACAAGTATTAAATATAAAAAAGTTTATAAATTAGACTTTATTAAAAACCTCTGCTCTTCAAAATATACCAAAAAGAATATGTTAAAGCAAGCTATAGACTAGGAGTAATAAAATTAGAAAGAATTTGATTTTGTTTAGTAAATTTGAGGATTTGCATGTCCTGTGATCCAGCACTTTCATTCTTAGAGATTATTCCCTAGAGAGACTCTTATATGATCCAGGCATGTGTGTGTGTGTGGGGGGGGTTAATTTCCATTTTAAAATCCCATTCCATCCCCACCTTTCACCCCCAACCTTCTCCTGCCAAATGGGCACACACACACGCACACAACTTTGTTAATAGAATCTTCCTATTTCTTTTTAGTCCTTCTTTCAGGGTTAATTACCTTCTGTGCCCACCTGCCATGTTCATGTCCTTTAATCTCCAGGGGTCTTGAAGTCAAAATCCTTTTGGCGTGTGTGTGTGTGTGTGTGTGTGTGTGTGTGTGTGTGTGTGTACTCTATCTGCAACAGGAATGGGGATGTATGACAAAGAACAGTGTTTACAACATGCTCATGTGTCATACGGTGAAACATTCTTAAATTTGGCTTTACTGGGCTTCTCAGTTAACTTCTTGTAAATTTATTCCTAATGAACTGCACAGAGTTGACAACAGGAAAGACCATATCCCACAGCAAAACTAACTAGGGGGTGTTTCTGTCTCAGTAAGGAGGGGAGTTGTATTAGTAATGATATTTTGATGGTCTGAGGGAAGTGGCTTCATGTACTTCTAACTTACATATATAAACACATATATATATGTATATTCTATCTGCAACAGGAATATTTATATTAATATATAATAATTATATATACTATTAAATTAATTGACTTCATTTGTTGAACACTTTTAGGATTACAGAAAAATAAGCAGAAAGCACATAGAATTTCCATATACCCCATCCTCCCCACCCCCAGTTTCCCCTTTTATTAACATCTTGCATCAGTGTGGTATATTTGTAGCAATCAATGAGCCAGTATTGATACATTATTAATACTTAAAGCCCATAGTTTACATTGGGGTTCATTCTTTGTAAGTTCTATGGATTTTGACAAATATTTACTTACATGTATCCACCATTACACTATCATACTGAATGATTTCACTGCCCTAAAAATCCTCTGTGCTCTCTATTCATCCCTCCTTCCCCCTCCCTCGGAACCTCTGATAACCACTGATCCTTTTACTGTCTCCACAGTTTTTTCTTTTCCAATGTCATAAGGTTGAAATTATACAGTATGTAGCCTTTTCAGATTGGCTTCTCTCACTTGGCAATATGCATTTAACAGAATTTTAAATAAATACATGTGACTACAAAGTGTGTTGAAAATACCACTAAGTAAATACCACTAAGTGTAGTTTCATCATAAGGCCCCAAAACTGGTGATCAAAAAAAACAAACAAAAAAAGACAGATCTCTGCTTTTTAACTTGTTGCTGAGGTAGATAATTTTTTCAGTTTTTCTTAAGCCGTTAGATTAATGTTTATTGTTACTGCATCAAGTAAAAAGTGCTCTGTGAACAACCAATTTGGAGCGTCACTACAGGTCCTTATGAGGTGCTCTCTGTTAAGTTGCATATTCTATGCACATTTTCATGAACCAGTCATACTCCTGAGATAAAATCTCAATGATTTTCACAAATCATTGGTTGTCAGGATATTGGTTGCGAGGATTAAATGAGAATGTGTGTGCCATGATGAAAGCAAAACCTACTTTAGGGAGTAAATATGAGGATGAAATGTAATAATACATTTTAAATACTCAGAACACTTCCTGGAACATAGTTAGTGTTCAGTAAATATTGCCTGTTATTATTTTTGGCACAACTGCTGATTTCCCTTCCTCTATAAAGGCCATTGTGTAAGAAGGAGAGTGCACTTGAACGTTGATGGGAGAAGCAGCAAGTTAAAGAGGAAGTGGATCGGTGGTTAAGAGCTCTGGCCATGGAGTAAGGTCACGTGTTCAAAAGTCTAGTTTTGCTAGTTACTGGCTATTGCTTGAAGTTGCTTGATCCCTCTCTAAGACTGACTTCCTCCTATGTAAATGAGGAGAGTAATAATTCCTATCTAAGTAGTTCTTTGCCAGGGGCCCTGACATTGGGTCTGCTCGAAAGCAATGATTAAGGCACCATCATGAGAGGGTTACAGCCTACACTCTGGACCATCTGGGTAAATCCTGGCCCCTTTGATTTTTAGGAATGTGATGGAGCAAGTTATTTAGTCTTTCCTTGCTTCTGTTTCACCTTTGCATAATAAGTTAATAAATGATAGCTCTAATAATTTTAGAAAAATGGAAAAAATATACAAGAAAAGGAGGTTTGGATAAAATGGGCAAGGCATTTTGTGATAGAAACAAGTGTTAGATGTTTTCCTATTTCTGGAAATCCCTAAACCACTGATGAGTATCACTGGAATTTATTCTCAAGTAGCAATTGTGATAGGCAGTAGTCTGCTATCCCTGGACGGGAAACCAGCCTCCTGAAAACAGGTCACTTAACCTCTCTGAGTTGCTCTCCATATAAAATAAATAAGGGACATGTGCCCTACTGACCTCTCAGAGGTTTTGTTACATGATGTAGATTGTGTGTGACTTCAATGTTAATTCAGTATGCATTGAGCATCGTCATAGGTGCTATGGGTAAGAAGACCAATAAGGCAAGGTTTCTGTCCTCCCTGAGCTTATCCAGAAGAGGGCAATAAACACAACCATAATTATGTGTAATGAAGTGTCAGAGGTGTTCTCAAGGAGGTTTATACAGGGCAAAGCTTGGGCACAAATGAAACAATTGTCTCCACCTGGGGTTAATGAGGAACGGCTCCTTGGAGGGGGTGACACTCAACCCAACTTGTGAACATGCTTGGCTTACCTCAGGGTGGCATCCAATTGAAAATGAGCTGAGGTCCTGAGGTATCTCAGACACTTTTGGATGTCATCATCTACATTTGAACTTGGAGAAACTAGTTGGACAGCTGGGATCAGTTTCAGAAGTACTAAGGCCTGGTGATGAAAATTTAAAACACTGTTTGGTTGATGAAATTTTATCATTTTATTCAGTGTTTATTTAAAGCATTAATAAATGCAGAAAGACAGAAAGAATGAGAAAAATCACGATTGTCTGACCCCCAGTGTAAAAATCGATGCAGGTCATCAAGAATAGATGTTTCACTTTAAACAATAGGGGAAAGATTCTTTGGAGAACAGGATAGTCTCTCAGTTTTAAAGTATGAGCCCACAGATAACTTATTGATTACAAAGGGACAAAATATAATTTTATATTTCGGGCCTTTATAATGGAGAGATCACCACATTAACCAGGTGATGGAGCTTGGCACTTCCACTAGTGGGATAGTCTGAAGTCCTGTCTCCTGATGTTATGTGATGGGAGGTATGTAGCATCACCTACAATGTGTTCTTGCCAGAAATGTTCAACTTGAACCTAAACACAAGGAAACAGACAAATCCAGAATATGGAATGTTCTGCAGGACTCTTCAAATGATTTAATATTATAAACAGAGGAATCAATGGTATAGATACAAATTGAGGGAGTCTAAACAGGCATAACAGCCAAATGAAATAAATCAACCTTGATTAGATCCTGGGCTGAAAAAATAATCTAGCAAAAAAGACAGGATGAAACAATTGAGGAAATTTGGATATGACTGCATGTTGAATGTTGTTATTGAGCTAACGATGATTTTCTTAGGTGTCGTACTTGTGTGAAGTGTATAGAGGAATCACCTATTCTTGAGAACTGAAATATTTAGGGGTGAAGTGTCCTGATGTATGCAGCTTAATTTTTGGATGGTTGAGAAAAGAAGATCTGAGTGTGTGTATAAGGGGAGGGGAAAAGGAGGGAAGACAGGAGATCAGGCGTGGCAAAAACGTAACTACTTAATAAACCTAGGTGAGGTTATATGGGTGTTTATTGTATTGTTCTTTGACATTTTTCAATACCAAAATAAAACATACTTCTTATTTTAAAACAAGGTTTATAAATGGTCCTAATATTATCTTCTGCTTATTAATGTGTATAAGTATACATATAGACATATATTGTTTACCAATACAAATCATTTGCTTTGCATGTTTTTAATACAATGGAAAACTTACCTTCTAGGCTTGTTAATAATAACATCCAACATTAGGATAATACATTACTTGGTACGAAATAGTGCTCAATAACTGCATGAATGTATGATCCTGAAAGTTACTTAAAGTATTAATCATGCATTAATGTAAATGTATAGTTATATTCAGTTTTGCACAAATCATATAATAAACTGAAAATGTATGATTAACACCAAGGAGACTGAAACTTACATATGTACACGTGTATACCTAGATGCATACACAATTGTAATGTGTAAGTTTGGGTGTCTTTACTACTTTATCACTTCTATTATCCTGCCCTTTTTCAAGTGTTATGCAGAACTAGTGATAGCACAATTTCTGAAGCACTTCAGCTTGTATAGTTGGTTGAATTAGGATATCCTATATCACAAATAGAGACATAGAAATACATATCATTCTTATGACTATCACGTTGCTGAGTACTATCTCAACTTAATAATTTAATTAAAACTTATTGCTTCGAAATGTGTGGAGACAGCCTCGATATTTTCTGTATTCTTTTCTTAGACTGACAATCTTTTGCAGAAGGAAATCCTGCCTTATCTACATGTCACTAGATCACATTGTACTATACTCTGCATAATATGGGCATAACATATTACAGTAGTAGTAATAGTAGTAGTAGTGATGGTAAGATAGGAAGACATTATTTATACTCAAAAAGTCTCAGAACACCTCAATAAATTGTTTTAACTCCCAATTTAACAGATGCTGCTTTGCACATGGTAGGCAACAGAAATACTTGTTTAATAAGGATTATTTAAATGATCTACCTTAGGACTTTAAGTTTATTTGATCAATCAGAAACACTTATTAAGTACATTCTGGGTGCCAGGCACTGTATTTGGCACTAGAGAAAGAAATAAATAAAAGTCCCTATCCTTGAGTAGATCATAATACAGTATAGGGTACAAGTATACAAGTGTATATCATGCAGTATAATATGGCAAGTGTTGTGAATTTTCAGTGGTTTTGTGTAAATGCCAAAAAGCAAACTCTGCTGATGTAGATAGTATTCCCCTTCATTTTTGAAAGTCATTTTCACTGGATGGACAGATTTTATCTTTCAGCACCATTAAGATGTTGCTCTACTGTGTCCTTTTGTTACACAGTTTCTGACAAAAAGTCTGCTGTCATTCTTCTCTTTGTTATTCTCTATGTAATAATTTTTCCCCCTCTAGTTGCCTTGAAAATTTTCTCTTTCTTTTTTTCCAGTGGTTTGACTATGATGTGCTTGCGTGTGTGTGTGGGGGGGAGGGGTTTATCCTGTTCAGGGTTCTCTGTACTTTTTAGATTTATGGGTTTTTGTCTTTCATTAATTTCAGAAAATTTGGGCATTATCTCTTTAAGTGATTCTTCCCTGTTCTCTCTCTCCTCCTTGTAGGAATATACTTACATCTATGTTAGACTGATGACATCTCACAGCTCTTGGATGCTCTTTGCTGTTTCATCACTCCTTTTTGTCTTTGTGTTTAATTTTGGATAATTTTCATTTTTCTGTGTTCAAAGTCACTGATTCTTTCCTCAGCTGTGCTTATTAAAGGAATTCTTGATCTCTTATATCATGATTTTTTTTCCATTTGGTATTTTTTATAGTTTCCATTTCCTTTCTGAAATTCTCCATCTGTTTGTGCATGTTGCCCACCTTTTCCACCATGTACTTTAACAAATTATTTATAGTTATTTTAAAGTCCTTATGTGTATATATGTCCATGCCACTCTCTTACTTTGTCCCAGCTTACCCTTCCCCCTCCCCATATCCTCAAGTCCATTCTCTAGTAGGGCATATATATACACTACCAAACGTAAAACAGATAGCTAGTGGGAAGCAGCCGCATAGCACAGGGAGATCAGCTCGGTGCTTTGTGACCACCCAGAGGGGTGGTATAGGGAGGGTGGGAGGGAAGGAGACGCAAGAGGGAAGAGATATGGGAACATATGTATATGTATAACTGATTCACTTTGTTATAAAGCAGAAACTAACACACCATTGTAAAACAGTTATACTCCAATAAAGATGTTAAGAAAAAGAAAAGTCCTTATGTGAAATCCAACATCTAGGTCATTGTTTCTGGTTCTGTTAATTGATTTGTCTCTTGACAATGTGTCATTTTTTTCCTTGCTTTTTTGAGTCTTTTTTTTTTAATGTATTTTGTACATTGTGTGTTGAATAATAATAGACCTTGAGTTAAATAGCATCAGATCTAGGAATAGTCACTCTTCTTCTGTTAGGTTATTAGCATGGGATATTGAATCAATCTAGTCAGTATTTAACATATTATTGACCAGGGGATTTTTGCAGAAACTAAGGACTTGTGGCCAGTGATCTTTTATGTAAGTGAATATTGAAACACCCGCGTTTGAGTAAATATCAACAACTTTTTTTGCACTTAATGTATTTGAAACTTTGTACATGTCTTACTAAAGCATTCTAATATTTTGTTAGAGTGTGATAGGCAGTATAGCAGGCACCTCAGTGCAGGAGAACAGAACATCTGTTACAAATATACCGTGTTTCACTGCAATTTCCCCTGGAAGAGCAGACTCTAACACTTTCTGGCAGCATTTTTTTTAGTCCTGTGGGTATTATTTCCTCTAGAATTGGTTCTTTTATTTTACCTGATAGTCGACAAGGTGGATCTTTGTGGGTGGGTTCTTTTACAAATTCCACAAGACGGACCAGGTGTCACTGCATTCACCAGAATGATGAAAACTTTATGGTAATAAAATTGCATTTATAATATACACAAGGTTGGAACAAAATCCTAACAGAGCTAAATGTGAATGGTAACGACAATCATAAGTTGTATAATGAACCCTTGATCAATTTTAAGCTCTGACAACTTCCCACAGTGATGTTAATTGTATCACTCTCTAAAAGCGTATTAATATGTCTCCGGTCAATAAATTGTTGAGCAAGATTTGGCTTTCATTATTGCTATTGTCACCCTCAGTGAAATCAGAGACTTCAAATTCTTCCACCAGCGGATTGTCATTACTTTGTCCTTTGTGTGGGGCTTGGGGTACTGAGAGGTTTTCTTGGTATTTCTTCTCCACCCTCAGCTTTTATTCACTCTGGCTCACCTGCCTCAGTCCATGGTCTTGCCCCTCTCCCAGCTGTTGCTTATTAGTCAGTGGTGGACTTGTAGTGGGGGTAGTAGAAGTTCTTGGTTTTCCTGGTCCAGACTCAGTGTCTAGGCTTCAAAAGTGTGTCCTTCTGAGTATTCATTCCCTTACGTTATGTGGCAGCCAAACTCTGCCTTGAATCTGTGGTGGGTTTGGGGCAGGAGAAATATTCCTTCCCTTCCCCCAGCAGGAGTGAATCTTTACTTTTTTTTTTTTTTTTCTTGCGGTACGCGGGCCTCTCACCGCTATGGTCTCTCCCATAGCGGAGCACAGGCTCCGGACGCGCAGGCTCAGCGGCCATGGCTCATGGGCCCAGCCGCTCCACGGCATGTGGGATCCTCCCGGACCGGGGCACGAACCCACGTCCCCTGCATCGGCAGGCGGACTCTCAACCACTGTGCCACCAGGGAAGCCCAATCTTTTCTTATTGGTGCAGAATACTGGTCCAAGATTGTTTTCTTCACATCCTCCAGGAAAGATATCTTTTGTTTCTACCCTCCCTACAGAAGCAATGGGTCTGTGCCTCGTTCTTAGGGGCAGCAAGGAGGATTTCCCACCCACCCCCCAGGTGCTGGGGGGAAGGGGTAAGAATGTCTGTTGTCCTTCCTCCAGCAGCTTAAGGCTTTTGTTTTTTATGAGAGGAGGGTCCACAGAAGCAGGCAGTGTTTTATGCCTGTTCGTCAGAGTCTCCAGGTCACCACTGCAGTCCTGTGCCATTGAGGAGGCTTGTTCTCATCTCCTGCCCTGCCCTTACTCTTTCTCATAAGCATCTGGTGGAGGTTTGTGCAGAGAGCATGCGATTGCAAACTTCCCGATGTCTGGCACTTCCTGTTATTCTAAAGTGATCTGCTAACCCACTCTCAGCCTTTAGGGATTTGTTAATTTTTTCTGGTTTCTTCTTACTCACTTCTATTACAGCCCCCTTTCCCTCTATGCTTTGCCAAAGATGAATCAGTTCGTGTATCCTTGTCTCTCAGAGGGACTTTTCACTGTAGAATTCAGTTCCCTTGGTTGCCTCCTTACCTCAACTCTCAAGAAAAGTTATGATTTTGTAGATAATTCTGGGGTTTTTGTTGTTGTTGTTGTTATGGTGGGATCAACATTTTATTGTTGTTTTTAAAAAATGAATACATTTGTTATCTTTAATATACTCATCAATAAAATGAGAAAAGGTCATTTAAAAATTGGACACCTCTGTGGTTGTCTGACTGAAGTGCAGTTACTGAAACCTGAGAATTTCATTTCAGGATAAATAAGTAGCTGAATCATGTTGGGGCTGGTATTCACAAGGGGGAAGTTTTCTTCAGGTATGGTTAGAAGTGTAGAGCATGTGAAGGCCCCATTAGCATGTCTTTCTGGGAGTCATACAGAGAGAATATTGTTGCTCATCCTTCCAGTCTACCTACTTTATATAATCTAAAATGCTGGTTTTCTTCCAGGCATTGTTGTGATATTTTGGAGAATTACAAAGATGTTCTCTATTTGCTTTCTGTGGGTCCCAGCAGAAAGATGTCACACTGAAATAGGGTAGTTTAAGAAGAGGAGTTAATTAAGGGATGATTTACAAAGGCATAAGCAGTGTGTAGAGATATTACCAGGGAGACTGCTGTACTGCAGTGCCAGTGACAGTAGGGCTCTGCTATCATCAACGGCTGAAAGGGAGAGAAGAGGGAGCAGCTGGAGAAAATTTGTAGAAAAAGAGCTGTGTTGACAGGGCCACCCAGGTGGCATTGTGACCTTTGGTTTATGGGTACAGCTTGTCCCTGGTGACCCCAAAAGGAGGGACCCAAAGGAATAAATATTTCAACTTTACTGTCCTTCCTTATCTACTGCCTGTGGTCTCTATGGATTGTCCCCATCCACGAGCAGTGATGTGCCCGTACAGATGAGCGTCCCAGGGCACAGAGCAGTTGGGAAAGTGTAGAGTGTATCTCGAGAGGCACATAGGAGATCTCCCGCACATCTAGGAACTCTGGATGGGACATGGAAACTCTCCCTTGTTCAGTTTTTCTACCTTATTTTGTAGACAATAGCACTTTTCAGGCTTTTCATTATTTCTTGGAAAAACTTTTAACAAGGTTTGTTTTGTTGACCAGATATCACTGGTTAAAGAAACTCCATGACATTGTACCAGATGACCTTCTTCAGAGTAGAATGAATGATTTATAGACCAAAGTCACTGAATTAGGATGACCAGCTGACTCTTCCTGAACTCTTACTGGTTCAATCTCTAAGCTGGCGCAGGAGCCTTAATTCTCTCCCCTTAGTCCTTGGGAATTCTTGTAAGGAGGATGTTATGGTAGGCAGCTACCTTAATCAGGCTACAGTACAGTCAGGGTCTGCTTGTGAGTGACCTTCTCTGTCCTGTACCTCATTCTCTGTATCTCCAGTCTCGGGGTGGGGTGATGAGCATAAGTGTCAGAAAATTCAAAATGAGCTCCTCAGCAGGAATGGCTGGAGACCCTGGGGAAGATTGGTCACTATCTCTTGCTGAAGTCAGAGAAAAGGTAAGTTATTTTAAGCCAGACTTATAGGCAGCCCTTGAGGCAGGGAGGCAGAGCTGCAAACAGCAACAGGCCCTGCCAAGAATGACTAAGCAAGGAACAAATCAAGAAGGAAACTATTACGAGTCACAAGGCAGATTCCACAACCTTGCCTGTGCACCTACACAATCAGCAGGAACTTCTAAATATGAAAGATAATGATATCAGCATGTGGAGGGGACAGGATGCCCAAAGATACAAAATGTTCCACCAGTGGATATATACAATCCATCTTGACAGAATTACCATCTTGCCTTTTAACCAATCTGATTCTCACTTCACAGAACTGTTTTAATCGGTGGATATAAGACTGTGTGCTAGAAACACCTGAAATAGGTTAACAAAGTGATTGATACAGTGGAAATGTATCCATATTTGTTTTGCTCCATATACTTCCATATTGTTTGAATCTTTTAATTAAAATTTTGTGTAATATTTGTGTAATTAAGAAGGACTGTTTCTATATCTCTACAAACACTGCAGAAAATATGGTGGTTCTTAATACTGGTCATGCATCAGACTCAGCTGTTCTTATGGACTCTGTGTTCCCCCCAGATTCACATGTTGAAACCCTACTTGCCCACAGTATGATTAGATGAGCTAAATCTGGAGCCAAACTGCCTGTCTTTGAATCCTGCTCTGTCACGTATTAGCAGCGTGATGTTAGGCCAGTTATCTAACCTCTCTGGGCCTCAGAATTTCTTCTGTAAAATGGGAACAATAATAGTACCTACCTCATAGGGTTGTTGTATTAAACACATTGTTTAGTAAAGTGCTCAGACCAGAGCCTGGCCATAGTAGAGTGCTGTAGTGAGTATTTACTATTTCATTATTTACTGATTCCAGGTGTAGATTAGTCCAGCCTGACAGAGTGAGGGTCTGAGTTATAGAATGCAGTTAAAGAAGCACGCATAATTTTATTCTTTTCCAGAACCCATGGTATACTGCTGACAAAAGAGGAAGGAGCCATTTTAATCACAGTCTCAGGTAGGAAATTTAAGACACATGTGCTAATTCCTTAGAGAGTTTGGCCTTGGTTATGAAAAGCAAGCAGCCATGTTGAATTTCTTTCTACAGAATTCTGTTCCAAACTCATCCTTAAACACCTAAGTCCTTTATTTCCTATTAGTAAGTCCCTTATTTCTACCTGCATCCCAGCTCTGACCAGTGTATAGAAAAATCACAAGAGATGGTACAGAACCACAGGGTCATTAGAACGGGGGCTCATTACATTACATTCAGAGTGGTGATGGTAGGCATTGTATGAACAAAGACTTCATGGGGAAAGTTGAATTTATATTGGGACTTAAAACATGAGAAGCATTTTGATTTATCATGTTGGGCATTTTATGTAGAGAAACTAGCATGAAGTGCAGAATCCTGGGGCACAGAGTCAAAAGAGCCAATGAGGAGGGAAATATTGATAAATAAGGTTAGAAATGTTTTGGGTCACAGTTTCAGATGGTAAACTTCTTCAGAATAGGAGATTTGTTCATCTTGAACTTGTTCTAAGCAGCTGCCAGGTGAGCTTCCTGAGAATCACGTGCATCAGTCCTGCAGCCTGAGGGGTTGGTGGGAACCTGCCAGAGGTTCTTCATATTCAGAGAGTGTTTGGTGAAAGCACTTGAGAACTTTGTGGTGCTACAGGCTGAGATCTCCACTGACAGCCTCCCTGACCTTTGTTTCCTTCCAACCATTGTGTAAGCCTCTAATTCCCTGCATTAAAAATACTCTTACTTGGAATATATTGAGTGGCATCTATTTTCATGCCCAAACCCTGACTTGTTAATAAATATTTTCAGAATAAATGAAAAACAATTCTACTGCATTGAAAAGTCAGTAGATATTCCACTTATGTTCATTGTTCAAGGGAAAAGAAACTAACATCTATTATGAGTTGATTATGTGGCGGGCAATTTCCTGTGCATTAGTTACCACCTCCCAATAATCTGGAGAGATCGGTATCATTGTCCCCATTTTATACGTGAGGACATGGCAAGAAGAGTCAAACAGATACTCTGATTTACAAGCTAGTAATTTTCCACTCTACAGTGTTGCTTTTGGGTGTGTCAACTTTGTGTATGCCTTTGTAGATAATCACAAACAACTTCAAAAACTATTTGAAACCTAATAGCCAAATTTTACAGGGCAGTTTTTCCTGCTCAGAGCAATAAGTCTTGAGCTTCTCCTAAATTATACCACTGAGTAGGCTACCTATAACTAATGCATTTGATTTAAATATTTGAGTCCATTTTTCTTCAATTATTTAGATACCATATGCTTACGTATTGCTAATAATGAGTATTTTTTAACGGCGGGTGAAATAGCAAAGTTAGAATTGTTTTAAATATCTGAAATTTGGGGGTAAGGTTTGTTTATATATTCAAAATAGAAGGACACTGTACAATGAAAGACCAAGCAATATACTTTATTAGTTACAGTTTAATTACCCACCAATATCTGTTGAGCTCCTTTGGAGCTTATCCAGTAACTACTTCTTCTTGACCTTTATGGGAATGCTGAAGACTTTGATCCAAAATACAGTCACCTGAAATGCTTTTCCATGAATTATTGTTCATTGCAAATTATTTAGAATATATTATGCAGTTTTACGTGTGCTTATAAACGTTATAGCCGTACCATAGTTTTCTATATTTAACAATAATGTTCATTTATGTGTTTCATTTAAACCATGAACAGATAAAATTATCAAGGTTATACTGGTAGAAAAATATATAGTAATACAATGAATTTCAGAAAACTCTTATTCAAAAAGAGAATTGATGTTGATGAGTTAATATTTAACATTTTGCTAAAATGTTGCAAATCCCACAAGGGATTATTTTTTGGATCTTCGTTATTCTTTTTGTACGAGGTTTGGATAACTAAAGGTTACTTGCTTGAAACAAGAAAAAAAACTGCTTTTATTTCACATGGAAAAGTTCTTATATTTGCAGATAAACAATTATGGTTCAGATTGGATATGTGATTTTTTTTTTTTTTGCGATATGTGGGCCTCTCACCGTTGTGGCCTCTCCCGTTGCGGAGCACAGGCTCCAGACACACAGGCTCAGCGGCCATGGCCCACGGGCCCAGCTGCTCTGCGGCATGTGGGATCTTCCCAGACTGGGGGCACGAACCCGTGTACCCTACATCGGCATGCGAACTCTCAACCACTGCGCCACCAGGGAAGCCCTGGATATGTAATTTTTAAATTTTTAATTCTGTTAGAATTAGATGTTTGCTAACACACAAAAATGTCAATTTAAATTTCTAGAGAAGTGACAGGTTGTTGCTCAAAAGTATATCTTGTTTTATTATAATGATTCCAAATCTATTTTGAGCTTTCATTTACTTCAATTTTTCAAAAACTTGATGTGACGTAGCAGTATATTTTGGGTGGTTAAATGTCTCACGTTTAAAAACAATATACAATAGCCTCATCCACCAGAGGGCAAACAGCAGAAGCAAGAACTACAATCCTGCAGCCTGTGGGACAAAAACCACATTCACAGAAAGATAGACAAGATGAAAAGGCAGAGGGCTATGTAGCAGATGAAGGAACAAGATAAAACCCAAGAAAAACAGCTAAATGAAATGGAGATAGGCAATCTTCCAGAAAAAGAATTCAGAATGATGATAGTGAAGATGATCCAGGACCTCGGAAAAAGAATGGAGGCAAAGATCGAGAAGATGCAACAGTGTTTAACAAAGATCTAGAAGAATTAAACAACAAACAAACAGAGATGAACAATACATTAACTGAAATGAAAACTACACTAGAAGGAATCAGTAGCAGAATAACTGAGTCAGAAGAACGGATAAGTGACGCAGAAGACAGAATGGTGGAATTCACAGCTGCGGAACAGAATAAAGAAAAAAGAATGAAAAGAAATGAAGACAGCCCTAAGAGACCTCTGGGACAAAATTAAACGCAACAACATTCACATTTATAGGGGTCCCAGAAGGAGAAGAGAGAGAGAAAGGACCCGAGAAAATATTTGAAGAGATTATAGTCGATTATAGTCGAAATTATAGTCAAAAACTTCCCTAACATGGGAAAGGAAATAGCCACCCAAGTCCAGGAAGCGCAGAGAGTGCCATACAGGATAAACCCAAGGAGAAACACGCCGAGACACATAGTAATCAAATTGACAAAAATTAAAGACAAAGAAACATTATTGAAAGCAGCAAGGGAAAAATGACAAGTAACATACAAGGGAACTCCCATAAGGTTAACAGCTGATTTCTCAGCAGAAACTCTACAAGCCAGAAGGCACTGGCATGATATACTTAAAGTGATCAAAGGGAAGAACCTACAACCAAGATTACTCTACCCGGCAAGGATCTCATTCAGATTCGATGGAGAAATCCAAAGCTTTACAGACAAGCAAAAGCTAAGAGAATTCAGCACCACCGAACCAGCTCTACAACAAATGTAAAGGAACTTCTCTAAGTGGGAAACACAAGAGAAGAAAAGGACCTACAAAAATAAACCCAAAACATTTATGAAAATGGTAATAGGAACATACATATCGATAATTACTTTAAATGTGAATGGATTAAATGCTCCAACCAAAAGACACAGGCTTGCTGAATGGATACAAAAACAATACCCATCTATATGCTGTCTGCAAGAGACCCACATCAGACCTAGGAACACATACAGACTGAAAGTGAGGGGATGGAAAAAGATATTCCATGCAAATGGAGATCAAAAGAAAGCTGGACTAGCAATACTCATATCAAATAAAATAGACTTGAAAATAAAGAATATTACAAGAGACAAGGAAGGACACTATGTAATGATCAAGGGATCAATCCAAGAAGAAAATATAACAATTATAAATATATATGCACCCAACATAGGAGCACCTCAATACATAAGGCAACTACTAACAGCTCTAAAAGAGGAAATCAACAGTAACACAATAACTTTAACACCTCAATAACACCAATGGACAGATTATCCAAACAGAAAAGTAATAAGGAAACACAAGCTTTAAATGGCACAACAGAGCAGAGAGATTTAATTGATATTTATAGGACATTCCATCAAAAACAGCAGATTACACTCTCTTCTCAAGTGCGCACAGAACATTCTTCAGTATAGATCACATCTTGGGTCACAAATCAAGCCTCAATAAATTTAATAAAATTGAAATCATATCAAGCATCTTTTCTGACCACAATGCTATGAGATTAGAACTCAATTGCAGGGAAAAAAATGTAAAAAACACAAACACATGGAGGCTAAATAATATGTTATTAAATAACCAAGAGACCACTGAAGAAATCAAAGAGGAAATCAAAAAATACCTAGAGACAAATGCCAATGAAAACACCACGATCCAAAACCTATGGGATGCAGCAAAAGCAGTTCTAAGAGGGAAGTTTATAGCTATACAAGCCTACCTCAAGAAACAAGAAATATCTCAAATAAACAATCTAATGTTATACCTAAAGGAACTAGAGAAAGAAGAACAAACAAATCCCAAAGCAGAAGGAAAGAAATCATAGCAGAAGGAAAGAAATCATAAAGATCAGAGCAGAAATAAATGAAATAGAAACAAAGAAAACAATAGCAAAGATAAATAAAACTAAAAGCTGGTTCTGTGAGAAGATAAACAAAATTGATAAACCATTAGCCAGACTCATCAAGAAAAAGAGGGAGAGGACTCAAATCAATAAGATTAGAAATGTAAAGGGAGAAGTTACAGCAGATACCACAGAAATACAAAGCATCCGAAGAGACAACTATAAGCAACTCTATGTCTATAAAATGGACAACCTGGAAGAAATGGACAAATTCTTAGAAAGGTATAACTTTCCAAGACTGAACTAGGAAGAAACAGAAAATATGAACAGACCAATAACAGGTAGTGCAATTGAAAGTGTGATTAAAAATCTTCCAACAAACCAAAGTCCAGGACCAGATGGCTTCACAGGTGAATTCTATGAAACATTTAGAGAAGAGCTAACATGCATCCTTCTCGAACTCTTCCAAAAAGTTGCAGAGGAAGGAAACCTCCCAAACACATTCTATGAGGCCACCATCACCATGATACCAAAACCAGACAAAGATACTACAAAAAAAGAAAATGACAGACCAGCATCACTGATGAATATAGATGCAAAAATCCTCAAAAAAATACTAGCAAACAGAATCCAACAACACATTAATGGGATCATACACCATGATCAAGTGGGATTTATCCCAGACATGCAAGGATTCTTCAATAGATGCAAGTCAATCCATGTGATACACCATATTAACAAATTGAAGAATAAAAACCATATGATCATCTCAATAGATGCAGAAAAAGCTTTTGACAAAATTCAACACCATTTATGATAAAAACTCTCCAGAAAGTGGGCATAGAGGGAACCTACCTCAACATAATAAAGGCCATATATGACAAACCAACAGCAAACATCATTCTCAATGGTGAAAAACTGACAGCATTTCCTCTAAGATCAGGAACAATACAAGGATGTCCACTGTCACCACTAGTATTCAACATAGTTTTGGAAGTCCTAGCCATGGCAATCAGAGAACAAAAAGAATAAAAGGAATACAAATTGGAAAAGAAGAAGTAAAACTGTCACTGTTTGCAGATGACATGATACTATACATAGAGAATCCTAAAGATGCCACCAGAAAACTACTAGAGTTAATCAATGAATTTGGTAAAGTTTCAGGATACAAAATTAATGCACAGAAATCTCTTACATTCCTATATAGTAAAGGTGAAAAATCTGAAAGAGAAATTAAGGAAACACTCCCATTTACCATTGCAACAAAAAGAGTAAGATAATTAGGAATAAACCTATCTAGGGAAAAAGAATTCCTGAATGCAGAAAACTAGAAGACACTGGTGAAAGAAATTAAAGATGATACCAACAGATGGAGAGATATACCATGTTCTTGGATTGGAAGAATCAATATTGTGAAAATGACTGTACTACCCAAAGCAATCTACAGATTCCATGCAATCCCTATCAAATTACCAATGGCATTTTTTACAGAACTAGAACAAAAAATCTTAAAATTTGTATGGAGACACAAAAGACCCTGAAGAGCCAAAGCAGTCCTGAGGGAAAAAAACGGAGCTGGAGGAATCAGATTCCCTGACTTCAGACTATACTACAAAGCTACAGTAATCAAGACAATATGGTACTGGCACAAAAACAGAAATATAGATCAATGGAACAGGATAGAAAGGCCAGAGATAAACCCATGCACCTATGGTCAACTAATCTATGACAAAGGAGGCAAGGATATATAATGGCGAAAAGACAGCCTCTTCAATAAGTGGTGCTGGGAAAACTGGACAGCTACATGTAAAAGAATGAAATTAGAACACTCCCTAACACCATACACAAAAATAAACTCAAAATGGATTAGAGACCTAAATGTAAGACTGGACACTATAAAACCCTTAGAGGAAAACGTAGGAAGAACATTCTTTGACATAAATCACAGCAAGATATTTTTGATCCACCTCCTAGAGTAATGGAAATAAAAACAAAATAAACAAATGGGACCTAATGAAACTTAAAAGCTTTTGCACAGCAAAGGAAACCTTAAACACGATGAAAAGACAACCCTCAGAATGGGAGAAAATATTTGCAAATGAATCAATGGACAAATGATTAATCTCCAAAATGTATAAACAGCTCATGCAGCTCAATATTAAAGAAACAAACAACCCAATCCAAAAACCGGCAGAAGACCTAAATAGATATTTCTCCAAAGAAGACATACAGATGGCCAAGAAGCACATGAAAAGCTGCTCAACATCACTATTTATTAGAGAAATGCAAATCAATACTACAAAGAGGTATCAGCTCACACCAGTTAGAATGGGCATCATCAGAAAATCTATAAACAACAAATGCTGGAGAGGGTGTGGAGAAAAGGGAACCCTGTTGCACTGTTGGTTGGAATTTAAATTGATACAGCCACTATGGGGAACAGTATGGAGGTTCCTGAAAAAAGTAAACATAGAACTACCATATGACCCAGAAATCCCACTATTGGGCATATACTCAGAGAAAACCATAATACAAAAAGACACATGCACCCCAATGTACATGGCAGCACTGTTTACAATATCCAGGTCATGGAAGCAACCTAAATGCCCATCGACAGAGAAATGGATAAAGGAGATGTGGTACATATATACAATGGGGTATTACTCAGCTATAAAAAGGAATGAAATTGGGTCATTTTTAGAGACGTGGATGCCTCTAGGGACTGTCATACAGAGTGATGTAAGTCAAAAAGAGAAAATGAAATATATTAACACATATATGGGAACCTAGAAAATGGTAGAGATGAACTTGTTTGCAGAGCAGAAATTGAGACACAGAAGTAGAGAAAAAACATATGGACACCACAGGGGGAAAGCGGTGGGGGGTGAGGGTTGTGGTGTGATGAATTGGGAGATTGGGATTTACACTGATGTGTATAAAATTGAGGACTAATAAGAAAATAAACATTAAAAAACATATAAAAAATATATCATTTACTCTGTGTAAAACTTATAGTATAAAGATCATAGAATTCCAGATCATGTAGATAAGCACTAATTCTTTAGTCAGATCAATTTAAACTATCTGCAGACCAAAACAAACAAACAAAACCAATATGCTCACTTAAAATAAGTTACCAGCAAATCATACAATGATTCAGAATTTAAATCTTCAGAAAGAAATCAGCTTGCCTTATCAGATTTTTCTTAAAGAATAATTTATACAATGAAAAGAACACTAATTCTGCCTGCCTGTACTAGAGTAAAATAAGTTGAAGAAATGCTCCACTTATACTCTTCACTTAACTGAACATTAACTTGGCCTAGACTTTGGTGTGACATCCAACTTGAGGCTCTTTTACATTTTTTCACCTTGGACTGAATCACAGCTGACTGTTTTATCAACACATGTAATTCAGATAGTTCTGAATAAGACTGGATCCTTTAGAGACCCAAGATAACTTAGTGAAATAAACACATCACATTCAGGTTTATGGATGAGGCAAAGAGAATTATTTATTTAGAAAGGGAAATCTTATCCCTTTCTGGTGGAGAAAAAGAAAGACTAAATAGAAATTAAAATTAGTAAAGGGTAGGACCTTCAAGATGGCAGAGGAGTAAGAGGTGGAGATCACCTTCCTCCCCACAAATACATCAGAAATACATCTACATGTGGAACAACTCCTACAGAACACCTACTGAATGCTGGCAGAAGACCTCAGATTTCCCAAAAGGCAAGAAACTCCCCACGTACCTGGCTAAGGCAAAAGAAAAAACAGAGACAAAAGAATAGGGACAAGACATGCACCTCTGGGAGGGAGCTGTGAAGGAGGAAAGGTTTCCGCACTCTAGGAAGCCCCTGCACGGGCAGAGACACAGGGTGGTGGGGGCGAAACTTCAGAGCCACGGAGGAGAGTGCAGCAACAGGGGTGCAGAGGGCCAACCGTAGAGATTCCCACACAGAGGATTGGTGCTGACCAGCATTCACCATCCTGAGAGGCTTGTCTGCTCACCCGTCTGGGTGGGTGGGCACTGGGAGCTGAGGCTCGGGCTCTGGAGTCAGACCCCAGGGAGAGGACTGGGGTTGGCTGTGTTAGCACAGCCTGAAGGGGGTTGGTGCACCACAGCTATCTGGCAGGGAGTCCGGGAAAAAGCCTGGACCTGCCTAAAGGGCAAGAGACCATTGTTTTTGGGTGCACGAGGATAGGGGATTCAGAGCACCACCTAATTGAGCTCCAGAGACGGGCATGAGCCACGGCTATCAGCGTGGACACCCATGAAATGCTAAGGCTGCTGCTGCAGCTACCAAGAAGCCTGTGTGCAAGCACAGGTCACTATCCACATCTCCCCTCCCGGGAGCCTGTGCAGCCCACCACTGCCAGGGTCCCATGATCCAGGGACAACTTCCCCAGGAGAACACACGGTGTGCCTCAGGCTGTTGAAACATCACACCAGCCTCTGCCACTGCAGGCTCTCGCCTCATTCCATACCCCTCCCTCCCCCAGGCCTGAGTGAGCCAGAGCCCCCTAATCAGCTGCTCCTTTAACCCCGTCCTGTCTGAGCGAAGAACAGACGCCCTCAGGCAACCTACACGCAGAGGTGGGTCCAAATCCAAAGCTGAACCCCAGGAGCTGTGTGAACAAAGGAGAGAAAGGGAAATTTCTCCCAGCAGCCTCTGGAGCAGTGGGTGAAATCTCCACAATCAACTTGATGTACCCTGCATCTGTGGAATACCTGAATAGACAACAAATCATCCCAAAATTGAGGCAGTGGACTTTGGGAGCAACTGTAGACTTGGAGTTTACTCTCTGCATCTAATTTGTTTCTGGTTTTATGGTTATCTCAATTTAGTATTTAGAGCTCATTATCATTGGTAGATTTGTTTATTGACTTGGTTGCTCTCTTCCTTTTATATATATATATATTTTTTTTTTTCCTCTTTCTCTTTTTGTGAGTGTGTATGTGTATGCTTCTTTGTGTGATTTTGTCTGTATAGCTTTGCTTTCACCATTTGTCTTAGGGTTCTGTCTGTCTTTTTTGGAGTTTTTGTTTGTTTGTTTGTTTGCTTTTTGGTATAATTTTTAGCTCTTGTTATCATTGGTGGATTTCTTTCTTGGTTTGGTTGCTCTCTTCTTGCTTTTTTTTAATTACTTTTTTATTTTTAATAATATATTCTTTTTATTTAATAACTTTATTTTCTTTCTTTCTTTCTTTTTTCTTCTCCCTTTTCTTCTGAGCTGAGTGGCTGACAGGGTCTTGGTGCTCCGGCCGTGTGTCAGGCCTGACCCTCTGAGGTGGGGGGAGCCAAGTTCAGGACATTGGTCCACGAGAGACCTCCCAGCTCCACATAATACCAAACGGCAAAAGCTCTCCAAGAGATCTCCATCTCAATGCTAAGACCCAGCTCCCCTCAAGGACCAGCAACCTACAGTGCTGGACACCCTATGCCAAACAACTAACAAGACAGGAACACAACCTCACCCATTAGCAGAGAGGCTGACTAAAATTACAATAAGGTCACAGACACCCCAAAACACATGCCTGGACATGGTCCTGCCCAACAGAAAGACAAGATCCAGTCTCGTCCACCAGAACACAGGCACCAGTCCCCTCCACCAGGAAGCCTACACAAACCACTGAATCAACCTTAGCTACTGGGGGAAGACACCAAAAACAATGGGAACTATGAAGCTGCAGCCTGCAAAAGGGAGACCCCAAACACATAAGGTACACAAAATGAGAAGACAGAGAAATATGCAGCAGATGAAGGAGCAAGGTAAAAACCCACCAGACCAAACAAATGAAGAGGAACTAGGCAGTCTACCTGAAGAAGAATTCAGAGTAATGATAGTAAAGATGATCCAAAATCTTGGAAATAGAATGGAGGAAAGTACAAGAAACGTCTAACAAGGATCTACGGGAACTAAATTGCAAACAAACAATGATAAACAACACAATAAATGAAATTAAAAATTCTCTAGAAGGAATCAATAGCAGAATAACTGAGACAGAAGAACGGATAAGTGCCCTGGAAGATAAAATAGTGGAAATTACTACCACAGAGAAAAAAAAAAAGTATGAAAATAATTGAGGACAGTCTCAGAGACCTCTGGGACACATTAAAGACACCAACATTCGAATTATAGGTCTCCCAGAAGAAGAAGAGAAAAAGAAAAGGACTGAGAAGATATTTGAAAGATTATAGTTGAAAACTTCCCTAATATGGGAAAGGAAATAGTCAATCAAGTCCAGGAAGCACAGAGAGTCCCATAGAGGATAAGTACAAGGAGAAACATGACAAGACACATACTAATCAAACTATCAAAAATTAAATACAAAGAACAAATATTAAAAGCAGCAAGGGTAAAGCAACAGCTAACATACAAGGGAATCCCCATAAGGTTAACAGCTGATCTTTCAGCAACAACTTGCAAGCCAGAAGGAACTGGCAGGACATATTTAAAGTGGTGAAAGGGAAAAACCTACAACCAAGATTACTCTATCCAGCAAGGATCTCATTCAGATTTGACGGAGAAATTAAAACCTTTACAGACAAGCAAAAGCTAAGAGAATTCAACACCACCATACCAGCTCTACAACAAATGCTAAAGGAACTTCTCTAGGCAGGAAACACAAGAGAAGGAAAAGACCTACAATAACAATCCCAAAACAATTAAGAAAAAGGTAATAGCAACATACATATTGATAACTACCTTAAATGTAAAAGGATTAACTGCTCCAGTCAAAAGACATAGACTGGCTGAATGGATATAAAAACAAGACCCATATATATGCTGTCTATAAGAGACCCACTTCAGACCTAGGGACACATACAGACTGAAAGTGATGGGATGGAAAAAGATATTCCATGCAAATGGAAATCAAAAGAAAGCTGGAGTAACAATTCTCATATCAGAAAAAATAGACTTTAAAATAAAGACTGATACAAGAGACAAAGAAGCACATAATGATCAAGGGATCAATCCAAGAAGAAGGTATAACAATTGTAAATATCTATGCACCCAATATAGGAGCAACTCAATACATGAGGCATTGCTAACAGCCATAAAAGAGGAAATCGACAGTAACACAATAGTAGGGGACTTTAACACCCCACTTTCACCAATGGACAGATCATCCAAAATTAAATAAATAAGGAAACACAAGCTTTAAATGATACATTAACAAGATGGACTTAATTGATATTTATAGGACATCCCATCCAAAAAAAAAAAGAATACACTTTCTTCTCAAGTGCTCATGGAACATTTTCCGGGATAGACCATATCTTGGGTCACACATCAAGCATTGGTAAATTTAAGAAAACTGAAATCGTATCAAGTATCTTTTCTGACCATAATGCTATGAGACTAGATATCAATTACAGGAACAAATCTGTAAAAAATACCAACACATGGAGGCTAAACAGTACACTACTTAATAACCAAGAAATCACTGAAGAAATCAAAAAATACCTAGAAACAAATGACAATGAAACACGACAGCCCAAAACCTACAGTATGCAGCAAAAGCAGTTCTAAGAGGGAAGTTTATAGCAATAGAATCCTACATCAAGAAATAAGAAACATCTCAAATAAACAACCTTACCTTACACCGAAAGCAATTAGAGAAAGAAGAACAAAAGACCCCCAAAGTTAGCAGAAGGAAAGAAATCATAAAAACCAGATCAGAAATAAATGAAAAAGAAATGAAGGAAAGGATAGCAAAGATCAATAAAAGTAAAAGCTGGTTCTTTGAGAAGATAAAGAAAATTGATAAACCATTAGCCAGACTCATCAAGAAAAAAAGGGAGAAGACTCAAATCGATAGAATTAGAAAAGAAAAAGGAGAAGTAACAACTGACACTTCAGAAATACAAAGGATCATGAGAGATTACTACAAGCAACTATATGCCAATAAAATGGACAACCTGGTAGAAATGGACAAATTCTTAGAAAAGCAAAACCTTCTGAGACTGAACCTGGAAGAATTAGAAATTATAAACAGACCAGTCACAAGCACTGAAATGGAAACTGTGATTAAAAATCTTCCAACAAACAAAAGCCCAGGACCAGATTGCTTCACAGGTAAATTCTATCAAACATTTAGAGAAGAACTAACACCTGTCCTTCTCAAACTCTTCCAAACTATAGCAGAGGGAGGAACACTCCCAAACTCATTCTATGAGGCCACCATCACCCTGATACCAAAACCAGACAAGGATGTCACAAAGAAAGAAAACTACAGGCCAATATCACTGATGAACATAGATGCAAAAATCCTCAACAAAATACTAGCAAAGAGAATCCAACAGCACATTAAAGGGATCATACACCATGATCAAGTGGTGTTTATCCCAGGAATGCAAGAATTCTTTAGTATATGCAAATCAATCAATGTGATACACCATATTAACAAATTGAAGGAGAAAAACCATATGATCATCTCAATAGATGCAGAGAAAGCTTTTGACAAAATTCAACACCCATTTATGATAAAAACTCTCCAGAGAGTGAGCACAGAGGGAAGCTACCTCAACATAATAAAGACCATATACGACAAACCCACAGCCAACTTTGTTCTCAATGGTGAAAAATTGAAACCATTTCCATTAAGATTAGGGACAAAACAAGGTTGCCCATTCTCACCAAAATTATTCAACATAGTTTTGGAAGTTTTAACCACAGCAATCAGAGAAGAAGAAGAAATAAATGGAATCCAAATCAGAAAAGAAGTAGCAAATCTGTCACTGCTTGCAGATGACATGATACTATACATAGAGAATCCTAAAGATGCTACCAGAAAACTACCAGAGCTGATCAATGAATCTGGTGAAGTTGCAGGATACAAAATTAATGCACAGAAATCTCTTGCATTCCTATACACTAATGATGAAAAATCTGAAAGAGAGATTAAGTAAACACTCCCATTTACCATTGCAACAAAAAGAATAAAATTCCTAGGAATAAACCTACCTTTTGTCTCTTAAGGAAACAAAAGACCTGTATGTAGAAAACTATAAGACACTGATGACAGAAATTAAAGATGATACCAACAGATGGAGAGATATACCATGTTCTTGGATTGGAAGAATCAACATTGTGAAAATGACTGTACTACCCAAAGCAATCTACAAATTCAATGCCATCCCTATCAAACTACCATTGGCATTTTTCACAGAACTAGAACAAAAAATTTCACAATTTGTATGGAAACACAAAAGACCCCCAATAGCCAAAGCAGTCTTGAGAAAGAAAAACGGAGCTGGAGGAATCAGGCACCCAGCCTTCAGACTATACTACAAAGCTACGGTAATCAAGACAGTATGGTACTGGCACGAAGCCGGAAATATAGATTAATAGAACAGGATAGAAAGCCCAGAGAGAAACCCACACACATATGATGACCTTATTTTTGATAACAGAGGCAAGAATATACCATGGAGAAAAGACAGCCTCTTCAGTAAGTGGTGCTGGTAAAACTGGACAGCTGCACGTAAAAGAATGAAATTAGAACACTCCCTAACACCATACACAAAAATAAACTCAAAATGGATTAGAGACCTAAATGTAAGACCGGACACTCTAAAACTCTTAGAGAAAAACATGGGAAGAACACTCTTTGACATAAATTACAGCAAGATCCTTTTTGACCCACCTCCTAGAGAAATGGAAATAAGAACAAAAATTTAAAAATGAGACCAAATGAAACTGAAAAGCTTTTGCACCACAAGGAAACCACAAACAAGACGAAAAGACAGCCCTCAGAATGGGAGAAAATATTTGCAAATGAAGTGACTGACAAAGGATTAATCTCCAAAGTTTACAAGCAGCTCATGCAGCTCAATACCAAAAAAACAAACAACCCAATCAAAAAATGGGCTGAAGACCTAAATAGACATTTCTCCAAAGAAGATATACAGATTGCCAACAAACACGTGCAATCCCACTACTGGGCATATACCCTGAGAAAACCGTAATTCAAAAAGAGTCACGTACCACACTGTTCATTGCAGCTCTATTTACAATAGCAGGACATGTCAGCAACCTAAGGGTCTGTCGGTAAATGAATGGATAAAGAAGATATGGCACACATTTACAGTGGAATATTACTCAGCCATAAAAAGAAATGAAATTGAGTTATTTGTAGTGAGGTGGATGGACCTTGAGTCTGTCATACAGAGTGAAGTAAGTCAGAAAGAGAAAAACAAATACCGTATGCTAACACATATATATGGAATAAAAAAAAAATGGTTCTGAAGAACTTAAGGGTGGGACAGGAATAAAGACACAGATGTAGAGAATGGACTTGAGGACACAGGGAGAGGGAAGAGTAAGCTGGGACAAAGTAGAGAGTGGGATGGACATATATCCACTACCAAATGTAAAATAGATAGCTAGTGGGAAGCAGCCTCATAGCAGAGGTAGATCAGCTTGGTGCTTTGTGTCCACCTAGAGGGGTGGGATAGGGAGTGTGGGGGGGAAACGCAAAAGGGAGGAGATACGGGGATATATGTATATGTATAGCTGATTCACTTTGTTATAAAGCAGAAACTAACACACCATTGTAAAGCTGTTATACTCCAATAAAGATGTTAAAAAATAAAAAAATATATATCATTTTAAAATTTAGTAGTAAAAGAAAAACAAAGCCAGTTATACTAGTTTGCTCATGAAAAAGAAGCCTGTGATTACACACCTGCTAGAAACACAGTGGACTCATGGAGGAAGGAGAATATGGAAATCTAAAAGTGTATTTTTCCTGCTCTCTGTTTATAATTCAATTAGTTTATCTTTAAAGTCCACTCTTAAAAAAAAGCACAAGCTTTACAGTATATTTTCTTGCTAGGTAGGCCCATTCACATATTACTCTTCTCTTTTTATAAGAACAGTATATGTTCATTACTGAAAAATAAAAAGGAAAAAGCAATCGGAGACAAGCAAAAGGAGAAAAATAGAAAACATCCATAATTCCACTTATAGATCATTATCTTCAATTTGGTGTACCCTCTCTAGTGTATATTCTTTTCTTTACCTTTTCATAAAAATCTTTCATTTCAAAATGCAGATATAAATATTCATTTTCACCATGAATATGATCATATCAAACATAATTTTTTGTAAAATGTTTTCTTCCATATAATCATTACGTGAAGGTAGCAGAATGTTGAAAGAAGCAGATGGTGCAGGGTGAAGCCACAGGCTCTGGAGACAGACTGCCTGGCATTGTGTCCTGTCTCTGTTGTGTGCTAGCTGTGTGATCTTGGACAAGTCCTTACCTGCTCTGGGTCTCAGGTTTGTCATCTGTAAAGTGGGGGTAATAATATTATTACATTATTATATTAACATCTTATACTATATTATATTACATAATGTTATAAGGATTAAATGACTTACAGCTTCTGAAGTGCTTAGAACATTGTACATAATCCTATGTAATTGCATATAGTTTATTTAATCAAAATCTCATGATAGCCTTTTAAATTATTAATACTTTTCTACTAATATAGTCAATTTTGTAATGGATAGTTTTTTACATATGTCTTTGCACGTTTGTCTAGTTATTCCTTGAGATAAATTCCTAGAAATAGAATTGCTGTGTCAAAAGATGTGTACCTTTTTAATTTGGTGGAAAAATCGCAAGAAAAAATTGGCATGTTGTAAAGGATATGCCGATATTCACTCCCTCTCAGCAGTGATGAATCTAAATGTGATGGTGTGTTTTGAAATCTAGCTCACAAACTTTAATTTTCATAAGAATCACAGGGAGCTTCTTAAAATAGTAAATTCTCAAAACTCACAGAGATTCAGTAGTAGATCCGGGGTGAATTCTTGGAATCTGCATTTTAAAAGAATAAATAAATAAGCTTAGGTAATTCTGATGTAGGTGGCTGATGGATTGAGAAATACTTTATCTTCTCTTTGGCCGCTCTTCTGACACTGACAACTACAAACCCACTGATGTGATAGGTTCATCAAAGACAATTCTACAGGAGCTGGCCATAAAATATCATATTTTACAAGCCAACTAAAAAACATGTGTTTTTTCTTTATATGGCACAAAAAGTTAACCCTTTTTAAAGTTCTCAAGATTCTAACAGCTAAAGCAAATTTTGCTATTTTGCAAATTTGCATGTTTCTATTAATGACAAATGGTTGGGTTATATCTCCGTATCTTCTCCTACATAATTTTTCCAATGTAAATCTCGTCGTTCCAAATGTAGTTCTTATTCCACAAATATGTCAGACTTCTCTAGAGTGTGCCAAAGTACAAAACAGAGCAAAACAAAACCAATTTTCCAAGTGTGACATAAAGTCTGTAGTTAGCAGTTTGGGATGGTTGGACAAGCCTAAATACTCAATTTTTGTGCATGTAAGCCTTTTTGGTGTGGGTGTGTACCACGCTTTATATTTTCTTAAGCTACCAGTCTAATTAGTTTGTTAGCTCCCCCTTCTCATAAAGGCTGGTTACAAAAGGTTGTGAAGGAGCCACTGAGTGCCAACATCAGGAGCAGCTGTTGAGAAAACAAGGCTCCCTGGGGTTTGTTAAAACTAGCTAAACAAAAAGGAAAAGTTGGGGAGGAAAAGGCCACCCATTCAAATTAATAAAACAATCTCACACCTTTTAACATCAGCACACTTATAAATTAGTCTAGGTGGAGGCTACCTTTACCTTAAAATGATATGGATAAATTCTAGAAACTGGGAAATTGTTTTTAACAGTTTGCTTCTGAGCTGATCATCCTGCCAAATGAGTAATATTTAAAGAATAATCACTGTTTTAGAACATTTCAGAGTTTTGTTCCACTTGATTACATGGGCTCTGTGATCTGATTGCAACCGTTTTCTCAAAATGGGCTCCCTTCCCTCTGACTCCATAAGGGCATGTTTCTCTCTCCCCATCCTTCTTATGTCTTTTGACTGCCAACCATACCAACTCTTTCCTTCTTCTCACTCCTGAACTCATGCTGTTTCTCTCTACTTCCTCATCAGTCACCTTCCCATTGATTCCCAACAAGATGGCTTCTAACCAGTCCAGTCCACTGAGGAATCAGCACTGTCGAAGGCCATGTAAAATTTATCAAAGGCAAAATTCAATAAGCTTCTACTCTCAAGTCTCGTGCTTTAGATTTTCTGTTATAACTGACATTTTGTTTCCAGATTTTTCTTGATGTTCTCTTCCCTTGATGCCAAGAGTTAGAAGCTGCTGGCCTCCTCAGTCCCCAGTTAGGCCCAGAGTTTTTTTCCCTTTCTTTTTTTTCAAGCAAAGGTTGTATTTAGTCATTTTAGGCCCTCAAAAGTTCACATGGACCTCCCCTGCCGCTTCACACATCTCTTCCTGACCACAAAGACATCTACATTTATATTCATGGCACTGCACTGTCATGATTCCCGTCTGACCCCTCTAATCCTACTATTCTTCCCAAGTATAATTTGTTAGCCATCTAGTTCTTTTTGTATCTTCATAGTTATCATCAACATTATCACCACTCTAATAATGTCAAGTATCTGTTTAAGTAATTGTCCTAACATTGACATTTTCTGCCTTTGCTGCCGAAATCCAGTTGTAGGTTTCCAAATGATTTCTAAACATTTCCAATCAAATGCTCCACCAGCATCCTTAAACTTGACATATTTAAAAACAAATTCATTTTTTTTTACAACAGATTAGTTTTTCCTTCTGACTTTGATATTTTGGTTAGAGGTATTATTATTCTTGCAAATGTTCAAATTGAGACCGTCTTCTCTTGAAACTTCTTTGCTTACCCAGTGGTGCCTCATTAGTTACTAAATTTTATGAAAAAGGAAACTAAGGGTTAAGGCCCTAGTGTGAAGTCACCCAGCTGTTTAGTGACAATGTTCTTGGATAAAATCTAGGTTTCTCGATGGTTAGATGTAGTATTCTTTTCACTGAATCAGGCTGCCTTCATACTGAGAGAATTTACTACAAGATTTCTAACCAAAATTTAGTAAACAATATTTTCCCAAATATCACCATAATTTTCGGATGCTGAAAGAGTTAATTCAACTGACAAAATCATTGAGCATTAAACTAAAAAGCTTTATATTCACTATCAGATTTACAAAGGAAAGGTAAATTTTATTTTAAAAAATTAGTTTTGAAAATGTTCATTTGAGTCTGAAGAGACCCTGAAAGTGTAATGGTGATGAGGCTAATGACTCTAGCTCATGTTCTTGGTGATGGATTTCATTTAATCTTCACAGCAACCTTACGTAATCTTTACAGCAACCCCATGAGGCATGTATGTATTACTATTATCCCTGTTTTATGGATAGGAAAATGGAGGCTGAGGGATGTTAAGTAACTTGTATAATGTCACATGGCAAAAAGGTTGGAGTTCAGAGTTACAACCCAGGTCACTTGGTCTGATTTCAAACGAGAGTATGCCTGTGTCAAATTTATTCCAGATAATTCTGGCCCTCTCAGAAATTTGGCGTTTTGCAACATTGTTCCTTAAAGTTTTTAATGTCAGCACATCTTTTCGATAGCCCCCACTTTTAAATTACAGTGTTGATGTTTTTCGCGGGTTGGAAGAAGCATGCAAGAGTTAAGTGCTTCTCTCCTGGGCATGTTGCAAGATACCTCAAAGAGCAGACCCCGCTTTGTGCCCAAGGAGCTGTTGAAAATGTCTTGTTTGTTATTCCCAGTAGAGAGACCACTTCCCTGCTGAAATTATTAGTTCAGGAAATATGTTGTGAAAGGATCATGTATGTGAGGAGGGTAGCTGTGGACACTTGTAAAGCTCCTTTTTCCCTAGTATATTCTATTTTCAGTTCATATACACCTGTCAGCTCAGGCAATTCCTTGTTCTTGAGCAGTGGTGCCAGCTGCAAAATCTGACAGCTCGTTTTTCTTCTCATTTCTTTCTCACTTTCAACACTCATCTGGTTTCTTCCCTATGAGTTCCTGTCCCCATCTCACAACGACTAACCTATTAATAAAGAGGCTCTGCCTGAAGCACTTCTCATCTTCCAGTCCATTAAAGGATCTGGAACTTTCCCAAACTCTGTAAATTACCATTATAGTCCATATAAATATATAAATGTATATAAATGTGTATACATATATATATATATATATTTTTAGAGTGACTGTGAAAGTCCACACAGTACAGAGGATGGTAGGCTGAAGTAATGAATTCACACACCTGGGTTCTATTTCATCTGATAGTCGCTTATCTACTCTGGGCCTCTGATCCCTTATTTATAAAAGGAGAGTTGACTTGATCTCTATAGTTCATCCTATCTGAGGAAATTTCTAATATATTTATTGTAATAACAATAGTACCTAACATTTATTGAGCGTTTTACCCTTTCCAAGTGCATCCAAAAGGATGTGCTAAGTGCATCTTTTTCATTATCTCATTTAATCTTCACGGGAACCTCACATAGTAGGTACTAATATTAGTATTGTCCCACTTTTTAATTCAGGAAAATGAGGCCTAGAGGGATTAAATAACTTGCCTAATGTCACCCACTAGTAAGTGGTTTCCATTGATATTGAGGCTATTCACAGTTTTTGTCTCCTTCAGGCACTTGTCAGATTTGGTTTCCCCAGTTCCCTTGCCTCCCTTGAAGTTAAGCATGGCTGCGTGAATTGCTGTGGTTGGTAAGATGTGAACTTAAGTGATGTGTGTCAGTCCTGAACAGAAGTTTGAGGAGTCAATGTGAAATGTGCCATGGTTCTTTTTCCAGCTGCCATCAGTCTTTCAGATATTAATGTCATCCCTGTCAACTTGGGTCCTGGAGTGGGGACAATGCAGAGCAGAGACCCCAGCAAATCAACACTGGGCATGTAGTGTGAGCGAAAAAGAAATCTTTGTCTCTACTGGCGCTGTGTATGGCAGCAGCCTAACTGGCCTATTCTGACTGATACAGTGGTAAAAGCATGACTTTTGACACTAGGTCTCACAGATTCTAAAACCCACAAGCTTAACCACTGTTGTGGACTGAATTGTGTCACCCTAAAATTCATATGGTGAAGGCTTAACTGCTCGGCATGTGACCGTATTTGGAGACAGGGCCTTTTAAATGATGATTAACTTAAAATGAGGCCATTAGGATGGGCCCTAATCCAATATAACAGATGTCCTTATAGGAAGAGGAAATTTGGACATACAAAGAGACACCAGGGTTGCTGGCAGACAGAGCAATGACTATGTGAGGGCATAGTGAGAAGGCAGCCATCTGCAAGCCAAGGAAGGAGGCCTCAGGAGAATCCAATCCTGCCGACACCTTGATCTTGAACTTCTGTCCTGCAGAACTGTGAGAAAATAGATTGCTGTTGTTTAAACCACCCAACCTGTGGTATTTTGTTATGGCAGCCCTAGCAAACAAATACAACCACTGTACTCCATTTCCTCCTAAAAAGATAGTGCTTACTAATTACCAAGTTATCAAGACCCTAAGAAATAAAATATCCTAACTACACATTTCAAATTTAATTCATATTGCGATCTATAGATTCTTCTATATAGTTTTCTTTAAAATAAAAAGCAATTCACCTAGAAGCTATACAAAGCACTGCTGACTTTATTTAGTATTGGACATTTACCAGGTCTGCATATAAGTCGTAAAATCTTTAAATGTATTTTTGCTAATGTCAAAGGGACTCCTTGGGCATCACGCACCGCTGAAATTTTAGCAACTGCAATTAGCATCCATGTAAACTAAAATTCAACAAATAATAAAAGAACTTTGTACAGTGATGATTACCATAGCTCTGAATATCTTAATCTCTTACTACTCTACATTTGGAATATATATTTCTTAACATAAAATAACAATTTTAAAGCAAGCTATAATATTTTAACATCAGCAACAACTGAAGAAAATTGAAAGTGACATAATAGTTTCAACATTCAGCCCCCTACATGATCAGAACTAGACATTCTCTGTATTCTCCTGTCTGGAAGATATTGCTTTTTGTTCTGAAGAAATGTTTTGATAGATAAGCACAAGAAGAAATGAAAATGATAATAAACATTTTAGGATGGCCCCAAGGACCTCTACCCCTAGTGTTACCCCAGTGATTATGTAATATTACAGGGCAAAAAAAAAAAAGGATTTTGCAGATGTAATTAAGGTTACTAATTGTTATGGGTTGAATTGTGTCCCCTAAAAAGATGTTGAAATCCTAATCCCCAGTGTCTGTGAATGTGACCTTATTTGGCAAAAGGGTCTTTGAAGACGATCAAGTCAAGATGAGGTTGTTTGGGCGGGCCCTATCCAATATCACTTGTGTCCTTATAAAAAAGAGGAAATTTTGGAGACAGATATGCATTGAGCAAGATGATGTGAAGACTCAGAGAGAAAGCTATTAACAAGCCGAGAAATGCCTGAGGCTACCAGCAGCCACGGTGGAGGCCTGGAACAGATTCTCCCTCACAGCCCTCAGAAGGATCTAAAGCACCCAAGACCTTGAATTGAGAATTTTATAAATGATACATTTCTGTTGGTTAAACTACCCAGTTTCTGGTACTCTGTCATGGTAGCCAGTTAATGTACTCATCAGTTAACTTGAATCAAACAAAAGGGAGATTACTGGGGTGGCCGTGATCTACTCACACAAGCCCTTTAACAGCAGAGAGTTTTCTTCATCAAAGAGGGAGTCAGAGTCACCAAGGGGGAAAAGTGCTGGGGCGGGGTTGGGGGGGCGATTGGCGGGGGGGGGGTTGGTGGGAAGAATTGGGAGATTGGGATTGATACATATACACTAACATGTACAAAATAGATAATGAGAACCTGCTGTATAAAAAATAAAAACAAACAAAAAGGAGGAAGTCAGAGAGATTCCAAGCATGAGAAGAATTTGATGTGCCGTTGCAGGCTCTGAGATGGAGGAACTGGCAAGTAACTGAGGGAGGCCTCTAGAAGCTGAGAGCAGTCAGGCTGATGGCAGGCACAAAAAGGGAATTCAGTCCAGCAAGAAACCAAATTCTGCCAACAACCTGAATGAGCCTGGAAGCTGATTCTTTCCTAGAACCTCCAGATATAAGAGCTGAGCCAAAACAACACTTGGATCTTGGCCTTTGATTCCCTGAGCAAGAGAACCCAGTTGAGCCCGTCCAGACTTCTAACTTATAGAACTATGGGATAATAAATGGTGGTTGTCTTAAGCTGCTGTTTTGGGGTAACTATTATGCAGCCATAGAAAGAGAATACACCATAGCTAGCCAATATTGAGTGCTTTCTTCACCAGTCATTATTCCAAGTGTTTTATATTTTTTTAAAAAATCACAGTATTATTATGGAACTGTGCTTGTTCAAGGCAATAAAGATAAATTCACAGTGTGAAATTATGTGACATCTGAAGAACAGAGCCATGTAACAGACAGAAAATAAACAGAACACCCTATTCAAGAGAAAGCAGAACAATGGAACAGACAGAATGGGAATTTAAATTGAATAAGTATAATTTTATAAGTATAATGTAATTTTAAGTAAATATAAAGATAAGTTAGAATGTTGGAAACATAAAGCAGGAACAGGCAATTATAACTTAAAAATATTCAATATGAAAAAATACAGAATTGTTGAAATAAAAACATAGTAATGACAAAAAAAATCATGCCTGCTGGCCCAGTAGAAGCCTTGAGCACCACTGTGCAGTCCGCTGTAAGAGTGAATTGTCAAATGCATGGCCAGAAGTTTTCAGAACTTTGAAAGGCTAGGAAAGAGGTGAGAAAAAACATATCTTAGGTGGAGTATAATCTAAATTTTCTTACAAAATAATGTCTCAAGAATAGGGATTCTTGAAATAGGAGTTAGGAAGCATTATATCCATCAATAATTTATTGCCCTTCCCCACAGCAGTCAGATATTCTGCTATTATTATTGGGGCTAAATAAGCCCATAAGTTTTATGGGAAAAATTCCCAGAAAAATTTTCATCTTAGCCTTGTTCGCAAACATGGCTGATTCGTACCTCAATTATTATGTGAACTTGTGATTGCCACACCTCAGAAAAGATATAATGGATCCAGTAAAGTCAAAGAAGAGCAAATAAAATAATCAGGTTGAAGGACTGACTGAAGAGCACAGCCTGGTAGCTTTGGGGCTATTCATTCATTAGGCGGGACTTGATTTTTTTCTCCTGAACCACAGCTAACAGTTTCAACCTTACTACCTTTGATAAACTTTTCTGAAATTGATTCTCAACCTGCCTACAAAGGCAGGGTATCTCCTGTTTTAGATTTCTCATCACGATTCTCCACCAGTTTCATTTGGAAGCTAAAACCATTTGCCATACATTTGGGACACAATGCTTTCTTTGCCTGTTCCCATCTGGGTGGGTGGGCTCTATCTTGCTTGGCTGTCACTGGGTCACCTCATCCTGTTGCAGCTGACTGGGATGTGCCAAAGACCAGAAATGTGATAGGAACATACAAGGATGGGATATGACATCATTACACTCTACAAATCACAAAGGCTATGAATTAGAGGCATAAGTTGTCACATTCTGAATACAGACACTGTTGGAATCTCAAAAGGGGTCATTTAGATCAAATGAAGTACTATTTTTTGCATAAATTAATTATGTAAAAATTACTGGTAGAGATTTTATGAGTCAGTGGTAATAGCTCAATATTAAAAGAAATTTATGGCAGATCTGAGAAAATCCACGTATGAAATCTGCATAACAGATTACTAAGTGAAATTAAGGATTATTCTTAGTAATATGTGAGGCTAATGTCCTGAAGGACAACTGTATATGGACTTTTGTTGACTTTTTGCAGGGAAGGGGGCATCTCAGTACCCACTTCCCCTTCCTAAGAGCACCCTTATTTCCTTTTGTGGGAATTACTTCTCCCAGGTATAAGCAATCCTGGTACTACTATAATCAGGATCTCTGCCCTCCCCGAGCCAAGAAGCCTATAATTCCACCTGGGCCAATAGGAATCTCTCTCGGGACTTTGAATTACAAGCAAACTGAATTAAGATGATGACAGTTACAGCTTTTGGAGCTTTTCATTCTAAAGTGGTTGAAAAGTATGTCCCAGAGTGTGTCCTGCTGTCTAGATATCTGGGGAGTATTTGAGGTCCTGTCTTCGTTCTTTGGTCCCACCGAGCTCTGTAGCTTCCCATCGACTCTGAATTACCCACTGCAAAAATCTTGTTGGTTCTTGTTAATTGCAACACCAGAATTTCAGTTGATATGCCCTCTGCAAAGTCCCACAGAGTAACCACTCTGTCAGGGTACGGCTACAGAAATCATTTAAGTTTGGAATCAAACAAACCTAAGGACTGTCTGCGCTTCCACTGACTTGTTTTGCAATTCTGAAAAACTTGCTTAGCCTCATGGAGCCTTAGCATCCTTACCTGTAGAATGAGGAGTAAAACCTTCCTTCTAGGTTGTTGTTGGAATTGGGTGAGCATTTCTTTGAAAGTTCCTTTCATACATAAAAAGAAAGCCTGTGAATTTCCATGTCAAAGTGGTCCATTAATAATGAAAGATTCGACATTAGTGATTTGGCCAGTGATGACGGGATGGAGTGTTGGGCAATCATTTAATATCACAGATTCTGTAAAGAAAGTTATACTTAATAATCAAATTACCTGTTCCCCCTTATTACTGTGCTAGACAGAGGTCAGAATTAGCGATTAATTCTCGCAATATTTCTTCTTTGTTGGTAATGAAGGTGGCATAGAATTTCCCATATGAATATTTACAAACTGAATGGCTCTGGAGCTATATCATGCTTGCGTACTTATTACTTCAGCTCTTGGCAGATTTAAACTGCATCTCTGTTTATAATGAAATGAAAATCATTTGCTGCTTTACACAAGTGTTACTTTCAGTGTGAAATAAAGAATACACAGCACCAGTTTACTGAGGAAAGAAATTTCATCCTGGGAAATAACAGCAGACAAAACTGGGTTTTTCCAGAAACAACTAGAACCATGACTGAAGGTTTCTCTGCGTCTCCAATGCTTTGTGTTAGTTAATATGCTGGGGAGGGTTCAGATTGTACATGAGTTCTTAGCAGAATCCAGGAAAGCAAGAAAACAACTTGACATACTCTCCTGTAACTGAAGATTTTAAAATCTTGCATTGGTGTAACAGTGAATTTCTAAAATAAATTAACAATAAAGAAAAAATATCCTATAATGCACCCCACTCTGTGCTAGATCATTTGGAGCAGTGGGTCTAAGGAGGCCAGTTGTCACAGACCCACCTCCACTCCCACCCCATCAAGGGGGAGGAAGGAGCATTGTGCAAAACATTAGTCTTCTTTGTCTATGACCAGCCTAGATTGAGTGAGCACATTTATGTATGGAAATTTGTGTAAACTGAATAGTCCCTGCGACCTTGCCAGCAGAGGAAAAGGATGGAACAACCACTACTTTAAGGCAATATTTTTCAAAGTGTCATATGGGATCATTCTTCAACAAAATCATCCTGAGGCTGTAAAAGAGTGTGTTATCTAGGATTTCCCCTTGATTCAAGGAAACAGAATCTCTGTGGGTGAGACCTTAGAAAAATTTTCCGTTGAACTGATGTTTAAGAAACACTGACCTGGAGGCCTCAGAAATCTAATTCTTGCCCAACCCACTTTACCTGCTAGTTAAGAAGAGAAAACAATTATAGATTCAGTTTTATGAAAGCTAAAACAAGAGAGAGAGAATTCTGGCAGACAGGAAATGTGAGAGGTTCTTATTCATGGCAAAAAAATGTTATGTTTTGCCCCAATACCACATCTCTCTAGCCTAAGCAGTCATTAACTGGCCCCCTGGAATCCAGCACAGGACATTTTCCCCCCACAAATATTATTGGTCAGAATTGGAAGTTGAGTTGTTAACCAACAGTTTAAAACTGGGAAATATATCATAAAAATCAAGACGTCTCATCCTTCCTGAAAAATCAGATTGGAAACAATCAGCTGTCACCGAGTATCAGCCACTCCTCTTTAGACAAGCATTTGGAGTGCATTTCATACCACCTCCATCCAACATTCTCTCTTTCCCAACCAACCAAAGTGCCAGGTAACATTTGAGCTTGTGCTTGTGTTTTTGTTGCTCAATTAAGAAGAAAGTTAAATGTTCTCACTCTGGGGATTGTAAATTATTGCCTGCCTGGCCCTGATGCCCAGAGGCATTTGAGTTTGAAAACATTCCAAGCAATGGTGATGGAAACCCTAATCCCAGTAGAATTGATCCCACTGTTTGCAAAATCTAAGCATGTGAGCATTCTTTATCAGAAATGTAGGCTTTCTATTTTGTAATAATTTTGCAAATAAGCAGCAATCTTTTTCAAATATTTTGGAGGACAATTCAGAAGAGACATTGGAATTCATAAACTCATCTGTTAATAGCAGAGAGAAAGAAAGAGAGAGTATTAGACACTCTGAAAATCTGGAATCCAGAACACTCAGTTCTGGGTCTGTAGGGCCAAGCTGGCATTGACTGCATAGGCAATAGTATATACCTCATTATTTAAGTAAGAAATGCATACCTAGGAAGTCTTAAAAGCAGACTTTTTATTGAAGTATAGTTGATTTACAACATGGTGTTAGTTTCAGGTGTACAGCAAAGTGATTCAGTTATATATATTTTTTCAGATTATTTTCCATTATAGGTTATTACAAGATATTGAATATGGTTTCCCGTGTTATATAGTAAATCCTGTTGCTTATCTATTTTATGTATAGTAGTTTATATCTGTTAATCCCATACTCCTAATTTATCCCTCCTACCCTCCCTTTCCCCTTTGGGAACCTTAAGTTTGTTTTCTATGTCTGTGAGTCTGTTTCTGTTTTGTAACTAGATTCATTTGTGTTATTTTTTACATTCCATGTATAAGTGACATCATATATTTCTCTTTCTCTGACTTCACTGAGTATGATATTCTCTAGGTCCATCCATGTTGCTGCAAATGGCAATATTTCATTCTTTTTTATGGCTGAGTAATATTCCATTATGTATATATATATATATATATATATATATATATATACACACACACACACATATACATATATAATGTGTTGATACATATATACGTATATCACCTTAAACCAATCGTCTAATCATTGGCACTTCAGTTGTTTCCATGTCTTGGCCTTTGTAAATAGTGCTACTATGAACATTGGGGTGCATGTATCTTTTTAAAATTAGAGTTTTTGTCTTTTCTGGACATATGCTCAGGAGTGGGATTACTGGATAATAAGGTAGCTCTATTTTTTTTTTTTTTAAGGAACCTCCACACTACTTTCCACAGTGACTGTACCAATTTACATTCCCATCAACAGTGTAGGAGGGTTTGCTTTTCTCCACACCCTCTCCAGCATTTATTATTTGTAGACTTTTTTTTTTTTTAGATGTTGGGGGTAGGAGTTTATTAATTAATTAATTAATTTTTTTTGCTGTGTTGGGTCTTCGTTTCTGTGTGAGGGCTTTCTCTAGTTGTGGCAAGCAGGGGCCACTCTTCATCGCAGTGTGTGGGCCTCTCACTATTGCGGCCTCTCTTGTTGCAGAGCACAGGCTCCAGACACACAGGCTCAGTAGTTGTGGCTCACGGGCCTAGTTGCTCCGCGGCATGTGGGATCCTCCCAGACCAGGGCTCGAACCCGTGTCCCCTGCGTTAGCAGGCAGATTCTCAACCACTGTGCCACCAGGGAAGCCCTATTTGTAGACTTTTTGATGATAGACATTCTGACTGGTGTGAGATATTATTTCATTGTAGTTTTGATTTGCATTTCTCTAATAATTAGCAATGTTGAGCATCTTTTTCATATACCTTTTGGCCATCTGTATGTCTTCTTTGGAGAAATGTCTATTTAGGTCTTCTGCCCATTTTTTGATTGAGTTGTTTGTTTTCTTGAGATTGAGTTGCATGAGCTCTTTGTATATTTTGGACATTAACCCCTTGTTGGTCACATTGTTTGCAAATATTTTCTCCCATTCCATAGGTTGTCTTTTCATTTTGTTGATGGTTTCCTTTGCTATGCAAAAGCTTTTAAGTTTGATTAGGTCCCATTTGTTTATTTTTGCTTTTATTTCTTTTGCCTTGGGAGACTGATCTAAGAAAATATTGCTATAATTTATGTCTGAGAATGTTTTGCCTGTGTTCTCTTCAAGGATGTTTATGGTGTTATGTCTTACATTTAGGTCTTTAAGCTGTTTTGAGTTTATTTTTGTATGTGGTGTGAGGGAGTGTTCTAACTTCATTCATTTACATGTAACTGTCCAGCTTTCCAAACATCACTTAAAAGTAGACTTTTTATAATCTACCAGCAAAACAGTTTACAGAGTATAGCACTTTTACATTTTATAAAGTGACATCATATTATTCCTTTCAGTTTCACACCAATCCTGAAAAGATTGCATTATTATCTTACTTTATAGACCAGGACTCTGATGTTTGGTAGTTACCTGACTTACATGAGGTCAAATAGCTATTAACCAGCAAAGCAGGAGTTTAAACATAATTCTTTTTTTTTTTTAATTAATTAATTTATTTATTTATTTTTGGCTGTGTTGGGTCTTCGTTGCTATGCGGGGGCTACTCTTCGTTGCGGTGCACGGGCTTCTCATTGCAGTGGCTTCTCTTGTTGCAGAGCATGGGTTCTAGGTGCACAAGCTTCAGTAGTTGTGGCTCGTGGGCTTTAGAGCAAAGGCTCAGTAGTTGTGGCACATGAACTTAGTTGCTCTGCAGCATGTGGGATCTTCCCAGACCAGGGATCAAACCTGTGTCCCCTGCATTGGCAGGCGGATTCTTAACCATTGTGCCACCAGGGAAGTCCCTAAACATAGTTCTTTTGATCTAAATATATTTTTCTCTCTATTACACAACAACCACCTTCCATTATAATTTCAAAGTATATTCATATAAAGCCAGAAGGAATGTAGCACCACAAATCATACTAGCCATCAGGAGAGATCCCAAGTTCCAGGCACTTAGATCTTTATTTCCCACCAATAAAATAGAGAAATCCAAGGATAGCTGACGAAGAACTCTTCTCCCTGTTTTTAAAGGGTTTTAAAAGCAACGTTTTTTGTGTTCTGGAGAATTATGCAAGATATTTATGGGGGGCAGTGAAAAGTCATGGAAATGACTTATGCCACATAAGTCTTATGTGACATATGACATGGCTTATGCCACAGTCAAGTTCACTGAAGACATTGAACAGGGAAAGCTCTATAGACATGATATGTTAAAGCTGAAAGAGATCCTAGAATTGTTTGACCTGGTTCTCCTGGGTGAGGATGCAGAGTCCAGAGAAATGGCACCACTTCTGTTTTTCTTTTTTGCATGAAGTCTTAACAACTGGACCACCAGGGAAGTCCCAGCACCACTTCTAAAACTGCCTTGTAAACCCTAATCTCCTAGATGCTAAGACTACATATTTCTTGTTAAATTTATTTTTAAGAGTGTATCTTTTTTGTTTATATCATAACTGTGATCTTTTCCCTGTCTTGGAAGCTCTTTGTTCTGTAATAATTGATCTGTTAGAGTTTATATCTTTTCTGGTATCCACCTTTCTAAAAGAGTTATTAGTAATAGTATTGGGTTTGCCAAAAAGTTCATTTGGATTTTTCCATAGGATGATACAGAAAGCCCGAATGAACTTTTTGGCCAAGTCCATAAGTACCTGTGAAACCACCACTTACTGAAACCAAAATCTAGGGCTCTGTCCATAACCTGCTACAGATAAGCACATAGTCCCCTCCATCTGATTTCTCATCCTCATTCCACCCCAGGTAACTATCACACTGAATCTCACATTCTCCCTTTCTTGCCTGCTTTCCTCAGTTCTTGGGTTTATTGCATCTACATGTATTCCTAAAAAGTGGGTTTATATGTGTCTGGAAATAAACAATTTGGGTTGAATATTCACTTTTCATTCTTTTACTCTTTTGCACATTTCCTCTCATCCTCTTACGCCCTAACAATGATTTCTTCAAATAATAATTGACTCTCTGCTTTTCTCTCTAAAAACTCTTCCTGGCAGACTTGATCGTATCCAGTTTCAAACTCCAGAAGCTTCACCTCTCACTTCAATTCTGATGATGCCATATATAGATTTCTAATCCCTCCCCACCTCTAATCACATCATCTTAATTGCTTAATATTTTGACATTGTTCTTTACAGTCACAATTTTTTTAAGTTACTAAAGATATACTATGAAGAAATTAGGGTTTGGCTAAGTGCAGATGCATAGTATAGATAATATTTAAATTGGAGGAAGAACTTCATGGAGAAGAGCCCCCATTCCAGGCATGGATAATGAAACTCTGGACTTTTACATTGGCGAGAATGAAATTTTTATCTTGTCTAAGCTAATATTATTTGACGGCTTTCTGTTACTTGTAGCTGAACCTAATTATAACTAAAACATTGGTTTCTGGGGGCCATAAATTAATAGTAGCTAACTAACATTAGTTGGTCATTATGTTCCAAGTTCAGGGCTAAGTACTGAACATCTATTACCTCATTTAATCTTTACAACAGCGTTCTGAGTTGGTTGCTATCATTATTTTCACTTTAGATAAGGCAACTGAAGATTTTTTTTAAGTGCCTGATCGAAGTTCCTGTAGTTGGTGAGTGAGTGAGCTGGGATTTCCAAACGCACTCTTAACTACTTCTCCATTCTGCTTTCCCTCACAGGTGCTTTGTAACACAACTATGGTAATTATAAACGAATAATCTATTAGATAAACTGGCTTTATGATGAGACTACTTTATTACTTTGTTTTAGTTACTGAAAGATCTGGTGAAAAAACAAAAAGCTGGTAACGCAAGACCCCGGTTCCCCCTTGGCAAGGATTTCTGTTCCTTACCCATGGGAACTTATAAAAGGCACACACCCTGGGACCCTTGTAACTCATGTTTCAGATGTGAATAGCAGAATCTACCCTATTGTATCACATAAATATGCTGTGAGTATTTGCCTCAGGGTTCAGACAAGTATTGAAACACAATTTAAATGACTGGATCCTACTCTTTTCAATCCTTAATGTAATCTTACCAGTTAGGAATTGCTTCTGGCTGTTGCAATGTGACCTGACTACAGTGGCTTAAAAATTAGGGCAGTTTGTTATTTTAAGGCTAAAAGGAGTTTCTCCTAGCTGAATCAGGCCCCTTTAAGAGCTTTCCAGGAAATGCCATACAATGCCTTTCCTCAAATATCTCATTGATTGCCTACCCATAATGCAAGGTAAGTTTGGAAATGCTGTCATTTAACTTGGTACATGGCTGTCCCAAATACAGTCTGTTGCTAAGGAAAAGAAGGAGGCTAGAGCTGGGGATGCAACCAGCATTCTTGGCCAAAGAAATAATCCACATGAGTAAAGCACACAGACTCTTCACTGTTGATACTGCTTATCCCCAAATCTATATCCTCACAGGGAGTGGGGAGGATTTCAGCCAACATGCAAAACAACAGGCTTTTATCTTTTAAAGGTCAGTATATCAGGCAGAGAAGAATAGAAGGTACAGATCCTAGAAGATGCTGGATTTCTGTCTCTAGCTTAGGAGAGGGTAGGCTCCTCTTTATTAATTGAGGTGACAGCTCTTTATGAGGGAGCTTTATTACATAGGCTCTGATGCTGCACTGGGAATCTGACACTTTCATTCTTTTTAGATGGCCCTGTTGAAACCAACACAAGGCAAATACTTAGCATGTAAAGCCTTTTTAAGCTGAAAAATTCAATGTCACGTATTACAGTCATCTAAAAAGAAGTGATCTCTTACAGTTACACAGTTGTTACAGTTAGTCAACATCATTGCCTTTTAATGTTCAGTTTCCATCAATACAAAATTGGAAACTTCAACTCCAAATCATTGAATAATGATTATCAGGACTCTTTAATGATCTTCTGTAAACTGCTACCTGGGGCAGTAGTAACAAAGGGTGAAAAGTCCCTTCTAGGAGACCTTTCCAGTAAAGATCCATGAGATCTTTCCAGTAATTTCCTATTACTGGAATGATGAAGTATATATTAAGAATTTTAGGGGCTTCCCTGGTGGTGCAGTGGTTGAGAGTCCGCCTGCCGATGCAGGGGACGTGGGTTCGTGCCCCGGTCCGGGAAGATCCCACATGCCGCGGAGCGGCTGGGCCTGTGAGCCATGGCCACTGAGCCTGCGCGTTCGGAGCCTGTGCTCCGCAACGGGAGAGGCCACAGCAGTGAGAGGCCCGCATACCGCAAAAAAAAAAAAAAGAATTTTGAAAACGTAAACATCTACACAAATGCAAATTTAGATAATTAAAATAATAGAATTGCATCAACAATGTAGGCTTATCAGCAGCTTTTGTAGGCTTTAGTTGAGATTAATTAAACATTCCTCTAAAAGTCAGGCCTAACTTATACTGGACCATCAATTAAGCACCTCTTCCTGTGTTCTCCATCTTGGAACCAGGCATCAGCATTCTGCCATTTGTCCACGTCAGAAGCAGGAGAGCAACCTAGATGGTTCCCTTTTCCTTACTCCCAACCCCATCCAGTTAGTCACCTAGTCCCAAGGATTCGGCCTGCCTGATATTAATCTAACCTGCTCCGAAGTTTCCTTTTCCAGGCTACAGGTCTAGGTAGGACCTTGTTATCTTTTATCTTGGCTATATTCCAGCAAGAGTCTCTGAAGTGGTCTCCCTGCCAACAATTTCCACCTATTCAATTCATTCAAATCCTCTAGAGTTCCAGAGCTATTTCTAAGTTACAAATCTGGAAGAACCTGTAAGGCTCTGCAGAGTTTCTAGGATAAATGTCAAACTCTTTGGTTTAGCATTGGAAGCCCTCTGATGCTTTGCCCTTGGCTGTCTCTCTAATCTTTTTCCTGCCACGCCTTTAGATACACTCTCACCTTCAACCTTACTGTAAAACTGTAAAACTCCTCTCTACATGTCACAAAGTGTACTGCCTCCATGACATTTAAATGTGCTCCCTCTCAAATTCCCCTGGGATGCCCTTTCATTCTCCTTCACAACCTCTCTTGCATCGTCATCTTGTCCTTCCAAACTGCTCAGGTATCAGCCCTCAGAGAAGCCCCCCTTCACCGTCTAGCTCTAGCTGCCCACCCTCTGCTCCTGAATCACCACCCAAGCTGCGATAAACAAGTCACTCTACTTGACCAGTTGAAACTCTTTGATTGACTTAGGTTTCAACACAAACAGATGAAACCTTAAGGATAGGAGCTATTTCTTTTTCTCTTTGGTATTCCTAGATCCTAGCACAGCGTCTGTCGTGGAGGGGTGCTGAATAAAAGTTTGGAAGAAACATAAGGAAGAATTAATGAGTGTGGAATCTTGTGCAGTTTACTTTTCTGTTAGCAGTCTTTGCAGGTACCCACAATAGCATACTCATACAGCCTACATCATGCCCACCCCTCTTCTCACTTCTTACTGTTGATAGACTAACACTGACAAGATGAGAGACAGGAAGAGGTCCAGTTCTCAATAGAACACATTCTCAGTGTCAGCAACCTACTGGGGAAAAAAATGAAGCACTTCTTTTTAACCTTTGATTAGATTTACAAGGGAGAGCTTGAATAGGTACAAAAACTACCCAAGGAAAATGCTACCCCTCCCCATCTCACATTTATGGCAGACATAACAAACTGATTAGAGCACTCTCTTCCCCTGAGGTCTCAGAACCGTTCTCATCCAGGTCTATGAGACAGCCATTACTAACCAGTCAACATCTGCTATCCCTGAACTAGATTAGCAGGTATATTTGACATAGAACAGTAAAAGGGTTGGGAATGAGAAGATTAACATATGAATCCACCTAGACTGGGATAGTGGCAGGTGCCATTTACTTCTGTGAACAGAATTGCTCCCCTGCTTCTTCTGGGAAATGTGCTTCTCCGCTCTGAGCACACAGCTTAAATGGGTGCTGCTGTGTTCTTATAGTCAAGGGACGGACACCAGATAGAAACTGACCAATTATAATCATTCTCTGCCATTTAAAAGCTGAAGACTAGAGAAGTTATGGGTAGGCCCCTCCCTGGTAAGTCAAAATCAAAGAGCGTGAGGTTCAGGAGCTATTGGCTCCCATTTGTACTTCAAGGTTGAAGGACTGATCCATAGCAGGAGAGAATCTCAGTGGGAGATGAAGGGCCATTAGTGATCAAAGTCCTAAGCCCTAATCTCAGGCCAGCCCTTTTCACAGGTAGTGACATGCCCTAGGATCTTTCCAGTAATGTTTCTGTTTACCTTAAACTAATTTAAGTTAGTTCTCTGTCACTTATAACCCAAAGAATTCTGACTAATTCAAAACTGCAATATCTAAAACCTTGGAATTCAGAGAACTTAGCAATACATAGCCAAGAATTTATGACTTCTAAGGGCTTCATGAGAAACATCCTAAAATATTGGTAAATAACATTATCTGCTCTTGGCTTCCATAAGCCAATAAAACAATGACTGACATGTTAATGTTTTTATGTCCTATTTTTATGCAGTGGGGGCAAAGTGGGAAAAGCCCTGTGCTGGGAGTCAGGTCCCTTAGAGTCAGTTGTGGTCCTGCCACTAACTTGTTGTGCAATCACTTAGCCCTGCTAGCCTTCAGCCATGCATGTTTATAAAGTGAGCTCTAACAAAACTTCATTGGACAGAATTTTGAAAATATTTGGCATCATGCTAATAACTTTAGAATAATAAGAAAAAGATGAATGTTCCAGTAGAAAACAAAGGACATGAACAAGCAATTCCCAAAATTACATAAATGGTTAATAAATCTTAAAATAGTCTCAACCACATTTATCACTAAGGACATGCAAATTAAGACAACTTAGGTATAATTTTCTAACTATCATATTGCCAAAAGCTTAGAAGATACATAATATTTCATATTATCAAGGGTATTTGGGATTAAGAAATCTCTTACCTTGGTCAAACAAGCTTTCTGGAGGCAATCTGGAAATATGTGGCAACATTTTATTGTGCATTCCCTTCAATCCAGCAATCCCACTGTGAGCAATTTAGTCTAGGAAAGTAATTAAATAAGTGTGCAAAGATGTTTGTCCAAGTCACAGGTAAAGACCAAGAAGTGACCATTGGGTTTAGAAACATAGAGGTCATTGGCCAGCTTGATAAGAGTTGCTCAGTGAAATGGTAGGACCACAATACTAATTGGAGCGTGGATTCACTAGGGAATGGATGGAGAGGAATTGGAGATATAAAGTCGTGACAACATTTTTGAGAAGCTTTGCTGTAAAAGAGAGTAAGGAAATGGAGCCGTACCTCGAGGGGAATATAGGGTTGAGAGAGGATTGTTTTCTTTTTAGATGGTGGAAGATAATAACTAATATTAGTATGCTAATAGAAATGATCTAAGTGAGAGGGAAAACTTGATGATACAGGAGAGGAAGGGGGAAATTACTGGAGAGATGAGAAAATAAGAGCTGAATTTGGAGATGCCAACTTCAACAGCAGCATAGGCAGTTCATTCAAAGTGAGAGGAGACAAAGCAAAGCTCATGGGTGGAGAACAGGGAGGTTGGTAGATGTTGGAATGGGAACATGTTCTGATTGCCTGGATATTTCCAGTGAAATCAGAAGCAAGGTTAGCAGCTGAAATTGAGGCTAGGGAGCAAATATTGGAAGAATGAGGAAATAATAAGAGGAGGAGAAAGAATTGTCTAGGAGAGTGTAAGAGTAAGTAGATTAGCAAATGTAATCAGGTTGCTCAGAGGTTTCCTTCTTGTTTTGTAACTGAATTTATTTTTGTAAGCTTATCTCTGAAAACTGCTTTAGCTGAACTCTATGGATATATAATGCCCCCATTATTAATTTCTAAACATTTTGTGAATTTCCTTGATTCATGTTTTTTAAAATATATTTTCAGATTTGTCAAAGATACAGTTTTGTTAGTTTTTTTTTTTTTTTTTTAGTTTTGGAAATCTTTTTGTTATTAATTTTAACATTATTTCATCATGCCAGTGAAAATTATTTATATAATTTCTTCTTTTGGAATTTTGTTGATATTTCTTTTGTAGCCCAGTACAGTGTCAAGGTTTAAAATGTTCTATGTACAGTTGAAAAAATGTGTATTAGGCTATAAGGTCAAGATAGTTAAGTTTAGCATTCAAATTTTTAACCATTTCTTATTATTTTAGTCTACTCCATCTATCAATTTCTGAAAGAAGTACGTGTATGATTGTAGATTTGTTCAATTATCCTTGTATTTCCAACAGCTTTTGTTTTATTTCAGTACTGTGCATTTCGAGGCATAAAATCTCATAACTATTATCTTTTGGGAATGATTCTTTCATTATTATGAAATATTGCTATTTTCCTTTTAATGCTTTTCACTTTGATTCTAATTGGTGTGATATGAATATTTTTATACCTGTTTTTTATTTTGTCATTATTACATTCAACTGATATATCTTTTGCCAGTCTTATTTTCTACTTTCCAAAGTTTTTTACTGTGAAACTCTTTAACCTGAGAGTGTATTTTATTTTGTTATTTTTTTTTACACACACACACTGTATTTTATTTTTACAAGAGATAAATAAACTGACACCAAGCATTGTAAATGGATGACCACAACAAAAGCAGCAATGATTGCAATTACCAAACAGGAAACACACTCATACTATGTCATAATATTGACATTCAGTCCAGTAATCCTCCACTGTAACATCTCCTTTACTTTGCAGTGAAAATTGATTTGTATATCTTTTGCCTCTGAGTCCTTGTGGGATTTTTTTTTTATTCAAACAGAAAGTCACAAAAATTATAATCATCCTCATCAGTTCACTCAGTCCCATGTAATTAATTTTTTTCATCTTGATGTTTTGTTAGCACTTTTATGAATTCATCAGTTTTCCATTAGAGTTCTGAAAATGCTTGCTCATTCGGTTCAGCAGTATAGTCAGTTACCAGAATCCTGTACTTGTCAGAGTCTTTTCCATGAATTCCTTGAAGATGAAACCCTTTTATAGGAACATTTTTGCGAAAACATCAGAGAACACCCAGAACTGTCTGTAAATGACAAGAGACTTAAAAATGACCACGGTTAAAGATTTGATGAAAGTTCATAATAATGCAATTGACAAGAAAATTTAGTTATTTCTGCAATATACATTTCAAAGTAATAACTAGAATTATGACTTATAACATTATACCAGAACATAAAAGATTTTTAGAAATTTCATATAATGTCTGAAACATTTATATTAACATATTTCCATCAAATAACCCAAAGAAAGTTTAGTATGAGTTGTTTTTTTTGGTTTTTTTTTTTTTTTATATACTGCGGGTTCTTATGAGTCATCAGTTTTATACACATCAGTGTATACATGTCAATCCCAATCGCCTAATTCAGCACACCACCATCCCCACCCCACCGCAGTTTTCTCCCCTTGGTGTCCATACGTTTGTTCTCTACATCTGTGTCTCAATTTCTGCCCTGCAAACCAGTTCATCTGTACCATTTTTCTAGGTTCCACATACATGCGTTAATATACGATATTTGTTTTTCTCTTTCTAACTTACTTCACCCTGTATGACAGTCTCTAGATCCATCCATATCTCAACAAATTACTCACTTTGGTTCCTTTTTATGGCTGAGTAATATTCCATTGTATATATGTACCACTACTTCTCTATCCACTCATCTGTTGATGGGCAGTTAGGTTGCTTCCATAACCTGGCTATTGTAAATAGTGCTGCAGTGAACATTGGGGTGCATGTGTCTTTTTGAATTATGGTTTTCTCTGGGTATATGCCCAGTAATGGGATTGCTGGATCATATGGTAATTCTGTTTTTAGTTTGTTAAGGAACCTCCATACTGTTCTCCATAGTGGCTGTATCAATTTACATTCCCACCAGCAGTGCAAGAGGGTTCCCTTTTCTCCACACCCTCTCCAGCATTTGCTGTTTGGAGATTTTCTGATGATGCCCATTCTAACTGGTGTGAGGTGATACCTCACTGTAGTTTGATTTGCATTTCTCTAATAATTAGTGATGTTGAGCAGCTTTTCATGTGCTCTTGGCCATCTCTATGTCTTCTTTGGAGAAATATCTATTTAGGTCTTCTGCCCATTTTTGGATTGGGTTGTTTGTTTCTTTAATATTGAGCTGCATGAGCTGTTTATATATTTTGGAGATTAATCCTTTGTCCGTTGATTCGTTTGCAAATATTTTCCCCCATTCTGAGGGTTGTCTTTTCATCTTATTTGTAGTTTCCTTTGCTGTGTAAAAGCTTTTAAGTTTCATTAGGTCCCATTTGTTTATTTTTGTTTTTATTTCCATTACTCTAGGAGGTGGATCAAAAAAGATCTTGCTGTGATTTATGTCAAAGAATGTTCTTCCTATGTTTTCCTCTGAGAGTTTTATAGTGCCCGGTCTTACATTTAGGTCTCAAATCCGTTTTGAGTTTATTTTTGTGTATGGTGTTAGGGAGTGTTCTAATTTCATGCTTTTACATGTAGCTCTCCAGTTTTCCCAGCACCACTTATTGAAGAGACTGTCTTTTCTCCATTGTATATCTTTGCCTCCTTTGTCATAGATTAGTTGACCATAGTTGTGTGGGTTTATCTCTGTGCTTTCTCTCTTGTTCCATTGATCTATGTTTCTGCTTTTGTGCCAGTACCATATTGTCTTGATTACTGGAGCTTTGTAGCATTGAAGTCAGGGAGTCTGACTCCTCCAGCTCGTTATTTTCACTCAAGACTGCTTTGGCTATTCACAGTCTTTTGTGTCTGCATACAAATTTTAAGATGATTTGTTCTAGTTCTGTAAAAAATGCCATTGGTAATTTGATAGGGGTTGCATTGAATCTGTAGATTGCTTTGGGTAGTGTAGTCATTTTCACAATGTTGCTTCTTCCAATCCAAGAGCATGGTATATCTCTCCATCTGTTTGTATCATCTTTAATTTCTTTAATCAGTGTCTTCTAGTTTTCTGCATACAGGTCTTTTGTCTCCCTAGGTAGGTTTATTCCTAGGTATTTTATTCTTTTTATTGCAATGGTAAATAGTAGTGTTTCCTTAATTTCTCTTTCAGATCTTTTATATTAGTGTACAGGAATGCAAGAGATTTCTGTGCATTAATTTTGTATCCTGCAGCATTACCAAATTCATTGATTAGCTCTAGTAGTTTTCTGGTGGCATCTTTAGGATTCTCTATGTATAGTATCATGTCATCTGCAAACAGTGACAGTTTTACTTCTTCTTTTCCAATTTGTATTTCTTTTTCTTCTCTAACTGCCATGGCTAGGACCTCCAAAACTATGTTGAATAATAGTGGTGAGAGTGGACATCCTTGTCTCGTTCCTGATCTGAGAGGAAATGCTATCAGTTTTTCACCATTGAGAATGATGTTTGCTGTGGGTTTGTCGTATATGGCCTTTATTATCTTGAGGTAGTTTCCCTCTATGCCCACTTTCTGGAGAGTTTTTATCATAAATAAGTATTGAATTTTGTGAAAAGCTTTTTCTGCATCTATTGAGATGATCATATGGTTTTTATTCTTCAGTTTGTTAATATGGTGTATCTCATGGATTTATTTGTATATATTGAAGTATCCTTGCATCCCTGGGATAAATCCCATTTGATCATGGTGTATGATCCTTTTAATGTGTTGTTGGATTCTGTTTGCTAGTATTTTCTTGAGGATTTTTGCATCTATATTCATCAGTGATACTGGTCTGTAATTTTCTTTTTCTGTAGTATCTTTGTCTGGTTTTAGTATCAGGGTGATGGTGACCTCCTAGAATGAGTTTGGGAGTGTCCCTTCCTCTGCAAGTTTTTGGAAGAGTTTGAGAAGGATAAGTGTTAGCTCTTCTCTAAATGTTTGATAGAATTCACCTGTGAAGCCATCTGGTCCTGGACTTTTGTTAGAAGATTTTTAATCACAGTTTCAATTTCATTACTTGTGATTGGTCTGTTCATATTTTCTGTTTCTTCCTGGTTCAGTCTTGGAAGGTTATACGTTTCTAAGAATTTGTCCATTTCATCCAGGTTGTCCTTTTTATTGGCAAAGAGTTGCTTGTAGTAGTCTCTTAGGATGCTTTGTATTTCTGCGGTGTCTGTTGTAACTTCCCCTTTTTCATTTCTAACTTTATCGATTTGAGTCCTCTCCCTCTTTTTCTTGATGAGTCTGGCTAATGATTTATCAATTTTGTTTATCTTCTCAAAGAACCAGCTTTTAGTTTTATTGATCTTTGCTATTGTTTTCCTTTTTTCTATTTCATTTATTTCTGCCTTGAACTTTATGATTTCTTTCCTTCTGCTAACTTTGGGTTTTGTTTGTTCTTCTTTCTCTAGTTGCTTTAGGTGTAATGTTAGATTGTTTGAGATTTTTCTTGTTTCTTGAGGTAGGCTTGTATAGCTATAAACTTCCCTCTTAGAACTGCTTTTGCTGCATCCCATAGGTTTTGGATCGTTGTGTTTTCATTGTCATTTGTCTCTAGGTAATTTTTGATTTCCTCTTTGATTTCTTCAATGATGTCTTGGTTATTTAATAATGTATTGTTTAGCCTCCATGTTTTTTCATTTTTTACGTTTTTTTCCCTGTAATTGATTTCTAAACTCATAGCGTTGTGGTCAGAAAAGATGCTTGATATGATTTCAGTTTTGTTAAATTTACTGAGGTTTGATTTGTGACCCAAGATGTGATCTATCCTGGAGAATGTTCCATGCGCACTTGAGAAGAAAGTGTAATCTGCTGTTTTTGGATGGAATGTCCTAAAAATATCTATTAAATCTATCTGGTCTGTTGTGCCATTTAAAGCTTGTGTTTCTTTATTAATTTTCTGTTTGGATGATCTGTCCACTGGTGTAAGTGAGGTTTTAAAGTCCACCACTATTATCGTGTTACTGTCGATTTCCTCTTTTATAGCTTTTAGCAGTTGCCTTATGTATTGAGGTGTTCCTATGTTGGGTGCATATATATTTATAATTGTTATATCTTCTTCTTGGATTGATCCCTTGATCATTATGTAGTGTCCTTCCTTGTCTCTTCTAATATGCTTTATTTTAAAATCTATTTTATCTGATATGAGTATAGCTGCTCCAGCTTTCTTTTGATTTCCATTTGCATGGAATATCTTTTTCCATCCCCTCACTTTCAGTCTGTATGTGTCCCTCGGTCTGAAGTGGGTCTCTTATAGACAGCATATATACAGGTCTTGGTTTTGTATCCATTCAGCAAGCCTGTGTCTTTTGGTTGGAACATTTAGTCCATTTACGTTTAACGTATTTATGGATATCTATGTTCCTATGACCATTTTCTTAATTGTTTTGGGTTTGTTTTTGTAGGTCCTTTTCGTCTCTTGTGTTTCCCACTTAGAGAAATTCCTTTAGCATTTGTTGTAGAGCTGGTTTGGTGGTGCTGAATTCCCTTAGCCTTTGCTTCTCTGTAAAGCTTTTGATTTCTCCATCGACTCTGAATGAGATCCTTGCCGGGTAGCGTAATCTTGGTTGTAGTTTCTTCCCTTTCATCACTTTAAGTATATCATGCCAGTGCCTTCTGGCTTGTAGGGTTTCTGCTGAGAAATCAGCTGTTAACTTTATGGGAGTTCCCTTGTTTGTTATTTGTTGTTTTTCCCTTGCTGCTTTCAATAATTTTTCTTTGTCTTTAATTTTTGTCAATTTGATTACTATGTGTCTTGGCGTGTTTCTCCTTGGGTTTATCCTGTATGGGACTTGCTATGCTTCCTGCACTTGGGTGGCTATTTCCTTTCCCACGTTAGGGAAGTTTTCGACTATAATCTCTTTAAGTATTTTCTCTGGTCCTTTCTCTCTCTCTTCTCCTTCTGGGACCCCTGTAATGCGAAGGTTGTTGCGTTTAATGTTGTGCCAGAGGTCTCCTACTTTGTCTTCATTTCTTTTCATTTTTTTTTCTTTATTCTGTTCCACAGCAGTGAATTCCACCATTCTGTGTTCCAGGTCACTTATCCGTTCTTTTGCCTCAGTTATTCTGCTATTGATTCCTTCTAGTGTAGTTTTCATTTCAGTTATTGTATTGTACATCTCTGTTTGTTTGTTCTTTAATTCTTCTAGGCCTTTGTTAAACATTTCTTGCATCCTCTCAATCTTTACGTCCATTCTTTTTCCAAGGTCCTGGATCATCTTCACTATCATTATTCTGAATTTTCTGGAATGTTGCCTATCTCCACTTCATTTAGTTGTTTTTCTGGGCTTTTATCTTGTTCCTTCATCTGGTACATAACCCTCTGCCTTTTCATCTTGCCTGTATTTCTGTGAATGTGGTTTTTGTTCCACAGGCTACAGGATTGTAGTTCTTCCTGCTTCTGCTGTCTGCCCTCTGGTGGATGAGGCTATCTAAGAGGCTTGATGGGAGGGGAGGGTGGTGGGTAGAGCTGGCTGTTGCTAGGGTGGGCAGAGCTCAGTAAAACTTTAATCCACTTGACTGTTGATGGGTGGGGCTGGGTTCCCTCCCTGTTGTTTGTTTGGCCTGAGGCAACCCTACACTGGAGCATACCTGGGCTCTTTGTTGGGGCTAATGAAAGACTCTGGGAGGGCTCACGCCAAGGAGTACTTCCCAGAACTTCTGCTGCCAGTGTTTTTGTCCCCACGGTGAAACAGAGCCACCCCCCGCCTCTGTAGGAGACCCTCCAACACTAGCAGGTAGGTCTGGTTCAGTCTCCCGTGGGGTCACTGCTCCTTGCCCCGGGTCCCGATGTGCACACTAGTTTGTGTGTGCCCTCCAAGAGTGGAGTCTCTTTTTCCCTAGTCCTGTCAAAGTCCTGCAATCAATTCCCACTAGCCTTCAAAGTCTTATTCTCTAGGAATTCCTCCTCCCATTGCCAGACCCCCAGGTTGGGAAGCCTGACGTGGGGCTCAGAACCTTCACTCCAGTGGGTGGACTTCTGTGGTATAAGTGTTCTCCAGTCTGTGAGTCACCCACCCAGCAGTTATGGGATTTGATTTTACTGTGATTGCGCCCCTCCTACCATCTCATTGTGCCTTCTCCTTTGTCTTTGGATGTGGGGTATCTTTTTTGGTGAGTTCCAGTGTCTTCCTGTCGATGACTGTCCAGCAGCTAGTTGTGATTCTGGTGTTCTCGCAAGAGGGAGTGAGAGCACGTCCTTCTACTCCGCCATCTTGGTTCCTCCTCTGAGAGTGTATTTTAATACTACTGATTATTGATAGTTTGGGACTTTTATAACCACTATGTTTTGTTTTTTCTCTGCTATTCTTTCTTATTTTTTTCTCTTTACATGCTTTTGTTGGATAGATTAAGCTTTTATTTTACTCATATATATAAAACATACTTAAAATACAAACATACTATGTCTATTCTTCTAGTGGTTAACCTTACTTATAAAACATTTTAATTTGATTTTTGTCAAAATAATACTTTCACATAAATTTTTTAAATAGATGATGGTAAAAATTTCATGAAGGAAATCAGTTCTCTGTAACTTTTCTTGGTGGGTTTTCCCACACCTCCTGTGATGGTGAGAGAGGGGTAGGCTGAGCTTCCAGACGGCAGACAGACTGTCTCAGGAGCAGACCGTCAGGGCTCTTGGTTTCTCCTTCTGTGGCTGCCGCCAGTTCCTCTGCTCTGTCCCTGGGGCCAGCGTCTCTCCTGGCCACTGCTTGGTAAAGCACCCAGCTGCTCCCACGCTGGTGCCCCAGTCCTTGACCTGACCATTTCCCCAGAGTTCCCGCCTTACTCTTCATATTCTTGTCTTCTAAAGCCACTCCCATCTTTGGCAGCCATCCTCTGTTGAAACTTTGGGGCTGCAGTTCCCCCCATCTACTTTCCACCTTTTAGGGATTTCTCTCTTCCTAGTCCACAGAAAATAGCAAGCATCCTGTCTCATTTTTCCAGCACTGGTGGAGACATTGTCCATCACTGGGATGAACGGGAGGCAGGAACATGGGCTCAGTCCACCATATTGAGCTAAATTCCAAATTTTCCTTTGATCCTTGGTGAAAATTTTACATGGCCCCATTTTGGGGAAAACGTTTCTAACTTGCTTAATAGGATGAAATGAGGAGAGGAGACAAATTGGACCCTGAGGCTCCAAAATCTAGGAAATGTGAATAAGGATATGGTCATGTCCTACCTGACACTTCAGTTTCTGCCTTTCCAAGTCCCTCTCTCTTGGCTCACTCATGTCCCATCACCCCACATCCACTGTCCTTTCCAATTCTCATACCTGGCGTGACTCGAAGCAGGAGACATTTCAGTATCAACTCCCCTTAAAGGTGTGAGATTTGATGGATAAATCAATAAGCAGATCAATGCATTTGGAAGATATCACTTCACAAAATCCAAGGTATCATTGTCTGTAATCTGAGGAGAACATGATTTTGACTTTGAATTGTGAGGGTTGTGCTTCAAAGATTCTTGGTGTAGTAGAAGAAAGAACATGGCCTCGGGGGAAAATCAGAAATGGGTTTGCTTCCTGGTGCTGCTCTCACAGCTAGTTTAATTCCCTGACTAACCTCTTTGAGTCTCAATTTCTTAATCTGTAAAACTGGAATAAGAATATCTTCTCTGAAATAAGTACCACACCTACTCCGTACACTGTAGCCCAAGCCGCCATACCTCTCACTGGAATGTTGGAAAAATTCCTGAATGGTCTCCCTGCCTTCATTGCTGCTCCCCCTCCAGTCTATGTCCAGCCCAGCAGGCCCTCAGATCAAGCCATTCTCTGTGACTCTGCGCAGTTCCTGCATTTCACTCAAAGTAAAAGCCCAAGTCATTACTGTTACAGTTCTACCAGATCTGGTCCCTTGTTCCCTCTCTGACCTCTTGTCCTATTACTCTCCCTTTACTCCCTGTTTACCAGCCCCACAGGCTTCCTTGCTATCCCTCAAACATACCAGGCTGCTTCCACCTCAGGGACCTTGGCACTGGCTCCACTCTTCTGGGGTGTGCTTCTCCAGATAGCCAAGTAGCTTTCTTTGCTCAAATGTCACTCTCTTAGTCAGACCTCTCTATGACACTCTGTCAAAAATGTTAGCCCTACCCCCAGTACTTCTTCTGCATTGATTTTTCCTCTTAGCAGTTATCACTAGCTAACATATTATATATTTTACTTATTTGTATTGCTGTTGTCTGTTTCTACAACTGGAATGGACGTTCCATAAGGACAGGGATTTTTAAACAATTCTAATTGCTATTATCTAGCACTTGGAATCGTTTCTAGTTCATAGTAGGTGCTCAGTACATATTAGCTAGAGATAGTGTTTGTAAAGCAAAAAGACATAGAGTAGTGGTTAAGAGTGAAGCTTCAAAAACTAGAATCCAGAGATTCCAATCTAGTTTTAATATTTATAAGGCATATAACCTTGGGCAAGTTACTTAACCTCCCTGGGCCTCAGTTTTATCATCTTTAATATGGAACTGGTACTAGTACCTATGCACAGAGTTGTTGGGAAGATTAAATGAGATGATACATATAAAGTGTTTAGAACAATGACTGACACATAGTAAGACATGTCTAGCACACAGTAGGTGTTCAGTTTAATGGTAGTTACAATCATTATTAAACTCAATCCGTAAGAGTATGGGGGCCTCAGAGAATAAGCAGGTTTAAGAAGTGGATGATGCAGTTATCTGATTAGACCTAATGAAAGCCAAGCTCGTGAGCTAACAAAGGAACTGTGGCTAAACTGACTATCTCTAATTTAACTATACATATGCAGCTTATGCTAATAATATCCAATTCCAAACAGCTGATTAAGCACAATATGATTAAGGGAGAAATAGCACCAATAGGACAAAGGGTGTGGTCACCAGGTTGGTGAATTTACAAGGCTCACTTCATCTCTTAGGGAGCTCAGAGTATAATTAACCAGAGGGGAGCATAGAGGCCTTCTGTTTGAGAGTCCCCTGAACAGTCCTGTCACAGTTGGTTGAGGAGGCAGGCGCAGGATATTATTAACTGTCCCATAAGCGAAACTCCACAAAAGCAAAGTTGTCCTGTATCAGCAAATTCCACTGCAGACATATCATCCAGCCACAGAAGAGTAATTTCTGGAAGCAAAGGAGCTACTAAACACGTGATTCCTAAACAGTGAGATGAAGGCAGTGCCTCCCCTTCATCCAACGACTTCTCCTTCTGATGTTGAGTTTGTGGATTTCGGATGGTTCGTGTAGATAATTAGTGTTGGTAAATTCCATAAGCCATTAGATAATCTAAAGGAATTATAAGCCTTTTTATTATTCTATGCTCATACTTATAAAACGGTAGCAGAATAAAGAAAAAAATCCTTAAATGAGTTTATTTTCCCAATAACCAGTTTTACTGGCCTACTCTTGATTGGTTGAGCTGGCTATTAATGTGATGTTATGGAGACACGATCTGCTTAATGTATGGAGTATGCAAAAGAAAGAACCATGACCACGTATTACTTGAGCCCCTGCACAAAACGCTACTCACACGGGTGCCCTGCCTCACGCCCCAGAGCTCCCCTGCCCTTCCCAAAGAGAGAGTCTTTGGGATCAATCTTGCCCCTGGACTGGAAGTACAATCTAGTTCCACACAGCATCAGTGAATCTTCAAGCCAGACTGACTTGGTACCCTCTTTCTAACTGCTGAGATCTGCTTGGTTCCCTCACATCTGGTAATCTGCTCCTTGTCTGCATCCCTACAGGCAGAGCTCCTATTTGGATGACAGTTTCTGCCTGTCCACCTTCAGGCCCTTGTCCTCCCTTTCCAGCTAGAGTTCTTTCTACAGCCTGCAGCCCTTCCCTCCATTTCCATTCCACTGGGTTAGTCTAGGTCAGGTCTGGTATCTTCCACTTGGCCTGATCATGTAGCAGGAATTTTCATATGCATTCCCTCATTTTATACGCACAGCTCTGTGATGCAGGTGTCCAAATTTTTATTTTAGAGTTCAGGAAATTGAGGCTTAGAGAGGTTAAACGTCTTCCCCATCTGAAGCCAAGAATTAAGTGAAGACCAGATTTTATATGCATACATTAAAATATTATTCATCATAAAAAGGCATGAGGGACTTCCCTGGTGGTGCAGTGGTTAAGAATCCACCTGCCATTGCAGGGGACGCAGGTTCGAGCCCTGGTCCAGGAAGATCCCACATGCCGCGGAGAAACTAAGCCCACGAGCCACAACTACTGAGCCTGTGTGCCACAACTACTGAAGCCCACACGCCTAGATCCCATGCTCCGCAACAAGAGAAGCCACTGCAATGAGAAGCCCCCACACCGCAATGAAGAGTAGCCCCCACTCGCCACAACTAGAGAAAGTGCACGTGCAGCAGCGAAGACCCAATGCAGCCAAAAATAAATAAATAAATAAATTTTTAATTTGCTAAAAGAAAAAAAAAAAGGCATGAAGTACTGATACATGCTACAATGTGGATGAACCTGGAAAGCATTCTGCTAAGTGAAAGAAGCTAGACATAAAATGTCACATGTTGTATGATTCCACTTATATGAAATACCAGAATAAGTAAACCCATAGAGACAGAACACAGAATGTTGGCTGCCAGAAACTGCACTGAAAATGTTTTGGAACTGTATACAGGTGGTGGTCGCACAACATAGTGAATACACTAAATGCCACTGAATTGTTCACTTTAAAATGGTTAATTATTATTATTATTATTTTTTTTTTTTTTTTTGCGGTACGCGGGCTTCTCACTGTTGTGGCCTCTCCCGTTGCGGAGCACAGGCTCCGGACGCGTAGGCTCAGCGGCCATAGCTCATGGGCCCAGCCACTCCACGGCATGTGGGATCTTCCCGGACCGGGGCACGAACCCGTGTTCCCTGCATCGGCAGGCAGACTCTGAACCACTGCGCCACCAGGGAAGCCCTGGTTAATTTTTTTTATGTTACGTGAATTTCACCTCAATGTTTTTTAAAAGCCAAGTCTTTTGACTTTCAGAGCTTGAGCTTCTTTCACTGAATTACTTGTTTGCCAAATTTAAAAATAGAAAAAAAATAATGATATTCTATAACATTTTCAAATTAGCTATAGAAAAGTAATTATTATTTTAATATGTGAAACACCAAGAAAGATTTTAAATTTAAATAATATCATTATAAAAGTAAAACAGATACATGAAAAAGTTCAAACATTATAGATAGAAGAGTACAGATAATGATACAAGCTACTGCCCAGCCACTCCACTCACTCCCTAGAGATAAGCATTATTAACAGTTGTCTGTGTAAACTTCCAGAAGGTTTTCTGAGCATATGCATGACCACATAGTCCTGCCTTTGCTCTTTGTTTAAAATTAACAATAGCTGTTAAAGAACTTTTATAAGAGAAAAATCTATCCAGCTCATGAATTCTAACAGTTGCACAATATTGCATTTTATGGACCTACCATAAATTTATTTAACTTCCCCCTCATCCTAATATTATTAGCACTTTTCTTCTCCAAGTAGTCCTCTATTCTCATGTGTCATATTTAAAAGCCATTTATATGTCTAAGCAGTAACAGTGATTTTCAAACTTTAGTGTGAATAAGAATCACCTATAGAGCTTAGTAAAAATGAGAATTCCTGAGCCTTTTTCCTAGAGACTCTGATTGGGTATGTCTGGGGTGAGTCCAATAACTTTCATTTTTTAATAAGCACCCCAGGTTATTCTAATGCAAGTGGTTCCTAATTCTACTTTGAGTAATACTGAAACAAAGTAAAGGACCTCATTTCATTCCAGCAAACCATTGTTGAACTGTTGCTATATTCTAAAATCTGTGTATATTCTGGGAGTGCAAACACTAATAAAACAAGGCCCTTGCCTCATGTGCCACTGGGTTGCTGGTGCCTCGCTGCTTCTGGGGTCACTGCTGTTGCAGTGACCCCAGAAGCAGCAACAATGGAAAAGACAAGTAAACCATCCAGTGCCACAACATGAGGAACATACAGCAGAGGTGCATAAAAGATGCTAGAGCTGGGAAAGGAAAGATTTACCTTGGGCAGAAATCAGGGGAGGCTTCATGAAGGAGGTGACAACTGAGCAGTCAGTGGTGGATTTCTAAGGAGGTGGAGCTTGAAGTAGTATAAGCCAAAGCTGTTAGACAGAGGGAACATCATTTGAATAGTCATGGAAGTGAGAGAAAACAGAGTGTTCTCTGGAAGAGTCTACTGGAAAAAAAAAAAAGAAAGAAAGAATGGTCACATCACTGAGTGTGCCATGTTAAGGAGCTGACCTTTATCTGTGGGTTATAGAAACATGGACTATTTTGAGCAGAAAAGTAACAGGGTCCAACTTGCATTTTAAAGATAATTGTGGCTACAGTGTTAAAGATGGATTCAAGGGATCCTAAAGCTGGAGGGAGGGAGATTCATTTAGAGGTTATCACAAAATCATGTCAAAATGATGATAGTTAAAAGAGAAATGTGTGAAAGCACTAGAAGAAAATGTAAAATGACCGTCTTATGACGTTAAGTAGGGAAAATGCTTTTTAAATATGTTACAAACCTCAGAGGTCAGAAAAGAAAAGACTGATAAATTGGACAATGTAAAAAGACAAAGTTCTGACATCAGCATGGTGGCAGCATGAGATGCTCCCTTTGTCTCTCCTATTCAACCTACAACTGGTAAAACATCAGTAACCCAACAAAGATGCTTCTGCCCAATACCCCAGGATGCCAGAGGATCCCAAACATCTGTACATCTACAGATGGGTGGAACGGGACACAAAGAGGAGGAGGAGCCAGGAAAACAGCAAAGGTGGTGCCTGAGATCCCAGCTTCTCCCTACCGCGCCCCACACCGTAGCAGCTGAGCCTACAGTCCCAGAGAACCCAGTAGCAGTAGGGGAGGCAGCACACACGACCCCAGCCTCCCTACTGCAGTGGCACCCACGGCCACAGGGAACTGGGCAACAGCAGCAGCAGGGCCTGTGACCCAGGTCCCTCCAGCCACAGAAGCACCTGTGACTCTGTCCCCCCCAGCAGCAGTGGCACTGGCAAACCCAACAACCCCAGTCATAGCAGAGGTGCTTGTGACCCTGGCTTTCCCCCTCCCCCAATGGCGGCAATGCCCAGGACCCAGGCAACCCTGGACGTGGTGGAGGCACCCGCCATCCTGGTGCCCTACGTGACAACACCAGGAATAGCAGTGACATCAGCAGCAGCAGGGCACCAACAACCCTAGAGGCATAAGCAGCAACAAGGAGGGCACAGGGTGACAACACTGGTAGAGGCATTAGAGGGTGGAAAGTGCCTATTCTCAAACATAGCCAAAGGCATCTCAGGTAAGAGAAACCAGAAATTTGTGCTAAAGCCCTACCTACTGAAAAACAAAGAAAGGTCTCTAATTACCAATCTGTTGAATAGTTAGAATCAAGTAAAAAAAGCTTTACCTAAAGAAAGGGGTTTGCTACTTCAAAGATGCCAGCAGAGAAACAACTCATCAAGCACCATGAAAAACCATGGTAACAGTATCACAGAAAGAAAATAACAATTCTCCAGAAGCCAAACTTAAAGTCACAGCAATAGCAATCTGATAGAGAATTCAAAATAGAAAGAAACTATTTATGAAGAAAGTGAGCTGTAAGAAAACTCAGAAAAGTAGCTCAATGAGCTCAAGAATAAAATTAATGAACAGAAGAAATCTCTTTGATATCTTACCAAAGAGATCAAAACTAAAAAAAGAACCAGACAGAAATTCTGGAGCTGAAGAACTCAATAAATAAGATGAAGAATGCATTAGAAAGCATTGGAAATAGAGCAGACCATATAGAAGAGAGCATTAGCAAGCTCGGAGACAGGAAAAAAATGAAGAAACTCTATGAGGGCTATCCAACTCTTTTAGCAAGGGCAACATTAGGGTAATGGGTATCCCAGAAGGAGACAAGAGGGAGAAGGGAGCAGAGAATTTATTTAAAGAAATAATAGCTGAGAACTTCCCAAACCTGGGGAAGAAACTGGATGTACATGTCCATGAAGCTAAGAGAACATATAATTATTTCAATGCAAAAAGACCTTCGCCAAGACACATTATTTTAAAACTGTCAAAAGTCAATGACAAAAAAAAAAATTAAAGGCAGCCAAGGGAAAAAGCCTACAAAAGAACCCCCTTTAGGCTATCACCATATTTCTCAGCAGAAACTCTAAAGGCCACAAGACAGTGGAATGACATACTCAAAATATTGAAAGATAAAAACTGTCAGCTAAGAATACTCTGTCCAGCAAAGTTATCCTTCAGATATGAAGGAAAAATAAAGGCTTTCCCAAACAAACAAAAGCTGAAGGAGTTCATCATCATAAAACGTGCCTTACAAGAAATGTTGAAAGTAGCTCTTCTACCTGAAACAAAAAGGCAAAATCACACAAAACTTTGAGTAAGGTGATAAATAGAATCATAAAAATGAAAATCTATATCAAAATAGGTTATTAAACAATTATAAAGGTTAAAGAGAAAAAAGCAGTAAAAAATAACTATAGCTACTTCAACTTAGTAACACATTCACAACATAAAATAGGATAATTTGAGACAACCAGAACATAAAAGGGGAAAAGAAAAAGGACAGAACTGGTATAGGCAAATAGAGATAAAAGGCTATCCTCAGAAAAAGGACTGTTTTGTCTATGAGACATTTTATACAAACCTTATGGAAACCACAAAATATAGATCTAGAGCAGAGACATGAAACAAAGAAAGAGAAAACTGAGGAAAACATCACAGAAAACTATCAAACTAAAATGGCAGACAAAAACACAAGGAAAAAGAAATAATGGAGACATAGAGCAAACAAAACAAACGATAAAATGGCAGTACTAAGTCCTCATGTATCAATAATCAGTCTAAATGTAAAGGTATTGAATTCACCAATCAAAAGACATAGAGTACTGGACGGATTAAAACACAAAACTCAATTATATACTGCCTCCAGAAGACTCATCCCAGCTCTAAAGACAAACATAGATTCAAAATGAAGGGATAGAATATGATATTCCAAGCAAATCGCAGCCAAAAGAAAGCAGGTGCAGCCACACTCATATCAGAATAAAAATAGACTTCAAGCCAAAAAAGGTAACGAGAGACAAAGATAGACATTGTATAATGATAAAAGGGGCAACTCATCAAGAAGCCATACAGTTATTAATATATATGCATATACCATAGGAGCATCAAAATATATAAAGCAAATATTAACAGAGCTAAAAGAAATTGACAGCAACACAATATTAGTAGGGGGCTTTAACACCCCACTTACATCAATGGATAGATTATCCAGACAGAAGGTCATAAAGGAAACAACAGCCTTAAATGGAACATTAGTTCAGATGGACATAATAGATTTATACAGAACATTCCATCCAAATGCAGCAGAATACACATTCTTCTCAAGTACACATGAAACATTCTCAATGATAGTCATTATGTTAGAACACAAGTCTCAATAAATTTAAGAAGATTAAAAATCATATCAAGCATCTTTTCCAACCACAGTAGTATAAAACTAGAAATCAACTACAGAAGAAAGCTGGAAAAATCACAAATATGTGGAGACTAAACAGCATGCTACTGAACAACTATTGGCTCAATAGAGAAATTAAAGGAAAAAAAATTTTTTTTTTGGCTGCGTAGGGTCTTTGTTGCTGCACGCGGGCTTTCTCTAGTTGCGGCGAGTGGGGCTACTCTTCATTGTGGTGTGCAGGCTTCTCATTACAGTGGCTTCTCTTGTTTCCGAGCATAGGCTCTAGGCACACAGGCTTCAGTAGTTGCAGCATGTGGGCTCACTTGTTGTGTCTCGTGGGCCCTAGAGCACAGGCTCAGTAGTTGTGGTGCACAGACTTAGTTGCTCCACAGCATGTGGGATCTTCCCAGACCAGGGCTCAAACCCGTTTCCCCCGCATTGGCAGGTGGATTCTTAACCACTATGCCACCAGGGAAGCCCAAAGAGAATTTTTTTTTAACCTGAAGACAAATGAAAATGAGATATGACGTACCAAAATCTATGGGATGCAGCAAAAGCAGGACTAAGAGAGATGTTTATAGCAAATACAGGCCTACCTCAAAAAAACAAGAAAATGTCAATTAAACACTAGACCCTTACACCTAAAGGATCTGGAAGAAAAAGAAAAAGCAAATCCTAAAGTTAGTGGAAAAAAGGAAATGATAAAGATCAGAGCAGAAATAAATGAAATAGAGACAATACAAAATTCATTTTAGACAATAGAAAATATCAATGAAACTAAGAACTGATTCTTTGAAAAGTTAAACAATTGACAAAGCTTTAGCTAGACTCACTAAGAAAAAAAGAGAAGATTCAAATAAAATGAGAAATTAAAAAGGAGAAATTACAACAGATACCACAGAAATACAAAGGATTATAGAAGAATACTATGAACAGCTATACAGCAACAAATTGGACAACCTAGAAGAAATGGATAAATTAGAATCGTACAACCTCCCAATACTGAATCATGAAAAAACAGAAAATCTGAATAGACTGATCACTAGTAAGGAGAACAGTTTTAACCAAAGAGGTGAAATACCTGTACACTGAAAACTATAAGACATTGTTTAAAGAAATTGAAGACACAGATAAATGGAAGGATATTTCATGCTTATGGATTCAAAGTATCAATATTGTTAAAATGTCCATACTACTTAAAGCAATCTATACATTCAATGCAATCCCTATCAAAATTCCAATGGCATATTTCACAGAACTTGAACAAAAAATTATAAAATTTGTATATGGAACCACAAAAGACCCCGAATAGCCAAAGCAATCCTGAGAAAAAAGAGCAAAGCTGGAAATATCACACTCCCTGATTTCAACTTATACTAAAAAGCTATTACATACTATTGGCAGTAAAACAGACACACAGATCAATGGAACAGAACTGAGAGCCCAGGAATAAACCCACACATATGTGATCAATTAATTTACAGCAAAGGAGCAAAAGAACATACAATGGAGAAAGAATAGTCTCTTCAATAAATGGTGTTGAACTGACAGCCACATGCAAAAGAATGATTCTAGACCACTGTCTGACACTGTACACAAAAATCAACTCTAAATGGACTAAAGACTTGAATGAAGACGTGAAACCATAAAACTCCTGGAAGAAAACATAGGCAGTACATGCTCTGGCATCAGTCTTAGCAATGTCTTTCTGTATATGTCTCCTCAGGCAAGGAAACAAAAGCAAAAATAAACAAATGGGACTACAACAAACTAAAAAGCTCTGCACAGCAAAGTAAATCATCAACTAGACGAAAAGACAATCTACTGAATGAGAGAATATATTCGTAAATCATATATCCGGTAAGGGATTAATAATCAAAATATATAAAGAACTCATACAACTCAACAACAAAAAAAAACCAACTCAATTAAAAAACGGACAGAGAATCTTAATAGACATTTTTCCAAAGAAGACATACAGTTGGCCAATAGACACATGAAAAGAGGTTCAACATCACTAATTATTAAGGAATGTAAATCAAAACCATAACAAGATATCATCTCATACCTATTAAAATGGCTATCATTAAAAAAGGCAAGAGATAACAAGTTTTGGCAAGGATATGGGGGAAAGGGAACCCTTATACACTGTTAGTGGGAATGTAGATTGGTGCAGCCACAGTGGAATACAGTATGGTGATTACTCAAAAAATTAAGGCTAGAATTACCATACAATCCACTTGTTTCACTTCTGGGTATTTATCTGGAGAATATGAAAACACTAATTCAAAAAGATATATGCAACCCTATGTTGATCGCAGCATTATTTACAATAGTGAAGATTGTGGAAACAACTAAGTGCCCATAGACAGATGAATGGATGAAGACATGGTGTGTATATATATATGTGTGTGTGTGTGTGTGTGTATACACAGCCATTACAAAAAGATAAATCTTGCTGTTTGCAACAACATGGATGGGCCTTGAGGGTATTATGCTAAGTGAAATAAATCAGATGGAGAAAGACAAATAACATGATTGCACTCATATATGGAATATTTTAAATGAATAGCTAAACAAGCATTCAAACAAAACAAAAACAAGCCCATAGATACAGAACAGATTTGTGGTTACTAAAGCGGAAGGGGGTTGGGGGGAGCATAAAATGAGTTAAGGGGGTCAACTGTACGGTGACAGATTGAAACAAAACTTTTGGTGGTGAGCACACATAGTGTATACAGAAGTTGAAATATAATGTTGTACACAAACTCATATAATGTTTCAAATCAGTGTTACCTCAGCTAAAAAAAATAGAAAGGTTTCTGTGTGACATAAAAAAATAAAGGTCAAAATACAACAAACAGGCGAAATGTTTGCAACATGTATCAGAAGGGCTAATTTCCGTAATATATGAAGAATTTCTCTGAATCGCTGAGAATAGATGACTGATCCACTAGAAACACAGAGAAAACATGAGTAAACAATTCACAACTTACAAATGGCTTTTAAATATTAAAAATGCTTAATCTCATTCATAATTAGAGCCAGTGTGAAATAAAACTATAATTAAATAACATTTTCACCTATCAAATTATACTACCTTTTCAAAACTTAAAAAATTCCCCAAATACAAGAAATTATAAGGGCATAAGCTAATAAAATGGTTGTCATGCAGATAAATGTAGAATCCTAATGCACCAAGTAAAGATTGGGGACGGGCATCTATGCAGTTGCCCATGTGGAAAAATCTCTAAGCTCTTAGCTGATAATAAATGCAGTAAGGTGAAAGCTGAAAAGCAATATTCTCAGTATGATTCCTTTCATGTAAAAAAGTTTTTAAGTACCTTCACAAAATCCAAACAGTTTTATAATGTGATTTGTTTACAGAAACAAACAAAAGTATCTATTGGGATTTCAGACTGCCATAAAAGAAATATGTGATCCTGTTTAATGGAAATAAAGTAAATTTATTTATATAAATAAATAAATTTTTATTTTTATTTATATAAAATATATTTACTATAAATATAGTAAATCTATTTCCTCACATAGTAAATATAGGACAAGCTTTAGATTCATACATGTTTAAATTTCAATCCTTCCTATTGAAAGATTAGGATCAAGTAATTTAACATCTCTGATGTTTCATTTTCCTATCAGTAAAATGAGGGAACAATAATCCATTCTCAGAGTTTTGGAGGATTAAAGAGATAATGTGTAAAGCCCTTTAGCATGGGGCCTGGCACAGAATCTGTCCTTAATTAATGTCAATTCTCTTTCTCTTTCCCCTCCTCTCTCCTGGCCCCCTCCCCTTCCCTTCACATTAGACCACTTCCTGGCGAGAGTACTATAGTGGCCTGAGAAGTTGGTGGGGAGTACTTATCAAGAGAGATAATGGGAGAGTTCCTAGCAGAGTTAAAGCTATGGAATTTAAAACAGCTTGAGCCAGCCCCAGCAGAGCTTGGGAATAAAGGTGGGATAGAAAGAGCTGGAGTTCCAAGTAGAAAGAAGGGAAGAGGGCCCAAGAGAAGCAGTGCTGGACAGGCAGGCTCAGTAGCTCAGGTCAGCTGTAGGAACTTGCAGAAAATATTCGCATCTGCAGCATATTTTCAGAACTGTCTCCTTGGCTAGTAGGAGGAGGCTGAGAGGCAGACTGAGGAATATCCCCTCAGAGCCAAAGTAGGAGCAATGGCCAATGAGGAATCAAGGAAATCAGAGTCCCAGTTGGATCCAAGCAGGTCAGAGGACTGTGAGCTAGAGCCGGAAAGCAAATTAGAGCAGTCCTCTGACAACAGCTGAGGAGCTGATGAGACCATGCATAACTTTTTTTTTTTTTTTTTTTTGCGGTACGCGGGCCTCTCACTGCTGTGGCCTCTCCTGTTGCGGAGCACAGGCTCCGGACGCGCAGGCTCAGTGGCCATGGCTCACGGGCCTAGCCGCTCCGCGGCATGTGGGATCTTCCCGGACCGGGGCACGAACCCGTGTCCCCTGCATCGGCAGGCTGACTCTCAACCACTGCACCACCAGGGAAGCCCCATGCATAACCTTTGTTTCTCAGCTGGCAGCACTGTTCTAAGGAGCCAGGAAAACTCAAAGGAAAGTAGCTAAGTACCAGGGGAAATGTAAGTGCCTCTCTAAGAGTTTCCTAGCTATGGAGAGACAGAAGTTGATTTTTTTAAATATCTCTTTACAAAGGAAATCAAAACTGCTTAGGGACATGAGGGAAGAAGGTTAGCAATTCCTTGCTTCTAGGAACAAAGGTCAATCTTATGACATGACCTCCTTAACCAGTATGAATTAGTTAAGGTTCTCCAGAGAAACAGAACCAATAGGATATGTATAGACATATAAAAGGAGATTTATCATAGGAATTGGCTCACACAATTATGGAGGCGAGTCCCACGATTTGCCATCTTCAAGCTGGAGAACAAGGAGAGCTGGTAGTGTGGTTCAGTCTGAGTCCAAGGAGAACCAGGGGAGCAGACAATGTAAGTCCCAGCCTGAGTCCAAAGGCCCCAAAATGGAATGGGGGGCAGAGGATGGTATAAATCTGGGTCCAAGTCCAAAGACCTAAGAACCAGGAGCTCCTATGTTCAAGGGCAGGAGAAGATGAATGTCCCAGGACAAGCATAGAGCAAATTTTCCGCTTCCTTCACCTTTTTGTTCTATTCAGGTCCTCGAATGATTGGTCCTGAAAACAAAACAAACAACCCAATTGAAAAATGAGTCACAGACTGTTATCAGACACCTCACCAAAGAAAATATACAGATGGCAAATAAGCATGTGAAAAGGTGCTCCATACCATATGTCATCAGGGAAATGCAAATTAAAGCAACTATGAGATACCACTACTCATCTACTAGAAAGGCCAAAATCTGGAACACTGACAACACCAAATGCTGGTGAGAATGTGGACCACACTAACAGTTACTCATTGCTGGTGGGTGTGCAAAATGGTATAGCTACTCTGGAAGACAGTTTGGTGGTTTCTTACAAAACTAAACATACTCTTAACATATGATCCAGCAATCATGCTCCTTGGTATTTACTTACCCAAAGGAGTTGAAAATTTATGTCCACACAAAAACCTGCACACAGACGTTTATAAGAGCTTTATTTGTAATTGCCAAAACTTGGGACCAACCAAGAAGTCCTTCAGTAGATGAATGGATAATTAAGCAGTGGTACATACAGACAATGGAATATTATTCAGCACTAAAAAGAAATGAGCTATCAAACCATGAAAAGGCATGGAGGAACCTAAAATGCATATTAATAAATTACAGAAACCAATCTGAAAAGACTACATACTATATGATTCCAACTATGTGACAGCCTGGAAAAGGCAAAACTATTGCTAAAAAAAAAAGACAAACAGCCCAAAATGGAGTCACATATGCTAAGCCCCACATCACCAAACCAAGACTTAACTTACAGTTTCAACGCTCCTAGAAATGGAATCTTAAACCAATTGGTCAGGAATTAGCTGATGAGCCCTAGTTTGGTAATCTGCCTGATAGACCCCTACCATCCTCTAAAGGACAGTAACCTTGCAATAACCAACCTGCTTTTTTGCCTAGTATAATTTCCTTTTTCCCACTCTCTTCTGCTGTAAAAGTCTTTCATTTTGTATATTTCCTCAGAGCTCCTTTCCATGTGCTAGATTGGATGCTGCCTGATTCAAATTGATTTTTGCTCAAATAAACTCAAAATTTTTAATATGCCTGTTTATCCTTTAACACTATGAAGACAATAGAAAGATCAGTGGTTGGCAAGAGTGGAAAGAGAGAAATGGAAAGAGAGAAATGAATAGGCAGAGCACAGAGGATTTTTAAGGCAGTGAAAATACTCTGCATGATATTATAATGATGAATGTATGTCATTATACATTTGTCCAAACCCATAGAATGTACACCATCAGTAAACCTTAAGGTAAACTATGGACTTTGGGTGGTTATGATGTGTCAGTGTAGGTTCATCCTTAGTAAAAAATGTGAGTGATGTTAATAATGGGGGAGGCTGTGCATGAATGGGAGAAAGAGGTAGACAGGATCTCTGTACCTTCCTCACAATTTTGTTGTAAACCTAAAACTTCTCTAAAAATTTTAAGTCTCTGTAAAAAATAAAATAAAAAACCATTGTTAACCTATTAGATTGTTAAAGATTAATAAGATTGATAGTACCTAGTTGGTAAAGATATGAGAAGATAGCATTGTCATATAACTTTCATAGAACTGCATTATGGAGCAGTATTCTTGGGGAGCAAATTGGAAATATTTTGCAAAATGTAAATGATGTATAGACTGTTTATTCAGCAACTTTACTTCTAAAAACTTTTCTGACAATTTTTAAACAAATGGTCTGAGATAAATGTAGAAATTTTAATTGCAATATCGCTGTAATCACACACGCACACACACACACAACCAAAACAAGACCAGCCTAAATGTTCATTCATAAAGAAATAGTTAAATAAACCATGGTACACTGGAATAATGTGAAGCCATGAAAAAGAATGGGTTAAGATTTTCATGTACTACTAAGAAAGTATCTACAGGAGACATTGTTCAGTGAAAAAAAAAATGAATGTGCAATGCAGTATGATTTCATTTGGTTTAAATATATATGTATGTTTATGCACAGAAATTTTCTGGAAGGATAAGAATATGAGCATTATCATAGTATAATTCTATTTATAATATACATGGAAAATTTCTGGATAGATGGAGAAGATACTATTAATAGTGATTTCCTCTGGAGGAGCAAGGCTGAGTCAAGGAAGAATGAGGTCATCTTAGTTTTTATTCTATTATCATTCTGTATTGTTGAAAGTTTTTTAATCACATGCATGTATTGCTTTTATTACTAAAAATATATTTTTAAATGTTTGTTATTTATATTTCACTGGTCAATTTTCTTTTGGATTATTACAGTTTCATTATTATTTCACATTTATCTGTGGTACACATGAAATATGAGTTTGCCTTTCTCTTTCCCTTTTCCTGTTAGCCTTTGACTTTTTGTTGATATATACATACATATATATGAGTATAAAATAATAGGGCTCAGTGAAAAGTGTATTCACCATGTAACCAGACTCAGATCAAGAGATAAGAAACTGTACTAAACATGGATGTGGGAAAGAAATGCATTAGCAGAAGGGCAATATAAATAACACTCAATAAGTAAGAGAAAAAAATCAGTAAATAATGTCAGAGAAGAGGTGAACTTTTGTCAGAAACTTATCTAACCCTAAGGCACATCATTAAAATGTCTAACACAGTGGCAAAATAATGATAGTTTATATAAGTCTGTATGAGAGTGTATTATTTATATATTTATGTATTAGCAGTATATGCCACAAAAGAATTCTTTAGCTGCATGAAGTTTTTCAGTGGTATTGTTTCTTATACTCACTTACACCTCATCTAAGTGATTTTTTTGGTAGAAGCTATAACATTTATAAGTATTATGGACAATTTAAAATAAATGTCTTTTTAAGTAAAAAAAAAAAAAAGAAACAAGCACTACCAGCACCCAAAACCCCCTCTTACCCTTTTAATTTTATTTACAGTTTTTGAAGAAGAGTCTCCCTTGCTTTGGTTTTCAAACATAGTGCTCTGTTCCTTTGAAAATTCTTTCTTTTGTTTTGTGCATATAAAATCTTTCTTGATCTAGAGATAAAATGAATATTCACTCATATTTTTGTCTAGTATTAGTAGCATTTTATTTTTTTACATTACTCTGCTGGAGTTTGTGTAAAATGTCAATAAGAATTTCAATTAAATTGTTTTGCCGAATAGCCAATCTTACAAAATCTTTTGTTCCTGGGAGAACACAGCTAAGAGAATTTAACCAGCTTCATCATCCTAAATACACCATAGCACAAGAATCATCATTTTAGTTTAAGGAGAAGAGAAGGACCTCCCTGAAGTATTGATCATGGCTGCCCAGTACTGGAAAGAACAGCAGAAACATTTGTAATGGTGTAAAATAGTATGCATCCTTATGGTACAGTTTAAAAGTGAATCAGGGGGCATCCCTGGTGGCACAGTGGTTGAGAGTGCACCTGCCGATGCAGGGGACACGGGTTCGTGCCCCAGTCAGGGAGGATCCCACATGCCGCGGAGCGGCTAGGCCCGTGAGCCATTGGCCGCTGAGCCTGCGCGTCCGGAGCCTGTGCTCCGCAACGGGAGAGGCCACAGCAGTGAGAGGCCCGCGTACCGCAAAAAAAAAAAAAAAAAAAAGTGAATCAGGGACTTCCCTTGGTGGCACAATGGTTAAGAATCCGCCTGCCAATGCAGGGATCACGTATTCGATCCCTGGTCCGGAAAGATCCCATATTGCCGTGAAGCAACTAAGCCCATGCGTCACAACTACTGAGCCTACGCTCTAGAGCCTGTGAGTCACAACTACTGAGCCCACATGCCACAACTACTGAAGCCCATGTGCCTAGAGCCCGTGCTCCACAACAGGAGAAGCCAACGCAATGAGAAGCCCACGTGCTGCAGGGAAGAGTAGCCCCCACTCAACGCAACTAGAGGAAGCCTGTGTGCAGCAATGAAGACCCAACGCAGCCAAAAAAAGTTAATTGAACTTTGTACATACATATTTAGACATAGCTATACAGATGTTCTGGGAAGGGGAAGAAAAGGCCTTGGCTAAACATTATCCCAACAATCTTAAGTAGAAGAGAAAATAGAAAAAAGGGCATTGCCCGGACCACGGTGCATCAAAAGGGCAGCCTCTGATGTTTTCTGGGATAGAGACCACAAGATTATCCACAAATAAGCTGGGAGAGAGTTAAAAGATCGGCTCAGTGAGGGAGTTTAGCCACAAAGCACAAGAAAAATACACAAACAAGAAGTCAAAATCTGTATTCTAATTCTTTTTCCGCTCCTTACAAGCCACATGACCTTTAACAATCTAACTTTTCAAACTTGAGTTTTCTCATCCCTAAAAGGGACATGAAAATATCTGTCCTGCCTGTTTCACAGGGTTAACAAAGGATTAAACTGAAGATTTCAAAATGCTACATAAAGGATAGGATCACAGCACCAGTGTGGGAGTCCTCTTTGCACCAGTTTCCCCACATGCAGGAGGGTTGTACTTAACAGTTGAGTGGGAGAATGTTGGGTCAGGTGATGGATTCATCTGCATAACAGGCTGCGGAACAAGAATTTCAGGAAGTGAGAAGAGTCATTTGAGGACAAGTTTGAAAATTTTGAGAACTTTATTTCTGTGCTTTCCTTCCCAATGGGAAGGGATCATTCTGAAGCTGTAATGGAAAGAACATGGACTTTGGAGTCATGCCAAAATTCAAATCCAGGCTCTGCTCTTTTCTATCTGTGTTACATTAAGCATGTTTATTAACCTCTCTCTAAGCTTCATTTCCATCTTGTAAAATGGGGGAAAGAGCAATACTTTTTTTAAAAAATAAATTTATTTATTTATTTTTGGCTGAGTTGGGTCTTTGTTGCCGCGTGCAGGCTTTCTCTAGTTGCGTTGAGCGGGGGCTACTCTTCGTTGTGGTGCGTGGGCTTCTCGTTGCGGTGGCTTCTGTTGTTGCGGAGCACCGGCTCTAGGCGTGCGGGCTTCAGTAGTTGCGGCTCGCAGGCTCTAGAGTGCAAGCTCAGTAGTTGTGGCGCACGGGCTTAGTTGCTCCGCAGCACGTGGGATCTTCCCGGACCAGGGATTGAACCCGTGTCCCCTGCATTGGCAGGTGGATTCTTAACCACTGCGCCACCAGGAAAGCCCAGAGCAATACTTTTTTCAGAGTTATAAGGACATAATGCCTAGCACAGCTTAGGCACTTAACAGTTTCTGTAATTTCTATTCATATTTTCCTCTACTTATTTATAAATAAAAGATTTGTTATTTTAATATCAATAAATTAAATTTGATAAATGTGAACAAGAGATGCCTCTATGATGGTCACAAGGATATTAATATACCCTGTCATACTCTAGAGCAGGGTTTCTCAACAGTAGCAATGGTGACATTTTGAGAGGCGTCATGTTTTGTGGGGGCTATCCTGTGCACTGCAGGAGGTTTAACAGTATCCCTAGTCTCTGCACAGTAGATTCCAGTGGCATCCCCCAAGTCGTAACAACCAAAAATGTTTCCAGATATCACCAAATGTCTCCTGGGGGAACAGTTGCCCCCATTTGAGAACCACTGCTCTAGGAGACTTTTCTGGGTACGAAGGGGAAGATAGGAAATAGTTCCATCAAGGACAGGGCAATGGGAAGAAGACAATCAGAGATTTAGGGTCAACTACAAGTAAGGTTTTCCACAGTACAGTACAGAATTGGTTTTCACTTAAGCTGAATATTTACCCAGTAGTAAGCTAATACAAGGGATGAATTAGATGGGTGTTCGGTTCAGCACAGAGCTTAAAAGTTTAGATAAGATGACTCTTTATAGGAGACTCACTTAAATATTAGCTATCAGCAAAACTCCTGAAACATTAGAACATAGCCTATGCTCATGACAGGAGATTTTGGTAGTTTGGTTCATCCGAGTCAAAACCAGGAAATAATTAGATACAGTTAGGTCCTCTAATAGTATGGAGGACATTTTCTAGAAGGAGACTAGAATAGATATTGTCTCTGTCCTCATGTGTCTTAAATGAAGAGCTAGACCTTAAATAATGATCTTAATAAACATAAAATTTTAAACGGAAATAAGTGTTCAAAGAAAATTTCAGGGAGCTATGAGTGAAGAGCAAGGGTGCTTAACACTTGCTCAGAGACTAGTTTGGATAATATGGTACATGGCTCTTCCCTAGGGGGCTTTTTGCTATCCCTTGTGACACGTAGAAATATTTTCATTCAATTAAAAAATATTTATTGAAAGCCAAGTGATGAGTTAGATGTTGAAAATACACAAAGTAAAAAGACATTGTCGATTTCCATACTCTCTCCTTCAGTGATCTCTTCTAACCCCAAGGCATTGAATACCTCCTATAAACTGATGACCCCCCAAAGTATATTTCCATCTTGGATCTCTTCAATTGCCTTCACAGCATGTGAAACTGCATTTTTAATAGAGAACTTTCTTTTTTTCCCCAACCTACTTCTCCCTCAGTCTTCTCCGTCTCAGTCAATGGTAATGCCATCCATCCTTTTGCTTAGGCCAAAACATTTGTAGTCATCCTTAACCACCCTTTTTTTTTTCTCACAACTCATATCCACTCCATCAACAGAGTCTGTCATCCTGGCATTCAAAATATTTACAGAATCCATCCACCGCTCATCACGCTCACTGCAAATACCCTGGCCCAAGTCACCATTATTGCTTTCTTGGATTATTACCATGGCCTCCTAACTGGTCTTCCACCTTCTGTTTGTGCCCCCTTCCGTCTATTCTCAACACAACATGCAGAGAGAACCCTTTAAAATATAATCAGGTAAAAATAGAAGTCAAAGTTCTGACTATAGCCCTACGTGCTCCCGCGTGAGCTTACCTCCAGCTGTAACCAAAAGTGGGGTCCAGCTACTTGCCACTCAAAAGCCAATAAAGAGGCAAGGTTGGTGGAAAGAAAAGTTTGCTTTATTTTGGACGGTGGCAACCGGGGGTGGGGAGGGGGGGGCGCAGACGACTGTCCAAAGGCCGACGCCCCCCACTGACAATCAGGGGGCAAGAGCTTTTATAGACAGAAGGAGGGGGCTACATGCAGAAGCAGCACAGTCAGCTCTGACAGTCATCTGGAAATTGGTCATGCGGTGGTCTGATCAACGTCATCTTGATTGTTTTAAGTACAGTTAATCTTCAGTTCCAGGGTCAGTTTGTTCCCATTTCCTTGAGGCCAATTCTTGGAATCTTGGCAGCTTATGTCATGGCTACAGGCTGGTCATCATGTAGTGAACTTCTTCCACCTGGTGGGGATTTCAGTATCTACAAGACAGCTCAAAGGATATGGCTCAGAATATTATCTATAGCCCTTGAGACGGAACTAAAGGTCCTTGACTATGCTTAATGACTAAACTATAATTTTTTGGTCTCCTTTGACTGTTTTCCTCTGTTTCTGCATTTTCTCACTTCTCTGATTCAACTTATTCTTTGGCTAAAAGTTTTTCCACAGAGAAAAAGCAGGCAGAGGACATGGGAGGGGCAAGGACCATAGGTTCTGCTCCGTTTCACAATCACCTCTTTGATTTCACCTATTTCTTCTCTGCCCTTTGTTTTTCTCTTTGCTCATACTCTCAAATCATACTGGCCTCCTTCCTGTCATTCAGACATCAAGCACCTTCTTGCTTCAGGGTCTGCACACTTGCTATTCCTTCTTACAAGAATAATCTCTGCTGTATTTCAAATACCTCAGTCACTCACCTCTTTCGGGTCTACTCAAATGTCACCTACTTGGGAAGCTTTGCTCCTGGGGCACCCTATCTAAAATTTCAACTCCCCTTATGCTAACAGTTTTAATTCCCATTCCTTGATTTATTTTTCTCAAATATACTGTATATTTTATTTTTTTTAATCTTGGTTATTATCTGTCTCCCCTGGGTTGCAGATGACCTTCATGGACCCTAGGCATTTTTGCTTTCATGAACCTCTTGTTGCAACAAAAAATATCAAAAATGGACTGTATTGGTATAAAGACAAATATAATCCAGGTTCGATTCATTATTTTATATTCTTTTTCTTCTGATTTTAAAAGAAGTTAAAACAAACAATTTTGTGGGTCCTAGGCACTGTGTTTACTCTGCCTAATAGTTAAGTTAGCCCTGGGCTCCCCAATGTAAACACCATAAGAACAGAGATGTTTTTCAGTATTGTTCAACGCTGTGTCCCCAACCCCTCAAATAGTACCTGGCACATAGTAGACACTCAATAAATACTTGTTGAATGATATAATGAATGAATGCATGACCTTTGGATGCTTAGGCTTGTGGGGAATATGCCCTGCACCTTGTTACCTTTCAGTAACATCAAACTGTAGTTCATTAATCTTAAAGCATGAAGGCCTTAACACCACCAGTAAATGGCTTTTCGAGAAAACTGCCATATTTTACTGAGTTTTGACCAAGCACAGAGCCAGTCTGTAGAGTACAAGCTTTCAGGGCAAGTGCACCATGGCCTTTACTACGTATATTCTATACAACCCTGAGGCTTCAGTCTTGTAAATAACATAAATTGCTTTAAACCAGGTGATATGAGAGTCAGTGGCATTCTCTAGACTTTGCTAACGGATATCAAGAGGTCTGCTTCTTCAAGGCACCCCCCTCTGTTGTAGACTTGTTACTCTGAACCCTTGAAACCATAAGTAGAGCTTTGGTAGCTGAGCAAGTGTTGACAAGTGTTGGTATGTCTAAACTGGCCTGCGGACATCTGATAGAGACTATTTCCTGAGTTCTGCTGACCCTATTGCCAAGTGTGCTTTGCTTCAGACAGTCTCATTTTAGAAGATGTCGTCTTAAATGTCTGTGACGTGAAGTGATGCTACCTCATCAGTGCAGGCCTCTAAAAACATCAATTGTGTTCAACTGTGAAATGTCTTTAAAGGTTTCATTTCAAACTATACCTATAAGGCAATTCTGCAATGTGTCCCCAAGGAGATGTAAACCAGAGATTTGAGGCTGATGGAGTGACAGCCAGCAATGTCCTCTCTAGGTGATACATAATATATAATAAATTAAAATCCTTTCACCTCCAAAATGACAAGTTTACCTGGTATGTGTATCTTGGGTGATGTTTATATGTTCTGTAAAATATGAGATACTCAGCAGGTTTCTTTCAAACTCTCACTTTGTTTTGTAGCAAGGGTCCCAATCTAACTTATTCTATGTTTACCCCAGAATTCAGATGAAGTGAGCCATCATGAGAAAAAAGTACCAAGGCTCACAAGTTTCAAGAACTATGAGGAAGTTTCTAAAGGGAGAAAGGATTCGAAATTGGGCACATTTGTCCTATGTTTATTTTCTTCTCCCACACCATAGACAAAAATATAGATTCACCTATTTTGTTCACTGATGTGTCCCTAAAATCTAGAACAATATGTATACATTGTAGGTGCTCAATAAATATTTGTTGAGTAACTGAATGAACTGCATTTCTATCCAGTTCCCACAGATTCCTTTGAATTGCAGCATGAGGGAGCTACAGAAAAGAAAACATTAGAACTGTTAAGGAAACTTTCTGAAAGCACAACACAGCTGCAGCACTGGTGACAGAAGTTTGAACAATGGCCAGGGACAGGGATGTCGGCTTCAAAAGATAGCACCCTTGTACCAACAACAATGTTCTTGGCTTCAAGTGTGGCAGATATAAGGAAAAGTAATAGTTGACATTGGAGATCATGTCCTCAGTGGCCATTAGCAGGAGATCTGCTGCTTTTAATAGTAATGAGGGCCATCACTCTTGAAAAGCAGAGCTGAGAAGAGGAAAAAATGAATCCCATAGAGTACCCAAGAAAACTAGTTCATGACTCATGGACCCCAAGCACCAAACTTCTTTATGCTCTAAAGTAGTTACTCTTAAGCACCAGGGTCAGTCTTGAACTGGTTGTTGAACTTGAAAGTTGATTTGCCCTGCCTGTAGCCATCCAGCTTTCTTTTTAAAACAGGATTCTAGTCTTGGTGATAGAAGATGTTTTGTAATGAGTACTGATAACATGAAAAAACACACTATTCTTTTATCAAGACAAAATTACTCTGGGCTAACCCTGCCCTGTGACACTACTTCACATAGTGTCAGAGACTCAAAAGGAACCAAACTGAACCACAATATGTTTTGACTTATAAGCACCCCTGATGTCTCATACCCCTTCTCAGGTAACATGTGCATTTTCACAAAGACTATCTGGAAACAACGTCTATTTCTTTATTGTTTAATCCCAAAGACAAATTTGAGAAAGAAATGAGTAGCCAGTCAGGAATGGACGACAGCTCAGTGATAAGCAGTTTGGGGAGGGACTCCCAAATGAGGCTTCTTCAGTGTTGCTGGCAACACACCACTCGACCTGTCTATAGGGGCAGTCCTAGGATTATAATCACTTGTGTCTTTTCTCTCTTCTCCCTGATACAACCAAATTTAGCCATGAATAAATCCAGTTAGGACTTGAGAGCAACACAGTGACCTTCTTTTTTACTGAGAGAGTCTGTTGGATCCTTAAGAACTAGTCCTGGACTGAAGCCAAATGCACTGGTCTTGGGATGAGAAGAAGAGCAGCTAGTGGAGCTGGAGAAGGAGCCCTAGGGAGGCTGCCACCTGGAGTGCTGTCCCTTTCATGAGCCCTTAACTTGCCTTTGGAGATAGGAGGACAATCTGGAGGATTAAAAAACAACATGAAGAAAATAATAACAGCCACAAACAAGACACAGGAAAACTGTGACATAGAAGCCAAGGGATGCATGTGTTTTGAGAAGGAAACTATCAACAATGTAGAATGTGCTGAGAGGACAAATAAGATGAGGCCTTATATTGCCCAGTAAATTTAGAGATATGGAAGTCCTGAGAAATGGGGAGAGGACAAACCAGGTGCAACAGAAATGGGTTGGTTGTCTTCCAATGTCCATTCTCCCCTTTCTCTTTGGTAACTGAATTTTTAGCTGGACACATGACATGCAGAATAAAAACTCCATTTGCCAGCCCCACTCTGTCCCTGCAGCTAGGTGTGGCCCATGTGATTGATATAAAGCACTAAGATGTAAGTAAAAGTGTCTTGGGCCAGCTGCCAAGCACATTCCTTAAGAGCTAGCTAACACATGTCTTTTGCCACTTCTTCCCCCTTTCTGCATCCTGTTGCCTGAACATGAATATAATCATGCAAAATCAAGTTAGCTCATGAAGGCCATACCCAAGGCATAGCAGACCAGAAAGATAGAAGCAGCCTTAAATTCTAGGGACTTTCATGGAGCTGAGCTTCTTTACCAGCCTTGGATTGCCTACCCCCAGACCTTTGTGATAGAGAACAATAAAATTCCATTTTATTTAAGCTACTGTTATGGCCATATCTAATCATTTCTGAAGCCACGGTCAAAAAAGGTATCTCATACACGTCATGGCCAAAGCATAACTCTTGGCCTTCCTCCCCCGAAGTCTGCTTCTCACATATTCTGCCCCATCTCAATTAATGATATCCTATAAACCCAGCTGCTTAGGCCAAAAATTAAGCATCATCTTGATTTCTCTCACAGCTTAATTTAATCCACAGAAGTCCCATCAGCAGAACCATCAGTAAACACCAAGATTGCAACTATTTCTCCCACTCCACCCCTACCTCTTCAGTCCAGGCCGTTAGAATTCCCCTCCCAGATCACTGCCACAGCTTCCTTTCTAGTCCTTATGCTTCTACTTTTCCCTCTATTATCCATTTTCTATGAAAGATTTGAAATGATCTATTAAAAAATGTAAATCAGGTCATAACTGAATTCTCATCAAACCCATCCAATTAGTTTCCCTTCATACTTTGAACAAAATTTCAAGTCCTTGCCATGATCCACATGGACTTCCACAATATGCCCCTGACTACCTCCCGATTTCATCTCTTACCAATCTCCTCCTAGCTCATGCCGTTCAAATTATGTTGGCCCTCCTGCTGTTCCTTGAACATCCTACCTCATGAAGATATACACACACTTCTAAGCCTTGGGTTTTGGTTTTTTTGCGGTACACGGGCCTTTCACTGTTGTGGCCTCTCCCGTTGCGGAGCACAGGCTCCGGACGTGCAGGCTCAGCGGCCACGGCTCACGGGCCCAGCCGCTTCACGGCATGTGGGATCTTCCTGGATCGGGGCACGAACCCGCGTCCCCTGCATTGGCAGGCAGACCCCCAACCACTGCGCCACCAGGGAAGCCTTGGGGTTTTGAAGAGCAGTTATTACATCCTAATTGCTGTCCTTGTTTTGTCTTATCTGTCGGCAGAAGTCTCACCACTTATCCACAGAAGCCTCTCCTGTCTCAACTGCGTTTGCCAACAAGCTCTTAGACTGAGTGAACAGTTCAGTATTTACTGAATGCTTACTTTGTGTCAGAGGAGCTTACAGATATTATCTTTTATTAAATAGAGAATATCATTATTTCTATCTTCTGGATGAGAAAACTAAGAATTAAATAGGTTAGGTGCTGTGCAAAACATGAAGAGTTAGGGATGTCAACCCAGGTGTGTGTCCCCCTTGAGCATCAGTGTTACATGTAACTCTGGTGTTCATGTACCAGTGATGAGGAAAACCAAGCCAAGAGAAACTGCATCTGGGAGTTCAAATCCAGAGAGGAGGAATCAAAGGCCTCATTTCTCGTGGGAATGAATCTTCTGTTTCCTGGAAACCATATCGAAAGTGGCAAGACTGAGTAGAAGGCTTTGGAAAAAACAAAGGGAAACTATCTTCCTATCTTAGTTTGAACTGTCACCATCCTAAACTTACTTAATCTATCTTACTTACCAAGCTCTAAGATGACTGCCCCACTCCAGTTGGGCAATAAGATCAGATAAAGTGCCTTTTAAATATATTAAAAGAGCCTTCACACCAAACTAGTTGACTAAGATATAAATCTAAACCAAACACTGGTACAGGACAATTATGTTCTGCGAAAGTAGTTATTTCAACATTATGCTATCTACTTATAAAAAGGAGTGGTGGAAATTGATCTATTAAAGATATATCTACAATCTATATCTATATCTTTCTCCTATTGTTTCTGTTTCTCTGGAGAAGCCTGACTAATACTGTGACACTATCATAGGCATTGGGGCCTCCTCAGGTCCGAATTGCTCCAGATTGTCTTCAATCAAAACCAGCTTCTGAGCTTCCCTGGTGGCGCAGTTGTTGAGTGTCCGCCTGCCGATGCAGAGGACACGGGTTCGTGTCCCGGTCCGGGAAGATCCCACATGCCGCGGAGCGGCTGGGCCCGTGAGCCATGGCCACTGAGCCTGCGCGTCCCGAGCCTGTGCTCCGCAACGGGAGAGGCCACAAAAATAGCTTCATTTAATTTGCCATGTTAGGCTCTGTAAAGAAAAACAACTGTTTTTAAAACAGTGATTTGCTTTTGATTTGTAAAAATCACATGTAACAGTTGCACCTGGAATAATAGCTTATAAATAGTAGGCATGCAGTAACTATTTGTTAAACATTTATTAGACTACATAACTTATGGCATCTCTGGTTACCTAATGGCATCATATCCTAATTGCTAAGAAGAGAATGACTTCTGGAGAGCTTAAGCTAGAAATCTAAAGTCAGAGCCAAAATACCGTGTGTTATAGAGAAGTGGTGGCATTATGGAAATTGGAGATCCAGAGTATAGCCACAGTTTTTCTCTTCTTGAAAAATAATTTTCTTCTAAAAAATCAAGTGTTTCAAAATACACTGCAAGGCCAAGAGATTTACTTATAGCAACATTTTTTCTTCATAACTACAATACCTAATTATAGTTAACTTATAGCCATGATAGATTTGCTCCTATAAACTAATAAATACTGGTGCAAGGATTTAGAACTGCTAAACCAGTGCAGGCTGGTTGATTTAAGGCATATGCATCCTCGTGTGAATCATACAGGCCATTATCTCTAGCAGAGGTAGAGCTGAATGGTCAGGAATTGATTACAGTATTCCAAATAATGTCAGCTTTCTTTAATTATCGGATAGAAGTTATTGAAGCAAAGACTGGTGCTTTGGTGGAACCAAAGGCCAAAGGACAAGGTCCCTAATAATAAAATGAAAGTTACCTCAAAAAAGCAGAAAACACTAGAGATATCTTAAGGAAGAGAAAATTTCATGATATTTATTTCTAGGCCAAGTCCAAATAAACACTTACCTGTGCTACTGTTACAAAGCTACATGGTTTCCTGGTTAGAAGCTGTACATGATAGTCACGGGGAAACAGCTTTGTCATTTAATTAGGCATTTAGTCAGGTAATTGCAAGAAGTTGGGGGCTCTCTCCATTTCCAAATAATAAAAATATTAAAAGGCAATTGACACCTAACTTTAATATTTTTAAAATGCTTTCTTATTGAGTTCCCCTCAACCCTACAGAAATTTTACAACTGGGGAAAATATAAGAAATGACTGCTTTTAGACATTGGCAGCACAAAACTGTGCTTCCTAAAAGAGGGGATACCAAAACGATGAGCCTTACAATAAATCCCCAGCTTTCTGCCTAGAGGGACTTTCCAAGCTGGGGTACAAGGGGGTACAAGAGCTGAGCTGGCCATCCATGGGGTTCAAAGGCAAGACAAGTGCCTACCTTTAAGGAGCAGTAGCTTCTACATCTGACTCCTCTTCTGCATTTCAAATCCCATTGCCTTGAGGCCCTTACATTTTCTGAATTACTGAAGTTTCTTCCCTAATTATCTTCTTCCTTTCATTTTCACGCCTAAAAATCTATCCTTGAAATTTATGTCAGACTGATTTTTCTAAAAAATAAACTTAGTTGCAATTCTTCCAATTAAAATTATTCAGTGACTCCCTCTGCCTTTGGGATTAATTGAAAATATTAGCACAGAACATAATTTTAGTGATCTAGGTTCTATTAATTATCTATTAATTAATTATCACCCCCACCTATCTACTCTGCCTTATTATTATTATCACCCCCACCTATCTACTCTGCCTTACTTTTCTACCTCCACGATATCTGACACTCCATTCTTACTGGTAGTTGCCTAAATAGGGCATTCTTCCACAAGCCCACGGCCAGCTTATGGCACACAAGGACCATGAAACATCCCACAGGGCCCCATACTTAAAAGCGTTCTGCACTTGCTTTAAGGTTCTGCTGTCAGCATCTTGAAATTCTTAATAATGTTTTTTTGTAAGGTGATTTTACTGGGCCCCACAAATTATGTAGCCAGTCTTTTCTAGTTTTATATATGCTGTTCTCTTTGACTGGAATTCACACACACACACACACACACACATACACACCACTAGCACTGTGGCGAATGGGGTGATAAAGTTTGAGTGAAATGTAAAAAGCGCTGGGGCACTTGGATTTGAGTTTTGGCCCCATCAGATTTTAGGTCTTAACCTCTCTTAATTTGTTTCATTACCTGTAGGGGATTAAAATATCTTTTCTGCTTACCTTACAGAGCTGATAAAAGGATTGGCTTAGATAGTGTACAAGTTTTTAAACAGTAAAATACAGAGAGGGATTTTAACCGTATCGCCACATCTTAATTGGTTCACTTGTTTTAGTTAATATCAAGTAATCACCATTTCCAGGAGGAAAAATTATGATGTCAAAACAAATTATTTCTTATACTCCAACAAAAACTGAAATTTAGATATTTGAGATTATATAAGATCCTTTTATAAAGTAAGTTTTAAGATGGCCTCCAAAGGCCTCTGCCTTTAACTATAACTTGGAGAATACCACAAATGAATGAAAACAATCACAGATTCTTGCAGTATAAAGGGGAAAAGTTGAATATGCAACTTGGTGAGTACACCCTGTCATTTTACCTGCCAGAAATTTCCTCTCAGCAAAGTAACTCACAGCAACTTACTCTTCAAAAAGTTCCCCAGCAAGAGAGTAGAATGCTCTGGGGAAAATGTTTTTTGACATAATATTCAAAAATGCCTTATAAAGGTATATACCTAGGGGTTGAAATTCACAATTAAGTAGACAGAGATCTCCTTAAAGCAAGGGTTATTGAATAGTATGAGACTCTTGAAGTGACATGAATCTTTATAAATAAGATTTTGGTAAAAGGAGACAGGGAAAGAGAAGCTGTTTTGGGAATGCTGACGGTATGTCAGGATAGGTGCTTTCAAATACATTTTCATTAATCTTATCCTATATAGAATTTAATTTGAAAAATCTTAATGGAAATAAATTTGGAAAAAATAGGATATGAAAAGTAGAATTATTCTATTTTACTAGAGAAAGATGAATACAGATGTAAAAATCTTCAACAAAATACTAGCAGAGTGAATTCAGTAGCATATTAAGAGGATTATACATCCTGACTAAGTGGGGTGTAACCCAAGAAAGCAATATAATATGCCACAGTAATAGAATGAAGAATGGACTTCCCTGGTGGTCCAGTGGTTAAGACTCTGTGCTTCCACTGCGGGGGGCACAGGTTCGATCCCTGGTCAGGGAACTAATATCCCCCATGCATGCAGTGTGGCCAAAAAAAAAAAAAAATAGAATGGAGGAAAAAAACACATAATCATTTCAATTCATGCAGAAAAGAAGTTTGACAAAATCTAATACCATATAATGATAAAAACAAACTAGGAATAGAGGAGAACTTCCTCAACATGATAAAAGACATTTTTGAAAGATTATAAGTAATATTCTCAACGATGAAAGACTGAAAGTTTTCTCCCTAAAATCAAGAAAAAACCAAGAATACTGCTTTTGGTACTTCTAGTCAATGTTATACTGAAAGTTCTAGGCAGATCAATTGGTGGAATAAAAGAAAAAAGAGAAAGAAAACAGGAGCAAAATGTATCTAAATTAGAAGGGAAGGAGTAAAAGTATCTCTGTTGTCAGATGACATGATCCTTATATATAGCAAGTCCTAAAGATTCCACAAAAAGAAGTTATTAGATCTAATCAAATTCAGCAAAGTGACAGAATATAAGATTGACATTAAATATCCAGTTATATTCTATACACTAGCCATGAACAATCTGAAAATGAAATTAAGAAAGCAATTCCATTTATAACAGCATCAAAAATAATGAAATACTTAAAAAGAAATTTACCAAGGAGTTGAAAGACTTGTACACTGAAAACTACAAAACATTGCTGGAGGAAATTAAAGAAAAACTTAAATAAATGGGAGGACAGATCATATTCATGGATTAGAGGACTTAATATTGTTAAGGTAGCAGTACTATCCAAAGTGACTGACAGATTGAATGTAATCCCTATCAAATTTCCAACAGTCTTTTTTGCAGATATAGAAGAGTTCATCCTAATATTTATATGGAATTGCAAAAGACTCCAAATAGCAAAAACAATCTTGAAAAAGTAAAGCCAGGAGTATGTTGATAATTGGGGAGGCTACGCATATGTGGGGGCCAGGGGTATATGGAATATCTCTGTACCTTACTCTCAGTTTTTCTGTGAACCTAAAACTGCTCTTTAAAAAAGTCTTTAAAAAAAGAGAAGCAAAATTTAAGGACTCAAACCTTTTGATTGTCAAAACTTACTAAAATTACAGTAATCAAAACAGTGTATACTGGCATATGAATAACATAGGTTAATGGAACAGAGTTGAGAATTCAGAAATAAATCAATATATCTATGGTCAATTGAGTTTTGACAGAGGTGACAAGACCATTCATTGGAGAATGAATAGTCTCTTCAACTGGATATCTACATAAAAAAAGAATAAAGTTGAACCCCGATCTCACACCATACACAAAAATTAAGTCAAACTGAATCAAAAACTTAAATGTAAAAGCAAGAATTATAAAAAAAAAAAAAACACTTAGGAGAAAATATAGCACAGGGAGCTCTACTCAGTTCTCTGTAATAACCTGTATGGGAAAAGAATCTGAAAAAGAAGAGAATATGTATATGTATAACTAAATCATTTTGCTGTACACCTGAAACTAACACAACATTGTTAATCAACTATACTCTAATATAAAATAAAAATTTAAAAACACTTAGGAGAAAATATAGGGCAAATCTTCAAGGCCTTGAATTTAGCAATAAATTCTTAATATATCAACAAAAGCATAAGCAACATCAACAAAAAAATACATAAATTGGACTTCATCAAAACTTAAAACTTTAATGTATTAGAAGATACTATCAAATAAGTGAATAGACAACATGCAGAATGGTAGAAAACATTTGCAAATTGCATATCTGTTAAGGGTCTAATATTCAGAATAAAAAGACAAACAACCCAATTGAAAAAATGGACAAAGGACTTAAATAGAGATTTCTCCAAAGAAAGGCCAACAAGCACATGAAAAGATACTCAGCATTATTAGTCATTAGGAAATGCAAATAAAAACTATTCATATTCATCTGGATGTCTATAGTTTTTTAAAATGGAAAATAAGTGTTGGCGAAGATGTATTGAAATTAGACCCCTCACGTAGTGCTGGTGGGAATGTAAAACAGTACAGCCACTATGGAAAATGGTTTGTAGTTCTTCAAATAGTTAAACATAGGATTACTATATGACCCACTAATTCCACTCCTCAGTATAAGCCCAAAGAATTGAATGCAAGTATTCAAACCAAAACTTGTATGTGAATGTTTGTAGCAGCACTATTCATATTTGGCAAAAGGTGGGAACAACCCAAATGTCCATCAACTGATGAATAGATGAACAAAATGTGGTATATTCATACAGTGGAATATTATTCAGCCATAAAAGGGAATGAAGAGCTGATCTTGCTACAACGTGGATGAACCTTGAAAACATTATGCTTAATGAAAGAAGCAGTCATATAGGGCTTCCCTGGTGGGGCAGTGGTTAAGAATCCACCTGCCAATGCAGGGGACACAGGTTTGAGCCCTGGTCTCGGAAGATCCCACATACCACAGAGCAACTAAGCCCGTGCACCACAACTACTGAGCCTGCACTCTAGAACCCGCGAGCCACAACTACTGAGCACGTGTGCCATAACTACTGAAGCCCGCATGCCTAGAGCCCGTACTCCTCAACAAGAGAAGCCACCGCAGTGAGAAGCCCGCGCACCGCAACAAAAAGTAGCCCCCGCTCGAAAGCCTGCGCGCAGCAGTGAAGACCAAACACAGCCAAAAATAAATAAATAAATTTATATATTAAAAAAAAGGGTCATAAACTGTATCATTCCATCTATATGAAATTCCCAGAACAGATAAATCCACAGAGACAGAAAACAGATTGTTTCCAGAGACTGGTGTAGGGAGGTTTGGGGAGTGACTGTTTAATGGGTTCAGGGGTTTTCTTTTTGGGTGATGAAAATGTTTTGGAACTAGACAGAGGTGATTGTTCCACAATATTGTGAAGTAGTAAATGCCACTGAATTGAACACTTTCTTTTGGTAAATGTTTTGTTTTGTTAGTTTTACCTCAATTTTTAAAAATCGAGGGAAGAAGATTCCATAACACAAGGAGAACAATTTAAACTTTTTTGAGGAAGGAAGTGATGGGACCTGACTACTAGGAAATTAATTTTGCTGGAGTGTGAAAGGTTTGTTGGAGAGGAAGTATATTTCAACCACAGGCAGTGAGCAGTCTTTTATAATATTGTTTATAATCCCGAAAGTGGTTCTGTGTTTGTGGAGCTGGGAGAATGGAATTAAGAGTAAGAGTGAGGGCTTCCCTGGTGGCACAGTGGTTGAGAGTCCGCCTGCCGATGCAGGGGACACGGGTTCGTGCCCCGGTCCGGGAAGATCCCACATGCCGCGGAGCGGCTAGGCCCGTGAACCATGGCCATTGAGCCTGCGCATCCGGAGCCTGTGCTCCGCAACGGGAGAGGCCACAACAGTGGCCCGCGTACTGAAAAAAAAAAAAAGATCAGTACTATGTGATTCCATTTATATAACATTCTATAAATAACAAACCTGTAGAGATGGAAAATAGATTAGTGGTTGCCAAGTGTTAGGGATGCAGGGGAAGAATGGGTATGACTATAAAGGTACCAGGGAGACTTTTGTGATGATGGAATAGCTCTATATCTTGATTGCGTTGATGATTATACAAATCTTCACGTGTAATCAAATGACATGGAACTACACAACACATTTGGACTGATGTCAAATTCCTGGTATTGATATTGTACTATAATTCTGTTAAGAAGTAACCATTGGTGGAAACTGGATGAAGGCGGGTGAGACTCATCTGTTTTTGCAACTTTCTGTAAAGCTATAATTATTTCAGCATAAAATTTTTTTAAGATTTTTAAAACCCTACTGACAGTCTCTGGACCTAAGAAAAAAATATTTTCCACTTCTTTCCAATCAGAGGAATTCTGATCAGAGTTGATTTTAATAAACATTAGTTTGCAAACTGGCCTTTGTACATGGAGGGCAAAGAGAGGCCAAAAACAGAGGCAGGTCACTCCAGATTGGTAGGTGGGAGTTTTTATAAGCAAGGGAACTTACTTCACGGGCTTGTCTTGGGCCTCCACAAGATGAGTAAATCTCTGCACCTACCCACCAGAATCTTAAAAAATTGTATAGAGGCCTTAACTGGGTTCAGTCACACAATCCAGAGGATCTCAGCAACACCTTACTCTCGTCCTTGGAGTAACTCCCACTGTGGGAACATGGGGTGGAGTGTGCATTGCAAGGACAGGGGAGGGGGTAAGGAGCCTCTGAATGCCCCAATTCAGCTTGAGGGACAGTTGGCAGTCACATCCTCTTAATCATTACCTCCTCCAACAATAAAGCATAAACAGTAAAACAGAATGGTATAGAATTTTAAGTATACTCTAGGATAGCATAGATTTCAATCAGACATCATCTCTAAAATATACGTCTATGGCTTCTGAAAAAGATGGAGTCTGACCATTTAACAGGCCCTGATTCAGTACAGCTCAGGTCAATTTGGCTTTTGTCTAGATTGTCTGAGCAACTGCCTCATTCATTTTATTCTTCTGGGTCAGAAAGGATCAGCAAGGTTTGCATTCCTGATCATTGAAGCTCAGACTAGTCCACACAGGCTGACAGGAGCAATGTAGCTGTCTATAATGTCACTGTTAGTTGCTTCTTTTGAGTTTTTGTATTTGTAGAATGATTCTTGGTGTTTACTTCTCAACTCAAGGAAGTTGTCCCACTGACATATATATGAACCATGGTTTGGGGCTGTTTGACATTTGATTGCATTTAAAAGATATTTGACTGGACTAGTTCACTGTTGAAGCCTTATTCATGACACCCAACTCAAATAAACCATTGTCTCCAACAAGTTGTCCCTGATCTCCCTCCCTGCCCCACGCCCATTAGAATAGATTGGTTTTCTTCCATATGCCTACAACACATGACTCTCAGCCTGAAGGTCATTTTGCCATGGGTTATAGAATCTAATAACATCTGTGCTTCCACTGAATTTTAACCTTTTGATTACAACAGCCTAATCTCAAAGTATCTACCACAGTTCTTATCACAAAAAAGTGGTACAGAAATCTTGGTTGAATTTAATTTACACAAATTACATGATAAATTTATCCTGATGAGAATTCAGGATCTAGGATTTGAGGGGTTCTCAATTGGCAAAATTAGGAAAGAAAATAGACCTTGTATTTCTAAGCTGCAAGCAGGAAAACTGTATTTAACAAGGCAATTTAGTTACAAAACTGTAAAGCAAGCATCTCCCATGTTCTTAGGAAAAATGTGACTTGGACAAAATTTTAATGTGAATGCAGATATTCCAGACTGAGATCAGTGCGTGATAAGCATTTAGCATAGTGCTGGGTACAGAGTTAGCGCTCAATAAATGTTACCTACTGCCTATTTCATCAATTTTAAGAATTTTTTTAAATTAATTTTTATTGGAGTATAGTTGATTTACAATGTTGTGTTAGTTTCTGCTAGACAGCAAAGTAAATCAGTTATATATATATATATATATATATATATCCACTCTTTTTTAGATTCTATTCCCATATAGGTCACTACAGAGTACTGAATAGAGTTCCCTGTGCTATATAGTAGGTTCTTATTAGTTATCTATTTTATATATAGTAGTGTGTGTATGTCAATCCCAATCTCCCAACTTATCCCTCCCCCCTTTCCTGCTTAGTAACCATAAGTTTGTTTTCTACATCTGTGACTCTATTTCTGTTTTGTAAATAGGTTCATTTGTACCATTTTTTTTAGATTCCACATATAAGCAATGTCATATGATATTTGTCTTTCTCTGTCTGACTTACTTCACTCAGTATGAAATCTCTAGGTCCATTCATGTTGCTGCAAATGGCACTATTTCATTCTTTTTTATGGCTGAGTAATATTCCATGGTATATATGTACCATATAAGATGTACCTTTTTTTCATTTTAACCTGTAGAATCAGGATGCACCCTGCAATCCACAGTATCTTACAATCTCTGTCAGCCAGAGGCAGTCTTGGTGTAGGTGTTTAAAAATCTTTCCTTGATATCATTTGGAAAGAGCAAGAAGACACCAACAGCAAAGTGTCTTAGGTTCAGTAAAATATGGATATTTTAATTGTGCATGGTTACATCCTAGACTAGTACCTGGCACCTAGTAGGTGTGAATATTTGTTGAATAATAACTAGTATGGTAACCTTTGGTTATGATGTAAATTTTAAGGTACCTTATAAATTGGAAATGTGCATATAAGACAAGAGCTCCCTTCATTTGGTGATGTCTATACAGGTGAGTAGAATGTCACCCTTGTTCTAGCTCATATTCAGACATTAGCATTACCAGTTATTGCAGGAAAGTTGCAAATTAGAAAGGCATTTTGCAAAATGCCACAAAGGCATTGTGTGGTGTTCTGCAAATACATGCATCGGAGGGGCAAATACCTAAGAGCCACTGGTGCTCGTTGCCCTTCTCAACACAATTGATCTTGAGCCATTTCCTACTTTCTTGGTAGAAAATGTATTCCCTGTGTTATTCATTACCAAAAGTAGTACAGGTTACTTCACCTTAAAAGGCAATGTGAATTTCTTGGTTGCAGTAATGAAGCAGACAAGACTCGGGTGAGATTTTAAAAGAATCGTGATGGAATAAAGGAATAAAAGTATCAGAGGGCTTTTCCCCCCTAAACCCAGTAGGGTGTATTATCCAGTTTCTTTGAGGCTTTTCTTTTTTTTGCTGTGCCGTGCATCTTGTGGGATCTTAGTTCCCCAACCAGAGATGGAACCCCGGCCACGGCAGTGAAAGAGCCGAGTCCTAACCACTGGACCACCAGGGAACTCCCTCTTTGAGGCTTTTTAGAAATGACACAGAGAATTTTCTGTTTCATGTAAGAGAATTGAGAAGTCAAAATATAAATATATACGCAGAAAAAAAATTCTTCCTCTGCAATTCATCTCTTCTTTTTGACTAATGTCACTAACCACTATCCCATTACCCAGGCATTTAATCATTCTCACCCTACAAGTCTAACCAGCCACTAAATTCTGGACATTCTGCCTGTGCAACATTGCTGTCCTTCTCCCTACTTCCACAGCTACTGCCAGTTCAAATTCTGGCTTTCCTTATTTGGCGCCAGTTATAACTGCCTTCCAGATCATTTCCTCTATTCCAGTGTCTCCTATTCTGAGGCATTCCATGCTGATAGAAACCGATTACCAATTTCACACCCCAAAACCTTCAGAAGCTCCTTTTGCCACATCGATGGCTAACAGGCATCTCACATTCAATATGTCCAAAACTGTGGCCCTGATCTTCTCGTCCAAGCTCTCACTTCCCATAATCTTTCCCTATCAATCAGTGGTGGACGTTACAAAATCAACATGTTCAGCCGGCAGCTCCTGATTTATGCTGCAAAACTCATTGCTCCCATAGTTTTCCCTGCCATTCCAGTTAATCGCGGCAAAAATCTTGAAGCCTTTTTTGACACCTCTTATTTCCACACTTAACATCCAATCCATCAGGGAAGAAAAAATCTGTTAGCTCTTATATCAAAATAGATATCCAGACTAGCTGGCCTGAGCCACTATCGACTTTTGCTTCCATTGCTGCAGTAGCCCCTACCTTGTCTCCCACCTTCTACCCTTGGCACTTAAAAGTCTGCTCTTCTCATCACAGGACAGAATGATCCTTTAAAAAACATAAATCAGATTTGTTACCCCTTTGTTCAAAACCCGGCAATAGCACTATTTCCTATAATTTCCTAGCATGATCTGCAAGACCCCACGTGATCTGCCCTCCACGTCACCTTTCTGACCTCATCACCTACCACTCTCCCCTGCAGCCGTGCTGGCCTCCTTGCTGAGTTCTCCAAACAAGCCCCAGACGTGCTCCCACCTTAAGGTCTTTGGATAGTCTATTCTCTCTGCATGGACTACCCTTTCCCCAGGTATTTACCTGGCTGTTTCGCTAACATCCTTCATATTTTTGTTTAAATTTCACCTTCTCAGTGAATAAATATCCTCTATAGAACCAAACCCTCTCTACTGCCCAGTACTCTTGAGCCTCCTCACCATGTTCTACCTTTATTTTTTCATGATGGCACTCACCACCTTCTAACATACTATACAGTTTTCTTATTTCTTATTTGTATTGTCTTTCTCCCTCCTCTACGATAGAAGCTGCACAGATACAGGAATCTTTGCTGATTTTCTTCATGGATGTACACTAAGCACTTACTTTGCTGAGCATGCTGTGAGTACTAAATATTTTTTAAAGAACTTAATTAAATGCCAACCAATTAAGAGTGGACATTCTGGACATGATGAGAAAATGTCCACACAACAAGTTCTAACCTATTTTCCCATCTTTATCACCTACTTCACTCCTTCAATTTTCTGCACTTCAGTGAATAGAATACCCACATTTAGGTAGTTTTCATGAGAATAAAATACTGGAGAAAAATGTACTTCTATAAAAAGCCTTTTTAACCCTAGGTCATTTGTCCAAATTACGATGCTAAAAAGGGGGACTATTTCAGGTGTCTTTCACAGTCATTCCCAAGGTGGTTGTTTGCACAGTTCCTAAGTGAAGATGGAATAGCGCCACCTGCTGTCGGTCTGCTGATTTTGATTAAATGACTTATTTGGGCCTTTCTGTAAGCAATTTGCTCTCTAATACATCTTAATACTTGCCTTCTTGAACTTTGTTCAGTTCTATCTTTCATTTTATCACACAATACTTTTTATCTGGCCATATACATTTTTTCTCTTCTTATTCTATAAAAAACAAGTTTGTTTTGTAATTACTGCCAAAAACATTTGTCTGTTGTATAACTAAAACATAGTACAAACAAGGAAATGATTCATTCACAGAAATGTGGAAAATTTCATATCTCATCTCTGGGAAAATTAAGGAAAGTGTTAAAGTAGTAATTCTAATTTTTCTGGTATATTAGTCATTTCACATCATGGTTAAGTCATGAATAAAGAATATTTCCTCCTAGGGAAAATACCCTTCTTGTGTCCAGATCTTCAGAAATGCAGATGTCACTCTTTTTTCTCCATAAGTGATTATTACATTGATTGCTTATCATAGAGTCTATTAAATCAAGGCAAGATCGGTCTGACTCTAAATGTCATCAGTTCACCCAACAGATATTTATTGAGTGCCTACTGTGTGCCATATTCTGTTATAGGTGAAGGTGATTCAGCAGTCCAAAACTGACAAATTCCCTATCTTCAAGGAATTTACATTTCAGTTGTTGGTTGTCCATTCGTTGCTTAGCTAGTTTGGGAAGACTGACAATGCTTGCCCTCCTGGTAGCTGATATTTAACTGAAAGGAAACAAACCATGGCCCCTTAGCAACCGGGCCGCACAGCAGGAGGTGAGAGGCTGGAGAGCAAGCAAAGCTTCATCTGTATTTACAGCTGCTCCCCATCGCTCGCATTACCACCTGAGCTCCACCTCCTGTCAGATCAGTGGTGGTATTAGATTCTCTTAGGAATGCGAACCCTACTGTGAACTGCGCATGCTAGGGATGTGGGTTGTGTGCACCTTATGAGAATCTAATGCCTGATGATCTGAGGTGGAGCTGAGGTGATGCTAGCGCTGGGGAGTGGCTGCAAATACAGATAATCAGTAGCAGAGAGGTTTGACTGCACAGAGACCATGATAAATCAATTGCTGGCCGACTCATATCAAAACCCTATCACTGAGTGGCAAGTGACAATTAAGCTGCATCTGGTGGCAAGCTTTATAGTGGCAAGTGAGTTGATGTACTTCAGTTGTACAGCTGCATCTGGTGGCAGGCTCTAAGTCAGAACCTGACACTTATTTTAGTCTGAGCGTGGCCTGCCCATTATTTTATTTACCACTTCTGCCCACGCCTCTTTCCCATATTGCGCATTTGTCTCAGTCACATTTTGGTAAGCCACAAGCTAAGCCTAGACAAAATGAGTAAAAAACAAATGTCACTGGAGAGCTTCTTTGAAAAGGGGGAAAGACCCAGTGATGAGACAGCAGAAGACTCTAAGACTGCCTACAAAAAGAAAGCTGCATTTAAAAGAAAATATCAAGAGTCCTACTTAAATTACGTGTTCATTGCAACAGGTGATTCACGTTCTCCAAGCCCACTTTGTATAATATGTGGTGACCGGCTATCCAACAAAGCCATGAAACCTTCAAAACTGCTTCGCCACATGGAGACCAAGCACACTGCATTAAAAGACAAGCCTCTAGAGTTTTTCAAAAGAAAAGAAAACTTGAACACGAAGAACAGAAGCAATTATTGAAGGCCACCACTTCATCAAGTATGTCTGCACTGAGAGCATCATTCTTAGTGACTAACAGCATTGCTAAAGCTAAGAAGCACTTTGCTATTGGTGAAGAGTTGATCCTGCCTGCTGCTAAGGACATTTGTCATGAACTTTTAGGAGAGGCTGCAGTTCAAAAGGTGGCACATTCCTCTTTCAGCTAGCACCATAACTAGATGCATTGATGAAAACAAGAGGATATTGAGGCACAATTGTTAGAGAGGATTAATGAGTCACCGTGGTACGCAATCCAGGTTGACGAGTCTACCAATGTTGACAACAAGGCAATAATGCTTGTTTTTGTGCTATATATTTTTCAGGAGGATGTGCATGAGGATATGTTACGTGCACTTTTGTTGCCAACCAACACCACGGCTGCAGAACTATTCAAGTCTTTGAATGATTACATATCAGGAAAACTGAATCAGTCATTTTGTGTAGGTATATGCAGGGACGGAGCAGCTGCCATGACTGGACGGCTTTCTGGTTTCACTACTCAGGTCAAAGATGTTACTTCTGAATGTGAAGTATTCTTCGCACCGTGTCATACATAGAGAAACGCTGGCTAGCCGGAAAATGTCACCTGAACTTAACAACGTTTTGCACGATGTGATTAAGATTATCAACCACATCAAAGTACATGCCCTTAACTCACGTCTGCTCGCACAGCTCTGTGAGGAGATGAACGCGGAGCACACACGTCTTCCCTTATACACAGAAATAAGATTCTAAAGGGAGATCACTGGCCAGAGTTGCTGAGTTATGTGAGTTGCACCAGAGATTTCTTTTAGAAAAACAGTCACCACTGACAGCACATTTCAGCGACGCAGAATGGGTTGCAAAAGTTGCTTACTTATGTGACATATTGAACCTGCTCAGCGAACTCAGTGTCACTTCAGGGGAGAACGACAACTGTGTTCAAGTCGGCAGATAAAGTGGCTGCATTCAAAGCCAAACTGAAATTATGGGGGCGATGAGGGAACATTGGGATTTTTGACATGTTTCAAACATGAGCAGAGATTTTGAAAGAAACTGAGCCAGGGCCTTCTTTCTCCCAGCTGGTGCATGACCACCTATCTCAGCTTTCAAAAGAGTTTGAGCATTACTTCTCAACCACAAATGACCCCCTGACTGGGAAGGAATGGATCGACGACCCATTTGTGAATAAGCCAGGTGAATTGACTTTGTTGGTGCTAGAATCAACTGCTTGAGATCGCAAATGACGGTGGCCTTAAAAGTATGTTTGAGACAACTTCAAATCTCCATATGTTCTGGATTAAAGTCAAGGCGGAATATCCTGAGATTGCCACAAAAGCACTGAAAAGCCTGCTTCCATTTCTAACATCCTATCTTTGTGAAGCAGGGTTTTCTGCAGTGACAGCAACCAAAACGACGAGATCATGGAGTAGACTGGACATAGCAGCACACTTCGGGTGTCTCTATCCCCATCTCCCCCAGATCGGACCATCTAGTTGCAGGAAAACAAGCTCAGGGCTCCCACTGATTCTGCATTATGGTGAGTTGTATAATTATTTCATTATATATTACAATGTAATAATAATAGAAATAAAATGCACAACAAATGTAATGCTTTTGAATCATCCCGAAACCATCCCCTCTACCCTGGTCCGTGGAAAAATTGTCTTCCACGAAACCGGTCCCTGGTGCCAAAAAGGTTGGGGACCGCTGATGTAGAGGTTGCAATTTAAAATAGAATGACCATGCAAGTCACTGTCTAACTGGGTTTGGGGTAGGGGGGTGTTTTTTGGAATGATGAAAATGTTTTAGAACTAGTTAGAGGAGGTGGTTGTACAACATTGTGAATATTCTAACTGCCATTGAATTTTACACTTTAAAATAGTTCATTTTTTAACCTTTTTAATAAAATACCTAGTGTGCTCTTTGCCCATTATTCTTTGTCACATTGTCCCTGGTACCCAATGTGCAGATATCACTTACGGCTGTAGCTCTAGCACTCCAGTCACTAACTTCTCTTTTTTTCAATAGACAAGGCTTTATGTTATACTTATTTATTTTCCAGGTTGGACAAATTGGATGTAGAAGCATAACATAGTACATTTCTACCATCTTCATCTACAACATACCAAATATGTACAATTATTGTATTAAAAATACAAAAGGGATACAGAGTCCACCAATGTCTTTCTGAAAGACATATAGGTACAAGTAGTATCAAAAGTGTGAGGAAATCACCAGCTAATTGTACGTTCTACACTTGACACCACAGAGTGAACTGACATTAGCAGTCTATGTTGTACAATTACTTAATGCTTAGATAACATTTTGCAACTTGTGGTTGTGCTTGACTGCTGTCTTTCTGTATGCACGTGAGGTCCATAGCTTATATAATAAAACTGGTAAATAATGCATATTACCTTTAAATTTACAAATGCATAATTGACAATGTAATATATAAGCAAGTAACAAATGCCATGATACAGAAGAGAATTATTAAATAAAGCACTGACATTGTTTGATACAGTGAAGAAAAAACACTGAATCAACTTTTAAACTTGACTTTTAACATTTGAAGCTATTTACATTTATCTATTGATCAATATGATCAGCTGAATTTAATGGGAAAAAATCCAAGACCAGCAGTTCCTCACATTTGAGAACTACTCAGATTAGCAGCCTTCAATTTCTGAAATCTGTACAAAAACAACACATAAATAGAGTGGAGGGGTCCTTTCAGTCATTAAAGGGGTAACTATCTGTGACCAGATAATTGCCACACAGAGGCCTTTTCTATCCTCATTGTCCATTAAGCCACTTACAGGTTAGTCCTTGTTGACTGACCCTCATTGCAAAGGCCGGCATCTCTAACCAGGTTTTTGATCTTTTGATACCAGTCACCATCTTGGATAAAGAAGATGGGGATACTTCCTCAGCAATCCTCGAAAGGAGTTTAGGCCTTTTAGGTTTTTGCAGAGCCGATCTGCCATAACATCCCCAGATGGCAACGTCCTGGGCTCTGTTGTGAGAGAGAAATAAACTGTCCTGTTTTTCTTTTCCAGTTAGAGCGCCATCTAATTCTAACTAATACAATTTGGAATTGGAGCTGGAGATTTAACTCAGCTCTTTATAGACAAGGAAACTGAGAATCAGAGAGATCCAATGATATAGTTTACATAATTTTGTGTCCATAGCGGTACCTCAATAAATATTTGTTGATCTCCTGAGTTTTAACCTGTGTGCTAGCCACCCATAATACTTCTCAATTTAGGTTTTCTAGGAAAGAAAGCACTAGAAGGAGGTGGTTACTTCTCTTACGGCTGAAGCCAGTCTCTCCATAAATCTTTCCCTTTATTGCTCCCCTTCTAGCCTTAGGGAGTAAAAGAAGTCCCAGAAATAGTGCCAGAGGATCAATAACCAATGTAAAGATTTAAAAAATAACTTGACAAGGCACATTAATCATAATATAGCTACCATTTATTAAACGTGTCTTATTCCCAGGCTCTGTGCTAAGAGTTTCACTAAGATTTTCTCATATAATCCTCACAACATACCTATGAAGTATTACTGTTATCCTCATTTTTCATAGAAGGAAACTGAAGCTTCAAGAAATGGATTGACTTTCCTAAGTGATCACAATTAGTAAATGGCACATTACCCAGAACACATTAACCCAAGGTTGATTGGCACCAAACACTATGGTCTTAAGTCTTGTGAAAACAAACATGAAAGCAGATGTTGACTGGTCACCACTTGTATATGCCATCAGATCAAAGCCTTTTTCTTTATAACCACCTCTTTCCTGCTTACTAATAGGAAGCTCAGCTTGACCATGTTACACTCTCTATAAATAATTTTCCTTCTGCTACATAATGAATTTCCTTCTGTCATATATGTATTCTTTATGCATAGTGTAAGGTGTGCATTGTAGAAGGTAGTGAAATTCTCCATTTATAAATACAGGAATGGCTATAGCATCTAATTAGAAATCTTTATTCAATTTGTGTATTTATAGAAATGAGGAATGCATTACCTTATATCCATATTCCTACATCTTTAATTTCTGTTTGTGGAAGAAAGGGACTTTTTTAAGGAAAATGAAGGTTTCTCTCAAACAAAAGATTACTTGCTCCCCTCTGTGCCCCATCATGCTTGGTTCAGCTCCGTATTACACTCCTTCCCTCATTAGATTGACTTGTCTACTCATATGACTATTTCCTCCATTAGACTGACAGCAACATGACAACATGGACATGTCTTTTGCTGTTTTGAATCCTTAATACTCGACTTAGTTCTTGGCACATAGTAGGTAGATAAATATTTATTGAATGAATGAATGAATGATCCAACAAAAGAAAATGGCATATTACTGTACAGTTCTCTGGATAAAGTCACCTAATGACAAGTTTTAAAATAAAGAATTTAGGGTAGTTTTATTATTTTATAATATGGAGTCTAAAATTAATTTAACATACAAGAAAGGAATTGCAAAACAAAAAAATTCTCTAACGTCTTTTTGCCATAACTATGCTAGACGTTTCAACTATGTATTTTGAATTGTTTGCAAGACATGTTTGTAAAGAGACACCATTTTTTTTCATTAGATTTTAAGGGGTTTGATGGTTGTGAATTTTCTTTTTTTTTTTTTTTTTTTTTTTTGCAGTACAGGGGCCTCTCACTGGTGTGGCCTCTCCCGTTGCGGAGCACAGGCTGCAGACGCGCAGGCTCAGCGGCCATGGCTCACGGGCCCAGCTGCTCCGCAGCATGTGGGATCTTACTGGACCGGGGCACGAACCTGTGTCCCCTGCATCGGCAGGCGGACTCTTAACCACTGTGCTACCAGGGAAGCCCGTGAATTTTCTTTTCATGATATTCAGATATTCTGCCCCATAAAATCCAAATGAAAATTTCAGTGAGCAAATAAATCATCTATTTTACTGCTGTAAATTATAATCCTTTCTAACCTTGCAAAAATGCCAGGTGTTGAATGATTTTGATCAAAACTAAAAGTGTTAACTAAAGTAGCTACCAATTTCCTCCTACAGATGGGCATGTTTAACTTATGAACACACAATATGAACATGAGTATATATCCTTTCTCCTATTCAGCTCAACAGTTATTCATATGATTCCTCGTATATTTTCAGAATGCTAGTCTGCGAGTTATTCATCCAGGAATAGAATCTCTGAAATTAAATAGAAAGGGCTTTAAAACTGTGAGTGTAGTAATAAGCTATTCAGAGCAATAATACCATCAAGATGATTAACTATTTTATAGCTCCTAGTCTTTAATAATAAAATATGATTTTAAAAGAAATCTTTCTTTCTCCCCAGTTGAGTTCTGAAATTTTTTTTCCACCTGCCTCTCTCTAGAATAGTATATCTATAACCCTATCATTAAAAGAAAAGACTGAGTCCTGCTTCAAGATGGTGGAGTAGAAGGACATGCATTCACTCCCTCTTGCGAGAGCACCGGAATCACAGCTAACTGCTGAACAATCATTGACAGGAAGACACTGGAACTCACCAAAAAAGATACCCCACATCCAAAGACAAAGGAGAAGCCACAATGAGATGGTAGGAGGCATGCAATCACAATAAAATCAAACCCCATAAGTGCTGGATGGGTGACTCACAAACTGAAGAACAATTATACCATGGAAATCCACCCACTGGAGTGAAAGTTCTGAGCCCCACATCAAGCTTCTCAACCTCGGGGTCTGGCAATGGGAGGAGGAATTCCCAGAGAATCAGACTTTGAAGGCTACCGGGATTTGATTGCAGGACTTTGACAGGACTGGGGGAATCAGACTCCACTCTTGAGGGCACATACAAAGTAGTGTGAGCCTCGGGAACCAGGAGGAAGGAGCAGTGACCCCATAGGAGAATGAACTACACCTACCTGCTAGTGTTGGAGAGTGTCCTGCAAAGGTGGAGGGTGGCTGTGGCTCACCGTGGGGACAAGGACACTGGCAACAGAAGTTCTGGGAAGTACTTCTTGGCATGAGTCCTCCTTGATTCTGCCATTAGCCCCATCAAAGAGCCTGTAGCCTCCAGAGCTGGGTCACCTCAGGCCAAAAAACCAACTGGGAGGGAACTCAGCCCCACCCATCAGCAGACAAGGGGATTAAAGTTTTACTGAGCTCTGCCCACCAGAGCAACAGCCAGCTCTACCCATCACCAGTCCTTCCCATCTGGAAGGTTGCACAAGCCTCTTAGATAGCCTCATCCACCAGAGGGCAGACAGCAGAAGCAAGAAAAACCACAATCCTGCAGCTTGTGGAACAAAAACTACGTTCACAGAAAGATAGACAAAATGAAAAGGCAAAGGACTATGTACCAGATGAAGGAACAAGATAAAACCCCAGAAAAAAACAATTAAATGAAAGGGACATAGGCAACCTTACAGAAAAAGAATTCAGAATAATGATAGTGAAGATGATCCAGGACCTCGGAAAAAGAATGGAGGCAAAGATTGAGAAGATGCAAGAAATGTTTAACAAAGACCTAGAAGAATTACAAAACAAACACCTAGAAGAATTAAAGAACAAACAAACAGAGATGAACAATACAGTAACTGAAATGAAAATACACTAGAAAGAATCAATAGCAGAATAACTGAGGCAGAAGAACGGAAAAGTGACCTGGAAGACAGAATGGTGGAATTCACTGCTGTGGAACAGAATAAAGAAAAAAGAATGAAAAGAAATGAAGACAGCCTAAGAGACCTCTGGGAAAACATTAAACACACCAACATTCACATTATAGGGGTCCCAGAAGGAGAAGAGAGAGAGAAAGGACCCAAGAAAATATTAGAAGAGATTATAGTCGAAAACTTCCCTAACATCGGAAAGGAAATAGCCACCCAAGTCCAGGAAGCACAGAGAGTCCCAGGAAGGATAAACCCAAGGAGAAGCACACCGAGACACATAGTAATCAAATTGACAAAAATCAAAGACAAAGAAAAATTATTAAAAGCAACAAGGGAAAAATGATGAATAACAAACAAGGGAACTCCCATAAGGTTAACAGCTGATTTCTCAGCAGAAACTCTACAAGCCAGAAGGGAGTTGCATGATATATTTAAAGTGATGAAAGGGAAGAACCTACAACAAAGATTACTTTACCCAGCAAGGATCTCATTCAGATTCAGCAGAGAAATCAAAAGCTTTACAGAGAAGCAAAAGCTAAGAGAATTCAGCACCACCAAACCAGCTCTACAACAAATGCTAAAGGAACTTCTCTAAGTGGGAAACAATAGAAGAAAAGGACCTACAAAATCAAACCCAAAACAATTATGAAAATGGTACTAGGAACATACATATAATTACCTTAAATGTGAATGGATTAAATGCTGCAATGAAAAGACACAGGCTCGCTGAATGGATAGAATATATATGCTGTCTACAAGAGACCGACTTTAAACCTAGGGATACATACAGACTGAAAGTGAGGGGATGGAAAAAGATATTCCATGCAAATGGAAATCAAAAGAAAGCTAGAGTAGCAATACTCATATCAGATAATACAGACTTTAAAACAAAGAATGTTACAAGAGACAAGGAAGGTCACTACATAATGATCAAGGGATCAATCCAAGAACAATATATAACAAATATAAATACACCCAAAATAGGAGCACCTCAATACATAAGGCAAATGCTAACAGCCATAAAAGGGGAAATTGACAGTAACACAATAATAGTGGGGGATTGTAACACCTCACTTACACGAATGGACAGATCATCCGGACAGAAAATTAATAAGGAAACACAAGCTTTAAATGACACAATAGATCAGATAGATTTAATTAATATTTTTAGGACATTCCATCCAAAAACAGCAGATTACATTTTTTCTCAAGTGCACATGGAATGTTCTACAGGATAGATCACATCTTGTGTCACAAATCAAGCCTCAGTAAATTAAGAGAATTAAAATCATACCAAGCATCTTTTCCAACCACAGCACTATGCAATTAGAAATCAATGACACGGAGAAAAACATAAAAAACACAAACACATGGAGGCTAAACAATACGTTACTAAATAACCAAGAGATCACTGAAGAAATCAAAGGGAATTAGAAAATACCTAGAGAAAAATGACAATCAAAACATGACGATCCAAAACCTCTGGGATGCGGCAAAAGCAGTTCTAAGAGGGAAGTTTATAGCAATAAATTCCTACCTCAAGAAACAAGAAAAAACTCAAATAAACAATCTAATCTTACACGAAAAGGAACTAGAGAAAGAAAAACACACAAAACCCGAAGTTAGTAGAAGGAAAGAACTCATAAAGATCAGAGTAGAAATAAATGAAATAGGAACAAAGGAAACAATAACAAAGATCAATAAAACTAAAAGCTGGTTCTTTGAGAAGATAAACAAAATGGATAAACCATTAGCCAGACTCATCAAGAAAAAGAGGGAGAGGACTCAAATGAATAAAATTAGAAATGAAAAAGGAGAACTTGCAATGGACACTGCAGAAATACAAAGCATCCTAAGAGACTACTACAAGCAACTCTGTGCCAATAAAATGGACAACCTGGAAGAAATGGACAAATTCTTAGAAAGGTATAACCTTTCCAAACTGAACCAGGAAGAAATAGAAAATATGAACCGACCAATCACAAGTAATGAAATTGAAACTGTGATTAAAAATCTTCCAACAAACAGAAGTCCAGGACCAGATGCCTTCACAGGTGAATACTATCAAACATTTAGAGAAGAGCTAACACCCATCTTTCTCAAACTCTTCCAAAAACTTGCAGAGGAAGGAACACTCCCAAACTCATTCTATGAGGCCACCATCACGCTGATACCAAAACCAGACAAAGATACTACAAAAAAAGAAAATTACAGACCAATATCACTGATGAATATAGATGCAAATATCCTTAACAAAATACTAGCAAACAGAATCCAACAATACATTAGAAGGATCACACGCCATGATCAAGTGGGATTTATCCCAGAGATGCAAGGATTCTTCAATATACGCAAATCAATCAATGTGATACACCATATTACCAAACTGAAGAATAAAAACCATGTGATCATCTCAATAGATGCAGAAAAAGCTTTTGAGAAAATTCAACACCCATTTATGATAAAAGCTCTCCAGAAAGTGGGCATAGAGGGAACCTACCTCAACATAATAAAGGCCATATACGACAACCCCCCCAGCAAACATCATTCTCAATGGTAAAAAACTGAAAGCATTTCCTCTAAGATCAGGAACAAGACAAAGATGTCCACACTTTTTTTTTTTCACTTTTTTTTTCTTTTCATTTTTAGGAAGTCTTAGCCATGGCAGTCAGAGAATAAAAAGAAGTAAGAGGAATCCAAATATGAAAAGAAATAAAACTGTCACTGTTTGCAGATGACATGATACTATGCACAGATAATCCTAAAGATGCCACCAGAAAACTACTAGAGCTAATCAATGAATTTGGTACAGTTGCAGGATACAAAATTAATACACAGAAATCTTTTGCATTCCTATACACTAACAATGAAAGGTCAGAAAGAGAAATCAAGGAAACAACCCCGTTCACCATTGCAACAAAAATAATAGGTAGGAATAAACCTACCTAAGGAGGTAAAGGACCTGTACTCAGAAAACCATAAGAGGGCTTCCCTGGTGGCACAGTTGTTAAGAATCTGCCTGCCAATGCTGGGGACACGGGTTCGAGCCCTGGTCTGGGAAGATCCCACATGCCGCGGAGCAACTAGGCCCATGTGCCACAACTACTGAGCTTGCGCTCTAGAGCCTGCGAGCCACAACTACTGAGCCTATGTGCCACAACTACTGAAGCCCATGCTCCTAGAGCCCATGCTCCACAGAAAGAGAAGCCACCACAATGAGAAGCCCGTGCACCGCAATGAAGAGTAGCCCCCGCTCACTGCGACTAGAGAAAGCCTGCATACAGCAACAAAGACCCAATGCAGCCAAAAATAAATAAATAAAATAAAATAAATAAATTTATTTTTTAAAAAAGACGCCATCCCTGCAGGTCCAAAAAAAACCATAAGACACAGATGAAAGAAATCATAGATGACACACACAGGACTTCCCTGCTGGTACAGTGGTTAAGAATCTGCCTGCCAATGCAGGGGACACGGGTTTGAGCCCTGGTCCAGGAAGATCCCACATGCTGCAGAGCAGCTAAGCCCATGCACCACAATTACTGAGCCTGCGCTCCAGAGCCCGCGAGCCAAAACTACTGAGCCTGTGTGCCACAACTACTGAAGCCCACATGCCTAGAGCCCGTGCTCTGCAGCAAGAGAAGCCACCGCAATGAGAAGCTGGCGCACTGCAACGAAGAGCAGCCCCCACTCGCCACAACTAGAGAAAAGCCCACACAGAGCAACGAAGATCAAACACAGCCATAAATAAGTTAAAAAAAAATTAATTAATAAAACATAAGAAAAAATGACACAAACAGATGGAGAGATATACCACATTCTTGGATTGGAAGAATCAATATTGTGAAAATGACTATACTATCCAAAGCAATCTACAGGTTCAATGCAATCCCTATCAAGTTACCAATGGAATTTTTTACAGAACTAGAACAAAAAAATCTTAAAATTTGTATGGGGACACAAAAGACCCCAAATAGCCAAAGCAACCTTGAGCAGAAAAAATGGAGTTGGAGGAATCAGACTTGCTGACTTCAGACTGTACTACAAAGCTACAGTAATCTAGAGAGTATGGTACTGGCACAAAAACAGAAATATAGATCAATGGAACAGGATAGAAAACTCAGAAATAAACCCACGCACCTATGGTCAACTAATCTATGACAAAGGAGGCAAGGATATACAGTGGAGAAAAGACAGTCTCTTCAATAAGTGGTGCTCAGAAAACTGGACAGCTACGTGTAAACGATGAAATTAGAATACACCCTAACACCATACACCAAAATAAACTCAAGGCAGATTAAAAACCTAAATGTAAGACCGGACACTATAAAACTCTTAGAGGTAAACATAGGAAGAACAATCTTTGACATAAATCACAGCAAGATCTTTTTTGACCCACCTCCTAGAGTAATGGAAATAAAAACAAAAATAAACAAGTGAGACCTAATGAAACTTAAAAGTTTTTGCACAGCAAAGGAAATATAAACAAGACAAAAAGGCAACCCTCAGAATGGGAGAAAATATTTGCAAACGAATCAATGGACAAAGGATTCATCTCCAAATTATATAAACAGCTCATGCAGCTCAATATTAAAAAAACAAACAACCCAATCAAAAAATGGGCAGGAGACCTAAATAGACATTTCTCCAAAGAAGACATATAGATGGCCAAGAGGCACATGAAAAGCTGCTCGATATCACTAATTATTAGAGAAATGCAAATAAAAACTACAATGAGGTATCACCTCACACCAGTTAGAATGGGCATCATCAGAAAATCTACAAACAACAAATGCTGGAGAGGGTGTGGAGAAAAGGGAACCCTCTTGCACTGTTGGTGGGAATTTAAATTAATAGAGCCACTATGGAGAATAGTATGGAGCTTCCTTAAAAAACTAAAAATAGAATTACCATGTGATCCAGCAATCCCACTACTGGGCATATACCCAGAGAAAACCATAATTCAAAAAGACACATGAACCCCAATGTTCATTGCAGCACTATTTACAATAGCCAGGTCATGGAAGCAACCTAAATGCCCATCGACAGACGAATAGATAAAGGAGATTGGTACATATATACAATGGAATATTACTCAGCCATAAAAAGGAACAAAATTGAGTCATTTGTTGAGACGTGGATGGATCTAGAGACTGTCATACAGAGTGAAGTAAGTCAGAAAGAGAAAAACAAATATCGTATATTAACTTATGTATGTGGAACCTAGAAAAATGGTACAGATGAACCAGTTTGCAGGGCAGAAGTTGAGACACAGATGTAGAGAACAAACTTAGGGACACCAAGGGGGGAAAACTGCGGTGGGGTGGGCATGGTGGTGTGCTGAATTGGGCGATTGGGATTGACATGTATACACTAATGTGTATAAAATTGATGACTAATAAGAGCCTGCAGTGTAAAAAACCAAACAAACAACAAAAAAAACAACTGATACTAAACTTTCTTTGGGTTATTTGTATGGAAATATGTTAATGTAAATGTTTCAGACATTCCATGAAATTTCTAAAAATCTTATATGTTCTGGTATAATGTTATAAGTCATAAATCTAGTTATTACTTTAAAATGTATATCTCAGAAATAACTAATTTTTCTTGTCAATTCCATTATTATGAACTTTCATCAAATCTTTAACTGTGGTCATTTTTAAGTCTTTTGTCATTTACAGACAGTCCTGGGTGTACTCTGATGCTTTTGCAAAAATGTTCCTATAAAAGGGTTTCATCTTCAAGTAATTCATGGAAAAGACTCTGACGAGTACAGGTTTCTGGTAACTGACTATACTGCTGAACTGAATGAATAAGCATTTTCAGAACTCTAATGGAAAACTGATGAATTCATGAAAGTTCTAACAAAAGATCAAGATGAAAAAAATTAATTACATGGGACTGAGTGAACTGATGAGGATGATTATAATTTTTGTGACTTTCTGTTTGAATAAAAAAAAATTCCTCCCCCCAAAAAAAAGAAAATCTACAGACAACAGTTGCTGGAGAGGGTGTGGAGAAAAGGGAACCCTCTTGCACTGTTGGTGGGAATGTAAATTGATACAGTCGCTATAGAGAACAGTATGGAGGTTCTGTTCAACTAAAAATAGAATTACCATATGACCCAGCACTCCCATTACTGGGCATATACCCAGAGAAAACCATAGTTCAAAAAGACACATGCACCCCAATGTTCACTGCAGCACTATTTACAATAGCCAGGTCATAGACCAACCCAAATGTCCATCAACAGGTGAATGGATAAAGAAGATGTGGTACATATATACAATGGAATATTACTCATGCATAAAAAGGAATGAAATTGGGTCTTTTGTAGAGACATGGATGAACCTAGAAACTGTCATACAGAGTGAAGTAGGTCAGAAGAGAAAAACAAATATTGTATATTAACGCATATATGTGGAGTCTAGAAAAATGGTACAGATGAACCAGTTTTCAAGGCAGAAATAGAGACACAGATGTAGAGAACAAACCTATGGAGACTGAGGGGGGAAAGTGGGGGTGTGGGATGAATTGGAAGATTGGGATTGACATATATACACTAATATGTATAAAATCGATAACTAATAAGAACCTGCTGTATAAAAAAATAATGAAATGAAATTCAAAAAAATGTCTACAGAATAACTTGAAAAACAAAAAAGACACTTCCTTTCATAAGCACATTTCTCTCATCTAAACATCTCTGAACTCATTTACAAGATCGTGAGACTTCTACATGTATAGTGATTACTTATAATGTTTATTTTATTTCTATCATATTTTTCCTGATTTCTACTCACCCTGCTCTTACTTTACCTTTTTTGCCTTTTTCTTGTCTTGTAGTAGACCAAATCCTGATAGTCTTCATCTTTGCTTCTGGAATACTCTATAGTCATGTCATCCAGCAAATATAATGTGAGCCACATATGTAAGTCTAAAGTTAAAAAAGATAAAATTAATTAGTTCATATATGTTATTTCACAGTGTATCCAAAGTGTTATCGATTCAATGTGTGATCAATAACCATTTTACTTTGTTTTATTGTATTAAGACCTGAAATACGGTGTGTATTTTACTCTTACAGGACATCTCAATCTGAACCAGCCACCTTTCAATGCTTAATAACTCCATGTGGCTAGTGCCTGCCATACTGGACAATGTAAGTCTAAAATTTATTCTCCTTTGTCAGCCTTAGGAAAACTAGGGTAATTTAGAAATACCCATTTGGAAATGGAACAAAAAAAGAACAATAATTAACTGTCAATAAACATTACAGTTTTCCTAAGCTTGGGTTATCTATTCAGGAGTTATTCCTCAGGCAAGATCAAAGTGTTCATAACGTGCCAATTATTGCACATTAAATCAGCAAAATTGTTATGTGCTCCTAAAATCAGGAGCTCTAAATCACTACAGAGAGTAGTGAATGTATTCACTAGAAGATAGGATCTAAGAATTTTTTCCCTGTTTTTAAAATTAGCAATCCAAAGTCTTTCAGTTCAATATCGATAAAAATATAACACTGGCATAAATTGAAGAAAACATGATATCATTTAATAATTTTGACATCAGTTTTCCAGTGAACATGATAAATCCCCCCAGTGACAGCATTATTCTTCACTCTGTGAATGCAGAGTGAATAAAGGACACAGACTAACTTATCATGCTCTGGATGGCCTCTACCTACTGCCAAACCATTGCGTGTGCATGCCTTGATCACATGCAAACTTCTCTAAAACACTCAACTAGTGGCTGGGGAGGTTATAGTTCTACTGCCAAAGTTCTAATTGAACTAATTTCAATGTAAATATTGGCCCTATCTTATCTCCTCATTTTGGCTAGCTTCATAAAGAGAAAAAATAAACTATTGAAATAATTCAGTTCAGTGTTGAAAGAACTTATTTCAAACTGTCAGCGCAATTGTTCAAAATGTTCCCCACATAAATCAGTTTAAATGAGCCTGTTTAAAATAACCAAAACTGTGCCTCAATTTCCAGCAACTTGAAACACATAGATTTTTTCTCTTTCCTTTTAGAAGTTATACTTCTAGTGGAGAAAAATTATTTACACCATTTCTTATCATGTAAGATAGATTTAATCTAAGTATAAATAATTTAAAACTTTAAATAATCCTCTCACAATTCATTTTGATTTCTTTTTCTTTTTCTTCTTTTTTTGGCTTTTGTGTGACATGCATATATATATATATATATATATGTTTCAGGTGAACAGCATTGTAATTCAACATTTATATATACTACAAAATGATTACCCCCACAAGCCTAGTTATCATCCTTCATCGTACAGTTGACCCCCTTCACCCATTTCACCCACCCACCACAATCCTCTTGCCTCTGGTAACCATTAGTGTGTTTTCTGTATTCATGAGTTTGTTTTTGTTTTATTTTGTTTGTTCTTTGGGGTTTTTTTTATACTCCATATATGAGTGAAATCATATAGTATTTGTATTTCTCCGTCTGAATTATTTCACTTAGCATAATATCTTTAAGGTCTATCCATGTTATCATAAATGGCAGGATTTCATTTTTATTGCTGAACAATATTCCATTTTATGTAAACATATACACCATGTCTTCTTTATCCATTCATCCGTCAATGGACACTTAGGTTGTTACCAGATTTGGGCTATTGTAAATAATGCTGCAGTGAGCATAAGGTGCATATATCTTTTTGAATTAGTGTTTTCATGTTCTTCAGTTAAATACCCAAAAGTAGAATAGCTTGGTCATATGGTAGTTCTATTTTTAGTTTTCTGAGGCATCTCCATACCGTTTTCTATAGTGGCTTCACCAATTTATATTCCCACCAGCAGTGTATGAGTGTTCACTTTTCTCTGAATTCTCTCCAACATTTGTTGTTTCTTGTCCTTTCCATAACTGCCATTCTAACAGGTGTGAGCTTGATATCTCATTGTAGTTTTGACTTGCACTTCCCTAATAATTAGACATCGAGCATCTTAGATGTTGAGCATCTTTTCATGTGTCTCTTGACCACCTGTATGTCTTCTTTGACAAAATGTCTATTCATAGTCTCTGTCCATTTTTTAATCAGAATGTTTGTTGTTGAGTTGTATGAGTTCTTTATATTATTAACCCCTTATCACATATATGATTTGCAATTATCTTCTCCCTTTCAGTAGGTTGCCTTTTCATTTAGATGATGGTTTCCTTCACTGTGCAGAACTTTTTCAGTTTTAGTTTGATGTTGCCCCATTCTCATTTGCTTATTTTTACTCTTTTTCCCTTTCCTTTGGAGTCACATTCAAAAAAAAAACAACTCTAAGTCCCGTGTCAGTGAAGTGACTACCTATGTTTTCTTCAAGGACTGTTATGATCTCAAGTCTTACATTTAAGTCTTAAATTCATTTTGAGTTAGTTTTTTTGTATAGTGTAAGATAGTGATCTAAGTTCATTCTTTTTCATGTGGCTGTCCAGTTTTCCTAACACCATTTATTGAAAACGCTGTTCTTCTCCATTATAAGTTCTTTACTCCTTTGCCATAAATTAGTTGTTCTTATATGTGTGGGTTTATTTCTGGGCTTTCAGTTTTGTTTCATTGATCTGTATGACTGTTTATGTGCCAGAATATGTTGTTTTGATTACTATACCTTTATAGTAATCAGGGAGCTTGATACCTCCAGCTTTGCTCTTCTTTCTCAAGATTGTTTTGGCTATTCAGGATCTTTTTGTGGTTTCATACAAATATTAGAATTATTCACTCTAGTTCTGTGAAATGTGCCATTGGAATTTTGAAAAGGATTGCACTGAATTTGTAGGTTGCTTTGGGTAGTATGGACATTTTAACAATACTGAGTCTTCCAATCCACGACCAGGAAATTTCTTTCTATTTATTTGTGTCTTCTTCAGTTTCTTTCGTCAGTGTCTTATACTTTTCAGAGTACAGGTCTTTCACCTCCTTGGTTAAATTTATTCCTAGGTATTTTATTCTTTTTGATGCAGTGGTAAATGGGACTTTTAAAAATTTCTCTTTCTGATAGTTTGTTATTCCTGTATAGAAATGCCACAGAGTTCTGTATACTTATTTTGTATCCTGTGACTTTACAGGATTCATTTATTAGTTCTAACGGCTTTTTGTTGGGAGTCTTTAGGGTTTCTAGATATAGTATGATGTCATCTGCAAATAGTGACAGTTTTACTTCTTCCTGATTTGGATGCCCTTTATTTCTTTTTCTTGCCTAATTGCTCTGGCTAGGACTTCCAATACTATGTTAAATAAAAGTGGCAAGAGTGGGCATCCTGTCTTGTTCCTTATCTTAGAGGGAAAGCTTTGAGCTTTTCACCATTGATCATGATGTTAGCTGTGGATTTGTCATATATGACTTCATTATGCTGAGGTACTTTCCCTTTAAACCCATTTTGTTGAGAGTTTTTTGATAAATGGATGTTGAATTTTGTCAAATGCCTTTTCTGCATCTATTGAGATGATCATATGATTTTCATACTTTATTTTGTTAAAGTGATGTATCACACTGATTGATTTACAGGTATTGAACCATCCTTGCATCCCTGGAATAAATCCCCCATAATTATGGGGTATGATTCTTTTACTATATTGTTAGTTTTGGTTTACTAATGTTTTGTTGGGGATTATGCATCTTCAATTTTTGTAAGTTTGAGTCCTGTCCTGGACTTTGTTGGGAGATTTTTGATCACTGTTTCAATCTCCTTACTAGTAATCAGTGTATTCAAATTTTATATTTCTTCATGAGTCACCCTTACAAGAGTGTATGTTTCTAAGAATTTATCCATTTCTTCTAGGTTGTCCAATTTGTTGGTGTATAATTGTTCATAGTAGTCTCTTATGATCCTTTGTATTTCTGTGGTGTCAGTTTTAACTTCTACCCTTTCACCTCTAATTTTATTTGAGTCCTGTCTTTTTTTCTTGGTTAGTTTAGATAAAGATTGGTCAATTTTGTTTGCCTTTTCAAAGAACCAGCTCTTAGTTTTTTTCTTAGTTTCCTTTTAATTTATTTGCTCTGATCTTTATTATTTTCTTCTTTATACTATTTCTGGACTTTGTTCTTTTTCTGTATTTGGGGGGTATAGATAAATTGTTTATTTGGGATTTTTCTTGTTCCTGGAGGTAGGCTCTATTGCTATGAACATCTCTCTTAGAGTGAAACAGAAACAGACTCACAGACATAGAGAAGGGACTTGTGACTGCCAAGGAGAAGGGGGGATGGGGGAGGGTTGAAATGGTAGCTTGGGACTAGCAGATGCAAACTATTATATATAGAATGGATAAACAACAAGGTCCTATTGTATAGCACAGGGAACTAAATATATTCAATATCCTGTAATAAACCATAATGAAAAAGAATATATGTACATGTATATATGCATATATAACTGAATCACTTTGCTGTACACCAGAAACTAACACAACATTGTAAGTCAACTATACTTTAATATAAATAAATAAATATGTTAAAAAATTTTAAAAGAACCATTTGCACTGCATCCCATAGACAACTATACTTTAATATAAATAAATATTTTTTAAAAATTTTAAACAACCATTTGCACTGCATCCCATAGACTTCATGTTATATATCTGTTTTCCTTTGCCTCTAGGTATTTTTTATTTCTCCTTTGATTTCTTTGATGACTCATTGGTTTTTCAGTAGTATGTTTTTTAATCTCCATGTTATGTTTTTTCCCATTTTTTTTCTTGTGATTGGTTTCTAGTTTCATACTTTTGTAGTTGGAGAAGATGTCTGATACAATTTCAGTCTTCTTGAATATATTGATCCTTGTTTTGTGACCTAACATGTGATCTATCCTGGAGAATGTTCCATGTGCACTTGAGAAGAATGTGTATTCTGCTGCTTTTGGATAGAATGTTCTGTAGATATCTGTTGAGCAATTGGGTCTATTGTGTCATTTATGTCTGATGTTTCCCTGTTGATTTTCTATCTTGATGATCTGTCCATTGACCTAAGTTGGATGTTAAAGTCCCCTACTTTAACAAGAAATTGCTTTCAATTTCTTCCTTTAAGTCTGTTAATATTTGCTTTATATCTCTTGGTGCTCCTCTGTTGGGTGCATATACATTTATAAATGTATATCTTCTTGCTTGACCCTTTTATCATTATGTAATGCTCTTCTTTGTCTTTTATTATAGTCTTTGTTTTAATTCTATTTTGTCTGGTATGAGTATAGCTACTCCAGCTTTCTGTTCATTTCCATGTGCATAGAATATATTTTTCCATCCCTTCACTTTCAGTCTGTATGTGCCCTTTCTTCTGAAGTAAGTATCTTATTAGCAGCATATAGATTAGTCGTTTTAAAATCCATTCGGCCACTATATGTCTTTTGAATTTAGTCCATTAACATTTAAAGTAATTATTGATAGATATGTAGTTATTGCCATTTTGTTAATTGTTTTCTGGCTGTTTTTTGTAACTCCTCCCTATTTCTTCTCCTCTTTCTCTCTTCCCTTGTGTTTTGGTGGTTTTCTTTACTGTTATGTTTAGACTCCATTCTCATTTTCTTTTTGTATTTACTATAATTTTTATCCTTGTGGTTACCATGAGGTTCACATACAACACCATTTATAAGTATTAGCCTGTTTTAAGTTGGTAGCAGCTTAAATTTGAACATATTTCAAAGCTGTATCTTTTTATAGTTTAAAAATATACTTTTTATACTTGTTATACTTTTGGTGACAAATTTTACATTGTTTTATTTTATGCATCCCTTAAATAATTACTGTAATTTTAGTTATTTTTACTACTTGTGTCTTTTAACCTTCAAGCTTGCTTTATAAGTAAGAGATCAATCCACTGCCTCTTTTATGTACTTACCCTTTCCAGGGAGATTTTTACTTTCGTGTGTTTTCTAACTGTGCCATTTCTTTTCAACTTAGAGAAATCCTTTTAATGTTCTTGTAGGGCTGGTTTAGTGGTGATGAACCCCTTTAGCTTTTGTTTGTCTGGGAAATTCTTGACCTCTCCTTCAATTCTGAGTGATAACCTTGCAGGGTAGAGAATTTTTGTTTGGTATTTTTTTTTCTTTCATCACTTTGAATATGTCATGCCACTCCATTCTGACCTATAAAGTTTCTGCTGAAAAACCTGCCAATAGCTTTATGGGGTTTGTCTTATATGTAACAAATTGTTTTTCTCTTGCTGCTTTTAGAATTCTCTCTTTATCCTTAACTTTTAACATTTTAATTATAATGTGTTTTGGTTTGTGTCTTTTTGTGTTCATCTTATTTAGAATTCTCTGGATTTCCTGGACCTATATGTCTGTTTCCTTCCCCAGATTGGGGAAGTTTTCAGCCACTGTTTCTTCAAATAATTTTTCTGGCCCTTTCTCTCTTATTCTGGGACTCCTATAATACAAATGTTACTCCACGTCATGTTGTTCCAAAGGTACCTTCAGGTAGCTTCACTTTAATAAAATTCTTTTTTCATTTTGCTGCTCTGTCTGAGTAAGTTTCATTGTTTTGTCTTCCAGCTCACTGATTTGTTCTCCTACCTCATCTATTCTGATATTGAATGCCTGTAGTGTATTTTTCAGTTCAATTATAATTTCTGTTTGATACTTTCTTATATTTTCTATCTCTTTGTTGAAGTTCTCGTTGTGTTCATCCATTCTTCTCCCAAGTTCTGTGAGCATCTTTATGACCAATACTTTGAACACTTCATCAGGCAGATTGCTCATCTCGATTTCACTTACCTCTTTTGCTAAGGGTTTTGTCTTGTTCTTTTGATTGAAACATATTCCTCTGTCTCCTCATTTTGCCTAATTCTCTGCATTTGTTACTATGTGTTAGGTATGTCAGCTATGTCTCCCAGTTTTGAAGGACTGACCTTATTTAAAGGATGTCCTGTGGGGCTCAGAAGTGTAATCCCACCTGGCCATCAGAGCCAGGTGCTCAGAGGGTGTCCCCTATGTGGTCTGTGTGTGCCTTTCCGTTATGGTAGGGCTGCAGCTGCTGCAGGGCACTGGTGGGTGGGGCTATCACACAGCTCTGAGGTGCAGCTGAGGTGCAGTGTGGGTGGGGCTCTTCGTGGGATGTACTCACAGGTGATAACAGGTTAGATAAAGAATTCCAAAATGGCACTTGCACTTCCTACTCAGCCTTTTTTTCTTCCATCTTTTCTTCACAGAGGTCATACCTGAACCAAAGTTCTCCCCTGAACCAAAGCCTCCTCCAGCTCCCCATTTTCCCTCATAGGCATTTTTCCCAATAAATAACTTGCACACTTAATTCCATTCTGGTGTCTTCTTCTCAGAGGAAGCAAACTAATACATCATTCTTAACTTCCTTCTAGTCTTAGGATATGTCCCTTCCTCCTCCTGCCCAAGGATAGCTCATTCAACAATACTCTTGACCACAACCCCTCCTGTCATCTCCAGGACCTTTTTACTCCCTCTTTCTTACTTATAATACTTCTAATTTTCCTCTTGGTATACATGGTCTTTCTCAACTAAACAGCAACTACTAATACATATGCCCTGGAAACTGGACCCTTTCAGTCTGGATTTGTTTAAGAAAGCAGAGCCACCTTAAAATTCCAGGAATAAAGGGTTTGTTATAAGAATAAGGATTTATCTGAAGGATAAAAGAGCTGGGGGAACAAAGATCAGGGAATTCACCACCAAAGTTCAGAAAAAGTGAAACAGGCACTGATGGCTACAATCTGAAGCACTGAGGCAACAGGTTATCTATCTAAAGTTCATGTGAAACTTGGAATTTTCAAGTTTCTCTGAAAAGTTTTCATTGACTAATTTACTCCAAAGCAATGAAGCAGATGGTTCTCAAACAAACATAAAAAAGACTAGCTCTCATTCAGGTTTGGCATTAGCAAAATCTATGACCATATGATAACCAAAATCATATGATAACCAGAGTTATCAGGGCTTACAACTAACTAGAAAACTTGTGACTGTAAGAACTCTGGAAGCCTGGGTCATTTCAGCACCTCTTTTCCTCTCTCTGCTCTCAGCTAGTTGTCCCTCATGGCCAGGACTGAGTTTCACTAGAACCTCCAAAAATGAAAGAAAGGAAACTACAAAATTATATTTCTCTTACCTAATTCAGAAAAATATGAGGAGACTGCTCCCTTTCTTAGTACTATTTTTATCAGGTCCTCAAAAAATTGTGCAAAAAAATATGATTTTTCATCACATATCTATAGCAATTAGAAAGGAAATGTTAGATTTGTTATTTCTTTATTTGAGGACAAATGGTTAAATTGCAGGAAAATGAGGTATTCATTCTGTCTTTACAAGAACCCAGGAGATCAGATTCTCTGGCAAGTGTCTCACCATCCTACTTCTACTGAAATATTTTTGTGATATATGCTAACTATCCATTGAACAGTTGCTTCATATTCACTTCTAAATAATTCCCCAGAAATTTAGAAATATATGTTCACTTTTCTCTCACCTATGTACAAAACATATATCCGGAGAGTTACTCAGAACTGTTAGAAATCCAAAGGTGGTATAACATGTCTGTTGTCCTGACTGAGGACATCTCAAGAAACAATCGTATTGACAGCCATAGGAGCAGAGGAGAATGCAATGCGTATATACAACAGTGCTATCACATCGGCTCAAGGACTGCAGCCTAAAGTATATTACAAGTTAGCAGAAACTCAGCTAAAATGTTTAAGAAAGGGAGCAGTCATCCAAGGAGCATTCATTTAGAAATATAAGTGAGACAAAATTTCCTAGTTCATAGGATTCCTTTTTGGATACAAACTATGCATTTGTGTAAGCTGGAAAAATCTGGAAGAACGTTGCTTTCAATATCATAAACATGGTTTGTTCACATATTCGCCAAATGACCTGGGGCAAAATAGCTTCTGTAACATCTCAGATTCCTCATTTGACTTTTAAAAATATTTATCTTAATTACCACCAATAAGGTTATTATGGAAATTAAAGGCAATCTTGTGTGTAAACTAAATACACACACACACAGATTAAAATAAAGGTAAAATAATTATTATTTCTTAAAGACTATGTTTTTTTTTGGTTTTTTTTGCGGTACACGGGCCTCTCACTGTTGTGGCCTCTCCCATTGCGGAGCACAGGCTCCGGACACGCAGGCTCAGCGGCCGTGGCTCACGGGCCCAGCCGCTCCGCAGCATGTGGGATCTTCCCGGACCGGGGCATGAACCTATTTCGCTTGCATTGGCAGGCAGACTCTCAACCACTGCGCCACCAGGGAAGCCCCCTAAAGACTATCTTGATTAAACCCTGAGAAAGTCAGGTTCATGCTGTTTCATAACATCATGTAATGATTAAAGTGGTAATATAATAATGTGTCCTTTCTCTTTTAATTAATTTATGTTCCTTCTCTTCTTCAAAACTCAGCTCAAAGCTTCTACAAGAAGCTTAAGAGGGTATACAGAAATATTCAAAGATAAAATGTCATTATATCTGCAACTTATTTTGAAATGTGGCAGGGGGCGGAGTCAAGATGGTGGACCGAGAGGAGGCAGAATTCGCGTCTTTGCACAACTAGGGCACCTACCAGGCACTGGTGGAGGACCACGGACACCTAAGAGGATGGGAGGAACCCCCAGCGACTGGCTAGGATGTGGGGTGTGGGGGCGGGAATGAGGAGGGAGGAGAAATGGAGGCGAGACAGGATTGGTGCCCCAGAGGGGCCGCTGGGGTGAGGAAGGGATCCTACACCCGAAGGGGGAAATTGGGGGACCATCGGGGAGGGCAGAGGATCAAAAAGGAGTGTGGCCAGGTTTTCCGTGCCCACTTGGGCCCCCAGGAGCCTTCTAAGACCCTGGGCCTGATCCTCTGCCCACTGAGGTCCCCTCCAGGCACACAGGTCCTGAGAGAGTGGGAGGGAGGGAAGGGGGAGCAAAAGTAAAGGCCGGATCTACAGGACCGGCACCCCTGAGGGAAGGCTGGGGGAGGCGAGGAGTTCCTACGCCCAGTGGGACCCACCCCCAGTTAGGGGTCCAGCGGTGACGGGGAAGACCCTGGGGGAGACAGTGGGGGTGGAGTGCGAAGGAACAGACGGGAACAGGGCCAGTGCCTTCCCTATCCACTTAGGAACCGGGTAGCCTGTTGTGTTCTGGGGCCTAATCCTCTGCCCTTGGAGCCTCCCTCCTACCATGCAGAGCCCAAGTCCCACAGGGCCCTACCTGTACACTCAGAGACACCCTCTGAGACCCTCTCCAACTGCACTGACCCTAAACCCTAGCCTCAAACCCTCACCCAGGGCCTTACCTCCAAACTCCAGAACTCCACACTCCAGAAGCCCCCATTTGGACGTGCTGCCTCTCCCCTTACACACAGGTCCTAAGCAGAGGCCCTGCCCCATGCTTGAACATCACCCCACCTAGGACCCGCCCCCAAGGCCTTTTTCAGCTGTGTGGGTCCTCAGCCTAGGCCCCACCCCATGCTCAAACGTCACCCCCTCCCCACTGCCTAGGGCCCACCCCATCCTAAACCCAGCCCCTGCCTAAGTTCTACCCCTTGCCTAAACTCCGCCCCCCATATCCAAGGCCTTTTTTTTTTTTCTCTTTTTTCTTCTTTTAGGTTAGGGTTCTGTTTCAACTTGTTGTGGATTCATTTATATTTTATTTTTTTCTAATAAATCTTTTATTTTTCTAATTTTATTTTATTCTTTATACTTTATTATTGTTCTGCTCCTTTTGGCTTGTTCCCCTGTTTTGTTTTTTTCTTTTTTCTGCTGTGGTTTTGTTTTGCCTTGTTGCAGTTGTTTCAATTACATTTTTATTTTTCCTAATATATTTTTTATCTTTCCAATTTTATTTCTTATTCTTTGCTATTGTACTGCTCTATTTTTCTTTCTTTCTTTTTTTTTTGGCTGCGCCGCATGGCTTGTGGGATCTTGGTACCCAGCCAGAGATCAGGCCCAAGCTCCTATGGTGGGAGCACCGAGTCCAAACCACTGGACTAAGAGAGAACCTCAGACCCAGGGAATATTAATAGGAGCGAGGCTTCCCGGAGGTCCTCATCTCAGCACCAAGATCTGGCTCTACCCAACTGCCTTCAAACTCCAGTGCTGGAGTCCTCAGGCCAAACAACCAGTAAGACAGGAATACAGCCCCACCCAGCAAAAAAAAAAAAAAATGAAATGGCAAAAAAAAATGTTACAGATGAAGGAGCAAGGTAAAAACCCAAAAGACCAAATAAATGAAGATGAAATAGGCAACCTATCTAAAAAAGAATTCAGACTAATGATAGTAAAGATGATCCAGAATCTCAGAAACGGAAGGGAGAAAATACAAGAAATGTTTGACAAGGATCTAGGAGAACTAAAGAGCAAACAAACAGTGATGATCAACACAATAACTGAAATTTAAAATACTCTAGAAGGAATCAATAGCAGAATAGAGGCGGCAGAAGAACGGATAAGTGACCTGGAAGACAGGATGGTGGATATAACTGCTATGGAGCAGAATAGAGAAAAAAGAATGAAAATAATTGAGGACAGTCTCAGAGACCTCTGGGACAACATTAAATGCACCAACATTCGAATTATAGGGGTCTCAGAAGAAGAAGAGAAAAAGAAAGGGTCTGAGAAAATATTTGAAAAGATTATAGTTGAAAACGTCCCTAACGTGGGAAAGGAAACAGTCAGTCAAGTCCAGGAAGTGCAGAGAGTCCCATACAGGATAAACCAAGGAGAAACACAACGAGACACATATTAATCAAACTGTCAAAAATTAAATACAAAGAAAAAATATTAAAAGCAGCAAGGGAAAAGCAACAAATAACATACAAGGGAGTCCCCATAAGGTTATCAGCTGATCTTTCAGCAGAAACTCTGCAAGCCAGAAGGGAGTGGCAGGACATATTTAAAGTGATGAAAGGGAAAAACCTACAATCAAAATTACTCCACCCTGCAAGGATCTCATTCAGATTCAATGGATAAATCAAAGGCTTTACAGATAAGCAAAAGCTACAAGAATTCAGCACCACCAAACCAGCTTTACAGCAAATGCTAAGGGAACTTATCTAAGTGGGAAACACAAGAGAAGAAAAAGACCCACAGAAACAGGCACAAATCAAAAAGAAAATGGTTATAGGAACATACATATCGATAATCACCTTGAATGTAAATGAATTAAACGCTCCAACCAAAAGACACAGACTGGATGAATGGATACAAAAAAAAAGACCCATGTATATGCTGTCTAAAAGAAACCGACTTCAGACCTAGGGACACATACAGACTGAAAGTGAGGGGATGGAAAAAGATATTCCATGCAAATGGAAATCACAAGCTGGAGTAGCAATACTCATATCAGATAAAATAGACTTTAAAATAAAGAATGTTACAAGAGATAAGGAAGGACACTACATAATGATCAAGGGAGCAATCCAAGAAGAAAACATAACAATTACAAATATTTATGCACCCAACATAGGAGCACCTCAATACAAAAGGCAAATTGTAACAGCCATAAAAGGAGAAATCAACAGTAACACAATAATAGTGGGAGATTTTAACACCCCACTTACACCAATAGACAGATCATCCAGACAGAAAGTTAATAAGGAAACACAAGCTTTAAATGACACAATAGACCAGATAGACTTAATTGATATTTTTAGGACATTACACCCAAAAGCAGAAGAATAAACTTTCTTATCAAGTGCACACGGGACATTCTCCAGAATAGATCACATCTTGGGTCACAAATCAAGCCTTGGAAAATTTAAGAAAATTGAAATTTTATCAAGTATCTTTTCCAACCACAACTCTATAGGTTAGAAATCAGTTACAGGAAAAAAAAAAAGTAAAAAACACAAATACATGGAACCTAAACAGTGTGCTGCTAAATAACCAAGAGATCACTGAAGAAATCAAAGAAGAAATTCAAAAATACCTAGAAACAAATGACAATGAAGACACGACGATCCAAAACCTATGGGACACAGCAGAGGCAGTTCTAAGAGGGAAGTTCATAGTAATTCCTGCTCACCTCAAGAAACAAGAAAAATCTCACATAAACAATCTAACCTTACACCTAAAGCAACTAGAAAAAGAAGAACAAAGAAAACCCAAAGTTAGTAGAAGGAAGAAATCATAAGTATCAGAGCAGAGAAAAACAAAATAGAAATGAAGAAAACAATAGGAAAGATCAATAAAACTAAAAGTTGGTTCTTTGAGATGATAAAATTGATAACCTTTAGCCAGACTCATCAAGAAAAAAACAACCCAAATCAATAAAATTAGAAATGAAAAAGGAGAACTTACAATGGACACCACAGAAATACAACAGATCATAAGAGACTATGACAAGCAACTATATGCCAATAAAATAGACAACCTGGAAGAAATGGACAAATTCTTGGAAAAGTACAACCTTCCAAGATTGAACCAGGAAGAATTAGAAAATAGAAACAGACCAATCACAGGTAATGAAATTGAAACCAAAATTAAAAATCTTCCAACAAACAGAAGTCCAGGACCAGATGGCTTCACAGGCAAATTCTGTCAAACATTTAGAGAAGAGTTAATACCTGTCCTTCTCAAACTCTTCCAAAAAGTTACAGAGGGAGAAACACCCCCAAACTCATGCTATGAGGCCACCATCACCATGCTACCAAAACAGATAAAGATATCACAAAAAAAGAAAATTATAGACCAATATCACCGATGAACATAGATGCAAAAATCCTCAACAAAACACTAGCAAACAGAATCCAACAACACATTAAAAGGATCATACACCATGATCAAGTGGGATTTACCCCAGGGATCCAAGGATCCTTCAATATATGCAAAACAATCAATGTGATACACTATATTAACAAATTAAAGAATAAAAACCATACGATCATCTCAATAGAGGCAGAAAAAGCTTTTGACAGAATTCAACACACATTTGTGATAAAAACTCCCCAGAAAGTGGGCAGAGAGGGAACCTACCTCACCGTAATAAAAACCCCCAGCAAACATCACTCTCAATGGTGAAAAACTGAAAGCTTTTCCTCTAAGATCAGGAACATGAAAAGGATGTCCACTCTTGCCACTATTATTCAACATAGTATTGGAAGTCCTAGCCACAGCAATCAAAGAAGAAAAAGAAATAAAAGGAATAGAAATTGGAAAACAAGAAGTAAAACTGTCACTGTTTGCCAATGACATGATACTATACATAGAAAATCCTAAAGATGCCACCAGAAAACTACTAGAACTAATCAGTGAATTTGATAAAGTTGCAGGATACAAAATTAATGCACAGAAATCTCTTGCATTCCTATACACTAGCAATGAAAAATCAGAGAAATTAAGCAAACAATCCCATTTACTATTGCAACAAAAAGAATAAAATACCTAGGAATAAACCTACCTAAGGAGGCAAAAGACCTTATTCAGAAAACTATAAAACACTGATGGAAGAAATCAAAGGTAACGTAAACAGATGGAGAGGTATACTATGCTCCTGGATTGGAAGGATCAGTATTGTTAAAATGACTATACTACCCAAAGCAATCTACATGTTCAATGCAATCCCTATCAAGTTACCAATGGCATTTTTCACAGAACTAGAAGAAATTTTACAATTTGTATGGAAACACAAAAGACCCCGAATAGCCAAAGCAATCTTAAGCAAGAAAAATGGAGCTGGAGTAATCAGATTCCCTGACTTCAGACTATACTACAAAGCTACAGTAATCAAGACAGTATGGTACTAGCACAAAAACAGAAATATAGATCAATGGAACAGGATAGAAAGCCCAGAGATAAAACCACACACATATGGTCACCTTATCTTTGACAAAGGAGGCAAGTATATACAATGGAGAAAAGACAGCCTCTTCAATAAGTGGTGCTGGGGAAAATGGATAGATATCTGTAAAAGAATGAAATTAGAACACACCCTAACATCATACACAAAAATAAACTCAAAATGGATTAAAGACCTAAACGTAAGACCAGACACTATAAAATTCTTAGAGGAAAGCATAGGCAGAACACTCTATGACATAAATCACAGCAAGATCCTTTTTTTTTTTTTTTTTTGCAGTATGCGGGCCTCTCACTGTTGTGGCCTCTCCCGTTGCGGAGCACAGTCTCCGGACGTGCAGGCTCAGCAGCCATGGCTCACGGGCCTAGCCGCTCCGCAACATGTGGGATCTTCCCGGACCGGGGCACGAACCCATATCCCCTGCATTGGCAGGTGGACTCTCAACCACTATGCCACCAGGGAATCCCAGCAAGATCCTTTTTGACCCACTTCCTAGAGTAAGGGAAATAAAAACAAAAATAAACAAAGGGGACCTAATGAAACTTCAAAGCTTTTGCAAAGCAAAGGAAACCATAAACAAGACGAAAAGATAACCCTCAGAATGGGAGAAAATATTTGCAAATGAAGAAACTGACAAAGGATTAATCCCCAAAATATACAAGCAGCTCATGCAGCTCAATATCACAAAAACAAACAACCCAATCCAAAAATGGGCGGAAGACCTAAATAGACATTTCTCCAAAGAAGACATACAGATGGCCAACAAATAAAAGATGCTCAACATCACTAATAATTAGAGAAATGGAAATCAAAACCACAATGAGGTGTCACCTCACACCAGTCAGAATTGCCATCATCAAAAAATCTACAAACAATAAATGCTGGAGAGGGTGTGGAGAAAAGGGAACCCTCCTGCACTGTTGGTGGGAATGTAAATTGATACAGCCACTAGGGAGAACAATATGGTGGTTCCTTAAGAAACAAAACTAGAACTACCATATGACCCAGCAATCCCGCTCCCGGGCATATACCCTGAGAAAACTATAATTCAAAAAGATACGTGTACCACAGTGTTCATTGCAGCACTATGTACAATAGCCAAGACATGGAAGCAACCTAAATGTCCATCAACAGATGAATAAAAGATGTGGCACATATATACAGTGGAATATTACTCAGCCATAAAAAGGAATGAAATTGAGTCATTTGCAGTGAGGTGGATGGACCTATAATCTGTAATACAGGGTGAAATAAGTCAGAAAGGGAAAATCAAATACCATATGCTAATGCATATTTATGGAATTTTAAAAAGTGGTACTGATGAACCTAGTGGCAGGGCAGGAATAAAGATGCAGATGTAGAGAACGGATTTGAGGGCATGGGGGGTAAGGGGAAGCTGGGATGAAGTGAGAGAGTAGCATTGACCTATGTACACTACCAAATGTAAAATGGATGGCTAGTGGGAAGCTGCTGCATAGCACAAGGAGATCAGCTCGGTGCTTTGTTATGACAACCTAGAGGGATGGGATAGGGAGGGTCGGAGGGAGGCTCAAGAAAGAGGGGATATGGGGATATATGTATACATATAGCTGATTCACTTTGTTGTACAGCAGAAACTGACCCAACATTGTAAAGCATTTATACTCCAGTAAAGATGCGAAAAAAAAAAATGTGGTAAAATGTTAAGAGGGAATCTCAGGGAAGGATGCTTATTAAACTATTTGTTTAACTTGTCTCCAAGTTAAAACATTTTCAACATAAAAAGTTGATGCAGGAAGCAGAATACATTCTCTCTCTAACTTCAGTCCTTCACATAGCTGTTCTTTCTCCTAGCACAGTATTTCCCTTCACCCTCTTTGTTCAGAATTTATTACAGTGGTGAAGTTTAGAGCCGTAGATCCTGATTCTGCCACATTCAAGGGGTTATTGGACTTCTGAAATGTTATTTCATCTTTCTGAGCCTCAGTTTTCTTATTTGTAAAACAAGAATTTTAATAGTATTGAGTCCAAAGACATATAGTTGATAGTACCTAACTCATGAATTTATTTACTTTAGAACTATGCAAAGTAGCTTCAGTAACCTTTTGGGCTTCAACTTTCTTACTTGTAAATGAAGAACAATGACACCTCATAGAATTGTTGTGAAGATGAGTAGAGATGATAACTGAAAATATTTTGAAAACCACAAAGTTCTATTATGATTATTATTATTAATTTATGAATTTTAAGTGCCTAATATCATACTAGCCACATGGTATGGGCTTAGAAATAATTATGAATAGGTTTTTGAATTTTTAATTTTTAGTAAAAATCTTTCTACAGTAACCTGTTAGATTGGACCACTGCTCTGTTCCCCTCAGCAGTTGTGTACCATTTGTATGGTGTGAATTTGTTGCTCATGCACTGATGTCTCTAGATGTTAACAGCATCTGTTGGGAGGAAATCCAATATTGGTCACTGTGGGGACCCTACCACTCCTTTAATATTGTACAAGATCCCTAATATTTATATAATTTGGTAAAAGCGAGGAAGATCTTCTGATGTTCAGTCCATTATGATCACTACTGAGATGCCCACTGTCCAAGTCTACACGGTCCACATGAAGATCAGTGAGTTGGTTAACAGTGTCTGTACCTTCTGAGGCAAATTTCACCACTGGGACATTTACCACCCAACTAAGGGAACACTGTGAGTGCCTGGTCCCCAGGCATGCACACAGTCAACTCCATCAGGCCAGTGCACTGATCATCACAAAACCCACCACCTCTCAGTCCTTCTAGTCTTGATAAATCCAACCCTCTTCCCAAGGTAAGCCCACATCCCTCTCTTACTCTGGCAAAGGAAATGCTTCCTTTCCCTCCCCACTCAGTACAGGTTTGGTTAATATCAGTGGACCTGACACACTGAGAACACAAAGAGCTGGCTGGACATCCACAAAGGCAATAGGGGAAGTCATCTTTGACTTTTTGTCTGTTCCTCCACACCAACAACAAAGATACCAAGTAATTAATCAATAACTTATCTGTGATAGTGCAGAAAGTTGCACTGACTCTTGCTAGGTCATCAGGATGAACTCCTCTCCATTTTTTTGATAAGTCCATGATATGACTTAAAATAGATTTGTCATACTGGAGTCTGCAGATGTAGTTTCAGGTATCCATGTTTCTCAGGTTTAAGAAATAGTGATTTAAGGCAAGCAAGTGATCTAAGCAAGCAGATGACATCAGGACCCTGATGGGATTTCTTCTCTCTCCAGAATTTCTATTTCAAAAGTTCAAGAACTGATTTTTAAAATAGCTTTGTGTCTTTCTTTCTAGTCATCTTATTGAAAGATTTTCAAATACCTGGGATTATTGAAACACTGAATATATTGTCTTAATAGAAAAAAAATGGTATAGAGCCTGCTACACCAGATAATTAAATGTGAGTCTTTCTTCGGTTGTCATGTGTTCTTTTCTTAACTCATCACTTTCATAATCTCTGGTACCACTGCAGTTAATTAAATTCTGTTATCTAAAGATTTGGGAATGATAAAATCAAAACTAAAGGAGAATCTCTGGTTTCCTGGGCTTGGACTATAAATACCTAAGATATCAGATATGGGGGGGAAAGTAGTCATTTTAATAGGCATGAACATTTAAAAGCGAAAAGAGGATAGAATCCATTTAGTTCAATTCATATATGACAAATCAGAAAAAAGGACCAAAAACTTTTTTTGTCTGAGGTCACATATTATTATTAAGTTATTTGTTTTAGTACAAAAACATTTCCATGAATATATCTTGAATGAGTGGACTGGTTCACTATCATCTTAGACTTTACAATTGGCATTTCCTACTCCTTTTTGGTTACTTTTAATTTAGGAAAAAAAAAGAGGAATGAACCTAATTCTTTGAGGGTCTATTAAATTTAGTTTCTATGTTTTTAATTTGATTGCTGTCTTTTAGCTAAGCCTTACCTTTCTTAGTTTTATCCACAAGTAAGCCAACAGTGAGTGGTCCCCTTAGGCAGACTATGCTTCCATCCCATGCTCATTGAGATAAAATCACAGTGCTTTATCACAACCCAGCAAAACACACACCTAAACCAAAAAGCATTATCAATTAGTACAGATTTTCCTAAATATTTATTTACAATTGCAATTTACAATTACAATTATTTACAATTCTCTCCTGCTCCAGCTCCCTTAAAATCCAGTCATTAGATTCTTTTCTCCTGTTTTCATCCCAATGTAGCATCTCTATCAGTTATTGATCTGTTGTCTCTCAGCTTCAAACTATCCCCTTTAATCTTTGTGATATTGGGACTGGGCTTCTAAAAATACTTCTGTGGTTTCGTTTGAGGTTTCGCCAGTAGGAGAAACTAGAGAGAGACTAGAAGGCAGGAGTAGGAAGAAAGAATTCACCATTTCCCTTTTGCTTTCTATTGCTGCTTGGGTCACCCCAGTATGGTTCTTTATCCAAGTAGCACAGTTGGTTCCAGAAGCAGATGGCTCCAGTTTCCAGGTTTTTTTCACCTCTTAGATCCAGCTTCATAACGAGGTAATCACCAGGCAAGCAGTTCTGAGGGCCCTTCCTCCAAGTGTTTAGGTTTTTTTGAGAACCCCAATCTTTTCTCTTTCTCTTTGTACTAAAAATGAAGCTACTTCCTGAACTTATTATTTTCGTTTTATCTGTATTCCTTCCAAAACCCATTTGACCGATCCCCCACATTAAACTGTCTTTGTTAAAATAGTTGTTGCGGTTTCTCTTTTCCTGATTGGACTCTGACTGACACATGCTCAACATCCCATCTGTTGAAAGAGTTCTTTCATCACATCTCTCTTGGATTTCAAAGTTCACTTAGCAAAATATTAAGGGAGTGCCTTAATTCATAATTTGCCAAATATATCCCTGCTCAGGACTATAGTCGGGAAAAGAGCTTCAGTTGACCCTTTTCCATCACTTTTGTCTTTCAGTTTCAAATGATGCACAGAAAAATTGTGCTCAAAGGGAATGAGATCAGGATAATCTTGGTCCCAAGTAGAGAAGCTGAATGCTCGTTATCCTTTCATTGGCTGGCAGAAACTTCATCCAAACAGATGTCCTAGACCAATTTTTCCATGAATCTTGGTCTTAAATTCAGGATCTTAAAAAAAGACTTAGAGATGCAGGACAGCCTTTCATCTGGGTAACTCAGAGGATCACAGATTGAAGCTCCCCCATAGGGAAGAAAGAGATATAACCCCAAAAGGCAGCTCAGGCTCTGACATTGAGGACAATTTTGTATGAATTAAAAGTTACAGCCTGAAAATTTTATGACCATCTGGTACAGGCCAAATCATCCATTCTGAGCAACCCAGGGAATGAAGCAGAAAAGAAGTAGGTGATCTAAGGCACTTTAGGTCTAGAAAATTGTCCAATAGTTTTGAACTCTCCAAAAGAAGAACCAAACAGATAAAGAATACAATAACTGAAATAAAAAATACACTAGAAGGAATCACCAGGTCGATATCACTGAAGAACATAGATGCTAAAATTCTCAATAAAATATTAGCAAACTGAATCCAACAATACATTACAAGGATTGTACACAATGACCAAGTGGGACTTATCCCAGTGATGCAAGGAAGATTCAGTATCATTAAATCAATCAGTGTGATACACCTCATTAACATATTGAAAAATAAAAGATTGTCTCAATAGATGCACAAAAAGCTTTCAACAAAATTCAACATCCATTTGTGATAAAAAAAAATAAAACCCTCAAGAAAATGGATATAGGGACTTCCCTGGTGGTCCAGTGGTAAAGAATCTGCCTTCCAATGCAGGGGACGTGGGTTCTATCCCTGTCTGGGGAAGTAGGATCCCACATGCTGTGGGGCAGTTGGGCTCGCATGCCACAACTACTGAGCTCACGCGCCTCAACTAGAGAGTCTGCATGCCACAAACTACAGTGCCCATACTCTCTGGAACCCACATGTCACAACTACAGAGCCCACCTGCTCTGGAGCCTGTGGGCCACAACTAGAGAAGAGAAAAACCACATGCCACAACTAGAGAGAAGCCTGTGCACTGCAACAAAGATCCTGTGTGCCTCAACTAAGACCCAACACAGCCAAAAATAAATAAATAATAAATATATTTTTAAAAATCTTTAAAAAAAAAACCAAAATGGATATAGAGGGAACATACCTCAATATAATATAGGCCATTTATGGCAAGCCCACAGCTAATATCATACTCAATGGTGAAAAGATGAAAACATTTCCTCTAAGATCAGCAACAGGGCAAGGATGCCAACTCTTGCCACTTTTATGCAACATATTATTGGAAGTCCTAGCCACAGCAATCAGACAACAAAAAGAAATAAAAGAAATCCAAATTGGAAAAGAAGAAGTAATACCTGTGACAGTTTGCAGATGACATGATACTATACAAAGAAAATCCTAAAAACAGCACCAAAAAAACCAATGAATTCAGTAAAGTTGCAGGATACAAAATTAACATACAGAAATCTGTTGCATTTCTGTCCTCTAACAATGAACTGCCAGAAAGAGGAAATGAAGAAAACAGTCACATTTATCATTGCATCAAAAAGAATAAAATATCTAGGAATAAATCTAACCAAAGCGGTAAAAGACCTGTACTCAGAGAGCTATAAGACATTGATGAAAGAAACTGAAGATAACACAAACAGATGAAAAGATATAACATATTTATGAATTGGAAGAATTAATATTGTTAAAATGACCATAATACGCAAAGCAATCTACAGATACAATGCAATACCTATCAAGATACCAATGATATTTTTCACAGAACTAGAACAAATAATTCTAAAATTTGTATGGAAACACAAAAGACTTAGAATAGACAAAACAATCTTGAGAAAGAAGAACAGAGCTGGAGGTATTATGCTCCCTGACTTCAGACTGAGCTACAAAGCGACAGTAATCAAAACAGTGTGGTACTGGCATAAAACAGACATGAAGACTAATGGAACAGAATAGAGAGCCCAGAAATGAACACTTCTTATATGGGCAATTAATCTATGACAAAGGAGGCAAGAATATACAATGGGGAAAAAACAGCTTTTTCAGTAAATGGTCTTGGAAAACTGGACAGCTACACACAGAATAATCAAACTAGAATATTCTATCACACCATGCACAAAAATAAATTCAAGATGGATTAAAGACTTAATAGTAAGACTTGAAACCATGAAACTTCTGGAAGAAAACATAGGCAGTAATCTTTTTGACATCGGTTTTAGTAATTTTTTTTTTTTTTGGATATGTCTCCTTGGGCAAGGGTAAAAAAAGGCAAAAGTAAATAAATGGGACTACATCAAACTAAAAGGCTTTTGCACAGCAAAAGAAACTATCAAACAAAACGAAAAGGCCATCTACTGAATGGGAGAAGATATTAGCAAATGACACATCCAACAGTGGGTTAATACCCCAAAATACAAAGAACTCATACAACTCAACATCAAAAAAAAAAAATCTGATAAAAAACGGGCAGAGGATCTAAATAGACATTTTTCCAAAGAAGACATACAGATGGCCAACAGGCACTGAAAATGTGCTCAACATCACTAATCATCAGGGAAATGCAAACCAAAACCAAAATGAGATTTCACCTCACACCCATCAGAATGGCTATTGTCAAAAAGACAGCAAATAATAAATTTTGGTGAGGATATGGGGAAAAGGAAACCCTCCTACACTGTTGGTGAGAATGTAAACTGGTGCAGCCACTGTGGAAAACAGTATGGAGCTTTCTCAAAAAGCTAAAACTAGAACTACCATATGACCCAGTGATTCCACTCCTGGGTATATATCTGAAAAAAACAAAAACACTAATTCAAAAAGATACATGCACCCCAGTGTTCATAGCAGCATTATTTACAACTGCCAAGATATGAAAGCAACCAAAGTGTCGATCAATAGATGAATGCATAAAGAAGATGTGGTACATATATACAACGATATACTACTCAGCCATAAAAAGTGAAAGTTTTCCATTTGCAGCAACGTGGATGGGCTTGGAAGGGATTATGCTAAGTGAAATGAGTCAGAAAACTACAAATATCTCATGATCTCACTTATATGCAGAATCTAAAACACAAAACAGAGAAATAAACAAGACAAAACGAGAACAGACTCATAGATACAGAGAACAAACAGGTTGTTGCCAGAAGGAAGGAGGGTGGGAGAAATAGGTGAAAGGGATTAAGACTTACAAATCTCCAGTTATAGAATAAATAAGTCACAGGGATGTAATATACATTATAAGGAATAAGGTCAATAATATTGAAATAACTTTGTATGGGGACAGATGGTTACTAGACTTGTAGTGGTAATCATTTCATAATGTCTGCAAATGTCAAATCATTATGTAGTACACCTGAAACTAACATAATATTGTATGTCAACTATACTTGAATTTAAAAAAGAAACATTCAGGGACTTCCCTTGTGGTCCAGTGGTTGGGACTCTGCACTTTCATTGCAGGGGGTGCGAGTTCAATCCCTGGTTGGGAAACTAAGATCCCACATGCTGCCTGGGGCAGCCAAAAAGAAAAAAAGAAAGAAACATTCAGAAGATAAGTGATCCTTAAACATAGGAGTTAAATACCAAGTGATATACTCGCATGAAACAAGAAATTCTAGATCTCCTTTGTCAAACATATGTGAAATAGAGAGGCCCTTTCAAACTAAACCCCCGATTCCTTTGTCAAAGGCCATTTCTTTCACCCAAAGTGTTTTAGGTATAAAATAATGTTATCCCAATCTAGACTACTTTGAACCCAGAGGGGAAAAAAAGGCAGATAATTTCAACACTATAACACAACAATTATAATTTTTGCCTAATACCCTACAGTATTTTTTTTCCAGGTCTGTTTGAAATTTTGAGGATGAAATCTTCACTGTAGATGAAAGAGCCCTTTATAGAGATGACTCATTGTAAAACTCACCACCTCTTTAAAATTATTTATCTCATTTTAGTACAGATGAGAAGATAAAGCCGTGGGAAATTTTTTAAAACAGACCTTATTATGGAAAGAGAAAACACGTTCTCATTAATAAGATTTGGGATAACTCCTGGTGAGACCCAACCTCAAGCTTCCCAGTTGCAGTGAACCAGCTCAGTCCTGCTGTACTTAATTACTGTATTCTTCTGTTGGAAAAAAAAAGAGAAAATAGTCCAAATTTACAAATCAAAAGGTTAAGAAACGTTGCCTACTCCAGATCTGAGCATATAGCCTCCTGATTCCATGGGAGAAAGGAAAAGAGAGAGAATCTACCTGTGAATGACTCTTGGGAAATTCATCGCACAGGCTTACCTTGCACTACAGTAAAACCAACAGTAGTTAGAATACAATCTCCAATTAGCAGATGAGGGAACTGAGGTGGGAAAGAACAAAATGCAGATAAATGGGCAAGCTCAATAACTCTCCTTCCTTTCCATTTTTTTTTTGTTGTTGTTGTTGTTCAATTACACCACACTTTTGTTTGCTTCCCTTTAAGCCCTGAATGCCTATGTTTATGCTGGTTGCCACAGGCCAAAAAGGACTTGTTCAAGTTTCACTTCAATTAGGGAAAAAAGCTTAATTTGAACACTTAATGTATAATCTTCCCAAAACTGCTCAATTTGTAAACTACACCTTTTTATCTGAAACTCCAAGGACTGCCTTAGTCAAATATATGGATATATTTGATTATTACAGGCATCCCCCACTTTTTGAAAGTTCGCTTTACACTATTTCACTTTTACGAAAGACCTACATAAGTGCCTGTTTTTGCTAACCAAAAGAAATCCAAAGATTTTCACTTGTGCAGAAAAAGGCAAAAAGCGAAAATGGCATTCAGCATTGGTTTTGCAGGAGCTGTTTTAGCTGCAGCGCACACTCTGAGTAGTGAGAGGAGCCCCGCCCAGCTCCTCCCCAGGAACTACACTCAGCGTCTCAGCATCAAGCCACTATAGCTCTGAACTGTGTCTGTGAGCATCTGTGCTTTTTCCTCAGTGTGTTCTGTGCATCCATTAGCAAGATGTGTCCTAAGGTAATTGCTTCTTCTCTATATGCCATTTCTGCTTACGAAAGGTTTCATAGGAACGCTCCACTTTTGAACAGCAAGGGGAACCTGTATTGTTCCAAGTAACATGACTATTTTCCCAACATAAACATAGCAGATGTTTATGTTTGAAAAAGGATATTTGAGCATGAAACTCTAACCTTGATAATTAAAAAGAAAAAAATTTAGACATATCCAGTGCAGTCAAATGAAACTCAGAATGAATATGTTTCGTTCCTTTTTCTTACATTGATACAGCTTATGATAACTCATACTCCTAGGACCCTGGAATTTGCAAAGGGGTTCACCCGTATAAATTTGAGCTCAGTGTCACCTTTATAATTTCCAACTAAAAGTGTTAGCCTATCTTTGGAGGCTTTGTGTGGTTTTTGGTTTTGTTTTGTTTTTTCTCATCTGTGAAATGAATATACAAGGCAGTATTTGTTTCAGCAAAATTGAAAACTTGTTTTGCAGTGTGACCGCCTTCACCAGCCTCATTGTTGGTAGAATTACCCTGGTCTTCATACCTTGCAGTATTATCTGGTTCTTATTCCTCTCAAACTATCTCTGACTTGCTGTAAAATTTATGCCCTTCACCTCAATTGTGGTAGATGGCTCTAATGGCCCCAAGTTTTCACCCTCTCTATGGCCACATCTTTTGTCACAGGACTTTGCAGTTTCTCTCCTCACTAAAGCAAAGTATATTTCTCCTCCCATCCCCGACTTCAGGGCCAGCATGTGACTTGCTTAGACCTATGCAGTGTTAGTGGATGGGACATGTCCAAAGGCATGAAAGTCATATGAATGATTGGGCTTGCCCTCTTACACCTTGAAGAAGAACATGCCTAGAATAGCTTGCTGACCTCAAATTAGACATGAGGAAGACTCCCAGCTCATCCCAGATGCCAGAACAAGCCTAGCTGAGACTAACAGAACCATCTACTTGAGCCCAGCCAGATCAGCTGAACCCCAGCTGGCCCATAACAAATGCTGACTGTTGTATGTCACTGAGATTTCTGTAATTGTTAGTTACGCAGCATTACTGTGGCCATATTTAACCGATATATCACTCCTATACCATTGTATTAGATGTCTATTTCTGGGTGAACTATCCCCAAACTTAATGGGTTAAAATGGCAAACATTGCTTATCATTCTGTGGTCAAGAATTTGAAGAGGCTTAGCTGGGTGGTTCTGACTCAGTCTTTCATATGATTGCAGTAAGGATGTTGGCAGGGGCTGCAGTCAGTCATCTGAAGGCTTAACTGGGGCTGGAAGACCTGATGGCTCATTCATAAGGCTAATGACAAGGGGCCTTAGTTCCTCACATGCTATTGACCGGACACCTCAGTTCCTTGCCATGTGGACCTTTCCATAGACTGCCTGAGTGTCCTCATGGCCTGGCAGCTAACTTCCCTCTGAGAAATAGCACAAAGGAAGCCTCAATGCCTTTATGACCTTGTCTCCAAACCCATATACTGCCACTTCTGCTTTATCATATTCATTAGGAGAGAGCCACTAAATCCAGACCATATTCAAGAAGAGGGAAATTAAGCTTCACCTCTTAAAGGGAGGAGTAGCTAAGACTTTGAACATATTTAAAAGCCACCACAGAATGCATTCTAACATACTATATAAATTCCTCCTACACGCAACATACACTTACTCCTTCCAAAGGCTTCCAAAAGTCTCATCCCATTACAGCATCAGGTCAAAGTTCAGAATCTCATCATTTAAAGCAGGTCCGGGTGCAGAAGAGGCACTTCAGTTGTAGTGTCTTACATATAGCTCCTAGGGTCCAATTCCTCTCCACCCAAAGATCTGTTCACTAAAGAGGCCAATTACCTGCACCCACTCCCACACCCAACTACAGTGGTGAGACAATTGTACAATAGGAGAAAGACCATAATCATCCTCAGATTTTCAAAAATATTTAGAAACATAACCTTTACAGTTTTTTTCTCCTCAACTCTATAGGAGAGATGTTACTGCTATTTTACTAAAGAGTATATAGATTTATGAGTTCATATTTAGTGACAACAAGCTAACCCCTCGTGAAAGGACAAAATGTTCCTAAAGAAAAATAAATAATCAAGTCACTGGAAACTTGGGTAAAGTTATTAGTTAATAGTGGTGGTGGGAAACCCAGAATGCTTAGATTATAAAAGGCTTAATTAGTCTTCTTATATCACTATTAAAAAGACTTTCCAGATGAGCAGCTGTGAGCTATAAGAAGATATCTACTTCTGCTTTACTGGTATTAACTGCTAAAACAATGTTTTTATACTATAGAATTTCTGCTTGGAAATCTTCTGAATTCTATCAACAGACCAGGTGTATCATATTTTAAAATCATGTAGAAATATACACCATTTTATATCCACTCAGTGTGCAAAAATGGTATGCAGGTAGAAAGGAATTGGAGAATGGTCTTTGAACACTGGATTTTATTAAATAAGTGTTTTATGTACACTAGGAAGTAAAAAGACAAGATAGTATACATCTTACATGGTTACAATTCTGCAGGTACAGAAATCCTTCTGAATCATATACATAACACTGTACACACTCTGAATTGATCAAAGTATACTACCAAATCAAGTAAGTTCATAGCAATGGGTCTTTCATGCGAACCACCCAAACAAAATAACCCCCGGGTTATTCTTCCACTGCTCTTGGATTTCTTTTCTCCTCCATGAATAGAAATTCTTGTGTTTCATTTAAAATAACCTATGAAGTCGAAAATCAGTTTAGTGAAAATTGAGATAATGATAACTAGGGAAAATATTTGTGGTATATATGACCCAAAATAGTTGATACTTAATACATAAAGATCTCTATAAATAAGAAAAAGGCATGAGCTCAAAAGTCCACAATACTATTTCAATTCCATTTCATTTTTTTATCCCACATGAGTGTTCCTTTCCATCCATCCCACTCACTCACCCATCCATCCATTCATCCATCCATCCACCCATCCATTAAATCAACAGATAGTGTTTACGTGGAGAATCCTTATTCAACCTTCAATATGACAGGAGATGGTATTATTACCCCATTTACATCCCCTCAGCACCTGTGACTGTCAGACCACAGAAGTATGCCTCACTTGGGGGGCAGGCCATAAGTACTGATGAGTTAATACCTCAGGAAGCAACCCTCAATCGATGAACAGAGGTGGTGGATAAATACCACAACGCCTCACTCTCCAGGTGGAACAACTGTGAGTAACGTGGTTCACTGTCTCTCAATGGGAGTTCCCTGCGGGATTGAGCCCTAATTTCTCTTTACACACGTTGTACTGGCTTCCTTCTCTTCCCTGACACATTTCCCTTTCCCCTATCTGTGTTCTCTAAAATTACTTCTTAAATCCTTATCTCAGAGTTGCCTTCTGGGAGAGCCTGGACTAAGGAAAAGCCTACCTCAAGCTTCCCCTCCACGAATGAGGAGTTGTGCTCCCCTCTCTGCTCTCAGAGTACATATTTACCTTGTTCTCATAGCACATTTCATTTGTTGACTTGTATTTGAAAGGCTCTTATCTCTCTCCCATTTTAGATTACAAACTTCTTGAGAACAAGAATCTTGTTTCTATATTGTTTATCCCACACTGACAGGCACACTTTTCCTATAAAATTTATCATTTTATTTCTTTTCTATCTTTTCCATAGGATATCTATGTTTTATTAATTTTTATTGGAGTATAGTTGCTTTACAATGTTCTGTTACTTTCTGCTGTAGAACAAAGTGAATCAGCTATACGTATTTATATATATATCTTCTCTTTTTTTGGATTTCTTTCCCATTTAGGTCACCACAGAGCAGTGAGTAGAGTTCCCTGTGCTACACAGTAGGTTCTCATTAGTTATCTATCTTATACATAGTATCAATAGTGTATATAATGTCAATCCCAGTTTATCCCACCCCCTACTTTCCCCTTTGGTATCCATACATTTGTCCTCTGTGTCTGTGTCTCTATTTCTGCTTTGCAAATACGATCTCTATACAATTTTTCTAAATTCCACATATATGCGTTAATATGCGATACTTCTTTTTCTCTTCCTGACTTACTTCACTCTGTATGACAGTCTCTAGGTCCATCCACATCTATGCAAATGACCCAATTTCGTTCCTGAGTAATATTCCATTGTATATATGTACCACATATTCTTTATCCATTCCTTTGTTGATGGACATTTAGGTTGCTTCCATGTCCTGGCTATTGTAAATAGTGCTGCTATGAACACTAGGGTGCATGTGTATTTTTGAATTATGGTTTTCTCTGGGTATATGCCCAGTAGGGGGATTGCTGGGCCATATGGTAATTATATTTTTAGTTTTTTCAGGAACCTCCATACTGTTCTCCGTAGTGGCTGTATCAATTTGCATTCCCACCAACAGTGCAAGAGGATTCCCTTTTCTCCACACCCTCTCCAGCATTTATTGTTTGTAGATTTTTTGATGATGGCTATTCTGACCAGTGTAGGTGACACCTCATTGTAGTTTTTTGTTTGTTTGTTTTTTTATAAATTTATTTATTTTTGGCTGTGTTGGGTCTTTGTTTCTGTGCGAGGGCTTTCTCTAGTTGCGGTGAGCGGGGGCCACTCTTCATCGCGGTGCGCGGGCCTCTCACTGTTGCGGCCTCTCTTGTTGCGGAGCACAGGCTCCAGACATACAGGCTCAGTAGTTGTGGCTCACAGGCCCAGTTGCTCCGTGGCATGTGTGATCTTCCCAGACCAGAGCTCGAACCCGTGTCCCCTGCATTGGCAGGCAGATTCTCAACCACTGCGCCACCAAGGAAGCCCTCATTGTAGTTTTGATTTGCATTTTTCTAATAATTAGTGATGTTGAGCATCTTTTCATGTGCCTTTTGGCCATCGGTATGTCTTCTTTGGAGAAATGTCTATTTAGGTCTTCTGCCCATTTTTGGATTGGGTTGTTTGTTTTTTTGATATTGAGCTGCATGAGCTATTTGTATTTGGAGATTAATCCTTTGTCAGTTGCTTTGTTTGCAAATATTTTCTCCCATTCTGAGGGTTTTCTTTTCGTCTTGTTTGTGGTTTCCTTTGCTGTGCAAAAGGTTTAAGTTTCATTAGGTCCCATTTGTTTATTTTTGTTTTTATTTTCATTCTCTAGGTGGTGGATCAAAAAAGGTCTTGCTGAGATTTAGGTCAAAGAGTGTTCTGCCTATGTTTTCCTCTAAGAGTTTTATAGTGTCTGGCCTTGCATTTAGGTCTTTAATCCATTTTGAGTTTATTTTTGTGTATGGTGTTAGGGAGTTTTCTAATTCATTCTTTCAACATAGTTTTGGAAGTCCTAGCCACATCACTCAGAGAAGAAAAAGAAATAAAAGGAATCCAAATTGGAAAAGAAGAAGTAAAACTGTCACTGTTTGCAGATGACATGATACTATCATAGAAAATCCTAAAGATGCCACCAGAAAACTACTAGAGCTAATCAATGAATTTAGTAAAATTGCAGGATACAAAATTAATAACACAGAAATCTCTTGTGTTCTTATACACTAACAATGAAAGATCTGAAAGAGAAATTAAGAAAACAATCCTATTCACCATTGCAACAAAAAGAATAAAATACCTAGGAATAAACCTACCTAAGGAGGCAAAAGACCTGTATGCAGAAAACTATAAGACACTGATGAAAGAAATCAAAGACAATACAAACAGATGGAGAGATATACCATGTTCTTGGATTGAAAGAATCAATATTGTGAAGATGACTATACTCCCCAAAGCAATCTACAGGTTCAGTGCAATCCCTATCAAATTACCAATGGCATTTTTCACAGAACTAGAACAAGAAATTTTACAATTTGTATGGAAACACAAAAGATCCCGAATAGCCAAAGCAATCTTGAGAAAGAAAAATGGAGCTGGAGGAATCAGGCTCCCTGACTTCAGACTATAGTACAAAGCTACAGTGATCAAGACAGTATGGTACTGGCACAGAAATACAGAACAGGATAGAAAGCCCAGGGATAAAACCCATGCACCTGTGGTCACCTAATATATGACAAAGGAGGCAGGAATATACAGTGGAGAAAAGACAGCCTCTTCAATAAGTGGTGCTGGGAAAACTGGACAGCTACATGTAAAAGGATATTTATTTTTAAGAAATAAATGTTTAAGTCAACAGTGTCCTCTTTCCTTGAGCATATTCTTCTTCATCTTCTCATTGGGGTATACTTATGGAGTATGTTTTGGAAGCCTAACATATAATCATATTTTGTGACTTTACTATGGGCATTTGTATTCTCTAGTTCTAATGTCTGTCAATCAAATCCACCTTACTGATATGGTATTTAAATATTTTATATCCTTATTTCTTTGTCCAATTGTTACATTTTTTTAACTGAGGTTAACATCTATCATTATTAATGTACTTCTGTCTAGTTCTCCTTTCTTCCCCCTAATCTTGACTTAATGAATATTGTGGCTATTCTTTTATATGCATGGATATTCACTACTTCTATATCTTCATGAAAATCTTCAGCATTATAAAGTACACTACTTAAAATCTCAGTTATATTTTGTCTTACATTAAGACCACAGTCCCTATTCTCTTTTTGTTCACATTTATCTGTTATAATTTTATGTATTCTTTTGTTTTTAACCTTTCTAAATTACTTTTTTGTAGGTATGTTCATTGTATACAGCATTCAGTTGGATTTGATTTTGTGATCCATTCTGTTATTAGGTGCTATAAAATTATTATTATGTCTTCTTAATAAATTGACCCTTTTATCTTTATGAAATATCCCTCTTTATTTCTGATAATACTCATTATCCTGAAGCCTAACACAACCAATAGTAATATAACCATTCCATCTTTTGTATGCTTACTGCATAAATGGTATACCTTTTGCTACGCATTTATTGTCAACCTATCTGTAGCTTTATATTTACAGTGCATCTGCAGTAAATGGCATATAGTCCAGTCTTGCTTTTTAATCCATTTGGAAAATCTCTGCTTTTTCATTGGAGTATTTTGATTAATAGCATTTAATATAATTATCAACATGGTTAAGTTTAAGTAGATCATTTTACTGTGTTCTGTTTTACCCTGCTGTTTTTTGTTTGGTTGTTTACCTTTCTGTTTCACATTTTCTGTTTTCTTTTGAATAGTTTGAATATTTTTTAGAATTCCATTTTAATCTATGGACTTATAAGCTATATCTCTTTGCATTAATTTTTAATGGTTATAATAAGGATTACAATATACATCCTTAACCTTTTGTGGTAAATCTAGTGCTAATATTGTACCACTTGATGACTTGATGTAAAATACAGAAACCTTATAACCATATAGATCCATATACTGCCCCATCTTCTGTATTCTATAGTCATCATATGTATTACATCTGCATACATTATAAACTCGACGTGGCAATGTTATAATTTTTGGTGTCAGCAGTATTATATATTTTAGGGAAGTGAGATGAAAAAAAAATTGTATTTACTCAGATATTTATGATTTATTCATTTTCTCACAAAACGGGAGATCCGGAGGAAAGCAATCCCAGAATCGGTTCAGTGGCTTAAAAAAATCATCAAAGAGTAGAGTCTTTTTATCTTCCTATTTTGCCATCCACATCAAATTGATTTAGACCCTTCCTGGATACACCATGGCTGGCACATTTCAGGTATTGTCCCTTGTAGATATACCAACATCCAGCTGAAGAAGGGTGTTTCTTCCAATACTTTCCAAGAAGCCCAGTAGGACCCATGTTCATGCCTTTGAATAAGAATCCTAAGAAATTATCTGTCATTGTATTTTCATCCTCTGTCATGGGAGGAAGTCCCTTTAGTAAAGAAGAAAGGAAGAACGGCTGTTGCATAGGAAATCAACAGTCCCTGCCATGCCCTCTTACATCTATTTATTGGTAGTGGCTGCTAAGAGTATTATATTTAGAAGAACTGAAGACTCAATTTAGAACAATTGCAGACTGATCAATGTATGATGTCTGCTCTGCATATGGGAAGGAAGAATGTTGGGAGTGCTTTTTATCCACTGGCCTAAAATGTGTCCCCAAATTCTGGAACTGTTGTCTTCAACACTTTATTGTCAAGCTCTCAGTGCTTTAGAATTCCACTGTCTGAATTTAAATTTTTGTTTGGTACACACCACTACTTAAGATGCCCCCTCTAGAACTTCTACTCTATACTTATAGTTAGCTTTCATATCCAACTTTAGGTCCAGCTAGATACAAATTTCATTTAATTATTAGTTCTGAGCCCAGTCTTACCTGAACTGAACAATTACTAGCATCTCAACATGAATCTACATACAGTTGCCCTACCCTCTAGCCTGCCTCATACTCCAGCATAATACCTAAAGGGTAAAGTTTAGCATAAAGTAATTAATTTTTAATGCTAAAGTTCCAAAAATTTTAATGAAGATCATTTGTAGTAGAGGAATCTTCTAGAGACCCTCAAATTACTCAGCATATTTCAAAGCAAATGTTAAGACCATGTTTGAAACTCCTCTGCTATTTAGTAGGCTATAGAATATTTTTAACATTTAGTCAACTTGTTTGCAGTATCCTAGAACAACCAGAAAACTGCAACATTTTATCAGTTAATGCATATAATTAAAGCCAACAATTACTATTTCACACATCAGCTGATAGTGCTTTATTCATTTTTAAAAATTAATTTATTTATTTTTGGCTGCATTGGGTCTTCGTTGCTGTGCACAGGCTTTCTCTAGTTGTGGCGAGCGGAGGCTACTCTTCATTGTGATGTACAGGCTTCTCATTGCAGTGGCTTCTCTTGTTGCGGCACTCGAGCCCTAGGTGAGTGAGCTTCAGTAGTTGTGGCACTTGCGCTCAGTAGTTGTGGTGCACGTGCTTAGTTGCTCCATAGTATGTGGGATCTTCCCGGACCAAGGCTCGAAGCTGTGTCCCCTGCATTGGCAGGCGGATTCTTAACCGCTGCACCACCAGGGAAGTCCAGCTGATTGTGCTTTAAATCAAATTAATGAAAAAGCCGTCTGAGCTTTGATAAACTTAACACTTGGATTGGCCTTAGCTGACACATAATACCACACATAATACGTAATAACCATAATACATATTTTCTTGTTTATTATGTGTTTTCTTTTTTCTTGAGAATTCTTTTACTATATGTTTTGGAGAAAAAAACCAAAGATTTTATTCCTGGAAAATTAGAATTTGTATATCACATAATTACATCTCATATTTTAATTGAAGCTTTTTTTAAAAGAAAAGAATATTAGGGGGCTTCCCTAGTAGCACAGTGGTTGAGAATCCACCTGCCAATGCAGGGGACAAGGGTTCGATCCCTGGCCTGGGAAGATCCCACATGCTGTGGAGCAACTAAGCTCCATGCGCTACAACTACTGAGCCTGTGCTCTAGAGCCCGCGAGCCACAACTACTGAGCTCACGTGCTGCAGTTACTAAAGGCTGCATGCCTAGAGCCAGTGCCCTGCAACACGAGAAGCCACCACAATAAGAAGCCCGCACACTGCAATGAAGAGTAGCCCCTGCTCACCGCAACTAGAGAAATCCCGTGCGCAGCAACAAAGACCCAACACAGCCAAAAATAAATAAAATTTATTGTAAAAAAAAAGAATATTGGTGACGCACTGTGGGAGGGAATGAAGTCATGTTCCCTAAAAATTAGGGCTAAGGTTGCAGAATCCTGAAATCGATTGATCTCTGTTCACTTCCACATCCTTTGACAACTGTGTCAGTCAGTATTCGGTGAAACACACACTCAAACCACCGTAGTTATTTTAAGTAGAAAGGAATTAAATACAGGGAATTATTCTAAAATTTTTGGAATAGCTCATGCAGAGAGCTCTAGGCTGAGTCTTTAAGAATGAGTCCTAGAACAGGATGAAATGGATCTGCTGGAACAGCTACTATCTCCGGGCCACCACTGGAATTATTGAGTCAAGAGCACGCCACTGCAGCTGTGACCCAGGAATGGGGATACTGGAATCAAGTCACTGCTACTACTGCTGCTGCTGCCTGTGCCACACATGCATAGACACACAGGACGCAGAAGAATAGACCCTGGGAAACTGCTGTAGAAATATCTGCTAGCTATAAGAGCCAAAAAGGGCAGGAAAATGGCTTCTAACTAACTTTGTAATATTTTGATTTATAAGAAATATCTGTTTTTTGCCCTCATTCCTGACACAGAGCTCCTAAAACCCTTGGAATTTCCTTAGTGATAAGGAAAATGATAAAGATATCTTTATTAGTCATAACAAGCCCCTTTCAGCCACACCTGAGTTATATTAATGAAGTGACTTTTGGTTAGCTTCAGGATGAAGGCTGGTTGCCAGGGGAACCAACCACATGATTAGAGGCACTATCAGCCCATCCCCCGACCTCTGGAAAGCTCCGTGCACTTCCCCCATACCTTGCCCTATAAAGCTCTTCCATCTGGCAGTTCCTGAGTTGAATCCTTTATGATAAACTAGTAATCTAGTAAGTAAAATATTTTCCTCGGTTCTTTGAGTCACTCTAGCATATTATTAAACCTAAAGAGAGGGTTGTGGGAACCTCCAATTTGTGGCAGGTGGCTCAAAAGCACAGGTGATAACGTGGACTTGTGATTGGCATCTGAACTGGGAAAGTGGGGTGGGGGAGTCTTGTAGGACTGAGCCCTTAACCTTTGGGAGCTGTTGCTATCTCCAGGTAGACAGTGTCAAAACTGAATTAAATTGTGGACACCCAGTTGGCGTCTACAGAGAATTGGAAAATTGCTCAGTGTGGAAAAACCTACACATCTGGTATCAGAAGTGAAGTATTGAGAATTAAGTGTACAGTAGGGAAAAACAGGTTTTCTTCACAACCTTCCTCCTTCCAAATGTGTTACGACTGCATCTAATAGACAGAACCTAATTTGCATCCAGATTACAGATACAAAGGAGAGTGGTCAACATAGTTTTCAGTTTTCCAGTCTCGAGTTTACATAAAGGCACTCTAAAAGGAGAGTGGAATGGGCCTGAGAAGGCCATTCTTCAGTATCTTATCACAGATGGATACTGTGATAGGACTGTGTCACAGTCCTAATATATTTGTGCATTCTAAAATTATACAGTGCCAGAAAAACATGATGGAAGTTGCCCTCTTTGGGAAATAAACTATTTTAAGGAAATCTATTCTATTGAAAGCAGAGGAAATGCAAGTAGTGTTACCTGGCAACTTTGAATATCAATGAAATGATTAAGCATACAGTTTCCATTTATTCATGAGCTATAGCTACACATTGACAAATTTCCAATCATGTGATATTACAGGAAAGGAGAAAAAGAATCTGATGTGTAGGGCTCATTTGATCTTGAAAGTATTTCGAAACCTGTGCTTCCCCCAAGTTTATTCATTCTCTCCAACCCTCGCCCCCGCCAAAAAAAAATCCAGGAAGAAAGCCACTCTGGCTTGTATCACATAAAATCTGAAAACTCGGGCTTCCCTGGTGGCGCAGTGGTTGAGAGTCCGCCTGCCGATGCAGGGGACACGGGTTCGTGGCCCGGTCCGGGAAAATCACACATGCCGCGGAGCGGCTGGGCCCGTGAGCCATGGCCGCTGAGCCTGCGCGTCCGGAGCCTGTGCTCCGCAACGGGAGAGGCCACAACAGTGAGAGGCCCGCGTACCGCAAAAAGATAAAAAATAAATAAATCTGAAAACTCTACAAATACTAAACAAAGTGCTGCAATGGACTGAATAATGGCCACCCAAAGATATCAGGTCCTAATGCGTGGAACCTATCAATGTTACCGTATATGGCAAAAAAAAAAAAAAAAGTCTTCACGGATGTGATTAAATTAAGGATATTGAGATGGAGAGATTATCCTTGTTTATCCAGGTGGGCCCTGAATGCAATCACATGTATCCTTATTAGAGGGAGGCAGAGGGAGATTTAACAGAGATATATAGAGGAGAAAGTGATATGAAGTTAGAGATTTGAAGATTTGGCCTCAAAGATTAGAGAGATGCTGCCACAAACCAAGGAATGCCAGCAGCCATCAAAAGTTGGAAGAACTAAGGAAGAGATCCTCCCCTATAGCCTCCAGAGGGAGCATGGCCCCGATGACACCTTGACTTTGGCCCAGTGATACTGATTTTGAACTCCTGGCCTCTAGGTCTGTGAGAAAATAGACTTCTCTTGTTTTAAGCCACTCAGTTGACAGTAATTTATCTCTGCAGCCATGAGACAAGTATTTCCCAAGGGCCGAAATATCAGAGCCTACTAGTTCAGTTGCTTAAGGCAATTTTTCTCCAGGGACGTGTTGCCACAGAGCACCAGCGTGTACCAGTTGTAGAGTGTGAGTGAGAGAGAGCACACTGCTTAGATCACATGAGACAGACAGTGATGCAGCAGGGATTTAAACTTCAGTTGCTCTGATGCCAGGGGCTGTGCTTTCTCCACTCTACCACACTGCTCCCTGAAAAGTGGGACAGAAGTTGCATTGTGTCAGCCACTGGAGTCACTCTCCACTGCACTCCCAGTAGAAACCCTGGTTTCTTGCTCAATTTCTCCCTCTTCCTCATACCACACCCATTCAACAAGGAAACCATTCCTATCTAAATTCAGTTACGGTTCTTGAATCCATCTCCTTCTCCCACCCGGTTGTCACTACATTAGTTCATGCCTTTAATATCTTTTCCCTCAGACCATGGTAATAATTTACCAACTCTTTCCACTTACGGTCAACGGTTCCCTGTTACCTAAGGTATAAAGTCCGAGAGTATAGCATGACACAAACAACTTTTCATTATCTGACCCCAAATTACTTCACCAGCTTTGTTTCTCCCCACGCCCAGGGTTCTAGTTACACACTAAATTTTTAATTCTCCTCCCATACACCAGGTCTTCACAAATGCATGGTTTCGTACATGCTGTTCTTTCACTTGCCATCACTCTTACGCATCCTCCAAAATTCAGTGCAAATGTCACCTGTTTCATAAAGCCTTTCTTGATTTTCCCAGGCAACCCTAAATTCTTCCTTTATAACATGTACTGCAGAGCATATACCAACTGGATCATGAATTCCTCAGGAGTAATGCATGAAATACTGTGGGCTTCACATTCTGGTTCAGAGTCTCCAAAGTGGGGCATGCAGTACCTGTTTGGTGCGCATAAAGTAAGTTTTAAAACTTTAAAAATCTAATTTATGTTTATATTTCTCCTCTTGTTTTAAATTTTGATATTTTTAATATTTTATAAAATGGACATAATATGTACCAGTCGTACCTGTATATAATTTTTAAAAAAGAAATATATATGAGAGGAGTGCCCACTAATTTTTTTTTTAACTGACAGAAATGTACAATAAAACATTTGGCAACCACTGGTCTTGCCTATTTGAGGAGATTTAATAACAAATCACCCAGATGCAGCAGGTGAAGCTCTTTATCTCCAAAAAACCAGTATCTAGAACAGTGCTCCACACTTGGCAGATACTCTGTGAATGTAAAATGAGTGAATAAGTAAATGAGGAATACATTTTTAGCATGCACGTTGTCATGGAAGAAATAAAACATAATCTTTTGATGCAAAAGGGCTTGAACTGGAATCCCAAGTTTCATACTTTTCAAGTTTGTGTCCTTGGGTAAGTCATTTATCTCTTTGAACATCAACTTCGTCATCAATAAAATGAAGATAGTACAACAAGCTGGTTGTGAGAATTAAAGGAAATAATAAATGTAAGCTGCTTATCCTATTGCCACATTAAGCACTCAGTAAACTGACGCTGTGTTTACAGTTCTGTATGGCAGTAAGTCCAAACCAGAAGCCCCTTGTACCTTGTAGATCCACACTTACTTCTACTCAAATTATTTTGCCTTACAGTCACCCAAGGAAAGGACCTGTGTCCTTAGACATGGATGAGTTACATGGATGAAATATGGGTACTTTTAAAGCCAGAGAAGAATCTTGTAAGTTCAGGGTCATTCATGCCCTTCCTCATTCTGCCACACTGCCAGAGAGGTTTACTGGATATTGGCAGAATTATTTCAAAACACCTCAGAAGAGAAACAAAATGAAGTCACCTTTCTTTAGGGCTTAGACCTTTGTGCCTCTCTGGGCTCATCTGGGCTGAAGGGTGGCATTGCTCCTGAATGACTTACAGGTGGGAAGGGGATGAGCCTCTTCTTCCAGTCATTGAGGGAAGGAAAGGCTCCCTGAGCAGAGGGTCATCATCTTCTGTGACCTGTGAGAGCACAGGTAGGCCCAACAGAACTTCACAATATCAGAGAGAGAAGGCTTAGAGAGAAAAATTACATTAGGCTGGTAAGTCCTAAGGGAGATCAGAGCAACTGAGAGATTTGTTTAATAAAGTGTCAACCTGTGAGGCTTTAACAGGATTGCCTCTTCCCAGGCCCTCCCCAGATTGAATAGGAGATTGTATGGCAGGAGCCTCTGGCAGATTCGTAGGGGATTATGAGTCGTGCAGAGTGCAGCTCAGGTGCCCACTGAGTCCCAGTAGGGCAAGACAGGAAAGGCAGAGAATCATATGCTACAAAGGGAAGAAGTCAGGGTAAGCAAAGGATGGACAGCCTTTGTGGGCTCTCCTGAGTTAAAGAGGAAACAGTCACACTGAATGGCCTTGGGGCTCCAACCCACCCATCAGCTCTTAGTTGGTAGCTTCTCTTCTGGGAAATCCTTCCTGATCCCCCAATACAGAAGAGCTTGTGTTCTGAACCTTCACCATCTCCATGGAGGTACCATCTTGGGTCTGCTCCTCCAATTTGCCTTTCCCACAGTCGACTCTCGGACACCATATTAGGGGTAGAAAAGGCTTGTCAGCCTAGTCATAACTTTGATTTAGCTAATGGCACCATTCAGAAGAGAAACAAGGGGACCACTTGATTCCTTGTTCTTCTTTCTTCCAAGGAGTCCCAAGTCTCGAACATTTCACTTCAGATTTTTTTCTCAAGTCTGTGCTCTCTTCTCCACTTTGTCATGACCTTAATTAGCCTTCAATATTATTCTCTTCAACCATAAAAATCCTTTTCTAGTCCCCAGTCCAGTCTGCTCTCTCAGTGCTTTTACAGAAATCCATATCTGATCCTGTGACCCACCCCCCAAGCTGCTTTGGTGACTCCCCTCCTCTGCAGACTGAAAATTAATTTCTGGCCAATGTTTAAAAATCTTAACATGTCATACACCATATTAAAGTTTTTGTTAGTTTTTTTTTTAAGAAATTAAAGATCTGTCCAACCCTGGCCTGCATTCAAACAAGGCCACAGGTGGCCAGAGCTGCACAGCTGCTGCCTTCTTTAGATGGGACCTACTTTTCAAGTTCAGCACAATCCCCACCATGCCTTATTGTCTTTCCACATGGGCCAAGTATTGGTTACCATTTATCACCACTTTTGTGGTGGTGTTTGAAGTTAAGAGGAAAGTGGAATATTCTTATACCTGTGTTTCTGTTCACGTAGGGAAAGCAAAGATAGACTTGAAATAGAAATGCATTCAGAAAATGAGAAAAAGTAGATCCTTTGAGGTGTGAAGACCATTTTGATTTATTTAATATGCATACAAGGTGTGTCCAGGTCAACATAACACCATTTTTAATAGCCTGCTTACTTCATTCATTTGTCAGCGAAAACTGTCTTCTAAAGGCATTTAGTTTTTGACACTGACCTAAAGGATGGAACCATAATCCCTTAACATGACAGACAAAGACATTCACCTTACCAGCTCTTGTTTTGTTTTGTCTCCACCTCATCACTGATACCCTTAATCCATTCTTTCCAGACAACTGCCGTGCTTGGAAATAATAATAACTACTACTGAGCCTTTTCTATCTACTAAAAATAGATGGGAGTAAAAATAGGCATGTTTCCCAAGGAGATATGTTTCCTAGTCACTAAAGTGCTTCAGGAGCAGGAAGATATATCTAGAAAATCTAATTTGAGGTTTAAGAAGAATGTTTAATGTACACTTAGAGTTCTATGCCTGATACTCTTCTAAACTCTTTATACAACACCCCTAAAAGATAGGTTCTGTCCATCCTATATTACAGTTGAGAACACTGAATCCTAGAAGAGTTTAGGAATCCTAGATAACATGGTTAGTGAGAGACTCAGGCAGGAACTAAATTCAGGTTTCTCTTGTATCAATGATCTTGACCTCAGTTCTTCCCCAGAAGTGTTCCTTGGTCTACAATGCATTTCTCTACCATTACGTACAGTAAGCTTTTACCAATTCTCAGTGACTCAGCTCAGATATCCTCTGCCACATAAAGTCATCCCCGAATCCCTCTCCAAAGCCTCCAACTTCTTCAAATACAACATTCATTCCACAAATATTTATTGAGTTCCTATCTGAGATAATATGCGTAAAGAGCTTAGAGCAGTGCCTGGCACGTAGTAAGTGAAGGAGCAATCTATTATAACCCCTACTACCCATTTACACTGCATTGTAATTGTTTGCAATTATTTCACCTCTGATGGCACTCATAATCTGGAAGGAAAGAAAAATGATCAAAGAATGCTGGGCCCATTCATATGTAGGACAACAGAAAATTATTTCACAAACTATAAGAAAACCAAAACCCCTTTTAGCACAGTATCAGAGGATTTCATCTGTATGCGAACACCAAAGTCTGAATGAATAATAATATGCTTTGAATGGGGCAATGCCCTAGAAAAGAACCTCGAGTGACCATTGAAAACAACAACTCATTAGAATAGAGAAAGAAAAAAGCAATAAATAAAAACCCAATGAAGGACAAAATAAATAAGCTTTCTGGGGAGGGATCCACATGGAAGCATTATGTTCCAGAAAATGCCAAGGACAGAATCACAAAGAGCCTAGTTTTGTACTTTTGTGAATTGAAGATTTTAAAAAATCTTATTGCATGAGAATGTTGTAGGAATTAAAGTAAATGAGATAATCTATGTGAAAAGCTTTATTCCCTGCCTGTCATTTGTTAGGGCTATCCAAAATATTAGTTCTCTCCTCCTCAACACTCCCCTTCTGAATGCTGGTATCCAGCCTGTCTATTTTTTTTTCTTTTTGTAATAGCATTATTGATACATAATTCACATACCTTATAACTCACTCATTTAAAGTATACAATTCAATGGTTTTTGGTATATTCACAGAGTTATATAAACCATCACTACAGTCAATAGAACATTTCCATCATCCCCCCAAAGAAACCCCATACCTTTTAGCTCTCACCCTGACACCTATGCTTCCCAGCACTAGGTAACCACCAGTCTAATCCTGTCTCTGTATATTAGCCTATTGTGGACATTTTATATAGATAGAATCATATAACATGAGATCTTTTGTGACTGGAGTCTAACACTCAGCATAATATTTCCAAGATTCATCCATGTTATAGCATGTATCACTACTTCATTCTTTTTCTGAATGAATAATATTCCATTGAAGGAAATACTGTATTTTGTTTATCTGTTCACCAGTTAATGGACATTTGTGTTGCTTCCACTTTGGAGCTATTATGAATAATGCTGCTATGAACATTCGTGTACAAGTTTTTCTTTGAACACTTTTTTTCACATCTCTTGGGTATATACTCAATAACAGTGGAATTGCTCTATCAAACCAGACTACTGTTTTAAAAATCCATCCTCCACAACGCTTTCTTGACTCTATAATTGTTCAAAATTGCAAAACTTATATTACTCCGTAGCAGACAAATTCCTCAGAAGCTCCTCATTATATAAAGAATAAGGTACAAATTGCTTAAAATCAAAATGACCCACAGGATCCTTTAAGATTTGGCTTTTGCATTTCTCCGAAGAAGACATACAGATGACCAAGAGACACATGAAAAAATGCTCAATATTGCTAATTATTAGAGAAATGCAAATCAAAACTGCAATGAGATATCACCTCACACCAGTCAGAATGGCCATCATCAAGTCTACAAACAATAAATGCTGGAGAGGGTGTGGAAAAAAGGGAAGCCTCCTACACCATTGGTGGGAATGTAAATTGGTACAGACACTATGGAGAACAGTAGGGAGGTTCCTGAAAAAACTAAACATAGAGCTACCATATGATCTAGCAATACCCACTACAAGGAATATATCCATAGAAAACCATAATTCGAAAAGATACATACACCCCAATGTTCATAGCAGCACTGATACAATAGCCGAGACATGGAAGCAACCTAAATGTCCATCAACAGATGAATGGATAAAGAAGATGAGGTACATATATACAATGGAGTATTACTCAGCCATAAAAAGGAATGAAGTAATGCCACTTGTAGCAACATGGATGGACCTAGAGATTGTCATACTGTGTGAAGTCAGACAGAGAACGACAAATATCATATGAGATCACTTATATGAGGAATCTAAAAAAAGTTACAAATGAACCTATTTACAAAACAGAAACATATGTAGAAAACAAACTTATGGTTACCAGCGGGGAGGGTAGGGGAGGAATAAATTGGGAGATTGGGATTGACACATACACACTACTATATATAAAATAGATAACTAATAAGGACCTACTGTGTAGCACAGCGAACTCTACTCAATACTCTGTAATGACCTGTATGGTAAAAGAATCTAAAACAGAGTGGATATATGTACATGTATAACTGATTCACTTTGCTGTGCACCTGCAACTAACACAACATTGTAAATCAACTCTACTCTAATAAAGATTAAAAAAAAATAAAGGCACTAAACTAACAAAGATGAAAAAGAAAAACAAACAACAACAACGGAAGATTTGTCTTCTGGCCAGCTTTCTAGCTTATCTCCCGACATTCTGCCTCCTGTACCCAAGGTTTAAGGGAAAATGAAATTCTCCAAGCATGGGCAAAAACTTCAGCCAGACTTGGAATTGTGTGCCTGTTTCTGCCTCTCATCATTTTATCTAAACCTTAGGGTCCTTAACTGTATTGTAAAACCTGCACTGCAGAGTTGTTAATAAGGTTAAAGGAGGTACAGTATATAAAGGGTCTGGTACATAGTCTATCTTCAGTAGTTGGTTTTCTATTATCATTATCATGGTCATCACCATCATCATCGTCGTGTTTCCATGTCTTTGCAAGTGCTTTTCTTTCCAATTAGAAATTGGAATGCCTTCTTACCTTTTCTGCAAAATAAATGCCTTCAAGTCTCAGCCCAGATGTCACCTATTCTACACCAGAGAGTTATTGCTTTTATTTTTCTTTATTTACCAAACATGTATGTGCTGCTCACTGTCCCTGGTCCCTTTCACAAATCCTCATTAATAGTCCTATGAAGTAGGTACTGTTATTCTTTTTCCTTTTTTTAGATGAGAACATTGCACAGACAGATAAATAATTTGCCCAGATCACCCAGGTAGCAAGGGACAAACACAGAGTCTGTAAGCAGGCAGACCTTATGAGAGGTATCCTCCAACCAGTTTTTTTTTTTTCTTTAATAATGTTATATTGCTTTACAGTAAAACCGTGGGGGGTTTGCTTTCCTTTTTTTAAAGAACATAATGTTTGTGGGGCTCATGGATCTAAATACACCAAGTGGCCCTGGCGGTCATGAAAGTTGACAGGGTGGCAGTTGCTCTCCCAGATCATAGCTAAAGCTCAGTTTACTTTTCTCTTGGAGGAAACTTTGCTAAGTCACGAGCACCAGTGATTTCCAGTATGAGGCTTTCCCTGTTTCTAAATGAACAGGCTCTGAGAACAAATACCTTTGCACAAGCCACTCAACCTCTGCAGACCCCAGTATTTCCCCAGTTCTAGCATGGTAGTGGCTTGCCTTTCGTGGCTTCTACACCTCTCTCGTGCTGCAGGGACGTGAGGAAAGGGCATAATGTGATTATCATGGCTGTTATTTTCCCAGGCGCTGTGCTAGTCACATTACATAGATTATCCATTAAGCCATTTAGTGTATTTAATCCTCATTTTCAGAGAAGGAAATACAGGTAAGAGAGAGAATTGTGCAGCCCCATGATTGACAGGGTCCACATGGAATTAAGGGGTTTCCCAAAGTGTAATAGGGACGAATCTTTGTATCCTATTACAAGTTAATCACGAAAGGGATGTTGCCTATAAACTTAAATTATACATAATGGCCCTGGGAACCCTGCCTCCTAGGTAATAAGGGTGAGATTATAAGATGGAGATGGGAATAAGATTTAAAATGTGTATTATATTAAGCTAAAAACTTGCTACAAGGGTGAGTCCCAGATTTGCCCCCAAGTTTTCTAACAGTGAAGATATAATTCACATTATTCTTTATAATAAATCAATTACCTAAGATGACACAATTATTCATACTGAGACGAGATAGAATACTCTTCATAGTTTCATTATAATCAAGATATTTGAGGCTTTTTTGTTTTTGTTTTTGTTCCTTTAGGTTATTTGCTCTGGACCAGGCTGAAAAGATAGTCTTTAGGAGTTTAATCAGCATTCACTGTTTTAGCCCAAGTTATAAGGTGGTAAAGACCCTCCTAAACCTTGCATGAGAGTAAGGCTCAGCCACAGTCCTGCCACATGCCTCTGACAGGTGAGATTTGGATCGTGGTGGGAAAGGGACTCACTGAGACTCAGGCCTTTTTTGAGGCCTCCTTTATAGTTTGGGCCAGTACTTATCAGAGGGATAGTAGGAGAGGGTCTGGGTATTTCTTTGTAATTCAAGGAAATATATTCATCATTATATATTTCCATGCATCTCCTCTTTTCTACTAACACACATAATGAGTAAATGCAATTTCCTAACAGCAAGTTCATTAATACATACATACATACATATATATATATAGAGAGAGAATCCTAATAATAATGTTAAAGTAGCCCTAGGCTTACCTTAGCCTGCAGATTGCCCAATTGTCCTCCAGGGGCACTTTGATCTTAATAGCAATAATGAGAAATTGCTTTCATTATCAGATAACTTTCTTTAGGTTTTCATTTATATCTCAAATACATCTTTGTACTACCAGATAATTCTGTGTGTTGAACGTAAACAGGGGAAGTTTATCAGAATACATCTGAATAAAGAAAACTCAAGAGAGGTAGGAGCCCATTACCTCCTTGATCTCCTTTCCCAGACATGCTCCAAGGGCCAAGGAAAACTCATTCCCTGGACCTTAATTGCCCTTTGCTACTCCCACAGTAAAAAGTCTTGGCTCACAAACTCAGAGGGTTTCAGACAGAAACTATCTGTGGTGTGGAAGGCACATGCTCACAGTGTTGTAAAAGCCCAGAGTTAAATTGGACTTTTGGACACCTATCACATTCCCTTATTACATTTTCTTAAATCAAGTTTCTTCCTCTGAACTGCTGTGCTCATTGCTCATTTAATTGAACTTTTGTAGGTATCTGTTTTGGAGTGTGAGTTTATTTTTACATAATTATTTGTACATCTCTTATTTACATACAATTTTGATATCTTTTATATTTCCTTCAGTCCGTTACAAGATTAATAAGGTGTCTTGGTCAGTATGATGAGATCTTTTAGGACAGGTCTACTTGGGATGGGGTTTGAGGTGGCTCAGACACACCCCAAACTTTGGGGGCAAAGGGAAGAAGATACTTTGGGGGCAAGGGAAGAAGATACTTTGGACTCTGATGGGGCACCATGATAGGGAGATTGAGAATGCCACCCTAGGCACCTACAGAGCATCTCTGGAGGGCAGTGGGTGGCAGAAGCAGGTGAGTGCCCAGCTCAGCCTGTTCTTCCCAGTGCTTAGGGGAGGCCTCTGCCCTGCCAGGGTCTTTAGGGAGACTCTGGGCCCCAACTTCCCATTCCAACCAAAAACCTTGTGAGGAGGTGAAGAGCCACTTTGGTTCTGTCAGAAAAGTTAAAGGTTCCTTGGCCTCTTTGGTTTGTAAATAAATTTGTGTCTTTGAGAAAAAATTTCTTCCTAAAATTTATAATTTTCAGAGAGGCCTAAAGTGAAAATGAAAAGAAAGAGAAAAAGAAGGTAAAAATGATCAGGAACTGAATATTGATTTTTCTCTCTGGCAGCTTGTGGATGAGTTTTGTTTTGTTTTTTGGGTTTTTTTCCAATGTTAAGAACACGAAAAAGCATTTCTCTCTTACAAATCAGTATGGTTTCCAACTTTTGGAAACTATCTCCAGTTAGGTTAGCAAAGCTTACGCAGGAACAAAAATCAGATGTGGTCCCTGTATTGCCAACCTCTGTAAGTGGGGCCAGGACAAAACTGCAACTTACGACTGTATTCGAGAGGTGTAGTCCCTTTCCACCTGTGCCCTTTGCCCAGACTTAATGCCAGCTTGGTGGCATCAAAGAAGGTACATGAAGAAATTATAACTTGGATTCCTGCATCTCTAAAGGGATCAACTGAATCAGAGTTCAAGGAAAAACAGGTTCACCTACTTGAGTTTTGTCTTCCAGTTTAGAAATATCTAGGTCTGTTGAAACAGAGTTATAGAACTCAGGGGTGATATGGTTTTTTTGTAGTCATTTGTTACAGCAGCCCTATGAAACTAAGGCAGTCAGGAAATGATTGTCTCTGTCCTTAAGGTTTATAATCTCCTACAAGGTAGAGCATGGCTAAGGGCTTAAGAGCTGTGGTAACAAGCGCTTCAAGAGTTTAGGAGGTGAGAGAGCAAGAGATCTTATTTGTGAATAGGTAAAGCCTCAAGTTGGGAGTACCCTGTGAATATCCAAAGGATGGACTGAATTTGACAGGGAGAAATGGGGGGTTGGAGGGAGAAGGGTATTCCAAGCAGAGGGAATGATGGGACAAAAGGAGCCAAAACTTAAGATGTTCAGAGGATGTGAAATGGTTCAGCTTGGCTAAACTCACCTATGGAATAGAGATCTAGAAAATTAGGTTAGTGTTAGACAGGGCCAGAAACAATGAGTGTATTTTAACATATGCCTGTACCAGAGAAATTCTGAGCTGGTATCATCCAGCCCAGTACTGTTATTTTATATATAGAAAAGGAAATGAAAGGATCGACATACTTTCCCCAAGATCCAATAGCCAGGTCTGGAATAGAGTCAGGACAAAACTCCAGATCTTTTGTTTAGCAGTCATTCATCTTTGCAATAAATTTCTGTCTTTCAAATGTTCCTTACTCTCTGAACTAATTTTGAAAATTTTACTACTAAATATCAATTAACTGTTACTTTTTGAGCCCCAGTTATTTATATTCAATGTTAACTACCTACCTGGTTATGTTTAGAGACACACAATAAATCTTTTCATAAAAATTCCTAGTGGTGTTGCTGGACACCCTCCCAACATTCCCCTCCATCTTTCCTAACTTTCTATAGCCCCTCTGCAAGAAAAGAAGATCTAAGCAAATAGCCAGGTCTTAGTGTATGTTTTGCAATGTAAAATAAATATAGAAAAATCACCATTTAAAATATTTTATTTCTAATAGAAAAATAACCCCTTATCTCGCTACTCAACTAACTCCTGTTGACTTTCTTTTTTTTTAAGGCCATACAGCTTTTTAAAAAATATATATATATATATTTATTTGGACTGCGCCAGGTCTTCGTTGCGGCACATGGATCTTAGTTGCTTGCGGCATGCAGACTCTTAGTTGCGGCATGCATGCGGGATCTAGTTCCCTGACCAGGGATCAAACCCGGGCCCCCTGCATTGGAAGCGCATAGTTCTACCCACTGGACTACCAGGGAAAGTCCTCTCTTGACTTTTTTTTTTAATGGAATACAATATAACATAAAATTCAAATACTGTGGAAAAATAAACGATAGGAGCTCTCTTTAGTTTGCTTCCAGGTCTTTCCCCAGATGTGTACATCACCAACAAATTGTCTTTCCCCACCCCCCCAAAAAAAGTGTACATTTGGAAATATTTTTCTTAATGTATCGTTATACAAAATATCCTGTGCCTTGTTTTTTAATTTTCCTTAAAAAAATTTGTGGAAGCTCTTTGGGTATTGCAACCTACAGAACCATTTCTTTTTTTTTTTTTTTTTTTTTTTTTTTTTTTTGCGGTACGCGGGCCTCTCACTGTTGTGGCCTCTCCCGTTGCGGAGCACAGGCTCCGGACGCGCAGGCTCAGCGGCCATGGCTCATGGGCCCAGCCGCTCCGCAGCATGTGGGATCTTCCCGGACCGGGGCACGAACCCGTGTCCCCTGCATCGGCAGGTGGACTCTCAACCACTGTGCCACCAGGGAAGCCCCAGAACCATTTCTTTTTAAAAGGCTTTATAATATTCCATTGTAAGAGTTTGCCATCATTTAGTTAATATTAGCCATCATTTAGTTAGCCCCCTATTATTTCCAGTGTTTTCTTATTACAAACAGTGGTGAACAACATCTTATACATATATCTAAACTGTCTTTGTGAGTGTATCCACAGAGTAAGTCCCTAGTAGTGGAATTACTAGGATTTATCCTGCTATTCCGTTTAATATTTTCCCCACCCCACTGCAGTTAGAATCAAATCCAATTATCTTGATTTACCAGTCAGTCAAGACCTGACCCCTGCGTGCCTCTCCAACCTGTTAGTCACTCCTTCCTTATGACCTGGAGATACACCAGCCTTTTGTCTTCAGTCCTGCAAACTCATTTCTTACTTTAGGGCATTTGTACTTGGTCTTGCTTCTTGTAACACTCTGCAAAAGGTAGCTGACTCTTTGTCACTGTGGTTTCAACTATTGATCAAAAACAAATAGACTGGTGGTTATTACTCCAGTAAAGGTGGGTTTATCCAGGATCAGCAGAGAATTGCAATTCCTGGTGTGCAGCCATGACAAACCACATGCAAGTCATCACAGAAAAAGAGAAGGAAAACACTCTGATAGAGGGGAAAAGGAAGTGGGGAGGGCAGTAGTAAACAAAGAGTCCATGGCTTTTCATTGATTGAGTAGCTGCCAGGAAAAAAGAGAAGTCTTTCTTCTTCCTATTGGGCTCTGCTGTGGTCCCGGGGCAGGAGAGCTCCCCCTTCTGGTCTCCTGACTCTATTTAATTGAGGTTTCTGTGCATTAATTTTTTTTTTTTTTTTGCGGTACGCGGGCCTCTCACTGTTGTGGCCTCTCCCGCTGCGGAGCACAGGCTCCGGACGCGCAGGCTCAGCGGCCATGGCTCACGGGCCCAGCCGCTCCGCGGCATGTGGGATCTTCCCGGACCGGGGCACGAACCCGTGTCCCCTGCATCGGCAGGCGGACTCCCAACCACTGCGCCACCAGGGAAGCCCTGTACATTAATTTTTTACACACACATAGTCACCTTCTCAGTGAAGCCTTTAGGGCTTTTCATGAGCACTCCCATGTCTTCAGATGATGCTATTTAATTTTAATCTTAGGACGTCACCTTATATGAAATTATTTTGCCTTCTGCTCTGGAAGGTGAGCTCCAAAAGAGCAGGAGTCCTGTCTCTCTTCTTCCCCTGACTCCCACGAGCTCAGAAGATCACAGGCTCATGCAATATCTAGTAAATAAGTGGTCAAAGGATAAGTGTATTTAAAATGATTAAAAGGCTGCCAAATTGCTTTCCAGGTGAAGTCACTAGCTTTCACTACCACTGACAGTGCGTGTTCTGAATACCCTCGACAGCACGTAGTACTATCAAGAATCTACCATTTTTGGCAAGTGTCCACTTTAAAGGTCAAGAAATAGGGACTTACCTTCCATGTTAAAGTAATTTTTCTTCAGACACTGTTAAGAACAAATCAGATATTTGCTTTTAGCATAACCCCAACTCCATCTTCAGAAAATAAACAGGTAATAACAGACATTGTTTGAATAAGAAACATAGTAAGTAAATGAGAATTTCTCATACCAGTTTAAAATTGATATGATGCTTGAGTACTGAGAATAGTACTCAGTTTAAAAATGGAATCTTTTTAAGGCAAAAGTAGGACTTATCCTTGCAATATACAGCAAAACATTCGCTGGATTTTCTCACACCTGATTCCTTTCTCACTTCCCTCCCTCCTTTCACTTACTTAATCACTTTACAAATATTTATTGATTACTCACAGGTCCAGGTACTGTGCTAAAATCCTTATCTCTCATCAGGTCACACCCACCTTCCACCTAAAGCCTGCCAAGTCTTTTGGTCTAGGCTTTACCTTCAAATTCACTCAGACTTGCACTGCAGAAGTCTCTAGAATGACACCCTTAAATGGAGATATGAGGAAAGTCTGTACATGGAATGTTTGGGAGCATCAACTTATAAATTAATTTATATACCTAAACACACACACACACACACACACACACTATATATAATATATATATATATATATATATATAGTTGTACTGGATTTTTAAAACTCTTTAACTTTTTATTGTACCTTCCTCATTTACAGAGATGTTTCTCGCAGTTCCCACTTTTCAGTGGTTCCAGGCACCTGACTTTAAATGAAAACACCCTCTCCTTGGACTGCCTTGGAGGTGGGGAGGTACAGAGAGAGAAAGAGAATTTTCTTCTTGGCCCTAATGTCCACCTAATTTTTAAAGCATAGGTTCCTTATTATTATCATGTTTTAAGCTTACAATTACATGCATAGATTATATTATCAGATGCCTCCATGTCTCATTTCATTTTTCCTAACTTGTGAGGAATGAGTGGAGGGATGGACAGAGTAAAAAATACTTTTCCCTCTGAGAAAAGAAAGATGGGTGTATATGGAAGCAGAGGTTAAAACACTGCTGTGAGACTGGGGGATCAGTGGAGGTCAACATTACATTTAGCCCTCTCCTCAAACGTGATTCTGTTCCATCTACCACCGTACAATAAATAAAGCGAATTTCTCACGCATACAAATAGTTTTTGCATTGGACCAGTTGGTCCAGTTCTCCCATCTGCTAACTTCCTTCCCCCGCTTTGTCTCAGTTCATTAACTTTACCCTTTCTCGTACCCAAACCCTCCACCTAACCTCCCTCCCTCTTCTGGCTACTAGTCACTCTCGACTTTCCGCCACCCTCGTCCTCAGCATCCCCAGCCAGTAGCTGATTGGCGAGCTCAGCGGGCCGGGCCCCAGGTTAAAGTAAGTCAAAGCCAGAGCTCAGAGGTGAGTGACCTGGAGGGTGCGGCGGGGGCCAAGAGGTAGGAAGTGCGTTCCTTTCACGTGGAATTTCAGCGCAAATTTGTCTGGAGTTCTTGCGAGAGAGCTGGCAGGTTTTACTATTTATCACCTACTCGCCAAGCTCGCCTTGGGGCTGCACTCGGTTCTCGGAAACTTCATTCAAAAGCCAGGCTAGGCGGCCCACGAGGTCGGGATTGGGGGGTTGTGAATGACCTCGAGGCCACTTCCTCCCTCTCCGAGCCCGTCCTCTACTCCCCTAGTCACCTTCACAGAAACAAAACTGCCCCCCAGGGCTAGAGAGGTCTCTCTCTCAGTCTCCCTCGCAAAGGGTTAATTTGTCAGATCGCACGAGGGGGAGGAGATTTCCCCGTAGACAAGTAAAAAGGGTGATGGACAAACGTGCGGGCACTAAGACCGCAAGGCATTCGTTTCCTCCTACTGTGGATGCGGACGCCCGGAGGAGGAGAGTCCCAGAGCGAGGAGCTGGGAGCAGAGGCACAGGCAATGCTCAACCCCGACCGTAGCTGAGAGAGGCTGGGGGAGACCGATTGCCGGAGACCGAGCGGCGAGGGGAAGACCTAGGGGGGTGGGTGGGGGAAGCAGACAGGCGAGCACTCGAAATCAAGCGCTTTACAGATTATTTTATTTTGTGTAGAGAACACGTAGCGACTCCGAAGATCAGCCCCAATGAACATGTCAGTGTTGACTTTACAAGAATATGAATTCGAAAAGCAGTTCAACGAGAATGAAGCCATCCAGTGGATGCAGGAAAACTGGTAGGTGATGCTTTCGCGTGATACTGTCCCCGGGAGCCCTGCGCGTCTTCCCGGTGTGCCTTAATGTCGGTACTCCCTTTCTGGGGCGTGAATCGAGCGAGGAACCGCGAGCAGCAGTGAGCGGATCGCTGAGTTCCCGGGTCTCCCGGGTGCAGGAGACATTGGGGCTGCATGAAGCGCGTGAGTCTGTGGGTGCCCCTGGGTGAACCGTGGCTACACATGCATCTTTAACATAGATTATATAACATAGACCATATATGTGTACATAGAGTAGATGTCTGTGCTACAGGGAAGGCGGGAGAGATGCCACAGTCCCTACCTGTGCTACTCCTTGTTTTCCTCTAGATTTGGGTTTTCTTGCTTGGCCTCCCGCAAGCAGAGTGTGAAAGGCAGTGGAGGGAGGACCCAGTCGCCTGCTCCCTTTAACCCTCTCCGGCCCGCCGTCCTCAGCTCTCTGGTCCTCGCCCTCTCCCCATCCTTCCTGCCCTTCCTTTCTCCTTGCAGCTCTGCTACTTCACTGTCTTCCTCTTTGCTGCTCCCCGGCCGGATTCCTCCTTTCCTGGACCCCTTTCCCCACGCGGATCCCTTTCCGGTTTCATAAAGAGACGGAGGCGGGGAGTGGGGGAGGAGGGGACAATGAAAACAGTAATAAAAATGAATGAACCCGAGCGAGTGGAGCCACGCCATTATTAAGTTTGTTTTACGGAAACGCCTTTTGGACACACTCAATTCTAATTCAGTGGGAAACTGCTGACTGGAGTTGAGACACGGATTAAAAACCTCCGGGTCCGCAGAGTCCTTCGGGGCTCTTCCCCAGACAAACTTCTAACCCGGGAAAGCATCTTTCTTGTTCACTGTGACCCTCCGCCAGTCCTTTTGAAAATCCCTGTGTGGGAAGCGATCCTGTGTCACCTTGCAATATTTAACAGGGTGAGGGTGTGTGTGCTCATCTCGCTTCTTCCCTGTAGATCGAGCTGCTGTGGCAGACATTCTCTTACTCCTCTTAACCCCAGGTCTGGCGATCAGTAAAGAGCAAGCCCAACGCACCCCCAAGCTGGGCAGCGGCTGGCAGCCTCCCAGGTGCTGAATGAGAGGGTCCGGCCAAGGGGGCTCCCTCCTGGGATCTGAGGGATCCCGCCCGCCGCGTGCGCGAGCGCTTGCCCCGGCGCCCTCAAGACCTGCCTTCCCTCCCCCATCTCATCAATGGGAAACCAGAGACGCCGGCGCGCCGGTGGGCCGGGGCGGGGGAGCGGTGCAATAGGGGGTGCCGTGCGCCGGAACCGGGTGGTGGGGGTTCAACGTCTTTTTCTCCGGCCCCCGGGAGTCGCGACTAGCCTCGGGGGGTTCGGCCGCCGCTCCCGCCTCCTCCCGCCCGCCCGGGAGCGGCGGGCCATTTGCGGCCGCAGCCCGGCCGGGCCCGCCCCCTGCGCCGTGCGTGCCGACTGGGCCCGGCCTGTTGGGGCGGGCGCGACCGGCCCGGCGCGCGGCCCTGCGCGCTCACGCTCGCTGCGGCGTGGCTGGGGGCTTCCGAGGGCGCGGGGGCCGGAGGGCCGCTGCGGGCCGCTGCCGGAAGCCAGGAGGGGAACGCGATCCGCTCGGGAAGCCGGGAAGTGCAGCAGCACACGGGGCGCGGGGTCGGGGCACCCCCTGGGCCGCCGAGGTCGAAAGCGCCGAGGGTGGGTCCGGAAGACGGCTGTGCACCGGGAGGCTCGATCCAGTAGGAGTTTAGGCATTTAAGGCCTCGGCGCTCCGGGAGGCCAGGCCCCCTCGGGCGCCACCAAGGGAACCTTCTCCAGCGGCACTTCCTCCTCCCGCGAACGGGGTGGCGCTAAAGGCAGGGCGGGGGCGGTGGCCCGGGGTGGCGGGCGGCACGGCGGGCCAGCCTAAGGCTCTGGTCTTCTCTGCAGCTGTCTGTCGCGTTCGCTTGCCACACAGCTCAGCCCATCTTCCTCCCCCGTTGGCCCTGCGCGCTCTGTGGTTTCTAACGTCCGCCCTGTCTCCAGCTTGCTGCACCCTTGTTGAACCTGCGTCTCTGGAGGCGGCCTCCCCTCGCGCCGGCAGCTCGTGTTCACTGTGGGCCAGTGCCCCTCCGCGGTGGATACTGTCTCTTATTCACTTGTTGCCTTTTCTCTGAGGCCACTGTCTGTGGCTCCTCCACCTCCAGGTACCATTTCCCGCCTCTTTTCTCCGCTTGCTCAACAAGTACACACTGAACCAGACAGGGCCTAGCCCTCTGCGGACTGAAAATGGCAAAAGTGAGCCAATTAATCTTCGCTTGTTGGGCTCTTGCCACACTTTTCTCCTAGCTCTTTATCTGTACCTTTAATCTGGCAGTGTCTTTCCTGGCTTTTCTTCATATGCCTAAATATTTGCATGTGTGTCTGTGCCTCCTATTAGACCATCATCTCTTCAGGGCTTTGGTTCTTGTCTCATTCCAATCTTGATTATGCGGAGCACCTCGAAGAGTGCATTGTACCTGGCAGATGCTGGGGAAAAGGGTTCTCTAGTGGGTTAAAATGATGATGGGTGACCATTTTATTGCCAGCACTACCTGTTAATACTCGAAGCGTAACATACTTGGCCTCCCCTTGCGTTTTGAATACTATGTCATAGTCACACACTAGGGTTTCCCCTTCCTGACTTCTTCTCTCTTTGACCTTAATTGTCTTGCTTTCTTCTTTTATCCCAGGGTGTATGCATTTCTCCCAATATCCTTGGGTCCCAGTTTTATAAGCCTCCCCCCAAAACCTCAACAGCCAAAAAGTTTTGAACCAGGTATATAAGAAAATGAAGATTTCCTTTTCATTTCCCTTGTTAACAGGAGAAGGAACTCCATAACCAAGGCTTACACCCTCTTGGGGGCAGGGGAAGTTTAGGAAACACAAGGTCTTACCTTTCCCAGACTCGTTAACTAAAAATGGCTTGAATAGCTTCTGGAGGAAAAACACAATGTTGTGAAGTTTCTACTCTATTTTTTGACAAGACACTTTCAGTGGTCCTTAAAAATCCCTTAGACATAGCCTCAATTTAGAGGCTACATCAAAACTCAATTTAGAGAATTATAACTTATCTCTCAGAAATAAGTTACACTTACTGTCTTTAGAAGAATTGTGAGGAAGGCCAGGAGTGCCGTTTTGTCAGTATGCTGTCTGAACTACCTTTTGAATATTGTTTGAAGGCCTTTATTAAACTTATAATCCATATTCATTACCTTATTACATATTAGTGTAATGGGACCCATTTTTGGAGTGGTGTTTTTATAAACTAAAGGGTTCAACTGAGGGAAGTTTATCAAGTTAATTGCTGCTTAAACAATGATTAACCCAAAAAAAAAAAAAAAACAATGATTAACCCTGTATTCATTGTTCTAGACACAGGATAAATACTACAGACTGTTTTACTCTTCTAGCAGGTGGTTTCACATGTAATAGATTAGAAAAGCTATGGAAATGCAAAGTAGTAAATATTATACCTTGGAGAATCATCCTGAGCCACATCTTGAAACTATATGTCAAGTTAATATTATCTGGTAAATGAAAGTGTTTTGCATGAGGTAGAGGAAAATGCCTGCTTTTAGCTCAACAGCATTTTTGACTTCTGATTTTACACAGAAAAGCCCTTGTGATTTTATGGCATTGAAAATAGAGGCATTTTGTTCTTTTATGAGATGTCTGGCCTTTACCTGTTATTTTCACGAATAATATCTGACTTAATTTATAAGGGCTGCCATCAAGAGAGCAAAACCGCCTAGTGATTGGTAAGGTGACATAAAATTCATTGAGTGAGAAGGGCAGCTGGGCTCTGCCTTCTCTTTCAGCAGCCTGTCAGGCCTGTGCTAGCAGCCCTGGATGCTAGTTGCTCCAGTTGTAATTGTCTGGCCAATGATGATTATCTTCTGATGTCGGCTGACACGGTGTCCACCAATAGGAAAGCAGGAGGCCTGTGCTGACTGCTGTAACATTATGTATGTGAGGTGACGTCATCACAGGGCTTGTCTAGAACCTCACAAAACCCTCCCCCGCTCCCCTCTGGCATCCTCCACATCCAGCTTTGTATATTTTTCTGACTTTCTCCTCTCCCTCCACCCGTGGTAATGGTTATAAGGGTTTTATTGTTTTTATATTTTGAGTTCTGTATTTGGGGTCTATAAGATAGTGTAGGAATTTTTAGAAGTAAATACTGTCTGGCTAAGGAAACTTTATCCACAAATTGGATTTTACTAAGGAAAAATAATAAACACTATCAGTAAAAGGAATTGTACATCTTTATGTTCTTATATGTGAGGTTTGGGAAGTAACGTACAATTTCAGTATGAAAAAACATAAAAGTATTATAAGCCTGTGTTAGATTTTTACTCAAAATATAGCATCGTAATGTCTATCAAACTTTAGAATGCAGGCTGTTGTTCTTCCTGTAGTGACAGTTGCTTTGCATTGATCTTTAAAATCCTCCTTGTGACCTGTTGTATGCTTTTGTAAGAAAAGTGGCTGGAAAACAGTACAATCTGTGGTCATGAGTCAGAAAAGGCCACGGTGTCTTATTTAATCAGTGACACTACAGCAAATACAAATTTGGTCAGCTGTCTAGGAAACTACTGTGTCCACATTGTACACAGTGTGTTGCTTGCCACTTATTTTGGAGAATCACAGTTCATATTAGCCTTAAGACTGAAAATCCTAAGTGTGAGGAGCTTAACATTTCATTCAATAAACTTTAGAAAGCACTGAGATGTTGCCTAATATGTACTAGGTTAAGAATGAGAAAAAGTATACAGAGGAAAATTGGAATCTGTTATGATCCTAGAAAATAATGGAATGTTGTGAAGGAACTTTAATCTGAACTTTAATGTAGCTTTAAAAAAAGGATGTATATTCACGCAGCCTTTGATTTTTTTTAGGATTTCCAGGGATAATGCAAAATTATTTTATGATTATCCATCTCTATATTTGCATTAGTAATAAATATTATGCGTATGGTGGTAAAATGTTTACGTAGGCCTTCTGTTAAATTGGAAGTTAAATTTTGTGGTCTAAAGAAGGCTCCTTGGTGCTTTTAATGTTAGATGATAATACTAAAAGTGTCAGGATCACATTGGAATTTAACTCCAAAGTCAGTCCACTCCAGATCTAAGAGTTGTTCTGCGTATTTCCTTCTAGGGAGAATCTATCTAGTCAGCGGGAAAGTTTTGAGAGGGATGGAGACTTAAAAATACTAAGGAGAGCATAAAATAACCGTCTAGCCTGTCTTAAGCCAACAAAATAAAATGAAGGAGTACAGCAAATCAAGAATTCATCTTTGGTTCAATGATTGGATATTTCAGGTTCAATATTTCCTGAGATGAGTTATCCAAAAATTGTTGCCATGATTCGCTTAATTTTTCATGTCTGGATACAGGTGAGCTGAGCTGGCTTTATTCACAGGAATCAGACAACAGTCCACACAATTTGCCTTTGCTCTGTACCTTTATTCTTAGCTTCAAATCTGTCTGCTCCACTTACTTTCCATTTATCTTTGTTAGAAGAGCACAGGCATTTATCTGGGAAAGTTTACCTTAGGAAAGTTACCTATACCACAGATATTATTCCTATTGATAACCTAAGGAAATCTGAATGAAACTATAACATGGCTTTATTGAAAGCTTTATTGAAAATAAAGATTTATTGAAAATATAACAAGGCTTTATTGAAAGCTCATAACTTCATTCCTTTATTTGTATTCTGATTGTGTGTGTATACAGGCAGGTACAGATGCGTAAAGTTGGCATAGTTACTCAGAGAATTTTAAAACAACAGCATCCTTAATTACATTTGACTTAGGATAATTTTATTTTAGAGGTAGATTAATCCTTTTTTAAAAAAAGATTGCCCTAGAGTCTAGAATGGATTTGTAATTTTAAGTTCATTGAGCAAAAATCATCCCAAAGCACAGATCCTGTTAAGTCATCTAAGTTCAAGCTTATAATTTTATCATGATTCATTTCTGTACTGAGAACTCACGATTTTTAGTTTCAAGGTTATTTTTCTTAGTATATTGGAACGACAGGTATTTTTAGGAACCCTTTTGTTTAGTCATTCACCCACTATGAACTTTCTAAAATTTAACTTTAAGCCTGTCTGCCCAAAATAATGTACAAATGAAAAAGATTTACACTTATCTTTGCTGAGATAAATAATTAGACATGCTGATTAGAAGCAGTTTTGCTGGACAGATACTCATACAGTTTTCTAATGAGTTAATTCTCTTTGGGATTTCATATTTTAGTTTTTTTCTTTCTAAAGCTTTTTTTGGGTTTCTAATTGTAATATGATAAGGAAAATATCATTGATATAATGTATTTTGGGGAGGGGGACCCCTACTGTTTTTAACCAAACCTGTGATCACGTATTTTAAAGTATAATGTATATATAATATAGTATATATATGTATATAATATAACTTCGTTTTCTTAAAGATAAATTTCAGATGTTTTAGCTCAACCCTTTATTTTATTTTTTAAATTAGTTAATTTATTTTTGGCTGTGTGGTGTCTTCGTTGCTGTGCGTGGGCTTTCTGTAGTTGGGGCAAGCGGGGGCTACTCTTCGTTGCGGTGCGCGGGCTTCTCATTGCGGTGGCTTCTCTTGTTGCGGAGCACAGGCCCTAGAGTGCACCAGCTTCAGTAGTTGTGGCGCGTGGGCTCTGCAGCACAGGCTCAGTAGTTGTAGTGCACGAGCTTAGTTGCTCTGTAGCATGTGGTATCTTCCAGGACCAGGGATCGAACCCATGTCCCCTGCACTGGCAGGCGGATTCCTAACCACTGTGCCACCAGGGAAGTCCCTCAGCCCTTAATTTTTTTAACACCCATCCTGGGACTTTTTTGTTTTGTTTTGTTTTTTTAATGATCCTTTGAATTCTGGGGCTCAATTTTTTAAAAATATATTTATTTATATTTTTGGCTGCGTTGGGTCTTCGTTGCTGCGCACAGACTTTCTCTAGTTGCGGCCAGCGGGAGCTACTCTTCACTGCAGTGCACGGGCTTCTCATTGTGGTGGCTTCTGTTGTTGCAGAGCATGGGCTCTAGGCACGTGGGCTTCAGTAGTTGTGGCGCGCACGGGCTCTAGAGCGCAGGCTCAGTAGTTGTGGCACATGGGCTTAGTTGCTCTGCGGCATGTGGGATCTTCCTGGACCAGGGATCGAACCCTGTCCCCTGCATTGACAGGTAGATTCTTGTCCCCTGCATTGACAGGTAGATTCTTAACCACTGCACCACCAGGGAAGTCCCGAGGCTGAATTTTTGAATTGATTGTTAACGCTTAATGGGCAGTACAAAAGATCATTCTTTGAAGAAGACTGACAAGATGAATGAAATGCATGTTTATCATTTATCTTTGTTAGGAGAGAATAGACATTTGCTTAGAAAAGTTTATGTTTATATATGTACACACAAACATGTGTATATACATAAACATGTTAAAGTGACTTTTTTGAAAAATGAAAACTGATACCCTGTTAAAGACCATTTTGTGTGTGTTTCCTGCTATTAGAAAAGCATCTTACTTGGAATTCCTTGGTGGTCCAGTGTTTAGGACTCGGCACTTTCACTGCCGTGGGGCTGGGTTCAGTCCCTGGTTGGGGAACTAAGATCCCACAAGACGCACAGTGTGGCCAAAAGAAAAAAAAAGCCTCTTCCGGAGCCAAATGTACTTTTCTAAAACTACAGCCTAATTTGACTATTTTGTCAATTTTTTTAACTAGTTAAATAATACTATTTTAGTAAGTGTCTTAAAACTGCAAAATTTGAACATTTAGTACTTGGATTTACCCCAATTATTAATAATTTTTTAAAAATCTTCAGTATGGGTAATAGTGGGTGAAACCCTCAAGTTTTCCTGTCTTGTAGGCCCAATTGCCTGTCTCCTTCTATTTATAAAGGTGGTATTAATACAATGTAAAAGTTTTTAAGATGCTAGACCCGCTCCAACTGGGGTAATTGACTTTTTCAGGTGAAGTGGGTTCAGTGGAATTGAACTCTTTGAAGTTGAGAATTTCATGATCTTGTTTCAGGAGGCTCAATGGGGGGGAAAAAAAAACCCTGATGAAAAGGTTTAATCCTGAAGCTTTTGTTTTTAATGTGTGAGACTTCTCTTGAAGTCTAAGGGTGCCTTAAGCATTTAAAAGCTGGTCTAGCAGTGGTTATCATTACAATAAGAGGGTATGAAGGTCAATAAAAAGTTATTCTAAATATCAAGTTTGCAGTTTTCTCTCAATTTTATGACTTCTTGACATAGATTTAATTTCAAGATCTTAGAAAGGAAGGTGGATTTTCTTCATTCTGGAGTAATGATACTAATAGTTGATACATAGTTGTTTACTGATTGCAGACATTCTTTTAAAGTGTTTTATATATGTTAATGGTTAAATCCTCCCAACCACCCTTTGATGTATTATCTTTTTGATTTTACACAATAGGAGATGAGGCACAGTATATGGTTAAACAAGTTGGAATTTGTATGTAGGGACAAAAAAAGGAGAAATGGGCTCCAGCCTTGACTAAGGCTTGGTCACCCAGGCCCCTATCATCCCCCTATTCGTATGAGAATAAATATTCAGTCAATAAAATAATGCCCTTGGAAACTTGGCAGTACTGTAAACATGGAAGGTACCTGTGGTTTTAGTCTGGTATCTCACAGTGTCTATGTTCTGTTTCTTGCTAAGTGGATCCTGAACACTAAAGGCTAGAAAAACTACAAAAAGCACTATTAATGTTATAATGAGCATTGTGCTATGCAGATATAAATACTTTAATCATTAAGAATTATTATAAGTATTACCATCAATACTTTTACAATTGTAGAAAGCCATGTCACCTTTAATAATGCTTGTATCATAAAATATTCCAATTTTATCTCAAACAAACCATGACATACAGGTTTGGAACATGTCTTATGAAGCCTACTTTGTCTGCTCCGTGCTATGAGCACTGTCCACTCAGCTTGGTTCTAAACCCTAGGAGCTTCTGTTTCCACCTGGCACTGCCTGTAGCCAGGCTTTCCTTCAGGCAGGTTTTAGTAGCTACTGGTAAATAGCCAACACCTGTTGACAGGGGGAAATACATAAATAAATAAATAAAATTAAATAAATAAATAAATAAATATATATATATATTACCCCACTCACACACACACGCATATGGGTTGGAGATGTCCTTATTCTTAAAGGTCAGTGTGAAGAATTAAAGAGAACATTGTTTTGTTTTATTACTTTTAAATCCTTTTCCTGATTTTAAAGTAAATACTATAGAAAAAAAGAAATGAAAACATTAAAAAAAATATGCAGGAAAAAACCCACCTTTAATTCTTATCCAGAGGCAACCACTGTTATTTTGCCACATTTCCTTCAGCTTTATTTCCAAGATTTTTATATACTTTAGATCATTCGGTGGATGTCAACGACAGATTGAGTTCTCTATTATGTGCCAGGGACTACACTGGGCACTTTCATTCACCTACTGCCTCATTACAACTTTATATGTTGCTTTGTTTCCTCTTTACATTATAAATGTTTTTCATGTCACTAAAACCTCTCCGTAAGTATAATTTTCAGTGGCTACTTACTATTGTATTGTGTGGTCTTAATTTAGATAACCACTCCCTTACACGTCAGGTTGAACATGTTAAGTTCCTAATATTTTGCTATTAGAAATAGTCCTCTGGACATGGTTGGAGGAGGTCATCAAGAGGACGTTGGCTCCCAGTTGACCGGAAAGCCAGACCTGGGCGATTCAGGCTCTTCACCCCCTCCCCTGCCCTTGGAATATAAGTTTTGCCCACCATTGCCACAGCCAGAGCCATTTCAGTGATGCAGCCTTGAGAGGATAATGTGTTGTTGAGACCATCTGGGTGGTATGCAGGGCTGAACCTCCTTAAGGACAGCATATAAACTCTTAGTTCTGGCGGGAGGGTGCAAAGATTTACTTTACTTGTCTTGCAGCCACCCAAGACAAGCTTCATTAGTAAGTCCCCTTGCCTGTTACCTGCCACCTACCAATCTGGAGTGGCTGCCTTTTTCTTTGGTCTCTTCCTGGCTTCCAGTGTAAGGGGGCCAGTTTCAAATCTTACCTGGGTACTCCTGGGGATACAAACCAACAGCTGTCCTAGGCCTGGAGGTGGCACTGCAGTGGGCAGCTCGCAACCCCCTCTTTGTGATGGGAGCACAGGTAAAGTTTGCTGTGCTATTAGAGGTGTTTTATAACTAACCTATTATGAATAATGCTTAACTCATATGTGGCCTGACCCACCGGGCCCCTATCAACTGTAGAGTGATTCCCCTTTAAGACCTAGTGTTGTAGATACTTGGAATTTGTGGTTTTAACACTAGCAGTTTTGACTTGGAGAATAATCCAATGGTCCAGGAAATCAAGCAGATTTGTTTTTTTGTTTTTCGTTTTTTTCTTTTTTGCTGAAGTATTCGTCTGTCAGAGCAGTTATGTTTGCTTTCTTTTACTGTCTGGTAGGTAGGAAATCTTGGAGGTAGAAACTTACGTCCTTGTGGAAAATGTCCCCACTAAGGAGTGCAGCACTTGGTACTGACTATAAAATAAGAGAAGATTAAGAGGTCAAGGAACACTGTGATCCTTAATCAGAAAAAATAGGTGGTTCAATGGAATTTTCTGGGTTCAAGGAGTGTTCTCCAAACTTTTTTGCTGACATCCACCTAAAAGATGTTTGAAAAACTATGTACTGCCTCACACATTTAATTGTTTTTCTTTGTGAGTTGAAGTAAAGTAAGTTTTTAATAGAGATAGAATAAATAAGTTGAGGATTGGCTAGTTTCAATAAATATTTCATGACTTGCTAAGATAGGTTTATCTCTTTGTTGAGTAATGCACAACAAATCTGAAACAAATGACGTAACATTTTTATCCATGGTTTCATTCATTGGTAGCTCCAAAAAGCAGACTGCATTCCACCTCGATACATTTAAAAGACTCGGCTGTACTCATCCTACATTGTTTCTGGTTGTTCTGAACTGAGAATATCTCAACGTTCAGAAGGTAGTAAGCAGGAAAAAAAAGAAAAAGATTATCATTCTGCCCCACATCATTGTTCATTTTTACTTTGCTTTTGGGGTGCGAAGGAGAGACACGGGTAGGCTGTCAAGTGTCTTTTTTTTTTTTTTTTTTTTTTTGCGGTACGCGGGCCTCTCACTGTTGTGGCCTCTCCCGTTGTGGAGCACAGGCTCCGGACGCGCAGCTCAGCGGCCATGGCTCACGGGCCCAGCCGCTCCGCGGCATGTGGGATCCTCCTGGACCGGGGTACGCACCCGTGTCCCCTTCATCGGCAGACGGACTCTCAACCACTGTGCCACCAGGGAAGCCCTGTCAAGTGTCTTAAACTATCTTTTCTTGACTGCGGAGAAGGTCATAGCTGATAGCATTTCTGTGTGTGTTGTGGCCATTAGGACTGGGCTCCTAACTGGGCAAAGCAATTCCTTATTCTTGACTTGGTTATCCACTGTCAGAACCTGAGGACTTCCTCAAGAAGCTGAAGAAGTAGAAGCTCATTCTACTTGGGGTGTCTCTGATTACTGAAGACTGTTCTACGTATTGACCTGAAAGTTATGACCCTCCATGGGTCGTCCATTAGTACTTAGTCCTGACTCTAGCTGTAATTTGTTCTCACTTCTGTATGAGTGTCTTGTATGCATTTGAAAATGACTACTATCTCCACTCTAGGCTTTATTTTTTAGAATGTCATCTGCAGTTCACTGGTAATCCACATGGATATTTCTGAAAAATAAAAAATTAGAGCTCCTATACTTTTGAATAATTAAATATTACCTACTAGGAAACTCCTGAGAAATGTATGAAAGCTTACTAAAATTTGACACTTCCACGTTAAAATGAGCAAGTCTGTATTGGAAAGTACAGTGAGGGAGGGGGGAGTCCTAATTTAGTATTCTGCTAAAAAGTCCACAACATGGTGCTTTGGAACAATACAAAGCTCCTATTGTACGGGATATTCTGGAGATTTTAAGGACTCTGTTAGCCCTGAACCAGTAGGGTTGTCTTGAGTTGTAGTTGGTTTCATTTACTGTTCCTGCATTCATATTTGCAGAAATACTTTTTTGGAGCCTGTATTTTGTGATGGCTGATATTGTTTGTGATTATACCGCTTTGGTTGGTACTTGGTTCTTCTCCAGTTCTTTGTAATGACTGAGTTCGTTTTCTACTGACAAGAGGGTAGTTTGAGGCAGAAAAACGTTTGAGAACCACACTCCGTGTCCTCGATCCTTAACCAGGAATTTGGGCCGATCTTCCCAGCTGATTCTTGCCTTAACGAGGAGCGCCGAGGAGCGCCGCTGTGGTGGTGCTGATTCCATCTCACATTCTTTGCGTCTGTCTTCTCAGATCATTGATTTCACAAACTGGACACCTCTCCCTCTTCTAGCCTGTTCCACCTCCTTTATCAGCTAGCTACATGGGACCAGGCCGTCACTCTGCCCAGCACCCTTCTCTCCCTCCTTCTCTCCCTCCTTCCCTCTAACTCACAACCAAGTCCTTTGTGATCTGGCCCTCAGTTTCCTTTCTCTCGGTTCATTTCCATTGCCACTGGCCTCCTTCAGGCCCCCCGCACTACTTTTTGTCTCCTCGCTCACTTTCCAACCTCCAACTCCTGCCCTGCGTTCAGCATTCTCTTAAGTCACAGATCCCTTCGTGTCCCTCCCGTGGTAAAAACCTTCAGTGGTTTCCTCTTGTCTATAGGACAAATCTGAATTCTTTTGACTAATTTGAAAAGCCATTCAAAATCCCAGCTCCAGATTATCTTCCTAGTGTTACCTATTGAAATAGCCCTCCTCCCAGGCCTATTCAAATACAAAACCTTTCTCTTCCCCGCCCACCAAAATCGGTTGTCCTTTTTCTGTGGTTTGCTGGCAGTTGGCTCATAAATAGATTAGTATTCTCGCTTGTATGTTTGAAATCAGTGCCTATCACAGAATTTGGCTATAGTTGCCCTCACTGTGTGTGATGCATGCAGATATGAATGAATACACAAGGCTGTTTATTTACTCTCGGATGTGTATCTGCTTTATTACCCAGTACCTCTTTATATGGTCCTTAAGTGAATTATGGGAGACTGTCTAGTGCCTTCTGGAAACAATAATAAAAAGACTTCTTTTTTTCATCTAATTTTCTTTTTAAGAGGAAAGATATTCATTTAGCATGACTAATTTTTAGTGAATCCATTTTAATTGTTGGGGATTATTAGTCCTTTTCTAGGCAGCCAAACCAGCCACTCCAATCAGAAAGAAGTCAAAAGTTTGCCTAAAGTTGGGGGGAAGGTGGGATTGTATGCACAAGGAAAAAAAAGTCAGGAAGAAAATAATATTGGTACCAAAATGGTAAAAAGTAGTTGTATAAAATGATGGTTGTTATTTCTCTTATTGCTCTTCCAGTTTGCCATAATCTTTTTTGTATTGCATTCTGGGTATGTATAGGTGGTGGGATTTTGCATATGGTCATATTTTTTCATTTTTTGCATTAACTATAGTGTACTTACTATCTTCATAGTAAAAGATCAGCTTCGTTTTATAATGGTGTATTATCTGATACAAGGTAATAAGCATTTTTGTAAAACACCAATGCACATTTTAAGAAACATTAAGCAACATAGTTAAACACAAAGGCATTTTGTGAGAACAGGGAACTGCACATTCTTATTTCAAATGAATACACTTTCTCAGATTAAGGTAGAGATTAGTCATACTGTTGATGTCACAAAAACTTCCCTTTCTCCATTTCTAAATTATACAGTTTGATTATCTTTTTAGTAGGAAAAGTTCCTGCTTCTTTAAGGAAGGGTGATAACAGACATTCACTTGAACATGACAACTTTTATGTCTGGGTTTCAGGAATGTATCTAATATGGCAAAGGTTCCCCAGGGACAATAGTCATCTAATCTAATAGCAATAAAAGATTAAACATAAACCTGTCTCTAGAGAGCAAAAAATGAATCGGGTAATCAGCTCAGGGACCTCGTGGCACCTGGAAACATATGCTGCATATGTACCTGGGATACATCATTAACAAATACTCCAGCACTGCTGAATGCCTGGGAGATCAAGGCATCGAATGCCTGATTTAGAGGAGCTGGAAGGAATTTGTTCTCTCTGCAATAAAGGGCCGGTCTAGTCCAGAAGCCAGGCCTTGTGGAGCCAGAGAACCTGGTGTGTCTAGTCTGGTAGGAAGTCCCAGGGATCTTGTTGGGACCCCAGTGACAGAGCTTTTCCACAGGACTGCTTTGCAGAGATCTTATCAGTTCTGGGCATTGCTTTGAACTCTTGCTTCTTCTGGACTTGCTATTAGAGAGAAGAGAGAGACAAGGGATTGATTGCAGTGTGAGAACATGAGAAGTAGTATTTTGTTTTTACGGTTAGCTGTGTCTAGGAAGCATTGTCTCAGCCAGCAAACAAAAGGGCACAGGAGCCGGGAAAGGGAGGGTGGAGGAGAATGGGTCCAAATCATATGAGATATAGTTTTTTAAAATCTCTGTAATTGATTTAATGATGATCTTTTGGTTTTAACCTTCCTATAAATTTAGAAAAAGTTCTGCCCTTATGCTCCGGACAACTTAAATAAGTATTCTTTCTGGATGCGAGAAAATAAGCAGAAGGTTAGAAATATCCTAAAGGAGCAAAAAAAAAAAAATAAGGAAAATATTAGGTATATTAGACTCAATTTTTCTAAAAGAGTGTCAAAAATACTATTTCCTCAAAAATAATATTTCTTGAAGTAAATTTAAAAATTTAATCTGCTAAATGTTTATGACTTTCTTCTGTAACATCAGAAAAAAGGTACATTTATCTCTTTTCAGGTAACTTTTTTAAGGGAAGTTTTTTTCCTATTACAGAAATTTATTTTTTTTAAATTTGAAAACTACCCTAAAATAAAGCATAAGAAATTATACATTGTTTCATATTCTAGAACAACACATTTATGAGCCTAATACCAAAATTACAATTCACCAAGTATGAAACATTCTGACTAGCACAATCTCTAAATATATATATACATTTCTGACTGGTAGAGAGTGAGGGCTATATGATTGTATCTGACATTTTAAAACATTAAAACAGGAATTTTCACATTATAAACTTTTGATAAATTTTTAAACATTCAAGCAAATTTTCACATACTTTAAATGCTTGATATGTATTTATACTTTATTTTGAAAATAGGCTTCCATTTCAATGCCATATAATATGAATATTATAATAATTTTAAAAATAAGCATTAATTATTGGGCTTTTTAAAAAATTGGGCAAATGTTGATGCCAGTCCCTCCTCAACATCCTGTAACTGCTGTGTAGGCTTGGATTGGGGGTGTTTTATGTAGATAATTAAGGCAAAACAGCTGGTTTTTAGAACTTGCATTATTATATAGAGAGAATAACACACTCACAATGGAAAACTACATAGAATAAACAAAAACAAAAACAAAACTCTACCATTATAAGAGAATTAATCGTGGCTAAGGAACAAAAAGTTCGGCCTCAGAGATCTATTGCATCATCAGACTAAACTTTCTGTGGAGATTGTTTCTTCCCCCAAAAGTATTTGGTGTCCAGAGGCTCTTTTTGTCCCAGCGACGCTGAAGGGACCAGGGTATAGTCCAGCGACGCTGGTGAATTATGCTTGTCCTACTTTCTCACAGTGGAATACAGATTCTAACAAAAATTGGTGCAATTGGATACCCCTTTCAGGATTAAATTTTACTTAGTGGGAAGAATACGTAGTCTCTTTTATGTTTATAGTCTGTCCTATCTGGATATGCTCTAATAGATTTAAACTGTTTTCCTAAGGTAGTTACAATATAACAGCTCCAAATGTCTTGTTTATATGCAAAGTCTAGGACATTTGGAATGTAGTAGTTTTCCGAAGTATTGCTATAAATTGTGTTTTCATTGATCTTGGGCCAGACCATCAGTAGCTTGCCAGTTGTCTTCAGTGGTTGGCTTAAATTGTTTTTTTCATGTGAAAATGAAAAGCAATACTCTTGTTTTCTCGTGAGTTCAGCTGAGTTTAAATATTTAATATTTCCACCTTAGTTTCTGAAATTTATGTATGTATTGTTTTTCATCAAATTGTATGCACCTGGAGGCCTAGAATTAAGAGATATACATAAAATCTTTACTTTTTTCTTAAGACTTTTCTTATGTAGAGAAGCATTAGGATTCATCTTGATAAAGCAAAGATGTGTACTGTCACAGAAACATTTTTTAAAGGAATAAACTCCTATCAGTTGTAGTTTCTTCATTCAGTGGATAGGCCCGGTGCAAGTAACTTTAAGTTACATATTGTAGAAAATTTAGGAAACACAAATAAGCAAAAATAAGAAAGCAAATGTTACCCTGAGATAAACATTAACATTTTGGTGTAAATCTTTTTAAACATCTTTCTTTCCATCTCTCCATCTCACTGTTTTTAACAAAAATATTTTCATAGAGTTCATACCATATTTTTCTGTAACCTGACTTTTTTTCTTAATATGGAATGGAACATTTTTCCCTGTTCTTAAATACTTCCTTCACCAAATTGTAGGCAGAACTATGTTTCTTTAATGTAATGTTCTAGCTGACATTGGAAAACTTGAGGAGACACATGTCATTCTTTTCAATCAACATATTTTCTATCATTCTTAGAAGGAAAAAGAAAACTAGCAGCTTTAAAAGAGCAAAAGAATACACTGAATAACAGCATTAAAATGGTTTTAAGTTTGACCAGTAGAATAAAAGTGCAATAAATTTCAGATTATTTTCTTCATGGATTATGTCTTCTTTGGGTAATAACTCATCAGTTTGCTGTGCAGAACAAACCCGCCAATCAAGGAACTATGTTAAAATGCTTTTAACTGCAAGTAACAGATTATAATTAACTGTGGCTTAAAACATAAAACATTTAACTATTTCATATAAGAGTAAATCTGATTGGAAGCCTCTGTAGTCATTCAGTGGTTTAATAATGTCATCAATGTTCCAAGTTCTATCTGAGTTTTTGTCTTGCCATCCTTAATGTATCAGCAGTATTTTCTTGGTGGTTCCAAGATGGCTGCCATTTCACCAAACATCTATCCTCACTGCAACTTCCCAAGCAGAAGGGAAGGGACAGCAGCAAAGAAGCCTCCTTTTAGTTCTCTTCTTTGCCAGGAAGATACCTCCAAGCCAACTTGCTCTTGATAAGTTTATAAAAGGATTTACTTCTGTTACTGCTGTAAGTTCATCTCATCGGTCAGGCCTGGGTCACATGCCTCACTTTTGGACCATTCACTGACAAAGAGGAGTGGAATTGCTTTTCTAACCCTTAGACTGCTGACAAAGAGACCGATTGCCTTGAGATGCTTACACCCTGTCTTTCAGGGCTGTGTGCATTGCCCTCCAAACGATATCAGATTAAGTTTCCTGTTAGCAAGGGAAAGAATTGGGTTGGCTAGCTTACCCTCCACTGTGCTAGTAGTACAAGAACATACACTCTAAGAAGACAGAAAAGATTTAAGTCTGAAATAAAATTCATTTTGGTACTTTTTACATGACTCCTCACAGACAGAATGGTCTTATTAAAAAGTGGAAACATTGACTTACTCATGCTGATGTTAAACACAAACTATTGTGTGAATTACTCCTTAGTCTCTAAGGATGATAGAGCTGGAAATACTAACCTTCTAATGGCAGTGGAGGAATAATTCCCAAAGTCCCAAGAAATGATTAAGAACTGTTCTACACATTGCATGATGTGAGAGTACTAAAACTTGGCCCAACATTGACAATGTGCTGGGATCACTGATGTCAGAATGTATCATTCGTCTTCAGTAACTCGGTACATAAACTCAATGCAGATCTTACCTAACCTTCCAAAGCATGGCACTACTTTGGAGTAAGTAGCCATTATTGTCTCTGTTGGATCGCATAACACGTGCTAGTAATATCATACCGAGGGATGATATAGTGACACTAGGGCCACATTCTGCCTAGGTTTGAATCCTTGTTCAGTTCAGTCACTTACTAGGTCTGTAACCATGGGGAGGTTACATATCTTTTTTTTTTTTTTTTTTTTTTTTTTTTTGCGGTACACGGGCCTCTCACCGCTGCGGCCTCTCCCGTTGCAGACCACAGGCTCCGGACGCGCAGGCTCAGCAGCCATGGCTCCCGGGCCCAGCCGCTCCGCGGCATGTGGGATCCTCCCAGACCTGGGCACAAACCCGCGTCCCATGCATCGGAAGGTGGACTCCCAACCACTGCGCCACCAGGGAAGCCCAACATATCTTTTTTTAAACCTTAGTTTCCTTATCTGTAAAATGTGGAAAATAATACTGACCTGATAGAGTTGTTGCCTTGATTAAATGAATTAATGTGTGTGAAGTATTCACTAACGCTATGTGCTATATAAGTTTTAGGTATGTTATTATCATTGATGTTAATGTGTCAATATTGAACACTTTACCCAGTACGTTCACATTGTCTCATGGTCCCCTCAACGCAACACTGTGAGCTAGGAATTTTCATCCCCGTTTTATGGACAAGAACATTATATACTTTTATGTCCCAAATCATGTTGTGAGCCCAACAATGATTCTGTTTGTCTTTTTAGTTTCTTAATTATAAATTTTACTTATAGTGTGAGCAGAAATTATAAAATATGTTGAATTTACACATTCCTAGATTATACAGTCCGTAAGATCACATTAGAAAGTATGAAGAAGAGATAGGAATGTTTGGTTAATAGACAACAAGTGTCCTAGGAGTTAATTGCACTCTGTAGAAATAATTATGTTCATTCACTGCATTAATTTCTTGGGATTGATTTAGATACTTAGATGTAGCAACTCTAGGGTGAGAGTAAAAATACAGGTAAAGATCATGGTATATTACATGGCAGTTTCCTGTGCTCTAAATATATTCTATACCTGTGGATTTTGCATCCATGACTAACAGGTCTAACAGAGGAAAAGCAGATCCAGTCTGGTGAATATGTGTTGACACTAGTAATATCCAGCTCAGTGCAAGAGAGAACCTAAGGTCAATAGAAAATTCTCAGTGAGTCCAATCTGATTCACTAGGGCCACAGGCAAAAAGAGATACCGTCTGGTATTTTTTTTTTTTTTTTTTTATGTTCAGAAGTAACAGCTTTCGTCATTAAGATATGTACTTAAAATGACTGAATGGCTTTATATCCCTATATTTGAGATGTTTTTTATTTCTAGTTTGCATTGAAAGTAATGTCATTTCACCCTATTTTTTCTCCAAAGCATCTTGCAGAAGGACCAACTAGTTAACCAAGCAATTTTTTTACAGTTCAGCAAGTTCTTTTGGCAGACTGCAGCCATAGACTATTTAATAACAGGGTAAATTAAATTATGATGGCCTCCTGCAGATCTAGAAATCAGGTGATGAATCCATTCTCATCAAGTCTAAGAGTTTTTTTTTTTCTTTTTTTCTTAATGGTGTAACTGCCCCATTCTTAAACTTGTTTATTAATTAATTAATTAATTTTTGCTGTGTTGGGTCTTAGTTTCTGTGCGAGGGCTTTCTCTCGTTGTGGCAAGCGGGGGCCACTCTTCATCGCGGTGCGCGGGCCTCTCACTATCGCGGCCTCTCTTGTTGTGAAGCACAGGCTCCAGACGCGCAGGCTCAGTATTTGTGGCTCACGGGCCTAGTTGCTCTGCGGCATGTGGGATCCTCCCAGGCCAGGGCTCGAACCCGTGTCCCCTGCATTAGCAGGCAGATTCTCAACCACTGCGCCACCAGGGAAGCCCTTCTTTTTTTCTTTTTTTTTTTTTTTTTTTTTGCTTTTTGCTGTACACGGGCCTCTCACTGCTGTGGCCTCTCCCATTGCAGAGCACAGGCTCCGGACGCGCAAGCCCAGCGGCCATGGCTCATGGGCCCAGGCGCTCCGCGTCATGTGGGATCCTCCCGGACCGGGGCACGAACCTGTGTCCCCTGCACCGGCAGGCGGACTCCCAACCACTGCGCCACCAGGGAAGCCCTTTTTTTCTTTTTTAAAGGGAAACATTTTCTATAATCAAAAGATACATCCATTGCAGAACAAAATGGAATTATGGTATGAGCCATTGTCCCTTTTTACTGAAAATATTTTTTAAAATCCCATTTTTCTAAAGGCAGTTTACTCCATCAGCCAAGGTGCCTACGTCTTATAAAGGTTTGTTTAGATGATGGTCAGGAGTCTTTTGAAATGTTTCAGATGTGGATGCTGTAGGACGAGAAAATGACTGGTTGAGGGTATCATTCGGGGCATTAATGGAATCTGGAGTAGTTATTGCCGTCCTGGGACTAGTACTCAGAGGACAAATTGGTCTGCTGGGATCCCAGTTTGCTTGCTTCCATGACAGCCTGAGTTCACGTTTCCCTGTTTGTGTGCATTCTCATGCTTGACTAAGTCACACCCAGCAATTTGTATTGTCAAGGCGGAGAAGCAGGCCAGAGGTGCCATTTGAATGTATAGACAGCAGATGAAGTCAATGGATGAAACAGCATACTACTATGGTGATGCAGGCTGTGCCTTTTGTACTTTCTTACACAGACCTGTAGGTTGACTCAGCACAGGGCTGCTGGAAGGTATCGCCTGAACATATGAAAAGTCAGTGTGGCTCCAAATTCTGTTTTTCCTCTTGTACTTAGGACCTGAGGAAAAGCAGGTCTGGGAGATCTGGGAGTGTTGGTTGTCATGTGTTTCTCCTGCACTATATAGCATCAGGTTCAGAGGAAAAGTCTCCATATTCCAGGGGACATAGGTCCATTGTCTCACTGTAATAAGGCTAAAAAAAAAGCCCTTTGCAGAGTCCACAGTTAAAAAAAAAAATCAGCAATAATTTTAAGTACTTTGGGATAATGCAAGTATTTATTTTTGCAGGAACTTATTTTAAACTAAGCAAATTCAGGTCACATTTCTCAAGAAGAAAGGTAATCAGTCACCTAAGCAACTGGTATGAAGTGTGAATTATACTCCAGAAGGCTCTTCCTTTGCAGGGATGGATTAGTACTGTCTACCTCTGATCCACATTCTTTGTAGGAGGTACAGTTGATTCTCATTACTTGACTAGTTATGTTCTATAAAGTTGCTGGAAATACTAAATTAGCAAATTCGGAACCATTGCTTCTAGAGGAAATACAGGGTTAGGTTCCTGCAAGCCCCTGGTCATATTTTTGTCAACCAAGCAATGCTTGTTTTATGTGTTTCTGTTTAAAGATACCTTATTTAATGTATCGTTGATTCATTAACATTAAACTCTCAGCCAACAGCACCATATAACTCAGGCCTGAATGAAGCTTATCTGACGCATGGCTTTCTCGGTAAGACACAGCACAGCCTTGTACTTAGGAACGCTAGACAGCATTTCAGCACTGGGGGCCATTTTAAACAGTGAGATCGCCAACAAAAAACACAAAAATGCAGAAAATGTGACACTAAGTAGATTGAAAAAAGGACACTTTTTTACAGTATGAGAGTTGAAATAACAAGGCAGAGCGTTGCCTTGTTTGACCTCAGCCTGGAATGCAAGCATCGGGCAACTCAAATTAAACACCACTCTGGGAATGACCACGAATGACCATGGAAGCACTGTGTGTTTAGATTTGGGGGTGAGAAATAAATTTTAATGAGTAGGTGAATTTGCAACAATGAGGATCAACTGTATTCCGCTGTAGGAAGTAACATCCAAAGCTCAAGTGTTCATACTGTCCTGGATAACCCTAATTTATAATGGCAGCACTCACCTAGCCTTAGCAGTGAAAATACTTTTTCACAGAATGCTGAGAAGGCAAGTCTCTTCATACGTAACAGAGAACTTGTCTTTTCAGATTTACATCACAAAGCATGCCTTTAAAGCTGGAGATTTAAAATTTTATTAAAGGAGATAATTAAAGGAAAAAAAAAACCCCAAAACTGTTGTGGTTTTCTAAGGGAGAATCCAGAGAGAACTAACAGTTAGCTAACAGTTATTGAGAGCCTATCCTGGGCCTAAGATGGACTTTATGAACATTGACTCACTTAACCCTCCATTTTACAAAATACAGTTTGTAACGGGGCCTGTTTTGCAGCTGAGGAACCTCAGGCACAGAGAGGATGAGTAACTCGCAAACAGTCCTACAGCTATAGTTGGTCATAGTTAGAGACGGGTTCACAGCCGGGCAGTCTGGCTCCACCCACTAGGCTGTACTCCGTCCCCCACTTTGGCCTGCAACCTCCGCACTTATTGGGAAAATCACAGAAACCATTTCCAAAGAAAATATTTTAAAAGGGTAGGGATGGGTGGCAGGGTGGGCTTCATTTTGTTAAGGAAGGCCCAGATCAATGGGAATATACTGCATGAGATAGCAGTTTTTGAAACAATTGTGATTGTATCTTTTGGATTGGACTCTTATTCCAATAATTTACAGCAATATAATGCTCACCTAACGAGCTAAAAATACAGATATAAAGTACTGATTCATTTTTGAAGAGTTTTAATATATATATATTTTTTCAGTAATCTATGTTCACTTATATTCTGGGCTCTAGTCATATAGTGATACGAAGGCAAAATTTCTACTAAAACATTAATCTTAACTAATAAACACTCCCCAACTGGACTTTCCAATTGGAATCAAGCACTAAATTTAGAATTTTGTACCAAAAGTACAAGAAAGAACTTCCTTAATTGGCCTGATATTTGTCAGCACCTAAAGGCCTCGATAAGTTTTATACAAAACATTAAAACAGCCTTAAACATTGAAGTAGGCATTCTGTTCTTCTGCCGCTAAGAAAATAAGAACTCTATGTATATATTAAGAAAAAAAAATGATGTCAGTGAGCTACTTGTATGTGCTTGACAGAGATCACTTTTCAAGAATAGTATGATGGAAAGGTCCTCTACCTGCCCCTTCCCCCTCAAAAAAACCAGAAAAACCTTTAGTAGACACTTATATACCCATTAAAATTATATTACTGAGGAATATATCTTGACATAAAATGTACATGATATATTGCTACGGGGAAAAAATACTTGCCTGAAAAACAGTCTGGCCAGTTTGTAAAACACACACATTGTATACACACATACATACACACATATACACAGTTAGTACAGTTTTAACTGTGTGTGTACCAAAATTCTAATCATGGTTGTTTTTTGAAGAGAGGATTGAGTTTTTACTCCAGGAAACCAAAAGAGTGTCTCATTGTACCTAATACTTTGCTAGTGGAGAGACTTTCAGGTGCCTTGGTGCTCAGCTGTGCACATCCAGGCTGATCAGTGTGTTCTTCGGTCAAACCAGCTGGTAATTACTAGAAGATCAGAGTATGCATGACATGCAGGAGAGAGGCCAGAAGACAGAGAAGAAGGCAATGTCCTATGAGTGTTAGACAGACCCTCTGTAAATATCTCAATCTATTTGAATTACAATCCATTCAGGAAGGCAAATGTCCATGCAAAATACAGGTAGGTGCCATACAGCAGAGCAAATATTCAAGTGCTGGAATATAGGAATTACAGCAAATGAGAAAAGAAATTCACTATAGTGGGATGTTTAGAAAGACTCCATTAAGAGGCAGGGACCTTGAGAGCTTTCATTATAGTTGGATTGACAAAAAGGAGAACTGGGGGTTTACTTTTAAGGTGGTAACGAGAAAACTGCATGTTCTCTGATACGCAAGCCATGACTGTACAGAGGGCTGAGATTAAGAGGCAGTGTTCAGCTGCTCTCTGTTAGCCAGGACAAAAGCAGAAACACAAGAATTTAAGAGAGTTTTTGTTATCTGAAAAGAAAGGCAGGCATCTGGCCGCCTAATTATCGCTCAAGAGAGTTAGATGATTTTTCTGGCGGTAAGGTAAGGACAGACCAAGGTCCTAGACCAAAGACCTAGAGCAATCTTTAGAAGAAAGTCAGTGATGTAATGTCAAAGAACACTCCAGCCCAGGGGCCAGATTCATGTGGCCCAAGCCACTTCCTAATCTCACCAGATAGCAGGCTAGAATTCAGTCCCCAGGGAAATGGATAATGCTGACATGACAGTATCTTCCCTAAAGATGGGCTCTGAGCCAGGCTTTGTTGATAAGCTATCCCAGGAGTGCTGGGGCTCTGTGTCACTGACAGGGGAGGTGGCCAGAGGTATTGAAAGCCGGATCCCTGGTTGATACTTTGTTCGGAAGGGAGAGAAGCCTAATCGGTCATCTTGCTTAGAGAAGACCACCCCTCCTTTCCACCTGCCCTGGTGCGCTAAAGGGTGCAGGTGGACAAGGTAGGACTGACTGTCCTCAGAAATTCATCCTGGCTTCTCTCCAATGTGTGGGTAAATGTTTGTGTTTTTTTGAAGCAGGTGTTACTGACAACCTCCACATAACTTATTTCATAAATTCCCCTGATAATCCTGATGGGAATGCATTATAATTGTTATTTTATAGTTGAGGAAACTGAGTCACAAAGAGGTGATTAGCTCACCTCTGCCCCACAGCGAGTGATTGACTGACTTGGGATTCGAACTTGAGCATGCCCGGCTCCCGAGACCGGAACCCATGCTCCTGACCCACCACACCCCTACATGTGAAGGAGAACATCTAAAGCGTGGCCCTTCCATGACTCTGTGCGCTGGGCAAGCCGAGCTCATTCCTACCTACTCTGTTTCTTGCAGTGATATTAAAATGTGGGATTTGATAAGCATCTGTAGCCGAGAGGAGGCGCAGCCCTGCCTGACTGAGGTTGACTTGAGGTTGTGGGGAATGAGGTTGGATACATGCGGGTAGATTGGCAGCTTGGAAGCCAGCCTCAGAAATTGGAGTAGCTCCAGTAGGCAGGAAAAAATCCCATGCAAATCAGATAGGAACATGATGGTGGAAGTGCCCTCTTCTTTCACAAACCCAAGTAATATTTAGGATGAGCTATATGCAATTGCCAATCCTTAAGTATTTTGACCTGTGAAATGACAGTATCATATGGTTCAGCTAAAACAGGTTCCCTGGCGTTTTCATCACACTCTTCTTTCACATCCACTTTCACCTGAGAGGATGTTGGAGAGGGCTGCCATTTTGAATTTCTTGTTGTTTGCAGACGCCAAGCAAACAATCTGTATTGCTTGTCCAACTAGTTAGAAGCCAGTTCTCTTTTTGCAGAATAAAGGTCAAACCTGCTGCACAAGTTTATATATTTGCCATGATTAGGATAAACATTATAAAAATTAAATGCACAGAAAGGCCACACACTGCATTAATGTTTGGAAATCCTTCCTTTCATCAGAAATGAGCAGCCTACCTGCCTACCTTCCATCCTGTTTTCTGCCTTCCAACAAATCTTCATGGCATCTCTATGGCAGACTTGTGATAGTGGAATTATCTAAAAGTGTTTGGGTCATAATACCCATGATATAAGTACAATTTTCCTTTTCTCTTTAAAACCATGGCCTCAACTTTCCTTTTCCTGAATGTGTCATTAAAGAAGCAGCATATGAAAGCCTGGGACCTCTCTCTGTTATTTCATTCTAATTTCATTCCTTTGTGGTAGAGAATACACCTTGTATAGTTTCAATCGTTTAAAATATTTTGAAGGTTGTTTTATGGCCTAGCATATAGCCTATCCTGTGGATGCAGGCACACAGAGATCCAGATCCACCTTTGACACTTCATGGTTTGCTGAACTTGGGCACGTTCATTAACCTCCCTGGGCCTTCATTTCTCAGTGTGAAATTGAGGTAATCAAATTGGGTTCTGGCCAGAATTAAACAAGGTAAGAGGCGTAAATTGCTTACAAACGTCTAGCATTTTATAAGCCCTCCATAAAAGGTAGCTTTTACTGGCTTGTCTGTGAGCCACAATTTTATTTTTGCCTGGCTCTCCACCAAACAAGCGTTCCTAATCCAACAATTCTTTTTAACTTGTCAGGAAGCGTTCAGAAACATTGTTTCGCAACTCTGCATAAAACCTTTCCATTGCTCCCAAGTTGCCTATCCATTGACTCAAATTTCCCAACCTGATATGCAAGATTCTTTGCAGTATGACCTCAACTCACCATTCCTGTCTTATACTTAGTTCTCCCTTTTTTCTATGGATAGCTTATGACCATGGCAAACTGAAGAATTTCTTATTTCCCATGCATCTCCATACCATCCTTTTCCTTTTATTTTTGTCACCTGGAATATCTATCCCCTTTCCCTGCTTTGAAAACTTACCCAGAAAGCCCCACTTGATACTACCACCTTCATAAATACTTTACAGTTTTTTGAATTTTTTTTTTTTTTTTTTTTTGGTACGCTGGCCTCTCACCGCTGTGGCCTCTCCCGTTGCGGAGCACAGGCTCCGGACACGCAGGCTCAGCAGCCATGGCTCACGGGCCCAGCCGCTCCGCGGCATGTGGGATCTTCCCGGACCGGGCCACGAACACGTGTCCCCTGCATCGCCAGGCCGACTCTCTACCACTGCGCCACCAGGGAAGCCCTTGAAATGGTTTTGATCTTTGCCATTAAACCCCCTAACTCTTCCATTTGATATTTGCATTTAAAACCCCTAAACTCCTATTTAGCTCTGGCAGATTTTCTCATAATAAAGTTAGTTGTGACTTGTATTATCATCTTTATAGCATTTTATACTAATTGATGATAAGACTTGCCTTTCAGTCAAGCCTGGTACAATACACAAACATTTTGAGTCACTGTCCACAATTGATCCTGAAAGCGCTGCAAGTGTTGATTTGGGGGGTAGCAATAAATTTTAGTGAGGAGAAGAATTTGCAAATACAGAATCTGCAAAAATATTCTATTTTCTAATTTTAGATACACACATGTATCTAATACATAATGTTCTGTATCTTAATTTCTTCACTTAATGCTACAATTTAAACATATTTTATACACACATACATATATTGTTTTTATTTCAGTGGAAAAGGAGCTTCTGTTTTGTTACTGTTGAAGCTGCATATCATTTCATTACATGGGCATTTGTGTTGTTTCCAATCCTTTATTATTAGAGATACTGTATACCTGTAGGATATACATGGATCAAACTGCAATGGAAATGCGGATAGATATTGTCAAATTGCCCTCCGTGGTGGTGTACCTTATACACTGCTACCACTATTGTAAGAGGGGATGGCATTCTTTCACATAGCAGCATTCTTTGTTGGTTGTAATGACTTGAATTATATTTTAATACCAATCTCCTGTGTCAGGGGAACCATCTTTAAGTTTTCCAATAAGCCTTGAGAACCTACTAAATAGAAAAGCAAGTTAAAACCTCAAAGGGATCAGTGTGTGAGATATTCACATTCCTTCCCTCGCTGTGCACCTATTTCCTAACCTCTTAATTTGGTACATGACTGTACTAGGTATTGCACATCAAGCCATTTGTTATTCCCCATTCTGGTTACACTTTCTACAAAAAATAACATGTTTCCAAAAATCAGCACACATTGTAGCAACATATGGGCGACATGCATGCTTTTAGTATTTTATTGTTACAACAGCCTAGAGTGGATAATTTGAATAAATTTAAGCTATCTGAAGCTTCACTACCATGAAGTTGATGTGCATTAAAGCTAGTAAAATGGCATAGCTATGACAATTCTTTAATAAGATAACATTTTTAATCCTTGCCTTCATGAAGTTTATATTTTAGTAGTAAGAGATAGATGGTAAATAAGTTAACCATGTATATTTCTGGTTTATCTAGTATGCCTGATGGTGATACATGCTATGGCGAAAAGCAAAGCAGGAAGGCCAGGACAGAACTGGGAACAGCTGGAAGGTCTGGTTTGGCAGGGATGTTAGGAAAGATAACATTTGAGTAAAGACTATAAGATCATGAGGGTGAGCTATGCAGGTTCTGAAATGCTGGGATGAGGAAAGGGCCCAAGAAGAGGCTCTATCTGGCAGGAAAGTAGCATATCTGTTAAGGGGCCAGGATGGCAGGAGTAGATGAGTGAGGGGACGAGTAAAAGGAGAAGACTCCAGGCAAAGTGTCGAGAAGGAGCTAGATTTTAAAATTTGATCACTATCAGTGTGTTGAGGGTATGGGAAAATAGACAGTCATATGTACTATTGGTGGGACAATCAATGGCTACAATCTTGGAGAACTTTAGGCAATAGCCGTCAAGACTTTTCAACATACATACATTTTGCCCATGACTGGGACTTCCCCCTTTACATATGTGTACAAAAAGATGCAGGTGCAAGAATGTTCTTTGCAGCATTGTTTTTAATAGCAAATAATTGAAGGCAATCTAAATGTTTCCCAATAGAGAACTGGTATAATGAAGTATGGCACATTGAAGCCATGGAATATTACAGAACTGCAGAATGAGGTCAAGCTCCAAGTGCTATGATGGGAAGATCCACCAGACACACTGTTAAAGTGATAAAAATCATCGTATTTAATAGTGCATGCCTCTGTGTGTGTGTGTGTGTGTGTGTGTGTGTGTGTGTATTTGTATTTAATAAGTGGAACAAAGTGGTAAACCAACCCTCACTGTATTGTTTTAAAAAAGGATTTAAATTTTATTTCAGTGTTTGATTTACGTACTAATTTCTCTCATTGTAAAAGAAGTCTTACAAATCAATAAGAAAGACAAATAACTCAGTAATAAGGTAGATAAAGAACATAAATAGAAAGTTTACAGCAAAGGAAATGTTTCTTAACCATTTCTTTCAGGAGACATGAAAAAGGGCTTAAATGAACTCAAAACTGAAGAAAGTAGAAAACAGCAATGAGATACCACTTTCATCTTTTAGGTTATGAGAGATTAAAGTTTTTGCACACTTTCAATGCTAGAGAGTGTGGGGAAATACGTTGGTAGAAGGATAGAAATTCCTGAACTTTCTGGAGTCATTTTTGAGGGTAATTTTTCATTCTCTATGAACTGTTAAAAAAAACTGAGATAGAGACTCCTGCTGATGTGGAAAGATCTCAAAGATACATTGCTGTAAGTGAAAAACATCAAGATGCACAATAGTATTAAAAATATGAATTTTTTAAAAAGTACATATGCATATATCGATACACACAAATATGCATAAAAATCCGAGGAATGGAATTGGGAGTCAGTCAGTGGGAAAGGGAAGGAGACTTGGCTTTCATTTTGCACCCTTTCTATATTACTTGACTTTCTCTTTTTTTTTTTTTTAAACCCTGGGTATTTCTTATTTTTATAGTAAAAATTTAAATCTCATTTAAATTGAAAAACATTTATCTTTTTTCATATGATTAAGCACAATAATTTAATCATCAGTTTTTAAAACTGCCTTCATATATATTATTGACTGGTAGTTCCCGTGTATTATAAATCCCATGACAATAGAAGATTTGCCTGTCTTGTTCCCCTGGGTATGCTCTGGTACCTTGGCACGTGGTAGGCACTCCATGAAAGTTTGCTGACTAAATGAATAAAGGAAAATAATTTTTAAATAAAGTGTTCAATATTCCAATACTACTGTCATTCTGGCAGGTATATTATTGCCTCCATTTTACAGACAAAGGAGAGAAAAAACTGTTCAAATCACAAAGTAAGTATGGAAGTGAATAGAATAGATAAAACAAAGCAACTGCAAAGTAAGTTAAAGCAAAGTAAGTTAAAGCATTAGAGCTGAGGCTAAGACTTTGTGAGTCATGGCTGGCTGTGTAACTTAGTGCATTATCCAACTTCTTGATCACTAACTGGAGAATGGTTGCTAAACTTTTTTGTCCTGATTCTTGATGAATGGTGCTCCAGGGATCCAGAAAGATGTTAATAGGTGGGGAGTTTTTCTTCATCAGAGCTGTGTTTCTATCTCAGTAAACAGATCGCAATTGGAGAAAATGTGTAGGTTGATCCCATAGGTGGCAAAAAGTAAATTACATCACGTTTGGTTTAAAATTTTTGTGGTATTCAAATTGGGTTACTTAAATTATGGACCATCTATACAACCGTCATTATGTGGTCTGACAACTATTTCTGTGGAGATGGATGAATATGTACTGACATGGAAAGATGTGCCCTTATATAATATAAATTAAAATAGGAATGTATACTATGATTGGATTTTCATAAGTAATATATATGTTAATAAATGCACTAAATTGTAAATAAGTACAAGAAAATAATGTAATGAGTTTCTTAAGCTGTGTATTAAAGCATAATTAACTGACTTGGCAAACTTAGTTTTCAGGGTACTACATCCATGAACTTTGGATTATCTTTGTATTTATAAATAAAGTAACTGAGTATTTAATTACTATTTATATGTGTTTGTTTAATTCTTCCTTTTCCTAGAAAAGTATTTTCAATTAGATGTCAAAATATTAAGCACTGATCTCTGGTTCACGTCTTAACTTCATGAACATATATTTCCCACTTCCTTTCTTTTAAAAAATTTACTTAATATAATGAAACAAAGTGTCGGTTAGGCTAATTCAATATGTGTAACCCCATGAGTGTGTTTTTATATCTTCCACAGCAGTTACATAATTCCTTGAGGTAGTGGGCACTCAGTAAATGTTTAGTGAATTGCCGTTGGGTTTCTTTCTAAAGAAAGATAAAATAGCTTTAAGAAATATATTACAGATTATTCGGTCACCCCCACCAATACTGTGTAATGTTATGTGGCATATGGCTCTTTTTGCTTTACATTGCATATTCCAAATGATTTTCTTATTATGCTTCCGTTAGCAGTAACTTATGGAGGGAACAAGTGAAGTTGGTGTCGGGGTAAATGAAATGCTTGAGCCTTTCTCTCATGAACCTCTAACTTCTCTGGCGCTTTGGCCTTGCTGCAAGGAAACCAAGGAGGCCCTGTTTTTACTCTTGGACCGCCCCCCTCTCCAAATCTTCCAAAAACGGGTCCACATGATGACTAGCCAGTTTGCATAGGTTGTTAAATCAGCTGAGTGAGTGAGGAAAGGGCACCTTCTACCAGTTTGGCCGTGGCTTCCTATAGCCACAAATATCCAGCCACGGGCTACCATATGAAAGATGTTTTTTGAGGAATAATTTTGTGCTTTTGGTGTGGTTGCTGTTTCATGATACATTTTGTTCCAAGGCAGACATTTATTAGTAAAATTTATTTAATTAACCAAGGAAGTACAAAACTAACTGCTTAGAGAAACGAATTCAATTCTCCTGTCCTTTCTTTGCTGAGAACAAAGTATGTAATTCATCACACATGGAGCCCTTTTATTTCTGTTCATGAACATTAGTAAGATTTTAGACAGAGCACAGTCAGGCATGGAAGTGTCTTAGAAAAGCCCTTACTTTCATTACACCGTCTGCGTAGTTCTATCCTTCAGGGAGAATCACATCTTGATTCCAGGTCACTTGTTACCTAATCCTCTTCCCCTCCACCACTCTAGAAGACATTTTAACTTTCCCAATACTTAGATTTTACCAACTGTGGCAGGTTCAGTAACAACTACCCATCTCTTGCATTTTCAAGGTGGCTCAGATGGAATCTTCCTTTTCCAGTAGGTTCTGGGTTTTTTTTGTCTACCTCTTCTTGTTCTATCCTTTTTTTGAGCCTTATTCAGTAGATATTTAAAGAGAAGACAGCAGGCATATTTGGAAGTATGCCCACTAAGGCACTATTCTTAAGAGAACATTTGTTCAATGTCTTTTTTAATGCTTGTGTGCTTTACTATTCCTGCACTGCTTTGTAGCCATTCTCATTATTTAGCATAGTTGGTTCTGAACATGACTTGCACTTCCCACGTTGTCATCACCTGTGAGGCTTTTACTGTCACCCATGCAAAATCACCTTAGCATCTCTGGATGTGGAGCTTAGGAGTTTTAAAATCTTACCCTGGAGATGAGGTAATGAGAACCTCTGATTTAGGAAGATATTAGAGACATTGGGTCTGTTTATCTGCCCAATTGATTCTGATTCTTTAAAATCTACCTGGAAAATGTAGCCATTCTACCATGGTATATTGAGCAATCTCTGGGTGTAGATATGAGTATATGAACCAGGACAACATGGGTCTCTCTTACTGTCTGAAAAGAATGAAATTGTGTTAGAGTCAAGTTAAATATTCCAACAAATGTCTATAGCATAGTTAAATCCTGATACTTGTACGAGTTTTTAAATTTTGATTTCGTAAAATATTATCCAATTTGTAATAAAATGCATTTAAATAATTTCAGTAGATTTTAGAGTTATCATTTTTCTTGTTTTATTTTTCCCTCTATTATAAACAAATATTTTTTGTTACAGATAGGAAAGTTTCCTATACTCTCAGGTCCCAGAGCTAATCATTTCTGGTGCCTGTATTTTTAAATAACTTTTTAAATGATATGTCATTACTATTAACACGCTAATAAATATGTGTAACTAAATGGAAGAGGATTTCTAAAACCACAAAGTCATTAATAATTAAGATTATGCTTTAGTTCTAAACAAGCAATTATAATAATTTAACATCTGAAAACTCTAAGAAGTAAAAGTTTTTGTCTAGGTAAATGTGGTCAATATATACTTTAAAATTATATTTTCAAGGAATTCTTAAAATATGTTAGCAGTCGTGCCCCAAATTTGCTAAAATTTATTGGGTTTTATAAATTAAGTGCCTACCATGTGCTTAAAATGTGTTACTCATTTAATTCTCAAAAAAATGCTACAAGGAAGATATTCTCTACTTTACAGATAGGGAAGCTGGGGCTCAGGCACAGAATTAGTAACTGTCAAAAGGGTAGGATTTTGACTCAGCCCTCTCTTTCTGGAAGGCGTTTGTCGTTTCTACTTCTACCACATTTTTGGCCTTACAGCAGCCAGAATCGCGTTTCTCCTCCAAGGTAATTACAAATAAGAGACGGAGTTTCATAGTTGGAGAACAGCATAGCATAGGAGTCTCTGTCTTGGTCATTACATTGCTGCTTCCTTTTTATTTCCATGGAGGACCAAGCGCTCTACTCCATCCAGTGGTGACAGTACAAGACAGAAGTTGGCAGCTGATAAGAAATTCAGGCAGAGTTTGGGTCTGATGACAGAGATAGCCTAAAAAAATAACTGGAGAGAGAGGCAAATCAAATGTTAAACTTGACATTAAGAAATCGATATTGATGACACAACGCCTGGGACTTTTTACATTTCTTAACTTTTCTAAATAAAAGAGGAATCGGTATTTTTAATAGACAAAGACTGTGCCTTGGTATTAAATCATGGTTGGAGAAAAAACTATTTCTGTTTCATTGCAAATGAGGTAAAGAATGCTGTTAGGTCAGTGGAGACAGCTAAGCCCTGTAAAGCTGCTTACTTTGCATTAAGAAACTACAAAGTAAGAAACAGCCCATTATTCCAACTCTAGAGTTATTTCAGGAATGGCCCTGGAAAGTTCGGTGGATCCCATTTTAAACAAAGATCTGTTAGTTTTGTTTAAATCTGTAAAATCATCCTTAAATTTTTCAAGTTTATAATACTTTTCACTTCCTTTTTTACATGAAAGCATAAGATTTAAAAGTTTAATTTCCAAAACATCAAAAAGAAAACTGTCTTCTTTTAAGAAAGAGATTTACATGGAGGATAAAATGTGTCAACAGCTTATAAACCCTAAAGAAGCATTTATTACACTTTATTTCCTTTATATGGAACCATCCACCCAACCATTCTTCTGGATTTTACATCAACAATTGAGTTCCATCATCAGTTAAACTTCATCCCACTGTCTAATAACTATCTATTAAATTATCCCACTCTCTCTTAAGGTTTAAAGCATTCAAGAGAGATAGGTAGGTGGTAAATGCTGTCATTCTGTTTCAAAGGTAAATATTTTGTGTAAGAGATTAAGTAAGGTCTTAAATAAGGTTTCAGAAGTGACACCAGCCATCTACTTTGTACAGAATGGTATAGTTTCCACAAATGTACCATAATTATAGTTTACTATTATTATTATTAAATATGAAAAGTCTTATGCATGACACCAGGAAATTTTCCTAACATAGATTCCGTTTGTAATTTTCTTTGTATCTGTCAGTGTGCCCTGGCCGCCTAAAAGACACAAGCTCATGACATAAAAAAGTGACCAAGGGTATATCAGAGAAGTTATTCATCAACTACTGTGTCCTCCCTGCTCTCTCACAGGCTAGTGTCTTTATTTATGGAGGGGTCACATAGGTTTGAGAGCCTGTTTTAAGAGATAAAAAACTGTCTTTGCCAATTTGAAAAAGCAAATTTTGGAAGAACCAAGTGTTCATTTTGAAATAAGGTTTCTAGGACAGTGCAGCGAGTGCTTCCCCCTCCTTCATCTAAAAATTTCTGAAATATTTTTAGCCATCTAACACACACACACACACACACGCACACACACACACTATAGTGACCTAGTTGTCATAATCATCACTAATTCTAAGTTTGCTCTGTGTGTGGACCAGCCGCATCCCTGGGGAGCTTGCTAGAAATGCAGCATCTCAGGCCCCACCCCAGACCCACTGAATCAAAACCTGCATTTTAACAAGATCTCCAGATGTTTCATAGGTTCAAACATATTCAAAATTTGAGAAGCTGGTGTCAGGAATCACTCACTGCCTGGAAGAAAGGCCAAACGTGGCACTATCTGTATTTTCACTGAATTAATTATTTTTCTGTGCCGGAGAGAATCCTGCTCTTTTCTAGACAAGGGAGATCCTGAACCAGGTGGTAGAGAGGAAAGGTTTAGGCAGGTAAAGGTTTTATAACCATAATAATGAGACAATAGCAGCTGTAAAATAATGCCAGGGAAATAACTGATGAGATTCCATTGTGACAGATGAGTTTTTTTCTCAGCAGTTTCCTCTTTGATGGTATCTTCAGTTAAAGATCTGCAAAGAGAAAGGTCCATAACCGGGAATGGGATGATGTAAGATGTGACCTTTCGGTAGTCTCTAAGGGCAACTGTTTCTTATTATAACAATCCAAAGAGTATGAAGCTGTAAAAATATTTTTTGGGGGGTGTTGGAGTGCCAAGAACCAAATCAATAAGTGTGCACTATTTAGAATCGAATTACTTCTCATGTGAATATTCATTTTACTCTAATCAGTTATTAGATGAACCTCCCTTTTACCCCTAGGATTTCTGTACAGTTTAGAATTTAGAGATGTTCATATTTTCAGGTAATGACTTCTTTTTGCTGACTGCTACAGCTTCTCTAATAAGATTAATATTTATTTGCTGATTACTAAATGCATCCAGCACAAGCCATTAAGTTAATCTTCACAGTACTCCTAGGCAGCTAAGGGCTCATTATTTCCTTTTCACTGATGAGGAAACTGAGAAACTAAGAGATTGAGTAATTTGCCAAAAACTGTACAGCTACTAAGTGGCAGAAGCAAGTATTAAGTCCAGGATCTCTCATTCCAAAGTCTCTCCTCTTAATTATGACACTAGATTGCCTTCTAGACTTCTTTATGGCCCGAGAGCACTGGCTCCTAGGGATGGGAAAGCATTTCAAATCTCATTATTGCTCTAATTAGTAAAACCTTTTGGTAAATAATTACATATAAATCTTCTGACACACCCAAGCACCTGTCTTATCATTCACACCCAAATACTGGTCTCATTGGTGACTCATTACTATAATAATAGTATGAGAAGGCCTCAAAATCTCTTTCATGTGGAACTTATAAGAGGTATAGAAATTCAGCTAAGAATTTTAGTTTTATTTTAAAGATATATTTTTATTTTTAAATTATCAATATATATTATTACCAAATAATAAGATTAAAGTATAGGAATGGAAGGATCATACAGTGAATTAGTATCTAAAATCATTTAAATCATGTCAAGAATGTTTTAAGCATTCTGCTTTTTAAATTTTTTAAACATTTTTTAGCTTTTTAAAATGCAAATTGGAGGACTTTTGAAAATATTTGCTTAACTTTCCTTATTGTTGAGAAATCATCAGTTTTAGAAATTGGCTATTGACGGGTGATGAGTAAGAGATTTCCTTTTGCCAGACAATATAGTGACTTACATTAATATGGAAATTGCCAGTATGTTTGGATATTTATGGAGAATCATCAAAAACAAATCTAGATCAATCTATATAAGCAAAGAACACAAAATTTATGAGTTTAATTTTTGCTGCCTCTATGTTTAAGTTTGGCAATTCAGGCAATGAGAATGTTGTATGAATTTGAATGCATGCATATTCAGGGTTATTTTGGAAGTGTATGGAATATAATGCAGAAAAGAAGAAACAGTTTCCACTCAGATTTTTACTTTTTAACAACACAATTGCTCACTCGCTTCATTATGTGCTTGGTTTAAAGAAAAAAGTAAGAATTCAACTAAGAACACGATTAGGAAGGTATTAAACTCTCTAAAATCTATAGGGAACACATTCATTTATCAATTTGGGGATGCTTATAACATGTTTTTTCTGCTTATAACAGGTCTTTTCTAAGTGGAAATTTTTCTATGCAGGCAGGTAAATGTCTAGTCTTAGGAAGATACTTTAACAGGGAAATAGCAGAAGGTGCTCCAGATAGAATTCAAACCCATATCTGTTTTATTCCAGAATCTTTTTCTGTTTCTAGTAATTGTCTTTTTCTATCTCATCTTTGTCCTGATTTGTGATCACAGATGTGGATAGACTGATTCACCTCTTTTCTAGAACCAAATCAGAAGCCTTTACTATGGTAAACTGCTCAGCTTGGGAATGGTCTTGGTGACATCTTTCTCATCAGTGTCTGAGTAGGTGGCTGCCGGCCAGGATTCCCTCTACCTGGATATCCTGTCTATTTGAGTTTCTCACCTTGCAGAGTGGGCGTAGGTAATGAGTAGCTGGGAAACGATCCTTTCTTGATCGGTTTTGTTTTCCCTCTTTGTCCCCTCTTTATGTGGGGGGATGGATTATTTCTCTACCTAGGTCTAAACAGAACTCTTTCCTTCTGAACCTGGTTTGCATTTACTCTATAAATACAAAACATGAAATCAGAGCGTGACATTTTTTGACCTTATCCACAGATTCAGGAGTACCGTTAAAGAATAATTGAACTAATGAAGTAATTGGGAGACTTGTATTATATCTTGTGTATAAATAATATAATATAGAATAGGATAATGTAATATATATTTATAGAAAAAATGTGTTGTAAAGATAAATGGAAAACAGCACTGGAGCCTAGTTGGAACCACCCTGCACAGCTTTCTTCTGTCCCTTTCCTGTTCTTCTGTCTGCCTGGTCTGCTGCCCAATCACATCTTTCCCCTGAACCTTGACACCCTCCCCACCACAACGCAACCAAATTCCTCCTGCAGCTGGCATGAACCCCGGCCTTCTAGGATGAGGATTTTAACACACTCCTGGGAGCTTGTGTTGAAAGTGACAGAGCAAGTTAGACCAAAAGGAGAGAGGCGGCTGCCTGAGGACAAGATAAGAAAGGTTTCAACAATTGATGGGTTCTGGCTTCTAAAATTAGCTCTTTTGAAGTGCTGGAATTTCCATCTTTTACCGATGTATTTCTTGGCAGACGTCCTCTTTGTAGTGATTGCAGTTGTTCCATTTGGAATTAGTTCAGTTCTTCAAAGCAAGGAGAATCTGTTTAAAGACTTAGCTGCAAATTGTGTTTTTGTTGGCGATGGTCACTCCTGGGCAACAACCAAGTGGGGTGACACTAACTGCATCCATCCTGGCTCATTATATGTCATTAAGATCCTTTCTGCAGATTAGGGACGGTGGAAGGTTGGAGAGAGCAGTGCCACGGCTGACTCCTGAGGAAGGACCTCTTAAGTCATCTGTACCCTAAGGGGCTCATCAGCCCACTGATGGTTAATACGGTTCTCTTGGGGAAAAAAGGGTATTAATATAAAATGTTCATGTTCATCATCAAAAAATTGGAAATGGACTAAGTATGTATGATTTTAAAGCCAGTAAAATATTGTAGGTATATGCTGTAAGCACCGTGCCAAGTTTATTGATTTACAGTGGAAGATTGCCTTTCCAGTATCTGAAATATCCATAACTACTCCCTGTGGCTCTCCATTTCTTGTAAATAATCCATAGGGATTATGGATTGGGCTGGAATCAAAATGCAGGGAACTACCTCGTTTTGTGGGTTATTTCACCTGTAATAGAAACTGACATACTGTGTATTACTATTAGTATCCAGCAGATCATGGAGAATGCCCCTATACGACAGATTACGTATTTTTTTTGCTTTGAAGTTGCTATGTCAGTCTCTTGACAAATTTATTTCAAGACCACTCTTCCTGTGCTATGAAAGTCATTTACCTTATGTTCCTGTTGTTATTGTTGTTTTCTTGGTGGAAAACTAAATTTCCTAATACAGTGTTGTTCCAACTTTAATGTGCATCCAAATCGCCTCAGGAATCCTGATCAAAGTGAACCCTTTTTCAGGAAGTCAGTCTGTAGAAATATAGATTCTTAATCTTAGATGGTGCTGGGGATGCTGGTTGTCACTACCCTTAGAGTAGCAGAGCTCTTAGTCAGCCTACGAAATGGCTGAGATTTCTTGGGATGGGTTATTTCTAGACAACCTAGCCCCTTCTGAACTTGGTTTGAATTTACTCGATAAATGCAAAATATGAAATCAGAGCATTAAATTTTTTGACCTTATCCACAGATTCAGGACTGCCATTAAAGAATAATTGAACTAATGAAGTAATTAGTAATTAATATAATATACTGCATAATGCATTATATTTATAGAAACTATTTTATTGTAAAGCTAAATGAAAAACAGCACTGAAGTCTAGTTTGCATGTAAATCTCACTTCTGTTTCTTTGAGCTGACATTGATGAGATATGCCATGTCTAGCAATGTCAAATGAGGTTGTTAGTTTTGTCTTTTAATGATGTATCCTCGTCAGACCCTGGGATGAGGAGTTTGATATTCCTCACACAACACTATGGTCCAACCTAAAATAACTATGGACTTGCTAGGTACATGGTACAGAGATAGGTTATTAATTAGCTTTTAACTGGTAGATTTAAGGGTCTAGGAACTTGACAAAGGGATAAGCCATTCTGTGTAGGATGAGGGGAATGTGTATGAAGGAGAATCAGCAAGTCATAATATTGATAATATTTTTTAGAAGATTTAGCACTGGTATAATTAATAACCTTTTCAAAAGATAAAACCGCAATTTAAAGATGAGTTATATTGAAGAATTCGTATGCTGTAGTATTGGTGATAACTGGAAAAAATGGCTACACAACCAAAAAGCTCCCAGTCAAGTGATACGTAAAGGAATTAGGGACTTCCCTGGCGGTCCGGTGGTTAAGACTTTGCCTTCCAGTGTAGCAGGTGCGGGTTCGATCCCTACTCGGGGAGCTAAGATCCCACATGCCTTGTGGCCAAAAAACCAAACATAAAACAGAAGCAGCATTGTAATAAATTCAATAAAGACTTTAAAAATGGTCCACATCAAAAAAAAAATCTTCAAAAAAAAATAGCAATGGAATTAACTAGAAGTCAGTAATTATGTCTTTTACCTGTTCATTATGAGTGAGAAAAATGCCATGATCTACGTGAAGGAGGAAGGACCAGTTTGATTATAAAGAGAGCAAGTGTTCATTCTTATTGTTGGAGATTTGAACTCCCTGGTTATTAACTCATTTAACTATATGTCCAAAAATTCCTTAGGCAGACCAAATGAGTAGACTGACTACATCAAATGACGGTAATTCCACAGTTCAGACAGGCATAGATGGGAATGTAAGCGATGTTCGTAAATTCTAGTTAGAATGGGAGCAAGATTAACCCTGTTAAATCCTGTTTAACAGGTCAGGCAGATTCCTATAACCCAAGACATTACTAACAGTTAGTGAAGGCAGGATGTCCAGGATGAAGTTCTTGGACTGCAAAGATCCCCGAAATGAATGACGTTTCTGCAGTTGGAGACGGGCCAGCAGTCAGACATCAGACCACCCACTCATGTGTCTTATGCATTTTCAAGTTCCAGTTCTCGAGGGAAATGGGTTGTCAATCACGGCTGCCACATTTGTGGGAAAATTACAGTGGTCCCACCTCATCTGCAGGGGATAGGTTCCAAGACTCCGAGTAGATGCCTGAAAATGCACAAAGTACCAAACTCTATATATACTATGTTTTTTCTTATACACACGTACCTATGATAGAGTTTAATTTCTAAATTAGGCACACTAAGAGATTTACAAGAATGACTAATAATAAAATAGAGCAGTTATAACAATATACTGTAACAGAAGTTATGTGAATGTGGTCTCTCTCTCACAAACATCTTAATGTACTGTGCTCACCCTTGTGGTGATGTGAGACGACAAAATGCCTACTTGATGAGAAGGAGTGAAGTGAATGATATAGGCATTGTGAGGTAGCCCTGGGCTACTACAGTGTTGACCTTCTGTCAGTAGGAGGAGTGTCTGCCCCGGGTGACCCTGGACCCTGGAGCCATGACCTTGATGTTGGATGTCAGGGGCGAATCAAGTGGATGCTGGGGATTCAGAGCAGGGTGGACCAGGATGGCACTGAAATGCCGTCACACTAACCAGAATGGTGCACACAACTTAAAACTTCTGAATTGTCTATTTCTGGAATTTTCTACGTAATATTTTTGTGAAAAACCATATTTTGACCACAGTTAACTGAAACTGTGTAATGTGAAACCGCAGATAAGGGGAGACTACTGTATTCTCACAGTGTGCATGACAGAGGACTTTGTTAAAAAGAAAAAACAAAAAAATACAGACATTTTTACCAGGAGTATAAAATAAGGAATGCAGTTAATACTCTTAAAACATACATATGGGCATCAGAAGCATTTTGATTTTTGAAGTCTAGTTCCAATGCTGTTAAACACAGGCCTGGGAAATAGTAAGAAGAGGGTAACTCAACAGTGAAGCATGTGACAAGTTCTAGCACCATCTGCTACAATTGACTTTGGTCTTCTGAGCTCCAAGCCCATTTCCTCATCTGTAAACTGATATGATAACATCAATATGATAAAGTGGGAGCACATTTCACTCAGTGATAAGTTTTTCACTCAGTGATAAGTTTTTCTTTAAAGTGATAAGTTTTTTTTACAACACGCATGCAAGAAATTTGCAGGAACTAGCTAAACAGTCTAAACTATTTGCATACAACAACTTCCCTTTCTCTGGGGATGAAATACTTCCCAGGTAAGTGAGCATAGCCAGCCCTGTAATACTATGTCACAACCCACTGAGAAGTGCATTCCCGACTTGCCATAGCAGAAATAGTAATTCTAGGGATATGATAACTTATTTTGTGATTTAAAAGTTTTTTAAAATAAAGCTGTCAGTATGGGAATGATAATACCTCTTTATAGAATTCAAGCAGGAAGTATCCTTTTGAACCTGAGAAATTATTTCTATTTCTATTAGAGAGAAGAGATACTCGTTCCAGAATCAGTCATTTTGTGATATCTGTATGACCAAAGAGGCATCCCACCGATGAGGAAAGAGGAAAGTGCTTCTTTAATCTTATCAAGTTTCCATTTTGGTTGTCTGCCAACTCCACTGGACTATGGAACACAAAGGGCATTGGCATTTGACAAAAGCTGGAAAGAGACCATAGTACCACCAGTAATAAGTGGACAGACACGGGCGGGTGACAATCGTGGCTTACAGGGCACTTTCCCAGCGTTGCCACTGCTGCTGTCACTGGTAGTTGAACCCCTGTAAAAAATGTGGGCCAATTTGGGGGCATGTTGCTAGTTCAGAAGTGGACAAAAGGAAGATGATCAGACAGCGCAAGACCAGCTTATGGAAATGCTGGGAAGTGTAGCTACTACAGCCGGACTACGCTATCTAAATATATGCTAGTCATTCTGTTTCAATGTATAGTCTCCCACACCAGCTGAATCTCTCATATTTGTAAAGATTTTTGCCTGAAATTCCAAAGCATCACAAGGTTCTTTTAGACTAGTAAAACATGAGTTAATACTATACTAGTAGAATTCAAATACTTCTGCAAGGATCGGAGTGGCTCTCCAGGTAAGGGCCAGTCCCCTCCACGTGGGTCATTATCAGTCATCTGTAGCTTCTTCGGATCTTCCACTCCCTCCACCGCCCTCCTTCTGATCATCTGATAGACACTTTTCTGAGTAGGTGGTCCCAGGGACACGCTGTTTCTGTTGTATTCTTCAGGTGCATTGTGAGTATCCTTCATATGTGCCGGGGCTGAATATCAGAGTTACCTGGGCAGCTTTTTCAAAATACCGATGTCCCTTACGCCAGACAAATCAGATTCTCTAGGAGGCGGTTCTCAAATACTGTGTTTTTTAAAGCTCTCTAGGTGATTCTAATAGGCCCCCAGGGCTTAGAACCATGCAGCTTTCGAGAATTAAAAATGAGGGACTTCCCTGGCGGTCCAGTGGTTAAGACTCCGCACTCCCAACGCAAGGTACACAGGTTCAATCCCTGGTCAGGGAACTAAAAGATCCCGAGTGCCCCGCGGTGCAGCCAAATAAAACAAAATTATTAAAAAAATTTTTTTTTGAAGTAAGAATTAAAAATGAGAACTGTCGGTCATTCATTCATGCCTCATGGTGAATCAGTTCCCATGGACTGAGTTTTTTCAGAACCAAGAGGTATGAGAATGAGTGAATGAGAAATTTCAAGAGCGGTGGTAAGCTGTAAAAACAAACATCTTAACAGTCTGTAAATTTTGGGATAACAGAACTTAAGTCAATATTTTCTTCAGTCTAAATTGTAAGCTCTTCAACTGGTTGAAAACCACTTGCAGAAAAAGAGCCTAAGGCTTTGCCTTCTTCTTGGGGCCAAGAGCAGGATATTGCTGTTATACACTCTCGATAAGTTTTTGTTAAATGTCCCTTTACCTGCTAGTTGTTAAGCTCATAATAAGAGAGGTTACCTAAGAAACATTAGAAAAACAAGTCACTCTGGAAGAGTTTACTGTGGTATGTTTTTGGTTGTCCAAGAGATGATCTTTATGCACAGTATTATTCGTGGTTTTTTAAACCTTAGGTACTTCTTGAAGACTTTAAGATATTCATTAAAAAATATTACCCTTGGTTGCAGTTAACAAGTAGTCACTGAAGGTACTTGGGCAATACGAACATGCTCGGTATCATTCAGATATTGCTAAGACTTTGAGTATCTGTTGATAACCTTAAGAATTCACACACAAAAAAATATTGTCTCTTGGTTGCAAGTAAAAGGTGCTCAGCATTGAAGGCAAAAGATGATCGAAAAAAACTTAAAAAGAACTAGACCCTCAGAGTCAACGTTTGTTCTCTTTAGCAGAGTAAGTGGTGGAGATTGGTTGGGAGTTGATACTTGAGTGCACCAAAACTTAGAAGTAACTGCAGAAACTACAGTACAGGCTTCCTCTGGCTTTATATTCCTGTGGAAAGGAAAAGGGGGCGGGGCGGGGGAAACCCAACTTCTCCACCTTTCTGTGAAATGCAAAATCAAGTTTGGGGCTTATAGCAACATGCTAGCCCTATCCCCAAAGTGGCACGGGGAAGTAAGGACATGTGAAAAGCACTCACTGAGTGAAAGAGCAAGTGAGTCAGCTCCATCTATGGCCGCCAGGGACTAGGGGAGTCACAGATAATTACCACATGCTAGGAGTATAGGGATACCAAGCAAATGGGGGTGTAGGAACCATCGTGAACCAAACCCCAAGGGTGCTTAACATGACGGGGCAGGTTATGTAAGGTATTCTGTCACAGAAGGGAAGGGACAGGACAAAGCCCTATCAAACACTTAGGTATGACAAAACAGTTTGTAAGCAATTGGTAACTTCTCAGATTCTTTGCTATGAAAATTCAGCCACAGTAGAGATTGTTGCAGTTATGTTAGAGATTGTTACCTGCCGAATGACAGGTTTAGCCGAAGGTGACTAGGGAAGGAGGCCAGAGTTAAAGAAGCTGAAAAAAATCTTAGACAAAGTTCATTTCCACTTAAAAATCCTAAGTTAAAATACACCGTTAATAGAAAGAGTTGGGTCAACTATAGAGCCATTCTCTTCTTTGCTTCCAAATCACTTCCAAAAAGAGACAAAAGAGTAGACATATACGAGAAAAGGTCCAGATGCATCAGTGCAAAAGGAAAAATTTTATGTGCATCGTTGTTTTCTAAAAACGTATCTGTGAGCCGCACCGTCCCGCCCCCCCCCCCACAAAAAAAATCATGTTTAACAGGCAAAAAATACTTTGGAAAGAAGACAGATTTAAATAAGGGAAAATGTTACCCAAGGTCACCATGCTTATCTATAGGTGTCTGCCCATCTCTGAAAAGTAAAATATTGACAGCCCAGAGCCCCAAGGGGATAAAAATGTATATTCAGTTCTCATTCAAATGAAAATGCATTAGGCTCAGGTCCAGAGAACAGTCTTGAATTTGATTTTTTTTTTTCAAGCTTCCTAAATTTAACGAGCTGAAATTCTTAAAACCAGGCTTTCATAAAAACAAAAAGGTTTTTTCATTTTGTTGTTTATTTTCTTAATTTAAAAAATACACACAGGGCTTCCCTGGTGGCGCAGTGGTTGAGCATCCGCCTGCCGATGCAGGGGACACGGGTTCGTGCCCCGGTCCGGGAAGAGCCCACATGCCACGGAGCAGCTGGGCCCGTGAGCCATGGCCGCTGAGCCTGCTCGTCCGGAGCCTGTGCTCCACAACGGGAGAGGCCACAACAGTGAGAGGCCCCCGTAACGCAAAAACAAAACAAAACAAAAAAAAACCCACACAAAAAGAAGTCCCATAATCTCATTTTTTTCCCTTAAAATTTACAAGTTAAGGTTTCCCTACCCTCTCACCTTGGGAGATAATGCTTTTTTCTAGAATACTAGAGATATGTATCTGTACCTATCCATCCACGTATCTATATCAGTATCTATAATTAATGATTTAACTTGATGCAAACCTTCATTAAAAAGATGGAAACTTGCATCCTTGGTTTAGGTAATCTATTGATATTATTCTGTTTTTAGCTTTATCTGTTTAATCTGTGATAGTTTCTGGATTACAAGGCAGCTGTTTAAGTGTAGTTGATTGAAGACAGATGGTTGGGATCAGGTGCCTCGAGGCAGTGTAAAGGACTGAAGAGTAGCGTAGGACTCCCTCCTTATCTCAAACCTTCCCCCACCCTGCCTGGTCCTACCCACGCAATGACCATTTCTCAGCCGCTTACACGAACTAAATTCCAGTTTTCAGACTTTCCAGTATGCATTTCCTTCTCCCTGGAACGTCCTTCCATTCTTCTCAAAGGCCAGCTCTTCCTCATTTTTATGATCCCAATTGATGTGCCAGCTCTACTGAGATATTCTCATTCTCCACCTAGAAGAGCTTCCCACCCCGAAACATTGTCTCTCCCAGTATTCTGTTGTTTTCTTTCAATTGACACCATAGTGGGTTATTTTTGTTTATCTGTGGATTAGCATCCGTCTCTCCCCAATTCAACAGAACAAGCTCTGTGAGGCTCGTGGTGGTGCCCATCTTTTTCAGTACTGTGCACCCAGCACTTCACATAGGGGCTGGTAGATAATAGGTGTCCAATAAGTATTTGTGGAATTAATGAGCTGTATATATCATTGACACAAATCCACAAACATGTAACTGGCTTGCTTTGCAACCATGTGGCTGTAAAGAAAGAGAAGGCTGCTCTTTGATTGCTTTTTATTAGTCATGTTTTACCAAGTTGAAAGTTACTAGTAAATTTCTGGTAGTGGCTTTGTCAGTAGTAAATTACAGAGCATGCTGTGTTACTAAAATGGGTTACCACTCTTGAGAAACCCAAGCAACAAGGGATAAGAATCTCCGTGCATTTCTATAATGACTTGGCAGAAGCTGTGGGGTGGAGGAAAGAACTGGACTTGCTCTAATCATAGGTCTGCTATTTTTTAGTCATTTATTAGTAACTTCTTTTCTTAAGAGCCTTGAAGAGCCTCCATTTTCTTACCTGTAAAAGGCAATCGTTTTGTCTCATAGGAACAAAGTAGATGATACATGACATACAGTTAAAACCTGCCATAATATATAAATGAATCTGTACGGTCTTGTTATTTTGAAATTAATGAAATGGGGAACACATGCAGCTGGCTGCCTGGGAATTCCAGGCATCTGTGAGCCCATTGCCAACAGTTGTTTCCACAAATTTGTTATTGTCTCAGAGTGGGTTGCCCAGGAATCTATGTCATGTTAGTTAAAGTGTTTTGTGAATTGCAAAGTGCCAAATAAATTTATGGTGTCATTACTATTATTATTATTATTATTATTATATGGTTAAAAATAGATCCTATTAATAAATAAGAGAAATCTATTAATAGTGACTCTCAGCTTTTGCCTTTTAAATTTAGATAGACTTACTAGACTCATACGCTTAACTGACATGGATATAAGAAGGTCTCCAGTAACGTCAAAATATCTTCTAAAACCTTGGAAGATGCTAATGCTTCATAGCATAACCCAGCAGGACCCTATGGGGCCTTCCTGGGACAGATCCCGCCCCGATACCCTCTGCTTCGGTTCCTCTCTGAAGTACCTAGATAATAGTATCTGATACACGCTTCCTGAGTTGTTTTACAGATGCTAAAACCACCACCAAGTGAAAGAAATTAACTACTTGATGACCGTGAGCACGTAGCCCCTAAACCTACTGGCGCCTAAGGATTGATGTTGTTAACCCTTGTGACACCGCCCTGTTACCTCACCATCAACCAATCAGAGAACTGCAAGAGCAGCTGATCGCTTAACCTGGGACCCTCCTCCCTCACCTTGCCTTTAAAAGTGCTTTGCTGAAACCCACGGGGAGCTCAGGCTTTTCGAGCGCTGGCTTCCCTGGACTCCTCGTCTAGCACCGTACTGTAAACGCTGCACTTTCCTTCACGACAACCCAGTGCCAGTACATTGTTTTTACTGCAGACAAGCAAGTGGACCCGAGTTTGGTTCAGTAACAATAGTGGAAGTGTCCTCCTCACCAGGTAGTAGTAGAAGGTGAGTTTGTTTGCTCCATTTCGGATTGACTTGGCCCTCTGCTTTCCAACTTCCCCCCAAAGAAATTAGTCACAATGGTGAACTTCTTAAGAGGAAGTGGCCATAAAGTGCAAAATCAGTAAAAGCAACCAGCCAGTAAACCAGGTTTACACTCAGCCAAGGTAGATTTAATCCAGGCTCAGAGTCAAGGAATCACTGAATTCTAGTGCTGGAAGGAACTAAAATTTAATTATATTAACCCAAAAGTTCTCTTGATTTCCAGTCTTCTAAGGAAAAAAAAAATTAGTTTTATTATATTTCTTGAGCTATATTTAAAGCCAGACCATAAAATTTCCAAAGGTACTATTTTCCCTGCCAAACTTTGACCTGTGTGCTTTTTACCGCGGGGCCCTTGGCCTTCCAGCCAAGAAGGAAGAAAGGGTGTAGTTCTGTATTTATGTGAGTTCCACAGCTCTTTAAATGACAATCCCGGAAGACTGGACGTTTCTCTGATCAGGTGCTCTTTTCAGACCTCTGTTTCTTCTCTCTTCCCAACTTTTCTTTACCATCCCTTCCCAGCTTATCTCTGTGCTCTCTATTAGGGTATAGGTAGGCAGGGTGTGGTCGTTATTTAGCTGCTAATTTTGTTAATTTAGCCTAAAACAGTAGTTTTACAAATGAACTAACATTTGAGAAACTGAAACACAAAGGTGATAAGAAACTCAGAAAAGTACAGTTGACCTTTAGTCAGCTAGTCAGAGGATAAAAGAATGCTATTCAGAGAGTAGAGTTCGGTGTGGTTATTGGGTGAAGCTGGTGTAATTAGAGGTAGCTGGCAGATCCTGCAGAATTAGTTACTCTGGGTAAATAAGGAAATATTCACAGGACCTCCCTGGTGGTCCGGTGTTTAATACTCTGTGCTTCCACTGCAAGGGTCACAGGTTTGATCCCTGATCTCCCTGGTGTCCAAGGTCAGGGAACTAAGATCCCGCGTGCCAAGCTGCAAACTGATGGGTAAGACTGCATCTCCAGTCTTTCATTCAGTTTGAGGAAGTAATGATTGCTCTTAATTTAAGTGAGTGTATCTGTCAGTCAATGGCATACATAATCAGTCCTAGCTTTGTTTATGGCAGGACAAACTTTCCTTATTACTACTTATGAAGCCACATAACTCAGATTGGGCCTTGAACCCACCGTCTTTTCATTGAGATCACACACCTGATCTCAAGACTTAATGAAGCTTAGGTTCTTTATGTCTCCTTGTGGAAAGAACTCAGTGAGAGACAAAGTGATAGGTAAGAAGTGTTTATTTAGAGAGATACACATTCCAGAATGGCCCTGGGAGAAACACATTTCACAGACAGAGTGTGGGCCATCTCAGAAGGTGAGAGGCCTCGAAATATGGGCTGGCTAATTTGATAGGCTAATGAATGGGAGGATTATTCCAACAATTTTAGGGAAGAGGTGGAGATTTCCAGGAATTGGGCCACTGCCCACTTTTTGACCTTTTATGGTCAAACTTGGAGCTGCCATGGCGCCTGTGGGTGTGTCATTTAGCATGCTAATGTATTAGTGCATAGTGAGGCTCAAGGTCTACTGGAAGTTGAATCTTGGACATAATCGGTTCTAACCAGTTTATGTCATATCCTCAGTGGCTATGTCGTTCTTTTAAAGGTTGTGCCCGGCTTCCTTCCTCCTATTTCACTTGCACATTCCTAATGTCTTCAATAAGGCACTCAGTATAAAGCAAACATTTTATTAAAGACAAACCTATTGTTGTGGGAATTCTACCCAAAACTATCAGCACAGCCTTTAACTTTACAATCGATTGAACTTAAATATGAAACTCAAGGTATTATAGCTATGTGTCTATTCCTAATGCAGGATTCCTAGCTCCAGAGGAAACATCTGAGGGCATTCATGACCTGTCAAAAAGTGAAATGGGAATTTGAGATACTTATATAGAAAATTGACACCAAAATAACACTTAGAATTTCAAATATCTAGAATCCTATGAGACAATATGTTGAGCTAAATTTTCTGAACGGGTACATCTCAGTCTGTGAACGTGCAGCCTCCGTGATCACTGCTTTAAGAAACCCACTATAGCCTCTTTCGCCTCGCTTCCAAGATGACCAAGAAAAGAAGGAATAATGGTCGTGTCAAAAAGGGCCGCGGCCATGTGCAGCCTGTTCGCTGTACTAACTGTGCCCGATGCGTGCCCAAGGATAAGACCATTAAGAAGTTCGTCATTCGTAACATCCTAGAGGCCGCAGCCGTCAGGCACATTTCCAAAGCGAGTGTTTTCGACGCCTATGTGCTTCCCAAGCTGTATGTGAAACTGCATTATTGCGTCAGTTGTGCCATTCACAGCAAGGTAGCCAGGAATCGTTCTCGGGAAGCCCTGAAGGACCGAACACCTCCACCCCGATTTAGACCTGCCGGTGCTGCCCCACGACCTCCACCAAAGCCCATGTAAGGAGCTAAGTCCTTAAAGACTAAAATACTATTCCCTGGAAAGACAATAACGTGGAAATTATACTTTAAACAAAAAAAAACCCACTATAAATATCTTTCATATGAACCCAGATTTAATCATACGTATTATCATTAATCAATATATATTGATTAATATCCTAGCCCCATATCCAAGTTTAGAAGAAAAATTCATTTTTCAACTAGGCTTACTGAGTTACATCTAATTGAAGTTCTTCTTGTGGTATTAATGAAGGTAGAGGTTAATTCTTTGAAAACCTCACTCCAAATTATGGTCAGCTTTCTCTCTTCCTGGTTCCTTTGATAATTCTAAACAGATCTAATATGTTGACCTTTTGCTCATCTTTGAGGATCTTCTCGAAAGATTAAATTGTCTCTGGTGCCTGGTGGGGATCAGACCTGTGCTGAGGATAGGAGGATTACTTTAGGGTTCTTCCAGGTGACCTTGACTGAGGTGAATTACAAGAAGAGGAGGGAGAGGAAGGGAAGGGGCAGGAAGAGAAGAGAGTGCTCTGTTGCGGTCCCTCCACTTGTTGGCTTCTTTTCCAATAAAGCCTTTATCTGCTGCTGAGTTTATCCATTTCTAACTTTTTAATTTTTGGTGCCTTCCCTTATTCCCTGGGCTACTACCCTGCTACCCTAAACTGTGCTTATACTGAGGTTCATTACATGTGTTTCCGACTCCTCAGATTTGCTAATTCGGTTACAATTTTTGGCCTCCGTGATGTTGACCTTGGCTTTGGAGTGAGGCCAATTTGATCCCAGAACACCACTGCTTACTAGTCATGCAACCTTGGGCAAGTTAGTTATTTCACCTGGCTGAGCTTCCTCACCTGTCGGTAGGGGTGGTGCACACACCTAGTGTATCTGGTGTGAATATTGAAGGAGAGATCTGCGTCAAGTTTTTAGCACAGTGCCTGAAGAGTCCTAAGTAACCTGGACTCTGGTCAAGTTCAAACATCTCATTTGTTTGGCATCCTCAGATTATTTTCAGTGACTTCCTTGATAGCCTTAAGGTGATTATCTCATTTTCACCCAGTTGTATATCCACATAATAAAGGAGTGTCCTGGGTTCTATTTTCCTGGTCTATTCATGAGTACAAAAAAAAAAAGGGAAGACCTTACATGTTTAGCCTGGAATTCAAGGCCCTGCTCAGTCCTGTCCCCAAACTTCCTCTACTGCCTTATTTCCCACATCACTGTTACCGAACGCAGGTTTGTGTGCCCGATGCACGGTAAGGCCAAACGAACCCAAACATTGCAGTTTGGAAAAGAGAAAGGTTTATTGCAGGGCCAAGCAAGGAGAACAGATGGCTTGTGCTCAAAAAATCTGAATTCCCTGATGTTTTGGGGAGAAGAGTTTTCACAGGCAAAATTTGAGGGGAGGGATGCAGGGTATGTGACTTTCTAATAATTGGCTGATGGCGAGGTGATGGGGGTGGTCTAGGAGTCTTATGCTCGGCCTGAAGTTACTGTCTTCCACCTGAGGCGAGGCCTTAGTTCCTGCAGAAGGACTCAAAGATATTGTTATGTATATCCCTTGAGGTAGAACCAGTATCCTGCTTTAATTGTTGCACTGTAGTTTCTTGATTGTTCCTCCTTTTTTCTGCATTCCGTATTTCCCTGACTGGTAGCCATTTGCTCTGCCCTTTGGAACTTAGGGAAGGTCTAGGAGGCTGAAGCCTTTATCCTGCAAATAAGAAATGGGGGACCTGGAAAGGCTTTTGTGCCCCAGGAGGGCCCCATGGGTTCCTGCTTGGTTTCATCATCACTTTCAAATGTCGAACACATTTACCAAACTGGAATAATCCTTACTCTCTGGATAAACTCTAGCCCATGTTTCACACTGTTCCTTCATTCTGGAATGTCACATTCCTAGTCTCCCCTGTTCCCTATCCTGCCGTGGTGTTAAGTCCTACCAGAAGCCATGTTCTCTTACAGCCTTGTAATCCCTCCATCAGCACAATTCTTAGCACGATTCTTTTTATGACTTGATTATGACTGACCGTGTTCTTTCATGTGTGATAGTCACTACTAGTTAGTAGACTCTGAGGGCAGGAAGGGGTGTAATGCTTCTATTCCCCACTGTGCTTAAAATGGGGTTTTGCAATTGGTAGATCTCAGCGATGGAGTCCTGAAGGAAGGAATATATTGTGGGGATCAGAAGCAGATACCAATTGTGCAGTCAAATATATTCTAATTGTTTCAAATATTTTATTTTCATATATTTCTATTCAATATATAAGAGGCCTTCCCTGCCCACCATAGCTGATGGAGTCCTGTCACTCCTGGCCCCCTTGCTGTGCTTTAATTTTGCACCTGAAAACATATCACTATGACTGTAGATACGCTATAGAGCCTCCAGTTAGTTTCTGTCTGCCTCTGGAATGTAGGCTTCGTGAGCTCAAGGCCTTCATCTTTTTTGACACTTAGAATCTTTAGCAAGAACTCAGTCAGCATTTATTGAACAAGTGAATGGATAACTGAAAGAATCATAGGCTTTACTCTGCTGAAGTATGGATAGTATCAGTTCTAAGTTTCTAAAAGTATAAAAACAGGCTTCCTAATAACTTGTTTTGGAGGTTTAGACGTTAAGTTTTCAGAGTAATTCTAAGAAATGGAAGCCCTTCCAGGAACGCTGTTTAGAGGCGTTCAACATGGTCCTGAGTTTGACACACCATCGTAGGCTATCATGCAATACAGCCTCTAACAAAAATAGGCTGTCTTGAACCCCTGGTAGTAGAACTACTTGCTTTTATACCAAGAAGGTCGGGAAAAGCACCAAAATCTGTATGTGATATGTGCTGAGAAGTTCATGCTGTGAGATCTAAAGTTCTTAGGAGGTTACCTAAAGTGAAAAAACATGTCAGCAAGGCCTGTGGTGGGTCCATGTGTGCTAAATGGGTCTGTGACAGGATCAAGCTCACTTTCCTTAATGAGGAGCAGAAAATCCTGGTCAAAGTGTGAGAGGTACAAGCGCAGAGTCAGAAAGCTTAAAAAAAAAAAACTTTTATGAGTAATAAAAAAAAAAAAACCCTAAAAGACTTGTTCTATTTAAAAAAAAAAAAAAAGAAAGTAACTATGCTAAATAACTGTAAGAGGAGGTTTCAAAAGTGTAGTCAGAGCCCAGAAACATTTTAGTTTAATTTGGTGAGTTTAACTCTTTCTTATCTTAATTTTCTTCTTTCAATACCAAAAGAGTATATTGGGAAATAACTGCTTCTCTTCAGCATAGGACTTTGCTCCCCAGGCAGACGTTGGAGCTAAGTCAAGGGTTAAACAAAATAACAGGTCAGAGGATGAGGAGGTGATGCTGCCACACCTTTTCTTCCCGTCCCCACTTTCATCTCAGACTCCTGTCATTCTCTAAGCCCCATCTTCCTAAAGCATCTCACCCCACCTCCTTTCCTTGCTGTTTGCCCAAGTGCGATATCACCCAGTGCTTTGCATACAAATTCAATTCCTGTTCACGTCTAAAAGAGTGTAACATTTGTAAGGAAATGGAAATGCTTTTGCTATGCTTTCAAAGTAGGATGAGGCTGTCCTTGAGGTTTGAGGTTTATCTGTACAGCACCTGGCACCCAGGGGACCTCAGTAAATATTTGAAGAAATGAATGAACCATGTACAGAGGAGGCAGCCCAAAGGCCACTTCAGGTCACAATGGAACACTCTTTATCAGCACTTATCTGACTTGATTGCTTGGTGACACTCGACCCTCTCTTTGCTTTGACCTTTTTTCCATGACACTCCTTGGTTTTCCTCTTACCTTTTGGTTGTCTCTTCTTATTCTTTCCTGCTTGTTTTTCACCTCCCCCTTAAGTGGTGATACCTCCCTCCCAGTTAGGTTCTACCCTGATCCTCAGAATATTCCCCCTGGATGACCTCATCCAGGTTCCTGACTTCAGCCATCACCATGCAAATGTGGATGACTTCCCAGCCCAACATTTCTAAGTCCCACGCCCTATGTGTCTCTTTCTTTCTCTTTTTTAAAAAATTTATTTATTTGTTTATTGTTGGCTGTGTTGGGTCTTTGTTGCTGCACCTTTGTTGCTGCGCGAGGGCTTTCTCTAGTCGCGGGAGCGGGGGCTATTCTTCGTTGTGGTGCGAGGGCCTCTCATTGTGGTGGCTTCTCTTGTTGCAGAGCACGGGCTCTAGGCACACAGGCTTCAGTAGTTGTGGCTCGTGGGCTCAGTAGTTGTGGCTCACGGGCTCCAGAGCTCAGGCTCAGTAGTTGTGGTGCACGGGCTCAGTTGCTCTGTGGCATGTGGGATCTTCCCGGACCGGGACTCGAACCCGTGTCCCCTGCACTGACAGATGGATTCTCAACGACTGCACCACCAGGGAAGCCCCTATGTGTCTCTTTCAATCTCTACCAGTAAGTCACACATTCTTATTAACTATTAACTAAATACTAGAATACCACTTCTTTACTGCCCTCCCACAAAGCTAACACCAGCTACCGGGTCAGACAAACCAGAAACCTGAGAACCACCACCTACTCTCCCTTTTGCCTTTCTCCCCACATTAAATTAGTTGCTAAGACCTGTCTGTTCTACCTTCTCTGCTGAATTCATTTCAATTCACGTAGGGAATGATTACTCTGATGGGCTACCATCTTCCAAATGGCGTTCGCCTATCCATCTTCACCAGTCCTGGCTTCTTCTCATGACGAGAATTGCAGTTACCTGGCATCTCTGCCCAACAGCTTCCATTCCCCCAGGTGTCCTCCATGTGACCATGGCTGGGCGGGCTTTCTAAAAATCTTATCTAACTCTGCCCCTCCTGCTTCAACCCTCAGTGGCCCCCTGTGCCTTCAAGAGTCAAAAGTTCAAACTAGTCGCATGTAGGTAGAAAAGTCATTCAGGATACTACCTCCTAATCCTCCAACCTCATTCCCTACTCCTCTGGTGCCCTGGTCGGTCCAAACTCCTTGTTCAGTTTCCAACATGCCCCACTGAATGCTTGTCCCCGCCGTGCTTCCTGCCCGAGCACTTTTTCTCCTGTTCTTTAGCTGTTCTGCTCTTTGAAAACTGGTTCGTCCTGCAAGAGAGTTTAGTTTCACTTCTGCCCTCCTTTTTTATGCCTGCTTCTGTCCTCCTCACATCCCTCTGAGCGTTTGGAAGGCTTGTAAAGTCGTTTCCTTGTCGCCCTCACTAGACTTAGCGGTCTGAGGTATGTGTCTCTGGCATCTCGAATAGCGCAGACCAGTGTTTTTCAAAGTGGGACCCGCAGGCCTTCCCGTGTCGGAATCATTTAGCCATTGTCAACACTCATGTTCTTAGGCCCTCCCCTCCCCCCTAGGACCTAGAAAATCAGAATTTCTGGGTGTTTTTACACAGACTCCCCGGGTAATTTTTATGAGTATACGTATTCAACCAATATATTTAAGTAAACAAATCAGCTGGAGCCTTTGAGCTTATTTTTGAATTCACATACACTGCATGACTTGGATTTGTTGCTGATACTTCTATCAATACTCCTCCTGTTTATAGAAGACCATTTAATTTCCTAGAGAAAAGTTTGCCTCTATGTCATAAAATGAACTGGGGATTTGGAAGTCCTGTGGCCAATTCTAAACACTTTAATAAACAATTTGAACAGTTCAAATTAAATAATCCACACAACTAGATTTAAGCAGCCCCGATGCCTCTTCTTGTTCTTTCGGTGAACACTTGGCCTCACCTCTCTGGAACTCAGTTTTTCTCTGTGCAAATTCAAATCACCGGGCATAGCTCCAGATGGCTTACAGGAATTTGAAGATCATTGTGGCAGATACTTGATGTGTTTCATCATTTTCAGTTCAATGTCCAAGGTGTAGCCCCTACACATAATATAAAATTATTGCTCAGGAGTCTTCCTCAACTATAGAAGATTATTTATGTACGAAGAAAGTAAAAAACAGTGCAGCCGGAACTTCTATGTACGAGTGGGAGTGAGAAGTCTCTAGTGATCTTTAAACTCACCAACTATCCCCTTGAATAGAAATATGTACTTACCGATGTTTATATGCATTTAAGTGCCAATATAAATACACACTCGTGCACAAATGTAACTTTGCTCTCTTTGATATCCTGCAAGGATTTATATTCGTGTGCATATAAACTAGCCTGAAAATCCTGGAGCCTGCCAGACAGGTTGCACCTTTGAATAAGGATAGCTGTTGTGAACTTTAGCCCACATGTTTGCTTAAAGAGAACTGTCCAGTCCCTGGTGGCCAGTGCTTTTGTCCGGTTTGTGCAGTACTTATTATTGTGTAACTTTAATTTGCCCAAAATTGTCTACAAAGCATTTTATCCTTTTGTTTTTCTGGACAGTTATTCCCTTGGACCAGAGTGTTGCTCCTGCTTTAGCATTCAGGGCTCAGTCATTTTTAATACTTGACCAATCAAGCTCAACTAAGTGAGAGTAATTGTGGCCAAAATGCCTGGGCAGGATGTAGGGAGTTTTGAGGTTTTGTTTTCCTGTTTTCCTGCTGTTTTTTGGTAACAACACAATAGATCAGGTAGCCTAGCGTCTTTTATAGAAGGAGCCTCTACACATGTCACTACATAAACATTTACATTTTAGAGGTAATGGCTTGCTTGTTGCCACCCACATTATTAAATCGCTGCATGCCGTGTATTTCAGTAGCAAAGAACTTGGTACGTTGTATTCAGAGAAGTTTGAATAGAAATTCAGAATATTCATTAAGAGTATGTTGCGAACTAACAGAAAAATTAACAAATAGAACCTTAATTAAGTATGGAGATTTCCTTGTTTCATTCAACAAAAGTCCGGAGCATGCAATCTAGAGTTGATGAAGCAGCCCAGTGATGCCATCTGGAAACCAAGCTCATTTCATCTTTCTGTGCCTCTGGCTTTCTCGCTCGTGGCTATAAGATGGCTACCACCAGGCATCCAGTCTGTGACAAGGCAGGAAAGAGAAGTGCAAAGGAGCAAAACTCCAAAGGGTGTGTCAGCTAAATTAAGCAAGCTTCCCCAGAAGTCCCATCTGGCCACTTCAGCTTATGCATCATTGCCAGAACTCTATCACATGACTACCCCTAGACTAATTGCTGGAAGGGAGCCAGGGAGAAGGGCATTGTGATTGGCAGTTCAGTCATACCGCCATCCTCAGACAGCTTCCCTAAGGATCCAGTCCATTGAAACTAGGGTTCCAACCGAAGGACATCTATGGAGCACATCGCTTACTATAATGTTTGCCCTGGTGTTGTGCCATCTCTTGAGAGACTCAGGGACTTTCCAGGTGATGACTCTGGGTACATTCCTCTCATGTGGTGAGAAGTGAAAGCAATCCAGTCTAGATGTGCCTCACCTGAGAAAATATATACAATACAATAACAAGATTCGATCTTTACAAGTAATCATTAAATTTCTCTTCAGTAGGGACGCTCCCCAAACTTTCTAAAAATACACTTTAGTTTAAAACAATTTATACACAATTTTCTGGGAGTAAATCTGTTGTATAGAGCAAGATAAACCTGTACTTTAAAAAGGTTTATTTTACCTTTGAGGCATGAATGTAAAATTCATAACGTAAAATCTTGGTAATCACTCACATACTTACTGGATCTTCATAAGTGTGTTCCACGGGAACTTAGAACTTTACAAGTTCTGCCCTGTTGGTTGGGAAAATGGGTGAATGTTTTCTTAGTCCTGAAACTGACATTATTGCACGCCACTGGTTGACACAGGAGGGAGCATAATTTTATAGCTAAGATCACGATAAGCACCAAAACCATGGGGAAATATTACACTTTGCTGCATTCCCTATACTCACAGATGGGTAGAGTGAAAGTAATTTGCAGAAATCACCTGACTAACCTCATAACACCCATACATTGAACATTAGATCATGTGATCAGTTCCTATGAAATGACTCCCCACCTAAGAATGTTCAGACTGGGGACTTCCTGTATCCACATTGCACATGCCTGCCTTGTCTTCAGCTCCAGGCCCTGCCCTTATCTAAAACCTGTGCTACTCACTCAAGCTCCTGCTTTGATCTTATCAGTGAGCAACCTCTATATATCACAAGCAAAAGCATGTTGACTTCATTCATTTAAATGCTTCAGTGGCTTCCTATTGCTCTTAGGATTGAAAAGAAATGTCTTAACATAGTCTATAGGAGCCCTCATAATCTTGCTTCCACCTATCTTGGACCATCAGCTCAAAACTCTCAAAACCTGCTCTTGGGATCTGAAGGTCAAACACACTAAATTCCTTATAGTTATTTGAATGTGCTCTCTCTCTCTTGCTTTGGTCTCTGCCCATATTATTCCCACTTACTCATCTTGTCTAAATCTGGGTGAGGGTGCATCCATAGTATTATTGGAGTGTTTCCTTATGATCTTATTCCTCCACTTTCCCATACACTTGTCTATTACCCCCCAAAGACTTTAAAGTCTCCAAGGAACCAGGGAGTGTGTCTATTTTGTTAACTCTCCTCAATGCCTTGCACATTGTCAGTGCTTAATAAATATTTATTGAGTTGCAATATGAAAGAATGAATCAGAACTCTCCTTACTCTTAGCCCAGATAAACTCTTAGCAGCACAAATTCAGCAAAATTTGGCACCGTAAGCCAAAAGGCTTTGTAAATTTTTATTAAGAGGTAAGTATCTTTGATGTCTGTTATTAGACTAAGCTATCATCCTCCAAGCAATTCCTGAAAAAGTATATCTTTCAACTGAAGTAGCTTATTACGAAGAAAAGTTCCTAGGTTTCAGTTTTCTGGTTAAAGGGCAGAGAATTTTAGATTAATGTGTTTGTTAAATGCTCACATAAATGAGAATCTTGAGAAGCTTAGTGAGATGTAGGCTTACCTTCTCATCCTCAGAGTCCTAGAGCAGCTACAGTGCAATGTCCTGTCTCTGTTCTTAATGCAGAGTACAAGAGGTTGCCTGCCACTCTTCCTTTCTTTCAGTTTTCCTCTCTTGTCAAAGTCTTTGCTAGTTGTAATGCACTAATATTTTTTTTGTAAGTATGATATTAGCCAGAAGTTTTTTATTTGATTGTAGGATATAATTGATTTTGATGTGCCTTACAGTTATGTTATCTTTGAGGTAGGAAATCAAAGAACCCGGAGGGATGGTGGTGGCTGAAGACAGGGAGCTCAATAATCATGATGATCTTGACGTAGATCGAGCTCAAGTCTAAAAGTCTTGTAAGAGTCGTAGTGAAGTGCAGACTTTTAGGGTTACTTTTTGTTCTTAGTCTGTTCAGGCTGCTATAACAAAATAACCACAGACTGAGTCGCTTAAGTAACAACGTTTTCTCACAATTCTGGAGTCTGGAAAGTCCAAGATCAAGACACCAGCAGATTCAGTGTCGGGAAAGGGCCTGCTCCCTAGACGGTCGTGTTCTCTCTTTAACCTCACACGGAGCTTTCTTTTATAAGGGCACTAATTCCATTCAGGAGATCTCTGCCCTCATGACCTAATCACCTCCCGCAGACCCCACCTCCTATCATACCACAATGGAGGTTAGGATTTCAACATGAATTGTAAAGGGAACACAGACATTCAGACCACAGGACTCTTCTAGATTCAGAAGATTAGGGAGGCGGGAATCTACAGCCATAAGAAGCACCGCCTCCCTCCCTTTTTTGAGTCTGCCCTGCTCCCTCCCAACTCAGACTAGGATCTGACATTTTTTGTTTATGACTTTCATTTTAGCAGGTTTTTCTCAATCTCTAATTCTCACTCCCAATCTCTAGCTCTCTTTTCTCACTCAAATTAAAACTTATATATATGTTTTTTAATTAAAAAAATAATATATCCTCTTTTAAAATATGTGTTGCATAGACGCAAGTGGAAAATAAAACTTACCCTTAAATCAACCATCTCAATGTAACTTTTTAATAAAAAGTAAATAAAGAAAATTAACTTTTATCCACCCCTTTCTTTATATATATTAATATAGTTTTGGCCTTTCATTTCACAGGCAGAGAGATCTGAGTTCTGTAAGGATGTGAAGATATCTTTTGCGACATTAGAAAGGATGAACTAGGGAAATACAGAGTGTTTTAAAAAGTAAGTTTTTGGCCTTTAAAGAAACGGCTATACCTTATATTTGGAGTGTTATGATAACTTCCTAAAATTGGGATTAGGTTATAGTGTATATAGCGTTATTACTTGGTTGAAAGTTTAAAACCTAATTGCAACTCACTTAAGCTCTGGAATAAAAGGCCTAATTTTTTTTTTTTAATGGAAATAGTTGCTACAGTGTATTTTAAAAGAAATTCGCTTAGTTCCTTTTTTAGTTTTAAAGTCATATTTTATTCATTTTATTTGCCTCTTTTTCTAAAGTTTTGATTTCCGCAGTACCATTGGGCTTTGCTTCTTATATGTATATTTAGAGAACTACACATTAAAAAGTCACTTGTGTCCTACATCCCCCTGCTGACTCAGGAAAAAAATGGAAAACGTATTTCCTTGTCCTTGTCAGGAATTATTATCCCTTTTCTTGCCACTTGGACCTAAAACCAGTTTGCCAGTGAAGCAGAATTAATGTGCTTGTAGAAAATCAAATTCTGTCTCTAGTTGGGAATAATCCTGTCAATTTTTTGAAGAACCAGCTTTTGATTTTGTGTATCCAGGTTTGGGTTTGCAGGAGGAAATCCCGAAAGAACACTACACATCGTTATGAGAAAGATTAAATAAATTCATCTCTAGTGTCAAGCTACTTTAGATCTGTCTTAATTTAAGATTCTACCATGGTACCTCATAATCTTTGTCTACAGACTAACTTAATTCACAAAAGATCAGAAACTGAGAAGTTTGGGGATTTCTTAGGAACTCAGATTTACAATTATAATTACCCCCTAAATAAAATGTTGTTTGCTTATACAAATTAATAAACTTTCTTTACCATAGTCTATATACTTTTATGCTCATTCTTCCTGAATGATATTTATGACTATGCAAACATAGCTGTATTTATCAATAGATGAAAACTTACTGAAAGAAGCAGAATTATTGTTCAGATATACACTTAGAGATACATGCTCAAAGGATATCTCAGCATACTGAAATTTCCAAAGGCAAAATTAGCAGAACCTGGTAATTGTAAACACAGAAGACAGTTCTTGCCCATGTTATTTTTCTCTGCCTAGTTTTTTCCAGAGGGGTTCACTCCCTTACCATAAGTCTTTTGCTCAAATTCACCTTCTCAGTGTGTCTGCCCTGGCCACCTTATTTAAATTGTGGTCTGTCCCTCACTTCCCGCCTTATTTTCCCCTCACACTGCTTTACTTTCTCTTCTTTCCATCGTATGTATAATCTTGTAACGTATCTTATTTATTTTCTTTTTTATTGTCTGTCTCCAGATGTGTAACCTCCATGAGTACAGGCTTTCTTGTCTGTTTTGTTCATTGATGTATTCCCAGAGCCTAGAACTGTGCTTGGCACACGGTAGGTGCTTGATTAGTACTTCTTGAATGAATAATCAGGAGTTCCAACTGGAGTCGGAAAAGAATATGGAAAATTTCTTTTTCTGTGAGGTTATTTGTGCTGTCAAAATGTACAACTTTTCTTCCTTGGAGAAGCTATTAAGACCAGACATAAGTTTTCAGTGAACATATGCCATATAAATTTCAGTGAATATATGACATAAATTGTTAGATTCCGTCAATTTACCCCCCTAAAATTCATCAAATTAATGAGAAAAAAAAAAAGGATTCATCATATTGGTGTCATTTAGGTAAAACCTCTGCTTTTTTTTTTTTTTGCGGTACGCGGGCCTCTCACTGTCGTGGCCTCTCCCGTTGCGGAGCACAGGCTCCGGACGTGCAGGCTCAGCGACCATGGCTCACGGGCCCAGCCGCTCCGCGGCATGTGGGATCTTCCCGGACCGGGGCACGAACCCTCGTCCCCTGCATCGGCAGGCGGGCTCTCAACCACTGCGCCACCAGGGAAGCCCAAACCTCTGCTTTTTTGCTTTATCATATGCAGTTACGGATAAGAATTCTTGATCTCAGTGCCCACCCATGTACAGTCAGGCAAGGCTGTTTTGCCCATGGTCATATGCATGCCGCGTCTTTAATGAGAATATTATAGACTGATAGACCTCACAGTGGACCTACTCAAAGAGTCTGTAGGTGGGAGAAAGATTTAACTCTAAAAAGAGATTAGATTTTGGCATCACATGCCACTCTTGAGGTGAAAAATCTTATTGGAGCTACTTTGTACTGAGAACTGCTAGTCCAGTCTCTGCCCCTCGACTGTTCTGATGAGTGGAATTCTAGCCCAGCTGCTCACTTCCCTGCCCCAAGCAGCCAGTAGGAGCCAAATGAGGCGGATACTGATGAGAAAAGGAGCCTCTCAAAGCCCTTTCATAACTTCAGTCCTTTTTGACGTACGGGTAGACTCCCTTGGGTGCTCCCTTTTCGTGTAAAGCTCTAAGGGAAGTTATGGGCGAGAGGCAGGACTAGAAGTTGAAAACCAATTACCTAGGATCATCAACTGTTGCTGACCCAAAGCAGACGATGCACCAGAGGTCAAATAGCTGATAGATATTTGCTCATGGTCAGTCAGGCTCACCCAATGCCAGGTGTGTAGAATTGAGGGACGATTCTTGGCCAGTATCTGGTTTGGAATAATCAGATTGTGCCCTATCTGTATCCTGCGGTTATCCTTTGAATGTCTGCTGACTTCCAAGAAATGATGCCAGTTTTACAAATCTGGGTTAGATCAGAACTTTACCTTACGGCCAGGTTTGCTTTCGCCTCTCACCAGCAAGGCAGAAGCAACCTCACAATACAGCATTGTTATATCCACCCGTGAGGCTGCATGGCCAACTGATCTCAGCTCAGACTTGCTGCAATCAACATTTTTTATTGTGAAAATACTGTAAGTTGTGCAAAGAATGAGCATTGTACAATATTAATATCCTAACATTCCATGGGCCTTTTAACTGCAGTGTAAATCAGCCAAATGGTCAAATTCAACTCTTTACTGGTAGCCTAGTAATTAAATGACTATAAAAGGATCTGCTTTTTCTACCTACTATAAATAGGTCAGAAAAAAAAAGCATATCTTCCATAACATTTAAAAATTTTTCTTTTAGAAATACCTAATTTACCACACCACTCCCTCTAGTTGCAGGCATCTGAAATAAAGCAAACTTTCCTTTCCACCTAAAAAAACAAACAAACAAACAGAAATACCTAATTTAGAAGGCTTATTTATAGCCGTTTTTAATTGTTATTGTTTCTAAACATACTTTTAGGTGGACCAGTACTTTTCAGCTCAGTTCAAGAGTGACCTGTGTGTGCCATCTAAGAAACTTATGTCCTGTGTCCTGTCTAGGACTTTTTTTAAGAATAAAGTGTTCAGATCATTGTTTCACAATGTAACCGCTCTTCATACTCAAGCTGAGATATCTAAATGATGTGTTTTCATAAAAGCTCTTGTATATTACAAACTTAGATAGTGCAGTTTTGCTTATTTATTATTTTCAAAGTACTCACAAAAGACTAATATCAAATTCACAGATGTTCTGGTATGTATACCTTTAAAATGACTAAACAGGACTTGAAATGCTTTTGGCCATAGAGACTCAACCAGCCTGATTTTTGGCGTTTGAGTCTCTTATAACATCTATTTTTTTTTTTTTAAGAAGATGTTGGGGGTAGGAGTTTATTAATTTATTTATTTTTGCTGTGTTGGGTCTTCGTTTCTGTGCGAGGGCTTTTTCTAGTTGTGGCAAGCGGGGGCCGCTCTTCATCGCGGTGCGTGGGCCTCTCACTATGGCGGCCTCTCTTGTTGCGGAGCACAGGCTCCAGACGCGCAGGCTCAGTAGTTGTGGCTCACGGGCCTAGCTGCTCCGCAGCATGTGGGATCTTCCCAGACCAGGGCTCGAACCCGCGTCCCCTGCATTAGCAGGCAGATTCTCAACCACTGCGCCACCAGGGAAGCCCCAAACATCTATTTTTTCCCCCCGATAATAAGCAATTGTATTAGGTACCATGTATTGAGGACTTACAGTGTGTCAGATGCTGCCAGGTACAGTATTTTGATGATTTACAACAAGCCTGAGAAGGCAGTGTTACTTTCCCAGCTTTTTTGATGAGGATACTGAGGCAGATAAGATGTACAGTATTTTACTCAAGTTCACAGAGCCAATATGATGACTTACAGCCAGGATTGAAACCCAGGTCTTTGTGACTCCAGTAGATATGATGGTGACTACTCTGGTATCTTCCAATAAGACGTGCAGAAGTATATGGAATAAAATTTGTGTAATTTTATATAATCATGCAACCGCCACCAAAATGCTTGGTGTGTTGGTTAGCATTTTGTACTTTTAAAATTTAAAACGTTTTTAAACATTTATTATATAAAATTTTCATCTTTCATTATTAAACTAGTAGAAAAAGGTATTCAGTACATAAAAGTAAATTGGAGAAAAAAAGCATGCATAATCCTGCCACCCAGTAATAACCACTGTAAAATTGGAGTGAGAGGTATTTCTTCTTCCAAGATGTAATTATACCACATTCTGCTTTTTTTTTTTTAAAGATTGTGGATTAGATCTCATTCCCTCTCTTCCTTTTTTCTTTTTAAAGGGAGGTTGCAATTTTAATTAATTAATTTATTATTTATTTATCGCTGTGTTGGGTCTTCGTTTCTGTGCGAGGGCTTTCTCTAGTTGTGGCAAGCGGGGGCCACTCTTCATCGCAGTGCGCGCGCCTCTCACTATCGCGGCCTCTCTTCTTGAGGAGCACAGGCTCCAGACGCGCAGGCTCAGTAGTTGTGGCTCACGGGCCTAGTTGCTCCGCGGCATGTGGGATCTTCCCAGACCAGGGTTCGAACCCGTGTCCCCTGCATTGGCAGGCAGATTCTCAACCACTGTGCCACCAGGGAAGCCCCCACATTCTGCTTTTATCTTCCATAGTTATTAAAATCATATACACTTTATGTAACTCTAAATTTATGTAACTCTTTATGTGTAATAGTATTTTAGTGGACATACGATAGCATATCCCTGACTCTTAGAGATCTAGTTACTTTTTCACTGTTGTACTGTAGAGATTTTCTTTCCTTTACCATATTAAAGATTGTCTGCCTCAAACAGACTCCTTGAAGTAGAATTGCATGATTAAAAGCTATGGATCTTTTAGAATTCTTGATAAATTGTTTTTTCAAGAGCTATATTACTTTACCTTCTGGCCAGCAAAACAGATGAGTTTCTGCATCCTCACCTGGATCGGGCATTATCACTTCCCTCATTGCCAATTGATAGCATTAAATAGTATCTTAGAGCGTTCTTGGTTTATGTAATAATCCTGATCAAAATTAATACGATTTATTTATCATCAAAATAGTATGATGCTGTTGTTGGCATTATTTTGCTTTCAGATTAAGCCTGGCCCTTCAGAGTCGGTCTGGAAATGTATCGGTAAATAACAAGATTCTATTGATTGCAGGTGAGGGTACAGTCATCAGGTGGAAAGTGATGCTATCACAGTGCCAGTCTCACTTTGTCTGTTCTGTCTTTGCTTATTTTATGCAGACGATTACATAGAGAAAGCAATATGTGGGTCTCTGGGCAGCAAGAAGTAAAGAAATTCGATGATGCTTCCCCAGTATTTCTGAGCAGGTACTTGTTACAATATACTACTCCCAGAGCAGCCTGCCTCAGTAGAAAGAGAACCATATTTCCGAAGAGAGGTTTAAAAAACGACAGTAGAATTGAAACTAACTTGTAGGATTCTTTCAGCTCTTGAGGTAAACAAAACTATAATAAAATATAATTTTTACCATTTAGATTTAGAATCAAGTGAGTTTGAAGCGTAGATTCATAGATGACTTCAGCATTGGTTATCTTCTTTAGTCTCCCAGTAATATATATATATATATTTTTTTTTCCTAAAGTATTTCCAAAATGCAACATCTTTAAAATAGCCAATATATTATTCATTCATATGTCAGGAGCCCACTTTAGGCCAGCATTGTAGTATAAGGCCTTGGGTGTACAAAACTGAGTAAGACACAGTTCCTAGCTTTCAGGATTACAGACCTGTAAATTTATGTGTGAAATATAAAGAATTAAGTGCTATAATATGTAGGCAAAAGGTGTATAGAAAGCACAGAGGTGATGAAGGAAAGGTTAAATCCAGTTGACCTAGAAGCAGTCAGGGAGTATCTTCACAAAGATCAACAAAATGACAAGGATGGGTTAGAAGGGCGTTCAAAGTGGTGAGAATGGCGTGTGTAAAGAAAGACAAGGTGGGCAAGGGGTGTGATGTCTTTTGAAAATCACAGTATGGCTGTAGCATAGGATGTCCCAGGAGAAGTTATAAGACATGATTTCAGAGTAGTCAGAGGTAAGATCATTTGAATCACGTGGAAGCATTTAGACATAGCTTGGAAGATAATGGTCAAATCTGTTAAAATTCTCTAGAGCCTATAACCTACATTAATGACGTTCCTGTTCAAATAAACAAGGTAGTTGGAAAATATAAAGTACTTGCCTTTGTATGATTTAGTGCCTACATTTTCTTAGATGTAGTCTTGTACACGTGTCCTCAATAATTTTTCAATACTAGATTCTACGATCTGAAAGCACAGGAATACGGCAAGTCCTTTTGTACAGCTAGAAGGACACAGTAAATCAGTCTAAGTAGGAAGATACAAAGGCAGAAAATTGTGTACTATGTCAAAGATTGCAAAGAAATCACATGGAAAATTGTGTAATATGCCAAAGTATGCCCAGCCATTAAGTGACCCCGGGAATATGCCTGTCAGTATACAAAAAGAGTAGGCAAGCATCAGATTGGAAAAGGAGTCAGCTTCTAGCATGCAGTGGCTTTTTGAGATGTATTCTCCGGAGACTTTGACCACTTAAGCAAGGGCACTGCTTTTTAGTTTATCTTCTTCAATTTATTTCTCTCTGTTAAAATCAATAGCCTTATGAATATGACTTAAAGGAATACTTTCTTGAAGAATCAATAGATTTCAACAATAAGTGATTATTTATGTTTGTGAATGTCAGAAAGACTGATGGGGAGCTGGGAAAGGTGATGATACACTATTGCTGAAGGAACCAACTGGGAAGGTATAACATTCTGGATAAGAACCCAGTGTAGCGATTAAGGGCACAGGGCTGACACTTGGCTGCCTGGGTTTAACTCCCAGCACTGTCACTGAAAATCTCTGGGTTCTGTACAGGTATTTAACCTTGTTCTTTAGTTTCTTGGTCTGCAAAATGGGCATGATCACGGGTTCTCTGAAATGTAAATGAGACATTGTATATAACAAGTCCTCGAAACACTAAGAACAGTGCCTGGAATGCAATAAGTTCTCAGTTAAACAAGTTATTATTACTTTGACCAAATTGAAAAGCGTTCTATTTTAGTGTCCTGGAGCAGTGCACAAATGTGCACTCCAAGCCAGTGTTAACTTTGTGTCTGTTGTGGAGCAGTAAATTCGTGTACTAGAGATCTACTGTGGATGCTCAGTAAAACTTTTAAATGTTGTTGTAGCATGTAGGCATGTAGGCATCTAGAATTTCTCAGATTGGCTGAAAAATGCTTTAGACTGAAGGATACATCTTGAATAAACACTTGTCACATCTTTTTTTTTTTTTTACTTTTTTATGGGGAGTGGGGCAGGCGGGACCTTTATGTGTAAACATAGCTAAGTAAAGAATATTCTTTATCCCAAATCTTGTTGCTTAGTAAGTTGGTCTTGACAAATAAGAAAAGAGAATAGTGAAAGCAAAGGCTGAGGTTTACAGAGTGATGGCTATCTATTAACACAGTGTGTGCATGCCACCGTGAATAATCTCAAGGGCACAGTCCCTCTTAATGCCAAAGGGAATGCCCTTGGGAATATGGGAAGACACATTAACCTTCCGGCTTTCAAAGAAACCATGAGTCAGATACACACCTTTCTCCTTAAGCATTTTTACTTCCTTCTGAAACTGTCTGGTTGAAGAAAAGGGTGCTCTGGGCATTGCTATTTAAAGAATCTCTTTTCTCAGAACCCATGCTTGATAAATCCCAGCCGTACCTTAGACATGTCTCAGGATTCACCTGCCATGCAAATGAAGAAGAAATCATTCTTGTCTCACAACCTAGTAGTAAAGAGAAACTTTAGAAATGAAACAAATGCACTTTCTGGAGAAATGGGAGTTGTGCTCTTCGTTTCTGTGTTTGTTTGATAGACCTTGAGATTTTTCTATTAAACATTTTCCTCAAGAGGAATTTTTATCATTGTTCCTAGCTTCGATCCTATAATTGAAGGTGGGAAAAGAAAAAGAAAAAAAAAAAAGCAAAGTGAAAGTCTCTGTGGGAAATGATGAACACAGATATAAAGATTAAAAGCTCCTAAACCAGTGTTGGCCACCCTGGCAGGTTTTATTCTGGTTCCCCATGTAGAAACTGATGACACACACATAGTAGAGAGCAGCTTCCTGTTCAACTCATTCAGCTTGGTACACAATCATCAGAGGATCAGTGTCTCCCAACATGGCAGAAATGCAGGGTACCAAAGGCCTGAGGGTGACTAATAAAAATAATCAAATAATTTGTTCTAAGGTTTAGAAAACGGTGCAACTGATTTTGTTCATTACAATTGGCATCCTTTAGCATATGGTAGCACCTACTTGTATAGTTCTGAGATTTACAAAGTGGAGTTTAAAAAGTTTGTGTCACAGAAACCTTTATTGTTATCAAATTGTCGTACTTTGATGATTTAGAAGAGACTGGCTAAGAACATGTAAGATCAGTATTAGAGGTGTAAGTCCTGGTAGTCTAATGTATTTTTACAACGTTTCCCCATCCAGGGCTAGGAAAGGGTTGGCAACCATGGAATTCTTATACTCAGGGGGTGAATGGAAATAACTGGAATTCTGCTTCAAAAGGGGGCTGTATTGGCAGTGACTATTCTTCATTCCAGGTTATTCGTTTCTGCTGCCTGGAGCGATATTATAAAATGCAATTCTGGGTGATCTTCTTGGCAAGGGTAGCATCGCAACAGGTATACAGTTTGTAAGAATTGATCCCTCCAGGCTTCACAGGGCAGCTGGACCATGATTCCATTGTAGACAGAAATGAACCTAATTCTAGAATAATGAAGGGAAATATTGCTCGAAATTGGTCGTTTTGTCTTATTTTCAATTTTAAATAGAACTGCTGATTTGAAACCAGGCGTCTATTTACTCTGTGCTTGGAATCGGTTTGAAGCAATTCAGCCTGAGCGTATGTGAAACAAAAGTGATGCCATTCTAAGCAATGAACGTGTTTTTCGAAGCTGTATCACATTTCAACACACACTCTTGAGTTTTCCGATTTCTCTTTTCTTCATCTCTTTCTTTATATTTCTCTTGTCCAGGGTTTCTCAACCTTGGCACCGCTGACATTTGGGGTGGATAATTCTTTGTTGCGAAGAGCTGTCCTGTGCAGCATCCAGGCCCTCTACATACTTGATGCCAGTAGCCAGTCCTCCTGCAGTTGTGCAAATGTCTCCAGACGTTGCCTTATATCCGCTGGGGGGCAAAATCATCACCCCCTCTGAGGACCACTGGGGTAGATGGAAAGAAAAGAGGTCTGCAGATTGAGCCCTGAGAGCCCTGCAAACTTGAAAGCCTGGGGAGATGAAGAGGGAGCCAGCAAAGGAGAATGCATAAAGAGCAGATGGTGGAGTTGGAGAAGAACTAAGAGAATACAGTGTCCCAGAAACCAAGTGAAGAGCGTGTCACAGAAAAGGGGGGGGTTACCGTCTGTGTCAAATGCTGCTTCTCATTAGACCGCTCGAGATGAAGCCTCCTTTAGGGATTTAACGTAAGAGTGATAAAGTGTAGAACAAATGGATTGCTGCAAATAGGAAAATGCACTTGATGGAGCCTGTAGCATATATTTTAAGATTGAAATACAGAGGATGGTCACAAGCCAAATAATCTTTGTTGTTGAAAATAGTATAAAATGGCACTTTAGAACCTGTGACAGTCGGGATAAATTGAATACATGCTAATAATTTCTAACATATATTTCAGTGGAAATCCTAAGCTTTGGTGCCTAGTCCATTGTAAGGTAGTATATGATAAGTCATATGTTACTAATACGAGTTCAAGTACTGATGTTTGTGAATTTATATATTTATGAGTGGCCTCCGGACAACCCATAACAGTGTGACTCTCAGCCCCTTGAATTCTAAAATGCTTTCTTGAGTTGGAGAGAAGAGACTGCTTTCGGATCTAGCAAACCAAAATTAAAGGATGAAGGTTTGCCATCTGTAGGGGATTCCTATGTCACAATAGAAAAAGGGCTTTAGACCTTCCTATTATTCAGGGTAATCCATGTGGTGGGTTGAATAATAGTCTCTCTAAGATGTCCCTGTCTTAATCCCTGGAATTTGTATGTTACCTTACAGAGCAAAAGAGACTTTGCAGATATGAGTAGGGTAAGGACTTTTGAGATGAGGAGATTATTCTGGAATATCTGGACAGGCCCAAAAAAGGCAAGGAAACAGATTTCCCCCAGAAGCTCCGGAAGGAATGCAGCCCTGGGAACACCTTGATTTTAACCCCACAAGACTCATGTCAGACTTCTGACCGTCAGAACTAAAAGATAATACATTCATGTTTTAAGCCACGAACTTTGTGGGAATTTGTCTCTGCAACAGTGGAAAAGTAATACAATCCAATTCATAAGGCAAGTTTTCCTCATTACCAACCTTCTCAAAGTTAGTGCCTGTAGGCCTTATTTATGTCACTGAATGAGAGTTCAGAGTTGAAGTAGCAGTGTGAATACCCTAATCAAAATCTTGCCGTGTTATTATTTTCAAGAGTTTGCTTGGATAATTAGGTGATATCTATCTCATGGGTGAAAAAATGTCTGCCATTTTTACTACCTTGCTAATATGCCATTTCTTCTTCTTGTCATTGCTAGTTTTTACTCAGGTGTCATTTGTTATGTAAATTTGATGTGACAAAAAAGTGTCCGTGAGTTATACCATGAAATAATCATATCATTGCTGAGCTGCTTTCTCCCTAATCCAGAAATAGCGTTTGGGACATATTTTCTCGTTGCTTCCCCAATACCCTTTCAAAATTTATATCCAGGAGAAAGTTAGTGCAATGGTATATCTAATCACCCAACAGTTAACAGGAAAACAGGTAATTTTTTCCTTGATAGTATTTTCCAGCTTCTTTAAAGTTGTCTGAAGCAATGAATGTCAACTAAAACTCTTTATAAATAGAAGGAGGTAGTTAACAGAACAGAAATGGATCATCTTTCAGTTCAAACAGTTTGCCCTTGAGTATAGAGAAAGTGCTCTCAGATTTGGGTATGTTTATGCTTATTTATATAGTTATCTGTGCAGCTGTCATTTTGATTTAAATCTGGGAACATTTTATGTCTGAATCGGATTTAATCTTGTAAACCCGAAATCCTGTTTCCATTCCATTGTGAATAATCACACGCTTTTTATAGTGTTTCTTCCCTTCTGGTTTTAGTCTCCAGCTCTCAGATAAATCTATTATCTACAGAACATTCGGGCTTCTGCAGGATAAAGACAAACAGAAAACAGATGTTTATATTTGACTCGGTTTTAGTTTTATATTTTTGACATTTTATATTAATTTTATATTTCTATGGTCAGCAGGCCGTTTGAGTGGATGACAAGATTATTTTTTTTAAGCTCGCAGCCTTGACACAAGCCCATAATTATATGTTGTACAACTTCTGGCCCAAGAAAATTTCATAGTCAGGGAAAAAAAAATCACTAATACCTCATTTATGTTATATAGTAGATTTTAAGGCTGTAAGAGATAAAATTTAATCTGGTGACAGGGGTGTCACTCAACTGCTCTTATTTAGTAGGAGCCATTTCAGAATTCTAGAATGCTTTCTGTATTATCTTTATTATTATATTTAAAAGTCATCAACAAGTGATCATTTCTTCATTGGAAATTCAGACGAAAGCTTTCTGTTTCTTAGAACAAAGGGCGTTTCTTTAAGGGCATTAGCACAATGAAACTGAATTGCTGATGAAACTGCTATCTGGATTCTCTTTCTGCATGTTGCCTCTCCTGTTCAGAGCATACTGGTTTGTTTGTTTGTCTTTTTTATGGCCGCTAGAGTTAATGTTTTACCATGACTAGTATCAGTAGCTGATGTATTATATAAGACAGTTACGTGAAAATTGTAGCTTGAAGTGACAATCGTTCCCAAAGAATCAGGATGAGAATATTGAGAGCAATACTCTCAAACAAAACAGAAGCTAGAAATTATTTTGTCAATGCAGGGCTCATTTTAAGTTTGCTTTGCGGTGGGAGGAGATTTGTCTAATTAAGACCACTGATACATTTTTGGCTCAATTTTTATTCAGAGATTGTGGCAAGCTTTACTCTTTTTAAGGAGATGAGAAACCTCTGTCAAAGAATGCTTTCTTTCTTTGATTTACTATCATCAGAAATCTTTGATTCTAACTTTGGCATTGATTCTTCCTGATCCGTTAGGTTAAACCATGTCTTCCAAAACAAAAATATTCTTGTACCTCTCTAGGATGCAATACTTCAAGATTAAAGCTGACCTTTAGGTGACAATTCAGGACACAGCTTGACTGACACAATGCCATGATTAGCCTAGCCATTTTCTAAACTTTTCTCGGAACAGGAGAATATTCATTCTTAAATAAAACTTTCAAGAAGGTCCCATCTGATAATTCCTGGGAAGAGCAGCAATTCATTAAAGAAGATCCTTCAGTTCATACACGTGCTTCAGTAACTCCTGCGGCTACAGGTGCTGACAGTGTAAGTTGTGAGGAATATGCCAGAATGTTTTGACTTAGAGTAGTAGAGTCAAACTTCAGCCACATCTGCCCGCTGGAATAGAAGTCATTAATGCCAAATTTCTCTGTGAGCATATCTTTTTTTATTCTGCCCTCTCCCATCTCTAAGACTTTCAGTGCTCTCCACGGCTTAAACCAGCATTCTCCATCTCTCTCTCTTTGTGGAATCGCTATCTGTCATTCTTCCCCCTTCTTCTTGCATCCAAGTCACATAATGTTATATGCATGAGTGAATCTATTCTTTTTTTATTTTTAAAGCAGGAGGAAAGAAAAGAAAATTAAGCCACAAATTTCAGTATGTACTTTAATTATTAGTGGTAACAAATTACTGGCCACCTGCCTTACAACCTATTGCAACCTTGAGCTAAGATGCAGTCCTAGCTCTGCTGCAGTTTTCAGAACTCCACACCCTGTGGCTTTCCCCTACACTTCCAACCTTGCTTTCCCCACTCCAAAGCATCTGCTTGATCTGATACACTCCTGGCTTAGCTCAGGCCTAACACCACTGCTTCTTCCCGGCCAAGATCACTTGCCGCTGTCCAGCCATCCAAAGCCTAAAGGGTCCACATCAAAGCACCAACACACATATTTTTCCTGTCTTTCTAACCAGATTAGTAGAGGCAGAATTTTCTCCTTCATAGGGATTTTTTTCCCCCATTCAATGGCATACTAACCACACTGCAAATGAAAAAGATCATTAAATTTTGAATGGATGGATGGATGGATGTCAGCATTTTTCATCAACAACTGAAAGTATCTAGGGAAACAAAGGTAATTAATTGGTATCTGGCCAATTTAAGTATTAGAGAGATGGCATTTTTTATGGAGCTGTGTGTGTGTATATGTGTGTGTTTTTTTACACATTTTGAAAGTATTTTCTCCCCAAAGATCTTATTTCCAACTGTAAAAAAGTCAACAAGAAAACAGAATTTATCAAGATTTTTTTTTAAGTGGCAAGGGGAAAAAAGATATGTTGACAGGAAACATACAAGCAACATTCTACAACCGGTCTGTCCTAAGAGGAGTGTACTTTCCTAGAAAGGATATGTAGCCGTGTCATTAAATCCATTGTATTAATGTAACTCTACTTTGATTGTGACCTACTTCGGCAATAGAAAGACTGAATTACAAAAGAATGGTTTTCTCACCTTAAACAAAGAGAACCTGTGATCTTTAAATTAGCATCTAGGGGAAAGCAGGATGAGAAGCAGAGATGTTTGCAACTCAAAGAAGCTCAGAAATCACACATCATTTGCTGGGTCAAACATAACAGATTAGAATTACACCCTTTTCTTTAGTCATGGCTTGTCTTGCAATTATAAAGTCACCATTCATTTGTATTAATTATGGACATATTCCACTATTCACAAAACTATTCTTTGTCAGAATTTCTGGGCACAGAGTTAATTCCCAGTTATAATTTACTTATGAATAAAAACTGCTGAAAATTTTCCACTATTTTTAATATAGAAAAATGCCTCTATGAACTCTTGGTGGAATTCTCAAGAAAGTGACACAGTCCAGCCCTGGCTAGAGCTCCAGGAGCACAACTTCGGGATCCCTCACCAGAAAACCTTCCTTTATATCCTTATCAAATTTTAACCACCATACACATCCACTGAGTATCTTGTTGGCAAAAAGCAGTGTATTTCCTTCAGTCTCTGGGTCTTGTTGACCTCAAACAAATAGATGACCAGATATTTCTCCAGCAAAGATGGGTTTATTGGGGATCAGCCGAGAATTGCAATTTGGGGTCTACAACCATGGCAAGCCACGTGCAAGTCACCACAGAGGAAGGAAAGGAGAAAGGCTCTTATAGAGGGGAAAGGGAAGTGGGGAGGGCAGTCGTAAACAGAGTCCATGGCTTTTCATTGGCTGAGTTGTTGCCACGAAAGAAGAGGAGTCTTCTTCCTATTGGGCTCTGTTGTGGTTGGGGGCAGGAGAGCTCCCCCTTCTGGTCTCCTGACGCTATTTAATTGAGGTTTCTGTTCATTGGTTTTTACAGTCTGCAATTCATATGTGTCCTATAACTACTTTCAGAGCCTTGAATTATTTTCTGACTTGAATCAGCAACGGAACTAAAGGAGAAACCTTAAAAGAGATGTGGCCTTACTGAGTAACATACTTTCTCAGCTTCACAGTCTTCACGCATAGAAAGGTGGAAACTTTCTATGTACCAGGTAGATCAGCCAAAGTAGGAGATGCTTTTAGGTCTCCTTTTCTTTTCTTTCCTTTTCTCCCTCACAGCTTAATTTTCCCTTTCACAACTCCTTGTGTCTCACACATACACAGTAGCCGTAAAAACAAGGTCACTGACATAAAGGAGCTCAGGTCATCTCCCCAAGGTGCTCATTAGCAATTATCCTATGTGAAATGCTACCCACATGAAAGTTTTGCCATTCTCAGATAAACTTGTCTGACTTCCAAAGGAGTGCAGGTCACCTGGCAGAGATCTTGACGTGAGCATTAAGGGACTCTAGTTACTAGGTACTGGTTTCAGTGGAATCCCAGGAGTTGGAAAAAAAAAAAAAAAAAGCATTTGAATATATACATACCCTTTAAGAAGTGTTGTTAGGCAGAACAATAAATACAAATCATAAGCAGCTACTCAGAATAGGTCAGAATAGAAAAAGCATCTAGGAATGTTTTGGAACGAAGTACCATGATAAAGAAATCCAGCTCTTTAAGGATGAAGGATAAAACATTGTTTTGATTAATTGTGGACTAATTATTATTCACATTCACTAATTATTTCATTATTCACATTGATGACAGAAGTAAAAGGGGAAAAAAGGGTAAATACAAGCATGACAAGCTCAAAGCACATCAGTATTTCATTTGCGTGATCCTTATTTGGTTGGTTACTTTGTAATTACAGCTACAGAATCACCTCCTGAAAAGTATTAAGTACCTACAGTTAAAGGTTGTGCTATATGATTGTGCATTTAAGACTTCCTAAACAAGAGTCCATACCATCTAGAAATTGCTAGTTATCTGGTAATAAAACAATGTAGTGTTACCATTATACCCAGCTGTGGAGGCCTGTCACAATATGAAGTATGATTGGATTACTGCTGAAGCTTTAGGGAAGTCATCTATCCACATTAAATAGTAAGTGGGCCAGCGGCAAGTCATTATTCATCTTGACTATAACTGAACCTTTACCAAAGAGATACCAGAATGGAAAGATAGTTTAAATCGCCCATCTGCCTAAAGAAAAATTTTCTTCTAAGTAAAATGGAAAAAGCATAACATTCAACTATAAATGATAAATTTTGGTTACTCCATTGAAGAGTAAGAGTTAATGCTTCCTTAGATGACTCCCTCTTTTAGAAGAAGCTTAAGCTTAGTTCTAAATTAACCCAAAGCATTATTTACCTTTTTTTATTTTTTGTGCATTTACTTATTTTTAATACAATTTTAAAAGGTTACACTCCATTTACAGTTATTACAAAACATTGGCTATATTCCCCGTGTTGTAAAATACAACCTTGTAGCCTATCTTATACCCAATAGTTTGTTCCTTCTGCTCTCTCACATCTTCACTGCCCCTCCCCTTCCTCTCCCCACTGGTAACCACTAGTTTGTTCTCTATATCTGTGATTCTGCTTCTTTTCTGTTATATTCATTACTTTGTTGTATTTTTTAGATTCCATATATAAGTGATACCATACAGTATTAGTCTTTCTTATCTGACTCCTTTCACTTAGCATACTGCCTTCTAAGTCCATCTACTGTTGCCAAAGCATTATTTAAATTTCGCCATAGTGGAAGATTTATACAAGATACGATAAGTAACTTATTTTTATTATAGCATTTATAATTAAACAAGTATCAGTTCCTATTATTGACTCCCTGTGACCCAGATGTAACCTAGACAATTGATTTATGTTTACCTACCTGCTTGATCACGGCCATTACAATTTTTGGTAGTTTTGACCAATATGCAGTATGTGGCCACGTGACCCTGAGCAACCAATGTCATCAGCACCCACCCCGCATTTCCTCTTCTGCAGAACAAGGAAATTTGTCCCTCGCAATTCTCAGATTCTGCATGTTTATGTTGATTGACTTGTTTGTCCTAGCTGTGTGGAATTGAAGACTCTTAAAGAGATCTTTAGAAAACATGCAAAAAAGAATGGTCCTTGCCAGGAAGCTAGTAGTCCATTAGGGCTAATTCTCATTCTAGAACTGAAGAAATTTGAGGAAGAAATACAGAGAGAAGATTTTTATTCTTTTGCTGGTTCCTCAAGGCATATTATTTTTCCCTTAGGCTAGAATGATAGGATCATATGGACAGTCACTTAACTTGGTTCATAACTGTAAGTAATGTAATTAATCTAACTATAACCAAACTTGGAATTAGATGGACTGCAAGAGAAAGAATGATAAATGATTGTAAGGAAGAGTTTTCAGTGGTATATGTAGTGAATTTGTTATGCAGGAGGTGAAGAGGGTTGTGATCAAAGTGTTCCACGCCCAGAAAGCAGGACAGTTGAAACAAACCTGTAGAGATTTCTCTTCATCTTTCCACAGTTAAACATTGTGCCGCAAAGTTGCACAATAGCCTTGCAAGTCAGAAGGAGGGTTTCAGGAATTCTTATAACTTAGCAGACACACCCTTCTTTCCTCCAAAAGTTTACCACAGGCGAGCAGGGAGATCTGAGGCTGCTTAACCTCTAAGCCAGGTTCCTAAGCCATAACATGGAGATAATGTTTTACCTACATTGATTAGGAGGGTTAAATAACAAAGGTTTTTAGCACTATCTCTACCCACAGGAATCACTCCCTAAATCATAATACCATGATTATTGTCACTTATCATTACCTTTATAATTTAGAAAAGAATATATACTTTTCCATATTATTATTATCTACATTAACCTCATAAATTTTGTTTTTCTTGAGTGAGTCCTTGCTTATATGCATGTAAATGCAGTGATTCTGACATTTAAAGTAATGCCATACACTTGCAAACTTCAAAGAAGTAAAGCAATAAATATAGTTATGGCCAAAAATACTCTCTTCTTGAAATGTTCAACAGTTACAGTTTCCATAAAATCGTCTCATTTCCACTTCTGTTTGAAATATAGAAATAGTCTCTTTCTTTCTGGAGGAAGAAAATGGATGGTATGTTTCTTTCTGAATATTTTATTCTTTAGTTACTAAGACATTACTGGGAAAGCACAACTGTTCATTTACTCAGTTAGTGTTCACTGAGCCCCCATGTGCCCAGGTGCATAAATATTTTCCCCTATTAGAAAATTTGATGTGACAAGATCGTGATCATTCAACAGGTGTTTATTAAGCACTTACTGTGTGCCGGGTCTTGTGTTTCCAAGAGTTTGCGACACTCAGTGGAAGTGATTTATTTGACACTATTTACCAGTTGATTTTGGGAATCACTGCTTTGTTTGGTGGGGTTCAAGGTAGGTCACTTGCACTCACTGGAGGAGGGTGAGTGCAAGGAGGTCACTTGCACTCACCAGGTAGGTCACTTGCACTCACTGGAGGAGGAGTGATGCTTCTGTAAATAATAAGATCCCTCATGAGTCAGCAATACATGGTAGTGGTTAGTGGAAAAAATATGAAGCCTTTTACAAGTAATGCTCTTCAGTTAATGCATTTTGCTTTTTGTATTATATCTTGTATCTTATTTTTCAGCCCTTTCCATTTTAACCTGAGTGAGGAATACCCATTTTAAAAGAAACATTGCTTTATCATATCAGAAGGTATACTCAGATGTTTCAGTTATTTACACAGCCTCTGTTACTTTCTGTTGAATCCAAGTCTACAAAAGCTTTGTGTTTTTTGTTCTTTATGCATTATCAATACTATTGTTCACTTCTTCTTGGTATAATACTAAACCAGCAGGACATGCAGATTTTATTTAGTTACACCTTCCTGACTGAAACTCCCACCTAAATCTGACTAACAAAAAGAGAAAAGGACTCATGGGCCCTTGTGTTCCATTATCTTTTTTGTTAATCTTGTGTTGTCTCTCCATTCTTAATATTGCTTGAGTTCTGTTTGTTTCCCAGAGTATTTTAAAGCAAATCCAAGACATATAATTTCACCCATAAATATTAACTGAAAAGAGCTTTTAAGATTGAGTGATAACTTTCTGATTTTATTTTTATTTTATTTTATTTTATTTTTTTTGGTACGCGGGCCTCTCACTGCTGTGGCCTCTCCCGTTGCGGAGCACAGGCTCCGGACGCGCAGGCTCAGCGACCATGGCTCACGGACCCAGCCGCTCCGCGGCATGTGGGATCTTCCCAGACCGGGGCACGAACCCGTGTCCCCTGCATCGGCAGGCGGACTCTCAGCCACTGTGCCACCAGGGAAGCCCTTAAAGATTTTTTTTTTAAACAATTGGTTTGCTCAAATATGGATCCAAAAAAGTTCTGCATGTTACCTTTGATTGTTATGTCTCTCAAGTCACTTTTAATCTAGAGCAGTCCCAGATTTTGATTTCTTACCACTGACATTTTGAAGAAATAAATTCAGCTGTCCTACAGAATGTCCAAAGTTTGGCTTTATCCCCTATCTTTCCTATAAGCAGGTAGTAAAATCAGATAATTGATGAGATTCAAGCTCAAGGTTTTAGGCCACTGTACTGTAGGTTGTTCTGTGTTCTTCCTATTGCATTGTATGATGTCTGACAGGCCTATTATTGATGATAATACTGAAATTTAATACCTGCCTCCCTTGGTGGAGAAGATGTCAGGAATCCATCTTGGGGGGGCTTTAAGTCATGTAGCTTAATTTTAGTGTTTCAAATCATCAAGTATTTCTCCAAAATCATTTTTTAGTATCATTAGCCTATTTGGAAGATGACATTTTAAAAGGCCTTCTTGTCCTAGGACACAACTCTGTCACCTAATATTTTATTTCCAATAAAAATAATTCCTTTTTAAAAATTCATCTATCTAAATGGTCCAACAAACTCTGAAAAATAATTCTCTCAGTGAAAAGGTTTCTTTTTTACCTCAGTGCTATGTTGTTGAAATGTTTATAGTTATAGAGCCCAAAAAGAAAATCTATCCTGATATGGGTTGGTTAATCCAGATGACCTAATTTGTCAGGAGAGGATTCAACAGCCGCCATGTTGCCAAATGGATAAACATTCTCTCTTCAGTGAAGGGGGCACATTCCCAAGAATGTTTTTGGTGCTTAGCAAGAGGAGAGTGGTATAAAAGTTGATGAACAATGAATAAATATAAAATTCTAATGGATAAAAATAATTGCTTAAAGATCTTTATTTCATAAGATTTTGGTTTTCTGTTTGTTCGTAGGAAGAAATCTTTCCTGTTTTCCGCTCTGTATGCTGCCTTTATCTTCGGTGGTCGGCACCTAATGAACAAACGGGCGAAGTTTGAACTGAGGAAGCCATTAGTGCTCTGGTCTCTGACCCTTGCAGTCTTCAGGTAGGTTTCTTTGTTTTTTTTTTTTTTTTCATTTTCCAAATAAAATCCATCCATTTCGTCAGACTCTGCTGAAAGAAGCAACAATCGAACATTTTATCATACATCTCATATTTTTGATTATTAAGGGTGTAAAATAAACCCATGTCCAGAGGGAAAGCCTTCATTGCAACCAAACTTACCACACTGTACTCAGGCTCTAATTTTGAGAGCTCTCAGGCCATCTCCTTTCTTGTGCAAACTGTTCATGCAGTAATTCAGTTTATGTCTTAGGACTAGAAGCAGAGCATCAACTCCATTATTTTTATCCTATAAGTATAAATGAAGGGCTAAATGGAAAGCCACAGCAGTAAACTGTGGAAGTGTATGGTAGGGTAGGGTTCCAATGTGGTGGGCATGCTGCTACTGACTAGTACTTAATCAAAAATGGCTTTCAGGCATGTGACCAGACACCGGACACCTGTCTGTGTTAGTATCACTAGACCAGAGAATGTTTTTGTTCCGCATCCCCCAAAGTATCCTCCACCCTCACTGCCTGAACTGCCTCGCAGGTACAGGCTTTTGCAGCCAGGTCTTACTTTGCACTGGCTAAAACTCATCATAGAGGCTGTCAGAACCAGGCCTGGTCTCTCCAGGGACATCTGCCAGCCAATATCCAGACCCACACCTGGAAGCCTGAAGGAACATCCCTAGTTTTGTAATATTTGGCAATCATAAGACGAATTAGCACACAGCTGGTGTCCAAACAGGTGCCAGAATTTACCTTCAGTGCTAACAAAGGCACCTGTTCTATTTGTGTTTTGCTTGTCAAAACCAGCAAGTTGATAACTAGGCTTGGGGTGTAGGGGAGCAGGTATAGATAGATATGCTACAGAATAAAAACTTATTCACTTTAATATTTAGGAGCATTTCTACTTTTTTCATATTACATATTAACTGTCCTACTGCTAAGGAGAAATAGATGGTATCATTAAAAGCCTCTCATTAGTCACTTGAGGCTTATTAAAGATGATCAGGCAGGAGGAGGATTTTTGCAAACTGATGATCTGTACGTCTCCATTAGGTTGGCTTCCTGCAACTGAAATACTCCTTTGCTTGCTACTACCGCATGCACTCTTTATTTCGGTGCATTTTGTAGGGTGCAAAACATTTGAGGTACTTGTGATTTGACTCTGTCACTAAAGACTCCTTCCATTTCAATATGTATCAGGTTGGAATTGTCTAATACAAAACAGCATTTTCATTTTTATTTACATTGAAGGTTCACAGTACGCCTCACCTAAAGTATTTTGATATTTGAGGAAAAAATTATGCTAATGATGCCTTTCAGCATTTTACAGATCTTTCAGCATCCCTTGAGTCTTTATCTTTTGTTTTTGTTTTGTTTTGTTTTTTGCGGTACGGGGCCTCTCACTGTTGTGGCCTCTCCCGTTGCGGAGCGCAGGCTCAGCGGCCATGGCTCACGGGCCCAGCCGCTCCGCCGCATGTAGGATCTTCCCGGACCGGGGCACGAACCCGTGTCCCCTGCATCGGCAGGCGGACTCTCAACCACTGCGCCACCAGGGAAGCCCATGTTTTTGGTTTTTTTTAACCTTAACATATATAAGCAGAGAAGGGAGTTCAAGGACCCCCATGCACCTGTTACCCTGCTTAAACAGTTATCAACAGTGTTAATCTTATTTCATCTATATCCCTACCAACCTCTCCCTTGTCCCCAAATTATTTGGAAGTAATACAGACTCAAGTATTTCTGAATGAAATGATACCATTTCTAAAAGTAGTCTTATTAAAAAATCGATCACAGTATCATTACCTCATCTAAATTAGTAATAACTTTTTATTATTGAGTGTTCCAGTTTCTCCAGTTGTCTCATAAATGGTTCTTTTTTATTACAATTTATTTTTAAGAATCCTGACCTAGCTGACATACACACTACTATATATAAAATAGATAACTAATAAGGACCTAAAAAATATAAACAATCCTGGTCCAGATAGGTTCACACGTTTCCATTGGTTGATTTCTTTCAACTAAGAGGTTTCTTCCTTCCTCTCCAAGCCCCTCCTCCCACTCATAATCCATCCTTTGGAGAATCCAAATCATTTTCCTTTTAGAGTTTCCCCCAGGCTGGATGTTACTGGATGTTATTCTTCTGTCCCCTGTATTCTTTGTTAGTTGTTAGTTAGATCTAGAAATTTTATTATATTTAGGTTTAATGTTTGACAGAACTTTTTACAAGAAGTTAGTGTAGCAAAGGCAGGATAAATGCTTGATTCTTTGGTCATATTTAGCAGTTTCAAAAAAAATTTGATTACTTAGCATGTGAATAATGGGTTTTTTAAAGTATCGTTAAGAGCTCATAGATTTATCCTTTTTTACATGTCAGTGATTTTGAGATGAATTTGGATTTGGTGTATTGTAGTCCATTGCCGTTATTCTTTTAGATGCTAAGTTATCCCTTGTTTGGCCAGTGGGAGTTTCTTCAGATTGGCTCCTGAATCCTTGTCCGTGTACTGAGTAGTGCTCATAGCTTGATTTTGTGTATGTGTATGCGTATTTGTGTGTGTATGGGGGCGGGGGGCAGGGATGACAAGCTGTTGTGGGCCAAGCGTGTTGCCTATTCCTTGTCCAGAACTGGAACCAGTCATTTCTCAAAGGATCCCAAGTTCATCCCAAGTTCCCTTGGGAAAGGGAGATAGTATTTAGAAATGACTCTCCAAGTACTAGGGGTGGTTGTCCCTAAGGTAGTTCTTATTTCTAGGCCTCTCAGAGGGCAGAAATAGAAAATGTTTTATTTTTTGAAAGAAATGTATCCAGAGTTAGTACTGATACTTCCAATTCATATTTATGCCTAGAGAGTTTTTACTTAATTACCTCATTTCTCCTTCCTCCTATGCCAAAATCCAAGTTCCCAATGTCAGCCAGTAGTTACTCATTTACTTACCCCACAATGCGTATGCAATAGTTGTTAACACTACCAAGTCTTTTTTAGATTGACAGGTTCTAGTTGCATCTTCCATTTCCTTAATTCTATTTGTTACTTTACTTTCTTCAGAGCCACGTTTTGTATAAAATTTTAAAAGCTGGAACTACACAGAGGCGTCCAAGCGTGGACTCTCTAGGGTCTTGTAAAAATTTATCATAATATTCTAATCAGTTATTTGGAAAACATTATTATGGAATTCTCTGGTTGTATCAGTTGAACATGGTTCCATGTTAGGAAGAGTATATTGAGGTTTCTCTGTGCTTAAAGAATTCTGGTCAACAGTGTATTGAATGAAAAAGACTACATACAGAATGATTTTTTTTATGTAATGTTTATGTAAATTTTACTCCTAGACATGAAACATGCTGTTCATTAATACATTTAAGTATTTGTAAAGTATCTAAAAAGATACTGGAAGAAAATATACTCAATTCTTACATCTATGGAAAGGCAGAGGAGACAGGATTTTATTGATTGCCTACTATTTACTGGAAAATAAAGCAGAAAAACTTTCAGTGCTTGTAGAGCTTGGCTCTAGTGGACTGGTAGTTTGGAAGCAGAGAGGATTTAAATTTTTTTGCTATGCGTTATCTTCCTTTTCAAAACAAATGAAGCAAACATACTGTTGACAACCCGATTCTGGATATTGGCTGTTGATTATTCTTTGTGCTTTTCTGCATTCAAAACATTTTCTAAAGTATACACACATGCATATACAATCTCATACACAGCCTAGAGAATCTCAAGTGATATTTGCTCTTTATTTTAGAATCCAAATAGCTTTTGAATGAAATTGGCATAAAGCATCAAAAATAAGCTCTTCTCACAAACAGATGTTTTGATGGGTATTAATAAAAATCCTCCTATCTTGATCATATAAGATAACCTCGTTATTACGAGAATATGTTTTCGTAGAAAATTTTGAATGGCTCTTAACTATAATTCACAAATTTTTAAATCCACCTGTAAACGGTGTCTAATATAGAAGTATACAAAGTCCTTACACAAGAGACAGTCCTGCATCAGATGGTATGCAATTCAGTAGGACGTTAAGGACCAAACATCTACTCCACTGCCCACTCCTTACTACTAATAGGATGTGATATCATGGATTTGGAAAAAGAAGGAAAGAGAAAGAGAACCAAACTTTTCTGTTAGAGGAATTAGAAATGAGGCGGTGGAGGGCAAAGAACAGTAAGATTTTTCTGAAAAGTGTTTTTATATATTTTACTGCTTAGAACTAATGTCTTCCCCCCAGCTTTCAAGCTTGCCTATTAGCTCTTTATAGTAACTAGAGACCCAACTGTGACGTATTTCCGGATACTCCAAACTGTGTTTACTCATGAACTAAGACAACTGGGTGGAAATTAAATCAGATATGTAGGCTCCCTAAGCAAAAAGAAAAACCCTCTCTTCTTACTGCTCTGCTTCAGAAAGAAGTGGGGGTTTTTGTATAATTTGGCGAGCATTACCTGTAGAATGTTTTCTTTCTTTCTCTTTACCTTTGGGTGTTGACTGAATATGATAGCAGACTTCATACAGGCTGAATACAATATAATTTATTGAAAGCTGTCAGAAGTTTTGAAGGAGTAGATAGAATATGATCAAGTGAGGTTTTCCCTAGGCCCGCCATGGGTTTATTTCATTGGAGAATGATTTCTCTGGGGTTTTCTTGACAATTTCTTCCCATTACCCGCAAACCCTGCTTCCCCTTTTAGATCTAAGCCATCAGCTTCTGGTGTCAATTAGTCTTTAAGGCTATGACTGGGTGGGGCACAGCAGCCTACTTCCACCCAACCCAAGGATAAGCATTTCCTTATTTGATGAGATAATTCCAGGTGGCGTTTGTTGGCGCTGCATGTTTGAATATTTCCTTAGGGTAAATTCTGAGAAAATTTCTGGTAACTTGAATTAGTAAGTCCTTTAGATGAGACTGTTGCTTATGGCAAACAGCATCAAACCCTTCAAGGTGCCAACCATCCATTCTTCCCAGACGCTGCCGAGTCTTTAAATCATGTTGCTATGACATCTCACCTGGGTTACTTCAGTTGATTTGTAAAGGACTTTCTATGTATTGATTTAATAACTTCAAACCCTTCTAGATTGGGTGCAGATGTGTGCGTGTTTCTGATTCAAGCAGCCTTTACCAGGTATCTGTCTGGCAGTGTTTTCCTCTCATTGGCAGCATAAGGAGCGTTCTTCTAGGTCTCTGACCCAGAGCAGGTCAAAGCAGGTTGTCTAGTCAGTGCACATTAGTGTTAATTACTTTGTGCTGCTTATGTATAGAGGCCAATGTCACACCTGCTTCAAATATGTTTATTCCTGTTTCCTGGTGATTCACTCTGGCCTCAATTGTTTTATGCTTTATTTGCTCAAAGCCAGATAGTCTCACTTTACAGTTTGACTTTTTGCCTTGTTATTAACGAGAAATTTTCCCTGTTGAAACTCATTTTTATTTCCTGACCATATTTTTATTTTGTCATTGAATTTCATCTTTGGCTTAAGTATAAGATATATTCAAGATGAATAGAAAATTACTCTTTTTCTTTATTTAGTAAGATTTTCATGAACAAAGAGCTTATATATAGCATAGGACACATTCAGAAAAGTATGTTTAACAGGGCAGAGCAGCAGATGAATGGCATTTAATCAAATCTATTCGTGGTTTTATACACACACCCATCAATATTTAATATTAGAAGAATTATTGGCAAGTGCCTTATTTTTAAAGAAACAGATATATAATAAAACCAACTGAAACTGTTCAGATGAGAAAAATATGACACTTTAAAAACCCATTTTGAAGGAGTTAAGTACGTCATTGACTTGTAAAATGATGAAACGTTGAAAATGACACATTTCAGAACTTAGTTTATACTCGAGCACCTTGTATCTAGTATTTTGCTATATGGTTGCCAGAAGTGGTCCTTAATCCACAGAGAACAACATTACAGATAATGATTACAGTGATATTAATGATATAAAGGAAATGGATACATAAATTATACGTGTCATAGGAGAAAAGCTGCTATTTTATCAATAACAGATTATAAATTTCACATTTTAAGATGTAGCATCAAAAGGGCAAAAGTAACAAAGCAAAAGATACTTCTAGAAAGCATATGCTGAGAAGTAGAAAAGCGAAAGCTGATGAATAATCATGGGAATGTGATACCATGTATGAAAAGTTTAATAACCCATAGCATAAAAACAATGTTTAAAAAGTTCAGGCTAGTGAGTATATCTTTCTGGAGGCAGGGAGAGCGATGGGATCAAAGAGGGTCCAAAGGAGGCTTCCACTAATGTTGTATGACTTTGTCGTTACAAAAAAGTTAAATAAGAAAAAGATAACTGTGTTTGATTCAAGTGTGGATAGCAACTAAAAGAAAGCTAGCAATTGTAGTCATTTTATAAGATTCTGGCAAAATGCAGGTGTATGTTAAACAAAGTAAGTTTATATCAAAACACAAACTTTGTACCCTATTGGTCCAAACACACACCCCAATAATGGCAGATTTATAGTTGGAATTAAGAATGTTTTTTGTTTTCTGTTTTCTGACAGTGACCCTGAGTTCATTGTGTATGTGTAGCTGGAAGGATGATTTGGGAGCCTTTCTTTTGGCCATTTATTGTGACACTAGTTGAATCACTTGACTCATTTTGAAAAACCAAGAGCAATTATATAAAGAAATGGCAACTCTCCATCCTTTAAAGTGAGATAGAACCTATAAACTAGAATCCGTACTTCCTGGTGTGCTCTGGGTAACCATAGTTTTATGCCTAGTGTCTTGGTGTAATTATTAACAGCTCCCCTTTCACTCTAGAAAATGGCCCACTTTGAATGGTAAATGATATGGTTAATCTGTTTATAACCCACTGAAGAATGGTGTTGGCTTCATAAAACAGAAAAAGGGAAAATTCTAACCATCATTTGCCCAATTACCCCTAACAAATCTTTATTTTTAGTATTGACCTCTTCTCTGAAATTTGCTCTTCTGTTTATAACATTTCCAAACGTGTGACATATCATCACTCGAATTTAAAATATTCAAACCAGATGCCTTTTTGATAACCCTTTAAAATTTCTCAAAGTTTGTCACTATTTTCCTCGTGAACATCTTTAAGTCATTCAAAATACTATAAAAATAACTCTTTCAAGTGGTCACCACGTTGTAAAATTCTTCTTAAATATCTCGAGTAGCTGTCTCATCTCCATTTCCACACCAGACACTCCAGTCGTGGCCTCCATCACTTCACATCTTAAGTATTACAAACCACCAATTCCTGGTTCCCAAATGTTTTCTCCATCCAAGCTACTCACATATCATCTCATTTCTGTGTTTAAACCTTCATTGAAATGCCCTTTTCTTTAGGTTGAAACTTCAACCTGCCTATAAAAAAATTACAGTCTTTCCTTGACGGACCTTTCACCATTGCCCTATGCAAACGTTCCATTCAAGATGACGTATGTCTCTGATCATTGACCCCAAAACAAACATACTTTGCCCATGCTCATTTCTTGTCTTTGAACCTATTATCCCTCCGCTTTCTCCATTCTTCCTCCATTTTTTTTTCTTTAAGTCTTATTCATCTTAATTTAGGATGTCTTCTCTATAAAGGCTTCTCTGATCATTTCAGCCCATATCTCAGCTTCTACCGACCTCGTTGTTCATCATCATTTAACCAGGCTGTATGCTGCCTTACCTATGTACCCCCTGGGAGGCCATGTGAGTTCCCTGGAGCCAGAATTGTGTCTGGCTGTTCCTGGAACACCTTGGCACACACACAGTTTCTGAATTAATGAATAAAAATCTCACACTTGGCCACTTCTCCAGTCACGTGTGATCGACATTTTTATTCATTCCACTCGTTCGCCCTTTATATTTCTTGTATCAATTGCCGCAGACATGCCCCAGTCCAGTCTTCCTTTAGTATCAGGGGGCTTCACCTGTAGAAGTAGAAATGTGCTTCAAGAAATCTGGGATTGACGTCATACAGTTGGAGGAGCCTTCCAGAGGCCTGCAGGGCGCTACACAGTGGGGCCTTTGTTACTCTCTGACCTCTCCTCCTCTCCCCTCTCTCCTCTCTCAGGCCAGAGTGGCAGCTGTGCTGTTCCTCAAACATGCTAGCAAAGCTGCTGCCTCAGGGCTCTCCCACTTGCCGCCCCATCTGCCCAGAACATTCCTTGCCCAATATTCTAACGCCTTGTCCGTCGCCTCCTTCAGACCTTTGCTCAAATTTCGCCTTCCCCTCCCTGTCTAAAATGACAATATCCCCCACCTTCTCTCCTCCTTTTCCTTGCCTGATTTAGTTTTCTCCTTGACGCGTGTCACCTTCCGGCCCACTATATATATTGCTAATCTTATTCATTCTCTCTCCCCTCCTACTCAACTTTGAGTTCCATGAGGGCAGGGATTTTTGTCTGATTTTTTGCTGTGTCTCTAGCGTCCAAGCAGGTGTTGAATAAATTGTTAGCTTTCCAAAATGAAAACGGGAAGAGAAGAGGTTTGTAAACAATTGTTAGTAAGTTTCCTTGCCTTTTTTGGAAAGTCTTTTCTCCCAAGGGGGAAATAGGATATTTTTTCTGCTTTTCCCTTGAATCCAGGAACAATGTGGATTTTCAGGTATTTCCAGGAAGATAATGATTAGATTAACTAAATTCATGATATTTTGCTTTTTTAAAAAAATATATTTTTTAATGTCCATTATGAGGGAGAATTTGGAGCTACTGGCAGGGGAGTTTAGCAAGGAAAGCCAGGAGAACAAGCATCACCCTGCTTTGCAGGTGGTACTTTGCCCTCTAGCAGGCTGACCCCTCCTTCCTTACCTGGGGATGGCACAGACCTGCAGGTCTCTCTGCTGCTCCAGATTTGCCTTCCAAATTAAGAAAAAAACCCACTCCTAGTATAATGATCTAGTCCAAATAGGAGAAAAGTGTACAGGTTATTGTTAATGTAGCAAGTTTTTAGAGGACCCAGACTGTCCCCAGTGTGATACCTGAAGGGAGCTGCATGTTAATATAAGTCCAGGCAGCAGTGGCCTCTCCTATTCCCAGAACTACCGTCCACTTCACAACCTTTGCTTCTTTACCGTTGGAAATGCTATCCAGTAGTCATAGTTTCAGTAAATAATTTTTTCTACTTATAAGAGTGAGAATTCTCTGTTTGTAAAACTGAAAACCACGGAAAAGCACAAACGCAAAACCTTTCATCTCACTACCCACAGATATTTGCTGTTAATATTTTGGTGCATGCCCTTTCAATAATTTGATGTTAAGCTTGAGATTCCTTTATCATAATTTTAATTCTCTGTAATCCATTAATATATTTGAGTTTGGACAAAAATAGGACTTCAGTAATATGTTTGTAGTTCAGGTGCTATAACAACTTAAAACAGTGACACACAAGGCATTTTAAATCATTTTACCGAAAGGAATTAGTATTTAAATAGCTGGAATAACATAGCTTTTCTGAAACTTGTGTGAGAAATAACATGAGCGTTCTCGAAGAGATGTCACAGTAATTTAGGATGTAAGTGTAATAACTTCTGAAGCATTTGTTCAGGATTATTTTGAGTTAAGGCTGAGTTAAGGATCACTTTGCTTATAAACTTTTGGTATTACCTCACAAATCCTTAAAGGATCCTTCTTGTTTAGCAGAGTTTACAAAAAAATATAAGATTTTGAATAAAAAATTGAATCCTTAAAAGAATCTTTAGACCTGACTTTTAATAAAATGGCCTGAGTGCGTAATCTGGAATGCATCAGATGATGTGACATCCCATCCATCATTAAGATGAAGTAACCGCAGTAACCGCAATTGTAGATTGGCTGAAAAAACCGAAATGAATAACATGGAAAAGTACTAGAAGTTTATTCTGGAGAGGCCTGTTTGCAAGCACAGAATGAACTGAAATACGGAGAGATTAAACTTCCTTCCTCTCGTGGTCCACGTGTCCTCAAGGCATGGGGGTGAGTTAAGGACTATAGGAAAGACGTGAGATTAGGGTTCAGTAAAGAAACATCGGTAACTCACCCTAGGGTTTAACCACAGCGGTTAGATCAATGGAAATATGAAACAGTTATTGCAGGCCCCTTCCGACCTCAGTCTTGAAAGTATCGGCAGTCCTTTCACGAGAGCTATCAATTTTTATTCTCTGTATTTCAACCAATAACTCCAAATAGTAACTGCTCGTCTATTTTTGATGATGCTGTGAAGCTGACAGGCTGCCCACATCCCACTTGATTTTGTATGTGAAAGAGGGGGCCCAGTTTTCTCCCTGGTAACCAGCAATTCTTTTAGCCCGTGCCACCAATAGATGGATTACTTTAATCCACCGCTGGTTCTTCTTGGAACTCGTTCCCTACCATTTGTTTCCAAAACTCTGTGAGTGCAAATTGGTGGGGACTGTTGGATCCCTTCTTCTCATCACTTAAGACTGAATTGTCACGTATGGTAGAGGCTGCGGTACCAAGCAACCCTCACCGTATTCATTGCTATCCACTATTTTCTTTACAGTTTTCAGAATCCTGGGGTTTAGAAACAAATCTGTATGATTCAAATGATTGATCTGGGGCATAATATTTCATCGCTCTCACACTGCATTTTCCTAACAGCATAATATAGCGATGGTTTTCTTTTATTCTTTTCGTTTCATTACTGATGGTAACATGGTGGACAGAAAGGGGGCTTTTTATGTACTTTTTTTTGTTCTGAGAAGCAGATGAGCAGGGTGATTAAAGTAGCCGGGAGAGATTGTCATTGATTCTAGGTATCTGTGTTAACCCAAGCTGGAGCAGAAATCTTCAATACAGCTTATAGAATTGCCTATCATTTGAAGAAATTATGAATCATTAGCTATTCAGAGTTCTCTTAGGCAGGAGGCAGGGATTTGGGTTCTCTGAAAGGGTTTAGCTTTAAGCTGGAGTTTATACTAGCTTGGTGCCAAAAAAAAAAAACAAAAACAAAAACAAAAAAAAACAAAAGGGTCCAGGACAAGGCCACAGAGATCAAGAAAGAAGAGCTGAGGAAGAAAAATTGAATTTCTGCCTTTAAAAAGAACATGATTAAAACTCTAGAATTTTTCCAATTTTGAACAGACAGCCTGGCCCAGGAGGTTACATCTTAACTTCTCAAGACGTTCTTGACACCTCTTACATTTTTGCTGAGACCAAACACATCTTTTGTCACACCTAGCAGTGAGGGAATCATACTTGAGCGTTCTCTAATCTGCTGATTGACACCTCTGAGATGTAAATATATGAAATTTCCTGCACTCTTTAAGAACTCACCCCTAAATACATAGTGGAAAACTAGGTTAAAGTTCAAAGTCATTAAAAGTAAAGGCAAAGGCACATTTTCCTGCCTTGTATATTTCGTAAGTTGATAATATCTGTTTTCTTCCATCTTTGCCTGACCTGGAAATATTTTATTAACCTTTTTTCTGCTGTCCCTTTAGAATACATTCTATAATTCTTCACATTTATACACACAAGCTAAGACTACAAATGGAATTGGATCAGAAGATAGTTCTAAAGAAGGTAAGTCAGGGAATTCCCTGACGCTCCAATGGTTAGGACTCTGTGCTTCCACTGCAGGGGGCCCGGGTTCAATCCCTGGTCGGGGAACTAAGATCCCACAAGCCACACGGCAGGGCCAAAAACAAAAGAAGGAAAGTCAGATTTTCTTTGGTGTTTCCAAAGGGCTGCCTCCTGTGGCCCCGTGTGGGAGAGACCTCCTCTTCTCCTGCGTCTCCAGCTCCAGCACAAAATGATTCACAATTATGTCTCAAGTATACGTGTGGATATGGATGGTGACTGGAAGGATAGTACATGCTACAAGCAATGTGTGGTACCCTTATGTGCAGAATGCTACTGGTGATGGGCACAAGTTGCATCTTTTTCAGAGTTCTGGTAGGCAGAAATATCAATGGAGGGCACTTCGCTTCTACTTCTGTTCCTACTGTACAAACGTTCCAACGTAGATAAATGACCAATGATAAATCTTGCTGCTCAAAAAGAACCCACAGCGAAAACGTCACCCTGCTCCAAACACAGTCCAACCCACCCCCACCCCAAAACACACAAGATTCAGCAATGTTATGTGGAATTAAGGAAAAAAGCTTTAAGAGAATTTTGGTCTTTGCTCTTATAATGCTAACACCAATGATAGATATTGTTCACTGGGTGTTCATTAGGTACCTGGCACTGTGCTAAACTCATATATTTTCTTACCTAACTTTCACAGCTGCCTTGAGGTATACGCTTTCTCATTTTACAAATGAGGAAACCAAGATTCTGAAAGATTTAAGTAATTTGCCCACATTTAACTCTAGACAATACACCTAAAGCCTGTTGTATTTTACAAAGAAAATCACTGCAACATAGGAGCCTATTGCCCTCTGGGTACCTAAGTTACGGCGGCTCTCTTCCTCTTCATCATCATGCTCAAGTTACGGCTCTCTTCCTCTTCATCATCGTGCTCATCATCATGGCTGTGCTCGTCATGCAGCCCAAGGCCCTTCAGGTAGAAACACTGAATTTGTAACACTTATGACTTGTTGTCTTGATGCAATGATATCGTATCAGAACGATGAGCAGCTTTGACAAGAAGAACAGTTGGCCCAGCTGTTGAAAAGTTCTCGTTCAGCAAGAACCTCATAATCCACAATGTTAGCAGCTAATGTCCTGACCTTCTGCCTGCATCTCAGAAAAGGCATGAGATCTATTAGGAGTGAATTTCAATTATTGAGAAATGCAGAAAGGCAATGATGATCCATGTGTGAGACTGCCAGTGGAAATGGATACCAGGTGTGTAGGCAGCCTTCTATAGTTATAGTCAGCCAAATGCATGTTTTCATACTCCACTGTGTCCATATTTCTTCATAAGGAGAAGACTGAACTTCTATTTCTTCATGAGAAGACTGAACTATTAATTTTGTCTTTTTTAAACATTTTATCCTAATGAAATTTATGGTTATCACTTGGGTTATTCATTTTTTTCCCCTTTCTAGCAGATGTACTTTGATATATTTATATCAAATATATAAAATATATATATAATAAAATATAAATATTAATAAAATATTAATGTATAATAAATATATATAATATATATGTGTGTTTATATATATTTGATATAAATATATCAAAGTAACATCTGCTAGAAAGGGAAAAAATTGAATAATCCAAATTAAAAAACCTTAACTTTTTAGAGGACAAATAAATCTGTTGTGAAAGTTCTGGCTAAGTTCAATTGTAGAGTCTCTACATTAAAACACCAGTAAACTCAAGTAAGTCCTTGTGCTTTCACTTGCTCTTGCTGCGCCCAGCATTTGGATAGAAAGTAATATTTGTTCTCATTTTGCCTCCCATAAAATATACAAGCCATTAACACCCTGCTGTTGGCTTTGGTGAAAACAAACTCTGAACTTAGTTCCACTGAACACTTTGACTAGGAATCACTCAAGGGTTTGGAAGCTTCCGTACCACTGCCTCTTGTTTTCTTGAAACTTCTAGGCAAAACCCTGTGAGACGTTCTATAAATCCTAAATAGACTTATAATTTAAAGCACTCTTCAAAAATCAAGAAAACCATGTATTTTTAATCTTTATTCAAAAAGGAAAGGCAGAACCAAAGTGACTAATTTTTTTTTTTTTTTTTGCGGTACGTGGGCCTCTCACTGCTGTGGCCTCTCCCGTTGCGGAGCACAGGCTCCGGACGCGCAGGCTCAGCGGCCATGGCTCACGGGCCCAGCCGCTCCGCGGCATGTGGGATCCTCCCGTACCGGGGCATGAACCCTTGTCCCCTGCATCGGCAGGCGGACTCTCAACCACTGCGCCAGCAGGGAAGCCCCAAAGTGACTAATTTTTAAGGACAGAATGAGCAATCTTTTGACAAAATGAAGCTAGTAGAAATCATTTTGATTAGAAGTATTTTGTACCAAAAACCAAGCAGAAGATAGGACCTGCTTTAAAAAATTAACTCCTCCTTTATCCCACCGTAAGTTTTAAATTATTGTTTCTTAATGCAGTTTAAGTAGCTACACAAATAAGGTAAGGGCAAGTCTCTGCTGTGACATTAATGACAGGTGCACTAAGAAACTCATTCAAGTATTTTTGCAGAATGAGGAGGAGTGTCAGAGACAGCTGGGCTTGCAAACCTTCCGGAAGTCTTTTATTGTTTCCTGTATTGGATCAAGTCCAAAAGTGAGAATAATTACCCTCTAGAACTGCCAAGTCTTCAGGCTGTTCAGATAACCCTCGTCTTGTAGTAGGAAATAAATGTGAGCTAAGGTACAAGAATAGTGACTGGATTTTATAAAAAAATATTTCTAAGGGAGCAGTTTTCTCAGAAGTGGTCCTTTTGCTTTGACTAATAGAACGCATAGTAGAGAACCATCCAGTCAAAACCGCAGACAGTAAAGAAGAGAGGAAATCAGACTCATTATCCACTCCTAGGCTGCCTTAGTAATCCAAGAGCTGAGGATTTCAACCAGGCTTCCTTGGGACTTTTATTTAGGTAATTCATGAAAGCCTTTGCTGGGGAGGGGAACAGGAAGTTTGAATGGGAAATTTTTATTGTTCTGAAAACTCTTTATTTACCAAAAATTTTTAAGATTACCCTGATTTAAAGTGAACAGGTCCCCTCTGTTTAGAATAGAGAAGAAATGATAGGTTTTGCTCTAAATTTCCAAACCTAATGACCAGATCAGATGATATATGCTGGGTGCTTTATCTACACTATCTTATGCTCACAACAGAAAATACTATCCTAGTGAGGTCACATTTTTTCAGATGGGATGAGTTCTTCAGTATGCTCAAATATTTCAGAACTTTCATAATTCAAAAGCATTTTCCCATAGGAATAATTTTAAACACAGCAAATAAGTACATACCTAATAGTAACTTTTCTTCATATCTAACTTTTATTCCTTCATTTGAATGTTCTTGGTTTCTGACACGTTTCTCTGTTCTATCACTAGCCCCACCCCCCTTAATGAATACTTGGATAACATTGTTATAATTTATCAGCAATGATTGTTGAAGTAACAGCCTGGTAGTCACCAAAATCACCCTTAAGTCTTCTTAAGATGAAGTAGGTGAGGCAGCTAAACAACAAAGTGGTTCGGAAGGTAATGACCAAAGCTGTGGGTATTTCTGTTCCCCACTGATGTGGTGCTCCCATGGGCAGCATTGTAAAGGTAGTTTAAATCAGTTGCGCCACCAGCTTTGAAATTGTGTGATTCTTTTCTTTTTGGCTGTACTGGGTCTTTGTTGCTGCGCGCAGGCTTTCTAGTTGTGGGGAGCAGGGGCTACTCTTAGTTGCGGTGCACTGGCTTCTCATCGCGGTGGCTTCTCTTGTTGCGGAGCACGGGTTCTAGGTGCACAGGCTTCAGTAGTTGCAGCACGCGGGCTCAGTGGTTGCAGCACACGGGCTTTAGAGCTCATGGGCTCAGTAGTCGCGGCACGCGGGCTCTAGGGCACGTGGGCTTCACTAGTTGTGGCACACGGGCTTAGTTGCTCTGCGGCATATTCCCAGACCAGGGATTGAACCCGTGTCCCCTGCATTGGCAGGCAGATTCTTAATCACTGCGTCACCAGGGAAGTCCCGAAATTGTGTGATTCTTGAGTATATTTTAGATGTAGGGAATTCATATTCCTTCAGATTTTACATACATCTTGATTAATATTGTATATACATCAATATTTCACAGTGTCATGATCCAAATCCATATAAAATGCAACTGTGTCCCTATTTTGCAAAAGAAGGAACCAATGCTTAGACTGATGAAGAAATTTACCCATGAACGTACAGCTTATAGATGAATCACGTTATAGATTTACTTATAGGATCACTTTTAGTTGGTCTGACTCAAAAGCCCATGCTCTTTGCTCAATGCCATGCTGCTCACATAACTGGGAAAATCAGAAATAGAGGTCCTAATTCCAGAAAGACTTTATGAGTGGCTTACGTAATTTTACGTGATTTTACGTAAATTTACGTGATTTTATAAGCCAGGGAAGGAGGAGAAACTACTGAGTTTCTCAAACTGTAACCACATGCATCAAAACATCTGGAATGTCTGTTAAAAATTCCCGTTTCTGGGTCTTCCCCCAAAGCTATTAAATTGGAGCCCCTGGTGGTGGAGCTTAGAAATCTGCATTTTTATCGACCTCCATGGTTTACTGTCGTTGAAATTTCTGTGTAATTTCAGGGCTCTTATATGCCCCTGACACATTACCCTTCCCCCCACCACCCGGGTCCAGGGACATCCCTACCCACACACACGCACACACGTTGGCAATAGAACAGCTACAGACTTTCAGGAGATGTTTAGTAGCTGAGAAGTCCAGTGCATGGTGAGCTGCTTTGCAGAGATATCAGACCGTGACTTGCCAACCACGGCGTACTTGACCCTTACTCATGCATTTCTTATTGTGCCTCTGACCTTTTTACAGACATTTCCTCCAGCACCATGGACCAGTCTCTGGGTGCTTGCACCTGAGATAACAGAAGTGCTCTGGTAACCTTTCACTCAGGGCGTTATAATCTCAATCAGCTTCCTGATGAATCAGCTCTCTGGTCGACCTAAAGCCATCTTGGCAGAGCCAGGGCAGGCAAAGCCAGCCCCACAGCCGTGTCTCAGACCTCTGCTATGACTTCCTACGAGGGAAATGTCTCCATGATTCTGCCTTCTCTACCCCACCTCCCTCCACTCAACACGCACATATGATTTGCCAAATCTCGAGTTCCTGTTTCATTATAGGTTTGCGTTTTCTCTCTTGACTGTCCCATCCTCCCTCGGAATCAACATTGTCTGAACCAGTTTTATGGAAAATGTTCATAGCTGGTCCTTTAACTCAATAATTCCACCACTGAGAATTTATCCCAAGGAAATAACGCAAAACAAGGAGAGGCTTCATGTATAATGATGTTTAGGGCAGCATTTTTTTTTTTTTTTTGCGGTACGCGGGCCTCTCACTGTTGTGGCCTCTCCCGTTGTGAAGCACAGGCTCCAGACGCGCAGGCTCGGCGGCCATGGCTCACCGGCCCAGCCGCTCCGCGGCATGTGGGATTTTCCCCGACCAGGGCACGAACCCGTGTCCCCTGCATCGGCAGGCGGACTCTCAACCACTGCGCCACCAGGGAAGCCCAGGGCAGCATTATTGACACTTAAAGGTAATTAGAAGCAATGTAGAGAGAAATGTGAAAAGAAGGGAGTGCAAGCATCTGGTGGAATAGTGATGCAGATATTAACTAGGGGGCTCAGGAAGACTAGGTAGCAACCTGGGAAAATGGCTGATGCTAAGAAATGTACCTAGGTAGGCTGCTCTGCTTAGGTACTGTAAGCTCAACCATGAATGGAAAATGAGCAAAAATGGAAGGTAATACAAATTATGATCATTGTGTTATGTTGATAGGGTCATGACTAGCCTTTTCCCCTCTGTTTCCTAAAGTATATATGCTGTAATTAAACTATGTGTGTGTTTTGATTTTTTTTTTTTAATAAAGCTTATCAAAGTTTGCAATCAAGATGGCCTGATTACCTCCTATTCCCAAAGCTCAGTACAGGGAGTAACCTTTGCCCTCACCCTCATCTGCTCAGGGCAGCTCTCTGCTCAGGTGGCATCTCTAACGGACCTCAGAGCAGTCTCCTCACACTACCTCTGCCACAGTGCTCAGTTGCACACCTCTGCTCTGACCTCCGAAAGTTGAAGCGTCCTAGGGCTCAGTTAGGTGCTCCCTTTTTCCCTCTATTTCAGTTCTCTCCCTAAGTGATCTCATCTCATTCAGCACACGCTTAAATATCAGATGACCCTCCAATGAAGTGTCCAGCCCTGATCTCGTCCCTAAACTACAAACTTCCCTTCACCTGAAAGCTATTTCATCTTCACTTGGATATGCATATGATATGCCTCTCATATCTAATATATCTACACAGAGCTCTGGATTTCTTCTCTACCCACTCCCCAATACGACTTCATTAATTAATTAACATGCAAATAAATTAATAATTAAGCCGAGTCCTCTCTATCTCAGTACCTGGCATCATTTTCCACCCTTGTTCATCAGGCCAAAAATCTTAGTCGTCTTCCTTGGTATCTGGCACCACGCATGGTGTTTCAGGATGTCCTGTCAGGTATACAGATTTGTCTATACTTCTTTCTGTTCATGTCTGCTGTGACCACATAGCAGCCAGCATCATCTTTCATTTGGAAATGAGAGATATAATATGTGCTTAAATGTTCTCCCTGGTGGATTTCTTATATAGTGCTAAATCGTTATCTTTTAATATGGTTAATAATTATACATTAGTCTTAACTATATTAACTATTAATGTTATATTGATTATTGTAGCCTTTCTGATTGTATTACAGTCCATTCTTCACACAGAAGTCTGAGTTATCATTAAAAACATAAAGCACATCATGTCACTCCCCTGCTTAAAATCCACCAATGCCTATGCAGTGCAGTTAGAATAAAATAAATTTTATGGTTTTGATTATTAATTCTTAATATTACTATCACTGTAACCACGTAAAAATCCTCAAAGGCCGTACAAGCGCTAGTCCCTGCCCACCTGTTGAACCACGCTTCCCTGTAGCCCCTGTCGCCGCCAGCCTCGCCGGCCTTGCCGCGCGAGCACGTGCAGCTCACTCCTGCGTTGCCATTGTCCGTCCCTCTACCTGCCGTGTTCCTCTCCAGGTCTTGGCCAGACTGGCTCCTTTTCATTAGCTCACATGTCACCTCCTCTGACAGGCCTCCTCTAACCTCAGCAGTTGATCTTGCTGTCCCCCATCCTTAATCATTATCACCTCACCCAGTTTTATTTAGCATTACGGTACTTGCCACTATCTGAAATCTTTAAGCTGTTTTTTATGTATTGTTATCTGCCCCCCACAGACACTAGAATATAGGCTCTGACACTAGGTTCCTTGTCTTTTTCTCTTTTTGTAATCCCTTGAACCTAAAAAGAACTTGTACCTAAAAAGAATTTAGTATGTAGTAGGCATAGAATAAGGTTTTTGGATTTTTTTTTTGTAAGCCTTTTTATTTTTGGTATATCATATATACAGAAAAATGCACACATAGTAAATGTAGAACTCAATGATTTTTTTTCTAACAAAGTGAACTCACTTGTGTAAAACCCATCCAGATCAAGATATAAAACATTACCAGCACCTTGGAAGCATCTCTCTGTGCCCCTTCCCAAGTATTATCTCCCCAGAAGTAACTACTACTCTGACTTCTATCATCAGATTAATTTGACTCTATTTGAACTTCATATGAACAGAATCACACAATATATACACCCTTGTGTATCTGGAATCTTTCTTTCATTATACTTGTAAGAAGCATACATGTTTTACATGTAGCAGTACTGTATAGTACTTCATTTATTCATTTTATTTTACTCTATCATAGGTAGACATTTGGGTTGTTTTACCATGGAGATATTATGAATAATGCTGCTGTGAACATTTGTATACCTGTCCTTTAGTGTGCACTATGTTGGCATTTCTGTTGGGTTTTGACCTAAAAGAGGAATTGCTCGGTCAGAGGGTTTGGCTTTAGGAAATTCTGCCAAACAGTTTTCCAAAGAGTTTGTACCAATTTAAGTTCTCACCAACAGCATGTGAAAATTCCAGTTGCTCCCCATTCTCACCAACCATTGATATTGTCCATTTCTCTTAGCTTTAGCAATTCTGATAGGTAACTTAGTCATTTCTTCTTTTGAAATAAATCAGCTGCCTGGGTGGATTAAATCTCTGAGAACGTCTTTTTTTTTTCCTACTGCTGTTGTATGTTTGTCAGCGATCATAGGAACATTCACACTGTGAGGAGTAAAAAGGTAGCTGTAGCTAGAATGAAAGGACTTTTTTAGGGCTTCCCTGGTGGCGCAGTGGTTGAGAGTCCGCCTGCCGATGCAGGGGACACGGGTTCGTGCCCCGGTCTGGGAAGATCCCACATGCCGCGGAGCCTGCGCTCCGCAACGGGAGAGGCCACAGCAGTGAGAGGCCCGCATACTGCAAAAAAGAAAAAAAGAATTTTTTTAAATGAACAACCTCGGGTACAAACAATCGGATAAAATTGAAATTTTCTAAAGGGATATCTGTGCTCTGATTTCGCTCACGTTGTGTGCCAGATTCTTGTCTCAGTATTCAAGTAAGGTTTACAAGTTATGATATTTACATGTAACAATACCAAGGGGTTCCTTAATTTGAAATGTCTATGGAGTTGCTAAGGGGTTTGTCGATAACGGTCAAGTTCATTATGATTCTATAATGAAAATTTGATACAGCCTATCATATATGGTTATATACAGTACATTTTAGAGAATAGTTCTGGTTTCACCCTCATCCTCTCATGCTTTGGAGCATTCTTGTCCCAAGATATTGGTACTAATGTTTATCTCTCTTTCCTTCAGCCACTCATCACTAATTCTTCATTTCTACTGATAAAGGGATTCAGTTCATGGCTTCAAGTGCTGAGTCATTATCAGACAATTTCTTCAACTTGCCTGATATTGGTTTGGTGTTGACACTGACTGTGACCATGTGATACTGGAGCTCAGTTTTATACTCTGCTTGTTAGAGATTACCGTTTCTCTACTGTAATACTTCCATGCAACACCTCTATGCCTGTAATAATTTTGATCAAGTTGGGTTTCATTCTATCACCTCTTCATTGTTGGAAACTTTGATTTGTTTCTGGAAGTCATTTTAGTATTTTTATCAAAGACGCATATGTCACCTACGTTTGGACTTTTTGATTTGTTTTTGGTTTCAATATTTTAAATCATTAACTGGAAAATCCATCTAATTTGTGTTCTTGAAGTGATTGCCCAAGGTACAGGAGTTTGGACTGGGAGATGGATTTGGCACTCTTTTGATTTAGGTAACATTTTGGTTAGGTAACATGTTAGGTGGCATTTCTCCCAGAATAACATATTTTCCTGATATACTATGTTTCTCCCCACTTTAAAATGTAAGCTCCAAGAAATTCGAGACCTATCTATTGAGTTTACTGTTGTATGCCCGCTACCTAATGTCTTTCTAAACTTCCTAAACCTTTCTAAACTTCTCCAGGCCCTAAAATTTCAGGACTCTCCTTCACTCAAAATAGCACCTGAAACATATAAAACACTCAAGAAATAATTGGTTGAATGCATGAATGATTAAAAACTCCTATCCCTTCCCTGTCTGGAATTCTTTAGGGACCTGGACTCTATCTGTACTTGTATTAGTTGAAAAGTCACCTAACACCCCAGGAAGAGTAAGGGAGTGTCAGTCATTCCCTCCTCCAATCTCATTTGTCTTTAACATCTGATTGAGAAATTATGGGAATTTCCAGTAGAGGTGGAGAAGCAGAAGAATCTGTACTTTGAAACTCAAAAGTTTTGATGGGCTGTGGGTTATGGGAAAGGAAAGGAGTCAGGACAAGGGAGAAGGCCAGAAAGGGAGGTCGGAAATGCCACACACAAAACAAATGCCTCCCATTTGTGTTCTAGGCTATATTTTTTCTTTTCCCTTCTCAAACATCAGATGGAAACTGGCGTCTCCTCCAGAGGAGAGAAAAGCCCAAAAACCTCAGGGTTCCATCTTCTTTGCTGGAATGGCTGGGAAGTCAGGGGCAGAGGTGGAGGGAATTCCCCTTGTTCCTCAGGCTCACGTTTGATAAGGAAGTGAGAAGACCTCCCCTGAGGAAACTTACAGAGGTCTGGAGAGTTCAACTGTGCATGAGGAGGCCATTCGGAAAGTTCAATAGTGCGGTGATCTGTGAGACAAGAGAAAGCAAAGTCCCCTGACTTTTGGAAACCTTTGGGTTTTTTTGTTTTTGTTTTGTTTTAAAATATATTTATTTATTTTATTCTTGGCTACATCGGATCTTAGCAGTGGCACGTGGGATCTTTGTTGCGGCATGCGGGATCTTTCGTTGGGGTGCGTGGGTTTCTCTAGTTGTGGTGCATGGGCTCCAGGGTGTGTGGGCTCTGTAGTTGGTGGCGCGTGGGCTCTCTAGTTGAGGCGCGCAGGCTCAGTAGTTGTGGCAGGCGTGGGCTGAGTTGTCCCTCAGCATGTGGGATCTTAGTTCCCTGACCAGGGATCAAACCCACGTCCCCTGCATTGGAAGGCGGATTCTTTACCACTGGACCACCAGGGAAGTCCCTGGAAACCTTTGTTTTTATTGCCCAATCCTACTCATAATCATAACTACCATAGCACACAAATACCCATTGAGTTCCTATTATTCATAGGGCCCAGGGTAACTCACAGGCCCAAACCACTTCCAGCCTTAGGTACCAAACACTTTTAAGATAATTTGTGAAAGCACACTTAATGGTTGTTAAAACTTTTCCTGCCTTTGAGGGTCGAAAAAAAAAATTCCTCTGTGGGAACAAAGAGGAATAGGACTGATGGAACGCCAAACCAGTCCAGGTGCAAAGTGTGCTTCCATGTGGTATGAAACATACGAGCTGGAGATACCTCCATGCACTTGCGGTCCCAACCAAGTGCTTGAATGGGCTTGAGATTTTTTCCAGTATTAACACAAGGCATCAAAGCTTTAATGCTCTCTATTTTTGTGGTTAACATTGTTGTTGTTTTCAATTGTTAATGTGTTAGCAGTCAGATATGATTTCTTAACTAAGAGACAAACATATACATAGATGTCTTTTCTTAAAAGTTAACCAGAATATTGTCATTCAGCTCTAACAGATTGAACTTGAAATTTTTTGTGTTTGAGGAAGAAAGAAATGCACTAAAATAAACAGAGCAGTAGAAGAGTGTAAGCATGTTCCTAGCTCTTACAGATTCACAGAACACAGTTACTATGTGTGTTTGCTTCAACAGAAATTAGAGAGATTATAGATGAAAATGATGTGTGGAGGGAGAAGAGAAGTAGCTGAGGGAGATTAAGAGGTACAAACTTCCAAAGTGCAAAATAAATGAGTCACAGGGATGAAACATGAGTGTAGGGAATACGGGCAATAATTATGTAGTATCTTTGTATGGTGACAGATGGTAAGTAGACTTGTTGTGTTGATCATTTTGAAATGTATAGAAATATTGAATCACTATGTCGTGCATCAGGAACTAACACAACGTTGTCGGTCAATTATACTTAAAAAACAAACTCATAGAAAAAGTGATTCGATTTTTGGTCACCAGAGGTGGGGCGTGGGAGGGGAAGTTAGATGAAGGTGGTCAAAATGTACAAAATTCCAGTTATAAGATAAATAAGTGCTAGGGATGTAATGTACCATGCGATCAATATAATGAACATTGCTACATGTTATATATGAAAGTGATTAAGAGAGGAAACCTTAAGAGTGCTCATCACAAGGGAAAAGTTTTTTTGTATTTCTTTAATCTTGTGTCTATATGAGATGATAGCTGTTCACTAAACTTGATTGTGGTCATCATCTCATGATGTAGATACGTCAAACCATTATGTTGTACCCTGCAGTGCTGTAGGCCAATTATATCTCAATAAAATTGGAAGAAAAAATGATGTAGTCAGGAAAAGATTTGTGGATGAAAGACTGTGGTGTTATCAATGATAATGTTTTACTGTTGGCTACTGAGTAATTTTAACATCCATCAGCTTATGTGATCCTCATGACACCTTGTGATGTAGGCAGAATATTAGACAATGCCATTTTCATTTTACAAAGGAAGTGAGAAGATTTATGGGACGTGCCCTAAAGCACTCAGTACTTGGAGGAATCTGGTTGCCAGATTTTCTTTGCCTAGCACCAGGGTGCCTCTCTGAAAACACCTTAAACTTCTAGAGGATGCCTTAGTCATCAGAAATATTTTCATATAAATTATCTCAATGGATACTATATTTTACTGGTGATTAGCATTACCTTCCTACATGAATAGTCTTATTTAGGGATGTGCATGTCTTGTTTAATTGGGTGAAGACAGATGAAATTTTTCATATACAACTTTTCATAGGCATAATAATTTAAAGTAGTCATTTTGGTCAGCTCCATTTTTTGCTGCTAGTAGATAACAGATTTGTCTCTACTCAAAAATCTGGATTCTTAGGAAAAATGGAAACAGACAGTAAGCAAGCCAAGGGTCTACAGAAGAGTTAAGGAGCAGAGTGGATTTTTCTTCTTCCGTTAGACCTGGTATACCCAGATGTATCACAATGTGCTTGTCTATGCTACGATTTCTGTTTTCAAAATTATTTCGTGATGAAATTGGGAACACGAGTTCCTGTGGCCTCATTGTACAGGACTGTGGGAGGCTATACTTTGGGCTTTGAGGTGCAGGAGAGGGAAAACTCTCGGACTTCCATGGAGCCATGGGAAGTTCGTGAAATGGAAGTGAGAGGATCCCACAGCAGACTGTTTGGCTATTCAAAAAGGTCAGAGTAGCCATGCCAGCATGTTGACATTTTTAAGAAAGGGATTCAGAATTGGCCATGAGTTCAGAGATTGTAAGTGCTGTTTAGGGTTTGTGGCTGGGGTCTCTTTCGGAGGAGTCGGTGAGCTCTGCAGTATTAGTCACTGCCAACCACTGCCGGTGTGTCACTTTTGAAGAGTGACCCATCTGGTCTCTATCTATAAACACCTTACAGTTGAAGAGGTTGAGTTTCACCTGGAAGATAAATTCCCAGCGATTCCTAGGAATAGCACTACAATGAATTTTCACAATTTTCACTTTTTAACCTACAGGCTCAATGTTCTGAGATCACCAGTTAGCTGCTAAGACTTAGGCTCTCTCTAGTAAGTCAGTAGCTCTCATTGAAGGGCTCCAATCAACATCTATCTATCTGTCCATCCCTCTAGTTTCATGACGGTGGTGGTGAATTGATCTGTGTGAGAACTACTGTATTTCTGATGCAAAAGACCCAGAGATCGGGAGGCTGGGTCTCCTGTTATCGCATTATAAAGTTGCCAAAGAGCTCACCATATGTTTCAGGCCATGTGATCCTTTGGCAAATCTCCCAGAAATTTCCCTGGAGATCTGTATATCCCTATCTTAAAAAAATATATTAACACAAGATATGTTTTAGAAAGGAATATCTTTTCCTTTCCTACTATCTCTTTTCAGTGGTGGTGTTTGAGCGATCTCTTAAACGCTTTTCAATAGGAGTAAGGTATGGCACAGGGCCTATCACCTGGTAGGCATTTATACTTAATAAATATTTATGAAATGAATATTGTTTGAATTTACTTTCTTTGGTATGTCTTTGATTATAGTCATTCAATTATGGTGAATGATGATGAAAATTTCAGAAAAAATAAGTCAATGAGCTGCTTTAAAAGATTAAAAATTTATCTAATGGATTTTTAGATTAACAGCCCAAAGAAAGGAATTGGGCACATGAAGAGTGAGAAACTTACGACTTATGTTTCCTCCCTTTCTTTTATAGTTATAATATGATCTGACAGAAGTTTAGGGCTCAAATCCTAAAGGACATTCCTAGTCCCCAGTTTTAAGGATGTGGAAAACTGAGGGTCACGGTGACTTTTTCTCCTCCTTCCCTCCCTTCTTTCCTTCTTTTTTGTTTCAGTTTTTGCGTTGGGTTGGGTTGGGGAAGAGACTGTTTATACAGATAATGTTATATATCATCATCCCAAGTATTCTCCCAATGAAATTTTCATTAATCATCCCTCAGAAAAAAAAAAAATTGGTTTCCTCTTGCAGTTGTGAAACCTAGTTAAGACTGTGCAATGGAGTTAATGGGTCGATGCTGTTAGTCTTGGCACTGGCGTTATCACTGTCCTAGTAATTTGGGAATATTCCAAAAGAGATTAAGAGTTTTTCTCAAAGGAACAAAGTTTTCTATAGAAACAAGATGTTTAACCACTTTTGTGGTTCTGGTGAGTTTTTGGCTTCAACATTAATCTCTATTATGCCCACATTTATTTTCAGGTTCTTTTTAGTCCATACAAGTCTCTTACTTTAATTTTCTGCCATACTTAATAGGGGTCACTAATGGTAAGACTTTATCTCTTTGTTCCCATTTGTAAAAGTCCAGAAACCAGCACACTGTGCTTTCCATATGTAGGTGAAAACAAATAAGCCTTAGTCATGGGCAAGTCTCCACCTTCCCAAGAATGAATTAGATGGCATTCCAAAAATGGTTGGATTCAGAGAGGAGGGTTCTCATCTAGGACAGCAGTGATACAGAGATAAGCAAATTTCTTCATCAGTTACCTGGGCAGCTTCATCCAGAGGTTCATGGAGTGGGGAGTGGAAGGCAGCCTGGAGGATGAAGTCTCCAGGGTGTCCCTAACCCAGAGCCAGGACTCATAGGTGCTTCCACAACTAAGATGCTGAGTGAATTGGTATGAGACGGGTTCTAGGCATTAGAATTGTTTTAGCATGCATCTTGGTGATTGTCATGTCCACTCAGGTTGAGAACCACTATCCTAAATGAAAGCCTACTGGGGAGTTCAGGGTCAGTGCTGGGTAAAGGGCAAAGCACTGGAGCTGTAGTCAGAAGATCCTTTTACTTAGTAACTGTGTAACCTAGGGCCAGTCCCCTGCCTTCCCCATGCCTGTTTCTCTCTTTGTCTATGTAACCAGGAGAGTGGTGCCCCATGAAGTTGTGAAAATCAAATTTCATAATGTAGGAGCTCAATAAAGTTCTTTAAATGTGAAATACCATGCCACCAACTAGTTAAGTACTTGTCAGCCAGAAATGAAGCTGGCATCATGCGGTCTGAGAGTCGGGGCAAAGTAGCAGTGGCCACCTTCCACTCTAGCCCTGATGGGGTGGAGGCTACTAGTCTTGCCAAGGAAGTGAAATTCCTGTATCTCAGATTAAAACATAATAACAGTGGCTCAAGTAACATAAAAGAAAATCCTGCCTATTTTATGAAACAGTGTGCAATCAATCAAAATTCTAAATTGAAACTAAACTGTTACAGTTCTAGAGCCAGGTATCATATTTCTTTGGGGGAATTCTAATTGAGATCCATTATGGCCCCAGTTGTCTTTATTCTTGTTATTATTTTTAATCTTGCCACTCTTCCTTACTCTCCACTCTGCCAGGCTGGTCTATATCAAGTTAGTTTTTCAAACTTGACCCAATATTTCTTTGCCTTGTCAGATACCTGGAATAAGTGTGTTATATCCAAGTTGCACACTCCCGATGCAAGGACTGTACCCTGCAGTATTCTCTAAGCAACAATTCAGATCCTTGAGCCTTCTTCTTCTTTTTTTTTTTTTCCCCAGCGCTTAGGTTTACAAGTTAAGGTAATAGACAGACACATCAGAAAGTGCATCAATACAAAACCATCCTACCAAACTTTTAATAAGAACATCTGTTTCAGACTGAAGTTTTCTGACTTATCAAGGGGATTCGTGATGGGTATGGAGAACAGTCATAGAGTACATGCCCGCCCTCTCTCTGTCAGGGAACCAAAGTATCGACTAAGATAGCTTCTTTCATGAAGTCTTTAGCTCTGATAGACTCCACATGCAACATGTAGCATTTACTTAGTCTAGGAGTTCATGAATATCATCCCATGTGATTCTATGTAACAGTAGATACCATTACAAGAAATGCAGTGGAAGCTACTCCATATTTCAGGGTTTAAATGATAATTTCTCCAGAGACTTTCTCTATCCTCCCATTCCTGTTCTAAACTAGGTTCAGCTTTTCTACTCAGGATTTGCCGTGTATCTCAGTTTCAATTATTTATTTCTGTTCCTTTTCATGGTTGTTGTTGGCTGTCTGATTCCCCTGTAGACTAAAAGCTCCATCTAATATATCTGATCTCTGAGAAGCAAAGGAGTTATTGTCTAAGTAACATTCAGACCTTTAAGGTATCTTTTTTTTTTTTTTTGCTGAGATATAGTTGATACACAACATTGTGTTAGTTTCAGGTGTACAGCATAGTGATTCAGTTTTGGGTTGTTTTTGTTTGTTTGCAGATTATATTCCATTATAGGTTATTACAAGATATTGGATATAATTCCCTAAGCTATAGAGTAAACCCTGTTGCTTGTCTATTTTAGTGTATAGCAGTTTGTATCTGTTAAACCCATACTCCTAATTTATCACTCCCCACCTCCCACTTCCCTTTGGCAACCATAAGTTTGCTTTCTATGTCTGTGGAGATGTTTCTGTTTTGTATACAGAGTCATTTGTATTATTTTTTAGATTCCACATAGAAATGATATTATATACTGTTTGTCTTTCTCTGACTTGTTTCACTAAGCATAATATTCTCTAGGTCCATTCATGTTGTTGCAAATGGCAATATTGCATTCTTTTTTATGGCTAAGTAATACACAAGTGTGTGTGTGTGTGTGTGTGTATGTATGTGTGTGTACCACATCTTCTTAAGCCAGTCATCTGTTGATGGACACTTAGGTTGCCTCCATGTCTTGGCTGTTGTAAATAGCATCACTATGAACACTGGTGTTCATGTGTCTTTTCAAATTAGAGTCTTCGTTTTTTTCTGGATATATACCCACGAGTGGAATCGCTAGACCATAGGGTAGGTTCTACGTTTTTAATTTTTTAAGGAACCTCCATACTGCTTTTAAGGTATCATTTTTTTATTAACAAAAAACCCAAGGGTTATTTGATATCACATTATAAATATTAGAAATGAGAATTTAAAATTGGGTTTCTAATAGCTCCTGAAAAAAAGCAATGCATGGATATTGTAAAACAAAATTCTAATAGGAATGATTGTTAACAGCTTGAATGGTTTTCTTCATAAATATTTTTATAACAGTTTGTGTATGCATAATCTTTTAAAAATGTACACAAATTGGATCATACTATAGAATGTTCTCCTTATATTTTTCACTTAATCATCGTTTACCCTGGAGCTCTTCTATGTCAGCATCCAAGGCAACTGTACCTGGTATATTTTATTGCTGTATTGTGTTCACTGTAATGTATTTAATAATTCTCATGTCAATTAGGACATTTACATTATGTCCTAACCATCTTTTTTGCTTTTTTTATTAATTTTTTAAAATTGAGGTAACATTGGTTCATAACACTATATGTTTCATGTGTACAATATTATATTTTTATTTCCATATACCCTACAGTGTGCTCACCACCAAAATTTTAATATCTATCACCCTAGAGTTGATGCCCTTTACCCAATTCACCCACCCCCTCCGGTAACCACTACTCTCTCTTCTACATCTACATATTTTTGTTTGGTTTGGTTTATTCATTTATCTTTGTTGTTAGCTTATTAGTTTCTTATATTCTACATATGAGTGAAACCATATGGTATTTGTCTTTCTCAGTCTGGCTTATTTCATTTAACTTAATACCCTCAAGGTCCATCCATGTTGTCCCAAATGGCAAGATTTCAAAAGATGTATGTATTTTTAATTTTGGTGTGTGTGTGTGTGTGTGTGTGTATAATGCAAATTTAGCCTCATGTTTCTTGATCCACAAGGAACTTCAAACTTTCTAATGGAGGTATGCAATTAAATATGCCAATCAAGATAGATGAGTCACACCTAGAAATGATCACTCTGTAAAAAGTGAAAATGTACACTCTGAATTGTTACTGGAGAAAGAGTAGAGAAAGTAAATTTTTAAAAATTACCATGTATATCCCCATTTAACTGCTGATTTATTGGACAAAAAAAAACTTCACACTTTGATGGCTTGTTATATTATTATTGAAAAATATGTTTTTAGCAAAGACCAGACTAGACCAAACTAAAATAGACATTCTCTATTAGGGATACCTGTCATCAAGTGTGGAAAGGTGGGTTGTCATTAGAGACATGATACTGATACGGAGATGCCATCATTCCCTGTCACAAGCATGGTAATTTTTTGGTTGTTGTTAAGTTGCTTTAACCTATTCTGGGATCATTGAGCATTCTTCCTATTCTGGAAACTGTCAGAGTCTAGGACAGTTGTCAGAGTCTAAAAGAGTCTAATGGCAGTTAAAGTTTGTTATCAGGAAAATCAGTGGCCTCTCCCATGTTTATAAAGAGTTGCTAATGTTAGATCAGCCATTCCCATGTTTTGACAACTGGCAAAATTTCACAAGTGTTTTCTTTTTTCTTTTTCTGATTATAGGATACAAGTGTAATGAAACGTTTTTGTTGCTCAATCCTGGAAGTAATTGCACCTTTGGTTATTGAGTTAGCAGGGAGTGGGGAGGGGGGAAGGGGGTCAGTGTGGTTGGCACTTCATAATAAAAAGTCCTTGAGAAACCTTGTTTTGAGTCCAAAATACCTTACATTTAAGTTGAGGGCCAAGAAGGGAGCAATGCTAAAGTGGTTTTATCAACTATTAGCGTTCATGCAGAAATAATTGAAAGTATTATTGATGATTTATACCCAAGGCTTTTTCTTCACAGGGCAGAATTCTGGAATTCTTATAGTCATTACTGAGGTATTCCACTTTGACTTCCAGATGGCACTAAAACTGGAAGGCTAGAATACAGAGTTATTCAACTTTTTCTCAAGTAAATACATAGTCAGACCTCATGGTCAGAGTATGGTTTTGAAAGAAGCTTAGCCATATCTCTCAAGCTTTTTTAGAAAGGACCCCAGTACTTACACCAGGAATTGTTCTGTCAGAATATGAAATTTGTTTATACAATACACATATATTTGTTTACTTACATGTTTACTGTCTCCTACAATGAGCTGTAGAGACTCTCGCTGACCCAGTGAGCACTATAATATCTGACACTCGGCGGATGTTGATGACATAGGTGTTTATTCAATAAATAAGTCAGTCTTTCTTCACCAGTCCCAGTGCCAGTGTGTCATCCGTGGGTTGATCAGGGATTAGTGTTGTATCTCAACCTCATACTAAAAAGTTGCAAGCTAGTACCATTGTGATTATTTATTCAATGTATAAATTGTAACCACCTATTTAAAAAATATATTTTTTAACTTGTCAGTCTAATATCTGCTTGTTTAATATAGTCAAACAGTGCAGAAATGCGTACGGTACGGAATAGAAGGTTCCCATCCCCACCCCCAGAGCGTCACAGTAACGGTCCGATGGGCGTTCTTGGCACTTCCTTGAGTACATCCGTGGCAAATGATTAATGATGACGAAACAGGCTTCTTCTGGACCAGAAGTCCAGAACATCTGATAGAGAAGAAGCACCTCAGTTAATCAGGCTGTGATCTCCGCCAGATCTCCTTGCTGCATTGTGCCTAACATAGCTGAAGGGGGCAGAAACATCCACTGCACCGTCCACTGAGCTCTTCCATTAACTGTTATAATCAAAACTAGATTTTGGTAGGAAAAATGATGTATTTCTTTAAAAAAAAAAAAAAAAAGAAGATGCTCTTGTGACCTTAACAGCTAGAAAAGGGGTGTGATGCAGTAAGTAGTCATCTGCCCTCATTAAACACAATGGCCCAGACTCTTGGCCTCTTTGAGGCCCTAGATATTTAGAATAACCTTTATCGTCTGATTGAAAGATAAATTTCATATGAACCAGATGCTTTTCTATATCAACAATCTCTCCCTCAACATGTTCTATAGGAAATGCTCATTTCACATTCTACTGTGAACTTGCTATCACTTATTTTGTGAAAAGTTGGCTCATGAAATAAAACACTTAATAAACACTTAACAATAAACCACTTAATAACAGAAATAATCATTAGTGCAAATCAAATTCTCAGTATATCAGTTTCCTTGACTTTCGATTAGGGATAATTAGACTTAACTGCTCTTACCCGATAAAGTGAGATGAGAGTTAAAAGTGATTTTCAACATTGAAGAACAGACCAAGTAAAGCAGCAATAATAACAATAAATAGTAATAAAATCATAATTGTACAATACAAACTTTTATTCAGCACCTATATATTAGAGGCTCTATGCTAACTAAATACCTTACATATATGGTTCTACAAAATTCATAGAACTAATTTACAAGTTAGGTATGATTATTATTTCAGATGAATAAAGACTTAGGCTAAGTAATTTTTCCAGTCATTAAACTAGCAAATGAGAGCACTGTGATCGACATTTGCAGCCCTAATCTATTGGTAGTGGCTTATAGTGGTTGGGAATGTTGATGCAATGTCCAGGCATGGCCAGAGAGTGTGTCCGGATCGATTAGTAACATCCGCCAGAGGTATGGGTAAGGACGGGGCAGAGCAGAACATAAGCTGCATATTTGTCTCTTGCATCACATCAAGATGATGTAACTTAGGGAGGAAAAAATGTTTGCTCCCTTTAAGTATCACAGTCTAAGGACCCTGTGCCCAGTTATAACAAAAAGCTGTATGGTTCCAAAGCGTACAGTGGCTGAGATGTGCCAGAGGCAGAGCTACTGGCTTCCCACAAATAACAATCATCCCACTGGCCAAGCAGCTCCCCGACGGCTCCCCAGCAGTAGCATTGTCACATCACAACAAAGCGCCTTTGCCCTCAGACACATAGGCCCAATGGCTGGCACTGAGGGTTTCCCTGAAAAATGCACTGTCCTCTGTTTTGAGTCAGCCTTATTGTTCAGAGCTTAGGGAGTGAGGCTTATGTCCAGATATGGGACAATAATATGTGCTATGCTCTTGTTGCCAGCAATGTTGTGGGTCACCATGATACCTAAACTTTCAATTCTGCAGTGCTCTGAAATGACCTCCTCGTGCCCTAACCCTCAAAGTTTGGAGACGTATTTACGCCTAAGTCCAATACCACCTCCTCGGAAGTCTTCCAGCAGCAACCGCAGCAGCCAGGGTCAGTGTATCGATTCTTGTCACCCCAGCATCTAGAACATTGCCAATAAATATTTAACAAGTGAAAGGATTAATAGCTGTGCCGAAACTTAAGAAATTAGGTATAGTTAAACTACAATGAGTTTTGAGACTCAGGAAGATAAAAAGGTGGTAATTATTCCAAAGTTACTTTCCTTGGATCTACTCTGATCACGTGTGAAGCACACAGTCTAGCAGCAAAATATAGCAGAGGACGGGCTCAGCTTCCTGGGTGTGGTGGGCTTGACTCAGTGGGGAGAGACATGATCCCTACAATGTACTGATGGTTCAGAAAAGTCATAGGTCTGGGGCTAAGGAGCAGAGACCGATACATATTGAAAGTGTGTCATTTGTGTGTTTCTTTGCTTTTGGCTTATACAAAAGTCACTGACATATCTCCCACTGGTCTATGAAAGGCAGATAACTGATGTAGTAAGTAGCTCACCAGCAGTGTCTATGACTAGATGTATTGGGTTGGCCAAGATTTGATAGCTACCAAATGTTAACTAGTGTTCAAAAGTCTCTGGTGTGTTGTGTCTCCTGGGATGCTTTGGGATGTAAATAATAAAAAGCAAAACTCCAAATAGCTTATACAGTGAGGAAGTTTTATCCCCAAAACAAGAACTCTTGTGATGGGGTCACTGAAAGATGGGTTAACTCAGCAGCTCAGTCACATCTTGAAGAAATACTTTGCCATCCTCTCTGACTTAGCTTTGTCCTCAAGGTAGCTCCCTTGGTTGCGAGATGGCTGCTGCACTTCCAAGCGATACGTGGGAATGAGTAAGGAAACCTTTCCCTAAAAGGCCCCCAGCAGCCCTCTCCTCACATTACATTGGCTAGAATTGGGTCAGTGCCCATCTTAACAAATCACTGGTAAGGGAATTGGGATTACTAAAACTTGCTTAGGTGATTAGGATCTACTCCTAAATTGAAGATAAGGTCACCTTCCTTAGGGGAATCATGAGTTGGGAGAACCTGGACCAAATCAGGGTTCTTTTAACACGGAGAAGGAGAAAGGGACTTGGCCCTTGAATAGGCAGCCAACAGTGTCTGCTCTGTATGCTCAGTGGACATGCCATAGCCATACTTCCATAATACCTTCCATAGCAGCAAGTCAGTCCCCAGTTAGCTAATAATCTTAATTTGGTGATGGTGGCAACTTTTCATACGAAAATTTAGCCATCATCTGGTGAGGTAAAGACAAACCATGAAAAATCAATTCAGGTAAGATGGCAAAATCTCCATTACCTGACGTTACCAATGAAATCCACCTCCCCATTCCCAAATCGGGGCAGCTTATTGACCATAAAGGCTTAGGTCATTCCAGCAGGAGGGGACATTTCTCTGAGATACGAAAGTGAGAAGGAACAGCCTTCAAGTGAACATGGGGGAAAAAAGCTCCCTAAGAAGAGGAAAAGGCAGAAAACTGAAAGGATCAGAAAGTGCTGGAATGACTGGCTCACAGTGAGTGGGAAGAGCGGCAGGAAGGAAGGTGCAAAGGGGGAAAGGAGAGGCCATTCAGAGCCTTGCAGGTCCCACGAAGGAGCTGGGGGTTACATTCTACGTGCAGCGGGGAGACACTGAAGGATTAAACAGGATCTACAAATGTAAAATCATGCCAGTAATCCTAGGCAGGATTGTTTTATACGTTGGAAAGAGTAACTCTGTTTAACGTAGGCCGTAGGTCATTAGAGAAGCTACTCACCAAATCCCCACTTAACAGGCAGTTGCCAGGAATTCAACTTCATTACCTTGGTTCTGTGCAGAGTTGACCTTTAGTTCGCGCTGGTGGATGCACGTTTGTGGACGGGGTAGCCTAGTGGAATGACTTAGTCGGGAGTGGCACTTAAGGCATTTTAAATAAATGATATTGCCTCTGAAAAGAAATAAAACTCCTGTTTCCCTATTGGGTGAGGCTGCTGCTCATTTCAGTAGCTGTTCACTAGTTTATCTCTTGACTGTTTTTAATTTAATTTTCCTTTTTTAATTGGAGCATAGTTGAGTTACAATGTTATGTTAGTTTCTGGGGTACAGCAAAGTGATTCAGTTATACACACACAGATATTATTCCTTTTCATAGTCTTTTCCAATATGGTTTATTATAAGATACTGAATATAGTTCCCTGTGCTATACAGTAGGAGCTTGGTGTTTATTTTATATACAGCAATGTGTATCTATCTGCTAATCCCAAGCTCCTAATTTATCCCTCCCCCACCCCCTTTTCCCCTTTGGTAACCATAAATTTGTTTTCTATGCTAACTGACTTTTAGAACCTAAAAAGGGAATGCTGCCAGAAATAGGATGGGTAAACACATCTCCCCCCATGGTCAGCCAGCTCTCCTTTCAGTCATGCGTGTGGCTTGTGAACTCTGGGACACATGCGTACAGGGTTCACTACGTGACGGACGTTGCCTGTTCCAGTTGCCAAGTCCTTTCATACTTCATGTTACATCATTGAGCTCAACACACTCCAGAGCTCTCCTGTTTCCTTAGCCATTCCTCGATAACAAGTCCATATGTCAGTTTTCTTTTCAACAATCTCACTTTTTCAACAATCTTTGAGCACCTATGCCTATGTAGAGGCAAATACAATACAGGGCATTGAAGGACAGTGTTGGAGCAGTGTCAGTGAATGGTTATGGGAGCTCAGGGGAGTGAACCTGGGTGGACTTCGGTGGGTGGAGGGGGAGTTCTGAGAGCAGAGCTAAGCCTTCTTCCTCTGGCTTCTGTGAGAAAGACGGATTAGAGAGAGAGATTCGGAGAACAGAGCCAGGCGATTTGGAGAATGATTGGACAAAGGACAGAACTGAGATAATTCTAGGAGTTTTCAGCCAACCCCATCTCATCCCATGGGATAGTTCTCAAGCTGAAACACAAAGGTTATCAGAGTCCTTGAGATCCTGCCCTGCGTCCATTCCCCTTTTCCATGACCTCTTTTTGGAACACTGGTGCAGAATAAGTGGCATGGCCTTCAGAAGAAAGCACTGAGGAGTTTTCCTACTCTTGTTTACAAAACATTTTTAAATGCTTCTGGGTAAATGCAAATGACTGTGATGCCTCTCTACCTATTTCCTGCCAATGGCAGTCTTCTAAGAATGGTTAATGTCAGATGTGAAATTATTTTCCTGAATGTTGTTTCTTTTCTCTTTTCATTATGAAGTATATTCGGTGCTCTTCGAACTGGTGCTTATATGGTGTACATTTTGATGACCAAAGGCCTGAAGCATTCAGTTTGTGACCAGGGTTTTTACAATGGACCTGTCAGCAAATTCTGGGCTTATGCATTTGTGCTAAGCAAAGCACCCGAACTAGGTGAGTGTCTTCTCTCCTTACATTTCCTCCCCCAAACCCCCACCCCTTTGTAGCTACACACCCGCAATATTTATGGAAAAACGAACAAAGAAATAATTTAAGGTCCTGTTTTACTGGTTGCAGGAAAGTTACAATGAATGAATTTGCGTTCTTGACTAACTTCCACTGTTTTTTTTCTCTCCCCTCCTTCCCTCCTTTTAAATAATTGTACATTGAATATGAAGAGCAGAATAGTTTACATAGAACATGCACGTATCCAAGCCTTACTGAAAACACACTTGCAGAGGCTTATAACATCTACCCAGCCCCTTCTCTGAGGCCATTAACAGCTGAGCTAGTATTAGAATATTGGGAAAAGTTAGCCACACAGCTATTTCCCAGTCCCACATCGAAGTGTAATTTCAGCTCTGGAGTTTGGACGCAGACTAGGAAATTCAGCTTTTTGTTTGGGTATCCTCATGTTCTCATTAACGAAATATTAAGGGTTAGTTTCTGGTGTTGTTTAATTTTAATCATCAAAGAAATAGGCCTTAGGGAAATGTAGTTCATCTTCTAGAAATTAATCCAAAATACTGGGGCTAGAAATTAATCCAATATCTATATATGTAGATTCCTAAGGTTTTTCCTTTAACTCTTTAATAGTCAATATAAGTGTGGCACAAGTTAGCAGAAACAGTGAAAAATTAAGCAGCAAGTGTTTGACACAGACACGGTTCCCCAGGAAAATCTCTCTATTGCCAGAGAAAGGGATCCACCTGTGATAATAAGCTCTGAGTTCATCCATGAGCAGCGCTGGCCAGCATCTCACAAACTGGTACATATCCTTAGGGGACGCCTGTCCATCCTCTGGGTTTCTTAATGTTTTATCTGGAATTAAGAATTGGCTTATTTCGTTCAAAATTTTTATTTATAGATTGTGTTCCGTCTCCTGTTGCTCCTAAAAAGGGGGTTAGAGGTTGTAATTTCACTATGTCACCTGCAGTATTAGCTATCAAGTCTTTCTGAAAGGTGCCCCTAGTTTGTGTCTGTGTCTGTTCACAATGGATATGACGTGTCTCCCATGTGTGCATCCGCCACCTATAGCCACTCTCCGCCGCAGGCTGTAACCTGATGCCTACAGAGTGCTGACAGTTGGTTTGAACTGTTGGTTTGACCACTGTCTTCCCAGGTCAAAGACAAAGGAAGAGCGGCGGGGGGCGGGGGGGGGGGGGACTTCAGCGCTCACACACAGAGCCTATGAAAACAGTCTTGTGAAATGCATTAGTATGCATTCATTCATTTATTCCTTTAATAAACTTTTTAAATTTATTTTTCATTGAAAAATAAGTAGTTGATTTAAAATGTTGTGTTAATTTCTGCTATACAGCAAAGTGATTTAGTTATACATACCTAAACATTCTCTTTTTATATATTCTTTTCCATTATGGTTTATCACAGGATTTTAAATATAGTTCCCTGTGCTATACAATAGGACCTCATTTTTTATCCATTCTATATATAATAGTTTGCATCTGCTAACCCCAAACTCACACTCCATCCTTCCCCCGCCCACCCCTTCCCCTTGGCAACCACAAGTCTGTTCTCTATGTCTGTGAGTCTGTTTCTGTTTCGTAGATAAGTTCGGTTGTGTTATAGTTTAGATTCTACATATAAGTGATATCATATGGTATTTGTCTTTCTCTTTCTGACTTTCTTCACTTAGTATGATAATCTCTAGTCCCATCCATGTTGCTGGAAACGGCAATATTTTGTTCTTTTTTATGGCTGAGTAGTATTCCATTGTATATATGTACCACATCTTCTTTATCTGTTCATCTGTTGATGGACATTTAGGTTGTTACCATGTCTTGGCTATTGTGAATAGTGCTGCTATGAACATAGGCATGCATGTATCTTTTTGAATTATAGTTTTGTCTGAATATATGCCCAAGAGTGGGATTGCTGGATCATATGGTAGCTCTATTTTTAGTTTTTTAAGGAACTTCCATACTGTTCTCCATAATGGCTGTACCAATTTACATTCCCACCAACAGTGTAGGAGGGTTCCCTTTCGTCCACATACTCTCCAGCATTTGTTATTTATAGACTTTTTAATTATGGCCATTCTGACTGGTATGAGGTGGTACCTCATTGCAGTTTCAATTTGCATTTCTCTAATAATTAGCGGTGTTGAGCATCTTTTCATGTGCCTGTTGGTCATCTGTATGTCTTCTTTGGAGAAATGTCTATTTACATCTTCTGCCCATTTTTCAATTGGGTTGTTTTTTTGTTGTTGAGTTGTATGAGCTCTTTGTATATTTTGGAGATTAAGCCCTTGTTAGTCACATCGTTTGCAAATATTTTCTCCCAGTCTGTAGGTTGTCTTTTCGTTCTGTTTATGGTTTCCTTTGCTGTGCAAAAGCTTGTAAGTTTGATTAGGTCCCATTTGTTTATTTTTGCTTTTATTTCTATTGCCTTGGGAGACTGACCTAAGAAAATATTGGTAAGATTTATGTCAGAGAATGTTTTGCCTAAGTTTTATGGTGTCATGTCTTATATTTACGTCTTTAAGCCATTTTGAGTTTATTTTTGTGTATGGTGAGAGGGTGTGTTCTAACTTCATTGATTTACATGTGGCTGTCCAACTTCCCCACACCCCTTCCCATTGTATATTCTTGCCTCCTTTGTCAAAGATTAGTTGACCATAGGTGTGTGGGTCCTTTAATAAATTTATATTAAGCACCTACCATGGGCCAGGCATTTAAAACATTGAAATGGAATTGCTACTTTATCAAAAAAAGAAATTTATAATATGAATTTAATGAACCAGGCCCCCAGGCAACTATTTTTAGTATTTGAATTAGGACCACTAGCTGCAACGTCTTAGGCCAGAGAAGTGTTTTTCAGACTTGGAGCTACAGACAATGCCTAAAAGTCTACAGATGTGTTTTTTAGGAATTTCAAAATTCTATGAGGATATTTTAATTTTGTGTCTTCATGTATGAATAAAAGAAAAGATTGTCTTGCCAGCTACATTTCTCATAGTGATTCTTTCTTCATTTAGAGTCATAGAGTCTCTGAGTCAGATCGCTTTTTCTGAAACTGGTGTTGGTCTGAGAACGTGAGCATGTATTTTTTTCTCTTGGGTTTTTGTGACGTTTCCTTTAAAATAAATTCATACATTATTAAAGTTAGAGAATTATTCAAACTGAGAGATATCATATCCCCTTGACCCCTATACTTTATTCTGTATAATAAGTATCCTTATGAATCCCCCCTGTGTTTTTGATGAAGAATTGACTACAGATACATGAATACAGTAAATGCATGAAACTTGACTCCCCTTACTTACCACCCCTGAGCACCTTTAAAATTTCCACCTCCCTACCCTCAACAAGTACTTTTTTTTTTAAATCAGAAAAGGTGCCTCTATGCTTCTGGCCTTTAAGCCTCAAATTGCAAAGGAGCTACTTCAGTCTTTGCTTCTAGAAGTGCCTTTCCCTGCCAGGACTGCTTGTCTGTGTTCTGAGTTTTACCCAGTTGTGTTTGAGGGACTTGAAAATAAAATAGTCCCTTCTACTTTTTGAAGGAATAATATATTGAAGAGCCACTCAACCCATTCATAGTGGTCATTTTCCTTTAAAGACGTAAGAAGCCCTGTGCTCTCTGTCCTCCCAGCTTCCACGCCAGATGGACACCAACGTCTTAAGGTGGTGGACAAGTTAGGATTCGTGGATGAGCACTGTTAGTGCATCACTCAGAGGTACTTGTGCTATAATCCTCTGTCTTGTTGGAGTGTTGTTGGTCCTGAGGATGTTACTGAATCACCTGTCTTAACTAATCTAGGCCCGAACATGCCACTCCCTCCTGCCCCCATGTAGACCTTGTAATTGGACACAATTCTGTTCCCTCTTGAGCCCAAAGGAGCTGTACTCTAGTCCCCTGTGCCACTGGCTTGATCATTGCTTTCCCTGGAGAAGCCTCATTCACCACAATAGTTTATAGGTTGGATATCAAACAATCCATTCCTTCACACTTCAAACGTGGGATTGAAGTGTCCGACAATGGGCTGAAGAGCTGAAAAAAAATTAAATCCCAAACTTGACACAGCTCAAAAATAATGAGGCTAGTGTGACACCAATTCTTCATGTAATTTCAGATCCGATATTTTCATGGTCTGAGTACCCTTTTTCATTTCTAAAATATGACTTATTCTCTTTCAAATATCCTGGATCTTACTTCATAGCAGTCTTCCCAAAGTAAATTGCTGAATCAAAACAGATCCAAAAATCAGTTCACCTAATTTAGTGAACATGTGTGCTTGGATGGTTTTTTGTTCGTTTGAGAAGTTAAATTCCTTCCCTGTTTTTCACTCTTAGAAAACTTTGTCACTGCTATTTAATCAAGAAAGCTTTATGCATTTGGATTACTTAGAACTTTTCTTATTTTTAGGTCCCCAGTTCTTCTTTTCAGTTCTCTAAGATTCTGGACTCCCTATGTGTACCAGAAAGAAAAGGTCTTGTGAGAAAAAAGCACAGTTCTTCAATGTTCAATACTGAAACTCTATTTCCCCCCCAAAACCTGCATGCCTGCAGTTTTCACTGAAGTAGTTTTTTATTGTGGCAAAACATACATAAGCTTTGCCATTTCTAAGTGTACAAGGCTGCAGCATTAAGGACGTTTGCAATGTTGTGCAACCATCACCACCATCCATCTCCAGCACTTCTACCTTCCCCAACGGAAAACTCTGTGCCTGTTAAACACTAACATTCCCCCTTCACTAGACTCTGTTTTCAGCAGAAAACAATGAGCTCATTTCAGTGAATTCCAGGGCTACAGTCTACTAGAATAAGTAAGGGGAAGAGAGCCACCAACCTGCTTTGTGTGCCAAAATCTTTGAGTGACTACTGTTTGAATTATATTAAAACCTGCTGAGATTTTGTTTTGTTAGAACTTGGAAACATCTGCTCTGAGTCTAGGTCCTTGCTCAGTTGAGCTTGTCATTGTTTTTGAAACTCTGACTCAGCAGAGCTCCACCTAACTCTCAGAAGAGAGGGGCACAGCCATCTGTAACAAACCACACACACAGTGGGCTCCCCATCGCGGTGGCCATGCATGCCCTGTGGCTTCTAAATGCTCATGAACTTCTCCAGAGCTGCACACAGGGCTACACTTAATAGCACATGGGCAGAAGGCATAGTTCAGGAGGAACACTTAGGTATGTGATCACCGGGTCCTGCCTGCAGTCTGGCTCTTGATGGAAAATAGCTGAACCAAAGGTTAGAGAGACTTGTAAAGAACATGAGCCAGAGGAAGCTAAGATATGGGACACGGCCGAAACGTTCATGAGTCAGAAGTCCCACTGCTTACACTTGGCCAAAATACTTTCCATAATGCTAACAGGACCTTTGGCCAAGAAAGATTGGTTGGCCAACATTGCATCCACAGTCCCTATCTTTTGTTTGTATTTCTAGGTCACTCTGTAGCTTTTGACAGGCCTGGAAGTGCCATCCTCTTGGTGTAACTGGCTCATGACAAATTAAATGGGCTATTAAGTGGTTTTCCCCAGAGGAAAAATAATTCATAACTGCCAGAGTTGCGTGACTGTAGCATCTCAGCTGCGATATCAAAAGAACCATGAGAGGTCTTGGGGAGCTCTTTCTGGAACCCCACCAGCTTCCTCTCACCCAAGGAAAACTACCCTTCTCTGGGTTGGTGGCCTGCTTGGGGACAGTAATCTTGATATGGCATTGGAATGCTACTCCTGAGAGGCTCAGGGCCATTACCGGAAGATCCTCATCTTCTTTACTCCATCTATCATCCTGCATATCTGTTCTGAGAAAAATTCTTATGCGTATCTAAATTAATTTCATTTTGAAGATCTCATGACATGTCCTTTGCCCCCACCTCCCCATATTAAATGGAAACACCTAGTGTGTCTCAGATCAAGCCTGAGACCACCCCCCCGACTCAGACAGGAAAAACACAAAGCTATGTTCAATTCCAGATTTGTAGCTTCTATGTTAGCCCATTCTAATATGGTCTGTGCTTTGTCCCCTACCACTCTTCCCACACTGAAATCGTTCTTTAGACAATAAAGTTTTACATAAAAGTGGTGATAGAGTTAAAACTAAATCTAAAGAATTTAAAAGGATAAAATGCTCATTACTTTAAGGCAAATAACTTTTATTACAATATGTTTGAATATTGTACAGGATTTATATTTATTGTAGTTAATACTTAGAGACTCATAAAAAAAACCTCAATTACGAATGAATAAATTTGTTTTTAACATACAATTCCTTGGACTTCTACCTTCTTTCCACTGGGAACAAAGGTAGCCTGGAACTACTGTGTCTACGTTATAGTCCATAGAAGGAAGGGGAGGTGCAGAGTAGTAATTACACAGAAGTAGTGGATCTTTGACAAGCACACAAAAATAGCACAGTTTAACATAAGTAAGTAGACCCCAGGTCTCCTAACACTAGTTGTGTCCCTTAAGCATACAAGTGAGAGTTACTATCACCATTGATCGTTATTAGTCTGTCTGACATTTACAGACTTAATATGTTAGGCATCTCATAATAGAGAAGAGGACTTCAAAGAAAATTTTATAAGAGGTTCAGAAATGCAGCAGCTGGAAATTTTCCTTTTCTGTTCTAAACAAATAATAATGTTGGGGTATTTTGTTTGTTTTTTGTTTTTTTTTCATATTCCCTAGGTAGCAGCTGACTTTATTTTTTATTGAAGAAGAGCTGATTTACAGTCTTGTGTTAGTTTCAGGTATACAGCAAAGCGATTCAGTTATTTTTTTTTCAGATTTTTTTCCATTATAGGTTATTACAAGATCTTGAATATAGTTCCCTGTGCTATACAGTAAATCTTTATTGTTTACCTAACTTATCCCTCGCCCTGCCCCCACTTTCCCCTTTGGTAACCATAAGTTTGTTTTGTATGTCTGTGAGTCTGTTTTTGTTTTGTAAATGAACTCATTTGTATATATTTTAGATTCCACGTGTAAGTGATAGCATATAATATTTGTCTTTGTCTGACTTCACTTAGTGTGGTATTCTCAAGGTCCATCCATGTTGTTGCAAACGGCAATATTTCATTCTTTCTTATGGCTGAGTAATATGCCATTGCATACATACACCACATCTTCTTTACCCATTTCATCTGTTGATGGACACTTGGGTTGCTTATAGTGCGGCTATCGACACTGGGGTGCGTGTATCTTTTCGAATTAGAGATTTTGTCTTTTCAGGATGTATGCCCAGGAGCGAAATTCCTGGGTCATATGGTAGCTCTGTTTTTTACTTTTTCTTTTTTAAAATATTTATTTATTTATTTATTCAGTTGCGCCGGGTCTTAGTTGTGGCAGACAGGCTCCTTAGTTGTGGCATGCAAACTCTTAGCTGCGGCATGCATGTGTGATCTAGTTCCCTGACCAGGGATCGAACCCGGGCCCCCTGCACTGGCAGCGTGGTGTCTTATCCACTGCGCCACCAGGGCAGTCCCTATTTTTACTTTTTTGAGGAACCTCCATGTTGTTCTCCATAGTGGCTGTACCAATTTACATTTGCACCAACAGTGTAGGAGGGTTCCCTGATGATAGTCATTCTGATTGGTGTGAAGTGATGCCTCACTGTAGTTTTGTTTTGCACTATGAGAAGTAATAATGTTTAACAGTTCAGTAGGGAAATAAACTAATAGCTCCTGCTGAGTGGAATAGGGCACCACCTGTATTATTCCAACCACAGCCATCAGAACCTTAAAAGTCTTTCCAAGATCCAGCATTATCTGACCTTCCTTTGTATGAGATGTTTTAGGGCATCCTTGAAGTATGAGGGATAAGACAAGGGTAAGTACTAAGTTCCCTTGTGCTTAATTAAATTTCAGAATAAGAAGAGGGACCACCTAGATCTCCTTGTTATACAAAAAGAAGTCAAGTTCGAGTTCACCAAAGGTCATGACGGATATTGGTTTTTCCCATATTTGAAAACCACAGAGATAGGAAAGAGAATGAAGCATCTGCCTGCATAAATCCTGTTTCTGTCTCACATGGGACAGAAACAGGATTTATGCAGGAAGATGCTTTTTTTTTTTTTTGGACTCATTAATGGAATCGGGTGTATTTGTTACTGTGCTTGCTCTTCCTCCATTTTTATGTAAGTGTTCTAAAGTATATTTTTCAGAACCCCTAGATTTTTAAGAGAGTCACTGCAGATTAATAGCATCTACCTGACTGAGCACCATTCTTGCTTCTATAATATGAATTCTCTACCTTAGACACAGTGATCTTTTGGATAGTCGAAATAGCTCAGATGGGAGAGCATTAGACTGAAAAAAACAGTGGCCTTTTTCTTCAAGGGGGATAACATTAGTAAAATTTTGGATAGATCCTGGAAAGCTTTTTCAAAGTTAATTCCATAAAAATGTGTGTCATTCTCAGTTTTTTATCACTTGATTCATTGGTACCAAAATATTCCTATTATCCTCTTCAGTAAATACAGTAGAAGGTAATTTTTTTTCTCTTTTCCTATTTTTGCCTTTTATTTAATTTTTTTAATTTAATTTTTATTTTATATTAGTGTATAGTTGATTTACAATGTTGGGTTAGTTTCAAGTGTACAGCAAAGTGATTCACTTATAAATATACACATACCCGTTCTTTTTCAAGTTCTTTTCCCAAATAAGTTATTACAGAGTATTGAGTAGAGTTCCCTGTGCTATACAGTAGGTTCATGTTGATTATTTATTTTATATATAGTAGTGTGTATCTGTTAATCCTAAACTCCTAATTTATCCCTCCCCCTGCCTTTTCCCTTTGGTAACTATAAGTTTGTTTTCAAAGTCTGTTTCTGTTTTGTAAATAAGTTCATTTGTATCATTTTAAGATTCCACATATAAGTGATACCATATGATATTTGTCTTTGTCTGACTTACCTCACTTAATATGATCATCTCTAGGTCCATCCATGTTGCTGCAAACGGCATTATTTCATTCTTTTTTATAACTGAGTAATATTCCATTGTATATACACATTGTATATATGTACCACATCATCTTTATCCATTCCTCTGTCAATGGACATTTACATTGCTTCCATGTCTTGCCTATAGTAAATAGTAATAGTGCTGCAATAAACATTGGGGTGCATGTATCTTTTCAAATTACATTTTTTTCTGGATATATGCCCAGGAGTGGGATTGCTGGATCATACGGTAGTTCTATTTTTCATTTTTTAAGGAACCTCCATACTGTTCTCCATGGTGGCTCTACCAATTTACATTCCCACCAACAGTGTAGGAGGGTTCCCTTTTCTCCATACCCTCTCCAGCTTTTTTTTTTTTTTTTGTGGTACGCGGGCCTCTCACTGCTGTGGCCTCTCGTGTTGCGGAGCACAGGCTCCGGACGCGCAGGCTCAGCAGCCATGGCTCACGGGCCCAGCCGCTCTGCGGCATGTGGGATCCTCCCGGACAGGGGCACGAACCCATGTCCCCTGCATCGGCAGGTGGACTCCTAACCACTGTGCCACCAGGGAAGCCCTCCAGCATTTATTGTTTGTAGACTTCTAAAAAATTTTTATTGGGAGTATAGTTGATTTACAATGTAGTGTTAGTTTCAGGTGTACAGCAAAGTGAATCAATTATACATATACATATTCCACTTTTTTTTTTTTAGATTCTTTTCCCATATAGGTCATTACAGAGTATTGAGTAGAGTTCCCTGTGCTATACAGTAGGTCCTTATTAGTTATTTATTTTATATAAAGTAGTATGTATATGTCAATCCCAATCTCCCAATTTATCCCTTCACCCTCTTATCCCCTGGTAACCATAAGTTTGTTTTCTACATCCGTGAATGTATTTCTGTTTCGTAAATAAGTTCCATATATACAATGGAAGATTACTCAGCCACAAAAAAGTACAAAATAATGCCACTTGCAGCACCATAGATGGACCTAGAAATTGTCAAACTGAGTGAAGTAAGTCAGACACAGAAAGACAAATATATTATATTGTTTACACGTAGAATTTTTTTTAAAAAGGGTATTGTTTGTAGACTTTTTGATGATGGCCATTCTGATCAGTGTGAGATCATACCTCATTGTAGTTTTGACTTGCATTTCTCTAATACTTATAGTGATGTTGAGCATTTTTTCATGTGCTTTTTGGCCATCTGTATGTCTTCTTTGGAGAAATGTCTATTTAGACCTGCCCATTTTTTGATTGGGTTGTTATTTTGATATTGAGCTGCATGAGCTGTTTGTATATTTTGGAGATTAATCCCTGTCGATCACTTCATTTGCAAATATTTCCTCCCATTCTGTGGGTTGTCTTTTCGTTTTGTTTGTGGTTTCCTTTGCTGTGCAAAAGCTTTTAAGTTTAATTAGGTCCTATTTGTTTATTTTTGTTTTTATTTCCATTACTGTAGGAGCTGGACCAAAAAAGGATTTTGCTGTGATTTATGTCAAAGAGTGTTCTGCCTATGTTTTCCTCTAAGAGTTTTATAGTATCCAGTCTTATATTTAGGTCTTTAATCCATTTTGAGTTTATTTTTGTGTATGGTGTTAAAGAATGTTCTAGTGTCATTCTTTTACATGTAGCTGTCCAGTTTTCCCAGCACCACTTACTGAAGGGACTGTCTCTTCCCCATTTTATATTCTTGCATCGTTTGTCATAGATTAATTGACCATAGGTGCGTGGGTTTATTTCTGGGCTTTCTATCCTGTTCCATTGATTTTTTGTGCCAGTATCATACTGCTTTGATGACTGTAGCCTTGTAGTATAGTCTGAAGTCAGGGAGCCTGATTCCTCCAGCTTCGTTTTTCTTTGTCAGGATTGCTTTGGCTATTTGGGGTCTTTTGTGTCTCCATATAAATTTTAAGACTTTTTGTTCTAGGTCTATGAAAAATGCCATTGGTAATTTAATAGGAATTGCATTGAATCTGTAGATTGCATTCAATAGTATAGTCATTTTAACAATATTCATTCTTCCAATCCAAGAACATGGTATATCTTTCCATCTGTTTGTGTCATCTTCAGTTTCTTTCATCAGCATCTTATAGTTTTTGGAGTACAGGTCTTTTGCCTCCTTAGGTAAGTTTATTCCTAGGTATTTTATTCTTTTTGATACGATGGTAAATGGGATTGTTTCCTGTATCACTCTTTCTGATCTTTTGTTGTTAGTGTATACAGATGCAACAAATTTCTGTGTATTAATTTTGTAACCTGCAACTTTACCAAATTTGTTGATTAGCTCTAGTAGTTTTCTGGTAGCATCTTTAGGATTTTCTATGTATAGTATCATGTCATCTGCAAACAGTGACAGTTTTACTTCTTCTTTTCCAATTTGTATTCCTTTTATTTTTTTTTCCTCTGGTTGCCGTGGCTAGGACTTCCAAAACTATGTTGAATAAAAGTGGTGAGAATGAACATTCTTGTCTTGTTCCTGCCCTTAGAGGAAATGATTTCAGCTTTTCACCATTGAGTATGACATTAGCTGTGGGTTTGTCATATATGACCTTTATTATGTTGAGGTGTATTCCCTCTATGCCCACATTCTGGAGAGTTTATCATAAATGGGTGTTGAACTTTGTCAAAAGCTTTTTCTATTGAGATGATCATCTGGTTTTTATTCTTCAGTTTATTAATGTGGTGTATCACAATGATAGATTTGCAAATATTGAAAAATCCTTGCATCCCTGGGATAAATCCCACTTGATCATGGTGTGTATGATCCTTTTAATGTATCATTGGATTTGGTTTGCTAATATTTTGTTGAGGATTTTTCTATGTTCATCATTGATATTGACCTGTAATTTTTGTGTGTTTGTGTGTGTGTCTGTGTGTGTGTGGTATCTTTGTCTGGTTTTTGGTATCAGGGTGATGGTGGCCTCAGTTTGGGAGTGTTCCTTCCTCTGCAATTTTTTGGAATAGTTTCAGAAGAATAGGTGTTAACTCCTCTGTAAATGTTTGGTAGAAGTCACCTGTAAAGCCATCTGGGCCTGAACTTTTGTTTGTGGAAGATTTTAATCACAGTTTTAATTTCATTACTTGTGATTGGTCTGTTCATATTTTCTATTTCCTCCTGGTTCAGTCTTGGAAGTTTGTACCTTTCTAAGAATTTGTCCATTTCTTCTAGGTTGTCCATTTTATTGGCATATAGTTGCTTGTAATAGCCTCTTATGATCCTGTGTATTTCTGTGTTGTCAACTGTAACTTTTTTATTTCCAATTTTATTGATTTGAGCCCTCTCCCTTTTAGTCCTTGATGAGTTTGGCAAAAGGTTTATCAATTTTGTTTATCTTTTCAAAGAGTCAGCTTCTAGTTTCATCGATCTTTTCTATTGTTTTCTGTATTTCTATTTCATTTATTTCTGCTCTGATCTTTATTATTTCTTTCCTTCTACTAACTTTGGGTTTTGTTTGTTCTTCCTTCTCTAATTGCTATAGGTGTAAGGTGAGGTTGTTTATTTGAGATTTTTCTTCTTTCCTCAGGTAAGACTGTATCACTATAAACTTCCCTCTTAGTACTGCTTTTGCTACATCCCACAGGTTTTGGATCATTGAGTTTTTGCTTTCAATTGTCTCTAGGAGTTTTTTTATTTCCTCTTTGATTTCTTCAGTGATCCCTTGGTTGTTTAGTAACATATTGTTTAACCTCCACATTTTTGTGTCTTAGTTCTTTTTTTTTCTTGTAATTGATTTCTAATCTCATAGCATTGTGGTCAGAAAAGATACTTGATATGATTTCAATTTTCTTAAATTTACTGAGGCTGGCTTTGTGGCCCAGCATGTGATATGTCCTGAAGAATGTTCCATGTGCACTTGAGAAGAATGTGTAGTCTGCTGCTTTTGGATAGAATGCTCTATAAATATCAATTAAGTCCATCTGGTCTAATGTGTTATTTAAGGCCTGTGTTTCCTTATTGATTTTTCTCTGGATGATCTGTCCATTGATGTAAGTGGGTTGTTAAAATCCCCCACTATTACTGTGTTACTGTCAGTTTCTCCTTATATGGCTGTTAGCATTTGCCTTATATATTGAGGTGCTCCTATGCTGGGTGCATATATATTTACAATTGTTATATCTTCTTCTTGGATTGATCATTATGTAGTGTCCTTCTTTGCCTCCTGTAATGGTCTTTATTTTTATTTTATTTTGCTGTACGCGGGCCTCTCACTGTTGTGGCCTCTCCCGTTGTGGAGCACAGGCTCCGGACGCACAGGCTCAGCGGCCATGGCTCACGGGCCCAGCCACTCCGCGGCATGTGGGATCTTCCCAGACTGGGGCACGAACCCGTGTCCCCTGCATCAGCAGGCGGATTCTCAACCGCTGCACCACCAGGAAAGCCCAACGGTCTTTGTTTTAGAGTCTATTTTGTCTGATATGAGTATTGCTACTCCAACTTTCTTTTGATTTCCATTTGCATGGAATACCTTTTTCCATCCTCTTTCAGTCTGTATGTGTCCCTAAATCTGAAGTGGGTCTCTTATAGACAGCATATATACGGGTCTTATTTTTGTATCCATTCAGCCAGTCTATGTCTTTTGGTTGGAGCATTTAACCCATTTACATTTTAAGGTAGTTATCAATATTATGTTCTTATTGCCATCTTGTCAATTGTTTTGGATTTGTTTTTGTACATCTTTATTTTTCCCTTCATATTTTGGTTCCCTTCTCTTGTGATTTGATGACTACCTTTAGAGTTGTATTTGGATTGCTTTTTCTTTTGTGTGTGTTTATCCATTGCAGATTTTTGGTTTGCAGTTACTATGAGGTTTTGATATAGCTGTCTATATATAGACAAGATTGAAATTAAGAGACCAGCAACTTAAAACAAATGCATTTCCAATATCCTGCATTTGTACTCTCCTCTCCTCTTCTCATGATTGCTCATTTTGACATCTTATTTGTGTGTGGATGATTTCCTACCTTTACTGTGTTTTTGCCTTTACCAGCAAGCTTTCCCATTCGTAATTTTCCTGTTTCTAGTTGTTGCCATTTCTTTTCTGCCTAGAGAACTTCCTTTAGCATTTGTTGTAAAGCTGGTTTGGTGATGCAGAATTCTCTTAGCTTTTGCTTGTCTGTAAAGCTTTTGATTTTTCCGTCAAATCTGAATGAGAGCCTTGCTGGGTAGAGTATTCTTGGTTGTAGTTTTTTTTTTCCCTTTCATCACTAAATATATCATGCCACTCCCTTCTGGCCTGCAGAGTTTCTGTTGAAAGATCAGCTGATAACCTTGTGGGGATTCCCTTATATATCATTTGTTGCTTTTCCCTTGTTGCTCTTAATAGTTTTTCTTTGTCATTAATTTTTGTCAGTTTGATTAGTATGTGTCTCAGCGTGTTCCTCCTTGGGATTATCCTGTGTGGGACTCTCTGCACTTCCTGGACTTGAGTGTTTCCTTTCCTACGTTAGGGAAGTTTTAGGCTATAATCTCTTCAGATAATTTCTCAGGCCCTTTCTCTCTCTCTTCTCCTTCTGGGACCTCTATAATGCGAATGTTGGTGCATTTAATGTTGTCCCAGAGGTCTCGTAGACTGTCCTCATTTCTTTTCATTCTTCTTTCTTTTTTCTGTTCCACAGCAGTGATTTCCACCAATCTGTCTTCCACCTCACTTATTTATTCTTCCTCGTTTATTCTGCTCATGATTCCTTCTAGTGTATTTTTCCTTTCAGTTATTGTACTGTTCATCTCTGTTCTTTAAAGCTTCCAGCTCTTTATTAAACATTTTTTGTATCCTCTCAGTCTATGCCTCCATTGTTATTCCAAGATCTTGGATCATCTTTACTATCATTACTCTGAGTTCTTTTTTGGGTAGATTGTCTATCTCCATTTCACTTAGTTCTTCTGGGTTTTATCTTGTTCCTTCATGTGGAACGTATTTCTCTGCCATCTCATTTTGTCTAACATTTTGTGTTTGTGGTCTCCGTTCCTCAGGCTACAAGATTGTAATTCTTAGTTCTAGTGTCTGCTCCCTGGTGGGTGAGGTTGGTCCAGGGACTTGTGTAGGCTTCCTGGTGGGAGGGACTGGTGCATGTCCACTGGTGGGTAGAGATGGGTCTTGTCCCTGTTGTGGGCAGGGCCATGTCAAGGTGTGTGTTTAGAGGTGGCTGTGAGGTCAGTACAACTTTAGGCACCCTGTCTGCTGATGGGTGGGGCCAGGTCTTGGTGCCAAAATGGCAGCCTCTGGGAGAGCTCATGCCAATGAGTGTTCTCTGGGGTGTCTGCCATCAGTGTCCTTGCCCCCATAGTGACCATAGCCTTGTCCCTGCAGGAGGCTCTCCAAGACTAGCAGGTAGGTCTGGCTCAAGCTCATATGAAATCAGTGCATTGCCCTGGGTCCCAGTGCAGGTGAAGCCTTGTGTGCACCCTCTGAGAATGGAATCTGTTTCCCCCAGTCCTGTGGAGCTCCTGCACTCAAGCCCTGCTGGCCTTCAAAGCGAAATGCTCTGGTGGCTCATCCTCCTGATGCCAGAACCCCAGGCTGGGGAGCCTGATGTGGGGCTCAGAACTCTCACTCCTGTGGGAGAACCTCTGCGATATACTTTTTCAGTCTGTTGGTCGCCCACCCAGCAGGTGTGGGATTAAATTATATTGCAAAAGTGCACCTCCTACCATCTCATTGTGGCTTCTTCTTTGTCTTTGGGTGAAGAATATCTTTTTTGGTAGGTTCAAGTCTTTTTTGTCGATGGTTGTTCAGCAGTTAGTTGGGATTTTGGTGTTTTTGTGAGAGGAGGTGAGCTCAAGTCCTTCCTCTCTGCCATCTTGTCTCTCATCCCAGAATAGCCTTTTGTTTAAATTTTACTTTCATAACCTCCACATGTCAAGGCTTCACACTTTATTGGGAGCTTACAAAGATATGTTTTTAAAGAGTACCTTTATCATGGACGAAAGAAAAGTGTCTTTTTACTACTCCAGAGAGGCCTAAGAACATTTTGCTGGGCACTTGAATTCTAATTTGTTTCTCTTGATTAATAAATATCATTTGACTCTTCCAGGTGATATTTCCTAAAATGCATGGCTGAGTTGGAAATGGACAACACGGTTACTAGTGTCCCTTCCAAATTAAAAATTAATATGATTTTGTGCAAAACACCTTTCTGAAAGTAACATTTATTGAGCGCTTACCATGTGCCAAGAGGGCATGTTGAGTATCCTATTTAATCCTCAGATAATTTCAAACTATTATTATCCCCATTTTACAGATGATGAAATGGGAAAATAGGATAAATAACTTGCCCAGGGTCCCTGAGCTAGTAAATATCAGTCCAGGATTCTAACCCAGTCCATCTCATTCTCAAGTGCCAATTCAAGACATCTACCTTCTTGCAGAGATAACAGATTATGATTTTGTTATGGTCAAGGGGCTCATGTCCATTTTTTTCTTTGTCTTTCAGGAGATACAATATTCATCATTCTGAGGAAGCAGAAGCTGATCTTCCTGCACTGGTACCACCACATCACTGTGCTCCTGTACTCCTGGTACTCCTACAAGGACATGGTTGCCGGGGGTGGTTGGTTCATGACTATGAACTATGGCGTGCACTCCGTGATGTACTCTTACTATGCCTTGCGAGCAGCGGGTTTCCGAGTGTCCCGGAAGTTTGCCATGTTCATCACCTTGTCCCAGATCACTCAGATGCTGATGGGCTGTGTCGTTAACTGCCTGGTCTTCCACTGGATGCAGCATGACCAGTGTCACTCTCACTTTCAGAACATCTTCTGGTCCTCACTCATGTACCTCAGCTATCTTGTGCTCTTCTGCCACTTCTTCTTTGAGGCCTACATTGGCAAGATGAGGAAAACAACGAAGGCTGACTAGTGTCGGAACTGAGGAGGAAGCCATAGCTCAGGGTCATCAAGAAAAATAACAGACAAAAGAAAATGGCACAAGGAATCACATATGGTGCAGCTAAAACAAAACAAGACATGAGAAAACACACGACCCAAAGCAGCTTAGGGATAATTAGGTTGAGTTAACCCAGTAAGTTTATGATCCTTTTTGGGTGAGGACTCACTGAGTACACCTCCATCTCAAAGGACTGCTGCTGGAAGACCCCATTCCCTCTTTATCTGTCAACTCTAGGACAAATGAGAACAAAAGTGGGCCAGAGGCAGAGAAAGAGAAGGCAAACAAAAGCTATTAACAGTATATGAAAAAAAAGTGTATTTACTAAGTGTTATATTTCTCTAAGGATCAAAGAAGTTTACTTAAAAAACTGTGCGAACCCATACACACAATCCTTTCTAATCTTTTTTGACACTAAACTGGAGCCAACAGAAAAGATAAAAATGGAAGAGACACAGGATGTATATCTAGAACAATAATGCTTTTGCAAAAATGAAAGCCTTTTTAAGAAAGGTTGGCAGTTGTAGCCCCCATGAGAAAAGATGTCTTACTCACCTCCTGAGAAAATGGATATAAACAACTACATTTCAACTAAGAGGCTTGTTTCCCTTCATCGCACAGCCTCAGTCTAGTGAGTTTGCCAAAACCAAACGGGACACAATATTTTTCCAGGGTTCTTCCTGGAAGGAAGGAAATAATGCAGCCCAGTTCCTAAAAGGGCAGCCCCATCTCAGAGCATTTCTGATAGTTTAATTTCTACCCCTAAATGAGGTAGGAAGCATTATCCTTTGTTCTGTTGCCTCAGGCTTTCAAACAGAGGAGTAAATACAGAATAAAAAAGATACAACTCAATCAAATGATTTGAAAAACCGACTCTACTACCTGTAAAAAGGTGCAGCGCTGTACCGTTCTTGAGCTGGGAAAGAGAAAAAGACAGTGGGAAAGGAGCCGAAGATCAATATAATAGACAATAAGTATACCCCTCCCTCGGTGACTTCACACATATTCATAACTTTCAAATGAAACCCTGTGGTACAGTCCATATTGTCTATATTTTTGTGAATTTCAAACAACCTGCAGGGCTGCTCTTGATCTTGGGTAAACACTGTGTTTCTGCATCATCTGCGTTCGCTCCCTAAGGCAATGCAGAGGTGTTTAAAGTGCCCTCTGCTGGTCGAGCGGAGATACTTTGACAAACACACTTCATGGCAAGTTTGGCTGGAACAGTTGACAACAAAGGGCCCCTTATAGACTTATTCTTCAAATTTTAAATGATCTAAAATACTCACCATATTTTTGGCCAAATCAGAAGACATTCTTCCTGCTTCAAAAATTTTTTTAAAAGGGACTTTTGCTCTGGAACTCAGAAAATCGATTTATTAAGAGCCATATTCTTAAAAAAAAAAAAAAAAAAAGCTCGATAATATAATACCTGTAATATTTCAGTCCTTCTCAAGCCAAATAAATGTGTAAACATTCCTAGTATTTCAAAGAAGCAATTATGTCAAGTTGTTCAATGTGATATAATAGTATTCTCATTGGTTAAGTAGCTTAAGATTAGACAAACTAGATGAAAAAATTAGGGGCCACTACACTGCATAGATTAGACACACATAACCACACGTACAGGCACACAGATGAGGGGTCCACCGAACTTCAAAGCCCAAATGAATAGAAACACATTTTCTGGCTAGCAGAAAAAGAAGCTGTTGTTTATCTTTCTTGCTTTATTTGAGAGTGTACAGAAAAGGGATTTTTCAAATTATTTTTATATTATTTTAGCTTTAATTGTGCTGTCATTCATGAAACAGAGCTGCTCTGCTTCTCTGTCAGAGATGACAAGGGCTTTCTCAGCATCTCGTTTATGTGTGGAATTGAAAAGAATAAAATTTTATTCCATTCTGTGTGAATGGTCTGAACCATGAACAAAGAATCCGTGCAAACCAAGTCATGACTGATGGGGTGGAGGGCGGGGGGTATGCAGGGAAGGGAAGCTGTTACACCTGTGTTAAATTATTGTGAACAGTCTATGATGTCTTGACGTTGGTTCATAGATGAATTGATGGAGGAATGTATTATTTTTAGGGCAAAAACTGACACGAGCTGAAAAGATAAGGATCTATTAGTTATAGCAGGACCTAAGATGCAAATAATGTTATCTTGAGCTTTGAAAATATATGATACTGTGCAATAAGCTTTTTTTCTTAGAAAAAAAGCAGAATAATTAAAATGAGGAAAAGGCCAAATAACAGTTGACTTAAGCTCTAACTGGCCCTTCAGTTAAACTCAACTCTGGTTGATTTAATTTAATTATTTAATCCATTGATTTATCAGTGATCCTTTAATGCAGGTTAGAATAAGGAAATGAGCATAGACCTTAAATAGACCCTAAATGATGCTTCCAAAGCACTTTCATCTTGATACAGGTTCATACTTGTGTTCCCTTGTGAGATAATTTAGAATTTTTGTTTACAGATTGAATGTCTAATAAATAGTTTTAAAATTAGGTAAATATATCTAAAGGCATTTCCGATGATTATCATGGGAGGGAAAAAGAAAACACACCTGTAAAAAAAAATCTAAATTCTGGTATTACAGGTTCAGTATAATGTTTTTAACATCTCAGCTTAACTGCTCAATTATATCAAGATACGAGGCTGGACCACTAGCCCATGGCAAATCTGAAGCCTATCTGAGAACTGACTGCCACACAGAGAATCCTGCTGTCACTTAACATTCCAGAAAAACTTGGGCAGGCAGGTTTTTATAGCTGCCCCACTATGCTGCAATAGATTATCTTTCTATTGAAGATTTTCCACTGCATTCCAACTGCAGTTTGGTGAAAACATTCCTGGATTAAAAAAAAAAATTTTTTTAAACCAAATCTTCATACATAAATACATGCAATTTGATAAACAAGGTCTGAGCATCAACCCAAGTCTGCGTTTACAGTGAAAAACTTTCTAGCGAGAAATGCTCTATTCATAGAGCAAGAGGTTTTATCTGCACCTTCTAGTTTTGCTCATGAAAAAAGAGCCACTACTATATTCATATTCAATATCAGGCCAATGTACCAAGTTAAAACCATGTACTGAGGTGATTATTCCAGGTAACTTACTCCCATCCTTCTAACCATACTCCACTATAAAAATGAGGGGGCAGGGACAATACAGCTGTATATGTTGCTGAAGGGGAAAGAAAAAATTGAATATATCCCTCTCACTTCTCTCTACTAATGTAGCTCTGAGTCTAAAACTTTACTGAGTGGGGTTTCTGTAGAACTGAATGGAAGAACGCTTCTAGGAGACCCACAGAATTTTTTTTTTTAATCAGACATGGTATCTTTATCATAAGATAAAAATTTACATAAGAATAACAAAGCACCTGGAGTCAACTACACTGGAGTAGAAAGTTCCAGAAGTCTGGCCTGGTTCCCAGACTGCTGGGTTACCTGGGAGAGACAAGCTCAGGTTGCTATCTTTATTATGAGAGAATAGCCTCTCCTCAGATATAACTAAGTCAGCTCCAGCACATTCTGAGGGTTTTGGGTTTCTTTTCCAGTTTGGTCAATGAATGAATCTTTAACACAGTTGTTGGATTGGCCACGTGCTGACTCAAGAGGGCTATTAGGAGAGTGGAGAAGGTCAAACAGACCACCTCCCAGAGTTCAGGAGTGCTCTGAGTGGTGTGTGCATGGTCCATGTCTGTCTCATAGACACTTATTTCCCCAAAAATGTTTCCATCCTGAAAAGTACAATTGTGTGAGAGTTTTATGATGAAAGTTTAGTGGTCCAATCTTTTTGTTTTCGATAATAAATATTTTGCTATCGATTTGGGATGGTAGTAGAGCCTATTTTCGTGCTGTGAGTCATTGTCTCCTGTAGCTTAACTTGTTCTTCTGTCCCTTTTCTATTTGTATACAAGACCCAATTCTTTGTGTCTCAGACCCCTCACCAACCAAAAGAGATTTTGCTAAGAACGCACCACAGGGTTTGGCCTGTGGTGCGTACTCATTAAAGTGAGAGCTGATAAAGCAACGATACTCTATTTTGTGCTGACAATCAGTGTGAAGTGTTAGGTCCCAGTCTTCCAATGAACCAAAGGCCTCTGTACGCTGGTACGCAATATTTAAGCAAAACAAGCATCAGTGCAGTTATAGTATTTTCTTGAATGCCAGTTGTAACACGCCAGTTATAAATATCCTCCAGTCATATGGCAGAACCCATAGCTAAAGAGACCAGTTAGGTACACCTGTACAGAGCATCAGAGAATATCCACAAACCTGTTGCATCACCAAGTTACCTGCTTCATCCTCAGACAATCTGAAAATTCAGGGCTAGCAGAAGGGGGAAAAATAAGCCCCAGATTTCCCTTCCTCCTGAATCACACTTTAAAAAAAGTGGGGACTTCCCTGGTAGCACAGTGGTTAAGACTCCACCTGCCAATGCAGGGGACATGGGTTCGAGCCCTGGTCCGGGAAGATCCCACATGCCGCGGAGCAACTAAGTCAGTGCGCCACAACTACTGAGCCTGTGCGCCTAGAGCCTGTGCTCCGCAACAAGAGAAGCCACTGCAATGAGAAGCCCACGCACCACAACTAGAGAAAGCCCGCCTACAGCAACAAAGACCCAACACAGCCATAAATAAATAAATAAATAAAAAGTGAAACAAAAGTTATTCTAGCACTAAAGAGATAGACAGTGGGAACACACCCATGGCAGAGTTGAGGGGGATTAGGGAGATCTTAAGAATGGCATTTTGATTTTATGTTGAGCAGGCAAAAGTCTTGACATCAGACACACTTCACCGGAAATCCAAACCCCAAACTACATTGTAGTAAACATCTCCTAAAGCAACTGGTTAAATGAAAGAAACTGGTCCCATAAATCAGGGTCAAGCCATATTTGCAACACATTTAAGCCAGGATTGCAAGGTCCTGACTCATGTTGGTATTGAAACGCTGTTATTTTCCCAATGCTTGGCGGCACTGGGGACTTTTCTCCCCAGTGGGCAGAATCTAGAATTCTCCAGAAGTAGCCCCATAATGCTGCCCAAGCCTGTCCGATTCAGGCAGGTCTGCTCTCTTGGCGTGTTCAGGCAGGAGGTTGCTTGCTGCAGCCTTGAAAACCACCGGAAGATTCAGCCTCTTGGAGGCCCCAGCGCCTCTGTTCAGATAAAAGCCCGCCCATATAAGCCTCACAGAGCAAATCACAGCAATGCTGGAATTGTTATTTTCAAGTGCTTATTTCACGACATTAAAAGAAATATTTTTTTCTGGTATATTAAGAATAAAATCATAACTTTTGATGAAAACTAAACTATGTTTCTGGCTTCTTTTCTCTCTTGTTCTGGGCAATTCAAAGGGGGCGTCCAGGACACTAAGGGCTACTCAAAAATCTCACAAAGCCCATCCCACATTTGACTCCAATGTGTTCACGAAACACAGGTGAGTCCCTAAAACTCCTCAGTTCTCGAGCATAGACCAGGAATGATGTGGTCCCCAGATACTACTGATCAGAACCCCAAAGGTGTCTAGTGTGCCCATGGTGTTTCATGGGTGTAACACTTCACATGTTCTCCAGACCTGAGGGCGCATCAGAGCAGTCCTCATGGGGCAGATAGCCTAAGTTGGATCCCCACTTTACCGCTGAGGAAAATTTGTTCATTAGATCAAATGTCACAGAAGTAGAAGGAACGAGACGTGAACATAATCTCCTTAAATCCAATTTCACTGTAGCCATTCAAATTTTTTGAAAAGAAGTAGAGTATAAATGAATGAAATTCCGATGATCAGCACTGAACTAGGAAGCACTTTGCCATGTCACTGGACAAAGTGTTTCAGGACAAAATGTGTGATGGGGTAAACAGGAAGCACAGCACCTCCCTCCTAGGAGGGCCCAGTACGTCACACACCTGCTGGCTACTAGCAAGGGGAATGCAACCATCTACTCCCTGCTCCTACAATTTGGCCTTCTTCTAGTGTTTTTGTACGTTCTATTGTATGTGTTTTAGGTTAAATGGCTCATGGCATTCTTTATGGTTTTCTCTACAGTGTGCACAACAGCAATGTCCCGACAGCATTTATATTTAAAACTAAGAACCTGTTATTTGTGAAGGTTCTCCACAGCTAAATTACTATGAACATGCCTGTCTCTTTCCACATCATCTCAGAATAAATTAAGACAGAACTTTCTATTTTATTTGTAAACCATTTAATGTATGTTCTTAACTCAGGGCAAAATGGGTTGGTGGGGAGAGGGAGACCCATACTGCACAGAAAGTTATTTTTATTAACTTCACCAAAAAAAAGAAGAGCAGAAGCAAACCTTAGGGGTGCTTCTCTTTTTGACAGGAGTCTCAGAACCCAATACAAACAACTGCACCATCAGGTAGCTTCTGACAGGAACACAGTCTCATATAATGCAAGCTTCAGAAATGAATACAGCATGCATTAAAACATACAAGCATTTTATATCACTGTCTAGCCAGCAAAAATGCTGTGCTTATGTCACTTCAAGACCACGAAATATGTTATAGCAGGCTTCCGAGGAATGAAAAAATAAGAATGGGATCAGAATACAATATCTCAGCAACATGACCACTCTTGGCTGTTGTTTCAAAATGAATGAAATTAATTGGAGCCATAGTGAGTATCCTAAATCAATGGTCAGCACAGTTAGAATAACTAAAAGGTCTCCCCACTGGTTGGTCTGTAGCTGATGAATCTCCAGCACTGGTAGGTCTGAGGCAAGGTCTCAGTTATTGCCAAACACCTGTCCTGAGACTAAATGGGGAGGCCCTGCTGAGAAGCAGTGGTGGCCATAGGGACTTCCATTGTTGGGGGAGGGGTGGGCTGCACAGAGGGACCCAACCCCCTCCCCCCAAAACTGGACACTCACACATGTACAGAATTTCACACCCACTCTCCGCCTCAGCCCGTGATGCCTGCAAACTTGTGTCACCATAAAGGACTCTAGGCAAGACAAGAAGCTCTGGATCAGATCAGATCAAATTCACTATCCCATTTTACCCTGTAACCTTTTACATTTTCTTCTACTTTTCATTCCTTTTCATCTATAGACTAGTTGAAAGACATAACCATTGGTAGTCCACCTTATTTATATATGCGTTATAGAATACATATTTATACAGAAAAGATAACATACATACGCTCTCGGAAAACAACTTTGCAGCCTAAGGGTTAAAACATGTGGGCAGCCCCCTCCTGACACACCACTGCGACCTCACCTGAGATCTCACAGGATTCTGCAATCTTTGGTATTTTCAGCCCCTCAGGGCAAAAACCTTGTGTTACAGTCTGGGGTTTCATACACAGCTTCCTTTTCTATCGACTACACTAATTCCTTTCATACTAGAGGGAAAAACTGGCCCCCTGGGTGTTTCTCTGCTATGTTTTATTTATGAAAACTCCAGTGGGCGTTTCTTAAGGCAGCCAATATCTCTCTACAAAGAGAAGGCGAACAGTATTAGCTATTCCTGCATCCCGCCCAGCTCATAGCTCTATGTGAGTTACTATAAAATACCAGATCATTTTTGCAAAACGAGCACTTTGTCTCCTAATTAGAAGCAGTTCTGATTTTAACTTCGTTTTAGAATAATCAAATCAATACAACATAAATAAACCTACTGAGCTTCCAAATTGACTTAGGCGGCCATGCCAACTCATTTGTTCATTTCCACGTAACCCGAATTTCCCCCGGACCCACCAGCCTGTAGAGGCAAATTGTTTGCTGGTTTGTAGCTCCCACTGATGCAGGACCTCTGACTTCCTGCCAAGTCCCTTGCATCTAATTCTGGAAATTGCCAAGGGGTGTCTCACAGCCTCTATCAGGCATTTCTGTTATGTGGTCACTCCCACCCCACCTCCCTGCCATCCGTACCCGGCCCAGCTGCCATTTCATCTCTCCACTGGGCCTTGAAATCTCTAGGCCTGGCCAGGTTTAGCAGTTCTCAGCAGGCATCCACCACCCCTCAGAGAGGTAGGGTGCCCTCTGCTTTGCAGTGGGGCAAGAATGCCTCTTTCCCTTGGTTAGATGTGCTGTGTGAGAAAATCTACTTAGGAGCCAGACATGCATCCAGGAACCAAGGGATGGATTGGAGAAACGGCCATCACACTACATCAGAATGTCCATTTCCTCTGCTGCATGGGGCAAAGCTTGCCCCCAGGTTGAGCTCATTGGACCTCGTTTCTCCTTTTACTTGGATAAGTATTGCCCCTGGAAGGTCCTCAGCCCCACTATAAATGGACTCCTGTGACCACCACATCTGCTCCCCCGACTTGCCCTGACACATCTGAGCTTAGCAGAGGACACAGGTGGAGTTGCTTTTCTAGAAGTGCCCCAGGTCTCCTTCTGAAGCCCCATTATCTGTCCCCACCACAGGTCCAGACATATCTGAGACACACTTAAATTCAGCCCAGGCAGCCTGCCACACACATAAATAAATAATGAAATGCAAACATACTTAAAACAAGTGCTTTCTTTTCTAGTGAAAATCAGCTTTTGAATTAAACAGGCAAAATGCAGAAAGTCACAATAACTTCTTAGGTTTTCTCTGTTTATGCCTGACTCGTGGCCTTCCCATGTGCCCGTTTTGTCTGCCTGGAAAGTAGAGGTTAGGACACTCATGTTGAGTTCTCATAGCCCTGTGCTTTTCTACCTCGTGTGGCTTATCACCACGGTAAATAAATAATTAGTTATTTGTGGACTGCTGAAAAATCTGTCTTCAACAGATTACAAGCTTTATAGGACAAAGAGTCAAGTTCTCCTGTTCTCCCTGGCAACTTCACGGCCTGGGAGAGGGCTAAATGTTTGTTGAAAGGATGAAAAAAATATGATGTTAGAGCCTGTTTACATCTTCATTTTTCTTTTTGTCACATAAAAATTGTTTATCAGGAAAAGTCCTTATTACATCTGAAAAGCTATTTTAGTTCTTATCAAAATGTCCCACATTTACATATATATGTATATTTTTAAAAAGAATTTTCAGTTTTTTTCTGTATTTTGAACTGCTCCTTGGAGCTTAATTCTTAAGGAATTTTACTGAGCCTAACCACCCATTAAACTTTTTATTAAGAGAACTTTTAAACATATATAAAACAGAGAGAATAATATAATGAGCTCCCATATTCTCAGCACCTAGATTTTTAACATTTATTAACTTCTGCTACATCTACCATATTTGTTTTAAAGCAAATCCTGGGTGTTATGACATTTCATTCTTAAATATTTCAAGAAGCATTGCTTTTTAATAAAAAGGCATTACTCTTACATAACCACAGCATTGATATTGTGATACTTAGTAAAATTAGTAATAATTTCTTATTACCACCTAATATCCCAGCCTTTTTAAAAATTTCCCTGCCTGCCCAAAACGTCTTTGTTCAGAGAGCACCTCCTTGCTTTTTTTTTTTTCATGCTGAGTGATTTATTAAAGAATCAGGGTCAATGGTCCTAGGAAATTGTTAGATTTTTCTGATTGTTAGCTGCGGTATCATTTAACTTATTCATCTGTCCCTTGTATTGCCTATCATTGAAAAGTCAGATCTTAAAGTTTGATTAGATTCAAGCTATTTTTTGGCAAGTATATTTTAGGTGGTACTGTGTATGTCATATTGCTTCTCAAAGGAGGCATGAAACGCCTGTGTGTCCCACTTTTAGGGAGGCTGAGATTGACAAGGGGCTCAAATGGCAATCCACCCTTGATAATGTCCACTTTCCCCCTTATACTATGGGCTAGTACTTTGACATCTTTCAAATATCCAGTTCCCTCTAAACTTTCACCTAATCCTTTTGGCATCCATTTTGATAACAGTTGCCTGAATCATCTATTCCATTGGGGGATAAAAAAATTGAGATTTTATAATTTTGTTATTTTTTCCACATTTATTAACCAAAATTTTTTTGCTTAAAAAAAAAATCACTCCTTAAAATTCAACATCCATTCATGATAAAAACTTTTACTAAAGTGGGTATAGAGGGAACATCTCGACATAACAAAAGCTATTTATGACAAACCCACAGCCAACATAATACTCAACAGTGAAAAGCTAAAAGCCTTCCAACTAAAATCTGGAACAAAACAAGGATGCCCACTCTCACCACTTCTATTCAACAGAGTATTGGAAGTCCTAGCCTCAGCAATCAAAGAAGAAATAAAAGGTATCCAAATTGGAAGGGAAGAGAGCTATCAAGATGGCAGAAGAGTAGGATGTAGAGCTCACCTCCTCTCAGAAACACACCTACACGTGGAACGATTCACACAGAACATCTGCTGAACACAGGCAGAAGACCTCAGACTTCCGAAAGGGCAAGAAAACCACCACATAACCAGGCAGGACAAAAGAAAAAGGAGAGAAAGGAATCAGGACGGGGCCTGTGTCCCAGGGAGGGAGCTCTAAAGGAGAAAAGGTTCCTCCACCCTGGAATGTACCCTCACTGGCAGGGAGATCAGCCTGGATGGAAAGGGAGCTTTGGAGCCTTGGAGGAGAACACAACAAACAGTTTGAAAAAGGCAAAACAGAGTGACCTGCACAGATGGTGGGTACTGCCATCCTGTGCTCCCCAGCCTGAGACGCTTGTCCGCCAGTGTGGGCAAGGGCTGGGTGCTGAAGCTTAGGCTTCAGGAGTCAGACCCGGGGGGAGGACCAGGGATGGCTGCACAGAGACAGCCTGAAGGGGCTGGAGTATGACAACTGAGCGTGTCTGTGGAAGAAGACTGGGCCCGCCGGAGAGGCAAGGTGCCACTGTTGGAGCGCATACGAGGAGAGGGTGGGCCAACCATAGGACCTTCCTTCCCCCTGCGCATGCTCTCAGGGAACAGGACACTGCCTACAGGAGCTCCAGGGGCGCACATGAGCTGCTGCTGCCATCCTGGGTTGCAGAGGCAGGCACAGGCCACCGCCTCTGAGAGACTCCTGAGCAGGCACCAGTTGCTGCCCTCACCACCTGAGGAGCATGCACAGGCTGCTGCCACCACCACCGGACGACCAACTGCTGACCCCACCCAGCACGGGCCCCCTGAGCACGTGCAGGCCACCACACCTGCACACTCCCTATCCCCGGGATAACAGCCAGCACACACTGAGGAAAGAGGCAGCAAGCTTCCAAACGAAAAGCAGGCTTCTCGCCAAAAGTATGAAACCCACACAAGTTATGGAGGGATGCTCGCATATATAGTCTTCCAAGACTACAGTAGATAATTATTTCTCCTAAACTCACAGAGTAAGAGAAATACGAGTAAAATGAAGAAGCAGAGGAGCCACTCCCAGTTAAAAGACCAAGAGAATTCCCCTGAAGGAACAAACAATGAAACAGACCTCTTCAGTCTAATAGACAGAGATCAAAAAGGAGGTAATGAGGCAAGGAACCAAGACGGCAGAGTAGAAGGACATGCTCTCACTCCGTGTGAGAGCACCAGAATCACAACCAGCTGCTGGATAATCATTGACAGGAAGACACTGGAACTCACCAAAAAAGATACCCCACATCCAAAGACAAAGGAGAAGCCACAGTGAGATGGTAGGAGGGGCACAATCACAGTAAAATCAAATCCCATAACTGGTGGGTGGGTGACTCACAGACTGGAGAACACTTATACCACAGAAGTCCACCCACTGGAGTGAAGGTTCTGAGCCCCAAGTCAGGCTTGCCAACCTGGGGGTCTGGCAACGGGAGGAGGAATTCCTAGAGAATCAGCCTTGAAGCCTAGTGGGAATTGATTGCAGGACGTTGACAGGACTGAGGGAAACAGAGATTCCACTCTTGGAGGGCACACACAAAGTAGTGTGCACGTCGGGACCCAGGAGAAGGAGCAGTGACCCCAGGGGAGATTGAACCAGACCTACCTGCTAGTGTTGGAGGGTCTCCTGCAGAGGCGGGGGTTGGCTCTGTTTCACCGTGGGGACAAGGACACTGGCAGCAGAAGTTCTGGGAAGTACTCCTTGGCATGAGCCCTCCCAGAGTCTGTCATTAGCCCCACCAAAGAGCCCAGGTAGGCTCCAGTGTTGGGTTACCGCAGGCCAAACAACCAACAGGGAGGGAACCCAGCCCCACCCATCAACAGCCAAGTGGATTAAAGTTTTACTGAGCTCTGCCCACCAGAGCAACAGTCAGCTCTACCCACGACCCGTCCATCCCATCAAGCCTCTTAGGTAGTCCCATCCACCAGAGGGCAGACAGCAGAAGCAAGAAGAACTACAATCCTGCAGCCTGTGGAACAAAAACCACATTCACAGAAAGATACACAAGATGAAAAGGCAGAGGGCTATATACCAGATGAAGGAACAAGATAAAACCACAGAAAAACAACTAAATGAAGTGGAGATAGGCAACCTTCCAGAAAAAGAATTCAGAATAATGATAGTGAAGATGATCCAGGACCTCGGAAAAAGAATGGAGGCAAAGATCGAGAAGATGCAACAAATGTTTAACAAAGACCTAGAAGAATTAAAGAACAAACAAACAGAGAAGAACAATACAATAACTGAAATGAAAACTACACTAGAAGGAATCAATAGCAGAATAACTGAGGCAGAACAGATAAGTGACCTGGAAGACAGAATGGTGGAATTCACTGCTGTGGAACAGACTAAAGAAAAAAGAATGAAAAGAAATGAAGACAAAAAATAAAAAAAAGAATGAAGACAGCCTAAGAGACCTCTGGGACAACATTAAATGCAGCAACATTCGCATTATAGGGGACCCAGAAGGAGAAGAGAGAGAGAAAGTACCAGAGAAAATATTTGAAAAGATTATAGTTGAAAATGTCCCTAACATGAGAAAAGAAACAGTCACCCAAGTGCAGGAAGCGCAGTGAGTCCCATACAGGATAAAACCAATGAGAAACATGCCGAGACACATAGTAATCAAATGGGCAAAAATTAAAGACAACGAAAAATTACTGAAATCAGCAAGGGAAATACGACAAATAACATACAAGGGAACTCCCATAAGGTTAACAGCTGATTTCTCAGCAGAAACTCTACAAGCCAGAAGGGAGTGGCATGATATACTTAAACTGATGAAAGGGAAGAACATACAACAAAGATTACTCTACCCACCAAGGATCACATTCAGATCCGAATGGAGAAATCAAAAGCTTTACAGACAAGCAAAAGCTAAGAGAATTCAGCACCACCAAACCAGCTCTACAACAAATGCTAAAGGAACTTCTCTAAGTGGGAAACACAAGAGAAGGAAAGGACCTACAAAAACAAACTCAAAACAATTAAGAAATGGTCACAGGAACATACATATCAATAATTACCTTAAACGTGAATGGATTAAATGCTCCAACCAAAAGACACAGGCTTGCTGAATGGATACAAAAACAAGACCCATATATATTTTGTCTACCAGAGACCCACTTCAGACCTCGGGACACATACAGACTGAAAGTGAGGGGATGGAAAAAGATATTCCATGCAAATGGAAATCAAAAGAAAGCTGGAGTAACTATACTCATATCAGATAAAATAGACTTTAAAATAAAGAATGTTACAAGAGACAAGGAAGGACACTACATAATGATCAAGGGATCAATCCAAGAAGAAGATACAACAATTATAAATATACATGCACCCAACAAAGGAGCACCTCAATACACAAGGCAACTGCTAACAGCTATAAAAGAGGAAATCGACAGTAACACAATAATAGTGGGAGACATTAACACCTCACTTACACCAAATAACAGATCATCCAAAATGAAAATAATTAAGGAAACAGAAGCTTTAAATGACACAATAGACCAAATAGATTTAATTGATATTTATAGGACATTCCAGCCAAAAACAAAAGATTACACTTTCTTCTCAAGTGGACATGGAACATTCTCCAGGATAGATCACATCTTGGGTCACAAATCAAGCCTCAGTAAATTTAAGAAAATTGAAATCATATCAAGCATCTTTTCTAACTGCAATTGATTAGAAATCAATTACAGGGAAAAAAATGTAAAAAACACAAACACATGGATGCCAAACAATACATTACTAAATAACCAAGAGATCACTGAAGAAATCAAAGAGGAAATCAAAAAATACTTAGAGACAAATGACACTGAAAACACACGATCCAAAACCTATGGTATGCAGCAAAAGCAGTTCTAAGAGGGAAGTTTATAGCTATACAAGCCTACCTCAAGAAACAAGAAAAATCTCAAGTAAACAATCTAACCTTACACCTAAAGGAACTAGAGAAAGAAGAACAAACAAAACCCAAAGTTAGCAGATGGAAAGAAATTATAAAGATCAGAGTAGAAATAAATGAAATAGAAACAAAGAAAACAATACCAAAGATCAATAAAGCTAAAATCTGGTTCTTTGAGAAGATAAACAAAATTGATAAACCATTAGCCGGACTCATCAAGAAAAAGAGGGAGAGGACTCAAATCAATAAAATTAGAAACTAAAAAGGAGAAGTTACAACACACACCACAAAAACACAAAGTATCCTAAAACCTACTACAAGCAACTCTATGCCAATAAAATGGACAACCTGGAAGAAATGAATAAATTCTTAGAAAGGTATAACCTTCCAAGACTGAACCAGGAAGATATAGAAAATATGAACAGACCAATCACAAGTAATGAAATTGAAACTGTGATTAAAAATCTTCCAACAAACAAAAGTCCAGGACCAGATGGCTTCACAGGTGAATTCTATCAAACATTTAGAGAAGAGCTAACACCAATACTTCTCAAACTCTTCCAAAAAATTGCAGCGGAAGGAACACTCCCAAACTCATTCTATGAGGCCACCATCACCCTGATAACAAAACCAGACAAAGATACTACAAAAAAAGAAAATTACAGACCAATATCACTGATGAATATAGATGTAAAAATCCTCAACAAAATACTAGCAAACAGAATCCAACAACACATTAAAAGGATCATACACCACGATCAAGTGGGATTTATCCCAGGGATGCAAGGATTCTTCAATATACGCAAATCAATCAATGTGATACACCATATTAACAAATTGAAGAATAAAAACCATATGATCATGTCAATACATGTAGAAAAAGATTATGACAAAATTCAACACCCACTTATGATAAAAACTCTCCAGAAAGTGGGCATAGAGGGAACCTACCTCAACTTAATAAAGGCCATATACGACAAACCCACAGCAGACATCATTCTCAATGGTGAAAAACTGAAAGCATTTCCTCTAAGATCAGGAACAAAACAAGGATGTCCACTCTCACCACTATTATTCAACATAGTTTTGGAAGTCCTAGCCATGGGGAAGAAGAAAAAGAAATAAAAGGAATACAAATTGAAAAAGAAGAAGTAAAACTGTCACTATTTGCAGATGACATGATACAATACATAGAAAATCCTAAAAATGCCACCAGAAAAATACTAGAGCTAATCAGTGAATTTGGTAAAGTTGCAGGATACAAAATTAATGCACAGAAATCTCTTGCATTCCTATACACTAATGATGAAAAATCTGAAAGAGAAATTATGGAAACACTCCCATTTACCATTGCAACAAAAAGAATAAAATACCTAGGAATAAACCTACCTAAGGAGACAAAAGACCTGTATTCAGAAAACTAGAAGACACTGATGAAAGAAATTAAAGATGATGCCAACAGATGGAGAGATATACCATGTTCTTGGATTGGAAGAATCAATATTGTGAAAATGACTATACTACTCAAAGCAATCTACAGATTCAATGCAATCTCTATCAAATTACCAGTGGCATTTTTCTTTTTTTTTTTTTTTTTTTTTGCGGTACATGGGCCCCTCACTGTCATGGCCTCTCCCGTTGCGGAGCACAGGCTACAGACGCGCAGGCTCAGCGGCCATGTCTCACGGGCCCACTCACTCCACGGCATGTGGGATCTTCCCGGACCAGGGCACGAACCCATGTCCCCTGCATCGGCAGGTGGACTGTCAACCACTGCACCACCAGGGAAGCCCATCCCAATGGCATTTTTTACGGAACTAGAACAAATCTTAAAATTTGTATAGAGACACAAAGGACCCCGAATAGCCAAAGCAGTCTTGAGGAAAAAAAACGGAGCTGGAGGAATCAGACTCCCTGACTTCAGACTATACTACAAAGCTATGGTAATCAAGACAATATGGTACTGGCACAAAAACAGAAATATAGATCAATGGAACAAGATAGAAAGCCCAGAGATAAACCCACGAACCTACGGTCAACTAATCTATGACAAAGGAGGCAAAGATATACAATAGAGAAAAAACAGTCTCTTCAATAAGTGGTGCTGGGAAAACTGGACAGCTACATGTAAAAGAATTAAATTAGAGCGCTCCCTAACACCATACAAAAAAATAAACTCAAAATGGATTAGAGATCTAAATGTAAGACCGGACACTATAAAATTCTTAGAGGAAAACATAGGAAGAACACTCTTTGACATAGATCACAGCAAGATCTTTTTTGATCCACCTCCTAGAGTAATGGAAACAAAAACAAAAATAAACAAATGGGACCTAATGAAACTTCAAAACTTTTGCACAGCAAAGGAAACCATAAACAAGATGAAAAGGCAACCCTCAGAATGGGAGAAAACATTTGCAAACGAATCAACGGATAAAGGATTAACCTCCAAAATATATAAACAGTTCATGCAGCTCAAGATTAAAGAAACAAACAACCCAATCCAAACATGGGCAGAAGACCTAAATAGACATTTCTCCAAAGAAGACATACAGATGGCCAAGAAGCACGTGAAAAGCTGCTCAACATCACTAATTATTAGAGAAATGCAAATCAAAACTACAATGAGGTATCACCTCACACCAGTTAGAATGGGCATCATCAGAAAATCTACAAACAACAAATTCTGGAGAGGGTGAAAAGGGAACCCTCTTGCACGGTTGGTGGGAATATAAATTGATACAGGCACTATGGAGAACAGTATGGAGGTTCCTTTAAAAACTAAAAATATAATTACCATATGATCCAGCAATCCCATCCTGGGCATAAACCCAGGGAAAACGATAATTCAAAAAGACACATGCACCCCAATGTTCATTGAAGCACTATTTACAATATCCAGGTCATGGAAGCAACCTAAATGCCCATCAACAGACGAATGGATAAAGGAGATGTGGTACATATATACAATGGAATATTACTCAGCCATAAAAAGGGACAAAATCGTGTCATTTGTTGAGACGTGGATGGATCTAGAGACTGTCATACAGAGTGAAGTCAGAAAGATTAAAACAAATATCGTATATTAATGCATGTATGTGGAACCTAGAAAAATGGTACAGATGAACCGGTTTGCAGGGCAGAAGTTGAGACACAGATGTAGCGAACAAACATATGGACACCAAGGGGGGAAAACCACGGTGGGGTAGGGATGATGGTGTGCTGAATTGGGCGATTGGGATTGACATGTATACACTGATGTGTATAAAATTGATGACTAATAAGAACCTGCAGTATAAATAAACAAACAAACAAACAACAAATACTAATCTTTCTTTGGGTTATTTGTATGGAAATATGTTAATATAAATGTTTCAGACATTACATGAAATTTCTATAAATCTTATATGTTCTGGTATAATGTTATGAGTCATAATTCTAGTTATTAATTTAAAATGTATATCTCAGAAATAACTAAATTTCCTTGTCCAATGCATTATCATGAACTTTCATCAAATCTTTAACCATGGTCATTTTTAAGTCTTTTGTCATTTACAGACAGTTCTGGGTGTACTCTGAGGCTTTTGCAAAAATGTTCCTATAAAAGGATTTCATTGACAAGGAATTCATGGAAAAGACTCTGACAAGTACAGGTTTCTGGTAACTGACTATACTGATGAACTGAATGAATAAGCATTTTCAGAACGCTAATGGAAAACTGATTAATTCATAAAAGTGCTAACAAAAGATCAAGATAAAAAAATTAATTACATGGGGAAAAAAAGGAGGTAATGAAAATACTGAAGGAATTAAGAAAAGCTATCAACATAAATGTAGATTACTGTAAAAAGGAACTAGAAACTGTAAGGAGGAACCAAGAAAAATTAGAAAATTTGTTTGCTGAGACGAAAGCTGAGCTAAAGGCAATGAATACGCAGAAGATCAACTAAGTGATCTGGAAGATAGAATAATGTAAATCACCCAATGAAAAAAATGAAAACAATATAAGAGGCCTATGGGATAATATAAAGTGTGCCAATCTACACATAATAAGGATTTCAGAAGAATGAAAAAGAGAAAAGGGGATTGAAAATGTATTTGAAGAAATTATGACTGAAAACTTCCCAAACCTAAAGAAGGAGACAGATATCCAGACACAGGAAGCACAGAGTGTCCCAAACAAGATGAACCCAAACAGACCTGCACGAAGACACATTATAATAAAAATGGCAAGTTAAAGATAAAGAGGGTTCTAAAGGCAGCAGAGAAAAACAAAGAGTTAGTTACAATGGAACCCCCATAAGGGTATCACCTGATTTGTTTACAGAAAAACTGTGGGCTAGAAGGGTAGCAAGATATATTCAAAGTCTTGAAAGGGAAAAGTATGCAACCTAGAATACTCTACAAAGCAAGATTATCATTTAGAATAGAAGGAGAGATAAACAATTTCTCAGACCAGCAAAAACTAAAAAATACAGCAATACTAAACCTATCCTAAAAGAAATATTGAAAGGTCTTCTCTAAATAGAAAAGAAGCAAGAAGATATAGAAAAGAGGAAATCACAGTTGGAAAGTAAATCACTTAAATAAGCCAGTATACAGATCAAAAAGAAAAACTCTATTTGTGAAAGTGATGATAACAAAAGGAACAGCAAAAGGATAAACATAAAGATGTAAAAGAGGACATCAAAATCATAAAATGTGGAGGAGGAGAGTAAGAAAATGTAGATTTCTTTTTTTTTTAGAAGGTGTTTGAGCCTATATGAGTATCAGTCTAAAGTAAGCAGATATAGGAAGGAGTTAATATACTTGAAAAACAGGGTAACCACAAATCAAAAACATACAATAGATTCACAAAAACCAAAAAGAAGAGAAGCATAAAAGGAAATCATCAAACTGCACAAAAAAAAAGAAAAAGAAAGGGACAAAAAAGAAACAGAATCAACTGGAAAACAAGGTTTAAAATGGCAATAATTATCAATAATTACCTTAAATGTCAATGGACTAATGTTCCAATCAGAATACATAGAGGGGCAGACTGGATAAAAAAAACAAGAGCCTACAATATGCTGTCTACAAGAGACCCACTTTAGGGCAAAGGATACACATAGATTAAAAGTGAGGGGATGGAAAAAGATATTTCATGCAAAGGGAAATAACAAGAAAGCAGGGGTTGCAATATTCATGTCAGACAAAATAGACATTAAAACAAAGGCTGTAAAGAAATATGAAGGACACTATAAAATGATAAAAGGATCAATACAAGAAGAGGATTTTACACTCATCAACATATATGCACCTAATATAGGAGCAACAAAATACATAAAATGAATACTGACATAAAAGGAGAAATTGTTGAGAATACAATAATAGTAGGAGACTTTAACAATGCACTCACATTAATGGACAGATCTTGTAGACCAAAAATCAGTAAGGCAACAGAGGTCCTAAATGATACAATAGAAAAGTTAGACTTAATTGATATTTTTGGGACATTACATGTTAAAAAAACGGAATACACATTCTTTTCAAGCACACATGGAACATTCTCTAGGACTGACCACATACTAGGGCACAAAACAAACCTGAACAAAGTTAAGAGCATAGAAATTATTTCAAGCATCTTCTCTGACCACAACAGCATGAAACCAGAAATCTACCACAGGAAAAGAAATGAGAAAAAAACAATTACATGGAGACTAAATAATATGCTACTAAAAAATCAATGGGTCAACAAGGAAATCAAAAAGGAAATTTAAAAAAATACCTTCAGGTCTTCCCTGGTGGCACAGTGGTTAAGAATCAGCCTGCCAATGCAGGAGATATGGATTCAAGCCCTGGTCTGGGAAGATCCCACATGCTGTGGAGCAACTAAGCCTGTGCACCACATATACTGAGCCTGTGTTCTAGAGCCTGCGAGCCACAACTACCAAGCCCATGAGCCACAACTACTAAAGCCCGAATGCCTAGAGCCTGTGCTCTGCAACAAGAGAAGCCACCGCAATGAGAAGCCCACACACTGCAACAAAGAGTAGCCCTCACTCACCATGACTAGAGAAAGCCTGCATGCAGCAACAAAGACCAAAAATAAATAAATTATTTATTTTAAAAAATTACCTTGAGACAAATGACAATTGAAACACATCCATACAAAATCTATGGGATGCCGCAAAAGCAGTTCCTAGAGGGAAGTTCATAGTGGTACAAGCCTTCCTGAGAAAACAAGAAAAAATCATAAAAAACCTAACCTACCACCTATAATAATTAGAAAAAGAACAAACAAAATCTAAAGTCAGCAGAAGGAAGGAAATAATAAAGATCAGAGAGGAAATAAACAAAATAGAGATTTAAAAAAAAATAGGAGGAACTTCCCTGGTGGTTCAGTGGTTAAGAATCTGCATACCAATGCAGGGGACACAGGTTTGATCCCTGGTCCAGGAAGATCCCACATGCAGTGGAGCAACTAAGCCCGTGCGCCACAACTACTGAAGTCGCGCCCTATAGCCCGTGTGTCACAACTACTGAGCCCGCACACCACAACTACTGAAGCCTGTGTGCCTAGAGCCCATGCTCTGCAACAAGAGAAGCCACCACAATGAGAAGCCTGCACACCACAACAAAGAATAGCCCCCGCTCTCTGGAACTAGAGAAAGCCTGCACGCAGCAACAAAGACCCAACACAGCCAAAAAAAATTAAATAAAATAAATAAAAATTTTTAAAATCTGTTAAAAAAAATAGAAAAAAGTCAATAAAACCAAGAGCTGGTTCTTTCGAAGGGTAAACAAAATTAACAAACCTCGGGCTGGGCTCACCAAGAAGAAAAGAGACAGCACCCAAATAAACAAAATAAGAAATGAAAAAGGAGAAATATCAACCAATACCACAGAAATACAAAAAAGAATACTATGAACAATTATATGCCAATAAATTTGACAACCTAGAAGAAATGGACAACTTCATAGAAACATACAGCGCACCAAAATGAATCAAGAAGAAAGGGATAACTTGAACAGACAGATCACCAAAAGCGAAATACAATCTGTAATTAAACAAAAACAAACAACGAAGACAAAAACAAACTCCCTATAAGCAAAAGTCCAGGACTAGCTGGCATCACAAGTGAATTCTACCAAACATACAAAGAAGAGTTTTACCAATCCTTCTCAAACTATTCCAAAAGACTGAAGAGGAGGGAATACTCCCAAAGATATTCTATGAAGCCACCATCACCCTGACACCAAAACCAGACAAAGATACCAGACAAAACCAGACAAAAATAAAAATAAAATTACAGGCCAATATCTTTGATGAATATAGACACAAAAATTCTCAACAAAATACTAGCAAACTGAATCCAACAACACATAAGAAAGATCATACACCACAGCCATGTGGGATTCATCTCAAGTTTACAAGGATGGTTCAACATATGCAAATCAATCAATGTGATACACCACATCAACAAAAGAAACAACAAAACCACATGATCATCTCAATAGGTGCAGAGAAAGCATTTGAGAAAATTCAACATCCATTCATGATAAAAACTCTTTCCAAAGTGTGTATAGAGGAAACATACCTCAACATAATAAAAGCCATTTATGACAAGCCCACAGCCAATATAATACACAATGATGAAAAGCTGAAAGTGCTAAAATCTGGAACAAGACAAGGATGCCCCCTCTCACCACTTCTCTTCAACATACTATATTTAAAATAGATAACGAACAAGGACCTACTGTATATCACAGGGAACTCTGCTCAATATTCTGTAATAACCTAAATGGGAAAAGAATTTGAAAAAAATGGATACTTCTATATGTATAACTGAATCACTTTACTGTACTGAAACTAACACAACATTGTTAATCAACTATACTCCAATATAAAATAAAAACTAAAGGAAAAAAAAGGTCAGTCAGGTCTACTTGATCCAATGTGGTTTTCCTGTGTGAAACTCTAAAGCTGTGTTTTTGTTCCCCCTCACTGAAAAGACCATATGGCTTTCATTGTATAAAGATAGAATTTTATCCATCCATCTCTGTTTTAGCAGAAGTATAAATTCAATTACACTTGATAAAGATAAAAAGGAATCTTCAAATTGTCCATTACACAAAAATAAAATAAAGGACCCTTGTGCTGACTATTTAGCCCATGAACAGAAGTAAAATGTCACGTACATTATGGCAATTTCTACAGATTACAGCTACCACGATTTTATGTGTTACACTTTATAGGGAAGTAGAATAAACAAAATTCCAACAATAACAAAAAGCACTTTGTTTCCCTCCATATTTCTTATTGAAATATTTGAAGTACAAAACTAGTTATGGCCTAAGAAGCCTTGTAATATTTGACAACACTAGTGACCACTGCTGAAAAGGTTTGAGATTTTTTTAAACAAACAATCAAGAATGGATTAATTTGATACTAATTTTATCACAATGAAGTTTTTAGTGAAGGATTCCTATTATCAGATTTTTTTCTAATTTGTTACTGCTGATAACACAAAGGTTAAAATAACAGAAAATAAAAATGAGCCGAAGAACCAAATAGACATTTCTCCAAAGAAGACATAAAGATGGCCAATAGACACATGAAAAGATGCTCAACATTGCTACTTATTAGAGAAATGCAAGTCAAAACTACAATGAGGTACCACCTCACACTGGTCAGAATGGCCATCATTAAAAAGTCTACAAATAACAAATGATGGAGAGGGCATGGAGAAAAGGGAACCCTCCTACACTGTTGGTGGGAATGTAAATTGATACAGCCACTATGGAGAACAGTATGGAAGTTCCCTAAAAAAGTAAAAATAGAGTTGCCCTATGATCCAACAATCACACTCCTGGGCATATAACCAGACAAAACTAACTCAAAAAGATACATGCACCCTACATTCATAGCAGCACTATTCACAATAGCCAAGATATGGAAACAATCTAAATGTCTATCAACAGATGAAGGGATAAAGAAGATGTGGTATATAAATACAATGGAAAATTACTCAGCCATAAAAAAGAATGAAATAATGCCATTTGCATCTACATGGATGGACCTAGAGATGATCATACCAAGTGAAATAAGTCAGAAAGAGAAAGACAAATACCATATGATATCATTTACATGTGGAATCTAAAATATGACACAAATGAACTTATCTATGAAACAGAATCAGACTCACAGACATAGAGAACAGGATTGTGATTGCCAAGGAGGAGTGGGGGTTAGAGAGGAATGGACTGGGAATTTGGGGTTAGTAGATGCAAACTATTACATATTGAATGGATAAACAACAAGGTCCTACTGTATAGCACAGGGAACTATATTCAATATCCTGGGATAAACCATAACGGAAAAGAACATAAAAAAGAATGTGTATATGTGTATTACTGAGTCACTTTGTTCTACAGCAGAAATTAACATAACGTTGTAAATCAACTATACTTCAATAAAAAATAAATAAGAACAAATCGGAAGGGAAGAGGTAAAATTGTCACTATATGCAGATGACATGACACTATACAGAAAACCCTAAAGACTACACACAAGAGCTACTAGAACTGATAAATGACTTCAGCAAGGTAGCAGGATACAGGATTAACATACAGAAATCTGTTGCACTTCTTTGTGCTAACAATGAAACATCAGAAGGGGAAAGTAAAAACAATCCCTTTTTTTTTTTTCAGTGCAGAAGCAAAGGAAAGCTTTATTTTTCGATCAAAGAATGGAGAAGTGCAAGCTTGAGCTCTCGAGGACACGCTTTTCCTGACAGGCCCATGGGTGGGGCTTCTTTATAGGATTCTGGTCTGCAGGGAGGGGGTGGAGTCCTTGCGGTCCTGCACATGCATAAAAACAATCCATTTTAAAATCACATCCCCTCCCCCAAAAAAAACAGAATACATAGGAATAAATCTGACCAAGGAGGTGAAAGACTTATATGCTGAGAACTATTAAACATTGATAAAGGAAATTGGAGATGATTCAAAGAAATGGAAAGATATGCCATGCTCTTGGATTGGAAGAATTAATATTGTTAAAATGGCCATATTACCCAAAGCAACCTACAGATTTAATGTGATCCCTATTAAATTACCCATGACATTTTTCACAGAAATAGAGCAAATAACCCTAAAATGTATATGAAACCACAAAAGACCCAGAATTGTCAAAGCAATCCTTAGGAAAAAGAACAAAGCTAGAGGCATAACCCTTCCAGACTTCAGACAATACCACAAAGCTACAGTAATAAAGACACATTTGTGTATTGGCACAAAAACAGACATATGGACCAATGGAACAGAATAAGAGCCCAGAAATAAACCCACACACCTACAGTCAATTAATCTTGGACATAGGAGGCAAGAACATACAATGGAGAAAAGACAGTCTCTTCAGCAAGTGGTGTTGGGAAAGCTGGACAGCCACATGTAAATCAATGGAGTTAGAACACACCCTCACACTCTACACAAAGATAAACACAAAATGTCTTAAAGACTTAAATATAGACATGACACCATAAAACTCCTCGAAGAGAACATAGGCAAAACATTCTCTGACATAAATCATACCAATGTTTTCTTAGGTCAATCTCCAAAGGCAATAGAAATTAAAGCAAAAATAAATAAATTGGGCCTAATCAAACTTATAAGCTTTTGCACAGCAAAGGAAATCATAAACAAAATGAAAAGACAACCTACAGAATGGGAGAAAATATTTGCAAATGATGCAACTGACAAGAGCTTAACTTCCAAAATATACAAACAGCTCATACAACTCAATAACAAAAAATCAAACAGTCCAGTCGAAAAATGGGTAGAAGACCTGAATAGATATTTCTCCAAAGAAAACATCCAGATGGCCAATGGGCACATGAAAAGATGCTCAACATTGCTAATTATTAGAGAAATGCAAATCAAAACTACAATGAGGTACCAACTCACACCGGTCAGAATGGCCATCATTAAGGGATCTACAAGCAGGAATTAACACAATGTTGTAAAACAATTATACTCCAATAAAGATGTTAAAAAAAAAATCTACAAATAACAAATGCTGGAGAGGATGTGGAGAAAAGGGAACCCTCCTACACTGTCGGTGGGAACGCAGATTGGTGCAGCCACTATGGAAAACAGTATGGAGGCTCCATAAAAAACTAAAAATGGAGTTGCCATATGATCCTGCAATCCCACTCCTGGGCATGTATCCAAAGAAAATGCTAATTTGAAAAGATGCATACACCCCAATGTTTACAGCAGCACTACTGACAATAGTCAAGACATGGAAACAGTCTAAATATCCATCAGCAGATGAATGGATGAAGAAGATGTGGTATATAGATACAGATATAGATAAAATGGAATATTATTCAGCCATAAAAAAAGAATGAAATAATGCCATTTGCAGCAACATGGATGGACCTAGAGATTATCATACTATGTGAAGGAAGTCAGGCAGAAAAAGACAAATATCATGATATCACTTACATGTGGAATCTTAAAACTGATGTAAATGAACTTATTTCCAAAATGGAAACAGACTCACAGACATAGAAAACAAACTTATGGTTACCAAAGGGGAAAGTGGTTGGGGGGGGGGGGGAGGAGGATAAATTAGGAGTTTGGAATTAGCAGATACAAACTACTATATCTAAAATAGATCAACAACAAGGTCCTACTGTATAGCACAGGGAACTATATTCAATAACTTGGAATAAACTATAATGGAAAAGAAAAAATAATCACTCTTCATCAATTCAGGCAATTTGGGCACTCTAAAATACAATTTATGTAGGAAACTATACAGGTAAGGTAGGATAAATCCTTAATTCTTTCCTTAAATGATGATTATCAGAGTATCAGCCTGGTACAGCAGTGACTTCCAAAGGTGACAGATGAGTTTTGAGGTTCTTTTTTCCTTTGGCTCTCTTCTTTTTTTTGTTCTTTATGAACTCATGGATTTTTTTTTTTTTAAACTAGCTTCATTCACTTTATTTTTCCTATAGAAAACTATGTGGTGGCTACAGCTGGAGCCTGAATCCTCTGCACAGAAACTCTGGTGTGGGTCTTTACAAGATGGTCAGTGAATTCCTGATATGGAGACTTGGTGAACACCGTCTCTTTCCAGAGATCAGGAGTGAGATAACTGTAGGTCTTGGAAATGGCATCAAAAGTGGCCTTGGCCAAGTTGCCCAGCGTGGCAGTGCAGCCCCTGGCAGAGGTGTAGCAGTCGTCAATTCCAGCCACCATCAGTAGCTTCTTGGGCACAGGGGCTGAGACGATGCCAGTGCCCCTGGGGGCAGGGATGAGGCGCACCAGCGCAGAGCCTCAGCGGCCAGTCACCTTGCAGGGGACGGTACGGGGCTTGCCAATCTTGTTCCCCCAGTAGCCTCGTTGCACGCGGACGATGGAGAGCTTAGCCAGAATGATGGCCCCACTGATAGCAATGGCTACCTCATTAGAGCACGTCACACCCAAACCAACACGTCCGTTGTAATCCCCGATGGCGACAAATGCCTTGAACCTGGTCTGCTGGCCAGCACGGGTCTGCTTTTGCACAGGCATGACCTTCAAAACCTCCTCCATGAGGGATGACCCCAAGAAAAATCAGTGATCTCAGATTCCTTGATGGGCAAAGAAAAGAGATAGATCTCCTCCAGGGACTTGATCTTCACGTCCCTGACCAGGCGGCCCAGCTTGGTGACGGGGAGCCACTCCTTGTCCCCGGCCTTGCCTCCGCGAGCTCCGCGGCCTCGGCCCCGGCCCCGACTGCGACCCCGGCCGCGGCCGCGGCCCCAGCCACCGCTGCAGAAGCCTGCGCGGAAGCCATCGCGGCCTCCCATTCCAGGGACCCCGGGGCCTCCCGTAGCGCCGACGGCATCTGCCATTTGGTGCTTTTACGGAAAAAAAGCAATGAACTCATGGATTTTTTATATTTTCCACAGGTTTCAACAATTGTAGTCATTATTCTTTTTTGGCTGCTCAACGTATCGCGTCTTTAGGCAGTGGGCACCCTCGCGTCTTTAGGCAGTGGGCGCCCTTTAGAACGGCTGCTGTGTCCCTTTGGCGTGTCCTCAGACGTCTTTGGGAGCTTCCTCTCCTTTGGGCAGAACAGGAAGTCCCAAGCTCACCTGAGCTTTTCCTGACCCAGACCCAGAATCAAGCATTTCTCCAAGGAGTCATAGTTTCTTTTAGTGGGGGAAATTTCCCATTTTTTCTACTCTAAAATACTTACATTTCAAAATGAAGCTGAATTTAACTACATTATCAAGTTGAAAATCAACTTATTTCAAAGACTAAAAACCCACTTACGTGCTGCTCACGAAAGACATTTTAATGAATATCACCAGGCACACACAAGTAAGATTATCAAAGCACTTTGGGCATTTCCTCACTGGTTCTGCAATATTCCCATTAAGTTGGTACAAGATAGTTTATCCCCATCTAACAAGGTGAGCTGAATAGAAAAGCAGAAACTTAATTGTACAGAATATTAGAGGCATGTAAACCTTAAGGCAACAGTTACGTTCTCACTATTAACAAAAACCTAGTCAAGACTTTAAAGAAATTGTACAAAGCAGTCCAAAAACTATTATGCAAATGATACTAACCAGCAGTTATTTAATTAAATGTTAGTTAAGTAACTTAAAAGAAGTGTTTTGATCATAATTAAAAATTTTTATTTCACATAAAAATAGATAAGGATTAGCCAGGGATGTAATGTACTGGCTAGAGCAAACACTTATTTGGTCAGTAAATATTTATGTGCCTAGAAACATGAGATACTAACATTTAGTCTTTTGGGCTGTGACGTTTTAAATTAATTTTTAGAGATAGGATACTTTTCCTGTGACTTTAAATCAATCACAATTGAACTATTCCACAACTGTCAAAGGTAGGATTACAGTATCATGATCTCTTCAAAAGACTTAGACATATGAAGAGGAGATTGGCCTAATTTCCCGAGATATCAAATCCCTTGAGGTCCTTGGCATTTGAGAGTCCCTTGTTTTACACTGTGGTTTGGGTCAGGTTTCAAGTTATAAATCTGGGTTATTCTTATTTTGGTTGCCAACTTGTCATTATCACCATCCTAACCAGACCCAGCCACCTCATTGTCAGGCATCTATTGTACCAAAGAGTAAATGTGAACCAAACGTATTCCTCCCCGAGGGCTCTCTCTGGATGAATGGCCCAGGAGACTTCTAATAGGACAGTTTCACTATTGGATTCTGCCTCTTTGTGAGCAAATGCCTTGTCACCAGAGCTGTTACTCTTCACTCTTACTTTTCAGCTTCTTCAGGTCACAGGGCACCGTTGTGGAAAGAGCTCTGTTCTAGAAAGCAAGCATCCTAGGTTCCCTTGAAGCCCCTCTGTGAACCACTGTGTGTGATGCTGTGCAAGTCTCTGACCCTCAGTCAATCTCAGATTCCTCATCTCGAGATGATCTCTGAGGGTCATGTTGACTCCAACTTTTTCCCAATTAAAGTTACACATGTGTCTCCAAATTCCACGTTGGCAAAGAGAAATACGCTCAAGGTTAGATCCAGGCTACTTTATTTGCTTCACTGCACTTTGGTTCTTTTTAGCTGGTACAAACTCAATCAATACAATGAAGTGGAGAATTTAGGAAACCAGGTGAAAAAAACCCAAACAAACAGTAATTGAGGACTTAGACACCATCATCAACAACTTGACTGTTTCAAAATAGATGGGTTGACAAGTAGGATTGACTGAATTCACCAGAAGATAATCCAATTCCTCACTTAACTTCTTTGCTGGGACACTGTCTCGCTTCAAAGTAACCTGAATGATGTAAGCCTATAATGCCTCCTCCTGGTTATGGTTATGCCCTTGGAGGCCGTGTAGCAAAACAGTAAAGAGCATGTGCTCTGGAGTTAAAGTAGCTAGATATAAATCTTACTCTATCACTAATTAGCTATGTAACTATAGGCAGGTTACTTAACCTCTCTTTGCCCCAATTTCCTTATCTATCAAACATGGTTAGTAAAAGTACCTCCCTCATAAGTAAATACATTTAAGTTCTTAGATACTGCTTGGTACAGCCTGAGCCCTCAGTAAATATGAGCTAGTATACATCAAACCAAGCTACCATTCCTGACCAAAAAAAGAATTTTGATTTCTTTCAGCATATCACCATCACCCTTCATCACCCACCACCAAAAGCTCATGAGCCACTACATTTTTTACAGATCACACAGCACCTGTGGGGACACAAATTTTCAAGGCAGTCCAATAGAGAAACCATAACTTCCAAATATTTCTGGAACACTTTCTTCAAGCGATTACCTATCTGGTTGCAAATCAATCAAACCCCTGCTGGACCAGGATTGCTCTCCTGAGAGCTGTACAAAAATTCTCTCTCCTGGCAGGGGAAGCAATCCACCTCTTTGGCATTTTTTTCCCTGAAAGGTCGTATCTACTTGTGGTCTTAGACTTACGCTGAAATGTGTAAGTCTCCCTTTCAACAAGATTCTTCAGCCCACGCCTCCTATACCACAGACCTCAGCAGCTCTCACTTCTAATACTCACAACCAAAGACTTGAACAGAGATTGAGCACTTCCTGTCCCCATGATTGCTGCAACCAGTATACTATTTTCATAAGAAAAATTTATAAATGGGTTTCATTAAATGCAAAATTTCCCCTAAATTCCTTCATGTATGCCGAATGTGGGAAGAAAATGAAAGTTACCTTCAGAAAAGTACTTTTTTTCCTTTTCTGCCATGAGGACTAGTCAGAGTAGCTTGAAACCCTAAGAACATGCCTGAGACTTATTTGCTTGTCAATTACAAATAGATTCACATTTATAGTTCCATAGATCACTCTGGAAGTTGCCCAGCAGCTTTCAGAAAAACAATTTCTCAGGTGCTTACATGACATGATTGAGGCAAAATGGATTTTTCTACCCAAAATGTAAATTAATTCTGGTTCACATATTGAAGTGTGTATTTTGGTAAATATATAATATGATACTGTATCCTTCTTAGCTAGCTGTAAGCAGGAGACAGTGGATTAATTCACAAACTTGGAAACTTTGCCTGGATTACAGCTGAGCAAAAAAAAATGTTTTCTTACCTCAGAAACCAGCAGACAAACATGCTTAGGAGAGGAGTGTCAGGGGAATGCGTTAGGAGGCCTGTGGGGAAAGAGAAGAGAAAAATTACTACCATACACCTTTTTATTAACACTCTATTTAATAAATTTCACTTGCTTTTCCCCTTCAAATTAAAAGGATTTTCCAGTTAGAACATTCCGGCCTAACATTAAGGAAAACATTGCCTTTAGCAGAAAGAAAAGAGCTACCGTCAGCTTCACATCAACCGTGAAAAGGAAAATTTTTCCAGTTGTAAAACTACAAACTGCTCTTCAATAATATCATCCATCATGATAGCAACGACAGCCGTGAGGGAGGTTGCTGGCGCCCCACCCACTACCACCTGGAGCGCCCCTCCCCCCCAGCTGCTGTGTTAAAGGATGATTAAGGAAAACAATGTCAGTGACACAAACAACGTCATGACGCAGCCAGTCTCCACTTGAAGAACTGAAAATTGGGTCAGAAGCCAGGAAGCTTTCAGAGGATAAAAAATAACGAACAAGGAAGAGACAAATAGAAAACATCTGATTGGCAGGGGCCACGTAGTCAACCTGCCCCGGGGTGAGAACAAGGAAATTAGTAGAGTCCAGAGTTGGCTTGGCGTTAGGGGATTGGCTGGCTGGATACACTGCATTTCCGGTCAAGCGAAGCATTTACAGGGACACACAAGTTATCTCAGTGTCTGTTTGCTGATGCGGCACCCCAGGAAGGGGGGGCTCCACCTCGGGCCTAGAAATTCAATTCAGCAGCTGACGACAACTCACTGGAGAACTGCCCACTCTCTCTGCGTGTGTACTGGGGCTGTGGGCGTGGGCACAGACAACGCGGACCGCCATCAGTTACCGACTGATGTTGAAACAAAAGATGGGCCCACTCACCCCGGGGGGGGTGGTCAGTCCTGCAGTGCAATTCCTGCCCCAGATCTTCCACAGGGGAAAGCTGGTCTCTAGCTTACATCACACCCTTGTTTAGTTTTTCCTCTCTGCCCTATCCCTGATTCCTTTACTCCTCTTCTCCAGAAAGCTTTCTTCCAATAAATAACCTGAACAAGAAACTGCGCATCAAGCTCCTTCCAGGGAATCCAACCTAAGAGGGGTGGTATTGCATTTGGTCCCAGGAAGCAACGCTGAGGGTGGAACGCTCTGCATCCCTACCTGGCCAGTTGGAAAGAAGGCTCACGTCACGTCACTGGTGGGAGGTGGAGGGCTGCTAGTTCCCAGCTTGGTGATTGCTAAGACCTTTACCTGTGGAGAACATGGTTGGGATTTGGGTGGAAAGCGGCCCATTAACTGGTTCAATGAGATAGGCATTTAGGGTATGCGGGAAAGAGTAACTGTAAGGCCTGGGAAACTTAAACAAGAGAAAGTGACTGGCAGGTCTATTGATTAACAGTTTAAAGCAAAGTATGAGAGCAAGAAAAGAAGGAACCTCTGGCAGCTTTTTACAATGACCCTCATCTCCTGCAGCTGGAAGACTTAATGGTAAGAACAGAAGTTGAGAGAGGGTTGGATTCCCAGCAAAGACCAAAGTCAGGGCCTTGATGGGGAAGAAGCGGGAGCCTGAGAATTGGCATGGGGATCTCTGGGTAGATGCACTTGAGAACCTGGACAGACCCCCTCCAGATTCCTATGAACTCCGGGGGCTTGCGGTGGAGGCCCCTCCCCAAACACACACATTCTTACTTGAAGAGGTTTCGCTTTCTCAGCTGCCTCACTGCTTGCCCTTGTCGTGATCTGCCCCCCGTATTCCCTCTTGGCCATCACACCCACAATTAGGGTCAAATCTCAGCATAACCAACCAAGGAACTGCTGGGTTTGCCAGGATAGAGGGGGATTGTCTTCCCAAGCACCACAGGGCCAGGCTAACATGAATCAGTAGGCGCCCATGGATGCTGGCGGGGCAGGGATGTGGATCAGGGAAGACAGGAGGGTGCGGAACAGGACTCATGCCGTGGAAAGGATTCGTTCAGGGTTTCCACTGCTACTTTCCGTTCATTTGAGAGACATCACTTTATTCCTGGGGTAGCAAACTGTTTGGTCAGCATGATTTTTCTTATACATGTAGTTTGTGATTTGAATGCTTTTATGCAGAGCCCACAACTCCCTAGTCTGTTATATGCGGTAGAATTATGTGGTCGTGTTACTTCCCTGGCCCTTGAAGATATTTGTTAGTTGTCCTGCTCTTCTCTCTGCCCCTTTGCTTTCAAGCATCAATTAAAATTCTCTTTATTGCTTTTTGAATCCCCTGAAAAGGCTTATTGCCTTTCTTTTAACATCTCTGTTTATTTACCCATTTAAACCTGGCTGTTTGTCTTATTATATTTAAATTCTATCACAATTTAACTGTAATTAATTCCTTATTTATTCATTCTTATCCAAGCTTCTAATCCTTCAGATTGCCTTCCAAAACATCTATATATTATCTACTGTTCGTGTGTGAACTTGGTTTTCTGTCATTTGTCACGTATGAATTTATAAAATGGTATATATTACAACATGAAACTTTTCACAATCTATTACGGTGGGAAAGATAATTTCCCACTAAAATGTTTGTGTTAATTAACAATTGATCATATGCTATTTACCAGACACCTTGCTTAAATGCATTATATCATAATCCTCACAACAGCCCTATGAAGTAGTTAATATTGTCTCTGTTTTACAGATAAGAGAAAACAAGAGGAAAGTTAAACAACATATTCAGTCACACATCTAGTGATTGAAAAAAGCTGGGCTTGAAGTTGATTAACCTGAGATCAGAGCTCCTGCTCTTAATCACCACATTGTTCTAAAATTCGTTACTACCTTATAAATATCAACTTATTCTAGAAGAGACTCTTAAATCTCAGTCAGTTATAGCCTTAAAAATTTAACAAAGTTTGGAAAGACATCTATTTCGCAAAATAGTTTGACAGCGTTTGTGTGTTATTTTCCAAAACATGCAAATAGAAAAGAAGGAAAAAATACTTCTAAAATGGTATAAGGGAACAAAGGAAATTCCCAACTCCTTTCTTTTAAGTTCTCTGTCCTTGTTGGCTTACTTACTAATTCTTTTGCCTCATAAATTCCTCTACCTCATTTTTATTCACAGGGATTAAAACTACAGAATGAAAGGAAAAGAATCTCATGTGTATCTAACACTAGATAAGGTCCAATCATAAGAAAACTTACAATTTCCCATTAAGCCTGCCAGCTTTTAGATGAAGTTTAGCCTCCGACACAGGACCAAGAAAGACTCACCGGCTCCAGCTCACAGCTCCAGCCACCATTGCCTTGTTCCCCTTCCTTCAATCATTCTGGTGTGTTCTCAGTTCTTCCAAGGAGCCAGCTGCTCCCCATCCAAGGGCCTCCACGTTCACCTGCTCTTGTGGTCAGAAGTGGTCTTTCTACCTCTCTCTTCCTCCTGTCAAACTCTCCCTTCTCCTCCTTCCTGTCTCAGCTTCAGTGTCAGATCCTCAGGGACGTCTGTCTGGACCCTGGCAGACCAGGTTAGAGTCTAGCACCTCACGCTGCAAGCAGGTTCTGTCCTCATCATCACCATTCTAGTCCCCAGATGGTCTAATACGCTGTGAGGTGGGTCATTTTATACCCAGCATTCTGTGCAGTCCCTGCAACATAAGTAGAGTCTCAACATTTTTTGAAGGAACGAATTGAACATAAAAATAAATGAATAGGGCTTCCCTGGTGGCGCAGTGGTCGAGAGTCCTCCTGCCGATGCGGGGGACACGGGTTTGTGCCCCGCTCCAGGAGGATCCCACATGCCGCGGAGCGGCTGGGCCGGTGAGCCATGGCCGCTGAGCCTGCGCGTCCGGAGCCTGTGCTCCGCAACGGGAGAGGCTACAGCAGTGAGACGCCCGCGTACCGCAAAAAAAAAAAAGTATAAACAAAGTGAGGAGAGAGTGGGCCAGAGCTAGAAAATTCTTGTTAATCATCCCAGGTTACTTTTACTGCTTTCTGTCCCCACTCTCTTGAACCCACTTATTCCTCAGCACCACTTCCCTTCATTTCCCCAAGTAGCTGGGGTTCCATAAGTGAGGCCCATGTGGAGTTGCGATGGCGTGTACCACGCAAGAGCTCACACCATGCCTCCTTGAGCTGTGCACGAGCAGGCAGTGTCAGTCCTGGTTAATTAACCCCCATGACACTTTTCAAGCACCCTCCATTCGTCACTCAGTAATAAGCACAATCCTTGGTTTCTAAATTTTCTCATTATCTGTAATTACTCTTTGAGGCACATGAGATGTTAACAGGAATAAGTACAATTATCCAGCTTTGCAATGAGAAGCCATACTTACCGACACTGTGATTAGGACGTCACTAAATATAGATGTGGTCATCTTAGGCTGAGTGCCAGTTCAACCAAATGATTGAAAGGCACCTTTTCCAGATGGCTGGGCTGATTGAAATCAGATGATTATATCATGTTTTTACTGCATATTTGTCCAGGAATATAAGGGAGTATTGTTATCAGAATGTTATCAAAAAGTGTTGAGGACTCTTGGAGGCACAGGTCTAGTAGTCTGAGTAGCAACAACTGAGAGAAGTGGACTGAGAAAAGAGAAGGAAAGGAAAGCAGATCTCTTATCTCCCCATCCCATGGGGAGTGCCAGGGAAATATCTACGGAGGGTAGATTTGCCCAAGAATCCTACCCTACCCCACTCCCCCATCCCACTCTGCTCCACCGAATCCAGATGACCCTGAGAACGAAGGGTCTCCTCCTGGTTTCCACGGCTGCTACACAATAAACTGATTGGCGTCATTTCTCTCTACACCTGCCTCCTGATCTGTTGGGGGATTTCATAAACCTCGCTCTGGCAGTGTCTCCACGTAGCCTACACAAACAACCTACAGAAGTTTCAGTGGAGAAAGATATTTACGTAAACACAGCAAAGCCTCCGAAACTCAAAGAAATTATCTTGCAAAAATGTGCCCTTGATTATAAAAGATGTATTCATCAGGATCCACAAATAACAGAAACCGAGCTCACGATGGCTTAGGCGAAAAAGGTACTGGATAGTCCACAGATGGTAAGGTCAGATCAGTATAGCTGGGGCCCGTTGTTAAAATGTCAGTGATCTTTCTCCGTCTCTGTCTCTCTATGTCTCTCTCTTTCTCTCCCTCCCTCTCTCACTCTCTCACTCCCCAGTGTTGCATTTCTCTTTGTGGGATTCCGTCTCTGGCAGGCTCTCCCCAGGGGGTGGCAAAATGACTCCCAGCTGCACCATCATTATGTCTTATCAGCGTCGCATCTCTGGCAAAAAGAGCGGGAGTAACTCTCTCAAGAGCCCCTGCAGAAATCCCAGGATAGAGTATTATTATCGTGATTGAGATCAAGTGTTCACCTCTGGGGCCGGTCAATGTAAACTTAGGGATGAGAAATGCTGATTGGCCAGGCCTGGATCACATGGCCAGGAGATGAGCTCAGCCCCATCTAAGCTGATAACTGGGAAACGCTGTTGCCCAAAGAAAGAGCAATAAGGAGAAACGAGCCCCAGGCTGATAATAAGATAGTGCCCATTTCCGAAGGCACAGGGCTTTCTGCTTTCTAGAGGTATCTACTCCCCTGCCTCATTCCCCATTTGGCCTACAGGAATCTTTCCCTTCTTTGGGCTGATTGGTTCTCCTACAACAACAAAAATAATAGTCGCTCACCCTTATATGATACTTACTATATGCTATTTACATGTTTTTATTTATGTATTCCTCACAGCTTCATATGAAGTTGTTACTATTACCACCCACATTTTATAGATGAGGAAACTGAAACACAGAGAAGAAAATAATTTGGCAGCTTTACACAGCTAGTAAGTGGTGGAACCGAGGGGCAAGTCTAGCAGGCTGGCTCCAATGGGTACTAACGTCTACCTTGCTATTTTGCCTTTATAATAGTTTTCTTTTGTTGCCATTTTATACAATTAGACTGCTTAAAGCATGGTTTCAAAAGCAAGGATGATGCTGAAATCTTTTTCACTCCAGGTTTACATAGAATTCTAATCTCAGAACTCAATGACTCTGTAGTGGGTAAAGGTAATTGAAATGTCTTAAAGATTTTTACATGTTGAGTTTTTGACTCGATCCAAAAAAAGAAAAGAAAAGCCTTGGAAATAGAGGAAGTCTCAAAAAAGATCCTCTATAACAGTATTTCTTAAGCTTCACTTATTCACAAATTTTCTATATCCATACAACACCTCAACTATTATTTACTTGGTATTTTTATTGAACTTGATCTTAAATTGACTCACTGTTTATTGGCCCTGACTCCAGCCTGAAGTACCTGAAATCATGGAGTTGGTGTTCTAATCGTCTTTTTCCTAAAACATATTAAAAATAAGCACCTGGGAAATCAAATTACAATGAGATAACACTCATGTCACCAGAAAGGGTAAAATTAAAAAGACTGACAATAGGACAACCAAACCACTCATGCATTATTGGTGGAAATATAAAATGGTACAAGCGTTTTATATTTTTTCTAAAGTATAGAAAAAATCTGTTTCTTATAAAACTAAAAGATACACCTAGCCTATGACCTGGCAGTTAGAATCCTACCTGAGAGAAATAAAAATATATTTACACAAAAAGACTGGCGTCAGAATGCTTATAGAGGCTTTATTCATGATGGTAAACTGGAAACAGACAAGAGAACAGATAAACAAACTGTGGTCTATTAACAGAATATTATTCAGCAACATAAGGGAATAAACTACCAATGTACACAGAAAAATGAATGAAGAAAAAAATTAAGCTGAGTGAAAGAAGTCTTACACAAAAGAATACATATCATATGATTCCAGTTAATTGAGGTTCTAGAATAGGTAAACTTATCTATGGTGAAAAAAAACCAGAACAGTGGTTACCTGGGGATGAGATCGGGACAGAGACGAAGGAGGAACAGGCATAAGGGAGCTTTCTGGGGTGATGGTACTATTCTGTATTTTACAGGAGTTTGGGCTACATAGGTATATATATTCATTTTGTCAAACTCAGTAAATTTTACTAATATAGAAAAGTAAACTAAATAGATAATCAATAAGGACCTACTGGATAGCACAGGGAACTCTACACAATATTCTGTAATAACCTATGTGGGAAAGAACCTGAAAAAGAATAGATAGGTGTATATGTATAACTGAATCACTTTGTTGTACCCCTGAAACTAATACAACATTGTAAATCAACTATATCCAAATATAAAATAAAAATATTAAAAAATGCAAAAAAAACCCAGAAAAGAAAAAGAAGCTATAAACAAATATTGAACTCATTAATAACCTGCATGCAGAAGGGTTTTAGGGGAAGTGCACCAGTGTCTGCAATGCATTAAAAATAAGATGAATCGATGGCTCCATCAAGGGGTGGCTAGAAGGTTAGATATGTGATGAAGCAAGTACAGTGCAATGTTGATGGAGAATCTAGGTGGTAGGTTTATGGCTGTTCGCTGTAAAATTCTTTCCAATTGGCTGCATTTTGAAATTTTCCATAATTAAATGTTGGATGAAAAGTAAATACCTAACCGTTAAAATAAACTGTTCACTTAGCCACCACTTGAAAGCACTTCATCTCCCTCCAGTGGTACGTGTTCAGAGCCTGCAAACACTGCTGGAGCAGAAACTTGCTTTTTCTTGACATCTAGATTTGCAGAAGAACATCTTTCCAGCTCTGTTTAAGCCTATAAAGCTGACTGAAAAAGTTGTGGTTCAGGTTCATATACATCTCTTCACTTTTCAAGTCACAAATTACACATTTTCTCCTATTTGTCTCAATTCCAAGCTTTCCTGAAACAAAGGAACAACTGACTAAAATTTTGTAAATGAGCTCTATTCTCCTTCAGGAAGGTCATTCTTTAGGAAAAGAGAGGGATTTGGCTTTTGGACGTCTTGGTCACTGAACAGATATGTCTCTAATTTAACAGCATGATGGAAAAAAATGAAAGCTGATCATTATGGAACTTTGTAAGTTTTATAGGTGCCGCCACTTAAACCATTGCCTGAGATACTGTTAAAGTTTCAGTTACAGTATGCAGTTATCAAATATTTGAATCCAATAGCAACCCATATCAGTAGTGATTTGGACTAAAATATATTTGTGTGACAAATAAATGACTGTCATTCACAAGGTTTAAACAATAGTCCTTAATCAAAAGAAATTGAGAACGCTAGAGAAGCAGAGCAAGCAATATAAAACAAATTAGAATAGAAGATTTGGAGCTAGGCAGAATAAACAAAATGATTATTTTTTAAGCCATGACAATTACTATCTTGATCAAGGAAGAAAAGCACTAACAACAAATATTCAGCAGTCTGAAAGAGTTTGAATAGCTATTAGCATAGATTAAATTTGTGTAGAAAAAAAAATAGCACATGGGCTTGTTACTTGCTATGGTATCCAAAAAAAATTCAATGCCTATAAAATGCAGAAATTGTTCTAATTAAGCAATGATAATGACTCTGTTTATTAGAATTGTAATTCAAATGCAAGCTTCCATTTTACATAATCTAGCACTAAAATGAATAAATTAATTGCTTTTAGGAAAAAAGAAACCCAGATTGCTATTTGCTTTATATCTGTGTATATGTGTATAAACTAATAGAGTGTAGGAATCAGATCAATGTTTCTTCTTCTTATAATATCTACATGAAAGTTATACTTATTAACTACCTAGATGAGATCTACTCTTAGACAAACTAATGATAACAAGTTTATTTGAAATTTTAAAAAAATGACAGTGATGCAAAAAGAAAAATTATTGAGCAAACATTAAGACTATAAGCCTTCAAAACTGCCTTCTAAGGGAAGAGGCAAACCTCTGTGGCTATAGCCAAATATAAATTACAGATCACTAAAAAAAAAAAAAAAAAAAAAAAAAAAGGACAAGAGAGGATCCTGCCAAGAAAACCAGAGTAAGGAAACTATGGATTCTGTCTTGATCTCTCCCATTTGGTAAAATGGAAAACTCTTGTTGAAACCGTGTGATGAACAGACGAACATGACTGGGATCATGCATAATGCAGTGGTACAGATGCTGACAGATTCACACAAAGACACTTCCATTTATTTTTCATGGGTTTGAAAACTGATCTCTACAATGGTCCCAGGTGAGTGTATTTTTGGCTTAACAAATCTCCCAGAGTACTTTGATTTTCTTTGCATCCTAAATGAAGCTATCCATCATGGCTATGCCTCTTAATTGGCAAAATCGAAGAGATGGAAAGGAAGCCAAGTTTCTGATTAAATTAATGTGCCCATTTGCTGAATTATAGAAGACCTCTTGCAAACCCCAGATGGATCATGTGGTTTTTCTAGGACTAGTTTTTTAAAACTGAATGAATGATAGGACCAACTCTGACAAGCCAGGCTTGAAATGAACAGCTATAGGGTTTCTTCCTAGGCTCCCCAAGGTAGAATCACTTCGTTACCCTCCCCAGTCTCCTGCCAGAGAAATTTCTCATTATCCTGTCTCATTATATCCCCGTCAACCCCTCTCCATTGCACACTCACTCAAATACTTCAGTCTCCAGAAACTACCTATGTACTTAAAACTAAAGAAATATTGAAGCTAATTGGACTAGGTATCACTACGATGGAGTAAGCATCTAGATTAGGGAGTAAAAATAATAAAACGCTGACATGGTTCCCAGTATCCGTAATGTGGGGAAGTTGGCATCCTGCAGCAGGTCTGTGGGTTCTGGTGTCGGGTATAGGTTTTAGTTCTGAACCACAATATTTCCCCTCTAGACATCATTTGCACAGTTTGGAAATCACACTCACAGATCCCTGGAAGGGCCATACAGACCCACCTGGGGAAGCTATTGAAAAGGGGCATTTGACCATTTGTAATTGCAAGTCTGCACCTAGTTCAGGGCCTGGTACAAAGATAAAGAATGCAACGTAAAGGGTTCCTTTAAGATATCTGATTGAGAACAAGTCTTTCTTTTCTTCCATCTCACTGAAATGACAGACGAATAGAATCTAAAATATAAAAACCTGGTACAGTGGTTGAGAGTTCGCCTGCCGATGCAGGGGACGCGGGTCCGTGCCCCGGTCCGGGAGGATCCCACATGCTGCGGGGCGGCTGCGCCCGTGGGCCATGGCCGCTGAGCCTGCACGTCCGCGTCTGGAGCTGGTGCTCCGCAACGGGAGAGGCCACAACAATGAGAGGCCCGCGTACCGAAAAAACAAACAAAAAACCTATTTTAAGAAGATAATTCATAATTTTTTTCTTTTCTGGAATATTTTAACTTAACAGACATAAGCCTCAAACATCAGAAGCAAGTTTAACTTAACTCAATCCTGATTGATTTGCTACTCGAGGTGTGATCTGTGGGCCATCACCATCTACATCAGCTGGGAACTTGTTAAAAATGTACATTCCTTCTCCTAGACCTACTGAACCATTCTTTGCATTTTTGACAAGATCTCTGTGTGATTTTGTGGACACAAAAATTTGAGAGACACTGAGCTGGATGCTGGGGAGGTGGGTACTTCAAATGAAAAGTTGTATGGAATTTGGGCTAGGTTGGTTTCAAGGCACACTGGAGCAGAGGAAAGCCAAAGTTATACAGAAACAGAAATGGCTGGAAAAGGCCATGTTGTCAAGGGAAGAGGAAAAGCAGAGTGGAAAGAAGCAGAGACAAGAGGCCCTGGGACAAGGGACTGGGAGAACTATTCCAACTCCTTACGTTCCTGCCCAATCCTCAGACCCAGAGATCTCTCACTTCAAATCTTGGATGGATACCCTATGATCTGTGGCAACTTTACATTTAATGCTTCGTTAGGGCAAGTCTGATGCTAATCCCTGATTATCTCTATATGATTTTCCTGTGTGATGTAGTTGCTATCAAAACTAACAAGATTTGGGAAGTTGAGTGCAAAAAGGGAAATAAATCACTTAGTTCTCCACAGGATCTGGGCCACATCTGGAGTGTGGCGCTCAGTTTGGACACCTCATGTCAAAAAGGATCCTGGCACCTTTGGACTTCCCTGGTGGTCCAGTGTCTAAGACTCCATGCTCCCAATGCAGGGGGCCCGGGTTCAATCCCTGGTCAGGGAACTAGATCCCACATGCCACAACTAAGAGTTTGCATGACACAACTAAAGATCCTGTGTGCCGCAATGAAGATCCCGTGTGCTGCAACTAAGACCCAACGCAGCCAAATACATAAATAAATAAATAAATATTTAGGCGGGGGAAGAAAAGGATACTGAGGGTACTGACACCCCGGAGTCAGACCTCCAAAGAGGCATAATCTGAACTACGTCTGAAAATATAATCAATAGAAGAACGGACAACAAAAGCAGGGGTATTTGGCTCCTGGAAAAGAAGATTCTCAAGATACATCTTGAAAAAGGAGACACTATTTTCTAATATTTTAAGGATTAGATAAAGAATTGAGCTTTCTAGATGTCAGAGCCAGCCCAGTGGGTGGCTGTGAACAGCTCACTGTAAGGAAAAATTTTCTTACGACTCCCACGGCATTACAAGCTGTCTTTTGAAGTACCAAGCTCCCTGTGACCACAAGTCTTAAGTTGAAAGCTGAAGCCAAAAGACCCTCTTCAGAGACTTGGGAGAGAAATTCTACTTTGAGCATGGAACTAGAAGACCTTTGAGATATGTTGTATCTCTAAGGTTGTCCAGTTACAGGGCTAGAATTATAAAGGCTCTTTTCCCTCGTTTACTCTTGAGCAGGTAGAGTGACTGCTTTAGTGATCCGAGTGATCACCGAAGTCCAGATTTTTCTATTTGCCTTATTTTCTAAGAACTCTGCTGAGTTTTATGAGATTTTGAGTAACAAGATGGTAACAATTGTGAGGGAGTAAAAAGTCATTTGGAGTCCAAGAGAGAAATTGAAAGAAAGCTATGAGTTTGGAATGAGAAAGGAACAAAAGCTGGTTCCAAGAGTTCTAATATGGCAGGGGTTAAAAAAGCTGTTAGAGGCAGAGGACCTTGAAGCTTCTGCTTTCTTGCATTTGTTATCTTTATTTCCTCTCTATTTTAATTGCTTAAAAAATTATCCCTATCAACTATCTCATGAAGGCAGGAAGTACAGACACTTTCATTATCATTTCCAGCGCAGAGCAAACATAAGCAAGCAATGCTGTATGAATCTGTTGAGTAATTTAGCAAACACAGAAAGTTGCACAAGGATTTGAAAAGCAGAATTTAAAACTTAAAGTTAATGGGAAAACCTAAACGACCAATTGCTAAAGGTCAGATTTGTTAATAGAAGAATGAAGCAAATCAAAGCAGCAGAATTTGAATGACTCTTCTCATCATACTTATGAACATCATTTTTTACCATCCCCAACCAAGTAATTTTTTATGAGGCTCCAAATGCCAATTTTCTATTTTTCTCTATATTGCCTCCTAGTTTGTACACAGCCTTTCTTTCCTCATAACCTCTGTTATCTCATTCCTCTTTTTTATACCTCTATTTGCCCAAAGTGTTCAGTATGTGTGGTAAACAGCATTCTCTGCCTCTCTTCAGACTTCCAACTGTGGAGGAAAATTCCCAGCTCAGAAACATGTTAATCTGGCATACATGCTCCATGGCTTCAGGGATCCAGAGTTCAGAAGACCCAACCCAGACAAATGCAAGGAATGTGAATAATTCTGCTTTGGAATCCATGAAGTGCTCAGTAAAATTTAGGGACAATATATTTTGTGTTCTTTTCACCCTTTTTTTTTTTGGCAACTGTGAAACGCACATTTTTTTCACTTTTATATTATGATATATGGGTAGTTTATGGAGAAATAATAACAATAGAAATACCTATGTACCTACTACTAAGACTTAGAGATAGCACATTACCAGGACCTCAGAAGCCTTGGATGCCCATCACTGAAAGGTCTCCTCTCTTAGTGCCAAAGACAACTACCCTTCAGAATTTTTTGTCAATGATTCCCTTGCTTTTCTTTATAAGTTTACCATGTAAGCCTACATCCACAAACAATATACTGTTTAGCTTTACCTGCTTATAACTTTATATAATGGAATTATTTTGTACATAAATTTTTCTTCTTTTCTGTTTAAATATTGTTTTTCAGATTAATCCACTTTCATGTGCATAGCTATAATTCACTTAACTGCTCTACAGTATTCCATAATAAACCTATACACTGATTTCTTATCACGTTACTGTTGATGGATATTTATACAGGCTCCAGGTTTTTTGCCATTGTAAACACTCTTGTATGTGCCTTGAGATATATTATTGGTGTAAGAGTTTCTCTAGGATATATACCTCAGATTAGAATTGCTAGGTTGTAAAATATGAACAATGTTCAAATTTGCTTGGTAATGCCAACATGGTGATACCAATTAACACCCCACCAGCATAGAGTACTGGTTGTTCCACACTTCTTGCCAAAACTTAGACAGGTCTGACTTTAAAATTTTTGCCAATGAGTGTGAAATGATATCTCATTGTGGTCGGATTTCCCAATTACTAATGTGATTAATCATTTCTTCATATGTTTTTTTTATAAATTTATTTACTTATTTTATTTTTGGCTACATTAGGTCTTTGTTGCTGCCCATGGGCTTTCTCTAGTTGCGGCGAGCCTGGGCTACTCTTCATTGTTGTGCATGGGCTTCTCACTGAAGTGGCTTCTCTTGTTGAGGAGCACGGGTTCTAGGTGCGCAGGCTTTAGTAGTTGTGGCACATGGGCTCAGTAGCTGTGGCTCACGGGCTCTAGAGCACAGGCTCAGTAGTTGCAGCGCACGGGCTTAGTTGCTCCACAGCATGTGGGATTTTCCCAGACCAGGGCTCGAACCTGTGTCCCCTGCTTTGGCAGGCAGATTCTTAACCACTGCATCACCAGGAAAGTCCCTCTTCATGTGGTTTTTGGGGGCATATTTGTGTTCCCTTGTCTGCCTTTCTACTGCATTTTCTTTCTTGTTCCCTTTAGGAAGTATGTATATATTCTAGGTTTATATCATCCTTTGTCAGTTATATCTATTGCAAACTTCTTTTCAAAGTTACATCTTGTATTTTTACTCTCTTTGTGGTGTATTTTGAGGAACAGAAATGTTCTTAATTTTAATAATAATTTATTGATATTTTCCTTTTTGAGGTCTTAAGAAATTTTCCTTTAACCCAAGGTTATTAAAATATGCTCCTATAAATATTTCTAAAGGCATTCTAGCTTTGCTTTCCACATTTAAGTTTATATTCTACCTTAGATAGATTTTTTTTGTAAATGTGTAAAGTAGGGATCTGTTTCATTATTTTCTGCACAGTTAACTGATTTTCTCAGGTGTACTTGCTGATACTCCATTCTTATCCCACCGATGTGCATTACCTACTCTATCATCTTTCAAGTTTTCATGTATGGGTATTTTATATTCCATTTGCCCATTGTTGTTATATTTCTACAATGACACTACACTTCTTAGTGGCTATAGGTTTATAATAATTTCTGATACCTGCTAGATCAAGTCCTCCTATTTAATTCTTCATGGGTAACTTTTTTTGGTAAATAAGTTTATTTATATCATATTTTAGATTTCACATGTAAGTGATATCATATGGTATTTCTCTTTCTCTTTCTTTTATTTTTTTTGCGGTACGCGGGCCTCTCACTGTTGTGGCCTCTCCCGTTGCGGAGCACAGGCTCCGGACGCACAGGCTCAGTGGCCATGGCTCACGGGCCTAGCTGCTCCACGGCATGTGGGATCCTCCCGGACCAGGGCACGAACCTGCGTCCCCTGCATCGGCAGGCGGGTTCTCAACCACTGCACCACCAGGGAAGCCCTATCTTTCTCTTTCTGACTTACTTCCCTTAATATGATAATCTCTAGGTCTATCCATGTTGCTGCAAATGGCATTATATCATTCTTTTATATGGCTGAATAATATTCCAGTGTGTGTGTGTGTGTGTGTGTGTGTGTGTGTGTGTGTGTGTATACAACATCTTTATCCATTCATCAGTTGATGAGCATTTAGGTTGTTCATGGATAACTTTTGACTTTTCATAAACAGCCTATATTCATTTAAATTTACCCACATATTTTCCCTTTCAGTTGGTCTTCTTTTCTTATATTTTCATGATTCAACCTGGTATCATTCCACTTCTGTCTGAAAAATTACTAGTATTTCTATTGGTGCATGTCTTCTGGTGTCCAATTTTCTGTTTTTGTTATCTAAAGTTTTAATTTTGCCTTCATTTTTAACAATAATTTTTGTTGGATGTAGAAATCTAGTTATTTTCTTTCAACACTTTAAATATATTATTCTATTTTCTTCTGCCTTACATCATTTCTGTTATGTCTTTTGAAATTATGTTTCTTATTTCTGAATGCTTTAAAAGTGTTCTTATTTTCATTGTATTTAAGCTTTTAAATATTTATCTTGTTTAATTTTGTAGCATTTCTTTAATCTGGTTTATTATTTTTCATCTGTTTTGGAATATTCTCAGACATTATATCTTCAAATATTGCTTTTACTCCCATCCACTCTTTTCAACCCTTCTGGAATTAAATATATATATTTGGTGTGTGTTAGAAGTTTTTTTGTGTGTCTCATGTATTGTGCTTTTTGTATTTTTCATTTTTTCTCTTTCTCTTCATGTTTCAGTATAGATATTTTCTATTGACCTAATTTTCTAGTTCACTAATTCTCTCTTCAGCTGTGTCTAATATGTTAAACCCATTTACTAAGTTCTTTATTTCAGTTATTGTAATTTCCAGTTGATTATTTTTAATAGATTCAAATTCTTGCTGAATTCTTTTTTCTCAGCCTTTATATTCTTCAACATGTAAACCTAAGTTAACTTTAAATCCATGTCTAATAACTTCAGTAATTGAATCTCCTATAAATCTGTTCATTTTGCCTGTAGTTCTTTTTTCCTCTTCTCCTGGCTTTTGGTCAATCGTTTATCTCCTGGGTTACCTAATAATTTTTTATTAAATGCCAGACATAGCATATACAAAATTGAAGAAATAATCAGAGGTTTTCAATGATGTTATGTTCCTATAGAGAGGGTTCACTTTTTGCCTGTAGCAAAATTAAAGTTAAGATCACTTTAATCCTATTTGGGAATGAGCTAATTTGAATCTGTGTTTCTTTGTGAGAGCTGGACTGTTTCTAGTTAGCTCTCTTGCCTAGGGTGTAACGTTCAAAGATCCTTTATGAAAGCTTGCATTGGTTATCAGGGCCACTCCTCTTCGGCAGGCCCTAAACTCTGATTTTTTTCTCCTAGCCCCATAAAACTGTTGAAAGCTCTGTTAAACCTTTCTTCATTTGACTGCTATTCTCCTCTTATCCTTTTAGTCTTCTGTTTAGAAGTTGGCAAATGCCTCAAGAAGAAAAGTGACAATAAATGTCAGTTTCATCTCTTTGCATTTTCCATTCCTTCTCTCCAAGATTTAACCCTTCAAATTCTCACTGCCTTAGTAGCTCTCTGATGCCTTCAAATAGATTGTTGTATTTTATGCAATTTTCTAATTATTCACAGCAGGAAATTGCTGATATGCTAGACTTTTATAACTTTCCATTTAAATTTTAGAATCAGTTTGTCAAGCTTTACTTTAAAAACATGAAATTTTTATTAAAATGTTATTGAATCTAAATATCTGTTTGAGGAGCTATATTAAGACCTCCTATCCATGAACATGGTATATCTTCTTTAGGGTATCTTTTGTATCTTTTCATCAAGTTTTAAATTTTCTCCAACATAGCTTGGACCCTGTTAGATTTATTCATGGTTACTTCATATTTATACTACTATTGTAATTAATATGTATTTTAACTATATTTTCTAATTAGTATTACTGAGGTATAATTTTGTATTACTTCTTGCAATTTAACTGTAGATTCTTTTGTGTTCTCTATGAACAACTGTATCATATTAAAATAATGAGAGTTTAAGTTCCTTGTTTTCGATCTTTACATATTTAAAAAATTTAATCGCATTATTTTTGGAATATTATGGTGCTGTCAAATTACTGTCTACAACATCTAGTGCTATGTTGCGTGGAAGTGATGCTAGTAGGGCATCCTTGGTTTGACTCTGATCTTCAACATTTCACCATTAAATATAATGTTTGCCATGGGATTTTAGCAGATTTTCCTTCACCAAATTAAGGAACTTCACTTTTCTTTGTATTTTGCTAAGATTGTTGCCATACATGGATGTTAAATTTTATTGAAAACCTTTTCTGTATTATTTTTTTCTCTTTTTATTTGTAACTGTTATACTTATTGGTTTAAATACTTAACCAAATTTTCATTTATCATATAATTGCCATTTGGTCATGATATGCTATCTTTTAAATAAATTGCTGAATTCTTTTGTTAGTATTTTGTTCAGGCTTTTTACATCTATACCCATAATTGACTTTGGCTTGTAATCATTCTTTCTTGTGCTATACTTATCTACTTTAGAAATAAGTGTTATATTAACACCATAAAATCAGGTAGGGAGTGTTTTCCTTAAAAAAAAAAGACTTAATTTTTTTAGAGCAGTTTTAGGTTCACAGCAAAATTGAGAGGAAGGTACAGGGATATCTCATATGCCTCTTGCCCCCACACATGCATAGCCTCCCCCATTATTGATATCCCCCACCAGAATGGTACATTTGTTACAATTGATGAAACTACACTGACACATCATAAACACCCAAAGTCCACAGCTTACCTTAAGATTCATTCTTGGTGTTGTACGTTCTCTTAGTTTGGAAAAAGGTATGACATGTATCCCTCATTAGAGTATCATCAGAATATTTTCACTGCTTTAAAAATCCTCTGTGTTCCACCTATTCATGTCTCTCCCTTAACCCCTGATAGCTCATTTCTTTTTAGTGCTAAATAATATTCCATTATCTGGATTATCACAGTTTATTCATTCACCTATGGAAGGACATCTTGATTGCTTCCAAGTTTTGGCAATTATGAATAAAGTTGTTATAAACACCAATGTGCAGGTTTTCGTGTGGACATAAATTTTCAACTCCTTTAAGTAAATACCAAAAAGTTGATTGCTGGATCTTATGCTAAGAGTATGTTTAGTTTTATAAGAAGTAGTCAAACTGTCTTCCAACGTGGCTGTACCATTTTGTATTTCCACTAGCAATGAATTAGAGTTCCTGTTGTTCTAAATTCTTGCCAGCATTTGGTGTTGTCCATGTTCCAGATTCTGGCCATTCTAATAGGTGTGTAGCAGTATCTCATTGTTGTTTTAAAATGTAAATTAAAAATTGTGTGGATCATCTTTTTATATGCTTATTTGCCATCAGCATATCTTCTCATTTTCCTTTTTTATTCTATGGAAGTATTTGTGTAATATAAGAATTAGCTATATCTTGAGTATTTGGTTGAATTTGACTGTTATGTCAGTTAAGATTAAATCAAGGAAGCAAACAACTAGGTATATGGAATAAAGAAGTTATTATAGAAATTATATCTTACCTAATTGCAGGAGGAGCTGGGAAAGTAAGATCCAGAGAAGGGATTTGGACGGTCAGAGAAGTCACTGATCAGCACTCTTGATGCAATGGAATGCATGGATAAGGTGAAGTTTACAGAGAAATCTGCACACCAGGCACTCTTACCTTTCAAGTGGTAGCTGAAGCAGAGCTGGTGGGGACGTCAATGGAAGATGTCTGCATCTGTGTCTAGTGGTGGCACTGGGATCACTGGTGTGCATCAGGGTCAACAGTCCGGAAAAAGAGATTAACACCAAATAAGGGAGAGAGAGAACAATCTGCAACCTGGCAGCAATCACTATGGGGAAGAGTGAGGACTCACTGGCACCTGTGCATCTGTCTTTCACTGCATCTAACCATGATGACCAACTGTAACACAAAAACATACAAGGGGGCTTCCCTGGTGGCACAGTGGTTGAGAGTCCGCCTGCCGATGCAGGGGACACGGGTTCGTGCCCCGGTCCGGGAAGATCCCACATGCCTCAGAGTGGCTGGGCCCGTGAGCCATAGCAACTGAGCCTGCGCGTCCGGAGAGGCCACAAGAGTGAGAGGCCCACGTAACGCAAAAAAAAAAAAAAAAAAAAACATACAAGGAGGAAATTCTGGGAAACAGTTCCAGTTTACCCAGTTGATACAATGCAAAGCTACCAAATATGTAATGTTTAGTATTTTCCTTGTGGGAAGAATTTTAAATTTTTAAATTTCTTTAATGGGATTAAAACTATTTCTTTCTCTGAAAGTTTGGTAAGCTGATTTTTTTTTTCCCTAGGCAATTGTCCATTTGGCCTAAATTTAAAATTTTATTGTCAAAGTTATTCATACTATTTTCTTATTTTTTTAAATCATGACCATGATTTATGCTCTTTTCATCCATAACATTATATAGTTGTTCATTATTTTTTCCCGATTAATTTTGTCATAAATTTGTTAAATTTTTTTCAAACAATGAACTTTTGGCTTTTTAAATTTTCTTATATTTTTTCTTTATTTCATTAATTTCTGCTTTTTATGATATCTTTGCTTATACTTTCTTTGGATTTATTCTACTTTTTAAAAATTTCTTCAGTTGGGTGCTTCTCAACTCACTGACTTTCAGGCTTTTTTCCTATATAAGATATAAAGGTTTAAAATTCCCTCTAAATGTCAGTTTAGTTATACACCATAAATTGTGGTATACAGAATTTTCACAATTGTTCAGTTCCATTATGATTATGATTTCCATTATGGTTTCATCTTTCACCTGTAAGTTATTTAGGAGTGCTTTAGTAATTTCCAAGCACTCTCATTATCACTTATCATTTAACTCTAACTCAAGTTCATTATGGTCAGAGAATATGGTTTATACCACCACATTCATGTGGTCTTGTGAAACTTGCTGAAGATACATTATGGACTAGCAAATACTAACGTTCATGAATTTCTATGTGTACTATATATATCCAATTGGAAAAATTATAAAGTCTTCTATATCCTTACTAATTTGTCTCCTAAGTTTATTAACTACCAAAAGTAGTATGGTAAAATCTCCTACTGTGATAGTATTTTCTTCAATACTTCTTGTAAGTTGTCAATTTTTTGCTTTATATATTTGAGGCAGGATATTAACTGTACATGATTTTGGAATTATATTTCTGGCAAATTGAACATTTTATCATTATGAAGTAGTTTTTATCTCTAGTAATATATTTTATTATTCATCTTCACTTTCCTTCAGTTTTGGACATAATCTATCTTTAAGAATAAGTAAAATGGAAAGAATATCTGCCCCACTAACTTTATAGTTTGGGTGTGAGAATTAATGAGGTTGAATAAGATAATGAATACAAAAATCCTTATTAAATTACAAAGCACCATGCTACAGCTGAGACTAACGCAACACTGTAAAGCAATTATACTTAAATAAAAAATAAAAAGACCTAAATCATTAAATAAATGAATGAATAAATAAATAAATAAAATAAAAAGCACAGTGCAAATGTATGATAGAACTCTGGAGAAAAATATTTTAATAACACAGATACAAAGGCTTTTTGACCCCAGTGCAAACTATCATATATACCCACATCTATGGGACTAGGTAGCTTAAATGAGATTTGGGTAGAAATGGTTTAAAAGCTCAGTCACAGCCCAGTCATTACCATAGTTTTTATTTTTTATTTATTTATTTGTGTGTGTGTGTGTGTGTGTGTTTTCAGTTTAATTTAGTTCAAAATATTTTCTAATTTCCCTTGAAACTTCCTGTTTGGGCCATAGGTGATTTATAAGTGTATTGTTCAATTTTAAATATTTAGGGATTTTCCTGGTATTTTTCTACCTTTGATTTCAAGTTTAATTTTTTTATAGTCATAGGACATCCTTTGTATGATATATAGTTGACCCTTGAGCAACAGTTTTGAGCTGCACAGGCCCACTTATATGAGGACTTTTTCCAATAAAGCATACTATATTACTACATCATTCATGGTTGGTTGAATTTACAGATACAGAACTTTTGATAAAGAGAAATGACCGTGAAGTTGTATGTGGATTTTTGACTGTGTGAGGGGTCAGTGCCCCTAATCTCCTTGTTATTTAACGGTTAACTGTATATTTTTAAAAAATTGTTAAGGAAATTTGTGGCCCAGAATATAGTTTATATCAATGAATGTTCCATGACCACTTGAAAATAAAGTATATTCTACTGTTATTGGGTAGAGTGTTCTATAAATGTCAGGTTGATCAAGTTGGTTAGTAGAGTTGTTCAGGTCTTCTATAGCCTTACTGATTTTCTGTGTACTAATTCTGTCAGTTACTGAGTGAGGAGTCTTGAAGTCTCCAACTATAATTGTGGATTTGTCTATTTCTCCTTTTAATTTCATTGGGGAAATGGTATTTCCTTATCATTGAGGCAACAGGTATAAATACTAAAAGCAGGTAATGATAGTGAAAATTTGGAAAGTTGCTGTTGACAGAGATCAAGTGGTTCTGGAAGTCTAATTATACATTTTCTTACTGATCATTAGAAGCTACCACCTACATCATTTGTGCTGCTGTCTCCAGCTCTAACAAATTAATAAGTATTTAAAACTAATATCGACATTCTACAGTGTATTTCTGCTTGGCTTAGCAGCTGCCAACAAATATTAGAGAAATATCTCACTATAATATACAAAGTGTTATTCTTACAACACATGCGATATTTAATTACCATCTGAGATTTTTCAGCAGAAGCCTTATGATAGTTTCTCAGGGACCTCTTCTGTTTATAAGCTTCCTGCCTTTAAAAAATAGATAAAAACAAAAAAATGTTTTTCCCAGTTCTATCAAGGCACAGATAAGCTGCACAGTGTTGTCTCATACTAATATAGTCATGAATTAATATTCTCATTAATTTCTTTATCCAATGCATAAAACTTGATGAATAGCTGACCAACATGTCCCAATGTATATGTCTAAGGTAGTGATTTTAATGTAAAAATGAAATTGAATATTTAGTCTGTCTTGATATTTGTGCATAATGCCTCTTAAAATTTTGACCCAGGGGTTTAGGGTTCTGCTCTTTGCCCCATCTTCATGTGCAAATTGCCTGGATTAGAAGGGGAAAAAACAAGGTCACCATAATGTAAATTAATGCTATTAAAACAGTGGTCTCAGGAAAGGGTAAAATAATAACTATAATAATACCATTTAATTTTATGGTAAGCATTATGCTAAGTACTCTACACGCATTATTTCATGTAAAAATCACAACAGTCCTCTGACAACAGTAGTGTTTTTCTCCCCATTCTACAGATGAGAAAATTGAAGCTGAGAGAGATTAAGTAGTTTGAACAAGGTAACAAAGCTAGTTAAGTGACACAATGGGATTTGAATTCAGTTTTATTGACTTCAGAGACCATCTTCATAACCACTACATTCTGTATTGTCATTAAACGTACCCACAGCACCTCCTCTATCTGGAATCGATGCATCTGCACTCTGAGAATGCAGCTGAGAAGATTAAGGAAAAAATAAAAGGATGAAACATGTCAAAAGTTTAAGGGCTGTGACTTCCCTGGTGGCGCAGTGGTTAAGAATCCACCTGCCAATGCAGGGGACACAGGTTCGATCCCTGGTCTGGGAAGATCTCACATGCTAAGGAGCAACTAAGCCCGTGCGCCACAACTACTGAGCCCTCGTGCCACAACTACTGAAGCCCACGTGCCCTAGAGCCCGTGCGCCACAACTACTGAAGCCCGCACACTGCAACTACTGAAGCCCGCGTGCCTAGAGCCCGTGCTCTGCAATAAGAGAAGCCACTGCAATGAGAAGCCCGCTCGCCACAACCAGAGAAAGCCCGCACACAGCAACGCAGCCAAAAATAAATAAATCTATATTAAAAAAAAGTTTAAGGGCTAAAACTCAAGTACTTTACACAGGAAATGTACTTAAGTTCTCCTTCAGTACTATACATGTACTCTTACTTTACTTACAGTGCTAACTTGCTTGGTAATCTGAATACCAAGTTTACAAAACAGAAGCAAGCGATAAGGAGCATCTATGGAAGGTAATTGATAGAGCCACGAGAGCTGACAGCTTAAAAGTTCATAAAAGTAATAAAAAAATAACAGGTTAAAGTATTTGGACTCAAGTTCTAAGGATCTCTGTAAGCGGCAAAGAAGCTCTGACTGTCACAAAACTGTAGCATTATATTATGCCTGGTGTGTAATGAAGTTCTTATGTCATCAAGAAAATGTGTAATTATGTGCAGGGTGTTTCATAGAGTGGTAGAAAGAGTGCTACCTTAAACTGATTTTTTTAAAAAAAGAATATTTGGTTTTTAAAGCAGTAAGGCCTTGATTACCTCAATACCTCAGTGGTAGAAATAAAACCTTAGTTTGTGTTGGTGTTGCTGTTACTTTAAGTTGGTTCATACAAAAGATGCCTCATTTTAGAGCTAAAGAAACCACGGTGCAAGCACCTGCCTCACTGTCCAAATGGCTCCCTAAAATTCTGAATAATACAGTTTTACTATACTTTATTATTTTGGCAGGTGAGTGGTACAAATGAAAAATAAGAACCCAAATAACTCAGGCATTAATCTGGGATTGACAACTCTTAGTTTAGAATGCACTCTGAAGGCTTAATTGTTGAGTCAGGCACATCATAATTTTCCTTCTGACCCACCAGAAATGGAAATTGAACTATGTCAGAGGGTCAAATATTCACTGTAGAGGAGAAAAAGTAGGAAATGACCACCAGCTAGGAAATTTTCCTGTTTGGTAATTTATGTGCTTCCTACAGTCTCTGGTTCAGATATGTGAGTGATTAACTAAGGATCCATGTCCATCACATTATTTTCCTACTGAGCTACGTTGTTGTAAGCATATGCTACTAGCGACAGAAACCCTGTCAAGTTCCAAACGGGAAAGAACTCTGCTTCAGGCGTGTCTGGAGTGAAACAGCTCAGGAGGAAACAATGCAGAGAGGGTTTCTCATTTAAGGATTTAAAAAAAAGAAGAAAGAAAAAGTAAACAACAACAACAAAATCTTGCCTGTCACAGCTGCTTAAGTTACCTCGATATTTTCCCTTTCTCCCAGCCTTTTTGTTGGTTTGTTTGTATGTTTTTAAATAATTTATTTAGTGTTTTTAACACATTTTCAGTGATCACACGATAATCATTTATTCACATGAAGAGGATGTCAGTTGAAAATCAAGGTTAATAGGTGGAACTGGAACCATACGTTTTCAAAAGAATAGAGTATGCTAAGCCCTCTATTAGGTGCTAGAAAAGAGGGCAGAATGCTCATGTTATGTAGCAGGTGACATTTAGTCCAATAGGATCACAATCAGGCACTGTGCACAATGAGACCATGAGATTTAGGAAATAAAAATATTTGATTTGCATTTTTTCCAAACTGAATATCTTAGATGAAAATGCTCTTTTAAAAAAAATAGATCCTTAAAGGAGGATATTTCTGGTAGAGACGTGGGAGCCTCAGCAAAGGAAAATACTCTTTCAGGGTGACTTGCTAAGGACACAAAGTGTGTTTTCTCTCTACTTTGACCAGGGAGACAGTGTTAGATCCTGATCAAGGACACAGGGTCCTGGTTTATGAGGTATCAGATTCACTGCACAGCTTGAAGATAACAGTTAAAAGATAATGCTATGTTATGGGCTATTGTGGTCTCATGTTATCGCTGGAATCCTAAAAGAGGTGCCAAAATACAAAAATGTAATCTAAACACTTAAAGCTTCCAAAATGTTCACTTTTGGAAGAAGAAAAAATATTCACACTTACAAATATAATTTTCCCATCATTGGGAGAATTATGGCTCCATTTTTTCTGAGGTCAGTTCACTCATTAGAAACAAAAGACAGATCTTCTGATCCTCCAGGTTATCAACTATCAATTAAAGCAAAACTGAATACAGAAAAATCTGAATTAACTCCGCCACAAAATCTTAACCAAAACTTCTAAGAAGTATCTACTTGAAATGGGCTTCAATGCCTTTTCATGCTGACTTCTGGTGTAACCAAAGTCCAAGGAGTTCAAGAGAAAGGAAAGAAAAGATAAGCAAAAGGACTAGTTAATGCATAAACTGAATAATCCAAAGCCCCAAACAATCCACAGTTACAGTATTAGGTTGTGTAATTTGTAGTAACAATGTCTTGGCTGCAAGAATGATATTTAATTGGAACACTTTGTGAAATTTTACTTTATAACGTTAGAAAGATTTCAAATATGATTTTTTTTTGTAAAGTAACAATAGCAAGCTTAGAAAATCACTTTGCTTCAACTCTAACATCCCCTTAAACTATAATTTATTACTTAACCAGGTGTACGGTAAAATGTTTATGTTTAATGCTGATTTTATTTACATAAGTAGAAGAAATTGATTGCTGTCCAAAATTAAAATAAATCAGGCAATTTGCTTACAATCTCATGTGTTGAAAATAAGTAAAAATTCTGTGCAAACATACAAAGGGAGAATTTACCATTTTCATTAGAGAAAAAATTATGTGGGGGAAAGAATAGTAATGTCAGAAACACAGAAGTCTCTTGGGTAATGTTTTAAAAATTAAATGTTTTCATTCAAAGATTTTTAAAGAAAAAATAAGCCATCCAATTTGGAAGAAATCAGGTTCTAAGTTAGTACATTTTTCATTAATTTATCAAAATTCATTCTACAAAATTACCAGCATGGACCACACCAATGATAAGTTAAATGCCTACCGATGTATTATATCAATAACAATAATTTTAATATTCTAACCATTTCATAAAATTTAGCTAAATGTTCTGTCCAGATAAGAGAAATTACTTTATAACTGACCCAACCTGTATGATTGATGGTTTTAACCCCAAATATCTTCTGGGGTTGCAGGAAAAAAAAATCTGTCTGTATTGAATATTGAAGACAACACAGTTTACAAAGCACTACTTTCCCCGTTTTGGTTTCTAATGAGTTACCCAGTGATTCTCCAGGTCACTTTTACTTGAAAATCTGCAGTGAGACTGCTTGAAGGAAGAAGCAAAAGCACAATAGGTATTTGTCTCTGACGCTGAGTAGGTGATTAGTTGTAGAGATTGTAGAATGAAAATCTGTATTTTTTCCTCTACTTTTTGAAATGAAGTATGACTATCCATCAATACAGTTTGTTCCTCTTGATCTTACTTTTAATTCCAGCTTTCACTGAGTCAGCTCCATTTGGTGTGGTGGATCCGGAGCTCTTTGTTGCCATAATGGGTAAGCTGATGGGAGAGAATGGGACTTCTCAACTCCCCCAGCAATGGGCCATGCCCCATAGGAGGGGAGATGAAAGCTACACTTCGTTCTCTGGTGACTAGAGCCTTTATCACTGGATGATGAAACAGCATCCTTGTTCTGTGCCCATATACATCTGGGGCTCCTTTCTCCATGATGTTGGTCGCAATGACCCTATACAAGAGAAAAAAGACATTTCAGTATTCACTTCACTCATAATGTCCAGCAACACAGACCCTAATAGTAGTGGCTGGAGAGTAGACCTGAAATATGAGACACAAATGAACCCATTTTCAAACCATTCTGGACCCAATTTTTTTAAAATTAAAATAGTTTTGGTTAGTAAGATGATTCAAAGGACTGTGCTACCTGACGTTGCTACTTAGCTTTCTCTGTGTACCTCCACTGTCCCCGTTTGGCCCATAAATGACTTGAGAACAGAGCTCGGGTTTTAAATGCACTTGCATTCCTATCCCCTAGCATGATACTCTGCACTTAACTTGCACCAGTTGATGTTGGCTGAGGTCAATGAATATGGTTCTGTGGAGGCACCGCTAGTATAGCCTGTGGCCTAATGGGTTTTCCAGGGTAGAGAAAGAATTGGCTCACAGCCAATTTTGAGCTTTTATCTCATTTCCCACTCTACCTCCCCACCTCCAATCTCCACATGCACTTTCACAACAGGCATTTATGAGATGGCTGGACATGACTGGGGATATGATCACTCATATTGGGAGACAGGTGTTATGAGTAGCTCATAGAGAATGGGTCAAACTGTTTGCAATAGAATGAGTAAAAAGAGAGAGATTCTAATTTATTCCTGAGTATTCAGCTAACTGAGTCCTTAGTTCTTGTCTGAGTTTAACCATATTCTTTTAACTGTGCTACTGAATATCTTACAAAATTACATTATATATACCTCTAAAGGAGATTATTTTCATAACAAAGAATTATTTGCTTTTAGCTCCTCAAGCAAAAGTACTATGTAAAACAAGATATTCCATTACATTCAAAAAATGCTACTAATAACAACAAAAAACCACGCAACATTTGAAAATGCTAAATGTTTCCATTATCCCGATTAACAACACTTGTAATGATATATATACATATACATATAATATTTATTGTAGTTTTAATATTCAATTCTGAAGTATACCTTAATATCCAGAGCCTTCCTCAAATTAGGAAAGAAAGTTCTACTGAATTTGGGTTACGTGGCAACACATGTACGAGAGGGGGATTTGGAGTGAGTTTTATAAAACAAGAAGCCTATGTTCTCTCTACGAGGAAGTCTGAGAAGAGAATGGTAATAAGCATATTTATGAAGGACAAATATCAGAAAGTATAAGTGGGGCTGAAGCACCTCTCATTAGCAGAGGAACTGGTTTTGTTGGCTCAAAGTTTCTCTGAACCTTTCTGAAGGTTTATGATACAAAAAGCATATTCAACCTCGTCCTCTGAGTTAGGAAATACAACTATGATATCTGAGACCCAAGCCCAAGAAATTTATCTTAATACAACTCTTGACAAAAGTATTATGTCGAGTCATACGTAACTCCATTTCTACTGGAAGCAGATTGAGTTCCAAAACAGCCTGAAAATGTGGGTTGATTTTACAGCCCCTCTCGCAGGGGTCTGGCTGGATTTCACAGACGGCCAGGCATCTGGTTGAGGGCTAGCTCCTGATAAGACTTAAATACTCCCAAATCCCTAGGAGAACCCCCAGATCAACTTAAATTCACAGGAATCCTTCCTTCCAAAACATGGAACACATTTTTTTGGAGCCACTTGCAATTTCACTGGAACCATACCTACAGCTGCCCATACAGATCCCGAACCCCAAGAATGACCTCAAAACCCAACCTAAATCAAAATAAGGAGTGACTCGTTGCGTGCTTGCTTAAGGGGACCTAGCAGACTGCTATGTGACCAGAGTTTTGAGTGAACGTGGTAACCTCAGGTAAACAGGAATCTAGTCTAAACATATTTCTCTAAAGTTCTATGGCATTCCAATACAGCCAGCTGCTCACACAGCTTATACAATTTCACTATTCACTGTTTCTGTGTGTAGATGAGACTTTTCACATTCAGGGAAACATTCACGATCCAGGGAAAGATAATCATTCACCAGGCTCCAGGGAAGAAAACTGGCCAACATCTGCCACCAGGCCGTCCTTGAGGGCTACAGGTTGACTCCCATTGCTGAAGTTCTGATGTTCCTCTATAACCACAAACTGCAGCAAACAAAAGGGAGAGAGAGGACATTGTTAAAATCCATAAATTATCTCAACATACGTTACATAAAATCTATGGCTTCATGTCCACCTTATAGAAGGTAAAAGCCAAAAGAAAAGGCCCTGTCAAATTTGTCTCTCTGGCTAATGAAAGATTCAGTTTTCAGTTAGAAAGCTTCTGTTGCTCTCTATTAAAGCAACTAGCACTACCCATACATGAATCCACAAGTGTTATAAGCATTGCCCACAGGCCAGACAAGTAATATCTCGCACATGTATGTGCTCCAACTTTTCAAATATGTGTGTGTGCTTAATTAGGAAAATTCACTTAAACGTGCTATCAAGTTGTGAATAATTTGGGCTCATTAGTGGGTAATAAGAACTAGTAATGCAACTACTATTTTGCAGGGATCCATGAAATGTCTTTTCATGCTTGAACAGCTTGGGAACCAGAATTCTAAAAGGCAGGCTCGGAAAACAACATTATTTCTCTTCGGTCAACAAAATGATTATTTTTGTCATTGTTTGTACTGTCCACATTCGATTGGGCACTTGCAATGCAGGCTAACCAGAGTTCACTGGCTCACATTCACACCAGATAGATTAGAGATTAAAGCAGATCAAAGATAAAAGGAGAGAAAAGAAGTGACCCCACGCCCCAGGATGAAGGAGGCACTTTGGGGAAGTCCTTCCTTGCCAATCAGTAACCCAGCAGAGAGACTGCCCCAAGGTTCTTAACCAATGCTCTACTGGTTCAGAAACGTACCCTCCACATAATGAGCCCATAGCTGAGAAATACAATGAGGAAGAGAGAATAGAAAAAAATCTCCTTGGTCATATTTCTCCTTGAGAAAAGTATAGGAATAAAAATGAGTAGAGTCGATTAGGGAGAGAAATGTTGGTGAGAGAATGGTGGATCCTCTGAACACGTTTTCATTTTCTTATTTTCCACAACACTAATCACCCTTCTCCACCTCTTCCTCACTGATGGTCTCCCAAAGTAACTCATTGCAAAACTAATACATGACCCACTGTTTACGGGCACAGGCCCATTTTTCTGGCTCAAGTTAAAATCCAGCCCACTGCACTGCCAGTTTTCCAACCACATGCCTCTCTGCCAGAAGAACATAGGTTCCAGGATTCTGGCCTGGGTTGGGGAAGGCAGCTGATGGAACCAAATTTGTTTCTGCTGCTTCTCCTCCTAGCTTGGGCGCTCAGTTCTCTCCCACTCGCACTGATACCTGCAGCAGCAGTTGGTGTCAATGACAGATCTGATGGCTGGGAGACTGAGCCTCTCACCACAGCCCTGAGACAGCATGCTGCTCATGACAGCAGCAAGTGTTTTTGATTTTTTAAGAAATAAGATACAGATTGTGTTTCTCCTTCTCTCCCATGATTTAAATAAGATGAACTAAACTTGCTACCCAAAACCTGAAGGAAGTACCATACAGGCTGACAATGAGATCTGGAAAATTAAAGAGTCCACAAGTCATGAAGCTTCAAAGAACTGAGGACATTCTATAACTAAGTCCACCCAGAACCACACACTTAGGGAATCTCCAGAGACAGGGGGGATCTCAGAGCTCATGTAATCCAAACGCCTTGGAGTCCTGATGAAGAAACAGGGGTTCAGTGACTTGCTGAAAATTAGCCAACTGGTTAGAAGAGTAAAGCCAGAATTCACATTTCTTATTGTATTTCTGTACTCAAGTTCCACCAAAAAATAAGTATACGCTAAATGCCTACAACAAGCAGAGACAGATGGTCACTTGTTAGTCAAAAGCATAGCCACAGGAAAGCTGTTCTCTGAAATGCACATGAAGTAGAGGCTGGGGAGTGGGAGCAGTGGTGTGGGAAGGGCCCCAAATGATGCCTTTGCCCCTTGACAACCTCTCCCTAATAGCCTTTTCCCTATGTGCCCACAGGTTTCAATTCCCCACGGACCTGCCATATAGTCCAGCCTCTTCCACAACATATACCACAAATGATACCAACAACACACACGGAACCAGTCAAGTTATCTCTGACGGGATTCTGAAAATGGAAATTCCAGCAATTTCAAGAGAGCCTGTCCCAAGTCTGCCCTCTAGTGTTCTAAGATCAATTACTGAAATGGATGATCTATGAAGCATTTTGAACTTCGCAGTTACTATGCTTTTTGGAAAATATACAGGGCTGTCAGATAAAATACAGGATACCCAGTAAAATTTGAATTTAAAATTGAACTTTCAGTATTAGCATGAATTTAACTAGGTGTCCTGTATTTTTATTGGCTAAATCTGGCAACTGTTTTGCTGCTGAAGTTTAAGGACTTAAAATGTGTATGAGAAAAGAAATTTTAACAAAATTAGGAGCATAATCTTGGGTTTTTAAGGCATCCATCTGAAAGGGATCGCCGAAAAACGGGGAAAGACTTTCCACAAACACATAAAAAGCTAAGTTATAGCAAGAAAGTACATGCTAGAAAAAAGATCCCATAAATGTCTCGTGCATTACATTATGGCACTAGTTTAGCTTATCTGATTACTTTAATTTAGGACACAGTTCCCCCAGCCTCACTGCCCACCCAGGACCTCCCACTTCTTGTGGTGTTAGGTAACATTAACACCAGCTGGAAGCTATAATAGATTCCAGTCTCTCTGAACTCAGTGAAGAATGAGAAAAAAAAATGAACTGGGATTAACGTAAAGCTTTATTGCTTTACATTTCTTGCTTCATGTATTTAATTTCTTGCTTCATGTACTGTGGTCACATTACCCAAGGTTGGGGGTAAGAGGACATCCCAGCCTCCTCATCTACAGGCCTGGTACTGCTCACATCTCTGCTCGACTCTTCATAAGGATTCCTCGGATTTTTCGATAGCAGCTTCTGAGTCCTGCCACAGAGCCAAAATATCAGACAATCTCAAAACAAAATAAAACAGTAGCCTACTCAGTGATGGTCAAGGACAACTACTTTTGCTACTGAAATTTTGGTACTTAAAATGCATGGAAGAGAAGAAGTCTTAAGGAAACTAGGAGCCTAACTTTGGGTTTTAAGGCATCCTTACCTGCATTACTTTCCAGATGATGCTTCACTCTTTCCAAGGTACCGTGACAAGGGGTAGGAGGGCATGGGGTGGGCGGGAAGCCATGCATTCATTCATTCATTTATTCATGGACATATCGATTGAGTACTAACTATATCCTAGGCCCTGTCCTAGTACCGGAGATATAGGAATGGAAAAACAACACAACAAAATCTCTACCTAAATGGACTTAGAATTTGTGGGGAGGGGGTGCCCATGGAAATAGTACCACAGCAATTGTGTGACACAGCTTCATTTTACAAGTGAAGCCAGTGGGATTGGAAGATAGTAGTGATGAACCCAAGGCACACAGCTACCAAGGGCAGCCCGGGAGCTGGGTCACAATGCTGTACCAACTACGTATTGGCACCTGCCGTCTACCTCTACAGCTGCAGCAGCTGCTGACCTTCAACACCCCCTGAAAGGAGTTCAGCGGGTAGATCAGGAATGAGGCACCCTGTGCTCTGCGAAAAACTGGCAGAACAGGTCTTTAGATAATTAGATATTCTCAGGCAAAGATTTTATGAGCCCAATTCTTGCATCTCCTTGTATCTAGCAAAGCACTAAAATCCTTCACGGTGACGTCTCCTCCTCATGAGTAGCAGTAACCTTCACGAGACTAGCAGCAACCGTCTGCAAAAAATATGTGCTTGATTGCCTGTACTCCCCCTTCACCAAAGTCACATATATACTGACCTTGCCCCCTACCTCTTTGGAGCAGTTTCTCAGAGCTATCTGAAATGCCGTCTTCCGGGCTATAGTCCTCATTTTGCCCCAAATAAACTTAACTCATAACTCTCACGTTGTGCTTTTTTTTTTTTTTTCAGTCGACGGATGCAAAACCTAGGCTCCTTCCAGGTCTATGCAAGGCATGGTGTCATGCCCTGGGGGAGGGGGTGAAAGGGAGGGAGATCTAACATGAAAGTGGGATCCCTGTCCTCAAAGCATAGCCTTGAGAGGGAGAGAGACAGGTACATCACATAATGAGCAGCCATTTAAGGGAAACCAATGAAGGAAAGGTGGTGGGGAGACCACCAGCCAGCCTCAAGATTCCAAAATAGTGCTGCTATCTCGGGGCAGATGGCGTCTTGATTCCCTCTAGGAGTGTAACCCTCAGTCAAACAGGTCTGTCTGACCATCGGAGGAAGGGCAATAAGGAAGGTAGGGGCTGCTGTGGAAGCCCCATCCCAGGAGCTGTGAATTCCATGAGACAGATGGAACCCCATCAGGAAATAGTGTGGGTTATTATTTTTGATCAAAAGCATCAAGGAAAAAAATTGAAGTGGTTAATATAAACACTTCCAAAGTTGCAAGTTATAGTTTGTGACATAATACTTCCCGTTGGTTTTTTTACAAAGCGGTCCTTCCAAGAAATAGTTTTATTTTTTTATTTTTTAAAGTCTTTCTTATTGAATTTGTTACAATATTGCTTCTGTTTTATGTTTTGGTGTTTTGGCCGCAAGGCATGTGGGATCTTAGCTCCCTGACCAGGGATCAAACCTGCATCCCCTGCATTGGAAGGCAAAGTCTTAACCACTGGACCGCCAGGGAAGTCCCCAACAAGTTTTATGAAGTAATAATAGTACAATACTTTTAAAAATATTTAGTTCCACAAACAATCTTTTCAGAGATACACAGGACAAATAGTGTCAGACAGTCAATCTAGACAAAACAGGTAAGACTGACACGAAGGGAGGAATAACTGATTTTAACTCTTTACAGAAAATTGCTAAACGCACCTAACTGATAAACCCAATGCTAGGTCTGTATTTATTGGTGTACATGAGTGACGTGGCAATATTTAAACTGGCAGTTTTAATTTGAACTTAGCAGCATATTACTTACTATGTCATAGTCCATAGAATAAGAAAAAATACCTAATAATTACAGTACACTTGGACTTGTTTCTTCCTTCCATTTTTCTCTACATTATTTGCCAATCATCTACTTTCCTTTTGGCATTCTGTCCAATGGGATGAAACGCTGATTATTTAATATTCTTCCTACAAATATCCAAGATATTGATTGAACACCAGGCTAAAAAGTACAATGGTTACTGATCAACCACTGAATTAAAATTTCAAGTTTTTGCCTGAGAATCCTGTGTCTCAAGATAGAAAAGGATTTGGAACGTGTGACTCCTTGGGGAAGATTACGGTTCATGGAGAATCATAGCAATAACAAAAAGCATTTATTAAGTCATATATGCCAGACAAACTACAACAGTGCATAAAATGCTTTTCTGTATTGAGGATAGTGGAGGATGCTGTCTTACTTTTTAAGAAAGTGGAAAATGAACAAACAATGTGATGCCCATTTCTTCACCCTAATGTAGTGGGGTTGTTTTTTTTTAAATAAATGTGTAAATATCATCGTTCCACAGTTCTGAACTTTTAACTTAAAATGACTAAAAACATAAACTCCAAGGACCGGAAACTTCCTTCCAAGTTAGGGAAGATAACTGAGTTTCTTGAACAGAAGTTAATACTTTGTGGGAAATCAACTCAGTGGATGGCACCCATGAAAAATTATAGTTATACAGGCTGGGGATGGCGTGAGAGGAAGCACATGATGCTAAAAGAAAAAAAGTGGAATATAAAAACGTGTGAGGGGGGCTTCCCTGGTGGTGCAGTGGTTGAGAGTCCGCCTGCCGATGCAGGGGACACGGGTTCGTGCCGCGGTCTGGGAAGGTCCCACATGCCGCGGAGCGGCTGGGCCCGTGAGCCATGGCCGCTGAGCCTGCACGTCCGGAGCCTGTGCTCCGCAACGGGAGAGGCCACAACAGTGAGAGGCCCGCATACCGCAAACAAAACAAAATAAAACAAACAAACAAAAAACGTGTGAGGTTAAATAACAACTCAGTGAACTACATAGGTTTATGGGCAAAGACTGGAAAGGAACAATAAATCCAATGATGTTTTAGAGCAATGAAATCCTGGACCGTTTTTTGTTTTCTTTTACTGTTATTCCAGTTTTTAAATGAAATAAGTGTGTAGAAGCAGCTCATCTCAAGAAGCCCCTGGGAGGAGCTAGAAGGAGGTTGAAAGTTCCAATGGAAGCAAAGTCACCTGTATTTCTGAGCCCCGCACAGCCCCAGGAGCAGCAGCAGAAGCAGCACCACCACGCAGGCAGCCACAGCGGTGATGCTCCGCTGCCGCCCATGGCCGGCATGGCGCAGTTCCCACCACTTCAAGTCTCGGTGCTGACATCGCTCCCCGACGTAGCCAATGACACAGCTGTGACAACATACAAACAGAGGTCAGCAGTGAGCCAAGGCCGAAAACGCTTATATTTTTGCATTCAATATCCAGCCGTCTCTCAACCTCTGCATTTCAGCTTCAGCTCTTTGGACATATGGAAAATCCATCAGGGGTCAGTTGAAAGCACTCTAATTTACAAGTTAATGCAACACAGACTTCCCGCATTGGTCTGTTGGCCCTGGGATTAATGGGGGATTATTTGCATACTGCCTCTATAAGGCACTGCAGAACATTGATTAAAGATCAATTTCTGTTAGGCTAAAATCCTGTGAAGCTTCCTCTAAGACCAACATAAAGCAACCCTGCCCTAAGTGCCAAGGGAGTTTTCGAACAAATGTTCAGCCAGACTGCAATGAGTATAGGTCAAAGGAAGGAAGAAGAATTCAAAGCAGAGTCTTTCACTTGAGACCAGGTTGTAAAAGAATGTTGAGTAGTCTCTGAACTGGAAGAATAGACTAGTCTGCAGAGGAAACCATTTTTCCTTCTTTTTTAAAATCACAGACTCAAAAGGACTCGGTGGTGACACACAAGCATTTGCCTACTTCTTCAAGGGAGAAGAACTAAGTGGAGGAAAAGAGGCATTCACCAACATCCTGCTGTTTCATTAGTGAAAATGTTACTGGAATTACCAGCGGGCAACACAGCCTGTGAACCTTTAGATGAAAGTAAATGAAACAATGCTGCCATCTACTGGGAATACACGCTTCCAGAAACTCTCAGGATCTTGGGTAGAACTATATTCTATTATTCTTTGCAAGAGCATAAACTTTAAAAATATTCTGTTAGAAATTTTGTGTTGCTCACTTGTTAGGAATTTCTTCACCCTGGCTCTGGATCCACTCTCTGTATGTATATCCATGTCCCCACTTTGTTCCAAAAGGAGGTAAAGGAATGAACACACAGAGGACTGATACCAGTCCCCGTGGGGGGAAGAGGCAGCAAGGGAAAAGCATTAGACGAAGCATGCATCATGGCTGAAGGCCCAGAAGGTCTCAAGTCTAGTCCTAGTTCTACCTGAGTTGGTTATAGGAGCTTTGGCGAGTCACTTTCAAAGACAGGAGGGAAAGTAACTAGTGATTGTTATGCACCTTATGTTTCCGATATTGTACTAGGCACTTTTATTCACTTTATTTTTGATGGCATATTCCCATTTTATAGATGAGGAAAGTAAGATTCAAAGGAGTTAAGTAATTTTTCACACGGCTCGTGAATGGCAGGTTTGATTCAAATGGTTCTCTGATTTCAAAGTCTGTTCTTTCTACTACATTGGGCCACTTCCAAAAAGAGTTTTAAGTTCCAGGCACCTCTGAAAAACTATTCTTCTAGAAGTGATCCTACCAGAGAATGCAGGATCTGAGTGTAGGAAGCATAAAGGACCATCAGGTTATTCCCGGCTTTCCTGTATGCTGTTTTAATTCTAGCTGTCCTTGGTTATAGACGTTTACTATCAACGCCTAGCAGCCACTTTTTTTTTTTTTTTTTTGCGGTACGCGGGCCTCTCACTGTTGTGGCCTCTCCCGTTGCGGAGCACAGGCTCTGGACGCGCAGGCTCAGTGGCCATGGCTCACAGGCCCAGCCGCTCCGCGGCATGTGGGATCTTCCTGGACCGGGGCACGAACCTGCATCCCCTGCATCGGCAGGCGGACTCTCAACCACTGCACCACCAGGGAAGCCCCTAGCAGCCACTTTTAAACTGTTGGATATTAATAGGTCACACCTCCAATCCTCTCATAGATCTTAGGGTCTCAAGGAATATGCCACGCACGTGACAAGAGAACTGGGAGCCAAGGAGGCTGCAATATCAAAGCCTCTCAGCCTTATAAGGTCCAGAGCAATCAGCCAGCATTTCACAAGGGCAGGCCACACTCCACTAGTTCTTCAGGTTTTGTGGGTTTTTTTTTTTACATCTTTATTGGAGTATAATTGCTTTACAATGGTGTGTTAGTTTCTGCTTTATAACAAAGTGAATTAGTTATACATACACATATGTTCCCATATCTCTTCCCTCTTGCATCTTCCTCCCTCCCACCCTCCCCTATCCCACCCCTCTAGGTGGTCACAAAGCACGGAGCTGATCTCCCTGTGCTATGCAGCTGCTTCCCACTAGCTATCTATTTTACATTTGGTAGTGTATATATGTCCATGCCACTCTCTCACTTCGTCCCAGCTTACCCTTCCCCCTCCCTTTGTCCTCAAGTCCATTCTCTACATCTTTATTCCTGTCCTGCCTCTAGGTTCTTCAGAACCTTTTTTTTTTTTTTTTAGATGCCACATATATACGTCAGCAAATGGTATTTGTTTTTCTCTTTCTGACTTACTTCACTCTGTTATGACAGACTTGAGGTCCATCCACTTCACTACAAATAACTCAATTTCGTTTCTTTGTATGGCTAATATTCCATTGTATATATGTGCCACATCTTTATCCATTCATCTGTCGATGGACACTTAGGTTGCTTCCATGTCCTGCCTATTGTAAATTGTGCTGCAATAAACATTGTGGTACATGACTTTTTTGAATTATGGTTTTCTCAGGGTATATGCCCAGTAGTGGGATTGCTGGGTCGTATGGTAGTTCTATTTTTAATTTTTTAAGGAACCTCCATACTGTTCTCCATAGTGGCTGTATCAATTTACATTCCCACCAACAGTGCAACATCTTTATTGGAGTATAATTGCTTTACAATGGTGTGTTAGTTTCTGCTGTATAACAAAGTGAATCAGCTATATGTTTACATATATCTCCGTAACCCCTCCCTCTTGCGTCTCCCTCCCTCCCTCCCTCCCTATCCCACCCCTCTAGGTGGTCACAAACCACCTAGCTGATCTCCCTGTGCTATGCAGCTGCTTCCCACTAGCTATCTACTTTACATTTGGTAATGTATATATGTCCATGCCACTCTCTCACTTCATCCCAGCTTCCCCTTCCACTTCCCCATGTCCTCAATTCCATTCTCTACATCTGAGTCTTTATTCCTGTCCTACCCCAGGTTCATCAGAACCATTTTTTTTTAATTTTTAGATTCCATATATATGTGTTAGCATATGGTATTTGTTTTTCTCTTTCTGATTTACTTCACTTTGTATGACAGACTCTAGGTCTATAATGTCTTTAATAACCCAAAGTTAAAGTATCAGAGAGCAACACAAACCATTGCTAGGACACTTGTTTTCATAATTCCGTTATCTGTGACAACAAGAAGCCAGGAACAGGTAAAAACAATTTGATTCTTATTATCAAAATCAAGGATGATTATCATTAAGTACTAAATTTATCTTAGGTTAGAAAATCACAGTATGAAATATGAATACGAAAGCAGATTTCTATTAGAACTGAGTCATTTTTGCTAATATTCATGAGCAGTTTTCACTGTGTCAGGCTGACGTGATTTATAATGCAAGGCCATATACTTTGTCACAGAATAAAACTTATTCTTCTTATAATTTAGACTATGTTTCCGCTGATTATTAGTGATAAAATAATCAAAGCCTCTAAGCTCATAGCATCTATTCATGAGGATCGAAGTATTTCATCATTCCTTCACTAGGCACAGAGAAAATTATCAATGAGTCAGGAGTCCAGCCATAGGAGACCTATTCATTTTTCAGTATCTATCAATTCCCTCCGATTGCCTTCAAATTATGAACGAAATTAAAAGTAAGATTTGATACAAAACTAGATCTTCTGGGTGTGGTTTTTACTAAAAACTGAGGGGCATGGTTTCTGAGTGAGTGCGGTGGGAACACCTCATAGTTCCAGGGCTTCCTTGAACCCTCTCTTCAGGTTGACACTTAGCCCACTGAAACCATCACAGGGACAAAAGCAGAGCAAAGGCAGCTATGGCTGCATCCAGCAGTTGTTACCAAACAACAAAAATGTAAATGACGGGCTTCCCTGGTGGCGCAGTGGTTGAGAGTCCCCCTGCCGATGCAGGGGACACGGGTTCGTGCCCCAGTCCGGGAAGATCCCACATGCCGCGGAGCGGCTGGGCCCGTGAGCCGTGGTCACTGAGCCTGCACGTCCGGAGCCTGTGCTCCGCGATGGGAGAGGCCACAACAGTGAGAGGCCCGCGTAACGCAAAAAAAAAAAAAAAAAATGTAAATGCCAACTATTAGGAAGAAAAGAGGGAAAAACTAGGTTAGTTTTGAGCATTGAAGGCAAGAAGTCCAGTGTGAACATATATAACACTTTTTAAAATTCAGAAACATAGCATTGATGCGCTCCATCTGATTGGCAGAAAATAAATCAAAGTTTTAAGAAATTCTCTCAGTTTAATCCCCAGCCTATGCCAGTAGTAACATCAAGTTATTTAAATAAGAGGGAAAATAACCAGTTCCTTACATTTAATATTTACCACTAGCACCGGGTTAGGGGCGGGGGGTGGTGAAATATGCAGGAAAGGTGTAATACACACACAGAATTTATATATGTAAATAAAGGGTTACATATATAAATTATCTATTTTTCCCTATGGAAAAGCCTAATTATAGAAAAATCGCAATGTAAGTTTTCTGAATCTGCTAAAAGTTATGGGCTGCGATATCATATCTCTGTGCCATCAGAAAAATAGCTTGACTTACTTGCAGGCATAGCTGTCGACCGCTTCAACATACATACACACACCGCCATGGAGGCAGTACCCATCGTGGGACGGGGGACATTCGGGGTAAATATTTCTCACAGGAGAGCGGCCATCCTCCCTGGGTTGAGAGGGTAGAGTCGAGTCTAGAAGAAGCAAAGGCATTTCTTTTACTTGCTGAAGTGATTGGGGTCTTTCAGATATCGATATCAGGAAGTAGTTTCCGTGAACAATTTGTGAGATAGACCAATAGTTGTGATATAGAACAAGTTTCACTTTCTTAACCAGACCTCGGGTCCTTCACCATGGAGCCAGCCATTCTTTCCTTAGGTTCAGCATTATTTGACATAAAGCATGTTGGAAGCTGTAAGAGAATGGTCAGTCCCAAGACCATATGAATTCCGAGTGCAGATCTCATTATAAAAGCACATACATCATCCAAAAACACACGCTGTGTGAAACAGCAGTTAGCTTAAGAGCGTCTCACTGAACAACAGTATCTCTTGATGGCTTATAAACCACCTACCACTACACAGTCCACTACCCCTAGTTTCCTGGGAGTCTCAAAAATTTCTCCCACATGAGACTTTCTTCTAAAAACTATTTAAGTTGTAGGGGAGCCCTCAAAGACAAGATTAGCAACTTTGACAGAAAGGAAATGTTACCATAACAGAGGGGATGCCAAAGTGGGGAAGTCCGTTTTATTGAATGGTTTGCTGCTCTTTGAAAGGAAAACATTAGGGTGTGTAGCTGACTATATAAATATTAGGAGTCTTTCAGTACCTTTAAGAACAGCAAACTATTTGAGAAAATAATATGCTAAAAAAACAGAGACCCGAGCAAATGCAGAACCTTCCTTTCTCAGGATGTTTTCTGCTTGCAGAGCTGAGACAGGTAAATAGCTGGCAATGACTTAGCTGACCCTGGCTTCTAGGGTCTATGAAGCCAGCTCCCCTTCTGGGTGCTGATGGTAAGAAGATACTGCTGTTATGGGGGAGGGTTCAGGAAGAAGGAAGCGACAATTATTAACATTTTTTTAAGTTCTAATTCAGATCAAGAAATACTGACTTAAAAAAAAATTAAATGCAATTTTATTAAGAATTTCAAATGACATATGTCAAATTTCTAGAATGGAATAGGACCATTTTGAAACTGGAGAGATGGCATAGATGAACACTGATATCTCTTGTAACTCCAACTTTATTTAAAAAAACAATTCCTCTGCAAACCATATTCCCCCTTATATAACAAGACGAAATAGTATCTACCTCTTCACTTTGGCAACAGCTATTTCCTAAAGGAATGGGAAAAAAAAAATAGTGATTTTGCTACTTCTTTAAGTTCATTAAAAATGGGACTCTATCTTTAGATTAAAATTTTTAAGTTCAGAAAAAGCTTATTTTAAAATCCTTGAAAGTGATTCAAAATGCTAAGAGTCCGGACATCCTCCCCAACCTGTCTAGCCCTGCAGAGCTTTCCCAGCAGCCCCCAAAATCAACACTACAAATCAGGACATTAGCTGCATAGTTAAAGAGAACCACCTGTGTTCCCACCTTTATTGAATTGTGAATAATAAAAAAGGATTTATTCCAGATGCTATTAAATTAAGAAAACTTGGGCCATTTCACATTCTCAACCACAGCATCAATCTAATCAGGAAAGTAAACTCACCAGCCTGATTGAACTGAATGATTTCTAGAAGCTCTAATGGAAATACACTTGGGTACTGATTTTTTCAGAATCGAGTCCCTCCCCTTGGATCTGGACCACCCACCAACCTACCAGGGCAAATCCGTCCAGGTTCAGATGAGTTGCCAGCACATGTGCAGGTGTAGTTTCCCTCCGTATTTGTACAGGCGGCATTTTCCCCACAGGTGTGCACACCCAGTTGGCACTCATCAATATCTGTCAGGAAAAGGGAGTAGGAAAGAGAAAAGTAGGGTGCAGAGGAGAGCAGAGGGTGGTATAATTGGGAACCCCAATATTCTGGAAAGGGAGCGCCTTCAACTTCTGTCATGCCACATGTTCTCAGAGCTCTATACATTTTTAGATTCAAAAATTCTATTATAAATGTTGGAGAGAGAGAGAGATGGACTGGGCCCCTTGGCTGCATGCCATGCAGGTAAACTCCTGACATAAGGCTGGAAGTTTTCCTACTGCTTGGAAGGAAAGGAAATTTCCCAGCACATGTAGCTCAGTGGGAAAGTTGGAGATGGTAAACTATCTCTAGGTAAACATTTAGTAGTTCAGATCATATCAAATTCAACATTTTTGCCTTTTTTACAGAAATATGAACAAAGTCATCACTTTTTTCCCAACTACCCATCTTTTATTTTCTCAGTTACCACCACCCTAACCTTTAGGTCCTTCTTCTCTTCGATTTTCCATTGCTTTAAGAGGAGCAGCCTTACAACATTCCCTGCATCCCATCTCTCCTCCACTTCTCTCCTAAACACCAGTGCCACATTAATCTTCCCGAACCACATCTCCCATCACTGCGCCACTCGACTCAGATGCTGCCAGTAGTTGTCTGTTTCCTAGAGCTGTGCTGCCTAATATGGTAGCCATCGCCATATGTAGGTGCTGAGCACCTGAACTGCAGCTAGTCCACACTGAAATGTACTGTAAGTGTAAAACACACGCCAGATTTTGTGGACATAGTACCAACTATGAAGGAACATAAAATATATCAGTAATTTTTATATTATAGATAGCTAATGAGAACCAACTGTATAGCACAGGGAACTCTACTCAGTGCTCTGTGGTGACCTAAATGGGAAGGAAATCCAAAAAAGAGGGGATATATGTATACGTATAGCTGACTCACTTTGCTGTACAGCAGAAACTAACACAACATTGTAAAGCAACTATACTCCAAGTAAAAAATAATGATGATACTTTTTTATATTGATTATACATTAAGCTGTTAATATTTGGGATATATATTGAATTAAATAAAATATTAAAATTAATTTCACCTGTTTCTTTTTGCTTTTTGTAATGTAGCTACAAAAAATTTTAAATTACATATGTGACTGACATTATATTTCTACTGGATGGTGCTGGTCTAGAGAAGTAAAACCCCAATGCCTGACTTTCAGATTCTAGTTTCCCACAAATATAACTCAACTTACCTGTTATGGACTGAATTGCATCTCCCCAAAATTCATATGTTGAAGCCCTAACCCCCAGAGTGACTATATTTGGAGACAGGACCTATAAGGAAGCAATCAAGCTTATATGAAGTCATAAGAGTGAGGCCCTAATCCAACGGGATTGACGTCCTTCTAAGAAGAGGAAGAGATACCAGTGGTATCTCTCTCTCCCTCTCTCCCTCTCTCCACAAGCCACAGAGGAAAGGGCAGGTGAGTGTGGAGTAAGAAGGGGGCCGTCTGCAAGCCAGAAAGAGTCCTCACCAGGAACCAAATCTGCCAGCACCTTAATCTGGGACTCCTGGCCTCCAGAACGCTAAGAAAATAAATGTCTGTTGTTTAGGCCACCCAGTCTACACAGTACTTTTGATGGTAGCCAGAGCAGATGGAGACACCACCTTGCCAGACTCAGTTTCTGTTCTCCTTCACACAAGTATAGACACACAGTCTATACTTAAGGCTCTAGGCTTTTCTCTATCCGCCCCCCAAATAAGACCTGTGATATGTTCATGCCTGCAGTGCTCCCCACTCCTTCACATTTCTGCATAATAAAAAGGTACTTATGCCCCCAGTTCCATCCAAAACGATACTTCCTCCATGAAGTCTTTCCCAATACCTCAAACAGATATGTCTACCAGTTCTGAACTTCCACTTAGTTTTTACTTCTCTTATGACGCATACCTTTCTTCACCACTTATCACAGCTGCATTTCTTTTAGATCATATTCTCCATGTAAGCAAGGACTGCCTTCCTCATCTTGGCATTCCTCACAGATCCTAGCACTGTGTCTTTGCACTAATAGGGGTCAATTAAATATTTGCCACATTGAATCGCTAACCTGAATAGCCCAAAGGGAGTCTTTTTTTTTTTTTTTTAAACTGACATCCTACTGCAATCTCTATGAACGATCACCTTGAGAATGAGAGAGAAGAAAAAACAATGATGTACCGTTGGCCAAGAAACACGGCTACTCTTAAGAATAACAACAGTTTTATATAGCACTTATTGTGTGCCGGGCATGGTTCAAAGCACTGTATCTACTACATCTCTATATCTACTGTATAATCATGGGGCTGGGGGGCAGTGCGGAGAACAAGAACAAGCTCAGGGCTTCCATGTGGCCCGAGACGCCATGCCAACCAGGCAGGCTGGGCCATGACACTCTGCTCCGTGGATGGAGATGCGTGAGTAACAGAGTGAGAATCCAGAGTATAATGAGTTTAAACATCCAAGAAAGTATACCTTCCTTTTTCTTCAAAGTAAATGAAATATAAAGCCTGTTTGTCTAAATTATCTAGGAGCCTGCTTAATTAGAGCAGTGACATTTTCCCAATTGACAGCCAAATATGTGCTGAAAAGAGCCTTTACAGCTGTCTGTGGACTCCACAAAACTAATCTGATAAACGTCTGATTTAAACCAACCAGGTCCAGAAAATTGGTAGTTATGACTGATATTTCATCTTTAACCTCAACATGTGCGAGAAAGCAATGCCATTTTAGCTTGTTATCAAGGCATCTGCCCCTCACAGCGAAAAGATTTTTATGTTTTCAGAAGGAAAGGAAAATACTGAAAGAGACATGTTAAAGCCCCATAAAACTTGAGATAACTATTTTACCGGGCCAAGATGGCTTCAGGCAGGTCTTCACTTGTACCGTGACATTGTGTTACACCTGGAATGGTACATGACATCCGCTAGGTGAACTCCCAACCCAGCAAGCCACACCCAGACCTTGGCAGAGGATGGTGATTATGAAAGCGGTCTTAATCATTCCTTGCTTGATTCTAAATGTCAACGGCTTGAACTTATCAAGAGCCAGCTGTGAGCCCTTTCACAGAACCACGCCTCCTTCCCTTTACACACAGCCGTGACCTCCAACAAACCCACATCAGCTCTGCAGTTCACCACGGTTCAATTGCCAAATTCGGTGACAAAGAAAATGCTGTCCAGTTCCCCCCCGTGATGGCTCGAGGTGTGGAGTTATCGATGAGGCACTGATGTCACTCAACCCCAGGAGAAAGAATTAGAAAGGCAGAGGGGAAAACAGCCTCTGCAGAGTGTAGAAGCTGACTAGTGCGGTCACAGCCAAAGGGCACGAAATTGACTATTTACCCCAAACTGAAATATGTCAGTTTGAACAGATCACACAACTCCTCTTTTAGTCTTAACATGTGTGTCACCGCAATTCTCTCCTGTCTTTTCTCGGCCCGCCACACCCAGTGTTTGGTGATTCTCCAAGGCCTGCCTTCACCCTTGGCCCTCTGCACACAGCTCTCTTACCGAGGCAGTGGATCCCATCTCCCTGGTAGCCTTCTGAGCACCGGCAGACATGGCCACCTTCAGTATTGACGCACTTGGAGGAGGTGGGAGGGCAAACTGAAATACCCATCTGACATTCATCTATATCTGTGGGCAAAATGATGAGCTAGTGAAATACATAGGCAATCCTGGTATAAAGGAAAAGAGTAGGAAAGGATAGTATAATCTTACATACAATCATCCAGCCATTTACAGGTACTGCTTGCAAATGTGATGCAAACCCTCCATCTTGGACTTAAAGTTCATTTCTGAATCAATTTTTACAGATTTCTCAGTGTTTCATTAGTGTAAGTAAATCACTTTGTGCCAGAGTTTCAGACCATAAGAACATTTACAATAATGGTTATCAATGTAAAATAGTAACCCATCCAGCAAAACCTATTTAATAAACTAAAACTTATGACCTAAGCCTTTGCGGGGGGGAAAGCTGTGTTTTTATTGGAATTGGGGAGTTTATAAATTTGACTTGAACTCAAATTCATGCTTTTAAAGCTAATTATAAATTCTTCTCCTTGGGGCCTCCCTGGTGGCACAGTGATTAAGAATCCACCTGCCAATGCAGGGGACACAGGTTTGAGCCCTAATTCGGGAAGATCCCACATGCCGTGGGGCAACTAAGTCCATGCGCCACAACTACTGAGCCTGTGCTCTGTAGCCCACGAGCCACAACTACTGGGCCTGCGTGCCACAACTACTGAAGCCCGCGTGCCTAGAGCCTGTGCTCCGCAGCAAGAGAAGCCACCGTGATGAGAAGCCCGTGCACTGCAATGAAGAGTAGCCCCCACTCGCAAAGACTAGAGAGCCTGCGTGCAGCAACAAAGACCCAACACAGCCAAAAATAAAGTAAATGAAATAAATATTTTTTAAAAATCAATTATATTAAAAAATTCTTCTCTTTAATGTCAATTGTCTATATCACGGAATTTTAATATAACTCAATGTAATATAACAATATGTTATGTTTCTTATTTTCTATTCATACACCCATTACCTTTTTAGCTAATATCAAATAAGGTATTCAATCCTGAGGGTAACATAAATCGTTCTGGAGATTTTGAATCAGTATGATCTGAGAGAATGTTTCTGATTCACTATTTTCCAGATATTATGTGTATTTGGATTTTGCTCTTACCAGAACACAGTTTTCCATCTCCGGCAAATCCTTTCAAACACCGACACGTGACATTCTCTCCCTCTGAAACACACCAAGCCTGTGTACTGCATCCCAAGGCACTACAGTCGTCACCATCTGCAAACAGCGAGAACCCCACAGGATTATTTCCAGACCTCAGAGAAGAAAATGGACTTCAATGTTTTGCATTCTACCGAAAATTCCAGTACTTCCTTTCTCAAGTTCTGGGGCAGGTTAACCTCCAAATAGAAACACTGTGCTGATCTGTAAGCTGTATCTATATTAAAGGATCCACAAACCATATGTTTCTGTTTACATGCTCTCAACAAATCTTTAGTCTTAAAGAATTATGTGGTGTTCAAAGACCCCCGTGTGAACTTATTTATAATTTTTTAAAGCATTTGCAAATTTGAACTATACAATTTCTAGGACTAAATGGACTCAAACTTCAAAAATTGTATTGCTTTATTTGAGAATTCCCAACCATTGTGACATACAAAAGGGGTCAATATATTCTTATCTCTCAAAGATATGCAACTAATATGTAGCAAGTAGATCTGTGTACCAACATGGCAAAGAGATTTAACCATAAAAAGATTTATTGTCAATTTACTAAAATTATGTTTGATATATAATAGAATGTATATGTCAAAATGTATGTTTATTATCAAGATTTATGCCATGACTTGCAAACCTCAAGGCACTTTTTTTTTTTTCAAATTTATTATTTTTGGCTGTGTTGGGTCTTTGTTACTGTGCACGGGCTTTCTCTAGTTGCAGCAAGCGGGGGCTACTCTTCGTTGCAGCGCGCAGGCTTCTCATTGCGGTGGCTTCTCTTGTTGCGGAGCATGGGCTCTAGGTGCGCGGGCTTCAGTAGTTGTGGCTCGTGGCCTCTAGAGCACAGGCTCAGTAGTTGTAGCACACAGGCTTAGCTGCTCTGTGGCATGTGGGATCTTCCCGGACCAGGGCTTGAACCCGTGTCCCCTGCATTGGCAAGCGGATTCTTACCACTGCGCCACCAGGGAAGCCCCACCTCAAAGCACTTTTACAGAGTTATGAACCATACAAACTAAATGCTGTAAAAGGATCATTTCATTTCGTACTCCAATGAAATACAAATGTCCCAGAAGACAGAGTTGCCTTTTGAGCCATAAACGTGAGCACGTTTTTTTTTTTTTTTCCTTTAGCTACTTATGTATATAATCATTCTCCAAATGCCTCCTCTCTGTTGGAGTTGGGGGTACCTGACATACCACAGTAGGATATAAACTATCTTCTGTCTTTCCACTGGTAAATTTGCTCATCTGCGTATAGAAGAGGTCAAGAAACCCTCCAAAGTTGCCCATAAATTAAAGAAAGTTAAATGATCTAAATAGGAGTCAGGTGCCGTGTGAATGCAGACATCGGCTAATGGCGTTTGATTTGCTTAGCTATTTGAGTGAGAAGATTTTTCTTGTGGGAACACGGGCCTTTCATGTTTGCTTGGTCACCTCCTGTCACTCATGACTCTTTGAGATGGATAAGTTCAGACTAAATCAATTATCCATTGGATTCAGCATTTATTTGGAAGACTAGCTCCCAAATCACAAGGCTGTTCAGAGTATATGGTGGACAGTATCAAATCACCCAAGACATTTTAAATCACTTGCGGAATTATCTTAAATTAACATATGATTCAGGATTTATTTGGTAACTTGCAAACCCCAAGGCAGCTTTGCATACTGAAAAGCAATGGATGTGCAGTTGCAGGAGGGATGAGCCATAGCCAAAGCTCCTTCTGCCACAAACTAAGCTCCACAAGGAAGGCATGCTTATGCTTCACGTGTCTCTTCTCTAAAATGCAGATGACAGTTTCTGTCCAGTCTACTTCACATGGTTGCTGTAAGCACTTGAAGAAAAAGTGATTTTTAAAAGAATCTTTTGAGGACTATAAAATATTTTATTTACATATCTAGATAAGAATGATAAAGAAGAAGAGTACTGTGACAGCCTGAATCAGAATTAGCCTTATCACGCTAGAAAAGACTCTGGGGTCTGTTTGTAAAATTAACAAAATTAATTCATTTTGAAGTACCTACTATGTGCCAGAGCCTTATGAGGGCCAAAAATACGGAGGTGGAGAACATAGACAAGGGCTCTGTTTTCTTACATGATTATTTATTGAAGTATAGGGTAATAAGCACAATCAAGAAAAAATACTGGGTTCCAAGAGAGCTGCAAGAACTCTCGCCTCACCTGGTCAGGAGACTAGGAAAGCCTTGCTGAGAAAGAGCATATTAAGCTGAGATCTGAAGGATACACAGGACTTGGGGAGGTGGGGTTAGAAAGAGCACTGTAGGCCGAGAAAACAACACCTGCATGTTACAGGCAAGGCCCATGTAATGGAAGCAGGCCATAGAAAGCTGGGGATAGAAGGGCACAAATTGAGGCTGGTGAGGTGGGTACAGGCTAGTTTCTCCAGGGCTCAACAGGCTACGTTAAGAATTTTACATTTTATTCATGAATTTAGAAGAATTCGTGATTTTAGTGAATTTGACAATGAAACTTTTTAGGATTGAACCTCTTTGCCATGTTGTACACAGATATGCTTGCTCCATGTGACTCTGTGTCTTTGGAGAATAAAAAGATATGGACCTAAAAAATCTAACATAAAGTTTTCAATTTCTTTTTGGTATAGATACTTGTTTGAAATGAAATTTCACAACAAAATATAAGTAAGACCCCTTAGCCTAACACAGGTAGAACTAAAACTTTACAGGCTAAGACAAAATAGAACACAATCCAGGGAGGGAAAGATGAGGTAATCTTCACCAAGACAATCAATTTCATTTATTCCGCACGAGGCAGGGTACAGTCTCCAGGCATGAAGCCAAACACAGTCTGTTATATATGTATTCCAAATCTTTAGCCATTTTGTCACTCCCCCATGCCACCCACGTGGCCTAATTTACTGTCTGTCATTCACCTTGGTCTTTGAGTCCCCCAAACATTAGCCTTTCAAAATATCCTCTGTGAACCTCTAGGGGTCCCTAGTGGCTTTGAAAAGGTTCTCTATACTGCTAATATATATTATGTATATTGTTTTATTCTACCACATTGTCTCCACATCTGACTATGACCTTGGAGGCTGGGGCTATATTTAGCTAAGTATGGTATCACCAGCATTTAGCTCAGTGTATGGCAAATGAATAGTCACCAAATGAATAATATTCCTAACATGACCGTGTTTCCGGTAATTCTTTTCTTGATATGAATTAATTACTTGGTCATAATTTTCAAAATCTTTGGTCGAGTCACTAACTTCATGTATCTTAGCTTTCAAATCTGTAAAATGATAGATTGTGATAAGGGTCAAATTAGAGGATATACTTAAAGGACCTGGTAAACTCTAAAGCTCTGTAAAAATTATTATTACTAAAAATATTCACCTCTTTGTATTTTATCAAAAATTACACTGATAAAATCCTCTAAGAAGGGGTAAGAGGTCCCAGGGCCTCGAAAATTGTAGTTTGATGACCACAAAAGTTGTGGTTAAGTGTATATAATGCCCTAATGTGGAGTTCTCAAATTTATTTTTAGCCACATACAGTGTTAAAATTAAGTCTCACTCCGAAATATAAATAAATAAAATGCTTCAAAGAGCACTGCACTGATTGAAAGGCAGAGACTTAGCATGAAGAAGAGGTGGGGTTTGCAGAAGCTTTAAGGCTGAGCTAAGCCCAGTTTGAAAACCACTGGCTTCATGAGTGAACACAGACTATAAAAGAATTAGGTTCCCTAAAGTCGTTACATACTGAATAAATTATTTAGCATTTTGCTGATAAATGGGCAATATATTATAGAAGAAAAAAAAAATCTAACATTTGCTGTTTGTGGACTTTCTGGAGCAGCTGAAGCAACCAGCCTATATTTGCTTATCAGCTACCATCTGCTTTTCACACTGACAGAAGTAAAGCTAAATGGGCCAAACACCAAAAATACTAGGCATGGATGGGGATACACCCAAATCTGTCCTGGCCTATTTTTCACTTTTTTTTCCAAGTCAGATTTCTTCAAAAAAGATTCAGTCCAACGACCCTCAATGAGTAAAGTTCATGTCCAGTCTAATATGGAACCATCTTCCTCAGATAAACCATTCAGAAGAGAAGGACCAAAGTTTGAGTCCAAAGTTTGTCTTCGCTAGCTTTGTGTAGATTTAGTCAACATTAAGTTAGAGAGTTCATTCAGAATTTCTAATTAGTAGGATGGAAATTATTGGAACCAAAGCTGTATTGGAGAACTCATTATTCATACCTGACACCATGATTTCAGCCACTAGCATATGCTGAGATTCTGTAATATTATCTTCCATCTCTCTACTGCTGGGTAAGATGTCCAACGGTATTACTCCATTACTCAGATCTGCTCCACTACCTATTGAAGGCCAACGGATACAATTAATTTACCTTTTGTGATTCAAGAAATGTTTGAGTTAATTTATATTTATGGCTGTTTGTGTGAGTTCAGACTCTTTCTTAGAGTCGGAGGATTCAGAAAAACTGCCAGGGTCTTGGTGGCTTAGAAAACCTTCTCTGCTACACTACACCCTCTCAGCTTCACTCCATGCACTTATAATTGAGGGTGGGGAGAGCCAGTAGGGAAGAAAGACAGGACTCTTCTTGGTACTGGCAAAAACAGTAAAAGTAGAATACCAAAATCCTTATAATCAGCTCATAATCACTGCTCGCCATTACTGAGGACAAATTAGTGAGATGATCTCCCCAACCTGCCTTTAATATATACACCTTCTCCTTTAGGCTGCTTATAACATTTATTTTAGCTTGATTTTGCCAGTATTTAGAAATGTGGAAGGGCATAAACAAGCTATAATTTAACATAGGCATGGGACCTATGCAACTCCCCAGAACATGGAAGAAATGGATCCCCTAAAACACTGTGTATTCTCTAAGTGTGGGCCATGGATCCCTGGGGTCTCACTGCATGGCATCTAGAAGGTCAAAACTATTTTCATAAAAGGCAAATAACTGTATTGTTATTTTCACTGTCAACATCGATAAGTGATGGGGCAAAAGCAGACATGGGTGAAAGTGTGGTGATTTAGCGTGAATCGTCATGATACTAGTAGCATGTTCTCTACTGTGGTCATCTTCTTCACTGCCACACACACACACACACACACACACACACACACACACACACACACTCCAGTTTCACCTTTAAAAGCCCATGATGGGGCAGTAAAATTACTAATTTTTAAAAATCTTGACCATGGACTACCTGGCTCTTTAATCTTCTGTGTAATGAAATGGGAAGCAACACATAAAACACTGCACACACACTGAAGCTATGACGGCTGTCTGGAGGTGAACTCTCAGAGATACGAGCTAAAACTAGGCTCTTTTTTTTTTTCATTGAACATGATTTTTACCTGAAAGAATGTTTGATAAACTATGTCATTAACATTTGGGGATTTGATATTTTCTCAACAATGAATGAAGTGACGCTGTCACTTCAAGGAAAATTAGCTCACGGTGCTTGTTGCCAGTAATAAAATTTAAGCTTTCAAGTGGAAAGTCGAATTCTGGAAAATTTTCCGCAAAAAAATTTTAACAAAATCCAGACACTCAAAGACTTTTCTGATGAGTTTGATAATAATAATTAGTTAATGTTATTGTAGGTATATTAATGTGATATTTGGCAGACTTGTAACTCAGTCAATCAATATTTTTAAATGACCAAAACATGATGCAACAAAATCATGCATGGCGAAAGATCCACTCAAAGTACAAAACAGAACACTGGGTTTTAACATAGCAGAGGACAAAATGTTCATTGATATGGCTTCAGATTCAACATTGCAACTAACTCTAAGAAACTACCACCTGTCTAGTTCTGATATATATAATATCAAAAGAAGATATACAAAAAAGTCCTCTGAAAAGGCTATTAAGCAATCTTCCCTTTTCCAGCTCCATGTGTGTCTGATTTTCTTCATAGGCTTCAAACAAAACAACACAGCAACAGCTTTAACAGAGGGGCAGATGGGAGAATCTGTCTGCCCTTTATTAAGTCAGATATTAAAGATATAAACGTAAAACAATGCCATTCTTCTTACTACATAGTTTTGTTTGGAAAAATAGAGTTATTTCATTTATTTTCATAAAAACATGTTCACATATAATGGAATACTACTGTAACTTTAATAGAGATATTAAAATTTTTAGTCTTAATTTCTAATACCATAAATCTTGATAAATATAACCCACACAAACAAAGACTCGAGTTTTTCAATCATTTTTAAGAGTGTAAAAAGGATCCGAAACCAAAAAGATTGAGAACTGTTATCCTAAGGCAACAATTGGTAGAAAGTTCAGAAAATCCAAAATATTCAATTCTGGTCCATGGATAAATTAATCTATTTATTTGCTGTCAATGTCACCTAACATATCATGCCTATTGGATAAATATGAATTTTTAAAAAACATCTAAAATAAAATTTAAGTTCTCTTTGGTATAAGGTATCAAGAGATGAATCCAAATACACCTTACCTGTTTGGATGCACATTGAAGGGAAGTAAATCAGTACTACTGTTTCCATGTCATATTAGATCTCTTCTTCCTCAAAGTCACGTTTAGCTTTTTGTTTTGTTTTGTTTTGTTTTGCTGTACGCAGGCCTCTCACTGTTGTGGCATCTCCCATTGCAGAGCACAGGCTCCGGACACGCAGGCTCAGCGGCCATGGCCCACAGGTCCAGCCGCTCCGCGGCATGTGGGATCCTCCCGGACCGGGGCATGAACCCGTGTCCCCTGCATCAGCAGGCGGACTCTCAACCACTGCGCCACCAGGGAAGCCCTACGTTTAGTTTTTAAAAACGTGGATCACGAGCCTTGTCGAGCTGGATTCCCTACACCTGTTTGGTATCCTAAACTTATTTATTACAAAGGACTCTGCTTTTCATATAAAGACAGTCATGTGGCAGGGGGTTTATATATGACTACCTCTAAAATCGAGGCCATAAAACTTCTAAACAAAATGTCTTTGAACCTTCCCTGATTTGGTAAAATACTGGCATTTATTTCCAAGGATGGGCTACTCCACCAAAAATAGGGGCCTGGAGCACTGGAACTTAAGACTTGGAATATTATCTTTTGTTCATTAATTTTACAGCTAGAAGAAGTCAATTGAATTTAGTTTGTAATGAGGAGGCCAAACTCATCGGTGTGGGGGGGGGGTGGAAGACAGCTTGGCATCCCTAAAAGCAAGGGAGCTTTTAAGAATACAAAATATTAAAAATTAGCACAAGCATAAAAATCAATGTAGGACAATATTCCTGAGCTAAAGTAAGACAATTTGGCCACATAGTTTATCATATTACCTGCCAATATCTGATGGCCATTCAGAGCCAGACACGTTTTTCCATCTGGAGCTTTCACAAAACCTTCACGACACAAACACTGAGCAGTTCCAAACCTCTCTTCGCAAATATGTTCACAGCCTCCGTTTTGATGTAAGCAGGCATCTGCTCCTAGCAGAGAGGAGGTACATTCACAGATGGGCTTGGAGATGAAAAGGTGTAAAATCAGTGGACAGCTTTGGGAGAAAGAAACTATCTAAATGGAGCTGTTTATATCAAGAGCTATTTCAGAAGAGTTCCTATAAAGAGCCACTGGTTCTAAGATAAGCTCAGAATGTGATTACCTTAGGAGTATTGAGTTTAGCCAGTACCTTTGTTCAAGAAGCTATTTGGGAAGATAGGACTCCTATTTCCTGACTTATAATCTAGTCAGACTGACAAAGGGTGATTCAGAAAGAAGAGTTATTGTGGGAAACTAAGTGGCTTTTCCATCTGCTTACCTACTCCTGGCTGAAGCTCACTTACTTGCATTCTCAGGAGGTGGGGAAAAGTCCAGTGTAGGCAGAAGCTTCCACTGCGGGTTTCTAAATCGCTCCCCCCACCCATCCCTGCCCCTGCCCTTAGTGCCTTTAATCCAAAAGTCTTTGAAAAGAAGCAAATAAGTAAAAGCTACTCAGGAGAAGAAAAGTTGAGGTTGGAGGGATAAAGCCCAAACTTATTACCAGACTATCTTAGTTTAAACGAAATCCAAATCTCAGGAGATCTTAACATCTACCCAAATTAGTGAGAAGTGCAACACACACCCCCTTCCCTGCCGTCAAACAATTAAAATAGTTGCAGATGCCAGTCAAAGAAAGACTGTGTCCAGTGTACCTGGTTTTGCCAATGGATGAACTACAACCAGTGATGAGGGCTTCAGCATGCTGCCTCGGAGACATACCCTATTTTTGCCAGTCCTCTTGTTCACCCTTATTACCGATGGCATAGCCCAATCAGAGAACCACAAATGATCCTCAAACACAGCCACAGCAAATGGGTGACCTGGAAGCAGTTGAGATCCATTATAAACATCTTGTCTTTGCCATGAATATTTTTAAAAGGACAAGGCCTGAAACATATACCCAATTCCTACACTAAGTCAATTCTTTAATACAGCTGCTAAGCAATGTATGAGCCACTTCCTTGAGCCACCTACATCAAGGAGAATCCACATGATGAGGGAACCTCTTCTTAGAATGGGAGCCTGGTGGTATGAAGTCCTAGCAAAGCCCATGGTCATCGAGCATTCAGAGAGTGGGAGAATGTGGGTGACTGACATAATACCACCAATAAGAAGGAGACCAGAGCTTCCCTGGTGGCTCAGTGGTTGAGAGTCCGCCTGCTGATGCAGGAGACATGGGTTCGTGCCCCGGTCCAGGAGGATCCCACATGCTGTGGAGCGGCTGGGCCCAGTGAGCCATGGCTGTGGAGCCTGTGCTCCGCAATGGGAGAGGCCACAACAGTGAGAGGCCCGCGTACCGCAAAAAAAAAAAAAAAAAAGAAAGAAGGCGACCAGGGCAGGAATGTTTCCATGTTCAGTGATTCTGTCACTATTTATAGACTAAACAACTTGACTGGGTAAGTTGGGTAAGTTATTTTACCCCTCTTTGTCTTAGGTTCCTTGTCTTTTGAATGGCAGTAATAAGTAGTAGACTAAATTTACAGGTTGCTGTAAATTGAGATTTTTACAACATTTAAAAAAATCTAAGGTAATTGAAAACAGCCTCCTCAAATTCCCATCTCCACCAATACATTTCCTTTCCTATCTCTCCTCTTAACTAAAATTAGTCCATTGACTGTGCTCCTGCCTTCTCTAGGACCTTGTTCTGTCAATTACTCCTTTCATTTACATTAATTCTCTTCTATTCTCTTCCTCTTACCAGCTTCTTTCCCTTAGCTGATTAATATGTTCAGGTCTCTCCTATCTTAATTCCCTCATCCCCTTGACCCCTCTAACTTCTTTTTGTCTCTTTCCTTCTCTTCTCAGACAAGTTTTTTGGAAGTTATTTATTATCTGCTGCTTCCATTTTCATGGCTCCAATCAACCCCTAAGTGGCCTCTTCTGATCCTACCTCAACTAAACCCGCCTCTCCATGCCACTGAAACTGCTCTGATAAGATATTCCAGTATTTAGTAAGCTGGGAAATGTTTTAATATACTATCTCAAGTGGTTAGAGGCCAAAGCTAAGGACCCCTAGGTTTGGAAGCTTTTATCACATCCAGTCACATTCCCCAGGCCAGTCTTTTTGCTAATGAAAAATGGATTTGGTGGATTAGGGTGCATGTTTCCCTCTACTGGCAGCAAACTCAAACGATTTTTCCCGGTGTAATGAATCTCCACCCATCATTATTGACCAGGGCCATTAAGATTCATTTGGGTCTCTAGCTTTTGTCCCAAATTAAACTCATAAAGGCAGGAAGGGAATTTCCTATATAGTTATTGTTTTGCTTTGTTTGTTGTGATAAAAAAACGCATAATACAAAATTTACCATCTAAGCCTAAGACTTAACCCACAGTTTTAGTAATGTTAAATACATTCACATTGTTGTGCAAACAATTTCCACAAATTTTTTCATCTTGCCAAACTGAAAATCTATACCCATTAAACAACTTCCTGTTTCCCCCTCCCCCTAGGCCCTGGCAAATACCATACTACTTTCTGTTTCTATAAGTGTGCCTATTCTAGATACCCTAAGTAAGTAGAATCATACAATATTGGTCTTCTGTGACTGCCATATTTCATTTAGCAAAACGTCCTCAGGGTTCATCTATGTTGTAGTATGTGTCAGAATTAGCTATTGTTTTTCAACACAAACCCCACACTAGATATAATCTTCCTTATTTTTTGTTTACAGGAGAGCCACAGGTGAACTACCAGTAGATGGCACTGTAATGGTGGGAACGGTTATTTAGATGTACACATACCAGATTATTTGTATTTGTATCTAATAGGAAGTTGCATTAGTCACAGATTATAGCAATACAAATTATTTACAAAATACCTCCTATGCTTTTTTTGGTTTAGAATATGTTGTCTTTACATTCTAGTTAGGAATTTCCAAATCCCTTTATACCTCCAAATATCAAAGCTATAACTTTACATTTATTTGGGAGATGTATTTTTTAACAATGTACGTCTCCCCTACTGACTCCATAACTTCACAGGAACCATAATTGTTTTACTCTCCACTGTATTTCCACTTCCTATAATGGTACATGGATGATAAAAGTCTACAATTGTACACAAGCTTATAATTTATTGTGAAGTATGTCAATTTTTAAAGAAGCTTGGAAGTATGTAAAATTTTAAATTATATTTATCTTGATCTATGTAATGTATAATACAAATCTAGAAGTTCATTACCAAAGAGAAAGGGCAAAATAAATACCTTACATGGATTATTAGTTTGTTAGCTTCTTCCTAAAAAAGAGAGACCATGTTTTTCATCTTCCCAACCAACCAGTTTCTAAATTCCCAAAGCATCTCTAACATCACCCTGGCTTTCATTTCGACATCCAATCTGTTACCAAATCCTCTTGGTTTTTCATTCACAGTGATTTTTGTAATATTCTAATCCTCCATTCTACTTTTTAAATGGCAATCTTCTAGCTCAGGCCTTTATTAACTGTTGACTGAACAATTATCATAACGTCCTAACTCATTTCCTTCTCTCCACATTCCAATCCAACACTTATACTGTTACCTAAGTGGTTATCCTGATATACCAATATTATCAGATACATTTCCTGCTTAAGAATATGCAATGGCTCCCTAGTACGTTCAGAATTAATTTCAGTTAACATATTCTGGCAGTACTAACATACAAAGACCAATTTTTGCAGGCTTATCTCAAATGATAGTGTTTTATCACCTTCTATTTACCACATGGCCCAGTTCAAATACTGTCTTTGCAGATCCCGAGTCAAAATGAATCTCCTACTGCTATATAATGTCATAACAGTTTGTACTTCTCTTTTAACAGTTAGCATAGGCTACAGTGTTTCAAAACTCTTTATGAAAATACACGACACCCCATGCAAAATCTGAAAATATAATAGGAGGGAAAACTGTATTAACCTTTGCACATGAATGGCTAAAGGTGATACTATCACTTGTGAAAATGACATTTGAGAAAACATAAGAAATGGTAGTAGCTGAACAAGTTCTTATTTTTAAAGAAGTTTTAAAATGGTTAATATTTTCATTCTGATTTTAAGAAACCTTGGCAAAGAGAAATGATTATGCATCACTATTTTTTATCCAATATTCCAATGTTAAAGTAATCTTTGTAGCTCATACATCTCTGGAGAAATCTGTTAGTCTGTCTGTATTCATTTCTCACCATATGTTTAAGGGTGTGTGTGGGGGGGGTGGTGAGTGAGTGAGTGTATGTGTGTGTGTGTGTGTGTGTGTGTGTGTGTGTGTGTAAACACATTTTGTATTTAACACTCATCAACACTCAATCAAGTTGAAGAAATCACCCATTCCAAAGCCTCACCTACATCGTTCTGGGCAAGTCTTTGGCGTTTTGAACCATCCAGATTGGACATTTCAATCACAGACTGCTTGGCATCGCACCAATACAACTTGTCAGTTAAGTAATCAATTGTTATTCCACTGGGCCAGACCAGATCCGAGCTAGCTATAACCAGTCGGCCAATGCCTTGAAGGGAAGAGCTTTCAATTCGTGGATTAATCCCCATCTCAGTCCAGAATAATCTCCTTTAATCAAGAAAGCATACAACAAATAAAACTTGCAAGGAAAAACACTTCTTTTATTCTTTCATTATTAAAAACATCAGTGTAAGTCACTTTAGCATAAACTAAAGTGGTACACCAAGGAATACAGAAAGAGAAAGTATAGCACTGAATATTGGACACATAATTTTCAAAAGCAAAAAATTACCTTCTCTATGTACAACAACTTGGACAGAAAATGCTGAATTAAGCCTCAGATGATTGGATAAAAAAGGAATTGTTAGTTTAAAAACTTGTAGTGTGTTACTAATCAAAGGTGTTTGAGCGCATATTCTTAAATCAGCGTTTCATGCTACAAAAGGCAATGGAATCTTGCTAGCCTGTCCCTCTGCTATGCATATGTAAAACTTGCTGTATACGTAAAATTACAACGTAAAGGGAAGAGCATATTTATCTATTATCCTGTTTTATACTATGTACTCAGTTAACCTGGTCAATTTTCAGTTCTGTAAAGCAGGTGCTGAGGCACATTTTTTGAACTCAATATGGTTCAGTATCTTTTCACTGGCTTGTTTAGAGATGGTTACATTCTCATTGTTTGAATCATGTGGCTGGCTCCAAATTAATTATCTATTTTTACCAGTTTATTATTTCCCACACACCATCATAAAATTTGCATTATAAATAAAATAGGATGAGCTTTTATCCTTGATTTTTAACTAGGGAGGAATTATTCTCCTTAATTCTCTAACTTAAACCAACATTTGTCACGAATTCACAATTAACAACATAGAGCCTCCTAATATTTCACGATTTCTCTTTCCTCTTCCCTAAATCTAGGAATGACCTATCACTGGAACTCATGATTTTTCTAAATAGAATTCATAAGCCACGCAATCCGAATATCATCCTCTCTCAAGAAATATAGTTTTTAAAGAAAGTACATAGTGTAAGGGGCTTATGCCTCATTGATGAATGAATTACAACCCACTTCTTTTCAAAAAGAAATTGAATTTGCTTAAAATGAAAGGGTATCGAAACAATAAACTTTTCTATAGGAAAAACAAATCAGAAGACATTAAAAGGACGAGGAAGTTATGCTAGCCATACCATTTCTGAACATTTGAACAAATCTCATGGATTTTCTTGGTTTCTGATTCCACTGACCACCTGAGGTCTTACGACGAATTTTGGACACTAGCACATCAAACATAAACTGTCCTATGACCTCCACAGAAAGGGCCTTATTTTCACAAATACTTACTTGGCCATTGGATGAACAGCAAGTCCTCGTGGCTGAGAGATGTCCTCCTTAATGATTATTTCACGATACTTCCCATTTAAATCACTCCCTTCAATGAGAGATTTCCTAAAATGCATGTAATATAAAGGGGCTTGTTATATCAAATTTACTTTTTAAACAAAAATACTTGTTTTCCCTGTTGCTTACTGAAAAGCAAAATAGGCATTCTAAACTCCCCTATCACAGGTGTGCACATGAACACACACGCGTCAGGAGTACCACTTACGCAAAGTCTATTGTTTTTTTTTAACACAGTGTTTAAATTAGTTTCCCAATATTTATCCCAAGCAATTAAAACACACCGTGAAAGGGTAAGGTAAGAGGGTTCTGTGTCAGTGGCCTGGCAGGGATAAAGCCAGGAAGTACAAATGCCACCATCCCCTTCTCTTCACAACCTCCCAGCTCCTGGTGGAACCAATAAAAGCCTCCGCCTGGTGTTCACAGATCACAGGGAGGAAGGAGAGTAGACCTTGAAGGGCCAGAGAGACAACCAACACAAGGACAGTAGGAGAAGACTTATGTTGGCTTTAATTTTCTTCCATCTGATTCTAAGACAAATGAGAGTACTGAAATACTCTTTGCTACTCTTTACATTAAAAAATAATAATAACTCTTTGGAATCTGGCAGGGGAGAAAATTCTTGCTTTCTAATTTTTCCATTTATTTGTCAAACAAATCTTGATGATCAAATAGACACTTCCTCAGCACCTAGTGTGTGTCAGGGATTGACCTAAGCACTGGATGAGCCCCAGCAGGTTCCCTGAGCAGGAAGGACCACAACAGAGGAGATTAAAAAGAACCTCCCTGGGCTTCTCTGGTGGCGCAGTGGTTGAGAGTCCGCCTGCCGATGCAGGGGATACGGGTTCGTGCCCCGGTCCGGGAAGATCCCACATACCGCGGAGCAGCTGGGCCCGTGAGCCATGGCCGCTGTGCCTGCGCGTCCAGAGCCTGTGCTCTGCAACGGGAGAGGCCACAACAGTGAGAGGCCCACGTACCGCAAAAAAAAATAAAATAAAATAACCTCCCTTCCCCACCTCGTGCCACCTGCCCAGAAACACAGAGCAAGACCAGTCCTTCCACCCTGTGCTACAAAACACTCAGGAGACCTTCTGCAGGTGGCTTGTTCAAGTGCCCTTTCTAGACGGGGGGCCGGGGCTTGATCTATTCTTCCTCATGGGCCATATGCAGAAGGGAGATAAAGGTAAAATTGGCTCAGGGCCTGGGCTGGGCCAAATACACTTTGCAAACTACCAACTCAGGGCAGTGGATAATTTGAAATCATTTATACTACAGCGCCACTTTTAAAAGATAATTTTATTCCCAGATGAAGTGGAAGGTATTTTTGAACTCAATGTGTCAAATTCACTCAGTCACAACTGTCACTGTGCCTGTTCCCTTGAGGGAAGGAATTCTGAAGCCACTTGCTTGTGACCAGGGGAAATAAAACTGTCAGTTCTGATCTCATTGTTACATGATCTCTAAATTCTTACCGTTCTGAGCAGGAGTAAGGTGATGAGAATTGAGACCGGCATAAGCTCCTGACTCTGGAGCTGTCTCGGGCAGGATTGCTGGAATTTACTCTGAAAGCTCCCCAAGGGAGTCACCCAGTAACACACTTCTATTTGATTCAGCCACAAAACACATCTTGAACTCCGGGGTTGGTCATGAGACAGCAGACAAGGCGGACATTTGGGTTCACATGAGTTCAAGCGTAACCCTTAATCTAGTGGAGTATCTTTCTCTTCATATTTGTTATCTAATTGGTCTCAGTGCCACCCCTGGGATCCTCTAAACCCACCCTATTTCCAGGGCAAGAGTTGTCCATCCAGAACCCCAGAAGAGTGATTTTTTTATCTCATGGTAGTTTTTGTTACCTCAAAAGGATGAGCAAACAGATACACTGTTTCCCTCTTGATTCTTTTTACTAGGCATCTGACTTTGCGAATCAGGATTCCTTAATACTAAATACTAGCACTGCCAGTGGAATGATCAATCTGCTTCCTTCCTACAGTTAGATGTTAATCTGAATCTGTCTTTTCCTAAGCCAATGTAAACTGTAAGCATCCATTCTGGTTCTTTTACTTGGTTAAGAGTTACTATATAATCTGATATCACAAGCTTGGAATCCCAGTTATTTAAATCCAATTTCTAGCTAATATTAAGGTTTTCAAACTATAAACCTCTCATTTCCAGACAAATTAAAGGTTTTCTCTTAGCAGCTGCCGAGAACATGAGAAGGGCTCGTTATTACTCAAGTCAATGAGCTAGAGAATTTGAGGTCTGATCCTCCAGGATACGGTGGTGCCTGTCTATCTCCTGTAGGCATTGCCTCAGCAGTAGGTACTATGGTGCTATTAATCAAACACGTAAAATTAGAGGTGCCGTGCAAATGTGGGAAATATGAGGAGACCCGGCATGCTTAGAGGGGCCCAAAGTGCCAGACATCTGCTGTCCTAATCAACGTTTCCTAAAACAGCCGTGTACAAGCTCTGTTATTATGCACAGCTAATATTTTAAATGTCCTTTTAAGTAGGTTCAAAACAGAGAAGGCCATTATTAATATTTTTAGCATTGTTATGACTGAAGTTGACTTTCATTTGTTACGTGACACTGGGTCGAGGACATTTAACTGACCCTTGTTGTAGAGGGCAGTACGTACTATGATTATTAAAAACACAAGCTTCGGAAATGGTCATCCTTGAGTTCAAATTCCAGATCCAGTACTTGCTGGCTGCTTGACCTCAGGAAAGTTATTTTACCTCTTTGATTCTCAATTTTTTAATCTTTAAATTGGGGATAAGAAGACTTACTTTTTGGGGAGTCAATATGGATATAAAGCTCTTAGTGCAGTTATCTGGTGCATTTCAGTTATTCAATAAATGAATAAATACCCAAAGGATATGGGCTTCCCTGGTGGCGCAGTGGTTGAGAGTCCACCTGCCGATGCAGGGGACGCGGGTTCGTGCCCCGGTCCGGGAGGATCCCACATGCCGCTGAGCCTGCGCGTCCGGAGCCTGTGCTCCACAACGCAAGAGGCCACAACAGTGAGAGGCCCGCGTACCACAAAAAAAAAAAAAAAATACCCAAAGGATAAAGGAATGGAATGAAGGTATGGTTAAATGAATGAACAAATGATTGAATGAATTATTTAAAATATACTCACTCTGGTTATAGAGATGCCATATTATTGATAACTGGGCAACACATCATGCATCTGGCTCATGTTTAAAAGCCTGTTTGTCTCCCATGGGTTATCCAGACCAGAAGAGATTTTCTGGGACCTAGAAAGCCTACCCTGAAGCATATAAATCCACTCCCTGGGACTTCTTCCTCTATGTTGGGACCACTGATTTCAGAGGTGAAACTCTAGTTAATTCTCTCTTCTTTTACTTTAACAAGGTTGCAGAGCTGTCAGAGGTTTGGGTTGGCCACCAGGTCACGCCATAGCTCTAAGTTACTCTGAGAGAGTATCCCAAAGCATGGAATCTCTAACCTTCTTCTATGACGTACTCCGTGGCTGGCTCCTTCTTGCTCAGAAGCAGGAAGTGGGCTCTCATCAGCACACACAAGGGATGCAGCCACTTCCTTCTTCCCCCTTCTCCTACCCCATTCCTGGGGCTGACAAGGCCACACACGCACACACACACACACAAACACACACACATACACACCAAGTGCAGTGGTGCTTCCTGCAGCCCCAAGAGCAGTGTGCCCAGAGGACAGACACACCACAACTTCTCTCTGGTCCTGTTGTTGCCCATCAGAGGGAAACAGGCCATCTCTCCCACCCTGAGAGCCAACATGTGGGTTCTAGAAAGACTTGTCATTTAAATGTTGTGCAACCTTGAATAAATCACTTAGCCTTTCTGAGCCTTCGTTTCCCCACCTGTAAAATGAAGGGGAAGTTGATCCCTGAAGCCCCTTCCAGAGCCCCCTCTGGGAGTATCCATCCTTCATTTGGCAATTATTTATGCATGACCTTATGATATTTCTTGTACTGAGACTTAGACCAAGCATTTGTATTAGTTTTCCCTGTGTACATGTGTCTTATCTCCCTGGCTAAACCGTAAGGTGACTGGAAACATGGAGTGCTTCTCAGGCTCCTGTGTATCTCCCATGCTACCTAGGAGAGAGCCTGATCCACAGCAGATGCTCAGAGAATGCTTGTTGATTATATCCAGACAGGTTTTGTGTTTCCCTGATTACAACCAATAGCCTGAAATGCAAAAACACATGCTGTTTTCTTGGTCCTCAAAACTTGCCCATGCATACAGACCTTGATGAAAGATACAGTCTTGATTAAAAGGAGGAATGTCCTGTTTGGTGGTGGGGAGGGGGTTGAGGGACTGTGGACAGCGCTGGGGGCATCTTTCCTCCGATCCCAGTCAGGTGCCCAGCAATATTTTCCTGTGTTCAAAGTGGAGGATGAAGCCAGCTGTATTACCTATCCAATCACTCCCCTCCCATGTGGCTTAAAACTGAAAGAGGAAACCTACCGTCTGTCTGTCCAATAGAATTTACGGCCAATCCAGTCTACAGCAAGACCTTCTGGCACACCTACTTCTTCCTCAATAAGCCTTTCTCGCTGGGAACCATCCATATTTGCTCTCTCTATCCACTTTAGGGCTGTATGGGCAAAGTATATCTACAAAAGAGAACACAGGCATTTCAGCTTGATTTATTTAAAAGCTTAATGCGGTATATATACAAATGAGGTTAGTAAATCTTTATATTATACAGTACAATAGTTAAGAGCTGGGCGTTGGAGATAGACACACCTGGAACTGAACTCCACCTCAGTTGCTTCCCAGATATGTGTAAACTTAAGCAAGTTTATCAGTGTCTCAGAGGCTCAGTTTCCTCATTGGTAAAATGGGGATGATACTATGAAGCACATTAGTTTTATATATATAAGTTCTTAGCCTTCTGCCTGGCACATATTTCTATTGCTATGGGTAATTTGCTTATCTTTGATCACTGGTCAATAACAAAGCCATCATACTTGAACTCTAACGGCTTCTACAGCCTGAAAGGGAACAAAGATGAGCAGTTTAATGGGGTCTGCAAGCTGAGTTTTAACTTCTACTGCTTGATCCACAGGATTCCACTTCGCTGCAAGTCAGGAGACACAGCTTCCTCTCCCAGTTCTGACACTTATTTGTTTGATTGCCTTGGTTAAATCATTTTTATTTATTTATTTATTTTAAAATTGAAGTGTAGTTGATGTACAATATTATATAAGTTAAGGTATATAATATAGTGATTCACAATTTTTAAAGTTTATGTTCCATTTATAGTTATTGTAAAATACTGGCTATATTCCCTGTGTTGTACAATATATCCTTGTAGCTTATTTTTTACATAATAGTTTGTACCTCTTAATCCCCTCCACCTATATTGCCCCTCCCCACTTCCTTCTCCCTACTGGTAACTACTAGTTTGTTCTCTATATCTGTGAGTCTGCTTCTTTCTTTTTATATTCACTAGTTTGTTGTATTTTTTGGATTACACATATAAGTGATAACATACAGTATTTGTCTTCTTCTGTCTGGCTTATTTCACTGAGTATAATACCCTCCAAGTCCATCCATCTTACTTCAAATGGCAAAATTTCACTCTTTTTTATGGCTGAGTAGTATTCCATTGTGTGTATATGTGTGTGTGTGTGTGTGTGTGTGTAGGTACCACATCTTCTTTATCCATTCATCTGCTGATGGATACTTAGGTTGCTTCCATATCTTGGAAATTGTAGATAATTCTGCTATGAACATGGGGTGCATGTATCTTTTTGAATTAGTGTTTTTGTTTTTTTCTGATATATACCCAGGAGTGGAACTGCTGGGTTATATTGCTGGGTTTATTTTTAGTTTATTGAGAACCCTCCATACCGTTTTCCACAGTGGCTGCACCAATTTACATTCCCAATAACAGTGTACATGGTTAAGTCATTTAATCTCAATTTTCTCAGCTATAAAAATGACAAAGTCAGACTAGGTATTTGCTAAAGTTCCTTTCATCTCTAGCTGTAGATAATTTCATTTTAATTAACAGATTTTGTCCAACAGAACATACCTTGAAGATGCAAAGTTCTTTTTCAGTCTAGTATGCAGACTATCGAACAGGTACAAGAGTAAAAAATTGCTATGGGTTAGCTGACAATTTAATGACAGCATATGTGGAATATTAACTGTGAGTACATATATGTACATAAACCTATCATCAATAATGAGAATATTCATAAAATAGTAATTAAATAAAGGATTATCATCTCTCTAGAAAAGGTTCTATTCCATAATACAAAAATGGGCACTTCTTATATTAAAAAATACTCTGCTAGTGCACTGCTTCTCAAACTCAAATGTGTACATGAATCACCTGGGAATCTCGTTAAAATGCAGATTCTGATTCAGTGGTCGCAGTGGAGCCTGAGAATCTGCAGTTCTAACACGCTCCAGGTCATGTTGATGTCACTGGTCTAAGGACCACAGTTTGAGAAGCAAGAAAATGAGAACATTGACCAGAGAAACGAAAAACCATGAATAAGCCACATGACTTAAAGTTCATTTTAGGTTTCCTTATTCACCTAGTTGTAAAAAATACTGACTGTGTGGGAAAAAACTAATTTGGCAATAAAAGAATCTTGAACTGATTCTATTAATTCTTTCCTGTTAATATAATTCTTCTATGGAGTCAAATAGATTCAGTTCATAGAAAAAAAAAAAGAGTTGTTTGCTAGTATTTAATTACAAAACTTCTATTTGCAAAAGTAGTTATATTTGGCTATCAATCCAGACCAATTAAACACAGAATCAATTTGCTTCACTCTTTCTCTTTTGGCCACTTACCAGAATGCTTCAAATCAGGAAGAAACAAAAGCACAAGTTTTAAAATTCTAGGAATTAATGCACCATCTAGTAACAACTAAATCATTATGGAGGGAGATTAATAACTATGTAACTTCATAATTATTGGCTGATTAATCCCCAGAAGTTACTGTAACATATCATTTCAAGCACATTCTAACCTAGCATAAAGATAACAAGAAATTAAAGACCAAATGGTCAGCTGATTGGGTTGATAATTTAGAAATTCTAATGTTTATACAAAAAAAACTTCATGTAAAATTATTATATAAATAATGTTGTGTTAGACTGCCATTCACACATGAGCTGTAAAACTTATGTTTCTTGGTTTTCATGGTTAGGAGGTCACTGAATTTCCTTCCTTAAGGGCATGTATTAAATGCAAATTAGTAATCCATACTTCCTATGCTGCACCTCAACCTCCTATTTCTCCCAAAACACAAATAAATAAAAACCTATTTGTGGTGCTCTTCCTGTGTGTATGGCACTGTGCTAGCTTCCTATTCTCATTTCCAAAGAGGAAACTAAACTTCAGATTCTGCTCAAATTATCCCCAATAAAATGGCTGAATCACAGCAAGGAACAGGGTAGGGTTATGATAACAGAAACATCCTTAAAACTTTCTCAAGTGATGTTTTAATATCTACATTTAAATTTTTCTTGGCCTAATTGTTCTGAGCTTAGCAGAGGATTTTCAAGTAATCCAGGTCATCTGTTAGGATAAAATCCTCTACTCTGTCCTTAAAGCACAGCCACACCTGTTCAAGCAGCAAAACCATACCTTATTCTCCACAGGGTCATGATCTAGGGCAAAAACCATTCCTATCTGCTGGCTGAGCAGGGTTCCATAATCTGTTCCATCAAAATGCATGTGTCGAATATCTTGAGAATTGGCAAACAGCAAAAACGGTGGTGGTCCTAATAACCAAATTTAAATATGGTTGCATTTAAAATATGCCTTGGAACCCAAAAGGCACTTCTGACCCTTCCCGTTCATTGTACCCTCTTCCTTAATTTCTGCAGTACTTGTTTCTTAATTTCCCACCAGTACGGTGTAGGTTAAGAGAGGCAAGAAGACTTCCTTTTCCATGAGGTGACATACGGCCAGAATTTCATCACTGGTTTCCTCCCTGTCTAGGTGCCTGCTTTTAAAATGCAAATTACTTATAGAGAGAGACAGTATTAAGTAACAAACATCTTAACTAAATGATGTAAGTCTTATGCTGTGTAATCTCCTTGATTCACACATATTGAAACATTAATATTAGCAGACTGTATTAATTCATGTCCAAAAAATACCCTTCTCTGGTCTGGACAGTTTTAAAATGGAGGTATGATTATGTGAGTTAATAACTAGACCCCTGATAATTTTCAGAGCTCAGATTATGCTATATTAACTAAGGCCCTGAGAAGTTAAGAGTACTGGGGTCTAAGGCAAGCTCTGTAGGCTCATCATTATGTTATCCCAGATTACAGGCATAATGAACCTCAGGAGAGATTAAATCAATTTGGCATAAATCTAGGATTTCCAAGGCTGTTGAAGGACATGAGATATAATATCAGAAGATGAAAAAATAGTTGAAGCACACAACTTCATATTAAATTTTGTCATGAAAAGGACAGAACTTGTCAAAGTATTATGATTATTACATTCACCAGAGAGATAAAAATCAAATCAATCAACAAATATTTATTAAATGCCCCTTAACTATAAAGTGTTTTAAGACTATTCTGGTTATGACTTTCACATATACTGGAATGCCATACCTGATGTTATAGTAAATCTTTGCTTAATGCTAATTCACTTCAAAATGTTCCTCAAACACAGAATTATTATTTATATAATATTAATTTATGTTATTTATATTTATAATGTGATTTGTTTTCCATTTCCAAAAATTAAAAAATCAGACTTTCTATGCAGAAGCCAAAAGCAATTTAACACTTTCTAAATAAAATGTTGTTTTTCACATCTTTTTTGCAGAGAAACACTTTCAAATGTTCACAGCACTAACCTGAGGCTGTACAGCTCTTTTTGTCCAGTTGTAGGTCATAGCCCGGAATGCAGCCACATTCCCAGGATACTGGGCTAAGAGGGGTGCAGAGCTGGCTACATCCACCATTATCAGGAGATGAACAACCTACAAAAAACAATTCCTTGGTAATGATGCTATGGTATTAAAAAAATATCATGTTTCCATCAAAATATTAAGGTGAACCAAATATATGTTGCTTTTTAAAACCATTTCCACAATCATTCATACTGTCACAATCAAGCTTATTTTTCAGAGATTAGGAGGGAAATGTCACCATACTCTACTTCCCTATAACCTGACATCTTCAGTGTTAATCCTTCACATCCCAATGACCCTTGTCTTCTTGTTCTATCACTGAATTTGTGAACAAGCACACTGGCAGCTGGCTGGAATAAAAAGTGCATTTTGATGAGTTTGGCAGCTGGTCTAATTCTTCCTAGTGATTAATATATTTTTTTCTCTCTCACATTTTTGGTCTCTTGACTTCTTTTGCTCTTTTTATTTAAAAAAATGTGACACATAACTCTTTGCTAATTTTGAGTTATAGCCTTCACTCTATATGCTTAAGTCTCTATGAAGATAAAAGTAGGGAGGTATTCATAGGTGCAAGGAACAGGCTAAACGCTCCACATCCACCACCTTGTTTAATGCTGGTCACAAATCCAGGAGGCAGGTATCATTAACCTCTACAGATGAGGAAACTGAGACCAAAAGAGGGCAAGTAACTAGTCCAAAACTACACTGCTAGTAACTGGTAATGCTATCTCAGGGCTGTCTAGCTTCAAAGCTCTTGCTCATAACCACTACACTATGCTATCTAAACACAAAACACAAAAATTATTTAAATCCATGTGTTAATCCATTACGTAAATATCTTTCAATGTGTAATGTTGGAAAATCTATTCTCCTTTGTCAGTAGATGGATTTTTAGGTGTCAGTTAGAAAATGAATGTTTTCTTTTTTTAACATCTTTATTGGGGTATAATTGCTTTACAATGGTGTGTTAGTTTCTGCTTTATAACAAAGTGAATCAGTTATACATATACATATGTTCCCATATCTCTTCCCTCTTGCGTCTCCCTCCCTCCCACCCTCCCTATCCCACCCCTCCAGGCGGTCACAAAGCACCGAGCCGATATCCCTGTGCCATGCGGCTGCTTCCCACTAGCTATCTACCTTACGTTTGGTAGTGTGTATATGTCCATGACTCTCTCTCGCCCTGTCACAGCTCACCCTTCCCCCTCCCCATATCCTCAAGTCTGTTCTCCAGTAGGTCCGTGTCTTTATTCCTGTCTTACCCCTAGGTTCTTCATGACATTTTTTTTCTTAAATTCCATATATATGTGTTAGCATACGGTATTTGTCTTTTTCTTTCTGACTTACTTGACTCTGTATGACAGACTCTAGGTCTATCCACCTCATTACAAATAGCTCAATTTCGTTTCTTTTTATGGCTGAGTAATATTCCATTGTATATATGTGCCACATCTTCTTTATCCATTCATCCGATGATGGGCACTTAGGTTGTTTCCATCTCCGGTCTATTGTAAATAGAGCTGCAATGAACATTTTGGTACTCAAACAAACAATAGGTAGATAAACTTACCACTACAGGTTTTCCCATCTGTCTCAAGCACTGAGCCTTCAGGACAGAAACATATGGGACCGTCTGATGTCAGAACACAATCATGACTGCATTCAGACACATTGCTTGGGCAGGAAATTAATTCTAATTAATGAAAAATAAGGTCGTGATTAGTGTTATATCAGATTTGTGGAAATTTGGTAAATTCAGTTGTTAACAAAAAAAAAGATATACTGAAAAGAATAAGTTAAATAAAGATTGAACATTTATGAACTGCTGTGTAATAGAGATATAAAAATAAAGAAAAAGTTTCAAATCTAAAACAAATTAAAGAAGAACTTCTAATTTTGGAAAATGACTCTAGTTTCCTCAAAGTTTCTTCTCTGACAATTAATACTTCTTAAGTTATTAGTCATCAAAATTCCAAAATATTTTAAATGGAACTTGGGCAAATGATTCTCAAGTTCATCTGGAAAACAAATCACATGTGTAAGAAAACTAAAAACATTGTGTAACTATGGTTAGGTGTAAGAAGGGAATGAGAGGCTCTAAACAAATAACAAAATATATCACAAAGATGCAATAATTAAAACAGTGGGTAATGAGTACAGGAATAGACCAAGAGGATAATATCAATAGAACCAGACAGAAAGTTCATTTTATTTTTTTGCAATTTGTAAAATTTATTTTGTCACAATTTCAAATGAAATTAACAGTTTTGCACTTCACTAACAAATTTACTTATCTACCAAACAGTTTCTCAATGGTTTGGTTTGTCAGGAACTTTGTAGATATCTGGTAACTCATTTGCTTATGATTCTGGACAGCTATAGATAGAATTCAGATTGCCCCAGTCTAAATGTCAAGGTTTATATCAAGCACAACATTTTACAGTTTCTTTAACTTTTTAAATTAAGATATTATTTTCAAAGAACAAGGCTCCAGTTTATATCATTACCTTAAAAAAATGAAGATTTATTTCAATGGAAGGTAGTTATTGTGAAAGTATTTTTTTTACTTGAAAATTATTTTATGTAAACTTATGTGGATTTCTTTTGCATCAAAATATTCCCTGATGGTATTAAAGCAGGTATTATTATAAGTTTTTCAGAATATACCTTATAAATGAAATACAGTTATAGGAAAGATTGGAAAGCTCATTTTAGAAAAGACTCAAGTACACATAAGAATATAGTATGTGATAAAGGTATTTTATATCATTGAGCATGTGTCATCCAGTAAATGGTAGAGAAATAAATGAGTAATGCTTTCAGGAAAAAGCTAAATCCCTACCATATACCACACATCAAAATAAATTCCAAGTAAATCAAATATTAAAATGTAAAATATATACCATAGAAGTTCTAGCAGTTTTGACAATCAAGTGAGATTATGTGTGTCCTACTTGGCACATAATGGACTCTAACATATTAACATCACGCACTTGAGTATATCTGCTCACAGATAAACCACATGGTATTAGAAGAAGGGCAAATTCCATAAACAGTCACAAAGGTAGTGGGTAATTTCCAAGAACTTCATTACCATCCATCCATTTTTCTGTGCCTTGTTTCACAAGCACATATAACATCCAGACTGACATATTCTCCATCATCTGTGAAGCAGTACTAGACAATATACATGAGATTTTTTTTTTTTCTTTTTTGGCCGCACTGCGTGGCTTGTGGAATCTTAGTTCACTGACGAGGGATTGAAACCTGGCCCCTAGCAGTGAGAGCGCCAAGTCCTAACCACTAGACTCCAAGGAATTCCCACATGATTTTAAACATTCGTTTCTACTTAGCTATGTTGGTAGATTCAATAAGAAAACTATAAGAAGGTATCTGAGTATGTAATCCTAAATTTGAATTGAGAATATTCATATAAACTCATAATGTATTTCTCTTTTTAAAAAGTGTTTTCCTAACTCTGATGCCCTAAAACACTCAAAACAATAACTGACTTTGAAGCAGGTTATGTTTTCTAAATACAATTTCTCATAAAAAGGAAGCAGTGGCCTTGAGAGATTGCTGATTCTAGGTCTAGAACATGGAATGTACAAGACAAACCTGGAAAATATGTCCTACCAGGTAAGAGAAAACTATCAAAGACTACTGGGGTCTGGAACCCATTTGAAGATTCTCCCACCAGCCAAAGAGGAGACAACTTGCTCATTGGTAAGAATAACAACTGCAATGGATTGAAACATATAAAAAATGTTAAAACTCCAAGAGTTCATAATAATACTTACAAAAAACAAATCTCCCAAAGTCATTGAAGTCACCATCACGCTGATGCCAAAACCAGACAGAGACATTACAGGCCAATATCTTTAATGAATATAGATGCAAAATGCTCAAGAAAATATTAGCAAACCAGATGCAAAAGCACATAGAAAGGATCATACATCATGATCACGTTGGATTCATTCCAGGGTCACAAGGATGGTTCAACATATGCAAATCGATCGATATGATACACCACATCAACAAAAGAAAGGACAAAAACTACATGATCATCTCGATAGATGCAGAGGAAGCATTTGATAAAATTCAACATCCATTTATGATAAAAACTCTTTCCAAAGTGGGTACAGAAGGAATATATCTCAATATAATAAAAGCCATTTATGACAAACCCACAGTCAATATAATACTCAATGGTGAAAAGCTGAAAGCCTTCCCATTAAAATCTGGAACAAGACAAGGATGCCTACCTTTCACCACTTCTATTTGACATAATATGGAATTAACAGATGCACACTACCATATATAAAATAAACAACAAGCACAGAGAGTTATATTCAATATCTCAATACCCAACAAACTACAATGGAAAAGAATTTTTAAAAAAGAATATAGATATATACATATATATGTGTATAACTGAATCACTTTGCTGTATACTTGAAACTAATGTGATATTACAAATCAACTATACTTCAATAAAAAATAAAATTAAAAAACCCCATTGGCCACCTTTGGAAGGTGTTAAAGAACCAACCCATTATCCTAAATATAAGTAAACAAAGCGAAAACAATTCATCATTTATACTGCCTTAACTGTAAGAATTGTATCTTGAAGTCACCAAATAGTTACTGAGAGAACATTCTTTTTATAAAGGTATTACAATTCATGATTAAAAAGAAATATTAGAACTAGATATCATCATTCAAATCCCCTGATGAAATAATGAATCTAGGAAATGAGTGTTAATGGCCACTACAACCATTCCCTGAAAGATGACTGGGCTCTTTCTTGCTCCCAGCAGTCTTGGCAGCTGCTCTTGGTTGGGGGCAGTCCCACCCTAAGGCAGAAAAATGGTGGCCGAAAAGAAGACGAAGAAGTTGCTGGGCCTGATGAACTCTACCCTCCAACTCATTATAGAAAGTGGAAAGTAAGTGCTGCAGGTACAAGCAGATTCTGGAAATGTTCAGACAAGGCAAAGAGAAACTGGTCATCCTCACCAACAAATGCCCAGCCTTGTGGAAATCTGAAATAGAGTACTACACCATGTTGGCTCAAACTGGTGGCCACCACTACAGTGGCAATAATATTGAATTGGGCACAGCATGTGGAAAATACTAGAGTATGTATGTCACTGGCAAAGCCCACTAGGGTCCTCGGGAAAAATAAGATGGAATCTAGGTGATAAGGTCTAACCTCTTCTTTGGGCTTAGTCTCGTTTCAGTTGCATGTAGGGGGCCGTGTGCAGAGGCCTTGCGTCTAACACATGGGATCAGAGTTCCCAGCGCAGAACTGCTGCACCTGTTACTGCAGCTCAGTGGGCTGTATGCAGAAGCACTGTGCTCGACACCTCGATTCAACATGGCAGCGACAGCCGTGTGCAGAGACCCTGCACCCAGCACTGCGATCTGGAGCCTGAGCAGCGCGCTTGTGTGTGCCCAATGGGAACTCCGCCCCCTCCCAGCTGTGGAGAACCCTATAAAGCAGCCCTGCCCACGGCCTGTCAGGGGAGCGGGTACTATGGAGGTGAGCTCACATCTCTCCAATCTCTGGTCCAGTAATAAAGCTTTCCTTTGCTTCTGAACCAAACTCGGTCTCGTCCTATTGGCACTAGCGATGCCGGGCAGGAGGACCCTTGCGAGGACTGACTGGAAAGGGTCAGTAACATGCACACTGGCTAATATTGACCCAGGTGATTCTGACAGCATTAGAAGAATGCCAGAATGGACTGGTGAAAAGTAAATCGTGCATATTTTTTCTTCGGTAAAACTGTCCGGAGTTTGTTTTTTTAAAAAAGAAGAAGACCATTGGGGAACTTTAGAATGGATGACAGAGGGAGAAACAACCAGATGTTATGTGTCTCCTGATGGAAGTATAAGCATACCAATGAAGTATTATTGTCAAAATTTCAAAGCCTAATCTGATCAAGCCTGCAGATCTAACTACAAGTTTGAGAAGGACAGGGACATCTTAGAAGTGTGTTCAGTAAAATCCAGAGTGTGAGAAACTCTGCAGGAAAAAAACAGTTTCTTCAGCAACTACTTGCAAGGGGAAAAAAGAGGAGAGGGAATCTGTAGGATAAGAGAGAGAGGTATCAGCTAATATCCGTATAACACACGGAGCATGTTTGGATACCTAGTCAAACAAATCAACTGTTGAAAACTTTTTAAGATAATTTGAAAACTGACTAGATATTTGATGTTATTAGGGAATTATTGTTAATTTTTTTAGTTGTGATAACGGTATCGTGGTTATACCTGAAAACTGACTGGGTATTAGATATTAGGGAATTCGAGCTAGTTTTTTAGATGTAATAGTGTATCATGATTATGTTTTTTACATGCTTACCTTTCAGAGATATATAATGAAATATAATGAAATATGGATAAATAAACAGTAAAATATATAAATACATGCTTGTTGGAGGTTTTGATTTAACAGGTCTGGGATAGAGTCTGGTCATTCGCATTTTAAAAAACAAACCAAAATAAAACTCCAAGGTACTCCTGATGCATGCTATTGATCGAGGACCACCAACCCAGATCATAGCCACCTTAGAAACATCAGTGAAAATGGAGGAAATAATGCAATAAATACTTGTTGTGACTTACGGTGACACCGTTTCCCATCAGGAAGCAGAACAAATCCTACAGGGCATGTGCAATAATAGGATCCAGGGATGTTTTCACACCCAAGAGTACAGCCATGATTCCAAAAGGCACACTCGTTGACATCTACACCATAACAACAGTAAAACAGTCAGATAGTTTTTTTGAAAATAAATTGTAGTATCACTAATAAGTCAGCAAAAAGTAGGGTATCTCACACCTCGATCTTCTGTAACTGACCACGGCAAGACTGTTTTTGCTACACTAACAAAGAGTGAAAGTAATTAGTTCAATTATCATGAAAGCCATGGCTTAAACTGTCACAGTTTATACTTTCAAATACAGATTTTCATATTAAAATTACTCCTGGGATAAAGTAGTACTATTTCCCCTGAAAAGGTATAGCCATTTAAGGCAAGGACCCTAGAAAGTTCTTGACAAGGGCAGGACATCCCCCTGCTTTGCTCTTCACTTTCTCAATGCTGACAGGAGGCCTTCACCTGAATATGGGAGCATTCCCTAGCTTCCAGATCACTGTCCTATGCTATGGCTTTCGCCCACTGGTCCCATGTAAGCAGGGGACTGCAGTTAACAGGCAGATGCCACGTTTACCTGAAGTCTCACCCCAACTAATTCCACTCAATGTACATTGCGGCCATTGGATTCTTTTCATCGGTAACGCACTGGACGTCCCAGGAGAAAGGACATGGCATTTCTCCTTGGGTTAAGTACATCGGGCTTGGAGTCTCACAATAGGACGAGCCCAAGAAAACCAGCCAAGGTGCAGTTTCTCAAGATTCCTACCAAACAGTTATGGGATGAGATGTGGGAGTCACATACCCTTTGAGGATCTTATGAGAGCTACGGAACTACTCCCCTAAAAAATCTGACAATACTGACATTTTGCACACCGTCAAACCCACAGAACTCCGTAGAGTCCACTCAGAGAATCCCTGCCTTATATCAATCCCTGAGTAGCCTCTGAAAGTATCTGATCTGGGAACACAAGATATAAAGGAGACCTGAAAGTGTTACAAGGGCTTAAAATTGGGGAAAAAATAAAATTGCTTTTCTGGGGGAAAAAAGGAGGAAACTTGAAATTGGTTCCACATGGAGGTTCTGGATTGCCCACTGAAGACCAGCCACTGGCCCAGGTGGGCTGTGTTCGCTCACCACACATTACCTTCACAGTTCTTTCCATCTTGGCTTAAAGCATATCCCTCTGCACACATGCACACATGGGACTTAGGCTCTTGCCCACACATGCTGCTTCTGCAGTTACCTTTCCTCAGTTTGCAGAGTTTCTGATCTAAAAGAGAAGGCGGTTAATTTGGAGTGGAGGTGTGTTTTGACAGGGGCAGTGCATGATCCCCTCATGGCTCCTAAGAACTCTAATCTTCCCGTGACATCAGCAGGGGTGTTGCCTCACGGAGGTGGCACTCCTCTAGGGTCGAACATTAGCCCAAATCACTCAGCATTCCGAAGCCCATTTATTTCTCTAGCTGTACCTCTCCTACAGTAGCTCTCGGGATAGGACGTCCTAATTACCTGGAGATGTCGTTCCTTGGGTTACGAACACTAAGCACAACTTAATAGCTTTTTCTTTTTGACCTGCTTTTATCAAAAGTATTTATTTATTTAAAAAATAAATAAAGCAATAAACAGAAATGCTGAAAATGAAATATCTGTTTAAGAAGCAAAAAAGGCTGCAAAATGAAGAACATCTCTTCTTAAGTATAATATTTATAGGTCAGATCTATATATTTATCTGTTTTTAGGATCATTATGTAAAGAACAACTTCTTTCAGACAGTATATACCACTGCCATATGTCTTATCCCCAAGTTTCTGAGTTTTTTGCTGCCGGCATTCCATGTGTGACAAAATAGCCCAGGGCAAATAGTAAAATCTGCTCAGTAAGGTAGGTGCTTGGATTAAATTAGCCAAATAATACATTGAACAACAAATGGCCAACTTGGTACCTTTGGTTTTCAAAGCCAGAGTCAAGGGCTAAACTAGTAACACATATATCCCTGTTCGAATTTTGTTCCTTCTCAGTTTTGCCAATTTTAATAATGACTTTGTGAAATGCTCTGGAAATACAGAGGTAAGCTTGAATTTGAGGGCAGCTCTCAAGGTGCATGTAGTTATGGAGGCCAGAGCTCTGGCAATAGGTGACGGCAGGGGAAGAGGACCGGGGTCAGGCACCAGGAGACCTGGCATAGCTGAGATCAGTGAGAGCCTGTGAGTAAGGGGAGGAGCCCACTAAAAACACAGCCTTGCAGTGAAAGACACAAGAAACAAGCCGGCGAGAGCCTGAGCACAGTAGTGCACGAGGCTGAGACCGTCCCCCATGCGGGTCTGTTTCTCTGGTCTCTGTCTACTTAGAAAGGTGCCCCTCACTCTGACTCTACCCCTTTCCTTCTACTTCAAGTTACTAAACACTTTTCTTGACCGACAAAGCATCACACATTAGAAACGTATTCTTGCCCCCTTGAAAATGTTTCTAATGTACCTTGAGACCACCTGGAGGGCATGTCACCCTCTAGAGATTCTGGTTTGATACACCAAGGGAAAGGCTCACTCAGAATCTTATGATTCTGACGCTGGAGTCTTTACACCACACTTTGAGAGACACTGACCTAAAGTACTAATGGAATATCCCACTTTCATCTCAGTTATGTATGCCTCCTTTTAGCTAATCTGTGTTATTTCTTCAGTTATTTTAAACTTGTTTATTCAGATCTCTTGATAGAATTACATGCACAATTATTTAATACTGTTGGAATATTATCAACTAAGTCAGTTAAGATTTACACTGAATAGGTTTTTTTATAATTAAAAAAAAATTTTTAAGTTATTTATCTTTGGCTGCGTTGGATCTTCGTTGCTGTGCGCGGGCTCTCTCTAGTTGCGGTGGGCAGGGGTTACTCTTCCCCGCAGCGCACGGGCCCCTCACTGCGGCGGCCCCTCCCGTTGCGGAGCACGGGTTCTAGGGGCACAGCTTCAGTAGTTGTGGCTCGTGGGCTCTAGAGCGCAGGCTCAGTAGTTGTGGTGCACTGGCCTAGCTGCTCCGTGGCATGTGGGATCTTCCCAGACCAGGGAACGAACCCGCATCCCCTGCATTGGCAGGAAGATTCCTATCCGCTCTGCCACCAGGGAAGCCCTACACTGAATAGTTTTTGGATATTGATTCCAAAAATTTTGTTTCTTGTCCACGGTTTTTATGCCAATTATGCATGTTTAGTAACATTGTTTTCATGTTCCTACATGCTCCACATATCAAAATTTTAATTAAGAAAATTAAAAACAAAATGACTCCAATTTTTAAAGTAAAGGACTAAAGTCAGAAACTCACAAATGTACTGGAGACAAAATGTATCTAATTCAAATTTCTAAAAAAGAACATGTGATTGTTTTAACTGTATTTTTTATAACGTTTACAAATTAACAACAACAAAAATTCAGAAAGGCCTGATTAATAGCACCTTTTAATAGCCTTTTAATAGCACCAAAGTGCTACTACTTTCTTGAGGTAACCAAAAAGTGAGAGATTATGCTTCCTGTAAATATCCCCTATAAAAATCTTTCCAAACCCAGTACGATAGACGACCACTGCATTAAGAATTGGGAAAACTGAGTTCTGCCTTTTACATAAAATCACCTTATCCCTTTGACTTCCGTTTCCATGAAATAAAAGTGTTGAAGTAGATATTCTCTGAGATCCCTCACTTAAAAAAAAATATGGTTCTATACAGAATCAAATGTTTGTTGTAAATTCCTCTAAATTTATACCTCTAAAGATTCTCAAACCTTAATACCTGCTCATGATATGTTAATGGAGATTCAAACTGACTTACGGAGAAAACAATTAGTGTCTAGGGTACAGGAAATTGCTCTGTTCTTCATCTAGATCCAATGTTATTTATCTTTTTTTTGTACTTTTCTACAACCTCTTACCTGTTCTTCTGTTTGTTCTTATTATCAACATCATCATAATTCTATATATACATGTACATTAATCAGTAAGCTTTTGAGGATAAAGCATGCATCCCATTCACATTCATAGTTCCAATAGCACCTAACCTGGTGCCTTTTACAACACAGCGGTGCTACAAATATCTGGAATACATGCACAAAAACCTGTGATCATGAAACCTGCAACTTAACTCCTTTATTTGGTTTCTCCTTGAATTTCCAGTCAACCTCAGAGTTAGAACTCAAATAGATGGTCAGTATTCTTTCCACTATCCCATACTGATGATGGCTTTAACGATACTTATTAACAACATACATTACTCTTCAGTGATGAACACGGGCAGGAAAGCAATCACTATTCGTCTCTGAATGGCTGTGCTGATGATGTGACCCCAATTCAGACACTAAACACTTAAAAGGTCGTTTTAGGAAGAGGCAAAACAGAGAGGATTGAGGGCTGTATTTTGTTTAATCTCCTTAATCTGCTGTTCTTTAGCTTCAAATGAGGCTGAAGCTAGCACTCAGAATGCTGCTGCTGACCTCAGATAACCCCCCTCCCAGAGCCCAGCAGTGGAGCCTAATTACCTTTGAGATCAAATTAAAAGCTCCTAAATCATGGAGTTTAATGTCCACCACCAACTGCGCCTTCAATAACTGCCCAACTCACAAGTGTTCGTGAGCTTTGTTATAGCCAAGCAAACTATAGATTTTACCCTGGCGCACTTCTGAAACAACACACGTGGGATTCCCGAGCCTTGCTTCTTTCCACTGATCACACCTTTCTCTCTACCTCAAATTCAGTGTCAGACTCACCTCATCAACAAAGCCTTTCTAGTCTCTTCCATTTGAACCCATTCACTTGAATCATTCTTTTAACTAAATATTTAGCGCCCCCAATAGTTAAAAATTTGAATAACATTTTATAAAGCATTTACGTTATCACATGTAATTTTTATAACAAGCCCTTGAGCTACGCAGAGTAATTGTTGTCTTCCATTTTACAGATTACGAAACAGTATCTTAAGGATCACATATAGGTAATAAGGGGTAGGGGTGGGACTCGAGCTCAAGTCTTCAATGACAGACCTCACCTCTTTAATGTACATAATATGTGTGTTTGTGTATATGTATATACTTATGTATATATATAAAATATAATTATGGGTTTTTATAGAAATATATATATTTATATTATTCATATTATATATTAATATAGACCATTATATACTGATACATAATAAAGTTAATATATTAACATATTAATGTTATGCTATATATTTTATGTATAATAAAATATATAAATTATATATACAATATATTTTTCTATAAATGTCTATGATTTTTGTTTTATTTATTTATTGTCTTTTTCATTAGTGAGTTCCCTGAATAAATGACTCCCTCACCTTCCCCAAAAAACTTCCCAAACTGTGTAATATAGAAGTTTATTCTTCTTTGTTAATAGAAAATAAGAAGGAAGAAACGAGAATGGTTATTCTGTGCTATTGGAATTCCTAATTATAGTTAAAAAAAAAAAATCACTTAGCCAGAACTTAGCTACTTGGTATCCTTATCCATCTAAACCTAAGAATCAGAAAGTAAAGAAATAGAGACTTCCCTGGTGGTCCAGTGGTTAAGACTTCTCCTTCCAATGAAGGGGGTGTGGGTTTGATCCTGGTCAGGGAGCTAAGATCCCACATGCATCAGTGGCCAAAAAACAACACATAAAACAGAAGCAATATTGTAACAAATTCAATAAAGATTTTTTTAAATGGACCACTTTAAAAAAATCTTAAAAACAAAAAGAAAGTAAACAAATCAACAGCCTCTGAGCAGTTAAAAAATAAATGCCTTTTACTCTCAGATGCACCCCTCAGGCCCACTCAGTCTTTCCTTATTTCAGACCTATTTCTGAGGAGCTTGGCCAGTCCACAGCATGAAGATGCAAACACAAGGTGTAGAGGCCTCCGCTCCCATTGCTACCACCCCCATCCACAGTGCATTCCCCACTAGCAGGAGTGGCTACATGATTCCAATGTTCTTTCTTGCTGAGCCCAGGCACAGCCTCAGCCCAGCATTCTAGACCACCAAGGGTTAGTTACTAGTCATCTTTCCCACAACTAGAAGCCTTATCTCAGGGCTCCTCCTGGAGAAAGGCGGCATAATCTGAGTGTGAAAATGATAATAACTGCAATGAATAGAAACATTTCAAATATTTTTTACATCCTTGAATTTATAAAGATGCTTTTTTTAAAAGAAGGTCACCTCTGGAGGATACACTAACCCTTTATTCTGAAAACAGATAAATTAAGGGAAAGATTAAATCAAGCATTTAATTTACATTTCCTATAAAAGATGCTCCTCAGGGAAATCATAGAGCTGATGTGGAAAAGTTATTCAACTAATAAGCAGTGATAGAATTAGAATGTCATTACTTCAAACCTCTAATGAAAAAATGCCTCTAAGCAATGACAATTAATAGCTTGTAAAGCCATTACACAAAAGGCTGATAGGAAACTCTATAATGAACAGACCAGGCTGGCAACACCTGAACCACTGATGAATCTTGAACATCACAAAAATAATGGAGACCCAGCCACTACATGCCCTCTGGCGTGGTCACTAGGAAGCATGCGGTACTACCTGCAGTACCACCTATAAAGTACTCTTGCAAAAAATCTGAATCTGATAAGGCTTCTAGGCTAAAACTACCAGTGTATAGGAAAAACAGAATCACGTTAAATGACACCACGGGGATAGAATCTGAAAAATCCAGAATGTGGGAAATTCTAAGGGACAAATGATCTGGGTTCCTCAACAAATGAATGGCAGGAAAAAGTCTCAAACTAAAGAGGCCAGAGCCAGGCACATGGAAACCAGCAAGAAGCAAGAGACAACAGCAAGAAAGATAGAAAATTGATGAAGAGCCATTACAAGTATTTAAAAGGCACTTCACATGGCAGCCATTGGTGTCAGGGCAAACCTGCATTAAAAACCCAGCTTTGGGCTTCCCTGGTGGCACAGTGGTTAAGAATCTGCCTGCCAATGCAGGGGACATGGGTTCGAGCCCTGGTCCGGGAAGATCCTACATGCCGCGAAGCAACTAAGCCCGTGCGCCACAACTACTGAGCCTGAGCTCTAGAGCCCACAAGCCACAACTACTGAGCCCACGTGCCACAACTACTGAAGCCTGCATGCCTAGAGCCCGTGCTCCACAACAAGAGAAGCCACCACAATGAGAAGCCTGCGCACCGCAACGAAGAGTAGCCCCCGCTCACCGCAACTAGAGAAAGCCCACGTGCAGCAACAGACCTAATGCAGCCAAAAATAATTAATTTTTTAAAAAACCCAGCTTTGCCTCAAATCAGTCCTATTCTTGCCCCAATGACGTGTATCTTTGTAAATGTGACCCTCATCATTGAGAAAATGTCAATAACTATAAGTATGTTAGGAAGTACAGAAATCCATAATTTGCTAAGATTTCTGTAATAAATAACAGAGCTTTGGGTGTTTGAACTGATAATTTAAACTATATGAAAACAGAATATAAGTGTAGATGAGGATAGGGAGAGATTGGAATCCTTGTGCACTGTTGGTGTAAATGTAAACTAGTACAGCCACTGTGGAAAACAGTATAATGGGCCTTCAAAAAATTAAAAGTAAAATTACCGTATGATCCAACAATTCACTTCTGAGTATATGTTCAAAAGAATTAAAAGCAGCATCTCAAAAAGATATTTGCAGACCCATGTTTGTAGCAGCATTATTCCCAATAGCTAAAACATGGAAGCAACCCAAGTGTTTATCAAAGGAGAAACAGATAAGCAAAATGTGATATACACATGCAGTGGGTTATTATTCAGCCTTAAAAAGAAAAGAAATTCTGACACAAGCTACAAAACAGATGGATCTTGAGGACATTATGCTGAGTGAAATAAACCAGTCACAAAAAGAGGAATATTGTATGATTACACTTATATGAGGTCCTTAGAGTAGTAGTCAAAATCACAGAGACAGAAAGGAGAATGGTGGTTGCCAGGGGCCGAGGACAGGCAGAAATGGGGACTTCTCATTTAATGGGTGTAGAGTTTCAGTTTTACAAGATGATAAGATTTATGGAGATTAATGGTGGTGATGGTTGCACAAAAACTGTGAATGTACTTAATGCCACCTAACTGTACACTTAAAAATGGCTAAGATGATAAATTTTATGTTCTGTGTACTTTACCACAATATTTACATTTTAAGAAAAAATTTTGTGAAAATAATATTCATATATCTAGGATGATTCTTTTCTAGAGGTATCAAAAAAACCAAGGTTTTACAGTAGAAACCCCAGGAATGACGTAATCAAAGTGAATCAGAGTCCCACCTGGGCAGTTTTAGCTACACTAGTCACTTCCATAAGCAGGTACACTTCTAGGTGGAGACAGTTCTCCTTCAGGAACTCTCAGAATTAAAGAAATTCAGCAACATTTTTCTGCATGAAATGAATGCAAAGTATTTTAAACAGTGTTGATGACAGATGTGCTTCATTTTCCAAAGAAGACGCTTTTGAAATTCTCTTATGAGCTTAAAACTGGAATCTACATTTTAAAGAACCACAGAAGAAAGAGAAATTGTTTGCACCTTTTACAAAAGAACATCTGTGAGCAGTAAAACTATAGTTGCAAATTCTCTAAATGTTGAGCTTGAAATAATGCCATTAACACTCTATACTCTGTATACAGTGTATACAAAGAAGTTCCCACACTGGCTCTGAGATTCATATACAGTCTGCCCTTTGTATCCATGAGTTCCACATCTGCATGTTCAACCAACCGTGGATCAAAAATACTCTTTAAAAAAATTCCAGAAAGTTTCAAAAAACAAAATTTGAATTTGCCTTGTGCCAGAGACTGTTTACATAGTATTTACAACTATTTACATAGTATTTATATTGTGTTAGGTATGATAAGTAATCTAGAGATGATTTAAAGTATAAGGAAGGACGTTAGGTAATATGCAAATACTATACTATTTTATAAGGGACTAGTGCACTCTCGGATTTTGGTATTGGTCAGAGTCCGAAAAAATCCCCGTGGATACTGAGGGACAACTCTAACAGTATAGGTGTCAGGGCAGCCAGGAGAACACTGTTGCCTAATAAGTTTAATCATGACAACAAAAATGTGAGATCAACTCTGTGTCTCTTTTCAGAGCGCCAGAGGAGGAGGAGTGTGTGTGTGTGCTTATGTGTGTGTGAGTGAGAGAGAGAAACAAAGAGAGAGACGGAGAGAGAAAGAGATTGATTTTCTGAGTTCCTGAAGTGGAAAAAAATTTTAAAAGAGAAAAAAATAAGGTTTGGGCCCCATAATCTGTGCAAACTGAAGCTTTTAACCACCAGCAGGCCATGGATAGACAAGAATATGCCAAATGACAGGTTATCCCAAAACAATTAAGGCAAACCTAAGATAGGAAACTATAGACAACAGTGAGAGCGTAGCTGGGGAGGCAGCATGGTGTCAGTCTGCCTGGGTTCAAACCTAGACCACTTAATGAAAAGAAAGAAGAAAAAGACTGAAGCATAAGAGTCTAAAAGACTCTGAAAAAGACTCTCCCTAGAGTTAAGCTGCAAAGATCTGCTGCAGAGAAAACTGATTTAAAACACTGGGATTTATTCATAACTATACAAAAGGGAGCAGGCTCACTGAAGACTGTCTGGCCAAGGGCAGGGGCTTACAACATGGAAGAAAGGCAACACGTATTCAGATATTAAATATCTTTAGAAGTTGTTCCTCGTGGTATTATTTAGCAGGGAGAGGGTACCAAAGGGTGTTTTTCTCAGTCTTTTTTTTTTCCAACTATGGTTTATTAAATGTCCTCTAGGCACTGGGAGTGCAATGGAGAGTTGTAGTCTGTGTCCTCATAGGACAAAGGAAGTTGAGGAAGACAGATGTTTATGGCAAAACATGATAAGTGCCCTGTGACAGGGGAAATCTGCTATTTTCTGCAAATAGCTACTGAGGCTCTGAGGTCAGGGAAAGTGTTCCTGAAAGAAGTGATATTGGAGCTGTTTCTCAGAGGATGAAGAGTAAGCCACTGCCAAGAATTAGAAAGAGTGCTCCCAGGGAGTTCCCTGGTGGCCTTGTGGTTAGGATTCAGGGCTTTCACCGCCATGGCCCAGGTTCAATCCCTGGTCAAGGAACTGAGAGCCGCAAGCCATGCGGCCAAAAAAAAAGAAAGAGTGTTCCAGAACATGCCGAAAGGCTGGAGGAGAGAGCAAGTGTGCCTCCCTGGAGGAAATCAAATCTTTGAGGATGGCTGCAGCCCAGACTTTAATGCAGAAAATGGTGAGAGTGGAAGCTGAGAAATGAACGGGGTACCCCATGAACCAGTTAGATAAAAAGACTGGGTTTTATTATTGGCAATTGAGAGTTGACAACTGATTTTAACCCAGGAACGACACGATTGGGTTCTTCGTTTTGAAGGGTTATACTCCCTGCAGCATGGAAAAGGGAGGTGGGGGACATGAATTAAGTGGACACCAGGGATGGAGAGCTCTGAGAGGGGCCCAAGTGGTTAGATGGTAGGTAGTAGAATTGTCAGGAGCTGGAGACTGATTTCATGGTGTTGGAATGAGAAAGAGGGAGGAAAGGGCAACTCCTAGATTTCTGCCTGTCGAGGTGGAGGTAGAATGCTACTCACCAAAGTAGGGACACTGGAGGGAGAGAAGCTGGGGAGAAGGGAGGGGAAAGTGAGTGGGTCAGTTATTTCCTTTGCTCCTGAAGCACTTGCAAGAAATCCAAGTAGAAATGCTCGGAAGGCAGGTGAACATGTGGGCCTTGAGAAGGAAACTTGTGCTGAGCCTGAATGTGTACATCCGACGTGGCCCCAGCAGGACCCTGATCCTGGAGGAAGCAGACTGCAAGAGAAGGCACCAGAGTGACTACTCTCAGGAAATAGGTCAGAATCATCAGAAAACCAGCCTGATGCTGAAACTGTGGCTCTATTACCTCGACTTGGGCTCATCAATCTGCTGCCTCGAACTCCTCTATAACCAGCCAATCTCAATGGACAAGCCGTGGACAAACAAGGACTTGTTTAAACTGATACAATGCTCTTCCTGGTGGAGCTCTGTGGCTTTGCCTTTGTAAGCCCCACCCTTGCTCCTTGGTCTTCATCAGGGCTGCTCCCTTTTGTGTATTATGAATAAATCCCCAATGTTTGAAATCACTTTCTTTCTGCAGCTTAGCTCTCACTATGCCTCAGGTTCCCCCCACCCCCCACCCCTTCCTTTGTCTATATCTCAAGAAAGAGGTCTGGACTAAAAATAATATATTCAGGAGTCAAACAGGCTACTGCATAGGAAATAAAATAGAAAAATGTCACAGGTTATACGGCCCTTAGAGATTAACAGTGCACATAACCGTCTGAGTGGTTCTGAGAAATCACTTGAGAAAAAAACAACCTGCTTAACTTTATTTAACCCAGTCTGTCTAAATCATCTGACCCTAAAATATTTCTTCCTTCCAAATAACCCTTACAGAACTAGTGTTTGATAAATGATAGTTTAGGCATTTTTCATGAGGTAAGTTTGTTGGTCCTCTTATTTGTATAAATACATACATTTTATAACAAAAATAATATCAACCAAGTTACATGATTTTTCTCAGCTATCTCCTCACTGAAATAGTCTCACTACTAAATGCCTTGCAAACCAAGGTACTACTACTGCTCACTTTGCCAGAAGAGCTATAATTGTAAGCCTATTCTTCAGCAGGAATTAACCAGCCTCCAGAAAAGTACATCTTTTTTTTTTTTTTTGCGATACGCGGGCCTCTCACCGCTGTGGCCTCTCCCATCGCGGAGCACAGGCTCCGGACGCGCAGGCTCAGCGGCCATGGCTCACAGGCCCAGCCACTCCGCGGCATGTGGGATGTTCCCGGACTGGGGCACGAACCCGCGTCCCCTGCACCGGCAGGCAGACTCTCAACCACTGCGCCACCAGGGAAGCCCAGAAGTACATCTTTAAATGTGAAGGCTATCAGGTACTTTGAGAACCTGATGGAAGTTAGGTACCATCTCCCTAGACGGACAATTGCATATCTTCATCTAACATATACAATCAAGGGCTTCACAACCCTAAATCTCAGGTAAAGAATTTCTGCTGTACATGGCACTAAAACAATTTAAACCTATTTGATGATAGCCAAAGTAACAGTGCTCTTGAAATCAAAAGTCCTTTGCACTTGGACCTCATATGAAGCCCATCCTTTGATCAATAACTAAAGCCAGTATCTCCAGTGCCAACTGCCTTCTAGATTCCAGGTTTGCCTGTAGCTCTGCAGCTGGCACCGTCTTTCCAATCAAATTCTATTATTTGCCACATTGTTCTATAGTGCATCATTGTAGATTTTCTCCTGAAATTCATGCTTTCAATATCCTATTTGAACGCCCCATCAAAGAGTCCAAGTAATAGTGAAGGACTCTGAAGAGCTTACCTGTTTATGGTAGAAAGAACACTAAACTGACAGACAGGAATTTTTTCCAGAATCCATCATTTACAAGGTGTGTAATCCTGGAAAAGTCACTCTATTTCTCTAGGCTTCATATTTTTCAATTATGAAATGAGTACAATAATTGAGGACCTTTCTGTCTCACAATGTTGCTGTGACAAACCAATATGATAATGCCCAAGAAAATACTTTGGAAATTATGAGGTTACATATAAATGTAAGAGATAGTGATGATGATGACGATATCTCTAACTACTGTGAATGAGACCGATAATAATTCGTAGTATTATGGTTGTTGGTTCTAATTTTATTGTGAGTCATCACCACTTGGACAATAAGTTGTATCTGAGCTTGAGTCGAAATTTCCCATGGAAGGTAACTGGCAGTATATCAGATGCACTGCCTTTATGTGTGGAATATGGTCACCATCTATTCTATAGTCTTGCTACTTGGTTGTTGTTCTTTAATGTTGTGCTCAAGCCACAGTTGAATTGTTTACCAAAACTCTTGCTTTTTAAATTCAAATAAGTGAGTTAAAAAAAAATAACTTGCCTGAACAAATGCTTCATCTCTAGGAATTTGTCCTTGCAGTTTCTCATCTCTTGCATTGAAAGTATAGTCATTACACAAGTGAAATTATAGTTTCTATCTAAGTTTTTTAAAGAAATAGATTAAAAGCATTTGTACTATTAGTTACCTGCCTGAGGATATAAGAAATAACAATGTCAATTCCCCCTAGATTCTAACCTCCCTTTGACAGTCTCATGCCTGTTCTCTGTTCAGTCCCTACAGCTCTCTTCAGGAGCTATGTCGAGGGCAGGTACAAACCCATTTATACGCTAACTGTGGGAGGGACTTATAGTCCCTACCATGTCCCACATTATTACCAAATCCTAGTGGTATCCAACAGGTAGAAAGAAGAGAAAACAAACAATTCCATCTTTATTTTGGAAACTCACAAGGCTAGTTGCAGATGAAATTAAATATATTTTAAAGCCCTCTTGAAATAAAATTTTTACATAAAGACAGATGTTAGTGTAACATAATTTATGTGGTATATAAGCCATATCAAAACAGTCTACCTAAAAAAAAAGATTATATGTGAAGGAATTTGTATGCCTGTTAGCATAACTGACATCATCTTGGGCCCTTACAGTTTCTCCCGTCCTTCTGCTGACCCTACCCAGGACTGTGCTGTGCAGTGAATCACTTCTCTGTCATCAAGGGCTTTGTAGGTAATAATCATAAGGACCAGGTAGCCTCTATACTCCTTTAGTCCCCAAACAATGATGAAAACCTTCCCTGACATATTCCTGGCACCCATGAGTCTAGTGACCCATTCATAAACATTGCTTCCAAGCACGTACCCCCATACCCCAGGTTAACTATAAAATTGTCCCAGTGGCCCCTCGGCAGTGCAGAGTAAAGCTGTGAATGCTTCCAGATCGTTGTCTGCCCAATTCCAATCCCACCCTGTAAGTTACTCTATAATAAATCAATCCACTGATTATACGGAGCTGCCTGCCTCATTTTTTGGTCTTAAGATGCTTCCTCGGTTCAATGGGCACTTTTTGTTCCCTTCGTCCTTCAACAGAATTCAGAGAAGACTGCATTTGAACGTAGAAATTTGGGACTATGACTAGATTCAGTTAATCCATTTATTTTACTAATTTTTTATAAATAAATAAATAACCACTGAATATAGGGTGGTTTACATCAATCTGTCCATCCATCCGTCAGATATGGTCCCTGCATGCATGGCATTTATAATCAAGTGGGAGAGAAAATCAAAAAGAAAGCAAAGTGGTACGTAATTCCACGTTTGATGAGTTCAGTGAATATCTATCGAGAGAAAGATAGGAGGTGAAGGGGCCTACTTTGCTCGGAGGACCAGAGAAGGCCTACCTGAGGACATGACAGTTAAGCTCAGAACTGGAGAGAAGTCTAGGCAGAGAGAAGAGTGACTGCAAAATCCCGAAGGTATGAAGGAGCTTGGCATGTCTGAAGAACTCCAGGAAGACTTGTGTTAGAGTCCAGTGAGGGGAGGAGGAAAAGATGCTGGATCAAATTGGTCAAATATTGGTAGGCCTGGTTAAATGTTAAATTTCGATCTAAATGCAAAGGAAAGCTTTTGAAAGATTTTAAGCAGGGGGGGTTAACAGATCAGATTTACTATGTAAAGGCAAGAGGAGAAAACAGAAAGATTAATTAAGTAGCTGCCACAATAGGCCAGACAAGATATGCTGGCTGTTTGGACTATGGTGGTGGCAGCTGGGGGAGTGGGGAGTGGACATTTGAGATGTATTTAGGAGGTAGAATGGAAAGGATTTGGCGGTACATTGGAAATTGAGGGTGAGGCAGTGGGAGAAATCAAGGATGACTCCTAAGTATCTATCTTGAGAAAGTTGAGGACTATGCCAGATTCTGTTTGAGGTCAAAGATGACTCACCAGGTACCCAAGGATCACCCTCTGCCTTGGGCTGTACGAGTGGATGCACTACTTTAATTCCACCAGGTACAAATGATGGACTGAGGTTAATTTTGACCATATTCTTCCCAGTGTACTTGTTAGCTATCCAAATTGTCTTCTTTTTCCATGTTGAATAGAAAATACGATCACCAAAAAGGGACATCGCAAAAATATTGTGCCTAAAAACAACAGGAAAAACACATAAAGAATGGCAGAACATTTCTTCTGGGCTTATTAGAGTTTCACTTCATTTCAATTTATTGTCTGAATTTTAATCACCTACGTTTTCAATTGTTTCTCATTTAGGGTTAGAAACAGATATTAAGTTTAAATTTTTCTTTATGTAGCCATAATCTGAATTAATAGGATACGATTTTTAGCTCCAGATCTATTCTCATTCTTTTGCCTCTCAGCACATAAGTGTGGTGAAAATAAAATAGGGAAGAAATCAGGAACAGGATAAGAGTGGACTTCAGGGCTTCCCTGGTGGCGCAGTGGTTGAGAGTCCACCTGCCGGTGCAGGGGACGCGGGTTCGTGCCCCGGTCTGGGAAGATCCCACATGCCGCGGAGCGGCTGGGCCCATGAGCCATGGCCGCTGAGCCTGCGCGTCCGGAGCCTGTGCTCCGCAACGGGAGTGGCCACAACAGTGAGAGGCCCGTGTACCGCAAAAAAAAAAAAAAAAAAGAATGGACTTCAGGTTGTGTCAATTTTGCACAACTAATTGCTTCCTCTTGCCGCAAGCTAGAGTCAGTTGCTGGCAAGATAGCAAGTCAAACGAAAGATGCTTCACAAAACATATGACATAGTAACTCCAAAATGAATACCTATAACCAGCATGTGAAAATTTATTATATGCCAAATACTCTGTTAATTATTTTTATTTGTGTTTCTTTACTTAATCTTCACAATAATCCCAAGAAATAGGTCCTATTATTATCCCCACTGTGTGGCTCTCAGCATAACTGATGCCATCTTGGGCCCGTACAATTCCTCCTGTCCTTCCGCTGACCCTACCCAGGACCGTACTGTGCAGTAGATAACTTCTCTGTTGTCAAGGGCTTTGTAAATAATAGATATTGATTAATAATCATTAGGATTGGGTGGCCTCTATGCTCTCTTAGTCCCCATAAAATGATGAAGACCTTCACTGCCATATTTCCAGCACCCACAAGACCTAGGAATAAATCTTGACTGAGGAATGTACTTCCTGTTTCCAAGCACATATCCCCATACCCTAAGTTAACTGTAAAATTGTCTCAGTGGCCCCTTGGGAGTGTGCAGTGCAGCTACAAATGCTCTGGATCGCTGCCCACCCAATCCCACCCTCTGAGAAGGTTACCCTATAATATACTGATCCATTGCTTATATGGAGCCACCTGCCTTATTGTTCAGTCTCAAAATACCATTTCAGTTCAGTGGGCACTTTTTGTTCCCTCCCTACTCCGACACCCACATTAAAGGAAACAGGATGAGAGAAGTTGTGTAACCTGCCCAAGTCACTCACCTAATAAACAGTAAATCTGGGACTTGAGCTCAAGGTTTTGGACTCCAAAATCTGTACTAAACCACTACACCAGTTTAGCTGACAAAAGTAACATTCATTTATCACACAAACTTCGAATGGCAATTGTGTTATTTTATACCAAAAGCAAAACTTACTGTGTGTGATGTTGGCTAAAATGGACGGAACCTCCATCGTAATCACAGGAACAAATACGAGAATTGCTTCTTTCTCTATGGTACTGAATCCAAAAGAGCCGTTTCTCAAGCACATCCAATGACACAGCTGTTATTTTCTCTGATGTCTCTAACAGAAGCTTCACTTCCACACCACCAAGATCTGCTCTGTGAAGGCTGCCCGCCACCTCTGAAGACCAAAACATAAACCTGAGGGCAAACACATCACGTAGACACATAATTGAATGTAAGGTCACTGAAATGGCTGACTTCTCTCAGTTTTTCAGTAATCCCCGGATGTCTGCACAGGACGAGTTTGACTATTTTGAATGAAAATTCAATTCAACAAATATTTATTGCCCTGTTATGGCAATTCTGTGTGATTTCAAGTTAGAAGGAGAATTACACTTCTCTAGCAGGAAACCATGGTAGTCAAGAGTGCTACTGGTAGAGCAAGCCTGCCTCAGTTCAAATCCAGGCAAACGCCCTATTGAAAATGGTGTTTGTGCATTGTAAAAGAGAGTCTTGGTCTCAATCAGGAGGTCTCTTTAAGTCAAAATGTCATGATTCCATGAATTTCAGATTTTGAAATATATTTCAATGTCCAAAACCAGCAGCATTTACCTTTCTACTGGATCAACTGCTATATTTGCAGGATATTTTAAGGCGCTTAAGAGAACGCGGGAATTGTTTCCTTTCATATCTGTTACTGTAATGATTCCTTCCTGTTGATTTGACCAAATAAGTTCTTCATTGATCCAATTTATTGCCATTCCCGAAACATTTTTCTCTATCTCGCATATTTTCTGTAAAATCAAATTTTAAAATTGTTATTAATATTTCCCCATTCACAACAAAATTGTTTTTATTGTTATGTATCAAAGTTTATTCTTTTAAGTTCTTGTCATTTTTGTGCATTCCCAAAATTTAAATGATAAACTAGTCATAGATACCATGCCATTATTCAGATGTAGCAATATTCATCCTCCCATGTGAATATTTCTGGGCATAGTATTTATATCACAGCTTTGAGATGAAAATTTATTCTATATTTATTGAAATTAGGCAATCAGCCATAAAGTATTAATTATTTCAACTATAGTAACAGTGGAATTTCCATGCTACCTTAAGGTTAGTTTATTCAATTCCATTTGCTAACGGAATTTTCCAGGTTCTCACCTGAACCCAATTCTAAGCTTTGCTAAATTCTGGCAAGATTCCCTTGGAGTTTGTGCATAGGGGCATGAAGTAGATTAATTTCTTCTGGTTCCTCTTCCTCCCTTTATAAAGGGACCTTCCAGGTCCCTCCCTTTCTAAAAGTCCTCAGTGCCTTCAGGCTCTGTCCCCAGGATCTGAATAGCAGGGCTTTTCTTTATGCTCTCTTGTGATAAAAACAACTTAACCAAACCTCAGTTATCTCCTAGTTCCAGCATGTGCAAGTAAACCAGTCCTCTAGGTACGCGGAGGGTGAGAGATTGGAGGAAGCCCTGATTTGTACCATGGCAGACTTCCGTGGTGGAAATATTCCCACAATCACTGATTTTCAGCTGCCGATGTGAAATCAGCAAACACAGAGTTGGACAGAAATCAGTCTCAGGAGTCTGTGCTATTCCCACATCCCATACAAAGTAATCTAGCCAATCCATTTAACTAATTGCTAATATATTAGTTCACCCCAGTAAGTGGTTTGCCTTTTAATGGTTGTCCTTTTTAAACAATGTTTTAACCCAAAGCAGGGACTAATACTAGTGGATTTTAGGCTTCAGGCCAGTCCTTTCCTAATGACTTGCCACAAATTCCACAACTATTTAATGTTTTTTTCCTGTTCTCTGACAGGAAACCCTCCAAATTCTTAAACTCAAGATTTTGAAACTAGTCTACAGATGGCTGGAGAGTAATGAGTAGCCATCTTTGTTAAAAGTGAGATTAGTAAGTATTAGAGATGTGATAAAACAGATTAGTGCCTAATTGAAGGCTTTAAGAATAATTGGAGGGAGAAAGTTGTGTTTAAAAAAAAACAAACAAACCCAAAAAACAAACAGCGGGCACTTTGTGTTGGGAATAAATGCTTAAGGTTTCTCTGGCCACCCGCTCTCTGTAATCCATCTCCCAGGAGAGACCATTCCTGCTGGGACTCATTTAAGGGTTCTACTAATTAAGAAGAAAGATAAAAGATCTTTTGTATGTGATTGAAGCAAAATATTTATATCTATCACCTGCTTTATTATTTTTTTCCAGACTGCGAACACCTTGAGGATAAAAAGAAGAAAGATTTTCTTCCTAAATATTAGGTGCAAAAACCCATGACAGAGATTTTAAACAGATGAGACAGGGTTTCTCAACCTCAGCACGACTGACATCGGGGGCCTGGTAATTCTTTGTTGTGAGGGACTGTCCTACATATTGTAGGAAGATTAGCAGCATCCCTGGCCTCTAGCACACCTTCTCTTCTCTCCAGTCCAGTTGTGACAATCAAAAATATTTCTTGACATTGCCAAATGTCCCCTGAGGGGCAAAATTGCCACCAGCTGAGAACCACTGGAGTAGAAAATAATCATGTAAATAATCTGTTTTAACCATAAAATGGCGATCTGGCTTAATAAACTTACATCTTTTCAAAATTACATTGACATCCTCACTTTCTCCTGTTGGGGACTTCCGAATATCAATGCGACATGCATGGGCTTGTTCAGTAACATGATACCACAGATGCAGATTAAATAAATACCTACATATGCCAGACGTGTGTTTGCAATGTAATTTTCATTTATCTATATGTTATGAATTTGCTATATCATATTTGACAGCCTGTTCAAAAATCCCTCAAATGCCATGGGAAATGGTACTTTACCTCTTGGCTTGTCCCATTCAGAAAAACTCTTTGCAAAAGTTGTCTTTCTAGATCGACCCAATAGATTCTTTCTTCATTGTAATGAAAATCCATGATCATGGACATGCCGGCATCTGCTACCAACTGCTCATGATTAGTTCCTTCCAAGTCAATCCTAAAGATCCTGTTTCCATGTGAGAAAATTAAGAAGGGTGCAGGACCTGCATGGGAAGAAACCAAACAGTATATTTTCAATGATATTTTATCTGATTAAGACAAAATACCTCCCCATGATAAATAGCACAAGCAGAATTTGGTTTTTTTTGTTTGTTTTTAAATTTTTTTGGTTGCGCTGCATGGCACGGCATGTAGGACCTTATTTCCCCAACCAGGTATCGAACCCGTGCCCCCTGCTTTGGAAGTTTGGAATCTTAACCACTGGACTGCCAGAGAAGTCCCCACAGTTAATTTTTTAAGTCCTGCTTTTATACTTTAAATAAATACCATTGTTTAGATAATAAAGACTTCCTGTAGATGTTCACAATTAATTTTGTAAATCATTTTCTCCACAAATTGATTGTAAGAAATGAACATTGACAAATTATGAAAAAAGAAATATTTGAAGAGAAAGACACTTTCTAGCTTAATAATGTTTTTATGTTCAAAAAGAAACTACCTACTGTATTCTATTGTAAAGAGGGTCTGTATGAATGTCAAATTTCATTACGTAAATTGGAAATAAAATTTCAGATATTACTGTTTTGGAAATGGATCTCCCTCCTCTAGTCTTACCTTATGAACAGAGCATCCAGGTTACTGACAAAGAAGAACATGGTGAAACCTAGAGGTCTTGAGCGGAATCAGGAAAAATTGAAATGCTGTCCACAAAAGCTCTGAAATATTCTGTCCCTGTTAACATTGCCACATAAAATTTACAGCTCCCAGTTAAATTTGAATTGCATGTATATTGCATGGGACATCCTTTACCCTAAAAAAAGTATTCAGTTTACCTGAAATTCAAAATTCAAGTAACTGAGTGCCCTAAACTTTTATTCGCCAAATCTGAGTAGTGGACCTCAGTGGATCTCTTGATTCCTACAAGGCCTTGCCCTGTATCCTAACCCTATGCCTGGGGTCCCGTCCTGTTCCAGGTGATGACCATCTACCCACTCAGACTCCCAAGTACTCAACACCTGCTTGGGAACCTGATACCTCTCTTTGGAAATCTCAGCAGAAATTATTGGCCGTCCACATGGAGCTTGCCTCCAATGCTCCAAGACGATGTCAGGGCACTGTGTCATACTCTGCAGCCACGGTTAGCAAGGGTTAGTTTCCTTGGTCCTTCCAGACTGAGGATGAAGAGGCTTCTGCCATTCTGCCTTTAGACAACTACCCCAGTTAACCACTGGGATGAGTGGGGAATTGCAGGAGAATTCTAACACATCCTCACTGCCCTGCTGGGCTGACTCCGTTCTGTTTTAATATTAAACCTTAATAACTTAACGTGACATAATAAATGTGTTTACCGTTCTAAGGATTTCAAATGATGATGAATTAACCTCCTCTTACTCGGGGATTATGTTCTAGAGTCAGAAACGCCAGCTCCACTTTAGAGAATATATTGGAATAGAGATACAAGAGAAGGGAGAAGTGTAAGATCGTGAGAGTTTTGAAACAGATGCCTTTATAAATGTCTAAAAGAATTGGCTCAAATCACTCTTCCCATATCTTTTCCACAGCACAAGACCCCCGGCAGAGATGTGTAGGACAGCCCGTTCTCCATTGCCATTCTAGCTGTAGAATCAGAGGTATCACAGGAGAAATGGAAAGGGCATTAAACTGAGAGCCAGGAGGCCTGGTTTCCAGTCCTGGCTCACTAGTTTCTCTGGACATCTCACAAGACCTCCCCAGCCCATAACAGAGGACTACTGGGGAAAGAAAATGAAATTATAGATATGAAACTATTTCATTATTTGTGAAGCACTACACAAATATGATTTGCCATTACTTATTCCCACAACCAAGGTCTCACTACATAGGGTTGTACCATTGTTCAGGTTTGAACCCGTGGACTGGAATGTCGCTATAACTCATTTCTCTTATAGCAATGTATCACGGAGAAAAGGAAGGCATAGGAAAAGACACCCTAAATAGACAGCTACTAATCTGTGGGCCACAGATTGCTGCGGGCCTGTGGATTTGTTGCCAGGAGTCCTCTCTTTGAAATGTGTATCATGCATCCTGTGTAAACTGAATAGATGTGTCAATACATGCTATTAATTTTCTAATGCATTGATACATTGATGAGATCAATAAAACATCTGATTCATTCCAAAGTACTACTAAATAGGATTTCGGGTAAAAAAAGGAGAAATGAAAAGCACTCTAAACATTTTAGAGAGAACACAGCATAATGCTTTGCACATAGTAAGTACTCTAAATTTTTTCTTAAATCAATAAATTAATGAAGAAATAATTGTATTTTTTAATTCGTCTGGGCTTTTTACCAATATGAATGAAGACATAGACCCTAGAAGATCTATCAAATTCATAAAAGCAGAATCTATCCTATGGTAGTTATTTTACTAACAACAACAATAATAATAATAACAAACTTTCGCATCCTGGTCTCATTTATCCTTAATACAACACCACAGGCTAGATAGTCCAGATATTACAGTCAATGAATCAAAGAGAAAAAATAAATCTGAAAAACACTTAGATCCATAAAACACAGACCATAGCATTAACTTCAATAGCTTTTCAAAAAACAAATATTTATGAAAATACTAAGTATGAATAATGAATAAATTTTACCTTTAGATTTTTCTCATTCACGGGTGAATCCTAGCATCCGATGTTTTATCATAGCTCTCAGAACTAGAAGACCCTAGACACTACCTAGTTCAGTGTTTCCCAAAACTGTTTGTTCAAAACAATCACACAGGGCTTCCCTGGTGGCACAGTGGTTGAGAGTCTGCCTGCCGATGCAGGGGACACGGGTTCGTGCCCCGGTGCGGGAAGATCCCACATGCCGCAGAGCGGCTGGGCCCGTGAGCCATGGCCACTGAGCCTGCGCGTCCGGAGCCTGTGCTCCGCAACGGGAGAGGCCACAACAGTGAGAGGCCCGCGTACCGCAAAAAAAAAAAAAAAAAAAAAATCACACAGGGTGCTCTGTGCACGCGCACGCGTGTGTGTGTGCATGTGTGTGTGTGTGTTTGTGTGTGTGTGTATCGTTTGCAAATCCCTTCCCTGGAAATTCCATTTCAGTAAGGCCGAGTTGAGGACTAGGAATCTGTTTTCTGAACAGACAATCCAGGTGATTCTTATATCTTGGTGAATTTGGAAATTGTAGATCTAGTTCAGATGAGGAAATTCAGCGACGCTTCCCAGAGTCCCACCTACAGTTGATGGTAGAGCTGGAATTAGAACCCATGTACTATCCTCCCAATGCAGTACTCTTTCCTGCATTGCTCTGGGTTATGTGTCAAGACATTACGATCTTCATTTTACTTCTGTAACAGATTTTTATTCCACCTCCCTCAAAACACCATTCCTACATTGTCAGCATCATTTTGTGTAAACCAGGGCCTGGGATGAATATTTGTGAAAATGAATTGTAATATGATTTAAAAGAAAGTTAAAGACTTTGAGAATTAGGCCTGGTGAAATAGTCATTAGACTGTAGGACACTGGAAATGATAAATAAGTTAGTGTTTTTTCAAACCTGTCAAAAATTCTGTAAACACTGGTGTGTGGTACAATCTGTGGATTTGTCAGCAGGGTGTGCATGTTTGAACAGCTAAACTTTCCCATGTCAAAACCCGCAGCATTTATTTTGGGTGCAGTTCAGTGAGAAGGAAGTGCATAGAAAATCAAACATCATGTCTAAGGAATACAAACCCAAAGACAGCAAACAGGTCACAGCAAATCAATTGGAACCTCTGACTTCTCAACCTGGGGATTAGTAGGGGATCTTCAGCAATTAGAAAGGAGTCCAGAATGTTTGGAGCACATTGAAGATCTGGGGCCTCCATAGCACAGAGATCAATTATAAAAAGCAATTTTTGATTGAAAGGGGTGGGGATATGGGTGGCAGAAACAGAATATTTCACAACCATCACCCCTTCATCTGCTCTGGGTCTGGAGAAGCAGCCCCACCCAGGTAAATGAGAAGAGAAATTGACTGTCATCTTTGGGCCTTGGGGGCAAAAGCTCATGGGACCTGGTTTACACATCAAGGATACTGGCAAGCATGTTAGCAAGACACACCTACACTTACTCTTCTCAGGCCAACACTGCCACCTGCCCTCACCGCCACGGGTTTCCTGCTCTAAATCTGGAGGCAGACTGAAGAAGGCTCACAGGACAGAAGAGAATGTGGAACTCTGGACTTTCAAGATTCAATGACACTATGAGAAAAGAATGTAGATTTAAACTGACGGGCCTGATGTAAGAAAGCCTGACACCTCCTCACCTGCTCCTACTTAAGCCCCTGATAGGAGTCATTTATTCCTACCTCCCAAGGGGCTGACTTGAATAATATCTGGGTTTTGTGAAGTGCAGAAAGTTTTATTTCACTCTAAAAGGCTATCCTCATCTTCTTTTTTTCAATTCCTTTTCCTTTTCCTAAAAGGGCACACATTTACTTTTTGAGCAATCACGGCTTTCTTCTCAGCTTACTCATTAGGGTCAAAATTCAGGACAGGTGAGATAGAAGCCAGGTGACTCAGAAATAATACACTGAATACAAACAGCTTATACAAGTCAATAACAAAAAAACAACCCAATCAAAAAATGGGCAGAAGATCTAAATAGACATTTCTCCAAAAAAGACATATAGATGGCTAAAAGGCACATGAAAAATGCTCAACATCACTGATTATTAGAGAACTGCAAATAAAAACTACAATGAGGTGTCACCTCACACCAGTCAGAATGGCCATCATCAAAAAATCTACAAACAATAAATGCTGGAGAGGGTGTGGAGAAAAGGGAACCCTCCTGCACTGTTGGTGGGAATGTAAATTGATACAGCCACTATGCAGAACAGTATGGAGGGTCCTTAAAAAACTAAAAACAGAACTACCATACGACCCAGCCATCCCACTACTGGGCATATACCCTGAGAAAACCATAATTCAAAAAGAGTCATGCACCACAATGTTCATTGCAGCTCTATTTACAATAGCCAGGTCATGGAAGCAACCTAAGTGTCCATCAACAGATGAATGGATAAAGAAGATGTGGCACATATATACAATAGAATATTACTCAGCCATAAAAAAAGAAACGAACTTTATTTATTTGTAGTGAGGTGGATGGACCTAGAGTCTGTCATACAGAGTGAAGTAAGTCAGAAAGAGAAAAACAAATACTGTATGCTAACACATGTATATGGAATCTAAAAAAAAACCCCAAAAAGGTTCTGAAGAACCTAGGGGCAGGACAGGAATAAAGACACAGATGTAGAGAATGGATTTGAGGGGAAGGGTAAGCTGGGACAAAGTGAGACAGTGGCATGGACTTATATACACTACCAAATGTAAAAGCTAGTGGGAAGCAGCCGCATAGCACAGGGAGATCAGCTCAGTGCTTTGTGACCACCTAGAGGGGTGGGATAGGGAGGGTGGGATAGGGAGCGTGGGAGGGAGATGCAAGAGGGAGGCGATATGGGGATATATGTATATGTATAGCTGATTCACTTTGTTATAAAGCAGAAACTAAAAAAAAAAAAAAAAAGTCTGCAAATAACAAATTCTGGAGAGGGTATGGAGAAAAGGCAACCCTCCTACACTGGTGGTGGGAATGTAAGTTGGTGCAGCCACTATGGAGAACAGTATGGAGGTTCCTCAGAAAACTAAAAATAGAATTACCATATGATGCAGCAATCCCACTCCTGGGCATATATCCACACAAGTCTATAATTCAAAAAGCTACATGCACCCCTATGTTCATAGCAGCACTATTCACAATAACCAAGACATGGAAACAACCTAAATGTCTATCAACAGATAAATGGATAAAGAAGATGTGGTACATACATACAATGGAATATTAGCCATAAAAAGAATGAAATCATGCCATTTGCAGCAAAATGGATGAATCCAGAGATATCATACTAAGCAAAGTAAGTCTGAAAGAGAAAGACAAATACCATATGACATCACTTATATGTGGAATCTCAAATACTACACAAATGAACATATCTATGAAACAGAAACAGACTCACATAGAGAACAAGCTTGTGGTTGCCAAGGGGCAGGGTGCCAGGGAGGAGGGAACAATTGGGAGTTTGGGATTAACAGATGCAAACTATTATATATAGGATGGATAAACAACAGGGCCCTACTGTATAGCACAGGGAACTATATTCAATATCCTGTGGTAAACCATAATGGAAAAGAATATGAAAATATATATATAAGTGAATCACTTTGCTGTACAGCACAAATTAACACAACATTGTAAATCGACTCTACATCAATAATTTTTTAAAAAAATAAGAAATAATACATCTAGAAAGGTGAGCCAGGAGATGTGCACTTAAACTGCTACCAAACCAAAATTGGGTCCTCTTGCCCTGTGCACAGTAAAGCCAATCTACAGACACCAGGTTGTGATTTGAAGGAAAGTGCAGCGTTTATTGTAGGGAGTCATACAAGGAGTCCAGGACAGCTAGCGCTCAGAAACCTTGGACTCCCCCATGGGTTACAGCAAAGCATTCATAAAGGAAGGTGAGGGAATGGCATCCCAGGCTGTGTGATCAGCTCGCGCACAATTCTCTGATTGGTTGATGGCGAGGTAACAGGGCGGCGTCACAGGGGTTAACGATATTCAACCTTAGGCTCCAACAGGTGTGTGTTGGGGGCAGTGCTGTGTGCTCACGGTCAAGTAGTTAATTGCTTCCATTTGGTGGGGGTATTAGCATCTGTAAAACAACTCAGGAAGTGTGCATCCAATACTGTTATCTAGGTCCTACAAAGAGGAGCTGAAGCAGAGGGGAGGGGGGAGGGGTCTGTCGTGGGACGGCCCCATAGGGTCCTGCTCAGTTACAAAACCTTAATTCTGTAAGGAAAGCTCTGAAAAATGTGAAGATTGCCACCCTAGTCCCTGAGTGGTGGTAGAAATGAGTCATCTGGAGCAAAAAATAGCCCCTTCCTGACCCTCAGCCACATTCTCATTATCAAGCTAAAGAGAATCCATTACCAGGTGCTCAGGGTAGTACCTGAGGCTAGCAAGTTCTAGAAAATTGTTCTTTTCAACAGAGCCACTCAGAGTCTTTAATGTGCTATTACAGACTTTGATTCTCCAAGAAGGTGGGTGGTAAATACCATCAGAATAGTAACAGCCAACATCTTGAGTGTTATCTCTGGGGTAGCACATTAAATGCATTATTTGATTTAATTGGGTAACGTTAGGAGGTATATGCTCCCGGCATCTTCATTTTACAGAAGAAGAAACTGAAGTTTAGAGCCATTAACTTGCTACAAGTCACATGTCCAATAAATAACCAACTGGGGATTTAAAGCCATGTCTTTCTGATCACAGATTTAGCTTTTAAACATCATGCTTATCCCAGACTGAATTCATCAGGAACTCATTGTTCAGCGTCTTGTAGTTCAGCTCCGTCAAGGAACCCACTTCAGGAAGCTGACCAAAAGGCTGGATTCTCTGCATCCATCCATGTTCCAGGAACTAATTAGAAAGTGGGTCTCTTTCAGTGGATTCCTATAATTATATCATCTGGATATTTTTATATCTAATTCTATAATATGTTGCATTCCATATATAATGTATTCCCTGGGTTCCTTGACTCATGGCCCCTTTTTCTCCATCTTCAAAGCCAGCAGTGTATCATCTTCAAATGTCTCTCTGTTTCCATCGTCTTCCTTCTCCTTTGACATTCTGGCCTCCCTCTCTTAAGGATGCTGGTGAGTACATTTAGGATCCACCTAGATAATCCAGGATAATCACCCCATTTCAAGATCACATTTGTGAAGTCCCTTTTGCCATGTAAGGTCACATTCACAAGGTCCAGGAATTAAGACATAGATATATTTGGGGGCCATATTCAGCCTAAAACAGTTAACAATGGTGAACATCTTTTCATGGATTTATTTACTATCTTTATATCCTTTTGTTGAATATATCTGTTTAAATCCTTTGCCCATTTTAAACTAGGTTATTTATTTTCTTATTATTGCATTTGAAAGGTTTTTAAAAAATATATGTTGGATACAAGTCCTTTGTCAGATACCTGTTTTGCAAATGTTTTCTTCCAGCACACAGCTTGTGTTTTCATCCTCTTGACATTGTCTATGGCAGAGCAAAAGTTTCAGTTTTTTGTTTTTTTTTTTTTGCGGTACGCAGGCCTCTCACTGTTGTGGCCTCTCCCGTTGCGGAGCACAGGCTCCGGATGCGCAGGCTCAGCGGCCATGGCTCACGGGCCCAGCCGCTCCGCGGCATGTGGGATCTTTCCGGACCGGGGCACGAACCTGTGTCCCCTGCATCGGCAGGCGCACTCTCAACCACTGCGCCACCAGGGAAGCCCCAAAAAGTTTCAGTTTTGATGAGGTACAAGTTATAATTTTTTTCCTTTGTATATCATGCTTTTGGTGTCATTTCTAAGAACTCAACTCCAGACATAAAGATTTCTATGTTTTCTCCTAAAAGCTTTAAACTTTTACACCTTAAATGTAGATCTATAATCTATTTTGAGTTAATCTTTGTATAAGGTGTGTGGTTTAGGTTGAGATTATTTTGCTCGTGGATGTCTAATTGATCCAACATCATACGTTGAAAAGACTATCCTTTCTCTATTGAATTGCTTTTGCACCTTTGTCAAAGATCAAATGACCATATTTATGTAAGTCTATTTCTGGACTTTCTAGTCTGTTCCATTAATTTATGTGTCTATCACTCAGCTTATACCACAGCTCACTATCACTTTTTTTTGTTTTTGGCCGTGCTGTACATGGGATTAGTTCCCTGACCAGGCATCGAACCCGTGCCCTCTGCAGTGAAAGTGCAGAGTCCACTGGACTGCCAGGGAATTCCTCACTATAACTTTTTAAAAACTCATAATAATGCAGTTTTGCAGAACAGTGAATGCTGTCAGAAAGTTCCTGTGCTGTAGGTAATCCTTCATCTTAAATAAGCATGTTTATCCCTCAGCTTGTCAGCATAAATTATGCTCAATTTTATTTAAAGATTAATGTTACCATATTAAAATGCATTCCCCAACATTAAAATTTTTTTCCAGATGTTTCTCACAAACACACACGGAAATCACTATCTTGACCTGTCCTCTGAGTTTTCCCTCTGTATTTTCTACTTTCTGCTGGACATTTCCAGTTGCAGATGTCACACAGCCCCAAAAGTCCCTCTGCATGTTAAAAATTGAGTTTATGCAGGGGCTTCCCTGGTGGCGCAGTGGTTGAGAGTCTGCCTGCCGATGCAGGGGACACGGGTTCGTGCCCCGGTCCGGGAAGATCCCACATGCCGCGGAGCGGCTGGGCCCGTGAGCCATGGCCGCTGAGCCTACGCATCCGGAGCCTGTGCTCCACAACGGGAGCGGCCACAGCAGTGAGAAGCCCGCTTACCGCAAAAAAAAAAAAAAAAAAAAAAAAAAAATTGAGTTTATGTAACATTCATTTGCATCTATTAAAAAGATTAAACTATTAAAAGATTGAACTATTAAAAAGATTGATAGGAGCTCAAAAATTTGGTTTAAAGTTCAATATGTTTTGATATTTAGTCTTTGATAACTGTCATAGACAAAATAGATATTTCACAATTATATCTATATCAAATACAAGAAATGCTTCGTTGGCTATACTTACAAAATCACAGAATATGCTTTTTAATTACATCTATCAATTATTCACAAATTTTATTGAATTAGACTAGCAAATTTCTGCCTTCCTGTATTTTAATCAGTAAATGCAAACTAACCAGGTGTTGCATTTTATATTTTTAGCAAGTGGAATTGAAAGGACAAATATTCTTAATTTACAAGTTTTTAAAAACAGTTTGGAAAACTCTGTTAACAGGAATTTTTTTTAAGAATGCAGACATGAGAGTTTTTTTGGTTTTTTTTTTTGTTTTTTCAGAGTAAATCAGTAAATTGCACTGTGTACCAGAGGTCAGATAGGTGTCACAGAAGAAAAAAAGAAAGAAAAAGAGGGGTGGGCAGTAACAGGATGGGTGGAGCAGGTTAGAACTGTGGTCAGAGAAGGCCTCATGGGGGAAGTGACCTTGAGAAAAGACAGAAGAGCAGGGTGGGCCAAGTAGATATGTGGGGTAAGAGCCTTCCAACCAGAAAGAGCCAGTGCAAAGGCCCTGAGGTAGATGAGAGAGAGTTTTTAGTAAGTGACATAATGACATTGATTCAACAACCAAATCACATGACAATAGAAACATTTCCAACATCATCAGTTTTCAAACCACTCTCTTCATCATAAATTTCCTACAATCAGCAAGTCACTTTCTCACTCGTTGTTAGAATGTCACCTTTAACTAGAAGGGATAAAGTTCTGTTGTTTTAGTTTACTTTTTGAGTAGCATACCACTGACACCAATTTATCATCACAGAAAAGGTAAAAAAATTTGAAATACTTGTCCCTTTTTAAAAAGAAAAATATGTAACATTTGATCACTGTCATAGTGCTTTGCTTCCAGATACTCTGCAGGAAGCATGTGGGACAAATATTTTCATGGTTACTCCCCATTCAACACAAAGTATTACAAAGAACCTAGTTTAGTCTTGTTTTTATAGAAATAATGACATCAGTGATGCCCCACTGCACTTTGTGCAATTCCAGTTTCAGTGATTTTTCTGCCCTGATTCCCTGTGAAACTGTGGAGACTATACTGTAGGGTCTGCTGTCATCTCACCCAAGAACGCTTTTTGTTGATGTTGCAGTAAATGCAGTGGCTCCATTGCCACTGAGCACATGCGTACTATTTTTTTTCACAATATATTTGTTAATATATAAAGAAGTCATTGACTACTGAGAAAATTGCTTCTCTGATGCATCTTTCTTTTATTGGCTTATAAAAAAGTATCTCAGTTCTTTGTGCATTTCATTGTTGAAACAGAGAGGCAAATACAAGAGTGGCTAAGATCACTGGCACTGGAGACAGAATACCCATGGTGACTCTTTACTGGCTCCACTACTAATTACAATAGCTGTGTGACTTTCACCTCATTACTTAACCTGTCTGTGCATAGGTTCCTTCATCTTGGAAATGGAAATGATAATAGTACTTCATAGGCTTATCATGAAGACTAAATAAATTCATGCCAAGACCTTAGAATTTTCCCTTACATATAGTGAGTTCTCAATAAATGTTCACTCTTAGTCTCTAGAAAATACCATAAGCTGAGATATAGCAGAAACACCTTTACTCTCACTCAAACTGTATAATTTTTCTAATACTTACTTCTTTAAAATTTCAGTTATGCCTTCTGTGAAGTTTCCAGTAGTATTTGCTGACAGAAGAACACATTTAATCTGTCGCCATGTGGTTTTCCATGTATTACTTTAGGCATGTTTTACCACAGCAGGGAAGAGGAAGACAAGTATTTCACTAATAGTGTGAGGCTTTACCTTTTTTTTTTCTTTCTTTGGCAGTCCAGACTTGTGAGGGGAGTTTATTTTTACATTGATGATTATAACTCCTGTTTCCAGAGACCACATTAGCCCTAATGACTGAAAAACTTAGGCAACAGTCACAAAAGTTTTGTTATTGCATATTTCAACGTATAGAGGCTTTACCATTTTTGCTGTAATGTCAGAAACCTCAAGGGAGCCTTCTAACTTTTTATCAGTAAGCTTACGGTATGTAGTCTTGCATATCATAACTTTGAACACAACTGTGAAAATCATAAAGAGTTAATCTTCACATTCATGGATACTTATTCCTTTTGTTTGTTTGTTTTTGTGGTACGCGGGCCTCTCACTGCTGTGGCCTCTCCCGTTGCGGAGACGCGCAGGCTCAGCGGCCATGGCTCACGGGCCCAGCCGCTCCGCGGCATGTGGGATCTTCCCGGACCAGGGCACGAACCCGCGTCCCCGGAATCGGCAGGCGGACTCTCAACCACTGCGCCACCAGGGAAGCCCTTGCTACTTACTCTTAAACATCTTGCTTGTCCTGATGGCTTCATCAGCTAACATTTTGAGGCAAATTTTCCCTTGTTTTGAGATTTATCACTAATCATAGTAGTAAGCATAAATCCATTTTTCAGGCTTCCTTCTTGTTAATTTCTCCTTCTTGTCAAATCTGAATGTTCTTATCCCTTATGCAGCCAACAAAGAGCTCATTCTAAGAATAAGGGGTCAGTCCTGTTCTTTCCTCATTATCTTCTTGGGCTTTGCATTATTAGCATTGTCTGCCATCTTTACCTCCTCTGCAGGAGGGTTTTTAAGTCACTTGTTAGATTTTGTAAGAGTTAGCTTTGATAAAACCAACTACTATGGTCCATAAGGCATCAGGTAAACTGCAGCCCACCCACACCTAGCCCTCTAAGCTGAGAACCTCGCTGTCCCTCAGGATACCCTGGGCATCTGGACCAGTGATGTCATCACTGTCAGTCCAAACACATAACTGATGTTCAATAAATATTTGTTGAATTGATTTGAATTAACTCATTGGTATAATTGGTGTATTTATAAAAGGAAATCTCAGTCCTACTTTCAAAGCACTTTCAACATAGAGAGCTAGTAAGAGACTTTCCCCACACTAACTTAACGTTATTAATACTTTTCAATCGAAAGAAGTAATAAAATCATTACATTGGTGGGTTTTCAACATCAATTGTGGGAGGTAACATGTGCTTGGTATATATTGTAAAATGAGCTGAGGGTCCTGAATTCCAGTTCTCTTAGGAACCTGGTGAGTTACTTCATCCCTCTGGATTTCAACCTCTCATCTGTAACATGAGGCAGTTGGGCTAGATGATTTTGAAGGTCCTTTCTAATCTAACATTTATCAATTCCTAACCTGCCTGTCTTACAGAATTCAATAGTTTCCTTGTTTGCCACATTTTTGAAAGAATCCTAAGCTTGTGGTAAATTCATAAATAGATATTATTCATCTTAACCCCTATTTTCTGTGAAATGTTTCCATCTCTCTGCTTCTCTAAACTTCAAGTACCAAATCAATAATGTGTCATTATGAGCTCTAATAAAGGAAATAAAACAATAACCGAAAGCAAACAACCTGCCCCAAGTGACACCAAAAGCTCAACTCTCTGAAAGAAGTCTACAAAATTAATCAATTGATTAAATCTGTAAAAATTTTATTAAATGTACAAAATTTGGTGCTGGTCTCATTTATAAACTAACACAATTATCTTCTCCTTTTCCTACCTTTACAACCATGTTCCTCATATTGCAAGGCTAAACAAATATTCGCCTATAGATACTGAATTCTGAATGTTTCTAGACGAACAGACAGAAAGAAAAGAAAATGAAGAAGTATTGGAACTCAGCTGTTTCCTGAGTCCAATTCCATTGTTCTTATTATACCACCCTGACCAGTGCTAATTTCTGGGCCCTAGCTGTAGGCATTGCTGTATAAATACAGAGAAAAATACTTCATATAAGTTTCTTGGAATGTTGAAGGCAAATGTGACAAACCCTAAGAATAATTACTTAGAAAAATCAATTAATTGGGGATTTTGTACCATACTTTATCATCAAGGATAGTAACAAATCACAGAGAATACCCTAGATGATTGTTAGGACTTGCCTCATGCCAAGAAACCAACTTCAGATTTCTCTAAGAACTGCTGAAAATCTGAAGAAACAGGTATTAGAAAAATTACACAAAGCAAAGGTGTTTCTAATATGTCTTAGCTATGGTATTTGGTAGAGCAATAGCTAATATTTACTGAGAACTCACCGTGTGTCAGGCAAGAACCTAAGCACCTTACACGAATTAATTTATTTAGTCTTCATAACAATCCTGTGAGGTAAGTATTAGCAGCTCATATCAGCCACATAATTGGACCTTGTCCATTTCAGCCTATCAGAACCTGCCACGCATAGTGCACTGACTAGGCGTGAGAGGACTCCTTCATGCAAAGCAAGGCAACCAGCAAGTGCGACACTGGAACTACCACCTGTCCAAAACAGCTCCCGTTTTTCCTGGGACAAGATCGGTCCACTTGTGTAAAGCGCCAACCACAATTCACTCTGTCTAAAAATATATCCTCTGTTTGAAAAATGGCATTTTATTCTGTCTATTGGAAGGAATAAAACCCGGTCATTTTATTGCCTCAACACAGTGTGCATTAAAGAGGGATATCCATGCAAAAGGTGCTTTTATTTAGCTTTCTGTTCCAGAAGACAACACATCAATGTTGAAAGACAGTCTCCAATCAACCTCTCATGAGCATTACTGGGTACTTTTCAAATGCATTAAGATTCGCGATGGAAAGTTTTCTTCACATACCTTATTTTTTTCCTCTTACATGAAATTTTTGCCATGACTCATTAGAAGAGCCAAGAAATATAAAACTTTCAGAAATTTTTCAAATGTTTCCCAAAACATAATAAGACTTTTGATCCACTTAGAGCTTTTAAAATTCTCAACAACGTTGCCTCAATCTAAAAGATACACATTTCCACACACCGGGTAAATTAACATTAATGATAGTAACCTTTGCAATTTCCTTGCAAACCAAGGAAAGATTAAATTCCTGTCGTAAACAGAACAATTGCATGCTTCAGGGGGAAGGAAAAAAAACACCGGAAGATCCCTGGTAGCTTCTACCTCTAGGCATGTTTTGAAACCTCATAAGGGAAAAGGACCCAAAATGAGAGGATTCGTATCAACAGCCATATATTATGACAGTGTTGAGTTTGATGGGGTCTTCCATCTTTGACCTGTTTATACATGGATAGTTTATGGAAGAAGAAAGATCCTTCTTCAAGCTTTTGAAATTTTAACCAGAAAAGCATGGAAGTGAACAAAATAAAATACTATTTCTCAACAGACACACCATGTGCTAAAGAACAAGACAGCTGCCATGAAGTTGTTAGGACTGTCTGTGTATCCTAGCAACAAACTACCCACAAAAAGAACCACCCCATGAATGAAATCCACTTACTACACACAAAGCTAGTCCGTAGCACCCTGATAGGTGTCTCGGGATGGAGGAAGAAGGTACTGCCTTTCTCTGAAAGGCTTCGTCTATCCTACACTGGAGGGTACTTTGCAAATAAATCAGTGCCCACCATGAATCACTGTCATTCTCACACAAACTCCAGCGTACTAAGTATCCTGGGAAATACTCGGGAAATCCAAACACATTAGCATGGCCAGGCTTGGGAGAATATGAAAATCAAGGCCATAAGCGAAAAGAGATGCACACACCAATTCAAACTTCAGACTTAGAAAGGTCAAGAGGCGATGAGAACAGAAGTTCCTGCCTTGCATTTGGCTAAAAGGACTGCAGTTCCTATACATTAACTAATTTCCAGCATCAAAGGAAAGTTTTGAATGATGACGTTAAGGAAAAGATCTCCTGAAGAAAGACATACGTGTATTTACATGTATTATTCCACAACCGCCCTCAGAGGTTAGTTACATCCGCCATATAAAATACAATGTGTTTTCAGATATGGCTAGATCTTTCAAGAAGTATAAAGGTCTCCTCTGTTTAATGTAATTTTTTCTTCTTCTACACCTGACAAAAACATTACACATCCTTTCAGGCCTGGATCTCAGTCATCTTCTTGTTGTGGGTCCCAGCAAATGGGACAGCTGGGGACATGACTGGAGTGATGGTATGCAAAGCTAATATTTGTATTAACATTATTGTTAATAAAGAATCCCTACAAAATAAATCTGCATTCCTGGTTCACCTAATATCCAGGTAATACTCCCTTCATGGTGAGTAGTATTAGCGTTCTAGATGAAAGTATTCACCTGTAGGCAAGAAGTAAATAGACACTGGGGACAATTATGTTTCAATGCTCAAGGTTTTCTTTGTTGCTGTTGTTGTTTTTGTTCCTGGTTCTTTCTTAAAGTTAATTCTAACATTAGAAACTATAACACAGTGAAACTAACATTTTGTTCCCTAGCTCTAGGATTGCTCAAATTTGGAGTTATTACTAAAACTTAACTAAACACTAAACTGCTTTGTGGAATTTGAGAATTTCTTGAAAAATACTGAGAAATTCCTTGAAAGAAAGTACATTGTTTAAAACTGACCTGGACATTCTGAAAAAGTTCTCCAGCTATTGCGGCTAGCTACTGAGTCTTTAATTTTTTTCCTCAGAACAGGTTTGCAAAACTATTTCATTAAAGTAATTGCTGAAATATCTTAGATCAGGCAATTTACACATATTGGAAAGTCACTAGTTTCTTTTCCGATTTTTCTCCACTATAATCAAAGTGACTAAAAGGTTAAGAATGTTGAACAGATTTTAGAAGACGAGTTTCCCAGGTAAGGAATTTTTGTTTCCTTTCATCTGAGGTCTAATGTTTGATTTTTTAAGCATCTGGATTAAGAGACAATATATAAATTAATCTAAATAAATTAGTACAATAGAATCTACGGGTCAATGATAAAAATAAGAGAGGAGACATCATAATTGCTTCGTAATCCAAACAATTTGATTCTCCTAATAGCAGACCACTGACTGGGGAATATTCTGCCTCTCTCATCTTCACCCACTGGTGGCTCTCATCCGTCCTCCTCCCATTCCTGCCACATCACTGTGGAGTCACGGTGCTTGTGGAAGACAGTCCCTCCTACCCACCACTCATTCTACCATTTCACCTGAAACATGGGACTGGCCTTTTGCTCATTTTCCTCAGCGCAAGTGAGATCAATCTTTAACTTTTAATCAGATCTTCTTTAATGACTAGTGATTAATAGAAAAGAAGAACAACACACCTTACAATGGCTGGCCAAGACCAGACTTATGAAGGCCTCTTTTCAAGGCAGTGCCCCACCTCACTTCTGACCTGCGTCCACCGGGCCAGAGAAACGGCTCCCCTAACCCTAGAACTCTGCAGCCCCTTCCTAGCCTGAGAGTTCAGGAAAAGTTTCCGCTTCACGTGGCATTCCCACCACCTGGTCTTCTCTTCTGTCTCAAAGATAACACTCCCCCATTGTGGAAAGACAAGCGAAAAGATTGGTTTCACCTGTGGCCAGAATGTCTCTTCTGAGAAATAACTGTTTTGTTTTTACTAAAACACTCCAGTGTACTATTTAGAAATTTTTTAAGGTTTTTAAATTATTATTTATAAAGAGAGGCCTAGGATATGATCAAGCAAACAGAATTGGAGAGGAATAAATCTACAGTGGTTGCCTGAAACAGATGAAGGAGGCTGAGAAAAACAGGACTAGGTGTAGATCAAGGTCACTGAGAAACAGGGGTGGCTAAATGTGGCGAGAAGCTGGCGCTCAAGAGAGGATGGTGGGTAAGGCTTTTCCACACAAAACAATTATTTAACTTTTAAGTACAAGAATGAAGAACATTTTGTTCTAGTTGTTTGATGTGCTGGATCAGGATGTGACCATGACTTTTTTTTTTTTTTTGCGGTACGCGGGCCTCTCACTGTCGCGGCCTTTCCCGTTGCGGCGCACAGGCTCCGGACGCGCAAGCTCAGCGGCCATGGCTCACGGGCCCAGCCGCTCTGCGGCATGTGGGATCTTCCCGGACCGGGGCACAAACCCGTGTTCCCTGCGTCGGCAGGCGGACTCTCAACCACTGCGCCACCAGGGAAGCCCTGACCATAACTTTTTTTTTGCCACAAGCCTTCAGTTAAAGTTTGTACCCTCACAGCCCAAGGCACTGGCTCTTTTGAGAAGTGAAACAGGGTGGTGTGGGTGTGAGGTAATGGAGTGTGGGAAAGGGACAGCGCGTGAGGGAAGCAAGGCACACAGTAGTCAATAATTCAGTGGAAGGACCAAATGGACACAGAGCCTTTCCTTCCACATCACCGTCCCTGCCCAGCAATCCTCCAGGATAGAGGAGGGAGACAATGAGTTTCTCCAGAACATGAGATGGAGACACAGACCATTTTTATTTAAAAATCCTAAGATACTATGACCCCAGCAGGCCATAGAGCTTTAGAATTTATGAAACTCCAACCCATTCTTAGGGATGTGGTCTGTTCTTCTGGCCCTTATGGCAGAATTTCAGCGCAACCCTACTTCAGGAGGGATCCTGGGGCGCTAAGTTAACCAACTGGGGAGATCAATTTTAATTTCTACAATTACATATTCTGAAAAAAGTCATTCACTATAAATAATTCCCCTTTACTTTATAAAAAACTTAGCAACCTTTTTGCTTTTCTCTTCATGCTTAAGTGAAAGGAGCTGAGCTAATAAGGAAGAAGGATGAAGCATTTATTCCATTGTTTTACTAGTTCTCTGAAACAGTCTCTCCCAAGTAGGACGTGTAACCACTTCGAGATTGTAAGATGGTTCATTATTGTGTGGAAAGAAAATGTTAGCAACGCTATGTGTCGTATAATGTTCACAATATCAGTATATATATTATGTAAGTAACTGATAAATAAACATGTGTTTTGGGAACGTATGTCCACATTTTAACTGTTTTTTACAGATGGAGTGGAGTTTGGAGACTACTGATGTTTTAAAAAAAGCCCAACCATTTATTGTATACAAGGAATTATTTCAAATGGATTTTTTATGAAGGCAAATTTGTAGATGATAAAGTAAGATTCTGAATTTACTTAAGACAAATTACTAGTCCATTTACTTTTGATGGGAAACAATTATTTGCTCTACTCTGAAATAAGCAAATAAGTCTCACCTTCCAACTTCTAAATTGAATGTCAAATAAAATGGACAACCCCCAACTAGCCCAAAAATGTAAATTCATTTGAAGAACTAATTTATCATTCCTTTATATGCCCTCAACAACTTTACAAATCTTAGGGAAATTGGTTCCAAACATAAGGAAAAATACATAAGAAATTTAAATACTTTCAAGTGGCTTGTTTTTGCTGTTGTTAAAATCACTACTGGTAAGAAATCTAACAAGCAGACTTACTTTGCACTCAGTGGAATTTTTTATCAGTTGATGTCACAGAAAGGCAAATATTGGAGCTGCAGTTCCGCAAGGGCACTCACTCAAACCAGTATGATACAGTTTTGTGTTTTTAATAAACATTTCTTTTGAGCACAGAAATATAAGTTATGTATGTTGAAATTATTTTGACTACAAATTGTAATGTTATAAAACTGTCATTGGGTTTTTCAATGTGGTGTTTTTCCATGTGTAAAAGAAATTCAATTATTATAGAAGAAACTAAGCCATATTTAGAAGATACTAACACTATTCCCACCAATAAAATAACGTTAACAACAATAAAAATACTAATAGCAGCTAAGACTTATTGAGTGCTTATTACAATGCCAGGCTCTGTTTTGTGCACTTTACATGTATTAACTGAGTGGCCGTAAACCCAGGCTGTCCATTATGCCTGTTGAAATCACCAAGGGAGAGTAACAGAAAAAGATGCCCAGGTTCCACCTCCAGAAGGGACTCTGACTCACTCACACCGACCAGATGCTAACCCTATTGGTGGTTCTAATGTACAGCCAGCATTGAAAACAACTACTTCAACACAATCCTGACAACAATCCTTGGAGGAGGGGGTAGTTATCTTTACTTGATACTGAGGAAAATGACACACAGTTCACAAGCAGCAGAACTGGGATTCGAACTCAGGCAGACAGTTTCCAAAATTTAAGCTCTTTACCACTGAGCTCTACTACCCCTCAAAGACCACAAACCACTGAGTATTTAGGTGATGCTTTTATTCACGTGGTATGCATAAAAGATCATTCCTGTAATTTCTTTGCAGTTAGACTATTTTGGAAAAGCTTTTGCATAACTCTGGCTGAAAAAACAAACAAGATTTTGATCATGGAGTTCCTCTGGTTTGCACTTGACTGGGAAGCTGACCAAGCCTTAACCGGTGCTGAAATCAGTGATTTCACTGTTTGCTGCTAAAAGTGACCTCCCCAGTTGGCTAACTAGTGCCCCAGGATCCAGCCTGCAGCCAGCTCTCTGAGGCTTGACCTGTACTTCTTCTTCACTCTATTTACCAGGAAAGTTCATTTAAATAATGCAGGTACAGATATAAAACAGGAACAGTTCCTTTTCAACTGCTATTTCTCCTCCAGGGCAAATAGGCTTGAAAGTTCAGAAGCCACTGGCCAGCAGTTTTCCTTACTGCTCTCCTTATGTACTGTAGTTCAAACAGAAGCTAACAGAATACACAGTTGATTTAAAAAAAAAAAAAAAAAAAGCAGGAGGTGTAGGGGAGGGAAGAAATGAAGAAAACCCAGTTCTGTGTTGTTATCACATATTTTCTCTGGCTCACAGTCACATGCAAGATGACATTGCATGAAGTACCTGAATCAGACCACAAAGCATTCTTCCTGCTGGGTCAGGCTGGCTACAGGTGGTCTGTCTCAATGCCAGGGGCAAGGAATAAGGCAAGTAGAACTTAATTAGAGGAAAAATAGATGATGGCACCATATCTATTTAGAGAGGAGAAATGCTATCCTCTGAAATGCATGGGGCATAGGGTGTGACCCAGGCAGTTATCAGCTAACAGGAGACCTGGAGTATAAAGTAGGGGCTTTAAACCTGTGACCTGCGAGGAACAAGGGAGCAAAGAGACAGAGTCACAAAGTGGCATCCAGACATTCCACCCTCCGTGGGGTCTGTGCCATGTCACTGCAGTGTTCAAGTAAGGCATTTTGTGATAGGATTTGATCAAAGAGATTTAGCCAAGATATGGAGCCCAGAGGACGTTTATTGAGCACAATCTGCTAGCCTCCGTGGCAGGTGCATTTCCTGTGTTATCTCATGGAATCCACACAACAATTCTGAAAGGGGGCATTATTATTTTTCAGCAATATTCCACTGTAGCTCAAGTATTAAGTAGGTAGCATGGATTTGAAATGAGGTATGTTTGCTTCTAAAACCTCTGTTCCTTCCACTCTGACACAGTCCCCCTAACTCATTGTCTCTATCCTGGGCTTCAAGTTTATTTCTTCAACCAGCCTCAGTGAAGACACTTCTGAGCCACTGGCAGGGGGCGGGCAAGAAGCCTGAGGTGCAGACTCACTTGCTAGCAGGGATCGGGTTGTTCCCTGAGACTCTAAAGCCATGAGTAAAAGTTCATTTTCATACTATTTTTGCTGTCTCAGGTTCTGCTTCTTGAGTGGCTCCCACTATCTCCCCTCATCCCATGCAGATGGCAGTGCCTGACTCTGGTCACTCGCCAACTACTTCCACTCCAAAGCGGTCCAGTCCACTCGACATGACTATGTGTAAAGCTATGTCTCCAACAGCTGTTTAACAGGCTCATGAGGTCATTTTTGCTTTTTTTCATTCCTTTTCATTGCTATTCTTCAGGGCCTTGATTAGCAGACCAGGGAAACACAACTCTATTCATTCAGCAAGAATTTATTGAGCATATACTACGAGAGCAGAAATGTTCTAGGTGCTGGGGACATGGAGATAACTAGAATGCAGTCCTTCCTTCCAGTACCCTAGGGATCTGCTCACCTGTTCCAGTAAATGCTGCCTGGTGACAGGGCCCTGACTTCCTCACTGGTAACTTCCATTACGGGACGGCCAGGACAGGAGCCCAACAACAGCTGTTTGCCTCAGAAGCGTTCCCTTTATTCCCACTATTTCGTGCTATATTCCACAGGCTTCTCTTCTGGAAAATTTACTGTATTTCCTTCAATCTACCTCTTTTTGGGAGCTAGCCCTCTTCTCAGAAGGGCAAAATGCCAAGAAAGGAATATCAGGGCAGTTCATGGTCTGTAATGGATGGAAATGTCTAACTTGTTTGAGCAGCAGGTTGGAGACCCACCCAAGGATTAAATTAAATGAATCGAGGAGGGGGCAGGGGGAAGAGACATTTTTTTCAGGCAAAGTCCTTACTCAGGGTTGCTATTTTACATTCAGTAGAATTCCCACTCACTCTTGATTAAAAACCCATTTAATATGGGAGGGGTTGCGGCATATTAGCATTTCTTAGCAGTTCCCAAAATTACAATGCACCTGTTACTAAAAACTGGAGCTGCGTCAGAGCTTCAGAAACAGCATTGAGGGAGGATGGGAAGAGGTTTAACTTGAAACTTAGCTTAACTTTCACAATGATAGAATCACTTTTGTGCCCAATTCCCTTCCCATTTTTCACTGGGTGTTAGCAGCCTCTGAGTTCTTAAACAAATTTATCCGAAGGAAGGTATTTTTTTCTTCATGGCTTAAGAAACAGTCTCAAAGAAAAAAAAAATCCGTTTCCCCAGTTTCCCGTATAAAGCTAATCAACTAAGTATTTAATCACTCCTCATGTCAGAACCAAGACGGAGGTTTATGTGAAATGTTCAGCTAGTTAAAAATGAGACCTATTCACTCACACACAGAAGAACAATTTGAGAGCCATGAATTTTTATAGTTAGTAGCAGATTAGCTCTAACAGCCAGCATTAGAAAACAGAAAGGAAGCAAATAAACACACCCAAAGACAAACCAAAAAAAAAAAAAATGCCCAAGTATACAAGACGGAATGAACAGGTATCTGAGGGCAGTTCCCGGGAAGACGCGAACTCCTTTTGATGGGGTTACTTACCCACACAAGTAGAATTCCCATTTCCCGAGGGAGAGCCTTCAGGACAGCTCCAGCGCTGCCGTGCTGAGAGGCTCACAAAACTAAATTTAAAAACTACCGGCAACAGAATGATAAGGAACAGCAGCATAATCTCGACGGGCTTGAACTCTCAATAGAAAATAAGTTGACTCTGCTTGAACATAGCCCGAGCAAGGTGGGTATGTCTGACCCCCAGCGTGGCCACCCGGGTTGGCCTGCAGCCCTGGGGCATCTTTTCCTCTGCTGCCCTGTTGCCCTCGAGTTCCTTCTCCTTCAACTCAAGACAGCGTCAAAATGCAGCCTGAAGGGGACACTCCAAGGAAAGATTTCTTTATCGAAGTTTTTGGGAAGCCGGTAAGAAATACCTGACACCCTTATGACAAATTTCGCGGAGTTTAACAGCCGTGCACTGGAGGCCTGCCGCGGACTTCACTGTGACAGGCAAAGCGGCAGGGCCAAGGCTAGAGAGAGGAAAACAAAAAAGGAAAGAATTGGTGGAAAGTTCCAACCACGACCCTTCATGAGGCTGAAAGAAGAAATATGGACATAGGATTCCTCCCCAAACACGGTTTCTCTTTTTGAAAAGTAGAGTGACTCCCCTTCCCTTTTTAAAGCTTTTCGGCTCCACCCCTCTCCTTTAGCAACACTTGAGTGAGCCTCTGTTTGCAAATGCGAATGCGGGCAATTCCAGCTACAGGAAAGCATGGACGGTTGCCAAGGAGGAGATAGCTGACGATTCACCATAAACATTCCGGGCAGAACCAGGGGGAGAGCAAGGAGGGGGCTGGGGAGTTGCTCGTGATGTCTTGGAGGTACCTGCTGAATATTGGCTACGTTTGAATATCTGGAAGGATGGAGACAAAGTTAAACCACGTTGTACAAATCAGTGGTGAACAGCACTGCTGATAATGCAGACTTTAGAGCAATTGATCACTCACCTGAGCAGTATTAAAGAAAAATGACCTTCAGCTCATTATTTGAACGAATGTCAACACCAGTGCACATTCCTGGAGCTTAATCTTTCTCCCTCCTGTATATTTTATAGCGGAATTTGAAAGATTATTCTTTCCAAATCAAAGGGAAATCCCTGACGCCAGATGAAGAGCTACAGTATGCACAGACACCTTTTCTTTCAGCAGGACCATAATAAAACATCGTGAGGGGCCAGGAGTGCAGGGAAAGGAGGGGATTGTTATCATAGAGCAGTGTTGGAAAAAATAAGCTAATAGCACAAAATCTGGGAAGCATTGGAAATCCAGCATAGCTGAATGCTGTTCCTTCTCAGATAGTTTAGGCTATCTTTTCACATCTCAGTGATAGAAAATAAAAGCTGCAAGTGTGGAATAGCTGTCTCCTCGACCACTTTCTACTTGGAACAGCAGCAGTTATTTCTTCAGGAGTGCACCCAGGACCCAGAAATATCCAGCTCAGGCAAACCATTTACACCAGATTTGATGAACAATGGAAATTTCTGCCAATTTATTTCATCCTGGAAAACAAGCTTTCATTTAAGTTGCCCAGAGGTAGTGTTCCCAGTGCTAGTCAAAATGTAGATAAAGCGATAGTCACAAAAATAACAGTCACGCTGGTGAACACCCCTTATGGAGAACGGGAACGACTCCAAGCCTTTTACTCATGCTTAATTATGTTCTCGTCATTTTCAAATACTGGGTCACTTTTCTGAAACAGCTAAAGTCAGTATTCCTCTGATTTTAGTCGGCCTCTGCCAGGCAGCTCTGACCCCTTACAGGAGAAACAGACCCTAGGGGGCAGCAGAAGTCACAGGGGGTGGGGGTGGGGTTACATGGAATATTCCATTGCTTTCTGGACTCAGACTCAAGACTCAGAATGAATGTCCTACAAATACCCTGCACGGAGTTACTAACCTTGTTAATGAGCTTCCCCTCCAGCAAATGCATTGCCGGTGTCACAGGTGACAGCAGTAGAAGGAGCTTGCTTAGAGGACAGTCTATGTTAGTGGAGAAGAGAGAGGAGAATAACATGAACACAAATATGAAATAACCCACAAATATATTCTATTTGGATTTTGAACCTCTCATATTATTTTTGTTGTAAAAAATCTTGCTTTCCGAATTACGGGTCACTTGGGCTAATGTGGTCATTAATGTTGAGCATAAGCCCCTTAGGAAATGGTGGAGTCAACATGGGTATGGTAGATGCTGAGACTAAGTGACTCATGTTAAAGGTCAATCCCAGCTCATCCAGAGACAACCTAGGGTTGCCCAGATGGCAAATACATAGGACAGGGGCTACCACCTAGAAAGGACATCCAGAGATATTTAATAAGTCCATATTCTTATTTCTAAATAAAACTGGACCTCTCCTGGACAAATGAACATCCTCCTTATTTTAAAGTTGCCTAGAAATCTATTGTAGCTTTATGGGTTTGAGCTGCCTAATACCTTTCAGTTTCTGGGATTGAGTCAAATTAACTAATTCATTGATTACTTAAAGAGCTCTATGTGATAGGACACTGTAGGGAATACAAGAAATAGAGGTCATGGTCCCTAAATTCAAGACCTTGTTGAGGTTGATGAACCACCACAACAAAGAAGAGTCTATGAGTATGAACTAATGAATGACCAGTCACCAAGTATTCTGAGGTTGTCAGGCAGAAGGGGAACTGCACAAACTATGTGGACCAGAGCATGCAGCAAAGCTTTCTGGATTAATTAGGAAGCCTCAGACGGGCATGGAGAAGGAGGAATGCCATGCTGACAACAGGATTTGTGACAGGACAAAGAAAAAATTGCTTATTTATTAGATCTGTAGATCTTGAGGTGATGCAGTTGGATGGGAGGACCTGCTGGTAGGTCCATGAGAGAGTTAGATGTTAATGGCAAGGGGACAGCTCTGAATGCTTTTAAACATGAGTGGACATCAATAGGAGAAGGGAGGCTATTGGGAGATATGTTTATGTGTGCTGGTCATCACTCTGCCTCTTTAGATAAAATTTCCCTATTGAAGCACAAAGCACTTAATTCGCCTGGCTGTACACACAGCTGTTATTAATCATCACCACCACCACCACCCCATCAACAGATTGCTTCCAATATGTCAGGCATATAGGAAATACAGATGCTTTTCTCACATTGCTTCCATTCCTCAACACCATCTTTCAAGGTGGGTATTATTGCCCCATTTCACCAGTGAGGACGTTGAAGATCAGAAAGGCTGAGAATTTTTTCCAATATTACACACATTTATGGAGAATATGAATTCTGAAGTCATGATTCTCTCCTCATTAGATGGTATTTTAGATCAGAATAAACAGGCTGGGATATCATCAAAAGAAAGATGTATATGATCACAGGAACCAGAGGTGACAAGGCAGTGCGTTTTGGTAGGAGTGACTATTAAATATCCATCCACAGAAAGAGCACACAGATTATTTCACAGTCCACTTCTATCAATAAGTGTCAATTGTATCGGGACAGCTCCTACAAGATTTGAAAACATTTTCTTGTTCTTCAAAAAGAAAGTTGTTGACATCTGTCTGGCATTCTTAGCGATTCATCCATGGCAGAAATTGAAATAGTATTAAGGAAAAGAAATTAGGATCCCAGGCACAGGAGTTAGCTATCAAGGGCAAATTACAATTTATCAAGATATGCATACCAGATATAAAAATTGTATTGAAGAAGAAGAAGGGCAACTGTGCTCCTTGGTTTTTACCAAAATGAGTTGAAAACTTATATCCACAAAAAACCCTACACACAAATATTTACTGCAGCCTTATTCATAATTTCCAAATTTTGGAAGATGTCCTTCAACAGGTGAATGGATAAACAAAATGTGGTACATCCATACAATGGAATATCATTCAGGAATAAAACAAAATGAACCATCAAGCCACTAAAGACATGAGGGAATCATAAACACATATCACTAAGTGAAAGAAGTCAATTTGAAAGGCTACATACTGTAGGAACTCAACTATATGACATTCCGGAAAAGGCAAAACTATGGAGACAGTAAAAATATCAGTGATTGCCAGGGTTTGGGATGGAGGAGAGATGAATAGGGGGAGCACAAAGGATTTTTAGGGCAGTGAAACTATTCTGTATGATCTGATAATGGTGGATACAGGCCATTATACATTTATCACAACCCACAGAATGTACAACAACAGGAGTGAACCTTAATGTAAACTATGGACTTTAGTTGATAATAATGCATCACTATTGGCTCATCAATTATAGCAAATGGACCACATTAATGCAAGGTATTAATAGTAAGGGAAACTGGAGGGAGGGGGAGGGAAGGCAAGATATGGGAATTCTCTGTACTCTGCACAATTTTGTTTGTAAACCTAAATCTGCTTTTAAGAAAAATAGTTTATTATTTTTTTTTAAAAAAAGTAATACTATGCTTAATGCACAGATTAAGTAATACCATGCTTCTAATGAAAGAAATCAGATTTTTAAAAGTACTTGGTATAAAAGAAGGAAAAGAGAAGTCCTACCCATGCTCCATCTTTCAGCTAAGTCCATCCCAATCACCTAGAAAGGTTCCTCTGACCAAGAGGAAGAAACAAGCCTTCAGAAACTGGGTATTTATTTTTAAAAGAGCATAATAATCCATAATATATAATTCCTAATTCTGTGAAGCAGCAACAAAATTTAAATTAAAAAAAAAGCTCGTTTTAGACTGCAATCCCAGCATGCCTATTGGTTTGCAACCTCAGGAGTTCCCTGGGTGAAAATCGAAACTGGCCTCTGAACACAGAGGGCAGAAGAGAACAAAGAAAGAGGCGGACCACTCCTGATTGGTACGTGGCAGGTTTAATAAGTAAGGGAACTCATTTACAAGACTTGACTTCGGCACCCACAAAATGAGTAAATCTTCACGTTAACCCCCTAAAATCTTAAAATTTTCTGTAGAGGCCTTAACTCAGTTCAGTCATGTATTCCATCCAGATAATCTCAACAACACATTGTTCTCTCAAGGCCGAGTCCTTGAAACGGCTCAGGCTATGAGAACGGTGGGTAGAACATACATTCCAAGGGCAGGGGAGGGGAGGGGGTGAAGAGCCTCAGGTCAACTGGTGGTCACGTCCTCTTGATGACCTCCTCCTACAATCCCTCCTTCATTGTTCCGTCAGGTATTTTAACTTCTAAAAATATCAAAAGTTAATGGAAAGAACTCTGAGTTTTCTATCATCTGTTGTCCCTTGGTATCTGCAAGGGACTGGTTCCAGGACCCCCTCAGATACCAAAATCCAAGGATGTTCCAGCCCCTTATATAAAATGGCTTCATATTTGCATATGACGTACACACATCCTCTCCTATACTTTAAATCATATCTAGATTACTTATAATACCTAATGCAATGTAAATGCTATGTAAATAGCTGCCATCACGTGGCAAGTTCAAGTTTGGCTTTTTGGAACTTTCTGGAATTTTTTTCCAAAAATTTTCCATGAACGGTTGGTTGAATATGCAGATGTGGAAGCCAGAGATATGGAGGGTCGACTGTACAATCTTTCCCCTGACCTTCAATTCTGCTGAATCTATAGAAAGCATAGTTCCATTAAGTATAGAACATTTGAAGGCTTGACAAGAGTACTACAGATGCTATAAGTTATATATAATTTCATATAATTAAAACTACTTGCTGGAAACTAATGAAAATGCAAACCATATTTTCAGCTCTTCCTTTGCTTTTATTATATTTATTAAACTGTGAAGTAGTATCTTCTCTCCATTCCTCTACGTTCAGACAGAAATTGTGTGAAAATAATCACGGTTTACAACTTAAAATTGGAAATATGTATAAAATAGATGGTGGAGAGAAAATATTTGAGTAAATGATATATTTTTAAAGTTTCAAATACCAGACAAACAAAATAAATTAAGTTGCTTTCATTTGGTTTCCCAGCCTGACTTCCAGTTGAGATGCATTCACGTTTTATTTTATTAAAGTAAAATTTATACAAAGTGAACAGATTTTAAGTATAAAATCTGATGAATTTTGGTAAATGTATATATACATTAAGCCAACACCTCAACCAAGACAAAATGTTTCCATTACTGCTGAAATTTCCCTGTGCTCCCTCCAGTCAACCCCACCCACATCCACAGGCAACCATTGTTCTGATTTCTATCATCATAGGTTAGTTTTGTCTGTTCTTGAACTTTATAGAAATGCAGTCATACAGTAGGTTTGCTTTTGTGACTGACTTCTTTTGTTCACCATAATGCTTTTGCTATTTATCCATGTTGTTGTGTGTATCGGTACTTCATTCTTTTTTATCTCTGGGAAGTATTCTTTTGTATGAATAGATCAAAATTTGTTTATCCATTTGCCTGTTGATGGACATTTGGATTGTTTCCAGGTTTGGCTCAATGAATGTTTTCATTTCTTTTCAGTTAATACCTAATTACTGGTTCATAGGGTAGGTATATGTTTAACTTCATAAGAAGCGGCCAAATATTTTTCCAAAGTGGCTGCTCCAGTTTATATTCTCACAAGCAATGCGTGTGAGTTCCAGTTGTTCCACATCCTCACCTACATTTGGTATTGGCAGTCTTTTTAATTTTAAACATTTTAGTAGGTGTAACATAATATCACATTGCAATTTTAATTTGCCTTTCCCTGATGAATATTGGTGTTGACCATCTTTTCAGATGTTAATTGATCATTCATGTATCTTCTTTTGTGAGATGTCTATTCACATCTTTTGCCCATTTCTTTATTGCGTTTTAAATATTTTTATTGATTTGTAGAAGTTCTTTGCATATATTCTGGATACAAATCTGATCTATGTATTACAAATATGTAAATATGTACATCAGATCTATGTATTACAAATATTTTCTCCCAGTCTATGCCTTATCTATTCATTTTCTTAACAATATCTTTTGATGAGCAAAAAATTTTAGCTTTGATGAAGTCCGATTTATCATTTTTTTCCTTTACAGTTATATTGTTGTCTATGTTATCTCTAATAAATTATTGCCCACTCCAAGCTTTCAATATATTATTTTTTCTAGGCACTTTTAGAGTTTAAGCTTTTATGTTGGGGTTTGTGATTCATCTTTATTAATATTTGTATATTATACGAGGTTGGAGTTGAAGTTTATTTTTCTCCACATATATATTCACTGAATATATAGTTAAATTGGGGAAGAACTGACATTTTTACAATATTAAGCCTCTGAATCTCAAATATTCTATATTTCTCCATTTATTTAGGTCTTCTTTAATTTCTCTCATCAATGTTTTTGACTTCTCAGTGTAGAGCTTTACACATCTTTTGTTAAATTTATTTGTATTTTACGTTTTTTGAATGCTCTTACAAATGAATAGTCCTCTGATTTTATTTTCTAGCTGTTCATCGCTCTTTTATAGAGATAAAATTGAGTTTTATATATGGAATTTGTATCCTGCAACCTTGCTAAACATTTCCTATATGAGTATTTTTTTCATTGAGCCTAAAGCCTAATGTTTTGCTTACAATACCAGATGTAAACTTAAAAATATGATACAAAATCATGTTTTTTTTTTTCTCAAACATCAGCTATCTTTACTTGCCATCAGTCAGGAGCCATCATCAGGAATAAGATGAAGAAGAAAAGCTTCCATTTAGTCCTTATGAAAAGTAGACATTAACTCCATTTTATGGAAGGTAACTATGAGGTTAGAGAAGTTAAGGATCTTGTCCAATGTGTCAGAGCTATTAAGTGATGGAGATGGACACAGACACCATGTCTGTCTGACTCTAGAGTATGTGCCTAAACCACTACTCTCTAGGGCCTCTTTCTTTTCACTAATAATGTGAAGATGTGTGCCCATCCCCCATGCCAGCTCCTGATACCAGGGCATCAACAGGAAAATATGGGTTACCACAGCCACCTTCTGTTCTCTTTTTGTCAACTTCCTTGGTGTCTCCTCATGTTTAAAATTCTACCCAATAAAGTCACTCTGGCTGCTGCCATAATTTGTGTTGTTTGGAAAATGAAGTAGCCTTTTTCAGTGATCCATAAAGTTGTTCCTGGAGATAATGAGAAAAAGAGGCAGCCATTAAATTAAATAAATAGATGTCCGGATTTTCACGGAAGTTTGAAGCAGTGCTCAAGACAGGGAAGTGAAATGTGATTATAAGAAAACAACCCCAAGAATGAATGCAAGTGAGTATCTTGTTTGTGGAATAACCAATAAGGTGGTGTTATTCCAATTTCTACACAAAGACTTTAAGTACATTGGAGAAAGAAGAGAGGAAGGAATTTAGCCAATTAAATTAGCTGGGGCAATTAAAACACTGAATCTTGGATCCTGTGACAGCTCACCTGAATTAAATCTATGTCAAGGAAAGGATCCATTCTCTCATAGGTCACCTGTGGTTCCAGTTTCCCTGGGTGCATTCATGTGTTCATTTTAACCCTTTCATGAAATGTATCTGCTAAACCAAGAATAACAAAATTATGCAACTCTGACATTGTGCAGATGAAACCTCTTATGTGCAGTATTTTAAAACTATACATCAGAATCTCACTGTCTTTTTTATTCAAAGGAAATTTATGTTGTTTCCACAGAGTTTGAGAACCAGCTATAATCTTCATTCTTCATTCCCTCAAATGAAGGCGATTACCATGTGTATATACAAGTAAACGTTACAGCCTCAGTTCTCCCATGTGTGCTAAGGCAAAAAGAAGAATTGAGATTATCATACCTGGGTCTTAGGCCACAGCTTGTAAAAAGAAGAATTGAGATCATCACACCTGGGTCTTAGGGCACAGCTTGTCCAAAATGTAACTTCCAGCAGGGGATCTACTCTACAGTTATGACCAAAATGAACAGAACTGAAGTTTTTAATAACCTAGCCCATTCACAGTATTACAGACTTTGGCATGATTCCTAGATTATACTCTTGGTTATGTTGAGAAATGATATGCTTAGTTTCCCCCCAGTTGGTAAATGGTCAGTTTAATATTACACATATGTTGATCTGGTAGTAAAATAAGTCTGACCTTTAGGAGCCGCCTCGCATTTGATGCAACCTTGCTGGCAAGCCATTTGGCAACACATTTCAGAGCTGTAAAAATATTCATAGGCGTTGACCATGTAATCTCACTCCTGGCAATTTCTCTCTGAAGGAATAATCTCTTCACTAAAAAAAAAAGAAGTTATAATCATACAAATAGGTATTGTTAGTCATGATAGCAAAAATTAGAAAGTTTTCATTTACAACAGAAATAGTTAAGAAATTATTATGAGAATGTGATATAGTCATTAAAAGGGAAGTGTTTACCACAAAATTAATAGAAAAAAGACAAACTCTGATCTATCGTACAATTACAGTATTTATTATTTTGTATAACAGGTAAGAAACACAGAAAAATTGAAAAGAGTTTATTTGAATAGGCAGTGACATTACGCGGGTGGAACCCCCCATAATCTTAAAGTTAAGATTGTGTTGTTTAAAGCTGTAATTTTAAAGGCGACTTAAGTAAAACATCCACTGACTTCAGATGAAGAGCATTATGTTCAGTTCTTTTATAACCTAAAAATCCTGCCCTCAGGTCTGCAGCCTCTGACAGTGCTCTCCTTCTGACCGCCTTGTTTATTAAAAAGAAAACCACACTTAGAATGCAATTCCCTTAGAATGTTTCCCTCCCTCCAGCGGCGCCACACTTAAACTACTCCAAATTCCATCTGGAATTCAACACTTCTTAGGTAAGGATCATATATCTAGTCTTGGTAGTTCATGTCAAGAATGTTTGGGAGTCCAAAACATACGCTCTGTTTAAAAATTGAGATTAAATTAAGGTATAGTAATTCTCCAAAGGATGCTTAGTGTAAAATTTCAAATCTCCATATTGCCCATTGTTAGAAAATTAATTTCAATCCATCATATTATATATTTCCAGCTTTGGAAGAGAAACACAAAGCCTCAATGCTACAGTTTTTCTCTGACAATTTTTAATAAACTAGATGTTTACTTGACAAAATTATTGAAACAGGCATATGTGGGTAGAAACGTGAGCTTAATCAGTACTGTTTTATATGATGTTTATATTTCTACCTTACTAACCTAGTTTTCCTTCAGTCTTTTTTTTTTTTTTTTGCGGTACGCGGGCCTCTCACTGTTGCGGCCTCTCCCGTTGCGTAGCACAGGCCCCGGACGCGCAGGCTCAGCGGCCATGGCGCACGGGCCCAGCCGCTTTGCGGCATGTGGGATCCTCCCGGACCGGGGCACAAAACCGCGTCCCCTGCATCGGCAGGCGGACTCTCAACCACTGCGCCACCAGGGAAGGCCCTTCAGTCTATTTTTTGATGTAGATGTACAGATTTACTAAAGCATTTCCTTCAAGATTCCTTCTAAGGATATTTGGAGTTGGCCCTCCACTGTGTTTCTTCAAGATGAGCCATTTCATTACTTCCTATCAAGCTTGTCTGTTTAATAGTCTTAAATGATTCTCTTGTCTTCAAATAAATGTTAAAGTAATAGTGTAATGTGGTTATGAATTTTTAAAACAAGTTTCCATGTGGAATGTTTCATGCGTAGCAAGTATTACATATACAGTAATCTTTACCCACATCCGAGTCTTCGATGAGAACAGCTGGTCTCATGATTCACCCTTCTTTGAGAAAAACATAAATACTTAGAATAAGAAGCATAGCCCACGGGAGGGTAGTCAAATATGGATTATTTTGGCCTAGGGATTAAAGGACAAAGGCAGGGCTGTGGGTTGTAAATTGAAGACCTTTTTCATTTGTGGGGAAGAGCATAGTTTTTTATTTCCCACATTTACTGAGAGGAGTACCAAAAGCATAGAATCAAATCAAAATTTAGGAATCATTCTTAATGGATCAATGATAATTCATGTATAAAAGTGTATAGGGTCTTCTGGATTTGCAATATATTTATAATGGGCTTGGCATTTATCTGAAGGGATTGGTGTAGTTTGAGTTGTTCTTGCAGTAATACAGGAATCAGGTTCTACTTCCTAAGACAACGGACTCCTTTACTCTGAAGAAAACATCAGTGACATTAATTAAGTCATGATCACATAACTAAGAAAGCTTGAACTAGGAATAGTATCTGGATATTATAAATTTCCCATTTCCTTTTATGATTCTAAAATTATGATTCTAAAATTATTACTGCTTGGTGACTGACTTATTTTTATTTAAAGTTATCTCAGAGGGAGCTACTCCAAGTCTCCTACCAGTCATATGACCAGCCATACATCTTGTCAATACAGAGATAGTGCCCGGCACAGAGCAGGCACTCGGTATATCTTTGTCAAGTGAAGAAATAGATGACTAGCAGATTAAAAGTAAAAAGAATAGGAAAACATCTTGCTCTGTGTGTCTTTTTTTGAGAGCCTCAAAAATCTACGCATAGGCAAATAGGTTCCAAAAACCCAATAATAGCAAAATCTTCCATGGGCCTGATAGTTTTGGCTTTCCCTCATGGAAGTCATTCCCAAAATATAGCATCAATCTAAGGTAAAAACCTGCCTGATCACTTGGAAAATTCTGAGGAACACTTAAGGGGAGTGGAGATGTATCACTTCTACCCTAGAAGGAAATGAGGCCAATGGGAAGGGGGAGCAATGCACCCATGTGAGAAGCCCTGTGACCCCGCGCAACCTCCCAGCTGCCCAGGGAGAAAAGCCAGCGTGTGGATCTCAACCTTAAATGCCACGATGAGAGAGAGAATCTAGCGTGTGGCATCTGAGTCCCATAGCCAGAGACACACCCTGTTTTCTATCACAGCTGTCCATGCTGTTCTTGGATGGTGACAAGGAGGAGGCTGACAGAGAGCAAAGTCGGAGGGCATAGGGGTGACTTTAGTGCCTGGATTCACTTATTATTTGAACAAGTTGATCTTTGGTAGAATTAATCCATTTAAAAGCGGAACTTCATTTGATGGCTCTGTTCCTATTTTTCCAGCATGCTACACAGCTTGGAGCAATTCACACTTATTGACTCTGTACCTAACATTCACCTGGAAGTTACTGATAAAAATAAACAAATCAAGAGTCTGAGAGCACCGAGCTCACCAAAAGTCAATAATAGGCCTTTTACTTAGTTTCCTGTAAACATGCTATTTATTCTAAAATGAATAAAGGAAAACGTTCAGCACCTAGCAATCTATTTCATGCTTTTTTAATGTTACTGAACACCCAGTTAATCGCATTCCAGAGAAGGGTGATATTTCTGGGGCACAGAAAGAATGGTATTCACAGCTATTTCCCCAATCACATTTACTACCTTGAGTCAAGAACATCCAGTTGATTGCTTAAGGGAATGTATCTCACCTGAAATCCCCTTGGGTTGCATGCATTTGTTTTATGCTGATTATGTTGAGTCAAATTCTATCGGACATTTAGTCCAGCAAGTCTTAACCAAATTCTGTTCTCCTAGTTTAATATCTGGCTTCGGGTAATTCACCTGCATGAAAGTGAGGAAACCTGGGTACCAATAGTGGCTCTGACCTTGGATAAAATGCTTATCCTTCTGGGTACTAGCTTCCTTCTCTGTAAATTAAGAGGGTTGTACCAGACGACTTCTAAGGTGTCTTTTGGCTCAAAGATAGTATGTGCTGTGATTGCCAGTGTAAGGGACTACCAGTTACTACCATTGTTCATCCACTGAAAGGAAGAAATCACAGCATTTCATAAGGATCATGGAGAGCCAACTCCAACATCCTCTGTTACCAAAATAAGGAAAATGAGGCCAATAGAAAAAAAAAGGTGTCCCAGCTAGATAGTGGTAGAACAGGCTGAGACCCAAATCTCTTGAAACGTTGTTGGGTACTTCTTCTATAAGACGCTGCCAAGCACAGTTCTTAAATCTCATACTGAAAGTGGAAGTCTGACATCAGCTAAGGAATGGAATCAAATTCCTCTTCTCTGTTCTCATTGCTCTTTGCTAATATCTCTTCCAGCATTTACCACATTGCACTGTAATTAGTTGGGCGTGGGTGTGAACAACAGACACATACATACGCTCACCCCCAAAGGCACTTATGCAAACTTGTGAGCTCTTTGAGGACTTTGTCAGCTCTAAAGAGTTTTACACATAGTGGGCACCCCATAAGTGTTTGCTGGATATCACTGCATGAAATGCTTCTAGAAGAATGTATGAGAGGCTGGGAGTACCAATATTTACCCCTCCTCTGCTCCATCTTCTACTCTCCGTCCAGATTTTGCTCCAGTAGCTCATAAACACAAACCCCTGGCACCTACATGGAGATCACAGTGACAGCCTTATTATTGGAGGCTCAGTAAATCTCAGCATACATGATGTCCTGGTGAAGGTAGATTAGCAAACACCAGTTGCACTCAAGCCAAAAAGAGGCTTTATGCTTCCTCCCTTCTAGCCTTGGGAGCCACCCAGACAAAGAACTGGATCCACAAAGAAACTGAGCTTGCAGAAGACCACAACCTGCCTCAGCAGCCAGCCAGGCACCCACAGAGCAGACAAGGAGACCTGTCTTCTGTCCCAGCCTGGGTCTGAGCATCACATGAGACCAGACACCATGTAAGACATCTGGTCCCGACCAATCCACGAGGTGTGCTGGGCTGGGGGTTGGAGGTGCTCAGGTTTATAAGGCTGCTGTCTGGGTCCAGGACCAACTGATGCCTGACTTTCACCAGTCATGTTAGCAGCTCCTCTTCCTTTGAAGAAAAGGCTTGAAGAAGGGGGGAGAGAAAAAAATACAAAGAAAACAACAACAACAACAAAAGAGCTCACCAAAATACCTCCTTGCACAAAAATATCAAGATGGAAAAGTAGATTCTCCCCCCTTGAGAAACCATTATTAAGAAGAAAAAGAATTTAAATCAAATAAAATGTTTAAAATAAAATCCTTTTTCAAAGAATGCTACTTAAATGGCTGTATTGCTTTTACAAAATGAAAGTTATTAAGAATATTTGGCTGATTTATATGAGCCTATTATGAATTTTTAATTAGTTTAAATATATATTATTTTTCCTTTATAGAAGTAATACATGATTATTGTAGAAAACTTGGAAAATAGAAAAAAACAGCAAGAGGGAAAAAATTAATTGCCCAAATTCCCAACCATCATATAACCATATAACCATCTTATATAAGACAACAACTTATATAACAAATGCATTCTTTCTGAATATTTTTTTACAGAGTCGTAATCATATGATATAAATGTAAATTTTATTTAAAAAATAACGTATGTTTTCTGATGATAAAAGTAGTATGTATTCATTGTAAAAACATTACTTACAAATACAGAAAATAAAAATCACTCTAAAATCCACAATTAGCATATTACTTTATAAAAAGGAAAATGAAAAATGACCACATCTGCAACTTCCCTGGTGGCACAGTGGATAAGACTCCAAGCTCCCAATGCAGGGGGCCGGGGTTCGATCCCTGGTCAGGGAACTAGAGCCTACATGAATGCCACAACTAAAGGCCCACCTGCCACAACTAAGGAGCCCACCTGCCATAACTAATGCCCAACCAACACCCAGCGCAACCAAATAAATAAATGTTTTTTTTAATGACCACATTTGTGCCAAAGTTTTGCTTTACAAAGCTCTCACAAATATCTCTGATTTTGAATCTGCAACGAAATCGTAGTAGAAAGTTATACTTCTAAGGTAAGCTTCTATAGTTACACTTCTAAGGTAAATTGATAATTTCTAAAGTAAATTCCCTCTCTTGTGGGAAATTATTCTGAAAACTTTTTAGCACATCACTTTTTCAGATTTCTAAAATCCATTGTCTACGTGATGCACCTAGAAGGAAATGAAGATTGTATCCAACCCAATGCCAAGTCCTAGTGATTCCTCTGGGCTGTAATCTAAACTGATTGTATAATCTGAACTGATTATAGCCCAGATACGTGAAGCCTTTAGAACTAAACTTTAGAGACATAACTTTACTTGAATCATGGCTAACCTTTTAGCAAATAATATCAGTTAGGCATCATTAAGAAGCTCTAACCGGGCTTCCGTGGTAGCGCAGTGGTTGAGAGTCTGCCTGCCGATTTAGGGAACGCGGGTTCGTGCCCCGGTCCGGGAAGATCCCACATCCCGCGGAGTGGCTGGGCCCGTGAGCCATGGCCGCTGAGACTGCGCGTCCGGAGCCTGTGCAACGCGAGAGGCCACAACAGCGAGAGGCACGCGTACCGCAAAAAAAAAAAAAAAAAAAAAAAGAAGAAGAAGCTCTAACCTCAGCTGTGCATTGTGTATCACCTGGGGAGCTTTTAAAATCCCAAATATGTAGGCCCAGACCAGGGAAATCAAAATCTCTGGGGTCTGGTATCAGTGCATTTAAAAGCAGGTGATTCCAATGTGCATTCAAGGTTGGGAACTCTGCTCTAGGGAAAAAGCATCACACGCCCCCCGCCCCCCACCTCCAATAGTGCTTAGAATGTATAGAATGTCTTTCACCTCAATGGCAAGACATCTCTGGTACACTTGTCCCCCAGTGTAGATTAGAGATAGCCAGAAACAAAGTTTATTTTTTGTTTTCCAATTATATTCTTTTTTCCTAATTTTTATTATAAATATATTTCAAATATATATATAAAATCTGATCTCTTATTGTAAAGTTTCAAGAAATATTCTTAAAATTTTCAAAACTAAGTTAATTTTAACTCATTGATAGTTTGTATCATATCTGCTCTCCACTTCACATCATACATACATTAAAATTGCATATAAGTTAAAAACTTCAAAGTAAAATACAACTGTAATAAGTGCAGGAGAACATTTGGAGAATATATATGCAATTTGGGGATGGGAGGGCCTTTTTAAGCAATATGTAAGTGTGAACATGACTGATTTAACTATACAACAAACCTCTCTATGAAAAACACCATAAATAAAGCTAAAATACATATAAAAAGCAAGGGAAGAATATTTGTGATATATGTAGCAGAGGTACAATTAATATCCTTAATATTTAAATATTCTTATAAATTAAAAAGGCAAAGACCACCAGTCCACATTAGAAAAATGTGAAAAGTCCAAAAATAAGCTATTCACAAAAGAAACATAAACAACCAAAATATAAAAGCAGATGTTCAATCTCAGCAAGGAAAAAATTAATTCAAATTGAAATAATAAAGAAATATTTGACCACTTACAGGACTGTAAGGAGACCTTGATTCTCTTGGTGGGAAAATAACTCCAAAATATCCTTTATCCAGATTCACCAGTTGTTAACATTTTGCTGCATGTGCATCATTAATCTCTTGCTCTCTCGAAATACATATTGAAGAATAGGTTGCATACATCATAATACATCACGCCCCTCCTCTCCTCAGTATTATTACATGTGCATATTTTATTATCCTTTCTAAGGATTTTGTTTACTGCCATTGAATAAAGAGATAATAATCTAGCTCACACTTATTAAATATATTAGTGGATATCAAAATCATAAAACTATTCTCCAGAAGAATTTCCTTGATCATCATAACACATATTAAACACCTGGAAAATGGACTGACATAGTTGTTTCCTTCTCAGAGTTTGGCTCCTAAAACATGACCACAGTGAAGAAACTTGTAGCCATACATCAAGAACTTTATTTGAATTCCAAGACAGTACCAGAAGGCCAGTTTATCCAGGAGTAGATTGTCACGCGCGCACATAAGCACAAACACACAGATGCACCCGCATGTTTAAAGAAGCCAAGAAGCTGGGATACACCCCTTGAGCAATGCTTTGAAAACTAAAACCCTAGGTGTCCAATTTTACAAATGTGCAAATTGCTAAAGTGAAATAAGATTCTGCTAAGGGTAAAATGATATCAGGATTGGCAGGGGTGTGTGGGGAGGGAGGTGAAGGACTACTAAGGAAAGAGAATTCGATGAATGTTGAGTTTGTATTTCCCTGGGATAAGGAAACTACTCCATTTGTCCAGAAGAAAGAGAATCAGCTGCTGTGTTTGGACCCTGGCTATAGATATGGTGTGTTTGGACATATGGCAAAGATCATGTTTAAACAAATACCAAAAATGCCTGCCCAAAGCAGTCATATTCTAATAATACACATGAACCGTTCGATTCTGTCTAGAGATGCATCTTAATTGCATTAATATCAGAGACAATTTTCTTTTTAAAAAATATTTATTTATTTATTTTGGCTGCGCTGGGTCTTAGTTGTGGCACATAGCATCTTCATTGCGGTATGCAGGATCTTTTAGTTGCGGCATGAGGGCTTCTTAGTTGCGGCATACTTGAGGGCTCTAGTTCCCCATCCAGGGATCGAACCCAGGCCCCCTGCATTGGGAGCACGGAGGAGTCTCACCCACTGGACCACCATGGAAGTCCCATCAGAGTCAATTTTCAATTTTCACTACTTCTCCTTAAATGTTAGTCTTTCCTTAACAACCTGAGGAACCTGATCTAATCACTTATGTTCATTGAAGTTCTGGTGTTTTTTCCAATGCAGGTTGGACATATGAAAAAGGATGATAATCATAAACTCTGTCAAGCTGAAAAAAATAGTTTCATAACAGATTTCTATCTGTAATTCAGAGGTGGGTCTTTAGTTGGGTTTCTATTTCCTACCTTCATTCTAATCTTTGATCTACTGGCCTGTATTTTTTTTTCTCTTTTTTACTTTGAAACAATGTCAAACTTACAAAAAGGTTGCAAATGAACTCCAAAATGTGCTTTATCCACATTCACCAGTTGCTGACATTTTGCCACATTTGCATTACCAATCTCTTGTTCTCTCCAAATACATATTGAAGTTTGGGCTGCATGTATCATAATACATCACACCTCTTTACTCTTCAGTAGTATATATGCATCTTCTAAGAACACAAATATTGACTTTATTCTCTTATATAATCTCAGTACAGCTATTAAACTCAAAGAATTTAATATTATACTTTTACCTTATCAATCATCCTTATCCCAATTTCATCAATTATCTCAATAATGTCCTTTATACTTTTTTTCTCTTCAGAGTCCAGGATCCAGTCCAGGATAACATATTGCATTTAGTTGTTATTTAGTCTTTGTTCTCATTTAATCTGGAACAATTCTTACTCTATCTTTAATGACATACTTTTAAAGAATACAGGCCAGTTATTTTTGAGAATGTTCCTCAGTTTGGGTTTATCTGCTGTTTTCTCATGATTAGATTCATTCTATTGTATCCCCAGCCAGAACACTAAGTAAGGGATATTGTGTCCTTCTCAGGAAATGACATATTGAGGCAGGTTATGTCTGTTGTCTCCCATCAGTGATGTTCATTTTGCTATCCAGTCAAAGGATTGTTCTGCTCATCCACGGTACAGTAACCATTGTTTCCCATTGCAGCAGTGAGCAATCTGTGGGGAGACATTTAGAGACCATGCAAATATCCTGATCCTTCTCAAATATTTTACCTGGATTTATCATTTATTGATAATTCTCACCCAAACCAATCTTTAATGATTACAAAATGGTGACTCTTGATTTATCAATCAGCTTTCTGCTATAAGGAAGGGCTTTCATTTCATATCTGTCTGTCTACCTGTCTGTCTACCTATCTATCTATATATCTATCTACCTACTTACCTACCTACCTACCATCTACTATATATTATCAGTAATGACTCATGGATTTCTATTTTATTCAGTGAGTTATAAACTATTACTGTCTTTATTTATTTTTGTTTAAATTTTCCCAGATTGAGCCAGAAGGAGAACCTTCAAGCTGGATTCATTGCCCTATCATTTTTTTTTTTTTGAGCACTTCCTTATATTCTGGCACAAGAAAATGTTACCTTCCCCATCACAGTCTTGAAATCAGCTATTTCTCCAAGGAAACTTGGGTTCCTCTTAGTGTGGCATGGTATTTAGAAGGTAAGATTTGGGTGCTAGGTGTGCTCATTACTATTGGAGCATAATTGCTTCTAGCTGTTCAAAAGGTAGAGCTAAGAGAGGAAAAACATATGTACATAGATAGATGATAAAGATAGATAGACAGATGGACAGACAGATAGACAGATATGAAATAGTTCATACCTTCAATTCCAAATTCCAATCTACCCCACAAAGTTTTTTCCTTGCCTTTCCCTATCCCATATTTGTATCTTCCTGCACAGTAAAAATCCTGGTTTCCAAGAATATCAATCCATTCACTCATTTATCTATTCCTACAACGCATAAGAAATAATTTTAGAATTGCTACACCTATAATACTACAAAAAACAAATCTAGAAGAAAAAAAAAAGAGTTCAAGCTTCATTTGTGGGTTAATTTCTCCCCCTAGACTGAGAGTATATAGTAAAGGACTGTATTCAAAAGATATTTGAGGAAAACTTCCACTTCTAGTAAGATAGGATAAACATACTTTTCTTTATTTCTTCTGTTCAGTACAACTAAAAACCCTGGACTTTATATATAAAACAAACATAAGAAGACTGAAAGGTGGAGAGAAGGCAGACCAGCCAGGGACCTCAACATCTGAGGAACGACGTGACGGTGAATTCCCTGGGTTTTCTTTTTGCTTCCTGTATCCCACACTTGGAACTGAAGGAGCTAGCAATCCAGAAATTTCAATAGGCATAGATAAACACAAAACAACAAAAGCCTGTTCTCTCTAGCCAAATCGTAGCCTAGCAAGACGGAAATCTTTTGGACAATAACTAACTGCTCTACTCTAACCAAATATCACAGAAAAACCTGGGTCCCAACCCCACCCCATGCCAGCAAAAGCCAACTGGGGATCCTAGACTTTCACCCTTGCTGGGCTGTAATGAGGTATCCCCACCCTTCCCCAATTACAACTGCATGTAGATCTACAATGATCTCAAAATAAAAATTTTAATTAAAAACAAGAACAAATTATTTGGATTACTTCTTCCTTCTCCCCTTCAATGTGGATAGGTTATATATTAGAAATGGTTGGGATTTGTTTTTGCTTACATTTAGTTTTATTTTCCCATACTTGAGGTTTTCATCTTAATTTTTGAATATGTAGAACATTAATATGCTTCCAAAAGGAAAAAAAAAAACCTATACAAAAAGGCATAGTCGGGCATCACTGGTGGCTCAGTGGTTGAGAATCCGCCAAGCAATGCAGCAGACACCGGTTCGAGCCCTTGTCCGGGAAGATCCCACGTGCCGCAGAGCAACTAAGCCCGTGAGCCACAACTACTGAGCCTGCGCTCTAGAGCCCACGAGCCACAACTACTGAGCCTGCGCTCTAGAGCCCACGAGCCACCACTACTGAGCCCACGAGCCACAACTACTGAAGCCCATGCATCTACAGCCCATGCTCTGCAACAGAAGAAGCCACCACAGTGAGAAGCCCGTGCACTGCAACAGAGTAGCCCCCGCTCACAGCAACTAAAAAGAAAGCCCACGCGCAGCAACGAAGATCCAATGCAGCCATAAATTAATTAATTAATTAATTAATTATTTTTAAAAAAAGGCTTACTCAGAGAAGTGTCCTCTTTCCCCTATTTTCTCCACATTAATCTCCTCTTCCCTCTTGCCTTCCACCTCCACACCCCTTTAGGCAATCTATTTCACTGCTTTCTGGTTAAACCTTCCTATGTTTTCTTTTGCAAGAGTAAACAGATATATGTATGTATGTCTTATTATTTCCCTTTCTTTCTAACTAGCTGTCTAGCTCCAGAAAAAATAAAAAAGAGTTTACTGGCATTTTTATTGGGATTTTTTTTTAAATTGAAGTATAGTTGATTTACAACATTGTGTTAGTTTCAGGTATGTAGCAAAGTGATTCAATTATACTTATTTATATTCTTTTCCATTATGGTTTACTATAGGATATTGAATATAATTCCCAGTGCTATACAGTAGGACCTTGTTATCTATTTTTTATATAGTAGTTTGTATCTGCTCATCTTTATTGGGATATTAAATTTATAAATTAACTTTGAGAGAAATTATATTTTGATGATGTTGGAACCATCTAATCAAGATTAAAGGCTGTCTTTCTCTCTGTTTGAATTTAGTTTTATATTTTTCAGGAGTGATTTTTTTCCTTATTTAAATATTTCACATTTCATTTATTTCTAAGTATTTTAGATTTCTTGCTATTGTAAACAGGGTTTTCTTTTCCAAAATATCTTCTAGTAGTTATTATTTGCTTATATGAAAGTTATTAAGTTTGGTGTGTTAATTTTATTAACCTTGCCACCTTGCTGATTTCTTTTATTGAGTTGTTTTTATCACTAATTCTCCAGGTTTTCTAGCATTACTATTATGTCACCCTCAAACAGAGTTAGTTTTAATTATTTTTCTGTTCCAGTTTTTATACCTTTGTTTTCTCTTGTCTAATTGAGTTGGTTAATACCTCCCTTTTTTGGGTTTTTTTGCGCAGGTCTCTCACTGTTGTAACCTCTCCCGTTGCGGAGCGCAGGCTCCAGACGCGCAGGCTCAGCAGCCATGGCTCACAGGCCCAGCCGCTCCGCGGCATGTGGGATCTTCCCGGACCGGGGCACAAACCCGTGTGCCCTGCATCGGCAGGCGGACTCTCAACCACTGCGCCACCAGGGAAGCCCGGTCATGATGTTTTCTTAATGTGGTATTGAAGTCTGTTAACTAAAATTTTATTTTGGATTTTTTGCATCAATATTCATAAATGATATTTATCTGGAATTTTCTCCGTTTTAAACTATATCATATTTAGAAATTAGTGTTATACTCCATTTGTAAGAAGAATTTGGAAGTTTTCCTTCATTTTCTCTGGAGCAATTTAAGTAGCACTAAGACTATCTGGTCTCTTTTGCAGGATTCCACTATATCATCTGAGCCTAATGACTTTTGCAGGATAGTTTCTTAATAACTTCCTTTAATTCTGTTATAACTGCACTGCTTATGTTTCTATCAACACTTGGGCCCATTGTGGTAAATTGTATTTTCCTATGCATTTCATCTAGGTTTTCTAATTTCTTCACACACATACAGTTATGCAAAGTAGTCCTTCATGGCTTTTTAAAATTTTCTGTGAGCAATAGTTATTTCTCTCTTGTCATTTCATGCTGTATATTTGTGCCTTTTCCCTTTTTAAAATTAGTTAGTGGTTCATCTCTTTTGTTGATTAAAAAAACAGGATTTTGGGCTTCCCTGGTGGCGCAGTGGTTGAGAGTCCACCTGCCGATGCAGGGCAGAAATTCTGAAATTTATGCTTAGATTTTAGCTTTCACACAAGCGTTAACTAATGAAAGGTCTTTTTAAAATTTCTTAGTGGGAGGTTCTACTTGGTGGATTGATGATGGCCATACATTTTTTACATACTTCCACTGAGACGTGGGGTCTGTTTACCTTCCTCCTTGATTCTGGACTGGACTACTTAGATCAACAGAATATGTTGCTCTGGATGTATCTTATGAGGACTGTCAGTTACTGCTTTGGTCTCTTGAGTCCCTGTACCACCACATAGGAGTCTGATGATTCAACTAGAGAGACCATGTGCAGAGCCTTGAAACTACAGAGAAGGGAAGGGAATGCAGTTAAACCCAGCCTTCCATGTCCCAGTTCCTGCCAAGGCACTGGATATGTGAGTAGAGAAGTCATCTTGGAAGTGTATCCTCCAACCAAGTCATCCCAGCTGACACCATAGAATCAGAAATAAACTACCCAGTAGAGCTCTTTCCAAATTCCTCACCCACAAAATCATGTGCAAAATATAATGTTTTAAACCACTACATTTCAAGCCACTAAGTTTACACCTCTTAGGAAAAAGAGAAAATAGCTTTTTATCTCTTATAGCCTCAAAAGGCAGCATAAATGTATAGAAAACTTTTGGCTTGCATTTTCTTTCCCTGAATTTTCTGAAAATGCACCTCTGCTGTACCTTGTTTTTTATGTGGCTTTTTAGAAGTCTGATGGCAGCCTGATTTCCTTAACCTTATAACTAATTTGATCTTTTTGCCTGGAGGCCCTGAGGATGTTTTTCTTTGTCTTTAAAGAGTAATAGTTTTAATCTTTCTGTATTTGGTGGCTTGCTTCCTTTTTTTTTTTTTTTTTTTAATTTCCCTTGGTTTTTAATGAAGGCATGCATTTTGTTTTTGTTTTAAAGGGTCTTTCAAAATGCCTTTAAATCTTTCTCTTCCTACTTAACATTTTACTATCTGGTCTATAATTCTTAAATGGTATCCTTTCACTCCCACATATTACTTATACAGCAGGCAATTATCTTTTCTACTCTATTTTTCTCTTCCTTCTCCTCTCATTTTTTAGTTGCATTATTTCTACTGTCAGTACGTACAATGCTCACATACTATCCTTCCACCCATATACCCACTCTTGTCTCAGTCTTTGTTCTACAATTAAATGTATTAAATGATGAACATCAGTGCATTTGCCTTAATTTCCCCCTTCTTGCTTCTTTCCTTTCTCTTATTGCCATATCTTTGAAGGGTACCACACTTTTCTGACTCCTTCTCCCTTAGAAGCAATGCTTTTCCAAAGCTTCCAATTCTGGTCCCACTCACTTTCAAGGCCCTTCCCTGTAGCTATGAACTACCAAGTCCCAAACCTCAGGTCAGTATATTGGCACTAGTTTGTCTTTTATTTTCTGGGTGTGATTTTTGTCTCAGCTTCACATGTATTCTCAGCTCTCCTCTTTCTTTCTTGAGCCTTCCTTCTCTTACTCTCCATACCCCCAGGCTTGCAGCAATGGCAAGACATCTGTTGGAATTTGATGTTTATTTCTCTTACAAGCAATGTGAGGTTCATGGTATTCTCTATCTCCTATGAATGCTAAAAATGTGGTCATGTGTGATTTTTAAAATTTTTTTGTTAAACTAATAGGTTCTTTGGGAAGGGACGAATGCATGAAAATAGGATACAGGTGGCCACCATTATCCTCCAGACTTGCTATCTTGCTTTTTTGAGATGTTTTCTCTCAAAATTCTTCTGTACTCTTACCCTTATTTCTTTGCTCCTAGGAACCACAGAGAATATGATAAGGAATTCAGCATCAATGGAAACCTATGTAACTACAATACTTCAAGAATTTAACTCCTTACTACTGTCACAATGTTAAACACTTGGGAAATTCCTTAAAAACAACTAGCACACTTAATAAATGGTATATTAAAATAATGGCAATGATAGGAAAATTGCTACTTTTCTGTAAGGACTTAACTGTGTATATAAATTATATCAAAATAATACATAAAAAACATTGGGTTTTTTTTCCCCTGAATAGTTAAGGAATGAGTCATCAGTGTTATACCCTATAGCAAGGAGAAGAAAAATTATAATGACTCCCTCATTCAACCACTTAGTTGAAATTAATTGTATAAAAAGAGGACAACACAAACTTATCCAATAGTTTATAGCCTAATTTTTCCACTATTTAAACAAACCAAGATTCATATGTTTACATACAAAATCAATTTTATTATCATTAAACAAAAAGAGGCTACTTAATACAAATGTTAGCATTCTCTTTCCACAGAAACCAAAAGATACAATTTTATTAATTTTCATTTCTTTCTGCTATAGTCCAAATGATTGAACTTTTAGTCCACAATGTCCTTCACTGTGTCTTTGCATCATTCCTGACTTCTGGAATATCCATGAACATCCTGAGTAATATTATAATAACATGTCTTACTCCACTGTTTTCTAACGCTGGTTGTTGGCAAAAAAAGAAGTTGTTTGTTTTTAATGTGGAGCCACTCTGCTTCTTTGTAATTGCAGTATTGCTTCTGTATCCATTGCATAGAACAGTGTTTCTCAAAGTCATTACATCACCTGCATCATTCCCCTGGGTTGAGTGTCAAATTGCGGTTTCCAAGGCCCCAGGCTGCTGAATTTGAATTTCTACCTGTAGAACCCAGTAGCCTCCATTTTAACAACCTAAGCAGCCGCTCCTAAGCATAGTGCTCCAGGGAAAGAGTTAGTGCCTTGTGCTGCACTAAGCTAGTCTGGTCTCCCCACAGCCTGCTCCAGTCCTTAACGCTTTCTTGCATGATAAAATTTCCAGATGCTTGGTGATCTTAGGTACCTTCCTATGGATAGTCCATAGTTGTTATCAAGGTCCATAATTATTTAAATTTGGCATCCAAAATTAAACCTGATCCTGTAGAAATGGTCTGTTAATGTAGAATACAGCAGAACTCTTACCTTCCTTGATCTATTACTTATATTGAAGTAACTTAACACTAGCATTTTTAGCAATTACTGTACATAACTCTATTGGTTCATAGAATGATTGTAATCAAGTAAAGTCACAGATTTTTTTTTACTTGAATGCCCATATTTATTCTAATCCAAACACAAAATCTTCATTTATCCCTGTTAGCTTTAATATGCCATCTTACTAAGATAATTTTCAAGATTTGGTTCCTTCACCTATCATATAAATATGTTCACTGATGGTTTCATACTACATGAAATAGTCTCTAATAGAAAGCCACAGGTCTCTGTCCTTTACCCTATTTTTAAAAATATAATTCAGTTCTTATATGCAAATTCAAATATCCTCAAATATGTCCTTTACCCTATTCTATCTGGTTTTTATAACTGACTTGGGTGAAGATAAGGAGAGTATCTCTGGGGTACTCTGTACCAAGATGTTCAAAGGCACAGAAATGTCAATTTTCCCTAAAGAAATGAGAGAGGGAGAGTTATTTTATATTTTAAAAAATTATGCCATAGAATGCAAATTCACATGGGTTTTAATTAAGACAGAATAATTCACAGAAATATCTCTCTTCTGCCAGATACTTAGGACAATTGCCCTGGTCTCTCCAGCCATACAGTTTTACTTTCCCCTTCAATTAGGAATATTCCAAGGAAAAGTTTGAGAAGCACCAAAATAAGATACCCTGTTTATTTTCATGTCCTCTGCAGAGTCGAGAAGCCTATGTTCATCCAGTCACTTATAAAAATACTGAATTGAATAGGGTAAGGGCATTCTACTAGAGAATTTTTCGTAATATATAAAGCCATTTCTAGACATTATTGAGAGGAGGCAACCTATATTACTCCAACAAGTCAAAACAAACACCAGTAACAAGCTGCTATTCGATTTTCAAGCAGTCCTTTATCTATCAGCTTAGTAACCTAAAAATAAACCATTTTAGTTTATCAAACCTTTTCCTAGGTTGACATTTGTTGACTCCTAATGACCATAACATTCATTTCTGCATGCTCAAAAACAAGCCTTTTAACAACCTATTGTCAAATCTGTAAACATGAATCAAGTTGTCTATAATTTCCAGAATCCACCCTAGTCCCCTCTTTAAAAATAAAGATGAAACTTACCCATCTGTGGTCTTGCAGTATTTCTCCTATTTGTCATGACTTTTCAAATACTTTTCAAAAACAGTAGCTCTGAGATTATGGCTGAAAATTCTGTTACCACCCTGGTACCTAATATATCTGGTCTCATTTTAAATACCTTGGAGTTAGTTTACTAATCCCTTATCTATCTTGGGCTGAAATTCCCACTTCTCATAATTTGTTCTCCATATTCAGCTTAAAAACCCATCTAGAAAAGGGAAGGAAAGAGGGAAAGAAAGGGATGGGAAAGAGAGAAGGAAAAACAGGAGTTAAATGATTCTGCTACTTCTCTGATATACCTTCTGTTATCATCTCTAAGCAGTAGACTTATTATTTCCTTGTTATTTTTGACTAAAAAAAAACAAGGCTTATAGTTCCTTCTGGTCAAATTTACCATTTTTTTGGCCTTGATTTATTTGGGGACTTAATTTATGACACTTTTATAATAAATTTGCTAATTTCTATGCTCATCCTTGGCCACTCTTCCTTCTTTATACCTTTTATATATATCATTTGAAATTTGAGATTACTAAATAGCCATTCAGCTTTCCTAAGCTTTCTTCCATTTTATTAGAATTATTTCATAATTATTCAGCAGTTTGTGTGTGTGTGTGTGTGTGTGTGTGTGTTTAAATCTCTCTTTGTTAGCCATAATCCCTTTCTGAGACTCAAGTCCCTGGGTCAAAATTTTTTTTCTTTGAACTTTTTGCAAAAGTTTCCCAAGGCACCTGTCTGACTCTATTTAGGGTTTGCTTTTCTGGCCATTATAAACTATTTGCTTGGAGTTCTCAACATCTTTTATGTCATAGCACATCACTGATGATAGCCTCACATGTGACACACCCTCACCATGTATCCTGAGTTTTACAACCTCAGATATATTTTGTCTGAAAGTAAAATATTGTAATCATATTTAATTACCACATATATTGCTATCTATCATTTATGAGTGCTCTTCACAATGCATATGGTGACACTGATAAACGGGCTGTTGCTTATGTGGAATTCCATGCCACTTGCTATAACGTCAACCTTTCTCTCCCACTCAAGGAAGCATACTGTAAGAACATAAGAGCAATGATATCATCAGGATAACCTTGACTACGTTCAAACGTATGTATTTTTAGAAAGTAGATGATTTATAATTTAATTTATCTTACTATGAGTAACAAATTACTTGCAACTCACCTCGTGTGCCAAGTCCAAGTTGAGGATGACAAAGGTGCTTTCTCCTGCTGTTTCTATCCCCTTCACACCACCAATTACCTTTTCTTCACTTGGCAAAATTAAGTCCAGGCTTCACTTGACTTTAATTATGAGAGCAGTCAGTAATTTATCTCATTAGGATGGTCCAAGTCTCCTTTCTTGACAAATAACCTGCCTTTGTACAATTTGGATGTCTTTTGGCTCAGTAGTCTGTAACATTCTCCCACACTATTTCTAATGGGGTAGTATTTTGGCAGTCTGTTTATATGAGCCTTTTAAATATGGCAATGAAATTCCATGATGTCTTTAGAGTAAAGAAATGCACATTTTTGTAATCATTAAATTTAAAATAAATTATCTAACATAAGTTGAAGTTAAACACAAAACTGTCTTTAAAAGGTATTTTTCGGGCTTCCCTGGTGGCGCAGTGGTTGAGCGTCCGCCTGCCGATGCAGGGGACACGGGTTCGTGCCCCGGTCCGGGAGGGTCCCACGTGCCGCGGAGCGGCTAGGCCCGTGAGCCATGGCCGCTGAGCCTGCGCGTCCGGAGCCTGTGCTCCGCAACGGGAGAGGCCACAGCAGTGAGAGGCCCGCGTACCACAAAAAAATTTTAAAAAAATTTTTAAAAAAAGGTATTTTTCAAACAAAAAATCCTAACAATGAATACTGAATTAAAAACTGTTAGATCATTAGACAATGCACATAGTGATAAAAGCACCAAGGACAAAGAGGCTGGAAAGGAAAGGAAAGGAGACAAGAAGGGGAAGTTTGGGAGTTCTGAGCAGGCCATCCCTCCAAGCTTGTCTTCTTCTAATACGCAGATTATGGCTAAACTAGAATTCTCTTTTTCTTTTAATTAAATGCCATTTGGAATGAGCAGTTTTTCATTCTGCAGCTGCTTGTGTTATAATTTCCACAATGTGGTACAAACAAATTAAAGCCAATTTGTTTCTTATATAAAATATAGAACTTGCTTCTCAGCATATTTCAGGACTCCTGACACACCTGTATAAATCTGTTCTACACTCCAAAATCTTCAATGTAAAGGGAATATAATCTTTAGTAAATATGGTGAAAAAAAATTTCTTTTAAAAAACTAAATTTTATTTATGAAGCCCCTTTCCTATCTAATCACGTGACCCACTTCAATTCAATTTCCCTGATGTTTTTAACGTAGAGTTTGACTAAATAAATCCACTGAATTTGCTCTTTCAAAATCCTAAAACATCCTTTTGGGATCTAAAAGACTTTCAAAGTTCTTCCCTCTATCCAGGTAATCAAAATATAACATGGCAAAAGACAAACACTTTAGCTGTGTTCCTTTGCTACCTGAATATCTTCTGACAAAGCAGAAGGAAAAAAAAGAAGTGAAGGAAGTAAGGGGAGGGAGGGAGAGAAGAAAAGAGGGAAGGGGAAAAGAAGAGTACATAACAAAATATTAAAGAGATTGTTTTAAAATGAGCACATTTTTTAAAAAGACCCCATACAGTCTGTTAGCAGATGTATTAGAATGCAACAGTTACTATCTTCAAAATGGCCTTACTATTCCATGATCCTCTTTTTAAACTTATTTTTGCTAGTACCTATATTTCTAAGGAAAAATGTTTTCTTCCTTGCAATATAAATACCACTATACCGTGTTGCAATGCATAATGGTACCAAGAGCTAGAGCTCTCCCTGTCCTTGGGGTTGCATTTAACCTTAGTGAATGCAAAATTCTGTACTATTCCACTCTCACCTACAAGGCAATGGCAGCAAATGTGCACAGCAAATGCCGTAAAGCACTATGAACAAGAGTGAACATCAAGGCTTAGCTCATTATACTAAACTTTCTTTACTGCCCAAAAAACTATCTTTTTAAAATTCAGAGTTTACTTTTTATGACTATTTTCACATGAATTTATTTTTAAGAACTAAAACATTATCCTAAAATATATTATTAACTTACTTAGCACTACCTTGAAAATTATTTCTGTGGACATTTTCTTCACAACAAAAATCAAACTTATTTGTCTTTTCAGTTCAGAAGTCTCATGATTTTCTTAAAGCACACTTAACACACTCCATTTGTGATTTTCATGAAGGATATGAAAGTGTCCAAAAGTCTTCCAAACAGAGGGTCAACTATATACCCTTAGATCCTTAATTTTGTGAAAGAAATTTTGTGGAGCTCACATTTGCCTGAGCTGTAAAACCTTAGCAATAATACTCTGCTCTAGAACCCTCACTTTTAAAAGTCATGAGATTCCACACTTGACTTAGAGCAAAGCAGCAATTTTTCTGAATCGTCTCTGGGCCTTCGCGTCCAAAGTTCCCCTACACTTTGAGACCTGGGGGACAGCGTTTCAAATTGGATATAAGTCTCTTTCGCCAAATCATCTTCCCAGAGGGAGTCTGACTTACACTGAAGTTTGCAAACTTTGTACAACAGGAAAAAAATCAATGGCAAGACAACAACACAGGCAGCACCACTCACCACCATAAGGAAAGACCCTTGAGAATCACCTTCTTCTTCAACTCTGTCAGTAGAAAAGGTGATACATTGGTCTTTCTGGGGAGGCATTCCTTTTGGACAGACACATGCTATATATTGCCAACCAGGCAACAAGCCACTTATGGTGACTTGGTTCTTGCTGGAGTCTGCATTAAGCAGTAGCAGGTCCTTCTCACCATACTTGGAATACAACACAGTCACTTCCAAATTCTGCGTGGTGTTAATGGTGTTCCACATCAAGATCACGCTTTCTTCGGTTTCGCTGACTACCTGGAGATTTTCTATTGTGGCATTCGTTTCCATCGGCAGGGCTTGATCCAACAATGCCAACTCTTCTCTTTTACTTGCACTAGCTGGGGGAAGCTTACCGCTACCCATCTCCACCTTGACATTTCTTTTCCCATCTGGGTGGAGTGGCTGACGGCTGGCCATGGTAGTGCTTGTAGATATTCTAGTGCTTGGAGTTGTGGCTGAAGAAACAATGGAGGAGAAGAAAGGAGATAAGGAGAAGGAAGCAGTGGAGGGAGGCGATGAAGTAGAAGTAGGAAGAAAAGTGGAAGAAGCTGGGAAGGAAGAAGAGGAGGAATAAGGCCAGGGAGACGATGATGAACCAGGTAGAGTTGCAGATGTTCTAGATCCCAGCTGGACCTCTTGCTCAGGGTGATCCCCAGTTCTTCTTTCAGAAGTTTCTGATGATACGGTGATCATGATAACACCAACCACTGTCACAGTAACCACAGCTTCTGACATCCCAGCCAAATTTTTGGCCTTACATTTGTAATCCCCAGCATCCATGTAAGAAACGCCTGTCAAGCTTATTATGGACCATCTGACTCCCTCCTCTGGAGATTCCTGAATTACTGGAAGAAAGAAAAATGCATAATCTGTGAGATAAAAGAAAGAAAAGATTCACGCAACATGCCAACTCAAAAGGCAACAATTTCTGGTTCTACACGCGTACCTCTCACATAAACCAAGAGGGAAATGGCACGCTGCAAGTCTCTGATTGCAGATAATGGTTCTGTAAATGGTTTATATGGAAGTGTAGGACATTCTGGGTGCCATGAAGTTTCTATGGGAAATAGTATTTTAAAAAGACATGGGGCTGAGAATTAAGAAACTTTGGCCTTAGTAAACTTTTGTTTACTAAGTAGTATGTGATTCTAGACAAGCCAATTAGTGTCTTTAGGCCTCTGTTTACACATTTTTAAAATAAGGGGATAAGACAAAGTGATTTCAAATATCCCTTCCAATTTTAACCCACTGTGATTCTGTAAAATGTTTATCACAAGACCTTACTTAAATATTTCTCAAAATACTTTTTCATTGTAATAAAGTGTTAACTATCCACATAGTCAGAAGGCATAGTGGACCATTTTCTGGCATGGAGGAGTCATAATTTCTATTCTTAGCTTTCACAGTATATTTAATTTAGATAAACAAGTAAACAATGAGGTTTTTATTTATGGAATAATACATAGTGTTTGCAAAATTGGAATTTTAATTTCCTAAACACTAAAATCTGAACATATTTCCTTTCTGTCTTGATTTCTGAAGCTTTCTGAAGAATAATAATATGCACAGAGTGGTATTTCAGTAGCTTCAAATTTAACTCACTGCCTTAAACTGTGGGCTTAGGCCTTGACTTTTGTTTTTAATTCTATCAGGTTTCATTATTTCAGCCTCAATTTAAATTTAATTTGGAAGAATTTGAAAAATATATCCCTTTACTCATCAGAATATCACTATTGAAACTAAGGCCAAAGCACTGATTTGGTCATAGTAGGATCTAAAAACCTGTGTAATCGATATTTTTAAAAATTATACTTTTTGCCTCATAATAAAGTTCCTCTGTAATTTATTATTTGAATAATCATTCAAAAATAAGAAACTTGTTTGAAATTCCCTTAAGGAAATTGTAATTGTTATACATTTTAAAGTGAGCAGTATCCAAGATGATGGAGGAAAGATAAAGACAAAGGCTTTATCTGCAACCATCCATCCACTGCGTCATGTTGTTTTCCATCTAAGAAAGAAATCAGATTGTCTAATTTCATCTACATAGTTAATCAGACAAACTGAGGAAAATATTAATCAATAAAGTATACTTTTCAAATTTCTTCCATTCAACAATCTTAGCCTATTTTATTAGAAATAACCAGCCAATCTCAAATCATACAAAAACATAAGATTAAGTTCAGTCATTTGTAAACTCCTTGTTTCAAAGGCCTGAATTAAGAAGATACCTGTATAATTAGCTGGCGAGCTGTCTGGTCTGGTCCAGGTGAGCTGCGGGGTAGGGTAGCCAGTGGTATCACACCGCAGCAGAACATTACTGCCCAGAGCAGACGTGATCTGGGTGGCCGAGGTCATCACTGATGGCTTCAGACACTGCTCCAGCTCAGCCCGCTGAAACGAAATCCCTGTGAGGCGTTCCGGTTCACTACAAACCATCAGTGGATCAAGAAGTACTACCACAGGGTCAGCAACTTTTGACAATGCCATTATTTTGGAAATGTGACAGTCACAGAACCATGGGTTGTCCTGCAGGCCTAGACCAGAAGGGAGGAAAAGGTTGATAAAGGTTTTCCTGATGACTTCTGTTTACATCACAGCCTCGTGGGATGGCATTTCTACACTGTGGCCCTAAAAACATAAGTGCTTTGAAGGATCAGAGTCACCTCTCTGTCAGTTTTGCTCTGCACTCCAGCCACCTAAATCAATATATCTTGTCAGTTCAGATCATTAATGATTATAGCTAACAGTTATGGAACATTTACTCTGTACTAGGCTCTGTTCTAAGCACTTAACCTGTATTAACTGATTTAATCCCAACAATTCTATGAAAAGAATATTATTTCCCCATTGTAAAGATGAAGAAGCCGAGACACAGAGAAACCAAATAACTTGACCGAAGTCATTTAGCTAAGCAATGTCAGAGTCGAGATTTGAATCCAAGTACCAAAGAATGACATAAATACAGTGATAAATTTCTAGGGTGCCATGAAAGTGTGTATATATATATATATATATATTTTTTTTTTTTTTGGGGGGTACTCGGGCCTCTCACTGTTGTGGCCTCTCCTGTTGCGGAGCACAGGTTCCGGACGCGCAGGCTCAGCGGCCATGGCTCACGGGCCCAGCCGCTCCACGGCATGTGGGATCCTCCCGGACCGGGGCACGAACCCATGTCCCCTGCATCGGCAGGCGGACTCTCAACCATTGCACCACCAGGGAAGCCCGAAAGTATTTATATTATCATAAGTATTATTATAGGGTGCTGTGAGGCAACTAACTCAGCCTGCAATATGTCATGATTTTGTGTGATTTTAAGGCATACTGAGGTAGTACAAGTTGTTGTAGCAAAAGTATAGAGTGAGATGCAGGCAATGTTAGGAGACAAGATTGGAAAAACTGGTAGAACATGGCTTGGCATGAGTGTTACATGTGGTGGCCACGGAGGTGCACTGCTCAAATCCCCTTTCAAGAGAGGATCAGCAGCAGGGAATACAGTTAGCTGACAGCCTCCAGTTGCAAATGCCTTCAGGATCTGCCTCAGCTTTCAGAACTGTTAACCGAAGTGTTGTGTCCTTCAAAGAGGCTATCAGTGAAAGCTTAAAGAAAAGTGAGAAAAATGTTATTGGAAACTAGAGGAAAAGGCACCATTGTTATGGAGTAGCAGAAGGTTTAGCAACAGTATCACCTGTGGTTAACATGGGAAGTAGAAAACGTACTCAATGAAATGAATGTTCTGACTAAGGATATTTCTACACAGTGTTGAAACTGCTGCTTGGTGTCTTCTTGCTGCTCATAGTAAAATGTAAAGGAGAGACAACAGCTCAAGGAAGAACTGTTAAATGTAAAGGAACTAAAACTTGCTAAGTTCAATTATAAAACTGTTTCTTACACCCAGCCTCTCCAAAATTCTCAGATTAAGAAAGGGCTTCAGAATAAAAGTCAAATGCATGTGGGTGGTTCTATACAATTAGTTGCTAAGATCTCAGAAGAATCTAAGATGGTGCTGCTTCAGAGCATTCAGTCAGACAAAAATCTCCCTAAGGATCTTAAGGGCGATGCCCCATACCAGCCTTACATAAAAAGCCCAAGGCTGGAAAAGACTCATCTCAAAAAGATTTGTCGTTGTGCAGTGAATTATACATTGATTTGTAAGGAGAAAAGACAGAACAGCAAGTTTAAAAAAATCTAACCCTGGTGGAAGATTTAACTGTCCATTCATAAATTCTAGATTTCTGTTTATGCCTATTTTTATTATAACAGCACTTTGTGAGTGGTTCATATTTCTCTGCCAGTATTGGTAAAGTTTGCTGTTTTTATTATCTTCCATATTAGAAACTTCTTTTCTTTCATGGGTGAATTACCTTGACCTTCCTCCTCTTACACTTAGTTCTGTGAATCTATGAGCAGTTCTCTAATACTGACTTAAATTCTACTCAACCTGCCAACAAACATCAAATTCACTCTGTCATATAATAATTAATATGTGTAGGGACTTTCCTGGTGGTGCAGTGGTTAAGACTCTGCCTGCCAATGTAGGGGATATGGGTTTGAGCCCTGGTCTGGGAAGATCCCACATGCCGCAGAGCAACTAAGCCCGTGTGCCACAACTACTGAGCCCATGTGCCACAACTACTGAAGCCCGTGTACTCTAGGGCCCATGCTCTGCAAAAAGAGAAGCCACCGCAATGAGAAGCCCACGCACCACAACAAAGAGTAGCCCCCGCTCACCCCAACTAGAGAAAGCCTGCACGCAGCAATGAAGACCCAACATAGCCAAAAAATAAATTAATTAAAAAAATTTTTTTAATTGCTTAAAACAAAAATAAATAACATGTGTAGAACGCTTCATACTTTCAAAACACTTTGAGTTGGTATGTCAGATTTTTTCTTTATAAAATAATAACAAAAACAGACTTACAGATATAGAGAACAGACTTGTGGTTGCCAAGGGGTAGGGGAGGTGCGGGGGCACAACTGGGAGTTTGGGATTAGCAGATGTAAACAATTACATATAGGATGGATAAATAAGAAGGTCCTATTGTATAGCACAGGGAACTATATTTAATATCCTGTGATAAACCATATGAAAAAGAATATATATACGTATAACTGAATCACTTTGCTGTACAGCAGAAATTAGACACAACATTGTAAATCAACTATACTTCAATAAAATTTAAAAAAATAAAATAAAATAATAACAACACAAGATGACAGTTATTGGTTGCTTCCTATGTGGCAAATACTGCACTTATCAAGAATTGTAAAGGGTCGACACTTTACCCTACTTTAGGGTGACCAACTCATCCCAGTTTGCCACTGTTTTATGGATATTGGTAGAAGATACAAGACTCCTAGTCAAAGATGAAGAATAATTTATTAATCACAGATCTGGAAGGAGACATTATCTTTATTACATTGGGTAGTAAGCATATCTACCCTTTGCTCTGGAGGGAGACATATCTCTGCTTTCCAAAGTGGTATCTCTTGAAAAGACAGTTCAGAACAAAAGGCAGTCGCAGTGTCTACCTCTGTTCACAAGAGAAACGTGAGAGACCATGGAAAAGAGAGAGACCATGCTAAAGCGTTTGTCTATCTCAGTCCTCACAATAGCATGAGGTGGATAATATTAGTATCATCCTCATTTTAAAGATGAGAAAATGCTCAGGGAAGTAAAGGAATCTGCCCAAGGTCACACAACTGGATGCAGTCAGGATATGAACCTTGATATCCTGATCTTAAAGCTCTCATTCTCAACAACTGTGTATATGTTTTATACTGACCTTGGGAAGCTAGTATGATTCTTCCAATTTCATACCAGACATTAAGGCACAAAGAAAGTACTGCCTTGACTTTGTAAGTAGCTGAGAGTCCTAAGTCCCATGTGTTTGAGCCTCCTAGTCTAATACTTCTTCCACCATAACTCATCTCTTTGTCACCTAAAAACATCTAGAGCATGGGTGGCAGCTGTAAGTGCTGTCATCTACAAATAACAAGTGTTAAAGTAGTGATGTCTGGAGCATAAATGTCTATAAAGGGAAAGATCAAGAGCTATAAAGTTAACATTTTCATTTATGCTTTGAAACTATTATAAAAATGTGTTAATGGTGAAACAAAATTCTTTAAAAAACAAATCCAATTGGTTATATCTAAAAGTTATGTAAACCAGGAGTAAATATTTTTAAATCCCTCAAAAATAAAATATTTATTCAAGCTATGAAATATCTAAGGTCAAGGGTACAACTTTTAAAGCCTGAATGATAATAGTAATATGAGGGCTGAACACATTCAAGTGTTTTTTCTTCTGGGGACAAAGTACAAGAACTCTCTGAAGTTAAACTATTACTTGTACTGCATTCCTTCAAGGCAAAGCACCAACCACAATCAGCAATTTGCATTAAGTAATTTATTTTATATAACTATTCTTGGATGGAGCAAAAGAACTTTGCCTTGTCTCTTTTCTAAAAGGGTAATGTTTTTCCTGCATCACGGTAGTTGGATGTGCTATTCTTTATGAAAAGTCAGCGATAAATTCTAGTACAAAAGTTATTCTGCAGACTATAAGCTCTTGAAGGCAAAATCCATGCCTCAGTCAGTTTTGTGGAGGCAGTTATACTTAACAATTCAAAAGGGAAAGTAAAGTCTTTTCAACAAATGGTGCTAGAACTACTGGACACCTGCTTGGGAACAAATAAACCTCAACTTCTACCTCACACTATACTCGAAAACTATTTTGAGCTTACAGTCATAAGTATAAAAGCTAAGAATATAAAGCTAAAAACTGAATATAAAAGTTAAAACTATAAAGAAAGAATATCTCTGTGACCTGTAGGTAAGTAAATATTTCTTAGATGGGACACAGAAATCACTAACTATAAAAGGAAAAACTGATAAATCGGATGTCATCAAAATTTTAAACTTTCTGAAGGGCAGTCAAGATGGCGGTGTGGGAAGACACTGAGTTAGTATCTCCCCACAACTAGGGCACCTGCCAGCCGCTGGTGGGGGACCCTGATGTCCAAGGAGACGGGAGGAACCCTTAAGTGCACCGCTGGGGGTTGGGCCAAATCTCCTGTGGTGGGAGGAGTCTGAACCACTGGACCAACAGAGAACCTCAGATCTGAGGGAATATTCACTGAAGTGAGGTCTTCATCTCAGCACCAAGACCCAGCTCTACCCAATAGCCTACAAACTCCAGTGTTGGAAGCCTCAGGCCAAACAACTAGTAAGACAGGAACACAAACGCACTCATAAAACAAAAAAAAAATGAGATGGCAAAAAAATATGACACAGGTGAAGGAGCAAGGTAAAAACCTACAACACCAAATAAATGAAGAGGAAATAGACAATCTACCTGAAAAAGAATTCAGAGTAATGATAGTAAAGATGATCCAGAATCTCAGAAACAGAATGGAGGCATGGATTGAGAAAATACAAGAAATGTTTAACAAAGTTCTAGAAGAACTAAAGAATAAACAAACAGAGATGAACAACACAATAACTGAAATGAAAAATACACTAGGTGGAATCAATAACAGAATAGCTGAGGCAGAAGAATGAATAAGTGAGCTGGAAGACAAAATGGTGGAAATAACTGCCCAGGAGCAGAATAAAGAAAAAAGAATGAAAAGAATTAAAGACAATCTCAGAGACCTCTGGGACAACACTATATGTACCAACATTCGAATTATAGGGGTCCCAGAAGAAGAGAAAAAGAAAGGGTCTGAGAAAATATTAGAAGAGATTATAGTGGAAAACTTCCCTAACATGGGAAAGGAAACAGTCACCCAAGTCCAGGAAGCACAGAGAGTCCCATACAGAATAAACCCTAGGAAAAACACACCAAGACACATATTGATCAAACTAACAAAAATTAAATTCAAAGAAAAAATATTAAAAGCAGCAAGAGAAAAACAAAAAATAACACACAAAGGAATCCGCATAAGGTTATCAGCTGATTTTTCAGCAGAAACTCTGCAGGACAGAAGGGAGTGGCAGAATATACTTAAAGTGATGAAAAAGAAAAACCTACAACCAAGATTACTCTATCCAACAAGGATCTCATTCAGATTCGATGGAGAAATCAAAAGCTTTTCAGACAAGCAAGAGCTAAGAGAATTCAGCACCACCGAACCAGCTCTACAACAAATGCTAAAGAAACTCCTCTAGGCGGGAAACACAACAGAAGAGAAAGACCCACAAAAACAAACCCAAAACAATTAAGAAAATGGTAATAGGAACATATATATCAATAAAAACCTTGAATGTAAATGGATTAAATGCCCCACCCAAAAGACACAGACAGGCTGAATGGATACAAAAACAAGACCCATATATATGCTGTCTACAAGAGACCCACTTCAGACCTAGGGACACATACAGACTGAAAGTGAGGGGATGGAAAAAGATATTCCATGCAAATGGAAATCAAAAGAAAGCTGGAGTAGCAATACTCGTATCAGATAAAATAGACTTTAAAATAAAGACTGTTACAAGAGATAAGGAGGGATACTACATAATGATCAAAGGATCAATCCAAGAAGAAGCTATAACAATTATAAATGTTTATGCACCCAACATAGGAGCACCTCAATACATAAGGCAAATGTTTACAACCATGAAAGGAGAATCAACAGTAACACAATAATAGTAGGGGACTTTAACACCCCACTTACACCAATGGACAGATAATCCAAACAGAAAATAAATAAGGAAACACAAGCTTTAAATGACACAATAGACCAGATAAACTTACTTGATATTTATAGAACATTCCACCCAAAAGTGGCACAATACACTTTCTTCTCAAGTGCACACGGAACATTCTCCAGAATAGATCACATCTCGGGTCACAAATCAAGCCTTGGAAAATTTAAGAAAATTGAAATCAAACCAAGCACCTTTTCTGACCACATGGCTATGAGATTGGAAATCAATTACAGGAGAAAAAAAACTGTAAAAAACACAAATACATGGAGGATAACAGCCAAGAGATCACTGAAGAAATAAAAGAGGAAATTTAAAAATCCATAGAAACAAATGACAACGAAAACACGACAACCCAAAACGCAGCAAAAGCATTTGTAAGAGGGAAGTTTATAACAATTCAATCTCACCTCAAGAAACAAGAAAAGGGCTTCCCTGGTGGTGCAGTGGTTAAGAATCTGCCTGCCAATGCAGGGGACACAGGTTCGACCCCTGGTCCAGGAAGATCCCACATGCCGCAAAGCAACTAAGCCTGTGTGCCACAACTACTGAGCCTGCTCTCTAGAGTCCATGAACCACAACTACTGAACCCCGTGTGCCACAACTACTGAAGCCCGTGCACCTAGAGCCCATGCTCCACAACAAGAGAAGCTACCGCAATGAGAAGCCCATGCACCACAAGAAAGAGTAGCCGCCGCTCGCCACAACTAGAGAAAGCCCGTGCACAGCAACGAAGACCCAATGCAGCCACATATAAATAAATTAAATAAATTAGTTGAAAAAAAAAAAAGAAACAAGAAAAATCTCAAATAAACAATCTAACCCTACACTTAAAACAACTAGAGAAAGAAGAACAAAGAAAGCCCAAAGTTAGAAGGACAGAAATCATAAAGATCAGAGCAGAAATAAATGAAATAGAAACAAAGAAAACAATAGCAAAGATCAATAAAACTAAAAGCTGGTTCTTTGAGAAGATAGACAAAATTGATAAACCCTAAGCCAAACTCAACAAGAAAAGAAGGGAGAGGACACAAATCAATACAATTAGAAACGAAAAAGGAGAAATCACAACTGACACTGCAGAAATACAAAGAATTGTAAGAGACTACTACAAACAACTCTATGCCAATAAAATGGACAACCGCAAAGAAATGGACAAATTCTTGGAAAGGTACAATTTTCCAAGACTGAGCCAGGAAAAATTAGAAAATATAAACAGACTTATCACAAGTAATGAAATTGAAACCGTAATTAAAAATCTTCCAACAAAAAGAAGTCCAGGACCAGATGGCTTCACAGGTGAATTCTATCAAACATTTAGAGAAGAGCTAACACTGATCCTTCTCAAACTCTTCCAAAAAATTGCAGAGGGAGAAACACTCCCAAATTCATTCTATGAAGCCACCATCACCCTGATACCAAAACCAGAAAAAGATATCACAAAAAAAGAAAATTATAGACCAATATCACTGATGAACATAGATGCAAAAATCCTGAACAAAATACTAGCAAACGGAATCCAACAGCACATTACAAGGATCATACAGCATGATCAAGAGGGATTTACCCCAGGGTTGCAAGAATTCTTCAATATATGCAAATCAATCAATGTGATACAGCACATTAACAAATTAAGGAATAAAAGCCATATGATCATCTCAATATATGCAGAAAAGGCTTTTGCCAAATTTAACACCAATTTATGATAAAAACTCTCCAGAAAATGGGCATAGAGGGAACCTACCGCAACAGAATAAAGACCATATATGACAAACCCACAGCAAACATCATTCTCAATGGTGAAAAACTGAAATCATTTCCACTAAGATCAGGAATAAGACAAGGATGTCCACTTTTGCCACTCTTATTCAACCTAGTTTTTGAAGTCCTAGTCAAGGCAATCAGAGAAGAAAAAGAAATAAAAGGAATACAAATTGGAAAAGAAGTAAAACTATCACTGTTTGCAGATGACATGATGCTATACATAGAAAATCCTAAAGATGCCACCAGAAAACTACTAGAACTAATCAGTGAATTTGGTAAGGTTGCAGGATACAAAATTAATGCACAGAAATCTCTGGCATTCCTATACATCAACAATGAAAAATCAGAAAGAGAAATTAAGGAAACACTCACATTTACCATTGCAACGAAAAGAATAAGATACCTAGGAATAAACCTGCCTAAGGAGGTGAAAGACTTGTACTCAGAAAACTATAAAAAACTGATGAAAGAAATCAAAGATGACAGAAACAGATGGAGAGATTATACCATGTTCTTGGATTGGAAGAATCAATAATGTGAAAATGACTATACTACCCAAAGCAATCTACAGATTCAATGCAATTCCTATCAAACTACCAATGGCATTCTTCACAGAATTAGAGCAAAAAATTTTTACAATTCATATGGAAACACAAAAGACCCCGAATAGCCAAAGCAATCTTGAGAAAGAAAAACAGAGTTGGAGGAATAAGGCTCCCTGACTTCAAACAATACCACAAAGCTACAGTAATCAAGACAGTATGATACTGGCACAAAAACAGAAATATAGATCAATGGTACAGGATAGAAAGCCCAGAGATAAACCCACACACAAATGGGCACCTAATTTATGACAAAGGAGGCAAGAACATACAATGGAGTAAAGACAGTCTCTTTAATAAGTGATGCTGAGAAAACTGGACAGCCACATGTAAAAGAATGAAATTAGAACACTCCCTAACACCATACACAAAAATAAACTCCAAATAGATTAAAGACTTAAATGTAAGACAAGACACTATCAAACTCTTAGAGAAAAACATAGGAAAAACACTCTTTGACGTAAACCACAGCAAGATCTTTTTTGACCCACCTCCTAGAGTAATGGAAATAAAAACAAAAATAAACAAATGGGACTTAACAGCAAAGGAAACCATAAACAAGACAAAAAAGACAAACCTCAGAATGGGAGAAAATATTTGCAAATGAAACAAGAGACAAAGGATTAATCTCCAAAATATACAAACAGCTCATGGAGCTCAATATCAAAAAAACAAACAATCCAGTTAAAAAATGGGCAGAAAATCTACAAACAATAAATGCTGGAGAGGGTATGGAGAAAAGGGAACCCTCTTGAACTGTTGGTGGGAATGTAAATTGATACAGCCACTATGGAGAACAGTATGGAGGGTCCTTAAAAAACTAAAAATAGAACTACCATTCAATCCAGCAATCCCACTACTGGGCATATACCCTGAGAAAACCATAATTCAAAAAAAAGTCATGTACCACAATGTTCATTGCTGCTCTATTTACAATAGCCAGGACATGGAAGCAACCTAAGTGTCCATCGACCGATGAATGGATAATGAAGATGTGGCACATATATACAATGGAATATTACTCAGCCATAAAAAGAAACGAAATTGAGTTACTTGTAGTGAGGTGAATGGACCTAGAGTCTGTCATACAGAGTGAAGTAAGTCAGAAAGAGGAAAAAAAAATACTGTATACTAACACATATATATGGAATCTAAAAAAAAATGGCACTGATGAACCTACTTGCAGGGCAGGAATAAAGATGTAGACATAGAGAATGGACTTGAGGACACAGGGTGGGAGGGGGAAGCTGGGGCGAAGTGAGAGTAGCATCGACATATATACACTACCAAATGTAAAATAGATAGCTAGTGGGAAGCAGCAACATAGCACAGGGAGATCAGCTCGGTGTTTTGCGATGACCTAGAAGGGTGGGATAGGGAGGATGGGAGGCAGGCTCAGGAGGGAGGGGATACGAGGACGTATGTATGCATATGGCTGATTCACTTTGATGTACAACAGAAACGAATACAGTATTGTGAAGCAATTATACTCCAAAAAAGATCTATTAAAAAAAAAAAGAAATTGAAACTTTCTTACCAAAGACACCATGAAGAAAATGAATAGACAAGTCCCAGACTTGAGAAAATATTCATAATGCATACAACTGATAAAAGACTCATATTCAATAATAAAAAAACAACATTAAAAAATTATAAAGAAATATACCAATGGACAATAAGCAAATATAAACTGTCAATACCATTACTTATCAGGGGAATGCAAATTAAAATGATAATGTGATTCCACTCCCTGACGTATCTACTCCCAAGAATGACTGAATGAGAAAGACTGACATCAAGCGTTGGTAAGGATATGGGGCAAGCAGACTGTGTTAGTGGGAGTGTAAAACAGTATAACCTCTTTGGAATACTGGTAGTTTCTTTTTTTTTTTAATAAATGTCTGTTGTTTATTTTATTTATTTATTTATTTTTGGCTTCGTTGGGTCTCCGTTGCTGAGCGTGGGCTTTCTCTAGTTGCGGCGAGCTGGGGCTACTCTTCGTTTTGGTGCGTGGGCTTCTCATTGCAGTGGCTTCTCTTGTTGCGGAGCATGGGCTCTAGGCGCACAGGCTTCAGTAGCTGTGGCACACAGGCTCAGTACTTGTGGCTCACGGGCCCTAGAGCACAGGCTCAGTAGTTGTGGCACACAGGCATAGCTGCTCCGCAGCATGTGAGATCTTCCCAGACCAGGAATGAAACCCATGTCCCCTGCATTGGCAGGCGGATTCTTAACGACTGCGCCACCAGGGAAGTCCCTGGCAGTTTCTTAAAATGTTACATATATAGCCATCCTATGACCTAACAACTTCAATCCTAGGAATTTATCCAAGAGAAATGAGAACATATGCTACAAAAAGCTATGCACAAAAATGTTAATAGCAGCTTAATTCGTAATAGCTAAAAACTGGAAACAGCTCATGTGTTCAACAACAGGAGAAAAGATGAACAATTGGTACAATCATACAATTGAATATGACTCAGCAATAAGTAACTACCGATACATGCAACAACATGGATGAATCTCAAAAACATAATGCTGAGTGAAAGAAGCCAGGCACAAGAGTGTCTCTTAAATGATTCCAGTTACATGAAATTCTAGGGCAGGCAAAATTAACCTATGGTAATAGAAGTAAAAATAGTAGTTTCCTGGGGTGGGGGGAAATTGACTGAGAAGGGGCACAGAGGAACTTTCCGGGGTGATGAAAATATTCTGTATATCAAGAGTCCCCGGGCTTCCCTGGTGGCGCAGTCGTTGAGAATCTGCCTGCTAATGCAGGAGACACAGGCTCGAGCCCTGGTCTGGGAGGATCCCACATGCCACAGAGCAATTAGGCCCGTGAGCCACAACTACTGAGCTTGCGCGTCTGGAGCCTGTGCTCCGCAGCAAGAGAGGCTGCGAGAGTGAGAGGCCTGGGCACCGTGATGAAGAGTGGCCCCCTCTTGCCACAACTAGAGAAAGCCCTCGCACAGAAACGAAGACCCAACACAGCAAAAATAAATTAATTAATTAATAAACTCCTACCCCCAACATCTTCTTTAAAAAAAAAAAGAGTCCCCAGCCTCCAGGCCATGGACTGATACCAGTCCGCGGCCTGTTAGGAACTGGGCTGCACAGCAGGAGGCGAGCAGTGGGCAAGCGAGCAAAGCTTCATCTGCCGCTCCCCATCGCTCTCCATCGCTCTCATTACCTCCTGAACCATCCCCCACCCCCACCCTACATTCATGGGAAAATTGTCTTCCATGAAACTGGTCCCTGCTGCCAAAAAGATTGGGGACCGCTGCTGTATCTTGATGAGGGTGTGCATTTTGTGCAGGTATATGTTTATCATCATTTACCAAATTGTACACTTAAAATCCACTGTATGCAAATGATACTTCAATTCCTCAATTTAAAAGAAATTTAAGGAATTCCCTGGTGGCCTACTGGTTAGGATTCCAGGCTTTCACTGCTGTGGCCTGGGTTCAACCCCTGGTCAGGGAACTGAGATCCCATAAGCTGCGTGGCATGGCAAAAAAATAAAATTATATTAAATGTTTAAAAAAATTTTTTTAAATAAAAGAGTGATGTCTCTGGAGATGGACTGTGAAGTTGAAGCTGACTCTGCCTCTTTACCAGCTGGAAAAAGAAGGTTATGACAATTACAGACCCATTTCATGGGGTTGTCCTAAAGGCTGAGATAATGCCAGGCAGTCCTCAGAAGAATGTCTAGCAAGAAGTAAGCCTTAACTGTGTGAATTTGTTTCCCCCATGCCTAGGAAACAGCAGGCACACCAACAGAGACTGAGAAGTATTCGTCGAACTAAAACAATGCCATTTTACAGAATTCTGTGGGAATACTCAGAGCCACCACTGCCCTTTTGGCAAACCCCTTTCTGAACAGAAGAGCTCTTTTACAATGGAGCAAATTTGTACCAATAAAAAGGACCAAAAAAACATTTTATACTCTCTGCTACTGCAGGTTTTTTCCTCCAAGATAAACAGTGATAGGCCTTGCAGTTTGCCTGTGTAAATATGTCCTTATTCTTGAAAAAGAGGCCATGGAAATTTACCTGTATTGCAAATCAATACTCTAGTTTCACAGTTAATTTAAATGTTCATTTACAGGACACTAGTTTACATTTTTACAGATACATTAAAGGACAATTTTATTAGGTTGATATTTTTATTCACACAGAAGAGAGAGGAAGTAATTGAAAAGCCTCTCCCTAAATTATTTTTTATTAAATAATGATTTAAAGAGATCAGTAAAATAAGATATATGAGGAACATAACTCTAGTATTATTACATACCTTGCATTACAAAGGAGTGGGGAAGAGCATGGGTTCTAGAGCCACATGGCTTGTATTCAAACCCCAGCTCCATCACTATGTGATAAGTGACTTTGGGCAAGTGTTTTAACTTGTGCCTCATTTCTTCATCTATAAAATGGGGATGAAATGGTATTTACCATGGAGTGAGACTAGAAGAAGTTATATCCATAAACTTTTTGGCCATGAGTAAGCATTCCATCAATATTAGCTATTACTATTTATTATTACAAATAGAATCTGTTAACAGCAATAAACATAGGGCAATAAAAATGAAATGGAAACAGAATGTATCCCATTATAATAGTACAAAGGTAAATTCTACAGGGTACCTGGAAATATATAATTGCTACAGTTAAACACTGGAGTTCTAGAAAATCTAGAGCTGGTTCTTATTACCATATTTTAATGATGAAATTGGAAGACTCAAATATAGTTAAAAATAACAAAAAAGCCAAACTAGAAAAATCTTTCTTTATAAGACACTCACATCTCAGTCACAGCTGCTATGGATTGTTGTTGATCTAAAATCATAGCCTCAGAGACTGTCCACTTTATATTCTAAAGAACTATCACATAAACTCAACATTTTATTACATTCCTATTAGCAAGACGGAATAAATCCTGTCATCTCCATTTTCCAGATGTGAAAACTGAGTTTTCTGTGTGTCATTCACACACATGAACTAGTCTTCTTTTGAGAGGGTAGCACTTCTTTTCCCCTTTTGTTACGTAGTAGTCATGACTTTGCTAAGGTCAGCTGCCACACATGGCTGGACATGTTTCAAAATATCTTTTGTTATTTATTATCATGATTAAAAAAGTAATGCATGATCATTGCACAACACTTTGAAAATACAGAAAAGAAAAAAGGTATCAAAGAGAATAGTTAACCAATTATTGTAACTTTTCAGACTTTTTCTTTGCAAATTTTAAAATAGTGATCATGCTTTATATACAATTACATAAATTTAATGTTACACTAAAAGTATTTTCACATTAGTTTTTAAAGAATCTGAACCCTTCCTCAACAAAATATTAGCAAACCAAATCCAACAATACATTAAAAGGATCGTACACCATAATCAAGTGGGATTTATTCCAGGGATGCAAGGATGGTTCAACATCCACAAATTAATCAATGATTACATAACAATGTATCCAACAAAATGAAGGATAAAAGTCACATGATCATCTCAAAAGATGCAGAAAAAACTTCTGACAAAATTCAACATCCATTTATGATAAAAACTCTCAACAAAATGGGTATAGAGGGAAGGTACCTCAACATAATAAAATCCATATATGACAAACGGGCAGTCAACATCATACCCAACGATGAAAAGCTGAAATATTTTCCTCTAAGATTAGGAACAATTCAAGGATGCTCACTCTCACCACTTTTGTTCAACACCATATTGGAAGTCCTAGCCACAGCAATTAGGGAAAAAAAAGGAAATAAATAAATAAATAAAAGGCATTCAAATCTAAAAAGGAAGAAGCAAAACTATCACTATTTGCAGATGACATGATACTATATATAGAAAACGCTAAAGAACCACCAAAAAAAGAACAAATAATTCAATAAAGTCACATGACACTAAGTCAATATACAGAAATCTGTGCATTTCTATACACTAATAACAAACTATCAGAAAGAAAAATTAAGAAAACAATCCCATTTACAATTGCATCAAAAAGAATAAAATACCTAGAAATAAACTTAACTGAGAAGGTGAAAGACCTGTACACTGAAAACTGTAAGACACTAAAGAAATAAATTGAGGATGATACAAATAAATAGAAAGATATCCTGTGCTCATGGACTGGAAGAATTAGTATTATTAAAATGTCTATACTACCCAAAGCAATCTATAGATTCAATGCAATCTAATCAAAATTCCAATGGCATAGCTCACAGAACTACAACAAATAATTCTAAAATTTGTATGGAAACACAGAGGATCCCAAATAGCCAGAACAATCTTGAGAAAGAACAAAGCTGGAGGTATTATGATCCCTGATTTCAAACAATACTACAAAGCTATAGTAATCAAAAGAATATAGTACTAGCACAAAAACAGGCATGAAGATCAATGGAACAGAATTGAGAGCCCAGAAATAAACCCACATACATGTGGACAATTAATTTACAACAAAGGAGTAAAGAACATACAAAGGAGAAAGGACAGTCTTCAATAAATGGAGTTGGGAAGACTGGACAGCCGCATGCAAAAGAATGAAACTAGACTACTATCTTACACTGTACACAAAAATTAACTCAAAATGGATTAAAGACTTGAATGTAAGACTTGAAACCATAAAATTCCTAGAAGAAAACATAGGTGGTAACCTCACTGACATTGGTCTAAGTGATGTTTTTGTAGATCTGACTCCAAAGGCAACGGAAACAAAAAGAGAAATAAACCAACGGAACTAAACTAAAAAGCTTCTGCACAGCAAAAGAAACCATCATCAAAACAAAAAGGCAACCTACTGAATGGGAGAAGATACTTGCAAATCATATATCCGATAAGTGGTTAATCTCCAAAATACATAAAGAAGTCATACAACTCAACAACAAAAACAAATAAACAACCTGATTAAAAAATGAGCAGAGGATCTGAATAGACATTTTTTCCAAAGAAGACACAGAGATAGCTAACAGGCACATGAAAAGATGTTCAGTATCACTAATTATTAGGGAAATGCAAACCAAAACCACAATGAGATACCACCTCACACCTATGAGAACGGCTATTATCGAAAAGACAAGAAGTAACAAATGTTGGAGAGGATGTGGAGAAAAGGGAACCCTCATACCCTGTTGGTGGGACTGTAAATTGGTACAGCCGACATGGAAAACAGTATGAAGATTCCTCAAAAAATTAAGAACAGAACTAGCATATGACCCAGCTATTCCACTTCTGGGTATTATCCAAAGAATGCAAAAACACTAATTCAAAAAGATATATGCACTCTATGTTCATTGCAGCATTATTTACAATGGCCAAGATATGGAAACAACCCAATGTCCAACAATGGATGAATGGATAAAGAAGATGTGGTATATATACATACAATGGAACACTATTTAGCCATAACAAAGAATGAAATTCTGCCATTTTTGACAACATGGATGGACTTTGATGGTATTATGCTAAGTGAAATAAGCCAGACAGAGAAAAATACTGTATCATTTCATATGTGGAATTAAAAAACAAACAAACAAACAAAATAAAAGAAAAATAAACTCATAGATACTGAGATCATATTAGTGGTTACCAACGGGTGAGGGGAACAGGGGGGGTGGGTTGGCAAAATGGATGAAGGGGGTCGATTGTACAGTAATGGATGGTAACTAGACTTGTGGTGGTAATCACTTCATAGAGTATACAGATGTCGAATTATAATGCTGTACACCTGAAACATATAATTTTTTAAAAAGAATCTAAAACATAAAGCTGTTTATCTCCATGGACAATGAAATTTCATAACCCTTTCCCATTTGATCCCTAAGTTCTCATTCAGATTTAACTCACAAGTGAAAAATATTAATGTTCTATAAATTATTTATTTATATTAATATTAGGAACTAATCATTAGAGAGCTATTAATAGCAATTTAGTAATTTGATTTTATTTTCTATATGTCTCCATTGGGTAATTTTATTAGAACCAAGAATTGCATCCAAAGAAACTTTTAAAAATATGTAGAGAAATAAAATCTCAATGTTTAAGTTAAGAAAATTTCTAACCATTAGTCTTACTCATAAGGATTAAATTAGTGACTAGAATAAAGTAAACATATACTTTAGTATGGGTTTGCATAGTTCCTATTAGAGTACATATTTTAAGGACTCCACAACTATTGTTAAATTAAACTAATTTTTTTCTCTAACCCATCCTACAATACCTCTTTTATTTTCTAATCAAAAATGTTTGAAGGACTAGATAGATAGTGGGAAAAAGATGAAATAGCTGTGTAAGAAAAATTTCTTTGACCTTTTCTCTATCTGGTTCTTATTATTCATAGTTTTAGTTTCATAAGTACTAAAATGCATATACATTTCAACAAAAGTAATGCTAAAGCAATTTAAGTGTTGTCACAGTGCTTTCTCTTTTTTTCAGTTAGAAAATTTTTTATGGAAGTATAGTTAAGGTACAGTATTATATAAGTTACAGGTGTACAATATAGTGATTCAAAATTTTTAAAGGTTATACTCCACTTATGGTTATTATAAAATACGTAGTACTTTTCTTTTTATCAAAAACATCTCAAATTTATCTTGTATTTTATTTATTCTTTATTTCAGCAAATATTTGGCAAGTGATATTGGTAGGAATTTCTGGGACAATTTCTTAACATCTAGTTGCTTCTCATTCCAAAGTCTTATAAGTCATGTCACTGGCCAAACACTCAGAACTTCTTTCATCCTTCTGAGAACTATAACCTCTTCTGCAGCCATGATGGACATAACTTGTGAAATAACAACACAGCCTTATTGGGTGAACAAAACTTTAGCAAATCAAACTGCTTGGTCAAAGCCTCAGGCTTGTGTCTCATACAAAAGTGGAAAAGGCCTCACTGCCCACAGATACCGCTGAGAAGGGTCTCAGTTCATTGATTTCAATCGGGCAACCACATTTACTGGGCATTCACCATGTGCAGAGCACCGTGCAAAGCACTGTGGGAAGACACACAAAAAAGAGAGAAGGGTTTGCTAGAAGGACCTTACATGTTAAAATTCAAGGCAAATACCCATAGAACCTAAAAGAAGTTAGGATCAAAATACACAAAACTAATCACAGCTAAACTAAGAGACCAGACCCATTAGGATACCCATTTAGGGCCAGTAAAATAACTGGTGTCTAGACTAGTTCTTTTTAAATTAAGAATATTTGGAAGATACACTTCCTAACTAATTAAACCAATTAAACCACTGCTGCCTCATAAAGATGCAGATGCCCTTCTCCCACTCCTGAAGAGCCTGATGAAGGGTTGAAAAGAGACCAGAGCAAAAGGTTGGTTGTGGCAGAGTATGGAGCACTGGTGTGCTCACGAGAATCAGTGCAGGTTGGTAGATTTTGTCACTCTTCTCCAGGTTCTCTAAGAGCAGCATTAGTCTCTCAGTTTATGAGGCCAATTCCCCTCCCTCCCCTAACACACACAAACATACACTGCTGCCCTCACTCCACACACATGGATGCATACACGCACACACAAATACATGCGCACTCGTGCACAGACACAAACAGAGCCATTACACCTTACACAGGGCAGATGGGTAAACTGACCTAGATCAAATGATAAACTACTATTCCATCAAAAGTGCAAGTATAGAGTAAAACAACAAATTCAATAGACATGAAAATACTGCACAACTGAAGGTATACAGAGCAAATTATCTGGATCTGAGAAGCCCAGAGGCTGTGAGCTTACCAAGAATAATTCTTCTTGCTGAAAGGTCCAGGCTTCTGGATGATGTTGTAACTAAGTGGGACCAGCTCTCCAGGAAATCTGGCGGCAGTGTGGTTAATCTGTTGCTTGATAAATCCAAGTAGGCAAGGTTCTTCAGATACGTGACCGCCTCGTTTGGCACACTGGTTATTCTGTTATTGTGCAAATCCAGGGTCCTCAGACGAGGCATGTCCCTCAGAGATGTCCAAGGGAAAGCAGCCAGAGAATTTCCATCCAAGCGCAACTCATGCAGCTGCTTTAGGTTGTAAAAGCTGCTGGTGTCAAGGCTGGCCACAGAATTATAGGTCAACCAGAGGTACTGGAGCTCCACCAGGTAGTAGAAGGCCTCGGCGGGGATCCTATGGACAACGGTCTTCTCTATGCGAAGCTTCACAGTGTCCACGGGGAAGTTTGTAGGTACCTCGTTCATATCCAGGTCACTGCATAGCACAGACCTAGTGTCACAGAGCAATGGAAGAAAACGTGTTCTGAGACTCATTTGAAAAAAATAATACTTACTTGAAACAAGCATTGAATTTTTCATTCCCTACTGGTTTGCACAAAATATCTATTCAGCCTGGCTAAACTGTTCATTAATAATTTTCCAATATCATCACCTTCTTCTAGGTTGAACTATATGAAATGGTCATTTTTGTAGGTTAAAAACAATCAAATATCAGCAGTTTCATGTGATTCAACCTGAGCTCTTTAGGTGTCAGGCCTGTACAATACACATCACATCTATCCCTGTATTTAACCATCACAACAGCCCAATGAGTTGAATATTGGGTAATAGGTAAAGGCACCAGCTCTAGAGTCAGGCTGATCTTGGTTTGAATCTAAGCTCTATCACCTCCTTTGTGGCCATGGAAAGCCACTTCACCAATCTCTCATTCTCATTCTCTCACTTCACCAATCTCTCATTTTCCCACATGGTGCTGTTATGATGATTAATTGAAATGGATGGAAAATTTTACACCTTCCTGGCACATAATAAGCACTTAATGGGTATTTGCTATTATTATTTTCAATCTCATTTTTACAGATACAATAAATGAGGCCCATCAACATTAGGTAACTTCCCAGGATCACAGAGCTAGTGGTTACACAACAACCTTTCAGACCCACAACTGTCCAGCTCCAAAGTGCACACTCTTAACCTCTTCAGGAAATGGCCCATTTTAAAAGAATCCCCTACTGAAGTTATAAATTGATCCTTTTAAAGAAGAGCACAAGAGGAAGGAAGAAAAAATGGAAGGAAGGTAGGAAGGGAAAGGAAACAGCAAGTGTTCATACTAGATGATTAAAATGGAGCCCTATTTTAACAATGTGACCCGTGCATTGCTTTCAGCCTAAGGAATAAACCAGGAACTGCAAGTTTATTTTTTTTTTACCACTCACTAATTTAAGTGACCTTGAGCAAGTCACACTGTGGTCTTGTTTAGTGGCACGTGTAAAACAGGCATAGAAAAACAAGCCTGTCCCATGTGTGGGTATAAAGTATGAAAAATCAGAAAATTTAGATTCATTTAAACCTGAAAAAAAAGACCTATTTATCTCCCATTATATATTCAGTCCCACTGGATTGCTGAAAATGAACAATAAAAAGTTTTGCAAAGCATCATCTAAATTATAATACATTACACATATAGTAAATAATAATAATAAAACGGCCATTCAGTAAAACACATCACATTAAATCAGTGAATTTTTAAAGCCAGGCTATAATGTAAAGAGAGGGAAGAGGCATAAGCAATGTACTGGTCATATCATCTCTCTTTAACTTTAGGAGAAGAGCCTATAGCATCACTGGAATTCTCTAGGTACACTTCTCACTCTTCATCTCTATTCTGAATCACAAATTTCAGTGCTACTTTATACCAGAATGATCCAGCTTCTCCTCATTAAGTCAGCGTTCCAGTGTGTTGTAATGGAGGATAAGCCTGGACTGGAAGCTAAAAGACCTAGCGTCTTTGTCGGGCAGTCACTGCAGCAACTCAGTGCTGTGGCCTCGGACAAGCCATTTAGTCTCTATATGATTTAGTTTATTCATTTAAAAATGCCAGTGGTCAAACTAGATTATTTCTGGAGTTCTTGTCAGGCATAACATGCTATGATTTTTGTAAAATCCATCAATAATGGGGCCACCATGAAGAAGGAAACATTTCTGTGATTGTTTTCTCAAAGGTAGCCTGATCTGAGTCATTAACTGCAGCATACTTTTGCCAAGTAGGTCTTTAAATTGTTACATTCTTCTCACTGTCTTTAACCACCTAGTGACTATCTCAAAGAGATACCAAGAGTTAGTAAATTTTATACAATAACAAGACAAACTACACAAAAATACGCGTTATTATTTATTTGTATAAAGTTGTAAGATATAAATTGAGCGATTCTTTTAACAAATTACTTTAAGAGGCTTACTGTTCACTTCAACCGAGTCACACAAAAAAATCTGATTTTGTTATTAATATCCTCTCCAAAAAAAATCAAGGTTTACTATGTTTAGCCAACAAGAATTCTGTTTTGCATTTAACTTCTATCTAAAAGGATTCGTGCATATTGTAAATAAATACTTATTCTCACTCCACAAGTAAATATTAAAGCAACACAGAGGTTAAGTAACTTCTGTAAGGTCCCACAGTGTCTGCAACACAAAGTGTTGACCCATTTCTTTCAAACTCCAATACCTTAAAAGGAGAAATTCTGATTATGAACCTCTCTAATTTCACTCATGTGATCGTCCTTCCTGCTTCCTAAGGTCTATCCAGTTGCCATGAATAATCCTCAAAATGAAATGGAAAACACTGGAAGCAAATGATCTGGGCATGTCACACACCTTCTGATCGGCCCTGCCCTCTTGTGCTTTCTATAATCAGGTTGAACTGGCCACACGCATTTCAGTGGTTTGACCTCCTGCAAGGTTCATTTTGTGAATACAAGTGCAATGAATATTTTATTAACACGGAATGTGTCTGAGAGTCTCAAATAATTTGAGGGGCTTTGAAGGAGTTAAACTGCTCAAAATGAAAACATAAAGGAGCAGGCAACCAGGATTAACACAATTACGTTAAAGCTTATCTAGATTAAATCTTCTCTTCTCTGATTTCTGATCAACAATTTGCTTCAAAAACAAGGCCATCTGGTTTGAGTCCTTTTCCTCAGAATCATTAGAACACTTAGTAGCAAGGAGAGAAGCATACCTTGATCTCATGCCGTCATTTCTGCCATGATAATCACAGGTGCACTGTGAAGGACACGAACAGCTCACTCTTTCCAAAAAGCCAAGCGCAATGCACAGACTTGCAAAGAGACGCATGGTTCCTTTTAGACGTTATTTGGACAAAAGGTAAAAACCAAATCCTAAGCATTCAGAAACTGGTGTGCCAAGAATACAAACGGCCATTTAGTAACAGCAGATTACATGGGATTAGATGAGATCTGTAGTTACTTAACCTTCAAGTGTATCTTGCAGGGGATCAATCAACCTAGCCTTTGAATCTGGTTTCAGCAAAGTAACATGTTCTAAGGGAAATGAACATCAAACACGTCAGAAAATTTTCAATAGTTGTCCATATCTAGATTTACAAGAAAATGCCTGTTAAATCCCTTTCCTATAGAAGTAATTGTTACTACACCTTGAAGATACACATCATGCTCAAAATAACTCAATATCTTAGCAGATGTTAGAAAACACTGTAGATTACTTGAATGTTATAACATGACAAATTTTACTTTTTGCTTTTTAACAGTATGAATAATATTTAGTTTTATAAAATTTAGCTTTAGAGATAGAAGCACATGACATAAAATTGATTTAGAGTAATCAATATTGCCACATACTGGTTAGCCCCCAAAACAAACTAAACAAATTCCAGTACCTAGAGTTTTTTAGGCAAAATGCTTCAATCCATCACTGTCGTGGCAGCACTAAGACTGCGGTGACAGTGCATCGTGCAGTTCTCCCAGGTCATTTCTGTGTAGTGCAGGCTCATCCCAACACATTTAGTTTTTTAGTGAAGCCATTATCTTTTTTCAAGAATATATTTTATTCCAAGTTAGTTTCCCAAGTTATGGGCAATCAAACCTTATCTGAAGCTTAACTGTCCTGTTTTTAGCATATATTAGGCTCTATCAGAAAATAAAAATTAAATTAAATATTTTAAAAACTACTTCCATACACATAACATAGAGAATCCACAGGGTCAATCAAGGATTTAGGCAATAAATATATAGGGCATTTAACCTTCTTTTGGGGTGGTTCTTTTCATCCCCTTTAAACCAAAATACTTTTTCAAAAGGAAATTAATTCTATAAATATAAGAATATTATGGAAAATACTATTTAAAACTAATAGGATACATATAGAAACAATAGTGTCAAAAGAATTTTCTCAAAATAAAATACTGTGGATTTTCAGGATATGCACAATTCATTTATTCATCTGGTATTTACTGAGCATTTACTCTGTACCAAGCACTGAACTAAGTCCTAGGGGTCCAAAGATGAATAAGACATGATCACTACATAAAAGGAACTCACATGATAAAGAGAGGCACAGAGTACACTTGTGAGGAAGCCCAAGAGAACACCAGACCAACAGTATTGGTGGGGAAAGCCTTCCTAGGGAGGGTGTACCTGAGCTGCCCCTATAGGATGCATACTGATGTATTAAGTGGAAAATCAGGAAAGAGGCACTGCAAGCAGAATAACAAAAGGAACAAAGGGATGGAAGCAATAAACAGCATGTGGTCCTTAGAGAAATACAAGCATTTCAGGTTGTTCCAGCATATGATTTGAGGCAGGAGGTTTAAAAAGAGGGGAGGAGATAAAGCTGGAGAGGTGGGCAAAGATGAAGTCATGAAAGGTCGTCTCAGATGCCCTGTCAAGGAGCCTGCACTCAGCCAGTAGGCAACAGGCAGCAGTAAACGTTAAGCCAGGGAGTGGCACAGCACACTACCATTTTAGATAGATTTCTCTGGTGTCTGTGTGGAGGAAAGGCTTAAATAGAGCAAAGCAAGGAGGGAGGGAGGCTGTGGTTATAGTCTAGGTGAGCAGCCACAAGCCGGCAACCTGGACTGCCCTGCTGGTCATAGCTAAGATAATGCAACCTCCGGAAATGCCTAGGAGGGGAAAATGCCTGACTAGATAAAGGGATGAAGGAGAAGAAGGGATTTAAAAGCAACCTCAAGGTTTCCCAGCATGGAGACACAGTTGATTGGTAGTGTCCCTAAGTGCACTTGCAAGCAGGGGAGGAGAAAGGAATGGCAGACAGGTGGATAGAGCTCTGATCACCAAATGACCAAAATGGTTTCTGAATTATTAATTTCATGAATGTTATGATCTACATAGAAGCAAAATATGTTAAACAGAATATAGAAAAACTGCTTAAAGATAAAACATCAGAAATTAATAACTAAGAGGTTAGACGGAGATACGTAACCAAAGCTGGGTCTTCCCAGTCTTTTCATATAAGCAAATTAATTGACTAAGGTGGTATTAAAATATAATTACAATGTTGAAGTCCTTTATGCTTGAAGCAAAGTTGCCCCTTGATTATTGCTGGAAATGAGTCCAAGGCTTCGCAAATTGGAACTCTGAAACAATTTCTAAACAATATTACATACATTGCCCCTGCCATATACTGGTTCTGTGGCTTTGGGCTCAGACCCTCATTGCGCTTTCTCTGTAAATGGCTCAGCTACAGGGGATAGGACGAGCAAAGAGCTAGTGGCACAAAGACACTCAGAGCTCTCTGGGAACACTAAACATTTAATTTGGCCAAGGGGAAAGACAAAAGCCTGAAAAGTCCCTGTGGGACCATGTTGAAGAGGGTCATGAAGGTCCAACTGACAGATTTATACTTACTTGGCAGGTGACTGAAGATTTTTTGAGCTGAAGATTTGGGAGATTGGAACTTTATTTTTAAAAAGTTATTCTAGTTATAAACTTGATGCATTGATTGCAGTGGAGAAAGGCAGAGGATGGGGAAATAAATTAAGAGATTATTAGGGCAGTTTATGATTCCAAATATATAGAGACAGTTGTATATATATATATAGGACTAATGCCCTTATTTTCCTTTATATGCAGCCAAAGGTGCTAAAGAGACAAATTTAAAAAATAAAATAAAGATAAGAAAATACAATATGCAAAGATACACAGCCTCACTAGCAGTTAAGGAAATATGAAATAAAATGAATTTGTTATAATATATAGCTTATAGTTTAAAAAAATTGATACAGCACTATTAGCAGGAATATGATGGGGAAAGTGAACTCATTCACTGACAGTGGCAGTGCAAATTAGTTCAGTCCTTCCAGAGAGCAAGCTAGCGACAATAATACTGTTTCTATATTTTTATCTAGTAATTCTAGCCTGAGGAAACACTGAAACAGAATAATCCCACCCTCCAAAAAAAAGTATTTGTACTAAAATATTCCCAGTGGTTCATCCATAAACCTAAGAATTGGAAGCAATTTAAGGGTCCACTATTGGTCCACGATTAGTACAGAACAGACTAGGTCAGGTGACCTGGGGATACACTGGGTGGCACCTAGTAGAAGTTCTTAGCTTAAATACTTACTTATGACCTTACTAATGTTACTAGCTATATTACTTATATTCAGCCTATTTTTCTAACATCTTTATTGGAGTATAATTGCTTTACATTGTTGTGTTAGTTTCTGCTGTATAACAAAGTGAATCGGCTATACGTATACTTATATCCCCATATCCCCTCCCTCTTGCATCTCCCTCCCACCCTCCCTATCCCACCCCTCTAGGTGGTCACAAAGCACTGAGCTGATCTCCCTGTGCTATGCGGCTGCTTCCCACTAGCTTTTACGTTTGGTAGTATATATAAGTCCATGCCACTCTCTCACTTCGTCCCAGCTTACACTTCCCCCTCCCCATATCCTCAAGTCCATTCTCTACGTCTGCGTCTTTATTACTGTCCTGCCCCTAGGTTCTTCAGAACCTTTTTTTTTTTTTAGCTTCCATATATATGTGTTAGCATATGGTATTTGTTTTTCTCTTTCTGACTTACTTTACTCTGTATGACAGACCCTAGGTCCATCCACCTCACTACAAATAACTCAATTTCATTTCTTTTTATGGCTGAGTAATATTCCATCGTATATATGCACCACATCTTCTTTATCCATTCATCTGTTGATGGACACTTAGGTTGCTTCCATGTCCTAGCTATTGTAAATAGTGCTGCAATGAACATTGTGGTACATGACTCTTTTTGAATTATGGTTTTCTCAGTGTATATGCCCAGTAGTGGGATGGCGGGGTCGTATGGTAGTTCTATTTTTAGTTTTTGTTTTTGTTTTGAATTTTATTTTATTTTTTTATACAGCAGGTTCTTATTAGTTATCCATTTTATACATATTAGTGTATATATGTCAATCCCAATCTCCCAATTCATCACACTATTTTTAGTTTTTTAAGGACCCTCCATACTGTTCTCCATAGTGGCTGTATCAATTAACATTCCTACCAACAGTGCATGAGGGTTCCCTTTTCTCCACACCCTCTCCAGCACTTATTGCTTGTAGATATTTTGATGATGGCCATTCTGACTGGTGCGAGGTGGTACCTCATTGTAGTTTTGATTTGCATTTCTCTAATGATTAGTGATGTTAAGCACCCTTTCATTATTGAGCCTATTTTATAAGATTATTGTTTCTTGCATTACTAAATGTGTGACTGAACCTCTGATAAAAATAATTATGACTAGACAACTTAAAACAATTGACCAAATATATAGTTCTACAATAAGATCAATGACTGTAACAGTGTAACTCTAGATATGGAAAGAGGCAACAAGAAGGAATCAGTTCCTGGACCATAGCAGACTAGTAAGACAGGCGGTCCAGAGGCTTTGGCTACTGCTAACAGGGCCTAGTCCAGTAATAGCACACTGAGTGGCCTATCAACAAAATCCTCACTCGAACTGGGAATGAGCATTCCTAGCACAGTGGGACAAATTGGTCACGAAATGCCTCTCAAACCTTGGTCAAAATCATGACCAAAAAGGAGGGGATTATAAAATAAAGATATTGCCCACTATCCAGTTCTACAAGAATCAAGTCATTAGGCACTGCAGTCACGGACCTACAAGACACCCTGAAAGGAATTCAGGGTGAAGATCAGGATAAGGCACTTCGTTCTCTGGGAAAACTAGCTGAACCAGCCCTCATAGTTAGATATTTTCAGGAGAAAATTTTATGAACCCAGTTTTTTGCATCTTCCCAAACTTAGAAAAGCACTAAAAACATTAACTAAGATATCTATTCCTTGCTATAGCAGTGACCTTCTACTGAGATGTGTACTTGATTGCACTATATACTGGCCTCCCACCTTACCTCTTTGGAACAGTCCTCAGAGCTTTCTGAAAGACTGTCTCTTGGGATATAATCTTGAGGTTGGCTCAAGTAAAATTTTCCATTTCTTTCTTACACTGACTATTGGTTAATTTTTTCATCAATAAAACAAAAGATAGGAAAAAAACACAAACATACAAAAACCCTCACTCTGATTAAACTTAATTCTAGTGCCAAATATATGGAAATACATACACATGAAAATAGTAATTAAAAATGCAGAACACATAATAGTATGCACAGATTATAAACTGCTATATAAAATATATATGTGCATTGACTGATGTGATTTAAAAGCAATAGTGCTTAATATTCATTTGATCATTTTTATTAAGTAGACTGTTAATAAATAATTGCATTAAATTTTTTAAATTGTGAAGTGCTAAAAACGTTTTCCATTCTAGCTGGGAACATCCAACAACTCATTTCAGTAATTATTTATTAAAGACTATACTTATTATTACTATTAATTTATTCTAACATTAAAATAGCAGTTGCTTCTGATCTAATGGGGAGACCAGGCAAGATACCAGGTACAGCGTAATACATGCCATGATAGGGAGAAAGAGAAGAGGCCTTAATCTCATGTGCTTCTATTCACCAAAGGAGATAAGCAATAAGTTTACATATAAGGAAACAATGAAACATTCCCTACAGTGGCCAGTGCACCAGCAGAAGAACATATAAACTACACGTGAGAAATCTACAGTCTATTAGGACAATCCTCTATGTCTGCATTTGATTGAAATGGGCTCAGATTTTAAGTGAAATTAAATCATTGAAAAAAAAAAGTAAAGCAAATGTTTTGATAATGTGTGCTTTCCTCTTATTTCAGACTTTTCCAGAAGTCAGTGGGTTTTGGGGTACATCCATTGGTAAGATACTCTCCACGGGCATTGCTTGGTGAGTCTGACATTTGAACATGGCAAGCATTGCCCTCCGGAACCTACAATAAAAAAGGGAAAATCTGGCATTACCCATGAGGACCTGGCACTTTTAGAGTACTCTCAAACATGGCTAAGATGCCACTACTACCAACTGGCATCTCCAGATAAATTTCTGCTTCCAGCTTTAACATCTGCTGTTGAGCCCCTTGGTCAATGTATCAAGCGTATGACACAGTTAAAGACCACTTGTGCACCACTGACTATTAACATTGAAGACACTTAATAAAAACCACTAATTATGTCTAAGAGGGTGCATCTAACGTCATTTGCAAGGAATTATTTACTTGAACTAAGGATGTGTATTTCATGCATTTGTTCTTCTGAGCAAAGGCCAGTCTAAATTAAGAGGAGCTTGAGAATGCCTGACCTTTCCTAAAGAACTACCAAGAGACTCTGAATTTAAAATGTGTTCTTTATGCTTCTTATGCAGTCTGCTTCTTAAAAGTTTTTATGTTTCTTCATATATCTGTGGCTAAAGTTGCTTTCCTAACATGTGCATAAATAAATAAGTGTAATAGAAGCAGCATTGGCATTCCAGGATCAAATTACTTCACCTCTACTGAGATTTTTCTGGTCAAATATTTAAGCACAGTAGATTGGTTCATCCCAATCTACTGTAGATTGGTTCATCTACTGTTACATCTTTAAGCAGTAACAGGAAATGAAGTAGTGTAAGCTTCACTGACGAGGCAGGAAAGAAATCCTTGCTCAGAGGCTCAACAAAGGGGGAAGGGGAAGATTCTCAACTATTCTGAGTGACTACACACTCCTGAAGCCCTTTATGTTAGCACTGAATTTTTCCTTGCGTTTGAATGATATGTCTTCCTCCTAGTAAATATACAACTATGCTACCCACTTAGGGAGTCCAACTGGCCTTGCTTTGTCCATTTTCCAGTAACAGAACTACTCTCTTCTTTGCAAAACCAATTCCACGTATTTTAAACGGGGTAACCATGTGATCCCAGCTGAGCTCACCATTGACCATCCAGGGCCACTTCTGCCAGAAAGCCATGTGAGACGAAATTCACATTTGGGAATGCTTAGCTTGTGGAACTTGGGTCTTGAGTTACCTGTGATTATCTCGCCTCTGTGTGGGAAGAGCCTGTCACAGAACTGGAGCCCTAGACATTTAAGGTCCTAAATGCTTCTCAGGTTGCATGAACCAAATAACTTTTACATTCATCTGAAGTGAGTTTCTGTCACTTACCTCCCCAAAAGTTTTAGAAAATTATCCATTGACTTTTTAACATTCTTTCTGTATATGCTTTTTTTAGTTGAGAAGCATTTTAGACATAACTTACTTTTTATTAGCAATCACATAAATACAGGGATTGTAGAATGTAGAAGATTTTGCAAACAGTGGAGCTAGGATGGCCACTGAGGGAGGAATCTTCTTTGGGTCACCAAAAGAAGCCCATAAGCACACGATGGAATAAGGGGACCACGCCACCAGAAACATGAGTATCATTATCACAGACATCTGTAAAAGAAATCAATATTCGCCAAACCCAATATCTAAAATATCAAAATAATTAATATATCTTAAACTGCATGAAAAATTATCTGGATTGGAACTTGAATAAATGTATGTTGTTGAAGACACAGAGGAAAAACTGAATTTTTCCCCTCATACTTTGCTACTGTGCTTGAGGTCATCTATGATAACAAGAGCTTGTGAAATGGACAGACTGGTGCACGAATGTAAAGAATGCCCGCTTTCTTTTGGTGAGCCGGGGAGAATACAAAAGCTGGCCTGGATGACAGGCAGAAGGACCCACTCCTGGCCCACTTGGAGTAACTGTGCTATAGGGGCTGCTGGTGTTGCGCTTTCTCTTCCTCACGCTCATCTGCTAATCTAAAAAACAACTTTCTAACTTTCTAAACTCAATGTGAAAAAAAAAAAGTCCTCTATTGAGCTCAGTGAATTCTCATACAGGCCATTCGAGCTTGGTATATAATAAATCACATATAATACGTACAGTGCAGATAATTTTGTAAAGGAGCCACCATTATATTTTGTTTGAATGAAAAATTATAATTACATTGCTCCCTCCTGATTGCCCACTAAAACGATAGAAAAGGTTTAAAAAGACATAAACGCATAAGGTCTGAGAACCACAGATTAGACCGCTTTGTAAAAGTTAAAACTGAATAACCATTAGACAAGTGGCATATTACTTATCAGACCTGAGAATGATTTTTTAAAAAATTTTTTTTAATTTTAAAGAGCCAGGAATGAGGGAAAATCAGGTACAGATGAATCCACTCCACAGAACTACAGAAAGCCTCAGGAATTGGAGATGACAGTTCTGAATGTGGGGCTGCACTTGGAACCTAAAACACAAAAACTCATTAAAATCTGCAAAAAGAAGCAGTTAGACTTCTGAATCCCCTCTCTGTTCAGCTAGGAAACAGCCCCCTCTCCCCAGAAGAACCCCAAGGGTCAGTGTAAGAGAGGGTAAAGCAGGGAAACTTGAGACTGGGGGACACTGGGCTCAGCTGAGAGCTGGCGTGCTGTCCTGAAAAGAGGGGGGCTGCACGCTGTCCCTTCCCTGCACTGAGCCATGAGAATGTGGGTACACAGACTTGTACCTCCTACCCAGAAAGGCGAAAGAATCTTCTCGCCTTGGAAACTGACCAGCCCAGAAGAAAATACCCAGAGGTACAGATCATTAGAAACCCCCCTCTCCAAAGACATATCCCAGTGAAAGAGCACAGCGAGAGCTCACAATCAACTTTTTAGCGCATCACTCTTAAATATGCAGGGACAGTCACTGATCACCAGACATTGAGGAAACACACAAACTGACAGGCAGAGACCAAAACAGTGCAGGAACTCGGGGGAAAAAAAAATATGTGATGAACAGAAGGAAAATGTAAATACATACACAATATCATCACAGAAATGAGAGAAGATACACATGCATTAAACAAGAAGAGGACACTATCAAAAAGAAGTACAGGGTATAAAATAATGCTTCCATCTCATCTATAAAAGTGGAAGCGGAATTTTAAAAATGCAACAGGAAGGTTGAAATGTATGGTCAGCCAGGGTAAGGGTCAGGTAAATAAGGTGAACTGAAGTGCAGGGTCAGATCCTGTCTTTATTTAATATTTTATATTTTGTTCAATGTGGATTTTCTACATACATTTTGATTTTTTAAAATACTGCACTAACTACTTGATTTTTTGATTACTGAGCTTTTTGGTGCCTGCTTAAATTTTGCACCCCAGGCTTGAGTCGCACTCTCCTCACCCAATCCCAGTCCTGTACATGGTTGAGGAAATCTCTCAGAAAGTAGAAACAGGGACTTCCCTGGCGGTCCAGTGGTTAAGACTTCGCCTTCTAATGCAGGGGGTGTGGGTTCGATCGCTATTTGGTGAGCTAAGATCCCACAGGCCTCCCGGCCAAAAAACCAAAACATAAAACAGAAGGAATATTGTAACAAATTCAATAAAGACTTCAAAAATGGTCCACATCAAAAAAAATTTTTTTAAAAGAAGAAAGTAGAAACAAAAACAAACAGGGGACTTCCCTGGTGGTGCAGTGGTTAAGAATCTGCCTGCCAATGCACGGGACATGGGTTCAAGCCCTGCTCCGGGAAGATCCCACATACCGCAGAGCAACTAAGCCCGTGCGCCACAACTACTGAAGCCCGCACACCTAGAGCCCATGCTCCGCAACAAGAGAAGCCACTGCATTGAGAAGCCCGCACACCACAACAAAGAGTAACCCCTGCTCACCGCAACTAGAGAAAGCCCTCGCTCTGCAATGAAGACCCAACACAGCCAAAAATAAATAAATAAAAACAAAACAAAAAACAGAAATAATGCAGGAGAGAATATTTAAGAAAATTAAAAGACAAATCCAGGAGATTAAATACTCAAATAAAAAGAGTTCCAGAAAAAGAGAACAGAGAAAACAAAATGGGAGGTGAAACTCACCAGAGAAATAACACAAGGAAACTCCCAGAAGGGAAGACCTGAGTCTTGACATAGAAAGCATTCACCCAGTACCCAGCACGTGGGTGAATAAAGAGCCACACCAAGGCATATCGGCGTGACATTTCAGAAAACTGGAGACACAGAGAAAATCACAAGCTTCCAGAGAGAACGCAGATCACTGGAATGCTGTCAGCCTTCTCAATAGTGACACCTGAAGCCGAGAGACTACATAGAGTAATGTCTTCAAAATTCTTTGAAAGTCATTTTTCTACTAGAATTTTCTACTAGAATTTTCCACTAGAATTCCGTACCAAGCAAACAATAGGTCAAACATAATCGTAGAATTAAGACATTTTCAGATATGCAAAATCTTAAACATTTGACTTCCTTGTGACCTTCTCAAGACTCTATTAGAGAATGTGTTACACCAAATGTGAAGGAGTTAACCAAAAAAAAAAGGGAAGACATACAATTCAGAAAACGAGTGATCTGACCTATGAGATAGGCCAAAGGCATTCCCAGCTGGTGACAAAGGAGATGTGGGGATGCTGGCTTCCTAGGTAGTCATCCTAAAGAACAGCCAGTGTAGACTAGGGCAAGAGATCTGGCGGGTGTCAGGAGGGTAGCGCCAAGAAAAGGATAAAGTCGACCTAGTCTCTGATGTATCTGAAAATACTAAGAGGAGACTGAAGCTTCTGGTGGAGAGTTTAGAGATGAATTAATGACAGGTACACAGAAGAGTCAGCAAACAAAGCTACAGAGAGAGAGAGAGAGGGAGAGAAGAGAAGGGGAGAGAGATGAACGGAGGAAGAGAAAGAGAAAAGGAATGAATTGTTAACTCCAAAGGGGAAAAAGTTGTATAAAAAAAGAAATATAAATCAGAGTCTTACAGAGATTTTCAATAAATAAAATTTAGATAATCACAATAATGTAAAATTGGCTCTTCATCTAACCAAATATTAACATTTTACTGATAAGATGAGAGATAAACGCTGGTGGGGAGGAGTAGGAATGGTTGGTGGTATAAGAAAAATTTTCTTTGTCTATAGTAGGAAATCAAGAAGTAACAGGAAAGAAAAATACCTAAAACAGGGCTCCCCTGGTGGCGCAGTGGTTAAGAATCCATCTGCCAATGCAGGGGACACGGGTTCGAGCCCTGGTCTGGGAAGATCCCACATGCCGTGGAGCAACTAAGCCCGTGCGCCGCAACTACTGAGCCCGCACGCCTAGAGCTCATGCCTCGCAACAAGAGAAGCCACTGCAATAAGGAGCCCGTGCAATGCAATGAAGAGTAGCCCCTGCTCGCCACAACTAGAGAAAGCCCACGTGCAGCAACAAAGACCCAATGCAGCCAAAAATAAATAAATTTATTTAAAAAATAAAAAAATTACCCAAAACAGCAGATAAGCACATCATTTAGAAATACGGAGGCCAACACCAGAAAAAAGAGCCAGAGAGTAAGAACCGGGAGTTGGGGAGAGGTGACTGCAGGGGCCAAGGAACCATGTCCATGTAAAAGCTTGATTACAAAACCTTTTTAAGGATTTTAATGTCTTACCTTTGTTACATCTACCTGATCTGACCAATCTCTGTTGAGATACTCAGTGCAGTTACTAGTAGCATGATGTTTAATGGATCGAGTGACATGGTAATAGCAGTAAAACATCATTATCAAGGGCACAATAAAATTTATCGCAACAACCATCATGGTGTAAGAAACAAAAGATCTGAAAGTAAGAAAAGGAAATAATTAAATCATGACATTAAATCACTACTCATTTAATATACTAAATAGAGTAAGGGAAACAGGATAATTATCAGAAATAATACTGGCACTGTCCAGCAGTCATTATATTATTAAATAGCTTAGGAAGTGCATTTGACTTTGAGTTCATTTGGACTAGGGGTTGGCAAACTATGACCTGTGGGCCAAATCCAGCCTGTCGCCTGTCTTTGTAAATAAAATTTTATTGGAACCACATTCATCACATACAGTCTAGGGCTGCTATCACAGGCAGAGTTGAATAGTTGCAATGGAGACAGTCTTGCCTGTAAAGCCTAAAATATTTATTTTTTGACCTTGCACTAAATCTAAAAAGTTTTAGATTTAGTTTGAGAGTTAGAAATTTTCTATTTGCTTTTCTTCATAATCTTTCATTTCCTTTAATAAACTAAATTACCCCCTTTTCCCTGGAAAATATAGGAAAGCATCACTGATGAGCAAGCAAATCCTTGCAGTGACTGTGCTTTTGCTGCATAATTCTCAGGAGATGCTTTATCACCAGATCATCTAGAAAAGAAAGCCTGGACTTTTGCCAGATCTGCACACTGTCTAGCTCCACTAACACTCCTTTTCCCCGTCAGGTCCTACCTCTAAGGTGCGGATATTGGAAGGATTCTCTGTTTTGCCTTTGCTGCCAGAAGATAGAGGAAGAAACAGAGCAGGGGACAAGGGGAGCTGGATGGCCTTTCCTTGAAAATAAGCATAATTCACTTTTCTCAATTCATCTCTGCTGTAATCATATCATCTATACCAAGGAAGATCTTTGTCATCTCTGCATGAGAAACATTTGATCTGACCTTAAATTTGAAATGGTGAGAAAATGTCTACACTAGAAGCATTTGATTATAAAGTGTAAACATGTCTCTTACACATCATTTTTCCGCCAGTTTATGGTACAGGTGGCCCCAGTAGGATCTGGGGCATAACTAGCCCACCCAACAATAGGCATCAAAGCCCAAAAGAGGCCATTGAACCAGGCCCCCAGAATCATGCTGATGTAAGTGTTGGTGGTCATTCTTCTTCCTATTAACAAACATATGGAACATCAAAGTCATTTCCCAATGATGTGATTCATATCTTCATTTTGTTTTAACTGATTATTCAAAGTTGTCATCAAATAGATTCTTCACAGAGCACTTTAGTTCACACAAAGCCTATCTACATGAATTCACATTCTGAAAAAAAAAAATGACATTTAAGCTGAAACCTGAATGATAAAACGATCAGTCAGAGGATAGAAATGGAGAAACACTAGGGAAATAGCATTTACAAAGACCCCAAAGTGGGAAAGGGTTTGGCTAGTACCCCAAAGTGAGAGGACCCCAGACCACACTGGAAAGGTAGCCAGGGGCCAGAATGCATGGGACCTTGGAGGCTGTGTTATGAAATTTGGGTTTTATTCTAGGTATAATAGAAAATCACTGAAACTTTCAGTCAAGGATTATCAGAGAAATATGACTGACCATGCTGCAAGCCATACATTTACATTTTGAAGTGAATGTGTATCGAGCAGTACTTAGGCAAAAATGGGTTCATTGAGAAAGCTGAGAAAAGTGCTGTACCTGCATCAGGACAGCAGATGGTCAGGTATCGATCCACAGCCACAACTGTGAGCAATCCAATACTTGCCATTCCAAAAAAGATATGCAATCCAGCATAAATCTGAAGATTAAAATTGGAAAGATTCCACCATTCTACACATCCTCCCAAGAGACATTTACACTTTTATCCCATTGCTAAAATATATTTTAAATACACTGAGAGTTTTTTATTTTACTAATTTTAAAATATATCATCTATTGTCAAATTATAAGTGGTTTAATAAAGGCATTTACAGAAAATGTTTTGAGACTTCATTAATTAAAATAAACTTTTTAAGAAATGTTAAGGCTTAAAGTAAAACTTCTATACATACTCTGTGGAGTGCAAAAACAAACCATAAATTAAGTGCAATGCATATAACCAACAAAAGACTGCTATTCAGAAGACAGACAATTCAACGGGGGGAAAAGACAAACAGAAAAATGGGCTATTAACACAAGAGGAAACCTGCATGTTTATGACATAAGATGTACAATCACATTAAATCTTGAAAGAAATGCTAATTATAAGATACTATTTTATATCCATCAAAATGCTACAAATTCCAAAGTCTGACAACCCCAAGTGTTGGAGAAAATGTGGAGTAACAGAAGTTCTAGCAACTGGCACAACCATTTTGGAGAGAAATTTGTCCACATCTGATAAAACTGAAGATAAACATTATCTACAACCAAACCATTCCTTTCCTAGTAATGTATCTAAACTCTCACACATTGCAGAAAAAGACATGTATGAGAACAATTTATTGAAGCCTTGTTTGTGGTTTAAAAAAATTGGAAACAGGGAATTCTCTGGTAGTCCAGTGGTTAGGACTCGGTGCTTTCACTGATGGGGCCTGGGTTCCATCCCTGGTCGGGGAACTAAGATCCCACAAGCCAAGCCACACGGGGCAGCCAAAGAAAAAAAGAAAAAAATTTAAAAAACCCCAAACAACCTGAAGCACATATTGCAAAACATTAAGGTTTGACAAAACTGGTTGGTGCACACATGGGTATTCCCTACTCTCTACTCTTTTCATTTTATTCTCTATAGTTTTAGAGCTTAAAATAGCTAACTGTTTTTAAAAATTAGGCCAAAAGTCATTAATGCAAATTAATATTAATTTATTTTCTTGTCAGTAAAAATCATCGTAGATATATTCACCAGCAATTCTCTTGGAGAACTTTCCATAGAAAAAAATCAGCAACATGTAGTTTAACTACATTACTTAGATATTATGACACAGTCATTATTTTATTGTTTCAAATGAAAGCAGAGTATTTCTTTTTGAATTTGCAATATGCAAGTTTTTATTTGAATATGCAAATGTTCACTTTTCTTCTCTAGTTGACTGCTAATTTTTTGTTAGTTTAGTTTTTTCCTTTGAGTTGGGGAAATTTTGAAAATATAATGATGGCGACTGATTTCATTTCTCTCATTAAAGAATATATTTCCCAGTCACTCCTGAAGCCATTTTTATTAAGAGCACCATATCTATTATCCTACATAATCTTATTGGATTGAAACCCTTGGGATTTTTTAAAGACATTTAAATGTACATTTTCTTAATCTACTTTATTTTGCTTTGATTCTAAAGATCTCCAATACCTGACATCCTGCATATCCAAACTTCCAACTTCCATGCAGATCTGAAGCAGCGGACATGGGGTAGCCAGTGCTACTGACCCCTATATCAGTAACAGCCAAGTTAATGATAATTGCATTTGTGGGTGTCCGAAGCTCCTTGTACTTAATGAAGACGCCGAGAACTATTATGGTGCTGAGAACACTCATCATACCTGTGAACATAAACAAAAAAATCACACATTTTGTTTAATCTGAATGTGTAAAAGTAGAATCAAATTAAATATTTAAGCTCCTTCAAAAATATAGCAAATCCATTTTGGTTCGTTTATTGGAAGAGCTTCAGCTATTCTTCAAGCTAGTTGTAGTATCTTCACAGCCCTTTTGTAAAACAGAAATATAAAAATTAAAGCACAAAGAATCTACCAATTGCATAAACCAGCACCAAAGACTGGTGTTAATGTCATCACTATTGATCACTCTGTCCTTGATGTTATCCCCTTGCACGTCATGATACCACCACCACTGATTTTTAGAATATACATATGATCATACAATCTCCTTTGGCAGCTTAATTTTCTCATCCTCCTTCCTGAAGCCTGAGGCTCTCCTTTCTCTATAGTTTCTCAAGCCTCAGCTATCATTCTATCCTAACAGTGCTTCTGTCACTTTCCATCCCTGAAATATGCTCCAGTCCCGCATCCCTTTTCATACAATTCATTGCCATTAAACATTTATTAAGCATCTACAGTATGTAAGATCATATGACTGTTTCAATATCACTTGAAACTCAACATGTTCAAATCTAAATTCTTCATTACACATACACACACACACACACACACACACACACCTATAGAAGAATGCACACTGCAAGGTTTGGCTATCCAGAGAGGAAGTCGGACTGGCTTTCAGGTCCACTGAGAAGCCTCACAGGCCATATCACCCTAGTCAAGTCTCCACAGCCTGGGATCTGACTCCTAGACCTGCAGGTCCAGAAACTCAATGTTGTCAGTGCCCCAGAATTGGGGATTCAGGTAGACTGATGACTGAACTTCTTAGTCTGAATGCCAGTGTTTTCATTTACAACAAGAAATATTGTTGAGTGGACTGGATGTGCATGTCAGCCTGTTTAACACTCCCTACATGCAACAAAGGATGCACACATTTCCCATAAGCCAGATGTGGGCCATATTAGGTCCTAACAGCTGAGAGAGGCTAGAGCTATTACCAGATTCCTAGGGGGAAAAGGAGGGGTAAAGAACAAAAAGCATAGAGTGGTGTTCACCATCATGAACAGAACTCTAGTGATCAGCTCCAGCTATTGCCAGAGAGAGGGAAGGTTTCCAAGCACCCAACACCCAAATGTAGGAAGAACTTCTATTATATCTTGGCACCTTGGTCAAAACTTCCATTCAAAATCCTGTTATACTAATCTTCCGGATTCCTGTTCTTTCCTCCTGCATGCTGCTGGCAGAATAAACTTTCTACAACACAGAATTAACCAAGGCTCTTCTCAAAACCTTCAACACACCCCAACGTCTGCGTGATAAAGTCCACATGTCCCAGCCTGGTATTCCAGGCTCTTTGCCTCAATCTGTTTTTACCCTCTCTAAGCAAATTTTCACACTTGTCAAACAAGCCCTCCATCTAATTATTTATCAAATGCACCAGGCTTGTGGTAAATTTCGACTTTCATTTCTCCCACTTGGAACACGCTACTCCTTTCCTCTACCTTTCCAAATGCTACCCTTCAAAACTCTGTTCAAGGCCAATTCTGCCCCAAAGACTTGTCCTCTGCATAGTATCCTCTCTTCTCTAAATTCTCAAAGTACTTGTTTATATTATACTTTATCTTATGTGATGCTATATTATTTAATTCATATATGCCTAGTCTTCCTGTGTAGATTTTAGGCTTCTAATCATTTCTATGTTGTATATATGATATATAGATTTATTTAATAAACAGACAACTAAAACTCATATTGCTTAAGGTCTATTATTCCTGCAAGCATAATTAAGGCACAATGATATCAAATTTGATGATTCTCTGGCTCAATATTTTTGCATCTAGTATTGTAGCTCCAAAAATTTTAGTGAATTGAAGAGTCTTTCTGGGCTAGTTACAGATTTGATGATTTTTAAGTCAGATAAAAACACAGTGCAGTAAATTGTTGCCTACCAAATATGCAACCAGAATAAAGTAATTATGCTTTGGGGGCGGTTTTAGATATAACAGGGAGAATGAGGTAAACAATTTAGCCCTTTTTCTATTTTCTCTGCAGCTATCTCAAGCACTCTGCTTTATTTCCTATCTGTAGGTGTTTTCTAATGAGTAGACAATAGATCATTTAGTAGTTAGGTCTATGTTCAGTTAATTTCCCCTTGGCTTCTGTGGCTCTCCTCCAATCTCTTTGGCAGATCCTTCTTAATCTACTTCCTGGCCTTTCTTTCTTCATCTCTACCTTATTAAATATATGCATTGTCCAAGTTTCTGTCCTGGACCTTCTTTCTTTTCACATTCAATATACACTCAGTGATTTCACACAGATCCAAGGCTATATGCTGTTACTTTCCAGATCAATCTCATAAAATTCAAACTCATGTGCGCAGCTTTTTACGGGACTTCTCTCAAACGGAACCCAGAGATTTTCTCTCTTGACCCAAACATGTTCTTCCCCAGATGTGCTCCCATCTTGATGAATAGCTTCACCATCTATCCAGTGGCCCAAAAGAGAAACCTAGATGTCATCTTTGATGCTCCCTCACCTTCTCCCCCAGTCTCCACATCCAACCATCAATTCTAACTTCTAGCTCTTGAATGTGTCTATCTCCAATGCTACTACTTCCTCCTCAGAAGTCTTTTAAATCTTAATCACACAGGGGCCACCTGCCTGGTCTCTTAGCTACCACTACAGCACATTTCTAAAATACAAATTGGATCATGACATTCAGTGATTCCCCTATCGCCTTTACGGCTTAGGTCTTTCATTAGCTGGTACACAGCCATCCTCTCAGCCTAGTGTCTCTCACGCTTCATCCTACAAGTCACCCGTAATGAATCTATTTCAGATCCTTAATTTGCCATGCCCTCTTCCTCCCCAGCATTAACTGGAGAAAGGGAGAGTGCTCAAGTTGGTAACGTTTGTAAGAGCTACAATCTGAGAGAAATATTAAACTAAAAATTAAATTTAAAATGAAAAATCTAAATAGGCTCTTGGTAAAAGTAACAAATGAAATAAATGCTTTGACTAAATTCTTTTCCTTACGGTTTTGGTTTCGATTTGGACATTTAAGTGAGTTTTGTTAAAGGGAAAGATTGGGGGGCCCAAAGAACAATAAACGTTTGAACAAAAGCATAAAGAAGTTAGATATGCTCCCTTCAGTTCATCTACTAAAAACACAAACAAACAACACGTACTCATAGTATTGATAAAACTGATCCTTGTGGTTATACCTGAGGGTTCTAGAGTCGAAATACCTGAGTTCAAATCCTGGCATAGCTACTTAGTAGATGTGTGTGTTGGGAAAGTTATTTAAACTCTTTATCTGTAAACAGGGAAAATAAAATTTGCTTACTGAATTAGCATTAAGGATGAATTATTCTGTACATGTAAATATTTAGAACAGCGCTTGGTATATACCAAGTATTCCAATAATAACATTAGTAGTGGTAGCAGTAGTAGTAGTGGTGGTGGTGGTGGTTGGAGTAGTAGTAGCAGTAGTAATAGTAATTCTAGTAGAAGTCATCATTGTCGTCATAGTAAGATTACTATTACTATTACTGTTACTGTTACAGGGGTAAGAACCAGCAATATTTTCTTAACAGGAAAATTTCTTTGCATGCTTCTTTTGTAACCAGATCAAAAAAGATAGCTTTTCTTGGTCATCTACCAAAAACTAACTAAACCAAAAGTTTGTATACAAAGTACTTCTATGTAATTGTGATAAGGAGCTTATCTCTTTAAGTAGCATATTGTTTTCTCCTTTCTGTTGCAACATCAAAAAACAAAAAATCAAAAAGAAAACTTATCCAATGCTTATCATACAGAGGTATTCAAATGAAAAAGTTAGCTGAGGAACCACATTTTCTATCACAGAAGTAATACTCTGAATTATGGGGAAACTAAGCAATTATAAAGAATAAACTGGGTACAGTAGGATTTGTTATGTTTTTACTCTACTTTTGAATATATTTGAAAATTTTCATAAGTCAATCCAAAAAAAATAGAGTTACTTCTAAAACTCATTTTACTAAGCATAAAGTTGAAAATGAAGTGACTGCTAAGCATAAAATTAATACCACAATTCAACCTATACATATAAAAGGTAATCAGAGAACTTCTATTGTCAATTTCCTCATCCTTTTTTTTCAGCCAACGTCTTTATCTTAATCCAATATATGCATCAATGAGTGTGTGTATGTGGGGAGAAAGAAACATTTGTCCAACATATACTGTATATATCATTTAGGTATATTTGTGCATTATTTAATTTTACTCTTCAAAACAATTGTGACAGTAGCTTATTCTTATCCCCATTTTACAGATATGAAAATGGAAGAACAAAAAACTTGCTCACTGTTACAAAGATACTAAAAAATGAAAACCAAAGCTCAGTTTTCCAATACAGCATTCGAAAATGAGCTCAATTTACAAACTCTGTCCTCAGTGACAATACACTCTGCTCTCTCTTTTTACGACTTTAATTTTCTTTCCAGGATCTTTCGATCTTAACTAGATTCCACCGCCAAGGACAAAACTACAGAAAGTATGTATGAGAATAGTAAATGCTATAAAAATACATCTTTGCCATGGTGCACACTATTCCCCAATAAAAACTTAATTTGACAATGTAATAACCAAACATATGGATAATTACTCATTTTATAAAAAACTTTTCTCAGCCCCATTTCACAGCTCTCACTGCCTATCAAAATTCAAAATAACTTGTTATATTAACCACCATCAACAATGTTTCCATTTATTCTTTCACCTACATTCTCTTTTTGATCTTTACAGCCAGGAAGTAGAGCAAGTATTATCATCCTTATTTATCACATGAGCACCCCAACTGAGAAAGGATAAGTGACTTCTCAAGGCTGGCCAACAATATAGAACTTGAAACATTAACTCTGAACCCATGCTTTTTCTACTACCTTATGCTGAAAACCTCTGCTTTTCTTCACTTATTCAAAAACAAAATAACTGTTAATGGAATAAACATCCATACCTGCCGTAATCAAGTAAGCTGCAACAATATTGTGTTCAGTCTGTGAAAAGGTCGAGCCGTCTTCATTCTTAGAGTCTGAACTGTTGCCTAAATTATTCCTTAGCATCTTGGAGGGAAGATATCAAGATAGCCTTCATAATGGGCCTTCAATATCTATGAAATGTTTCAAAAGCCACCTAGAGAAGAATTTTCAGAACCAATCATTTCCACTTAAAGACCTCAAAGAAGGGCCTTTTCATAGAGGCCCTCCCTTAACAAATTTAATTGGGCTAATTCCCAGAACAAGGGAAAAGCTTATTAGCAAAATAAACAGAAATAACAAGCAACACACATTTTAACCAATTAGGGCATCAGCTTTATATCCAAGGAGATTATCAAGTGCACACATCCCATTTAAACAATAAACAAACTCAGAAAATCAGATCAGGACCTGGCCTAACTGATTTCTGCTGGAAATCAGTTTCAAAATTAAGAGCCAGACTTACTCCTCTAAAACTATTCAGATTAAGGTCCCTGTTTTCTGTTTGACCCTTTCAAGTTTTCCATTTCAATTCTTTTGTTTTTTCCATAACAATTTAAATCATTAGAGATAAGTAAAGAAGTAATCTCCCCCATCCTTCCAAATTTTACTTCCCTAATGGTAATAATATTGTTCGGTGTATATTCTGCTTTTCTTTGCTTATAGAAACATATACTTATACAACTGTTTGAGGTTTCTTCCACTTTTTTTTTCATTCTTTTCAAAAAATGGGGAGCTATGTATATATAAAATCATTCTGTAATTTGTTTTCCCCGAAAGCCATACCATAAATTCCAGGTCAGTAAAGCATGAATATAGCATGATCTACTTCACAATTCACCTCAGTTCATTTACCCTACACTTTGATATGCACAAGTAGTTAATCTGGTAATAATCATAGCATGCACCAGCAAAGTATCTAGACTCAATAATTCATCTTGTAAAGTACTGGGCACTTCTAATATTCTGGATTATATTGTTATAACTCCAAAAGTGGGTAACATAAGTGGGTGACAATCTAATATGAACATTTATTGTTAGAATAATATATGCCTATACCTTTTTTCCTCATATTCTTTATGCCATGTAATATTATAAAAATCTGATTCTTCTCAATACTGAATTTCTAAAAATCAGTAACTTTACAGAAATGCTAGATGCACCAAAGTTAACAGTGTAAGCATGTAACAGAACCACTAGAGGGCTATATTTACCCACTTAATTTAATTTTATAAATCTTAGAATGGCACAGCAAGAAGGGGCTGGATAATCCTTTTGCCTCAATTCTCAGTTATACACATATATAAACTGAAGAAGTTGAAATCAGGTTGGTCGATCTGTCCCAGATCCCATAGCTACTAGTACTCAAATTTTTATAAATGTAATGAAATATTTGTAAGTGTATCTATACTAGGAAAGTGAATCTCTTTAGTATTCCAATGTCAAAATATTTTCAAATGACCCTAAAGCAATGAACATAGTACCTAAGATGACCTCTCCCTGTTAAAAATCTATGGGTTGTTAGGTTTTAAGTCTTTTTTTTTTTTTTGCATTCACCATTCACTCAAAATTTTTTTAGTCTACTTTGGTTCATCCTCCCTTCCTTTTCTGTAATGGATTATGCTTAGTTAGTTTTAGCACCCATTTAAACTTTCCAGAAATAATTTTTTCTATTTATAAGAACTGAAGAGGAGAGATTGGTTCAAGATGGTGGAGTAGAAGGATGTGCGCTCACACCCTCTTGTGAGAGCACTGGAATCACAACTAACTGCTGAACGATCATTGACAGGAAGACACTGGAACTCATCAAAAAAGATACCCCAGATACAAAGGAGAAGCCAAAGTGAGATGGTACAAGGGGCACAATCACAATCAAATCAAATCCCATAACTGCTGGGTGGGTGACTCACAAACTGGGGAACACTTATACCACAGAAGTCCACCCACTGGAGTGAAGGTTCAGAGCCCCACGTGAGGCTTCCCAACCTGGGGGTCCGGCAACGGGAGGAGAAATTCCAAGAGAATCATGCTTTGAAGGCTAGTGGGATTTGATTGCAGGACTTTGACAGGACTGGGGGAAACAGAGACTCCACTCTTGGAAGGGCACACACAAAACAGTGTGCACATCGGGACCCAGGGAAAGGAGCAGTGACCCCAGGGGAGACTGAACCAGACCTACCTGCTAGTGTTGGAGGGTCTCCTGAAGAGGCGGGGGTGGCTGTGGCTCACCGTGGGGACAAGGACACTGGCAGCTGAAGTTCTGGAAGTACTCCTTGGCGTAAGCCCTCCCAGAGTCTGCCATTAGCCCCACCAAAGAGCAGGGTAGGTTCCAGTGCTGGGTCGTCTCAGGCCAAACAACCAACAGGGAGGGAACCCAGCCCCACTCATCAGCAGAGGAGCAGATTAAAGTTTTCCTGAGCTCTGCACACCAGAGCAACACCCAGCTCTACCCACCACCAATCCCTACCATCAGGAAGCTTGCACAAGCCTCTTAGGTAGCCTCATCCACCAGAGGGCAGAGAGCAGAAGCAAGAAGAACTACAATTCTGCAGCCTATGGAAGGAAAACCACATTCACAGAAAGACAGACAAAATGAAAAGGCAGAGGAATTTGTACCAGATAAAGGAACAAGATAAAGCCCCAGAAAAACAACTAAATGGAGATAGGCAACCTTCCAGAAAAAGAATTCAGAATAATGATAGTGAAGATGATCCAGGACCTCGGAAAAAGAATGGAGGCAAAGATCAAGAAGATGGAAGAAATGTTTAACAAAGACCTAGAAGAATTAAAGAACAAACACCTAGAAGAATTAAAGAACAAACAAAGATGAACAATACAATAACTAAAATGAAAAATACACTAGAAGGAATCAATAGCAGAATAACTGAGTAAAAAAAGAACAGATAAGTGACCTGGAAGACAGAATGGTGGAATTCACTGCCACAGAACAGAATAAAGAAAAAAGAATGAGAAGAAATGAAGACAGCCTAAGAGATCTCTGGGACAAGGTTAACCACAACAACATTCGCATTATAGGGGTCCCAGAAAAAGAAGAGAGAGAGAAAGGACCCGAGAAAATATTTGAAGAGATTATAGTTGAAATATTCCCTAACATAGGAGAGGAAATAGCCACCCAAGTCCAGGAAGTGCAGAGAGTCCCATACAGGATAAACACAAGGAGAAACACACCAAGACACATAGTAATCAAATTGACAAAAACTAAACACAAAGAAAAACTACTGAAAGCAACATGGTAAAAATGACAAATAACATACAAGGGAACTCCCATAAGGTTAACAGCTGATTTCTCAGCAGAAACTCTATAAGCCAGAAGGGAGTGGCATGATATATTTAAAGTGATGAAAGGGAAGAACCTACAACCAAGATTACTCTACCCAGCAAGGATCTCATTCAGATTCAACAGAGAAATCAAAAGTTTTACAGACAAGCAAAAGCTAAGAGAATTCAGCACCACCAAACCAGCTCTAAAACAAATGCTAAAGGAACTTCTCTAAGTGGGAAACACAAGAAAAGGACCTACAAAAACAAACCCATAACAATTAAAAAAATGGTAATAGGAACATACATATTGATAATTACCTTAAACGTGAATGGATTAAATGCTCCAACCAAAAGACAGGCTTGCTGAATGGATACAAAAACAAGACCCATATATATGCTGTCTTCAAGAGACCCACTTCAGACCTAAAGACACATACAGACTGAAAGTGAGGCAATGGAAAAAGATACTCCATGCAAATGGAAATCAAAAGAAAGCTGCAGTAGCAATACTCATATCAGATAAAATAGACTTTAAAATAAAGAATGTTACAAGAGACAAGGAAGGCCACTGCATAATGATCAAGGGATCAATCCAAGAAGAACATATAACAATTATAAATATATATGCACCCAACACAGGAGCACCTCAATACATAAGGCAACTGCTAACAGCTCTAAAAGAGGAAATTGACAGTAACACAATAATAGTGGGGGACTTTAACACCTCACTTACACCAACAGACAAATCATCCAAAATGAAAATAAATACGGAAACAGAAGCTTTAAATGACACAATAGACCAGATAGATTTAATTGATATTTATAGGACATTCCATCCAAAAACAGATTACACTTTCTTCTCAAGTGCACACGGAACATTCTCCAGGAGAGATCACAGCTAGGGTCACAAATCAAGCCTTGGTAAATTTAAGAAAACAGAAATCATATCAAGTATCTTTTCCAACCACAACACTATGAGATTAGAAATCAATAACAGGGGAAAAAAACGTAAAAAACACAAACACGTGGAGGCTAAACAATACGCCACTAAATAACCAAGAGATCACTAAAGAAATCAAAGAGGAAATCAAAAAACACCTAGACACAGATTACAACGAAAACACGACGATCCAAAACCTATGGGATGCAGCAAAAGCCGTTCTAAGAGGGAAGTTTACAGCAATACAAGCTTACCCCAAGAAACAAGAAAAATCTCAAATAAACAATCTAACCTTATGACTAAAGGAACTAGAGAAAGAAGAACAAACAAAACCCAAAGTTAGAAGGAAAGAAATCATAAAGATCAGAGCAGAAATAAATGAAATAGAAACAAAGAAAACAATAGCAAAGATCAATAAAACTAAAAGCTGGTTCTTTGAGAAGATAAACAAAACTGATAAACCATTAGTCAGACTCATCAAGAAAAAGAGGCACAGGACTCAAATCAATAAAATTAGAAATGGAAAAGAAGAAGTTACAACAGACACTGCAGAAATACAAAGCATCCTAAGAGACTACTACAAGCAACTCTATGCCAATAAAATGGACAATCTGGAAGAAATGGACAAATTCTTAGAAAGGTATAACCTTCCAAGACTGAACCAGGAAGAAGTAGAAAATATGAACAAACCAGTAACAAGCACTGAAATTGAAACTGTGATTTAAAATCTTCCAACAAACAAAAGTCCAGGACCAGATGGCTTCACAGGCAAATTCTATCAAACATTTAGAGAAGAGCTAACACCCATCCTTCTCAAACTCTTCCAAAAAATCGCAGAGGACAGAACACTCCCAAACTCATTCTATGAGGCCACCATCTCGATACCAAAACCAGACAAAGATACTACTAAAAAGGAATATTACAGACCAATTATCACTGATGAATATAGATGCAAAAATCCTCAACAAAATACAAGCAAACAGAATCCAACAACACATTAAAAGGATCATACAGGCTTCCCTGGTGGTGCAGTGGTTGAGAGTCCGCCTGCCGATGCAGGGGACACAGGTTCGTGCCCTGGTCCAGGAAGATCCCACATGCCGTGGAGCGGCAGGGCCCGTGAGCCATGGCTGCCGAGCCTGCGCATCCAGAGCCTGTGCTCCGCAATGGGAGAGGCCACAACACTGAGAGGCCCACATACTGCAAAAAAAAAAAAAAAAAAAGGATCATACACCATGATCAAGTGGGATTTACCCCACGGATGCAAGGATTCTTCAATGTATGCAAATCAATATGGTGCATCAATTATACACCATATTAACAAATTGAAGAAAAACCATATGATCATCTCAATAGATACAGAAAAAGCTTTTGACAAAATTCAACACCCATTTATGATAAAAACTCTCCAGATAGTGGGCATAGAGGGAACCTACCTCAACATAATAAAAGCCATATACAACAAACCCACAGCAAACATCATTCTCAGTGGTGAAAAACTGAAAGCATTTCCTCTAAGATCAGGAACAAGACAAGGATGTCTACTCTCACCACTATTGTTCAACATAGTTTTGGAAGTCCTAGCCATGGCAATCAGAGAAGAAAAAGAAATAAAAGAAATACAAATTGGAAAAGAAGAAGTGAAACTGTCACTGTTTGCAGATGACATGATACTATACATGGAGAATCCTAAAGGTTCCACCAGAAAACTACTAGAGCTAATCAATGAATCTGGTAAAGTTGCAAGATACAAAATTAATGCACAGAAATCTCTTGCATTCCTATACACTAATGATGAAAAATCTGAGAGAGAAATTATGGAAACACTCCCATTTACCACTGCAACAAAAAGAATAAAATACCTAGGAATAAACCTACCTAGGGAGACAAAAGACCTCTAGGCAGAAAACTGTAAGACACTGATGAAAGAAATTAAAGATGATACCAACAGATGGAGAGATATACCATGTTCTTGGATTGGAAGAATCAATACTGTGAAGATGACTATACTACCCAAAGCAATCTACAGATTCAATGCAATCCCTATCAAATTACCAACAGCATTTTTTTTTTACAGAGCTAGAACAAAAAAATCTTAAAATTTGTATGGAGACCCACAAGACCCCAAATAGCCAAAGCAGTCCTGAGGGAAAAAAACGGAGCTGGAGGAATCAGAGTCCCTGACTTCAGACTGTATTACAAAGCTACAGTAATCAAGACAATATGGTAGGGAAGAGATATGGGAACATATGTATATGTTTAACAGATTCACCTTGTTATAAAGCAGAAACTAACACACCACTGTAAAGCAATTATACCCCAATAAAGATGTTAAAAAAAAAAAAAAGACAATATGGTACCGGCACAAAAACAGAAATATAGATCAACAGAACAGGACAGGAACCTGAGATAAACCCACATACCTATGGTCAACTAATCTATGACAAAGGAGGCAAGGATATACAATGCAGAAAAGACAGTCTCTTCAATAAGTGGTGCTGGGAAAACTGGACAGCTATGTGTAAAAGAATGAAATTAGAACACTCCCTAACACCATACACAAAAATAAACTCAAAATGGATTAGGGACTTAAATATAAGACCAGCCACTATAAAACTCTTAGAGGAAAACATAGGAAGAACACTCTTTGACATAAATCACAGCAATATCTTTTTTGATCCACCTCCTAGAGTAATGGAAATAAAAACAAAAATAAACAAATGGCACCTAATGAAACTTAAAGGCTTTTGCAAAGCAAAGGAAACTACAAGCAAGACGAAAAGACAACCCACAGAATGGGAGAAAATATTTGCAAACAAATCAACGGACATTAAAGGATTAATCTCCAAAATATATAAACAGCTCATGCAGCTCAATATTAAAGAAACAAACAACCCAATCCAAAAATGGACAGAAGACCTAAACAGACATTTCTCCAAAGAAGACATACAGATGGCCAAGAAGCACATGAAAAGCTGCTCAACATCACTAATTATTAGAGAAATGCAAATCAAAACTACAACGAGGTATCACCTCACACCAGTTAGAATGGGCATCATTAGAAAATCACAGACAACAAATGCTGGAGAGGAGTGGAGAAAAGGGAACCCCCCTCTCGCACTGTTGGTGGGAATGTAAAATGATACAGCCACTATGAGAACAGTATGGAGGTTCCTTAAAAAATTAAAAATATAATTACCATATGACCCAGCAATCCCACTACTGGACATATACCCAGAGAAAACCATAATTCAAAAAGACACATGCACCCCAATGTTCACTGCAGCACTATTTACAATAGCCAGGTCATGGAAGCAACCTAAATGCCCATCGACAGACGAATGGATAAAGAAGATTTGGTACCTATAAACAATGGAATATTACTCAGCCATAAAAAGGAAAAAAATTGGGTCATTTGTAAAGATGTGGATGGATCTAGAGACTGTCATACAGAGTGAAGTCAGAAAAATAAATATCGTATATTAACGCATATATGTGGAAGCTAGAAAAATGGTACAGATCAACCGGTTTGCAGGGCAGAAATAGAGACACAGATGTAGAGAAAAAACATATGGACACCAAGGGGGGAAAGCAGCAGTGGGGGTGGGGGTGATGGGATGAATTGGGAGATTGGGATTGACATATATACACTAATATGTATAAAATAGATAACTAATAAGAACCTGCTGTATAAAAAATGAATAAAATTCAGAAATTCAAAAAAAAAAGAACTGAAGAAAAAATAATTCCAAAAATGGCCAGCTATTTGCTGTAGCTACAAGTTTTACAGATTATGAGTGTGGTAGATGCATTCAACGTACTTTTTAATGCTTCCTTCACGAGTGACATGGAAAAGGTATATTGGGATGAGGCTTAGAATACTAAGAAATATAAGCATGTCAAATTTACACAGCTCATGATTCTTCAATTTCATAAACTTTAACTGGCTTAAAGTCAGTCCTCCTATCATAACTCCTCCCAAATTTTCAGGAATGCCAGGAAATATTGCTTGTATTCCACTAAATCTTTTCAGTGCTATGGTAACAAGTACATTTTAGCATGATGCAAGCAGTCAGAATGTTATTTGGTTAACAACTCAAAAGATTTAACATGTGAATAATCATCAAAGTATCTTTTACAGTGGAGCTCAGTGATACCACAGTACCAAATGCATTAATGTTAGGCTCCCTAAACATATGAACTCAATTCAAAACCAAATACCCTGGGAACTTCCCTGGCGGTCCAGGGGACATGGGTTCAATCCCTGGTCAGGGAACTAAGATCCCACATGCCATGCGGTGTTGCCAAAAAGAACCACTAAATGCCCCAAAGGAAACCCAGGAAGAACTACTATAAGGAAGAAAAGAGAAAAATAGAGTTTAAAGATAGCTAATGACCAAAAGATATACCTAAGGTAAAAGGTGAGATCTCAAGTGATTTGTCTACTGACCATCAGCCAGTTTAGACTTTTTAAATGTTAAAAAAAGCGTAGGAATTTGCACTATTATTTGTCCTTGGGACAATACCAAGGACAAATAATTGCTTTCTATGTCTTTTACAGACCAAGAGTAAAAGCCCTGGCCCTAACTGTCACTGAAAGTTTCAACCCAAGTATTCTAAATCAAACAGTCTCCTTTCCCAAGTTGTAAAAGCATAACCGCTTCTTCCTGTGAAAAATTTTCAGCATATTTGTTCATCATATATACTTATGGCTTACATATTTATTCATCCTGCTGCAATTCCATTAATCAAAAAAGTTACGTAAAACCCAAAATACTGATTTAGGCAGTATTAGGTAAAACATGCTAGAAAACTTAAAAGATATGGCAACCCCATCCCTTCTGAGAATGGACACATGTGAGGGGGGAAAATCAGTGGCAGGGAAAATTATCCTATATCACAGTATTCTAACTTGCTATCATGGTTACGTCTTGATACTACAATAGCAGTGAGGACCAAAACCAATTTCATTTGTAATGTCCCTACCCAGGAATCTGAACGTGTAGCAGGCAATCAAATATTTATTTATGGTCAGTAACATCTTAAACCTTGAGTCCCTTAAAAAAAGGAAAACAAAAACATTCAGTAAAACTTTCAACATTCCATCTATGTTGAATGAGAAAAATTAAACATTTCTTAAGGAATGTCATCAACTTCTAGTTCTCAACTTGAACCGAGCTGTTCCATCTTTAACAGATTCATAACCAATACTAAAATTTTCTAATCAATTACTAATTACAACTAGAGAAGCTGCCTTACTAAGTTTGATTTATGTACTAACACACAAAAGGGAAAATACAATAAAGTGTGTTGATGTTCTCATATACAAAGGCAAACATTTTGAAAGGGAGTGTTAATTTATAGAGAATGTTGAAGTACTGCTCTACTAGCCTATTTTTTTAAAAGATCAGTTATATATGCAAACACCTTTTTTTCTATCTTAAATCTACTGGGTTGTCCCTTTTAACTCAAAAATAGCTCTGGTTTAATAAACACAGCTCCAAATAACTTAAAGGAATAAAACACTTTATTTTAAAAATTCAAATACGCTTCAGATGAAAGCTGCCCCTTTACTGAACACCCACAAGTTCCAAGCATTGTACAAAACATTAAAACATTTGTTCATACTCTTTTAGAGCAAAACTGCCTCTTCTGCCACACTCGTTTTTGCATGATGTTGACATTTTAGCTCCACTGTCATAAAATGACCAGCTCTTCAAGACTTGATCATGAAACGAGTTTCTGATCCATAGATGTAGATCATGAGGTTAATGCCGAAGTCAACTGGCGAAGTTTCTCTGTCAACTGTTACACTTAATGTCCCCTTCCTGATTAAGAGAAAATGAAAGTATTAAGGGTACAGAAAAATGAATATTTAATAATACTATTACCCAAAACTCAAGTCTAAAATCAGCATTAGTTCTTGTAAGGTTTAGCAAAAGTATTTTACCAAATTTAACTGTCATTTGTATTATACTTTTTTGTTTTTCAAATTAATAATACAGCAAAGTAAAGTAGAAGTAGGTGAAAAAATTCAAAGGGAAAAGTGATATAAAATGAAACTATCTATTAGGCTAAAGCACAGAACACCATGGTGTTCTCTATGTACTTGCTGGCAAACAGAAATAAAAGTTGGTAGACATTACCACTTCTAGAAATTCAGTCATTTAAAGTTTTTTTTCCACTCACCTCTAAAACCACCACCCCCTCTTCCTCCTCTGAAACCTCCACCTCCACTTCCTCTTCCACCTCTAAAACCACCTAAAAATAAAGGAAACATTCATTAACTGTAACTTATCATATTTTGATAAGCCTGTAAATATCAATATAATTCTTGCAATAGTAATGAATATATATTCACATATTTGACCTTACAGAAAATTTTAAGATAAAAATGGAGAAACTATCCAGCAGCAGGCTAAAATCCTAGGTTACAACTTTTTAAACAAGCTTTCTGTTTTAATAAATTAGAAAAGCTTGTTACTTTAAAGGTCAATTTAGCCCTACCATTAAATGCATGAGTACCTCAACTTTTGCTTATTATATATACTTTTTAAATTGTTTTTATCCTAAGAACAAAGGGTAGCAGGTATGGGTGGTTTAGCTCTGGGGATACTACCATAAATACAATGTTTAAGGTCAATGGAGCTGCAAACAGATCAACACTGATGGTCACATGCTGATGAGCCTTGAAATTTAAAATTTTTAAAGCATTTTTTTCTATTATCCAACACGTTTGGCTTCCTATTGCAGTTTCTATTTTTACTCATTTTGGGGGCTAACTTTGTAAAGAATGATGAAATATAAAAAGAGAAATTATAAAATGAGGAAACACACACATACTTCCAAAATACTGATATAAAAAAATTAAGATTTTAAGAAAATATAGTTGTGAATGCTTTAAAATGTCATATACGAGACTGAATATAAAACAGAAATGAGGGGATCTCCATTCATCAAATTCTTAAAGGGGTACTCCCAAAAATACTTAAAGATATATGTTAATATCTCTTAAGAGATTATCTCCCAGCTATTTGGACCCCAAAAAGGTACATTTAAGGAGTGAAGTGATAATTACATTGAGAGGCAAAAGTGAGAACAGGATTCTCTCTTTTCTGACCCTGTCCCAGAAGCTGTCCAACCCCGCTGTGCAGCTCCTCTTCCTCATCTCTTTGGCTCTGCCCATCACCCAGTCACCCACCCACCACACCATTTGCAGATCTAAGCACAGCCAATGCTGTATCCCACCTCATCCCCAGCCCTGCTCATCATCCAACTGCCCACAATGATGAATGTACCCAAGCTGTGGGGAAATACATATATCAAAATACTGAAATCAAAGCAATGAACTTATTGTAATAGTCTTTGGCATGACATCAGAAGATACGGGTTTTATTTCTGAGCTGCCAATTGTGTGATTAGAGCAAATTAACTTCTGTAAGCCTGCATTTCCTCATCCATAAAAAAAGGATATCACCCACCTTCACAAGGTTTTGCTAAATATTAAAAGAATATACTTGGATGTTAAAAGAATATATGACCAGCTCTTGGCATATAATCACCACTCAATGATGTTAACTAAAAATTTAAAATTCAATTAAGATAATACTATACTTTACAGAAACTTAGCATTACTACTATGGTAATGTGCCAAGATTGGAAGCAGCTTTATTAAAAAAGACAAATAAGCATAAGGGAGGTCCGCCTCTATACAAAACTAAATTGTGCTATACAAGTTGGCTGCTGCTTTGAAATCTCATTAGAAATCTCCCCCGCAGGTAACTTACCACCCCTCGCACCTCTGCCACCTCCGCCTCTTCCTCCGCCTCTTCCTCCTCCTCGACCTCCCCTGCCACCGCCTCTGGGAGGCCCCTTCTCACCCGGAGGTCGAGGTAGAAACCTCTGCAACGGCAGCAGCTTATATGGGTCTATATAAAACTGGAAGTATAACAGAAATAATTAGTGTGATGTACTTCACACTCATTATGTCCAAAACTGAATTCATTATCTTCCCCTAATTCCCTTCTTCTCCAGTATTGCCCATTTCAGTGAATGGTGACACCATCCACAAAGCTGTTGCAATCAGACATCTGAAAGATGGTGATATTTTTTACTTCAACTTCAACAGCTAACCAATTACCAAGACCTATCGATTCTACTTCCTATATCTCTCATAAAACCATCCACTTTTCTCCATTTCCACTCTTTCAGGACTAAAGCAACAGCATCCAACCTGGCCCCTTCACACACGGTACTAACCTCTTTCCAGGGTGCTCTTTTATTTTTCTAACACTCTCTTTTAAGTATAACTTTAACCGTATATATCCTGATAGTTAAAAACAAAATGAAGACTAAAGTCTAAATCCTTTCCCATGACCTGAAGGCCTTAAGTAATCTAGCCCCCGCCTACCTTGCTAGTCATTACTTCACAACTTTCCCCACCCCTCCTAAATGTTCTGTGTCCAAGCTCTACCTCTGCCTTTTTCAGATCCTTAAGGTGGCTTTACTGTCAGACTTGCACACGCTGTTTTCCTTACTTGAAATGCACTTTCTCCTCCTCTGTGACTAGAGCAGTGGTTCCCAAGTGCTAACCTAACCTTCATCAAAGTCATCCAGAAGTTTCCTTTTAAAAACTGAATCCTCGTCCCTACCTAACACCTACTCAGTCAAACTTCTAGAAGTGGGACTTAGAAATACATCTACTTAAAAGCTCCCCCAGGTAATTCTGACGTGCAACCAGGTTTGGGAGTCACCTGTGGTCAACTTTCAGGTCTCTGCTTCAAACTCACATTCTCAGAAAGCCAATGCACTAAATTTGGTCTCACTACTAACATTCTCATACCCACATGTATTACTCCTTTACAGCATATATCATAATGTTATTGAAATATCTGTGAAATCATTTAATATCTGATATCTCCTAAATAATATAAGCTTTATAACTTAACATTATACTTAGAATGAAAGCTTTTCAACAAGATTTGTACATAAAATAAAAAATGTACTCCAGCAGTTACAGAATTGCTAATATGACCACAGGTTACTTTCTGAAAACCTAAATTAAACACATTACTTTTAAAGATTAGTAAGTTCAATGTCTAAAGTACAGAACATCTCAGTTTAAGAGCTTCACTAGTGATACACTGGGGAAGTCTCAAGTGCCTTAAGTAAAACTGTCCTAAGGTAGATCATTCGTTTATAAAACCAAGGATCTAGGTATCATAAACTTGACTCACCTTCTGCAGTTTTTTAAAGGAAGATGCCTTCATGTTCTCTGACAATTTAACTGAAAAATACTATTAATTTTATTAAGGAATAAGCAATTAATATCAGATAATCTTCTGAATTCACGTGTAATTTTTAAAATAACAAGGTTAGAATATACAGAAATATTTAGGAAAAGTAAGAATTGAGCCTCCAAACAGAAGTGAAATTTTAATTTTTGTTTTAAAACTTCCAATTCCACCATCCTATTGCAGTGGCATCATCACATCCAAAGCAAAATACCTCAACCCTGTGGCACTGATCCAAGTGCCAATCATTTCTAAAACCTTCCAAAAAGGAAGTCACACTTATAAGGCCTATCTTTTCAATATATGTGAAAATACATCCCCCCTCTTGATTCTCCTTTATGGTCCAATCTTAGCAATACTCCATCCACTTTAATGAAGCAGCAAGTTTAGTTTAATCAATACTTAACCCCAGAAAAAACAGTAACCTTTTAATGAGACAGCTACATCTTCCAATTAAAAAGGATACAAAATCTCTAAGTTGTCCAAATATTTCATCCACTTTTCCAATTTGTTCTTTGTTTTCTAAATAAACTGGAGCATTGAAATAAGGCACCTTATTTTCATCTGTGGTACATTTACAAACTATGTCATCCTCACAGGGGTGCAGGAACTCTCCTAATACTGAAATAGGACATGAAAATGTTAAAATATAACATTTTCAAATGATATTGACCAACCTCTTCTGGAAGCTTTCCTCTTGGCTGCCTGGGATTTCACCATATCTGTTCTGAGGCAGAAAAGCCTTCCTGGGTTAGTATACCAACTCCACAAAATACTAGCCATGTGACCTGGGGTACGGGTCTCACCTTCCCTGTGCTTCAGTGTCTTCATCTTTAATGTAGGGCTAACAACAGTACTGACACCTAACATATAGTATTGTGAAGATCAAGTGCAATAATAAATGTCAAGTGCTTAGAAAATGCCTGGCATACTGAGACCACTCAATCTACAATAATAGTTATTTTACTATAATAACTATTATTATTTGATTAAACAACACTACGCCTCATTCTATTGTCTCTTCCTTCTCCCCATCCCTAAGTCTAAGTCAGTCTTTGTTGTTCTCTAGCCCTTTCTTTTTTTCTCCCCTTTCCTAAGTTCCTACTACCACCTCTTCACCAATGACTCTTCGATCTTTTCCAAGGAAGTCTGGAATCTCAAAATAACTACCTATATATCTGACTCACAGTCACCCAAACTAAAATACTCAGCATATTCCTGCAAAACCGACTCTCAATTCCTATCACCCAAGCTCAAAACCTGGAGCCTTTTATCCCTAGTATTAGCCAAGTTCTACTGAGTCTGCTTCCACTGAAATATCTCTCCCATCGAACCCTTCTTTTTTTCCTCACTTTCACCATGCTCTGATGTGTCATGCATGGACCGCTATGGGGCGAGGACCTTTGACTCTAGCCGTTGACCTCTTCAAACCATTTTGCATACTGATCCATCCTACTCTTTATATTAGACTCTGTTCATCCTTTCTCTTCTTTGATGTAGGCTTCTACCATCAAATCTGTCTCACTTTCCATGACTTCCATCCTACCTTTTTGATAATTACTCCAAAACTCCTCTAATTAGGTCTTTTTCTTGACTGCCCCCAGTAGTTTCCCTTCTGAGCAAGTTTTATTACTCACTTCACTTAGTTATGAGTAGAAATTAAAAGCATGGGCTTTGGGGTCAGGAAACCTGGCTTTGTATCTCAAATACATCACTTACTGATCACTTCTCACTATGACCCTAAAAAAGAAACTTAACGCTGAATCAGTTTTCTTATCTGTAAAATGGGGACAGTAGGGGTAAACGCACAATATTACGTAGTTGTATCTCCCTTTCAGCCCAAACCCAAATTCCATCTCCACGATGCATTCTAACTGTCCTTCAGCTTTCTTATCTCCCTCTTACTTCTACAGCACGATTATACGTCACTTTACAGCCTCTCCAGAAGCTTGACTCCCCGATCAAGCAGCAACCTCCGTAGGAGAGCGAGCTGCTGGATCTATCTTTCAGCACCTGACTCCCAGTCAAACTTACTAATAACACAAACCCACAACCTCCGTCCCCCGACCCCACTCCACCCTCGCCCCCCGGTGGGCCAAGCTTTGAAGCCTACTTACAAACTACTTGCTCTGGAGGTCCGTGGTCCTGGCCTCTGTTAAAACCTCCGCGGCCGCCCCCTCGTCCAAATCCTCCTCTGCCGCCGCCGCCGCCGCCTCTGAAATTGCCGCCGCCTCCACCTCGGAAGTGGTGGTTGCTGCTGCCGCCGCGACCGAAGCCGCCACCTCGACTAAAGCCTCCGCGACCTCCCCCACGAAAAGACATGCTCGCTCCCACCTGGTTAGAAAAGCAGGGCGTGCCTTTCAGTCACTGTGGCCTCTGGGGGCACCACCAAACCCCTCTGAGCCTCAGTCAGAAACCACAGAAGTAGACAACAATAATAATAGCAACCCTGCCACCTCACCCATGGCCAGGCGGCCAGCGACGAGCCCGAAGAGTGAGCGTCCCCTCCCCATAGCCCTGTGAGCGCTGACTATCCACTCACCAGCCCCGTCACCCCCGGTGAGTACTTCCTCCCCCAGCTGGCAGCAAGGTCTTCAGACGCATTCCCCCCCTCCCTCCGCTGGGTTCCACCTCCAGCATCCTCAGACCACTCTGCCTCTCCCGCCACTCACCGGCGCCACGTGCACCTCAGGCCCGGAGGCTCACACCCTCCCGCCCGGTACTTCCGCCGCACAATTCGGCCACCGTACCGACACAAAACGGAGGTAGGGAGGGAACCAAATAGAAACTCGAATAACTGGTTCAGAAAGCCAGCCAGTCACCCGCGGAATCAGGGACGCTGTCACCTGCCCGAAAAAGCCTTCAGCGATGGAAGGGTATCAATAATATCTAACGTCAACCGCTACTTTACGACAGTTAGGTCTATTTGCCTCCGGGAAGTGGAGGAAGTGACGTACAATAGCGGCGTCCTTTGCAGCGTGACGTTGCAGGAAGTGCCGCCCCGCGGCGTTGCCCTTGGCGATGGCTGGCGTCAGGGACCGCCCCTCTCCCAGCGGATCGGCTTGTACCTGGTGGCAGCTGAGTGGCCGTGCAACTTGTCCTCTCAGGCTACGCTGCAGTCCCCTCGCTCGTCAATTGGTTGCGGCTCCAGCAACTGTGCTGCCGGTGGCTCTGAGGACGTTTGAGCCGCGCTCTGCCGGGAGGTGGATCTGGCCGCGTCGGAACTTAGTGGAAGGGGTTGTCTGCGTTCTTTCGAGTCGCTTGTTTCTTCCGGATCTTTCGAAGTACGCGAGATTGTGGGCAGTACTGTGCCCGTCGTTTTGTACTATGGTTTCACGAAAGGAAGAAAAAAAAGTGTGTGCGCGTGTGTGTGTGTGTGTGTCTGTGTCCTTTTAAAGAAACTGTTACCTGACAGAAAGCCAGACCATGTTTTTGTCTTTTGTACCAGATAGTTTATTCCTTTGTCAAGTACGTTTTCAGCCCCGCAGGACACTGCCTATACCACAAGCCCCTCTCACCTTCTGTCTTTAAGTCCTTGATATTTGACTTCAACTTCCGCTAAAACTTCTCTCCCAAAGAAGGCTGGCGACCTTCTATTTGTTAAATTTGGTTGGTCTCTTTTCACTCGAATCTTCTGAGACCTTACCTTGATATTTAGCGCAGTCAACCGCCTCTTTGAAAGAGGGTGGGGATTGGTACCTTTTTTAGAGGGTTATTTTCATATTGGAAGAACTTCGTAAACTTAACTATGGAAATAATTAGGAATCACAGTATGTCTTCTACACTAAAGTGTAAGCTTCTTGAAAAAGCATCAGTCATATAGATAAAAAAATTTTGGTAAATGAACTTTTATTCAGATTTGATAAATGTACTTTAAATTCTATACATCATACAGAGGTAGAATTATTCATAACTGCCCTGCTCTATTTTACTCTGTTTACGTTCAATGTTTTACCTCCATTTGGTGTCCCAGTATTATCCTCAACTCAGTGTGATGAAACCATTGAACTTTTATGGGACCTTCAAGATTACGTGGTGCCCCTTTATCTTATGTGTAAGGAACTGACAGAGAAGCGAAGTAACTTCCCCAGCTAGTTAGAGGGACAAAGTGGAACGATGGATTCTCACAGCCCTCAGTCCTTTGCTGTACCACCAACCCCAGTCTCACTCCTTGCTCTCTCCAAATTATTCATCATTCCAGTTACCTGTTTGTCCTCATGGTAGCATCGTACTCTTGGTTTCTGCATCTTTGGACTCAAGCCTTTGCGCACTCTCCATCATCTTTGTCACCATCCCCACCCAACCTTAGTTGCAGTCTCTTTTATCTAAAGCGCTCAATTTCTGTTCATTCCATCTAAAGCTTGTACTGTTGTTACAGGCCTTCTGTTGCCACTACCACACTTTCCTCTGTTATTCCTAACTGAAATCACCCAGTATAATCTACGGCAACTCAAAAGTTGAGAAATAATTACAGTGAACTATAACTTCCTCACGTTCTGAGCATCTTTGTTGTCTCAAATTAAATGCTTCCAGGCTTTTCTTCCTCCCATCTGTACTGCATGTGATGACATACTGAACTTATTAAAAGTTTCCTCGTACCATAGCCATCCTCAGGATCCCAAATAGTTCTCCATTTCCTTTGACAACAAGTCTAAAGTAAAATCTCTACATTGACTAGGCCTTCTATATAATTAATTTTATTTCCCTCCAGTGCTGTACACCATTTCTCTGCCCCATCAGGCCAGCATCATTGCCTTGCTTCTTTTTTCCTGCCATTGGCAATCACTTCCTTCTTGGAAAAGCTCCATTTGCCATCCATTAGACCAGCCTTTTTCTATCTTTTTACCCTGGAAGAACCATTGAAGTAATTTTTATGTCTCAGAAAACCCTGTATAATATAAATATATATGTAATATAAACATATATATACATATATATATATATATCCATCCTAGTACATTAACACGATCAGCAGCTTATAGACACGTAGACATGGTAGTCCAATAATAATTGTCAATGCTCTTTTTTTCAATTGTAGTAAAATACACATAACATAAACTACCACATTAATCATTTTGAAGTGTATAGTTCAGTGGTTCACATTGTGTAACTTGGTGCTCTTTTGAGTAGAGAATGGTGTTTTTCTATGAATCTGTTTATTTTTGTCCAACTTACTACCCTACTCTGTGTAGTTCCCCCCTCTCACAAAGGATCTCAATTCTTTTTTTTAATTTTTTTATCGAAGTAGAGTTTCTGTACAATATTATATAAGTTACAGGTGTACAATATAGTTATTCATAATTTTTAAAGGTTATACTCCATTTATAGTTATTTTAAAATAGGATATCAATTCTGATGCAAATTAAGTGGGAGAGGAAACTTCAATTTTTCATTTAATTTATTAGATTGCAAAAATTGATTTTAATGAATATTAATCATTTTATAGGCCTATATGTGCATAAAATGTTATTTTTGAAACTAAAGAAAATAATGTGAAATCTTTGCTTGTCTTTTGCTACGTATATGGTCAATTCTGAGTCGATCTTGAGACTCACATACACAGATCTCATTTTCAACTGAAATAAGATTATTTCAGTTACTGTTTTTAAGCTCAAAGAAAAAGCTTGCTCACACAAGTAAGAAGTTGGAAAGTACAGTAAAATGTTTATTTCGTATGAATGGCAGGATACTCTTTCACAAAAATCCAGAACTTGTAGAAAGGCAAATCAGTTAAGTTTCATCTTATGTTTATAATCATAATCTTACAAACTCTCCCTCTTCTCTCAAAGTCAGGTTGAGGAGCAGATTCAGAGAAAGGAACCCTCATTCAGTCATTTACTTGTGTTAAAGGGAGGGAAAATATGGTTCAGTTTTGTTCTGCAATTCCCTCAGGTGGTTTGGTCTTAACTTGAGACCCTCACTCTAAAGTGCAAGCAACAGTAGAAACATTTCAAGATTTTTTTGGCCGTATGATTTTTCCAGAGTTTCAGTTTCCATTTAAAACCAAGAATCTTGTCACTTGAAATCAAGATATCTTCTCCAGACCCTAGTATTCCCACAGTTCACTTTTCAGCTGAAGCATCCTGTTAAGAACCAAAATCAATATTAGTTTCTCTTACTGTATAACAAATTACCCCAAAACTTAATGGCTCAATGTAATAAACATTATCTTGAATAATCTCCGTAAGTCAGAAATTCAGGAGCAGCTTAGCTACGTGGTCTGGCTCTAGGTCTCATGACGTAGCAGTCATGATGTTGACTGGGGCTGCAGTCATCTGAAGGCACGACTGGGAGTGGAGGGTCAATCTCTGAGGTGCCCTCAGTTCCTTGCCACGTGGGCTTCTTTACAGAGCGCTTAAGCATTCTCATGACATGGCAGCTGTCTTCCCCCAGAACAAATCTCTTAAGTCATAAGATTTTATGCATGTGGCAGATTTCTGTGGTCTCTGTCCAGATTTTTACACAGTTTTTTTAAATGTTCTCAGGTAAACTGGTCTTTGATAAGGTTAATCATTTTTGTATCATTATCCAGAATTTTTTTCATTTCAGCTCCAAAAGTTTCTACCAGCAACTCTCCTGGAGGAAAGAAGGGTGTTGTGAATTCATTAGAATTTTCTCTTTTAAGAAAGTGAACCATCTCAGGGAACAATGCTCAAATCATTGACAGGGCACCGTTGGTCAGTTGCCAACACATTTCTTCCAAGATGTACCTTTTGTTTCCAATATGAAGACAAAACAGTAAATGTATCTTGGCCTTTGCTTGTTTTGGGCAGCATTTTATAGCAGAAAAATTTTCTCAAATTTCACTACAATTTACATCTTATAAGTGCTATCATATGACATTTGTTGTTGAAATCTATTGATCCATCAATCTGGATAAAAGGTTGTTTTTGGTTTATTATACAAAACCTCTTTAGCATCATGTGACATGTCATCAATTACATCAATTTATCAAACTTTGAGAGTGAAACCTTTCTAGTTTCTCATATAATGTCTTATCCTGACATTTTGCTCTCTCTAAATTTACATACTAGAATTGTGAGGTTCTTCCCAACTCTGGGTTTTTTTTCCTTTTTTAGTCAAAAAGTTCTGCCACTTGATAACTGCCTTTCTAAAAGGTGACTTTTTTTAAACAAGTTTTTTACTCTGGGATTCCAAAGGCCATTTGAAATTATTTGCTCTCTTACTGTGATTTGAGTGTCTTTTCAATTTTTCTGGAGCCATTGCTGCACTTACAAGTTTTGATTCTTTATTACTATCAGAATTACCTAGGCCTAGAATTCTCTTTCATCTCCCACTTTGTCTTCAAAAATCACCACATTGAACTCTAAGTCATGTTTATAAAACAGGTGTTAATAAAGTGTAAAACAATCAAACTAAAAAAGGAAATCAGAAAAGAAAAATGAAATCGTTATAACAATTCACTATTAACATACAAGCTGTATCCATGCATTACATTTTATTGATACGTCTCTTAAGTCTCTTTTATTCTTTATCAGTTTTCTCTCCTTATTTTCTTTTCATGGCATCTACTTGTTGTAGAAACTGAGTTTTTTATCTTGTAGAATTTCCCATCTTCTTGGTCATATAAACCATGTTTCTCTGTCCTCTGTGTTTCCTGGAAACTGGTAGTTGCCTGGTAGTGAGATCTGGAGAATCGATTATGTTCAGGTTCAATTTTTTTTTTCCAAGAACACTTCTTACAGCATCACACGAGGAGGCACATGACATCTGGTTGTTTCTCTTTGGGTGTTGTTAAGATTGATCAGTGGGATCAGTATATCACCCTGATCCATCTGTGAGACAGTTCCCTGCCAGCTTTTCACCTGCCGGCTTCAGCAGCTATCAATGATCCTCATCTAGATTCGTCTATTCATGAGGGATTGCAAAATGGTGATATGCTAATTTTATCATTCCTTTAGCAATTATTAGCTGACATAAAGAACTTTTCTTCATTATTTTTTAATATTTATTTTTACTTAAATCCTTTGTTATCATTGTCCTTTTTAATGCTTAAATTGTTTCATCTTTGGCTGCGAGAAACCCTTCAAGTTTGGTCCTATGTCTGTTAATACCACTTACTAGCCTCTGATAGCTTCTTTGCTCTCTGACACCAGATGTCTCTATCTAACATATCTTACACATTTCCTGCCCCAGCCCTTTCTTTAGGGAGCCCTTGTTCCTTTTAGTAGGAAAGGGTATGTAAAGAACACAGTCTGGAACTAAGGGGTGGTCATTGCTTCTGGATTATCACGACTTCTATGCCTTATCATTGGACAGAGATAGGAGATATCTTTAGTACATATTTTTAGAAAGAAAGAAAAAAAAACATGGTTTGTACTGATATGTCCAAAGTTAATACTAAAGGGTTTTTGCTTCTTTTGAATTTAAACGTGTGCCTCTCCTACCCTGAAATTATGACATTAACGTAATTACTTATTTACTTGAGCCTATATACATATGTATGTGTGTGTGCATAAAATGTTGTCAAGTGTTAATGCTACTATTAACAGACTGCTGAATCCTATTTAAGATTTTGTTTGTATCAGTTTGCTGATATTTTGTTTAGGATTTTTGCACCTATAGTCATAGATGAGGTTGGTCTTCCTTTTCATTGTGCCGTACATACTGGTTGTGTAGCTTCTGACTACAGAGCACTGTGTGGATGATTGTGTAGGAGAAGGTGGGGTGGGATGTGAGGCCTTGGGAGATTGCCTATAACTTGCTTTTTTAAGTGCAGAGATACCCTGAACCCCATGAAGTTGTACCTGGAATGGTTCTCTGCTTCTCCTGCCCCAGTGTTCACTCCAGGGGAACTAGGTTAGAACATGCACTGCAGAGAGCCTTTTGTAGGCTTTATCCTGGAGCAAATGCTGAAGTAGGTTTCCTGAAGAATGGGGTACTGGCTCAACTGTTTTGCTCTTTGTTTAATTGATTACCTAGTCTATCACTTCTCACAGATTCCACTGTCTTTATTTACTTTGTGGTCTCCCTTATTCTGGATACAATTGTTGTCACTTACATCCGTTTAACATTTCAAAACCTCCTTTAAGTTTTGCAGTTAGTCTCTTCCTCTCTGTTTTATGTCTTCCAGTAAATCTTCACTGTTTGTATCCTGTTGATGGACTCCCTCTTCATTTTTCAATGGTGCAGTGGAATTATTTTTATATTTATTTTTACTGAGATGTTGGAAGGGAAGAGATGTAAACTATATAGAATGTCAGTCACTGTGAGCCATTTATTACATTTTCTATTTGTTAATTGCTGACAGATTAGGAAAAGTCATTTTCTTATGTTGATTGTGTATCCAGTTGCTTTAATAAGCTTTGACTTTAGGTCTAATAGTTTTCAATTAATTTTATCTAAGTAGACAGTCATTTCATCTACAAATAATGGCAATTTTGTCTCTTCTACTCCAATATTTATAATTTTTTTCATGTTTATTCCCTCCAATAACAGCAGTATTGAAATATTGCATCCTTGCTTTTATTCCCAGTTCTAATGGGTTTGGCTCTAGTGTTTCACCAGTGTATATGGTGTTTACTGTTGGTTTCTACCCTTTATCAGGTTAATGATATTTGTTCTTTTCCTAGATTGCTCACTTTTTTTAAAATTAAGAATTGGTGTTAAACTCATATCAAATACCTTTTCCATATCTTGTGATATAATTATACAGACTCTCTTATTTAATCTATTATTTTAATTAAAGATTTTAATATACTGAATTACTCTGATATCCTAATGTTGAACACCCTCGTATTTCTGAAATGGTCCCCACTTGGTCATGGCACGTTATTCTTTTACTATATTGTGGTTTATGGTATATGGTTTGCTAACATTTTATTTAGGGTCCTTGCATGTATATTAATAATTAAGAGTAGCTTATAGATTTCTTTCAGAGGCTTGTCTTATCCAGTTTTGGATGAGTATATTAGAGTATTGCTAATAAGTTGGAGAGGTTTTTATCTTTTTTCATGTTCTGGAAAAGTTTAAATAACAGAAGAATGATCTTTCCTAAAAGAGTTGGTAAAACTTAGTATCTTGGGGGGTTTAAATCTTTAACTTCTCCATGTCTTCTTAGCTATTAATTTATTTGAATTTTCTATCTCTTCCTGAGTCAATTCCAATAATTCTATTTTCCTGGAAATTTTCTTCCAGATCTTCAGATTATTTCATAAATTGCACATGATTTTATCACTTAAGGTTCTTAAGTGACAAGCCACCAAACCAACTCTGGCTAACTTTAGTAAAAGAAAATTCACTTGGAAGATAATAGGATGTTTACAGTACTGACAGGTGACTAAGCACCTAGGCTTAAGAACTAAAGATACTTAACAAGGCCAAAAGGAATCAAAAGAAGCTTATCTTATAGCTGAAGCAGTCTAACCAGTATGCTGCTGCTGCTTCTGCTGCCTCAATAAATAATTCACAACTGTTTCTTTGTCCTCTTATCACTTAACTCAAGACTCAAACACCAGAGAGAGGGAGAGAGAGAGAGAGACTCTTTGATCAGTCCTTGGGCTATAAAAAGGAATGGAAAGAGGCTGGATATGGATTTCTCAACTTCCATTTGGAAAGCAGGTGCCTGGAATTACTCTCCCACCAAAACAACTCATAATAGAAGAAAGATAATTCCACACAGAAAATTGGGAACCTATTATGAAGGATAATGGATGTTGGCAGCCCCCTAAAAATGTCCACTTAAATAGCTTTCCCCTAAAATTGTTTTACTCTCTCTTTTCAAAAATTATTTCTCAGAATGACTCGTGTTGGGCTTCCCTGGTGGAGCAGTGGTTGAGAGTCCGCCTGCCGATGCAGGGGACATGGGTTCGTGACCCGGTCTGGGAAGATCCCACATGCCGCGGAGCAGCTGGGCCCGTGACCCATGGCCACTGGGCCTGCGCGTCCGGAGCCTGTGCTCCGCAACGGGAGAGGCCACAACAGTGAGAGGCCCACATACCACAAAAAAAAAAAAAAAAAAAAAAAAGACTCATGTTATTTATCAAGTCTACTACTTTTTTACTTTTTGGTTTATTTACTATTGCTTATGTCTTTATTAGTTCCTTTCTATTATTTTAATTCTTTTTGTTATTTTTTTAATGGTATCCTGAGTTGCATGCTTAGTTCATTTTTTTCAGTGCTTTTTTTGTTATAAAATTTTTAACATAACTTGGATATATAAATGTCTCTTTGTTTTCTTCTTTCTAAGCTTAGAAATTTCACCCCCTACCTAAGGTTTAATATTTGTTTCAATAAAATTTCTTTTAGAGGTAAGAACCTTGATTCTAATTTTAGCAATATTATAAAGTATATCAATAAGAATTTGGTCAGGAAAACCAAAACCACTATAAGTATTTTAAGTAGAAAAGAATATTGGAATATTTGCATTCTTGTGGGATGAACAACAGTATACATTTAGAATTTTTTCATAGGTCTTATGTCCCAACTTCTGCCATAATAAAGTCTGAAGAAATCTGGGTATCATGTGGACTTCTTATAAAGCATTACATTGTTTTATTACATTAATGGCATTACCTTAATCAGAGCAGATAAGCAAGAGGTGGCTAACATACTGAATGCCTTGATTAGACACACATGCTCCAGAGGTGATACATCCTGGCACATCAGTAAAATTTTAGGAAAACAGGGCTCAGAAACCTTCCAGAACATATTCTCTAAATAAAAAGATAAATTATTTTGTCTTGTACTTCATTTCACAAAGAAGGAAGCACAAAATTTAGTGAGCCTTTTTGGGGATATTCCCTTTGGGGAATATTTGACTTCTGGGCAAATATTTCACACTGAAGAATAGTTCATTGGCTACCAGAGCAGGAAAGAGTTCACTAATCCAGAAGACCCTGCAGTGTTGGAGGTATCAGTGGTGGGAGAAAACATTGTGGAGTGTTTGAGGAAGACTCTGGGAGAACTACAATACAGGACCCTGGGGTTCTGGAGCAAGGCCATGCCATCTGTAGCAGAGAATTATATTCTTTTTGAGAAACAACCTAGGCACTACTGAACCCTGGTAAATGTGGAACAACCGAACATGACACTGTGTCACCTTGTGGCAGAGATGCCCGTTATGAGCTGGGTCCTAACAGACCCATGAAGTACAAAGCTGAGGAGGCCTAGCAAAAACATAAGATGAAAATGTTACATCTGGAACCAAATACAAACAGCAAAAAAGGGCACAAAGTACATGAGCAGGTGGCCCCAATTCCCCCCTTTCCCCCAAATCCAAACCGTTGCACCTGTGTTCCTCCCTCAGCTCACACCTGTGGCTCTGTGGGGACTCTGGTAATGACCAGCTAAAGGAGGAGGGAAAAGTTTGGGTTTGGTTCACAGATGGGCTCAGTATGTAGGTACAACCTGAAAATAGCAGCTGCATTACAGCCATACTTGATAATGGTTCTGAAAGACAGTGGTGAAAGAAAGTCATCCCCGTGGGCAGAGCTTCAGGTGGCACACCTGGCTCTCCACTTTGTGTGGAAAAATAAGTGGCCTAAGGTTAGACTATATACGGAATCACAGTTTCTAGAAGGGGAGAAACGTGGATGTACATATAGGAGTAGGGCTGAACTGTAAAAATCTTTTTATCACATGTTAATGCCCACCAGAGAACATCCACCAGAGAAAAGTAATAAATAATCAACAAAATGACTCAGCCAATTGATAATCAGCCAATCTCAGTCATCAACCACCTCAGTACTAGCACAATGGGCACAAGAATAAAGTGGCCATGGTGGCAGAGATGGAAGATACCAATGAGGCCAATAGCATGGACCCTGAAGGTTTCTTTAGCTACTGCCATCAACCAATGTCCAATCTGACAGCAACAGAGACCAATGCTGAGCCCCCAAGATGGCACAACTCATCAAGGATACCAAGCCCCCAAGATGGCACAACTGAACTCCCAAGATGGCACAGTTCATCAAGGATACCAGCTAGCTACTTGCTGGTAAATTGACACATTCGGTTCTTTCAATCTTAAAAAGGCCAGTGGTACATTCTCACAGGAATAGACATAAATTGTGGGTAAGGATGTACCTTTTCTGTCTGCAGGGCCTCAGGATCATGAGCTAAAGGATTACAGAATATTTAATCCTCCAACAGGGGATCCCGTATAACATCCTGCCGGACAAGGGAACCCACTTTATAGCAAAGGAGATGTGAGCGTGGGCCTATGACCATGCAATCCACTGGTCATATCACATACTATACCACTGTGAAGCTGGCAGCCTTACGGAGCATTGGAGTAGCCTGGTGAATGCCAAGCTGAGGTGCTACTTAAAGGCAATACTCTGTGAGGACTGGGTGTTATCCTCCAGGAAGCAGTATATGCATTGTATCCCCAACAGAGAGAAGACACAGGCCTGGGAGCCACGGAACAGAAGCAGGAATAACCACACTCACCATCACTTCTGATGACCACCTGGAGGCTGTGTGCTCTTGTCTCCACACTTTGTACTCTGAGGTCTGTTCCTCACAGGAAGCACACTTTTGTCCTTTGGCACAACAGGAATCCCACTGAATTATAAGGTGAACCTTCTGCCTGGTGCACACTGAGCTGCTTGTGTCTGGGGACCAGCAGGAAAGAGGAGGTGTCACCATCTTGACAGGAGTAACTGACCCTGATCCTTCGGAGGAAGTTAGGCTGCTATTATACAATGAGGGTAGGGAGAAATGTGTATGGAACCATATGAGCTGCTCAGGTGTCTCTTGTGACAGTAAAGGGATAGAAACAGCAACAATGGTCTGAGAAGTGAATGGTAATCAGGGGCTGGATAACTCCTGGAAGAGGTTGTGGGTCATCCCACCAGGTAAGTCACTGAGGTCAGCAGAGGTGGAAACTCAGGGTGAAGGGAATCTAGAATGGATAGGAAGGAGGCAGGGGGTGAGTATCAACTGCAGCCCCAAGGTCAACTGCAAGGGCAGGGGCTACAGTTCCCTCCCCTCCCCCTCTCCGCAACCTCCCTCTCCTAAATAATCTCTCAGGAAGAAAGGTCCCCTGCAGTTTTGAAGGAGCCGCCCTTGAAGCATAAATGGAAAGTAGGTCTAAAGGTGCAGATGGTAGACTCTGCAAGACAGGGAGATGAGTTTCCCAGATCCGCCTTCAAGGAAGTTCTGGCTACCTGGCCGTGAAGTGTGTGGTCAGCTGACGCTTCCTTCTGACAGCAACTAACTGTCAGATCCTTCAAGGTCTGCCTCAGCGACAGAGACCTGCCTCACCTAAGCGCAAGCATTTCCTGGGCAACCCTCACCAGGTGACTGAGTAAGGCAGGCAGGATCCAGCCATTTCTGCACGACCCAGGGCCACTGTGACTGGCCACTCTTGCTCCAGAGGCCCCCGTGAGCTGGGCAAGGCTTTGTCGAGCCTGCATTGTGGTCTGATTTCTCTTTCTGCTCATTCCTGCTTCTCCTCCCTTCCTTTCCCAGGAGCTGATTCCTGATAAGTATCTCACACCCCGAACTCTGTCTCACATCTGCTTCAGGAGAATCCAAACTGTTGACAGCATTTCTGCTTAGAGAAAATGATTTGATCACAGAACAACTTGTGAATGAAAGGAAGCGTTTTGGTGAGGATTTCTAATGTATTCGGCATAACCTTCCATATGATGGACTTTTACTCTTACCATTTCCTAGTTTTTGTCCTTAAAGAAAAATATATAATTCTATTTTACCAAAACATAAGAACTTTCTTCTAGTGATTTCTGTCTTCTCTAGAAAACAGAACGAGGCATTGTTCAGTATCAAGGTGGGGCATCAGTTTCCTCTTCAGGAAACACAGTCCCTCAGCCATTTACTGAGGCCTTTTTTGGTTTCAGTTACGGTAAAACTCTGAAATTTTGCCAAAATCTACATGAGTTCAAAAGTACAAAGCTCTTTAGGAGGCGTGCTCTTTTTAAATATTTTTTCAGAGGTTAAAAATTAAATTTCAAAAGAATATCTGAGGTGCAGACGAGTCCACAGTAGAGATACAGACCCTGATTGTCTCCAACATGAAGCCTGCTCATGCCGTTCTGTTACTTTTGTGCTTCTGCTTAAGTGTTTGTGAGGTAAGTAATTCAATATCTATGCAAACTATTTTAAGTAGATATTTCAAATACTATAAAAATACAGAAAACATCTTAAGGATACTATTTTGACTTAAGAATCACATAGTTCAGTTGCCAACAATGACAGTATCTAGTCAGTAACAAAGATTTTATGTTAACATCTTGATGAAAGAGCTTTAAGAAATTGCCTTTTTCATATGCTATTCTCTGTGCATAGAAATTGAACTGAATGAGAATTTTACCAATATAGATCTATATTTACAGTAATTATTAAATCAGTAAACATTTATCAAGCTCCCTCTATCTATGTGCAAGGTAGAGTGCTGGGCAAATGGCAAGACTGATCTCTTCCTTCAGTAACCGTTTGGTACAGTTGTAGAAAGACGATACAAGTATGCCAATGAGGAAATAAGCAAAATTTAAATAATATATGAAAACACAAGAGAAGGAACTTTTCTTCCTTTGTACCAAAAAATGGTACAAATGCTATCTGCCAAGAGACATTACGAGAGGAAAAGTCCCTTCCTGCTAGGAGGTCAGGGAGAGTTTATGGGTCAAATAGGATTTGAGCTAGGCCTATAATTCTGGATTAGATTTGATCAGTGGAGAGAAGGAAGAAGTGACTTTTCAGCCTGAAAAAGCAGCAAGTGTTATGGCAGAAAGATAGCACAGCACTGGGCTCTTCCAGACGAATAAACCTGTTTGATCAGAGTAGAGACTTTGTAGGCAACTCAAGGAGATAAAACTGAAATGACAGCTTGTAGGCAGTCTGAAAGCTGATCTATTAAAGTTAGAAATGTTTAAGACATTTTAGTTACTTATTGATGATTGTCTGCTTTTGTGATCAAAGAGTTTTGAAACAATTCCAAAATTTGTTTTAATGCTTGTTTATAGCAGCAAATATTTAAAGAAAACTACCTAAGAAATCAGAATTATATACTTTGTTTCTTGTAACTTCTAAAATATATATTCAATGTTTTTAGTACAGAACAAATGGAGGTAAAGTAAGTGCTTGTTGATTCAAATCGATTAAATTATTGTAGTCTATAAATGAACTATCATGTAGCCATTAAAATTGTGCTTTTATATTTATTGAAACAAAAAAGCCCTCACTAAAAATCTTATTTTTGTTAAAGAGAAAAATACACACACACACACAAATACACACATATAACTGCTTATATAAATGGCAATTTAAAATTTCATGAAGAATGTATATCAGATAAATAACAGTTGGTATCTCTGAGTAATGGGATTGTTGGTGATTTTTATTTTATGTTTTATGCATTTATGAATTTTCAGAGTTCAGAAATTCTGTTTTATTCATTCTTTATTTTTGTTTTTTAAATACCAAATAAATATGTTACATTATAACAAGAAAAATTTGTTTTTTGAAAAAAAGATATTTCAGCCACATTTTGGATTCCTGGACAAAAAACAGGAAAAAACAAAAAAAACCTGAATATAGTAGTTTTCACTTACACAAAGGAAAAGAGCCTCTTTCTTTTACTGAAAATCATCCAACAATAAAGTTGTCTTCATTCCTTTAAGAAACAGCATTTTGAAAAGAGTTAATATCATATTTGTGAAAATTCCAGAACTTCTTAAAATATTAGTTTATAAAAGAAAATGGAATGATTTTTTATCCCACCTGCTGAGAAATAACCATTTTAAAATGGAGGTTACCATAGAGACAACATAAATGTGTTCAAAGAAGTTTTAAAATATATCTACATTTTCAACATGAAATAAAATATGTACAGCTAGGAGAAACGTTATTTTGAAAGCTGGGAGCAGGTTTCCTTCTAGAGAATAAAAAGCCCCACTCCCTTTTTATATCAAAACATTCTGATGGACCAATTTGGAGTCCATTTTGATGTACTGATAATCCACCCATTATATATCAATGATGGGTGGATTATGTCATTGAATCAATGATGTCAATGATGGGGTGGGCTGGCAGTGGGTTAGACTTAAGTTGTTCTGAATAGTGAAATGAGAATTCTGGTTTTACTGAACCTACCCAGACAAAGAGGTAAGGGAACTTAGGAAAGGATGGGAGAGAAACTCAGAGCACAGAGGGAGTGGCTGCTGTATCAATAACCAAGGGATATTAAAGAACTGGGAAGCCAGATATTTCAGTCAATATGGTTACCTACAGTGATAGTACTGTGCTGTGACATAATCCCTGACTGAAACCTTAAATTTTTACTTTACCCTACAAGCATATTGCAAACCTTGGCTTATATGGGTAGTATTTTGGAAGGAAAGAAGTAGGGTGATGTTCAGCAGAGTGACAAAATGCTGGAAAGAGGATATGCACAGGAGGCAACACACAATGTAGAGTGATGTCAGCAACCATGGCAGAGTAGGCAAATCCAAACACTTGTCCCTCCACAAAAAAATAGAAAAATCAAGCAAACTTTCAGAACCACCTTCGTCAGAACTCCAGTTATCAGAGGCCTACAGCACCCAAGTGAATGCTGAATGAAGGAAAAAGGCAATTTAAAAATGGTAGGAAAACTGTGGCATTTCTACTTGCCCTTACCCCACCCTGTTCCCAACTCAGTGGCAGCCTTAAAGATGGCAGTCCACATTCCCAGCATGGAACTCTAGTCCCTAGCTCTAAAAGGAGGAGAGCAGACTTTATTTAAAAAGAACTGTGTTTGTTCTAACCTACGCAGGGGCTACTTGAAAGACTGACACAATGTACTTGTCTTTGTTTCATCTAACTTGGAACTCAGAGTGGAAAGCCAGCAGACTGTTTCTCAAATACATTAGAAAGCAAGCAAAAAAACAACCTACAGCCACCTGGGACAAAAGATTACAGTTGAGACATACAATAGGGTGCCAAAGCTTGGAAGGAAAAAGTTTCAATGCGAAATTAGTGCATTCAAAAGTCCCTGTGTATACTGGGGAATTTAGAAAGCAGCACACATGCCCAGGGCAGGATGCAGCTCAGAAAACATCTAAGAAGACTCTAAGCCTATACCTCCAGGCTCAGTGGAAGCATGAAGTAAAGGCTAAGACATAATTGTAAATGTCCTGGCTAAGCATTGAAGGAGTGCCCCAGCACAGAGCCAATTTGCAAACCTGGGGGAGTTTTTTTGTTGTTGTTCTCAATTTGAGAGGTTCCTTTTTCTTTCTTTCCTTTCTTTCTTCCTTTCTTTCTTTCTTTCTTTCTTTCTTTCTTTCTTTCTTTCTTTCTTTCTTTCTTTCTTCTTCCTTCCTTCCTTCCTTCCTTCCTTCCTTCCTTCCTTCCTTCCTTCCTTTCTTTCTTTCTTTCTTTCTTTCTTTCTTTCTTTCTTTCTTTCTTTCTTTCTTTCTTTCTTTCTCTCGCTCTTTCCCCCTCTCTCTCCCTTTCCCTTTCTCTTTCTCTCTTTCTGGTTCCTTGTTTTCAAGGAAATCTTCGTCTAAACCCTAGCTGAATGCAAGGTAAAGGAACCAAGACTTCAGGGACCACACAAGACAAAAAAACAAACTTTACAAAAACAGTTTAGAAAAGTTAGTAAACAAACAGCTACAATCTACAGAAAGCAAGGGAAGCAAACCCTGAGGAGAAGAAAGAATTTGATTTCAAGAATTACTACATTATAATATTCAAAATATCCAGTCTTCAACCCAAAATTATGAAGCATGTAATGAAACAAGAAAATATGTCCCATTCACATGAAAAATTAACAGAAATTATTTCTGAGGAAGAACAGACTTTGAACTTACCAGACAAAGACTTTAAGTCAACTATCTTAAATATGTTCAAAGAGCTAAAGGAAACCAGGAGGATGATGTATGAACAAATAGAGAATATCCATGAAGAGACAGAAATCATAAAAGGAATTAGACTGAAAAGTATAACAAAGAACTTATTAGAGGGTTTTAATAGCAGATTTGAGCAGGCAGAAGAGTAAATGAACTTGAAGATTGTTCAATTAAATTATCCAATCTGAGGAACAGAAAGAAAAAAGAATAAGAGCCTAAGATACCTGTATGATACCATCAATATATACAAAATAGGAATCTCAGAAGGAGAAGAGAGAAAGGGTCAGAGAATATTTGAAGAAATAATAGCCAAAAACTTCTTAAGTTTGATAACAGATAATAAATCTACAGATTCAGGGTGCTTACTGGTCCCCAAAAAGATAACGCTAAGAAATCCACACCAAGACACAAAATAATGAAGTTATTAAAAGCCGAGAAACAAAACAGAAGATCTTGAAAGCAGCAAGAGAAAAGCAACTCATCATGGACAAAGGATCCTCAATAAGATTAGCAGCATCTTTCTCAGCAATAACTATAAAGGCCAGAAGACAATGGGATGACATTTTTTAAGTGCCGAAAGAAAAGAACTATCAGCCAGGAATTCTATATCCAGCAAAGCTATCCTTTAAGAATGAAGGAGAAATTAAAACATTCTCAGGTAAACAAAAGCTGATGAAGGTGCTAGTATACCTGCTCTATAAGAAACACACTACAAGAAGAAAAAGGAAAGACGGAAGGAAGGAAGGAAGGAAGGAAGGAAGAAAGAAAGACACTACAAGAAAGGGAGTCCTTTAGGCTAAATGAAAGGACATTAGACAGTAACTTGAAGCCATATGAAGAAATAAAGAATTCCAGTAAAGGTAACTACATAGATAAATACAAAAGCCAATGTAATTTTATTTTTGGCTTATAACTCCTTTTTATTTCCTACACTGTTTAAAAGACAAATGTATTTAAAAATTATAAATTAACAGGCACACAATGTATAAAGATGTAACGTATAACAGTAACAACATAAAAGGGGATGGAACTGTACAGGAACAAAGTTTGTATATGCTCTTGAAGCTAGGTTGGTATGAATTCAAACTAGACTGCTATAAATTTAAGATGTTAAGTATAATCCCCATGGTAACCACAAAGAAAGTATTTTTTTAAATAATCAAAAAGAAAAGAAAATGAGAAAAAAATCAAAATTGTTTACTACAAAAAAATCAACTAAACATGAAAGAAGGCAGATGGAGGTAATGACAATAAAGGTATAAGCCATACAGAAAACAAATAGCAAAATGTCAAAAGTGAGGCCTTCTTATCAGTAATTAATTTAAATGTAAAAGGATTGAGTTCTCTAATAAATAGGCATAGATTGGTAGAATTTTTTTTAAAAAAGATGTAATTATATGCTATCTGTAAGACAAATTTGTGATCCAAAGACACAAATGGGTTGAAAGTGAAAGGATGCAATGGAATAAAACTAGAAATCAGTAACAGAAGGGAAACTGGAAAATTCACAAATATGTGGAACATAAACAGCATACTCTTAACCAGTAGTCAAAGAAGAAATAATAAAGGAAATTGGAAAATACTTAGAAATGAGTGAAAACAAAATACAACATTCTAAAACATATGGGATTGGCAAAAGCAGTACTTAGAGGGAAAATTGTAGCAGTAAATACCTACATTACAAAGGAACAAAAATCTCAAATCAATAACCTACCTTTACACCTTAAAGAACTAGAAAAGAAGAGCAAACTAAATCCAAAGCTAGGAGAAGGAAGGAAGTAATAAATATTTGAATAGAAACAGAAAAAATTTTAAAAATAGTAAGACAATAAAATCAAACCAAAATTTTGTTCTTTGAAAAGGTCAACCAAATTGACAAACCTTAGCTAGACTGACAAAAAACAGAGAAGATTCAAATAAATAAAATCAGAAAGTGGAGACATTATTACTGACCTTACATAAATCAAAAGAATGATAAGAGAATACTGTGAACAATTATATGCCAACAAATTAGATAACCTAGATTAATGGACAAATTACTAGAAACATACAAATTACCAAAACCAACTCAAGAAGAAATAGGAAATCTGACCAGACATGTAACAAGAGATTAAATCAGTGATTTAAAAAGAAAGGAAGAAAGAAAGAAAGAAGGGAAGAAAGAAAGAAGGAAAGAAAGAGAGAAAGAAAGAAAGAAAGAAAGAAAGAAAAGGAAGTAAGGAAGGAAGGAAAGAAGGAAGGGAGGAAGAAAAGAAAGAAAGAAAAAACTTCTATCAAAGAAATGTCCAAAACCAGATGGCTTCACTGGTGAATTCTACCAAATAACAACACCAAATCTTCTCAAACTCTTTTGCCCACCCCACCCCCCCAAAAAGGAGAGAAAACTTACTTCCTAAATCATTCCATGAGGTCAATGTTACTCTGATACCAAAGTCAAAGATACTACAAGAAAAGGTACAAAGCAGAGATAACGGCTACCTCCTCCCCACCCCCATATAAAAAATTCCAGATATTTCCAGTATTCTTCATTCCTGCATGTAGCTACAGATTTTCATCTAGGATAATTTCCCTTCTGCTTGAAGGACTTCTTTTTTTTTTTTTTTTAACATTTCTTGTAGTGCAGATACACTGGTGATTAGTTCTTTCAACTCTTGTATGTCTAAAATGGTTGTTATTTTGCTTTAATTTTCAAGTGATATTTTTGCTGGGTATAGAATTATAAGTTGACAGGGGGTTTTTTCTGGTATTTTTTAAATGTTGGTTCACTGTCTTCTCACTTGCATGAGACCTCTGTTGTCACCCTTACCTTTGTGCCTTTGCACATGGGTCTTTTTCTTTGGCTGTTTTAAAGATTTTCTCACTGTTGTTATTTGAGCAATTTGAGATGATGTGCCTTGGTGGAGTTTCCTTCATGTTTCTTCTGCTTGGGATTCATTAAGTTTATTGAATCTGTGGATTTATAATTTTTATCAAATTTGGAAAAGTTTCAGCCATTATTTCTTCGAATAACATTTTTGTTCCCATCTCATTCTCATCTCCTGTGGAACTCCAATTACACATATACTACGTATACTACACCACTTGAACCTGTCCCACAGCTCACTCATACCCTGTTCTTTTTAAAAAATTCTCATTACTTCCACATTTCATTCTGGATAGTTTCTATTAATAAATCTTTAGGTTTGTTAATCTTCTGCAATGTCCTATCTGTTGTTAGTTCCATCCAGTGTATTTTTATCTCAGATATTGTTATTTTCATCCCTAGAAGTTCAATTTGGATCTCTTATATATTTTTCTTGTCTCTACTTTTTGAACATATGGAATACAGTTATAATAAATATTATAATATACTTGCCTGCAAATTCTGACATCTATATTAAGGATTCTGGGTAAATTTCAATCAATTTAGTTTTTCTCCTTACAGTGGGTCATATTTTCCTGTATTTTTGCATGCCTGTATTTTTTATTGGATGCCAGCTATTAGGAATATTATCCTGTTAAATACTGGGTATTTTTGTATTCCTATACATATTCTTGAGCTTTGTTCTGAGATGCAGTTAAGTTACTTGAAAACAGTTTGATCCTTTCAGGTCTTGCTTTTGAGCATTCATAGGTAGGACCAGAAAAATGCTCAGTCTAGGACTATTTGTTCCATACTACTGAGGCAAGATCCTTCTTTGTACTCCTTCCAAAGCCCCATGAATAATGAAATTTTCCATGTTGAGAACAAGCACTATTCATGGCACTGTTTGAGCGTGGGCCCTGTTACCTTGATTTCTATTGGGCGGTTCTTTCCCCAGTCTCTGGTAGTTTCTTCACATTTGGGTGCTGATAAATACTCAGCTGAACAATTAAAAGGGGATCGTCTACAGAGCTACAAAGTTCTCTCTCTATGCCACTTCCTTGTTTCCAGTATTTTATTCTGTGAAGTATAGCTGCCTTGGTCTCCCAAGACTCTCAGCTTTGTCTCCTCAAGAAGTCCCTTGGGCTCAGCTCAAGTTCCTCCTCTCTGCACCACAGTCTGGGAACTCTGAAGGAAATCACATGGAACAGCTGTAGGGCTCACCTACCTCATTTGTTTCTTTAGTCTCAGAGATCTCTACTCTTCATTGCCTGACGTCCAGCGTCTTGAAAATCACTGTCGTCTGTATTTTGTCCATTTCTTGATTGGTTTAGGCTGAATAAGAACTAGGGTAGCTTTGGTACCCTTATAAGTCTATCTTGACTAGAAACAGAAGAATTCCCATTTAATTTTAATAATTTTAATTTAAATATCCACTTTTGGTTAGTGGCTATTTTATTAGATGGCACTATTAACAATTGCTGGGGTTGCTGAGGTTGAGTTTTTAAAATACAAATGTAAACTTCAAATGAGCACTTTTTGAAACTTATTCTTTAATAGACATTGTATTAAAAATGGAAGTTAATTCAGCCAACTTTCAGTTCTACCCTGACATAGGCAGTCTCATATGTATTATGCATTGGAATTGTTCAAATTCGTTTCAAGTATAGTTCATCTTCAAACTCTATGTTCTTACGTTTTCCTGAATTTATAATAGATTCAAAATAAAGTGTTGTCACAGCGATTATAAGAATGAAGAAAGAAAAAAAGTTGAGTTTTTCAGTTTTGTCATTCTAATGGCCATTTGGAATTTTTGTTTTCAAAATATAAAATAGTAAAGACAATGCAGCCTGAAAGGTATAATATTTTTGTTTGCTGAGTGCAAACAGTAGTTCATACAGGAAATATTTTACCTAATATTAGGTAAAATATCAGATTAGGTAAAGATACTGATACTATTCAGTATCTTTAAAATGAAATTTATTATTTTTATTAATATATTTAATTATTCTTAAACTGTAATATTATTATTCATTACTGCAACAGGCCTATATATAGGTATAGTTTTTCCTTTTTCATTAAGTATATGAATGTAATTTAAAATATTTGTCTAGTACTTTTTTCCTTATTTGTACTATACTATGAATTTTACTTTTTACTTTTTTATTTTTCACAAGCATGATTTTGTATATATTTATATATGAAATTTCAATAAAAGAAAATATTTGCTGTTTAAATTTTTCTCTATAATTTATTATTGATTTCTTTCATGATTTTTACTGAAAATAATTTTGTTCTATAGGGGGGTTGTTTAAAAAGTACCTGTTGTTTAAAAATATACTAGGCTTGGGACTTACCTGGTGGTGCAGTGGTTAAGAATCCGCCTGCCAATGCAGGTGACATGGGGGGTTTGTGTCCTGCTCTGGGAAGATCCCACATGCCGCGGAGCAACTAAGCCCGCGTGCCACAACTACTGAGCCTGTGCTCTAGAGCCCGCGAGCCACAGCTACTGAGCCCACATACCACAACTACTGAAGCCCATGCGCCTAGAGCCCATGCTCCTAAAATCTTCAGCTCCTAAAATGTAAAATTCTCCTCAGTGTTCTCTTTTTGTTTTTGTTTTTCACCATTCATTCAATGAATACCAGGCCCACCATGCCCCTGAAGAAAGTCTGAGCTAGGAGAAAGGACCTTTCAACTGAAATGAAAGTCAGAGTCTAAATGATTACCCAGAACTGGACATTGTAGTATATGACTGTTATATATGACTGTTCCTGGGACCAAAATTCTTTTAATCTTTCATTTTTGCTCTAATCTAAGAGTGACTGAAAACTTGATGGCACTTGCCCAAGTTTCTTTCTAAAGATCAAGGAAAAACGACACCTCAGAAAGGAATAAGTTTGGGGAAAAAAATCAAGCTTTTTCGCTTGCACCCAATTAGAGTATTGCTCTTTCAGTAGAAAGGCGATACGTAAAAGCCGACAGTCCCAGCTGTCAGGGCACTTCAGTTTTGTCAGTGGAAGACACAGGAGCTAAGTAATTACAAAACTGTCAACTCTAATAGGTACTACAAAAGAGGTACATGGAACCATGAAAAGTATGTAATTACTAGATTTTATTCTAGATCAGTGTGTCAAAAACCAGTGTAGTTAATGGCAAATTTGTCAAACTTCCTGGCTATTTGATAAAGTTTACTGAAAAGCATGTTGGATAGAATGACTTTCACAGCTTTTGCAAATTTTTGTGTGGTTTTTAAATGACTGGTTTTTATTTGTCTTCATCATAGCCCTTAAAGATCGTTCAATTTGTTTCTGCCCCAGCTTGCTGTTAACTGCAGCTGGAGGGCACTGAGCAAGGTGGGGGGGGCGTGTTATGGCTGGAGGCTGGGGAGACTGGACCAAAGGATGCCCATCCTCCAAAGGGGGGTGTCTAGGGGACAGAGAGAGAGCCTTGACTTTCCACAACTGGCTTTTGACCCAGTTGACCTATTCCCAGCCTTCATTGTATTTCCTCTGGATTCCTGCAGGTCTAATTGGCCTCCTGCCTGTTTGTCTGATCTGATCTCCAGAAAGATCTTCCTCAAATGCAAATTTGCTCCACTGTTTAGTCTCTCAGTGGCTCCCTGTTCTTGCTGTTCTTGTTCTCACAGTCCTGTCCGGAGCACCTCCCACCACCCTTGCCAGCTGACTCCTCAATGCTCTCAGTGCTCATCCCAGACATCAGCTGTTCTTGGAGATGTTCTCAAGCCTCCTAGTCAGGCCATGGGACCGCTGTCCTGATGGCATCCCCGGCCCACGTCTACCAGGGAAACTGTCAGTCAGGCTTGCCTGTCTCCCTTCTGGTTGGTGTACTCCTTAGGCAGGGATTTTTATCCCTCTGACCCCAGCCTCAGGCTGTTCCCTGGCACAGAGTGGTGCTTACTAAATCATTTAGTGAATTAATTGATGAATGAGAGAATCGTCTGTTTTCCAAGCTTCAGACACACATTTCCCTTTTCTACAAAATATCTCCAAATGCACATCCTTCAGGCATATCAGAATCAACAGGTCCCAAGCCAAACTCATAATTCTCTACCTTAACTTAATATCTATATTGATTAATGGCATTATACATCCTTACTAACACTCAGCCTCAAAATCTAGTTCTACTGTCAACCCCTACATGCATTAAATTGTCCAGTCCTCTTGCTTTTGCTTGTTCAAGTGTCTTTCCAAATCATTTTCTTGCTCGACTCCTGCTTCCTCTTCCTCCCCAGTTTCCTAATCAATGACTATCCCAGTTGAAGCACACAAGCCCTCACTTGGGACTGCTCAGGATTCCCTAAATACATTGTGCACCATTCCTCCTGTGTTTTGCTAGCACCTACCCTCTGCTAACACCTGACCTTCCTCACCTTGCTCAGATCCCCATGAGGCTGTTTAAAATGCCCCTGGAGGGAATTCCCTGGCGGTCCAGTGGTTAAGACTCTGTGCTTCCACTGCAGGGAGCACGGGTTCAATCCCTAGTTGGGATACCCGATCCTGCATGCCACAGGGGGCAGCCAAAAAAAAAAAATGCCCCCGGAAATACTTGTTCTCTGCACTCTGGATTTCCAAGAATACTATATCTTATTTGTATGACTGTTACATCACTTACCCCAGTTATTATGCATGTTTCTATCTTATTGTCTAGATATCAAGCCCTTGGAAGACAGAGTCCATGTCATGTTCATCTTAGCAGGATTTTGCACAAAATAGGAGTTTAGCAAATGGTTTTGCATTTATTAATAGAATTAATCGATTTCATTCCTCAATTCATTCCATGAGACTATAATTACCACCAAATTTTCTACTCCTTAACTTAACTGTAGAGATTCATTGATTTCTTCAAAGGCAGAATTTTATGTTGGCTTTTGAATAATAACAGCTCCCACTGATTTCATGCCTAGTACCTGCCAACCATTATACACATTTTATTTCTAATGCTTACAATAACCTTGCAAAATAGAAGGAAACATTTTACAGATGAGGAAACATGTTTCATGAGGGTAAGTAACTTGCTCAAGGCCATATAAGTGCCCAAGTTGAGACTAGAAGCCAGGGTTGTTTGATTCTAAAAACCACAAGACCACATTACCCTCATCTATACTGTGGGGTATATGAGTCTGTTTTGTTCCTTTCCTTCATGTATTCATCTTTTCTTTTTTAATGTGCCATAGTATACCTAAATAATGTCCTGATAACATATGTTTAGACTATTTTTCTATTTTTAATAAATTCCAGGAAGGGGAAGCTTTTGGTACACAGCATCTGAAGAAGGTTATATCAACATTTATTTCCATGATTTGAGTTTAAAAATTACCTGTCACGCTTCCCTTATCAGCACAGAGAATTATCACTGATGAAACATGTCTTATACTGTATGCATTTCTTTGGGACGGTGATACTGATGAATCTGAATACCCATGTATCACTGGTCATTTGTAGCTCATGTATTCATCTTTAAAAAGATTTTAGTTTGTTGCTAAGCTAATGTTTATTTTGTGCTTTATAGTCCACTTCAACATCAGACACATCTCAAGAGGATCTCGTGGAGAAAAAGTGCTTAACTGAAAAACACACATGTCTCTCCTGCAATAAAGTCTTCTGCCAACCATGGCAGAAATGCATCGACGGGACCTGTGTTTGTAAACTTCCTTATCAGTGCCCAAAGAATGGTACCAGGGTGTGTTCAGTTAATGGGAAAAGCTACCCAACTTACTGTCAGCAAAAGAGTTTTGAATGTCTTCGTCCAGAGGCAAAGTTTTTAAAAACAGGAACATGCACAGGTGAAGGTAGGAAAAGCCTAGTTTATTTTGTAAGAAGAAAACTGTCTACTATATTTTCTATTAGAAAATACTTTTCCTATGAAATGTTATGACGACAACTCAAAATTCTTCTCTAGACCCTCACTAGTAACTGGGGTGATAGCTAAAGAAATTAGGGGATCATCAGAATCTAGCCAGCCCTTGAGTCTAGAGCATGAGGCCCTGAGGCTGGTCCTTCCCCTCAGTGCCTATGCCATTCTCTGCTGTCCAGCCCTTCAAAATTATCCCCACTCTCACTTCTGCTTGGCTAAAGGGATTATTCCCAGAGCTGTTGAGTTGGTTCAGAACCCAGTGAAAAGGGCTTTGCATGAGACTGGTACTGATATGGAACCCCTTTGAACCCCAGCCCCAATAATTTCTTCCAGCATCCATCCCACCAGTCCCTACCCCTTTCCCTAGCCCCAACCCATCAGCCCTGATCCAAGGTTTAGCTCAGGCCATTGCTGGCCTAGGATATACTCCAAACTAGCAAACTTGGCACATCAGATCAGAGAGCTTGTCAAGACTTCATCCAGGTGCCTAATGTAGTGAGGAGGTCTGGGACCCTAATATGTAGATGAGCAGAGTGCTTAAGATTTAAGGGTCTCACTGTCAGTCAGACTTAGTTGTAAGCCCCTCCAAGCCCCGCCTCAATTACTGCAAACTCTGTGGCCTCTCTGGAATGCAGTTTTCACATCTGTAAAATGTGAGTAACAGTAGTTCCTAACTCATAAGACTCTTGTGAAAATTAAATAACATGATGTATGTAAAGCTCTGTGACTAGTACACAGAGAGCGCTCATGAAATTTTAGCTATGACAGCAAACCTTAAGCTCGTTGTCTTCTGATATGAATTATCACAGACATTTCATGAATTTACAGAAGAATGCTTAAAACATTCTTTTTAGAGTTACCATGTTGTATGCCAGCACACAGTAGCCCAAATATTTTTGTATTGCTGAGTTAAGATGTTAAGGTACTGTGGAAGAGGAAGAAGAAAGTTCCGTGATTGGGTCCATCTCTCTTACTTCTTGGAGAGGACGAAAGCAACTGTGGAGATTATTTTGTCAGGGTCAGACTTCTGTTCTCTTGAGGCATGAAATGTCTTAAATATATGAGAATAGAATACATAAACCTTTCTTACATTTTCATTATTTGCTTGGCTAACTTTTAAGAGCACGGATTTTGGAGTCAGATCAATATAGCAGGTTCAGATTCCTGGCTTCAGTCCTTGAGCAAGTAACTTAATCTCATGTATAAAAATGGATAAATTTAGATTCCTCATGTGTAAAAATAGGGATAAATATCACCCTAATCTTCATAGGGTTGATATGAGGATTTTATAGTACTTTTTTTTACAACTGGGTAGCATAGCCACTGACACATAATAAGCCCTCATAAAATGATTGCTTACCATTGGTTAAAATCTTCATGGTGGGTCTTCCCTGGTGGCGTAGTGGTTAAGAATCCGCCTGCCAATGCAGGGGACACGGGTTCAACCCCTGGTCCGGGAAGATCCCACATGCTGCGGAGCAACTAAACCCGCGAGCCACAACTACTGAAGCCCGTGCACCTAGAGCCCGTGCTTTGCAACCAGAGAAGCCACCGCAATGAGAAGCCTGCGCACTGCAACGAAGAGTAGCCCCCGCTCACCACAACTAGAGAAAGCCCGTGCCCAGAGATGAAGACCCAACGCAGCCAAAACAAGAAAAAAATCTTCATGGTGTTCAAAGTTAATTAGAAATTATGTATTTTATTACTTTAGAGACTTAATCAAGAGGAGGAAGAGTGCCTGAATATTGCTCATTCTTTTTTTTTTTTAATTTTAGAAGAATTTAGTGTTTCCCTGGAGAATGAAAAAGGACATTCAGAAGGAATTGTTGAAGTAAAACTTGTAGACCAAGATAAAAAAATGTTTGTGTGTGGAAAAAGCTGGAGCATTACACAGGCCAACGTGGCCTGCCTTGACCTTGGATTTCCACTGTGAGTGCTTCGTGTCACTGAATTTCCCCAGGGCTGATTTGATTATTCCAACTTTTTTTAAATTTTTGATTACCCTATCTTTCTGTGCCTCAACTTCCTCAACTGTAACCTGAGCATATTAACTGCCTGTCGTGAGGATGAAGTTTGTTTATGCTCAACTAGCACTTAGAACACTGCTGAGCACCCAAAGTTTGCTCAGGTATCTGGATGCAATCCTTTGCCCATCTGTAGACTTGCAAATACATTCATCATCATCTCTATTCACCTATGATTACGTCCACTCCTTCATACCTAATGTTGTTTATATATGCCTTCTCTCTTTTTTTTCTCAACCTTGCAGAGATGTGTCTATTTGATTAGTGTTTTTGATTTTTGTATTTGTAAATTTTCTTTTGTTTCTTTATTTTCATTAACTTTTATCTTTGGCTCTCTCTCTTCTTTTCCCTATTGTATTTTTTCTAATTCTGTTAGTTTTTCTTATTTTCTAATGTAAGCATTTAAGGTACAAATTTCCCTCTAGGTAATGCTTCATCTGCATGCCATAACTCTCTATAAGTGGATATTTTATTTATTGTTCAGTTCAAAATATTTTCTCATTTTCAATATAATTTCTTCTTTGACTCATACATAATTTAGAAGTTTCTTTTTTTACATTCCTAATGAGTATATTAGTTCGCTTTTGTTTAACTTTTTTATATAGATTTACCATTTAAGTTTATTGTGGAGAGAGAATGTCTCCATATGATGACAATTGTTTAAATATGTTTTTGAGACTTGCTTTGTACTGAGTATATTTTAAATGCTTCATGTGCAGGGTTCTGCATAATAGATGTGTTATCCATTAGAAAGCTTGTTGATTGCTTTATTCAAATATTTTCCCATTTATTTACTTACAAGTTTTCTATGCTTTTATCTTTTAAGTGTGTCCCTTATAAACAACACATATCTAGATTTTTTAAAAAAATACAATATGACAATAACTGTCTGAAGAGTTTAGTCCATTTACATTATTGTGATTATTTACACTGTTGAATTTATTTTTCCTGTCTTGTTTTGGGCTTATTAGTTACCCTGCTTTTTCTGTCCTCTTGTTTCTTCCTTTTTAAATTTCTATTAGGTTAATAAAGCTGCTGTTGTTGTTTCTTAATCTTCTCCTTTTTCTTCCTCTAATTTGTTTGAAAATTATATACATCCTATTTCTATTCCTTTAGCGGTTATCTTTACATTTATACTATGAACCCTTAACTTAGAAAGTCCTTGGCCTCTTCAGGAATAATATCAATACAAAGAATGGCATTACCATGTCAAGTTTCCAGTATTTTGTTCAACCTTATTTTTATATATTCCTGAAGTTAATTACTATCATTATATAATAAGCAATTATCATTACTTTTGTTCAGTCAGTGCTTACTCAGATGTACTTCATGTTTACCAACTTCCTGGTTTGTTGTTGCTTCTTTCATCTCACTTCTTTGTTCTGGCTTCAATTTTCTTCTTCCTAAACCACATCTGCTAGTAGTTCATTAGTGAGAGTCTCTTATGATTAAATTGAGCCATAGAGTATTTCTTATTTTTGACAGTTTGTGACCTACAACCTGTGATTCAACCTAATGGCAAACTCTCTCACTCTTTGATCTCCCAATTTTTGTTCTTATATTTTGTATAAGCTCATGAACAGACTTCTCTGATTTTAGCCAGTGGGTATTTCCCTTAATTCCTTAAGAGCTCATTGAGGACATTTATCTAGTACTTTTAGATATTTATAGGTTGAGAGGTTTTACAGATTATTCACGTGTCAGATTGCCCCAAATGGCTCCCATCTGTTCTCATATTTCGATGTGGTTTGGCACAGTTTCATGACCACTATATCTTCATTATGGATCTGAACTTCTTTGTTCCATTTAATTGCTCTCTTTTTCCCTTTCATTGTAATTTATCTGATATTTATATTGCCATTACTGCTTAATTTTTGTTTACATTTGCCTGATGCATCTTTGCTCAACCTTTTATTTTTAACCCATTTTCCCCATTAACTTCTAGAGAAAAGCAGGGAGCAATTGAATGTTCTGGAAGAATAGCTCACTGTAACTCATCATCTCTAGGATATCGGGTCACTGAGGTAGCCTCTTAGCTACACAAATTCTGAACAAACTGAGAAGTCCAAGCAATGGCACATAGATGTCAAAATATCACTTAATACTGTCAAGACTGAATTGACGATGTAGCTTAGCGTAAAAGCAAAATGGACCTGCTAGAATCAAACTAACTGAACCTCCCTGATCCCAGGCAACAATGGGGACAACCAGGTAAGACTTACAGCATTCGGCAGGTGAAGAGGACCCAAAAGGAAAAAATGGAAGAGCTGGGCTGACCTTTCCTGGTTTACATTTCCAAAATTCCCTGATAAAATTAATCCACTCCCTTCCTGGAGAGAACAGGAGTTAAGCCGTAGAGAGAGGCCAAGAATGACACATCTCAGGTTGGAAAGAAATCAGCAGTGTGGACGAAGAGGCATTCCTCCTTAACAAGAAACAGAGGAGAGGAAACCAATATTTGTGGGTGCTTGCCATGTTTTGAACTTTGGCCAGTCAGTTTAAACTGATTGTTTTAGTTAATCTTTGCAAAACTCAATGAGGTAGTTATATTCCCTGTTACAGGTGAAGATATTGAAGCTCAGAGAATTTAAGCATATTGCCCAATCTATCACCCTTATGTAGAAAATAAGAGGAAATAGTCCTTTACCTCCTACAGTAAAGTTATAAATACAAAGTACTAATTATTCTACCTTACTGTTTCATTTATTTGATTTGCAGAGGTGCTCTTGATACTCAAAGCAGAGATCGTCATATAAATTCCACTGAATGTCTACATGTGCATTGTCGAGGATTTGAGACCAGTTTGGCTGAATGTACTTTTACTAAGGGACTAACTAACAGTTCCGAGGGTTTGGCTGATGTGGTGTGTTACACAGGGAGTGAAGGTTAGTGGAGAACTGGCCTGATATTTTCCCTTCCTTCAAAGTTGTTTATTTCACGTCAAGTCTGTAGTAAACAAACAAATTACAGATACCCTCTTGCCAGGCAAACACAATGGCAAAATCATATTTTGGGTTTTAGAGCCGAAATGGGTGCTTTTCCCCTATTATACCTTTTTTGCCATTCAGATATTACTTCTATCCAGGTTCCTATATGGGAAGTAAAGTTGCTTGACTCCCCTTTGATTCCTTGAATATATGGATTAAAGTTGATGTAGCAAACACAAGTTAATAAAACATTAGAAGAAACTCAGCATCTCCCTCGAGAGGTCCGGCCAATTACACATTCCTTTAAAATGGTTAAGTGACCACATCTGTGCCTCAGGCAATCATTGCCACTTTTCTCCTTCATCCTGACCTTGGAATATTTTTGCCATATATACAGTATTAAAGACCAAAGCCTTTTTTGGTGCTAAAAAATAAGTACCATCAAAATGTAAACAGCACTGCCAAGTAAGCCTCAGGATGGGGGTGGGGGATAAAGTAGTAGCGTGAAAGGAATGGATGAGCACCAGAGTTCGCCAGTGTCAGCAAGGGCTCCTGATTCCCGAAACCCCTGCCCCATCTCAGCGAGCAGAGACCTCCACAATGAATGCTGGTTTTCAGAGATTATAAAAGGGCATCCACAAGACAGCTTTGGCGTTTAGTTTCCTTATTAATCGTATATACTATGTCAATGCTACCACCCATACATTTTATATCATTTTTTATTTGTGCCTGGTTTTATCTTCAGGTCCCCATTAATCCAAACATGTGATAAAGATGTCACCCACAACTCCACAGATAAATTTCACAAAGATAATTCCTACTTTACAGTTTCTCCAACAAACGACTCCTTTCAGTGTGTGAATGGGAAACACATTCCTCAGAAGAAGGCCTGTGATGGTGTCAATGATTGTGGAGACCAGAGCGATGAGTTGTGCTGTAAAGGTAGAAATGAATCTAGCCTTTAAACTCTCAAAAGCATTCTTTTGACTAAGAAAGTAGAAGCAACTTTACCATTGAATTAAGATTCCATCTCATTCCATTTTAAGAATGAAAAAACACACCCCTCTTGTATTTATGTTTGCACAGAGTGCCGAGGTGAAAGTTTTTTCTGTAAATCGGGTGTTTGTATTCCAAAGCAGTATAAGTGCAATGGTGAGGTGGACTGCATTACTGGAGAAGATGAAATTGGTTGTGAAGGTAATTTAAAGTTTCATGGTTACTGTTTTTCATTATTTGACCCAGGGGTTTTAGCAGGCTTTGTAATTATTGCCTAGAGCCAGTTCGTCAATAGGGAATATAAAATGGCAATTTCATTTTTTAAAATTTTTATTGAAGTATAATTAATTTACAATGCTGTGTTAGTTTCAGGTGTACAGCACAGTGACATATATATATATATATATATATATATATATATTCTTTTTCAGATTCTTTTCCCTTATAGGTTATTACAAAATATTGAGTAGAGTTCCCTGTGCTATACAGTAGATCCTTGTTGGTTATCCATTTTATATATAGTAGTGTGTACATATTAACTCCTAATTTATCTCTCCCCCCTTCTCTTTAAAAATGGCAATTTCTAACTCAACATTCCTTCTGCATTTATTAACTGGAATTCTATAGAGAAGAACTATTGTGTTTTCACGAAATTCAGTTCATCGTAGAAAGGCAGAATGATATAATTCTTTCCCTTTACTTACCAAGTTTCAAAGCAATGAGTAGGTGCTCTTTGCTTGTTGGTGCTCATTGGAAAACCTCCAAAGGTGGAAAATATTTACTAGGTACCTACTGTGTCCCACACAGACTGACTTCCTGCTCCCGTTGATGCTTTCTGGAGGAAACATCTCCCTAAGTTAATATATTCATTCATCTACTCAACGGATATTTATTAAGTTCTTACTATGTGTGCCAGATCCTGTTCCAGATGCTGGGGTTACAATAGTGAATAATATTTCAAAATCCCTGCCCCCTCATGGATCTTATATTCTAGTGGAGGAAGAGAAACAATAGAGAAATAAGTAAAAATATCTAGTAAAATAATACTAAGAAAAAAAATAAAGCAAGCAAGGAAGAGGTCAAATGCCCCGGGGAGGGGGCTAGCAGTAAGTTCTGAAATTTTAGGTAAGGCGGCTTGGGAAGGCTCACTCACTATTACTTTTAGGCAAAGCGCCGAAGGAAAAGATGGAGCCAGCCATGCAGATGTCTTCAGAAGAGTATTCTAGGCAGAGGCAACAACCAGCGCAGTGTTCCTAAGACAGGACCATTCCAGTATGTTTGAGAGACAATCAGCAAGGAGGCTAGTGTGGTGGGTATTCCAGGTGGGGTTGGTGGGTTAGAAGACAAGCAGTGGGAGAGGTTGGAGCGGTGCTTGGGTGGAAGATCAAGGCAGATCCAGTGAGGCCTGTTAGTGAGTGAAATTGGGTCTCTAAGCAGAGGAACGGCATGATCTGACTTACATTTTAAATCACGATTACCCTGGCTGCTGGGTGGGTGGGGAATAGGCTGTATGAGGGCGAGGGGCGAAGCAGGGCAACCAGGGAGGAAGCTACTGCAATAATCCAGGGAAGAGATATAGTGACTAGGATAAGTTGGTAGGAATGGAAATGATGAGAAGCAGTCAGATTCTGGATATGTTTTGAAACTAGAGCCAAAAAGATATGCTGATAGATTGGATGGGGGTGTGAGAACAAATGAGCAGTCAAGGGTGGCTCCAGGGGCTTTGGCCTGAGAATGGAAAGGATGGAGCTGCTTTCTTCAAAGATGGGAAGGCTGCAGGAGGAGTGTGGGTCCTTGAATCCACCTCACTTATGGAACGAATCCAGTGGTGCGCTGGTAAATGTTTAACAGTTGGCTTTGAAGAGGGACAGGGACTCCCTGATTTGTAGCTTTTGCTAATTTCTGGGCTGTAAATTACTCCCACCGTGGGTGATTTCAAGCCATTGACATGATGTCACAGAACGCAAACTGGGAAGTGACACAACAGCCTCCTGTGTAGTGGTAAAGTCCGTGTCAGGACACCACTGAATTACTGTTAATGGTTTATTGTAGGTTTTTGTACTCGTCTTACCTTTCCTTCTCAACAGCAAACACCTTTAAAACAGGATCAAATTATTTTTACGTTCCAAATGTCCCAGGTAAAGTGCCTTCCACATAAGCATTAAATAAATGTTGAAGATATGTATGGATAAGTTAATTGATATTAATTATGTATAATTGCTTGGTATGCCAAGTATTTGACTTTAATGAAATTTTGTTTAATTTTCCATTGATATCAGTTCTTAAAAGACACACTTTTTAGGATTTCAAATCACGTTAATTTATTTGAAGGGTATAAAGCAGTTGAGCAAAATACTTTAATTTGGTTAAATGTAGTGAAATTCTTAGTGAAGAGAGGAAAGAAAGAAATTTCAAAAAATTTTTCAGGGAGGAAGACAGTGCCCTGACTTTTGCCAGTGCAGCTTGATAGCTTCCCTCACCCTCAGTTTTACTGAGATATAGTTGACATACAACACTGTAGAAGTTTAAGGTGTACAGCATGAGCTTGACTCATATATTGCAAAATTATTACCAAAATAAGTTTAGTTGATATCCATCACCTCATATAGTTACAATTCTTTTTCCTTGTGATGAGAACTTTCAGGATTTACTCAAAGAAACTTTCAAGTATACCATACAGCAGTGTTAACTATCGTCACCATGCTGGTGACGTCACTAGCCCCAGTGCTTATTTACCTTATAACTGCAAGTTTGTACTTTTTGACCACCTTCACCCAGTTCCCCACCTTCACCCAATCCCCTAGCCCCCAACCCCTGCCCCTGGTAGCCACAAATCTGACCTCTTTTTCTACGAGTTTGGATTTTTTAGATGCCATATATAAGTGAAGCCGTACAGCATTTGTCTCTCTCTGAAGCTTTCACTGCTTCAATATAATATTTTGGGTTTCCTCTCTACCTCCTCCTCTTCCTCCCCTCTCCATCCCTCTTCTCCTCCTCAGAATTTGTTAGTTTATCAGAAAAAGAAAAGAAAAAGAATCCTACTGCAAGGGAATAACTATAACATAAAGCTTACTTTTAGTATTAATTTCTTGAATCCATATCAAAAATACATTTTGTCAACTGTCATTGTTACTTCAGTTTATCCATCTTTAGAGTGAGCTGTGCTTTGTATTTCAATAATGATTCTAATTTTTCCCTCTCTGAGAAAGGGCAAGTGAGAGCAGAGATGTGAAATAAATATATATTCATTGATCTCTCCTTTCAGGGAACAGATCAGAATCACTAAACCAAGGGAGGTTTGGAGTATACCTTAATTTCATTTATCCTTTATAAGCCCACTTTTTATTAATATAAGTTAAAAAGAGTAAATAAATTTTGTTTAACTGTATAATAAGTCTGCTGTTGGGTATGTATTCAAATGTATCTAAAATACGAATCCTTTTTTAAAACTGAAGTTAAAATGATTTCCTTGCTGTGGTGAAACTGGTGTGTGTTTAAATGTAAGATGAAATATTTGTTAAGCAGTATTAAAAATCAAAGTATTAGGTTGTGCCCACAAAAAATGGCATACTGTGGTTCCCTTTTATCTTTTTGTAAATATTAAAGTTGTTATACTATTACTGAAATATTAATGATAAGTGTATATTTAATTCAAGTGAAAATGATCTCTTTGCTACAGTGAGTTTCTTGTTTTGTTTTTAGGAACTGGACATCCTGAAATTAAAGGTAAATCTATTTTTACAATAAATTTTGTAAATTTATATTACAAAATTGAGAAGAAGAATAAGGTGTTCTAGCTTGAAATGGTATGCATTTTTTTCCCAAATAAAAATTATCCTTTGCTGTGGTAATTTTTTTGTTTTTGTTCTTTTTTCAGGTGCTTTACATATGGCTCAAGGTAAAAAAATTATTAAAATTTCAGGATATTGCAGAATTGAAACAAAATACAAGCAAGCACTGCTGTTATCTTATATTTTAAGGTAACTATTAACTGAGGATGACATAACCGGTTTTAACATTTGTTTAGGCACAATGGCCTCCCCCCCCCCCACAGTGTGGTAAACTTTCATTCCCACACTCCCCGTTCACAGCCTGCTAGCCAAAAACCACCCAAGGCGCATTCCCTGCACATTTCACCTCTGCCAAATACCCTTCTCTTCCTTTGCTTTTTCCCCCAAACCAAGGCAGCTCCTGAAGAAATTGTCACCAGAGGAAACATAACATCTTTTTGTGACAGGTATTTCCTTATTTACTTTTGTAACAGGTATCCCGAAATCTTCCAGCTCTTTAGGGTCATCCCTTTCTTCATTATTCATATAAAATGACTACTAAAAGTTTACGGTCCTCCTTAGGGTTCCTGAGTGACTTTTATATGCTCAAGATCAGCCCTGTTCTAAAGGGCAATTTCAACTATTTCTTTGTATTCCCTCCCTCTTGTCATTTTGCCCTCCAAGGCTGCTGTCCTTTTTGTTTTGTTTTGTTTTTGTTTGTTTCCTCTTCTTTATTCTTTTTCGCCTTCCCTCCTTCTTGTCCTTCCTTCCTTCCTAGTTTCAGACCTCAGGGGCAAAGAGATGCCTTAATGATATTCCTTAGTTCACTGTACATGATCATCTCTGTCCAGGCAAGCCCCCTCTCTTGCTTTATTTATTCTCCTTTATTCCTATACCTTACTCCCATTCCCCATAAGCAACCATTTTAATGTGATTTAATGTGTATGTCTTTTTGTTTGTGTACATTCTTATCCAGTGTGTACTGTTACCTTGTGAGCATACATTTGTAATTCACATAGTATTGTGTTCTAGATCTTATATTTCCTTTTCATCTTTTCACAAAGCGTTGTGTTTTTAAGATCTGTCCATGTTGCGATGTTTCCATCTAATCTGTTGCTTCTAACTGCCACATGATAAAACACTGTGGTGTTCATCTTTCACAAGTGACTCCCTACCTTCTCAGTAATGGACTCTCAGCCCGCACTCACAGTGCAGTGAATATCCTCTCCTTAAGGATGTGTGGGAGGATTTCTTTGAGACATCTAGCTGGGCCAAGAATTGTTGGGTCTTGACAACCTAGGGCCTGCTCGTTCTCTGGCAGAGTGGTCCTCACCTCCACCGACAACACCCAAGGGCTTGCCTCAAACCCACTAACATTTAGTACTATGCAGCTTTCTAATTTTGCTAGTCATACTCTCAAGTGACATGGCATTGTTTATTAATTTGCATTTTTGTCGTAACCAATGATTCTGGGTTTCTCTTCATATGCATACTAGCTTTTTGAGTTTCCTCTTCCTTTTCTTTCTGTCCTTTTTCCAGTTCACATCTTTTGCCTCATTTCATATTGGGACTGCAGTCTTCTTTCTTGTTGCATTCTAGATATTAATCCATTTTCAGTTTTAGACATGCAAATACCTTCTTCCATTCTGTCACCCATCTATTAACTTTAGCCAAGATTAAAGATTAAATTTAATCTTTAAATGTTTAAATTTTTATTTAATCAAAGTCATTGATTGTTTTTCTTATGGTCTGTGCTTTTGGAGTTTTATGCTGCTCTTCTAATATCCAGTATATCTCAGCTACACTGGACTTTCCCCATCTTCCTTTGTTGAGCATTTAATATGAAGTCTTCTCTTTGGTTCATGTTGTTGCTTTTTTGAAAGCTCTGAGCAGAAAATAACCTAAATGTGTAGCATAACAGATACATGTATGTCTCTCCCAAAAAGAAGTTGGGAAATCCAGTGATAAAACACAGGATTGCTGCAGCAAAGTAACCCCTCTGGGCTGCGCCCTCATCCAAGACAGAACAACACGTTGTGGGAATTCACCTTTGGATCCTCAGGTCAAAGAACTGATGATCCTGTCCATGACTGAAATGTTCTAGGACAGTAGAGTGAAGATGGAATCATCCCATATAACTTCAAGCAAAGGTCTAAGAGAAAAAAAAGGAAGAAGAGAGAATGTGTTTCTGTTTTTCTTTTTGTTTAACTTTTGACTTCTGCATCCCAAATGACTAATAATAACTATGCCTAACACTGAAACCAATTAAACATTGCATAACCCCTGTTAAGAGGTGCCTTATTATATATACAAAATGAGAAGACCCTTTTTAATGTCAGCTCAGGACTATTTCGGTCAGTGTCTATAACTGCTCCCTACCTTATATAAGGACCTTGCAGGACTTCCCTGGTGGCGCAGTGGTTGAGAATCTGCCTGCTAATGCAGGGGACATGGGTTCGAGCCCTGGTCTGGGAAGATCCCACATGCTGCGGAGCAACTGGGCCCGTGAGCCACAACTACTGAGCCTGCGCGTCTGGAGCCTGTGCTCTGCAACAAGAGAGGTCGCGATAGTGAGAGACCCGCACACCGCGATGAAGAGTGGCCCCCGCTCGCCACAACTAGAGAAAGCCCTCGCACAGAAACGAAGACCCAACACAGCCAAAAATAAAAAAAAAAAAAAAAAAAAAAAGACCTTGCAAATGCAGAGTTGAAAGAGATGCTTTTCTTCTCTGAACTGGGCATTTCGCCGGCTCTAAATGCAGAACTCTGCAGCACCATGAGTCTAACCATTCACTTGTGCCAACAGACACCAGTAGTTTGTGCCTGAAAATTTTCTTACATAGTTCATCTTGAGCCTTCACAATTACCTAGCTATAGAAAGGAAATAAGATTTTGTACTGTCCTTTTTAAAGGTAGGACAAGGTTTAGACAGGTAATTATTAACAAAGTTTAAATGATTTTAATGATTTACTTCTTACTATAAACACAATATTAAACATTGGAACTTTTGTTTGATTATAGAAGAAACAGAAATGTTGACTGCTGATATGGATGCAGGTAAGTTAGCATTATTCTTTTTTACTGGTCCTTCACTGGTTAAATTTGCATTCTAATGTCATTTGTGTGTGTGTGAGTATGTACGCATATATGCAATATAATTGATTCAAGCAACAATTACCTTTGATATCAACTTAAATAGAAAAGAATAACATAACTACTTTCCTTATCATTTTTAAGAAAAACAAGCATAAATGCTTCTTGAGAACTGCTTTTAAAAATGGGTTAATTCATATGGCTAGTTTTGAAATGAAAACAACACTCTAGTCCTACAAAAGATTTTTCTATTTGTTATGAGATTTGTTAGGTCAGTTTTGTCAAAAACAACCAGATTTCAAGTGTGACCCAGGACATACATTTTGAAATAGAAAAATAATAGATGTGAATTGAATGAACCTGCTCTTTTGCAATATTTTAAACCATGATAACAGGAGGTCTGTGAAGATCTGTATGTTGGCCAGTTCTGCACTGAGGGCCAAATTTAATTAAAGTATTAAGTTTCTGGGAAGACAGTAATTGATAAGAGCTTTTGAGTCAGACTGACTTGTATTAAATCCTGACTCAGTTATCTGTTAGTTGTGTGACCGTAGGTGAGTAACAAGCTCAAATGCAAATTAGGAATGAAGTATCTCCCTATTTTAGGAGGTTTAAAAACTGAAGTTCATGTAAGACTCTCTTCCAATTGCCAGGCCCAAAAACTATCAACAATTTTTTAAAAATCAGGCAATGAGTGAAAGATTTAGATCTCAAAGCTACAGATAGCAGTTAGAGGGATTTCCAACAAAGGCCCTTTATTTTCTATTCAAGGCAACATTAATTTTCAGATACTACCCAAGCTGGTTTCATAGTCCTCAAATGATGGGGTCCCTCTTCTTTCAAAGGTCCAAGCAGAAATTTAAAATTTATCATCACACTCTTCCCCCAACACAGTTCTTAGGATGGATGGGACTCCCCCCAAATTCTTTTATCCACATTTGTTCACAACTTCTCTCCCTTGAGGACCTACCTCCTTCTTGTATGTTCAAAGTAATTGAGAATGATATTAATTTTCCTTTCTCATTTGGGATGGCAGAAATTTTTGTGACATGATAAAATAGAGGGAGAGAATAAGAAGAGCATCTTATACTTTTACTTTCTTCCTTTGTCATGAATTCTCTTGCAAATTCATGTCTTAAGCCTTGGTCTACCATGCCTCCCAGTGACAAACGTGCCTTGTCTGAGTGCTCACAGAGGAAGGAAATATCATCACATGTCAAGTGGCTAAAAACACAACCCCCCTCCCAGCCCACTGATCCTGGATTGTCCAGGGGTTCCTGGCACATTACCTCTCAGGGTTAATATGATGATTAAGTGATATAAACTATATACAAAGTACTTAGCATGGGGCCTGACAGAAAGTACTCAACGTTAACATCATTAATGTTAATATTATTGAAAAGAGTCCCACATAAACAGCCTCTAGAAAGTAAAAACTATGAAAGTAAGAAGCTGGAGTTCTGCATGTGACCCCCATCCTGAACTGTCATGGTAGTAATGCCTGGGCATGTGGCTCCTCTTATCTTCCAGAGGCTGGTAAATGTTTAACCCCTCAGGCAGCCTCTTTCTGCCACTAGTCCACCTTGGGCAGAACTTCAGAGAATCAAGCCAATTTTAATATTAAGCCAGAATTTTTAAACAAGGTGAATAGCACAGTTTAGCATCTAAAATAAGTTACTAATGAATCTGGCCTGTTTCATATTAGTTGTGACTCTGCTGTTTTTATGACATAGATAATCAAGAAGTTTGCCCAGAAGGTAATGGTTTCAAAATCACAATGATGCAATCTCTTCCTTTCTTAAAGAAAGAAAATGGATAAAATCGTTTTTCCCTAAACTGTCCTGTGGAGTTAAAAACAGCACGCACATTCGAAGGAAACGAGTCATAGGAGGAAAGCCAGCAAAAGTGGTAAACCCGCACAAAAAGTTATAATGTCACTTCCCAGGAGCAGCCCAAGTTTGAAAAAATAGAGGTGGGGGTGGAATGTGGTAATTACAAGAGACTGAGAGTCTTGCCATGGAAATATCTTCGAGCCACCTGTCTTGGAGGATGGCAGTGACCACACAAATGTCTTTACAGGGAGACTTCCCATGGCAGGTGGCAATTAAGGAAGGTGAGAAAATCAACTGTGGAGGAATTTATATCGGTGGCTGTTGGATTCTGACTGCTGCACATTGTGTCAGGTAAAAAAACGTCTCCAGTAGATGCTGGATTTCCTGAAACAATGAAGTTAGGTAATAGAGATTGTGGCAGGTGATAAATAAAAGCATATATAAGAAAAATAATTGACAAGTTCCACTCTATTATCTGCTAAACGCCCTCTGATATTCATGATCGGATCCCAGAGGCCAATTCCCCAGAACCCACTGTGTTCCCCTCACACCAAACTGTTGATCCCAGCTGGCAAGGGCAGATCAAACCTGTAGGTACCAAGTTATTTCACTCGGCTCATTTGCATGGATCAAGGTCAGCCTGGAGAACAGGTTCAGAATTCTGCCCTCAGTTATGACCTTTACAATGAATGAAGCACCATTTATTGAGCACCTCTTACAGACCAGATACTGTGTCCAGCACTTTCATGTATGTTATTTTGTTTTAATATTCTTAACAGTCCTAAGAGGTAAATATTATTCCTCCCATTTTCTAGATAAGCAGACTGAGACTAGAAGTTACATAACTTGGCTAAAGCAACACTACAAGTCAGTTGCAGAGCCAGGGTAAAATCAAGTTCAACGTATCTGACAGTAACTTAGATGAAGGCCTGCTTAGAAAATCTGCAGGTGACCCAAAGTTGAGAGAGATAAGAAATCTGTTGAATGACACCCATAAAAATCCTCATGGATTGGAGCAATGCACCAACTCTAATTTCTTCCCTCTGAATGACCCTTTTCTCTTGGCTTCTGTTACACAACACTCTCCTGGTTTTCTACCTACCTCTCTGGTCACACCGTCTCTGCCTTCTTTGCAGCTTCCTCCTCCAGTGACTGAGCATTACTGCTCCCCTGAAATACCTGAGTTCCTCAAGGTGTATCCTGGCTTCCTCTTCTCTTCTTACTTCTTCTTTCTAAAATTATCTGTACTTTAAAATACCACCATATGCTGACACAACGATATTTCCAGCCTAGACCTCTTCTCCAACCCTGACCCTACAGTACACTGACTATCTTGGCTCTATCAGAAGTAAATCAAATTCAAAAGGTCTAAGACCGAGCTCATGATATGCCCCTTCCCCCAGATATGGCCCTGACCCAGTGTTCCCTATCTCAGCAAATGACAGCACCATTCATCTAGCTACACGGGGCAGAAATCTAAAAATCTTCGCACTTCACTCCCTCGACCGTACCATAGCTCAGCCAGTGTATCACCAACTCCAGATGGCTTCTTTAATTTCCAATTATTTAATTCTCAGAACTTCTTTCCACTATTACCCTGCTCCCACCTCTCTCCTGGATTATACCAACCGATTCTGAATTGGCTTACCCACAGTCACTCTGCCCAGCACTGCCCCCATCTATCCATTGCCTACTGTGCAGCAAGAGTAGTAGTTCCATACCTGGTTTTGACCACTTCCCACTTAAAATTCGACAGCTTTGCATTCCTCTTGGGATAAAAAACTAAACAAAATGTTTAACACAGCTCATTAGGCCCCAAGTGATGTGACCCCTATTTACCTTTGCCGATCTCGTCTTGCTCCACAGTGTCACTTCTTGCCCCTATTCCACCTGCTCTGGCCTTCTTTCCATTATTCAAGTGTACCTTGCTCCCTGCTGCAAAAAGACCTTCACATATGGTTTCCCATGCCTGAAAGCATCTTTCCTACCTTGTTTCCCTAGTTAGTGCTACTCGTTATTCAGATCTCAGCTCAATCCTCACTTCCTCAGAGAACCTTCCCCCACTCCCTAAAGTCTAAGCCCTCCTGATATGTTCTCAGAACCCATGTGCTGTGAGTTCCTCTCACTTTTTACAGTAGAATACATATCTTCACTGGTGTGATTATCCACTTAATGCTGCATCCTTTCCTAGACCCTGAGTTCCATGAAAGCAGGAACTATTTCCGATTTGCTCATTTCTGCATCCCAGTGGCTAACACAGTGCCTGGTAATAGTAGGTACACACTAAATATTTGTTAAGTAAATTGAATGGATCAACAGTTAAACATTAAACAATATTCAGGACCTCTGATCCTGAAAAACAACCAAAAGGAATACGAAACACAGCATTCTTGGAACTCTAAGTTTAAATAAAAGCATCTTGAACACTCATTAGTTCCTAGGACATCACTGTTTAACTGTAAGGTGATTCCCTGAGAAAGTGATGGTAGACACCCAATTTGCTGGAAACCACGAGTTGAAAACTGATATGAAAATAGAGTGAGGCATCGGGACAGGCAATATTTAGCCCATTCACCATTTCAACCAAATTCTAAAACAGCTGCTGTGTTCCAGGTATAATACTCAACACAGGCATCTATCTATAGATAAGACCCTATCTTTGACTTCAGGTAGCACAAACAGGAAGAAAGGCTTGTGAGCAAATAAATACAATGCGGAGTTAGGATGAAGTCAGTTTTAAAGGTCAGAATGATGACTGCTGTGGTCTTCACCCTGGGAACCTCTGGGGTTCTGTGCTCTGACTCCCTATTTCCTCAAGCACATTTCTTGCTAGACGCTCTCTGGTCTCTGCTTAAACACCTTCAGTGCCGGTGCTCTTACTTCAGAGGCAGCCAACTCATTCTACTTCTGGCATATCTGGTAGTTAGCAAGATCTTTATGTCCCTAATATTGAGCAGTTAGATGAACTATTCCTCTCTTCATTTACCCGCGGACTTTAATTCTGTCCTAAGAAAATTTAATTGCACTGTTTCATGACAGCAAAGATAAAAAAAAAAAATCCGGGAAAATGAAAAACTTCCTTAAAAAGGGAGAATTTAAAGATGAAGCATCAGAAGTCCAACTTATAGTTGTTTTTTTTCTCAATATATTTATTTCCCTTTTCCTTTCTGTTACAGAATCAGCAGAATTCGTCGTTACCAAATATGGACATCATTTACAGACTTGTTAAGGCCTGACTCTCAGATAGCTGTTCAGTTGGTAAATCAAATTATTATCCACGATAAGTACAATGGAGCCACCTACCAAAATGACATAGCTTTGATTGAAATGAAAAAACACCCAAGCCGAAAAGAATGTGTGTTGCCTCATTCCGTCCCTGCCTGTGTCCCCTGGTCTCCCTATCTATTTCAACCTAATGATAAATGCATCGTTTCTGGCTGGGGTCGAGAAAAAGGTATGTTTTACAGTTTGTTAATCAGAATCCAGGGGCTGAAAAATGAATAGGAATAGAAATGCATAGGAGCTAATCTCCTAGTGTCCAGAGAGAAACATTGCATCAAATCCAGAAAAGTGAATGTCCAGCCAAGGCCAGCTCATGGGCATAGGACCTGTGTGGTTGCCCATGGGCTCTGGGCACCGAAGACACTTGTGCTTGGTGTACTGCTCTATTGTCACCATCAAGAAATTCTTAATAAATTTTGCAGGGGCCCCACCTCACATTTTCAATTTTCACTTGGTTCTGCAAATTATGTAATTGATCCTGACCTAGAGTTTCAAAGGATACCTATACTCTGTGATATAGAACATACATTGAGGGGTAACCATTCACCAAGAAAAAAATAGAGTGACGGGGGACATATAGCATGGGCTTTCTGGATTTGTTGGAATGATATGGATGAAAGATAAAAAGGTTTTCAAAGGGATAATCATATTATATGCTGAGTCAGTGATCCCACAACCCTTCAGCTCTCTCCGCTGCCCTCACCTATTCTCCATGCCTCACACCTCCACATCCCACAAAGAGAAAGAGAATATGAAGAATTCATTCTTTGAGCTTCTAAGAAGACTTGAGGTGAAAATTCATATGAATAAGAGATGTAGACCCTTAGGGGCAAATTATTAGCAAGACATGCTAAATTGGAGATAGATTAGAATTAATTTAGGCCATGCTTTTCCCTTCTTCTCGAAGTCAGCCTAGAAATTTAGCTTCCTTTCGACCTCTTAAACTCTTTGTAAATAACTTCACTGCATTAGTCTAATAGACTCCTATTCCAACACATTCTTTACAATTGCCATATTGAAAAGTATAAAATATGCATGTAAATGAACCTGGATTTGTGGTATGTTTGAATACCCAAGATTTACAAAATACTAAAATTTTATTAGTAATTAATTCATCCAGAAACTATTATGTCCTTATATTCGTTCTTTTTTTTAATTAAATTTTTTATTGGAGTATAGTTGATTTACAATGTTGTGTGAATTTCTGCCATACAGCAAAGTGAATCAGTTATACATATACATATATCCACTCTTTTTTTAGATTCTATTCCTATATAGGTCATCACAGAGTATTGAATAGAATTCTCTGTGTTATATATTAGGTTCTTGTTAGTTATCTATTTTATATATAATAGACTTTATATGTCTACTATGTCATATGTCAATCCCAATCTCCCAATTTATCCCCTCCTTCCCCTTTCCCCTTGGTAACCATAAGTTTGTTTTCTACATCTGTGGCTCAATTACTGTTTTGTAAATAGGTTCATTTGTACCATTTTTTTACATTCCACATATAAGCAATATCATGTGATATTTGTCTTTGTCTGACTTACTTCACTCAGTATGACAATCTCTAGGTCCATCCATGTTGCTACAAATGACATTATTTCATTCTTTTTATGGCTGAGTAATATTCCATTGTATATATGTACCACATCTTCTTTATCCATTCCTCTGTCTATGGACATTTAGGTTGCTTCCATGTCCTGGCTATTGTAAATAATGCTACAATGAACACTGGAGTGCTTGTAAAAATTCGATTTATGGTTTTCTTCAGATATGCCTAGGAGTGGGATTGCTGGATCATATGGTAGCTCTATTTTTCGTTTCTCTTAAGGAACCTCCGTACTGTTCTCCATAGTGGCTGTACCAATTTTTATTCTCACCAACAGTGCAAAAGGGCTCCCTTTTCTCCACACCCTCTCCAGCATTTGTTGTTTGTAGATTTTTTTGATGATGGCCATTCTAACCGATGTAAGGTGATACGTCATTGTAGTTTCAATTTACATTTCTCTAATAATTAGTGATATTGAGCATCTTCTCATGTGCCTCTTGGCTGTTTGTTTTTTTAATATCAACATTTTAATATTTTATGTTATTTTATTTTGGCTGCACCTTGTGGCTTGTGGGATCTTAGTTCCCCAACCAGGGATTGAAACCCAGCCTTTGGCAGTGAAAGCACAGAGTCCTAACCACTGGACAGCCAGGGAATTCCATGTTCTGTTTTTTAAAAACTTTTATTATGTACATTCACATGTACTCACAAAAGAAGAGATAAAAGTAAAATAGACCTACCTTTCCTCATGCAGCTTTCACAGTTATCAACATTCCACCATTCTTGTTTTAGCTCCCTGAATTGATCACAATCACAATCGGATAATTAGGAAAGTTTATTCGTAAAGGAGTTAATAATAAAGATGTAGGTGGGAGGTTGGGGAACCACAAGGGCTATGCAGGAACCCAGGACTAACAGTACCAGAACTGAGACCTTTCCTGGATCTGAAGGTATAAGGTGAAGGAGAAGTTACCAGAAGGAGAAAGAGTCTTAGGTAAAGCAGGTTACCTTGAGAGAAGTAATGACCTTGGGTTGAAGGTTATAGCCAGCCCCAATCTCACTATCCTCTCTCCTTCCCTCCTTCCCTTCTGCTGGAGTCCTCTGCTGGAAACCAGAGGTGAAGGCATTCCTATCGAGGCAATCCCTCCAGCTCAGGCTCTCAGGGCAGAGGGCAGGGCACTGAAGGGTGGAGAAAGGATCCGAAAGACAAATCAGGAGCTTTTCAACATATTCCCCCACATGCACTTACTTTTTCCTGGAGCATATCAAATCAAATCCCAGCTATCATGTAATTTTACCCATGAATACTCCAGTATACATCTTTACCAGGTAAGGACTTCAAAAACAAAAACAAAACCACAACACCCTTCATACTCAACAAAATAAAAATGATTCCGTAATATCGTCTAATAACCAGCTGTGTTGAATGTGCCTTAATTATTTACAAAAATTTTTACAATCAGATTATTTCCATTGGGATCCAAACAGTGTCCACACATTGCATTCAGTGGCTATTTTTCTTAAATCTCTTTTAATCTAGAACAGTTACCTCTTCCTTTGATTTAAAACGTATTTATTTTAAATGAAACTGGGTCATTCTTATTTTAGAATTTCCACACCTTGAGTTTGGATGATTGTATCCTTGATGTGACATTTAACATGTGCTTCTATTCCATGTATTTTCTATAAACTAGTAGAGATATTCTTATGCACTGGTTTATTTATTAATCAAATGTGATTCAACACATTTATTGAGCCCTTTCTGTGAGTGCAAGATAGTAAGGCTAAAGTGCTAAGATCTCACTGATGAAAAATATGGACCCAGCCAACAAACAAGAGATGCTGAGGCTACAAAGTGGGATGGCAAAGGCCAGCTCTCAAGGGACTTACAGTACAGAGGCGCCATCAGATGTGGATGCCATCACCAGACAGCAGAACGTGACAGAGGCTTCAAGAAACATACAAAACAAGAGTTCAGGGGAGGAAGCAATCTCCCGATTCTTAAAAATCTCTCACATGTTACAAGAGCTCCCAGTTTTTGAAGGCTTATCCTGAGTTAGGGGAAATAATAAATTACAAATTTTTGAAAAGCTGTTATCCTGAATAAGGTAGTCATATTAAGACTAACTTGAAGTAGGACTTGAAGGAGAAAAAAACTCTTTCCTGATTTGCTACATACATTGGTGGATTTGTTTCTTCCTCTGCTTCCCAGAAGAGAAGAATATTAGTCCTACAGTTAACTACTACGTGCTCAATATACTGCTAGGGTCTGTGGCGGTGTCCTCTCAGGATAAGCAAGAGGTCTCTGTCCCCAGGTAGTTTAGAGATTAATTGAGGAGCCACGTCATTTGGCATAAAATATTTAGTGTATAATAGAATTACTGAGTTCCTGCATTACATAAATATTTATTAAGTAACTGATTTGTGCTAGCACGAGGCTGGGTGCTGGTGCAGCAGTGAATGAATCGGGCCTAGCCCCTGCCCTCTTAGAGCACATAAAAGTTGCTGCAAGCTGGGAGAAAGGAAGAGGGGAGACAGGACAAAAATTTACTCCTTGTACCTGAGACATCTCACCCTGTGTTCTTAGGTTGTTGTCATCTTCCCTGGACTGTCAATCAGCAACAGCACCTGGTCCTTGTCTTTCCTTGGACCAAGTTCAAGTCCCAAATCTGTGACTTAAAAGGAAAGGAAATCCTAAATCCTCTTTCAATCACTTTCAGATCGTTTAGGAGATAGAGTTCCTCACAGAAGCAAAAACACATAGATACTGGTAACTTCATATGTATTTCCTTCATCTTAAATTCTTATATTAAAACGTTGTTTGCACTCTAACAAGCCCTTTCAAGGAAATAAGGGACTATAAGAAGATAGGAGCTATTTACATAAGCTGATAACAGATTCCTAGCCATCCCCCAGCCCTACCACTGGACTCAGTGATCAGAGTGGAATAGTCTATCCTATTCATCTCACAGTACACAGGCCAGACGTTCAATAATGCCCCTTGACTATTTTTAGAAAGACAATTCTAGAAACTGGGGATACCATCAGTTGTATGACCAAGTTTGCTAATCAATTATCCTCAAAAGTTTACATATGTATTAAAGAAAATATATATTCTTATATGTTCCTAATGGTTTACTAAATTATGAAAGTAAATACTTAGAGTTCTCATTTGTAACTTCAAAATGTCTACTTGTTTTCTCTCTTTGTTTAGATAACAAAAAAGTCTATTCACTTAAGTGGGGTGAAGTTCACCTAATAGCAAACTGCTCTAAGTTCTACCCAGATCGCTACTTTGAAAAAGAAATGGAGTGTGCAGGTAAGCACTGAGTGGCTTCTCAGAAATGTCTCTATACTCACTAACCAAACATGTCTTTCCTCCCCACTGAGTCACCCCCTTTATCTGGGCCTCCAACTCTTTCCTTTGGTCTCTGGCTCTTGCATCATCAAACATTTCCAGCCCCTTTCCCTCAGCTCAAGTTCCACAGTCTGATACCAAGAGGAAAAATCTTCCTTAAGCCATTATGCGGCAGTCTAGCAAGGTGATTAAGAGCACAGCCTCTGGAACCAGACTGCCTGGGTTTACATTCCGGTTTTTACCAATTACTACCTGTGTGACCTTGAGCAAGTTTCCTCACCTGCAACCTTGGTGATCTTAATAGATGAGGAAAATGAGATGCAGAGCAGCTATATAAGTTGCCCAAGTCTTACAGACAACAAGTGGTATATTCGGGATCAAAACCCAGACTTCTAAGTAAAAATCCAAATGATCTCATTTCAAATGCGTCCAGTTGGAAGTAAATTCTCCCTCCTCGGAAATCCCTTTATGCTTCCCACAATACCGTCCACTCTCTCCTTTAAGATCACAGGGATGCTACTGCTACTACCTAACACAACTACAGCAGTCCCTACTTTTGCTGGTGACCCAAAGGCAGGGTACCAGCCAGAGTAGTGCATTTAGGACACTTTATTGAAACCATTTATAAATAGTGGGTTATAGAAAAAGGCAGAGTTATTGACCTTCTATAACTTCTTGGATACAGTGATTTAAAATCTTAGAAAGTCATAAGAGTGAGAAGAAAGTAAACAGGCCATTTCCTGTGCCCTCCCATCTTAAAATGGAGTTCAGGATTACAGAGGACAAACGGAGAGAATAGCACAAAATCTACCAAGGGGCAATAGCACAGTTAAGAGGACAAGCTCCGAGGTCTGGCTGCCTGGGTTCAAGTCCAGGCTCTGCCACTTATTAGCTGTATGACCTTAGACAAGTTAGTTAACTTCTCTGTGTCTTGTCTCATCTTAAAATAGGGATAATAATGATACTTCTCTCATAGGGTTGTGGTGAGATTTCAAACAATGAATGACTAATACATATTAAGCACTTAATGATCACTAGGTACTTCTATTATTTACCCACTCAGCCTTTGAAGCTACTTTCAGATTGCTATCTCATCATAGTATATGCTTCCACAAAGTAGCGGAAGGAGGGGGAGCCCTTGCTAAACTTGGAGAATGAGTAGAAGACACAGCATTTCCCAATCTGCATCTCTACAAGTCCGTGGGCCCGCTCTGTAAGGGAGCGCACGTGTTATTGCCTGTTAGGCAAGTGTAAGAAACTCAGTGTCAGTACAGGTATTGGTGGAAGAGGCAGGAAGTCGGCATGGCAGCCTTGACAAATGGAAGTAAATGTGTGATTTTCCTTTTCCTTGGTCTTTCTCAGGTACAGATGATGGTTCTATTGATGCCTGTAAAGGGGACTCTGGAGGCCCCTTAGTCTGTAAGGACGCCAACAATGTGACTTATGTTTGGGGTGTTGTGAGTTGGGGTGAGAACTGCGGAAATTCAGAGTTCCCAGGCGTTTACACAAAAGTGGCCAATTATTTTGACTGGATTAGTCTTCATGTAGGAAGGTCTCGTATTTCTCAGCACAATGTATAAAAAACTGTGCTCTCTTCTTTCTACTCTTTTTCTCTCAGGAGTTACATTTTAATTGAAATGATACTGCATAAGTAGTACTTCTTCAAGGAAAAAAAATAAAGGCAATTTTATTGGACATTTTTTTAAAGGTCTCTACAAAGTTTATGCCATTTTGGAATTCTGTACAATTCTCAAATAAAAATTCTAGTCAAGCATACATATTTTATTTATTAGAAAATGTGATTGGGCTTCCCTGGTGGCGCAGTGGTTGAGAGTCCACCTGCCGATGCAGGGGACACGGGTTCGTGCCTTGGTCGGGGAAGATCCCACATGCCGCGGAGTGGCTGGGCCTGTGAGCCATGGCCACTGAGCCTGCGCGTCCGGAGCCTGTGCTCCGCAACGGGAGAGGCCACAACAGCGAGAGGCCCGCGTACCGCAAAAAAAAAACACGAAAAAACAAAACACAGCCTAGGGACTTCCCTGGTGGCACAGTGGTTAAGAATCTGCCTGCCAATGCAGGGGACACGGGTTTGAGCCCTGGCCCAGGAAGATCCCACATGCTGCGGAGCAACTAAGCCCGTGCGCCACAACTACTGAGCCTGCGCTCTAAAGCCCGCGAGTCACAACTACTGAAGGCTGCGTGCCTAGAGCCCGTGCTCCGCGACAAGAGAAGCCACCGCAATGAGAAGCCCGCGCACCTCAACGAAGAGTAGACCCCGCTCACCACAGTTAGAGAAAGCCCACGTGCAGCAACTAAGACCCAACACAGCCAAAAATAAATTAATTAATTAATTAATTAATTTAAAAAAAACAGAAAAAACACAGCCTAGTTGCAGCCACCCATAAGTTCCCATTCCAAGGCATTTAATCGTTCAGACAAGAATCAGCACAAAACAGCATATTTTATATTTTCATAATTTGTTTTGATAATTTTGACCATAGTTTCTTTCCCTAGTTCCTCTTTCTATTTTTTCTTCCTGCACTACAATTGTGTTTTTTCCCCAGTACTCCATGGGCACGTCTCTTGTGAAGTTCACCAATAACCTACATGTTATTAAATCCAGTGATCAATACCCTGTCCTCACCTTCTTGCACACCCGCTGAAGTGATGGTTCTATCTTTCTTAGACACACTGGAATGTAGCGCTCTCCTGCTGCACTTGCCTGTTCCTTCTTAGTCTCCTTTGCTGCTGCTTAGTTACCTGACCCCCTACGACTTAGACCCTGTTCGCTCCTCTTTACATGCTCACTTTTTAGAGGATCTTAACTAGTCCCATGTCTTAAAAGCCGTTTCTATGCTGACGACTTCCAAGTTTATTTCCAGCTCTTATCTCACTTCTGAACTACAAATTCAGTGCAAGCTTCTCAAACATGGTATGTCTGAAATTAATTTTCTAAAATTTCCCTGAAATCTGCTTCTTCTGGAATCCTCCCCATTTTAGTTGGTAAGAACTCTCTATCTTTCCAACCGTTTAAGCCAAAACCTCAATGTTATCCTTGAGTCTTCTTTCCCTTTACACCACATTCAGTCCATCAGTAAATCCTGTTGGATCTACCATGACGTTACACCTAGAACGTGACCACTTTTCACACCTCCACTGCTTCCTCCTTGGGCCAAGCCGTAATAATATCTTACCTAGTTTATAATGTCCTAACTGGCTTCCCGACTTCCTCTCCTGTCCATCCACAGTCAAAGTATATATAGACAAACTAGCCATTTGCTAGCAGGCAAGACCTGGAAGCTGTGGGTTTGCAACCAATAGTGTCTGTCTCGATAATAACAGGTTTTGCTGAGTAGATGAAAGTGCCCTGTAAAGAAGCCTCAAATGCTCTTTGGGAGAAAAGATGAAAGTGAGTCATCTAGGAGTTATGTGATATGGTCAGTCAGGGCTGGCTTCACCAGCAAGCATCCTGTGCCAATGCACAAGGCCCTGAACCTAGAAGGGCTCCAGACTTGCTTTCATATCTCCCGTTATCACCTTGAGATTCTTAATAATTTTTGAACAAGGGGCCTTGCATTTTTACTTTGTGCTGAGCCCTGCAAATCACGTAGCTGGTCCTGTGGTCAATGCCATACCCTGGTATCTGACAGCAGGAATTAAGAGGAAAAAGTAAATCTTGGAATCATTGCAGCAGAACAAATATCTAATGATTGATTATGAAAGAATGTGAAAATAAAACTTAGAATCTTGTTTTCTGGAAAGATGGCAGTGATTTCCATGAAGAACACAGTAGAAAAGGAGATCTGTTTGAGAGAAAAAGAGAAGATCTCTATCAGCCAGAGGAAATGGAGTTTGAGAATTTAATCCCTAAGGAAAGATGCGACAACAAAGACTAAATCTGAATCCTCAGAGCTGAGGCTGTATTTAGGGTAAAGAAATTAGATGAGATCACCAAGGAGTAAATGTATACAGAAAAGGTAAAAAGGAGAGATTTGGGGTGTCTATAACAGGGCTGGAACCAGGTAACATTACTATACAATATTCTGTCTTTTTTTCTGAAGACTTATTCCCATACCAGTGAGTTTCTCTGAAAGAGGCGAGCCTGGTTTAAGTGTTCCCCTGGTGGAGCTAGGTGGGACCTCAGAGGTAATCTGGTACAACATCCAAACTTCAGAGATGAGAAACCCAAAGCTCCAGAAAGCTTAAAAAAAAGAATTCTGTTTCTTTTTCCCAACTGTTGAAATGTGCTGTCCAAAAATTAAAGAAAAAAAAAATCTTTGGCATCTGGTGATGGCAGAAAGAGACCTTGGGAAGTCCCTGGAGGTCCAGCGTTAGGACTCGGCGCTCTCACTGCCAGGGTTCCGTCCCTGGTGGGGGAACGAAGATGCCGCAAGCCACCTTGATTTGACTGGATACTGTCACATGACTGCTCTGTGGGCACCTCAACTCCTTTACTGTAAAAAGGATAGTACCTCTCAAGCACATTTCTCCTCTTCCTTCCACTGTAGTTCAAGTTGATCACAGCCCAAGGGTGCCTGGCTGAGCATCTGAGGGCAGACTTAAGGCAGGCCGGTCTCCACTAACCTAGCCTGGGGTTGGGCTCATCTGGCGACCACCTTTTTTGTTTCTATTTCGCCCAAAGTTTGTATTCCTGAAAAGCGGTGTTCTGAGTGTGAGAGATCAAGTCCATGAAGTGCCTGGCACAGACTAAGCTCTAAATAGAGAGATAATTCTTATGAGCTCTGCACTGCACATTTATTATAAACTCATGAAGCTTGTAAGAAACACAAAACGGCAAACTAGAATTTATTGGTAATTCTTATGGAAAGGACACATCTTTTCTCAACACTTGCAATACTGCCCTGGATCTTACTGTAAAATTCTTGGAAACTGCCAGGATACTAAGATAACTATTTATAGCTCTGGTAGAAATTACTGCAATTGTTATTTAAGGATTCTGCGCTGCACTGGGAAAAAATACAGGGAAATGTCACTGGAGCCATCAAGTTACAAAATATCTTGAGTAGGAAAACTGTGCTTTCCTTTTTTTTTTAAACTGCGTTGAAGTATGGAGGACGGCTTCTTCCTTACCAGGGAAGAAAACTCATGGTTTTATTGTCAAACCATTTTCTTCTTCCAAAATTTCTAAACTAGCATCTAGCTCGTCTTTGTCAGCCAGGCACCACCACGGCCTTGGGTTAACATGTTCCAGTCCCGTTCCCCCAACGGCGGCCACCGCGATTAGACAGGACCGGGTAAGGACCCGAGGAGGTGAGATGCGCGTTCGGCCCACGTATCCCGCAGAATCCCGATTTCAAGCAGCGCTCTCTACAGGGGATTACGGGTAGGGAGGGTGGGGGGTGGCTCATTTCTCTGACGTTGTCTACACCCTGAAAAGCTTGTCGCTCGAGGTGACTGGGCTGCACCCCGACAGGTCAGATGAGGTCACAAAGGTTCGCCACCTGACTGCACCCTACAACTACCCCGGGAGCTTTCAAAAAATTCCGATGTCCACTGACACCGGGACGAACTAATCTGCCTGTCTGGAGTACGGGGCCCGGCATAGGTATTTAGTTAGTACAACGAACCCCTAAGGTAGTACTAACGAGGGCCAAGTGAGCCGGCCTCAGGGGCGCGCCGCGACCACCACGTGGGTGGGGAGGACGCACCGGCCGCTCTGGCCCGCCTACCCCGCGCCTCTGACGCACCACGCTTGGCGCAGGCGCGCAGGAGCCGCGGCCCGCCCAAGTGGGCGCGTGTGCCGCTCCCTGATCTCTGCCGAGGCGCTGTGTTCCAGCGGGAGCTCGTTGCAGGCGGTGAGGGCCCGCCTCCCAGCCGGGCAGGAGGCGTGGGCATGGAGCTGGCCGCCGTAGCCATGCCCCGGGCCCGCGCCGCTGCCTAGGGCGACCCGAGGGACGCTGCCTAGGGCGCGGCTCCGGGGACCCGTGCGGCCTATCACGGCCCGGCGCTGCACGGATGGCCCTGCTCCTGCGGCCCGTGCTCGCTGTCCTTCTTCTCCTCCTGACCGCCGCTTTCAGGTGCCAGGAGCAGGCCCAGACCACCGACTGGAGAGCCTCCCTGAAGACCATCCGGAACGGCGTTCACAAGATAGACACGTACCTGAACGCCGCCTTGGACCTCCTGGGAGGCGAGGACGGGCTCTGCCAGTATAAGTGCAATGACGGTGAGGGGAACCCCAGGCCCTGCGAGGCCCGTGCTTTCAGGGCTTTTGAGGGGGACCGAAGTCGTGGAGGTGTGAGATGCCGGCCAGACCTTGACGGTGTCCTCTGGCCCTGGGAAAACTTAACCATCGCTAGATTCGTGCCATTCTTGTGGTTGAGAAACCTGCTGACGAGTTCACGCCACTATTGTTAGAATGTGAGAGATCGCCTGAGAGCGTACTCTCCGTTCTGTTTTTGTTGCGTCTGATTTTCTTTTGTTGTTGTTGAAATTGCATGAAAGTTGCCTAAGAACTTAGTGACATAGCGTCATGGGGATGGAGTGAAACAGACTGATTTTATTTAGCGCCTTTAAATTAGTCAGCTGAACACGCAAAACATACCAGGAATTTTAAAGTCATGCTTTTTTAACTTTCTCAAGAATTGGTTTACATTTTTTTTTTTCTGCAAAGCTACAGACAATAAATTGCGACCTTTGTACAGACTTTTGGTGTACTTTACTGTTGAGAAAGAGTTCTGAGATTAACTCTAATAGGAAATGATTCCAGCAGTACTTAACAGGAATTTTCTTTCCTTAGATACCAGTGACGCTGCCTCCTCATTGTTGGTTGCTATTAATATTATTCTTTTGATTTACTTTTTCATATTTTTAAACTTTAATTCTGTTTGAATCTGAGAACTTGTTTGGTGGCATTGTTGGTGATTAATAACTTAGTATTTCAGGCAGAGATCTTTTTTTTGAAGCACTTGACTTTTTTGAATGCTTAGATGTTGTAATAGTTCAGACAAAGTACTTGGGCTTCTTTTTTGAATTTCAAAATGCTAAGAAAGTAATTGGGAGATCATGTTTCCGATAAAAGTGGACAAGGTTTGGGCCTAGTTAATTTAATGCTTGGCAGCCCAAAATAATAGGGAACTAAAGGACTTTAGAGGTAAAACTGGACTATATGTAGGTGAATTGAAAAGGGACCTCTGTCATGTGAAAACGTGATGCAACATGTGGTCATAATTTCTAGTTTTCTGTTAATGGAGGTAAAGAATGAACTATATCTTGTATGCTATGAACTGCTAAATTTCATTCCTTCTTAAATGTATGCCTAAATGTTACCACCAGTGTTCAATCAGGAAGGATGTTTTTGTCATTGTAGAGCTTGTTAGGAGGAATAAATGAGTAATTTGAAGATTAAATGGTTGCCTTTCCTGAGGCAGATGTCATAGTTTTACTTAGTCATCCCCATTCATTAAACAAATAACTGAGTGCCTGCTATGTGTCAGGCATTGTACCAATTGGAGATTTGGCAGTGAACAAAACTGACAGAATTTCTGTCCATGGAGCTTACCTTCTGGTGGGGAGAGACAGTAAACTAAAGAATAAGTAAAACAAGCCAGATCTGCAGTGTGTGTAGATCTGAAGTGGGCCATTGCTTCCAGAACAGTACAGCGGGGGAACCGTCAGTGGCGGTGTTGGGAGGCGTTAGTTTACTCTTTTAAATAGGTTGGGGGAAGGCCTCACTGATGAGATAATATTTGAGAAGAAATCTGAAATGGGGAAGGTGGCACTGTGATGATCTAGGGAAAGAACAATCCAGGCAGAGGGAACAGCAAGTGTAAAGGACCAGAGCTGAAATGCCAGTCAAGGATGATTCTGAAAGTTTTGGCCTGAGCCAGAGGAAGGATGTAGTTGCCGTTTACTGAGATAGGAAAGACTTGGAAGGATCAGTCCTCATAAATTTATTGAGTCAAGCGTTCTAGAGTTTATTTAGTTTAGTTTATTACATTTAAAATATCTCTGAAGTTAAATGGATACTATTCTTATTTAAAATATTATTTTAATCTTTCCTTTTTCTTAATCCTCTTCTCTTCCACAAGCCTCACAAAATTTACCATTTGGAGTTTAGAGCAAGGTCTCCAGCATAAAAAACAAATGAACTCGAGAATTTAGGAAACGGTATGCTTCAGTGAAAATCTTTTAGTACTTAGTAAGTACTGTCTGCTCATAGGACTGTGGTTCCAAGTCACCGTGTTGATAATTCCAACATAATGAAGATTGATCTTTAATTGCTATTACTTGAGAAGTCTCCCTGGAACACTATCTCAACCTTTCCTGTATTTTGGAATGTTACTGACCAAATCAGAACCAAACAGAAACAGACAAATCTCAAAATTAAAGGAGCATGGTGATGAAGGGGTGTTTAATAGTCACAGTAAGGAGGTCAAGGGAGCCTTAAAAAAAAAAGACTTAACGGAGGGAGAGGTGTTGGATTAAAGGGCGCAGATTTGTTGCATTCATTTAGCTTTGCTCTAGTGAAGGACCAGCATTATGGAGACTCGCTCCTTCTGGCCATCCTCCCTAGGGTTGGGAACAAGGCTTTATGGAGAGTGAAATAAAGTTACGTAGGGGAGCAAATTTAATGATCACTGTTTTTTTCTTTTAACTTTTTTCTCGCTGACAGCAGAAAAGATTGAGGAAGAAAATGTTCCAATTTCCTTGAAAAATAGAAAACAAAATTGGCTTGTAAAATGTTTTTAGGATTATGAATAAGTATTCAATTCATTCAGTAATTGATATCTTAACAGGATCCCTTTGGCTGTTGTGCTCAGAATAAAAAGGGTCGAGAGAGGTGGGGGAGCAAGAATGGAGGCGGAGTGACAAGTGCAAAAATTCAGACCAAACATGGTGGTAATTTTGTTCAGGGTGGTAGCAATAAAGGTGGTGAGAAGTGGTTGGATTTGGGGTATATTTTGAAGGAAGAGCCTAAAGCATTTGCTAATGGCTTAGAAGGAAGGTGTGAGTAAACTAAAAAAGGATTCCAAAGTTTTCAGCCTGAATAATTGTAAGGATGGAGTTGCCATGAACTGAAAGCGGGGGTGGGGTGGGGGTGGTGAACATGGAAAAACTAGTTTTCGGTTCATTAGGAAAAATAACAGCATATTTGTATGCTTTTGAGAATGATTCAGCAGAGAGTAAAAGCACTAATGAGGGAGAGAGGAAGGAGAATTATTGGAGTCATGTCCTTAGGTGAGAGGAGTGAGTTCTAGTACATAAATAGATTGGCCAAGAGCAGAGAGGATATGGGCACAGATGCCGGTTAGGTGGGTAGTGTTCAAGTTATCCTGTCATTGCCTTGGTTTTCTCAGTGAAGTAGGAATCGAGGTCATCAGCTGAGTGAGAAGGTGGGAATAGAAGTGTTGGAGATTGAGGAAAATAGGAAAGTGAATGTACTAGAAAAAGAAAGCAGCATAAGGGCGTTTGGAGATTACTAATCAGGAATTTAAAGTTTCAGGTGTTTGGGAAAGCAGGTTGGAATTCTGTACGGCTTCATACAAAACACAGTGATAAGATCTCTCTGTGACCCAACAGGCTTCCCCTCATGCTTCTCATCCGTTTCAGTGTCTTTCAGGTGAAGGAAATTGGTCTGTTGAAGGTATTTACACCAAATTAAGAAAAATATGTAGAAAAGAGCTATCATTGTCTCAGTCCAGGAGAATCTATGGATTTCAGCTGCCCATATAGATGATAGAGTATAAAGCATCAAGATAAGAGCAGTCGCGTAGCCAGAAAGTGAAATCGATGAATAGTGTTTCCATATAGTTGTACGTAGTGGATTTCGTTTTTGTTTTGTTCTGTTTTGTTTGGCAGCGCCCTGTGGCAGGTAGGATCTTAGCTCCTGACCAGGGATCAAACCTGTGCCCCCTGCAGTGGAAGGGCAGAGTCTTAACCACTGGACCGCCAGGGAAGTCCCTGGTTTGTTTTTAAAACTCTTATTCCTATCTCATATTTTTTTTTCTTAGCTTTCTGTACAGAAAAGCTAAGAGATTGTAATTTGTAATTTCTGCTTACAAATTCTAGGAGACGGTGACCCCAGCACATCATGGATTTTTGGTTTGACTCTGATGTTGTTTCTTCTACTGTTGAGTTTTTGCTTGCTTTGTGTATTAGTCTGCCCAGGTTGCTATAATAAAATACGACAGACTGGGTGATGTAAACAACAGGAGTTTATTTCTTACAGTTCTGAAGGCTAGAAAGTCCAAGATCAAGGTTTAGCCAACACTTTTCTGTGGTGAGAGCTCTCTTCCTGGCTTGCAGACAGCTGCCTTCTTGAATGGTAGGGGCAGCGGGTGAAGGGAAAGTAAGTTCTCTGGTGCGTCTTCTTATAAGGGTACTAATCCCGTCATGAGGGCCCTACCCTCGTGACCTCGTCTAACCCTAATTACCCGCCAAAGGCCCTATCACCAAATACATTGAGAGTTAGGGCTTCAGCATATGATTTTGGCGGGGACACAGTTCAGTTCATAGCACTTAGTAAAAACTGGCACCAGTAGAAATGCTAAATATTTTTAATGATCAGTGGCATATAACACCTTTTATAACAACACTTAAAATGATATGAATACAGTTGTAATCATGGTATCCATATCAACTGAACCATTTTTTCTTTTTTTAACTCTTTTATTTATTTATTTATTTATTTTTTTTGCGGTACTTTATTTATTTTTTAATTTTTATTTTACATTGGAGTATAGTTGATTTACAATGTTGTGTTAGTTTTAGGTGTACAGCAAAGTGATTTCGTTATGCATATACATACATCTATTCTTAGATTCTTTCCCCATATAAATTATTACAGAGTATTGAGTGGAGTTCCCTGTGCTATACAGTAGGTCCTTGTTGTTTATCTGTTTTATATATAGTAGTGTGTATGTGTTAATCCCAACCTCCTAATTTATCCCTCCCTCACCTTTCCCCTTTGGTAACCATAAGTTTGATTTCTAAGTCTGTGAATCTGTTTCTGTTTTGTAAATAAATTCATTTGTATCATTTTGTCTGACTTTTGTCACTTAGTATGATAATCTCTAGGTCCATCCATATTGCTGCAAATGGCATTATTTCATTCTTTTTTATGGCTGAGTAATATTCCATTGTACATATGTTCCACATCTTCTTTATCCACTCATCTGTCGTTGGACGTTTAGGTTGCTTCCACGTCTTGGCTATTGTAAATAGTGCTGCAGTGAACATTGGGGTGCATGTATCTTTTCAAAGTATGAGTTTCTCCGGATATGTGCCCAGAAGTGGGATTGCTGGATCATATGGTAGATCTATTTTTAGTTTTTTTTAAGGAACCTCCATACTGTTCTCCATAGTGGCTGTACTGATTCACATTCCTACCAACAGTGTAGGAGGGTTCCCTTTTCTCCACATCCTCTCCAGCATTTATTGTTTGTAGACTTTTTGATGATGACCATTCTGACCACTGTGAGGTGATACCTCATTGTAGTTTTGATTTGCATTTCGCTAATAATTAGTGATGTTGAGCATCTTTTCATGTGCTTTTTGGAGAAATGTCTATTTAGATATTCTGCCCATTTTTTGATTGGGTTGTTTGTTATTTTTTTATTGAGCTGTTTGTATATTTTGGAGATTAATCCCTTGATGGTCACATCATTTGCAAATATTTTCTCCCATTCTGGGGCTTGTCTTTTCATTTTGTGTATGGTTTCCTTTGCTGTGCAAAAGCTTTTGAGTTTAATTAGGTCCCATTTGTTTATCTTTGTTTTTATTTTCATTATTTTGGGAGGTGGATCCAAAAAGATATTGCTGCAATTTATGTCAAAGAGTGTTCTGCCTATGTTTTCCTCTAAGAGTTTTATAGTATCCAGTCTTACATATAGGTCTTTAATCCATTCTGAGTTTATTTTTGTGTATGGTGTTAGAGAATGTTCTAATTTCATTCTTTTACATGTAGCTGTCCAGTTTTCCCAACACCACTTATTGAAGAAACTGTCTTTGCTCCACTGTATACCCTTGCCTCCTTTGTCATAGATTAATTGACCACAGGGGCATAGGTTTATTTCTGGGCTTTCTGTCCTGTTACATTGATCTGTAAGTCTTTGTGTCAGTACCATAGTGTTTTGAATACTGTAGCTTTAGAGTATAGTCTGAACTCAGGAAGCCTGATTCCTCCAGCTCCGTTTTTCTTTCTCAGTATTGCTTTGGCTGTTGAGAGTCTTTTGTGTTTCCATACAAATTTTAGAATTATTTGTTCTAGTTCCATGAAAAATGCCATTGGTAATTTGATAGGGATTGCATTGAATCTGTAGATTACGTTGGGTAGTATAGTCATTTTGACAATATTGATTCTTCCAATCAAGAACAGGGTATGTTTTTCCATCTGTTTGTGTCATCTTCAATTTCTTTCATCAGCATCTTATAGTTTTCAGAGAATAGATCTTTTGCTTCCTTAGGTAGGTTTATTCCTAGATGATCTTTTTGTTGCAGTGGTAAATGGGATTGTTTCCTTCATTTCTTTTCCTGATCTTTTGTTAGTGTATAGAAATGCAACAGATTTCTGTGTATTAATTTTGTATCTTGCAATTTTACCAAATTCATTGATGAGCTCTAGTACTTTTCTGGTGTCGTCTTTAGGATTTTCTGTGATGTATAGTATTATGTCATCTGCAAACAGTGACAGTTTAACTTCTTCTTTTCCAATTTGGATTCCTTTTATTTCTTTTTCTTCTCTGATTGCCATGGCTAGGACTTCCAAAACTATGTTGAATGAAAGTAGTGAGAGTGGACATCCTTCTCTTGTTCCTGATTATAGAGGAAATACTTTCAGCTTTTCACCATTGAGTATGATGTCAGCTGTGGGTTTGTCATATATGACCTTTATTATGTTGAGGTATGTTCCCTCTATACCCACTTTCTGGAGAGCTTTTATCACAAATGGGTGTTGGATTTTGTCAAAAGCTTTTTCTGCATCTGTTGAGATGATCACATGGTGTTTATTCTTCAGTTTGTTAATGGTGGTGTATCACACTGATTGATTTGCAGAATTAAAATCATTGCATCCCTGGGATAAATCCCACTTGATTATGGTGTATGAACCTTCCAATGTATTGTTGGATTTGGTTTGCTAGTATTTTGTTGAGGATTTTTACGTCTGTGTTCATCAGTGATTCTGGCCTGCAATTTTCTTTTTTCGTGGTATCTTTGTCTGGTTTTGGTATCAAGGTGATGGTGGCCTCATAGAATGAGTTTAGAAGTGTTCCTTCCTCTGCAATTTTGGAAATAGTTGCAGGAGGATAGGTGTTAACTCTTCTCTAAATGTTTGATAGAATTCGCCTGTGAAGCCATCTGGTCCTGGACTTTTGTTTGTTGGGAGATTTTTAATCACAGTTTCAATTTCAGTGCTTGTGATTGGTCTGTTCATATTTTCTATTTCTTCCTGGTTCAGTTTTGGGAGATTGTACCTTTCTAAGAATTTGTCCATTTTATTGGCATATAGTTGCTTGTAGTAGTCTCTTATGATCCTTTGTATTTCTGTGGTGTCAGTTGTAACTTCTCCTTTTTCATTTCTCATTTTATTGATTTGAGTCCTCTCCCTTTTTTTCTTGATGAATCTGGCTAAAGGTTTATCAATTTTGTTTATCTTCTCAAAGAACCAGCCTTTAGTTTCATTGATCTTTTCTATTGTTTTCTTCATTTCTATTTCATTTATTTCTGCTCTGATATTTATGATTTCTTTCCTTCTGCTAACTTTGGGTTGTTTGTTCTTCTTTCTCTGTTGCTTTAGGTGTAAGTTTAGGTGGTTTATTTGTGATTTTTCTTGTTTTCTGAGGTAAGATTGTATTGCTATAAACTTCCCTCTTAGAACTGCTTTTGCTGTGTCCCATAGGTTTTGGATCATATTTTTGTTTTCATTTGTCTGTAGGTATTTTTTTTTTTTTTTAGTGGTCATAGTTTCCTTTAGTATAAACCAATAGGTATAACTTCATATAATTATATGAATATAATTTCATAATGTCTGTAAGTAGTTTTTGATTTCCTCTTTGATTTTTTCAGTGATCCATTGGTTGTTTAGTAACATATTGCTTACCCTCCACATGTTTGTGTTTTTTACAGTTTTTTTCTTGTAGTTGATTTCTAATCTCATAGTTTGTTGGAGAAGATGCTTGATACGATTTCAGTTTTCTTAAATTTACCAAGGCTTGCTTTAGGGCCCAGCATGTGATCTATCCTGGAGAATGTTTCTTGTGCACTTGAAAGGAATGTGTATTCTGCTTTTGGATGGAATGCTCTATAAATATCAATTAAGTCCATCTGGTCTAATGTATCATTGAAGGCCTGTGTTTCCTTATTGACTTTCTGTCTGCATGATCTGTCCATTGATGTAAGTGGGGTGTCAAAGTCCCCCACTATTACTGTGTTACTGTTGATTTCTTCTTTTATGGCTGTTAGCATTTCCCTTATATATTGGGGTGCTCCTATGTTGCGTGCATATATATTTATAATTGTTATATCTTCTTCTTGGATTGCTCCCTTGATCATTATGTAGTGTCTTTTGTCTCTTGTAACAGTCTTTAAAGTCTGTTTTGTCTGATATGAGTATTGCTACTCCCACTTTCTTTTGATTTCCATTTGCATGGAATACCTTTTTCCATCCCCTCACTTTCAGTGTGTGTGTGTCCCTAGATCTGAAGTGGGCCTCAAGACATGGGTCTTGTTTTTGTATTCATTCAGCCAGACTGTGTCTTTTGACTGGAGCATTTAATCCCTCTACATTTAAGGTAATTATTGATATCTATGTTCTTACTGCCGTTTTGTTAATTGTTTTGGATTTGTTTTTGTAGGTCTTTTTTCTTCCCTTCCTTTTTTGTTCTCCTGTCTTGTGACTTGATGACTATCTTTAATGTTGTGTTTGGATTCCTATTTTGTCTATGTGTGTCTATCTCTTGTAGATTTTTGGTTTGTGGTTATTATGAGGTTTTGCTACAGCAGTCTATACATATACAAGATTGTTTTAAGTTGTTGGTCTCTTAATTTCAAATGCATTTCCTGTATCCTGCATTTGTACTCTCCTCACGATTGCTGGTTTTTTTTGTTTTTTGTTTTTGTGGTACGCGGGCCTCTCACTGTTGTGGCCTCTCCCACTGCGGAGCACAGGCTCTGGATGCGCAGGCTCAGCGGCCATGGCTCACGGGCCCAGCCGCTCCGCGGCATGTGGGATCTTCCCGGACCAGGGCACGAACCTGTGTCCCCTGTATCAGCAGGTGGACTCTCAACCACTGCGCCACCAGGGAAGCCCAGCTGGGTTTTTTTGTTTGTTTTTTTCTTTTAATTTATTTTTGGCTGTGTTGGGTCTTTGTTGCTGCGCACGGGCTTTATCTAGTTGCAGCGAGTGGTGGCCACTCTTCATTGTATTGCGCGGGATTCTTATTGTGGTGGCTTCTCTTGTTGTGGAGCATGGGCTCTAGGCGTGCGGGCTTCAGTAGTTGTGGCACATGGGCTCAGTAGTTGTGGCTCGGGGGCTCTAGAGCACAGGCTCAGTAGCTGTGGCGCACGGGCTTAGTTGCTCTGCGCCATGTGGGATCTTCCCGGACCAGAGCTTGAACCCATGTCCCCTGCATTGGCAGGTGGATTCTTAACCACTGTGCCACCAGGGAAGCCCCACGATTGCTGGTTTTGATATCGTATTTGTGTGTGGATGATTTCCTATCTTTACTGTGTGTTTGCCTTTACTGGTGAGCTTTCCCGCTCATAATTTGCTTGATTCTAGTTGTGGCTTTTTCTTTTCCACCTAGAGAAGTTTCTTTAGCATTTCTTGTAAAGCTGGTTTGGTGGTGCTGAATTCTCTTAGCTTTTGCTGGTCTGTAAAGCTTTTGATTTCTTCCGCGAATCTAAATGAGAGCCTTGCTGGGTAGGGTATTCTTGGTTGTATGTTTTTCCCTTTCATCACTTTAAATATGTTGTGCCACTCCCTTCTGGCTTGTAGAGTTTCTGCTGAAAAATCATCTGATAACCTTATGGGGATTCCTTTGTATGTTATTTGTTGCTTTTCCTTTGTCGCTCTTAATATTTTCTCTTTGTCTTTAATTTTTGTCAATTTGATTAATATGTGTCTTGGCGTGTTTCTCCTTGGATTTGTCCTGTATGAGACTCTCTGTGCTTCCTGGACTTGATTGACTATTTCCTTTCCCATGTTAGGGAACTTTTCAACTATAATCTCTTCGAATATTTTCTCATACCCTTTCTTTTTCTCTTCTTCTTCTGGGACCCCTATAATTCGAATGTTGATGCCTTTAATGTTGTCCCAGAGGTCTCTGAGACTGTCGTCGTTTCTTTTCATTCTTTTTTCTTTATTCTGTTCCATGGCAGTGATTTCCACCATTCTGTCTTCCAGCTCACTTACCCATTTTTCTGCTTCATTTGTTCTGCTATTGATTCCTTATAATGTATTTTTTTTTAATGGGACTTAAAATAAATCCAAATTCTTTTTTTTTTTTAATTTATTTATTTTTGGCTGTGTTGAGTCTTCGTTGCTGTGCGTAGGCTTTCTCCAGGTGCGGCGAGCGGGGGCTACTCTTCGTTGTAGTGTGCGGGCTTCTCATTGTGGTGGCTTCTCTTGTTGCGGAACACCGGCTCTAGGCTCGCGGGCTCAGTAGTTGTGACTTGCAGGCTCTAGAGTGCAGGCTCAGCAGTTGTGGCGCATGGGCTCAGTTGCTCCACGGCATGTGGGATCTTCCCGGACCAGGGCTCGAACCCGTGTCCCCTGCATTGGCAGGAGGATTCTTAACCACTGCGGCACCAGGGAAGCCCCCTAATGTATTTCTTAGTGCATTTATTGTATTGTTGAACTCTGTTTGTACTTTAATTCTTCTAGTTTTTTGTTAAAAATTTCTTGTATATCCTCGATCTGTGCCTCCATTCTTTTTCTGAGATCTTGGATCATCTTTACTATCATTACTCTGAATTGTTTTTCGGGCAGATTGCTTATCTCCACTTCAGGTAGTTGTTTTTCAGGGGTTTTATCTTTTCCTTTGTTTGGAACATACTCCTTTGCCATCTCATTTTGTCTCACTCTCTGTGTTTGCGGTCCCACAGGCTGCAGGATTGTAGCTCCTCTTGCTTCTGTGGGTGAGGGTGGTCTAAGAGGCTTGTGCAGGCTTCCTGGTGGGAGGGACTGGTGCCACTGGTGGGTGGAGCTGGGTGTTGTCCCTCTGGTGGGCAGGGCCATGTCAAGCAGTGTGTTTAGAGGCAGCTGTGGGCTCAAGAAGACTTTAAGTAGCCTGTCTGCTGATTGGTGGGGCTGTGTTCCTTCCTTGTTGGTTGTTTGGCCTGAGGCTTCCCAGCACGGGGAAGGGCGGGGCCAGGTCTTGGCATCAAAATGGTGGTCTCCACGACAGCTCATGCCAACGAGTACTTCCAAATAACTCTGCCGCCAGTGTCCTTGTCCCCACAGTGAGCCATAAGTGCCCCCCATCTCCCCAGGGGACCCTCCAAGATTAGCAGGTAGGTCTGGTCCTATGAAGTGACTGCTTTTTCCCCTGGGTCCCGATGCACCCAAGGCCTTGTGTGTGTCCTCCAAGAGAGGCCTTTCTGTTTTCCCCCATCCTGCTAATTTTCTGCAGTCAAGCCCCCCTGACCTTCAGAGCACAATGCTCTGGGGGTTCCTCCTCCTGATGCCACACCCCCAGACTGGGGAGCCTGACCCGGGGCTCAGAACTCTCACTCATGTGGGAGAACCTCTGTGATATAATTATTTTCCAGTTTGTCGGTCACCCACCTGGCAGGTATGGGATTTGATTGTATGGTAAATGCACCCTCCTACCACCTTCTTGTGGTTTCTTTGTCTTTGGGAGTAGAATATCGTTTTTGGTAGGTTCCAGTCCTTTTCAATGGTTGTTCAGCAGTTACTTGTGATTTTGGTGTTTTCATGAGAGGGGGTGAGCTCAGATCCTTCTGCTCTGCCACCTTGTCCTCACTCCTCTCAACCTACTCCATATCAACTTAATCTTAAATAAACAACCTTCTATGTAAGTTGTTCAGAAATAATTATTTCATAAAGATGAATTTAGAATTTAAAACACTGTAAAAAATTTCAGGAAACTAGTTCAATTTTCTGGGGTTTTTTTGGGTGGGTTGTTTTGTTTTGTTTTTGTTTTCTTTTATGTTTTGCTGTGGATAAAGAATATTTTAATTTCAGCAAGGAATGCTTCTCATTTTTTCATCCAGTGATTTCCTGTGCACCCACTTTGTGCCAGGCATCTTCTAGGTGAGCAAGACAAAATTGCTGTCTCCATAGAAACTAATTATGTTAATTTGGTTAATAAATGTTAGGAAGAAAAATAAAACCAACCATGGGTGTATGGAATGGATATAAAAGTGAAGGGGCACTATTCCAAATAGAGTAAGTAAGAAAGGCCTCTCTGAGGAACTGATATTAGTAGGTTCCTTCAAAAGAAATACATGCCCCTTTTTCCACTTACACTGGGGAGCCAGTTTTACCAGCACTTACTTCATGGTGTTATTGTCTAGTATTTCACATACAGTAGATCTAGGTTCTTTATTACTCCATTTTAGTAGCTTCTCTCTTAGGACAGTTTTAAGCACTAGTGCTGAGATGACTGCTTCTATCCTTGCCTTCATTTTTGCCAGCTGATTTTCTCTGTACTCTTTTCCTCTTTATTCTCTTACAATAAGCATATTTTGTTTTGTTTTCTCTGACTTCATTTGCTTCTAATCATTCTCCCATTCAAAGGTAATTATCTTTTACAAAATGAGGTAATGTCTGTATATACTAATACATATGCACACAGGTATGTATCGCTATCATTGTACACATCAGAATGTTCAAAAATGTTTTTATAGACTCAAAATCGAAGGACAGTGCATGGGTTTATATAAAAAACAAAGGGAAGGGAAAATAGAAGTGCTACTGTTGTATAACATTGAGAGAAATAACTTTCTGGTTAAAGAAAAAGAAAAGCAGACACTTGAGGAGATTAGACATCCACATGCCTTTAAAACTCTAGGCCTGTAGCAGTTGTCTGAGGATGGTAATCTTTGATCCTCATGGAAAAGAGATAAGTGCCAGAAATCTGGAGACTGGCAGGGGGAATGTATGGGGTATCCACAAAGTTGGAAACTGGATAAACAGTTTGTTGGTTAGATTTTCAAGTAATATGCCTGATATGTGTTGCTTCAGTCTCCAGACACCTTTTAAGGTGATATGCTTCTAAATTTAAGTCCAGTTGTTAACCTGAAAAAAAATATGTGTAGTAAATACACTATTTTTTCTGTTTCCAGACTTTTTGAACACTCTTTGGCATATTTATTGTACTTTTTTCAGACTATAAATGTGACCCACTGCTTAGTATTTCTTGCTACATGAGTTTCTGAACATTTTAGACAGTTGATTGTTAAAACCCTTGACAAGAGAGAACTTCAAGGAGCTAGAATGGCTTCCCCAAGGATATAATGCTGATCCAGCCTTCCTCCCTTTCAGTGAAGAGGTTTCTAGCATGGTAGAGTAGATCAGATGCCTAGTCTCTCATGATACTCCCATGCAAAGTGTAGGCTGGACAGAACTTGATTTAGGTGAAATCACAACTGGCTAAGTGGTCTGCCCAAAGGGTTGGGTTAATGACATCATGGCTTCTTGTAGAGAGGGCTCATCTCTAGCAGGGTGTTGCAGGTCTCTGTCCTGGTTAAATCAGTGTCTCAAGTTTGTGAATATCTGGGTATAACAAGTAACTCTGGGTGAATACCTCTACATTTAAAATCTGCTTAACGGTCCTGAATGATGAACTAAACCTAACAAGATAAGAGTTTTATAATCTAGTGTTTTAGGCTCAAAAATTGAATGGCAGAAGTGCTGAGCCTCTAGCAGTAGATGTTAAAAAGTTCATTTTAGAAAAAAACTTTTTTTCTACTGTTATTGTGCTGTATTTTGTTTTATTTTTAAAAATATATTTATTTTATTGTTTGGCTGCATTGGGTCTTCGTTGCTGCACGTGGGCTTTCTCTAGTTATGGCAAGCGGGGGATGCTCTTCGCTGCGGTGCGCGGGCTTGTCATTGCAGTGGCTTCTTGTTGCGGAGCACGGGCTCTAGGTGCGTGGGCTTCAGTAGTTGTGCCATGCGGGCTCAGTAGTTGTGGCTCACAGGCCCTAGAGCACAAGCTCAGTAGTTGTGGCTCACAGGCTCTAGAGTGCAGGCTCAGTAGTTGTGGCACACAGGCTTCGTTGCTCTGTGGCATGTGGGATCTTCCCAGACCAGGCCTCAAACCCATGTCCCCTGCATTGGCAGTCGGATTCTTAGCCACTGTGCCACCAGGGAAGTCCTGTGCTGTATTTTAGCATGGAGACATAGCTGAAACATATGCTGTCTTAGGTTATATTAGTACAAGTAGTTTATCCTGCTCAAAATACGCCCATCATTCCTAATGGTGTTCAGTTTGGGGTGCCACATTCTGGATGTGACAGACTAGAAGTGATCAGTCCTTGGAGGCTAATGAACGCTCACCAAACTCAAAAGAGACTGAAGGGTAAACAGCAGTACCAGTTTATTTATAATGAGTATTATAACTGCCGTGAATATTAGGCTTCCAAGTCTTCTGCTCATTCATTCATTCATTTATCAACAAATATTTATTGAGAACCTAACTATATGCCAGACATTGTTCTATGCGTTGGGGGTACAAAATAGACAAAAATTCCTGCCCTCAAAGGGTTTATATTTTAATATGGGGTGACAGATAATAAACAGAATAGGTTAGTGATATGTTAGAAGGTCATGTGTGCTGCAAATGGTATGGTCAGAAAAGGCCTTGAATGTGAAGAAGTATGTAGATGTCAGGAGGACGAGTATCCACATAGAAAAATAGCAGCTTCAGTGGCACTAAGTCAAGAGCAGAGCTGGAGTGTCTGTGGCCCAGCAAAGAGGTCAGATGTGATGGAATGGAGTGAGGAAGGAAGGCAGAGGAGAGAGAACAGTAAGGAGATGAGGTCAGAGATGCCATTATATAGGGCTTATAGGCACTGAAAGGACTTTTGGCCTTTTTTTTTTTTTTTTTTTCCGGCTGTGCAGTGTGGCATATAGGATCTTAGTTCCCCAACCAGGGTTTGAACCCATGCACCCCTCAGTGGAAGTGCAGAGTCTTAACCACTGGACCACCAGGGAAGTCCCAGCTTTTATTCTGAATAAAATGAGAAGCCATTGGAGGGGTTTTGGCAGAGCAAAGACTTAATCTAACATATATTTTAATAGGATCACTCAGGTTCATTGTTGAGATTGGACCGTAGCTGGAGGTGGTGTTGGGTGGGGAAACCAAAGAGACTAGTTAGGTTATGGCAGTAATCCGTGGTGACTTGGAGCAGGATGGTAGCAGTGGAGGTAGTGAGAAGTGGTTAGATTCTGAATATTTTGAAGGTAGAGTCAACAGGATATGATGTGGGATATAAGAAAATGAGAGAGTTAAAGATGGCCGAGGTTTTTTCCCCTGAGCACCTGGAAGGATGGATATCTATTACCTGAGAAGAGGGAACTGTGGATGGAGCAGGTTTGGGGGTGAATGGCAGGAGGTGCACCTTAAGTTTGAGGTGCCCATTAGATATCTAAGTATTGATAGAATGTCCTCTCTCTGTAGGCCCTTTAAAGTGGAATGCCAAATCATAAAGAGTTTTCTTAAGAGTGAAGGACTAAAAGCAGGAGTTGAAGGATCACAGTGACTCATCTGTGATAGCCTGAGGCATCTACCTTCATCTTCCAAGGGCCCAGGAACAGCCCTCCTCTTGGACAGTGCTAGAGAAACTTCTGTCATTGGCCTCCTCTTTTCTAGATCCATCATAACGATTCCCTTTTGTACACATTGTTCTTCAGACTGGGTGGAACTTTATATCTCCATGAAGTTATGCTCTCTTGAGGCTCTACTTGGTCACCTCAGTTGAGCATGTGAGTCTTAGCAGCTCACTTAAACCATTTTTAGTTCATTACTTTGAGTGGATTACTTATTTTGATGGCTGATTACTGGAAGGGTTGCTTTTTTTCTTCCTCACTTTACTTTTGGAGGTCAAACTTATCTTAAAGTCTCCTAGTAATAAATGTTAATTGAATGAAAGTTGGTGGAATACTTTGTGTCTCTCCTAAGTATCCAGATGTGGGGTGGTATTTGGAATAACTGGGGATATTTTATTTGTGGAAGGTAAATGGTAGCCCCAGGTGTTTGAAAGGATTATCATGTAAAATAGGGAACTGGGTGGCTTTGTGTTCCCCAGGGGGCAGAGGATTGCTTACAGGTAGAATTTACACGAAAAAGAGAAGAAAGAACTCAGCTGTTAATGCCAGTCCACAGTGGAGTAAACATTCAAAGACTCTTTGGTATATTGAAGTGATTTCTGTATTACATGAGGAGAGATATTTCTGAAGTATCTTCCAACATTTAAGATTGCTCTGATAATGTCATCTTTCTCCTTGTTACTGAACTATTGGTGCTACTAAGGAGAGTATAACTGGAGTAATAGTTTCCCAAGCTATCTTTGCTTCTTGCCTTTTTCCTTAGATGACAGAGGAGTATATTTGTGAAATGGTTGGTTGGAGTCTGGGCTAGAATGGTCCTGTAATGTCTTATAATGATATTAAAGTAATTGAATGATCAAGTGACCTTGTCTTCCTTAGCTTTAGACTCTAGTTAATGGTTATTGAGGTTTGTGTACAATGGAGCGTTGACTGAGGATGGGAAGATACAGTTCTTGCCTGTAGGTTTTAACCTAAAAATATAAGCATTAGAATGTACAGGAAAATAGGGTGGATTTATGTTTCATATATATGGACCCAGTCTGGCATGTAACCTCTGAAATTGACAGAAGTCCAGAATAAGGATTTACATGTTTGTATGGTGTAGGCTTGCAAATATAATTACATTTTATGAACCAGCATAATATTTTATGAACTGCCATCTATGCGTACATGTACACATTTGTACATATTTTGCTTCAGGAGAAGTAAAAATAATTCGGTAGACAAATTAGCATTTTTAATGCTCATCGGAATAAACACATATTCACTTATGTTAGCATCCAAATAGTAAATATTTCCAGGGCTAGTCTAGCACATTGTAGACCTTTTTGTGTATGTATTTTCTAACATATTTGAAAATTAATTATGATACCATTTATATTTTATAGGATCTAAGCCTTTTCCACGTTATGGATATAAACCCTCCCCGCCGAATGGATGTGGCTCCCCACTGTTTGGTGTTCATGTAAATATTATTTTTTATTTGATAAGTTTTTATGATTGGTAGGCTATGTAATACTCTTGATAAACCATCAGTATGTTTTCAGGCTCAGAAGTAATTTTGTTTTTTGTAATAGTGATCAGGTTTGTTATATTCTTTTATAGCTAAAACACATTTAATTCCTAATGAAACTAAATGGAGTAAAAGTCATGTTTTATTTTTTAATCTTGTAGATGTTAATACCATTTAAATGATATTTCCTCATGTCACAGATATGATTGAAAAGTTTAGAGAAGTCACACTACTTAGGATGAAAAAGGACAGGAAAGCATAATATTTTCTATATTAAAACTAGGCTAAGTGGGATAGCTGTGTGTTTGTTGTAAGGGAGGCTGAATCTGAGCCAGTATTATGGGAGAAAAATGTTTATGAAAGTGATTCCTGGACACAAGGGTTTTGCATATAAAGTTATTTAAAATAGTTAAAGATAATTACAGATTCGAAGGAATAATATCTTTAGGGAATGGATGAACACTTAAAGATTAAACCACAAAAACCAAAAACAAAGTTTGAGTTGTAGGAGCTTAGAAGTTGTTGGTGACATTTCATATAAAGTACATTTTACTGAGGGAGGAGGTGCAAAATACTTTGGAATATCCAAAAATCATACTTGCATAGCCCCTGCAAAAGTCTTCTAAAGCTCTTAGCTTTATCTTTCTATTCTTTTTTTTTTTTTTTTTTTTTGTGGTACGCGGGCCTCTCACTGTTGTGGCCTCTCCCGTTGTGGAGCGCAGGCCCAGCGGCCATGGCTCACAGGCCCAGCAGCTCCGCGGCACGTGGGATCCTCCTGCACCGGGGCACGAACCCGTGTCCCCTGCATCGGCAGGCGGACTCCTAACCACTGTGCCACCAGGGAAGCCCTCTATTCTTAAAATTATGTTTTGTGTTTTGGACAATTGGAAGTTGCGTTTGCTACTGGCAAATGACTGCGAATTCTCTAACATTGCAAAATAGGGAGCTTTGAGGCATGGCTGAGAGGGAGAGGAAGGAGTAACATGGGTGGGTGCAAGTGAGGGTAATGGAGAGATATCTAACCTGGAAAGCATTTGGAGGCAGAAACGAATTTTGGAAATTATCTATATAGCAGTGTTGTCTTTGATTTGTAAGTTTCTTTGATGCGCTACTTCAGAGAAGGTTTGAATTTCATCAGCAGTCATCCATCCAAATGTCTCTTTCAGCTTAACATTGGCATCCCTTCCTTGACAAAGTGCTGCAACCAACACGACAGGTGCTATGAGACCTGCGGCAAAAGCAAAAACGACTGTGATGAGGAGTTTCAATATTGCCTCTCCAAGATTTGCCGAGATGTGCAGAAAACACTAGGGCTAGCTCAGCATGTGCAGGGTAAGGCTGATTCGGTGGGATGGGGATAAGTGCAGTCTGCAAAGTTTTATTAGATGCTTTTGTGTTGGTACAAGATATACCGATAGAAATCTTTCACTATGTATTATCTTATCTGTGGTGAAACAGCCCCTTCAATTTTCTGAGATGAGAAGTCAGTGATTTTGTCATCTAAAATGGTTTACAATCACAGAAACAAGAAGTGTTAGGAAACCTTGGGAGGAGGGTGTGTGAGCTAGAGAAGAATTCATCCAAAATCTTGTACCCTGTAGTATAGTTCTAATTACCCAGAGCCTGAAGTTTGAAATTCTGGATCCAGTGAAGTTCGGAGTATAGCACATTGGATTTGGAGTAGGAAGTTCTGGAAGATTTGAGTCTTAACTCTGTCTCTTCATATGTATCAGGAGGGTCCTCAAAACCACCACCACCACCACCCCCCGCCCAGGTTCAGTGATTTGCCAAGAGAACTCACAGGGCTCAGCATGTAGTCATACTCACAGTGATGATTATTGCAGTGAAGGGATACAAAGCACAGTCAGCAAAGGTAATAGGCATTTCAGTGTCCTCATTTATAAAATGAGAACGGTAATACCCATCTTGTAGAGTTGTCGTAAGGGTAAAATGAAATATTTGTAGAAATACACATTACTGTACAAATACTAGTAGTTAACAAGATTTCTTTACTGTCAAGCCAAAGAACGTACCATACACTGAAATCAGAAGAGGAGGGGCACTAAGAAGGGTCAAGAAAGGAAACTACCATTTTTAAGCACTTTCCATAAGATACTGTGCTAGATACTTGAGACATGTTTTCATTGATGTTCACAGAAACCCAAAGTACTAGTTGGCATTATGCCCCTTTTTAAAGGAAGGAAACTGAGGTTCAGAAAGAAGTAACTTGTCCCAAGTTGCATACTTCGGACTTTAAAACTTGTGTTCTGTCTATTCCAGTATTCCCCAAATAGTCTCATAGGTGTTATTCTGAAATTCTAGTAATAGCTAGGAAGTAATAACAAGGAGGAAATCTCTGCTCCAGGTGAAGCTTGAACTCAAAACCTCTGAATCCCTTTGAACGCTTTTGGCTAAGGTAAACTAGTTGTCCAGATGAAGCACGGATAGATGTGTTTCCTGTTTTCTGACCTAAGGATATGCTAATGTTGTTAGCAATTTCCTTGTAGTCTCCTGTTTAGTAATCATAACCTTTACACTTCTGTGGTTGGTTGTATTCCTTAATGGCACAGCATTTTGGAAAACTTTGAAAATGCCAAGATTTTGTAATGAAAAGTTTCTTTCTTAACATGAATATTGGAAACTAGAAGTATTTGGATAACTAAAAGCCACTCTGTGCTGTGTCTCTGTAAGTATAGTATATTAAGATAATCTTACCTGAGTGTTCCAGGTTTCTTAGAATAAGAAAAGTTAAATCTGTTATCTTTTTTATAGTCTTTCAAAAAAATTAAGAAACCCCACCAGAGGAAAAACACCTTGGATTCCTGTGTCTCCCTTTCCAAGCCAAATTTGGATATTGGTCAGAGAAAGAGACTGGGGTCCATTTAATACTTTAAGCATCTTAAATTATGTGTGATCATTAAAAGCTATTGACTATAATTAAATGTTTTGAAGTTTCTCTATGTTTAACCTTCATTTTTTTCTGCACCTAGAAGTCCTTCCTTAAAGTGCAAACTTAAGAGTGTTATCAGGCATCTCTATTAGTGATATTTTTCATATAAAAGGAAAATTAACAGTGATGAACTGATCAGTGCTATTGAGGGAGACTCACTGTCTAGTACAGAAAGTTGATTTGAATAGTTGCATGCAAAGAAAAAGTAGATACAGGTAGAGAGGCTGAAAGGGAAAGTCTTTGTATATATATGTTACTAGTTTGCGAGGGTTGGGAAGACTTTCACCTAAAATAGGTGTAAGTGCCCACTAAGGCTGTGCCTGACATTGTGCTGAAACATGTAATATATGTGAAGAGAGAGTGATGCTTTGCAGTTGCCTAACAGTAATGGCACTTTCTTACTTTGCAGCATGTGAAAGCACCGTGGAGCTCTTGTTTGCCAGTGTTATACATTTAGGCTGTAAGCCGTACCTGGACAGCCAACGAGCCGCATGTAGGTGTCGCTACGAAGAAAAAACTGATCTTTAAAGAAGATGCTGACAGGTGGTGACAGCAGATGAGGACAGAAGAGCATAACCTTTGACAAAGAGCTAATGTTTTCACAGCATAAAGCTGCCTTATTTTTGTGAAAGGATTATTTTAAGACCTTATTTTGACATTAAAACCTCAAACTAAAGAAACAAATGCAGGTTATCTTCCTGGATGTTGCTGCCTTAGTGTGCCATATTGTCTTGACAATCACAGGAAGAGGTGCATGTTAAGGGAGAATTTTTTAAAAGAAAGAGTCTAACTCAGTTTTCACAACTATATTTATCAAAAAATAAGGTCAAATGTAAAATTCATTATAAGGTATGTTCAACAGTATCTTATTTAGAAATATGGGGAAATCTTCACTTAAAAGCATGTTTGTTTGGGCTTCTCTGGTGGTGCAGTGGTTGAGAGTCCGCCTGCCGATTCAGGGGACACGGGTTTGTGCCCCGGTCCGGGAAGATCCCACATGCCGCGGAGCGGCTAGGCCCGTGAGCCATGGCCGCTGAGCCTGCGCATCTGGAGCCTGTGCTCCGCAACGGGAGAGGCCACAACAGTGAGAAAAAAAAAAAAAAAGTATGTTTGTTTACTATAAAATTTAAAATATACATTTATGCCGAGAAAGATCTGACTTTATTTTTGCTCTTTTAATTAACACATACAGTTTTTTCCATTGCCCATTGAGCATATGAATAAGCCACACTTCTGTGAATGACAGGACTAGTTACAAGGACATGTCTGTTTCTCTTGTAAAATTGGAACCATCTCCTGGGACCTCTGAGGAAACAAAACTAGGATATCTAGGTATTAATATGTGCCTAGAAGGTGACTTGAACAAAATTCAGAAGCATAGCCATCCCATTTTATGAACCACTGATGACAAATTTCATTTCACTTTGCTATAAACTTTGCCTAAATTGGAGAAAAGATGGATTTAATGAGACAAATGAAAAGTTGTTTAATATGCACATCGGAGCTGGGGGAGGTTAAACTGCCTTAAGTACTTAAGTTGTTTAATATGCACATCAGAGCATTATCTGTGTTACATGCTTTGGTGTTTACTCCCTAGGACTTACTCTTGGTAGATTCTGGGATATTTTTAAAAGACTGTAAACCTTTTACTAATATTGGCCTTCATAAAAATTGTTTTTGATATTGTTGGGTTTTTTAAGTCTTTAACTGTGGAGTCAAAAGGGATGGAAAAGCAGGATCCAAAGAACTATCTTTTATAGAAAATTATTAACAGATGTTTTAAGAGCAAAGCCCAGAACTTCAACTGCCTCTGAAAATGTCTGTGAGGATTGAAAGCTTTTCAACCCCTTGGAAAGCTCAGCTGTGTTCCTCTACCATTCTTTGCTTACCACTGGCTGTCGACTTTCCCTAGCCCAAGATCCCAAGCCATGTATATTTTTGGGGTAATCTCTGGCCAAAGTTATTAAGATGAACTGCTTGGAAAGTCAGAGAAAGACAGCACCAGCAGAAGTGGCTCTTTCTAAATCAATACAGGCAGAATTGGGATGAATGAAAAGTATGTTCTGGAAAAAGAGCCACATTCCTAACTTTGAATATATGTTATTGGCTGAGAACCTGATGGCTTTCCAAACTGAGATGGTGGCAGCTATTCTGCTAATAGATGTGTCCTCTATTAGGCAAGGCAAGTGTATCCCTCAGGGCTAAGTAAGCAAATTGGGCTCCAGGTAACTTTAAACTTGTAATAAATTCATGGATTTTCTTGGCAGCATTGGCTTTCTCAAGAGGACAAAGTCAGAATGTCTTTGTAAAATATTTAATTCATGGTCATAAGTTATGTACAAAAATCAGTAGAAGCAGTTTTTATGTTCAGATTTTAAAAATCTAGGAATAATTTTAGATTTACAGAAGAGTTGCAGGGATAGTATAGAGGCTTCTTGTTATACTCCTTACCCTTAATGTTAACATTTTACATAAACACGAAACATTTGTTAAGAAACCAACATTGGTAATTACTATTAAGGAAACTCTAGACTTTATTAGGATTACACTAGTTTTTCCACTAATGTCGTTTTTCTTTTCTTTTCCGGGATCCACTTTAGGATACACCATGTCTAATTAGCCTCTAGTCTGTGACAGTTCCTCATCTTTCCTTGTTTTTCATAACCTTGACAGTTTTGAGGAGTACTGGTCAGGTGTCTTGTAGAATGTCCCTCAATTTGGGTTAGTCTTAACATTTTCCTCATGTTTGGACTAGGGTTATGGATTTTTAGGAAGCAAACCAAGAGGTGAGTGGTTCTTCTTATCAAATCATATCGGTAGTTGACTGCTATCAACTTGATGTTGTGTAAACTCTAGACATTTGGTTAAGGTAGTGTCTGTTAGTTTCCTCCACTGTAAAGCTACTGTTTTTCCCATTCCATGCTTTTGTTCTTTGCAAACCAGTCACCAAGTCCAGTCTGTGGGAGGCGAGGGGTGGCAAGATTATATTCCGCCTCCTGGGAGGGGGGTGTATCTATTGTAGTACTTGAAATTCTTGTTACCATCCGCCCCTCCCCACACCCGTTTATTATTCAGTTATTTGTGTCAGTATGGATTCGTGCCTATTTCTTTTGTACTGTGGGTCATATTTACAAATTGTTCCAGCTTGGCCTTTGCGAGTTACATCAGGTTGACTCTGTGTGTCTTTGACCTGCACCATCCTTTTGACTTCTGAGCATCTCCATCCTTTCTGGTAAGAAAGTAGGAAAGTTGCTTCAGGCTCATCTTATATATTTCCAGCCCCAGCCCTAGAATCAGCCTCTTTTCAAAGGTTCCTTTTATTGAAGAATGGTATACAGTGGAACTTAGAAACCAAGATCTGGACACTGGATAGCTTGTTTCTACTGGGATATCACTGCTTCTGGACCCTCCCAGCAAACAGAGCTAGAAAATATGTGTATATTAACCCATGTACATGTACATATCTGTAATTATGTGTATATATATTAAGCTGAAGATAAGTTTGTACTGTCTTCACTTGAATTCTGTACGACAGGGCGTATATTTAAGCTTTAAGGATGGTATTTTCCTTATCCACAGAATAAATTAAAAAAGTCACCCCCAAAAAACTAGCTTTTAGCAGCTGTTTGCAAGACATATATTGGTATTTTAAAATAATAAAACTATATTGCCTTCAAATAATGCCTGTCTTTTTAAAGTCTTTTGACACACCTCTTCCAGGGACAGATATAGCTGTATGCATTTCATAGGTGGAGAAACTGAGGCACAAAGAAGTTGTAAGGAAGACAGTTGAAATATGAGGGCAAACACATTTTTTGAGCAGGATTTCCTTCAGTGACCCCCTAGACTAGTCTAGACTAGTAGTACTAATTAAAAAGTTGTTTTGTTAGCTTATAACTACTTCCCCTAAAATGAAAAAGTGATATTTCTGTCAGTACTTATAGAAGTACAAGGTTGGCAGGAGGTCAAAATGGTCATTATTTTATCCTGGTACAAAACAGGAATAACATCTAACAAAATGAAGACAATGGAGTCCTTCTGTAAAAACAACTCTTTTTAGTACACTGACTTTAGTAACTTTGGGGAGTAGACTGAAACCTATTAGGTAAGGATCCTTCCACGTAGGTTACATTGCATTGGTCAAAATTCACAGATACTCCCTGCAGTATATTCAAGTCTTGTATAACACCTGGCTCTAATGATTGAAATAGCCCCTTTAGTTTACTGTTTTTCTCACAGAATTGTGTACAACCAGTATATGAAAAATAACTAAATTAATAGTTATCAGTAGGGCTTCCCTGGTGGCACAGTGGTTGAGAGTCCGCCTGCCAATGCAGGGGACATGGGTTCATGCCCCGGTCCGGGAAGATCCCACATGCCGCGGAGTGGCTGGGCCCGTGAGCCATGGCCGCTGAGCCTGCGCGTCCGGAGCCTGTGCTCTGCTACGGGAGAGGCCACAACAGAGGCCCGCGTACCGCAAAAAAAAAAAAATCAATAAAAATAAAACCAGATCAGCAGTGTCATATTTGCATACAGGTCACCGTGATGTTATGCTTTTTTTGGTCTCAGGCTTATTAGGTTTCCAAAACATCCTTCAGAGTCTCCTTGTTGCCTACTTTACAAATATGTCTTTGTTGGCTGTCAAGTTTTCTTAAGTGTAGTAGTCAGAATTGTAGAAATTTGGTATTCCTATGATTCATATAGGAAAAACACAAGGTTTAGTGGGGTAAACACTGAAAAAAGAAAAAAGGCCAAAATTTAAGTTTTAGAATTATCTCTGAATTTAACTTTATTCCATATATTTCATTCCTTGGATAGGTAACAGTGGCTAAGAGCTTCAGTTTCAGAAAATCCATAAAAGTGACTTCTAAAAGTCACTAAAAATTAAAGTCACTAAAAGTCACTATAATGGCAAGAATCAAGCCATCCTGTCTGTTAACTTTTGGTCTTTAGTATATCTTAATTATTTTAATAATATGGAAATGCTTTGGGTTCTTTTCTTCTTTGAGAAGGAAGAGATTCCTTGGTAGGATTCTAATTAGTCTATGTCTCAAACGTGAGCCTGCAGCAGAATCACTGGAGGGCTTGTTAAAATGAGCTGCTGGACCCCACCCCCAGCTTCTCATCCAGTAGGTCTGATTGTGTAGGTCCCAAGAGTTTGCATTTCTAGTATGTTCCCGGATGATGTTGATCCTGCTGGTTCAGAGACTACGGTTTGAGAACTGGTGTAGGTAATCTTCAGTAGCTAAAAATAACATGTACTGAAAGCTTATTGTGGGCTGGGTACTGTTCTGGGACTTTGGCAGTTACTATCTCAGCTATTGAGTAAATTTGATCCCCATTTTACAGAGAAGAATTTGAAGCTGGGGGAGGTTAAACTGCCTTAAGTACTTGTCCATGGTCTCACAGCCAATAAAATGGAGTCAAGATTAGAACCTAGGCAGCCCATTTTCCAATCCCAAGCACTTACCCTTTTTACTGGGGGGATAGCTATTGCTTTAAAAAGCTGGAATTTAGCATTTATAATTGTGAAATAAGTATCCTAATGCTTTGTATTTATATCTCTTAAGGTAGACAATATATATAACCACATGCTATAAAAGCAATACAATATTCTGAGATAACAAGACACTTAGGGGGAAAAAATAAATTCCTTTCATCTGCTCCTTTCAGATAAATGGAAGGTCAGCCAGTTGGAGTTCCGCTTCTATATAAGGAGTGTTTTCAGGGCTCAAGTAGAGGAGACCCTGAAAACCAGGCAGAAGGACCGGAAGCTCTGGTGGTCAGATAACTCATTCAAACTGGGTAAAGTCCAGAGTGCATATGCTGAAACCCTGAATCTCATTCAATGGATAAATATTTATTGAGCACCTCCTACATACTAAGCAACTGCTTCGTAATGGGGAAACCGTAAGAAGGCCAGTTTTACTTTCCATAAGCTTCAGGTGGTGGCAGTAAAAATGTATTGAGCTCTTCACAAGCCAGGCACTGTTCTGAATACAGTGATTTAACTCAGTTGTTACAACCACCATACGAGGGAGATACCGATACTCCATGTCTTCACCGCAGAATAAGGAACAAAGCTAGTGATTCCTGAAATATTTTATGCCTACAAGGAACTGAACAGTAAGTGGCGTGGAGTGAGTAAAATCCTTTGATTTCATATTCTATTCCATGACCAAGCAAGACTTTTGAACCACAAGTACATGTAGGAGTTACCGAGTTAGATTTTATTTTTCCCTCCCCAATAAAGGGGTGATGCTTATAGAAGACGGATCCCTTATACTTATTTTAATGTATTAGAAATGGTGCCTTAACACATTTTTCCCCCAGTCTGATGTCGGTTACTTGTTAAATGGCAAGACCCAGAGAAGTTGGGAAAGAGGAAGCCACCTTTTCTTCCGATTCAGAGTTGTTCGTTGAAGCAAATTTACACACTAGCCAACCACCCGAAGAGGAGCTCAATTAAATGTAACAGACATGCTCTGGGTCGTTAAAAGCCATAGTCTACAGACCCCGAAGTCCGGGCTCCTAATTTCTGCATGATTCCTTCCCCGAATTACCTCTACTTATAAAAGCCACATTTGAGAATCCTGGAGTGGCATCTAGTTTACTTTGGCCCGAATCCGCTATACAAACAGAGCGTTTTAAAGTATTGTAAATTCTTAACAAATCCTATAAATAACTCGTACTGGAGAAAGGAGTACTAGGGAAGCAGGAACACAACAGCCTGCACCTTTGAGGGAGTGAGGAGGAGCAAACGCTTGGGGCGGGGCTTGAGCGTGGAGCTCGCTGCAGGTCATCTACAGTTGCCTGGAGCCTCCCACCCCGGGGCCGCCGCTCGTGCTCGGGACGGAATCTGACGTCTCCCTACGGCAGGGTTCGGCTCTCCAAGGCGCCAGGCGGAGGAGACCGGGTCCCCCGCCCTGCCCGGGCGCTCTTGCCTCGGCGAACTCCGCGTGAGGGAAAGGGGCCTTAACTCTGCGCGGGGCACTGCCACCACCGACCCCATCCCACCCTCCGGCAGGCGGCGGGCAGGGAGCGAGGGCGCGGGGGTAGCGGAGGCGGGGGCGGGGTGGAGGAAGGGGCGGGGGCTGCAGCCCGGCTTCAGGAAGAGGAGGCCGCCCGGGCGTCGGTGCTGCGCGCTCTGCCGCGATGAGTTCGGTGCCAGGGCTCCGCGGGGCTCGCGGTGCAGGTAGGCGGCGGGTACCGGGGGGGCGGGCGCGCAGGCGGGGGTGGGGACGCGGGCTCCTCCGGTTTTCCTCGGCGGCCAGAAGCAGCTGAGGGTCTTGGAGGGAAGCGCTCAGGTCCGGTGGGCGCAGCTTAACTTCTGGGCTCAGAAAAACAACTCGGGAACCTAGCCGCCGCCTCCTTGCGGTCCCTGGTGGCGGCGCCGAGCGCTGGAGCGTGCCCTGGCCGCTTTTGTCCTCCGGGCGCTGATCTCTCTCTAACCGTCGGGGCTATTTAAACTTTAACTGCGCCTGGTCATAAGAAAGTTAACTTTTGGAGGTTGGATCTTGTTTTGTTTTCTCACTTCTCAGTTAAAAGAAGTGGTTGCCTGCAGTAACAATGGAGCGTGACCGGCCCGAGGCAGTGCTTGGGCAGAGAGGCCCCCGGGCTTGCCCGCTCTGAACCTGGAGACGAAGTCCAGGCGTCGGCGGCTGCACAGCCGCCATGGCTCTCCTGCCTCCAGGAAACCTGCAGTTGTTCGTGAATTTAAGTTAAAGCCACAGTAACTATTCTCTACAAAATGATCAACTGCTAAACGCATGCTTTAGAACGATCTTCCCTGTCACTTATTATTTTACTGATAAGGTTTAGAAATTCTGGCCATAGTAAAAAAAAAAAAAAAAAAGTGGGGGGTGGTTTGAAGCGCTGGCAGTCAGTCGATGCAGAGTGCCTTTATTTCAGAGCTTTTTATTCTTCGCCGCACAAAACAAGCCTTTTGCCCCAGAGGCAAGTTGTAAAAGTCACCATGGTTGTTCAGGAGGAAGTGGCATTACCCTGATGGACAGTGCGAGGTCCAGTGGCCATTTCCCTTTTGGAACCAGTGGTGAGGGGTGGGAAGCTGGGGCAGGGGTCCAAGATGCTTGAGGGACCGCTAGTCACCGCATGTCGCCCACCATTCTTTTTATGGCTTCCTTCCTTTTCCTACTTGCTCCCTTTTCAATCCCCACCCCACCCCTTTTCCAGTGTGTTCCAGGCCTGACATGAGTCACTCAAGGTAGGATTAATCAGTTGTTGATAGGGAACGTGGGTAGATTTTCGTAGATACTGCAGTGAATGCAGATGACAACAGTAGATGCTGAAGAAGTTGGGAGAAATGAACAAACACTTAGTTTAGAAAGGTTTTTGGTCTCTCTCTGGTGGGAGCGGTTTTAACATGGTGACAGGGAGTGTAGGGACTTTGGAATCTACAGTCAGAACGGGGTCTTCAGTACCAACTCCAGGGCACTGACCTTGGACAAATCTCTTGCACTTTCTCTGTCTCACAGAGCCTGTGGAGCAGAGTGAGATAAAGTTATCTAAAGTGCCACGCCATCAACAAATGGTAGCTGGGGGCATTAACAGATTAAGGTGTGGAGGAAAAAGGAATGATTGATTGGTTTTGTAAAAATTTAACTTGTTTAAGGAGCAAAGGGGTCGTGGTTGCATTATGGTGGAGAGGAAAATTGCAAGGAATGATTGATTGGTTTTGTAAAAATTTAACTTGTTTAAGGAGCAAAGAGATCGTGGTTGCATTATGGTGGAGAGGAAAATTGCTTAAATCAGAGGCAAGGAGAGGGGAGAAGAGGTCAAGAGTCAGGTTTAGTGGCGGAACCTTTTTTTTTTTTTTTGGAACCATTTTTGATGAAAAGATTGCCAATGAACAGGAATTTGTAAATGTTATATAGGGAATCTCCCTCATTAAGCTTTATTTTCTCCATGTCAACGAAGCCAGTTTGTTTGTACTCATGCAGTACGATGATACTTGTTAAAGCACACCCTTCCTGAAAGCTGGTCTGCTAGGTACATGCAGTTTAAAGTGACTGCGACAGAGTCGCATTGTATGTTCTCTGGAAGCAGGGTAAAATTGATCAACTCCAGGAAAAGTATTGGAACCTCAGTTCTAATGTCTGTCTTCATAGCTTTCTGTTCTGATTCAACAAACTGCTAGAACAGAGTGGCAGCTGGACTTGGTCAGTAATTGGTATTGCAGGATACAGGGTGTCTGTTTATAGCAGAGTGAAGGTTAGAGCCTGTGAGGATCAGAACTGAAGTTTTCACAGCCCAGTGTCTTTCTACATCTATCATGTTAACAGTGACGACAAAAAAAAACCTTTAAAAAATGCCTCACTGAGATTGTCCTATCTGTTTACTTTGAAATTGAATGTCATTTTAAACAAATTAATCTTGAGCTACTTAAAACTGGCCATCTTTCCTAAGTCTGTAAGCTGAGGGCAGTATTTGAGATGACCCAAATGCACAGCATAAATTACATCCAGCCCAGGAGAATTGTGAAGCTCCTTCCTCAGACTGTGAAAAAGGAACTTGAAAGACCCAGTCGGGTGTACCTCTCCAATGCTTTCACCCTCAAGGTCTTGAGTTAGTTTGGTGACCGGCCAGTTGGCACAGCTTCCGCCAGGGACACTTCAAGCTGCTTTAGGCTCACTAGCCAACAAGGTGCAAAAGCTGGGAGAGGTGAACTGCTGGGTCTGCCACTACTCTGGGCATCACAGAAGAGACTCAGGTGCTCTCCAGCCTGTGCAGGTTCTTGGCGGGTGAAGGAGGTGATTGGCTTTCAGATATGGATTTCATGTGTTTAGTTTGTGTGGTTCTGTTTCTTTATTGTATAAGTGGTTTAATGATAAGCACGTGAGGTTATTAAAAGGATCCCGGAACAAAAGCTTTTGAAAATGGAAGGAGAGAAAACCCTGCACTGCTCTGGTAGGGCAGTGTGGGGAGCAGGAAGTTACCCCGGTAGACAGGGTGTGGAGCTCTTCGGGCGAGAGCAGTTGTGGGGCAGGAGGAATCCCAGTTAGAACAGTGTGTGAGTAGGACGTAGCCTAGGAAGAGCAGGGTGTCGAAGTATCCCCAGTGGAGCATTGTCAGAAGTGGGAAGTGTCCCAGGGGGAGCAGCGTGTGGACTAGAAAGTATCATGATGTATCAGTGCGTTGTAGGAAATCTTCTGGGTGGAGTTGTTTATGCGCTCGAAGAGCAGCGTGTTCAGAAGGGCAGCATCCCTGAGTAGCGGGGAGTCTTAGTGGGAAGCATGCCCCATAGAGCCGTGTGGAGTGGGAAGTATCCCAGGAGAACAGCGTGTGGAGTAGGAAGCATTCTGGGTATGGCTGTTTGTGGAGTGGGAAGCGTAGGATGTACATTCAGTGGAGCCGTGCGTGGGGGCAGGAAGTGCCCTAGGTGAGCACTGAGTGCAGGAGGGAAGTGTCCCTGGGCACAGCGCTGTTGAGGAGGAGGTATCCCGGTAAAGAGGTCTCTCTATTAAGGAACTCTGCTCCGGTGGAGCCCCGTCCTAGTAAGCAGTATGTCACAGAGAGCAGTGTGTGGAGTAGGAAAGGTAGGATGTATCCTCGGGCGAGCACTGAGTGGAGCCAGAAGTATCGCCGGTGGAAAGTGTGCGGAGAAGGAAGTATCCTCCGTAGAGCAGTGTGTGGAGTGGGGAGAATTCTGGGTAGAGTGATCTGTAGAGTAAGAAGAGTAGGACGTGTCCCGGGGAGAGTGGTGTGTGGGTGCTTCCAGGTAACCTTGGTAGATCAGTGTGTGAAGTAGGAAGTCTCCAGGATAGAGCGTGGTGTGGAATAGGTTGTGTCCTAGGTAGGGCAGTACGTGGAGTCCAAGTATCCGTAGCAGAGCAGTGTGTGGACCACGAAGCATCCCGGTTTATCACTGTGTGCAGTCGGAAGTATTCCGAGTAGAGCAGTTTCTGTATCCCGGGTAGAACACTGTGTGGCACCGGAAGTAACCCTGGTAGAACGGGGTGTGTAGGAGGAGGTATCCTGGGCATAACTGTGGAATCGGAAGTATCCCCCAGAGAGCCGTGTGCTCACGGGGTCAGCATCCCAAGTAGAGGGGTGTCTTATTAGGAAGCATCAGCTGTACAGCAGTGTGTGGGGTAGGACGTGTCCCCAGTAGAGCAGTGTGTGGAGAAGGAAGTGCCCTGCTAGTGGAGTAGGGCTGGAGATTTCATAGTAGACTGGTGTGTGGTACAGGAAGTATTCTGGGTAGAGGAGTTTGTGGATCCCTGGAGAGCACTGTGCGTGGTAGGAAGGATCCCCAGGGTCGAGTGTGCAGAGCAGCAAGTGTTCTAGTAGAGAAGTGTGTGGAGTAAGCACTGTCCCTGGGAGGACAGCGTGTACAGCATCAGTGTGTGGAGGAGGAAGTGTTCTGGTGGAACAGTGTATGAGCTACCATGTGACCTTTAGTAGAGCAGTGGGTGGAGTCGGTGGGATCCCTTTTAGAACACTGCGTGGAGTAGGAAATCCCCCAGTAGAGCAGCTGTACAGTAGGGAAGTCCCCCTGGATAGAGGATTGCTTGGTAGGAAGTATTCCCAGTAAAGCAGGGTGTGGAATATGAAGTATCCACCTTAGAGCAGGATGTGGGGTAGCACGGAAACTTTGGGAGTGTGGGGAGGATGCACTAGAGGCTGCTTTTGACTCATCTTTGGTGTGAGTAAAAATCACCTTGTTAAAAATGCAGATTGTCACCTTTCCCAGGATTCTGATTCTGTAAGTCAGGGTTAGGATCGAGGAATCTGCATTTTATCACCCAGGCCAGGAACTGATGCAAAAGGTTAAGAAAAACTGATTGGGGCCTATGGCACAGGGGAGGGGGAAGGGGAAGGGGAAGGCCGCTGTGGGGTCTTGGCTGGAATGCTGGCTGCATTACGTGACGAACAGGCTGAGAGTGACTGGTAAAGGGCCCTGGAGCTGAATTCCCCATCTCACCTCATCCTCCCTCCCTGGGCGGATTTTTGTCAGTGAGGAGACGCGAGGTTAGAACAGTCAGGCGTCAGGGAGAAGACTCCAAGGAGAGAGGGGGACCCCACCCTCTTGACTAGGAGATGATGGGTAGGAGTCTACCCTTAGGGTCTGTTGCGCTTCCTTCAAAGACCTCAACTGAGAGGTGCATCTTGCTATACTGTTGATATTGTATTACCTTCTCTCCCCTCCCCTCTTAAGCTCTTAAGTTTATCAGGTAAAAACAGATTTATGAGCGTATGGGCCCTTGTAGAAGATGCTTAGACTGTGCTGTCCAGTACAGAAGCCACGGGCCACACGTTTAAATTAATTTAATTAACTGAGTTCGTCAGTTACACTAGCCACATTTCAAGTGCTCAAGACCACATGTGGCCAGTGGCTGCCCTATGGGACAGCTCTGGTGTAGGGAATTCTGTCATTGCAGAGAGCTCTGTTGCACAGCACTGTTCCCGGGAGTAGAGAGGGATTCAGTGAGAGGCTGTCTCGGGGGTGGGGAAGTCTGTTCGTGGGTCAGGAGCAGAGGGTCCCGATTACAGGGTCGTAAGTGCACATGTGTCATTCAGGAGATCAAAGTCTGAGCGTTTGCCCTTTCCCTTCCTCCACCAAACGTCTACCTCTTCCAGGTGGCAGGGTAATCCAGTATTAACCACGCTCTGTTCAGTTCTCTTGCTTGACTTAATCCCTTCTCTGTTTCAGAGAATATTTGCAAAAACATTTTCTGCAATATCAAGCAATTTCATATTTCATTTGAGCTGTATAATCACAGAGCTACATTTGTTACTTTAGACATATTTTGCAACGAATGTGTTTGAGTAATATTTTCTCCATTAAAAAATTTTTTTAAAATTTTCTCCATTTCTAATCTGTTTTATTTTGCATGTAAGAGTTGGGGGTGAGAAAAAATTGAGCTGTTAATTTATAGTTATTTATTTTTTTAACATCTTTATTGGAGTATAATTGCTTTACAATGGTGTGTTAGTTTCTGCTCTATAACAAAGTAAATCAGCTATACGTATACATATATCCCCATATCCCCTCCCTCTTGCATCTCCCTCCCCCACCCTCCCTATCCCACCCCTCTAGGTGGTCACAAAGCACCGAGCTGATCTCCCTGTGCTATGCGGCTGCTTCTCACTTGCTATCTGTTTTACATTTGGTAGTGTATCTAAGTCCATGCCACTCTAATTTGTTTATTATTCATAGCACTTTCCCTTCCTTCTCCCTTACTCCTTCTCACATACTTTGACCTTTAAACTAACCAAGACAGAAGGGGCTTAAGAGTATAGGAGTCAAGGGAGCTGGGAGTTCCTGATGTGTTTTATGACCATAAGTCAAAAAGTATATTAACAAAACCCAACTTTTTTTTAATAGGTGAACAAAACATGACAGAAACAGATGCCTTCCCTACGAGGTAAAAATGTGCTCTTTACCAGTAAAGGTCTTTTCCTTTGATCATGATCAGCCTATAGAAATCAAAGCAAGAAAGGGACCTGGGAGCTAGAAAGCAGAACTGAGAATGTCAGGTTTTAGCATTTGGAGGGTTGGTTTGTAGATGTGCAGGTTAGTATAGGTGTGCTGCCCCTGGCTGTGAAGGGACCTAGACTGAGGGTCAAAATACTGAACAATTGGGATGGCATGGGCCCTGGGGCTAGGCCTGGGCCAGGCCGTTGTCCTTGGTCGCTGACTCCTGGAGACCTGGGGGAAAGACACCCATGCAGAGGGACTGGGGTGGGCGTAGGGGTGCTCAGCATGGCTGCTGTTACCCGTTGGTACAGGAGTATTGGGTGGGCCAAAAAGCTTGTTTGCTTTCTTCCGTTCGATGGCTCTAGTAGCACTTAGTTGTCTTTAACTTCATTCAAAACAATTTTGTTAGATTGTATTGTGACAGCCGTCACATCAGCATGCATTTGAAAAAAGACTTATCAAAATTGGTGAATTTTTGTGTAGCCATTTTAATATGGAAGATGGAAGGGAAAAAGCAACATTTCCAACATATTATGCTTTATTATTTCAAGAAAGGTAAAAATGCAACCGAAAGGCAAGAAAAGATTTGTGCAGCGTATGGAGAAGGTGCTGTGGCTGATCGAACGTGTCGGAAGTGGTTTGCGAAGTTTCGTGCTGCAGATTGCTCGCTGGACGATGCTCCACGGTCGGGTAGACCAGTTGACGTTGACAGCGATCAACTCGAGACATTAATTGAGCACAGTCAACGTTATACCACGCGGGAGAGAGCCGACATACTCAAAATACCCAAATCAAGCACTGAAAATCACCTGCACCAGCTTTGTTACGTCAGTCACTTCGATGTTTGGGTTCCACATAAGTCAAGTGAAAAAAACCTTGACCGTATTTCCGCATGCGATTCTTTACGTAATGAAAACGTTCCATTTTTAAAACAAATTGTGATGGGCGATGAAGAGTGGATACTGTGCAATAATGTGGAATGGAAGAGATCGTGGGGCAAGCAAAATGGGCCACCATCAACCACACTAAAGGCCGGTCTTCATTCCAAAGAAGGTGATGTTGTGTCTGTGGTGGGATTGGAAGGGAGTTCTGTATTATGAGCTCCTTCCGGAAAACCAAACGATTCATTCCAACAAGTACTGCTCCCAGTTAGACCAACTGAAAGCAGCACTCGATGAAAGCGTCCAGAACTAGTCAACAGAAAATACCTAATCTTCCATCAGGATAACACAAGACTGCACGTTCCTCTGATGACCAGGCAAAAACTGTTACAGCTTGGCTGGGAAGTTCTGATTCATCTGCCGTATTCACCAGACATTGCGCCTTCAGATCTCCATTTATTTCAGTCTTTACAAAATTCTCTTAATGGAAAAAATTTCAATTCCCTGGTAGACTGTAAAATGCACCTGGAACAGTTCTTTGCTCAAAAAGATAAAAAGTTTTGAGAAGATGGAATTGAAGTTGCCTGAAAAATGGCAGAAGGTAGTGCAACAAAACGGTGAATATGTTGTTCAATAAAGTTCTTGGTGAAGATGGAAAATGTGTCTGTCTTTTACTTAAATTCCGAAGGAACTTTTTGGCCCACCCAATATTTCAGGACTTTCCTTGCCAGTGTGGCTGGGAGGCTTCCCTGGGGCACACCAGTGGTCTGTCCGCCTGGCAGAGGAGGTGGACGCAGCAGACCTCTATCTACTCTATATGTTGACCTTGGGCTTGGAGGAGCTCTTTATTTAATATGACTTAAGTGATTGTTTTTACAACTTTTCATAAACAGAGAAGTGTTTGATCCGGCAGAAACGTACAAAATGGACCACAAGAGGAGAGGAATTGCTTTAATCTTCAATCATGAGAGGTTCTTCTGGCACTTAACCCTACCAGACAGGCAGGGCACCAGCGCCGACAGAGACAGTCTTAAGCGCAGGTAGTATGGTTTGATCTATATGTCGAGATGGTGAGATACTTAAGTGATAACTACTTATCAAAACTTGTCCACACTGATGAAATAACAGACAGAGCAAGAGTATTTGAGGATGAACCTCATTTGGGCACAGCCTCCCTTAAGAACTTGCCTGAATTTCCCCCCTAATCCTGTTCTATTAAATGTTAACATTCTTTGCATTGTTATAAGTCTATCTGCATAGTAGATGGCAGTATTGTAACTTAAATCAGTTATCATGAATAAATCCCTTCCTACCGAGGGTTATCAAGGAAAATGATCATTGTCATATTTGATTTTTCTTTCTCTCTAAAGAAAAGTCAATTTATATGTCATAAAAATGTGTATAGATTCCTCAAATAATTAGGGGTATGTGGCAGCTTTGAATAGCTCATAAGCTAACATCCAATTTAATTTATCATCTCCAGGTTTTCAGATCTAGGATTTGAAGTGAAATGCTTTGATGATCTTAAAGCAGAAGAACTACTGCTCAGAATTCACGAGGGTAGGTATCAATAGTTTTCTTATTCATATTCCTCTGATGGGATTGAGTAGTTTTCAATTATCCTATGTGTAAAGACAGGTCCAAATAATTAACCGTACTGTGAAAAAGGCTTGTCAATTAATTCAGCATGGGTTATAGGTTTTGGTTGCGCCTCTCTGATTGTGTTACCTACCAGATTTAGAGACCTTTGCAAAGTATTCTGCCTCCAAAGTTACAGTCTATATACCACTAGTTACAGTCTATTACTCTAGAAATGAATGAAATGATCTTTTCATTTGGCAATTAAAAGCCGAAAATGCAAATACTACATACAGATGCTGGGTAGTCATTTTTTAATTGACTCCTTCCATACCCAAGTTTTTACTGGCTTCATAATACTGTTGATTTATATACATTATCTCTTAATTTCTACATCACTATGCAGTAGTAGGTAAGTTAACAACTTACGTTTGTAATTAATCACTACATGTCATGGATTTTTAAGTAATTTGTTAATGGACTATTATAACATTTACGTAATTAAACTTTCTTCCGAGCTCTTTTTTTTAAAATTGAGGTATAATTGACATATAACACTAGTTTCAGGTATACAGCATAATGATTTGATATTTGCATACACTGGGAAACGATCACCACAGGAAATGTAGTGACCGTCTGTCACCATACGTACTTACAAAGACTGTCCTTTCTTGTGATGAGGACTTCTGAAGATCTCCTCTCTCGGCAGCTTTCCAGTATGCGATACCGTATTGTTAACTACAGTCACCATGCTGTCCATTACGTCCCCGGCACTTACGTATTTGTGTAACTGGAAGTTAGTACCTCTGCCCCCTCCCCCATTTGGCCACACCCACCCCACCCCTGCCTCTGCCCCAGCAGCCACCAGTCTTTTCTCTGCATCTTTGAGGTGGGTCGCCTGCTTGCTGGCTGGCGTTTTGGATTCCACATATAGTGAGACCATGTCTTTCTCTGCCTTCCCTCACTTAGCATAATGCTCTCAGGATTCAGTCATGTTGTTGCAAATGGCGAGATTTCTTTTCTTAATGGCTGAATGGTAAGCCCCTGTATATACACATCTCTTTTTTATCCATTCATCCACTGTTGGGCATTTAGGTCGCTTCCATATCTTGGCTGTTGTAATAATTGCTGCAACGAATATGAGGGTTCATATATCTTTTCAAATGAGCGTTTTTGTTGTCTTCGGATAAATAGCCAGAAGTGGAAGTGCAGGATACAGTAGTTCTATTTTTAATTTTTTTAAGGAACCTCATACCAGAGTTCTTCTTTAACCTGTAAATAATTTCAACTGGCTGCTTACCAGGTTTTCTACTTTGCTTGCTCCTCCGCTTTGGAGGACATCACTCTCCTGTCTTAATACTCTTTCGGAAGCTCTGAGCGCCGCGGACATATAGTGAAGGTGCTGCACTCCTTGGAGGTGCAGCGACACATAGGGAGGTGTTATGTAGTAGTTTTTGGGTCTTTCCAGAAGGTCTCTGCTGATTCAAAGAAACTTATATTGCCAAAATGACTTGGATCTTTTAAGGGCGTTCCCCACAATAATCCCTTTAGGTTTTCCATGTCATTATTCTGTGTTTTAGGAGAGCTAACAAAATCTGTTCACCTCTATTACTTTGAACTGTAATAATTTGGATTTTTAAAAAATCAGATATAGTATGGTATAAATTATTGCTTGATTAAATACTAAAATAAGTTGTGTTTCATTACAGACATTTTATATTATAATAACACATTTTCCCCCTCCCTCAATTGTATGTATGTAACTTTATTCTAATATTAGGAAATTAAATTTTTAGATGTAGATAAGAAGCACCTTATTTTCATTTCTGAATAACTTTTGGGTGCCTTTTTAGCATCAACCGCTAGCCATGCAGACGCTGATTGCTTTTTGTGTGTTTTCCTGAGTCACGGTGAAGGCAACCACATCTATGCATATGATGCCAAGATTGAAATTCAGACACTGACTGGCTTGTTCAAAGGAGACAAGTGTCAGAGCCTGGTTGGAAAACCCAAGATATTTATCATTCAGGTAAGACTGATTATGTTATAGTCTTAATTATCAAGGCCATGGTTCTGTACATGTGACTAGAAAGAACTAAAGCTGATTTCGGAAGTAACTTTCTCCAGTAAATCGGAAAGGCCCTTTTTGAATCCTAGCCAGAGTCGCAGTTTGAGCTGTCAGTAATTCTTTCTTAACATAAAGATTCTCAGTATCTTTATTACTTGGATTGACATTGGAGATGACTCAAAATAACGAATGTGCTGCTCCCTGGCCCAGCCCAGTGTCAAGGCAGAGCCGCTGGACGAGCATCTGCTGGTGGGCAAGTGCAGTGCAGGGCCACCTGTTCAGACCAGGTTTGGTTTGGGGGCTGGAGAGCGTGCTAGCCGGTGGGAAGAATGTGGGCATAAAGACTTCTAGTCCTAGCTTGCTTCGTCCTTTCACATCTTCGTCCTTTCACATTTTCCCTTAGGCCAAGATGCGGTTACCCACTGCCAAACTGGTACTAGGGATAAAAATATTTGGGGGCTTGAATAACATCATTTGGTACCTCAGTAAGGATTCTGAACAAAAAAGAGAATTCCTCACGTTCCAGGGCTGCAATCCTCTATTTCCATGAACGGCATGGAGGACACAGCCACGTTTCACACCCTGCCGTACCTTGAGGAAGGGAGTAGGGGGGCTATAAAAAAAAAAAAAAAAAGTCAAGGATGACTCCCTGGTTTCATGTTTGGACAGCTGCACTGGGGTGTCTGTGAGACATGTCGTTGGAGATACAGGTCTAGAACTTGAGACAGGCAGCCCGGATTAGAGAAATAAGTTTGGGAGTAATGAGGGGATGGGTGGGTGGTACTGGAAGGCATGGGAGTAGATGAGTTTCCGCATGTCAAGTATAGCCTGGAAAACGAGTGTAGGGGGAATTCCATGGCAGTCCAGAGGTTAGGACTTAGTGCTCTCACTGCCGAGTTCAATCCCTGGTCGGGGAACTAAGATCCTGCAAGTCGCGGAGCAACTAAGCCCGTGTACCACAACTACTGAGCCTGCGCTCTAGAGCCCGCGAGCCACAACTACTGAGCCCACGCACCACAGCTACTGAAGCCCGCGTGCCTAGAGCCTGTGCTCCGCGGCAAGAGAAGCCACCGCAATGAGAAGCCCGCACACCGCAACAAAGAGTAGCCCCTGCTCGCCAAAACTAGAGAGAAAAGCCCGCCTGTGCACAGCAACGAAGACCCAACGCAGCCAAAAAAATAAATAAATATTAAAAAAAAAAAAGAAATGACCGGTGAGACTGCTCATGAAAAAGGGAGCGGCCAGCACTGTCAGACAGGAGAATTGGAAATAACTCATGGGCCACAAAGGAGGAAAATGTTTTGCCAAGTTATTTCATTTCTCTACGCCTCAGCTTCTTCATCTGTGACACAGGGATAAAATAGCACTGGCTCCTGGGGTGGCTGAGAGGATAAAACGATCTGGCCTAACATGAAAAACACTTCGAACGGTGCCTGGCACACGGCAGGCCCCCGGTAAAGGCTGGCTCTTATTCTTGCTGCAGTAGAACACTGAGTTCCACGTGTTCTACGTTCCATTTAGGAAGACAGACAGTTGAAAATAAGGTCTGAAAATAAGCCTGCTAATACTATGTAAGATCAAAATCTCCCTGTAAAAAATAGGATATTAGGGATCTTCTATTTATATGATAACTCTGAAATCTATCCGAACTGTTTCTTTTAAAGCTTCTAATTCTTCAGCCATTTCAGAACTGATGCATGCATTTATAATACTACAGCAGAATCTTGTTAGAGCTCTGTATGGAGTTTACTGGGGCTCCCAGAACAAAGTACAGGCATACCTCACTTTATTGCACTTTGAAGATAGCGTTTTTGTTTTTTAAACAAATTGAAGGTTTGTGGCAACCCTGTGTTGATGCCATTTTTCCAACAGCATTTGCTCACTTCATTTCTGTGTCATATTTTGGTTATTTTCATAGTTCAGACTTTTTCATTATGTTTGTTATGATTGTGATTTTGACATTACTATTGCAAAAAGATTATGACTAGCTGAAGACTCAGGTGATGGTTAGCATTTTTTAGCAATAAAGTATTTCTTAATTAAGGCCTGTACTTTTAGACATAATGCTATTGCACACTTAATAGACTACAGTATAGTGTAAACATAACTTTTATATGCACTGGGAAACCAGAAAGTCCATGTGACTCACTTTATTGCGATACTCACTGTGTTGCTGTAGTCTGGAACCGAATCTGCAATATCTCTGAGGTCTGCCTGTACACAAACTGGGTAGCTTAGACAAGAGAAATGTATTTTCTTGCGGTTCTGGAGGTTAGAAGTCTGAGATCAAGGTGTCAGCAGGGTTGATTTCTTCTGAGGCCTCTCTCCTTGCCTGGGAGGTGGCTTCTGTTCACATGGTCTTTCCTCTGTGCATGTCTGTGTCCTGGTCTCTTTTTATAAGGATGCCAGTCATAGTGGGTTAGGGCCCACCAATAGAACCTCATTTTACCTTAATTATCTCTTTAAAGGCCATATCAGCAAATACAGTCACATTTGAAATACTGGGGGTTATATGTTATATATTGAACTCCTTAGTGTATAAATCGGGGAGGGACAAAATGCAGCCCATAATAGTTATTTGAGTAGAAATTAATGTTAGCCCTTGTGTGAGTCAGAATTAGTAAGAATTTGAGCCCTCACTTTTAAGTAGGAGCAAAAGGCAGGAGGCACATTAATAGATGTCCTCTCAGGTCATGTGGTGTCATTTTGACCCTTAACAATTTATGGTGGCCGCTTGGCAAGGAAAACCCAATCTGGGAATACATTACCTGACTATATAGAAACACTTAGGCACATACTATAGCTTTTAAAAGAAAGGGTGACTCTTGGTGCCATGGTGTGGGTAATCCCTAAGAAACTGTAAAACCACAGATGCTCTCCCTTTTACAGTGTACCATTCAATCAACATTAACTATAGGAAAACGTAAGTAGGAAAAAAACCTGTCAGCTTTGGCCTGCTCTAAACCTGAATGCATTGTTTCTGAAGCGCCTATAAAGTGGCTTCTGTTGATGTTGCAGTGGAGGCGTGCTGAAGCACACATTCACTGTGAACATGAAGCATTGGGAAGAATAGGTAGGTAAAGGAGGGGATTTTCCTCCTTGTCTCGTAGGCATGTCGGGGAAACCAGCACGATGTGCCAGTCATCCCTTTGGATGCAGTGGATCATCAGACCAACAAGCTGGATGTCAACCTAACCCAGGTGGATGCAGCCTCGGTTTATGCACTTCCTGCTGGAGCAGACTTCCTCATGTGTTACTCTGTGGCAGAAGGTGTGTGGGTGTTTAATACAAATGTATAGTTGGCTTTCTTGGCTAAGTTCCTGTAAGTTTCACCTTGGCTTGATTTGGCTGAGGTCTTTCTAATGGGGCATGTGATTTGGTCGTGAAGCTCAGAGGCTTAATGGACTTCTTTGTGCCTTGTGATCAGAGTGATATCTAAAAGGATAAAATACCTTATAGAAAAATCCTTCCTGAGAACTATGTTAAATAAAGCTATAAGGCTAATTATATTGAATTTGAGCAGCAGAATACGTCAGTTACTGATGGTGACACTGCTGCTGTGGTAACGCTCGCGGGAAACGTTCAAAACTATTCTGATGACAGTTGTTCTCTGCTCTTGCAGTAAATAATTTTATGTTTTTCTTTCTTCTAATCGCGTGTCTCAGAAATCATTGCCTGGTTACTACTATCTTGGGAATTTTCAGGAAATGGAGAAAATTACATAGCATTAACCCTATTTTTATAGAACTGTATGGAATTAATCGTTTTTCCCACGTGAGAATAGTCAACAGAGAAAACTTTTAAAACTGTATCACGGCACATCTTAGTCTTCTCCAAGGATTTTTAAGAACTCAGACTTTCTAAAGGTGTTTTTCTGTCACAGTAAGTGACCAGAAGACTTCAGTGGCTCTCCTGTCTATCTTTTTTAGGTTATTATTCTCATCGGGAAACTGTGAATGGCTCATGGTACATTCAAGATTTGTGCGAGATGCTGGGAAAATTCGGGTCCTCCTTAGAGTTCACAGAACTCCTCACGCTGGTGAACAGGAAAGTTTCTCAGCGCCGAGTGGAGATCTGCAGAGACCCAAGTGCAATTGGAAAGAAGCAGGTGCCCTGCTTTGCCTCAATGCTAACTAAAAAGCTGCATTTCTTTCCAAAATCTAAATGATTGATAGGTGCTATTTTGTTTTATGTATCTGTATTTTTATATAAAGAAGTATCACTAGGTTGAAGCAATCTAAATGGTACAGCAATTTTAAATGTCTTAAGCTCTAATGAGAGAACTTTACAAAAAAACAGCTCACATTGGACATGGTGAAGGGGTTTGATATGTGTAGAAATGAAATCCTCAGGGAATTCCTATAAATAAAAATCCACAAGCATTTGTAATACTTGACTTTTGTAGTAAATTGCAAGGTTACTCAAAATACCTGACTGATTTAACTTGTATTTTGTGACTTTTTATAAAACTTTATAATGTTTTTAAAAGTTTTTGAACCTAATAATTCGTTGTTTTCCTTTAATATCTGAAATTCATTCTTTATTAAATTTTTCAAATTCACATTCTTGCTCATTTGTGTAATTTATAGATGACTTGTTTTACTTGGTCATATAAATTAATCTACATATGAATTATCACTTTTTATATAGGACTTTAGCTCTCACTTTAAAAAAAAAAAGCCTTCAAGAACTATTACATGGCATTCTGAGGAAGAAATATAAAACACAGTTAATTCTTAGTCAGTAGAGGCTACACACTTGCAAAGTTTGATTCTGTCAGTATCTTGCATGTTAGTTACTATACACTGTCTGGCAGTCCCACTCACAGACCATCATCATGTTCATGGAATAATAGATGTTACCTTTTTTTTTTTTGGCTGTGCCACGTGGCATGCGGCATGCAGGATCTTAGTTCCCCGACCAGCGAATGAACCCGTGCCCCCTGCAGTGGAAGCTCGGAGTCTTAACCACTGGACCGCCAGGGAAGTCCCGGATGTTACTTTTAAGATTCAGTTCTTACTAATATGATATGTAAATTTTGAGTAATATGTTTTGTTAATAACCTGCTGGAGGCTGAATATGATTAGAAGTTTGGGCTTTGATAACAAACTTGTGAGTTGCTGGTTCAGAAGCAGTAGTTTGCCTGTGCTGTTTCAGTTGTAGTTCAAAACACGTGCCCACTATATGCTAAGGTCAGTGGGACATTTATACCTTTTTTTGTGGTCATGACAGGCACTTCACTGTCAGTTGAACATTGTACCTTTCCTTTAACCCCCGACCCACGGGTGCTGCCGGCTCTTCTTGCAAGAGCAAATGACTACAGAAGCTCTCCTCAGTTCATCGAACGAACACGGGCCTGGCCCTCTAGGCAAAGAATATACAGCTTTGGTTACCTAAGAGAAATTAGCTCATGTTATTAAAAAGCTCAACAAACCCCCCGCACACACACACACATCTTTTTTTCCCTTGAATGTGATCAAAGGTTTATCTGAATAAAATCCTCTTGTACAGATGACATTGGTACCTACCTATCTGGGCGTCAAAACGCCATCAAATTTGAGCTGTGGAAGCCATAGGGACACAGTTGAATTTCGTTTATAACAGTTGTCTCAGGATAAAACAATCCTTTTGTAATAAAACTAATGTGTAATTTGGATTCCTTTAGTTTTAGTTCCAATCTATTTAACTTGGAACTTGAGTAGAAATTTCGTACTCTATGTTAATAACTGATCTATAAAGGTTTAACATAAATGACATGTCTCATTTGAGAAACTACAGTTTAAATACTAAAAAGGTCAGAGAGTCTTGCCTGTGATCACTGAGCTGTCATCCCCTGGGTACTCAGAAATCAGTTTCACGTGTCATAAAGTAAGTACAATGTGACCTACATGTAGCTCCTTCTCTGAAGAATTAAACTTTATTTTACTTTATCAAGTGGGAAGATCCAAGTCAAAGGGAGCTGTCTTTACTAAGAATTAATTCATTTTTCGCATGACAAATTTTCCGAAGCCCTAAAAACACAGAAGTGTTCTTTGAGAATTGTCTTTCACGTTCTAGTTCAGGGGTCGGTAAAATTTTTCTGTAAAGAGCCAGAGAGTAACTATGCTGGGCTTTGCAGGCCTGCTGTCTCTGCTGCAGTCAACCCTGCTGCTATAGTGTGAGAACAGCCACCGTCAGTGCATCAGTGGGCATAGCTGTGTTCCAATAAAACTTTATATACAAAAACAGGCTCTTGTCTACCCCTTTTTCCCAGGTTTTCCTTTAGACAGTTTGGGAATTCAGAAGCCATCCTTTCTACTTTCCTAGTCTCAGCTTTTCCCCAGCACTATACATGAAATTTCCAGACGTTAAACCTCTCTTGGGTACCTCATAGGAGCCAGGTGTTCTTGGGATGGATGCGTCGGTGAATAAAGCAAACACCGCTCCCTGTTCTTTCATTATATTGACAGTCTTGTCTTGCTGGGAATAGAGTTTCTCAAACGCAGAACATGTCCTAAGAATTTGTCATAATACTTAACCTGGTGATATTCATTATAAAGACATTAGTGCATATTCTTAGCTTGTTAATAAAACACACTAATATACTGCTAATTCAGCATCTCCAGGTTTCGGAGATACTGATACAAACCAGCAGGTGATCACAGTGTGTTGCTCTACTTAAGGTGTAGGAAGTTTGAATCTGATTAGGTTGAAAGATATAACCTGAAAACACTGGTATTTTTTTAAGCAAATCTCTTAATATCAGGGTGTCATCATTACCCTTTCTGTCCCATAGTCAAACATGTAAAAGGTGACATCCTGGATGTTGGATTAAATACCATTAGTTGTACATTTATAAAGATTTATGATCTACTATGAGTAGATGCTTAAATCTTTTCTAGGGACTTCCCTGGTGGCGCAGTGGTTGGGAGTCTGCCTGCCAATGCAGGGGACACGGGTTCGATCCCTGGTCCGGGGAAGATCCCACATGCCACGGAGCAACTAAGCCCGTGCACCACAACTACTGAGATGGCTGCGCTCTAGAGCCTGTGAGCCACAACTACTGAAGCCTGTGCACTCAGAGCCCATGCTCCGCAACAAGGGAAGCCACCACAATGAGAAGCCCGCGCACCGCAATCAAGAGTAGCCTCCGCTCACCCCAACTAGAGGAAGCCCGCGCACAGCAACGAAGACCCAACGCAGCCAAAAATAAATAAATTAATTTAAAAAAATCTTTTCTAGCTGTGTGCACTTGGGCAAATTAACCTCTCTGGACCTGTTTCCTTATTATTAAATTGGGATTAAAAACAGCTACCTCCTAGGATTATAGGATTACAAATAATATATATGTGAAGTGCCTAGAACAGTACGTGACGACAAATGATAAACAGTAAGTAAATATTAGTTACGATGAAACATTTCAAATGACATTTTATAATAATTTTAAGTATATTTCATGATAAATATCTTGCAACTACTGTGAATTTAAAAAGCAATTAATGACCAGATGATTCTAAATGAAGCCTAAGAATCAAAGTGAAGCCAAGAACACTGACCGTTTCACCTCCGCACAGGAATGACACAGGACAGGCTGACAAAGCTTCTTAAATGCTGAACTGTAATAGCAGCAGCTTTGATTCTGACGGACGTATCCAAGCTCCTTCCAGCAGTAAACCTCAACAAGCCATGAGAATCCACAAACTGAAAATCTCAAATGAGAACATCAAAGAAGACCTGTGTTTTGCAAGCATTTTTTTTTTATTAACAAGAGATTGAAACAGTCAAATTCAAATGAACTATGGGACAAAGGTTCCAGTTGCTAAGTTGCAAAATGAACACATAATGGAAAAATTCACTGACATTTAAAAATGTAAGATTACTTCTTTTCATCGAATTCCTCTACTTGCATCGCAGATAGAGTGGCGCACCTGTCTCAGGGCTTCAGTAGCCTGTCCATGGGAAGAAGAAGAGGCACTGATCAGAGAAGACCACAAACGTATCAGATTACTGTTCACAAGGAATTCTATACCTTTAACGTCTCCTTAGGTCAATATATAGATCTAAACTATGAGTGGAAACTGCCTACAATATTTCAATTTATGTGGATCCTTTTGTAAGAGATAGTTTAGAGTTTCTAGTTCATCCTTATAGTTCTTGTAATGTTAGTTTCCCCCTTTACAGTGGTTTTTGCCGTTTATAAAAAACCAAACAAAAAAACCCACTACTCTGACCTATCAGTTTCCCTTTTTTCCCTCAACTTTATTACCTTAAAAAAAAAAAAAAAACTTTACAGTTTGCTACTCTAAATCTTCAATGCCCAGTGCTATAAACTAGTTGAAAGAACATTCCTTAGCCTTCACGGATTGGATCATTTAAATGCAAAAGTATCCACTAAATTAAAAAAAAAAAAAAGATCATTATATTTTTCCTAAGTAATGATTATATGGAATTTAAACATATTTTTTAAAGGCTCTTTATCTCCAAGTTTTGGACTACAAATTCTTGTTACATCCTTCCTTTTTTTAAATTTCAGGGATGGGTAGTTTAGAAGTTACGGGTAACAAAAGATAGGATGATTACTGGCTATTAAATGATCATGCATTTAGCAGTAGAAGGTATTTCTACCAAAACTTTTTTCTTATAAAATTACTAAGAAAAATTTAAAAAGCTAATGAGCCCACTGGGAGGCCAGAGGTAAAAGCTGCCTAGGAGACAGATTATATGGAAGTGCCCCAGAGCACAGGATCCAAACTGAGCTTCATACCTTGCTTTCCCCACTTTCTAACCGTGTATAACCTCTGTTTTCGCATCTGAAAGAAGGAAATGATGAAAGGAGGAATAGCATATTGATTCTGTTTTTAAGGAGAAGAAACCTGTAAAAACCTTTCGAGAGCTTAGTAAAATTGTTTATCAGAGTGCTCATCTTCCTAAAGTTCTCCTTTCTTTTAGTTCTCCATAGTTACAGAATCTGCAATTGAGCTTGAGACTGGACTTTGTTCTTTAAAAACACATATTCACTTGGAGATAGATTTCTATTGAATACTGTTATTTTACTATCTCAAAGTCACTTAAGACATTTTCCATATACATGTAAAGCTATGCCAATGTAGAATACAGATGACAAGAATAAAACTGTAGGAAATTAGTATCAGGACATGTCAGCTATTTCACTGAACAAAACCACAATGCAGAGAAGCCTGTGCAGGACCACGATTTAACCCACGAGGATGAGCCACCGATTGTATTTCCCTGACACTGAATTCTGGCTCCCAGACAAGACCAGCTATAAGATGTGGTATTTGCAATAAGGTACCTTAGCAAGATCTTCTTTTAACTTGTTGTACTGCACCACATCAAAATGCTGTTGCTTTGATTTCTTGTGGAAGAAGTGAAGAAACTGCCTACTCTTAACAGCTGAGTAAGTATAATCCTGAAAAAAAAAAAAAGACAAAAAACCAGAACCGAACATGCTTTAACTGAACATAATACCTCTGCAAGAAACGTGCCTTAGCAACAACAAAGCAAAGGAAGGCAGATGAGTAAAATATGTGCCGTGGCCATCAGAGCAAGCATAAGGCAACACAAGTAACACATTTAGTCTCATCTGAGATCAGCTGCTCCTTTCAAAAGCAAGCAAGCTGGGCAGAGAAATCACACATACAGGGAAAGAAAAGAGAAAAAGGAAAATGCAGATTTTTGGCAAAATAATCACGAGATAAGCTAAAGTTACTGGGTGGTTTGCAATACAAATTCAATTTTATTTATAAACAGGATACAGAGTACACAAATTTGATGTGTTTATCTCAACGGAGGAATTTGTTAAGTTGTACTATTTATTTCTCTATAGAGGTTATACACAGTTTCTCTATGGTATATACAAATCTCCATCCTCTGGAAAACAACAAAATTTAACAGCTGATAAAAACCCAGATAGCAGTAATTCAATAACTAAAAAGGTTTTATTGCTCATTACTGGGATAAGAAATTATTTATAAAAGATGTTATAACTTACCATTTTCTTAACAAACTACTCACCTGTCGAGTGACTAAAAAGTATGCAAAAAAGACCATGGAATTTGAAAATGTGATGAAGTATGTAACTGGCTCCATGATATCCCAGGAGTACACCCACCAAGTGAGCCAGGCCATTGCCCCGCCCTGAATGGACAGCAGTGCTAATCCAGCCCACAGAAGTCCGTTGGTTTTGACTTCTGAGTGAGCTTCAATTCTCGCTTTCATCTGAGGGGAAAAAAAGTGACTGTTAGTTCAGTTTACAGGGCACCAACTTAAAAAAAAAAAAAGAAAAGCAGAAAAGGAAGAAAAGTAAAGTAATGCACATCTGTATTACTTTAAAGAGGTCTGATTTATGAAAAAATAGAATGTATAAAACATATACATTCATGAGTGATCACTTATTTCCAAATCAGTTCATTAATAAACCAGTTTTAAAATTATAAAGGCAATACCTGCCCATGGAAAAAATTTTAAATAGTATAGAAGGGTATACAATGAAAAATTCAGAAGTCATCCTCTGAAACCTAACTAAAAATTACATGTCTATTTTCTTTGACTCAGCAATTTCACTTCTGGGAATTCATCCTACAGGTACACTTGCAAATGTGATTCATCATAGGTTCATTCTTAAAAGACCATAAATTATCCAATTGTTCATCAAGGTATCATGCAGCTATGGTGAGGAGGCTCTCTATGTACCAATATGGAGATCTTTCCAGGATCTACTGTTAGTGAAAAAAGGTGAGAAAAGTGTATAACAGCATATACTGTTTCCTGGAAAAGGGAACAATAATATATTTGCATTTGTTTGCACATAGATAAAGAAAATCTGAAATGATTCACAGGTTCAGGGATATGGTACTGGGAGGACAGTTGGAGGAAAACCTTCCATTGGCCACCTTTTTAGGTTTTTAAATCTTAACACAAGTAAATATCACCAACTTTTTAAAAAGTAAAGAAAAAGTTAAAACGTACCATCCAACAAATAAAAAAGTCCCTCTCTCTGGCATCCCCTAAGTATACTTAGAGGTAATCACTATCAAAAGTTTCTTTTAGGGACTTCCCTGGAGGTCCAGGGGTAAAGAATTAGCCTTCCAATGCAGGGGATGCAGGTTTGATCCCTGGTTGGGGAATTTAGATCCCACATGCTGCGGGGCAACTAAGCCCGTGCACCACCAACTACTGAGCCCACCTCAACTAGAGAGCACGCACGCCACAACTACAGAGCCCAAGTGCTCTGAAGCCCGCGTGCCTCAAGGAAGACCCGACACAGCCCTCCGCAAAAAAAGTTTCTCTTAACAACAAGGTCCTACTGTATATAGCACAGGGATCTATATTCAATACCCTGTGATAAACCATAATGGAAAAGAATATTAAAAAGAATGTGTGTATATGTATGTATAACTAAATCACTGCTGTACAGAATTTAACACAACTATACTTTCATAAAACAACAACAACAAAAGTTTCTTCTACCTCTAGAAACTTTTTATTCATACACAAAGATACACATACACCTACCCATTTTTAAAAATCACAAGTGGGATCAGAGTTTTAAAAAATGCATTTTTCTCTTAAATTAAAACAGACTCCTGCCCCTCCTCCCCAGAAAAGTTTTTTTTTCCTCCACCACTGATTAACTTCAGATGTTAGGAAGCCACTGCTAACTTTCCAGCTGCAATTCTGTTGAGCAGAGTGGGAGCCGTGAGCCTATTCTCTGAAAAACAAACAGTGGTAGCGCTCCAGCTAGTGCATCCCAGCTCATCTTATACTCAGTTACCAAGATACAATGGCCAATCCATGGAAAGGACGCACAGCACAGAGTTTAAGACAGCAGCCTGGAGTCACACCACCAGAGTTCAAGTTCTGGCTCTAACACGTATTAGCTTACATACCTTTGCTGCCTTAGTTTCCTCATCTGAAGAATGAGGACGGTAACAACACCAAACTCAGAGGCTCATTGTGAGGATTAAAGGAGAAAGTAAGCCTATGTAAAGCATTCAGAAAAACACTCAAATGGAGCAATACTACCAATAAATATTGGGCGTTATTTACAAACAGACTCAACAGGTGATGCTTCCGAACCTGTTCCAGGGGCTGCAGCTGTCCCTTCAGGTGGTCAATTTTCTCCAGCAGATGGTGCTCTCTCTTTTTCTGAAACTCTTCTAAATGCAAGGCTGTGAACAGTCTGTGAACCAGGGATTTCACGTTTTCCATCTCAGTAGTATGCTCACTACTCAGTTTTTCTGAGAAAAGAAGACACAAGGGAAACATAAGGCAGTTAACGCATCTTTTCCTCCAGGGTTTGTAAGTCTAGGGAACCAAATCTGAGTCCCCCTGGCTGGCCACTTGGACGCTCCCCACTCCTCGGGGGGCATTTGGTACCGGCCTTTATTCCTGTCTCAGGTGATTCCACTCATCTCTCTCTGGAATAATAAATAACCAGACAGTAGGTTTAAAATTCATTATGTTTTTGTCTTTTGTAATATGACTAGTGCTCTTTCTTTTTTAAAAAAAGGAAGAATAATACAGGAAAAGGAAGTATGCATCTACCAGAACCCAGGTGAATACCTCACCTGAGTTTGTAACACATTAGTTACAGGTTCACTTTTATACCTGAGTTAACCTAAGATCCTTCTTCACCCTCAACTATCTATCCAAAATCATTTTAGGATCCCCTGGGGAGGGAAACTGGTGTACAAACATGTAAACAAAAGTGTAATATACATTTGAAAAGTCATCCAAGTGTAAGTTCTTTTCAACAAGGTATAGATCTGAAGGGAGGTTCATACTGACGAAAGGGAATCAGTTTCTGAGCTTTTAACAGAGTTCTTTTGATTCTGAATTTCTCTCATACTACCACTTCAGTGGATCTATAGATCTACATAAAACTGTGCTATAGTGATGCCTTTCTGAGGGTTATAACTGTTCCCCACCACTGTAAGAGAATTTGAGATAGGGGGACAAAGTGAAAGAAGGGAGAGAGAAGACAAAGTGAGAGAAGGGGAGAGAAGACAGACCTTCCTGCCGGACAGCAGAAGCAACTGTAGATACGGGAGATTTATGAACCTAGCATCAGTATCATCCCAGCGGCTTTCCAGTCTGTGACAGCACTTAACCAGTCTGTTACAGACTGAAGTTAATTTTCCTCTATCTCCACCCACTTCTTCAAGACTTTATTGTGGTCTTTAATCCCTTCCACATTCTAAGCTAAAACTCCACAAAGAGGTAGAAACGAGAAGTTCCCTTTTAGCCTTTTGAGATTTGCAGAACAGTCAGAGCCCTTTTGCTGTGATGGAAAAAATGTATGGATACATAAAAGGTCTACATACAGAAAAACGGCAGAGATGGGGCATGATTTTGTCCAAAGCTGTGGAACGTAACAAAGATAAACAAAGCCAGACACTAGTTCAAGTGGTAAGGATAGATTTTATTCAGTAACTGTTGTACCAGAGAAGGGGATCTGGCATGAACTGAACTCAGCTTCTATTTGTGCAGAGGTGGAGGGGCGTTTTCAGGGAGCGAGGAGAACATCAAGGGGCTTAAGCAGAGTCAGGGAAGTGGAAATTTACCAAAGGTGGGAATGGAGGTTGCTTAATGTGACCAGGCCATTTGGGTCTGTTAACTGGTGCTTGTCCAGAAGAGGAAGATGAAGTAGAACAATGAGGTGCCCTGAAAATGTTTATCTCCACTTATTCCCTCAAATGCTAAATGGGAAGTCGAAGACCTTGCAGAGTGTTGGGAACTCACTGGACATGAAATTTCTATCTCAACATGGATTTTCATTTTTCTCAATTTCTTCCATCCTTCTGTCTTTGGAGTTAAATACTGTCCTGATTTTTAAAAAGAATCTAGAAGAATGTTCATAATTGTTGAAATGATGGATTTGTTTTAATTTCTCTATACTTAATTTGTGTTTGAAAATTAAAAAAAAATATTTTTCCTCAAGGGATCTTCAGAGTAACTGCTGATACCAGTGCTGGAGCACGAGATCAGCCTGGATCGTCTAGTTATACCAGAAAGTAAGAAAATGCTTAAAATAAAAATGGGGGCAAGTCCTAAGGACATGGGAGCCAATGATCTTCAAATTGTACCAGATATGGTTAGCAGGAGCCCCTTAAGCTGGCTCCTGTGTCCTTGTGACTTACTCCCATTTTTTGTTAGTATTTCCTTATTTTTTCTTTTGTTGAAGTATAGTTGGCTTACAATATTATATTAGTTTCAGGTGTACAGCATAGTAATTGAGTATTTTTACATATTATACTCCATTAAAAGTTATTACAAAATAATGGCTATAATTTCCTGTGCTGTATAATATCTCCTTGTTGTTATTTTATAGTTTGTATCTCTTAATCCCCTACCCCTATCTTGCCTCTCCCCAGCTGGTAACCACTAGCTTGTTTTCTATACCTGTGAGTCTGTTTCTGTTTTGCTATATACATTCACTTTATTTTTTAGATTCTACATATAAGTGATATCATACAGTATTTGTTTTTGTCTGACTAAGCATAGTATTTTCTAGGTCCATCCAGCTTGCTGCAAATGGCAGAATTTCATTCTTTTTTATGGCTGAGTAATATTCGTGTGTGTGTGTGTGTGTGTGCGTGTGTGTGTGTATACATACCACATCTTCTTAAGCCAATCGTCTGTTGATGGACACTTGGGTTAACTACCGTAAACAGTGTTGCTATGAACACTGGGGTGCATGTATCTTTTCAAATTAGTGTTTTCATTTTTTTCTATATACATACCAGGAGTGGAATTGCTGGATCATATGGTAGTCCTATTTCTAGTTTTTCTGAGGAACCTCCACACTGTTTTCCATACTGGCTGCACTGATTTACATTCCCACCAACAGTGTACAAGGGTTTCCTTTTCTCCACATCCTCTCCAGCATTTGTTATTTGTAGACATTTCGATGATAGCCACTCTAACAGTTGTGACGTGATATCTCATTGTTCTGATTTGCATTTCTCTAATAATTAGCGATGCTGAACATCTTTTCACGGGTCTGTTACAGATCTGTATGTCTTCTTTGGAAAAATGTCTATTCAGGTCTTCCGCCCAGTTTCCATTTGCATGAAATATCTTTTTCCGTCCGCTCGTTTTCAGTTTGTGTATGTCTTTAGCTCTGAAGTGAGTCTCTTGTAGGCAGCATACAGAAGGTTCTTGTTTTTTGATCCAATCAGCTGCCCCTATGTCTTTTGAGTGGAGCATTTAGTCCATTGACATTTAAAGTAATTACTGATAGGTATGCATTTATTGCCATTGTATTAACGTTTTCTAGTTGTTTTCGTAGCTCTTCTCTGTTTTGTTTTCTGTATCTAAATCACCTCCCCCACCTCTCCCATCCCCTTGGCATCTACTGATGATTCTTGTCTGAATTTGGCTGCAATATAATGATTTTTCAACTACAACAGCCCTCAAAATATTTACCAGCCAGAACTTGGCATTACAACTAAAAACATGAACCTTCCCTTATTTACTGATTTATTTATCTCACCATCTATTTATGAAGGCATAGACTCAGTATTACCTTATCCTAACCCCGATAGTCCACAACCACAGCTTACTGAGAGCAGAAACCTCTGGAGCCAATACTGATAGGAACACTGAACTATGATGGTTGAATTGCTGAAGGCTCAGTGCTGACTAGTTTGAGAAATAAAAACAGTCACACATTCATGAGTTTTACCTCCAGGAGTCCCACCAGGTTCTCACAGTGAAGGTCAGAGGTCAGAGAAAAATACCTCCCTGCTTCCAGCAGAGAAAGGAGAAAAGTAACCATTTTGAAACAGTCCTGAGCATTACTTTCTCCATGCCAAGGAAATTACAGTCGACCCTCAAACAATATGGGGGATAGGGGCACCAACCCCACATGCCGTCAAAAATCCACATATAACTTTATAGTTGGCCCTGTGTATCCATGATTCCATGGACTACACCAACTGTGGACCACTTAGTACTGCGGTGTTTATTGAAACAAATGTGCATGTAAAGTGGACCCATGCAGTTCAAACCTATGTTGTTCAAGGGTCAACTGTACTTTACCAGAACCTAGTCTGGCCTGGAGAAAGGGCAATTAGCCAACTCCAGGCCCCTCTAGCCTTCCTGTCTCATATAGGGGAGGGAAAAAATGGCTAAGAAACTCTTCTGAAGGTTACAGCACAGTAATCCTGGCCCAATAAAAACCTTGAGATTTAATCATAAAATTATAGAATGCTTCTCCCCCCCAACACCTTAACACCACATCAACAGGGCTCCAGCTCTGTGCAAGACACAGACTCTATTCAAGAAAGAATTTCTAGGGAAACTCAAATACAACAGGGTAGAGAAACAGGGACACTAGAAAAAACTGAAGCCTCTGATATCTACAGCTATAGCAAACAGTAAACAGCTGAGCTCCTGGTCAGATACACATAACCTCACACTAAAGACCTACTTGCTTCAGTTTCTATTTTTAATAATATCATGTCTAGCTTTCAACAAAAAGTTACAAGCAAGAAAAAAACAATCTAAAGAAACAAAGCAAGCATCAGAATCAGAATCTGATATGGCAGAGATTTTGGAATTTTCAGACCAGGAAATTAAGACAAATATGATTAAAATGGTAAGGGCTGTGATGGAAAAAGTTGACAACATGCAAGAACAGATGAGTAATGTAAACAGAGAGATGAACACTGTAACAAAGAATCAAAAAGAATTTCCAGAAATCAAAAACACTTTAATAGAAAGGAAGAATGCCTTTGACAGGCTCACCAGTAAACTAGACACAGAGGGGGAAAGAATCAGTGAGGCTGATCATGGTGATACTCACATCCAAAGACAAAGTAGAAGCCACAGTGAGACAGGAGGAGAGGTGCAATCACAATCAAATCAAATCCCATAACTGCTGGGTGGGTGACTCACAGACTGGAGAACACTTATACCACAGAAGTCCACCCACTGGAGTGAAGGTTCTGAGCCCCACGTCAGGCTTCCCAACCTGGGGGTCAGGCAATGGTAGGAGGATTCCTAGAGAATCAGACTTTGAAGGCTAGCAGGATTTGATTGCAGGACTTTGACAGGACTGTGGAAAACAAAAACTCCACTCTTGGAGTCCACGGCTGCAGAACAGAATAAAGAAAAAAGAATGAAAAGAAATGAAGACAGCCTAAGAGAACTCTGGGACAGCACTGAACGCAACAACATTCAAATTGTAGAGGTCCCAGAAGGAGAAGAGAGAGAAACGACCCGAGAAAATATTTGAAGAGATTACAGTTGAAAACTGCCCTAACATGGGAAAGGAAATAGCCACCCAAGTCCAAGAAGTGCAGTGAGTCCCATACAGGACAAACCCAAGGAGAAATATGCCGAGACACACAGTAATCAAATTGGCAAAAATTAAAGACAAAAAAAAAATCTTGAAAGCAGCAAGGGAAAAAAGACAACATACAAGAGAACTCCTAAAAGGTTAACAGCTGATTTCTCAGCAGAAACTCTACAAGCCAGAAGGGAGTGGCATGACATATTTAAAGTGATGAAAGGGGAGAACCTACAACCAAGATTACTCTACCCAGCAAGGATCTCATTCAGATTCAAGGGAGAAATCAAAAGCTTTACAGACAAGCAAAAGCTAAGAGAATTTAGCACCACCAAACCAGCACTACAACAAATGCTAAAGGAATTTCTCTAAGTGGGAAACACAAGAGAAGGACCTACAAGACAAACCCAAAACAATTAATAAAATGGTCATAGGAACACACATATCAATAATTACCTAAAACATGAAGGGATTAAATGCTCCAACCAAAAGACACAGGCTCACTGAATGGATACAAAATCAAGACCCATACATAGGCTGTCTACAACAGACCCACTTCAGACCGAGGGACACATACAGACTGAAAGTGAGGGGATGGAAAAAGATATTCCATGCAAATGGAAATCTTAAGAAAGCTGGAGTAGCAATACTCATATCAGATAAAATGGACTTTAAAATAAGGAATGTTACAAGAGACAAGGAAGGCCACTACATAATGATCAAGGGATCAATCCAAGAAGAAGATATACCAACTGTAAATATATATGCACCCAACATAGGAGCACCTCAATACGTAAGGTAACTGCTAACAGCTATAAAAGAGGATATCGAAAGTAACACAAAAATAGTGGGGGACTTTAACACCTCACTTACACCAATGGACAGATCATCCAAACAGAAAATTAATAAGGAAACACAAGCTTTAAATGACACAATAGACCAGATAGACTTAATTGATATTTATAGGACATTCCATCCAGAAACAGCAGATTACACTTCCTTCTCAAGTGCACATGGAACATTCTCCAGGAGAGATCACACCTTGGGTCACAAACCAAGCCTCAGTAAATTTAAGAAAACTGAAATCGTATCAGGCATCTTTTCTGACCACAACACTATGAGATTAGAAATCAATTACAGGGAAAAAAACGTAAAAGCACAAACACATGGAGGCTAAACAATACGTTACTAAATAACCAAGAAATCACTGAATAAATCAAAGAGGAAATCAAAAAATACCTAGAGACAAATGACAATGAAAACATGATGATCCAAAACCTGTGGGATGCAGCAAAAGCAGTACTAAGAGGGAAGTTTATAGCAGTACAATCCTACCTCAAGAAACAACAAACATCTCAAATAAACAACCTAACTTTAGACCTAAAGGAACTAGAGAAAGAAGAACAAACAAAACCCAAAGTTAGCAGAAGGAAAGAAATCATAAAGATCAGAGCAGAAATAAATGAAATAGAAACAAAGAAGACAATAGCAAAGATCAATAAAACTAAAAGCTGGTTCTTTGAGAAGATAAGCAAAATTGATAAACCTTTAGCCAGACTCATCAAGAAAAAGAGGGAGAGGACTCAAATAAATAAAATTAGAAATGAAAAAGAAGTTACAACAGACACCACAGAAATACAAAGAATCCTAAGAGACTACTACAAGCAACTCTATGCCAATAAAATGGACAATCTGGAAGAAATGGACAAATTCTTAGAAAGGTATAACCTTCCAAGAATGAACCAGGAAGAAACAGAAAATAAGAACAGACCAATCACAAGTAATGAAATTGAAACTGTGATTAAAAGTCTTCCAGCAAACAAAAGTCCAGGACCAGATGGCTTCACAGGTGAATTCTATCAAACATTTAGAGAAGAGCTAACACCCATCCTTCTCAAACTCTTGCAAAAAATTCCAGAGGAAGGAACACTCCCAAACGCATTCTATGAGACCACCATCACCCTGATACCAAAACCAGACAAAGATACTACAAAAAAACATAATTACAGACCAATATCACTGATGAATATAGATGCAAGAATCCTCAACAAAATAGTAGCAAACAGAATCCAACAACACATTAAAAGGATCACACACCATGATCAAGTGGGATTTATCCCAGGGATGCAAGGATTCTTCATTATATGCAAATCAATCAATGTGATACACCATATTAACAAATTGAAGAATAAAAACCATACGATCATCTCAACAGATGCAGAAAAAACTTTCGACACAATTCAACACCCATTTATGATAAAAACTCTTCAGAAAGTGGGCAGAGAGGGAACCTACCTCAACATAATAAAGGCCATATACGACAAACCCACAGCAAACATCATTCTCAATGGTGAAAAACTGAAAGCATTTCCTCTAAGATCAGGAACAAGACAAGGATGTCCACTCTCACCACTAGTATTCAACATAGTTTTGGAAGTCCTAGCCATGGCAATCAGAGAAGAAAAAGAAATAAAAGGAATACAAATTGGAAGAGAAGAAGTAAAACTGTCACTGTCTGCAGATGACACTGTACTATAAATAGAGAATCCTAAAGACGCCACCAGAAAACTACTAGAGCTAATCAATGAATCTGGTAAAGTTGCAGGATATAAAATTAATGCACAGAAATCTCTTGCATTCCTATACACTAATGATGAAAAATCTGAAAGAGAAATTATGGAAACACTCCCATTTACCACTGCAACAAAAAGAATAAAATACTTAGGAATAAACCTACCTAGGGAGACAAAAGACCTCTAGGCAGAAAACTATAAGACACTGATGAAAGAAATTAAAGATGATACCAACAGATGGAGAGATATACCATGTTCTTGGATTTGAAGAATCAACATTGTGAAAATGACTATACTACCCACAGCAATCTACAGATTCAATGCAATCGCTATCAAATTACCAATGGCATTTTTTTTACAGCACTAGAACAAAAAATCTTAAAATTTCTATGGAGACACAAAAGACCCCGAATAGCCAAAGCAGTCTTGAGGGAAAAAACGGAGCTGGAGGAATCAGAGTTCCTGACTTCAGTCTATACTACAAAGCTACAGTAATCAAGACAATATGGTACTGGCAGAAAAACAGAAATACAGATCAATGGAACAAGATAGAAAGCCCAGAGATAAACCCACGCACCTATGGTCAACTAATCTATGACAAAGGAGGCAAGGATATACAATGGAGAAAAGACAGTCTCTTCAATAAGTCGTGCTTCGAAAACTGGATAGCTACATGTAAAAGAATAAAATTAGAACCCTCCCTAACACCATACACAAAAATAAACTCAAAATGGATTAGAGACCTACATGTAAGACAGGACACTATAAAACTCTCAGAGGAAAACATAGGAAGAACACTCTGACATAAATCACAGCAAGATCTTTTTTGATCCACCTCCTAGAGTAATAGAAATAAAAACAAAAATAAACAAATGGGACCTAATGAAACTTAGAAGCTTTTGCAAAGCAAAGGAAACTACAAACAAGACGAAAAGGCAACCCACAGAATGGGAGAAAATATTTGCAAATGAATCAACGGACAAAGGATTAATCTCCAAAATATATAAACAGCTCATGCACCTCAATATTAAAAAAACAAACAACCCAATCCAAAAATGGGCAGAAGACCTAAATAGACATTTCTCCAAAGAAGACATACAGATGGCCAAGAGGCACATGAAAAGCTGCACAACACCACTGATTATTAGAGAAATGCAAATCAAAACTATAGTGAGGTATCACCTCACATCTTAGAATGGACATCTTCAGAAAATCTACAAACAACAAATGCTGGAAAGGGTGTGGAGAAAAGGGAACCGTCTTGCACTGTTGTTGGGAATGTAAATTGATACAGCCACTATACAGAACAGTATGGTGGTTCCTTAAAAAACTAAAAAGAGAATTACCATATGACCCAGCAATCCCCCTACTGGGCATATACCCAGAGAAAACCACAATTCAAAAAGACACATGCACCCCAATGTTCCAGGTCATGGAAGCAACCTAAATGCCCATCAACAGACGAATGGATAAAGAAGATGTGGTACATATATACCATAGAATATTACTCACCATAAAAGGGAACGATATTGGGTCATTTGTAGAGATATGGATGAATCTAGAGACCATCATACAGAGTGAAGTAAGTCAGAAAGAGAAAAACAAATATCATATATTAATGCATATATGTGGAATCTAGAAAAGTGGTACAGATGAACCGGTTTTCAGGGCAGAAATTGAGCCACAGATGTAGAGAACAAACGTATGGACACCAAGGGGGGAAGCGGCTGGGCGGGGGATGGTGGTGGTGGGATGAATTGGGAGATTGGGATTGACATATATACACTAATATGTATAAAATGGATAACTAATAAGAACCTGCTGTATAAAAAAATAAAATTCAAAAATTCAAAAAAAAAGATAAAAATGGAACGTTTTCATTACGTTTCAGTAGAGAATCACATGTGGAAATACGGTCAAGAAGGTTTTTTTCGCTTAACTTATGTGGAACCCAAACATGAAAGCGATTAACGTAACCAAGATGGTGCAGATTATTTTAAACACTTGATTTGGATATTTTGAGTATGTCGGCTATCTCCCGAGTGGTATAACGTTGACTGTTCTCAATTATTGCTTCAATTTGATAGCTATCAACTTCAACTGGTCTACCCAACCATGGAGCATTGTCCAGAGAGAAATCTCCAGCACGAAACTTCACAAACCACTTTTCACATGTTCTATCAGTCACAGCACTTCTCCATACACTGCACAAATCTTTTTTTGCGTTTTTACCTTTCTTGAAATAATAAAGCATAATATGCTAAAAATGTTGCTTTTTTCCTTCCATCTTCCATATTAAAATGGCTACACAAAAATTCACCAATTTTTTTTTTTTTTTTTTTTTTTTGTGGTACGCAGGCCTCTCACTGTTGTGGCCTCTCCCGTTGCGGAGCAGAGGCTCCGGATGCGCAGGTTCAGCGGCCATGGTGCACGGGCCCAGCCGCTCCGCGGCATGTGGGATCTTCCCGGACCGGGGCACGAACCCGCGTCCCCTGCATCGGCAGGTGGACTCTCAACCACTGCACCACCAGGGAAGCCCAAATTCACCAATTTTGATAAGTCTTTTTTTAAATGCATGCTGATATGACAGCTGTCACAATACAATCTAACAACATTGTTTTGAATGAATGAAAGACAGCTAAGTGCTACTAGAGCCATCGAACGGAAAAAACCAAACAAACGTTTTGGCCCAGACAACAGAAAATGTTCCACTCCAGCGCTTGATAGTGGGGGAGACTGTGGGGAAGGGGTGGAGCTCATGGGAACTCTCTGCTCTCTGCTCCACCACGCTGTGAGCCTGAAACTGGCCTAGAAAAAAGAAAACCTACTTAAAAAAAAAAAAAAGTGAAAACCTGTACAACGGTATATGCTTGAGTTCCTGATTTTCAGGTCCACTTCTTCTTAACCCAATAATGTAGATTAAGCATTCAAGATCCTAAAATGAAGCCTTAAAAGTCTAAAAAGAGTATATGAGCCTAAAAGCTCTGACAGACGACTTCTACCAATCATTTCTACCCTTGCTAGAAAAGCTTAAACATTGGCTCTCCAAAGCCTTCTTGGTCATTTGGTTAACTAAAACAAATTCTTAGGATAAGGCTGCTCCCTGAAAAAGGCCCACAGCGAAAGGGAAGTGTTAAGATACTTGCATAGCTGTGTTTCTTACCTTTCTTAGGGCACTGTACATCGTATGTGATTTTATTAATGACAAGTCTAAAATCATTCATTAGCAAGATTTCCATCAAGGTTGAAGCTGCAATTTCACTGCCATCTGAAAATGCAAAAATAAGTCCTTGTTTTACAACAGTAAGAACCATGTTTCAACATATGGAAAAACACTTGCTAATCCAGGTCTCTACAATACAGTAGTGGACATCTGTCTATTCTGGGGGCGGGGGGGGCTTTCCCATACCCGATACTGTTCCCACCGGGAGGGAATCCTCTCTTGCTGCTCTAGTGCTCATTACAGTGGACCAACAAGAGCAGGCAGGCACCCCGTCTCCCACTCTGTCGGCGGCGCTGGGACCCAGGCTGACGTCCCTCATGGGACTGTACCTGCGGACGGTCATGCAAGGCCAGAGCAGTGCAGGTGGCGGCGGAGGGGCTGAGGGTGTCGGCAGCAAAGCCCATCAGGCCGTTCCCAGCCTAACCTCTCTACTCACGTCCTTCTTCAGCTCCTACCCTCTTCTTTTTATTTTTTTTAATTTATTTATTTTTGGCTGCGTTGTGTCTTCGTTGCTGTGCGCGGGCTTTCTCTAGTTGCGGCGAGCGGGGGCTACTCTTCGTTGCGGTGCGCGGGCTTCTCATTGTCGTGGCTTCTCTTGTTGTGGAGCACGGGCTCTAGGAGCACGGGCTTCAGTAGTTGTGGCATGTGGGCTCAGTAGTTGTGGCTCACGGGCTCTAGAGTGCGGACTCAGTAGTTGTGGCGCACGGGCTTAGCTGCTCCATGTGGGATCTTCCCGGACTGGGGCTCGAACCCACGTCCCCTGCATTGGCAGGCGGATTCCTAACCGCTGCGCCGCCAGGGAAACCCTCCTGCCCTCTTCTGGGCCTGGCTTTCTTTCAGTTCCAGTCAGAGAGCCTGCTGACACACACCCCTGCTTAGTCAGAGCCCATTTCGGCGGCTTGAAGCCAAACGCGCCTAACCGCTCTGTGGAGGCATGCGGGCAGGAACGTTTGTGGAAGCCCGCCTCTCTCTTACTTTTAGCCGCTAAGGGGGAGTGATGTGCGTTGACTGAAACTTGGTAGCACCGCAACCACCGCCACACAGGGCTCCCTCCCTTTCTAGCTGAGCTAAGACCACAAGAGGCAAAACTGCAAGTGGCTGGGGGTGGCAGGGAGAGGGACAAACATAGCTGAACCGAAGGAGTAAATCTGCACTTGTGCGGTGTATTTCCTAGAGGTGGAGAGATTCTAATAGTGATTTCAAATATCCCAGGAACAGTTCAGAAAAAAAATCTCTAGGAGAATGTCAGAGTCAGCGTGCTTTGCACAGCCTCTTATATAGCCTAGCTTTTGCTGTTATATTTTTGAACTTTCATGTAACCCAGGTGTTAAGATTCAAACTCACTGAACAGTAAGCAAAAAACTGGCGCTGGTAGGGATTTCTATCATTCTTCTTTCGGAACGGTCTACATATAATTACGTGATACAGAGTCCAGGATGTATATTTTCGCCTGGCCTGGCATCGCTTGGCTGCATTCAACCGGATATGCATGACAACAGTAATACTGCTAGTAAAATCAGGGAGAACCTGCTTGCCTGCCTTCTGTCTGGCTCTCAGCAGTTCTTTTGTTCAGAAGGCAGCAAGTCAAGTCTGCACCTGGGGCTGTTCCTAGAATTTGGCTGTTTGGGTTCCCGTTCATCAGCCGGGGTGAGATCATCTTCCCAGGAATTGCCAAATAACTCAGCCCACACTGTGGGCAAAACTGTGACAAGCTTAGAACACTCTTTTCAAGCCCAAATTAAATGCAGGCAAATTCCACCCACAGAGCCTCTTTTTAAAAAGATCAGCAACACACCAAATCCTTGTATCTGACTTTGCAAGTGTCATTTAAAAATTTACATTTAAATGACTTCACACCTGCTCCTTAAAATATTATTATAAAAAGAAATCAACTGAGTATGATTTCTCAGTTGAAGTACTACATTATCCTTTATGCTATTATAGGAACAGCAAGAGACTGATGTGAAACACTTTTAAGGAGGTAACGATACAGTGATGAATTTTTCACCTATTCTTGGGCAAGTACTGATATGAACCCCAACACAGCGTTTTCACTCAGTCCAAAGAGCCCCTTTACTCTTATGATTTCTAGGGTTTTTCTCTGTGTTTTATGTTTCAAAGCTACTCAAATTATTTTTTTAGAAACAAGCAGGGTACACATCAATGTTTTTCCTAATTTCAGGCAAGCACTGTGCTCAGTGCCCTTCTGAGTTCTGGGTTTGCACTTCCCTGCTCTGAGGAAGGCAGGCCCTGACCTGCAGGGAAGGCCCACGGGTTTCAGTGTTCCTGTGACTGGGGGGCGGGAATGTCGGTCCAGTCAGGGATGAAGTATTAGGCCACTGTGGTCACGGGACTAAAACCTTCTTTCTCTGATCCTGGTTTTAGCAGGAAGAAACTCCCCTTCCGGTTAAATCCAAAGTCCTTACAATAACCTACAACAAGGCTTTCCCTAACCTGCCCTTCCCCTCCTACTTGGACCCAGCTCCCTCCCTTTTCAGTTGAGGGTGGAGTTAGCTCCCACCTCAGGGCCTCTGCCTGGAGAGCTCTCTCCCCATCTACAACTTCTCTCATCTCTTCCGGGTCTCCATCTACATCTTCTCTCACCTCTTCCCGGTCTTCACCCAAATGTGACCTGAGTGAGCACCTCCCACCAACACACACAACTCCCACCCCCCATCACTCTGCTTTATTTTTGACTGTAACACTAATTATTGTAACATATTATATATTTTATTTCTTTACCTTGTTTCTTTCTCCTCTTAAAATGTAAGCTCCCTAAGAACAGGAGTTTTAATCTCTGTTGCTCTTTGCTCTATCTCTAGCATCTAGAACAGTGCCTGGCATATGTTAGTGCAAAAAAATTAATACACAGAAACCTCAATTAAATAGATTCCAGAGACCAGAAGGGGGAGCTCTCACACCCTGTGAGGACAGCAAAGCCCAACCGGAAGAAGAAAGACTCCTCTTCTTTCCCAGCAAGGACTCAGCCAATGAAAAGCCATGGACTGTTTGTTTACTATAGCCCTACTCACTTCCTTTTCCTCTATAAAAGCGGTCTCCTTCCCTTGTCCTGCAAGTCCTCACGTGTGGTTCACCATGGTTGCAGACCCTGAATTGCAATTCTCTGCTGATCTGCAATAAATCCATCTTTGCTAGAGAAATATCTGGCAGTCGCTTTGTTTCAGGTCAACATTTGTTAGGTGCTCAATATTTGTTGAGTAAATAAATTGTTTAATCTCTATTTTTCCAACTTCCATGTCTACCTCTTAATTGGTTCTGAACTTGGATAGGGAAGAAGAATGTTAATTTCCTTTTCAAAACTGCAATATTAATCATTAACTTTTAAATAAGTTTATTCTAAGTATGTAATACTACAATAAAATAACAGTGCAAATTTATTCACTTATTTATATTTATAGTAGCCTCTGTATATTGGACTGTGGTAAAGAATTCTTTATTCTCTTTTAGGGGCAGGAGGACGTCCTTTTATGTCCTCAGACCATGAAAACATAAAAGCTATATCCTAAATTTTAAATGTCTATGTGATTAACCACCTCTGCTGGTATTAAACTATATATATATACACACACACACACACACACACACACACACACACACATACCTTCCTGAGAACTAATTCGTCAAAAAACACGCTAGACTATAACTGCTTTATAACAAAGGTTAATGAACTATTTGTGTATTTTAGTTATTCACTGGCTATTTCAATCATTGAGCCTGCATTTCATTTTCTAATTATTCAAATTTCTTACAGAAAATTAGACACTAATGACTGTGTCATTAAAATTTTCTCAGAGAAAAATCTGGGGGCTAAGTTTATGAAATAAGTAACCAAAACATGCATAAACTTATTCCATTTCTTTTTTATTCAATAGGGTTAATTTTTTTTTATATTACTGATGTTCAAAAGTGAAGGACTCAGGAACTGCCAACCATTTATAATGAATTAAAGAATCAAGTTTCTAGAAAAGTAAAGAACCGAAACAAAGGTTCAGAAGAAGAGAAAAAGACAAAGTTGAAGAAAACATATATATACCTGCTGTGAGGATGGCAGCCGTTTTGATACCTTTATCTTCATTTTGTAGGTCCTGAAGGAATGAACCAACCGTTGATAACATTGGTTTGACTACAAACTGACAGCGCTCTTTTCTGGACGGCAAAGTAAGTGTTATCAAGGGAAGGCCATGTTTATAATTAATTGTGATTTCTGTTAAGAAAAAAAAAGATGGTAATAGAGGATGGATAATATTTCCTTTAAAAATAACTTAAAATTATTATTAAAAGATTATTAACTACAAAAATTCTACAAGGGATGCCTAAATATAGAATTCATAACCCTCTGAATGCCTATAATCATTTACATCACGCCCACAGTGCCTTCATTATACTAGTTTACATATTCCCCACCATTCTATAACATTTTATTAAGCATGTATCACACTTTATTATAATTATCTGCTTAGAGTATTCCCAGGTAAAAATTTATTGAGGGCAGAAACTGCTTCTAAGTCATCTGTAACTCCTTTGATTGTTGGAGTGGGAGTTTGCCAAAAGACATCAGAGATCTTATGGGAGCAGAAAAGGAAGGAACTGAACTCCAAGGTGGGGTGGGAGGGGCAATACAAGAAAAGTCTGTTTTGCTCAAAACTCACACTTCTCACTTTATTTGGAAGACTGGAAATAAATTAGCATGGGGAATCAAAGAAGTGATAAGAAAACTTACCGTCAGATGGCACCACTGTACCATAAAGATTTGACTGATACAATTTCAGATTTCCACACAGTTTCACACACAAAACCTGTAAGAAAAAAAGGATTTTTTTTTCTTTTAGGAAAAGTGGGAAAGCTGAAATAAGTGTCTGTACTTGAAGACTGTTTTAACGGTGTATGGCAAGCATGACGAAAACTTCAGCGTCCCACACATACCCAGGTAAGCCCTTAGAGAAGCTCACTAGACCTTTCTGACTGTGTTGTCCCATATGGGAGCCACTAGTCACATGCAGCCATTTAAAGTTAAATCAATTAAAATTAAATAACACTAAAAATTCAGTTTCTCACAGTCAGTCACCTTTGCCACATTTCAACTGCTCTATAGCTTGGGTCTAGTAGCTACCGTATTGGACAGCACAGAAATAGATCATTTCCATCATCACAGAAAGTTCTACTGGACGGCACTGCTGGGTCTAGAACATCTGAATGGCTACCTTACTATGGGATGTATTTTTAGGGTTTGTATTGGTGGGTTTTTTAAAATTAATTAATTAATTTTTTGGGGGGGGCTGTGTTGGGTCTTTGCTGCTGCGCACGGGCTTTGTCTAGTTGTGGCGAGCAGGGGCTACTCTTCGTTGCGGTGCGCGGGCTTCTTGTTGCGGAGCACGGGCTCTAGGCGCACAGGCTCAGTAGTTGTGGCTCGCAGGCTCTAGAGCGCAGGCTCAGTAGTTGTGGCGCACGGGCTTAAGTTGCTCCATGGCATGTGGGATCTTCCCGGACCAGGGCTCGAACCCATGTCCCCTGCACTGGCAGGCGGATTCTTAACCACTGCTCCACCAGAGAAGCCCTGTATTAATCATGGCAGTGGTGACAAAGACTCCCTCCTCAACCAAACTTTAGTCAGTGTCCTCTAAGCCTGACTAAGCCCCATCCTTGTGCATGTCCTCCAGGAGGCCAGCTTTAGCAAGAATGTTGTTGAGTTAGTTTAGCCAGAACTCCCCAACCCTCAGTGTCTGATCAAATTCCTCATCCTCCACTATTTCCCAGGTATTATCTGATCACCCTAGTCTGTCTTCAACAAGAATCCTGCTAGGTCAGGTGAGCAAAGAATTACTCCATCCTCTTAGTATTCCCATCCACTGCCCCTCCAACTCTGCTCGTTGGATATAAATCCCCACTGTTCCCAGTTGTGAAAGGGATGAGCCCAATCTCTCTCCCCTATTTCAAAACCCCACTGTAGCAGTCCCCCAGAATAAAGTCTACCTTACATTCCTTAACAAGTGTCATGAATAACTTCTTCTTTAACAGTGGTTTGGTGTGTATCCTTCCAAACTTTTTCCCATATACCGCCACCTTTACACGTTGAGTTAAAATTTATGCTAGAGTTTATATAATGCTAAAGACAGTTTATAAGTCAAATTCCTAGATGCCAAAGATGATAATTCCTGCTCATAAAGTACTTACCATTTAATGTGCTGATGAAGTTTCTCTACTACTATTATCATTTTAGAGGCAACCACTTGACAATCAGGAAATGTTGAAAGAAGGCAGAGTGGCCAGGGAAGAATATTAAAGCTTTCTCAAGCTTTTGCATACCTAAGAATCACCTGGCTACTACAATACTGTCCACTGCTAAATAGACAGGGCTTGTTAAAAACACAGCTTCCTGGACTCCACCTTTACTAGATTTTTGATCTAGTAAGTCTGAGGTAGGGGTATGAGAATTTGCATTTTTAATAAGCCCCAGGGTTATACTGAAGTTACAGGTGTGAAGGTCACCCTTTTGAGTAGCTGGGTTCTAGCAGACCCTCTGAGGCCTTCAGGGCACTATTTCTAATCTTCTGCATAGAATCACTTTGAACTCTAAATTTTACTGCTGGGACAAGGGTTACTGCCTTCAAATGATATTCAGTATCAGGTCAAAAGGTGACTCAGGCTTCTCTTTTATCACATCTTTTTCCTAAATACAATTCTAATCACTTCACACCCTGCTTAAAACCCCAGGGACTTCAACAGGTTATATAAAGTAGAAAGAACAGTGACCCCGGAGTTCTAAACTCAGTTTAGCCACTTAAGAGCTGGAGATCACAGATAAGTCACAGGACTGTGCTTTTGTTCTCTGAAGGGTTAGGTGGGGATAACAACATCTATCTTGCAGAGCAGATATAAAAATTAAACAAACAAAGCGTCAAGCAAGTATAAGGTAGGGTCTATGCGCCTCACATGAGCAGTATAGGCCACCTCCCCTCCACAGCTCCACCACTTACTGTTCTCTTACGGCAGGAGCTTAGGCCCCAGGCAGACGAGCTGTGTGCTACCGATGTATTAAAGTCTCGCCTTCTTTATCCACTTCTGCTTAACAAACCCTGTCATTCCCTCCAGGCCCAGCTCAAAGGCCATTTCCTAAGTCTTCCTGCAGAGTCATGATGGTTGAGTGCGAAGGGCACACAGGCTTTGCTATCAGAACCAAGCTGGAATTCCAGCTTCAAGACATACCAGCTGCCATGATCTTTGACAGGCAGAGGGTTCGGGAAGAAACAGGTTGTGAGAAAAAGAAGGGGACGAGTTTGGCAGAAAGGAAAGTGCAAGGAAAGAATGTTCATTCCACATATATGTTCATTCCACATATAAGTGATATCATACGGTATTTGTCTTTCTCTTTCTGACTTACTTCACTTAGTATGATAATCTCTAGCTGTATCCATTGTTTCTGCAAACGGCATTATTTCATTTTTTATGGCTGAGTGGTATTCCACTGTGCATATGCACCACATCTTCTTTATCCATTCATCTGTTGATGGACATTTAGGTTGTTTCCATGTCTTGGCTATTGTGAATAGTGCTGCTATGAACATAGGGGTGCATGTATCTTTTTGACTTATAATTTCATCTGGATATATGCCCAGGAGTGGGATTGCTGGATCATATGGTAATTCTATTTTTAGTTTTCTGAAGAACCTCCATACTGTTCTCCACAGTGGCTTTACCAACTTACATTCCCACCAGCAGTGTAGGAGGGTTCCCTTTTCTCCACACCCTCTCCAGCACTTGTTATTTGTAGACTTTTTTCTTTTCAGGAAAGGCATTTTATTTTAAATACAGCAGTGTGTACATGTCAATCCCAAACTCTCAATCTACCTCTTCCCCCCACCCTTCCCCTGGTGATGATAAATTTGATAATTCATTCTCTAAGTCTGTGAGTCTGTTTCTGTTTTGTAGATAAGTTCATTTGTATCTTTTCTTTATTAGATTCCACATGTAAGCAATATCTTATGATATTTGCCTCTCTCTGTCTGACTTACTTCACTTAGTATGATAACCTCCAGGTCCATCCATTTTGCTGCAAATGGCATTATTTCATTCTTTTTAATGGCTGAGTAATATTTCATCGTATATATGTACCTACTTATCTGTCAGTGGACATTCAGGTTGCTTCCATGTCTTGGCTGTTGTAAACAGTGGCAATGAACATTGAGGTGCATGTATCCTTCCGAACCATGTTTTCCTCTGGACGTATACCCAAGACTGGGATTGCTGGATCATATGCTGGCTCTATTTTTAGTTTTTTAAGGAACCTCCATACTGTTCTCCATAGTGGCTGTACCAATTTACATTCCTACCAACAGTGTAGGAGGGTTCCGTTTTCCCCATGCCCTCTCCAGCATTTATTGTTTGCAGCTTTTTTGATGATGGCCATTCTGACTGGTGTGAGGTGATATCTCACTGTAGTTTTGACTTGCATTTCTCTAATAACTAGTGATGTTAAGCATCTTTTCATGTGCCTCTTGGCCATCTGTATATCTTCTTTGGAGAAATGTCTGAGTAATATTCCACTGTATATATGTACCACATCTTTACCCATTCCTCTGTCGATGGACACTCAGGCTGTTTCCATGTCTTGACTGTTGTACATAGTGCACAGCACACTTTTTCAAGTTATCACATTCTAGTCCTGTTCACTGGTTTGAAGTCATTTTGGAACTACTTGTGAGCTGTAGGTAATTGACAGGTATGTCACGTTTGTCCAATCTGGCAGTGATGTAATTGACACCCCACACTAACCCAAACACTGGTTTTATCTCTACCTGCATTCATCTTAACATTCTTTTCTCCATATAAATTTGTGCTGTTTTGATTTTTCCTTTTAACTGGATATTACATCTGCCTGGTTTCCTTCATATCATAAGAGTAAAATACATTCTTTGATGCGTGTTCATTCTTATAACTGTATGAGAGTCGTATTTTTACCTTTTCCCAAAAATTATCTGTTAATAGTCCAGTACAGAAGAAGTAACTAAGAGTTTGACTCTTTTTGGGTAGGACAGACTAAAGTAGCCCATGGCAAGACCAAGCCAAGCTTTCCAGTGATTTGATGACTTGATCTGTGATATCACCAATATCACAGCAACCTCCCCGGACAGGGACCTTAAGGTGGCACTTCAAGAACCAATTCTGAGCTCTGGCCACAAAAGCCCGGTTGGAGGCAATATAAAATTACTAGCCAGAAAGGGGTGAGTACAGAATGAAAAATAAACTCCTACTTAGAGTCTGTAATCCAGAATTTTACTATATGAGAAATTAAATGCTAAGAAGGAACCAACAAATTTATTTAGACGATTTCCCTTAATTCCACTTAGGGAAAATAAAAATAAGAGAGTCGTCCAAAACTGACTTTAACACAAATTATATTTAGAGTCTTCAAAGAGATAAAAAGGAGAATTAGCCTCCAGAAAATCAATAAGAAATTATGATACTAAACTGGTAGAAATAAAACAAAAATTAGTAACTTGGATCAACTAATTAGGGATTTCTAAGGCAAAAATGGAGAAAATCTATATACATGTAAAAAACCCAGCTTTAATGAACTAAATAAATTCTAGACTAGATAAAGTCAATAGAAAAGAAAACTAGTGAATTAGACAATATTTCACCCAGGTACAACACAGAAAGATACAGAAACTTTAAACCTTTAAAAATCAATCAATCTCATACACTGCTGGCAAGAATGTAAAATGGTACAACCATTCTGGAAAACCTTTAGCAGTTTTTTATAAAGCTAAACACGCACTTCCATGTGACACAGCAATACCACTCCTAGCTGTTTACCCAAGAGAAATGAAAACTTATCTTCATACAACTGTACAAACGCTATTTCATTTTGTCCCTGTAGAGAGCATACTCTCTGGCTGACTACTGTAGTTCCAGCACCTGGAATAGTATAGTACCTGACATACTATAGGGGCTCAATAAATACATGGTAAATGAATGTATGAATATCTTCAAGGTGCTAAGGGAAAATAACTATCAATCTAAAACATTATATTTAGGAACATTACTTAAGGTTGAAGGAAATGAAGATATTTTCAGATGTACAGAGATCATAGTTTCTTTCCCACACATCTTTGCTAAGGAACCTCCTAGAGAGAAGGGAACTAAACCCAGATGCAGGAGAACACAGTTACAGGCTGAGTTGTGTCCCCAATTCCCCACCAAATTCATATGTCAGAGTCCTAATCCCCAAGACCTCAGAATGTGACTGTATTTTAAAGAGGTAATTAAGTTAAAATGAGGTCATGAGTGTGGGCGCTAATCCGATGTGACTGGTGTCCTTATAAAAAGAGGAGATTTGGACACAGACACGTGCGCACACAGAGGAAAACCCTGTGAGGACACAATGAGAAGGCAGCCGTCCACAAGCCAAGGAGAGAGGCCTCAGAAGAAACCAACCCTGCCAACACCTTTACCTCGGACTTCTGGCTTCCAGAATTGTGAGAAAGTCAGTCTGTTGTTTAAGCTACTGAATCTGAGGAACTCTTGTTATGGAAGCCCTAGGAAACTAATACGAAGCCAAAGCCGTAAAATATGTTGGTAAATTACTTGTTGTAAGAAATTTTAAGCCATGTTTTGTGTTAAAATGAGTGGAAAGCTAAACAAGATTTGGCATATGCTCTAGTCAGTGGATTCTTAGAACCTGTGAAGACCCTCGTCACGTTCAGAGGAGGGCAAAGATGGTGAGAAACCTAAGACTTTGTTAGGAAAGTTATAATTGAGTATGTGTATATTAAACACTTAAAGGAAACCATTCAAAGTACAGTTTCTACAGTGGTAGAAAAGGAAAAAGGATAGAACAAGCTTTTTCAAGGAAAGTAGAAAAAAGAAGCAAAAAACCCTATAGAAACCAGAAAATTTTTCAAAAAGATGAAAAATGTAATAAAAGCTCATTGTGGAAACTTGGAAAATAGAGAAAATGAGCATCCACAATTCCACCAACCCCTGACTTATGCCAGCCTTTCCATAGATATATATGCTCATATAATCATAGAGTTGAGAGCTGATCATTAATGTTTTATAAGCATTTTCTTACTTCATTAAAAACTTTCATAAACAAAATAATTTAAACTGCTCCATAGCCACTTATCCTACAGATGTAACAGAATTTATTATTTATATACCTATTGTTGGACATTTCCATTTTATATACCATTTCTACGAATTTTTTTTCTGTGTCAGAGAGGAATGCATGCTCATTTTAGAAAAATCTATAAATCACAGACTCACAAAAAGAAGAAAATAAAAGTCATCAATAAGGCCATCATCTAGAATTATCAGTTAACACTGACGTATACCTTCTAGTTTATTTTCTATGTATATTGTATTTCGCTTTCACCATTACAACTAAACCGATTCAAAACATCTTTGCACGTAAATCTGTTTGCATTTTTTAATATAAATTTATTTATTGATTTATTTTTATTTTTGGATGCATCGGGTCTTCGTTGCTGTGTGCAGGCTTTCTCTAGTTGCAGCGAGAGGAGGCTACTCTTCGTTGCAGCGTGCAGGCTTCTCATTGCGGTGGCTTCTCTTGTTGCAGAGCATGGGCTCTAGGCGCATGGGCTTCAGTAGTTGTGGCACGTGTGCTCAGTAGCTGTGGCTTGTGGACTCCAGAGCACAGGCTCAGTAGTTGTGGCGCACAGGCTTAGTTGCTCTGTGGCATGTGGGATCTTCCCGGACCAGGGCTCGAACCCGTGTCCCCTGTATTGGCAGGTGGATTCTTAACCACTGCACCACCAGGGAAGTTCTTTGTTTGCATTTTTTTTTCTTTAGGGTAGATTCCAGAATGACTGGATCATAAAGTAGTAATAGTTTTAGGATCCTGATAACGTATTATCAAACTTTGGGGGGAATATTTTCTTTCTTTCATGTTTTACTCAGTGGAACACCCAAATTATTCATCTGAACCCAAAGAGGCAAATCTTCATAAGATTCAGAATCAAACAATAACAGACCCGGTTGAGCATCCCTGGAGCAACAAACTTCCCCCTAGAGGCTCATCCTCAGACAGGCTTACCAGACATCTTCACTGGGACAGCCCGCAGGCACCTCAAGCTCAGTACCTCCTGAACAAAACTCTTTCTTGTTCCTCCATAGACCTGATCTTCTCCTTGATGGACTCACACCACTAATTACTAGTCATTAGATTAGAGGCGCAGATAATTAGAGAGTTATCCTAAGCAACTAATATTCCATAAAATAGCTGGTAGACCAGTAGTTACAACTGAACTGTCACTAGGGCCTACTGGTTTTTTTTGTTTTGTTTTGTTTTGTTTTTGCGGTACGCGGGCCTCTCACTGTTGTGGCCTCTCCTGTTGCGGAGCACAGGCTCCGGATGTGCAGGCTCAGCGGCCATGGCTCACGGGCCCAGCCGCTCCACGGCACGTGGGATCTTCCCGGACCGGGGCACGAACCCGTGTGCCCTGCATCGGCAGGCGGACTCTCAACCACTGCGCCACCAGGGAAGCCCTAGTTCTACTTCTTACAGCGCTCTCAAACCCATCCTCTTGCGTCTGTCCCCACCTCCACTGCTCTAGTTTAGTTCCTCATCATCTCACCCAGATCACTGTAACAGCTTCCTAACTGGCCTCTCCCACCAATCTGTTCCAGATTAAGATCTACTCCAATTTTCTAAAATTACATAAAGTCAAACTATTTCTAGATTTAAAAACCTCTATTTGTTCTCTACTGCAAAGGGAAACAACTCCAAAGAAAGCTTTCCACGAGCTGATTCTTGTCCGCTTATCCCGCCTCCCCTTATCATGACCAGCACCGGCCCCCTCCCAACCCTCTATTTCAGATATGCAGAGCGTATTGCCCTTTCTCGAATACGGCACACTGTTCATGCTTCCTTGCCTTCACACTTATTCCCATCCCTGCCTGGAAAGCCCTGCCCAGTGTACCCACCCTGTGTGGCCAACTCTTACACTTAGTGCTCTCGTCTTCCCACCATAAAACCTACAGAACTCTGTCTGTCCCCACCATTGCTTCCTTCCCTCCTACTGCAGTCAAGTGACCTTCATTTTCAAAGGTCAATCCCTCCTCAGGTGTTCTCCATCTTATACCTAGCAAAGCTTTCTCAGAATCCTAACTCCCTCTTAATCACTGCCTCTCACACTCTACAGGTTCAATACAATCAGCAAATATGCTATAATATCTCTCATCTTTAGAAAGTTCCAAACCTTCTAATAACCACATATCCCCCCAGCTTCTGGCCCATTTGTATGTCCTCCTTGGCCAAACTTTTCATTTTGTCTACACTGGTTCATCTTCAACTCCCATTCACTCTTTAAAAAACTGTTTTTCTTCCAGTTTTATTGAGACTTACAGCACCGTACAAGTTTAAGGTTCCCATTCAGTCAAACAAAGTACCAACGGGGGTGGGGCAGGCAAGACAGGGGTAACAACCTATCTTAAGATGTACAAACTATTATGTATAAAATAAATAAGTTACAAAGATGTGTTGTACAGCACAGGGAATATAGCCAATATTTGATAATAACTATAACCAGAGTATAACCTTTAAAAATTTTGAATCACTATGTTGTACACCTGAAACTTATATAATATTGTACAACAACTATACCTCAATAATAATAATAAAAAAAACCCCAACACACTACCAAGAGGCTTCTATCTCCAGCCCCGCAACCGCGTAGCCAGACCCCTCCTGAGGTCCAGACTAGGACATCCAATACTTGACTAACACCTCCCCTCACATAATCACATACATTTGAAAGTGAATTTATCCGGAACAAAAGTCTTGATTTCCCCCTGAAACCCCTTCCTCTGGTTCATCTTTCCCTGTAATAACTGACCCATCACCTCCGTGGCTGTTGAAGTCAAAGCCAGGAGTCATTCTTGACTCCATCAATTCCAGCCACCCATCCATTCTACCTACATAGTTCATCCATTTCTCTCCATTTTTATTGTTAATGCTCCAGTCCAGGCCACCCTTATCTACTGCAGCAGTTTCCAAACTTGTTCATTTGCTTCTACCCTTGCTCTCCTCCATGCTACCCTCCTCAACGCATCAAAAGTGATCTTCTTAAGATGTAAATAGTATCACCACATTCCTCTGCTTAAAATTCTTCAATGGATTCCCCTTCACACTTGAACAGAATAAAAGCTTATCACGGCCAATGAGATGCTACATGACCTAGACACTGCTTGTCTTGCCAATCTCATCTCATTTCCCCCTTCTTCCTTGCTTTGCTTACTCTGATCCTACTGTCATCCCTCGATTCCTAGAACATGACAAGTTTCTCAAATCTCAGGGGCATAACACGCTGTTCTGTGTTTAGGATGCTCTTCTCCCGTTTTGCATAACTAAATGTTTTACATGCAGTATCTTACTTAATCTTTATAGAAACCGCATGAGCTACATACTATTACTTCCCATCTTTTTTCCATTCAAATGTATTTATTGCTCACTTACCACTTAACTGAACATTGATATAATAGGAAGTCACTGGAGAACTGGAGTTGGTAAACGAGAGCCTGTGGGACTAATCCAGCATGCCTCTTCCCGACTTTTTTTTTTTAAGCTCAGTTTTAGAGCAATAAAATTGAGCAGAGAGTACAGAGTTCTCATATACTCCTGGCCTTTCATCCAGCACCAGAGTGGTACATCTGTTACAATCCATGAACCTATATTGAACACCTTTATCACCCAAAGTTCGTAGTTTATATTAGGGTTCACTCTTGGTGTTGTACATTCTATGGGTTTTGACACATCCACCATCGTAGTATCACAGGGAGTAGCTTCACTGTCCTAAAAATCCTCTGCTCTGCCTATTCATCTCATCCCTCGCTCCTCTCTAACCCCTGGCCACCACAGATCCTTTTACTGTCTCCATAGTTTTGCCTTTTCGAGAATGTCACGTAGTTGGAATCATATAGTATGTAGCCTTTTCAGATTGGCTCCTTCCACTTAGTAATACACATTTAAGATTGTTCCATGTCCTTTCATAGCTTGATGGCTCATTTCTTTGTTCTTTATAATTTTTTATTTAAATATATTTGACATACAACATTCTGTAAATTTAAGTGTACAGCATGTTGATTTGATGCATTTATACACTGTAATATGATTGCCACTGTAGCGATAGTTAGCATCTCTATCACATCACATAAGTATCATTTCTTTTTTGTGGTGGGAATAATTAAGATATAGTCTCCTAGCAAGTTCAGTGATAATAACACATTATTGTCTATATTGCTCATTTCTTTTTAGTGCTTTAATATTCCTTTGTCTGGATGTACCACAATTTATCTATTGACTAACTTAACTTGAATGCTTCCAATTATGAATTTGGCAATTATGAATAAAGCTTCTATAAACATTTGTGTGCAGGTTATTTCCCACCTTTCAATGATCAGGATACTGAGCACAGGGAGATTAAGTACTCTGTCTAAAGTCACACAGCTGATAAGTGAGCACACTGTCAAGCTGTTAGGAGCCCCGACTCTTTAAACTGCTTTGCTGTACAGTCACCCTGTGGGAAAAGGGAACCTGGCTCAGGCTATCACACACTGTGCCCACACCTGTGGGGAGCAATGGGCTCTATTTCCAGATGAAGAGTAAAGAAGGGATCCTGGGAAGATAGAAACACCTGTTAAAACCAGCTCCACACTGTTGAAACCCATGTAAAGAAGGCTCCCAGGTACAAGTGATCTGAACCAGAAGGATAAAATACTAGGTACTTCTATTACAAACAAATCTTAAGAAACTGCATTCATGCAATGATGTTGAAACCAATTTATTAATTGTAAATAATTTACGTTTCAGTCAGTATACTCTACTATTTCAATATGTTTTGTAACAGACTAGAGTAGGACAAGCAAATTAGTCTAGTATCTTCTCTCTGGGTTGTAATCCTTCTTTAGAATTTTGCTCTCAAAAGCATTTCTTTGTTGAATGAAGAAAGGAGGAAAGAAGGAGCGAAGGGAAGGAGGGAGGGAGGGAGGGATACATATACATATACATACACATACACACACACACACAAATGTAATTTCAGGGGTCCTGCTGAGGTCAGTCCAGAAAACGAAGGATCACTGGCTTAAATGCCAAGTGGTTAGAGTGATATAAATGTGGCCTTGGGCTTCCCTGGTGGCCCAGCGGTTGAGAATCCACCTGCCAATGCAGGGGACACGGGTTCGTGCCCCGGTCCGGGAAGATCCCAAATGCCGTGGAGCGGCTAGGCCCATGAGCCATGGCCGCTGAGCCTGCGCGTCTGGAGCCTGTGCTCTGCAACAGGAGAGGCCACAACAGTGAGAGGCCCGCGTACCGCAAAAAAAAAAAAAAAAACATGTGGCCTGGCTGAGAATCTAGTCAGTAAGTGAAAGTTATCATTGGTTGCTAGCCAAGTGCTATATGCTGTTATTCCTGTTTCTTTTGTTTCAATCATGTTGCATATTAACTACTCTTCTCGGTCTGCTCAGATCAAAAAGAAAAATTTATTTTAACAGTGATGATTCATGTAGTACCTGAAAGAGACTGGAGTATTAATTAGGACAACTGCCTAGTGTGTGCTACAAAATGCAATTTTTGTTGGGCAGATTTAAAATATAAATCTAGAGACAAGTCAGAAGAGAACATCAAAAGAGAGTTGCTATATAGGAGTTTGATTTTTGTTTTTGTCCAGAGAAGCAAAAAGAAATCATGAAAGCTTGGAGCTCAGTGTGAGGTTCTACAAAAAATCATGATGCACCACAGGGTGGAAAACTAATGAACCCAAGGATAAGCTTCAAAGCAAAACAATTATGTAACCAAGGAGTTTATCTGCTTGCTTCAAACATTCCACAGAACTCCACTGTAGGTGGTACATAAAATATGGTTTAAAATGACTGAGTTTCATTCTTTTTTTATGCTTGTATTTTACCCATTTCCTTGTTCAACATTTCTTCTGCATTCTTATTCCTTCCATGTTAAATTTTGCTCACTAGAACTTTGATTAGTGTGTTCACTGAGAGCGTATGTATGAGTAGTAAACCCTCAGTCTATGTTATAAATTCAATTTCTGTCCTTTTCCTATTGAGTTTAATCTGTTTACATTTATTGTAGTTCAGATAAATTTGGATATCTGTCATCTTATTTTGTGCTTTCTGTTTACCCTGATTTTCTTTTGCTTCCTTCTTCTTTCTTATCTCCTAATAATTTAACTGTTTCTTTAGACTCCATTATCTCTCTTTATTGGTTTGGAAGTATATGGGTTTTGTATTTTTCTTCTATCCTTTTAGTGTTTGCCGTTTATATTCTGAGACATTCTTACTTGGCTTAGTGTGTAAAGTTAATTTCTCTACCCTACGGCTGAACAACAACAGGATCTTAGACAGTATCAGTCACAATTAAGAATGGATTATTTTGACCTTATTTTTTTAGAACCCCCAAATTAGCATCTCATGTTGTTTTATATAGTGATTGTTTCTTAGATTCATCTGTAAGTTTTCCAAATATTTTGCTCTCCATTTCTTCTTACATCCTGTTTATTGATGTGTTCGATTTCATGCTTCCTGAGAAGAATTTTCAGTAAGAATCTTTTAATCTCTTAAACTTAATGCTGTTGAAAATAACAGTTTACTGGATATAAGTTCCAAGCTGTTACTTCCCCTCAGAACTTTGAAGACATTCCTTTGCCTTCTGCCCTCTATTATCACATCTTCTGTAAATTTAAGACTTTCTGAAAGATTTTCTTCCATCTTTCTACTTCTGGGGTTCTACAGTTTCCCCGAAGTGTGTCAGGTACAGATCTAATTTCATTTTCCTGCTTGGGATTCAGTCTATTTAATTTAAAGATTCATTCTGAGAAGGGTCCTCAAGGGGAGAGGAGTGGCCCTAAGTGGGGAGTCTGAATCCAAGCGTGGCTAGAGGGCGTCCACGCAGAGCGGCAGCTGGCATGGGTGTGTCGGAGCCTAAGCATGGCAAGGAGGCTGTCCACAGAGCGTAAGGGGGATTAGTGGGGGGGGGGTAGCAGAACCTGAATGGGAGTGAAGAGGGAATCCACATGGAAGGTAGGCTCAGAAGCAGGTGTTGCGGAGCCCAAATTGGGTAAGGAAGTCATCTATGCAGGAAAGGACTAGTGGCAGAGATGAGAGGCTGTCACATAACCAGAAAACTTACCAAATAAGCAAAAATATCAAGAATAATGGAAGCCAGACTTATTCTGTCAAAGAAGGGAGCTACACTATGGAAAGTGAGAAAACTGGAATGAACCCTGTAGTACTGGAATGAAATTGGAAGTATTGGTATGAATTCATGGTTTTTAATATGTAAAAATATAAATAAATAAAACCAAAATAAATATAGTACTTCAAAAAAGATTGAATGTATATGTGTATATAAATGACAAAGATTTAAATTTTATATATTTATATTTTTATATTAAAAAATATATGTAAAAATTGTTTGAAGGGGACTGTGAACAGTAACTCCCAATAATGAGCATATGTGGCATCCCGTTCTTGGCTTCTAAATACAATTCTTATCCAAAGGGAACCAGAGCTCCTTGAAGAAATAGCTAATTCCAGGGCTGGGGCATGGAAAGGACAAGATGAGCCTGGAAAGCAAGGAAGTGCTCAATGAGTGATGGGAGACATAGCAAAAGGACACACCAGTCAGCTTGAAGGGAGTCTCAATGATGAAATCTGGAACGATTTGGGCAGTAAAACAAATACTGATAGTAACAGATTATAATCCATTGAAGAAAACAGGAAACCATGAGCCCACTCTGATATAATGAAGTAAATAAATGAATTTAAAGTTTGATAAGGAACAAGACGTTTACAAGGTTTTAATGTGCCTCCACACAAAAGCATTAATACCAAAGGGAAAATGGTAACTGCAAAGGGAAGAAGTCCGGCAGACACCGCCTCAATCAAGTGATCAAAGTGCACACTATCAGTCAGGGGGAAAACTGACATCATGCAATGAGAAAGAATACACGCAACACTTCTGTGATATTCCTGACAAAGATGTATAACCTGAATCAAACCCCAAGGGAACACCAGACAAACCCAAACAGAGACATTCTACAAAGTAACTGTAATCTTCGAAAGAGTCAAAATCGTTGAAAGTCAAGGAAAGAATGTGATACAGTTCCAGATTGGAGATAAGACAACTAAATACAACTGTGACTCTGAACTTTTTGCGATAGAGAACATTATTGGGAAAACTGGCAAAATTTGCACACAGTCTAAGAATTAAGATAGTGGTAATGTTAGTTTTCTGATTTTGATGGCCTTTTATGGTTAAGTTGGAGAATGTTCTTGCGCTTGAGAGGGAATGGCATCATGTCAACAACTTTATTCTCAAATTGTTCAGAAACAAAGCATTCATACAACTTTTCTACAAGTTTACAATTGTTTCAAAATAAAACAGTGCAAAAAACAATAGGTTTAGACAAACACCAAGATTACCATTTATAGAGAGAAGTGACCTATTAACAAGGGGTCAAACATTTTTTGCATGCCACTGGGAAACTATGATTACTTAGGGAATTGGCATCCTTCTGACATATGTCAGTAAAGCTTAAAGGAGAAATTATCATATTTATCCTACAACAACCCTTCCTCAGAAGGATATTATTAAAAGACCATTCTGAAAATCTTACACAAACCCACCACACATGCAGAATTAATTTCAAGACTGACTCAACCCAAACCCAGCTCCTCCTTTCAATTTACATCCTGCTTATGACCCATCTTGAGAAGTCTATCAGCCATTGTACTAACCCAGTCAGGGGCTCACATTTCCAGGACAGCATCAGTTACTTGTAAAATAAACTGACCTATACAGTCAAATTTGAGTAATACTGCTTCTCTTGGATGTTAACAATCAATTATTTTAGTAGAGAGTATATCACAATAACTCTACTACATGCCATTTCACTAAAAATACATCGGGGAGTGTGACTAAAGGAAAAAATCAGTTTAAAAAAAATTCACTGGGCTTCCCTGGCGGCGCAGTGGTTGAGAGTCCGCCTGCCGATGCAGGGGACAAGGGTTCGTGCCCCGGTCCGGGAAGATCCCACGTGCCGCGGAGCGGCTGCGCGCGTGAGCCATGGCCGCTGAGCCTGCGCGTCCGGAGCCTGTGCTCCGCAACGGGAGAGGCCGCAACAGTGAGAGGCCCGCGTACTGCAAAAAGAAAAAAAAAAATTCACTGTTTTCATCCCTTTAAAGTAGCAATAGCAGCTTCTTGTGCTCCAACCTTTCAGTTAAAAAAAAAAAAAAACATTTACTGTTTTCATCTCTTTAAGGTAGCAATAGAAGTTTTTTTGTGCTCCAACCTTATATTCTAGATGCATTAAGAAAATGTCAAGTATCAAGAAGTAGAAAATATGGCCTAAAAAGAAGTCTAGCTCATTTGAAAAGGAAAAAGATGCAGCAGCCTGACTTAGAAGAGGAAACAACTTTTTTTTTAAGAGTAACCAACACATTTTATTTATTTATTTATTTTTAACATCTGTATTGGAGCATAACTGCTTTACAATGTTGCGTTAGTTGCTGCTGTATAACAAAGTGAACCAGCTATATGTATACGTATATCCCCATATCGCCTCCCTCTTGCGTCTCTCTCCCACCTTCCCTACCCCACCCCTCTAAGTGGACACAAAGCACTGAGCTGATCTCCCTGTGCTATGCAGCTGCTTCCCATTAGCTATCTGTTTTACATTTGGTAGTGTATATATGTCCATGCCACTCTCTCACTTCTTCCCAGCTTACCCTTCCCCCTCCCCATATCCTCAAGTCCATTCTCTACATCTGCGTCTTTATTCCTGTCCTGCCCCTAGGTTCTTCAGAACCATTTTTGTTTTTAGATCCCATATATATGTGTTAGCATACGGTATTTGTTTTTCTCTTTCTGACTCCCTTCACTCTGTATGACAGACTCTAGGTCCATCCACCTCACCACAAATAACTCAATTTTGTTTCTTTTTATGGCTGAGTAATATTCCATTGTATATATGTGCCACATCTTCTTTATCCATTCATCTATCAGTGGACACTTAGGTTGCTTCCATCTCCTGGCTATTGTAAATAGCGCTGCAATGAACATTGTGGTACATGACTCTTTTTGAATTATGGTTTTCTCAGGCTATATGCCCAGTAGTGGGATTGCTGGGTTATATGGTAGTTCTATTTTTAGTTTTTTAAGGAACCTCCATACTGTCCTCCATAGTGTCTGTATCAATTTACATTCCCACCAACAGTGCAAGAGGGTTCCCTTTTCTCCACACCCTCTCCAGCATTTATTGTTTGTAGATTTTTTAATGATGGCCATTCTGACCGGTGTGAGGTGATACCACATTGTAGTTTTGATTTGCATTTCTCTAATGATTAGTGATGTTGAGCATCCTTTCATATGTTTGTTGGCAATCTGTATATCTTCTTTGAAGAAATGTCAATTTAGGTCCTCTGCCCATTTTTGGATTGGGTTGCTTCTTTTTGTTTTTTGATGTTGAGCTGCATGAGCTGCTTGTATATTTGGGGGATTAATCCTTTGTCAGTTGATTCATTTACAAATATTTTATCCCATTCTGAAGGCTGTCTTTTCGTCTTGTTTATGGTTTCCTTTGCTGTGCAAAAGCTTTGAAGTTTCATTAGGTCCCATTTGTTTATTTTTGTTTTAATTTCCATTTCTCTAGGAGATGGGTCAAAAAGGATCTTGCTGTGATGTATGTCATAGAGTGTTCTGCCTATGTTTTTCTCTAAGAGTTTTATAGTGTCTGACCTTAAATTTAGGTTTTTAATCCATTTTGAGTTTATTTTTGTGTATGGTGTTAGGGAGTGTTCTAATTTCATACTTTTACATGTAGCTGTCCAGTTTTCCCAGCACCACTTATTGAAGAGGCTGCCTTTTCTCCATTGTACACTCTTGCCTCCTTTATCAAAGATAAGGTGACCATATGTGTATGGGTTTATCTCTGGGCTTTCTATCCTGTTCCATTGATGTATATTTTTGTTTTTGTGCCAGTACCATACTGTCTTGATTACTGTAGCTTTGTAGTATAGTCTGAAGTCAGGGAGCCTGATTCCTCCCGCTCCGTTTTTCTTTCTCAAGATTGCTTTGGCTATTCGGGGTCTTTTTTGTTTCCATACAAATTGTGAAATTTTTTGTTCTAGTTCTGTGAAAAACGCCATTGGTCGTTTGATAGGGATTGCATTGAATCTGTAGATTGCTTTGGATAGTATAGTCATTGTCACAATGTTGATTCTTCAATACGCAAATCAATGTGATATACCATATTAACAAACTGAAGGATAAAAACCATATGATCATCCCAATAGATGCAGAAAAAGCCTTTGACAAAATTCAACACCCATTTATGATAAAAGGAAACAACTTTTTGACGTGGGGTGAAGAAGAGATACTGATGTATAATGGACAACAGCAGGAACTAGTCTAACTTGCATAATGAATATAAATCAGGGAGTAGCAGTTTATATTTAAATTTCTTAGCTGAAAGGCAACCGTGATACACTGATACAGAAAAACAAAATCAGAGTACTTCCAAATATAAGCATTTTTAGAAGGACTTTAATTACTACAAAAGCACTCCATGTGACACTAGTCTCAGTATGAGGCTTTCAACAATAATGCGGTGCTACAATTTGCCCTTTCCACAGCCACAAGTGTAAACTCCATTATTATTGCTTCTTTTCAGGGACTGTTCAGTTGTATCCCATAGATATCAGTAGATCGTGTACCCATACACACATATTTGTTTATAGTCACAACTTCATATATTGCAAAAGTACTTGAAGATCTCTCTATGACAAAAGTGATAGTTCCATAATGGGAAACAAACGGGTGCTATATAAAGGGAACATATCAGGATTTCTTTAGCAAGCACAGAATTCCAGGCTCTCACACACTCTGCTATGGGGGACGTGGAAGTGACTGCTCCCAGGAGTGACAGAAGCTGTGCAGCAGACCTCTTTGCACCGGAGATCTGCATGTTTAGGAAACTGATAAATGAAACCGCAGTACACAATGTCTGAAAGTATGGAGTCTTCCAGTCAACAGTTAATTCAGCAAACATTTACTGAGTACCTGCTATGTGCCGAGTGACCAAACTCCTTCAAACTTCTGCACCAATCCAGCCATCCTTCCCTGCCTTCTTAGTGTTACAGGGATGAAGTCTTTCTGTGTCCCCCTAAGGCTAACACATTTCCCCTGAGCTTGGGATTCCATCCCTTCCTGCTACACTAGAGACCTCACTTTTCCCAATTAGATCATCAGCAGGTAAGCCTGCTCAAGCCTCTCCTACCTTCTGACTGTCTTCCCTCCATCTCCATCCACCTTTTCCCTTCTTAGCTGAGTAGAAAGGGTTGGTCACATCTGCTGTCTTACACTTCTTCAGCTTTCACTCATTCTCTACCTACTGCAACCTGGCTTTTGTTTCATTGTTTCACTGAAATTATTACAGAAGGCTACTGCTCTCCTTGTCTCTGAGGCAAATGAAAACTCCTTAGTCACTGACTTCACAGAAGCAATCGTCACTCTTGATCACTCCTTGAAACATTCTCTTTTTTGGCTTCCATGATACCATGTTCCCTTAGATCTCCGGTCACATCCTCTCAGTCAGCCTCCTTTAGAGCGTCTTTGTCTTGTCATCCTTTAAATGCTGGTGCTTCCCAGAGTTCCACTATATGCTACCCTCTCTCACCTCACTCTATGAATTCTCTTTGGGGAGTCTCGCCTAGTCACATGGCTTCAACTACAATATTTTCCTGATGATTCAAAGCTATATGTATCCCCAATTCAGAGCCTCTCTTCATGCATTTAATTTGTATACATGATGAAATCTTTTAGGATATCTACCTAGCTCATACAATCTCCCATTTTCTAAAAACTGCCTCTCATTCTACCTAGAGTGTAGCAATGATAGGATGCCCCAAACCAGGTCTGTAATATGTGAGCCCCAGTCCCTTCATCACAACTGAATAGACATCTGCTCCAAGTTGGGCCGATCAGATTCCCATGCCAGGAATCTGACTGAGGCTAAATCTGTGTTCAAACTGGAATTCTCAAACACTGCTGGTGAGTGTGTAAACTACAACTTTGAAAACTGGCAGTATCTCCAAATACATACATGCAATTCCACTCCTGGATATAAGCCAAGAGAAATAATCGCACATGTGCTCAAAAGACAAACGTAAGAACATTCATAGAAGCGCTCTCTATAATAAGCAAACACTGGAAACTACAGAAATCTCCATCATCAGTACAATGAATAAATGGAGGTATATTCATCAGATGGAATATTATAGCAATGCAACAACATGGATGAATCTCACAAATATTCTAAGCGAAATGGTACAAAAGAGTATATGCTCTAAGATTCCGTTTATATAAATTTCAAAAACAGGGAAAAGTAATCTATGGTGTTAGAAGGCAGGATGGTGGTTATAATTCAGGGTTTATGCAGTGACTAAAAGGGAGCATAAGGGGGCTTCTAGGGTGCTGGTAATATTCTGTTTCTTGATCTGGTTTTAATAGCATAGGTATGATCACTCTGTGAAAATGCATTTAATTTATGCACGATGCACTTCCTATATGCATGTTATTGTTCAAGATTCTCAGCTAAATCTGAACTGGACTCCTGAACTGAGATTTAAATTCTCCTTTGTGATAAGTCTTTACAATAACAGATTTAGTACAGGAATAATGAGAGTAAGTATAGTAATGGAGAGAACAAATAAAGTATAATAGAGCCCCAGAGAAAGAAATCATTTAGGAAGAAAAACTTTACATGGGAGGTGCCTTTCAGATAAGGACATTTACCAATTTTTTGCTGCTTATCTAGGCTAATTATTGTCAAGAATTCTCTCAAAGGAAGAGAATCAAGACTTGAGAGGCTTAGCCAGATGGAGCTAATCAAGTCGTCTTCCTGGCTTTGATGCCTGGGTGTCTGAAATGATAGAAGGCTGGGGGCCCCATGGGGTAGCACCGCTGGCAACTCCACTCAAGTCCTGCAAACCAACACACAAGATGCTTTCAATCTATTCCACTGCAGGTGTATTTAATGACATAGTTACAGTTTCTTTTAAAAATTTCTTGTAAAATATTATGTTCTATTCAAATAAATGCAAAACAAAAGACTTCAACTGAAAGCCAGGATGATTTAAACTTTAACAGGTATTTCTTTGCTTCTGTCATTTCTAATGTTATGAATTTATAATTATATATTTCATTTTGGACTCCTTCCTAAAATACAATGTATGCATTTCTATTTTATGTCTGCCTCTTACAGCTCTGCTTTCTAACCTCACATCTTACTGCCTCCATCATTAGTTTGGAGTATCAGCCTCAGGGCCTGACATTCACTTGGCCACCACACCCTGACACCTATCAAGATGGTGCTGAAACAGAAACTGGCAATGACAGAAGACTCCAAGGGGATCAAAAATGAAAAGCAACTAAAAATATCATCACTACTTAGTGAGTCACCCCTGAAAATAACTATACAGCAGAACACATCTTATGGCAAGATGCTCTTTTAGGTCTACTGGCATCTAGTAATTTATTTTAGGAAAGAAAGAAAGCAGAAAGGAAACCGACACAAAAATCTAATTAAATCTAGAAAAGATGATTATTTTTTAAGGTGGTTCAGTGAAACCATAATATGCAATCCAATGACAGTTAGCCCAACACATAATGGCAGAGGGAATATGAGTTTAGGACCACAGGAGGGACAGAACACTGTCTGTGCCCTCAAGAAGCCAGCCCTCTGGCTGTGAAGAAAACATAACCTCAGAAGGAAAAAACAGTGTGTAACTGGTTGCTAAGGGGCATGGGGCAGATTACATGCGCAACAGTCTTTCAGAGGAGAAAAACCATTCATTGAATATGCTAGGCCTAGAAGACAGATATAAGTGTAAAGGAGGAAAGGCCTGGGAGAAGGTACCTAACATGGGAAGCAGGCACTCACACAGTGAGGGAATGGAGAACAGAGAACTGATGGGTTTGATGCAGGAAAAGATGAAATAAAGTATTTAATAAAATAGAATTGAGTTTCCTTTTGATCCGTCATAGGTCAAAACAGCATCATTTTTAACAATAGAGGTTCACTATTTCAGTATATAAAAGCTCGTTAGACTTCTTACATTTTGAATTTAGCAAGATGCAGTTAAAGTTTATTTAAATGCAATATAAGGTTAAGAGGCCTGTAAAGGAAAGAATGGCAAAAAAAAAAAAAAAGAATTATCTCAGAAACTGCTTAATCTATCACGGAGACAGAGTTAGTGAAGCAGGAAAGTAACGTAGGGGCATCAGCTCACTAAGGCTTTTATCTGATTGGTTCTTTCTCTGATTCACTCTAGCTATGTTCTCTTGGGCAAATCCCAAAACTTCTTCCAAGACCTGTTCAAGGGTATAATTAATAAGTTAAATAGAGAAGTGGTTTCAAATTTTTTTTTAAAATGTGAAACCCTTTAACGTCCAAATCTATTTCTACCCGGGAGGAATATATAAAATAGACACATGAGAAACTGCTCTGGAAGACCACAGCCCCAGTGACCGGACGACCCTGTGACTCTCCCTAACCCATCCCACCACTTTTGCCTCCCGTAATATGTAGCCCCAGAGATATTTTCCAAGCCCGTAGGTCCCTCTGGAACATAAGTTATAAGTCTCCAGACTACACATTTCCAGAGTCCTTTCTAGTTTAAGATGGGGGGGCTGGGGTGTTGTTCCTCTTATCGAGTGAAATCACAAGTAGTAGTTTGTAGAGAGGAAAGATGTTAAATAATACAAACATACCTTAAACATTTTAATTTTAACCCAAGCCAAATAAGTGTTCAATCATTTGCCAAGATTTTGTTGTAAGGTTAAATTCCTTCCTTTGAGAGGGAATCCATTGATTGTATTCTGCAAAAACCGTATCCATAAGATACCATCTGACACCTCCAGTTTCTGTTTCTTTAGAGAAAGACCTTTAAGACCCCTCAGAAGCAATCTGAGTTCAGAGTTTTTCTAGATTTTCATGATTTTTGTTCCTAGGCTTTCACTGTTGGCTTGCCAACGTCTAACTCAACAAGAGATTTGAGTAACTCGTATTCATCAAATTGTCCCAAGTATTTCACTTAATTTTCATAGAGATAACGCTTATAGTTATATTTCTTTGGTTTATGTACATTTAAAGTACATAATTACAATAACAAATACAACTAATAAACATGCTTGGGAACCAACAGTTAATTCTTGGTAAGTCAGCAATTCAATTGACGGGAACAGGGCTTCCCTGGTGGCGCAGTGGTAGAGAGTCCGCCTGCCGATGCAGGGGACACGGGTTCGTGCCCCGGTCCAGGAAGATCCCACATGCCGCGGAGAGGCTGGGCCCGTGAGCCATGGCTGCTGAGCCTGTGCATCCGGAGCCTGTGCTCCGCAACGGGAGAGGCCACAACAGTGAGAGGCCCGCGTACCGCAAAAAAAAAAAAACAAAAAAACAAACAATTGACGGGAACAGCCTTAAGAATTAAGCATGCCTGTATGTTTTACAGATGGAAGGAATAAGTATAAGTGGGATTTGGTTAAGAGGAATTTGATTAAATGGATAGTAGAGAGCATTTTTACTGTGCATAAGTCTATCAAAATTAAGCATTTTAGAAGCTGCTGTTTATATGTAATTGTGTGTTAATTATACATTATTTCATTAATTGAATTGCTAAATAGAGTTGGGTTTGCAAGATTCTCTACTTGTCAACACCATTAACTTAGTAAGCATTACTGAATACACTTAAAAACAATTACATGTAAAAGTCTTGTGGTAGCCAGCTTCCAAAATGGTCCCCCCAAATCCCTACAACCTAGCATTCACACCCTTGTGTAATGCCCTCCACTGAATTAGGGCTGACCTGAGTGGCCAACACAATACCACAGAAGTGATGGTGTGTGAATTCTGACACATAAAAGGCACTGTAGCTTCTGCCTAGTCTCTTGGATTCACTCTCTCTAGGGGAAGCCAGCAGCACATGATGAGAATGTCTAAGAAACCCAGCGGAGAGGCCAATGTGAAAAGGAACTGAGGCCTCCAGCCAACAGCCAGACACGTGAGCCTTCAGGTGACGGCGGCTCCAGCAGACCTGCAACCTCACGGGAGACGCTGAGCTAGAACTGCCCGTCCAAACTGCTCCTCAATTCCTGCCACACAGAAACCAGGGAAGTTAACAAATTATTTTCATTTTAAGCTACTTAGTTTTGGGGTGAATTGTTATGCAAGTCTATGATAAATCTAACATTCTCACTGTTTTAGGTCTTTTTAGGTTAAACTCATCTAGTTAAAAAAAGTGAGAATCTATTCATCCTCTAAATTTAGGGGTCAGCAAACTATGGCCCCTGAGCCTTTTTTTTTTTTTTAATTTTAAAGGTTGTTTTAAAAAAATGAAGAAGAATGTGCAACAGACGCCATATGTGGCCCACAAAGTCTGAAATATTTACTATTTGGCCTTTTACCAAAAAAGAGTGCTGACCTCTGCTATAAACTCCAATAATGGAGGGAAGTACTGCTTTGAGTTCATCGCCTGCATCCTAGTGGGCTCTAAAACACTCATCTAGGCTGATGAAGAGTGGAGGACTCAGGAGAGGCTTCTTTCCCCAAGGCTGAGATTCAAGACACCTTCGAAGAGGCTGTGGCTATTGGCTACGTGAGAAACATGCAGCTGCTGGTGGCACAGAAACTTCCAGGAGAGCACCAGCCAGAGCTGGGCTGTGCAAGGGGCCTGCCGTTTGTCAAGACCAGCTCTCTCAGTGGGAAGAATGCAGCCTCGGATACAGCTGAAGCTGCTGAAGAAACAGCTGGCAGGTGAGGAGACAAAGGCTCCAGGGTGTTGCTTAGATTGGTCTGTGAGGACCCCTGAGCTCTTGCACTAAAGAACGGAAATTCAGACCTGGGAAGAGAAGCACAGTTGACCTCTGAACAACGCATGTGGGTTAGGGGACCCCTCTGCACAGAGGAAAATCCACACATAACTTACAGTCAGCCTTCCACACCATCCTCAGGTCCTCCACATCCATGGGTTCTACCAATTGCAGATCATATAGCACTGTAGTACTTACTATTGAAAAGCATCCCCATATAATTGGACCCACACAGTGCACCCTGTTGTTCAAGGGTCAGCTGTACTTCCTGCTACTCTCACCTTGTATTGGGCTGTAGCCTGCAGATCTACAAGGCTCAGCTTTAAGACCGAAGAAAGAGCCCAGAGTCAGCGACAGAGACATCAATGGTTTAATGGATGGGAGAGCTTACACGTCTGAAGCAAGGTCCTGGAGCAACACCCCACTGTGTGTGGCCTACAGTGGGCAGGACACGGTGGCAGTCTTCACTCCCAGGGAAGGGAGATTGCCAGTCATAGGGGGAACTGGTGTCAGGTTGGCTCATCGGTTAGCAGGGAAACTAGCAAAGGGGCACGTTCCTCACCACCCCTTTGATAAGAACAATCGCTAGCTGGGGCTGGAGCCAGTATGTAGGAAGGTCAGTCATGTGAGTAGGGTGTAGAGGTGAAACAGGCACTGGTTGAGCAGGGCCAGTACAGAGAGCAAGAGAACAGCCATCTTGAGTGGCCTGACCATGCACCTTGCAGTGTCTCTCCAGTCCCTCTACTGACAAAGCCTAACACTGCACGGGCTGGCAAAAGGGAAAGGTTTACAGGGTCCAATTCCAATATCACAGAGCAAAGAAGGGGAGATTTGAAGCTGAGGGATAATAAATTGATAACTGACACCACACTTCCTCTTTTTTCTCATCTACTTCATCCTGCTTTTTTTTTTTTTAAGGAAAAGCATGTTAGCATATATTGTGAGGTTCAATATTTCTCACTGTTATTTAGTAAAACAAGCCACAGGCACTCAGCTTCATTCTATTATGTAACTTATTTTCAGAGTTAAAAAGACCTCTAGTGAATTGGAGGAGTTTCACATTCCTATCTAGTTATCCAATATTGGGGGGAAAAAACAAAAACAAAAAAGCAAGTGTGATAGCTGAAAAACAAATTCCTAAGTCCCAAAGCGTAAGAGACTGGGTAATACTCATAAACTAGAAATGTGTTCTTCATCATCGAAAGCTACAAGTCAGCTACCCAACTGTGTGTGGCGGGTGTTAAATACTACACTAAACAGAACTATAGAGACTGGATGGGTGCTCAGTTGTTTCCTGAGCAGAAATTATTTATGCAACTTGCTTCCTCTGAAAGAATATCCTCCATGGCAAATTACCCTAGCTTGGTCACATCTGTGACGTCACTGACCTCACCCGGAGATTGCTGTTTAGGCAGAAAAGATGAAGATGAGAGCAATCTATTACATAAAGAATTAAAGGGAATTCTAAACGCTCTGAAATCTGTGAAATGGCAAAGCTCAGGAACTCTTCAAATAACAAGTCAGCTCATATAACATGAGAGTCCAGGGAAGGCAGTTCATATAATTCAAGGGAAAAAGAGGACTTTTGCAGCTAAAAATAACCCTTCAGAAGAATTTTAGAGGATTCTTTTTTAATCCGATAAAAGAAAAAGAAAAAAGAAGCCACGTTTCCCAAATCAAATTTCTAGTAAACCATCTAGCCTGGAGAAATGCTCTAGCTTCAGCTCTGAAAAGTTCTCAAGAGGATGGACTGAATTTTAAGAATTTTTTCTTTTGATGTGGACCACTTTTAACGTCTTTATTGAACTTGCTACAATATTGCTTCTGCTTTATGTTTTGGTTTTTTGGCCGTGAGGCATATGGGATCTTGGCTCCCTGACCAGGGATAGAACCCGCACCCCCTGCATTGGAAGGCGAAGTCTTTACCACTGGACCGCCAGGGAAGTTCCGAGGATGGACTGAATTTTAACTTAGGGAGATCAAGAAGGAAGCTAGATGTAGGTTTCTCTGAGACCCTACCAGCCAGGACCCACAAAGAACTCTTCTCCATCAACAAGTCCCAAATTGCTGCTCCAAGGCTTCACACTTTGTTGCCCACGGTCTCCTCTGCCTTAAGTGCCCTCCCCTCCTCGCCTCTATCCTTAAAACTCTAGCCAAACATGAAGCCAAACAAGGGTGCAAGGGTCAAAGCCAGACTGTTTGAATTTGAGTCCTGGTTCTAGCTGCAGGACCTATGCCCAGGGTCCTAACCTTTCTGGTCCTCACTTTCCTTTCCCTCAAGAAAACCCCAACTAAGCAGAAAGGCTAAGTTTTCTCTCCCACATCAGCCACAGCTGACTCTCCCCACCTCAGTAAAGGCTACCACCATCTACTCAGCTGCTCAAAACCAAGGAGTCCTTCTTCACTGCCCTTTCTTTTCACACATACAATCCCTCAGCAAGTGCTATCCGCTCTACTTCCAAAACGAACTCCAAATTGATCAAACTCTTCCTATTTCCACTGTTGCCAACCTTCTCCAAGCCACCAGCACCTCTCCAGAGCTCCTCTAAGTACCTCTTAACTGGTTTCCCAGCTTCTATTCTTGCCCTCTTCAATCTATCCTCCATACGAGAGCCAAAATGATCTTCTAAAAGCATCAATTAAATCTTGTTACTCCCTTGCTAAAAACTCAGTAGCCCACCAATTGCACTTAGAATAAAATTTGAATTCCTCCACTGTCTGGCCTCTGTCTACCTCTCTGTCCCCCTCTATTTCTCCTCCCTTCGCTATGTCCTCTCTAGGCTACTGGCCTCCTCTCTGTTCCTGAAATTCATCCATTTCATTCTTGCTCCGGGACTTTGTGCTTGCCACTTCCTCTGCCTGGAACACCCTTCCATTCAGTCTGTGTACCACTGACCCCTATCATTCAGCTCTCACTCAAATGCTGCCTCAAGTGGAGCTCCCATTGCCCCGTCCAATGCTGTTCCCGCTGCAGGACTCCCTGTCCCTCACCTCGCCCTGTTTTATCTTCTTCCTAATTCTTATCTTGACCTGCAATCGAATCAGTTACATGTTCACTTTTCACTCGTCTCTCCCCACTAAAACTTCAAGAGAACAGGGATCTTGACTCGTGTTCTCTTGTCAAGGAGCCATATTCTGGGGTCATGTATCCCGAACCTCATCAAAGGTTATTCACTTCCTAAATTACTTCATGGATTCCATTTGAGGAGGCAAAGCCCGGACCCTTTAATTCCCCTAAATCATGCAGCACCTCACCTTATACTCAAATAATTACTGAGATGAATTTAATTCTTCTTGAGTACCCTTAGGCTTTGCCAGTTACTCTAAATATTTCAATAAAAAATTCAACTTCTTTTGTCATTCCTTCCAAAATGCTTCCAGATACATGCCAGTAAACATCAGTCATCTTCTACTGGTCACAGAAAAACTTGAAGGATTAAGATCTACTTGGGGATAAGCTTAGTATCTTTTGAGGAAATTTTTTTAAATCTCAAGAAACTAAATTTAGAAATAACGATAATGGTCAGAAGATTAGAATTGAAAGCTGTGGTGCATCTTGAGCTATGTTAATTTTATTAGAAATTTAAAAAAAAACAAAAACTAATCTCCCTAGCAAAAGTGCATAACGGAATCATTTATCCATTACTCTAACATGTAATAGTAGCATTATTTTTCACATATTAATCTCTACGATTCTTTTTTTTTTTTTTTTTTTGTGGTACGCGGGCCTCTCACTGTTGTGGCCTCTCCCGTTGCGGAGCACAGGCTCCGGACGCGCAGGCTCAGCGGCCACGGCTCACGGGCCCAGCCGCTCCGTGGCATGTGGGATCTTCCCTGACCGGGGCACAAACCCGTGTCCCCTGCATCGGCAGGCGGATTCTCAACCACTGCGCCACCAGGGAAGCCCCTCCACGATTCTTCCTTTTCTCATCTCTCCCCTTCAATGTTTAACAAATATCCACAAATAAAAAACTGTTGTGTGATGAAGAAAGAAAAAAAAAAAGGAGGCTGCTTTAATCATAATATAATAAAACACAGCAAATACACCTCAACTTATTCAGTTCAATCCTGCAAGTAAGAATGTTATCCAGGCTTCCTTAAAATAGAATTCTTAGAAACACAAACAATTAACAGCAAATTCCTAACACTTCTGCCAGCTCCCATTTATCTTAAAACCCAGCTTTAACTTCCAAAAGCTGTGGACAACAGCATCCAGCCTTTTAAAATTCTAGCTCTTTCTTTGAGCTAGATTACAAATCTAGCTTAACAAAATGAAAACAAATTCGTCAAAACACTCAGACACCACCTTGAGAGCATAATTAAGTCTAAAGAGCTGAACTGGTAGCTAGGCATTTGTTTGGTAAGTAACATAACGTCACTTAATGTATTACAGTCATGATTTCTTAAAGAAAATATCAGGTATTAAGATCAAAGTTTGTATTAGTTTTAAAAAAAAAAAGAGGTATTTAATGATAATAGGTAAGTATGGTACAAGCATTTTCCCAGAGACACTTAGTATCTGCTATACCTTCCTATTTCAGAGGTCTCTCATCTCTGCTCCATATATCTTTATCCCAAACTACTCGAAAATTTTCATACATGGAGGAAAGACTGGATTTCTGAAACAGCCTGGACTGAAATGAGTAACAGCCGGAGCACCAATCCTGATTCTGTGACAAGATGCATGACTGACAAGCCACCTAACTTCAGTTTATTCATCTGAAAAAGATGGAATGGGATGAGGTGATTTCTACATTACCATCATCTTTGAAATTCTGTCCTTGTGAAAACTCATAAATAATTACAATTAATATACTAAAAATAGATGCAGAAAACACAAATGTCAATCAATAAAACCATTACTTCCTAAAAAAAGAGATGTAGTGTTCTCTCAAGGAAACGGGGACGGAGGATGGTGGGGGGGGAGTGAAGAACAGATTATGTCCGGCGCCTACTGGCGATCAAATTTCAAAGTTACTCTCATTTTGTCTCTGAAGTAAACTGCAGAAAAATCAGACTGCCGCTAACTGCATGTCTTAGGCTAGTCAGAAATAAATCCTTAGTCATTTGTGAAATCAGGCACAGGGACTGGCACATAGTAAGTACTCAAAAAAATTTGTTAAATGAATAAATTTATTCGTTTAAATTTGGACAAATACATATGCGGTTTTGCTTCTTACCTCAAGAGCCTAAGTTTTACAAATTAAAATGAAAAGAATTCAAAAATACTTCAAATGTTATACAAAGGAGAGGCAGTTGGGCAGCTGGCCTGTCTAGAATGATTTTCCAATGGCCAGACTCTCTTTAGCCTTTTTAGCTGACCAGGGCTACAGACCTGAGCCAGGCCACCACCTTCTCCTGGAAATGTGAAAACCTGAACAAGTTGGAAGTGACTGAGGTTGTTGGAGCATCATATAGAAGTGCCCTGGAGAGACAGATGATTCCCCGATGCAAAGTTCACGGACTTGCTCTGGTTCCCATCCCTGCAGAAAACAGGTATCCAGCTATTCCTTCTAGAAACTACTAAAATGTTCTTCCAATAGATTTCTTGTCATTTAAGAAAGAGTAGGATTCTGTTGTTTTCACCAAGATTAATTGTAATTAACATAGGGAAGGTACAGGACAATACAAATGTGCTGTATTGCTTTAACTGTAACACTACTGTTGAGACAGGAGCTACCAGCTACTGAAAATCTGTATAGCAGCACTTTGTCCATGTTACATGATTTAATCCTCAAGTAAACCCCATGAGGTAGGTGTTCTTCTTCCTGTTTCCCTAAGGGGACTCTAAGGGTTAAGTAGCTTGCAGGGCCCAAATCACAGGGTCCAAGTTCACATGCAGGCTGGTCTGACTTCAAAGTCACCAGGCCACATTGCCTTTACTATTATTATTTTTATTTTCAAACCCCCCTGGCTTTCAAAGGACTTTTCATAAATCTGAGTATTCAGAATTATAATTACTTATCCATGTGGCAGTTGATATGAAATCATTTATGTACTAGAGCCATGATTCTGAATATTAAATTTTTGAATGTTAAATTTACTAAATCTCTTCTATAAAGCCTTTGTATTCTTCTTCAGACTAGTTTCTTTTTAAAAGAAAAAGAAAAATGTGATAAAAACTTTTTTCTTGTAAATTTTCTCTGCTAGAAAAATCTTCAAACTTTATCTATTTTCTGTAAGAAACTTCTAGAAGGAAATTGGAATGGGCGAGAACTGTAAAATTAGGAAGGAAGTGAGGAAGAGAGAATCTAGTGCTAAGAGTAAACAATGCTGACAAGTCAGTATTGGCAGAGTCTCAGACATCTACACTACAGCTGGGGTGCTGCCTCAGAATGTAGGACACTGGCTAACAAGAACCCTAATCTAGGACACTCATTTGTAATTGAAATAACAACAGAAAAGATTAAAACTCAATCCCTTCTGAGCTGTAACACTGAGGACCAATGCATTATGGAAAGATCATGAAGGAAATGACTAGGGCAGATAACCTAAATGAAGATATTTCTGACTATACCCACTGGAAAAATTGTATTCCATTCAGAATGACGAGGTGCTTTATCTCATCCTGCATCCTCTTTCCCTTTCAGCCAAAACCATTTAGTGAGCACTTAACTGTATCTGCTATATAATGTACCCTGGAAATATACTAGTAAACAAGATATAATCCCCACACTGTGAGACAAATGAGTAAATAAACAGTTGTAATACTGTGTGATAGACCTATGATGGGTTAGGGTGCTCTGAGCCCATCCACAGAGACACCTATAGGATTCAATCTTGAAGTAATTAGAGCATATTTTAACAAAATTAAATAATTGGTTTTTTAAATGCCTCAGATGGTCCTTGATTTTAAATCATACTGACGTTTCTATTAAAAATAGAACAGCCTTGAAGTCACACAATTACTTTCCAAAACCCTGAAGATCCTTTAAGATCTTTCCTATAGGTTTTAACTTTTTAGTTTCCATCCATTCAAAACTCTTTGCCAATAAATAATTTGGCTATTTTATATATTTCATCCAAAATTTCAGAAACATTAGCTTTTATATTCCTTATTCCATCTTTTTGTTTAAAATAAACAAACATGTATTATTACATGTTACCACTGGATGTGGGAAGGGAGAGTGAATGCGGAGAATGGATTCTTTAAGTTGCTTACAATAAGCACATACTCCTTTTGTAACTGACAAACATGTACTTATTAATAATGCCACAAAGTCCACACACTGTTTGATGTGCATGTTTTCTATGGATCAACTACAGAGGTGCAAGTACACTAAAGTCATTTCATTGTGATTTAATTATTCTTGGGTAATAACTCTGGTAGTGACATTATAATTTTGTGGCTTGGCATTAAGCAGAAACAAGTATAAAACTGCTCTATTGGGCTTCCCTGGTGGCGCAGTGGTTGAGAGTCCACCTGCCGATGCTGGGGACACGGGTTCGTGCCCCGGTCCAGGAGGATCCCACATGCCGTGGAGCGGCTGGGCCCCTGAGCCATGGCCACTGAGCCTGCGCGTCTGGAGCCTGTGCTCCGCAACGGGAGAGGCCACAACAGTGAGAGGCCTGCGCAAAAAAACCCCAAAAAACTGCTCTATTTCATGTGCTCTGTCCCTTACTTTATTATAGTATATTCTATAAAATCTTGAGGGATAAAATTTGCCTCTGTGTACAGCTACTACAGAACACTCTGTTCCTTTCTCTCAGGGTATTATAATTCAATAATGCCAACTCGGATTCACATGGTTTTTCTTCTAAGCATTTCAAAGTGTTAGCCAGCCTTCATTCCATCTATGGTGCAACATTTCTGCATGGTATATTAGAAATAACTAGGGTAATCACTAACTTCTCTCAAATGTGTAGGAAAAAGTTGGAGAAGGAGTATACAAACTCTTCCTACGACCCAGACTCTAAGCCTTCAGTTGTAAAATTTAGAACCAAAACCACTCTTAGTTCTAGTCTCTTAATCTTTTCTCTTCAACCCATTTTTTCTTTCTAACCAATCCACTCTATTAATAGTTATGGAAAATCAAAGAAATAAATTCAACCAAACTGGCGAGGTTGACTATAACTTACAGCTAGAAGGTGTCGACGCTGTGGCTTCTTGAGCAAATTATCTAGTCCCTCTGAGCCTCAGTCTCATCACCTGTAAATGGGGATCAAGTTGCCTCTTTACCACCTGGAGGTGCTTAACAGCACAGAGGACGGGGGTCTGTAAATTTATCAAGCATCATAAAGACAATGTGTTGTTAATATAATAAATGCTCTTGACCATTTTTTGCTTGTTTAAAAATATTTATTATATCAACATACAATTTGAAGTATGGTATTCTGTATATATGAAAAGTATCCCATAGTGAGGTAAAAATGTTAAAACCAACTCGAAAAACATATCTAGTACAAACATGGCCATAAATATTCTAATGAACATTGTTATCACAACCAAATACAAGAAATAAACTAAACTCACTATGCCATGCACCCATTCGAGGGCCTGATTTTTGGTTAATTGCTCTTTATTCCTAATCAACTGCCTATCTCTTTATATCAATAACAAAGAGAAAAAACATACAAATTATTGCCATCAAATCATTGGTGCATAGAATCAGTTATGATAAAAACTGAACATTAATGTATGCATGTGTGAGATTACAACATCTGGCGTTTGGGAGGCTCTCAACAAACATTCCTTTCCTTAACCTCATATTCTTGTTACATCTAATAAGTTACTTGAAGTTTCCTCATAAAGAGCTATTTAGGGCACATGTACAATAAATTATAGCGGTGAATGGGACCAACTAAAATCCCTCTATGGTATAAGTCTGAATAGTAAGGCTAGAAAAGGAAGATAATTGTGATGCAAGAACTTGGAATTGGTACGGTCCAGTGATGAACTGTTTCCTGCACACAATATGCAATATAGAAAGAAATCAGTAAGAGAGAAGGGCAGGCCTCACTCCTGTCCTGTCATTGGGGCTGGTGAGCCAGGAGTCGCTGCAAACCTCTGCTGTGGGGTTCCAGAATTTAAATTGACCCTCGTGTTAGAGGTTATCAAGGCATCTGCCTGGCATCTGCCGGGCCTGTGCACAAAAAGTGGAAGAACAGAAGGCTTGGCAGGTAATGCCTCTACCCCTGTCTCAGGGACATTATGTCAGTCCCCAAAGGCCTCAGAAACTATCTGATGAGAAAGGATAAAGTATTTAAAGGCAGAGTTAAGTTAGGCAGACAGGAATGAGCATCCAAACGGTCACTCAGCAGCTATGTGATCTGGGTACATTAACTTCTCTAAATCTAAAGTGTGCTCATCTACACAACGGGGGCCACAGTGCTACCTCTCCGAGTTCGCATAAGTGTTCAAATTGAGGTGTGTAAAGTACCTTAACAGCGAGTCCAACATTACTATTACTCTACTATTACGATTATTGTAATTTCTAGGCAGAAGCAACATGACTCCAAAACACAATTACAGACTAACTCCACGGATAACCTAAAAGCTCTGTTAATTTTTTGAAGAACAGCACAACACAGAAAGAGATTCAATATTCAATAATGGAATGAACCAACTGGGATGGCTGGTATAATATATAAGACACCAGTTTGGGGAGGGTAGTAAGCGCATCCTCTAAGAAGCTTATAGTTGACAATTTTCTTTGCTGTATGTAAGTCATAAACAAGAAAGAGCCTATGGAAAAAGACCATTACTTAAAGTACACTTTAGACAATGGAACTATTTAAAGACTAATGATGTTTACTAGAAAAATCATACCCTCAGCCAGGTCATATGATATTTTATTTCTAGTACGGTTCCTACTTGACTCTGGCGTAGGTGTTCTGTATCTTTGCTAACCATAATTTGTTATTAGGCTGTTTCCTCACTTGCCATTTGGTTAGGTAAAAATGCAATATATTAATTTAATAAGAAATATAGTAACCAAAAAAGTTGATTATTATATGAGTCTTAGTTTGGGTTTCTCCGAAAGTAGAGCCTAAGACAAGGATGTGGGTGCAGTAATCTATTTTGGAGGTGATCCTATGAAACAAGAGTGAGAGATGGGAGGCATGAGACAGGGAAGGAAGAAAAGCTAAATCTACGAGCATTACCGAGGTCACTGCTAGAGACAATAGGGGACGAACTCTGCCGGTACCCACGAGAAGCATTTTAACTATCTCCCAGGATTGTAGATCTGGAAGACAGGAAGCCAGAGTGTTGACTCAGCCTGGTTGAGGACTGCCCCCTGGGGGAGGGGGAGGGGCACTAACTCCACTGCCCTTCCAGGCTGCGCTTGCAGAAAGACAGGGTGTACATGAGCTTGAGGTGGAACACCCGCAGTGGAAGGTGAGTCTGAATTTGCAAGACACCATCCATCACAGCCACAACCGAAATCAGAGGCCGACAAAGTGGATGTGCGCAAGGACCAGGGGCATCCGCTAGACATAAAATACCAAGAAGCTACATGTGAAAACAAGACTTCCCAGGTTCTTTCAAGGAATAAAGGGAAGGTACTCTTATTTTCACCTTCCCCAAATAGTTTTGAGAGCATCATTACCTAAAGTAGGTTTTAAAAGAGATTAAGTAGGAAAATAAAATCTTTGCATATTCCTTATTGTGGGCTTAAGTATCTAATTAGGTTTTATCTCCACAAAGAGGTTAACTGCAATATTATTTACAACAGCAAACCAAAACAAAAAAACCGTGAAGCAACCCAACTATCCAATAATACTGGAAGCGTTAAATAAATTATTAATCTATAAAATACAATTATTATGCATCCATTAAAACTGTTTTCAAGGGCTTCCCTGGTGGCGCAGTGGTTAAAAATCTGCCTGCCAACGCAGGGGACACGAGTTCGTGCCCTGGTCCGGGAAGATCCCACATGCCATGGAGCAACTAAGTCCGTGCGCCACAACTACTGAGCCCGTGCTCCTAGAGCCTGAGCTCCGCAACAAGAGAAGCCACCACAATGAGAAGCCCATGCACCGCAACGAAGAGTAGCCCCTGCTCGCCGCAGCTAGAGAAAGCCTGTGCCCAGCAACGAAGACCCAACGCAGCCAAAAATAAATAAAAATAAAATAAATAAATGTATTAAAAAAAGAAAACTGTTTTCAAGAAAGTATTTACCACACGAGGAAAGACTCATGATAATGATATCTGAAAGAAGTTAGATCCAAAACTACATATAATGTTAATGCATTTGTATAAAAGTATGAATAAATTTATTTATAAATAAATTTTTTTGTATTTCAAAACCAGCACTTTCATAACTATACATTTTCACTTCCTTTACACCAAATTTGGACTCTAATGCATCAGCTAACCAACTGTGGTTTGTTGCCCCCACCCCCCGGGCAGCCCAAGCACACGTGGAAATGTGTGGGGAGCCTTTCTCAGTTGCCGTATCGACTGGCGGGTGTTACAAACATGACAGCTAAACAGAGACGCTAAACATTCTGCAATAAACTAAAGAGAACAAAAACCCGCCTTGCCAAAACACTAACAGTAAAAACCATGAGCTAAGGAATAAACACTTAGAATGATCCTATGCCAGACAACAGCTCAGTTTTGCAAGCATCGGTGCCAGAAGGCTGAAGGAAATTTGGACTACGATTTGCATATATCACTACTATTTTATAAAACTGAGTGGAGATGGGTACCTCAAAATGCTAACACTAGTATCACAAAGCAGAGAGACTACAACACCATGGTTGGGACAAAGAAGGAAATCAAGACAGGTGCAAAGGGTGGTGACTTTTTAACATGAAAGTGCATATTTAGGCTTCTGCCAACTGAACATGCATATATTCAGTTGCAAATCAAAAGAACAAAATTAAACCCCATGTTCCAAACACAGAAATTCATAATCACAAATTGTGTCCAACAGATGAGGTATTGTTTGCAATTTTATAACATGTTCTTACTTTCTTGGAAAGGAACAAATCCACATAAAGTATATTATACACCATTTGTACTTCTGACTTCAGTACATGTTTTTAAGAACATGTTACGTACAAACATGACTGTGTACAGAGAAAGGCTGTAAGGAAAATAGCAAAATATTAGTATGGTTATTCCTTAGTGGTGGAATTATCAGAGGTTTTCATTTTCTTCTTTACTGAAATTTTAAATGAAAAACATAAGTCTGCAACGCCCTCAAGAAAATCCCAAAGTCAGCAAAACAGGCTAAGTTACACGTGTTTAAGGTTAGTGTCAAGTCCAAATGAAAGCAAAGTAAGCTCCGTGAAAGGAAGGATGACAAGATTCAGAGCTGAGCTACGTCCTCATAGTTGGTTATCTGCTGGGCAGTAAGTGGCTCAGACCATGGACAATACAGCCCCACTGTGTATTCTCTACTAGAGGTAAGGTACTATCAAGACTCACTGGCAAGGGACTTCCCTGGTGGCGCAGTGGTTAAGAATCCACCTGCCAATGCAGGGGACACAGGTTTGAGCCCTGGTGCAGGAAGATCCCACATGCCGCGGAGCAACTAAGCCTGTGTGCCAAAACTACTGAGCCTGTGCTCTAGAGTCCATGAGCCACAACTACTGAGCCCACGTGCCACAACTACTGAAGCCCGCGTGCCTAGAGCCTGTGCTCCGCAACAAGAGAAGCCACCGCAATGAGAAGCCTGCACACGGCAATGAAGTGTAGCCCCGGCTCGCTGCAACTAGAGAAAGCCCGCGTGCAGCAACGAAGACCCAACATAGCCAAAAATAAAAATTAATTAATTAAAAAAAACCTCACTGGCAAGACTTTTAAGATTCATACAAGCAAAAGGTACAGTAGTCAGGATAGTACACATAATGAAGACCTAAAGTTTGTTCTTCTACTAAGATAAAGCAGTAAAAATAGCACATAAAATTCTCTAGCAGGAGGTAGTTAAAATTTAAGCAAAGCTGATTACTGGGAAAGGAAATAATTAGAAAGGTAATTTAGAAATATGCACTAAAGGGGAAAAACAAGTATCAAAATATTCAGTCATTTATTCCTTTATCAAGTGTTTGCTGAGTGAGAACCCCAAAGCGCCATGCGTCTATCACTCCTCATTTTACTTGTATCCTCTTTGAACTTAAACTTTTGGTCTATGCCCTCTGTTTCATAAGTTTCTACTCACCATGTTGGAGGTACTTCCTTTTCTTGCCTAAGTGGACATGACGGTGCATAAGTGATGACACCTGTTGCTCACTGAGCTTGGGAACTGATATGAATGGCAGCTGTCACTAGTCAAGAGTGTCCTCTCCCTCAGCACTACATGTAGTGACCCTTCTCAGATGTGCCCTTGGAAGAAAAAAAGAGTCTTTCACAGGGACTTCCCTGGTGGCAGTGGTTGGGAATCCACCTGCCAATGCAGGGGACACGGGTTCGAGTCCTGGTACGGGAAGATCCCACATGCCGCAGGGCAGCTAAGCCCATGCACCACAACCACTGAGCCTGCACTCTAGAGCCCGCGAGCCACAATGACTGAGCCTGCACGCCACAACTACTGAAGCCCGTGTGCCTAGAGCCTGTGCTCCGCAACGAGAAACCACCTTCATCCTTGTGGGCTTATATCTCTTTTTTATTCCTGTAGTCTTCCTTTCTTAGGGTTTCAGAAGGAAACCATTATGTATTTGTTGAACCTGCCATTTTTTACTGGACGTCACTCTCAAATCTTCTGTTAGGGACAAATTGTTTGTGTCCCCCCCTCCCGCCCCAAATTCATATGTTGAAGCCCTAACCCCAAATGCAATGATATTAGGAGGTGGGGCCTTTGGGAGGTAATTAGGTTTAGATGAGATCTTAAGGGTGGAGTCTCCATGATGGCACCAGTGCCCTTAGAAGAGGAAGAGACACCAGAGCTCTCTCTCTCCGCCACGTGAAGACAGCTGTCAGCTACCCAGGAAAAGGGTCCTCACCAGAACCAAATCTGCCAGCACCTTGATCTTGGACTTCCCAGCCTTCAGGACTGTGAGAAATAATGTCTGTTGCTTAGGCCACCCAGTCAGCGGTACTTGTTATAACAGCCTGAAATGACTAATATACCATGAGACCAACAAAATTAATGAGAGAAACAAATTAACAAGCAGTCTCTTTTAAATGACAGTCATTTTATTCTCAAATTTTCACATCATGAGTCTAGTCCAGAAGATGAGGAGAATTCTGCTACAAAATGACCCTTTTCATTTTAATCACTTGATCAATGTAGCATAATCAGAGGGCTTTATTTTCTTATAGCCTTCGCTAGCAATGGAATTTAAAATGCCCCAGTTTGCCATCTGCTTCATTTTCACCAGCATGAGCAATACCAATAAAAAGAAATAGCCTTCAAACGTCAGCCTTTTTTTTTTTTTAACAGAGGAAAAGAAATACATGCCTAGACTATGGGTTCTATTTGAATCACAGTGAGATTTGGCCCTAATTTCCAGAAATCTTGACTCATGTGATACAGAAGCAACTGAATTACTCCTTTTACTTCCCTATTAAGTTTCTATTTAAAAAAAAAAAAAGGGGGGGGGGAATGTCAGAATTGTGTAAGCATCCTTGGTAGATGGGGAAATAAAACTTCCCCGGATTTCTCAGTGCTCCTGTAAAAAGCCCTAGCCCTTTGAGACATGGAAATATATATAATATAAAGATAACGAATGTTTGCTTTCACATTGCTTATATGCATTTCACTTTTCACATACCCTAAGGATTAGATCTATAGCCATCTGTCTAGTTAATTGCTCTGATCTGAAACGGATGATAAAACTTTCTTATCTCCATAAGAAGCCAAATAGTGACAGTCCAGACTAGGCCCATTGGCTGAGTTCCCAAAGTGCCAGGAAGACTGGAGAACTATCTCCAGAGAGCTACGTCTACCTCTCTAGGTATTTACAGAAGCCCAGGCCTTGGAGACATCTCCTGGGCATAAGAACCTTCAGGAATGCTTAACCTGCCCTCACAAAGATGCATGTACATTCTAAAAGGTTAGGGTCAGAACCCAGGTCACTTTCCATCTTATCTCAAAGGAGCAAAGGTTTTCCTCCCTCCTTTTGTGAGGGGAGGGGAGGGACTGTCTCTAAAAGAAGAAAATACACTGTTCTCTGTCTCTCACAGTGGGGTGAAACCTGCCACCTCCATAGAGAAATTCCATGAGCTTTCATGCGCTGCCTGTGGGCCCCGGTATAGGGGCCCAATACTGCGATGGTACCCCGCTTGTGGATCTGGTTGTATGAATAAAGAACTCTATTGCCTGACCCAGATGCCGCATCTTTCTACAGTACACACACACACACACACGCACACACATATCAATCACATAACTACACCAGCAGGCTAGCAACTCAAACCCTTCAAAGTTCCTAACAAAACAGTCCAGATTAGCAGACCTAAGAGCAAACAGGCAAGTTAGAAAAGGAACATCCACTAGGAAGCAAACGAGACTCCCTCAGTATATTTTAGATTAAGTCTAACAGGAAAACCCTTTGCAGAGGTGAGAGATTCATACAGTATCATGGAATTAAAACATATAATAAAAACATGTCTCAAAACCCCTCAAGATCCCCCATGGAGGGGCCGTGGGCCTCTCAATCCTAGCCCATCCTAAGTAGACCCTGTTCTCCAAGCTAAGTTCAGGAATCAGGGGTTTTCCCAGCCCCCTCTCAGACCTACTCCGACCACTAGCTAGTAGGGCTCCAGGGATGTCTAAATACCTAATGCAATGTTTTAGTCCCAAAGAGCTGATAGCCTTTAAATCAGTGTGGGCTCCCCCAAGCATCAGACGGATGATTGTGTTGGACTCATCTTTAAAATAGCTTTGAATCTACGAGTCGACCATTTTACTACAATAGCACCAAAACAGGAGAAGGAGGAAAATGTAGGCTACTCCTGGTGTCTGGATGAGAGGTGGAATCTATTACAGGGATTGAACACTAGTAAGGCAAGGCAAATGCTGCATCTGAGCTGCTAAGGCTCGGACTCTAGGCCACCTAATTCCATCCCTTCTTTTTCAGACAAGGGCACCGGGGCCCCAAGAGGTAAAAGGACTGCTAAGGTAATACAAGTAGTGGCAGAACTAGAGCTAGAACCCAGGACTCTTGAATCACGATAAAGTACTTTTGCTATTTAATCACTAAAACTCTGCATTTCCTATAGCAGAAATGGGTTGTTCATCACAGCCTGGACAATACATCCCTTAAGCCTCTGTCCAGTGAGCAACCTTCTGACTGACTGGCATCTCCAAGGTACCCCAATACAAGGAAAACACTATCTGACATACAATAGTTCTCACTACCAATTCACGTTCACGTGGTTTTAATAAGAGGTCTCAATTTGGCCAGCACAGCTCAGCTCTCACTGGGGCTGGACCAGTCCAGTGAACCCATAAAACCAAGATTTTTGAATCCAAGAGACCACTCAGAGGATCCAGCAGAGAACATTCTAAGGTAGAGCTGCCTCCAAGGAACTTCTAGACAGCCTTCCCTAACACTAATGCAGTATAAAGACCCTAGATACTCTAAACGCGTGCTTTGGGGCTAAAAATACTTAACTCCAGAAAAAAAAGACTGCAAAGTTGTTTCCAGTAGCTCTGATGTTTTCCATAGCTCCCAAGACTTACTCTGTCATGTAAGACATAGAGCCAAAAAAGGTCCAAGAGGATCAGACAACCCTGGGAGGGATGGAAAGGGGTCTTGAATGGAAATGAGGTATTATGAGTTTCACCTGATTTGACATTCAATCCTCAGCAAAGCTCAGCACTTAGTTAAGGCTTCAAATTCCACAGCAAGCCATGATATCCAATTCTGTTCTTGGACCACAGGGCTTAATTGAATATCCAGCATTAAAAGTGCCTTCTACCTTCTCCACTTTCACCTTTTTTCTCCAAATGAAGTGATAGCTGGCTGGTTGTTGTTTCTTGTTTTTTTTTTTTTTTAACATATTAAATGTCAAGGACAGTCAATGCCTTTTCATCCCAAAGTTAAAATATAAGCATTCTTCAGAGATGATAAATGTCCACCCTATTTATTCTGACACAACACTTGGCTGATGTAGAACGGCTGACTGACTATATTTTGAACAGCTGAATACAGATTGGTCTATTGAAATACGTTCACAATTTATTTCTTTTGATGCCAATTCAGGGAACAAAACAAAATAAACCATTTGACTGCGGAAAGAAAACTGCATGTATGTATTTTAAAAGTAAAAGGAATTCAGTGAGAGAAGTCTTAGTTTTAAGTTCTTAAACAAATCCTTTTATTTTTTTGAGATTTTTTTGATGTGGACCCTTTTTAAAGTCTTTATTGAATTTGTTACAATATTGCTTCTGTTTTATGTTTTGGCTTTTTGGCCACGAGGCATGTGGGATCCTAGCTCCCCGACCAGGGATCGAACCCACACCCCCTGCATTGGAAGGCGAAGTCTTAACCACTGCCAGGGAAGTCCCTGAACAAATCCTTTTTAATCAGGCCTCAATGGCAATATGAAAAACCAAGGGCCCAGATCAAAAGTAAAAGAGAAGGTGATCCAATGTTCCTGAGATCTAAACTCACTCCAGAAGACCCTCGTTCATAGTTACTGCAGTAGCAGGTCCTCCCCACTGTCCCTCTGTCCCAATTTGGGACACTTCTGGTGGTCGCCCCCTTCCATCCGAACTGCAGGCTGAGCTTCCATGTCTTTGTGAGGAGTTCTCTCCAGGGGGCTAGTCAGGGGGCTGCCTTTCCTGCCCTCTTTTTTTTTTTTTTTTTTCTTGTTTTCGTTTTTTGGCCACGTTGCACGGCATGTGGGGTCTTAGTTCCCTGACCAGGGATCAAACCCGCACCTTCTGCATTGGAAGCACAGAGTCTTAACCACTGCCAGGTAAGTTCCTCTCTCCCTCTTTTTAATGCCAGCCAGTGTCTAGCCCTGACAATAATGCCTCCATGCTGCCCCTCACGCTGCTCCTGGAAAGCTGAGGAATCTCATGCAAATAGGTCACCAGGTAGACTGCTGCGACATTCCTGAAGGATACATGCAAACTGGACCCCACTGTAACCCTCACAACAGAACCACACTTTTCAGCACCCTGCAGGGAATCTAAGAAGTGATTTTTAAGGCAGATATCTACTGAGTGCCCGAAATCCATACAGACTGTACACCATGGTAAACGCCCTGTTGTAGAAATTCTCAGAGATCTGCTAAATTTAGAAGTGGCAGCCTGCAAGGCAGCAGGTGTCATTAAATGTAAATGGAAGAAGTAAGGCTACACCTCTTCCCCCAGGCTTTTCTGCTCCGGTGAGAGGAGCAACACCTGGCCAATTACTGTGTCTGCCAATAAGTTGACAAGTACTTCTGGAGGGCTGACACTACCCCTGGACTGGCTACACGTTCAAAAGACAGAGAGGCAGCACCAGGGAAATTTGCACAAACTTAAATTCTGCCTCCCTGACTGTACCTCTCTGATAAAATGCTAGGGAGTAATTGAGCTAAATGATCTAGAAAGTATACTTACTGTCATGTATTACAGAAAAATTCAAAATGGCGAAAACTTCTAATGTGGCATCATTAGCTCACTTTATGACTAGATCCAAGGTAGGAGATATAATGTATATTGCACTGACAATCTTATAATCAAGTTCTCTCAATTATAGGGGCTGTTTACAAATAAATCTTCTCCATCATTCTGAATAACAACATTCACTTTGGCGTTCTAAATAAATTCTACTAACAATCATCATTTCATGCTTTGGATGCTTTATCTGACCAGTATTACATGCAGACACAGAAAGGAATGGGATACGTGTACTTCTCAGAAGGCCCAGAAGTGACCTCAAATAATCATTCAGTCTCCATCTTACATATACTTGAAAGGCAACAGGGCTGCCCCAGATGGGTCTTCAAGTTCCAATAGTTGCTTTACCCAACTTTGTGACAAAACTGGAAATAAAGAGTGTTTGGTATCTTTCCCCAAGTTTGCTTTTCAACAGAGGACTGGACTACACTGTTTCTTTCTTTCTTTCTTTCTTTTCTTTCTTTCTCTCTCTCTCTCTCCCTCTCTTCCCTCCCCCTTCCTTCCTCTCTTTCCTTCTTGCTTTCCTCCTTTCTTCCTTCCTTTTTCTTTCTTTTGATACAGCTTGTGGGATCTTAGTTCCCCAACCAGGAATAGAACCCAGGCCCTCGGCAATGAAAGCATGGAGTCCTAACCACTGGACCTCCAGGGAATTCCTAGGACTACAGCAGTTCTTAACACTCTAGTGATTCCCTGTACATTGTCCCCAGTCTTGAGGGAAAGCTCCTGTTTTTCCTCAATTATGTAGAAAAATATTGATTGACATGAAATAAGATGTGTGTGTTTATACTTGCACACACATACATGCTCCAGCCTTGAAGTGAGTACTGGCACTTTTGGCACTGAAAGAAACATTAGTCTGCTGCCTGGAAAAATGAAGAAAACACTAAACCATGTCCCAAGTAAGTGCCTAAAAAGGGCTGAATTTATAACACAGAACATATCTTGATGTTTTTTCCTGGCTCTCTTACTTTCAATATCTCCACACATACGTTACTACTTTTAAATTCTTCCCGTGACTGATGGAGAAAAAGCATAAGGGAACTTCCTGGTGTGATGGAAATATTCTACAGCTTTATAGAGGGATAGGTTACACAGGTCTATGTCCTGTCAAAACTCATAAGCTGTGCACACAGGATGTGTGTGTTTCATTGTATGTAAACTTTACCTGAAAAAGAACTATAAGCAGATATTGAACTCTAGGGAGTAGCTTTTCTAAGCAGTGGCACAGAATGCTTATTTGAAAACTTCTATTTTATGCACATTCAAGGCTTGACCAAATTAAATAAATTGATGAGCTTTGACAGGGCGAGAGAGAGTCATGGACATATACACACTAACAAACGTAGTAAGGTAGATAGCTAGGGGGAAGCAGCCGCAAGGCACGGGGATATTAGCTCGGTGCTTTGTGACAGCCTGGAGGGGTGGGATAGGGAGAGTGGGAGGGAGGGAGAGTGGGAGGGAGGGAGACGCAAGAGGGAAGACATATGGGAACATATGTATATGTATAACTGATTCACTTTGTTATAAAGCAGAAACTAACACACCACTGTAAAGCAATTATACCCCAATAAAGATGTTTAAAAAAAAATTAAATAAATTGAAATAATACAGAGAGGTTCCTCACTGTTAGATATGCACCTTTGGTGTTAGATTGGAATTGTTGGTATCAAATATGTACTCATGGTATATGTGTGTGTGTGTGTTACATAAAATATACATACTGTGTTATACAGGAATAGTGTACATATATTTATTTATTATTTATTTTTCTAACTAGCTTGGTCTTCAACTGGTAGCAACAGCTACAATTGGTAGCCAGGAACACACAAAGCCGCCAGATCTTGGTTTTTAAATCACCATTAGGCACTAAAAGAAACCTGGATTCTTTGGAGGAAAAGCTAAGTCCAAGGTTATGGCAGCAAAAACACAAAATGAGCCTAGAACATCTTGTTGCACCACAAAGTAAGGGAGCAATCAGAGAATGTGAGAACTCACCAATTAAACAGAAAAATTCCCCGAGCTAAAGGACACGGTCTCCAGATTCAAACAGCCTACCAACAGCCAGCACTATAAAGATATTTGCCTCGGGCTCATCTTTACAAAACTTCTGAATGTCAAATTTCTCTGTAGGGCAAAGGCCCCGTAAGCTTCCATAAATTAAAAAGAAAAAATTGCATACGAAGAACCAAGAAGCAGAGTGGCACTGGATTTAACACTGGAAGCTAAAATATAATGGAGAAATGCCTCCAAAACTCCGAGGAAAATGCTTTTCTTTCCAGAGTTCAATACACAGCTAATGCAAGCAAACTACTCAATGTAAAGTCTTTAAAATATTTATCACTCGTGGGGCTTCCCTGGTGGCGCAGTGGTTGAGAGTCCGCCTGCCGATGCAGGGGACACGGGTTTGTGCCCCGGTCCGGGAAGATCCCGCATGCCGCGGAGCGGCTGGGCCCGTGAGCCATGGCCGATGAGCCTGCGCGTCCGGAGCCTGTGCTCCGCAGCGGGAGAGGCCACAGCAGTGAGAGGCCCGCGTTCCGCAGAAAAAAAAAAAAAAAAAAACCACACAAAAAAACTTTACAGAGCAAATTGGAGACAGAAGTATGGGGCCAGAGTGAAGATAGCTGAATCCTCATCTTCCACAGAAGTCAACAGAAAGTGCCTAAAACTGAAATGTCAAAGGACAGCAATATAAGCATATCATTTAGAGCCATGATGGTAAATCAAGCCTGTCAGCTAAAAAGATGAAGTGCCTGCTTTTAGGAAATGATGTTTTCACAGCAACTTGTATAACTATTTGACTCCTAATGATTGCACGTATAAATCCAATAAAAATAAAAACTAAATTTTAAAAACTCAATTGGTTTTTTGCCCTTTACTCTCTTTCACAGCCCTTCCAATAAAAAAGTTCAATTTTAAAATTCCATAAAACAGCTAGATTAGATGGAAACTGCATTAGATGTAGTTTTCACTATTTTAATGAAACAATATTTTAAAAACTGGATTAGAAAGGACGTAAACTATAAGCAAACAAAAGCAAAAGGAAGCCAGGTATAGAGCAACGACAACATCGCAAGCACCTTACTGTTCACAAAGTACTTCCAAATGTACCCCTAATTCATAAAAATTCCCAAAGGTGGAGAAACTGGGGATCAGAAGGTTACTAACTTATTGTAAGAATTAAGAGAAATCAGACGTATGATATTACTCAGCATAATTCTAACAGCCTTCCAGTAGAAAATTTTGAAAGAATATTCCCTCCTCATAAAATGACAAAAACAAAACTGATAAGAATTTGTTGAAGGGAACTTCTCCCTAGTTAAAGAAAAGAAACACCGTAGGGAGCCTTCCACCAGATGAATTGTCAATGGTAATTTTTTTGGATCTGTATCAACTAGAGGGAAGAAACACAAAATGTTCCTAACATTCTTATGATAAAGCAGCTCTGAATACAGGCCGTGTCTAAGAAAGAAATAGTAGCATTCCTACCTGCTCAGGCACGTGGACAAAAGTCAGACAAGGGAAGTAACATGTATTGAGCACCTACAAGGTGCCCGGTACTATTCCAGGCCCTGGGGATACGAAAGGGACATGATCCCTGCCCTCATAAAACCTACTGATCAGCAGAGTTGAAAGAAAGAAAGACACCATGAGAAATGTGATTAAAGTTCAACCAGGAGTTACTCTTAGGCAACACCAGTGAAAAGACAATTCCATAAAAGAAAACCTGTCTACATCTTAGTCTCCATATCCCAGAACACGAGGTAGTGACTGAAATGAAGGTTATTTGTAGAACTTTGGCCAAGATGCCTAAACCGAAAGGCTCTCTCTATTGCTTTGAACTAAAGCAAGCAGGGTGAAAGCTAAGGTATCGAGCACAGCATCCATGTCTGCAGAGAGAGGGAAAACACTGAAGCTCCAAGTACTTGAATGTTATTCCTACAGAATAACTAAGAACCAAGAAGACAGACTGCAGACAGACCGCCTTCAAAGTTACTCCTACAGGGGAGATAAATGCCAGCATGTAGATACTGAGTCAGACCAAGGAGTCAAAGCCCTCCGCCCTGCCTTCTGACAAACAGGGTTCTCTGGAACAGGGGTCCCCAACCCCCGGGCCATGGACCGATACCAGTCCGCAGCCTGTTAGGAACCGGGCCGCAGAGTAGGAATCTGCCGCTCTCCATCGCTGCCCGTCGCTCGCCTTACCGCCTGAACACCGCCCCCCCACCCCCCGCCCGTCGAAAAACTGTCTTCCATGAAACCAGTCCCTGGTGCCAAAGAGGTTGGGGACCGCTGCGCTGGTACATCAGCCCTACTCATCCACACAAGGCAGGACTTGTTGGGCCAGGCATGGAATTCACCCTGAAGCAAAAGGAGTGGCTAAAGACCATATACTTTAGGCTCCACCTTCCAAAGAAATTTATGAGAGCAACAGTGGCTGTCATTTGGAGGACTGCTAGAAGAACGCCAACATGGCTACACAAAAATAACTTCCAAAAGCACAAAATATTCGCTTTAAAGAAGACTGGCACTTAAATCCTGGGAACCTCACTAGTCCGTTAGCCTGTTCACTACACCTTTCTGCTTTTTTTACCCAGGCACTCTTACTGTCAATCAATGGTTTTCAAAGCATGTTTCAAGAAATCTGCAGAGGTGCCCCACAAACATGGAGGGATGACCAGACGGAAAGACCAGACACATCAGAGTCTGGAACCCCAGCGCCATTCACCACAGGTGTCCATTTCATCTGTTTTATATTTGGGGTTTCAGAAACAGACTCACAGACATTGAGAACAGACTTGAGGTTACCAAGGGGGAGAGAGAGGGGCAGGGATGGATTGGGAGTTTGGGATTAGCAGATGCAAACTATTATACAGAGAATGGATAAACAACAAAGTCCTACTGTATAGCACAGGAAACTATATTCATTATGTGTTAAACCATAATGGAAAAGAATACGATAAAGAATGTATATATAGTGACTTCCCTGGTGGCGCAGTGGTTAAGAATCCGCCTGCCAATGCAGGGGACATGGGTTCGAGTCCTGGTCCGGGAAGATCCCACATGCCATGGAGCAACTAAGCCCGTGCACCACAACTACTGAGCCTGAGCTCTAAACACCGCAAGCCACAGCTACTGAAGCCCACGTACCTAGAGCCTGTGCTCTGCAACAAGAGAAGACACCACAGTGAGAAGCCCGCCCACCGCAACAAAGAGCAGCCCCTGCTCACCGCAGCTAAAGAGAGCCCGTGCGCAGCAACGAAGAGCCAACACAGCCAAGAAAAAAAAAAAGAATGTATATATAACTGAATCACTTTGCTGTACAGTAGAAATTAACACAACATTGTAAATGAACTATCCATCAATAAAATAAATTGAAAAAAATATGTATTTGGGGTTTCATCCAAACACAGCCCTTGAAAACAAGATTCCAGTACTTAAATTTGAAAATCTTTTAATTCTAGGTTGTTTATACCTTGTTAGATTCCTAATGGTTTACCAGGTAGTCATAAATAAAATAGGGGAATAAATTGTTAAGAATAAAATACGTCTAAAAACTAACTAACTTTAGGGCTTCCCTGGTGGCACAGTGGTTGAGAGTCTGCCTGCCAATGCAGGGGACACGGGTTCGTGCCCCAGTCCGCGAAGATCCCACATGCCACGGAGCGGCTGGGCCCGTGAGCCATGGCCGCTGAGCCTGCGCGTCCAGAGCCTGTGCTCCGCAACGGGAGAGGCCACAACAGTGAGAGGCCCGCGTACCGCAAAAAAAACTAACTAACTTTAAAAGAAAAATGTTAAAATACAACTTAAAAAGTCACTTTTTAAAAAGAACAGGGACTTCCCTGGGGATCCAGTGGTTAGGATTCAGCGCTTTTACTGCCAGGGCCTGGGTTCAATCCCTGGTTGGGGAACTAAGATTCTGCAAGCCACACAGCATGGCCAAAAATAATAATAATTTTTAAAAATAAAAAATAAATTAAAAAAATAAAAAGAACAAATGTAAAAGGGCACTTTTTAAGTGAATCAGAAAGTCAAATGTGAAATGTTAAGAAAGAAAGTATCTGGACCAAGAGGTGCTTCTAGTTTAATGTTTTTCCTGGATTATCTGAACCAGTTTATGTTTTAGAAAACATAAATTCACTCAAGGATGTCAGGAATTTTATATGAGAACTTGAAATGCAACTGAGAACTGTTATGGTACAGCTGCATTATGGAATATTATGCAGCCTTTAAAAATTATGTTTAACAGTTTTACTAATATGCTAATAACTGCACAAATCTTATTACAAATTTTATTACTTTGGTGTAATTAGTTTAAAATGACATTTATCAATATTTTCACTTATATCTCATTTTTAAGTTTTAAATATTCTCCTAGATTTTCTTCTAGTACTTCCAAAGTTTCTCATATTGAGTTTTTCAAATCATAGGAAGTCTATCTTGTGAATGTATTAGGTACAAACTTACACTTCTTTATTTCTCCAAATGGATAATCAATTATCCCCAGATCACTGACTGAATAATCTACCCTTCTCTTACTGGTCTGAAATGCTACTTTTATAATATACTAAATTCCCATTAGTATATAGTCTGTTTCTTTACTCATTCTTCTATTCCCTCATCTGTTTAGATATTCCTGAACCCGATACTACACTTAATTATGATAGTCTTAGATGACATCTGTTAGGACAAGTCCCTCTCATTTTTCTTTTGCAAAATTTTGACTATTCTATTTTTTTCCAAACGAATTTCAAAATTAGTTTATCAGGTTCCATGAAAATCTTACTGCACTGACATTACAGGTTGATTTATCAATCATTATTTATGACCCCATTCAGTTCCCACAAAATATGGAATTACCAAAAATGACAGACATAATTTAAAACAGGTGTTAAAAAATAAAAGCCAAGAATTGGTGATGTTTGGCCAATGAAAGCTATCCCAGTGAGGCATAAAACTTGGCTCTTGTCTATGACAGGCATGGCAGGAAAAAAGGTCAGACTGACTTACTTCACTCTTATCACCCAACAGAAAAGGAAGCAGTTTGTCAGGAAAGGAATTTTTGCTAGTCCTGAACTAGGAAATGTAACCCTTCCTAAGGGATAAACATAGCAGACGGAATCCTCAATTTGGGGGTGAGGGTAAAACAAGATTTTCTTTCACTTGGCCATCTAAAAGTTATGATTTCAGCATCAGAGGCAACTACCAAAACCTCAGCAGAAAACAGAAATGTCAGTTCAGCTGCCACGGAGTAAGACACAACTGAGTTTACTGACTCAAATGCTGAGCTCATTCTCACTGCAGTCACACGCAATTTCTAGGCTGCTGCCCAAGGAAACAGAACAAGTTACCTGACGGTTTGCGTCACAACAGCGAGACAACAAACACACATCTATCGGCTGCAAAATTTCACCCTCCCTTTGATATGTCACCTGTTAGCATGAATATTTTTAAAGATGAGAAATAGGTGATACATTTTTCAAGATGTAGTCTTACCAGTTCCATCACAATTCTACCTGGCCCTTCAGTTGGGGCATTAAGGTGAAAGTTGTGATTTGGCTTCTAGGACCTTAAGGTGAAGGTAACAGCTCAACTTAGTTTTGAAAAACCAACTTCTTACATTACAAACAAATTAACCTTTTCAGATCTGTCCCTTAGATACTGGATGTAGCTCTTTAAAGTTTCTGTATTTTAGATCATATTATAGCCATTAACCACTTAGGATTTTGCTTCTAACTATTTCAAACATATCAACTGAAACAGCTTAGAAGTTTTCATTTCTACTGTGTTCGTTTTCCAGTACAACAAAGGCAGCAAAATTACTACTTATAATGTCTGAGAAAAGAAATAAATACTTTTGAATTTAATTCATTTATAAAGTTTCCAGCATAGGCTTATATGTGTTTTTATACGTGCCTAAGTCTTAGAAAAAGATTATGATCTCAATAATGATGCAATACTTAAAACACAGCTTTATAATTTAGTCATTTAGTCACTGTTTCTTACTAAAATCTAGAACTCTATCTTTTAAAGGAATAAGCTGAGTTCCATAAACTTTTGTTTCAAGGTTGTTGTGAAAGTAATTTTCAAAAGTTTTTTGTTCTGTTACAGGAATTTGGTTATTTCTCCGCCCATCTAATTGTCATTTTCAGTCAGACTTCAAGTATTTTTGTTTTGACTCAATCTCTGGATAAAGTTCTTTTGTTTGTTTGGGGGTTTTTGTTTTGTTTTTTTTAATTTTTAACAGCTTTATTGAGGCTTAATTTACATGCCATAAAATTCATTAATTTCAAGTATGAAACAATCAATGATTTGCAGTAAATTTATAGAGTTGTGAAACCATAAGTTTGGTAAACTTCAAGTTGACTATAATACATAAACCTCTTCTACGTGGCAGTGGTCAGGGCTTTTGCACTGACTCATAGTTGCCTATGAATGAATTTAAAAGTCAGCTCTCCTTCCTCACATACATTTATGGCCATTTATCAGAAAAGCATCATAAACTGACCTATCCACAATGTCTATGATAAAATGTCCCCACTTCGATGTGTGCCCTTGAGTAATACAAAGCCTGCACAACTCTACATGGTGGTCCTGCTTTTCTTTAAATGTGAGGTTTAATCAGAGTCCCAACAATAAAATACGCTATGGAGGAAAAGCAGAAATTAATCTCCACACCTTGAGTTCCTAATCCAGAATTATACACTTCAAAGTACAAAACAGAAGTCTCACATACGGTCCCTGATCTCAGAGAACGTCTAGGCTAACCGAATTAACAAGTACAAAACATGGGGAAAATCAACCCAGTGTATAATAGAATCAATGACGACACAAACAGTGGAATCAAGCATCAGTGGCAATCCACCACCCAGAGCTAACGCGTGTGAAGAGAACAGAAGGTCGGAGGCGGGGCTCCAATGGGCGGGACCTGGATATTCAAAAAGATGGAAGTGGATATGAAAGTCAGGGCACCTTCAAACATCAAGCTGCTTTTTCTTGCTACTTGTCTTACCCATTTTGATCATCCAGGAATTAAGAGAATTTCCTCTGTAGGGGTAATCTGGGGTTTGCCCAAGTCTAGGTATTATTTTTGTGCCCCCAAAGGGAGAGGAGAAGACTGGGGCAGTGGAGTTTACTGAAAGTCTATGTGGGATTCATCATCAGAGGACCTGGATTTAAGTTCGGCTCCACCAATGACTGTGTGAATAATTTAATTAACCTTTCTGGGTCTCAGTGTTCCCATTTATAAAAGAGTAATACCTGTATGACAAGGCTGTATAGAAGTTATGAGATCTGAGATCATGTGTACAGAAAATATCTTTTAAACTTTTAGGTAGTAAGTTATTCTTAGTGAGTTATCAAATTTTCATCCATCAACTGTCTTGAAATTCATATTTCAAGAACTACATTACTATGTATTGTTTCATGAGCACTTAAGAGAATAAGTCAAAAATTTAAGACACTGGACTACTTTCTTTGTGGCGGGGGAGAGGGAGAGAGAGAGCGGGAGAGGGAGAGAGCGAGCGAGAGCGAGAGAGAGCAAGAAGGGGGGGGAGAAAGAGATTAATTGAATGACTGATTTTAGGTGACATGAGATGGCTATGTACTAGTTTAACTATAATTTTGCTATAATCTTGCTACAAAATATGATGCTGACCCAAACTGTCTTTTGCAATTCCTTGCCCAATATTCTTGGACTATCTGAATTCACACATGATACTGACTGACTCTGCAAAGAATTCTATTTTAATTAATTCATGTTAATTAATTTTCCCTTTTGAAAGCCAACTGCTTTTTTGGGAGAAAAAGTTATTTGGAACTTTATTCAACAATTTATTTACTTATTTAGAAACATTTTAAAAAGGTTTTAGGAAACTTTATACTTATACTTTTACATCATAACAAATTTCCACATGAAACTGGTACCGCGAGGTCATCTTTGTGGTACACTTTAAAATTTAATCCCATGGCTCTTACAGAACTCAAGTATCCATTTCAGACTATGAAACAATCAAGTTTTAGTGGGGTTAAAGGCTCTTCTTCAAATGAATCTGCATACTCAAAGCCTGAAAAGATATCATTTTATAATTTTTTTTCAAAGTAGGAGAGAAGGTAAGGCCACTGTAAAGCAGACTGGCAACTATAAAGCAGACTAGCTGTTGGGAATGGAGGCCTGAGAGAGGCCAGCCGAGTTTGTGCCTTAGTTGCTTCCTTAGGTGATGAGTGGATGGGGGGCAATCTGGGAACCCGTCTCCCAGGACTTCGGTGAGGGGGCTGTGAGATAACACAGGGAGAGAGCTGACATCAGTGTCCAGCCCCTGCTCTGAGCTAGCATCACATATAGTGTGACTCCAACAAAAGCAGTGCTGACTTCAATTGCCGCTGGTGTCAGAGGGAAAACAATACCTAGAGGCCTGACTTTGAAAAAACTAGCTTCTTCATTAAAAATGAGTTAATAAAGCACCTGAAATCTTAAACTGGACCAGTAAGACTGCAAATTTTCTAATTGCAGTTTTAATGAATGTTAATATTTAAAGGAACAATAAGAAAATAATTTCTGAGTGACTATCTGGCCGGGTCCTTCAACTCAGGGCCAGTACTTCCCTCGAGGTGGCCTTGGGTGCATCTCACCCCAACTCGCCACCACCCGCCCAGGGTTACTGCACCGTCCCTGGCAGTTCCCCTGTACCCACAACTCTGTGAGTAGTCCTTTGTGCATAAACTCTCCTCTAATTACCCTTATCTGACTGAGCCATCTGTTGGGACTCTGCATCATACAATGGCTTCACACTCTAACAGTCCAGAGGAGTTCCCACATCATGACATGCTTTATGCTTTGAGTATTATCTTTGGTTTTCTTTGCTATTTGTTGTTTTTTGACTATCAGTGATGTTTACTATTTTTCATATGCTTATTAGGCATTTTAAATTTCCTTTTTCTGAAAATCACTTATGCCCTTTGCCCATTTCTCTATAAAATTTTAGATTTTTTAAAAATAAGTTTGAATGATCTTCAAATATATCTTGTCATTTGGATGAAAGGAATAAACATGTACTTGACTTAGCTTAAGCAAGAATGGGAGTTTAAGGACAGAGGGGTATCTCTCATGGAGCCTAAATGAAGGATTAGTGCTGGGAATGGACTAGAACTAGGGACTGGAGGGTCATATTCAGATTGGGAATCCTCTTGATCCATAGTTCATTTCTCCTTTTCTCTGCATGTCAGCGTCATTCTGCTTTATCACTACAAAATGATTTGCACTGCTTCCTGGTCCACGGGGTAGAAAATGATCATTACCCAACAGCTCCAAGTGTATAACTCCACTATTCAACAGGGCAGCCAGCAGAGATGGCAATCCTATACCCAATTCCAAGCTCCTCGGTCAGGTGACCAGTTGAATGAAAGTCATGTCCTACTAAGATGGCCAATTCTGTTATAACCGTGTATTTAAGCGCAAAGAAGTTTCCAAAGAAACTTACCAATATTTTTTGGATCTGTCTCTTCAAGCAAGGGAAACAAAAGCAAAAATAAACAAATGGGACCTAATCAAACATAAAAGCTTTTGCACAGCAAAGGAAACCATCAGCAAAATGAAAAGACAACCTACTGAATGGGAGAAGATATGTGAAAATGATATTTCTGATAAGGGGTTAATGTTTTCTAACGTTTCAAAACCAAGAGCATTACCATGCTAAACTATAGTAGTAACAGTTTTAATGGTCACTGCTGTGCCTACAAAGACCTCTTCTAAGATCCTACAGCTTTAAGTAAGCAGGATAATTATTAATATTAAGGTATTTCACCCTAATTCAGTTCCAAAGGTACATTCAGGTAATATAATTACTCTGTAAGAGAGGTTAGACTTGGATGTTCCCATATAATTGCAGGCATCACAACTGTCGATTACAAAACTTAGTCACTGGCACGAATTCAGACTTCACTAATTAAATGGAGGCACAATCCCACTAAATAAACGAATTAAATGAAACCGCCTGGGTTCATTACAAAGTGACTTTCATATGTGAAGAAGGGCTACAGCCTGTTAAAAGAGCACTGGTGCTTAAAGCTCAAATGGACACCAGTTATGAGCAGCACGCCTGGGTCACTTCCAGGCAAAACCTCACAGCAAACATTCTACACCTGTAAACCTTCACAGAAAGATTGATAATATCATACAAATAAAAGGCCAAACCGCAAACCACCCCAACTAAATAGTTAATACACTGTAAACGATCCAAGGCCTTTTCTTGGTGGGGAAGGCAGACGGTAACAGGTGGTCGGCAGGGGAGGTACAGTGGTGGGTCAAGTCTGAGCTAGCTGTCTGGGTCTATCAATCCTCAGACTGCAGCAGTTTCTGACTCTGTGATGGATATCAAAGGCTGTACACCTGAGGGACCTCACAGAGATGAAAGGAACCTCAGAGTTCACCTCTGCTGACCTCCCATTTTGACCTGGACCCCGCCCAGGTTCCAACCACCCCTACTTAAGCCTACTTCTTGGCTTCTCGATAATCACGCCTCACCATCCTATCTACTCAGTCTAACTTCCTCATGCACTTATAGGTCTCACACTTTTTTTTAAAAATCTCTCTCTCTGCTTTATCTGTTCTCATTTGGGTTGCATTCTCTGCCCCTAGAACAGTCAAGTTCCCCGATCCCTGGTCTAGACTACAGCACTGTATTCAAAATGACCACTCCTTTACCAGTGCCTCAACCACAGCCTGGCCTCCGTCTCCCATCCCACCTTGGCCTGACCTGTGAGTGCAGCTGCCACTTCCAAGTACTGCACAGGTGTTCCCTCACCCCTCCTGTGAGGCTTATCAACTTACTGCCTGTAAGCTCCAAATTCACCCTTTTTCACTGCTCTGTGAAAATGAATCTGGGTTCTTCAGATATTTTTCCTTTGCTGGTTGGCACTGAAGTCTTGTCAGTAGGGGTGCTGAAGAGACACTGAAGGAGGAAAAGGGGGTTTGCTTCCCATTTCTGGTGTCCTCACTGAGCAGGCTCCTGCAGCACCAGAGGATTCTCCAGGGCTTCTCTAGCTTCTGCCTGAGTTCCTCTAGTAACTTAAGAGTCCTGTATTTATGGACAGTCTATCCAGTCTCTTCAATAAGAGATGCTGAGAAAAGTGGAACATGTAAAAGAACGAAATTAGAACATTTTCTCATTCCATATACAAAAATAAACTCAAAATAGATTAAAGACCTAAGCGTAAGACGGGAAACCATAAAACTCTCAGAAGAAAACATACCCAGCACATTCTTTGACACAAGTCTTACCAATATTTTTTGGATCTGTCTCTTCAAGCAAGGGAAACAAAAGCAAAAATAAACAAATGGGACCTAATCAAACATAAAAGCTTTTGCACAGCAAAGGAAACCATCAGCAAAATGAAAAGACAACCTACTGAATGGGAGAAGATATGTGAAAATGATATTTCTGATAAGGGGTTAATATCCAAACTATACGAAGAGCTCATACAACTCAATATCAAAAAAACAAACAATCTGATTAAAAAATGGGCAGAAGACCTGAATGGACTTCTTTTCCAAAGAAGACAAACAAATGGCCAACAGGCACATGAAAAGATGCTCAACATCACTAATCATCAGAGAAATGAAAATCAAAACTGCAATGAGATGTCACCTCACGCCTGTCAGAATGGCCATCATCAAAAAGACAACAAATAATAAATGTTGGCAAGGATATGGAAAAAGGGAAACCCTAGTACACTGCTGGTGGGAATGTAAATTGGTACGGCCACTATGGAAAACAGTGTGGAGGGTCTTCAAAAAATTAGAAATAGAACTATCACATGATCCAGCAATTCCAATCCTGGGTATAAATCAGAAGAAAATGAAAACACTAATTCGAAAACATATGCACTCCAATGTTCATGCAGCATTATTTACAATTGCCAAGATATGGAAGCAAACTAAGAGTCCATCAACAGATGAATGGATAAAGAAGATTTGTCATATATATACACAATGGAATATTACTCAGCCATAAAAAAAGAATGAAAAATTTCACTTGCAACAGATGGATGGACCTGGAGGGTATTATGCTTAGTGAAGTTATGTCAGACAGAGAATAACAAATACTGTACTTTTTCACTTATATGTGAAATCTAAAAAATAAAACAAACAAATGAATATAACAAAACTGAAACAGACTTGCAGATACAGAGAACAAACTAGTGGTTATCAGTGGGGAGAGGGGTTGGGGGAGGGGCAAGATAAGGAAAGGGGATTAAGAGGTATAAACTAGTAGGTCTAAAATAAGATACACGAACTCTCCTCGTGGTGCAGTGGCTAAGAATCCACCTGTCAACGCACGGGACACAGGTTCGAGCCCTGGTCCAGGAAGATCCCACATGCCGTGGAGCAACTAAGCCCGTGCGCCACAACTACTGAGCCTGCCCTCTAGAGCCCGTGAGCCACAGCTACTGAGCCCATGTGCTACAACTACTGAAGCCCGCACACCCTAGAGCCCACACGCTGCAACTACTGAAGCCCACTCGCCTAGAGCCCGTGCTCCGCAACAAGAGAAGCCACCGCAATGAGAAGCCCGCGCACTGCAACAAAGAGTAGTCCCCGCTCGCCACAACTAGAGAAAGCCCGCGCACAGCAACGAAGACCCAACGCAGCCAAAAGTAAAATATAAATAAATTATTAAAAAAATAAAACAAGATACAAAGATGTAAACTACAGAACAGGGAATACATTTTATTATTCCCAATATTTTATAATTACTTTAAATGGAGTATAATCTATAAAAATATCAAATCACTATGTTGTAAACCTGAAACTAATATAAGACTGTAAATCAACTATACCTCAATTAAAAAAAAAAAGCAGTCTATGCATTGGTGGACAGGCAGAATATATCTAGTTTCTTAAACTAAGCTGAACTCTGCCCTCCTATTCTGCCCAACCTTAGGGGTAATTTCCTTGCTCTGAAGCAACCCAGAATGACAAAGTGTTCACATAATACCTTCTCAGATGTTTGAAAACAGATTTTGCTTCTTCTTTGCCTTCTTTTTCACCAGATTAAAAATATCCACTCCCTGAAATCATCTCTGATATAAATCCTCAACATCTTAACCGCCTTCTGGATGCACTTCCCTCCCACCAGCTTGTCAGCGTCCCTTCTAAAGCACTGCCCCAGTAACAAAACATAAGGCCCCAATGCAGTCTGACAAGCCTGGTGCAATGTAATGAGACTATCGCTCCCGGTGATTAAGACTCTGCACCTCCCTTCAATCAGTTAGGAGCCAAACTAGAGTTCTGGAAATTCAACGTTCAGAGGTGGCTTGTGGGTAAACTGAAACTCCCAGATCCCCTGCACACAACTAACTACCAAGCAGGATTTACTCATCCTATACTTTTTTCCTCCATCAAGAGAGACTCTGCCTTCTTCTAGCACTGCTAAATTGTTTTTTTCCCCTACTATTCTTAAAGCAATAGCCCAGATTAATCTGCTGCAGTATGGAATGAGAATAAGAAGCCTCCAGTAAAAGACAATTCCATACGACCTAGGATGATCTTTTATGTTTGGATACTGCCAGGCCAGGCCCAGGCCCAGTTCAAAATATTGTAATATGTTCGTTTTGGTGATAATATTTCCAATTATATGTATTTATATATTATATATATTACATAATATTACATATATACACACACACAGCCCTTTGGACAACTCTTTCATTGAAGCCTCATTTAATGTTTCACAGACAATATAGTGTCCAAGTTCAAGAAATACATAGGAACCTATGACAATCTAGCCATTTCATTATATAAAACAATAACTATGTTGAAGTGCATGAAAAGCAATGAGAAAGGAAAACACTTCTAATATTCCAAAGTCAAAGTTACACGTTTAAGACTGATCAATAGTGATATCCAAGCCTGACAAATTAAAATTAAAAAGCCTGTGATTAAAAAGATGTGATTAAGTAAATAATGTGGTGAGGAGACAATATACAAGGTCCAACTAATAAATCTCTGAATATGCCCTGAACTACAGTAGATTAGTCTCACTATTATGTTATATACTAAGATACATTTTATTCAAAGACTCAGCATCTTTCAACCACCCTAAGCATCTACTTAAGATTTCCCTTTTTTTAGACCATATTTATAACAGGCTAGCCTACGAAATGCCACTAAATTCATATACTAGATATGCATGATCTTTTATAACTTTCACTATTGCTCCTTTATCTACCAATCACCACAATTCCTCTAAAGGAAGTCCTTCCCTAAGACTATATTGTCAGCATCTTCTCTCAAGTATACTTCTTTTCCTCCTTATCAGGTGTCATTGCACAAACTTGAATTCTGGCTTCAAATCCTAATTGAACCATTAGAATTATTTCTCTCTCTTCCTTAGCTTAGAGTGTACAAGTGAGACTACACCCTTTCCTATTAAGTTACAGCCCCAAGGGCAGCTTATAATGAAGCCAACGAAGTGTCAAATGTTCCTGTTCTAACCTAAATTAAAAATGCTGAATTTCCACCATTTCCTTTTTAAGTTTTCCAGGGAGAAATAGTTTCCCCGTAAATGTCTACTGCTGAAGAACACATACAAACGAAGCACAGTAGAGCCTTGAAAATTCAGTGCTCACAGAAAGCAAAACTGTCCTGTTTCTAGTCAAGGGGAAGGCAGCAGAACATCTAAATGTCCACTAAAATCCTGTCTCCCTTCTTCCATGGTTACCAAGGGTTCACTGGAATGTGGCTCCCAGCCAGCACTATATCTCTCAGCCCCCTTGCAGCTCAATATGGCCATCTGACCCGTTCAATGAAATATTCAATGCAACATGAACATAAGCGTTATGTGACATCTCCAGGCCAAGTCTAAAAAACCCTTCCATGCTCTTTTGAGTTTGGAAGCCACGTGCTGAAGACGACAGAGGAACTGGTCAGCTTAGGGTCCCTGAATGACTGTGGTGCAGACCTACTGCTGACCTAAAAAGCTACCTCAGAACCACTTCCTGAGAGAGCGAAAACTGACTTAAAGAATACAGAAGTTCAAGTACTGTTGAGTCTTTTGTTTCAGCAGCACAGCTTATGCTAATCAACAGAGATAATAGAAAATTCATTTAAAAAAAAAAAAGGTTTGGGGAAAGGAAATGGAGGAAAACCATACATAATGACTGTAACCTCTAATGTTGGGTTCACATGAAAGACAAATGGTGCCCGGGGTTAAATAATTCCAAAGAGAAATAACCTACTGGAATAAATGGCTGGGCCAACGCACGGCCTCTTGAAGATTACTAGGCCAAGTCTTCACCTCTTCACCCATCACATCACCTCTCCCACAGGAATGAGAACTCACCACAGGACTCTGCCTCTTCCCGATTTCAGACAGCAGCTCATTATCTCAGTCCCAGCTGTCCATCCTCTTCCTTCTCTCACGTGCCAGGCACTGTGGCCTCATGGTTAGATGTAAGCCTAACAGTAGAGAACTGCTGGAATTCCTACACGTCTTCACGTTCTTCCTCTTGTTTGTCCAGTGTACCAGTTCCTGTTATTTCAGCTCCATGTACAGTGACCATGACTTCGTGACTGGTCCTTATCAATGTACTCACTTGCCTCATCCCACTACACATACACCGAAGTACTAAATCCAGATTCATCTTCTAAAATAACATTTCTATGACTACTGCCAAAATCTTGGTATAGAGTCTACAGATCAGGGGCTGGCAAACTACAGCTAGCAAACGGGCTGAATCTGGTCCGTTGCCATTTTTGTAAATAAAGTTTATTGGAACACAGCCATGCCCTGCGTGGCAGCTTTTGCACTGCAACGGCAATACTGCGGAGTTGTGACAGCTCATAGGCTGCAAAGTCTAAAATGTTTACCATCTGGACCTTTATAGGAAACGCTTACCAACACCTGGTATAGACCAACATCATTTCCCAGAAAGACAATGGCAGCTATCTTCTTATACCTCATTCGTTTAGCACCACTACTAAGCACCTGTACTAGCAGAATAAGAAAAACCAAGATATATAAATATATATATATGGCTCCAAAAATTTTAAAGATATGGTACTTACTCTTCAGCAATTACTAGCGTACAGAGAAAAAGAATATTCATGGAGGAGCAGGCATGCTGGTAAGATACAGACACAAGAAGCCCTGATATAAGGGAGTGTACAAGTACCAAACGAGAAGTAAAATGAGTCAACTAGGCAGACACAGGAAGGAAAGATGGGGAAAAAAAAAATGGGCAGAGGGCCTGAGTGTACATTTTTCCAAAGAAGATACACAAATGGCAATATGTACAGGAGAAGGTGCTCAACATCACTAATCATCAGAGAAATGAAAATCAAAACCACACTGAAGTATCTCCTCACACCTGTTAGAGCGGCTCCATTCAAAGAAATAACAAGTGATGGTGAGGAGGCAGGGGAAAGGGAGCCCTCCTGCACTGGTGGTGGGACTGTAAATCGGTGCAGCCCCTATGGAGAACAGTACGGAGGTTCCTCAAACAATTAAAAATAGAACTACCATATGATCCAGCAATTCCATTTCTGGGAAGTGGAAATGAAAACACTAACCGGAAAAGATATCTGCACGCCCATGTTCACTGCAGCATCATTTATAATAGCTAAAACATGAAGACCACCTTAGTGTCCATCAATGGATGAATGGATAGAGAAAATATGGTGTACATATACACAATGGAATATTATTCAGCCATAAAAAGAAGGAAATCCTGCCACTTGAGGGGTGGGTGAAATGGATGAAGGAGGTCAAAAGGTACAAACTTGTAGTTATAAAATAAATAAGTCCTGGGGATGTAATACACAGCATGGGGACTATAGTTAATAATACTGCACTGTATATTTGAAAGTTGCTAAGAGTAAATCCTAAAAATTCTTATCACATGAAAAAAAATTGTAACTATGTATGGTGATGGATGTTAACTGGACCTATTGTGATGATCTTTTCATAACACATACAAGTATCAAATTATTATACTATACACCTAAAACTAATGTAATGTTATATGTCAATTCTATCTCAATTTCAAAAAAAAAGGAGGAAAGATGATTTCCATCTAGTAATCAAGACAGGTTTTATCTATGAAAATGGTGAAGCCAAGGTCAGACTTTTAACCAGGAATAGAACATGGGCATGGCAGGTGGAGACAGCACAAGGCAAACTGTTATTTATGCTCTATAAAACATATTCCATCCACGAATTGGTTGTTTTTCAACTTCAGGTTTCAACCATCAGCAACCATGCTTTGGGCTTTTGTAGTACTGCTTTCTGTGAGCCTCCAATAGCATCGGTCTCATAATGCCTCTGGCTTTTCTCCTTTTTTTTCTTTTCCTGCTCTTCTGCTTTAATCCTTCCATTCAGAGACTTCTGGTTGGGCTGCTCTTCCACTGGACAAGATAAGGCACAAGCTAAGCTGCTGTAACAAAGAGACCTAGAAGCACGTGGGACTCAAGAGAGATGTTTGTTTTTCTGGTAGGCAGGCAGTTGAGGGTAAGAGGACATTAATGCCATCCAGGGATGCAGGTGCCTTCTATCTAGTTGTCCCACCATCAGCTAGAGGGTTATGTGCCTCCACAGGGTCCAGGCTGGCTCACCCCTTCCACATCTACATTGCAGCCCACAGGAGACAGTAAAAGGTAGAAGAGAGAAATCAGTTTCCTAATTAAGGATGTGAACAGAAATTACACTTCTATCTCACATGAGATATCCAGAACTTGGTCACACGCTAGCTGCAAAGAAGGCTGAAGAACGCAGTATCTAGGAATGGTCCAATACACTAGAGCTGGAGTGGCAAGATTAGTTATACCTGAGGAAATAGGCTCGGAAGTAAGAGGATCGCTTGTGTTTTTCAACATAATCCATCCCCAATCTAATTTTTTAATGCAGTGCTCTCCAAACTGTATCCTGTAGACCACTCTCTTGGGAGAAGTTACTAGAAATGCTGTGGAGTAACAGAGATCTGTGATCAACCTCCTTCCTGCTCTCAGATCGTCCCAATGCCCATTAGCAAAGGTACGTAGTGAAGGAACACATCTAACTTGGTATGGCTTAACCCAGAATTCTTCAAACTTATAAGAGGGAATTTGTTTTTCTGAAACATCTATTAACATCCTAGGAATCAATGTCCTACAGGATAGCAGTTTGTGATACAGAGTTTAATTTAATAAACATAATTCCTATAAGGTTTGAATATGGTGTCTAAAGCTCTAATACAAGTCAAATCAAGGACCATACTTCCCAGAGAATGCTTCCTGCTGGCTCATCAGGGTGCTTACTAGACCCCCAACTCCTTTCCGATTCCACCCTCTGTGCTTATGCCCATTCTTCCTACTCCAAATATGTCTGCTAAACCCTTCCTTACCCTGCTCTCAGAGCTTAGTCGAAATCCTACCTCTTTTCATCTCTTCAATTTCTAATGATGTTTCTTCTCTGAATTCTTTTAGTATTTGTCTCTGATGTTTGACTCTCATGAGCCAACTGGTGAATGAACACGTATGTATCTCTTTTACGTGTCTCATCTTCCCCATAACTTTTAAGGATCTTCTCTGCAAGCTTTCAGATCTAGCATGAAGCACCACAACTCCTCCACTGAGATCTCAGGGCTTAGATAAGAGTCGAAACCCACTTTAGACACAAGGGAAATATGAGCAATTAAAATGCGACAGACCAGGGCTTGGCTCTGAAAGACCAAGAGCATGAGAAGTGGCGCCTACATCTCAGAGTAGACGAACCTAACACCAGGATGGGGGAAATAGAAGCCAAACTTTCAGCTAAAACATTCTGAGGAATCAAGCCAGAACCAGCTCTTAGAGCTCATGAGGGTGGCGGCAGCACAAGTTCAGGTAGCAGCTGGAACCTCCACTGCCATCCTGTTTACCCCCTCTGTCCCCAAAGTCTAGAAATGCTGGGACAGTGGCATGAATCTTCGGGATTTATCAAAAGTCCCTATTCAAAGACCTCAGATTCTAGGCTGTACAGCAAAAGAGATGAATGGCAACCACTATACAGGTTTACCGATCCAATATTTGAACATTCAACAGTATTCATCACATTTTGCTATGTACCCTGAAGGCACTCCCTCAACCAGCCACCAAGTTCTGGAAGGCCAATGGATGATAATCTTACTCATGGCAATTCCATGCTCTAGAGGAATATGCCCCGCTTGTGCAGTGGTAACGGGGGTCTTGTAATAGGTAAAGGTCTGCGTGTTTCTTAATGTCAAAAATTATATTCCTTTTTTTTTGGGGGGGGCGGTTTCCAAAAGGTTAATTTTATATTTTGCCCAGGAAAATATAAAATTGTATCTTACAAATAAAAATTTTTATAATTGATTTTAAAATTACCATTCTAGCTCGTGCACTACAACTGCTGAGCCTGTGCTCTGGCACCCGCGAGCCACAAGTACTGAGCTCACGGGCCACAACTACTGAAGCCCGCACGCCTAGAGCCCGTGCTCCATAACAAGAGAAGCCACCGCAGTGAGAAGCCCGTGCACTGCAACGAAGAGTAGCCCCCGCTCACTGCAACTGGAGAAGGCCTGCTCACAGTGACAAAGATCCAATGCAGCCATAAATAAATAAATTAAATTACCATTCTAAATTATTTAAGTTTTCATGACTGAGCTTTTAGTACCAATGATCTAACACTCTGAGAATCCCATTTACGAAAGTCCTCAGTGGAGAAAAGCGCTGCCTTCCCCACATATAGACCATCATCCTAAATCACCACCACACTTTCAGAACAGCCAAGAAAACTTACACGCCAGGTTGTCCTTACAGAATTTATGTTTCACTAAACTATGTTGATTATGTCCTTTAAAAATCCTGATGTGAAAGCATGTCTACAACAAAACAATTAACCAAATATAATTGAAGGTTGCTTTCTTTCACTAGAAAATACAACACATACAAAGATTACTTTGATTAACTTTAAAAAATCTTCAATATTCAAGCCTCATATCACAAAAGGTGGATAATAACGATTTAGGTGCCCCCCCTGGCTAGAGTCAGTGGGGAAGAGGAAATTCAGAAGTTCAGACCTGAAGAGAATACACCCTTAAGGAGTCTATATGATATTGAGTTCTTTATCATCTATCCCTTCATTCCTCTACCCAACAAGCATTTATTATGCACCTACTGTGACGGGGCAGAAGCCATCAGAGATAAGGAGAAATTTGGGATTGACATGTGTACACTGCTATAGTTAAAATAGATAACCAACAAGGACCTACTGTAGAGCACAGGGAACTCTGCTCAATATTCTGTAATAACCTAAATGGGAAAAGAATTTGAAAAAGAATAGATACATGTATATGCATAACTGAATCACTTTGCTGTAGACGTGAAACTAACACAACATTGTTAATCAACTATACGCCAATATAAAATAAAAATTAAAAAACAAAAAACCAAAGGGCTGAGAGAATCCAGGTGGGAAAATCATATGAACCCAACTAACTATAATACAGGGTAAGATGAAGTACTGCAGTTACCGTGGGAGTGAAAAGGAAGGTGTAATTAATTCTGCCGGCAGACACCTGCAGAAACCACATAAAAACTGGGGTGAGGTGGGGGTGGGTAGGTATTGGAACTCAGCCTTGGGGGATGAGAATTCAGGAAGGTGAACAGGGAGGGTGATGGGGGCGGGGGCAACGCTGCCCAGGGAACATTATAAACGCCACCAGGGACAAGCCACAAGGAGAGGCATTAGTCCATCGCGGCCAGATGTAGGCCTCGCAGGGCATGGGGTAGCAGGTGGGACTGGAGGGATGAAGCCACACGATTTCTGGATCAACTGCTGCTTATGTTTTACAGTTGGCTTACCTTGGTTTGGCTAATAACAAACCCACAAAAGCGTATTTACAAGGTCAAAAGAAACCAGACTTTCTCCTGAAAAACGAAAATTGCTTCATGATGCGTTATCCGAAACATTCCCAAAGCAGAGTTGCAGAAATGAGTCATCCGACTATAAAATGTCACAACATATATCCTCTAGCAAGGGCTTCGACAGCCAATGCTATGCTGACCTGTTTGCACACATTTTCTAAAAGAAATGTTTTTTCAGGTTTATGGCCACATTACTGCCAGTCTCTCTAATAAACATGCACACTTGTGTTCCAGGTGCATTACTGGTGGAAAAAGCAGTTATTCATCAACAGCTTTTAGAACCCCCTCTTCAAATAGCCCCCCTCCCCTACTAGGGAAACTCATCTACCGAAACAGAATATTTAACGAGAGAGACAGCCACACGTGAACACACACACACCCCAACACACATGGTCAGAAAAACAACAAGAATTCATCAAGAAGAATGATACCTTCTTTCCTCCAGACAGGTTCAGGGCATTTATTATTTATTGTTATGCCTAAGAGGTTGAAAATAAGCAAATCCATCTTTTGGTCCCAGAAATGAGACTTGAGCAATGCATTCATTATAAAAACACTCCTACAACCAAATAATTGAGAGTTCCCAGTGGAGTTAAATATTTTAGGATTACCGCCTGTGTCCACAGCACTTTTATAAACCAAACCGCCTACTCAACCTGGTAAAATACCGTAAGACCCGCAGACAGAACCCAGATTCATGGTGTGACCCTTGTCAATCTTGAAGACTTTTTCCTCCCTTAAGTCTGCCACAATAAAACCTTGTGTACCTGTCAGTTTCTTAATATGAGGTTCAATGTTTTATGTTACTTCTTGTTTCTGCTCACAGGCTATAACAATTTCAACTCTAGCTCCATCTCTCGCCTCTCTTTTCACTGCTCCCTATTTCTGGCCCTCAAATCAGAGATATTCTCTTCAATGGACTTTGTTGATAGTGCAGATTTCACATATCATTTCTCACCGGTATTGTGAATCCTACATTGAGCTCTAATTATCCTCAAAAGAGCTGCCAAACAAAAGGCTGGACTGCATGCTCTCCATTCCTGCAAACTAAGGTTAAAATGATGTAAAATCAAATGACATCATTTATGAGTTAATTTACATAGGAAACTCAGAATTAAGAGATTTAACAGGACTTAGTAGTTGACCCAAACTCGATTCTTACCCAGGTGAGGAAAGTGGAGGTGGCAAGGAAATAGGAAGATTTAGAACAGGTGAGGGTGGTAAGAAGAAAAAAGGTGAGAGAAGAGTAACCACCACCTTTAAGAGACAACAATATTTGTCAATTAAATCTCAATTAAAACAAAAAGAGAACCATAGCATCAAAAGTAGATTCTTGGAGCAACTCAGTTCAGTGCAGTCAGTAGGTGTGGAACACTTTCTGTGAGTGAAGCACCAAGCAGGCTTCCGCCATTAACTACTTAGAACATATTTGTTCGAACACCAAAGAGCTGACTTTTGAAATTTAATAAAATCTTATTCATGCACCACTTTTTTCCCATTAAAAGAGATCACAGAAAAATGAGCGAGGATATGAATGGAGGGAAAAATGAAGGCAGAGAGGATGAAACCATAAGTATGGTAAATACATAAAAGGCATGTTACAAGGTCTTAAACATTTGTTAGAAGGTGGGTTGAAAATCTGACCGTAAGCTTTCTGGCAGCCAGTGCGTAGAGAGAACACCCGTGGCTGTATACCTCACTGCATAATAAACCCCAAATCAGTTCAGGAGAAACCCAATTCTAAGACTAAGACTAGACAGCAGTTTCTTTCATGGGTCCTCGTAAAGAGTACCTCTTAACTGACTACCAAGTTTCGTAGGCCTGTTTCTTAAAAGGTATGCCAATGAGGAAAGTTTAGTAAAACATTTGGGTGAGGGATCCCATACCACGCAGTCTAAATACCTAGCTCAGAGAACAGAGCTGGTATTTGTTTTAAAAATCAGGAAAATTAATACTGTGGTAAGTTAAATGGGATCAAAAATCAGATACTTCTAGAATATAGCTAAGATAATGCTATTTTATTATCTATTGGTTTATAGCCTGTACGTTAGGCCAAGATGTCTACTCTATAATGGCTTTAGGGTTCTAATGCTAGATTCTCTTGAATAAGCAACAAGTCACAGTTGAAATCACTGGAATGACAGAATTAAGTATTAGAGCAAGACAATTCTTAATTCCTAAGAGAATACTATCATGCCATGCTCGCCCCATGTCAAATACCAATTTCTTTTTAAAGGGGAAAAGTTATTACAATCATTAGTTAAAACTGCCACTTTACTGGCTGCCTAAGATCATAAAAGAGGGTTTTCAACCATTAAGACAAACATTCTGACACGGTAAAATAACAAAATGGCAATTTTAGAGATGGAAAGGGCTTTTGAGACCACTTAGACAAACCTTGTTTTGAAAAGGGAGTAAAACAGGCTCAAAGCAGACTGAATGACTTGGCTAAGTTCAGGAGCTAAGTGGTGGCAGGGCCGGGTTAGCCCTCAGATGTCCCAGTTGCCTAATACCAACTGAATTAGCTGCTCATTTCTATTCTATGAAGTAAATACATCTGGTTTTATAAAGCTATTAGATTAACCAAATTGAGCCTCTGGTTTTCTACCGTAGTTTCATAGGGACCTCATTCAACAAATATTTATCTGCCAAGCCACAAAATGATTTCCCAGCTTAGAGCTTGCTGTAAAACAGAATACTGGTAAATTGCAATAAACAGTAAAGTAAACCAAAAATAAGCAAACGAAAAACCCAGCCCTAATACCTAAGTGCCGGGAAGGTAGTAATGTTTAACATTTAATAGACAAACCGGTCTTAAACTACTTTGAGACCAAAGCATCCATGTCTTTTCTACAATGTAAGTACAATCACCAACATACAAATCAACCACCGTCCTCAGGAGAGAGCTCTGAAACGAGGATTATAGTACACAACGCACCAGTTACAAACACATGAGGTAGAATCATAGGAACGTGTCAAACGAGGATGACATGTTTATTAAATTCAAAAGATGAAAACAACTTCTAAATTAACATTTGGTGGTGGCATTATAACATGTATATGCTGTTTCTATGAGTTAAAAAAAAAGCACACTCAATACTTAAACTTCTCTGCAAAGTACACCTGATTTTTTAAAAATTTTAAACATAGCCAATGTAGGGACCCAAATACTGTACTGGCGGCTTGAAATCACATCAGGGAATCTCTCCAACTAAGTAGCAGAAGAACCAAATTAAGAAAGGCACAATCAGGCAAGAGCTTTCTGTTTACTGATAATTTATCAGGCACCATGATCACTCAAAGCTGTGTCCTGGAGAACAAGACAGGCCAGCAGGAGCTGTGGATTGCTGGGACAACCACTCAGCCACAGCGCTGCAAAGAAGCAGAGATGCTGCGACTGGAACGTAACCATGGACAACAGGCCATGCCTTGGCCAAAGGTAATATGGCGTGCTCTGGCTCTCTTATGCTTCAGACTAAGACTTATGCTTCAGACTTATGTCCTTTAAAAAGCAATTCTGGGCTTCCCTGGTGGCGCAGTGGTTGGGAGTCCACCTGCCGATGCAGGGGACACGGGTTCGAGCCCTGGTCTGGGAAGATCCCACATGCCGCGGAGCAACTGGACCCATGAGCCACAACTACTGAGCCTGCGCGTCTGGAGTCTGTGCTCTGAAACAAGAGAGGCCGTGACAGTGAGAGGCCCGCGCACCGCGATGAAGAGTGGCCCCCACTCGCCGCAACTAGAGAAAGCCCTCACACAGAAACGAAGACCCAACACAGCCAAAAATAATAAATAAAAATTTTTTAAAAAAGCAATTCTGCTATACTAAACATACTCATGTTGACAAACTTTTTTTCTACCCAAAAAATCACTGGCGATTACTCACCTACCATGTGAAGCATAAAAACTGTCTATTTTTCAAAATCACTAAATGCTCCTCTAAGGCACACTCCTTTCAGAAGAGGCCAAATATAACTGGGAATGCTTACTTGAGATACTATTAATGACAAGTCCTTTCAAGCTAGGATTTTATGAGCTGTCAGGTCACATGTATCACTTCTTTTTTTCCTGCTGCTTTCAGAGGCTCTAGGGATCTGAATGTTTACAGCAAAAATGTATGGAAATAACACCTGTCTTTAGCCACAGGACTTTTCATATCAAATGGAGCAATCACAAAACAGTGAGACCCTAGAATGAAAGATGTCCCTACAACCAGTTAATTTGACTTGCAGAAAATGGTTTAGTAGCCCTAGCTAAAACTCCTAGGCAGCCAGGATATTTCTGTCAGTTTCTTTATGGTACAATTTCAAACAGCATATAAAGAAGCACACTCAAAGCTTCTCTTTATTCTTTGGGGGTCTTTAATCAGACAAGTGAAATGATGGAAACATTTCTATTTCTAAGGTTCAGCAAATTGACTTAATAGCATGGACAGTCAAGACCTAAAACAAAAATCTTCAGATTAGAAACAGTCAAACATAAGGCTTCTTAAGATGATTCCCCTATGATTAAGCCTAATAAGCCCCACTGTATCACTTTCGACCTCTTTTAAAAGAGTATCCAATTCCTGCTGGGGCATGCAATGGCACTACCCTGGATAGCATCAGGTGGGAAACATGAAGAGTTTAGAGTTGATAATCTGAGAAAGAGCAGCCACTCTTAGGATCCATAAACATTCTACTCAAAATGTTAAATAGATTTAACAGAAAAGTGAATCAATCATTTAAGTTTAAATGGTGTACAGTGAAGGGGGTTCCTTGTATTGGGTTGTCTTACTGTTTAGTATATCTTTGACTGTAAAGTGCAACATTTATAATAAAAACACAAATTTCACAAAATGAAAAAAGCCTCTCTCTCCCATTAGTCTATTAAGTCTACCCTTTTACATTTTAAGAAGTTTGCCCCTGTCCTAGTTATAAGGAACAAAATGCCCTTCCTCATTCCGTTTCTAACATTCAGGGAAGGCATTTTAAAAATGCACTTAAACATTTCTTCCACCATTCCAAACTCTGAAGCCCTGAGAGAGCTGGAGTGGGAAAAAAAGAGAAAAATTAATAGGACGTGAAAGTGACAAGATACTGAATGGCATCGCTTACTTTCTGCTTTTCTTGCGAAGTGCACAACTGGCAGAAAAAAATCTTTTCCCGGTTAACAATCTGAAAATGATTTATGAGGGTGGGGAGGCGGGGTGCTGGGAACTAAAACGCAAACCACGCTCTCCGCAACCGCGCACACCTGGAAGGCTCTCGTTTAAAGGCTGTCTTTCCTCATCAGGCTCAGAGTTAGGGCTCCTGGGCGCCTGTCAGGCTCCATCACAATTCCAGTTACAATCAGTACTTTCCCCCGTCTTCCCGTGTCTTTTTTAGTGCACATCCACTCTCCTCCTTCCTCCCAAGCGACGGCTCTACACAGACCACAATACAACTGTGTCAGGCCAACCGTTACTCACCAACACACACTCATGATTCCCCCGACTCTCAAGTCTCGGAACAAAACGCGAATTTTTCTTCTCTCTTTGAAAGGGAGGTGCTCGCGGTTTTCAGGATGGAAATTCCACCCTCCTACGACAGTGCACACTCGGGGCACTCACTCTGCTCGCGCTACCGTTTTCTTAGCCCTTTTCGGCCATTTCGGCACCGACGATCGAGCCGACAGCAAAACGGCTCTGAAAACTTACTGAAGACCGTAGTTTGGACGCGGAGAAACTGCCTGCCGGGGTAACTGTGCTGCTCCCCGGGCCGCAGCCCCATGGTCCCCGCACCCCAACTTAACCGAGGTGATGCGCCGACGCACGTCCTTTCCTTCCTGGCCTTTCCTTCCCTCGGCCCCTGGGGGTGACCCCGACTTTGGACCCCGGGGCCCACTTCCGCGGCCCGGGCGACCACCTGTCGGGGTCCTCCCGCGCGCGAAACCGGGGAGCCAGCAAAACGCAGTGAACGTCCCGGCCGCCGGGCTTTCGCTCCCGCGGAAGTTGCCCCACGCAAACTTTTCCAGCCGCCTCCCCCCAGCTTCCCCCCCCCCCCGCCGGGCTCGGGCTTAACCTGGGGCATCGGTGGTCGCGGATGCGTTCGGCCATGGGTTCCTGGGGTCTGCAGCAGACGGGCGCGCCAGGGCCAGGGGCCCCTCCGAAGCATCATTCCGCCCAGCGCGGCGCTCCCGCCCCAGTCAGCGGGCCATCCTCCGAGCCGGACGACTGGGAGAGGGCGTTCCCGGTGAGCGCAGCCTCGCCGGGCCCCCGCCTCTCAGCGCAGCGCAGCGCGGGGCGGGCTAAAGGGAGGGAGTGTCACTCTTCTCGTCTTCGCACGCAACTGGGCGCCAGACTATTTTCTTTCCTCCGACCAAAATTTTAAAACGGAAGGGGGAGAGAAAGAGAGCGCGGGGGAACCGCTCTTCGCATCTCGGGTTTCCAGGGGCAGCGCGGACGCTGGGACGGCCTCGCTTCTTCCAGTGGAAGCCCCTTCTGAAATGAACGAGAGCGGGCCCCTCGCACCTTGCGGGCTGTTGATTTCAAAACTCGTAATTCTGGGTACTCAGTGCCCTTGGGGCCGTCTGCTGCCTTCCACCCCGCCAGCAGGGAGGCGCGGGCCTGAGTGGCCATCTGGAGAGAGGCAGGGTCTCTCTGAAAGTTTCCCTCCTGGACTGAGAGGAAAGGAGGGAGGGAAGCAGGTCCACCAAGGCGCCACCTCTCAGTTGGCTCAGTGCGGGCTGCGCTGCTCATTGTTGAGCGCTGTGACGGTCACCCCAGACCTACTTCTGCCAGACGTTTGCGGTGACCCACCCAGAGCTCTTTGGGACGATCTCTCCCACAGTCGAATTGGCTTCTCCTTTGCAGCACGTTTTTAACTAAAGGAGCTAAGGAACAGGAACTGTCTTCTCGACAGCTGGGAAATCTAATGTTTTGTCTTGGAAACTTTTTGTTTGTGAAAACAAACACAAACCATTTAAGAGCAACCTAGTCCAACTTTCAAATAGCTTACTTACAACAGAGTTGCTAGATAAAATACAGAATGCCCAGTTAAATTTGATTTTCAGATAAACAAAAAATAATATTTTTTAGCATAAGTATGTCCCAAATATTGCATGTGTCACACTTACACTTTTCTATGAAATATTTGGGATATACTTATACTAAATTATTTATTGATTATCTGTAATTAAATTTAGCTGGGCATCCCATATTGTTATTTGCTAAATCTGCAAGAGGCTTGAGCTAATGAGTCAAAGCTAGCAAACAGTGCAACAAGTGGCAAATCTCACCTGATGACGATCTCCTTTCTTTATTGAAAAAAAGATGTAAGTTTCTATGATAGCAAAACCTGTGTCACCACTTAAGGCTGATTCATATGTGTTAATGAGCATCTGTGTTTCAAAATACCGTTGCCCTGCACAGATAGTGACGCGTTAAACATTAAGTCCACATGGGAAGTAATTTACCTTACCTGAGTCCTTTCCTTCTATCTGCTAGTGCTCCAAATGAAAGAGATTTGTCTACCGTGAATAAAGCTGCAATAAACATGGGGATGCAGGTATCTTTTTGAGATACTTATTTCATTTCTTTTGGATACATATCTAGTAGTGGGATTGCCGGATCTATATGGTAGTTCTCTTTTAATTTTTTGAGGAACCATTATACTGCTTTCCATAATGGCTGCACCAATTTACATTCCCACCAACAGTGTACAAGAGTTCCCTTTTCTCCTGTAGCCATAATATGGAAACAACCCAAGTGTCCATCAAAGGATGAATGGACAAAGAAAATGATATATAGATGTTGTTTATATATATAATGCGATATTATTCACCGATAAAATAGAAGGAAATCCTGCCATTTTGACGATATAGATAAACCTGAAGGACATTATGCTAAGTGAAATAAGTCAGAAAGAGAAATACTATATGATCTCTCTTATATGTGGGAGCTAAAAAAGTCAAATCCATAGAATCAGAGAGTAGAACAGTGGTTTCCAGGGGCAGGAAGGTGGGGAAAATGGGGAGATGCTGGTCAAAAAGTACAAACTTTCAGTTATAAGATGAATCAGTTCTAACAGCCTAATGTACAGCATGGTGACTATAGTTAATAGTACTGTATTATACACTTGAAATTTGCCAAGAGAGTAGATCTTAACTGGACTAACCACACCGAAAAAAAAAAGGTAACTCTATGAGGTGATAGATGTGTTTATCAACTTGATTGTGTTCATTCACAATGTATACATATGTCAAACCATCGCATTGTACATTTCAATATATACACTTTTTATTTGTCAGTTAATTATACCTCAGTAGAGCTGGGAGGGGGTCGAAGAAAGAAGTTTTATTTGGAGAGAAATGGAGAAGAGGAGGAGAAAACGTCCATTTTGAGCACAGAATCTGCTGCTATATCACTCTAATACTCTTTTTCCAACAGGTTTTTTGGGGGCTACCTTCCCTTCAATTGCCTTTTCATAGGACAACAATTTTGTAATACTTTCTATGGAGAGAATAGAAAAGATTAATGTCTTCTCTCTAGCATGCTGATTTGTTTTTACATATCATTGAGAGTAAGTGTTTTTAAGCGTTAAAACTCACTATTGGTAATGTCATGTTAATTCTTATGGTTGTTCTTAAATTGGCAAAAGTTCTATCAAGTGTTTTTCATACCTGAGCTGTAACATTTGGAAGAATAGTCTACAAGTAGCTTCTGAGTCATTCATTCCAAGCATCATTTCTTTTTTGTTGTTTTTGGGGGGGGGTTGTTTTTGTGTGTTATTTTTGTTTGCTTTTTGGGCATCATTTCTTTTTACTAGCCACACACTCTGGTCACTTGGCACTGCAGGGCACATTCATACTGCATTGCAATCTCTGGCCCTGCACTTTTGTCACAGCAGTAAGTGAGAGGAGTATTCTTGGAAGTCATTCCTACATGGGCATGGTTAACAATACTTAATAATACATGGAAATCACTGTGAGCCACATACAGTTATCCCACTAAACCCGAAATAAATGTATCTCCAACTCAACTTACTTTTTGTTGGATCTTGAAAATGGCCATGGCCACTCAGCCACCTGACACAAGGGGACATGTGTCAGAGGGGTGGTTGGAGAGGAAAGAGACAGTGAGTGGTCTTAATCTATTCCAGTTAAAATATTTTACTTTTAGAAATATTACAAAAACATCTCACCAAGTGAATGCATTGCTAGGGACCAACGCCTCACCAGGTGCCCTGGGGAAGGCTTGTGCAAGTGAAGACCCCTGAAAGCTTAAGCTAAATCAAATTCGCTGACACCTAAGTCATCAATACATGCTATTACTATTACTGCAAACCATTCCGTAACACTTAGTGCCTGCCTATTTTGTAGAACTTATCACACTTTTTATTTACATTCATATCTGGCTCTCCAGCTCAATTATAAATGCAGGGGCAGGTGCTCTGTCAGAGTGCCTGGCACAAGACCTGTTTTAAATTAGAGACTCCGTCAACAATGAATAGATGAAACTATGCCAATAGACAGGAAGGGATATTGCAAGAACTCAAAACCAATGCGACCGAAGAAAAGTCCGGGAGCTGTGGCTCCAGATGGGAAGGATAACAATATGCAGAGAAGAAAGAGCCCTGCCAGGGCTGGAGGACAAGGATCAGAGATCTCAGGACTAAAGAGATGGAAAACAGGTACAGGAGGGGCCTTTAAAACAACCAATGTGGGCTTCCCTGGTGGCGCAGTGGTTGAGAGTCCGCCTGCCGATGCCGGGGATGCGGGTTCGTGCCCCGGTCCGGGAAGATCCCACATGCAGCCGAGCGGCTGGGCCCGTGAGCCATGGCCGCTGAGCCTGCGCATCCGGAGCCTGTGCTCCGCAACGGGAGAGGCCACAACAGTGAGAGGCCCGCGTACCCGCAAAACAAACAAACAAAAAAAACCAATGTGATTCCATTTATATAAGATGTCCAGAAAGGGCAAATCTATAGAGATGGAAAGTAGATTAGTAGTTGCCTGGGGCTGTAAGTTGGGAGTGAGGCAAACAAGAATGAGGAATCTGTTTTGGGGTGATGGAAATGTCCTAAATTGACTGGATTGTGGAGATTATTGCATGTCTGTAAACTTGCTGAAAATCATTTGTACATTTTGAGTGAAATTTGTGGTGATTATTGCATAAGTCTGTAAATTTGCTAAAAATCATTTGTACACTTTGAGTGAAATTTGTGGTATATAAATGACACCAATAAAGTTGTTTATAGTTGTTTTTTTTTTTTCTGAAAAGGGAAAGCAGAGATTCAAATGTGAAGAAGTTCTAATACGTAAGTATATTAATGAACTAGCTCGGAGTAACTGTTCTGTCTCACCAAGATTCCCACACATTGTGGTGAAGTGTGTTGTGCACCAAAGTGATCCACGTGTGCTGAGCCACCATGTGGACAGGGCAGCCCCAGTAGTCTTTCCATCTGTGTTGTCCAGAGCTCTCTCACTTTGCTGACCCCCCAAATTACTAGAGTGTGGGTCTAGTAAAAAGAAGCGACATGTGAAATCAATGCCAAGAAGCCGGTCCGTGGCATATTCTTCCCAATATTACAGCTCACATATGAAAAACACTTGAAGAATTGACAAGACATTGCCAATAGTGAGTTGTAAAGCTGAGACACTTTTCTAAACTATAATGATATGAAACAAAACAACATGCGAGAGAAAATTCTCTTTTCTATTCTCTTTTCTATTCTCTCTATACAAAGTATTGCAAAATTGCTGCACTGTGGAAAGGCAGTCAAAGGGAATGTAGCCAAAAAACTGTCGGGGGGAAAAAAGTATGACAGTGATGTGAGCGGCAACTAATTTTTTAAAATGTTTTATTTTGGGGGGTTTTGTGCTTTAAAATTTTTTGTTATTTATGACTTATTTTCTCACTCTTAAATATTCATTACCACGCCAATATTGCATTCCTAATTTTTTATTATTTTTCTTAAAGATGGTCTCCCAAATTATATAACCTCAGGCTCCACGAAACTTGGATCTGCCTCTGTGGGTCAAGCATAAGCACTTTGTTTAGTTATTATAAAAACCTTACAGGGGCTTCCCTGGTGGCGCAGTGGTTGAGAATCTGCCTGCTAATGCAGGGGACACGGGTTCGAGCCCTGGTCTGGGAGGATCCCACATGCCGCGGAGCAACTAGGCTCGTGAGCCACAAGTACTGAACCTGTGCGTCTGGAGCCTGTGCTCCGCAACAAGAGAGGCCGCGATAGTGAGAGGCCTGTGCACTGCGATGAAGAGTGGCCCCCGCTTGCCACAAGTAGAGAAAGCCCTCGCACAGAAACGAAGATCCAACACAGCAAAAATAAATAAATTAATAAACTCTTACCGCCAACATCTAAAAAAAACAAAACCTTACAAATTACTGTTATTAACTCCCTATCACAGATGAAGAAACTAGTAGGTTAAGTAAGTAACTTATCTAAGGTCATATAGTCAGAACTCAAGCCTGGAATTGTATAACTATGATGCCAAGATTTTTCAACTCCAAGACCCCAAGATAACCTTGACCTTACATTGCCTGTCTCTTCTGACATCGCTTAACCACCTGACCTTCTCATAGCCACAGCTGGGATTAGGGTGCGGTGAAGGGAGGTGAATCAATTGCAGGGTCAAATCCTTTCTTTATTTTCAATGTTGATACTCTGTTCATCATAAATTTTTTGCATTAATTTCGATTTTTAAAAATATTACATTTAAATATTATCTCAATGACTGAGTTTTTTGGTGCCCCTTTAAATTTGGTACCCAAGGCAAGTACCTCAGTTGCCTCACCCTAGTTTTAGCCTGGCATCAGATCCTTAATGAGGACATGAATATCCAGATTTGTGCTTTAACTTCTAATAAAGGTGGTCCCCAAATTTCCCCATTGACTTTCATACAACTGGCCTTTGCAGACGTTATTCACTTATGTCCTCAAACTATCATTTGAGAACTCAGTTTTTCACAGATAGGCTGACCAGTAATGATACTGGATTATCTACCATTGGTATCACTTGCCTACCATTGGCAACGGGGCTAGATTCAGTCAAGTTAGAAGGAAAGTTTATTTACGAAAAAAGTTTGATATTTATGTCACCTGGTCTTACTTGTAAAATCATCTGAATCCAGCAACTTCTCATATATCCTCCGCAGACGCCGGTAGCACTGGATTGCAGAGGCGGACTGGCTGAGGGGGTCCCCTCGAGTATCCTACTTGGAGGTCCCTACGCTGATTGAATTCTAGAGGTAACTAGAGAAGAATATTCCTAGGCTTTCATTTTTAACAGAGTCATAAAGAACTTAGTACCCAAATGAAAATACATATTATTTTCAAACTCTGTAGGGAAGATTCATAATATAATGACCGTATGTCAGGCCTCAGAGGAAATCTCAAAAATATTTTTTTAACTTCCTAACATATAAGCTTTATTCATGAAATCAGAAGGTAAAGCATCACTACCATTGGAATTTGAATAACACACTTATTAAAATATTCATGGATTAAGTAGGAAATAAGTGGAATTTGAGAACTATTTTAAAACTGCATAGCAATGAAAGCACTTAATATCAAAACGTTCACTACTCAGGAAGACGTATAGACTTAAATGCATTTATTAGAAAACAAGAAAGTCTGAAAGTAAACTACGCTTACAATCTAAGAAGCTATAAAAATAGCAAAACTAAGCCTAAAGGATGTAGTGGGAAGAAAATGATAGTGGTAAAAGCAGAAAATGAATCAGACTTCCTCTACCCTTTTTTCTAAAGCAACCTCTCCCCAAAATAGAGTGAGTCAATAAAACCAAAAGTTGTTTTTTTTTTTTAAAGGCACCAAGACTGACAAAACTGACACAAGAATGATGCAGAAAAAAGAAGGAATACATATACATAACAGAAAGGATAGAAAAACTAACCCCCAGTAATTGCTTATATCAATCAATTTAAAACTATAAAAACCAAACTTGGCTCAACAAAGAGAACCTGAAGAGACCAGTAGTCACAGATTGAAACAGTGTTTAATGATCTACCTGGAAAAACGTCCCAAGCCCAGAGCTTACTGGGCCAGTTCAACCAAAACTTCCAAAATAGATAATACCTATCTTATATACCTAAACTTTAGCTAACTGATATGAATTGTTAAAAGCATCAAAACAGATGGGAAGCTATCCAATTCATTTAACAAAACTAGCATAATGCTGATATCAAAATGAAACAAGTAAACACGATAAAAGCAGGTCACAGACCAATCTTACTTATAAAGTAAATAAAACAGATCTTAAATGAAGTGTTAGCAAATGGAACCAGTAGGGTAATAAAAGAATGATCAAGTAAAAATTGATCCAAGCTGCCAGGGTCAATTCCTAAATTTCACATTCTCTTAATCCAAACACGTCCCATCTGAACTATGCTGGGGGCTGCTTTATTCATGAATTGTTCTCTTCCGCCTCCTACAGTAGGCTGGCTGGCTGTCTCCTGTTCACATCACCCCTCTGTTCAAAGCCCTTTGAAGGCATTACACCTTTCAGAATGAAACCCAAAGGCTTCACCATAGCCCGCGAGGCCCTAAACGATAAGTCTGGCGGCACTACCTCCTACTCGTTGCCTGTAGCCCTCACTCTGCTTTATTTTTCTTCCTAGCATTTCATCATCACCTATATTTATTTTTTATCTGTCTCCCCCAACTAGAATGCAAGCTCCATGATGGAAGGGACCTTGTCTGTTTTGTTCACTGCTCTAAACTCATCACCTAACAGAGCCTGTCACAAAGTAGGTTCTTAAATATTTCATGAATGAATGAAAGGATGAAAAATAAAACAGGACTTGTAAGTTTAAAACTTCCACCACTTTAAGAAGAACAAAATCACACATACTTCTGGTTATACGTGCACAAGGGTGTGTCAGATATTGTTCAAGGCTCTGATGATAGAGTGATGAATGAAAAAGATGAGTTTCTTGCCCACATAGAACATAGTGGGGAAGTTAACAGAACAAGAAATTAAAGCGGAATAAATGGAAAAAGACCAGGGCCCAAGGTCCCTATTAGCGGGGAGGTCCAGGTAGGCTCAGGGTGAGGGTCAGGCTGACATCAGTGCACATGAATAACGGGAGGAGGAATGGCAGCTAGTCAAATGAAGAGGTGAGGATGTGTTTCTAGCAGAGGCTCCGGCATGTTCAAAGGCCCAGAGGCATAAGAATTCGTAAGTCTCTCCTAATAAAGAGATTATCAGGTAGAAAGTTAAAACTTGATATCAAAGAAAACTTAGCATAACAATTTTGGCTCTCTGGTGAGCATCACATTTTGAAGTCTGGTGGTAGATGGATGTAATGGAAAAAGACCGCTTGCTTCTGTACATCCAGCAGTACTGGGTGGTCTGAAGCAAATATAAGTGTGGTTAACAAATGAATCCTAGGAAAAAGGGAGTTAAGGTGGCAGTAGCCGGCACTAAAACTTTTGGTCCTTAGTCTCAAGCAGGGAAGAATTTCAGTGAAGGTAGAAACTGGTAGGTACGAGGCAAACTGACACTGGTGATACGAGGGCAGAGAGCAGGCTCAACATGGGCAGAGCATTGCTACTATTACTGTTGTGCTGCGATTCCACCAAGACGTTGACCTACATTTACTGAGTACTTACTATATGTCAGTTGTTAATGTACAACTTCACACATTTGTTCCATATAATTCTCACAAAACTCTTACCACAGAACTATCATCTCTAGGGACTTCCCTGGTGGTTCAGTGGTTAAGACTCCGAGCTCCCAATGCCGGGGGCTCAGGTTCAATCTCTGGTCAGGGAACTAAGATCCCACATACCACAACTAAACCCGTGCACCACAACGAAGACCCAGCACAGCCTAAATAAATAAATATTTTTTTAAAATTAAAAAAAAAAGATTATCATCTCTAGGAGGACTGCTCAGGCTCAGAAGAGTTTAGGGACTTGGCCCAGGTCACACAGCTAGCAGAGGGACTAGAGCTCAAACTGTGTTCTGTTTGGCTCTCAAACACTTCTTTCTACTGGAGGTGGTCTAATATAACATGACAGATACAGGGCTAGGATCGAGTTCTTCCTTTTCAGTCTCAAATTTGCTCACATTGCACCTCTCAGGTCATTTACCATTTTCTATTTAGCACGGTACAGGCTGTTGGTTGGCATTCTTTACCTAGTGGGAGACAGAAATCTTCATTTTTTGAAGAGTTTGAGTCATGTCATCAGTGACCCCTTCTTTTACTGGGTTACTGTAGTATTTCGTTAATTTTTTTTTAAAGCTGACATTCTTTTCTTGTTTTATTTATTTATTTATGGCCACATGGTGCGGCTTGTGGGATCTTAGTTCCCCAAGCAGGGATCGAACCCGTGCCCCCTGCAGTGGAAGCACGGACTCCTAACCACTGGACCACCAGGGAATTCCCAGTGTTCCATTAATTTTGAATGTAGAAGTATTAAGAGGCAGTCTGGAAATTTCTATAGGTTCCAGATATAGTCCTCCCTACCCCATTATATGGCAGCAAATTAATTCCTATTCACAATCAGGATAAATCCCTTTCTGACTTATTGGCATAAGGAGCCTCAAGCAGTCAGCTGGTAGTCATAACTTCCAATTCAGTAGGAACGATATTGTGTCCCTCGGTGGAAGCTTGCTCCTTTGGGGAGTAAGACCCTAAAATTCTGTGAATAGGTTAAGATGGAATGCTGATCCCATCTTGATTTTCAGGCCTGGCTATGGGAGAAAAATGCTGGTTTCGGAATCAAAGCATATGTTGCATCCTGTAGGACAGTACATCAAAAGTCACTCTGTGTCTTCACCTTTCTATCAGGCCAGCTGCTTTTGGGGGTGACAGGTCGTGGTAAGACCAGTGAATTCCCACTGCCACACTTCTTTTGCCGTGAAATGAGTTACTTGATCAGAAACATTGTGGAAATCCCATGGTAATTCTGTAAGCCCATAGATGGTGGTGTTGGCAGAAATGCTACAGGCAGGGTAGGAAAATCCATACCCAGACTTTGTGTCTATTCCACTGAGGACAAACTGCTCCATGGCGGAAGGGTCCAATGTAATTAACCTGCTATCATGTGGTGCCTTGTTTCCCCAAGGAATAATGTCATATTGAGAAATCAAAGTAGGTCTCAGCTGAGGACAGGTTAGGAATACAGCAGTGCAGCCATTTCAGCCTTGGCGAGGGGATGCCCATAGTATTTAGCCCAAGCGTAGCTTCTATCCTCGCAAGTAAAGCAAATCTGTACACAGGCCATTGAGCAAATACTGGGGTGACTAAGGAAAGAGGCTGACGGTCACAGATGGCTCACCTGAATCAGGTGGACAATTTCCACGGCAGATGCCCTGTGGTGTACGTTCACATGGAATACAAATATCTTCACAGTGCCACCCTGTGAAATCCATCCGAATACCTGTTCTCTAAACCTTTGTCACCAGTTTCCAATCCTGTTCCTTCCAAGTCCCTGGTCATTTAACTAGCCGTTAGCTACTTGCCTATGAAGCTGTGTAGGCCTATATCCCTTGGGAGTCTCATTGTCTAGACAAATGTATGGCTTGAAATTCTGCCCACAAGGACTTCCCTTCACCACTAGACTAGTCCTACAGCAGTCCAGTTGGTGCCATAATTTTGTCTTAAAAGGAGGCTCTGTTTTTTTCTTCCTTCTTTAACTGATCATAGGAAAATAGCTCATGAGACCATGGATGTGAACTGAGGGAAGGTGGCCATGCAGCAGGAGTGGCCGTAAGAATCCGAGCCACCTGCTCATGCAACTTGCTTCAGGACAGCTGAGGCTGGTACCTTATATCCTGTTCACATTTAGTGATAGACTGCTTCTGGGCATGTGCAATCTTATTACTCGCTTCGGGCATCCAACGTCTTGCAGTGCACAGCTCAGTAGCAGTCTAGGAGCTGTTCTCAAAGAGATAAAAGGGTTTTTTTTGCAGAAGATATGGCTGTGCTCCCGAACCCTAGAGAGGTCTGTAATTTCCAGTTGAGCCCCGCATGGCATTCGCATTTGCCACAGACACTCCAGTTAGACTTGCTGGGTCAAAAGAGCCCTAGGGGCAGAGCGGTTTGCACCACAGCCTTCCTCGACGTAGAGCCTTCTCTTGCTCTGACTGCACTGCAGATTGGCAGCCTTACCAGTTACTTGGTAAATGGGTCAGAGTGGCACATTGAAATGGGGCGTATGTAGCTTCTAAGACCCCAAAAAGTCACCAAGCATTGTACGAGGTGTTGTGGAAGGTGACCTGGGGGGAGTGACTTGTCTTTCATTTTGGAGGCTATCTTGCAACATGCTCCAGACGCCTGAAGCTCCAGAAACCTGAGAGGTGGTTACACTCCTGAATTTTCATGGGGTTTATATCCACCTTCTGGCGCTATTCCCATTGCATCCATCTGGTTTTCTTTCAATTTCCATCCAGCATGGTATAGTATGTTTCTTCTTTCATCCAAAAGAGACTGTTTCTTTACTTCTGTTTCCAGATCTTCAACTCATTTTATCTCTAACTTAGAATCATTTAAAACTGAATCAACAAACATTTGCTGAATGTCTATTATGTGCCAGGCATGGGTGTGGGAGGCACTTGCCTTAGTTTAAGAGAGAACATAGTTCCTGTGTTAAAGGAGAATGTCAATGATAATACTGACAAGGGCTACGGCAGAGAAAAGCGGAAGGTGTTATGGAAACACACAGGAGGGGGAGTGGTCAGGAAAGGCTGCCAGAAAGAGGTGATCTTTAGGCTGAGTTCTAAGGATGAGTGGGGTTCAGTCAGTGAAGCCAGGAAGGGATCGAACGGGTTTCCAAGTAAGGGGAGAAGGACATGCAAAGCCTGGACATGGAGAAGGGCAGCCCCTATAGTGATGTACAATCAATCTTCTTTTACTTTCAGTTACCCTTCTGGTTCCTACCCATTCTCTATCCCACTTTGGTTCCCATTCCTTCCTAAACTATCACTCAAAAGATTGTGGTAAGTTCTATGAAGACAACTTAGGTTCACTAGATTTTGGGGAAAAACACCTTTTCAGACCCCTTATTTGCTTGGGGACACAGTACTCAGGGTCCTAATTAAATAACTCAGCTTTAAGCTTTGACCTTTCTTGCTTAAACATCTTATTCCTTCATCTCTCCGTCTCCCTGTTATTCTTGACTCTGCAAATAATTACCTATCAGTTTCTGATAATAAGAGATAGTCTAGAGGCACAGTATCTTTCATTCTAGTAAAATCACTCAGGTTTCAATAGGACGCACATATTAATAGGTCTTTCCTATTGTTACTATGCAAGTCATAAAACGTTAAGTCCCAAAAGAGCAGGATTTGAAAGAAATTGGAATATAGAAAAAATTCCATAAAAACTTCATTAAATATGGGACAGGCTTTCCAAACTAGTACAGTGTTTTACAGCTTTCCCAAGGGTCATTCTGAAATGACTCCATTGTAAGAAAGGCTAAGAAGTTTTCCACTAAATTAACTTAACGTGTTTCTATTACGTAGCTATATAAGGACAGGAGCTTGGGGATATGTGAGTTGGGAGACAAGAAGTACTAAAAAGACTCAAGGTAAAATCCCTGACCTAAAGCAAATTTCCATGTAATAAAGAATTGAGAGAAACATATACAAATTGCTTTTTATTTATTTCTAAAGAGAATAGGCTTAACCATGATTTAATATTATAAAGCCATAGCCTATTAACTTTAAAAGAACCTAATAATTATATTTACAAATTACTTAAACTAGCACACATGTACCAGCCACATCATCAATAAAGTGTTACAAGCAAGGAAGAGGGGCTTCCTGGCGGTGCAGTGGATAAGACGCCACGCTCCCAGTGCAAGGGGCCCAGGTACGATCCCTTGTCGGGTAACTAGATCCCACATGCATGCCACAACTAAGAGTTTGCATGCCACAACTAAGGAGCCCACGTGCTGCAACTAAGACCCGGTGCAGCCAAATAAATAAATAATATATATATTTTTAGAAAGTGAGTGTATAAGCAAGGTAGAAGGGTAGGTTATACATATTTCTAACGATGAGAGTATAATCATTTTACGTCTACCAAAAAGTATATTTCAGAATCTAGTTTTAGACAATTATAGTGTAAAAATAAGCATATACATCACTACACCCTAATCAAATTATCAACAAATTAATTGGCTATTGAGCGAAAATAATAGGTACCTGAAAAACAAGAATAGTCGCTTGACTAAAACCATGAACATGTCTGAGCAGTGATGATGCACTCATAAAAACTGACTGATCACCAGCTGTAGGGTAGTTTCTGTCCGTTGTCTGACAGACTGTCTGTGGCATAGCACCTGTCGCTGGAGGAGGCCATCAAAAAGACGTGACTGCCAGTCGATCCTGGCACCTGGAGGCTCCCCACCCGCTCCCCTAGCCTTGGATTCTGTATTCTGCTTGCTTTCCCTGCTCCCAGCAGCTGCTCCAAGGATCCAGTCTTGAAACACAAATACAGTGTTGAGGCTCCCTGGACTGTGTACGTGACTGAAGCCAGTTAAGGTCTCTATATAAACTTTTAAGATTCTGGCAGGTAGGTGTGGAGTCCTACTGGTTTTGTGGCCGCCCGAGACAAGCCTTGTAAGTAAGTTCCCTTGCTTATTAAAACTGCCACCTACCAATCTGGAGTGGCTGCCTCTTTCTTCGGCCTCTCCCTACCCTCTGCATATGTGGAGGCACGTTTTAGATTTCACCCAAGAAGCTCCCGAGGAGGTGGCAACCGAATTATCTGTATACACGCACTTCAGGGAGTTTTTGCAAAATTACAAACTTGCACAGGAACCAGGTTTCTTAGGAGAACAGAAGTAGAGTGTCAAGTAATCTTTAATAAAACAGTGATTTTCATTTGTGACTACCAATTTAGCAATCTGTAACAACTCATTTAGTGGGTTACTGGTAAGCAATGCTTTTTGGCCCCCAAATTGACATGAAAATCTACAAAACTGTGCATTGTTTACTAATGGAAACTAAAGAAAGGGCTTTCATTTTTGGATCAGCTCATGACCCATGAGAAGGCAATCCGTTAACAGCCTCTGTGTCTCCTAATCGAGGCTAACTTCTCTGCTGCTCATAGGTATTACAAGAAGGCAGGAGGAAGAGGATACCCAATTTTTTGGTTGATGCAGATTCCATCTCTGAGTTTAGAGATAAAAGATGAGTGATTCGGGCTTCCCTGGTGGCGCAGTGGTTGAGAGTCCGTCTGCCGATGCAGGGGACACGGGTTCGTGCCCCGGTCCGAGAAGATGCCACATGCCGCGGAGCGGCTGGGCCCGTGAGCCATGGCTGCTGAGCCTGCGCGTCCGGAGCCTGTGCGCCGCAACGGGAGAGGCCGCAGCGGTGAGAGGCCCGCGTACCGCAAAAAAAAAAAAAAAAAAGATGAGTGATTCATAAAATATCTACCTACCATTTATTATTTTTCAGGAGGTCTCTGTTTCATGTGCCAAAGAATAAGGTTTTTGTTTTTTTTTAAATCTTAAACTGTCTTCTTTCAGTGATTAGCAATTCCACCTAAATAATATCTTCAGTGTTGCTTTCAGCTTCGTTAGTTTTCATCTTCTTTTGGCCTTTAAAAGTATTTTTAGTGTCTTCAAAAGTTACTTTGAATAGAGGACTCATAGTTTTCTTAACAACACTTTGCTAATATGTGCATTTTATAGCCTCATGGGTTGACTACAACAGATTCAAGCTATAAATGGCTTTCAAATAGGTTTTAGCACACAAATATACATCAATGTATAAATAAAAAATAGAATTCTTTTTCCATCAATGCTCTTGATTTGTGCTATGGATATATTCTTTAAGAGCAGTATGTAAACTATAAATCAAATTGTATGTTCCTATTAAACAATGGTTCTAGTAAGGGATTAGGAGATTTTCACATCACCTGGGATACTCTTAAACTGCCGACTTTAATGACAGTTTCAATTAGTTGAAAAGGGGCTCAGAGAACTCCTGGTAAGCATGCCCCTTCCTCTCGTCAACTTCCCGCCTCACAAAACAAATGGCCAGAGGCTTGCTGCCCAGGAGGTGATGAGGATGATTATCTGTATACTCCCCACGAGGACCAATCTCCTCAGGCCAATGTTCTTGTTGATGTCAGTCTTCACATTCTCTAACTGAAGTCTGGCCGTCTTCAGAGGACAAAGCCTTTCAAGGTGGCTGTTTCTGATCTCAAACCCCAGCGAGGTGGGCATCCATCCCTCTGCTCCTCATTTGTAGACATCCAGATTAAACTTCCCTCAAATCTCAATGCCAAGCATCCCATATCCTGACCACCACTTCCTATCTTTCCAGCTCATTCCCTCTGGTATCCATACCCTAACAGCTCTCTGACCTCAACAGGACCTCCAAACTACTAAGCCCATGACCTTTTTCTATCCATCACTCAGTATGTGCCCCTTTCACTTAAATGACACAGTATCTTCCTTGTATACATCCTCAATTCCCTTGCTCTTCTGTTCCAACTTAAACCCAACTTTCCACCAGGTAGTGAATGTGGCTAGAAGGAAGAGGCATGCTAACTGGGTTCACTTGAAGTTCATGGCTCACATCGCAAGAAGGGCCCTCAGTGCTGCTTGACTGGTCAGTCGGATCTCTCACTCTCCTAGGCGACTATTTCTTGGAATCTCACACTCCTTCCCCTTTCGCAGCTGATAACTCCAATTGCTTCTTTTACAGGGAAAATCAGAGTGATCAGAGCTAACTTCCACATTCACTCACTGCAAAGGTCCCCCCTGGACGGTTTCTTCCAGACAGCCACGTGGCTTTAGGGCTCTGCTCAACCATCACCTTTTCGGAAGGGCCTTCCCTAGTTACTATCAAAACCAGCATTCTTTGTTTTTGTTTTTGTTTTTTTAAGACAATCATGTTTAATTACCTCACAACTGAAGCTGCCTTTGGGGCCAAGGGGCAGGAAGGAGGCTGTGAACCCAACACTCCAGCTGCACTCTAACCCTAGGTTTATTCAACGCGATTCTTTTCTCTACACAACAAGGTACAAACACAATATTATCTGAAATGCTACAAAGTTACAAAACTCCAAACAGAAAATGTATAGTACTGACTGTACAATAAAAGCCAAAAAAACAATGTACACGTTGCCAAGGTAACCTGCACGACCCACCATGTATACCAACACAACGCGGCGGGGGGTGGGGGGGGGTTCTGTGATGACCCGACAGAGTTGACTCTCAACTTACCAGTTTCAGAGAGAAAGGGAGACATGGGTGTGTGTATGTGTGTGTACAACATAAGTACACGTGAAAAGAACCATTTTGGGTATTTGGCCCTAGAGGTCAGAAAAGGACTCATGCAGGGGAGCACGGCCAGGCTAACAAGAACGGCAGTTGCGTAAAAGCACACCTTTCCTGTGGGACCCTGCAGGCCAACAGGTTAGTGCACGAGCAGGCCACCAGATGGGCCCCAGGTCATCTGTGGAATGGGAAAACATGCTCCCAGGCTGGGGCTGTACCACCTCCTGGAGCCCCCTGCTCATCCCTGCGGCTCTGCCACTAAACTGCCTGTCAGGAACAAGAAATGCGGAAGCTTTAGCCAGAAAACTGGAGGGCATCTTTATAAGCACGCCCCCTAACCAACAACGCTCCTGCAGCCGGAACTCTGCCGCCAGGGGAAACGTGGCAATTACTGCCTTCACCTTCGAGGCCTGCCCGGGTAAGGGATTTCTTTCCTACCGATCCTCCTTCGTCTAGAAAAGTGACAAAAGTGAGTTGGCGGGAATACAAGTCACAGGGCAGAGCTTCGGTGGCCCTGCGCATCGGGAGGAGTTGAAGCTGGAGCAGCTCCTGGGGCTGCGGCGGCCGGGGGACCTGCGCCGAGGGGGACGCGACCTTCTCCTCCTCCGTGGCGGGGGGGGGGGGCCTGCGCCACATGGGAGGCGGTGGCGGCACTCTCCATCCTGGGAGGGCTGAATCGCCTGGGGGGTGGCCGAGGCCAGGGGGCCAGCACAGCGGCAGCAGTGATCTGCTGGCCATCGATGTGTCCTCCGTCCGCGTGCTTCAGCGCCTTCTCAGCTCCATCTGGATTCTCACACTCCACATATGCGTAGCCTGTAGACAGATGGGGGTGCATCCTTTCTACAGGCACATCAATCATTTTAATTTTCCCGTAGGTGGAGAATATCTCCATATGATCCTCGGTCACATTCCTGGTGAGCCTTCCAACGTGCACTTTGGTGGGTTTAGGGGAAGGGCTCCGCCGTTTCCTTTCCTTTTCATCTCTTTTGGGTGGTTTGGATTTGGAGCGGGAACGTCGCCCGCTGTCATGCCTGCGCCGAGAAGGGCTCGGAGAGCCAGGGGAGCTGCTGGAACTTCCGGAGCGGCTCGAGGCTGAAGAGGAGCTGCAGCCGCTGCTGGAGCCCGTGCTAAAACCAGCATTCTGGATTCCTTATCTGGCTTCACTTTTCTCCGTTACATTCACCACACCCTACATATAAACGTACTGTCTTTCCCCCAGTCCTCCACAAGCTCACTCTGCAGTGTAAGCTCTGTGAAAGCAGGGATTTTATGTGTTTTGGGCCTAGAACAGTATCTAGCAAGGATTAGTACTTATAAGTACTTATTAACTGAGGAACAAACTATCCAAAGACAAAACATTTCATCTTTCTTAAAGCAGAAACACGATACTTTGCATTGTAAAATTACAGTACTCGGTTGCCCTTGGAGTACTGCAGTCGATCCTCGCGTCCCACAAGAGTCCCCTCCCGGATGCAGCACGGTGTGGGGACGGCTGGGAGAAGGTGGTGGGTGTGCAGAGCATCTGACGTCTACTATTGGCTCGGCCGCTAATTAGTAACGTCATCCGGGGTGAGTCATTTAACCTCTCATTTCTAGCAGGGAATGCGAGAGAGTACTTTTATTTTTATCCAAAGAAAAGAGGTCCACCAAACACAAACCGGTAGAAATCACTCACCACGCACATCGAGAGCCTTTTTCCTTCCAAAGTTCATCAATGGGACTTCCACAGTGTTTATAATAAAATTTTATTTACAAGCTAATGGATCATGAACAGTTTTTATAGTAAATAAGCTGTTAGTAAATGAGTTTTTTTTTTCCATCAGAATAAAATCACTCTCAAAGTTCAAGATGGTAATCTTAAAGTCAATTCAACAGGATAGTCACAACGTTATAAAAATTTTCTTGCTATGCATGTGCAGGAAAAAATGCCTAATTTAACCAAGAAAAACAAATTAAGGTTATGATTAGTCAATAATCATGTGTGTTTTGAAAGTAGTGGTTTTTTAGAATACAAACAGAATAAGTACTTGATAATGTCCACAAATTAATGAAAACATATTCACATATATTACCTAGTGAAATGCGGTATCACTGCATTTCCCCAAGCAGTAAATTCAATACATCCTATATGTAAAAATACCACCAACACTCCCCAACCACAAACACACAAAGACCAAAAGCCATATTGTCAAGCAAAATATTTTTAATTAGTAGGCTGATCATAAATAAATCCACATAAAAGATTTAACAGAATTACAAAGAGTTTTGTGTTTCTTTTGTGGACTCAATTCGTAATATGCGTTAGTCAACCTCATTCTCTAACTGCCACCAAAAGAGTTGTCATCCAACAATGCAGCACAGTTTAAGCAATTCATATTCTGTAGTTACATTTTTACATTTTCTTTACAAATGTAACATTTATGTACATTATATATATATTGTTTTCTATAGTTCATGTACTGAAACTCTATTGTTTTTACAGGGAAAATACTGAATTCATTTAATGAATATGAATCATTCCTTGTTAAAAAGTAATTCATATAAACAACACGGAACCACTGCCTTTTGGCATCTCTTGTCAGAGTTCAAGTCCAGAAATGTTATATTAATTATAAGAAAAGGGAATTTATCTAATATTACATTATGACATATCATCCCACATAACTACGTAAGTTTGCCGACTTGCAATGAACAGAGCACTGTACTGCTGCACTACTGGAAATGTGTGGAAACCAATTCAAAATATACTTCGCGAAACAGCATCATCCTTACCATTAATTTAGGATGAAAAAAATCTGTCAAGTTATTTCTTCCTCTTTACCTTTTGCCAAAGCCTCAGACCAGGTGCTATGCTACACATTGTCTCTTGTAACAACAAATGCCTACATTTCAACTTTCCTATGTGCTTCTCTGACAGATTACACTTTACCTAGGTTATAGACCATTTTCTTCTTATTCAATTTTATTCCACTTCACTTACAAATCTGTTGCTGAACGTGAAGCAAAAATTCATAGTAAGAGAATGCGGCTTCTGTCCGGTCTTCAATCAAATGTTGAAAAAATTCTGTTTTGGCAGGACTCTCATCTCTGAAGAAGAAAAAGGGGTTTTTATCTATAATGCATACTATTAAAAAGAATACTTATACATCAAAAAAAATGACTAATTCATAGGAACTTGAAAATGAGTAGGGGATGTTAATCAAGTAATAGCATTCTACCACTAGAAGGTATTTTGATATTATTATTTAAAATTTGCTTTTGAAGACAAACAATTTCACAAAGACTGGACAGGATAAGACAATTTCATAATTACGTTATAGAAGTACTTACTTTACCACGTGAAGAATTGGGTTTAATGGTCTGTTGTCTCTAAGCCAGGTTATAAAGGATCTAGCTCTTTCTGATGAAAGGGTGTCTAGCTCTGGAAGATGTGTCTGGTAAAAAATGTAATTAGGAGATTATTTCCTTTCTCAGAGACTTAGGCAGTGTTAGGACTCAATCATGACTGCCACTATCACCAACCAACTGCCAGCACTCGATCCCCAGCCCAAACAGCAGCAACCAAACATGTGAAATTTACACTGTCGATGCATCTGGTTATGTTTTTCTAAGTCACAGATACACTTACTGATAAGTATGTGACTGACATTTTACCTGAATATTATACTTTTTTCCAGACAAGTCAATAAAACATACACAATGATTAGTATTTCACATATATTGTTACACTTTGTATGTTTCTTCTAAAGGAAGTATTCAAGACAAGGGGGCTATCACTAAGCTCCAATTTCACTTATAAACAACTATACATTATACCCTATTCTAATAATAGGCATTCTTAGGGAATTTTATGTTTTCTTTAGTCCTTAAAATTTAAGGGCAAGGAATTTTAAAGAATAGTGTGAATGTGTAAATATATTTAAACACTATATGCAAGACTATTTTAGATACCTAAAAAGTCTACTCTTTGCGCATTATTCTCTCTTCAGGTTGTATTCTTTTTAACAGATGCATAGATATTATTTATTTAATGCTACAAGTATATGTGTACATATAAATACTTCCATGAATATACCTATAGGATATATTCTTAGGAGTAAATAATTTACTGTTTTATACACTGTGTGATTTTAATTTGAACAGATATTGTCAAATGATCCTCCAAAAGACTGTGTAAATGTAGAGTCCAATCAATAGTATTTGACAGGCCTGTTGACCTAGTCCCTCTGCATTACTGCCTGTTATCAAATTTAAAAAAATTTTACCAGCTGGCAAAAATCTGATATGCTACACTGTTATTTTGTTTTCTTAATTACAAATGAAGTTGAACACTGTTTCATATGGCCACTACTATATCTTCTGCCCATGAATTACCTGTTCAAATCATTCCTCATTTTTCTTTTCTTATTTGAGGGAGTGCGGGTGTCCTTTTCTTAAAGATTTGTAAGAGAACTTCTTATCCTAGAGAAATAAGCCCCTTTCCAGTCATATGAGTTACTGATAATCTTCTGATTTGGTTGTCTTTTGGCTTTATTTATTTTACCAGATAGAAATGTTTTATTTTTATGCTCTCAGATTCTTTAACCTTTTCTACCACTGACTTACAAAGGCCTTACCCATTTTAATATAATAAATATTATTTTTCTAATATTCCATTTTTTCAGTGATTTGAAATGCAATCTTTACCACATTCTATTTTTCATGAATTAGATCCATTTCTGTACTCTGTTCTGTTCCACTGATATGTTTATTGTGCCAGCATCACAGTGCATAGATACAGCTATAAAATAAAGTTTACTATTTTATTTAGCAGGACCTGTTTTTCACATGATTTCCCCGTTGCTGATAGTATTCTCTCTTTTCAAACTTTTCCTTATTATCCTCATTTGTTGAGTCTTAGAAATGAACTCTGGGATTAATGTGTCAAATTAAAAAAAATAAATCAAACAGCAAATGTGGTAAGAATCACATTGACTTTATATTCATTTAGGAGAAAGGATATATTTACAATAAGGTAGGCCTTTTCCATTAAGTATAGAGAACTGCTTTCAGAATCATATTTCTTTGGTACTAACACACATACAGTAAAGGCCTACTGAAGAAATTATGTTTATTATCAGCAGAATAATTTCAATTAGAGAAGTTAAAGCTGTTGGAAAACAGTCTGGCAGTTGCTCAAAAAGTTAAACTTAGAGTTTACCATATGACCCGGCAATTCCACTCCTAGTTACATACCCAAGAAAGCTTGAAAACAGATGTTCACACAAACACTTCTACGTGAACTGTTCGTGGCAGCACTATTCACAACAGCCCCAGAGTAGAAATAACCCAAATGCCCATGAACAGATTACTGGATAAACAGAATGTGGTATATCCATACAATGGACTATTATTTAGTCATAAAAAAGAATGAACTACAGATACATACTACAACATGGATGAACCTTGAAAATACTGTGAGAAGTAAAAGAAGTCAAACACAAAAGGCTGCATATTGTGTGATTCCATATACTGTCTATGAATTGTCCAGAACAGGCAAATCCGAAGAGACAGAAAGTAAACTAGTGGTCGCCACGGGAAAATAGAAAGGAAGAACTGGGATTAGGAACCAAGATGGCGGAGTAGAAGGACGTGCTCTCACTCCCTCTTGCGAGAACACCAGAATCACAACTAGCTGCTGGACAGTCATCGACAGGAAGACACCGGAACTCACCAAAAAAGATACCCCACATCCAAAGACAAAGGAGACGCCACAGTGAGACAGTAGGAGGGGCGCAATCACAGCAAAATCAAATCCCATAACTGCTGGGTGGGTGACTCACAGACTGGAGAACACTTATACCACAGAAGTCCACCCACTGGAGTGAAGGTTCTGAGCCCCACATCAGGCCTCCCAACCTGGGGGTCCGGCAATGGGAGGAGGAATTCCTAGAGAATCAGACTTTGAAGTCTAGTGGGATTTGATTGCAGGACTTCAACAGGACTGGGGGAAATAGACACCACTCTTGGAGGGCACACACAAAGTACTGTGTGCATCGGGACCCAGGGGAAGGAGCAGTGACCCCAGGGGAGACTGAACCAGACCTACCTGCTAGTGTTGGAGGGTCTCCTGCAGAGGCGGGGGGTGGCTGTGGTCAACCGTGGAGTCAAGGACACTGGCAGCAGAAGTTCTGGGAAGTACTCCTTGGCGTGAGCCCTCCCAGAGTCTGGCATTAGCCCCACCAAAGAGCCCAGGTAGGCTCCAGTGTTGGGTTGCCCCAGGCCAAACAACCAATAGGGAGGGAACCCAGCCCCACCCATCAGCAGTCAAGCGGATTAAAGTTTTACTGAGCTCTGCCCACCAGAGCAACAGTCAGCTCTACCCACCACCCATCCCTCCCATCAAGCCTCTTAGATAGCCTCATCCACGACAGGGCAGACAGCAGAAGCAAGAAGAACTACAATCCTGCAGCCTGTGGAACAAAACCCACATTCACAGAAAGATAGACAAGATGAAAAGGCAGAGGGCTATGTACCACATGAAGGAACAAGAAAAAACCCCAGAAAAACAACTAAATGAAGTGGAGATAGGCAACCTTCCAGAAAAAGAATTCAGAATAATGATAGTGAAGATGATCCAGGACCTCAGGAAAAGAACGGAGGCAAAGATCGAGAAGATGCAAGAAATGTTGCATCTAGAAGACCTAGAAGAATTAAAGAACAAACAAACAGAGATGAACAATACAATAACTGAAATTAAAACTACACTAGAAGAAATCAATAGCAGAATAACTGAGGCAGAAGAACGGATAAGTGACCTGGAAGACAGAATGGTGGAATTCACTGCTGTGGAACAGAATAAAGAAAAATGAATGAAAAGAAATGAAAACAGCCTAAGAGACCTCTGGGACAAAATTAAACGCAACAACATTCGCATTATAGGGGTCCCAGAAGGAGAAGAGACAGAGAAAGGACCCAAGAAAATATCTGAAGAGATTATAGTCGAAAACTTCCCTAACATGGGAAAGGAAACAGCCACCCAAGTCCAGGAAGCACAGAGAGTCCCATACAGGATAAACCCAAGGAGAAGCACACAGAGACACATAGTAATCAACTTGGCAAAAATTAAAGACACAGAAAAATTACTGAAAGCAGCAAGGGAAAAACGACAAATAACATACAAGGGAAATCCCATAAGGTTAACAGCCGATTTCACAGCACAAGCTCTACAAGCAAGAACGGAGTGGCATGATATACTTAAAGTGATGCAAAGGAAGAAACTACAACCAAGATTACTCTACCCAGCAAGGATCTCATTCAGATTCGATGGAGAAATCAAAAGATTTACAGACAAGAAAAGCTAAGAGAATTCAGCACCACCAAACCAGCTCTACAACAAATGCTAAAGGAACTTCTCTAAGTGGGAGACACAGAGAAGAAAGAACCTATAAAAACAAACCCAAAACAATTAAGAAAATGGTCATAGGAACATACACATCAATAATTACCTTAAACATGAATGGATTAAATGCTCCAACCAAAAGACACAGGCTTGCTGAATGGATACAAAAACAATCTATATGCTGTCTACAAGAGACCCACTTCAGATCTAGGGACACATACAGACTGAAAGTGAGGGGTTGGAAAAAGATATTCCATGCAAATGGAAATCAAAAGAAAGCTGGAGTAGCAATACTCATATCAGATAAAATAGACTTTAAAATCAAGACTGTTACAAGAGACAAGGAAGGACACTACATAATGATCAAGGGATCAATCCAAGAAGAAGATATAACAATCATAAATATATATGCACCCAACATAGGAGCACCTCAATATATAAGGCAACTACTAACAGTTATAAAAGAGGAAATTGACAGTAACACAATAATAGTGGGGGACTTTAACACCTCACTTACACCAAGGGACAGATCATCCAAAATGAAAATAAATAAGGAAACAGAAGCTTTAAATGACACAATAGACCAGATAGATTTAATTGATATTTATAGGACATTCCATCCAAAAACAGCAGATTACACTTTCTTCTCAAGTGTGCACGGAACATTCTCCAGGATAGATCACACCTTGGGTTAGAAATCAAGCCACAGTAAATTTAAGAAAACTGAAATCATATCAGGCATCTTTTCTGACCACAATGCTATGAGACTAGAAATGAATTACAGGGAAAAAACGTAAAAAAACAAACACATGGAGGCTAAACAATACGTTACTAAATAACCAGGAGATCACTGAAGAAATCAAAGAGGAAATCAAAAAATACCTAGAGACAAATGACAATGAAAACACGACGATCCAAAACCTATGGGATGCAGCAAAAGCAGTTCTAAGAGGGAAGTTTATAGCTATTCAAGCCTACCTCAAGAAACAAGAAAAATCTCAAATAAACAATCTAACCTTACACCTAAAGGAAATAGAGAAAGAAGAACAAACAAAACCCGAAGTTAGCAGAAGGAAGGAAATCATAAATATCAGAGCAGAAATAAATGAAATAGAAACAAAGAAAACAATAGCAAAGATCAATAAAACTAAAAGCTGGTTCTTTGAGAAGATAAACAAAATTGATAAACCATTAGCCAGATTCATCAAGAAAAAGAGGGAGAGGACTCAAATCAATAAAGTTAGAAATGAAAAAGGAGAAGTTACAACAGACGCCGCAGAAATACAAAGCATCCTAAGAGACTACGACAAGCAATTCCATGCCAGGAAAATGGACAACCTGGAAGAAATGGACAAATTCTTAGAAAGGTATAACCTTCCAAGACTGAACCAGGAAGAAATAGAAAATATGAACACACCAATCACAAGTAATGAAACTGAAACTGTGATTAAGAACCTTCTAACAAACAGAAGTGCAGGACCAGATGGCTTCACAGGTGAATTCTATCAAACACTTAGAGAAGAGCTAACACCTATCCTTCTCAAACTCTTCCAAAAAATTCCAGAGGAAGGAACACTCCCAAACTCGTTCTATGAGGCCACCATCACCCTGATACCAAAAGTAGACAAAGATACTACAAAAAAAGAAAATTACAGACCAATATCACTGATGATTATAGATGCAAAAATCCTCAACAAAAACCTAGCAAATAGAATCCAACAACACATTAAAAGGACCATACACCATGATCAAGTAGGATTTATTCCAGGGATGCAAGGATTCTTCTATACATATAAATCAATCAATGTGATACACCATATTAACAAATTGAAGAATAAAAACCATATGATCATCTCAACAGATGCAGAAAAAGCTTTCGACACAATTCAACACCCATTTATGATAAAAGCTCTTCAGAAAGTGGGCAGAGAGGGAACCTACCTCAACATAATAAAGGCCATATACGACAAACCCACAGCAAACATCATTCTCAATGGTGAAAAACTGAAAGCATTTCCTCTAAGATCAGGAACAAGACAAGGATGTCCACTCTCACCACTAGTATTCAACATAGTTTTGGAAGTCCTAGCCTTGGTAATCAGAGAAGAAAAAGAAATAAAAGGAATACAAATTGGAAAAGAAGAAGTAAAACTCACTGTTTGCAGATCACATGATACTATACATAGAGAATCCTAAAGATGCCACCAGAAAACTACTAGAGCTAATCAATGAAATTGGTAAAGTTGCAGAATACAAGATTAATGCACAGAAATCTCTTGCATTCCTATACACTAATGATGAAAAATCTGAAAGAGAAATTAAGGAAACACTCCCATTTATCATTGCAACAAAAAGAATAAAATACCTAGGAATAAAACTACCTCGGGAGACAAAAGACCTGTACGCAGAAAACTATAAGACACTGATGAAAGAAATTAAAGATGATACCAACAGATGGAGAGATATACCATGTTCTTGGATTGGAAGAATCAATATTGTGAAAATGACTATACTACCCAAAGAATCTACAGAATCTATGCAATCCCTATCAAAGTACCAGTGGTATTTTATATGGGACTAGAACAAAAAATCTTAAAATTTGTATGGAGACACAAAACACCCCGAAGAGCCAAAGCAGTCTTGAGGGAAAAAAAATGGAGCTGGAGGAATCAGGCTCCCTGACTTCAGACTATACTACAAAGCTACAGTAATCAAGACAATATGGTACTGGCACAAAAACAGGAACACAGATCAATGGAACAAGATAGAAAGCCCAGAGAGAAACCCACGCTCCTATGGACAACTAATCTATGACAAAGGAGGCAAGGATATACAATGGAGAAAAGACAGCCTCTTCAATTAGTGGTGCTGGGTAAACTGGAGAGCTACATGTAAAAGAATGAAATTAGAACACTCCCTAACACCATACACAAAAATAAACTCAAAATGGATTAGGGACTTAAATATAAGACCAGCCACTATAAAACTCTTAGAGGAAAACATAGGAAGAACACTCTTTGACATAAATCACAGCAATATCTTTTTTGATCCACCTCCTAGAGTAATGGAAATAAAAACAAAAATAAACAAATGGCACCTAATGAAACTTAAAAGCTTTTGCACAGCAAAGGAAACCATAAACAAGATGAAAAGACTACTCTTAGGAGAAAATATTTGCAAACGAATCAACAAAGGATTGATCCCCAAAATATATAAACAGCTCATGTAGCTCAATATTAAAAAAACAAACAATCTAATCCAAAAATGGGCAGAAGACCTAAATAGACATTTCTCCAAAGAAGACATACAGATAGCCAAGAAGCACATGAAAAGCTGCTCAAGATCACTAATTATTAGAGAAATGCAAATCAAAACTACAGTGAGGTATCACCTCACACCAGTTAGAATGGGCATCTTCAGAAAATCTACAAACAACAAATGCTGGAGAGGGTGTGGAGAATAGGGAACCCTCTTGCACTGCTGGTGGGAATGTAAATTGATACAGCCACTATGGAGAACAGTATGGAGGTTCCTTAAAAATCTAAAAAGAGAATTACCATATGACCCAGCAATCCCACTACTGGGCATATACCCAGAGAAAACCATAATTCAAAAAGACGCATGAACCCCAATGTTCATTGCAGCACTATTTACAATAGCCAGGTCATGGAAGAAACCTAAATGCCCATTAACAGATGAATGGATAAAGAAGATGTGGTACATATATACCATGGAATATTACTCAGTCATAAGAAGGAACGAAATTGGGTCATTTGTAGAGACGTGGATGGATCTAGAGACTGTCAAACAGAGTGAAGTGAGTCAGAAAGAGAAAAACAAATATCGTATATTAACGCATGTATGTGGAATCTAGAAAAATGGTACAGATGAACCGGTTTGCAGGGCAGAAGTTGAGACACAGATGTAGAGAACAATCGTATGGACACCAAGTGGGGAAGTGGCGGGGTGGTGGTGGTGGTGGTGGGATGAATTGGGCGATTGGGATGGACATGTATACACTGATGTGTATAAAATTGATGACTAATAAGAACCTGCTGTATAAAAAAATAAATAAAATTAAATTAAAAAAAAAAGAAAGGAATAACTGGGGGATATAGGTTTCTTTTTGAGGTGAATGCTCTGAAATTAGATACTGGAAATGGTTGTAAACATTGTGAATATACTAAAAACTAATGCACTGTACACTTTAAAATGGTTAAAATGTGACTCATGGGAATTTTATCTCACAAAACAAATTTTAAACAAGTACACAAAATCCACTGACCATTTTCTGTGGTATTGATGCAAAATTCGGATACCCGAGCACATCCTCTATAAAGTTACTGTCACAGCTTTTTCCAATCCAAATGTAAAAAACCTAAAAATAACAATAACAAAATATTAAAACTCCCTAATCAGAAACCCAGTATAGCTACTTTTCTCAAAATTATCAAGCATAAAAGAGGCAAAGTATACTAACTCAAATCAAGTAGGAACAAACATGAAAGTAAAAAAGGAAACCTGTAACTGGCACATTTGGAATCTACATTCAGGAATCTAGAGTGGTTCATATCTTCTCTGCTTAAATGTCAAGGCTTCTCATAAAATATATTTTATTGCTTTCCTTACCTTTTTCCCAACAGGAATGTAATGCTTCAACCAGGATAACTGACTTTCTCTATATCCTACCCACTAGTTCCATCATTTCAATTACTGTCTCTGGACTTTAATTAATGCCTTCCACCCCTACCCTATTCCTGCCCCACCCCATACTGTGGCTATCAGAATCCCTTTCCTGCTCACAAGGCATCATTTATGAAGCCATCTTGCCCATTCTGACACCCTTCACCACCACCCTGTCCAATGACGTCTCCTGAACTCCTAATTATTAATGGCATTTCAGACAATGGATCAAGTTAAACTAGATAAATTCTTGAGGTCCCTTTGAATTTTATGATTCTTGATGGTAAAATCGTTGAAGACAGGAATTTATCTCTTTACTTCTCTTAAATAAATTGATCACCTGTGCCAGTTACCAATTTACTGCCTTTGGGTTCCTAATCCACCTTTCATTGCCTGATCTGTGATAACAGAGCTGGACCCTGTAAGTGTTTCTCCTTTTGCCAGCTGGAAGTGTTAAGCTTTTGTCAGTAGTGGGTGCTTACAGAGCCACAGTCCATAAGGAAAGCACCGTCTCGTGTCAGTTTCTCTGCAGACAATTTTTGAAGAGGTGGCTGAGGTACCACTCTGTCATTAACATGTATTGCACCCTGAAAAGAAAAAGATGGAATGTGAATGTACTTACATTACTATTATTACAGGCTGGAAGCTAATGGCCACTAGCTCTTTATGAAATACTGAAAAATGATACTTGAGAATTTTGTAGGATGCAAAAAATTACAGTTGACCTTTGAACAACATGGGTTTGAACTACATGGGTCCACCTATATGCAGTTCTTTTCAATAAATAAATAAATACTACAGTACTACATGATCTGCAGTTGGTTGAATATAGAACAGAGGACACAGAGGACTGACTATAAAGTTACACATGGATTTTCAATTGCACAGGGGTTGGTGCCCCTAACCCCCTCGTTGTTCAAGGGTCAACTATATTGATAATACATTACCACCTTGGCTGTAGAATCAAGACGCTCAGATGTATTTAAATTAAAAGATTCTTGAATGTATTCAAATTTAAAAGATAAAAACATGAATAAGTAAATGACCTGTCCATTTCCTTCCCTTCTGGGATCAGGATATGTTAAAAGTATGACTACTAAATCTGCTGCAAAGGACTTTTTTACATTCCTCCAGTAACAAAATACAGAGATGATTCCAAATAGCAGAGTTTTAACACAAGGAAGAAAAAAGACATTACATATTTGCATATTAAAAATACTGTTGGGGCTTCCCTGGTGGCACAGTGGTTGAGAGTCCGCCTGCCGATGCAGGGGACACAGGTTTGTGCCCTGGTCCGGGAGGATCCCACATGCCGTGGAGCAGCTGGCCCCGTGAGCCATGGCCGCTGAGCCTGCGCGTCCGGAGCCTGTGCTCCGCAGCGGGTGAGGCCACAACAGTGAGAGGCCCACATATCGCAAAAAAAAAAAAAAATACTGTTGGATACCAGATTTGGTTTACAATAATACAATCAAAGTTTCACTCTGATCACATCAGAAACAGTCAATATCTTCAAAATATAGATGAAACTGCCCACTCTATAGCGTACCTTTGCAGTAAATGTAAGCAAACCCACAAGGTGAATTACTTCCCATATGAAACTATTTTTTTTTTTTTTTTTCCGGTATGTGGGCCTCTCACTGTTGTGGCCTCTCCCATTGTGCAGCACAGGCTCCGGACGCGCAGGCTCAGCGGCCATGGCTCACGGGCCCAGCCGCTCTGCCGCACGTGGGATCTTCCCGGACCGGGGCACGAACCCGTGTCCCCTGCATCGGCAGGCGGACTCTCAACCACTGCGCCACCAGGGAAGCCCTGAAACTATTTTTGAAAACTCTGTAACTATGACACTATCTAATAGTCCTATTGTCCAATCAAATCCATAGTTAGTGTCCTTATTTAATGTATTATTACCACAGGGGGAAAACAGATGGAAGAAATTGCTAATAATACACTACTACCTTAGCTGTAGAATCAAGACACCCAAATAAATTTAAATTAAAAAATTTCAAACACATTGAAAAAAAAAATCATACCTCATCTGTCAGTCTGTCTATCCTGTATAGGTTGGGATGAATCATTTTCATTAGATGAACAAGTGGCTGACACTTTATCTGACACATGGCATATACACGATCATCCAGGCGTGTGCTCGTACCAGTTCTAAATGCTTTCTACATGGAAAAACGATACACATTTTTCAGTAAAACATAAATATAGTGGACAAATATTAAAACAAATATATACCATCAATCATGGAAAAAGCACAGCCTTCAAAGCAGACAGGCCTGGATTCAATTTTCAACTCTGACATTCAATAGGTAGGTATGTGAGCAAGTAACTCAGCTTCTCAAAGCTACACTGTCATCATAAGAAAAACAGGGAAAATAATACTCACCTCTCTAGGCTGCTGTAAGGATTAAATAAGATGATGTATATATAACACCTATTGTGGTGCCTAAGACTTGGGAAGATGTTCAATGAACAGTAGATCCTTTCCTTCAAGTCTCTTTCCAGGAGCACACACTACGAGTGCGCTATACGCACACCATTATTCAAGCTGCTCCCACATGTTAAACTGAGAGCATATGGCTGTATGAGACTCATCATGTATTTGTATACCGTCATTTCCCACTCACATTTTCCTGTTCAAAACTTTTCCAATGCTAAGCTGCATAATTGGCTAATCAAATATTTAAAACCCCTCAGAAAACCTAGGTTTCATTTTTCACCTATGTATCAAGAATTTCAAAAGACTTTATTAAATCTAACAGTATATAGAGAACTACCTGTTTGAGAAGGGCCAAAACATAGAGAGGAAACAACTTGAGGGAGCTGGGTGCTATCAACCCAGAGTGCTGTAAATTTGAGACAGTTGAGCCGTATGCAGATAATGAATCCACCACAGCGTTCACTAAGGCGTCTCTTGCATCTGATAGACTTGATGAAATTGATCGATCCACAGCTACAAAGCAACCAAAATGAAAAAGAATTTAATCATTAGATGCCAATGAATATTATGAGATACAATTTACATGCAATATTTAATAAAGCAACAAAAATTCCATTTTTAGGTTAGAAAAATACATTTCACTTGCTCCCTCAATTTAAAAGCATCTGGGCACTTCCCTAGCAGTCCAGTGGTTAAGACTTCCACTGCAGGGGGTGTGGGTTCAACCTCTGGCTGGGTAGCTAAGCTCATGTATATGCCGTGCGGTGCAGCCATTAAAAAAAAAAAAAAAATCTGCTCATTAGACAATTTTGGAACTAAATCTGAATACATCTGACAATCAGAACAAATCTAGATTGTTTTGGACCTTTTTGTTTTAATCTTTTTAAGTCTAAAAACACTTAATTGCTATTGATATTAGAGAAGATGTACCATCCATCTACTTCTGAGAAAGCTCTGAGTATCTTTTCATTACTCAAACAGAAGTCACGTGTATAAAGCATCGTTCTTTTCTGCATAAACAATGCAAGTTCTGCAATCTGAATTATCCCTTACGATCCTCTAATATCTTCTCTGTCATAGCATTCCTTAGTCAACAAAAAAAGAGGGCAAACTAAACACAGGTTCCCTAAATATAGACAATGAAGAGCCAGATATCAGTGTGGAACTTATTTTCCTCCAGGTACATATTTTAGTAAAACAGAGATACAAATGCCCAAATATTAAAAATAAAACAATTATTGAAAAATAGTTATAGTATAATTAATTTGAAATATAGGATAAAAATGATAATTAAAATATTGGGATCCTTAGTAAATGTTATTAAACTTTTTCCCAAAATAAGTAATAATGTTTATCTTTCTCCAGGACTACATGGAAAATAAGGTTCATTTTACCTCTACATTCATCTAAAAGGTAAATTCATTAAAAACAAAACACTGTGTTATACTAATTCTCCAAAGGAGTTTTTTAAACTTACATACAGTAAAATTTACTTTTCAGAGTGTCATATATGTATGTCAAATGCATAGCCATGTAATCACTGCCACAATCAATAACCATCATTCTAAAAGTATCCCCTGTGGCTGCCCCTTTGTAGTGAAATCCTCCCCCTGCTACCAACCCTGATAATCACTATCTATTCTTCACTCCCATAATTCTCACTTTTCCAGAATGTCATATAAATGGAATCATATGTATGTAGTCTTTTGAGTCTAGCTTCTTTCACTTAGCATAATGCCTTTGAGAGTCACACCCATTCACATATCAACAGTTCATTCCTTTTTATTGCCGAGTTATATTCCATTATATGGATGTACCATAATTTGTTCACGCATTCACCATTTGAAAAACATTTGAGTTGTTACCAGTTATTAGTGATTATGAATCCCACACATAATTTTTAAACTGAAGAATTAATAAGAAATATAAGAACAGTTCAATTCACACTGTTGCAAATGAAAATGTAAAACATATACTTTTGTGTGTGTGTGTGTGTTATGCGGGCCTCGCACTGTTGTGGCCTCTCCCGTTGCGGAGCACAGGCTCCGGACGCGCAGGCTCAGAAGCCATGACTCACGGGCCTAGCCGCTCTGCAGCATGTGGGATCTTCCTGGACTGGGGCACGAACCCGTGTCCCCTGCATCGGCAGGCGGGCTCTCAACCACTGCGCCACCAGGGAAGCCCAAAACATATACTTTTTAAATAAGGGATTTCTAGGGTAAAAAAAATGCCCAGGTTTCAGTTTTTAGGACAGGAAAATATATTTCACATGTTGCTTCACTTTTTTACTCACCCATGTTTGCCAGGAGGCAGATGGAAGCTTGTACATCAGCCCCTGCGTACACATCTGCTAGCGAACTGACCACTGGCAAGCAAAGTGTGTGCACTCTAATTCTCCGCTCACCTAATGAAAGGATGGATCCATGTCATTGCAAAATACATTAGACCAAGAAAGAAAGAAAGCAGACAGGTCAAAATATTATTCAAGCTATTGTTTTGATTGTATTAAATCACCATTTAATTTTGATTTTGAAACGCAAAAACAAAGTTTTACAGTAAACATGTCTTAAAGAAAATTAAACATTCTCCAAATCTGAACAAAGACTATGAACATATATTTTTTATATAGTCGAACATTAGGTTCTGGTTTTATCTTAATATCACTCATTCTAAATTATACGCAACATAATAAAATATCAGAAAACTTAGACTATGAAATAACAAATGTAGGCCTGAAGCGCCATGCAGAATTTCTTATGTTATGGGGAAAGAAAGAATGCTCAGGATGACACAGGTAGATTTAGTATGAGTTATTATAATAGCATGATCCTGGGAATACAAATCTTCCACAAGTCAAAAAAGATATCTTTAAAGATTCAAAAATGAATATAAAAAAAAGAATGGAACATATATTTGATTAACTAATACAAATTCCATTACTTCCCACTGGTGTTCATTCTTTCTCCCTATTCTCCCAGCACGTGAAAGGAGGGGAGAATTACTGTTGCAGGTTATATTTCATTTCTGTTAACATTACCCTTGCTTGATGTATATAACAGGGCTGTCTGAAAGCACACTAAGGAAGTATCCGTCAAACTTTCTTCAATTGACAGCTGTACTGCAAATCCAGCATCAGGATTGATGTTGGCGAGGGATAACAAATCAGTGGAACGGACAAAGAAGTTTCCATGAAAAGTGTGCATGGAAAGACCTACAGAAGAGAAAACTTGTTATAAAAGATGAGGTAACATTAGTATCTTTACCTCAGGCTAAAGCTACTTTTTTTTTTTTTTAATTGCGGTATGCGGGCCTCTCACTGCTGCGGCCTCTCCCGCTGCAGAGCACAGGCTCTGGATGCGCAGGCTCAGCGGCCATGGCTCACGGGTCCAGCTGCTCCGTGGCATGTGGGATCCTCCTGGACCGGGGCACAAACCTGCGTCCCCTGCATCGGCAGGTGGACTCCCAACCCCTGTGCCACGAGGGAAGCCCTAAAGCTACTTTTTAAAATAAAAAATATCTCTGATTTTGAATCAAAAGGATAACTGGAGAGTAGCAGTGGATTGTTGGTGGAGGTTCTAAAATATCAATTCAAAAACACCAATGCAGGTTATATAAAAGGAGGCTACACATTTAACTTGTATTGACGATCTTATAATATTTTCCTATAGGTAATTTGAAGTCAGACAAAATTTGAAGTCAGACAAAATTTCCTATAGGTAATTTGAAGTCAGACAAAAAAGACCTAACGTACAAAATTAAACAATTGAAGGTTACTATACAACTTACTTAAGAATTAAAATAAGGGATGAGAATCCCTCCAGCAAACATTCACATAAAAGAGATGATGTAAATTGAAGACCATGTGAATGATTAGGAAGGCAAAGATTATTAATTTGACGATTTTCACTTAAGATCTTCCCTATTCCTCAAATTCTTCTGAAATCACCTCCAATGTGGACTTTCTCTTGGGTTCTTTCTAATAAAGCAAAACATTACCTTTGGCCACTTATTCAAATTGCTTAAAAAATTGGGCAATTATTTAATAAGTATATTTATAACAGGGTATAGCTAACTGGATCAAGCAGAAAATCCTTTATGATCATTATAGGTAGTCAAAGGTCATCAGTATATGAATGCTTATTAATTTTGACAAAAGTATATAATATAAAGTATAATTTATATAATTTCATACCTTTAGTACACCTTATTCTCATAACAGCTTCAAATCCAATTTTTCTTGTGAGATATCGTTTTAGATCTTTTTGTAGCTTTTCTGCTTGTGAAGGATTGTGAGTATAGTGGAAAGATGGGTAATAATAGATGCACCCTGCAGAATACTTGGACATGCAAGCTTTAGAGAGAAATATAAGTATTAGCTACAGAAACAATAATATTCTACTTGTCCAATAGCAGTGCACATTCTGTATTATGAAGAAATCTAACTCGTAGTGGAAAAAAAACTAAAGTGGTCAAAATGGGGATAATATATATATCTGAGAAACACAAACATTTGTAAAATATATAATGAATTTACTGTTGAGCAGAATGGTAAAGGAATTGTATTTGAAAAAAACAACAACAACCCATAATAGCATTTTATATGTGTATAGTGCTTTAAAGTTTATGGGTAATTTTCATAGACATTATCTAATTCACATCTTTCTCCCCAAACTATTGAGAACTCTTAGTAAAGAGTTTAGATTTAATTATATGCTAAAAATGTTTATGTAAACAGATAAACACAATGATATCTCCTTACCTAGAGAAGCGAGATCAGAGTACTGTGAACTTAAAAGGAACAGATCCACTGCAGTCTGCTGCCCTGAGCAATCTAAAGCAAGTTTCTTATAAAAATCAGTTGCAGGGCCAAGATGCTGTACAACCTAAGTCAACAGGTCATAAAGTAAGAGCTAGAAACCTTGAATTATGCATATATTTCTGTCTGTTAAAATAAGGAAGAGGATATCCTCTGTCCCCCTATCAAACTAAGGAGTTTTTAAAATGTCTAGGTAGTTGGCACAAATTTCCTATGAGGATAATAACAATCGCTAACATTTATAAAGCACTTATGTGCCAGCACAGATGTTTTATATAAATTATTTAACCCTCATAATAACATATATCTCATAGAGTTACCAACATTTTACAGATGAGGGAACTGAGGCCAAAAAAAATGATTATGTAACTCGACCAATTACATTGTCATTCAGTGGTAGATGCTGGAATATAATAAACCCAAGAAGTCTGGCTCCAGAGTGAGTGCTGTTACCCATTACTGTACGTATACTGTTACATAACAACATGAGAGAATAACAGATTAAGGAAAGTTTTTCCTGTTGGTATGAGGACGTTTGAGCTGAGGAGGTGGCACCGGAGAAGAGTTAAGAATGCAAGAGCCGGGCTCCAAGTTCTTAATTACTATGCTACATTGCACAACAAAATGTTTCAATCTTCTTAACTATAGTGTATGACTATTATATCAGAGTTTAAAACGGAGGAGATACTTAAGGTTTTGAGTCCCAGGCAGATAGAGAACATTTCTGGAAGTTAACTGAGAAAAAAACCCCTAAAACTGTATCGAAGAATCAGTAAACACTCTCCTCTGTTCAAAACACCTCAGTATTTTGTAATGGATTACAATATAGTGCTATTCTTCTTTAGCAAATTGGTAAAGAATAAAAAAGCAACAATACTTAATGGTGGCTAGAAGATGAGTCCTTAAGAGTACAGGTTGATAAAATCCCCAGTAAGTAGAATACAATAGTAATTTAAATACAGTTTATACTCATTGATCCAATTATTTCACTTCTAGGAATTCATCTTACGGAAAAAACGAATACGTGGCTAAAGATTTATAACACTATTAAACGTGTTTAATTCATACTCATAACTAGTTGTAATGGCATTTTCATACATATATAAGTTGAGGTCAGACAAAACTTATGCACAGAACAAAAATGATTGTCCCAGTTCATTTATTATTTGAAATAGGGATTAAAATACCCTGACCAAATCTTCATGTAAAACCCTAGTAATATTCAGCCTCATATTCTTTTTTTTTTTAATAGTGAAAACACTGGCGACAACTATTCAACAGCTAGCAGGCAATTAATTAAATCAAGTTTTTCACATTTACTAAAAAACATTTTTTTCAGGAGAATTTTTAGATTTTCAGAAATCTCAGAAAATGCTATGTACTCTTCAATGAAAAAAGTCATTTAAAAAATATAGAATAATGTATGATACCCAGTTATGCTTATTTGTATTTGTATAACTAAATGCTATTACCCTGACAGTGAGATAATTGACTTATATTTGTTTCCACTTTCCAAGTTTTATACAATGATTTATATTACCTTTATAATAAAAAAGTTTGTTAGTATGTGCATGTTAAATTATAATATCTCAGACTTAGTAAGTATTATCACTTGTGAAATAGAAAAGAGCAGTGGAGTCAGAAAATCAAGTCACATCTTTACCATAAAATACTTAATAACTTTTGGCAAGACCATTTAATCTGTTTCCCCATTTGTAAAATGAAAGGGTTAGAGTAGATAATTTCTAAATTTCTATGACTTGTAAACAAAGTAATAAAAAGAACACACTGCAACACAAAAACAAAACAATAATTGAATTAAACTCTCTAAAAAGAAAACCAGTTTTCTTTTTTTTTTTTTTACTATCAATGAAGTAGAAAAATAGAATAACAAACAATTACACAGTCTATAGAGGTAGAAGACACGATCTTAAATATGACAGAGAAACTAATATAAAATACCTTTGTGCTTGATCTCTGATTAGGATCTTCTCTGGACTGCAGAAGTCCTGCCCCCAAGGAAGGTAACTGTGTCTGAAATACAGACACACGGCCACCTGTTGGAGACATTAATTTAAAGGCAGCCTGGAGCGCAGGACCCAGGGCACTGTGTGTTTCTCTTGTATTGGTGAACATATTTGGTAATGCATTCAATAAGTCTTTTATAAGCTGGGAAAACAAAGATTAAAAATTGAATTACTGAGAAGGCAAAGCAATATTATTCTTTAAAACATTCCAGAGCATAGTACGTGCCACTGCATTTCGGAGGACTGTAAAGTGAGTAGTCAACAGATATCTACCTACATTGTCTACTGCAATGTTAATATACACCAAGTAAACACATGTTCAGCATTTTAGTAATCAGTTGAAGTAAGAGAAATACTTTAAGAAAAAAATCAATCTCACCTCTTTACTTTCATACAGATTCACAAGTAAGCTATCCGGTGTAGGTAGAAAAACATCTATAGGGAAAACATATATTTTAAGCAAATGATAAATAAGCCAAAAGAATTTTGTATTAAAAAATCTTAGTTTTTCTAAGGCCATACATGTTAACGGGTACCATAATATTGCTTTATTAAATATATATATACGCTGTATGTATTATATGTGTGTGTGTGCTCGAGCATGTATAAGTACACACACATGGGTGTAAAAAACTTAGAATCAAGTATTTTCCAGGAAAACAGTTATTTTAAAACAAATACCAAAGTAGGCTAAATTATCCATATAGCATTACGACAAGATGTACTGTAAAATAAAGTAGGCTTAATTCCAAAATTCTGCTTTATTAATAAACAGAGTTTTATTTTATTCACTGCTTACCATCTATATCAGATACAATCAACATCTGAGGCTGTGATAATCCTTCTTGTAAATTGTAGAAGTGAATAGTGCTATCAAAGGTCATGAATCCTATTCTTGTTCGTGAATCTCCAGGAAGCCTAAAGAAAGAAACGATAATTTTAAAAACTATTTTTCATTCCCAATTTTATCTTTTTGGCTTTGCATAGTCCATTGAATTCACAGTCACTCATCTTTGTTGGACTGGCTCCTATTTCTAGGGCTATATTCTCATATACTTTTCCAGCAAGCTAACTCTTCAGTCTTAAAAACTGTTTCTTGGGGCTTCCCTGGTGGCGCAGTGGTTGAGAGTCCGCCTGCCAATGCAGGGGACATGGGTTTGTGCCCCGGTCCGGGAGGATCCCACATGCCGCGGAGCGGCCGGGCCCCGTGAGCCATGGCCGCCGACCTGCGCATCCGGAGCCTGTGCTCCGCAACGGGAGAGGCCACAGCAGTGAGAGGCCTGCGTACTGCAAAAAAAACAAAAAAAAAACAAAACTATTTCTTTGCAGAGGGTCTTCCATTGCCACACAATGCTGAAGTTATGTCTGAATTAAGCACTTGAGACTTAAAAAAGGGCAAATGCTTCAATCAAGGATAAAAATATGAAAACTCCAAGTTACTAACAGAATCTAAAAGCAAATCATTTAATGTCTATGGATGTTTTTAATCTTGAATGTCTCAATGTTATCAGTTTATTCACAGGCCAAGATCAGTGATATGCAATTATGGTGGCTACAGCTAGCACTCAGTAGAGCAAGGACTCTCAAACTCAAATGGAAGATGGGGGAAAAGAACCTTTTGGAATAACCTAGTACTTCTGACAAAATATTCATACATAACCACCCCTACACCTCTACACATGTCAAGAATCACTGCAATAGGAAACTACTCTTACTAACAATCTTAAGTCATATCTCTTATGAGTGTTGGAGTAGAAAGAGAAATGTATAAACAACTTTGTTTTCCAGAGATTTGGAAGGTTCATTTTTTAAGTTATTTACGGGTCTCCTTCATGACTAATACTGGTAGACACACAGGTAGGAATTAAAGCCAAGTATAAGCACCCTATGCTATACTCTGTTTCCACTTCCACAATAAAGCTCCTTACTAATGCGCCTGTTCAGTTTCTGGTTTCCTGAAATATTCAGCACAAAATCAATTCCCTCCTTCCCTTTATTTGGCTCATTCTCTCATTAGCACATTTTAAACTATCTTATGAAAAACTCCTTGCTCAGGCATAAATTACAGCTAGATTTCTCTCATTTCTCTCTTGATACCCTGGCTAAGTTGAATTTTCTGAGTCCCAGTGCTCAGATCTGCTAAGTCAGAGAGAAAGTTAGATGAGATCTAAATTCCTTACCAAGTATTAAAACTTTTATGGTTTTAAGAATCAGATATCAAGTCATAAATCATAATAATCTAAGTAGCAGGATCTTTATTCTAAAGTAGCCAGGACGTACTCTTTTAGTGACAAACGAATGAAATCAAACTTAATAAAAACCAACCCCATAAACTGCTAATAAACACTTCATACACGCACACATACCACACACACACACACACACATACAATGAGTAAAAAAATTCTTACTTGTCTAGATTTTCTAACAGTGACTGGCACAAAATTGTCAAATATCCAGCTTCCACTGCATTATGAGACACATCTAAAACAAACAAGTAAACTGCTGGTTGAGGTGGACGAAGCTGAAAGGAATAGAAATAATGTAACGTATTTAGTAGGTATAATTTATTCTTTTTATATCACAACTACTACTGGATATTTACTGAGTGTATTCAGAAAAAAAAAAAAGAAGATATGCCAATCAAGAATCATATAGGTCATATGCTAAAAATTAAAGATTACTTCTTACTTCACCACTTCAATTAGACGGATTCCTAAGGAGCCAGAACAGAGCTGGGAATATAACAAGTTGTGAAGAAGTTGTTGAGAGTAAAAGTGACCATGAGTTAAAATGGAAAATATATTAATATGGAAATAGACGAGAAAACAGTAGTTGGGCAGATGCGAAATTGGACACAAAGGATCATAAAAAAATCACAGAAATAAAGAAGGAAATGGGTCAAGCACCAGGAACTTCATACACATTAGCTGTCCCTATTCACCTTTTCCCACTAGCAACATTTTACATTTATGCAGACAACAAAGATTAGAAGTGAGGACACAGAAGAAATGCAAGTTATTATACAGATATTTTAAATGAGTAGAAATAATAATGAAATGAGCAGAACTTAGGCGAAGAATTTGTTTTTGTAAGTGGAAAAGAAGAATGAGATCTGAAGAATCAGTATAATTAAAAAACAGGTAGAATTTTATGATCAAGTGGAAAGAGAAAAGTCAGATTCAAGTTAATATCCATTTATCTTGATATTTGTACTGGGTGAACCAGTAAGATGGTGATATCTTTAAGAGCCTGAAAATGGCAGTTTTTGGCAAAAACACGAGTTTTTCTGTTTAAGGAAAATGGTAAAAAGAATATTTATATTCATTCCATGCAAGTAATCAAATCAAAATGACAGCAAATTGTAGATGCTAGTGCTCATCATGAAACATTACCGATGTTTCTTAGTGATATAACTGCATTCTTCTAGGAGATCAAGTAATCTTTACAAAGAGCTTTCTATTTATTAAGTATAAACTTTCAGCACTATTTCAAAAAATTCATACTATGGACAATTTCAAAATTTAGACAAGAATTCACTTAACAGCAATTTACAAATGACCAATACAATTGCATCTCATGACTAATTTTAACACTGAATAGTTACCATATAATCTGAAGAAGCAATGAACTCCACGGTTGAATTCTGAACTTCTGGCCGTTTATGAGGCTCTCCATAAGATCGGGTAAGGGGATTATACATAAATTCTTCAGGAACTAGATAAGATTAGGAATCCAGTACAAATTTAGTAACACACATACACGCCAAGAAATAAACTCCTCTATCATCAATATTTATGAGGTTTACAACAGTTCTGTGAAGATCTAATGATAAAAACTAATGCCTTAAGCCCTCTTTAAAAAAATAAATCAGGAGGATAAAAAACTTATTTACTGAAATCTGATGAGAAAACCAGGATACAAGTAATCTTGCTTCTTAGGCTTGTGTCCTATTTCTTATATCACATGACATGGAAAAGAAGTCAGACAGAAACACAGACTCGAAAGCAATTATACAAAGAGGACCTAAGAATGACTAAAGGGGACAATAGATACACATGCACACATGTGTTCACACATACTGGCAGAGATCCACACTGAGTTGAATGAACCAAATGTACAAACAGAAGACAACCTTAACTTGTCAGGGTCAAGCATAATTAGTCTGCATGATCTCATCTGCATGGCCTTCACTGCTGGTTTTACGAATTCTTTTTACTTTCCCCTCCCTGTCACTCTCCTCATTATCAATTATTCCCTTGGCCAGCCAAAACGAAGTGTCCCTAGCCTGTATTCTCTCCATTAAAAGTGGCATGGAAGTTTTTAAAGCAATGAGGAGAGAGAGACCAGATAACGGCAAAAATGTCAAAATGTTTAAAATATAAAACACACTTATTTTAAGAATCTGAAACTCACCATCATTAACTCTATAGCACAAATTGCATTTCCATCTACGTTGATCAATGAAGGATACAAAAGGGTTGATATATGTTCGACAAGATCGGCACCTCACGATGGTATTGGATGTTATCACTGGTAATTGCTAGGAAATAAAATAAAGCTGTTGTAGCAGAAAAAGCACTCCAGAGGAAAATGGACCACACACTGCTGTGCTCCATATACAGAATAGAAACCACACTTGTGTTTTGAAACTGAAACATTTTAATAAAATCCAGTGGTGCACTGAGCAACACAAGCAGCTATCAAGTTTTCTCCCTCTTCTGTCGCAAACTATAAAATAACACTAAAATAAAGTCAAACCAAATGTAATGAAAGGTACTGGCAGACAAGAAAAGCCTGGTTGGCCAAGAAAACAGAATAACCTCAGCTATCAGCTGAACTCAAGGAACAAGAGTGAGAAAGAAACATGCACCATATAAAAATGCCTTTGTCTTTGTTGCTTGCCTGCACCTGGTAACAGACTCTCAAGACCCTGCTTGTTAGACAGCCACACAGTCCTGTTGGGGACTGTGGCCACGAGAAACCAAACACAATGTGCCTCAAACACTATACATCTCTTTATGCTTAGCTTGGGAAAGGAACTTTATATTCAATATAAGAAATTTAGAAAATATGTTACATATTATTCTACCTCCCTGAATTAACCCCGATAACATTTTAGTATATTTCCTTCTGGCTTTTTTCCTATCCATACACAAACATTTATTTTTGTACTTAATTTTTTTCACAAAAATAATTTTTATTACATAACTACATATCATTTGTGAAAAAAATCAGGAAATATGTTTAACTGAAAATAAGAAAATAAAAAATCTTCCAGAATTCTACATTCCAGAGGAAGTCATTGCTGCCAATTTAGTGTATATACTTCCAGAAGGTATCACATATGGAATATGTATTTAGACAAAAATTTTCAGTGACTTCCCCGGTGGCGCAGTGGTTAAGAATCTACCTGCTAATGCAGGGGACATGGGTTCGAGCCCTGGTCCAGGAAGATCCTACATGCTGCGGAGCAACTAAGCCCATGCTCCACAACTACTGAGCCTGCGCTCTAAAGCCCACGTGCCTAGAGACCATGCTCCGTAACAAGAGAAGCCACTGCAATGAGAAGAATGAGAAGCCCGCGCACTGCAACGAAAAGTAGCCCCCAGTCGCTGCAACTAGAGAAAGCCCGCGTGCAGCAACAAAGACCCAATGCAGCCACACACACAAAAAAATTCACGTATGTATATGAGAAATTAACGATCTTGGTTTCGCGATAAAGGTTGCAATTTTATTACAGGTGATCAAATAGTATTTACTGAATGAATAAATTCAAGGTACTTATTGCATATTATAATTATTTTATTTTCTATTCACTTTGCTCCTTTCTATACATCCTAGTTGGAAAGAAAGCTCCATGAGGAAGCAATGACCTCTGTATCCTCAGCACCCAGCATGATAGGTAGTCAATAAATATTTTTTGGTTGAATGAGAGCAAAAGAAACTCAGTAGCAATGAATGTAGAAAACCACAGTCATAAACATGTGTGAGGGAGAAATGCAACTTAAAGTATAAATAGAATGTATCTGGATAAACATTATTTCTGAAGTTTAGACATTTTAATTTAAATTCAACATATCTGCATGAAATACCAGAAGTATGTGTAAAAATCCAGCAAGCTAGGTAAAGTAAACTTTACTGTGGAAACTTTAAAAAGTAATGTTTTAATTCAATAGACTTGAAGCATTTAAACTTTATTATTACAAAGGTTATTTCATTAATGCAGTTGGGAACAATCATATGGTTTTCCTCCCTAAATGCATATCATTGCTGGTGTTTCCTTTATGCTTAAAAAAGAACTCCTTAAGTTTATCTATCCTCTACGGCCTTTCCAACTTCTAAAACTACTAACCTTTCAAAATCCAGCTTAGATCTCATTACTTGTAGAAAAGTCTGCTACTGTACCCAGAGGAAATCCCTTCCAATACTATATTCACCACCTAAGTACTTCATAGAATTTGATTAGTTACATGTATTAGTTTTCCTGCACTGTAATTATTTGCACTGTAATTATCTGGGATATCTTTGTCCCCTGTTAGATAAGAATTTCTTAGGGGCAACATCAGTGACTTAATTATCTTTGTATTTACCAGTGCTTAGTTTAGGGCCTGTCACAAAGCAGGTGACAGAAAATGTTTGCTGTATTGAAACTGACAGAAATGATTAATTCTAACTTCAAATGAAAGAAAATGAAAAAAATTCTAAGAAAATATACAATCTGAATACCTCGCACATAAGTACACAGGTCAGTACCCACTAATATTTTAAAATATGTTACTTTACCGTTAAGTCTCTGAAGGGATGTAACAACAATCCTAAAGGAAGCTTGGCTTTATTCAGTAAAGCCTGTGTCTGTGGAATATTTGTCAAAGTACACCGAAATGAACTGCAAAGATATAAACAACACAGACTACGTTAGCTATCAGAGATAAAGAACAATATTGACGTAGATAGTTGTAGATAACTAAACATTTAAGGGCATACATGAAAATCATTTGGGTATATTACATAACTATAATTAGGAGGGTCCTGATTACTTTAAATGGGCATATATGTAATTTATATGTCAAAAGGCCTAAATTAAGGACTCAACATTTTCATGGTGAAAAAGTACAACACATTCAGGAACAAACAGTAACTCCATCATGACTATCAGGGCATGAACAGGAGGGAGCAGAAAACATGAGTGAAAAGGTACAGCTTTCATGATGCTGTTCTTGCTTTGCTGTCATTCTTCATCTGCTGAACTCCTAATCTTTCTATGAAACTCATCAAAGTTATAGCTTCCTGTGAAACCATCCTCACCCTTGATCGCAAGCCAGGAAGAAAGACTTCTTCCTCTGTGCTCTGAGATCTACTTATGCTTCTGTGTTATCAATTAGTCTGATCTGCTTTAGTTGGTTGCGTACTTTCTTTATCTTCTCCATTTGAGATTAGAGATCATTTTGTCCTTTTGTCACCCTAGCACTATTCCTCTCATAGAGTAAGTAACTTAAGGTCAGTAGACACAGAATCAATAAAGGAGCAACCAAAGAGATCAGAAGCATAGGAACTGGAAACCGTGACAGGAATTTTAAGGAGTGCTTGACAGTATGTAGAGATATCCAGTTACGGGTTGACTCCACGCTGGTGACATTCCGTGAACACGCCAAGTTGGTTCTGGCTTCAGGACTTCTGCATTTGCTGTTCACGCAACTTGGCACACTCTTTTTCCAGAGTCACATCCTGCTCTCTCATTTCATTCATATCTCTATTCAAATGTTAATAACTCCTTGGGAAAACCCATCCCGACTCCTCAATTAAAAATAGTCACCCTCCACCCTTACTACTCCCTACTTCATAGTTATTCTCTGAAATTACATTTACATTATACACCCATTGGTCTGACTGTTCACAATGTGTCTTCCCTAATAGGATATTGGTTGTATGAGATTGAGAACTTTGTTTTGTTTACTGCTTCATTCCCAGCACCTAGAAACAGTGCCTGGCACTTTATTTAGAAGGCATTCAGTAAATATTGAATGATTTATGTTAACATGTAGGCACAATTATTATTCCTGTTTTACAGCTGACAGTACTGAGGTTTGAGAAGTTGAGTAATTGGCAGCTTCACGGCTACTTATCAGTGGAACCATGGTATGAACCTAGGTCTGTCAAACTCTAAAGCCTATACTCTAAAGCCTATTACTCTGCTTTGTTGTTTGGATAAGAGATATTTTCACAGGAAACACATAACTGAGTAGAAACACAGACATCGTTCCCTACCTATATGATCTCTTACACATATACATAGACTATATTTACCTACTTGGCGGATACCTAACCATTCATAGTACAAGGCCATAATCCACATACTTATCGACCTGATGGCAAGTTACATTCAGAAGGACAGGCAGCTACTTTCAATCTAGAATCAATGATTATACATTTTTATAGAAATGATCTTGGCACTGCCTTCGGCACTGATGGGGGTGCTGGTGGTAGGGTGTGGTAGAAGAGGTGGAACCCTTGAAGCACCTCCATTTTCTGTTTCCTGTATTGGAAATCTATATAAGACTTTGGTTGAAAAAAAGAGGAACTTAGTTTTTTTAAAAGCTAGAAAACTACTGCCTTTAAAAAAAGAATATATATATATATATATATATATATATATATATAGTCTCTAAAGAACACTAATCCTAATGCAAGGAAGAAATGTTGTCTGTGATGTTGTTGTGAATCAGAGTTGTTTGTGAATGTTGTCTGTGAATCATAGTTTACTTTTTGAGGAGAGATTCCGCAAGCAGGAGGATGTCTGGGTGCAGAGGAATATCCTATTCTTAGGAGACAGAAGAAAGGAAAGCAGGTAATAACAGAGAACTTTTGGTTTTGGGGGCACTATGAGGTAAGTAACAGAGCTCATCCACCCAGACGATACACCAGGGGTTTGTGGCCACCAGATGGAGGCTGCCAGCTAAACTTCTCCATAAGGTGAGGAAATATTCAATAAAGAAAATCCAAATCTAAATTCAGTCTGGATAAATATGCCTGGGGGCAATGGTCTTCTCATTCTACACTGAGTGGGAAAAGAAAATTCAGAGAAAAATTATTTATCTAAACCTGTTCTTGGGATTACACAAATGACGTTTGTATCCTTTTCAAGCAGAGACTGAAGTGCATAAAATTTTAAAGATCTCACCTTATTTAAAAGACATCAGAAGTTACTACTGGTGAAAAGTGAGGAAAAAGAAATTTAAGAAAAAAAATGTAGTTAGATTTGGGTTCCTAAAACACTTCACTAAAATAGAAAAAAATTTTCCTAGCCTTAGATGATAGGGAATGAGATTGGATGGCGACAGAGATGCGGACAGGATCCAATGACCTAAATTGAATTTTACATCTAGAATTTCTATACAAACTAATTTATAAGAGTTCACATTAACAAAACTTCCAATCAAGGAATTAATACCATAGTACTTTTACTATTTTTGAAAGTCATACAATGTTTTTGACAAGGTTTTACTTACTAAAGGTTATAAATTAAATACTTACTCTGGGCTACAGTTTAATTTTCTGAGGTCTAAATTCAAGTTAGGTACAGGAGCCCAAACAGGAGTCATGGGTAAAATATTTCTCTCCTGAGTAAGGTTTACAGGTCTCAAACTTTCTGGTTGTGAAGAACTCTGAAGACTCAAACCTCCCAGACTGGAGGACAGCTGGTTCATACCAGGATACTGCTGAAAAGGCAATTCAAAGCAAAACAAAAGAACAATGTTAACAAACATGAATAAAATTTATTATCCTATAGACAGGATGTTAACATACAGAAAAGAAGATAAAAAAAATTTAAATCTGGCTTTGTAACAGTAAAATAACTTAACAGGACAGCTCAGTTTAAAGCACTCTTGAAAAAACTCAAAGCAAAAATGCTGAATAAATTTAAACCTTATTTGCATGATTAAACTCCACAACAAAATTTAAATAATGCTTTTTTCAACATCAAGAATTTGGTTTCTCTGAATATCTTTCTTACTGGAAAAGCAGGGTAAATGCTTGTTTTTAAAGTTTTTTCAATTTTCAGAATGAGCTGATGCCATAGAAATGACAATGATGTTCAATGAGTTCTGCTTTGCTTATTTTTTGCTTTCCTTTATATTTTTAGTATTATTCTGAATTCATGCCTTTTATTAACTCAAAGTGACTTAACGAATTAGTTAGTATTCACTTTGATGGCCAAACTGCCCAATCTTTGGCCAGTGAGATCCCCTTAAAGCTGACCCCAGTGTCCTTTTGATATGAACCCATTGCCTTTGTTAGCTTCCTTGCTTTCTGGCATGACATTTTGTACCATTCCTCCTTCAGACTCCAAATTAATCATTTATCCAAAAAGGATTCTTGGTTCCTTTTAAGTAAGGATGGTACCTAGAGACCATAATCTGGATAATAAGGGTGTTTACTGCTAGTGTGCTGTTATTACTTCCAGACTTCTACAATACGTAGCGATAGAAAACATAATACATTTTTAAATAGAAGAAAAAGAATAATCAGTTCACGCTGACATTTCCAATTCAAATTTAAGATGATGGTGTTTTAACTTTTTTGATTTTATGCCTGCATCTCTCTTCTCTTTTGCTGAAAATCTTGATTCCTAATGGTAACAGCCTTACTTATTTGTTTTATCCTACAATATATTAAAATAGTTCCAAAATGACAACACTAATATTATTATAAATGTAAAGTTATTAAAGATTTCTTTGTAGTTCTTTTTGTCCTTGGATTATTTCCCATTGAGAACATACAAAATACTGAGTTTTAAGATTAGTTAGAACAATACTTTTTTTTCTGTATCAGAATGTATCCAACTTGATAAACTGGTTTGCTTGTTTTTGTTTGATTTTAATTTTTAAGGATTGTGTTTCATCTTTTTTTCCACTTAATAATCTTTTTGAGTAAACAAAATTTACCTAATTCTAATGTCAAAACTTTACAATAATTCAGAGATATCTTGTTTCACTCTTGATCCCTCCCCCTAAATAACTATTTTTATTAGTTTTTGGTTTAATCTTCCATTGTCTGCATCTACAAATATAAACTAATATATACACTGCTCTAAATATGACCCCTTTTTTCACCTAGAAAAAAAAAAGTCCTGGCAATAACTCTATGTCTGTATATAGAGATTTTCCACATTCTTTTTTGTAGTTATTGATCACTCCATTATGTGAATGTACTGCAGAATTCCAGCTAATCAGTGCAAAATGATAAAGTCAGGAAAATCACTATTTTACAACCCATATGGAAATAAATGATACAGGTAATGGTCATCTGGAATAGATGATAAACAGATATCAGTAGATGATAAAGCCACTGGATGAAAGCATAATGAGGAACCTCACAATGAAAAGATCAGGTTGTCACCATATGAACTCACTAATCAATCCTAACACCACTAAAAGTGAGACAACCAAGTATTATTATGATGTACACAGAACCAAAATATATTGTATTTTGGCTTAGGGAAATAAATAAATGAAGTAATATACCTGACTATAATTGGGCCATTAGATTTAATTTCTAATACATAGAAAATGGAACAGAGGAATGAGTTAAATAACACCACAAGAAGCAATCAGCCAAATTCAGAATGTGGAACATTCTACAGGACAAGAGACCCAGGTTTTTCAAAGGTTCAAAGGCACAAAAAATGGGGGTGGAGCTTTGTTTTTAAATTAAAAAGAGAATTAAGAGGCAAATGAAATTAGTAAGTCTTGCTTAGCTCCTGATTTGAACAAACCAACTACAGAAGAGCAATACTGAAACAGTTGGGCAAATCTGAATATGGACTGAATTTTAAACAACATTTAGAAATTATTGTTAATTTTGTTGGATATGATAGTGGTATTGTGGTTTGCAAGAAATTATCTTTTCCATCTCCCTGCCTCCCCTTGCCCAGGATTAGCTTTAAAGCCCTCAGTAAGAAAAGGTAGGGGTGTGTGTGTATGTGTGTCTGTGTGTGTGTGTGTCTGTGTGTGTAGAGGATAGGTCAAACAAGTATAACAAACTGTTGACAGTAACTGAAGCTGATGATCCTAAGGAAAAAAAACCAAAACTGTATAATACTAGAGATTCTTTCAGTTTTCAGTAGAGCTGTAAAGGAGGAGACAAAAATGATTACATGGATCAGTAACAGTGTTTAATAGAAAACCTCAAACAGACCCAAGTTTAAGATAAGAATTTAGAATATAAGAATTTAAATTTAAGAATTTAGGATACAAAATAAGGGTGGAATATTTTAATCAATGAGGAAAGATAGATTATTTAATAAATGTCAGTGAAATTAGAGCTAACTATTGAATATATATGGGGGGGAGAAATGAGATTTATTATTTACATTATGTACCAAAACAAAACCTTAAAAGATGCAAAAAAGTGAAATCACCAAAGTAAAAAAATATATAGAAAGGGAATTTTTCCCTAATCTTAAGATTGAAAAGACTTTTAAAAGATACAAAGGTAAATGGGCTTCCCTGGTGGCGCAGTGGTTGAGAGTCTGCCTGCCGATGCAGGGGACACGGGTTTGTGCCCCGGTCTGGGAAGATCCCACGTGCCGCGGAGCGGCTAGGCCCGTGAGCCATGGCCGCTGAGCCTGCGCGTCTGGAGCCTGTGCTCCGCAACGGGAGAGGCCACAACAGTGAGAGGCCCACGTACCGCAAAAAAAAAAAAAAAAAAGAAAAAAGATAAAAACAAAAGAAATTATAATATGACTATAAAATTAAACATTTCTCCAATTAAGAAAAAAATCATTAAAATTAAAAACAAGTGTCAAGCTGGGGGAAAAAACTGCAATATATTATTAGACAAAAATGTTACAAACTAGAAGAACCTGAATAGAATAATGGTGAAAAAATATGAATGGGGATTTCAGTAAAGTAACACAAATAACTAATAATTATGAAAATAATTTAATATTTTTGCTTATAAAATATAATACTTGACATATTTAGTAATATGGAAAAGTAGGCAAAGACACTTTTGCTAGGAATATAAATTGGTACATTATTTCTCCATACCTGACCACCAAATACTGATCAACTAATGTCTACTATACATCTCCACTTGGATGTCTATTAGGTATTCTAACTTAATATGGCCAATTCGATTCCTATTCCCAGAACTATTCCTCTGTCTTTACCATCTAAGTAAATACACTACCCTCTATCCAGATGCCCTGCCAAAAACCTAAGTGTTATCCTTGATGCTTCCTTTCTCTCACCCACCACATCCGATCCATCAATAAGTCAAAAGATATCCCTTATCCATCCACTTTTCACTACCTCGGCCAATACCACCTTAGAAGAAAGCACAATCATCTATTTCTGGGGTGATGGCAAAGCTTCCATTTGTCTTCCTGTTTCCATTTTTATCTTTTCAAATACTCCCAGCCCTAATCCGTTCTTCACATAGTAGCCAAATGAGTCTCTAAATACGTAAATCAGATTTTATTCCATTACATAAAATCTCTTATGTTTTCCCTTTGCACTTGATGTAAAATCCAAGCTTCTGACTATGGTTCTTCCCTAGCTCTCTGATCTCATTCCTATTATTCCTCCCATTGCTGAGTTCCAGCCACACTGGGACTTTGGTCCTAGAACATGTTAAAGTTGCTCCTGCCTTAACGTTTCTGTATATATGTTTCCTTAGCCTGAAATCCTCTACCCCCAGATTTTTCCATGTCTGGCTTTTCCTGTCATTCAAATATTAAGTCAAACATAACTTCTATGAGGGCCTTCCTGACTGTTTACTCTTTATACCCAACCCCTGCAATTTCTTCCACTCCTCTTGATTCATAGCACTTGTAACTATTTGAAATTAGCTTGTTTTTGTTTTTATTTTTTAAAGTCTTTATTGAATTTGTTACAATATTGCTTCTGTTTTATGTTTTGGTTTTTTGGTCACTAGGCATGGGGATCCTAGCTCCCTGACCAGGGATTGAACCCGCACCCACTGCACTAGAAGGCAAAGTCTTAACCACTGGACTGCCAGGGAAGTCCCTGAAACTAGTTTGTTAATTTATTGCTTTACTTACTTACTGTCCCATTGGCCCTGCCTTCCCACCAAGTTGCTTGAGAGAGGGAACTCTGTTTTGTTCACTTAGCTTCCTCTCGTAACCTCAGTGCCTAGAGTAGGGCTGCCACACAGTAGAAACTCAGTTGTGTTTTCACTGAATGAATAAGTAGAGAGAAATTCTAAAGACTGGTAAAATTAGGTGCTATGATTCACTAATTTCACCTGAAGAGATTTCATCTAAGGAAATAATGAGACGAAGGCACAAGATTTGTGCACAGGTGTATATTTTGATTTTGACATTCAAGTTATGCCCAATAGTGGCAGACTGGGTGATTATAATGAATGTTATGCAGTTATCAGATGAAGGATATGTAATAATATAGAAAGGTTTCCTCTTATGCTGTTCAAGGATTTAAAAAAAATGCAAAACAATGCCCATATTTATCAGCTTATTTGTTTGTGTAAATAAGTCATTTACATGACCAGCTTCTTTACTGGCTTTCTCCTGCAAATGCATACAGCAAGAAACCCAGAAGGATAGCCTCCAACTGTTACTTTTATATCTTGATGGTGGGTGTATTGATTGATATTTATTTTCTTCTTTTTTGCTTATCTACATTATCCTACAGTTGATCATGCACATTTTTTTTTTTTTGGTTAAAAAAAAAAGCCATACAGTATCTGTATCTGGTTTTTTACATATTCACTAAAATATTTTTCTATTTTTTATTTTCATTTTTAAACATCAACTTTTTACCTGTTTTTCTACCCTGAAAAACTAATTTTAAGTTTTTTTCTTCCTCAAAGGGCAGCCATTGGGGTTTCCCACTACTTAATAAAGGTCATCATAAATGAACACAAAGAAAGCCCTTAGATTTCAGAACCCTCCCACTGGGGTTATACTAAATGCAACATTTAAAGGCATTTCAATTTTACTATAGAAAGCTGCTAAAAGTTAAATTAAAATATTCTAACTAGGATTCAAAAATAAATGGCTGCTTTTAAAATTAGCTTGTTAATGTTAAGATTAGATTAAAATCTATAACCTTTTTTTTAGTACACAGGTAAGAATTTAAAAGCACATCCTAGCTATGTGCTTAAATCATTATTGCTCAGTTACCCTGAAATGGTGGTGTTCCATCTGGACCAATAAAGTCATAAAGAAAATCTAACAAAATGGAAGGCAGGGAAATCTGTACTAACCAACCACATTTCTCCAGTGCCTCTCCCAGTTTCCTTCTTTCTTCTGTGCTTTAATTCTAAGATTAAATTCCAGAAACAAATGGTTTTCTTATTTCCCCTCTAATTTTCATCAGTTCACCACCAGATGAAATTTCTGTAAGGTGAGTCTACTATGAGCAGTTTTTTATTGTTAAGTAGAATGCTTTTGCCATTTAAATCGTTTCCTTATATTTTATTTTTTTCCCAATAAATATAAATGTAAAATACTTATTGTCTTATTATTAAACTGATATGGTATTTAACAGGTAACTCCAAGAAGGGTCATATCAAAAGAGGTCATAGCATTAATTATGAACAAATGTATTAATGAGCATGTATGTGTATGGAGGCTTTTACCAGTTTCAGTTATATGTCACCGAGAGTTCTTCAAGTTAAGAACTGAGGCCAAAATCCCAAACCACACTTATACCATGTCATTTTTTGAGGAGAAAGCCAGCTTAGTAATACAGAATTTAAAATAACATTTACTTTAATTTCCCGATCATAAAATTAATACCTGTACATTGCAGAGCCCCTGAAAAATAGAAGTACAATGCAGAAAAGAAAAATCACAGTAATACCTTTTATCTTCTTCTATGTACGCATGCGCGTGCACACACACACACACACACACACACACACACAAACTGGAATCAAATTCTATGTATGTTTGATCTAGACTTACCTGTATTCATACCTATGATCCATTTGAATCAACAGGGATTTGTCAGAATTGATAATAGTTTCACAATTTTTATATGATTTCTTTTTATGACTAAATACATACCTGAGCATACTGCTGGAATCCAGAATACGCTGGGCTACCGGGCGGCACTCCGGAATTAAGTGGTGCTGCAGCATTCTGATATCCAGGCTGCAGAGCTGGATAACCATACCCAAATGGCTTGGCCGTTTTTGAAGGCTGAGGAGCAGCTGGAGCTGGAGCAGGGGCAGGAGCGGGATCAGGAGCAGGGCTGCTTGCCGATGAGGAAAGCATGTCTAGCAAAGGGAAAAGCATGGTGTTGACAACTGAAAGTCGGGACTCCACAAATACTCTTGGCTGAGCCATAGCCTTTGGCATCTACCTTTTTATTAAAACTTCTTTATTATGAGAAATTTTGAACATACACAAAAGTAGAGAAAATAGAATAATAAACCCCATATATCCATTCCTCAGCTTTAATAATCAACAGTATTTCGCTAATCGTGTTTCACATGTTCCTACCCCATCTTTTTTTTTTAACACGTATTTACAAGAAAACCCCATTTTGTACCATTTCATTGACAAATACTTCAATTGGTATTTCTAACAGATAAGACCTTTATATTTATGCATATTAAATATATATACCACGACATAGCATATAATATAAATATATATTTATGTATATTAAAAATAGTTATTTTTCCTTTTATTCTCTCAGCAGAAATGGCGCTAAGAAGCAGAAGACAAAGCAAAGCAATAAAAAGAGTGTCGGGCTTCCCTGGTGGCGCAGTGGTTAAGAATCCGCCTGCCAATGCAGGGGACACGGGTTCGAGCCCTGGTCCGGGAAGATCCCACATGCTGCAGAGCAACTAAGCTCGTTCGCCACAACTACTGAGCCTGCGCTCTAGAGCACACGAGCCACAGCTACTGAGCCTGCATGTCACAACTACTGAAGCCTGCATGCCTAGAGCCCGTGCTCCGCAACAAGAGAAGCCACTGCAATGAGAAGCCCGCGCACCACAACAAAGAGTAGCCTCCGCTCGCTGCAACTAGAGAAAGCCCACGCACAGCAACAAAGACCCAATGCAGCCAAAAATAAATAAATAAAATAAATTAAAAAAAACAAAAAGAGTGTCAACTACTCTTTGCTCTAACTTGCCTTTTTATCTGACCCTGACATTTATTAAAAAAAAAAGTCCATGGAAGGAGTGGCATATTACCACAATCCCCTAGAAGTCTGCTTTATCTGCAGAGGCAAAAATGAAAGTATGAAAGACAGTCTAGAATAGTGTCCAGCTCCTAAAACAATGTCTGGTATGTAGTAGAGGCCAAATAAAATGTAATGAATGAATGTTCTTCCTTTATTTAAATTTAAAACAGAAACTAAAACTTGATTAAAACTGGGGCAAGAAAACTGTAGAAAATTTTATCACCATGTACAAGAATAACAACAACAAAAAGTCAAATCTAAAATACATGTGTATTTTAATCTCTCATGTCACTGTATTTCACTGTATATTTTCATATAAAAATTATATTCTTCACCAGCAATCAGACTCTGCAAAAAGAAAATATGTTCTTAAAAGCATCTGACTTAAATTTATTTTTTCAAAGTTTATTGAGGAATCATCTTTCTACTAACTCTCTTCGCTCTCATTTTGAAGAGACCTTCCTAGACATTCTGCTGTCTACTGTCTTGTGCTAATTAGGCAAGCACTGGCTTACTGGCTTTCTGGTAACTTCCCAGACTTCTTAAAAGGACTAGAGCGTCAATGCAGTGTCATATACTTAGATTTCCTGCTTGTCTCTCCTCACTGTGATGGGACTGTAAGTAGAAAGGTCTCTTAACATGACAACAGTCATCAGCTTAAGAAATGAAGAACTGGAGTCGTAAACATGGGGGTCTAAAACTTTTCCCCCCTTTTTTAGGAAAAGGACAGTATTTCATACATTTCTATAGTCCCTAAGATCAACCTAGTACCTGACACATAGACTTAATTCAGTTAATCTTACTGTGATAGATGTTCATAGCTTTCCTTAATTTTGGTGCAGTATAAAATAGCTAGAAAATTTACCTAAGGTTATTCACTTACTGCCAAAGCACAGTTCATAACAAGATTAAGATTTGTTGATTAAATGAATACAGATAAACACAGCAAGGTCTAACTCCAAGGCCATCATCTTTTAACTATACCACATTAGATGTTTTATTTCAGGTTAATTTGAAGCTCATGAAATACGATAGGTGAATAAATGGTATTCATCTTTTAGTGAATGAAGTAACTCTTCTAGAATATTCTGACAATGGTAATTGCTTTTGGAATGGTCCACAACTTTTTACACACACACACACTCTCTCTCTCTCTCTCACACACACACACACACACACACACACACACACACAGATCCCTAGGGAAAGAACCCTTAACCACAAAAGACTGAGTAGCTTATTTAAGTATTCTTGAAATGTTAAAAGGGAACTCTGTACTAAGCTGAGAAGATTAAAGTTTTCTACTGACTCATAGAACAGTGATAGCAAGATGGTGTGTGAAGTCCAGCACACTTCAACTTCAATTAAGCTTCATCCTGGATAATTAACAACATGATAAGAAATAAAGCGAAGAGCAAAATTACTTGTTCTGTTAATCCTAAAGTTTGGAATCATTAGAAAGAAAAGACAAAGAAGGAGGTCAGGTGTGGTTGTCAGGCTGTTGGTGACAGGAGACAGGCAAATAAGGAAGATCACAGCACAAGATGCTATAATGAAATAACTAATCATTATAGAAGTTCAGTTCGTAATTTTGTTAAACACTATCCACCACTCCTGTTCCTACATATGACCAAAGTTACTTCCAGATATGGTTAAAAGTAATGCCTCCAAAACCTACCCCCAAGTTGGTTAATCTATTTACCTGGTGGAGGCAGCCAGGAGCCATAGGGGGAGTAAAGAGTCAAAGACTATTTATAGTCAGAGGCTAGTTGGAAGAAATTCAAGGACCTAAGCATGAGAACAGAAATATAAAATTTATTTAAGGAATTATTAGCATAAAAAAGAAGGGAAAAGAAGAGAAAAATTATTCAGTATTAAGTCTTTTAGAAAGAGGAAAAAGATAAAGAGCATGGTAACAAAAATCAAATAATAAATTTCCTTGGCCTCCCAAAAACAGCATCCACAGTTGTTATGTGACAATTACACCATTAAATTAAGGCTGAAAAAACCAGGAAAATGTCCCTTTTTTTCTGTTAAAAATATAGTCTGCTAATTATGTATAGTACATGTTCATGTTTGAAGTAATTGATGGTCAGTAACTTTTCAAATAAACATCAAATATGCACAAAACAAAGTACCTGGATAGCTGCCTCCTTCTAGGGCATCATAACTGTTGGGCATTGGAGAAGCACTGCTTGTGGTAGAAGAGCTGTCAACACCTAAAAGGAAAACCAAAATATCTACTAAGTTTAAAATGACAACATATCTTAAAGCAACCTTTGGCAATTTTGAAAAAGATGTTTTGCTGATCTAGGAAAATTCCTGATCCTAAAAACATGAAATGACTGATGTTTAATGACATTTAAAAAACCATACATAAATTCCTGATAATACAGGGGGTGAAAGTGGGAAGAATACGGAGCTGATAAAATTTAAGCAGACACACATGAAGGCATCTTAAAGAAAAGATACACAACTTTCAAAGTAGTCAAACACACAAACATCAATTTTAGATTGATAGAAATGTTAATAAAATCACATCTCAAAGATTGGATCTACCAAATCACAAGCTATTAAATACCCTATATCACTATCACGTTATTTTAAGATAATTAAATAATTACTTTTATAACTCAGCATAGCTGTATGAAACCTTCATAAGAGAGGAATCTATGGCTTGGGTTGCTACCTAGCATGCTACTAAGCTTTTCTATGCCTCGGTTTATTCATCTGCTCAATCAAGATTAAACAGTACCTGCCATGTTTAATAAGGTAACAAAAATAAAAGGTACTCTAATAAATATGTGTTAGATTATAAGAATTTTTATTACATGTATTCGTTCAAAACTTGAAAGACTAACGGGAATATTCAGTGGCTATTTACGATAAAACGCAGTGGTGTCACACAGCTGGGAGAACATGTATTTCTCTCATTCATTCACTTAACAAATATTTTATTGAGAGCCTACAGTTAACATAGGTAGATACACTAGAGTATATACTAATGAATAAAACTGAAAACGGGGCTTCCCTGGTGGCGCAGTGGTTGAGAGACCGCCTGCCAATGCAGGGGACACGGGTACGTGCCCCGGTCCGGGAAGATCCCACATGCCGTGGAGCGGCTGGGCCCATGAGCCATGGCCGCTGAGCCTGCGCGTCCGGAGCCTGTGCTCCGCAACGGGAGAGGCCACAACAGTGAGAGGCCCGCGTACCGCAAAAAAAACAAAAAAAAAACAACTGAAAACGCACACAGCCTCTCTTTTGTGTTAAAGATCTTGGTCTTTTTCACTAGAAGATAAAATTCTGTAGTACAGAGGTTATCCCTGGCTCTTAACACCAATATTATAACCGGGTTTAAACTATATTTTAGGTTAATTTTCAACTGTGATATAGAAAGAATAGATATGCATAACTATCTTTCATTGAATAATTTTGGTTAACTACAAGAACTCAGTGTATTGACTCAGGGCATAATAGCTAAAATTTTTTGTGTAGGAACATTTTGTTATCAGTAAAGAACATGATCTGGAGGCAAACGACTGTAGTTACATTAGACTCTGTCATTTAATTGCTAAATAACTTTGGGTAAGTGACAATCATCATAATACTCTCTCTCGCAAAATGAGAACAATTTTTTAAATGCCCTTTGTGTGCTTTTTAATGTTCTTGTGATGCTTAGATGAGACTGGTTATGAAGCAACTTACAAAACATGAAGGCTATAAAATAAATAATAGGTGAAAGACACTAATACATACCAAGTGCTTTCTTTGTGGTAAATAGAATATTGTTGCACATATAGGTCATTACTCTTAATTAAGAATGGGAAGTAATGGCTCTTCCTTTTCCTTGTATTTGTGAATTTATAACTAAAGAAGAATGCTGATATACAAGGTCAAAAGTCTTGAAGTAATAGCGTTAAAAAACAATACAACAAAACCCAAATATTCACCGAGATGAATGGATGAACAAAATGTGGTATATCTATACAATGGGATATTATTCAGCTATAAAAAGGAATTAAGTACTGATACAGGCTACAATATGAATGACCCTTGAAAACATGCTAAGCAAAAGAAGCCAGACACAAAAGGTTATACACTGAATGATTTGATTTATATGAAATATCCAGAATAGGTAAACCTCTGGAGATAGAAAGTAGATTGGTGGTTGCCAGGGGCCGAGAGGAGGGGGAAATGAGAAGTTACTGCTTAATGGGTATAGAGTTCTTTTTTAGGATGATGGAAATGTTTAGTTTTATCAAGTTCACTACATTTACAAAGGTAGAACTAGACAGAAGTGGTGACTGCATGACAACCCAAGTGACAGAATCAGAGAGAGGTGGTGGCTGCACAACATAGTGAATATACTAAGTGCCACTGTATGCTTTAAAATGTTTACTTTATGTTATGTAGATTTCACCTCAAAACCAAACCAAACCAATATGCCAAGACATCTCAATGGGGAAAGAATATTCCCTTCAACAAACTGTGCTGGAACAACTAGATATCCACATGCAGCAGAATGAAGTTAGACCCCTTCCTTACACCTTATGCTAAAATTAACTCAAAATGGATCATAGACCTAAATGTAAGTGCTAAAACTCTTAAAATATGGGAGTAAATCTTCACGACCTTCGGTTAGGCAATGGATTTTTAGATATGACACCAAAGGCACAAGCAACAAAAGAAAGAAATTAGATATACTGGACTTCATCAAATTAAAAACTTTTGTGTTCCAAAGATATCATTAAGAAAATAAAGAAATAACCCACAGAATGAGAGAATATATTTGCAAATCATGTATCTAGTTAATAAAGGTCGAATACGCAAAATATTTACAGAACTCTATGACTCAACAATAAAAAGACAAATAACCAAATTAAAATGAGTAAGGGATCTGAACAGACATTTCTACAAAAAAGATAAACCAATGGCCAATAAGCACATGAGAAGATGCTCAACATCACTAGCTATTCTGGAAATAAAAATCAAAACCACAGTGAGATACCATTTCACATCCACTAGGATGTCTGTAATTCAAAAGACAGATAACAGAAAGTTCTGGCAAGGATGTGGAGAAATGGAAGCCTCCACGAGATTGTAAAATGTTGTAGCCATGTTGAAAAACAGTCCGACAGCTTCTCAAAAGGCGCCAAACAGTTATCACATGACCTGGCGATTCCATTCAAGAGAAATGAAAACATACACCCCCACAAAGAGTTGTGCATGAACGCTCACAGAAGCATTACGCATAACAGCCCAAAAGTGGAAACAACCCAGATGTCCAACAACTTACGAACAGGTAAATAAAATGTGATATATATCCACACAATAAGATATTATTTAGCAATAGAAAGGAACACAGGACTGATACATGCCATAACACGGATAAAACTTGAAAACATTATGCTGAGAAAGAAGCCAGTCACAAAAACCAAATAGTATATGATCTATTTATATGAAAGGTTCAAAACAGACAAATCTATAAAAACAAAAAGTAGATTAGTAGATTAGTGCGTGTATGTGCGCATGTGTGTATGAAGGGGGACAAGAATAGGAAGTGACTGCTAAAACATGGAGTTTCTACTTTGAGGTGAAGAAAATGTTCTAGAATTACACAGTGATGGTTGCAGAATTTTGTTTAAATTTAAATGAGTGAATTTTATGGTATGTGAATTATATCTCAATAAAGTTATTATAAAAATACCATAGAGAACAAACGTATGGACACCAAGGGAGAAAGTGGCGGAGGTGGTGGTAGTGGTGGTGGGATGAACTGAGAGATTGGGATTGACATGTATACACTGATGTGTATAAAACTGATGACTAATAAGAACCTGCTGTATAAAAACATAAATAAAATAAAATTCAAAAATTAAAAAAAATACCATAGAAGCAAAACTAAACAAATGAGACCTAATCTAACTTAAACGCTTTTGCACAGCAAAGGAAAACACCAACAAAATGAAAAGACAATCTGCAGAATGGGAGAAAAAAATTGGCAAACGATGAGACCAACACTAGGTTAAATATCCAAAATACACAAACAGCTCATATAACTCAGTATCAAAAAAAACCAAACAGCCCAATCAAAAAAATGGGCAGAAGACCTAAATAGACATTTCACCAAAGAAGACATACAGATTATCAACAGGCACATGAAAAGATGCTCAACATTATTAATTATTAGAGAAATGCAAATCAAAACCACAATGAGGTATCACCTCACACTGGTCAGAATGGCCATCAATAAAACGTCTACAAATAAGAAATGCTGGGGAGGGTGTAGAGAAAAGAGAACCCTTATGCACTGTTGGTGGGAATGTAAATTGGTGCAACCACTATGGCGAACAGTATGGGGGTTCCTTAAAAAAGTAAAAATAGAGCTACCATATGATCCAGCAATCCCACTCTTGGGGGTATATATCCAGAAAAAATAAAAACTCTAATTTGAAAAGATATATGCACATCCATGTTCACAGCAGCACTATTTACAATAGCCAAGACATGGAAGCTACCCAAGTGCCCATCAACTGACAATTAGCTTAAGGACATGTAGAGTGAGTGAGTGAGTGAGTGAGTGTGTGTGTGTGTGTGTATTTACATATATACACACACACAGTAGAATATTACTCAGCCATAAAAAAAGAATGAAATATCACCATTTACAGCAACATGGATGGACCTAGAGAAAATTATACTTAGTGAAGTCAGACAGAGAAAGACAAATACTATAAGATATCACTTATATGTGGAATCTAAAAAATAATACAAATGAATCTATATATAAAACAAAGCTTTTGCACAGCAAAGGAAACCATAAACAAGACGAAAAGACAACCCTCAGAATGGGAGAAAATATTTGCAAACAAATCAATGGACAAAGGGTTAATCTCCAAAATATATAAACAGCTCATGCAGCTCAGTATTAAAAAAACAAAAACAACCCAATCCAAAATGGACAGAAGACCTAAATAGACATTTCTCCAAAGAAGACATACAGATAGCCAAGAAGCACATGAAAAGCTGCTCAACATCACTAATTAGAGAAATGCAAATCAAAACTAGAATGAGGTATCACCTCACACCAGTCAGAATGGGCATCAGCAGAAAATCTACAAACAACAAATGCTGGAGAGGGTGTGGAGAAAAGGGAACCCTCTTGTACTGTTGGTGGGAATGTATACTGATACAGTCAATGTAAATTGATACAATCACTATGGAGAAGAGTATGGAGGTTCCCTACAAAACTAAAAATAGAACTACCATATGACCCAGCAATCCCACTACTGGGCATATACCCAGAGAAAACCATAATTCAAAAAGACACATGCACCCCAATGTTCCCAATGTTCACTGCAGCACTATTTACAATAGCCAGGTCATGGAAGCAACCTAAATGCCCATCGACAGACGAATGGATAAAGAAGATGTGGTACATATATACCATGGAATATTACTCAGCCATAAAAAGGAACGAAATTGGGTCATTTGTTGAGACGTGGATGGATCTAGAGACTGTCATACAGAGTGAAGTAAGTCAGAAAGAGAAAAACAAATATCGTATATCAACGCATATATGTGGAACCTAGAAAAATGGTACAGATGAACCGGTTTGCAGGGCAGAAATTGGGACACAGATGTAGAGAACAAACGTATGGACACCAAGGGGGGAAGCGGCAGGGGTCTGGGGGTGGTGTGATGAATTGGGCGACTGGAATTGACATGTATACACTGATGTGTATGAAACTGATGACTAATAAGGACCTGCTGTATAAAAAATATATAAAATTAAATTTAAAAATTAAAAAAAAAAAACAAGAAAAAAACCCCAAAACAAAACAGACTCACAGACATAGAAAACAAACTTATGGTTACTAAAGGGGAGAAGGGAGTGGGACAAATTAGGAGTATAGGATTACCAGGTACATAATACATAATACTACTTAATTATGCTGCTTAGCTTCTTCTTTCCATGTCAAATCAAATATTAATGCTTAAAAATATTGCCCATTTAGATAATAATGCTATAGTAACAAACTTTAAAGTATTAATTTGATAGAAATATTCTATTTTATTTATTGGATAATTTGAAACCTGCTAGTTTAAAATTCACTTTCAGGGCTTCCCTGATGGCACAGGTTAAGAATCCGCTTGCCAATGCAGAGGACACGGGTTCGAGCCCTGGTCCAGGAAGATCCCACATGCCACGGATCAACTAAGCCCATGTGCCACAAGTACTGACCCTGCCCTCTAGAGCCCGTGAGCCACAACTACTAAGCCCGGTGCCACAACTACTGAAGCCCACGCACCTAGAGCCCGTGCTCTGCAACAAGAGAAGCCACCCAATAAGAAGCCCGCGCACTGCAACAAAGAGTAGCCCCCGCTCACCGCAACTAGAGAAAAGTCTGCACATGGCAACGAAGACCCAATGCAGCCAAAAGTAAAAATAAATAAATAAACTAAAAAATAAATAAATAAAAGAATAAAATAAAATTCACTTTCAGGGACTTCCCTGGTAGTCCAGTGGTTAAGAATCCACCTTCCAATGCAGGGGACACGGGTTCAATCCCTGTTCGGGGAACTAAGATTCCCACATGCTGTGGGGAAGCCAAGCCCATGCGCTCTTGAGCCCGCGCACCACAACTGGAGAGCCTGTACGCCTCGACTAGAGAGAAGCCTGAGCACAGCAACGAAGAGCCTGTGCGCCACAACGAAGAGACTGCGCGCTGCAACAAAAGATCCCACCGGCTGCAACTAAGACCCAATGCAGTTGAATAAATTTAAAAAGTTTTTAAAATTCACTTTCAGAAGAAAAGAACAAATGCAAATCTCTATTTTGAACTTGTTAAAATATCGAAGCAACAATAAAAGTTATAAATCCAGATGAAACACTAAACAGACTCAAACTTTGCTAAAACTTATTGTTCAGATTAATTCTAATTAGGTTATGCCATTACTGCCAATACAAATCAAAATGATATTTTTTAAAAAGGTACATTATGAAACATGTCAATATTCTAAACATGCTTAAAAACACCTTCACTAGTTCCCCTACCATTTTATAGAATAAGGTCTAAATGCTTTTATACTGCCATAAAAAAAACTTCAAAATTTGTCTTCGACTTTCCTTGTCACCTCCATCTCCCACCTGTTCTTGTACCACCTTCCCTCTTTTACCTTATGACGTAGTCACACCCAACTTCTCACTCTTCATCCCAATACACTATTTTTTGTGTTATGTACCGTACATACTGGTCTGTTAGCCTAGATTTTCTTTTTCCACATGGCAAATTCCTACTCATCCTTCAAATTTCAAACCCTTCCTAAAACCTTTCTGACATGCCAATGGAAATCATTTCTTCTCCTATATAGGGACATTTTCTTAACCCCGAATTACTGTACTTTTCAAGCTGTACTGTAATCACATATGATATCTGCTTCCCTGTCATATTATTAGTATATAGAGGCAGCTATGCTACTGTATTGATATTTGGAACAAAGATACCAAGCAAAATACTGCTTTCTAAATACGAGCTAGTTTTAGTCGAATGAGAAGCTTTGGTACTTGTCACCACTCTTAAAACCTCTGATAGGTCCAGTTTGCCTTAGTCACTTCACGGTACAATTAGTGATAACAAATATTCTGAGATCAAACGGAGGGTGAATATGAATGTAATACTTGGGAAACATTTTCCCTCATTCTTTTACTGGCTCTATGTCACACATTGAGAGAAGAAAAGGGGAAGTCAGAAAAGAGGGGGAGCTGAATCTGAGTAAGTAAGGAGTAAGGTCAAATGACTAGCTCAGAATCTGTGAAGTTGGGGGAAAAAAACCAGGATGCACTGAAGCCTTCTAAAAAAAACTTAAGCCATTCTCTCTCTATGGGTCAACAAAGTCTAATATAGTTACTTACTAGTATTGTTCAACTTGAAATTAACCAGGTAATTTGAGATTTCACTTCCTCATAACTTGTATAAAACAGGGAAAACTGTAAGTCAAATTCCATCTCTACCACTTACCAGTTGAGAGAAAACAGACCAGAATCCTAACATTTCTGAGCCATTCCTTATTTGTAAAAACAGATGTTATAACACCTACTCCACAGGCCTAATGTTAAGATTAAACAGCTATAACAGATATAAATTAAACAGATACTAGCCAGAGACTCAGGAAATGTTCTTTTTTTTCTCTTCCCTCTTCCTATGCTAAAACAGTGCTACAAAAGAGGGGAAAAGAAAGACCAAGACAAGAACCTCCTGATGGATAAGGCTAATCGTTTGCTCTCAGACTTCAAACAAACTTTCCTTAACATTTATCACTGAGAACCAAGTTACTTTTGATTTGTAAAAACGGTTCTCTTCTTTCGGTAATACTCTCCCCCCCCCCCCTCCAATCTTCCTTCTACCTTAGTCTAAGAACTCTTATTTCTCACTGGCTTATTCCAAAAGCTTCAAGCTCTAATCAATTTCTTCTGTAAATGCAAAATCAATTTGCATTTCCAAAATGCAAGTTTGGTTATGTTATTTTCTCATGTAAACTCCTTCAGTGACCTCTCACTACCTTCAAGATAAAATCCAAACTCCTTACTAGGAAACGCAAGGTTCTTAAAGATCTTACCCAGCCATCCTACTCACCCTCACTCAATTCTTCTTGCCACTGCTCTCTGCAAACCATAGGTCCCAAACTCACTAAAGTTCCCCAAACATGCTACCTTCTCTCAAGCGTCTTGCTTTGTTTCAAAAAGTGTCTCTGCCTCTCCCCAGATCCCTCACTTGCCCAATTCCAAGTTCTTTCAGATTCAGTTTAGGTTCCCCTGCCCCCGCTCCAGGAGAATCCTCCCTGTCATCCCACCCTACATCTGGTTCCAAATTCTCCTATGTATTCCTATAAAACACTATGATTAACACAGGACTCACTATCATTTTGTTCTATATTCCAAATCAGACTGTGAGCTCCTTGGGTTTTTAATCAAGCTCACAAATAGGGCATTATTAATCTGTTTATAAATTGGTTGTTCAGAACTCAGAATACACTTTTTCAAAGAAATAATGAAATAACTGGTATTTATGATCCCAAGCTGTTTCATAAGCACTCTTAAAAAACCCATAATCCATATTATTGATTAAACACTATACATTTATGACGGGCTGGAAAAAATAAAGCATTTGCAAATGTTTATTTCAGTTAATTAGTTTTAGGGCTAGCCTAGACATCCAATCACCATCCAATCACTATTTCTATTTGAAAGTGCCTTCTGAATTCTAACTCTGGACACTGGTACCAAATCTCCTTCTGCTATAGCCCTAATACTCTGCCCTCTTCCACTGTACAGAGAGTTGGCGTTTCCAGCTACAGCAGTTATATATACATGATGTTTGCGAGCTAGAACAGGCATCATCTGCACACATATGAGCACATTTTGTTTTCAACGTATATGAATACTGAAAACCCTGAAACTAATACTGCTCTTAATGGCATGGATATCTTTTTATATCCTTCACAGACCTAGGACATGTATTCAATTTCTAAAATTTAAAAAGTATACTAAATATGTATTGAATTTAGTTGAAAGATATTTATTTGTTAAAATAATCACATAGTATATCAGTTAAAGAGAAAGATAGATTTGAACCCTTTTAGGGATTTTCTTTGGCTGGGGGTAGGGGAGTGGTGGAAGAAAAGGGAAGATGTTGATCAAAGAGTACAATCTTCCAGCTATACATGTTCTAGGGATCTGGGGATCTAATGTATAGCATAATGATTATAGTTAACAATACCATATTATATACTTGAATTAAGAAAAAAAAAGAAGAATTTTCTGTGGAAGTTAGAGATAAGGCCAATACTGTGCTGTTATCTACAGGAGTTGACTTAATTTGTTCTGTATCAAAATACAACATTACCTTTTAAAATATCCAAGCAAACCATAAACATATCATTATCTTTGACATAGTACCTGGCACTGAATAATTACTATTAGCCTGTGTGAAAGTCAAATAAAAATTGACTAGCACCTTAAAATTCATTATGAAAAAATCAGAAGTTTTTTCCTAACGTCATTTACAAAATATAGAATCAAGCTGTCACATTACTAGAGCCATGGGAGAGAGCTTCCTGTTGTCCTCTGGCCTCTTCCTAACCTGAAAACTCCCGAGAGGAAAGGCACTGGGAGTATGGACAGCAGGTGACAGAACATTAGCTGACAGTGTCTCCCAGGGACTAGGGCTGATACTGATTTCTGATTTTTTACTCTCCCCTTTCACTTTATTTCACTGCTTACTCCCTTTCACTCCCATTTTCAAGTTAGTATTCCTTACTAGTATAGGTATGACAGTACTTGTCTTCAGTACTGAATCTAAAACTAATAAAAGGTCCACTCTAGCACTAACAACTGAAGGAGTGAATACCTGTGACTGAATAAACTTAGTGAGGAATTTAAGATATAACCATTATGGGAACCTGATAGCTTGCTATCTGCTCAAGTTTTCTTTAAGTTTATTCTCCAACAATTCTGAACTTTTAGAAGCTGCCAACAAAACATAAGACTGTCTCTAGTACAAAATCCTATTTTAGTTTCCAAGTGTGCATTTAATGAGGAAACCTTAAAAAGGAAGCCTATTTGTAGCATGTAATTTTAAAAAATATAATTAGATGGTTTAATGTAAAATCAGAACTGAAATCAAAATTTTCTTTTAAAACTGCAAGTTTTAAATAAATATCCGTGTACTTGACTCCTAGATAGACCCGCTGTCAAGGAAACCCTAAGCTTTAATAAATAAAAAGCTAAAATAAGAGGATAGTTACTTTAAATATAACTATAAAGAAGATTATCACTGATTTCCAAACCTGCTTGCTAGTTGATATTTCATTACTGCTTAATAAATTTTTCCAAAATTGGAGAATAATCCACATAAACTAAATACATAAAAATCTCATGATTATAGGGAATGAATACCACTGAAATGCTTAAAAAATAGAGCATTCCAAAATCTCTACTTGACAGATACACTTATATGTAATCTCCGTACCAATCTGAGGCATTCTTTTACCTTTTTACATATGAAAAAAATACTGTAACTGAGCAGGATTTAAAAAATAAAATAAAATTCATTTTAAAGCTAGATTTTCTTTCCATTTTTTCTTTCCCCTCACTTAGAATGTCCCTTTAATTTGCAATCAACAAAACTAGGACTTTTTTTTTTTTTTTTACAAACGATGAAGAGATAACACCAGGATCCTAGTAAAAATGTCCATAGTCCAGTCGTTATTTTGCTGCATGATAAAAAAGGCAAAGGAGGAAGACAACACGTAAGAAATGCCATGGTGACCACTGCCACGTGCCCTTTAGTTCCCACCTATTCCAGGGCTTTGTGTTCTCACTAGGAGATAAAGACCATCCTCTTCACACCTCTCTGCAGACAGACCTCGGTTTGAATCTCCACTCTGCTACTTAGGAGTTGTGTGACCAGAGACAAATGTTACTGTACATGTTCAGATCGTAGTCAACTCATCTGAAAAATGGAGCCAATTATCTCTGCCTTGCAGGATTGTTGAGAAGAAAAAATTGAGATAAAAACATGTTCTCAATGTTAGTAATGACACCTAATTTTTTTTTTTTTTTTTTTTTTTGCGGTACGCGGGCCTCTCACTGTTGTGGTCTCTCCCGTTGCGGAGCACAGGCTCCGGACGCGCAGGCTCAGCGGCCATGGCTCACGGGCCCAGCCACTCCGCGGCATGTGGGATCTTCCCGGACCGGGGCACGAACCCGTGTCCCCCGCATTGGCAGGCGGACTCTCAACCACCGCGCCACCAGGGAAGCCCACACCTAATTTTTTTTTTTTGAGAGATTTTACCATTTGTCAGACACTGTTCTAAGCTCTTTACGAAGAATACCTTCAATCCTCAAAACGACCATATGTAATTGTTACTGTTATTATTCCTCATTTACAGATGAGTAAATTGAGACTCAATGAGTTTAAGAAACTTGTCTAAGGTCACAAAGCTAATAAGTGACAAAGTCAGGATTTGAATTTAGAAGAAATGACACAAAACCCCACAGCTTTTAGCTCTTTAGTGCTGCATCTGGCACACAGTAAGTATTCAAAAATGTTAGGTATTATTAAAATCTAAATGCTGTGAGTTAAGAATTTAGGGATTTTTAATCTATAATATATTCAAGAAAAAAGTAGTAAAATAAGGTGATAGGAGAAAAGCCATTAATGCTAAATCTTTTTGATTTTCCAATTTTTTTTTCTGTCTAAGGAAAAGGGGTTTTTAACCACTGCACCTAATTGTAAGCAGAACAAAAACGGGAGTAATTTAGGCTGACAAATAACATTATGCAAAAAAACACATTTTTGAAATGTGTAAAATAAGGATCATGAGATTAAAAAGTGAGACATATGTAGGATCTGAATAATATACACATTAAATAATAATAATAATTTAGGACCTGGGAGCAATGACCCATCATTAGCAATGACCACACATTACAATCACATCTTGGTTTCTAAAACACCCTTCTCTACTATATGCACCAGCACTAAAGGAAATGGTTTGTCCCAGGCTTGCAGCAGCCCAAATACAAGATGAGCTAGGAACATCTTATCGAGGACTTAAGGTACTTAAAATAAGTGCTTAAAGATTCATGGGAACATTTAAAAAAGACAGTTTGAAGGAGCTGCTACTGGCCAGGACAAGTTGCTATCAAAATAACTAATGACAGTAATGGATTATTACCCACTGAATAAAATAAGAATCCATGAGTCAATATGAACCCAAAGCAATCAACAAGGGAGAAGAGAAAGCTCTTCTTCACAATGAAACCTCAACTCATAAATATAGAAGGAATGTTGGAACTAGAAAATCACCAATGAATGTTAAAACTAGTGAGTGACGGTTTAAAAAAAATAACAGGAAATTTACGTAGTATCATAGAATTTCCCCACAAATCACTTATTAATTTCAATGGAAAAAAGAAGTACCTTTACAGCTGAGAAACCTGGCAGACACCATCTTAATCAAGTGATCAAAGTTAACATCATCAATATGGGGGTAAATCAACAACATGTGCCTCGGACACAATGTACTGAGAATACAACATTACTTCAGTGGTAATCTTGCCAAAAAATGCATGATTTGAATCTAATCACAAGTACACACCAGATAACCCCAAACTGAGGGACATTCTACAAAATAACTGGCCTCTATTACTGGCCTCTATTATTCAAAAATGTCAAAGTCAAGAAAGAGAAAGAAAGGTTAAGGAACTGTTCTAGGTTGAAGGAATCTAAACAGAAATGACCACTAAATTCAGTGCATGACCCTGGGCCATGGAAACAGCTATAAAAGATCTTACTGAGACAACTGTTGAGATTTGACTATGGACTGTGTAACAGATATTATTGTTAACAGTGCTCAGTTTCTTGACAACTGTATTGTGTTTATATTATGTAAGGCACTGTCCTTACAGTCAGGAAATACATACTGGAGTATTTAGAAGTAAAGGTTCATGATATCTCCACCTTCAAATGACGTAGGAAAAAATGTTTATAGAGAGAAGCAAATGCGGCAAAAATGGTAAAGTGTATATGGTAGTTTCTTTCACTCTTCTATAAGATTGAAATTATATAAAATAAAAAATTGCCCCAAATTCAGAAAGATAAATGGGTATGTAGATTTTTAAGGTAAGAAAAATTACTCTCCATCTGGAACCCTCTATTTTCAACCCACCACCTCAAATCATGCATAAGGATCTGAATATTTAAAAAACGCAAAGGAAGTGGAAACTTTTAGTTAAGCGGATTGTTTACAGAGCAAATCCTTCCACTCAATTATAAAGATAACAGAAAGAGAATCATGGTCATGTATAATAACCTGAAAGATCATCACTTATTGGTTCCGTCAAACGATTAGAATTAATGGACAAATTGAGTAGCTTAATACTCAACAGTTATACTTATCAAAGGCAGAAAAAGATATTAAACAGCCTGCAACACATAATCGCATGCACAGTTTCTTCACCTAGCATGATGTGAACTACTACTTCATGAAGCAGGAAGATAAGTAAAAATTTGGGGTCTTCTAAATAGATGACAGAAAAGGCCACAAGGACTTCAGAGGAACAATGTCCTATTTCTCTTTCACTTTTATGAAGTCCACATGATTCATTTTGATTAGGCTAAAGTAGCATGCAAAGCAGAAAATAAAACAATCCTAAAAGGAGTCCTAAAAGGGTGCTACAGCAATCATCAGCCAAAAGCTTCAGTCAGGACTCATTCTTTTGCATGTGGCACGAGAGAAAGTGCGCTTCGGAAAGAAGAAAGCACTCTATCTTCGTGAAAAATGCATTGTTACTTACAAAACGGTAGAGGGGTCCAAAGGAGAAAACACAAAACAAATAAACATGCAAAACACCTCATTTCGAGTGACCCCAACCTTCTATAACTGAAACCAAGCTACTGAGCTAAATCTGCAAAGACACATTTTTTAAGGACCAGTAAGACTGTGGACATAAAAAGAAAACTCGAGCAGGGAAAGGTCAAGAACTGGTGTAAAGCTAAAGCAGACCTGCTTCCTCATCCTCCTCCTCCTCTTCCTCATCATCGGAAGTGGATGACAAGGGAGTTGGTGCGGAGCTAGCTTGATTATTAACATATTCACCATACTGCATGCCTGTAAAGTGGAAAGCACAAACACAAGAGTCAAACCAACAGGAGAGATGAGAAATAAAATTCTGACATTGCATTAAAAGTGAGAAAGAACTCTGACATTCCGAAGAACATCCCAGCATGCATATTAATATCAGCTAACTTATTATCAAAACTGAAACAAACCGTTAGAAAATCTCTGCGAAGCAGTTTAGTAAAAGCAGCTTTAATATGAACTAATTGGTCTAAGTGTAAAAAAATAAAAAGGACCATGTCTGACACTGTTAATATTTAGAAAACTGCACTGATACTCTCTGAACATTTTACTGAGCTCTGTACATGTTTACCTTCTTTGACCTTGGGGCCCTTGTGGTATACTTCCTTTGGGACTGTGTATTCTTGGTGAGCAGTGATCATTTCTACTGAAATGAATTTATACAGCACACAACACACGTACAGATACTTGGTACCTTCCTTCTGCTAATGCCACCCTGCTGGTAACTCAGTTCTCATAACGGAAAAACAATGACAGTTAAAGAAAAGAACTGTATTGAGCATAGTTCTCTGCTCAGAGTAGACGCTCAAAAAAAAAAAAGGCTTATTACCTGTGGCCCTACAAGTGAGACAATTACAGAAAAGTAAATTTTCTGAGATGGCCAATCATCTCAGCATCAGACTAATGTCTACATGCGAGTCTGAAGTAGGTGAATGAGACTAGTCCTCAGTGTGAGATACAGCAAGAGAAAGCAGAGTCTGTGGAAAAGGCCCAACAACTGGTAACTGTATAGTACTTTCCTTTAAAAAAAAAAAAGTTGATTGCATATTTTTATTATTTGATTAATCTAGCAAAATCAAGACAAAAAAATTAACATCCACAAAATTTCTAACGGGGAAAATTTTTAAAACTTAAAATGCAAATGCTTCATAAATAAAAATAAACATCCTTACAAAGAAAAATCTTATAGCTCAATTTGAAAAAACAGTAACATAGTGTGGATTTTCAAGAACATTTCACAATACTGGAAGCACAATGAAGCCCTGCCTCACCGAAAAAATCATGTGGTAGACCTCTGATGCTCTCTTCATTGTTTTTTTCAGATGAACTTTTTTTTTTTTTTTTTGCGGTACGCAGGCCTCTCACTGCTGTGGCCTCTCCCGCTGCGGAGCACAGGCTCCGGACGCGCAGGCTCAGGGGCCATGGCTCACGGGCCCAGCTGCTCTGCGGCATGTGGGATCCTCCTGGACCGGGGCACGAACCCGTGTCCCCTGCATCGGCAGGCGGACTCTTAACCACTGCGCCACCAGGGAAGCCCCTGATGACCTTTTAAATTAGCATGGAGAAACATAACTCATGCCTATAGTAAGAAAAAAGCTATTAAAGAGTAAAATCTGAACTTAGAAGAGAGCAAAGGTTAAACTGTATATGAATGAAGCTTTGATCCTCATGACTAAAGAAGTCACGGAAAAATCTGCTAGCTTTGCTGAAACATTTTTAAATACAGATAAAATGGCAGTTATCACAAATTCATCTGAGAAAGTAAAAATCAATGTAAAATAAGTTCAGGCAACACAAAAAATAAGCTTGGTACCTTGAAAGACCAAATTCAGAGTGGCATGTTCCTCTAATAAAGGCCTGGTTAAAATGAAAACTTGACTATTATTAGACCTTAGGTTAAATATGTTAAGAAGTTTATAACAGACATAAGTTAACAGTAAAAAAGATTTTATAGAAAAGAAATTCTTCAATTTAAGAACTTCTTTAAAAACGAAGTACTTTCCCAAAATGCCAATTAGCATTGCACTTTGAAAAGTACACATGTATGTATGTATATAATAAGCAGAAATAAGAGAAAGAAGAAAAAAAAGAAATTACATTTACTGTGCTAAGCTAAGAGAGGCCAAAAAACAGGAAGAAAATCCATTCTTTTCATGACTGAATCATTCTGTAGACTGCTGACTCTAACTAATCAAAGAAGCCAAAGCATAGGGCAAACCTATAGGTATTATAAGACAAATATTTTCCTCTCTTTTTCCAGATTTACTGAATAAAAACAGATATCACATATTATTGGGAAAATGTCCAATGCTTAATTGGAAGCAAATGAGATGGCTATCCAATGATTAAAGAAAAATTTATAGAGCAACTACTTAATGCACTGGAACAAACCTATAAATAAGAACAGAGTAATATTATTTATTACAATATCATTTTAGATTATACAGTGGTTGCCAACTTACTGTATTAACAGAATGTCACACAACATACTTAATTTTACTGTCCTACAAAAAAGATGCAATCCTTTTTGAGAAGTGCCGGAGATGAAAGTATCAAGATTTAAGCTCTTCCCAGCTGCGACTCAATATTTAAGGCTCAGAATTTAGCCTTCCTTTGCTCGTTTAAGTAAACTTTGTTAAAAGCTTGGGAATACTAACAGCAGAAGGATATGATATTTTAGTTAATCCAGAGAAAAATGGTTAAGAGCTCCAGAATAACAATCAATTCACATTTAAATGCCCTGCTCTAGGTTGTATACAGCATACTGTCGAAATGTCCTGGGGTACCTCCCACCCCAGCCATCACCACCAAACAAGGAAGGAATGCCACACCCTCAATTCATTCTGTCTTAAGCAGAGCTTCCAAGGTATGGATCTAGAAAACCAAGAGGCGGGACGCTATTTCACAGACTGAATGACATGATGAAGAGCCTGTTACTGACAGGGCCCTAATATTTTTAAAAAGACATTCTGTTTAAACTACCTATCATTAAAGTACCTTCAGGCCAAATTCTCCAGGAGAGTTGGAGTTGCTTAATAAAAGGCATCTTTACTGTTCCCTAGATAGTTACACTGGGAATAAATAAAACTAGTCTTAAGAGAAAACAAATCCCTTGTGGAGGTTAGCTTTTTTAAATTCAAGAGTTCAGACTTTTGAGAAACTGTTACCTTTCCTAATCTGGTCTTCTAACTAGGTACACACACTAGAAGACTTTGCAAGGGTTCCCACGAAAGAAGGCTTTTAAGGGAATCACCCTCCACAGTACTCTTTCCTACATCTTATCCACCTAAGAAAGTACCTGTGTTAAGAACAGACTTTTTCTCACTTTACAAAGGAAACACATTACCTTAACTTATCCTAAATCTTACTAGGAAAGCTTCCTCCTTCTTTAAAAGATTGATCAAGGCACCCTAAATCTACAGACTATCTTTTACCTTGCCATACATGCTGCAGTTAAAAATAAAACATATTAGAAATAGGGTTGGCTTTATTAATTCAGAAATAGTGAAAAGTAGGGTGGCGGCAGTAATGATAAATTTATTTAATGATTCTGCATGTGTGAAGGCCCCAATCACTACTGCCAAAGAATCCATTGCTTTTGAAAGAGTCACATGAGACAAAGCAAAAACAGTAAGAAATACTGAACAGACAAGCAGCAGGACATTATGGATAAAGATGGGGTCTCTGGGATCAATTCCAGGTAATACCACTTACTAGCTGTGTGTCCTTGGTCAAAATTACTAACCTCTCTGTTCTTCATCTATATCATCTGTAAGGTGGGGTAATAACTACCTCAAACAGCTGCTGGGAGGATTAAATGAATTAATATATTTTAAATCTTATTAGAATGGTGCCTGAAATATAGTAAATACTATACAAGTATTCACTACTATTACTTTTTGTTGTTGTTGTTGCGGTACGCAGGCCTCTCACTGTTGTGGCCTCTCCCGTTGCAGAGCACAGACTCCAGACGTGCAGGCTCAGCAGCAATGGCTCATGGGGCCCAGCCGCTCCGCAGCATGTGGGATCTTCCCGGACCGGGGCACGAACCGGCATCCCCTGCATCAGCAGGCGGACTCTCAACCACTGCGCCACCAGGGAAGCCCACTACTATTACTATTGAACTTTAAAAACATATTTTTGTATATATTTGATTAAAAACAATTATTTTCAACTATTCTTAATACTTATCCCTAGGACAAGTCATTAGTTAGAAAAAGAACCTTCTACCAACCTGAATAATATTCTTAGTAATGCTAGTTCTTTTAAAAATAAGTAGAACATTTTCTAGGACTATCAGTCTTTTTCAAGAGACACTGGATAAAACTCAGAGGTAAAAATTCTACATGTTTTATTCAGAAGCTATGAGATGTTCAATAAAGTACTTTACAACCTATTTTATCATAAAATATTTATAATGGTTATAATCATTTCATATCCCCTTATACTTTATATAGTACTTAATGCTTTCTACCTCCTTTTAACCAAAACAAAACAAAACAAAAATTTACTAGCAGGTAAACCTATTAGTACTTAGTAGTATATATATATATATATATGTGTATATATATATATATATAAAATAAAATACATGGGAACATTTTTATAATGATGTATGATGAAATTAAGAGTTATTTCTAATTTTTATGCTTGATTCCTATTTAAATACTAAAAAAAGCCAAATAACAGTTTGATACACACTATGCATATATTTACCACAGGAATACAATGCTTTTTAATATAATCCTTGCTTCACAAATAGCCTAATATTAGGTACATATTACAATGCTTTATTTCAAATTTGGCAATGAGAAACAGCATATTGACTCACTGCCTAGTTTTTATAACCTATACTATAAAAAAGAATAATCTTTGACATTTAAATTTGATTGCTCTTAGTAATTTGGCTTAGGAGATGTAGGATGCAATTTATTTCTCAGCGGAGTTTATGATACCCCTTGAAACTTTAGGAACACATTTCTTTGAATTAAAAAATTAAATCAGGCTTTCTGACAAAGATTAAAATTTGTGTCACTGGTTTGAAAATGAGGACTGCCTTTGCCAATTAGGTTATATGGAGATGCCATCCGTGAGATAAATGACTTACATCACAGCTTGAAGTTTTTGATAAAAATACATTAAAGTATGTGATATTATACTGGCAATGATATAATAAAATTCATAATATTTTGAATAATTGCTAACTCAGTAAAACAAACACTGGGTTTGGAAGCAGAAGATCTGCACTGGGTCTTGGTATCCCTTTTGGGAACTTCTATGTCTTTGGGCAAAACACCTAACCTCTCCAAACCTCAGTTTCCTCATCTATAAAATAAAGGTGTAATATGATATGTCTGCTTCACATGATGATCAAGTGAGATAATAAAACTGAAAGGTATTTTAAAATTGTAAACTGCTACATGAAATAATAATGCTACCAACTATCTACAATCTGGAAAATAAAATTCAACCAACAACAATAAAAATTTCTCACATGTAACTCAGAAGGTTAAAAAACTTTATAGAACAATATTGCTTTAATAAAACCCTTCCAATACCATTCCTATCTACTTTATATGAACAAAGTTTCTCAGTAATTATATATATGCAAATAAAAACTATGAATGAAATTTTTCTAAAGTTTATTATTCTAATAATGAATCATGCAATTCAGGTACAGAAACCTATGGTGGGACGGAGGGAAAGCCATTTATCTCAATGAAAGATGTATTTCCAATAAAAACGTACTTTCCATTAAAAAAATACCAAAATTCACGACGTTTATGTTGTTTTGACCCACTAGATACTGACAATAATTATATTGATAGAATAATCCAGAAGAAAAAATGTTAATGTTTAGACACTTATGGTTATAGACAATATTTTAAAATTTCAATTATATATAATGTTATTGTAGCAGAAAAGCATGATAAAAGAGTTTCTAGTTTAAGAATATATTATATTATTACTACATTCAAGGGAAACATTCAAGGGATGTTAAGAAGAAAAAGGAAAAATGTAAACTTTCTAAATGTTAAAGAAGGGCTAATTTCACTTTCTTTTTTTAATCTTTTGGCCTCACTGCACGGCATGTGGGATCTTAGTTCCCCGACCAGGGATCAAACCTGCAGCCTCTGCACTGGAAGCACAGAATCATAACCAGTGGACTGCCAGGGAAGTCCCTTCACTATCTTTTAAAGGATGACAGGCTTCATTCCAGTGGATACACAGAAAAACATAACATCTTTTTTTTAAAAGTCAACATATGCAGAATGTTGAAAATTATATAACTGCAAGTATTTAAACTTTTGGTGAAAAATTTTAGATGTCAATCTAAAAATGTTCAAGTAGTTACAATTTTTTCAAAAAATTTTTAGGAGATAGATATGCAAGCAAAAATTTGAAGCCTCTCCTGTAAAAACCAGTAAAAAATGCTGAGAGAATAGCTCAGAAAGGGTGTCTTTGAAGCTGGGAATGTCAACTGAAAAAAAAAGCACAACCTAAAAATTGAGAACTGTGTTATTTGGTGGACTTTCTGAGGAGTTCAAGCCCAGAAGACAGCCTCTCAGGCAGCTCTGAGGAATGGCTCCAAAGAGGTAAGGGAGGAGCCGGGACATACAGACGTTTTGCAACAAAGACCAGGGAGTCGGAACATCAAAAGATGACCATTAATTAAAGAAAACCAGGTATCTCAAGTCAGTGAACTTAGCACTCTTCTGTGTATGGGAAGATGCAAGAGCCTGGGCTCACTCAAATGGGCTCACTGAAATGATTCCTTTCATAGGTACCATAGCTCTCTAGGGCGGTGTCCTGTTCTTTCCTATGCTGAGTCCCCTCGGGTGCACTGCTGCGGGGTTGGCTGCAGTGGCTCAGGGCTCTGCAGTTTGTCTCCATCCTGAGTTCCCTCGGGGCTCACTGCTGGCGGCAGCTTTGTAGTGGCTTGGTGGCTCAACATTCTTTGCTTTATGGCAGGCAACACTCTTCATCCACAGGAGAAAAAGACTAACCTCTTTTAAGTATCAATACTTTCTAGTCTTATCAGACCCACAGCACACCCTACACAGCCGTACCCTGCACACAAGGGGCGTCAGTCCTGTAAACTACAGTTTGCACAACGTACATGGGGCCATAACTCATACACATCTCTGTGTGTATCCAGATCTACCCAAAGGCAATGAGACCACTAAGTGACCAATCTCCTACTCCAGAAAACGGAACAATAAAAGCTGCAATTCAAAGGTCTCCAGCATTATCTTTCCTGTTACTTATTCAAGGAGTTTACCTTAGGTAAATCAAGAGTTTAACAGCCAACAAAAACAATAATTCAGCCTCATTTATAGAAAGAGCACAAAATAGAAAGGTTTGAGTTGAAAATCTTTCACTCTGGTGGCTTCCCCTGCGGTCCAGTGGTTAAGATGCTGTGCTTCCACTGCAGGGGGCACGTGTTCAATCCCTGGTCGGGGAACTAAGATCCCACATGCTGTGTGGTGTGGCCAAAAGAAGAAAGAAAAATCTTTTACTCTGCTATTTACTAATTTATAATCTTGGGCAAGTTACCTAATCTTTGTGAATGTCACTTTTCTCACCTGTAAAACCAAGATAATGTCTACCTAGTAGAATTGGTAAGGGGATTAAATGAGATAATAAATAGGAAGTATCTGGCACATTGTAACTGCTCGATAAACGATAGTTCCTTCTCTTTTCAAATCTATCTTATTAGTAAGAAAAAGGAAACATAATAATCATAATTATTTAGTGGGAAAGTGGTTTACAAAATGATATAGTAAGATGATAGGATGGTATTTAAACTAAAATGGTCAAAAGAAAAATATAATAGGAAAAAATAAATTAGCGGGCGCAATGTAAAGGGCCAAAACAAGCAGTATATATATCTTAACATCTAGAAGGTAATCATCAATGTAGAGGAAAGACATCACTCATTTAGTTAGGGCTCCTATGTACCCCTAAGTTTCTTCTACTCATGATAAGTACAACTTTCCTACCAGCCCCTCACTTTGAAAGTAAATGCTTATAATAACTAGATCCTATTCCTAATACACCCACTAGCTTGTTGGGAATCAGTGGACACTCTCTGGTGCTGCAGTTGGTTTTCCTAAAAAAAAAAAAAAAAACAAATAAAGAAATCTATAATGTATAATCTGATCAAAGGATAGAAAAGCCTCTGTTGACCACAGGAACACTCAGCAGATATAAGCAGTGAGATCAGCCTAAGGATTTATGTTGCTTTTTCCAAGTCTCAGAACATAAGAGAGTTCTTCATACTCAAGGTGAGGGGCCGTCACTACATAGTGAATATAGTCCCTAAAATATTACTAATGATTGTGCTGGGAATACAAACCACATTTTCCTAAAAACAGTTATCTCTCATCATATGAAAAATATAGTATATTAACCTGAAACATCAATAGATTTGGAATTTTAGCCAGACAGAGAACAATCAAGAATACAACCAAAAGAAAAGGCAATGTGGGGAAGTGGTCAAAACAACACATTTTAGTCACCTGTCACTTATTTAACACACGGAGAATATTAAACAAGCAAACAAATAAACCATATTGTTTGTCAATGATGCAAGAGTGTGGCTTACAATTTCATTTTCATCCTCTCATTCTCAAAATTGGGTCAAAAGTTACTTTCCATTAATAATAATGACAAGCAAAGAAATCATCAAATAGGATATGGAAATTCACAAAACAAGGAAACCTTGGGTGTTTCATCCCAAAAGAAACTATAATAACCTTTAAAAAATAGAAAATAAATGGCCCATAATGGAGGGATGGAGTAGTAAATTATAATACAATGACACAATGAATTAGCCATGACTATAAAGCTGTACAGAGATATATGAAGAACTGCATAATTTAATAAATGTAAAAGCAAAATGCAAAATGGTATGTAAACTATGATTGCAATGATATAAAATATATAACAGATTTAACAAAATTCTATAACATAATTATATAAAATCACAGAGACTGGAATATATTAAAAAATAGTGTTTGAATTGAGATTATAAATTACTTTTTCTCATATTTTCCATAAATTATGCTTAATCAGTTTGACTTTTTAAATTCAGCTATTTGAATTACTGTGTGCGTATATATATGTACAATATATACAGTATAACAAATTTTTCAAATACCTTTCTGCTGTAATAGCTCTGACGGCCGTGCAACTGAGGCCAAAGGCTCAACTGGGCGACTTGCAGCAGGAGGTGTTCTTGTTGACGAGGCTCCTGACAAAACAGCGGATACTACTGGGCTGGACTTGGGAGGCTGAACATTTTGCATTACAGAACAGGACAAAGTATCTGCAACTGAAGACAAGAAACTATTTCATCCACAGCAGTAAGCTTGAAATATATTAAAATACTAACAAAATACAGTTAATCTGAAGTTCTTGTAAGAAACTTCAGCAGCATCACATTTATCTACTATATCTATATCTAGAAAATAAGGGGTCCAAACAAATTATTTTCAAAAAAACTAAAAACTTATTCACTAAATGTTTTTAGAAGTCTTTAATGGCAATTTTCCTAAAACATTTCACAAGCTTCCATACCTTCTTAAACAAAATGAACCCCAAACAGCTTTTCTTTACTAATGATCACTATTATTAATACTAATTATTGTAGTGTGCAACGGTACCTTAGATAGATAAGATGAACAGAGGTTATTTGCTTCTGCAGTAATGTGACTCATGAATTATACAGATGTTTCTATTAGCTCAGATCCCATTTTGTATTGTAAACTGCCACTTTTCATTTGCTGTTTCTAATCAGATCCCATATCTCACAGGTAACTAAGTAAGGGCTTGACAGTAACATTAGGTTGGACCTCTGGAATAAAGTACATGTGATTCATAGTTGGCCTTTTTGATAGCTCAAACTGCCTGACCTACAGGATCATCTTCAGCCAACCAAGAGATAACTGAAAAACCTATGATGACAACATAAGTGTCCACTGATGGATGAATGGACTTTAAAAATGTGGTGTATACATTTATATATACATGTAGGTATGTATGTGTATGCATATATCAATACATGCATGTGTGTATGTGTATATATACAGACATATATACAATGGATGAATGGATAAAGAAAATGTGGAAATAAAGAAAACACACACACACAATGGAATATCGTTCAGCCATAAAAAAGAAGGAAATCCTGCCATGTGACAATGTGAAGGGACTTTCAGGTTATTACGCTAATTGAGGAAAATCAGATGAAGACAAATAACGCATGGTGTAATTTATATATGGAATCTAAAAAAGCCGAACTCACAGAAATAGAAAGTTTTGGTTGCCAGAAGCAGGGAAGCGGGGGAAATAGGGAGATATTGGTCAAAGAGTACAAACTCTCAGTTATAAGATGAGTAGGTTCTGGAGCTCTAATGTATAGCACGGTGACTACAGTTAACAATACTGTTATCATATACTTGGAAGCTGTTCAGACAGTAGATATTAAATATTCTCACCATATACACAAAAATGGTAATTATGAGAGATGATGGATGTATTAACTAACCCTACTGTGGTCATCATTTTGCAATAAATATATATATCAAATCATCATGTTGCACATCTTAAACTTACACAATAGTATACATACACATATAGACATGTACGTATGTGTATATATGTATGACATGTTCATATATATATATGAACAAAGTTAGGTCTAAGACTGAAACAAATGCAAGAATATAGTGACAGAACAAAATGTGATACATTTCCCAATAGTGTACAAATGATATAAATATGAGAATGGAGAAAGAAGGTGGAAGGTAGTCTAAATACGTTAATTGCCACATCATTTTTAGGAAGGACAAACATCATTTGTGAGAGACTGAAAACACAGTCACAATATTTTGCAGTTCCCCTCATTGAGAAGTGGAATCTATTTTCCCACTCCCTGAATTGAGGCTAAACTTTCGACTAGCTTTAATCAACAGAATGTGGCAGAAGTAATGGTGTACAAGTCCAGGACCTCAGGTCTCAAGAGGTACTACAGCTTATGCCTTTCTGCTCTTGAAATGCTGCCCTGAGACCATCACATAAGGCAACGGTCCCCAACCTTTTGGCACCAGGGACCGGTTTCGTGGAAGACAATTCTTCCAAGGCCTTGGGTGATGGGGGAATGGTTTAGGTGGTAATGCAAGCAATGGGGAGCGGTGGGGAGCCGCAGATGAAGCTTTGCTTGCTTGCCTGCCGCTCTCCTCCTGCTGTGTGGCCCGGTTCCTAACAGGCCGCGGACCAGTACCAGTACGCAGCCCGGGGGGTTGGGGACCCCTGACGTAAGGAAGCTAATCTAGTCACGTGGAGAAAAACCTAGGTGCCCCACTGAACGGTGTGCACCAACTGCTAGACATATGAGTGAAGTCTACGATTCTCCAGCCCAGCCAACTCTCCAGCTAAATGAAGTCACATGAGTCCAAGAAAACGGGCAGAGGAACTGTCCAAACAACCCACAGAACTATGAAAAATAATAAATAATTTTTGTTTTAAACCAGCATTAGATAACTGGTGAAATCATTAAAAATGCTAAAGTAACAGAGCGATGAATATATTTAACAGTACAAAGTAAAAAATTAAGATATAATCACCTAAAATTGAGTGATAAAAATAAGGAGAGGGGTGTGGAAGACAGTAAATATATTAACTTTACCTTTGCTCATAATAAGAAACTAAAAGACACTGTCTAAAAATATGGAAGATATTTCTGCCTCTGTTAATGATGATCTAGGTAATTAGGATCAAACCTTCTACTAACAGTAACTTTAAAAACTATACTTAAAAAGATCTTCTTAAAATAATCAAAGATCTAACATGATATTAATGAATCTCTGCGTGAAAATCTGTAAGAAATTGAAAACTCAGAGAAACAAGCCTAACACTCAGAGCTGCTTTCACCCTGTGGTTATCTGTTGAAAACCTGATCTGCTGTTTTCTGTAGCCTTGCAGAGCATGGGAAGCAAGACATCTCCTACAGCACACCCAAGATGGGGCACCTGATTCAGCACCCCATACCTCCACTTTTAGGATAGTATCTGAAGGGTTATAACCTCGGGCTAAGGATAAACCAGGAAGCTAAGCCTTACAAAAGCCAGCAGCTTTGATTCAGAACATCTGCACAGTCCAGCACATCTAGACACTTGGACTTGGATGGATGTGATCACAGGCTGGTAGTACCTGGAGGAAACTGGCAGAAGGAAATATAAATCCTCTCTGGAGAACAATTCCATCACCCTAGGCCTTAAATTATTCCCACAAGTAATTTTTCAAAAATAATTCCAAGCACAAAGTCTAAGATAAGTAGTTCAGGTTTGAACACGGCCCTCTGTGTTCTCCAGTCTCCAGCCTGATACACGGCATCACCCTCCTTACAGTCCTTCAATAGTCTGCCAGTGGTTGAGGGTGAAGACAAAACATCTTACCCTGAACACTTCTTAACATGGTCAACGAGGCCCTGAATGATCCTGAGTTCCCAGCCTCCTCCTGGCCCATGGTTCTCCTCTAGCTTCACTGGTCTTTCAGTCCTTTGAACTTGCCATGCTCTCTCCCATTAAAGGGGAATACACTTGCTCCCCCTTAGATGTAATAAATTTTTTTCTTTAATAAAATAATTGATACAAATAAAAGGTGATACGTATATGTGTATGTATTTATAAAATCATAATAAAGAAACACCCATGAACTCAGCATCCAACTGTGAAAATAAAACATTTCCAGTACTGTTGAAGCTCTTGGTGTACTCCTCACGGAAGGTATTCCCCTGCCTCCCTTCTGAACTGTGTTCCTTATTCTCTTGCTTTTGTTATTAGTTTACCACACAAATAAGTATGCCTAAACATTATTTTTGCTTGTTTTTTTAACTTTATAACAATAGCATACTGCATATATTCTTCCATGAATCCTGTTACATTTCTGGGATTCATTTGTGTTAATGAGTATAGCTCTATTTCATCATTTTCACTGCTCGTCAGTAGCCCACTGGAAGGATATACTGATATCCATTCTATCATAAATGGACTTTTGGGTTCTAATTTTATGTTTTCACATACAGTACTACAGGAACATTCATGAACATGTCCCTGGTACACATGTGCTAGTTTCTGTGGGGGTGGAGCTTCTCAATGTGTGTGCCACAGCTCAAAAGTGTGTATGTAGCTGTACAGCAAGGGACGAGGATCCCCTCAGCCCTGGGGGGCCTGTGGGAAGTGAGTTCCTTGGCCTGGGGAACAGACTAGACCCTTTAGCTCAGAATCCCCCCCCGCAAAACGTTATTTTCTACAAGGACTACACATTTAAAACAGGAAGTGGTGCTGTAGGGCCCTCTTATTCAAAGTGTACCCTATGGGCTAGCAACACTTTATACAGAAACTTGATAAAATCCTTAGGCCAGGCACTACTAGACCTGGTGAATCAGAACCTCCATTTTAACAAGGCCCCAGGTGATTCATACTCACAAAGTATGAGAAGGACTTCTCTAGAGTACACAGAAGTGGGATAGCTGTGTTTCAGGGTGTGGTTACCTTCAATCCCACTAACGCCAAATTTCCCTAAAATGTGGAACCAATAGGTCCTTCTACTAACACTGTCTTAAGATTTTCCTGTTATTCCACATCCTTGCCATGCCTTGGTATAGTCGGTCTTTCAAAGTTTTACCATCCTGCCGCTAGGTATAAGTAGATATCCCATTCTAGTTTTAAGTTGCTTTTCCCTGATTATTAATGAGACTGAGTATGTTTTCCTTTCATCTGTGAAATGCCTGTTCATGTATGTTTTTCTTGGGTTGCTGGTCTTTTCCTTATTGATCTTATGTGTTATTTGTATAATCTGGATAAAATACTATAAAATTTTTTTTTCTCCCGTTTCATGGCTTGTCTTTTTGTTCTCTTTATGTTGCCTTTCAATGAAAAAAAGTTCTTAATTAGATGATAGTAAACCTTATCATGCTTATTCTTTATGGCTAGCTAGCACTGTGGGTGGTGTCCTTAAGAAATCTTTCCCAACTCCAAGGTTCTTCCGTATTTTCTCTCAAAAGTTTTAAAGTTTTGCCTTTTTGCATTTAAATATTTATTTCATCTGTAATTTATTTTATACATGGAGAATTCATTCTTCAGAATTCTCCATGTATAAATGGAGAATTCATTCTTCAGATTGCAGCTCACATATCAGAGATCAGGGAAAACTTCCTGAGTATGCTATACCTAGAGTACTCTCACCAAGCACTATACATCTCTGCTTCATGATACTTAAATAATAGTAGCAATTTTACATTTATTTGTGTTTATTTGTGTTTATTTGGATAATGTTTGCCTCCCCAAGAAGATTACAAACTTCATGAAGATAAGGATCAAGTCTTTTTACTTGCTATTTTATCTCCCTGCACTAAAATAAACACCTGTCACATAGCTGGCTTTCAAGTATTTGTCAAATAAATGGAGACAAGTTCCACAAATATGAAGGACCACAGAAAACTGCCAGCCAAAAACAACAACAACAAAACTACCCCTTTCACAAAGAGAATTTGACAGATGAAGCATGGTATACTTAGAGGCAGAACCTACAATTCAAAAATAAATCATTTGTCTGTTTATCTATTTATTTACTTATTGGCATTAAGGTAGTTCCCCTGTTAGTTTTTAGTAGCTCCTTAGTAACTGTACATAAACTCTTTTGAAACTAGGAAGGTTAAGCAAATTCTCAACTAATAGCACCATTACCCATTCAAGTTGTTCAAACTAGAAAATTTAAGTCAACTTTTATTATTCCTTTTCCTTCATAAACCTTATCAATGCATTCTTGAAATCATCTCTTGCCATCTGTCTTCTGTATAAATAAATCTCAACCTGTGTCAGCATCCTTCATCTAGATAATTATAGTAATTCCTTCCTAGCTGGTCTTCCTGTCTCCAGGTTCTTCCTCCTCCAGTCCACCTACCACACTGCTCACAGAAGAAAGATCTGAAACACAAACCTGATAGCGTCACCCCCTTGCTTAAAAATTTCTGGTGGCTGCTGATTACATACAGGACCAAGCTTATGTTTTTCATGTTTTTCCTTCAAGTCTTTTCCTCTCACCTTTCCAACGCCATAGCCCAGGAGAAAATGGGAAACTGAGATACAGAAAAGGGACAACTGATAAAGTCAACTTTTGAAGGAAGTGGTCACAAAGATGGACATCTCATCTTCTGAGCTTGAAGAAGGAGTAAATATAGAACAATTTACAGGTGGAAGGTATAAAGTTGAGTAAAGATGAAAAGGTTCAAGAGTAGCTTTGGAAAAACTGAAGGAGTACGAGTGTGAGGGAGCATAATTATTACTATCTCACAACTCTGCAATCTCATCACAAGTTTCCAAAGCTGAAAATAATCTCTTACCTGTACTATTTGTACCTCCAATGTAGTTTTCTAACTTACTTCTAACTCGTATTTCTTTATCCAGATAGTCACCTCCTATAGGGATCTATTTTGCTTTTCCTCAGGCACATCACCACCCCGCGATGATAGATGTATATTAACTTACCAGTGGTTATACCTTAGTGTCATGTATGTTGTGGATTTTTATATAAGGATTATATAAATGTTTATTATTATTTTTATAAGTAGATTTTAAAGTGTTTTTTAATAAAATTGTACTCAGTATTATTCTACAATATGCTGTCAAGATGTGATCCTTACTGAAGTTGTATTACTCAGCCAACTTCATCTCAAACTAAGAAAGAGCTTCTGAACCTTGACAAATTTACCTATAGTGCCAGTTTAAAAAATTTTAATGGTATAATGACACCTTTTAAACACCAGCCAAAATTTCACTCTAAGTTAACAACTAAACACAGCCCCCCAAACATACATCACTATGTTTTTAATAAAGTAATCTGAAATTCTAGTGCTGAATTGTACTAACATGCTTTTCTAAAATAAAGAGGCAAATGGACTTCCCTGGCTGTGCAGTGGTTAAGAATCCGCCTGCCAATGCAGCAGACGCGAGTTTGAGCCCTGGTCCGGGAAGATCCCACATGCCGCAGAGCAACTAAGCCCATGCGCCACAATTACTGAGCCTGCGCTCTAGAGCCCGCGAGCCACAACTACTGAGCCCGTGTACCCTACAGCCCGCGCACCACAACTACTGAGCCCGCGTGCTGCAACTGCTGAAGCCTGCATGCCTAGAGCCCATGCTCCGCAACAAGAGAAGCCACTGCAGTGAGAAGCCCGCGTGCTACAATGAAGGGTAGCCCCCGCTCGCTGCAACTAGAGAAAGCCCGAGTGCAGCAATGGAGACCCAACGCAGCCAAATAAATAGAATTAAAAAATAATAAAAAATATAGGCAAATGAGATAACATTTACATGTCTCTTTTATTCTATGTTTCTGAATATGAACTCATCAACTGCCTAAAAGTAACAGCATGTATCAATCACTGTGTTTTTGATAATCACTTAAGTCAGGTTTATGCTTTTGGATCTTAACCCTTCACAAATTGCTTAAGAATTTTTACTATACTACCTGAAAATGAAACTAATATAACCAGGTAATAAAAATGCAATCATTCTTGTCAATTACTCAAAGGCTGATTTTCACACAAAACTATGATTAATACCTAAGATTCTCATTTTAATATGACAATATAATTTTAAAATGTCCAAACCAATTAAATTGCTTGTCTTTCTAGGACATTAAAATCGGTATACCCATGGTTCCCAAACCTTGTAATTAGGCACCCAAGTTGCTCTCGCAACAAACTCACAGAGTTCCAAGGGATGTTTTAAATTTTCAAGAGAAACACAGTGACATCTGTCAAAAAACCTTGTGAACTATTAATACTAAGTAGCTTGAGGCACTGGAAAAAATACTGAGAAACATCAGCTGAGAAAGTTTAGGAACTTCTGTAATATTTAAAGTACGTTTTAAAAGTAACCTCTTTATTTCTTTTGAAATGGTGACGAGCATGGGTCATACTAACCTGAGATACACTTAATTTGTCAACTTCTGAACTACAATTAAAAAGTCATTTACCAATCTAGAGGGAAAAAATAAAGAAACCCACTTCTTAACAAATGAACTTCTAAAATTATATTTACTATGGCTTTCACAGTATAGTATCACAATTAAAAGAATGGAAGTATACCCCCTTCTCTCTGCCTAACGGCCTAATTACTACTTATTCAAATAGAAGCTAATTTTGTAATTATTCTTACTCTTTATTCAACATTTTCTTCAATGATAGGCCCTCCCCCACAGGTATTCTATTCCTTAGCCAAGTGGCCCTACATTTCCCTGATCCTACATCTCAGCATAAATTAGTTCTATTCAGTCCCATCTCAGAATAAGACAGCAATTAGCTGAATTTCTTCTTTTTTTGTCACGATAGTCACAAAATCCTTCAGTCAGAGGGACCTTAGGATAAGCTGATGTGTAAAAGGACTGCTGAAAGAAGAAAGAAAGAAAACAGAATTTCTAGGGGACAGAAAGCCCTGGTTCTGAGAAGGGTAGACTGAGAGTCAGAAGAAACTGAGCTTCAGGACAAGCTCTGTTTCTAACATTAATGACTACAGGCTTTCCTCATTTGTTAAACAAAAGGACTACAGTAGAATATGGATCTGCTACCCGACATCACTCATGATCAAGTCAGAAATACAGATTTCCAAGGGAATTCCCTGGTGGTCCAGTGGTTAGGACTCTGCACTTTCACTGCTGAGGGCCCGGGTTCGATCCCTGGTCAGGGAACTAAGATCCCACAAATTGCGTGCCAAGACTACCCTGGAGATTGTATTCTAGCTCAGTAAGTTGGGTTTCAAGATCACAATCTGTGCAAGGGATTCTGGTGCACAGCCAGATTTGGGAATTGTGATAGATGCTTCAAGGTGACTTACCTAAAACCCAGTTAATGCTAAACCCCTTCTTTCTTGCCTGCCTCTACCATGAAGGCTACAAAGCTAAATATTCATTTTCTAGCCTTCCCTTAAATTAGAGATGGTCTTTTAAAACAGCTATGGCAAATGGTATGTAAAATGAAATGGGGTCAATGCCACGACCCCATCTTCTTTCCTCTCCCTTCGTTCTGCTTTTAACTTTGACTTGCTGTCTACAGGTACAGAAGTTATCTTGTTTCTATAAACCAACATACTAAGGATGGCAGAGTGGAAAGGGAAAAAAGACACTGAGGACATCTAGATCTACTGCATCTGCCTAGACTTCTTGTTATGTGAGAAAAATACCACCTTTCTTGTTTAAACCACTATTAGTTGCTTGTAGCCCAAAGTGTTTCTAAACAACATAGCAACGAAAGAATAGATGATCTCAAATGCACACTTCAGATCTAATATTCTAAAGTTCTAACTTTAAATAATCTAACTGTCCAGGGAATGATACTTTTCTACAACATCCTTGACATATGGCTATCTAGACTCTGATATACAATCTAAAGACATCATTCAGAAAACGATCACAGCTTTAACAATTCCCATCCTTTACATACCTTTTCATTCAGTTCAAGAGCAGATTTTGTTAAGTTCAAGTTCACAAATTGAATTAAAGTGAATATATCCTATGCAAACCCCACACTAAAAAACTACATACCTTGCATACATAATTTTTAAACAAATAAATTTAACCACATCTTGGTTTAGGAAGGTAAGAAAAACTAATTACAAGGGTATTCTTCATGTATCTTTCTCCATCTTCCCTGTCCTTCATCCTAACTTACCAATCTGGGGCTGAGAAAACATCAACTTTAATGTATAGGAAATATATCTTCTGTGAAAGTCACTAATAGGGGTTCACCTAGAGAAACCAGTGTGGTATCGCAGGCCATCATTTTTTCTATAGTGAATAGGGCTATGGCTGGAATAGTAACTGTCCCAAGGTTGAACTAATATAAAAAAGAAAGTATTAGCTACCAAAGCATATCCCCAAATAGACCCTTCCATTTTGCCTTATTCCTAACTCACATTAAAGACAACTACTGCAGAGGCATGAAAACACAGCAATAAATACCAACTGAGATCCCAATCATGGCAAGGAACCATGCTATATAAGGCAGATGGTTGGGTGGCTAATTGTGAATAGATGAAGGGGAAGGGTTCAAGAAGATGCTGCAAAATTCCACTATAAATAAAGCAAATAAATTGCAAAGGTGAGCTAATTTCCAATTTTTCTATTAGGCAGTATCATCTTTAACCTTCATGCAATAAAAATCAGATTGGAAATGCACTGATTTTCAACCATGCTTTGGTGAACTTTTCATTCAACCTACCAGGATTTGTTGGGTCGTTGGCTGTAGCCAGGGAGGTGTGGTTTTGGATTAGATTGTCTTGGGTTGACGGAAGGCCTGAAGCTGACCACGCAAAAGTATTGTATCCTGAAAGACTCTGCTGCTGGTGGTACTGTTGTGATGGTGGAGGTGGAAGTGGTGATGGATGGCTGATAGCTGTATTTTGACCAGAAAATGAATTATCTTTAATTGGCCTGACAGTCGGAGCATTCTGTGAGGTAAACATTTGCTGCCCATATGGATCACCAGCAGGTAGAGAGGGATATGAAACACTAGGATACGCAGCATTAGAAACAGTTGACAAAGCATAGTGACCGCTAGTAGAGGGAAATCCCTGAGCAGCAACAGAAGAATTGTCAGAGTACATGGCTGGACTATTGTAATGATTCACAAAAGAGGAGTATGGCTGGGAGGCACTCGTATGCAAATGTGATGCTGATGACCCGGCACCTTGGAATGATCCCAGAGTGGATCCCACGACATGAGGGGCAGGAGGAACGCTGCCATACATCTGCTGTGCTCCTGGTTGTGGGCTTGCTGTGTTAGGAGTCACCACACTTTGTGTTGGTACCCTATAGAGACCAGAGTAGTAATCATCACACTGGCTATCCAATGGCAATGAGGTCATTTTCCCAGGTCCTTGAGAGTAATGTCCTGAGGGAGCAGTGTAGCTTTGAGGATGCAATCCATACCCAGATGGAACTTGCATTTGATTCTGTGCCGGACCTGAAAAAAAAAAAGAGCAAATATTTACAAGAATTAGTAAGAAGGTAACTAACTTTTAAGCACAGTTCCCACCTAAATGTTGCCCTAATTTACTTCTTCATAATCCCAAATTGTTACAAGAGATTATACTCTGATAGACCCACTGTGATAGCCTCCAAGATGGCCCCCAATGACCCCCACCCCCTGGTACTGACCCCCTCCCACAATATACCAGGAGTGGACTGTGTGACCAACAGCATATAGCAGAGGTAATGATATATCACTCCAAAGATCTGCCCAGTCTTGGGCGCTGGCACTCTCTTAGATCACTCACTCAGTGTGGAAGAACAAAGCTGTCAAGTTGTGAAGAGCCCTCTGGAGAAACCCATGCAGTGAGGAACTGAATTCTCCTGACCAACAGCTAGAGAGAAACTGAGGTCTGCCAACAATCACAGGAGTGAGCCTGGAAGCAGATCCTTCATACCAAGTAGAGTCTCTCTCTCTCTTTTTTTTTTAATTGAGGCAAATTTATATAACATACACTCAACCATTTTAAAAGGTACAATTCAGTGGCATTTAGTACATTCACGCTCTTGTGCAACCATCACCTCTAATTTCAAAACACTTTCATCACCCTGAAAGGAAACCCATCCCCATTAAGCAGTTGCTCCTCACTCCTCCCTGGCAGCACTCATCTGCTTTCCATCTTTGTGGATTTACCTATTTTGAATATTTCATATAAATAGAATCACCCAGTATATGACCTCTTGTGTTTGGCTTCTTTCACTTGGCATAATGCTTTCAGGGTCATCCACATTGTAGCCTGTATCCGACCTTCATTCCTTTTTATGGCTAAGTCACATTCCATTGTATGGACAGACCACGATTTGTTTCTCCATTTATCAGTTGGTGGTCATTTGGCTGTGATGATAGTGCTGCCAAGGAGTAACTGGATATTAAAATTCCTACGTTACTTTTTTTTTTAACATCTTTATTGGAGTATAATTGCTTTACAATGGTGTGTTAGTTTCTGCTGTATAACAAAATGAATCAGCTATGTGCATACATATATCCCCATATACTCTCTCTCTCTTGCGTCTCCCTCCCACCCTCCCTATCTCACCCCTCTAGGTGGTCACAAAGCACCAAGCTGATGTCCCCATGAGATGCAATGTTTCCCACTAGCTATCTATTTTACATTTGGTAGTGTATATATGTCCATGCCACTCTCTCACTTCGTCCCAGCTTACCCTTCTCCCTCCCTGGGTCCTCAAGTCCATTCTCTACGTCTGCGTCTTTATTCCTGCCCTGCCCCTACGTTCTTCATAACCACTTTTTTTTCCTTTTTAGATTCCATTTATATGTGTTAGCTTACAGTATTTGTTTTTCTCTTTCTGACTTATTTCACTCTGTATAACAGTCTCTAGGTCCGTCCACCTCACTACAAAAAACTCAATTTCGTTTCTTTTTATGGCTGAGTAATATTCCATTGTATATATAATCCATTTACATTTAAGGTAATTATCAATATGTATGTTCCTATTACCATTTTCTTAATTATTTTGGGTTTGTTTTTGTAGGTCTTTTCCTTCTCTTGTGTTTCCTGCCTAGAGAAGTTCCTTTAGCATTTGTTGTAAAGCTGGTTTGGTGGTGCTGAATTCTCCTAGTTTTTGCTTGTCTGTAAAGGTTTTAATTTCTCCATCGAATGGGAATGAGATCCTTGCTGGGTAGAGTAATCTTGGTTGTAGGTTTATCCCTTTCATCACTAAATATGTCTTGCCACTCCCTTCGGGCTTGCAGAGTTTCTGCTGAAAGATCAGCTGTTATCCTTATGGGGATTCCCTTGTATGTTGTTTTTTGCTTTTCCCTTGCTGCTTTTAACATTTTTTCTTTGTATTTTTGATAGTTTGATTAATATGTGTCTTGGCATGTTTCTCCTTGGATTTGTCCTGTATGGGACTCTTTGTGCTTCCTGGACTTGATTGACTATTTCCTTTCCCATGTTAGGGAACTTTTCAACTATAATCTCTTCAAATATTTTCTCAGACCCTTTCTTTTTCTCTTCTTCTTCTGGGATCCCTATAATTCGAATGTTGGTGAGTTTAATGTTGTCCCAGAGGTCTCTGAGACTGTCCTCAATTCTTTTCATTCTTTTTTCTTCATTCTGCTCTGTGGTAGTTATTTCCACTGTTTTATCTTCCAGGTCACTTATCCATTCTTCCGCCTCAGTTATTCTGCTATTGATTCCTTCTAGAGAATTTTTAATTTCATTTATAGTGTTGTTCATCACTGTTTGTTTACTCTTTAGTTCTAGGTCCTTGTTAAACGTTTCTTATATTTTCTCCATTCTATTTCCAAGATTTTGGACATCTTTACTACCATTACTCTGAATTCTTTTTCAGGTAGACTGCCTATTTCCTCTTCATTTGTTTGGTCTGGTGGGTTTTTACCTTGCTCCTTCATCTGCTGCATACTTCTGTCTTCTCATTTTGTTTAACTGTGTTTGGGGGTCTCCTTTTCGCAGGCTGCAGGTTCGTAGTTCCTGATGTTTTTGGTGTCTGCCCCCAGTGGGTGAGGTTGGTTCAGTGGCTTGTGTAGGCTTCCTGATGGAGGGAACTGGTGCCTGTGTTCTGGTGATGAGGCTGGATCTTGTCTTTCTGGTGGGCAGGGCTGCATCTGGCAGTGTGTTTTGGGGTGTCTGGGAACTCAGTATGATTTTAGGCAGCTTCTCTGCTAATGGGTGGCGTTGTGTTCCTGTCTTGCTAGTTGTTTGGCATGGGGCGCCCAGCACTGGAGCTTGCTGGCCATTGGGTGGAGCTGGGCCTTAGCATTGAGACGAAGATCTCTGGGGGAGCTCTCGCCGATTGATATTACATTGGGCTGGGAGGTCTCTGGTGGTCCAGTGTCCTCTACTCGGCTCTCCCACCTCAGAGGCTCAGGCCTGACACCAGACCAGAGCACCAAGACCCTGTCGGCCACACGGCTCAGAAGACAGGGGAGCAAAAAAAAAAAAAGAAATAAAAAAGAAAAAAATAAATAAATAATTAAAATGAAAAAAAAAATAATAAAGAGAACCACCAACAAACGAATCCACCGATATAACAAGCGCTAAAAATTATACTAAGATAAACATAAAAATCAGAAACAAGTCAGTCGCAGACAGCAAACCCCAAGTCTACAGGTGCTCCCAAAGTCCACCGCCTCAGTTTAGCGATGATTCACTGTCTATTCAGGTATTCCACAGATGCAGGGCACATCAAGTTGATTGCGGGGATTTAATCCACTGCTCCTCAGGCCGCACGGAGAGGTTTCCCTTTCTCGTCTTTGTTCGCACAGCTCCTGGGGTCCAGCTTTGGATTTGGCCCCGCCTCTGCGTGTGGGTCGCCCTCAGGCGTCTGTTCCCGCCCAGGCAGGACGGGGTTAAAGCAGTGGCTGCTTAGGGGGCTCTTGCTCATTCATGCCGGGGGAAGAGGGGTGCGGTAGTTATAATTGGAATGCGGGGCGAGCCTGTGGTGGCAGAGGCTGGCGAGACGTTGCAACAGCCTGAGGTACGCTATGTGTTCTCCCAGGGAAGTAGTCCCTGGATCACAGGACCCTGGCAGTGGCGGGCTGCACAGGCTCCTGGGGGCAAGGTGTGGACAGTGACCTGTGACCTGTGCTTGCACACAGGATTCTTGGTGGCTGCACTAGCAGCCTTAGCATTTCATGCCCGTCTCTGGGGTCTGAGCTGATAGCCGCGGCTCACGCCCGTCTCTGGAGCTCATTTAGGCGGTGCTCTGCTTTCTGTGGGCAGACAGGGAAGGAATCCCCTCTCCTTGCGCACCCCGAAACAATGGTCTCTTGCCTCTTACGCAGGTCCAGACATTTTCCCGGACTCCCTCCTGGCTAGCTGTGGCGCACGAGTCCCTTCAGGCTATGTTCACGCAGCCAACCCCAGTCCTCTCCTTGGGATCCGACCAAAGCCCGAGCCTCAGCTCCCAGCCCCCGCCCGCCCCGGCGGGTGAGCAGACAAGCCTCTCGGGCTGGTGAGTGCTGGTCAGCACCCACCCTCTGTGCGGTAATCTCTCCGCTTTGCCCTCCGCACCCCTGTTGCTGCACTCTCCTCCGTGGCTCCGAAGCTTCCCCCCCCGCCACCCCCTGTCTCTGCCAGTGAAGGAGCTTCCTAGTGTGTGGAAACTTTTCCTCCTTCACAGCTCCCTCCCAGAGGTGCAGGTCCCGTCCCTATTCTTTTGTCTCTGTTTTTTCTTTTGCCCTACCCAGGTACGTGGGGATTTTCTTGCCTTTTGGGAAGTCTGAGGTCTTCTGCCAGCATTCAGTAGGTATTCTGTAGGGGTTGTTCCACATGTAGATGTGTTTTTGAGGTATTTGTGGGGAGGAAGGTGATCTCCATGGCTTACTCCTCCGCCATCTTGAAGGTCCCCTCCCAAGTAGAATCTAACTAGAGTCCCAGCTGATAGCCTGACTACAATCTCATGAGACTCTAAACCAGAACCACCTAGCTAGGCTGCTTCATGTCCCTCAGAAACTATGAGATTAAATATTTGTTGTTTTAAGTTGATAAATTTTGGGGTATTTTGTTATGCAGCAATAGATAACAATATACCTAGCATGGAAGACGTTCAAACCTTTCTTACAGGCTTTTTTTTTTTTTTAAGTTATAAAAGTAACAATATATCCACTGTTAAAAGAAATTCAAACAATGAAGAATATAAAGTGAAAAGTACAAGTCCCCTTCTCTCCCTGGTAGCTTATGTCCTATGTCCCAGATATAGCTACAGTTAATGGTTTCTTGTGTATCCTTTGTATACCTATATACACATATGTAATGTATATATAAGCATATATATTTAAACAGGCATAGATCATACTACAGTTTGACTTCATTTTTTTACCTAATATATCCTGGATCCCCTTCTGTGTTAGCATATACAAACTTCATTGTTCTTCTAAAAGAATCTATATGGTATTTCATTGTAGAAACATAACATTATTTACCAAATCCCCATTGATGAGTATTTATTCCAGGGAGAGAACTAATTTATGAAGTCAACTTCTTTGATGAATCTGCAGGGTAAGTTCCTAGAAGTGAAACTGGAGGTTCAAAGGGTTTTGGGGCTATTAAAATTGACCATTATTGCCAAATAACTCTCCAAAAATGTCTATCAATTTATACTGCTCAGCAGTAATGCTTAAGAATGCCTCATCTTCCCAACACTGAGCACCATTTTAATCTTTGCCAATCTAATAAGAGAGAAACATTTTAGTTTGCAATACTAGACTTTGAGTGATGCTCAGAATCCTTTTGAATGTTTCTTAGCCATTTGGGTATCTTTCTTTGTTATTTGCCCTTTTCCCACAGGATTGTGCTTCCCTTAATAATTTATAAATGTTCTTGTATGTTAAGAAATTTAACCATATGTTATTATTATGTGCTGTCTATATTTTCCCTGTTATTGTTTGTTTTTTAACTTTGTTCATGTTGTCTCTTGCTATAGTTTCTCAATTATTATATAGTAAAATCTTTCATGCTTGATAAATTTTAAAATCATACTTAGTAGAGCCTGCCCCATTCCAATGTTATAAAGCTATATACCAATGTTTTCCTCTAGTGCTTTTAATACTTCCATTTTTATGTATTTATCTTTGATCACTATAGAATGTATTTCTTTTATCAATACCATTAAAGTTAACAATAATATTAATATTATTAATAGTCTAAACATTACTAAACATTAGATTTCGTGCCGCTCACTGTTCTAAATGTTTTACATATATTCACTCCTTTAATCCTCACAGCCCCCTGAAGTAAACAGTATCATTATAACCGCTTTATAAATAAAATAAACGAGGCACAAAAGTTAAGTTGTTCAACAAAGTCACATACTTAGGAAGTAAGAGGGCTGGGATTTGATTCAAATAATCTGGCTCAAGTCCGTGCTTTCAGACAATGATCTGCTGCCCCTCGCTACACTAAAATCCTGCTAGCTTTCTTTAGCCAAGAAGAAGGTCAATTGTCTCAAACAATGGAATTCTAGCTTTGCTTACAAGGGCAAATTTAATTATCCTAGAATCTAATTTTCTTGTCTTGTGGAATGAAATAGATATCTGTATCATACCTCAAATGAAAAGATAATCAAAAAAATATATATATATATATTTCAAGCTGTTTCAAGTTCACTGACACAAAGAAAGTGCCACTGTATTCTTTGCCATAATAATGTATAAAAATAGAAAATAGACAATGTGTTTATAAAAGATATATGAATAATTTCCTTATTCTGTTTTCAATTCCTACTAAATAATGCAGTGGAATCTTAATCTTTGGTCATTTAAATACATACTCCATGGCAGATACAAACATAACTTACACAATCAAGCTGTAAAGAAAAAATAATGGCCACACTTCCAAGAAGCATACAGAGAACCAAAACTCAGGTAACACTGTTTAACTAGGTATATAATTTACTTTTCTTACAGGATATTCTACATGATCACAGTTCATTTAGAAGAATTTAACATGCTTAAAAAAAGTGTAAAATGTTCTCCTCCTTCTCTTCCTTAAATATATTTTAAAAATGGATTTGCTGGATATACATATAACTGATTCACTTTGCTGTACACCTGAAACTAATAAAACACTGTAAATCAACTATACTGCAATAAAAATTAAGAAAAAAACAAAACACAGGGTTTGCTACTCTTCATTACAGTCACAGAAAACCCAACACTGGTACAAATTGATCAATCAAGAGAAGAGCCAAGTCAGAGTTAGAGAAATCTGTTTAAACATCTACCCACTTCATGATTTGATTTGGTTCATCTATGCCCCATGATCTGAAAACAGGAAAGTCATCATCATCATGTCCAAGCTACTCAAACGCCATTCTTCTAAAAATAACAGGACGTTGTATCGGCTGAAATTTATCAGAAGTGAATTACCCACCCAAAAAATCCTATTTGCTTTTTCAGCCCATCAAAGAAAAGGAAGGTACTTACTTTGTGGGAGGAGGGGGGGACGCAAAGGTAGGAACAGCTAATTATATGTTGGTGCTTACCATTCCTTACACTATATCAAGATCTAAATGTTCCAAGTGTACCCCCAAAAATTTCTAATATAATTTAATCAAAATAATAAATGAATCAAGACTTCGTTGAAAGCAAAATGATTGTTTTAAATATTTTAAATCAACTTTTAAAGCCTGCAAGGGGGGAAAACCGCGGGGGCGTGGGGATGGTGGTGTACTGAATTGGGCAACTGGGATTGACATGTATACACTGATGTGTATAAAATTGATGACTAATAAGAACCTGCTGTATAAAAAAATAAAAACTTTTAAAGCCTGCACTGAAAAAACAAAACAAAACAAACCATAAAGATCAGTTTAAATTGAAAAAAACTGATATCTAGGACAAGCAAATATTTTTTAAAATTTTGTCTTACTGTGACCTAACAAGGCATGCACTCTCTTTTCTTCAACCTTAAAATATATTAGATAACTCAACTTTCTCTTAGGGTATACTAGTATTAAAGTTTTATTTCTTCTGCATAAACTAAAAACTGAGCCTGGCAAATATCACAAATAAATCATTTATATAACTCTTTAAAAAAACACACACACACACACTCTGTAAATTATGGGGTTTTTCCTAGTATTAGCAGTTTCATTTGCTTACATTTCCTATAACTGCCTTAGCATCTGTGGCAGTTCTAAAACAGTTCCCAAACTCTTTGACACTCTGCTGATTAAAGGGTAGGATCTGTCTACTCCTCTTGAATTTGAGCAGGCTTATAACAGCTTCCACTAATAAAGAATGGCAGAAGCAAAGCTGTGTGGCTTCACAGGCTTGCTCATAGACAACTCAGCATCTGCACTGTTTGATGGAATATCTGCATATGGATCCCTAAGCAACTCCATAAGAAATCCATTTGCTCCACAGCTGTCATGGTCTGAGGAAGCGAAACCACATAGAGAGGTCACCACTAGGGACTCTGGTTTGAAGTCCGAGTCTCTGAGTTATTCTAGTCTAAGTGCCAGATGTGAGAATAAATAAGCCTTCAAGATCATCCCAATCTCCAGCCATCAAAATCATTTTAAGTCTTCCCCGCTGAGGCCCTAGACATCCCAGAGCAAAGCCATCTATGCCATGCCCTGTTCAAAGTCTTAGTTCAACACAGTCTGTGAGCATAATAAAATGGTTGCTTAACCATTGTTTTGTTGTAATTTACTATGTACTAATAGCAACTAGAGCAGCAATTACTGTTTTTAAAAATTCAGAATTCAGATTCTAAAACCAAAATACTATTTATAATAGCACACACACAAAAGGTAGTACTTAAAATACAAATCTAATGAAATATGTGAAGGATCTATATATAGAACCGATATACAGAACAAAACAAAACTATATATAGAACAAAACACTGATGAAAGAAATCAAGGATATGGAATGATATACCATGTTTGTGGACTGGAAGACTTGACATTAAGATGTAAATTATCTCGATTTTGATCTTTAGATTCAAACAATACCAATAAAAATACATGAAGGCTTTTTTATGGGTATCAACAAGTCGATTCTAAAATTTCTAGGAAAAGGCAAGGATACTAAAATAGCAAAAAACAAACAAAAAACTTTGAAAGAGAACAGTTGGAAGATTTGCATTACCCAATTTCAAGACTTTATATACAACAATAATCAAGAAAGTGTGGTCCAGGGCTTCCCTGGTGGCACAGTGGTTGAGAGTCCGCCTGCCGACGCAAGGGACACGGGTTCATGCCCTGGTCTGGGAAAATCCCACATGCCGCGGAGCGGCTGGGCCCGTGAGCCATGGCCGCTGAGCCTGTGCGTCCGGAGCCTGTGCTCCACAACGGGAGAGGTCATAGCAGGGAGAGGTCATAGCAGTGAGAGGCCCGCGTAGCACACACACACACACACACACACAAAGAAAAAAAAAAAAAGAAAGTGTGGTCCAGACAAAAGGCTAGACATACAGAAAATAATAAAAATAGAGCCACAAAAACACAGTCAACTGATTTTTTGACAATGGTGCCATGGCAATTCAATGGAGGAAAGACAGTTTTTTCAATTGACGGTACTTTTCAATCGATGCATAGTTCATATGCAAAAAAAAATGAATCTCAACACATGTCTCAGATCTTAAACAAATATTAAGTCAAAACGAAGCATAGATTTAATGGAAAATTTTAAAACTTATAGGAGAAAATATAGAAGAATATCCAGGTGAATATGGGTTTAGCAATAAGTTCTTACCTATAACACTAAAACCATGAAATATTGAAAAAGTGAATTTAATCAAATTAAAAACTTTTGCTCTGCAAAAACCACTAAGAGGATTAAAAGACAAGTAGCAGACTAGGAGAAAATATTTGCAAATCACATGCTCAGTAAAGAACTTGTATTCAGAATATATTAAGGACTCTTAAAATTCAACAGTGAGAAAACAGACAACCCAACCAAAAACTGGTTAAAGATGTGAAAAGATAATCACCAAAGAAGATATATGGATGGCAAATGTATGCAAATATGCTCATCATTAGTCAGAGAAATGCAAATTAAAACCCCAATGAGATATCTCTATACACTCATTAGAATGACTGAAACAAAAACCCTGAAAATATCAAATGTTGGCAAAGATATAGTTTAACAGAAACTCTGATTTATTGTTGGAGTGAATGCAAAATAGTACACCCACCTTGGAAAATGGTTTGGCTGTTTCTTATAAAAGGTTAAACATACACTTACCATATGACCCAGCAGTCCCACTCCTATATATTTACCTAAGTGACCTGAAAACTAGTATTCACACAAACCCAGTGCCTGAATGTTTATAGCAGCTTTATTCATGATCACCAGAAGCTGGAAACAACCAAGATATTCAACAACGGAGGAATGGATAAACAATCCTGTTTATACATATACTAGATAGAATACTATGCAGCAATAAAAGGGAACAGAACATTGTTTCATGCAACAGCATAGATGAACATGGTGAAAGAAACCAGACCCAAAAGATGATATATTTTATGGTTCCATTTATACAACACTCTGGAAAAGGTGAAGGAGAACAGCAATGGTTGCCAGGATTTGCAGAAGGGAGAGCTGTTAATGACAAAGTGGCTGCATGAAGACATTTTTTTTATGGTGATGGAACTGTTCTGAATAGTATTGTGGTGGTTGATACTTGACTAGTACATGCATTCATCAAAACCCATAGAGCTGTACACTACAAAGAATGAATGAAATTTACTACATGCAAAGTTTTGTAAAAAATCAACCAGATGTTGAGAAAATCTAGGATGGAATGCAGACTGTGACAAATCAGTCTAGCTTTATTACAAATGTATGATAACCTAACAGAAGGATATTTAGGTAATATACATACAGATAAATAGGCAACAGATATAATTATATAAATAGGTTCACATACTTGGGTTCCTATACATATATATCCCCTAGCTCTGTCTGCTGAGAGAGCCTAGAAACAGTGACACCACAGTAGCAATGAGCACATCCAAGGCCCAGTTTTTGGTTTCTTAACACCATGTCCCAACAAAAGGAATCAGGGTTCCTTGGACGAAGAGCAGACTCTGGTGCTGCCATAGAGCAAGTAAAAGATGGAGCATCTGCTAATGCCAGAAAGTAAGGAAGTGCTCAAAAAACAAAAGGACGGTGGCCAAAGGACACAACAGCCAAACTGAAAGAGCTCCCAATGGCCAAAGCTGTAACAATTTGAGTAAAAATTTTAAATAATGATAGTATTGGCTTATAATCCAAAGAATAAAATAAATATTCTTAAGCCCATAATAATATAAATAAATGACTGAATAAGTTTTAAGATGGGAGAGAAAAGGAGGCAAGTCTTCCTTACAGAAAAATTCCGAATAATATATGTAGAAAGAATGAGGGAAAAAGAAAATCACCATTAGAATTCCACAGCAATAATAACCACAGGCAAGAGCGAATGAGGAATGCTAAAGTTAGTACATGAAATTTTAAGCGGAGACAGGATAGTAACTTCAAAGTATCTCCCTAAGAATGTTTATTAATTACTGTGGTGATTTTAACATATGCCCACAAATTATTTGATACACCTCACTCCAGGAGGTAGAACATAATTCCCTTTCTGTTGAATGTAGGCTTGAGTTAAATGAGTTGCTCCCAGCAGAGCAGGAAAAAATAAAAAATAGTAATTTTACAGTGGAGGAATCTGGCCAGAATGTGTCCCCCTCCAAATCCGTATGAAGCCCTAACCCCCAATTTGAAGGTATTAAGAGGTGGGGCTTTGGGGAAGTAATTAGGTTTAGATTAGGTCACGAGGGTAGGACCCTCATGAAGAATCAGTACCCTTATAAGAAGAAAACCATTCGAGCAGCGAGAAGACGGAGGTCTACAAGCCACGAAGAGGGTCTTCACCAGAACACAACTATGCTGGCACCCTGATCTTGAACTGCCAGCCTCTAAAACTGAGAAAATAAATGTCTGTGATTTAAGCCTCCTAGTCTATGGTATTTTGTCATAGTAGCCCAAACTAAGACATCTCTTCAATCAAGTGCACCCTGATCTTGAACTGCCAGCCTCTAAAACTGAGAAAATAAATGTCTGTGATTTAAGCCTCCTAGTCTATCGTATTTTGTCATAGTAGCCCAAACTAAGACATCTCTTCAATCAAGTGCCCAAGGTTAACATGACCAGTAATAAAACAAATTGATATCATGTAACCCCTGATATGACATGATAAGGGCACTTCAACCTCTGGGTATTCTTCCTAAAGAAACATAACCCCAGTCTAATCATGGGAAAGCATCAGCAAACCCAAAGTGAGGAACTTTCTACAAAATAACTTATCAGTCCTGTCAAAGTCCTAAAAAACAAAAAAAAGACTAAGAAATTGTCATAGACCAGAGGAGACTAAGGCAACACGGCAATTAAATGCAACATGATATCCTGGATTGGATCCAGGAATGGAAAAAAAAAAATAGCGGAAAAACTGGTGAAATGTAAATAAAAATCTGTTGTTTAGTTAACTGTATTTCCCCAATGTTAATTTCCTAGTTTTGATAAAGGTACCATAGTTTTATAAGATGGTAAATCATGAGAGGAAGATGTTAAGACTTTAGAGGAAGCTATTGCATTTTCCATACAGTGTATCACTTCCGCAAATCTAAAATTATTGCAAAATAACAAGTTTTTAAACCATCAATGAAAAAAGTGCTGGAAACGACCTACTAAATTGATTGACAAAATTTTTGAAACAAATGACTACACCAAACATAGCCACCAGAGTGATTTTCCTAAAAAAAATCTGTTACTTCCTTGTTTAAAGCTTTCTAAGGGTTTTTCTTGCCATCAAGGAAAAATACAAATTCTTTAACATGGCCTGTAAGATAGTGGAAGACAGAATAATCCCTCCTTCATCCCATATGTCCATTTCCTAATCCCTGGAACCTGTGAATATGCTAGGTTACATGGCAAAGGGGAGGTAAGGTTACAGATAGCATTAGGGTTGTTAATCAGCTGACCTTAGAAGAGGGAGAATATCCTAGATAATCCAGGTGAGCTCAGTGTAATCATGAGAGTCCTTAAAAGTGGCAGAGGGGCTTCCCTGGTGTTGCAGTGGTTGAGAGTCCGCCTGCTGATGCACGGGACACGGGTTCGTGCCCCGGTCCGGGAAGATCCCACATGCTGCGGAGCGGCTGGGCCCGTAAGCCATGGCCGCTGAGCCTGTGCGTCCGGAGCCTGTGCCCCGCAACGGGAGAGGCTACAACAGTGAGAGGCCCGCGTACCGCAAAAAAAAAAAAAAAAAAAAAAAAAAAAAAAGGTGGCAGAGGGAAGCAGAAGAGAGTCAGAGGGAGATGTGACTACAGAAGACTCCTCTGAGAGATGCAATGTTGCTGACTTTGAAGATGGAAAGAGTGGGCCACAAGCCAAGGAATGTGGGTAGCCTCTAGAAGCTGAAAAAGACCTTTGCCTTTGCCTAGAGCCTCTAGAAGTGAATGCAGCCCTAATGACACCTTGATTTTAGCCCAGTTAGACTTCTAACCTACAGAAGATGAATTCATGTTGTTTTAAGCCACCAGTTTGTGGCAATTTGTTACATCAGCAAAGAGAAAACCAATGCAAAGACCCTTCATGATCTGACCCCTGCTTACCTCTCCCAACTCATTGCTTACCACTCCCCTTTCTCACAATGATTTCCTATAGGTATACCTTAATATACTGCGAGTCCTTACGTGGGTCCGCCAAAGTTTGATCAATAAATAAAATGTAATTCTGCTACAACTCAGAATGCCTACTGTTATGATGAAGTGACACAGAATGCTGACCTGGTAGGAAGAGGTATAACTTGCCACGAGAAAAGCAAAGGAGCCACAGCACAACATCAGGTAAGGTTGTATGCTGGAGCTTTGTCTCAAAAGGCCATCGAAGAGGTTTATTAGGGCAGAATACAACAGTTAAGTTGCCATATAAAGACTTCTGAAGAGGATCAAGTAAATCATGTGATATTTTTCTGAAACTTGCTTTTTAAAAATACAGGTATTCAAAGCTTAATTCCTTCAAGAATGCCACCAAACGCAGTGGTTAAGAATCCGCCTGCCAACGCAGAGGACACGGGTTCGATCCCTGGTCTGGGAAGATCCCACATGCCGGGAAGATCCCACATGCCGCGGAGCAACTAAGTCCGTGCGCCACAACTACTTAGCCTGCTCTCTAGAGCCCACGAGCCACAGCTACTGAGCCCACGTGCCACAACTACTGAAGCCTGCATGCCTAGAGCCCATGCTCCGCAACAAAAGAAGCCACCCCAATGAGAAGCCCGTGCACTGCAACAAAGAGCAGCCTCCACTCGCTGCAACTAAAGAAAGCCCGTGTGCAGCAACGAAGACCCCACGCAGCCAAATAATAAATAAAAATAAATTAAAAAAAAAGAATGTCACCAAAAACTCTGGCACTAAGGTAGCCATGAGTGTGAAAAGGCTGAAAATCACTATTCCACACTCTTACCATAGAAAATTTTTCTCAAGTCATGCTTGTTCACCCCTGACTGTTCACACAGTCTCTTCCCTCTACCTGGAAACTTCAAAAACTCCCTCTACTCCCTTCATCTGACCAACTCTTACTCATTCTTCAGTTCTCAGCTCAGCTCTTCCTCTAGAAGACATTCTCTAACCCTACAAACAGATGCCTGCTTAATGCTGTACTACAGTATTTTGGACAGCGCTTTCCACATGGAACTCTAAGTGTACACTCTGTAAGTGAAAAACTTGGGCCTAGTTTGCTCTCAGCTCTATCATATCCTTAAGGCTTAGGAGAGTGACTGGCTTATGGAATCCATTACTATATTTTGAAAAAAATTAAGCCCCATAAATAATCCTCAAATATTTCTGTATCAGGCATTTACCTCATCACAATTATCAACAAGAACTATATGATACTGAAAGAGAAAGAATTCAAAACTTAATAGCTTCCACTATGTAAAGTCATTTATACGCTACTATGAGAACAAATATACAAGTCTGACTTTTTTTTTTACCTTGGCATTCTACACTTTTTACTCTGTAGTAGTTCAAGTATAAGAACATTTGAAACAAAAGGAAAGTAAAAACCTACTGTATTTCATTACATCTAAAGTGTTTTGACACTGCCACTTTTTCTTCCCTTCTCACCAGATGTATGAGTTTCCTACTGCAAGTATAACAAATTATACAAATTCAATGGCTTGAAATAACACAAATTTATTCTTTTAGAGTTCTCGAAGTCAGAAATCCAAAGTCAGTTTCACTGGGCTAATATCAAGGTATCATGGGCAAAGCTGGTTCCTTCCGAGGCCTGAGGACAGAATCCATTTCTTTGCCTTTTTCAGCTTCTAGTAACCACCTGCATTCCTGAGCTCATGGCCCCTTCCTCCAACTTCAAAGCACAACATCCTAACCTCTGCTCTATGGTCACATTACCTTCTCTGCAGGCTGACTCCTCCAGTTTCTAATAAGGATGGTTGTAATTATATCAGGACTGCCCAGATCCAGGATAATCTCCCCAACTCTAATCACAGCTGCAGAGGTTTCAGCTGGTCAGCCTGACTGATATTATCATATACAAGCTAGATACAGCCTGATTTTCTATAAGCATCTATGCCCTCCTTAGCAAGAGTAAATTATCACAAGATCCACCCAAGGGACAGATCTGCCTCAGTGACATAATCTCCTTTCAGAGATAAGAGTCTCACCGAAGGAAAACTCATTCTATTCCTGCTTTAAGCAAACTCGACATGAAAATCAAAATTTACAAATCAAGTATTTTATGGAAAGTCTAGTCACTATACAAAAACCCATAGGCTCTTAATGTTTCCTCATCCCCCCCCAGTCCCACAGAGAAGCAACATTTTTAATGTATTTTTGTTTCATTAGTCGTTTCCTGAATTGAATTTCCAACTTTTTTAAAAAGTCAGATGAAAAGTTTTCATTATCTTTAAAAGATAATGAAAGGTCATCGGAGTACAAACTCCTCTATCCTATTGAGATACAATTCGTACTAATTGGGAGAAGGAGAATCAGATCTAAGAAGGTAATTCATTCATCACTGAGTAACCAAGAAGTCCGTCAATACTCAGCTAGTATGCACTTTAACAATCGTCCTTATCAAACTGTTAAAATGCTCTTGAACCAGCTTGTCAAAAGCCACAGTCCTGACCCTGACTCTCTGCTGCGCCCCACCATGCTGGCCCCTTGCCACACAGCCACTCACGACTTAGCAGCTAAAGGACTAATGCCTGGCACACTGCAGTCTGTCTGAATTCTGCTCTAGGGGCAAGGTTGGTGTCCATTCAGTGGTCAGTACATGCAGTACTGAGTACTAAATAGTTTGAATATACTACCCCTACCAATAAAGTATCAATAATATTACTAAAATACATTTTTAGTGAGCATAAAATGTATACACACACATACACCTCTAAAGAAATCTGCAATTAGAAACTCCAGTGATTTAAAAACTGGGGCGTCTCAATCACATCTGATTCCCCTGGATTATTCCTCCTGATGGAGGGCTAATAGCTACAAAGGTAACTGTTCCAGTCACTGCTGGCAGACACAGCCTATGCAACCATTTGGATGAAATCTCACTGCACTAAGTATAGGTTATTCCTGCCACTACATCAGTTGTCCTCTTTGGATGTCATGATAATGAGTGCTAAGAGTGAAGGGGCCAAAAGAAAATCAATATTGTTTGAAAACCTACTATATGCCAGGTACTTTACTTTCCTACATATAATCTTATATAATTCTCTCAAGTCCTGTGAAGTACCACTATTGTCATTTTACAAACAAACAAACAGGGACACGAAAGGTCACTAATTCATACAATTTCAAATAGTTGGGAAGTAGTGAAGAATCCAGGTATTGCAGGTTCCAAAGCCCATTTCACAGAAATACTAGGAAAAACAAGCAAGTTAGGACCTGGCCACTGCCTAGGCAAGGCATTTTACTAGTCCCTCCCCCCTCCCTACTTCATCTGCTTTTTCCTCAGTTCCTCTTACAGGCAGCTTTCAGCACACAATTTTAGAAAACTTAAAACCGATGAAGCCCCTCTTCCCGCAAACCAGCTAGCAGAGGTAGTGGCCTATTAGAGGAAACCTTCCAAGAGCAGATTCGTGGGAGGGAGTGTAAAAAAATAATAGACAAGTTCACTTACTCCACTGAGTGCCTACTGCATGCTGCCACGGAATGTGATGAGGAAAACTCACGCGGTATCTGCCACATGAAGAATTTATATCCCGGTATTTTGAAGGGGACCCTCATTTGCTAAGCGTCTCATTTTGCTAAGCACCAGGTACTTTAAAAAATAGTACCTCATTTAATGTAATCTTCTCAACAACCCTACGAGGGAGGTATTATTATCCCCTGAAGTCCAGAGATGTTAAGTAATTTTCTCCACAAAACCCTGGGCTGTAACAGAGCCTACAGCCTTTTCACTAGCCCACGCTTTCTGACGATTCTGAGCATGCTTAGCCTACTGGAAATAATAGTGGCTTCCCCAGGGCTGAATATAACATGATCTGCTCTAACACGCAGTGCTGTGAAGATACTCTCATTTCTAGTAAAGTCTGCTGAAGATTGGCTCAAAATCTGTTCTATTTCAACGTCTTTAGCATCTAATAAATACTTCAGGGTTTACAGATGAATCAGAAAGATGGAAGTTAGCTGAAATACTAGGATCAGTAGCAATGAATGTGATTTACAAAAATCAGTACAGATATAACCTCAGAAACTGAGGGGGAGGGAGTGGCATGGGAATGAAAATACAATAAAAATAACCAAAGCAATACAGCAACAACAATAAAAACTAAACCCAGATAAAAGACACTTGTTTATATATTTTTTAAGAGCCTTGAGATATCTATTAATCAACCTAGGGGGAAATTATGTGTGCAGAAAGCTATGTTATACCATGGCAGTGTCTTCATGAGAGGACTTGATGCTTCTGGTTAGCTAGAAAGGAAGACTAGAAACCTGAGACACAGATACTATACTACTCTGATCAAAAGAAACTTACTTCAGACACACTAGGGAGATTTGTATCATTTTAAATTTTGCATGTGCTCTCAAAGTTGAAGGGTTTCCTATAACCTACCAGACAGTATTGCTGAGTGAATGGTATATTTATTTATAGCTTCCATAATGAATTCTCATAATTCCCATTACTATCTCATCTTCCTTGCATTATTAACAATTAAAATGATAAAACTGCCAGTAGTATCATTCTTGGAAAAGGCACATGGAAGGAAGAAAACACATTTTCATTTGAAAATGAGCACCACTTGCTTCCTAAACGTAGAATTAAAAAGCAGTGTTTTACTGGTAAATTTGGGTGACCCACCGCCCCCCAAAATTCTAAAAAGACCTCTTTCAATTTAAGTCGACTGGGGGAAATTATGGGGTTATGCCATCATTACCAGGATATTATTCACTCAGTCTTCCCTTGTTTGAGGACTCAGTTTTGGAAGGACTCTCAAAAGGCAGAGTAAAAGTTGAAAAATATTCAACTAATACTTCATATGAAAATACAAATAATTCTAAACCGCCCACATGGTGCTCAATGAAAAACTAAAGTACAGAAATATAACTTCAAGGAAGGAAGTTTAAAAAGAAATATTTCAAAGGCTCAAAGAAGTCAAATTCTATCTTCAAATAAATGGGGGAAAGCATGTTAACAATTAAACATAGAAAATAAGGAAAAGTAATAATGAAGGCCCGATTTCTGCCTCCCTACCCTTTCCAATATCAAAGTTTCTAATAAGAGACTTCTTAGAGTTTGGTAATAGAAAGAGATTGGACTTGGAACTAGAAGACTGTATTAGACTTCATTTAACAAATGTTTAATGAGACTATAACTTGTTCTAGGCCCTGAATATACAGCAGTGAACAGGAGGCAGGCTGCTACCCTCAAGAAGCTTATACAGGCATTGGTGAAAAACACGCACCCAAAACTTTCTGGATCTGTTCAATTAGAGAAGTGAACTAGGTGTTTTACAGACTGTGTTCCCAAAACACCTGGACCTCCACCTCTATTTTAACCACAACAGCTCTGCTTTTTTCTGATTTCTATAGCAGGGCTCTGCAGGAAAACAAATCTGTTTTTAAAAATGTTTGATAACCGCTAAACTAAGTGATCTCTAAGTACCATTCCAGTTTTACAACTCTGTCTTCTGTGATGCTTCAAACTCATACTTCTGACCTATTTCTTTTTCACCGTGCTGGAATTCCACAGAGATATATTAAAAGGCAAACTAGTTTACGTGGGGCTAAAGAATCAACCACAAACCTGAATGACTGCTTAATCGTTATCTATGGGTGCCAAATACCATATAGCAAAAATTACTTTTTTCTAAGATTAACAAACAAAACAAAAACAGATTTGATCTTGTTATTTACCTACTTAAGCTACTTACTTTTACAAAAACAAACAAAAATTAACTCTAGTTTTTTATCTTAATTTCTAAATTCCTTAGCATTTAAGGCCTTTCTGTAACTTGGCCCCTTTTAGGTATTCTTGGGTTTTCCCTCTCACCCAACACCCTTTCTGCCTCTTAGTTTCTAAATTTTGAGACTTCTGTTCATGTCCTTGAGACAGCCCTCCTCTCCTATCCATCCCTGTCAAATCCCTCAAGGTCATAACCAACTCAAATGTCACCAAAATACACGTCAATTTACAAGAAAGGTAGGGATTCTGTCTTTTCTACTAGGCTAACCTTGAGTTCCCAACTGGCAAGCATGCAAAAAATGTTGAAATGAATTATGTCAAAGTAACGATTATAAACAGCAGAAATCAAGCATCATCTATTTTTGGCTTCTAAATGTATTAACTGATTTGTTTTTACATATTTAACAGCCTGATCACAACTGATATCCTGCCATTCCTTGAGCGTTCACAAAATTTGTTAAGGCTGAGGTAAATACTTGCCACTCTAAAAACTGTACACTAAGACAATAATGCATACTCAGAAAATCAAGACACAATCCTTGGATCACTATTAAAATCATGGATTTAAAATATTCTAAAAGACTTGGGATCGCTTCCTAAATTATCATGTTCTAGTTCCTCCACACACAAAGCTATTCTAAAAACAAAACAAAAACAAGAATTTATATCAAGTTTACAAGAACAAAACCTGCTCACAAATAATATCTTCATGTATGTTCAGGACAGAAGTACAAAACCTACTACACTGTTCACATTCAAAACCCACAGAGTAAACAATGACCAGTGAAAGTAAAGCATGTAATACTGACAAGTATGGCTGATCCAAAGGATAAGGCTAAGCCATCACGTTTGACTTATGAAAAAAATTCAACTTCTGGTTCTCAGGATAAACGATAAACTGCAAGCTTGAAAAGCATCAGTTATAAAATTTAGATGCTGGCTGAACTGGTTTATAAAGTCTAGTAAGTTTTCATTTCACAGATTGGATAAAATAGGTCAGTCCAACAACCATTTTTAAAGAGTACCAGCAGACCTTGTTCTCTTTTACAGAGAACCAGACATATTCTTCTGAAGTATTCAGTCCATCACTTTCGAGAGTTCTCATCTAAAATGTTATCGTCTATAAAGGGAGGCCCCCTCTCCCCCGGCCCCAGCCACGAACACTCCAAATCTCAAGATGAGGGAATACTAGAGCCGATCATTTTTCAGCTGAAACTCGCGCATCCCCAAAGCCCGCGACCTTAGTATGAAAGCGCTTTCACGGTGCATTGGCTGCTGCCGGTATGAAGGCCTTGCCTCAAACAGGGCCAACTCTGGCACGTTTTTGTGTTTTTGAAAGTGAAGCTGGGGGGGGGGGGGAAACACCCAGATCTAAAAGTATTCGTTTAAATCCGTTTGACACCTGCTCCCTTTCAAACACGACCAGCAAACTCCAAACGCTCGAGTAGCGGCCGCAGCAGCAATGACAGATCTTGAGGCCGAACTGGGTCAGGGTTACAGTTACACTTGTGTTGCATCTTTACACCCTTTGTCTACAAACTTGGGCACTAACTTCAGTTCCCTTCCAGGCAGCGTGCTCGCCGGGCCTCAGAAATCAGAGCAATTTTCCTGAGACAGGAAGGGCACAACCCTCCCAGCTCCATGGCTACACCAGCCTTCCACGGACCACGCACTCTGCGGCCTCGGCTTTTCGCCCGGTATCTGGGCGAAGGGGTCGCCCGTGGAAACTCCCCTGCGCCCGGGCTGGATAAAAGAGATTTCACGCGGTGTCTGGTCTCCCCCTTTTCTATGGCCCCTACTCGTCCCCGTGGTTTCGGGCCCGGGGTCACACTACAGAGACAGCCCTGCTCCCTGATTCCCCGGGCCGGCCCCCGCGCCGGGCCGCCCCTCCCCCCAGCCCCCCGAAACCCCCCGGGGCCGACCCCCGCCGCGTGCCGCCCCCCACCCCGCCCCGGCAGCCGCCCGCCCTCCCACCGCCCTCCCTCCCGCCCCGCCCGATTCGGCCGCGCAGGCTGCCCCGCCAGCACTAGGCCCCGCGCTCCGCCCCGGCCGCCCTCCTCACCGTTCTGCTGGTGAGGCCCCGGGCCCGGGCCCGCGGGCGCGGCGGCTCCTGAGGCGGCGGCTCCGCCAAGCTTGGGCGGGATCCGGGAGCTGGCAGCCGGATGAGGTGACCCGGCGGGGGCCGACATGACGGCACTGCGGGCGGCGGCCGCGGCTCCGCTTCGGGTAGTTGGGCGGAGGGAAGGGAAGGGAAGGCGGAGCCGGAGCGGCGAGAGGAAGAGGAAAGAACGCGCCCGGCGTCACCGACGGAGTCACCCGGGACCGTGGCTGGAGTGCTCGCGCTCCGCCCTGGAGCCTAGCTCGGCCGCTGCGGGCGCCGGAACCCCTCCCGGCCCTGCCCCGCCGCCGCCTCGAGCCCCGAGACGCGGGACTCCCACCCCGCGGGTCGCTCCCGGCAGGCGCTGACTGTACGAGCCGCAGCGCCCCCTGCAGGCGGAGTCCGGCGCGCCCAGGCCGGAGGCGGGGCGCGGGGCGGCAGCCTCCCAGCCAGCCCTGCGACCTCGGGCCCGGGCGGACCTGCTGTCGCCTCGGGGCGAAAGGGGTAGACCAGGATAGACGGCGCTGGGCCCGCTCCCACGTGGGGCGGAGGCAGGAGCGCGGCGGGCCTGAGCCGGGCGGTGCGGTGCGGGGACGGGGTTCCAGAGCTGCGGGGTGACCTCCGGAGACCAAGGCAGCGCCTGGCCGGCCTGACCCCGCTCACCCTTCCTCCGAAGAGGAACCCTGGGTTTGGCTTTTTTTTTTTTTTTTAATCTTGAGGTGTTTTCCCCCTTAATATTAAATCCTAAAGGAAATAGACATTCAAGCTCCCTGTCCGTAGGGAATTATAATCCTGGGCAAAAGAAAAGGAAATATTTCTCTATGATAAACACAGTATCTCAATAAGAATTGAGAACTTTTCCCACTGACTTAAATCCTGGGAAAGGAAAGGGGGAAATGGAGTATAAGGGAAGCTGAAAGGCAAACTTTGTCGTCCTCATGATTTTTGCCAAGAGTTGGCTCATCCTGTTGATGTTCAGAAGAGAAGCTGTAACACCCAAAGCAAGAACTCAGCGTGGTTTGTCTACGCTAGTGAAATCGTTGAATCTCTGGCCTGTCCCAGCATGTTAACTGGTAAGCAAGCCCTGGGACTGCATTACCCAAGTCGTTTTGCCATCTTGGAATCCTGAGTATGCCACAGTCATTCTGTGTTTGTTAGAAATGAAATTGTTCAAAAGCGTCGAATTCCGAATGGGATGTTGCAAGGTTGTATTTCTGGAGCGATGTCTAATTACTGAATGATTATGCCAAACATAAAGTGTGTTGTAGTCCTAGAATAATGCGAAGCTTCCCTTTAGTTGCTGCCGTGAATTAATGATACTTGGTGCTTTAATGCACCAAATGAATTACAAATAGGATTTCAGTAGTTGGATTTGTACTATTGTTTTTGGAATTTATCTTTATTCTTATTTCCATAATTCTGATTAATTTTTCCTTTCCATTTTATACGCTACACTAATAAGCAACCCAAGCAATACTTTTACATTACAATATCCAGAAGCTAAAATATACTAGTTCCTGCATGTGAAAGAGGCATTAAGCCAAATTCTTAGGTTTAAAAGCCAATAATTTTGTTAAATGTAAATTTTCAGAATCTTTAGAGAAAATTACACTGTACAGATATTATAACACAATCCTGTCCTAGAAAGCAATATCCCATTAATAAAACTACTTGAATTTTTTAACATTTTAGGTAGATAATTTCAAAGAAATACAAAGTAAGAGAAAGTAGTATAATGGACCATATATACTCATCAGCCAGCGTCAACATTTGTCAGTTCAGGGCTAATCTTGCTTATCTATACTGGCACCAACATCCACTCTCCTGAGATTAAGTTTTTTTCTTTTTGGCTGTGCTGTGCAGCATATGAGATCTTAATTCCCCGACCGGGGATCAGTTCCACTGCCCCCTGCAGTGGAAGTGTGGAGTCTTAACCACTGGACAGCCAGGGAAGTACCTTCTGAGATTATTTTGAAATGAATTTCAGACATATCATTTTATCAGTAGGTATTCAACATGTATCTCTAAATGTATAACATAAACACAATACCGTTTTTATACCTAAAATCATTAAAAATAATTCATTAGTATCATCAAATATACAGTCCACAATTGTCTTTTGTAATAGTTTGTACTTTCTGAGTTTTAGGATTTTCAACAATACATCATCCATCTACAGAAAAGGGGCAAGCACTTTTCTACAGCATTTCCAGCTTTTCTGCAAAAACCTAAGCCCCCACATAAGCAAAAGACCACACTCTGCTTCATCGAGAAGATTACACGATTACAGATTCCAATGCTGCCTTTGAAAAATGGCTCAGAGAAAAGCCCTGTATTAAGGGCTGCTTTTATAAGGGTAAGGGAATAACGAGCCAATTGGCTTTCTGTACTTGGAATGTATCCTCTTGGGCAGGGGTCCCCAACCCCCGGGCCACGGACTGGTACCTGCCACTCCCCATCGCTCGCATTACCGCCTGAACCATCCCCCCGACCCGCTGCTTCGTCCGTGGAAAAATTGTCTTCCACGAAACTGTTCCCTGGTGCCAAAAAGGTTGGGGACCGCTGCTTTGGGGTATAAGAAGCCCATTTTAATCACAGGTATATGGACTGAAATTGAGCCCCGTCTCTTTAAGGGAGACTCCTGAAGAAGGAGGACGGGGACTCTGTGTTTTAACCCATCTTCCCCACAGTCTTTATCACCTAAGCTCTTTCCACCTGTCCGCTAATTCACCGTGGTATTTTCTAGCATGCTTGTAAGAATCTTTTGCATGACAGATCCTACAACCTTTATGAAGATATGTTATTTCACTCTACTGCTTTAAGTCCCATGACTGCTCTCAGTGAAGAAAATGAGGAATAGGATGAAGGATTGAATGAATGCTTACCATGTACCAGGCACTGTGCTAGTCACTTTAGATATATTCCCCCCCCATTTAGTCCTCACAATAACTCTATTGGATATTTTTCTTATCCCCATTTTACCAGAGAAAACTAAGGCTTATATAGAGTTCAAGTAATCTTAGTAAAAATCATGAACCTGTAAATGGCAGAACCAGAGCTCAAGCCAAAGTCTGTTTAGCTCCAAAGTCTTTGCTCTATTCAATACGTAGTATACTTGATTAATTTACATTTTTCTTCATAAAGCTATGCTAATTATTATGTACTATTTTGCTTGTCAAAGGATTTTCAGTTTTACATATTTAGAATTTGTTCCAGTGACATTTAGAATGGCAAATCTCAAAGTGTTTGAAATGCAAGTTCTCAGGTCCCACCACAGACCTACTGAACTCTGGAGATGCGACCCAATAGCAAGCTTTCCTGGTGTTTCTGATGCACAAGAAAATTTGAGGACCACTGCTTTGAATCGCAAAGTTAAGCTGAGTTGGTTCATTCTTTTCAACATCAGGAAACGATGGTCCTTTTCTTCAGGACATTTCTCCAATCTTTTGCCAGTCATTAGAAGTGATACTTTGTTCCAGGAGTGTCAAATATGGTAGCGTCAATCTTAATTGTTTTGATGGGCGATGTGAAGATAAATGCTGTTGCCCAGTTTGTGTTCAATGGGAAAAAGTGCTATAATTGAAAGTAAGCCCTGCCACAGGTGCAGGAGGGACATTTTTGCTGAATGTCAAATTCTGACACACGTGCCACTATTTGTCACCCCCAATTTAGGACTCACATTCTCTGTAACAGAAGTTGTGGGAGCCTTGGACAACTGAACACCTATTTTTATCTCAAAAAATGCTAATCCAGGTCCCTCTCTGTTGTACCTGGCTTCCCATCTTCCTCAGCTTTTTTTTTTTTTCCCTCTAGTTTTTAAATTACATGTGACCTTTGTAGAATACCTTTCCTCTTTCAGTGGCATTCCCTATTAGATGTCCCTCTCCCAATATGAAGACATGATTTTCTTCTTTCCTCTCCTTTTTCTGATCTCTTTACACATTTATTGCATTTTTAGTAGGCCAGGTATTGGGGATACAAAGATTAATAGGATGTAATGTGTCCCTGAAGATCCTATGCAGGATCCTTTACATATAATCCTACTTTCTTATATTTATTTCTTGATTTTTTTCCTACAAACTTGTGTTATTTTTTTCTCACGTTCATTGTGAATCTTTGTTTCTCCTTTTTATTAGGGCCAGCTGTCCCCAACCTTTTTGGCACCAGAGACCAGTTTCGTGGAAGATAGTTTTTCCACAGACAGGGTGGGGGCGATGGGGGATGGTTCAGGCAGTAATGCAAGCAATGGGGAGGGATGGGGAGGGATGGGGAGGGACGGGGAGGGACGGGGAGCGGCAGATGAAGCTTCACTCACTCACCCGCTGCTCTGCGGCCTGGTTCCCAGCAGGCCGTGGACCGGTACTGGTCTGTGGCCCGGAAATTGGGGACCCCTGATTAGGGCATTCTAAGTTGAGTTCCAGGACATATTATGATGGGAAGAAATAATTTCTCTGATGTTCATATCTTTTGATCACTTATGTTGATGTAATTTAGCTATCATTTAAGTCTCAACTGTCTAAGACAAACTAAGATCCTAAAAGAAAGGTGGGATTTTTAGGCAAATAATTAGCACATAGTCAGCCTACGTGCAAAAGTGCACTTACAGAAAATTCTCTCAAGTTCTCACTTAGAATATTTGGCTATTATTTTAGCTATACCGTAATTTCTGTAGTTATCCACTTATCCAGCCCCCAGCAAGTTAGAAACAATGAACCATGAGGCGGGAGAAGGAAACACTTGATATAGGCACAGTGAGAGCAGCAATCACCATTAGAATATTGAAAAAATGGAAGAACTTAAATGCACAGCAGTCTGGGGCAATTAGTTAAATTGAACAACCCTGTATATTACACTGAGAATATGATAAACATAGCCCACAGGTCTCTACCATCTGAGAATTTCTAACCTGGTATTCTGAAGGGCATTGACAGCAGGGATATACAACCCATTTTTAGAACCTTATAAACTCTTTTACATATGAACAGGTTAGGTTCCCAAAGTTCCTTGTTCATAAGTCCCAATATTCACAAATCCAGGGTAAACTCTCCTAGGCCACAAATGTATTTCCACCAAACAAAAAAGTGAGCTTTTTTTTCCCCCCCTTTTTCCTTTTTTTTTTTCTGGCTGTGCCACGCAGCTTGCAGGATCTTAGTTCCCCGACCAGGGATTGAACCCAGACCTCCAGCTGTGGAAGCTTAGAGTCCTAACCACTGGAGTGCCACTTTTGGGAATTCCCAAAATTGAGCTTCTTTGAAGCTTTAGAACCAGGCTTACTCTTCTCTTTTTGTTTTGCTGATATAAGATGTAAAGTGATGCTTCTCAAAATTTAAAGCGCCTATGAATCACTCATGGGTCTTGTTAAAATGCAAATTCTGATTTGGTAGGTTTGGGAAGGCCTGAGATTCTGAAATTCTGGCCAGCTCCCAGGTGATGCTGATGCTTCTGGTCCTGGACCACACTTTGAGCAGCAAGGTTCCAAAGGGCATCTTTTCATTTACATTTGAAAGTCCACTGAGGGAAGGAATGCCCCTCTTTGCAATCCTAAGGGAACCTCTTAGTAGCTATAGTGTATTCCCACCGTTCCTGTTGATGAGGTACAGATTAAAATGGGTCTGGAATTTCCCTGGCTTTCTACACCAGCAGTACTTTCTTAGGCCTTTAAGATACTGAAACACCTCCTAATGGGTTAATGGGTGCCTGATGTTGACACTGATCATCTTGCCACCCATTCAACAATGTTCCCATTTTGCCAATTACTTTTCCTCTTGCCGGTTATTGTTTGTTGTAGAAAGATGGTGTATTAGCTCAGGCGGCCATAACAAAATACCATAGCCTGGGTAGCTCAACCAACAGAAATTTATTCTCTCACAGTTCTGGAAGCTGGAAGTCTGAGATCAGGGTGCCAGCATGGTCAGGTTCTGGTGAGAGCCCTCTTCCTGGCTTGCAGACCTCCACCTTCTCATTGTGTTCTCACACGGTGAAGGGAGAGCTATCTCTCTGGTGTCTCTTCTGGGTTTTTTTTTTTTAATTTTTATTCATTTATTTATTTATTGTTGGCTGCGTTGGGTCTTCGTTGCTGTGCGCGGGCTTTCTCTAGTTGCGGTGAGCAGAGGCTACTCTTTGTTGTGGTGCGTGGGCTTCTCATTGCGGTGGCTTCTCTTGTTGCAGAGCATGGGCTCTAGGCACGCGGGCTTCAGTAGCTGTGACTCACGGGCTCAGTAGTTGTGGCTCACAGGCTCTAGAGCGCAGGCCGCGGCTTAGTTGCTCCGCGTCATGTGGGATCTTCCTGGACCAGGGATCGAACCCGTGTCCCCCACATTGGCAGGCAGATTCTCAATCACTGCGCCACCAGGGACTTCCCTTCTTACAGGGGCACCAGTTCTATCAGATCAAGGTTCTACCCTTCTGACCTCATTTAACCTTAATCACCTCCTCAAAGACCCTGTTTCCATTACGGGCACATGAGGGTTGGTGGTGGTTAGGGCTTCAACATATGAATGTAAAATCAACACAGTTCAGAACCAGAGGGGGCCTTTAGGTGACCCCCGATGCGCCTCTTCTTCGGCTGCAACACACTGTTTACTTATCCAGGAAAAAATGCTCTTATTTTCCAGCTCTGCTATGACATGAAAGGGCTGGGAAGCTCTACCCTAGACGAAAATTACTTTGTACAATCTTTAGTGCCATCTGCTGGAAGCAGGTAAAGTTGATATACTGTTGCTCAGTATTTAAAAAAAAAAAAAAGGCTGATTTTTTTAAATGAAACTTTGTAAGTTAAAATATCATAAGAAGGAGTGTTTCTGTTTTACAGAAGATTAAGTTAATTTTTCTGTTACTACTTGAAAGGATAAACTTCAATTACGTGAAAAAAATCAGTTGTGTGAAACGCAATTCCCTATTCAAAAAATGCCAGATTAAAAACATGTCGAAGATACCAATTCATTTAGAGAGCCATACTTTTAAAAAACACTATGACGGCAAGATGTCTAAAAGGCTTGCCATGTAAAAAATGTCCAGGAATTTGGGGGGTTTGGACTAGAGAAGACAAGACCAGGCAAAATGATAAACTTCCTAAAAGCTTTGAAAGCTTTCTTCTGAAGAGTGGTAAGCCTGTTGCTTCAGATGTCAGAACAAGGACAAATGAGTTGAATTTTGATACATGAAATACTTTCAAGCACAGATCCTGGGAATCCTGGAGAAGGTATCCCCACACTGGGAGGGAGGTTTAGCTACTTTCTCCTAATTCCAGATTCCATAGCCTGTCATTCTATTTGTCATTTGGATTTCATTTAGTTTGATATTTTCAGTAATTAAAAAACCTTTATTAATATCCTTAAAGTCTTCAAAGGCATACACAACTCTAATTCCAGTAAAATTCAAATATCTGTCATGGGCTAAATTGCATCCCCTCATAATTCATATGTTGAAGTTCTAACCCCTGATAACTCAGAATGTGACTGTATTTGGAGATAGGACCTTTAAAGAGGTAATTAAGGTAAAATGAGGTCATATGAGTGGGCCCTAGTCCAATCTGGCTGGTGTCCTTATAAGAAGATGAGAGATCATGTGAGGACACACAGAGGGAAGATACTGTCTGCAAACCAAGGAGAGAGGCCTCAAAAGAAACCCACCCTGCTGAAGCCTTGACCTTGGACATCTAGTTTCCAGAACGATGAGAAAATATTTTTATTGTTTTAAGTTACCCAGCCTGTGGTATTTTGTCATGGCAGCCTTAGTAAACTAAACAATGTCCTTCCTGTGAGGTCCTTCTTTTCCTCTATATTATATTCAGGTACTGAAGTCGAGTTTCTTTACTTTCTTGGTTCATAGTCTCTTTCAAAAAGGTTTTTTTTTTTTTTCTTATAATAGCCTTCTTCTTCACTAATGAAAAGTAGAAATCAAGTAGATTCCTATGCACAGTTGCTGTGTAATAGACTAAAATAACCCTTATCACATGCTAGCAAGCATATAATATAGGGCTTAAGCTACAGGAAACTTGGTACAAGAGAGAGTTATTTTAAACAAGAATTTCTCCCATGAAATTTTCTCCTTTTAAATATAACAAGGTAGGGAATGTAGGCAAACATTCAGGAAAAGAGAAATACACATTCCAGGGGATGCCACATGCTTCTTACCAAGAAGAGAAGAATAACCAGGAGACCTCCAGCCGTCCTCTGGGTGTGGCTGGTACACAGGGACACTGGAACCCATGGCTTCTCACTTTTACATCATGTGGGAAGAAGGTAGTGAACAAAGTGGAAGCAAAGTCCCTCTGAGGGACTGGGGGATTGAAAGAGCAGTAGGAGATTTTAGCTATCATGAATAAGGAACTTCGGAGAGAGGAAATATATACAGAGGTATTGTAGGAAGCTTTCCTTTCTGCTTTCTCAGTGAAAGCCCTCTGTATTACATCTCTAAGGAAACTTATAATAATAAAGATCTTTATTATTTATCAAAACTAGTGCCATTATCTTCTAATGAGACTCCCCACAGACACTGGATCACATGGTACCCGGCTGTAGATTGAACAAGCTTAATCCAAAAAGGATCTCTAGGCCTAGCTGTTCTTATTTCCTGAGATTTATGATATATGAGTAAAGTGGGGGATTTCCTGTCTAGTTTCCAAGACAAAAAAAGTTCTTACTTTGTTTTCCATGAAACTCCAATGGAGCTATAAGTTGCATAACTGAAGCATAAAATCCATATACTTTCTCCATAACTAAGAGCTGGAGAGCCAGCGGTTCTGAGATCTATTAGTTTCTCCCCCCTCATCTGAAGTTTGGAAAATATGTGCTTTGAGACACACTCTGAGCTGAGGTGACATTTCTTCTGTGTGTGTGTGTGTGTGTGTGTGTACTATGTTGTTGTATTCAGCCTACCAGGCTAAAGAAACCAAAAATCGTAACGGCTGCAAATACGTGAGTTCCTGAGTTCTTTATAGACATAAAATATGTAAATTTTGATAGTTAACCTGCACACATAAACCATAGGCACAGTCATAATTCTGTTGCAAGAATTCTGTTGCATTTATCATGAGGCAAAAATGATAACACTATACAACTCACTATGGTTAATAAGTCACATGTTCACTTTCAAAATAAGGTAGAAATTGGAGGCAAAAATAATAATTGTTGCTATAGTTTGAGCACCTACCAAGAGCCAGGCATTGTTTTAGGTTCATTAAAATATTATTTCCACAAAATAGCAGACATTTAAAAAATAATTCTCAGGTTGAGAAATATGAAACTCAAAATGATTAAGAAACTCCCCCCAAGCTCACAATTATCCCAATAATTCAGTGAGTGGGATGAGACATGGGGGAAGTCATAGAGGAAGAAGGGATGGTTGCCTGAAAGACTCCAGAATCCAAGTGCAAAAGTAGCTGACCCAGTTTCCAACAGCTGATGAGGTCTGTGAAGAGGATATTCTCTCGTGTGCCTTAGTTGGGTGAGAAAAAGCATAAGAGATTTCAAGCATATAGAAGAACGCCACTTTCTACTCCTCTCCCAGCCAAACATTTCAATGAGCAGATTACTGAGAACTTAAAAAATATATCTTAGCAAACTTTACCCAAGCAGTGATGTTCAGTACCATTTTGTTTCATTGAAAAAAATCACCAGAAAATGTAATCTAGTTAGAGTACTAAAAACACTGTCATTAACATATCTTTCTAAAAGTTTTTTTTTTTAATTAGGCTTTTTAAAAAGCCCAATACCTAAGGCTCTAAAATGCAACAACCCTCCTCCATTTAACAATTAGGTTTAAAAAAGATAGAAAGCAACCTCCCCCCAGCCCTTTGTCTTGATGGTATAAACTGTTGGTGGGCTTCCATTGCCATCTGGTGGACAATATGTAGGTGTGCCTAGAGAGATGCGATTAATAAGAAGAGTTTTCTGTTTCGTGCAGTTGATCTGAAAGGAATGCACAGAAATAAAAAAACTAGATGGATAAAAAATGGTTTATTTCTTTGTAGAAAGGGGAACAGTTTTTAGGTGTTGGATTACAAATTAGGATGATACGGAACCAAAGTAATTAAAATATTCTTTAACTAATTTTGCTAGACTCCTTCAACTCCACACCCCATAGTATAAAACACCGTGGACCAACTTAAATAAAGATGTTTATACAGCGATCTCATTTGAAAGGACAGGAAATTCTGTATCTACATTCATTTCTATTTCTACAACCTCACTTCTCCTACACCTAAAATTTCTGATAATTGTTTTATTTCTTTTAGTTTAAAAATGCAGATAACCCTTACAGGTGTAACACATCTGTAAAGGGCTAGGGCAGAGATGTGGTTGGGGAATGTGTGTAGCAGAGGAAAAGCAATGGGTCGTGCTAGTCCTGGAGCAGTCCCAGCTCTGCCTTTAAACAACACATGGTCAGATTTCACTTGGTGGTAGGTTGGCCCTGGGGCCCATTCTGGTCAATGAGTTATGAGTTAAGATTTTTTTAAAAGTCCATATGATTTTAAGAAAGTAGTTAACAGTTGATATGAGGCAGCAGAGTTGATGGTCAAATCCATAAAATTCAGTGGGTTTTGGGTTTTTTTGGGTTAATTTCCTCTGTCATTTTTCCATTAGTAAAACAAATGAGACATTAAATATACAGCTTGCTCAATGTCATCCTCTCCTATAATAAATATAGGACAAGTGGTATGAGATGTGATAAACTATACATACTTACAAGAACATATTTAGCTACATAAAAAAATGCTGCCTTTCAAAGTGGTCAGTTTGGATAATGATATGCTGCTAGACGCAAAACACACTAGAAATCATAAGCCTCCATTGTCCCCAGCTCCAGTGCCTTCACCTGCAGGCCAGCCTTCACCAATTGGTCAGACATAACTGAGCAAGATGGGAGCTACCGAAGGAGCTGCTGAAGGAGCCTCTGCCCCGTAAGTGGCCGTATCTGATGTGACTAGGGATGAGATCTAGGCCCTTCGTGTCCACCGAGTCACATCAGACCTGACCCTACACCACTGCCTACATTGGACTGCTGACCATTAAATCTAGGGCCAACCCTATAGTTGTTTAGGATCCTTCCTCCCCCCGAGACATGGTTTCCTCCTCTTAAACTCTGACCTGGGTGGGTTGTGTAGTGGATAATGTAGTAGGTTCTTTCTGTCTAGTTCTTTAGTTTCCTATCCTTCCTAACCTCTATCCCCTACTGATCCATTGCTGCAGTTACAGGGATAACTCTTAGCCATGCTTTTGCTGCAAGACCCTGCAGTTGAGTGGACCAGGAGTAGGCACTTGACACAAACTGGGTAAATCAAAGTCCCTTCGCTCTCAGTGTGGGGCTGGATAAAATAATTCAATCTCAGTTTGGAACCTCTCTTGAATGGAGGATCTGTAAATTCTGGAGCTGTAGGAGGCCATTGCCAACCTTAGGGAAAGGCTTTTGTTTTTTGGTTTTTTTGGCCTCGTGGCTTGTGAGATCTTAGTTTCCCTACCGGGGATCCAACCCTCACCCCCTGCACTGGAAGCTTGGAGTCCTAACAACCGGACCTCCAGGGAAGGAATTCCCAGGAATGCTTTTCAACAGCATTTCCCTCCCTCACCTTGTGATTCCATCATTGTTATCAGGGAAGAAAAGAAAGGAAGAAAAGGATGAAGGAATGAATGAAAGGCCACTGTGAGTGGGAGGATGGAAGCAGAGGATGTGCAGGAGGGTAGGAACAGAGAATGCTCTTGCCTGCAATGAAGGGCCTGATTCCAGCTCACTCCAGAGTTTCCACAGCAGCCCTACTCCTAATAGGAAGAAACTTCCCCCCTTTCCATTTAAGCTAATTTGCTTCATGTAGTCAAATGAGTTTAAAACAGTACTCCCCCAGGTTCTTGCATGCCTCCTGATAAAGTTATAAAAGGAAATGTCTTCAGACACAGTTCAAAAGCCAATCCTGAAACAGTCTTACTATAGTTTAATCACCTTTTATGAGTTTGGTGACATTTTATACAGCAAATATTTAGAAAATGCTTACTCTGTGCAATACACAGTGCTTGTCAATCATAGTAGTAGGAGCTAATGGTTTCTTGGGGAGAGGAAATAACACACAAAAATAATAATAGGTAATAAGTGCCTTGACGGAAGTATAACAAAAGTGATTTGGGACAGAGAAAAGAGCAATTTATTAAGATTAAAAAAAATTTATCAAATGCTGAAATGCTAACAATGTGCTGAGAAGTGTGTTATGATCCGGAGATACGGTGAGGAATAAAACATAATCTCATAGTTTAAGGAGCTTAAATTTTATCACAAGGATAAGTGCAAATGCATTTAGCGGCCAAAGGAGCACCTAACCACGTGTTTAAGGGGCAGATTTGAGAAGGCACCCAGAAGAGGAGATATCTAAATTGATATTGAAAGGTATAAATGTTAAGTAGGATTAGATGAAGATGGGTTAGAAGAAAAAACCTCATAGAGGAAATTTGCAAATACAAAAAGCTGGTGTTGAGACAGTTCTCTTAGCAGCACCAGTCATTGACTCTCAGATTCTGTTACCTCCCACCTTTCTGTTTTTCCTCTTACCTGTCTGACTCCTTTTTTTTTTTTTTGAGATATAGTTGATGCACAATATCATATAAGTTACAGGTGTACAACATAGTGTTTCACAATTTTTAAAGGTTATACTCCATTTATAGTTATTATAAAATATTGGCTGTATTTGTGTGTTGTACAATATCCTTGTAGCTTATTTATTTTATACGTAGTAGTTTGTACCTCTTAATCCCATACCCCTCTCTTGCCCTTCCCCTCTTCCCTCTCCCCATTGGAAACCACTAGTTTGTTCTCTATACCTGAGTCTATTTCCTTTTTGTTATATTTACGAGTTTATTGTATTTTTTTGGATTCCACATATAAGTGATATCATAGAGTATTTGTCTTTCTCTCTCTGACTTATTTCACTTAGCATAATGCCCTCCATAATACCTTTTCCTCTTACCTGTCTGGCTCCTTCTCAGTCTTCTTGGTCCTGAGTTCCTTTCCCTTCTCTTTCCTCACTCCCTTGCTAGGAGCATTTTGACTAACAAGTCCACATCTTGAGACCTGAGCTGTGGTCAGTGAGTCCTGTTGACCAGCTGAGGTCTGTGCCCTCCATCAAGTTCTCTGTCACCCAGTGGTGGGGCTGCTGTGGCTCATGTCCTGTAGCAGTTCCGTTGCCACGAGAAGGTTGAAGGTTCCTGTGGCAGCCACACATCTCCTTGGAGTTATGCATCTCAACCTTGGTGTGGGAGGCCTCTAAATTTTGAATTTTCCTTCCTTATTCACTTTCCACTAATGTTAAAGGTGGTAGCTGCTATCTGCAGATGCCATTTCTGTACCTCTTAGAATCCTCTTTTATCTCCTTTAGTAGCTCACTACATTTTACTACTTTACAGTCGTTTATACTAAACTTTTCCATTTAAATAACTGATATAGTTTTTGTCTCCTGATTGGACCTTGGATGATAGAATGTGGCAGCTCAGGGGTCCCCAACCCCCGGGCCATGGACCAGTACTGGGCTGTGGAACCAGGCCTCACAGCAGAAGGTGAGCGGCAGGCCAGTGAGCAAAGCTTCATCTGTATTTATAGCTACTCCCCATCACTTGCATTACCGCCTGAGCTCCACCTCCTGTCAGATCAGCGGTGGTGTTAGATTCTTATAAGAGTGCAAACCCTACTGTGAAATACACATGCAAGGGATCTAGGTTGTGCATTCCTTATGATAATCTAATGCCTGATGATCTGAGGTGGAGCTGAGGCAGTGATGCTAACATGCTGGGGAGCGGCTGCAAATACAGATTATCATTAGCAGAGAGGGTTGACTGCACAGAGAACATAATAAATCAATCGCTTTCAGACTCATATTAAAACCCTATCAGTGGGGACTTCCCTGGGGGTGCAATGGTTAACAATCCACCTGCCAATGCAAGGGACACGGGTTCGATCCCTGGGAAGATCCCACATGCTGCGGAGCAACTAAGCCCATGCACCACAACTACTGAGCCTGCGCTCTAGAGCCCATGTGCCACAACTACTGAGCCCGTGTGCCACAACTACTGAAGCCCACGTGCCTAGAGCCCGTGCTCCACAACAAGAGAAGCCCCTGCAATGAGAAGCCCTCATACTGCAATGAAGAGTAGCCCCCGCTCTCTGCAACTAGAGAAAGCCTGTGAGCAGCAATGAAGACCCAACACAGCCATAAATAAATAAATAAATAAATAAATTTATTTAAAAAAATACAAAACCCATCAGTAACTGGAGCTTCAAGATGGCGGAGGAGTAAGACATGGAGATCACCTTCCTCTCCACAAATACATCAAAAATATATCTACATGAGGTACAGCTACTACAGAACACGTACTGACGCTGGCAGAAGACCTCAGACTTACCAAAAGGCAAGAAACTCCCCACGTACCTGGGTAGGGCAAAAGAAAAAAGAAAAAACAGAGACAAAGGAATAGGGATGGGACCTGCACCTCTGGAAGGGAGCTGTGAAGGAGGAAAAGTTTCCACACACTAGGAAGCCCCTTCACTGGTGGAAACAGCGGGTGGGTGGGGGGGAAGCTTCGGAGCCACAGAGGAGAGCACAGCAACAGGGGTGCAGAGGGCAAAGCGGAGAGATTCCCGCAAAGAGGATCAGTGCCGACCAGCACTCACCAGCCTAAGAGGCTTGTCTGCTTACCTGACAGGGCGGGTGGGGCCTGAGAGCTGAGGCTTGGGCTTTGGAGGTCAGATCCTAGGGAGAGGACTGGGGTTGGATGCATGAACACAGCCTGAAGGGGGCTAGTGCCCCACAGCTAGCTGGGAGGGAGTCCCGGAACAAGTCTGGAACTTCCTAAGAGGCAAGACACCATTGTTTTTGGGTGCGCGAGGAGAGGGGATTCAGAGCACCGTCTAAATGAGCTCCAGAGACAGGCGTGAGCCGCAGCTATCAGCGCGGACCCCAGAGTCGGGCATGAAACGCCAAGGCTGCTGCTACTGCCACCAAGAAGCCCGTGTGTAAACACAGGTCACTATCCACACTTCCCCTCCCGGGAGTCTGTGCAGCCCGCCACTGCCAGGGCCCCATGATCCAGGGACAACTTCCGCGGGAGAACACACATTGTATCTCAGGCTGTTGCAACATCACGCTGGCCTCTGTCGCTGCAGGCTCTACCCGCATCTCATACCCCTGCCTCCCCGCGGCCTGAGTGAGCCAGAGTCCCCTAATCAGCTGCTCCTTTAACCCCGTCCTGTCTGGATGGGAACAGACGCCCTCAGACGACCTACACACAGAGGCAGGACCAAATCCAAAGCTGAACCCGAGGAGCTGTGCGAACAAAGGAGAGAAAGGGAAATCTCCCCCAGCAGCCTCAGGAGCAGCGGATTAAATCTCCACAATCAACTTGATGTACCCTGCATCTCTGGAATACCTGAACAGACAACAAATCATCCCAAAATTGAGGCAGTGGACTTTGGGAGCAACTGTAGACCTGGGGTTTGCTTTCTGCATCTAATTTGTTTCTGGTTGTATGTTTATCTTAGTTTAGTATTTAGAGCTTCGTAGATTTATTTATTTAGTTGCTCTCTTCCTTTTTTTTTGTATATATATTTTATCTTTTTCTCCTTTTGTGAGTGTGTATGTGTACACCTGTTTGTGTGATTTTGTCTGTACAGCTTTGCTTTTACCATTTGTCCAGTGTTCTGTCTGTCCGTTGTTTTTTTTTTTCTTTTTAGTATAGTTTTTAGCGCTTTTTATCATTGGTGGATTTGTTTTTTTGGTTTGGTTGCTCTCTTCTTTCTTTCTTTCTTTTTTTTCCCTCCCTTTTCTTCTGAGCCATGTGGGTGACAGGGCCGTGGTGCTCTGGCTGGGTGTCAGGCCTGAGCCTCGGAGGCGGGACATCTGAGTGCAGGACATTGGTCCACCAGAGGCCTTCCAGCCCCACGTAATATCAAATGGAAAAAGCTGTCTCAGAGATCTCCATCCCAACACAAAGACCCAGCTCCACTCAACAATCAGCAAGCTACAGTGCTGGACACCCTATGCCAAACAACTAGCAAGACAGGAACACAACTGCACCCATTAGCAGAGAAGCTGCCTAAAATCATAGTAAATTCACAGACACCCCAAAACACACCACCAGACGTGGACCTGCCCACCAGAAAGACAAGATCCAGGCTCATCCACCAGAACACAGGCACCAGTCCCCTCCACCAGGAAGCCTACACAACCCACTGAACCAACCTTACCCACAGGGGCAGACACCAAAAACAACAAGAACTATGAACCTGCAGTTGGGAAAAGCAGACCCCAAACACAGTAAGTTAAACAAAATGAGAAGACAGAGAAATATGCAGCAGATGAAGGAGCAAGGTAAAAACCCACCAGACCAAACAAATGAAAAGGAAATAGACAGTCTACCTGAAAAAATTCAGAATACTGATAGTAAAGATGATCCAAAATCTTAGAAATGGAATGGAGAAATTACAAGAAACGTTTAACAAACACCTAGAAGAAAAACAGCAAACAAGCAATGATGAATGACACAATAAATGAAATTTAAAATTCTCTAGGAGGAATCAATAGCAGAATAACTGAGGCAGAAGAACGGATAAGTGATCTGGAAGATAAAACAGTGGAAATAACTACCGCAAAGCAGAATAAAGAAAAAAGAATGAAAAGAATTGAGGACAGTCTCACAGACCTCTGGAACAACATTGAACGCACCAACATTTGAATTATAGGGGTCCAAGAAGAAGAAGAGAAAAGAAAAGGGACTGAGAAAATATTTGAAGACATTATAGTTGAAAAGTTCCCTGACATGAGAGAGAAAATGGTCAGTCAAGTCCAGGAAGCACAGAGAGTCCCATACAGGATATATCCAAGGAGAAACACGCCAAGACACATATGGATCAAACTATCAAAAACTAAATACAGGGCTTTCCTGGTGGCACAGTGGTTGAGAGTCCGCCTGCCAATGCAGGGGACACGGGTTCGTGCCCCGGTCTGGGAAGATCCCATATGCTGCGGAGGGGCTAGGCCCATGAGCCATGGCCACTGAGCCTGTGCTCCACAATGGGAGAAGCCACAACAGTGAGACACCTGTGTACTGCAAAAAAAAACAAAACAAAAAGTAAATACAAATAAAAAATATTAAAATCATCAAGGGAAAAGCAACAAATAACATACAAGGGAATCCCCATAAGGTTAACAGCTGATCTTTTGGCAGAAACTCTGCAAGCCACAAGGGAGTGTGAGAACATATTTAAAGTGATGAAAGGGAAAAAACAACAACCAAGATTGCTCTACCCAGCAAGGATCTCATTCACATTCGATGGAGAAATTAAAACCTTTACAGACAAGCAAAAACTAAGAGAATTCAGCACCACCAAACCAGCTTTACAACAAATGCTAAAGGAACTTCTCTAGGCAGGAAACACAAGAGAAGGAAAAGACCTACAAAAACAAACCCAAAACAATTAAGAAAACGGTAATAGGAACACACATATTGATAACTACCTTAAATTGAATGCTCCAATCAAAAGACATAGACTGGCTGAATGGATACAAAAACAAGACCCATATATATGCTGTCTAGAAGAGACCCACTTCAGACCTAGGGACACATACAGACTGGAAGTGAGGGGATGGAAAAAAGATATTCCATGCAAATGGAAATCAAAAGAAAGCTGGAGTAGCAATTCTCATATCAGACAAAATAGACTTTAAAATAAACACTATTACAAAAGACAAAGAAGGACACTACATAATGATCAAGGGACCAATCCAAGAAGAAGATATAACAATTGTAAATATTTAGGTACCCAACATAAGAGCACCTCAATACACAAGGCAAATGCTAACAGCCATAAAAGGGGAAATTGACAGTAACACATTCATAGTAGGGGACTTTAACACTCCACTTTCACCAATGGACAGATCATCCAAAATGAAAATAAATAAGGAAACACAAGCTTTAAATGACACATTAAACAAGATGGACTTAATTGATAGTTACAGGACATTCCATCCGAAAACAACAGAATACACTTTCTTCGCATGTGCTCATGGAACAGGATAGATCATATCTTGGATCACAAATCAAGCCTTGGTAAATTTAAGAAAATTGAAATCGTATCAACTATCTTTTCCAACCACAACTATGACACTAGATATCAATTACAGGAAAATATCTGTAAAAAATACAAACACATGGAGGCTAAGCAATACACTACTAAATAACCAAGAGATCACTGAAGAAATCAAAGAGGCAATAAAAAAAATACCTAGAAACGAGTGACAATGAAAACATGACGATCCAAAACTTGTGGGATGCAGCAAAGGCAGTTCTAAGAGGGAAGTTTATAGCAATACAATCCTACCTCAAGAAACAGCAAACATCTCAAATAAACAACCTAACCTTACACCTAAAGAAATTACAGAAAGAAGAACAAAAAACCCCAAAGTTAGCAGAAGGAAAGAAATCATAAAGATCAGATCAGAAATAAATGAAAAAGAAATGAAGGAAACAATTGCTAAGATCAATAAAACTAAAAGCTGGCTCTTTGAGACGACAAACCAACTTGATAAACCACTAGCCAGACTCATCAAACAAAAAGGGAGAAGACTCAAATCAATAAAATTAGAAATGGAAAATGAGAAGTAACAACTGACACTGCAGAAATACAAAGGGTCATGAGAGATTACTACAAGCAACTATATGCCAATAAAATGGACAACCTGGAAGAAATGGACACATTCTTAGAAAAGCACAACCTTCTGGGACTGAACCAGGAAGAAATAGAAAACATAAACTGACCACTCACAAGCACTGAAATTGAAACTATGATTAAAAATCTTCCAACAAACAAAAGCCCAGGACCAGATGGCTTCACAGGCAAATCCTATCAAACATTTAGAGAAGAGCTAACACCTATCCTTCTCAAACTCTTCCAAATATAGCAGAGGGAGGAACACTCCCAAACTAATTCTATGCGTACACTATCACCCTGATACCAAAACCAGATAAAGATGTCACAAAAAAAACTACAGACCAATATCACTGATGAACATAGATGCAAAAATCCTCAACAAAATACTAGCAAACAGAATCAAACGGAACATTAAAAGGATCATGCACTGTGATCAAGTGGGGTTTATCCCAGGAATGCAAGGCTTCTTCAATATATGCCAATCAGTCAATGTGATAAACCATATTAACAAATTGAAGGAGAAGAACCATATGGTCATCTCAATAGATGCAGAAAAAGCTTTTGACAAAATTCAACACACATTTATGATAAAAACTCCCAAGAAAGTAGGCATAGGGGGAACTTACCTCAACATAATAAAGGCCATATATGACAGACACACAGCCAACATCGTTCCCAATGGTGAAACACTGAAACTGTTTCCACTAAGATCACGAGCAAGACAAGGTTGCCCACTCTCACCACTATTGTTCAACATAGTTTTGGAAGTTTTAGCCACAGCAATCAGAGAAGAAAAAAAAAAAAGGAATCCAAATCAGAAAGGAAGAAGTAAAACTGTCACTGTTTGCAGATGATATGATACTATACATAGAGAATTCCAAAGATGCTACCACAAAACTACTAGAGCTAATTAATGAATTTAGTAAAGTAGCAGGATATAAAATTAATGCACAGAAATCACTTGCATTCCTATACTCTAATGATGAAAAATCTGAAAGAGAAATTAAGGAAACACTCCCATTTACCATTGCAACAAAAAGAATAAAATACCTAGGAATAAACCTACCTAAGGAGACAAAAGATCTGTATACAGAAAACTATAAGACACTGATGAAAGAAATTAAAGGTGATACAAACAGTTGGAGAGTTATACCATGTTCTTGGATTGGAAGAATCAACATTGTGAAAATAACTATCCTACCCAAAGCAATCTACAGATTCAATGCAATCCCTATCAAACTACCATTGCATTTTTCACAGAACTAGAACAAAAATTTTCACAATTTGTATGGAAACACAAAAGATCCTGAATCGTCAAAGCTATCTTGAGAATGAAAAATGGAGCTGGAGAAATCAGGCTCTGTGACTTCAGACTATACTACAAAGCTACAGTAATCAAGACAGTATGGTACTGGCACAAAAATAGAAATATAGACCAATGGAACAGGATAGGAACCCCAGAGATAAACCCATACATATATGGTCACATTATCTTTGATAAAGGAGACAAGAATATACAATGGAGAAAAGACAGCCTCTTCAATAAGTGGTGCTGGGAAAACTGGACAGCTACATTTAAAAGAATGGAATTAGAACACTCCCTAACACCATACACAAAAATAAACTCAAAATGGATTAAAGACCTAAATATAAGGCCAGACACTATAAAACTCTTAGAGGAAAACATAGGCAAACATTCTATGACATACATCACAGCAAGATCCTTTTGACCCACCTTCTAGAGAAATGGAAATAAAAACAAAAATAAACAAATGGGACCTAATGAAACTTAAAAGCTTTTGCACAGCAAAGGAAACCATAAATAACATGAAAAGACAACCTTCAGAATGGGAGAAAATATTTGCAAGTGAAGCAACTGACAAAGGGTTAATCTCCAAAATATACAGGCAACTCATGCAGCTCAACATCAAAAAAACAAACAATCCAATCCAAAAATGGGCAGAAGACCTAAATAGACATTTTTCCAAAGAAGATATACAGATTGCCAACAAACACATGAAAGGATGCTCAACATCACTAATCATTAGAGAAATGCAAATCAAAACTACAATGAGATATCACCTCACACCGGTCAGAATGGCCATCATCAAAAAATCTACAAACAATAAATGCTGGAATGGGTGTGGAGAAAAGGGAACCCTCTTGCATTGTTGGTGGGAATGTAAATTGATACAGTTACTATGGAGAACAGTATGGAGGTTCCTTAAAAAACTAAAAATCGAAATACCATATGACCCAGCAACCCCACTACTGTGCATATACCCTAAGACAACCATAATTCAAAAAGAGTCATGTACCACAATGTTCATTGCAGCTCTATTTACAACAGCCAGGACATGGAAGCAACCTAAGTGTCCATCAACAGATGAATGGATAAAGAAGATGTGGCACATATATACAATGGAATATTAGTCAGCCATAAAACTCAACGAAATTAAGTTATTTCTAGTGAGGTGAATGGACCTAGAGACTGTCATACAGAGTGACGTAAGTCAGAAAGAGAAACAAATACCATATGCTAACACATATATATGGAATCTAAAAAAAAAAAAAAAAGTTTCTGAAGAACTTAGGGGCAGGACAGGGAAGCTGGGACAAAGTGAGAGAGTGACTTGGACATATATATAGTACCAAATGTAAAATAAATAGCTAGTGGGAAGTAGCTGCATGGCACAGGGAGATCAGCTTGGTTCTTTGTGACCTCCTAAAGGAGTGGGATAGGGAGGGTGGGAGGGAGATGCAAGAGGGAGGAGATATGGAGATATTTGTTTATGTATAGCTGATGCACTTTGTTATACAGCAGAAACTAACACACCATTGTAAAACAATTATACTCCAATAAAGATGTTAAAAAAAAAAACCCTATCAGTGATTGTCAAGTGACAATTAAGCTGCATCTGGTGGCAGGTTTTATACTGGCAAGTGAGTTGATGTACTTCAATTGTAGAGCTGCATCTGGTGGCAGGCTTTAAGTCAGAATCCGACACTTATTTTAGTCCATGCATGGCTTGCCCATTATTTTGTTTACAACCTCTGTCCATGCCTCTTTCCCACACTGTGCACTTGTCTCAGTCACAGTTTTGGTAAGCTCACAAGCTAACCCTAGCCAAAATGAGTAAAAAACAAATATCTCTGGAGAGCTTCTTTGAAAAGGGGGAAAGACCCAATGATGAGAGAGCAGAAGACTCTAAGACTGCCCACAAAAAGAAAGCTGCATTTAAAAGAAAATACCGAGTCCTACTTAAATTACAGGTTCATTGCAACAGGTGATTCACATTCTCCAAGCCCACTTTGTATAATATGTGGTGACTGGCTATCCAAGGAAGCCATGAAACCTTCAAAACTGTTCACCTATCTCAGCTTTCAAAAGAGTTTGAGCATTACCTCCCAATCACAAAAGACCCCTGAACTGGGAAGGAATGGATCCGTGACACATTTGTGAATAAGCCAGGTGAATGACTTTGTCCATGCTAGAAGAGGATCAACTGCTTGAGATTGCAAATGATGGTGGCCTTAAAAGTATGTTTGAGACAACCTCAAATCTCCATATGTTCTGGATTAAAGTCAAGGTGGAATATCCTGAGACTGCCACAAAACCACTGAAAAGCCTGCTTGCATTTCCAACATCCTGTCTTGTGAAGCAGGGTTTTCTGCAGTGACAGGGACCAAAATGAGATCACGGAGTAGACTGGACATAAGCAACACACTTCGGGTGTCACTGTCCCCATCACCCCCACATGGGACCATCTAGTTGCAGGAAAACAAGCTCAGGGCTCCCACTGATTCTGCATTATGGTGAGTTGTATAATTATTTCATTATATATTACAATGTAATAATAATAGAAATAAAGGGCACAATAAATGTAATGTGCTAGAATCATTCCGAAACCATTCCCCTCCCCCCTGCCCAGCCCTCACCCCCACCCCCCTCCGTGGAAAAATTGTCTTCCACGAAACCAGTCCCTGGTGCCAAAAAGGTTGGGGACTGCTGAGGCAGAGGGAGTAGTTGGGAATTATTGCAAATAGCACAAACCACAACATAAAAGAACTAAATGATTTGACTTCCTGAAAGTTAAAGACTTCTATTCTTTGATAGACATCACTAAAATAGTGAAAAGGCAATTCAGTCAAATAGTGAATATTTGTAATATGTATATCTGAGAAGGGACATAAACAGAATATATAAAGTACCTCAAAAATAAGAAGATTGTTAGTTAGAGCTGCCATTAAAAAATAGCACAGCCTTTGTGCTCAAACAATAGAAATTTATTTTCCCACAGTTCTAGAGACAAGAAGTCCAAGGTCAAGAGGTTGGCAAGTTCGGTGTCTTCTGAGGCCTCTCTCTTCGGCTTGTGGACGGCTGCCTTCTCTCTGTGTCCTCACAAGGTCTTTTCTCTGTGAGTGCACGTCTGTGTCCAGATCTCCTCTTCTTATAAAGACCATTGCAGATCCTATGGTCAGAGCATTCTCTACTGCAATAGTCCCTTTCCTCCAGTCACAATAATCCTTTTAAATAAGGTCTCTTCTTACCTATGTCCAGATTTGTTTTTGTTTGACATTTCCTTCTGGCCTGCTATGTGTTCAGCAGTGGGCCAATCTAGTAGGAATTAAGCATGTAAGTAGCCAATTACAAGCTAGTAATGAAAGTATTATGCAGGGCCTGTTACATGATTTTTGGGACCCAGTGCAAAATGAAAATGCAAGATGCCTTGTTCAAAAGAGTAGGGGAAAAGGGCTGTTAAAGGTTTTCCCTTTTCTTCCATGGTCTCTTTCAACTTGTTCTGGTGTCTTTTATTTTTTATTTAATGCCATTTTAAATAAAGAAAAATTTGAAAATTTAGTTATGAGCATGAATTTTACCTTTCCTCTTTATATTGTGGAATACCAGTTTAAATGAAACTATAAGAGCATTAAACTTCTGGAATCACCAAAATTACACAATTCATGTTTCTTAGCTGGTACATGCACATGCATTTTTTTAAAACTTATTTATTTTATTTCTTTAATTTTTTTGGCTGCGTTGGGTCTTCATTGCTGTGCGCAGGCTTTCTCTAGTTGTGGCGAGCAGGGGCTACTCTTTGTTGCGGTGCGCAGGCTTCTCATTGCAGTGGCTTCTCATTACAGAGCACGGGCTCTAGGCGTGTGGGCTTCAGTAGTTGTGGCGTGCAGGCTCAGTAGTTGTGGCTCACAGGCTCTAGAGCACAGGCTCAGTAGTTGTGGCACACGGGCTTAGTTGCCCTGCGGCATATGGGATCTTCCTGGACCAGGGCTCAAACCCACGTCCCCTGCATTGGCAGGCGGATTCTTAATCACTGCGTCACCAGGGAAGCCCTGCATTTTGTTTTTGGTATTGACAGAAGAGCAGAAACGCTGCACAAAACTAACTGTCTTATTTCTCACACTTTTTTTTCACTTATTTATACATTCACATCCTACCAATGTGCTCTACAATACTTTAGCTTCCTGATGAATAAGGAGGGACCAAAAGGAAAAGGAACTATGTGTTCCCCTATATTTCCCTCTCCTCCTGTGTCATCCTTTTCAGTGGAAGTGGTTGGCTATTACCAGGAAATTATGTAAATAAGAAAAGACAGGGTAGGGTTCTTTGGTTGTTCGTGTTCTTTAGAATACCACTGCCTTCTTTCTGCATTCTGCATTCAAAGCAAGTTCTTGTTTGAATGAAGTGTAGCTTCTTGGGACTGTTGGTGCCTCACCCCGCCCAATCATAGAACAATCGCAGACCTGACGTGCTTACCCACTACCAGCTATGAGTCTCGCTGAAACTCCCGCGCCTCCAACATCAGCAGTGCCCTAGGGCCAGCTACCTTCCTTTATCATCTGGACTGTGCACTACTGAAATAATCTACTGACCAGGCTGTCTGCATCCATTCTTGTTCCTATAATCCATTGTACACACTGCAGCCAGAGTGATCTTCTTAACACCAAATTTGACATTATCCCTGTCCCCACAAAAACCCTTTAACGCTTTGAGAATGAGGACAAATATGACCTATAGGCTCCTGCAAATTTTGCTCTTATGTTTTCTCCAGTTTCAGTTTGCAACATGCTCCTTGAGTGCTCTCCATTCCTGAACACAGGCCTTGCAGCTCTTTGATCACTCCATTTCTTCTGACCTTTTCCTGGAGGACTCTTTCTCACCACCATCCCAGCCTCACCTAATTAAACTCCATCCATCCTTCATATTGAAATTCAAGTATCGCTTCTTCAAGGAAGCTATCTCTCACCTCTGTCAAGTTCAGATCTTCTAATCATTCTCTCATAGGACCAGACACCTCTCCTTTGCTGCACTCATACAGTTGCAATTTTATATTTATTTTTGTGGTTATTTGATTGTTATCTATCTTTCTAGCATATAAATAAAGGAAAGAGAAGAAACCCCTTCCCTACATATCTTTTTTTGTTCTCATAACACTTATTGTAGGTGGTGATTGATCGATTACCAGAATAACGAGATTACCAGAATAAAGTGTCTTCCACATAGACCACTTCTGTTTTGTTTACTATTATTCCCCCTACCCACCCACACCCTGAAGCTTTCCTCAAGCATACTGAGGAGCTTAACAACTAATCATTGAATGATTGATAGCAAAGTTGACCAGACTTTAGCTTTTAAATTCCAAAGAATTGCTGATTTCAAGGAGTGCCTAAGAAGCTTTGCAAATAAACATATTGTCCTGCTGTCTGAATGCTCCCTCCTTTTCCTTTATCTTGGAATTTTACCTTAGTCTCTTTCAAAATCTCAGTAGCAGCATGGATATGATCCTCTGGTCCTTTGAGGTGAGGCGGCTGAAGGATTCACTTTATCTTGCTTTCCTGTGCTTCTCAGCTTCTCTCTCTACATGTCCACTCACCTAAGGGCCCCTTCCTTTTCTGTTTGTCACTGATACAGTCCTTGCTAACATGCCCTCCTCCTTTTCTTTTTTGACCAGTCTCAGTAGCATTTCCAACATCTGTTATGGTTTAGAGGGGACTCTTGTCTGAAAACAGAAGTTCTTTCCAGGCCATGATATAAATTTCTAGTAAAAGCAAATGAATGAGTATATAACAAGAAACAACATTTCACAAGGAAGTTGCCCTGGAAGTAGGCTGCTGTAGTAAAAAGAGGTCAGTGCCTGTTACTTAGTCCCCATGGCCTGATCACCCCTGCCCAGTCCGAACTCTCCATCACGTCGTGCGGTTGGCTGTTCTATCCTCAGCAGACTGTGTGGATTACAGTATGTACACTGGCACTTGTTATACAGCAAGTGCAAACAGCTGGGCTTCTTGCTGTTCATCCAGTGCCAAGATATTATTCCTCATAAGACTTTTTAACTGCTTTTGCAGTTAGTAACATCAGTGACTGGGAAATCAAACATTTTATCTAGTGGTTTGTTAACTTAGTGCTATTTTCCAGATGTTTTCTAGAGCTGTTCCTCAGATGTTGATTTGTGGTGGCGTTGATATTTTCTATCTATAGCCTTTTATTATTTTTGAGCAGTGATATTTAATTTCGTTAGGGGAAATGTCTTTTCCAAACTCTTTGTTTCTGATGACACACAGTTATTTTGTGCCTCGTGTTAATCCCACAAACTACAGGACTTGGCCCGATTATAGACAGGACCAGACAATAGAAGCTTTAGAAGAACTGCTGCACCAGACTTTCACTGCTGTTGAGCCTACCAGATACATAATAGATTATAGGCCCAGGGAATTTTAGGGCCAGGGAGATTATTTACTCAGATCTTCCCTTTATTCACAAAACATAGCTAGATCTCATAGATGCTAAATGGTTTTACCGTGGGCCACACAACTAGTTGTTAGTAAAATCAGAACTAGAACCCAGGTCTCCTAGGCACAGAGGAGAGGAAACCTTTTTTCTATGCTTTTCACCTGGAGGCATATGTGTAAATTTGCTTGTCCCTTTCAGCGACCCAAGGATGCATTCCTTGGCAAAGAAGTCTCTCCACAGCATTTTGGAAAGACAGGACAAATTCTTGCTGCCAGTCGGCAGGAACCATTATTCTTGCTCTTCTTACAGGCTTGGTCTTCTTACAGGCTGGCATCGAGGTATCACACAGTTGCAATGACTCCCGTGCAAAGCTCTTTTGCCAAGAACGGTTCCTATTTCTCTACTCTCCAGTTTGTCCTTTCTCCCCACAAGTTCTCCTCTACCACACAAACCCACCAAGGACCTCTGAAAGCTTTATGATCATCTGTTTCTCCATCCATCATGAGAGAAAGAGGAGACTTTCAAGTTCAGGATGCCATGAGGCAGCAAAGTCAAGTTCAGGATGCCATGAGGCAGCAAAGTTTTGAGAGTTTGACAGTAGTTTATAAGTAATGCAGCGTAGATGTTGCCGACAAGGGGAAGTATATATGTGAAACACCATCATTAAAAAATGTCTTCTTTGAAAATGAAGGATGACAGCGTACAGTCCAAACCCCCAAAAGCTTAACAGAAATTCTCATAAAACTTTAGGTAGGCTTACATTCTATGACATAAGTTTTAAACTCTGGATCTGGGCCGAAAACATCACCTGCTTTAGGTCTTCAAATAGATACTTAAGAGCTACAGAAAAATAAAACTGACCAGCAAAAACACTTTAAGAGTTGGTTGTAATCTATAGACTGTCAACTTGGGGGTAACTGGTAAAGTAATTTGCCGTCTTTTTTGGTCTGTTTTAATTGGTGATATTTCTCTGCATCTAGTTTTACAGGAGACATTGAAACACAGCTGCTGCATTGTAAACCCACAAAGTGAAATAAGCAGTGTCCAGTGAATAACAACAAGGCCCCAGAATCACTCCTCTAACAACCCTGCTTGCTTCCTTTACTGGAATCCTTCCTTGTGTGCGCAACGATGATTCGTACATACATCGAGGGCAGTGGGACTTGGGATTCAAAGGCACAATCAGGCAAAACAAAGGAGGCCATAACTTGCTGTTGGGAGTTGGACCAGATGAGTCAACAATAGCAAAGAAGGCCTGGAATATGAGCTTCAAAATCTAAGTCAAAACTCACCCCAAAGAGAATAGACCTGAAGAATCTTATTGGATTCTATTAGCTCTTTTACTGTTTGTCATCATTTCAGCCTGTATGTATTCAGATTTGTCCTGTAATGGCCACCAATCCAGAACACATTTATGGTCAGTAGACTATGGCTGTCCAGTCTGGCATCACGTTTAAGGAGCTCCTCTCCCCTGGCAGCCAGCCAGACGCCGCTGCTCTTCTGTACAAGGACCTCCTGTCCACGTGTCTGACCCACAAGCTCCACCCCCTCCACAGGGCTTTCCCTCGCCTCTTGGCTTTCAATGTTGATGCCTCCCTGGGATTTGTGTCCTCACCCTACTCTTTCAGCTCAATGCTTAATACAGCCTCTCTTGGGGTTTGAGTTTGTTTTCCCTCCCAGCCACATTTTCTTCTTTCTCCTTTGTCTTGAAGCGTTCACAGACCATCGCAGGGTAAGAATGTCCTTCCCTGCTTGGCTTCACCCTTGAGATTTACCAAACCATATCCTGCCCTTGGAGACAGACTCATTCCACTGAGGTCCAGATATGTTTCAGAAGCAGTGGTAGCGATTAGTGTATTTTCAAAGAAGCTTTCTATTCAAGATGGTTAAGTAAAGAGAGTTTGGCTATGGAAAGGGAGAGTGAGAGGGTGGGTAAACCTCACCTGTTCATATTATTCAGTTATTCAAACAAAATTTATTCCTCAAGTGTTTCAAATGAATTTAATTTGATGATATTAACATGCATTTATATTAAAACATTCTGTATTCATTGGACTATTCAATCAATAGTTCATTTACCTATTAAACTCTTAGCTTCTTAAGAGCACAGACCAAATTTTCATCTCTCTTATTTCCCTTCCTGAATAACCACCGAATTTTTTGGGGGATGTGGGATGTTAGTTCCTCGGCCAGGGATCGAACCCATGCCCCCTGCAGTGGAAGTGCAGAGTCTTTACCACTGGACTGCCAGGGAAGTCCCCCAATTAAGTTTTTAAGTGACTGAACTGACAAATCCAACAAACCAAGGCCTGCATGTCAGGAAGTGTGAGCTGTAGATCTGTGTACAGATGTCACCACCCGTTTGGAGGACAGTTCCTGTGGATTGTGGACCTGGGAAATCACACTGCGTGGGCATTGTTCCCTCCACCTCCCCACTCAGCCCCACAACATTGACATTTTTATTCAGGTGAAATTCCATTAAAACAAATATCAAGTAATGACTTTATCAAGAGGACCAAAACTGGGACCTTTATTTTTATTTTTTAAGAATTAATTTTTTCAAAGTATATTTGATTTACAATGTGTTAGTTTCTTTCCATTATGATTTATCACAGGATATTGAATATAGTTCCCTGTGCTATACAGTAGGACCTTGTTGTCTATCCATCCTATATATAATAGTTTGCATCTGCTCATCCCAATCTCCCAATCCATCCCTCTCCCACCCCCTCCTCCTTGACAACCACGAGTCTGTTCTTTATGTCTAAAACTGGGACCTTTAGTCAGCAGAACAGTCAAACTGGTGTGTGTGTGTGTGTGTGTGTGTGTGTGTGTGTGTGTTGGCACGAGGCTGGGAAAAAACTAGACTGAGGATGTCATGAAAAGGCGATATTTAGCCCGAGGGGCCTGTGGAAGCAAGAGGGGCTTGTGGTTGCCAAGCCATTTGCCTTCCCTCTTGCGTGGCTTTCCGACTTGGGAAGGAGTGTAGGTGGAGACTTAACAATACTCTTTACATCTCTCTCTACCACTCTGTTCGTCTCCCCTCTAATTTGGATCATTATCATCTCAGATCTGGATTATTGTTAGTAGTCTCCTAACGTATGTTTCTGCCTCTGTTCTCCTTCCACTACTCCATCTAATAACATCCTTCTCAGATTAATCTCCCCGGTGCATCGGGCTGATTGTGCTAATAGTTTAGTCATAAATGTTTAGTCACATTTATTTCTATTCTGTTTTTCCCCTAGTTCTGCATTCAGCGCCGTCTGGGACCTCCCTCTGATCCAGGTTTTCCACTGGTCTCCCAGTACTCCCTTCTCGTTAAATGGGACCCCCTGTTCCCTCCACACACCAATGCCTCAAGGCTGTTCCATGGCTCCTTGTCCTTCACCACAGTGTTACAATCCTTCCCATCTTTCAGGACCTTTAAAAGCTGCCTTGTCCCTGAAATCTTCCCTGAACATCCCCTCCGGAAGTGTTAGCTGCCACATCTGTTTTCCCACAGCGTGTTGTGTTTTTCTGTTTCTTGAGATACCTATCACTTTCTACCTTTTGTCATTCTATTTGTGTACCTGAACTGCATGGCTACGGGCTCTGGGTCAGACAGCCTAGATTTTAATGCCAGGTCTGGTCATTTATGTGGTCTTTGATGTTAACCTTTTTTAGTCTTGGGCTCTTCATTGGTAAGTTAACAATAATCATAACTATCTTACAGGTTTGTTGATGAAGATTAAATGAGATAATGATGTAGTACACCTAACTCGATGCTCAAAAGATAGTAAAAGATCAAAAAATCATGTTATTGTTATGTTATTGTGTTTGTTATTATTGTTGTTTTAATTTCCTTTCTAGACTCGAACTTCATGAGGGTTAAATCTCTCTATATATCAGGCATTAGCAAACTTTATCTGTAAAAGGTCAGAAAGTCAGTATTTTACGCTTTGCAGGCAACATATATCTCTGTCACATATTGTTAAATAATAGTAAAAATATGTATATTGGTCTCTGCCCCTAGTTCCCGGCATAATGAAACTAAAACTCTTGTAGTTTCCCAAGTGATAAGAGCACTACAGGCATCTTTTGTTCTGATATTTGGTCTTTGACCCCAGTTGCTGACATAGGGCTCCTGAAACCCATGTAACTTCCTGGTGATGGAAATGTCTTTTGTTCTAATGAGGTGATTCTAGGTGGGCTCCTGGATGGTTCCTGGATGGGGGCAGGTCACCAAAAAGACCAAGCCATGATAAGAAGCTTAGAATTTTCAGCCCCCCACTTGCTTCTCCAGAGAGAGGAGAGGGGCTGGAAATAGAGTTAATAATTGATCATGCCTAGGTGAGGAAACCTCCATAAAATCCCAATGGTATGGGGTTAAGATTGCTTTTAGGTTGGTGAACACATCCTGTTCACCAATGTTCATGTTGGTGAACATACTGGGAGGGTGACACACCCCAACTGCAAGGAGACAGGAGCTCCTGAGCTCGGGACCCCACCAGACCCCGCCCTGAACTCTTTATCTGGTTTTTCGCTGTATCCTTTGACATATTCTTTAATAAACTGGTAACCTAAAGTGTTTCGCTGAGTTTTGTGATCCATTCTAGCAAAGTAATTATACCCAAGGAAAGGATTGTGAGAACCTCTGATTTGTAGCCAACTTAGACAGAAGTTGTGGTTAACTTGGGGCCCTACCACTTGTGATTGGCATCTGAAGAGGGGGACGGTCTTATGGGACTGAGCGCTTAACCTGTGGGATCGGATGCTATCTCCAGGTAGGCAGTGTCAAAATTGAGTTGAATCGTAGGACACCCTGCTGGTGTCACAGGATTTCTTGGTGGGGGAAACACCCTCACATCTAATGTCAGAATTGTTGTGAATGCAGGAGTAGTGTGAGAGTAAAGGAGACTCATAGGAGGAAAAACCCAAGTTTTTCCCCATACACATATTCTTTTCTTTTTTCAACAACCTTTGGAAATGCAAAATTCATCCCTAGCTCACAGGCTGTGCAAAGACGGGCCCCAAGCTGGCAGTAGCTTGCCAACCCCTGCTATACAGTCCCCAGTCCCCAGATCAGTGCTCTGCGGATATAGAAATTCACTGAGTAATGTCTGATTAATTAAATGAGTGATTACATGACCGAGCTCTCTAGGAGTGCCTCTGTCCTTTTTTACCTTTTGCAAATGACTCCATTTTGCTCCCTCCCACCCTACACCAGAATCTAAGTCCCGAATCTTTCCCGTGTGCCTGATCCTAAGAACAAGCTGGATGAACCCCCAAAACATGGAGCCAAGGATGAGTTTTTTCTTCTACATAACTAGGTCTTTCTGGGTCTCTGATCCAATCTAGTGGGGGAGCTGTGTGCAGAGTTAGTGAGGTTCAGTTATTCTGGGGAGAAAAGTGGTGAGAGTATCAGAACTATACTGAATACTGTATTATTGCATTTGGATGGCAGCTATATATGTTTCTCCATGCATGTGTAAAATCCTCTCTCCCACGCTGATTTTAATTGAATTCTGACAAATCCAACTTTACTGTGGCAAGAGAAAATGAGAATGTTGTTATTAGCATAGCTTTTCCCCCTTGTTAACTGCATTTACATATCATCTCCTCGGATAGCGTACGTTATTTTGCTTTTGTGCATTGATTTTATCACAACGGCATCAATTAGCTCTATTAAGAATCCTTCCACAGATGTACAGGAATGTGAGTGAGAATGAGTGGCTTAACTCTGAGAATTTTTATTACTAACAATTCAGGCATTGGCTCTGCTTCCCTTATAAAGCAGTTTTAGAAAATAATTAATATGACATACTAAATTTGAAGCACAGACTGACTATATGTGTATCTTCACACATTTTTAAATACTTCTCTCACCTTTAATACTCAATAATTGTGAGGCTGATTTTCATTCTTTATGTTAGGTGAACTCTGTAAATTCACAGGTTTGCTGATCAGAGCAGTGTTAAGAACTATAATCGTCCGTAATACCCGTATAAATTGCATTCCTTAGCCAGTTTCATACTTTGAATGGTAGTGAGATGATTCTTAGCTGAGAAGTACAAAAATGTCCAGTAGGTGTTGCTGTTGTACACTGAATTAGCCAGGAAAGCTTAAAGAAATACAAAGTAATAATAATTTCACCCACAAATTCGTTATCATAATTGTTTAAGCAACTATTATTGGGAAGACAAATAAGAGAATAAATGGTACATAACTTATTTCTATATAATTTTGAAGACGTTGTCATTTGCAATTTTTGTTTCATATACGGAAAGAAAAATGTCTTGGGAGAAAAGCTAAAAAGTCAATCCTAATTTTTATTTTTTAATAGAATAACCAAAAGGAATATATTAAAAATAGAAATTATAGGGAATGCAAAAATATCAGAAATAAAGTACATGCACAGACTCTAGACAATGCTATACTTTTTTTAAAAATTTTTTATTTATTTATTTTTATTTTTGGCTGTGTTGGGTCTTCGTTTCTGTGCGAGGGCTTTCTCTAGTTGCAGCAAGCGGGGGCCACTCTTCATCGCCGTGCGCGGGCCTTTTTTTTTTTTTTTAAACATCTTTATTGGGGTATAATTGCTTTACAATGGTGTGTTAGTTTCTGCTTTATAACAAAGTGAATCAGTTATACATATACATATGTTCCCATATGTCTTCCCTCTTGCGTCTCCCTCCCTCCCACTCTCCCTATCCCACCCCTCCAGGCTGTCACAAAGCACCGAGCTAATATCCCTGTGCCTTGCGGCTCCTTCCCCCTAGCTATCTACCTTACTACGTTTGTTAGTGTGTGTATGTCCATGACTCTCTCTCGCCCTGTCAAAACTCACCCCTCCCCCTCCCCATATCCTCAAGTCCGTTCTCCAGTAGGTCTGCGTCTTTATTCCTGTCTTACCCCTAGGTTCTTCATGACATTTTTTTTCCCCTTAAATTCCATATATATGTGTTAGCATACGGTATTTGTCTTTTTCTTTCTGACTTACTTCACTCTGTATGACAGACTCTAGGTCTATCCATCTCATTACAAATAGCTCAATTTCATTTCTTTTTAAGGCTGAGTAATATTCCATTGTATATATGTGCCACATTTTCTTTATCCATTCATCCGATGATGGGCGCTTAGGTTGTTTCCATCTCCAGGCTATTGTAAATTGAGCTGCAATGAACATTTTGGTACATGACTCTTTTTGAATTTTGGTTTTCTCAGGGTATATGCCCAGTAGTGGGATTGCTGGGTCATATGGTAATTCTATTTGTAGTTTTTTAAGGAACCTCCATACTGTTCTCCATAGTGGCTGAACCAATTCACATTCCCACCAGCAGTGCAAGAGTGTTCCCTTTTCTCCACACCCTCTCCAGCATTTATTGTTTCTAGATTTTTTGATGATGGCCATTCTGACTGGTGTGACCTTTCACTGTCGCGGTTTCTCTTGTTGCGGGGCACAGGCTCCAGACACGCAGGCTCAGTAGTTGTGGCTCACGGGCCTAGTTGCTCCACGGCATGTGGGATCTTCCCAGACCAGGGTTCGAACCCGTGTCCCCTGCATTGGCAGGCAGATTCTCAACCACTGCGCCACCAGGGAAGCCCAACAATGCTATACTTTTAACAATATTGAAATTGTTTTTTGTTAATATAACGATTATTAATCTGGAAATTTGGTAAAATTCTGTAACAAGCAAGCTAAGTCTTGAAAGAAACCTCAATTTTGATTCTGGTTCAAAATTCAAGCCCTATTCATTTTATTTCTAGGCTTATAGAGTAGCAACGGTTGCCAAAATATCAAGCGTAAACTGTACATTTAATGAATCACACTTTCATTTACCTTTTAGGATTGAGCTCTTGGAAGTTCTGTGATGTGGCTGCTTATGACAATAACCCAGGCTAGTTAAAGAAGGCTAGGAGGCAATAAGATCTTCCTTCTGTTAGTACAGTCACTACAGCTGTTATAGAAAGGTAAGGCTGAAACTACTTGGACTATTTTTCTTTTAACATTAGTTTCCATTTTATGCAACCTATGGGGAAGGAGAGTTATTCAAACTGCAGACTGTGCACCGTTTCGCTCCTGAGCAGGGACACCCACAATGAGAGTATTAATGCTCTCTGGTACTTCCCTCTCATGGAACAAATTTGCAAGGTCTGAGGCAATGATTCATAGTTCAGGAAAGACACACCTTCCAGAAGCAAAGATGAAGAAAGAAGGATATTATATGTTTAGTCTTTGCTATTTTTATCCTTCTGGTTTTCAGTTAAATTGTGACTTACAGTCATTTGGTTATGGTGACCCATTAATTCACCACACAGAAGCTCCATTTGAATCAAAGACTCCTTTTTTCAAACTTAAAAGAAAATGAGTCTATATGTTCTTTCTCTTTCCCTGTAGTATGTTCTGTCATTTTACTAGTATTCAAAGTCTATCCAATAGGCTTGGACTCATCTTGAATAAAAATTTATAATTTCACATGAATAGTAAGTAGTGGTTAGTATTTTCATTATAATGAACACATATAAAGACCAAATTTGTTTTGTTTTTTTCCGGGCCCTTGTTTATAATATGCACTAAAAATTACCATTGTACTTAGTATTTTTTTTTTAACATCTTTATTGGAGTATAATTCCTTTACAATAGTGTGTTAGTTTCTGCTTCATAACAAAGTGAATCAGCTATACATATACATATATCCCCATATCTCTTCCCTCTTGCATCTCCCTCCCTCCCACCCTCCCTATCCCACCCCTCTAGGTGGTCACAAAGCACTGAGCTGACCTCCCTGTGCTATGTGGCTGCTTCCCACTAGCTATCTATTTTACATTTGGCAGTATATATAAGTCCATGCCACTCTCTCACTTCGTCCCAGCTTACCTTTCCCCCTCCCTGTGTCCTCAAGTCCATTCTCTAGTAGGTCTGTGTCTTTATTCCCATCCTGCCCCTAGGTTCTTCATAAACATTTTTTTTAAAGATTCCATATAGATGTGCTAGCATACCGTATTTGTTTTTCTCTTTCTGACTTACTTCACTCTGTATGACAGACTCTAGGTCCATCCACCTCACTACAAATAACTCAATTTCATTTCTTTTTATGGCTGAGTAATATTCCATTGTATATGTGTGCCACATCTTCTTTATCCATTTATCTGTTGATGGACACTTAGGTTGCTTCCATGTCCTGGCTATTGTAAATAGAGCTGCAGTGAACATTTTGGTACATGACTCTTTTTGAATTATGGTTCTCTCAGGGTATAGGCCCAGTAGTGGGATTGCTGGGTCATATGGTAGTTCTATTTTTAGTTTTTTAAGGACCCTCCATACTGTTCTCCATAGTGGCTATATCAATTTACATTCCCACCAACATTGCAGTAATATTTTTAAGATTGAGGCCGACCTTATTGGTATTGAAATATTTGAACATTCTTGTTGTGTCATATGGCAGGAACCTTGTGCCATATAAAAATACCATCTGTATATTTAATCATGCATAATTTCTCTAGCATATGCCTTTCCCTTCAGACTACAAAAGCCCCAAGAACTGTTTTATATAAAGTGTCTATACAAGTGGGTACTTAAAAATTTTTGTAGAATGAACTAGCAAAAGAATAGGTAAAGATAAAGATTGCTGAATTATACAAATGCAGTATCAGCCAAGGCTAAATTCAATCAGTTCAAAAATAATCTTTGAACTGTGAATCAATCAGAAAACTCCTAAAAATAAGTGCTGCAGTCCATCAGTAAATGAAGCCTTAGCATCTCGGTTGTTTCCTATTTTCCAGCTCCTTAATACCTCTTCCAGAATACAGTTTCCAGCACCTTGTTTCTTGATTCTGCTGTCTCAAAATGATTAACTTAACACTTGAATAACAGACAGTTGCAGTATACTTTCTGGCTTCATTTCTAGCCTCTAGTAACCCTAGATATGCCAAGTCCATGAAAATACCAAGTGATTTAATTGATGCCAGTGAGTATTTACTGCACACTTTCTGTGCTTGGTTCTGTGCTATATTCCATACACACCAAGATATTTTCTTCCTTTGTCCCTTTGATAATGGCAGTCTTTCTGCTTTGAATGCTTTTCCCTTCCTTCTTCTCTGGGTAACCACTATTCATTCCTTAAGACTCATCTCAGGCATTACCTACCCCTTAAAGCCTTTCCTGAGCCAAAAGGCTGGGGTCCCATAAGACTATGCATAGCTCTATAACAGAACTCAGCCATTTTATTTTAGTACATATAAACACTATCTCTTTATGTATCCATATGTCCCACTATACTATGTGCTCCTCAAAGTAAAGCAATCAAAAGAGAACTGGCTCTTATTTCCATTACCAAATATACCAACCAACCTGTATGTGCACCCAGATACTTTGTCTTACTTCCTAGTAGAATGAGTGGACCACCATTGATTCATTAGGGCCAGTCCATCTACTTGGGTGCTTCCTTTGCACTTGATTTATAGTTTGCCTAGTTATAGAATTTGTTTGGAAAATTTTTCAATTATTAGAAATTTCAAAATTTTTCAATTATTAGAAATTATTAAAAATTTTCAATTATTAGAAATTAATAGGTGGCCCTATGCTCCATTGTCTTTTTATATCCAGTATTGCTGAGAAATCCAAACCTTTCCTACCATCCCTTTTAAAACTCCACATTACATAAAATTTTAATATCTACAGTGATACAATGATACAATGAATCCCTACCTACTATTATTCCGCTTCCACAATTGTCCATTCATAGCCAATCATGTTGGATCTAGTTTTTCCCTCCTCCACAGTTGCCTTTTTATTCTCTTTACTTATTTTGGTTTCCAGTTTCTGTGGCAGAGCCTTTCTTCTTTGGGCTTGTAATCCCTTGGCTCTCTGCTCATGATCAAGAAAGCGTGAGACTAAAAAACTGTTTCACACCCTGAGCCTGTGGGAAGGACTTTTCAACTCTGAGCTTCACTGAATCGGAATCTGGGTGGGCCATTTATAGGGGAAACTCTGAGGTCAGTGCCTTTAGGTCTTGCTTTTAGGCAGATCAGCGTCTGTGGAAAGGAGCCTCAGTTTCTTTTCTGGAGGGTAAATGTCTGGCTGCCAGCATGTTGGGAGTTGTACTGGGGAAGAAGGCTAGAGGTGTCTGCATTCAGCAATTCACTGGCCATATGGTCTCCTGGCATCCCTCCTCTGTTTTTCCTAGGTTGGAGCAAAGGGACCTGGGATTTTTACTGTTTCTCAAACGGCTTTTGCCTACACCCCCTTATTTAGGAACTCTTCTTCACACTGTGCTTCACATTTTTCTAGCATTGCCAATTTCTGATCGTTTTGAGGCTGTGGTGCAAATTTTGTTGATTTTGAACTTTCCTTGCTGCCAGCTTGGGATCTGAGTTTCTTGGGGGTGCTAAATCAGTTATCACACATCCATCCGCTTTCCACCTTTCAAAATTTTGTCGCTGTCGTTTCCTCTACCGCTTTCCCCACACTTGTAGGTTTAGAACAAAACTCATTTATTATCTTTCACACGGGGATTGGGGAGGGAAAAAAATAGATGTCTGTGTTCATATCACCTTAACCTGGAAGGGGCCTCCACCCCTTTCCTTTAAAACTTAAAATCCCACAATCATTGTTTAATATAAAGGTGAGCCCTGCTCCTTGTGGCTGGCTTCTCTGTAAGGCTTCTGGTGGCTGCTGCATGCACCAGGGCCTCCGAACTTTCTGGCTTTTCAGTGATGGGGGCAGCTGCTAGCAGGGAGGGTCTGGCCCTGCTAGATGAGCGTGTCTTTGATTTCCTTCCCGAAGCCCCATCCATGTATTTCTGGTAACTGACCGCCAGAGCTTTGGAGGTGGGCTAGCAGGTTGCAGAAATGTGGGCCACCCTTCACACAAGCACGGATGTCCACGCAGGGGAGCCGGGCTCTGCACAGGAACAGAACGGGTTCCAGGAGCATACATGGCAGAGCAAGCGGCTCAATCATCTCCAGGGGCCACTGTTCACCTTGTTGAAACAGTTAGCTCTTTGTGCTGTGCCAGGGCTGTGGTCACCTTCCTGCTTCCCGAGACCTGCACAGACTGCAGCGGACCCTTGGGCAGCGTGGCTGCTGGCATAGACAAGAGCTCCTCCACATGCGGCTCCACAGCTGGAAGAGGAAGCATCTCTTCTTGAAAATACCTTTTTCGCTGGAATTCTGCAATACCACACTGGCATGTTTTTGTTTTTTCCTTACTTTAATGGCCACCTAATCGAAAGCAATCATATGGAATGGTTGGAGTTTTGTTTTTGTTCTTTTCTTTTGGAGTGTTTTCTAAATACCAGGACCTAAGATAATGGCAAACAATTAAGGAACAAAACAGACAACTTTCTGTCCTCACAGAGCATGTGTTTCCCTTTTTCTTTGCTGGACTCTTATCCTTTTCCTGACTGCTAAGTTATGTAGGGCCCCAAGGTTTGGTCCTTAGATTTTTTCTGTACTTTCTGAGTTGCACCGTTCAGTTCCACTGCTTTAAAAACATCTATAAAATGAGAAGTCCAAATCTCATATAACACTGCCTACTCTACATTCTCAGTTGATATCTGTAGTGGGCTAAATGGTGGCCTTACAAAAGATATGTTTATTTTTAATCCTCAGACTCTATGACTGCTATTTTATTTGGAAAAAGTGTCTTTGTAGGTTTAATTAAAGATGTTGCAATGAGGAGATCATCCTGGATTAACCATATAGAACCTAAATCCAATGACAAGTATCCTCATAAGAGAGACACAGAGGAGATGATAGGCACAGAAGAAAAAGCAACGTGAAGATGGAGGCAGAGACTAGTGTGATTTGACTACCCGTCAAGGAATGCCAAGGAATGCTGGCCATCACCAGAAGTTGGAAGAGACAAGGACCATCTTTAATTAAATCTAAGTGTATAAATATGTGTTTAATTATAATTAAACTACTAAATAATTAATTTGAGGACGTTTTCAGGATATAAAATCAATATACAAAAATCAATTATATTTCTATATCCTAGAAATAAATATTCTGAAAATGATACTAAGGAAACAATCCATTTATGATAGCATGAAAAAGAATAAAATACTTGGGTATACTTATTTTTTTAAAGGAGTTGATTTCTTTTTTTTTAAATTAATTTATTTGTTTTTGGCTGCCTTGGGTCTTCTTTGCTGTGCCCGGGCTTTCTCTAGTTGCGGCGGGCAGGGGCTCTTCTTCGTTGCAGTGCGCAGGCTCCAGTAGTTGTGGCTTGCAGGCTCTAGAGAGCAGGCTCAGTAGTTGTGGCACACGGGCTTAGCTGCTCCGCGGCATGTGGGATCTTCCTGGACCAGGGCTGGAACCCGTGTCCCCTGCATTGGCAGGTGGATTCTTAACCACTGCGCCACCACGGAAGCCCTGGGTATACTTTTAACAGAAGAAGTGCAAGTCATGTACACTGAAAACTACTAAACATTATTGAAAGACAGAAGATTTAAAATAAATAGAAACACATCCCATGTTCATGGGTTGGAAGACAATATTTTTAAGATGGCATTATTCCCCAAATTGTTCTTAAATTCATACAGAGTTAAGAGAATCCTAAATCAAATGAGAATCCTAGCTGTTTTTTGGCAAAAACTGACAGGCTGATCTTGAAATTCATATGGAAATGCAAGGGACCCTGAATAGCCAAAACAAACTTTAAAAGAAGAATGATGCTGGAGGACTCACGTTTCTTGATTTCAAAACTTACTGTGAAGCTACAGTAATCAAGATGGTATGGTACTGGCATAAGGGTAGACTTACACATCAGTGGAATAGAATTGAGGGTCTGGAAATAAACCCTTACATTTATGGTCATTTGATTTTTGCCAGGGTTACAAAGACCATTCAATGGGAAAAGAATATTATTTCCAACAAATGCTGTTAAGGCAACTAGATATCCACATGGAAAAGAATAAAATTGGACTTCTGTCTCTCACCATAAATAAATGGTAACTAAGAATGGAATACTGAAATGTAACAGCTTAAATGATAAAACTTGTAGAAGAAAACGTAGGAATAAATTTTCATGGCCTTGGGTTAAACAACACACAAATGACAAAAAGAAAAGTAGATAAATTGTACTTTATTAAAATTTAAAACTTTTGTGCTTCAAAGGACACCATCAAGAAAGTGAAAAGACAACCCATGGAATGGTAGAAAATATGTGCAAAACATATATCTGATAAGAGATTTGTATTCAGAATATATAAAGAACAACTCAGTAACAAAAAGACAAATAACAATTTTAAAATGGGCAATGAATAGACATTGTGCTATGCAAAATGATGGCCCTCCCAAATCTGCCCGTATCCTAATCCCCAGAACCTGTGAATACACTAAAAAATGTTGAATTGTACACTTTAAAAGGGTAAATTATACAGTATGTGAATTTGATCTGAGTAAAGCCTTTTTCTTTTTAAAGAAATAGTTCAATGAGTTCCCATGTATTCTTTACCCAATTTCATCAATTGTTTACATTTTTCTTCATTTACTTTTTCATATTCTTTCTCTCTATGTATATACCTTTCTGAAACCATTTGGAAATCATTTGGGATGATTGTGGAATACTACTCAGCAATAAAAAGTTAACATGCATGAATCTCATAATAATTATGCAGAGTGAAAGAAGCCAGACAAAGAAGAGTATGTACTGGATGTTTCCATTTACATAAAACTATGGAAAATGCAAATCAACAGGGGCAGAGAGCAGATCTGTTGTTGTCTGAGGGATGGAGTGGGAGGCTGAGAGGAACAAGAGAGAGGGATTACAAATAATTATCTTGATTGTGGTGATAATTTCAAGAGTGTATAAATAAGTAAAAATTTATCAAACTGTATACTTTAAATATGTACAGTTTATTGCATGTCAACTGTACCTCAATAGAGCTGTTTGAAACTTTTCAAGTTGTACACTTTATAAATATAAGCAGTTTATTGTAAGTCAATCATATCTCAAGAAAGTTGTTAAAAGTGTCAGAAAACAAATGAAAATTGAAAAAATACTTCAAATCATAAGCAAAGGGCTAATTTCCTTGATATAAAGTCTCCACCAAATCAATAAAAAAATAACAAAAAGCACAATAGAAAAGTGAGTAAATGATATGATCAGATCATGAAAAACAAAATATAATTGGCTCTTAAACCTAGACGGTACTCAACCTCACTCATAAAAAGAAAAATTCAAATTAAAGCACCACTGACACTGCTTTTCCATTCTTAATGGGGCAGATAGCAACAAATTTCATAAAACACTATGTTGACATGAGTTTGGGGAACCATGTAGTCTCCCACATAGATGGTAAGTGTATGGACTGCTGCAACATCAAACAAGGATACATTGATAATATGTATTTAACTGCTGTATCCTTCCAGGTGGTAATTCCACTTCTCAGAATTTTTCCTATAGATAAACTTGTGTAAGTGCAAAATGACCTATGTTCAATGTTATTCATTAAAGCCTTATTTGTTGTCAGGAGTTTCCTGGCGGTCCAGTAGTTAGGACTCCGTGCTTTCACTGCAGAGGGCCTTAGTTCCCTGGTGAGGGAACTAAGATCCCACAAGCTGCGTGGCCCAGCCAAAAAAAAAAAAAGCTTTATTTGTTGCTGTTAAAGACTGGCAATAAAATAGATGGAGAGATATACATCTTCTTGGATTGGAAGAATCAACATTGTGAAAATGACTATACTACCCAAAGCAATCTACAGATTCAATGCAATCCCTATCAAACTACCACTGTCATTTTTCACAAAACTAGAACAAAAAATTTCGCAATTTGTATGGAAACACAAAAGACCCCGAATAGCCAAAGCAATCTTGAGAATGAAAAATGGAGCTGGAGGAATCAGGCTCTGTGACTTCAGACTATACTACAAAGCTACAGTAATCAAGACAGTATGGTACTGGCACAAAAACAGAAATATAGATCAATGGAACAGGATAGAAAGCCCAGAGGTAAACCCACGCACGTATGGTCACATTGTCTTTGATAAAGGAGGCAAGAATATACAGTGGAGAAAAGACAGCCTCTTCAATAAGTGGTGCTGGGAAAACTGGACAGCTACATGTAAAAGTATGAAATTAGAACACTCCCTAACACCATACACAAAAATAAACTCAAAATGGATTAAAGACCTAAATATAAGGCCAGACACTATCAAACTCTTAGAGGAAAACATAGGCAGAACACTCTATGACATAAATCACAGCAAGATCCTTTTTGACCCACCTCCTAGAGAAATGGAAATAAAACCAAAAATAAACAAATGGGACCTAATGAAACTTCAAAGCTTTTGCACAGCAAAGGAAACCATAAACAAGGTCAAAAGACAACCCTCAGAATGGGAGAAAATATTTGCAAATGAAGCAACTGACAAAGGGTTAATCTCCAAAATTTACAAGCAGCTCATGCAGCTCAATGTCAAACAAACAAACAACCCAATCCAAAAATGGGCAGAAGACCTAAATAGACATTTCTCCAAAGAAGATATATAGATTGCCAACAAATATTAGTCATTGAAAGAATGCTCAACATCATTAATCATTAGAGAAATGCAAATCAAAACTACAATGAGATATCATCTCACACTGGTCAGAATGGCCATCATCAAAAAATCTAGAAACAATAAATACTGGAGAGGGTGTGGAGAAAAGGGAACACTCTTGCACTGTTGGTGAGAATGTAAAATGATACAGCCACTATGGAGAACAGTATGGAAGTTCCTTAAAAAACTACAAATAGAACTACCATATGACCCAGCAATCCCACTACTGGGCATATACCCTGAGAAAACCATAATTCAAAAAGAGTCATGTACCAAAATGTTCATTGCAGCTCTATTTACAATAGTCAGGACATGGAAGCAACCTAAATGCCCATCGACAGATGAATGGATAAAGAAGATGTGGCACATATATACAATGGAATATTACTCAGCCATAAAAAGAAATGAAATTGAGTTATTTGTAGTGAGGTGGATGGACCTAGAGTCTGTCATACAGAGTGAAGTAAGTCAGAAAGAGAAAAACAAATACTGTATGCTAACACATATATATGGAATCTAAGAAAAAAAAAAAAGGTCATGAAGAACCTAGGGGTAAGATGGGAATAAAGACACAGACCTACTAGAGAATGGACTTGAGGATATAGGGAGGGGGAAGGGTAAGCTGTGACAAAGTGAGAGAGTGGCATGGACATATATACACTACCAAACATAAAATAGATAGCTAGTAGGAAGTAGCCACATAGCACAGGGAGATCAGCTTGGTGCTTTGTGACCACCTAGAGGGGTGGGAAAGGGAGGGTGGGAGGGAGGGAGATGCAAGAAGGAGGAGATATGGGAACATATGTGTATGTATAACTGATTCACTTTGTTATAAAGCAGAAACTAACACACCATTGTGGAGCAATTATACTCCAATAAAGATGTAAAAAAATGAATTAAACATGATATTTGTATTTAAAAAACAGTATGTATAAATAAAGTAACATTTTGTTATCAATGTAAAAAAAAGAAAGACTGGCAATAATGTAATTGCCTGCGCACAGGAGATTGGTTAAATAATTATACTTTAACTGTTGAATGTAGTACTGTGTATTGGTAAAAAAAGAATGAGAAAGCTTTATTTATTTATTTATTTTTTTGTGGTACGGGGGTCTCTCACTGTTGCGGCCTCTCCCGTTGCGGAGCACAGGCTCCGGACGCGCAGGCTCAGTGGCCATGGCTCACGGGCCCAGCCGCTCCGCGGCATGTGGGATCTTCCCGGACCGGGGCACGAACCCATGTACCCTACATCGGCAGGTGGACTCTCAACCACTGCGCCACCAGGGAAGCCCTGAGAAAGCTTTTTATATGTTGGAATGAGAAAATCTTATCTGAAGTGAAAAGAACAAGGTGCAGAACAGTGTATATGGTGTGCTGCCATATGGATTTAAAATAAGTCTCCAAATGCATATTTGCACAATATACATAAGACTGTACAAGTACATATTTGCCTCTGGGGAGTGGTTTGAAGAAAGGTTTGGGAATAAGTCTTTTCCCTACCTCTCTTTTATGACTTGAATTTTAGATTATTTGAATATATTTCCTTCATTTGAAAAAAAATCTCTCGATTGTTGATACTAATAAGCCCCTCTGGGGCTGCCAAGGTTTTCACTCATAAACAAATTCATTTTGTCTTCCCCCCAGTATTTAAAAAATAAGTTTATTTTTAATCCAACATTTCTGGGTGCTTTGTAGCAGAAACTTATTTCATATTTTCAGGTTACATAGTTCATGATATTTCTAGATATTGAAGTCCTCATTATTTCTTACCATGTTTCTGGAGGTGGAAGCTGGGTGAAAAAGGTCTGAACATTTTTTTTTTTTAACACTTTGGAAGAATATTGCCAAATTGCTCTTGAAAGATTATACCAATTTACATTCTCACCTGTAGTTAATGGATGTGCCCCTTTTCTTGAACTCTCATTGGCACTTGTGCAATCATTTTCTAAATTCCAATTTTATGGGCTACACTCATATCTCATTATTTTAATTTTCATGTTCTAAATTGTAATGAGTTTGAACGCTTTTTCAAAGTTATATTGGTCACTTGAATTCTTTTTTTAAAATCTTTTTTGCTTTTTTAATTAAATAAGTAAGACATTGATTTCATTTTCACAATATATGATTCAAACTATATGGAAATATACAAATATATGTTAGTATATGGTGTTAGGTAAAGAATCTAACTGTATTTTTCCACAGTTAACAAATTTTTTAAGCTGCCATTCATTAAAAATCTACTCTTTCTGTATTGATTACAAAAGTGCTTCACTAATTCTAAATTCTCAGATGTGTCACAGAATTTAGAATCTGTTTCATTAACCTATCTGTCTAGTATCAGGCCGGAAGTACATTGTCTAGTTATTTTTGCCTAAGAGTTGTAAATCCATTCTTGACTCTTTTGCTGCCTAATTCTGGAATTGGAAATTTAAATCTAGTTACATTAAATTTATAAATGAAATTTAGGAGATTTGAAATTTAACAACATTAATTCATCTTGTCTGAGAACAAGTTATTTTACTCCATTCATTTACCACTACTTTTATATTCCCCAGTAAAATTTTGTATTTTTCTTTATGTCAGCACTGCATATTTCTTGTTAAGCTTACTCCAAGGTATTTGGAATTTATAGCCCCTTACTCACTGATTAGATTACTTTATGGTGCTCTTTCAACTTTGTGTCATATTATATCAGCATCCCTCAGTTCCCCTGCCGTCAGAGTAGTTGATGGGAGGTTCGAATGCCATAGGTCTGATGGATAATATTTATTCTCCTTGGGCTTGAATGGACCACCTCTTAGTCTCCATTTATGGCCTGTAGAGAGTTTACAGTGACCCTCTGCTGGAGCAAGGACCAGGATCTGTAGTAGCTCTCCTTCATTTACATAAACAGCTAACTGGTTGGCTGCCAGCTTTTTAGTGCCACCCCACAGAGAGCTCACCACTTGTGCTCCTGATACTTGCTTGGATATCTCATTCCAGGCACTTCCTTCCTCACAGGGCTTATCCCCACCCAGGGCCCCCTGAACAACCCTAGAAGAAAGTCAATTGCTTGTTTCCATTTGACCCCAGAGAATTGTTCCTATATTGATTAAATAACCATTTGGGATCACAGAACATACAAATGAGCCTGGTTCTCAATCAGAAAATTTTAAAAAGAAAGAGAAAAACAAAGATAATAGCCCTTTTCTATTGAAACTCTCTATACCATGCACTTTCCAAGTGTTTTGTTTAAAGGTAAAATAAAATTTTTTATTAAAAAATTTTTCTTTTCCATTTCTTTCCATTAAAGAATTGTGGTAAAATACACATAACAAAATTTACCATCTTAAACATTTTAAAGTGTACAGTTCAATAGTGCTAAGTACATGTACGTTGTTGTGCAACCAATCCCCAGAACTTTTTCATCTTGCAAAACTGAAACTCTATACCCATTAAACAACAGCTACCCACTTCCCCCTCCCCCCAGCCCCTGGCAACCATCATTCTGCTTTGTTTCTCTGAGTCTGACTACTCTTGACACCTCATGTAAGTGAAATCAGACAGTATTTTTTTTTTGGAACTGGGTTATTTCATTTAGCAGAATGTTCTCAAGGTTCATCTGTGTTGTAGCATGTATCAGAATCTCCTTCCTTTTTTTTTTTTTTGCCACGCCATGGGCGTGCATGATCTTAGTTCCCTGACCAGGGATCGAACCTGTGCTCCCTGCAGTGGTGGAAGCGTGAAGTCTTAACCACTGGATTGCCAGGCAAGTCCCTCTCCTTCCTTTTTAAGACTGAATAATATACCACTGCATATATATATCATATTTTGTTTATCCATTCCACCGTTGATGGACATTTGGATTGCTTCTACTTTTTGGTTATTGTGAACAATGTTGCTATGAACATGGGTGTATATTACCAATTTCTCTGTGAGACACGTGCTTTCAATTACTTTCTTTTAAAAAAATTTATTGAAGTATAGTTGATTTACAATGTTGTGTTAATTTCTGCTGTATAGCAAAGTGACTCAGTTATATGTATATATACATATTTTCTGTATTCTTTTCCATTAAGGTTTATCACAGGATATTGAATATAGTTCCCTGTGCTATACAGTAGGACCTTGTTATTTATCCAACCTATATTCAATTACTTTCTAAGTGTTTTACTAGATTTATCTCATTTAATCCTTACTACAACTTTATCAATCAGGTATTACTAATATCTCAGTTTTACTGATGTGAATACTGAGGCGCGTAGAGGCTAAGTAGATAGCTAAGTAGTGGTAATTCTAGAATTCCCATGTTTAATACCCCACTATACTGTTTTGCAAAAGAGACATCTAGGTATCTTGCACCAAGAAATGGAAAATAGAAATAAATACTATGTTTGCATTGGCTATTTATAAAGTAAGAAGTAGACATTACTTTTTATTATTCATCATATTCCAAGAACAATACAGTACAAATAGTATTCAGGTTATTTCTATTCCAACAGAATAACTTAGAAAGTTGAGAGCTATCCAGATAATTCAGGATAACATCCTGATTTTGAGTCACCCATTCGATTACTCAGATAATTGCTTTGATATGAATAATCTAATAAGATTATTTCTTTTTTTAAAAATGTATTTATTTTATTTATTTATCTTTGGCTGCATTGGGTCTTCATTGCTGTGCGCGGGCTTTCTCTGGTTGTGGTGAGCGGGAGCTACTCTTCGTTGCGGTGCGCGGGCTTCTCACTGCGGTGGCCTCTTCTGCTGCAGAGCATGGGCTCCAGGAGCATGGGCCTCAGCAGTCGTGGCTTGTGAGCTCTAGAGCACAGGCTCAGCAGTTGTAGCGCGTGGGCTCAGCCGCTCCGCGGCGTCCTCCCAGACTAGGGCTCGAACCTGTGCCCCCTGCATTAGCAGGCGGATTCCCAACCACGCGCCACCAGGGAAGCCCAAGATTATTTCTTATTTTCAAAATTAAACAAGCTGTCAACTTCCTGTCTGTGTAAACACAGCCATAATGAGGTAGATATGATGAAAATTAAAGAAGGAAAAGGGATGACTGGTCTGTGAAAATCTCATGAAATGGCTCCTTGTTTAGACTGTAAGGATCGATAAGCATTACTTTTAAGGTATATCTTATACTAAAATATCCTATATAATGATTTGAAATATTATTCTAGAAAGCAAAAATGAGCCTGAACACCAGATTTTTCATAGTTAAACAGGCAGTGTGGAGTAGGGAAAAACTGGTGATGGAGTCATCCCATGATCTGCATTCCTGTATCATTGGTTTGATGATGTCTTAACTTACTTACATATATTCCCTATATACTTTTGCAGTATAAATTCCAAAATCTCATGAGAAATGTAAAAATATGTTCTGGGGAATGTTTTTGAATGAGTTGTCTATAAAGTGTATGTGGGGGTGTATTGCATATATATTAATTTTGTTTTCATTTTTTTCAACTTAGCTGAACATTAAAATTATCCACCTTGTTTCATCATCAAAATACTGCTATATTCTCAGGATCAAGGATACATATGTTTTATTTCCTGCCCTCCAAATTAAATTATTTGAGTTGTTTTTCTAAGCTATACTGTATTTCATTTCCTTTTAGTTTTTTTTTTTTTTACCACCAGACATTTTTTCAATTGCTGTAAAATTTATACCCAACAAACACATTTCTTTAAAAAAATGTAAAATCCTTTCTAGAAATAGAAATCACTGAATACTTTTTTCACAAAATCATCCTCAAGATAGATGGAGAATGTTTCACTAAGTCCGATGAGTTTTGGTTGTACAGTGATATATGCCACAGTGGATAAAGAAAATATTTGAGGAAATTTTAAAAATGGCCTCAATTTAAAAATAAGTAAAGGGATATCATACTGTGGAGGGAAATACAGAGATTAGAGCTGAAGTTTTCATGATTATTACTCTACTTTGGTCATATTTATATGATGGGATTTTAGGGTGAAAGTATTTGTATCTCATCATAGGGATGTAGGTGATAATATTGTAATAAGGTTAATAGTAAGGCTTCTTCTGGCTACGTGACAAAAACCCAACTCAAATTTGTTGAGATATAAATGTGATTTTAATTGCTCACTGAATCCTAGACAGGGCTGAACAGACAAAACTGGGGCCTAGGCCTTAAAACCAGCTGGAATCAGGACTTCCACTGCTGCCACTAACTCCGTCTCTTTCTCTGAAAGTCTGCTTCTCTCTTTCCCGGCAGACCGGATTCCTCCACATGGCAGGAAGTACAGCCCACTGAAAACTTCCTAAACTTTCCACCATTAACCACTGTAGCAGACGCTGTTGCTGTCCTGGCTGTGTCTCCTTGGCCCATCTATGGGGTCATCTACAGTTGGGGAATTTCTCCCCTACCTGTCCCAGGCTTCCTACCTCTAGCATCTGCATCATTCTGCCTGAGGACAGAGGCTGGGGGAGCGCACTGGGACAGCAGGTAGGGCAGACCAGAAGTGCCAGGTGGTTAATATGCCCAGGAGTAATCTTCAGCCAAAGAGGGGTGGGAATTGGTGCATAAATATTTTACTTTCCTCATTCTTTGGGAGGACAATTCTGAGTTTTGTTTTATAGGTCTCTTAGAGGGTTCCCAGCAGGACTCAACACCTTTTATTATTGCTTTCTTCCTTTCCCTGTCTCACTTCACACTCTCTTACCATGCTTCCTGGGATCATCTCCCAGATAGACTACTTGTACCCAAATCCTTGTTTCAGAATCTTTTTTAGGGGGATCCAGACTGAGACAACCACCAGAGAGTAACTGATTTAGGTTTCCTTTGTGACCCAGTGCAAAAATCATAGATTTAATTCTTAGATTGGCCCATTCTGGGTCAAACGCTTACCCACGGGCCAGTCAGTAGTAGCCATGGGGACAGGGACATGGTAGCTATCACGTGGGTAGACTAGGAGATAAAGTGCTCAGAGTCAAGGCTAAAGTGAGTGGAGAGAAAGAGCAGATCTAAGATACAGGAGAATATCATTTATACAAGATAGGATATATGTTGGGATGATACCTTGGTTGGGTATATAAAACAATGGGTCTTTACCCATAATGTAGTTAATAGCATGTTTTATAAAATGTTTGTTCTGAACCAATTTTGGCAGGGGGTAGCTTTGTCTTAAAATAATTTCAGACTTACAAAAAAGTTATAAGAATAGTATGAGGAACTGTCAAATACCTATTGCCCAGATTTACCAATAGTTTATATTTTTTCCTATTTCTTTAAAATTTTTTCTTTTCTTTTTTAAATTGAGGTATAATTGACATACAACATTATATTAGTTTTCATAATGGTTTTATATTTGTATATGTCCCATTTGTTTTTATAATATTCTCTACTTACATATACATACATACATATATAACCACATATGTTTTTATATGTATAGATACATACACTGTATGTATGTGTAAAAATATATATTTATATATTTTTTTCTCTGAACCATTTGAGAGTGTGTTAGAGATATCATGCCTCTCTACCCTTAAATACTTCAGTGTGTTTTGCTAAGCATAAAGAATTCTCTTGCATAATTTAAGTGCAGTCATAAACTCAGGAAATTTATTATCGATTTTATACTATTATCTAATCTATAGTCCATATTTGAATTTTAGCAGTTAATTCAATAGTATCCTTTATAGCTATTTTCTCCCTAGTCTAAGATCCAATCAGGGAGCATACACTGTGTTTAATTGTCAAGTCTCTTTACTCTCCTTTAATCTGCAACAGTTTCATCAACATTTCATTTTCATCAACCTTGTTATTTTTGAAGAGTAAAATCCAGGTGTTTTAAAGAATGTCCTTCACTTATAAAACCAATATATTTTATTTTATTTATTTTTAAAATTTATTTATTTATTTTTGGCTGCGTTGGGTCTTCATTGCTGTGTGGGCTTTCTCTAGTTGCGGCAAGCGGGAGCTACTCTTCATTGTGGTGCATAGGCTTCTCATTGTGGTGGCTTCTGTTTGTTTTGGAGCATCGGCTCTAGGCACGTGGGCTTCAGTAGTTGTGGCACATGGGCTCAGTTGTTCTGCGGCATGTGGGATCTTCCCAGATCAGGGCTCGAACCCATGTCCCCTGCATTGGGAGGCGGATTCTTAGCCACTGCACCACCAGGGAAGTCCAAAACCAATATATTTTAAACTAGTGGGTATGTGGGAAATGGAGAGAGAGAGATAGCAGCGAGCCAGGTCTCCTCAGATAGACTTGATAGTCTTCTCATTATCTCTGAAGTGGTTTCCATTCTACCTTATATATAGCTCTGGATAGATTAAACATGAGAGAGAATATTCATTGGTTTAAGCTAGACAATGCAGTATTATTGGAACATGTGGATATAATCAAAGTGTCAGTGATGAATTCTTCAAATCATTCTTTTTCCTTTTTTTTAAATAATACTGTTCAAAGGTGGTCTCTAACCAAAACTTCTACATGGAGAGTGGATATGTGGAACATATCATAGAAATTTATAGCTGAGTGGAGCTAGATATATTACTTAGTGCATTTTACAGAATAAGAACTTCAGGTTTACTGAGCTTAAGCAATTTGACTATGTTGGTCAGTGGAAAGCCAAGATCAGATCCCACATCATCCTGATTCCTTGCCCAGTGCTCTTTTTTACTCTGCCCCAAGTGATAAAAACTATGCTACTCACTGTAGTTGTCATCTTGAATCCCATTTGTGATTTGCTGGTAATCTAATTTTCAGTGTATTCAATTCATCTTTTTATTAAAAAAAAAAACAAATGAAGCTTTACCAGGAAAGTTCTCACTTTAAGGGCTACTACTTAAAATGCATTTCTAAAATTAGCAGCTATTTTGTACCTCAAAACATTCATTCTGCCAATAGAAATGTTTTTATAACCAAATGAACAACTATTTTGATACATTATGATGTCTAAACTCATATATTTTAGTTTTGTTTTTAAGAAGAAAATGGAGTCTCCATTAATTGTTCTAATTTAAGAACAATGTACTCCAGAGGAATGCAGATCCATTCCTTTCGTTAGTGACAAAAATTGAATATAGAGCTCTCCCTTCAACAGGGAGAAATGGTTGAAAGCCAGTCTGGTGTAGTGGGAAGAGCATGAACCCAGATCAGCCAAATGGAGTTTCAGAGTCTGAGCAGTCAGGGGCTTCCCTGGTGGCGCAGTGGTTGAGACTCCGCCTGCCGATGCAGGGGACACGGGTTCGTGCCCCGGTCCGGGAAGATCCCACATGCCACGGGGCGGCTAGGCCCGTGAGCCATGGTCGCTGAGCCTGCGCGTCCGGAGCCTGTACTCCGCAACGGGAGAGACCACAACAGTGAGAGGCCCGCGTACCGCAAAAAAAAAAAAAAAAGTCTGAGCAGTCAATACTACCAGCACGTCTTGGGAAAATTCAGTAATTTTTCTGAGCTTCAGACTCCTCATCTGTGTAATGGGAAAAATAATATCAATTATTTGACTTTCTGGTACTGTAAGTACATACTCTCCAGGATGACAGAAATGTATCTTAAAGTATTTGACATGGCGGCAGTGCTCAACTGTGATTAATTTCAACTGGGTAATTGCCCAAGTGCTGTGCTATGAGTAGGTACTAAGGAGCGTCCGTATAGGGTGAGGAAGCTGGTCCTACCAGCTGGTGCTAAAAATAATTCAAGACTGTCATAAACAGTCCATACAGTTCTCCCCTGAACTTGCTTTGCCCCAAGCTTTGGGGTTAACAGCACAGTATTATCCTCCTCTGTCCCACTTTTCTGGCGGGTTAGTTGCATTAAAAAACAAAACAAAACTTCTTTCATTCTTTAAAGCTACTCCAGATTTTTATTTTCACCAGGTTTTACCAGCATAGAAATGTCTTGGGGCTCCTTATGGTAGGGCTTGTTCTGCGTTCTCTTTGAGTGGCCATTGCTGTATTTATGTATTCCTTTCTCAGTTGAAAATATGACCCAGCAATTCCCTGGCGGTCCAGTGGTCTGGACTCGGTGCTTTCACTGCCATGGCCAGGGCTCAATCCCTGGTCGGGGACTAAGATCCTGTGGGGCAGCCAAAAAAAAAAAAAAAAAAAGTGTATATATATTTTAATATATATATGTATATATATAAATTTCAAGCATAGAGTTGCTTGAAATTTTAAAGAAACTCTGTGTTTTTTGTTTTTCTATTAGTTTTCTCATCTCTAAAGCAAATTGGTAAAATAAATTTCATTGTCTTTCATAGGAATATTTTTAAATTTTGTTTAAAGTCAGTCATGCCAGGCTAGGCATGAATTACAAAGGTCTGAAAAAGGGACCTATAATGGAAACTGCAACTCAACCATATAATGCTGGTATTGCAAATATGAGGCTGAAACAGATTCAGTCACCTCTTGAATGGTTTTCTCTCCTTTCAAGTCCCATGGAATTGTTCCTCCCTACTCTTCTCTTCCTGTTTGAACAGAAAAGATACCAAGAGTAGTACCAATTATCTGTATGAATCAGTGCTTTTGAGCTTGACAATTTTCTTGGAAAAACATTTTAAAAGAATTTGCCTAGCACATGAAGATGATAAAATGGCTAATTTGGGAGGAACAGGGGAGGTCACAGGTCCAGTTCCCACCTGTAGCAGGCATTCCCTCTACAGTCTAACAGATGGCCAGCCAGGCTCTTTATCATTCAAAATGATAAAATAAATCACTTTAAGGAAAACGGTGAATTTTTTTATATTGGGTTCCACAATCCTTTCCACCTCATTTTTTATCATTGTCTTCCAGACACAGAAAATACAAAATGAAAGCAAACTAGAATACTGTGTTTAAAAAATCTGTATCTATACAATAGAAAGAAGACATTCATTTTTATTGCATTAATTTTTATTCTTTATTCTGTTGGTGCATAAACATACATAACACACGCCAATAAAGAATGTATAATACACGAACACACGCATGTTCGTATACTTTATTTCAGACCGCCTCAAATTATTTTTGTAAACAACATTTAAAATATTACATATATAAAAATGGGGTGGTGAGAAGGCCGAGCATGATAAGGGGACTGAACATTTTACAGATGGCAGGCACGTGCTAGACACAGCAGAGCCTCAGTCCCAGGTGTGATTCGCGTGGTTGTGCAGGCAGCTCTCAATCATGAGCTGCACTGAGCTTCCCTTTCCTGGCATCTCTATTTCAAAAAGAGCCCAGCAGGTGAAGGGAAAGCTGTAACAGCTGAAAACAGAGCCAAATATGATAGAAAGTACTAGTAGTAGATTTTTGATGGCATATTGTAAGCTTTATTTCTTGGTAGTCGTATATAGCAGGGAATTTCCTTTTCTGTCTGCTTTTTTATCTGTGTCTTGGGAGACCCTTTGATGATCAGCCCTGGTCCGACATTGCGCTTTCCTGCCAAAGACCACTGCTCAGGATGGGCGGCAGTTTCCGGAAGTGCCTCATGTCACACACGGCTGGTGCTCGAGGTGGAGGAATGACAACGATGGCCTAGAGCCGGTAGGGCACAGCTGTCTGTCACATAGTAAACAGCGACGGCTGCCGATCAAGGCTGGGCTGGAACACATGGCAGGCTGCAGGGACAGAACAGAGCCGCTGAAAATTGAATCCTTCCTCCCAGCTCCTGACCCTATCAAATCGCAGAGCAGGAGTTTTCTTACGGGATTAAGAGTTCCTAATTTTTATTTTACTCCACACATTTGCTTTTGATTTTACTCAGAGGCACCAAAAGAAGGCCTGAAAAGCAAAGGGATTGGTATTTCAGGAGTTTGAGTGCAAAAGTCTCTACTGAAACGTCCCTTATGCTGACAGAATTTAATTATATTTTCCACAGCTTAGTGGCTACATTCAGAGTGAATGCTCTTATGTCACCTATTACTAAGCATTGGGTCTACCTTATGGTTACTGTTGATTATATACCAGTGTCAGAAAAATGAAAGATTAAGGTCATTACATGTTTAGCACTTGCTTTCAGAGATGACTAGAAAAAACCAAACTCAGTGGCTGCAGAAATGAAATGTTTAGTCATTCCTGAGCACCGAAGTGGCCAGAGCAGCCTATTTTCTAGGTTTTAGACACTGACTACTGTCAGGACCCAAGAAATTCTAGCTATTAGTGCTTGCTTAGGGCTGTTCCACCTACGTACAGGGCGATTCTATCCATCAGCCACGGTTTGTTGACGATTCTTTATGTGCCAGGCACTCTACCAGCTACTGTGAAGAATTACAAAAGAAGCAGAAGACACACATTAAGTCATAAACTCTTGGGGACTTTAAGATTTAATGAGAGAACCCGAGGAAACACAAATAGAGACCTGTAAACATAACAGACAAAACAAAAACCATCTCTCTTCCCTACAGTGTACTTGGTGCCTTTAGTAACAGAGGTGTTACTCTTCTACCAAGGGCACTAGTAGTGTTACTAGTGGGTGTTCAGGAAATAAAACTCTTTTTAGTACTTTTCCTCTCCTCTAAAAGTGGTAAAGGTAGTACTATAGTTTCAAAGTTCCTAATTCATAAAGTATACAACAGAGCTTTGATGGAGGAGTAGCGATTTCCCAAGTATCAGAAATGATGCCTGAATTTGGCAAAGAAGTCAGTTCCCATCACGTAGTGAACATGCTGATCTGGAACTAAATGGCCAGAATCCTATGCATAGGATTCTGAGGCTAGACTTTGTGATTCCATGGATCTAAACTAAGACCGTCAGTTTAGTTAGTTCACTGAAGAAACATTTGAGTGCCAACTACCTGCCCAGTACGCTTTTAGGGGATTTAAGAATGAGTAACAAAGAGGCCTTTTTCTCAAAGAGCTCATAGTGTAAGTGTATGTGGATGGCGGGGTCGGGGGCTGGGAGCGAGTCTGGGTGGAGAGCAAGTCAGCAGAAAGTTGCATTAGCAAATGGCAATTGCTATAATGACTTTTATTTCCTGTTATTGGATTTAGTAGTGGGGTATGGATGGTTGGTAGCTGTACTTCTACTACAATTTCTGGAGGAAGTGCATTGTGAATTATGGAACTGTTGCTGGATATAAGTGTTGAGGGTCAGAGGATTAAGGAACAAAAAAGAGTTATGCTTACTGATGGAATTCTAGTATTCTGAGGGCGGTGAAATTCTCAGTCATGACCGTAAGGTGGAAGAGAGTCTGTAACGACCACTGTCAGTGGCTAGCCAATTTCACCTCCGCCTTACTATTACAGTAACTACTGTGGCTAAACTCTGATGGACTGAATGTTTTCTGTGGCAGTGTGGGCGGGCTGGATATTCCAGAGAATTAATGGCCCCTTTCCCAGCCCCCAGTTCCACCAATAACTGATGGGAGTAAGTGCATAAATACCCCAGTTCCTTTGCTCCCCCAGTGGGATAATTCTGAGACTTGACCCACAGAGTTCTACAGAGTGATTAATTGGCGGAAGCATTTAGGTGAGCCTAGACAGTTGGTAAGAGTAATTATATTAACCCCTGGCCATCCCCCAACCCTCCTTAACCAATCCAATTTTTCTTTCCTTTGTTGGATCCAAACAGAGTAAGGAACTTCCACAGGTGAACGTCCATAGATGAATATTCATGTTTTGAGGGCTAGTCCACAGACTCCTGATGAGCAAAGCAGATTTTCAAATTTTTTACACGTTAACTGGTCAAGTAGTTTTTTTTTTTTTTTTTGCGGTACGCGGGCCTCTCACTGCCGTGGCCTCTCCCATTGCGGAGCACAGGCTCCGGACACGCAGGCTCATCGGCCATGGCTCACGGGCCCAGGCGCTCCGCGGCATGTGGGATCCTCCCGGACCGGGGCACGAACCCGCGTCCCCTGCATCGGCAGGCAGACCCCCAACCACTGCGCCACCAGGGAAGCCCACTGGTCAAGTTTTATACCATGAAACCCTCTCGGCTACAAATACAGATAGATCTGCAGTGGGCCAGTCTATGAGTTAGCCTAAATGAGGCACTCATTCATTCAAAAAATATTTATTGAGAATCTACAATATGCCAACTACTATGCTAGGCATTGTGTAAAACTATGAACAAAGTAGATCTAGATTCATCCTTTATTAAGCTTTGAATGCAATGCTTATAGAGATGGCAAGTAGGAAAGGGTGGCCAAAGCTAGGAGGTACACAATGAGTATGGCACACAGAAATGCAGAAGCCACAGAAGGGAGAGAGTTATGCCCATGTAGCAGTGGGAGGGGAAAGTAAGAGACACAGAAGCAGAGACAGAGAGTGGCAAAGACATGGTAACATTGGGACTCTAGAATGGGCACCCCACAAGCATACTGATGAGATGGTGGCAAAGTAACTGGGTTGGAAGAACTTCATTGGTTTCTGAGGGACCACCCAGTTCCCAAACTCCACTGTTTCTGAAAGCTGGCTCTGCTGTAGGCCTGTCTGTCTGTGTCTTTGGGGTCTAAGATCCTGGTTTCTTATTTCCTAGTGTATTATTATGATTATGATTCTACAACAATCCTTCACTAAGTAAGGAAACTTGTGATGAATTCTTTTTCATTTTAAAGTTGATTAACACAGAGATTTGAACATGGAATTAAATTCTCACTTTTAACTGGTAAGGAAACTGAGGCCCAATGAAGCAAAGTGATTTTCTGGTGAAGAGAAAACCCTGACGCCAAATTCACAACATTTTAGATCTATCAAGAGCAAACGCTAACAACCTTAATTACTGTGAGGAGGCCTAGAAACAAGGAACAAGGATATTTCTTGGGTAGCCAGCATCCTAAACTGGCCTTCTATATAGTTTCCAAACATATTAGACTCATTATGTACGTTTTACTAAATTTGCACTGGTCTAACCCACATTTTTCAGTGCCATTCTAGTCTTCGTATTTATTCTTTCATTTTGTTTTGTACCACTCCATATTTTTTTTAAGCCAATAGCATCAGCATCACCTGGGAACTTGTTAAAAATGTAAATTATAGGGCCCATCCCAAAGCTACCGAATCAGAAGCTCAGGGGTTGGCGCTCAGCAGTTTGTTTCGATAAGCCCTCTGGTTGTTTCTGATGGCATTTTAGTGTTTGGAAATTACTGCTGTAGGCTAAGAAAATGTCAGGATTCACTTGCAGCAAAAGTTCAGAGTGTGCCTACAGACTCCCAAGAAAAAATTTTTAAAAGAAGAAACGCTATAACCTTTGAAAAAGTAATCTCTCTGTTTGATGCTTACTAGGCCTATTTTGCTGTTGTTGTTGATAACAATGATGTGCGTTTGTACCTGTGGGTGTGTTTCAGTTCTAAGTACATCAGTTCCAGTGGTGTGCTAGGAAATGTTTAACAACTGGCTCTCTGGAAAAAGAAGAGACCTCACTTATAGGACTTGCTTATTTCTGTCATGTAAACACTCCCACCATGGCCAGTTTCAAGGTACCACCATGACATCACTGAAAATGGAGCTGGGGAGAGATCTGGAGTCAGGAAGAGATGATCATAGTCAACTCTCAAAAGTACTGGCTCTACCCATCAATTTTTTTTTTTTTTTTTGCGGTACGGGGGCCTCTCACTGTCGTGGCTTCTCCCGTTGCGGAGCACAGGCTCCGGACTCGCAGGCCCAGCGGCCATGGCTCATGGGCCCAGCCGCTCCGCGGCATGTGGGATCTTCCCAGACCGGGTCACGAACCTGTGTCCCCTGCATCAGCAGGCGAACTCTCAACCACTGCACCACCAGGGAAGCCCTCAATTTTTTTTTAAATTGAAGTATGGTTGATTTACAATGTTGTGTTAGTTTCAGTTATACAGCAAAGTGATTCAGTTATCTATCTATCTATCTATCTATTCTTTTTCAGATTTTTTTCCCTTACAGATTATTTCAAAATATTGAGTATAGCTCCCCGTGCTATACAGTAGGTCCTTATTGATTATCAGTTTTATATATAGTGGTGTGTACATGTTAATCCCCAAATCCTAATTTATCCCTCCCCGCCTTTCTCCTTTGGTAACGATAAATTTGTTGTCTATGTCTGTCTACAGACATTTTGATTCTACACATTTAAGCATAAAACCCAGGACATAGCTGTACTTACATGTTTGGTGAATGAATTCTGAGAGGAAACTAAAGACATAGAGCTGGAATTTTATCTTTTGGGTAGGGAAAAATTTAGTGTGATTGAAGCCTTTAATTAGCATCTCAAACAATTCTTCCTTGATTTTAATGACTTTCACAAAAGTAATAACAGAAAGAAAACTGAAATTAAATATGTATTTATTTAAAATATATTCTTTAAATAGCTCTCTTTATGATCCACTGCAACAAATCAGGCAATTTAAATACAGGGCATTTTCAACATAGCACTTTATGGCAATAAAACACTTTGCAAATCAATTTGATGGTTCATCCCTGCAACCTCAAGAGGCAATAGCTATGAGCTCCCAATTTTTACAGATGAAGAAAGTAAGGCACGAATAGATCTTCACTTTCACATAGTGCATTCATAGAAAAACTGGGATTAGGAGTTGAGGCCTGGAATTTCCCAGCCACAGTTTTTTAGGTTATATTTTCTGAAATGTGAATAATTAAAAATGAGACTTTAATTGTATTTGGTCTACAGGAGTGGCTAAGATTTCTGTACCAGACTAAGGTTCACTCTGATGCTTGTCATCTGCCCCCACTTTTTTAAAAAGTATTTTATTTACTTATTTGGCTGCGTTGGGTCTTAGTTGTGGCATGTGGGATCTTTAGTTGCCTCATGTGGGATCTAGTTCCCTGACGAGGGATCAAACCTGGGGCCCCTGCATTGGGAGCTTGGAGTCTTAGCTACTGGACCACTAGAGAAGTCCCCTACCACCCCCTTCTTGCCAGCCCTGAATTCCCATAGTCCCTGCTGAGAAGCACCTTGGAGGACCAGTTTCCTGCAATATTCCTAAACCCATCCATCCTCCAAACCATAGCTGGCTGGATTAGAGCTGGACACCAGATCCACAGGTGGGCAATCAGTGGGTTGGCCTGTGACCTAAACAAAACAAGACAATCATACTCCTTTGCTCCAGAACCTGGAATAAAGAAGGATGAGAAAATTAGCGTGGGAACTGAAAGTTAAAACTTACGATGTAAAGGTATGCTGGAAAGGCCATGGTGGATTGTGGGTAAACTGAAGTTATGAGATAGCAAAAAGAGTAGAACGTTTTGCTTAGAGAATCGATATAGTGATCAGATTAGGAAGCAATTAGTTAGAGAAAAGAGAATAAATAAATGTTCAGGAAAAAAATACATAAGAAACAGACCACGTAACAGCTGGAGAGGGGGTGAGATGGAGACAGTAGTCCGTTCGTAGGGCTGCTGCAGTGCCTGACAGCTTTCCAGGTTCTATCCACATATACATGTGTAAGTTCTGTTGCACGGAACTGGAGCTCTGCATTAGTGACTTAGCCCAGAGGGGGTTTGCAGTCTTCAGGTAACAAGAAGTCTGGAGGCAGGTACTCAGGGCTGGAGCGGCGGCTCCACATTATGACATGCTGGGCTCCTCCAGGTTTCCTCTTCACCATTCTTTTTTTTTAAAAAAGTAAATTTATTTATTTATTTTTGGCTGCATTGGGTCTTCGTTGCTGGGTTTTCATTGCTGCATGCGGGCTTTCTCTAGTTGCGGTGAGCAGGGTCTACTCTTCGTTGTGGTTCATGGGCTTCTCGTTGTGGTGGCCTCTCTCTTTGAGGAGCATGGGCTCCAGCGCATGCGGGCTTCAGTAGTTGTGGCACGCAGGCTCAGTGGTTGTGGCTCACGGGCTCTAGAGCACAGACTCAGTAGTTGTGGCGCATGAGCTTAGTTTCTCTGCGGCATCTGGGACGAGCGATCAAACCTGTGTCCCCTGCATTGGCAGGCAGATTCTTAACCACTGAGCCACCAGGGAAGCCCCTTTTCACCATTCTTGACATGCAGCTTTCATCCTGATATCTACCATCTCATGGCCTCTGGCATCATATCCATTTCCATGCCTGCAGAAGGAAATGATGAAGAGAAATGTGTTTACCATATGTAAATATCAGGAATTCAAAACTTCTGCTTTTATCTTATTGGTCTGAACAGTAACATGGATTCCTGGCCGCAAAAAGGATAGGAAATAGAGTGTCTCTCTCCCCGTCCTTCTCTCTCTTTTTCCCTCCCTCCCTCCCTTCCTTCCCTCCTTCCTTCCTTCCTTCCTTCTCTTTTTCTAGCTTAGCACATTGCTTCCAAGGACAAAATTGAGAGTCCAGTTAACAAGGAAGAAGGGGAGAATCGGGTAAGCAACTAGCAGTGTCTGCCCCAGCATTGTTATACCTAGACCCCTACCATTTGGGTAACTTGAGTAGGTCTTAAACTAAATTAGAACCAGCATGGAGGTAAGAGGTGCTTGGTTGGTCCAGGGGGAGGTATTTTGGCCATCAGCCATCATAAATCTGCTGTCTCCTACTTTAAGCAAATATAGCTGACCTGTCCAGAAGAGTGATATCTTGAAAACCCCAAAACATTAACTGCTAACAACAATATGGTTTGTTAACAAGTTATGTCAAACTAAATTCATGACTTAAAAATTTTTTTTGGATTAGATTGAAAAGATGGGGAAATGCTATAGATATGGTATCTTGCTTTCAGTAAGGCATTTAATAAACTCGATGTCATTGCAAAATGATGGAGACATTTAACTTGATGGTGGTAGAGTATCTGGACTTAAAACTGGTTAAATATATTTACCCATTATGTTGACAAATGGATTAATATTAACCCAACAAGAAGTCTTTAGAGGTGAACCAATAGACTCTGCCCTTGACTTTGTCCTGTTCAGTATTTCTGATGGTGGCTGGAAGAAGAGAGAGACATTCACTGACCCAAAGCTGAACGAGAGCTGTTACAATGGGTAATGGAATAAAAATACATGGATAGAGTGGCCTTAGGTTCAAAGGACTCAGTCACACAAATACAGCAGAGAGGGGATCTGGCTTAATAGCAGCAGTTTGTGGGAGAAAACACTTACAAGGACTACATTCAATCCAAGTCAACTGTGATGATACACAGCTTGCTTGCCCCTCTCTCCCTTTATCTACCTCACTTAGCATATCCACAACCCAGGTGAAATCCAATTCTTACTACACTGCACTTGGACTTGTGCATCTGAAAGTGGCTGGAAAAAAATACCACCACATTGGAAGTCCTCATTTCAAATTCATGACCAAATAGGCCCTCAGTGCTGCCAGTCCTAGAACTATATAAATGCTCATGATGCACTAGGACTTTTTAATGTTTTGCTCTGCTGAAGGAACACTTCACACATTCTCCTCTCTCCTCAAATCCTCAGCATCTCCTCCCTTATCCTCCTTTTTAGCTGATGCTCAGGGCTTGTACTGAGATGGGAAAATTGAAGCAATAAGGAGAGAACTTCCACAGATCCCACACCACCGTGTCTACCCACCCACCAGCATCTCCACCCACCTACTCTTGCAACAGAATTATCTACAGCGCACGCCTCTGTTTGTGCACTGGATCCCACCCTTCTTGCCTCCACAGAGACATTACCCAAGCAATTCTCCTTTCCTCATCTCTATCACCAATTATTCTCTCTCTGTTGGGTAATTCCCATCAACTTTGAGATGAGCTATTATTCTGTGAACTCTTCTAGCCCATGTGATCTGGGAACTGTTCCCCTTCCTCCTTTTCCATGGTTGTTTCCCTGGCCTTGGAGAGTTTCCTCTTCATAGACACGTGCTGATCAGTCCTCAGCTGAGGCCCCTCTAGAAGGAGCACCTGCAGATCTCCAGAGCTTTTTCTCTGTGCATCTTCTCAGCTCAGCTATTCTGCTCTGTGCCTTGCACTGCCTTGGCCTCCCAGAATTCTCACCTCTGTCTTCTCAACTCAGGAGAACCTCTGAGGTCTATCTGGTTTCTCTCTCCACATGCCATGGCCAGGAACTTTTTTCAGGCAGTAAACTGGGTCAGGGATCACTGTCCCTTGCTGCTTGTTTTTCAATGTCTGAAACAGTTATTTCATGTATTTTGTCCAGGTTTTTAAGTGTTTAAGGAGGGAGGGTAAATCCAGTCTCTAATATCATGGCTGGAAGCAGAGGAAATGGGGCTTGTGCCTGGACCACATCCCCTCAGCATCTCTTGTCTGGGTCAGCACTGGTGTCTAGGTGGTTAAATCCAATTTTCAGTCCTTGCTGTACTTGGCCTGTGGGCAGCACTTGCTACATTCGATTGCTCTCTTTCCCTTGACGCATTCTGTCCCTTTGGCTTCCAGGACAGCATATTTCTTTATCTTCCTCTATTGCACTGGCTGTTCCCTCTCAGTCTCCTTTTCTGGTTTCCACTTTCCTCCCACAACCTCCTAGTCTTTGGGCTCACTCCTTCCCCAATCACTCCGGGCTGATCTCCTCTAGTCCCTGAGATGTGCCCCAGTTTAGGTCTACAGCCCAGACTTTCTCCCCACCTGGAGACATGCACGCTCACCTCCCTGCTCTACACCTCCGTCCTTAGGTGTAGTTAACAGCTCAAACTCATCACGCTCCAAGTCCAACTCCTGCTTTTTCTCTCTAAGCTCGCTCCACTAGCAGCTTCTTCAACTCCTGGATACAACTCTACCTTTTTGATTGTTCCAGCTAAAAACTTGGCAGTAATTGACTCTCCTTCTATCACACCTCATATCTCATCCACCAGAAAACCCTCTCGACCCTACCCTTAAAACATACCCAGACTCTGACCCCGTCTCATCTTCACTGCTGCCAACGTGGTCTGAGTCACCATCCTCTTTCTCTCACCGTTATTGGCAATAATCTCCTAACTCACTTCCTCTTCAGCCTGAGGAGGGGGTAGTCTTTTCTCAAATCAGCATCCAGAATGATCTATTTAAAATATAAGTCGGATTATTGATTGTCTTCAAAATCCTGCAGAGGCTCTAGATTTCCCTCAAAGTCAAGCCCCCTCCCCCCCGCCCCGCGCCCGGCTCTAACTGACCTGCCGGTTGCCTCCAGGAACTTCCTCTGTAACTGCTCTCTCCCTCACTCCCTGGGCTCCAAGCCACCGTACTCACAAACCACATTTTGTTCTGGGAACATGCCACGTGCATCTGTACCCGGCACTGCTGGCACACTGTTTTCCTGATATACCTATGTGTAGTTAACTCCCTCACTTTGAGTCTTTGCTCAAATACCACCTTCTCAAAGAGGTCTACCCCGATGAAGCTGTTTCATATAGCACCCTTCCTAACCCTCCCAATAATGGCTGTGAAGAAAGCAAACGCAGTTTTTGGCTACTTTAGTAGAATCACAGTTTCCGAGCAAAGGAATGTGTGGTCACATTGTGCTCTGGAGTAACGATAAGAGTTAAAATTTTGGAGCACTTACAATGTGCTTTACATACATGGTTATACCACATGTTCACAGCAACATTATAAAGTAGGTCTCTGATTTTTCAATGAAGAAAAAGGGACATAGAAAGTTCCAAGTCGGGACTTCCCTGGTGGTCCAGTGGTTAAGACTCCGTGCTTCCATTGCAGGGGGCACAGGTTCAATCCCTGGTCAAAAAAAAAAAAAAAAAAAAAAAAAAAAGGTTAAGCCAACTTCCCCCATTTACACAGCTAAGAGCTGGTAGAACTAGGATTCCAACTCAAGCAATTGACTCCAGAACCCATATTTTTAACCATTCACTAGAGCCAGAGTGTATCTAAAGCACAGTGACTGGATTCCAGAAACCATGTCGTGTGACAGAAGGCTGAAGGAACTGGTATTTTTCCTCAGATAAGAGAACATTTATGAGCGCGTGACGTTTTCCTAGTGTGTGAAGTGGTGAGGTGGAAGGATGAAATTTTCATATTGCTGTAGAAGGGGAAACCTAGAGCTTGTCATAGAGACAACACAGAGAAGCAGATTTTAGACTAATATTAAGAAAGAACTTTGTAACCATAGAGTTGCACCGAATTAATATGCTCTGCTATTCAAAGTGACTACTTTCTTATCGCAAAAGTTTATGCAGACTTGGATGACCATCTCTCGGGGGTAAAGTTCTTCAGGTAGAAAGTTGTCTTTCTAACTTGCAGATTTTGTAGTTCACCTGTCCTTTACCTGGTGGCTTCCTTAGACACCCAGGTCAGTACCAGGGAAGGACAGTGTGAGACTGCTTCACCAGTGTGGGAAAAAGAGAAGCAATGAATTCCCGTTCACACCCACCTCCATTCCACAGGCACCCTGCAGATGAGGGCGGGAGCACTGTTGTTTCCTGAAGGTAAAATTGTGTTCCCAATAGGAATGCAGTGGGATTAAGCTCACATTCCTTTGTCCTTTGCCCTTATTTGGAAATGGGCACATGTTAGTTGGACTCAGAGGAAAACTCGTCGTTGCTCAGGCTGGAAGGAACATGATTAAACAAATCATCTAGCTTAATTTGAAAGGTACTCAGGGAGACACTTCTGACTAGATGTGTCAAGAGAGGGCATCTCTGGAGGGTGAATGAGCAGGAAAGGGTTGGAAGGATGGTGTTGAAGCAAGAATGGGAAGCTTAGAGAACCAAACCCCAAATTTCCCTACTTCACAAATCTCCAGAGTGCTGGACCTCCTCTGTTCCTTATCCTTAGTCCGGCATGGCATGGGTACTGGCCAGATCTGGGTTCTAACCCTTACCGGTTGTGTGACTGGGGACTAGACATTTCATTAGCCCCCGAGTCTCAGTTTCAGCTTGTTGATCACCACCCACCTCAAAGGGCTGTTTTCAGGATCAAACAGCAGAGGGACAAAGCTAAGTGTGGTTTCATTGCTCAAAAATGTTAGTTCCCTTCCCACTTCTGCATCCAGGGAAGGGAATCTTCTAGAATTTTGCTGCTCAAAGGGTAATTCCCAGACTGTTACTAGTCCATGAACTGTTTGCTACCGGTTAGAGATGAGATTAGCAGCTTGATCTAGGCCATATGTTAGGTGCACTGCTTCTTTCATCCAGGAAACCTACTGAAAAAAACAAAGTCAGCTGAACTGAGCGGTGTTTAGTGACCTAGTCCTTATGTTCTGTGCAAGTGCCTCATCTCATTGTGGACCAGTAACAAATACTCCATGGACCAGCACTTGCAGTAGCACTGTATCCAGTGACATAATAAATATTCAGGACATAGTGAGAAGGACCTAGAAGCATAACTGCCTGGGTTCAAATCCTGATTCCACTGCTTAGTGATTCTGGGCAAGTTACTTATCTCCTTGTGCTTCAATAACCTCATCTGTCAAGTGGGCATATAAATTGTACCTCTGAGTTAATTTGTGTGTAACCTTTAGAACAGAGACTGGCACAAAGTATATGTAAGATTTTGCTATTATTATTATTATTTTGGGGGAAACTTTAAAAGTAAGTTTTGGTTTTATAAGAACTAAGGCGGTTTGTTTTCACTCTATTATAGATTACGTACCCTTTTGTGGATCTTTATTTTTTTGTCCTTCTTCTTCTTTTTCCTCCCTCCCTCCCTCCCTCCCTCCCTCCCTCCCTCCCTTCCTTCCTTCCTTCCTCCTCTTTTCTCCCCTCCTCCTTTGCCTCTTTCCCCCTCCCCACTCCTCTCTTTCTCCTGTTGAGATAGATGACATCATGACTTTTTCTGCTAGCACTAAAATTATATTGAGCCCTTGGTGAGTTCACTCATCAATGTTAATAATATTTTGGAAGCTTGGCTTGTAGAGTGTTGTGACTTAAAGTGCTTATCCTGGGAAAGAAGATCTCTACATCATTTTTTTTCAGGGAAGAGTAAGAGGTTTTGTGGTTTGCCTAAGGGAAGCAGATTTACTGACCGCTCTCATTCCCTTTGATTAGGATGGTGATCTCTGTTCTTTTGACGCTGCCCACCTGACACCAGCTCTTCTCCATATACATAGAAACCACCAAGGGGCTTCCCTGGTGGCGCAGTGGTTGAGAGTCCGCCTGCCGATGCAGGGAACACGGGTTCGTGCCCCGCTCTGGGAGGATCCCACATGCCCCGGAGCGGCTGGGCCCGTGAGCCATGACCGCTGAGCCTGCGTGTCCGGAGCCTGCGTGTCCGGAGCCTGTGCTCCGCAACGGGAGAGGCCACAACAGTGAGAGGCCCGTGTACCGCAAAAAAAAAAAAAACAAAAAACCACCAGGGACAATCTTTTGTGAGTTGGTTCCAAGAATAACAAGTACATTTTCACATTTGTAAAATAATAACACACAAGGAGTTAAACACTTTTGTTAAAAAGTAAAGCAATTCTGCAGTGTTTTAGGGCAGTCAGAGTGCATAGCCTTGTGTATCTGTGTACATTTCTGCTAGATACTTCAACTTCCTAATTCCGTATTCTTCCCCGTGGTCAGCTGTGAATAATACCCATCTCTGCCATTCAGTCAGTCTCTTAGACAACCTATTTTTATATATTGTCATCTTGGAACAAAACTTCAGTTACTTGGCTTGGTTTGCTTTTCCTGTGTATGTGTGCCATTTGGATGACATTGTCCTAAATTTTAATTCTTTCTTGTTTTCATTCTGTAAATGATTGAAGAATCAGCATTGCATTATTTGGGGACATTATTTGTAGAATAAGAAAAAGCATTCACCAGATGTCCCCACTCCACCTGTGTCTTTCCCTATCATGTGAGGCAGAGATTTGAACTCTACTCCAGGGAGTTCTCACAAATAAGTTGATTCTTATAATGACATCACTGGACTTGACAACAGACGTCATCAAGCCATCTTAACAATGACTCTGTGTGTATTTTTAGAGAAAATGGAGTTGTCGATGTGCCAGCTGTCACCCTTCCGCTTTGTTTTCTTCATTCCCACATCTGATCTATAGGAACTTCTACCTACACTCAAAGACATGGCACTTTATCCTACGAATAAGTGTGCTTTGTGGGGTCACTTCCAATCTTTCCCTTCACACCAATCCCTTACTGTTGTTACAGGGCTAATTTCCAAGTTTTAGAAGCTGACAGGAAGTTATTGGAATAGATTTTTGCTGCTTTTTGAAATAAGCTCTGCTGGCTTCTCATGAAGTTTAGCTTTAATGATGCTGTGAACGTGATCACTAAGCAACTAAATACTTTTTAAGAGTCTGCTCATTGGACTCTCAAAACCACATATTTCTATGATTCCTGGTAATAATTCAAACTAATGTTAGAATCCAGAGTACCTGAGAAGCAAAACAAGACAATTTTAGCGATGAAGGATAATGTTAGAAAACTATACTCATTTGGAAGTTGTGTCTTAATTTCTATTCATATGCCTTCACAGAAGGTTCAGATGAGGCCAAGGAAAGAAGTAGAAATAATCCTTTTTTATAAAATAAGTTTTTTTCCATGTGTGAAATGAAGATAGCGCTTGTTCATGAGTTGAAAGTGCTTTGAGTAGGGACCCTAGGAGTATGTCTTCCAAATGGAAAACTGCGATAATTGAGGCACGACATTAAAGGACATATTGGCTGTGCTCTGAGTGGAGGATCTGGTTTGACTCTTCAGCACAGTTGCACCCATCGGACAATTGCTGAGACCTTGATACCTCTCTCCCCTACCCTCCACCCCCGCAGTTCAATCTGTCCGCAGGTCTTGATGACACTAACACATCAATTTCTTGAATGCATTCCCTTTGCTCCTCTCCAATTCTGCACCTTAGTCCAGGTCATGATTATCTCCAACCTGGGTAGATGCAATGGCTTCTAACTGATCCCCCTGTCTCTAACCCTCGCTCCATACTGAGGCAAGAGTATTCTTGGGAAATGCAGATCTGTGCCACTAACCTGTTTATAGACTCTTCCTCACTGCCTTCAGGGGAAAGTCCAGGTGTCTTAATTTGCTTAAAAAAGGCCTTCCAGACCTGGCCGTTGTAATTCTTCCAGCATTATCACTAACCACTCTGCTTCTTCCATTGAGCTCTTTTTAATTCTTCAGGCCTACTTTGCATTCTCACTCACCGCTTCCTCTGACAGCACCATTCTGTCCCCACTTTTCACCTATTGAACTCTCTTTCAGGTCTCAGCTGAAAGGCTACTTTATCATGGAGGCAGACCCTCTCTTAGATACCCGGCTGATGTTTTTCTTACATGTTATAGTCTCTACTAGACTATAAGCTTCATGAGGACTAGCTCTCACCTACTTCGTACCTAACGCAAGTGCCCAACACATCAGAAGTGTCCAACAAATACTCGTTACATGAATGAGTAAAATGATTTGCACATTGCCCGACATATAGTTAGCATGGGATGAATGGCAACTCTGCATCTACAGCTATGCCACTATCAATGCACATATACACATGCATGTGGCATGGTCAGTATCAATAAAATAGTCTTGCTGTATATAATAGACTCACAATGAAGACTGTGGTAGGAGGGATACAGTCTATTTATTTACTGAAATTATTGCAAGTGTGTAAATTGGCTCTCCACAGAAACTAGAAAATAATCTTACAAATGCACACATTCCGGTGCTGCTAAGACTTAAATTTGAATGAGCTTTCTGTGCAGGAGAGGTGGTAGAAGAGTACATGTGTGGTGAAATTTTAGTAGCCAGTATTATTTGAACACACACAGATGTTATGGTGAGCAAATGTTTAAGTTATTACTATTTAACACATACGCTTAGTACTGAGAGCTCACATTGAGGCTGAGTAGAGTGTATCGTTTTTTGTTTTTTCTTTTTTTGAATTTTTTTTTTTATACAGCAGGTTCTTATTAGTTATCCATTTTATACATATTAGTGTATATATGTCAATCCCAATCTCCCATTTCATCACATCACCACCCCTACCCCGCCACTGTCCCCCCTTGGTGTCCATACGTTTGTTCTCTACATCTGTGTCTCTATTTCTGCCCTGCAAATCGGTTCCTCTGTGGTACAGTGTATCATTTAAAAGGCGATGTCGTTCTTTGCCAGGTAGAGCTACATGTTCTGATACAGGAAGGGATGGAACGGGTTTACCTTTTGTTAAACCTTAGCTTTACTACAAAGCTCTTCCTGGCTCCCTGGTATATGTTGGCAGTTCATGGCATTAAAGGTGAAGACGATGGTAAAAGTGAGAGGTGAAGAGTGTGAAGTAAGTGAATGGACTGAACCGACTAACCCTCGGCAGCTGGCTTCCAGTTGCTACTTGCTCTCCAAAGGAAACAGTGGTATGCACGAGAAAAAACAAATCAGGGAGTTAGAAAAATGTGATTGTGACATTTGCATCACTTTCCATGATTGAAATGTTGAGAACTGAAAAGTGACTTTCCCAGCCAATTTCTCATTTTGATAAGCTCTGTTCCAGGAATAGCTAAGCCCAATGGAGTCAGGGAATGTAATCCCCTTCCTTTATTACTTTCTGATCTCAGCGTCAGCGGAACAAAAGGTATACGTTCAGAGGTTCTGTAAGTCCACAGTATGTTTTCTCCAAGGCATACCCGCCTCCCCCCCACCCCACCTCCCCGCACCGCACAGCTTGCGGGACCCTAGTTCTCTGACCAGGGATAGAACCCAGGCTCCCGGCACTGGAAGCTCACTCAGAGTCTTAATCACTGGACCGTCAGGGAGTTCCCCTGGCATACCCCCTTTTACCTCTCAAATAGAGAAATATATGTTTTCTTTTTTAAAAATTAGAATTGGAAAGATTTCCAAAGGTCAATGTATATCCGAATTGGATCAATATCATTATTCAGTCATTCTCTTGAGCTCAGTCAAAACCTCTCAACTGGACACCCCCTTTAAAGATTTTACTTTAAAGGAGATGATGCGTGTGCTGTAAGTATCTACTCTCCACGGCTCAGCCGTATTAATTCTGTGTTCATAGATGTGATACATCTTGCTCTAGTCTGTCTGCTGGCTCTTACTCTTCTCCTGTATCGTAATTATTCTAATGGCGTGGTATACGATTCTTATATGTGGCTTCAGCACCGTTAAGAGATGTGAGAAAGATGTCCTTTCAGAAATCCATATACATATGATCAAAATGAATAAAGTTAGCATACCTGATACCTAACTTGATGACCTAACTCTGGTTCCTAAATAACAGCCACATGGTGCTGAGAGGTGTAGAAGTCAACTTTCTTTCTCTTCTCTTCTTGAGTTCTGCATTGAGAGAGTTGAACAGATTACTGTTTTATTTTCAATTAATTAACTAATTAATTTTATTTATTTATTTTTGGCTGCATTAGGTCTTCCTTGCTGCGCGTAGGCTTTCTCTAGTTGCAGCAAGCGGGCGCCACTCTTCATGCAGTGTGTGGGCTTCTCATTTTGGTGGCTTCTCGTTTTGCGGAGCAGGGGCTTTAGGCGTGCGCGCTTCAGTAGCTGTGGCATGTGGACTCTAGAGCGCAGGCTCAGTAGTTGTGGCGCACGGGCTTAGTTGCTCTGCAGCATGTGGGCTCTTCCTGGACCAGGGCTCGAACCTGTGTCCCCTGCAATGGCAGGCAGATTCTTAACCACTGCGCCACCAGGGAGTCCCCCAGATTACTGTTTTAAAAAGCTGTTTTAAAACACACACACACACACACACACACACAACAGCATTTGTTTGCAACAGGGGTAATCATGGAACAAGGAAAGTATCCCAAGATGTATGAATGACTTGCTCACTGTACCCCAACAGTGACCTGATTGGAACTCAGATCACCCTGTTCCCTTCTGCTGCACTGGGGCTTTGCATATGGATCCACAGCTGGGGCCTGGGTGATTCTCCACTCACCAATGACACTTTTTAGACCCCGAAGGAATTTGGCCTCATGAGTTTAGCTAAGCCCACTCTTTGACTTTAGACAAAAGGTTTGAGATTATGTAAAATATCTTTATATAGTACTTTTCTTCCAAAGAGTTAAAGCTTTTTTTTTTTTTAACATATGTCATATTCATTTCCTTCTATTAATGATCTGATGAAAAGATAAACATGTTTTAAAATATAACTTAAACATCAAAGCAAAATCCCCTAAGGATTTATATATTTTCAAAATATATTAGGTATTAAAATAAGAGTATGTTAAATTTTAAAAATTAAGAAGGACAAAAATAATAGTATGTTAATATGCATATTATACAAAAGCATTTTCTTTCCTACTATAGGGAAAAAAGCATATACTCATGACATATATAGTTATACTTATTTTTTATTTTTGAGTAGTAGACAATTTACTGAAAGGATGTTTATGTAAATTTTAACTGTGAATATCTCTCTTCTTTTATCATTCTTTTTTGGGGGAGTTTACTTAAAAAATAACATCCAAAAGTAATAAAAAATACAAAACAATGAAAAATAAAAACAAATTAAAAAATGAATAAAGAAAAATTTTAAAAATGGAAAAAAACAACATCCACACCCAATGATTTGAATAAGAAAACAATTCTTAAGAATACGTGTAATGGGCATCCCTGGTGGAGCAGTGGTTGGGAGTCTGCCTGCCGATGCAGGGAACGGGGGTTCGTGCCCCGGTCCAGGAGGATCCCACATGCCGCGGAGCGGCTGGGCCCGTGAGCCGTGGCCCCTGAGCCTGCGCGTCTGGAGCCTGTGCTCCGCAATGGGAGAGGCCACAGCAGTGGGAGGCCCGCAAAAAAAAAAAAAGAAGACGTGTAATGGCTATTCATCATCCAGCACAGCTGTTATTTTATTAAATATCACAATTTTAAAGAGACACCGTCATCCTGGGACATATGATGCACGCGTGCATGGTGTTTAGCTGTTCTAGAAAGAGGCAAATCCCATTTTTATGGCTCCAGTTTTTAAAACCCAGGAAGACTTTACAGAAGGAGACTGACAAGAGGGACAGGTGGATATTGGCTCCAACTTGGTGACAAGCTTCCAACCTCAGCTGCATTCTTACAACAGGGGAGTGAAGAGCAGCTGGCAGCCTGGGAGCCACTGTTCTACAGATGGAATTCTTGTGGCAGAGAGAAGAATGTTCTCTCTGGCTCCCCATGCTTTATGAACAAAGAGCACAACTTAAAAAGAGATTGAACCTACTGTTTGATCTAAATGGTGCTTTATTCTGCCTTCTCTCTCTCCCATCTTTTGTATTATAGTCTTAGTGATTTGTGTTTAGAAAAGAATATTAAGTTTCCCCATTTATCATTAGTCAATGATTTCTCTGAATGCAGTATGTTCTTCTAAAGACCCACCCCTCACATTTGTGAGGTTTGGGGCAAGAATATAAATAAGGCCCACCCATCATATATCTAAATACACATCAGTTATAAATCAAATTAACAAACTGTTAAACAGGGGATGTTCTTTCCGCTAACCTGGACTTTCCTACCAGAGTAGGGACATGTAAAGGAAATCAGCCCCCTTCTCCCATCACTGGCTCTGTTCCATATAGCCGAGGGCTTCATGTGCACATGGTACGGATGCCCCAAATCACATGTCTAGGCTTCATCCACACCTCCTTGCCGAGAGCCGCCCCTTGGTCACCTTAGGACTAGAAACTCTGGAAGCAGATTGAGGACTATTTGGGCTAGGAATTCTGTGGTCCTAGAATTCAGAAAGTGGTCCAGAGGGGAAGCTTAGGCTCTGAAGGGGCACATCCCTCCACCTGCAGTAGGGGGAGGGTAGGTCCGGAAGAGAGCCAGAGAGGGGCCCTCATCAGCATGAAGCTCGGGACAAGGGCCATTTTCCCTGGGTCTAAGGACAATACTTTTCTTTGAAACCTCAAAGTCTATAATATTGTTCCCTCTATGTCCAGACGGGGAGGAAGACATTATGGCTAAGTTCTCCATTTAATTAAGCATGGTTAAAGCCGGTCATTATTCAGCTAGTGTTTATGGCCCATCTGCTCTCAAACTGCGAACAATTTCAGTAGAGACAAGGCAAACTCTTTACTGCTGCACATAAAATATGAAACCCGGTGGTTCAACATGGAGATCGTTCCTCCCTTGCATTTCTATAGGCTTCAGAAGGGTGACAGCAAATGTGGACCGTCCTCCTCATAGCTAGTTATATTTGACAGGACTTTGGTCTGAAAGGTAAGTGGCATCCATTATTCTAATCCTATAAATAAGGAAACCTGGAAAAGCCTTTCACTTTATGGTTACTTCAAATACACAATAAACTAGGAAAGCAGCCAGTAGTAGATGCAAGAGTTCTACCGGTGCTTAGAAATCAGTGAAATACAGATTGAGACAGAACACGGAACCAAAAAGATCTGAATGACATTGCCTCTCGGTATATCTAATAGAAATTTAAAAGGAAGAGCAGAGGAGGAATCCCCATTTGCATTATTCAGAGAATCACCCATAAACTAGTGGTGTGATGTAGGTGAAAAACCCCGCATAGCGTTAGTAGGAAAGCTAATGTTACATAGATTTTTACTGTAAGGTCCAGGGAGATCCAGCCAAGTGGAAAAATAGCTGAGTTATGATGGAAACCAGTCACCTAGTTAAAACTGAACAACCAGGTGTTTAGGCAAAGAATAGCCTGAGAGACTTGTTTCTTTCCTGCTGAACACAGGCACCCACTGTGAACACAGAGAAAAGGAATCTTTGTGACAAGCACAGAGGATGATAAAAATTGGTGGATTTGAATGTTTAAAAACTAACCTATGTCACAGGTCCATTCTGGGTTTCACGATATAGTCAAGGAGAGCTACATTTTGAGCTACAATTATGCTACATTCCTTAGAACAAACTTAGTTGAGGTGTTTGTTTCAGTACGGAGTCCATAGCAAGTCAGACTAGGATAAGTCTGCATAGATGCACTTTTCCTATATAATTATTTTCCCCTAAAGAAGAGTGAATTGAACTAAAAAGAGTGGATACAGATCACTCTCATTCCCAAATAAAAACCTTCGTGAATGTTGTGACAGTGAATAAGAGAGGTTCAGAATAAAAGATCATAGATTTTGACTTTAAAAGAATAGTATTTACCAAAAATACTAATAAAATTTGATCTGAAAAATATAAAGAGTATTTACATTCGTAAAAATGAAATAAATACTCATGAGTGGCTTCCTGTTGCTCTGGGAATAAAACCCCTGCATGACCAGGCCCCTCCCTGCCTATCCAGCCTCATCTTCCAAATGTCTCTGCTCTGCGCTGAGCTGATCACATTGTTACCTAACCTTCTCTTTGTCCCTCCAACACCACGCCTTTCTCTCTCACTCACAATTTCTGATTTGCTTCCTTCTCTTACCTAAACCCTTCTCTTTCCAGTCTCAACTTCAGTGTAATTTTCCCAGGGACCTTTCTCCGTTTACCAGTCTGGTTAGGGCTTCTATTGGACACTTCAATTGAAACACCGTAGCTTTCTTTCTGTGCAGAAATAAAAATTTCTATCATAGAATGATCCTGGCCTTTTCCCTCTCCACTACTAAAGAGCGTGCTAGTTTGTTTGGTCCACTCTCACACCTTGTAGGGGGATTTTGAGATACTGTGGGGGGAAAGTGGAAGTGGAGAAGACACCAGGGAGGTGAGAAACGGGGAACAAAGCAGAAATAAAGGACTGATGTGGCCTCAGGCTGGGGGCTGAGATATTTTGTGGTTTCAAGGAGTGAGGCAAGTGACGAGGAGAGGGAAATTGTGGATGTGTTGCTGAATATAAGTATGTCTTCCCTGGAGTTACCTGTTAGTTCCTGGACTACGTTCTTTGCAACAAGGCTGAGACTGGATCACACGTGTCCTGGTGTGAGCAACATTTCTTGCTGTGTACATTTGTGTAACTGTTTTATGCTTTTCTCTTCCTCTCTACCCCCAAGACCACAGGGCAGGGCGCATGTCCGTGTTCTTCAGAGCTAAATCCCCAGTGCCTAGGATAGGGTCTGCCCCATGGTAAACACTCAGTAAGTGATAACCGAATGGACAAATGAATACATGAACGTGTCAATCCATTCTGTTTTAGATTTCTAATCTCTAAATTTCACCCTTAGCCTCAGTGACAAAATTATGCTCTCCTCAGCCAAAGTTCTCTAGAAGATATTCTGAGCTGGTTTCCAAATGCCTGTCATTAGAAACTTTTAAAATAAGCTATTTTTTCCTCACCACATTTCTATGACATTAAAAGGTGCAGGGATTGAATATTAATACGATTCTTGTAATTGAAATGAAACTCACCCAATACTCATATTCTTTTCAAAGCATTAAAATATTTGCTGGAAGAATCCTATCTTGGTGCACTTGTTAGCTAAGAGTTTCTCTCTATTGAAGAACAAGATAAAGCCGGTGAATGTACATAATGCTGTCACTTACTGAGAACTTACTGTAGGCTTAGCAGTGTCGTATTGCTATACACAGGCTACATCATTTGAACACATAAACAATATTTTGAGGTAGGTGTTAGTTCCTGATTTTTACCAATGAGGAAACTAAGTTTGAGTGGCTCGCCCAGGCCTCCTAAGTTAGAAAATAGTGGAGCTGGGGTTCAAAGTTTAATGCTGGTGGGCGGCAACATTCATTTTTTAATTTTGAGAAATAAGCTACGTAACCGATTAAGAGTTTAGTTAACTTGTAATTATAACAGCAAATTGGAGTTCACAGTCTCGCTCTGCTTCTCTTTTCCAGAGATCACCTCCCTCATCCTGCCTCCAATCCACACTGTCAATTCTGGAACTTCCCTGCTATTTGCTACATGGCTAGGTAAAGACAATGCATAGTTAAAGTACTTCCCAAGGAGTCTTATGTTAGTTGAGTAACTTGACAGAAGTCCAAAACAGCACAAAAAATCCACTTTCAGCAAGGAATTTCTGGTTGTCAATTTAGTATACTAACTAGTCCTCTGGTTTCTGCAATTTCATCCTCTGTGTTATTAGTTCTCTGTGTTTATCTAGATCATCTAGAAATTTTTCTCCCCATTGAAAGGATCACCCTATCCTCTTTTTAAAGACTTATGGAACAAAATATATATATCGAGGCAGCCAAAAATTGGCCCTGGGAAAAAAATTGTTTATTGTTGTATGTACACACACACACACACACACACGCACACACCACACAGAGTCAATTCTTGTTATTTGTGGTAGCTGTTTTCAATAAAACTCTGAGTTACTGAATACTGAACCTAAGGGAAATATAGGGCCAGGTTCCTGTGAGCCTCTGGTCACATTTTCATCAACCAATCAATACAGAACTTTATTTTATGTGTGTTTCTGTTTAAAGATGCTTTATTTAATACGAAATTGACTTATTAACTTTGAACAATTTACCTTCACCCAGTAGTCAAGGGTTTGATTTCACACTGTTTGGTTTTCTTTGGACATGCACAATGAAACAAATGTTAAGAAATCTCAGACAGGTGAGTTTTAATGTTTGGGATAGAAAAAGTAAGCAAATGACTAGGGGAAATGTGCTGGTAGCATGAGTGGCCTGGAGATTTGGAGGAAAGAGGCCTGAGTAGGAATTTTTCACATGAATTATCACATTTTCCATATTTGACCCTCACCATCACTCAGTGGCTTAGCTAGAAAATAGATTATCTCTTTTTAAAAAGGTTTCTTTGAAAACAACACAAAACTGAGGCCCAGATAGGGTTAAGTAACTTACTAAGACAAAATGGCTCAGTAGGCTAGGCCAAGAACAGGAAACACTAGATTTTCCCCATAATTATTGTGTGGGTAAGGGTAGACCACTCTGCTATCTGTGGTTCATTTCCTTTTCCTCCTTGTGGTGTAAAAGAGTCTGAGAAACATACATTGAAAAGTTCTAGAAATCCCTTAGAAAAACTTTGCATAAAATATTAGTAACTTAGCTTTCTAGTCCTTTGGCTTAAGTCAAGACTCAGCTGAGGCCTATATTTCTTTCTGTCACCCGAGGCAAAAGCAATGAGAAAAGCAGGAGGTGACCTGGGAGAGAGTGATGTTGAGGGGGAGAGTCAGATGGAAGCAGGGCTGGAGTGTGCTCAGACACAGCCTCACCCTTGAACTCTCCTGGTAGTGTGATCAACCATTCCTGTTTGTCTGGGACTTGGTGGGGGGGATTCCCAGGATATGGGGCTTTTAGCGCTGAAACCAGGGAAGTCCTGAGCAAATCAGGATGAGCCAGTCACCCTTCTCTCTCTCTCTCTCTCTCTCTCTCTCTCTCTCTCTCTTTTTTTTTACACAAGCTAGTTTTAAGTTTTCTCTCCATCTTTAGAAAAGATCACTGTTTCTTCATTAAGAACCGCATTCAATTGTTGACTTGCATTTAGGGGCCATTGTATGAAAAACATGTATCTTAGATAACAGACTCATGCTCAGTAAGGTGAGATAGTATAAGAGAGTGTCAAGAACAGAATATGTCCTAAGAAATAGCAGATCTTACTGTAGCTCAAGCTTACATGGGGTTATAAATTCATTGAGAGGAACAGCCACAGAACTGTAGGCATTGTTTAAATTATTTATCTTTTTACCATCCCCACTCCTTACTCCACAAGCGTGTATAATTAAATTCACATAATTTAAATCCCTCCACTGAAAGAGGCATCTGGATGTAGAAGACTGATCTAACGGTCAAAGACCTCAGGGAATGTGAAGAGCGGCTTGGAGGTGAGCAGTTGTTAAAAACAAGTGTGACACACGTAAGATAGGAAACTTCCAATCACAGTTTTGGCTGAAGCTCCAAAGCTGAGAATAAAACAGTACATGCCCAGTCACAACCATGCACCAAGGTAGATACTGAATTGTCCCTTCAGGACATCCTATATGATGGAGGTCAATAAGCTAGGAGAAAAGATATTTGGCGAGAGCTTTGTGGTATGAGTAACCAGTTCTCCTGTGGGCGAAGGGAGCAGGTGTATTTGGGTTGTACACGTTCACACTGTAATCTACATGAGAGGGGCTTCAAGGAGCCCACCTGGAAACTTGACTCATGTCCCCTGGAATTGAGGATGCATGTGTGCTGATACTGACACACAGCTGAGAAGACTAAAAGGAAGAACCATGTACTTTCACTGACTGCAAGGAAAGGATGCATGAGTTTTCCTTTGAAGCAAGTGAAACCATTGGGATTGGGGACAGGGGAAAGGGGAACAGACTCAGCCTGGAGCCAACTTAAAAGTCATCTTGCCAAGAGGAATAGCTGGAGGGTTATGGAACCCCAACAGAGAGAGTCTGGAGTGTACTGCCAAATGCTCAGGGGATTAGAGTTGGGGTTATTAGTGACCAGCAGAGAAAAAGGCCCCTTCCTTTTAAAAATGTAGACTTCTGAGAAAACTTCAAAACCACTCTGCTAGAGAAAGTTCCAGCTCTAATCAACTGCCAAGCTCAGAGTGTTCCAATGTCAGATCACAATGACACCCGCCATCATAACCATCACTGTGGACTTACCCATAATACCCTCTTCCCTTAGTGCAGACCTTGGAAAGGTCAGGGGTGCTGACAGGATGCTGGGATAGAAGGAGGTGGAATTAGGAGGGAGAATAAAACTGACACTTACCATTTTCTCCCACTCTGTCCACCACACAAAGCCTTCCAGGTCTAAAGGGTTTTGAACTGGTAGAGGAAAGTCTCTATGTTAGATAAAAGTTGGAAATTTTGATGCTTTCACACTACTGGATATCTTAACTCTTCAAAAATAACTTCTTGGGGCGGACAGTGAATGGAGTCATGAAGAAAATGATGGAAAAGTTATAGGACCAGTTCACAATTTCATCCAAAGGATAGGAAGAAACTAGTTCTTAGATTGGATTTAAAGGGACTGTGTATGTGTGTGTGTGTGTGTGTGTGTGTCAGTGTGTGTGTGTGAGAGTGACAGAAAGAGAGAGAGAGAGCTAGCTCTACCGAGTTCGGCCTGTTTAACAACAGTTGGTGTTTACATTGTGCGTATTATGTGCCTGGCACTGTTCTGTTTCATGGGATAAATCATTTAATGCTCACAGCAACTCTATGAAACAGGTACTATTATTTTTCTGATTTTGCAGATGAGGAACTTGAGACCCAGAGAGGTTAAGGAATTTGCCCAGGTCACACACCCAATAAGTAGAGAAGTTGGGGTTAAAACCCAGATGTACAGCTTAGGAGTTCATACTCCTAATCACCGAACACTTTGCTTGTTCTCTGAGAAAAGGCTTACAAAAAGATGCTGTGGGACTCATAGGAAAAGGGTTTGTGAATGAGCAAGTTAGAGCAATGGTCTGGAAGCACCTCTTATGAAGTAGGAGGACGCCGATGGCCAGCACCTTGGAACTCCAACTGGAACTTGAGTGCAAGGTTATTGTGGGGCTGCTGTAGGTTTTCATCCCCAGAGGACTCTCAGGAGACCTGGGATGGGGGGCTGCCACTTCTGGCCAACAGGGAAGACTTCCTTAGACATGGGTCCATTGAAGGTCTTTCTTTCTGAATATCACCTGTTCTATTTTTTCCCCCTTTGAATTATTTTGCTTCCGCTCTGGCCCCCACTGTCTGGGCTCCTTTCTCTCCTGAGTCATCAGAGGGCTAACGTTCAAAGCCATTATTTCATTATGACTCTCCTTCAACTCCAAGACTGAACCTAAAATCTTTTCTGATTAAGTAAGTGCTAAGTACCATATTTCATGCATAATGCTCACCTTTGCATACAAGGACTCCAGACATCACAGTTCCAGAATGTGCCCCAAACTATTTGATCTGATTAATTATTCTAATAAAGATGTATTTCCATAATGAATTAGACATAATGGAGAATATATTAATGAAGAATTCTGTAGATACATTATTGCAGAGTTAAAATTTTCCAACCTTGAAAGTCAGTGAATACAAAGTCATAGTTTTCATGAACTCTATTACTCTCTCACACTTTTTATATCACTACAATATAATGAAAATTATTTCATTGCATTCACGCAAAATTTAATGTCAAAATAATGAGGTTGCACTGAGGCTTACTGCAGGAAAACTAAGAAACTTGAATCCTCTTTTCTTTGTCCATTCATTCTGGCCATACACCTAAAGTGCCCTATCCCATCCGGCCAGACAGCTGTGAGAAGAAGATGTCAGGAAATAGTGAGGAATCAGAGAAAGAAAGGAATATTGGGAAGTCAACTCAAAGTCACCCAGGAGGGGGCTGGGTTCTCCTTCTTTTCTACTCTAATCTCTCATCTTCCAACTTGGAGTTGAGTTCTTAAAAGGGTAAAACTTGGATAGGTTCAATACGAAATTCAAGTCTTTCTAAATTAATTTTTATTTCTATCAAACTAACATATGTACATAGTTAAAATGCAAAGGGTATAAAATCCCACATAACACTCTAAACTGAGTCTAAAATAATTCAGTTGGCTATAATATGGGATGGCAGTATTGTGAAGGTAGTAAAATAATTAGGATGAGTCTAGAACAGAGCATAGGAACCAATCACCAATCCATTCCATTATATTGGAATTCATGTTATTGGGAGGTGTGTCATCAATGGGTTTTCCCATAGTTTAAAAATTCATAAGTACAAGCAGCAATTCCCCCCACGCCCTTTCATACCCCTAGTTCCAGAGTGTAGACCTAATCCTCAACATTTTGAGCTGTTCCTGCTGGTATTGACGTTTACATCCTCAGATAATATTTTGGGGTAAATCAGATCAAATTACTGTGATATCTGAATATTACTCACTGAACAGTTAAGTAATATACCATAATTTTGGTTTCTTTTTGCATAACGTCTTTTATGAACTTTTACTTATTCATTTTATTATATGTCTATCCTCAATTCTTTCCACATGTGCCATGAGATCTGTCATATATAAATTTCATTTTCCAAACGCACAAAAATATCAGAATATCATCTCTTTATAATGTAAAGTTTAAGTTTACCTTCAGGGTGGCAATGAATCAACGCCAGGTTTGCTGCACTCTGGTGTTACACCACAAAATGAATGAGAAAACAACAGAGACCAGTCAGTTTTAGAATCTTATTCCATCAAATGATTGAGAAAACTCTACTGCTTGCTATATATTTTTACTACCTTAGACGAATTACTCTATATTTTTAGTTTTTGAAAGCAGAATAAATATTAAATTCTAGACTTGAAAGAGACTTCATTCATTCATTTGTTTTTTTTAAACAGATGTTTTCATCTGGTATTTTCCAACACTTATTCAACTATTTTTGATCTACCAAAATGGCAATTTCATGTGAGCCAAAGAACTGCTGTATGTCTGGCACGCTGCTAAGTGCGTAGTCAGAATAGTCTTATCCAGTCCCTCACTTTACAAATGAGAAGGGAAAACAAAGCTGGCTTGTAAAGTCCATCGATAAAGCTGTTATAAGAACAATAAAGAATAATACATTTCTAAGAGCTAAACAAAAATATGATTGTTAGCACGTGCATTGGAGGTGTAGTTTTACTTCCTGTGGATTTACAGTTCCTATGGCACTGTTTATTTTCCTGGTACTTTACTGCTCTAAATTTGAATATGTGGCTGAAGTCCTATGTCATAGGTACTTTAAAAAAATAAAAAAACCTCCCTAAAGTGTAAACAAATAAAAACTTTATACAGTGGGAGAATCTGAAAACCTGCCTATTTATTTTCATTGTAAGGCGGAAAAATCTTTAGCCTCCTGGGTAAATATTCATTATCTTAATTGACTTCTGGCTAGTTAAGTCTTCAGAAGGATAAAAAAAATAGTCTGTGGGTAAAATACATTTGCTGGAAATTACAGGACTGGAACGAAAGCAACATCTGAATTTCACTCTGAAACCAGAAAATCTAATAAGGTAGTAATGATTTCGTCATGCTGCTTTTTCCAGGCATGATCAATAAAAGAGGGGAAGTCAAGTCCTACTTTGAAAACTGGAGTTCCATAAAGAATAAAGTATAAGAGCTGAAAAAGAAATCAGAGCTACATTAATTCGGGAGCACATGCTGGTAAGAGAAAGTCCAAACAGAGGAGTGTGAAGAGGAATGGAAAGAAACAAAACTGTTCCATTATAAAGGTGTTTAAAGGGCTTATTCTCCCTCAGTGCGCATGCATATAAATTCCATTAGTGTTAATAGGACCTAACTGCATGACTCATGGGGTGAATAGAGTGACTTGTGTACATGTGGTTAAATGAAGTCTAGAAAAAGTCAATTAAAAACCACAGATGATAGTTCAGGAGTCTAACAGACTTACAGATATCTGCAAGAAAGGCATTTAATTTGAATCAATGGAATAATGCGTTTTTCTTTTGCTAAAGACAGAAGTTATAAAAATGGCAAAGGGAAAATAAGCCCAAATTTAGTTCTCAAAATCATTGCTTAAAGTTAAGGGATGTATGCTTGCTCCCCAGATGGTAAAATAGATCCCCTGTGAAGGATTTATAATTTGCCTTCAAATTGGAATTCTGAGTTATGTAAGGAATTCAAAGCATTGTCCATTTTTCCTAGCCTTCACAGTCAGAAAGAAGAGAGAGAGAGAGGGGATAGAAAGAGAGAGAGAGAAAGAGAGAGAGACAGAGACTCATTTACACAGAAAAAAAACTCTGGCTTTTGATTATTTCCGAAAGGGAGCATAATCAAACCGGATTTTAAAGAAAATGCATAATGGTACACAGACTAGTAGATGGAAATCTCTTAATCAAGGGAGAAATTATTTCTGGAAGAAAACTTGCAATTACTTTGCTGTAGTTCAAGTGAACAATAAAGTTCTTTATCCAGAAGAGAGAGAAAACTAAAGGTGTTTTTGTTTCTACTGATACATATATCAATAGAAAAAAGTCAGGGGTTACAAATAAAGGTTTTCTTTTTGAGTATCTACTACTTCTGTCTTATAAGCCATATGTTATGTGAAACCAGGCATGCTTTATTCCTTTACTTTAGTCCTCATACTTCCGCTTGTATTAAATAGGTGCTCAAACATTTAAATAAAGAAGAATAAGTGAACATGAAGGGGGGGATTGGAAAAAAAAAAGTCTTACCTGAAGTGTTTTCTTTGAAGTGTCTTATCTTTCCTCTGCTTTTGGAAAAAGTTGAATTTAGCACTGAGAAATGCTTCAGACAAATTGAAGACGTAAGAATTGACGTGATCTCTTTTCTAGTAAAAGGAACTACATTTAAGAAGAAGGACGTGAGTGAAGTCTCTTTTGGTTAAGTTTAATAAGAAGCAGATCTTAGAGGGACTTGATATCATGCACTTGCATTAAGCTTTAATCCTTCACTCTATACCTCCAGTAGTATGGTATTGAAGTCATACTTCTTGTTGGAAAGCAGTAAGTCTAATATTGCTATCTCCTTCCCATCCACTTTATTTTTAATCATTTAAAAGGGTTCTTTATATTTTAGGATCGAACACAGCAATACTTTTGAAATAGAAGGTTTATAAAATTTGCACATTCACAGCACTGGCACCAGATGTACATACATGTCTGTGACTGTTTAATCAACCAGCTCCAAGTTAGGAAAAGTTAAATATGGAAAGTCTAAGAAGATTATGTGGTGTGTAATGTCATTTCTTTACTGATAGTGCATATAAGGTAGTACCAGAAATAGAAGGGTGAATTTAGTTTTAATGTAAATACTAATTACTACAGTGAAGCTGCTAAGATGGGGCTACTGGGAGTGCAGGGATAGAGGGTGGAATGGGAAGCGGAAAATTGTCTCAGTGGAGTGGGAGGTGGGTGGGTTACGCACCACAAATTAAGTGGGGATTAAGAAGGGCTTTGCAACACCAAGAGTTGGGGAGGAAGCAGAGCACCTGGACCTCCCATACACAGATGGTGGGAGGGTCAATTGTTGTGACCACGTTGAAAATGGTGTAGCAGTATCTTTTTTTTTTTTTTTTTTTTTTTCGGTACGTGGGCCTCTCACTGCTGTAGCCTGTCCCGTTGTGGAGCACAGGCTCCGGACGCGCAGGCTCAGCGGCCATGGCTCACGGGCCCAGCCCCTCCGCGGCATGTGGGATTCTCCCGGACCTGGGCACGAACCCGTGCCCCCTGCATCGGCAGGCGGACTCTCAACCACTGCGCCACCAGGGAAGCCGGCAGCAGTATCTTTTAAAGCTGAACACTTGCAAAGCATATGAACCAGCCATCTCCTAGATACCTGCGCAACAGAAATGTACAGAATTTCACCTAAAGACTCGGGGAAGTATATAATAGAAACTATACCTGTGATAGCCAAAAAACTGGGTCCAACCTAAATATGCATCAGTTGGAAAGTGGATAAATAAATTGTGTTACATTCAAGCAAAGAAATACATACGGTAACAGGAATAAATATGGATACCACGTGTAACAATATGAATGAATCTCACAAACATAGCATTGAGCAAAGCAGTCGGGGGAAAGATAAGTCTGTACTGTTTGATTCCATTTATAGAAAGTTAAAAAGAAGCAAGTCAGTCTAAACTATTAGGTTGCAGTTCTCTCCTGGGGAACGGCAGAGGGAATTGTGGCTGTTTCTTAATCGGGGCACAGGTACCCAGCTCTGTTCACTTTGTGAGCATTTATGGAGATGTACACTTATGATTTGTGCAGTTTTCTATTTTTGGATGCATGTTAACCTTCCATAAAAAATTTACCCTTGTCCTCAGGTAAGTATAGGCCCCATGGAAGCTTGGGAACTCAAGCCCTAAGGGAAGAACTTTAGGAAGGAAGGGTGATGGAGAGCTTCAAACAGAAAGAAAATTGGGGAGAGTGCTGTGGTCAGTGCATCCAGTCTGTCATTACTTAGGGGAATAAATTAGCATTTGGATAAAGCCTGAAGTCATGATAAATAATAATATAGACTCACCATTAATATTGAAAAAATCTGAGGAGATCTAAGCTTTAGTCAGAATAGACACAGATATAGGTTTCAAATGAATAAGACCAGAGGCAGGGACAGGATGAAATGCCAGGGTTCAAAAAGCTGACTGTCGAGGTATGAACAGAGTATCACACAGTAGCTTGGAATGGCCAGCCGAACCCTGAGTGTGCTTAAAGCTCTCTTGCCCATGCTTGAGGCCTAGCCAACATTTTACAGTTTATGCAGAAGACTGAGAAAGAGAATGACATGACTTACCATTTTATTTATAAATCAGTTATCACATGGTCATACCCTATACTTGCGAATTTCCCCGTTTTTCAAACTATGCTCTGACTTCCACATGTAAAGCATGATGTAGCAAGTATACCAGCTTTTATCTACTCATTTCATTCTTGGTTTCTTATTGATGCAGGGTTATAGTTAAGACTGGCAAAGTCCCCAGATAAAATTCTTTCTGGTTTATGGATCCTAGGTAAAGTGAAGCAATAATAAAAGTTGGCAATTATTGAGTGCTTGTTGTATATGAGGCACCGTCCTCAGCAATGTGCATATATATTGTCTTAATTCTCACAGCTATCCTGAAACTTAAGAGGAAAAGGTGCAGAGTGAGGAGGGGCAGAGCCAGGGCTCAAGGCCAGGTTAGTCTGACTTCAAACTGTATGCGGTTTCATTGTGTCAACTATATTTAACCATCAGACATAAAAATGCTTTGAAATCTCAGTGAATGTACCTGCAAGTCTTCCTTAGCTCAGCTCCTACCAAAAAGAGGTCATCCTCACCACCGCCCCGCACATCCACAGAAAGCACTCAGAAGGGAAGGGAGGCAGTGGGAGATCTTTCTCAGGAAAGCCTGGGCCATCAGGTAATGTTGGCAAAGACATAAGCACAATACAGCTCCTGTACACTCGAATGGAGCCCCTTAGAGTAACCCTCCCTCTCTCTGTGCTGCCAACCTTCAACTCTCCCCACTCCCACATCCAGTGTCCGTTTCCCTTTGATCATTCTCCAGTGCGAGCTGTATTCTCTTCTTTTCTTTCCCCAGTAGTCTATAACAAATAGAGCCTGATGTTTTTCTCTTTGGGGGAGAACAAAGAGTGGTGGATCTTTAAATACACCATTTCTTCATCTCTGTGGGGACAGGATCAATACACAGAGATCATAAACCTACATACCTACAGAAAGGACATTTATTTAAATGACTGAAAGTGGTGGTGGTAAGGCCTTATTGTCTAGATTTTTTATAGAGAAAAATAGGGATAAAGTGTGTGTGTGTGTGTGTGTGTGTGTGTGTGTAGGGGGTGTGGATTTGAAAGCCAAAAATTCACTGATTCCAAGGAGAAGGGCTGAAAGCTGCATTTATAGGCCATTTTTCATTAGATTGAGAAAGTGAAACATGCAGGGTGTGAAGGATGATGGTGGGGGACTGATGGGCAAAGTAGCCAAAGGGAGAAATTAAGCTCTCCCCAGGGAGGCGGTGTCTACTTCGCCCCAGCTGATGGTTGCCAGTTGGCAATGAGAACGGTTGCCAGATCTTCTGAGTTTTCAGAAGATGGAAATCCAGATTTTTTTTTTTAAATGGGAAATCTCCTATTTTTAAAACACTGTGTGAGCCAAACAAAACACGATTGTGGGCTGAATTCAGTCTGTGGCCTACCATTTTGAGACCTTTGATTTATAGTCTTCCCAAAACATGACATTTCTGTTCCAATTTGTAATCTCAAGGCTTGTTCCTTTCAGACTCAGTTCATTTTCCGTACTCTGCCTTCCTCCTTCATTCCTTTATTATTTACACACATGTCTGACTCCCCCTCAAGACGATATTCTGTTGATGGCACGACTTGCAATCTTTTTCAGTTTTGTATCTTCTCCATGGTTTTCTATAGTGCTTTAAATAGTGCAACACTCAGTGCTGGTTTAACAAGTGTTTGTTAAATAATGCATTCTCAAAGCTAGTCCAGGGAAACTTGAAGCTGTGCATGGGGTCCATTTGCTGAAACACGATTTGCCTAAAAGCAAGTATCTGAAAGCCATTTTGGGATTTCCACTGTCAGTGATAGTCGACTATAATTCAGCCCAAGTTTCTTGTAAAATCAACTAAAACATGTGGACAAAATATAGAAAACATCTTATTAAGAACATCAAAGACCTAATAAGAGAGTGAGGAATTGCTTTGAGAGAACAGGGAGAGTGTAAAAGCACACACTGTTGAACGATACATCTTTTACCCTGAGGGCATTTGCCGTGAATAGGAGGGGACAGCAACGAGGAGGAACAAGTCAATAAGTGGGTTAGGATTGGAGAAAAGATGGAGACCTTGGATTCACCCACTGCCCCTTGGCAGGGACTCTCCCCATGTCCTACCTCCCCTGCACCCAACATTAGCTACGTGACCTTTCTGGGGAAACAGCTGAGCAGTGCTTTAGGCTTTAGAGAGACAAGAGTAGTAACTCAGAAACATCTGGTCAGAAACCCCATGAGACACACACACCCTTTGCCCTGGGAGAGGTTGGTGACTTGACTTTCTAACGTTTGTAACTTCCTTTCCTTGAACTCGCTCGGATAAGGCTAATCTTAAGTGAAATGGTTCTTGAATTTGTGGTTAATGGAACTGTTAAAGCTCTACAAAGTTGGACTTGCCTGGTGGTCCAGTGAGTAAGTCTCTGCGCTCCCAATGCAGGCTGTCTGGGCTCCATCCCTGGTCGGGGAACTAGATCTCGCATGCATGCCACAACTAAGAGTTTGCATGTTGCGACTAAGAGTCCGCACGCCTCAACGAAGAGTCCACATGCTGCAACTAAGACCTGGCACAGCCAGAATAAACAAATAATAAATTAAAAAAAAAAAAAAGCTCTACAAAGTGTGCTGAACATTAGCCTGAGGCAGTACTCTTCTTATCCTCCGGGCCTCACCTTTTGAGAGCCCCTGTTTATATCCTTCTCTAGCTAGTCCCCTCCCCACAGAGTGAAGGTCCACCAGGGCAAGGGCATGTACCACCTAGTGCTGCCTCTGTACTATCTCCCCGAGCCCCCGAGCCCCCGTCCCCCCAACCATGCTCAGGATACTGAACAGTGGAATTCCCTACCAAATGATGCCAAAGCCCATTTCCCAGGCCTCCACAAGCTGCTTCTTCGGACCCCTTCTCCAAAGGGCCTATCTCGCCATTGGGGTGTGCATTTCCAGGCCCCAGAGAGGGGCCAACGGGTAGGTTGTGTGTACATGTGTGTGGACAGACTTTGACTGTGAGGTTGGGTCCCCAATAAGACCTTGTGGTGCTTGATTGTAGGACTCAAAGCAGGTTGCTGATCACTAGGGTCACTGAATATTTTGTAGTCTTGAATAGTTCCCTGACTAAGGGGCAGGGTTTAGATGCGCCACATTGAAAGATGCATATAATTATCAAAATGTGGGCCTTGAGTTTTTTAGCCATTTGAATCAGATTTACTTTTGTAAGTGATACTTTTCTAACTGTTATCTAGATAGGTTTTGTATTCATTATATTCTAGCCTGTAATTTGTATAAATTCACCATCTGTTGTCATTAAAAAAGTATTCGTAAGGTGATAAGAAAAGTTTACTGAAAAGAAACAATCAATCATTCTAGGAACTTCGTGAAGGTGAGGTTGTGTAAGGTTCCCTGAATTGTATTTGTTGTTATGATAACATGAGATAGCCAATTCGTTGACGAAACTGTACTTCACATCAGTCTTGTTGTAAGACCTGGAGTCCCCAATCAGAGAAAGTTCCTATTCAGGTGTGAGATGTGTAATAGATGCCTATATAATGGGTGGCCTGGAAAACTTAATACATGAGGTGATTAAAATATCCAGCCCACCTGGATCTTTGCCCACAGCCCACTGCCAGACCCCCTCCTGATGCCACAGTCTATCCACCTGCAACGATTTTCATCGAATACTAACTTCTAGGAATTTACTTAAATACGTGTCTTAGATCCAAACATATTAGTGACAAGAGTAAGAGCATGTCCATCATGTTAGCAATGAGCTAAATATCCCTTGTTCATTATAGTAAATGACATCTCAAAAAGTGACACCTCAGATATTCTTTGCAATGTCAACATACTTGAGGAAAACTTGTTATTGCTTTTCACAAACAAGCACTTTCGCTTTTAATAATAATTATTACAGATGTTGAAATAACATGTCAAACACCTCATGTTGGGAGATCTGAACAAAATTTGTTAAAAAAATTTTTTTCTCCTAAAAAGCTAGAAACTCTAACTGTAATAGTATATTTCAATTTTTATACATGTCTGTGGTAGATATGTTGTATGAATGAGATGCTAAACCCTGATGATTTTAATGTTCTCGTTTTGTTGAATACTTGGTTTAATGGAAAGAGGTTAATAATCAAGTTTTTTTTTCTATTTTTAAAAATTGAGGTAAAATTCACATAACATACCATTAACCGTTTTAAAGTATACAATTCAGTGTCATTTAGTGTATTCGCAATGATGTGCAATGACCACCTCTCTCCAGTTTCAACACTTTTTCATCACCCTGGAGAAAAACCCCTATGCCCTTTAGTAATCACTGCCCATCTTCCCTCCCCCTGCATCTCCTGGTAACTACTAACCCGCTTTTGTTCTCTATGGATTTGCCTTTTCTGGGTATATCATATAAAAGGAGTCGTGCAATATGTGACCTTTTGTGTTTGGCTTTTTTCACTTACCGTGATGTTTTTGAGGTTCATCCAAGTTGTAGCATTTATCAGTACTTGGTTCCTTTTCATGGCTGAATAATATTCTACTGTATATATCATGATTTGTCCATCAGCTAATGAGTCTTTGAGTTGTTTCTCCTTTTTGACTATTATAAATATGCAGTAAACATTCATGTACAAGTTTCTGTGTGGATATATGTTTTCATTTTCCTTCAGTATATACCTAGGAGTAGAATTATTGTGTTATATGATAATTCTATATTTAACTTTTTGAGAAACTGTCAAAACATAGCCAAGTTTTATATACTCTGATTACCTTTGAATTTTAAACAATATATTGCGTCTTATTTATTTATTTATGGCTGTGTTGGGTCTTTGTTGCCGTGCGCGGGCTTCTCTCTAGTTGTGGTGCGTGGGCTTCTCTCTAGTTGTAGCGTGTGGGATTTTTCTCTCCATAGTTGTGGTGTGCGGGCTCCAGAGCACGTGGGCTCTGTAGTTTGTGGCACACGGGCTCTCTCGAGGCGTGCGAGCTCAGTAGTTGTGGCGTGTGGGCTTAGTTGCCCCGTGGCATGTGGGATCTTAGTTCCCCGACCAGGGATGGAACCCACATCCCCTGCATTGTAAGGTGGATTCTTTACCACTGGACCACCAGGGAAGTCCCTATATTGCATCTTTTTTAATAGCTTTATTGAGATATAGTTCACATATCATAAAGTTCACCCACTTAAAGCATACTATTCAGTGATTTTTAGTATATTCACAGGGTTGTGCAACCATAACTACAATTTTAGAACATTTTTATCACCCTCAAAACAAATTTTGTACCCTTTAGCTGTCATCTCCCATCCCCTCCATTACCCCCAAGCCTAGACAATCACTAATCTAATCTCTCTATATACAGATTTGCCTATTTTGGATATATTGTAAAAATGGAATCATACAATATGTGGTTTGTGACTGGCTTCTTTCACTTAGGATAATGTTTTTAAGGTTCATCCACATTGTAGCACGTATCAAGTACTTCATTCCTTTCATAGCTGAATAATAGTCCACTGTATGGATATACCATATTTTATTTATTCATCAATCAGTTGATAGGGATTTGTGTTGTTTCCACTTATTGGCCATTCTGAATAATGCTGCTATAAACATATGTGTACAAGTTTTTGGGTAGATGTATGTTTTCAGTTCCTTTGCAGATATACCTAGGAGTGGAATCCCTGGGTTATATGGTAACTCTATGTTTAACTTTTTAAAGAACTGCCAGATTCTTCCAAAGTCTGTACTGTTTTGCATTTCCATTAGCAGTGAATGAAGGTTCCAATTTCTCCACATCTTCTTTTTTTCTTTTTAAGATTTTTTTTTTGATGTGGACGATTTTTAAAGTCTTTATTGAATTTGTTACAATATTGCTTCTGTTTTGTTTTTGGTTTTGGTTTTTTGGCCGCAAGGCATGTGGCATCTTAGCTCCCCACCCAGGGATCGAACCTTCACCCCCTGCGTTGGAAGGTGAAGTCTTAACCACTGGACCACCAGGGAAGTTCCTCTCCACATCTTTAATAACACTTGTTATTATCAGTCTTTTTATTATAGCCATCCTAGTGAGTGTGAAGTGATATCTTGTTACAGTTTTGATTCATGCTTCCCTGATGGTTAATGATGTTGTGTATTTTTTCATGTACTTATTGGCCACTTGTGTATCTTCTTCGGAAAAATGTCTATTCAGATCCTTTGCCCATTTAAAAATTGGGCTGTCTTTTTATTATTGCCGTGTAAGAGTTCTTTGTATTTTCTAAATGCAAGTCCCTCATCAAATATACGATTTGCAAATATTTTCTACCGTTTTGTGGTTTGTTTTCACATTCTTGATCTTTGAAACACAAAATTTTAAAATTTTGATGAAGCCCAATTTAGCTATTTTTTCTTTTGTTGCTTGTGTAGTTGATGTTGTATCTAAGAAATCATTGTCCAAACCAAAATCATGAAGATTTACCCCTATGGTCCTTCTAAAGACTTTATAGATTTAAGGCTTTAATTATTTTAGGTTAATTTTTATAATATAATGTGAAGTAGGGTCCCATTTTATTCTTTTGCATGTGGATATCCAATTGTTTAAGTGATACCATATATTATTTTTTCTAAAACTATAAACGTTTTCCATACTAATACTTTCTTTTTCTTGGCCATATTTCCCCATTTATGCCAGTGTTACCATCCCTCTTCCATAAACTGAAAACCTGGAGTTACTCATCTTCTTTCCTTGAATATTTTATCCCTGGGCTCACCACTCTCTATCACTGCTCTTTTGAAAATGTTCTAATTATTTCAGTGTCCATGTAGATGATCATTCCAAAAACCAGGTGTCTCAGTTTTTGCTTTTTTTTTAACCTAATTATTTTGTTGTATAGCTGACCTCAGCCACTTGCCTCCAAGGTTATATTCTAGATCAGTAGTCCTCGATTAGAATTAGAATTAGCTCTCAATTAGAACTGGCTGGGGAGCTTTTAAGCAATACCAATGACAGTCCTCCTCCAGCATAATTACATCAAAATCTCCTGGGATATTACCTGAGCGTCATTATTTCTAATGTGACACCAGGATTGAGAAACATTGCCCCAGACATTGCCATCACCAATAACTTTAATACTTTCCTTGTGGAAATATCAAGTATTCCACTCTTCAGTTGCCACCTGCTAATTTTCCCTCTCACTGTTTTGAATAGACCAATTCCAATAAATCTTCTACTGGGATCTACAGTCCATTCATCTTAGCATCATTTCATTGGCTCTCATACCTCTAGTGTCTATACTTTCCTCATGTGGTAGTCTGTTATACTGATGGCCCCCAAGTGAATCATGCCTCCAGTATTCGTGCCTTTGTGTAGCACCCCATACCTTGTCTCCTGCTCGAAATAGTGTTGGCTATGTGACTTGCTTTAACCACTAACATGTGGTGGAAATGACACCACTCTTTGAGAAGAAGCCCAGCTACCCTGCTGGAGAGACCATGTGAAAAGACCATACCAAGAGACTAAGTGGAGAGGAAGAGGCCCTGAAGGAACACATAGTAGGGCCATGAAATTCAAATGACAGTGAGAATCAAGGCTCCAGACAGTCCAGGTGATTTCAGTGTGCAAGGCTGAGAACCACTGATTTGTATGCTGATGTCTCCCAAATATGTATGTCTATTGTCCAATAGAACTTTCTATGAAGGTCTAGAAGGTCCTTTATGATCGACCCTCCACCCTGTCATCCCTCTAACAGCATCCCTCCTTGCTTCCCCTTGCTTACCTAATTCCTACTGCATTGACCTGCTTGCTTTTTGTCACACAGCCTGGGTATGTACCCTCTTTAGGGCCTTAGCCTGTTCCCACTTTTTCTGCAGTACTCTCCCCCCAGATATTTATATTATCCACATGTCTCACTCCATCATCATCTTCTGGTCTTTGCTCAATGCAATGTAATAAGTGCTGTAATTGAGTAAATTTTGCTCATCTTGGTAAAATGTCAACTAACATATATCTATGAGAATATGGGAAGCTAAGCAAATAATAAAAAGTTTTACAGTGCCCATTTTGGTGAGGATATGGAAAAAGGGAAACTGTTATGTGTTGACGGTGGGTGTTTAAATTGATACAGTAGCTTTGGAGAGTAATTTGGCATTATCTAGCAAAGTTGATCATGTATATATATCCTGTATGAAGTAGGAATATAGCTCTGGTGGTTTTAAAATAGGTTCACAAATTCTTTGATAGGTCTCCCTTTAATAGGTAGGGCTTAATTCTCCTCTCCTTGAGTAGGGGCTGGATTTAGGGCTTCACTTCTAATGAATAGATATGATGGAAAGGACAGTGTGTGACTTCCAAGACTAGGTCATAGGAGGCATTAAGTTTTCTTCTTTACCCTTTCTCTTAGATCACTTGCTCTGTGGGGAAGCCAGTTGCCATGTCATAAGAGCACTCAAGCAGCCCTTTAGAGAGACCCAAGTGGTAAAAAACTGAGGTCTCCTGACAAGAGGCAGGGGAAAAAAATTTCTTGCCGACAGGCATGTGAATAAGCCATCTTGGAAGAAGATTCTCCTGCCCCAGTCAGGCTTCAGATGATCACAGCCCCAGCTGACGTCTTGACCACAGCTTCATGCAAGAGCCACCCAGCTAAGTCATTCCCAAATTCCTGTTCCACAGAGACTGTGAAATAATAAAATAGTGTTTGCAAATATCTTTTCCCATTATGCATCTTGTCTTTTCACTCATCTTAAGATGTGTTTTCTTTTTTAATAAACTGAAGTTCTTAACAGTGTATTCCAGTTTATCAATCGTTTCTTCTATGGCTAGTGCTATATGTGTCTTATTTAAAAAACCTTGCCTTAACCTAAGGTCATGAAGATATTCTCCTATATTATCTTCTAAATGCTTTATATTATTACCTTTTATACTTAGCTTATAAGCCATCTCCTTTTAATTTTTGTTTATTCTATCAAGAAAGGATTCAATTTTATTTGTTTTCTGTGTGAATACACAATTGTCCCAGCATAATTGATTGAAAAGCCCATCTTTTCCTCACTGCTCTTTAATGTCATTTCTTTTCCATATTAATGCCTATGTGTGGGTTTGTTTCTATTCTCTTTTTCTGTTTCTTTGGTTTAATTTCTGTCCCTGCTGCAATGCCAAACTGTGTTGATTTTTATACCTTTATAATATATTTCTGTATCTGATATATCCCAGTTCTCCTTTTGTTCTTCTTTTTTGTGAAAAGTATTGTAGCCATCTCTAAGTGAAAAGAGTATTACTTATGGTTTTTGAAATATGAAAAATAAAAAACTTGCATATGAATATTTATAGATGTTTCATGTATATAACAAAAACTGGAAACACTTCAAAGGTCCACCAACATGTGAATAAATGAACAAGTTGTTGTATACAATGCAATATTGCTCTGCAATAAAAATGAACAAATAGCATTTATAAACACTATGGATAAATCTCGAAAACATTATGTTGGCAAAGGAAGCTAGGCACATAAGAATACATACCTTATGCTTCTATTTGTATGAAGTTCTAGAACATGCAAAACTAATCTAGAATGACATAAAACACATCAATGGTGGCCTGGGGAAAGGAATTCTTCAAATCATTCAATAGCTGAAAGGTTGCCCTGTTGGTCTCCTATTCTGACAAACCGGATAGGACTAAAATCATGATTGGGATGTACAGGTGCCCCATGGTATAAGAAGGTATATTTTCTGGCCCTTCAGCATCTGTGGATCAGCAGATTTTGACACTTTTAAAGTAATAATAATAATAGCACCAATAAAATCTAAAATTTATATTGCACATAATATCTACCAGGCATTGTAATGCTTTACATATCCCATCCCATTTATTCACCGCAAAAGGTTTTATGGGTAAGTATTATTATCTTTGTTCTACTCATGAGAAAACTGAGCTACAGAAGAGTCAAGTAATTTACCCCAAATCACACAGCTATCAAATGGCAGAGCTGGATTATGAATGTAGGCAGTCTGGCCTTGGAGTTTGTACTTGTAACCATGATCTGAATCAATGCTACAAACATGTTTTGTCTGCTTAGCATTATAACAAAAAGTTGATTTGATAAGTTCAATGAAATGTTGTCTCTTGTTAGAATTAGCAATATAACTGGCAAATTTTGGGGAAAAATCCTTTAAGTGAAGTTATAACCCCACATAATTTAAGGTTTAAGAAAAAAATCACCTCCTCCCTCCCGCCAAACAAAACAAAACAGACCAAATACGAAACAACAAACTACATAAAACTGACTGCAGAGAGGAATGAGATTTTGGAGGACTTGTATTATCCAGGTTATTGGATTCATACAGTTATAAGCCCTTTGTTTAACCAGGCTTGTGTAAATGGGATCAGTTCCTTGTTCTGTCAGAAAGGCAATTTTTCAGCTCGTCATTAAGAAGCAAATTCTTCTTTTCTGCTCTTCTGTTCCTAAAGATATTTTAATTTGTTTGTGATTTATTGAAATTTGCCTGCCTCTGGGAGAGCTGCATCTTTTAACACTTTATTGCCTACTCCATTCTATTTGGGAAACTTTGTCTTCTTAAAAGATGTTTCCCTGAGAGCACATTCTCATCTGAAGTCTATGAAGTAGCGTGCTCAATACAGCACACAATTTATTCTACCATTTGCTTCGTTAAGGTAACTAGAGGACATGGTGTGTGGTTATGGGTGTACAAAAATGGCCACAAATCCCCTCATACATTTGCTTCTGTTTGATAACTTTGATGGTGAACTCTGGTTAAAATTGCAGTTTTAGAAAACTAACCTCAAAAATTAATGGTGCTAAAAGATATTTTCTAACCAAACTGAAATATTTTTCTGTCAAGTAATTAATATCTAAAAATAGCATAATGTGATTATCCCAGTGACTTATTTTGGTCAGAGAATCTTTTTAAATACACATAAGACATAAAAATTTGGAGTGTGTGTTAGTTCACCTCTATGCTAAATATCCTCTATTGATGAGACTCTTAGAGGCTTATAGGAGTGGATTATGCCCTCCCTTTAAAAAAATAATTAACGCTTTTACCTGTGTTAAAAGCTCTTGGGGCTTCCCTGGTGGCACAGTGGTTAAGAATCCACCTGCCAATGCAGGGGACATGGGTTCGTGCCCTGGTTCGGGAAGGTCCCACGTGCCGTGGAGCAACTACTGAGCCTGCGCTCTAGAGCCCACGAGCCACAACTACTGAAGCCCGCGCACCTAGAGCCCTGCTCCGCAACAAGAGAAGCCACCACAATGAAGAGTAGCTCCTGCTCGCCGCAACTAGAGACAGCCCATGCTCAGCAACGAAGACCCAACGCAGCCAAAAATAAATAAATTTATTTTAAAAAAAGCTCTTCTATCTTCATTTTCTCGTTATCTTGTTTTTCTCCCACTCACCTTCTTTCTCACTTTAACTTCCTGCCATGTTTCTCTGTCAGAAGTCTTTGTCTGTTTCTTTTTTTCTGGGGCCTGGAGATTGGTAACAGGAATTCTAGAGGAAGTGCTGAGTCCTGGGTCAGGATCCTGGCTAGGCTAGCATTAGTAGGAGGAGAGATGAGAGTGGACGTATCGCTTGACTAGTTTATTGTTTTTGACTTGTACCAATGGGAGGCATCAAAGAAATAGAACATAGTTTATTCAGTTTAATCTGTCTCAATAGAGGGCATCCTAATTTCACATGAGATGGGAGAAGGCGTATCTTTCCAATTCTTTCCCAGTGGGCATGTCAGTAAAATAGGAATGCGTAAACATTGGAGAGACAGAGGCTGTTATTGCGGGGCCTGCCGGGCATTATGGTGTTTTCAATACCACTTAGGATGCTGTAGCAGATGAAGACTGATTTTCTTGCGACTGATTCTGTTAGTTTTCTACTGCTGTTGTAACAGATTACCACACACTGAGTGAATTAAACAACACAAACTTATTAATTATAGTTCTGATGATAAAAAGCCCTCAAGTAAAAGAACTGGCGAAGCTGCGTTCCTTCTAGGGGAGAATTTGTTCCTTGACTTCTTCAGCTTCTAGAGACTGCCCACAGTCTTTGGCTTCCAAGTTCAAAGCTAGTATTCACATCACTCTGACCTCTGCTTCTGGTGTCATACCTCCGCCTACTCTGAAACCCTGCCTTCCTCTTACAAGTGTCACCGAAAGTGGGGTCCGGCTGCTCGCCGCTCAACAGCCAATAAAGAGGCCAGGTTGGTGGGAAGGAAAGTTTGCTTTATTTTGGGTGCCGGCATCCAGAGGGTGGGGAGGGCAGATGCCTGTCCAAATGCCGACTCTCCCCCTCCTACAACCAGTGGGCGAGAGCTTTTATAGGCAGAGGGAGGGGGCGACATGTAGAAACAGTACAGTCAGCTCTGACAGTCATCTTGAATTTGGTCATCAGTGGTCTGACGAGCGTCATCTTGATTGTGGTAGGTGCAGTTATCTTCAGTTCCAGGGTTGGTTTCTGTTTCTTTGAGGCCAATTCTCGGAATCGTGGCAGCTTATGTCACGGCTACAGGCTGGTCATCAGGTAGTTAACTTCTTCCACCTGGTGGGGATTTCTGTATCTACAAGACAGCTCACAGGATATGGCTCAGAATATTATCTACAGCCCTTAAGGAGGAACTAAAGGTCCTTGACTATGCTTCATGACTAAACTATTATTTTTTGATCTCCTTTGACTGTTTTCCTCTGTTTCTGCATTTTCTCACTTCTCTGGTTAAAATTATTCTTTGGCTAAAGTTTCTCCACAGACAAAAGGCAGGCAGAGGACATGGTGGGGGGTGGGGGCAAGGACCATAGGGTCCTGCTCTGACATCCTGCCTCCCTTTACATTGGGCCCACCTACATAATCAAAGAAAATCTCCCCATCTCAAGATACGTAACTTAATGACATCTGCAAATCCATTTTGTCATGTAAGGTAACATTCCCCACTACAGGTTTTGGGGATTAGGATATGGACATCTTTGGGAGTCCATTATTCTTCCAGTCACATACCTGTTCTACAACCAGCTGCCTGCCTTTTACTCCTATTGATATCATTGATATCATCTAGTTGATAAACTGGAGTCAGCTAGACTCTACCATTTTTCATGCTATTTTTACTTTTTTGAATCCTTCTCCACATGGGAACCAAAACAACAACTGTGCTCCGATGAATCTACAGAACAACATGGGTTCAAATGCCCAGAGCTTTCTTGATCCACACATTCTCTGTGCTTGATGCAGAGAATCTACCAGGCTTGAAATCCTAGCGCTAATGACTGGTACGTTTCTGGGGTATTGTGCCCACCTAAGAAAGTAAAACGAATCCTCTGGATAAAGATCCCAAATCCATAAAATTCGAACTCTATCTTTCCACTAAGATCTGGCAGTTCTGAGAGCCTGCAAGAGTTGTTAATGTACCTTCTCACGGTCAATTTCCACAAAGTATGATATAAGAACATTGCATCATCCAAATTAAACGTGTGACCCACTGTCAGCATCAGTCAGCACAGAAAGTGGCCTTTCTATTGAAATTTTAAGAGAATGATGCCTTGCCGCAAAGAAAAGTTCTTCATACTCTTTTTCTCTCTACTTTCATTAGAGAAACTGGCACGGAGAGTGTAAGGGGAAAGATGAGCGAAGAGGTAGGTGAGATGACAGACACCAGGTGGTGACTTGTAAGACATCATTTCCACCCTCAGGACAATATAAAGTACTGAAGGAATTTAGGTAGATGGGGAGGGGAGGATACAGGAGAAGTCAAAGGTTGTTTACTCGGTATTTTGGCTTGGGGATGCTGGATTAACAGTGGCTCCATTTACTGAAATGGAAAATAAACGAGGAAGAATAGAATTTGGAGGTAAGATGCCGGTCAAGTTGGAATTGCTTACAGGACATCCAAGTGGAAATGGTTATATTGCTCAGGAGAGAGGTTTGGGCTTGTAATATGGGTTTATGACTCACCAGTATAAGGACAGTAACTGACAGCGCTACTGGAGATAGTGTACAGCAGTGGTCCCCAACATTTTTGGCACCAGGGACTGGTTTCCTGGAAGACAATTTTTCCACAGACCGGGGGGTGGGGTGGGTGGTGGGTGGGGGGGGTAGGGATGGTTTCGGGATGATTCAAGCTCATTACATTTATTGTGCACTTTATTTCTATTATTATTACATCAGCTCCACCTCAGATCGTCAGGCGTTAGATCCCGGTGGGGGTTGGGGGCCCCGGAAGAGAAAATGGCGTTAAGATAGAGTCCCGAGGAACACCAACATCTAGAGGATAGGCAGAGGAAAAGCCTGCAAAGAAGACTAAGAAATGGTTAGAGAGGTAATTGAAAAATCTGAAAGAGTTGACATGTTAAAAAATTTGTACCCACACCTTGGGTGCTATTATTGGAAACACATTTAATCACAATTAAATGTGACTTGAAAATTGTTTCTTTACATATAAGATGGGGCCAGTAATTCCTTACTTGCATCACAGGATTATGAGGTTCAAATGAAAAAGTGTATTTCAAAATATTTTGTAAAGTGTTACTCCAGTGGTCTGAAACTTTAGTGTGCCTCAAAATCATTAGGCAGATGTGTTAAAATACAGATTGCTGTGTTTCTGATTCATTAGTAATAGTAGTAGTTCCTGAGTCAGTAGATGTTGGGTGGGGTCCTAGGATCTGAATTTTGCATAAATTCTCAGAAGATATGGATCTTGCTGGTCTGGGGCCCCTCTTTGAGAACTACTGTGTAATACAAGTGTACGGAATTAGGCTTCTGATTTTATAGCAAAATTCACTGTTTTCCTCTGATTTGTGTCTGTTTCAATCCCCTAATGTTTTCAAGCTTGTATCCTCCATCAACAACGTTGTTCAAACATCTTTACCCTGCTTCATACCTAGCAATACCAGTTTGCATTTATGAAAGATCAGTTTAGTGTAGTATTTTGTTGGTTTACAGTAGTGAGCAGCAACCTGAGGTTAACTTGATTAAAAAGGATATGAAAAATATACGATATTTCTCATGAGGAGAAGGAGATAAGGAGGAACTTTTTGGAGTAAGAAGCGGGATTTTTTTTTTTCTTCAAAGTCAATTAGATGTAGAATGCTACTTGTTACCTACTTTCAAAAATCCCCTTAGAGAACTTGCAATTTGATCCAGAGGGAGCAGCATGAGGAGAGTCAGGTAAGAGGAAAAACTGACATCATTCTTCAGTTCTTTCCGAAATCCTGAGAAACGTGTGTACCTTAACACTCCCTTCTTCAATCCCACAAAACAGGGAATCAGGAAAATGCATTAGCACCCGCGTATGGACTAGGAACACAGGGCGGGAAGGAGTCTCAGCCCCGTCAAGACAGAAGGATACTGGGGGAGGGGAGAAAAAACTTCCCCTAGTCGGAGACCGCAGCGCGGCCGTGGGAAGATAAGTGAAGTGGGGAAATGTATTAATACTTCAGGCGTCAGCCAGACACTTGGCCTCTGGGCATGTGGGAAGGTGAGGGAGGAGGGAAGAAGGCTGCACCAGAACGGGAGCGCTAGAGCTACCGCCGTTGATTTAGAGGGAAGACCTAGAGCGCTAGAGCTTTCTGCTTCCCGTCTTTCCTCCTGGAGGCCATTTCTCCATATTTAACCGGGATAAAGAAGGGGCGCGGAGCCGAGTCAGAAAAAGCCAGAGTTGCCGCCTCCCCCCGCAGCAGACCTCTCTTCGGCCCCCGGCCTAGGCGGGAGAAGTGGCCTTAGGGGAAGCTGAAGTAACTCCGTAGAGGGGGGAGGGGTCGCCAAGCTCCTCTCCAATCGCCGTGGCCGCTCCAGCTATTTGCATATATTATGGGGGCTCAGCTCCCAACCGAGCTCCCCGCCCGCCCCTCGGGGGTTCTCCCCGGCCCCGCCCGCGGGCTGTGCGAAGGTGAATACATTATGCTAATGAGGCGGGCTTCTGCCCGGGCTTGGGAAGGGGGGCGCACTGCAGTAGGAGCCGCGGGCTGGAGGCCTCGCGCCGGGAGGGGGTCGGGGGAGGGACGCCGCTGTCGGAGCGCGCGCGCACTTACACGCTCACACACACACTCACACACGAGCATCCCGAAGGGTATTTAAGGCTCGCAAACGCGAGGCTGCGGAGATACTTCGGGCAGCCGCGACTTCGGCCTCGCGACTCGCATTTTCTCCTTGGGGATTTCGTTTTCCTCTCTCCTCTCCCCCTTGGCCACCCCTTTTGCACTGCACTCTCGTGGTCTCTCTCAGCCCTTTCACCTGGAACTGAATCCAGGTGGGAAACAGGTCGGCGTGAGGAAAGACACCGAATAGGTAGAAATAAGGCAAACTAACAGAGGCGCAACAGGTCCGGTGCTCTGCGGCGAGGGCGAGCGGCGGCCCCTCGCAGCGCCTTGGCCGCTGTCTCTTGGACCCCGCGCGGCCGCTTTCCTCAGAGGAGGTCCACGTCCTTTGAGGGGCCAGGAGGGACACCCGGGTGGGTTTCATTCCGGATTTTAGCTTATTGCCACCAGTCCCCGGACAGAGGGTGCTTTTCACTCGCAGCTGGGAGGGGAGAAGAAAGCGGAGGATGGTCCACGTCTGCGGGTCTCGGCGCTGATCCATCGCCGCGCCCCGGCTCCGACTCCGCCAACTAGTTGTGCAGCCACCGGGACTGAACTTTGGAGGAAACGTCCTTTTTCTTTCTTTTACGATTATTGGAGGTGGTAGAGGGTGGGAGGCGAAGCCGAGACAGCCGAACCCGCCACGATGCTGGTGAAGAAGCAAGCAGGGAAAGGAGGGGGGCGGGAGCCGGGCTCCGAGGACCGGAGCCCAGCCGGGCAGCGTTGTGTCCGGACCGTGTCCCCATGCGCCGCCCTGGCCGCCCTCCTGTCAGTAGTGGCCATGATATCTTGTCTGTACCTGGGGGTGAAAACCAACGACCTCCAGGCGAGGATCGCCGCCCTCGAATCCGCCAAAGGAGACCCTTCCATCCGTCTGCTGCCTGATTGTCTGGATCAGCTCAAAGCAATGGTGCAAGAGAAAGTGGAGCGACTTCTGGCTCAGGTGTGAAAGGCTGGGGTGTTTTGCACGTGGATAACATCTTGCACAGGCGTGATTCTGTGTACATGACCAGCCTCTGCCTTACTGTGTGCAGACGTGATATGGCTGTGTGTACACATATATGCTAGGCCACCATCTCTGCTCACTGTAGCATATATTTGTATATGCACACACTTTGATATCACCCTCTCTGTCTCTATCATCTTCCCTTACTCTTCTTAATGTTTGCATGCTAAACATATATGGAGGTCTAAAGGGGGGAAGGGTGGCCGAAAGGGCAGGGTGGCATTTCAGCTCTTTTTAGTTTCTGGAGTTGCATGTGGATCTTTTCCAATGTTGTGGAGAATATTCCTTGCAGAGATAACATCTGTTATATCCTTTTTAAGGTATAAGAAGGTTAGGGCCATAGGTGTTATTAATATGCAAAAGAGAATCACTCTTAAAAGTGAAATAATTCTACATATGATTTTAGATCAATTATTTCACACATTGAATGTTTTCATATTAAATGTTTAAAAAGAAAAAAAAATAGTAGCTTGAGTTTTTTGTAAAGGATGCAGTGCCCATGGGTGTTTGTGAATGCAGAGCCATTGGAGTTGAGAGTTGAAAGGAATCTGTGTTATGTTTATCAAAACCAGGGGTGTTTTAACTACAGTTAGGGGGTTTTCTGGAACTTGCTCTTCCAAGGGAGAGGCTGTTTGGCAGTAGTGGCAGGACAACATGATAAGCAGTTGACCTTTATGTGTAAAATACTGGTTGTTTTAAAACCCCTAGCTTACCTAGAACTGCAACATGTTAATGCTGGTTTTTTGCACTGACTGAATATGCCTGAGCTGAGAGAGAGGGTGATGGTAGTTGAAGAATGGAGAAAGATGTTACACAAATCCAACAGTCTTGATACCATGTGAATGGTCATTTTCTTTTTTTAGGACTTGGGTACTGTTACCTTTTGACTAAAGTCCAAGTACATATAGTAAACGTTAGTTATGCAGGCTGGTAAATCAGGCATATGGCCAGAGTTCCTGAAGAATCCATTTTTCTGCAATACTACTGATGATTGTTAATACCTCTTCTTTTCCTACAGAAATCCTATGAACATATGGCTAAAATAAGAATCGCAAGAGAAGCACCTTCAGAGTGCAACTGCCCAGCAGGTAAAATGGAACTTATTTCACAAGGTTTCCTCCACAGCAGAGCATTTTAAAACAAAGGTCCTGTGTCTGTCAAGTCTACCTGTAATAATAGTAAAGAAAGAATGCAGACCCAACTTACTTTAATAAAATCAACATGTCTGGGTAAAAGGATGGCAAATAAAGCCCCAGATATTATTTTAAGCAGCATACCAAGGTCTGTTAAGGGAAAGCAAAGAAGATAGAGATAATCACCAAAGAAAATACAGGCAAGATGATGTCCAAAGACAAAGTTCTTAGATTCAAAGATGGAAAATTATTCTTCCGTGTTATTCAATTTTGATATCTATGGTGAAAAGGACTGCAGAACACGTTAGATTTGAATTCCTTAGTGGCTAATGTTGCATTAGTACAGGTTTCTGTTTGACAAACGATTATGTTAGTAGACCTTGCCTGCTTTTATTTTCTATCAGAAAGGTTCTCTCGCCTATCCTATAGGAATGAGGACTGAAAGGAAATTAGTTCTTTATCTTGAGCTGTTCTTTACAAACTATTGCATTCTCAATGACTTCTCAGAAAAGGATCTTATATTTTTACCATTTTTCTGTGTGGCTTTAGGGAACTATATTAATTTAATGACAACATATTAGTAGAAGGATGAAGAAGAGAGACATTGATGAATAAAACCCCCTGGGTAATCATTAAATCTTCCTTCACAGACCTCTGAGGCTTGGTAGTCAGTCATCTGTAGACCTAAAATTTGGAAGCCCTTGGAGTATATCCATTGGAAAATATCTGGTGGATTCAACTGATAGAAGTCATGAAAAACTTCCATGAGTCTTGAGATTTTTGTTTCAGATAAATGGTGTTAATGTATTTATGAACATTTTAGTTTCTTTTATCATTATGTATAGAAAAGTGAGTCTCTTACATTGTTTTTCATGTTTAGGAACATGATACTTAGATACTTACACTGTATGGAAAGGCTAGTTCCTGAATTTTTTTCACATTCTGAGGTTTTTTTGCCTCATGCTAATTTGTTTTGACACAGCTAAACCAGGCACAATGTTTAGAAATTTCAAATGTCAACTCCTGATTGAACATCATAAAATTTTTACTATTTATGTTCTGCTATATTGTTGACCATAATGGAGCTGTATTTTTTAAGACTGAAGCCCTTTCAATTGAGAAGACATATACATTAGGTAACAGGAAAACAAAGAGTTAATGTTTTACATTGTAGGTTTCATTCTTAGTTGTTTTAAGTTGGGAAAGACCTCAGAAGTCAGAAATTCAAAGAAGGCACTTTTCTAGTGCAGGAATTAACTCATAACAACCTCACCGGCCTGTAGGGATTATTTAAATTCCCAAGACAGTTGGTACAGGACTTCACTGATCATACCACTGAGAATCCAGTGTTTTCTGTATACAGTACTCTTGCTAGCTGTGTGAAAAATAACTGGTATTTAATTAATTGGATTCTTAGTGAACTTGGTAAAAAGTAGAAAAGTGACAACCACAGCCCTGAGGGTTTTTTTTGGGTATTTTAACTGCTTCATGATGTTTGATGTAAGCTGGTGGTTGAGGTCTAATTTGTAATCTGGAAGAAAGTCATTACATTTAGAGTTCACCTTATATTATCTCGGAAGATCATTTTGAACCATTTTTCTTCTTAACATTAATTTAACAATAAATGGTGATTTCACCATGATAACAAATAAATAAATAATAAATGGTGATTTCCTTGGCGTTTTTGTTGGCTCTCCCTAATGGCTGCTTTACTTTCTTGCCACCACTAGAGCTCCACATTACACCAGTTTTCACCAGGTTACTTGAGAGGTAAACTTTTGAAGGTGCATATTCCAACACACAGAATTAAACAGGTTTCTTGCTGACAAATCACTGTTACAGAAACACTCTCTTCTGCTTGTGGAATAATTAGACATCATCAAAATAAAGGCATTATGTTGAAAATAGTATCCTGGGGAAAACCAGCTATTTTGAATTATGGTCAGTGAGATATTGTTTTAGGGAATGAATGGGCTGGCCAAGAGGATTAGAAAGTAGATACAATACTTCCCACCTGGTTTGGCTTTTACCTTCGTTTACAGTGACTAAGAGTTGTTACCCAGACATCTGTTCATAGGGCAGAGTGAGACAAGTCTGTGACCTCAGCTCAGTTCCTGTGGACAGATGCCCACCCCTTGAAGTTGACACTCTTGTTGACAGTCTCCGTCACAGAGCCAAGGACTGATAGCAAGGACTAATGCTGTGTTGTTTATGTTCACTTTTGATAGAATTCAGTCCCAGTGAAGTTTATCCAGGTAGGCTACAAGAAATCATAGAATTGAAAGCTTTTTTTTTTTTTTTTTTAGCACAAGAAGGAACTTTTGTGGGAGAGGCATGAGAAAGACTGTTACCGAATGGTTTTTCATTGAATGGTTTTCATTGAATGGTTTTTCAAGCATTCTCTCATTTAATCTTCACAACATCCCCGAGAGTTAAGTATTAGTAATCTCAATTTGCAGATGGAGAAGCTGAACTCAGAGAAGGTGACTAACTTAACATAGTAAAGTCAAGGTCAGGATTCATGCCCACATCTGACAGAATCAAAACCCAAAGTCGAATGAGGAATTGAGAATGAGTATAGGTTTTGGAGCTGGACAGTTCTGGATTGGAATCCTGCTACCTTCCTCATAGGTTGATAATTTACCTGAAGTCTGGCGTATTATTGGCCATTCATCAGATGATAGCAGTTACTATTCTTTTTAATATATTGTGTGTTACTTGACTCTAATGTGTCCATGGGGACACATAATATAGGTGGGAAAACTGAGGCCTGAAGATGTATAACTTGCTCAAAGCCTCGTGGCTAGTTAATGGCAGCTTTTGGACTAGAACACCATATGCTTAATTAAACAAATATATCTGTAGATCATTCATGCAGATAATCAAATGAGTCAGTATCTCTTGGTGCTATATCAGTGAAGATATTGTATTAGTCTACTAAATTATTTTTACCAAAATTATAGGAAAAACTTTTGACCTTGAGGTAAGCCATGATTGAAGTAGGTAGAACCTGGGCTTAAAAGAGTATGGGGATAAAGAATGTACTTACAGTCTTCGTGCCACATGTTTACAAAAAGAAGCACTTTATCTGACTCATTTTCACACTTATTTTTTAACAGCTTTATTGAAATATATTTTATAATATTTAAGTGTATGACTTAAAGATTAAAAAAAAAATTATGGAGCTGGGCAACCATCACCACAGTCCAATTTTAGATCACTTCATCATTCTCCAAAATTCACATTTACTTTTTTCATGTGCTCAGGAGAAGCTCTATTTCTTGAACATTTGCTTTAAAGAAACCTTGAAATAAAAATTTAAAAACCGTACAAATTAGAGTTCTGTTTAGCAGCATATTTGATTTAACAGTAGCTGAACCATGGAAATTCAGCTGTCATCTGTGGCTTGGCCTCTGTAAAACTTGACCTTCATAGGAGAGAATAAATCGGCTCTTTCCTGTGGCTGTACAATTCCATTCGGGGTTCTGTTCTTAGAGTCCTACATAAAGTATGTACAAATCAGGCATATTTATGGGAAGGTTTTAAGTTCCAACTGATAAAGAACACTGGGAACCAGGCAGCCAACCAAAAGATGTTTCGATCACAAAGGTTTCTGTACCTTACTCATTGGTTGTGCTGCCTGCCCAGGGTATTAGATGAAAGAACCTCTGGGACATAATGGACAGAGAACATGAGTGGGCAATAAAGAATCCAGTGTTCTAGTCTGGATGACCGATAGTGGGCTTTCTTCCATGACAACATTTCTGGAGGAGCAATCAGGATCTGCCAGTAGGACTGCTTTAATGATAGACCCTGCTATATTCAGATAAAGAACGTTTCCTGATCAAGGGGTTGCTTTAGTGTCATTGGGGTCATGGAATATAGATCTGTAAATTAGTTCAACAAAAAATTCTGAAGATATTATGTCTGACAAATGAGAGAAATTTGGGGGAGTCCTAAAGAGTATATTTAGGCTATTCTTAAATCTTATTTTTGAATGAGGTATATTGATTTTCTCTCATACCAAATAAAATTTTGATAAAAGTATAGCAAAAAAAAAAAACAAACAATCCAGAGTTCTAATGGCTTTGCCATTAACATGTTGTACAATCTTGGGGAAATCACTTCCAAGAATGACTTACAGACTCTGTTTTCATATCTTCCAAATAGGAGTGTTGGAGTAGAGTGATTTTGAAGGGTATTTGTCAGTTCTCCAGGTATGAAGAGACTGTGTGTGCTAAATATATAGATACAGGAAAAATGCTGATGAGCAAGGCAGGCTTGGTATCTACCCTCATGGCGCTTACATTTCAATGAGGATGACAGGCATTTAAAAATGACATGAATTTACAGGCATGACAAGTACAACCAAGAAAAAGTACAGTGTGCTTTGGAGCACATGACCAAAGTTTCTTCCATACTGTTAATACTATGGATTTTCTTTTTCTTTTCTTTGGGGGTGGGGTGGGAAAGAGAAATTCACAGTAGGAGAAAATCATAATATGAGAAAATCTGGCTTCTTGATTACACATAAGAGCTCTAGCAATGGAAAAAAAGCTGGTTTGCATAGCCTCACCTGGCTTTTGGCTTTCCAAGAATTTATGGCTAGATGAAGGTGCACTGATAGCTGGTTTACACTGATAGCCAACTGAAACAGAAAGTGGCTTTAATATATAAAAGGTTGTGGTAGATAGCATGGTGATCTGTTTTTCTACACTTCTCCTGAAAGCAGTGAGATTTGGGCTGAATAAGAGTTGAAACTTCCTGCCTGGTGGTACTGAACAGTTCCACTGGACCTGGCTCCTCTATGTTCACAGATAATGATGAAATAATGTAACACGTCTAGTCATCTACTCAGAGAGTTTAGCTAGAAATAAAAAAGATATATTCCATAATTTCCGAGGTTCTTCCACGTCCTCCAAGTCTATGAAAATGGTTGGATACAAAGTAAGATTAAATGTAGGCAAGTAGAAGTACCTCCGATTCACAAATATGAGTGATACAGCCTCTGGTGACTGCTTTTGTGGCATCGTCTCAATTTGGGGAGGAGATAAAGGTTAACTGTAGCTTTAAGGTTGTGCACCCTTTCCCATCATATGAGAAGACCTTTAAATTACCTTGCTAACATAAATCTACTTTATCATATAAAACTGAATTTCCTACTAGCATGGTTTTTCACTCATGCTGTACATTTTTCTTAACCGGCTACAAGATGAATGGAAAGAGTGCATCAAGTAAGGACATAATAATGTATAGATTTTCAATTATGTAAGGTAAGGAATAATCAGAAACGGGTTTGTAGAAAGAAAGCAAATTAAAATGCCATAAATGTTAAAATGCCATAAATAACAGGCATTCCCCTCCTCTCCTAAGGCCAAACAATACAATGTGACATCTGAGTGCCTTAAAGTCTTCATGTTAAATGGTTTCAGTCCTAATGAGTACAGCAGTTTGGGTGTAACATTTTTAGTTGGTCAGTAGTGACAGCTGGCAAAATGCCTCGGTCACCTGAAGGACCAAGGTCAAATTGCGTCTTGAAGCAGTGTTCTTGTTTCTTAGCTTCTCCTCTGTTTCTCTTGTCTAAAAGTCATTAGGAAGCAAATCCTTCAAATATTCTTTTCTCTTTCTTACTTTAGTAATTCTGTTTTTCCATGAGCCAGGAATTATTTAAGAGAAGGATATGCATTCTGCATAAGTGTTAGTTCTTTCTAGCTCAGTTGAAGAATGTGTAGGTACAAATAACCTCTCAGGATCTTAATAACCTGTAGTGCTTCTGATTGGTTTGTAACTATGTAAAGTCAACTACGTGGCGTTTTAAAAAACAGTATTTGAATGTCAAGATTAGGTCTAGGAATGAAGGAAGAGGGCATCCTCTCATCGATAAGATTAGGTGAATGGAGAGCTGGCGGGGAAACGTGTCAGAATCTGGACCGTTTTACAGTTCAGGGAGGCATTGTCTGCTGCGGGGGGGAACCTCACTAGACACCCATCAAAGTGACATCGATCTATGTTATCCTGAGTGGAAACCATCCAAAACCTATTATGAAAAAGTGTTTTTATTCCATCCTTCCACATTATAGATGCTACTTGGTGGTTTGTTGGAAGCTGAGAATGGGAAAACAATGTATGTGTCAATCTGGGCTGCAGGCAATAGCCCAGTATGTGACTGCTAAACACAGAAGCATCCGCACCCTCCCTGTTGGCCAATATGGGTGAAGTTCCACATAGTGGTTTAATGCACCATGATATTTAACATTTATTTTTTTAGAATTTGTGTTAAAAATGACTGTGGCACACCTGCATACTGAATTCTTAGACATGCGTAGTTACTGTTTCATTTGGGATGTGTTTAGCAACGTTGCAATTAAAAAATGTTTTATGGTCAACTTTTAAAAAGGAAGAGATGCAGAAGAGTGGGAAGCAGAAGTAAGTGGAAACCACTTACAAATTAAAATTGAGCACTTTTCATTGGTATCATATAGTCCTTCACCGGAGTATTCTATGCCCTTTAAATGATAGGATTCCTTGAAGAAATGCCACCAGATGGCAGGCACCTTCCTTTCGTGACCACAAGGAGGGAGAACTGAGCTGAATAGTGGGACTTCCTCTGTTCTGTCAGCTCCTTCTCACTTAAATTCCTAGCAGACTTCTGTTTGCTATGGAAAAGTTTAATGGAAGGAGCAAGTAATTTCTTCCATCTATATTTGAATACTAGACTGTCCTATCAGCTTTAAGATATTTAAAATAACCTAGTAAATTTCACATTTGTATTAGTCAAAACGTTCAGTTGTTTAGTAGATCAATTCACATATATGAACTTGAGACTTGTATTCCAATAGCTAGAATAAATGAACTAAATGTAATTGAATTTACCAGTTGGAGATTTTGTGCTTATATTTTGTAATTTCTCAGAATCAAGAATCATTTGGAATCACTATCGTGATTTTGATGTCATTTCATCTGGAGTCTCCATTTCAACTTCAGTCACCACATAATATGATGGTTGGGATGCGTTCTTTATTTTTCTCCTATTGTGTCCCTTAGTCTGATCACTTAGTCTGGTTCGCCAGGAATGCCAAAAACTGTCTGTTTATTTGTATATTCATAATTTAGACTTTAGGAGCTCTAGGCTTCTGAATTATGTACACAAAGTTTTTATTCTTATATTTTACATGTAGTCAGCACATATTTAAATACAGTTTTCATGTTTAGGCTAAGTGGTTGAGTAAACTGGATGAATCGTAGGCAGCGCTAGCTTGTGCATTATGGTAATATTAAGAGTCAGAATATGTCTAACTAGAAGTAGGCCTGGTCGTGTCAAAGGTAAAACCTACTTTCTTTTTTTTTTTTTAATCAAAGAGTTCACATGTAACGGAGAGTGAAAAGGGGGAGGAAAAAGCCACCCGTATCCTGTAATCTCTTGGAATCGTATCTCTTTACCATCATATTTATCAAGCTTGGTACTTTAGAGTTCCTGTTATAATGTAAATCTGGACAATTGTTAGAGAGTCGGAGCAATTCTCCATTATAGCTCTGTCCCCAGCACCCCTCTTTTGCTCTCGTAGCAGCTAATTGCAGGGAGAAATCTCATAGGACTCTCTCCGTCCAGTCTATTACAGGGCCAGAATGGTAGTATTACTTTTGATCCTTGAGATGCTAGAATTAAATATGCCTGGAAAATTGGCACAGTTCTTTCCCAATATTCCTGTATCTTAGGTCAATTCTGACAGTTATTAAAGGTAAGTTGTTTGTATTACGCTTCTAGGAATTGTGAAACTCCAATTTCTGTCCCAGGGGATCCAAAATCCTGCTGGCGTTTTTTAAATGTACCTGATATGATCATAAGATAAAATATTTCCATGAACCATGCATAAAAATCAACCATTTGACTTTCAAGTCATGGTAGAATTGCTGTCAAATTCTAGGGCTTTGCCAGTGAACTTTGGAATACTAAAAGTCGTTTTTCTACTAAAAAATTAGGGCTCAAGGTCACAGCAGACGAAGTTCGAATGAACACAGGCACCTTGAATAGCTGCCTTTCTGAGGATGGTTATTAACCTGGTTGGGGGTCAAGGACCAGGTGTCCCTGTGGGCAGACCCTGATGCTAACTGCTAAGTGGTCTCACAGGGTAATTGCCTTCCACTTCCTGAGGGAGTGGGTTGTGATTCCATTTCTACCAATCTCATTTATGAGCTCCATGGCTGGGGTTCTGGTTTGTATCTGTGTATCTCTAGGGCTTATTGTAGAGTTCTCTACAGAAAGTTAGCTATAAAAATTCGTAATGATCGTAATGAAGATCTGTCAACTTGATTTGGTTGAGAACTTTTATTGTGGCTTATCTCTTTACATACACTAATATCCTTATCCCTATGCCTTTTAACATTTTCCCTGAGGTCTTTGTGAGCCAAAACATATTAAAAATAATACAAACCTTAGAGTTCAAGTGGTTCAGGTGTTTTCTAGCATTTCTCAAGGAGGCTGAACCTTTAGAAAAGATCTTAGGAGGAAATCCAGTATATGAAATTGGATACAATGTCAGCTACACACACAATGATTGACCTTGGAGGTCAGAGGGGACAGAGGCCAAAACCCTATATGGTTTTTCTTTCCGTTGCCCACCCCACTCCCTGCGTGATGGCCCCTGAGGATCTCCAAAGAACCTTAGGAATCCATTGGATACTGTTAGAAAATTACTGGAAGTCCAATCTCCGCTGTGATCCCAGCTCCTCTGTCTCGGGATACCATATGTTTGTCAACACAACTCATCTCCAAATTCTGTAACTACAAACATTACAAGGAATGATGGAAGCAAAATTACTTATTAAAATGAATAGAATCCAGAAATGACTGTTAATATAATACTGTTCTTTAATGGGTTTTAGTAGTATAGCAAAGGAGATGTAATAATAGAGGTAGCGCTGGAAAGCTGAAAAAGTGCATTGTGTAATTGAGCGTGGGACTGTGCGTCAGGAAATCAGCATTTCACCTCACCCCTTGTCTTAAAGTCACTTATTTTTTTAAGCTTTCAAGTCATTACATTGTTCTTGTTTTTTATGACAGTTTTTTTGTGTGTGTTTTTTTCACATTTCTTCCTTTGTATTTTTGCTTATTCTTTAATTTTGGATATTAATATGGGAGTTTCTCACCAAGTTACAGCAATCTATTGCCTCTTCTCTATATTTATTTAAAGCAATTGATTTTTTTCAACTAATAATGAATACTTGGTTTGCAAAGTAGTGTACATAAAGTAACTATCTCCAAATTATATTATTTATAGAAAATTTATATTGTGAGAAAGTTGTTATTAAAGATACTTCTAAGATCTTTGAGACTTACTGATTTGATTTTTATTTGTGTTAAACTGATGATGTTTATGTATTAAAATTTAAATTGACAGTACAATGTGAATATTTGAATTGTGCATCTGTGTTTAAATAATAATAGGAAAAATCTTCAGGAATTAACAACATTTTAGCCAATACTGAAGGGATATATGTAGTATATTTCAGAAAGGAAGTGTAGATCTGGGCACAACCATTCTGTAACAAGTACTGCAAAAAGAAGTTTGAAAGACAAAACTCTTCCTCCCACTGAGGTGAACGTCCAGTATCATCAGCAACGCTGTTTACTGTGTGAGTAGCTATAGCTGTGGACAGTAGTTTGGTCAAGTGCAACACCTTGATTGTCTTATTGGGCAGATAGTAGAATGACAACTGTACAAGTTATTGAGTTTTGGTGAGCAGTTTATTTTCTCCTTAATACACAGTCTTTTTTTAATTAATTAATTTTTGGCTGCGTTGGGTCTTCGTTGCTGCTCGCAGGCGTTCTCTAGTTGCGGTGAGCAGGGGCCACTCTTTGTTGCAGTGCGCAGGCTTCTCATTGCGGTGGCTTCTCTTGTTGCGGAGCGTGGGCTCTAGGTGTGGGCTTCAGTAGTTGTGGCTCACAGGCTTCCGTAGTTGTGGCTCGCGGGATCTAGAGCGCAGGCTCAGTAGTTTTGGCGCACGGACTTAGTCGCTTCGCGTTACGTGGGGTCTTCCTGGACCAGGGTTCGAACCTGTGTCCCCTGCATTGGCAGGCGGATTCTTAACCACTGTGCCACCAGGGAAGTCCCACAGCCTTAAACTATAGACTTCCAGGAATTCTGGAAGAGAAAAATGACTTTTCTTTTTTAAGTTACTTTGCCTTTTGAGAGAAGACAATTATTAGTAAAGCAGCAAAGGTAGACTGACCAAGTACTAACGGCTGGAAAGACCAAGTATACCAGCCAAAGCTATTGTGAGCTGCAAAAAAGAGGTCTAACCAAACAAACTGTATTCCCTAAATTTACTGTCAAAACCCTATGGTTATACTGAGGACTTCCCAGGAGTTTAAGCAGCAAGCTTGACAGCGTGGCTTAGTACTACTCTACATGTTATGCATCTGGAAGTTTTGAATAAAAGAAAAGCTCTAGCATTGAGAAACTACATCCGTAAAGAAACCAGGGCCTTTATGTTCTTCTATATGGTTTCCTTCCGTGCATAGTTATTTAATGCTTTAGATTTCAGCTACTTCTGATACTCTCCTGAATATTACTTTGGTTCTGTAATCAAGTTCTGTATGAGGAATGCTATGTGTTGGTGGTAAACTTTATGTTACCATTTTTGGAATGTTAAAAAGAAAGTTAACTTATTTTTATGGCCAAAAGTATCCTTGAATTGAGAGGTCTGAGGTATACTTTCTGTTTTCTATGTGTGACCCCATGACACATTAGATTCAGAATGTATTTTATTCTTTTAAGCCTTCATCTGTTTGAGTGGAAAACCCTTGCTTCCAGCCCCAATCCTCAAGAAGAAATAAATCCCAGATAGAGGAATTTTGTAATCGGTCACATTTATCCCCTAGATATGTATATCATACATCATTTTTCTCCTCATTTTCAATTTTTTAGTCTCCATTTTTGTTTAACTGTAGTCATATACCACTAGCATTTTGAACATTCACATGGCTTTATAGTTATAGGATGTGATGAGATTAATAATGGTCACTGAACTTCTGAAAACCAAGAATGAACACAACAAACGCACCCAGAGACAGAGATGAACAAGCATTGTCCTAAAGTGAGCTGTTGTTGGCAAACAGAGTGGACAAGGTTGTCTTTGGGATGTAGCCATGTACCACCTATGAGACTACAAAAATAGAGGGTCTTCTGTACTCTTGAATGAGAACTCCCATTCTAGTCAGGCCTCTCTCCTTTCCACCCTCTCTTCCTCCCCTTCTCTAGCATGAGTATAAACTCTATTTTTGTCTCCATTCAATGGATGACACTCTGCCTGGCCTATGGTCCACCTCTAATTTGACCATTCAGGGACTTTGTCACCCTTAGGTCCCCAAACCTCTAGGCTTTTCCTGGGCAATAGCTATACTTGTGATTAAATCCAGCAGTATAACTGAGAAAACATCAATGGTAAATATCAATAATTCTCCCAAATTTCAAAAAGTAACTAATTGTTTCTCCAAAACTACTGTTAAAAGATAATTTTCAAAAAAGGTAAAACCATGAGTTTCCTACAGATAGAAAATGAACGTGTTAATGACTTCACTTAAATCATTGAAGAAGTAGGTGGTGAGATGTGATAACCAGTTCAAAGGAGAATTTAAAGACAGACACATTTATAGTTGTAGAATATTGAAATTGATGTATAAATGGAGGCAAAACTGGACTTTGCCACAGTGAGGGAGGCAAGTCAATTGCACTCAGCCAGAAAGAATTTGCATGTCTATAGACAAGATTTATTTGGCTTTGTTATTAGTTATCTACAACTTACAGAGTTTTAAAATAGCTCCCAAAGAATCAGAATGACATAAGTAGGAAGGGTGTGCTCTAGACAATGCATAGTTTTCTGCTGGAGTGCATATTTTCCCCCTACATTACACTAAAGCAACTTTACAGGAAAAAATTCTTTAGGTAAGAATTTCTTTTTTCTCTTTAGTGTAGTAATGGTTATTTATTTTTTGTCTTTATCTGTGTTCTTATCTTGTGGTACTCAATTTTCTTATTGTTGCTAAAGTTATTTAAAGGACAGTTCCTTTCAGTTAGGCTTTGTGTACTTTATGTACTAGACCCATGGTGGGGGGAGTGCTGATCGCTATGCCTATATTACTGGCATGATGTACGTAAGTGGCCTTTAAGATGGTAACACTGAAGATCTGTTTAAGGTAGAGACCACTTTGGAAGACTCAGCTGCCTGTATTTGGGTATCCGTGACTAGTTTCACTAATGTAAAAGAAGGAATCGCTGACCTTGCTCTTGCGTTTTGGTACACTATGCCCAGGCAACTACATTTACATAGGCCATATTTGCCTGGTGTGAGCATGTGGTTGCCTCTGGGATTCTGTGCTGCTATTTTGGGCATCCTGGCTTTGACTTCAGTTACCTACTAGTTTGGCTTTCCGTTGGACATTCCATCCAATTCCCTTCGTATTCATTCATGCGTTGCTACTTCAGACAGCTTGTCTTTAGTCCATACTCTTAAGATTTATTTCCTGTTCTTGGCCAGTCACCTCTCCTGTTGTCCCTGCCTTGTTTGATCTCCCTCCCCTTCTGCCACTACCTGCCCACACTGTTCACTTACCAGCATCCCAAACAGCTTAGCCCTCAGCTGCCCAGGTGTATGGATGCTCTTCTTTGTTCCTACCTGTTTCAGTTGCTGCCACCTTTTGGCTGAACCCACTGGAATTTTGGCAGAAGAATGGCTGAAGCTAGATAACGGCACTGTGTATACATTCTAGGAAGAAAGTATGTTAGGATAGGGGCTGGGTGAGGGCCGATACATTGAAAGTACATGGTGAGTGGTGGGTTTTTTGGTAGGGAAATATTTAGCTTCGTCAGAAGCAGCTTATGTTCTGGTAGTCCCATATTACTAGATGGAGGAGAGGGTTGATTATAAATATTAAATCTTTTGGATATTAGTATGTAAAATTTCTATATTGTGGGTAGTAACTGACCTCTGGTATTACCTCACTCCAATCAACTCTGGCAAAGGTGAAGGGGTCATGTGTATAGTAGTCTTTAAACAATTTTTAATTCAATTAATAAAATATTTATTGCGATTAACTATGAATGAGACCCAGTGCCATATGCTTTACTATTTAAAGAAATAAGTAGGCTGCTAAGCTCTTATGAAGGAACAATGGTGTCAGATATGTAGACTGGACTACAAGAGAAGTAAAAGCTACAAAAGTATAGCCTGTAGCCAACTGTATCCAATTTTAATGGATTTAAAACTATAATGATAATTGGTATTTGCACTCATAATTCCACTTCATTTACTCTTCATAACTTCAAAAATAGCAACGTGTTGTTAGAGGAGTTGATATTTGAATTTCTAAGAGACTTTTTTTTAGAAAATGGAAAAGTTCTCTAATGAGTACTGTGATACTTTGCGGAAATGATGGTGCCATACCAATTAGATGTTTTTTCTGAATATAAATTATATTATAATTTAATATATATATTGTATTATTATTAATATATATTTACATATATATAATTTAATATATAATTTCTGAATATAAATGATCTCTGTGAGTTGTTAGGTCAAGTGTAACATTTTTAACCCCTCTCCAGTGTACTTTCCATGGCAGTTATTTTTAAGGAGACTTGCAGGGTTTCTTAAATATCAGTTCAGATTCTATGGCCATGTTTTCTAGTGAGGAGAGCATCTCTGGGTCTTGGCTAGCCTCTCTTGGCTTTTAAAGAACAAAGGTCCATTCAGGTGGCCTTAAGTAACAGTGGTGCAGGGATTCTCAGCTTTGTTCCCGCTGACATCTTGGACTGGATAATTCTTTGTTGTGGGGGGTGGTCCTGTGCATTGTAGAATGTTTAGCAGCATCCCTGGCCTCTCCTGACTCGATACCAGTTGCACTCAATTTCCATAATGAAACAGTGTCTCAACATTACCAGATGTCCCCCAGGGGTCGAAATCACTGCTAGCGATTTCAGGATACCCAGTGAGTAAGGAAGGCAGGAATATCAACTCTGCAGCTGGCTCCTCTAGAACAGGGGTCCCCAACCCCTGGGCCATGGACTGGTACCCGTCCCTGGCCTGTTAGGAACTGGGCCGCACAGCAGGAGGTGAGCAGCCGGTGAGTGAGTGAGTGAAGCTTCACCTGTATTTACAGCCGCTCCCCATCGCCACTCCATATCACTCGCATTACCTTCTGAGCTCTGCCTCCTGTCAGATAAGCAACAGCATTAGATTCTCATAGGAGCACGAACCCTACTGTGAATTCCGCATACGAGGGATCTAGGTTGCATAATCCTTGTGAGAATCTAATGCCTGATGATCTGAGGTGGAGCTGAGGCGGTGATACTAGCGCTGGGGAGCGGCTGCAAATATAGATTATCATTAGCAGAGAGGTTTGACTGCACAGAGACCATAATAAATCAGTTGCTGGCAGAATCATATCAAAACGCTGTCAGTAACTGGCAAGTGAAAACAAGCTCAGGGGTCCCACTGATTCTGCATTATGGTGAGTTGTATAATTATTTTATTATATATTACAATGTAATAATAATAGAAATAAAGTGCACAATAAATGTAATGCACTTGAATCATTCCAAAACCATTCCCCCAGCCCCCCGCCCCCCCGATCCATGGAAAAATTGTTTTCCATGAAACTGGTCCCTGGTGCCAAAAAGGTTGGGGACCGCTGCCCTAGAAGAATAGGAGATGGGAGGTGGTCAGAACAGTCAGGACGTATTATCATCCCCTCAGCAGGAGGCGTCCAGTGCAGTGTCCTCTGAGCTTAAGAATTTTATCTCTGCTTCTATTGCTTTTGTCAAGGCCACTTCTCTTTTCTCCCTGTGGCTGCTTCTCTCTTTTTACCTGGTGGTCAAAGTATTGCCCAAGGTCGACCTCTTTCTTTGTGTTTGATTACAGCATTGTTGTTATTATTATTAAAATAATACATGCATATGACAAAAAAGCAAACATTTGTATTAAAAATGGTACACAATATCTCTCGCTAGAGGAGTCTACTGTTATTAGTTTGTTGTGTATCTTCCCAACACACATTGATTTCCATCATTCTTTCTAAAGGCTGTAGAGTAATCCGTTGTATAAATGTACCACAATGTATTCAATAAAAAGGCAGATCACTTTTCAAAGTTCAGATATTGCTTCCTAGTTCTGGTTTTCCTGTTTCCTGAGGAAGATTGCTTTGATTTGTACTTCTATTTCACACAGCCTAAAGCTGTATATGTGGGAGCTTAATAAGTAGTTGTTGATGAAAGGTACTACTGATGTGATGTGCTGATGATAAATACTTAACAACCGCTCTCAAAAAAAAAAAGCCCCGATTTGTAGCATCTGTAGGTTTCCAAGGTGTGACTATCCTACCAGAGTCAGAATTGAATTCCCTCAATTGCGAGTTAACAAAGTGGCATTAGAAAGTGATAAGTTTGGGTGTTTATTAGCTTTGTTTTTAATATAATTTACTTCATTGTAAGTTTATATAATTTAACTTTTAACAATGACTGTTTAACGATGGGCTTGCAAAATCCTGCAAAATGACAACTGGATCTCCTGAGTCAGCTTCTGGTACCCGTTGGCACTGGTGTCCTTGATTCCATATAGAGTGTACTGCGTGGTTCTTGGTAATATCTCCAAGTGGTAATGCTGTCTCTGATAGTATTTTAGAATCTCAATGCTGGGAGTGTCTTTAAGGGTTATCCAGACTTACATTTGCACCTGGTACTTGAATTCCCTCTGTGACATTCTGGTTAAATGGTCATTAACTTATGATTGTCTCTTGAATAGACCATTCAATCTTTAGACTGGTTTATTAAAAAGTTTCTTCTGTTTGTTAGGTTAAAATTCATCTTCTTGTGGGCATTCATTTGATTCTGTACACCATCCCCACCCTGCATCATAAAAAATAAATCAAATACCTCTGTCCTATGACAACTCTTCAAATATTTGAAATCACCTATTGTATTTCTTATTGAGGTTTTTATTTTTGGAATAAATGCCCTTGGCTCCTTCAGGCATTTCGGGTTGTCTACTTCTTTCTTAAAGTGTTGCACATTGATTTGAATAAAGCTCCAGATGGCCTGGCGGGCATACATACCGGAGGGAGAGAGAAGAAAACTTCCCTAGTTCTGGATACTATTACTGCTGATTAATGCAGCCTAATATTATAGTAATTTTCTTGCTGGTTCCATAATTCTATTAACTGTCACTGAGTTTAGCATTGGTGAAAACCCCTAATTATTTTTCATTTATGCTGCTGTTACATCCTGTCTTTCTCACTCTTAATTTTATAGATTTGGGTTTTTTGGGGGGGAGGGGGAGGCAAATCAAGCCTTTATATTATATTTATTCACTAAATTCTCATCTATTTTTATAGAATCCAAATTCAGCCTTGTCAGAATTTGTTAGGATCATGATTCTTTCAATACATTTCCAACTCATCTTGGCTTCATATGATTTGGAAATTTAATGAACCGACCAACATTGTTTTCTTCGGATTCTGTGATGAAATGCCCGAGCTTAAGAGAGCTCAGGACAGAACCAAGTGGCTTTCTAGTAGTCTTTCCCTTTGGTTGCCATTAATCTATTTATGAGTATCTTTGGAATTGTCTTTCTACCAGTGATCCATGCATTCAGTTGTCTTGTCTTTTGTTTATTGCAATGTGTCCAGCTGTGTTCCTCAGAACGCCATTTCCTTTTCTTGTTAACAAATGTTCTGAGGAAGGAAGTTTCAAGACAAATTAGAGATGCACGGGGTTAAACAAATATAAGCAGATTCATGTACTGTAGGATTTGTGTATTGTGAATCTCCGAAATGGGGAATATATCGTGTTTTAACTGTTTATGGTCATGGAACATTTTTTTTCTGTTTAGATAAAAAATATGTCTAAGAGCAAATTGTTTTGTGGGTTGATAAATGTTTTCATTAAACTAGGGTATCCTATCATCAAATTGGAGTGTAAGACCTACCTAAAAGCATTCACATAGCTTAAAAAATTTTTTTATTGAAGTATAGTTGCTGTACAATATTATGTAGGTTACAGGTATACAAAATAGTGATTTCTAATAGTGATTTTTAAAGGTTATAGTCCATTTATAGTTGTTATAAAATATTGGCTATATTCCCCGTGTTGTATAATATATCCTTGTAGCTTATTTTATACCTAATAATTTGTACCGCTTGCTCCCCTACCCCTATGTTGCCCCTTGCTCCTTCCCTTTCCCCATTAACAATTTCTCTCTTTTTGTGTCTTTTAATTATTTTAATGCTTTTATAAATAACTTCACAGTGAATAATCTGATATATGTCTTTGTGTGGATCGCTGATAATTACCTATAAGTGGAATTGGTGATTCAAATATTATAAACATTTCTACAGCCCATAATGCATACAAATTGCACATTAGAAAGTGAATAGAAGTGCTGATCTCTTGGCATCCTCACTGGCATGGTAGGGAACTTTTGAAGGCAGGGGGTAATACAACCATAGTATAAAGAATTAGCAAATGGTATTTAAAAATATTTTAAACTGTTCTTGATTCTATAGTTAAGTGAAATATTCTCACAATTCCTTCCAAAGTCTGTTCATTTTTTCACCATTTAGCTCTGGTTTAGTTTTCGTGCTATAGAGGGAAAAATATTCTAGTGTTCTAAGTACAAAAGAGTATTCTGATTATAATAATCATTTCTGAAGCACTTGACTGTTCTTGAAGTTTTGTCCTGAAGGCTTTGCAGAAACTTTGGTTTCTTTTGCTCTTATTCAATGGAAAGATGGATTTAAAATGCAGTCAGTAATCTATCAACATTCTACTGTATTTTTGGAGTAGCTGAAGAATTGCTTAGTATGAACTTTATTCTTCATATAAAAACACGATTTCATGGAGAGGTGAACTAGTTTCTCAAACGTACTTGAAGCAAAAACAGAATGTAACGGCGTGACTCATCAGTTTCCCCATTAAGCTGGTTTTCTGCTGCCTGCAGGGGGGCATATTGACATATTCTGTAAACTCTGCAAGAATTCATGATTATATTGACAGTGCATTTGACTATAACTTAGAAAGAACAGCCCCTGTTCTAGGGGTTTTCAAGGAAGGGAAGTGTTTTCAAGGAATAAAGTTTAGTAGAGTGACTAGCAAATGGTCTTATATAGTCTTAAAAAGGAAAACACCCACTGTTGTTTTGTTTACTTTAGTGTTGCTCCTTATTAAATAGCTGGACATAATCTTTTAAACCAGTATTTTGGGGAAAAAACAGATTAATAACTGTTACATAACCATGAAGAACTTGGAAGTGGCTTTTCCTATTCTTGACTGCGATTGAGCTTCCTGCATGTAAAAATATGCTTTGAGTAGATTATTAGTTGTTAACCACCATTAAGTTGTCCCTTTAGGTCACAGCCAGCTCATATCCATGTACCTTCCAGAACGGACCATCTGGCCAATTAAGCATTCTAAAGGCAGCTTAAGGGCTTCCTTGGTGGCGCGGTGGTTCAGAGTCCGCCTGCCGATGCAGGGCACACGGATTCGTGCCCCGGTCCGGGAAGATCCCACATGCCGCGGAGCGGCTGGGCCCGTGAGCCATGGCCGCTGAGCCTGCGCGTCCGGAGCCTGTGCTCCGCAACGGGAGGGGCCGCGGCAGTGAGAGGCCCGCGTACCGCAAAAACAAGAAATAAAGGCAGGTTAAGGTGTGGAGTGCTAGTCCTTCCTTGCAAAGTTAGAATCTCTTCTGTTTGATTAAAAAGGAAGCTAAAATGTCAAAATAACTGTTCTTTCCGTCCCTCTTTTTTTTTTTTTTTTGCGGTAAGCGGGCCTCTCACTGCTGTGGCCTCTCCCATTGCGGAGCACAGGCTCCAGACGCGCAGGCTCAGCGGCCATGGCTCACGGGCCCAGCCGCTCCGCGGCATGTGGGATCCTCCCTGCCCGGGGCACGAACCCGTGTTCCCTGCATCGGCAGGCGGACTCTCAACCACTGCGCCACCAGGGAAGACCCCGTCTCTCTAACTTTTAAAAATACCGTATTTATTTGGAATCTACGTTTTCTAATGTTTTTGGAAAAGAGAAGAATTTAAAAAAATATAGTAAGCTGATGTCAGGGATTTGTTCAAGACTGCAATTTTCAGCTCATGATATAAAGTCAGTTCACAGCAAACTCACACTCTAGTTGCTTGAGTGCATTCTTAATCACAAAAGAAAAATTAAGCAACGTCTTGAAACTTTTTAGGTTTTTTTCAGTAAGTCTGCTGGTGCTTAGCAAAGAGGCCTTCTGACTCCGTTGAGACTTTTAGTAAAGCTGACACAGAACAGATGAGGTAAATAACCATCACTAGCCTTGACATCAACATGAACTTCAATCATGGTCTACCGTTTTTTTTTTTTTGACCATAGAGTACATTTTTCATAAGTAAGATCCATGCCACGGAAGTTAGTCATGCAGTTTTTTTACCTGAACATCCTCAGTAATTATCTCGAATTTTCTAAATGTAACTTTATCATTCTGCAGATCAACAAGGCTCATTTCAAAAACATGACCCTTGAGGTCATCAGGTCAACATTGGTTTCTTGAGTTCTTGTGACTAGTGTTTTTCCTATAGTTCTCATAGCTAGTGGTTTTACATCCTACCAATCTTTTTTAGAAAATAGATCAACCACTTTCTTCTTGGCTCCCTTTTTGCTGCGTTGCATAAGGCTCTTGTTCTTGCCGACCACCGTGGTGCTGCTTTGAGAGCCAAAAGGGTGTGTTTCCTATAAAATTGATAAAATTCAGGTTAAGCATTTTTGGCAAGAATATTTTATAGGTGATACTGTCTCATCCTTTGTTGCTTTAACAGCTAAATAGGATTCAGTTGAATGGATGTGTAATTGAAACAATACTGTCAATGGATAAACATTTGGGTTGTTTCTCATCTTAAAACATCTTTTAAACAGATAGTAATGCACTTCGGTGAAGAGAAGGGATTGCTTAAAATTTGCTCATATTTTCATCTTCTTTGTTCAGGCCTGTTGAAGTGCTTAATATTTTTATGTTTTCTTTGGTCCTAAAGCAGACCCAGAGAGTTAGCATTCACTTGTGTGAAGGACACCAGTTTAAGACCGAGGCAAATACTTGAATCTCAGTGTGATTATTCAAGCTGTTAAAAGGATCATCACCAAATAGTGAAGTGTTTCTGCATTGGCTCTGCTCTGAAGGCTTCTGTGAGAATATGCTTGCTCTGAGACTGGGGGTGCAGATCAGTTTTTTGGAAGAGCTCTAGGGACCCTAGCTTCCCCATAAGATGATGTAGCTCCTTTGCTAGCTGCTAGACCCTGCCCCATCTCTCAGTACTCTTAGAATCATAGACTGGGATTTCTTTATTAGAGCTGATTATTCATGTTTGTACCCTTAATTGTAGGATTTTCAGAAGTGGCCTGTTCTGCAGAAAACATGTTTTATAAAATATCTTTTATATTAGATTATTTGCTTTTATACACTGTTTTACTTTTCAAGAACTGGTAGTTTGCTTCTAGTTATGAGAGATGTATATTTTAAAAAAAACCATAAAGTTACCTTCTTAATGGCTAAACACTAGATCAGCTGCATTCCTTGGTCCTTGACTATGAAAGTCTTATAACTACAATTAAAGCAGAATTTGAACTTGGATATTAAACCAGTTGTAACAAATTGAAGGATTAGTTTACTTTCTTAAAAAAATCATTTGTCAAGAGAATTCTTCAAGGGAGGTGAACCTCTTGTCCAAGTCACCAAATTCTTCGTGAACAGAATTGAAACAAAGGTATTCCGTGGGGAGAATATTCTTATTTTGACCACATCATTAGCAGAAGGCAATTTCTCACAATTAGCCAGACCTAAGTACTCAGTGTAGCATATTGTAAATTTTCATAAGAAATACATTTCTTATATATATGGTTGTATATTTAATTCTTCAGAATACTGTAAGAATTAGTAAGTGGTCGTTCAGCTCTACAAAGTAACTTTCATAGGAAAAACATAAAAAACATTTCCCAAGGAATTACAGGACTAAATTAAAAAAAACTTAATAGTTTAAGCCATCCAGCCTTTTTGTTTGCTGGAGCTGCCAAATAATTTCTTATTTCAGTATACCATTTCAGCATATATGAAATATGAATGCTAGACAGAGGATATAATCATTGTACATTTATAAAGCTCCATAGTTGCATGCTGTCTAACTAGTAGATTATACTGGGTTTGAAATTATATAGATCAAGTTCTATTACTGTGCTGCAGAGAGGTGGCCTGAACTGATGTGCTGATTCATCTCAAGTTCATTAAAATCATAGCACATATTGAGTTGAGAAAATATTCACATGCAAGTCATGGTGTAACATAATGATAATAAGGTACGTTAATTGGCCAGAAGACTCTAATATTGGTCTGTAGAAGTAGTGTCAGGTACATGGAAATAATCTAAGTTCTATGAAAGATTCCCAAGGTATTTACTATTGAGTGAAATTTCTCTGTGAACTGTGTTAATATTTTCAGTAGACTCTTATTTGTTGTTTGAAGTGTAGGAAAACAGATTTCCTTGGGACATTGTTCTGATATTTACTTATAGGAAAAAAATCCAAAATTAGTTGCTAGTTACTTTGAGAAGAGAAATTTTTAAAAATTTTTGTTTCAAAACTGAAGAAATTAGTAAGATTGTCCCTCCTTCCTCTCTTGCGCCACTCCTGCCTCTTGTATTTCAGTCAGGCTAATTCCTTGAAGCAACTGCTTATAATCTTGGGCTTTTAAGAAAAGTTCTAAATTACTACGAATGTATGGATGATGATGGACTTTACACAGGGGTTTCCTGTCTGTTTGGTTAAATATATTGTCATTGAGAAAACAGGTCCTAATTCCACTGAAGTTTTCAGTCATCCCTTTCAGAAGCACGGATGGAAGGACACCAAGGAGAAGGCAAAGGGGGACACATAATGTTGTGTCAATAACAGTATTGTGCATGGAACAAGTAGGTAGTAGTTCTACTGGGTGATATGCAGTTTGAACCATGCACGTAGCGTTTTGTTTAGTTTTAAGGGAAATGCTGTCACATTAGAGCAGTTCTAGAGGAAAGCAATGAGGATGAAAAACAGCTAAATTTTTTTTTTTAAAACATCTAAAATTTATCTTGTAGGAATAACAGCAGCAGAAAATGGGAACGTTTAGCTTTAAAGAGACAAGAGCTGGAGATGGTGGTAGTGATGTTAAGGAAAGCAGGGTGGCTGTCGTCAGATGTGTGGTGGACTATGTCTGCTTAGAACTGCAGGGCAGAACTTGGATCCAGGTGGAAGTTAACAGGGAATAAATCTTGCTATGCACCCCCCACCCCCCACCAGTGAGGTTGTGTAAAAATGGCTTCCTTTGTAACACAACATTGTAAATCAACTACAATTTAAAAAACAATCTAAAAAAAAATGTCTTCCTTCTCATGTGCCGGGCTGTCCATCATGGGGGAGATTTCAAGAATTACGGTACAGATAGTTATTAATTGCCTCCTGTGTGTCAAGCACTGTCTTAAGGTGTACACAATAATATGGCACAATCTTCATCCTTGAGAGCTTATCATCTAGTAAGAAGAGACATGTAATAAACATTATTAAATGTTATCAGTTCTATGAGAGCAGTATACGTGGAGTGAGCCAGGGAAGACTATAGAAGGGATTGTCTTTGAGTTTAACATTGAACGATCTGTGGTGTTTGCCCAGTGGAGGGAGGATGAGAGGAAGAAAACACTCACGTGACTTCCTGTCAAAGATTTTGAAGAAAGGCTTCTACCGCTTTGTCCTCAGGGTGGTGGGTAGAGAACCCCTAGGGCCTGTTATAATTCTACAGCTCTACCAAGTGATTGCCTTCTAAAGAAAACTTTACAGAGAGAAACCTAACTTTGCACTATATTCTTAATTTTGCCTGAGGTTGGATAAAATTGTCATTTCTATTAATATTTCTTATACAAAGAGACAGAATTATTAAAACTCTTTGGGAAGACGCCTGTTGGCCTTAAAGATCACTTGTTTCTAAGTGAAGACAGATTCCCTCTCCAGTCCTCTTTTCTTCTCCCTCAGGCGCCTCTGCATATTCTATAGTTGACTACATCCACTGTTCTCTGTTCTGTGTGGCAAGATGTTACAAAGAGCGTCACTCATATCTCTATCTTGCTCTGTGCCCAGACACACTAATCTTTTTGTTAGGCCATGGTTGGTCACCTCATACTAAACCCTATGAAACCTCTGGGGAAAAGTGGCTTGCGATGAACTTTTGTGGCAGACAGACATCAGTTCAAAGCCTATGCAGTGTTAGGGTTGACGGAAACTATAATGGTCCATGAGAAGAGGCTCACAGGGGGTCCTTTTTCAGGGCAAAAGGACAGATGGTTTTCGCCGCTTGAGATCATACACAATGCACAATAACTCCAGTCCTTGCCTCCCAGCCATGTTACATGCCCACCTTCTCCATGATGGGAAGGGACAGTTTTTATAGACCCAGAAGGGGGACATTTACTCTTTGCTACTGTTCTTTTCGGCTGTTCTGTTGGTAGGCTAAGCCTGCGCTTTTGTAGAGTGACGAAAAGGGACTTACGAAAACACTGGCTCCATAAAGAGGGCCACTGTATGTACATGTACCCTCTGTGTAAAAACTAATTTTGTATTTTAAACACAATCAAAGGAAAGTTCAAAAATCAATAACTCTGGGTCTCAATTATTTGTGATAAAATATAATCAATGGTTTTTACTGTGCTAACACATGCTGAAAATTTTCATAAATTTAATCATCTGTATATTACATGATCCACAGTATAATGTTTCTAGACAATTTATAAGTATCATAACCATATGTATTGCACCAGGCTACTTAAATATCCATTATACCAGTTTTACTTGCTGAGTTTAGTAAGTATTTTCCAGTTATGTATAGAATATGATTTTTCCGTTTATATTTTCAAGAATCTTAAGTACTTAACTTTACAAAGAAAGAGGTAGTTTCGCTGAATTCTTAAACTCTTTGTTTTAACAGAATTAATTGGCAAGATATTTTTTAGCATTTTTATGTGATTGCCTCTTTCCCTTAGGGCTTGGCGTATTTCCCATATATTCAACAATATTGACAAATATTAGATGAAAGATCTTTATATGTATTCACTATATGGAAGATAATACTTTACTTTCCACAGCTGTCAACTAATCTATGGAAAAGATTTCTCCCTCTGTAAATCAGTCTAAAGCTAAAAAGAATAGCTGCTTAATTTATTAGAATCTTATTAAATTATGTATTTTTCTTTTCATCTCTTTTTGCTATACCCAGAATTGGACATTTGAGATGAAAGTAATCTGTACACAGAAAATTAGGGTATTTTTAATTAGAGAATCAGAAAAGCAGATTTTTGGATTGAGTTTTGATTATCAACTCTTTTAAAATTGAAAAAAATAAACAGAACATTTGATTGACAGGAAAATAAAAGATGCTTTGAAAAATTTGGGATTGTGTAATGAATATGCAAAGAAACATCACATGATACATGATTGATTTTTAAGGTGATTGGTACTGATTGTATATTCTATTTAGAGGAAAGAGGATTCAGGTCTGTGTCAGGCAGTCCTGCTTTTTGCCATGTAAAGAAGACATGTCCTTTAAAAATTCTTTATTTTTATAGTCATTTGATCTCTATAGCAACCTGGACAGCAAATATGACAGACATTACTATCACAATTTGCATGGAAGAAAACTGAGACCCAGAGGTAATGCCACTTGCCCAAGATGGAGGTGTCAGCCTTTTCTTTTTCTAATTACTAGGATGGGTCTCCTTCTGATGCACAGTGATAATTTCCTTAAAATAGGATTGCTGGCACACTGAGAAAGGTGGCCATTGGTACTTTTGATAATATTGGAAACCATTGGGTCAATGGTTTGGTTCTTCCACAGGACTATATAAGATTCTGTGTGACACTTGGCTAATTTGAGGTAAATTTAAAATTTCAATTATTAGCATTTAGTTTAATAAAAATCTGGGGAATTTATTTCTTATACAATCAATTCACTTTTAGTTTAAAAAACTCTCATTGTAGGTCAGAAAGAGAAAAATAAATACCGTATGCTAACACATATATATGGAATATAAGGGAGAAAAAACAAGGTCATGAAGAACCTAGGGGTAAGACGGGAATAAAGACACAGACCTACTAGAGAATGGACTTGAGGATATGGGGAGGGGGAAGGGTAAGCTGTGACAAAGCGAGAGAGTGGCATGGACGTATATACACTACCAAACGTAAAATAGATAGCTAGTGGGAAGCAGCCGCGTAGCACAGGGAGATCAACTCGGTGCTATGTGACCACCTAGAGGGGTGGGATAGGGAGGGTGGGAGGGAGGGAGACGCAAGAGGGAAGAGATATGGGAACATATGTATATGTATAACTGATTCACTTTGTTATAAAGCAGAAACTAACACACCATTGTAAAGCAATTATACTCCAATAAAGGCGTTCAAAAATAAAACAAAAAAAACCTCTCACTACCTTTTGTTGGAAGACTTCTGCTTAGTAATTCAGACAGTCACAATAATCTTTATTCTTGTATAAATTGAGACTGGCAAGCTTGGAGTATTTTAGTGGGCTGATGGGTGTGAGGGGTTACAAAGGAAGTAATCCAATGTGGCATCTGGTTTCTCTTCCTCCTCTCTGTCACGGACTTAGCTCAGATATCAGCCTCTCCTCTACCATCCTCTCTCCCACCGGTGATTCTCCGCAAGGCCATATAGGGACATTCCCAAAGTGCAAATCTTATGTCATGCTTACATATCTCCATTCGCTCACCATTGCTTTTAGGATGAAGCCCACTTGATACAGTGCTTAGTACTCCGACACAGGAAGCCTTCATTTCCTCAGGCATGCTGGGTTCCTACTTTGTGTCTTTACTTCCTTATCTTTGCCTGGAATGTTCTCTATTCTCCTTCTCTGCTTGCTCATCCTTCAAGACCCGCTCAAATGTCAGTCCACATGATATGCCTCCCTGCAAATCTTCCAGGCGTAGTTAAAAGCTCTGCTGAGGACTCGACATAATCACTCTCGATTATTTATTTTTGGGCCTGTTTAGCCTACACAGTGCCTCCTTCATACTCGGTGCATACTCAGTGTGCATTTGATGGAAAACCTCTGCTTTCAAAGAGCTTTATGAAGAGTTGGGAAACACAAATATCAATGAACTCATGTTACAAGAGATTATTTGGCTAATCCTAGGTAATGTTCTCATAATTACCTTTGTTTCTATATCCTTTAAATAATGGAGTTGGATTAAATGATTTCCAAAGTATATTCTTATCTTAAAATTTGGCTATGTAAGGAGAGTAACAATTTGGTGTATTTTAATAATGGGGTGTAGAAAGTGGTGGTTCATTCGCACACTGTTGCACACATTAATAGACAAACGTCAGCCCCCTCCATGATTTTATTGTGATACAACTGGAAAGAAACTTCTTGATTCTTAACTCAACTTTTCAAAAATTTGCAAATATGCACTGCATGCTGAGTGAGGACTTCCAGAAAAAAGTGTTAAAATGAAAACACTGATAGAATTTTGAGAGGATATGGGCTTTTTACCCCTGCCAATTCTTTGAAAAAGTTTAGCATGAATGCTGTAAAAATGAGATACTTTCTCCCTCGGTTCTCAGCCCCATCTTAAAAAATTTGAAGTAAAAAGGAACCCATCAGTATGAAAAATAACTATGGTGTCCAGGGTTGAAGTTTTTTATGTAGAGAACTCCCTGGAAAGGTGCTGGTCAGATTTCTCTTCTGCATAGTTCGTAGCATGTAACTGGTACTCAATAATATTTAATATAATGAATTACAGAGGCTTTGAAAATGTAGGCCTCTGAAGACCAAATCCAACATGGTAGATGGGATTTTCACATTACTGTGAACACAAGGTAGAAGTTGATATAGTTGGTCTCCTGGGGGTGTTTCGTCACACAAGTGAAAGAGCTATATTCACCTAATTTATTTTAGCTAAAGAAAGACTATTCTCTTTAATAGCCACTTATTTAAGGCCATAGAGTAAAGAAGGCCAGAGGAAATAATGTCATTTTCAGCTAGGTAAAATAGAACGAAGTACACTATAAAATTTGTCATTTTCTCTCCCAGCTTCCTTTAGCAGCCAACATTATTTTATCTGCCTTCATTAAATTTACATTTTAGCTTTGCTTTTCTATGTTATTAGGAATTTTGCATTTAAGTGTTTTTGAGTAAAGATAATAATGAAAAAGAAAAATGACACTATATTCTAAATTAATACAAAAAGGAAAGTTGCTTATTTTCCACTGAGGCAGCAGTGGTGTAGCCATCTTAGGTGTAGCAGAGCTTAGGCTTTGGAACCAGAGAGAGCTGGCTCTAACTTTGACGTAGCTACTTACCAACTGTTTGACCTTGGGCAAATGACTGAAATCCATCCAGCCTCAGTTTCCTCATCCATAAAATAGAAATATTAATATCCACTAAAAATTAGGAACGATGTATTGTGGGCATCTAGCATAATGCTGGCATGTAGGAAGGTGTCAAATAAATGGAATATAATAATTGTGCTGGGTAAGTCTTAGATACCTCTGGTCTTTATTTTATTTATTTATTTAAAAAAGATTATTGTGATGTGGACCATTTTTAAAGGCTTTATTGAACTTGTTACAATACTGCTTCTGTTTTACGTTTTGTTTTTTTGGCCACGAGGCATGTGGGATCTTAGTTCCCAGACCAGGGGTCAAACCCACACCCCCTGCATTGGAAAGCAAAGTCGTAACCACTGGACTGCCAGGGAAGTCCCCTGCCTCTGGTCTTTTTTAAAATTTATTTTATTTTATTTATTTAGTTTTGGCTGTGTTAGGTCTTTGTTGCAGTGCGCGGGCTTCTCATTGCCGTGGCTTCTCTTGTTGAGGAGCATGGTCTCTAGGCGCACGGGCTTCAGTAGTTGTGGTGCACGGGCTTGGTTGCTCCATGGCACGTGGGATCTTCCCGGACCAGGGCTCGAACCCATGTCCCCTGCATTGGCAGGCGGATTCTTAACACTGCACCACCAGGGAAGCCCATGGTCTTTAAATTCTAGTTTTTATTGAAAGAATTACATGCCATAAATTTTTCAGTGCCTAACACATGGCCCGACACATGACAGAGTCTTGGTAAATATTTACGGAGTAAATGAACTAGTGTAATTTTGTGCAAAAAGGGCCTGCTCACATATACCATTAGTGTTATATAGTATAAATATTAAATAAGGATAACTGAGAAAAAGCTCAAGAGTGGAGAAGTAGCTCTAAATGCCTGAGCTGTCATGAAGCAGGGCTGGACTGCATCCTCCAGGGGAAGGTTCCAGGAGAGGGTCCTGCCCCTTAAGGCTCTACAGGTTTATGTGGATGGGTGAAGGGGCAGCAACGGTGAGTCACCATGAAGGAGGGAACAAAGAGGGGGTGTTCTCCTTAGCAAGGGGTGCCTTCGGACCTGAGACTGGGTATCCTGTCCTTCTGTTGGGCCAACTCACACCTGTGAGGCCAGCTTTGTGCTGAGACCTGAACATCCGGATTTGTCCCCCCTGAGCAGTGGAAGTAGTCCCATTTAGCAAATACCTTTTATGGATCATACATATTAGGTTAGCATGATTGGCTTGTAATCTTTTTCTGTTTCATAAACAACAGTATTAAATTTGTGCATGTCTTTGGCTCCATTTGTTTCATTTTAGAATATTTTGTTAATTTTGAAGGAGTTACACAGATTCATTGTTCAAGAATATAAAGATAAAAGAAGTCTTTTTCCCTAAAAAACTGCTCCTCTATGCAGAAGAAATCACAGTAACCTACTTTTTGTGTATCTTTCCAGAGGTGGTTTATGCATGCAAGTATATATGTTCCATATGCTTTATTAACTTGGACAACAGTCACCACAGCAGCAGTAATTAGCGATGTAAAATATATACAAGCATCGTGATTAAATGTGCATAAGTATGTCACCTAATTGCAACAGTCCTTTGAAAAGAAAACAAAACAAAGGGCAAAAAAAGCTCAACTGACTGCAGACAAACATCCTTTGGTCACTGAAATCTCTTAATGTATATGCTATTACCTGTGGCGACAATAATTGAACTTTTTTTTTTTTTTTTGGCCGCTGCAAGGCATGCGGGGTCTTAGTTCCCTGACCAGGGATTGAACCCTTGCTCCCTGCAGTGGAAGCTCAGAGTCCCAACCACTGGAGTGCCAGGGAATTCCCTAATTGAGCCTTGTTAAAACAGTGTTCTCTTTGTAATGTATTGTAGATATTCACACCTTTAAAAAAAAATATTCAAAGGTGAGTTTCAATCAGTGTGACGATTTATTTGCAGTCCGGATTTTATGGTAAATTAAATTCAGCATTTGAAAGTTTTAGATTTTCCCCCCAAATAATCTCTCCCACAATGCACGATTTTTCCATACTAACAAAATGATCTTCATGAGTGGGTGTCATAAGTAAGATAAGACAATATGGGCTAAATCCTAACCTCAGATGCAGTCAGATTTGATTAAAGCTCTTTTAGGCTGTTTTATACTGTGTTATCCATAAGGAACATATACAAAGCTGTACTGACTAAATTAAAACAAAAAAACGAAGAGTTAAAATTTCTTGTTTGGTTATTATGCTGAAAACTGGCAATGGAATTTTGTTCCATTGAATGGGGACATTGAACATTTTTTTAAAAATTGGCTTATTTCCTAGTTTCTTTGTTTTTTTCTTTTTTAGGTCCCTGGATCCTTATAAACAGAGTTGAATAGGAAAGAACATTTAATGTTTTGAATGTGAAAATATTTTTTGTTTATTATGAGTTTGGAAAACTTTCATTCATATAATGGGTAAATATGGGATTTAACCTGGTGTATTAAGCCTTCTTATTTTATCAGTTATAGGAATGAGAATTTGTGCTTGTATTTGCCACGAGTAGGGCTAGATAAATGGGGGTTTCTGATAGTGTATTTGGAAAGGTGACTAAAAGGACAATTTTTACAAACCCATCAAAAACTCTGTAGATTTTTCCCATATGATTTTAAGAGCTATAGCTCAGCATATGGGTTCATTAGCTTCTCCACCATGTGATTTAGGATGATCTCAGATTCAAGTGATGCAGTTTAATCTAATTAAGACATAATGCAGAGTAAGCTTGAAGTACAATAGTGAAGGCTCTCGGAGGACTCCCAAAAGGCTGACACAATGAAAGTCATGGGTTCAGTTTATAACTATAATTGCTACTGGGTTTTTGCTTGAAAGAAACATGTAATTCAACTCTACAGAAAAAGTTTTGTGCCCACATTTTTATGTCATTTTTCCTATGGTTAAGAATAATCTTTATCTTCTCTTCTACAGTGAATACCCATTTATTTATTTACTTATTTGTCTATCTTGTACCCCAGAGAATACCTTTAAAAAAATTTTTTTTAATTAATTTTTTTTACTGGAGTATAGTTGCTTTACACTGCTGTGTCAGTTTCTGCTGTACAGCAAAGTGAATGGGCCATACGTATACATATATCCTCTCTTTTTTGGATTTCCTTTCCATTTAGGTCACCACAGAGCACCGAGTAGAGTTCCCTGTGCTATATAGTAGGTTCTCATTAGTTATCTATTTTATACATAGTAGTGTATATATGTCAATCCCAATCTCCCAATTCATCCCCACTGCCCTCTTCCACCTTGGTATCCATACGTTTGTTCTCTATCTCCAAGTCTGTGTCTCTATTTCTGCTTTGCAAATAAGATCATCTATACCATTTCTCTAGATCCCACATATATGTGTTAATATATGATATTCGTTTTTCTCTTTCTGGCTTACTTCATTCTGTATGACAGTCTCTAGGTCCATCCATGTCTCTGCAAATGACACAGTTTTGCTCCTTTTCATGGCTGAGTAGTATTCCATTGTATATATGTACCACATCTTCTTTATCCATTCCTCTGTTGATGGACATTTAGGTTGCATCCATGTCCTGGCTATTGTAAATAGTGCTGCAATGAACATTGGGGTATCTGTGTCTTTTTGAATTATGGTTTTCTCTGGGTATATGCCTAGGAGTAGGATCACTGTATCATATGGTAGTTCTATGTTTAGTTTTTTAAGGAACCTCCAAACTGTTCTCCATAGTGGCTACGCCAATTTACATTCTCACCAACAGTGTAGGAGGGTTCCCTTTTCTCCACACCCTCTCCAGCATTTATTGTTTGTAGATTTTTTATGATGGCCATTCTGACTGGTGTGAGAATGATACCTCATTGTATCATTGATACCTCATTGTAGTTTTGTACAATGTATTGCGATACATTTACACACATGTACACTTACATGCGTGTACATACACGTACATTTACATGCATGTACACACATGTACACACATGTATGATACCTTTTTGTACAATGATACATGTTTTGTATCACTGATACCTCATTGTAGTTTTGATTTGCATTTCTCTAATAATTAGTGATGTTGAGCATCTTTTCATGTGTTTGTTGGCCATCTGTATATCTTCTTTAGAAAAATGTCTATTTAGGTCTTCCACCCATTTTTTTGGGGAGGTCCATGCTGCGCGGCTGGGCCCATGGCAATGAAAGCGCTGAGTCCTAACCACTGGACCGCCAGGGAATTCCTGAGAATGCCTTTTCATTTATTTATTTAAATTAAAAAAATTTTACTTTTTGCTGCATTGGGTCTTTGTTGCTGTGCGTGGGCTTTCTCTAGTTGTGGAGAGCGGGAGCTACTCTTTGTTGCAGTGCATGGGCTTCTCATTGCGGTGGCTTCTCTTGTTGTGGAGCATGGGCTCTAGGCATGTGGGCTTCAGTAGTTGTGGTATGTTGGCTCAGCAGTTGTGGCTTGCAGGCTCTAGAGCTCAGGCTCAGTAGTTGTGGTGCATGGGCTTAGTTGCTCCGAGGCATGTGGGATCTTCCCGGACCAGGGCTCGAACCCGTGTCCCCTGTATTAGCAGGCAGATTCCCAGCCACTGTGCCACCAGGGAAACCCCAGAGCATACCTTTTTAGATGGTAGTAAATGGGTGTAAACTTTATGGGCTGAGGAGGTCATGCTGACTGGTCAGGAAGCAACCATTTATTTATGAATGTTAGTCCTAGATTATTAATATATTCTCTCCTGGCCTCCTTATCTTGACAGATTTAGTGCCAACAACATTAACAATCTATAAAGTATATTTTGGGGGTGTATGGGATGTTTTTAGGATATTGGAAGTTATGTTTAAGGCAAAAGCTTGATATTAGCATTCTTTCTTTGAAATACTCCATTGTCATGTGTGGATTTCTGAAGGTCATTTCTCTTTACCTCTTTATTTCCAGAGAATAATTGTAGCTAGTCCACTTCTTCAGCTAATCTTCCATAGCCTTCCAGCAAATAATAAAGGTAATAGCTGATACTCATTATACCAAGTACCAAGCATTAAGTCTTTTTCACATAATATCTCAGTTAATCCTTACAATAACCTATTGTCCCAATTTTATTTTTTATTTTTTAAAAAATATTTATTTATTTATTGTTTGGCTGTGTTGGGTCTTAGTCACATCACACAGGCTCTTTGTTGTGGCGCGAGGGCTCAGTTGCCCCGTGGCATGTGGGATCTTAATTCCCCTACTGGGGATCGAACCGGCATCCTTTGCATTGCAAGGCAGATTCCACTGGACCACCAGGGAAGTCCCTATCCCAATTTTCTAGATGGGATAAATGAGCCCCAAAGAGGTTAAATAACTTTCACATATCATATAACTTTTAAAGTGGAAGTTAGTTCTGTCTTATTCTGGAGTGCAAGCTTTTAGCTTTTATCTATTATACGTATTACTCCAAGATAAGAGACTATTAAAAAAAGCTTTATCAAAGGAAATGTTTGGAGGTACTCTTAGTAGCAGGAAGTATGGGTAGGGAACAGAAAAGTACCTGGGAGAAGAGAAGGACTGTGCTGTGGAAAAGCATTATGTTAATGAGAGGAATGCAGAAAAAAGGCTGTATTCAGTGATATGGCTTGCTTGTAGTTTCAAACAAGTATACAAGTAAAATTTGATACACCATTTAATTCTTTAATTTTTTTTAGGTTGACTTTCTGAGTACTTATCCTCTAATGCTGGCTGTTTTTAATAGCCATTTAGTGGGTAGATAATCAGAAAAATCAGATCAGTTATTCTGAAAGTAAAATTTAAGAAGGTCTGGTGATATGTAGCAAAGGCCACAAAAATGGCTATTCTAGAGAAGAATCCTGACATTCATTCATATTCTGTTGTTGTATCTTTAATTCCTTGTATGGTTCAAATGATTTAAAAACAAACACTTCCTGCTCCTCTTTAGTATATACTGTTATTACATTAAGAAAATACATGTTGGAATAGGTATCTATTGCCCTAATTATAAGTAATTTTAATTAAAAACTTATTAAAAATTTATTTCACTATTAATTGAAAAGAAATACTAAAGAGAAAGCATAGTTGGTCTATTTAAAGAAAGTGGTGTCCTTTGGACCTTCAGCTCAGTGTTTTCTGCAGATATGATCATTAGTCCAAAGTTTTAGCCCATGCTGAATACTTTGCAGTGTCTTGGTTCTCTAACTTTAACAGATAGGTTAATAGATTTGAGCAGGAGGGTTGAACCGGTATTGGTTTGCCCTGAAAACCTGAGGATTTTCTAATTAAATACTGGATGATCAGTCGGTGCTGCTCAGCTTACTAAATCATGAATTTTTCCATCTTAGTGACATGGTTAAAATTGGAAATGTCAAACATGCCTGAACAAGAATGTGATTCATGGACTTGAACCTGAACTTGCTTTCAATTTTCTTTATTAAAAAAAGACATTATAAATAGATTAACTAGAAATTATGGCGTATACCTGTCTTTTACCAAGACCGTGTTTCTAAGTTGGAAAACATTTACTTCCTTCAACAAAGGTGATGTTGGTCTCTATAAAATATAATACAATTAATTAATTACTCAACATCAGAGGCAAAAACCATGTGTTGCTGGATTTCATTTGAAATCCCTTAAAGGGACTTGATCAGCCTGATCTCTGATTGGGCATCTCAAACTCAAAGTAGCTCCGACTGAATTTATTATTCCCTAATAAATAACAAATAAATAAAAACCTAATTTGCTCCTCCCTTTGCACCTCTCTCTGTGAATGGTGCGCATTGTCCAAACCAGACACTTGAGAACTATTCTTGGGTCCCCCTACGCTCTTTGTAATTTTTCATTCAGTGAGTCCTGTCTATCCTCCTAAATGTCTTAGGTCTGTCTGTTCCTCTTTGCTCTTTCTGCTACTGCTATCGTCCTACCTACCGATATCTTTCCTCGGGTGATGGTAATAGCCTATTGCCTCGTTTCCCCTACTCCAGTCTATTTTCCACACCGAAGTCAGAGTGCTCTTCTAAAATGAAATCTGGCAAATCCTGAAACAACTCCAAACATGTGAGCATGTTCAACAGGACCTTTGATGGGGCCTCTGTCAGCCTTCCAGCCTCATCTGTCGCCCTTCTGGTTGTCCTTGCGCCATATGGCACTATCTTCTGTTCTCTCCTATTGTGTGCTCCTTTTCAACCTCTGCACCTTCACCCATGATGTCATGGGAGACTCTTCACCCTCCTCAGCCTTCAGGTCCAGCTTAAACTTCCCTTTCTTCCTGGAGCTTAAGTTCTCCTGCTTATGTGCTTTTGTCTGGATTCCGTAGAACTCTTAACATACTTAATTGTTTTGCACTTATAATCCTCTTTTGTTATTGCTTGTTAGATGGTTTGTCTGTTCCATTTGACTCTAAGGTACATGTAGGAAGGGACTGTCTCTTGCCCAGCATTGTATGCCAAGAGTTTCTCATGGTGCCTGGCCTATAGAGGACACTTAGCAAATATTTTATTTAATGAATGAATGATTCAGGTGTGCTATTTTTCTTTTTGATAGAGCATAGTAGCTCTTATGTTACTCTGCAAAGTACATTCTCAAGGTAGCATGAAAGAAGAAAATTTAGAAAATGTAAGTGGTAGAACGCACAGGGCTCAGTGACAGAAAATGAGGCAGGAGTATAATATGAAATTCCAGAGGCAGAGAGAGCTTTGTTTTAAACAGCGTTCAGATTATCAGTCTATCCATCAACCTCGAAACAATTTTCACTGGAACAGAATTTGTAGTTTTCCACAGTAATGGATTGTAGGAACCACCAAATCTCAAATTAGACAAGTCTTTTAATATCTAACCTAAACTTCTTTTTGCTGTAATATAAACTCATTTCTGATCTCTCCTGGGTGAAAGTAAGAGCTTTATACACCTGCTTATGTTATGACAAAGATTTTCTGTTTTCCTCCAATAACCAGGATTTCTTTTTTCCTCTTCCTTTCATATTATATCTTATTTTCTGATCTTTTAATTATTTTTATTGCTAGTATTTGAACCTTTCTGCATATGCCATCCTTTATGTCATAAACCAGGATAATCAAAACCTCATTAGTACTGAATACAGTGAAAGGATTACTACTCTTAAGGCTCATTATTGTGTTCTTTTGAAATATATCTCCAGCACATCTCTGCATGATATATTGTAAAGGATTTCATAATTTGTGATTAAAAGAAATTATTGCCCTTAGTCTGAAAGGTTTTGATGGACAAATTGCTAGTAAATCATTCCTTCTAAAAAAATGCTATTGTGCATAAAGAGCTTAAAAATATATACCTTTCTCAGCGTTTTGTCCAGATTGGGCTTAAGTATGACCTTTCTGTCAGAGAAACTCTAAAGAAAGGAATATGTACTTTCTAAGTGGGATGACACTTTTTAAGAAAAATAACTTTTGCTAATGAACTGAGAGGAGTGGCTCTTTCTGGCCCACAGTAGTTATAGGTATATAGAATGATGCTGCATTATATAGTATAATCTTCTTTTTCAATAGGTAAACTTGGTTATGGCTAGGATGGGAGAATTTTAGAGCTTGAATTATATCATGCATTTAAGAATAGAGGAGGTAAATGTATGGGAAAATGGGAGAAATCCTCTGAAAATGAAAATGTACAGGCCAGAAATCCAGATCAGGCTGACCATAAAGGCCTTGCACTGATCAACAGTGCCTTGCTATAGGAGAACAAAAAGGAAATAACACGGGCCAAAGACATTTAAAATGACCGTACATCAATATATTAGATGACTATATTACTATTACATCAGCGATGATTTGCTATGCGAGCACCTTGATAGATGCTTCAGAGATGCTCAAGTGGGCAGTGCCACCTGTCAAAGGGGAACACAGTTAATTTCTTTATACTTAAAAGCTGATTTCCATTCAAGACATATTTGCTTAGCACTTATAATGTGTCTAGCATTAAACTGTATACTGTGAGGAGAGCTATTTAAAAATATTTTTTTCTTGTGATGAGAACTTTTAATATTTATTCTCTTAACAACTTTCAAATATACAGTATAGTATTGTTAACTCTAGTCACCATCCAGTTAGCATCTTTAAACTAGTCTGCCCAACGGTTCAATCACAGTTGACCCTCAGATCCTACTTTAACAAACACTGCTTATTTTCCCCTTTCCCACCTCCCGAACGAAGAATTCCTGACAGATCCTATAGCTGTACTGATTTCTCCAACTCTGCTGTGGTATATTGACATCTGATGTAGCCCTGAATAGTTTATATTCTTGCATTGTTTATTTCATGTCCTTGTATCTCAGTTCTGAACTAAACTGAACCCTCTTGGGAGGAACCCCATGTCTTAAACAATGATATAGTAACCATTAAATGATATTGGCACTGAGGAATGCTATTTTTGACTTTATGAAGTTAAAGATACTTTGAAATACTATAATTTGGAATAAGCCTGATTAAACATTTTTATGGTTTTTATTACCTCCCAGTTTTCATAGTAAATATCCCTTGGTTGCTTTATTTTTAAAATGATAATAGCTATAACAACACTTTGTATCATCCTTTATAAATTTAAAGATTCCATTTAGATATAGAAATGAGCTGGGTTAGCACATTCTGCTTGAACTAAATTTTGAAAATGTTTTTCTTTTAGTGTTGATTTCCCCTCCACCCCAATTATAAAGGTAATGCTCTAAGCTTGTTGGGGAAAATGTAGAATATAAGAACTCATAGAAAAGATAGTTCTACCAACTGAAGGCAATGACTGTTAATGTTTTAACATTTCTTTTTTTAAAAAATGTTAAATATGTTTTTACATAGTTGAGATCATATGCTGTAGATATTTTATTCTATTTTTCACTTAATATTATTCAATAAACATTTTCCGTGTTCTTTTTTTTATGTTCTCAAAAATCTTTATAAACATCATTCTCAATATTTACATGGCAAAGATATTCCATGACTTCTATAATATTTCTACCTATTTCATATACATTTTTTCTTATAATCAGACATTAAAAAATAGTATAGTGTCAAGGTAAGACTTTTTGAAGGGGGTAAGATATGTTCATAGCAACACTGGTTATCCATATAAGTAGAAATACTTACTTCCTGTTTAAGTTCTAAAAACATTTTTCCTTCTCTATTTTACCTAATTCTTTAAATTGGATTGACTGTTTTCCCTGTTCACTTTGCTATGTATAGTTCTCCAAATTAAGGAATCAACTTGTTATGAAAATTTCTCTTCTCTTGTCCTCTGTTGCCCCACACTCATTGAATAAAAGGATATTTCAAAGAGTTTACAGAATGATATCCAGCAGTTCAAAGAAAACATCTTCAAAATGTTGATGTTGACAATGCAGGAATCTTTGTAAAAGGAACTGGGTTAAATGAAGGAGGGTTTTCTCACCTGTTGTTGCTTTGTACTTGATGCAGCTGCACTTTAGTCATAAATTTAAATTCTACCTCTCCAAGTAAAAATTTCAGAAAGAGTTCATTCATCTCTTGTTAGTCACACACCAAATCTTTTTTTATTTTCAAGACTTTCCTTACAGTGCAAGCAGTGCATGAATGATAAGGCAGCCTCTGGCTGTATCACTTGTATCTTTTCCTTTCTGTTTTCTTTTGTTGTTGCTTTGCAACTAGCATGACTTTAATGGGGTTAAATGGAGAAAGATGCTAGAGATAGTTACAAAAAAATGGAAATAGGTAGTAGCTCTCTGCCTGTGCACACATCAAAGATTGTTTATATGAATGTAAATAACTTGGCAGTATAAATATAAATATGTCTTATATTTGAATTGAGGCTTTTGGTAATCCTAACTGCAGTCCTTGGGGGATTGTTCAAAATCATTTGAAAGACCCTTCTTTTGTAATTTAATGTGGCATTCTTACTGCATCAGAACTAGGGCAATGCCTTATGTAGTTGAAATTAATCAACATAACCTTTGGGCTTTATATATTAGGTCAAAATAAACATGAAGGAAATTAAAATGCCATTAGTTTCAGACATAATTGTAGTTCCTGTCTACAGACTTTTCTTTTAGTCACTATGGCAATGAAACCTCATTTTTCTGTTAATTAAGAAGCATCAACAGTATATTTGGAAGAAACAGATGACAGTTTGCAGCAATAGACATTTTAAATGAAAATTAATTATTTTGAAATTAGAAAGTTATTTCTTAAAGAAAGACAGGATTTAGTCTCTGAACACCTTGATTGATTTTTCTCATTGTGAAAATTCGTTGTTTTTTTTTTCTTTTTTTTCGATCACTCTGCTGAAACTGCTTGCACATGGGTAACCACTGACCCCCACACAGATGTCTGCAGGGATGTCCTCTTTGTAAGGCCCTGTACTAGGGAATGCTGAAGTGAATCAGAAGTGTTAAGTCCCCATCCCTGCCCTCGAGGGCCTTAGCCAGGGAAATATAACAGAAGGAGTTGATGTGTTTAAAAGTGATTTATATACTTTCAAGTAATATGAAAATGTAGTGTGTTATAATTATAACTTAAAATTTTAGTAACAGTGAATCAATGTGTTACAAGAAATAAAGATAAAAGTGCAAATGGAATTCAAAATTGGTAGACCTTTACTTTTGGCCGGAAGGCTCAGAGAAGATGTCTGGAAAAACAGTTTTAATTGGACTGGATTTTTGATGATTATATTTAAGAATTTGATAATTTGAGAATGAGAGGATCCTTCAGATAAAGGAAATAGCAAGAACACAGGCTTGGAGGTATGTTTTATGTGATCATTTCTTCATGACATTGTAGCATAGTGGTTAAAGCATAACTCTAGAGCAAAATTATATGTGTTCAAATTTTGGTGTCTCCATTGCTATTATTATTTTCATTACTGTTAATAATATTTATGTTGTGGTGTTGTATAATATTTGGCTGAAAAGGTAATAAAAACAATAATTTAAAATGACAGTAATGATTGTTAATGTTTATTGAGCACTTATTGAGCAGTACAGCCACTGTTTCGTGTTTTACATACTTTAATTCATTTTATTCTCAAAATAATTGTATGAGACAAGTACTATAATTTATCCCCATTTTACATATGATAAACTGAGGCACAGATAGACTAACTTGCCCAAAGTCCAACAGCTAGTATAATGGTCACAGAACTCATAAGGTTGACTAGGGCTATACTGAGGAGCATTTTATATATTTATGTATTTATTTATTTTTTTGACTCTTAAACATTTTTATTTTTTCCAGTTTTATTGAGATGTCATTGACATATGAGTTTAAGAGGTACAGTATAATTGGGAGCAGTTAAATAGAACATGCATATGGTTAATGGAAAAGAACATGAGGATGAATGTTGTATGGTTAGTGGAAAACCATTTTGATTTCTGCACAGAAGAGTAATATGGTCAGACAGTGTTTTAGGGAGATTAAGCTAGAAAGTATAAAGAACACAGACTGGAAGGCATGAGACCAAGCTGCTGCAGTTCTCATCTGAAATGGTAAGGGCCTGAGTTGGGTGGGGACAGGAAGAATGGAAAGGAAGTGCCAGGAAGGAGGATTCCACTGGGCTCTGTTACTACTTGGTGAGGGAGAGGAAAGCGTCAGTGATGATTTACAGCTGTTTTACTTAGGTTAACGGTGATGTCATTAGGAGGTAGTCTGTCCTCATGGTTAACCAACTTCCGAATGCTTAACATTTCAACCAACCTTCTTTTGAAATTCTCTTTCCTTCTTTATGCTGGTGACTATTGTTAAATCTTGGTTCTCCTCTTACCTAATTCCTCCTTCAGAGTTCTTTCCTGTAGTGTACAGTCTTCAAAGTCTCAATCTGGAACTCATTTCTTTTTCTTTTATTATACATGCCCACTTCATGGTAGCGTGTGTATGCTGTCCAATTACCTTTAATCCGGAGGCAGCATAACCTCATGGAGGCAGACAGAGCTGGGCCTGAACCCCAGCTACACATTATTAGCTGTGGAATAACAATGCCTTTGATCTTCATTTGCTCATTTATAAATGGGAACGATACCTACCTTATGAGATTATTATGAGCACTAAATGAGTCTAGGGAAAAGGCCCAAAACACAGTAGTCCCTTCCCAAATTTTATTTGCTGCTTTTGTTCTCCTTACTCCTATTCAAATATTTCCCTTCAGTTCAAGTTGTTTTCCTGATGGAGGCTCTTCCTACATTAGGAGGAACAGTCGTGATTTTCTTTTGCTTGCCAGGTGTTAAGCTGTACTTTATCATCTTTCATGGATAAATAGCACAGTGGTTGTCTTTCTGTTTTAAAACACGGAGTGAGTTAATACTCTAAAAATATAAGATATGAACTACAAAGAGAGGTAATAATAAACTGGTTTTATGTGAAATTGCATTTCAGACTGGGGGTGAAAATTTATCTTCAAATTGGATTCTTAAGTGCAGTCTGAGACAAGCTGTGGAAACATGATATATGAAATATAAAATTTTCCACACCCCTTACATATCTAGAAATTTTATTTGTACAGATGTTAGGAATGATACAATGATTGATCTTTTATGTAGCAATTAGAATAGGAATTTCATTGGACTGAAAATGCTATTGTGAAGAGAATGTGTCTCAGCAAGATGCTGACTCAGATTAGTAGGAAGCACTGTCTGTGTAGATAGGTGAGCCTGAATAATATTTGCTGTGCGGAAACTAGTCAGTGAGGTCAAGTTAGCTAAGGTCTTATTAGGGATTTGGAAATGACCCACAGAAGACTTTTCCCTGGTTCAGTTAACTTTTGTGGAGACTTCAGTGTCTCAAGGGTAAAATATTAAAAAAATCTCAGAACATAGAGTGGGAAGAGGTTTTTGATATGATCTAGTATACACCCTTTGTTTTAGAGAGAAAGAAATGGAGGCCTAGAGATTGAAAGGGACTTGCCTGACTCCTCATAATAATGGCAAGTCAGAGGTCAAACTTAGGTCTCTTAATTCCCAGTTGTCTTGCCACTCTGCCAAAAAACCCCATGAGCATTAACATTATTTCAGGCAAACGCTGGTCTAGAAATGAGGCTTCTGAGAAATCAGAAAAAAAATTTTTTGGCATATTTAGAGACTTGGAACTAAAACTTCAATTGTTATACTTGATTGCTTTTTCTATTCCGCATTTCTTTAAAAATAAATCAAAAAACCTAAGATGACAAAAATTCAGCTATTCCTCAAATATTCACATGAAATGGATGCTTCAGGAGTATCCGTCATGTTGGTACCCTGTGCACTGACATCCCACTGGGGGACATGAACTCCAGTTGGAGAAGATGCCTCAAAAGTTGCTTTTGGTTAAGCTAGTTGCAATTGTACACATTCACCCAAGGTGAATTTGATCTGCAAAAATTAATTTAAACTGTCTACACATTTTCTGAATGAAAAAATCTTGCAATTTAGCTGTTGATCAAATTTTATTTTATTTTGAAAATTATTGGAAATATAGTGCCAGAAGACCACTTTAAAACAATGTGGTAAAATCATTTGCTTTCCTGCCTAGGTTAAATCCATGTCAGCGTGAGCACACACAGGCACACACACACACAACAATGATTAACATGTACATATCTGTGTGTAGTTTCTCTGTGTGGCTCTTTTCCGAAAGGCTTCAGGTTCCTGTGAGAGGACGTGAGGTTAACATTGATGAACAGACAGTGTGGGAACTTAATATGCTCTGTTCTAAAGCCAGTTTTCTTGCTAACAAATGTTTTGTAGATAGAGGACGGTAGAAATCTTATTGGGCCTGCTTTAATGAACATATAAGACTCAAGTGTAATTAACCTTCTAGAGTACTTAAAAACAGTTCACTCGGAAGTTTTAAGTAGGTCATGCATATTTACTTTGGTAATTTTTTTCTTTTTAATAAGTACTTTATTTAATAGATGCAAAGGTGAAGTTAAATCTTATCTTGACCAAAGTGTGATAGATTCAGTATCATTGGCATTAAAGTTATGATTATTACTGTATTACATATATATATATGAAACCTTTTTTTTTGTTTATGTTGTCTCTCTGTCTAGATTTTAAGATAGTTTCTGGCTGTAGAGAATAAGACAGTGTTTTCTCCCCAAATATCTAATAATTTGTGTGGGCCAAGGTGGACAGCAGGTAGCTTATTAATATATTCATTGTGCAAGGAACTGCATTATGCCCTGAGGAATAAGAAGATGGTGACGATGTTAGGATGACATGACTCTTGGCTTCGAGTTACTTATAGTCTATTAGGAGGTGACATGGAGAAATAATTACAATGGGGGATATCATGTCCCATAAAAGAAGTCCAAACAGAGTGCTCTGAGAATTTAAAGAAAAGAGTTGTTGCTTTTGCCTGGGAGCCTCAAGGAAACCTTCCTATAGGGGCTGGCATTTGAGTTGGATGGACTCTTAAAGATGAGGCTGGATTTGAACAAAAGGAAGATATTTCTGAAAGTTTCTACCATGTATATGAATTAGTTAAGGTGGTTAAAATATCTAGCGCTTACTACAATGTTTGACACCCAGTCGGCATTCAGTAATTGAGGCTGGATAAGTGCACGAACCAGGTTAATTGTGTGTCACTAGCTGTCGTCCTTATATGAATGCTGTCAGAAAAGTAATTGGAAATTTTTTGCCCAGGTGCTGACTTGAGCAGTGCCTCTGTGCTTACCAGGGGCCTTAACTGCTTAGTTGCCCTACATTCATCTTCATTAACCATCATGCTTTGTCCCTGAAACATGATGCAGCGGCTTGGCGGCTATTTCATCCCCCCCTCACCAATCAGCTGTTCACCGGAGAGCTGGATTGATGTCTGACCAACAGATGATTGTCTGCAAGGAAGGAGAGGAGGAGTAGCCCAGCAGCTGGGAGGTGACTGGTGCTCTGATTTGGCTTTATTGCATCTCATGGGTGGAGACTGATGGGTGCTTATTTTCAAGCCAGTTGTGAAGACAGGGAGATGCTGATAATTTTTGCTTGGGACAGCTCTGAAATGCTGCGTTCATGGACGCAAGCAGAGTGTAGAACCTAGTACGATGCAATTCTAGATTCGTGTGTCTTCACTGCTGCGAATCAAATGGGTAGCTGGGCAGAGGTCTTGTTCAGCACAACTGCCTGGGTAACAGATGCAGATTTCAACCTCCATGTAGGATCACGATCTATTCTGGACACACATGTCAGCAAAATAAACCTTTGCCATAGCTGAATATATACATGTTTATTGATAAAAATGATGAGAATCTAAAAAAGAGAAATATTAATCACCCTGGACTAATCGTAACTCTGAACAAGCTAGACGAAGAATAAAAAGTTTCAAATTACCCTGGATAAGGAATAGAGAATAATAGTAGTTATAATCATAAGAATAAATTTATATAGGGCTGTGTAGAAGGTAAAACATTCTCACATATTATCCTGACTGTGAAACAAGATGGCCCGTTCTCATTCTTTTCAGCTCTTTTAGCATTTGCTTATATCTCCTTCTGTAAACTTTCTTTCCCTTGGCTTCTGTGACAGACAACTCTTTTGATTCTTTTCTTTCTCTGATCTCGCTGTTCTAGATTCACTTATTTCTTCTGCTGGCTAAAAGTATCTCATGATTTTTTACTTGGATCTTCTCTCTTATGGCTCTATATTCTTTCTCATGGCATCATCTGTTCAGGTGAATCCCATACCTTTACTTTCAACTCTGATCTTTTGTGCTGAAGCCCCATGTTCTTACCTACCTGGCGGTTATCCACACAGAACGCCTTAGCTTTACCTCACACTTAGCATATCTAAGATTAACTTAATCTGCTAAATCTGTTCCTGCTGTTATTACCTACTAGTTTTTTATTACGGACAACATCTAGGTCTTCCTTTCTTGTGATTCTCCTATTTATTAGTTTTAAAATCTCTGCAGTTGTATCTAAACAGTATTACATCTGCCCTAATTCAGGCTCTTTCAATAGTCTCTTAGTAGGGCTTCCCTGGTGGTGCAGTGGTTAAGAATCCACCTGCCAATGCAGGGGACACGGGTTCGAGCCCTGGTCTGGGAAGATCCCACATGCCGCGGAGCAACTAAGCCCGTGTGCCACAACTACTGAGCCTGTACTCTAGAGCCCACGAGCCACAACTACTGAGCCTGTGTGCTGCAACTACTGAAGCCTGCGAGCCTAGAGCCCGTGCTCCACAACAAGAGAAGCCACCACAATGAGAAGCCTGCTCATTGCAATGAAGAGTAGCCCTCGCTCGCTGCGACTAGAGAAAGCCCATGCACAGCAATGAAGACCCAATGCGCCCCCCTGCAAAAAAAAATCTCTTAGCTGGTTCTGATCATTGTCTGCTTTGCCACACAAAAACATTAACTTCCTTCCCTGCATCATTCCTTCCCTGACATTCGGAGCCTCCCATGATCCGGCTCCTTTCCACCTTTCCGGGCTTATCTCTCTTTACTTCCTTTCCTCTGTACCATATGCTCCAGCTGTTCTGGATAGTTAACATTTCTCAAACATACGAACATCAAACCTTCTCATTTTAGGGCTTTGATTATGTTCTCCTTTATTTCCATCTTTTAGAGCCCATTTCAAATGCAGGTCTCCTAATTTAGAAATAATTTCTTCATCATCTGAATCTTCAGAGCACCTATTCTGCTTCTTTTCTTAAATTAATTTTTTTAAAATTGAGGTAACATTGGTTTATAACATTATATAACTTGCATGTGTACAACATTGTATTTTAACTTCTGTATACACTACAGTGTGTTAACTACCAGAAGTTTAGCTTCCATCCATCACCATACAGTTGATCCCCTTTACCCATTTCGCCCTCACTCTCTCTTCCCCTCTGGTAATCACTGCTCTGTTCTCTGTATCTACGTGTTTGTTTGGTTTGGTTTGTTCATTTATTTAGGTTTTCTTTTTCTTTCTGTTTCTTTTTAATGGCAGTGATTATAATATGCCTTGCACTCCAGTGCTTATGTGGATTTTTTCGTATAAGCTTCTTAAAGGTAAGACTCTTATGTGGTTTCATTTTTGTATCCCTCACAAACTCCAGAACAGAGGCTTCTTCCCAGATGACTTAACAGGTTTGTAAAGTGAATAAATACATTAATGAAGAAGTTTAATGAGAGAGAGAGTGAGAGAGAAAGAATGAATAGGAGAAAGAGGATAGATTCATACATGGAGAAAAATGAGCACAGTAGAGTCAACTCTATAGAAGAATGAAATGTAATCCTAAATATTTCATCCAACTTAATCCTAAATATTGATAAAATTTTAAGATTTGTTGAGTATTCAGACGTATTTTGATTGAGCTCTAAAGATACAGAGATGAAGATATACTAATTATAATAAATACGTTAAGAAAGCTCACACAGTACGATCTCACATCACTTCTGAGAAGATGAGTGCCTCGAGAAATGATGGGATGCTCACTGCCAGTTAGGACACTGTTTACTTTCCTTACATCGTTTGAATATCCAGTGATCAGAATTTCATTCATGTAAAATGTTGCTTCTGAGCGGACTTAGGGAATTCAGAATATCTGCCTGTGATAATGTGTATCTTCCTACTTAAAAGATAATCTCCTGCTGCTTTAGACGTCTTTATTGCCCTTAGTATTTGCATTTTGTGTATTACTAATGCTTTTTCAGCAAAACTATTTTTTGTTACTTAATAAAACACAACTAGAGGATCACCTATTAAAAAAAAAAAGGCCCCAGTAGCTCGGGCCCAGCCTCTGCTAACCTAACCCCTCCACCCTTGGGCATAGCTCTTTACATAAGGCTTCTTTATGTTTTTCTTTAAGATTTAATCCTTACTTCATGCTGCGGTTTTGGTAATTACCATCTGCTGTGTTTTTGCCCTATACCCTGTCTTGGTAACCACCACTGTGCTCTAGTCCCTCAGTCAGGATGAATCGAGTCCATGTTCATTTAATATCTGCACAGTGATTGATTGGATGAACGGATCCAGCTCTTGAGTTCCAATCAAACCTGCTGCTTGCTGATTGTGTTCCCTGCTTGTCTTGTGTTTTTTCTGCCTTTTCTTTGCCCATCACTGTGCTCTACCGCATATGGTAGAACATCTCTTGTTATTTCAGAGATGTTATTTCACTTCTCTGGAGTGACCTTTCAATAGATGCTTTGACCTTTGAAATAAACTTTCTTTCCACTCATTCATACCAGTTAATTATCTCCTGCATACCAGCCCCAACCCAGAGGGCCAAATCCCTGGGAACCTTGCAGCCTTCTGTCTTTGGTTATAACAAACAGGATCATGTTGGTCTAGGAGACGGGTGTCACTATTTCCTGGTTTGCCTAGGACAGTTCTGGTTTTTGCCTGTTATTCTGGTTTAATTATTAATAGAACCCCCTTTACTCTAAAAAGTAAATTATGTAATATGGTCACCTAACCTCTTCCTAAGATATGACAGTAGCTGAACTTTAAAATTTTGTCTTAACCTGTTTCAACTTTAGTCCCATATTGAGAAACTTTGAGGTTTAGTTTTTTAAATCAGATAATGTAAGCTATCTAGTTTATGAAGTGATTTTGAGTTTATAGCTATTTGAAAAGAGATTATAAAATACAAAGACATAAAATGGACAAATCAAGACACAAAAATTTTTTTCTCAAGGCCCACACATTTATTGTGTATTACATTATTGTAGGCTTAAGAATTCCTGGGAAGCCAATTTTAAAAGATTTATTTCATTCCCCTTATCAGATATTCTGGGAAGCAACACACTGTCCAAGACACTTAATTTTGAGTGCCTATAATTGTATATGTTTAGTTATGTAAGCTCTTTTGGGGACCATATAGCAAGTACTGCAGTTATTAAATCACTTAAGTGAGGAATGATAACAATTCTAAAAATATAGCATCTCGAGGTATTTTTTTTAAAAAAAGTGATAGCATGCCTTTCATGTGCAGTGTAGCAGAAATGACTAGGCTCTGGTAATTATTCTCAGGGCTGCTGTCTGTGAATTAAGGCTTAAATGCCTTGAATTGCAGATGTTTCAGTTTCTTTTTATTCACTTTGTAAATTCCCCTAAAATTATTGCAAATTACTGCAACAGAAAGGGAACAGTGGGATCTTATGGGTACATTTTAATGAAACATAATCATCGGAAGGCCTACAAGGTGACACAGCATTTTCTCTGATAAATTCTGTGAACTTTACAGATATTATTATCCTGCTTTTCCTAATATTTCAATGGATACTAAGACATTGGAGAAAAAGAAAAAGGTAATCCACAGTATGGACACTATGCTTCTCCATTGCACATGCCTAATTTACCTTGACTTAGGGAGTTCAATGTCTGTGTTTGGGCCATTTTTATGATGAGGAAACAAATCTGCTTCTGTTTCTTTTCTTCTTATACCCTTCTGCCTATTCCAGGATAGGTAAAGAGGATAATGTTTTAGTATGATTGTAAAGTCAAAAAAGGGAGTTTACTGTAGTCTGGGGCTACCTTGGGTAAGTTCTGAGAACTCTTTATGTAGGAAAGAGGTTTTGTCTCCCAGACCCCCTTTTTGATTTTTAACATCTTTATTGGAGTATAATTGCTTTACAATGTTGTGTTAGTTTCTGCTGTATAACAAAATGAATCAGCTATACATATACATATATCCCCATATCCCCTCCCTCTTGCGTCTCCCTCCCACCCTTCCTATCCCACCCTCTAGGTGGTCACAAAGCACCCGAGCTGATCTCCCTGTGCTATGCAGCTGCTTCCCACTAGCTATCTATTTTACATTTGGTAGTGGATATATGTCTATCCCACTCTCTCACTTCGTCCCAGCTTACCCTTCCCCCTCCCCACGTCCTCAAGTCCATTCTCTACGTCTGCGTCTTTATTCCTGTCCTGCCCCTAGGTTCATCAGAACCATTTTTTTTTAGATTCCATATATATGTGTTAGCATACAGTATTTGTTTTTCTCTTTCTGACTTACTTCACTCTGTATGACAGACTCTAGGTCCATCCATCTCACTACAAATAACTCAATTTCCTTTCTTTTTACGGCTGATCCCAGACCTCTTTTGACTTTGATTTCTAACTTCACCGCCTCCAGTAATTTTTTACATAATTCATTGTGTATTAAAATAGACATAAGAGAATCTGACTCAAAATCACAGGTTCATAGGTATAGAAGGGACACGATAGGATTTATCCTCCTAACTTTCCATTAACACCACAACTCCTAACCCCAGAGAGGGTCATCTATTTCAGACCTGAAGACTTTTAGAGGTGATAGCCCATTCCAATATTAAACAACCCCACTCTCTGAGACATCTTTCTTAGATCTGACCTAAGTCCTTCATATTGGAATTTAAGGTTATTTCCTTTGGTTCTGCCCTCGTTGTAGATAGAGAACAGCTGGTCACTGGAATAACCGATCAAATACCTTAAGAATGTTATTAAATCATCCATCAGTCTTCCCTTCACCAGGCGCAATAATCTCTGTTCCTTTAATCTTTCTCCATAGATATTACTTTCCAACCCTTTAATCATCTTTGTGGCTCTTCTCCACTTTAGTATAGAGTTAAATTTGAACCCTACAAATTGGGTACAGGTTTTAAAAAACTGTTCTTTTTAGAATAAACAGCAACTATCTGGTCTTACGAAGCTTTTGGCAGCGTTACAGCTGTACCCAGAGACCCCTTTCATCCCAGAGGCAGAGTTGGTTTCTAGACCTTTTCCTTGCAAGTTCACAGAACAATTTCTTCCATGTGTGTTGATGGCATGAAGACTCATGGGGTCAAAAAGAGATGAAGCCTTTATATTGAGATGACCCTCCTTCTACTCCTAGTTTCTTCCCCCTCCTACACTGCAAAATTTTATTTAGTTTATGAATATAACCATTAGTTGAAGGGATAGTTTAAGTAAGCTAGTTAATATTGAAAACTTAAAGTTTTTAAAGATACCAAAAACTACTTAGAGAAAACTTTTTTTAGTTTAACGAAAGAGATACAAATATATTTGCTAAGTTAACAATGAATAATCGTGTAAAGAATTTCTCAAACTGTGGAAGTAAAAGAGTGAAGAAAGTTTTCATGAAATAAAAAATCCAGTGACTTTTGTTTGTTTTTATAAAATTGTGAGTGTCTAAATGCAAATAATGTCAATGTCAAGGGAACTTTTACATAGAATGTGAGTTTTAAGTAACAAAGGAGAATAATTCAAATATAGTATGTGACTGCTGGTCTACTGGGTTTATACTATAAGCCTTGTCCAGTTCGAGCTCCATCTTATGAACACTAATACTGGCTAGTCTCCCAGACCATAAAGCTACCATTCTTAATTTGACCTTCAACCCTACCCCCTCACCTCTTGACAAACTTTGACAAATTGTGTGTTGGTGTGTGTGTTTATTACAGGGAGTGAAGTGGAGTGCATATGGGTTAAGAACATTCATTATTCCAAGGTTAGGGTTTGCCTTTAAAAAATGATGCTAAAGTCTTTCAAGCAGAATAGGCTACTAGAAAAATTTTCAGTGGAAAATGACTTGTTACACAAATGATATAAAGCTGAGGAAATGTGGCTGTGAAACAGCAGCTATTGGAGTTTTTGTAGGAAAAGCTGGATGACAAGCATACAAGCACGTGTGAAGCAAGCAGTGTTCCACTTTAGAAAGGATCAGGACACTGATGTCACATTTAGAGAATGTGGCCTCTCTGAAAGATGAAGCCCATCAGCCATTAATATTCCAGACCCAGGGCTCTCGGCCTTTGTATTCAGCTCCCATTACAAGCTTGACACAACTTAGGGACACAAGATGGAAAAAAGTCAAGACTCGATATGGTGTCTTTATGTCACCTTTGTTTTTTGAGTTTAAGTGTAACAGAACAGAAGTGTATTATACTTGTAATAAAAATGACTTATGAACACATCAGGAATCTGTACAAATGAGTTAAAGCCATGGCGGTAGTTGTCTGGGGTAAGATTGGGGTTACTAGGTTCCACTAACTCTACTTCAACAACAAATTCTAAACGTTTCCTGTGTTGTAAATTAGAAACTACTTGTTTTTAATTAAGACCATCTGTGAGCTCAAAAGGACTTGAGGACTAAAGGAGTGCTAAGGTGAAAACTGGTGGTGTTTATTCCTCAGGCCAAATATTTTCTGCTAGGTAAATATTTCAAAGATTTGAGTTAGCACATGACCTGTTTCCTCTAAAGATCTCACATTAAGTAGCTAACAGGTGATTTAATGTTGGTGTGTTCAGAAACCATCTAGAAGACAAGACTGCCATCCCTGGTGTATATATGACTTAATACAATTTTTAGCAATAGATCTTGATGATTAAAACAAAGTGTCTGTTGTTTTAGGGATTGGACAAAGAAGGTGAAAATGAAGAAACATGGTACTCTAGAAATATCAACCATATAGACGATGTTTTGGAAAGAAAGAGGGCATTTAAGTGGGAAGACAAAGAATGCTGGCAAAGCTAAAAAGGAGTAACTTCAACGTAGAACAAGAATGATTTGGCTCTAATGGATATTACAGGTTTCTAGAATGTGAGGATTGAAAGGCACCTTAGAGATTGTATAGCTCAATCCTTTAAATTTATAAATTGAAAACAAACAAACAAACACCCTGAGTTGCAGAAAGTTCTTCCTTTCTTTTGTCTCTGTATTCAGCTGAAAGTCTTGTGGGATGAATACTAAGGTAGTTCAGTTATTCAACAAATAAATGTGGGAGGCATTGTGTGGTATTCTGGAAGAATTAATCTTCATTCAAATTAACACATAATAAATTAATTTTAGGAAAAGCAATTAAGTACTCTAAAGGAATTATTTATACTCTGTATTGTTTCAGAAAAGATTTATAATTTTATATGAGATAAGAAGTGCAAGTGATCACAATTCAGTAGCAGTGGTTGAACTCAATGAACTGCCAAACTCCTAGGCAGACAAATGTATTATCTCATTTAATTCTTGCATTGACCTTATAAGGTCAATACTAATATTGTTATCCTTCCTATTTTACAGCTTAATAAAGTGAACCATAGAGGGGTTAAGCCACTAGCTCAAGTGACAGTCTCAGGATTTGAACTCAAGTCTGTCTTTCTGCAGAGTCTGTTCATAACTGACCCCACTGTGCCTTTGACTATACAAGGCACTGCAAGAAAGATGTATATGGACTTATATGTGGAACTGAAAGATTGGAGAAAATCACCTGGACCAAGCTGGAGGGCAGGGTTGGAGGTAGGTTTACAGGAGATGGCAGCCCTTGTAATGGCCTTTGAAAGATGGTAGATTTTAGATGGATATTAGTGAGAAGTATGTTCCTGAAAGTTTAAGAATGCCATATTTTCTTTTAGCAATGATGGGATGGATTCCAGAATAGTTGGTTCAAAGATTGCCATTAAACCATTCCTCTACCACTGTACATTCTGTGCATTAATATGAGTGGAAATTCACCAATCTTCGCTTTAAATAATCCTTAGGGTAACTCCCTTGTTTACTCATATAATTTTTATTTCTCTTTTTACTGCCTTGGTTGAAGGTTTATACCCTTGTAAACTTGCATTTGAAAAGTTCCATCTTGGTGAAACCTAATTTCCCCCCAAATATGTTGGATTCTGAAAGAGAATTTTTCAAAATGCCTCAGGCATGAGATGTTTTATTCATCTCCATTGACAGATGAATTGCCCTTGCTTTCCATTTTCCTGATTGTACCATTTATTTGAGCAGTCATGTCTCAGCACTTATTTTTTGTAATGTGTAGATCACATTAGAAATGTTTTTATATTTCCTTTCTGGTTATCCACGAAGGAGAGCGAAGAACTGCTACTGGGATGCTGGGATAATATTTAGCATTTTAATAAAATTGGGCATATTGTAAATTACATCTCTTGTACATAATTGATTCAGATCACAGTCACTTAGCTTCTTAGCATGTTCAACTGACCAATGTAGTATAGCTGCTAGTGAAAAAATTTCTTTATCTCCTTTAATATTACATGTTTCTAACACTTTGAAGCCATTCCTTCATTTTCAGTGATCATTCTACATAATTTAAAACTATATAACAATGTTCCTAGAAAATTTTCCTTCTATACTTCAGAAAACTTCTTTGGAGGCACACAAAAGAGCCCACTGCAGTCTGATTATCTTCCATATCAATTCCTGTTGAGAAACAAATATAATAAAAAGGATTAATATCTAATATGTATAGCTTTTTTAAAAATATAAATTTATTTATTTATTTTTGGCTGCATTGGGTCTTCGTTGCTGCCTGCGGGCTTTCTATAGTTACAGCGAGTAGGGGCTACTCTTCGTTGTGGCGCGTGGGCTTCTCATTGCAATGGCTTCTCTTGTTGCAGAGCATGGGCTCTAGGTGCGCGGGCTTCAGTAGTTGTGGCACACGGGCTCTGTAGTTGTGACTCACGGGCTCTAGAGCGCAGGCTCAGTAGTTGTGGTGCATGGGCTTAGTTGCTCTGTGGCATGTGGGATCTTCCCGGGCCAGGGCTTGAACCCATGTCCCCTGCATTGGTAGGCGATTCTTAACCACTGCTCCACCAGGGAAGTCCCTGTATAGCTTTTAACATGGTCTATAAATTGATATTTAGAAAGTATAAATCATTAGAGAGAAATATTAAATCAAAGAATGTTCTCAAAACAAACAAGATCATTTTAAAGTGTTGTAAAACAATAAATAACGAGGCATTTCTAGAAAATAGTTATTCAGAGGAGACTCAGAGTTAAAAATGCCTTTCTTGGATTAGGATACCTTTTTTAATATAAACAATATTTAGCAATCAACTATATTTGGTGCCAGGCTTATGGACTGAACATGATTTATTCATTTCCTGAAGTATTGAATGGAGGAAGTGGCCATTTATGGTTGTACCCATAAGTTTTATGAGAGCTTTTAAGAATGAACTGGAGAAGTTACAGGTGTTTGGGGAATGGCTTTGGGTTTCCTCCAATTCTGGACTAATATTCTCTGCTAGGTTCTATTGCTTCTGATGCCTGGCAAACGAGAACATTCAAAAGAGCTCTTGTGTACACAAAGTCTACCTTAGTTTCTTAAGTGTATCTTGCTTTATTCAACAGATGTATTCTTGAAAAATTTTGTGTAACAAAGTTTTAGAAATTAGATGTTTTAAATACATACTGTAACTTCTCATTTAACTGATATTACAAAATTGAAGAAATGTTTGGCAAAATTTCTCCTAAGTTTTATATTCCCAATTTTTGTACCCTGGTGAACTTTTTGAGCTGTTATTATCTTACAGTAGGCTATAATGTTTTATCTTCAAGCAATTTTATGAAGAATACAAATGAAATAACCACTAAGTGTAAGCAGTATACAGGAAATCAGTGTTACATATTTAAGCACAAAGAGAAATTTGTGCCAAGTAGCAGGTTATACTTAGACATAACTTTGCCATAAATAAATAATAAATACCCTTGCCATAGAGGATGTTACATCTGTACTCAACTGCAAAACCTGTGCTACATGAGAGGGTGACATGGGACCTAACTGCACAGTCTGAGGTGTACATTGAGTTTCACCTATATCTCGTTTGTTTCATGATTTTACTGAATGAATTCTGTGAGGTCTGTACTCTTTGTCAGATGCTGCCACTGAAGTCTCTGGTCAGTTAGCCTAATTGTCAGACAATGACTGAGCAGAGATTTCCTTAAATGCTTCGAACCAGTAAGTCTCTATTTTGGGACAAGTTTCTCTCATGATCTAAGAAGGCTGCTGGCAGCACCTGGGACAGCACGTTCCCTGGGGTGGGAGGGTGGGGAGAGAGAACTAGCTTCTCTGAGCAGATCAAATTGACATAGACTAACTCTTCCCTGAAACTAATGTTCATTGCTGACAAAGGGCAGGAAATGATCATAGTGGGCTCAATTTAAACATTCAGAGGTGGAATGGATGTTGGAGAGCCAACCACACTGCTAGCAGTTACTTCTGGAGAATAACCTTCAGTAAGAGGAAGGCACAGTCTTAAAAGATAAAAACAGCTCAAAAAGGGGAAGACTGCAAACAATGATTGAGAATTCTTGTGCAAGCCTTGTCTTTTGCTCTTGCCTTCATCTTTATTTATACAAAGATGCATTTTGTTGCGGGAAGAATATTTACTTTAGTCACACTCAGGTTAATTTTAAAATCTGTCTGTATAGACTTCTACTCACTTTTTTTTTTTTTTTTTTTTTTGCGTTACGCGGGCCTCTCACTGTTGTGGCCTCTCCCGTTGCGGAGCACAGGCTCCGGACGCGAAGGCTCAGCGGCCGTGGCTCACGGGCCCAGCCGCTCCGCGGCATGTGGGATCTTCCCGGACCGGGGCACGAACCCGCGTCCCCTGCATCGGCAGGCGGACCCTCAACCACTGCGCCACCAGGGAAGCATTTCTACTCACTTTTTAATTTTCTATAATGGAGTAAGATTTGAATGAGGTTGCTTCAAGAAATAGTGTGGGGCAATGGATGGAACATTGAGAAAACGTTTGTAAGGAGTAAACAAGTAGGAAAACAGAAAATATTTGGAGCTGAGAAGTATTCTATTGAATTTCTGTCACTCAAGCCAGGGACCATTGTTATCTTTGGAAGCAGTAGCTATGATCTTCAGAGCATGGAATTATTCAGTAGCTGGAGAAGGGTGACATGGTTGTACCTATCAAGTGGTATTAAGTATGGTACATTATGTTCTTTGGCCCCTAGAAGCTTATAATTACCCACTGCAGAGCACTGCAGCGAGTAATGGAGCTTCATGTTCTATCTAGTAATGTCAGATGGCTCATTTATTAGTCATTCTTCACAATATCTTTGTGACGTGGATCAGTGTTATTATAATCATTACTTGTCTCCTACATGATGAATACATTGAATCTCAACAATGTGAATCACATTACTAAAGATCACGCCCATAGCTTATAAGTGTTTCAATGATTTCTTCCAGTGTTTGTTCAATGCTCACTAAATGAACTTCCTTTGATAAATCGCCTTACATATTATTTCTTCCAATAGTCAGGAAAAGAAAAATATCTGCATACTGCCTTTGAATATTCTCTGATTCCTGGTGTTCATGAGGTGAGATAGTTTTGTGTTAGTTGAACCAGAATGAATATGGCAGTCAGGGTACTACAGAAAGAAACCCAGTGTAATTAACATGGAGGGACAAAGAAAGAACAAGAGAAAGAGAATACGGTTTAGCAGCCTCAAAATAAAATTATAAGTAATACATTTATTAAGTACTTAATTATGAGAGTGATTATATTTTCATTAGGCAGCACATGCCCCTGTCTTACTAAGTGAATTGGAATGCTATACAGCTGATTAGCATTAAAAAGCTGTGACTGCCTTAAAGAAATAAAAGCAGCCACAAGTCCTTCAATTCACAATATGTAGGTTAATTCCATATTTGGTAGGAAGGAGGGAGGCAAAATTCATTAAGTACCCAAAGAGAGTTGTTGCTAATGTTTGGTCTGAGGCCAACATTTTGGACTTCCTCTTTTCCACTGAAGATAGCAATTATCACTTTTTAATGTGGCTTTGAAATTTTAGAACTGAATCCTTGTGAAGTGCATCAAACATTCTTGAACTGTTTTCAGAACATTCTTTTCAGGGAGCCATGAAACCAGCTGCACTTCTGCCTTAGTCAGTTAGCATTTTGTCATTGATGCTTTTAAGAATGCGTGTATAATAAAACAGAATCTGAGACATTGATCCTGCTGCAGCTATTTTAAGGAGGCAATTATAACAAAATGAGACACTGATTTATAATGTATTGTTCTCTGGTCTAGACTAAATTACGTGATTTGTCACAGAGGTTACCTATGCATATCACTCAGGAAAAAAAAATGCTATGGATGAAACTGCAGAACAATTGAATGGACTTTTTTCGTGCTAAAGGAGAATGCAGTCTTACTTTAGCGAATTGTTATGGGCTAAGGTTCTTGATGTCTTTCTTGATAGCTTCACAAGGGCATTGAAATGATGACATAACTATTAGGATAATTCAGTGCGAAAGTCTTTCTGTTGAAGACAAAGTTTTATTCACTCTGTGCGTGTAAAAAAGTGAATCAAAATTCCAGCCAAAATTACAGGAGTGTTGCTTAGCACCAGCATTTTCTGATCCAATGTCTAAAGTCAGCTTGTAATTTTCATTGACTGAAACGGTAATATTTAACCGTCTCGCTTCTTTTCATTGTGCCATGTTAGAAAATCATTTGGTGTGATGAATTCTGAGTATATTGTGCCAGAGACCCAAAGGGAAAAATTATCAGCATGGATTATGATATGTTGTTCTCTTGCTCATGGTGTGGCTTATTGGCAAAGTATCGTTGCTTGTACTTATGAGTTGAAAGTACATTTCTCTTTTTTTATCCACTTACTCTACAACTTGATTGTGTATACAACTGGGTGACTTCTGAAATCAATAGCAATCATATCTGGATTTTTCATAACATCTGGTTAACCTAAGGCATTGAGGTGATGACCTCAGAATTCTTTGACATTTATTATCCTGTGCTAAAGAGCTATCATGTGTTGAGTAATTGTATATAACTAAGTTCTGTGTTAGATGCTGTTTATACTTTAGCCTGTGTAGTTTTCACAACACAACCATTTGGTGTAAGGATCTAATTTCCTTATTTTGTGCTCGAGGAAACAATCTCAGCAAGTTTCTCACTTGCCTAATTGCACACTTAAGTAACTGGGAGAGCTGAGGTTTGAACCAGATCTGTCTGAATTGCAAGGCCACGTTTTTTCATTCTGTCACGTTGCCTCTCAGCCAGAGAAACATCTATTTCAATAAGCACTAATAAAGCGGCTTAGAAAATGCCATTTTGTTTCATTCTTCAGGATACAATTCATGGTATAAAAAAATAAAGTAAGCAGAGCCACAGTATCCATCCAAATAGACTTATCACATCCCTGACCACACACCTCATGTCATGTAAAAAGAGCCACTGTCTCCCTGCAGTTGTCTTTCCTGGACTTCCCTGTGAAATTTTGCCCTCTTTGATATATAATATCACACACCACAAACAAGAATGTGGTGCAGCTTGAGATTGGCTTAAGCCGAACTGGTAGTTACTAAAGTCTTATATGTAAAGTGAGGAAGTTGAATGAAATAATAGCTATATCTTGAAACTTCTAACTTGTAGAATTCCAAGATGTGTAGATTAGTTTGTCACATAACATGGGTCTTGACTATGAGTATTCAGTAGTTTTTGAAGATGTAATCCATATGTATTGGGTTGGCCAAAAAGTTTGTTCGGGTTTTCTGTTAAGATGTTATGGGAAACCTGAAAGAACAAACATTTTGGCCAACCCAATAACAGCAGTTGTTATATCGAGTAGCTCTCACTGACCATGAATAATTTTACTAGCTTTTAACAAAAGTTTTGAGTTTATATTTTTGGTAGTAGAAATGTATTTCTGTTTCTATGTCACCTAACCTCCATTTCTTCTCTGTGCCACTGATTTAAGTAATCTGCTTGAATGTACTTTCCACCTTTTAAATTTTTTTTAAGTGCTTTTGAAATAGAACCTTTTGATTGGCAAAGATGCTCCCCTTTCTGACAGTTTAAACAGCCTGTCTGTGCTTATTAACATACCCTTGGTAAACTTTATGGCATCTTCTGGGTCCTTAAACAATGTTAAACACACTTGTAATTAAGACTGTTTTAGAAACTTTTAATTAAATGCCCCAACTGTTGATTGTCCTGAGGCAGGAAAGAAAAATCATTGAAAATGTTACAAACAACACCACTTATGGTGCAATAATATATTTTGTTACTGTATTATATCACTGACAAAGGACTTTAGAAATATTGCTGTGTGTGTACATATCAAACTTAAGATAAGGACTTTCACCTTTAGTGAAAGTACAGTAGATCCTTATTATTCATAGATGCCATATTTACAATTCACCTACTTGCAAAGATTTATTTGTAACCCCCAAATCAATACCTGTGGCACTTTTGCAGTTACTCGTGGACGTGCACAGAGTGATCAAAAATTTGAGTCACCCAAAGCTCACTTCTCCAACTGAAGTCCAACAAGGCAATGGTTGGCTTTCTTGGTTCAGCTCTCAAACAGCAAACAAGTTTTCTTTTGCAGTCTATGTAGTGCCACATGTTTGTGTGTGTTTTTTTGTTGGTTGTTTTCACTGTTTAATATGGCTTCCAGGTATAGTGCTGAAGTGCTGTCTAGTGTTCCTAAGCACAAGAAGGCTGTGATGTACCTTATGGACAAATTATGTGTTAGACAAGCTTTATTTAGTCTTGAGTGCTAGTGGTGTTGCCCATGTGTTCAACATTAATGAATCAAAAATATCTATTAAATAAGGTATCTTTAAATAGAAACACTCATAAAACAAGGTTATATATTGAGCAGTTGACTGACATGATGTGAATCAAAGGCTCACAGGAACCTAACCCTATATTTCCATTAAGAGCAATGGTTCAGAATTTGCTAATTTAACATTTGTGCTGACTGTATAAAACTTAACTAGTGTAAATAACAAGAATGGATTATATTTAGAGTCACAACAAAATGCCTCCAAAATTATTAGGAAAAAATTTCAAAGGTAGCTATTTTGAAATCAGTTTTTCTTAGGGGAGGGGGGCAACCCCACAACTTAAAGCTATTTTATGTTTTTGTCAGATGCTTCTCCTGGGATTTCTCTTAAGATATTAGTATTACTCTTGTACAATTTTGTTCATTCTCACTTCCAAATTTTACTACTTCTTTAGATCTATGCTGTAAATTATTGTATAATTGTACAAAAATGACATTTTAGTTAGTTATGCAGTTGGGCTTTTAAAAGAGATTTTGTGTAAAGAATGATGCAAGTCACCCCAAGATAGGCTGTTCATAAACAGAGAGATAGAAAACGTCTTCCTTACAACTTATTTAAGTACTGAATTATTCCAATGCAGCAAACTTTAGTGGACCCTGCACATAAAGGGATGATGGTCCTACCATTTTTGGTATCTGGTTAAGAAAGGGATCTTTAGAATGCTATAGCAACTTTTCACATTATAGGAAAAAAGCCTTGGTAGAATTCACTCTGAGGGCCTAAGAAAGGAGAGACATCTTGAGATCTTCCCTTTGGATCGATACGAGATGAGGCTTGATTAATATTGAACCTATTAGTTTAGTATGTTATGTAGGGATTGAATGGTGCTTTTCATAAATCTCTGCTGTTTTTCTGTGGACAAGTTAATATTTAACATTTATTTTACTGCAAATAGTTCTGTTAAATTAATTAAAACAAGGTGTCTCTGATGCCGTGGGCAGCCTATGAAAACAACCCAAAATCTAAGCCCATAAATGCCTCAAGGTTATGGAATCGAAATGTAAGGACAGCCCATCACAAACAGCTAACTAGGCTTTAAGCTGTAGTCAGTCAATAACTTCCTTTCTTTATTTCTTCCTTTACTCTGTAAGTCTCTCCCGAGCTCCTGTGGGTGGAACGTTCCTAACCACTTCCAGTTTGGTTCAATTGGAATCGAGTTTTGCTCAAATAAACTCTTAAAAATTTTAATATGCCTTAGCTTATCTTTTAACAGTTCTTTGTGGATTATTTTAGAAACAGTTGCCAGACACCTACTGATACGGTCATATTATTGGAGCATGTAACCTTCCTGAGATCTGATTGCTGTGTTCCTCAAAGTCTGGTTCCAGGGTCACCTGCACCATGATCAGCTGAGGGATTATGACGTTTGCAGGTTCCTCAGGGACCCACTCAAGATTGATTAAGTCAGATTTTCTGGGAGTATTGCCCATGTATCTGTACTTTTTTTTTGCGGTACACGGGCCTCTCACCGCCGTGGCCCCTCCCGTTGCGGAGCACAGGCTCCGGACGCGCAGGCCCAGCGGCCATGGCTCACGGGCCCAGCCGCTCCGCAGCACGTGGGATCCTCCCGGACCGGGGCACGAACCCGCGTCCCCCGGACCGGCAGGCGGACTCTCAACCACTGCGCCACCAGGGAAGCCCTGTATCTGTATTTTTTAACAAACATGCTGGGTACACTACAGTTTGAGAGAATCACTCTTCTATTGACTTGGTAGAAAGCCACAGTTTCTATTATATTTTATTTAGTCAAGTAATTTACATTCTTTGCCTAAAATAGATTTGGCTTTTTTTAAATCTCTAAGGAGTACGGATATAGCCGAAATTAAGTAAACCTAATATGTGAAAATACAGATAAACTCTAAGGTGATGTGTTAAATTAAGGTGACTATTATTTAAATCTATATGTCAAACTTAGAAGTATAAAGTCTTGTTACTTTCAGTGCAGTCACTCAAGGGACCTCCATATATGGGTCTCCCACATGTCCTTCCACACATGTTTTCCTCACATATTTTAGTGGGCAATTCCAATGAGTTTTCTTTTTCTTTTTTTTTTTTTTTTGGATATTTCAGAGTTTTAGAACCTGATTGATTCTAAAAAAATGTCTGATCACTTTTTTCTCCTCCTCCTCCTTTCTTTTTAAATACAAATGATATTATCCGTCAGGTTCATCACTGTTATCACAAGACCTGTCTCAGAATAACTGTGACCTTTCTTAAAGGATAAGAAAACACTGAGGATATTAAAAATTCCAAAACAGGAGTTCAGAATATGTTTAGAAAAATGAAATAAATATCAATATAATGCCTTAAGGAAGAGGATGATATAAATTCTGAGATGTATATTTCAAAATTGGTAGATATAGGTGTACTTCCTAGTTAGGTACTCATATATCCTTATTGATATAAACATCTTATATTCAGCACTAGTCACAGACTAGTTTGTATGCCATGCCTGGCTGTAACAGACATTAGTAATAAATGTGGAGGGCATCATCATTTAATACCTTTACTGAGACCCTCCTAGATATAAGACATTTTGTTAAGCAATGGACTGATGAATAAGACTTAACTGGTAAACACGGTAGATAAGACACAGTTTCCTGAGTTCCATGGAGTTTTGAGTCTACTAGGAGCTTACAGTGTTATAGGAAGAGAATCATCATCTTTACCCAAATAAAGATACAATTTAATTTCCCTATTAATTAAGATCAAGGTGGGGATGGGAGAGATGAGCCCCACTCCTTTTCTCTCAGAGCTCTTTTCTGACTTGGTTTTGGGTGCCACTAACTCTCACCAGCCAATTCCCCCCACTCCTAAACTTTGGGGATTTAGGGTTTTAAAGTCAGTATTTAGGACACAGAATCATCATTAGTGCAGTTTTGTTGGTGAACTTGTAATAATAATGCCAATGTTTTCATATAAAAATGCACCCCAAATTTCTAAGGGAAAATTTAAGAATAAGATTGAGGCCTGCTTGGTTGCGGTTGATGTATTAGAATAGTAATGTTTATTTGGGATAAGGTCTGCTATGGTGACCTGATCAATAGGCTGATACAGATTAGAAAGATGCAAATATCTATAACAACATAACATTTACATTTTTATTTCTATAGATATCATAAAATAAAAAATTACAACATGAGGAGATTGAGGCTGGAAATAAAGAAGCATTTCCTGATCATGTATGGACTTAAAGCATCGTTAAGATACAGAAATATCACTCCAAGAATCAATCCTTGGTCTGTTTGAGTTGGTTTATGTGTAATATCAACTGAAGACAATAGGACCAGCTTCTGTGGTACCATTTAGTCCTCTGAGTACAACATGTTTGTACCTACATGCTCATATACATGCAACCATTCATTTTTTAATTAGTTTATTAGTGCTAATGATCTTTATTTAATTAATGAAACTAATCACATTTCTTTCCAGTTGTATCCAAGACAGAGTTATTGAACAATAAAGTGGATTTATAGAGACTCTGTTTAGGGAGTTATTTAGAACACTGCGAAACAAAAAACGGAAAGCAACAGTGAGTGCAGCTTTTCCATTCAGCAATGTAGATTCACTTCATCCTGAGCCCAGGACTGACAGCCTCCTTTGGGAACATGTCTGGTTTGTAGCTGTGAAGACAGTATGACCTTTTAAAACTCTCTTGGGTTACTGAGGCAGTAGTTGACTAGGTGTGTGAAGTAAAGCTTCTAAATTCTACATTTAGCATTAATCTAAAGGGAGATGGAATTTATAAGTTAACATATTAAGGTGTTTATCTGTGTAGTAATTATTAAATTATTAGATAGCGTAATATTAATTATTGGGACATAAATTCTTTTTTTAATAAATTTTATTTAATTTTTGGCTGTGTTGGGTCTTCACTGCTGCAGGTGGGCTTTCTCTAGTTGCAGAGAGCGGGGGCTACTCTTCGTTGTGGTGCGTGGGCTTCTCATTGCGGTGGCTTCCCTTGTTGCGGAGCACGGGCTCTGGTGCGGGCTTCAGTAGTTGTGGCTCGTGGGCTCTAGGGTGCAGGCTCAGAACTTGTGGTACAGGGGCTTAGTTGCTCCTCTGCATGTGGGATCTTCCCGGACCGAGGCTTGAACCCATGCCCCCTGCATTGGTAGGCAGATTCTTAACCACTGCTCTTTCTTAACCACTGTGCCACCAGGGAAGTCCCAAGAAATTAATTCTTATAAGTACTTAGTATAGGCCCAAAGCTTATAGAGTTCAGTTTATCAAGTTTCTCCGAAAATCAGCTTTTAAAAAATGTAATTGTTTCAAATGTTGAGAAGTATTAGAATTGAGGTTAAAGAATAAAAACTTGTTTGGAACACTATGCTTGAATTATAAACCATGGTAATAAGTATAATTTTGAAAACATAATTTATAGCTGGTTTTATTTTTAGATTTTTTTAAGTTTCTCTTGATGCTTTTATGTCTGTATGCTGACATTTGCACCCACTTTATCCCCCTACCACCTCTTTTAGGGGTTATAACAGCAGCAACATTGGCCCATGACTGTGCCCTTATGAGGGTTGTTTTTTTTTTTGACATACAAAATCCTTAAAATTTATACCACTGAAGAAGACTGACATAAAAGGGGTATTAAGATATAGTTATTGAATAATAAAGTCTTTACATTTCAGATATGATCATGAGCCCATACATGTAGTAGGTGATCAGTGAAAGGAAGGCCACGACAGGCAGGTGTGTAGCAACACTGGTGTGGAGCCCTTTATACAGAAGGTATGGGTTGTGTCTCCAACCTGTTAACAGCATTGCAGTACCCTCAATCTGATATTCAAAAACAATATTGCTTAAAATAATAGAAGTTTTAAAGAGAGTTATTTTGTATTTATGTCTTAATTGCCTTTTAACCCCACATTCTTGTTATAGCAGGAAGGAATATATGTTTTGGGGTATTAAAAATGAAGCACTTATGTAACGTGTTTTAAGGACAGCAGAAGCCTGTTGGGTTCAGATATATTTCTGCAAATTCTGGAAAACATTAGCTGAGATTTCATCCATTGCTATTTGAAACAAGTTTAGTAATTTGCTCTGATCCCTAGAGGAATGTGACTGTGGCTTCTAAAGACACAAGTAGGTTTTAATTTTGGTTTGGTTGTAAGGAGTCCACTTTCTAGTTCATTGAAAAGAGTAAGAGAAGAAAATGTGCTATCAATTTTTGTCATGTTTTCAAGTGTAGGTTTTCCTTTTAGTTGAATACCAGACCTTTCTTGTGTGTGTGTGTAATTCTAAAAGATTGTATAAAATTATTTTAAGGGAGATTTTTTTAAACATCTTTATTGGAGTGTAATTGCCTTACAATGGTGTGTTAGTTTCTGTTTTATAACAAAGTGAATCAGCTATACATTTACATATATCCCCATATCTCCTCCCTCTTGCGTCTCCCTCCCACCCTCCCTATCCCACCCCTCTAGGTGGTCACAAAGCATCAAGCTGATCTCCCTGTGCTATGCGGCTGCTTTCCACTAGCTATCTATTTTGCATTTGGTAGTGTATATACGTCCATGCCACTCTCTCACTTCGTCCCAGCTTACCCTTCCCCCTCCCCGTGTCCTCAAGTCCATCCTCTATGTCTGCGTCTTTATTCCTGTACTTCCCCTAGGTTCTTCAGAACCACTTTTTCTTTTTAGGATTCCATATATATGTGTTAGCCTACGGTATTTGTTTTTCTTTCTGACTTACTTCACTCTGTATGACAGACTCTAAGTTCATCCACCTCACTACAAATAACTCACTGTCGTTCCTTTTTATGGCTGAGTAATATTCCATTGTATATATGTGCCGCATCTTCTTTATCCATTCATCTGTTGATGGACACTTAGGTTGCTTCCACGTCCTGGTTATTGTAAATAGAGCTGCAGTGAACATTGTGGTACATGACTCTTTTTGAATTATGGTTTTCTCAGGGTATGTGCCCAGTAGTGGGATTGCTGGGTCGTATGGTAGTTCTATTTGTAGTTTATTAAGGAACCTCCATACTGTTCTCCATAGTGGCTGTATCAATTTACATTCCCGCCAACAGTGCAAGAGGGTTCCCTTTTCTCCACACCCTCTCCAGCATTTATTGTTTGTAGATGTTTTGATGATGGCCATCCTGACTGGTGTGAGGTGATACCTCATTGTGGTTTTGATTTGCATTTTTCTAGTGATTAGTGATGTTGAGCATCCTTTCATGTGTTTGTTGGCAATCTGTATATCTTCTGTGGAGAAATGTCTATTTAGGCCTTCTGCCCATTTTTGGATTGGGTTGTTTGTTTGTTTGATATTGAGCTGCATGAGCTGCTTGTAAATTTTGGAGATTAATCCTTTGTTGCTTCATTTGCAAATATTTTCTCCCATTCTGAGGGTTGATTTTCATCTTGTTTATGGTTTCCTTTGCTGTGCAGAAGCTTTTACGTTTCATTGGTCCCATTTGTTTTTATTTCCATTTGTCTAGGAGGTGGGTCAAAAGGATCTTGCTGTGATTTATGTGATAGTGTTCTGCCTATGTTTTCCTCTAAGAGTTTGATAGTGTCTGGCCTTACGTTTAGGTCTTTAATCCATTTTGAGTTTATTTTTGCATATGGTGTTAGGGAGTGTTCTAATTTCATTCTTTTACATGTGGCTGTTCATTTTTCCCTGCACCACTTATTGAAGAGGCTGTCTCTCCTCCATTGTATATTCTTGCCTCCTTTATCAAAAATAAGGTGACCGTATGTGCGTGGGTTTATCTCTGGGCTTTCTATCCTTCTCCATTGTTCTATATTTCTGGTTTTATGCCAGTACCATACTGTCTTGATTACTGTAGCTTTGTAGTTTAGTCTGAAGTCAGGCAGCCTGATTCCTCCAGCTCCGTTTTTCTTTCTCAAGATTGCTTTGGCTATTCAGGGTCTTTTTTGTTTCCATACAAATTGTGAATTTTTTAATTCTAGTTGTGTGAAAAATGCCATTGGTAGTTTGATAGGGATTGCATTGAATCTGTAGATTGCTTTGGGTAGTATAGTCATTTTCACAATGTTGATTCTTCCAATCCAACCATCTTCAGCTGTTTGTATCATCTTTAATTTCTTTCCTCAGTGTTCTATAGTTTTCTGCATACAGGTCTTTTGTCTCCTTAGGAAGGTTTATTCCTAGGTATTTTATTCTTTTTGTTGCAATGGTAAATGGGAGTGTTTCCTTAATTTCTCTTTCAGTGTTTTCATCATTAGTGTATAGGAATGCCAGAGATTTCTGTGCATTAATTTTGTATCCTGCTACTTTACCAAATTCACTGATTATCTCTAGTAGTTTTCTGGTAGCATCTTTAGGATTCTCTATGTATAGTATCCTGTCATCCGCAAACAGTGACAGTGTTAGTTCTTCTTTTCCGATTTGGATTCCTCTTATTTCTTTTTCTTCTCTGATTGCTGTGGCTAAAACTTCCAAAACTATGTTGAATAATAGTGGTGAGAGTGGGCAACCTTGTCTTGTTCCTGATCTTAGAGGAAATGGTTTCAGCTTTCCACCATTGAGAATGATGTTGGCTGTGGGTTTCTCATATATGGCCTTTATTATGTTGAGGTAAGTTCCCTCTGTGCCTACTTTCTGAAGGTTTTTTTTTTTTATCATAAAGATGTTGAATTTTGTTGAAAGCTTTTTCTGCATCTCTTGAGATGACCATATGGTTTTTCTCCTTCAGTTTGTTAATATGGTGGATCACATTGATTGATTTGCAGATATTGAAGAATCCTTGCATTTCTGGAATAAACCCCACTTGATCATGGTGTATGATCCTTTTAATGTGCTGTTGGATTCTGTTTGCTAGTATTTTGTTGAGGATTTTTACATCTATGTTCATCAGTGGTATTGGCCTATAGTTTTCTTTCTTTGTGACATCTTTGTCTGCTTTTGGTATCAGGGTGATGGTGGCCTTGTAGAATGAGTTTGGGAGTGTTCCTCCCTCTGCTATAGTTTGGAAGAGTTGGAGAAGGATAGGTGTTAGCTCTTCTCTAAATGTTTGATAGAATTCACCTGTGAAGCCATCTGGTCCTGGGCTTTTGTTTGTTGGAAGATTTTTAATCACAGTCTCAATTTCAATGCTTGTGATTGGTCTGTTTATATTTTCTATTTATTTCTGGTTCAGTCCCGGAGGTTGTGCTTTTCTAAGAGTTTGTCCATTTCTTCCAAGTTGTCCACTTTTTTGGTATATAGTTGCTTGTAGTAATCTCTCATGATCCTTTGTATTTATGCAGTGTTAGTTGTTACTTCTCTTTTTTCATTTCGAATTCTATTAGTTTGAATCTTCTCCCTTTTTTTCCTGATGAGTCTGGCTAATGGTTTATCAATTTTGTTTATCTTCTCAAAGAACCAGCTTTTGGTTTTATTGATCTTTGCTATTGTTTCCTTCATTTCTTTTATTTCTGATCTGAGCTTTATGATTTCTTTCCTTCTGCTAACTTTAGGGCATTTTTCTTCTTCTTTCTCTAATTGCTTTAGGTGTAAGTTTAGGTTGTTTATTTGAGATGCTTCTTGAAGTAGGATTGTATTGCTATAAACTTCCTTCTTAGAACTGCTTTTGCTGCATCCCATAGGTTTTTGGTTGTTGTGTTTTCATTGTCATTTGTTTCTAGGTATTTTTTGATTTCCTCTTTGATTTCTTCAGTGATCTCTTGGTTATTTAGTATTGTATCGTTTAGCCTCCATGTGTTTGTATTGTTACAGATATTTTCCTGTAATTGATATCTAGTCTCATAGCGTTGTGGTCAGAAAAGATACTTGATATGATTTCAGTTTTCTTAAATTTACCAAGGCTTGATTTGTGACCCAAGATATGATCTATCCTAGAGAATGTTCCATGAGCTCTTGAGAAGAAAGTGTATTCTGTTGTTTTTGTGTGGAATGTCCTGTAACTATCAATTAAGTCCATCTTGTTTAATGTGTCATTTAAAGCTTGTGTTTCCTTATTTATTTTCACTTTGGATGATCTGTCCATTGGAGAAAGTGAGGTGTGTTAAAGTCCCCTACTCTGATTGTGTTACTGTCGATTTCCCCTTTTATGGCTGTTAGCTTTTGCCTTATGTATTGAGGTGCGCCTATGTTGAGTGCGTAAATATTTACAATTGTTATATCTTCTTCTTGGATTGATCCCTTGATCATTATATAGTATCCTTCTTTGTCTCTTGTAATAGTCTTTATTTTAAAGTCTATTTTGTCTGATATGAGAATTGCTACTCCAGCTTTCTTTTGATTTCCATTTGCACGGACTGTCTTTTTCCATCCTCTCACTTTCAGTCTGTATGTGTCCCTAGGTCTGAAGTGGGTCTCTTGTAGAAAGCATATATATGGGTCCTGTTTTTGTATCCATTCAGCCAGTCTGTGTCTTTTGGTTGGAGCATGTAATCTGTTTACATTTAGGGTAGTTATCGATATGTAAGTTCCTATTACCATTTTCTTAATTGATTTGAATTTGTTATTGTAGGTCTTTTCCTTCTCTTGTGTTTCCTACCTAGAGAAGTTTCCTTAGCATTTGTTGTAAAGCTGGTTTGGTGGTGCTGAATCCTCTTAGCTTTTGCTTGCTGTAAAGGATTTAATTTCTCCATCGGATCTGAATGAGATCCTTGCTGGGTAGAGTAATCTTGGTTGTAGGTTTTTCCCTTTCATCACTTTAAGTATGTCCTGCCACTCCCTTCTGGCTTGCAGAATTTCTGCTGAAAGATCAGCTGTTAACCTTCTGGGGATCCCTTGTATGTTACCTGTTGTTTTTCCCTTGCAGCTTTTAATATTTTTTCTCTGTATTTAATTTTTGATAGTTTGATTAATATGTGTCTTGGCATGTTTTTCCTTGGATTTATCCTGTCTCGGACTCTCTGTGCTTCCTGGACTTGATTGACTATTTCCTTTCCCATATTAGGGAGGTTTTCAACTATAATCTCTTCAGATATTTTCTCCGTACCTTTCTTTTTCTCTTCTTCTTCTGGGACCCCTGTAATTCGAATGTTGGTGTGTTTAATGTTGTCCCAGAGGTCTCTAAGACGCAGCAGCCTTAGCGTTTCATGCCTGTCTCTGGTGTCTGCACTGATAGCCATGGCTCGTGCCCGTTTCTGGAGCTCGTTTAGGTGGTGTTCTGAATCCCCTCTCCTCGTGCCACCCTGAAACAATGGTCTCTTGCTTTTAGGCAGGTCCAGACTTTTTCCCGGACTCCCACCCGGCTAGCTGTGGCGCACTAGTCCCTTCAGGCTGTGTTCACGCAGTCAACCCCAGTCCTTTCCCTGGGATCTGACCTCCGAAGCCCGAGCCTCAGCTCCCAGCCCCCACCCGTCCCAGTGGGTGAGCAGACAAGCCTCTCAGGCTGGTGAGTGCCACTCGGCATCGATCCTCTGTGCGGGAATCTCTCCACTTTGCCCTCTGCACCCCTGTTGCTGCGCTCTCCTCCCTGGTTCCGAAGCTGCCCCCCCCCACCCCCCCGTCTCTGCCAGTGAAGGGGCTTCCTAGTGTGTGGAAACTTTTCCTCCTTCACAGCTCCCTCCCAGAGGTGCAGATCCCATCCCTATTCTTTTGTCTCTGTTTCTTCTGTTTTCTTTTGCCCTACCCAGGTACATGGGGAGTTTCTTGCCTTTTGGGAGGTCTGAGGTCTTCTGCCAGCGTTCAGTAGGTGTTCTGTAGGAGTTGTTTCACATGTAGATGTGTTTTTGATGTATTTGTGGGGAGGAAGGTGGTCTCCACGTCTTACTCCTCTGCCATCTTGAATGTCTCCTTAAGGGAGATTTAATACTTAAGTTTTTTTTTTTTAAAGGTATTGATTTTAAAAGTTGGGTTGATGCTTTCAGAACTCATCAGAGAAATTCGCATCAATTTTCATTCTACTCTGATTTAATGGAGATTAGGCAAACTTGAAAAATTTTAAAACTACCTCAGTTTTCACTGAAAATATATTCACACAAAGGGTAATATGGGTTTTTTCCCCTATAGGGTTTTATCAATCATTCACCCCAAATTATTTAGTCCTTGATATGGACAAGACACTATGCTAGGTTGGGAAACTCTTGTTTCCTAGGAATTTTGGCTCTAAAGACCTACCCTCACATTCAATTTGCACATTGCTAAGTCTTGGTTCTATATTTCAGCCATAAAATTTTCTGGAAAAATATTCACACATTCTAGTAAGATATTTGTCTATTCTATATTTTTTCAGAAGAATCATAAATGTAGCAACCTCCTAAATTAATGTGACACTGAAAACAGTGAAATAATGATATTACTGGAAATAAATCATATTGTGTTTGGTTACTAAAAAGAAAGAAAATTGTTTCCATGTGCTTAAAGGAATTTGAATTTAGTTTCCAAAATTTAGATTTTAATAATGTACTTTTGAACTTTTTTCTATTATTATAATCTTAGTGATGTTATTCCTGTTAGGTTTGATTTGATCTTTATAGCAAAACACATTTCTATGTACTTATGAAAAAAATTCTACTCATTATAGGCAGTGTATGATAGTATATGATATTAAAATTATTATTACCACACTTGAAACATGGTACAATGTATTCAATATTCAAATCTTCATTAAAAAATAACATTAAAATTCTCTGCATTTCATTGGAGTAACCACAGGGTGCTTGGTGAAAAACGTTTTCTGTAGTCTTTGTGTCCGGTTTGAGTTGCTTTTGTTCATAAAAATCTGTGATGTAGAGTTACTTCTGAGTATCTCATGAGTTGAGAAAAACCACAAGTACCTAAAGTGAACTAGATGCCTGCTTAATCTCAAGGAGTCTTCAGGTTCAGACATATGGGTTCACTGAAGAGCAAAATCAGTTAATCTTAATAATAAAATATAATGAACCAATAAAAGAACTACAGTTCAAGTCACTGACATCATACTAAATGGCTTCCAGAAAACAGAGATTTTCTCATAGTATGATTTTGATGAATTTTTCCCTTATAGAATATACAAAGACTCAATTGATTGAGAACTCAGAACAATTGATGGCCATGATATGGGTCTATTGCCTTTATTAGATTAGAAGTAAGCCTACAAATGACATATGGCACTTTCTATCCTGCTTTCTAGTTAGAAAACTAATAGATACAGATTTTCCATTGCATTAATGGGCACAGATACAAATAAGCATGACTTGTTTTTCAGGAGATTATAACAGTATAGAAACAATTAACATTCACCATTTTTATTCTAATATGACTTTTTCAAAACAGGGTATCAAAAGAAGTTGATTTATTGGAAGGTAAATTGATATTTTGTAATTTTATAATGTTATATGGAAGATGATCTCAAGAAGAAACTAAATTTATAACTATAGCTTAGACATCAAGGAAGTATTAGCCTTTTCCTTCAGGCTAAGCTAAACTAAAGTAAACTCTCCAAAGTCATGGGTGGCTGCTTATACTAAGATGTACAAGGATTCTCTCGAGCTCATTGAGAATGATAGACAGGAATTGGTGAAAATAAAGGCATGGCATAGGAGAGGTAAAAGAGTAACTAAAACCTCACACCCAGGTTTATGTTTCCTTTTTGTGGGGATGGCACAGAGAGTGATGTTGCGGGAGGTTAAGGGTGGAGGGAAGGAGAATAGGAGGAAGAGGCAGGTAATATGGAATGGTGATTGAGGTTAAAACCTGGTAATTAGAAGACTTAAATTATTTGTTCTCAGTCTTTCTTGTACCTTAAAACCCCAGAAAACAAAACCTCATTCTTTTTGTGACCATTGATAGAAACTACCTCAAAATATAGGCTTCTGAGAAGTGGGAAACAGTGTATTTGGTGGGAACCTTTTTGGTGAAGGATGTTATAAAGGAGGAAGAATGATCACTTTGGTCTTATTTTTTAAAAAATGTTTCTTTCTTACTTTTTTTTTTTTTTTTTGATGATCACTTTGGTCTTAAATCAAATCTATTTTTAGATTTAAATTGTAGAAATCAGTATAATCTCAGTAGATCAAAAACTCCCATGAAAATGCTACTAATTTGGTCAGTTTAAAAAAAATTTGGTCATTTTTGCCAGATGAATCCAGGGCTTATATATTCAGAATATGTGTTTAAAGGGTAATCTTTTTGAAGCAAAGAAGATGAAAATTAATGATATATATATATATATATATATATATATATATTAGGTTCAAACCAATAAAAGTTCAAAAACATTTCAATGGGTAAGAATATGTACCCAGCATTTTCCCAAAGTTAGGAGACTTATGTGGTTTCTGGCCTAAGAGCTGAGAGAATACAGACTGCATAATTTGAACAAGGACATGGCAGAATGACAAATTATATCAAAATCTGAAATGAGTGGAGGCAAAATCTAGACAGAGGCTGGATTGTCCTGAGTTTGGATAAAGTTTAGAAACTTCATGGGGCTTCTCTTATTTAGCTGCCATAAAGTGTAAGTTTAGTTCAATAGCCAAAAAAAAAAAAGAAGAGTAGTGATTGATTCTACAGAACTTTAGTATTTAGTAACACTTTCCACTGTAGTACAATAATAAATCATGTCTCCTAATCTGCAAAGTATTGTGGAGCCTCCAAATCACATCTTGTCAAGCAGAATAACCCATGTTACAGGATTTATCCTAAAGATGAGTGTCATTTCCATCATTATTGCCAACTGAGAAATGATTTTACTGTACAACTTTTCCTTGATCTATGGTACAACTGTCAATTATCTATATGGGTAAGCCAACTTTGGGAAAAACACATATGTCCAAAAAGAATACATGAGCATAGAATAGTGCATAAAGGCATAAGCTCTGGAACCAAGTCATCTAAGTACAAAGCTGGCTCCACCACTTGCTGTCTGTGGGGAGGTAGACAGATTGCATGTGACTTTCACATGATTAAATTTCTGGCTTGTCAGATCCTACCGATAACCAAGCTGACACCCTTGAGACCCACTGCATTATACATTTCAAAGCTTCAGTATTTCTATCTGCTAAATTAGGATATTAATTGTATCTTTCTCTTAAGGTTGTTTTTGAGATTTAATAGTTTTCAAGTGTGTCTAAATGCTTAAAAATATTAGCTATTATATTATTATAGTTGTACGTTTTAAAGAACTATTACATTAGCGGTTAGATAGCCAAAGGAGCAAACAGAATTAGCCTTAAAATGTGGCCAAACAAAGAAAATCTTACATCTCATTTCAAAGAAATGTAAATAGGACTGATTGTTACAATTATTTTATGTACAAGCCATACCAAATGTTACGTTTTAAAAAATCATGGTGGAAAGTATAGCAAGGAAGGCTGCTTCCAAGCACAAGAGAGAACTCCATATCAACTATTATGTTGCTTGAAAGTAATCAGAATTCTTTTGGTAGTGAGCATCTTTTCATGTACTTACTGGTTATTTGTATAATGTCTTTGGAGAAATGTCTATTTAAATTCTTTGCCCATTTTTAAATTGGATTGTCTTTTTTGGTGAAACTTTATTGTCTTTTTATTGTTGAGTTCTATAAGTTCTTTATTCTAGATACAAGTCTCTTATCAGATGCATGATTTGCAAATATTTTCTCCCATTCTGTGGGTTGTCTTTTCATTTTCTTATGATGTTCTTTGAATCACAGGTTTTTCATTTTAATGATGTCTAATTAATCTATTTTGTCTTTTTTGCTTTTGGTATCATATTTTTAAAAAAATTGTCTAATCTAAGGTCATGAAGATTCACTTCTTTTTTTTTTTCTTCTAAGAGTTTTATAGTTATTAACTCTTACATTTAAGCCTATGAGCCATTTTGAGTTAATTTTTGTATATGGTGTGAGGTAGAAGTTCAATGTCATTATTTTGTTTGTGGATATCCAGTTGTCCCAGCACCATTTATTGAAAAGACTGTCATTTCTCTATTAAATCGTCTTGGCACCCATGGCAAAAATTAGTTGACTATAAATGTAGGTCCCATATCCTTTTTTTAATTACAATTAAAAAAATTAATTTTTATTGGAGTATAGTTGCTTTACAATGTTGTGTTTCCACTGTACAGCAAAATGAATCAGCCATACATAATACATATATCCCCTCCTTTTTGGACTGCCTTCCCATTCAGGTCACCACAGTGCATTAAGTAGAGTTCCCTGTGCTGTACAGTATGTTCTCATTAGTTATCTATTTTATACATAGTATCAATAGTGTATATGTGTCAATCCCAGTCTCCCAATTCCTCCCACCCCTTCCCTTCCCCCCTGGTGTCCATACATTTGTTCTCTACATCTGTGTCTCTATTTCTGCTTCCATATCCTTTTAAACATCTAAACTTTATCTAACTTGTTCCAGTTAAATGGAAAACTGAGTGTGATTTTTCTTAAAAATATTTAATAATGAAGTCTCCTTTCCTTTCATTCAGTTGATAAATCATTTTTATTGGCAGTTTCTTTGTTATTACTATACCAAAATTTTTATGACTCAGCTGAAACTAATTTTCTTTTATTTTAATTAATTTTTACTGGAGTATAGTTGATTTACAATTTTGTGTTAGTTTCTGCTGTACAGCAAAGGAATCAGTGATACAAAGCTAATTTTCTTTTATTTCGGTAAGGCAAATAACCTTGTCTTCCTTGCAATACTTTACTAAATTAACCTTCTCTTTAGATGTTACTTATATTCAGAGGAAAAATATTAATCTGAATGGAAGTTGTTTGTGTCTAGCAAAAGAAAGAATTGGAATCACACATCCATTATATTTCTAGTTCTTTGATTCAATTGTTGGTAAACCAACTTAAAATTTCCACAAGTATCATATTCATTTGAAGTAGTATAGTTTTTGTTAGTTTAAATTCCTGAATTTTTTCTTTACTTGACATCTTTTCATACAACGTATTTTTCTTTTCTGATTAATATTTTGGTTACATGGGTTACACCATAACCTCACTCTACAAATCCCAAGCTTTTAAAATTGAATAATTAATATAGAAGGGTGAAATATTTGCTTGTAGAGGATTAAGATGTTAACAATTAAGATGTTAAATTTTGTAAGAAACAAAAAAGAACAAATAAACATTCCCGCTCTAGCAGCCAGCAACAATAAACACCTGGTATATATACTAACAGTAAGATAAAAACTAACAGATATCTTTAGTAGCCAAAAACTAACAGATATTCCACATGCATAACTAAAGAGACATGTGGAATAATTCTAATATTAACAAAATTTGAGAGAGATTGGGAGTTTTCATAGCTCTCAGAAGAAAATTTATTTAAAAATCTAGTATAATTTCCAAAAGAAAAGTAAAACTTACATAAAGAAATCCCCCATTGCCCTTTCTATAAACCCCAGTACACTCAAAATACAAATTTACTATTATTCCCAGAATCTCCTTTTTATGAAACACTGTCTTGTCTGGACCCTGCACAATCTACGAAATAAGCCACATCTATCTGATTAACTCAGTTGCCAAAATTTATGTATCACCTTTGCAGTCTCCCACCTTTTCCCCCTCTGTCTTTTAGGCTTACTAAGATCATAATGTCAATTACAAACTCTAACTTAACCTCTGATACTTTCATGTCATGACATGCTAATGCTACTGGCAAAATTCCACCAGGCATTCAGATTTTGTGTGGACTTGGAAAACGTGAAAATGGAATGCAAAGGTAAGTTAACATTTTCCTATTAGAAACATCAGTGAAAAATATAAGGAAAACAAAATTTGCACACTCCGGTGTCCCCTTTGTTAGCAATATCTTGGAACTATTAGATTATATGGGATTTTATTAACTGACAAAGTTCATTTCTCCAAACACCCTCAATGGATTTGAAGAAGCTGATGATAAAAGTAAACTCAAGGACCTCATCAGCTAGGGCTAAATGGGCCCAGAAGCCTGGTTCTCTAGTCTCTTATTCAGTCTTGATTTTCTCTTCATGAGCTCGTGTTACCTCTTCCATCTGCGTAATGGGTCTGGTAAGGGCTAAGCGACTGGCTTGAACATGTGTCCATTTCATGTTTGTACCTTACCACATACAGTAGTGATATTCCTGAAAAATGCAAATTAAATTTTTATAAATAGAAAAGTTTAAAATACATCAGAGATTACCATTCTAAAATGAATCATCTTTTATAAAGCTAACCACCTCCTGATTTACCTGTTTAAGTTTATATTTTAGCTTCTAAAAAAATTGAAAGTAGAGACCAAATATTTTTACCAGCTAAGTAGTTTGCAAAATGATATTTGAATTTATTGGGTTGGCCAAAAATTCGTTCGGGTTTTTCTGTAAGACGTTATGGAAAAACCCGAATGAACATTTTGGCCAGCCCTATATTAGGCTGGGAAAAGCTTTTTAATGATTTAATTAAAAAGAATTTTAATGAAATATAAAGTATCTCCAAATTAGGGGTATCTTCTTTGAAATATTTACAACAGCAATGTAGTGAAATTAACAAAATAATAAAAGTAGCAATGATTATATATCTGCAGTCTGAAAAGTTACATTTTGCCATCTGAAATAAAATATTGACTCATTGATAAATTCAACTTTCAGACTTTCTATTTCTTAAGATCTTAGGAACCCCACATAAAGCATTTGTGAGGCAAACATTTACAGTAAAAATTAGATTTTTTTAACTAAGAGATTAAGTTGGTAAACCAAGAAAAATAACTAATTTTCTAAAAAGAATAACCTACCCTTTGGTCTCAGAATTGACTTTTTAAAACTCCTAGTACGTATTTTATTAGTTTTGCTTCAATATAAAGGCAAATGTCTTAGGTAGGCAAAGTTTGTCTTCAGTATCTTCTACTTCTCTTTAATATACCCAGTTGTATTAGTTTCTCAGGGTTGCTGTAACAACGCACCGCAAACTGTGGCCTTAAAAAAACAGAAATTTATTCTCTCACAGTTCTTTAGGCTAGAAATCAGAAATCAAGATACTGGCAGGATCATGCTCCCTCTGAAGTCTCTAGGGAAGGATACTTCCTTGCCCTTTTCAGCTTTTGGCCCCAGGTGTGCCTTGGCATGTGGCAGCATAACCCAGTCAAGTGCCTCTGTCTTTACCTGGATGTCTTCCCTCTTTGTGTATCAGTGTCTCTTCTTTCCTTTTTATAAGGACAATAGTCATATTGGATTAGGCCTCACTCTAATCCAGTATGACCTCATCTTCACTTGATTATATTTGTAAGTACCCCATCCCCAAATAAGATTACCTGCACAGGTACAAGTGATTAGGACGTGAACATCTCTTTTGGGAGGACACGATTCAACCCATAACATCCATGTATTATCTTTAATTTCCTAAGCTCTTCTATGGAAGCCCACTCAGTTTCTTATTTTCCGTTATCCTTGAATCTTGTTTGTTCCATCCATCCATCCATTCATCCAACAAATGAAATGAGATGTGCTGTGTGCCAGCCATTGTGGTGGACACTGGGAATACAGGGTAGAATGAAATAAAGTCCGTACCCTCATGCACTTACATTCTGTTAGGAGTTGACAGACAATCAACCCATGAAAAATATAAAACATTTTTCATAATAACTTACAAAGATAAAGCATAGAAAGAGGATCAAGAAATATGGGGGTGATAGGCATGGCATGTGTGTGGCAGCTCCGTCTCAGACAGGATGGTCAGTGCCAGCTATCTTCTCTGCTAAACAAATATATCTGAACCTGTTGCTGTTATCAGTAAACCAATGTGTTGACTTACTCATGTAATATATTAAGAACATCTTCCTAGGAATAATTCCTTAATTTAGAGGAGTGATCGAATATAGATTTGATTCTACAAGGTAGGAAAAATGGCTTTGAGGAGTGCCTCTTGCTGTATTCATTCAACTAATATGTGTATTCTGTGTGGCAAAAACTGTGCCAGGTGCAGGGGAAGCAAAATGGTGAGAAAGAAAACGGCAGCTTCTGCCCTTATGGAACTATATGTTATAGGGCTGCCCCTCAAAATCCTGATATAATGTGGAAATTCTTGGATAATGAAGAACCAGCTGCTGATTGGTATATGAAGAGGAGTCAATTTGAATCTGATTTTACTTGTGTATTTCCTGCTGATCTCTAAGCAAAAGAATGGAACGTAATTTCATTAGTTGTTTAAAAGACATCTCCTAGGGCTTCCCTGGTGGCTCAGTGGTTGAGAGTCCGTCTGCCGATGCAGGGGACACGGGTTCGTGTCCGGGTCTGGGAGGATCCCGCGTGCCGCGGAGCGGCTGGGCCCGTGAGCCATGGCGGCTGGGCTTGCGTGTCTGGAGTCTGTGCTCCGCAACGGGAGAGGCCACAACAGTGAGAGACCCGCGTACTGCAAAAAAAAAAAAAAAAAAGAAAGACATTTCCTAAGTATTCATAGCTTATTGACTAAAGGCCATGTATCAACATTTTCTGGAGTAAGAAAACTTTTAGTGTGAGTGCTGGTCGCTGACCCCAGATAAACTATATTGTTTTCCTTGGTTTAATATGTTTTAGGGTTATTTTGGCAGAAATATTATAGTGGAAAATATTGTTGTGAGCTGCATAGCTCAGCTGTGAAATATGAAAGCTGGTAGAGACCAGATTTTATTTGACGATTTGTTTATTGACTTTTAGAATATAAAATAAAAAGAAATCATGTACTTTTATTTAAGAAAACAAATCCTTACAATGGAATATTACTCAGCCATAAAAAGAAACGAAATTGAGCTATTTGTAATGAGGTGGATAGACCTGGAGTCTGTCATACAGAGTGAAGTAAGTCAGAAAGAGAAAGACAAATACCGTATGCTAACACATATATATGGAATTTAAGAAAAAAAAATGTCATGAAGAACCTAGGGGTAAGACAGGAATAAAGACACAGACCTACTAGAGAATGGACTTGAGGATATGGGGAGGGGGAAGGGTGAGCTGTGACAAAGTGAGAGAGTGGCACGGACATATATACACTACCAAACGTAAAATAGATAGCTAGTGGGAAGCAGCCGCATAGCACAGGGAGATCAGCTCAGTGCTTTGTGACCGCCTGGATGGGTGGGATAGGGAGGGTGGGAGGGAGGGAGACGCAAGAGGGAAGAGAGATGGGAACATATGTATATGTATAACTGATTCACTTTGTTATAAAGCAGAAACTAACACACCATTGTAAAGCAATTATACCCCAATAAAGATGTTTAAAAAAAAAAAAAGAAAACAAATCTTCATTTCATAGAGGACAAATCAGAGTTTGCTGAGTAGCTAACCTAAAAAAATGACACAAGTAGTTACCCTGATTTCCTGTAGACTGTGTATATCCGCCAGCTATTGTTTTGCTAAGATGAATGAATCTCTGCCAGAGGATCTAAAAGCTCTTTTAGAACTATAAAATTCCTTAGTGTACAGAAATCAGATTTGCTGAGCTAAATGTTCATCAAAAGGTAACGCGTTAAGGTAAAGGAAAAGTCCCAGACACACAGGCAGATTGTACATGTAGATTTCCTTGTATATCGTGTTAAAAATTATGGAATACATCTGTTAGTAGTCTGAAAACTGGGTTAAACCGGAATGGAACCTGACAAGCTCTTTCTCACCGGTGGTATGCCAGCCAGGCTAGGATCCAAGGGCAGCCACGGCATTCACTGAGCGCTTAGTAAGGGTCCTATCTGGCATCTTTGATAGACTAACATCGCCAGTTCTGATGCTCTCCAGCTTTAATGAAGCTGAGGGTAGATGTGTCCTTGCCTCCCTTTTATGGTGTGTTTTATCTCAAGTTGATACTTTTTTTTTTTTCTCCACTTGGCCCTCCTCCAACATGTAAGTTGTTTTACAGATTTTTTTATACCCAAGCTGAGATTTTTTTATATCCAAGCTGAGACTATATTCCTGTTGTTAGGAAATAAAATATATACATTTTAATAATTATAAAACTACTGTTTTTTGTTTTTTCTAACAAAGTTGATAATCTAGGACTTTTCTTGGTCTTAGTGGTTTTATACACAAACAATGTAGATTGATTTCTTGGCTACTCCCAGTTTCCTATAGACTAAGTATATGCATTATTAATTATAAAGTCAGGGAATAATACTATCTATATTCCCTCTAGAATTTCTTGGTTTACTACAATGGAATCTCATTTTAATGCTATTGTATGAAACAGTGTAAGCAATATTATGAAATTTACAATATACTTTGCTGTTTTTTTTGGCTTGTGATTAGGTTGGTTAAAATCCCAAAGAAAAATATTTGGTCCTTCTGAATCTGAAGTTTTATTCTCTTTCATGACCACACACTGTCCCTTTAATCACAGATCAGCAATCTGACCAATATGTGTCTTTGATTACATAGAGAATCCAGGCAAAAGGGTGAGATGGCTTGAGGCTAATCCATCCTGACTATGAACACCAGCTTCTCCTGTGTGACAGTAGGGTTACTTTCAGGGATGAAGGTTATTGTGTAGAGTACACAATCCTATCTATGTGATAGAATGTCATGTTATAGCAGAGTTCTGTTGAATTACTTGTCATAAAATAAGATGGTGGGTTCTCATGTTAGATGAAACTCATTATCTTTCATTTATTGAGGAGCAAAGGCAGTATTAAAGTAAGCTTACACTTTGGACAGCTAAGGTTAGGACATTGTTCTGGTTATCTGTTTTGGTGGAATGAGCCATCCCCAAAATAGCAACAATCATTTAATTTGCTCACAAACATGCAGTTTGGACTGAGCTTGTCTTTGTTCTATGCGGAGTCAACTGGGGTAGCTCAAATGGGGCTTCAAAATCCATCTCAAAGATGACTCATCGCATGGCTTACAAGTTGGTACTGATTGTTGGCTGGGAGTTTAACTGGGGCTGTTGACCGGGGTTCTCAGTTCCTTTCCACATGGGTCTCAGTTTTGGGCTGTTTGGGCTTCCTCAACAGCATGGCCACTGGATTCCCAGAGCAAGCATTCTAAAAGACAGGAAATAGAAGCTGCCAGCAAATCAGGACATGGGTCTAGAAACTGGCCCAATATCTCTCGTGCTATATTCCATTGGTCAGTTAGTCAGAGAGCCCACTGAGATTTAAGGTGAGGGAACATAGGCCTCACCCCTTGCTGGGAGGAGTATCAGATAATTTGCAGCTGTCTATAATCTATCATGGCATTTCTTATAGCGAGTAGGGAAGACTATCACTGTCTCAGTAAAAATATAGGCACTCGGGCACTTCTGTAATCTTAGATTGGAATCTTTCAGTCACACCCCAAAACAGTGGAATGAGGTCAACAGATATCATGACCTGACAGTAGCATTCTAGAAATCCACTCTAGCTATTTGAGTATTTTTCTGTTTCTAGGTACGTACGAACACATGAATCCCCTGTAGTAAACCTGAAGTCCTCATCATTTCTAGGCAAAAACAGCCCACCCTTTGTCAGTGGTCTCAAAATATTTTCTATTATGCACCTCTATAATTAGTTGTAAAAAATATTTCTTTTATTTTCTTCTCTATATGGTGAAGAATGTTAAATAGAGACTGTGTCGCTAATTCTTATACTTTATCATTCCTGCAGCAGAGGATACATGCTTCCTTGACTCCATCTCTGTTCATGAAGAATTTTGAGTATGCACCATTTAGGCACCAGACTACTAATATTTTATTCCCTTTATAAAAAAAATAGAAGTTAAAAAAGTAAAAACATGAAGAAGTTGTATTGTCCTCATGTGCCTGGGTTTGTGCACCTCATTTTAGGGAACTCTCTTAGAGTATGGTTTTTTTCTCTTTCTTTGGCTTCCCACTTTATCCTCTGTCCATTTTTGGCAGATAGTCTGAAAAAAATTCCTTCTGTCCTGATGTGAGTATTCTGTTCTTCATCTCAAGAAATGGAATCTAATTCCCCTCCCCTTTAATTTGGTCTGGGCTTGGTGATCTCTTGACCAATAGAATGTGGCAGAAGTTATGTTGTGGAATGTCTGAGGTTCTGTGAAGGTGTGCACCATTGCCCTGGACCTTTTAGAATGTTGGCTTTTGGGATGTTCCCTTTTGGAACTCAGCCTCCATGTTGTGAATGCCAAGCCATATAGAGAGTCTGTGTGTAAGTGCTCCTATTGCCAGTCCAACTGAAAGCCAGGTGAGTGCACCATCTTGGATGTCCAACTCAGTCAAACCTTCAGATGACTATAGTCCCAGCCATCATCTATAACCACGTTAGAAAACCACCCAGCCAAGCCTCCAGAACCATGAAAGAAAATAATAAATTGTTCTTTTAAGTCACTAAGTTTACAGGTGGTTAGTTAAGCAGCAGGAGATAACCAGAACACCATTCTTCCTTCTTCTCTTGATTGGTTTTCCAATTATCAATGCCCTTCTATGAGTCATGACTAGAGAATTCTCATTAAGAACATTAATATTTGTGTATTATTTTATAGACAAGGAAACTGAGGCTCAGAGAGGTTAATCTCTTTAAGGGAAAATTGTCAGGAGCTAAAAGGGTCTGGAATTAAAAATTCAGGTCTTTTGGATATGAGAGCCCATATTCTTTCTACTACAGCATTCTTCATGTCAGGCTGCATGTGACTGTGAAATAATGTTAAATATCATTCAACTTGGTTATCTGGTGTGCTGAACCGACCATAGCAGGTAGAAGTTCTTGTTGGGTCCATGGATTCCTCAGGTCTTGGAAAGAGGTAAAACAAACAACCAGATTAGAAATATAGCTGGCAGCTTCGGGGAGCTCCAGCAATAAGGGTGTCTCCAAAAAAGCCCCATAGGCACCCTCCAAATGAAAAAGCTTTTAAACATCTTCCAGATTAATAGAGTAGGATACCAGCTATGGCAATGCCAGTTAAATAAGAATGTGCTTGCTCCCCTTACCTCTTCTCTCTCTGCAATTATGATCATCCATCTTCCACCCAGTTCTGGAAGGGTCAGAATGAGGACCTGACAAACAGGATAGGAGGTGAGCTAGAACGAGAGACGTCCACTCATCTGCCTCCCAGGTGTTAGGCTTGGTCTAGGGGCAGGTGAAATCGCTGGACTGTGGAGTGATGATAACAGCCTTAATAACGACATGTGACTGGCTTTGTAGGTATCCGATTGAGATATTTTTCAACTTAAAGAAAATATAGGCATTTTTATTACCTGAGAGTTATCAGAAATGTCGTGATTGACTTTTCATCCACAGCAAGGGAAGAAATTGACATGCCATTTAAATTCTAAAGAGACAGTGGGAGACAAAATTAGGTCATGTTGCGATTTTATCTGTTGAACTGTGCTGTTCAACTCGCCTATCACCTAAGTTATCTTGCAGCTAGATTGCACTGTGTAGTGTTCATAGGGTGAACAGAAACCCAAAAGAGATAGTTCCTATTCTGAACGTGGTTAGATTATGAGCTCTTTTGGAATGGAAGTGAATTTAAAAAATTTAAGCAAAGAAATATACCTTTGTGGAAAGAACAGAGACACTCAGAGATTCTACAGCTTTTTATTAAAATTGTGAAAATTTCAGTACAAAGTATCATAGTTATTCAATATAAAATGGAGTTTTCTAAAAACCATATTATGTGACTTGGAATTTGTTTTTTGTTTTGTTTTGTTTTTTGTGGTACGCGGGCCTCTCACTGTTGTGGCCTCCTCTCCTGTTGCGGAGCACAGGCTCCGGACGCTCAGGCTCAGCGGCCATGGCTCACGGGCCCAGCCGCTCCGTGGCATGTGGGATCTTCCCGGACCGGGACACGAACCCGTGTCCCCTGAATCGGCAGGCGGACTCTCAGCCACTGCGCCACCAGGGAAGCCCTTGCAATTAGTTTTGATGATAATTCTATTAGAGGGCTTTCAGCTCTTCCAGTGATTTTTTTTGAGGCTTCTCTCCTTTATCTTGGCTCCCTCTCTTTTCCCTTCCTGAAATTGCTTCATCACCAAACTATAACAAAATTAATATATAACAAAACACAAATATTACATTTTTATAGTTATTCTTGAAAGTAAGTATTTGTGTTGAAGGATTAGTATTAGTAAAGAGTGGGAACATCATATCTTTTCAGTGAGATAGATACATTACATAGAAATGCTCGTAGTTTGTGTTGTAAAGATAATTGTGTTTTACTTACCAAAGGTTGTTGAAAGAAAGCAAAGGAAATTTATTAATGTTATTACTGATAACATTTTCTGTTCTATTTTATGGATTTATAAATGAAGTATTTTCCCCAAAGACATTAAAATTTACTGCCACGTATCTGGAAAGAGCTTATCAGTTAATCTTTTCTGTTTTATTTTACATTTTAATGCTGCCTTTATTTTTATTGTAAAATACTCTTATTGATTTGGATCAGATTTTTATCTGTGAAGGAGTTCACTGGGTCATCCAGTCAGATGTGAACATATCAGGACCTCTCATTTTTTTCCGGCATAATCTCCTATCAGCTGTTTGGTATAATCAAAATACAGTCTTTACCATTCAGTATTATTATGTGATTAGCTTCACCTGCTTTTGGAACCAGAAATAGACACTAGCTTATTCTGAATATGCGTGGAACAACTCACACTCCTTGTTTTCTGGCCTTTCTGGCATAGAACTCTCACTTAGGTTGTAAAATTTACTTGAAAATATTTATGTCATCTTGCTTTAACCACAGGTATCTAGAGGAGGAGGATCTGCAAAAAAGATGCCTCTTTTTAATATTCTTGATCATAAAAATGGAAGACCTATTCACTGAATATGATCAATAGTACGATAATAAAGTATATCATTCAGTTAACTACTGTTTATTGTACACTACCTAGTTTCTCAGGACAGTGCTAAGAGCAGGAAGTAGAAAAGTATAAGAAATAATCTGGTTTGTGTTTGCGTGCTTAAATGAGGAGACAGAAGGTGGAGAAGGAAATGATCGTGCTCAGGGCACCTTGTGTTCTGGGTGAGAAGATTTGTCATGCCCATAGCTTCGTATTCAGGAAATCCAACGTGGTCCGATGAAGGAAAGCCATACAGTCTCATGATATATGTGTGCCTCCTTCTCTCCAAAATGGAAGCAAAAATATTTACGTTAACATTTTCCTCCATAATATGATTCTTTGTAGTGTCTTCAATAAAATTGTCTTTTTACAAAATGGTATATTGGATTAAAATCACTATGCTTATTGCATTTGGGAAAAATTCCTGTTTTTAGACTACCTGAATGAGATCTAAAAATGTCAGTTTTTCTTATTGACTAATTTTTTTTTTCTAGGAAAAAAAATTTTTCCTTCTGGGGTCTGCAAGGTCTGCTGGGCAGAGTGAAGTAAAAGCTGCAGCTTCAGGGTGTGGAGCAGTGTCTACTAAAAAGAAAGGCCTTGGTAGATGTTTGTCGAATGAATGCAGGTAGTCCACAAGAACACAGTATACTAAGTGATTTTATTATTTTTGGTGTAGTGGGTTGCCTGCGTTCAGAAGCATAAGAGTCAGCTCCAGTCAAAGCAGTTTTTCCCAGACTGATGCATGGTAAATGGAAGGTTCGCTTCAGAGTTGTTACTTATATTTTAGCTCTTCCAGTCATATGATTTTCGTATTATTGCATGTTAAACTCTAATTAGCTGAGGGCACACAGAAGGGGTACACATGTCTGTCTCTATAATGCTCTTTTAAACCACAAGACACCTCGTTTATGATTCCTGGGAAATTACAACGGGCCTGTTTTAGAAAGACTAGGCAAGACCTTTCAGTGATGTTAGGAAATTTAAGAATGTCTTAGCAACTGGGGTCATGGTGTCACGTTGGAAAGCTGTTCTTTAATAGAGCATGCCTGCTACTGTTCCTTGTAGCTCTGTGTAGGTGAGACTGCTCTGCGAAATATAACTCTCCAGGTCTATTTAGATGAATTGTCAATTAAATATTCACTTTCTTTTGTTTCTAAACTTCTTCAACATCCTGAAGATTCTCTTCAATGAACAATAACAAATATGGTTAGTAATCACTAACTCCATGTAAATAAAATTAGGAACATTTCTTGAGTTACGAGGCAATGTTTAGTGCTTATTTCAAAATAATAGCCTGGTTTTTCTGTTATCTGCGTTATCCAAACAGATAAGCTGTATTATCTAAACAGATAAGCTGCTGTTTGCTCACTAACATTTGCTTAAGGAAAAACCATGCACTAGAAAAGTAGCATTCTGAGAAATTTCAGTGAAAAGTGACACTTAGCACCTAAGCTATATCCTAAGTGTTTTGTCAGTGATGAAAGCCTCAGGGACAAGCCATTAGGAGTGAGAACAGAACTGTACTGAGGACCTTGAATGATTCTCTCACAATTCACTTGGACTCTGATATTACCTTACATCACTATAACCATGCTCCAGGATGACTGCCAAGATGTCCAAGCTTCCCTCTCCACCCCCCAGAGCTAATTGATGATCCGATATGGGATTCCTTGACTCAGGCATATTGCATATACACAGTGAGCTCCAGAGGCAGCTGGCATACTCATTGCTGATTTCTTTGTTTGGCAACTTCCTAAAGCAGCATAGGGCATGCAGAAACACTTGGCACTTCACTGAAAAGCAAAGAGGCCTGTTAGTGAACCCCAGTGTGAGGATAAATGGGATATTAACTAGGGCCACTAATGTGTTGGATTTCAGGTTAAGGGCTGTAATTTATGGGTTGTATTGATAAAATTCTGGCTTTTTTGTTTGCAATCATACATTTTATTTCTAAATTCTCTGCAGAAATTAGGTACCTAAAGCAGATTTTTGTACACAACTAAGGAATTTCAACTAAAAGAACCCCATTTGGTTGAGTTGGAGGCCAAGTTCAGCTGATTGGATGGGTCCTTGGGGGTCACTGATGTATTATACCAGACAGTAGACATGAGGGAGTTGTCAGACTGCCACTGGGGCTTTTCCCACTTATCCCCTCGTTGGTTCTTGCCAAATCTGCTTTGCATTTGAAGTTGATTGAAATGGGTCTCACTGTTAACCTGTCAACTGAAACCCCTGTGATTTAGAAGGCTTTTTGTTCATTTCATTGGTGCAAGAAATTGGGGAAATCTGGATCTTTTTAGTGCAATGGAGATGACCAAACAGAACAGCATCTGGACTTACCCCCAATTAATGGAAAAGTGTTGTCAGGTGCAGAGATGAATTTTTTTTTTTAGAAAGGTAGTCCTTTGGTTCCAAAAGTTTGTCGTGGGTAATGACCTCTCTGGAGTTGTTCAGAAAATCCCTGGAAAACATTATGAAGAATTATACCATCTTGGATTTAGGTGCATTTATTTTTCCTAAGAGCACAAAAAAATGCTTTCATATATAGGTTATCTCATTTATTTTCATAACATCAGCATGAAATAGTTTGTGGCAGTATAATTATCCACTCTTATGTAGAGAGAAATAATAGGGTGGCCAGGGAAACCAGAGTCACAGAATGTTTATGTTTTGTAGTGTTTTTCTTTCCAAATAGATGAAAATACTCTAAAATACTCCTTATTACACGAGGAAGCTATTTATTATGGGTGAATTGTGTACAGTAGAAGGATGTTAACCATTTTGTGCCATATGATAACTTTAGGGAAAAGTCATAAGTTGCTACCTATTAAATCACTTTATATATTAAATCTATTTTTGGTGAATTGGAAGGACTATGAATGAAAATGAATTTGTCTGGAAAATGGGTTAAAATAATCTTGTTCTTCGTCCTTGGAAACTGGAAATTTAACTTGCCCGGTAGTAATGAAACAGAACCAGATGTTGTCTTCCAGGGTGGAAAGCAGCCTGACATGAACACCTTGTTCATGGAGTCTGGAGGTTGAACTGGATTTAAGCACTGTTTTGTATTCCATCAGAGATGCTGTGAAGAAACATGATGTAAAATTATGGAAAGTGAACTGGACTCTTTAGAAAAAATAATGCTGCTTGGTAAATTAAGTATGTTGTCAAGAGCCCCTGAAGTATATTTGAGGAAAGTGTTAGGTGGAACTTTATTAGATAGGATACAAGATTTTCTAAGGCAACAGAGAATCTAAAAATATAGTGAAAATCAAGATAGAAGTTTTTATCTTTTGTAAGTCTGGGTAAGTGGTCGGGGTGGTCTGGCAGCTTGACAGTATCAGGAACCCAGAATCCCTCTTTTTTTTTTTTTTTTTTTTTGCGATACGCGGGCCTCTCACTGTTGTGGCCTCTCCCGTTGCGGAGCACAGGCTCCGGACGCGCAGGCTCAGCGGCCACGGCTCACGGGCCCAGCCGCTCCGTGGCATGTGGGATCTTCCCAGACCGGGGCACGAACCCGTGTCCCCTGCAACGGCAGATGGACTCTCAACCACTGCGCCACCAGGGAAGCCCCCCTCTGTCTTTTATATTCAATGGGGAGCGTTTCATTTTATGGTCTAAGATGACTTATTTTCCTTACCATGTCAGTATCTCAATTAATAGGGAGGGGTAAAGGGGCAGTGTACAAACCAAAATCCTACATATCAGTATTTATCCACTATCCATTGTACGCTTTTGAGCGTACAAACCAGAAGTCCTACGTATCAGAGTCTATCCACAATCCATTGGTCAAAACTTAGTCCTCTGGACACATCTAGCTTCAGGAGAGCCTGGGACGTGCAGTCCTTAGCTAGGCAGCCATATGCTTAGCTAGAATGTGAGGGGCTGATAATAAATCAAGAAACGGAGAATGCGTATTGAGGAAAACCCAGCAGTCTCCAGCACAGAAACATATTGTGGCAAATTTTTAATCTGTTTTAAGATACATCAACTCTCCAATTATTTTAGAGTTAAATGCTATCCAATGTGCTTTCTAGACAATATTGCTGATGAATGCATGTACTCCAATAGATGAACCTTAACTCAACTGAGACTCATGATGTAACTAAAACATTAGGATAATGAATTATGTATTTCTTATGTTAAAAGGGCAAACGTAAAGTTGTTATTTTTGCCATGCTCCTTAGTACTTTGCATTGGAGTGACCATAGTTCGGTAAAGAAATTCCTTAACACGCCCCTCCACCTCCAACACACACACTAAGATAGTAAAGTTTGGAAGAAGTACTAACAATTTACTTACTTATCCACTCTATATTACAAAATCAAATTTATCAGTCATGGTAGAATCAGAAATACCATTTAGCTACAAGAGAAGGTTATGAGCAAAATCCCACTGGGCCAGAGTACTAGGATTAATTTTGTAGGGTGTAGGTATGTATTTTCCTCCTTTGGTCTCTTATAAGCATTGCAACATCTTTAAAAAAATGTTTCTTTCAACATGCCTTAGAAAATGTTTTCATTCACTGGATAGAACTTATGAAAATATCAAGTCTGTTTCTGTTTGGTGTTGTCAAAGAAGTAGCCATATTGTGTCTATAAGCAGTCTATCTTTCTATAAAACAAAAGTTCTCTTTGGTTTCAGTTTCCTTAAATTTCATAACCGGTTGTATAACCCTAATGCAATATTTATATTATTTTCTAATACTCTGTTGCTTGTGATAGTTGTTTTTGTTTTGTTAATTTCTTTTACTGCGTTTTGCTTTTCTGGCCCTAATAAAAGTATGTTAGGTCATTTTTCCAAATTATTCCTAAGGTGTGAAGGAAAAGAACTTTCTGGTTGTGGTATTTCTCTCATTCCTTGGTACAGAATCTTTCAGAATTATTATGTCAAATTATAATGCAAGTATTAACCTTTGTCAAATTCCAACTGGGAAAGATCCAACTACTTTGGGATTTGCTTTGGAATCCTTTGGGATCGAATGTTTTTCTTTAAATTTTTAAATGACACTGATATAGGCATTTAGTTTAAGAAATCTTAATGCTTATGATAAAATAGTTTTTTTCTGCCCCACTCTCTTTCTACCCTTAATTTCTATTCCACAAAAGCAACAACTTGAAACTACTTAGCTGTTGTTTCTGTTATTTATCTCCCTATTTCTAAACAAAATGCTTGCAGGACTATTTTTTTTAAGTCTCTTTAAAGTAAAAAGCACACATTTCCTATTGATATATAGCTTTTTAAGATGAAGATTTTATTCTATTATGCCTGCAACTGCATATCCCCGGAATATGCACAGATCTTCCTGCCACCTTTTCAATAGAGCTGTTTTATTATTTGTAGTTCAGTCATGATTCCGTGGTTATTATATTATGATTATATAGAAATTGGTCACAACTGAACCATGGAGGATGCTATGATTACATTTTCTTTTGGAATTAAACCCTGTTTTGTTTTTGTTTACTTCCTTATTTTTCTATGTTCATCTCACTATTCACTTCACCTTAAAACACTGCCAAAGCTATCAAATTCATCTCACTGTGGTAAAAAAAAAAACAAAAATAAAAACAACTCAGACAGCCTGTAGGGTTCTTTTTGTTTGTTTCCTTGGTGACGTTCTTCTTAGAGCTGCCAGTCTTCCTCCCTTCTGGACTGGTGTTTTCTAGGCCTGAGAAGCTGTTGTTCAGCATCATCCTATGAACTTCTTTTTCCTCTGCCTCCTCTCTTGAGCCCATATCCTCTTCCTTGGGTGAGTTTCTGGGTTGAGTGGACTGTAGCAGGCATTAATTCCTGAGAAAGAGTATATGGAAAGTAAATTTTTGAACCCTTTTATGTCTGAAGATGTCTTTATTTGATATTTAGTTAGTAAAGAATTCTAAGTTGGAAATCATTTTAGCTCAAAAATTGGCAGGCGTGGCCCCATTTGTCTTCCAGTTACCATTATTATATTAGAGAATTCTAGTGCCTTCCTGATTTGCTATCCTTCATATGTGTCCTGTTTTTCTATCTGTATTTTATGAAACTTTTATTTATCTACAATTTTAGTATGATACGCTTTTGTGTGAGTATTTTCAGTCATTAAGATGGATACTCATGGGGAGCATTTTCAATCTATAATATCCTTTAGTTCTGGGATTTTAGGAGGAGGGAGTATTATTTCTTTGATCATTTTTGTCCCTCTATTGCTACTGTTCATTCTCATTCTTTCTTTCTCCATCCTCCTCCTCTATCTGTCTGTCTCTCACTCCATATATGTATGTGTGTATATATATTTATAATCTATAAAAATATAGATATACATGATATATGTGTAGATATATACTTATATATGTATATCTATCTGTCTGCACACATATGTATAAAGGTACAGGTATGGATGGATGGATAGATAGATAGACAGATAGATAATGTGTTTTGCAAATGTTTTCTCCCAGTCTGTGACTTGTCTTTTCATTCTCTTAACAATGTCTTTTGCAGATCAAAAGTTTTAAATTTTAATGGTCTATTATCAATTTCTTTTCTTTCATGGATTGTGCTTTTGGTGCTGTATCTGAAAAGTCACTGCCAAATCTAAAGTCACATAGATTTTCTCCTCTGTTATCACTAGGAGTTTTATAGTTTTCTTTTTACATTTAGGCCTGCAATCGATTTTGAGTTAATTTTGTGAAAGGTACAAGGTCTGTGTTTAGATTCTTTTTTGCATGTGGATGTCCAATTGTACTAGCACCATTTGTTGAAAAAACTGTCTTTTCTCCATTGTATTGCCTTTGCTCCTCGGTCAAAGATCAGTTGACTATATGTGTCTGGGTCTATTTCTGGCATCTCTCTTCTGTTTCATTTACCTGTATGTTTTCACCAATATCGTACTGTCTTGATTACTGTAGCTTTGCAGTAAGTCTTGAAGTTAGGTAGTGTCAGTCCTCCAACTTTGTTCTTCAACACTGTGTTGGCTATTCTGAGTCTTTTGTCTTTCCATTTACACTTTAAAATCAGTTTGTCAATATCCAAAAAAGAACTTGCTGGAATCTTCATCGGTATTGTGTTGAATCTATAGATGAAGTTAGGAAGAAGTGACATCCTAACAATATTGAGTCTTCCTATCCATGATTGTGGAACATCTCTTCATTAATTTTGTTCTTTGATTTCTTTCATTAGAGTTTTGTAGTTTTCCTCACATGGATCTTGTACATATTTTGTTAGATTTATACCTATTTTATTTTCTGTTTTGGTAAATGTAGATGGTGTTTGTTTTAAATTTCAAATTCCAATTGCTCATTGCTGGTACATAGGAAAGCAATTGTGTTTGTTTATTAACCTGGTATCCTGCAATCTTGCTATAATTGCTTATTAGTTCCAGTTTTTTTTTTTTCCCAATTCTTTGGGATTTTCTACCTTAACAACTTGCCATCTGTGGAAAAGATAGTTTTATTTATTTTTTTCTCAATCTATATATTTTTAATATCCTTTTCTTGTCTTGTTGCATTACTAGAACTTTAGTATGATGTTGAATGGGAGTGGTAAGAGGGGACATCCTTATGTTGTCCTAGTATTGGAGACAGCTTCTAGTTTCTCACCATTAAGTATGTTAGTTTGTTCTTAGATGTTCTTTGTCGAGTTGAGGAAGTTCTCCTTTCCTCCTAGTTTTCTGGGAACTTTTATGATGAATATGTTTTGGATTTTGCCAGATGCTTTTTCTGTATCTATTGATATGATCATAGGAATTTTCTTCCTTAGCCTGTTGGTGTGGTGGATTACACTAATTGATTTTTGAATATTGAACCAGTCTTGCCCAACTGGAATAAATCCTACGTGGTTGTGGCATATAGTTATTTTTTATACATAATAGGATTCAATTTCTCTATAATGTTTACTCTGTTCTTTATGATAAATTACTGAACCAAGTAATACCAACAGAAAATGTAGCCTTTTTTTCATAGTAGCCTTGTGTTAAGTTGTACTAAATACAGATAGGATTTAGAAACTGATTATGGTTGGTGAGGAAGAGGAAATGATTGACGACTACTCTAGACTGTTGAGATTTGTCGAGAATATTAGTGGAGACGGAAAAGACAAGAGGAGAAATATATTCAAAAATACAATACTTTGAAAGATATTAAAGAATATTTATTTTTGTGGTTCTAGTGGTATGGCCAGAATGAGGTATGTATCTAAGTAACTGAATAAGCAGAAAACAGGTTGAAGATAGAGAATTTGGGGAATTATCTATATATTAGTGACCGTTGAAGCTGTATAAGTGGATGATATTGTTAAGGGGAGATGGAAAAGAGATGATATATTTGAAATGGACACTAGGGAATACTTATACATAGATAAATAGAAGAGTAAAAGAAACAAAAAAAGAGACTGAGAAGATGCATATCAGGGGAGAACCAAAAATATATAATATCACAGAAGTAAAAGGAGGAATTGCAAGGACAAGGGTTGTAATCAACATTGAATATGAAAGAAAAGTTGAAAAGATGGGGACCAAGTGAAGAGCCATGTATTTGATAATTATAAGTTCATTGATAGAATTTTTTCCTTTAAAGTGTAAAGAAGTTAGAATGCTGTTGACAGTGAAAAGAAGAGAGAAGAGAAGTTAACTCAAAGGCATAGCAAGATTGAAGGAGGTATGTCATCAGCAGTAAGGTTTTAGCATGTCTGATTGCTGTGTCAAAGGAGCCACTGGGGAGAGAGATTGAAGTTTCAAGATGGAAAGGGAATATTAGATAGAATGAGGTTACCATTTAATATATTACTGCCTCAAAATAAGCCAACATTTATGTGATTGGTTACTGAATGATTTAGATGTCTTTTAGAAAGCTTTATACTTTAATATATAAAGGCGTATATCAGTTAGTTTAGGTGAGGTTGTTCTTCAATAATCCACAACCCCCAAATCTCAGCAGCTTAAAACAACTAAGGTGTATTTCTTGCTGACACTCCATGTGTATCATGTAACAGATCAGCTGGGGATTTTGCTGCAGTTCATTCTTACTCTAGGATCCAGGCTAATAGAGCACCTCTCTTCCTGAGCATTGCTAGTCACTCTGGCACGGGAAAAAAGAGACATAGTAAATTCAACACTGGCTTTTTAAGCTTCCAACTGTAAGTGACTTTTGGTCACTTTCAATCACAGTTCATTGGCCATATCAAGTCATATGGCCATGCTGTCTTCCCAGGAATGGGGAAGTGCAATCTTAATATATGCCAGGAAGGAGAGCTAACCGGAGCGTTTGCAAACAGCTCTGATGACTACCACAAACAGTATACTTATGTGCAGTACTATATGAGTTATAGTTATCCAAAGTCTAACATTTATGATCATTTCTATAAAAAGTTGGGCAGTAGACTTTTCTTCAGGAAAATAATCCTATATTACAACTTGGCTCCTAATGGGAAAATACGATTGAATTATACCTCATTTATGGTTACAATGTCATTTTCAGAAATGACATTCCAGCTGTGTCCCAGAAGTGCACAGTATAGTGATAGAAACATAAAAGGAATACTTTGGATTTTACCAATTATAACTTTAAAAATTGAAATAATGAACTTTGTTAAATAAAATTAACAAAATTTTTCTTAGAACTTGTTGACTAAAGACCCTTTTCATTCTTTAAAAATTCTAGGTAATTCTTTCAAATAATGTCAAGTCCTATAAAGGAAGAAAATTGAAGATGAAACAAAGATCTGACCAAATTCTCAGGCTAATAGTTCAGCTCCCTCTAACTATCCTGCTATCCCAACAGGAAACATTTTCTTTGTGCAAGTGATCATGCACATTTGGTTTAGCATAGATTCAGTTCCCAATTGCAACTTATAAATGCTGTACAGGGAAGTATTTGATGTTCAAACAAGAACTATACTTTATTACCTAGTTTCGAGTACCTGAATAATCTCATGAATTTGCAGATTCTTCACAAATGTACTTACTAGAAGTCTTCAGGGAAGCATCCTAGACACTTGTAGCATTAATAAGGATTTACATTGTAAACCATTTTAAGTATGGGCATGGCAGGTATAGTAATTTTATGGATTTTGAAACATTTTTCTCATCACAGCTGAAACAGATTTATCTGCAACACTTAGCAGTGTCTGTTAAAAAGTGAGGCTCCAGTGCCAGCATAGAATGCAATCAGGGTGTTTTTGCTGTTGGGTGACATCCACTTCCTTGATGTCCTGTACAGTCTTGCAGCAGTCCTGCAGGACTTGATTGTTCGATGAGTTTTACCTGGCTATCAGTGAATTTAAGAGAGTAAAAGGAGGCTCTCTCTACAGTACTAATGAAGTTCCTTTGGAACATTTAAAAAGAGTGAAATCAGATGTCAAGAAGCCTGCCAGGGAGATAAAATGCAATGTGTTTTGAACATTGCTTTTCTCCTGATTAAATGCATAGTGTTAATAGCTACATATCAGTTTTGTGTGTGTGTATGAATAGGTAGAATCTGATGTGGTTGAAAAATAAGTAGACTTTACTGTTCTGGGAGCTGAGAAGAGATGAGTTATTTCTGAAAAGGGCCTTTTTGCGTGTTGTATCGGGTTAAAGAGTCTACAAAAGAAGGAAGCATTGGCTAGGGTCCCATACTCATTTTTGAGACAACTGGAGTAAGAAAAAAATGGAAAAAATTCAAAGTAAAAGCAAAATGGTTAATGTAAAAGTACAAGGAAAAATTAATTTTGAGCCATATACAAGCTAAGAAAAATTTATAAAGCTTATTTTTAAGGATCAGAGCTTGTTTAAAATAGATATTTATTAATGAGAAAATGTATTGCATGGATATAACACTGGGAACATGTTAAAGTTTCCTGTGCATTATGAATAATTTTAGTTAATACTAGAGTGGCCTTCCACTGATACATGTTAATTATTAAATTTAATGAAATATAAAGTATTTTGACAGGATGAGTAACTTACTCATCTGTTGATCAGTCACCTTGAATCTATAATAGTATTCAGCATATTGTCAGGTGTGAAGTCAGAACTTACTAGTTGATTTCAAACATTCTGAATTAAGATGTTGGCCTGGAATTTTAAATGGAATCAATATTTAGAAACTTCCCGAATAATATCAGTTTTATGAAAATAAGATGTAATCTTTTGAATTTAGGTGTTTCCTGTGAGTACTTACAAATTTTAATGTGAAATTTAAAAATATTGTCATGTGACTTTTAATATCTGATCATACAGTTTGACTAAATATATGTGTTTGTATGATTTACATATATCTGGTTAATAGGTTTTAAATGGACCATGAGTAATAAGAAATAGCAGTACTATTCATCTAAAAGTCTTTGCATTTTAACATTACATGATAATTAGATTAAAGACCAGCCTCTTTAAAATAACTCTGGCACCTATCAGTATTTGCACACTGATAAAATGTCTCAGCAATTGATTGATTTTCTGTGCTGCTCAGGAGCACCATGGTTTTCTTGTTAAATTCACTACAGAGGTAGTCTAGCAGTTTTGATGTATGAGATTTATAAGATGAAGTACATTTGTCTGTTCTTAGTTCCTCATGCACAGAAGGATGCTTTGAATTAGCTTCACTTTACCCAGGAGCCACACTAAATTTTTAATAGACTCCGTATTTCTGAGGCCAAATTTAAGAAAAACCACCTTCTTCTGAAAGATTTGAAGTGGAGAGTGCTGTCGTACTCATTGTATAGAATCCTGGTAGAGATGCAAGTAAGGATACATGGTATGTTCTGTGATTACAGCTGTATTAGGGTAAGCACATTTAACAAATACAAAATATTTGTACAATAATATGTATATATATGTATACACACACTTACACATACACATATATACATATATTATGGTACATATACTACTTTTATATTTACATATTCCTAACTATGAGAGAAATCTCTTGCTCTTTTTTTTTCTTTGTTTAGCTAGCTAAGTTTAAATAGGCATCGAGACTGTGTACCTATCATTAAATGTTACTTTGGACGTAAAGAGGAAAGAAGGCAGTCTGACTGCGTTTCCTTTCAGCACTGTGATAGTGATTTGCCAGAGGTCTCATCTGCCTGTAACGAAGGTACCTTATCTTCTCTCGAGTGGATCCCAGCAACCTGTGTACAGTACACAGAGAACATCTTTGTATTAGACGTGGAACATGAGTCCAAACCCACTACACTAGGAAAGATACCACATTTACTTCTCGGTGGATTACTTCCTTCACTGCTGTTGCTATTTCAGAGGCAGGACAGAGAGCAACACAGGGCTCTCTGTAAATATGAAATTAAAAAAAAATAGCTGGAAGTCTCTATGCTGGGAGCCAAGTACACTATACCACATTCACTTCCTTTTCAGAATACCAGAAAATGAAAAACATACGGGGTGACTTGTTGAGTTGATTTTGTTCTCTACTCTATTCTTGTTATGGATTCGTTTTCAGAATCAAACATTCTGAGTGCTTCTTGGTGGATGCATGTGGGTTTGCAAACATCACAGCATGTGGGACCCAGTGAAACGCGAATTTCATTTGTTTTCCTTGGCTTCTGCGTGTCATGATCTGTTCAATATGACAGTCTAGGAAACAGTAAATTTTAGCAAGGTCTTAGGGCTGAGTCGTGAACTTCACTTTGGTTAGGATAAGAAATCTGGTAATGAGAAGTGGACTGATTCTTCCATTTATGCAATTCATATTATTGGATCTTAATTTCTCATTGTTGAGATTGGAACACTTAATTATATGTCCAGGCACATCTTACTAGATGTTTTTACTCTGTGTATGGTACTTATTCTATCCTATCAGATGAACAGAGTATTAGGATCTACCAAGATAAGTATATATAAATTTGTATCACTCAGTTATTGTTTCAATAATGCTACATAACAAGGAGCCACACTATCTCAATGACATACAACAAAAAGCATTTATTAAGTTTGTATGTCTGTGGAGGCCAGCAGATCTAGACTGGGCTCATCTAGGGCAACTGGCTGGGGCTACTGTGTTTCACATGTTCCTCTTTCTCCTCCTGAGACAGTGGGTTACACCTGACATGTTCTTCTTATAGCAATGGTAGAAGTATAAGAGGGCAAGTTCAATCATGCGTGTGCACATCAGTGTTTTAAAGGGGGAGGTCACATTATACCCACTAGTGTTCTATTGGCCAGAGCATGTCATATGGACAAATCCAAAGTCAAGGAGCAGAGAAATATTTTCATTCTGTCTACTGAAGAAATTAAAAAGTACATGGATATAAGGAGCGGTAAAGTATTGAGACCATTAACACAGCCTACTGCAAGGGTTATTGCTTATTTTCATACTCTTAAGGAGAACAGAGCATAAAGATAGAATGGATTGAAGGAATCAAAGGAAGAAGTTTACAAAGTAATTCATCCCAGTCTATTGCTTGATTAGGTATATAATTGCCTGATTATATACCTTTCTCCTGCCTCTATATGCTTCATGGAATAATGATGACATCTTCTTTATTCATCATTTTATGCCCAGCGTCTAGAATAGTCCTTGGAATGAAAGCTCAGAATATATTATTGCAATGAATTAGTGAACTTTATCTAAAGTTAGCCTTCTCCCAAAATCAATTGGGATAATAGATTGATTGATCTTTTAATTGAAATATAATTGACATATAACATTGTATTAGTTTTAGGCGTACAACGTAATCATATAGATAGATAACAAATTTAGTTAGCACCCATTACTACACGTTGTTCCAAATGTTTTCTCCTGTGATGAAAACTCGTAAGATCTACTCTCTTAGCAACTTTCAAATATACAGTACGGTATTGTTAACTATATCCTCCATGCTGTACATTACATCCCCAGGAATTATTTACAACAGGAAGTTTGTACTTTTTGATGAACTTCACCAATTTTATCCATACTCCACTTCTGGGAACTACCAATCTGTTCTCTGTAGCTATGATTTTTTTTTCTTTTTTAAGATTCCACTTATAAATGAGATCATAGAGTATTTGTCTTTCCCTGTCTGACTTATTTCACTTAGCATAAGATGCTTTGAAGGTCCATCCATGTGGTCTCAAATGGCAGAATATCCTTCTTTTTATGGCTGAATAATACTGCATTGTATATGTATGCCACATTTTCTTTATTCATTCATCAATTGATGGACACTTAGGTTGTTTCCATGTCTTGGTTATTGTAAATAATGCTGCAGTGAATATGGGGGTACAGATATCTTTTGGAGATAGTGCTTTGGTTTCATTTTCACTCTGTTGGACCCAAACATTAAGCTGATAAGGGGCTATTTTACAAGAGGGCCTGCAACACAGATGACACAAAGTTTTTCTTAAGATGTGTCATCCTTTGCCTCTCTATAGTCGTGCCCACAAATTACTATTCCTTGGGCCTTTTTTCATTCTGCATATAATAAATTTATTAACCACTTGTGTCCTCAACGCTATGTAGGCTTCCTGGAATAAACAGATGTATAGAACACAGTGCTTGGTATACAAAGATTTGCATGACAACTAGTTTATTGGAGAGTCACAACTTTATAGGAGTACCACCATGGGACTTTAAAAATGTTTTCAGTCACTGCCTTTAATCTTCAGTTGAATTCTCTTCTTCCATTTCTTAATGATATCTTAAAAGATATAATTTTCTGGTCATTTTCATTTATTGAAAATTCAGCCCAGGTCAGAACTTTAATCTAAAACTTGATTTAAATCTTACTTCCTCTCCTCTGCCTGTGGCTGACTTGACCAGCTGCTCCCAGGACCTGAAGTGGGTGGAGACTGTCATCTGCTTTTCACTTCTCATCCCACGTCTTCATTTTTGGGTGGTGGTGAGAGGGTGTGGTCTAAACCTTACCAGCACCCCCCTTCCCTCTCCTGCGGGCCTGCATAGCTCTCATCCTCAGTTTGTTGGCGTCACTGTTTCTCTGACCAACGCTGACTGACATTTGACGGCTAGGATTCAAATGTTGACTATCTCCTGGGGCAGGTATGAGTTTGTCCCACCACCTCACCTTAAGATGAAGGATACAAATAAATCAACCTCCTCCATTCCTTTTTAGTTTTCACTATCACAGCTCCTTGATGTTAAGTCCCCATATTTTTTGTTGGTATTCCCACAATGTCATGACTCCCAATAAACTAGTTGTTCATGCAAATCCTTGTATGCCAAGCACTGTGTTCTACGTATCTCTTTATTCCAGGAAGTTTGCATAGTGTTGAGGACATAATAAATGGTGAAAAAATTTATATGCAAAATGAAAAAAGGTCCAAGGGATGGATCCCCTCATCCAGTAGGTAGCTCTCTGGGGTGGGAACCAGCAAGGTAGCTCAAGCCCAGCCACCTTCTTCAATGTCCATTAAACCTTAGAAAACACACTTCCTTTCCACCCTAGATGGTGGGTAGTTCAGCTGCCTTACTGGCTGCCACTCTCTGCCCTATATTCTTACTCTAGATCTCGTCAATCCTGCTTGGACAGGCACAGGTGAGGAAAATGGTAAAGTTCACTGCCTGACTGGCTATCCACGTGGCGAACAGAACTCCAGTATCCTTTTCCTTATGGCATTCCCAACTTTATCCTATGGTGTACTGAACGGGTGGGCAGGGAAGTACCCTTTTTCCTCTCACCGCAAACACTGCACTCCCTAACAAGGTGGGTGACTCAGCTCTTTCAAACCCCCTGTCTCCCCCTCATTCTCAGTTTTCAATTTTTATAAATAGGAGGCGTGTGTTGGGGGATGTCTGTTGGGTGTAGCAGGGCTGGTTCTACAAATTCTGAGTAACCCCCCAGGGAAGACATTTAGCTCCAATTGTGGCGACTGTGCAGTGTGGCATGCTGAGTGCTTCTGGGGCTCAACAGTGGGTCTCGTCGGGAGTGCCTGGAACTCCCACTCAGCATTCTGTTACTCAGCAACATGTGAGCAAAGACGCTGCAATATTACAGGTCTCTGATGGAAGTTTACATATCAAGAGAACAAAGTTTGAGGTAGAAATGGTGATTGAGTCACTCCTGTATTTTGCAGCTGTAAGACCAGGCGACTTCTGTGATCTTTGACCACTTCTTTCTGTCGTTCTTTGTCTCTTCATTTCGCCTGCAAGATTGAGGTCCTCCTCCAAGTCGTCTTCAGTTTTCTATTCTCACTCTTCATAATCTTATTGAACAATCTTATCTATTTCTGTGGCCTCAACTTCCACTTGCATCCGGATGGCTCCAAAATTTAGCACTTCGCTGAGCCCTTTGGTTACACTGGCAATTACTTAATTTACACATTAACATGGATGTCTTGTCAGAATTCACACTTTACACTTTTCAAACTGAATTATCATTTTTCCTCAAAGCAGCTTGTTCCAGTTTCCTGAATTTCTACTATTTCTTGTATTTCTTGGCCGCCTGAACTCACATCTTGTCAACTTTTAGTCCTCTCCCTTTCCTCCTTCTGGTTTTTCCCACTGCTCTGAATTAGTCCTTCCCTAAATCTCTCTTATCTATTTCTGCCCGTATTAGTTTGCTAAGTCTGTCATAATAAAGTACCTCGGATTTCTTGGCTTAAGCAACAGAAACTTATTTTTTCACAATTCTGAAGTCTAGCAGTCCGAGATCAAGAGGTCGTTAGGATTGCTTCCTCCTGAGGCCTCTTTCCTTTGCTTGTAGATGGCCATCTTCTTCCTGTGTCTTCACATGGTCTTCCCTCTGTACGTCTGTTTCCAAACTTCCTCCTTTTGTGAGGATACCAGTCACAATGGATTAGAGCCCATACTAATGACCTCATTTTAACTGAATTCCCTCTTTAAAGACTCTATCTCCACATACAGTGACATTCTGAGGTATTGGGGGTTATGACATCAACATATGATTTGGGGGAGCCATGTTACTCAACCTGTAACACTGCCCATTCCCACTAATAACCTTTAGTCAACTTATTTCTTCTTGCCTAGGCTTTTGCAAAGTTTATTTTACTACACCCCTTCACCCCCAACATTTCCTGCCTTTATTCTTTTACCACTTTACTACACTTGATCTCTGGGTTAATCTCTCTCTAAAGCAAAGATTTTTTTCATCGGGGACATCGTGATCACTCTTAGCCTGACATGTATGGTCATCTACCACATGGCCACGTCTGCCTTTCCAGGATTGGGTGCCACTGTTCCTCAACATACCCTCTGTTCTAGTCAAGCTAAATTACTGCTGCGTCCCAAGCAGATTCTGCATTTCCCTTGGCTGTCCCTCTCTAGTTCTCATCCTATACGCCCTTTAAGAATCAGCTTGGGCTTCCCTGGTGGCGCAGTGGTTGAGAGTCCGCCTTTCGATGCAGGGGACATGGGTTCGTGCCCCGGTCCGGGAAGATCCCACATGCCGCGGAGCGGCTGGGCCCGTGAGCCATGGCCGCTGAGCCTGCGCGTCCGGAGCCTGTGCTCCGCAACGGGAGAGGCCACAACAGTGAGAGGCCCGCGTACCGCAAAAAAAAAAAAAAATCAGCTTAAATGGTTACTTAACTTAGGTAGCTCTCCCTGTCACTCTTTTTATAACTAACTTCTCTCTGAGCAGTATTCCTGTTGCACTTAATTTTATTTTTCTTAGAAAAGTTGCCACATTCATCTTTGATTATAGTAATTTATATGACTCTCCTCTTTGGTACCAGTGTGTAAATTCCTTTAGCACAGAGACTGAATCTTGTGTTTCCCTCAGTGCTTTCATATAGGTGGTAGAATAGAAACTCACACTTAGGGGGTACTCAGGTGCTTGGTGTGATATCTTAGAGATTCAACAATTTGGGGTATAATCTTTTATTTTTTAAATTAAAAAAAATTTTATTGGAGTATAGTTGATTTACAATGTTGTGTTAGTTTCAGGTATACAGCAAAGTGAATCAGTTATACATGTACATATATCCACTCTTTTTTAGAGTCTTTTCCCATATAGGCCATTACAGAGTATTGAGTAGAGTTTCCTGTGCTATACAGCAGGTCCTTATTAGTTATCAATTTTATATATAGTTAGTATGTATATGTCAATCCCAATCTTCCAATTTATCTCTCCCCACCGCCCATCCCCTGGTATTCTACATATAAGGTTTGTCTTTCTCTCTCTGACATCGTTCACTCAGTATGACAATTTATAGGTCCACATTTCTCCAAAGAAGACATACAGTTGGCTAAAAAGCACATGAAAAGATGCTCAACATCACTAATTATTAGAAAAACGCAAATCAAAACCATAATGAAGTATCACCTCACACCAGTCAGAATGACTGTCATAAAAAAAAATCTACAAACAGTAAATGCTGGAGAGGATGTTGGTGGAAATGTAAACTGGTACAGCCACTATGGAGAACAGTATGGACAGTATGGAGAACAGTAAAAAACTGAAAATAGAGCTACCATATGATCCAGCAATCCCACTCCTGGGCATATATCTGGAGAAAACCATAATTCAAAAAGATACATGCACCCCAGTGTTCATTGCAGCACTATTTACAATAGCCAGGACATGGAAGCAACCTAAATGTCCATCAATAGAGGGATATAATGTTTTAAAAGTCAGAGTATTACTGCACGTGTAAGTGCTTTTCATAGTTCTTGTTACAACACTCAATAAATGATTTAAACTGTAATATCCAGTTTCTGGATGATAAATATTGGATCTATTAACCCAAAATGTGTGGAGACTCTTAAGGCAGAATGCATTCCTTGTGGAGAGCAGGGGAGCCCTCAGAGCCAAAGGTGGTTGGTCCCAGGGAGTGGCCTTCAGGAACGTGGCTAAATGCAAGCGGCCTACTAACCCCTCGATCTTTTTGAGCAGCTTCTGAGCTTTCTGTGTTTCGTGTGTCCCTTTCTTGTGGGTGACAAGTACCAAATCTCTAAGGCACGCAGGGGATGAAAAGGAGAGTTTGGGGTTCATGGCCTCAGCTGTTTGAGTTTGTCAACCTGGTCAAATAGCACAAATTCTCTTCTCCCTTTTGCATTGTCCTTCTTGGTTTCCCACAAGAATGTATTTTCCCCAACCTGATGGGCAGATGCATAATTTACTTCATCACTGAATTTACTATGAAATCTATTGCTTTCCTAGTGTGTGGAACCAATGTAAACAAAACCAAGAAGCATGGTTTGTGGCTTATATAAAACACTGCTTTCTGTATATTATTCCAACACACTGTCTGCTTCAGGATATAGGGAGCTGGTGTGTATTAGCAACCTTGCAGGAAAATGCTGAAGCAATTTGCCATCCTTTCTTAAAAATAACACTACTATAGCCCAGAGGATGATATGCTTTATGCAACAAATATAATTTCAGAACTCATAAATTAAGGCCTTCTCCAAGTCTTATTTTGTATCACCATTTTGCTTCCTTATGTGAAACAGCAGATGAAAGATGCCTCTCTGCAGCATTCAATGTCAGTTTTGATGTGTGTGCCTGATTTTATTAGTTAGCATTAATATCTATGGGCTAATAAAAAGAACAAGAAATATGGATTATGAAACAGTAATGAAAGGGCGAGGTTTAGAATATTTAGGCTCTCCTAAATAACTCATCAACCCCAACTCATTAAATCCATCTATTTCATATTTTCTTCAAGAAGACACTGAATCAACTGATCAGATAATTTCAGGCCTATAAAAACTCCATTACTTAAAAAATTTCCATTGTACCCCCTAATATCATTGTGTTAGTATCACACATGACTTTCTCTTAGACACTGACCAACCTACTGTCCTACTTACAACTTCAGTCTCTCACTGGCATCTGCCAAAGTTGCATTGTTTATGTTCCAGAGAGAATCAGGTGATCTCCACGTTGGAACTGCCTAGATTATAAGGGTGTGGATATATATTTGTGCTGTGTATATGCATCTTCCTCCCTCCCTCCCTCCCTTCCTCCCTTCCTCCTTTCCTTTCTATTTGAATGCTTAGTGAATATTTTCCTTATTCTTGTGATTAAAATATTTGTCAATGTGTTTCTTGGCATTGTCTCTTTCCATAGATTTTGCCGGAAGCATGATGAGCCCATTCATTTGAATATCTGTGATTTCTTTCAGTCTAAGAAAGTTTTTCTTTGATTTGTCTTTTATTATTGTTTCCATTCCAATTGATTTGGTGAAATACCACAATAATTGGTTGTCTCTCCATTCTTTTGTCTACAAACATGTATGTCATCTTCTCTCTCATTTTTTTATTTGCTTTTCTTCTGCGTTAATAGAGAACATCCAAAGTTTTCCTTTCATATCACTGATTGTATTTTATGAAGCATAAGTTTTGCTCTTTATTGCCTTTATGCTCAATTTATTTTACCCTTGCCTTGTTAGTTTTTTTAAACACGATATTTTGAAACATCATTTATTCTTAGAACATCACAAATAAAATGAAATGCAAAGGACAAATATTTGCTGGAAGAAGAAATCCCACCAACATTAAGGTTTATAAACTTAATGCAAAAAAGCTCTTTTAACTGAAAAGAATATCAACACCTGTTTTAAAAAACTTGCAGTTCTTCCCTCCTGTGTTTTTCTCCTGTGTGTCTCCTTTACTATCACACAGAACATTTCACTTCTGACACTCCGGTCACCAAATGTGTGGAGGTTTCCCTCACACCACCAAGTACTTCTCTGCAATACCAGCTGATTGTCCTGCAGCTTAACTCAATTCTGACACTATCAACCTAAGGCTAAGGGCTCAGTCCCCTGAGGCTGTACCCCACTTCAGATGCCAATCACAAGTCCAGGTTGTCGCCCGTGCTTCTGATCAACTGTAAGTCTGTGGTTCCCACGACCCCCTCCTTAGGTTTGACTAATTTGCTAGAGCAGCTCACAGACTCAGGGAAACACTTACTTATGTTTACCAGTTTATTAAAGGATACGATAAAGTATACATATGAACAGCCAGATGAAGAAATACATGGGGTGAGGTCTAGGAGGGTCCTGAGCACAGCTCTGTCCTGGTGTCAGCGAGCATTATCCTTCTGGTATATAAATTTAACCTGGAATCTCTCTGAACCCCATGCTATTAGGATTTTTATAGAGGATTGCTCACATAGGCATGATCAATCATTAACTCCATTTTCAGTTCCCCCTTCTCAAGAGAACAGGGGGCGAGGCTGAAAATTTCAAGCTCCTAATCATGTCTTGTTCTTTCCGGTGACCAGCTCCCAGCCAGGGGCCCACCCAGAGTCGTCTCTTTAGAACAAAAGACACTCCTATCAACCAGGAAATTGCAAGTATTTCAGGAGTCCTGTGTCAGGAACTGGGGTCAAAGACCAAATATGAGAACAAAAGTTGCTTCTAATACCCTTATCACTTAGGATATCACAAAGACTTCAGGGGTCTGTGCCATGAACTGGGGGCAGAGACCAATATATATTTTTTCTATATTTTCACAGCACTCTAAGAGAAAAACTAGCAAAGGCAATTGCAAGCAACTGATGGAAGATGACAAATAGACGAATTCAGGACAAGTACTAAAGCTAATTAGTAAAAATTTTTAACCAACATAATACTTTTTAAATATAAAATTTTAAGATTAAAAAGTAGACACAATGCTGAAGTAGATTTGGTAAACGGATAATCACAAACCTTGCTGATAGGAGAGCAAACTTCAATAAAACTTCGTGAAGCCAATTTGTCAATATGTGTTAAGAAACTTAAAAAGGAAAAAAATCCACTGATCCAGCAATCTTACTTGTGGAAATTTATCTTAAAGAAATAATCAAAGATCTTATGAAAATTATAAGTACAGGGATGCTCATTATGCTTTAAAACTGGAAAATAAAAAAACCCTAAACATCCAACAGTAAGAGAATCATACATGTTAGAGCACATACATGGTGTAATATTATGCATCTTTTAAAAAATCTGTTTGAAAGAGAATTTATTGATGTGGCAAAAACATTCATTTTAATCTTGACTGGAAAAGAATAAAAATTGTGTATGATATTCATTAGATAACCTCCTCTTTTTCTTTCTACACACACACACACACACACACATTCAATCTTCATTTATTTATCATCATTACTATTTAATTCATCCTTTGTTTTTTTTCGATTTGAATTTTATTTTATTTATTTATTTATATACAGCAGGTTCTTATTAGTTATCTATTTTATACATATTAGTGAATACATGTCAATCCCAATCTCCCAGTTCATCCCACCACCACTACCAACAACCCCCACCCCCCGGCCTGCTTTCTTTCCTTGCTGTCCACACGTTTGTTCTCTACATCTGTGTTTCCATTTCTGCCTTGCAAACTGGTTCATCAGTACCATTTTTCTAGATTCCACACATATGCGTTAATATACAATATTTGTTTTTCTCTTTCTGACTTACTTCACTCTGTATGGCAGTCTCTAGGTCCATCCACGTCTCTGCAAATGACCCAATTTCATCCTTTTTATGGCTGATTAATATTCCATTGTATATATGTACCACATCTTCTTTATCCATTCGTCTGTCGATGGGCATTTAGGTTGCTTCCGTGACCTGGCTATTGTAAATAGAGCTGCAACCAACATTGGGGTGCATGTGTCTTTTTGAATCATGGTTTTCTCAGGGTATGTGCCCAGTAGTGGGATTGCTGGGTCATATGGTAATTCTATTTTTAGCTTTTTAAGGAAACTCCATACTGTTCTCCATAGTGGCTGTATTAATTTACAACCCCATCAACAGTGCAAGAGGATTCCCTTTTCTCCACACCCTCTGCAGCATTTGTTGTTTGTAGATTTTCTGATGATGCCCATACTAACTGGTGTGAGGTGATACCTCATTGGAGTTTTGATTTGCGTTTCTCTAATAATTAGTGATGTTGAGCAGCTTTTCATGTGCCTCTTGGCCATCTGTATGTCTTCCTTAGTGAAATGTCTATTTAGGCCTTCCGCCCATTTTTTAACTGGATTTTTGTTTTTTTTGTTATTGAGCTCCATGAGCTGTTTATATACTTTGGAGATTAATCCTTTGTCTGTTGTTTCATTTGCAAATATTTTTCCTATTCTGAGGGTTGTCTTTTTGTCTTGTTTATGGTTTCCTTTGCTGTGCAAAAGCTTTTAAGTTTAATTCAGTCCCATTTGTTTATTTTTGTTTTTATTTCTGTTACTCTAGGAGGTGGTTCAAAAAAGGTTTTGCTGTGGATTATGTCAAAGTGTGTTTTTCGTATGTTTTCCTCTAAGAGTTTTATAGTGTCTGGTGTTCCATTTAGGTCTTTAATCCATTTGGAGTTTATTTTTGTGTAAGGTGTTAGGTAGTGTTCTACTTTCATTGTTTTACATGTAGCTGTCCAGTTTTACCAACACCACTTATTGAAGAGGCTGTCTTTTCTCCATTGTATGTTCTTGCCTCGTTTGTAATAAATTAGGTGCCCATATGTGTGTGGGGTTATCTCTGTTCTGCCCATTAAAAAAAATTTTTTTAACATCTTTATTGGAGTATAATTGCTTTACAGTGGTGTGTTAGTTTCTGCTTTATAACACAGTGAATCAGCTATACATATACATATATCCCCATATCTCCTCCCTCTTGCATCTTCCTCCCACCCCTCTAGGTGATCACAGAGCACCGAGCTGGTCTCCCTGTGCTCTGTGGCTGCTTCCCACTAGCTATCTATTTTACATTTGGTAGTGTATATATGTCCATGCCACTCTCTCACTTCGTCCCAGCTTACCCTTCCCCCTCTCCATGTCCTCAAGTCCATTCTCTACGTCTGCATCTTTATTCCTTTCCTGCCCCTAGGTTTTTCAGAAGCTTTTTTTTTTAGATTCCATATATATGTGTTAGCATACTGTATTTGTTTTTCTCTTTCTGACTTACTTCACTCTGTATGACAGACTCTAGGTCCATCCACCTCACTACAAATAACTCAGTTTCATTTCTTTTTATGGCTGAGTAATATTCCATTGTATATATGTGCCATATCTTCTTTATCCATTCATCTGTCGATGGACACTTAGGTTGCTTCCATGTCCTGGCTATTGTAGATAGTGTTGCAGTGAACATTGTGGTACATGACGCTTTTTGAATTATGGTTTTCTCAGGGTATATGCCTAGTAGTGGGATTGCTAGGTCGTGTGGTACTTCTATTTGTAGTTTTATAAGGAACTTCTATACTGTTCTCCATAGACGCTGTATCAATTTACACTTCCACCAACAGTGCAAGAGGGTTCCCTTTTCTCCACACCGTCTCCAGCATTTATTGTTTGTAGATATTTTGATAATGGCCATTCTGACTGGTGTGAGGTGATACCTCATTGTAGTTTTGATTTGCATTTCTCTAATGATTAGTGATGTTGAGCATCCTTTCATGTGTTTGTTGGCAGTCTGTATATCTTCTTTTGGGAAATGTTAGGTCTTCTACCCATTTTGGGATTGGGTTGTTTGTTTTTTTGATATTGAGCTGCATGAGCTGCTTGTAAATTTTGGAGATTAATCCTTTGTCAGTTGCTTCATTTGCAAATATTTTCTCCCATTCTGAGGGTTGTCTTTTGGTCTTGTTTATGGTTTCCTTTGCTGTGCAAAAGCTTTGAAGTTTCATTAGGTCCCATTGGTTTATTTCTGTCTTTATTTCCACTTCTCTGCGAGGTGGGTCAAAAAGGATCTTGCTGTGATTTATGTCATAGAGTGTGCTGCCTATGATTTCCGCTAAGAGTTTTATAGTGTCCAGTCTTACATTTAGGTCTCTAATCCATTTTTAGTTTATTTTTGTGTATGGTGTTTGGGAGTGTTCTAATTTCAGTTTTTACATGTAGTTGGCCTGTTTTCCCAGGACCACTTATTGAAGAGACTGTCTTTTCTCCATTGTATATCCTTATCCTTCGATTTTTTAATCACACCCTATTCTCTTCTGGATTTCTCTTCTTTCATGGAGGGCATGCCATCTTGCATCCAATGGAGAATTTCCTATGGTAAATATGTTTAGATGTCCTTACTTTGTTTTGCAGTACCTTTTTTCCTAGGTTACACATTGAACTTTTCTTTATGCAGTCTTCAGATGAGAGATCAGCCTATGATTGATGATTGCCAGTGAGTTGCCTTTGGCCCCTTTCTTAGACCACTTGGGTGCAGTCCCATTCTCAAATCCACAACCCACTGGAAGTTTGATACATATATCTTCTTGTTCAGTTTTTCATGTCTGATTGACTTTCATCTAGTATAGCTCAGCTGGGTTGAAATGGTGCTTTCTCTTGTGTTTTCTTCTCACTCCACACCTCCCTGACACTGTGAACAAATGGAATCATGAAAGACTACAATATGGAGGGCGTTGCTTTTAGAGACAGTGCACCACCACATTTTCCCAATCTTTTTTTTTTTTTTTTTGCGGTACGCGGGCCTCTTACTGTTGTGGCCTCTCCCGTTGCGGAGCACAGGCTCCGGATGCGCAGGCTCAGCGGCCATGGTTCACGGGCCCAGCCGCTCCGCGGCATGTGGGATCTTCCCGGACCGGGGCACGAACCCATGTCCCCTGCATCGGCAGGCGGACTCTCAACCACTGCGCCACCAGGGGAGCCCTTTTCCCAATCTTGATGCCCAATTAGTTCTAGCTCAGTCTCTGTGGAAGGAGAGTTAGTAAGGAGAGAACAGGATAGGGCAGTATGCTAGCTGTCTTGAGAAGCAAGCAGGAGAAACAGGAGCTGGCCAGTTTTGTTTGTGGTAGCCCTTGTGTTTGTGAACCAAAGAAGAGATGGTAGGGGAGGAACATGGAGTCTATAGGCCCATATTAGAGTTGAAACTGCAGCTATGACCTGTTGATTTTGATTCCTGATTTGTTTCATTGGCTTTGTAATTAGTGGCAAATTATTCCAGATTCTTGTCATAGGTTTCCTGTTACTCCCATTTTTGATTATGTGTCTTTTCTCCTTTTGGGAGGCTGTCTTCATACTTATGAAGTTAGAAACTTTATCATGAAGTTGGAAAAGATTGCTTCAGGGGCTCCTTAACAAAATATAATTTTAAATAGGAAGAAGGAAAAAAGATGTTTTCAATCCTTAAATTATTTTTCTTCAGTTGATATACTTTACTTGCTATAGTATGAAAGAGAAGACATCATACCTCTGTAGTTGGGGCAAGCGGTATAGCTTATTTTAACAAAATGACCACATTTCTCCATTGCACTTGGCTTTGCCACATTATATCACTATAATCAAATGAAACTGCCAATCACAGAGGGTAGAAAGAAACATAATTATATGGAATTATACAGTGGCTTCATTTTAAAACTATGCCATGATGTAAATGTATGAATTCATAATGCTAGCTACTGTAGCTCTTATAGTGTGCTATGTACTGTTTTAAATATTTTGTATATATTAACTCATTTAATTCTTCCACAACTCTGAGGTAAGTATTCTTTTCAGAATCTTACAGATAAGGAAACTGAGGCACAGAGAAGTCAAGTAACTTTCCCTAAGTTTTATAGGTGGTAAGTGTCAGTGGTTACATTCTGAACTTTTTAATCCTAAAATCCCAAATTCAGGTTTTTTGAATTTTATTAGTAATCAAAATACAAGGAAAAATACCTGGAGAAGTCTTTCACTGAGAAGTCTTTAACTGGATGGAAAAGTTTGGTGAATATCTATAATCTATATCTATATCTGGAAGAGAGAATACACACACACACAGAAACACACACAGAAACACACAACTTTGTATGTTACTATTAAAAAAGGGTAGTATTCCAGTACAATAATTTCTTTCTATAGTTTCTCTTTTCTTTCAAGTAATTTGAAATTAATTTTTATAAATTTGCCTTTTTGGTATATAGAAATAACACCAGTGATTTCCCAGGATCATATGCTTGAGTTTTTCCCAGTAACAATGATAAAATTGCATTGGCTCATTCTTTATTTTCTCATAACACTTTCCATCAATAGTTTGAATTTATGAGATGGATGAACACAGTTTTGAGTCTAGGTTTTGGCCACAGAAGAGAGCAAATCATACAGTGATGTTGAATTCATGACTTTGTATCTTTTCAGAAACGTTCTTTAATCAAATCAGCTCCTGAGAGCAGATTATTTACATCTGGAAGTCAAGCATTATGTAAATGCTTCTTCTTCCCACATTTGTTTAGAGGGACTCAGAATTATCCCCAGGTGGGGAAGTCTAAATTTTATTGTCTCCTGGGTGTAGTAACCACGTGTCATTTGTCAGACTATGGAGTGAGCTACCCTTCTAGAGAGGACCACTTGAAAGGGCTACCACAGAAGGGCCTCAGTTGTCTTTGGTGAGCTTTTTTGTTTGTTTGTTTTGCATTTTCAAGAATTCATGAATCTACGAGAACATTCTTGGGATGCTTTTCAAAAAATTGTTTTGGGTTGTTTTTATAGACATCATGCAGTAATATAAAAGATGAGGTATGGCATGCATTCACAAATAAAATTAACTTTAAAGCCAGAGGTCCTTTTCTTCCCCCTGAATATTTCTACCATTTATATCAAGTATTTCTTCAAAATTTTTTACCTTAAAAATCCAAAGACATAAGACGTATTTGAGAAAAGAGGAAATGGAATAAATATGCAAAATGATCTGGAAATGAACAGAGATTAAAAAATTTTTTGCTTTCATACATATAAGATAATGGAGTGTTAGAACTGAGATCTTTGAGTTTACTGAGAAGACTGAATCACAAAGAACTGATTTCTCTAAAGTGACATAGACAATAAGTGGGCCGTGGGAAGGAGACTTCAATGTAGTTCTCTTTCATTCTACCAGATCACAGTCACTTGAAGGTTGGGAGAAAAACCAAAGTTCTGGTGAGAAAGATGCCTCATTGCTGTTCTTCTCTCATATGTTTGGTAAATTATGGCAAATGGAAGAAAGACCCTGCATTAGTCTGCTTGGGCTGCCATAACTAAATTCTATAGACTGATTGGCTTAAACAAGAAATTAATTTTCTCACCTTTCTGGAGGCTAGAAGTCTCAGATCAAGGTCTCGCAGGGTTGGTTTCTGCCGAGAGCTGTCGTCCTGGCTTGCAGATGGTCCCCTTCTTGCTGTGTCCTCACATGATGACAGAGAGAGAATAAGCCCTCTGGTGTCTCTTCTTATAAGGACACTAATACTATTAGATTAGGGCCCCACCCTTATGACCTCATTTAACCTTAATTGCTTCCTTAGAGGTCCTATCCCCAAATAAAGCCACACTGGGGGGTTAGAGCTTCATATGAACTCTGGGGGGACACAAACATTCAATCCATAACAGACGTTTAGTATTTCCTAATCATAGTGGGGAACACTATATAACTTTATCTAAACCATAGGCAAGAGTGAAGAAACTTTGATCTGGTATCAGACAGATCTGGATTTGAACTGTAGCTCCTTTATGTAGTACCTATGTGACAGTGGATGAATAATTTAATCTTTCTGAGCCTTAGTTTTCTCATTTGTAAAATGGAAATGATATGCTTCAAGACTACCGCATAATGCACGTATCACAGTATTGTTCATATGGTTAAGTGCTCAATAAGTGAAAATGATTATTATTATTAGCTCACAGATTTAATATAGCTCAAGGACTCAATTTGCCTTGTCCAAGGAAAACTATCATAAGCAAGTATTTCCTAGTCTTTAGACTAACTTATGATATGAATAGTCTTACGAGAAGTAAAGCTGTTATTATGAAGTGTGTAATCAGGGAAGAAGCAAAGCTATGTATAACTTTCAAAAGACAGCTTTAAAAATTATTTTCTTTGACCTTAAGATCCTTGATTGTTTATAACACTTTCTTTTTCTCTACAAATCTTTGAATTTCAAATCAGTTTATACCAGTGAAGATTTTCCATTGACTCACCTTCTTCTGGGGGCTCCAGGGGGCAGAATCAGGACCAAGAGATGGGATTTTGCAGGAGAAAGATTTTTTTTAAACATGTTTATTGGAGTATAATTGCTTTACAATGTTATGTTAGTTTCTGCTGTATAACAAAATGAATCAGTTATATGTATACATATAACCCCATATCCCCTCCCTCTTGTGCCTCCCTCCCACCCTCCCTATCCTACCCCTCTAGGTGGTCACAAAGCACCGAGCTGATCTCCCTGTGCTATGTGGCTGCTTCCCACTAGCTATCTATTTTACATTTGGTAGTGTATATATGTCAGTGCTATTCTTTCACTTCATCCCAGCTTACCCTTCCTCCTCCCTGTGCCCTCAAGTCCATTCTCTATGTCTGCATCTTTATCCATGTCCTGTCCCTAGGTTCATCAGAACCATTTTTTTTTTTTTTTAGATTCCATATATATGTGTTAGCGTAAGGTATTTGTTTTTCTCTTTCTGACTTACTTCACTCTGTATGACAGGCTCTAGGTCCATCTACCTCACTACAGATAACTTCATTTCTTTTTATGTCCACCAAATAGTATTCCATTGTATATATGTACCACATCTTCTTTATCCATTCATCTGTCAGTGGACACTTAGGTTGCTTCCATGTCCTAGCTATTGTAAATAGTGCTGCAATGAACATTGTGGTACATGTCTCTTTTTGAATTATGGCTTTCTCAGGGTATATGCCCAGTAGTGGGATTGCTGTGTCATATGGTAGTTCTGTTTTTAGTTTTTTAAGGAAACTCCATACTGTTCTCCATAGTGGCTGTATCAATTTACATTCCCACCAACAGTGCAAGAGGGTTCCCTTTTCTCCACGCGGTCTCCAGCATTTATTGTTTGTAGATATTTTGATGATGGCCATTCTGACTGGTGTGAGGTGATACCTCATTGTAGTTTTGATTTGCATTTTTCTAGTGATTAGTGATGTTGAGCATCTCTTCATGTGTTTGTTGGCACTCTGTATGTCGTCTGTGGAGAAATGTCTATTTAGGTCTTCTGCCTTTTTTGAGGTTGGGTTGTTTGTTTTTTTGATATTGAGCTGCATGAACTGCTTGTAAATTTTGGAGATTAATCCTTTGTCAGTTGCTTCATTTGCAAATATTTTCTCCCATTCTGAGGGTTGTCTTTTCATCTTGTTTATGGCTTCCTTTGCTGTGCAAAAGCTTTTAAGTTTCATTAGGTCCCATTTGTTTATTTCCATTTCTCTAGGAGGTGGGTCAAAAGGATCTTGCTGTGATTTATGCCATAGAGTGTTCTGCCTATGTTTTCCTCTAAGAGTTTTATAGTGCCCAGTCTTACATTTAGGTCTTTAATCCATTTTGAGTTTATTTTTGTGTATGATTTTAGGTAGTGTTCTAATTTCATTCTTTTGCATGTAGCTGTCCAGTTTTCCCAGCACCATTATTGAAGAGGCAGTCTTTGCTCCATTGTATATTCTTGCCTCCTTTGTCAAAGATAAGTTGACCATAGGTGTGTGGGTTTATCTCTGGGCCTTCTATCCTTCTCCATTGATCTATATTTCTGGTTTTGTGCCAGTACCATATTGTCTTGACTACTGTAGCTTTGTAGTATAGTCTGAAGTCTGGGAGCCTGATTCCTCCAGCTCCTTTTTTCTTTCTCAAGATTGCTTTGGCTCTTCGGGGTCTTTTGTGTTTCCGTACAAATTGTAAAATTTTTTGTTCTAGTTCTGTGAAAAATGCCATTGGTAGTTTGATAGGGATTGCACTGAATCTGTAGATTGCTTTGGGTAGTATAGTCATTTTCACAATATTGATTCTTCCAATCCAAGAACATGGTATATCTCTCCGTCTGTTTGTATCATCTTTAATTTCTTTCATCAGTGTCTTACAGTTTTCTGCATACAGGTCTTTTCTCTCCTTAGGTAGGTTTATTCCTAGTATTTTAATCTTTTTGTTGCAATGGTAAATGGGAGTGTTTCCTTAATTTCTCTTTCAGATTTTTCGTCGTTAGTGTATAGGGATGCAAGAGATTTCTGTGCATTAATTTTGTATCCTGCTACTTTACCTAATTCATTGATTAGCTCTAATAGTTTTCTGGTAGCATCTTTAGGATTCTCTATGTACAGTATCATGTCATCTGCAAACAGTGACAGGTTTACTTCTTCTTTTCCAATGTGGATTCCTTTTATTTCTTTTTCTTCTGTGACTGCTGTGTCTAAAACTTCCAAAACTATGTTGAATAATAGCAGTGAGAGTGGGCAACCTTGTCTTGTTCCCGATCTTAGAGGAAATGGTTTCAGCTTTTCACCATTGAGAACGATTTTGGCTGTGGCTTTGTCATATATGGCCTTTATTATGTTGAGGTAGGTTCCGGGAGAAAGATTTAATCTCCGCTAAAGAAAGAACTGCAGAACAGTTTGAGCTGTTTGAATAAGGAATGAGTTTTCTCATGTGGTGGTGAGTTCCTCATCTCTGAACAAGGACCACTTGGCAGGAATATTCTAGGGTTTCAAGAAGAGGACAGGAATCTGCTATATGTGACCTCAGAGACCTCTTCCACTTTGAAATTCTGTGATTACATTCTGATTACAGAATGTCGCTTTCAAGAAGTCTCTCACATTATAAAAGGATGTACAAATGGAAATTACCTCAGTGTCTGGGTTATAACTTAGAAATTAGAACTCTGATTGGCCTGTTCAGGCAGTGCTGGAATTGAAGTTCTTTCAGATTGTGCCTTATGTCTTAGGGCTACTGACCATGACTTTAGAGCTAAATATAGCCTAGAAAGTACCATTGTATCTGCCACTATGAGCCAGTGCAGCAGACTTGCTTTTTACCTTGGTGTCTAACACTTCATTAGACTCTGGACACGATCCTTTTGTTAGATGCCAGTTTCCAAGGATGATATTAATGGAGTGTTAATGTATCTCACTCTCTTCCCAGAGTAGCATTCTCTAGAGGGTTTTGGGTTTACGAGAGTGAGAGTTAATTCATGCCAGTAGAATCCTTAGCTTCATTTAGCAACAAGGTAAATATGAATATTAATTAAAATACCCGGTTTAGCACTTCCTTGTAAGCAAAATTCCTTGAAAACTTCTCTCTGGAACAAAGCCATATGCTTGCTCAGTCGTGGAAACCTAGAGCCAAAAAAACTAATGTCTGCTTTTCCTAGCTCTGAAGTGCAAGACAATAACAACATTGTATTCTCCAAGCTGAAGAATTTAGACAGCAGCATTTTCATGAAACGAGCTTCAAAGGAAACTTGTGAAAGAAACTTTGAAAGAGTTTCCGGAGCTTAGTCATTTTTTAAAGCTGCTGTGTGTTTTTAAGGTATTAGTAATATAGGCTTCATGAATACTTTAAGTTTAAAAATCAATTTAGTCTTTACCATTTCAGCTTGGACACTGTAAATCACAACGTTATTTTGAATGTTCTAGCTGTCTTATTAAAATCCAGGAAGGGAAATGTACGTACAGGCATATGTGTTGTGACCTCCTTGAAATTTTTTGCTTTTAAGTACCGCATTTATTTCTAAAGAATGCTTTAAAGTGCATAGCATTTTTTCACGTTAGAGTTTCAGATGTTTTCGAGGTGCCCTAGAGAATCTGAAATGCCTCATATAGTTTGATCAATGTAAAGATGAAAACTTGTGCTTGCTGTATCTCTGAGTTGTCCTTAAAATGACCTGTTATATTTGAAATCACTTGGGGTAGGAGAAAAAGAGAAAAGCATAGAAAAGCGAGGCTTGTAAAATGAAATAAAAGTTTTTGCCTTTCTCCCACTAATTACCAAACAAATGCTTGTTCTTTGCTTCTGGGACTTGAGATGAAGTTGATGAATGGAAACCTATGAACTTGATTTTTGTTCACCATTTGCTATGGGTACAAACTTCATCATCAGTTTTTCTCCCTCACTCTTGCTTTACATTCTCTTCTCTTTTTCTCCTTTCTAGATTTGTGGCAGGTGGGTATGGGAGCAAAGGCCTTGATACTGTACAATCACGATGCTCTGGAATGGAGAAAAATCTGGTGGTTTTATTTTAATTTATTTTAAAGTCTCCTGTAATATGATAATAGGCATGGGAGAGGTTAGGAGCTTTTCTCTCTGTCACCATATTCTTAGGATAATGGTCCTACAGGATTAATACATGGTATTTTTAATAGTTGCATGTAATGAAAGTAACTAGGCCAACCCTTGTTTTAAATATTCCTGACACCAGGTAAAAAGGTTGCAGTATAAAGAACAGTGAAATGGGGACAAAAATGATTTTGATAAAGCTAGGCTGGTTCTGCCTTTTTTTTTCTTTTTAATGCTGTGACCTCTATTGTTCTCAAAAAAGCAGCTTGAAGCTTGAAGGGCTAATAGGAAACCTTTTCTATACTATAGTACAAAAAGTTCTCAGGCTGCAAGTTTGCAATTTATCCTAACACCTGCTGTGGTAGGCCCCAGGGCTCTGAATCTGCCCCTGATTCCAACGGCCTTATGGTGTGTGTGTGACTTTAGTCCCTTGCCCATAAAGTGAGAGAACTTTAAATCTCTATAATCCAAGTTTTGCTTAATAGGAAAGATTTTTATAAATTTTATGTAGGGTTATCTAAATGAATTTTGTTTTCAGCTATTACCTGGGCATTCTTAGTGCTTTAGCACTCTGTTAGAACTGTTGAGAAATGCCAGCAGCACTTATGCACCAGAAAAATTGCCCAAACTTTTACCTTGTTTATCAAATGTTTTACTTTCAAACAGTTATATTGTTCTTTTTTAATGAAGACTATCTTATTCAAACACTATTATATATAGCTGTTGGAATCAATATAATTATGCCATAGTTCACCATTTTGGGTTCCTTTTACTTAATATTGAACAAAACCTACCCTCTTGCCCATACCTTCTGCTCTGTACTTTATACAAACAATTTAAAATAATAACAAACCACCTTGAAGTAGTACAGTATATCCTGTTGGGACAAATAGCAACTGGTCTCTACTTTCAAAAGATAGCAATATCTTTGATATAGATGATAATATAATCTCTTTCCATAGAAATTAAATTTATATTAATTAATTTCATCCATATTTCATTTGGGTAAGTGATGTTTTTATGAATTATTAAATTTATTTAATTTCAGGGTAAAATCAAATAGTCACCACTAGGAGTGGGGAGTTTTACAGACGGAACTCTGGTCTGTGAAGCCCCTGAAATTGAATGTAAAATGATAATGTGTATGTGAACTTTTGGGGGAGAAGGTCCATAATTTTTGTCACATTCTCATGGAGGTTCTGTCCCTCACCCCCACCATCAAACACATACAAAATTCAAGGATCAGAGGATTAATGTAAAGTAGAAGGGGCTAGCAAAAACTTGGTGGGCTGGTGAAAAGATTTAAGGATTTATTTCCAAGATTGCTGTGATTTAATGACCTGGAGCTCAGTGAGGAAGTGCTTCTGGTGTACAGAGCTTGCTACATTCAATACAGACCTTCCGAAGACCTTCACAGAAACTGCATTGTATAGATGATAGTGTTAGGAGTTAAGATATTATATGTTCAGTTCTCTTTCCTTCTGAAAAAAAAAAACCTCTAGAAGTGTTACAAATGTGTATCAAAGTATTATTTTAGTAGCATATTTTACAAATACTAAAAAATTAAATAACCAATTTGTTCACTGAAAATTTAAGTAGTTTGCAAAAACTGCTTTTATTTTCTAAAATTGCTGCCCTTTATGACATTATTTCAAAGGGATCTTTAAACTTCAAAAATACAGATTTGAAGTTAGTTTTACAAACTTCTAAGTGGAAACCTTTTTAATATAAGAGGTTTGAAAAAGAATCTCCGAATTCTGAAAGTCCTATGTATAGTCATCACCATTGCCATCTGTTCCAGGCACTGTTCTAAGTACTTTTCATGTATTAATTCATTTAATTATATTGTTATATATATACAATTAATAATTTTGTGTCGACCAAAAAGTTCCTTCGGTTTTAAAGTGAAATTAAAGACACATTTTTCATTTTCACCAAGAACTTTATTGAACAACGTATTTACCCTTTTGTTCCATTACCTTCTGCCATTTTTCAGGCAACTTCATAATTCCATCTTCCCAGAATTTTTTATCTTTTTGAGCAAAGAACTGTTCCAGGTGCCTTTTACAGACTTCCAGGGAATTGAAATTTTTTCCATTAAGAGAATTTTGTAAAGACCGAAATAAATGGAAAACCAAAGGCGCAATGTCTGGTGAATACAGCAGATGAATCAGAACCTCCCAGCCAAGCTGTAACAGTTTTTGCCTGGTCATCAAAGAAACATGCAGTCTTGCGTTATCCTGATGGAAGATTATGCGTTTTCTGTTGACTAATTCCAGACGCTTTTTATCAAGTGCCGCTTTCACTTGGTCCAACTGGGAACACTACTTTTTGGAATGGATCGTTTGGTTTTCTGGAAGGAGCTCATAATAGAGGACTCCCTTCCAATCCCACCATATACACAACATCACCTTCTTTGGACAAAGACCGGCCTTTGGGGTGATGGGTGGTGGTTCATTTCGCTTGCCCCACGATCTCTTCCATTCCACATTATTGTACTGTATCCACTTTTCATCGCCTGTCATAATTTGTTTTAAAAACAGAATGTTTTCATTACGTTTAAGTAGAGAATCGCATGCGGAAATATAGTCAAGAAGTTATTTTTCACTTATGTGGAACCTAAACATCAAAGCGATTAACATAACCAGGCTGTGGCAAATGATTTTCAACACTTGATTTGGATATTATGAGTATGTCGGCTCTCTCCCGCGTGGTATAATGTTGATTGTTCTCAATTACTGTCTCGATTTGGTCGCTATCAACTTCAACTGGTCTACCTGACCATGGAGCATCGTCCAGCGAGAAACCTCCATCACAGAACTTCACAAAGCACTTTTGACATGTTCGATCAGTCACAGCACGTTCTCCATACACTGCACAAATCCTTTTTTGCGTTGCAGTTGTGTTTTTACCTTTCTTGAAATAATAAAGCATAATATGATGAAAATGTTGCTTTTTTCCTTCCATCTTCAATATTAAAATGGCTACACAAAAATTCAGCAATTTTGATGAGGTTTTTTTTGAAATGCATGCTGATATGACAGCTGTCACAATACAATCTAACAAAATTGTTTTGAATGACGTTAACGACAACTAAGTGCTACTAGGGCCATCGAACGGAAAAAACCGAATTTGACCTACCCATTAATAATCCTATGCAATAAGTACTACCCCATTATACAGATAAGAAAACTGAAGGAAAGAGGGGATAAGGAACTTGCCCAACGTGCTTTCTCCATGTAATTTAAATGTGTGAAAAAATGTGGTTATATTTCGCTATCCAGGTTTTTCTTTATATCTGGTTATCAGAGCCGGAGTGTTAAAAGCCTGAATGCTTATGCATTTGACTCCTTATCTGGGCTTCAAAGTCAAATTTATTTCAGAATTTAGCTTTGTATTTTGAGGCCGCTTTGACAGTGTCACCAAAGATCTTATATTATGGCCATTTGTGTGTATTTACTAATTAACTTGAGATCTACCAGCAATTTATCAACATTTTAGTCATCCTAAATTTCCCATTCTCTAAATAAAATTTGAGAGCAAGATATTAAACATTTGCACTAAAGTGAAGACCTCACTCTAACCAGGCATATTCCTATCTTAACATATTTATCCTTCTAACAATGTATATTAAGAGCAGAAAGTTCACATTTTACCAAAACCTCATGGTGCTTACCGCATTACAGCATCTGTTTGACAAAAGCCTTAGAACACAGTAATTAAAGAATGCAAATCTCTTCATAATGGGCTGATTTTACAGTCATTGCTCATAGAAAATCCCAATTGATTTCAGATGCTAAGCATTTTGTTTTATTTAATTGTTGATTAAAAAACAAGAAACATACACAGAACTTTCTAAACCTCTGTTTAAAAATAAAGCAACATTCTGATAAACTTTTCTAGTAAGTCTCCAAGTTTCCAAACTGTAGAAGAGACAGCATTAACAAAAATACAACTTTAAAAACTTAAAATGTTTTGCGGAAGATCTGAAAAAAAAAAGTATATATATATGTTTATAACTCAGAAAGTAATCAATAAGACAAGTGTTGCTTAAGTGCTTTTGTGACTGGTTATCTCAAATAATGAGATTTGTGAAACAAACCGAGATAAGTGATTTCATACTCAACATGGACGCTACCTTTCTCTTCCCTAGCCTGCAAGTTTTCTAACAGGGAGTCTGGTTTCTGAAATTCAGAGAAATTGAAGTGAGGAGCAAATGTTTAGGATCATGAGCACGTATCTGGAGTCTCAGATGACTGTGGTGTCATAGGATGGGATGGACATGCATAGTTGGACAGGACAGGCTTTGAAATCAGCAGCTCTTGCGGGAGCTCCCGAAACAGTTGCTGTGTCAGGTGCAGTGGGGTGGGGGGGAGGTGAGGACCGTTCAGGCAGGTCTCTTGGAAGGCTGTCTGTGACTCAGTAGAGGATGTGTGGCTTTTGCCAGTTCAGAGGCATCTCAGAGATGTTGATTTAATAGAGTGGGACACAGGTGGTGACTGTCACCTTGAAGGTCCTCCTGTCATTAGTGACAGATGATTTGCTGTGCCTTCAGAATAGGAAGCGAGGATATGATTTCCTGAATTCTTGTCCTCGGTGGCAGGCGGAACTTGGAAAAACATTTTCGGACAACTTTTTTTTTCCCTTTTTAAAAATGGAAGTCTAATATTGCTCCAATGAGTGTATTCCTTCATGTTACCCACTTGAGTGATATCCTACTGTCCTATTAAAGCCTCCTGTTACAGAAAAACTGTAAAATATTCCATTAGATTTGAAGCTCAAAGGTTGGCTAGGTATTATGAAATCTATTTTTCGGATGAAGAAACTGAGGCCCAGAGAGATTCGTTTGTCACAGCGGCAACATAGCTAACAAACGCAAGGTCAAATGTCACTCTGAATTAATTGGCTTCACATTTAGTTCACATTTCGTGCTCTTTCTGCAATACAACGCTCTGACTAAATGGAAAGTTCTAGTTATTGTTATTTTCCCCTTAATCCTACAATATTTAGGCTAAAGGACCATGTTTTAAAAAACAACCTGTGGGCCTATAGTTAATAAACTCTTAGCTAACATAGTTAAGAATATTTTGGAGTTTCCTTTCCTTAGGAGAAAGGTGCTTGACAATTCCCTCTTTTAAGGAATGTTTCACATATTTGAATTTGTTATATTGCATTGGAATCACTGGCCCAGGGTTGTATAAAGGAGGGAAGATAAACTGCCGGAATGGTAAAAAGAAACTTATTTAGATAGATAACTGAATTAGGGCAAGAAATTAAAATCAATTCCCCAGGAACTGTAAGATTAGTCTATACGAAGCCTACTGTGTGGGATGAAAATAGATATTTTGCTGGTGTTTCAGTCACTTATCCATTTTAGAGTACCATGAAGCAGCAGTTTGCGATAGCTTAGGTCACCCTTACCTACACTGTCTTCCTCACAAGATTAACATGTCTCTGCTCTTTTGCATTATTTATATAGTTAATTTTGATAAAGGGCACTTCGTAGTCACTGATGTTTGCCGTAGAGGCACCCACAGAAGCAGATTTAACTGAGGCCATAATGACACAATGAATCACATTATCGGGCAGATCATGCTCTAAAGTTTTAAATTATTCAAAACTGCTTTAGTTGTAAGCTCTGGTACATCCTCATTAGCATGGAGCTGGTCAGCCAGGCTGAATCAGTCATGCAGGGAGAATTCGTGTCCTGCCAGGCTTGTCACGTCCTGTTAGCTCAGATCAACTTGGCCTGGGACTCATCTTGGCTGGGAAGAGTGTCAGCTGTATTGATAGCAGATGGTGCCCGCTCCATTTGCCCTAAAGGTTCAGCATCAAGATGAAAGAATAGGGTCTGGAGGTGGGGGAAAGTTCTAGGAGGGAACCTTTGGGAATAAAGTTTTATAACCAACTTTGGTCCCTGGATCCTCCGTTTTATGTTTTGGGTTTACATTTTTACCAGCAATCTCCAAGTGCTGGGATGGGTGGGTGGCTCTCTAGGCTGTTGTTCAAGTTTTGTTTGCACTATATTTTTCTGCCTTTAAAATTTCCTTCCTCCATCTAACTCACTCTACAGACAATGAAATTGAAACTCTGAGAGGAATGTGTCCAAGTGACACAGCAAGGCAGTGACAGATGGGGCCCCTGATGCAGGGCAATACAGACTCCTCTCCCTTCCAGCTCTTGTCATTACACAGGAGAAAGTTATTGTCCAATTTAGACACTTAATTTTGTTTGTATATTTGTTTCTGCTATTTGTCCCCAGACCAGGAAGTCCGTATACAGATATCCAACTTGTATTAATTTCCTAGGGCTGTTGCAACAAATTACCACAAACTTGGTAGCTGAAAACAGAAATGTATTCTCTCATGGCTCTGGAGGCCAGCAGTCCAAAATCAAGGTGTCAGCAGGGCCATGCTTCCTCTGAATTCTGGGGGAAAATCCTACCTTGACTCTTCCAGCTTCTAGGCATTTCTTGGCTTGTGGCAGCGTAACTCCAGTCTCTGCCTCTGTCTTCACGTGGCCTTCTCTGTGTTTCTCCTCCTCTGCCTGTGTCTATAAGGACATTTGTCGTTGAATTTAGGGCCCACCTGGTTAATGCAGGATGATCTCAAGACCCTTCATTAATTATAGCTGCAAAAACCCTTTTTCCAAACAACGTCTCATTCATGGGTACTGGGGATAGGACTAGGACATATCTTTTGGGGGGCCACAGTTCAACCCGCTGTGCCATTCGCTTTTTTTTTTTCCACTTCAACCTGTATTTATTAACCCTTTTTAGTCTCTGGGAGAAACACTTTCCCTGGATCCTCCACTCTGATGAGTCAAGTCCCCTCTCTAGATTCTCTGTGAATTCCTTGAAGACAGGGGCTATATATTTTATCTCTGTAGCTTCAGTGGATGGCCTTGGTAGGTGTCTAATAAGTGTTGAATAGATGAATGGCTGTATGACAATTAATAGAACTTTTCAAATGTTCGTGATCTGTTATTCTGTAATGCAATTCTATCAAACAACATTTTCAACATAGGGATTGACTCTTACTGGAAAAGACACCTGGTAGGTCATGAAATATAAGCTAAAAATAATTTTAAATGAGTTAGAAAATACTGATACCAAGGGGTCTCTACAAGGATGGAGGAAAAACTTACTAGATGCAACTGTACATCTGTATGTCTTCATTAACCAGTATTTGACCTGAATTTTCAGCTCTATACCACGGCATTTTGTGTGAATTTAGATCTGTCTATTGAATGACTACAAGTTCAATAGATGTTGAAGCATTTTAGTCTTTTCAATTTTAGAAAAATTGAGACAAATTATTTGTAAAAATTAAGTATCTTAGGATAAATAAATAAGTAAAATTTGTGTATATCTGGGTGGATTGACTTTATGTACCAGCAGGGAAATATTTAATCTTAAAAAGTAGGAGGAGAAAAAAAGTCACATGTTTTAAAGATATAATCACAATTGTGTATTTTGTATGAAGAACTCTTATTGGAATAATGTATATTCCACCAATCTTGTGGTTCAGTTAGAAAAGATTTCCCTAACCTACACTAATATAAACTAGTCAAAGTTGGTTAATAATGATTATTTCATGGAATATTCATTGAGTGGTAAAGATTCATTCTCAGGGTGTCAATTTTCAAATTAAAATGTATTAGCTGCAGAACTGCCGTGGTGGCGCAGTGGTTAAGAATCCGCCTGCCAATGCAGGGTACACAGGTTCAAGCCCTGGTCTGGGAAGACCCCACATGCAGAGGAGAAACTAAGCACATGAGCCACAACTACTGAGCCCGTGTGCCACAACTCTGAAGCCCGTGCACCTAGACCCCATGCTCCGCAACAAGAGAAGCCACCACAGTGAGAAGCCTGCGCACCGCAACGCAGATTAGCCTCCATTCACTGCAACTATAGAAAGCCCGCGTGCAGCAACGAAGACGCAACACAGCCAAAAATAAATAAATTAATTAAAAAAAAACAGCTAAAAATAATTTTAAAAAATTGGAAAAATAAAATAGCAACTTTATTGTTTGTTCTAATGCAAAACAACAGACTTGTCTTTTTTTTATACGACCATCCTTTTAATTGAGTGCTAAGCTTTATTACCAGAAAAGGATATGGAAACTTCCAGGGGCTTCTCCTCATAGTCAAGGTCATGCAAAATGACATCAGGTTTCTAGCATTACAAAGCAAATAGTTTGTACCATTTCCAAACCTGGGTTTTTATGCAGCTAGTATATTTTATTTATTTATTTATATTGATTTATTTTTAACTTATTTTTGGCCATGTTGGGTCTTCATTGCTGCATGTGGGCTTTCTCTAGTCGCTGCGAGCTGGGGCTACTCTTCATTGCAGTGTGCGGGCTTCTCACTGCAGTGGCTTCTCTTGCTGCGGAGCACGGGCTCTAGGTGTTCAGGCTTCAGTAGTTGTGGCTCGTGGGCTCTAGAGCGCAGGCTCAGTAGCTGTGGCGCACGGGCTTAGATGCTCTGTGGCATGTGGGATCTTCCTGGACCAGGGATCAAACCCTTGTCCCCTGCATTGGCAGGCGGATTTTTAACCACTGCAGCACCAGGGAAGTCCCTAAAGTTGCTATTTTAATTGCCTTCTTTTCACCCTATTGGTGGAGGAAGGATTCCTGCCCAAGAGTTATAGGGATGGCTGAACTCACAACACCTGACATTGGACAGACGAGAGGGACAACGGTTTACTGATCACATATTCACATATCTGGAGGAGGAGAACACCACATGACATGCAGGGTCACACAGGGTTTGCATAACAGAAGGCTGTGAGAGGCAGGCTTCATAATATCGAGAGGGTGAGGTGCCCCTGGTTCCCATGGGAGGATGTGATTGGCTTGCTTGAAAAATTCTATAGATTGACAGGGAGCTGAAACTCACTGCTCAGGGATAAGCAGGAACTGTGCCTTTTCCCCTTGATAAAAAGTGTTGTTTGGCTAGAGGACCTGTGGGAGCAGGGTAGGGAGGGGAACTTGCAATGAGGCCATCTGAGGCCCTTCCAGTTTCACCAGATGTCAAGGCAGCACATAATATTGGGCCTTAATTTTTGTCCTTATGCCTCACTTGTTACTTGTGTTTCACAGCGTTTTAATATTTTTAGGTACAGAATTGTATTCATTTCTCATAAACAGCACGGACTAGGGGTGGGGGGGGGTGATAAGTTTTTACTTGTAGTCTATGGACAGAATTTAGAAAGTGGCCTAAGGGTTATGTTTTACAAGTTCTAGCATCTCTCTCAGCATTTAGCTTTTAATCCTTATAAAATTAGAAAATATAGCATATTCAGTATATGCAAGAATTGTATCTGACAATAATTATATTTTGAGTTTATGAATGATTATTTTAGGTATACTGTAATTATTGTTTTTGTAACTAACTGAATTCTTACTCTATGAGAATGTCTATACAGGTGGTCCCTGACTTAATGATGGCTCAACTTACGATTTTTCGACTTTATGATGGTGCGAAAACAATACACATTGAGTAGAAACTAGACTTTGAATTTTGATTTTTTTCTGAGCTAGGCTAGTGATATGCAGTATGATATCAAGAGGGTAAACTTTCGATAAACTTAGAACCATTCTATACCCACATAACCATTCTATTTTTCACTTTCAGTACAGAATTCAATAAATTACTTGAGATATTCAACACTTTATTATAAAATAGGCTTTGTGTTAGATGATCTTACCCAACTGTAAATGTTCTGAGCATGTTTAAGGTAGGTGAGGCTAAGCTATGATGTTTGGTATGTTAGGTGTATTAAATGCGTTTTCAACTTAATGATATTTTCCATTTAACATGATTTTAATAGGATGTAACCCCATCATCATAAGTTGAGGAAGATCTGTAATTGAATTTTTTTACACTAGTATTTTTGCCAGTTCAGGCTTGCCATTTGGCTTATAGAACAGGTTCACAGAGAAACAATCACTTCAGCTTTCTTACTAAAGAAGAGTATAACTTTTCTCTTTAGAGTATTTAAGAGCATGTCCTTAAATACAGTAAAATTATATATTTCTCTAATGAAGTTTGTTAATACACTCAATATTTCCTGTAATATATCAGTTAGATAGGACTTTAACTGAAGGACACTTATTCTATCAAAAACTATCTCACATCTCACTACATGTTTTTTTTCTGTGCGCTCTAGGCGCACAGGCTTCAGTAGTTGTGGCATGCAGGGTCAGTAGTTGCGGCTTGCGGGCTCTAGAAAACAGGCTCAGTAGTTGTGGCTCACGGGCTTAGTTGCCCCGGGGCATGTGGGATCTTCCTGGACCAGGGCTCGAACCCATGTCCCCTGCATTGGCAGGTGGATTCTTAACCACTGAACCACCAGGGAAGCCCCTAGCAGTGCCTTCTTATGGAATAAGCTTTTCTACATTGAAAGCTACTAGATGGAGTGTTCATTTACTCTTAACACATCTTAAATGTTTAGGTATGACTTTTTATTTTAAGTATTTTCATAATATCTTGTATCTATAGATTGTTGACCAATCATGTTTACTGTTTACCCCATAATGATCTTTCCATGGTGTAGATTTGATTTATTTTCCTATTCAGTGTAGGTACAGTGAGTGCTTGACAGAAGGAGGGGTAACTGGTTTAAAGGCCCACAAAACATTGCAGTGCTACTCTCAGCCTTAAGAGATCCTAGGTTGCTGTTTACTCAACTGAATTGCATTAAAAAAAACTTTTAAATGTTGGTCTCAGAGAGGGATTCTGGATTTTAGTGTTCTAATAGGACCAAAAGGAGTCCAGTCATTAGTTGGAGAATTGAAACAGTTTGTGGCAAAGTCATATAATCAAGATGGATTGTAATCAAGATGGATTACGGTCTTGCAGGCAGGACACTTAGACCCACAGGAGGCAAGAAGGATCAGATTGTGGTCAGGACATGTATTTGTAGAAAGGCTTAAATCAATCAAATTCATCTTCAGGTCCCAACTTAGACATTACTGCCTCAGGGTTGCCTTTCCCACCCTTTCCTCCTACCCCTTGGGGCTGTGTCCTTGCCAAGTGCCTTATTCTTCCTCTATTCTATTTTATAATATTTTATTGTATTTGCTTCCTTAAATATCTGTTTCCCTTGCTAGACTGTGAACTCTATGATGGCAAAGACTGTAACTAAATTGTTTACTGTTTTATCCCTATCCCTTCGCACATGCGTCACAGAATAAATATGTGCTGAACAGTGAATGGACGGAGAAGCAAAGGGAGGTTTAAGTACCAGAGAATGTTCTCAGCGAACTCAGTAAGCAAATGGCTTAGTCCTGCATAGTCTTAGGCTTCAGCCCTGGTGGTTCAGGTGACCCTGCAGGACATATTAGGCCTGCAAATGCCTGGAGCTATTTTGTCAGGTTCTAACCCCTTGAGGAGAAACTATTTTTATTTTCATTACCTCTACATAGTTATGTGTGTGGCTGTGTTGAGAGGATTTAATTTTAAGATCTATCCTCTTAGCAAATTACAAGTATACAATACAGTATTGTTTACTATTGTCATCATGCTGTACATCAGAGCTCCAGAAATTATTCATTTTGTATAACTGAAACTTTGTACCCTTTGACCTACATCACCCCATTTCCCCTTCCCCCAAGTCCCTGGCAACAGCAAAAATTCTCACCAGCAAAAGTTCAATATGGGTATTGAAACGCCTAAAAAAGATACGTGAATTGCCTAGCCTGCATTAAACTGTAGTAAATTCAGGTTTCTACTTGAACTAAACAAAAGAGCTCATAAAAACTGCTTATTACGGAACGTTTTTAGAAGGACCTGGTATGGATTTTTTATTTCAAGAACTACACTTTTTAGCATATAAGTAAAATTTTATCTTTTCTATCATGGAATTGTTTCTTCTCCCTAATGAATAAAATGTCAGAAAAAAATATATAAGACACTGTTTAATTTCCTCCTTACTTGCATTTTTTCCTATGGAAAATAAAGTATTGATTTAGAAAATGTTATGGAGTACACCCTCTGTTTAGATTAGTTCTATGACATTTATTTTCCTTTGAACTAATGTTCATAGCTGGAAACACCAAACCCTTTATTTTAAAATTTATTTTATTGATTTGTACAATTAATATGGAGGTTAATTCAATTATTATGTAATACACATTTATATAAATTAATATATGAAATTACATTTTCAAATAAGTCATGGAATTTAAAATATTGAATTCTGTAACTCTTGTGGCTAATTTGACTATATCAGTATAACAATATATTGCCAAGAGACATGCTCTGTAGGACGAAAATATAAAATGTTCTGATTTGTCTCTTTTGTTCCTTGCCCTTTTGGAAGGAAAAAATATTCATATGACTTTAGGTAAATTTTTAAATATAAATCCAAACAAATAAGTTGAAGAAAAGCTGTGCTTCATTCTGTTTTTTTTCTTTTTTTTGTGGTTCGCGGGCTTCTCACTGTTGTGGCCTCTCCCGTTGCGGAGCACAGGCTCCGGACGCGCAGGCTCAGCGGCCATGGCTCACGGGCCCAGCCGCTCCAAATCATGTGGGATCCTCCCGGACCGGGGCACGAACCCGTGTCCCCCGCATCGGCAGGCGGACTCTCAACCACTGCGCCAGCAGGGAAGCCCTATACTTCATTCTATTAGGATGGAAATAAGTTGTTAACGTTGATTAATTTGGACTATTTAGTCTCAATTAAAGTCCTAAGAGCTGGAGCAGAATCTGATCAACTTAACCAAAATGATACAACTCAGTCTAAATATGCATTTAGAAAATTCATTTATTCACCTGTCATTGAGTGCTTATATTAAGCATCAGGTAGGTGATAGTTAGCTATAGATGTATATGTACACACACTAAGATAATCAAGACGTGATCTTTTGCCCTCAAAGAGTATAAAGGCTACAGCAAGTGAATAGAGACAAGTATGAGTAAGTGTCATAACAGAGGTGAACAGATTCCTGTGACAATGTTGCTAATCATTCCTGGCTAAATTAGAGAAGGCCGCGAATGGAGGGAAAGAAAATTTTAAGCAAAGTAAACGGTATGTACAGGACAGGATTTACTGAGGAGCACACATGGACAGAAGTGAGGTGTCGCATCTAGCTGGACATGCTGAGTGAATGAAGTGGAAGAGTACCTGAGGCTGGGAAGGTAGCATGGGAATAAATGTGAATAAGGACATTCATGCCTCATTAAAGAATTAAGGTGTATCCTGTAGAGAGTGGGGAGCATGTAGAGGATTTTAAAAAGGAGGATGACATTACCAGATTTTTAGCAAGATGATTTTTAGAGTGGTGTGAGCAGGGAGAATTTGGGGAGAGTAGCCTAAGACACATGCAATAGCACAGGTGAGAGGTGCCGAGAGAGGTGCTAAGCCCCTGGACATGGGGATGGAGAAGGGCAAACTTGGACCTTCCAATGAATTCTCATCAAGAGACTATAAAGAGATTTAAAGAAATTTAGTTTAAACCTATTTGATTCTCTCTACTATGGTTGATATTTCATCAGTTTTAGAAGCTTGTAATATTTCTGAGTCAAATTTTGTAGTACAGGTTGAATCACAGCTTGGTTTAGTTTCGTCTGGTTCCAGACTAAACCCTTGGCACAGCGCTGAAGCAGCATCCCCCACAAGGAAACTTTAATATGATGTATAACAGCTCCTGAGAGCCATCTATGTCAACAGGAACTGTAACTTCATCCGTATATTTTGAGTTTAGCAAAGGACGTACTATAAATAATAATATAAATTTGTGAATCTTTTATGACTGAGCATTGTTTATGTGTACGTTTGTGTGTAAGATGCATGCAGTAAAATGCGTTGGCATGATATAGTAATTATCTCTTCCTATTTGTAAGTAAAAGAAAGAACCATAACTTATAGAGAAATTGCAAAGCCAGAGAACAATGTTGCATTTGCAAAGTGAACTAGCAAAAACTTCCAGTCTCTTGCTGGTACTTGCTTTTGATCTTTAATATTTATTTGCTAGTATTTCTTTAGTCCTTGATGGTGAGAGTGCTGTAGTAAATTCACTTAAAATCATGAGCATTTTAAAGCCAGAAGAGAAAGCAAGAATGTGGAGGAAGAGCTCAGAGAGAGATATCACTGAAATTTCACATAACCTTGAACACAATCTTGGTCAAGGGACTGTCATGTTTCATTTAATTTTTCATCAAGATGCAGAGCCACCTTCAGAAGAACTGATGAGCCATTATGGTAGAGTTGGAGTCTCAATTCTTCATTCATCTTTCTTTCTTAGGACCCTTGGAAATGGCAATCTGAAGTCTCAACTAGTTGCTGTTATCCATGCTCTCTCTGCCCAAATTTACTGGATTAAGGATTTAAGGATATATATGAATGGAAGGCAAGATGAACAGTTTTGACTAAATTATTACTCTAGTTCTAGAAATCATGAATCCATCAACCTTCCACCTCCATCTATCCAAAACTATTGATAACTTGTGTCACTATAAATAGCTCCTCTGTTATTTGCTCCAGAATATCTTTGACTTCTTTCACTTTTACTCTTTCAGTGATGGTCTTTTCTACTAGACTGTAAGAGCCTGTATCCATGTTGTCTCGGGGTCCCCAGCCCCAAACTAATGCACCTTAAATATGTCTCAAAAGAAAGGGAGACGGAGGTTTGGAATGAGAGAGAAAAGAAGGCAAGCTAGTCTCAGAAAGTAGAGGATAAGGTAAAGTCTCATCACTTTAATTACTGTTACAAGTGTAATTAATTATACTGACACTTTTCTTAAAATGCTAAAAACATTATGATGATACATTTCAAGAACAGTGCCTGGCACAATAAATATTTGTTTTTCTTGAATGTTCTCAAACTTGTTCTTCATCCATTCAATAAGCTGTAGGCAAAAAGACTTTATTTTGTGCTCCATAGGTGGAATTAGTGCTCGAAAATATATAGGAGTTATGGGGCGTAACTCAGAAAAAACTTGGCTCAACTCTTGCTGTGTCCCTTGCCTCACTTTGCAGCCATATATTGCCTCGGATTTGCACACATGTTATCTTGAATGGGACTCTTGAGAGAGAAAGATGAGTTTTATAAAATGTACTTCTGGTTCAATTTCAAGGATTATTTAAACCTACGAAAGATGTTATACAAATTCCTATAGGGTTTTTTGTTCCCCCTTACAAACTTTTGTCTAAAGGACAAAGTTTTCATTTTCCTTCAAGTTTATGAAACTGAAGAAGAGCATACTTGTTAAAAAATTACTGACAAATTTGTTTAAAAATTACTGATAAAATTACTGACAAATTCATTGAGCATATCCATTTTCTAGAAACTTGATTAAAATTCATTTTCCAGGGACTTCCCTGGTGGTGCAGTGGTAAAGAATCTGCCTTCCAGTGCAGAGGATGAAGGTTCGATCCCTAGGCAGGGAACTAAGATCCCACATGCCGTGGGGCAACTAAGCCGGCGTGCCACAACTATTGAGCTCGCACACCTCAATGAGAGAGCCCGTGTGCCGCAAATTACAGAGCCCCCGTGCTCTGGAGCCCACGCACCACAACTAGAGAGAAGCCCGAGCACTGCAACAAAGAGACCGCACGCCGCAATGAAAGATCCCACATGCCTCAACAAAGATCCCGCGTGCCGCAACTAAGACCCAACACAGCCAAAAAAAGAAATAAAATAAATAAATAAGCATTAAAAAAATCCATTTTCCAATTTCAGAGGCACATTATTTACATGATTCTTCTCCACTACCTATCAATAACTTTCTTCTTGCAGATTTCCCAAACACTAACTAGAATGAAAAAAAACTGTCAGATATATCAAATTCAGTAGAAATGTCTAATATCACTCAACAATGAAAAAAGAAAGGAATTCAGAATTCTTGAAAAAGCCATTAGACACAAACTATAATTTACATATTTGATTTATATTAGTGAGTGCATTATTTGGCATTAATTTCCAGAGACAAAAACAATGGCATAGTGCAACGAGAACCTTAATATGACTCGTGTTCTCACAGTGCCGGGAAATCTTTTCGTTGGAAACATGCTTCACTGTAACTGACTTGATAAAGATCAACAGAGTGCAGAGCGCATTTCACAAATATTTTGATGTTTAGGCCCCAGGAAGAAATGGCACCTGTTCCAACTCTGAATGCAGAACCCAAATAAACAACAGAGTCAGAGCATCACTGGAAGATGGCTTAATTGTTTTTATTTGTGAGCCAAAAGTAATAGGGAAGATTGGAATTCTACATACCAGATTTGTTGGAAAGCTGATTCAGTTGAATTCCCAGCCAAAATGAAAGCAGGGAAATGACACTTATTTGGTTGAGGACATAAAGAGAAAGAAGGAAAAGTGACAGAATGATAGGTAGATTGGCAGAAAGGAGCTAATGAGTCCCAGCTGTATTTAAAAGAAAAGCTTTAAGGTTTTTAAAGCATAAATAGTCATGGAAGGAAGGAGATTGGGATAATTGATGTAACAGACACGGCAAATGAAATAAATTTGTTGTTCGGTGGAGAATCTGGAATATGCCACTGAATACCTTTAGCTCATAAGTTGTAACTAAAAATACACACACTTTCACATACCCATAGATAACTCACATTGATTTGAACTGCACTGATTTGAAATTCAAGTACTATGTGTAGCACTCTTATTAAATAGAAAATTCGAGCTAATTTCATTCATTTACCAAGTTTTTTAAAAAGTAAAAATGGAAATCTAAACTTAAAATGTCATCTTTTTAAGGTAAGGGCTCAAGAAATCAGAGATTTCTTGTTGTTGTTGTTGTTGTTGCGGAGCACAGGCTCCGGACGCGCAGGCTCAGCGGCCATGGCTCACGGGCCCAGCCGCTCTGCGGCATGTGGGATCCTCCCGGACCGGGGCACGAACCCGCGTCCCCCGCACCGGCAGGTGGACTCTCAACCACTGCGCCACCAGGGAAGCCCGAGAAGTCAGAGATCTTTAGTATTGAAATTCCGGGTGCTTTCAGATGCTTCAGCTCAAGAAACATTTATATTGGAACACCTGTTTATGTACAAGCCCTCTTCTGGAAATAAACCCTATATTACACAGTATTTACATTACATTTATTTTAAAGTTTCTAATGTTATGGAAATAGCACACGCTTACCATGAGTTGTAATTTTTCTCACTAGTTTACACCATTATGACTATTAATCTTTATTTTTTAGCAATGTAAAGTGTCTGAAATTCCATCTAAAAATCTTTAAAATTAATATGCATGCATTAATTTTAATTTTTCTCCATGTTTTCTTTTTTCATGTTGATGGTGGAAAATTATTAGAGATGACACTGATATCTGATTTGGGGTCTTTACTGTTGTTAGATAGAGTTGACAAGTTTTTTCTGACTCAGCCTAATGCATAGGGACTTTGTGACAACTGTACATACTCTGCTTGAAAGTTATGAAACTTTATTTAAAATTTTTAAAATTGCCATTTCTTATTTATTTATTCAATATTTAACTATTGAGGTTAAGACCTAAACTTAAGCTAATGTATATAGTTGAATTCTTATTTTTGTTAACTCAGAGAATATACAATCTAGTTCTAGGTGCAGATGGTGTTACATGACTGTCATATGTTGTTTTTCTACTTGAGGGTAATAGCTTTTGTTGCAGGCTTTGAAAGATGCCTCTCTGAGTTCAGGTATGGAGTCTAAATTAAGTGGAGCTAAAGGGTTCAGGGATCACATTTCTCCAAGTCATCCAACCAGGCTTAGTAAGAAATGAATAATTAAAAAGCAGGAAGATACTAGTATGTCAAACTAGACCTAATTGTGATTATTCAGATAGAGACTGGGCTGAAAGTTTCATATTGATAGTATCATAAACCAAGTTGTGAAGATGTTTCGAATATTTAAGAGAACAGAAAGCATCCACATATGACAGAACTATTTAGAGAAACTGATTTGCATAATTATTCATTAACACATGATTCCTATGGACCTGTGAATAGATGAACGAATAAGGTGAATAATCCTTGTTAAGTAGATGACTAATTGAATGTTGTTAACCTGGTCTGAATCACAAATCTAAAACTGAACTAATCAGAGTAGACTCACTGTTTTAACAATTCCCCCCAAATCCAGTCTCTTAACATACAAACGTATCTACATTTCTTGCTCAGGTCTGCTCCAGCAAGCCGGGTGGAGGTGTGTGAGGTTTGTTTCTGCTCTTGCATTCATTGAAGGATCCAGGACCCTTTCACTGTGTCCCCTTCAGGGCTTGGTCTTCCTTTCTTACACTCAGTGGCTAGGCAAAAAGGAAAATCTCAGAGGATTTGCATAGAGGGCTTTTTGCCCAAGCCAGGGCTAAAAGTGGTCCGTATTATTTCTGTTCACATTCTGTTAGGTGCCCAAGCAAAAAAGGAAACAGAGTTTGGTGAATACACAACATTCTCCTCCACAAGCATTTCCTTAGAAAACATCTTGCAATTCATAATTTTCACTAATTAAAACTGAGTCACACCACTCGTAAATCCATATTACTTAGGTTTTACTACTTGGACTAGATAATTACTTAGCATAAGTGTTGAAGGAATTTGCAATTCTGTGATCATCAACATAGACCAATTTTACATCGGTTCCAAGCTGAAGAGTCAGGAAATCCCATGAATTATTTATTTTACTTTTATAATTAGAAATGACTCTTTGGTGTATTGCAACAGATCAGAACCAGAAACTGGTAGGATTTGATGAGCAGAGACACAGGTGGCTTCTCATAATGAACCTGATATGAGGAATTTGGAGCATTTCAAGAGATGAGCTGGCTTCCAGGTGTTCCTGTTCCCAAAGTCAGACTTGGGTTACCTGCCAGGGAAGTAAAGTCTATTCATCAGAAAACACCTTTAGCCATTTATGCTGTTCAGGTTTCCAAAGGCTGCCATGCAACACTCGTAGCAGAATTTCCTGCAGAGGGGAAATGGCTGATCTTCTGCAATCAGTCTACGTCAATTTCCCCACTGCTTCCCTTCTGTATATTGTTAGCCCACCTCTCTCTCACCCTCAGTTCTTTCATATCCCATCTTGCATATCCTTTAGTCATATAAACAATACACTCTGGAGTATTGATTGCTACATGGCTGCAACAAAGGCACCAGTAACTAGCGGAAACAGTTTTGGGCTGATGAACTGGCAATTTAAAGTCGATGCCACCAATTTAACATTTTCTACATCTCTAAACCTTGCTGGATTTACTCAAATAGATTGGAAATCAATACAGCTAAGTGCTTGGGTTGTATTTCATTTACTAGAGAGGATAGCTTTTGTCTTAGCCTGGGATGCCCAGGAAACAGAGCCTAAGAAGCTTACACGTTAGCACTTTATTGGGAGTGCAGACCCAGGGAAGCAGAAGTGAGGGGAAAAGTAGAACAAGGCAGGGAGGGTGGAAAGTACGAGAGGGTGAGTTTCCAACCTGGCCACAGCTTCTAACAAGCTTCCTGAAGATTGCTGTCTCCTAGGACATTATCAGACAGGACATATGAGCTACTGCACGTCAGAATAGTCTCTTAGGGAGAGGAAGAGAGAATTTATCCACTGGCTCCCTCCTGTTAAAATTAGTTAAAATTCTTATGAGTTAAAATTCACTCTCCTGGAGAGGCGGGTACTAACTGCTCTTCCCTTTCAGGTTGTGTCACTTGCATTTCCAGGCAGTTGCCATGGTACCAGTTCCCTATGATTCTGGCCCAACCAGTCTCTGTCAGACAGGGCTTCCCAGGGCCACTGCACCTGAGCCGGTGCATCTGCTGTGGTAGCAGTCTGGCTCCAAGACCTCAGCAATTGTGGCTGCCTTGGCCAGAAAGCAGTGTTCAGATTGGGTGGGTGGGAAGAGAGGATGAGGGCACGTAAACCGAGTGCAGTAAACTGTGATCCTTTCATCTAATTCTTTTTAGCCATGCCTATTCTGATTTCCATAGCTTTCATACTAGTCCAATTCATGTTAAAATGGTCTCCTTGACTCTAGACATTCCTCACTGCAATCCAAACTCTTAGTGCATTGAACTTACATTGTAGTTAGGGAGACCAAGAAAAGTCAGGTAAACAAATAAATATGATAATTTCATAGGGTAATGAGTGCCAAGTACGAAACAAAGCAGGGTGTTATACAGTAATTGCAGGTACCCTGAGAATCCATACAGCTTGGCGCTTAGAGGCTTTTGCCAATTTTTTTTCCTTCTCTCCATTGCCTTGCTAATCTCAACAAATTCCTCTCTGATTCTTCTCCGACATGGTCTTCGTGATACAGAAACTTAAAACTATTTGCAGTCCTCCGCATTTGACTTGCTAATTTCTATTTCTGGGCTTTTGCTTGTACCAGTACTTGAATAAAAATGCCCTCCACCTCTTCCTAGTTAATTTTTCTCCTGTTCATCCTTCAAAATCTGATTAAAAACTCACCTTCTACAGGAAGCCTTTCCGGATCGACTTTTCCCTGCCTGTATTTAGGTCAAGTGCACCATATTATGCTAATTTGAACTGAATTCTATAGTATCTTAAACATTTTCTCAAGTCCCTTTCAAAGTTCTTTATTCAACATTGCTTTCCTGGCCCCAAGTGCAGAGCCTTGGATGAAAGTGTTGGAATGACTGGCAGACATTACTCAGGAAACTTCAGGGCTCTGTAGAGAGAAGATTCACTACATGGTACCTGTTGCCTGAGGTTTGGCGTGAACCACTTCATACTTTAAACTAGCTCACATAAGACCCCTGGTTATGTCACTAACTGGTTCTGTGATCTCAGGCACTTATCTTAATTTTCACATCTAAAAATGAGTTTTATAAAGGAACTGCAATATCTTTTCTAGCTTCAGTATAACTTTAAAATATTAATGTAGTAACTGGAGTAATACATTTTTTCCTGAATTGTGTAAGGAAACAGACCATAAATTCTGGAATTTAAGTGTGGAAAAGAAACACTTTATTATAGAAAATGAGGAAAATATTTGACTTTAAAATTCAGGAGAAGCAGTAGGGTCTGGGTATAAATGTAAATTCCCTTATCGCTTCCCTCACAACTGAGATTCAATGTCAAGGATTCATGAAGCTTATATTTAAACAATCAATCTAGGTAATTCTATTATAAGTATTATTACTTGATGTAGGTAGCTCAGGGTAAAGAAAAAGGAGTTGATTTACTAGGTTATAAGGCAAATCAGTGACAAGAGCTAATGTGATTTTCAATCAACAAGAACAATGTTGACTTTATAGACATTTTGGACCTGGTAATTCTTTGTTTTGGAAGGCTGTCCTGTGCACGGTAAAATGTTTATCGGGAGTCCTCGGTCTTTACCCACTAGAAGCCAGTAATACCCTCCATTCATGATAATCAATGTTTCCAGAGTATGTCAAATGTCCCCTGAGGGCAGAATTGCCCTGGTTGAGAAACACAGAACTAGAACATGTTGAAATCCATATAAAGGAGTTGAAATATGTAAAGGATTAAAATATTTCTTGCATTGATTGCATAAAATGTCCAGAGTCTAACAATATTCAAATTTATAAAATATTGTAATGAAAGGAAATAAGCCAATTATATAGTATGTAGAATGGTAAAAGGATTTGGGGGTATGCTTATTTTAAAACTTTATTTTTTGAATTTGAAAAACAGTGAATCCTAATGAGAATTTTTAGTTCTTTCCTCACTTACAGGTCAGGCCAACAGGTCACTGGCTGTCCCTTGGGGTCAGTGGTTGGGTCATACAGCTCTTCCTGCTGACCTCTGGCTCACTGACAGTCTGTTGGAGCAACAATAAGCCACTCTTGCAGTAACTAGAGAAAATGTGTTAAGTTGTGCAGATGGACAGAGCCTGGTCACAAGAGAACTTTTGGGTGGTAGTTACTTATCCACAGTCAATTGAAGCAAGGCAAGCTTAGTCATAAAAATATAAAATAAGCAAAAGTCTCCTCTGCTTTTCTTTACCTTCAATTTAAATAAAATTTGGCTTCTACATCCTTAAAATTGAATAACATAAACTCATGATAATACTTATTATTTGGGGTTGATTATGGCCAATTTCCGAGGCAGTTTTATTTTCTTCTAACAGTTTGCTCTGTTTATAAGCATAACTTAAAATTTTTGTTTGACTTCATTTTACTAATTCAAACATTTCTAAAAATGAACCAAAGAGCTGTTCTTTTCTTCCCTTTAACATTTCACATATGCTCAATTTTCAGGAAGCTCTTATATCAGCAATGGAATTATATTTTTACTTAGACCTTTACTTATTCATGGACACATCTTGACCCTAATTTAAGAAAAAAAAAGTAAATTTCTGTAATAGAACATAAGTTAGAAAAAGCAACATGGATTTTGACGCTTGTGTTTAAACTGAGGTCATGATTTTATTACAGTGTTCCTACCCAAGCATGATGCGTTTTTGGTTCTTTTATTTACATATTCTAAGAGAAATTGATTCAGTCAGTTACAATTTTTTGTTATTTTACACTTTGACCTCTTGGGGAAGTGCATGGTTTTAAATACTTATTTTCTTCTATTTATACTTTGGTAATCAGCTTTATTTCCTACCTTGCTACCAATGTCTTTGTTCTGATTGCCTTGTTGTTTTATGTAGATTATTCTGTTTGTTTCTAATGCCTTCCTTTCATACTCTTGACCTTCTCAGTTAGTTCACAAATATTTCTTCTGTTCCTGAGGATTCCACTCCTCACTTTCAAAATGCTACACTGGTTCCCAATGTTGATTATACACCAAACCTGTAATCATTCCAACCCCAAATTCAGAACCCTGTCTTGTGAGTTTGGAGTACCTAAGTTTGGGGCCTTTTCCTGATCCTTTTCTTCACAATTAATGCTCCCCATAGCTCTTTCTCTTTCAGTCATCTATTCTGTACTGCACACCCTGCTTCATACTATCCAGTTACTTAACTGTTAACCATTGTAGTTCTTTGGAAGAAAGCCCGAGGGAAGCTAGTGCAGTGGAGGGAAGAACCCAACAAAGGATGATGGTGTTGATGGTGAGAGAAGTAGAAGAGGGTTTTCCATCATACTTTAGTGGTCTCATGATGTCTCCATTATAAAGAAAAGTGAGAACTGACTCATTGTATAAATTATATTTTTATTTCCTTAAAAAACTGTCACCAGAATCACCACTATTAGCATTGGAGGCATTTGGTTAGATTGTAGTAAGAGCAACTTGAGTAGTATATTCAAATGAACTTGTGACAGTATCTTTAGGTTTAATTAAAGCCTCATGTACTAGAGAATATACTTTTTATGACATTCTTGCCATTTTCTTTTTTCATGTAGAATGAATCTTATATTTTCTTTTATTTTGTTTCTGTTCATTATCTCCTCTATTTTGGAGTACTATAAGAAATTTTAGCATGTAGTAAAGCTTTTTACTTGATATTTTATAACATTGGAAATCTGTTTTTATGGATTGTTCCACTTACTAGAGTTGCTTTTTTTTTCTTTCAGTTTTATTGAGGTATAGTCAACAAATAAAATTGTAAGATATTTAAAGAGTACATCGTGATGGTTTGTTATCCATATATATCATCATGAACAGGTTTCCTCCTATCTAGTGAAAACAACTACAGTGCTACTTTTAATCATACAATGAAATGTATATTACATCAATACATAATAAAATGCAATAGACTTATGAGAATGTTTTTGGTAGCCAAAGTCTTTATCAAGCAGAGAAACAGTATTTGGGTGTTATAAGAAACTCACATGTTAATATTGGATGTTTATAGGGAGAGCAACTGGGTGTGACAAGGAAAGTTTTCACCATTTGTTCCTTTTGAATTTTGAACCAGGTGATGATATTACCTATTTGAATCATATTCAAACTTTAGAACTTAAGGTATTCTCTTTAAAACTCTGAAGCTTGCTCCCTGTAAAGCCTTCCACAAATCACAGAAGCACAACACCATGTACATACTTCTGTGAATCCACTGATGACATTTAATTCCAGTAATTGTCCATCTTTCTGTCTCCTTTATAGATAGTTTTGAGGGTAAGGCCATGACTCATTCTTCTTTTTATCTGGAGCCCAAGTTTGCTCCTAGAATATTGTACTTCCTTAAATAGGTATTTGTTTAATGACTGAATAAACATCTTGTCTGATGGTCTTTTATGTTTATTCTACATTGCCTTATTACCATTGTGCTGTATATTCAACATGTTTTGAATAAAAGACTATACAGTACAGTGTAACGCAGCTTTTTGATAGTATTTCCTAGAAACTTTTAGTGAGAGCGGGGAGAGTTAGAGGTGTCACTGAAAAAATGCTGTATCTGTTTTTATCATTAGCTTTAAAACACTGCCAATCATAGGAAAGCACACAGATTGGTAAATAACAAGGATCATTCCCCATGCCTCTCCTCCACCTCACCCTGCCAGCTTTAAAACATTTTGATAAGCTGAAACTTTTAAAACTAGTTTCCTCTCTTTCTTTCTTTCTTATTTTAAATGGTCACGACTTTCCATAGGCTAGATACTGCAAAACATTTAAAATACAATATACGCATTGAAAAAAAATCAGAGAACAAATTTTATAGGAGCATATAGGGAAAAGTGATGCACAATTTATTTTTTTCTTTAGTCCAACAGGTGGTTTGTCAACATCCATGTAATTTTATATAGGAGTATTCAGAGGCTTTAGCGCTGTAGATGATGGCATGCCAGTTATGTGCATGCCTTTGGTCCTGTGTGTGCTTTGGTGTCGGGCATGGCACGGCACTCCACGCCACTCGGCAGCAGTGGCCGTGGGACTGTGTACTCAATGCCAACAGGCTGGTTTCTTGTGTCAACAACCACTCCTTCTGGGCAGGAACAGGCAGCTGTACTTGAAAAAGGTGTATTTTTTATATACTACATGGTTGTCTTGTTACCAATAGCCTTCAAAATTCTTACAAGACAGGATTGGTGATTCTAAAATAAATATGAAATAAAATTGCAGCAGTGGTTTTATTTTGCTTCATTTGATTATAACTAATAATATATATTAGGAGCAGCAAGGATATTAAAATGCTTTTGAATTTATTGTCATCTTTCTTTAGGGAAGCTAAAACATATTGTATATACTGTCTTCAATGTTCCCTTGAGGAGTTATGAAATAGTACAGGTGAATATATTGGGGAAACCCCACAGGAAGCACCAGAACTTATTTTGTTGACTAAATTATGGAACAACTTGACTCTCTGCGCTAGACTCTGGAGGTCATCTGTCAAGGATAGTTTCCTAAGCTGAGTTAATTGAAAATGGTCATGATCTTAGTGGAGTACACTCTGGATTTTAGTTGTCTTAATTCGTGTTTTTCAGTTGAGACTTGAGCTTGAAGATATGAGCTTTTAAAAATCCCAGTAATTTTGGTTGAGTCAAAATTCATTTTGTGCACTTTCATCTCAATTTCTTCAAATTCAGGAGCTACACATAAGGCAACTGACTATCAGTTAAAAACCTGAATGTTGGTATAGGATCTTGCACTAGGTCTTGTGCACTTGCCTGCTAGATGCTTTTGCATTCATCAAGCTTAGGTTGAAAATGAAAGAGGGGCTCCAGATGTTATCCCAGGTAGCTAGAATCCACATGCAAAATCATATAAATTTAGAACAGTGACTCCTGACTTTTACTGGGTTGCAGACTGCTTTGAGAATCTAATGAAAGCTACGGTGCCTGTACACAGAAAAAAGTACATATGCAAAATTTTTTGCTTGTAATCTTAGGAGGATCGAAGACTTGCTGGAGTCGAAGTAAGAAGCCTTGATCTGTGGTTCACTGGCAACAAGAACTAGATGAAATAGGGAGAATTTTTGTTTTGTTTCATGCTATTTTCTTGTTTCTGTGTGATTTACAGTTGAAATCCTAAATTATCCTTTTTTTTCCCATTACCCCTTATCTTCTTAAGTCCCCAAACAGGCCCTAGTTTTTGTATCTCTACAGATAAGTTTACTGTAGTTGATGTAACACCAACATAGTATAGATTTGAGGCAATTCCAAAAGGAATTGTCATTGGTGGCAAATTTAGTTGGGAAGCCAAATTTAAAATCACTTATAGATGAATACTCTTCCTACTTTGCTGCTTGACCATTTAGAATTAAACATTTTTAACTAGCTAATTTTGCTAGAATATGACATATAGCTTGCTGTGGTACTCCTCATTTTTTTTTTTTTTTTACAAAGCACACCAGTAGGCATGAAAATAAAAAAAACAAGCCAGCTTTCAGTATTTTAGTTGTCCTCATTCTAGTCCGGGGAGGCCTACTTCAAAAACTGGGTCTCAGAGATCCTTAGCTTTTATCTAGAACAGACAACATGCTTGAGAAAATTCCTTTAGTTTTTTTGTTTCAGTTGACATTGACACACGGGGTCAGACTTGTCCCAAAGCACCATGTCTAAAATGGCTTCCTTTATGTGTTTCTAATTGGGATTCTTTCTCAGGAGGGTCAAATTAGAGCTCCTGAGATTGGAACTACAGCACCAGCAGTTGACAGCACCAGCTCAATTCTACCTCTTGAGACATGTAAGACAGCCACTTAAGAGTCTGTTCCTACAAACTTTTGACAAATGGCCCTACTCTGACTGTGTACCTAATAGACATTTTTTGTTTTTCTTCTGGAGCAGTGCCAAAACCATGGTTTTTCTTAAGCATCTTATTTCTGCTCTGTTCTCTTTGCTTTTCCTTTTTGTTTGCCATGGTTCAGTTTGTTCAAAAGCATTTGCAAATTTTCTTGTTTTTGTATCATTACCTAGCATACTTATGTAATGGTGCCTGGCTTAACCAACCTCCTGGATGTATTAACCTCAGGAAAAATCGTTCTGCTTGGGTGAACAAAACAGAACTTTGAACACCTAAATTGTTCTGTTGGTCTGTTCATGAAGATAATGCATGATAGATTAGGTGATAATAATTTATATTCAGCATTATCACAACCAAAATTAATTGATTAGCAAAGACACCTTCAAAAGATTCAATGATTATCTACCAGGTACCAAGACTTTTTTAGAGATATGTTTAGTGCATTAATTTTAGCCTTATTTCTGTAGCATTTTCATACACAGATTTTCTAAGATTCCATTTTGGGTAATTTTGAAACAGGAAGTTTTTATAAAGATTTTAAATTGCCTTATACATCTGAGTTTAGTTACCGGAATTTAAGTACCTTACGGTGTCCTTTTAGAATCCTGTTGTTTTAAAGCCCGAGAAGTAATTTATGCCTGTGAAAATAGAAGTGATATATTGAAGACAGAGGTATGTGTTGCTTTTCCCCAATAGCCTGAGGGATAACAGGGGAGGTCAGACAACTTAAGTCTGTTTCTCTTTCCTGGGTTCTGTAGTGTTCCTGTAGAAGAAGGAGAGGAATTATTTCTGGAAAGTGGAAATAAGAGGGCCAAGTGAAAAAAAAAATAAGAGTGCCAAGTGACTCTTTAAGTACTGTAAAGTTTAATTAGCTTTATGCTCCCTTGACCAGAGTTGCTTAAAAAGGGAAACTTTAATGTTATGAATATACTTAATATCATAAGCATCTTTCCTGCCTTGCTTTAAATACTCTGAGTGATATCAGAGCTTCCTTTGTGGTCAGCAAGCTCTAAGTATATGGAGAAGGTATCATAGGATCATCTTTTTTCCCCTTGCTAATGATGTATTTGCCAGGCCCTTCTTCTTCCTGTCCACTAAAGAAAGACAGTCTCTAAATGTTAGAAAGGACTTCACCTGATTGAAATCTTGAGAGTAGGGAAGTTAAATTAAACGAGAAACTTTCTGTATGCTTTGCTTCAGTTGACACACTTTGGGATTTTAATTTATCACTTCCTTTTGATTAAAAAGACAAGCTTTCTCTTGAAATTACCTGTTCACATAGAGAACTGGTAAACTTGAAGTGGCTGTTCTTCTAAACACTTATGTTTCATCTAGGAACAGCATTAGGGAATACTGGGCTATATCTAGTCAAGCATCCGATTAAGCGGAAGTCTAGCACCTAGCGTAGAATTTTTAGAATTTTCAGCACAGACAATTCATTATAGTGAATACCTTTTTATGCAGGTCAAGTTAACATTATTTACTGGATAATAACCATTTCTTTAGTCTTAGTTTATGTTGCCTGATGTAATCAGATCAGATCAAAGCTTAGTCATATATCCAGAGCATCTTTAGAAACATAAAAGATTTTTCTAAGAATCAGTGAGAGACTAACCAGTTTTGGAGTAATTGAAAGGTCAAATAATGGTGGTTTGTGTATATCAAGAGTGTGAGATTTTATTTCCAATGCTTCTAGGATTCCTAGGGATAACCTGGAGGACTTCTCGGAACCAGCTGATACTGATTAAATAATTTTTGGTGTTGCTCGATTTTGTTTTTCAGGAAAATTAAGAAATTTTTAAAAATTAGGTTACTGGAGAAAAAATCCTATATCTATCTTACATAAATTACTTCTCCACCAACAAATTTTTGTAAAACAGTAATGCTGAAACTCTAAAGGATATAAAATTTTTTTCTGTGGTTACTCAGTAGTTAATGTCAGTTATATAATTATGAGAGAGCTGATTAAACGAATGCCAGCTAAGTCTAGTGTGTCTTAGAAGAGACAAGAAATGGTCAGCAATTCTAGAAGGTTCTTTGTATTTAGGAAGACATCGTTGATTAGAACCTTTATTTATTTGTAGGTAAATTTCAGTGGGATAGATATGACCTCTAGTAACAGTCATACTTCTTTTATTGAGGGGAAATACACATAAGAAAAAATTAATCATTTTAATTGCATGCAATTCAGTGGTAATATGTACATTCACAATGTGAAAACAATACAATATTTTTTACTGAGCTAAATAAGAATATCTATGACATTCTTAGAAACTACTTATGCCAAGTTAAAAGCCTCTTTAAAATATTTCAAATTTGTCTGTTTGCAGGTCATATCTAATTAATTTTCAACCAACCAAAATAGAAGTCAGGAAAACAGGGATTGATATCTAATAATAACTTTCCCTTGCATTTGCAGAGCTGATACAATTGGAAATATTAAATTAATAAATGAATAGAGAGTATAATTTCCAACTTCAAAGCTTCAGTCAAGGAATATAATCTCAAGGGTAAAACAGTTGCATGATTTTACTTATGTGTGAAATCTAAAAAACAGAACAAATGAACAAATATAACAAAACAGAAACAGACTCATAGATACAGAGAACAAACTGGTGGTTGCCAGTGGGGGTGGGGATGGGTGAAATATATAAAGGGGATTGAGAGGTACAAACTTACAGTTATAAAGTAAGTAAGTCGCGGGGATGTAATGTACAGCATAGAAAATTTAGTCAAGAATATTGTAATAACTTTGTACGGTGACAGATTGTAACTAGACTTATAGTGATGTAATCTAGTGATTACAAACTAGACATTTGTAATGTATAAAAATATTGAATCACTATGTTGTATACCTGAAACTAATATAATATTGTAAGTCAATTATACTTCAATTTTAAAAAAAGGGTAAACAGTTTCACAAGGAATTCAGTGACATTTTGATATGTAGATCATTTTCAGATCTAAAATTATTCAGACAACAGAATGATGAAGAATATGAATGTATATATAATATATTCCAGTATTGAAATTTGTCACTAGACATAAATTGACACTGGTGGTCCCAGTGTCAATTTTAATTCTCATAGAACAGTTGTTTTTCCCACTTTCACTCTAGATGCAGTTTTCCTATCTTACATAACTGTTGATTCTATTAATGATAATAATTATTTTTGAAATACGCTGTTAAAATAAATTAGATAGCTGCAAGAAACTTTTCACCACATCTCTAGACTTCTCCTTTTTTTTCACCCCCTAGACTGAAATAGAACTGCTTGCTATGTAACATCCCTGGGGTTTATCCAAAGTATAAATTCCTATTTCCTTGACAGTTTAGAAATTATGACCACAGTTTTTACTCATCTCATAAGTACCCTTAGGAGGAATTACTTGATTAACTAGACAGGAGAGAACTGCCAAAGACCTTAGAAACTTAAGAAGCCTAATAGATTCTCATTTTAAGAATTGCAATGGGGCTAGACAACTTTTAGAAAAATCACAGAAAAATAGATCAGAATGTGATCATTCATAGTATTGCAATGGCCTCTGTATGGCTTTACTTTCTCTATCTCAAAGTAATAGTAACCAGTTTTTTGGAAGTAGCCTAGATAAATTAGAGACTGTGTGTGTGTGTGTGTGTGTGTGTGTGTGTGTGTGTTTACGTTACATGTTCATTAGACATTCATATAAAATTATTTCCAGGAAGCAATCAATCCAGAAACTTTCATTAAGTGTGAAAACCAGAAACGGCCTCTTGATCATTTATATGTTTCTACATTATCATCCATCTAATCCCATACAGCAACCAGCTATTATATGCTTCACATCATTTTTCATAAATATATATATTATATCCATTTAAAAAAATCCTAATTATTTAAGAAGGAAGCTACAAATAAAATAAAATATATGTAGCGCTGAGCCAGGTATTTCACAATGATCTCAATTCAATGTCCGTATTGATGTCGGCTTTTCTGTGTTTTGTAGACTCATTTATATTTAGCAACTCCCAACCTCAGTGACATAACATATATTATCCTTATGGCTTACAGTCAGAACTGTGTATGTTGCCAGTGTCATAATTTTTAGGTTGTAAATTCCCATGGGCAGAGATTATATTTTATTAATGTTATTTAAAATCACTCAGTGCATAGCACTGCCATGCACTTCAGTAGGCTCAATTAATATTAATTGATGAACATCTAAGAATAGTGTAGTTTTCCATGTATTTACTTAATTGCTGAAATTTAATATACATTAAATTATTAATAATTTTCAACTTTTCTTTCTTTTTTTTAAAATTAATGAATTTATTTATTTTTGACTGTGTTGGGCCTTCGTTGCTGCGCACGGGCTTTCTCTAGTTATGGTGAGCAGGGGCTACTCTTCATTGCAGCGTGTGGGCTTCTCACTGGGGTAGCTTCTCTTGTTGCAGAGCATGGGCTCTAGGCGCATGGACTTCAGTAGTTGTGGCATGTGGGCTCAGTAGTTGTGGCTCACGGGCTCTAGAGTGCAGGCTCAGTAGTTGTGGCGCACGGGCTTAGTTGCTCCGTGGCATGTGGGATCTCCCGGACCAGGGCTCGAACCCAGGTCCCCCTGCACTGGCAGGCATATTCTTAACCACTGCGCCACCAGGGAAGTTCCTCAACTTTTCTTTAATGATGGCAAATGATCCAGTAGGAAATCATTTCTGAAATGACTCTTGACCATTGACAGTTAATGGATTCATTGCCAAAGTGATTAGATTCCACATTTATAGGATGCTTTCTGTATACAAGCACTCTGCTGGAAAGTATGGCTGTAAAACTAAATAGGCAGCTCACAAGTTTGGAGTGTATATGGAAGTTGAGATTAAAGGTATTTCAGAGAGGCAGATACGATGATATAATGTGCTGTGATAAGAAACTGTTGTGGAGGAGTAATTGATTTATTTTGTGTGCTTTTGGAGAAAGATTTCAAAGAGGAGATGAAGTGAAGACGTAAGAAAATGTGCAAGATAGAGGAGGGGGAGAATAAAAGTGGGTGGGCCAAGAGACTGAGAAGCATAAACTAAGACATGGAGGCGTAATCTTGTGCAATGGTGAAGATGGGTGCAGGTCCACCCTAAAATGTGGGTGGAGGAGGGGCTGCAGAGGAAACTGGTCAGAGTGTGAAAAGTCATTGAATACCATGCTACAGGGGGATGATGGGGAGCCACCAGAGCTTGGAAAGCAAGGGAATGACAAGATCAAAACTGTGGAGAAGTAATTATTGCAACAGTACGGAGGATGCATTGGAACTGAGTAAGACTGATGCAGGGAGATAGATGATGAGCTCCTGGGAAGAGCAAGGACCAGTGTGAATGGAGACCAAGTGACAGACTCAGGACACATTTTATTAGTGGTGACAGATGAATAGGCATCGATGAGACTTTCATTTTTTCTGATTTGGGCACCTGGCAAGATGGTAGAATGGATATTTGCTTTGAATAAATTGATTTTTGAAGTTCTTTTATAAAGGTAAGAATAAGCTATTCTTTTCACATGTTAAGTAATACTTGAAATTAATTGCAAAATATGTATAAGTAATATCAACCTCTGCTAGAATTTTAAAATATTGTCATTAAATCTTATTTCTGTAAGTTTAATTCTTTATCTGGAAAATCATGTGGCTTGGGTTAAGAATTAAATGATCATTAATCAGTTAATCATTAAGATTTGCTAAAGTTCTAAATTCTGTGACTATAAATTTCTGTTGGTCTAGTTTATTTGAACTGAAACATTCCCAGAGTAGGGCAATAATAGTAAGACACTGGTATGAAATTCAAATTCTTTACATTTCCTGATACCTTATCTCTATAATATTTATTTTCACTTTACACTCCCCAGACCCTTTTCAAACAGCCTAGGAAGTAAGGAAGCTTGTCCTAACAACCAGTGTAAAAAGGATTAATCTTTCCTGACCTCTGTTAAAGAAAAAATTATTCATGACACAGTTAAAGAACAGTAAGGCAGACTTTGTTCAGGGAACAATTGAGATATAGGTATAAGGACCACTACAATGGAGTTTTGCAGTGGGGGAGAGAGATTGGAGTCAACTCTAAATACAACAAGGAAAAGCGGGGACTTGTAGCCAAGGAGTAGGCTGGGGGTCAGCAGATGGAAAGTACTAAGAGGAAGCCTCAGGCTTAAGAGGAGTTCTGGCTAAACTGAACTAACAGGATTATTGCTGAAAGGTGGGCTTGAGTGATCACACATCACCTGGTGGATCAGACATTGAAGGTGATCGGATACAGAGGACGGGGGATTCTGGCTAAACCAACTTAGCAAGACTCTCACTAAAATTGAACAATGCAGAGAAGAACATGGGAGCCCCAAAGTCGAGGGCTAGTTGAAACAGAGATCAGAAGAGCTTGACTTAAGTTTGGTCATGAAGAGAATCTTTGTCAACTCTTAGCTCAGAGATCTGTCACCTCTTAGCTCAGTAGGTCTGCTATCTACTACGATAAAAATAACTTCTCTCAACGTGGGTAATCTTTCAAGTGGTCCATTAATAGAGGCAACACATTCTCATTTTTAAGACTGACTTTTAAATATACAAATGGAAATACTATTGTATTTTCAATGGGTTATCAGTACAGATACAAAATAGGATGAATTGGGCAGGGGAAGGGGCAGAATCCCTGATTGCAAATACTTTCTGCAAGAAAACACTTGACAGGCAGTTTCTCCTTAACCAGCTTTCCTGGCCCAGCGTTCAGAGGAGTGAGCAGTTCCCTTGGGGTCATGTACAGGCTCACAGTAAGCAAAGTGAAGCCTCTTTTTCTAGTGTTAGTGGGTCTTTGATGGGGAAGCCCTGAGCCTCAAGTCAGGTGTCCTTAGGTTGAAAAAGAGGACTGGATTTCACTGATTTAGTGTTAATCTGCGAGTATGTTTGCAATTTAAAAGTCTGCATCTAAATTCTGTTAATCATTGGGCATTTAAAATTGAATAACAAGAAGACATGTTGACTCGAATTACTATTAGGAAAATGCAGGCAAGAAATGCAAATGTTGCCAAGGATCTCTAAGTTATTTTACCGCTTCTCTTGCCATGGCCTACACTAAGAAGAGAATACTGTGATCCTGTCTAGGGCCACACAGTTTAGGGTTTAACACAACTTTCATGGTCCTCATTCTAATCTGTGTCAGGCCCCTGTGAAGTTCTTTGTTTCCGGTATATACACAGGTTTGGTCTGAAGACATTAACAGATTCCAGAGACACTTTGGCTCAAGCTTCTTAAGCCCAGTAGTTATACAAGTATAAAATTTGGAGGTCATTAATTGCAATGAAATAATGGGAAATGAGAAAAGGAAACTCCATATTCTGCAAGAGTGGAAACCCACTTCTCTGTGTTGAAGGGAAATTGCTGCAGGGGGACATGGACTGCATCACGGCTGCCTCTTGACAGCTTCACCTTGGAGAGACACAAATTAAATCCTTTCAGTTGCTGTTTTGAAGCTAAAAGTGTTTGACCGGTTCAGCCCCTGAATGGTGTTTAAGGAATAAAGAGAAAAGAGCAGGAAGTTCTAATTGGCAAATTACTCCTTGTTATTTAGTTTGGCTTCCAAGTTGGAAATTCCAATAATGAGGAGCTTTGTGGGACTTGCCCTTGAGCAGGACCAGGGGGCTTTTTGTTCAATTACTATTTAATGTGAAGATACTCAGAAACATATTGTAGCATTTAAGCCATCACTTTCTATTATACAAATATTGTCATATAATGATTTTTAAATCTCTCTCCATGGATGCTTTTATGATTCCGAACCATCTATGCGAAGTGTAAATTGCAAAGAAGACATAAATAGATTTTTCTTGTTATGTGGTATTTATTAGGGGTGTTATTACTTATCTCAAAATGTTAGAAAATATATGTTTACTTAACAGTTGTCTTAACTTCTTCATCATGGTTATTCTAATCCTGATTAGAAAAAAAAACTCAAAAGATTTTTTTTTAAGTCATTCTAAACTGACTTTACAGCAAGGTAAACATAAAAATTTCTGAATATTAGTGAATAATTTATTTTGATTGCTTACTTAAGTTACAGAAGATTTTTTGGCATTAATTTTGACTTACACAATTAAATTTTTTTGAAAAGGGTTTCAATTTGCAGAATTAGCTTACAGACTAATTAGTATTACTGTAGAATGGAGGGCTCTTTCATATTTGGAAGTATATCATAGTGGTTTAAAAGAATATTTTTCACTTTCTACCTTGATGGTACCTCTGAACTTCAATATTTGACCTTGTCAAAAGTTATAAAAGAAATGACTAATGATGATTAGAGTTTTGCTCAATGAAAGCAATTTTAAGAATAGATGATTATGTGTAATTTTTCAATAAACTTCACAGAATATGGCTACATCATTTATATAAACTAAGTTTAGTTGAACACTTCTGTTTACTTTTATTGCATAGATAGGGTTGTTGGCTTTTAGAAAAGAAAGAGACCTTTCCTTTCTTGATTATTGGAATTTTCCATATTCACTTCACAGTTTGTTACTTGGCTAAAGGATTTTATGACATCAATATTGCTTGAAACAGCCATACAGTTGAAATGACTGCGATTAATTATCAGTTTCCTTTTTACAATTAAATGTCTCACACAGGAACAATTCATATAATGCTTTTGGAAATGCTAATGGTTCCTGAGGTACTAACCTTGCTTTGTTTCTGAATACTCACAAAGTTGTGTCTCCCCGAGTGGGCCACGGACTTATCCTGTGTTGTGAAGTGCTACGCAGAGGTGTCAGGCTGGTAAATGGAATAGTTTTCTGATGAGATGTGAGTCTGAAATTTTTTTCCCAAATGTGTTTGGCTTCACTGATCAAAAAGAATGCATTTTTTTTTCTTTCCAGTATTTTAATTTCTCTAAATTGGAGCTTATATTTGAAAGCTGTGAGAACAATTGAAAATGCTTCCACATGTGGCTCCATCTTTGAGATTCATGTAGGACAAACTTAGCTATTGATTAATGGGTTGAGCTCTTTCAATCTGATGAAAAATTATACTAAGCACTCTACAGATTGTTTTGAGAGCCTATTAAATTTGGAGTAGCGTAACGACTTGCAATTTGGGAGCTGATGCCGAAGAGGAAGGTGCCATGTCACTGAAGTGTATGTATGACTCGCAGAGCAGATCAAATTGTTTCCTATAATCTGATGGAGTAGAATGTGATTAGCCTTCCCTTTTACAGTCCCTTTAGATGACCTGCTTTTTTGGTAGTTGGGAACGGATTGGAAGGGCATCAGACTTTAGGTGGGGAAATGATTGGGAGGGTATTGCCAGTGAGCTAGGTTGGAGATGATAGAGGTCTAAATGAAGACAGTGAGCCAGTGGACCTGAAGAGGAAGGGGGAAGTTCTATAGTTTTTAAGAAATTAATCAGGCTGACTGTTGACATTAATTTGAGTAGTGAGGTGGAAGTTTTATATAGGATACTGAACTTTAGAACTAGAATTTTGTAGCAGAAATTGTTACTTGTTTAAATGTTTATTTTCGTGGATGGTTCTAGGTTATCCTTTCAGCCTTATTGTGACAGCTTACAGAATGTCTAAAATTGCAAATAGGGACGTTTATTGTTCTTTCCTGCTTAAAACCCTTTAACATATTCTCATTCCATTAGGTTAATGCTCAACCCAATTTTTTTCATGGTATATTAGCTATCTACTGCTGTGTTAGCAAGTTACTCCAAAACTTAGTGGCTAGAAGGGACACACATTTATTATCTCACAGTTTCTCTGGGTCAGGTGTCAAGGAGTGACTTCATGATCTCTCACAAAGCTGCAGTCAAGGTGTCAGCTAGGGCTGCAGTCATCTCAAGGCACAACTTGGGGAGAATTTGCTTCCAGACTCACTCATGTGAACCTCAAAGGACATGTGGGCCTCTCCAAAGGACTGCCTCATGACATGGCACTTGGCTTCCCCCAGAGTGAGAGATGGATGAGTGATCCAGAAGGAGAGGCAACACCTAAAACAGAAGCCACAGTCTTTTTATAACCTAGTCTTGGAAGTGACAGCCCATCACTTTTGCTGTTCAGGCATATCTCATTGTATTGTGCTTCAAGATATTTTGTTTTTCACAAACTGAAGGTTTGTGGCAACCCTGCATCAAGCAAGTCTATCAGCACCATTTTTCCAACAGCATTTGCTTACTTTATGTCTCTGTGTCACATTTTGGTAATTCTTGCAATATTTCAAACCCTCCACCAGCAAAAAGATTACGACTCCCTGAAGGCCCAGATGATGGTTAGTGTTTTTTTTAGAAATAAACTATTTTAAAATTAAGTTATATACATTGTTTTTTTGACGTAATGCTATTGCACACTTAATACACTACAGTATAATGTAAACATAACTTTTACATATGCTGAGAAACCAAAATTTTGTGTGATTTGCTTTATTGTGTATTCGCTTTATTGAGGTGGTCTGGAACCGAACATGCAGTATCTTTGAGCTATGCCTGTACACTCTTCATTAGGAGTGAGGCAATAATCCAGCCCACGCTCCAGAACTAAAGGTTACACAAGCTGGGGATCTTTCTGGCTTTCTCAGAGGCCGCCTACAACACGTGGCTTACATCATCTGGACCCTAACTACCCAGCTCTCCAGTTTCATGCCTTGCCAGGTTTCCATTCACACGAGACTCCAGCCAAATCAAACTTCCTTCAGCTCCTGAAATGCTCCATGCTCTCTTTTGCCTGCAGACTTTCTTCTCTTCACTTGACTAACTCACTTGTGTCCTGTAGATTCCAGCTCAAGTACACTTCCTCAGGAAACATTTCCTGATTATTTATTCTCACTCCCCCAAATTAAACTAAAAATTCTTGCTCCTTCTTCAATTTTAGCATGTGTCAGACTTTAAGATTACTGCTTTACAAATTTTATTGCCTTTTATGCCAACTGTAAGCTATATCCCTAACACTAGGACTTCTGCCTGGCACAATACTAGATGCTTATTAATATTTGTTGAATGAATAGCTGAATGAATACCAAGATGCATAATATATGGTCAGTGTAATCAACAAGCTTATGGTGCCATATATATGGATCTCTCAGAGAGCCACTATGTGTAACTTCCTCTGAATATACTTTACTGAGGAACGTCTCAATTTTGTTGCTTAAAAAAAAAGCCAGTTTCTATTTTATATAACTTTATTCTATTTTCTCCTCTCATTTTTATAACCTACTATGTAGACCTATGCTGCAGATTAAATTTGGAGTTTAGAGGGTAAGATTAAGGGGGAAAAAGCTTCATTTAAGCAAAACTTCAATTGTTTGGCAGAAACCAGTCCTTGTTTTGATTTAAACTGTCCTCACTTGTTTTCAAAGTTGATAGCCAGGTTATGCTAAGAATCGAGAAGATTTTAGTTGGAGTGTACTTGCTTTCAATCTAGGTGGAGTCTTCTTAAGTGGTTTTAGAATTTTTGCATTGAAAAAGTGGACATAATAGTTTGTATTTCCTGGCTTCACAATTGGGGAAACTTTATGTGATTATGCATTTCTTTTCTAATTAAAAAAATGAGGTGTCTGTGAACTTAGTATGATTTTAGGCAGCCTCTCTGCTAATGGGTGGAGTTGTGTTCCCGTCTTGCTAGTTGTTTGGCATGGGGTGTCCAGCACTGGAGCTTGCTTGTCATTCAGTGGAGCTGGGTCGTAGTGTTGAGATGGAGATCTCTGAGAGAGCTCGTGCTGACTGATATTACATGGGGCCGGAAGGTCTCTGGTGGTCCAATATCCTAGCTCTCCCACCTCAGAGGCTCAGGTCTGACACCTGGCTGCAGCACCAAGACCCTGTCACCACACGGCTCTGATGATTTTGACAGCCTCAGTACTTCAATGCTTAATTCTTCTTTAAAAAATGACATTGCCTGGAGGATGGGCAAGTCAGAAAGGAATAAGGTTTCTGGCCCTTGGATGGTGGCCGACTGGGGATCGGGGCTCCACAGCTCTGACTCAGTGGTTGGCATAGCCGCCCTGGGAGCTTTGGGGCATTGGTTCTGGAAGGAGAGAGATTTGTGGTCCGCACTTGCACAATTCACTGTGGGAACTATGAACCTGCAGCCTGCGAAAAGGAGACCCAAAACACAGTTAGTTAAGCAAAATGAGAAGACAGAGAAATACACAGCAGATGAAGGAGCAAAGTAAAAACCCACCAGACCAAACAAATGAAGAGGAAATAGGCAGTCTACCTGAAAAAGAATTCAGAGTAATGATAATAAAGATGATCCAAAATCTTGGAAATAGAATGGAGAAAATACAAGAAACGTTTAACAAGGACATAGAAGAACAAAAGAGCAAACAAACAATGATGAATGACACAATAAATGAAATTAAAAATTCTCTAGAAGGAATCAATAGCAGAATAACTGAGGCAGAAGAACGGATAAGTGACCTGGAAGATAAAATAGTGGAAATAACGACCACAGAGCAGAATAAAGATAAAAGAATGAAAAGAATTGAGGACAGTCTCAGAGACCTCTGGGACAACATTAAACGCACTAACATTTGAATTATAGGAGTCCCAGAATAGAAGGGAAAAAGAAAGGGACTGAGAAAATATTTGAAAATATTATAGTTGAAATCTTCCCTAATATGGGAAAGGAAATAGTCAACCAAGTCCAGGAAGCACAGAGAGTCCCATACAGGATAAATCCAAGGAAAAACATGCCAAGACACATATTAATTGAACTATGGAAAATTAAATATGAAGAAAAAAATATTAAAAGCAGCAAGGGAAAAGCAACAAATGATATACAAGGGAATCCCCATAAGATTAACAGCTGATCTTTCAGCAGAAACTCTGCAAGCCAGAAGAGAGTGGCAAGAAATATTTAAAGTGACAAAAGGGAAAAACCTACAACCAAGATTACTCTACCCAGCAAGGATCTCATTCAGATTTGATGGAGAAATTAAAACCTTTACAGACAAGTAAAAGCTAAGAGAATTCAGCACCACCAAACCAGATTTGCAACAAATGCTAAAGGAACTTCTCTAGGCAGGAAACACAAGAGAAGAAAAAGACCTGCAAAAACAAACCTAAAACAATAAAGAAAATGGAATAGGAACATACATATCCATAATTACCTTAAATGTAAATGGATTAAATGCTCCAGCTAAAAGACATAGACTGGCTGAATAGATACAAAAACAAGACCCATATATATGCTGTCACTTCAGACCTAGGGGCACATACAGACTGAAAGTGAAGGGATGGAAAAAGATATTCCATGCACATGGAAATCAGAAGAAAGCTGGAGTAGCAATTCTCATATCAGACAACATAGACTTTAAAATAAAGACTATTACAAGAGACAAAGAAGGACACTACTTAATGAGCAAGGGATCAATCCAAGAAGAAGATATAACAATTGTAAATATTTATGGACCCAACATAAGAGCACCTCAATACACAAGGCAAATGCTAACAGCCATAAAAGGAGAAATCGACAGTAACACAATCATAGTAGGGGACTTTAACACCCCACTTTCACCAATGGACAGATCATCCAAAATGCAAATAAATAAGGAAACACAAGCTTTAAATGACACATTAAACAAGATGGACTTAATTGATATTTATAAGACATGCCATCCAAATACAACAGAATACACTTTCTACTCAAGTGCTCATGGAACATTCTCCAGGATAGATCATATCTTGGGTCACAAATCAAGCCTCAGTAAATTTGAGAAAATTGAAATCGTATCAAGTATCTTTTCCAACCACAATGCTATGAGACCAGATATCAGTTACAGGGAAAAAAATACAAACACATGGAGGCTAAACAATACACTACTAAATAACCATGTGATCACTGAAGAAATCAAAGAGGAAACCAAAAAATACCTAGAAACAAATGACAATGAAAACACAATGACCCAAAACCTATGGGATGCAGTAAAAACAGTTCTAAAGGGGAAGTTTATAGCAATACAATCCTACCTCAAGAAGTAAGAAGCATCTCAAATAAACAATCTAACCTTACACCTAAAGCAATTAGGGAAAGAATAACAAAAAAACCCCTCAGAGTTAGCAGAAGTAGAGAAATCATAAAAATCAGATCAGAAATAAAAGAAAAAGAAATGAAGGAAACAATAGCAAAGATCAATAAAACTAAAGCTGGTTCTTTGAGAAGATAAACAAAATTGATAAACCATTATCCAGATTCATCAAGCAAAACGGGAGAAGACTCAAATCAACAGAGTTAGAAATGAAAAGGAAGAAGTAACAACTGACACTACAGAAATACAAAGGATCATGAGAGATTACTACAAGCAACTCTATGCCAATAAAATGGGCAACCTGGAAGAAATGGACAAATTCTCAGAAAAGCACAACCTTCTGAGAGTGAACCAGGAAGAAACAGAAAATATAAACAGACCAATCACAAACACTGAACTTGAAGCTGTGATTAAAAATCTTCCAACAAACAAAAGCCCAGGACCAGATGGCTACACAGGTGAATTCTATCAAACATTTAGAAAAGAGCTAACGCCTATGCTTCTCAAACTCTTCCAAACTATAGCAGAGGGAGGAACACTCCCAAACTCATTCTATGAGGACACCAACACCCTGATACCAAAACCAAACAAAGATGCCACAAATAAAGAAAACTACAGGCCAATATTGTTGATGAACATAGACGCAAAATTCCTCAACAAAATACTAGCAAACAGAATCCAACAGCACAAGGATCATACACCATGGTCAAGTGGGGTTTATCCCAGGAATGCAAGGATTCTTCAATATATGCAAGTCAATCAATGTGATACACCATATTAACAAATTGAAGGATAAAAACCGTATGATAATCTCAATAGATGCAGAAAAAGCTTTTGACAAAATTCAACACTGATTTATGATAAAAACCCTCCAGAAAGTAGGCATGGAGGGAACTTACCTCAACATAATAAAGGCCATATATGACAAACCCACAGCCAACATCGTTTTCAATGGTGAAAGACTGAAACCATTTCCACTAAAATCAGGAACAAGACAAGGTTGCCCACTCTCACTACTATTATTCAACATAGTTTTGGAAGTTTTAGCCACAGCAATCAGAGAAGAAAAAGAAGTAAGAGGAATCCAAACTGGAAAAGAAAAAGTAAAACTGTCACTGTTTGCAGATGACATGATACTATACATAGAGAATCCTAAAGATGCTACCAGAAAACTACTAGAGCTAAACAACAATTTGGTAAAGTAGCAGGATACAAAATTAATGTACAGAAATCTCTTGCATTCCTATATACTAATGATGAAACACTCCCATTTACCATTGCAACAAAAAGAATAAAATACCTGGGAATAAACCTACCTAAGGAGACAAAGACCTGTATGCAGAAAAGTATAAGACACTGATGAAAGAAATTAAAGATGATACAAACAGATGGAGAGATATACTATGCTCTTGGACTGGAAGAATCAACATTGTGAAAATGACTATACTACCCAAAGCAATCTACAGATTCAATGCAATCCCTATCAAACTACGAATGGCATTTTTCACAGAACTAGAACAAAAAATTTTACAATTTGTATGGAAACACAAAGGACCCCAAATAGCCAAAGCAATCTTGAGAAAGAAAAACGGAGCTGGAGGAATCAGGCTGCCTGACTTCAGACTATACTACAAAGCTACAGTAATCAAGACAGTATGGTGCTGGCACAAAAACAGAAATATAGATCAATGGAACAGGATAGAAAGCCCAGAGATAAACCCACGCACATATGGTCACCTTATCTTTGATAAAGGAAGCAAGAATATACAATGGAGAAAAGACAGCATCTTCTCTAAGTGGTGCTGAGAAAACTGGACAGCTACATGTAAAAGAATGAAATTAGAACACTCTCTAATACCATACACAAAAATAAACTCCAAATGGATTAAAGATCTAAATGTAAGGCCAGACACTATAAAACTCTTAGAGGAAAAGACAGGAAGAACACTCTATGACATAAATCACAGCAAGATCCTTTTTTGACCCACCTAGAGAAGTGGAAATAGAAGCAAAAATAAACAAATGGGACCTAATTAAATTTAAAAGCTTTTGCATAGCAAAGGAGACCATAAACAAGAGAAAAAGACAACCCTCAGAATGGGACAAAATATTTGCAAACAAAGCAACTGACAAAGGATTAATCTCCAAAATATACATGCAGCTCATGCAGCTCAATATCAATCCAAAAATGCACAAAAGACCTAAACAGACATTTCTCCAAAGAAGATATACAGATTGCCAACAAACGCATGAAAGGATGCTCAACATCACTAATCTTTAGAGAAATGTAAATGAAAACTACAATGAGATATCACCTCACACCAGTCAGAATGGCCATCATTAAAAAAATCTACAATCACTGCTGGAGATTGTGTTGAGAAAAGGGAACCCTCTTGCACTGGTGGTGGGAATGTAAATTGATACAGCCACTATGGAGAACAGCATGGAAGTTCCTTAAAAAACTAAAAGTAGAACTACCATATGACCCAGCAATCCTACTACTGGGCACATACCCTGAGAAAACCATAATTCAAAAAGAGTCATTGTACCACAATGCTCATTGCAGCTCTATTTACAGTAGCCAGGACATGGAAGCAACCTAAGTGTCCATCGACGGAAGATGTGGAACATATATACAATGGAATATTACTCAACCATAATGAGTAATGAAATTTAGTTATTTGTAGTGAGGTGGATGGAACTAGAGGTTGTCATACAGAGTGAAGTAAGTCAGAAAGAGAAAAACAAATATTGTATGCTAACACGTATATATGGAATCTGAAAAAAAAAAAAAAAGCGTTCTGAAGAACCTAGGGCCAGGACAGGAGTAAAGATGCAGACGTAGACAATGAACTTGAGGACGTGGGGCGGGGTAAGTTTAAGCTGGGTCAAAGTGAGAGAGTGACATTGACATATATACACTACGAAATTTAAAATAGGTAGCTAGTGGGAAGCAGCCGCATAGCACAGGGAGATCAGCTTGATGCTTTGTGACCACCTAGAGGGGTGGGATAGGGAGGGTGGGAGGGAGACGCAAGAGGGAGGGGATATGGGGATATATGTATATGTATAGCTGATTCACTTTGTTATACAGCAGAAACTAACACACCATTGTAAAGCAATTATACTCCAATAAAGATGTGAAAAAAATAAAAACAAAGAAAGAAAATGAGAACAATTTCTTTTTAGTGAGTAAACACAATAAAGAAGCAGTGCAGCAAGGAAGAATTAATGTATTCTAACTTCTCAAAGAGTAGGCTCTTTGTGCCTTAGTCATTTCCTCAATTCCTACTCACTCCTCAGTCTCATATAACCTGTCTCTTACCTCTAAGTCTCCAAGGAATTTCTTCTGGCAAAGCTCAGGATACCAGCTTACTGCCCAAAGCAGGGGACTCCAGATGCTTATCTAGTTGAACTATTCTACTGCATTGCACTCTTGATCACCACCATTCTTTTAAAATTAATTAATTAATTAATTATTTTTGGCTGTGTTGGGTCTTAGTTTCTGTGCGAGGGCTTTCTCCAGTTGCGGCGAGCGGGGGCAACTCTTCATTGCGGTGCACAGGCCTCTCACTGTCGCGGCCTCTCATTGCAGAGCATAGGCTCCAGACGCACAGGCTCAGTAGTTGTGGCTCACAGGCCCAGTTGCTCCGCGGCATGTGGGATCCTCCCAGACCAGGGCTCGAACCCGTGTCCCCTGCATTGGCAGACAGACTCTCAACCACTGTGCTACCAGGGAAGGGAAGCCCCTCACCACTTATTTCTGAAACTCTTCTTACTTGGTGGTTTCAGAAGAGCCCCTCCAGGTGACAGTGGTGGTCCTCTTCCTCCTTCTTTTTTTCCTTTTTCTTCTTCACTTTTTTTTTTTCCTTGCAATTTCTTGTTTGCTGTCTTCTGGAGCTCCTCATTGCCCACTCCCTAAGGAGGACTCTACAGGTTCTCTTGGGTCTATTTTGACCCTCCATTTCTTCTTGGTCTACAAGAAATTCCTTTACTTGTATTTTAGCTGTCATTTATATCCTGATGACTTCAAGTCTACAGCTGCGATTTCTTCCCCACTTCTCAGACTGTTACTTCCAACCTCTGTTGACCTTTCTACCCAAATGTTCTGCAAGCACTTAAGACTAAACTTGCTTCTTCTTTGCACCCTCTTGCTTAGCTCAGTTGATGGCTCTGTCATATGCATCCAGTTCACACAATGATTCTAGACTTTAGAGTCCACTCTTCCATGAACTTATTTAATTACTAAGTCCCGGTGATTTTACCTTCTAAATGGTTTATGGTTTTCAACATTTTTCTTCTCCAAACACCTGAGAGCTATGACACACTTATAGATGTCATTAATAATAGGTCATGATGTCAGTGATTCTCACTGGAAATAGGGGTGCACTCCTTAGGAAAAATCCTTAGAGGGAGTGGAGGGGCCATGGCTAGTTTGAAACAAGCCTCTACATGGTTCTAATAGACTCCAGAGATTGAGAACTGCTGTGCTAAGCATGGTGGGAATGAGATGCTCTCTTGCTAGAAAATGCTAATGTTTTAGTTGAAGCCCTTATCAGCTCTACTTGATGACTGGAATATCATTTCACCTTCAGTCTAATCTATCTTTTACATAGTTGCCAGAGTAATTATCTAATATAAAAACCTATTATCTTCACTTAAGACTTTTAAAGGCTCACCATTATCCGTAAGAAAAAGTTCAAAAACAAGTTCTACCATCTGGCCTCTGTCTTCCTTTCCAGCTCTCTGCCTTTCATCTAATCCACAGCCCCATGGAACTTGTCCTTTCTGAACATCCCCTTCTTTTTCTCATCTTCCTGCTTCCCTCTGTCTGAGGTATTCTTCTCTTTCTTTTTTATTTGGTTGACAGTTGTTCATCATTTAATACTCATTTCTTTCAAGAAACATTTCCTGACCCACATCCCTCTCCCCACAGTCCTCACAAGATCAATGTGTTCCGTGTGTTCAAAGTGTGCACATAGAATTTCGTGAAAATTGAAATCATTGCACATGCATGTGTTTACTATTATTATCTGTTTTTATTTTTTTTCCATTGACTGAGGGTTTTTTCGAGGTTGAGGACCATGTCTTATTCATCTTTATCTCTAGTGTCTATATGGTAAATATTTCTGTATTTCATAAATGTTTGTTGACGGAAAAGGTGAATTAATAGATTTAAGCTGTTTATCCATTCTTTCACTTAAAACTTTTTATTGCATATCTACTGTGTGCCAATCATCACTTTGTACACAGATTGCTATAGTAATAATTTTTTTAAAATGTAAAAAATTCCTATTCCCATAGGTCTTATATTATTTTGCGAATACGGGTTGATACAATAGCCATTGATAGTTACATGAACATTTTGATAAGAAGAGACTTTTTTGATAAACATTAAAGAAGTTAGACTCTTTCTTGGTGAATAATTGAATCTCTGCTTAGTATTTTCTTAATTTGTTCTTAGGGTATTTCTTCCTCCAACATTTCCTCATGGGCAAACATTTATTAGGTAGAGTTATGAAAAAAAAACCCCTGTAAGTCATAATAGTAAATACTAAAAAGTACTGGACAGTAGTAAAAAGTAATATTAAAATAGGATCTAGTGTTTCAGTTAAATTTTAACCTCTGTTACTTGGGTCACAGGAGCAAACCTTTCTTTAATGTCATATAATTACAAAATGTGTTATTTCTCCAACACCTGCACAAATTAAAATTGTAAAGTTAGTTTCCTTACAGATATTTCATACTAAATATCATGTCAATAAAGAGAGGAATTATATCTTATCTTTGAAACTGGGAGTGTAGAATAGACCTGTTGATAGGTCCATGGCTCTAGTCTAATGGTAGTAGATGCTTTACTAATTAATATTATAAATGGGCTCTTTATTAAAAGAGCCACAGTGAATATAGTCATTTTCAGGAGGAAAAAGTCAGGTTCACAAATGAAGTATTTAATTAGGACAAATGTAAATGAACATGTAACACTAATGCTCCTATTTTTGTGGCATGGTATATCACCATGAATTAATCCTCACAGCTCTAAATACTACTATGCAGTATTTTCAGCTGAAAAAGTGAAAACAGAATGTATTTCCACAAAGTAATGGCAGACCCTGGAAGGTTTAAAGAATTATGTTATTAGAAGAGGATTTGAATGTTATTGTTTCAAATCTTATGTCTCCTAAAAATGAAAAAAAAAACCAAAACTGTACCATTGATTCCTTATTTTCAGAGGATAATGCATAACCCCCCAAAACACACTCCAATATATCAAAACCTTTATTTTGGCTCAATAGGTTTTCCTAATAGCTGAGCAAAATTTCTTCTTTTACTTTAAAACATAGTTTCTAGGGTTAAATTAATGTTGCGATATAATTTACTTAAAATGTGGTTATTGAATCAAATTACTAAACTTTTTGAGATCTTATTTAAATTAAAACTCTTTTACATATTGTCAAGAATGAAAGTGGGCTGGGAGTTCCCTGAGGGTCCAGTGGTTATGACTCGGCTCTTTCACTGCCAGGGCCCGGGTTCAATCCCTGGTCGGAGGGGGTGTGGGGAAGAATGAAAGTGGGTAATAGCAAATCTGAGATAAGACCCTTATTTCATACCTACCCATCATGGCCGATCTGGCAGTATTAGGTTCCAAGAAGTTAGTTCTTCAAAGGGTGTTGCAAGTAGCCTTTTTGAAAACTTTTCTTGAGAATCTGGGAGCAAAATTGCAATAAGAAACTAAAACTATGTATGGAGAGAGACTCTAGACTATTTAAAGTCTAATGGCTTTTCCTGCCTGATGTACTGCTGCTCAAATAAGCACCAACCACTGTTTATCTCACTACCACTGTTTATTGATGCATTTGTAAACTAGCCATCCCTCTATCCCCGTTCATTTTTCTTTTCAAATCCAATATTTTTAATCTTAAAACCTCACTGACACTCTTCAGCAACCTGAGTCTCCAAATCTAGTTCTGATCAACTTAGCGACCTTTATCTCTTTCAAAGAATACTGCTCCTCCCTATCTGACTCCATGACAGCTTGATAATAGGGGAAGCTGGAGGCATCACTCTGCCCCTCTGTCTTCCGTTGAATGATGTCATTGGTGAGTGTGCTGACATTGTCCAGCAGTGACACATGCTCCCCATCTGTCACTGCAGCGTGTCTGGTCTTATACTGGCACTATTCACATGCACTGGCTGAGCTCCTGGTGAAGGTGGGGGTGAGGAGGGCTGGCTTCGGTGATGATTTTGCCTTAGTAGGTACTGTCTTGCCTTTTTCTGTGCACCCCACTCTTCATCTCCCAAATACAGTTTAAATCTGGATCATGATGTGTAAGAGGAAGGATTTTGCTGTCCTGGTTGGCTGTATCTTTCAACTCCCTGTACCATTCTCATAGACTCCCCTCGTCTCTTTTCCTTGTATATTCCCATTGAATATCCATAGAATTTGTGATATGAAAAAACAAAATATATGCCCAGTGAAAGATAATTTGATTAAATCAGGCAGTGAATACAACAGTATGTTTAAAACTTTATTCAGAATAACCTTGCTTTCAATCACCATTCACATTTCAGCCACTTCAGTGTCTAGAGCAGTACAATGAAAATACAGAGCTATCCGCCTGTGCAATTTAAAATTTTCTAATAGCTACACTTTAAAAAGTAAGAAGAAACAGGTGAAATTAATTGTCATAGTATATTTTATTTAACCTAGTGTATCCAAAACATTCTTTCCAACAAACAGTCAACAAAAACATTACTGAGATGTTTTTTGTTCTTTCTTTCTAAGTCTTGAAAAATGGCACAGCTATTTCTTTATCCCCTCTTAAGAGCGCTTTGTCATATAAGGTTAAATGTTAGATGTTAAATTGTTAAATGTTAAAGGTTAAATGTTAAATTGTTAGAAATATGAACTTTCATCACTTCTCAGCCTTCTGGCTAAGATCAAGTGAAATAAGGACTTTTATTTACTACCATTATCCTGCAATGCACCCCCAGTAGCTACTGTGCCTTGAGATGTTAAGTAGTGATAGTATGAAACTGTCATGATTAACAAGATATTTAAAATTATTTTTATGTTTTTTATATTCTTTTAAAATCTCAACTCTCTGTATATGAATTATAAATTAGTGGTTCACTAATATATAATTTATAAGTAAATATAAATACATTATGAATGCAGGTTCAAAATTGAAAGGGGTACATGTTCAAAAATATTTGGTGATTACTGGTATACAGGGTAAAGTTCAAATATTTCAATTAGTTTTTAAGGTCCTTCTTCTTTGCCCACATATTAATATCATTGAAACTACCATGCTTTCCCCTATGGTCCCTCTAAATTAAGGCCAGCAATGAAAGCCAGATTTTCCTTCTTAACCTATATGCTTGAACCCAACATCTTATTTCTCGTATCTGTAATTTTGCTCAATCTTATTTTCTTGTTTGCTTCTCTCTTTCATCTTTTCAGCTATAAAAATTCATCTTTCAGGATTCGGCACAATTTCGACTTCCTGAAAATCATACTTAAATGAACACTCCATCCTGTATTACTGTCTTTCTGGCCTGAATTCTTATATTTTTTTACCATTTATTTTGACATCTATCTATAGACTATCTTTTATTATTATTTACCTTTTTTAGTGTATGCTCTGTTTTCTCAACTGAATTTTAAGTATTTTAAAGCAAGGACGTTGCATGTCTTTTGTGTGACCTTTTAGGGCCTATTACAGTGTACAGAACAACATAATATTATATAAATAAACACTAGGCTGAAACAGAATTAAGATTTAAATGCTCCTGTTTTTAGCTTTAATCATCCTCATCATTATGGCCTATCTTAGTCTCTATGATCTAAAGGGGTTTTATTTATAAATGTGTATGTTCTATGGAAATATGGGTTTAATAAATAATTGCTTTGTGAAGCCAAGGAATCTTCTGTTATCTCATCTCAGAACTCCACAGTTTTTTATCCTTAAACAACTTTGTCTTTTAAGAGATAAGGATAATTTAGAGACTTTCCCTGAAGGGCTTAGTAAACTTGGCCAACTCTATAATCTCCCATAACTTGTCATTTTAGTATGACAGTCCAGCAGGAATGGAAATATGGTGTGGTTTGTTAGCAGAAATGTTGTCACATGATGTAGGTGAGAAGATAACATTTGACATCTTTCAAGGGAATGGGACAAATTTCACAAATCAAAACCCAGCTTGGCCCAGATTTCAGTGTCATCAAATCAGATAATCACCATCTAACTCATATTTCACTTATGTTAATCGTAAATTGTCCTCTCTGAACATTTTTGTGTTATCTCTCTAGAACATTTTATTTTTGAAGAAAATGAAAAGTTTTATAATATATGTTAGATTTGATCACAGAAATTGCGATGAGTGAAAATTACACAAAAATTATAGAGATTATTTGACAAAATAAGATACATACATCTAAATAAAGGAAAGGGAAGTTATTATTTAATGGGTACAGAGTTTCAGTTTTACAAGATGAAAAGAGATCTGGACATGGATGGTGGTGATGATTGCACAAAAATGTGAATGTACTTAATGCTACTGAACGATACACTTAAAAATGGTTAAGATGTTATATGTATTTCATCACAATTCAAAATAAAACAAAACGGGGGCGGGGGAGATGCAACTAAATAAAAACATGCTTTATTTCAGTTATTCCAAAACTTGATTGTACATCAAAATCACCTGAAGAGATTTCATAAAATGCACATCTCCAAGCCCCCTTAGCCTTGGAATATGTGTATTATATGCTCCCCAGTTTGGGAATCCCCTACTCTCCCTGCTTCCAGTTTCACATGTAGTTATAGCACAACGTACTTCTTACTATGGCTTTAATGTTCTAAAAGTAGTACTGGTCCTGGGCAGATAAGCCGGAAGGGAACTTGGGTACCAGTTTCTCTGATCCTTTCTTCTCCACAGGAGGCTTTGGTGATTAGATAGCAGACAGTCCCCTGAACTCACCACTGTGAGGTTTCCTCCAGTGTACCGTGGGTCCTTGTTCTAGTCCTACACTAATATAAAGTCCCTGACCTACTCTGGGATGCACAGCAAGATGACAGCTTCATCATGCTCAGTCCCCAGGACTAGGTTAACTCTCAATCTAGAGTAGATGTTCCCTGGCCAAGGCTAAGCTCTTTTATTTTTTATTTATTTTTAATTTTTTTTTTTACTATTTTTAAAGTCTTTATTGAATTTGTTACAGTATTGCTTCTGTTTTATGTTTTGTTTTTTTGGCCAAGAGGCATGTGGGATCTTAGCTCCCTGACCAGGGATCAAACCTGCACCCCCTGCATTGGAAGGCGAAGTCTTAACCACTGGGCCGCCAGGGAAGTCCCACAAGGCCAAGCTCTTAACCATAGATATTCAAGCATGTTTCAGGCACAGAGAAGCCAAACACCATTTGGCATACAGATGACTGCAAAGCTAGGTCCCTACCATGATTTACTGGCAGAGATATTCCTTGGAGAGGTGGGTGGTACTCAGTTGCTAGAATAGAATACAGCAAATCTTTAGATACCAGAGGAGGCATATAAGGGAGTAATTTTGTCATTTCTCATTATTTTTGACAATGTCAATTCTATTTAAGTTTCTTTTACACAAGATTTAAAATCACTTAAACTGAATAACATTCAGTATGAGTGTTGCCATACCTACCTTTTGTTACACAGGTGCCTGGGAATTGTGTTTAAGTTCGGGGTGTGTACAGGATCAAACTACACTGTTTCCCACTCAAATGCTGATCATGGCCACCACACCATCATCACATTCAATAATATTTCTTTACTAATTAGATACATGTTGTATCAATATATAGGTACATAATATAAATACACGATATCTCAAATAAAAAGAACTAACATTTACTGTTTACTGAGTACTAAGTGATGTTTAATTCATTTAGTCCTCATACCAGCCCTCTGAGGTTGGTTTTACTGTCCTTTTTTTTTCTTTTAATCAATGAGGAATCTAAGGCTTAGAGAGTAACTTACCTGAGGTCACCCAACTAATAAATGATGGAGCTGTATTTCTGTGCCACATACTTCTGGATCCAAAATCAATGACTTTTCTACTTTAGCACACTGTTTCGACTATAACTTATTTAGGCATCAATAACTAACCTTCTCTTTGAGTGTTGGAAGGAATAGTGGACCAAATATGACAAAGCAATGTTGAGATTTCATTGTGCCTTATAAATGTTTAATTTGAGCAGCACATACTCAGGAATGAAGAACTGGCCCTAATACTCAAATGTATCAAAGCACTGTAAAATATTTTATGGCTAGGAAATTATATGCTGTACCAGTGAAATGTTCTGACTGATCATGAGTGATTCTTATTCAGTATTTTGAAGCTTTTCTCTCTTTCTCCATTTATCTTATCATGTTCATCTAATTCTTTAATGAATGAAAACATGACTTCAGAAAGTGAGAATGTAAAGAGAAGTGAAGAGAGAAGTATCCTGTGAGGTAGAATCCCATAGCTTTTAAAATGAAAATTATCAGGTTATTTGGAATAAATGCAATAGACTTTGTGTTAGACTGTAGCAGATATCTGGTATAATTTAGTTTCTTTTGTCCTTAAAACAAGAAGAGCTGCTGTACTTTGGAATATTATTAAAACATGCACTAACTTGAGTTTATATTACAATCTAATGTCATTATTGTGTTTTGTTTTTGCTGTCAGTACTGGACATGGTGATATGGTAATGATATATTCTTGAATTCTTTTCTCAAATCAGAGCAGACCAGGTTAGGAAATTTTGTTTTAACTTCTTGTTTCCAGAGATAAATTTAAAATGTGAATTTCACTGTTTGCAAATATGTTCTGATTCCTTGAAAGCCTGAATTTAAAAGAAGGTGTACACAAAATGAAAGAAATTGGCCTCTAATGAGTCAATTTATCTTGATTTAGAAAGAATGTCAACATTTATCAAGAAAGTATGTTTTTCATTTGTGTGCTTTACTTTCTTGTTTATCACAAGACTTACGAAAAAATTCTGGATTTTTAAAACTTCTTTTTATTTCAATTAGCAAAATAATGAAACTTTCCCATATATACATTTTCTTCCTAAAAAAGAATACTACAGCACAACAAAGCACATAGGAATTAATTATAGAGCTTGGTGAATGAGAACAAGACTTTGTGTTGGAATATGAATTGGAGTTATTATGTGCATCCCTTCCCACCTTTTTTGTTTCCTTCAAAAGAGGAACTGTTAATAGGTAGTGTCGACTGAAGGAAAAAAAATGCACACTAAAAGTTGAGGGTTATGTTTTATTCGGGGACCTTATTGAGGACTATAGGCTGGGATAAAGCCTCTCAGATAACTCTGAGGGACTTTTCCAGAGAGATAAGGGAAGAGCCAGGATATAGGAGTTTTTGCTGGGAAAAAACAAACATGTAGTTGAACATCAAAAGATTACTGCTGGGCTTCCCTGGTGGCGCAGTGGTTGAGAGTCCACCTGCCGATGCAGGGGACACGGGTTCGTGCCCCGGTCCGGGAGGATCCCACGTGCCGCGGAGCGGCTGGGCTCGTGAGCCATGGCCACTGGGCCTGCGCGTCCAGAGCCTGTGCTCTGCAACGGGAGAGGCCACAACAGTGAGAGGCCCGCGTACCGCAAAAAAATAAAAAAAGATTACTGCTAATCACAAAAAACGGACATCTCAAGTTAATGATTTTAGTGCCTTTCTATGTACGGGAAGATGCAAGAGTCTGGAGTATTGAAATTATTCCTTTGATATTCATCATAACTGTTTAGGGCCAGTATCCTGGTTTTCTCCATCCTGAATTCCCCTCAGGGCAAACTGTCTGGCTGCAGTGGCTGATGGCTTGATAGTGAGCAACATTTTGTTGTCCACAGTAGTATTTTTTTAAATAAATTTATTTATTTATTTATAGCTGCGTTGGGTCTTTGTTGCTGCACGTGGGCTTTCTCTAGTTGCGGCGAGTGGGGTCTCCTCTTCCTTGCGGTGCATGGACTTCTCATTGTGGTGGCTTCTCTTGTTGTGGAGCACGGGCTCTAGGCCCGTAGGCTTCAGTAGTTGCAGCACGCGGGCTCAGTCATTGTGGCCCGCGAGCTCTAGAGCACAGGCTCAGTAGTTGTGGCGCACGGGCTTAGTTGCTCCGTGGCATGTGAGATCTTCCCAGATCAGGGCTCAAACCCATGTCCCCTGCATTGGCAGGTGGATTCTTAACGACTGCGCCACCAGGGAAGCCCAACAGTAGTATTTTTTTTTAAATAAATTTATTTATTTTATTTTTGGCTGCGTTGGGTCTTCGTTGCTGCGTGAGGGCTTTCTCTAATTGCAGCGAGCAGGGTCTACTCTTCTTTGTGGTGCACAGGCTTCTCATTGCGGCAGCTTCTTTTGCTGCAGAGCACGGGCTCTAGGCACAGAGGCTTCAGTAGTTGTGGCATGCGGGCTCAATAGTTGTGGCTTGAGGGCTCTAGAGTGCAGGCTCAGTAGTTGTGGTGCATGGGCTTAGTTGCTCTGCGGCATGTGGGATTTTCCCGGACCAGGGCTTGAACCCATGTCCCCTGCACTGACAGGTAGATTCTTAACCACTGCGCCACCAGGGAAGTCCCCACAGTAGTATTTTTAAAGTCACAAGATATTGCTTACTTAATATTCTTACCAGAGAAATGGCAAAAGTTGTTTTTATATGATATTGAAATCATGTTCAGTTACTCATTCTTTCTATGTTTATATCTACCATCAATTGCAATTTTCATCTTATCAGCCCTCTGGGGCTTCCAAAGTGGGGCAGCTGTCACCTTTTTCCTACCGGAGCTGTTCCATCTCCAGTTAACTCTTTAATGGACATAGATTACTGATTCCAAGTGCTGAAAATTGATAACCATGACAGCAATAATAATGATGTTGAAATACCTGTTCTAACAACTAGTAGCCTTCTCAGCCGATGATCATGGGCACAAAACTCATAATATTAATAATTTTATAGAGAAATGAAGTGAAACATTGAGTTTTATACTCCAGAAACACTTTGTTTAAGATGTATTGAAATTGCCTATTTAGTCTCAATTTTTTGAAGATTCATTCAGGGCAGCTTCAGACTGAGCATGAAAATATACCCATTGAAAGAAATTGGGTGTTCAGCACCCTGCCAGCTGTACTTAGCACAAAGTTCTTGTAATTTAGAAGTGTTACTTCCTGAGGAAGCTATTTTCCCTTTCACTGCGGATAAATCTGTATATTGAATGGACTACCTAGATTATAGCAACTGCCTTGAAAAAAATCCTTGTAACCATTAGTGATGTCATATCATCAAGATTTTTTCCCTAAGGGATAGCAGTCTGCTACCTGCCTTCCTTCCACACATTCATGTAGGAATAAAGTTTACGTTTAAACATCCCCTTGATAGCTGTTAAGGAAGCAGCCTCCTATCTGTTGACATTGGTTCTATTGGAGAGCAGAGTCCTGTTTGGTGGAATTACATGTCAGAATCCTTCTGCTTGATTTGTTGTTGTTGTTATTCTAGGGGGAAAAATGGGGGTTTTCTTTGTTTTTAGAAATTCTGTAAGTATTAAGCAAGCACGATAAACAAATAGGCTACTTCAAGCTTTCAGGTCACTCAACCAAGTATCAAACACAGTTAAGTGTATTTATCGAGAAATTCCCAGTTACAGTAAAAGGGGGAATAAAAACAGTATTTTTAATCTTTTGTTACGTTTTTCTATCCAAAGAAGATAATGAATTAGTAGAACTGAATTATCTGGTTATGTAAGTCTGTGTTTTGCTTGTTCTATTTTGGGTAGAATTCTTTCTCTTTAGAAATTAGAGCAATTCAAGTTGAGATGGGCTATGCAGTTATTGTTGTGTTTACCATAGAAGGAAAACTTTATTACTTTTCAACTGTTAACACACCTTTTTTTTTTTTAAAGTATAATAACTATTCATTCTCCACTAGCAATAAAAGATTAGACTCTGGAAGGAAAATAAAGAAAAAATTTCAATTTTTCAATTTCAATTTTCAAGTCTTTCTTTGTGAATTTATGTGATATTCCTTTAAAAAATTGTTTTTAGAACAGGAAAATAAAAAGTTTATGTATCATTAAGGAAAGGTTGTAGCCAGAATGGAAAATTTCACAAAATCATATATTTTAGACTTTTATTTTAGTGAATGATTATAGCTAATAATGTCTAGACTCCACTGAGTACATTGCCCACATAATTGCATGGTGTTATTTAACATTACATTTTAGGACGTTAATTAAAACCTTCAATTTAAGTCAGGATAAAATGCTGAGAAATATATGGGGGATGGGAGCAGGAGTGGAACCTGAGTAACTATCTTCCTGTATGAAATTAAACACTGATTAAATAGGGAGCAGAGATTTAAAAAAGAATACCATCTTACACAAAGTGAAATACTAATTTGATATGTTTTAAAGTTCATGTGGATGCCTGAAACAGCATGATAAAAATGATCATAGAACATAGTGTGTTACCTGTTGTATGTCTAGTTTTGCATTTTGTGAATTTCTTTTTCTTCTTGAATCGAACATAATCTGAACATTTAGTATAAGGTCATCATTGTAAACTCTGGGGCTGAGGAGAGTGGGTTGAAGGAGCGTGTAGATTTTATATATTCTTCCCTCAACTTGTATAAACTTACCTTCCTGTTTGTTTGCATTTGTGTGTCAGAGGCCATGAACAACGACCAGGAGGTGCAGGGGTTTAAAGATGATGTTGAAATCCTAGGGAGACAGAAGTAATCCACGGTGGCTTTAGGGCCCAGGCCCAGGTCCAAGAACAACAGCTGGCCCCATCAAATGCTTTAGAATAATTATAAATGTATCATGGTTCTTTACGCAAATGTGGAAATGATTTCAGTTTTCAATTTCAATATCATCAATTGAATATTTTTTCTTTGTAATTGTGAGATGCCTTATTTCTTAATCTTTGGCCCCCAAATAAAGGTAGTACTACATACATATTTTGTTAAGGAGAAGTTCAATATATTTAATTGTTTGTATTTCCATTAATTTACCTAAGCCCTATTTTGCCATAATTTAACCATAGCATCTTAATCATTTATTCATCCATTCAACAAATGTTATTAATATAAGCTAGTAAATTATTTGTTGGTTTTATATAGATCAGATTGTGAAAATAACGAAAAATGAATTTTCATTTAGAAGGACACAATTAATAGAATGATATGGTTTTGCTATGTTAAGCAAAGATCTCTAGATTTAAATTTAAGGCAAAAAGTTTGTGGTTTGGGTCAGTAAATCTGGTATCACTAACATTGGTTCCTTATTTTTCTAGCTCCCAATTATTTTTTGTTCCATCCTTATTAAAGTTCTTGTTAACAGAGAAAAGTTAAACACTCCACACATCAGGCATTATACTCCGCCCTACACATGAAAGGTGTCAAATAAATATCATTGGGATCTTTGAGAAGTTTTACAGCCTCTAAATAGTGGGCTTACGTATAAGAATATTTGATTCCTCTTGCATAGCCTTAGGGGGTCTGCGATGCTCACTGCAGATAACTAACTTCATCACCTGAGTGTAATGAATATAAGTAGTGACGCACAGCACAATGCTCTATTGTTGGATAAAGTAGACGTCCATGGATGTCAATTATATTAAGCTGATTGATGGTGCTGTTAAATTCAACCATTTCCTTACTGATTTTCTCCCTGCTGGATCTGTCCATTTCAGATAGAGGGGCGTTGAAGTCTCCAGTTATAATAGTGGATTCATCTATTTCTCCTTGCAGTGCTATCAGTTTTTGCCTCACATGATTTGATGCTCTTTTGTTAGATGCGTACACCTAAGGGTTGTTATGTCTTCTTGGAGTATTTGCCCCTTTATCATTGTATAATGCCCCTCCTTGTCCCTGATCACGTTCCTTGCTCTGAAGTCTGCTCTGTCTGAAATAAATACAGGTATTTCCGCTTTTTTTGATTAGTGTTAACAAGGTATATCTATATCTTTTTCCATCCACTTACTTTTAATCTATGTGTCTTTTTATTAAAAGTGGGTTTCTTATAGATAACATACATTAACATACATTTGAGCCTTGTTTTATTATATGATCATTGGTGTGATTATATCATTGAAAATTAAAGTGGGTATTGATATAGTTGGATTCATATCTATCATATTTGTTACTGTTTTTGATTTTGTCTCCCGTGTTTGTTTTTTTTTGTCTTCTGTAATTTTTCTGCTCTTTAGATTTGAATTGAGCATTTTATGATTCCATTTTCTCTCCTTTCTTAACATATCAATTATACTTAGTTTATTCACCTTTTTTTTTTTTTTTTTAGTGTTTGCTCTAGAGTTCACAATATATATTTACAACTAATCCAAGTCTTTTTTCAAAGAACACTATACCACTTCATGGGTAGTGTGAATATCTTACGTTAACAAAATAATCTTAATTCCTTTCTCCCATCCCTTGTATCTTTGCTGTCATTCAATTCAGTTATACATAAGTGTACATAAGCATACATACTGTACATTCGTACATAATCGTACATCATTGAATATATTATTGTCATTATCAGACCAGCAATCTTTTTTTAAACTACTGTCAATTTCACCAGTGTGTCTCAGTTTTCTTTCTTATTTTAACTAAGCTGTTATCTGCTAGATCAGTTAAGCATAAGAAAAATAAGTTTTTATTTAATCTGCACTTATTCCTTCTCTGATGCTCTTCCTTTTCCAAACAATTTAATTTTCCTTCTCTCTGTAGAACTTATTTTACCATTTCTTGCAAGACAGGTCTACTGGTAACAAATTCCCTTAATTTCTTTTTCTGAGATTAGTCTTTATTTCTCTATCACTTTTGAAGGATAATTTCACAAAGTACAGAATTCTAAGTTGGTGAATTCAATTCTGAAGCATAATTTCAAAGGGTACAGAATTTTCAACACTTTAAGTATTTCACTCCACTTTCTTCTTGCATATTTTCTGAGAAGTTGGATTAATTCTTATCATTGCTCCTCTATAGGTATGGTGTTTTCCTCACTCCCACCCCTTGGCTTTTTCAAGATTTAAAAAAATCTTTGATTTTCGGAAGTTTGAATATGGTATGTCTAAGTTTAGTTTTTTTCGCCATTTATTGTTTGGTGTTCTCTGAGCTTCCTGGACCTGTGCTTTGATGTCTGACATTAATTTGAGGAAATTCTCAGTCCTTATTACTTTAAATATTGCCTCTTTTCCTTTCTCTCTTTCTTCTCCTTTCAGTATTCTCATTAAGCATATGTTACACTTTTTGTAATTGTCACAAAGTTCTTGGATATTTTGATCTTTTTAAAAAGTCTTTTCTTGATTTGCTTTTTAGTTTTGGAAATTTCCATTGTCATATTCTCAAGCTCAGAGATTTTTTTTCCCTCAGCCATGTCCAGTCTACTAATGAGCCCATCAAAGGCATTCTTCACTTCTGTTACAGTGGTTTTGATTTCTAGCATTTCTTTTTGATTCTTTCTTAGAATTTTCGTCTCTCTCTTTACATTATCCATCTGTTCTTGCATGTTGTATACTTTTTCTATTAAAGTCCTTAGCATGTTAGTCATAGCTTAAAAAAAGATTGCTGGTCTGATAATGCCAGCATCCGTGCCATTTCTGACTCTGGCTCTGACGCTTGCTTATTCTCTTCAAACTGCATTTTTTGCCTTTTAGTATGCCTTGTAATTTTTTGTTGGAAGGTGGACATGATGTATTGGGAAAAGGGAAGTGTGGTATTTAGGCTCTTAGTAATGTGGTAGCAGGGTGTTGGGGGAGAGGAAGTGTTCTATAGCCCTGTGATTAGATCTCAGTCTTTAGTGAGCCTCTGCCCCTGGACTGTCAATTTCACCAGTGTGTCTCAGTTTTCTTTCCCCTCTTAGATGGGACAGGATGGCTAAAGGGGTCCGGAGTTGGGTATTTTCCTTTCTCTAGTTAGGCTCTGATGTAACCCCAACAGGTTTTGCTTTGGTAAAATTGTTTCTCCTGAGGGCAGGCCTTATTAAGAAGAACAGAATGCTCTGGTATATGTCAAAATGGTTCCTTTTCCTCTCCCACTGCCAGAAGCATGAGAGGATTTTTCTTCAATATTCACTGTGAGAAACTGGTAGAACTCCTGGAGATAAAACAGAAATATGTGGGTGTCCATATAACTGATTCCCTGTGGAGTTTTTAACTCTCAGACTTGTCCATACTGAGTCTCCAGCAGCTCTTCAATGATACTTTAGATTTCCCTACCCTGGCACTAGTTCTGGGGGTGGTTTCTGCTTGTGGTTTTCTGCTTCAGTAAATTGTGAAAGTTGTGATTCTCTTTATCTGCCTGTCTATCTCTCTAATTTGGGGTAGCTGTTTGCCCTGTGACCTGACATCACTGAAAGATTTTTAAAGAGTTGTTGATTTTTCTGTTTGTTTAAAGCTTTTTTACTTGTTGTGAAGACAGAGTGATAACTTTTAAGCTTCTTTATATGCTGGACTGAAAACTTAAAGTTACTTGTGTGCCTTGAAAGAACAGATTATGTCTAAGTCATCTTTTATATATCCCCTTATGTAATTATCATAGTGCATCCCATGTAGTTGGTTCTCAATAAATACTTTCAAATGAATGACTAGATACGTGTCTACACTTTCATAAATTTTTCTGTGATCTCTTTCTACTGTTGAAATTCTGTGTTGTTTTGTTTTTTTCTTCCTCTTTCTTAACGTGTGGCATCTCCATTGTTGCAAGTCTGGACAATCTACAACGATTGAAATATGTAACTGGAACTTGTCCCAACTTCAGTCAGGGGCAACTATCCCTTTTTATATGTAACCCGAAGGTCACCTTCTCTAAGATACATGTTAAGCAGAGGGGGTTTCTGGGGTACTGTTGAGACATCATCTTGGCAGCAGCTTCTCTAGACCTCCTTTTGCAGATCTAAGTGCTGCTGGGGCTTCTTCTCACATTGATACATTAGGAGCTGGAATTCCGGAACTACTGATTCCTTGATGCACCTATCTGATGCTGGCCTCAGCAGAGGGGTTTTGTAAGAAAAGCTACAATTCTTTTTATTACCTAGAATCTTACCCTTCTCCCTGCTGGACCCCCTCACATCTCCACAGCCTTTCTACAGTTTTCATCAACATCACCCAAGGAACAGGAATGATTAATGGTAGTTAGAACATAGAAAAGATAGATATTAAATTGATATTATAACTATCCCCCTACTTCAAATGAAAAGAACTAAAAATGTTAGGCTCCACCCACTTCATATTCTAGTTTTGCTCTGTGACTTGAAGCCTACTTTTTTTTTTTTTGCGATACACGGGCCTCTCACTGTTGTGGCCACTTGCGTTGCGGAGCACAGGCTCCGGACGCACAGGCTCAGCGGGCATGGCTCACGGGCCCAGCCGCTCCGCAGCATGTGGGATCTTCCCGGACTGGGGCACGAACCCGTGTCCCCTGCATCGGCAGGCGGACTCTCAACCACTGAGCCACCAGGGAAGCCCCTTGAAGCCTACATTTTGACTTTTTATGGAACTCTACAAAAACCTACATTTTGACTCTCTGCCTGCCCTCACCCAATCCCACCCCATAGAGTTTGGTCTCCTTAGGATTTGTCTTTCTACACAAGAAAGTCTGATATCATGAATCCTACAGCAGTTCCCACAGCCTGAAATACTCAATTTAGTATGGGAGAGGAAGTACTATGTGAAGTGGTAAAGCTCCAGCAGAAGGGTCTAGGTGGGCTTTTCTACCTTAATTCTATATCCTTTTTAAGTCTCCCTGATAATACAAAGTATTGCTCTGCTCCTTCATTCTTTATGATTGTCAAGTGGCCAAATATTGGATCAAACACTCTCATGTGCCCATACACATCCACACGCAGACACCTTTCCCAAATATGAAAGTGTTAAAGAACAGTAGAGATTCATACTAACTAAATACATTTCCCTAAATATAACCTAACCTGCTGATTCCCATGCCTGTAACCCTCCTACTACCATTTCATACGCAGAGGTCAATAGTGCACAAGGAATGGGTCCATTACTATGCTTTTTTCAAAGTAACAGTCTTATGGATTACCTGCCACTTGATGGCTGCTGCCTAGCTGTCTTGGCATGGTCTTGAAGTTACACTTTCCTGTAGCTTATTCCATCTCAGATTCGGAGTTTAATCTGTCACCTACAGTAATCTCTGGAAATGGAAAGGAGAAAAATAAAGAGATCTGTTTTGTTTCTGTTCAAGCAAATCCCCCAGAAGCCAGGATGTAGATGTTCTTTCAGTTGCTGTTTAAAATCTACTGGATAAGATAATTTATAAGAAAGCTTCTGATGTATAATTTTATGTTTCTAAGTGTTACAGAAATGTTATACCTTATTTTGAATCTTATTTAAACATGTGAATTTGATTTTGGACCAAAGCCATTTCAATGCATTTTGTTTCTCTTTTACAAGTATTTCATTGGATGCTATATTCATAAATTTTTAATAACTTCTTAGTGTTCTAACAATTAGTGGTCTAGCTGTCTAATTTGAGTGCAATTTGATTTTACCTGAACAAATACTTTATGGAAGTTGTTCTTTACTATGCTGGTAATTTTCTTATGCCTTAAATATATAGCCACTCCTTCCTTCAAAAGACCAAAAATTGGGTGGTCCTGATGATGTAGTACTGCCAATTTTAGCATTCAGATTGCCACTTTTATTTGCTACCAGTACTGCACGTGCTTTGCATAAAGAAAAGACCCTGTTACCTAGCATTGGCAACCTCCCACTCTAGTACCTGCCAAAAATGAAATTGCTGTGCGTCACACTGATATTCCTTGTAAGTGTGTTTGAATCCTATGCTCCAGCCTTACTGAAATGCTTTGCATTCCCAGGATACAGACTGCTTTCTTATGACTCCATGACTTTCACACATTGCTCGCTTAGCCTAGATGTCACATTCCACCTCTCAACCCCACTCTCCATCAACTTCTGCACCTGCATAACTCCTTATCCTTCAAAACTCAGCTCAGATTTCATATCCTTTGGGAAGTTTTTCAATTCTACTCTCTCCTTCAAGTATGGATTGAATGTCCATCCTGCAGTCATACTTACACATAATTACCTGCCTTTGCATGTTTACAGTTTTGTAAATCTCTCTCCTAATTTGTGAGCCTGATGATCTTAGGAATTAATGCCGTTTATGTCTATATCGCCAGCACATAGTAGATGACCAGTTAAAATTTAATGAACTGATGGGAATATTGCTTGTGGATACTTATCTGAGTATTCATTCTGGGTTTTTTTGTCGTATCTGGATGATGTATGCAGAGCTTACTGTTATGCTCAGTTACCCACAAATTCTATAGAAAAGACATTTTTATTTCTTAAAATATTTGCATCTTATTCTGGAACTATTATCATTGTTATTATTATACGTGTGCGAAGGATGGACATTGACAATTATTGGTCATCTATTGTTTGCTAGATATCCTGCTAGGTGCTCAGTATATTTTCTCATTTAACGCTTATGATGATCCTTTAAGATTGGTTTTTATTGTCTTCATTTTATAATCGAGGACCTAGACACTAAAAGATATTAAGTAATTTTTTTCAATTTCATATCTGTTAAGTGGCAGAGCCAGGATTTGCATTCTAGGTCTTTCAATTATTTAGACCTCCTACTTTTTCCACTATGCATGTTGTATTTATATAGATGCATGTGAAGTGCTCATGAATACTGTAAGAACATCTTCATGTATGGAAATAGCATTAAAAGAGTGATTCAAAGAGTGGTTAGCTCAGTCACCAAGCCTTCTGTACTGCCCAGTTTACCTAAGTAGCTATTTAGTTTTAAATATATTTGGCTTTAAACATGTCCATTAAACAACAACAGAGTGAGCATTTTCAAAAACTGTACTGCTATAAAAATAAAGTCTCCTGGGTACTTTGAGAATTACAGCAAGTTAATAACAATGCTTAAACTAAAAGTTACATTTGATATCACACACACAAAATCCATACATGTTAAACCATCAAGATAGAGCTTTGCTTTAAAAAAAAAACCTCTTGTGTTATTAAGGGATCACTTTGGAATTCTCTGAAAATATGATATTACATCTCTGCACAGTGTCCAAGATACAGGATCTGGTTTGCACATTTGTGACAAATCTCTTCCCAGAGCTGAAAAACAATTTGTTTCTGTCATCAGAGGGTTAAAGAAGCAGTTTTCTTCCTGTGCTGTTGGGAGAATTTTTTTTTTTCCTAAGAGATCAGGGAAATGCATCAGAAGAGAAGATTACTCGCATTTACCCCAGTGCTACTAAAACAGTTGTTTTTTCCCTCTCCAGTGTAGAAGCCTTTCCTATTCTTTACTTATCAAAGAAATTGAAGAAGTGCTCCTATGCCACCACTGCTGACTCAGTTCTCTGGTTTCCCCCATATTAATCAGATTTTAACTTGACTTTATGGGGGCCTTTAGTTCAAAGCTCAGCTGAATTTGGTGGTCCTTCCTCAAGTCTTTGTGGACATTTGCCAATTTTGTAAAACTACTGCAGAGTTGAACAGACTTCTGCATTCTTGGCAAGATTCCACCTCTAAGAGATCTGGGATAAGAACAAAAATAACACTACATAGAGAATAGAAAAACGTTGGTGGAAATGGGACAGAGTAGTTTATATCATATACTTAACTCATTTTTCTCTGCTTTGTAATTATATGAATTTTTCAGGTTATATTAAACATAAAATTTACCTTCTTTGGAACTACTATCATTTTTCTTTTTTTGAGGGTAAGTATTTTTAATAAGGAGATATTTGTGTATTAGTTTTACTTAAAAATTTAATATAGACTGAGGAGGAATATTCAAGGGATAAAAATTAAATTTGCTCTTTTAATAGATAGTGTAGCAAAATAGAAATGTTGGCTTTTATAATTTATTCACCTATTTGGATAACCTTTGAAGGCATCAGGGAAGAAAAATTCTATAGAGTTTCATATTTAAATTCATTAATAGTAACAATGACAAAAATAATTATCATTTTTTGAGCACTTTTTTTTTTAATATTTGTTTTATTTTATTGATTGATTTTTTTGTTTTGGTTGCGCCGGGTCTTAGTTGCAGCTGGTGGGCTCCTTAGTTGTGGCATGAAAACTCTTAGTTGCGGCATGCGTGTGGGATCTAGTTCCATGACCAAGGGAACGAGCCCAGGCCCCCTGCATTGGGAGTGCAGAGTCTTTAGCCAGTGCACCACCAGGGAAGTCACTCGGATCCTTTTTTCTGATCCATTTCTTCCAGGGTCATAAACTCCTTTAGGCTGATGCTGTATGAGGCCTATTCTTTTGAGCTATCCTATTTTGTTCCTCTCAGCTGAGTTGTTGAGCACTTATTTAATTTTTATAAATAGAAACTTTTTTCAATGTTTTACATATATCATTTTATTTAATTGTCACAAGAATCCTATGAGGATTAATTAACTTATTTACCTTTTCCAAAAGAGGCAAATGAAGCCCAGAGAAGTTAAGAAACTTTCCTAAGGCCACACAGCATTTCAGTTAGTATGCTTCTGATGACAAGAAAACAAAACGATAGGGATATTTACTATCTTACCTAACTATATGTCCAGAGGTAGAGGTACTCTAGGGTTGATTAAGTCAATGACATCATCAAAGACCCATTTTCTTTCCATCTGTCTACTTTGCTGTCCTTAGCAAATTGTCTTGCCCTCCTAGACCAGCTGCCATTTAAGATGGTCGCTGTATTTTCCTATATATGTTTGCCTATTTACCATAGGCAGAAAACTTTGTCACCAGACAGAAAGAAAAAGGGAAAAGCCCTTTTCTCAGCTCTCTTTTTAAGAAAGAGGAATCCCTTGCTGGAAACTCTACAGGCAGTCTTGTGCTGATCTCTCATTGGCTGGAATCGCATTATATGCTCAGGCCTAAACCAATCACCAGGAAAAGAGAAAAATCCCTCAGGATTGGCCTACTCCAGTAAAGACTCACTCCCTGGGGTGAAATAGAAATAGAAATAGACCTTCAGAGGAAAGTGAACAAAATGGGACTTTGTTAACAAGGAAGATTAACGGGCAGGGGGCTTTGGCCTCTGGAGAGGTGGCCAACAATGTCTGCCATGTGCAGCTAACAAAATTTGTGGCTTGAAATCCAAATCCAAGCTGGCTGCTTCTTCTTAGCCTGTGCTCTTAGCCACCTTGCTATGAAAAGTTTGATATTAGGTTCTAAAGCAGTTTTCTCTAATCTTCCATAAAAATCACATATTCTAAAAAAGCAAACGAGCATAATTTTCAAACAGAGGAATTTGAGGTAAAGGAAATTTTCACTCCATAATTCACCATATTTGTTATGGTCGGACAAGCTTTAGCTTGAAAAGGACATATGTGCCTTAATGTACCTTAAGAAAAGTAGACTGTGGTCACCATCTTGATTCCCATGAGAAGAAGTAAATCACTAGAGAATGGGGTTGGAGAATAGGGAGGAGTCTCAGGCCTCATTTAAATATCCTGAAGGTCTTCCATAAGATCCAACAGAGATTATTGCCCATGTTTATTCATAAGAAAATGGAAATATAGTGAGATGATTTAATGTTTACTACTAAATCAATGCAGTCATTTATTTACTATTTCTTTAATTCACTCAATAAATATTTATTTAGTGCAAATAAAAGCAAGAAGATTAGGTAAAAGGGAGTAAGACAACAACAGGCAAACAGAAACTGGAGAGAATAAACAGAAACCTGGGGAAACCATAATCTTAATCTCAAAGATTACATATGAGATTCTTCCATTGTATTGAAACATGAATTTCTTTAGTCTTAAGGGAATATTCACTGTAGAAAAATGACACTGAAAAATATATTTTTTCAATCATTATGTGTTAAACATTAAGCATCTACTATATTCCTGACATTATTTGGTATCGATCATGTAGAATAAGTGTCAGTAGTACATTCTTCCTTTAAAGAGCTTATAACCTAATGAGGGGGAAAAGTAAACACTGTTACAACACTATGAAAGCTGTATAACAGAATTTATTTAAAGCCTAAGAGTTACTGACACTGGGAAGATCAGGGATGGCTTCACAAAGGAGTATAATGTTTGAGCTGAGGCTGAGAGAATAATAAGAATTTTGCCAGGAGATCTAGCCATTACCCAACTGGTTGAGGCCAAATCTAGACTGGAAGCACTGGGCAGTACTCACCAAAGTGTATCCATCAGAGAAGTTCCAGAAGAAGGGTTCCAAAGCCAAGACAGAAAGGGCACATTACTGGCTTGTTACTGAGCCAGAAAACAGAAACATAAAGTAGTCAATTCCTGCTGGATGCAGAGAAGTAGAAGGGAAGACATGCCACACAGAATGAACAGTAGGTGCAAAAATATAGCACAGTACATTAAGGAAACACAATTATGGCTGAATAAAGATGCCACATGTAGGTGTACAAGGAGAGGTTGGATGAAAATAAGGAACAGCGGCCATGGAAAGATTTTGAAGGGCCTACTGTGACATGCGGAAGTTCTGAACTGATCCTATACATGAGGAATCCTTGAAGGATAAATGTTCTCAGCTTTAAATTTTGGAAAGATCACTCTGGAGATGATTTGGAGGTAAATTTCAGGGAGATGGGATTGTAGTCATGGAGACCAGGTAGGATGCTGTTGCAATAGTGCAGACAAGAGCAGATGAAGGGCCAAGCTGAGACAGTGGTAGTAGATATGGAAAGGGGGAAGAAGAACATATGTTATCCAGTCTTTACAGGTTTGGAAAACCTATTAGATGAGGTGACACTAAGAGTCAAGGGTATATCTCCGATTTCTTGATAGACAGTGGTGCCGCTACTCTTGATTGAAATTAGAGGATGAATAGGATAGGAGCAGGATAAGTTGTGGGAGCGGGAGTGTGAGTTTGAGGCAAGGAGTGGGGAGGAGTGAAGGAATAATCTGAAAAGTTCAGTTTTGTGCAAATTGTATTTGAGGCATTTGGAGAATTTGGCCCTGTGAAATTGGTGATATTTACCTGGAGATCAGGAATGATATGTGACTTAAAGCTACAAATTTGGGAGGCATAAATATTTAGGTTGAGCCATAGAGGTAGGTAAACCCCAGCAAGAAAAACAGCAGAGAAGCGTGTAAGTGATATGAACTTTGAGAAACATTAACGTTCCAGGGACAGTGAGAAAAAGTGGAGTGAGTCTATAAATCACAAATGAGATTATGGAAACCAAGAGTTAAGAAATTTCAAGGTGATCACAAAAACATAAGCATGACAGAGAGTAAGTAAGGTTTCCTGGATGAGCACCAGCTGCATATTAACCCTAGGGGACAGACCACAAATCACTGATTTGGTACTTTTTAGGAGAACATGGTTTCCTCCAGCCTTGTGATTCAAGAGTGTTAGGAAACACGGCCACTAGTTAATATCAGAAGAAACAATAATGAATACTATTTAATGCTTTATTTAAAATTATCTTAATGAAGGATAGAGGACTGAAGGGGAATTATTTATAATGTAACAGAAAGGTCCAAAGTGGGATGGTGCTAATAGTTTTTGGTCAACAGAAAGTAAGTAACAAATAGCTATAGGTTGACAAGAATAGAGAAGGGGGGAAATGCAATGGGTGCTTGCTTGAATCTCTGAGCGCTCCTGGAACAAGGCTTGCAGTGCCCCTGTCCTTTGTGGTGGGTGTCCTGAGCATTCTCAACAGCACACGCTCACCACTGAACGGTAGAACCAGGAGTTTCCTCGAATTTGTACCTTAAAGGAAGCAATGTGGTGTGGCTGGAAGGACAAGAAATACAAAAGACATGGACATATGTTGATATCTGACCCTTTTGGCCATCAATAGCTACTACTTTCTTCCACCCTGAATGATGATGACTCCTTGCAAAACTTTAAAAGACAAGCCCTTCTCAGCAATTATTTGTTCTTTGAATCTATAGCAGACACTCAATCTCTCTGAATCGTCTCATATTATTCAAGGTGTATCTATATCAGAAATAATTATTTGGATTTTTAAAATACTCTATGCATATATTTAAATGTTTCAATCGTTTATGCATATGTATATATTTTGTGGTTTAGAGTCTGCATAGAAATAAATATAACCTAAGCACAGTATTTCATTCTCTGTCCAAGGACAAAAGTTGGCAGTTTTTAACCTAAAGTGTAACCTACCAAATGCTATAAATAATTATCTATATTCTCACATAAGATAGAGATTTTATGAAAATTGGTCATGTACATAAATAGGTTTTTATGGTATGTTGAACATTTATGTTGATACTTTTCAGATTTATATTTTAAAAACAAAAGGATGGAAGAGTTGATCAGGAAGAGTGAAAGGAATTTAAGAAAAAATGTTCTTATACGTTGATCCCTTTCTCTGATCAGTGGTAAACTATATACCCATGAGAGACCCATAATGAGAAAAAGAACAAGGAGCTTGGATTTATTTTAAAGTATGTCTTTGTTTTAATAAGTCATTAGTAGTCATATCGATGGCCCGGTTTTATGTAAAGGCCATCAGGCTCTGATATTGTTACTATGACTTTAGAGATGTCAGCGTTGTTCTCTGAATAGGGGCTGGCAACACCCTCTGCTCCGTTTATTTTAGGTGAAGTGGCATGATGAAAGGGGAGGGATACCTGACCTTCATCTCTTCTGTTTTCCTCTCCCCACACCTGACATTTCCATGTTTCACTTGGCAACAGTGAAAAAAAAATTATCTTGCTATATGACAAATGGTTTGTTTTCTTCTCTCGGTAGAAATAGATGAAAAATTTTATATTAGCTCAAGGGAACTATAATACATATTACTCACTTCTGCATTGTTATGTTGAGGTATATACTTTAAAATATCTGGTCATCTTTGAGGGTGAAATGGGGGTGAAATCTGTAAATAACAGACTTTGTGGAAAATAACTCTTGGAGTTCTCATTAAGACAAGAAACCTAGAAAAAATCTTTCCTTGGGAATTTCATGGAGGCAGGGGGAAAAGTGTTTTTAGTAACAGCCTCATTTTCTTTAATATCACTTTTTGTCTAAATTGTTTCATTGGGACTTATGGTAAGTACCGAATCTATCATTAGGTTTTACACTAAACTAAATTAAAAAAAACTTTTGTTGGAGCACTTATTAAACTCTAAAAGGATATTGAGAATCATACATGCATATAGTCCCAAAATGAAGTTTTGCTCCATTTAGATGAGAACTTTTAACTCCTACTCTTTAATATATTCTGTCCACTGTTGATAAGACATAGGGCCAAATGCTTTTAGTTGTATCCTTCCTGTGTAACATTTTTTATTGATTGATTTTATTTTATTTTTGGCTGCGTTGGGTCTTTGTTGCTGTAGGCAGCCTTTCTCTAGTTGCAGCAAGCGGGGGCTACTTTTCGTTGCGGTGCTCAGGTTTCTCATTGCAGTGGCTTCTCTTGTTGTGGAGCACGGGCTCTAGGAGTGCGGGCTTCAGTAGTTGTGACACGTGGGCTCAGTAGTTGTGGCTCGTGGGCTCTAGAGCACAGGCTCAGTAGTTGTGGCGCACAGGCTTAGCTGCTCCGTGGCATGTGGGATCTTCCTGGACCAGGGCTTGAACCCCTGTCCCCTGAATTGGCAGGTGGATTCTTAACCACTGCGCCACCAGCAAAGTCCTATTTATTGATTTTCTATAGCTTCTGAAATAGCTGAATACCTCTTCAAGGTATGCATGTGTCATGAATAATACTATAAAGTAGCTGTGATGAAAAAGCATATCAGTCTTTAAGGCCAGTCTCTCATAAAATATAGTTTCAGAATTTCATAGATTTCCCTTTTGGGGAGACAAATTTTAAGGTAAAGAAAACACCCTTGCACTCTCAAAGTAAATATAAATGTCAATTTTTAAAATTTTAAGTAGATGTAGTTTGTGCAAAAGATGAGGCATGAAGAATTGAAGTAGAATTTCACTGCCCATCTTTCTCAGAATTTAAAAAATATGTCATATGTCACTGTAACAATAATCTGTAATATGATATTCTGGGATGGGACTGGGGGGACATAGAAGAAAGAAAATATTGTATAATTCACTGCTGTGTTAAAAATTTATGTTTTTTATATAGAGATTAAGAATGTCCCTTCTCCTGTATTTTCATTGCAATTGCATGAGAGATATCACTCACACTAAAAATGTAGAAGACCCAAGCAGTTCATTCATTAAATGCAATAAGGGATCATGTCTGCCATCCTGGGAAATAAAATATTCTTGAATAAAATTGGTAATTAGAATTGTTATAGAGCAAGGTAGTTTTGACAGAAAATTTCTTCTAGAAATTTCTTCTAGAATTAACCATATTCAATAAATGGAAATAAAATTGATAGGTTTTATGGAGGAAGCTGAAGTGTATTTAAAAGGAAAAGCCGCTGCTTGGTACGTTAAAGTTTGCTGAAGAGGTTTTGGGGTTTTACTTAATATCTTTACCTTCTGTTTCCTTGAGAAAACCAGCCTTAAGGACAAGTATCAGAGCTCTTCCTAGGGTCATTTTACACTCTTTAAAACAAGGAAAATGGCGTATTTCCAAGTAGAGGAGACTTATTTTCATAGGTCTTCATTTCACCTTTTCATACCTCTCCATTTTTCCTTTTGTTATGTATTGTGAGATTATCACAAAATTACTTGTTTCCTCCAATTTCTTTGCCATTTAGTTTGAATAAAATGAGCAGAATTTTACCTTTTTTTAATAGAATTTTTTGTCATAGACAGTTACAAACAAATGCAAAAGTATAGAGAATAGCTTAATGAAATTAATTTCTCCTCAACCAGCCTGAACGATGATCCATATATGGCCTGTATTCCTACCTACTTCCTCCCAATGCCAGGATTATTTTGAAAAAATTCAAGATAAAATATTTCATATGCAGATAGTTCATTGTTTATCTCTAAGAGTTTAGGACTCTTTCTCTGCTCTAATCACAATACTGTCACGGCACCCAATAATTAGCAATAATTTCTTAATATCACCGAATACTCAGAAGTATTTTCAATTCCTTGATTTTATATAAATTTTTAGCATTTCTTTTGTTTGAATCAGGATCCAAACTTTTTGCAATTGGTTGCTATGTCTCTTAAATTTTTTTTCATCTGTAGTTTGCCTCTCTATCCCTTGTTTTCTTTGTTCCTGTTGGTGAAGAAATTAGGTAATATCCCTATAGTTTCCCACAGTCTGGATTTTGTTACTGCATTCCCAAAGGTGTTTGTTAATGTGTCCCTCTGTTCCCAGTATTTCCTTCAACTTGGTAGTTAGAGCTAGAGGCTTGATCAGAATTAAGTTCATGTTTTGGTAAGACTATATCATAATGGGAGTTTCGTGCTTCTGCTGGGAAATAAATAATGTCTGATTTTTGCTCCCTCTAATCTGACTTAGATGAACATTCAGTGGAACTGTCAATTCTTTAGGGATTGCAAAGTTGAAGTGATTTTCTAATTTTAGTATTCTTTTTTCACTTATTGGTTGGAATATTTCTAGAAAGAAGAACTTCCTATCATCATCTATTCAAGTTATGCTGAGCTACAATTTCTATAGAAAAGGAAGGATTCATGCCTAATTCTTTCCCTTTATTTATCAGTGTTCAAAATAATGAATTGTTTTCCTAGCATCTGCCCAAAGTGATCAATGTCTGTGTGTGTGTGTTTTTGTGTGTGTGTGTGTGTGTGTGTGTTTTAATATCATTAAAAACTCATAAATTTAATGTGTCAATACTTTGTAGTTATTATCTTTGTTAGTGCTTAATTCACCCCATCTTTTATCCATATTGGCTACTGAGCTCTTTCACAGAACTCTGATAACTTCCTTGCTACACAGTATGACAAAATTCTACAGGTTCCTCTTGATCATTTCCTATCCCAGACCTAAACTTAGACATTTATCCAAGGAATTCTAGTTCCTTTCAGTGGCAAGTGGTATTTCAATACCAACATTCTTGGGTTTTTGGTGTTTGGGGGAGAACAGTTACTTTGAAATTTGTTTGCTAATTTAAAAAAAATGTAGATATGTGGTTATGTATGCAAATAAAATATTGGTGTTTTATAGGCCTCATTGCATGGCTTTAGATGTGATCCTAAAAGGTAGGTGACAAATAAATTTTTAGCACAGACTGTGAGTGCATAATGTAAGGTGAGGCAGAAAATAAAAGTATTTGGTAATGTTGCCAAAAGCAGTGTTCCCCAAACTTTTTGGTACCAGAGACCAGTTTCGTGGAAGACAGTTTTTCCATGGACGGGGGTGGGGTGGGGGGATGGTACAGGAGGTAATGCGAGTGACGGGAGCAATGGGGAGCGGCAGATGAAGCTTTGCTCGCTTGCCCGCCACTCACCTCCTGCTGTGTGGCCCTGTTACTAAGAGGCCGTGGACCAGTACTGGTCTGCGGCCTGGGGGTTGGGGACATCTGGCCAAAAGGAATGTAGGTTGCAGAGTCCTGCTGAATTTGTCTAGAGAGTTAACATTTTGTCATGCAGGTTTGATTGTGAAACCATCATTTAAAAAGTATAATTGTGTGCTAAGAAAAAGAATGAGCTTTTTATGAAAACAAATATTTAGATCATGATCTCTTATTTGTTTTACATAGTTGATTGAAGTTAATGGAATTAGATCTCTTTGTAGTACCCTCCGGGGACAAGAATGAGAGTTTTAGAACATCAGTTTATTTCTATGGTTCTTTTTAAAATATTTATTTATTTATTTTGGCTGCGCTGTGTCTTAGCTGCAGCACACAAGGATATTTGTTGCGGTATGCAGGATCTTTAGTTGTGGCATGTTGGTTCTTAGTTGCGGCACGCATGCGGGGTCTAGTTCCCAGACCAGGGATCTAACCTGGGCCCCCTGCATTGGGAACACAGAGTCTTACCTGCTGGACCACCAGTGTAGTCCCTCTATGGTTCTTAATTAAAATTCTTTTGTTAAGGAATCTTTTGTTTCTTAAATGGTAGTGCTGTTACCAAGCCAGTGTGAGAGTCCAGTATTTACATGACTTGTAAGTATTTACTTAAATACAGAGCAAAATGACAGACTTAAACCTAAACATGATGATAATTACATTAAATGTTAAATAGTCTAAACACCCCTAATTAAAAGGCAGATATTATCATACTGGATAAATAGCAAGACTCAACCATATATATTTTCAGAAATTCAGTAGAAATATAAAGAAAGCTGGAGTGGCTATTTTAATATTAGACAAAATAGATTTTTAAAAAATTGAAGTATAGTTGATTTACAATGTTGTATTAGTTTCTGGTGTACAGCAAAGTGATTCAGTAATCCATATATATATTCTTTTCCACTATGGTTTATTACGGGATACTGAATATAGTTCCTTGCGCTATGCAGCAGGACCTTGTTGTTTATCTATTCTATATATAGTAGTTTGTATCTGCTAACCCCAAACTCCTAATTTATCCCTTCCCCCCTCCCGCTTCCCCTTTGGCAACCATGCGTTTGTTTTCTGTGTCTGTGGGTCTGTTTCTGTTTTGTAAATAAGTTCATTTGTATCATATTTTAGATTCCACATATAAGTGATATTGTATGGTATTTGTTTCTCTTTCTGGCTTTCTTCACTTAGTATGAAAATCTCTAGGTCCATCCACGTTGCTGCAAATGGCATTATTTCATTCTTTTTTATGGCTGAGTAATAATCCATTGTATATATATACCACATCTTCTTTATCCATTCATCTGTCAATGGACATTTAGGTTGCTTCCATGTCTTGGCTATTGTAAATAGTGCTACTATGAACATAGGGGTGCATGTATATATCTTTTCAAATTAGAGTTTTCTCTGGATATATGCCCAGGAGTGGAATTGCTGGATCCTATGGCAGCTCTGTTTTTAGTTTTTAAAGGAACCTCCATACTGTTCTCCATAGTGGCTGTACCAATTTACATTCCCACCAACAGTGTAGGAGGGCTCCCTTTTCTCCACACGCTCGCCATCATTTGTTATTTGTAGACTTTTTCTTTTAACCTGACTTGTTACTGTTTATTTTTTATTTTTACTTTTTCATTTAATAGATTTACAGTGTTGTGTTACTTTCAGCACGGTACAGCAAATTGAATCAATTATACATATACTTGCTTTTTTTTTTTTTCAATTCTTTTCCCATATAGGTCATTACAGAGTATTGAGTAGAGTTCCCTGTGCTATACAGCAGGTTCTTATCATTTGTAGACTTTTTAATGATGACCATTCTGACCGGTGTGAGGTGATACCTCATTGTAGTTTTGATTTGCATTTATCTAATAATTAGTGATGTTGAGCATCTTTTCATGTGCCTATGTCTTCTTTGGAGAAATGTCTATTTAGGTCTTCTGCCTATTTTTTGATTGGGTTGTTTGATTTTTTGTTACTGAGTTATATGAGCTGTTTGGTATAGTTTGGAAATTAAATCCTTGTTGGCTGCATTGTTTGCAAATATTTTCTCCCATTCCATAGGTTATCTTTTTGTTTTGTTGATGATTTCCTTTGCTGTGCAAAAGCATATAAGTTTAATTAGGTCCCATTTGTTTATTTTTACTTTTATTTCTATTGCCTTGGGAGACTGACCTAAGAAAGCATTGATACAATTTATTTCAGAGAATGTTTTGCCTATGTTCTCTTCTAGGAGTTTTATGGTGTCATGTCTTATATTTAAGTCATTTTGAGTTTATTTTTGTGTATGGTGTGAGGGAGTGCTCTAACATCATTGATTTACATGCGGCTGTCCAACTTTCCCAACACCATTTGATGAAGAGACTTGTCTTTTCTACATCGTATATTCTTGCCTCCTTTGTCAAAGATTAATTGACCGTAGGTGTGTAGGTTTATTTCTGGGCTCTCTATTCTGTTCCATTGATCCATATAGACAAAATAGATTTGAAACAAGGAAGATTATCAGGGTTACAGACATATTTAATAATGATAAAAGTGTCAATTCATCAAAAGGACATAAAAATTCTAAAGTATGTGCAACTAGTAACATAACTTCTAAATATTTCAGGCAAAAATTGATAGAACTGCAAAGAGACAATAGAAAAATTTTACAATTTCAGTTACAGATTTTAACACCCCTTTCTCAGAAATTGATAGAACAGTTAGGCAGAAAATCAGTAAGGAAATAGAAGACCTGAAAAACACTCTCAACCAACTTGATTTTATTCATCTTTGTAGAACATTCCACTCAACAGAAGAACATTCACCGGCTAGACTATATTCTGAACCATTTAACAAGGTTCAATAAATACAAGAGGATTGAAACCATACAGAATATCTTCTTTGACCATAATGGAATGAAGTCAGAAATTAATAAAAGAGAGATGTCTGAAAATTAGACAACACATTTCTAAATTGTACAGTTTAAGATAAAAATCACAAGATAATTAAGTACATGTTTATCCACCTGTGTAAATGACTTTTATGCATTTATAGTTTTATATATCACATTCTACATATAAATACATATGTGCATGCATGCCTTTAAGGTTGAAAGTTTCATACGTGGTTGAGCTTATTTGAAATAAATGGAGTTAGAATAGTTAAACGTGACTGATGGATTTCTATAGGGCAGACACAATAATCACGCTGTGATTCTGTATGACAGAAAATGCGCCTCATAAAGAAATTAATTCCCAGATGGATCAAAATATCACAAAAATAGAAATGCAGAGCATTTCATGTTACTATTTAAGCTTTTTATAAAAATGATAGCCTGGATATATGTAATGACTTGTTATTTATAGAATGAAGTTCACTGAACTCTTGGTTGTGGGTTTTTGCAGGGGATGCGGAAGAACATTTCAGCAGTAGCTCAATCAGTTCAGGGTGTGTAAAGGGGAAACCTAAGAAAAGCATTGAAAGGGTCTCAGCTTTGTGAAAGAGACAGCCAGATGTCAGCCTGAAGTGTAGCCTCTGTTTGCTTTCCATGATGGGGAGAGTATGTCGTGAACGAGATGATAAACATATGGAATAAATTACTGGAGGAGAGCATAGATGAATTCAAGAAACACCTAGACTTGTTTCTAGGGAAAGGGAATTGATGAGTCTGGGAAAGCAGGAGGGTTGTATTGGCTTCTGCAAACAAAGTGGTTACATTGAGAAAGATGTGGTTTTTTCCTTTTGCACAATTTTTACATTTTTATGTACCTTCAATCTCTATTTTAAAGAATATCCCCCCCACCCCCAAGTCACTGTTTTTGACAAACAATTTCTTTTCAACTTTATCTTCCAAGAGGTCAGATTAGCTTAGGTTTGGAGCATCAAAAACTATTTACTTTAACTGTTTTAGCAAACTTTGCTGCTTACTGCACTTTTATTCACTCACCTGGAATTATTGAGGGGTTGGCTTTACCTGTGCATTCCTCCTCAGCCTCTACCTTTCCAATTGTTATTACGGCTAAGTCACATAGTGTTTGACAAAATATGTTGAATGTGTATGGTTCTTCCTGACTCCCTTTGGATTCTATTTTGAAGTATTTCCAAATTGTGCAGGGCAATTTCATGATGTAAACAACATAGTCTCGTCACACTTTAAAAGGAAATTATGAGTTGTCTCCCATTCCTCTTATAGTCCAGTTAGATCTTCATTAAAGCCCCTCTGAAGTAGTCACTCTAATTTCCCTGCAATGCTGACTCTAGAATTCTGAGACCAGAAATAGCTATACAGGGTATAGCATGCTTTGTCATTCTTCAGTGCTACCTCTGAAACTCTGCACCTTATGAAATAAGTCTTCCTAGAGTCATTTGTATGGAAGTTCATGATTAGCAGTAATGGTTAGAAGTTAACATTTTTCTCTGGAGAAGATAAGCTTGTTGTTAAAGGTGTCAAAGAGATTTTTATAGACATTTTCATTCTTTAGGTCTAAAAATGCTAGAGGGAAAATAAGCAGCCACCCTTATCTTGCAATATTGTTTTAAAGTTTCCTTAGTCAACTTTAAGGTGCTGCATATAATTTAAATCTAATTTAAACTTAATTTTCGCTGTAAATAGTCTTGCCCTCATAGATGTGATTATATAGGCTGCATTCCTGCCCCCTCCCAAAGATTCCTTTATTATCATGCATGTTTCTTTTGTTCTCATAATTTCTTGAATTTTTTTCTCACCATTTATTTGTGACCTTATATATAAATATGCCATTTGTAATATAGCCTAAGCATCACGTTCATGGAAGTTAAACAGGACTTTTGGTAAAAATAGAATACTGTATTTTTGCCTTCTCTTTTATATTAAAAAATAGCTGCATGTAACATTAATTATATGTTTGCCTCTTGTCTAGAAATTCAAATACTTCAGCTGGAAATCTGCTTAATACTGGCTTTCCCAACATAACCTTTATGTTAACATAGATTTCTAGTTCCATATTTATTGTTAAATCTTCCTTTCCCAAGCAAAGCAATTATTCTCCTGACTATCTCTCTATAAGATTCTACAAAAGATACAGGTTAGAAGTTTTGACTTGACTATAGTTTTCCTACTGTATGTAAAACCTCTTAAAGGAAAGCATCTTATTAAAGATATTTAGATCATTAGAAAATAGTGTGAAATAATAATAGAGTTAACATTCATCCTGCATTTGTTGTGATCCCTGTATACCCTGAATTCTTTATAGGGACCACCTCCTTTGAGGTAGTTTATGTTATCACACCCATTTTACAGATAAGGAGACTGAGTTTTCATGGGTTGAGTAGCCTAACCAATATCACAAAACTGATAAGTAGTCGAGACAGAAATGACTCAAGACAGTATGATTCCAAAATCTATACTTTTAATTACTAGCTAATATGGCATCTACATTATTTCATTTGCATTTCTAATCTCTCAAATTTTGTGATTAACAGTGATTATATAAATGTCCTGTGCTTGAAGTAGGTTGGGAAGTAGGGGTCCTTTTTATTTTTTTTAATCTTCTTGATGAATTATACTTCTTGCTATCAGTTGAAATCACCTGACCTAGACAATACAATTATTTAAATTAGTGAAGAAAATGAATATAAATAGAGAAGAGTGATGAAGACTTCAATGTCAAAGTTTTGTTTTATTTTTCTCTGAGAATAAGAGGGTTTAATTATTACTCAGAAAGTGAAAATGATTCATAATATCAAAGATGTTTGAATTATACTTAAAATAAATTGCATCTACCACACAGGAAAATATTTACTCAAATAAATAGGACATCATCTTATCCAAAATGTTATAACTGCATGGATTATGGGGCTTCTCACTTGAAGCAAGTGCTGGTATCACAAACAGAAACACCCACTTGTCCAGAGATATGGATTCTTGGTCCCTGGTCTCCCCATATTTTACAGCACCTCTGCTTAACCATCAGGTTCTGCATCAGGTTACTGGGGGCCTTCCTCTGGCTCATAGCTGCTTATCTGCAAGACAGCTTGGGTCTTAGAAACTAGGTATCAGCTTAAGCAATTTAACACTTCCTTGTCTGCTTAAAGAAAAGTAGCGCACCATAAATCTAGGAAGAATTCAGGAGGTATATGATATTGATGAAGGGTCACAAAAGTGCTGTCTAGAGCAACGAAAAGACCTCCGTGTATCTGCATTCAGATAGCAATGGAAACAGTTTACTGAAGCAGAGACTTTCACAAAATTGATACGCCATCTGTGCCTGCTGAATGTTATTGCTTCATCATTCAAATAATTGTTATTTATATCTTAAAAAGTGAAATTTGTTGTTTCTCTAAGATAATCTACTTTCAGTGAACATGGTTCTCCTGTCAGCCACTGCCCCCACAATCAGGCAGGGGAAAGAGCTCTTTACTGGGAGCTGTGCAGTTGAGTGTCATTCTGTGACAGGCCTCTTCTTTGGTTGGCGTGTTTACATAAAATTAAAAACAGGAGAAGCTGAACTTAGTTAACTAGTTGGCAAATGGAATTTTAAATCTATAGGACTGTTAGTAATAAAAATAACAATAATAATAAAGCAGGTCTCTTAGTAGTGAACTAGAAGAACAAGTTTTATTCTTTGCTGAGAAAATGACAATAGGGCAAAGTTTGTTTGCAGCCAATACTCTATTTTGCTATGCATGAAAAAAATAGGCATTAAATGTCAAGTGATAATGACAATGTCCATTTGCGATCATGTCACTAATCAATTGTTTTCTATAGCTGTCTAATTCTTCATTCCAATTCCAAACACTTTTACTCCATTTTAATTTCCTAAACCTCTGCTCAATTAATGAATTTATCTTCAACTTCTGGACAAATATAAATCTTTGGGTATGCAAAGAACTAATGTCTACTTTTTCCTATTGCTATCTTTACATAATTAATTCTGTGCATGTAGACATGCCCATCAGGGGTTGCCAAGAATAATATGATAGCTTGATCTCCTTTCTCATTTTCTAGATAAAAGCCTCAGGTAAGTATGAGGGTTACCTTATTAAGTCCAGCTAGGCCTTGTTTTACAAATATCCTGGCCTCCCACCCCATCATGGTTCATTTTACTGTTGTCTTATCCAGAAACATACTTCAAAGGCCTTTTAGAAGGGCAGCTGATTTTCACAGTCTGGAGAGCTTTGGTTTAGGATCCTCCAAGCTTTCCCAAGAGAAGCTCATGCATTGTCTCTGTATGATCTCTTGGTATGAAGCCTTTGGGTTTGGACATATTGGCTGCACATGTGCTGCAGTCCAGTATTGTGTACTTGAGAAGATAAGTCAAAGAGAATCCAGTCTCTATCCGTTTCCCAGCATTTTGGTTTTGCATTGTTATGCCCCCTTCCAATGAAGAATAATGGGATGAGTTTCTTTTGTTCCAGAAAGCATGTCTCAGCACCAAATTTTCACTCTTCCTAGGTTTAAAACAACCCACCAGCATATTTTTAGAAGAGAAATACATTATTCATCTATTTTGTTCTAATGGAAGCTGAGTCTTTAGAACGTATGTATTTGATGTTCTGACGGACGTAAAATGGAATGGATTCTCAGTGCACGCTAGAATCATTTATGAGTTAGCATCTGTATAGTGATAGTATGTCTATTCACTGTCATTTAAAGAATTAGGATTTGCAGAATATCAGAAATTTTAATTCATCACTTTGAGTATTTGAGCAAACTTTTGTTACATGTGCTTGAAATTTCCAGGTCTTACAAAAATATTCAAGCTAAAAATGTTTTTATTTGGGATAATGTTTGGCCGTATCAACAATGAATGGTGGCTGATTATATGGGCTGAGAATAAAGTGAATGGTATTCTTTTTAAAACCTAAAAAAATCAGACAAGAAAGATGGGCTGGTGATTCAAATGCATGATTAGCATCTATTTAAGCTGACTTGTTCTTGTCTAGTCATTAGAAGTGTCTACCTTCTGTAGTTGTTGAAAAACCTGTTTTCAAATGTAGTCTTTGTAACTCGTCAGATGACTTACAGGAAGGCTTATGTTGACTTTCAGGGGAGGATCTACAAACTAATCATCAACAATCCACATTTCCACTGATGAACATCTGAAATCCTAAAGTTTTCAGGCATGTGGCATGAAGTGTATTGCCAAAATGTGGTATCTTAATGCTGTGTGATGTAAATGATTTGATTAAGTTGACAGTCAACTACCAAACATAAGAACCTTATGTCAAGTACTAGTTATGAACATGAATCAAGCTAAGTCCAAAAGAAAGTTGCAGTGACGAGTGAAAAAATTGAAGATTCTTAACTTACTAAAGCCACACATTATTTTTGAGGAATCATTTTTAAAACTTTTTTTTTTTACAAAAAGGAAGGAAAGTTAAAAAGAAAATCATGGCACAGAGTGAACTTGAATGTTCAAGAGGATTACGGTGATGTATTTAATGATTCTCTTCTGATGGAGCTCAGTGTCTGTGCCAAGCAAATGAAATGGAAATGAGGAAAATTAAATTCAAGTGTTTGCCTTATGAAACCTCAGTTCTTCTGGCAGGATCTGAATGAGGACTTGTTTGACTAGTCAACCCTAGATATTATCTCTTATCCAACATGTGCCTGTGGTTTGGGTGGATTTCTTTCGTATTTTTATGCAGCTGTCAACGGAGAAAGGAAGAGCTCACTGTCCCCCACTAGAAATCTACATATGTAGAAAGATTTAAAAAACCCTGGAAGACAAACTTCAGTCATCATTCATTTACTCATTCATTATTTCATTCATTTATTGTTTCATTTATTCAACAAACATTTATTGAAGCACTTCAAGGCAGTGTGCTGAATTTGACTAGACACATAATATTTACGAATAGGACTTCTAAAATTATGGCTTCTTTGATTTGTTACGGAAGTTTTCCTTCTAAAGTTCCTTAAAAAGTTAAAAACATTTTTGCAGTGAGAAATACTAAAAAAAAATCAGTTAAAAGTTGCTATGGATTTGGAAAAAGCTGAAATCCTTTGATGATAATTTTGAAGTAACCAAAATATTATCATCTAGATTACATGAATAATTAATGCAAAAACATCCTATTAAAAATTTTGGTCCCAATATGCTTTGCCTCAGATATTATTTAGCAGAATTGTCATTAGTTCTGGAAATTTTTCTTAGAACATAGCTCTTAGAAGACAGCTATGTATTTGTCTATGTATGTGCATGTTTGGCTGTGTGTATCTTTTAAGAAGAGGATTAAATTAGTTATGTCAAAAGATTTTTAGTTGCAATCCACAAAAGGGTTGGAAACTCCATCTTACACTAATAGGGGGCATGGGGATGATGTGATTTTTAGTTTCAGGTTGTCTTTTTCAAAGCATTATTAAAGTTGTGTCTAATAGTTCCCTTTTAATTTATCATCCAAGCTCTGCATGTGCTTGGAAGATCACCTAAGTCTAAAGTTTCTTGTTTTGTTCAGGCCCAGAGTAGGAAATTTGACCAGTGTTCAGTGTAACTTTCCCCAGTAAGGACAAAAAAGTGACTGTGGTTTTACATTAGTAGTAGTCAGAGTTAAAATTTTTTTCTAGTAAAATTTTTTCATTTAACTGACAACTTTCCGAACCTCCTGCAATCATAGTTGCTTGTCATCTCCATTCTGTAGATGAGCAGTCTGGGGCTCATACAGATTGAGTGAGTTGCTCAAGGTCCTCCAACTTCATTTTGGCAGAAACTCAAACTAAATCTTCTCATGCCAAGTTGTATGCTCTTTTTCATTACAACTTAGGTACCTCCAAGAAATCTTCGGGATTAATAAAAAATACTATGCGTGTAGAAGGAACTAGAAACATCATTACTTACCCATGCAGTTATCAAATTCACACCTTTGTTTTTGATTGACAGTAAGGGGAACAGGCTTTAGCAGTTTCGTTTTACCCATCATTTAATACCTTAAAATTCAAGACAGCTTCTAAAAGAGTAAGAGGGTAGGGAATAAATCTTGGGCTTGTCCCAAAGGAAGTCTATTCTTTGCTGAAAGCAATATTTATTCCACTCTGTGTGTGTGTGGTGTGTGTGTGTGTGTGTGTGTGTGTGTGTGTGTGTGTTGGCATGTGTTTGCAAGCATACGTGCATATGTATGTTTTAACTTCCCTTAAGGCTGCGTGCCTTTGTCTCAGATCTCACTGTGGACCAGTGGTAGTGGCCCTTGTCTTACGGTCACTTTCCCTGGGTCACAAATAGCTTTCTTTATTGCATTAGAGGGCTATAAATTTTTTGTGATCCCAAGCTGAGTTTTAACCAGTCACCTCAAGGTGAAGAGCTCAGTATCATATTACTGTTTCCTTGGGCTGTCATCCATTGCCCCTGACCAACATGTCATAAATGTTTTAAGAGTCTGCGGCTCTTTCAGCTTGGTTCTAATCTGAGGTATACAGCTCGGGCTCACAGCTGAATGAATCTTGGAAAACTCGCTCCTGCACTTGTGTGTTCATGCAGAGCAGCCAGACTCTTCAAAATAAATGGTGATGTGTCCTGGCCTATTTCAGATTAAAATGGATTCCCCGTGAGTCTAGTGTTAAGGACAACAGTATTGCACCAGGCTTTTTTCACCCAAAGAGCTATTAGTCAGAAATATGAGCCATTTTGCAGGAAAGGGAAGAATTGTCCTGGAAATGCTTTGGCTGACTTCTAAAAGAGCTCTCAGGAAGTGATGTATGCTCTCGAGCACTCTGTTATGAACTCTGTTAAGTGTTGTGGATATGTGTTAAAGTACCGGACGGACACTCATACACACGCAAAGACATTTTGGATTAAAATAAGTTCAAACAACCATCTAGGACACCTCAGAAAGAAATGCATGAGAATTGTATAGACAATGGCTCTAGGGTTTCGCGGGCGGAGGAAGTACTTTGTACTGAGGAAGACTTCCTTAGTGAAATAAGTTTGAGTTGCATGTTAAAGAATGATGGGATTTGGAGGACCAAAAAGAAGAGAGAGAGTATTCATGAACAAAATAACAGAGAGAAAAAGTGAAAGCCTTTTAGGGGAATAAGGAAATGAGTCTAACTGTAGTTAAGGGTTTACAGGAAGGAGAATCAAAGCAAAGAGAGTAGAAATTAAGACTGTGGGCCAGATTATCGAAGCCCTTAAGAGGGATCCGACCTTATCCTGAAGCATTTCAAAAAATGCTTTCACCTACTTCCTATTCAACTATTTATATAATACTTTGTCTTCCATGGGGTGTTGCCAAATTTGTATTTTGCACTTTATAAAAGTGGGGAAAAAAGGAAAGAACTCAGCAAATTTAGATTCTATTCCTGTACATAAAAAATATAGGGTTTGCTGAAGAGAGGACTTTCCTCAGATCATTTCATTCAAAAAAATTATCTCTTTGTTCAATCGCAGCTGTAAATATTAGCAACCTTGATTTAACTTGGTGATGTGCATTCATCCTTTAAAGAGGTTAGTCTCTAAGGCTGAGTCCAAGAGAGTTTCCTTCGTTGTTACTCACTACAGTTCTCAATGATATATATTAATTCAGAAAATAAACTTTCAAGTGGAATTTAAAACTGATATGTTCTACTTGGCATTCTGACCAAGAGTTAACTATATGGAAACTAAAGAGTAAAGAAAGTTTTGTTTTTTAAAAAATAACACTTACTTATAAGTATATTATCTTTAATAATACATTTAGACATAGCATAACTACATTTCAGCACTTGCAAGCAATTTGTTTAGTTCTGGTTGCTATAAATTCTAGAACTGTATATTTTTAATTTACGTTCTGAAAACACTTTCAGGGTTTCCTAACAGCTTCTTGAATTTTTGATAAATGTAATGAAATGACTGGTGATAGATACCTTCCTCTGTGTTTAATTAAGATGCAAAGTCATTTACCAAAGGAAGAAAATTATTATGTGAAGATAGAATGTAGAAGAAAAATAAAGAAAACCTGTTCACGAGGAAATAGTAGTAGATAAAGACTCAGATTAAACTTTCATGGATGAAAAATATCAAAGCCTTGTTACAGAAGGAATTATGTAAAATGATCAGCTCCTTATACTTTTTGTAGTTCAAATGTACTAATAGGAACTTAAACTCTATTTAGAGAAAAAGAAATCTGCTTAAAGAATAACTTCACTTTATTCTGAAATAGGAACGTTTTATATTTATGTATCTACTTTATTCTGAAATAGAAACGTTTTCTATTTACATATAATGAGTTTTGTAAACTGAAACTTTGTGCTTCATATTTTTGTCAGTTCAATTGAATCTTTGGAAAAAATTGCCTCTTCAGCAATTAAAGTTCTAAAATATACTCAGATAAGTCACACTGTAGATGTAACTGCAGTAAATGCCTCAAGTAGATCTGACCTCATTGTTTATGATCATTCATATAAGAATTGAGGTGAAGTTTACCTTTGCATTTTTTAATAGAGTAAATAAAATCAATACCATTATATATGAGAAATTACTTCTAAGCACTTCCAAATTCTCTACTTTGTAGAAAGGAAGAGAAGCTAATATTTATTAAAAAGACGTGCCGCCATGTACCTTCCCTACATCCTGTGAGGTAGGCATTCTAATGAATAAACTGAAGATCAGAAATAAAACTGACGTGCTCAAAATGGATTGCAGTTGTTTCACTGGAAGAACATTTATTTCCTGGGTTTTTTATAGGCATGACTGTTATCTTTTGTTATTGAAGTTTGCCATGGGGAAGGGTGAAGTCAGTCTGATTTTTTTTTCCCCCCTCTCTTAGTAATGACCTGATCTTTCTGTCAGGATGATTAAATGACTCTTTATTTGTAACTCTTGAAGGTTATGTCTCCAATTTGATTGCCCTGTGTCAAATTTTCCTGGGAGGTAATTCAGGCCTTCGTTTGTTTACGATTTCTTTGAACTACTGCTTCCGAGTTTCCCACTGTGCTTGTCCAGCCGTCTTCAGGTGCCAGGCTCAGCTCCCTTTTCAGTCCTCTCTGAAAGCTTTTATTAATAAAGAGTTGTTAAGTTTCATGAGACCAAGTTGAATGGAACAAGGTCCCTGCTCTCCAGAAGTTTACAGATTTATGGGGGAGACAGACAGATTAAGCCAACCAGTTTAGTACATTATGACACTTGCGATAATAGTGGTACCCACTGGGTTCACTGTAAGAACAAACATCTCAAATCTATTCCTTGAATATCCTGAGAATTTTTTTTTTAACCTGTTGATAGTCACTGCTGTTTTTATAGTAGATTTAATTTTCGCGTCTTCAATGCAATTTAGATAAAAGAGAAGTAGATTCTAGTCCTGGATCTGACCCCAAATTCTAGTGAGGTATTTATCCAGAAGTATTTACTCATCCTTAGCATGGGGAAAAGATACTTGGTCTGTTCTAATTTGTGGGATTATGGCAAAGTTAAAATAAGGTACTTTAAACATTGAGCAGTTCTCTTAAAATGTACCTTAATGCTTTCTTATCATTGGATTCATTTCTATTTCTGTTTCTAGTGGATAGGGAAGACTGAGTTGGCATACATTTTGTGACCTCTGTAGATAATGAATATGAAACTTAGCACAGTACTTGGAATATTATGAACAATAAGTATGAGCTATTACAAAATTTACTGAAAATAGTAGTGTTTTCATGAAATGGCAAAATTATTTACCATTGATGCCTTTTATTTTGATCCTCCCAATAGAATCCGACAATGCAAAGTTTTCTCATTTATGCAGTTTGAATGTTTTATTTTTGAATCAATGAAATTGGAAAAGCAAACTTTTGTCTTGTTTAATAATTTCTCCATTATGAATGATATTCATGGTGAAATATTTATTAGCAGGCTAGGAATTTTCTTATATTTATGGATTGAAAACAACCCAGTTCTCTTACTATTAGAAAGTTTTAAGAATTTATGGTTTCATGTGGACTTTTAAAATTTGAACTGGTTTTTCCAATGTGCATGTGGTTAAAATCTCAGAATCACTGACTTGAACCTCAGTTCCCTTTGGCCACAGTTGGCATTGGAACCTTAAATTGTGCCTTCATGCCTTACCCTCACTGTGGAGCCATAATTATTCCAATTCTTCACAAATTCAGAATTATTTTTGTCATCTAATAATATTAGAAACGTAGAATCATGAAGCTGAGAAAACGAAAGATGTCTTTAATTTACTTTTCTTTACATTTACCTCTCATTTGGGACCTTCAACTTAACTTTATACCTAGGCAGATAAGGAAAAAAAATTTTTTTTAACAATGCATCCTGTTGCTTATTTTTGAAACCTAGAGAACGATGAGGTTACAAAATCTAGAAAACAAAATCATAGATATCAGCACTAACTTTGATAATTATGGATTACATAAAACACCTCTGATACTTTAGCTAAATTGCGTGATATTTCTCATTGCCCCAAATGCCTTTTAATAGGTGTTTTTACGAATTAGTATCTAAGATGAGAAGTTTTTCTTTTAATGGTATCTTCTCCAGTTTATAAATCATCTTCTCTTTGTATCTGCAGAACGGTGTTTTGGTGAACACCTGTGCAGAGCACTGTGTAAGATACCTTTCAGAAATTAAACTCAACTGAGACAGGCCCTCAACTGTGTTAACTAACATCCTCAAGCATCGGACAAAATTGCTAAGGTTAAAACTTACAAAGCACTTATCTAATACTCAGATGAACAGCGTAAACTACGCCTTTCCATGTGTGTCGATTTTTAAAAATATTATTTCAAATTTTAAATAAGTTTTTCGTAAAAATGTATTTTCAGTTAAAAAAAAAAAGGAAACTTAGAGCCTATTCATTACCCCCAGAGGCTTCAGAGTATTAAATAACTCCTGTACTAACTTTTTTGGAGGCCAGTCAAGTTGTGTGTTGTTTTAAAAATATAATGATATGAATAGTATATAGAATAAGGCTTAAATAATAATCAGAGGACAGTGTATATCTGAGTACACTGCAGCTATTTGACCCAGTGTTTAACTATTATAGGAAGTCTAGTTATTCAAGAAAAAATACAGGTAAGACATACTATGCAGAGAGCAATAAATTTTTGAGGAATATAAATCCTAATGTACATGCTTGAGTACCTGTATTTAATAACAGAGTTTTAAAAATAAATGCAGGAAAAAAAGTAACATACATTCCTAGAGGTGCAGCAGAAAGCTCAGTCAGTAATGGATTAAATGATCTTAAAGCTGAAGTGGTCAAAAAGAGCAGAGATCCACCGAATGTGAAACAGGGACCTTGAACTTTGAGTCTCTTTCCTGGTGTGCATTAGAGTCCACGTCTATCTTTCAGGCAAGGGTGATACATGAATCACTTCAGACTTCAAGGCATAGGTTAGGCAGTTTTGTTGCCATTTCGGTGTTAAGAGGAAGAGGCTGGGGATGGGGAGTGTGGTTAAATTTATGTTATGGGTGCAGAACCCCTTGTTTGCTCTATCCAGTCCAAATGCTTTATGAAACCTAAGGATCCTAAGATACTTACCATCTACATGATTTATGAGTGTTGATGTTAACCTTAATCATCCTGTATATGCTATTTCCCTCAAAGAGAGTTTTTGTTTTTTGTTTTTACTAAAATAAAAAAAAAATTGCCATAGCATGAATACTAACAGGAGCATTATTAAAGGCTGGGATAAAGCCATGACTCTTGGATTACTTGAATGTTGTGTCTCCACTGGCTTCTTGGAACATTTTGCTCAGCTGAGACAGTCCCTCAACGTGTTAACTAACATCCTCAAGCATCAGACAAAACCACCCACGGATGGTTGTTAGGCAGGTCCATATTCGTCCCTCATTGTACTCGCACTCACGTTCTGGAGAGGAGGGATTCCACACCAGCTAGGTGACAGCAAGAAGTCCCATTATTCACTGTCTGTCAGACCCTTTTCTTGCCCTGCCCCCCCACCTCTTTGCCCTGCTGAACGCTATCATACAGCCCCCCTGTGTCAGAGGTCCTATCAGGGAACTTATTTCTGGTATTTTTGTTTAATTAATCGGCTTTATTTTTTTTTAATGGCTTTAGATTACAGAACAGTTAAGCATATAGTACAGAGAGTTTACATATACCCCATCCTTGCTTCACAGTTTCCTCTATTGTTAACATCTTGCATGAGCATGGTACATTTGTTACAATTAATGAACAATACTGATACAGTAATATTAACTAAAGTCCATACGTTTCTTACATTTCCTTAGTTTTCACCTAATGTCATTTTCCTATTCCAAGATCTCATCCATGATTACCATGTCACATTTAGTCATCATATCTCTTTAGACTCCCTTTGGCTGTGACAGTTTCTCAAACTTCCCTTGTTTTTCTAACCTTGACTGTTTTGAGGATTACTTACTCATCAGTTGCTTTGTAGAATGTCCTTCAGTTGGGATTTTTCAGATGTTTTTAATAATTACATGGGTTATATATTTTGGGGAGGAAGACCACAGAGATAAAGTACTGTTTTCATCAGATCTTATCAAGGGTAGTTACTATCTACATGATTTATGACTGCTGTTGACCTTAATCACCTGGCTAAAGCACTGGTTGTTCAGTTTCTCCATATTTGTGGTATTTTGATAATTCTTTGGACACTTTCAAGAGACATTCAACTAACTCCTTTAAATAAGGTGTGTAAAGTGATCCTGATGTTTTGGGAAAGCAACTGTCCTAGGCTCCTATGAGTAAGAGGGGACTCTTCCAAGAAGAGTTAACAAGAAGAGTCAGTTGTGGATGATGAATAATTATTAATAGTCCAGAAATAATTCCAATGGTCAAGCATAGGGCAGGATATAACATTGCTTTCTTATTTAGAAATGGTAAGAGCTCTATTAATTATAAAGACAGAATCAAGATTGCTAATTAGAGAGGAGCCCACACAGCTTCTCTATGTATTTTTGAATATTTTCAGTGTTATATGGTTCAAATCCTATTACAAAGATCCCATCACTAAATGTGTCTCAAGGCATAGATAGGAGAGAGGTTATCTGGAATATAGTCATTTAAAGGCTAATCCACCCCCCCATTTTTCCAACTTTATCATCATTATTAGACAAATTGGCATCTATTCCTTCAGTTTTATGGATGTTGAGAGTCAAACATGCAACATATGTTTTAATTTACCAAGTAAGATTCTTTTTCCCCTTTTGGTACCAGAATGTTTCTGAGTTGAACATTCAGCATCCTTTGGCTAATATGTTAATTATGCATTATTCATAGTGAAAGGTTCAGATTCGTTATGCTGCAACTGTTCAGTCCTTGACAAATAACTCTTATAGGTCACATCCATTTTTAAGTAAATAAAGAACAGCAAGAACTGAATTTCTTCTAAAAAATGTGTAGTACTGGGAGCTTCTTTGGCAAGTTACCATCTACCCTTTTGCTTTAAGTCTGGAAGACTCATGCGCTTTCCAACAAAGCTAATAATATTTTTAGGGGAGGGTCCTCCTGGGGCTTCCTTTTAGCTTCCACATCCATTACCCCTTTGGCTTACTCTACTCTCCGCCATTTAGTAAAGTTTATGGTAGCTTCTACCTCATCCTTTTAAAATATCCTGGATATGTTTTCAGGGTAGAAGACTCTTATGTATTCTCATTTATTCTCTTAACAATTTTTTATTGAGCACTTTTACGTGCTAAGCAATGTCCTTGGTGCTATCAGTGCAAGAATGAACATATTCACTTGGCATGCGCAAAGAAGATTTAGTAAGTCGGTTCTGCTGGAACGCTGAATACCTGAAAGGAACAGAGGAAGATAAGGTTGGAAAAGTGGTAGATGTTGCACAGTACCCAGAATGTTAGACTAAAGTTTTTGCATTCTATCCCTTGATGGCATTTTATGCAATGGAAATATATAATCAGAGATGTCCTTAAAGAAGATTAATTTAAGGGCAAAAGAAGCTAGTTTACTTGGAATTTTACAATTGTACAGGTAGATGGAATTGAAGTTCTAAATTGAGGTGAAGTAAGTGGAATCAGAAGAAAGAATTAGTGCAAGATATATTGCAGAATGGACAAGAAAGAGAGTAGTCAAAGTTTATAAGATTGGATCCTGAGAGAAAGGGATGTAGTATGGCTATTAACAGAAATGAAATCCAAGGGGTACATCTGAGCGGAAGATAAGTTCTGTTTCAAAAATTCTGTATTTGAGGAGTTTGAAAGTTATCTATGTAGACATATAAGACAATTAGAAATGCAGGCTTGTATCTTGTATAGGGCCTAGGGCTGGCCTTTTAAATGCAATAGAGGTGATGGAGCCCAGGATGCAGAGGTTGAGAGAATAGACCAAAATGTAGACAACAGGCAAACAGATATAAAAGATGACTGAAATGCAAAGGTCAGAAAGGAATGGAATGAGAACCAGGATAACTGGTGTCATAGAAGCCAGAAGAAGTATCAAATGCTGTTGTGAAGTCTAAGGTTGGGGACTGAAAAAAGAAAAAGGTCACTGAGTTTGAAAAGTTATTGGTGAATATTGAGAAGCTCTTTTAGAATTGTACGGGTAAAAATCAAAATCCAAGAAAGAATAAGGCATATATAAAAATGGTACTTAGGGGCTTCCCTGGTGGCGCAGTGGTTGAGAGTCTGCCTGCCGATGCAGGGGACACAGGTTCATGCCCCGGTCCAGGAAGATCCCACATGCCGCGGAGCGGCTGGGCCCGTGAGCCATGGCCGCTGAGCCTGCGCGTCCGGAGCCTGTGCTCTGCAACGGGAGAGGCCACAACAGTGAGAGGCCAGCGTACCGCAAAAAAAAAAAAAAAAAAAAATGGTACTTAGGATTAATATTTGAGAAAACAGAGGAGCACCAAGCAATATGTTCCAGAAAACAAAACAAAACAAAACAATCTGAAAACCAACCAAGTAGCTCACAGATGTGAAAACTGCTGATTTATACAAAGTGAGAGATTGGTATAGCATTATAAATGAGTCATGCTGGGCCTACAGGACATAATAGAATATGGGTTTGGACAATGGGCATAAAAACCCAGTATGTGGTTCTTGGTATAGTGTTGCTTGTATAGTATCATACCAGAACAAATTCTCAAGGAATTCAATTTAATATAAAAAGTAGTTTAGGCTCCCCTGTAGTGTTAGAGAAATTAAGTATGTGATGTGAGAATAAACATGTTTCAACCATCTGAGTCACCAGGAATGATCATATCTTGAGAATTTTCAGTGGATAATAGTTTTTTTTCTACTTTATATTGCTGATTTTTTTTCTTTTTAAGAGGTAATTTTAAGCAGTTTCCTTCATTACAGTTTTAGTTTTTAAATTTCAACTTTGCAAGAAAAATATTAATACTGCAGCCTATATTTGGGAAAGGCATACCTATAATGTATTTCTTTTTTTCTTTTACATATTTTTTCCTTTCAACAAATGTTAATTAAGTCCCTTCCAAACCCTGTACCAGGCACCGAGGAATCAAAGGTGAATAAGATGTGTCCTTTGCCCTCAAGGAACTTGTATTCCTATCATGGAGACAGATGAAACAAATGAATGTTGCAGCCTCTAAGACAATGTACATGATTTCAAGAGGACACAAAGCAAGGGAACTCTGTTCTACTTGGGGGCAGGGTCATTAGGAAAAAGCTTTGGAAATTTTGTGACGCTTAAGATGAGTCTTGAAATATGGGTAGGTGGATTGTTCTTGTCTCTTAGAAAAACATACTTGTAGTCTTTCCCCCTTCAATTTAAATTGTTTTTCTATTGCTGAATTTAAAAGAATGGATGAGAGGGAAAAGAGAAAAAGATGGACTTGAAAAACTGGGGAGATGACAGCTAGTTTTTTTGCCCCCTTATTTTATATCTTTCTGGGAGATCATTACAGAAACCTGTCTACTCTTGTAAAAGTCCTACATAAAACTATTTTACTTTAATATGAAAATTATTGGCATTGCTATGTTTTGGTCATACTGAATATGTAGTTAAAGAAGAAATGGAGCGGTCTGGAGTATATGGAGTATTGCAAATTGTCATACTGCCCTTTAGAAGTTGTTTTTCGTTTTCTAGCTTTTGTCACAATCACATTTTTTACCTTTCAGAAGCGGTAACTAAACAAATTAACCTGTATCAGTAAGTCAAATAGATGTCTATTTTACAGTTAACAATATCAGAAATTCTTAGACTAGTTTTCTTAGGCAAATACTTGGATTTGTTTCTCAAAAGGTCCTGAAACAGATGAATGCTTCTTTGTTTGGAAGTCCTATTAAATTTTCATTACAATATCAGATTTTTTAAACCGCTTGTTTCCTTTAGAAAGTTTTATTTTAGAAATGGTTGTATTAAGACTTGTTTTATATACTACTGTTTTCATAAATTTCCTTCTCTCATCGTATTGTATTTCTCATCCAATAATATTCTGGGAGAGATTCTTTTCTTCAGGAAACAACATTGTTTTGTTCAAAATTTCAGTCCTGAAAATGTGGTAGAGTTAGATCTGTTTGGGTTCATTACTAACACTTACTAAATGTTATAACAGTAATAATTGAAAACAAATGGAATTAATTTCTCTCTACCTTTCAAATCTAAAGAGATTTGCTCAAATTTTTCCTTTTTTTCTGAAGAGATAATCCAGAACATATTTATTTGATATGAGGCAAAAAATTCCAGAGGGTGATAGAGTATTGAAAGCTAAGTCATAATGGAATAGTAGATTGGAGGGACTTTGTACATTTTTCCTATTATGCATCAAACTTATGTATTAATCAATTCATACATATGAGGCAGAGGAGCTGCCCAGTAAAATAAGATGGTGTCTTGGGAAAAATGTGGAACATACATGAAATGGTTTTGAATTCTCCCAGCTGCAGTCGTGTGACCTTCGGCAAGCTACTTAATCTCTATGAAACTTTTCCTCACCTGTTCAATGTGGATACCACTACTCTGCTCAGAACTTTTATGAGGATCAAATGAGATAAATATATAATGCTTTTAGCACAATGAATAGCATATAGTTAAGAGCTCAGTAATTTAAGGGAGTTTACTTCTTAAGTGAGAGATGAAACCTAAAAAGAGATCACTTTCATTGACGATGAGAAGGAAGGGATATATTTAGGAAATATTCATATAATTTAAGAGATAAAATCTAATAGTACAGTTGTGAAAGAATAATAATAAATAGGAGGGAATTTGAGCCTGAGATTTCTAAAGCACATAAAACATGTAGGAATCTCATGTGATGCTCACTGGAACTCTGGGTTCAGCATCTTTTGATAGTTACATAAAAAATATGACTGTTGGGCTTCCCTGGTGGCGCAGTGGTTGAGAGTCCGCCTGCCGATGCAGGGGACACGGATTCGTGCCCCGGTCCGGGAAGATCCCACGTGCCGCGGAGCGGCTGGGCCCGTGAGCCATGGCCGCTGAGCCTGTGCGTCCGGAGCCTGTGCTCCGCAACGGGAGAGGCCACAACAGTGAGAGGCCCGCTAAAAAAAAAAAAAGACTGTTCAGCACTGTCCTTAAGGTAAGTTTACTGAATAACATATTTAAAATTAATTCCCCAAATTGTGTTTAATTAGGTGAGAAAAATAGAGGAGCTTTTGGAAAAGAATTGATCATTTTTTGCAGTGAGATACATTTATGTAAGAGTATCACAGATTTACAGAGTCCCAGAGGTGATTTATCCCTTGCTTCTTGTGTACAAACATACATTTTTTTTCTATTAGGATTAATTCTCTTAGGTAAAATACTATATGACTGTATTTATTTTTATTGTACTTTAAAAATCTCTAAAGAAACAGGTTAGTTTAGTGGTTAAGAGCTAAGAGTCTGGAGCCAGACTGCCTGGGTTCATTTCCCAGCTCTACTACTTACTAAGTAGTTAAGAAGTTACTTAACTTCCCTATGACTCAGTTTTCTGATCTGTAAAATGGGGATAGCAATAGTACCTATCACACAAAGTTGAGGGGAGGATTAAGTGAGTTAATGTTTGTAATAGAACAGTGCGTAGCAGATTGGCTTGTGCTATATATGTGTTAGTTGTTCATGTGGTGGTGATGACAACACAATTTTGTGATGATGATGTGCAAGCAGAAGCTGGCACGGTCCAGTTTTCTTGAGTAAAGCAAGCAGGCACCTGCTGTGAGTATAGACAGCTTTATACTGACTGGAAAGAAAGTCATTTGACTCACTTCCCATTTCTATCCCTTTTGTGATCTGAGTTTGAATTCCATATCGTTGATTCCTATTCCACATTGCCCCTATTGTCTCTAGTTATTTTAGTACCTGTGATATGATCTCAAAACTACCAGCTTTAACTCACGCCAACTCTTGGAAATGTAAAATAAAACTTTTTCAGGAAGATTGGAAGCGTGTGACACAAAAATTGGTGTGTCAGCTCCAAAATGCAGAAAACTGCTCTAAATAAATCAATATCTTTTGTCTTCTTATGTTTTGCAGTGGAACGATATAGACTTTTCCCAGCCGCTGCCACAATAAGACAGAATTAACTCCTTTTATTGTGTGAACTATTTAGCTCTCTGAACTTGAATTTTTATGGTTTTTATCATCATCTTATCATCTTAGTTGTTTGTGCGTCTCCCTTTACATACTGGAATCCTCCTGTGGATAAGAGAATGTGTTATTTTTCAGCTTTTCACCACCCGTGCTTAGCACAGTACCTAGCCCAGAAAGTGCCAACATGTTTTGCTGTTGTTGAATGAATGTATTAGTCAATCCAAAAAGATTGCCCAAATGATTATAAAATTTTCAGTTTGTGTATACTAAACACTATTGTATACAGTTAAAATGGATTAATGGTGAATAATGGGGAATGTTCCCCTATAAAACAATTAGAGCATTCAACTGACTAGCAGGGGAATCTCTTTGGACACCAAGAACAAATGAAAATCTTACGTAGAAGAAAATCCACCTAAAAGATTGTGAGGCTTTGCTGTAGTTCAATCTGAGTCTGGAGATTATTATGAAACTACATTTCAGAATGATCTGTCTTATTTAACACCATTCTTTCATTCACCTCCTAAAAAAAAAAAAAGAAGCACAATAACCTAGATCATCAATCTGTTTCCAAGGGCATCAGCAGAAATTGTAAGGTCCCTCTGACCACGAGGCTCTTGTAAGCTTGCCAGTGAAAACATGCATGTTTTCCTTCTTGCCGTTTGCATTCGGTGCATCATGCAGGAGCAGAAACAAAAATCAGGTTTCAAAAGCTCTGTGGGCTGTTATCCCGCCAACACTCACCTTCAGAACTGTCCCTGGGAGCCAGCACGCTGAAGCTGCTGGGCACACGAGGGAGGTGTTCCAGACTTAACGACAGGGCCCATAGGAAGAACACCCCCAGGATTTCAGCACAGGGTTCCACACGAGGTGGCCTGTGATGCTGAGTTGCAGGCACTCTCCAGTGTCGCGCTGCTCCTATCACAACATAGTCCACACTACACTCCTGCCCTGTGATTCTGCTAGTTAAGTTTTTTCCTCTATGGATTTTAACACTTCACCTAGAAGTAACTCTTCTACGTGTTATAAGCCCTACTTACACATTTGAATGAGGTTAGGGCTAAAGGGTGTCTTTTTTGCCAGAATCCACTTGAATCTTGATCTACTCTGTTTCAATAAATTTGTATTTTTAACCTGATGCTAGAAAGCTGTGATAAGCAGCTTTATGATAAATACTTAAAAAAAACATTCTTTATTAGTTTTTTTGGTTTTTGAGAAAAGCCTGCTTGACAGTTCTGGTGATGCAAATGCTTCATGTCTTATTTTATTCAGTTAAAGAAAAATGCAGATTTGAGAGTGTCTGGCAATATATGATAAGTAGAGAATCTTAAAAAATACGTAAAGTATGCTAAAATTCCTCAAACCAGCACAATTGGTTTAATTACACTGCGATAAACACTCCGAAGGGGAATCATAAATATCAAGTTACTTTTCAATAGTACTGCGATCCTTGATTCTTGTTTTAAAAGTAAAACAAAACAAGCATGTTCTAGGAAGCGAGTCATGGGTGATATTATTCTAATGTTTCTCTGAGTTCTGGGGGGTATCGAAAAATTCACAGAAAAATTAGTTTAATAAAGAAACTCAAACATTGCAAAGCGCTTCTTAGGAGACAAGTCAAGAGGCTCTCTGGACAGACCCTGGAAACAGAGGCTCTCTGGACAGACCCAGATCCTGATATTCCAGGATCGCCAAGAAGAAAAGACAAGAAAACACCCCACCACCATGAGCTACAACCAGACCATGTCCATCCCCTCTCCCTCCCAGAATTGCCCTCTATGGGTGATAGCCAAAGAGTTGAATATATATCTACCAAACTACTCTAAATGTGAAAATTTCAGTCACCTAACACACAATGAGTGGGGAGACTACCCTTGTCAGAGTAATAAATGACTTCCTTACGTGGCAGATTTTGCTTTCTCCTCCAATCTTATCCTTCGGCACTTGATCTCAGTACAGCTTTCAGCACCATTGATTATGATATAGTTTAAAAATGCTTGAGGGAGTTTGCCTTTTTGTCTGTTTCCGTTTTAAAATGGCTTTATTCTTACCCTTCAGACAGTTGACATCATGGATCAATGGCTGCTCATTGTTCTGGGGCTGAAGTGCTTGAGGCTGGTGTTCAGTGGGGTCCAATACTAATACGGGCCGATGGCTGTTTAAAATCCTCAGGCTGCCGTTAGGCCCAGTGACTGCTAGACACAGAAGTGGCTGTCAGCATTAGCTGAGCTGTTTAAAGATAATGCTGCTGCTTTTTCTCCTTGGTGGCCAGTGGGGAAGAGGCAAGAAGTGGAAGGCTAGTTTTGTTTTTTAATGGAATTACAGAAATATAAATCTGGAAAGAAATCCCACAAGCTGATAGTCTATCCCATGCTCTCTAGAGCAGTGGCTTGGCCTTGTGCTGAAGTATTGCTATATATGTCTATTCCACCATCTTTTCTCTCTACTACATTTCTGTTGTAAAAATTTGTTGTTTTAAATTTTTTCCTTTACACGACTTTAATGCTTCCTGATTTGGTTTTCTATTTTCATTCAGCCCTTGTTCACTTATCAAACTGTTCACTATGTGGTACAGTATGTGGTACTATACCAATTAGCTTATCTTATGATTTACTTTAAACAGCATTAGCATCACTGCATTATCCTCTGGCTCTACTTATTAGTGTAATAGATATTCTCATTAGGAATGGTATGCAAATTTGTTGGTCCTTTTCTCAATTAGGAGTCTATAGAACACCAGGGTTAGGCACATAATAAGCACTCAATAAATGCTCGTCGATTAATAAATGAACAAGTTACTAGGGTCAATGAAAGTTGACAGTGGGACAAGAGAGCAAGTTCTACTTAAAGAGAAAGTTATAATTTTACTGTGAAGTATAAAGGAAGTATTGTTTACATGGTTTAAACTCCTGAAAAATCATATCTATGTGACCCCTCCATCTAGGGAATTCTGCTAAATGCTAAGAATATAGACATATTTATTGTGAATGTTTAAACCTTCAGATTTTACATTGTCACTCAGAACCCCCAGGAAGCACGTGATGTTTTGGCATTTATATGGGCTTTCAAGTGAACACATAAGATAATACAGGTTGTTGATCTGACTGAATCTGAATAGATTATGTGGAAAGTAAAATATACACAGAAAGTGCAATACACACTAAAATTCTTAATATATTTTTATTACATATTTTGTTAACTTTTCCCTTTGGGGCTATATATTTTCAATGTTAGTAAAAATTTTTGAGGAAAATATAAATAAAAATGTGTATACTCTCCCACAATTTTATGGAGAAGATCCAATGCATTAAAAGTGAGGTTTCAGTACTTTTATCTTTTGTCTAGTTTTTTCATTCTGTCTTTTTCAGATCACATAACACTAGTTCTTATGACTATTTGCTCCTTCAAACATGATTCTGGTCATGTCTTGACTTTACTCCGAAATTTACAGACTAAAAATTTCTTCTTTATTTGTTAGTATGTAAACTAACTGTATGTACATCTAGCATGTACATCTAAAATGTTTCCCATTTTAACATATATATGGACAGCCAATCTAGTTATTCAGTATTTTATAATAATAGTATAGAAAGTATCTATAAATCACTTGAAAATTAAATTTTAAAGAACAAAATAATAAAATAATAATGATATTCTGGTTATTAGGACTGCCATCATAGATACTAGCACTCAGTAAGTGTTGGTGTTTTCTGGATTTTGAATTGACATTTGACTATCATGTTCCCATAATAAAACTGTGAGATGATGTTGCCATGTGGAGAATGTTACCAGCCTTTAGAGGATCCATCTGTTACTGAGAAACTCAATCACCTATTTTGGTGGGAAATTACATTTTCCTTGTCTTTTTGCTCTTTTGGTTAGGGATACATATAAAAAAAGGCTCTCCTTACTTTACTGTTTTGTCTGAGGGGAACTATTTTGGGTAGAAATGTATGAGTTGGGGTCACCAATTGTTTTGTCATGTGCATACTGCTTTCAGTCTTACTAAGAAAGAATTTTGTGTTTTACTAGGGCCTGAGTAGCATCCGTGGCATTCTAGTAACTTGATAAAGAATTTATAAAAATAAAACAAACACGGTTTTCTTAAATGAAATATCTGTGATTTTCTTGAACTATAAGGTTCCATTGAATGTGTAAATGATGGCAGTATTGTAGTGTAAATCACTTAATCATACTCTCATACTTAATGAGAATAATACACCGAACTCCCTTTGGATCTTATGTTAATTTCATTACTCGAACTAAGTCACATCATCAGGAATCCATCTGCCTATAAATTAGATTTGGATGCAGTTTAAGCAGCTTGGAGAACACCTTGGATTTTATACATTAGCTAAAACCCTGTTTAACATTTGTATCATTTGGCACATCTGTGTTGTATGTTTTGCTCTATGACAGCAATAGAAAATTTTGAGAGTAGTTGTTTAATTCCTCTTCAAAGCAAAGCAAAAAAAAAAAAAAGCCAGTAGTACTGTGTGTATGGGGGGCGGGGCGGTAAGAGGTCGGGTCGCTAGAATTGGTCCTATTCTCTGGAGCAATTTTGATTCATTTTTCAACTAGTCCAAAGAGCTCTATAAATACTGACTGTTGACCGTGCCTGGATACTCTACATTGTACTTTTTTTGTGGGTCAAATGACTAGTGTCTCAGCAAAACGATATTGTTTTGGTTTTTCTTTCTATATATTAAAGTACTGTTTTTAGTTGTGGCTATTGTATCATGCAAAGAACACTAAAAAATTAGTAGAATCCAAAGGTGAACAGCAAAGTAATAGAGGCTTGAAGATATGATCTATGAGAAGATATTAAAGAATTGAGTGTTTCTAGCCTTGATGGAAAGCAACCAAGAAAGATATGACAGCATCTTAAAGTATATAAGGTAATGCTAGAACAAACAGAAGAACATTGATTATCAGTAGACCACAAAAACAGGTAAAGCTGCAAGAGTCAAAGCATATATTTTGTTGTGATGCAGACCTAAACCTTAAATATCTAGCAATCGACAATGAAATGCTATATTATGAAGCTAAAATTCCAGGGGACACTTACTACAGAAGATCTGCTGCAATTGTGTTATTCTTTTTGAACAAATACACACCAGGTGGAGGAGCCAGCCCAAAAGATGAAAATGGGTTTCATCCTTCTGAAATCTTTGGTCTAATAAGTCTCAATATTCTCATGATGCACATCATGGAGGTTATCTCTAGGGTCATTTCTAAACCCTAGAGGGATTTTAATAGAAGATTATTTGCAGCAACATGGATGGACCTAGAGAGTGTCATACTGAGTGAAATAAGTCAGACAAAGAAAGACAAATATCATATGATATTGCTTATATGTGGGATCTAAAAAAAAAAAAAAGATACAAATGAACTCATTTCCAAAACAGAAACAGACTCACAGACCAAAGGGGGGAATGGTGGGGAGGAGGGATAGTTAGGGAGTTCAGAACTGACGTGTACACACTGCTATATTTAAAATGGATAACCAACAAGGACCTACTGTATAGCACAGGGAACGCTGCTCAATATACTTAAAAAAAATTTTTTTTTGGCTGTGCCACGTGAGATCTAAGTTCCCTGACCAGGGATCGAACCCATGCCCCCTGCAGTGGAAGCATGAAGTCTTAGCCACTGGACCACCAGGGAAGTCCCTGAAAGGAACTCTGCTCAATATTATGTAACAACCTAAATGGGAAAAGAACTTGAAAAAGAATAGGTACATGTATATGTATAACTGAATCACTTTGCTGTATACCTGAAACTAACACAGCATTGTTAATCAACTATACTCCAGTATAAAATAAAAAGTTAGAAAAATAGAAGATTGGCAGCAGAAATTATGTTCAGGAGTTAGAAGGTGTGTAAGGAGTTTGTTTATTCTGAGGTAAGAGGCCCAGATCTTGGTTTCTCTTCTTCCTAAACCACTCCCCACTTCTGCCATGTACCCGACACACACACACACACACACACATACACACACACACACACACACACACTTTATCAGAGGTTCTCTGAGATAGCTCAGATTGTGTGTATAACAATACAGTAATCCCATCTGGAAATATAGTGAATGATGGTAAATATGTCCTCAGAGAAAAGGACAACCTGAAAGAACTGGACTGCAGGTATTAGACTGAGCCCAGAACACAGTGGAGGAGTGGAATAAACCATTAAACCCCACACTGTGTTGCAGAGTCAGGGCCGCTCATGTTGGGGGTTGGAATGGGGTGGTGCTGAGGAGTGTAAAGTTTTATGTGGGCCCCCTATAGAGTTATGTAACAGTTATGTAACAGTTATGTGTTATTTAGCAATCTGGGCAAGGACTAACTTGGCAGCTATAGTGCTGATTACAACATTTATTATTGAGAAATGACATGTTGGTGAGGTTGGGGAGATCTGCAATGGTCATGGTGCCTGTCATTTCAGAGTAATCAGAAGGTTTCAGAAAGAAGACAGAAAACTTGCAGAGGGTTTTGCAAGCTGAGATTGTGGGTGAATCTGTATTGCAGACTTCAGGAAGGAGAGAAATGGTGAAATCACTATCAATCACTAGATCTGAGAGACTCATATTGATCTTACAATTGCAGAAAGAACAAAGTTCCAAAATCTGGGATCCTTGTACTATGACTGGTTATGCTTTAGACTGGAAATAAAACTTCAGTGATAACAATAACAACCTCAAATACCCATTTTGAAAATGACACAAGGAACCCTCATTGTTTCGCTCTCTCTCAAAATTCACACATACAAGAGATGTAAGCTGAGTTTATAAAAGAGGAGATATAACTAATAAGTAAGAAATGTTCACCCCAATTAGTAAAGAAAGAAATGTGAAGTAGCATCTTTCATCTATTAACTTAGAAATTGCAAAATTAATGGTATTATATGGTGCTGGCACAGATATGAAGACCTGAGCTATCATATATTTCTAGTCAATTTCCACAAAAAGGATCTTTGACTACTTAGCTCAGGAGTCATATTTCTTTTTTTTCTTCTTCTTCTTTATTTTAGGAGTCATATTTCTGAGACTACATCCCAAGGAAATAATCCCTATTGAGAAAAAACAAACAAACAAACAAAACAGCCCATCTCGGTCTGTTCAGGCTGCCATAACAAAATACCATAGATTGAGTAGTTTATAAACAAAAAAAAATTATTTTTCACAATTATGGAGACTGAAGGTCCAAGATCATGGCATCAGCATGGGTGCATTCTGGTGAAGGCCCCCTTCCTGATTGCAGACTGCCGACTTCTCACTGTCCCCACATGGTGGAAGGGACAAGGGATCTCTCTGGAGCCTCTTGTATAAAGGCGCTAATCCTATTCATGAAGGCTCTACCTCCCAAAATACCATCACCTTGCAGGTTAGGATTTCAGCATATGAATTATAGCGGGATACAAACTTTCAAACCATCACAAACCATATGCACAAAGATATCATCATGATATGTTGTTAATAGTAGTCAACCAAAATGTTCAAGAGGATAAGAGATTATGTAATTTACTCTAAAATGAGATGTTTACTTAACCAAATATGATTAAAGATTTAATCATATTTATTCATATTAAATTAAATGTCCATATTGTATCAGTACAATATGGAAAATGCTCATTATGTGAGATTCAGTTAAAAAAGATTAAAAATGCTATGTATGTAAAACATACATGGTCGTGAAAATACTGAAGTCAAACAGTAGCTGTTAGGGAAGTGAGAGTTTTTTTAAACTGCTTTTTAAAATTTTCTAAATTGCCTGTTCTGTAGTTATCTTACTTTTATTTTTTAAAAAATTACATCTTTTAAAAATTTAGCTATTTAAGGTAAGCAGCATTATGCCTATTTTATAAATGAATAAATAAAATGAGTCTTCAAATGCTTAGAAGCCAGAAGCTTCCACATCTCCTAGACAACCCCAGTTCTCTTGTTTTTCTCCCAGGAAAGAAAACAGAGCCAGAGATAGATATAAGTACTTCATTTTTCGTAGAACCCTTAAAGTGTGCTTGTTTTGGTTTACACTGAGTTCTCTGTTCCTCCCTACCTTCCGACCTTCCTTCTTTCCTTCCTTCTTCCCTCCCTCCGTCCCCCCCTTTTCATCTGGCTGTCAAAAGTGATAAATCTGTTGCATGTGCACCAGGCCCTTAGACTAAATATCCTATTTACCCATTACTAGTGTTTCTTCATTGCATTTATCTTTTCATTCAAATATAATGATCTAAATGCTGTGTTGAGTTTGGAGAGCCACTAATATGTCATTAGGAAGACCTTGATAAAAGAAGAGGGCAGGTGTCCCACCTGTGAAAAAGCAGTAATAGAGGGGATTAGTTTCCCAAGTCCAGCATGGGGCTTACTGCACTGGCCAGCTTCCAAGCTACCGAAGATATGCACAGCTGGCCTTGGAGGAGCCACCGAAAGAAACGGCACGTGCCCCGGTAGACTTCTGGGTATTTCATAGAATAGGACCGAAACTTAAAAGACAAGCTTTCAGTTTTACGTTACTGTTGGACTCTTTGACATTCCTTTGGTGCATCAGGCTACAGAATACGCAGTAGTGTTTACCTGATGAAGACACTATCCCAGTGTCTTGGTTTTATTTGAGATCTGACTCGCCTCTCATTTTCCTAAGACATTCTTTAATTACATTGGATTAGATGGGGAAAATTTTTCACCTCTCTAATCCCTTGCCTTCCATCTTCCATTCTATTCTGTTTTGCTTCTTTCTCTCTTAAATCATTACCATAATCTTGGCCTCAGAAAATCAGCCTAAGCCAAAGGCAGTCTCATGAGGGAGATATTACTTTCATGTGTGGCCTAAACATAGCACATAAACTACTCCCTGGAAAAGAAAACAAAAATTGTTCAGCAGGAGATGTAGAATATATTCTTCTCCAAAGAGAGTTTTTTTCCACTGTGCATCCTAATATTCTAAATGCTCCCCAATGTGATGAAACAAAATGTGTGTTCCTCTCTGGCACTAAAGCATTAAAAAAACATTCTGTGACTCTTATTTTCAAGTGTTGTGAAGGCAAAAAACAATTTTCCGTATTTTTCCTCCGAATGTTAAAGAGTTACACTGTGTTTAAATGATGAGGCTATCCATTAAAGCAGGGGAAGGGGGGCTTGCCGGGGGGCATGAAGGAGTCACTCTAAAAGTATGGATATTTGAAGAATGCCAGTTCTAAAGATGATTTCTATATTGAGTTAGACAAAAAAGGTTTTTAAAACTTTTTTATAGTTCTGTACTTATAGGATATCTCTTATAAACCTTACTCTATTTCCTGGAAAGTTGCAGAATTAAGATAAAAAGCACAACTAACTCAAAAGAGTTCTCTCGGGATTTTTAATTCATCACTGCTACCTCTCTATGTGAAAGTCAAAGAAAATTTAAAGGCCACAGTGTCTAAAGGAAAATCGTTGAAAGAAATCACAAATACTGTGTAAGAATGAGAATAATTTATCTGTAAGTGTTAGTGCCATGATGAAATTTGATTTGGTAGCTCGTTCATTCATAGATTCACCAGACACTTACTAATACTGAATCATTCTCCTAGGCACTAGGGCTCAAAGATGAATTAGACTGATTCCCTGTCTTCAAGTACTTGAGAATAGTAGGTGGAAGCTAACTTATACAGGAGTAATCACGGTACAACATAATAAGTGCTATAAAGGTGATGGAGGTGGGCAAGGTGCTTTTCAAAATTTTCGATACAGCAGTATGGTACAGGCACCATGAATCAGAACAGATACCAGCCTCAATGCTGGAGCAGAGTTTGAGAGATCTCCTTCTGGGCCAGGTCTTTCCTCCATTATGCGTGGAGATTCAGGAGGCTTCAAAGGAGGGGCCAGGGTGGCCAGGACATTAAGAGAAGGGGTACTTGGCAGGGGGTAGGGGGTGACTTCAAAACTGGCTAACTAACAACGCATGTGGTAATGCTGATGTATATCAGCTGCAAATCAGCTCTGGATTTGGAATGTTACAATTCATTTAAAAACGAATGTCCAGAGAGTTGCAGCACTATTATTCTGGATTGCTGTCTATTTTAAATCCATTGAGTACATTTCTGCAGCTGTCCCTAAGCTTTGCTTCAAATGATGTATGTATCACCCTAGGGCAGGTGGGACATGTAAAGACTTTGATGGGATTCTGCTCAGCTTGAGGTTCTGGATTTAAATGACTGATAGCATGTGTGGGTTCACCAAAGATATTACTATTACAAAAGGGTAGCTATGTACTACCTTTAATCTGACCATATTGCATTTCATCTTTGGTTGCTGCAGTGAAATGAAAAACCTTGCCATACAGTGAATACTTTAATCTATCATCATAAAGAAGGCCTTGTCAATCTTAGCTCAAAAAGTCTAGGCTTAATGACCAAACTGGAGATAGTCTTTAAATAAAAATAGAGGTTATTTAGTAGTCCTCTTTGTATGGTTTCTTCTAAATTAATATTAGGTTTTTTAGTTATTTCATCCAATAGAATAAAAGCAAGGAATAAAACTGGGAAGAAGCATTCTTTAAACACACACACATCTATAAAGCACAAACAAGGTATTACAAGCCTTTTGGCATTATTTGGGTTACTGCATCAGTATTTTACATCACAACAAAATGTTTCTGTCAGGTAACTACAGAAGACGGTTTTCTACAATTCTTATGGAATATAGAACTTTGGGGGTTAGATTATAGTTGACAAAGCCGAAAAAAGACTGGCCATTGATTTATTACAACTTGTGATGCAATTGACTGGACTTCCGAATATTTCTTCACGAGGGAGCCAGAGTGTGTAGCAAGATCAAACAACTGTGCTTCATGATTGTGTGTACTCAGGCAGAATGGTTAGGACTCCAGGGGGATTTCTGTGCCTGCATCATGCCCTGGGCACTTCCCGTCCTCAATCCCTGTGGAATTTCTCAGCTGCAGCCATCAGTCCTAGGGGATAGATGAGCCTGAAAGAAACGGACCATGTTGCTCTCATTCATTACCACTGCCTTGTTCTTGCCACAGTTCTGAAAAGCCAAAGAATTGTGGGCTCTGGCTGACCTCCCTTCCATTTCATTTGATACAGCCTCACTCTGTTTCTACTTCTACCTCCTCAAAGCAGAAAACGATGGCAGTGGCTACTGTTATGATACCCGCTTAATGATATGCTTGTCTGTTTGACATGAAGTCAATTGACTTGACTGGTATTCTTGTCTTTATTTTGGTGGACCTAGAGTTACCATGTTTGTAGGTACCAGAGAGCAGGTGTGGACATTAGTTAGGAAATGAATTGTTTTCTTTTGTTTTCCATAGAAGCATATTGCTAGAAGGTGCTCTAGTACAATCTTACTGTGTTACAGATAAGAAGTCTAAGATTCCGCAAAACTTCGTGACAGCAGAGCACAGGAGGTCTCTGGTTCTCAATCCACTTATCCTGCTGTATCCTTACTTCAGGGATGATTCAAGTCAATAGTCACTGATGGAAATCCTGAGTTAACTCACAACTTGGGAGTAGAAACATTGGAAAAAATTTCACAGATTCTAAATGCAATCAGTAGAAGGATACAAATAACCCTAATAGGTTTGGCCTCAGTTTTGTGATTTGTTGTTACAGATTATGTAATACCATCATCAAATAACTGTCTATTTTGCTTTGGTGGAATTTCATAATTATGTCTGTGAAACTGACCTTGAATGATATCCATGTCCAAATACAAGAGCAATGTTTTCCAAGTCTGGGGGCTTTCACCTTCAATTGTAAAGGTCTGTGTGTCACATCTTGAAAGAAGATATAGTGACTGCAGAGAATCTACTTCATATTAACATGCTAATATTCTGATACTGTTTCCAAGGCCCAGATTGCATCTGATTATTGTGTTAATTATAGAGGGATGTTTTCTTTCATCTACCCAACATATGTAAGTAATATACCATCAGGGTTTTATTCTGTAAGCCTTAAATCCTAGTAGCCATTTTTGACTTTCAGTCTTTCCTATTTATCCCTTATATCTCGTTAAGCCTCCAAGTTTGAGTCTTCTTATCAAATTAATTTTAGTGTCTAATTTTTGGCCCCATTGCCACTCTATAACTTTATGCCACAGCTTTCATGAGAGATTCAAAATTGACTTTGCTAACTCCTGCCAGGCTAGTCTTCCCAAAGTATGTACCACTCTCTTCATGTCAGTATCTTACTACTCCATCTGTGATGGCTTCCTACTATCTATTGGAGAATTTCCTAACTTCTTCTCCTGTCATATGAGGCCTTCTATAATCTAGACTCACTTTACTTACCCAACTTTGTCTCAAACAAAAATTAATATTCCCGTGAAGGTGGTTTCATGGTTAGTTGCAGTGCACGGGGCTAAGTGTATTTATTAATGTCTTACTCTAATATCCTGCCTTGTCCTTTTTTTAACTACTCTTTTTGTTTTGTTTTGTTTTGTTTTGTTTTTGCTGTACTTGGGCCTCTCACTGTTGTGGCCTCTCCCGTTGCGGAGCACAGGCTCCGGACGCGCAGGCTCAGCAGCCATGGCTCACGGGCCCAGCCGCTCTGTGGCATGTGGGATCTTCCCGGACCAGGGCACAAACCCATGTCCCCTGCATCGGCAGGCGGACTCTCAACCACTGTGCCACCAGGGAAGCCCCAACTACTCTTTTAAATCAAGCTAAAGTTTCACCTCTTTGAGAAGCTTCTCTTGATTCTCTTCTCTGAGCTTCTGTGTTATAAATGCCATATACAGTACAACACTGTATTATATGCTGGCTAATGTTATTCTTTAATTGTCGTTGTTTGGTTTTTGTTTTAGGCCTTGTATGTCTAACGAGATCATGAGCTCTTTTCAGGAAGAAACCATACGTATGCAGTGCTGATAGCATAAGGCATTCTTGCCTATTCTTTGACTTAAAATATTTTAAAAGTCAACAACTGTTTTAGATATGCACACCTTTATCTCAGAATGAAATATTCAGAGGACAAACTCGATCAAGTATCCAGGGGGTTTATTTTATTTATAGGACTCCTTCTACACCTTGAATAGTAACAACTAACTTTGAAGCTTTCTGGTAGAACTTAAGAATTTTTAATGATGATTGTGTAATGAGGAGGCTGAATATGGAGAATGATTAATGATGTATGAACTGATCAAGTCATACATATTCACAACTATGCATGTGGATGGAATATGGGGAGTGTCAAAACTGATTAAGATCCTAATTTCCTCATTTTTGTTCACATTCAAATACAGATATGGAGAATCACTATAAATGAAAACTTATTCAATTGAAGGTTTTACACAAAGCTCTTTGTGTAAGAAATTTATTTTAATCATACTGTACAATTGTCTTATTCAGGACACCTTCTTTTGTGTTTTGAAAGATATCTAATGAGCCCACTTATTGGCACATTAAAAATATGAGTCATTTTACTAAGGAGCATAAAATAGATTTCATGGTACCAATTCCCTTTCTGAGCATCGTGGTTCCTTCTATATTTACTACAGTCAATATTTTCCTTGAAGGTATCATAATAAAATGCCATATTTTAAAACTGTTCTATTTTATGAAAAGTTCTTGTGAGAGCAAGTTGCAAAAGAAAAGAACTCAAATTCTTCTTTGAAATTACCCTCTTCCTCATAACCTAAAGTTGTAACTCTTGAACTTTCACCCTTGATAGTTAGTTCCAGAGTTCCTGGTCTACTTCATCAAGGGTCTTTCATAAGTCCTTTAAGGATAATTGGCATTTGTAGCTAGTCTTAGACATATTATTTATTGGCCTCTGACACACATCCAAACCTTGGTGTGCTTTGAGGTTCCCATCTTGATTAGAACAAAAGATGCTAGAAGGAAAGCCAGTAAGATTTTAGTATATGTTTTCTTTGTTATTTAAGGCCCTAAGAGTGTGAGTCTACCAAAATAAAAGCCTTTCTATTTTTTTTAAACTTTATATTAGTTCATATACAGCGTAGAAAAGAAACTCAACTTCCAAAGTTAAAATCGTATGTCTTGGACTGGCCCTTCTGCAGTTTCATTGGAAAATATTTGCTTGCTGTGTGATGGAAATAGCAGCAGTGAAGTGCCAGAATTATTATGAAATCATATGGGGAAACATTTTATTCATAGAAATCTGCTCATAATGCTTTTGTATTCTAGGGAATTTGCCTGTCAGGATGAATCTGAGATTTAACTGTAAGGAAACTACTGTGTTTATTTTGAAGGAGGCAATGAAACTCTGTGGGGTGGTTGAGAGATTTCAAGTATCTTTTTTAATGGCCAAATGGGACTTGATTTTCTGGTGAAGATTGCCTATTTTAGCACTTCTATGAGAGACCAACCATTATCCTAACCTGCACTGAGTTTTGTTCCCAGTTAGTTTAACAAGATAATTTGACGTTTTGTAGAGCACTTTTCATACGCATGACATCTCAGATACATCATAGCATTGAACAAATGAATTCCTCATATAGGCAAATAGCAGCTCCTCCTTCAACTATGGTGCGAGGTATGAAATGCCATTCCTATTGCTATTTAGGAAACCAAGAATAATGATAAAAGAATTGTGTGCTGTTACTTAACAACTCTGTTAAAATGATTATTAAGCTGGTAGTGATATTGCAAGAAGGCAGAATTTATACCACAACTGAATCAATTCATGGCTATGTTGGAAAAAAAGATTGGAGGAGAACAATGGGCCACATATATGATAGGGAAAAAGGATAGTCCTATATTATGTCTTCTTGAAATTAAATTTAAGTAAGGAGATAACAAAAATGACGAAAGACCAGAGATTAGGCAAAGGAGACTCTTATGCATGGATAGAGACTTGGGGTTGAGTAATAGTGGGACTAGGTTTTCCAGTGTTACTGAACAGAACTTGGATCTGCTCACCCACCACATAGCAAAGCTGCTCTGTTGACACCGGGTTGTGGTGAAGGAAAGTATAGCATTTATTGCAGGCTGCCAAGCAAGGAGAACAGGCAGCTCATGCTCAAAAGACCTGAACTTCCAGGTGGCTTTCAGGGAAGGTTTTTTTTTTGTTTTTTTTGTTTGCTTGTTTGTTTTTGCGGTATGCGGGCCTCTCACTGTTGTGGCCTCTCCCGTTGCGGAGCACAGGCTCCAGACGCGCAGGCTCAGCGGCCATGGCTCACGGGCCTAGCCGCTCCACGGAATGTGAGATCTTCCCGGACCGGGGCACGAACCCATGTCCCCTGCATCGGCAGGTGGACTCTTAACCACTGCGCCACCAGGGAAGCCCTCAGGGAAGGTTTTTAAAGGCAACATTTGGGGTGAGAGTTGCAGCTTGTGGGCTTTCTTCTGATTGGTTGGTGGTGAGGTATCAGGGTGAAGTTTCAGGAATCTTGATCATCAACATGGTTCCAAGCAGTCTGGGGTCTAGTGCTTGTGGTCAGCATGCTGTCATCATCCTCTACCTGGGTGGGGGATGGGGGGTATCTTATTTTCTGCAGAACAACTCAAAGATATGTCAGATTGTTATGTATATCCCTTGAGGAGGAACTCAAGACTGTTTTATCACCGAATTATTTTCTTTTCCTCTTTTCTGCATTCCCTTACTTCCCTAATTCCTAACTGCTTGAGTCTGCTCTTTGGAAAGCAGGGAAGGCCTAGGAGGCTAAAGCCTTTTTTCTACAAACAAGAAGTGGGGGTCATGGAGGGGCTTTTGTACCCAGGAGGGCCCTGCAGGGTCCTGCTCAGTTTCACTGGTGGGAAAACCTGGTCTTTTGGGCCAGTATACTTCCTTCCATATTTATATGGAAGCTTATTGATCAGAAGAATTGCACAATGAAAATATATTAAAATAGTTACCCCGGTACTTGTGTGCAGATGGATTTGATAGAGACCAATAAGAATTCAGAGCTGAAGAGCAAAGACCCAAGCTATCTGAGGTAGATATTCTCTACATTTTGTAGATGAAGAAACAGGTTGTATAAGGTTAATCTGTCTAAAGTCACAAAACTAGTGTGTTGCAGAGTCAGGTTCAAACATATGTCCCTATGGCTTATTAAAAAACAAAATCCAACCTAGTACATTTTAAAGATGTTTATTGACTTTATTCAACAATTCATGAATCAGGCAGCATCTCCTCTAGTAGAGAGAAAGGAGCTCTGAGGAACTGTACAAAATGAAAGCTTTTATAGGCAGAAGGGAGTGGGAACAAGGAAGTTATACTAGACAAGAAAGTGGGTTGGTTATTGCAAGTTTACTTTCCTTTAGGGGATGGCAGGGGTCTATCAGGCAGATTACCTAACTAGTAGTAATTAGACTATTCCTCATTGACTGGTTAAAGATTCCATTTCTGGGAGAGACTGAAACTGTACTTAAGTCTTGATTCAGTGATGGGGGTTTAGCATAAGCAACTCCATTTTGGGCCTGTTGTCTTGTTTATAACAAGGCTGATTTTAAAAATTGTACTGTGCTGTTTTTTAACCAGAAGAAATATTACAAAACTGTTATTGTTATTTCATCTTTTAAAAGACATAGTCATCCGTTTAACTAACATTTAATTATGTGCCAGGTGCTGGGAACAAAATAGTGAACAAGACAGACACTATCCCTTATTTCTAAAAGATCAATATTTTTCTTATTTGTCTCATTCTACACACTTACATGTAAAAGACCTGTTAAAACTGATGCGCATGCCATAGCTAACAATGCTGTATTGTACATTTAAAATTTTGTTAAGAGGATAGATCTCATGTTAAGTGTTCTTACTGTCAAAAAAAAAAACCGTCATGCATTGTGTAAGAGTATATTAACTGAGCATATACATAAATATGTGCTATCACATCCCACTAGGTTAACTGTGAATGTTTTCAGTGTATGGAGAGAGAACAGTTCCTTTTTAGTTTTATAAAATAAAAGTTTATCAGCTTTTGGCCAGTGATTCCTCATGGTTACTTTACATTTAAAATGAGAAGCCAAAAATAAGCTTATAAATTGGAATTGTAAACAGAGGCTTTCCGAAACACTCATGACCCTGTTCTTTCTGAGTTTATTTAAAGCTCCTAGTTTCCTTAATGGAAGCTCTCTGTGTTTATATCAGAAAATAGAGTGATCCATAGTGTGCTTGGTAAATGAGCCTGTCTTTAGTTTTAGAATTCACAATTTAGGAGTCGGACTTTCTGGGTATAAATGGCTAATCCACCACTTACTAGATGTGTGATGTTGAGAAAGTCACTTAACCTCTTTATATCATCACCTTCCAAAATTATATTGCGATCACACAATTAGTATAAATAAATGGAACAATGCATGGGCAGTGCCAGATGAGTGATGAACACTTTTCCTTTTTATTATGTCCAAGTATTCTGTGTTTTCTTTTCCCCCCTCATGTGGTCATCAGGTTTGCTGACTTCCACGGACAGCCTCTTATTCTCTCTCTCTTGTTCTCATTGCTTTAGTACACTGTGCCTTCATGCTTGTTTCATCAGGTCCAGACATCCATGTTGCCCTTTCCCTCTGAAGTACTCCTACTACTTCGGTTGTTTCATCTTGACTTTTTGTTTACTCACTCTATCACTAATTTTCAGTGTTAAGCCAGATCTGTTATGATTATTTTTCCTATTGGTGACTAATTTTGGCAATATACATCAATAATTAACTTAGCACCAGCTTGAAGACATGTGGGCCATTTACATGTGTGTATTGGTGTATGTGCTGCTGCTGTGTTTAAGTCATCCATCAGCTATTTGGCAAAAGTTTGCGACATTGCAAAGCCATTAGTGAAAACAGATCCCAGTTTCCATTAGTCCACTTTCTTTTCCATTTCCTGTAAGGAAGATTGTTTCAATCTCTGATAAGTGAAAAATTAACATTATTTAATTTATTGAGCATGTGACAAACAACATTCATCCATTGATCTTGTTATTTTTTTCTGTTAAAAATTCTCTTTATCTCTTTATCTTTAAAAGATCTGTTTACCACTCTACATTCCATTAGAAACATGGAATCTAGAGAGCTCATTTAAATTTTTTTGCTAGCTTGGGAACTGAACTTTTTTTTCATGTTAATATATGCCATTGTATATGTAATAATCACTCATATAATCTCACGAAGAAACAACACATCTTTCCTATTGCCCAACCCCTACTCTCTGACAGCCCCCTCCCCTGCAAGTAGAAATTTTTTTTAAAAGCTGTCATGACAAATCCCCTGTAGGATCATGGGGTAAAACATTCTAGTACCGTAATAATGAAACACTTCATGTGTGGGAGAAGAATGATAGAAATAACAACTGTGCCACATCAGAGCTCATTAAAGTTCAACGAACTGCAACACTGGTTATTTGTAGTCTTGAACAGTTTCTATTGAATATTCTACTATATTTATTAGCTAAATATTGAAAACAACAATAAAGACAATTCCTCATTTGCTGGAATTCTATTTCCGGAAACAAAGCATCTACGCAAAGCTCAGAAAACGTTTCACTGCACTCAGTTTGGAAATCCCTTCCATTTATTGTTTAAGTGCAGTCGTTTTCCAGTATGTTCTTGTAAGAGTCTCCGATTATCTCATAAATATGGTCATTTCCCCCTACTTATAAAATTTACAAATATCAGTTAATTCTTGGGTAAACTTGAAACGCTTCATTTAAGCCTAGCCCAAGCAAGAACTGAACTTACAGTGAGATGCCTGGGAAGGAGAAAGTTTAGGAGGCAACTTTGGCCCATTGGCCTATCTTCGCAGAGTAGAAACTCAACCACCTGAAAAATAAGGACTTTCCTAATGAGCAGTATATTCTAGAATAACTAGTCCGTTTTCTTCTAAACTAGTGGCTATTAACCATTTTGGCTACTACGCCAAAGAATCACAGGCATACCTCAGAGATACTGTGGGTTCAGTTCCAGATCACCACAATAAAGCAAATATCACATAAAGCTAGTCACACGAATTTGTTGGTTTCCCAGTGCATATAAAAGTTATGTTTATACCACTATAGTCTATTAAGTGTGCAACAACATTATATCTAAAAAAAAGCGTATACCTTAATTTAAAAACATCTTATTGCTAAAAATTGCTAACCATTATCTGAGCCTTCAAGGAATAAGTCATAGTAGTAATGTTAAAAATCACTGACCACAGATCGCCACAGCAAACATAATAATAATGAGAAAGTTTGAAATGTTGCAAGAATTACCAAAATGTGACACAGAGACGAAGTGAGCAAATGCTTTTGAAAAAAATAGCGCTGATAGACTTGCTTGACACAGGGTTGCCGCAAAATTTTAATTTGTAAAAAATGTAGTATTTGTGAAAACAATAAAATGAAGCACAATAAAACAACGTAGGCACATTTTGTATTTTACGTTTAAAGCAGTGCACACATACCTATCCACCCATTTGGCTTTAGGTGGCCTAACATGTACACTGTTATTGTACTCAAACTTGGTAGCCACTTTTTCTCTTTTCGTGCCTTCCATGAGTCACATTGTTTTATCCTCAGCTGAACACATTTTCTGCATATACTTTATGTTTTACAAGTTTTACTTGGAATTGTCAAAAAGTTCCTGGTATGAAAGCTAGAAAATAAACATGTTTATGAAAAGAATATTCATAGAGTTACCTTAAAGATTTGGTATCTTTATTTGATTTTTTAAAACCCCCTATAGAATTTGACAAAACAAATTTAATTACTAATCTTAGGGTGCCAGTACATTATAGATATTCATAGCCTATTAAAATTATGATATAGCCTGGTTAGGGTATGAAAATAAAAATTTTGCAACTTCATATTTGTTGTTTATAACTAAGATACTAGTGAACTATTTTTGCTAACAAACTATTCATTGTTATATTTTTTATTACTCTGATAACTTGTAAGAATAGAATCCCTGAAAGATTTGTTAGTATGTCTCTTATGTTGTTTAAAAAAAAGGGAAATACTTTTACAGCTTTTCAGTTGAACTCATTGGCTTTAAAATAAGTGCTGTATATCTGGAAAATACTCTGTAGTGAGAGTTATGGAGCTTGTCTATTGTAAACTTAAATTATTACCTATTATTTATTACAATCAACTTTCTTTTATAAACTGATATTGCACAGAGATTAAAAACTTGAGGAAATTTGAAACAAAAACACACATAAAAGATATTTAAAACAAACAAGTCCGTGTTATGTATAGTGGAATACCTGCTGATTTAAAGTATCTTGGGAAATGAAACTCCTGAATAAGAAAAATTATTTCTCTGAAAAATTAATGTGGTATGAAATAACGTTGGCATGCATCAAATAGCCCATAGGCCAAATTTCTTTAAAGGTTCAAGTGATAAGCCCTGTGCCAGTTGCTAGAGACATAAGGGTGAACAAGGGAATCCCTACCTTCCAGAGCTTACAGTCTAGTGGGAGACTGTAACAAGTAATAACATATCTGCCTAAGTAGCCGTGTTATAAGAATATGAGGCAGGCCATTGGTAAAATGAAGCAGTTTGGGAAGTTTGCACTGGCTGTGTCCAGTCTCTCAGGAACTCACATGCAGTGTGAGTTCAAAAAGGAGGGGCAATGTAGTGAGTCAAAGAGCACTGAGCTTGGAATCAGGAAGCTGGTGTCTGCTGTGTGGGACCTTCCGCAGGTTGTTTTCACCTCTCTTGGCTTTCATTTTACGTTTGCAAGAATATGATTTATAAACTCGTTTTAGCCAACAAACTTTCACTGCAAATGGTTGCAATTCAGTATGGCAAATTGGAGCTGCTCTGGTAGTCACTATGAAGTACAGGGTGAAAACCTTTGGGCTGTATCACCTCCTGGGGATGTTTTAGTACAGACATTTTATGAGTATGGAGAATATAAATTTTAGCTAATATTCTACTTCTACAAGGCATCTGCTGTTTAAACCTTTTACTTCTAGCTGTGGAATGCAAAGCTTTGGTCTATGCTGAAAGAATTTCAGGCATTAAGCAAGTAAGCAGGTGGGAGGACTTTGGGGAAGGCTCTGAAATTCAACTGTGCCTCCTTGTAAGGTTAATCCGGAAGATCTGAAGGTAAACCTGGCTTAGTCTTCTGAAGTAACTGGATGATGGGGGACGATGGATGGTTCAGAAAGGATGATCCGCAGTCTCCTCTGTGTCCAGACGGGTTCCTCCCTCCCCAGGGCCATCTGCAGCTGTTGGAGGCCTATTCCTGGGGTTGGTTGGGGTGGAGGGGCATCCTGGCTTTGTACACATTTCTCCTTTAGGCCTCCCTACCCCAGCATTTATTTTCCCCTGGGGTTTCTCTATCTGCTCATCCCTTCTTACTCGCTCTTTCCCTGCCTGACCACAAGCTCAGCCACTTGCTCTTTCTTTGCCTTAACATTTCCATTTTTCTGACTCCAGAATTGTGGATAAGAGTATGGTTGGCTCTTTGTATCCACAGGTTCTGTGGATTCAACCAATCACAGATGGAAAACATTAGGAAAAAAATTCCAGAAACTTCCAAAAAGCAAAACTTGAAGTTGCCGCACACTGGCGACTATTTACATAGCATATACATTGCATTACGTAGTGAAAGTGATCTAGAGCTGATTTATTGAGGTTTTTTTTGTGTGTGTGCGGTATGCGGGTCTCTCACTGTTGTCGCCTCTCCCGTTGTGGAGCACAGGCTCCAGACGCGCAGGCTCAGCGGCCATGGCTCACTGGCCCAGCCGCTCCGCGGCATGTGGGATCTTCCCACACCGGGGCACGAACCCATGTCCCCTGCATCGACAGGCGAACGCTCAACCACTGCGCCACCAGGGAAGCCCAATCTGGAGTTGATTTAAAGTACGCAGGAGGGTGTGCGTGGGCTATACGCAAATACTATACCATTTCATGTAGGGAAATTGAGAATTCAAAGATTTTGGCATTCAAGCGGGGTCCTGGAACCAATTCCCCCGTGGATACCAAGGGATGACTGTATTTGCTCTTTGTAATATTTACTGTTGTTTGAGGTATTTTATAGTATTTTCTCTGATGTCCTTAAAGAATCTCTTTGCTTCTGGAGATGAAACTTCTGATAAGAAGTTTTAGCCTTTTATTAAGATACGTAGAATTGTTTAGAAGTCTTACTTTTTTTATTGACAGTATGACAGTAATATAGCATAGAAATAGTTTATAAGCCTTGCTGCAATAATGAAAAATAAAGGAAACAGTCAGTTAACATAATGTATAAAACACTTTACCGTTTTCACCCTCAAGATAATCATATAAACGTGGTAGAGTTAGTACTATTTATCAGATTTTTTGGCACACCAATATCAAAGAGGTTAATTGGAAGTTAGCTCAATTTACACATTAGTGAGAACGTATATCTTTTAACTCTTTGTTCCATATTCTTTTTATTATACTAAATTGCCTCTTTGAATATGACAATTGGAAGGTAATGTTAATCTCCCACAGTTTTTTCACATACATATTCAGCGTTTCTTATCAGATACTTAAATATATTATGATCACTTAATGACTAAATATAAAAAGAGAATCTAAATAAAACAGAAGAGGGAGCTAATACTTATTTTGCCCTTAGTTTGTGCGTTTACATGTGTTCATTACCTTCTTCATAGAAATTCAGTCAGGAATTAATTCCCCAGTGACTTGTGTCATTAGTGACCATTAGGTCATTGTGTAACAAGATGGCTACATTTCTCTCTGTTCTCAGGTTTTTATGACAATAGACCTAAGCACAATCACCCAAGGCATGAGCCTTTCCTTTGTCTCTTTTTTTAAACTGTTGTACTGAAGTATGACTGACATGTAAAATAGTTGTATATGTGTGTATATATATATATATATATATATATATAAAATGGATGAGCTTGGGATAAGTATACATCCATGAAACCATCACCATCATCAAGGCATAGGCAATCCATCATCTCCCAAAGTTTCTCCCACCCCCTCCATTATTATTATCATTTTTTGGTAAGAATACAACATAAGATGTACCCTTTTAGCAAATTTTAGCAATGTATTATTAGCTATAGGCACTATGCTGTATGGTGGATCTCCAGAATTTATTTATCTTGCATAATTAAAACTTTGTACTCCTTGACCATAACCTCTCCATTTGCCCCCAGCCCCTGGCAACAACCATTCTACTCTCTGCTTCTATGAGTTCGACTGTTTTAGATTCCACACATAAATGCAACTGTACAGTATTTGTCTTTCTGTTTCTGGCTTCTTTCACTTAGCATAATACCCTTCAGGTCCATCCATGTTGTTGCAAATGGCAGGATTTCGTTCTTTTTTAAGGATAAATAATTTTCCATTGCATGTGTTTATATACCATCATTTATCCATCATTCATCTGTTGATGGACATTTAAGTTGTTTCCATGTCTCAGTTATTGTGGAAAATGCTGCAGTGAACATGGGACTGCAGGTATCTCTTTTAGATCCCGATTTCAATTCTTTTGGATAAATACCCAAAAGTGGGATTTCTGGATCATATGGTAGTTCTAGTTTTAATTTTTTGAGGAACCTCCATACTGTTTTCCATAGTGGCTGGCTGCACCAATCTATGTTCTCACCAACAGTGTAAGAGGGTTCTCTTTTCTCTAACCCTCACAAACACTTATCCTTTTTTTTTTTTTAAACTAATAGCCATCCTAACAGGTGTGAAGTGATACCTCACTGTGGTTTTGATTTGCATTTTTCTGATGATCGGTGATATTGAGCACCCTTTCACATATCTGTTGGCCATGTGTACGTCTTTTTTGGAAAAATGTCTATTCAGGTCTTTTGCCCATTTTTTAATTGGATTATTTGTTTTTCTGCTATTGAGTTGTAGGGGTTCCTTATATATTTCAGAATGTAGGTTGAGATTTTTTAGTTTGATGTAATCCCACTTGTTTAGTTTTGCTTTCGGTGTCATATCGAAAAAATCGTTGTAAGGCCAATGTCAAGGAAATTTTCCCCTATGTTTTCTTCTAGGAGCTTTATGGTTTCAGCATTTATGTTTAAGTTTGTAATCCATTTTTAGTTGATTTCTTCCCTTTGTTTCTATCCATCTTATTTCTTCTCTCCAAAAAAGCAGACATAGCAGAAATGTGCATTGAAATAGAAAGCATAAGGTAACAACAAAACAAAATACCCAGCCAATTATGAATCCTGAAACTTTTCTTGAATGCCTCCTGTGTGTTTAATTGCAAATGTTTTTAAGAGGTAAAAATATTTTTAAATACAAATAGAATTCCAGTAAAAAAAATATCTTCTCAGAGTACCTAGAAAATTTATATTTAAGCTCAGCTTAAAATTCTACTAGGAGTGGAGAAGAATAAACAGACCCAAGTCATAGGGGAAATGACAGAATTTGGTAATTGGTCTGATAAACCAGAAAAGGGTATTCTAGGTACCTGCAATAACTACCCACCCCCAAGACCATGGGAAGACCCATATATAGGCATATGTTTATTTCTAGGCACATTTCTAACCTTAGAGAATAGCCTTATCACAGGTAGGTACACCATTAGTGAGAAGTAGAGTGTTCCAACATAATTACTTGTGGGTCAAAAGAACTGGCTTGGCTTAAGACACCTTGCTATGATGTGATTTGATGACCTTGATCTGTCTGCAATTGAAGTTGTTGACCCTGGTCTTTAAAGCATTGCCATTATGGCTCATTTTTACTAATTTCTATCTCAGGATGACAGTTGGCACCATCTTGCAAGCAAAAACTCTTTCTGAAGCTGCACAGTATCAGTTGTCGTGAATTCTCTTATCGTGAAGATCAATCCGGTTTTGTAGCCTCCCTCTGTTTTCTATAATTTATTCTTTTTTTTTAAACATCTTTATTGGAGTATAATTGCTTTACAATGGTGTGTTAGTTTCTGCTTTATAACAAAGTGAATCAGTTATACATATACATATGTTCCCATATCTCTTCCCTCTTATATCTCCCTCCCTCCCTCCCTCCTTATCCCACCCCTCTAGGTGGTCACAAAGTACTGAGCTGATCTCCCTGTGCTATACGGCTGCTTCCCACTAGCTAGCTATTTTATGTTTGGTAGTGTATATATGTCCATTGCCACTCTCTCCCTTTGTCACAGCTTACCCTTCCCCCTCCCCATATCCTCAAGTCCATTCTCTGGTAGGTCTGTGTCTTTATTCCTGTCTTGCCCCTAGGTTCTTCATGACATTTTTTCCCCTTAAATTCCATGTATATGTGTTAGCATACGGTATTTGTCTTTCTCTTTCTTACTTCACTCTGTATGACAGACTCTAGGTCTATCCACCTCACTACAAATAACTCAATTTAGTTTCTTTTTATGGCTGAGTAATATTCCATTGTATATATGTGCCACATCTTCTTTATCCATTCATCTGTTGATGGACACTTAGGTTGCTTCCATGTCCTGGCTATTGTAAATAGAGCTGCAATGAACATTTTGGTCCATGACTCTTTATGAATTATGGTTTTCTCAGGGTATATGCCCAGTAGTGGGATTGCTGGGTGGTATGGTAGTTCTATTTTTAGTTTTTTAAGGAACCTCCATACTATTCTCCATAGTGGCTGTATCAATTTACATTCCCACCAACAGTGCAAGAGGGTTCCCTTTTCTCCACACCCTCTCCAGCATTTATTGTTTGTAGATTTTTTGATGATGGCCATTCTGATGGGTGTGAGATGATATCTCATTGTACTTTTCATTTGCATTTCTCTAATGATTAATGATGTTGAGCATTCTTTCATGTGTTTGTAGGCAATCTGTATATCTTCTTTGGAGAAATGTCTATTTAGGTCTTCTGCCAATTTTTGGATTGGGTTGTTTGTTTTTTTGAATTGAGCTGCATGAGCTGCTTGTAAATTTTGGAGATTAATCCTTTGTCAGTTGCTTCATTTGCAAATATTTTCTCCCATTCTGAGGGTTGTCTTGCTTATGGTTTCCTTTGCTGTGCAAAAGCTTTTAAGTTTCATTAGGTCCCATTTGTTTATTTTTGTTTTTATTTCCATTCCTCTAGGAGGTGGGTCAAAAAGGATCTTGCTGTGATTTATGTCATAGAGTGTTCTGCATAGGTTTTCCTCTAAGAGTTTGATAGTGTCTGGCCTTACATTTAGGTCTTTAATCCGTTTTGAGTTTATTTTTGTGTATGGTGCTCGGGAGTGTTCTAATTTCATACTTTTACATGTAGCTGTCCAGTTATCCCAGCACCACTTATTGGAGAGGCTGTCTTTTCTCCACTGTATATTCTTGCCTCATTTATCAAAGATAAGGTGAACATATGTGCGTGGGTTTATCTCTGGGCTTTCCATCCTCTTCCATTGAGCTATATTTCTATTTTCGTGCCAGTACCATACTGTCTTGATTACTGTAGCTTTGTAGTATGGGCTGAAGTCAGGGAGCCTGATTCCTCCAGCTCCGTTTTTCTTTCTCAAGATTGCTTTGGCTATCGGGTGTCTTTTGTATTTCCATACAAATTGTGAAATTTTTTGTTCTAGTTCTGTGAAAAATGCCAGTGGTAGTTTGCTAGGGATTGCATTGAATCTGTACATTGCTTTGGGTAGTTGAGTCAATTTCACAATGTTGATTCTTCCAATCCAAGAACATGGTATATCTCTCCATCTATTTGTATCATCTTTAATTTCTTTCATCAGTGTCTTAGAGTTTTCTGCATACAGGTCTTTTGTCTCCTTAGGTAGGTTTATTCCTAAATATTTTATTCTTTTTGTTGCAATGGTAAATGGGAGTGTTTTCTTAATTTCACTTTCAGATTTTTCATCATTAGTGTATAGGAATGCTAGAGATTTCTGTGCATTAATTTTGTATCCTGCTACTTTACCAAATTCATTGATTAGCTCTAGTACTTTTCTAGTAGCATCTTTAGGATTCTCTATGTGTAGCACCATATTATCTGCAAACAATGACAGCTTTAATTCTTTTTTTCCGATTAGGATTACTTTTATTTCTTTTCCTTCTCTGATTGCTGTGACTAAAACTTCCAAAACTATGTTGAATAATAGTGGTGTGAGTGGGCAACCTTGTCTTGTTCCTGATCTTAGTGGAAATGGTATCAGTTTTTCACCATTGAGACGATGTTGGCTGTGGGTTTGTCATATATGGCCTTTATTATGTTGAGGAAAGTTCCCTCTAGGCCTACTTTTTGGAGGGTTTTTATCATAAATGGGTGTTGAATTTTGTCAAAAGATTTCTCCGCATCGATTGAGATGATCATATGGTTTTTCTCCTTCAATTTAATATGGTGTATCACATTGATTGATTTGCATATATTGAAGAATCCTTGCATTCCTGGGATAAACCCCACTTGATCATGGTGTATGATCCTTTTAATGTGCTGTTGGATTCTGTTTGCTAGTAGTTTGTTACGGAGTTTTGCATCTATGTTCATCAGTGATATTGGCCTGTAGTTTTCTTTATTTGTGGCATCTTTGGTTTTGGTATCAGGGTGATGGTGGCCTTGTAGAATGAGTTTGGGAGTGTTCCTCCCTCTGCTATATTTTGGAAGAGTTTGAGAAGGATAGGTCTTAGCTCTTCGCCTGTGAAACCATCTGGTCCTGGGTTTTGGTTTGTTGGAAGATTTCTTTTTTCTTTTTGTGGTACGCGGGCCTCTCACTGTTGTGGCCTCTCCCGTTGCGGAGCACAGGCTCCGGACGCGCAGGCTCAGCGGCCATGGCTCACGGGCCCAGCTGCTCCGCAGCATGTGGGATCTTCCCGGACCGGGGCATGAACCCGTGTCCCCTGCATCGGCAGGCGGGCTCCCAACCACTGCACCACTAGGGAAGCCCTGTTGGAAGATTTTTAATCACAGTTTCAATTTCAGTGTTTGTGATTGGTTTGTTTATATTTTCTATTTCTTCCTGGTTCAATCTCAGAAGGTTGTGCATTTCTAAGAATTTGTTGGGCTTCCCTTGTGGCGCAGTGGTTGAGAGTCCGCCTGCTGATGCAGGGGACACGAGTTCGTGCCCTGGTCCGGGAAGAACCCATATGCTGCAGAGTGGCTAGGCCCGTGAGCCATGGCCGCTGAGCCTGTGCGTCCGGAGCCTGTGCTCCGCAATGGGAGAGGCCAAAACAGTGAGAGGCCCACATACCGCAAAAAAAAAAGAATTTGTCCATTTCTTCCAGGTTGTCCATTTTATTGGCATAGAGTTGCTTGTAGTAATCTCTCATAATCCTTTGTAATTCTGCAGTGTATGTTGTTACTTCTCCTTTTTCATTTCTACTTCAGTTGATTTGAGTCTTCTCCCTTTTTTCTTGATGAATCTGGATAATAGTTTATCAATTTTGTTTATATTCTCAAAGAACCAGCTTTTAATTTTATTGATCTTTGCTATTGTTTCCTTCATTTCTTTTTCATTTATATCTGATCTGATCTTTATGATTTCTTTCCTTCTGCTAACCTCGGGGTTTTTTTGTTCTTCTTTCTCTAATTGCTTTAGGTGCAAGGTTAGGTTGTTTATTTGAGATGTTTGTTGTTTCTTGAGGTAGGATTTTATTGCTATAAACTTGCCTCTTAGAACCGCTTTTGCTGCATCCCATAGGTTTTGGGTCGTCGTGTTTTCATTGTCATTTGTTTCTAGGTATTTTCTGATTTACTCTTCGATTTCTTCAGTGATCTCTTGGTTATTAAATAGTGTATTTTTTAGCCTCCATTTGCTTGTATTTTTTACAGACTTTTTCCTGTAATTGATATCTAGTCTCACAGCGTTGTGGTTGGAAAAGATACTTGATACGATTTCAATTTTCTTAAATTTACCAAGGCTTGATTTGTGACCCAAGATATGATCTATCCTGGAAAATGTTCCATGAGCACTTGAGAAGAATGTGTATTCTGTTGTTTTTGGATGGAATAGCCTATAAATATCAGTTAAGTCCATCTTGTTTAATGTATCATTTAAAGCTTGTGTTTCCTTATTTATTTTCATTTTGAGTGTTCTGTCCATTGGTGAAAGTGGGCTTTTAAAGTCCCCTACTATGATTGTGTTACTGTCGATTTCCCCTTTAATGGCTGTTAGTATTTGCCTTATTTATTGAGGTGCTCCTATGTTGGGTGCATAAATCTTTACAATTGTTATAACTTCTTCTTGCATTGATCCCTTGATCATTATGTAGTGTCCTTCTTTGTCTCTTGTACTAGTCTTTATTTTAAAGTCTATTTTGTCTGATATGAGAATTGCTACTCCAGCTTTCTTTTGATTTCCATTTGCATGGAATATCTTTTTCCATCCCCTCACTTTCAGTCTGTATGTGTCCCTAGGTCTGAAGTGGGTCTCTTCTAGACAGCATATATATGGGTCTTGTTTTTGTCTCCATTCAGCCAGTCTATGTCGTTTGGTTGGAGCATTTACATTTCAGGTAATTATCAATATGTATGTTCCTATTTCCGTTTTCTGAATTGTTTTGGGTTTGTTATTTTAGGTCTTTTCCTCCTTTTGTGTTTCCTGCCTAGACAATTTCCTTTAGCATTTGTTGTAAAGCTGGTTTGGTGGTGCTGAATTCTCTTAGCTTTTGCTTGTCTGTAAAGGTTTTAATTTCTCCATCAAATCTGAAAGAGATCCTTGCTGGGTAGAGTAATCTTGGTTGTAGGTTTTTCTCCTTCATCACTTTAAATATGTCCTGCCAGTCCCTTCTGGCTTGCAGAGTTTCTGCTGAAAGATCAGCTGTTAACCTTTCGGGCATTCCCTTGTGTGTTATTTGTTGTTTTTCCTTTGCTGCTTTGAATATTTTTTCTTTATATTTAATTTTTGATAGTTTGATTAATATGTGTCTGGGCATGTTTCTCCTTGGATTTATGCTGTATGGGACTCTCTGTGCTTCCTGGACTTGATTAACTATTTCCTTTCCCATATTAGGGAAGTTTTCAACTATAATCTCTTCTAATATTTTCTCAGTCCCTTTCTTTTTCTGTTCTTCTTCTGGGACCCCTATAATTCGAATGTTGGTGCGTTTAATGTTGTCCCAGAGGTCTCTAAGACTGTCCTCAGTTCTTTTCATTCTTTTTTCTTCATTCTGCTCTGCAGTAGTTATTTCCACTATTTTATCTTCCAGGTCATTTATCCATTCTTCTGCCTCAGTTATTCTGCTATTGATCCATTCTAGAGAATTTTTAATTTCATTTATTGTGTTGTTCATCATTGTTTGTTTGCTCTTTAGTTCTTCTAGGTCCTTGTTAAACATTTCTTGTATTTTCTCTATTCAGTTTCCAAGATTTTTGATCATTTTTACTTTCATTACTCTGAATTCTTTTTCAGGTAGTCTGCCTATTTCCTCTTCATTTGTTAGGTCTGGTGGGTTTTTACCTTGCTCCTTCATCTGCTGTGTGATTTTCTGTCTTCTCATTTTGCTTAACTTTCTGTGTTTGGGGTCTCCTTATTGCAGGCTGCAGGTTCGTAGTTCCCATTGTTTTTGGTGTCTGTCCCCAGTGGCTAAGGTTGGTTCTGTGGGTTGTGTAGGCTTCCTGGTGGAGGGGACTAGTGCCTGTGTTCTGGTGGATGAGGCTAGATCTTGTCTTTCTGGTGGGCAGGTCCACGTCTGGTGTTGTGTTTTGGTGTGTCTGTGGCCTTATTATGATTTTAGGCAGCCTCTCTGCTAATGGGTGGGGTTGTGTTCCTGTCTTGCTAGTTGTTTGGCATAGGGTGTCCAGCGCTGTAGCTTGCTGGTCGTTGAGTGGAGCTGGGTCTTGGTGTTGAGATGGAGATCTCTGGAAAATTTTTGCTGTTTGATATTATGTGGAGCTGGGAGGTCTCTTGTAGACCAGTGCCCTGAAGTTGGCTCTCCCACCTCAGAGGCACAGCCCTGGTGCCTGGCTGGAGCACCAAGAGCCTTTCACCCATGTGGGTCAGAGTAAAAGGGAGAAAGAAAGAAAGAAAGAAAGGAAGGGAGGGAGGGAGGAAGGAAGGAAGGAAAGAAAGAAAAGAAAGAAGATAAAATGAAATAAAATAAAGTAAAATAAAATAAAATCAAGTTATTAAAATAAAAAATAATTATTAAGGAAAAAATTTTAAAAAGTAAAAAAAACCCAAAAACAGACAGACAGAACCCTAGGGCAAATGGTCAAAGCAAAGCTATACAGACAAAATCAGACACAGAAGCATACACATACACACTCACAAAAAGAGAAAAAGGGAAAAAAAAATATATATCTTTGCTCCCAAAGTCCACCTCCTCCATTTGGGATGATTCGTTGTCTATTCAGGTATTCCACGGATGCAGGATACATCACGTTGATTGTGGAGATTTAATCCGCTGCTCCTGAGGCTGCTGGGAGAGATTTCCCTTTCTCTTCTTTGTTCGCACAGCTCCCAGGTTCAGCTGTGGATTGGACCCGCCTCTGCGTGTAGGTCGCCAGAGGGCGTCTGTTCTTCGCTCAGAAGAACGAAGGGGGCTCTGGCTCACTCAAGCGTGGGGGAGGGAGGAGTACGGATGCTGGGCGAGCCTGCGGTGGCAGAGGCTGGTGTGACGTTGCACCAGCCTGAGGTGCGCCGTGCGTTCTCCCGGGGAAGTTGTCCCTGGATCCCAGGACCCTGGCAGTGGCGGGCCGCACAGGCTCCCGGGAGGGGAGGTGTGGATAGTGACCTGTGCTCGCACACAGGCTTCTTGGTGGCAGCAGCAGCAGCCTTAGCGTTTCATGCCCGTCTCTGCTGTCCACGCTGATAGCCGCGGCTCGCGCCTGTCTCTAGAGGTCGTTTAGGCGGTGCTCTGAATCCCCTCTCCTCGCTCACCCCGAAACAATGGTCTCTTTGGCAGCTCCAGACTTTTCCCAGGACTCCCTCCTGGCTAGCCGTGGTGCACTAGTCCCTTCAGGCTGTGTTCTCGCAGCCAACCCCATCCAACAGAAGCCCGAGCCTCAGTTCCCAGCCCCCCCGCCCTGCCCAGCAGGTGAGCCGACAAGCCTCTCGGGCTGGTGAGTGCTGGTCGGCCCTGATCCTCTGTGCGGGAATCTCTCCGCTTTGCCCTCCGCACCCCTGTGGCTGCGCTCTCCTCCGTGGCTCCGAAGCTCCCCCCTCCGCCACCCGCAGTCTCCGCCCGCAAAGGGGCTTCCTAGTGTTTGGAAACCTTTCCTCCTTCACGGCTCCCTCCCACTGGTGCAGGTCCCGTCGCTATTCTTTTGTCTCTGTTTTTTCTTGTTTCCTTTGCCCTACCCAGGTACGTGGGGACTTTCTTGCCTTTTGGGAGGTCTGAGGTCTTCTGCCAGTGTTCAGTAGGTGTTCTGTAGGAGTTGTTCCACATGTAGATGTATTTCTGATGTATTTGTGGAGAGGAAGGTGATCTCCGTGTCTTACTCTTCCACCATCTTGAAGCTCCTCTATAATTTATTCTTTATTTCATAAATTCTCTGTAAGTTTTCACTTCCTCTGTTGCTGATAGCTTCTGCTTTTTCTCTTCCCATTCAATTTCTTGAACGAGTTTCTTTTGCAGAGGCATGTCTTTCTGCTGAGAAAATTCACTTAGAATTTCTGCTGCACGGACCTGGCCAAATTCAGTGAATAAGAGTCAGGTTCCACCTTCTATATTTGTTCTTACAGCTCATGCCTGACTGACACTTCATCACTCAGTTTGGAATAGAAATGAGCACTATCTTTTTCTTTTACTTTCTTTTTTTTTTTTTAAATAGATCTTTATTGGAGTATAATTGCTTCACAATACTGTGTTAGTTTGTGTTGTACAGCAAAGTGAATCAGCCACATGCATGCACATGTCCCCGTATCCCCTCCCTCCCATCCTCCCTACCCCACCCCTCTAGGTCATCACAAAGCACTGAGTTGCTCTCCCTGTGCTATGTTGCTGCTTCCCACTAGCTATCTATTTTACATTCGGTAGTGTATATATGTCGATGCTACTCTCACTTCACCCCAGCTTCCCCCTCCCACCCTGTTTCCTCAAGTCCATTCTCTATGTCTACATCTTTATTCCTACCCTGCAACTAGGTTTATCAGTACCTTTTTTTTTTTTTTTGATTCCATATATATGCGTTAGCATACGGTATTTGTTTTTCTCTTTCTGACTTACTTCACTCTGTATGACAGACTCTAGGTCCATCCACCTCACTTCAGGTAACTCAATTTCCTTTCTTTTTATGGCTGAGTAATATTCCATTGTATATATGGGAATATCTTTTTCAGCTACTGTTAGCTATTGTTAACATCAGTTTTGTCTGGGAAATATCTATCATTTGTCTTTTCTTCTTTTTCACTCTGGTGATCCGCCAGCTGCCCATTATCAAATTCATCCCATGTATATAATTTTTAAATTATTTTTGCCTTTAAATTCAGGAGTGATATCAAATTATCTCATCTGCACAGTAGACTTTTTCAAAACTTCTATTATTTTCTTTGTAAGCAAGATCTTTATGTGTTACTGCGAGTTTTGTATAATTTATTAGTTCACAAGCTCAATATAATGCTCACTTCAGTCTTCTGTTTCTTATAGCAATTATAACATGCTCTTCTCAAATCAAGTATTTTCTTTGTAAATCCAATAGGGTTTGGATTCCCATCTTCTCATAACTTAGGTTAGCTTAATTTTTTCTCTCAAATATTATGAAATTCTTTGGAAAACCTTGTCATATTCAATAGATATCTGTCTTACCAAGTATCTTTTCAGTTTCCATAGATTTTATTTTTTCTCAACTCTCAATATAATGAGCAAATTTCCCACAGCATTTGATTCATTTCTTAAATTGAATATTTAAGGCAGACATGTTCCTTTTTTTTTTTTTTTGGCGTGGCTTACAAGATCTTCATTCCCTAACCAGGATTGAACCTGGGCCAACGGCAGTGGAAGGGCTGAGTCCTAACCACTGGACCACCAGGGAATCCCTTTAACTTTGTTTCTTGGTTTCTTCAAAAATATCATTGCTTCATTGATCATTTTTTATAATCTGATATGCTTTAAATTTTTTAAAAGTTTATTTTAGGGCTTCCCTGGTGGCGCAGTGGTTGGGAATCTGCCTGCCGATGCAGGGGACACGGGTTCGTGCCCCGGTCTGGGAGGATCCCACATGCCGTGGAGCGGCTGGGCCCGTGAACCATGGCCTCTGAGCCTGCACGTCCGGAACCTGTGCCCCGCAATGGGAGAGGCCACAACAGTGAGAGGCCCGCATACCACAAAAAAAAAAAAAAAAGTTTATTTTAAATCATTTTTAAACATTTATGTAATCTATTGTTTTTACTTGATAGCTTCTACTATTTAAAAGGAATATTCTTCTGGAGGAAAGTGACAAACTAATTCCAATAAACAAACATAATTATAGGTTTCTAAGGCTTTTCCTAAAAATCAGTTCTGGGCCCTCTGGCACCTTTGTTGTGGATGAGACAGCGGTCAGTTAGGTATCTTCCATTGTAATCTTCCCACTGGTAGTTCTTAACATTTTCTCTTTATCCATGAATATTTCTAAGTTTCTCCTTTGTGTTTAAGTGTGATTTATTTTTACTTGCCACTTGGAGTATAAGTTCAATCTTAGGTCTCCTAAGTTCAATTCTAGAATATTCTCATCTATTATCTCTTAAACAAAGTCTTCTCTATCATTTCTTTTGAGTTCTTTTATAAGTAAAAATTTTCTTCTTAACATAGATGGATAGATAGATACATAGATACATAGACAGACAGATAGATGATAGATAGATAGATAGATAGATAGATAGTAGATAGAGTCATTCTGTTTGGGCTGCTATAACAAAATACCACAGGCTGGGTGGCTTATAAACAACAAAAATTTATTTCTCACAGTTCAAGAGGCTGGGACATCTAAGATCAAGGTTTCGGCATGGTCACCTTCAGGTAAGGGCCCTCTTCCTGGTTCATAGCTGGTGTCTTTTCACTGTGTCCTCACATAGTGGAAGGGGCTAAGGGTCTCTGTGGGGTCTTTTTTATAAGCCCCATTCTTTAGGTCTCCAGCTTCATGATTTAAGCAACTCCCAAAGACCCCACTCCCAAAATTATCATCTTTGGGAGTTAGAATTTCAACCTGTGAATTTGCAGGACATGTACATTCAGACTACAGTGGATAGTCAGATACATAGATAGATACTCGATCTGTCTCTCTGGGCTGCATTCTACATCTTCCATAACTGTTCCTTCTTCAACCATATCCAGGCTAGCATTTAACTGATTCATCTTTTTTTTAAATTTCAATGACATTTTCAAGATTTCTAAAGGGTTCTCTTTCCTATCCACTTGTTCTTTTTTTTCCTTGTTTACATTCAAAATCCCTTGCTCTTTAATGGGTATTACTTCTTCATTTATCTCTTAAAGCATAATTAACATACTAATCTTCATCTGATGGTTTCTTAAAATTAATTAATTTTACCTAGGAAGAATTCATGATCTTATTATTTAGTGCTACCTTTCTTAGCATTAGATTTCTTCATATGTTTTGGAACTTTGACTTCTATACTCATTGTGAGTAGGAGGTTTTTAGTGTGTGTGTGTGTGTGTGTGTGTGTGTGTGTGTGTGTGTAGTTTTCTCTCTGTGTGTGTCTGCCTTTCTTTCCTCTATGCTCACCTTTTCTTACCTAATCATTTTATGTCTGTCTTTACCTGACCTCCCAGCTTTCTAGACCAGAGCTGTCTTCAAATGACATTTCAGGACTCTTGTCGCAGATTTCTGTTTGGAATAGCACAGAATCAGGCATCCAACCAGCAGATGCTTACTTCGTTTTCTGATTGAGAGTTTATATCTATATTCCCCAGCCTTTAAGCCAGAGATCTCGATTTTTTTAAACTTCTCTTTAGCATTTATAAGCCCCCAGCTTTAAGAAGTAAGTCTGAATCTGATGAGAGAACTTTTGAGTATTTATTCTTCAGGGATAGAACCCATAGCCACCATTTCTACTTCTAGAACCAGAGCCAGGCAAGCTCATAGTTTATCCCTGCTCTCCACTTTCCAGTTCTGGTACATTTCTGGCCTGTGGACATGCCCATGTCTTTTTTGAATGCAAATACTTTTAAATGTTTTTCTCTTTTTATAACTGACCATGTGTTTAGAGTAGAAGGAACAAATCAGAGCACAAACTCATTGTGCCGCCTTCACAACATATACTACTAACAAATTTTTCATGTGTGTTATTTTAGTCTTTTCAACTTCTTTGCTTCTTCAGAGCAGATATACGTCTTATACATGACCTATAGTCCCTACTGTGCAGACCACAGACATCATAAGTATCTAGCTGTTGCTAAACACTTCTTATAGTAATTTTGTAATATAAAAAAATCTGATTCCTAATCCAAAGGACATTGTATATTATATATCAGAATTTTTCAATATATACCTGTGTCTGTGTATGTTTGAGCATGTATATAAATGTATATTTTTCATACCTATTAGGATTCCACTGGGTTTATTTACCTATTTATATGATTCTCCTTCTGCTCTCAGTCTGGCCAAGGATAACTTGAGTGTGATGAAAATCTCTCTTTATTTCAGAACACAGAAGGAAACCTGAAATTTCGAATGACAATTTTGGATTCTGCTACAAAGCCGCTTCTCCTAATATTTTCAATTGATTTTATTGCTTGATTGTTTTTAACCTCTTACAAAACACAGATGGCCAGACTTACTCTGTTTAAGGGCTTGCAGGGAAACTAACCTGGCCCACTGATGTTTCTATTTCTCGTGATAGTGTTTCCATATGGAAGTCGGTAGCTCAGGATCACGTTAAGAGTCAACTGGGTGCCAAGGCCTGTGCCTTGAACTTTCTAGAGTTTAGAAGTCATCAGTCCAACTTTGCAACTCATTCTTCAAAACCAAGCAGTTCTGTATTTTCCTTGGCCTCTTTCTCCCAGCAAATATTTTAAGACCTCAATTCTCACTGTGGGCTAATTATTCTCTTCTATTTGCTGGGATCATAATTCAGTGGGAGCTATTCCTAACCAAGGAAATGAGGGCAGAAATTACATGGTTGAGAATAATGGCTTGAAAACCATGAACGTCTAGAAACTTGTGCAAGTCTGACACATATTGGCTTGGTGGTCTTCATAGGGAACTCACTGAAAAAGAAGGTTATTTCTTCACTTTTAAAATGAGATCACCGTAAAGACTCAACATTTATTGAATGACAATAATGAGCTAGCCCCTTAGAAAAATGAGACCAATACTTACTACCTAAACACTTTCCAATTAAAAGCGTTGTGATTTTAACTCAGCTGGTTCTTAATTAGAGAAATTCCAATAGATGAAAATTCACATTTAATAAAATAGAAATATTTGTAAAGATTATTTACATTATTAATATATATGTTTAATTTACTGCCAACTAAATATTTTCAAGAGAAGCATGAGGAACCTGACTGAAGAGAAACTGTAATCATTTGTGCTTAGTACTTTTAATTATTAATATGCTGAAACCTTCAGAAAAGAAACTTTCCTAAGAAACATGAAATCTCAACACCACCAGTTTGCTTAGCAAACCCTTTCTTACTGATGATACCCGGGCAGGATGAACACAAATTCTGAATCTTTAGTGTTTCTAAGTAACATTAGCTGGTTAGAGATCTAGGACAGCTTTTATAATTAAATGAAGCTTAACAGTTATGCTGAAATGCCAGAGGCAGAGTTGGCCTTTACAGATCTCTGGTCCTTTTCATGTTAGTTAAAAACAGTGACAAGATATATAGAAATCATTTACTAGCCATTTTGGAACCAAAAATTCCAAAAACTGTTCTTTTTATTTCAGGCCCTCCGGGGAAACGAGGTAAAAGGGGCCGAAGAGGAGAATCTGGTAAGTCTCTCTTTCAGCTGTTCTGTGTCATTCATGTTCTGGCTAGGTTCCCACATCTGTTCCTCCTAATTAGTAATTATATTGTTCTGTTGGCTGTTGTGTGCATGCGCGCATGCGTGTGTGTGTGTGTGTGTGTTTGTGAGATGTTTATATCTTCTCTGCTACACATAGAATTTTTTTTTATCTTCTTATTTCCATCAAACAGTAGGAAGGAGAAGTTTGCAAAATATTATTAATTACAGTTTACTAACCCCTGGCACCCAATTTTGGCTTATTTACTGTGTCAAGTTAAATCTGCCCTTTCAGTGTACAGCAGAGGGGGTTTCTTAGCCACATGCAGTATGACAGCATCACCCATCTTTCCACCTACATAGGTGGTCAGTCAATGCACACTCTCTGCGGAAACATCTGCCTTGGGACACTGGGGCACATGTCCTGGAAACCTGATTATTTTATCCAACTGGTAAAATTTTGTCATGCTTTAACTCTCATTCTTTTCACAGTTTAAGAATTTTTATTCCTCTTGTATAACCATAGAGTTTTAGTGATGACAGGAACTTTAGTAATCAATCCAGAGTTTTCATTTTATAGTTGAGGAAATGGCGACCCAGAGCAGTCAGGTGGTTCAGCCAAAGCCATGCAATTTTTTATGAGCAGAACTAGAAGCACAGCCAGTTGTCCTGACACCCATTTTAGTGATTTTTGTTTTGTTTTGTTTTTTGCTTTCAGGCCAAATCCCTATATGCAAATTCAAACAAAAACTTTTTTTTTCTGAAATCCAGATATTCAAATGAGTGTGTTCACTTATGGTTTTACTAGTTTTATAAAGTCTCAGGCTCCAAAAATGTAAACGTAAATGTGAAGTCTTAACAGGACATCAATTCTTCCTTGCAAGATAAGAGGAAGGTAATTTAAGGTTTGATTTTAGTGTACTAAGAAATGCTGTTTTCCAGCATTTTCTACAAGTATTTATTAATATTAAAAACAATCTACTAGGAGTTAAAAAATAGAAATACTAACCTATCAAAAAGAGCAGACGGCAGATTGATATTTTTTGTCTCATTTCCTCTCCCTTTTGGAAATATGATGTCAAAGTAAAAAGGGTTTTATGAAAACATAGCTGCTTAATTCCTTTAAGAGAATTATCAAAAGTTATTTTTAAACCTCATTCACGCTAAGTAACTGGAAAATTGTATAGGTATCCCTTTCATCGAGTGCAAAGTTTTAAAATAGAGGAGGCTTTATAAATGTTTTTGAGGAAAAAGAAATGATAAAACATTGGTGGACCCAAATAATCACTGAATTGATCTTTGTGTCGAAAGAAAGAAAGAGGATTAGGAAAAAATAGTGAAAATTTTGTACTTATGCAGTTTTACAGAAAATATAAAAATCAATTCCCAACTTCTTGGCTACTGAGAACTGGTGCTTTAATTGAACATATGGTGTGCGAAATATTGAAATTTTCTTAGACTTTGCCTGTGTTTTGATGAGAATACATAGTTTTAAAGAAACTTACATAAACATCAGGACTTGGTCTTTTATATATTGACAATACTACTGAAAGATAAACATTCTTAGAACAAATAGCAGGTACCTTTCTGATTTAGCCATTTTACCAAACTCAAGAAATTTATGTATCAATTGTCTACAACTGGTCTATCATAAATGACTAACGCTCTTCCTAATTCATATTTTATCTAACTTTTTAGGTGTATAAATTAGACAGTCTTTTCTTAAAATATATGAACTTCTGAGTAATTCACAAACAGTCCTCAGGGAATATTCTCTGAAATTTTACATAAAATTTTGTGTGTACATAGATGTCAATGCATTTTTCTGATATGGTCTCATAATAGGTTCATGGTCTAAAAAATGACTGAGAGGCACTAAATTCTTAAGTGATTTCTATGTCTCTTGTATTGTGCTGATGACTATTATGATGTTCTAATCTTTTATTAAATCTTACTATTTGTAGATTCACTAATTTGTCTCTCTCTTTTTCTTATTCTGTCTACTCTCCCCCCATCATAGGTCCTCCTGTAAGTATATTTGCTGCATTCTGGCTCCTCTACGTTAACCAAATCACGTATGTTAAAACTGTTAAAACATCAAAATATACTCTATATTTCAATTAGAAAAATGTGGCTGACCTTTTTAAGAGTATTTAACTGTGGGACATTAGTTTTTAAGTATACTGTTTTGTGATCATGTGATATGTAGGAGTGCAATATGTGTCAATTAAAAAAAACCTTTTATTTCTAATACGATCACAAACCAATTACTGTCTTGGGAATTTTGGAATAACTTATGAAGCTCCTGATATTAAATGCTTTTCCTGGAATACTGAGGTTTCTTTGCGAGCAAACCCTCAAGCTCTTTCACACTTCTTTTTTCATTCGTTTAAGCTTGTATCTGAAATATTTGCATTTGCCAGTTCACGAAATGTAGATGGCAACATGATCGTGGAAGTGATACCCCCGGTGGGCTTGGTTCAGCGCTCTTTCCATAAGCAACACTCCCTTTGAAGTCCCTTGGAGTTTTGCCTGCATAAAGAGCTTGAGTTGGAGCCCTTGGAGAGTTGCACTTTCTTTTTTCTTTCCTTGTGTAGGTCATGGCTGCAGCATTCCAGCCTGCTTTGTACTCACAGGAACAGATTATCTTGTCAGCTTTGAGCTAGATGTGTTTTTGAGTAATATCCTGGATATCTGTCGTCTGACCCTGGTGCCGTACTGTGCTCTGTACGTTTACAGTAGCAATGATCATTGCCCTGGAGATATTTTCTCATCCCGAATAGTCGGTTTGCTCCAGGGTTCATAGACTCTGCATTGGCAACTTCTCTAACAGGCCAGCATGGTCCAGGGAGAGGGGCTTAGCATATACTCGTTTACTTTATTCACAGGAAGCATTGGCTTCCAAATATCTTTTGCAGTCTTCCTGCCACGTTCAAGGACGGAACATAAATCATGTTAGAAATGACTTTGCTTCTGTAACTGACTTCAGCTCTTGCTTAATGCTAGGCAGATGGCATGCCCCAGGTCTAGGAGCCTTATTCTTTGGCTTCATATTTGACTGTCTTTAAAACTAGAAACAAACCACTGCGACCCAAAGGAAACTCTGGAGATTACATCCAGAATAGAGCGTTCAAGGCTTCTTTTTGTGGAGGTAAGTATTAGGCAGGCCAAGAGGCAGTTAAATCTCATTTCTGCCTTATGATATTGAGGATTCTAGTATTTCCTGTTTGCTCCTTCACAAGTTTAGACACCCATATTGGGCTCTTGCTTTCAGGGGGCCATCTATTAGTTCAGGTTCTCCACCTAGAACATTTCAATTGTTTTTTCCTTTTCTTATTATATACTAAAAAAGAGGACTAATATGTTTTAAGCCCCTGTGTATGGCAGGCAATATTCTATGCACTTTACATACATTTATGTTGTCTCTGATGCTACCATCCCCATTCCCATTAATGTCTCTAAACATTACCATTGTCAACAAGGAAACTGAGGCTCATAGAGGTTAATTATCAATGGCTGTACAGCTAAAGAGGGTTTGCAAAGTTGGAATTCAGTTAGATATGTCTGACTGTAAATGCTTTCTGCTTACCACGTTATTCTTCTTCCTTGAAATTGTAAGTATATTATAATATGGCTCATTGTTACACAGGTTTGGCTAGCCATGGGTCAAATTGTATTTCTTATTGAAATATAGTTGATTTACAATATTATATTAGTTTCAGGGGTACAACATAGTGATTCAATATCAAATTATATTTCTTGATATAAATAATTACATATAATAAAAGCATGACCAAAAAATGTAAAATGGCTAATCTATACAATAAGCATTAATACTATGGCATCTCAGATGGAGTTTAAAGAAGTTATAATGTGTTTAGCAAATGGCATCAGATCCAAGAAATAAGGTATATGTAATTATGAGTTTTTCTTTTGTGTGTTATTTTCGTTTTGTTTTTAAATTTTTATTGGAGTATAGTTGATTTACAATGTTGTGTTAGTTTCTGCTGTACAGCGAAGTGAATCATTTATACATATACATATATCCACACTTTTTTTATACTGACTAAAAGATAACTCGAGTTAAGTTGCTCACATTTGATAAGATAAAAAACCATTGAATGTGAAAAAGAGAAAAAATATATATATTCATTGTGCTACCTTTACTAATACAATGGAGTCTTACTGTAAGTACTTGGGACTCCGTATCATGGGAGCCCTCAGGGGTGAAATACCTTGTAATGAAATCCTCTTAAGCCTCCAATTTCTAAACCCCCATATATGATTTTCAAGGTATTGTGTTTGCTTTTCGTCAAATTTTCCTTTAGAGTAGGTGGCTTGATAAAATATTTCCATTATATTTCTTTTGTTGTTGTTGTTATACAGCAGGTTCTTATTAGTTATCCATTTTATACATATTAGTGTATATATGTCAATCCCAATCTCTCAATTCATCACACCACCACCCGTACCCCCCCCCCACTGTCCCCCCATGGTATCCATACGTTTGTTCTCTACCTCTGTGTCTCTATTTCTGCCCTGCAAACTGGTTCATCTGTACCATTCTTCTAGGTTCCACATGTATGCATTCATATACGATATATGTTTTTCTCTTTCTGACTTACTTCACTCTGTGTGACAGTCTCTAGATCCATCCAAATCTCTACAAATGACCCAATTTCATTCTTTTTATGGCTGAGTAATATTCCCTTGTATATATGTACCACATCTTCTTTATCCATTCATCTGTCGATGGGCATTTAGGTTGCTTCCATGACCTGGCTATTGTAAATAGGGCTGCAGTGAACATTGGGGTGCCTGTGTCTTTTTGAATTATGGTTTTCTCTGGGTATATGCCAGTAGTGGGATTGCTGGGTCATATGGTAGCTCTATTTTTAGTTTTTTAAGAAACCTCCATACTATTCTGCATAGTGGCTGTATCAATTTACGTTCCCACCAACAGCGGAAGAGGGTTCCCTTTTCTCCACACCCTCTCCAGCACTGTTTGTAGATTTTCTGATGGTGCCCATTCTAACTGGTGTGAGGTGATACCTCATGTAGTTTTGATTTGCATTTCTCTAGTAATTAGTGATGTTGAGCAGCTTTTCATGTGCTTCTTGGCCATCTGTATGTCTTCTTTGGAGAAATGTCTATTTAGGTCTTCTGCCCATTTTTGGATTGGGTTGTTTTGTTTTTTTAATATTGAGCTACATGAGCTGTTTATATATTTTGGAGATTAATCCTTTGTTGATTTGTTTGCAAATATTTTCTCCCATTCTGAGGGTTGTCTTTTCTTCTTGTTTATGGTTTCCTTTGCTGTGCAAAAGGTTTTAAGTTTCATTAGGTCCCATTTGTTTATTTTTGTTTTTATTTCCATTATTGTAGGAGGTGGATCAAAAAAGATCTTGCTGTGTTTTATGTCAAAGAATGTTCCTCCTATGTTTTCCTCTAAGAGTTTTATAGTGCCCAGTCTTACATTTAGGTCTCTAATCCATTTTGAGTTTATTTTTGTGTATGGTGTTAGGGAGTGTTCTAACTTCATCCTTTTACATGTAGCTGTCCAGTTTTCCCAGCACCACTTATTGCATAGACTGTCTTATCTCCATTGTATATCCTTGCCTCTTTTGTCACAGATTAGTTGACCATAGGTGCATGAGTTTATCTCTGGGATTTCTATCCTGTTCCATTGATCTATATTTCTGTTTTTGTGCCAGTACCATATTTTCTTGATTACTGTAGCTTTGTATTATTGTCTGAAGTCAGGGAGTCTGATTCCTCCAGCTCCATTTTTTTCCCTCAAGACTGATTTGGCTATTTGGGGTCTTTGTGTCTCCATACAAATTTTAAGATTTTTTGTTCTAGTTCTGTAAAACACGCGATTGGTAATTTGATAGATATTGCATTGGATCTGTAGATGGCTTTCGGCAATATAGTCATTTTCACAATATTGATTCTTCCAATACAAGAACATGGTATATCTCTCCATCTGTTTGTATCATCTTTAATTTCTTTCACCAGTGTCTTATAGTTCTCTGCATACAGGTATTTTGTCTCCCTAGGTAGGTTTATTCCTAGGTATTTTATTCTTTTTGCTGCAGTTATAAATGGGAGTGTTTCCTTAATTTCTGTTTCCTTATTAATTTTCTGTTTGGATGATCTGTCCATTGGTGTAAGTGAGGTGTTAAAGTCCCCCACTATTATTGTGTTACTGTCAATTTCCTCTTTTATAGCTGTTAGCAGTTGCCTTATGTATTGAGGTGCTCCTATGTTGGATGCATATATATTTATAATTGTTATATCTTCTTTTTGGATTGATCCCTTGATCATTATGTAGTGTCCTTCCTTGTCTCTTGTAACATACTTCATTTTAAGGTCTATTTTATCTGATATGAGTAATGCTACTCCAGCTTTATTTTGATTTCCTTTTGCATGGAGTATCTTTTTCCATCCCCTCACTTTCAGTCTGTATGTGTCCCTAGGTCTGAAATGAGTCTCTTGTAGACAGCATATATATGGGTCTTGTTTTTGTGTCCATTCAACGAGCCTGTGTCTTTTGGTTGGAGCACTGAATCCATTCACGTTTAAGGTAATTATCGATATTTTTGTTCCTATTACCATTTTCTTAATTGTTTTGGGTTTGTTTTTGTAGGTCCTTTTCTTCTCTTGTGTTTCCCACTTAGAGAGGTTCCTTTAGCATTTGTTGTAAAGGTGGTTTGGTGGTGCTGAATTCTCTTAGCTTTCACTTGTCTGTAAAGCTTTTGATTTCTCTGTCAAATCTGAATGAGATCCTTGCTGGGTAGAGTACTCTTGGTTGTAGGTTCTTCCTTTTCATCACTTTAAATATCTGATGCCACTCCCTTCTGGCTTGTAGAGTTTCTGCTGAGAAATCAGCTGTTAACCTTATGGGAGTTCCCTTGTATGTTATTTGTTGTTTTTCCCTTGTCTTCAATAATTTTTCTTTGTCTTTAATATTTGTCAATTTGATTACTATGTGTCTCAGCATGTTTCTCCTTTGGTTTATCCTGCCTGGGACTCTCTATGCTTCCTGGACTTGGGTGGCTATTTTCTTTCCCCTGTTAGGGAAGTTTTTGACTATAATCTCTTCAGATATTTTCTTGGGTGCTTTCTCTCTCTCTTCTCCTTCTGGGACCCCTATAATGCGAATGTTGTTGCGTTTAATGTTGTCCCAGAGGTCTCTTAGGCTGTCTTCATTTCTCTTCATTCTTTTTCCTTTATTCTGTTCCGTGGCAGTGAATTCCACCATTCTGTCTTGCAGATCACTTATCCATTTTTCTGCCTCAGTTATTCTGGTATTGATTCCTTCCAGTGTGTTTTTCGTTTCAGTCATTGTATTGTTCATCTCTCTCTTTTTTTGTTCTTTAATTCTTCTAGGTGTTTGTTCTTTAATTCTTCTAGGTCTTTGCTAAACATTTCTTGCAACTTCTCTATCTTTTCCTACATTCTTTTTCTGAGGTCCTGGATCACCCTCACTATGATTATTTTGAGTTCTTTTTCTGGGAGGTTTCCTATCTCCACTTCATTTAGTTGATTTTCTGGGGTTTTATCCTATTCCTTCACCTGGTACATAGCCCTCTGCTTTTTCCTCTTGTCTATCTTTCTGTGAATGTGGTTTTTGTTCCATAAGCTGCAGCATTGTAGTTCTTCTTGCTTCTGCTGTCTGTCCTCTGGTGGATGAGGCTACCTCTATCTTTCTTGCATCTGAAGAAAATGGATGAACAGTGGCATTATGATTAAATGGATTGATCAATTTTATATTTATTTAGATATAGTATCCAATTATTGACAATTGTAACTTGCAGTGACCATACTCCTCCTATTTTTAGCATCATTTAATTTTTTGCATATTTTTCCTTCCATTTCTTTTCCATAAACTGAAATCTGAATGTTTCTATAAAGTTATTTTTAGAACATTTTATTTCCCAAATTCTGTGTTCAATGAAAAATATTTATCTCAACAAATAAGAAATTGGATAAAATATCAAGACTTACGCGGCGAGTTTAATGGTAATTGCCCATGCCTCCATTCCATAAATTTAATGTAAATCACAAAGGTAGTCAGAGAAGGTAAATCGCCTTGCTACTGATGAGCAATCCATGGCATAGAATCTGTATGAAGTAAATCCCTCCAACTTCCTTCTAGCCATGAGCCTCTGTGGTCCTGTGGTTTCACAAGTACAGGAAGATTGTGATGTGTAACCTTGTGTCCTGATGTGTATTTTCTTTTTTTTTTTTTAACATCTTTATTGGAGTATAATTGCTTTACAATGGTGTGTTAATTTCTGCTGTATAACAAAGTGAATCAGCTATACATATACATATATCCCCATATCTCCTCCCTGTTGCATCTGCTCCCCACCTTCCCTATCCCACCCCTCTAGGTGGTCACAAAGCACCGAGCTGATCTCCCTGTGCTATGCAGCTGCTTGCCACTAGCTGTCTACTTTACATTTGGTAGTGTACATATGTCCATGCCACTCCCTCACTTTGTCCCAGCTTACCCTTCCCCCTCCCCGTGTCCTCAAGTCCATTCTCTATGTCTGCATCTTTATTCCTGTCTTGCCCCTAGGTTCTTCAGAACCTTTTTTTTTTTTTAGATTTTATATATATATATATATATATATATATATTTTTTTTTTTACTATACGGTATCTATTTTTTTCTTTCTGATGTACTTCACTCTGTATGACAGTCTCTAGGTCCATCCACCTCACTACAAATAACTCACTTTCATTCCTTTTTATGGCTGAATAATATTCCACTGTGTATATGTGCCACATCTTTATCCATTCATCTGTTGATGGACATTTAGGTTGCTTCCATGTCCTGGCTATTGTAAATAGTGTTGCAGTGAGCATTGTGGTACATGACTCTTTTAGAATTATGCTTTTCTCAGGGTATATGCCCAGTAGTGGGATTGCTGAGTCATATGGTAGCTCTACTTTTAGTTTTTTAAGGAACCTCCATACTGTTGTTCGCCATAGTGGCTCTATCAATTTACATTCCCACCAACAGTGCAAGAGGGTTCCCTTTTCTACACACCCTCTCCAGCATTTACTGTAGACTTTTTGATGACGGCCATTCTGACTGGTGTGAGGTGACACCTCACTGTAGTTTTGATTTTCATTTCTCTAATGATTAGTGATGTTGAGCATCCTTTCATGTGTTTGTTGGCAATCTGAATATCTTCTTTGGAGAAATGTCTATTTAGGTCTTCTGCCCATTTTGGAATTGGGTTGTTGGTTTTTTTGATATTGAGCTGCATGTGTTGCTTGTAAATGTCGGAGATTAATTCTTTGTCAGTTGCTTCATTTGCAAGTATTTTCTCCCATTCTGCAGATTGACTTTTTGCCTTGTTTATCTTTTCATTTTCTGTGCAAAAGCTTTTAAGTTCCGTTAGGTCCCATTTGTTTATTTTTGTTTTTATTTCCATTTCTCTAGGAGGTGGGTAAAAACGGATCTTGCTGTGATTTATGTCATAGAGTGTTCTGCCTATGCTTTCCTCTAAGAGTTTGATAGTGTCTGGCCTTACATTTAGGTCTTTAATCCATTTTGCATTAATTTTTGTGTATGGTGTTAGGGAGTGTTCTAATTTCATTCTTTTACGTGTAGCTGTCCAGTTTTCCCAGCACCACTTATTGAAGAGGCAGTCTTTGCTCCATTGTATATTCTTGCCTCCTTTATCAAAAATAAGATGACCATATGTGCATGGGTTTATGTGTGGGCTTTCTATCTTGTTCTATTGATCTATATTTCTGTTTTTGTGCCAGTACCATACTGTCTTGATTAGTGTAGCTTTGAGTTATAGTCTGAAGTCCAGGAGCCTGATTCCTCCACCTCCTTATTTCTTTCTCAAGATTGTTTTGGCTATTCGGGGTCTTTTGTGTTTCCATACTAATTGTGAAATTTTTTGTTCTAGTTCTGTGAAAAATGCCATTTGTAGTTTGATAGGGATTGCATTGAATCTGTAGATTGCTTTGGGTAGTATAGTCATTTTCACAATGTTGATTCTTCCAATCCAAGAACATGGTATATCTCTCCATCTATTTGTATCATCTTTAATTACCTTCATCAGTGTCTTATCGTTTTCTGCATACAGGTCTTTTGTCTCCTTATGTAGGTTTATTCCTAGGTATTTCTATTGTTTACATTGCAACAGCAATGTTAAATTGGAGTGTTTTCTTCATTTCTCTTTCAGATTTTAAATCATTAGTGTATAGGAATGCAAGAGATTTCTGTTCATTAATTTTGTATCCTGCTACTTTATCAAATTCATTGATTAGCTCTAGTAGTTTTCTGGTAGCATCTTTAGGATTCTCTATGTATAGTATCATGTCATCTGCTAACAGTGACAGCTTTACTTGTTGTTTTCCAATTTGGATTCCTTTGTTTTTCTTCTCTGATTGCTGTGGCTAAAACTTCCAAAACAATGTTGAGTAATAGTGGTGAGAGTGGGCAACCTTGTCTTGTTCCTGATCTTAGTGGAAATGGCTTCAGATTTTCACCATTGACGGTGATGTTGGCTGTGGGTTTGTTATATATGGCCTTTATTATGTTGAGATAAGTTCCCTCTATGTCTACTTTCTGGAGGTTTTTTTTTTCGTTGTTTGTTTGTTTTTTCTTTTTTCTGGAGGGTTTTTTTTCATAAATCAGTGTTGAATTTTGTCGAAAGCTTTTTCTGCATCTATTGAGATGATCATATGGTTTTTATTCTTCAGTTTGTTAATATGGTGTATCACATTGATTGATTTGCATATATTAAAGAATCCTTGCATTCCTGGGATAAAGCCCACTTGATCATGGTGTATAATCCTTTACATGTGCTGTTGGATTCTGTTTGCTAGTAAGTATTTTGTTGAGGAGTTTTTCATCTATGTTCATCAATGATATTGGCTTGTAGTGTTTTTCTTTGTGACATCTTTGTTTGGTTTTGGCATCAGGGTGATGGTGGCCTCGTAGAATGAGTTTGGGAGTGTTCCTCCCTCTGCTGGAGGAAGAGTTTGAGAATGATAGGTGTTAGCTCTTCTCTAAATGTTTGAGAGAATTCTCCTGTGAAGCCATCTGGTCCTGGACTTTTGTTTGTTGGAAGATTTTTAATCACAGTGTCAATTTCAGTGCTTGTAATTGGTCTGTTTATATTTTCTATTTCTTCCTGGTTCAGTCTCAGAAGGTTGTGCTTTTCTAAGAGTTTGCCCATTTCTTCCAAGTTGTCCATTTTATTGGTATACAGTTGCTTGTAGTAATCTCTCATGATCCTTTGTATTTCTGCAGTGTCAGTTGTTACTTCTCCTTTTTCATTTCTAATTCTATTGATTTGAGTCCTCTCCCTTTTTTTCTTGATGAGTTTTGCTAATGGCTTATCAAATTTGTTTATTTTCTAGAAGAACCAGCTTTTAGTTTTATTGATCTTTGCTATCATTTCCTTTATTTCTTTTGCATTTATTTCTGATCTGTTGTTTCTGATTTCTTTCCTTCTGCTAAGTTTGGGGGTTTTTTGTTCTTCTTTCTCTAATTTCTTTACGTGTAAGGTTAGGTTGTTTATTTCAGATGTTTCTTGTTTCTTGAGGTAGGCTTGTATTGCTATAAACTTCCGTCTTTGAACTGCTTTTGCAGCATCCCATAAGGTTTGGGTCGTCGTGTTTTCATTGTCATTTGTTTCTAGGTATTTTTTAACTTCCTGTTTGATTGCTTCAGTGATCTCTTGGTTATTAAGTAGTGTATTGTTTAGCCTCTATGTGTTTGTATTTTTTACAGATTTTTTTCCTGTAATTGATACTTAGTCTCATAGCATTGTGGTCGGAAAAGATACTTGATTCAATTTCAATTTTCTTAAATTTACCAACGCTTGATTTCTGACCCATGATGTGATCTATCCTGGAGAATGTTCCATGAAGACTTGCTCAAGGGCTGATGTGTATTTTCTTGCCACTCACTTTGACTTTGTTGTGAAATGTGCTCATTGGTGCAAAGACAGGATTAGGGCACTCATCACAACAAACAAAGAAATGAAAGATTGGTTTTCCTGGAGGGACATTGGCAGATCTCTTTTGTCACTGAGAGTAACTTTTTTTCATTGCCCTTCTTCAGTAGTACTCTCAAGTAACATTAAAGGGGTGGGGTGGGGGAAACACTTCATAATAAAATTTAATTTAGACGCCTTACATTTACATCTTCATTTGATATATTTTGGAAAACTTGGTGGTATCACACTAGAATTATTTGTGGCTAGAGTGTTACTTTTGTCAGTTTCTGTATCTTGCATATTGAGATCATGTATAATTTAAAACTTGAAATACTACTTGAATTAGATCCCACATATCGATTTACTCTTTAGGAAGCTGTTCAGCTTGTTTCTCAGCCTTTTCCATTTTGACAAAAAGATATTGCTACCACAGGATTCTTTGCTATAAACGGCCACAATGTAGCAATTTTATGATAATGTATGTAATTTATTTTGATGTGAATATCAGGTGCTTTTTTCTATTTTCTTTCTCATAAAAGTGATATGTATTAAAACACTGCTCTAAAGAAATCCATGCAAGCGCTTTGAGCGCCTAGCTTGGATTTTACAAATGTATTTGCTTGAATGATTTGCCTGACCATTGTGTTACCTGATTCCAGATGGCGTGAAATTGTACCTTCTATTTTGGATATCTCAAAAACACATTCGTGTTTCAATAGGAAGCAAATAGTATGATCAACATTTACAAAATAACTTCAGCATTTTTAGTTGTAGCAAATTGTGCACTCGTTTTGACCTTTTTTTAGAGTCAATAGGGGATGCCCTCTCTTTGTCCTTTCGTCCCCAAGGGAGGTGCCATTCTACTATTCACAGGTAACAGAATCAAACAAGTCCCATAACCATATCCAGAACAGACTCAGGAGATCTGTTTTAACTGGATTTTTTATTTGTATCAGTCTATCGAACCCTATAATTGTGCTTGACTGACAGAGATATGATGTTATTGTTGGTAGCATAGGACCCTCTGAGGTGTGAAATACAACGCCATGGTGCAGCCTGTTCTGTTCTGTCCACCTTCAACAATTGTCAGCTCGATTTGAAGCCCAGAATCTTGTTGACAGATGAATGAAGCAGACTTAGCCAAGTTAAGCTTACAATGCTATTTCTGCCAATGTGGTAGATGAATTAGGAAAAGAAATCTCTATAGAACTTTTAGATGAGAAACTCTGATATCTTTACTTTATACGGAAAAAAGACAATATGACTTTTAAGCCAATAGTAAATCTTTTCCAGATACTTTCATAACTACAATTTATAATAACTACCTAATATGCGTCACTTTACATACCAATTCTCATTCTAGCCCTGTGAACTAGAGATATATTATACCCATTTACAGAGGAAGAAACCGAGGGTTAGGCAGATCAAGTAAATTAGCCCACCCAAGGATTCACATTTAGTAGGAGGCAGAATTGGAACTTGAACCCAAGTCTGTCTCTCTTCAAAACCCATTTTCCCCCCATATTTCTACAAGTTGGTTTTTAGGCAGGTAAGCTTGAAGTGTTACCAACTTCTTTGCAAGTATCTTCTTTGTTGTATCTTATCCTACCTATTATCTAAGGTTCATTTTAGGCTTTACTTAGCTAGCTGTGGATCTTACATCTTGTATGTGATCTTTCATATTGCTCTTTACTCAAAACACACTTATAAATCATCTAATTTTCATCTAACAGAAGTAAATTGTGTGGAGATATGAGTTTTGGCTCTTGAGTTGAGAAAACTGAACATAAAATTGTAATGGAGTTTTTCAGCAAATGTTCCTTTAATTGCTTTTGCTATATTCTTGCTTAATTATAAAAGTATTTTGATTTCTGTTTGGGCTCAAAGAGTGTGCTTTTGAATGTGTGGTTACTGTTCTTTTTTTCTGTAATAATAAGATATCATTTTTGATGGAGGGAGAAAACCACTCATCTTGCAGGAAACGGTATCACTATAAAATACCAAGATGGCTCGATAAATTCAGATGTAGTCACCATAACAAACCAGATAAACAAACAAAACAAACCTGGAGAATTAATTTGTGTCTAATGGCTGTTTGGGAACAGAGTTATAATAGAATGACCATAGGTTGTCACAGATGGGTAGTTCATTTTGGAACCCTGCATACAGCTTTGTGTCCTGGAACAAAAGGTAGAAAAAGGGACATAACTGTAATTCTTACATAGAATAGATTCCCCAGTGTCTTTTCACATCTTCTGTTTTGAGTGGTTCAGTGGTTCAGGCCGTGTTTGAACATTGCCGTGTTCAGTGGCAATTTGTTTCAGTGCTTCTTTTGATATTGTTTACGTAGATTTAGTGCCAGATTAAACAGAATTTTGGAATTCTTGAAGGGGCAGAGATAAAGGAAAAATACCCCGCAAACTGAGATAAGTAAAGGTGTTAAAGTAAAAAAAGAAAAAAAAGGAGGAGCAGAAGGAGGAGGAAAGAGACATACCAAAATATTGACAATGTAGTTTTTGCAAGACTATTCTTTCCTGTGGTCTATTTCTGGATACCATCTATTTTAGAATGACTGTAGCTGTTTTAACAGACAAACTCTGAGATGTTACTGGCTTACCACAGTAGACATTGATTTCTTATACATGATGAAGGGCAAGACTCTGGGGACTCTGCCATCTTCCATATGTGTGTTCTGAGGTTACCCTGGGCATAGGCATACAGCCACTGGATAAGATAAAGAAAGAAAGAGAATGGACAGTCAGGTGGGAGGATTCTTTTGGCCAGCACTAGAAGTACAAGAGTTTATGGTTTATATCACTGCTGACCACATTTCTTTGGCAAGTGTCAAGTCACATTTTCACACATAACTGCAAAGGAGAGAGTGAAATGTAGCTGTGGGCTTAGAAGAAAAAGTAAACAAAATTGGTGAACAGCCAATCTCTGCTACCCTGTTTGGATATAATTCCTTAAGGAATTGAGAGAACCAGAAATCTCCAACGAGATGTGTACAGGTATGTCACTTGGGGAGTAATGTGACCTCTGACTTTGTAAAATTTTAGAAAAGAAAAATTTCATCAAAACTGTTATCACTAGAGACTTTGAACAGAAAAAGAAAAGGGAAAAGAATTTTTTTGAAAAAGTGCAACATAGAAGTTAGGGAGTGGTTTGTAAGAAGAATAAAGTATGAGTACTAGGCTAGGAGCCTCAGGCCTCCCAGGTTACTTCATAACTTCATTGATAATGAAGGCTTTTTGTCTTTAAGCACTTACAAAATCTTCAAGCCTCAACAGACACTGCTATGGCTTTCTCTTTCTTCTTACTAGTTCTCATGCCACTGAGTGATTTCAATACCTTGTATTGGATCCAGGGTGATCATCTCAATTGAAACAGTTTGGTTATCTTGTTTCATATTCCCAATTGTCTCATGTGAAAGTTTAATTTTTAATAATGCTTCTGTGAAAAAATGACATATTTTTAGGGTCACTTTCATAAGGTTTGAAGAGGGAGCAACTGACATTCTTATAGTGGGAAACATGATTAAAACAAAAAAGTGAGTTTAGGGATGAATCCTCTCTTCCAAAGAGCTAAAAGAGTGTTTCATTTTACACTAAAAAATAAAAAAAGCAAAACAGGTAGCACAAGGCAGTCAGAATTATTAAAAATGAATCTCTCAGTTTTAAAGTCTTTGCTTTTGGTTGCTGACTGGACACCTGCATATTTTTCTAATATCCAGTCTGTGAACAAATGGAGTGTCATGTCCTTTCTTCCTGTTTGACTTTCTTGTGACCAAATACTTAGTTGTGTGGCTGAATTCCTAGGGTGATCTGCTTATGCAGGCCTGTAATGCCTTATGGGACAAATTAGGGAAGTCATAATTATATGACTTCTGTGGATTTGTGAGGCAATAACTAGCCATAGTCAAGAAAGCCACACTAAAATAAAGTGCTATGAAAAAGCAGTTTGGACACATTTTTGAATGTAAATACTTTGAACAAAGTCAAATGAGTGACTTAAGGGTATATTATTGTTTCCTCATGAATGGCCAAGCATTTAGTAATCTTCAGTGGCATATGATTGCAGAGAAGACCTCAATGTCCCCATCCTTCCAAACTAGTTATGGGAAATGCTATGGTTTCCTCTTACTCAAAGAGTGGCTCCTGCTTAATTTCTGCTCATTTAGACACCGTGATGTTGGCCTACATTTGGCCTAAATTAACTAAGTATGAGTTGTTTGCTCTGAATTGAGTCCTGAACCATAATATAGAAAGAATTCCCTCCTTTAGTTATTAAATGAACTTTAGTTCTTGCTTTGGTGGAATTAAAAGGACATCAAGCCTTGGAATCTAGAGTGGCCCGGGTTACCTAAATGTTCTTATGGTTTTTTTTTTTAGTCATTATGAATGATATTTTTAATGCACTTTTTATCTTCACAGTCCCCATGCTTTCTTAAGATTTACTTAGGATTAAATAAAATAAAGCTTTTTCTTGTTTCCTTACTTGCTAATATTTTCAGTCTCAAAAATACACATATACATCTCTAGCTTGTATTTCTGCAGAATGTCTTATTAACAAGTATTTCTATATGCTCAAAGAAATGAATAAAGGATGGAATCATGGGATATAGAGGCAGGAGGGACTTAAAGTGTTATTAATAATTAGTTCATACAGTTATCTAAAATATAGTGCCCACTTATTCAATGATTCATTCATCAGACTCATATGGAATGCCTAATATGTGCCATGCCCTCTGCTATACATGATGGGGATACAATAGCAAATAAACATAGCCCCTGTCTTCAAAGACCTTAGCGTCTACTAGGAGCAAAACAAAACAAAAACATAGCAATATCATGTGAGAAATATGCTCAGGATATGTCGAGGTACAACGGAAGAACCATCGCGGGGTTAATCACCCAAATTTTGGTGGGGAGGGGATCAGGTTGCCTCTGGATCTAAGTCACAGTGTTGTCAACATGAAAAGTCTAAGTTGTGCAGTGTTTTCATGGAGGCTAGCATGTTCAAAACCTTTGAGATACACGAAAGAATGGCATTTAGGAAAACTGCTTATTAAGGTTGAAATGTAAAGTTCAAGGAGGGGATGAGGAAGTAAATAGAAAGCAGGGATTGGGGTAGGATGTGGTGAAGGACCTTGCATGCCATGCTAAGTAATTATCCTAAAAGTATACAATCTGAAGCATTTAAGAAGTGGGGTAGCACAGTCAGACAAACATTTTAGGAAGATCACTCTTGCTAAAGGATAGGAGGAAGACAAAGGGGAAGAGAGAGATGGTTAATATGTTGTTGCAGTTACTTGGGTGAGAAATAAAATGACCTGGAGAGATATAGAGAATGGGATAGATTCAGGGTGTATTAATGAGGTAGAAATGGCAGAATGTGTGACTAGATGTAAGGATGGGGAGGATGGAGAAGCGGGGGTGATTCTCAGGCCTTGCTCTGGGGAATAATAGTGCAGACCATGGGATAGAGACTAAAGAAGGAAGAGCAGATTTGGGGAGGAGATGATGCTGAGGTTTGATTGGAGCCCACATCCAGACTGAGGAAAAGGACAAAATGGACTGTCCAGGGACTGAGGTGATCAGGAGTCAGGAGGTCCAGGGGGAGGGAGCCTGGGCTGCAGACCAAACCAGAGAGGCAAGGGGCTTGCTTTTCCTAATCCCAGCCCCCCTGCGCTCTCCCCTCCTCCTAGCTTTGAACCGGTTACATTTTACAGTGCTCTGTGGAAGGAGGGTAGAAATAGGAAAACTGAGGCATCTGTACAAAGCGTCTGAGTCACCACTTCCTTCCATTAATAAACAAATGAAATCCATATTTGTGTAGCTAACCCACAGAAAAGGAGGGAGAATGTTTGGCAGGCACAGTAGAAATCCAATCTGGAAACTACAAATTTAAAAACAATTATTTTAAATTTTATATCACAAACTTCCTTTTGGAGGCTTCTGTTAGCTACATCTATGTTAGGATATTCTTCTGGGAGTAGAAATATAAGGGCTTCAGAGCTTTGCTGCCCAGAGCCATGGAGTTTAGAGGACACATGAAAGCATACTTTCGTCCTGTACTTCAGACACCATCTTCTGTTCTGATATATCATTTCACTCAACAGGAGTAGACGCACATAGTTTGTCTCTTGATTTGCAGTTTGGGGAACAATTTCAACTCGCTCCCTCCCAGGGCACATTATTAACAACCAACTGGCATACAGTTTCAGACTTTTTCGCAGGTGAGAGTGAAAATTGAAAGAGTGGATTAAAGGGTTCTCTGCAGGCACCCTGGATAATTTATCGCCCTTTTGCTGTAGTGGCTGGATGGATATATCTTTCTCCATATGTAGCCTTTCATTTAGACTTCTAATCAGTGGTAAAGAATAAGAACTGGTTTTTAAAAACCATCCCTTGGAGTGGAACTAATCAGCTTGTGGTTTCCCTTCAGATAGTCTCACCATTATCCAATATACCCTCTATATCCTCACATAGGAAATGACCTAAACTTCCACTTCCAGTTGTGCGGATTATTTATCCTGTTGCCCCCCTCCATCTCCATCCAACCCTCTACTTTGCATGTTAAAGTTAAGCCTCTAATCATTGAATCTTCATGTCTGGAAAGTTGATCTGGCATCGCCATTACATACAAACTTACTTTGTACCTTATACGGCGTGACTTGAAAAGAAACTATTTTGAATTCTTGTATTGTTTACCAGTTTGAAAGTTGTGTGAAAGATGAGGATTTATTCCTTTGCCTGACTGGATCCCCTGGGCTTTATTTGTTAAGAATGTTATTTTCCCATAGGCATTAACTCCCCTATTTAGAGGGAAAAAAAAATCCTTATTTAGCTTCAGTTTGGTAATGTTAATAGAGTTTAGAAGGAGAGACTTTGAAGGGTGTAAACAAACTGAAGGCGATTTCAGATCGTTACAACATTTTAAACAAAATGAAAAATTGCTTGACCTTGTACCAAATATTATAATTCATAAGAAACTCATACAGAAATTATATATTTCCTATAATATGAGGTTTCCTATGTGCATATATTTAATCAAAACCACAAGGCAAATGAATTTGGATTGGGAAACCTCCTGCTATTCATCATTGTGAGGAGAAGAAACTTTTATTTTGTTATTAAAAAGTATCATTAAAGGGTAGACAATTTCTTTCATTCCTATTCATTTCTGTAACTTCCAGTACTTTGTAAATACTCTAATAACTAGAGCACCCAGATCATTTTCTAGGCTTGTGTTTTGTTAAAAGTAAATTAAATAGGAAGCCTTCATTTTTGTAAATTATTATTGGAAATTGACCCGAATCATCTCTCTATCGCAGTAGGAACTCAATCTATTGCCCTAAAGTACAGTGATTACCAAGATGTGACCTACTTTAGTACTTTCAGTGATTTATAATATCCTTTTATATTGTCAGTAAATTAGACTCCATAGACAATGTAAGAATTTCTTTTGGGAAGAGTTTTGATAACAGTCAAAGGGGATGGTTTATATTAGAATGTTTCTTATTTGGGGACTTGAAGTCAGCATCATTTCAGGTGTGAAATGTTTCCTTGCTATATCCTGCTTTGCTCATTGACAGTAGCTACAGCAGGTGGCTTACTATTAAAATCAGCATGATAAACCTCTTAGAAAATGACATCTCTTTTGTGACATATTTGTTCCCACCTTGTCTCACTCTGTGTTGGCTAGCCTTTTAAATACCTTTGCATACCAAGAATGGTATTTAAAAAGCATCCTAAATTACAGATCTTCAAACTTCTTACTTTTAAAACTATAACCAAAGCTAGTTGAATGTTTGGCTTTATCCACCAAGGGCATCATATGAAGCCCAGTAAATGAATGTGTGTACTTATGTAAAACTAGCTCCTTGTCTAACATCCAAATATATATGTAATGGGATACTAAAATAATAGTGAATTATTAAAGTTCTTATATTTGGCATTTATAGGCTTTTAATTTATTTCTAACAAATTTAGAAATAGTTCATCTGTAACAATTAACCAGGATATTGACTCTTCATTCAGAATGTTTTGTAGCTCAAATTTTTCTAAGTAAAAAAAAATATATTTTTAGAAGAAGGATCTTTTCCTGAGATTTTTATCTTCAAATTATGGGAAGTTTCAGAGTGCATAAAATATGAAAGCTATAGAATTTTAGTTGCTGGGAACCTCAGAGATAGAGTCCAGATTTTCTCTTTACTTTTTAAATTAATTAACTAAAAGTGGATCCCAAACATGAATTTTAAGGAAGATGTTGTCACACTGACATAGCTGTTCTGCAGTGATGAAAATGGGCTTATGAATAATGGCATACAGTATGTTCTATCTAAATTAGTTCATTTCCAGGAGGATGTCTTTTTTTTTTTTTTTTTTTTTTGCGGCACGCGGGCCTCTCACCGTTGTGGCCTCTCCCGTTGCGGAGCACAGGCTCCGGACGCGCAAGCTCAGCGGCCGTGGCTCACGGGCCCAGCCGCTCCGCGGCATGTGGGATCTTCCTGGGCCGGGGCACAAACCCTCGTCCCCTGCATCGGCAGGCGGACTCCCAACCACTGCGCCACCAGGGAAGCCCTGAGGATGTCTTTTAAAATGCTCCATGTTTTAAAAAGTTCAACTTATCAAAGTCATCATGTCACATCTGTTACAAAGATTTGTCTGTTGCTGATCTACAGCTAACTAATTTTCCAGAAATGACACTTCCCATAGTTTATTGTGTTCTTATCATCATGGCACAAACCAACATCAAATGTGTTTCTTGAGTGATGCTTAAGATGAAGTAGCCATGTGCATTCTGTTTTTGCACATGGAGGTTTCGGTTTCTTAAGAGAAATAAGAACTTTTAGGTAAAGATGTCTTTCAATCAGCCATAAACTTTTACATTTTTGTTTTTTAAATATTTGTGTGGTCAAGAAATAGAATAACACCATGAAGGAAATCTGTTTCCTACTTTTAAATAATATTGTCTTCCAATGACTTGAATTAAACCTCAAAACTTTGCTAATCTTTAATTACTTGTGTTTTTACTTTAATTTAAATTAAAATAGGGTTAAGAGAAAGTTTGAGAATCTGCTTAGTATCAAGTTGAAGTATTTGAATTATTGGCATTATTCATAAACTTTTTTAATTTGCTTTTTTGGATTCAGATCTTATTTAGACAAGATTAATGTTTATGCAAGTGAAAGAATAAAAACTTATTATGGAATGACATGAGACGGAATGAGATGTATGTTTGTTGTAAAGGATATTGCTGCAAAAACAAATTCGTTTTCTTCCCTACAAAAGTTAGAAGAAAACATGATTCTACCCCATTGTTAAATGGGTTTGATATTTCTCATTATTCTTTATTACTGTGGACTCTTCATGAAAGGGAGATGTTGAAAAGAATTTAGAACCCTGGGAAATGTCTACACCAGGAAATAGGCAGGTGAAAACTGTATTCTCTAGGATCACAAAGCAAAGAGGTTTCACACGTATTGTTTCCTTCAAAAATTTGAAAATGAATCATGGTTTGGTTGAACTGCTTGAGCTCTCTCTTCTGATTGGGACTGCCTTTAGCTGTGCCTGCCTTCAGTCACAACATGACTGTACAAATAAGGGGGGCAGATTCCGTTGTAGTACAGATCGTGCATGTGGGAATAGACCCAGGAGCTAAAGGAACCCCAAACTGCACTACACCTGCCCTCTAACATCAGAGAAAAATCCTCCCTTGGCTTAATGGCAGAACCAGGTCCCTTGACTTCCTTTGTGAATAAGGACAGTGCTACATAACTCTCATGTCCTAGTTCATGCTTCATATACCTATACTGTGCGTGTGCGTTTGTGTGAACTAAAACTTCTCCCTGAGCTCTCCTTTCAGTGAGAAAACAATAAATGGCTAGGGTTTGCAGTTTGTCAAAAGCTTTGAAGAGATGGTTTTAGCAGACTATTTCTGCAGGTTTGTACCGCCTCTCTACCCCTTTAGGAAGGACCTGGTGGGTTAGCCTAATTTACTTCATTCACACCAATTATTAATGCAAGCGTCTACCTGGGCCTACTTCCTTTCATTTATACAATTTCAAGGATGGCCAGTCAGCATGATCCAGGGAGGACATAGAACCATTCATGCATGGGAACTCGAGCTTTATTCTCTCCCCAGTAGGCTCCTTAGCATGCTGCGGCTACAGCCCATGGAACACCATCTTCTACCTGTCAGCAGTTATTTAGAATCATTCAGAAAGAACCTGCTAAGCCTCATCAATGGAGGTAATTTAGCCAGTGGCTCTAAAAATGCTGTTACATTCCCTGTCTCAACTGAGAACATTCATATTATAGAAGAGCTGAATATATTCAGTATACTCTTGGTAACATTACAGTCTCTAATTTCGTCCCAGCATCACTAACTGTATAACGTTATCTGTTAAATTAAGGTGGTTTATTTTTCAATACAATCATTTCTATCACAGTGAGAAGAGAGAATTTTAACTGGTTTGCACAATTTAGGCCTTCGTCAGAAGGTCTTCCAGTTGCTTGGGAAGATAAAGCCCAATAAAACGTGGGAATCTGAAAATGTATGAATTTCTCTGTGTCACTTGTGACTGTGAGTTCCCCCCTAGAAGGGTCCATGCCTTATTTTTCCTTGCTCCTCTGTCACCACCACAGTGCCTGGCATTTAGAAGGTTGATTGAATAAAAATTCATATAAAGATGAACTTTTAAAAATCAAATATTTAGTATATGCCTGACACTGTCCAAGATGCAGTATAGCATAATAGTTAAAAAAGTATAGGCTCTGGAATCTGACAGACCTGAATTCATATCTCAGTATTTCCCCTTACTAGCTGTGTGATCTTGGGCAAGTCACTCACCCTCTCTGTCTCAGTTTCCACAACTGTATAATGGGGCTGATAATGGTACCTAGTGATGTCTGCAAAACAAAAGGCACAGTGCCTGGCATATTGTATCAGCACCGTAAGTGTTAGCTGTTCAAGGAGCATACCATTTAATAGGAGAGGTAAGATACCAATAGCCATAATTTAAGGCAGAATATAATGTCAAAAGAATTAAGAAAATGATCTGGGGCTATTCAGAAGAAATAAAGTTCCTACCTGCTGTGGGAAAGCAGGAAGATCTTTTTTTTTTTTTGCGGTATGTGGGCCTCTCACTGTTGTGGCCTCTCCTGTTGCAGAGCACAGGCTCCGGACACGCAGGCTCAGCGGCTATGGCTCACGGGCCCAGCCACTCCGCGGCACGTGGGATCCTCCCGGACCGGGGCACGAACCCGTGTCCCGTGCATCGGCAGGTGGACTCTCAACCACTGCGCCACCAGGGAAGCCCTCAGGCAGCGCTTTGAAAGAGATGAAAGCCCTAAAGCCTGGATGGGATTTTGACAAGTGGAATGGGCGGGAGGGCATGCAGGCTGGGTGAATAGCAGGAACAAGGTGTTTGAGGGGCCAGGAGCCTGGAGCAATTGGGGGCCATGGGTCTCTCCAGAGGCTGAGCTGAGAGCTTTGACTGCCAGGTCTAACTAAGCCTTGATTTGGTCAGAATGAGATGTCATTACCTTTGATGAAGCAGAAGTGAAGTTTTGAAACTGGGTCAGTTCCTGCTGGGACTGCCTGAGTCCTCCAAGTGCCATATTTCTTCCTCTGACATTTCAGCAGCACTTTGTTTACATAGCCACTGTAACCCTTAAAGTTTTGTGACTTGCTTGGTAAAGTTTCTTTGGCCTTGTTACAGAAAATGTAGGAATGGGTGATTCATGGAAATTCTATGGTAGCTTATCATGAACAATGTCTAGAAACAAGAATTATAGGGAAATTCAGTCTTTTAAGCAACATATTTTGCATAATTTCTCTATACTTCCAAAGATTTTTGAGTCCTTATTGAATAAATATAGATAATATTATCTTTATTATTGTTAGAGTATATGTTATTGAAATTGTATTCCTGCAATTAAGCCTAAAGAGATAGGAACATAGCTAAAATAAATTAAAAGTATGGCTTAAAAAACTGTTAAAACATCACTGGTTAAAAACTATAATAAAAGATCACACCAGACATTCTACTAATTGAACTTATTAAAGATAACCTACTGGGTATATCACAAACATAATATGGAATTCATCTGACACAAAAAAATGGAAAACACTCTTCCACAGACCTCCTATATCCCCACTTCCCTCCTTAACAGATTAGGTGTCTCATTCCATCATTATACTCATGCTCTTGTATGTATACACCTGTAACTCCTCTCCCTCTGTCCTGGCCTGGGGAGACCTCAAACCTGCTTAAATCCAACTCATCCTCTGCTCTGCACCTGCATCCACACAGCTGAATACAGATGGAGAAGAACAACTCTGCTAACTGGCCTCATTTTCAGCTCACAACCACTAATCTCAAGAGGATGCGCGGTGCTGTCCATGTCTGTAATCCAGTCCCTCTCTAACTTTCTTAGCTATTTCAAACATTTTTCTTGCTCCTGAATCCTCCAGCATCTCCTTCCCATTTAACTTTGTTGAAAGTATTGTTTGTTATTTCTCTGAGAAAATAGAAACCATCAGAATATAATTCTATACACTCCCACCACCAAATCTGATAATTTACTTAGATCTGTACCCGCCTTTCCTCCTGCCACAAGGGACGAACTGTCCCTGACCATTAATCTCTACCACTCTGCTGGAACGTTCTTCTTAGGGTCACTGATTACATTCACCGTGACAAATTCAGGGATCAGGGTTCCTTTTAAATTTTACTGGACCATATTCAGCACAGCCGATTGCCCCCTGCTGGTTGAAACCCTTTTCTTGCCTATCTCCTTGCTGGGTATCACTCTTTCAAGGTACTCCTCCTACCTCGCTCCTTCTCAGCCTTGTGAGTTCTTTTACTTCTTCATGGTCTCTAAATGTTGTCCTGGAAGGTTCGGTCCTTGAACCTTTTTTCCTCCTTATTTACATTCACTTGTTGCTAGGTGATTGCATATAATCGCATGGTTTTAAATATTATCTATATGTCAAAGGCTCCCAGATTTATATCTCCAAGCTGGACTTCTCCTATGAACTCTAGACTTGTATATCCCAAGCATCTACTCAACATGCCCACATGGCTCTTTAACAGATCTCCCAAACATGTCCAAAACCAAATTCTCCAAAGCCGCTCCTGTTAGCCTTCAGCACAGCAGTAAATGACCTCTCCTTCCTTTAGTTGCTCCAGTCAAATCTTGGAGTCACTCCTGACTCCTTTTTTCTCACACCTGGCATTCAATCTGTCTTCAAATCTGGCACCACTTTCTTCACAATATGTGCAGGATCTACCATTTTGTCCTCTGCCGCTACTATCCTGGTCCATCCCATCATTTACATTTTACTTGGATTATTACAAAGCCTCTTAACTTCCTTCCATACTTACACTCTTGCCTTCTTACACTCTTTTCCCCACAGTGAACACTATCCTTTTCAAATATAATTCAGATTATGTCACTTCTCTGTACAAGAGCTCCTCTCGAAGGCTTTCTATCTCACCCCAATTAAAAACCAAGTTCTTATCATGACTTACAAAGTTCCACATGACGTGGATCTTCCACCTCTATGACTGCACACCTTGCCCCGTTCCCATCGCTCCCTCCACTCCAGACCCACTGTCAGTGACTGGAAGACTCTATCTCCTTATAGGGCATTCCTCTTGTGATTCCTTTTCCCTCTTTTCCTCTGTTCCTTCCATGACCACCCTATAAAATGGTACCCTCCTACTCTACTCTCCTTATCTTCATATATTTTTCTTCTTAGCCATTATGGCCACCTGCGTCATTATTTATAAACATTCCCTTACAGTCTGTCTCCCCCCACAAGCAGGTGGGACTTTGTTGGCTGGGACTCTCTTTTGTTTATTACATTTACCATATTCCTAGTACTTGAAGAATGGCTGGCACACTGGAGTGGCTTAACAAATATTGATTGAATGAATAAATAAATAATCAACCTTACTTTTCCCACCTCCATCCCACACTCAGAAGACTTCTACTTGAGAGTGTCTTGAGGTTTAGGGCTAGGAATATTTCCATTTTCTGCCCCTGTACATCCAAATGTATCTGCATCTGTCTTCACTTTCTTTCTCCTCTTCTTAGACAAAAGGATACCCTTTCTCCTCACCCTGATTCTCTGACACCACTTCTTTTTGTGTTCTCTTGTATATTGATTTTGCTCTACAAGCCATTTCTTTCCTCTCAGCTAATAGTTTTCTGTCAGTCTGCAAACATTTTCAAATCCTTCCCACCTACTGTGAAAACAAATAAACAAAAAACTTTTCTCCAACTCTATATCCCTTTTAGCTACTATCCTGTTTCTGTTCTTCCCTTTATACACAGATACTCAAAAGAACTGTCTACTGAGATTGGCAAAGAGTTGGTGCACATGCTTTCCAATTTTTGCCTTCTGTAGACATTGCTGATTAATCCCAGTGCCATTTCCCAAACTCTATAACCCAACCTCAGAATCTTCTTTTAACACATTATTCCAGGTGGCCATTCGCAACCAGAGTTGCCACTTGGTATGACACCTGCTTGCCACCTCTGGAGCTTATTCTTGTCTTAATTTTCTCACCTCCCTGCTCAAACAATTATAATAAATATTCTGACTTCCTAATGGTTAAACGCAATAGACTCTTTCCAATCCTCATTTTAATTTCTCTTTTTGAAATTCTCTCCAGTATTGGCTTTATAAACTCGTGTTTGTTGTTATTGTTTTTAATTCTTTTCCTCCTCAGTGTCCTTTGGAGATGCTCTTCGTCTCTTTCCCCTAAAATGTTTATCTTTGTCTACCCAGGGATTCTTGACCTGGGATGAAGGATTTGCTAGAGAATCCATGGATGGACTTAAGGGGTTTGTTGTGTGTATACAAAATTAAGTTTTTCTTGTATGGATATTTCTAGCTAGAGCAGCTATAGCTCTTATCCAATTCAAAAGAGGATTAAGGATGACTGCTACCTGTTCCTCTGGGTAATCTTGCCCAAGCTCATGGCTTCAGCCGCCAGCATGATACAAGTGAGAGCACGAAAGTGTTCAAGTCAGAAAAACCCATGTCCATATTCCAGTTTCCCCTTTTTGAAGCTGTGTGACTGGGAATATTACCCAACCTCTCTGAAACTTGGTTTGTTCAACTATAAAATGATGGAAATGAGCCCTAATTTGTAGAGTTATTGTAACCGAGATGTCATTTGTAAAGGCCCTGGTGTCTTGTGGTAGTCAGTAAGTGATAGCTTTATGAGGCAGTCCTAAACACCTTGGTCTCTAGAGCACACAAGCTTCTTAGCTTGCAGAGCCGCTATGCCCCAGTTTTGTGGTAGGTTTCCATTTTCTGGGTTCTGTTTCATTGGAGCAATAAGCATTATGCATGTCACACGTTATCAACTTGCTCTGCTTTTATTAATGCATTTATTAACGCAAACATCTAAGACAGCTGCAGAGGGCACTAAATCCATTTTTTTTTTTGCGCAAAATTTAGAAAATTGAAATTGGGCACTTATATAAATTTTAATCAGACTGAGAGATATTTATAAATTGGCTTCCAGTATTTATCTGGTGCAATCAAAATAACACTCTTTCAAAGATGTTAATAAACATGGCAGAAAACAAATTATTCATTATATACAATTTAAGAAAAATTGGTTGGGCAATAAAGATGGTTTTTGCATTCTTTAAAATATGTGTGTTTTCAAAACAGTGGAAGCTGAGCAGGTGTCTCTACTCATGTGTATTCCATGTATTTATTGTATCCTATTAAACATATGTTTTTAAACTTACTTATTTACACCTTCCTGATTCCATGCCACTTGGTGAAAAGGCTTGGAGATGTAGTATGTTTTAGAAGTTTGATACACATTTATATCCAAAAGCGTAAGTCCTTTAAACCAGGGTCCCCCGGATCGGTACCGGTGCATGGCCTGTTAGGAACCAGGCCGCACAGCAGGAGGTGAGCGGCGGGTGAGCGAGAGAAGCTTCATCTGTATTTACAGCCGCTCCCCATCGCTCGCATTACTGCCTGAGCTCTGCCTCCTGTCAGATCAGTGGTGGTATTAGATTCTCTTAGGAGTGCGAACCCTACTAATTAACTGTGCATGTGAGGGATCTAGGTTGCACGCTCCTTATGAGAATCTAATGCCTGATGATCTGAGGTGGAGCTGAGGCAGTGATGGTAGCGCTGGGGAGCGGCTGCAAATACAGATTATCATTAGCAGAGAGGTTTGACTGCAAAGACACCATAATAAATCAATTGCTTGCAGACTCATATCAGAACCCTATCAGTGAGTGACAAGTGAAAACAAGCTCAGGGCTCCCACTGATTCTGCATTATGGTGAGTTGTATAATTACTTCATTATATATTACAATGTAATAATAATAGAAATAAGGTGCACAATAAATGTAATGCACTTGAGTCATCCCAAACCCATCCCCCCACCCCGGTCTGTGGAAAAATTGTCTTCCACGAAACCAGTCCCTGGTGCCAAAAAGGTTGGGGACCACTGCTTTAAATGACTTTATAAAATAATACAGCTAAATCCCAAAACCCAAATATTTTGCCCTGCAAAATTGGAAAGATTCCCAGCAAACTCAGTTGAGCAGGGATCCCCAGTGTACATGGGGGATGCTTGACTCTAAAACTATAGGTGGTGCTTGACTCTAAAACTCTCCTGCCCCTGTCTCTACCCCAACCCTACTCCTAGAAATGATGTGGGGCATACACAGAAGGTGAATTTAAAAACCTTACTTACTGAATTTTAAAGAATAGTTTAAGAATTTTTCAGACTCTTCCAAGTAACTAAAAACACCCTGAATTGGGAGAAAGTTTGAAAATGGAATTCAAAATCACTGACCTAGATCTTTGAGTGAATGAATCTAGTATGGAAAAAATTTGACTTAAGGTTCTGTTTAAAAGTTTTCTGCAGTGAATTAGGTATCGTGCTAATAAATATTTTTATAATCAAGACATGAGGCTAGTAAAATTTTGTGAAGTCTAGAAAACTCTAAAGATAGAAATAATTACTCATAATTCCACCACCCAGAGATAACCACTATTTTCATATATTTTTTCTCTCTTCCTCCCTCTCTCCCTTTCTGTTTCCTTTCTCCCTTCCTTCCTTCCTTCCTTCTCTCTCTTTCTTTCTTTCTTCTTTCTTTCTCTTTCTCTCTTCATATACATAGATTTACAAATATATGTCTGAATAAATACATATGTATACACATGTAGAATTATATCCTAGAAAATATATATAATCTGTATTTTATATACTACAATATCAATAAATAAAATGTATGAAGTTTATAATTGGAATAACACTGCATTACCCATGTTGTATCATAAGGAATAATCATAATAGTCAAATATTTATATAGAAATATGTAAACACTGTTTATAATACCAAAAATCAACCTCAGTGGAATATTAGGCATCCAGTACAATTTAATATTGTAAATTAATGCATATAGGAGTCTTTATCTTTCGTATGCTCTGTATGTGAGATTTTTAATGACAAAAAATGCACATGATAAAATTCTTTACTTTTCTTATGTTCCCATTATGAACATTTAATCATAAGAAAGCTAAAAATATTATGGTGTTAGAAAATATAATAATGTTTTAAAATTAGTGTGGGAAGGACTTAATTGGCTTAAATATGAGTAAATCTTTAAATGTCATGTTATTTATTTACAAAAGGCAAATATCATGGAAGAAATCTTCCAAGTTTTCAATGAATTTTTGTTTTCTTTACATTGAACCCAACAAAACCATCTCCATGTTTGCTGTCGCTGTCTTTCTCTTTCAAATTAAAAAAAAAGACATCCACCAGGCTTGTGACTATAGCTATTTATTTTCCTCTTGAGTAGAATATGACTCTTCCTTCCCAGAATTAAAACCACCAAGGATTAAGTATTTCTCGAAAGAAAACCTTAAATTGAAATAGTCTAAGTCATATTATGTGACCGTGGCTAAGGTCACATAATTCTTATTATATTAATAATAAGAATTATTAATATCTATCCTGTAGGGTAACACAACAGGCGATATAAATTATGAACGTTTGTCTCAGTCAAACGCGTAGGAGTCTTTGGAAGCATGAGCAGCTAATAGACGTTGAGAGATTATGCAGTCTTTGCAAAGACTTTTTTTTTTTTTTTTTTTTTTTTTTTTTTGCGGTACGCGGGCCTCTCACTGTTGTGGCCTCTCCCGTTGTGGAGCACAGGCTCCGGACGCGCAGGCTCAGCGGCCATGGCTTACAGGCCCAGCCGCTCCGCGGCATGTGGGATCTTCCCGGACCGGGGCACGAACTCGTGTCCCCTGCATCGGCAGGCGGACTCTCAACCACTGCGCCACCAGGGTAGCCCCTGCAAAGCCATTTTTTAATTAACACACATAAGCTGTAATGCTTTATTTCTTCAATTGCTTTCCTCTGTAGTTTAGCATTTGCATATTAATTTGTTTTTAAAATTAATAGACACTTTTTATCTAAATTTGCATTAGTTGAATGACTTGTTGGTGTTGGTTTTATAGCCTACTTTAAATTGCCATGCTATAATTGTGGAGCATTTTATAATTTACAAAGTAATTTGATATAACATTCTCACGTTAGTTAGATGTGGAGGTTTAATCAAACTAGGGAGTGATTTTTCTTCAAGATAGCACTCTCATGCTTTTTGTTCTGAGGCACATATGTAGGTATCTAAATCCTCCTCTGATGCCTCTGCAGGCTTCTGCCTTAGTTCCATCTCTATTATCTGAAGAAGATTCCACTGAGGGAGGAGACTTCCTCTTTGACATAGAAGTGTTTATTCTGCAGTGAGCAGAAACCAAGAGATTAAGAAGCTTCATTTTGGAAATACAACCCTGTAATGCAAGGATAGTCTGCTTTCTAATGGTTCTCTGAAAATATTGTAAATCATTTTTGGATCAGTCAAAATATTCTCACCTTTCAGTAATTCAGTGATTGTTTCTGAAGCACCTTATCACTTGGACACTGGGGTATTGGGAATTAAATGTGAAGCGAGGATGAGCAAAATTCCTGCTTCCTGGCTGCAAGTGTAGAGTACATCTGTTCTATTTACTGGCACAGACTTTAGGTCAAACTGCGACTCTTGAAAGGTTAAGTGATCCCATTGAGATGGTTCCATGATAGGATTCCTGTTGGTCCTCAGAACCTCTGCCACCAGAATAATCCTGTTGCCACTCAAAGTTCCTGTGATGTCATTCTAAAGCTTTACCTGGGTGCTTACTTCAGGTGCTATTTTCTTCTGAAAAGAAAAATAAGCTTGACATCTGAATATGTGAATTTGAGAATTTCAAGAGATAATAAAATTATGGTAATCATTGTCAAATGATCTTTATAGACAGGCAGGGTTCCAAAATGCAAAATCATAGAAATTATTATTTTGAAGTATTTTTTCTTTCGATTCAAGACAATGAAATAAATCTGAATCTGAGGGTACTAAAAGTGGTAGTAAAGGTTGAGTTTCTTAACGGTGAGTTTCTAAGTTATTGAAGTGATTTCTTTCTAATTACCTTGAAGCAGAGGTAGCACCTTTTAGAGTTGCATGAACAATACTAATCAAGTTTCTGTAAGTGAAGGCAATTTTATTTAAAATGTATCACAGTAAAGTAAATGTATCACAGCCCTCAGTCACCAGGGAGTTTCTGAGATGCTCTTCTTGGGCTCTTGTCTACTCTCCCTCTATGCTCTGCTCTCCTGCGGGGGAAGCTAACACTTCTACACCCACTGAAACCACTCCTCCATCACTTCACTCATTTGGCCAGATGGCTCTAGTACCATGACTACAAGACTCCAGCTGCTAGACGGTTTTCTTACAGGTATTCTGGGTGTCTCCTAGTGAATAGTTTGTTATATCACATGCAGTGAGAAGACTTGGTGTAGGCAGTCCTGGAACCTTGTGTACAATTTGTAAGTCTTACATTGTGTAATCCACATTTTAGGGAGCATTGCCAGATTTGCCATGTTGTATGCATCGTTTTTCTGCAAAGCCTCTCTACCAACCCACTTCCATCTCTCTTTTTCACGTTCTCCACCCTACACATACACACATACATGTACACACACCAAACACACCTGAAATTCATATCACATGTTAAGGTAATCTGAGTTCCCTTGTGCTACACACTTTCCAACGCCTATGTAAAAGTCAACTTTTTAATCTCGCTGTCATTTACTATTTGTCCTCACTATCATTAACGTCAAATTCATAATACAATGTATATTTGTATATAATAACATACAAATTTCTACACACATTGTGCTAAAATCATTTGTTCAACATAATGGCAGAGATGCCACTTTTTAAAGGCAGACAGGAAAAGCCTATAATTTGTAAAACAACCATAGGAATAAAAAAATCTCAGCAATCATGCTAAAATATATTCCTTTGAAGAAATTCTTTCTGATTTTAGAGAATCCTATGTTTTAGTTTTTACAAAAAAACCCAAAAAACAAAAAAAACCCAAGGCACGTAATGTATTCTGAGGTTCTTAAAAAGATGCATGTTCACATTTCTGAGTTTGCGTTAGTTTAAAAGTTTGGGAAGATCAGAAGCTTAAAGTATCCAGAGAGCGTGAGAATGCAAGTGCGAGTGAGCACGTACTATAATTTCATCCATTACATGGATCTGGGGAGATCCATATTTACATGGAGGTGAACAGCCCTGCACTTGTAAGTTCTCCATGTTTAGAGCTGATGTTAGGGCTGTCTGTTGCCCTCAAGAAGCTTTTTTTTTTTTTTTTTTTTTTTAATTTATTGTTGGCTGCGTTGGGTCTTCGTTGCTGCACATGGGCTTTCTCTAGTTGCGGTGAGCGGGGGCTACTCTTTGTTGCGGTGCACGGGCTTCTCACTGCTGTATCTTCTCTTGTTGCGGAGCACGGACTCTAGGTGCACAGGCTCAGTAGTTGTGGCTCATGGGCTCTAGAGCGCAGGCTCAGTAGTTGTGGTGCACGGGCTTAGTTGCTCTGCAGCATGTGGGATCTTCCCGGACCAGGGCTTGAAACCTGTGTCCCCTTCATTGGCAGGCGGATTCTTAACCACTGCACCACCAGGGAAGCCCCCTCAAGAAGCTTTGCTGGCCTGGTTTCTGTACAGGTGTCAGTTGAGAGGCTGGGTGCCTGCTGGTCCTAGGTCTGCATCTGGAAGCAGAGATTCACACTGTGGCAGCCCAGGAGTGGCTGGGAAGTTTAGTATCCACTCACGCAAAGAGTGCCCTGGGACCGCTGTTGATCTGAGCAAGTCTGCATATAGCCGTGAGTTTAAACTTCCAGAGTGAAAGGCAAAATGGCCTGGTATGAACTTTGGAATCAGCTTTGGGTTTAAATTCTGGCTTTTCCAACTACAGGCTGTGTGATTTTTAGCTTATTTCTATGAGCTTCAGTTTCTTCATTTATAAAATGCAAGGCAGTTATAAGGAATAAATGGAGTAACATATCCAGAGTTGCCTGGGACTCAGTAAGGAGTGAATGAATGGTATTTTCTTTCTCCCTCTCCATCACTAAAGAGTCAGGAGTGGGGTGAGTAGTATCCACAGTAACTTGGTGTAGCTCCCCTTCCTGGTTTGATTAGATAAAATCTAGCCAACCACATTTTCAGACAAAGCTCTTGGAAATCATCTGTTTTATCCCCAGTGAGTAAGAAGGCAAGTACCTAGAGAAATTCCAAGCCTGGAGAGGGACTGAGAGAGAAAGAGAGTCTTCTCTGGGAGTTGGATTAGGTCCGTGCTTTTTTGTGTAATACCCAGTGGCATACAGCTGATAGAATGAGATTATACATCATTTATTTTTTAAGATTCCCTAACTCGGTGTGAACTTTTTCTTTCATCTCATCTTACACAAAACCCAGCTGCAGATTTTAAGAAGGTGATATGTAATCAATACTTTTATTCACAGGTGATTTTCCTTTAGTGAAAAGCATTTGCAGTTATGCTGCTTGGAAATTTTTATCAGCTTAAGCAACAAAAAAGTAACATTCAAAGTAAATCCGATTGACCAGAGGTTACATAATCTGTTGATTGTATGAGGAGTTATGATGCACTTTAATTGAGCCAAAGACCTCTCATATCTGTTTAAAAATGCCCTTAGGCTAGGTTATGCAGAGCAAAAGATAGATGTTTATTTTTTTTAATTGACGTAAAATATTATTGAAACAATGAGAAATTTAAAGTGTCAGTGAATTCTAAAACTAAAATATCTGCCTCTTTTTTCTTCACTTTGTGCCATCTCTGAATATGCAGCTCATAAAAATAGTCTGTGCTAGAAGACCTTCCCTTTATGTAACCCACTCATTATTATAATGTGAAATGTATTTCACCTTTTGCCTTCTCTTTCTCTGTTTTAATTCTAGAGCATACTAAAACTCTTGAGTCATTTTGGAATTACACAAAACGACCATAATATCAAGATTTTAGATAAATAGCATAGAGTGAAAATATTAAGATATGACATAACTTTTTTTAAAATCACAAATGAGATTTGTCAGTAGTTAGGTATTATCTTCAGAAATATTTTGAAAAGATATTCAGAACTAGTTTAAATTTTGGTACCGAAACTATTCACTTAAGAAACAATTTTGTAATTCTTTTTCTTTTTTTCTTCTTTTCAATTTCAGGGTCAGCCTGGTCCTGAGGTAAGTGAACTCTTTTTCTTCTAACAAATCAATTTCAATTAGGATTTTCCCAGCGTGGAGGTTTTTCTGCAATTCTTTTCAAAGGATATAAAAAAGTTATGAACCAGTAATCATGACACCACACAGTAGACCAAATATCTCCCAGGAGTAAAGCTTCAGGGCCTCTTAAGGGTTGTATGAGCCACATCAGCTGTTGGACCAGATGGCAAGTTTAACAATGTACTGTCATACAAAGCAAAACTCTTAACTGATCTGAGACAGTGCCACAGGACTTTCTTGTAAGATAAAATGATTTCGTAGTAGATGTCGGGTATGAACTTGTTTGCGTGAAGTACTGATTAATCATTACTATTAATGTTGTAGATACACACCGACTGATTATTTAGATTGTGATCCTACCAGCTACTTTTGATTCATTATAGACAGATGTTGAATTCGTTCTACATTTCAATATAAACTAACTGCTGAAGATATGGTTTATAATTAAATGTGAATGCACTCAACAGACAGTCTTTCGGCCCTAAATCATAATGAAGAAAATGAGGAAATACTAGGGAGGGGAGGATTGTGTAAAAAGATGAAAGTACAAAACAAGGGAGTTGTCAGAAATGAAGAGTCAGTAAAAAACAACAATCTCACTTATTGTAGTCAGTAGGAATCTAGAGAGAAGGAAATGCCATTATTAATGTTTCACCTTAACACTATAATACCTGTAAATAACATAGTTATTTATTGAGTTCCCTTTACATCTCCTTCCCCTCGATATACTGAATGTTATTTCTGTCCTAGATTGTTTCGTAAATAAATGATTTTCATGATATCTTTGTTAATCAATATCATAAATTGTCTATCGTGTGCGAATTCTCATACTAGACCATGATAATATTATTTATAGTTTTTATGAGCTCTGAATTTAAGGATGTCCAACGAAATAAACAAAAATGCCTTCAGGAGAACAGTCCTTTTCACACTACTCTTGAGAAATATCTTGAAAAGTAATTAATTTATATTCACATCAGAGAATACTCTATTTATAATTTTCACTCTTATATTCTAAGTTATCTCAAGCTAATTATTGGAGGGAAAAAAACCCACAAAAGAAAGTTGTAGTTTATTCCCTAAATTTGAAACTGCTACATTACAATGAGACGAAGACAACGTAAAAGGGGCTTTGCATGCTTTATTTTATTTAATGCTACAATAGCCCTGAAAGTATTATTATCCTAGATCTAGATCTCAGAGATATGTATTTTTAATCCCTTCTTATTCTGTATATATACATATCTATATATATATCTGTGTGTGTGAACCTATAAGAATACATATATATATAAAATATACTCATATATAAAACATATGAGGAACCTGGGAGAGACAGTGTAGAGCTTGCCTCAGAATCTCCCTACTGAGGGTAGGGAAATTGATGCATTTATGCACTGATCTCCCGTCCTTCATTGGTAAGAGTCGTGCCTGGGTGTTGACTCCCTGGCACTTCTGGCCTGCCCCAGAAGGTACAGCACACTCCAGCTACTCGAGGAATGCAGAAAGCAGTAGGAACATACGGGACCTTTATTCTAGCACCGTCTTGGAGGGAGGCAGTGGTGTGTGTTGGCACCTACATCTGCTACAACATCCAAGTGTAAGTGTCCTATAGACAAAACAGAATGGAAAACTCAGATATGGATATAAAGACGGAAAACTGGACAAAAAACAGCATTAAAAGCATATTAAGGAATGAGACTTTAAAGAGGATAACTGTAAAAGGAAGAACATGGTCATAATAAATCTTGACTACACAGCCACAGTGAATGAGCAGAAGAAAGATGATAAACCAGCGCAGGAAGCCAAGAATGGTCAGAACCAGGAACACCTATGGATGGATCACTGTAGCTAAGATTTGAAAATACATCATGGCACTTCGGAATACCTTCACAGCAAGACTTTTTTTTTTTTTTTTTTGCGGTACGTGGGCCTCTCACTGCTGTGGCCTCCCCCGTTGTGGAGCACAGGCTCTGGACGCACAGGCTCAGCAGCCATGGCTCACGGGCCCAGCCGCTCCGCGGCATGTGGGATCCTCCCGGACCGGGGCACGAACCCGTGTGCCCTGCATCGGCAGGCAGACTCTCAACCACTGCGCCACCAGGGAAGCCCGCAAGTCTTATATTTACTATGGCTCTTCAGAAAAACAGTCTACCTAACTGCCTATACTTGAAAATTTTGGAAATTTTGAAGGAGGATAGGACTGGCATTTTCAAAAGGTGATCTGCTCTGGTTTTCCTTCATTTTGGCTACAATTTTGCTTTTAGTGGACACTCAAGTCACATGATCATTTCTTCCAAAGTGCCTTCCTCGTGTCACAGCAAAAGGAAAGCAATGGATTCAGGAAGGATAGGTATGAGGGGAAATGAGAAGACAAGAGATACCCTCACACTGTCTTTCTATGCCATGAAAAATAGGCAGTTTTGTTGCTATGTCCCCAAGGAAAAGTCTGACCTACCTCTTATCCCTACATCATTATAGTATTTTTCAGAAGAAACTTCCAATTTTAGATTTTAAACTAGAGAATTCTTAATGAAGTTCTCATTTAGTACTAGATGATTGGTTAACTTTGTTCTGCTTGTTATTCGTATGCAAATGTTTATGTCAGTGAGTGTTTTCTTGCGTAGGTTGAACATCACCACCTCATCTTATTCACATTGTTATATGATGCAAAACTTTTAGACAGTGAAACTCAATTCTGCTTCTTCGATATCACACATTATTTAGTACGGACTTCCAGATTAATAGGGGTTTATTTTGCAGACCAGTGGGAAAAAGGGAATAATATGTCTTATAATCAAGGAATTCTGATCATCTTCCTAAAATTGAAGACAGCTTGGCTGGACTTAGCTTAAATTGCTAAAAAATTGCGAAGACTAGAAAGCTGAATAGCAGTGAACACTGTTGACAGTGACAGTATGAAATTGAATACGAAAATAGGCCCTAAGCAAGAGAGGTAAATCTATGCGTTTACCGAAATGGGTGAGAAAATGGTTCTTGACGAGGGAAATGAGATGGTGAAAGGATATTAGAAAGAAAAAAAGGCAGTTCTAGCAGCTGTGGTTAAGATGGGAAAAGAGGCGGGGGAATGAATGGGGAGAATATTGCTGTGAACCCACTGAATCAGAGGAAATCAAATTCTTGGAGAGGAAAAGGGACGGGTTAGAGTAAATAATGTCACAGAGTCTTGAAAAAATGATTGGGTAGAAAGAGAAAAAAGAACAAATGGCAACAGAGAGTAAGGAAGGGAAGAAAGAAGGGAAAGAAATTAGAAAAAAAAACAGATGAACATTTGTATTTCAACCTAGAGGTAATGGGAATTATTCAGGGGGTGGGGCAAAATTAATCTATTGACATGAAAGTCACCCTGATATTTTTTTCATAAATTCATAATAACATAATTAATTTCAATAACTCAAGTATCTATTTTGCCTCTATTAGGTACAAGGCACAAATGGTAAGGCTGTGAAATTGTGAACAAGACAGACTCAGTCTCTGTTCTTTTAGTCAAGTAGAGTGTCCAAGTTCTGTCAATTCTGCAGACCCACCATTCCAAGGATGACTTTAACCACACGTGCAAGACCTGCTCTGTGTCTGTACATCTGGTTAATCCCCAGGTTTCCTTGGGACCTTGGACATGAGGCATTTAAGGAGGCCTTTTTCCAACATGCAGGTGACCCAGCATCAATGCCATTGCTCTAAGTGTAGTCCTGGTGCCGTGCCTTTGTTCTAATAATTGGGTTTCTGCCCAGATCTAGGCACCCCTCTTCTGATGACTGAGTCCTTTCCTGGTTCCTCATGCCTACACTCCCTTTCTCCGGAACAGTCTTCATCCCAGGTCCTCCTTTTCCTTTCCTCTCTACTGCCGGGTATTACAGTCATGGTGCGCATGCTCTGTGCAGCCTTGTTAATGGCTGACCGAACAGTTAGCTGCCTCTAGCTCACTGCCTACCTAACAGGGACTCTCCATTTCTATTTCTCTTGACCGTGACTTCTCCATTGCCATTCTGCCCACTGTGAACACATGCCTGTTGCCTGGCCAGTCACTGCTGCAAGGGAGCTGAGTCAAGAAAGTGAACATTTAGCTTTTTCCTGTCTGTATAGTGGAGACATCAAGGGTTGGGACTGAGTGTAGCATCAACCAATATCAACCTATGTATGTCTTTTTCTATCACGGTTCTGATTATGTCATTCTTCTGACTCCCAAACTTTGAATCTCAATATGACTACCATTTAGTTCCTTACCTGACATTCAAATCCTTTGATTTGTCCTGTTTTTCCAGCACTATCTCCCACTAATTTTTCATTAAATTTCTTTCTGGATGTCAGTTTGCACAATGCTTCATCCAAACTGAATCAAAACATTTACTTTTTTCTCTTCAAATATGTTTTCCTTCATCTGTCTTTTCTTAAACCAGTCTTTTCTCCAGAACTGCTTTTCTCCTAGCCCCTAGATACACTTAGTTTCCACACATCCAAATATGATAACCCTTCATACTTACATGTTACTTCTTCCATCAAGATGTCATTACTCTACCTTAGCTGAATGTAATTTCTTCCTTTTGCTGAATCCCCACAGCATTTTATCTGTACACCTTTTTATATTACTTTACACTTAAAACAGAGGGGCATAGACAGCAAAGCCAGACAGCTCATAAGTCAAACCCTGGCTCTTCCACTTAGAAGCTCTGTGATCTTGGGCAAGTTACTCAATCACTCTGAGTCTCATTTCCCCCATCTATAAAGCAGAGATGATCATGTCTTATCCCAACAAAGGGTGTGAGGATTGAAATAACACACGTATAACTTCTAACACAGTTTAGTACGTGACAGGCACTCAGTAAACATTAATTCCCTCCCTCCCTTTTCCTCTTTCTATTGTATCATAGTTATTTAGAAACATCTTTTCTCTCTTTATTACTAGCTTTTATGATCTTCAAGAGTGGGATCTATGCTTTCTTCAATCTTTACTATCCTCCACAACACCTTAGTTCCTTGTATGTAGTAGAAGTTCAAGAAATCTTATTGAGTTTCAAATGGTATATACAAGAGATTAAGGAAAAGGAAGCTGAGGAGGAGAGAAAACTATCAGCTTTTCATAATTCTAAATGCCCAGTCAATAATACCATGAGTCATCAATAATACCATGTAAAACTGGCCTGAGGTTTCTTAGTTCTGAGATTTTTCTGAACAGGTATTAATGTTAATATCTCACACCCACATGGTTTGGAGGGTTTGGATGCCTTTGTTTCCTTTCATGTTAGTGGTTTATTCATGTTGATATTTAATCTTTGGTGAAAATAAACAAATAGCATTAGCCCAGGACTATACTTATGATGTATTACTTTATTTTGTAATAATTTATCTGTAGAGTTCAAAGCTTGGATTTGATTTTTAACAATCAAGACAGCTATAGAAAGTAGTTCATGGTGGTTGTAACACCACATTACTTAAGCAATAATATTCTCCCACTAATAATTTAATACAAATTGTAGGAACTAGTCGTTTTTTTAAAAAAACCTGCTCAGGATTCTATCTTGCACACTTTATAAAATATATTAGCCTTCTCTTCACCCCAAATGACTCCATCAGTATATTCAATAGTGAAACCATTATATTAATGATTGGTACTCCTTCTATACCAAGGGCACTTCTTTTGCATAAAATTTTTAGAATTTTAAAGCCCTCCTCATAACTCCCCTTTGGAGTTGCATGTGAACATAAAGGAGATATAGTTCCCTTAGGAATTTGGAGGACTAAAGTTGCTTGCATGGTGTAATTCTGTATTACTCAGTGAGCAAAAAATGCAAGAGAAAACCACAAGCAAATACCACCAGACAACTGCACATGGAGGCGTGTGCCTCCCATTTGTACTTGTTCAGATGCACTTGAAAAGAAATGGAAGATGTCACTTTGCCTTTTTTCCCCAAATCCCTTTTTACTTGTCGTTGTTGTTGTTGTTCTGATATTGTCATTGCCATTTCACAGCGTTTTACTAAAATTTACAAAATAAAGCTGTGTGTGCCTTGTAAGGAATTATTCCTGAAAAAAAAATACTATATTTAGGGACAGTATTTAGCTTTCCATTCATCTGTTTTTAATTATATATTACGCTCCTTCTAACCTAACACTTTAGCAATTCCCATATTTCATGTTTGTGTTCCAGCCTTTGTCAGATCCTTATAACCTGACTTGGGAGCAGGGGGAGGACATATACATTCTCCAAGAAATTTGAAATGCATGTGTCTGTGACTACATGCATGCATGCGTGCGTGCGTGTGCATGTGCGTGTGCTCGTGTGTGTGTGTGTGTGTGTGTGTGTACAGAGAGTTTTTATTTTACTCACTACGTAATAGAACTGTCATATTAAATTAGTAATGTAGTCTATTCTGGATAAATCATGTTAGACCTGATAAAGTATTATCATGCCCCATTATCTGTACTTTATGTGGTGGTTATATGATAAAGAGAATGATTATAAAAGTCTTAATGTTTTAGTTTTTGTGATATTTTATTAAGTAAATGGTTAACATGATATGAAAGGCTCCATTGTACTCCAAATAGCTTATACCATTAAGAGTACATACAATACAACAGCTTATTTATTTTACTATAACCATATCTCTTTATTTTAACATGGTCATTTGTGTATTGAATTGGTGTAACATTATCCCAAAGTTTAATTTTACCTTAGAATTCTTTCCTACTGAAATTAATTGAAGAACTTCTCTTGCCAACTTTATGCTTTGTTCTCTACCAAATATATTCCTTTTAATTCTATCTGAGTAAAGGTGAGTAACACAAAGCCTTTCATGAATAATTAATCTGACATTGATTTACATACATAGAAGCTGTTATCATTCCCCAAACTTACTCATTTTTATATCTCAATTTTTTAATACAGTGTTGATATATAGAAAAAGCACAATAATGTTTTGTTGAATAAATGTATATATTTAATAATTTAGATTTAAAGCTAAAATTTTATATTCATTTGATGCTGAAATGACTGAAAGAACTGAAAATATCAGCTTTAACAGTCCACTTTTTAAATGTTATTTCTTTTTATTTTGGCTGGCTGGGTCTTCATTGCGGCACGTGGGCTTCTCTAGTTGTGATGCTCAGGCTTAGTTGCCCTGCGGCATATGGGAATCTTAGTTCCCCAACCAGGGATCGAACCCACATCCCCTGCACTGGAAGGCGGATTCTTAACCACTGAAACACCAGGGAAGTCCCAACAATCCACTTTAAAAGGAGCATATGGAATACGTTGGATAAGGTTAAGGAGATGGGCTCCATGGACAGACACCTGGGTTTACAGCCTGGTCTGCAACTTACAAGCTGCCTGACTTTGGGCAAGTTATTTTTTTCCTTCAGTTTTTCAGTGTAAAATAAGGATGGTTGGTTTGACTTAATACATGATTTAATGAAGCACTTGGAACGGGGTATGGCACATATAAGTGTTATTATTAAATCTAAACACCTACATGCATACCTTCTCACATAAGCATTCACACTGAGACAGAGCCATGAAGATATATTACCCTTATAGTGATACTTCTTCTGGATAAACATCCAACAGAATAATGGCCTCAAAAGATAGAGGTTTAGGATAAGTAGTTTAACCTTAAAATTAAGAAATTCATGAAAAATGATTATCACTGTTAGATATACTTATTGTATATATTCTGTATCTAAAACAAACATTTATGTGTCTAATTCTTTCTAAAGGTATCGAAAAGTTTTAGTTAGAAATATTGTTCTTCATAGTATTTTATGATATTAATTTTCCCCATCCAAGGGCAAGGCATATGCAAATGTAAGAATATCAGTTGTATCTCATAATACTATGTAAATTTAATTCAATCCAAATCTAAAACCCAAGAGGACTTTTTAAAGGAATTTAGTAAGCTGGCCATACAATTCATATGAAAGAGTAAGGGAGCCAAGTGGCCAAGAATGTTTTGAAATAAAAAGAAAAATGAGGCAAGACTTTCCCTACTAGATATTGGAACATTGAATCTACAGTATAAACTTAGTTTACTAACATACTGTAAGACTTCTGCTCCTAGAAAAAAATATGTAAAACAACAGTGTTAAGGCATTGGACAACAGGCAGCACAGAGAAGGAAAACAAACAAGGTGAACCCTAAGATTACCCAAACCTACTGTCTGGAGAGAATTTCTCAGCTGTAGCACAGCAAGGAGCACCTAAACAGAGTGGACTCTGACCCTTGAAGAGGTCAAGGCAGCTGGAATTTGTGGGGCAGGTGAGAGAACAAAGAGCCACATGGAGAGAGCTCAGAAGGTCCGCAGAGAGTCCCCCTTGATAGCTCAGCACAGAACTCATCAGTACATGTGTGTCTTAGCTCAGGATGCTACAACAAAACGCCATAGACTGGGTGGCTTAAACTACAAACCTTTATTTCTCTATAGCCATTATTTTGTAATAACTTTAAATGAACTATAATCTATAAACATATCAAATTGATATGTTGTACACCTGAAACTAATATAATATTGTAACTTAACTACAATAAAAGGTTTTTCAAAAAAAAAGAAATATTTTCTTCAGTGAATTAAAAGTAATTCAGTTTGAAGTGTTTCAAACTTTAAAAATTTTATTTATAAATTTTCTCAAGTTTATTATATATGCACATGTAATTTCTCACATACGTTTTTATGGATTTCTTTGATAATTTTGATATCCTATGAGAATTCTTAATAGGCTAAAGTTATTTTCTCTCTAAATATCTCCAGTCATATTTCAATTGATATGATATTTTTCATACAAAATATATTCTTTGGATCGTGTAGAGATTACAATGGAAGAATGATATTAGGTAATAGGCAGAAAGATAGCTCCAGAAACATTTTATTCTATCTTCTTTCTTTTGAATAGACCTCATTTAAACCTAGTTTAAACAATGGCTGAAGTGACTCAGTATTGAAAATGTGGGGAGAGAGAAAATATATACTCTTTCTAAAAGCTTGGAGTCACAGGCAGGAGGGAGAAGACAGCCAAACCTATCTGCCCATGTTTGAGATGTGAGAAAAAAAAAAATCTTTCATTGAACAGAGTTCATTTCGTCTTGAAGAGACTGTGCAAAGTTGTTTATTCCTTTTGCTGTTAACTCTTCTGGAACTAGTCATGAGTCCACAAATGAGAAATGGTAGTGACCTTGAAAGGCACAATTTCTAGCTGAAGTCAAACATATCCTCATAAGCATTCATTGGAAGCGTGTTGGACATACAGTTATCTGTGACTTTCTGACTGTCAACAGGCTATTCAGAGAATATTACTTTTGGCCCTGATGTCCTGTTAGAAACCTCTGTTGCAAGAAACCTGCTAATATATTTATTGGATACTTACCATGTATAAGGTACAAAACTACACATTTGAATTAGTAAGAGAGGAGGGGAAGGGAAATACTATTTACAGAAGACCATATGTTCTTTTAATTACTTCCTACTACTCCCATATGAGCTAACTATTGTTTGTTCCATCTTACAGATGCAGAAACTGAGGCTCAGAGAGGTTAAGTGACCTGCCAAAGGTCCTATGTTTGTATATATTAAAGCCTCCGGGCTTCCCTGGTGGCGCAGTGGTTGGGAGTCCGCCTGCCGATGCAGGGGACGCGGGTTCGTGCCGCGGTCTGGGAGGATCCCACGTGCCGTGGAGCGGCGGGGCCCGTGAGCCATGGCCGCTGGGTGCGCGTCCGGAGCCTGTGCTCCGGGACGGGAAAGGCCACGGCGGTGAGAGGCCCGCGTACCACAAAAAAAAAAAAAAAAAAAAAAAGCCTCCAAAGTTAGCATTTGTTACATTTCCCTCTCTTACATATTGATCTCTTCCTGCCCTCAAGGGCCCTGGTAGTTTAGCATGAAGCATACGTCTTATACCTAGTGAGCACGAGCTAAGTTTTATAAAAGAGTTACAAGTGCTTTAGGAGTTCAAAACTAGGGAAGGAACATATCCAAAAGAAGGTCAGGTAAAGCTCAGGGAAGAGAGGTCACTGAGATGAGCCATCAATGACTGGCAATAATGATAGTGGGATTGTAGAGGAGGCAAAGATGAGACTTTTACTGCAAGGACTAATGTTTGTTTCAGAAACTCAGATTCCTACTGTGTTTTTTTTCCAAGTAGCTCCATAGCTCAGGTTGCCAGGTAAGAAGTTTCAAGAAAGTTGTGCTATCGTTATTCTAAGCAAAATGATAACTGATGATGTTTATTCAGCAGAAGGAATGGCATAAGCAAAGGTACAGAAAGTGAGGAGAGTGAAGGGCATTCTGACAACAGCTGGTGTTCAAGGCTGACTGGCGGAGAGGATCCTTAAGGGAATAGAGGGAGAGGTGGCATGGGGGATAAAGCAGAAAAGGAAAGTTAGAAGCAGATAATAGAGGACTTTGGAATAAAGATGCAGACGTAGAGAATGGACTTGAGGACACGGCGAGGGGGAAGGGTAAGCTGGGACGAAGTGAGACAGTGGCATGGACGTATATACACTACCAAATGTAAAATGCATAGCTAGTGGGAAGCATCTGCATAGCACAGGGAGATCAGCTTGGTGCTTTGTGACCACCTAGAGGGGTGGGATAGGGAGGGTGGGAGGGAGACACAAGAGGGAGGAGATATGGGGATGTATGTATACGTATAGCTGATTCACTTTGTTATAAAGCAGAGACTAACACGCCATTGTAAAGCAATTATACTCCAATAAAGATTTAAAAAAAACATAAATAAATAAAATAAAATGAGACAATAAAGGACTTTGGACACAAGCAGAAGCTAACACTTTATTTGGTAGGGATCAGAAGGGTGATCTAAACTAAATTTTTAATTATATAACTACTTCTTTGGGGAATTCTCAAGCTTATTTAAAAGGAAGAGAAAATAGTGTCATAAACTGCCCTAGACCCCTCAACCAGCTTCAAGAATTATCCAAGACTAATCTTGTTTCATGAATCCCTTCCTCTCGTTTATTTTGTTTTGCTTTGTTTTTTTGATGATGTATTTAAAAGCAAAACCTAGATATCATGTCATTGCATCTGCAAATACTGAAATATGAATCTCTAACTGATAAGACCTTTCTGTAACATATCCATCACTTCATTATTGAATCTAATAAAATTAATAATAACTCTTTAAATATCATCATTCCCAGTCCATATTCAAATTTCCCCAATTATCTCAAAAATGTCTCTATAGATGGTTTGAATCAAGATGTAAAGCCCACACTTGGAATTTAATTGCTATAACTCTTCAGTCTCTTTTATTCTATAGTCATCTTCCTCCTCTTTTTATGTTTTCATGTCATCAATTTTTTCAGGGCATTCATCCTATTTATAGAATGACCCACATTCTGGATTGGTCTGACTTCCTTATGGTGCTTTTGAACTTATTCTCTTATCTTCTGTTTTTCTTGTAAATATCTTTTACAAGTTCTATTTAGAGGTTTGATTAGGTTCTGGTTCAATGTTCAGAAAGAGTCTCTTATAAAGGTGTAATATGCTTCTTATTTCATCATACCAAGAGGCATAAAATATTTGGTTGATTGGCAGGTCAGTGGTATTGGCCTGCTTTCCCAAAACCTGTCACCTAATAGCTTTTGTATCCATGGAGGCTCATTGCCTATATCAACTTTCTCAGAGTGGATTACAAATGAGCCATTGATGTTTTTTGAGCTGAGGAATGATATGTTTAGAAATGCACTTTAGAAAACATAGCCTGCCAAAAGAATGTAAGAGGAAGTAGAGTAAAGGAAGACCAAAGATGCTTATAGACTATTCTTGTTTTTCAGGCACAAGGGAACTAGCAACAAACATGGAAAGCTATACTCAAGGGATTTTGAGGAGAATGAATATAGGACTTGTCAATAGATCCTATTTACTGAATCAAACGTAACACTGAGCTTTTAGGCTTGCAGGAGTAGCAGTGTGTTAAACAAAAATAGGGAAGTGTCATGATTGGCTTGCAGTAGAAACCGAGAAGTTTGGTTGGAAAATGTTGAGTTTGAGCTGATGATGGCCTCTCTTGGCTTAGACATCTGGTGAGCAGTTGAGAATGCAGGATTGCAGCTTGGGAAAGAATTTAGGACATAATTCAGGTAATAGGTAAAGCCAAATAGTATATTTGATAGCTGATGAAGGGAGTAAAGTGAAAAGACAAAAGGTTTAGAAACAAATCTGGGCTATCTTGACATTTATGGGCTTTGTCAACCCTCCCTCCTCAAAGCTGTGGTTTATTTAGTTTTAGTTTAGCCCAGGGTGACTCCCTTCCAGGGCCCCAGTGACTGGCTCAGCAGTTTCCCTTCCCATAGCTCAGCTTTCTTCTTCTTAATGGAAAGAAATGCCCTCAAGATGAATATGTATTTCAACTCATGTTACTTTATTTTTCCCAAAGCTAGAATGTAAAAATATGCCTTCTACTCTGCTACTTACTTTCTCTTCCCTCAAGTTCAATTTCCTTTCTTTCTGTGACCAGTCTATTACTTAGGGAAGTTCAATGGAGATGGTAAGAAGAAGTCACGACCTTAGAATGGGGGAATGGAGGGCAAAGGCAACTTTTCTTTCCTTTGACTTTAGGAGAGGGGTAATGAACATGTTTGGAGACCAAGGAGAAGAATCCAAGGGAACCGTAATGGGGTTTATTTTGTTTTATTTTATTACTCTTTATTGAAGTATACTTTATTTACAATGTTGTATTAATTTCTGCTGTACAGCAAAGCGATTCAGTTATACATATATATACAATTCTTTTATATATATATTTTTTTTTTTTTCTTTTCCATTATGGTTTATCATAGGATTCTGAATATAGTTCTCTGGGCTATACAGTAGGGCCTTGTTGTTTATGCATTCGATATATAATAGCTGACATCTGCTAACCCCAAACTCTCACTCCATCCCTCCCCCAAACCCCTCCCCGTTGGCAACCACAAGTCTGTTCTCTATGTCCGTAAGTCTGTTTCTGTTTCATAGACAGGTTCATTTGTATCATATTTTAGATTCCACATATAAGTGATATCATATGGTATTTGTCTTTCTCTTTCTGACTTAGTATGATAATCTCTAGTTGCAACCATGTTGCTGCAAATGGCATTATTTTGTTCTTTTTTATGGCTGAATAGTATTCCATTGTATATATGTACCATGTCTTCTTTGTCCATTCACCTGTCGATGGACATTTAAGTTGTTTCCATGTCTTGACTATTGTGAGTAGTGCTTCTAGGACCATAGGGGTGCTTGTATCTTTTTGGATTAGAGTTTTTTCTGGATTTTTGCCTAGGAGTGGGATTGCTGGATCATTATGGTAGTTCTATTTTTAGTTTTCTGAGGAACCTCCGTACTGTTTTCCATAATGACTGTACCAACTTACATTCCCACCAACAGTGTAGGAGGGTTCCCTTTTCTCTACATCCTCTCCAGCATTTGTTATTTGCAGAATTTTTAATGATGGCCATTCTGACCAGTGTGAGGTGATACCTCATTGTAGTTTTGATCTGCATTTCTCTAATAATTAGTGATGTTGAGCAGCTTTTCATGTGCCTCTTGGCCATTTGTATTTCTTCTTTGGGGAAATGTTTGTTTAGGTCTTCTTCTGCCCATTTTTTGATTGTTTTTTTTTTTTTTACTGTTGCGTTGTATGAGCTATTTGTATATTTTGGAAATTAAGCCAAGAGAACTTGTTGAAGAGACAAATGAGAACAGCAATGAAGAGCAGGGCGAGGGTGGGGAGAATAGGTATGATAGTCCCTTCACTCCCAGGAGAGAGGAGGTGAAGCTACAAGAAAATCTGGAGATGGAGAGTGTGGTAGTTGTAGAAGCTTACATTAAAGCTTTTGCTCTGTTTAGTCATCAGCTGAGAATGAGGGAGATTGAGCTTCTAATTTACATAGGCAGCTCAGGAACCACAGAGGAACCCTGAGATTCAGGATCTCCCAGACTCATCTGACAGTTGTTTTTTCCATCCCTGTGTATCTCGTTAGACTCAAAGGGGACATCCTACCCTCATCCCTGGATTGTATTCAGTTGCCCTGCACAAAATCAGTATTGCTCTATGAGATACTACAAGTGAAGTCAAGAATAAAAGTGACCTTCAAACCAGGCTTTCTTAAATAGTCTGGGAAAAATTATTTGGGGACAGTATAGTAGGCAACATGAAGAAATAAGTGATTGTAAATTAAACTCCAGGTTTAAAGATGGATGTTACCTCTGAATACCTTTGAATTATATTGAGGACACTAAGAGTATTATAGGATAGTTTACACCATTAGCTGTAAAATCACGGGGGCTACTATGGGCATTTAGAGAGCAAGTTGATACTTTCTTTCCACAAAAGGAATGTTTAGGATTCCAAGTCTTTCACCATGGAGTTCATTTTATTTGACCTCTTAAAAATAAGTTTAAAAAAAAAAGCAAAGTTAAACAAATAAAAAGTTTTAGCAATCTTTTAAAATATTTAGATGTAAGGAATGATTCCAGAAAGAAGGGACCTCTTGGTTATGATTGGCAGAAGCAGTAATTTGGCTGTCTTTGATTTGTATTGTGTTAGAAAAGAAAGCCAGAGTGAGCTTCCCTGATTCCTGCTGTTTTATAAGCCCTTAAGTCCATTGAGCTACATCAGCCTAACTTTCAAGGGTCCTTTTTTAATGTTTGGCTTTTCTAAATTTTCTTTTAGTGCTAGACCTCACTAATCGTTTCCTTATGGCAGCTGCTTATGATTTAAGACCGATCTTGGGTACGTATAGTCCCTCGTTCAAGGCTCAAGCTGACATCACAAAAGAACATATAGTTACCATCTTACTACAGAAAATGCCCAGAAAATAAGAGCTGTAAAAAGTAGCTTCTCAATAAGTGGGGCTGGTTTTGATATTTTAAATTTCTGTTTATACCGACCCCCTTTTCTGCTTGGTTTCTTTTAATCTTCAATGCAAAACGGAAGGTGTAAAGTCTGAAGCTATAAATCTGTTTATAGCTGTAATTCCCTTCCCTGGCTTAGCAGAGTTTGACACTATAATGAACAAGGCTCTTCTGCAGCAACATTGAATCTGGTTCTTGTATATTTCTTTTATATGTTGCTGCTTTGAACACAGGAGAGCTTTACTGCATTCTTGTCTTTCTGGGTGTTTTGATTCAGCGAGAATTGATTATCTACTGTATGCTAGGGGCGACTAGGTAGTTCCAGGGCCTAAAGTTTAGTCCTGTTTAGTCATTGAAGTAGTATGGTTAAAACAACAATTAAGTGTTTTTGTTTTGTTTTGTTTCATTTGGTAATATTTCCTGTACATTGAAGTAAACTATATTAAACCCACATATTCTTGAAATGTTTTCAACCTTCCACCTAATACATTTCTCACCGCATTGCCTTTTGATTTTAGGAAATCAATATGTTTACTTTCTTCATCCTCAGGTCAAGTATCTGAAAAAGAAATTTAATTGTATGTTTAGCATGGTTAAAATATTTAAAATATTGAGTGTGTGCTTCAAAATCATTACCATTAGTAGATCAGGCATTCTACAAGTTGCTTTGTGGACAGTGTTTCATTTAAGCAAAGAGTAAGCATTGTTTTCCCCATTTTTCAGATGAAGAAACTGAGGCTCAAAGAGATTAATTAATCTGCTAAAGATAACACAGGTGATCACAACCAGGATTTCAGTCTGGATCTGTTTGATTCTAAACCTTGAGCCCTTAATCAGCAAGATAATTTATATATTTTATTTTAAAATAATTCCCCCAAATTATACTTTCCTTTTTATTTTTTACTCTTTTCTGTAGCATTTGAAAAGAAATTATACGGAAGCACACACACACACACACACACACACACGCACACTGATCTATACTTATGTATAGGAACTCGTACATGTTCACGTTAGGTTTTCCATAAAAAGCTTTAAATTTACACATTACTAGCTGAAGTTATTTGCAAAGTTGGAAGTCTGTGAAACAAACAAACAAAAAAATTGGTGACTTGAGAAAGAAATGTCCCTAAAAATATATTATGCCAATAAAGCGGAAAACGATATATATGAGTTCAAGGTTGAGGCATATACACTTGGAAGAACACACGTTCACATTTTAGTCAGAGGTGAACCTATGCTAACTGCAATTTATTCAGAAGCAAGGTAGATTTATCCACATGTAAATAGCTAGGGTCCCTATTTTTCCACCAAGTAGTAGATTTTTCCATTGCTAATACTATTTGCAGTATGATTTTGTGCAGTTTCAGATACATGCTAAGAACCAAGGTACCAAATTCAGGTTCTTTGTGCCTATATGATTTGAGTATCTATCTCATTGGCACAATGGGCCAAGTTAATGATACAGTCAGGGACGTATCTTGCCATCAGTAGAACTGAGGCTTCTATCCTACTGTTCAAGGGAACATTGGATACTTTGTGTTTCCTTCCTCCCTGGGAGACTGTGAATATTGATAAAGTAATGTTTGCAAGGGTGCCTGAGCACACAGACATCAGACATGCAGTGGCTACCGAGGTTGTGCTGTGCTTCTAGAGAACGGCCATGCAGCAGACCCTGTCTTCTTTATCCTTAAAAGATTAAGGAAATTATGGCTTTTAAAATATAGTAATTCCATGTTAAGTTTACAGTTTAAAAAGTAGAGGAAAGGAATGTACTTTGTTCATAAATTAACATTAGGAGAAGGATGGCTTCTGCATGGTGGTAGCACAGTATGGCCGCCATATTATATTATCACCCATGCTCCTTTTACCCAACAGTGATGATAGAGAATTCTCTCTCTCTCTCAGCTATTTCTGATTAGGTCAGCCAAATCTGCTAATACTCTGCTTGGATTTGAAAAACATCCCTAAAACTAGATTTCACACTTTATATGGTTCACTTGGCTCTGGAGCTGCTGTGTTTATCAGGATTGAATCAGCTTAGGCCAGCACTTTTCTTCAAATGCACTAAATTGTGAACTTCAAGTGAACAGAACTTCTTCAACCATGTTGATGATCTGTCAATGGCCCCCATGTCCAATCAGTTAACTTTGCTGTTGGTTCTGCCTCAGAAATTTCTCGTAAATCTAGAACTCTTCCTGTGTCCTGATTGTCGTGATCTTAATTCAGATCTTTGCCATCTCTCCCTTGGACCAAGGCAACAACTTCCTAAGAAGAATAGCATTCCATGCTCTCTGAGTTCCGTAAGGCACACTTGATCTCGGCACCCCCTTGTAAAATCGATGACAGAATCCAGCCCAGGGACCTGGGTATTGTTAGCCGGTCTTCCCAAATCTCTTTCCTGCTATTCCCCATCTCCACTCTCCACACCACATATGTTCTTACCACTCTGAACTCCTCATCCGATGGCAGGATGTCCTCTCACACGTCTGCACATTCATCCCTTCTGCCTGAACAGCCTCACTCCTCCCCAGTTCCCCTTATCCCGGCCAACTTTCAAGAGCCAGTTCCAATGTTATCTTTTTAATTCCTGCTCTCCTACCTTCATTCCTCTCTGTACTCCTACAGCACAGCATTTATTCCACTAGTTATAATTATATTTACATGTCCAGACTCAGAGTACATTGTCTGGCTGAGAGTTGGCCATAAATGCTTAGAATATGAAACTTGCATTTCCTCATAATTCTACAGGAATGCAAAGATTCATCAGAACAAGAATTGTTATATTTCAAAAATACAAATGACCTACACTTCTCTGGGATAGAAACCGTAACTTCATTCATATTTCAGCAGCTCTGGCTGGCAGGAATTTCCAGGGTTTACTCCCTTTCCATTTTTCTGCCTTTAGCGGAATTTAATTTTGTTTTCATGATTGCCGTCTTGTAAAAATCATTCCCTTTTTAGCTGTTGCCAGTTCAAAGTAGACAAAATTTACAGTTCTAGTGAGTAAAAGTCCTTTACTGGGCCATCCAACCCCTATGACTATATCTGTCTTTTCCAGCTATATTTCAATTACTTTTATGTAGATTGAAATCCAATATTTTCCTGAATCTCATTTATTGTTCCTCTTATTCCTGTGCTTTTAATTTGGTTTTTATCATTTAATTGAAATAGATAATAGTGCATGGAAAAAGAGCTAAAACCTTAGTTGTTTGGATAGAAATAGAATTCAGGAGACTAAAATCATTATAGGCCCACATTAAAGTCTTGATACAAATAGGTTGCTACTAAGTTCTGTATTTGAAGTCATTTGAATAGGAGCTAATTTGAAGTTTGCCACTGAAATTTATAACTACTTTGGTAGTAAATTAATAACACTTTAACAACTCTGTAAAAGAAACTCTCCAACTACTAACAACACTAATAATAAAGATGTTGTTAGCACCTTTGAAATTTATGTAATTAGAGCTAATTATGTAAAACTAATTAGAAAGATCATTTCAAGTATTCTTATTTATTTATTAAAGTGGACATTATGAAAGATCTGACTCCAACATACCAGACCAGACCAGAAGGACAGGAGTCCGAAAAGAAGCCTCATATGAGGCTGTGACTCACTGTTCACTTAATTGTGACCAGTAATTTTACCGTATTTCCTTCCCATTGACCTTAACCTTGTTTTAGCAACAGGCTTTTACCTTCAAATAGTTAACAACCAGCCACTGATACTGATACCTGGACAACATGTATGTCCACTGAATATTAGATCGTTAACTTGGTGTAGTTGGAAGCAGCAAAATGCCAGTGTAAAATACCCTCTGATTCAAATAATTCATTAATTTGTATTGCTGCCTATCCTGTAGTTAATACCAGAGAGTTTTGTTTGGCTTTACTCTAAAGACAAAAGAAAAATAACTTAAATCATGCCCCAGCTTTAATTTTAAAAGTTAATAATCAAAGAAACCTTTCTTTCGATTGTAATGTTTTGACTTTAAAAAGAATCATGGCTCCAAAATTTTGAAATACTATCTGTGCTTACTAAGGTAGCTCACGTTTTTCTACATATTTAACCCATGTTTGCAGTGAAAGGGTCCAGCCTAGAAATAAGAGTGGGATTTTACTCAGAGCAGAAGAAAACACCTGCCATTAAACCCGAGAGCACAAGTGGGGCCTGGAGTGTCCGAAGCAGCCGCCACAGCTGTGGATGGAGGTTGACCTCTGCTTCGGTTCTGCATTGAGCTGGCAGGTGCCAGGACGCCATTCTGTCTACTCAAAAATACCCCCTTTTGAAGCAGCAGTATTCATTACTCAATTGTAAATGCAAATTTTCATGTGTTCATGAATTAAGCATCCTTGCTTATGGCAAGCTGTCTAAAGAGCTCTAGAGGACACATGTGGCTTTAGCATTAGTAATTGGACTTTGGGGAAAAGACTCATCTCTGTTCCCCACTGTAAAATAATTTCACAAAAGTTTTGACCTCAAACATGCCATATCACCTAACAAAGTCCCTTTGGGGGACTGGTACAATGAGAGCCTTGGCCTCTGAAATCTCACAAGCAAAAGCAAACTAAACTTTAAAGAGGAGAAGCTTTTGATGGGCGTAGGGGAGAGGGGCTGGGGACAAGTCCACAGTAATTGTAAGTGACCTTACAGTAGCTGGATTTTCTAGGGGTCATTTTTCTTAACACCAGTATAGGAGAAGTGTTTGACTTTGGCAACAGGCTGTTTAGCTTTTCTAAATCAGCATGTCACACCATATCCTCTACCAGTGCTTAGAACATTGCCAAACTCTTTATAGGCATCCACCAAATGTATATAAAGATCTAATTAGAGTTAAAGATGCTACTTAATTAAATCAAGACCAGAATCTCCACTGCATTTCTTAACTTGATGGTAGGTGTCCTCTCATTCTTTTCTTTGGGTTGACTCTGCCCCGCCAAAAATAAAATCCTACTTGTAGAGCATTAGTGAGCATTTTGTGCATGTCAAGAATGATCAATACATTTCTTAAACTTAATTTTACAGAGGTACACAGACAGACTGTACTCATGATTCACTACTTGATTCGCTGAAAACATTAAGAAAAATGTTCTTAAAATAGCTCCCCTTTTTAGTGGCAAAATCATTTGGGGGGTTAAGAAAGAAAAGGATTTGTTTAGTTGACTCCATTATCTTGGCCCCTTCTCCCTCTCCCAGATGCTCTACAATTCCTCTTTCCTGCATTTTGAACTTGAGATGTTCAGGCCACTGTCCATGACACTATGAAAAAGGCAATTGGGGAAATTCCCTGGTGGTCCAGTGGTTAGAACTCCGTGCTTCCACAGCAGGGGGCATGTTTGATCCCTGGTTGGGGAAATAAGATCCTGCAAGCTGTGTGGCTCGGCCAAAAGAAAAAAAAAGAAAAGAAAGAAAGAAAAAAAAGAAAAAGGCAATTGGGAGGCATTCAAGAGGGCACCTGTTGAAAGCAGGCACCAGATACATGGCCGTCAGTCTTCCTGAGAATCTAGTTCTAGAGCTGTGCCCTAACACTTAGCATCATGATCCACTGCATTTAAAGTCACACAGACTAGCTTAAAGTCCTGGCTAACTCACTTACAAGAGGCGTAACCTTGATAATCTTTGAGTTTTATTTCTGGCATCTGTAAAAGAAATATCATAAAACTTTGCTCATTAGGTTGGGAGAAGATTAAATGCAGTAACAGGTCAAATTTCTTTGTTGATGGTAAAATATACAAAATATAAGACATGATGTTCCTGTTATTGTTAATGTCATGATAACCTCACAGCTGTTAAAATTGCTGCAACTGAGAATGGGAATTTGGTACAGCTCCTCTGCAACTGGTGTTTAGCAGCAGGTATTTTGGTAGGTGGAGCATTCTTACATTCCCACCTGAAGTGAGATAGCAGTCCCCACTGGGACCTCAGAAGGGGTACTTTGTTAGGACCTTGGCTTTACTCCTGTCTAGACTTGTCCTTGTCTCCCAACCCTGCTAAAAAGGAAGGTGAGAGATTGAAGGTAACTCTGAAATGCTCCACTTCCACAGGTGGGCTGAGCCCTGAGACATGACTTCATCTTTAAGAGCTAGGAAAAAAAAATACTGATGCCTCTAGAATTCATGTTTCCTGCTAGTATTTTTGTTCAAAAGTAAAGAAAATCTCAGTATGGCTTAAGAATAGACAGCTGTCCAACAAAATAGAAATTTCCTAAAAGACCCACATATATGTGGTCATCTGATTTATGACAAAGGTAACACTGTACTGTGTTGGGGAAAAGAGGCATTTTCAATAAATGGTATTGGGTTAATTTGATATCCACACTGGGAAAGAAAGCATCTTGACTTTAACCTCACGTCATTCACAAAATCAGTTCTCCATGAATTCAGATCTAGATATGAAAGATAAAATAATAAAGCTTTTAGCTTTTAGAACAAACATGGAAGAACCTCTTTATGACCTTGAAGGAGGAACAATAAAAGAGATAATCATAGAGAGAAAAAAATGTTAAATTGAGTTTAAGAACTTCTATTCATCAAAAACATCTTTAAGAGAATGTAAACACAATATGTAGCGTGGGAGAATATGTTTGCAGTAAATATATCCTTTTCTGACAAAAGACTCAAATTCAGAGTGTGTAAAGAACTCCTATCTGTCTATCTATCTGTCAATACAATGTATAATACGTAAAGAACTCTAGCAAATAATAGGAGAACTCAATAGACAATGATGTGAACCAGACACTTTATGGGCTAGGATGCAAAATGGCCAATCCATTTATTAAAAGGAGTTCAACTTAATTACTGGAGAAGTACAAATTAAAACACTATGTGAAACTACTACACCTCCCACCGGAATGTCTAAAATGAAAAAGATGGCAAATACCAAGTATTGGTGATGATATAGAGGAACTGAAAATTCTCATACATTGCTGATGGAAGTATAATTGTTAACCACACTGAAAAACTATTTGGCAATATCTACTAACTAATAATCCAAACGTATGTATTGTCTAGAATGTAACAATTTCACTCCTAGATATACACCCAACAGAAATGTATTCAATTTTTCACCAAAAGACATATACTAGGATGTTTATTGCAGCACTATTTGTAATAACCAAGACCCAAAAACTCCTGGAAGCAAATGGACATTAACAGTAGGGTAAATAAATAAATAATTGTTTATTCACACAGTGGAATATTATAAATCAGTAAAAACAAACAATCTACAACTACACACAAAATTTTGCATGAATTTCACACACACTAAGAAAAGAGGCTAAACACATAATGGACGATTCTATTTATATAAGTACGTTTATATAAAGTACAAAAGCAGGTAAACTATTCTACCAGAGGTCAGAATAGTGATTACTGTTGGTGGCAAGCAGTAACAAGGAACATCACAACAGGGGCTTCTGGGTTCCTTTAGCTGGGTTCTACTTTCAGTAGGTGTGTTTAGTTTGTGAAAATTTACTCAGCATATTATATACTTATGGTATGTATACTTTCCTGTGTACGTATATAATACCATTTTCACATTCTAACCATATTACAAGTGTAGTTTAGAACCTAAACTTCCTTGAGAAACCTCACTGACAGGTACAGCTCTGTGCTCTTTGCATGAATCTTGTGACTAACCCTAGCCTATCTATTTAAGCTACAATATATTTTGAAATTTATTTAAAATATGTTTTTTTTCTCTTTATTTCAGGGCCCTCCTGGTCCAAAAGGTGATAAGGTAAGAAAATGTGTAGCAGGAACAAATTAACTTAGTGGAAATCCATACAGGCGTGACTCATACTATGTTACATTTAGATCTTTTTAATGAGCATCTACAGACTTTGTTCTAAAACTATCTTCTCACTTTCCTACTCTACAGGGAGAACAGGGTGATCAGGGACCTCGGGTAAGTTATACTCTTCCAGTCCTGGGCAGAAAATTATTAATAGTTTTCAGCTCAAAACTCATTGAATTAAAGTAGCCCTGGCTTCATAACTGCCTTGGTGTCATGTGGTTTAGTAATGGCTGACAAAAATACCATACCACTTATAACTGAAATAGCCTTAATTGTAACTAATGTTTGTATCTTGTTGCATTATCTTAACTTGATACCTGTAAATAGGACACTCTACAATAATGATTCCTACTGATTAAGGGCCAGAATCACTACTGAAAGTCAGCAACCACCACCCTTCCATTGACTATTGGGTCCTTCAGATTTGTATACGTTGTTTTGTAATATAGAGGCCATGTGGATTCCTATTGAATTTGGCCTTTTTCTGCAGTTAAACGTTATGTGCTATTGCATAAATATGTTGTGTTAGAGATGAAAATATTAATGCATTTTCTATTTTTGTTCATCATAAGTTTGAATAGTACTTATTTGAATTTCTTATTCTTTATAGATTTTTAAGCAGATAAAAGGTGTAATATAATTTAACATTCCAGGGAGGAGGGGCATTCTTTTATTCTTCTCAAATGTGGCTCCTTTAACCATTATAAGACAATGGTGAATGCTTTGTTGTTACCTTGGTAGTGCCAAGTCCTCTGCTTCGCATCTGTGCCTTATTACCCAAATGTTCAGACATGCTGTTCCAATGATGTAGTGGCTCCGTGCAGACATACCTCTCAATTTTCTCGTGTCACTATGCACAAAAGCGAGTACTTGGTTGAAGAGAGTCATTTCTTACAGTGGAAAAGCACATTTAAAACTTTCAGGTTGAAAACAGACACTGTGTAGGTTTTTTGTAAAATGCAGTCTGTGAAGTTAATTATTGAATTCATTTTCACCGCAGTAGAGGTTTTATTGCAAAAGATGTAGTCAGTGCAAACTTGAAAAGTTTGTAGTCTTATCCCTCCTGTTTATTAAACTAGATGAAAATTATGCCATGATTTACTTTCCTTCCTATTCTTCTGCCATTTCTTCATATAGAGATAATGACGATGTCTCAGCATAGTCACCATGGCAGTTATTCTATCTGATGACCAGTTCAAAGTTTATCTTAATGGTCAAGGAGATTAAACATCATGATATCTGTCATGGATGTGAATGGAATAAAATTCTCCTAACCCTAAATGATTAGAATGTAGCCACTTGCTCCGTATGTGGTGATTATTTCACATGGCACGTCTCCATGTAGTGTGTATTATTTCTTTCTGCATGCAATATCAAAATCACTCAACTTGCCCTTTCCAGGTAAGAGGGAAACTGTTTCTATTCTGAGAAATCTTCTTTTGGCAAAGGAAGTGAAAGGGTGGTTCACAGCTTAGCTGTCATCAGTGTGCACACAGCCCTCAGTTTCAAAAAGGTGTGTTGGCTTTCATCGTTTCAAAAAGTGATGATTGATTATAAAGCTAGGCCAAATTTTCAGGAGGAAACCCAAAACCATGTGAAATTCACCTTGTTTCATGTTGCATTACAAACTAAGACTTGGACCAGGTTCCTTGCAAGTGTGGCCAAAGTTCATGAACTACTTTGACAACCCAGACTGCCTTTCATACAGATTGCAGCCAGTTTTCACACTGACTGGGGCCAAGTTTCACATGATTCAGGGGCCACTTAGCATTTTAGCTGGAAAGTGGTAAAAATTGATCCCATTTTCATTTGGATTTTGCTTTGTATTGAAGGAATTTGGATTGAATTCATAATGTAGGATGAATCTTTATGGATAAAAATTTAAATGTCCTAGGAAGTATACATGAATGTGAGCATGAGAACTTACCGAATTGCCTGTCTTTTCTCAGATTCCTAATTTAGAAACAAGGCAGGTCACATTCAGTGATCTTAGAATTTTAATATAAGTAGTGTCAGCTACCTATTAGGAAATTCACATATCAAGATGGCAAAATGAAGATTTTACATTTCCAGAAAAATCAAAAGTTAGTTAGAACTGGAAAAGTCTTCAATTTTAATGAACATTAATTTTACCCACATCCTCTTTGGGCACACTGTTCCAGCTGATGCTGACAGAGGCTCTCTTTTTTAAAATGTAGATCTTTGTATTTGAATACCATTTCCATTTTCATCCTATCATAGATTTTTGAAATCCACGTTTTACCATTTTTTCCAAGTAATTTATTTCTTTCCATAATTAACAATATGAACTTAACATCACTTTAGTTCTTTGTTAACTGACTTTCCACTGGGATCTATGCTGTTTTCTTGAACGTGAGGTCCTTTTCTTTTCGTTTCTTTTTTGTTTTGTTTTTGGCTCACCAAGTGCCAGACAGGAATATATTAAGCCATATTACGTGAATCAAAGCAGGAGAATTTTGAAGATAAAATGCAAATTAAGAAGGTGAAACTATCTTGAAACACTTGGGCATATATTTATCAACATATATTGAGCGTCTACCATGTTCAAGGTACCCTACTTAATACTATAGAGACTATAAATGGGTCCACTTGCCTCTCTCCTCTAGTATCAGCAAATTCAACCTATTCTCATCTCATGTTCTTGATCACTGCAGTAGTCTTCCAATTAATCTTGCTTCCACTCTTACCGTGTACAATCCATTGCCTAAACAGCAACCAGAGACCGTTTTATGCTGTAAATTAGATTATGTTTCTCCCTGTTTTAAACTGAAATCCAAATCACTTTGCTTGGCCTCCAAGATCTGGCCCTTGCTCACCTCTATAAGCTCATCTCGAACTAGTCTTCCCCTCTCCCCACTGTGCTCCAGCCAGTCTATCATCCACGTGTTCTTTAAACACAACACACTCCCAACTTGATGACTTTCTATTTGCTCTTTTCTGGTCTTGTGATTGGGTTCTTCTTATCATTGAGAATTTTCTCTCAAATACCTCTTTGGGGAGAACTTCCCTAACTACCCAATCGAAATCTGAGATTATCCTATTTTGTTTATTTATTTAGTTGCTTCTTATCTGTAAAACATGCCTCTCCTTAAAACAAAAACTCCATGAGAGCAAGGACTTCTATCTGTCTTGTTCATACCTCCGTCACCAGAACAGAAAGGACTTAGTGAATATTTGTTCAATGTTAGAATAAAATATTATCTCATCATTACTGCCCTCAAGCAGCGATAATCTCATGGGTGCCTGAATAAGAAAACTGTGTGGTTTTATGTTACGTGCCTTAAATAGCCGTACTAAGAGACGCTAGATAATTGAACATTCTTCCATTCTAAAAAATAACTGCAGAAAAGGTGACACTTGAGCTAGGACTGGATGCATGGGTAATCTTTAAAAGCTTACATGAAGAGCAAGATATTAAATATTCTAGGAAGAAGAAATAGTTCATACAATATTATACAAGCAGGATTCATTTGAGGAAAAATAATATTCCATTTGCCAAGGGAATAGGTTAAATATGGAAAGATTGTATCATATAAGGCTGAAATTTTTTTATTGAAATTACATCATGGAGCATTTTGAATGTCTAGTGTGGTGGGCAATAAGGAACCACTGAAGAGTTTTGAGTATATCATTTGCTGTATATTACCACTAGACTATTTAGTGTAATTACCAATTTTTTGTTTTTCTTTTCCTGAATCCCAGAGAAGGGAGGAGCCTGGGATTCTGTTGGGTTGTTTTTTTTTTTTTCTTGGTTCTTTTTGGCTGCGCCCGTGCGGCATGTGGGATCTTAGTTCCCTGACCATGGATTGAACCTGTGTCCCCTGCATTGGGAGTGCAGAGTCTTAACCACTGGACTACCAAGGAAGTCCACCTTATGTTCTTTATGAAAATGTATAAGGTAATAGTGTCCAGTATGGAAAGAAATTGGAAGAGACTGAAAGCATGGAGACCAAGTAGACCAGGAAACTATGTCAGTCATCTAGACAAGGTCATAAAAGTCTGGACTATGAGAATAATGTCCAGTCCTCAGTGGAGAGATGAGCAGAGGGGATGGTCTGGCTCAGTCTGGAACATCAGGTATCATTGGAGGTACAGGGCCACACTGAGCAGAAAGTTCAGTATCAGAATGAGAAGCTCAGTAGTGGAGAGGGGCTAAGTTGGTGAGCCAAAGCCGAAATTCCAAAGGGGTCACCAGAATATTGGAGAAAGCTGTATGTTTGCAATGGGATTCAAAAGGAAAGTTGCATCATGTCATCAATAGGGTTTGCCACAAGCACCAAGCAAAAACCTGGGCAGACAAAGAGGGAAAACCAGGGTTGATACTAGTAGAGGAGAAATGGATAAAAGTGAAGTCTTGAAGCAGAAGGTGAGAGATGAATTTGATCTACATTGGGTTTACATCCAAAATCTGTGACCATGGCTAAAGTTGTGATCATGTTAAACTTTTAACAAAAGAAGAAGAGAAGCAGTCAGGTAGTCAAATTAAAAGGTACTGAGGGGGCTTCCCTGGTGGCGCAGTGGTTGAGAGTCCGTCTGCCGATGCAGGGGACACGGGTTTGTGCCCTGGTCCGGGAAGATCCCACATGCCGCGGAGCGGTTAGGCCCGTGAGCCATGGCCGCTGAGCCTGCACGTCCGGGGCCTGTGCTCTGCAACGGGAGAGGCCACAACAGTGAGAGGCCCGCATACTGCAACAAAAAACAAAAAACAAAACAAAACAAAAAAGGTACTGAGGTGAAAATTTAATACAAGTCTTATAGCTAATTGGATGTAAGGGCTGAAGTTGAAAGAGAAGGTAAAGCTAGAGGTGAGGTTTCTGGCTTGACTCCTTGATAACGTTGGCCAGAAGAGAGTCAGTAGGATAAATGATAAGTTGAATCGTAGTTATGCTGAATTTGCGATCTTGATGAATTATTCCATTGGAATAATGTAGCAAGCAGTTGGAAACATGAGACTAGAATTCTGAGGTGGTGTTGCAGCTGGAGGTAACAGCTACGTAGCTGAACACCCCCAGAGCAAGAATTGAGACCCCAGGGAGCAAAGTGGGGGGTGAAAGAGTGAACATAGAGCCACTTTAGAAATATCTACACTGGGGCTTCCCTGGTGGTGCAGTGGTTGAGAATCCGCCTGCCGATGCAGGGGATACAGGTTCGAGCCCTGGTCCGGGAAGATCCCACATGCCACAGAGCAACTAAGCCCGTGTGCCACAACTACTGAGCCTGTGCTCTAGAGCCCACGAGCCACAACTACTGAGCCCGCGAGGCACAACTACTGAAGCCCACACGCCAAGAGCCTGTGCTCCACACCAAGAGAACCTACCCCAATGAGAAGCACGCGCACCGCAAGGAAGAGTAGCCCCCGCTTGCCACAACTAGAGAAAGCCTTTGAGCAGCAACAAAGACCCAGCGCAGCCAAAAATAAATAAATTAGTTAAAAAAAAAATCTTAAAAAAAAAAAAGGAAATATCCACCCTGAGGGAGTGGGCTGAAAAGGAGCATCGGAAGAAGAGAGTGAGCTCAAAAGAAAAACCAGGACATGCGATGTTTGAACAGTAGGCAGAACTACTTTATTTATTTATTCATTTATTTTTGGCTGCATTGGGTCTTCATTGCTGCCTGCGGGCTTCCTCTAGTTGCGGTGAGCGGGGTCTACTTTTCCTTGCGGTGCGCGGGCTTCTGATTTTGGTGGCTTCTCTTGTTGCGGAGCACGGGCTCTAGGTGCGTGGGCTTCAGTAGTCGTGGCACGCAGGCTCAGTAGTTGTGGAGCCCGGGCTTAGTTGCTCCGCGGCATGTGGGATCCTCCCGGACCAGGGCTTGAACCCATGTCCCCTGCACTGGCAGGCGGATTCCCAACCACTGCGCCACCAGGGAAGTCCCCTAGAACTACTTTAAAAAAAAAAAAAGTGAGGGTGGCCCACAAAACATTCTTAACTAAAAGAAAGCCACAGGGATGAGATCTATAAAAAAAACTTTTGGATTTGGTGTTCTGGAATCTTGGGATTGTAAGAGGATGCATTTTGTTCAGTAGTGAGAGGGAAAGTCAGACTGCAAGAAGTTAAAAGTAAATAGTAGGAAAGTTGACTACCTTTGAATGCTGTTGATGGTATATGATTTAATGCAGAAGAAACGGCTAACTTTTTTGGCATGAGCTTTATGTCAGGATACATTGAACTAATTTCAAGCCTACAATTTTAGGTATAATACAGTAACCATCGATATCATTTGGTTTTCTTCTACAAGACACTGAGGGTTAGATTTCCACAGATGGATGCATCCTGACATTAGAATTGCACTTCCCTCCTTGATTCTTGGGGAGATGTCATTACAGATTTGCTCTTAATCTTCAATTCATTTTTACAGTCAAACATTGCACCACAGCAGTTAGGCCTTTCGGCTCTATGGTTAGGAGGGTGCTTTTTCTGTGCTGTCAGCTACCATGCCCATGCTCAGTTTTCTTCATTTCATCCTCATAGGTTTGTATTACAGAGTTTTGAGGCTAAGCCTTTACTCTGTATTCAAGCAGAGATTGAAGACCCGCCGTAAGGGAGTTGTAGGGGGATTCCTAGACTGAACGAAAGTTGAACTGAGAAATGATACCTCATGAAATAATTACAATTTCTCATTACTTAGAGTCGTACAGCTTGCAGAACACCTTTCTAGGCAAGATACACACATCATCTCTAAGCCTCACTACAGTTCAGCAAAGTAGATTATCAGGGAAGAAAATATAGGAAAAGTGAACACAATAGAGTGAGATGATTATATCCACATGGGCTGGAGTCAGGCTGGATAAGGATCAATTCTAACTGCCACTGTCTCCATGGTTATGAGAAGGATTAAATAAAATAATGTATGAAAAATCTATAATAAGCCCGCAACAGATCATAGTTGATTATTCTCCTCAAGTTTCACATGAAGAATCTGGGGTAAAGTAAATTGCCCAGTTCACATGATTTAAGTGGTAGGAATGGGATTCAAACCCAGCTCTCTCAGCCTCTGGTTTGTGCTCCTCCCACTGGGTCACGCTGCTTCCCTATCAATAAAGTAGTTGGTATAGTCATCAACCTCAATGTGAAACGATAGAGTTTACCAAAATATCCATGGCTTAACTTATAACATCAATAATAATTATAAATAATTTTTACTGAGTTCTTAAAATATGCCAACCACTCTTTGAAGATATGTATTATTTCAACAACTCTATAAAATAGTTACTTTTATTATTTCCATTTAATAGATGAGGAAACCAAGATTCAGAAAGTTTAAATATTTCATCTAAGCAAACAGAGCCAGCCAGTGGCAGAGCCAGGATTTAAGCCTCAATACTCACAAACTACATTTTCCATGTATCCTCAAAAATAACTCAAAAGTGATTTAATAGCACAAATTTTAATATGACCTTTTTTTTTTTTCTGATGAGGATTGAGCTCACACAGATTAAGTGACTTGATCTAGTTCTTTCACACACATCTACCAAAAGACAGTGCTGGGACTCAAACACAAATGTCAAGTTCTGCCCTCTTTCCACAATGCCAAGTTGCTTCCAAACGGTTGCTAGGACTCTCTTCAACTTTAAGAGTCCATGCCTTTGTGAATCAGCTTGAAAATGTCGGGGAGCACAAATGAAAACAAGTGCATCTTTTTCCTTTGCAAGCATGACAGTCACAGTCTTTACAATTCATGCACTGCCAACCTTCCCAAAACCAAAGTAATGGACGAATGCCACTTAGCAACAGCCTAGAATCTCTCCTCATGGATCATAGGGAGGCAGGGCAATGCTGACCCTTGTCCAGGGCACGTCAGGATACCCAGTAAGCTTGCTGTGATACAATTTCACTTCTCAGCTCAAGGGCACCAATTTGAAAATTGTATAATAGCAAGATCCCTGTGTATTTGCTCTTAGTGCCTTTTTTCTTCAGGATAACCAAATGAATGAAGTCTGTGTTCCTCAATTCATAATGCTGTGCTTACATGTTCTACAAGGTATTTTGTTGATTCTGGTTTTATTCTGAGCTTCTCTTTGCAAAAGAGATTGAGTTATATTTCTTGATCAGTAGCCGAACCTGAATGTCAAATGTAAAAGGCTCAGGACTCTCCAGGATTTTCCCATTGTCGTCTGCACACCCTACTGCTACCCCTCTCTCCATTATTAAAGAGGGCTTGTTGCCCAATTCATTAGGGCCTCTGCCCTCATCATGAACCACAGCCCTGGGCTTTGATGTTAATGACTCAGATTTCTTTTCTCTATCTTAGTGACTTAAAAACATAGCCTTAAACATAAGCAAAGCTATTTTAATGTTTAATACTGTCTTTTTAAATTAAGGTATTATGTTGTTATGAAATTGTGGTAAATTTGTTAGTCCAACTTAGGCAATAAAATGAACAAGCATCATGAAGTTACCTTTTGACTATAAATTAATCTTCTAATCAGTTGGCTACCATCACCTTGCCAAAATAGCACAGAGGCCTGATAACTAAAAGATTTAGTGGTTATTGGTCTCAATGTCATCAGCCAACAGCTGGTTTTAAATGATCCTGAGCTCTCACAGTTTCAATAAGCCACCCAGGAGCTCTGCTTAACTATTTTCATAAAATTCTTTTCTCTTCCCAGTGTATTGAAGTAAATTTTCATAACAGCTGGGACTATGCAAAACTGATAGCATCTTAAAAACATCTTCAGCAAGACAGATTAAGTTCCAGAAAAGGAAAGCATTTAGAAGTTTATTTTATTATCTTAACCTTTGTTGACTTGAATGATTAAACAGATTCTCTGGCTCTGCTAAAGCATTTAGGCCTGGATATTAATTTGATGTTCTTATTTAGTTAACCCTTGCCTTTCTCTTTAGCCCTAATGAATATACTACTCATTTGGTACTGAATGTATTGCCTGTGAAAAGGGAATGGATATAACACAATGGAAAGAAATAAATTGTGAGAAAATTATTTTAATGATTTCCAGATTTGGGAGAAGTTGGCATGGAAACAGCAAGCTCGTTAAAATTTGCAAACGTTCTTGTTATATTTTATAATCAGAGTTCTCTTTTAAGTGTTCTGTCATACTTCAAAGCACTGAGAGCCCAGGAGCATTTGTAAATTTGTCCTAATGTGGGTTAATTTAAGGGATAAATTATTTTTGCAAACAACTGTTGATATGTAGACAATATTTCCCTTGGAATTCAGTGTTGCAAATTATATCTCAGTTATTGATTGTATAGCTGAGCCCATTAAGGAAAAAAAATAGATATTATGAAAAGTCGAGGAAGTGACTTTACCTATTTTACATCACTTTAAATCTTAAAATTTTTGTCTAATGTAAAGTATTATACAAAGAAATCTATATATATAGTAATCCAGTGGGATAAGTTTTTATACAGAATTTTGGAAGTTAAAGCAAGTATTTCACAAAACCCTTATAATTACACACACACACACACACACACATACACACACATGCGTGCACACTAGTCGAAAGCCTGAGGTTTGAGCCCTTAACTGAAAATTCTATTAATGACCATAGATGTATTACAATAAAACCAAAATCCATTCCTAAGTATCTCCTCTGATAAGGAATTCTGGAGAATGATGCCAGCCAGTTTAAATAGCTGTTGGATTTCCATTTAGTCACTTTTAGCGCAGTGACCTTCATATTAAAATAGCTACTCATTATATTTCATGAAGTAAAGATTTCATTTGTCCACACTTGTACTCATTGCTCATATCAAATGCAATATTCTTCTTTTTACTTATTTTACTTTTTTTTCATGGTTTATGTATATGGACATATACCTTACAGTCTTTTCAGGCTAATGTGCACCATTTCACATTTTTCTTGAAAATGAGTGGAATGAAAGATTTTAGATGAAAAATATATGTATGTATATTTAATATTATTACATTTATATTTCTTTTGTTTGAATTTTGCAAGTGCTGCTCTCTGTGAAATGTTTTCTAAATAATTCAAGGAATTCCTTGATAAAAAAATGATCTTTTCTGAAACTCAAAACTATACAGATGATTTTATTCTCTTTGTCTTATATTTAAGCAAGATAGTTTTCACATGAAGTCAAACAAAAGAGTATTAGGTTTATTAATCCATATACTATGGAGTTATGATTTGCATTAATGCCTGCAACTGAAGCATATAATAAAATGTGGAGGGAAAGACAGGTTAGTGGCTGGTGACTTTCAATATTATATAAGAAAGAGAAAGTAAGCCTTTAGGTAAATATATTAAAATCTGCATTTGAAATGGACAAAAAAACCTCAACATACTATAGTTGGTAATATCTATAAATAAAGAGCATATTGCAAATAGGAAATACAGCAATTTATAAGCAATTTACACCAGCAAAATCCAACACAATTACCACTATTCCTTTTCTATCACTCCCAAATGCAGAATTATAATTGCAACAGAATGTTAGAGGTGGATTAACTAAGTAGAAATCAAGAAAGTATGAAACAGCAGATTTTTAATGGTGCATCAGGATTCGCAGAAGGAACTAGAATGCAAGACTGTATTTTTGATTCATCCCTTCAGAACGGGTGGAATAATGGCTTATGCGTTGACAGATCATGTTCAGGGAGAACAGTTCCTGTAGGTCTGAATGAGATGGGTCTCTGGAAAGTCATTTAGTGCCAGACAGCAGCATCCTTTCATAAGCATACATGCACTAATGTGTCCAGCAGCTCCTTGTAGCAGACACAGCCTGTAAATCACAAGTGGCAAACAGGACTGGCTTTGTAGGAAAAAGATGTCAGTTGCAAGGTCCTACTTCACATACAATAATTCTAAAGCGACTTTGGAGGGAGTCAGGAAGCTTTGATTTTCATTGCTTGGAAGTCAGTTAAATTTTATTTGAAAAGTGTTGTTATTCAGAGGAAACTTTACTGACCGCTATTATTTTTATTAGCACAAGTGAACTTTTGAATATTTTACACACAAATAATAATAATGACAACAATGCAACACTATTTGTTTTTATATTCCACATACCAAAGAAACTTCTGGGCCTTCTTATCATACTTTATTACCTTGTAAGTTTAGCATGAATCTGTTCATAAAGAAGCCTAAGTGACAGGTAAGGTGGCATCCAAATCCTCCAATGTAGCATTAGAATACCAAAGAACTAGGAGCATCTGACTCTCTTTCCAGGACAGGAACTATAGTTAGCTCCAGGCCTAAAGGAATTCATTAGAATTAAGAATTAAGATAGGGAAATGGTGGTGAGTAAACAAGAGAAATTGGCATGGCAGAGTGTCACTGCTTTTCTGGCTTGAAGCCTGTGTGACGTGATGTGAGACAGAAGGAACTAACTATAACCCTAGGAAGTACAAGGGGACAACAGGTGGTAATTCCTGCCTCATTCACCATGTCTTCAAAAGGACATGTCAGCCTGAACATTCCAAGTTTATTGGCAGGTGAGGAAAAAAGCTATAGGAGACACCACCAGATTTTTAATTAAGAATAATTCGATTGTTTTTAAAAATAGCTTTATTCCTTGGGCCTTTCATCAGCTTATTTTTAGAAGCTGAGTTAATCTAGTTATCTAGATTATTAAAATTGTGACCCAACTTTGAAATATCGCACCCAATTCTTGATCCCATCATGACTTAGAGGAGGCCATCACCATGTGAGATTTCCGGGATTGCTGAAGAGAGATTCTTCCACTGGTGAAGTAGGAAGTACGGAATGAAGGATGTGACTGAGAAGGCTGTGCCCAAACACAGAACACACCAGAGACTCTTCTAAAACACACCTAGTTCTAAGTTACATATGCTGTGTTATTTTGCCTTTTTCAAGGTGTACAACTTGTTTCTCATATCAAACACTTGCTTTTTGCACCAACAATGGTTTAAAATATTATAGTGCATGTCATTCTGTATGTAGGTGTTAGAACATGTATCATTCTCATTAACAGGAATTATTCTATCTATAGAGATAGATAGATACACATATGTGTGTGTGGATATTTACTTACAATTGCACTGCCTATACTGTCTTAATGAAACAGAGTTCTCCATAAGCATAGATTATTATTCATGTATACAAGATCTAAACACATACAAATGTGAACCAACCTACTCTTGTTTATACTCTGATTCCAATTAAGAAAAGTAAAGTAAATGTTCAAAGAAGTTTGTTAACTTTTTTTGGAAAAAATTGATACATCTTCTTTAACTGTCTTTTTTTTTTTTTTTTTTTTTTTGCGGTACGCGGGCCTCTCACCGTTGCGGCCTCTCCCGTTGCGGAGCACAGGCTCCGGACGCGCAGGCCCAGCGGCCATGGCTCACGCGCCCAGCCGCTCGGCGACATGTGGGATCCTCCCGGACCGGGGCACAAACCCGCGTCCCCCGCACCGGCAGGCGGACTCCCAACCACTGCGCCACCAGGGAAGCCCCCTTAACTGTCTTTTTAAAGAGTATTCGTGTGTTCAGTATGGTAATTCAGAATTGTCTAAAGAATTGTCTAAAGTTAATATAAATTAACTTTTAATAATTTCAAGCTTAATTTTTCTTTGTGCATGTCCTAGCCTGCAAGGAACACCATTCTCAATGTTCCTTTGCAAAGTTAGATGGAAAGATCTCAGTGATGGTCCTTGCCTATGACATCAGTTTGGCTCTGACCTCACAGTAGAGTCTACTGACTGAGCTTTTTCATGATCATCTTTGAGGAGCAAATACTTGCCTTGACTTCAATATTAGAGAAAAGTTTGAGAACTAATTCAGAACTCAGTTGCTATTTCTTAGCTACCTTATTTCTTTATATTTCTTAATGGTTGAGGAAGTCAGAAGTTTCTAGAATGCCAGCACCAGAATTTTCTTTTAGATTATAAACTTTTTCATATGGAAGGGACTCTTAACATGTTCCTTGAATTTAGTATAAGTTATAGCAGCACCTTGTAATTTTCCAGCCTTGATTCCTCCTTACTTTTAATTTTTTTAATTTTTTTTTTATCCTACTGAACTGTTCTTTGAGAAGTTAAACATTTGAAAGATTGTAAATCGTTAGTATAGTTTTATCAGATGTTTTGAAAATCGGAAACTATTTTGTCTTCATTAGCATGGCTGATTATTAACATGGCATATGATACATCACATGGGAAAAAGCCCCTAGCTACAATTTAACCATTTTTATTAATTTTTTAACATTTCTTTAATATTATGCCTTGTTGTTTAAAGAATTTACTATCTATATGACAATAATTTTGATAATGAAAACAATAGTAAGGAATTTTTTTAATTTAATTTTTATTTTATATTGAAGTATAGTCGATTTACAATTTGTGTTGGTTTCAAGTGTACAGCAAAGTGATTCAGTTATACATATACATATCTCCACTCTTTTTCAGGTTATTTTCCCATATAGGCCATTAAAGAGTATTGAATATAGTTCCCTGTGCTATACAATGAGTCCTTGGGGTTTTTTTTTTTCTCAATTTTTTTTTTTAATTGGGGTAGAGTTGTTTTACAATGCTGTGTTAGTTTCTACTGTACAGCTAAGTGAAGCAAAGTTCCATGTGCTATACAGCAGGTTCTCATTATTTATCTATTTTATACATATTAGTGTATATATGTTTGTCCCAATCTCCCACTTCATCCCACGCACCTTCTCCCCCCTCGTTGTCCATACGTTTGTTCTCTACATCGGTGTCTCTATTCCTGCCTTGCAAACCGGTTCATCTGTACCATTTTTCTAGATTCCACAAATATGCATTAATATACAATATTTGTTTTTCTCTTTCTGACTTAATAGTAAGGAATATTCTACCTTTTCTATTATGTTATTTTCTTCTCTGCCAAGTAGGTAACTGCTATGTTTAAATTAAGAGCTTCACCCCTTACACACACCACTTTTATTTTTTGACATAGATAAACATAAATTACTTCTACTTTGACAAAGTAAAGTTTCTAAAGAATCATCAGTGTTAGGAAATTCTAGAGTATAACATTATAAAGCCATTCTTTATAAAGCCTTTTTTTTTTTTTTTTTTTGCGGTACTCGGGCCTCTCACTGTTGTGGCCTCTCCCATTGCGGAGCACAGGCTCTGGACGCGCAGGCTCAGCAGCCATGGCTCACGGGCCCAGCCGCTCCGCGGCATGTGGGATCCTCCCGGACCGGGGCATGAACCCGTGTCCCCTGCATCGGCAGGCGGACTCTCAACCACTGCGCCACCCGGGAAGCCCTATAAAGCCTTTTTTGTTGCCTTTTTTGCTCAGTACAAAATTACTTTTGAGCCTTACAACTTTTTGTTTAGTAGTCATTCACAATTATTCAATAATATTGTAAAAGGAAATGAATTTTGAGGAGCAACAGGAAGAAGGGAATATTTGGAGATGTCTTAGACATTTTGGATTTGTTCAGAAAATTAATGTAGAGATTTACAACTTCATCTTTCATTTTACACTTTTAGGCAGAAAAGTCAAACAAAATAGAAATAGAAAAAGCTTTCTATGTCACCAGTACAACGTTGAATGTTAATGCTGTAACTCTATACTGGTCTTTGGTATTACTTCCACTTTGGAGCCCTGTAGTTCTAATAAAATGTGTCAGAGAAGAATGCAAGGTTTGAGTCACAGTATCTACCCGGAATTTTATATAGTAACTGTTATAATCATTCAAGATTTTCAGAATGTGTCAAATGAAATGGCATGTGCCGATTGAGAAACTGTCACAATTTATATGGGATTTCCTTTTAGGGTGGAGAGTAACATCCTTGGTTGCAGTGGGGGAAAGGAATGCAATGTCTTTATTTTTCCTTATTTTTGAAATGTGACATACTATTTTGTACAATCTTCCCTCTATGTTTTATTTTGAATCAATAATTCTCATGAGGCGGATTAGAGGCTACAAGCTGGTAGCCTGTGGACAGATTCCAAGAGTAGATGCATTTTATTTGCCTTACCCAAATTACTTGCTAATATTTTAATATTGGGCAATTTCATACAAAATGTTGTTTTAAGCTTCCTCTTGGAAAAGTAGAAGATCTGACACCATTGGGTACATATTCTTTTATAATTTCAGTTGACTGTAGCTGGATGGAATCTCTCTGCTTTAGATGCATTCTGTATTACACTCAGCCCACTTCAGTAATTTACATATGTGCACAGCCCCTGTTGGCACTGGAGTTTGTAATACCTGAATTAGAGATTAAGATAATTTTGCGTTTGATATTATGATGACAAAGTCCATCAAAATATACAGACGCAGGTAACAAAACAACGAATGACAAATCGTTTATCTTCTAGGAAGAAGGCTACATTATTGCCTTTAATTGAATTTACATATAATTTGTTTTTAAATTACATAGAATTCTTCTTACCTTGGTGGTTGTCAATCTATGGTAGTGTAGACTTTTTTTATTAGTATACCAAGTCTGCTCAAAGGTCAAAATTAGGACTAGTTCAGACTTGGTAGTTTTATACCAAGATGTCAATATAATTTATGCCAACTTTCAAAATTTTGTTGAAATATGAATTGTAAATAACAGAATTTTTATTAAGTTACCTTTGTTGTATATAGAATAGTAATTAAATAACATGCAAATAATATTTAAAAGATATATTTTAGTCCTTTAATTATATATTTTTAAAATTAGAAACTATAGATGTTGAAGGCTTGCTCTTCAGAGTCACTCCTTTGAGGGAAAATGTAGCCCCTAATTACAGAATTTCCTCTAGATTTTTCTTAGCAGTATATAGGATGTTTGTTTATTACTTAAAATGATCTAGCTTAGACATCTATGTAGGTTGTAGCCAAAGTTCATAGATATTTAAAATCATAATATAAATTTAGTTCCATATGTTTTTTACTGGACCCAAATAATTTCCTTTATAATACTAATCCATATATTTCTAGAAGCGTTCATACTTTAAGGCACTATATATTTCTTCTGGGTTTTTGTTGTTCTGGTTGTATAGTTAGATTAATGGAAACATCCCCCCTTGTAAACATTTCTAATGAAATTGCCCTTACAGGGCACCAATAAAAATTAAGTTAATAAATTGTTTAGAATTGCCCTTTATAGCTATGCTGACAAATCTTAAGAAAAAGAACTAATTTGAGTCAGTATCATTTGATCCTTTTTCCTCTGTATTCTCCTTGATGTAAAAATAAATTGAAACCTGATTTCTCTGAGTACAACAAATACAGAATTCGAGGGTGTGGTTCAAATGATTTTAAAAAGATAGCATAAAAAGGATCCTATAAAGTAGATCATATTTCCCTTTATGGGGAAAGGGAAAAGAGTTGTATGCGTTTGAAACATTTTTTTCTTATAGTGTTTTTAACTGTAGGATAATATAGGAACTAAAAATTTACTTTTTATTAGGATTATAAAATCTTTTGGCAATGTCAGAAAGCGTTTCTAGATAAATCTTGATTGTCTTATTCTAAAAGGGTGCTGAGGGTAGGAGATAATGTGGGTAAGAGAAATTCACTTTCTGCTATGTCAGAGTTTCTCTTATAACTGCAAAATAAACCCATTTCTCAGCCAGCCAATTGACTAAAAATTCATATAGAGTATCCTAACCTTATGGTTCCTGAGTTTTATTCAAACACCTTTGGTGGCAAGGAGCTCACTCTGTTGAAAAGCAAACTGTTCTAATTATAGACAGTTCTAAATATTACAGAGTAATTTAATCATTCACTCATTCGACAGATATTTATGGTTCCTTCTTTTGAATTAACATCTGTTGTTCTCTACTTCCTATCATTTTAGTTTTAGTCCTGCCTTCTGAACTAATTCCTCTTCCACATGACAACCCTTCAGGGATTTTATAGAAACACTGCATGAAGTTCAGAGTTGCAATGAACCCTAAAGCCTTGCTTGTCCAAACCCAACTTTCCTCAACAAGCAATGGCATAGCATAAAACTGACTACTTCCTGTGATGGTGATGGTGATGCTCCCAAGGCAGTTCTAAGCTTATTCAAAATAGCTCTCGTATCCCAGCTCACTTTCTTCTGCTCCAACCCCGGCTCCTTCATCCATTCCTCGTGTGACACCTCTGTATCTTCTTTCTCTCCTGGCTGTTCTCTATATGTGTTTCTGTCTACCCTTAAAGGGTAACACCCAAAAATTAAACACATTAATTCAGGTGGAGTCTGGCCTAAGTGGGATAGAACCTACCTGCTTATGCCTCTGTTTATGTTAATATTGCAGGGAATTAGATTAGCTTTAAGCCACATTGACAATCATATCATATATTGATGTATACATTTATTATCAACGTAAATTCTAAAGTCTTTTTCTCACTGCTACTAGCCCTTAGCTCCTCAACTGTGTATCATTATGGCTTGTTTATTGGATCCCAACACTGTTCTTTACTTTTATTCCCACGCTATTAGTATACTCTGTCCTGTTGAGAGCCTCTCTTGGAGTCTGATTCTGCCATCCAGCAAATATTACATCTCTGTTCTGCCCCATTTTCTGGAGATCTGAGATATAGGTATAGAAACAGATATACAAACCGAGAGAGACCCAAATTTTAAGAAGACTAATCTAATCCATGACACAAATGTTGAATGGAGTTCAGACTGAGAACAGGAACTGTGGGACAATTTAAGCAGTATTACCGAGGTAAATTGTTCAACCAGTTATAAATCCACTTTTTTATTTGCTTTCTGTTCATATTTCTCAATTTAGTCTATAAGGATAATCTGACATACCTCTTGCTGTAATCCAGTTATATATGTACATCCATCTACTAATAACCTTTTTTAAAAAGGCAAAAAAGATCATATTTTTAAACTGCACTTCTTTTTCAGATTTTCACTAACAATGCTTTTAATAATTTATTCTAATCTTAAGTCAATAAAATTCTACCAATCTGTCTATATTTTGCACGATTTACCTTCCTCCTTGTTTTTTCTTCTATGACTTCTCTTACTTTCTACAGTTCCTGAAAAATAATTTGAATGGTTTGGTAATTTTTTTGACAAATGCTTTGTATTTTAAAAGTCATTTCTTCAGATTAATTTAGACTCCCAAGGTTTTCGTTTATAGTCTCTTTACTTTTCTTGGCATTTTATACTACCAATGTTTGTGCCATTTTTTAATCCGAATATCTGTATTTGTCTTGTTCAACAGAGAAGTAGAAACTAAATCGGAACCGGATGCTGTTGATTTCTTCTGTCAGTTATTAACAATTTACTCCCAGTTGGCCAAAGGGGGAAAAAAAGGCCTATTCTTTGATTCTCCTCTTTCCGATTCTAACGGCAAATGTTCTTCTTGCTCTCAGTATTTTCCCCCGGATTCAGTGGGCCTTAGTGCTCTGACCCAGACTTTACTGTTCCATGCCACTCTTCTATATTAATCCTTAGTTTGACTTTCACTTCCTTTTTCCTTTCCTTCCTTACATCTAATTATGATAGTCATAACAAAGGAAATCCAACAAAGAATAAGAGAGTGGAAGGGAAATTAAAGGCCTAGTAATTCACAAATTGGTTAATGATTCCTTGTACAAAAGTTGACTCTAGCAATTCCTTTGAAAATAATTTTTTTCTCAATCATATTCGTTTCATGCCATTTTCCCAACATTTAATAATTTTCCCAAACATTTCACAAGTCGAGAAACATGGAGAATTGTACAAATGGACAAATGTTTATGAAGCTTCATCTCAACTGTAGGTAATGTAAGGAGCTGGAAAATGGTAAATTATTCTTCCTTACTTTGTGTTCTGTAATTGCTAATATTCCACACCACCCAAGGAGAATAGTTGACAGTGCCTTATGTGTAAATATGTAAGTAATTCAATTTCAATAATGATATGATAGGCATACATCTTGTAATTCTTTAGCCACATATGGGAATCATAAAAGTTGTAGCTGGTAGAACTGGTAACTTATCTGAGTATACCAGATGCCACCTGGTTTTTAAAATGTAAACTCTGGTCCTTATGGGTACTGAAACTGTAGACTCATTGAATTAAAATAAGACCTATGAAATATGTTTTTATTTGGGAAACTGGGCTATTACTTTTATCTTTTAAGACACCAGAGAAATATTTTCCTTGGCTTTACTTATGTTTAATACCATCATTTCACGTGTTCAAACACAGAATACAGTTATTCACTGTTCATTCTTTTTTATTTTTATTTACCGGTAAATAAGGCAAACATTTCATTTAATGTTTACTAAGTTAAAAGGCGATGTTACACTTTGAAATAATTCTTGTAATCATAGGGAAAACAATCTTGCTTCTGTTATATGTGGCAAGTTCCTTTGATACATGACATATTAAGTACTTTTAAATAGAGAGACAATCGACCCCATCAGAAACTGCAGCTACAGCTTATTTTGAGCAGGCATTTTCAGTAACTTTCCAAGACAAGTTGATCTTTACTCTTAACATTTTTGGCTGGCTTATTATCATCTAAATATTTGAAATTGGAAGGTATAAAAGGAAATTTGAGGTAAAAAAAAAGAGTTTGAATATTATCAGTGTAGTTATTTCAAGTAAATTATAGGTGCACATAAATATCACTTTTAAAGAGTAGATGTAATAGGGCTTCCCTGGTGGCACAGTGGTTGAGAGTCCGCCTGCCGATGCAGGGGACATGGGTTCGTGCCCCAGTCTGGGAGGATCCCACGTGCCGCGGAGAGGCTGGGCCCGAGGGCCATGGCCGCTGAGCCTGCGCGTCCGGAGTCTGTGCTCCGGGGCGGGAGAGGCCACAGCAGTGAGAGGCCCACGTGACGCAAAAAAAAAAAAAAAAAAAAAAAAAATAGATATAATAAACTTCATAGTATATCACAACTTAATGTTAAAAATGTGTCGCATTTCATTAAATAACATCATCACCAACCACAGCCAGGAAATGAAAACTAAAAAGGAGAAAGTTCATATTATGATTTCTAACATCCATATCATTAAAAAGTTTAGACTTAATTTCACAGAAGTTGAGAAATTCTGAGATTCCCGGAGAAACCATAACTCTCGCATAGATTACAACAGCCTCTTTCATGAGGAGGTCAAATCATGGGACTCCTCCCAAACGGATCCATCACTGTGGGGTGTTATATCACTATAACAGTGTATCTATCACTTCCTTTTCAAAAAGGAATTACACCTTGTTCTCTTCTTCCTCCTAGAGGTCCTGTATATTTTGAAAGTTTTTTGATTTAAGAACCAGTGGTCTGAATTACAACATGTGATTGATACAATGAGAACATATAGCCCTTTCTTCAAATGTTAATACAACAAAATAAAGTTCCTGCAAGGGACTAACTGAATTACTTCCTTTCTGAAGCAAAGCCCTTCCACACTTGGCTCGTTTCTAATTCAACATTCAGAAACACTAGATCAGAGATCTTTAACTAGTACTCTGTGGCCCAGATCCTCCCCCCAAATGTATTTTTGTTTGGACTATAAAGTGTTTTAAAGTAAATTTGAATTGGTAGCAAATGTTTAAAATCTGAAGCATTTGTTAAAAAAAAAAAGAAAAACCTCAGATTTCTGGCTTCTCTTGGAGCATGTGAAGATGTAGCAGTACTAGGTAGGCCTTCCCCTGTGGCAAAATCAGTTAAGTCCTCCTAGTTTCCTTTTAGCCCCAGCTTGACTCCTATTCAGCCAAGCATCCCCACTTCCTTTTGTCTTAAACCTGCTCCCTTATTAATGTTATCTGCCTGGTCCTTAGAGCCATTTGCATTTACTCCATGTTCAACAAGTAACATCAAATATAAATATAATTATAGGGCATTCAAATGTCCTAAATCGCATTCAGTATTTTAGGTCCATATGGAAACATGCAAATTTCAGGGATGCTTTCAAGGCACAGACTATTTTAGTTTTGAGTAGTTGAACAGACCCTGGGAAAACACTAAAATTTAGGATGTAGACTAAAGGGGGATATTAGAGAATAGGACTAGTTAACTAGTAGAGGAACGTACCTCGAGTGATACTACTACAAGTAACAATACTCTCTGGTGAACTCTTCCGGCTACTCCATTATCCTTTTGTTGCTAAGGTCATTTTTGAATAGTTCCATTATCCCAGAGGGCTATCAAGTGTTAGCTGTGGGCTCAAATTTATTTGTGGGGGAGGGTGAACTTCAGAGGTGGATTAGGAAATACAAGGATAGCTGTCCACTTGTTATAGCTGAGCCCCATGGGACTCCTCTCACCAGCTCTTTTATACGCTGGTTTCTAGCCATCTACCTCTTCTGAGGGAAGAAGAAAAGAGGCTGCCATCCAGGAAGCATGCCCAAGGAATTTTAAAGTCAACTCAATTTAATATCATACAAAGGAAGTTTAGCAAATACCCATTAAGCCAGACACTAAATAGAGTCTCTAGGGAATAACAGGACACTTTTCCTTTTCTCCCAGAATGAAGAATGCAAAAAACGTTGAGTTTTTCTCACAGGACAAATGCCGATTTTCCCTTCAGTGTAAGGTGCCCTGTCAGCAAATGAACCTTCTATTTGCTTGGCACTGTTCTTTCCTGATACTACTGTGCCTCCTCTCTCAAGTGTAGACTGTTTTCTTCCAGAACGTGGGTGGGGTATATGCAAGTTGAGGTGAGCCCTTGACCTGGCAACCTCAGCTAGAAAGCACCCCTTGGCTTCAACAGAAGTATAGGTGCAGAATATTATTGTCTTGTATGTTATCATGATACTGTACCATCTTTGAGGGAAAATTCCTGGAGAATTAAAAGCTTATTAATTTTTTATTAAATAATTCAGAATTTTCATGCAAATTGCATGAAAATCAGATGGGTGGAATTAAAGCTTTTGCATGATTTATTTTTTAAAGGGGTGGGATTGTTAAACAAATTATTATGCAGTGTTTGGTAATCAAATTGATGTTCTAAACAAAATCTCTGTATTTTTTTTTTTAATTTCCTAAAAGATCAAAAATTTTCACGGGTCTGTTTTTGCACTTACTTGCAAAACCTATATGCTAACTATAATGTGCTTATTTATTCATTAAAGCAATTAATTAAAGATACTAGATAACAATTGATCAGGCTAGTTCTGATTAATATATAAAATTGAAATCATAGATGGAAATTTATTTTTAATTACTGTAAACTGGTATAAATTATAATATATAATTCAGATTACCATATATTTAGACAGGCTATTTGCCAGTCTAGCCTATATTAACAAGTTGTATTTTTCAAAACTAAATTCATTGCCTTAACTTCAAAACTTACTACTCTTCTTACAATCTTTAATTCTGTTAAATGGATCTTTGTCATCAATTTTGGAACAAGCTTACAATCCTTCCTTGAAACCCTCAGAGTCAAATGTGTTTCAGAATTTAGAGTTTTTAGGTATTAGAAAGTTAATATTGTTGATACACCAGGCATTGTCTGACACCCTTAAAGAGGCCTGAGGCACTCTGTAATTAAACCATTAATTTCTGCTGTGAAATGCATGCATGTTCCCACTAAGCAGGATTATTAGTGAGCAGAAATAGCCTCACATCTGTTCAAATAAGTTTTTGCCACCAAATGGGTTTGCTGCAAAGTTAGAAAAATCTTTAGTTAAACTTATGAAGAGTTGTTTTGTTTTCAGGGACTTTCGATTTTGGAATTGCAGATAAAGGATCATGGACTACATCTTGATTTTTAATCTGTCCATCATAATTTGGCCAGGGTTGTCTTCCTCAAATGCACGTATGGCATGGCACGTTCATTTTATAAACACCTTCGTGGTTTCCCACAACTTCCCCTTTTAAAGCTTTTTTGAAGACTTCCCATATATATACCCTATCAACTTTTCTAGGCTCTTACCTAAAAACTGCTTCACCCCAACTAAACTCAACTTACCAGCAATTTCCAAGTATACCTTCCTCCTTTTTGCTCACTATACTTGAGGCTGGAATACCTTCTTCCAGAGGCCCCAAGTCCACACCGCACCTCAAATAGCATCGTCCTTTTCATCCTTCTTCACCCATCTCAAATCCCACCTCTACAGAGGCACAACTCCATTCCCCAGTCAGAATGTGCTTAAAAAGCATACTGCCTGCTCCTCTAACTAGCACTAATTTAGTGTATTTTCCATTTGAATTGAAAATCATGTGATAACCTCCCTTCCCTACTAGATTTAAACACTTACAGCTTCTTTCACTATATTTGGCATATTTAAGAGTCACTTGTTAGATGAAGGAATGGATGTTTTAGTATAATCTCTCTTGATCTCATCAATCTAACCTCCTACAGAAATCCCACACCCATAGTCCTTGCCATTGCCCTTATCCTAACCTTCTCAAGTGGAGAACAGGGTCTAGATCTCAAGGGAATACCTAGAACACGACCTAATCTTTGTATTCTAAGTGTAGATTCAGCATATCTTTGGAAAAGAAAAATATACTTTCTCTTTGGTTCCAATATTCATCTTGCTGATACTGTCAGGAAGGAAGGCAGCAGAGCCCTTGGAGAGTGGCCAGGCACTACAGGGTACTTCATTATGCAGGTCTCAACTTAAACATCACTTCCCTGGGAAGTCCTCCCTGACCAGCTGACCTCAGTTAGGTCCCCTTTCTTTGCATTCTCATAGCTTTTGTTTTGCTAACAGTCATCATATTCGCTTCGAGGGTATGATTCTCATCCAAAAACTCAGATGATTAAGAAATATTAATTTCTTAGTCATCTTAATGACTTAATTTTCTATAACAATTTGATTTCTGAATCTACATCTCCTCCACTTGTTGACTAAACAACAAACATCAGTCTTCTTGAGATTTCCACACTTTCTTCCTCCTTTTGGACAGACTCACTTTTCTGAGGTCTTATAGCATCAGAAGGTCTGGGGGTGAGAATTGAGAAGCACCTTGTCTTCTCCTGTTGGTCCACACAGTTTGCTGCTGAGAAGGCAGCGTGGCCCAGCTAACCTGTAAGGCCCTTCAGAAACAATGTGTCAGTGCTACATCACTGGGGCATGGGGGACTCTCTGCTGTTTCTGTGCCATGCTTCAGACAGGGAAATCTTTTGCAAGGCTGGCCCTGGTCCTGTGCATCTAGATAAGTCACATAGCCATTTCTTCTTTGAGGTATTGTTGCCTTCCTGGAAGTGCTGTGGGGAAGCAGGGCTTAGGCCCCCTCTGCTCTTGAGGACCACAGTTCTCCTTCCTCTCTTCCAGTTTGGGGGAATATCTTCCTAGATATTTTTGATTTCTAGCAATGTTGGCAAACAAGTTTTCTTTTCCACCCTGCCTCCTCGTACCTCTCCTGACGCAATAGCAGATAGCCAACCAAGAGCTTGATTGAGGGACAAAGGAAATGGAGGACTATAAGGGAAAAAGAGCATAGACACTTATATGAAAAGAGATCCCAGCCATATTCATAATTGCCTGTTTAATGTCTGCATGACTTCATTGTATGCTAAGCTCCATGAAGCCTGGGGAAAGGCTTTCTAATCTCAGTGTCCAAATATTGCCTTTTTTTATAGTAAGCATAATTCTTATAGTAGTATAAATTCTTCTTGAATAAATGAATGAATAAATGGGAATGAAATTCAGAGACTGTGAAGGATTTATGGGATGTATAGCGGCTAAGAGGGTAGACTCTGCAGCAGATGGCTGAGGTGTGGATCTTGGCTCTGCTCCTATACTTAGGTGGGAAAACCGATAACCTCTTTGTGCCTCCAATTCCTCATCTGTCAAATGGTTGTTGTGAGGACTAAAAGAGCTAAAGCTCTTAGAACGAACACCTGGCACATAGTAAGTATCATATGAGTATCCACTACTATCATTACCATCATCATCATTATTTATTATCTCATTATTATTAAGAAACCCTAACACAGGACTGATTCAATGATAGCAAAGTTTATATAAATAAAATTGACATAATTTCAATTTTGCACTATTTTCCAGACTGTGAGGCTCTTTTGTTTTCTTCCCTGTTTCCCACATCTACACTGCATTCTCTGGTTCCCTTGGGCTGGGGCAGTCCTGGAATCCTACCTCTTATCATGACGTCTTATCTTTTGTTGGTGTTTCTTAGCTGTATGCCCTCGGGAAACGCAACACCCCCTGGAATCCCTTCTTAGATCATAGCAAGGAGATCCTGTCTCAGTATGTGTACTTCAGGTGGTTTTGCTTATTCTTTACCTCTTCCAGTATTGAAGTTTTTCTGCCATCTTTCTGCTTGTTTATAGATCCTTTGCAGTTTGTCTTTGCTTACATAGCATTTCAGTGGCTATAGTATTTAATGACATGACTTTGTCAATGTAGAGATTGCATTGTTCTCTTTCTCTTCTAAATAATGTATAAATTCACATTTATCATATACATATAAAAGATAATTCCTGGAGTGACTAGGGTTAACATTTATGATAGAACACAATAGCATGGAACTTGGAGTATCTATGAAAAGGAAAAATTAACTTTTTGAGCCAAATATTTAATTTAACTACAGAAAGCTAGTTCTTTCCATAATTATCATAAGACAGTCTTTTTCAGCCAGCTATAAATACTGATTTTCACAGGCTCCAGGGCTCATATTATTTGGTTGTTCAAAGGATTCTTTTAGCTGTTTAGCTTCATATGGTTGATTTTTCTCTTCAGACAGATTATGCCATCTACTGCAATATGGAATGATTTAGCAGCAAATTTCTTTCTTTTAATTTTTTTCCTTAGTTAGCCTTCTAAGAGTTCCTGCTGTTAAACTAAAGTTATTCTTTTACCTAAATATTTTTGCTATCCATTATAATATTTCCCCATCTGGTCTCTCTTAGCTAGAAATCATTTTATCAACTTCTAGGAATATTTGTCTTTATTTATGCTGCACACATACCCACTATAATGGTTGTGTCGCAATGCATGATATGTTTTGGGTAAACAGAATTATGATACTGTTTACATTATGGAGAAACTCAGGGATTCTCATTTCTCAGCATAACACATATCTTTTCTTCCAATACGATTTGCTATGGGGGCCCCTTGACCACCTTTATAATTAAAATAATTGTTTATTTTTTCCTCCAGACCTCTACAACCTCACGGACACTCCCTTGTGCTTACTAGTAAGCATCCATCATCAGTGATATTGGCCATTGTTAGCCTGTTCTTAGTATGGGTCATTTATGTGCATTTATTCAGCATAATTAATGATGCAGTAAACAGTGAAGTCAAGTGTGTCTACCACTTTGAGTCATTTGCCTGTACAGAATTTTTGTTAGGAGAGTTCACATTCCTCCTGTTTCTACAACCACTTTTTATTAATCCTATTTGTAGTTACCTCTTCCTCTGTTCATCCCTTAAATCAAAGTCTTTCCAAGGGTTCCTTCCTAGGTCTGTTCTCTCTACAGCCTCCCTAGGTGACCCCACATAGCCCTATGACTTGTGATTCCCACCTCTCTCCTGACTATTTTATATGCACATATAAAATAATGTCTGCCCCTTGGTTGTCCATATACGCCTCAAATTCAGCAAGCTAACTGAATTCATCATCTGAAACCACCTGCCTGCCCCAGAAAACCCTCTTCCTTCTAGTGTTCCCTCTCCCATCTTTCAGTTGCTCAACCTAGAGACCTAGGACCTCTGCTCCCCTTTCTCCCTTATGTTCTCAGCCAAGCTACAGGTCCTACGGATTCTACTTCCTTAGTATCACACGAAACTATCAGTTTGTCCTCTAGTTCTAGGGCACAGTCCCTCAACTAGACTACTGTAACATCTTCCTAAATGCTCATTCTGTCTTTGATTTTACTATTGTCTTGCCAACCCCCATCCCCTCTTCCACCTGGCTGGGGAGTCTTCCATGGCTGCCCAAACCTTGCATTAGGTGCACGTTTTATTTCTTTTGCAGCCCCTCCATTCCTCCATTGTAATGATGATCACTTCCTATCATTACTGGCTGCTTATTTTTTCCTATTTCCCCGCCACACATTAAACCCAGTGAGCTTAGGGTCCTTTCCGTTCAATCCCCAGGGCCTAGCACAGTGAAGACTGCACAGAAGGGACTCAGTAAATACTTCTTAAATATTGTTGTATATTCATCTATTTTTAAGCTTTCTAATACTTAAACTATAAAACAAGTAGAGAGAAATTATAAACACAAAATTTCATGATGACAAAGTCTGGAATCAGAATTCCTGGATTAAATTTCTGGCTCTATCATTGCCTTATTGAATATTCTTGACAAAACCCCAAATTTTCTCACTATAATGTAATCATGTAACACTCATCATTTCTGAGTACCCAATAAAAATGACAATAGCATCTTGAATTTATGGCTTCCAAGTAGTTAGCAGCATTTCTTATGAATTACTTATTTGTTCACCATCCCTTTGGGGTAGGCCAGCGTCTTTGCTTCTAGAAGGCAATGAAGGGAGATAGAGTTCCTCCTGTAATGGTGTCAAAACACTGGTCCTGGTTGGTTACCTACTTCACAGAATGTGGGGAAGATTCATGAAGTTATCTGAGTCTTTATGCTCAGGAAAATGGATTCTATAAAGTAGTTTTACACGCTTGTATATCCAATTTCTTAAGAGCTCAAAATATTTGGGGGTGAAAATGTGTACAAATTATTTCAGTACTTCAGCTTATTCCTGGGCTCGTTCTCCATGTTTTTCTGGAGACGGTTTTTTTTTTTTTCCACACCCACTCAAACCATCTGTGTACCAGGCAAGTTCTCCAAGATGTAAAACCAAGTGAAATATGTCCATTCCAGTTATTTAGAAAGGACTGTGACTAATGATACTGTGGAAGAATGGCACGGGTGATGAAAAAGTACGCTCTCTGTGTGAACAGCTAGGGCAGCCTAGCAGTTAGAGTCACACAAAGCCTAGCCATACAGACAAGCACTCAGCACAGTGCTTTTCAAACTTACCCTCCAAAGACCTTCTGCAGGAAGCAGAATCAGCTGAGTGTCTCTGTGACCTGGAGATATCCCCTGTGAGATGAGGTTCTCTACCACCGTCAAATGGTAACATTTTAAAAAATTTGTGCAAGTTTTACATTCTATCCCAAATATGTCAACGTTTGCTTTATATAAAAATGTCTCAAATTATTTTCCATTGGGGATTCCCTGGCAGTCCAGTGGTTAGGACTCCACCCTTCCACTGCAGGGGCACGGCTTCAATCCCTGGCTGGGAAACTAAGATCCTGCATACCACATGATGCGGCCAAATATAAATACATATATATATATATATATATATATATATATATATATATATATACACACACCATTCATTAAAATGGACTCTTAAGGAAGAGGTACCATATTTATTATTGCCTTTAAACTCTCCCCAGGACACTGGCATGTGCTTTTTTTCAAACATTACCCCAGTTTGAAAAGCACAGAGTCCTAGGATATTATAGCCCAGGCCATGGATTTTTGTTAGAACTTAAGAGAATTTGCCCACCTGTCCCCTTTCTACTTTGCTACATGTACACTCCTGAAGTCCTTTTGCCTAACTCACTGATGAAATCTTTTAAATGTTGCTCTAAGCACCTGATTGGTAGCATGTCCACTGTTAAGATGATGGAGGAATATAAAATTAGCTTCCTCAGCAACCTAAGTGTCCATCGACAGACGAATGGATAAAGAAGATGTGGCACATACATACAATGGAATATTACTCAGCCATAAAAAGAAACGAAATCGAGTTATTTGTAGTGAGGTGGATGGACCTAGAGTCTGTCATACAGAGTGAAGGAAGTCAGAAAGAGAAAAACAAATACTGTATGCTAACACATATATATGGAATCTAAGAAAAAAAAAAAAGCTCATGAAGAACCTAGGGGTAAGGTGGGAATAAAGACACAGACCTACTAGAGAATGGACTTGAGGATATGGGGAGGGGGAAGGGTGAGCTATGACAAAGGGAGAGAGTGGCAATGGACATATATACACTACCAAACGTAAAATAGCTAGCTAGTGGGAAGCAGCCGCATAGCACAGGGAGACCAGCTCAGTGCTTTGTGACCACCTAGAGGGGTGGGATAAGGAGGGTGGGAGGGAGGCAGACGCAAGAGGGAAGAGATACGGGGACATATGTATATGTATAACTGATTCATTTTGTTATAAAGCAGAAACTAACACACCATTGTAAAGCAATTATACTGCAATAAAGATGTTAAAAAAAAATCAGCTTCCTCAAATAGAGATTTTCTGTTGGAGAAATAGTATCTGTCTGAGATGGGAATTATCTAACCACTTCTCTCTTTAGATCTCCTTAACACTGGAAACCAAACTGAGTTCTAAAACTTAATGCTTTTTTGTAAGCATTTAGAAAATGTGATCAAACAGCAAACTGGTCATGCTCAGATATTAGTGCAAGAAGTGACTTATTTATACATGCAAATTTCAAAGCATTTGTAAGGTCTACCATGTGTGCTGTTAAAAGGGTTTTAATTTTAAATTATTTTTGTTAGATAATCCCATTTAAAGTAACACTATGATTTATCGCCACTAATCAAGATGCTGATCCCTCATAGACTTCTTGTTTGTATCTGTTTTTGTTCTTTGTTACATAAATACGAGGTTTATATATAAAATTCTGACTGTGTAATATAGGGCTAATGAGTCACAGATGGAAAGATGCTGGCACGTTACCATCTAATAACATTTTAAACTCATATTCCATAGTAAAACAAAAGCAAACTGTACACATCTGTTTTCCAACTTGTAGCATTTCTGAATTTGTGGAGAGTCTCTGTTTAAAGGACTTTTACTTGAGGAGAAGAAAAAGAGGATATAGGTCACCTCAAAACTACCCAGCCACTTAATAACCTTATCAGATAGGACTTGGCAAAAGGGATAAGATTTCCTCGGCTTTGCTTCCTGAGAAGTCCGAGCTCTAAAGAACAAGAATCAGAGGCATTAGGGCTGAAGCGATGTCTCAGACTACAAACATAATGTTATTGTCTCTCTAAAGAAAAATATATCCCTAATAAGGAGGAAATAAGGGGAAAAATATACCAAAACTAATAAAATTTTAAAACTAGAAACTTTCTGGCTTTTTCTAGAAATATGCTCGAAGTAGATTTGGGTGGGAAGAGGGGAAAGGCAGTGGGGAGGAGAAAACATAGGAAGGAATCCTGCAGACACTCGAGACCATATATTATCATGGTTGTTGTTTAATTTTTTGTATGGTAAAAGTATTCTTTATGGGAAAAAAATTGGAATACAAGGCTCTGATATCACATGTTGTCGGAAAAAGAACACAGGCAAAATTTCTCTCTCAGACCTACCCAATTGATAACGCCTGTGAACACAAGTTAGTACAAGCTAGTAAAGTACAGGCTTTTAAAATATCCTTTGCCCATTTTCCTTGGTTAAGGAATTCAAAACCACTTTTCTGCTTCAAGGGGGTGTGTGAACTGTCAAGTTCTTTTGGAAAAGTTACGTGACAGAAGTGATTACTGCAGAGTGTGACCATAAATCCCCCTGACATGAAATACACATGTTATAAGAGACAGATTTCCATCCACCACCTCTGCAGGAATTCCTGAAACAGGAAAGACCTGAGAATCATCATGATTGGAGACAGAAATTTTGATATGTGGGTGGTAAGACTATATTTTTTGACGCGTACTGCATTTATTCTGAGGAATACATCTGATCTGACTGCAAAATTCTGTTCACTGTTGTCCAAAAAAGATTTGATACATGTATTGTATGTCCTGAGTTGTAAACAGAATATCAGTAGAGGGAAATTACAGTGTTGTGTTCATAACAGAGTCTGTAGTTATCTCCATTCTGTACTAACATTTTGTACGTAAGAGTCCAGAAATCTTAAGCGTATGTACACAGATCCCAGTGTACCTGAGTTCTCAAGCTGACCGTTCCCTTTAAGAAATGGTTGGCTTGGGGGCCTCATGTGTCTGATTCTGTTTACTGTGTCAAACAAGGCAAGACTTAGAGCCAGGACAGGGTGGCATTAGGTACATGCTTGTTGTGTTTGTCCACCAGTGGAATGTCTGTGTGACGTTTTGTGTCGTGTTGTTTTGGTGCTGTGCCCTGTCCATAGGGTCTGCCAGGCTTCTCCACAGTTGCCGCTCTGCACAGTAATCAGATCCTCACCGTCAAGGTTCGTGGTTGGCACCCATGCCCGCGCAGTCAGAGCCCGCAATCAGCATAAGAGTGAGCTGCAACAGCTCAACTGGCTTTCCGAGTCCAGTCCTTTCCTCACACACACAGGTTATTGGGCACTTGGAACCTCACCTCCATCAGTGAGGTCAAACGTCCATTAAGAAGGAGAATCTTGAGCCTATAAGAGAAGAGCGTATTGAAGTCGAAGAGAGGCAGGCAAGCTCTGTGAGGCTGTGCCACGCCACGGTGGTTTGATTGGCATGCATCTCAATGCTCTGTGACAGTTTTCAGTGGATTGAACAATCCTAAATACTCTGGACTTCGGCCATCCATAAAATGACAGTCGAGTTCGTGCCGCGTTATGCTGGTTGAGGAATCTGACAGAAATTGAACTGGCGCTTCGTCTCCGGACTTTCCGCTCAGCGTGCAGGATGTAGGTGGCCCCAGGTTACCTGCTTCTTTAATATACAACATTGAAAGAGGCCCAACGCCCACAGCAGAAAAAGATTCATTTCTAACTAAAAATCTGGTTTCCCCATCCCGTTTCAGGGTTCTGTTTCTTTCAAGAAGAGCCAGAGGGTCCGATGTCAGACACAAGCGCCAGTTCTGTTTTGTTTGATGGTTATTATGAGTCTAATGTGTGTATCTTTCTTTCTTTCTTGGGGCCCTCTGATGCCTATTCTTCAACTCTCTCATCTCTGAACTCCAACCTTTGACCTCACCTGACTGATCAGATGGTGTTTCCTAAAATCAATCATGGGTTTCTCTCTGCTGATCAGCAGCTCATTAAACGCCGCCTGGTTAAGGTAGTGCTTACTCTTGCTCAAGTCTGATTTCTCCTTTACATTCGATTTTTACTCTGTATACTGTTGCTTTACCATTTATCTCTCAGAGGCAGAGTGTGGGTGGTGGGTATTTATTTTAAAATATCCTAGAGCAAAATTATGTTTAGTGAGCTGCATGTGTTTGAAATGTATGTGAAAATACCAAAACCAAAAGGTATAGAAAGCCAATCTAAGTTCTTCTTCAATTTAAAAAAAAAAAAAAAAAAGAAAGCTTAAAAATTACATGCAGTGATAGATCCAGTTTCTAAGCTCTCTAGCTTTGGTAATTTATAAATTATTACACAGCATGGCAAGAGCCTTGTATGTTTAATTTTATAGGTTATGAAAAAGTAAATATTTGTCCAACTATAAATGCAGCCATTTTTATTAAGCCAGGTGAATATAACTGTTGCAGCATTGTCATGGATAAAGTTATGCAAACGTTTTCTGCCAGCTCTGAGTATCATGATAACATATACACTATTTCCAAGAGCTGAGAGCGCTGGTTTCTGAGCTGCTTTGATTTCAACAACGTCTACTCAGCTCGCCCAGCATGAATATTTATTTGCTTCCTACTGGCAGGCAAATTGCCTACAGGCTTTACCATTTGTGGTTGTTCTGGGTCTTTTCACAGTATAAACGTGAATTAGATAATAGAAATTTAAAGTGTTGAAAAGAAGACCTGGGTCTTTATCTTTCACAGTTATTGTTGGTCTGTCCCCTTCTCCATTGTAGGGTGACCAAGGACAGGCTGGGCCTCCAGGCCCTCCAGGACCTCCAGGCCCACGAGGGCCTCCTGGGGACACAGGGAAAGATGGCCCCCGCGGAATGCCAGGAGTGCCTGTGAGTTGCTTTTTGGATCAGTTGTTCTCACAGGTTTTGCTTCCTTTAAAGCGCTGAGAATTGGGTTGGAGTTGGGGACGGGGGTGGCAGAGGTCAAGTGAGCGGAGTGGGTTGAAGGAAGTGGGATGATAGGAAAGTCCCCGAGCAGAGAGGGTACTGTCAGCTGGAATCTGCTTTACCACTCAACCCTCGGGGCACCCACGCAAACCACAGCGAGACGCCTGGAGACAGCAACTGACCTGGTCTTCAGGTAAGCCTCAAGAAGTCTGCGAGTGGAGACGCCCGATCTCACTTGTGTCCTGACTGCCATAGAGTACCTCAATGCCTTTGGCTGAAACGGAAGACTAGCTTGAAAAACTAGGTGGGAGATTGATAACATTTTACAAAGGATCAAAATAGAGACAATAAAGTCCTATGCAATTTATGGAAAGTAAAAGAGGTAAATCTTCCTAATATTTATCCCTTGCAAGTAACTTGACCCCCCCAATCACTAATAAAATAGTGAAATTAATGGTTAAAACATCAGTGGTTATGGTTGGAATATCGTTTGTCCTTTGTATGTGAAGCTTATTAATAGAAATGACTTAACAGCGATCTCAACACTTAGATCTAAGTACTAATTTACTTAGTACTTAGCTACTAAGATTGGTCAAGTGTCAATAATAGAGTAGCAGCACAGGGCACTAGATAAATGGTTTGGTTGGGTAGAGACAGCTCAGCAATTTAAAGAAATACATGGAAAAGGTCAAAAATTTGTACACTTATGACTTCAGGACGTGAAATTCAGGTTTATTGCTGAATTAAATTGTTTATTTAACGTATTGATTTAACTTAAATTATTTTCATCAGTGTTTTTGTAGTACAAAAGTAATAATAAAATATTTATCCACAAAGTAGAAAAATTTGAAAATAAAGGCAACCAAAAAAGAAAAAACAAATCAGCCATAGTCATTAATGTTTTGGTAGATTTCATTTTTATATGTATATATTTATGTAATTTTTGAGTGACTCTTTTTTTTAAGACTATAAGGTACTTTAAAACTTTGCTGGGACAACCTTCTTATAAGCCTCATACCCCTCACCAAAAGTTGCTATAATTTGTCATATGAAATAAGGAATTGACTTTCAGCGTAATATGCTGGTTGTTAGAACTGCCTTCACTGGACCATCAGAGGTAGTGGTTTCATCCTAAAAGTGTCTTCTAATGTCTCACCTTTTCTTGGGATGAAACCCCAAAAGATAGAGAACCCATAGCTGCTTTACAGTATAAACACCCCTACTCTTTTTATTTAGAATACCTTCTTGGCATAATTCTTAAATCTCTGCTGTAATATAGATTCGTTGTATTAAATCCTAAAACGTTTATAAAATGCATTTGAAGAAAGAACGTCAGCGCTCTTTAAATGACATTGTATTTGCATTCCTTTCTTTAGCCTAAAAAGTATATATTTGACATTCAAGATCCCTAGTGGATATTGTGAAAAAGAAAAAAAGAAGATTGAAATTGGTTTTTACTGTTTACAGCATTAATAAAATTATCATTATTCTTTTTTAAGGGTGAACCAGGGAAACCGGGAGAACAAGGCTTGATGGCAAGTATCTGAATTTATCTTTTTCGATACTGAAAAGAATGAAAAGACAAGTTACTCAAAACTGTGGTCAAGACTGTGTGTAACAAGTGTGCCTGTTTTGTGATCTGTAACAAAGAGTGAGAATTAGTAAAAGTTAAAAAGTGATAGGGATAACTGAATCACTGTGCTGTACCCCTGAAGCTAAGACAACATTGTAAATGAACTATACTTCAATTTTTTTTAATGGTAAAAAAAAAAAAAAAATGTATTCCTTTAAAACGAACAACCAAAAAAGAAGTGATAGGGCCTGTCCATCACATGCTAAGGATCACATGACAACACACATGCAGAACTGATACAGGAGGAAAAAAGAGGGAGATTCCAGGTGAAGCAAGTGACAAAGGATGCTGAGGAAGACTCTGTTATAAGAGATTAAATTCAGGGATGTGCCTATTAGCTTCAACAGAAATGAGATTTCAGAGGAACCAGGTGTCACTACCTGTGAACTAGTAGAGCAAACCTTCGACAGTGATTCCAGAGGTTTTTCTTTTGCCGAAGGGAGAGAACAGTTGTGCCTTCTTGATCCCTGAAACTGTTAATAAAACGGTAAGTTAGTGGTTAAAATGTCAGCAGTTATGGTTTGAATATCATTTGTCCTTCCACCCAGAGAGAAACAGTGGTGTGTTCCTGATCTCTGTCATTAAAAAAGATCATGAAATGATTCCTCTTGGACTTGCCCGTAAACACGCAGGTCCCAGCTCCTCAAGTTTGTTTATGCTTTGCCAGTGAAAGAGAAGTTAGGGCAGCCTGCTGAGCCCCAAAGAGTAGAATTCCTTCAACCTACCTCTCCCTGTCACTTCCTCCCTGTCTCTGGAGCTACCTTCCTGACCTACTTTGTGACACGAACAATATTGGGGAACACAGGATGACGCTCTAATAACTCAAATTCCAGAGGACAGCTATGTCTCACACTTGCCCTGGATGCAGTGATGACGATCTACTTGATCATGTCCATTTCACACGATGTGTGGCATGCAGCCTGCAGGTGCTCAGGATATAAAATGTATTTAAAAAAAAATAGAAGCTAGGTCTTAGTGAAACGAATGCACAGGAACACGCTAGTTGGTCAAGAATTAAAACAAATGTGTGCATGGGCTAAAGGTCAAAGGCTTCTCCCTGCACAGGATGCCTTCAACAGCCCTCCTGGGGAGACACTCAGCAAGCTGTAGTCCTAGCTGTCATGTAGCTGCCTTCAAAACATCACTGGTGAAATGGAAGCATCCTGGGACCACACCTGACCCACTGCCTGGAAATTCTCTGTTTCTGACCTACAGTATCAAGATAGATATTTGATACAGACAATCAGGCCGGGAGTACTATAATGGATTCTTTTTAAAAAGAATAAAATGAAAGAAAAACAACAACAACACAAGACCATATGTGAAAATTAAATAAAACATCTGTCATCCGTGGTAACTTTGCATACAAGGGCAGCATTAGCTCTCCAGGTTATAGGATCAGAGGGGGTGAAGAGTTTTTGGAAAACTACCATATAAATTTTGAAATTGCTTTATGCAATTGAATGCACCTGTAATTTCTATCGTGGATAACGGTCAAAACATATTCCTCCCATACACTCTTACGTCCAAGGCTACTTAGGATTCTTAGGAGCCATTGTTTGTCCCCAGATGTGCAGAGCCTATGATTTTTATCATTGCCGCAGGCTTTCTACCCTGATGCCCATTTGCAGCATCACAGCAGTGTTCTAAAATAAAAATGGATGTTTAAAAAATTATAATCTTCCTTAAATTCATATACAAGCTCTAGAATACACGGTGTGAATAACAAATTAGTCCCATTTCCCTACCACTCCTAGCTTAATGTCATTAAATATAAATGTTCCACCTAGTCCTAAATGAATTATGTCATTGTCTTAGTTTGCTCTGATTTCCCATTTCATATAACAACTTTTCAGATAAAGATGATCCTGGGTGTTTTTCTCTGAACCTCTCTTCTCTCTTTAAACTCTTCAGATACAGTTCATATTCTCATTTCAAAAAATGAAGCTGAGAAACTCAGTTGAAATCACAAATGTTCAAAGGATATGTCTAATGTAGTGATCTTCTAAAGTACAGCATTGTACTGTTCTTAAAGATGTAAAATTCATTTCTAAAAGAAAACTTGTATAATATATATTTAATAAGTAGACAAATAAGTATATATCTCAGTGAATTTTCACAGTGAACATAGCTGTGCAACCACAAACCAGATCAAGAAGTAGAAGGTTATCATATCCTAGAAACCCCCTTTACCCACCCCCCATCACCATCTCCCTCTTCTGCCAACACAGATTAATTTTGCCTGTGTTTGAATTTCATATTACTAGAATCATACAATATGTAACTTCTGTGTCTGGCTTCTTTCATCCAACAGTATATTTGTGAGATCATCCACCTCTGTTTTAATAGCCTTCACAGCTGGTTTAAAAAAAAAAATTAAGAGGAAGAACCTTACTTCCTTGACTACCCTGTTAAAACTACATCACTCAAATAGCAGTAAATGAATGGTCTGTCTGTCTGACCTTGGGCAAGTCACTTAACCTCTCAATTTTTCATCTGTAAAGAAAGGAAAATCATGCCCTCTCTGCCTCCCCTATAAGGTTGCCAAAGACAAGTGCAATGAATTAGGAGAAAACCCTTTAAAATATATAATGAAGAATTGTATGAGTATGTTATTATTACTATCACTCAGTTGTTCCCTCTACAGTAAATTACAGGTGAGCATGGATTTATATAACAGATGTATTCCTGTAAAGTTCTATATGAATCAGATTTTCATAAATCAACATAGCTTAAATGTGCTGGGAAATTTTGCTATTTAAAGCAATCCCATTCAGAGTCTTTTCATAAAGCAATACAATCCCCTAATTCCTCTTCCCAGCAAAATGAATTTTTACATATTTGCTTAAAGTGAAATATTTCTATTATTTTTAAAAGTATCATTTAAAAAAAATCACTATGGTTACTAACTTAAATAGCACCTGTGTATTTTAACCCATCTCAAAGAGAGAAGATACCGGAAATATAATAGCAGCTTTCATGCGGAGAAAAATTTTCTTTTTCCTTTCAAATATTATACATATGTGTGCATATGTGGGTGTGTGTGTTTTGACTCAAAGTCTGGTAGAAAGAAAAGTACATATTACTAGTAATTCTGGCCTCAGAACAATTTAGGAGTGTATGACTATCGTCTGTGATCCTTTTTACTGATCTATAAAATGTAGGCAATATTCCTATTCCACCTATATCACTGGAATATGGTGAGAAGCAAGTGAAATAATAAAAATATGAAAATGCTTTATGGAACACAGACTTCCATAAATGAGAAGTATTGCTGTTAAGACAAAAATGTCAAATGACATAACATGGCATACAGAAAGACCACTCTATGAGACATAAGGGCTAACGACAGTGTGACTATAGCTGTCAATTAAATTAGAGTGTGTCAAATACTGTGATTGATAATGCAACTTATTCCTTTTGTCCTGTTTGTTGCCATCATTGTGTTTGGCCTTCTCCTATATATCACATCTTCTTACCTCATCACCTTTTCATAACACACCCCTTCCCTTCCACCAGCTCAGACAAGGGAAGATAATATATACCACCACTCTCATCTTTTCCACAGTACGCAAAACCCACTACCTCTGTTGGTTTGCGCCATGGAGGAGTGTTTGCTTACGTGAGGATCTTGAGAGGCACTAGAGAATTTTTTAAAATGTAAAATGTCTCTAATGATGAAATGAAAAAACTAGGAATGGTCTAAAATTAGCTCTTTCAAAACTGTTTATGAGTGTGTCAGGTGGGGAATTCGTTTTCATAATCCACGCTATATATTTTATATCGCAAAAATAATCATCTGAAGATTAACAGCATCTCCAATAGAATAAAAAAGAAGTCCTGCCTCTCAAGCAGTTCCACATTTATTTAACCCTGCTGTGCACCTATTCCATAAACAAGACCTTCAGGTTTTGCGAGAAGTTCTAGAGGAGATTTTAAAAGGCAGAGTCATGAGCTAAAACGAACTGGACTCCATCTAAATAAGGAGAGAATCTCTCTGGCTTATAAAATTAGACTCAAGAATCAAACCAAGAACTGACCACAGCTGGAAATGCTAAAGCTCTGAACCCCGGCACAAACGGTCTTTATTTTTCAGTTCTTCAGGAGGTTAAATAGTTGTTAGAATAGTATTTTTGAAAGTGTCTTTCCTTTTGATATCCTTACTGTTTCTTTCTTTGACAAATATAGTAGTTCTCAAAAACATAAAAGACAAATGATGTATATTCAATATACCAACTAGTCCCAGTTTCCTGCAAATTATTTTTTTGTCCAAAGTGTATATAATCAAGGTTTCATAGACCATATCACTTTCCCTACACTGAAACCCTTCCTTCCTCTCCTGCCCCCCAAATATGTGCAAACTCCATAGCGTATCTATTCATCTCTTTCTGAATTATAAGAGTACTTCAAATGTCATTCGTTGGGCCCTGGTGGTGTCTGAGAGTTCAAAACTCAGAAAAGTTTTCCTGTTATTGTTCCTTAAAGCGAAATTTGGATTGTATCCAAAGAAGTTATAGATACTTTTTAGTTTATTTTGATTTTGCCTGCAAACACATTTAATACATTTGTGTCAAGTGAATATAATGTAGTTTATGGTAGCTAATAACATAAGCATAGATAATTGCTTCTGCTTCATTTAAAATAAAATTGAATTAACCAATATGTGAAGATTTACTTTAAACATATTTAGTTATAATGCACTGCTATCCCACAGATTTGATAAAACTTATCATTTTACTTAATTGTACTTTGCTGTCTCAACCGTATTGAACAGCAGGGTGGCAGACATCGGACACAGTAGCAGGCTTCTCTTCGTGATTTTAATCTGGTGAGGCAAACAAACCTTCAAATCACAAATAACCAAAATGACCAAAATCACCTTAGGATATTTAGTTATTAGACTAGACATTAGCGATGAAATCTTTCTTGGTGAAACTGCATTACTTCAGTTGTGCACGCTACACTGCCTGCCGGGGTGCCTTAGCAACTGTTCTACTGCTTTATTATTCTCACTTAATCTGATTGTCCATGAAGTACATGTAAATGCCACGCCGACAGCGTCCTTCCAACCCACCAGAGCCTGTAATACTTGGTTTTCCAAATGGGCCGAGGCCTGCTCCCCGGCTCTCCCACGGGTACCTAATATCCGCATCTCTATGAGACTGAAGCTCTCATGTGTAGACATTTGGGATGCTCACAGGATCAGACTCCATCCACGTGCCTCAAAATACCCACCTCTTTGCCCCGTCCTCCAGTTTATTGTAGTGCACACCAGTGGTGTGGTTCACCTGCAGAAGAACAGACCTGGGAGAGAGACAATTCACAGTCCTTGAAGGGAGCTCCAGTCATTGGGGCAGAGAATCCCAAGGTCCCAGGAACCCGAAGTACAGTCTAAGGTCAGGAGGTGGGCTACCACAGGAGGAGGTGTGCAGTCAGGGAAGAGACCTCTAAAGTGTGGACCCTAACACAGGAGCCCTCTTGCCCAGGGCTAAGGGCAGTACTGGGGCCATGTGTCTGAATGGACTCAAAAAAATAGACTTCTGCTCTGGTCACCTCCTTCGAGAAAACTTCACACACACTTCCTCATTCACAGACATTCACACTCCCCCAAGCTAAGTTAGAAGCTGCCTTCTCCCCTCCTCCACAGCATCTATCACATCACAAAATAATTGTGTCTGGTGTTTAGTGTATTCAATAAACTGAATGACTGAATAATATGAATCAATGAATCGATAAATCAGGTACTCATGCAAGGAAATCCTGTTTATATTTTTCTCTCATCCAATATCATCGCATGCCAGGAGTAGGATTAAGCAGGCTAAATCCAACAGAAAACTACTTTTTCTTCTGCATCTTCATATCTTCATTCATGTATTATAGATAATTTGAAGTATATGTGTGTTCATGAATATGCACGGTGTGATTTTCATGAGGGACTGATTTTCATGAGGGAAGGTAACTGTAGCGATTTTTAGTCACACTCTGTGACTGTTTTTTAACTAGAGTGTAAATGATCTAGAAGAAATCTTAGGAATCATCTAGTTAATCACTTCACAGATAAAGAAACAGCATCAGAGTGAACAAATAACTTGACCAAGCTCATAGAGTAGTCTGTGGCAGAACTAGGATAGAATCCAGTTCACCCGATTGTCGTCTTACGCATTTTACAGTGTAGATCTGCTAGGTCTACACTTTCCAATATAGTAGCCGCTAGCCACATGTGGCCATTTAAACTGAAATTAAATAAAATTTAAAATCCAGTTTCTAAAAGTGGCGCTAGCCACATTTCAGGTGCTCAGTAGTCGCATGTGGTTACTGGCTGCCTACTGGATTGGGCAATAGAGACTATTTCCACTGTTCCAGAAAGTTCTGTTGGGTAAGGCTGGTCTAGATAGAAAACAGATCTGGACAGTAGATGAGTACATATTAGAGTTCTAAATTTAAGTCTTCCTTCTGCTGGTCGTAGGATATTTAAATTTTAGCAGTTAGTGTTTCTTAGCATTGTTGATTTAAAATAGCAAAAGCACTTGCACTTTACTCAGTAGAAATATTTTTTACTGAGCATAGTGTAGGGTGATAGGCCTTCATGAACCATAAATTTGTTTCCTTTATGGTACACTAGGGAAGTATGCTTAATCACAGAGGGCAGAGGAAGCCTGTTAATTTTTCTTTCTTTACGGGTCATTTCCATTTTGGATGCAGCAAGGAGAAACAGTTTATTAAATATTTAGAAGGGATGGAATGAGCTAATTTAAGACTTGGATATTTGGTAAGAGGTGATAGAATCTCTGTTTGTGGACCTAATCAGAGCATAGATTCTCTAATACCTAGATCTGTCTTTCATCTGCTGGTGGTAGTTAATATCCAATATTTAGTCTTGGGTCCTGGTTTCCTCAAGTGGTGAGAAAAATGTTTGGCTTCTTTAATTTCCTGAGCGTTTAAGAGACCTCCAATAAAGAGGTCAGAGCTTCATGATTTGGGGAAACACCAATAAATGAATCATCCAGGTTTAATATTTTCCCCAAAAAGTCAGCACATGAGGTAGAGAAGTCAAAAAGAATGTATTCTTTTAAAAAATTAATGACTGCATTTAAAACTTTTCATCAAATATTCATGAATTAATATAATAACATGTCATCGTATTGATAGGCTCTGAAGGAGACCTGTTTTAGAGGAACTTCTTCAAATAATAGAAATTATGGAATGATATTATTGAAACAGAAGAAAATCCCAGATACTTAAACAGAAACAACTGCCTCAAACCTGAGAACTTTAAGGAGGAAAATAGAATGACGTCTAACTTCCCATAAGAAGAGCTTGTCTATGTATCTTCTAAATAGATGATGTTGGATGATTCACCCTAGTATTTTGATTCCATTAGGTACTACTGTGATGTAACCATTTTATTTCAAAATATCATTATTTATATAGACTAGAAAAGTTTTGCTTTATATCTTTTTCAATTTGATTAAAAGTTTTAGATGGCCATCTTAAAAAAAAACAGAACACTGAGAACTCTTTCCAGTGATTAGAAGTAAGATAGCTAGAGTTGCAAAACAATGGAGGAAATTCGGTAAATGGAATTTAATAATTTTCATATTTATTAATTCATTGTTTCAGTGTAGTCAATAATGATTTATTTGCTAGGCACTGCTATGTAGGTGCTGAGGATGTAAAATATATGGCCCAAAGAATTTGCTGCCTAGTCAAGTAGATTTGATAAATATGTAAATATATTAAAATACAGCCAGTTAAAATGTGCTAGAGAAACACAGAGGGCAAAAACAAGCTCTGCCTGGGTGCATTGGAGAAGGTTCACAAAGGAAGTGAGTTATGGCTGCTGAGCCTCGAAGAATGATTAAGACCTTTACATGAAGGCTAATGGGAAACTGCTTGGGAAAGATGATTCAATGTGACTGAAGACAGAGTCCATGGAGGACTTGAAACAAGAGATGAGGCTCTCCTATCTCAGCTCTGTCCTGCTCTTTTCTTGTTTATGCTACGTTCCTTCATACCCAGTTCAGCTAAATCATTGGCTTTTACGCTGAAAACATATCAGCACACTCTCTTACATTCTAAACATTTCCCAAAAGTTTCTCGTTTGGCATTTCCACACACTTAAGCTATGGAGTCTGAATCTTGTAAAACATCATTTGAATTATACTCCAGACTCACGTATAATAGTGGCTAGAGTTTATGTTTCTTGACCCTCCCTCATCAAACATCCAAGGAGAACGTGGAATTTTATATAAGTACATCTTAAATGAATCCTTCTTAAGTAAGACAAATTTCCATTATTTATTTCAAATTTCCTCTTACCCTTTATAAACCAAGTTGTATTTTCTGATCTTGTGACCAGGTTAGTAGCTTTCAAAAGGTTATAATTAAAGTCTGCTGCACCAAACCCTTGAGAAAGTCTGATACTAACATTTTATGACTCCAATAAGTTAGATTATACGTGTTATCATTTTTCCCCGTGGGAACAGACTTTAAAAAGTATTTTCTTCATTTTACCTAACTTTTATTAAATCTTGGAAAAATTCTTAACTCAAAAAGCAAATAATTTTAAATGGCTTAATAGATTGGGGCTTTTATTCTCCCCTTCACAGATGGACCACCTCTTTTTTGTTCCCTGCGTTTTTTATTACAGAAGCTGGTTGTATATTCTTGCATCCAGAAATGACCAGCAGCTTTTAGAGCTTTGAATTTTACTGTTAGCCATCAGGGACAGAACAGGAACTATGTCCGCCCCCTGCTCACACAGAACATCATTTCCTAATAGCAGGCAACCAGAACTTGCCTTAAAACACCTCCCAAGAGACATCCTAGAGCACATCATTTAGAAACTCTGCATTCTGTTTAAGTAATTAATACCTCAATCAAATTTCTGCTAACATCAGTAGTCAGAAAAATTCATTAATTTTTTTTCCATTCCATGATCTATCAAACAAAAGCTTTTTAATTAAAAATGTTATTTTTACAAGCTGGAAAGTGCAGCCAATGCATAATGGTTATAGAAACATCCATTTCTTAACTGCCTGCTTTGAAGATTAACATGGGTTGATAATTCTACTTACTGTTTGCATGATGGCTTTTGATATGCATTAGAGACCTTAGACCTGCATCCACATCCGTGACACTCTCCGTGTCAATGAGACCATGTAATCAAGATGATTTTTGCTTTGCCGTTTTAATATAGAAGCCATGAATTGAATTCCTCCACTCACTCTTGCACTTAGAGGTAATCTAGAGGCTGTAAGAATAGGCCAGGGACTTCCCTGGTGGTGCAGTGGTTAAGAATCCGCCTGCCAATGCAGGGGACACAGGTTTGATCCCTGGTCTGGAAGATCCCACATGCCGTGGAGCAACCAAGCCCGCGTGCCACAACTACTGAAGCCCATGTGCCATAACTACTGAAGCCCGCACGCCTAGAGCCGGTGCTCCGCAACAAGAGAAGCCACCGCAATGAGAAGCCCGTGCAGCTTCTGTGTATGATAAAAGACATGTAGAGTGAAGAAAGAAGTAACCTGACAATCACAACATTGTTGGTAAATTCTGGGAAAGAAGTGCTGTCATAGGGGTGCTTTGGAAAACAAAAGAAGGCGACCTAGCCCTAAGGGTGGAGGCACTGAGCCCTGAAATATGGAATGAGTGGAAGAGACAGGACCAGAGAGAAGAAGCCCATTAAAGGAACAGACAACCAGAGGTGCAGAGGTGTAGAGATGAGGAAGCATGGCTTATGTGGCAAACTACAACTGTTACAAAAGCTTGAACTTTTCTCTCAAAATCCATGGAAAGCCATGGAAGGATTTTTCAGCTGAGGCAAGGTAGAAACCAGTAAGCCTTTTAGAAAGCTCCCTCGGGCAGCACTGTGTAGAAAGGGTTGAAGAAGACTGAAAACACAGTGGCTTTTAGATGCGTGTCACAGTAGCTTAGGTGAGAGAGAAGCGGGTTGAACAAGAGCATGGTAATGCAGCTGAAGAAGAGGACAGACTGGAGAATGTTCCTGAGTAAGTATAGTACCTGGTGCACCCGGAGGCGGAGGAATAAACGATCACTCTCAGGCCCGAGTAACGCGCTTTTAGTAAAGGCAATCACCAAATGGGAACTATAGTATTTCTTTAACTTACTTGACTGCCATATTCTACATAATATTTTCCATAATCTTTAAAAATGGAATCTAGTGGGAGTGGGGAAAACAGGAAAGAAAATCAGTGCACTGTGTAATTTCCTACCTGTTTAGAACTTTTAAGTTTTCATAGCTCTCCATAGTCTTTTCTGAAAGACCATGAAAATTAGGTGTAAACATTTATCTGCAGATAAGTGATGTCGTTACTCCACACTTAGAACTTTTCGGTGGCTCATTTGGTTCTTATCTTTTGAATAAGGTTATGTCCATTGTGCAAAATCCTTTAATGAAAAAAGTTAATACATTCTACATCACCCAGAGCCTATACTGAAGTGAGTACATTTTAAGGTTTAAATTATAGTTTAACGCTTCTGGAGTTAAACTTAAAGAAATATAGTTTAACATGTTAAGATTCTGTATATTACACAGTTTCCAATCTTGAGACATATACAAAGAAATGATTACAGAAAATAAAAGAGACCAGATTATTCTCATCTTAATTGGTCGTCTGCAAAGTATATGCAAATATAAAAGTGCCCGCCAAGAAAATACCTAAGAAAGGAGCAATTCATTGATTGATAAAAATGGACTAAAAAGATTGACTCTTTGGTTTGGAAGACTATTTGATTCAAACTTTTTAAGACATGGGGATAACAATAATGGAATTATTTTAGAAATCTTAGAATACTAGAACAACTAGTTTTAATTTTAGGAATAATAAGATACACTAGCTCGACAAGTGAATAATGAATATATGACATTCTTCATCCAAGTCATTATTCAGGCTGAGAATATAAGTAAGTTTAAGAAAGATTAGATAAGTCAGTCAGTGGTTCTATGACATTTACCCATTCCTTTATAAATTTGTATTTGTACTAGAAACTACAAAAGTACTCAAATGTAGACACCTTAACCAACTGGTAGTAGCATACCCTAACTTCAAAATCAGTTTTTGATCAGTGAAGCTTTCATTTGTAAGCTTAAATTTATGACCACAATGTCACAGATATATAATGGGATTATTAATCAGAGAATGCTCAAAAAATATATACATGAGCAAAATATTGATCAAAATAGCTATTTGTGTGTGTGTGTACTTACTCGAATGTATGTCTGTGCCTTATATTCAACATTGCTTTTTCCCAGTTCCTCTCTAAAACAATGACACTATCTTTGGCTTGTTACCACTTTTCCTGCCAGCGAGATCAAAGGAGTATATGCACATTTTTGGTAGCTGAGGATATATCCTTGGCAACATAGTTATGAAAATTTATAAGATATGTATTCACAATTCAAAATTAATATTGTCTTTAAAACTGCTTTTATTTTTGGAGCTTAGCAAAAATGGCCGTAGTTTTCTAACAGTGAGAAAAATAACATATTTATTTTTTATAGCCATCCTTTGACTTTTATTAACTATTGTGTTAAAATATACAACTAATATAATTTCATAGATTTCAGAGTTGTGAGTAATCTTTCTAAATCTCTGACCTACTGTGATCATGCAGCAAAGACCAGATTAGAAAATACCAGATATGTTCATCTCTAGTTAAAACATTTGGTTTAAAATTTGCTCTTATTTTAATCTGAAATATTCCCTTCCAGGGTTATATATCAATGTAATGAAATGCGCAATTTTAGTGAACAATATTTTTTCAAGTGGCAGTTAGGTTTATAGTGGGAAACAAACCTGTTTGCATTGAACATATACATTCTCAGTCTAAACATTGAATTAATGTACTTTTTGTTATATGATTTCCTCTCTAACATCAACATTTTAAAAAGTGGAATACTCTGGAGACACTAGGAAAAATGGAATCATAGGCAATGATAAAACCCAAGTCTTTTCTTCACTCTCAGATCTCCTATCACTACAGCTTCCAAATTCTGCCTTTACTTAGCATTAACATTCACTTCCCAAACAATTTACCCAAGTAAGGAAATGATTACACATGTTTATGTGCTAAGGGGAAGGAACCGGTGCAGAGTGGGCGGCTCTGATACAGATGCAGGGATAATTGATTGAGAAGGAGCCCTGAGGGCGAAGGCAAGGATGGATTCCAGAGTCTACTGGATGCATTTGCCCAGTGGGAGGAGAGCATCTTCCTCCTCTGATATAGTAAGGAGGGCCACATGGGTTTGAGTTGATGAGAGACATGATGTTGGGGGAATTTATGCCTGACAGCCTCTGTTCTTTGCAAAATCTAAGACGGGGAGAATTTTAAATTGAAGGAGTGAGATAAGCGGAGAAAAGGTCAGACCACACAGATAGATGAGATAACAAGCTCATTAAGAAGGTTGAGTAAATTGAAAAGGAACATATATGGCAAAATCTTAACAATTGTTACATATAAGTGATGGATACATGGGTGTACATTATATTACTCTCCCTACCCTTTATTATGTTTTAAATTTTTTGTAATAAAAAGGGAAAAAGAAAAGAATTCACTTTCTTGCATTTCCTAGGCTTGTAGGCCAGTATTAATTTTTTCATATGTCTAACATTCGATGTCCTTGCCTTCAGTGTCACCGAGTCAATAAAACTACATCCTACATTTTAAAAAAGGAATCTATACAGGTGATATTGCACAGTGCACTTTCAGTAACCTAAAGCTGATTATATGAGGAAATTGTTAGTCTTCCTGTGAGGATTACAAAATAATTTATGAGGAACAGATTCTCTGAATGTTCCTAAACGTTGTGTATTTTTAATTAAAAAATTATGCATGACCAATTCTTCCTCTGATTACCACTCTAGTCCTTTTTTTATGTTATAGTCTGAATGTAAGATGCTGATTAACTGAAATGTCACACATTAAAAATAAGCTAGCCGTTAGTTTAATGTAATGGAACAAAGAGCTTCTTACATGGAATGATAGAGTACCTATAACTTTGTTAAAATATACTGAAATTAAAAGTGTTTTTGAAAGAATTGGAAGAAAAGTGCTTAATATTTTTATTTAAAAAGAGACATCAAAAGTCAGAATTACAGCTCTCTTTGTGCTCTTTTCTACCATCCCAAAGCATGCCTCGCTCTAAATAAAGCCAACAGAATTCCAACACTGACTTTGTGGTCAAAAAATTGCTAAATCTCAGAACTGCCACATTTCCATTTTAAATGTAAATATTCCCATTCGTCTTCCTAAATATTATATTTCTTCTCCTCTCCTCCCCTGCCCCAGTGTCACAGTTTATGCAACAGCTGACAGCATCTTTTGTTCCCTTTTCTGGTGCACACTACATGCCACAACTGACCTTGGCATCGCCTAGTTTGTAAACAAGTTTTTGGGCAGGTCAGTTGGCCACATTTCATAAGAGGAAGAATAGAGCAAAACATGCTTCTTTGTAATGCCATTCAATGACTTCCTTTGCAAATCTGCTTCCTGAAGTTTTGCAGATGCAGAAGTCATAGAACGTGTCAGTGTGCTGAGAACCGCGTTGTATTTTAAGTGCTTCTAGTAGCAACATCTCCAGCCTTCTATGTGAGACTGATGTGATAGATTTGCAGGTATCTGAAGAAACAGATGCGCTGGAATGGCAAAGATTCTTTCTGTTTCGTTTTAGTTGAAATCTAGTTGATTTACAATGTTGTGACCCTTTTTTTTAAAGGAAAAAAGCAGAATCCTACTGCATATGCTTAATGTTCTTCAAAAGAGAACAAGAGAGAAGAAAAGACCCATTGTGCACTTCCAACTGAAAATTTTCATTTTCCTTGATGTACAAAACATCACCATATTCAGCATGACAAATATCAATAGAACCTTACAGAATAGGACAGTTTTAATCAGTCATTTAAGTTTAAATGGTTGCAATATTATGTTTATTGAATTGTTTTTCTTTTCCTAGGGTCCTCTGGGGTCTCCAGGACAAAAGGTAGAGTATAAATAATACTGTGAAGGTAATTATACTCCCATCGCCTAATGGCTAGTCAGAGAAGTGAATGGAATTAGCTACTGTAAGTCATGCCAAAGCAGTCTGGTTTGTGCATTCTGCTTTCTAAAAATACAGTCATGTAATGTTAGCCATTAGATTTCTAATCGACTCCATTATAGGAAAGTCAATAAATCCAGAGCAGACTCTTTTTAAGCTGTTTGCCAAACTTGTAGGTTATTGAGGTTTTAATTCAAATCCTTGTAAAACATCATGAGAAAACTTAGAATGTGAAGGGTCATAAGACATTGCAAATTAATTGCATGGTCTTGCACAAATATGTGATTGTTAAATGACTGTTAGACCAGAACAAAGGACATTCTTGTTGCTTGGTGGCTATATTTAAGTGGTCCACTAGTGTCTTCCTTTGCTGAGGTAGCCCAAAAACTGGCTTCCTGACTGTCATTTCAACGTTATCCAGAGCCGTCAGAATTGACCCTTTACATTCTGATGGAGAAGGTCTAGCACTTCTAAAATTACATCAGTACATCAGTAGCAGGTAGATGGCCCTTTGCCAATAAAATATCACTAAGTCCCCATTCCCCATCACACCTCCCACCCCATAAAGATGACAAAAAAGAATATTTAACCTGCAGAAAACTAAAGAAAATAATTGTATTACAACAGGTGGAAAAGTGATTATTCTTTATCTTTGGAATCCATCAAAGTTAGAGATGTTTTATCCCCCAAGCTTGGGCATGTGGCATCTGTTGAAACATAATCCCACAAACCAAGTAAAAGCCAATGCGTTGTGAGACAACTTGTGTATAGGAACAATTTGCTCTTAGCAATAATGTCTCTATTAAGTATGGTGTGAAATTGTAAAGCTACCCTAATCCACATGCGACCAGGATGAAATTACTGCCTCAGGCTTCGGGAAGTCCTTTAATGAGCCACTCAATATAATCACCAAGAAAGCACTAAGGAACTTGCTATCTCAATTTGTTTTGCATGTAATGACTATATTTTTAATAAACTTTATTTTTTAGAGCAGTTTTAGATTTATAATTACTATTTTAATTTTTTTCCATTATTCTTAAAGAAATTTAATATTATACAGCTACTAAGAAAAATCTGTTTTCTAGTGCTAAACAAAAAATAAGCACATCCTATTTAAAAATGGTTTCTACAGAGCCTCAAAGGAAGGTGTGTGAAGGGAAATCACTATTTGAAAACATTTGTTAATGTTTCTGTATCCAGTTAAATGTCAGATTTTCTCAGGTAGTAATTAGCTTTCTGATTCTCAGTTCAACCACCTATGTCCAATCATTGTAATCACCCCAGTGCATGTGTGCACACTTCCAAGTGTGCGTGCACATACACACACACACACACACTTAAGATAATATTTTATGTGTAGAAGTTGTGTTGTTCCTAGCTGGTGTTTACCATTTGCAACATCCTTTCTAGTCTACTTTGGAAGATGTATTCACACTCATGTGGTTTAAACACACTCCCTGAGAGTCTCAGGGAAATGCTTTCAAATACAACAAATTTGAGTTTACAACATGGGTCCCTTATTTGTCTAACTGTGGAGCAAGTGGGTGTTATTTTAATTACCTTTCATTTTATGTTATTTAATTTCATGAAATTCAGGAGTTACTGCTAGGCTTTTTCCATATGAAACTAAGCATATTTAGTTCTCTTTTTTTAATATTTGTTTATTTATTTGGTTGCGCTGGGTCTTAGCTGCAGCAGGTGGGCTCCTTAGTTGTGGCTCCAGGGCTCCTTGGTTGCGGCAGGCAGTCTCCTTAGTTGCAGCATGCAAACTCGTAGTTGCAGCATGCATATGGGATCTAGTTCCCTGACCTGGGATCAAAGCCGGTCTCCCTGCATTGGGAGCGCAGAGTCTTATCCACTGCGCCACCAGGGAAGCCCTGGCAAGTTTAATTCTTTTGTGTGTGTGTGTGTGTTTTTACATATTTATTTATTTGTAACATCTTTATTGGAGTATAATTGCTTTACAATGGTGTGTTAGTTTCTGCTTTATAACAAAGTGAATCAGATATACATATACATATATCCCCATATCTCCTCCCTCTTGCATCTCCCTCCCACCCTCCCTAGGTGGACACAAAGCACCGAGCTGATCTCCCTGTGCCATGTGGCTGCTTCCCACTAGCTATCTATTTTACATTTGGTAGTGTATATATGTGCATGCCATGTTTATTAAAAGCACCCAAATTTAGAGCTATGTGGCCTTCTGATAGCTCTAAATCTCAATTTATGATGTGAATTTCTTTAAAATCATATTAGCATTAAGTAGATATTTACAAACGTGGTTAAATTTAACTTAATGGTTTTTGGAAAAGCTTGATGAATCTGTTTACATTATTGTATATTTGAACACGGTAGATAAGATCTGAAAAACAGCCTCCCAGACATGTTTTTAGCAAAGTAAAGTTATGGCTGACATAACTAATACAATATAAATTTAGAATTGAAATATTTTGTGATTATGATATCAATTTATTTCAATCATGTGTCTCCTCAGGGTTCTGTTGGAGCACCTGGAATTCCAGGGATGAATGGGCAAAAGGTGAGTTCTATAGAATATACTACTCTTGATCATTTGGAGAGGATTAAAATCACAAAGTTTTTCTAGCCAGTAATGTTGGTAATAAGTTTATGTGCTCATAAAAATATTACATATACTTTTGAAATATAGGAATATTATGGGGCAAATGATCAAATTAGTTTAATTTTTAAACTAGTGCATTAACTAGCCAGAAACTCTTAGAAAATTTTCCATTTTATTTTGGCATGTATGAGACACAACTATATGTTTCTCGTAAATATATTTGGAGTACAAAACATGCTGTGTTTAACATTAATTGTGATAAAATGCACTCTGGTTTATTCTTGTCATGGCAGGCTAATATACATTATTTCTTTCATTAACAAAAGTTATTCCTACAGAGGGACCCTATTGGAATCTTGTGAATTCAGAAGCAAGCCGTTTTTACTGTTAAGCAAAATTAGGAGTTAGACTTGCTAAGCTCTTTATTGTACTGTTAATAATGAAGGGAAAAAATGTAAGGAAAATGAACCCACAGCTCTGCATAGACATATCTATGTGCCTGTGTACATTTATTCCTGCAACATACTTGCATCTGGACAAAGCAGCTAGCTGTATCCCACAGGTGGATCTGATATTCTGTGCTCCTCAACACTGCTGAGTTTCTCTTCAATCTGGAACTTCTGCAGAGACCAGGAAAGCCATTGTGGTGGCTACCAAAGCCGCTATCTGGGCCCATCTACCAGGAGCCAAAGAGCTGAGCTAGGGACTTTCCTGTCTCCCTCGGAGCTTTTGGACTGGCCCTTTGAAATCCTGTGGCTCATCAGCTTGTCTTCCCAGAGGACTTTAAATCCATGCACTCTGAATTGAGTTCTGAAATCATAAGGAGCCCAACCCTTACAGACGTCCTTGTGACCTCTCCCATGTTGTCCACATTTTCTTCTCCAATGAGACATAAACAGTAACAATTTAAAACCTACTGAGTGGCTAAGAACATGGGTCTGCCACTTAGAGACTGTGTGAATTTTGGCAAAGTCCTTGAATTCTCTGGCCTCAGTTTCCTCATTTGTAAAAGGGAGACGGTAGCAATTCCTACCTAATAAGGTTAATGTGAGGCTTAATGAGGAAATAGACATAAAGCCCTTATGACCATGTTTGATATTACTATTAAACTTCTCCTTCATCTCATTTTAGTGAAATTCTGGAAATTTGATTGACCTACGTTTTTGGTTTTTATAATTTTTATTTATTTTTGGCTGCGTTGGGTCTTCGTTGCTGCCCGCAGGCTTTCTCTAGTTGCGGTGAGCGGGGGCTACTCTTTGTTGTGGTGCGCGGGCTTCTCATTGCGGTGACTTCTCTTGTGGCAGAGCACGGGCTCTAGGCGCGCGGGCTCAGTAGTTGTGGCACACAGGCTTTTTTGTTCTGCAGTGTGGGATCTTCCTAGACCAGGGCTCGAACCCGTGTCCCCTGCATTGGCAGGTGGATTCTTAACCACTGCGCCACCAGGGAAGTCCCTTGACCTATGTTTTAAGAGACTCTCTTTTTCCAGAATTTCTCGATTCCCAAGTGAAATTAGTGTTGTCAACCAAATCTTATGGTAGCCTGTGGTCCCCAAATCAAATATGGGCTCTCATCAGTAGTTAAATGCCCATGTCACAGCCCTATTTTCCACTTGGTAAAATGTATATCCATTTGCTTCACAAATCCTGGTAAAGACAGAAGATTAACTTTCTGTTTAGAATATTGCAGCTTACGGAGGGAAACATAAGCAAAAATTTGAAAGTGTGTTCATTCTATGAAGAATTTGAAAATTGTGTAACTCAAGATAATATTTAGAAAGGACAAAATAGGCATATAACATAAATGCTGTTTTTAACATTGGGTGAAAAACAAAACTTGTATGCCTAAGGTTAATGTTTTGCTTTCTCTTTGTTTCTTTTCTTTTTCCAACTTTGAGACAATCGTGAAAATTCATAGAAACCTTTAGCCTGAAACAAAACAACTTTAAAACTGTCACATATATGCTTATGAAGACTGCATATTCTTTATTTTTGCAAAGGAAATATGCAATTTCCTTAGCAAGAGAAAGGAATGTGACATTTTCTTGTCCTACTCACCAAGTTTAACTTATATTTCAAGGAAATACACAGTTAATATTTGCAGTTTTATGTCTTGTTATACATCTTTATAGCATTTTTAAAGTGTTTTCTGTAAAACCTAGGGAAGCTAAATGATTTCATACTTTTATGAAGGTATCAGCAAAGTGTAGTTCAAGATTTTTTTTTCCTACTCCATAGAACTTAACTAAAACTTTGTGTTAATCCTAGCCATTATCTAACATTTGTAATACTTGTTACATCATCTTTAGGACAATAAGGTGCAAAAACATGAGTCCACTGAAAAAGCAGATCATTTAGACAGTAAAAACAAAGTTGAAAGTGGAGTAATAATTCTATACTTAAACCTATGAAATGTATCTTGGTTCTCTAGAATTTATTTTCCAGAAAGAGAGCTTACAATGACATTAATCATTTTTTAAAGCACCTCGATGTCCTTAAACTGTCATAAGAAAAAAAATTTTTTGCACATCACAATTTCACTTTTTCCAAAGAAGTACTTCTGATGCTTAGAAGATCATTTTCAAGTAATGGTTAAGGATCAATATGATTTCTAAGCCATCAGGAACATGGCAAATAACAACTAGAAAATCAAAAGATTTCTCTCTTGTAAAAACAAAGAAACTGGTTTAAGCAAATATTTTGTTAGTCTACCCCTAAAATATTTCCCATCCGTTCAGGTTGACAAAATTGGTGATTGGCTTTGGCCAATAACTTGATGATGACATTTTTTTTTACATTATTTTTCTTTAAATTTTGGTCAACTTGATTGCTAATCTGAATATTTCTTATTTGTGTAATGGTCCTCCAGTTCTTCAGATCGTACTGGGAAAAAAGACTTACATAAGCAGTAACGTGGCATTCAACTCCAATCTAGCCCCTTCTGGCATCACAATCTATCAAGGGCTACTAAGCACCCTTCTCTGAAAAGTGGGAGGTGGTGTGGTATGTGGTCCTTGCAGTCCGAGAGAGAAGCCTTCAAGTCCTTGTCCTTCTTTGAGCAGGTTACTTAAATGTTTCTAAGGCTCCAGTGTAACATATTAATATAGACTTTGCAGTATTAACTAGATAATGTATCTAAGTGAACATAATGTAGTAGGGGCTCAATAAATATTATCAAGTATCTGTAGTACTATCACACTTCAAGAATTTCAACAAATGAGCCCTAGGCTTACCCTCAAGAAGGAAGTGAAGCCAGTTGAATTTATGATGGGAAGAAAATGTAGATGCAAAGTCACACATGAAGGTAAAATATTTCTGTCTCCCCTGACTCTTTCTTCACTGATGCACCCCATTCCCAGTAGTTGGAATACAAATACTATAGATAAGGGAAAGAGAAAGAGGAAGACACATCTCACATTATTTCGAAGCTCAGTCACTGGTGTGGGGTCGTGTAGGAGCGCTGACCTGGAGTTGAGATATTCTGTGCTCTTCCACTTTGAAAGTTCCTCTTCCTCTCTAGGCTCCAGGCGGCTCCATTTGCAGAATGAGAGAAGGGGCTGTACTAATTTATTTCTAAGTCTCTAAGAGATACTGTGCATCCACAAAAAGTCACCCAAGTCTCTTTTCCAATTCAACCAGCTTCTAGCATCGTCTGTCTCCAGTTCTGAAAGCAGTTGTTTCCATAATTTGGACTTCTTCCCAATAGCCAAAGCAGTTAGGGTAAATGTAATGCTAGGTCTCACCTGAAAAAGTAAACTGTTGCCTTCTTTGCTTCTGGCTAATTGCACTGGGCACAAAAATTTCTGTAATTCTCATGAACAGATCTTGTTGGTTCAGAGATATTATAAACCTTTTATTTGTGCCCCTTCATTCATTCTCTCTCTCTCTCTCTCTCTGTCACACACACACACACACACACACACATGCATATATGAAGAGATGTATATCTGAATATTTGTCAATTAAACCCTACTTAGATACTGGAGAAGTGGGCTTTAAAATTATTTTGTGGTAGAAGCATTTTTTAGACTAAAGAACCCTTTGACAAAATAAATTGCTGTCTGTAATTTTTGTTTCTCTATATATTTATATATGTATTATGTATATAATTTGTGTTTGTATACATATTTATATATTATATATATTTAAATATATATAGATATATATATATCTATATATCAACTCTTAATAGGTGTTATTAGAACACTGCTTTTTTTCTACTCTTTTCACATTTTCACTTTAATTGGCATACATAAGAATAAATCATCATTATGACAATATATTTGAATAGCAAGCAGTGCCCAGCACTGTGCAAATGCCATAGGAGAAAAGATCTGGGGGTAATGATAGGGCACATTAAAGGTCTACTTTGTGCAGCTGTCACATCCTTGTCTCTGTTACCATAAAATTAATGTTAAAGAGTTTCAGGATTAAAAGCAAATTATTTTGTCTAAGCAAGCTAGAATTTTTCTGAGGATCCAGAGTCATAGTTTTGCTTCCAAAGCAAAAGATAAATATCACATGATCTTGTTTCATGTATTTTTCAAATACTTTCTATAGTTTATTATATTTAAAACTTCAAAATACAATATAAATAAAATATTGATATTAGTGTATCATCTTGAATCTATCCCAGATAGCTGTATGATTTTTAAGTAACATTAAAATTTAATTAGTTTATAGCTATGGTATTAAGAGTTCCTTTTCATCTCTTATCCATGAGTCTCACAGTTCTCCACTGACATTAATCCTCACAGCATACTTCTAATGGCATTTTTATTGTAAATGTATTTAGAGAACAGATAAATGGAAGCTCTCAGACTTCCAAAGGTCAAGCTGTTGATTCAAGTCTATACAGTGAGCTATGTACAACGAACTCAAAATTTTTTATCCCTTATTCACTTTCTGTAACCACTAAATGAACTCTCTTCTTTTGCTACCTTTGACTTTATCATTAAAATGTCTGAATTAAATTCCTGAAGGATTTAAGTATGTTGTAGTTCTGATTATATCCTGACTAGGTAGCATAAATTTACCCAGTGATCTATTACCCGATATATTTATAACTTTCCAATTTTAGACTTTAAGAAAAGATATAGCGAGTAAATGAAGTGATTGATGCTTGATTCCAGATTAATTAATAGTTTAGGGAAATTGTCTTACAGCAATTTAATACTTTGCAGATTAAAGTTGAGAGTTAAATTATTTTTATTAATTTTTCTGCCTTTTGAAGTTAGTGACTATGTGCATTAGAATTCTAAGAATACATGACTGTGTTTTCTCTGGTAACTATGATAATAGGATGCTTTCTATCTTCTTGAAGAAACATCATCACTTTCCTATTACAGGATATTTCTCTTTTTTCCAATTTTATTGAAATATAATTGGCATATATCACTGTATGATTTTTAGGTATATAGCATAAAGGTTTGACTTACACATATAGTGATATGACTACCACAATAAGTTTAGTTAACATTCACCATCTCATATAGATAACAATAAAAAGAAATGGAAGAAAAAAAAAAAAAGAAAAAAGTTTCTCCTTATAATGAGAACTCTTAGGATTACTCTCTTAACTTTCATATACATCATATAACAATGGTAACTATAGTTATCATGTTGTACATTACATCTTTAGCATCTTATAATCCGAAGTTTGTACCTTTGGGGAAGGTCACCTTCCTGAAGTGGTCACCTTCTGTCAATTCCTACTCTACCCAAAACCTCCAAGCCCCAACCTCTGGGAACTACAAATCTGATCTCTTTTTCTGTGAGTTTGTTTTTTTGTTGTTTGTGTTTGTTTGTTTGTTTAGATTCCACATAAAGGTGAGATCATAAAGTATTTTTGTCTTTCTCTGTCTGACTTATTTCACTTAACATAATGCCCTAAAGGTCCATCCATATTGTCACAAATGGCAGTATTTCCTCGTTTATTATGGCTGAACAATATTCCATTGTATATGTATATACACCATAACTTCTTTATCCATTCATCTGTGGATGGACACTAGGGTTGTTTCCATGTTTTGGCTATTGTAAGTACTGTTGCTGTGAACATGGGGTGCAGGTATCTTTTTAATTTAGTGTTTTCACTTCCTTTGTATATATTCCCTGAAGTGAAATTGCTGAATCATGTGGTAGTTCTATTTTTAATTCTTTGAGGATCCTCCATACTGTTTTCCATAGTGGATGCACCAATTTACAGTCCCACCAACAGTGCACAAGTGTTCTCTTTTCTCCACATCCTCATGAGCTTTTGTTATCTCGTGTCTTTTTTGTTGATGGCCATTCTGACAGGTGTGATGCGATATCTCATTGTGGTTTTGATTTGCATTTCCCTGATGATTGGTGATGTTGAGCATCTTTTCATGTGCCTGTTGGCAATTCATATACAGGATCTTTCATATAGTAAAATCACATCATCCCTGAGTTCTATACATATATTCTCAGGCATTTTTATATGCGAGCTTACTCTTAAAGGGACTTTTCACTCAATTTTACTTGTTAAATGAAACAAAAGCTATTTCTGTTCTTTATATAATTAATTTTAAGTTCTTTTACAAGGAGATAAAAAGTTGGTTGAAAGAAGTACTGTAATGCTGGCTTGAAATAAAGCAATTATAGTAATTTTTTTTAAAAAAACACTTTCCCCCTGACTTCATTTAGGCATGTTACTATAAAAGTTAATACTAGTTATCATTCTGCTAAAGGGTAATATTGGGAGAGGGAAGACTAAGTAGTTGAGGAAATGGTATTGGTGGGGGAAGGGGTGTGAGAGGAAGGAAAGCTGATCACAGACTGTTGCAAAACAAAGCAACAACAAGGGAAATGTGTTTGAATGAATTATGACATCATCAAGTCCACTTATTTTCCATTTTAGTTGAAAAGACACTATATTTTATAGATGAGATCACCAAAATATTATTTACCAGATCTGATTAAACTGCATATATAATCTGGTGATTTTTTAAAAAAAACTTACCTTAAACGTTTTCATTGATTTATTTACCAATGCCTTCAATCTTCCATTCAACAAATCTTTTTCAGCCTTTACTACTAAGTACAAGGCACCGTCTGAGCACGGACATTAATGCTGTCTCTGCCTCATGGAATTTCAGCCTATGGTGAATAAGGACATTATATGAAGTTATACTAAAGATCTGTTAAATGACAATGCTGTTAAGTACTACAGCGGAGGAGCACAGGACAGCCTGGCCTGGTGCAAAAGGGTCAAGTAGTGCTTCCCTGAATAGGCGACTTTAGGTGCAACTCAGTGAACAGCAGTTGGTAAAGGGAAGAGAAAATATCACTACGTTGCAGTACTTACAGTTCAAGTTAGACAACCTTGGTCTTAGAATTTTGTTCCTAAAACACCATATTATTAACCACTTTAGGGTTTTTGTATTCATCTTGGACTACTTTTTTTCCAAGTTTCTTACCACTAAAATAGTAAGTCAATATAAATCACAGAGCCTGTTCTTGTATCATTAGATCTGGTCTCTGAATGACATTCTTGATTTTGAAATTTGCATTAAAAATAAGGCTGCAATGAAATAACTTATTGTGACAATCATAACAGCTTAACATTTACCCAATTCCATCTCTTTGATACTAGGCCGCATTGACAAGGGCATAGGAACCATTACCCAATTATGAAACAGCATCAGTGGGGTTAATTTAGGAGAAATTGAATTTCTTTCAGGATCTTCTTCTCTGTCTTCTCTGCCCAATGCAGAGAATAGAAGAGTGCAGTATGTAACACTAACATGTACTTAGCATTTACTAACTGCCGGGCACTGTCCTAAGTTTACCTCACTTATTCCTCACAGCAATTCTATGAAGTGGATACTATTATTATCTCCATTTCATTAATGAGGAAACCAAGGCGCAGAAAGGATATCTTTCCCAGGGTCACAGGTATTTGTGGTAGAGCTCAACTTCAAAGCCAGTTTGTTGGCTCCAACTGTTAAGAGTGTGGATTTTTAATTCAGAAAATTCCATCTTTGCTGTTCAGTATATGTGTGATCTTGGACAAGTTACTTTCCTTCTCTGAGCTTTAGTTTCTTCATTTGTCAAATGAAGATTGTCATGTTCACCTCAAAGTTTGTTTTTGTTTGTTTGTTTGTTTGTTTTTTCACCTCAAAGTTTAATTGGACAAAATAAAGGAAGTATAGAATGTTAACTGTTTATTTTAAAACATTATTAAAAACGAGCAGACTATTTTCCACTTTGAATTGGGGGCATTAAGAACTCCATGACTCAGAAACCTCCTGGGTGTATTAGTGAATGTTAGTAAGAACTATTATCTCTTTCTACTACTTTTCACTGATCTTTAGAGTTTTTCCCGTTAAGACATAACCACTTACCATTTCTATGAATAATTAGGCACATCTCTTCCAAGGGAAAAGAATAATTTATCATTCAAACTATACATAGATTTATTATTAGGAACTATACTTTAGGAAAGAGGAAATTACCTGGGTTTTTAAACTTTAAAAAAAGGGTATATTATCAAGGGCACGTTATGTTGCAAGTCATAGAATACTTAACAGAACTAGTTTTTAAAATAAGGTATTTATTGGTCATGTAACTTGAAGGTCCAGCACTCATGCAGGCTTCAGCGTTGCTTTGTCCTAGCACCTAAACCTCATCGCTAAAAACCCATTTCTTCCTTCTTGTCACTCTGTCTTTCACGTTGCTGCCTTCACTGTAATTCCTACTCTCCTCTTGGTTGGAAGGTGGCTGCCAATCATGCCTGGGGCTTCATTCTTTCCTATCTACATCCAGAGAGTGAATGAGAGTCTTTCCCCACACATCCAACACCACTTTTGAGTTTCTTTGTCATTGGATACACAGAAGTCCCCGCCTCTTCCTCACTCCTGCACTAGGGGAATATCAGATGCTGATTAGCTATTGCCACTGCAGTTCCTTTTCTAGCAGCCCTAGTCGTGCACAAAGTTGCAATAAACACTAATTATCTAATTTACAAGAGATCCGTGTAAGACACGAGAGCTGAACAAAGTGTGTTGTATCTGACTTATCCCAGTCCTAGCATCCTCTTCCAGGTCACATACCCCCTTCATCCATTTTGATATTTTGTCTTCCTAAAACATGTCTTTATTCTTAATCTTTTCTTTCCATAAGAGTACACGCAGAGAACAATGTCTCTGATACACGTAAAAGAGACCCCCCACCCCACACTGTGACATCATGTTCCCAGGCTGGTTTTTGGTGACTTTTGCACCTTTTATAAGTTATTTAAAAGGGAATACTGCACAGTGTTTCCCTTAGGCCCAGGCAGTGTTTCTCTTCACCCTCCTTTGTCCCTCTTATGTTGGGTCCGTCCCCACGGGGTGAAAAGTCCACAGGGCCAAGGAGACATGCCCACTCAAAGCCCAGATCCCTGCTTCTAGATCACAGCCCAGGTACCCAGGACTCAAGAATTCCTGCTTCTGTTGTGCTGGGTCTGCTTCTGTTGCCCGTAGTGGCCTCTTCCCCAGGTCCATTTTCCCAAGGGTGAACCACACAGCTGGCGTGTGTGCCTGTACACCTGTGAGGGGCCTAGAGCAGCTATTGGTGGGGAGCTTTGGGCAGAGCTTGCAGGCCGTGGTGTCCACACGCAGCCCCAAAGTCCCTTCTTGATGAATAAGAGAACTGGGGTTGGGAAGAGAAGGGAAGACGTTAGCAGGGAGGGTTGAGATGGGGGATCATCCATGTGTACTTCTCCCTAGACCTTCACATTTTAGGGGTGTGCTCAAGGCAGATCATTCTTCTCCCCTGTAAATTTCATCCAGATAAACTCAACTTAGCTATTTTCTGTGACCCCTAAATTCTTAGCTATCTCTTTGCATTTGAATTTCTTTGTTCAAATTATATCTAGTACATTTCTGTCTACGTTAGCCGTACAAAAAACGCGAATAAAAGTGTTAACCACAAACTTATTTCTGAAATAGTCCATACTATAGCACTATTGATACAACTATCATGTTTTCTTATTTTAGACATTTGTACTTTTTTTAAAAGCATAATGAAGGTTTGGTTATTAGGTTTAGTTTAGGTATTACTTTAATCAGTTTAGGACCCATTTCAGTAAATTATCTGAAATAGAATATTTTCATTAAGTTTCTGGCTGATAGAAGGGTCTACTTTTCTACTGTTATTCATATTACCAAGGTGGACAAAGAGATTTTAATTTTAGGGAGGGACTTTGCTGACTGGATAAACGAGACCAAACTCCCCTACAGGGATGCCGGTTCAACTCAACAGAAAGCTCAAAGAATTTTCTGTTTCCCTTTCACCAAGTAACAAAGCCTCTGCCTCCGGGAAAGAAACAGAAGAAGCATTAGGCATTGAGTACGCAAGTAGGAGCTAAAAACTACTGAATTGCTCCAAATAAGAGACAGTGAAGCTGAATTCCCAGGATGGTTGAGGAAGGAGGGAAGCAAGGAGGAACGTGAGGTGGAAGGGGGAGAGAGGAGAAGGCAGAGAGATGAGGAAAGTCTGAGTGCTCTGTGATGGGACACCTTTCAGGAACCCCAGGTATTCAATCCTGAGCTCCCAAAAGACCTGAGGAGACGCAGACCTACTAGAGAATGGACTTGAGGACACAGGGAGGGGGAAGGGTAAGCTGGGACGAAGTGAGAGAGTGGCATGGACATATATATACACTGCCAAACGTAAGGTAGATAGCTAGTGGGAAGCAGCCACATAGCACAGGGAGATCAGCTCAGTGCTTTGTGACCACCTAGAGGGGTGGGATAGGGAGGGTAGGAGGGAGGGAGACACAAGAGGGAGGAGATATGGGGACATACGTATATGTATAACTGATTCACTTTTTTATACAGCAGAAACTAACACACCATTGTAAAGCAATTATACTCCAATAAAGATGTTAAAAAAAATTTTAATAAATAAATAAATAAAATAAAATGAGTCATGTCAAAAAAAAAAAGACCTGAGGAGAGTGAATTTCTTGAGGCAACTGTTGAAGAACCAACTGACCCATCTGAATTGGTCTGGGGCAAAACAGAGATGACACATACAGATGTAAGAACTCAAGCAGAGTAGTGGGAAAGCAAATCCTAGACTTCCATAGCTGGTGAAATCGGGACTTGAGGCAAGTTTAATCAGATGTCTGAGGAATCTTTCTTTATGCCACCACTGACATGTTTAGTCCAACAACAACTAATAATAATAATAAAATAAAGTTTAATCCTTTACATCTGGGAGAGGGTAAGCATTTAATCTCCCTCCACACACTGCATAGAATAAAAGCTGAGCCCCACAGAAGCTCAGGCAATTAGCTCTGTGTCCCAGGACCAGAAGTAGAAAACGTGGGATTAGACTGGAGGCTTCCTGAAGCAGCTTTCTCATTTTTTGCAAAAATTAAAGACAAAAGAAACATAATAAATATGAATGAGTTCTTTAGACACAAGTTACTCAGATAGAGGAAACACAAGATGGGGAATCGGAAGACCTGGGTTCTAATCTCACATCTGCCTCTTTGCAGCTCTTTGCTTCTGGAAAAGGTACTTCCCCTTTCTGAATGTGTTTTTTCATCTATTAAGAATGGCTGGCTTGGTTCCTTTCAACTAAAATATTGCCCTTGGGACTTCCCTGGCAGTCCAGTGATTAAGACTCTGCACTTCCACTGCATGGGGCATGGGTTCAGTCCCTGGTCGGGGAACTAAGATCCCGCGTACCACGCGGTGCAGCCAAAAAAAGAGAAAATATATATATATATTGCCCTATTTTGTGAGTGCTTCTGCTTAGGGAGAAGCATTTTGTTAGAATTTTGTTAGAATGAGTTCATGAGGTAAATGATGACACATGTAAGTTTTCCGGGAAAGTTGAGATGACGTGATAATTTATACAGCCAGCATTGCCCCAGCTACTAGGTGCCCTTCACTGAGACACATGGGGCGAGGGAAGGAGCAGATGCAAGAGGGGAGATAACCGAATAGATAGAAATATTTCTAATGGCCTGGTCTCTGTACCCACAGGCGCAACTGTTGGAGCCTTCAGTCCTCTAGGCGACCACTCTTGCCCTGACAGAGTCCTGGAGGGGCTCAGGGCTTTTCCTTGGCAACAATGAAAGTTCTACTTATTCTCGGCATCCTGCCCTTTACGGGACTCCTCCCCTCCACTAACTCCCGCTTTTCACTGACCCCAGGCTAGTCCTCTACTTTTCAATTCTGTTTCAGACTGACCTGCAGGACATGGACATGTCACTGCTGGGTTAACATCTCTCCCATCTTTTTCCTGGGTCCCTCTTTTCTCACCGCTGTCTTTCGCCATAGTCCAGACAAAGAGCCATCTCTTGCCACCAGATTTATAGGTCTTTTCCAGTTTCCCAGCAGAAAAGTCTTGCTGTCTTCACCTCTTACTAGGCCTGTAAGGGCTTCACATTTTCATATAGTCTTAATGTATTCGCATCTCCTGTGTTCATCCATTCCTCCAACATGGATGTACTGAACAATTATTATGTGTTAAGGTACAGTTTCTAGGCAGTGTGGAAAGTTCGTATTCTAGTGGTGGAGAGCGGGTGGGAAATCCAGTCGCCAAGTAAAATACAGAAGGCTCAATCAAATTTGAATTTCAGATAAACAACCCATCATTTTTCATGTGATATGTCCATTCAATGTTTGGGATACACTTAATTAAAAATTATTTGTTGTTTATCCGAAATTAAATTTTAGCTGGGTGTCTTGTATTTTTGTTTGCCAAATCTGGCAATCCTGATGGGGGTGACGGAAGAGGAACCAAAAAATTCTCCCTTAGGTGGAAATTAGTGCAGCGGAGAAAGCAAAGTAAGATAATGGGTGGGCATAGGGAGTGGTGGTGTGTGGTGGTGGGTATTCCAGGCAACCCCTGTAATAAGGGGACAGTTGCTCCAAGGCTGAGAAGATGAGAGAGTAAATCCCTGGATATCAGAGGGAAGGTGGTCCACGGGAGAGAAGCCCAAATGCAAAGACTGTGGGCCAACTCCTGCCTAGCATCTTGAAACAAAGAGTTCAATGTGGCTGGAGTGGCAGAAGGTGAGGTCAGAGAGGTCAGAGAAGCAAGGGCCAGACCTTGCAGGGGCCCTTATTCTGAGTGCGATGGGACAGCCTTGGAGAGAACTGAGTGAAGGAATTATAAGTTGAGGAATTATAAGTTGACTTGCTGTTAGGAGAATGTTGGAGGCCGGTGGGTGGCACGGAGGTGGGTTAGGAGGTCCCTAGGGTCAGCCTCTGCCCCCGCACCAACTGTGGCTCCCCGGCCCCTCAGCAGCCTCTGCTCCAGAGCAGTCCTCCGCTCTCAACCCCACACACACCACCTTCCTTGGCAGAGTCCAGTGGTGGATTTTAACTCCACAATGGCGTCTCCATTATGAAGTCTCGCCGTACGTTGACTTGACTGAATACTGATGTGCTCCTTCCCTGCTTTTAAAGGTTTCTGGTTCATCGTGTCTTCTAATAATTATATAACTTTATGGTTTAAACTAATGCTGTTTGATAGAAACATAAAGCAACTCCAAATACAAGCCACATATGTAAATGTGAATTTTCTAGTAACCACATTTTTTAGGTGTTTAAAGAGCAGGTAATATTAATTTTAATAATATGTTTTATTTAACTGAATATATCTAAAACTACCATTTCAACATCATATAAATTAATATTTTAAGGTTAATAGTATTCACATTATTAATGAGACATTTTACATTGTTTTTTTACAACTGAGTCTTCAAAATCGTATTTTATGCTTACATCACATCTCAAAAACTAGCCTTATTTCCAGTGCTAGTGGTACCATATTGGACAACACGAGTTTAAACTCTGCTCATTTTCAGGGTTCATCCCATACCACAGTCTTTATGGCATGGAAACGGGGCGGGGGGTGGTCAGAGAGAAGTGGGACAATTGCCTAGGGAGCAAATGGGATCAAATAATGTGGGATTGAGAACATTCTTCCATTGAAATTCTAAATACATTGGTGCTAGACATCTGTAAACAACAACAACAAATAAATTACCAGTTTATGGTTTAGCTAGTATAAAAATCTAATACGGACTACTCTGATTTCATTATGGCTGTGTGGCTTAATTTTTGGTGTTTGTTTCCAACTTGTCCTTCTACTTTGTGCTATTTAATGCCAGGTTGTAAAGTTCTAAATGTATTGAGCTATAACATCATCAAAGATTTGCTTCTTGTTGAATACAGTGGTTGACAATCTCCAATATACAAGTGGGTTGTGTTTTTGATTTTACATATATATATATATATATATATATATATATAGACAACATATATAGACAAAAACTGATGCATTAGTTCAGTGGGTCAACCCACACAAACTTATGTAAAAAGGTGGAACTAAACTGTAATATTATTAGAGTAAACTGGATCTCCCTTAAGTCAAATTTCTTAAACTAGGGGTGTGTACCCCTGGGAGTTCATGGAAGTGGACTGGAGTACAAAAAGACAAAGGATTTATTTAGAGCATTAATAACACTTGAGGTTTGGGGCAAAGATTCTCATTTTATAGTTTTGTGTGGTAAAATGCTACATTTCTAGAAATTTCAAGGTAAAATATGTTGGTCATTTTCTACCTCCTACCTTCGCCTAAGTTTCTATTCATCCTCCCTGGCATTAGGGGACTAGGGTGGAAGACTAAACTAAATGAACTAGAGAGAGAGAAAATAAATATGAATGGAGAGCAGAAACTCCATTTTCCTGACTCTTCCCCAGATAGTTCTAACTGGAAGTCCCTGTGGGCACCTCACTGCCTTCAGAGAATCTTCCTCTACCAAGGGTTATCTACCCAATAGCTACCAAAGCCTCTGAGGCTCTGAAGCCTCATACAGGGTCACCCGACTCCCCACCATGACTACCCGCAGGAGAGAAATGGCTGGCGGCCGGTTCTGCTCACCACTTAGGCCACTGAGATCCTTCTATGCGCTGTCACTGTCAGGAAGAAAGGCCCAGTCCACCCAATGCTTTAGAGAGGTATCAGTGACCAATGCTGCCGGTTTTTAGTCTTTATTTTATTACACACAGGCACCAACCCCACCAACTCCAGTGGTAGGAGAACAACCTTAAGACTGATACCATGTTATGTTCAAGATCATTCATTTCATCTGCTGCTGTTTCATGTTCCTTGTACAGTAGTCCCCAGCCCCATCCGCAGGGAATACGTTCTAAGACCCCCAGTGGATGCCTGAAACCGAGGAGGGTACTAAGCCCTATATATACCATGCTTTTTCCTATATGTACATACTTATGATGAAGTTTAATTTAGAAATTAGGGACAGTAAGAGAATGTCTGAATTGCCCATATTTGGGGCCATTATTAAATAAAATAAGAGTTACATAAACACAAGCACTGTGATACCACGACAGTCGATCAGATAACTTAGTGGCTACTAAAGGACTAACGGGCAGGATACGCTGGACAAAGGGATGATGCACGTCCTAGATGGGATGCAGCAGAATGCACCGGATTTCATCACGCTACTGAAAACAGCACACAGCTTAGAACTTATGAATTGTTTGTTTCTGTAATTTTCCATTTGATATTTTCAGACCTTGGTTGACCATGGGTAACTGAAACCAAGGAAAGCAAAACAGAGGATAAGGGGGGACAATTGTAGTTCTGTTTAGATGAGTTCTTCCTGAAAATGGAGTACTTAAAGGAAACAAATCTATATTGACAAGGTGAATGTAAAATTATACTATGCTAAAAATTTAAAGCTGTAACCCTTTGTGATTGAAGTGACAGGGAGCAGTATTACTGCTAAATGGCCTGTTTCTCTTTAGCACTCAATTTTGTAGGAAAATGACATTCCTTTCTATTGTTAAGTATTCTTTCAAGATGCCCCTGAATAGCAGTAACTAAAATAACTGTAAAAGCCTTGGGTGATGTTTTACATTAGAGTTCTAAAGAGTGTTTGGTTTAAAAAAAAAAAAAAGAAAGAAAGAAAGGAAGTAAGCAGCGTTATCCTTCTTAAGTCAGTTCAACTTATTTTTAGCTTAAATACACTAGGAATAGCCCTAGAATTTAAAGTGTAAGAGAGAAAACTCTATCAATCTACCTGTAGTTAAGATGTTAGCTGCTAGTTTGCTTCATTGCTATCTTTGGAATGTCCTTAGTAGTTGTGAATATGAGATGCATTCAGAACTAGATGAATAGATTATCCGGTAAACATGAGACTAGTTCCCACACGCACAAAACCCAATTCCCATTTTTTTGGTCTATACTTCTCTGATATATTTCTCTGTATATGTACTTTTTTACTATATTATGTAGTAAAGTAATATCATTGTAACTTTGTTTGAAGAGGCCTCATGATATTTTGTCCTCATATACCAGAAAATATTAATATGACATATGCTTGATTCTTCATTAAGACTTCCCTTTGATTTCTATTTATTATGCCTCTTTATGAAGTGCAAGAAAACTTTGCTCAAAGAAAAAAGTTCCATCTTAATTAGATGTCCTCTTATTTATGTAGATATCTCTTTTCTCACTCAAAGACAAGCCCTCTGGGCACAGGTACCTGTCATGTCTATTTCATCTTTATATCTCATGCAGCACTCTGCTCAGAATAAAACATATAGTAAATTTTCACTAAACGTTAGTTGAATGAATTAATGCCTTCCAGAATCCCACTGCTTGGCCTTGGTACTCAGAGTTGTACAGCATTTCATCTGTAACATTCCTTTAACACAACCTGGGAAACTAAATTTGAATAATAACAGAATGTTCCATAACCTCTTAATCTGAGTTTGAATATATTTCTCTTGTTATAACTTTTTACAAAGGTAAAATGGTACGAGCCATGTTTTCTTTTTACCTTCCCTTGATTCATTCAGGAAACGGCCTTATTCACTTTTTAGCTTTTTTTGTGGGGGCGGTGGTACGCGGGCCTCTCACTGTTGTGGCCTCTCCCGTTGCGGAGCACAGGCTCCAGACGCGCAGGCTCAGCGGCCATGGCTCACGGGCCCAGCCGCTCCGTGACACGTGGGATCTTCGCGGACCGGGGCACAAACCCGTGTCCCCTGCATCGGCAGGCGGACTCTCAACCACTGCGCCACTAGGGAAGCCCCACCTTTTAGCTTTAAAATCTCGCTACATACCTATTTAACCTTACAAGTGATAAACGTAAAACGGCCCCAGTAAATTCTCATTTGTGCTTATTAAAATGGCCACAGGGACTTCCCTGTGGAAGTACCACAACTACTAAGCCCATGTACCACAACTACTGAGCCTGTGCGCCTAGAGCCCATGGTCCGCAACAAGCAAAGCCACTGCAATGAGAAGCCACCGCAATGAGAAGCCCGCTCACCGCAACTAGAGAAAGCCCGCACGCAGCAACGAAGACCCAATGCAGCCAAAAATAAATAAATTAAAAAAAATAAAATAGCCACAAAAGTAATTAAAATTGTGATATCCAATGCTGATGAAGTTGTGAAAAAGTAACAGAGTGGGTGCCTAGAAAAGCAGATAAATCTCAGATCCCTTTTGGAAAGCAACTTAGAAATATTTACATAGATGTTTATTTTAATTTACCTTTAATAGCAATAATTGGAAACAACCTAAGTATTCAGCAATTTGGGACAGCTTAAACAAATGATCACACCTGACTTTGATAGATGATAAACTATTCACAAGACAATCACAAATACTGTGTAAAAACAAATGTGTGGTATAAAATAATAAAAAATCGGAACGTCAAACTATGTAAGAAGCTTACAATTGCTTGAAATATGAAAGTATAAATTTAAACGACTAGAAGGAAACAGGACAAAATGAAAACAGTTATGATAGAGTGATGGGATTATGGGTGCAATTTTTTGTTTCCTTTTACATTAAAAGATTATTTTAACAAAATATAAAATCAAAGGGAAAAAAAGGATCAAGTTTTAGTCCCTCGATGTTCGTATTTTAAGAAGGATGTTGTGCAGATACCTAAGCAACATTTGTCTTCCTTGCTTCAAAATCTCAGCATGTATTTTGTCTGGTTCCAGGGGCTTAACCATTTTTTAAAAAAAATAATTCTGGCTACCATAGTTATTCTTTGAAAGTCTAAACAAAGTTTGTATTGTTCCCTGGCAGCATCTCGTTTGCAGTAAACCATGAGTTACGATATTAGTGCCTCCTGGTGTAAGTTTTTTGAAGAAAACAGACTCGATAACTCTTTTTCTGGTTGCGTAGTAAATGACAGTCCTCTTTCAGGGTGTATTCAATTTCCATTGGAGTTCTTACCCTTGGTTATGTACAAATGGCTTATCAAAATTTTCTTATAATAGCCATCGTTATTGTAAGTCAACATTTTTGCTATTTTATCGAGGAAAGAGCAAATGATTATAGTGTAACTTTATATAGGAAGCAGAATTTCTTCCATGAGTTAAGACTTTAACAATTACAATAATCCAGTATAAGAGAAAAACATTTTTTGCTCTTCTAGAAAGACACTATTAACTTCACATTGCTTAGTTTATCTGGTAGGTGAACAAAAATCATCTTTATAGAAGTTACATTTAATTCAGGTCTGTATACATTCTGGAAGGTCATTTATAAATGGGGAGTATAAACCAAACGATAATAAGGATAGAAATATTCTTCATCAACTCTCCCAGTTTCGAGATGCATTCATTCATTCAGCAACGCATCATTGTACTAAAAGCACAACCTCTTAACTCAGAGTTGTGTACCTCTGGAAAAATTACTTTACCTCTCTGTGCCTTAGTTTCTCCATCTATTAAATATAGATAAAGATAGTACTTACCTTATAGACATTTGTGAGAATTAAGTGAGTTAATGAATACAAAGCTACTGGAACTTAAGAAATGTTGCTGTTTTACTAATGTAAGTGTTCTTGAAGGTGAGAGCACAAATACTAAAATGGCACAATTTCTGCCCTCCAGACCACCTAGAAAACATTCTTAAAAAATCAACTTGGTTTGCCGTTAGCCTAAAACTGCTCTGAAAAATAAAGTCAATTTTTTTTAATCAACTAAGTAGCAACTTTTTTTTTTTTTTTTTGCTGTTCGCGGGCCTCTCACGGCCGTGGTCCCTCCCGCCGCGGAGCACAGGCGCCGGACGCGCAGGCCCAGCGGCCACGGCCCACGGACCCAGCCGCTCCGCGGCACGCGGGATCCTACCGGACCGGGGCACGAACCCGCGCCCCCTGCATCGGCAGGCGGACCCTCAACCACTACGCCACCAGGGAAACCGATAAGCAGCAACTTTTTAACCCTCAGGGGAAAGAAATTTGCCGAGAAGTTGAAGCACATAATAAATGGCTTTGGGAATGTTTTTAAATGAAAATGAAATTCTAGTTGCTCTACGTTTGAGCTACACGGAAGTATTAAAAGCTACACTTTCTTCTCCCAATTTTACTGAGATACATTGGACACATGACATTGAATTAGTTTTAGGTGTACAACATAATGGTTTGATACATGTATATACTGTGAAATGATTACCACAGTAAGTTTGGTTAACATCCATCGTCTCACATGGTTACACTTTTTTTTTTCCCTTGTGATAAGAACTTTTAAGATCTACTCTCTTAACAACTTTCAAATATACCATACAGTATTGTTAACTACAGTCGTCATGCAGAATATCTTTCCTTTGCTTTTGAGCGCAAGAGACTTCCGCTTTGGAAAACAATTGCTGGTTCAGAGTCTAGAAATATTGATATACATCATCATCTTTCTGAAATGGAAAATCCTTCTAGCTAATAGCCATCATCTTTTTCTCAAATGCCTATCACTCAATATGACAATGAAAACCACAACTCCTAATGTTTATTTTAATTATATTTACAGTGAAACTGGAAAGAGAAATCAAAGCCATTTTTACTTTTGTGTCAAATGTGTCTAAATGAGTTAAGTAGATGTTCAAAGGTGTGTATATTCTTCAAGATTTAGGTTTGGAGATGCTCATTTGCTTAAGTCTAATAAATAGAATGATTTAGTCTCTATTTTCCTGAGCTGATGAATCATTTGAAAGTTCTCCATCAAGAAAGTCTTAAATTTTCAGATGTCTTTTACTCATTCAACAAATATTGTACCTAGCATATACCTAGCTATATGTACCTAGCATCATGCTAGATATTCATTTCCATTGGTAATTTGCTTTCACTTTCTCAGTGGAGAAAAAACTCAACACAAGGAAATTAGCCCTCTTGTATCCTCGGTCCCTAGCACATAGAATTTTGGACCAAACAAGCTAACTTGTGTAACTAGTCTAACATACTATGTACTTCTTGAGCATTATTGGATGGTTATATCCTCTAATGAGCTATATAATGTGTTGATTTTGTCTGTTTTATTTAGTAGTATCTATTTTATATTTTGAGGGTGAACCCGGGTTGCCTGGAGCAGTAGGACAGAATGGAATACCAGGGCCAAAGGTTAGTACAAAGAAAACCAAGCAGAATCATTTGAGGCGTGAGTTTTCATGAGATTGTAAGCTGTTACACTTTTTTTATATCTCACTGGTTTTACTTGGATGGAATTTTTTGTCAATAATATAATACACTATAGTATAAAAGTTTGTGACTAAGGAATAAGTGATGTTAGTGATTAGCATTAAAAATGCAGAGAAACAGTGTAGGATATGTCTAAATTTTTATTTCTGGGATACTTAAATAACATGAGAAAGCCTGTGTTTCAAATGTGACTTTGTCATTTTACCACTTAATGAACATATTACAACATAGGCCATGTCCATACTGCCAACATTTGCATAATTTTTACAAGATGTACTAAAGATGTTCACAGCGCCACTGTGACTTTTCCTCAAGATTTGGCCACCTCCAAGGCTTACACAACCTAACCAGTTAATCAAATGAAGAGCATAATAAAAATGTGGCATGTTTGAAATTTAAAAATGGATGTAGTCTGAATTACTAAGTAGGGAAAAAATGTAATAGAGTTTTTTTGGGGGTTCCAAATTTCCTTTGTTTTTGAAGAACAAATTACTCTTAAATATAAAACGATTGGTGACAGTTTAGTTTAAACCAAATAGGCAGACAAATCCCAAGTCCTTTGATGAGTGACCATCCCTTGAAGTACAAAACTAATGTCTAATCCCATCAGCTGTGCTGGTGTGTATCCATAGCCACAGATGCTTGTCAGCTGATTTTACAGATCACATTGCTATTGACAGGAGCCTACGACAGACCTAAAATTTGTAGACCTGTCTTTTGTCCTGCAGGAGAGGAAAGAAAATATTCCTTCTGGGACGACAGCCATTTTCCTGTCTTCTTCCCTCTCTTGCTCCATGCTAAAATGCCAAATGATAGGAGTTAATGCTTAATATATGTTCTCAGTACTATTCTTCTGTTGCCTAGCGACCATCAGGATGGCTGCTGAGCAGTGAAAGGTAACCAGAAATTCAGAAAGCCAAAGGGTCAGGCGGAGTTTCAGGGGGTGCAAAGAGTGTTGCCTTCAAACAGACTTCTTGAGTGAATTATAATTTTAAAAAACACAATAACCACCTTAAAAATCATTTTTAAAGTAGTCTGATCTTATTGCAACACTTTCTCAAGCTTTTCTTAAGAGGAATATTATCAAAATGTGTGTGATTTGCTTTAGATTTATTCTCTGACTCTGTCCCCTGTCCCTTCCTGGGTAAAGTGAAAATGAGATTCTTTTCAGAACACAATTTTGCATTTTAGTCCTTGTACTGTCATGGTCATCATTTTGAGTAAAGACATCTCTCCTAAACTCACTTAGAGTCTGCCCCAATATAGTATCTTTTCTGAAAAAAACTAATGCCTCCTAAAGTACACCTAACTTGGAACATAGTGGTTAACAACAGATTGAAGAGAGTTCATGACATTGTGAAGGGGTCCAAGTTCAGGCCTTAGTCACATCAGGGGAAGACAGATTAGAGAACTACACTGGTACTCTGACCCCTGAAATAATCCGTGCACCAGGGGCTGCTTTGAATGGAAGATTTCATTGAAGGATGTAAGTAAATAAACTCACCTTACTGAGTCTGAGTTTGAGCAGAATAAAGTGTCATAATCTCAAAAGCCTCTTGAGACGTTGAATTGTCACAACATTTTTCTCCTTAGTGCCCTAAAAGCCGGGTTTTGGCTGATCATCTTAAATATCTTTCTTTAGTCCTCGAAAGCAAAGAATTAAAATTACATTTGCTATTGATATCCATACTCAGTGCTCCAGGAAACTCGTCTTAACCTTTTGTTTTTATAGAGCAACTATATATTGCCAAAATAGAAAATGTCATGTATAATTTATCTATTAATAGTACGTTCAATATCTGATTTTGTTTAGTGTTGATTGATTAGGTGTTTTATAATTTAATATGTCACTCAATCTTTGTTCTTTTGGCCAGGGACAACCTGGAGAACGAGGAGAAAAGGTGAGAATGATTCTGCTGATTTTTATTTTTTTTTCCCCAAAGAGGTACCAAACTGAACTGTATTTATGTGTGGTTGGATAGACAGATACAGGTATACAAGCATACCTTGGAGATATTGCAGGCTCTGTTCCAGATCACTGCAATAAAGTGAACATTGCAATAAAATGAATCACACGAATTTTTCGGTTTCCCAGTGCATATAAAAGTTACGTTTACGCTATACCGTAGTCAGTTAAGTGTTCAATAGCATTATGTCTAAAACACAACGTGCCTGCCTTAATTGAAAAATGATGCTGTTAGAAAAATGGCACCCTTAGACTTGGTTGACACATGGTTGCCACAAATCTTCAATCTGTAAAGAATGCAGTAGTATCTTTGAAGTACAATAAAGCAAAGCACAATAAAACAAGGTATGCTTAGTTATATAGATGTAGATAGATATAATGACCACTGTTTTTTCAAACTGCTAATTAGTGGAAGGAGAAAATAGTGTAATTCTTATATATGTATAGAAGTTTGGGTAAAAAAGATTTAAAGAAATGGAGGAGAAGGGTGCAAATTTAAACATTCTATGTCAGGCTTTTAAATGACTTTCAAAAATCCCTAGGCCTGCAAAATTTTTGTTCTACCTATTTGCTAATGCCGCTCCAGTACTTTTCTAAGCATCCTTCTCTCTCTCTACTACTTCTGAGGTCAGTAGGTTAAAGGGATACAGATGTTTACCTGCAGCAAATACACTGAAAGTTGTCCTAAAAAGAATTCCCATAAAACCCAAAAAGAGAAGCAAAAGGAGAAGCAGAGTGCATATGTTAAATTTCTCTTAGACAAACATCCTTCCTTACTGCTTTGGGAGAGTTCTCATGCTATGTCCTTGACCAGTGTTTGAGAAGTATGCCGTCTCTGCAGGCAACTACCAAGATACCACATAATGCCCTTCATAAGTGATACGATCTTTCTGACAAATCAGTATCATCACCACTAATCCCCAAAGAAGTACATCTACAGATCCAGCAAGCTTCATGAACGTAACTGTAGCTTTGAGCTGTATTTTACAACTGTATTCTTGTAAAACAAAAATAAAAAGGCATTTATTTAAATGGAAGGAGAGCAGAGCAGAGAGGCAACTCAGTCAAACCCTTCACTTCATGGCCACTCTGAACCAGTTTTCCTAATAAGAAAGTTTGTTTTGTTTGTTTTGTTATTTAATAAAGGGATTTCCAAGCAACTTTTAAAAGTGTGCTAATGAGATGCCTATCAAAGGTCCCCCATAACTTATGATCAGTGTATTTATTTGGCTTCCAACCAGTTCATGGTAATTAACCTGAAATGAATTAGTCATCAGATGACTCTTTTGTGTAGAAATTAAGGAGGGAAAGGGAGCAGTGCCAGCACCATTCCAGGGACTCATCAGATAAAGCTGCTCAGGCTCCCAGGCCACTGTGCTGTCCCCGTCACCATAAAAGAATGCCCGAGCAGGACAGCCTCATGCTTATTTGAAACAAGAAAAGAAAGTGAAGAGAAAAGGTTAAACTCTCCCTCCTTCGCCACCCCTCCTTCTCCCAGGGAAAGCATTATCAGTAGCTTCTCTCTTATTTTACGGAAAATTTTAAATGATACAAGAGTGACCTCTTACGCAGCTGGGCAGAAGGGTATTCCAGCTTACGGAATGTATGAACAATAATGCATTGTTATTGCTAATGATGATCATTAACAGCTTATGATGTGTCAGATACTGTCCCAGTTGCTTTAGACGCAGTAATTGTTTATTTCTTATAACCCCATAAAATATTCTTACCCTTACGTTGCACATGAGAAATTTGATGTAAAGAGAATTTCATTTGCCCAGTAGGGCCTGGACCTGGGCTCGAACTCTCTGGCTCCAAAATTCATGATGTTTCCACTAGAGCATTCTATAAGACTTAAAGAATTTAGAATTTAAGAAAGCAAAGCATGGATAATAAACAAATGACTTTTTTCCTAAAGCACTGCTTGTGGGTAGAAAGATATCAGTGAGGGAATAGGCATAGGAGCTCTCAAAAATAACAAAGGAAGCATAAACTCCCCAATTTATTTTACTCTAATTTTTTAAAATTTTCTAATAAGATATAAAACATTTATTTCTCAAATGCAAAACACTTAGGCCCAGATAACTCAATGTTATCTGGGTGCAGCAGTTTTGATGGCTGGGTCATGCACTTTGAGGGCCTGGAGATTTGAGATGCGTAGAATTCACAGATTGAAGGGAAAGGAGAAGGCAGGACTCCAGGTGGCAGGAGTGGGACAAGGAAGGAGACAGAAAGGGTAAGGCACACGGCACATTGAGGGAGTCAGGAGAAAGCCTTTGTTAGAATGACTCTTTGAGCAGAGAAAAGAGAAAGGGTTAAGGGGGCCAGAATAGGCTATTAGTGCCAGAATAAGCTATTAGAAGTCAGAGAAATTACCTTCTGTTATTATCGTGGAGTAGTTTAAAACTATTTAGCCATGTTCATTGTAATAAAATTTATTTGGACTAGTTGATATCAGGCAGCTGGTCAAGTAAAGTACATTAGCTCTGTAGAACATTTACAACAGATTTTAATATATAGTGCCTATGAAAGGAAACTTAAAATAATGAAAAGTACTCTTTGCTGAATGTCACCAATATATTTTACATGTATTGCTTTTTTCCCCTCCTAGGGAGATGCTGGAGAGAATGGCCCCAAAGGTGATACAGGTGAAAAGGTACAGTGTTGCGAAATATGAAAGAGTATGTGTATGAGCAAGAATATTTCATGTACATGAAAATGGGAGATCAGAGATAATTCTACACAATTAGAAAACTTTTAAATATTTAATGTATAAAAGGTGATTATTCCACCAGCTCCTAGCTACAAATTTAAATATTTTAAAAGTAAAATGCTATGTCAAAAATTCTAGAAGATGTGTAATTGGGTTTCTAGTAATATGACTTTCAAGACAAAAAGAAACACACCACTATTTATGTGTAAATGGAACACTCCCTTTATACACAGAGATATAAAAATAGAGTTCCTAAAGTGATTCCATTTGTCCCGATTTTAGGATAGAAGATTGCAGAGGATTCGGAGGGGATGTAAGAGTTTGATAATCAGCTAAAGTCAGTTGATTAGAGCCTCTCATGCAGTCTTGAAAATTTGCTTCAACTTGAAATCTACTAGATCCAGATATTTTGTCAGCCTTTGTATTCTCTGTCTTTTTTTTTTTTTTTTTCTTTTTTGGCCTTTAAGCCATTATTAGCACTTATATTGCGGTGGTCTTTTGTTCATCTTCCTACCTCCTGTCTTTTTTTCCTCAGTCTATCGAAGTTTTTGCTTGGATTCTTACTTCACACACATCTCTGACATAGGAAGGAAATTTTTATTTCATTTGTGCTGTATGTTAAGAATTAAGAAAAAGATCTTTTAAGAAACTAAAAATGGAATAGTCGGATTTAATTTAAATCAGGCTAATTGATGAAACAAAGAATGATTCATTTAGGCTTGTAGTTGAGAATAAGAATACTTTGAAAATTATTATGGTACAGATGGACAATTGTTAGTCATAAAAACATACCCATAAAGTAAAGAGAAATTTGTCTTCCTCATTCTTATAAATATTAATATAAATATGGCATGGGTGGTAGGGAGAAATTAATGGTAGGAATAAATGAATGTCACCGAGTAGCAACTGTGTTTGTATTCAAAAGGGAGTCTAGAAATTAGAGTGGACTCTCAGTTTCTTGTAGACCAGGGTTTCTCAGCCTCTGCACTACTGACATTTTGGGCTGGATAATCCTTCTTGAGGGAGCTGTCAGATGTCTAGCCTCGTTCCTGGCCTCTGCCCAGCGGATGCCAGTAGCATCTCCGAGTTGTGACAACCAACACTCTCTCCAGAGGTTGCCAATTGTCCACTGGGGAACAAAATCATCCCTCACTGAGAACCACTGCTGTAAACCCATTTTATTTATCTGTCAGATTTAAGTATCATGCTGCAATCCACCATGACATGAGTATGTTTAATACTAATGGGACCAGTGATATACCTCTATGACTTCTTGAAGTCAAAATTTAAAACCCTAGGTATATAAACATAGATATTTTATTTACCTTTGTTGTGTTTGCTTAAAAGCAGGAGTCAGCAAACTTTTCCTGTAAAGGGCCAGAAAATAAATATTTTAGGTTTTGTGGGCCATATGGCATCTGTCACAATTACTCAACTCTGTCATCGTAGCATGACAGCAGCCATAGACAATATGTATACATATGAGAGTGGCTCTATTCCAATAAAACTTTATTTCTGGACACTGAAATTTTAATTTCATGCGGTTTTCAAATGTCATGAAATATTATTCTTTTTATAATTTTGTTAACCGTTAAAAATGTGAAAACCACTCTTAGCTCTTGGGCCACACAAAAACAGGTGGCTAGCTGGATTTGGCCCTCGGGCCATAGTTGCCAACCTCTGTTTAAAGAAAGGAAATCTTCTAAACAGAGAGCAGTTTCTCCAAGTGAAAACCATTTATGCCAAGCCTGAGCTACGCCTATGTGGATTTATGTAGAGAATTTTAATCTTTAGAATATGTATTTTTAGAGCTTAATTTTTGAATGTAGGCCAATAGTTTCTTTAATCACACATTTTTAAAATTTAATATTGCAATAGTAAAGCAACTTTGTTTTCTCTGTAAAAGCTAAATTCATCTCAAAGGAATACGGTTCTTATTTTTTATATTAACACAAATCATTTACCATGCTGACTCACACATAGTAAACTCTCAATAAATGTTAGCTTTCTTACCACATGGAAATGGAAATCAACTAGATTGGTTATTTTTCTTTTTTATCAAAAAGTTTTATTAGTCAACTGAAATTAAGTTTGAGAAATGCTTCAGTTAAAATAGAAGTCATTTCTATAAATTTTCAGTGAGTCTAAACAGGGGATTGTAAATAGGAATCTGTAACATATAATACGTAATCTGACCTGTAGCATTCATCCCCAAGAATGCTGTAATTGGAATATAATTTTTGATGTGTTTTTTAAACATTTCCTGCTTCTGTCACATAATTTGTTTCCAGCATGTTAGAAACACTCTTCTCATGGCCTTTGGGTTCAGTATGTGAAACTCATTCATCATTTACCAAGTTTGAGGTGTAAAATCAAAAAAATGCTTCTTTTCTGCCATTGATGTAGTAAATTACGTCATTGGCGATTCACTTTAATAGGATTTCTTTCCTTGTGATCCAACTAGGTGCTTTTGGATGGTAAAGCAATCTAAGCCTTTCCAGACTGGTCATCTGGAAATGCTGTGGGACTGTAAAAACCTCTGGGCTGGGTTTTCTCTGTGGCCAGAAGCTACGATGAACTCTAGAATTAAGAATGACCTGCCAAAGACTGATTTTAATCATGTGTGGAGTTACTACGGGAAGGTTATGTTCTGCTCTTTGGAGTGTTAATCCCACCAACTAATGTAGAAATGCATTTCTTATCTATTATCCCAGCACTTGAAAGTAAGTGTTGGTGCGGACCACTGAATGGTTCCATCATGCCACTCTATTATTCACAACCTTATCTGTTCGTTTAGAAATTTCACATTCTTTCTTTTTTTTTCCTGAGCATTTTTTAAAAACTTTTTTATTTTATATTGCAGTATAACCAATTAACAATGTTGTGATAGTTTCAGGTGCACAGCAAAGTGACTCAGCCATACTTATACATGTATCCATTCTCCCCCAGACTCCCCTCCCATCCAGGCTGCCACATAACATTGAACAGAATTCCCTGTGCTCTACAGTAGGTCCTCGTTGGTTATCCGTTTTCAGTATAGCAGGAAGCTTCACTTTCTTGGTATTGCCTGTCTGTATCTTCATTTTTCTTTTCTCCCCCAATCTCCATTTCTATAAATAACCTGCCTTCTTACTTTACACCTGCAGAGCATCTTTGATTTGCATCCTCAGAGCCTTTTCAGAAGCGGCACCCATATTTGGAGCCACCCACCAAATTGCCTTTTCTTAAGATCACATAGGAAGGCTTTTCTTTTGGGCATAGGGCCTTCTCCAATTTAGCACATATGATGCTTCCCTTAGCTTAGAATACTCTTCTCTGTCCACCTCCACCTCCTCACGTTCTCATCCTATTCCTGTCTACTGAGACCTGGATTTATTAAGTCATTTCCCTGGGGCAGCCTTTCAGTCTCCCCTGGACTGTCTCTGTTACCCTCTATGTGCTCCCAGAGCACTCTCTATGATCCCTTTCATAACCCTTATCACAATTTATTGTAATTCCTTGTTTAATTGGGCATCCAGCTCACTGGAAAAGAAAAAATAAACAAACAAAAAACTATAAGTTACCAAACTGTTCTATTCCCAACACCAATCCAATTTCCTGGCATGTAATAGGAAGATAATAAATATTTATTGAATGAAAAACCTTAAAAAAATTTTTTTTTTTTACTTTCACCTGCTTCTTATTTTCATTGAATGGTAGAACTTTTTCCTGTACCATGCATTTGTTTATCATGTCTTCTGTGGTGACACAAAATTTCCCAACATGACAATTTCTTCCTATCCCAGACTTTTTTGTACGTGGAAAGAAAGAAAAAGAAAGTATCTTTTATGCATTCAATCAATAATATTTTTGAATACATGTATTTGTGTACATATATACTATATACATATATACAAATGATTACAGTAGTCCTTCGGTATCTCCAGGAGATTGGTTCCAGGATGCCTGCAAGTACCAAAATCCTAGCACGTCCCTTATATAAAACGGGCTAGTATTTGCATATAACCTATGCGCATGCTCCCATATTCAATTGACCCTTAAATAATGCGGGGCTTAGGAGTGCTGAGACTCTGCCAGTTGAAATCAAGGTATAATTTACAAAAGGCCCTCCTTATACATGTTTCCTTCACATCCCTGTTTTCTCCATATCGTGGTTCCCCATCCGCCGAATTCAACCAACTGCAGATCATGTGGTACTGTAATATTTACTGTTGAAAAAAAATCCACATGTAAGTGGACCTTTGCAGTTCAAGCCTGTGTTGTTTAAGGGTCAGCTGTACTGTAAAGCTTCTCTAGATTACTTATGATACCGAATACTATGTAAACAGTTGCCAGGCACACAGAAATTTAAGTTTTGCTCTTTGGAATTTTCAGGAATTTTTTTCTCAGAAGATTTTTAGTCCAAGGTTGGGTGAGTCCGCAGATGCAGAACCCAGGGATATGGAAGGGTGACTATATCGTAAGCACAGGACAAGGGCAGGGTTTGAAACAGCATTGTTCGCTTTATAGCCCTAGCTCCTAGTGTCCCTGCATCCAGAACATGGTTGGCACATAATCGATGCTCAATAAATATTTATTGAATGAATTAATGACTGATAGAAATATCACCACATTCACTTTATTTATCCACATAGACTTTAGTAACACATACATATAATTACATACCAGATGTTGTGCTTGAAAATAATCACAGCCAAAGACAAAAATTCTGTACTTGAATGGTCAATAGCAAAGTCAAATTCATTTACCTCAAATATCTTCTCAAAGTATTTTTTGCTTTATGATTTACCCTGTGGAAACTTTTATTTTCAAACCAACTGATTTGTGAAGCTAAGGGTATACTTAGAGAGACACAGTTGGGTTTTTTTTCCTACTTTAATCCTGTATTCATTTTCACTTTTAGAGGAATGAGGATTATAAACACTGACTTTTATTTTCACTACTTGCAGCATTATCCTTTAAAATGTTTAACTTAGGAATGTCTTCCAGCAATTGCCTTGCCACTTAAAAGTTATAAAAATTCCTTGAGATTTCACAGTTCTAATTTTTGAAAAGAAAGTTGATATATCAGTCATAGTTGTCCATCAAATGAAACTGTTCCAGTTTCCACAAATAAATCAGGCTTCCTGGAAACTGTCCTTTCCTTCCCATCCACTTTTTCTGAGAACTAAATCTAGTCCTTATTCTCGTTAGTGGATTATCCAGTCACTTTCCATTAAAACACTGGGAAAAAAAAGTGTTTAAACTACAGTTAATACAAGCAACTTCCTTTTATTTATAAGTTTACTACAACCATTGTGCCCTGTTGCCAAAACGAGATAAACCAATAATTCTTTTCTTATTCCAATAAAAAGAACATGGCAATAGAATTCAGGAAGTCCAAAATTCACTTAGGCTCAAGTTGCTTCAATTTGCTCATCTATTGAGTAAAAATAGTAATATCTGCCCTATCTCCTGGGAGTCTTATGAGGTATAAATAAGATGAAAAAGGGGGCTTAGAAAAGTCAAAATTGCTTTTATGAATACAAAGGTCTCATTGTGCAAAATACTGATTCATTGGTGTTGATGGCTTTCAGACAGACTTGATTTAGTGGAAACAGAAATAAGTATTATTTTGTTAGCCACATTTATTTCGCTGCCCACTCGGAACTCAATTGATTATTAGTGATGGGGAAAAGAAACCAGTATCATTTTACAATAAGACAGTATTTGGTATCCTGTTCTATATGTTTTGTCATGTTTTAATTTTTCCTTGAGTAGTAGCCATTACAGATGTCAAAGAAACTCATATGTTTCCTCAAATGAGTTAATTTATCATTTCCTCCTCCTTCTTAAGCTTTGTTTTTCTTCCCAAAGGTTTTTTTTTTTGATTCTTGACTACTTGCTGAAAATATTCTTTCTGAGATTTGTTCATTTATTCACCATATACGTATCCAGCATATTTTATTCAGACACTGAATAAAAATAGACCCTGAACCTGCCCACAGGTGGCTGATCCTCTAATGGAGGGACAAGCAAAGAATAGGCAGAAAACATATATACATAATCCATATGCAGTGAGCTTGCAGGACTTGAACAGGTGCTGCAGAGTGAGATGTGGATGTGAGGGGCATGTGTCTAGGTTGTTCAGTGAGGGGTTGAGGCAAAGCCACTTAAGACCTGAACAAAGAGAACTGCCAGCTGTGGGGAGAAGAGAGAGAAGCTGAGGGAGAGGGGCAAGTACCTCAGGTGTAGAGGCCTGAGGTGTATCTCCATCTCTAAACGACATTGATGAGCAGCTCTCTAAACCTAGAACGAGGAAGTAGACCCCTAGAGCTCTGTGAGCCCTTGCACAGATAGGACAGCTGAGGAAACCTCAGTATGTGCCGTCCTCCTTGTGGCTGTTTCTGTTTTCTCAAATGACTATGTTTTCTCCCTTTTATTTTCCTTGTAGCATGTTTATGGGACAGAGGACTAGAAGGAACTGGAAAATCTAGGCCCTTGTCTGACCTCGTATCAGAAATAAGCAGCCACCCTCCGTGCTCTCTCCTGTTAGCCCCTACCTGTGTATTTAGAGCACATTTGCCTTAAGAATGTAGTCACACTCGGTGAAATCTGGATGGAATACAATGCCTTTCAGAAAACCAGATTCTGTCTCAAGATTTTCTCTCAGATCTTCCTTGTGTCCCTGTCACCCACAAGTCATCCATCATCCTGTAACTTTCCGGTGACTGCGTTACAATGAAATAAGTGTAGAGCTAGAAAAAAACGTGCTGGTCATAACGGTGACGGTGCTTCATGAGGAAAACAAACTGACCGGCGGCATGGCCTTTTCCAGCTCAACATCATTAACCCTTTGACTTCATCTGTTGAACCCTGACTTTCTGAAGACTGAAAGGGTCAGGGAACTCTAGTAAATGACAGCCAGTGACATTAATAAATTCCTGAAATAGAGAAAACTGAAATTCCAGATCCACTAATATATTGCTTTAGAATACAATTTTAGCACTGTATCAAGGGAAGAGATCCATATTTATATACTTATATTTATTTCAAGGAATGTAGTCCTTATGTATTTTGCAAAGTAAACCCATGTTTTTAGAAAGTATATTGTTTATCTTGGAAATTACTGACATCTTAGCCGTATTGATACAAAATCTTAGGGAGCATAGTTCGGCCCATTGGTCATGGGGTTTCCTTAGGCGCTCCTGTAGATAACAGCTCTCTATGTGTTTGTGTGTTTCCTATTCCCATCACTTGTAGAATAATCTCTCATGCGTTTCATTTTAGGGTGACCCTGGATCGTCCGCTGCAGGAATTAAGGTAACTATAGCCTTGCAAGTGTTTGTGCCCCAGGAGTTACAGCTTTGACTTTTATAAGTCTCTTGTTTCCCTTCCCTTTTACCAACTTTGATGGTTCTAACTCTGTTCCTATACTACTGCAATAATCAACTTCTAGACACAACACGGAGTATCTGCTAGAAATCTCTGATAAAGACTTAAACAAGAGGTCTTGCCTTTTCTTCCCTTTCTGATTGGTTTTTATGGAAATGTGGATTTGTATGTGAGCTTTAGGTATATTTACAGCAAAAAAAAAAAAATGTTCATATGTCTGGTGAGATGTAGAACAACAGAATAAAGTGAATGAAATGCATGTGTCATCGGGGAGGCTGAAAGTGTCCAAGGGCCTAAGGCTTTTGGAAAATTCTTATAAGGCTTCCCTTTTCATCTTTGATTTTCTTTGGCCAGGGAGAGCCCGGAGAATCTGGTCGTCCAGGGCAAAAGGTAAATCCCTATTCTGGTGTGTTCTTTGTACTGTCTTATAGTCACCATTTGACTATGTTTGCTATCACTGTATAATATGAGAACAATTACTGAAAATGATGCCATTTTCATGCCTTATATGCAGAGTGTTTTTGAGTGTTTTTCATTTTAAAAGGGTTGATGCTGACCATAGTAAAAGTACAAACATAATCTGGACGTGTAAAAGGATGCTTCATGAACTAAAGTCAGCATATACTGAGCTGTTTGAGACTAACAAAGATCTACTGGGTTGGAATGCCAACAACCTATCTTGCATGTTTAAAAATACTCTGCATGTTTCTATCTTTTATGAGAAGAAATGAATATTTACTAAACTGTCTCAATAGGGAATGACGGACAGTTCTTTTAAAATTATATTCCTTTCCTCTCATTTCAAATACTTCCCTGCTGATAACTTTTTTTTGTGAATAATATCTACCTAAGCAGTGAATGTTATGCTGTAAAAGAGGTTTGTTCATGAACTAAGTTTTAATTGGAGACAGTAACCAAACCACTTTAACCAATCTAACGTTAATTTTTTTTATCATTTGTGCTTCACTTCAGTGATAAATTAGAGGACATGCAATGAATATGTTTATTCTCATTTGAGTCTGAAGCAGGAAACGACTGTTCGTAGTCTATCGTCTGAGCATCTGGATATCAATGCCCAGTGCAGATTTTAGATTTTTAGATAACAGATGTGGCTAACAAGTAAACGTGAATTCCACATTATGATAAATCTCTGAGATCATGACTCTGCCTTTGTCTAGCAGTAGTTAATGTTATAGAAAAAATAATATGAATAGAAACATAGAATATACCTCATTAGTATAAAGAGAAAGAGAGAATAAATCCCATTGTAGTCGTTTGGAACCTTAGAACATAACATAAAAAAATATTCCCACATTCTTGAAGTTATTGAGAGGATCACTGCTTTGTTTAAACACTTCAGATTAAAGTGTTTTTTGAGAAGGTCTTTCACATTCTTTTAACATTTCCCTAATTGAAAAATAGATTTTCTTGAAATTAAGAATCTAAGAGTAATGATTCATTAGACCCAATTTCAGGTAAAGTTGAGACTTTTCCAAAGAGCCCAGCATAACTCTGCAAATTTTGCTCTTCAGTGCCTAAGATTTCCTAATGATTCTTTATGTAAGAAATTTGAAAGTAGTGATATCACAGAGATCCATGGTCTGCTTTGGTTTGAAAGAGCATCTAATTTTCTCAGATGATCTCATTTTAAGTCCCTCAGTCTTTAAAAATTAAAAGCTAAATTTAAACTGCTCTCCAAAACTGTGATAAGTTAAAAGAATTGTCTGCAAAACTGTTACGTCTTTTTAAAAAACAAAACAAGTCTGCTATAATTTCATATAGGTTCCACTGTTTTCAGAGTGGAAGACAATTGGTTAATAAAATATTGTTTTATCATGATTATTTAAAAATACATTTTAGATTCATTTCTGGAAGTTTATAGGTTTACATATGGAAACATTGGCTTTTCTTTGTATTTCATTAAAAACCTGTTTTAAATTATATTGAGAGAAGTGGATTCTACCTGAACAGATATGTTTATGAATATTACAACGCATCTGAATGAAAATGTGCCCTGAAAAGAACAGTATCTTTTTCATTAATATTTAGGCCAGATTCTACCCGTTGACACAATCTCACTTTCCCACAATATTTATGACTTCCTTGTCTAGTATCTGGATTTGGCAATACTTACCCCAACACTGATTTAAAAGTAGAGTGTTTCCATTCTTGCTGGTTGCTTAGATTGGAAAATGACAAACAGAACTGAGTACAGAATCCATTCAAGGAATCTTCCACGACATTTTTCTCACCATTGCAGAACTTTGTTGTGGGTTCATGGGTACTTAAGCTCCTGCATTAGGGACATTCCCAGAAAAGTAGAGGATATCCTGCTAGAATTAAAGTGCATTGATTAGCTCTCCACTGTCTGGTATTTTGCAGTATGAAAGTTTGTTATTTAGAGTAACATTCATAATAGGGAATGATTTAATTATAGTTTTTTCCTTTTATAGACTCAGCAGGAGAGTGTGTGATTGATATGTGAGTTAGGGTATATATGTTTGTAAAGTGAGTGTGTGTTTCATCACATAATTTTTTCCTTCCTAACTTCACATTCAATGGCATTGGTGGTATAGTGGTGAGCATAGCTGCCTTCCTAACTTCTCCACATCTTTTTAAAATATATTTTTTAGTTTTAATGGGGTAAAAATACATTTTTGCCCATTGTAAGGGACTGGCACAGTTGAACTGTATCTAGAAACATAGGGCACTGTCACAGGGACATGGGGTGAAAGCAGAGAACTGACTTTAACAGTAGACAAGGGTCTCCGATAATGGAGAATAAAGAGTGAAAGGGAAAGAAAAAAGAAAACCAGAAGCATAACATATCAGTGTAAAGTGTAATATACTTGGGCAAGAAGTCTTTGAATGGAATAACAAACCGATTCTTAATTATGACCTAGATCTGAACTTGGGCTGTGCGTGACCAAGAACTCAGCTCAGAGAAGCTCTGAGTCAAGAAATAGGCAAGAATGGAGAAATTAACTGAAAACTGTCTCTTAATTAAAAGATAAACATTCATGGTATAAGGACAGGAAATTTATATAGGAAGAAATATCTTCCTAAAAATGCTGAGATGTTTCACAAAGGGTAACATTAAATGTTTTATAATCCTTCATTCTGTCAACTTTTAAGTAAACATAAATTTGGAAAGGTCAAAATCCAAGAGTATGAAATATGAATTCCTGAAAGATGTGTTCATTAAAAAGTACATTTATAACCTATATACTTACATATATATGCATATGATGTAGGGAAGAGCTAAGTGCTCAAACTCTCTATAAGTATCCAATCTACATTATGAAATAATCCATAATGTTTTATACATCTTTCTCATTGTGAGAAACATGGATGTGTCTATGTATGCATGTGTATATAAATATCTTACTTTAAAGTAGTCATCAGATCCTTTTAATTTGACCCTTCCGCTTGAGGGAAGGGTCTAGTAAAAACTTCTTTGAGGAAACAGTGTTACAACCTATATGTTTCCACACATGTCTTAAATAGGATGTCTTGAGTTTTGGGGGCTTTTCTGAAACAATACAAAACTATCAATATGTCACCAATATGTTTACTTTTATTGGTTGTATATTCTACTGCAACTTACTGTGTTTTCAAGGGCCTATACTTTTTTCTTAGTAAAAGAGAATCTTCACTGAAATATGGATAAGCTCTTTTTACTAGAGCTTCCTAAAGTTATTGACTAAAGGGAAATGGGGGGAAAAAAAGAAAATCAAATGTATAATGTATCTATGTAAAGTTTAATCTACTTGGACAAGTTTCTTTGAATGAAATATCAAATTCTTAATAATCATTCTTTCTTCTCTGGCTTAATCTCATCTTAGTCTTTTTGTTCACAATGCAAACTTTCACTAAGGTAGTTTCAGAAAGAATAGCTTTTCTTTTGCATTCCTGAAGCACCTTTGACCTAAACCATCAGGAAAGTCATTTTCCTTTCTATGTCTAACCATACAGCTTAATATAAACAGTATCTGAAGTCATTTTGTGATAATACCAGAGCAAATTATAGCCCTCCATAATTTGAAAGTAATAATATTAAAGATGAAATGTCTGGTTGTTCTTAGTAGATTTTTCTTGGAATGAGGGTCGTTCAAGCATTTAGATTAAAGAAGTGCCTTCTACCACTTGTATCTTTAGTTTGATGCTTCTATCTCTTTTGGTATAGTTGTCATAACACTGACTCACCATCATGAAATGATGTGACACTTTTACCTTCAAATATTATTTTCTACAATATTTAGTCACCTCAGTCCAACACAGGATGGACTTTCATTTTCTCTAGTAATTCTTTTATGCTTCTTTAGTGGAATTCAGGAGATTTTCTAAGCAATATAACTTCTTGTCACTATACTTTGTGCTTAAAATAATGTAAACAATTATGTGAAAATGAGAAGATTTAGCTTGACTCCAGTGTGCTCACCCAAAATGTACCACTTAATCTCAAAACTGTATTCAGAAGCAGCTGCCTGGTACCATTAGCCCTCAATTGCTAAGCAGGGTTACCCAGACTCAACAATTGTCTGATATACGGGCTGGAGTTAAGTATAATCTTAACCATGCATTTATCTTCTCATCATTCAGGAATGGAAAAGAAACCTTGTTATACTTTTAGGTGAATGAGACTTTTAATGTATATTGTTTTGATATGACCATCTGTTCATACAGCCAACTCTTGATTATCTGAGGTAAGAGAGCCCTGGAATAGGATGCATTCTTTAAATGCACGTAATCCTCATTTCAGCAAATAGATTCAGCCTCCTCAACAAATCATTGACCAGGGAGTAATAAAACACAGGAATTCCTTCTCCCTTTATTTCTCTTTCTCACCTTCTGGTAGTGATGACAATGAGCAGTGAACTGGCAGCAACAGGGAAAATCCTGAAAAATCTGCAAAATGGTCAACCAGTCCCTGAATCAAGAGTTGACTGAACTGTATAATCTCACCAAATATCTTGAAACTAGACAGTATATATATTAGACATATATATACATACAGCAAGAATTCAGCTGGGAGCATTTGCCATGTTTTTCTCAGATACTGTGCCTGAGTGAATACTGTTCTATAATGCTGTGTGATTTTCCTATGTAGGGTGAACCAGGGCTTCCTGGGCTTCCTGGACTTCCGGGGATAAAGGTAAATACTGCACTGACAGTCTTGGCTTCATAGAAATGTAACTGTGAGAGTCATAAAAATGAAAAAAGCTAAAAATATAGTGCTGTTCTTTAAATACTCACCAGCCATTTCAACCAATTAAATTTTTAAATTAAAAATGAAGCACAGGTAACAGAAATAGATTTACAGGCATAGAAAACAAACTTAAGGTTACCAAAGGGGAAAGGGGGGGAAAGGATAGATTAGGAGTTTGGAACTAACAGATACACACTACTACATATAAAATAGATAATCAACAAGGTTCTACTGTATAGCACAGGGAACTATACTCAAGATCCTGTAATAATCTATAATGGAAAAGAATCTGAAAAAGAACATATATATATACATGTATATGTATAATATATACATAAATATATATATATATGTATGAAACTGAATCACTCTGCTGTACACCTGAAACTAACACAACATTGTAAATCAACTATACTTCAATAAAAAGAAAATGAAGCATGGGTATTTCTAAAGTTTGCCATGGCTATCTGGACTGTATATTCCACTATATAACCTACTATGCCCCTTAAATAAATGTAAAAGTCATTTCATTTGAAGTCATAGGAATTCTTTAAAGTCTACAATGTCTCCCTTCACATTTAAATTTTACTCTTAAGATCCTATCAGATTTTGACCAGAATTAAAATCTTAACATCCCCTTAAATCTAATATCCAGGCAGCTGTTTTTGTGATTCACCCATTATAATAATCTTTCCAAAGTTTTTTTTTTTTTTTTTAATTTATTTATTTGTGGCTGTGTTGCGTCTTCGTTGCTGTGTGTGGGCTTTCTCTAGTTGCGGAGAGCAGAGGCTACTCTTCGTTGCGGTGTGCAGGCTTCTCACTGCAGTGGCTTCTCTTGTTGTGGAGCACAGGCTCTAGGCACGCAGGCTTCAGTAGTTGTGGCACATGGGCTCAGTAGTTGTGGCTTGCGGGCTCTAGAGCTTAGGCTCAGTAGTTGTGGTGCACGGGCGCAGTTGCTCTGCGGCATGTGGGATCTTCCCAGACTAGAGCTCGAACCTGTGTCCCCTGCATTGGCAGGTGGATTCCCAACCACTGTGCCACCAGGGAAGTCCTTCCAATGTGTTTTGTGCTTCTACTTCCTGTTAATAATTCTCACTGCAAAGTACAAATATTACTAAGCTTTATTGACCTACATACTATTTCCATAAAATTTGTATGTCTTTTGAAATAACTGCTTAAAGCTTAGCTTGAAAACATTGTTTTACATGTTTTTAAATTGTCTAAAAATATTAACAAACATTTTTTTTAGTTGTTTAAAATTTTTTACATGGCAACTGACAAGGCTTAAAAGTTCTAGTGTCTTAGCTGTAGTGCTCCCTTAAAATCAGCTTCTTATTTTAAAGTTTTTTCTTTTAATTCTAGAACTGATAAAATAACATAATGCAAGTAGATTTTTCTTTACATTGTTCTCATCTTATAGAATTTTGAATTAATCTCTAGAGCACATTAGATGATTCTAAAATTAATATTCCTAGTTTCAGTAAGAGGGTTGTATATGCTGCTTTATGAAGATTGTGTTTGAAATGTGCTACATGAATAATATGATTTTAGAATTAATATATTAAATTACTGAGTTCCCAGAGATCATATGGTATCATATGTAATATTTTATGAGTATATTTGTTATAATTAACAGCCATGAAAGCTATGAATTCCAGGTTGGCACTCAGAAATTGTGGTTCTGCTTTTTGTTTGATGTTTCCAGATTAGTATCACAGATGTCCAGATATGTCCTTTTAATATATTTTTAGTCTTTGGCTGCTTCACTGAAAAGTACGCTCCATGACAACAGTTTACTAAAGAATCAAAGTCATTTCCTTATCATTTGATATTTAGCAAAAATAACTTAATAAATTATATGTGATTTCATACTGCAGAGTTAATTTATGGCAGTTCCTTAATAATCCCACACATTAAAAAAAAAGCTTTTTACTGATATTTGGAAAATCACAGATTTTTAAAACAAATTTAAGAACACTAAATTCAGCACTAAGTTAAAGAAGCCGGTAACATTATAAGTAAGGGGGGAGGCATTTAAAAAGAGGGGCATTTTGGAAGGACTGGGGCAGGGTTTCCTGCAGCACTTGCTTGTAGGTTAGTTGGGCTGTGCTACCAGCACCAGATCCTGAGGCAGGAATCTCAGTGCTGTGTAGAAATCCAGTTGTCCCTTCTCCTGAGGGTGAGCTTTCTTGTTGAGAGAGAGTATATAAGGGGGAAGGTATTGGGGTTTTTCCCTCCAAAACGAACAAACAAAACAATTACAGTTACTACTATTCGTTCTCATTACCTGTGATTTATGTCCTCCACTGTGAAAAATACCCCCGCTCATTTCCCTAGTCATCGGTGGACCAGTTTGAAGGTTTTGAACTTTTTCAAATTGGGAAAGATGTTGGTGATTTGCCACCTCCAGTAAACGTTTTTATTTCTAGGGTCATGGGATGTTGCCAGACAAATTTTGTCAAGATCTTATAGCTGATACTTTCCTTTGTTTTTCTAACCTGACTAGTGACTATGGTGAGAAGAAGGCATCCACTGACAAAAATCTTTCTATCATTAACTAGAGATACTTTTCCATGTAATTATCGAGTGTTGTTGGGTAACTATCCAGTATTCAGTTTAAATCACAGATTCTATTTTTGGATTAATAAGCTCTGTCTTCTCTCTCTCGTTCAGAATGTAAGTGATATGCTTGCCCTATAATGTAGTAGGTGCTCAGTGTAATTGAGTAATTTTGTAAAGGAGGCAATTTAAAAACACATCATAGTCATGAGTAGTTATTGGATATTTAAAAATGTACAGTTAAAAGTTTATAAATTTATGATATAGCTTCATTAACTTGGGATATTCTTTACTCCTTTAATATACTTTGCTTCTGTTAGGTAGTTAACCACAGGACAGTTAACCTTGATTTCATAGTTTGAATGAGTAATAATATTTAAAAGATGAAACCACCATATATGGATTTAGAATGTGTGGTAGCAAGAGCATTAGTCATAACTTTCCTAGACCTGTGTGTTTGTTTATGCTTTGGAAATACTTCCTTGCTATCCATCTCCTAATCTGCTGGTACTACAGGGAGCGTGCAAATGCCATCCGTTATTTCCAAGATGTTGAGGAAACCAGCCATGACATACCAGGGGAGCTTTGATTTGCCACCTGTTGCTCTCGGGGAACGGTTGGAAGCTTAATGAGCATCCACATGCCTTCCACACTGCTCTCAGGAAATGAGCAAAGTGCCTAAATACAGACAGCAGACTCATCTATCTATCACCTCAGGGTCCCACTCAGAGATAAGTACTAATACCTTCGGCATACATAAAAGTCACTAAGAAGAGGCATCACTTAATTTCAAACTACTCTTAAGCTTCCCGAACAAGTATTGGAAAGTGCTCTGACCAGGTGGAAGACATTTGGAATTCCTATTTCATGCATCCATGGTTCATATAGTGTTAAGATGTTCAGCCGGGAAGATTAAATTATTGTACGTTGTACATTGCACAGTGTGCCATGCAAACATTGGTCTTCCGGAGTAAGGATTGAGCTCAGAAAAGCTTTTTGATTAACAAGCCTTTAAATATATTTTTCATGGGTAAAACTTTATTGTGACTAGCTTTTCCAATATCACATAAAAGGGTGAGATTCAAAGTTCCTAGTTTTAAACATGTTTTTCTTTCCATACATGTTGAAAATTGCTTACCCCTTTCATGGTTACATCACCCTAGTAATTAAGTCACGAAGAGCAGTGATCAAGAGCCTGGGACCAGACCACCAGTGTGTAGATACCGGTTCTACCCCTTACCAGTTTATGAAGCTATATCATGATACTGGGCAAGTTACATAATCTCTCTGTGCTGGGTTTCCTTATCAAATGGGAATTATTATCATACATAACTCAGAGGGTTGTTGTGACGATTAAATGAATTAATATACATGCAGCTCCTAAAATATTGCCAAACATATAGTAAACGCTATATAAATTTTAGCTATTGTTATTTCTTTCTCTTGGAGCAGCTCAGAATGTTGGAAACATTGTTTATGCACCTGTTCTATAGAGTCTTTACTCCTGTGAGTCATTTCAACCTAGAGATCATAAAGCCATTTACACCCTCCAGGTTCATAGATCTAAATTCTGAAAACTCCTTTGCGGTGATGGTTGAATGTTACCTTTAAGAGCAGTAAGATAACATATTTTCTCTTGAAACATGACATCACACTATTCCCCTTTTCCTATAACCCAATGTATTCCAGGGATAAAGGATGAGGAAACACAGTGTTCTGCACATAAGACATGATACTGTCTTAGTTCTCCTTCCCGACACTCTTCACAGGAAAAGCAAAAGGAAAGCTTGACATGTAATAATGGAAATCTCTAGGCCCCATTCATAGTGTTGCCCAGCCCAAGACATTTTTTATGATTATGAATTTTCAATGCTTGTTTTTCTCCTTTCAGCGTTGACTACCAGTGTATCTCATCATGTTTAGAAAGTAAATTGGGAAAAATGTACCTGATACATTAAAATGAATACAATAGGGAGACATAATACAGTAAAAATTACATCAAATCAGAAAAACAAATCATTTAGGTGGCAAAGAAATTTTTACGGTATTTTCCCTCAAAGCTTGATATTTTTGTTCTGGCTTCCACATTAGTGACAATTTGAGATTCAGATCAAGAACTTGAGGATCAGGAGACAGTAACTAACTGTTTACACTTCGTTATATAAAATCATCCTTGACACTAGATCATATAAGCACTAACTTTTACAGGTGGCAGAAACATTATTTTGTCATTCTTAGGATTAAGTATAGTGCCCAGTCATCTATAGAAACTTATCTTCTAAATACACTGGAGATGAGGTTCCTTCCTTAGAAACATCAAATCACATTTTTAAAATAACAGAAGAAGGTTTTTGGAAGTGACATAGGATGTGAAATGAATTTGTAAAAGAAAAAAGAAAAAGAATACTGGTTAAAAGGATAGCAGTGTGTTATTGTTACTTATAATTACTTCCTGCTTGCGCAAAGTGCGTCTGAGCAGTTGAATAGTTTAAGAGTCCAATCAGGAAAATCATACAACCAGAAATCAGAGATTTTTTAGCAGCCATAACGAAACCTCGACTAAATACACCAATTGTGCTTTCGTGATGTAATCCTGTTTAAAAAATAAATCAGAAACTTATGTTTTCTGGATTTTAAATAAACTTGCTGTTGTAGTTCATTTTCATCACAGCCACCAAGATGTTTTAATTTATGCTCAAATGTGATCCTTCAGGGAAATAAGTGTTTGGGGGACAGACTCTACTTTCTCATCCTTTTTTTCCCCCTCAATAATTTTACAAATCAATCATTAGCAAAACTGGCTGCCTGAAGGTTCTTATTACAACAAATGTTCTTGCTGTAATCCTCAAAAGTAGGTATCATGCTGACTTGAATTCTAATTAGCCCTTCAGCAAGAAGAATATTGTATGGTTAATGCATTCAGTGTCAAGATACATTAATCAAAATTATTGGTGATGCTTTTAGCACCCAGGCAAGTCAGCACATATTTTTCAAGCCCCATTGTACTATATTTTGGGCAATGAAAATTGGATCTGCTCGGGGTAATAAATATCATGGAAAGCATGACTTGATTTAAACTGGTATATTAGAGGTTTTTTAGACAGATTAAAAAAATAATATCTTTTACTCCTTTAATTGATAATGACTTATAAAACTAAAACAAATGGTATTAAATGAAAAACCAGAGATTTTTCTGTGGACAAGAGATAATCAGTTAGGACTTTCTGTTCACTATTCCATTTAACAGATGGTAGGTTCTGGAAGTTTATAGGGAAACACCTGGTGAGCCATTTCTGTATGAATGAAGCTGCCTCTTCATTCTTACCTTGACTAGTAATTCCATCTACATATTTGATGACTCTTCTCACCCATATGAAAGACATCCTTTATGTAGATTTGACAACAGAGTATTAAGTGAACTGTCCCAATGGCCATTTAAAAGATAAAGTAAGATCATCTAAAATACTTTCTTGCCATATATTAAATGTGAGTTTGAAGAAAAATCAGTCCAGATTTTATTATGGAATTCCAAGACTTAATGGTCATTGTTAGATTTCAGAAAGATCATGTTTTTAAAGAACTTCCTAGTTTTTCCTTGTGTTTTTATAATATAGAAGGCCAGGTTTTGTTGCCTTCTTTGTTGGTGAAGATAGTAATTGTTTGAGTTATTGGAGGGTTTTTGTTTTGTTTTTTGGGGTTTTGGGCCAGAATACACAGAATTTAAACTATCGCAATAGACTGTTTAAATTTTTTAAAAGTAATAGCAAATGAGTTGAGCAAAAGTGGCTTCAGTCAAAAATCTTACCTTTGCACCATCTTCCTTTTATCCTTCCCGCCTTCCCATAGCTAAATCTTCTTGTAGTTTACTTCATTTCTCTGTGTACATATTGCCAATTTATGAAAGAAAACAGAGAAGGAGAGAGAGGGATAAACTTGAATACTGACACTCTAATCAAGAAGGAACTTTTTGTTTGGTGCAAAAAACAGGATCATTTTTCAAATATAGCCCATATTAGTTAATATGACTTATTTTAATTGAGCTTTATACTACAAGATCAAAATTGTGGCTGCTGAAAGCGTTAACTATAGTTGGAAAGATCAGTGTGAGACCATTAGGCCTTCCTAAATTGGTCATGTATAAGTACACGTTTGATTTCAGCTATAGCTATTCTTTGTAGATTTGTTTCTGCATCTTTATGTGCCCTGGCTGTTTAAAGCTTTCATTCAAATTAGCAAAACGTGTGTCAGATTTTCAAATAGGTCTGTTTGCTGCTGTTTCTCCCAGCAGTTTATTACTAGACCTACTAATTGTGCTTTATCCTGAATTAATAGCATTTATTCTTCCCAACGTGAATCCCAGTTTAGCTGCCAGAACCACAAACACTTCATTATTCATCTTTTCTACCAGCTCAACACAGGAAGATATGTTACTGTCTTGGAACTGAGACCTAGTTTTTTAACTCATTGGTGGTGAGCTAATTAATTGATGTTGAGAAGAAACAAAGGACAAAACTCATGAAACAACTCAGGAAGAAATCAGATGTAATATTTAAGATAAGACCAGAAAGTTAAACCAAATTTTTATTTTCATTTTGAAATTTGAAGCTGCATCAATGCCGTATTGCAGTAGCATGAACAGAGCTGAGATTTCTGTTTCTCTGGCAACCATCTGATCACTGGTAGGCATGTGGTTTGGGTAGCAGAATTTGGTGCCAGCCATTACTTGTGTTTTAGTGATTAAAACGTTGGATTGTTTTAAAGGTTCTGATAAAGAGTGTTGTATATTTTTTATTTCCAGGCTTTGGTTAAATCACAGCTCTGTATTTATTTTAAGAGTTAGATATTTCATTGTTTATATTTTTCCATTTGTCATAAGGGTAGATCTAGTTGGACATTGCCAGGACCGGTGAAGACAAAACAACAACAAAAATAGCGGATTATCCTGGGTTTAATTGTTCTGGTCATGGTAGAGGAACAGAACATTTTAAGATGCTTGTCCCTCTCCATTCTGCCTCTCCTCTTGTCTTATCTCCCTGCTAGTTGGTTGCTTTCACACTTTTGCTTTCCTTCCACACAGGATCAACAACTCCAGTATGAATGGAATCCCAATTAACTTTGTAATCTTGTTCTCAATGATAAGAAAAGTAAAAACCTAAAATACTGTCTCACTTGAGATAGTGAGTGAATAGGTAGAGAGGTGAAGGAAAATTTAGAATACATATATATATGAAATTATATATATATATATATATATATATATATATATATGAGAAAAACAGATTAAAGTGGCTGTGAAGTAATCAGTGCTCTTAACTTATTCTTATGCTATTGACTGGTGCCTTGGTATTCATGGCAAACCAATGTTTAATGCCTCTGCCTTTCCTTCATTTATCTTAGCCATGTTTTGGTTGTCATTTTTTTAAAAAGCACTAACACATCATACTGAAAAGATGAATATTGTTTCAGAAAAGGTCATATTTTAGTGTTTTCACTTTAATGGTAGAGCTATTTTACTTGCAGCTTACCTGTATAAATCCATGTTTCCCTAATTATGACAGCCAGCATCTGCCCTTTTCAAAGGATCCCTGCTTTATGTTCCCATGTTATTCCAACAATGGCTCACTCAAATTATAATTGGGTTTTCTAATTTGGGTAATTGCCTTGTAAATAAGAAAAAGAAAAAAAAACTCTACATTTAATTGTTCCTTAATTAAAAGTATTATAAGAGCTTAGTTCCATTATAGTTCCAATTTCCTCGATTGCATCTCTCCCCCACCTTGTCTATTCAGAAAATACGTGTGAATAACTTCCAATTTAGCAATCTCCTATTTCCCATTGATTATATGAGACTAGATATGTAAAAACGGCTCGAGAAGCATCATACAGTCCAATAAAAATAGTCACTTCTCCTGTGTATTGTCCTGAAAAATTAGGTAACCTCATTTTTGTGCGGTTTGATTTACTTCAAAAAATGATTTTGCAAAAATGTTTTGTGTTTGAATCATATTTCAGCTGCTTTCCCCTACCTTCCTTTGACTCAGTCTCTTTCCTCTCTCCTGGTTAACTAGAACTGTGACTAAAGTGGGTTAACTTGCTTATTCTTTTAATCACATTAAAGTATTTGTAGAACCATAGGTTGTCATAGCCTTTCTCCTAGACATTTTAGGAAATTCTAGGACCTTTAAACTCTACATCAATCCTTGCCGAAGAGGCAAGTTTTTTTTTAAGGATTACATTTATTTAGGGAAATTTAATAGGTATGACCATTTTCTCCTTTCCCTTTCTTACAGGAAGAAACTCATTCTTAGTAAACCTGTCATTTCTCTACCTTACACACTTCGTTTTGCAATCCTAAATGCTCTGGCAGATGGATATCGTCTCATAAAATGATGATATAGTCACATGAGAAAATTTAGGGTTACTTCTTGAAAGGAGTTGAAGAGGTATTGAGTATAACCCCATACAGTTGTAAAGAATCAAGAAGTCACCATGTATATCACTAATTAGCTGCAGAGGTGTTATAATACTACTACCACCAATAAAATAATGATAGCTAGCATTTGTGAGCCTATAATATAAGAACAACAATAACATTTATTGTTTACTTACTTTGTTCTAGAAGTGGTGCTAAGAGCTTTGCTTGAATTATCCAATAAGTCTTGACTAAGTCACCCCTTAATGACACCAGAATCTTTCATTATTTGGCACCTCAGGATCACAGCCTGCAAAGCCAGGCTTTAACTCCATTCTGTACCTTTGTACCAACAGTTCTCAAATATTTAACCTCAAAACCCTTTTACACACTTAAAAATTAGGATTGAAGGAGCTTTTATTTATGTAGGTTATACCTATTGATATGTCTGTATTAGATATTAAAACAGAAATTTAAACAACCCATTATATGTTAATTAAATAACATTTTTATGAAACACAACTGAATTTTACAAAACAAACAAAAAAATAGCAGGAAGAATGACATTGTTGTCTTTTTTTTTTTTTCCAAATATCTTCGATGTCTGGCTTAATAGAAGGCAGCTGGATTCTCATATCTGCTTCTGCATTCAATCTGTTGCAATTTGTTGTCTTGGTTAAAGCATATGAAGAAAAACCAGCCTCATACAGATATGTAATTGGACATGGGAAGATTATTTTAATAGCCTTTCCATGAAATTGTGTTATTCTTTTTTTTGAGACTACCCCAAACTCTACAAGTAGTAGTTTCAACTTAAAGGCTAGGTGCAATGTGAAATCTGAAACCATATCAATGAATCAATCTTTCCTACTCTGTACACTAAAAATGGTAAGTGAAAAGGCACTCTGAGAACCTCTGGTATAAGTCTAGGAAGGTAAGAAACAGTCCAACCAGCTCAAGACCATGAGTAGAGATATTTATGCCTTATTTCAATAATTGTCTTTCAAGCCTGAGACAGAAAAGAGACCAATGATTATTTCCTCCCAATCCTGCCAAGATATAGACAGGATGGAGACAATGTCTCTGAAGTAATTGAGAGCTCTGGCATTAAATAAACATGAAGCTGTGATCCTAAAGTTAAGTATGCTATTGTTCCCCTTGAATAAATTGAAAGAAGAAACGAATCGAGATGGTAGATGCTTTCTTAGAGTGGCGTGATAAAGTACCACTAATCACACTCAAAGCCTTTAAAATAAGCCAGTATTAATAATGCTAAAATTGTTGAGTGTCCAATGCATTGCTAATTTTATATCTTGAAATAAAAATTTTCACCCTGAACATTCTGTATAAAGGAAATTGCTATCCATTTAACTCAGGAGGACTTAAATATATTAATGTTTTTAAAAAGGAAGAAACGACACTTTGGTCACTTAGATCACAAAGCCTTATTTATTTATGTGTGACTTATGAAACTGCATGCTTCAACTTTTTATAAACTAAGCACTAACCTAAATAAGAAATACATTTTTGCAACATTTACTCTTTTTTCTTCTCTTTTATTAGTATGCTTTAATGGTGCTTCTATTTGCTTTGCTAACAGTGAAATCATTTTATTTCTACTTGAAGATTTGCAAGAGTCTTATCTACCTGTAAACTTTCCACCTATTAACTTGCATTATATTTTCATGACAGTAAGTTGTTACTAATGATACACATGAACTTTAATACAGCTTTTTTCTTGAGGGTGGAGAGGGAATATTTATGTATTTATATAAATCATTTTATTGGGAGAAATGTCTTACTTGTAAGTAAGTATATTTCTTATGTTTTTTGTTTAAAATAACAAGTTAAATTTTTTTTATAAGAAATAGAATGGTCATCATTGAGTTTTCTGAATATAGTTGATTTTCACTTTAGACGATTAAGAGATTGATCCAAAATTATTTGTTCAGATTTTCCTCTCCGTTATATGTAAAGATATAGAGACAGGTAGAACAGAGTTATAGAAATTTCACAAACAATAAACCTAAAGCATTCATTCCCCTACACTTTTTATTTTCTTAAAGCAGTACCATGAGCATAAGAACTAGAGATAATCCATTTCAGTTATTTATCACTGTTCAGCAAATTTTGCGGTGCTGATATCCTTTTGTTCCCTGCCCAACACCAAGGTTTTATACAGCATATTTTAAAAAATCATTATTGCAGAAATATTTCATGACACTCTAACACTTCTCATCAAACATCCTCTCTGTATCTTCCTGCTCAGCTCCGAAAAACAAATGTTGAAATATAGCTACCTTAGAAAAAAATCAAATATATCAAACAACATTAGCTACTGCTCCAGAAATAATCCAATGGAGGGAAACAAATGAACAAACAAATCCCAGAAAACATGGGAACAGAGGCATTATGTTTTTGTTTTGTTTTTCTTTGCTTTAAAACTTCGTTATAGATTTCAGGAAGTTAGACTTTCACATTTGAGCTCACGTTGTTAAGAAGAAAATAAAACTTTATAGTTTATATGTGAACACTGGTGTCGGGTGTTTTCTGATGCCAAACACCTGGTGTCTTTTCCAACACCAGTTCTCCAACTCTGATTCTCTGACACCAACTGCATGTCCTACAATTCAATCCTGTTGTGACACTAACTACTCAGGGTTAGCATCAGATTCCGTAGGTTTAAGGGTTCAGTCCCATAAGACTGCCCTCGCTTCAGACCACAGTTACAGGTACCACCCACCTCACCCTCTCCCCCTTACCTGGACTTATGTCTGACTTGGCTACAGATTCCAGGGTACTCACAGCCACCCTCTGCCACTCCCACTCAAGTTTGATAATTTGCTACAGTGACTCACAGAACTCAGGAAAATACCATACTTACCATTACAGTTTGTTATGAAAGATTAAAATGAGCAGTCAAATGGAGAGGTACAAAGGGTGAAGTCAAAAGTGTCCTGAGGGCAGGAGCCTCTGTCCCCGTGGAGTTGGGGGGGCGCCACCCTACCAGCACATGGAAGTGTTCATCAGCTCAGAAGCTCTCTAGTCCCCACGGCTTTGGAAGTTTTATGAAAGTTCCATTATGTAGGCGTGATTGATTAAAGCATTGGTCATTGGTGGTTAAACTCAATCTCCATCTCCCTCTCTGGAGGTGGTGAGAGGAGGGGAAAGGTTGAAAGTTCCAACCTTCTTATCACAGCCCCGACCCTGAAGCTGTCTAGGAGCCCACCATAGTCACCCCATTAGCATAAACTCAGATATGTTTGAAAGGGGCTCGTTAAGAGTAACAAAACATGCTCCTGTTACTCTTATTACTCAGGAAATTCCAAAGGTTTTAGGAACCAGGAACAAGACCAAATATATATTTTTTATTATACCACAACTGGGTTTCCTCCAGATGGTAGAGAAGAGATTTTGAGGCTGGGCAAGAAGAGATTTTTTGCTCTCCATCTGAACATTACTGACTCTCTTCCCTAGCCACACCCGCTGTATCAGTTATCAGTTGCTGTCTACCGTACAAGCCCCCGAAATGGGAGTGGCTTAAAACAACAATCCTCTCACGCTTCTGGAGGAACAAGAATTTGAGCATGGCTCAGCTGGGTACCTCTGTCTCAATGTCTCCCATGAGGATGCAGTCCAGCTGTCAGCCAGGGCTGTGATCTCATCTGAAGACTCTACTGGGGTGGAGCATCTGCTCCCAAGTTCACACATGCGGCTCTTGGCAGACCTTGGTCCTCACCATGGGGACCTCTCCATAGGGCTGCTCATGGCAGCTTGTTTTCCAGAAAGCAAGTTGATTCAAGTGAGAGAGAACAAGGAAGAGTCCCCGGGATGGAAGCCACTGTCTTTTTATAACTTAGTCTCAGAAGTGATATCCCATTACTTCTGCCATATTCTGTTAATTAGATATGAGTCAGTAAATCCAGTGCACACTCAAGCAGAGGGATTACGCAAAGGCATTGAATACCAGGAGGTGGGATCATTGAGGCCCATCTTAGAGGCTACCTACCACATCCACCCTAACATAATGGATCTTGATTTGGTAGATGTTAGGAAGCACTGGACAACAGATGAGAAAGGAAATTGTAAAGACATTTGTCTGGTTTCTTTGTCACTTTTACTTTCTCAAGCTCCTCCAAAGCTTTGCTCAAAGTACTGTGGCTGATCAAAACCAGTTCTGATTAATTTTATAGTTAGTAGCTGGATCTCAGCAAGAAAGCTATATATAATCAAAGGAGTGAAATCCCAGTAGAAGGAAATCAGTTTAACTTTACATATTTACTGTCAAATATGTAATAATCTCGTATGCCCATTTTTTTAAAGGGAGAACCAGGTTTCATTGGTCCTCAAGGAGAACCAGGCTTACCAGGGTTACCAGGAACAAAGGTAAACGTAGTGTTTTTCCCTTCCTTCCTTTCTGAAATGTTTGGTCATATATTTTTAGTCCATTATGTTACTTAGGTGACCAGATATTTTTGCCTAATGGAGAACTAAAGCAGCTTAGCACCTATTCCTAACACTTCTAATGGGAATATCATGTTAAATAGAATAATAGGAAGTTAATTCCAGAAAGCCTTATGCAAAACAACAGGATGGTGGAATACATTCATTGTTCCAGTTGTCCCCCAAATTGTACCTAAATTGATATGATGCTATTAGTCTCCTGGCCATATGGAAAAGTGAGGGAATTCTGAGGAGGAGAGGTAGAACTCATTAACTCCTGCCCCTCGTTACCCATTTTAAGACATACGCATAAATCAAACATTATTACTATTCCCCCATCACTCCCTAGATTGCAAAGGCAAGTACTGACGTCATATAGATTCCTAAGTGTCTCATCCCAAAAGGATCCATCCTGAATAACGTCTGCAGAAAGATTCTGTAATGAAAACCATCTCGTGATCTTCCACTTGGCAACCTGAGAGAGGGCCCTAAAAGCAAAATCTGTATGCTGCCATATAAAAAACTATGTTGCTGTGGATACAGTCAGAACCATAGTTCCCTTTTTATCTACCCAGTAAGACATAAAAAGGTACAGCTCTGAGGATGGAACTTTATTCATGACAGACTCATGAATCAAAGAAGGAGCAAAATTAGATCAAACTACTTTCTTTTATTTTTAAACCATAGCAGTTTTGCCTCAATGTGTATTGCATTCACCAGAAATAAGCCAGGATGATTTCCAAGAGCTCGAGAAATATGTTCATGGCTTGTTCTGACAGAGGAGTCCTCATTCCGCTGGTCAAGAGAAAATAACTCTAATCCTAGTATATGGAAACTATGTGTGGCCTAAAGGGAGACTAAAACTCTGTCGAATTTATGTAAAATTGCTGTTTGGTCAGCAATTTCTTTTTCACATAATGAGCTGTCAAGCTTATTAACAAAATATGAGGAAAGCCTGTTTTACCCAGAACAGATTTACACACGAAATGCACTTTCTGGAATAAAAAGAGCTAGAACAAAAGAATAATGAGCATTCTGTGTTCATGTCAGAACTCTCGTATTTATTCAGGCTTGCAGCCTCAGAACCAGGTAGAGAAAGAGGATTGCTTTGTGGATAAGCACAAAGAAATGGGAAACCTGGTCAGTGCTGGAAAGGACCAGGCGTGAACATGATCTCTAAATGTTTGTGGCATTTTGTTTGCTAAACAAGGGAAAATAGGAGAAACACAGACTGTGGAGTGTAGAGTTCATCCGTAAATATATTTTCTTTTGTTCACTTATTTTAAACTCTTCCACAGTCAAAAAATCCAGATGTAGAGCCGTAAAATCAACATTAATTACTGTTCATGAAGAACCCAGCCTGATTTTACAGAACAGATACTTTTATAACAGATACTACTCTGAACTCCCAATAAAAGTAAAGACTGTACTGTAACTGTTTTGTATTTCCACAAGAGGGATGTGAATAAGAAATTCATTTAACAATATTCTGGAGTTAATTTTCAGCTGAATTACCTATCTAACATGAAATTGGTATCATAATGGAAAAGTCATGATTATTTAAACATCTCTTTCAGCCAAACACTAGTCTTTTACCGGTTGCGTAGGCAGTCTGGATTTGTACCAGTAAATTCAGATTTTAAAAATAAACTAAGTCCTCATATTTTATCCCCAACACAGTGAAGAGAGATCATAATGAAGAAATACGTATAACGGCATCTAAAAATCTGTTTTATGTACTGCTGTATTCTCAGCATCTGTATAGCGCCTGAGAGAAACCTCCATCAGTCTAAAGAAATAGGACTTTATTATGAATAATTTAGAATACTTTGTATAATATTGTTTAGTCATTAATTCAACACATTTTTTTCCAGACATTTTTCTAGTATTTGAGAATGGGGAATAAATGCAACAAAAACAGTCTCTGCTCTACTGAAGCTTCCACTGTAATATGTGTAAGAAAGGGGTGGAAGAAAAGAAAAAAGTACACAAATATGTAATGTAATTCTAGAGAGAGACTAATAAGCAACTGATTGAGGCATGATGATAATAAGTGATTCTAGGTAAACATATATGGACGCCACTACTCTGGTAAATACTACAGAGAAATGATTTTCTAAAATTTTTGTTTTTCTCTAAAATAAGATTATAGTTACCATTTTAGAATTCTTCTGTAAAATATTAAGAGCAACACCAAACATGGTATATACATATTTAAATAAAAATTCCATATACCAGCAAAAGTGCTTCAGTCTCTAATCCCTGGAAAATCCCTTCTGGAGCACCTTTACCATCTCCTGCATCCAATCAAGTCCCTTGTCTTTCTCCCAACCTCTCCATTGTCCCACTCCCTTTTGGTTCATGCTGAGAAACCTACTGAGTCTTCTTCATCCTGGCCCTAATCTATCCCACCTCCCCTGCAAAACCACAAAGGTTTCCCACAGTGGGCATGATACAGACAAAGATCTTGGAATTTAAATCCCTACATCACCCATAACAGATCGAAATCCTACTTTCTTTTCCTTTCCAAGACGAATCAGTCCTTCAGTGAGAAGGGTGCCTCCCTCATCCATAAACATATCATCACCAGAAATCAAAACTTGTTTGATTATTGAAATTCTACCCATCGTGCAGGAAGCTGAACGCTCTCAAGTCTGTGTTCAGGGAGTGTAAAACAGCACCATCTTCCTGAAGGGCGATTAGCTAGCTTTTAAAATGTTTATACTTTTTGACACAGCCATTTGTCTAGTAGGAATTTATCCTAAGAATATGACCAGAGATGTGCAAAAGATTTACATACAAAAACGTGTATGCAAAAATTGAAGACTGACTACAGTCAGTTCTATATCACAGCTCTCCCACGTTAAAGGCTTTGGGCAAGTTATTTAACCTCTCTGAGCTTCAGTTTCCTCATCTGTAGACTATGGATACTAACACCTTTCTCATTTGTCCTGGGGATTAGATAGGATAATGCATGTAAAGTGTTGTGTGCAGTTCCTGCACTCATCAATAGCACAGTTATAAACAGTGAAAATTATAATATACACCCTACCTCATCCTTCAGGATATGACCCAAGTCTCACCAAAAGGAAGTCAATCTGGACCATTGAAAACCCTGTGGAGTTTCTTCTTCTCTCACATATGGCCTTACATTACTCCTTAACTCTTAACTATTTTGTTCATGTGGATCTTATCTAACTAGAGCGCTAGCTCCCTGTGGGCAGTGACCATGCTCATCCTTCCCAGAGCTATAAATCTAGTAAAAGCTGTAACACCTATGGATCTTGTACAATGCCAAGCACTTTCCATTTCTAGGTTATGAAACCAGTACTCTAATTTTCTCCATTTTACAGAGGAAACTGAGGCTTTCAGAACTTAACTAACTTTCCCCAAAACACAAAACTGGTAAGTATTCCAGAGCCAGGAGTAAAGCCCAGAAAATCAAATTACAAAACTTGGCACTTAGCCATTTTGCCCTGCTTCGGAAGATCTTAAAAATTTGCTGCAGACTGAAAACTATGTCCATGCCTGTTGTGAGGTATTAATGATGGCCCTTATCAATTCCCTTTAAAGGTCTTTCTGGGACTTCCCTAGCAGTCCAGTGGTTAAGACTCCGAGCTTCCAGTGCAGGGAGCACTGGTTCGATCCCTGGTCAGGGAACTATGATCCCACATAGGGCGCGGCCAAAAAAAAAAAAAAAAAGTCTTTCCATTTACCAACATAGGCATCTGACAGGCATTTACCAAACCATTTCCTTGTCTATAAAACGGGAATGAAAATGTAAACGTTGAATTTTTTTTTTTTTTTTTTTTTTTTTGCGGTACATGGGCCTCTCACTGCTGTGGCCTCTCCCGTTGCGGAGCACAGGCTCCGGACGCGCAGGCCCAGCGGCCATGGCTCACGGGCCCAGCCGCTCCGCGGCATGTGGGGTCTTCCCGGACCGGGGCCCGAACCCGTGTGCCCTGCATCGGCAGGCGGACTCTCAACCACTGCGCCACCAGGGAAGCCCTGAATAACTATTTTGATTATTAAATGAGATAATCCATGTTGAGGTTAATACAATGCCGAGTATGTGGTAAATAAGTAGTAACTTTCTGCTTTCTTTGATTTTATTCAACTCATTCATTAACCTACAGGGACTAGCTGGGGGTGATAGGGGGCGCCATTTACCTATTTTGCGATTTGTGACAGGGCGACCGTGGGGAGGCAGGGCATCCTGGAAGAGGGGATCGAGGGGAGCCTGGAGCCCCTGGACCAAAGGTCAGTTATTCTCACACTGGAAAACAACATTCTCTGGTTTGGAAATGTGTGCCACTTACTTTAGAACATGCAACTGAAATAAAATTATTCAAGGGGTATTAAAACAGCCAAAATCACAAATAATTCATTGAAATTCACACCAGTTCGTTATTTTCTAAAAAGGGTTTTACAATTCAACTTTTCCAGTTTGTTCTGTTCAGTCAACAAATTAATAACACATCCAAATATAAATCGGGAGGTACTGTCACACTAACACCTTACCACTCGATGTATATTAAAACCTACTGAGGAAAATGTGGAACCGTGTTGTGTTAGTTTCTATGGTAATTTGATGGTGTGTAACACCTTGAAAGTATGAGAGCTAAGGATTTATTTGACTGTTCAATCTATTCCTCTAAACTTCCTGAAAACTAGTATGGTGACACTTTATTTTAATAACCCATCCTAGAGACACAGGAAATGATTTACTCTTTGATGAAAAGGAAATTTATGCAAACACTGTTGAGACTAATGAGAATTAGTCACAGAACTCTTCCCATCCGCTGATGGGTGGGCAGTCTTCAGAATTATAATGGCATGAAGGTTGGTGGAGAGACCAGGGAGTGAACTAATGATACGGTGATAATACCTATGTTCAGGGTTGTAACAGCCTACATCATATGGAGTCATATATTGAGGCAGTTAAAATAAAGTGTTTCCATTTTTCTGTATTATTCTGAGTCACTGCTAATTTCTTTTTTTTCTGTTCTTATCTCCCTCTGTCATGTTCTCTTTTTCATCTTCATATTCTTCTGTAATAGGGGAAACAAGGTGAATCAGGAACTAGAGGCCCAAAGGGGTCTAAGGTCAGTAACTGGGTAACCATTTTAATGTAACATGAGGCCGTCATGTAACATGTGTCTCTTCCACAGAGAATCATGTTTTAGATTAAACTCTTTCACACACTGGGGTTGCAGTAATTTCATCCCTATGATGATATCTCAGAACAGTTGGTTTGTTTCATCTTGTTTGTTTTTGTGTTCTGTACTTCAGACCATTCTTTATGAGAAATTGTATTTCCTGTTTCATATGTATAGCTTATTTGGAAAAAATTAAGTACTTTACTTAAATTATATACAGTATAACCTTATTTTTTATTTCCTGGCTATCTTTGTGATAAATGTTCAGATTATACTTTGCTTTCAAGTCAGTTGACTCCCTTCATTCCATTAAAATTTCACCACTAATTGAAATTCTCTCCTTTATCATGCTCTTTATATAGTACCTGCAATAATCTATATACTACTAGCAGAATCATGTTATTAATCATGCTAATAATGTGGAAAATAAATAAAAATGTGGAAAACAGCAGAAATTAATAATTCCCCATTCATAGCAAAATTTTATTATTATGGTCAATGTTATTAGCATAATGTGGATAGAAAAATTATAATTATATATATATAATTATAATATAATTATATAATATAATTATTAAATTAAAATATATAAATTAAATAAATATATAAATATATTTATATTTTTATTTATTTTATATTTATATATATATAATTTATAATATATATATAAATAAATAAATATAAAATAAAATATATAAATTAAAATAAAATAAATTAAAATATATAATATATAATATAATTATATAATATAATTATATAATATAAATTATAATCCCTTTTCCTGCTCATCTTCATTGGTCCTTATCCAGTTTATAAGAAAGACATATAGAAATGCTTTGAATTCTATTTAGGAAAAGGGCCCTGTAAATTTTAGGCTATTTTAAAGAAACTTCAAATCTACCCAGGTTCAAATCTCTTCTCCAAAATTTCTGTTTAGACTTCTGAAAATTTTGAGTGTTCTCAGTGATGCATTTGCAGTTTGAGGTTTAGATGATTCCTGGTGTCTCTTGGCGGGGATGGGAGGTAGTCATCACACCATAAATGGACATTTAGAGACTTTTCATGTTGCATTGAAAAAAAGAGAAAGCTGTGTTTGCCCAGATCTTGACCTTCAGCCCCGCCAACCTGGTCCAGCTAGCTGCTGTCCACTTCAGCACTTTCTGAGGGCTAAGAGACCTATACCTCTAGAAAACTTTTCCTTAGATCTTCATCATCAGAGGGAGGTCCAGCTGGTGACCTTTCCCTCCTAAATCTCCCTAGAATGACTTCTCAGAAAACAGACAACCCAATTAATTGGTTGCCTCTTTTCCCCCTTGCCCCAAATCTCTTCATATACAGGCAGGAACATAGCTCAGTCTGAGAGGTAAAATCTTGCTTTGGGTGTCATAGAAACCACCTGCTTTGCTTTTCAAGATCCCTAGGAAGCAAGTTACCATATGTATTGTTGTTTCAAAATACTCTGTCATCTGAAGGGGGAAGTTTAATTCACTTCGGGGGGCATCTTAAAGAAGGATTTGCCATGTCAGTGGTTATTGTATTTCTAGTTGTTATTTTCCACTTCAGAAGTTCATATTAAAAGTGTTGCTGTATGGTGTTAAATACATCCTTAGATTTGAGATATTTCTGGACTGTTGGCCTCACTACTAACTCGGTTTTCTTCTCTTTTCACTGGGGAAAGGGTGACCGTGGAGACAAAGGGGACTCTGGAGCCCTGGGACCAAGGGTGAGTGTGTCTCATCTACTCTTTTGGCCTCCAACAAGCCTAGATTTGAAGTGTGTGTCTATGTGGCTTTTCACAAGGCACTTGGACTAATAATACCCAACAATAGCGCTGGACGTAGACTACTGTGACTATTCCTGCTACTCCCCCCCTTTCTTCTTATTTTTTATTGTAGTCACCAGGAGCACTGAGTATATAGACTGGAACACGTAAGATAAGCCCATAAGGAGAAGGTCTAAAGAACTCTTTCTATCTACTTCCCCTCTGCCAAATGAGCAATAGCAAGCCCATAGCCATCCACCTAATAGAACTTTCCACTTTTCAATTAACTCAATTAAAAAGAAAGCAATAGTCCATATTTTCAGAACCTTTTTAAAGCACAGGCAGGGAATTAGGACATGACTAATGGAAATTCAGTGGCAGAGCTACTGAGTAGGATAGACATCTTAAAAATATTTGTTCCCTCCTTATAGGTACTGTTCAAATATATATATATATATATATATATATATATATATATATATATATATATATATATTTGTTCCCTATTTGCTTCCATTTTAATGGAATTCTATTCCTGTTAGGAAAGCCAAGCATTTCCTACAGTACAGTGTTCCATCTTCTTAAAAAATGAAGAAGCAATCTATGAGGTGTAGATGAGGAGAGAGAGGTCAGGAGTTGCTTTAATAAATATGGATAAAGCCAACAAAATTTTGCACGTCAAATCAGATTAGCCTACACATTATAAATTTTAGGAAACAGCTTTTGAGATTGAATTGTATTTCTTTTTTATCCAATTTAATATATTTAACCTACCACAGACAGGAAGTTAGAAGCAGTTTGCCTCCTCTGAAATAAGGACAAACTTTGAACATGATTATTTATTCTAAAGTACATTTGGGCCTTACTCGGGAATCGATGGTCAGAGAGAGCTGTTTGCTGCTATTTCTGTTTTCGCCACAGTCCCTTCTTCATCCTAGCCTAACCCCCGTGATGTTCTCTTGGCTGATTTTTTCATAGGGTCCACCTGGTCAAAAGGGAGATCAAGGAGCCACCGAGATCATAGACTACAACGGCAACCTCCACGAAGCCTTGCAGGCAAGTGACGGCTCCCTGCCTTGATACAGACGCTGATACAGTGACACTGATGAGACCCTTGTGATGTGTGTAACCCTCAGCTTCCACCCACCCCCAGATCTCAGAGGGCTCCACCGCTCAAAGCACACCTTCTCCCTGATCTCCTGAACCCATCTTCTCCCTGCTCCAGTTTATCCTCTTTATTTCCTAGCATTTTTCAATCTTTCCTTCTCTTTCCCTTCTACCTTCAGATGTGCTTTAGTCAGTCTCATCTTAAATCTTGTACTGGTTTTGCCAAGCTTTGTCTCCTTGCTTGATACGCGAACCTAGCAAAGCCATTAAGAGCCCTGTGGCTCTGGAGTTTGAGCTGCCTGGGTTCACATCTCTTGCTTACTCAGTGCATGAGCTAGGGTTGTCGTGAGTAGATGACTAAGTACATATTATACACTTAGAACAGTGCCTAGCACACAATAAGTCTTTTATAGGTATTTCTTGCTACCGCTCCTGTTCAATTCTTTTTCTTCTGTTAACGAAAGGCCATAGACTGTGTGGCTTGTCTCCATCACCTTTGCTTCCTATTTATCCTCTTCATACTTAGACTCCGCGTTGTAGCTTGTACCATTATTTTGTTGAAATTTCTCTTATAAAGGTCAACAGTAACCTCTAGGTCAAGGCCATTGTACTCATCGCTCTTGACTTTTACGTGACATTACACTAAACCGCCTTCCTTTTGAAACTCTTTCTTTCTGGTTTCGCCAACCTTCTACTCTCATTTCTTCCAGTTTTCTTCTTGGATGGATCCACTCTATTTTAGTATTTCCAATTTCTCTGTCCACCCCCTAATTCTGGGTATTCTCAAGTCTCTGATCTTTTCTTGGTATAATCACTCCCTTTGTGTTCTTTCCCATTATGCCTTCCAAATCTTTCACCTCCAGGTCTGATCTGCATATACCTCTAGCTTCCCAGGAATATTTCCACTGTGGATGCAACACTGCCTTGTCAACTTTCACCAATACATACAATTATACTGGTTACCTTTCACACCTACCAAATGATTCCCTTTCCTAACTAACCAGTTTCTGTTAACGAAACCACAAGTTTTCTAATTTCTTGAGATGGAAACTTTAGTGTCATTTTAAAACTATCTTTGTCCTTCATCTTTTATATCTCACCAGAAGCTACTGTTTCCTTTTCAAAGTATCTCTTGAGGCTGCCCCACTCTCTCCGTTCCCGGCTAGGTCTACATGTTGTTTATATCAGATCTAACACTGCAATGAGCCCTTAACCAATTCCTCTACCCCAGTACCTCCTTGCTCTTCTAATCTTTTCCTATAGATCACTCCAAGGTTAATTTTCCTAAACTATCACTACTTTGATGACTCTAATCTGTTCGGAAACCTAAGTGACCCTCTTGCCTACTCTATCAAGCCCAAACTCCTCCATCTGACTTTTAAGGCCCTATAACCCTGCCTTTCCTGTACAGAATGTTTTATTTCCCCACAACATATTTATCATATCTATAAAAATAGCCATCTTTTTTCCTGGTTCATCCCTTTTCTTTCATTCATCCATCTAAATCCTATCCAACAATTCACTGCTGCCACCCAGGTGAATTTCTCCTCTGAATCCTTTTAAATATTAGCAGTCAGGACCCAGTAGTTTAACATTTAATTATTCTCAGATTCCATAATTTACTTTAGTTTTGCCTCTTACCAGATTGTAAATTACTTGTTGACAGGAAACTCATCTTATGCTTATTTTATCTCCCCCAATGTGCCTGACCCAGGTCTAGGCATGTAAATATTAAATAAACTTATTGGTTGAATTCGTAAGTATACTTCATTCATATGCACAATCCTTTTTTTTGCTTGAAAGCCAAATTAGTTGTTTTAAATATTTTCCATTTTGTACTTGTTTGATTTTTTTTCAACCCATATGATTTCACTAACATTATCTAATTATGGTAGATCTACATTTCAATGGTCCTTTGTTACAACTATCATTTTTAAATAGTAAAGCATTTATTAAATAGTTTTTACAGAATCTATCTTCAGCCTTGTATTTTTCTGTTCTTTTTATTCTTTTTCTTCTGGTAAAGCACATAGAGACACATGCTTACTGCTTAGAGAAACATTACTTGGGCAGTGTGTTCGGTCAACAGCTTGAATTAGGGTTCCTCAGTGCAAGTGGACTAGACTCAAGCAGTAGCCTCTGGGCTATTGTCAAATTCTAGAATCAGTTTTCTAAATTGTTCCCTTTTTCCCACAAGTTGATAACTGCGTGTATAAAGAAAGAGAAAGAACAGGAAGTTTTTGTTACTTACTATGTGGTCAGAGCTCTTCCTTCTGAAATATAGGGTCACATTTTTCAACTTTATTAGCAAAATTGTAAATTTCCCTTAAACTGCTTCCAGTGGCACCCTAATTCTTACTACTGCCTTTAAGAGGTATCCACTCTCTTATCTTTCAAGATATGCTTCTATGTTATTGGCCATGGCCATTTTCTGGAAAGACTGTGGAAGAGTTTTAAAACCTTTACATGAACAGAGCCTGGCATGAAGCAAGCTACCCTCACTCTAAAACTGAAATCTGCTTTGATTTCCCCTCTGTTGCTAACTAGCTGAGTCACTTTGGGGAAATCACATAACGTATCTATATTTCATCGATCTGATCTGTAAAATGACGATGATTTGGAATGGATTTTTTCTAAGAGTCCATAAAATCTAATATTATGCTTAGGGTTATTTTTTTAGGAGCTCCTGAATACCCTTTGTTGATGTGCCAAAACGCACTGTACTTTTTTAAAAAATCTAACACCTACATCTTGATATGAAAGAATAGATGTGCTCAGGTTCTTTTTTCACCTCGAGTTCTATATGACTGTAAACCAGTCAATATCCTTCACAGCCAACTAGTTCATGTTTATACCTCAACCTAAAGATTTATTATTCTTAGGGGGTTGTTTAGGCAACTACGTGTTGTGCTTGTAAATAGCTTATAGTGGTTTTTTTCACTTCAAAACTGTTTGTTTTTCCAATATAGTACTCTAGTGAATTAAGAGTCCCTAATAAATAAATTAAACTAAATAGCCATTAGATTGAGAGGAAGGAATAGACATTTATTCTTCTAGTTCTCTAACCAGTGATGGATATTCAGTTTTGCGAATTCCATTTCAGTATTGCCTCCTCTAGAAAAGATCTGCCCCAAAATCTGGATACTTAGATAAATAAGTGCATATTACAATTATAAAAATATCACTTAGAAATATAAAATTTTACTGTTGCCTCTACTGAAAATTGTTACAGGTATACCTCCTTTTATTGCACTTCACTTTATTGCAATTTGAAGATACTGCAGTTTTTTACAAATGGCAACCCTGTGCCAAGCAAGTCTATTGGTTCCACTTTTCCAACCGCATTTGCTCACTTCATGTCTCTCTGCCACATTTTGGTAATTCTCACAACATTTCAAATTTGTTAATTTTGATTATATTTGTTATGGTGATCTGTGATCTTTTTTTTTTTTTCCTGGCTGTGCCGCATGGCTTGCAGGATCTTAGTTCCCCAACCGGGAATCAAACCTGGGCCCATGGCAGTGAAAGGGCTGAGTCCTAACCACTGGACCACCAGGGAATTCCCTGTGATCAGCGATCTTTGATGTTACTATTGCAAAAAGACTATGACTCTCTGAAGGCTCAGATGATGGTTAGCATTTTTTTAGCAATAAAGTTTTTTTTGTTGAAGTGTAGTTGATGTACAATATTATGTAAGTTCCAGGTGAGCAATACATAAAGTGATTTACTGTTTTTAAAGGTTATACTTCATTTATAGTTATTATAAAATATTGGCTATATTCCCTGTGTTGTACAATATATCCTTGAGCAATAAAGTATTTTTCGATTAGGGTATGTACACTTTCTTTAGACATAATGCTATTGCACACTTAGTAGACTACAGTACAGTTTAAACAAAACTTTTATATGCACTGGGAAACCAAAATTTGTGTGACTTGCTTTATTACGACATTCACTTTATTTCGGTGGTCTGAAACCCTAACCCGCAATATCTGAGGTATGCCCGTATTTACATGAGCATTTGTCATAAGCCGTTTATTTTGATTTTTATTTAAGGTGGTTATGTTTCCACAATTAGCAGTAAAACCTTTCATTTCCTACCTCAAGCTTTTAAAATTTCTCAACACCATATAAACTAAACCTCTTCTCTAGTGTAAATCAGGGGTGATTTTAAGCTTGCATCATTATGAGACGTGAAAGAAAATAATTTTTAATTCTACAGAGATTCACATAAGCATCTCAGAGAATAAATCACAAAGCATCCTGCTAGCCTTCAACCAATTTACAGCTTCTTTAACTCATGCCTCCCATTTCACATCATGCCTCAGTAGAGAATGACATGTCTTTCTCCATCACTACCAAAAATGCTGGCTTTCAAATCATTACTGAAGTTCAACAGAGAACCCTGCTGAGTTTATGTAGTTTTAACTTAGAGGAACCAGATACAAGAAATCCAAAGTGAGCCAACATCTTTAGGATGCCTCTGAGTGTCCGCACACTGGTTCTTCAAGATGGCAGTTAAAACTATGTTTTTGAGTAGTTAGCTTAGTTTTCTATCATTTGTTCTTCTGTTAACTGGGTGGAACCTGCTGTGTATAATTTTTAGGTCTCACAAATATAGTTATTTAACAAGCTTATTTAAACCCCTTCTGTTATAGTTCAGTTTCCAATAATAATGTTCTTTTATTTAGGCAACTCATTTTAAAACATGTTGTTATCCTTGAACTTTCAAAAAGACAAGCTAGTTTTGTGCTTAGGTGGAAAATGAATCATACATGGCTCAGGTTGGAAAACCTCTGAGACTTTAAATTTTAAACTCCTTCCCTCTCCAAGGTTTTATGTTTTTGCTGTCTAGTTAAAAATGTTATTTATAATTGGAAAGTAATGATAAAGGAATTATTTCTACTCTATACTTTTCTAATAGCCTTTTTTAAATGACTCATCTACCCATATAGGAGCAAAGAAGTAGCTTTCTCATAACCGTAAATTCAACTCTTGGTTTAGATGAATCCCTTAAGAATAAAATAAGTGGTACCTTATGTTACATAGATATGATGGTATAAAAATCTGGGCCTTAACTTTTTTATAACCTTGCCCCAGTTTGTGGCCATTTTGCCTTCTATCTTAGAAGCACTGGTTATTTTTTCCTACCCTGTCTTCTCTGAAGCTGTAATGACCGTGATTGATCTTATCCTGGAATACAAACTTGAACCATCTGTACACGGGCATAAATGTATTGTTTTCTAAGGAATGATGCGCCATATCACTAAAAACTCAAGTGTTTGAAGTGAGATGGGTGGATGATGTTAAGATTATTTTTTACAACAACGACAATAAAAAACAGCACCAACACCTTGAATTAGAAATTGGAAGGGAGCAGTGGAAGACAAAAAGATGGAGTTAAACCGATAGTCACAAGTTTACATGTAATTGGACAGTGTTTGTCTAGGACCAGAGCTCCTAATGGAAAATGTTCTCTCCCCTAAAATCGCATAAAGTGGTACAGGTGTTACAGAACTTTTTGTACAGCACTTAGACTAGAAAATCTTAAAACAAAAATGGTTTGTGGATTGGGGATTCCTTGTTTTAGAAATTCATACTTTGAGAGAATATATTTTGGTACAGTATTCAAGCCCTTTACATTAAGAAACAAGGCGAATCCCATGTCAATTCTTGTCTTAGTCATGGCACACACACACAGACACACACAAACACACAGACACACACAAGCTAATTATAAGGCACCAAATGAGATACAAACTAAAAGAAAAGAATATTACTTATACAATTAGATATTTCCGTTTTCTCTAATCAAAGTACTCTAGAAATAGAGTTTTTATGAATAGGAAAGTTTCTCAGCTCCCAATTATACTGACAAGCCACCAGTGTACACCATTTTACTTCATAATTTAAATCAGTGAATTAAAATGTTGACATTTCTGTTTTCTTTATCCATAGATTTTTAAATAACATAATAAAAAGAATTTTTACAAGCTATGGTATTCGTTTGAAGATAAGATATGTTTTCAGGATCTTGTCAATTCCTTATACATCAGTCTTGCCAAAATATATTCAAAATCTTATTTCAGAAATGTATTACTGTACTTTGGCACACAAATTAGGTAACTCTGTCTTTATCAATACATTTTCCCAACAGAGGATTACCACCTTAACAGTCACGGTAACTCCTATTGCATGATTTCTGTGGTTTGTGACTTTGTATTCGGTGTTGATGCATGCCGGTCATAATAGTACTAATGTAGCCGTTGTTGTTATCTGATATTTAATGTTATGTTTTCTTATAGTAGTAACCTTTTACAACATTTGCCCCAGTTGAATCACTTTGTCTGCTTAATAAAAAAGTCAAAAAAAAATTTTATTGATATTTTTCTTAAAAGTCTTTGGCTTTATCTTAATCATGTGGCTTTGTTCTTTAGTGTTTGGGAAATCAAAGCCTTTGTGAGGGGGGGAGGAGAGAAGTGTTTCTAGAAACACAGGATATATTAGGAAGTTAATTCAACCCCAAAAGATGTATGTGGGACATGGCAGCCATTTTACATTGTCTTACAAATCAACTCTAGAGCATTATTTTAACCTAAATGTGTTGATTTTTTTCTGCATATAAGTAGGTAGATTTTATAATTCCGTAACCAGTGAAATGTTTCCTCTTTGCATATCAATACTGGAGGATATTTGATTATGATAGAAATTAAGGAGGTGTGGAGCGTACTTAGTATTTAAAGCATACAATTTATTACAGATACTATCTTTTAAAACTTTAAAACTTTGTCTTTTCTGGATTTAGGGTCCCCCTGGACCACCTGGACCTCAAGGACTACAAGGGCCAAAGGTTATTCTTTATTTTACTTGTTTCCGTTTACTACATATGGTGCAGAGAATCCCATATTAAATATATGTATCTCGGAAAATCAATCTTACAAAATACTGGAGGAGCTGAGATCAACAATATTGCTTAAGAGAGCTGAGAATAGAAATTGAGGTCTGGGGCTTCCCCGGTGGCGCAGTGGTCGAGAGTCCGCCTGCCGGTGCAGGGCACATGGGTTCATGCCCCGGTCCGGGAAGATCCCACATGCCACGGAGCGGCTGGGCCCGTGAGCCATAGCCGCTGAGACTGCGCATCTGGAGCTTGTGCTCTGCAATGGGAGAGGCCACAACAATGAGAAGCCCAAGTACCGCAAAAAAAAAAAACAAAAACAGAAATTGAGGTCTGGGCTGAAGGAAGAAGGATCAGAAAAAAGAAAAATTAGGAAAGAAGGGAGAGAAATAGAAATGGCATTAAATTTAGAAGGAGGACATTCAGAAAAACAGAATATTAAACAAAGGAAAAACAAGTTTTACAGAAATTGTAAGTGTAAAGAAACACTAAATGTGGTGTATGGAAAAAGGCAAATATTTAAATTGAAGGAAAATTTACTCTGACACCAAAAAAGTTCCTTTCTTTCAATCCTTTCATAATAAAAAGAACAAGAAAAGTTTCAGCATGACGCATTCACAAATGACAATTTTAGGAATCACTTTCAGTCATTTTATAACACATCCTGCTATATATATATATTCAAACGTTCTTCCATTTAAATTTCATCTAATAGAACATACCAACTATGAACAGTAGAAACCCAATTACTTGATTATATCTAAAATTTATTGGTAATGTTAGCTTTTTCCCTCCAAACTTAAGCTTATTAAACCACGTTTGATCAATTAATACATGGCCAGCGATTCTGGCTTTTCAGACCTGAGCTACACGTGTTGAAATACGACTTTCATCATTGGGTTTCTTGTAGGAGATTCAAGTGGTGTCAAAATCCATCTTTTGTTTATGCCTTTAGGCAGTTTATTTGCTAAATCTACCTCATACACACACATGCACACACACACACACACACACATATCAGCTTTTGTACTTTTTCAAGATACTTAAAAACTGAAAGCTAGCACATAGAAACAATTATTTTTCTATTATTAAAAGGAATATGCAGTAAAATATTACTGAGGTCCTTGGCTATGTGAGATATATTTAGAACATAGATGCTAATTTCAAACAGATTTCATGTATAACATTACTGTAAGTTTGGGGATTTTTTATTTTCTATTTCTCCACCACATTCTGCTCCCTAAGAGATATAACACAAAAAATGCTCCAGCCATATGCAGTCTTTATCCCTGGTAAGCAAGTTGGCCTGGATCCCTATTCTTTAGTATCTTGGTGAGCTGGACTAGAAAACCTAGACGGAAATCTGTAGATTCCTTTTTCCTCTGTGTAGAGTCAACCAAGATCTAAGTTCCTTGCTTTATGCCCCCACTTGACTAAGTCTCCAGAAGCAAAATTGTCCTCAATGCTAAATATGTACCTTATTCCATACAAACCTCAAAACCTTCTGGGACTTGATTCTTCTTTATAGCCCAAAGGCCTACAGAAGCCCCAAAAGCACTTGACCCAAAGAAAGCTACCTAGCTACCTAGCCAAGAAAGCTATATCATTAAAACCTACATCCCCTGTGTTTTATAATCCAATTGCTATTCATTCACTAATTACATTAATCAACAATTAATTTGGGGCCTCTATTCCATGGTAAATACTGATATCTAGTAAAGATACTAGGATATAGCAAGGGGTTTTATTTTATTTATTTATTTTTGGCTACGTTGGTTCTATTGTTACTGCACGCAGGCTTTCTTTAGTTGCGGCGTGCAGGGGCTACTCTTCGTTGCAGTGCACAGGCTTCTCATTGCGGTGGCTTCTCTTGTTGCGGAGCACGGGCTCTAGGCGCACGGGATCCAGTAGTTGTGGCTCGCAGGCTCTAGAGCACAGGCTCAGTAGTTGTGGTGCACAGGCTTAGTTGCTCCACGGCACGTGGGATCTTCCCGGACCAGGGCCCGAACCCGTGTCCCCTGCATTGGCAGGCGGATTCTTAACCACTGCGCCACCAGCGAAGCCCAGCAAGGGGTTTTAACAAGGAGCTTTTAGCCCAGGGATGGAGAAAGGCAAGTAAAGGCACAATTATTAATAAACAGAGTAAGTACATTGGTTAAGATGTGTACAGGAAGGCTCCTCTCTGCCTTGGGGTCAAGGATGACTTCGAGCTGAAACTGAAAGGCAGGAAGAAACTGGCCAAGTGAATGTCTAGACAAGTAGGGTGGGGGAGGGTTGTTAGTCATACTCCCTTACCTCTTACCGTGCCACCCTTCCCACTATGCCAGCACTCTGGCCCACCTCGTACACGCCACAATGATCTTGTAATTGAGATCTTGGCTTAGTTGATACAGTCCTTCATGCTTTCCATTATCTCCCCTTGAGAAGGTTGGGATAATTGCGGGGAGTTGTGCCTATGACCAGGAGTCAGCAAATTCAGCACGGGGCAAATATAAAACCCATTCTCACTCAGGACGCACAGCCTCAGACTGAATGGGAACCTATTCAAATTAGCATTCCTCCTTCCTTTATCAAACAAGGACTGTTTGACTTCTTATACATCAAACAACTCTTTACAAACTACTTTTGGTGGGTGCAGGATAAATGAATAACTCATGAATTATATTTTCCTTTAAACATTTGTGGGTCACATTTTGAAGGGAAAAGCATAGCAACCATTACTGGCCCCAGCGTGCTGACAAGTATTCAGACTGCATGAAACTAGGGCTTAGCCAGTTGCATCCAACCTTAACAGACTTGTTGGTGGCAAAATAAATGTTGCCGCTACCACAAAGAGCAGGAAATCTGGAATTTTTTAAAAAAGGATTTTTTCTTTTTTTTTTTCATGTGTTTGTCATGCCTTCCTTTAACATTTGGAAGGCTCAGATTTCCAATAGCTCTTAAAGTTCTAACCAGGGAAAGCAACTCTAACCATTTCAATATTGTGGTTTATAACATCACCAAACAAACCTTTCTAGAAAAATACAGCCTCAAGTCAGTTCCCTTGGAAATCTGTCTGCGAGGCAGGCTACTCACACACTCCAAAGAATTGTTTTTACAAAGTTTCCGAGGTGTGGGCATCAGAGAGATTTATAATGGGGTCTACATAAATGACCCATTGATATAAAATGATATCTTGCCTTTCAAAGAATTTGTTTGTTCAGTACCTTTCCAATTGAAAAGTAACTGGACATTTGTTGTTTGAATAAATCTCTAGCACATTGTTTAAATTTATCTTTAATGGAACATCTTCAGTTAAGAAAAAATAAATCCATCTATTTTGGGTTTGTCAAGGGTTCTAATAAATCACGATATGAATAGTAAATTCAGTTCGTTCCTAGCATAGTATAGGAAATTGAATTGATCCAAAAGTAATTTTCTGTGGATTAAGATATTATCTGATATATTATATCCTTCAGTGAGGCTTATCTGGAAATAGCACATTCCCAATCATTATGAATTTGTATTCACGGTTCAAACAATGCCAGGTTAAATATTATAAACATATGGGGCCTTTCATTTTACTCTTTCTTGAGTTAACTACCATGTTTTTGCTTTTTTCTAAAATTGGAAAATAAGAGAAATCATACAGAATTTTAAGGAGGAAAAAATTAACTATTATTTTAATAGTTAATTTTAAAAACTATTATTAATAATAGTTAATTTTAAAAACTAATAGTTAAAAATTAACTATTATTTTTAAATTAATTAAAAAATTAATTATTGAGGCGTATAGGTTGTTCCTGGAGGATATGGTCAGCCATCAGATGATTTCAGTTTTCTTTCGCCAAATTCTTATAGTCTGAATCTCACATGAGGGGAAAAAATAAAAACACTGAATCTTAGCGATATGTAAGTATTATTATACATAATATTCAAAAAAAATGTTATTTTGGAATTCCCCAGCGGTCCAGTGGTTAAGCCTCTGGGCTTCCACTGCAGGGGGTCCGGGTTCGATCCCTGGTGGGGGAACTAAGATCCTGCATGCCACACAGTGTGGCCAAGAGAAAAAAAAACATTATTTCACTTTGTATAGTCATGTGGTATGATGTAATAACGTACTTGAATTATGATGCATTTGCTGAAAGTTAAATTGTACTGTTACCAACTAGCATCATTTTTTGCCTCATTTTTACTTAGTGTAGTATGCTACCAATAATAAATAAGAAGCTAGCCATCAATTTTTATCTTAACAGGGAGAGCCAGGATCTCCAGGAGTCCCAGGAGTTGATGGAGAGCAGGTAATTTTCAAAGACATATACTGTCATTTAAAGCATCATTATTGATGACCTTTTGTTATAGGTTTGAAGACCAAAAGGCATGAGTGTTGATTTATGATATTCTCTTTTTTTTTCTTACCTTCTGTTCTAGAGACTACATTAACTCTAAAAAGCAATTGGTTTTAAATTAGGTGTTAGTTTTCTTTGTACAAACATACAAGTTATATGATGCTTTAGATTTGCCTTAATAATCCCTATCAATCTACCAATGACATCTCTGTGAATTTTTATTAGACTTGTAAGATAATTACCAGTTTAGTAAGAATTGCCTAACTCTTGTCAGTGAATACAAATAATTCAATATTTAAAGCTGTGACGGTAGTTTCCACAAAATTAGATATTGCTTACATGTGTGATTTTGACATTGTTGTCTTTTCCCAAATAAAGACTGTACCTAATTTTCTAGATCATTAGAAAAGACAGAAACAAGCAGGACACTTGTAGCTTTGTAGAATATGGCAGTATCTCCGAGGGTTTCCCCTAAAACAGAGGTTGACAAACATTTTCTATAAAGGACCAGATAGTAAATGTTTTAGGCTTTTCAGGCCATAGACATCCTCTATCAGATTTTTTGAATGCCACTTAAATTTTGTTTTAAACATTCAGCCTGTACAAAAACAATTCCTGGGCTGGATTTGGCCTGTAAGCCATGGTTTGCCAACCCCTGGTAGAAATGAATCTGACTAGGAGAGTGTGGACAGTATTCAAAATTCAGAATCTAATCACAAGGATGAGTTTCAAGATTTTTGATGTTTTCTGGGCTTCCATTATTTACCTAAGAAATGGCTAAAATCAAGAAGATCTTAAGAAATCAAAGACGTTCTTGATACAGTTTGTGAAATATCCTTCTCAGGAGATAGTATTAGATAAGAAAATTAAGAGAAGGGTTATTTTAATATCAGAGTTGTATATTGAAATCATATAACATCACACTAAATTAACATGTGGTAGTTATAAAAGAGACTTTAGATGATCTGCTATATCCATCAGAGATCACATTAGCATTTAAAAATCTGATGGTATTACCTCCCCCAGTTAGTCATTATAAATGATTTGACATACATAATGACATACTACATGGTATGTCATCCCTACATATACAATAGCTGAATTTTTTTTCTATAGGCTTCACAAGGTCTTCTTCTACTACTAGGTCCAGTGGGTTGGCTCTCCTGCTGCTCTCTTTTACTAGATTCCTGAAACCAACCAGGATCTGATTAACTATAAGATCCATCTATCTATTTAGGTACCTACCCACCCACCCACCCACCTAGTGGGTGACTCTGAAGTAGGTGCTATGAAACAGATATATGTAACAAGAAAAGACAAGTTCCTGTCCTTAAGTAGTTTTTGTTTTTTGTTTTTTTGCGGTACGCGGGCCTCTCACTGTTGTGGCCTCTCCCGTTGCGGAGCACAGGCCCCGGACGCGCAGGCTTAGCGGCCATGGCTCACGGGCCTAGCCGCTCCGTGGCATGTGGGATCTTCCCGGACCGGAGCACGAACCCGTGTCCCCTGCATTGGCAGGCGGACTCTCAACCACTGCACCACCAGGGAAGCCCACTTAAGTAGTTTTTAGTATAGAAAATATGAACAGGTTAGTGCAACCAGGGATCCCTATAACCATAACTAAAATAACTATGATCATCTCTGCTGAAGGATGGGCCGTCTGGTCATACTGCAGTGAACCTCCTTAGATGAAAATGCTTAACGATATACATTAATTTCAGTATTAGTATCACAAAATTCCTATTTTTTTGCATTCAAAATACACATATATCTGTTTCCTCACTGTAAAAAGAGAATAAAAATCACATCTTCGATCACCTCATAGAGATGTCACAAGAACAAAATAATAACACTGGAAAAGTGGAAGTATTTCTAAGCATTAATTGAGCATTAGTATATACTGAATGATCTACCTGTCTGTAGATGGGACCATTGAAAACTGTTGGTGATTGGAACCTCTGCCTGCATTTAATAGGAATAGAGGGATATAATGAGTGGAGATGTGAAAAATTTATTTGGACCTTTGTTACTATAACACTAGGTCCTGCTTCAAAATGTATATTGTGCATTAAGCCCATTAATTTGTTTTCAGGACTGGTGATATAAAATTAGCTGCCAGGTAAAAATGTGGAATCAGGAGAAATGATGTCAACACTTACATTCCTGCTTTTCATACTTAAATGGCCTAAGTAATAGAATTTATTCTCTTCCATTACAAGAGGAAATAGTATTGATTCAATGTAGAAGTTTGCTATAAGAGATAACTCTACCTAAAAATGAAAATCAGAATCATCTCAGCCTGAGGCCCATCTATTGGCAAAAGTAATCTGGAATTCTATTTTCCCTATTATGTAACCATCCATGGTCAGTATGATTCTTAAGTGCAAACCATATCATTTGTAGGGACTCAAAGGTTCAAAGGGAGACATGGGGGACCCAGGTATGCCAGGTGAAAAAGGAGGAATTGGACTTCCTGGATTACCGGTATGTTTATATTTTTAAAGATGTATTCATATTAAGATAAATTAAATAATCAGAAAATAGTTGTATTATTAGCTGCAGTCTCATCTAATGGTTCATTTAATATTTTTATTATTAAATATTTGAGGTGTTTTTGGTTAATTACTACAACTAAGGCTCTAGAAGACATTTTAAAGCATCTAACCAAATGAATTATAAAATAAACCTTTATGCTTTCCTGAATTATTTTCACTAGAAGATAGTAAAATAAATAGAGTTGGTCATTAATGTAGGATGTAACTGATCATTTTTACATAAACAATAAAAAAAACCTAAAAAATACAAAATAATTAAAAAACAAATTACTCTGGAAGTGTTCTCCTTATGTTACAGTATTATGGGATGGTGTTTTTATGGTTTCCCCCATAATTTTTACTGAGAATTTGGAGAGGGAAATGTAGAAAAATGTAGGGAAAATAATATAGAAAACCTCACCGCCCTAGATCATTTTGTAAAACAAGGAAATGTGTAAATAAGTGTCAGTGAAAATGAAGTTAAAGGACTGCTATTTAAAGTCAGCACCACCATTAAAAATATAACAGTTATAATTGGATATATTTAGCAATGTATAAGTTTAACCAATCAAGCATAACTTAGTTTCATTTACTTTATCATTAATTTCACATATCATGCACAATCCCAGGGATTTGAGGAAGCTTGCTGTTTAACTTGAGACTAAAATGCAAGGGGATAAATCCTTCTCTTACATTATCATGTGCATGATATTATAAAAATTTCAAGAGGATGATGGATTTGGGGAGAAAATTCAGCTGTTCCTTACTTGACCAGCTCAACTCTTTATGGTTATTTGTAGGGTGCCAATGGAATGAAAGGAGAAAAAGGAGACTCGGGATTGCCAGGTCCTCAGGGTCCTTCCGTAAGTCCATGGGGGCTGAACTTCCATGGTTCCCGAAAAACTCTGAAATGGGCCAATTATTCACCGACTTCAACCTGTGCCAGATGGCTTATCAACAGTAGAAAGGCCATGAACCTCTTGGTCTGTCAAACTGTAGAAGAAATATCTGTCAGCCTTGTACAGCGAGAGACAAAAGTGTCTCAGAGGTCTGAGTTAGAAGTGATTTTTCAGAGGACTATCTAATCCCCAGGAGAAAATCAATGGTTTTCCCACAATGCTTTTGGATAGAGCTCTGTGAATGTAGAACCTACATTCTTTTTTTCTCCAGAGCCCTGTTGTTGCTTAGTGAAATATTTGAGAGTTTAACAGTAGTTGTAGCATTATGGCATTTCTTGGTAATCAGTTGCTTCCTTTTCTTTTAATGTACTTTTGATTTATTCTGGCTTTTGTAGAACAACTGTATTTTTTTTAAGTATTTTTATTCTCACGAAGGAATTTCCAAATGTAGAGAATCAAATGCATCACTTCTTCCAGTATCCTTCTTCCTCTGCAACCATTAATGGCCTTAGCAGAAGCCCAGCATGAGATTCAAGCCTAACTGCCTTATCTAAATGAAGTAACCAAATTCATGTTTATTTTTCGGACATGCAGATCATAGGCCCACCAGGCCCACCAGGTCCCCATGGCCCACCAGGCCCCATGGTAAGTTTCCCTTCTCTCCAAAATATAATCATTTGTTTAAGAGCATGCTACCAGAGGAAACATGAACACACCCCTCAAAACAGCCAGCTTGTATGTTGTACTACTCTCTGTGGAATGGACAAAAAATAGGGGGTGCTTTTCTGGTTGTAAAAGTGTTGTCTTTCACTCTCCCAGGCACATCTGTTGGAAAGAGATAGGGTAGTTTTGTGATAGGAAAGTTGAATAAACAGATTTGTCAAGCTTTACTCCACTCTTAGGGTATGAACATTGGAAAATCATTTTAACCAACCACTGTTCTAGGCCATTAATAGCATAACAAGATTAATAATTGTAGCCATTAACGAATGTTTCTAACCAACTTTGAGGATTGAGACCCTTTAATGAAATGTTCAATAAGAACATTTAGAAAATAATATGATAAAAATTATATCACTTCCACAGATGATATATATTGTTGGATCTTTTTCTTTTCACTTTTAAATACTTCTGTAAATACAGTGTTTACTGCAAGTATCCCTCAGTGACCAGTGGAGGCAATGACTGTGTCCTCATAGAACTTATGTTCGGTGAGGAAGGTAGCCATTAAACCAGCATAATTCTCCAAATGTCTACCTAATGACAGTTTTGTTAAGGCTAGAACTAGAAGGCAGAATGCTTCAAATGCTTTTGACTAGGATAGGTTGGGGACAAGTCAGGCAGTCTCTAAGGTCACATTTGTCTCGACAGTGTCCCGATAAACCATATGTCTTCAATCATAGAGATTAAATAAACTGTCGGTCACTCTTTCCTCCTGTTGTGCTCCAAGAAAGAACATCATTGGAATGACCTAAACCACAGAGCGTAGCCCCAGACCCAATCATCTATTTCTTACTAAGTGCCATTTCTATTTCGTACCACAAAACAATTATAATTAATCGGATTTTCTTAAAACTAAACAGTGCTTTAAGAATCAAGCAAGTGGCATACTTCTGGCGTTTTTATACTCCCGCCACTTTAAGTTAGAAAATTAAATTTTAAAATGCTATATCCATTCATATCATAAAAGTAATTAGTTTAAAGGAATTTAAAACCATTTCTAAAGTGAAATAAGAATTCTTGATAAAATGGCCATTTCCTGAAAATGTTTATCCGTAACATATCCAAAGGGAAAATATTATTCCAGTGTAGACATATGTAACAAGTATCTGTGTGTTGCTTGCTTAAAAAAAAGAACAAAAACTTTTTCCTACCGTTGTATGATTTTGCTGATGAGTATTTAAATACTCCTGTCTCCAAATAGTTCATTTAAATGACTTGAAAGTTTAAAGCAATCCACAGTAATCTTTAGTTAATATAGGTTGACTAATTAGTCTCTATACTGAGATTTTCCACAAAATACAGGGGAAAAGCCCTGATTCATGAACGTGTTGTGACTTCCTTCCACTGGTAAATAATTGTTACAAGAGCCTTGAATAATTCATCTTTGTAAAAATGAATGCATTCTAAATAATAATGTTTAGCACTCCTGTACTAGAATCCTTTTCTTAGCCTTGAAGAAATAATGCGACAGGGTTCCAAACTTGACTGTCATCTCCTCATTTTCTTGCTCCTTTAGATTTCTTAAAACCTTGGGTCTAGAGCAGTCAGTAATTGAAAAGGTCTCCTCTTCACTGGTACTTAAAGTTCAAAATTGTTTTAGCAAATTTTAAACTCATAAGGTATCTCACATATTCCACCTGGATTTTTTTAAATAGGGATTTGAGAAAGAGAAGTAGTGTGGGTCCACAAACACTTTTTTTTTTTTCTTCCATATAACCCTGGCAGATTCCCCCCTCCCTCTCACAGGTATTTAGCAGAAAGAATTGCTGTTAATGAATTTCCTATTACAGAGGAATCCAAGAGCTAGAAGGAACTTTCACTAGGTATTAGCATCCGCTGGCCTGCCTCTAGCTATAGCTCAAACAAAAAGATTCTTGTTATACATCTCTTTTGTTACTTTATATAATAGTAAATAGTCACTTCTGCTGGGAAAAAGTGAATCAATTCTTAATTAAAAGCTGTGTTTTCCATTTTCAGGGACCCCATGGACTTCCTGGACCAAAGGTAATCCAACAAATCCCTTGATTATTTGATGGCTGTTTCATTGTTAATCGTGGGGAAGCATGACGGAAGCATGTCTGTCCTGTCTTATTTATTTGTCAAGTAATGTTGATAATCTTTAAGCCTTTAAGTATCCAGATGTTTAAATTTCACAACAGCGAATGACTTACAACAAATTTAAGTGATATCACCTAGAGATGAATTAGTCCTCATTTTGCCTTTTTCCTTGTCACTATGTAAGTTTCTTAAGTTACTAATCATAATATACTCAAAATCAACATTCTAAATGGAAAAAAAAAGTGAATCTGATGACATTTCTCAGACTAGCCCAGATGCTCTTTCTTAGTATGATATCTTTAGTTGTATATTCAGATGTTATTAGTTGATACTTCTTGCTTGTCATAAAGCAGTACTGCATCTAAATGCTTTAATTATCCAGCGTCTTAATTTTGTACTCCCCCAGAGGTCACTAGTCTAGAATGAGGTGAGGTATATCAAGTATGCTATACTGAGGAGAAGGTTACATCACATACACGTATTCTATACTCTGAATTAACAAGAGAACAATGGAGAATATCCCTTCCCTGGAGAATTATTGCAGTTTGTATTGTGAAGATGGATGAAGGTGCATTCTTTGCCTTTGTGTAGACCGAGAAGACACCTTGGAGGATTAAAATGAGCCCTGAAAGACATGCTTCTTCTTTCAGTGAGCATATGTGATGAGGACGTATGTTCTGATCTCAGCTTTGCCACTGACAGGCTTGTCACCTTGGGGAGATTATATACCCTCTCTAATTCTTCATTTACTCAACTAGGTAACTTACCTCAGAGTGTTGTAATGATTTAATGAGGTGTGATTATAGAACACTTTGCAGAATATCCAGTGCAGCTGTTAATAAACACCCAATAAACGTCAGTTGTTATTGTAATCTTGTGTTTGGATGCTTTGTTCTGAACAGAAGAATTTATCTAGTCCTCAAGGCTGCTTGAGAAAAGGTTCCATGACTCTTGCAACCTCCTCAGTAGTGAGTTGATGCATTGAAATGGAGAGGGGGTGAGGGGACACATAAATGCAGTGTTGGCACTAAGGATCAGAAAGCCTAGAGGCGGCCCACCCTCTCCTCTGAGCACTCCCGCTGACCCCCCAGCTTTAGGGGTGGCAGAGGGATTGGTCTGACTCCAGAAACCTGAGTTTCCTTTTTGAGATGAAGCAGGTGACTCACCCAAGAAAGGAAAGAGTTTGTGCCTCTTTATTCTTCTTAGAATGCCTTACCTTCTGATAAGGCCAGTGATTGACAGTGTCTCGGTGGCGTGGATTATAGTTTAGGGTAAGAACATTTTTGTTGGGGTCAAAAGAGAGCTTATCTATCAGCTCTGTGGTCTAGGTACTTATCTAGCCTTCTTGGGCCTCCTTCCCCACACTGGACTAAATAATATTTCCTCTGTTGACTTCTGTTTGGATTTTAAGGTACCACTAAAGACCAGATTAATTGTAATGACTCAGGCCAAAGCCACCAAGATTGAGTTTCTAATTCTATGAGTGATTCAGTTACCCCATCACCATTACATTAATAGATGCCCAAGATCCTTCTGATATCCACAGGGCAATGATTCACTTTGCCTACACTTAACTTCAGTTGTTATTTAAATCATAGATTTCAGAGAATTATAAAGTTGAAAACATCTCATAGCTTACCTGTGCTAGTTCCTTGATTTTATAGATAATAAACTATAGGCTCAGGAGATTTAGGTTATTTGCTCTAAATTACTGTGCCAATTAAATGACAGATCTGGGACTAGAATTTAGGTTCAGAGTTGAAATTTGAAATTTTTGCCCCAGAATTTGATTGTTTAAACTTACCTTCTCAGTTAACGCCCATTCCTATCAATGCATGATTCCTCACCAAAGGACTTCCTAGCCTACCAAGGCTGCCCTGCCTATTCATCATCTTAAATCACTTGCTGAATGAAAGTCCACACATGCAAAGCCCTGAATCTCAAGTTTAGACCAGTTAACTGCAGTTGACTACTGAGCCTTGGCTTTAATCTCACATTGACTCTAGCTCTGGGACATCCCCAGGATCACACTTTACCAACCATAGAATATTTGGCTTTCCTACAGTGGCAGCATTACAAACTCCCTCTCCTCAGAGCTGCCGAACTCCATTAGGTCATGCCAATGTGTTTATTATTTTGTGACCCCTTTGAAAGGTCAAATAGCATGGTTCCGTGGATGACTCTAGCTCACTGTTTCCTCGAATTTCCTGAGGAGAAGAATCACCTGGGAGACATTAAAAATACCATTCCTGTGCTGCTATGGTCCAGGTGGTGCCCTGGACTCTTTAACAAGTACTGCACTGATTTGCACCATCAAGCAAACGGGGGAAATACTGCCCAGATTAATAATCCCTCCTGCCATGTAAGCATAACCTCTCCCCTCTCCCACCTCTACCACTCAGGACTCTATAGGACATTTAAAACTGAAATCATCTTCCTTCCACAAGTCTTTCAAGATTTTCTTGATGAGATTAATATCTGTACTTAAAAGCTGAAAAGGGAACAGGTCAGAATTCTATTTCTAACTTGCTGCTGCCGAGAGAAAATAGTGTATTACATTCTTAGATTTTTAAGAACAGAGTCAAGAGAATTTATCACTTATCATGGCTTTTGTATTGTCACCTTAAGTTAAATTCAAACCTACTTTATTCTGAGATTGGACAGATAGACAGTTAGTAAAGCCACATGTAAGTTCTGTGATCTTCACATTCTCTCCTAGGATTGGCTCTTTGCTGTCTGTTCTATTGATTAATCCTTGTAGGGACCTGACTTGCAATGTCAGTGAATGAGGATTCACCAAATGGCATTACTTCAAAAGTCAGTTGCTACATTTTTAGCTCATTCCCCTGGGCAAAATGCTTAAAGGCTTAAAATATTCATATATACAACACTGTCCTGCATATTCCAGTTTTCCATTCCAGCAGAGTGAGTCTTTCCTGCTCAGCCTCCTTCAGTATCCTCCACTCCGATTGTCTTTGATTTACTTGGTCAGAACAATGTAGCATAACACCAATTTCCTTGAGGTAAAACTGAAAAATTCGAAGCTCAGACATATACATTTTGCTTGTAAGGAGCACACTTTCTCAGGAGTTCTGCTTCCTAGAATATTATTTAATTGTCAATTTCAGTTTGTTAATTCTTAAAGTTTTTTAGATTATTTTTGAACTGATGCAAGACAAATCTAGCCTGACTCTGCTGTTACCTAAAACTGGAATCTGCAACCATTTCAGAGACTGGCTCTCTTCTCTCGAAGTTGAAACGCCCATGATAGCAACCAAAATCGGCATTTGCTTTTGCATTTAGGGTGAACCAGGGTTAAATGGTGTTAAAGGATTGAAGGGTGAACCAGGTCAAAAGGGTGACAGAGGACCCCTTGGTCTTCCAGTAAGTAAAGAAAACTTTCCATTTCAGTGCAAATCTCAGACTTTTCTTTCTACCCTAAGTAAGAACTCTGGTTTACTCAGTGACCATCTTATGGTTGAGATTTCTGTAACTGGAAAACATACTGTGTTCGCACAGAGCTCGGCCCAGTTTTGTTTTCTCTGATGTCTGCTCTTGTGTCAGAGGAAGACCCCGTAACAAACAATGCCATAAATGTTCTGTCGTTCAATTACATACATGCCAACCTTCCTCTTTTAACGCTGACAATTCTTCTCCCATCACCCTCCCCTTTAAAAAATTATTATGCAGATTATTTCATAATTTCTCCCAAATGTTTTTATCATTTAGTGTAGTGTCAAATCCTCCCTCATTTTTTATTTTTTCTTCTTCAATACCAAAAACCATAGCCCCCTGTTAGTGGAAGGTATGCAATTGGCCATTGTTGAAGGCGTGGGGTCAGTGCTGTGGTTCCTTACATTAATCAATCATATTGTGGTCTAAATGTTATATGTCGTTTGTGCTGGAAATGCCCTCTTACGAGGTTCTTGCGGCAATAATGGATAGTATGGAAGAAGTATTTTGCAGTTATTTAGAGATTTTTATTTTTAATGAAAAGGAGATTTCCAACTTTCATGCACTTTATGCTAGTCTTCTTACCACAACAACTAAAAAGATATTTTTAAATGATTATTAAATATGAGGGGTTTTTTTGTTTGTTTGTTTGTTTTTTGGCTGCACCGTGCAGCATGCAGGATCTTAGCTCCCTGACCAGGGATCGAACTTGTGTCCCCTGCAGTGGAAGCACAGAGTCCTAACCACTGGACCGCCAGGGAATTCCTAAATATAAGTTTTAGTTTCAAGCTTTTCATATGCTGTTTATTCAGTGAATGCAGATAAAAGTCAGTAAAGAACATTATAGATTACATTATTAAAATATGACGTAAAATTGGTAATAGAAAATAGTTTATACACGTCTCCATAAAAAAATTGGTGACTGCTTATTTTATTTTTCCCACAAGTACTGTATTCTAAGTACTAAAGTATTCCTCTTGATAGCCGATGCCTTACATAGATCAGGCACTTAGTAGATGCTTAATATGTATTCATTTATTGAATGATGTAAGCCTTATATTAGAGTATAGGTTAAATCACACCAATTAGATCATGCCACAGGTATAAAACCTAAAACCTGTATATGTGTGAGTCATTAATTCACATTCCAGGTAAATATAATGTTATATAATCAGTGCAAAAATTTTATCATCCCCCTATTTATTTTTAAATTTTAATAATGGCGACTCTGAAGAAAGTATCAAAAAGCAAAAGAAAGTTTGGATTTCTATTTTATTTAAACCCTCAGTCTGATTTCTTTAAAGTTTTCCCTAATTTCAAATCTAGGACTAGTGGTCATTTTTATGTAACATTTAGCCGAAAGCTCTACATATGCTAGCATTAAGCGAATGATAACACACGTATTTTTTTTTAATTTTAGTCATTGCTAAGTAAATTGAATTTTGCAGTTATAATCTGACTCCCAATAGGATTGTACAGAAGGAATTGTAAAATAAAAAATGAAAAGTACCCCCCAAAATGTATGGTATAGCATCATTTGTAGAGTTTGCAGCTGGAATAAATTTTTTTTCTTCCATTTTGTATTATTAACTACATCTGAAGCATAAAATGGGGAAATAGTTCTGCAACCTTGCCAAGAGATGTATAGAACTAGTGCATTGCCTTTCTTAAATACTCCTTGATCAAATCAACATTTTTAAAGGACTATAAATAAACATTTGAGTTTTGAGATACAAAAGCCATACCAAAAAAGTAATTGCGCTTATAATTGAAAAAACAAGCGTCGAAATTGTCATCTTTTGGTCATACGTTATGCATAGCCTAGAGTTGAAGGGAAAGAAAAGCATGCATCGCCTGAGAACAACATTCCATTTTTAAAGCATTTCCCGTTCAGACTTTGATGCTTGATTACTTGAAGTGAGCTGAGGGACAATGTTGTTTGGGACAGTTATTTCTTTTTGGACTCATGAAGTTTTTCTGGCTTTTTCCTGTTCCTAGAAGTCCCTCTAGTGGTGACTAACGTGAACACAGTAAGAACAATCCAGAAAACACTGAGTATCGTCTGTGTAAAATCCAGAGTCACCCTGACATGTTAAAAGTCTGCATTTGTTATTCACAAATGCTATTTAAACAAATAAAACTAGAGCTGTTTTCTTCTCCTCTGAAATTCTAACTTGATTGATTATTATAATGAGCCCTTTCCTAGAAGATCGACCATTATTTTTTTTTTCAGAACCGAAAGGAATATATTGTGAATGGCACAGTCTTTAGAAAATTAATTTCATACAGAAATTAGCAACCCAGACTGTTACTGGTAACTATTTTAAAGCCCACTTTATAAACCTCATTCACTTGATTTCTAAGTAAGAATTTATCAAATGGAAATGTCATAAAAATGCCATCATCTGTGGGGTGTTTATTGTCACATGGTTTTTTTTTTTAACTAACAATTTGTAGCAATGTGATATTCATCCCAGAACCCTGTGACTGCGTATTATGTTGTTTGAAGTGTTACATTTGTTCATCAGTACCTCATACTAATCTCTGTTCTTGTCATTCGTGTTACACCCACCAACCCTGCTACCAACCAAATCACACAGGGAGCATCTGGCTTAGACGGAAAGCCAGGATCCCGGGTGAGTCAGCACCTCAACTTGCTCCAACAGGTTTTGTGGCTAGGAGTATTATGCTTCAGGACAGACTCCCATCAAATGATGAGGGGCACATAGGACTGGAGCAGAAGAAAGTGGACAAAGATAGGGCAGAAAAGGGAAAGGTAGACAAAGCCTGGGTTGCAGCCTTGTTTGTCATACAGCCTAAACTGCAGAACATCTTTCTGAAGCCGGGGTTCAAGTCTGGATAACTTGTGACGTGGGAAGAATGACCAATCTAATTGGCTTCATTGTTGTAGAATCCCAGACAGATTTTTCCATAACCAATGAACACTTCCTGCAATTCCATGGGAGGGGCCCTCTGAAGGAATCAAAATCACGTGAATTTATTTTAACTTGCTTTTCCTTTTATGTTTATATCCATATTAGAAATGTAACTTCTTCTTTGGAACTAACTTTCAAATCTCTGTTCATTGAAATGACTTGTCTGTCTTCTGTCATTTTGTCTCTTTTCTATGGTTCTTAACAGCTCCATCTCTTAAATTTCAGCTACAGGTCCTCAATATTTAGAAGTCTTCTGAAGATGAACTTTGAGTTCAGGCAGTAAGAAAAAGATCAAACTGATGTTGATAATTCACCAACATTAGAATGAGTTTAAAACCCTGAATTATTTCATATCACAAGACTCATAGAATAAACAAGAATAGTAAAACAGAAATAGGAATACTAAAAAAGTTGTGCTAGAATAGTTTCTGTTTGCAAATATCATAATAAATTCATTGCAAATCTAAGCATAGTCTTCCTGAAAACGAGCAAATATACCTGAAGTCCTTGCTACATTTTTAAGAATCAAAAAGAATTCCAAGCTCTTCAATTCTAAAAACCTGTTTCAGGCAGTCATTATTTTCACTGGACCTCAGTGTTCCTATATTCATCCAAATATTATCTCATCTGCCACAGAAATCCTAATCCTGAACCAGGAGGCCAGAGGGCAATTATGCCATTAAATCATCCAGCTGCCTGGTTTGTGCCTTATAAGCCTAGTGACTTGAGCCACTGCAGCAGAACCTATAAGAATAATTCCTTCCTTCTAAGCCCCCTGCTGCTTCCAACAGAACTGAAGAAAGCTTGAAAAGTTAAACACTGTTCTCATTTATTTAAGTTTTTTTTTTTTACTTGTATAACTATTCGAGCCTCTTAAACAGCTGAAGACAAGACTTCAGAGCATCTGTGGCCAAGAGGAGTAGGGGTAACTGTAGGGGCAGAGAATGGATGTGAAGAAGAGGTGATGTGAAGCATAAACAATTATTTTTTCTTAAGATTTTGGGGGCAAAGTGAAGATTTTCCATTTAGTCAGGGAGGAAATATATAATTAAATATGATATACAGTATTTTGTGTGAGCCTTTCATTGAAATAGGCAGTTATATAATTCATCCCTTTTGCATGAGTTTCTGGAAAACTAGTGGCCTGAAAGAAGCAAGCATAAAGCAGTTTGAAAGGAGACGTGTTGTCTTACTGACATTCTAAGGCATCATTCACCCAGGAAAAGTCCAGGATAAATTATAACTGCTTTTCTTACAACCCTTGGGATATGTCTCATATTATATTATTTTTATCTTTTTTTAGGGTACAGATGGCCCTATGGGACCCCATGGCCCTGCAGGTCCCAAAGGAGAAAGAGTAAGTTGCTCCTGAGGTTATTAAGCTGTGACCTAAGGAAAACACAGAGTGTGGCTTTTCCATCTTAGTTGATCTGAGCTGTTCATTTCCCAGAAGAAATAAAGGGCCATCCAATAGTAAATGGAAATAGATGCCATCTTAAGCTCTATTCAGGGTCGTCATGCTGAGAGAATGACAGAGTATTAGGACATGCCTGCCTTAACAACAACAAAACAGATGCATACAGTTTCATAGCTAAAGTAAATAGCTCAGACCATTCCTCCCTAACCCCTAAGGGAGATGTGTTCATTTGGCCTTAATCCAGAAAGTTGATGTCAATAGGTCTAAACTTTCCAGGACTGTATATTCTGGTCGATAATCTTTTATATAAAGCTACTGTATTCATTCAGAGTAAGTTATAACTTTTCTAAAGGGAACTTACAAAACCTAAGTATTCTCTGCACAGTTACACATGCTCCTCTTTTTAAGCAAAAGAATAGCCTTTCTTTAACCATAAGGAAATAATTTTAGTGCATTATAAAACAAAAACCTTCCACTAACCTCTCTATTGCTAAGCCATGTTTCCATATCTTTGGGGGGAAAAAAGATACTCAGAGCGGAAGATAAACATCTGATACAAAAAAATGTACTACAGCATCAGCAGCTGGTCATCTGTCTGGAACTCCTCTCCCTCTTTCTCTGTCTTTCTTCTGCTTTTTCTTTTCCTCACCCTGAAAAACTTAGAAGGTTTTTTTTGTATCTGAGTAGAATTGTGTCATCAATTTCCCCACCATCCAGAATAGGATGTAAAGAAAGTATCCTAATGGTGAGGACGTCAAAATGTTGGAATGATTCATTGTGCAACCTTGTGGTCTTTTAAAACTAGATAGAGTTTCATCAGTCTGGGATAATTTGCTTTAAAATAGAGGGCCATGTAGTGATTTCTTTGGCATACATCCCCATCCCATAATTCCATGTCCTATAAAATGAATTCACTTATTCAGTAAGTATTTATCACATTAAGATGTACAAAACACAATGTACTCGTAGTGTGGAATGAAAATGCTCTCCTCCCATTTATGAAGTCTATTTTGCTAATTGTTCCAATGAATTGCATAATAGTAATTGATTCATCATCCTATAACCTTTTATTAATACACTGTATATACTCACTCGGTACTGTGAAGGAAGGAGCTATTTTCCATGATCTCGAAGAGTTTACAATCTAATTGCAGAGGAAAAAAATACCTGCAAGGAATAACTAGATAATGAGGCCTAAGTGAATACAAATAGTACATGCCGTGCATTCAGCGATGAGGAAGGCTGGCTTTACCCAAGAATCCTTCTAGGAAGAGGTGAGTCCTAAAGGAAATAAGTCATCTGAATTTATTTCTAAGGTCAAACAAAAGACTTACGAAGATCATCTTAATTAAAAAGATTTAAAAGCTAAGAGCCTCATGCTGCTGGTGCATTCAAGCATTGTATCAAGAAATCCAGTACATGAACTAAAAATGGAGCGGCAAATCTCAAGTAGTCTAGTGGCAGAAGGCCCTGGAACTCAAGAGGGTTTACCGTTTGGTAAATCAGCTGTTACTTCCGAGAGCTCCACAGTGTCATAAGAGTATCAGGTCTCAGCGCCGGGGTAGAATTCGCCAGGAGAGCAAATGAAATGGCTAAGAATTTGTGAAGGCATAGTTTAAGTCAAATGGTGTGCAGTGTAAAGTGTTACACTTGTATTTACTCAGCATGTTGACTATCTTAACTGGATCAGATATCAGTACTCTCTCCAAGTGCCCCTCTCCCTAAGTGCTAAACTGGAGTGTGATTCTCAAAGTGAATTGATGGAGGTGCCATCTGGACTCTCTTGAAAAAGTTTCAAATTTTAAAGAGGCAGGAATCAAGAAAGGGGTTCATTCTAGAATAGTTCCTCAGTGTAGGCATGCAAATTAAAGATCCTGAATGAAATGAGACCAGCCTAAAAGAAACCAGGCATTTGACAGACAGTGTTATTCAAGAATTGTCAAATACATGACTGGCAGCATTAGTAGTCAGCTCTTCAGAGCACCTATCGTCCTACCTGCAGCTGATTTCTTCATCTTGGCCTTGTAACCACTAAGGAACTGCGTAGAGTGTGTTAAATTTGAGAGGTTCAAAGTTCTTTTGGAATGAATTAATCCCGGAAAAGAAGTTGCACATTCAAGGCCCTGTGGTAATATTTCATTCCTAAAAGTTTTCAAGCTGAAACCATTAAGCTGCTTTTGGCTCCAAGTGACAGAACCCCAACTCAAAATGGCTTAAACAATAAAGAAATTTATAGTTCTGTGTGGCACAATAGTCAAAGGAGGAACTCTAGGCTTTGCTTCTGTGCCCTTTCCAAGAGCTGGCTTTGTCTTCTGACCACAGGCAAGCTGGTTGCAGCGGTCCCAGACCCCCCTCTGGCAAGGCATCGGCAGAGAGCAAACATAGGGACTGTCTTCTCCTGTATCCTCCTTAGCTGTGAGGAAACTGTCCCCAAAGCTTCCCAGCCACTTCCCCTGACACTTCATTGACCAGGATTGGGTCATATGTCCACTTCTGAAGCAGTCACTGGGAGTGAGATGGAATTGTCATTATTAGCTTAAAGTAAGTATTTGGGGTGAGCAATTCTGCAAGAGGATCTCCACAGCTTTAGTGACAGCTGAATTCAAATCAGCCACGGTATATTCATTTTAAAAACAAAATAAAGCTGAAGTACTCAATCAGAGGAGGAAGAAGGGAGTAGGTATATCAAAATGATCTGTGGAGATATTTCAAACCACAGCTACTCTAATCCATTGAGTTTTTACGAATTAGACCAACTCCAGGTTACATGAACCTTCCTTCTAAATCCCCACCTCCCCTCCCATTTACACACGCACACATGCACACGCACGTGCGTGCGTGCACACACACACACACCATTACCAACAGCACCACCATCACTTAAAAAATCATAAATAACACTGACAGATCAAACTGAAAGAACTTTATTTTGAATTAGTGCTCTTTGGGTTTTCAAGCCCTTTTCATTAAAAACAAGACCTCTAACTGTACGATAATAACGAGAGCTTCTTTTTATGGACACATTATTTGGCAACATATAATTTCATATTTTATAATCACACTTAATCTTCAGAAAAATTCTTGCAGAATATGTATTACTCTCTTATTTTACAGCCAATGAAACACAGGCACAGAAAGGTTAAGAAAGTTACCCAGGGCCACACAACCAGTCAGTGCCAGAACTGGAATTCAAATTTAAATCTGTTTCATTTCAAAGCCTGGCCACTTTACTGAATGCGATTCCTGCTCTTTCAGTAATAAACATAAAGTAATAATGAGTAAAAGTGCAATAAGCTTTTATCATATTTATTCCCCCAAATCTCCCTATACTATATGTGCCTCTAAGTGACAGTGCTAATTAGCACCAACAACCCCTAAGTTTAAGTTAAAGAAGAATATTGACAGTGACTTGAAATTTGCTCACATGGGAATTTGGAGTGTAGAGAAACACAGAATAATACTTAGATCTGCATGCACAGTTATCAGCTGAACTTGACATTTTACCCCTGGAAGAGATTTGCTACTGTTAAACTTCTTCAGGGGTGTGATAAAAGAAGGTAACATTTTCTTTTGGCCCCTCACATAAACATCATCATTCTCCTGACGTTTCCATATTAAATACTGACAGTTTAATTTTGGAGATGGCAGCAGAAGAAAACACTACTTGAAATGCAGACATCTCTTTTTTTATTATCTTAATTTCATATTCCTGGGGCCACCTCCAATTACACTTATTTTTTATAAGCATTCAAGATGATCGTTTAACGAATCAACCAACAAAGGATTAATCTCCAAAATATATAAACAGCTCATGCAGCTCAGTATTAAAAAAACAAACAACCCAATCCAAAAATGGGCAGAAGACCTAAATAGACATTTCTCCAAAGAAGACAGACAGATGGCCAAGAAGCACATGAAAAGCTGCTCAACATCACTAATTATTAGAGAAATGCAAATCAAAACTCCAATGAGGTATCACCTCACACCAGTTATAATGGGCATCATCAGAAAATCTACAAACAACAAATGCTGGAGAGGGTGTGGAGAAAAGGGAACCCTCTTGCACTGTTGGTGGGAATGTAAATTGATACAGCCACTATGGAGAACAGTATGGAGGTTCCTTAAAAAACTAAAAATAGAATTACCATATGATCCAGCAATCCTGCTACTGGGCATATACCCAGAGAAAACCATAATTCAAAAAGACACGTGCACCCCAATGTTCATTGCAGCACTATTTACAATAGCCAGGTCATGGAAGGAACCTAAATGCCCATCGACAGATGAATGGATAAAGAAGATGTGGTACATATATACCATGGAATATTACTCAGCCATAAAAAGGAACAAAATTGGGTCATTTGTAGAGACGTGGATGGATCTAGAGACTGTCATACAGAGTGAAGTAAGTCAGAAAGAGAAAAACAAATACCGTATATTAATGCATATATGTGGAACCTAGAAAAATGGTACAGATGCACCAGCTTGCAGGGCAGAAATAGAGACACAGATGTAGAGAACAAACGTATGGACACCAAGGGGGGACAGTGGCGGGGGTGGTGGTGGTGGTGGTGTGATGAATTGGGCGATTGGGATTGACATATATACACTAATATGTATAAAATAGATAACTAATAAGAACATGCTGTATAATAAAATAAGTTTAAAAAAAAAGATTATTATTTAAGCTGAGACAAGCTCTGCTACTTAAATAGGTACATGGAGAGAGAGTGATGAGTTAGTAAATTCCTACCTTATCAGGCACTGAGTAGAAAGCATAAATGTTTTTAAACCCTCTTTTTCCGAAAGGAAGCAAAACATACATGATTGTATTGATGTGACTTGATTCATGAATTATGCAAATATTTACTGATGTGCCGGACACTATTATAAGCCGTGGGCATGCAGTAGGGAAAAAAGCCAGGGCCCTGGCACCCTAATATGGAGATTCCAGTGAGGGGCTCAGCAGAGAATAGACAAGTTATAACGTGGGTATGTCTCCTGGTGTATGAGCACCGTGAAGCTCATTTAAGGGCAGGGGCAGTCAAGGAGGAAGGGCTTGCTGAAGAGACATTTGGGGGAAAAAGAATTTTCTTATTACCTTTTTGAAAAAGTAGTAAGTTAAAATAATCAGTAACAAACATTTCACAGTAAGGCCAAAGAAACCCAAGCACCACACCCTAGATATGCAAGTCCTTTTGCACTGCTGGGCAGACAGCCCTTCTTTCAAAGGTGATTCTGTAAAATATGCTAACATGGATTTCTTTTGCTCTATCACTGGCAGCGGCCCTGAAAGAGCCTGACTCTTTGGAATTTTGATAGAATGATACTTCAAATAGAGGCTTTAGCCACAGGCCGTCAGGGAAAGTGTGTGAATATAGGTGTTTGTTTATGATTTGCACTTTCACCTTTCATTATAGGGTGAAAAAGGAGCTATGGGAGAGCCGGGACCCCGAGGACCGTATGGTCTTCCCGTGAGTTCTCTTGTCTCGCGATGGTGTTTCCCTTCAGCATGTATAGATGACCTGTCCCTGGCGTGGTTAACCCTCCCCTCGTGGGGAGACTAATCCCATTAGAGGAGCAAAGAACAATCCACTAATTCTCTTCAACGCCAATGTAACTGTGTACTTCAGAGATAGGTCATATTTGTGTCGTATTCTTACACTCACATACAGACACCCACACACTTCACCAGATTGAGAGGATCAGAGGTTGTCCATGAGATGGACAGTGCTAACCTGAAAGGGGGCTTTTGACTGTCAGATAACCCCTCCTTGGGCCATCTGACCAGACCCATAATTGGCCCTTCCTTGGGAGGTCATTGTACCAGAAGTGGGTGTGGAAGCTTAATTTTAAAAACTCTCTTCAGACTTTATCTGTTCTCATATATCACTTACAAAAACTGCTCTTGCTAATAAAAGGTATTTCTCAGATTGATGTTTCTGATGACTTTGATGTTTCTGACCTTTCTAAATTACCGTGATGACAAGTGATCTTCAGAACAGAGAAGGTTGATAGTGTTCTATCTTCTGAAAATTCTCAATTACACCCACTTCAAATTGAGAGCCTCGGGTTTGCTTCAGAATATTATCTTTGGGATAATTGTAAATGATCTGATGGGGTAGGGCAGAACTACAGTAGAAGCATATACTGTTGTCTCAAGGTTTTTAACCCCTATGTATTTTCCACGTACCTTGTACTTTCTAGTTTTTATGAATTGAAATAATAAGCTCAAACCATGATTACTTAATTGTATTTAACAATAAACAGTTTTCACATTCTTTACACACTTATGAGCTAACTACTAAGTTGTCAAACTAAAGTAGCATAGATGTGCTTATAATGTTAGTGCTGGTGTGTTTTTCAATCAACTAAACAGTATTTTTGCTTTTGACTTACTCTTAGATTGATAACTTGAATACCAAGCATTAAACTTCAGCAAAATAACAGACTACTTAACCTGATATAGAATAAAAACATTTTCATGACACTTACCTGCAACATTAACAGTCACTTCACTTGATTTACTGAAAGAAATTTGTGTTACTAATCAATAGAGGATCTTTTTCACATTTCTGAATTAGTTGTTTTTATACTAGTGTTGCATGTCCAGGCAGCCTTAAATAGAATAATAACCTATTCGTGAAACTTAGGAACACTAATGTAGCTACTATGATTCTTTGGCAGGGGAAAGATGGAGAGCCTGGTCTTGATGTAAGTAATACCTACAATAAACATCTTCCCATTATAATAGATGCTGATGGTCTCCATCATCAATAACAGCAAGAATACTTCTAATATTTTTCTGTGCACAGCATATATTGCTGTGTGTGTAGACAGCAATATGAAATAAACCACTAGGGTTGGCATGAGATAGACATAAGAGCAAAAAGCATAATTATCTAGTATGAAATTAATAACTGACAGTTGATAGAGGCACTTCAAAATACTTTCCCAAATTAGACACTCAACATGAGTGGTTAAATTACTTATTTTAAAATATGCATAAAATCGAAGTATCTTTCACATGCCACCCTTAGGGAATGGTATGTTTATTCTCAAAGCTATTATGCAGTATTTTTCTTTTTAGCATAAAGTCTCTATATATCTTATAGCAACATAATTCTATAAAAATAGAGAATGTCGAAAGTCAATCCCTCCTAAAATGATTACTGCTCATCCTGTATTTATGTGAATAATAGCAGTAGCAAAAAGTAATAGTAGTTACTCTTTATTGGGCACCATTTGTCTGCAGACATCATTCTGGTACTTTACATATATCATCACATTTAATGCTCACACCAGCAGATGTGTAGTATTAATAGGTATTAACCTCGTCTTATGGTCAAAGGACTAAAATGGTGAAGTAAGTTTGCCCGCAGTCCCACAAATCAGAGAACTTGCCAGGATTCAAACTAGGATCCTGATATTCTCTCCACTATACATTTCTTTGGAGAAAAAGCAAGAAACATTTTGTTTACAGATATTTGAGATGTTAGGAAACTGTTATTTCTAAGTGCCACTTTACCCATCTAAGTTTTGAGACTTGAAGGCATGCCATGTTTCTTTATATTTGCGTTCAGAAACATGAATTCTTAAGGTTTTTTTCAATATGGTGTTGCCACAGTTATACCAATAGATCTTTTTGGTTTGCTTTTTATCCTATAGGGTTTCCCTGGTCCACGAGGCGAGAAGGGTGATCTAGGAGAAAAGGGGGAAAAGGTGACCTCTCCAGCCTAGCATGTGCCTGTTTGATTTTTCTGCTTCTGTCTGCTTTGTTGTTCAACCTGTGTGATTCTTTCATACGTCTAATCTTTCTCCATCCTGTGCTCCAAAAACACTCTGATGTCTGATCTGAAGAACCACATCTTCACAGAGGAATAAAGGCTACACTGCAAGAAATAAGGGCACTGTTAGCACAGAAGAAAAGAATTATAATCCCCAGATATCTGGGCTACAATCTTTGGACTACCTGACACCAATTAATTGAAAGATGAAGTTTTCAGGGGTTTTTGAAAATGGGGGTGGGGGAGGCATTTATGACATTGAGTAAAATTAAATAGCACAAATCTGCAACAGGCTTCTGGCAGAGCTCAGCTAACCCTGTAAATTCAGCATCTCATTCATCTTCACGACATTCCCAGTAGAGACAGAAGATATGTCCTGTATCTTGATTTTTTTTTTTTTTTTTTTTTTTATTGGGAAGTGGAAGGCAAGCAGTATGCCCGATAAACCCAGTGAGTCCATTACTCAGGGACCAGGACTTGTTGCCTTCGGACGCTGTAGATACTGTTTTTTCTTTTTTTTTTTTTTTTTTTGCGGTACGCGGGCTTCTCATTGTTGCGGCCTCTCCCATTGCAGAGCACAGGCTCCGGACGCGCAGGCTCAGCGGCCATGGCTCACGGGCCCAGCCGCTCCGCGGAATGTGGGATCTTCCCGGACCGGGGCACAAACCCGTGTCCCCTGCATCGGCAGGCGGACTCTCAACCACTGCGCCACCAGGGAAGCCCGTGAATACTTTTTGTATATCATTCTTTGACACGGGAGACAAAAATTAGCAAGAGCCTTCATGTGTTCATTCCCACAAAGACAGAACTATGCTGATTAACAATAACACTGACACATTATCCTCGTAAAAGCGTCTGTTCTCCATAAAGCTTGAGGTTCACTAGAATATTACTGAAAAACGATTCCCAGAGCCTGTTAAAGTCAACATTCATATGACAACACTTTCCGTTGAGTGATTATTCTGAGTTGATTAACCCATCAAAAAATGAATGGAGTCCAAAATTAATAATACCCAACACAGCGGGTGTCAGTCACACCTATGTGAAGAAGAGTCCACTCCCTCCCAATGAAGTTTAAATCAATTTTACTTCACGGCAATGATGTCACTTGCTGAGGAAGAATGTCGATTCATCTTGCACGAGTGAGCAATTTACTCCCGAAAGCTCCTCCCATCTTACTTCTTATCACACCTGCTCGCATTTCATTTCACCCTGGCATCTCGGGTCTTTGTTTTTGATCATGATCAACTAAACCACACAGAAGTTCTCTCTTTCCCCGATATTAGAGAAACCCAAATGGCTTTGATTCTGAGCCTTCTGATGCAATGTTTTTGGCACACAGGAGATAAATGTGGAGCTTTCACTCACACAGAAAGGATGCATTAATTTGAGTGCATATCTCGTCTATATCTGTTATGTATATGTCTTTGAATATTCATGTTGTTTCGCTTCTGAAATTATTCAGACTTATTGTATCTGCCATCCTGATTGCAGAATGAATACACTAATTTAAATATGTATTGCATAGTATTTTGTATTCTGTACTGCACCAGCTTCTTGTCTATAAATATGCAGAGGTATTTGTTAATGTGAAACAGCTGAGGTGCATTCCTTACTTCTCCTCCTTTTGCCTCCTTGCCTTAATTCCTCCATCCCTATGATCCATGCAGCTTTCCACAACCTTTACCTTGATTCCTAAATACTAATTTCCATGGCTACATTCCCACCATGTAATTATCCTGCCTACCTCATTTTTAGCATTAGCTCAACTGAATCCAAACTGCTTTTCCTCTCTTGAACAGAATTTTTTTTGTTGTTTTTTTGGCTTTTGTTACCTTGTGAGCAAGCTGGAAACCCATTTACCATTGTGAACACCTGGCATGAGACCAATAACAGTGAATTAAAGAACATCTTTGAGTTTATAAACAAGTCTGTTTCTCCAAGTGGCATTGCTGAGAAATCTTAGCACTTTTAAAATTTGTTTATCTGACTTACTAAGGAAAGTATTTGCTTTTAGTTTCCTTAAAAAGAATGTTAAAAGAAAGAGTATATTTTTAACACGCTGAATATGTTTAAATGAGAACTAACTACAAAAAATAATGTCAGAAAGTTGGATTCATTTCAAAAAGATAGAAGCTGCCAAGATTTTTTCCTTTTCCTCTGGCTCAATGTAGCTTTCATCTGTTATAGGATTAGAAAAAAAGCAAGTTGGCAGGTACTGAAAATTGGGTGAAGTCTCCATTATTCCTCTGAACCTCACTGCCACTGGCTGGATTCAATACAGTTGGTATCTGTCATCTTCACCAAAGCGGTGGCAGGAACACCTCATTCACAAGGACCACGGCACTGGGGTCTAAGTCAGCACTGATTCTCCTTTCTGATGTGTCAGCCTTCAAGTTCTTTCATCTTGTTGAATCTTTTTAATAAAATCCTGTACATCACTGCCCAGAATCCATTGCCACTCTGGGAGTCTGTTATTTTTCATAATATCATGCCTTACCTAAACCAGAAAACAGTGGTAAATGCCCTTCCAGACTTTTATTGGCTAAACCATCTTTTGAATCACCGTTACTTCCCCCCGCCCCCCCAAAATAAAACCTGTCTTATTTAAACCCTTGTATCCACAGGGGGAAAAGGGAAAGAAAGGCAAAAAGGGGCCTAAAGGGGAGAAAGGAGAACAGGGTGCTCCTGGATTAGATGCACCCTGCCCGTTGGTATGTCTGACTCATGCAACCGTCTCCAGATGTCACATGCGGAGGCGAAGCTGGGAGAGGAGCAAACTGGAGGGACTGCACCAGCGGGGGCTCTGATTGGCATCTTTTAACGTAGACTTTAAGGTCCCAGAAACATCGATATCAGGCTGTCAGTGTGTTCCACCCCTTCTCTCTAGCCACCAGCTATGCCTGGTTTCTCAACACTCAAGTACTGATGTGCATCCAGGGCATGAATGCGGGATCGGAGGAGGAACCCGTGCTCCTCAGTCCTGCTCCGGAGAGCAGGTCCCCATTCCCAGAGAAGCGCTAGTTGTAGGACCACATCAAGCTCTGTTTTGTTTTGTCCAGCGTCGCTGGATGTTACCTTTCCCTTCAGAGTTGCTCCTCTCCCAGCCTTTTGTTATTGTGGTTATTTCATTAGCAGAAATTGTGCTTAAGTGATTTCTTCTGTTTAGTAACATTATGAGTTAATCTTTACAAACAGGGATTCCGTGGCGTTAAGGGGGAAAAAGGGGAGCCAGGCCAGCCTGGCCTGGATGGGCTGGATGCCCCTTGCCAATTGGTACAGTATTTCTCTTTCCTACCACCCTGCATGCAATCCCTTTGTTTATTACATCTTCATCTCTCTCAGTGTAAAGTGGTACTTCTGGAGCAAGCTTTACATGATAAACACGCTACACGCATGTGCATGAATAGCTCCTTCAGTGACTGCAGAGTGAAAAGAGCATGCACGCATGTCAATCAGTGACTGCAAATTAATCTCCTGACATTGTTCTCACAACGGACACAGCTGCCACGTCTGTGTTCTGGGGAATGTCAATTTATCTAATAACCATTTCAAGATGACATTAAAAGTGCATAAAAATCTTCTATGTAAAGGTACAACTAGGCTATAACTTTGGGTTTTACCCCTAAAGTTACCTTTTTTTTTTCCTTAAAAGAAATAAAGGCATTTTTGCCTTTCACTAAATTTCTGTCAGGCTATAAATAAGATCAAACGTACATAGTTGAGCTTCTGTGGTCAAGACTTAACCAATTCAAAGGAATGCTGTTAAGAGACCGTAGGGGAGAAAACCAAACTTCTCTGAGCGTCTAAAGATAATAGTCTGCAGCCCAAACCCTCTTCTTTGTCACATAACCTTTTCAGTTTAATGGTCCCTCCTTTTGAAACTCACTTTCCTAAAGTAGACAGATCTCCCCTACCTCCATTGGCATGTCAAAAACCCTTATACTAAAATCTAAAATTCTACCGGGTGACCCTTTTCCTTGTACCAATCTGGCATTACCGATTTTTTTCCCAAATATCTTATAAAGTTATTTCATGGTGTTTTTTTTTTACATTTAAAAAGAAAGTGTATGTAAATTTTCTGAGGTGTAAAGGAAAACTTTTTATGACTGTGTTGATGGTTATACTTGGTCTGCATGTTCTTATATTATTCTTAAATACTAAGCATGATTCTTTAAAGATAAATTTGTTTCTCAAGTCTTTTAAGAGATTGTATTGTAGAAGAAAATTTTATTCAGTCAATAATTGCAACTAGAAAATGTCAATATGATATGCCCAGTCTTTTATGTTTGCTTGGTATTGACAATAAATAATATTTTACAATAATTTTGTTGGGGGAAAACACAAGCATGCTTCATAATATATCAACTCTTCCTGCCTTATTTATATCATTTGTATCTGAAGAGTGCTTACCCTTTAAGTGAAAATAAATTTTGCGACATTTAAGAATCCCTTGTTTATTCAGAATTTGTTAATTGGCTTCTGAAGAATTTTAATTTAAAAATTGAGAAAGGCTGTGGATAGCATTTTACTATAAAGATATAGACTGGCTGCCTCTCTTTTAATTCAATCAATTTAATGTTTTACTTTATCTGCTTTCAATATAGAAAAGTTGAAAGATGCTCCATAGGAAGAGCTATAAACTTCAGATAGAAATGGTTCATCACTGTTTACTCATCCTTATCATGCATTCAACCATAGAACATAGTGACCAGGAAGAGAAGTTATTTCCATTTATTGAATAAAGATAATTATAGAATGCGTTTTAATGAAATTAAGAGAAATAGTACAGAGTTATTATCTAAAGATATAACTAAGCAGACCACTAGGTTTTACAAATTATTATCCAAAGTTAATTATAAACCTTTCTATATTTTATTTATTTGAAAAATACGTACTCACTTTGGAAAACATTCAAATTTTCTTCCTTTTAACTAATGTTGGGTAATATCTTGGGAGTTGATTATTAGTAAAAGATGCCTCTGACTAAAGCCACCTAACAGGTAGATATTCATTTTTAAGCCTCTGTGCGTATTATGAAGTATGATCACTTTCGTGGAACCTGAGGAATTCTTATTCTTCTTTTTAAAATAGGGGCCAGATGGATTACCCATGCCCGGCTGTTGGCAAAAGGTAGGCTTTACAGAATTATTTCTAAAAGAAGCACTGTCCTTTTCTCTTTACCTGGCCTAGGCTTTTCCATTTAGAACAGATTTTTTGAATTTGACATTGCTGAAAGGCGTTTGGGTATTAAGAAGCAAAATGTCCCGTCTCTAGAGTATCTTTTAATGGTGTTTGCTACTGATTTCTTCCTAAACTGATGAGTAAAAAGAATTCCTGGCAAACACTGTAATTTGGAACCTTCCCTATTTAATCTTTTCTTCAGAATGGAAAGGGGCAGTGCATCTTGACAATGGTTTGCTTGTCTCAAACTCCTTTTCCTCCTACTGTTTAAAATTATTCTTAATTGTGATTCTTTTTCTGTTTATACTCAGTTACTTAGGCAAATATGCAAATACGTGGTAGAACCCTGTCAATATTAGTCACAAAGCTGAGAAAGCAGAAAATGTAAGCATAATTTTCTTTTCTTCGATGAGGTCTTGATTTATTTAGGAGAATCTGGTTATATTTACGTTGGTGTCCCTGATGATATCAGTTTGCTGTAGCCTCTACATGTGGCCACCCATAGTCACTGTGTATGTATTCAGCAGAGAAGGGAGATTATTCTTCATAGAGAACCTTCTTGTACAAAGGCTGTGTGATAAGCCCTTTCATATAGGTGACATCACTTTATTTAATCCTCATAATAACCCTATAGTGTATTATTATCGTGAATGATGCCAATGAGGAAAGTAAAATTCAGAGAAGTTAAGTAACTTCCAAGGACACAGAGCTAGTATGTAACAGAACTAGAAGTAGACAATGGAAAGCAATGGCAGAACTTTAAGGAGGGAAGAGATCTGTATGTGCTGTGCCTTTCAGAGAATACCCAACCTTTACACAGTAACGGTGTGCGCCTAATTATAAAGGACTGTGCATATGCTACCTGAGGTTAAAGGAATTCTACTGATGTGAAAATGAGCCAGAGGGAAATGTACATACTCTTTCATCATTTTGAAATTTTTTTCTCTAACACCTGTGGCTTCTTTGGTCATTTTTGCTAGGCTTTGCTTCGTTGGCAAACCCACAGCAAAACTATGTAGGATTGCAAAAAGATGAGGAGAGACTTATTTTCCTCTCATCTCATCAACTCCGTTTGTGAGGAGATCCTGTGAAACTCACTCTCTTGCTTAACTACTTTCACCCCACTTGGTGAGGGAAAGAAAATCCTTCTCTCCCAGTAGCGTCATTTATTTAGTAGCTTCCCATACTCCACTTTCAGCCTGTCAGATCATTAGCTCCATCACAGCTGAGGTCAAGTGGTTCTTGGGAAGATGAGGCTATCATCATATTCTTCACCTGAGAAAACTATCCTTTTACCGTCATAACCCCTGTTCTCAGAATTTTTAATACCTTCTTGAGCTGGAATTACCATTTGCTCCTTAACCTTTGCCCTGTAATCTAATACTATAATGATTTTTTAATCCAGTCATTGGCACACTTTACATGGAGAGAGATGTGAAAGGCTTGCTTTATCCACCCTCTGACACTACTCAGCATTTGGGTTCACATCATTTTTGGCCACTTCTAAATCACTTCCTTTTTTGTGAAGGCATAAAAATAAGGGCAGCAAGCAAAGCATTCATCATCTTTTTGGTTCATAAAATGGCCAAACCTAGTAATATGAGCTAATATGAGTAGCTCAGAAAATCAGAAATTTCCCTTTTAAGTACTTCTTTCTCCGCAGAATATACACTATGCTCTACATAAGATTAAGGCTGTCTTAAATCCAGCCTCTTTTTATATAAAGACTAATGCACAACGTTGTAAATCAACTATACTTCAATAAAATTGTTTTAAATGGTAAAGAAAAAGAATCATAGCTCAATGATAAAGCTTCAGTATCGCTTACCACACTCCCCAACACAATCAAATGCAAACAGTGGTGATTATCCTCCCCCAACACCCCCTCCCCCCAAAACAGAAGAAAGAAACAATTAGAAAAACGAAATGTTCTATTGAATATAATCCCTTACGTGGTCAACTTAGCTATCTCAAATACATTGTTGGTCAAATCCAATGAATTTTTAAATGATATTTTTAAAAGAAAGCCAGTAGATTACTCAGTCCTGTTTTAGTGGACCACTTTTTTAAACATTACGTTTAGTAGTCTCTAGAGCACAGTGGTAAATGTTTAACTGAAAATTCAGATTATAGCCACAGTAGAAATCACTGTGAACAAGTCCTGTTAGTCATACTACTCTCAATAATAGTTTCTTCATGTAAAACTATTTGATCTTTGTTTAAATTACTTTTCTTTCTAGATATAGTTCAGTTTTCTAAATTTCGAAGAATAAATGATATACTAGTTCACATCATAATTTGTACAGTGAGTAAATGGCAGAATTTATGGTTAAGAAAATACTTACAAGCTATTAAAGTTATCATCTGTCCTGATCCAGAGATTAAAAACTATTTAATAGGAAAAATACATATGGCCTTCATATTTTTTAATGTTTCATGAAATTTCATTTTTCCAGATAGGGCTGACAGGTTTGCAACAGAATCTTCCTAAAGTAAGGTGACAGGTTTTTTAAATTAAGTTTTAAAGTCTGGGGAAAAAAAGAATCTTTAAAATTCTGGAGATTATTTACAAAACATTGGTTTGTCAAAAAAATGCATCTGTTTGAAATTTGAGATAAGTGGGAGTTTGGAGAAAGGAATATTTCCTGTAGACACATTCTCTGGCCTTGGCATGACGTGTGTAACATTGAGTGAACTTCATTTCTAAAGATCAGAAAGTACCCAGCCTCTTAAGCACACTTAATATAGCATCTATTTCTACTGGAGAGAGAAAAGCAAATATTTTTAATTATTGAACTGAAATATGACTCTGAGGACGAGTCACCGTTGTGGTGGGGAGATGAAGAGATCTTTATCATTCTCCTTCTCTGGACATTCTACTTTTCTCACTGATTTTTCTTTGAGTCAAAGTAAAGATTGTCACCAACATCTGCTCTATAAGTTATACCTCAAAGACCATTGTTCCTCTGTTCTCTCAGACTTAACTTCAGTTCTAGGAAAACCTTAGTAATTATGGCTGCTGAAAACAAGGAACCAGACATTTCCAGATCCTTAGATCACAATAGAACCTGTAACACAGCTTGAAAACCTGAGAGCAGAGAGGTCTGCCCTGCACGCCCTTCACAGCAGGGCAGGACCAGATAAAGGAAAGGGGAAACCAGAACCCAAAGAGAGTAGAGTGTTATGGTTGGGCATTGATGAAGTGAACAATGCCACTGAGGTCAGAACCCTCAACATTTTCCACAGTTGTGTTTTAATGCTTGGAGAAGATTATATAAGCCATATATGGGACATGTTTTTAATTAGGGCACATCTGTGATAAAATCTTAATTTTCTGCTTTCCCAGAATACTTACTGAGACAAACACTTCCCACGGACTTCTCAGTGGCAAAACTAGGATAAAAATTTTGATGACTTTTAGAAAAGTAATGTATAGGACATATCAATTGGCTCATTGATTAAAAAAAAAAAAAACAACCCTCTATTCAGGGTTCTACCAGTTTTCTTAAAATAAATGTTAATTTGGAATTTTTATCCTAAACTACTAATTCTATACATTTGTCTTTTTTGTTGTTTGTTTTTCTGCAGTGATGAATCTAACCTTCCGAGCATGAAGTTGTGTATATAATGGTCCACTTTTTATATTTATAGTTGAAAATTGGATTGCAGATTTTACGAGTCTGAGATATGTTTACATATAGCTGCTTCCTCCTGTTTGCAGTAGTACACATATCCATTTTTTCTTCTCTTACATCTGAAATTGGGCAATATGTGAAACCAGTGAGAAGCCTGCAAAAAATATAGATCAGTATCTCTTTATCTTATGTGAAGATATGTATTTATATGGACATAGTGATAGAGATTGATTGTTCTTGCTATTTTCTTACTCTGGGCTTGTTAATTGCATGGACAAAAAGTGCCATGAGATAGTTTACATGAAATTGTGACCAAATATGAACTCGAAGCTATGAAAATGTACTATACTGACTGATTTTAGAGTTTATCGTCACATCCCTACTCACCTTTGCTATTCATGGCCACACCACCCATTGAAACTGATTAAAAAAGCATGATGGTGTGCCAAGCCTGCTTGCTGTGCAAACTCAGATGCTAGCATGCTGCATTATGAGTCCTTTGATCACATCTGAACTTTTATTTCTTTTGTCATCTCAAGGGGGTTACACCATGGCTCATTGCCAAAAAGTGATAAGGTGGCGGAGAGCATACACACACAAATGGTCTTGTATTTTGAAAGGAGTTGCGGTCCCAACTGCAGATCTTCAGCTTCCACTATTGTGGGCTCACGTGGCCTCTTTGGTTGAAATGTCCAGGGGCTGAGCTGGTTGCTGACACTAGTTTTCCTTGGGCTGCCCTTGGCAGTGAAGACGAAGAGAAAGGATTGGTTCAGCCTCCTGCGCTATGTCTCTCATGTGACCAAGTAAGAAAGAGGTTTACAAAGGCAGGCACCCAGAATAGAGGACTTTTTTAAAAAAAATAAACTGAATTCCAGCAAGTGTTAACATGGGTGCTTATGGAAAATGACAGAAGCATACTGCACTTCTTTTGGGCAGGAGATTCTTGGAATGACAGCCCCTGTTCCTGAGGGCAAAATGTGTGTGCATCTCACCAAAACTAGGCTTGCTGAAGATACAACACGTCCCAAGAAGGGGCTGGCCGAAATAACCTTTCCTGAGGATGTAGGAGAGCTCATCCTACAATCTCTACTGAAGCTGATGAGAGCTTCCCTTCCTTCCAAGATCCAACCCATGTTAAACGTTTTCTACAAACTTCTAGAAACAGAAGGATATTTTCCATTCTTTTTAATATTTTTTCTTTTCTCTTTTAGTCCCAGGAATATTCAGGAAAGATTTGTTTTCCAGCTTTTGTCACATTTATTTTGAACAATTATTTAAAGGAAAGTCTTCAAATCCTAATAAGTTGGTACCAACAGTCAAGTTGACCATTTGCTAACTTCTCTCCTGTTCTGAATAATTGCAGAGGATATAACAGAAGCTCCATTTTCAGTTCAGTCATTGTAAAGCATCAAAGTTAAACAATTTTTCAGTACTTTTTGACTTTTTTTTGTATGATGAATATAACATATATAGTGATTATCAGTTAAGATAAAGTCAAGATTTGGTCACATTTGATCGTATTAACTCATTTCTATTTCTTGTAGTTCTATTTAGTTCTAAGTTGTGTCTATATTTAGATTTCTTTATCTTTTTTACATTTCTCAATGTTTGTCTTATGCACAGACCAAATCTGAGATCTCAGAAAGCTGTGAAATATAGTTGCCATAAAAAGTATTTTTCAACTACTTGCTCAAAAGTTACCTAACTGTATTAGACTGAGCATTTCTTTGCACAGTAAAGAGTTGATAGCATGTTTTGAAATGACTTGTTCTAAGTGGAAGGGTTACATTAGGAGAAACGTCATCAATGAGGAGTAGTCACTCTTTCAGCCCATTGGACAATATAATTTCTCATTTCATGCCATTTTGTGGGAAATTTTCTGGTTTCATATATAGGTTTTCACCAGCAGAGGGGAAATGATCTCATCATTGGCTTATGGTGACAACGGTTAACGTACGATTATAAGACAAGGATCCCAAGATCCTTATGATCTCTTTCATAATATATAACCAAATGCTCAGTTATACAAAATGCCTTCTTTTTGTTTCCATTACGTTTTCAAGAATGGAAAGATGTCTGAACTAATCTATCAATCAAATTGGTAACATCTCTAGTAACATTCCACACTCCGAAACCAGTTTAGCATTTTTAAAACAACAGAGGGCATTTTCTACCCATCTCTTGTATGATCTGGTTAGGATAAGGTAGTTTATTCAGTGTCTGAAACAATTTGTCTTAAATGCTTTGGAAAAACGAACTAAAGCGAGTAAAACCACAGTCTCTTCAGGAAAACAAACAGTAGTGTCTTGAGAAAAATCTGGTGGCTATATTTCTTCCTATCTATCTTTCTTTCTACTCCTCTAGTAGAAAGAGGAATTAAGATGGATCACTATTTAGAAGTTGCACAGCTTCAAAAGAGAATACCTTAACATCAAAAGAGAAACATTTCACGTACAAAAAATATATGTATTTTTTAAACACAGCCCTTTAAGAATACTGTTCTGTCCTATGTGTATATTGAGGTTTTACTCTATAACTGATTTGACAATATTGCCTTTTATTCCATGATTAAAGGAAGCTGTAAACTTTCAATACATTTCCTTGGGGAAAACAAAAGGACCATGGTCCTCCTCTTTGTTCCATGGAACTGCTAGGTCTTAACCAACATGCATAATCTTCAACTTTTGTTACTAAAATATTTTAAATCATCCATTTTTTTACCAATATAGAGAATCCTCAAATAATTGCCTAATGAACTAATGAATGTGTCTGCCGATATATGTGTTGGCAGCTACATATTTTTCTTTAAGTTTGCTTTCTTTTAATTTCTATTATTGGATAGAAGATTAAGAAAAAATACATGAAAGACATTTGAAATAAGTCAAGATCAGGTTCCATTTCTGATAAGCATCTTTTAAGGATGCCAAACTGGTATGTGTTTTAGCTTTAAAATTGTTTTCCATTTATGTTGGTGCTAATGTATTTCTTTTCTTTTTCTTTATGGACAATGCAACTCTACTATGGATAATTTCATTTCTCTGTTTAATAGCATTCCTAAACTGTTAGTGCGTGATTTTATTTTTCAAGTTTATGGATTTACTATAATTATGGTTCAATGACCAGTCTTTCTTAATGTAAAAGAAAACAAAACAGTGTACCTATAGATGATATGTGTGTACTTGGATTGTGGATCCTTTTATTTCATGTTCATTTCATATACCATATGCCTTTATCGACTTTTACTCTCATCTTTTAGCTTATAGAATTTGATTAAGCATGACAAAACCAACATTAGACAAGTCTGCACACATTCATAGAGTACCTGACACATAAATATGCCAAAATTTTTCTTCTACTTTTCATTTTCATTATGAAAAGCAGTCTTGAAAGGTTTTTCTTTCTTATTTGATTTCATAGGAAACATGAGAATATCTTGAATTTCTACCAAAAACAAAAGTCTGTTCTTGAATCCTGTGCATGATGTTCTGATGGAATAGTAAGAACTCTTATGCATCCAGTAGTCCATTCTATATGTCCTTTGTCTACTATATATTATATATATACACCTCTCTACTAGTTTAGAAATGGTCAAATCAGCATGTCAGTATCTGTAGAAAAATTAACTGGTATTATATTTTTATCACTTAGAAAACATGCATAATTTTCCAAAGTTTTATTTTTAACGTTACTATTATAGCATAAAAAGTTAACACCACTTTTCATCTTTTTTTTTTTTTTTTTTTGGCCACTATATATAATCTTGCCCAGAAATAAGCTATGCTTGTTAAGGTGGGTGATGTTTTCATATCTTCTAATAAATGATCTTAGGAACCGGCAGATATTGATATTTGAAATCTTGTTTTTCTCTATTTCTTGATAATCAAGTAATATTAATAATTAACATTACCAAAAATGAACTTTTCTAATTTCTGCCAAAACAAAAACCTTGCTATCTCTAGAAAGTCAAGTCCATAACAGCGTAATCTTATATTCTCAAAAATAATGATTTAGAACAGTCACATGTGATTCTGGCTGTTAAAACAATTCATTCCTAGTGGAATTAACATACTTGACCAATTATGATTCTGCTAAGTCATTTTAGAGTATAAAGACCTTCAGTCCCCACTTTTCCCCATTTTTGTTGAAATAGCTTCATATCAGCTGGATTTACTATATACCATAGCAGAGATACCCTTCCAACTTGAATTTTTAGTGGATTTTGTTTTTGCTAATTCAATACTGAAACATTTTAATGGCATTTCTGATTTTTTAAATGTATTTAAATGCATAAGTTTCCCTATGCTGCTTATTGACAGAACTGTCGCTCTGGGAATAAGACTTTTTCAACCTGACCTATTACGTTTGATTTATTGATAACAAAGTACCAACATTTCTCAAAATGCAGTGGATATTCTCACATATCTCAGAAATATTAATAAATTGGATTCACAAAAGAATGTCTTACATATTATTGACATTTATGTGAATATTCTTTATACTGTTGTAAATGTTTCATGCAATTTAATAACATTTTTAAAAGATGTATGTATCTGATTTTCCTTTAGAAAATATTATATTTTTATTTGTATTTTTTACATTTTAAAGTTCATCTCTATGTGCAGCTATTTTTATATTGCCAAAAAATCACATGAATACAAAGTAAGAGAAAAATGCAAAAAAAATATTTTGGCAAGCATTACACTGCATATTTTTCTTAATGTTTTGTGGGCCAGTCTCATGTAATTGATTATTCTAAGAATGTGTTGTGTCTTATTGCTGTAAATATGGCACAAACCTGTTTTTCTCAATAGTGTAAATAATTGAAAGATTGAATTCTCCCTGTTTGATTTCTTATTTCATTTCATTGTAATTTCTCCAGCTGAGATTACTGAATCAAAAGACGCATGTGGTTTTTTGATATGCAGCCTGGAGATAATTGCCTTGTGTTCAGTTTCTAATTTGTTTTTATTTGCTTTTTTAACTTGTTTTCAGGGTTCCTAGTTTGTGAGAAGTTGATCTTCAGAATTATTTTTACACTATTTATGACTTATTTTCATAATGTAAAAATTGTGTAATTATTACAATATTAATCCAAACAATGGTAATGAATTGTATTGTTATAAAGCTTTATTGATGTTCATGAACACCTTGGTCTATTTTCTCTGATTTAAACACAGTCCGTAAAGAATTTTAGTCTACTTTTCCTCAATATTGCAACACTGCCGTTCAACTTAGTGCCTAGCTCTAGTGATTTTCTAAAAAAGACTAGTACTTTCTGTTTATTAGATAGTAAGAACTATACTGAGCCTCTCCTCCAAATTCACTTTTCTTCCAGAATTCCCTGTCTTGATGAATTAAAATTCCTTGTGCTCAGTTGACTCTTATCTGCCCCACATCAAATCAGTCATCATCATGGGATTAGAATGTACTACATAGTAATCATGTCAATGTATTGACTAATGAATGACAAAATGCCCCACGGAGGTCATCAGTTATTTTTAGGTCCTAACTAAAAGAGCACACTTTTCAGCCCTCATCGTTTTTGCCTTTACCAATAACATTAGATGCGTGCAACCCTCTTAAACACTCCTTTAGCTCCCATGTCCCTTCACTCTTGTTTTCTCCTACTTTTCTTTTTTTTTTTTTTTTTACTTTTATTGAAGTATAGTTGATTTACAACGTTGTGTTAACTTCTGCTGTACAGCAAGGTGATTCAGTTATACACGTATACATTCTTTCTCATAGTCTTTTCCATTACCGTTTATCACAGGATATTGAATACCCTGTGCTATACAGCAGGACCTTGTTGTTTATCTATTCTCTATATAATAGTTTGCATCTGCTCATCCCAAACTCCCAGTCCTTCCCCTCCCCACCCACCTCCCTCTTGGCAATCACAAGTCTGTTCTCTATGTCTGTGAGTCTGTTTCTGTTTCATAGATATATGTTCATTTGTGTCATATTTTAGATTCTACATGTAAGTGATATCATGTGGTATTTGTCTTTCTCTGACTTACTTCACTTAGTATGATCATCTCTAGGTCCATCCATGTTGCTGCAAATGGCATCATTTCATTCTTTTTTATGGCTGAGTGGTATTCTATTGTATATATGTACCACATCTTCTTTATCCATTCATCTGTGGATAGACTTTTAGGTTGTTTTCATGTCTTGGCTATTGTGAATAGTGCTGCTATGAATATAGGGATGCATGTATCTTTTCGAATTATAGTTTTGTCTGGATATATACCCAGGAGTGGGATTGCTGGATCATATGGCAACTCTATTTTTAGTTTTTTGAAGAACCTCCATATTGTTTTCCATGGTGGTTGCACCAATTTACATTCCCACCAACAGTGTATCTTCTACTTTTCTTTCTCATTTTCCTTTGCCAGCTCTTCCTCCTCTACCTGACCATTAAATGATAATCCTCAGGACTCTGACCTACATGTTTCTTTTGCTTTTGCTCTTCTCCATCACACTTTTTCTCCAGGAAAACTCATTCACTCCCACAAAGACCAAGTTGCTATCTGCATTGCAGATTTTCTTCTACCTTCCAGACCAACTGTTACAGGCACATCTATCTATATGTCCACAGGTAGCTCATCATCTTTACACCTGGTTCTCTTACAAACTTCCATATGACAGTGAACATACCATCCCCCACCTTGCATTCAAGCAAACATGATAGAAAAGTCAGAATCATTCAGGACACCACCTGCCTCTCATCACCCACCCATTCCTTCATACGTACGGCATCTAATTACCAAATCCCTTCAATTCTACCTCCTAAATATCTCGGAGATCCACCTCCCTTCTCCTCATCCATTGCCACTGCCTCAGCCTAGGCACCCCCCTGGCTCTCTCTCAGACTTTTAGAAGAGCCTCTGAGCTGGCCTCCCTGCCTCTAATAACCACCTCACCTCCACCTTGTACCCGATACGACTCTGATGAGTCAGAGGAAGCAAATATGGCCGTGTCTTATTTATTTATGAATTTATCCTCCCATTTCATTTCATTTCATATAGCATTTGAGGCACATTAAACAAACACTTATAAAGAAATTAAACATTTAAAAATAACCAAGAAAGCCATATTTAAACAAATTTCAAGGTCACAAAGAAAGCTGTATTGAAAAGATGTAAGACTTAAAATTGTATGGCTCTCAGCTTTTCGGTGTCCATAACAAAAAAAGAAATAAGTTTACATGTTTTACGTCATCCATAAAGTGAAACATACTACTTCCTCAAAAGAATCAAAGCTGATTGATAAGAAGTGTTATGTGAGATTTCTTAGAGTGGGCACTGCCCACTGCTAGTGCCCGTTTAGGGCACTCCTACAATGAACATTACAGCAGCTTTTCATAATGTTCCTCATTATAAGCCAAGTGCATGGGCCAAAACCAACTTCACTGAAAACAGCTCTTCAGGGAAATTAGCCATGCCATTCCCCTGCTTGCAGTCCTCCGCAGTCCCCCATTATCATGCAGATACTTATTTTGGTATAAAGTACAAAGGCCTTTGTGATCCCACTCTGTCTAGCTTTATAGCATCATTGCTTGCTGGTCAGCAACCCTCGCCCAAAGGTTTTCCCATGTTAAACTATTTGAGGATCCCTTTGGCTGTTTCCCAGGCCTGAAACAGTCTCCATCCCCATCCCCACCATTCATCTAAAGAATTCTTGCTCTCTTTTTTTGCAGCCAGTTAAGCCGAAGGTGCTCTTTTCCTCGTGGGGGCCTGGTGTGCAATGGCTGTGAACAGCAGCGTCCTCAGTAGTGCATGCAGCTTGTTGCCTGTGCGGGTTGCCCTGAGGGACCTTGGAGAGAGCCCTTTCCAGTGGGCCTTCACGATTGTCATGCTGTCCCCAGTCTAGGCTCCAGACAGGTACGTGCGGTGCCTTTGGAAAGCCCCAGGGCACAGTGGCCAGGGTCCACACAGGCCAAGTCATAACGTTCATCCGTACCAAACTTTGAATAAAGGAGCATGTGATTGAGGCCCTCGGCAGAGCCAAGTTCAAGTTCCCTGGCCGTCAGAAGATCGGCATCTCCAAGAAGTGGGGATTTACTAAGTTTAATGCGGATGAATTTGAAAACATGGTGGCAGAAAAGCGGTTCATCCCGGATGGCTGTGGGATCAAATACATCCCTAGTCGTGGTCCCTGGACCAATGGCGGGCCCTGCACTCGCGAGAGCCTTGGCGCTGTCCCCTCCTTACTCACACCCACCCATAAATCCTACTTTTCTGTCAAAAAAAAAAAAGCATTCTTGCTCTTTCAAGACCTAACCCATGTGTCAACTTCCTAAACACCATTTCCTGCCAAGTTTAGATTCTCTGTCTTCTATGCTCCAATAATTGCTTTTACGTGTCACTGCTAAACCACTTATCCAGTTGTTGATAATTGTATGTTTATCTACCTCCTCTACTAGATGGTGAACCAAGGATGAACTCAATTCACAGGTTCCCAGTAAATATTTTTAAATGAATAAATGAGTGACAAAAGTTACAACAACAACAAAACCCACTTGGAGTACCAATTTTGTTAATCTACATAATGGATAAAGCAACCCACAGAGCTAGTTCCTAACATTCTAGGTAATTCTTAAAGGAAAATGTGTTACGACCTCTTTCAAATCTAAATTAAGAATATGTTTTATATGAAATAGGGTGCAATGTCATCTAAGAGGTGGCCAGAGAGGATTAAAAGTTTATAGAAAGTAGAGAGAATTTGAGCTACCCCTATGGAGAATAGGATCAAACAGCAAAAAACACATCGTGATGGGAGGTTCAGGCCAAAGACAGCTGAAAACCATGATTTTGTTTGGGACTCTCTGCACCTTTGCTCACTCTGCATGGTGCTGTCATCCATTTAAACATCAAATATTTACCTACTGAAAATCTTTCTCTCAATGTATGTTTCCTAGCTTTTCATTGCCCCTTTATATTAGGAAGCTAGATAAAGTCCAGGAATTCTCAAACTCCATCATTCATCAGAATCAACTGGAGTTTCTGAAAAAAACACATTGCCGGGCCCCATCCCCTGAGTTTCTGGTTCAGTAGGTCTGGGGTAGGACTTGAGAATTTATATTTCTAACAACCTCCTCATTGGTGATAATGCATTTGGTCCAGGGTCCACTCTTGGAGAACCACTGCTGATCTAGTCTATCTTAATGGAATGTTTGTGGCATTCATATACTGATGGCAACCTTCCTTTTTATTGTGAATCTCTCTGGGGAATTTTCTTTCATCATCACTGTTAATTAAAACTCTGAGCTCACCCTTGGACAACTCTCTCAAGTGGAAACTGCTAATTCTCCAACAGCCCTCACATACCTTAAGGATGGGGAGAAAGTTGAGCATGCACATTCCCCCTCCATTGCTGGTTCCAGACGATTAATTCTCCACCCGTATTCTACAAAGCCCTACTTCTCTGAGGCTCATATTATTTGGTTATTACCACACTTTTCCCTTCCTCAGCAATCATCTCCTGGCCTCCCAGTCATTCTCCTTCATTCACTGAAGACTTTGGCCTTTGGCTTATGGTGATTTTCTTCACCCTAAGTGCTGCCATCACGGGTGACTTAAACATCAACATGGGCAATGCAAACAACACCTTAGTACGTTACCTTCTCAGACCTCGTTTCTAGTGACTTTTTGCGCCCCCCAATTCTACCACCCACTCCCCTCACACACTGATTTTGTCAACCCCTGGAACTGCTCCAACTCTGGAATAATACATTGAAACATCTCATTCTGAGCCCTCTCCCTATTTTGCCAGAACTTCACACCCAATAACTCCCACTATACTTGTTCTTGAACCTTATAATGGTTTCCATTCCCTTTGCTCTCTTAGCCTCTTTCCTATCAGGTCCCACACAACTCCACTTCCTCCCCTCTCCAACTTAGGTTACACGGTTCAAATTCTCATCTACACCAATGCCAATAAGTCTGTTATCCCATTGTTCTTCCATTTGTCCATTTGGAAAAAGCCAAATACTATAATAATCCATCTGTCCACCTTCTCCGCATCTTTACCTGGTCTAGTCCACCCAGCACCACAGGAGAAACTCGCATAATGGTACAGATTGGTCCCGCCATAAATTCAGAGTCTTCAGATTCACCTGTGCATTTATCAACTCCCGACAACCAACAATCTTTCTGTGTTTCCTTAGCTAAGTTGTCAAACTTTTTCTACTCTCCTTTCGTCTTCACCTCTCACACTCTCAGTAGCTGATCTTGCATTCAGAGAAGGAAAGAAACCCACAGAACAGATTCCCTCGAATCCCTCCAACCAAGACTGAAAATGGGCCCACACCTACATCCTTGATTTCTTCCTTCCCTTCTAGTACAATAGAAAATGATGTCGCTCTTCCCCCTTAAGTCTAACCTCTGCCCAAATGCCCTACTTTCACCCCAGGCTTCTGGGGATCTTGTTCTGTTATGTCAACTTCTTTTCTTCAGACTATGCCCTAAAGGGATTTTAAAATATTTGCATACGTTTCGTTTTCATGCAGGCTTTTCCTCAATGCTGGGTACCCCTTCAGCTACTGCCTCCTCTCTTTCCTGCCTTGCCTTCAAAGACGAGCTTCCAGGAAACTAGTTATATACTGACCACACCCACTTCTTCACCTCCCATGCATTCCTCAGTCCGCCACTAAGCTCTGCCCCTACCACGCCACCAAATTAGATGGTCTCCACAGTGACCGCCTAGAGTCCTATGAATTAAGTTGCCACCAATATTTCCAGATCTCCAAACTTCAGTTTTTGTTGCAACTACATAATTTTGGGTGTACAGCAGGAACCTCCAGCTCAGCGTGTGCGGAACTAAACTTGCCCTCTGTCCCCCAACCCTGTTCTCCCTCCCGTGCCCTATATCCCAGAGAATCGTATCACCACTCACGCAGCTGGCAAAGACAAAACTTCCCCATGATGCTCAACCCTCTACCTCGTCATCCTCAATCACTGTCTATGACCAGCTAATTCTACTGGCTCAATATAGATTAGACTTACCATCCTCATGGCATTTCCATGGCGACAATCTAAGGCCAGGTAACTTGTATCTCTTGACTGCATCACTATAGTAACAGCTCTCACAAAGTTGGTTTTGCCCTCCATTGTAGCCAGAATGATCTTTCCCTTCTTAAAACTTTTTACACTGAAGCTCTTCAGTTCTCTCAGGATAAATTTCAAATTTCTCATTTTGGTTTACAAGCTCCTTCTTACTCGGTCCATAGCTAGTTCTCTGGCCCAGCCTCTCATCAGTCTGTCCCCTGCACTTTATCTAGACAACCTGCCCTTGTTTTTCAGTTCTTCAACAGGGTCTTCTCTGTCATGGGCAGAGCCCCAGTCTGTCACTTTCTCACCCCTTCTTCACCTAAAACCCCACTTTACCTCCCTAACGCCTACCTATCCTTCATGTCTCAATTTAGACATTGCCACATCTGTGCTCCCTTTACATCTTGGATATCATTTCCCACAGCACTTTTTCACGGGACTGCTCCACAGAGAGGGATGTCTGTGTTGTTTGCTCTTAAGTCCTGAATGTCCAGCACAATGCCTGGCAAAGGGTTGGCACTCATTAAATATTTGTTGAATAAATAAGTGAGTGAAAGCAATAACCCAAAGGGATACAGAACAAACCATCCAAGGATAATATGAGCAACCGTGCATGAAAATATGCAAGAGTGAGCTTATAATTCTTGTTAAAAATCGCATGACTGTTTCATTGACTCAGACATGATAACGTAATTTTATAGGCACGTTCTTTTCTGCCTCTTGCAACATCAATATCAAATCACTATCAACATCAAATAGCAAAAGGAAAAACGACTTGGGGGAGCTATTCCTCATTTCTTTTGGACCAAGTAGTGTTCTCTAGAAAACAATGTCCTATGAAATAATAATGGGTATTCCATAAATAAAATCATTAAATATAAGAACATGGACTTCCCTGGTGGCACAGTGGTTAAGAATCCGCCTGCCACTGCAGGGGACACAGGTTCTATCCCTGGTCCGGGAAGATCCCACATGCGGAGCAACTAAGCCCGTGCACCACAACTACTGAGCCCGTGCACAACTACTGAAGCCCGCGGGCCTAGAGCCCGTGGTCCACAAGAGAAGCCACCGCAACGAGAAGCCCGCACACGGCAACGAAGAGCAGCCCCTGCTCTCCGCAACTACAGAAAGCCCACACACAGCAATGAAGACCCAATGCAGCCAAAAATAAATAAATAAAATTTAAAAAAAAAAGAATATGTACTGGAATGTCCATGAAAAAGATAAAGGATACAGTCTCCAGAGAACACAGCTTGGAAAATGCTGCTCTAGAGCATTATTTGATCTAAATCAACACTGCCAGAGCCCAGGCATGTAGGCAGTCGACGTGCCTTGTGTCTTATTGTTCAGTCAACATTCCTACCACAGGAGCTGCTTCAAGGAGTGACTGTATTCAAAGATGTCCTCGTCGGTAACACCTCACTCTTTGGCACGCCTTTCCATTCCTTTTTTTCATCTTCATTGCTTTCCTCAATCCCCTCTCACATCTCCACTCTAAAATGTACTAGGATTCACTTCTTTGCTTGAATAGGAACTTGATTTGAGTGTCGACTCAAATCCATCATTCAAGGCAATGGCAAAATCCAAGAGTAATAACGTCCCATGTGGGAAATGTGTTTCAGCAGAGCACATAATAGGCAGTCAACCAGAAACAGTTTTTCTGGTTAAATTATGAGTTTGTACTTGCAAATGGAAGGGGAGTTTGGAATATGAGAATAAGAAAAGCAGGTGAGCCACGTTTATATTGAGCCTGTATATCAAGTCGCAGATTGAGCCAATAGGCACACTGACATTGTCAGACTGTGGAAGAAAGAGTTGTTGACTCCACCTGTGGCTGAAATGATGGGTATATGAACAAAATATCAAATATCCTAGCCATACGGTGTTGAATAACTGTGGAGTTTCCTAGACTATTCTATCTCCCTTTCTCTTTTACAAATAAAAAAGCTGAGACTCAGAGAACTTGGATCACTGGTTATCCAGAAATAAGTGACGGAGCGAGGATCTTAATGCAGGACAGCTACCGCTTTACAGCTCCACCCCTCTGCCCTCTGGGAGGTACTTTGTGCCTCTACCATTTCTTCCCTCTCTGAGATGCCATGATTCCACATGTGACTAGTGACAGTAAACAGCACTAATATCACTTTATATTTACGTAGCATTTAGTATATTTAAACCATTTTTTAATTAACTTATTTGGTTGCTCTGGGTCTTAGTTGCGGCAGGCGGGCTCCTTAGTTATAGTATGTGAACTCTTAGTTGCGGCATGCATGTGGGATCTAGTTCCCTGACCAGGGATCGAACCTGGGCCCCCTGCATTGGGAGTAGGAAGTCTTTTTTATTTATTTAAATTTATTTATTTTTGGCTGTGTTGGGTCTTCGTTGCTGCGCACGGGCTTTTTCTAGTTGCAGTGAGCGGGGGCTACTCTTTGTTGCGGTGCGCGGGCTTCTCATTGTGGTGACTTCTCTTGTTGCACAGCATGGGCTCTAGGCGCGAGGGCTTCAGTAGTTGCAGCGTGTGGACTCTAGGGTGTGTGGACTTCAGTAGTTGTGGCATGCAGGCTCAGTAGTTGTGGCTCGCGGGCTCTAGAGCACAGGCTCAGTAGTTGTGGAGCACGGGCTTAGATGCTCCACGGCATGTGGGATCTTCCCGGACTAGGGCTCGAACCCGTGTCCCCTGCACTGGCAGGTGGATTGTTAACCACTGTGCTGCCAGGAAAGCCCGGGAGCACGGAGTCTTAATCACTGCACCCTGAGGGAAGTCCCTAAATCATTTCCATATCAATTATATCTGACTCTCCAAATAACTATACAAGATGAGTAACAGTGTATTAACATTTCTTTTGAGAAAAGATTCAAAGAGGAAGGCTGGCCCAGATGACACAGCTTTTACTAGTGGAGCCGAGTACCAGAGTCTCCTAACTCTTAGGACATTGTCCTACACCAAGAAATAAAGCGTGAAAACCCCCAAAACACACAATGTTCCAAAGGCCTTTTTAGCATGTACTTCCATGAGATGTTTTGCACAGGAAATAATCTATTCTGAAGTCTCATCATTTTCTTCTGAGTTTCCTTTTGGGGGGTAATAGCAAGAATAAATTATTCTAGAATGTTCTTCATTGACGTTTGCAGTCTTTCTTGGCATTCAAAAGGCAAGTAGTTTAGTGCTTAAGAACTCAGTTGCTGGAGCCAAATGGCCTATATTTGAATCCCTGTTTGACCACCTACCGTGGCAACTTATCTCATCTCAGTGGGCCTCAGTGTCCTAGTTTGTAAAATGGGAATGATTTCACTCCCTCAAGGTGGTGAGTTAATATGTATATTTAGTGAGTTAATACATACACATGCTTAGGTCAGAGCCTGGCCCAGAGTTAGTGCTCAGTAAACAAGAGCTATTATTCTCTTCAGAACAGAAGCCCTGCATATCTACTATCTTAGTGGAAAGACTGCAGTGATTAGAAGGTTCCATTCTATATTAATAAAGTGAGATATCGGTTCTTAAAAGCTAAATGCTTTCTCTTGCATTTCAGTGATGGCTTTACTGTCACAAAAGCATCTGTATACACCTAAGCACCAATTCTGATGGGAGAGCTAATGAGAATGATAAGTAGCTTTCTTCTCCCCCCAACCCAGCTTTATTGAGATATAACTGACAATAAAAATTGTATATATTTAAAGTATACCATATGATGTTTTGATATATGTATACATTGTGAAATAATTGCCACAATCAAGCTAATTATCATATTCGTCACCCTATAGGGTTACCATTTGTGTGCGTGGTGAGACTATAGTATTATTAACTATAGTCATTAGACTATACATTAGACTGTACACTAGACGTCCAGAACTTATGCACCTTACATAACTGAAACTTTGGACCCTTTACACCCATTTCCCCCACTCCCTAGGCCCCGGAAACCACCATTCTACTCTCTGTTTTTATAAGCTCAACCTTTTTAGAGTCCACATATAAGTGAGATCACGCAGCATTTTGTCTTTCTTATATATATATATCACATCTTCTTTAACAATTCATCTGTTGATGGACACTTAGGATGTTTCCATATCTTGACTATTGTAAATAACACTGCAAGTAGTTTTTCTCTAATAACTTGAGTTCAAAAATAATGAATATCACCATCTCTGAAGACACTTGTGTAAAGATAGTTAACTATCTTTATTGACAGGAGAAAGATATGGAAGGTATGGAACTCTCAGGAATGAACAATTAGAGGAAAGGCTATCAAAGGCAGCTGCATTAAGAACCACTGAAGTAGAGGCATTTTGCTACGTTTTCACCCATGTTGTTTGTACAGTCTAGTCAAAGCACTGGACAAGCTAGAACTTCATGTATCTTTTTTGAGCAGTTCCACATGCCAGAACATTTATATAACCCTGAACTTTTGTGTTCCAACCCTGGCACTGCACAATGTACTGTAATATTAGCAAAGACAAAGAGATTATTAACACCTAGCTTAGGGTACTAGGTTTTCATGAACTAGTCTCTTCCTGTTTTTTTTTGCTTTTGTTTTTGTTTTTGTTTTTCGGTACACAGACCTCTCACTGCTGTGGCCTCTCCCGTTCCGGAGCACAGGTTCCGGACGCGCAGGCCCAGCGGCCATGGCTCACGGGCCCAGCCGCTCCACGGCACGTGGGATCTTCCCGGACCGCGGCACGAACCCGTGTCCCCTGCATCTGCAGGCGGACTCTCAACCACTGCGCCACCAGGGAAGCCCTAGTCTCTTCCTGTTTAAGTTAATAGTACAGAATTTTATTGACACTCAGTAAACGTTAACGCATAAAACTCTTCTGTCATATAGAAATTCAGTGCATAGTTCTGTTCTCTTAAAGACATTTGCATTTTGACTAAAATCCAGCCAGCACTGAAGCTCAGCAAGAAGTCAATAACTAATGATGTTTCCTCTGCAGAGGCGATGCCTCTCATTCACATGCACTTGACTGTTTTCTAATACCAGCAAGACGTTTGCAACAAACCAAGAAAATACACTTGTTCAAGGTCCTTTGAGACCAGCAGCATGAATCTAAATGATCCACCAACCTGTCCAAACTTAACTGGGTCTATAGCTCTATATCACGTGGGCACTGTGACCAAACTCTTCTCCATCAGTTCAGCTCAACAAGTAGTCACAGAGAGCTGCTGCCAAGGCCTGTGAAAATAAGACAAAAAGAAATTCTATGGGTAAAGCATAAATAGTAATAGATGTCATTTAATGAGTGTGTACCTCATCCCATCATGCTAAGGCATTATCCCATTTATTCCTTATAATCACCCTGTGAGTTACTTCTCAGTTACACATTACAAAACGGAAACCCTGGGCTTCCCTGGGGGCACAGTGGTTAAGAATCCGCCTGCTAGTGCAGGGGACACGGGTTCGAGCCCTGCTCTGGGAAGATCCCCCGTGTCACGGAGCAACTAAGCCTGTGCACCACAACTACTGAGCCTGCGCTCTACAGCCCACAAGCCACAACTACTGAGCTCGCAAGCCGCAACTACTGAAGCCTGTGTGCATAGAGCCGGTGTTCCGCAACAAGAGAAGCCACCATAATGAGAAGCCTGTGCACCGCAACGAAGTGTAGCCCCTGCTCGCCGCAACTAGAGAAAGCTCATGCACAGCAAAGAAGTCCAATGCAGCCAAAAATAAATAAATTAAATAAATATATTTTTTTTTAAAGTTAAAGAAAAAAAAACAGAGATTGGCTCAAGATGGCGGCGTAGAAGGACGTGCGCTTACTCCCTCATGCGAGCGCACTGTAATCACAACTACTTGCTGGACAGTCATCGACAGGAAGACACCGGAACTCACCAAAAAAGACACCCCACATCCAAAGACAAAGGAGACGCCACAATGAGACAGTAGGAGGGGCGCAATCACAGTAAAATCAAATCCCACAACTGCTGGGTGGGTGACTCACAGACTGGAGAACACGTATACCACAGAAGTGCACCCACTGGAGTGAAGGTTCTGAGCCCCACGTCAGGCTTCCCAACCTGGGGGTCTGGCAACTGGAGGAGGAATTCCTAGAGAATCAGACTTTGAAGGCTAGCGGGATTTGATTGTGGGACTTCAACAGGACTTGGGGGAACAGAGACTCCACTCTTGGAGGGCACACATAAAGTAGTGTGCACATCGGGACTCAGGGGAAGGAGCAGTGACCCCATAGGAGACTGAATCAGACCTACCTGCTAGTGGGTATGGTTCAGTCTCCTATGGGGTATCAGAACCATAGATATTGCAACAAACCAAGAAAATACTCTTGTTCAAGGTCCTTTGAGACCAGCAGCATGAATCTAAGTGATCCACCAACCCGTCCAAACCTAACTGGGTCCTTAGCTCTATATCACGTGGGCACTGTGACCAAACTCTTCCCCATCAGTTCAGCTCAACAAGTAGTCACAGAGTGTTGCTGCCAAGGTCTGTGAAAATAAGACAAAAAGGAATTCTATGGGTAAATTGGAGGGTATCCTGCAGAGGTGGGGGGTGGCTGTGGCTCACGCTGGGGACAAGGTCACTGGCAGCAGAAGTTCTGGGAAGTACTCCTTGGCATGAGCCCTCCCAGAGTCTGCCATTAGCCCCACCAAAGAGCCAGGTAGGCTCCAGTGCTGGGCTACCTCAAGCCAAACAATCTACAGTGGGAACCCAGCCCCACCCATCAGCAGACAAGCGGATTAAAATTGTACTGAGCTCTGCCCACCAGAGCAACAACCAGCTCTACCCACCACCAGTCCCTCCCATCAGGAAGCTTGCACAAGCCTCTTAGATAGCCTCATCCACCAGAGGGCAGACAGCAGAAGCAAGAAGAACTACAATTCTGCAGCCTATGGAAGGAAAACCACATTCACAGAAAGATAGACAAAATGAAAAGGCAGAGACTTTGTACCAGATGAAGGAACAAGATAAAACCCCAGGAAAACAACTAAATGAAGTGGAGATAGGCAACCTTTCAGAAAAAGAATTCAGAATAATGTTAGTGAAGATGATCCAGGACCTCAGAAAAAGAATGGAGGCAAAGATCGATAAGAAACAAGAAATGCTTAACAAAGACCTAAAGAATTAAAGAACAAACACCTATAAGAATTAAAGAACAGGGCTTCCCTGGTGGCGCAGTGGTTGAGAGCCCGCCTGCCAATGCAGGGGATGTGGGATTGAGCCCTGGTCTGGGAAGATCCCACATGCTGCAAATCAGCTGAGTCCATGTACCACAGCTGCTGAACCTGTGCTCTGGAGTCCCTGAGCCGCAACTACTGAGCCCGCGTGCTACAATTACTGACGCCCTTGTGCCTAGAGCCTGTGCTCTGCAACAAGAGAAGCCACCTCAATGAGAGGCCCGCCCACTGCAACAAAAAGTTGCCCCTGCTCACCGTAACTAGAGGGAGCCTGCGAACAGCAATGAAGACCCAATGCAGCCAAAAATAAATAGACATGTTAAAAAAAAAAGAATTAAAAAACAAACAAACAGAGATGAACAATATAATAACTGAAATGAAAAATACACTAGAAGGAATCAATAGCAGAATAACTGAGGCAGAAGAACGGATAAGTGACGTGGAACACAGAATGGTGGAATTCACTGCTGCAGAACAGAATAAAGAAAAAAGAATGAAAAGAAATGAAGACAGCCTCAGAGACCTCTGGGACAACATTAAACACAACAACATTCGCATTATAGGGGTCCCAGAAGGAGAAGAGACAGAGAAAGGACCCGAGAAAATATTAGAAGAGATTATAGTCGAAAACTTCCCTAAAATGGGGGAGGATACAGCCACCAAAGTCCAGGAAGCACAGAGAGTTCCAGTAGAAAACTACTAGAGCTAATCAATGAATTTGGTAAAGTTGCAGGTTACAGATTTAATGCACAGAAATCTCTTGCATTTCTATACACTAACAACGAAAGATCAGAAAGAGAAATTAAGGAAACACTCCCATTCACCATTGCAACAAAAAGAATAAAATACCTAGGAATAAACCTACCTAAGGAGGTAAAAGGCCTGTACTCAGAAAACTATAAGCCACTGATGAAAGAAATCAAAGATGACACAAACAGATGGAGAGATATACCATGTTCTCAGATTGGAAGAATAAATATTGTGAAAATGACTGTACTACCCAAAGCAATCCACAGATTCAATGCAATCCCTATCAAACTACGAATGGCATTTTTCACAGAACTAGAACAAAAAATTTCACAATTTGTATGGAAACACAAAAGACACCGAATAGCCAAAGCAATCTTGAGGGAAAAAAACGGAGCTGGAAGAATCAGAGTCCCTGACTTCAGCCTATACTACAAAGCTACAGTAATCAAGACAATATGGTACTGGCACAAAAACAGAAATATAGATCAATGGAACAGGATAGAAAGCCCAGACATAAACCCATGCACCAATGGTCAACTAATCTATGACAAAGGAGGCAAAGATATACAGTGGAGAAAATACAGTCTCTTCAATAAGTGGTGCTGGGAAAACTGGACAGCTACATGTAAACGAATTAAATTAGAACACTCCCTAACATCGTACATAAAAAATAAACTCAAAATGGATTAGAGACCTAAATGTAAGACTGGACACTATAAAACTCTTAGGGGAAAACATAGGAAGAACACTCTTTGACATAAATCACAGCAAGATTCTTTTTGATCCACCTTCTAGAGTAATGGAAATAAAAACAAAAATAAATGGGACTTAATGAAACTTAAAACCTTTTGCAAAGCAAAGGAAACTACAAATAAGATGAAAAGACAACGCTCAGAATGGGAGAAAATATTTGCAAATGAATCAACAGATAAAGGATAAATCTCCAAAGTATGTAAACAGCTCATGCAGCTCAATATTAAAAAAAACAAAGAACCCAGTCCAAAAATGGGCAGAAGACCTAAATAGACCTTTCTCCAAAGAAGACAGACAGATGACCAAGAAGCACATGAAAAGCTGCTCAACATCACTAATTATTAGAGAAATGTAAATCAAAACTACAATGAGGTATCACCTCACACCAGTTAGAATGGGCATCATCAGAAAATCTACAAACAATAAACACTGGAGAGGGTGTGGAGGAAAGGGAACCCTCTTGCACTGTTGGCGAGAATGTAAATTGATACAGCCACTATGGAGAACAGTATGGAGATTCCTTAAAAAACTAAAAAAAAGAGCTACCATATGACCCAGCAATCCCACTACTGGGCACATACCCAGAAAAAACCGTAATTCAAAAAGACACATGCACCCCAATGTTCATTGCAGCACTATTTACAATAGCCAGGTCATGCCCATCAACAGACGAATGTATAAAGAATATGTGGTACATATCTACAATGGAATATTATTCAGCCATAAAAAGGAATGAAATTGGGTCATTTGTAGACACGTGGATGGATCTAGAGACTGTCATACAGAGTGAAGTAAGTCAGAAAGAGGAAAACAAATATTGTATATTAATCCATATATGTGGAACCTAGAAAAATGGTACAGATGAACCAGTTTGCAAGGAAGAAATAGAGACACAGATGTAGAGAAGAAACGTATGGACACCAAGGGGGGAAAGCGGTGGGGGTGGGTGGTGCTGGTGGGATGAACTGGGAGATTAGGATTGACATATATACACTAATATGTATAAAATGGATAACTAATAAGAACGTGCCGTATAGAAAATATAAAACCAAAAAATTTAAAAAAAAGTGTCAATGCCAAGAAACATGAGAGAGGCCAAGGAACTGCTCCAGATTAAAGAATAAATCAATAGCAAAATGCAATTCATGATACCAGAATGAATCCTAGACTGGGGTGGGGTGAGGGGGATGCTATAAGGACATATTGGGGGAAGACATAAAGTTTGGATATGGACTGTGGATTAGATAATAGTATTATATCAATATTAAATTTTCTGATTCTGAAAATTAAAAAAATAATAAAATAAAATTCAAAAATTAAAAAAAAAGAGTGTTGAAATGGGATGTGGCTGGATTCATGGGAGGAGGCTACAGATACCTGCTCCTAACAACTGGGAGCTGGAGGGGTAATCATCCCCCTCCTCTCTAAGACCAGAACCAAAATTAGGAATCACTCTACTTGCTAAAAAGGTTTTCTGTCCTTCCACCCCACATAACAAATTCCAGAGTAAATTGGGTCACTATCTCTTGATGAGTTTCCCATTTGCAAAAGCTAGTCCAACATGCCTCTCCTTTTATATAATATAATCTATTTCTTTGCCAGAGTAAATCTGAGAGCAGGAAGAAGCCAATTATAGTGGCTAAACTGACACAAACTTCAAATGCAACTACGGACCCAGACATCCATGCACACATATATATATAAGTATAAATGTAAATGTCGTATGTAAATATGTGTGTGTGTGCTTTGGGGTCTCAGGACAGCAGGAATCACAAGAACCAATCCTGTGGTATAGAAGCAGCTGATTCATATCCCAAAACATACAAGCATAAAATTAAGACAGAAAAAAATGAGCAAACCTCATTACGTGTTTAAGGTTCTGTTTTTGTTATACTTACTATATACTCTGAGAAAATGCAACTATTTTATACTAAAATCGCTAATGAGAGACATGAATCAGATAATGAAAAAACTGACAGAATAAATTTAGTTAATGCTTAACATATTCTGAATTAGAACATTTTTTAGTGGCATGACTCTAAGATTCTCCTCAATTCATCAGCCTTTTCCCAGTGAAGGAAGAGAGAGGAATCAAAGTATATATGTACTACCATGTATCATGTGAGGTTGGTAATTATAATAAAAGCTTCCATTTAACAATCCTCACCGTATAGTGTCTTCTAAGAATAATTACATTTGGATTTTATATAGTACATGTTTTCTGAAGTGCTGAGGAAACCTTCACATATAAAATGTAGGCAAGCAGAACCTACCTGGGGAAAAGCAATACAGTGTCAGTGAAATGTAAGGAAGAATGATTTTCAGTGTATTCCAGGACACTAATGAAGGTAACATTCAGACTTTCAGAAAACCAAAATCAAACTCATAAAAAAGTGGGGAAACAGGAGGCAAAGGATGTGAATGGATGCTGGGGTACATAGGGAACCACAAAGTAAACATACAAAACAGAAAACAGGCAACTTTTTAAAAAATTTTTTTAATTTTGTTTTATTTATTTTTTTATACAGCAGGTTCCTATTAGTTATCTACTTTATATATATTAGTGTATATATGTCAATCCCAGTCTCCCAATTCATCCCACCACCACCACCCACCCCTGCCGCTTTCCCCCCTTGGTGTCCATACGAGAAAACTGGCATCTTGATGGTTTCAAAGGGTTCCCAGTTTCTGGTATCCTTGGATGTTCCTTGGCTGGTAGGTGCCATTCTCCGTGTGTCTTCCCATGGTCTTCCCTCTCTAGGCATCTGTCTCTCTGTGTAAATTTCCCCTTTTTATAAGGACTCAATCATATTAGATTAGGATCCACCCTAAGGACCTCATCTTAACTTGATCAGCTGCAAACACCCTATTTCCAAATAAGATCACACTCACAAGTACTGAGGGTTAGAATGCAATATCTTTAGGGGTACATAATTCTTCAACCCATCCATCCAAGAGGACAGAACAAAGAAGAAGAAGGAAGAGGAAGAGGAGAAGGGAAAGTTGAATACAGGGATAATAGGTATCACCCTGGGAGATTTGTTTTTCTCCCCCAAAAATCATGGTACCCAGAAACCGCTGTGAACTTAATTTTCTGGGAGTGGTGCTGATACTCTAAAACTAAAGGGGTTGGAATATAGCACATTTTTTCTGCTGGATGTTTTTTTTAAAGAGAGAGCTTCATAATAAAGGAACTTTGGTTTGGGTATTCTTTGAAGTTGCTTATTAATTACTGACCAGGGGATTTTTGCAGAACCTAACACCTGTGGCCATAATATGTCTCTGGTTAAAAATGTGTTAATAACAGGTTTTTATGTAGCTAACACAGGAATTTACTTATACTTCAGACTGTACCAAAGTCTACAAGATAAGCAACTAGACAAAGGGGTAAATAACTCACAACTTTGAATAGTAATTACCAAAGAGAGTTTTTCCATTATGAAAATGTCAATCTGTAAACCCAGTTAAGTTCCAGAACCCACTCATGTAGCATTTAGTCCATAGGTGTAATATATTAAACTGTGTTTTCCTTCTCCAAGACTTCTCACGTATAGTAACTTTTTAATGCAAAAGATCACATAAGATATAAATACAAAATAGCAGAAAATCTTATTTTTGTGTGTAATGATCCATTAAACTTTAATATTTCAATGAAGTTATATTGTAACTTTGTTTCACAAAGTTAAACTTCGTTGTAACTTAGAAACCCTTAAATTGATGGTATTCTGCAATGAACTAAAAACTTTTGTGTCTCAAAATATTTAGAGTCTCATTCATAACTAACAAGAGCACTGGGTTTACTATTAGCGAGTAACTGGTACATAAAAAGGATCAAGACATATTTATGTAAAATGAAATACTGCATTGGGTACATGGATGAAAATGAAGTGGGCATTTCTCCTACTTCAGTAAAGGTGTCCAATTCTTCACGCAATCCAAGATTTCAAAGTAAATATTCTTCTATATGTGAAACTGAAAATTGTCCTTAACTTGCCTATTTTCTTTTGTATTCCCCCAATCCTTCTTGCTGCATTAACCACAAGTCCCAGACTAAGAAAAAATTTTAAGTGTGTAAAGTGTTCTCTACTTTATTCATACCTGACTTCCCATAAACACTATGTCTAATTGATAAAACTTATTTCAACCTAGTGCAGAATTCTGAGGGATAAAGGCTTTTTTTAATAGCGCATCTCACCAATAGAGGGCAGACCCTGAATGCCCAGAAAACTTCTGTATCCTTAAATGCCCTTGGGCCCAGTTTTCTTAAAAGCTCACATGTGATAAAGAATTATAGCTGCCAGTCCTTCTGGTTATGTTAGTGACCCCAAATTTATTTCACTTATTTGAAATAATGTCTTCTTGCTTTTAAGAAAACAGTATCAAAAAGCAAACAAGTAAGCTAACTACATGTTTCTACAAGTCCCAAATCCAAATAACACAAGGATTAGGACAAAACTTACGTATACAACTAGCAGGTTTTTCCAGTAAACCCAAGGAAGGATGTATATTTGATAAAACCCAGAAATCTGAGGACTAATTAACATAAAGATTTATATTTCAGTTAAAATAAATAAACTGTAACAAAATATACGCCCCAAAAAGGCTCAACTATTTGAAAACTGGCAGAAAGAACTTGCCTGAGTGCTAATAAATTCTTGATTTTTAAAAGTTAAATGAATTATGTAAGTACTTTTTAGAACAGTAACATTACTTTTATAAAACTACCTTAATTGAATATACAGTGGAGAAAAGACAGCCTCTTCAATAAGTGGTGCTGGGAAAACTGGACAGCTACATGTAAAAGGGTGAAATTAGAACACTCCCTAACACCATACACAAAAATAAACTCAAAATGGATTAGAGATCTAAATGCAAGGCCAAACACTCTAAAACTCTTAGAGGAAAACATAGGCAGAACACTCTATGACATAAATCACAGCAAGATCCTTTTTGACCCACCTCCTAGAGAAATGGAAATAAAAACAAAAATAAACAAATGAGACCTAATGAAACTTCAAACCTTTTGCACAGCAAAGGAAACCATAAACAAGACAAAAAGACAGCCATCAGAAAATATTTGCAAACGAAGCAACTGACAAAGGATTAATCTCCAAAATATACAAGCAGCTCATGCAGCTCAATATTAAAAAAACAAACAACCCAATCCAAAAGTGAGCAGAAGACCTAAACAGACATTTCTCCATAGAAGATACACAGATTGCCAACAAACACATGAAAGGATGCTCAACATCACTAATCATTAAAGAAATGCAAATCAAAACTACAATGAGGTATCACCTCGCACCGGCCAGAATGGCCATCATCAAAATATCTACAAACAATAAATGCTGGAGAGGGTGTGGAGAAAAGGAAACCCTCTTACACTGTTGGTGGGCATGTAAATTGATACAACCACTATGGAGAACAGTATGTAGGTTCCTGAAAAAACTAAAAATAGGGGCTTCCCTGGTGGTGCAGTGGTTGAGAGTCCGCCTGCCGATGCAGGGGACACGGGTTCGTGCCCCGGTCTGGGAAGATCCCACATGCTGCAGAGCGGCTGGGCCCGTGAGCCATGGCCGCTGAGCCTGCGCGTCCGGAGCCTGTGCTCCACAACAGGAAAGGCTCACACAAAAAAAAAAAAAAAAAAAAAAAAAAACTAAAAATAGAGCTACCATACGACCCAGCAATCCCCCTACTGGGCATACACCCTGAGAAAACCATAATTCAAAAAGAGTCATGTAGCACAATGTTCGTTGCAGCACTATTTACAATAGCCAGGACATGGCAGTAACCTAAGTGTCCATCAACAGATGAATGGATAAAGAAGATGTGGCACATATATACAATGGAATATTACTCCGCCATAAAAAGAAACGAAATTGAGTTATTTGTAGTGCAGTGGATGGACCTAGAGACTGTCATACAGAGTGAAGTCAGAAAGAGGAAAACAAATACTGTATGCTAACACATATATATGGGATATAAAGAAAAAAAATAAGGTTCTGAAGAATCTAGGGGCAGGACAGGAATGAAGACGCAGACATAGAGAATGGACTTGAGGACACAGGGAGGGGGAAGGGTAAGCTGGGATGAAGTGAGAGAGTGGCATGGCCATATATACACTACCATATGTAAAATAGATAGCTAGTGGGAAGCAGCCGCATAGCACAGGGAGGTCAACTCGGTGCTTTGTGACCACCTAGAAGGGTGGGATAGGGAGGGTGGGAGGGAGGGAGATGCAAGAGGGAGGGGATATGGGGATATATGTATGCATATAGCTGATTCACTTTGCTATACAGCATAAACTAACACACCATTGTAAAGCAATTATATGCCAATAAAGATGTTAAAAAAAAAAAACTACCTTGACTGATGTGATAGCAAGTTCTAAAAATTTAATTAATATAAAATCATTCAATTTATGTTCAAAAAGTGAAAATTGTTTAATATTTTTCTCTTTCAATCTTTCTCAAGCTACCTTCCCCACCCCACACTTTATTCAAGTCAAAAACACTTTAGGGCTTCCCTGGTGGTGCAGTGGTTGGGGGTCCGCCTGCCGATGCAGGGGACACGGGTTCGTGCCCCGGTCCGGGAGGATCCCACATGCCGCGGAGCGGCTGGGCCCGTGAGCCATGGCCGCTGAGCCTGCGCGTCCGGAGCTTGTGCTCCGCAACGGGAGAGGCCACAACAGTGAGAGGCCCACGTACCGCAAAAAAAATAAATAAATAAAAATAAAACACTTTAGCACACAACAAAGACAAAGCCCCAGAATAAGACGAGCAAAAGAAGGCCCCTGCCCTCAAGGTATCTGCTATCTCTACAGACAAAATCAACCCACTGGAAGGCCCGGGGGAAACATATAGTAAATTCGATAATGGTAGCACAAAGAAAGTGTTGTAGGGGAAACCAAGAGAAATATTAAATAGATCTTGAACTCATAGTTCTTAGAAGAAACGTGCTTTTATATATTGGTCATGGTTTTTAAGCCCTGATTCAGGTTTTTCTTAGCAAATGAGGACATTTTGACTGGAGTGGAACAGAGGTCCCGGTACACTTGCAAATGAGTTTGTGTCTGCGTATGGGCCTTTTATATAAAAATCTCTTCTGTAAGTAAGGGTAGAAGCACTCCCATTACTGCTGGACACTGTACAGGCAGAGCAGAATCCTGTCCGGGAGGGCACCAGAGTCCTGGGGGCTGGGGTGGCTTTGGGCTGTGGTGACCCTCAAAGTCAGAGGAATTGGAAATGGGGTTTCTCAGCAAATAGAGCAGCTGGTAGTCCTGCCCAAACTTATAAACATTTCAGTAAAGAGCGCAGTTAGACTAAGGTGGACAGTGTGTACTTTCTCCTTCAACCTCTACTAAAGACTAGGTGTATTTACTAAGGGACAAATGAGAAAGTATACTGAGGATTCCAAAAAGAACAGCCATTTGGAAATAAAGGAAAGTGCATTTCCATTCATTTCTGAGCTTGAAATCGACAATCTATAACATAATGCCTCAAAATACGCCCCTTCTACACTCTCCAAAGTTATCCAAATTTAAAGCACATGTGGATAGTTTAACTCCACTCAGTAATCCCCCCCAAAACCTCTGTCTTCCTCCTTCAAATCATATACTGTGGCTAATAATTAGCAAAATTTGACTAACATGCATTTCACAACCTTTCTCGGATATAGAACCTTGCTCAACATTACCACCACTGCAAAAGGAGAGGAATCAGATGCCTAAGATCCCCAGCATTATGACTAAAAGAAGAAAAAACAAGCTTCAGAAAAGCCTGGGTATTTATTACAATAACCATTATTATCAACTTATTACAAAATAACATATTTTTCTAACATTTCCCAATTTAAAAATCATTTCACACTGATTTTATCATCTGAATCTTACAGAATCTATAAAAGCCAGCTGGGGAAAGTGAAATGGCCTGGCTGTTAAGTCACCCAGAGAAGCTGAGGTGAGTGAATCCCGCCCCAGGCAGGACGGGGTGTGCTGGTCTAAGAAGATCTCTCGAGAGGGGAGGCTGCCACAGGTAATGAGAAGGCAGGGTGCTACCTCAGGAGACTCAGAACCATTACATTCAAGATTACGACAGTGTGCAGGGCTGGGCAATACGACCAACCACCAACACCAAACCCTTCCTGGCATTTCAGCACTACTAGATTTCATTACTTGCTGAGCAGGGATGGGAAAGAGTCTGGTCTGGGGCCTGAAATAATTTACTAAAGTATCCTAACCATTAACAGTAAGAACCAGCACTTGTGGAGCATTAACCATATCTCAGGACTATATAGATAATTTATTTCCTCTCCCTCCCTCCGGAGTCAGCTATCCTATTTTACCTGAGGAAACTAAAGAAGAGAAAATGTAAATGATTTGACCAAGGTCACATACCTAAGCTCAGAGCCAGGCCCTGAACTCAGGCCCTCTATCCACCAAGCCATGCTTATCCCAGGAGGGACCATCACAACCAGAGCACTAAATAGTATTGTTCCACAGTGACAGGGCCTGGAAAGCTTCCCTTTCCAGAACTTGCTTTTGAAAACCCTTTATTTAGAATGGCTTTCACAACCTTGGCATGTAGATGCTGCAAATACAATGGAAAGTTGGTAACAATCAACCTAAAGCAATAACAGGAATTTAAATGTAAGAAAGTAGAAGAGCATCAAAGGCAGAGCAGACTCTCCACAGTGAGAGCATGAGGCCTGGTGATTCAAATTACAAGGAGATTGTTGAAGGGCAAAGAAAAACACAGGGTATATTTCTTAGAACTGACAGCATTTTTTTTTTCCAAATAAAAATATTTCTGTATCAACAACATTTTAAACCCCTTAGCCAGAGGTCTTTATAAAGGATAAAGTGAGGAGAGAAATGACTAAAGCTTCTATGCACCTTCATAACTGATGTATGTGATCAGTTGGTTCTCTTTTAGTTAATTCCTCTGGGAAAAAGAGCTGTCGGTAGCATGGGAGTTCTCAGATCTTGTATTCCTATAAAATTAAAGAGCAAAAGTCATTAATTAATGAACTATCAAGACCAGACATTTTACATATATAATAATAGTAACAACAATGATGGCTAACACTTATTAAACGCTAGCTGTAATGCCAGGCACTGTTCTAAGCGCTTTACTGTATTATCTCATTTGATCTTCCCAACAACCTAGTTTTTGCCTTATTTTTCATAAAAGGAAGTTGAATAGCTTGCTGAGAAATTAATACAGCCGGCAAACGGTGGACCCAGGATTTGAATTAAGCAGTCTGACTCCAAGACCTAAACTCTTAACCCATGTATGATATGTCATTTAATTTAAACCTCCTCGTAATCCTGTCCTGTGAGATGCTTTTTTTTTTTTGAAATCAGTAAAAAATTTATTATGTTAGAAGGTGATAAGTTCTACAGAGAAAAGTAAAGCAGGGAAGAGGCATAGGGAGTGCCTGTGGGGATAGTTGCAAAATTTTTTGAGTTGCTTTTTATAGCTAACAAAATTGTCGTTCAGCTGGGTTAAACAGTTGAGACAGAGCTCAGTTTCAAATTCAGGTCAGTCTGTCTCCAAAACTCCTGTTCCTTGTACCACGGTTTCCCTATAAAAGAAAAAGAGATGCCAAAGATGAAGTTGAGAGACAAGTCTGGGAAAGGAACTCTCTACAGACGCAAACCAGATGTCAGCTGGAGTCTCCCTGCCCCTGGAAATCTAGGAAACGGTGTCTGCAAACTCCTTTGTACATTTTGGGTGAAGTCCCAGGAGGGGTCAAGGTGCTGTTTGTTCTCGTCCAGCTCTGCCTCCAGGTTCCACCTCTGCTGAATCGTGGTTCCCACTCTGCACTGTGGACCCCTTTATAGAATTCAACCCGGTCCCTTGATTTCCACAGCAGGCCCCAAGGGTATGTACTGGACAGCCCTGCTCATTAAAACAAAGTTTCCTTGACCATTTCCTTCCACACACAAGCTCCAGCTTCCCCCTTATAACCCTGCTCTCTCTCTCCTTCCCCCTCCTCTGTTGAACCCGCATCTCCTGAACAAGAATTCCTCCCACTTTCCGAGGCACAAGCAGTTCAGGCTCATGACCCCACTGCTACAAGACCCTCCCTGCTGCCTGCGATTTCCCATCCAGAAAGCTCCTCAAGGTATTTTACTTTCCGCGGTAGCTCTCGCTCCCAGAGGAGGCATGACTCTGGCTTTTAGAGGAGCAACTGGCCACCACAAAACCTACCACGGGTCTTTCTGTCAGGCAAACTGTGGGCTGGGGAGGAAATTCAAGGAACAAAAACGGAATGTCGGACTTCCCTGGTGTCGCAATGGTTAAGAATCTGCCTGGCGATGTAGGAGACACGGGTTGAGCCGTGGTCCGGGAAGATCCCACATGCTGTGGAGCAGCTAAGTCCGTGAGCCACAACTACTGTGCCCGTGCGCCACAACTACTGAAGCCTGTGCGCCTAGAGCCCGTGCTCTGCAACAAGAGAAGCCACCGCAATGAGAAGTCCGCGCACTGCAACAAAGAGTAGCCCCCGCTCACCACAACTAGAGAAAGCCCGTGCGCAGCAACGAAGACCCAATGCAGCCAAAAATAAATAAATAAAATTTATTTTAAAAAAACAAAAAAAACTGAATGCCATGAAAACCTCAGCATACTTTTTTTTTTTTTAAACTTTACGGTATCAAACTAGACAACACTTTACTTCCATTTAAAAAATAGAACATACATGTTACGTAATCTTGGCTGCCCCTGGCCTGCCTCTCTGCATCCTTCAGCCTCAGTGGCAAGCAGGGGAGAAAGGAATCTTGTTGGCCAAGTCCCTTCGACAGCCACGCGGCTCCTAAGACCTGCCAGTTCCCAGGAGGCTGCTTGCTGGCAGCCGGCCTCGGGGCCCTGGCACTCCCATGTCCCCTGTGTATTCTTGCAGTGTCATCTGTTAGTTCTGTACTTAGTCACCTAAAGAGACTTACATTTTGGAACTTTTTCACTTTAAAGAACACTAAGGCACCTGCATAATGCTGCTGCATTGATAGCTTTTTTTTTTTTTCCATTTGACTGTAAGCCTCAAACAGACTTTCTCCTGGAAAAGCAGCTATCAGTTTCAGCCAAACCTGCAAGAAGCTGTCTCTGTTAGCAGAGACTAGCTTGGCAGTGTCAAGAAGAGAATAAACAGGAAATTCCTAAGAGAGGAGTTTTAAGAAGGCAGGTAACTATAGTGTTCCAGGAAGCACCTCAGCAGTCAGGCAGAATGGAAGGGGCATGGACTTTAGATATTGTCCTAGCTCGACCCCAGAGCAGCTCTGTGACCTGGAGGAAAGCATGCAGCCTTCTGAGTCTCAATTCCCTTCTCTGGAAATGGAGACAATAACAACCACATGCTGGTATGAAGACTGGAGAGATGGAAGTCAAAGCACCCAGCATATGCCAACCACGTGGGCGGAAGTAGCTATGACTGTTATTATTACTGGTTACTAAATTTGATGTTTACTTTTAGAACATTTTTGAGTACCTACTATGTGCCGGGCCATGGACCAGACACTGGGGAAACAGTGGGAAAATGTCAGACCCAATTTCTGGCCCAGGGAACTTTAATTCTTGAGATGAAAAAATAGGCTTTAAGCACAGCTAATTTATTGATTAATAACAGCGGTGCCAAGTGCTACCAGTGTGGGATGCTATGAAAATACTGAAAAAAGACAGGTTGGCTAGCGTTGGTTTCCTAAGTGGGGAGCGGGGAGGGTGATGGGGGTTGAAGCCACCAGGAGCAAGCATGGTGGATGCTGAGACCTGAGTCGAGTGGGGAGAGATGTGTGTAGGGTGAGTACCAGGAGGGCAGCTCCGAGGAGGGCCAGTGCACCTGGTCATGAGCCTAAAAGAGGGAGAGAGAAAGAGGCAAGGCTGGGGGACACAGGGCTAGCAGGCCTTGCTCGGGATTGTGGACTGTATTCCGAAGTAGAGTGGGAAATCATGCAGAAATATTTGCAGGGACGTGGAATGACCCAGCTTTCGTGTTAAATGTGTCACTCTGGCTGCTCTGAGGACGAGGCACTGGAGGGGACCCACGATGAAACCTGGAGCTGTAATAAGAGGATGTTGGTATAATCCAGGAAAGAGATAGCGAGATCTTAGACTGGGAATAACAGAGATGTGTCGAAATGGCTTCGTGGCTCTAGCCTCTCTCCTATTAAAATGTTTCTCAAACTTGCCTGATGATAAAAATCTCTGACGTCTGGTAAAAATACAGGTTCCCAGAGTCCCATGCTGGGATGGGGCGGGGGTCTGGGAATCTGTTCTTTAAACAAAATTCCTGGGCTTCCCTGGTGGCGCAGTGGTTAAGAATCCGCCTGCCAGTGCAGGAGACACAGGTTCGAGCCCTGGTCCGGGAAGATCCCACATGCCGCGGAGCAACTAAGCCCGCAAGCCACAACTACTGAGCCTGCGCTCTAGAGCCCACGAGCCACAACTACTGAGCCTGCGCTCTAGAGCCCGCAAGCCACAGCGCTGAAGCCCGTGAGCTTTGGAGCCCATGTTCCACAACAAGAGAACCCACCGCAATGAGAAGCCTGCGTAACACAACGAAGAGTAGCCCCCTGCTCACCGCAACTAGAGAAAGCCCGTGCACAGCAACAAGGACCCAACGCAACCAAAAATTAATTAATTAAAAGAAAAAAACTTCCTGAGGGATTCCTTTCACTAGGCAAGTTTGTCCCGTGTTACCCCGCAGTGTACACTGAGAAACAGACCTTCCTTTCCCATGTAAAATAATTCAGTCTTTCTAGAGATGGTGCTTTTCATGACCCCAACCAGCGGAGGATCCAGGTGTAAACTCACAGGTCACAGAATGCTTTCCCTACTTAGAACTAAAAGCACTTCAGCTGTAACAGCTCCAACGTTTAGGTTATCTACATCCATGTTTTTTAAGTGTGTTCCTTGATATATGAGGGTTTTTTTGTTTTTTTGTTTTGTTTGTTTGCAGTATTAATAGATGTACAGCTGTCAAGAGAGGCCAGAAGGAGGTACTCCAGCAAGATCTGCTGGGAACAACAGGAGTGCAGAGCAATGTATGGAGCAAGAGTCTAGCTCGATCTACATTCTATAAACGTCCTGCGGAGCTCAGCGCACCTCCCCAGCCCATCAGTTGCTGACCCGGGGACTTTATTACTTGCCCCCAACCTCTGCCAGCTCCTGCAGAGGAAAACATCAAGACCTTATATGGATTACATCCTTGGAAAATACATTTCAATAATTGGCCTAATTGTGTGTGATCCAGTTGGAGCAAGAAGGAAACTTTTTGCCCTCTATCCAGTTATCTTCTTTATCAATTCATCCACACAGAAAGCATGCACAATAGGTAGGAGAACAAGTCTAGGTATCAGTTTACCAACGTTCAAATCCTGGCTCTTTCATTTATTAATTGGAGAAGTTACTTAATCTCTTTGCTCTTCAGTTTTCTCATCTGAAAAATACAACGATTATGGTGTACTAGTTTGCTAGGGCTGTCATAGCAAAGTACTACAGATTGAATTGAGACAGGAAGGAAGGGGGCATGGCACAACCTTTTTTTTTTTTTTTTTTTGCCATGCTGGGTGGCATGTGGAATCTTAGCTCCCCAACCAGGGATGGAACCGTCGCCCCCTGCATTGGCAGCTCAGAGTCTTAACCACTGGACTGCCAGGGAAGTCCCAAGGGCACAACCTTTAAAAGAATGACAGCCTTTGAGGATATGACAAAAACTGGTTACCACCATGTGCTTGCTTCGGCAGCACATATACGAAAATTGGAACGACAAGAGAAGATTAGCATGTTCCCTGCGCAAGGATGACACACAAATTTGTAAAGCGTTCCATATTTTTGTTTAAAAAAAATTCTGGTTACAGCCAATTAGGCCCAAGATGGAGGAAGATTCAATTTCCAGTAGACCTTGAGCCTCCCTATACACTCATTGTAATATATTAGCATATGCTAAATGACTCACCCACAGGTGCCATGACAGTTCCCAGGCTGACCATAAAAGGCCAAAAAGTGGGTGATGGCCCAGTTCCTGGAAATTCCTGCCCCTTCTTCAACATAGTTAGAATATTCTTCCCACTTGTTAGCATATGAAATTACCCAGCCAATAAAAACTAACCACCCCACAACCCAGGGCCACTCTCACGTTCTGAGACAGACTACATTCTGACTATAGGATGTGTATCTCTTTAAATAAACTTGCTTTCCCTTTACTATGGCTCACGCTTGAATTCTTCCCTGGGCAAAGTCAAGGACCCTCACTTGGTGGCCTGTCCCAAGGACTTGGCTGAGACCTGAGATGTGACCATTTTCTTGTGCCCCATTCTCCTGCAATAGAATAGCTTAGACAACAGAAATTTATTGTCTCACAATTCTGGAGGCTAGGAGTCTGAGATCAAGCTGTCAGCAGGGTTGGTTTGTTCTGAGGCCTCTCTCCTTGGCTTGCAGATGGCCATCTTCTCCCTATGTCTTCACATGGTCTTCCCTCTGTGTATGTCTATGCCCTCATCTTGAAACAAAGCACGACTCTGTGAGGGCCTCCCAGGTACAAATCGTTTCTCTGCATTGCTCCCTTCTCCCCCAATTTCTTGTTTGTAAGAAACAGAGTTCATTCAGCCTCCTTAACTTTCCCTGAATTCCAAAGGGCAGATTCAAACAGTTGCTAATCAGGGAAGAGAGGGAATGTAGAAATAGGGGAGGAGCAGTCAAGAAACCAGGTGGGGCAGGGTCCTTCTTCCTCCCCAGGGAATATCCATAACAATGTATATTTGAGTTCTTCCTCAGGAACGAAGGCCCCCCCACCCAGGTGGAAGATGGTAACTTCAGGCTGAGCCTAAGATTCCTGGACCACTCCCCTGTTACCTCACCACCAACCAATCATTAGAAAGTCACACACACTGCAGCCCCCACCCCAAATTTTGCCTATAAAAACTCTTCCCTGAAAACCATCAGGGATTTAGGGTTTTCTGAGCACCAACCACCCGTTCTCCTTGCTTGGCCCTGCAATAAACCTTTCCCTGCTCCAAACTCTGACATTTCAATTTTCTTCGCCTCACTGTGTGTTGGGCACATAAACTTGGGTTTGGCAACAGCTGGAAAACCTCTGTTGCTGGGGACATACGCTGCATTCGCCTTTGCATGTTTCTCACTGACTTAAAAATTAAAACCTGCCATTCAGACTCTTCTCACATCAGTCTATTGAGTGGAATTCTTTAAGTCCCAAACTCATGTAAGCTGTGCTTTCTCATTTCAGTCATGCACCAGTATGGTTTGTTTGACCAAGCCTAGATGGTTGAGAAATCTGTGACGTTCAGGTCAGAACCCACTCAGCAGGGTGAGCCAATCAATAGGGTCAGGACCCAAACTGAGGAAACATCAACTTCGGGGAGGAAAGGCACTCCAGCACCCACTCCTACCAAATAGTCATAGGATGGAGAAGCACATGAGAAAATATATCAAGAATACCTTTGTTTTTTGACAAAGTATTTCATAGGGTGATCTGTTGACTTTATCCATCTTTATTTTGGTGCTATTATGTGTCTGTCTTTTATTTAAAGACCATTCGTGGTACTTAGTTAATATTATATATTCCACATTGTGAAATAAGTTAAACAGTGGGGAAATGATCTTTTATGTAACAGTTAACTTGCTTTCCCATAAAAGATAATGAGTCTAAATATCTCTCACCTAAAGAAATAGTTAAAAATGTTAAGTTGGCAGTCAACACACAAGGGCTAAATGGCTGTAAGAACTTTCATCTTCAAAACAAGGTACTGAGTCTTTAAATGGATTTTCCCTTTCAGTCAGTCCGTCAACAAATATTTATCAGTCTACCATATGCCAAGGGCTGTGCTAGTGCTGGGGTACAATGATGAACAAGATAGATAAAGACCAAAGAGGAAATTAAGACAGAGGAACAGGGGAGAGATTAGTTTTTTTAATTCATTAAGAACTATTTGAGACAGAATAGTCAAGAATGACCTCTCTGAGGCTGACTGTTTAAACTGATGTTTAAACTGAAACTGAAGCAAATGCAGTCTTTGAAGTGATGAAGGACAAGGGAGACGGGTGTGGTGTGTGTGTTCGGTGGTGGAGGGTGTCCAAAATGAGCCTGGAGAAGAACGCTGGAAGACATTGATGGGTTTTAAGGAGGAAAGGAACATGATCTCGCTGCATAGGATGGGAAGGGGAAGCAAGGAAATGAGTTAACAGAGCATATTTGCATAGTCTTGCAAGATGCAGAAGGCTTACAGAGGGTGGTAGTTGATAGGGTGATAGCACATAGATTTACAATGTATTTTGAAGTGGAGGCAACAGGACTTAAAAATAATTTGACATGGGGATGGAATTGAGAAAAAAATTATCCAGGACTCCCAGGCTTCTGGCTGAGGATCATTTCCCTCAGTTTATTTCCTTCAAGTCACTTACCACAATTAAAGCAACTTAAGCCATTATCTTGTTATTTTATTTGTTTAGTTGTTTACTCTGTCCATCAAGAATAATGCTGTCAAATTGAAAAGTAATGCATGATCCAGTAATCCCACTCCTGGGCATATATTCAAAGAAAACCATAATTCAAGAAGATACATGCACCCCAGTGTTTACAGCAACACTATTTACAATAGCCAAGACATGGAAGCAACCTAAATGTCCACTGACAGATGAAAGGATAAAGAAGATGTGGTACATATATACAATGGAATATAACTCAGCCTTAAAAAAAATGAAATAATGCCATTTGCAGCAAGAGGGATGGACATAGAGCTCATCATATTAAATGAAATAAGCTGGAAAGAAAAAGACAAATATCATATGATATCACTTATATGTTAAAAAAAAGATGCAAATGAAATTATACACAAAACAGAAGTAAATAGACCCACAGACATAGAAAACAAACTCATGGTTACCAAAGGGGAAAGGGGGGGAGGGATAAATTAGGAGTTTCGGATTAACATATACACACTACTATATATAAAAGAGATAACCAACAAGGACCAACTGCATAGCACAGGGAACTATACTCAATATTTTGTAATAACCTATAATGGAAAAGAATCTGAAAAAGAATATATAGATATATATATAAAGAATATATATATGTATAACTGAATCACTTTGCTGTACAACTGAAATTAACACAGATTTGTAAATCAACTCTACTTCCACTTAAAATTTTTTAAAAAGTAATGCAAAACACATAGGTAATTTAAAATTTGCTAGTAGTCACATTAAAAAAGATGTGAAATTAGTTTTCATGATATATTTTACTTAAACCGATATATCCATAATATTATTTCAATAAGCAAATAAAATAAGAAATAATGGGAGGGGCTTCCCTGGTGGCACACTGGTTAAGAATCCGCCTGCCAATGCATGGGACATGGGTTCGAGTCCTGGTCCAGGAAGATCCCACATGCTGCAGAGCAAACTAAGTCCGTGTGCCACAACTACTGAGCCTGCGCTTTAGAGCCCGTGCTCTAGAGCCCATGAGCCACAACTACTGAAGCCCATGCGCCTACAGCCCATGATCTGCAATAAGAGAAGCCATTGCAATGAGAACCCCACACACTGCAATGAAGAGTAGCCCCCGCTCGCCGCAACTAGAGAAAGCCCGGGCGCAGCAACGAAGACACAGCGCAGCCAAAAATAAATAAGTAAAGTAAATTTGTAAAAAAAAATAATGAGAGATCTTACTGTTCTTTTTGTACTGAGTCTTCAAAATACAGTGTGTATTTTACACTGACAGTGCACCTCAGTTCCGACTAGTCACATTTCAAGTCCTTAATAATCGCCTGTGGCTAGTGGCTATGTACTGGACAGTGCAGATCTGGAGCAAGCGCCACTGAAGGCAGGCACATTCAGTCTAGTTCACTGTTTCTCTCCAGCAACTGAAACGTTCAGTGGCACACTGAGAATTTGATATGTTTTGAATGAATAAATAAATGCCTGGCGATGGGGGGTTTATTGGAAGCTGTAGTTTTGGGAGTGGGTTCAAAGCTTCCATTTTGGACTCGTTAGGTATGAGGTGTCTACAAAACCTCACAGTGGAGATGTCAAGAAAGGAAGTGGAGATGAGAATCTGGGACTGAGAAGAGAAATCTAGGTAGAGGTATAATTTTGGCATCTTGATGGGTTCTGAATCCAAGGGAATTATTTCTGGGTTGCCTTGGGAAAGAGTACAAGAGAAAAGGAAAAGCCTAGGATCCTACTTGCAGAGATACCAAGTTAAATGTTGAGAATGTTGAGTGAGAGAAAAAGAAAATCAAGAAAGTGTGGTCATGTCAAGAAATCAAAAGGGGAAGCGTTTCAAGGAGAAAGGAGTAGTCAACCCTACTGAAAGTTCTGGTTAAAAAATAATAAAAGAACAAAGAAGACAAGAGCAATGAGATCTTAATAATCCTGACACTCATTCCACAGTCATGGTCTCTTTTTAGCCTTCCTTATAATGTTGTTAGTCAGAGAATGATTGGGGTTTCTTTTTAACACAAAATTTGAACATTTTAAAGAAGTTTGGCCTCCAAAAGATCAAGAAACCCAGCTAGTTTATGGAAGAACCAGCTCAAGAAACCAAGACCTTTAGTCCAGCATTATTTAAAGAACATACTTTAAAGCACTGGAAATAACAAGGGACCATGGAGGTTTACGGAGGGAGCATGACTGTCTGTGACTTCACCAGGTCTAGGTGGTTTGAGAGCAGGTGTACACTTCTTTCAAGTATGGAACTAGACCAAGGTTACGTGATTGGGATTTGTTGCAAGTTTCCTAAGTGCCTTCTGCCCTTCACTGATAACAGTTAGAATTCTTAACACGCTGTTCATCATAGAACTCCATTTCTCAACCTGTCTTAGGCAATGTTATTCTACTACTCCTGCAGGGCATTAATATTAATTAAAAACAACTTTATTCAAGAAAAAGGTCAGTTACAAACATTTAGCAAGTGTGTTCTTATGGGTAAATCAGGCTTTCTCTGCTGTCTTTCAAAACACAGGGAATGGAATGATCTCATCTAAACTCTATGGCTAAGTAGTTGCGTGACCCTGAGCGAGATTTTACCTTTCCTGTACCTAGCTGTTCTTATCTACAAAACAGAGGGGTTAAACCAGATGATCTCTACTTCGTCAAATAATTTATGATTTAACGTTATAGTTAATTAGGTTTCCTTCTGTCCACATGCTTAACTTCAAATTTGATCAGTGTGAGAAGATCATCCTAAAGGAGTCAAGAAACCTAGGAATGAATTCCAAGTTCACCATCAGGTAGATCTGCAATCACTGTCCCCGTGTGTTAAAGGGGATGGTAACTCTCAGGCTCATCTCCCACACGGCTGTTTTGAGGACTGAACCAGATAAGTCAAGTGAATGTTTTGTAATCTGTATAGTTTCAGAGAAATTAGAAGTGCAATTATTGTTAAAGCAGGTGTCTGAAACACGGTATATATTTTCCCTCCCAACAAATAACAGGCTGAGTCCCTGTTACTTATCCTTAGGGCATAAGACTTGTTACTTTTGTTGAGTAGATTATGGTATTGGAATATGCTCAAAACGAGAATGGAGATGAACCTCCTGATGTCTCCAGAGAGCGCCTCTCTTTGAATGTTTACAAGAAAATAATGGGAGAAAGAAAGAGGGAAGGAAGGAAGGAAGGAAGAGAGAGAGAAAGAAAGGAAAGGAAGGAAGGAAGGAAGGAAGGAAGGAAGGAAGGAAGAAAGAAAGAAAGAAAGAAAAGAAGAAAGAAAGGGAGAGAAAGAAAGGAAGGAAGGAATGAAGGAAGGAAGGGAGAGAGAAAGAAAGAAAGGAACAGAAGGAAGGAAGAAAGAAAGAAAGGAAGAAAGGGAGAGAAAGAAAGAAAGGAAGGAAGGAATGAAGGAAGGAAGGGAGAAAGAAAGGAGGAAGGAGGAAGGAAGGAAGGAAGGAAGGAAGAAAGAAAGAAAGAAAGAAAGAAAAAGAAAGAAAGAGAGAAAGAAAGAAAAAGAAAGGGAGAGAGAGAAAGTGGGAAGGAGGAATTCACAGGCAGAGGAGGAAGAAAGGCCATAGCAAGGCAAATTTAAGGAAATAAAAGGCGAGTTAGGAGAAGTAACAGGGGTGGGGAGGCGAAGTGGGCAGCAGGGCAGGAACAGGAGCCAGTTAGCCCGGGGGCGGGGGGCTGGGGTGGGTGGCGACTCAGTGGCTAGTCCAGCCACTTGCCAGGCAGGCACCAGGCGGAGGAGGAGGGTGAGGGTGGGGCTTGGCGAAGGGCAAAGGCTGGGCAAGACTTAAAAGGGAGATGACCCTGGCTAGTTGGTGCCGCCTTTGACCTCCGACGCCCGGGGCAAGGGGACCCAACTCGGGAAAACAAGAGAAAAGGGCCACCGCTGAGACAGTCCCGCGGGCTCGCGAGGGAGGCGAACGGACCGGAGAGGGGAGGCCCCTGGGAGCGCCCGGCACCCCGCCAGCATGTGCGAGCTATACAGCAAGCAAGACACCCTGGCGCTGAGGAGGAAGCACATCGCGTGAGCGCTCCCCAGCCCCGAGGAAAGGCGCAGAGAGGGGGAGCCACCGGAACGGGGGGCGGAGAGCCGCAGCCGGGCAGGGAGCGTACCGGCGGGCTGCTGCCGGCGGGGTGCGGGACGGCCACCCGCCCGCCGCACCTGCGCACGCGCGCCCCCGCCCGCCCGGAGCGCCCCGCCTCGCCTCCGCCCGAGGGGGCTGCCGCCCAGCCGGCTCCAGAGCGGTCCCCGCGCTCTGCAGCCCGGCCGGCCGGCTGGGGGAATTGACCGTGAAGGTTGAGAGCCATTGAAGTAGAACACCGTTCCAGCGATGGGCTCTGGGAGGGAGACGGGTAGCTCTCCGCCGCTCCCACCACCTCGAAAGTTTCAGAAAACTGAACTCCGAAATATTTTTGACGATGGCAATGAAAACTCATTATGACAACTTTTGTTTAAAGTGAAATTTTTCTTCTTGCACGCTTGGTTAAGAAGTAAAAGGTTAATCCAGCCAGTAAAAAAACTTTGAAACCACTTTCTTAAGAGTAAGATACCACTTACTCACCTTGGTCTCCCCAGCTGTGCCCTCATTACAATTTAAAGATGCAGTGTTTTCTCCGGTCTACTTTTGTTTTACTCGTGCTATAGACGACTTGGTGAGCGTACAGGACCGAACCTTAGGTCAGACCTGGGCTCTGGTCCTAGTAGTGTCAAGTTACCTTGTGATCTGATTTGAGATTTGATCTGATCTCAACCCAGGAGGTTTCTAGGTGGTTTAGGAGACTAGTTAAATCTCTCTCAACCCCCGCAATAGGATCAAAATAGTCAGATACCTCGTTACCAGATCACCTTCTTCCCTTTTTCTAATCAGCACTCCTTTCTGTTAGTTTTCAATCCTATATAGTTAGATTCCAATGAAAACCTAATGATTTCTGACGTGAGCAGAACAAAGTCTGTGAAAGGAGGAATGGTAGCCATGGAATGACTGAGAAAGAATTTCACCTGAAATCTGAGTGAGAAGATGGGAAGTACATTAACAAGGAGGCAAGGTGAAGTCCGAAGTTTTCAGCCCACATTCACAACGAAGGGTTTTTCCGAATTTTAACTTGTAGGTATAAACTAACAGCTGAATTTGAACCAAGAAGAAATTCTCATTAAATATTAGTTTCATCTTAATCTTAGGCAATTTTAAAATTTAATTACCTATTCACAATAATCACAATACTTTCTAAACAGCTGCATATCCATTTAATATGTATCTAATTACCCTCTAAACTACCTCCAATGCATGTGGTATTTTTTTGTGCATGCAAAATCACCAAAATAAAAATAATATTTTGTTTCAGTTTCTAAATGTCCATAGAACCAAATTCAGAAATCTTTGTGATGTTTCTATGTTGCTAAAATCTGTACTCCAGGCAGCCATCCAAATAACCAAAAATATGGATGACTTTTTATTATGCTGAAAAGAGTGGGTTAAAGGGTTACAATAATAATTGGATTTTATTATTTAAGAAAGGGAAATCCATTTGATGCAGGACAGATACCAATCAAAAGACATGAAAATGATCTGTAAAATCTCCTGCATAGTATTTAACACTAAATTATTTGTATTTAGCTTTTAGTGCTATTCATTTCTGTACAGATTAGATTAGAGAGAGAGATTAGATTAGCAAGCAAGCCCTGTTTTGGGCTATGGCATAAGACAGTCTACCTTTTTTTTTTTCTTCCAATTTTATTGATATATAATTGACATACAGCACTGTATAAGTTTGAGTTGCACAGCATAATGATTTGACTTACATTATGAAATCATTATCCCAATAAGTTTAGTGAATATCCATTTCATATTGATACAAAATTAAAGAAATCGAAAAAAAAATTTTTTACCTTGTGATGAGAACTCTTAGGATTTGCTTTCTTAACAACTTTCGTGTATAGCATACAGCAGTGTTAATTATCTTTATCATGTTGTACATATAAATTATATCCCTAGTATGAGTTTTTCTATGAGTTTATTTTTGACGTATAATTGACCTACAACACTATGTTAGTAACTATTACACAACGTAGTGATTCAATATTTCTGTACATTTCAAAATGTTCACCATGATAAATCTAGTTACGATCAAGACAGTCTACTTTCAAGTTCTGGTTTTCTCACTGGCTGTGTAACCTTGAACCAAGCTTCTTAATTTTTCGGTGTCTGTTTCCTCAACTATAAAAATGAGAATGATAATAACTCATATTATTGTTGGGAGGATTAAATGAGATAATATTTGTAATAGCTGTCAGTTCCTGACCCATAGGAAGGCTCAAAAAAAAAAAAGTTTGTTTTTTTTTCCTGGTTGAACAAAGTTTCTCAAAGGAAAATTAGTTATTGGTTTGTGTAATTAGAGCTGTCAGAGGTGATCCTTGTGCTTCTAAATAGAGTTGTCAGATCATGGCAAATTTAATATAACAAGCATAAGAAATGTGAGCAGTATCACGGATGGGGGATTAAGGTAAAAGGTCCCAGGCTAAAATGAAAAAAAAAAAAAAAAAATGTCACCCAGGTTGTGTTTTCCCTTTCTTTTACGTAATTGTAATTTTCCACTGATCATGACCTTCATTGAGAAGGAAAAACACTGAGCAGTCCTACCAGACCAAAGTGTTTCCTTTCATTATTTCTAGGCCCTCCTGCAAAGTTTTCTTTGCTGCGGATCCCATCAAAATAGTGCGAGCCCAGGGGCAGTACATGTTTGACGAGAAAGGTGAACAGTACTTGGATTGCATCAACAACGTAGCCCATGGTAATGTGTTGTCTTTGTCGTGCCTTGAAGGATATGTTTCTGGAGTAAGGCAGACTTGGCACCGTTGATATTTGTCCCAAGAATTGCAGTGGCTGCAGTTCCTCGGCCGAACAGGGCCAGTAGTCCTAGGCGGGGAAAAGCTAGAACAAAATGTGGGAGAGGAACAGAATCAACCTTTTTTTTTTGCTTGTTTCAGAATGCCCCTCACTTCCCAGGCATTTAGATTTGTAACTCATTTTTGGGACTTTTGTCTTCTAAATTTTAGTGGGACACTGCCACCCAGAAGTGGTCAAAGCTGCCCAGAAACAGATGGAACTACTAAATACAAATTCTCGATTCCTCCACGACAACATTGTTGAGTATGCCAAGCGCCTGTCAGCAACCCTGCCGGACAGACTCTCTGTGTGCTATTTTACAAATTCAGGGTATGTTCTGAGGTTTTCCACCCATCCCCATTCCCACCAATCTCTTTGTTTCCTCTCTTTTCTGTTTGATTGCTGGTGGAGTACAAATATCTAAAAAGGTTTCCTGAGATTCTTGCCGTTTACTAATGACCCCACATGGGGGACCTGACCATTCTGGTTCTTTTGCTTTGACCCACCAGCCCTTTGTAGATAAGATACCTGACAGCATGTTCCAGGACTCCTGACACAGCCTATAACAACAGTCCCATGATTAACAAGTGCATGCCACTCAGCTTTTTATTACCACAGCTTCCTTGGTGAAAGATGGGGAAAGCATACCCTTAAGTATCCCTAAAGGATGGATACTTGGGTTGTAACAAAATATTGGCAAAAATATCCAAGTCTGGTGTTCATGTGAGAAAACCTAACTAGTCAAATGGCACCCACTTCTTTGGGCAATAGAGTAAGTAGCTAAAGAATCTAGATGAACCTAGATAGTTCTTTCAAAGCGTGAATAAGGAATTTTGGCAAAAAAAGAACTCTACTAAACAAGTTATATAAGTATTATAAGATTTTTGATTGATTTGTTTCCTTAGGCAGTAAGCATTTCCCCGACACAAACACAAAGGAGGAATGAGTCAATTCAAGTGAATAGATATGTCCATTCTATGGAATATTATACAGACATTAAAAAGTATGTTTTTGAAAATACATGTTTAATGACAGGAGAAAAGATCACCTGTACAATGTTATAGTGGGAGGAAATCCATCTATACAGCATAAATTTAAAATGATATATATGAGTTAAAACTATTAGAAATCCTGTGAATGTTCTATTATGATTCTGTGACTCATTTTCTCTTTTCAGTGAGATACCTTAAAATCAAATAACCAGAAGATTGGTTTATAACCAGAAGATTTTTCTTTTTTCTTTGTAAAGAATTAGGACATTTTCGGATCTAATTTGTTGTTCTAAGGCATTCTTGCCTTCAATAAATTAAATATAATATTTGACTTTCACTTATGAAGAATCCTATACTGCCAAAGAGTGATTAGCCTTAGAGACAGAGCAGTGTCACCAAAGACTGGAGGCGACAGAACCTGGGGTAGCACAAAGAATAATCTCGAAGTTAAACAGACTTTGGAATCCTCAACTTTGTAAATAATGGTTCGAAAGATTTTTAAAAGGGCTTATGTCACATTGTCCCTTCTCTCTCTGCTCTCTTAATAGATCTGAAGCCAATGACTTAGCCTTACGCCTGGCTCGGCAGTTCAGAGGCCACCGAGACGTGATCACTCTTGACCAGTAAGTCTTGAACACAAGACTTCTAAGCAGGAAATGCCTTCAGAGACAAAATTATATTGATCCTCTCCATACTAATACCATAAGCATGTATGGAGGAGGCTGGATATATGGCACAAGGATTTTCTTTTTTGTTATGTATAGGTTTCAAGGCCAGCTCAGGCCTGAAGGACACTTAATTCCTTCCAAGTACTTGGAGGCTCTTTTGGGTGCTGTGGTCATGGTCTCATGGGCTTTGCATGAATCAGGGTTTACTTTTCACGCATTTAACTGTGAATTGAGCCACTGCAATGTGTGTAACTCCATCTTTTTCAGAATAAAAATATAATTTCTTAAAAATCCAAGCATTCATGTCACAATTGTGATTATTCACCTAATTAATTTAAAAGATAACAATTTAGAGCATATATTTTTTTCTTTTTTTGGCCACACCATGCAGCTCATGGGATCTTAGTTCCTCGACCAGGGATTGAACCCGGGCCCTTGGCAGTGAGAGTGTGGAGTCCTAACCACTGGACCGCCAGGGAATTCCCTAGAGCAAATTTTAAAGACAACAGATAGCCAAGTAAAAATAGTTCTTTCTCATTAATTTGTGATTTTTAATAGTCACTATTTAGTTTTACTTCTCAAAAATGAATTCATTATATTTTAAACAAGAAATTTGATAACTTCCATCTTCAGTGAGATTTAAAATTTTTTTCTACCTCTCCACCCCACTAATCTCAGACACAAAGGGTTGAATTGAACATGCACCTCATTTCTTACACTTCTATAGGCTTCCCTTGTTTTATGTGTTGGTTGGTGTATTCATTTTCTATTGTTGCTATAGCACATTATCGTAAACATAGTGGCTTAAGCAACATAAATATATTCTCTTATAGTTCTAGAGGTCATATGTCCAAAATGGGTCTCACTGGGCTAAAATCAAGGTTCAACAGGGCTGCACTCCTTCTGAAGACACTAGGGAAGAATCTGTTTCCTTGCCTCCACCTTCTAGAGGCTGCCTGCATTCCTTGGCTTGTGGTCCCCTCCTTCATCTTCAGAGCCAGACATTATATCACTCCAGCCTCTGCTTCCATCCTCACATCACCTCGTCTATCTCTAACCACCATCCTCCTGCTGCCTTCTTTCACTTATAAAAGTTCTTGTGATAACATTTGACCCTCCAGGATTATCGCTCCATTTCATGATCCTTAATTTAATCACATCTGCAAGGTCCCCTTTACCATGTAACATTCTTAGGTTCTGAGGCTTAGGACATGGGCATCTTTAGGGAGGGGAGGTGTGATTCAGCCTGCCTGCCACAGAATAGATACTGTGACTGCCCTTTACTCCCAGCTACCACAAACAACACTGCAATGAGTGCCCTTGTACATGTGCCTTTATGGACCTTTCTGAGAATTTCTTGGGGATAAAGCACCCAGAAAAAAGATTGCTAGGCCATAGGGGTACAGGGTACGGTAAACATTGTTGATGTGACCAAATCCTGCCAGATCAGTCTCCAAAGTGGTTGCACGCTCTACCCAGTGCGTGAAATGTCCAATTTTCACGTATCCTCACCAAAAACTAAGAATATCCTACCTTGTTATTTTTTTCTTAATTTTTGCCATCTAATAGGTATAAAATGATATCAGGGTTGTTGGGGGTTTTTTTTAATTTTCAGGATTTTTTTTCCCTTTTCATAAATTTACTTATTTGTTTGTTTGTTTATTCTTGGCTGCGCTGGGTCCTCGGTGCTGCGCCCAGGCCCTCTCCAGTTGCAGCAAGTGGGGGCGACTCCCCACTGCAGTGCGAGGGCTTCTCATTGCGGTGGCTTCTCTTTGTTGCAGAGCACGGGCTTTAGGCATGCAGGCTTCAGTAGTTGTGGCTTGGGCTCTGGAGCACAGGCTCAGTAGTTGTGGCACACGGGCCTAGTTGCTCTGCGGCATGTGGGATCCTCCCAGACCAGGGATTGATCCCGTGTTCCCCGCACTGGCAGGCAGACCCTCAACCACTGTGCCACCAGGAAAGTCCCTATCAGTGTTGTTTTTATTTGCAATTTCTAATTATGAGTTTGAGTATCTATTCATATGCTTATTATGCATTTGTGACTTCCTTTCTGAGAATTACCTGTTTATATTCTTTGCCCATTTTTCTGTTGGGATTTCCATCCTTGCTTTTGCATGCATAGTTTAGATGAGAGGATCTCAGCCTTGACTGTGTTTTAGAATTACCTGGGGAAATTTTCTTTTCTTAATGCCAGCGCCCAGGTCCCACTCCAGACCAATTAAAGTGAATCTCTAGGGACTTCTCTGGCAGTCCAGTGGTTAAGACTCTGAGTTCTCAACGCAGGGGTTGCTGGTTTGATTCCTGGTCGGGGAACTAAGATCCTGCATGCAGCACGGCTCAGCCAAAAAAATTTAAAAATTAAAAAAAGAGAGAGGGCTTCCCTGGTGGCGCTGTGGTTGAGAGTCCGCCTGCCGATGCAGGGGACGCGGATTCGTGCCCCGGTCCGGGAAGATCCCACATGCCGCGGAGTGGCTGGGCCCGTGAGCCATGGCCGCTGAGCCTGCGCGTCCGGAGCCTGTGCTCCGCAATGGGAGAGCCCACAGCAGTGAGAGGCCCGCGTACCGCAAAAAAAAAGAAGAAAAAAAAAAAAGAGAGTGAGGGAGAATCTCTAGAGGTGGATTCCAGGAAACGGTATAGATTTTAAAGTTTCCCAAGTGATGCTAATATGCAGATAGACTTAAGAACCACCATTTGAACATTAATCTCTTTTAGTTTGAGACATTTCAAATGTTTTTTCCCAATCTATCATCTGTCTTTTAACTTTGTCCATGGTATCGTCCAACCTCCAAAAATTTGATTAAATCAAATAGTTGACATTTTCATCCTATGGTTTGGTTTTCTAAGTTTTGTTAATATCTCTCCCCCCCCACACACCCATCCCCACCCCTCAGATCACAAAGATGCTCTTCTTTATTTTCTTCTACTACCTCTATAACTGCTCTTCATATTGACTCCACCAAGAGGCCGCTGTGTTACCATTTATGTATGGCTGTGTCTCTGAGCTCACTTCTGTCCCAGTCGTGACTTTGTTCTTATTCCAATACCATACTAATTTCATTACTATGGCTTTGTAGCATGTTTTAATCTACGGTAGGGGAAGTCCTCCCTCTTTGCTTTATCTATTCATGGGCCTTTTATAATTTCTTTTCCAGGCCTCCCAATTATATAGCTCTGGGCAAGAAACATAAAAGGGAATATCATAGCCATCTGTATTTTAAGTGAAAGAAAGGAATTTCATAGCCACTTGATTACCTCTTAATCTTAGTTCTCTTAGAAAAGACCTCCTGTTCCTTACCAACTTTCATTTGAGCAATTGGATATCCCTTTGAAACCATCCCAGACAGAAACACAGCCCATTCTGTGATATAAAGTTGTTTTTAAAATTTACTAGAATGTAACTATCAAATACATTTAAAGAATACATACATCTGAAATTTCTCATGAAGCTATAGAAATTAATGTTTTACATTTAGATAATCTAATTTAGCAGAGCTAATGCAATCCAAAGAAATTAAGTTTTTTCCTGCTAAAAATAACTGTCTATGAGGTTACATACTTGGCTTTATATGTTTTATTACCTGGATCAGGAGAGTGGGACAAATTAATGGCCAGTCCTACCATGAAAAATTAGATTCCGTATAGTTAAATCTGGCACCAATGTTGAGATTCTCCCTGGATGATGTGCAGTACTATTTTTCATATACTAGAAAAGCGTCCTTCTTTGAGTGATTTTGGTTACCGTCCTTTTTCTTTTCAGTGCTTACCATGGTCACCTATCATCTTTAATTGAGATCAGTCCATATAAATTTCAAAAGGGCAAAGATGTCAAGAAAGAATTTGTGCATGTGGTAAGTATCTTGGAATCCAAGAATCAGAATGTTACTACTGGAAGAGTGCCCAGTGATAACCCAGTCCAATCCTTGCATTGAAATGAAAACATGAAAAAGGAAACTAAGATCTATAGCAGTTACAGATCTTTAGCAAAGATCTGTTTGCTAAAGTCAAAGAGCTAGTTAATGACAAGATGTGGTTTAAAATCCATTGATGAGTACTGGGGCTTCCCTGGTGGCGCAGTGGTTGAGAGTCCGCCTGCCGATGCAGGGGACACGGGTTTGTGCCCCGGTCTGGGAAGATCCCACATGCCGTGGAGTGGCTGGGCCCGTGAGCCATGGCTGCTGGGCCTGCGCATCCGGAGCCTGTGCTCCGCAATGGGAGAGGCCACAACAGTGAGAGGCCCGCGTACCGCAAAGAAAAAAAAAAAAAATTCATTGATGAGTACCATAAAAATTAGTATAGAGGTAGTGATAGCTCTTATTCACAGCTCTCATTTTATTTTTCTTGCCCCTTGATGTTTAAATTACTTTTTCTATCGCTGAAGGCTATTTGAAACTCAGAGTTGCATGAAGTGTGTATGACTGTCTTAAAATTACTCTATGCTAAATTATTATGTAAATTTATTAAGTAAAATAAATATCATTTAATAAAGAAAATAAAGAAACCAAGCTGTTGAAACAGTAAAACTCATTTGGCTTAATTAAGGTTCAGTAGACTTTTTTAAGAGAATCATTAATACATTCTTTCAAAATTTTAAGATCTGAAATTAGCGCTCAGGCATTCTAGTTTTCTGAATGATTACAGTTTGCTATATCGTTGGTAAGTGTTGGTTTATTTTCAATATAGAATTGTTAATACAGTTTCCATTCATTGAAATTTTCAAATAACATAATCACACTTGTTGTTTGAATTTGTCCCTTATGTGACTAGGGATGCAATCTTGACTTCTAAGGGCCTAGGAGCAAATCCAAGTTCCTGTTCACAGTGCAAAGATTTCAAGTCTCACAGAATTCAGAAATGTTAAGGAAAAAGAGCAAAAGAACCTAGAGTCACTTAGTCCACGAGTCACCTTTCTACAATATTATGCTCCTGGAGGGAAAGGCCCTTTCTTAAAAGCTCATTTGTCCAGGAGACAAATCATGAGAAACTGTTATCTTTTGATGTTTTCAGGCACCAGCTCCAGATACTTACAGAGGAAAATACAGAGAAGACCATACAGACCCGGCCAGTGCTTATGCCGACGAAGTGAAGAAAATTATTGATGAAGCTCATAACAGTGGAAGGAAGGTTTGTATTTATAGCTTTGGAAACACTTTAATATCTTTTATAAAATAGATTGAAATCATTGTGTTACACTGGAGAGGTGGGAAAGGATTAGATCTCAAATCGCTTTCTGTTCTTCTCTAGTTACGTTTTTACTTAGTTCATATTTCAAAAAGTACATTATTATAGTCATGCCTCTAAGACTATTTTTATTTATCCTGGAAACGTAATTACTATACCTGTTTCAGAACTGGTGGGCTAATTCTGACTTTCCCACTGGGATGCAGACTCTGGTCCAAAGTGATAGGAGGAGAAAATTAAGAAAGGTGATAGCTCACGGACAGAACATTCAAACTGAGAATAGCACGAGGGGCTAATATAAGGTGAAGGGAGGGAAGAGGCAGGGTGGCCCTGGGGCCTTGGGGCCACTGCAGACTCCTGGACCAGGGAAGCCTTGGCTCTTCCCTAGAACTGGGTCAACTTTCCTGAAACCAAAGAGCCTGCGTAAGACAAGGCAGGAACATGTTCTTCCAATTTGGGTCTGAACTTCTAAAACAAACCAGAATCCTCCCAACTAGGAAAAAAAGAGTTTCCATTTTCTCAGTCTTCACCCTACTGTCTTTAGCTTAACGGTAATTCTCAGCCCCTTCAGGGGTTACTTACATGGAGTTACTTACATGATTTGACACATGCTTTGCCTTTCAATTGGCTTATGACATCAACATGGCAATAAAAAAAGCGTTTTAACTGAGATAAAAATGAAGCCTGTGTGTTTTCCAGTTCAAGTATTTTTATCTTAATGACTGGAAAGTCATTTGCCTTTCTTAACTATTTCTTCTTTTCTTCCCATTCATTTTTCATATCTTAAAAGACGTAGTCTGGACTAGAACGTTAGTTCCCCCCCTTTTTTTTCTTAATTGAAGTATAGTTGATTGCTTGACTTCTTATCTCATACTATTTCTATGCTTTCTCTTAATTTAGTTTTACCTGTTTTTACTTCTCTTTTCTTAGCCTCTAGAACACATCCTCTTTAGTTCCTTTGTGAACTGCCTAATTTTGTTAAGTTGTAAGCCTGGTTCAGGGCAAGAACCAGAAATATAGCACAATAACTAAGGTTCGTGGCCACCAGTCACCCTCTCATCTCCTTAGTGCAAATTCCAGGTTCGGGCAGTCCTAATTTACCAAGCTGAGCAAACAGGCACCCCAGTGATGTGTTTGGAACCTGGGTAAATTTTTAGAGGTTCATATTAAAGACTAATCAAAGCATCAGTCTTATTCAGTTGTTCCTAATGTAAACACTGCATTTAAATTAATAATGGAGAAATGGAAGGCACCCTCTCCACCATTTTCTCGTGATGGTTTCATTGGTACCCTAAAATTTCAGAAACCAATGCTTCAGAATTCTTGCATTTCCAGCGTGGACATCTTTTTAATCAAATGGCCAATTTGTCTCTTGCCATGGGTCCATTCCCAACCATTTTTTAAGTCACCTTCTCCGTAAGAAGTCCTCTTTTTTTAGGGGGTAACGGGAGGAGGACCTAATGGACTTTGACCCCATCTTCTCTTGTATAGATTGCTGCCTTTATTGCTGAATCCATGCAGAGTTGTGGCGGACAAATAATTCCTCCAGCAGGCTACTTCCAGAAAGTGGCAGAGTATGTACTTGGGCATCCTTGGTCAAACTGAAGGCACTGTGACAATTCTGTAGGGCCATCCTGGTTGTTAAGATATTGAAATACTTCCAGACTAGCTGGTAAATAGCCACTTGGGAGTGCCTGCCACCCAGGACTCCTGGAACTCCTCCACCTTCCCAAGATCCAGCAAATAAAGGGTTTACACAAGGTCCAGCAGGGCAGCCTCCAGAGCTGTGCTCCCACTACCCACCTGGCATCTTCTCTGATTAGTTGGTGTCCAAGCTTTACTAATTAGTAAAAATTTGACGATTAAACCTGCTGAACACTACTTCTTGTTCACTTCTTTTTCTTCCCTATTAAAATACTGCAGTAGGCTTCCCTGGTGGCACAGTGGTTGAGAGTCCGCCTGCCGATGCAGGGGACGTGGGTTTGTGCCCCGGTCCGGGAAGATCCCACATGCCGCAGAGCGGCTAGGCCTGTGAGCCATGGCTGCTGAGCCTGCGCATCCGGAGCCTGTGCTCCGCAACGGGAGAGGCCACAACAGTGAGAGGCCCGCGTACCGCAAAAAAAAAAAAAAAAAAAAAAAAAAACTGCAGTAGAGCTTACTTTAAGTAGTACAAACCCAAACAATATAGAATATATCTAATCTGGAAATTATGTGATTATGTTTCAAAGTCAATGATATCACATAGATGTCATTGGGGATTTGAACACTGAAATGTTTTTAACAAAGATTACAGACTTCAGGTTAACAACATTTTTTAAGTTTTCAATAGTCTGTATCTTATGGGAGGGTTTGGGGACTCTCAGTGACCTGAAGGCATCAGGCTGCCCTTTTGCTTTTCAGATATGTACACGGAGCAGGAGGTGTGTTTATAGCTGATGAAGTTCAAGTAGGCTTTGGCCGAGTTGGGACACATTTCTGGAGCTTCCAAATGTTTGGTGAAGATTTCGTTCCAGACATCGTCACAATGGGAAAACCAATGGGCAATGGCCACCCAGTGGCATGCGTGGTAACAACCAAAGAAATTGCAGAAGCCTTCAGCAGCTCTGGGATGGAATATTTCAATACGGTAAAATTTGACCTCCCCACTTTAATGCTAAGAGGGAAAAATAATGCATGTTCTTATGTTTCTTTCCAATGTAATAAAGAATAAATCTCACTGTTGCCAGCTAACCACGCCAGGACCCTAGCCAAATTTTGATCTAACCATATTTCATTCTATCTGACACAATCCTCCTTGTACTTTTTTCTTGTGTATCTTTCCCCTTCCTAAAATGGTTCTATTAATTGTTCCAATGACAGATGGCTGCCCTGCTAAACTCTAGAGGTTATGATATTTCATTAACAGATAATATGATCTTTTTTGTTTTGTATCACATTTAAATTCCCAAAACACTTCACTTAGATGATTCACTACTATAAATGTTACAGGGCTGTCATAGGAGATACTAACTAAAATTCTATCTTTGGGACATTTTATTTCCTTGACCCCTAAAAGTTATAAGCTTTAAGCTTGGAAAGTTTATTCTAGTTTGTGCAGTATGTATAATAGGACTTGTCACAGCTAAAAGTTAGAGTCAAATCTAAGAACATAAATTATTTTGAGAAAATGTCATTGCTTAGCTTTTTTCACACAGATATTCAAGCACTGAAACCCACATCCCCCTAACTAAACCACACTCTAAAATCCTTAATTCCCAACACAATGTCTGTTTTTCATTTGGACGAACTTATAAATTCCCCAATAATCCTTCATACCAGTTTTGCAGCTATATATAATTTAGAATTTTATTTTCAATCTTAAATGAATAGAATCATGTTATATTCTAAATCTAAGAAACTAATATCACAGGGGAAATTTTTATTGAAATTATATCTTTACTTGCTTATGTATGAGCCAAATTTCTCATAGATGAAGCAATACCACAAATTCAACTCTTCTATTTTCTCATTTATCGTTTTTCCACAGTATGGAGGAAATCCTGTGTCCTCTGCTGTTGGTTTGGCCATCCTGGATGTAATTGAAAATGAAGACCTTCAGGGAAATGCCACAAGAGTAGGGAACTATCTTACCAAGTTACTGAACAAGCAGAAGGCTAAACATACTTTGATAGGAGATATCAGGTATATTTATCATAAAGTTGTGGTGCAGTTATTCATTTGTCCAAATGAAAATTTGTTATATTTTATCTTATAAATCTAAAACAAGTTAACACAAAAGCAGATCTAGAAACACTGAAAAAACAAAAAACAAAACTCGTTTTTCCACCCAGAACCCAGATATCATCACTATTAACTTTTGGGTATATATCTTTCCTGATTTTTATACTTTTTTGAAAAAAATTAAGCCAGGATCATTTCAGCAGGCAAAAGATGAACAGAAGGAACTTAAGGTAACTCTAAATGATCTATTAAAAATATTAAAAATGACATCCAAGAAAACTCACTATTTTTCATATATATATGAAAACATTTTCATATATATACGTAAAGATTAAAGATTTGTCATAGTTGATGTCTTGAGAAGTTAAATAGCATGACAAGGTTGTTTTTAAGCCTTATTATTATTATTTTCTTTTACAATTAAGAGAAGAAAGAAAAACTGGTTGACAAAAACTCACTTGATTCAAAAACTAGGAAGTCCTGTGGACACTAGATTGGTATCTTGGCTTAATTAGAACTAATAACAACTACCCTTTAAAGAGAATCACGTTCAGCTTCAAATCAAACTGAAGTTTGAGGACAGTGTTAATTTTTTGTGACCATGCAGTGCTTAATAAAGTGTGTCAAGTTCCCTTTCTTTACCCCCCTCAGGGGCGTTGGCCTTTTTATTGGAATTGACTTAGTGAAGGACCATCAGGAAAGGACCCCCGCCACAGCTGAAGCTCAGCACATCATCTACAAGTAAACACACCCCTCACCGTTTGGTATCTTGGCTTGAATGCTTTTTTTTTACTTCCTCTCATCTCCCCAAATGAGACAAGTTTAAGACTCGTGCAATTACAAATGTGGGCTGCTTGCATGCGAATATGAAAGCGCTCTCTGTTCACATCTTTCTGAAATAATCTTAGTTATCACTTGTATGCACTCACATGTATTTCCTGCACTCATTAGGATGAAAGAAAAGCGAGTGCTTCTCAGTGCCGATGGACCTTACAGGAATGTGCTTAAAATAAAACCACCTATGTGCTTCACTGAAGAAGATGCCCAGTTTATGGTGGACCAGCTGGATGAGATTCTAACAGGTCTGTCCACAGATCTTTAAATAAGATGCCCTCACCCACACTCTGGTCAGACATGACAGTGCAACTTGCACTGGCAGAAGTGAAGGAGGGTGGAAATGATTGTATACACTTATATATCATTTATTTTCACTTTTTAAAAATAATTGCATGTCTTCGTTGTACCATGCACCACAGATGCTGCAGTGTAAGAGTCTTTGAGCTTTGTACTATGAAAATATGGGAAATGCTGTTAATAAAAATTGTAAGCTCCCTGGCAGTCTAGTGGTTAAGACTTCGCCTTCCAATGTAGGTGGTACAGGTTCGATCCCTGGTCAGGGAGCTAAGATCCCATATGGCTCAGGGCCAAAAAACCAAAACATAAAACAGAAGGAATATTGTAACAAATTCAATAAAGACTTTAAAAATGGTCCATATCAAAAAATCTTAAAAAAATATATATATATAAAGGTTATAGGTTAATATAGTTATATAGTTATCATTTGACTTTGTATTTCACTTATTACAATTTAATTTTTGAAGACTTATATTTGTCATTCAGAATTATAGCCTGTCATAGGAATTCATCCTTTGTTTACCTCTGTTAAATAATTAGGTTAATTTATTTTTCTGTTATGAGCATAAATTGAGATTAACAAGTAAGATAACAATGTAAAACCATATTGAAAAACATAAAGCACTGTCAAATGTTAGAGCTTTTAGTTATATTTTTAAGATTCTATTTCTCTGCTCCCTCTCAGCCTCTTGGGGTTGGGATAAGGCAAAGCCAGGAATCAGTACAGCCTACAAAATAGATCATTATTATTTGGAAAGTTGAGAGTCAGCCCCAAGTTATTCGTAATACGGTCACTGTCTTTGGACCAAAAGACACCCAAACTTGGCCAACAGTCCAGATGCCTCTGGTGCCTTGAAGGGACAGGTGGAAGAGACTATAGGTTGGGGCAAATCCGTCACTATTACTTAAAATTCAGCTCAGAGCTTGAGCATTTTTAGTGGTGTGGCTAAAGAATTCTTTTTTAACAAAGTGAACGAGGCAGAGCTAACATAGGCTCAGCGCCACTTGTAATGATGAAATGCTACAATAAAAGTTTAAAAGCAGCTATTGTAACAGTGACACTTTTTAAAAACATGTACCTCTCTAGTTTTCTTTCAGGGTGTCCCTCTAGTTACCAAAATAGGGTAGGGTGGTTTTTTTTTTTTTAAGGACTTTTATGTTCTTCTGTCTTGTCCGATGTATCTTCCTTGACATAGGTTTAGAAGAAGCTGTCGGAGCCAAAACTGAGAGTGTGATCTCTGAGAATACTCCGTGCAGAACCAAGGTAAGAGTCAGTTACTTAATATTTAGGGCAAAAGTTTAAAATTGGGGGAATTTAAGAAAAAGGAGTGCAAATTTAAAAAAATTGTACAGTGACCCCTAGAATAAAACCCACCTTTGCTAGAGTTGGCTTACTGTTATAATTTTGAGTGCACAGTTAAGGCAAGTGCCTTACCACTTGACAAGAATAAAGCCAAAGAACCATTCTTACAGGATCATTCCTATACTCCGCCCCCCACCAGAAAAAGTCCAAAAACCCCCTCAGGCTTGCAAAGAGGGCCTTCAAAATATATAGAGAGATAACAGGTGTCCTAAGCTCCTTCCTGTTTTTCTGAGGGATGTCTGACACTGACTCAAAGTCCCACACACCACTCTTTAGTCAGCAAAAGCATCAGCAGTGTGACTCCAGAATGTCAGAGTTCGGTCCTCAAGTGAACTAAAGAAGAAACTTCGACTGGCAGCGGGACCTGGGAACCATTTGGCATGGAGTGGCCTAGTTTCTGCATTTGATGTGCTTCCAGCAGAGGGCTTCCCCATTCTCTCCCTGAGCTGCCCAGGGTGTGAGAAAGCGCTCCTTTGGTCGGGAAACAGAAAGGCAAAAACTTGAGAGGCTTTGTTGCATAATTAATTATTTGTTTATGACTTCGATGCATAAAGGAACACTCAAGCCCGCCTGCACATCCAGTGTAGTCAGCAAAGTCCTTTTCCTGAGTGAAAAACATGAGGCCCTTTGAATGAGAGAGCAAGTGATTTGCTAACAGGACGCTTCTGTCTCTTGGTGCAAACACAAACCAATGCTAGAAATCACTGCCTCTCTGCTGTCTGAGAGTGGCTTATTGAGTCTGGGACAGAATCACAACCGTCAGGACCAAGCAAGCATTGAAAAGGAGCTTACAGGGACTTGGTCAGGGAACTAGATCCCACATGCCGGCGCAGCCAAATAAATAAATACATTAAAAAAAAAAAAAAGAAGAAGAAGAAAGAAAGAAAAGGAGCTTACAAAAAAAGGAGTTCCCACCAGAAATCCCACTTTGAAGTTAGCACGCGTTTCTGAAATTTTGGCTTGCAGTCCCAGGTTTTAGGTTGACATCACATTTCAGATGTCTGTGGAAAATAGTAGTAATCAGAGTTAGGGAGGAACAAGGGGCATTGCTGTGTTGTGTTGCGTTGTGTTGTGTTGTGTTGTATTCTCCCACGTGCCGTGTTGCCTGTTGGCCTGTGGAGTCAGCCCTGCGGAGCCTGGAGGCTGGGCGGGTTAGAGGCAGGCTGCCTGCTGGAGTTTCCATGTCTGTCTTGCAGATGCCTGAGGAAGCCCACTCGGAATTGCTCAGTGACGGCAGCCCGGACCCCAAAGAAAATCCCAGCCGAAAAAGAAATGGATTGTGCACAGATAAACATTCACTGCTCAGTAAGAGGCTCAAGACATGAGAGACGAGCATTTTACAGCAAGATAAATGTCCGGAGTTACACAGAATGAATGGAAGTGTCCCTTCTGTTAAAGCTCTATTATACCCGCCAAAGGAAGACTCTGCATTCCATTCAGAGGTATAAATAAAGTAAATGAGTAATAAGAATAATCCAAGTGATAATCAAACCCTGTCAAGATTTAGTCTCTAGCCTGTTAATTCCTTACTTGAGATTTCTGAAAGTACTTCATTTATTCTACTCAATTTCAGCTTCAAATGGAATATTTATTAAGTTGGAAGTTTTACGTCTCATGTTTTAATATTTGACACGACAGAGCAAAGTACAGTAGTAGGTTCCTGAACTTTGGAGACTATGAATTCTTTAATGATTTAATTTGTATATATTTATGGACTATAATAAAATAAAAGATGATGTAAACCAAAAAAAGTTTGACCAGAAAAATGTTTACCGTTCCTTTGTGGAGAACACTGGGGCAGTAAAATCAACGCCACTTAGAAAAAAATCACATACAGCAAATGTGAAGAAGTGAATGAATAATTTGGACTTTTGTTGGGGAACTAGGTTAATCATGGTCCTGTGGGGACAAGGGTGGAGGTGAAGAGGCCAAACAAGGAGTACATCTAGAAACACTCCTAAACATGCTGTTGGGAGACCTCAGCTCTGACTACTCAGACTGTCACCTTGGCAAGTCACTTACCTGTTAGGTGAAAAATTTTTCCACCAATCATCTTCCTCTTCTCATCCAGCTTATCACCTTTGCACAACCCCTGACACATATACACACATTTCTAACCAGAGATTGGCAAAGGGAAGTGAGGAAACCCAGAACCTCAAGAATCTCTTCCTTAAAAGTCCTGGTGCTGGGCTTCCCTGGTGGCGCAGTGGTTGGGGGTCCGCTTGCCGATGCAGGGGACGAGGGGTTCATGCCCCGGTCCGGGAGGATCCCGCATGCCGCGGAGCAGCTGGGCCCGTGAGCCATGGCCGCTGGGCCTGCGCGTCCGGAGCCTGTGCTCCGCAGAGGGAGAGGCCACAGCAGTGAGAGGTCCGCGTACCACAAAAAAAAAAAAAAAAAAATGCTTGTGCCATGAGACATCCACTTGGAGGCTCACGTACTGACCTGGAAGAAATGTGACTTTTAGCCTTGACTTCCCGGTATCTTATTGCCCTCCTAACAGTTATTAAGTTTTGTGTGTTGGTTTCTGTCCTGTAGAGAAGAGATCGTAATTTTGCTAGGGCTGTTGCATGAGAGCTGAGAAATAAATTAAATGTAAAAAAGCTTCCTTTCTGAGTTCATCATAAGTTAAAATGCTGTCAAAATGCAAAGTCTCATTATTAAATAGTTTTTCCTCCTAAACATATAACTGAGTGCGGATCCAAGCTGGATAGCGCTGAGATGGATTCCCAGGAGCTGGCGGAGAGGAGAGAATATAGAGGTCTCTGTGGTTTGCCTCTAGGAAACGAGATTAATTCCAGGACAATCAGACTTTTCACAGCGCAGATCAGCACTCCTGTGGGCACTCGTGTACTCAGAAAGTGCTTGTCTCCTTAAAAGGAGCTGCTGCCACCTCGGCCACTGTGGCCATTCTGCTCGTGTGCCATTATGCCTTTTGTGAGCTGGCTAATGTCAAAGGCTGGGCTGATGTCAACCGGCCAAGTTATTTTGCCCTCTTGGTTGTTCAGTGCCTCTTCTGGGGTGGATGCTTTTTGGTGGACATTAACATGTGATAGAGAAAATCTTAACATGTGGTCTTTATTCCATATATTCATGCAAATGTCCCTGCCCAATATCTCCTTTTGCCACAGACCTTCTAATTCTTTCAGGCTCCTGACTAGCTATGCAGCCATTCACCATTCTAGTTATCATCCAGTTTGTAGAAACCAAGTCGGCTAATTAAGAGAAGAGATGATAAGGAGGACAGCGACCCCTGCATGCTTTAGATTTTTAGGAGTGGCTAATCAAGGCCCAGAATGTTCTATTGTCTTTTTTTATTAACATTTTTTATTTCTTTAATGTGTATCTATTTTATTTGTTTATTTTTGACTGCATTGGGTCTTCGTTGCTGCACATGGACTTCCTCTAGTTGGGGCAAGCAGGGGCTACTTTTCGTTGTGGTGCGTGGGCTTCTCATTGCGGTGGCTTCTCTTGTTGCGGAGCACAGGCTCTAGGCACACTGGCGTCAGTAGTTGTGGCTCACGGACTCTGGAGCGCAGGCTCAATAGTTGTGGCGCACAGGCTTAGTTGCTCCACGGCATGTGGGATCTTCCCGGACCAGGGCTCGAACCCGTGTCCCCTGCATTGGCAGGCAGACTCTTAACCACTGCGCCACCAGGGAAGCCCTGTTCTATTGTTTTTTACTTATCAACTTGGTTGGAGACAGTGGGGGCAGGTGTGTGGAAGGGAAGTTTCAGAGGCTTCCATGGGGCCATCTCCACTATAACAGTTTTTACTCCACAGGCCAGGGACCCATTCTAGGGGTGACTCCAACTGCCAAGTATGTCCATCCCAATCATACTTTTGGGGACTGAAGAAACAACCACAGGTGGCCTTTTTTAAAATATATATATATTTATTTATTTTGAATTTATTATCATTATTATTTTGGCTGCATCGGGTCTTAGTTGTGGCACGCAACATCTTTCATTGCGGCGCGCAGGCTTAGTTGTCCCACAGCATGTGGGATCTTAGTTCCCTGACCAGGGATTGAACTGGCATCCCCTTCATTGCAAGGCAGATTCTTAACCACTGGACCACCAGGGAAGTCCAGGTGGCCTTTTCTAGTGAAGCCTTGAAGAACACTGAGTTTCTTGCCAACATCCTTCTGAGAAGGGTTGGCACTCATCTGACTGAATGGGAAGACCTCCTTTGGGGCAGTACAGGTGAGCAGGTATAGAGGCTTTACCCTGGGCTCACTGTGAATAGAGGGTGGAGGGGTGCTCCTCAGGGAGAGCAAGGGGAAAGCTCTATTTCCAAGACAGAACAACAAGCTAAAGTAGAAAAGAAAATTCAAGACTTTCTCCTCATTGTTCTGAAATAAGGCATCTATGCCTTGTTGAATTCCAAGTCTACATCTTGTTAGGTTTATTCAGAGGCATTTGATGTATTTTGGTGCCACGGTAAATTGCATCTTTTTAAATTTTTGTTTTCCAACTGTTCTTGGTGTTTGGAAGTTCAGTTGATTTTTGCATAATTGACTGATTTCAGTAAACTAGCTAAACCCACTTGCAAATTCCAAAAATTGTCCATTCTTTTGGATTTGTACATATATAATTACATCGTCTGAGAATAATGAGAGTTTTATTTATTCTTTTGTCATCCCTATATCTCTTGTTTTTTCTTTTGCTTTACTCCACTGGCTAGGACATCTAATATGATCATCACCAAAATTGGTGATGGTAGACACCCTTGTCTAGTTGCATCTCAAAGAGAAAGTGTTCAACATTTTACCACTAAGCCTGGTGTTTCTCCCCCTTGGCGCTCCGTACAGTGGAAGCGTAGGGTCTTAACCACTGGACCACCAGGGAAGGCCCCACCCAGCGTTTTAAATCGTTCCCTTGTGCTGTCAGAAGAAAAGAAAAAAGAAAAAAAAGTCTTTAAAAAAATTCTAAAAAGAAAGTAATCATGGAATGGCAACCACAAGAAACCTGTCTACATAAGACACACATCTACTCTTAGGCAGGAAACGATGAAGTGTGCTCCGAGGTGTCAACTTGAAAACACCCACACATCCCACCCAGATGCTGAACAACTGTGGATTTCTTCCCCTCAGAGACTGCGGTTGAAGAAACTATGGTGAGAAAATGGAGGAAACAGACCTCCCTGGATGGGAGTGTTTTGAATTTGGTGTCTGACTGTGGGGCTAGGGTGGTCCAGGAAGGAGGCTGTCCAGCTCAGTGTGGAAAGGAGAAAATAGGAGGGGATATGGTCGGGCTCTGCCCTGGCTCCACCCTCGCCAGTGCCCTGGGGCACCCAGTGCCTTCGGACCTCAGCTCCAGGTGTCCCCAACAGTAATAGCACAGTTTAAAAGGTCAGGATGAGAAAGGTAGGTGGGGACTAACTGACCTCAGGCAGTTACTTTCCCACCACTCCTCCATTTCCAAGTTCTTGGGGCTAGGAATGGCATCCAAGCTCCCTCTTAAAGCTGCTTCTCCCTCAGGGGTAAAGCCTGGAGGAGTTATCCTGTGGAGGGTGAGTGCCTGACTGGGTTTCTGAAGGCAGCTGCTCTCCACCTCAGGGCTCTTCCACCCCCAGCCCAGCCCAGCCCCATTCCCTGAGCTTGAAGGTTCTGAACTTTTCCCAAATACATTGCCCCACTGCTTTGGCTGTTCTTTTCTACATCTCTATTGCACATTGCACTAGTTTCTGTGGAGTGTGTGCTTAGGACTGAATTGCTGAGTGCTTAGGGTACGTGCGTGTTCAACTTTAGTAGGCAATGCCAAACTATTAGCAAAGTCATTACCCCGATTTATATTCTTACCAGGAATTTATAAGAGATCCTGCAGATCCATGTCTTCTCCGGTATTTCATGTTGTCAGCAGTGCCGTTCATAATAGTAAAACCCTGGTAACACAAATGCCCCTCAGTGGTGAAGTAGATTAACAAACTATGGAAGATCGACAACACACCATTAAAAAATTATGAACTGCAATGCCACACAACAACATGGGTAAATCTTATCAATATGATAATAAGTGAAAGATAAGTCCAAAAGGTTACATACAGCAGGATACCCCCTTTTATAAAGTTGAAAACTGTACATGTTACCTGAAAAACTGGGTTCACCTCTTGGTGGGTGTTGAGCCAAAAGGTACAACCAAGCCAAAGATTAGGAGAAGGAAAAGAAGCATATTTTCACTAACACTGGCTTAAAGGTTTGAAACAAGAGGGGTGCTCATGTAGCTAAGGAAGTTGCCATTGAGGGGTCAGTGATGGAGCGATTAAGAGCCAATTTTACTGTGGACAGATTAAACCTTATAAATTATAAGTCAATTAGGGAAAGGATTTTCTTCCTTTTTATGTGTTTGGTACGTATTATTTCTGAGAATTTATATTGGTCCTTGGGAGATGCATATAGGTGTGTGTGTGTGTGTGTGTGTGTGTGTTTATTTTCCAACAGGTACCTCATGGACACTTAAAAGAATAACAAGTGTATCTGCATAAATCATCCTGGCAAGAAGTCCTTAAAAAAGATTGGACTCCAGTGGACCAATAACCGCCCTGTGTGCATCTTCTGGAATTGACATGACAAAGCCCACCGCACACTATCCTGACGCCAACTAAACTACTCATGGTTGAATCTAAGCTTTTCCCTTTTTGCAAAATATAATGGTGCAGAGTGACCCTTAAGGTGGAGGGGAAAACTGGCATTAAGATTTCCAACATTATGAAAGTACTCCCAAATTTATCTTCTCTAAATTAAATAAACCCATTTATTTCAGACTTTCCTCATAGAAACCTGTTTCCCAAGCCCTGATTTATTTTTTTAAAATTCAAGTTTAATTACATATGAAGTATAATTTATACATAGTAAAATTTACTATTTTAGGGTATGTAGATGGGTAACAGTATATTCATATTTGACAAACATATAAGAAGAGTGCAGAAGCAGACTAAACCCCTTCTTTCTGATCTATGGTCAATGTGTTTGATACCAGGAGCCATGGTTGCACCCGTAGAGTAGCTCAGCTTCAGACCTAAAGTGGATTTGAGAAGGTAGGGGTAGAGAATCTCCTGTTTCTACAGAAACACTCAGAGACACTCTTCACTTATAATCAAGTCTTTTTTTATTATGATTCAATTATTTATTTATTTATGGCTGTGTTGTGTCTTCCTTGCTGTGTGCGGGCTTTTCTCTAGTTGCGGCAAGCGGGGGCTACTCCTTTTTGCGGTGCGTAGACTTCTCACTGCGGTGGCTTCCCTTGCTGAGGAGCACGGGCTCTAGATGCACGGGCTCAGTAGCTGTGGCTCACGGGCTTAGTTGCTCCACGGCATGTGGGATCTTACTGGACCAGGGATCAAACCCGCGTCCCCTGCATTAGTAGGCGGATTCTTAACCACTGCGCCACCAGGGAAGTTCCTATATCAAGTCTTGATAAGGAAATGTGAGGGTCAATTGTTTCCGTGGACAACACATGAGCTGGGTGTTTTCTTAATACCATTCAGGTTCAAGAGTGCCAGGTTGAGACTCCACACTACACTTGAGTCAAGAGCCAAAGTTCAATTCTTCGGAAAATCTGGGCCTTCCTAGCTCTTGGAGTCCACAGTCAGATGCATGACAACTCAGGGTTAATTTAATCTTCTTTATCCTAACCATTGAGGTCCTGATGCATCTGCTTTAAAAGGAGCAAGGTGATGAATTTTCTCCGATATTCAAAGTTATAAAAATAAGGACTTCCCTGATGGTCCAGTGGCTAAGACTCCATGCTCCCAATGCAGGGGGCCCAGCTTTGATCCCTGGTCAGGGAACTAGATCCCACATGCCGCAACTAAGAGTCTGCATGCCGCAACTAAAGATCCCACACTTGGCAATGAGGATCCCGCATGCCGCAACAAAGACCCGGTGCAGCTAAATAAATAAATATATATTTTTTAAGTTATAAAAATAAAAATCTGAAAAGTCAAGATGGCTCTGATGCATTTGAATAAAAAATGAAACCTCTACAGTTGGTACTTTACATGGAGTTGGCCTTTCCATGAAAATATGAAAAGTTATCGTTGTTACCAGGAACTGCTTTGGGATCCTCAGACAATAGAATCAATTTATATATTCAATGGGAAAAATCTTCAGTGAATAATTCAAAATTATAACTGAACCCTCGAATTGAGTCACTTTATTTCTACAGCATCATCATAAACTATTAAATAAGAAATCTATAGCTCTGAGAATAAAACTAGGAGTTTCTCTAAAATCCTGTAATGCGATGGGATCCAAATATAAAGATATTTTGAATAAATAAGCTTTGTTCCAAAAATGCATGAAATCTTTTCATTGTGATTGTTTCCATGTGTCTATTTGAAAGCGTCACAGGTCAAGTCCAAGAGTGATAGAAAACAGTCTTTATTTTTTTAATGGCATGTTTGCATTAGATAGTCCTACATTAGTGTTATAGCTGATCTGGCTTGATTCTGGGCGTTATAACTTGGGAGTGCAGGCTGACATGGCCCCTCAAGAGGGAGTTGTTGCCAGTCGGGGGAAAGAGAAGCAGAGTATCCTCAAAGTTGCCAGATGATTAGAATAGGCAGTGAGACTTTAAAATGAAAGGGCAGGAAAATTTTCTTAGCTCCATCCCCATAAATTAAATCATAAAGTCTTGGCTTTCACCAATGTGCAACCATGTGGTTTTAAACAATGCCTTAACTTGGGTTTTCCTAAAAATAGACCCTGAGATGAGAACCAGGGGGCAGGTAGTTCGTTTGGGGGTAATCCCAGGAAGCAGACATGAGGAAGTGGGGAACGTGAGCCTGGGATGGGTGAGAAACAATAATCACCACCCTCATGTGTTTTTTTTTTTTTCAGAGTGCTTTGAAATCATTAGTTAAAGGCTAAAGGTTGATTTTAACTTCCCATGATTTGGAATTCTTATCTATCTTTTCTTCTAAAAATATTCCCATGCTGGGCCTGCTTTTCCTGTGTTTGTGTCCATATGTATGAGGGTTGCGCTCAAACTAAAAACATCCATTGACCCGGCCTCCCACCCCAGCCTCTCCCGGAGCATTTCTCTGGCTTGAAAGCCTATGATTCAAGGGCTATGGAAAGCTATGAAGATGTAGGTCTGTTTGGTAAATGTCAAGGAACCATTTAAAAACCCATCTGCATTATGCTCAAGGAGGAAAAGAGATATGGCGCTGCCCACTGGAGACCCAGAGGCAAGATGGGTGACACAGGCACGATCATTGATGCCTTTGGCAAGTATTTCTCAGGCTCTTCTGGTGTTCCTGCCTAGGATCAGTGCCTGCCAGGAGAAGCAGGTGTAAACAGCACAGTGACAACACAGGGTGGTATGTGCTATGTATCATCAAGGTGCATAGAAAGTGTGATGGGAACGTTGAAAAGAGAGCAATCAACTCTGTTTAGGGCAGTCCTAATGTCTTCGTAGTCTAGGAGATGTTGAAAGAAACAAATTTACCAGACTGAGACAGGTAGACACCCTCTTCCAGAAAGAGAAACAGCATTGCAAAAGCCCAGGGTCTAGAGTGAGAACCAGTGAAAGGAAAGAGAAAGGGAAGACAAGAGGAGGGAGCGAAGGTAAGAGCAGTGAAGGGAGATGAAGGCAACTTGTAAAGGAATTTGGACGTAATCTCCTAAACAATGAGGAGCCAGTGAAAAACTTTAAGCAAACAGGGTTGCATTATATAAGGTCACTCGAAGGTGACTGCAGGGTAGAGAGCAAAGGGGTGAGTTTGGATGCAGGGGAAGAGGTATTATGTTAGTTTCCTTTGCTGCTGTAACAAATTATCACAAACTTAGTGGCTTAAAACACAAATTCATTCTCTTAGAGTTCTGGAGGTCAGAAATCCAAAATGAATCCTAAGGGGTTAAAAAGCAAGGTATTGGCAGGGCTGGTTCCTTCTGCAGGCTCCAGGGGAGAATCTGTTTCCTTGTCTTCTCCAGCTTTTAGAGACCACCTGCCTTGCTTGGCTCCTGGCCCGCTTCCTCCACCTTCAAAGTGCATCACTCCAGCTTCTATATCTGTCATTCCATCTCCTCCTTCTTTGACCTTCTTGCTTCCCTTTTATTAGGACCCTTGTGACTACATCAGACCCAGTTGGATCATCCAGGATAATCTCTCCGTCTCAAAATCCTTAATTTAGTCACATCTGCAAAGTCCCTTTGGATATAAGGTAACGTTCACAGTTCCAGGGATTTGGACAGAACATCTCTTGGGGGCCATTATTCAGTCTACTACAGTGATAGTTTCCAAATGAGAGTCAAGTCACATGAACCCCTAAAATACATGGGAATATCCTAAAATAAGGGAGGTCTAGGAAGGAAGAATATAATGTTTCATTTTTTCTCTAATGCAGAATGAGAAACTTGTTACAAACAGAACAAATATACTCAAACAAAAGAAATTAGTATCTAGATGTTCTAGCTTTTTTCTCTTCTTTTCCAATGGTTTCTTTATATATATATATTGTGTGTGTGTGTGTGTGTGTGTGTGTGTGTGTTTTCATTATGTAAGTGCTGTGGCCTGCCCATAAGTCATGCAAAATGTAACATTGTTCTCTCTCTTGGGACTTTGATAGCAGCATCAAAGTTAGGTAATACTGTATTGAAAACACATTGATGTGTAGTTATTCAGGGAATATATCTTACCTCAACTATTTCCCTTTGAGGTCTTGGAGAGCACTAGTTGCTTTGATTCATATTTTTATCTCCCATGGAGTGGAACACACTTTCTACACTAGATGTTTGCTGTCTGCTGTCCCAGCATGGCTTCTTCCTTCCCTCATCTTTACAGTGCTAGATTTTCAAATCAATGTCCACCACACACACACACACACACACACACACACACACACACACACACACACACGCTTGTTGGTGTAGTCACCATTTTCCATTCCTTGGAGCACAGTCCATGGACCATTGGCCTAAGCTGTTCCCAGTGGAGTGAATGCTGGAATGGAAGAGCTCTCCTATTTGAGGATGTGAATCTAAAACTTCTATAGACACTTAGCCATCCTGAGGATAAAAGTAATACCTCTTTGGAGAGAAGCACACGAACCACTGAAAAAAATCAACCCTAAAGCCTGCTCTTCCTCTGGACATTCCAGTTAAATGAGCCAGTAAATCCTTTTGCTCATTAAGCTAATTTGAATTGGTTTTCTACTTTTGCAAGCTAACATTTCGTAACAGGAAGATATTTATTCCTTGGTGATTGAATGTGAATAAATAAATGAATAACAAGAAAAATACTTTCATTACAACATACTTCTTAATGCTGCTCAGAACATTTTTAGTGTTGATCTCATCAAAATATCTGCTTTCCTTCCCTGGGCATTGGCATAATTAGGAAAATATAGTCACATAATTTTAGAATTATATATATCAAATAGAGACGTGGTTTTCTAGGTACAGGGTTTAAGGGGCAGCAATTCTAATGAGATCGCTGAGAATTAGGGTCCTGGTCTTGGAGAAGTTTTTGCAAGGTAAGCACTTTGTTTTCCTTAGCTTATTGGAGTTTGGGGTTGTCTTTGGGGGACTCATGGAGATTATGAGGCTGACAAAGCCACTCCTGTTGCCTTTACTGGCTTAAAGATTGCTCCTCAGGGCTTCCCTGCTGGCGCAGTGGTTAAGAATCTGCCTTTCAATGTAGGGTACACGGGTTCCAGCCCTGGTCTGGGAAGATCCCACATACGGCGGAACAACTAAGCCAGTGCACCACAACTACTGAGCCTGCGCTCTAGAGCCCGTGAGTCACAACTACTGAAGCCCGTGAGCCACAACTACTGAAGCCCGCGTGCCTAGAGCCCGTGCTGAGCAACAAGAGAAGCCAGGGCAATGAGAAGCCCGTGCACCGCAAGGAAGAGTAGCCCCAGCTCGCCACAACTAGAGAAAGCCCGTGTGCAGCAATGAAGACCCAACGCAGCCAAAAATAATAAATAAATAAAATAAATAAATTTATTTTTTAAAAAAAGATTGCTCCTCACTCCTTTCCCAAAAATCATTTAGTGTAATTAAATATTAAATAAAGAAATGGTAAAATCAATTGTAGAACTGAAAAGCAATCCAGTCCCCAGGCTAATTATAATTATAATGTTTATAGGCAACTAAGGAAAAATATCTTAAATGAAGGAAAATGTAAGGGATAGAGTGTTTCACCCTCTTACATCACCAATTCAATTGAATTCTCTCCATTTCTATGAACACCCGTCTGGGGCAGAGAACTGAGAAGTTCTCTGCCTGGGGAGTCTTGAGGATCTCCCACCCCATCTGTAGCCCCAACCCAGCTGCCACCTCTAGCTACCTGCGAGTCCTCGGGCAGGGGGTCTTCACACATGAAAGCTCTCCTGCATTTGACAGGAAGAGTTTGAGAAAATTAGAAGACGGGGGGGGGGGTACTTCCCTGGTGGCGCAGTGGTTAAGAATCCGCCTGCCAATGCAGGGGACACGGGTTTGAGCCCTGGCCCAGGAAGATCCCACATGCCGCGTAGCAACTAAGCCCATGCGCCACAACTACTGAGCCCACGTGCCACAACTACTGCAGGCCATGTGCCTAGAGCCTGTGCTCCGCAACAAAGAGTAGCCCCCGTTTGCTGCAACTAGAGAAAGCCCACGCACAGCAACGAAGACCCAATGCAACCAAAAAATAAATAAATAAATAAATTTATTAAAAAAAAAAAAAAGAAGACAAGGGGGTGGAAAGAGGAAGTAGGTATGGCATTGTTATTATTATTATTGACAACAGTTGCAACGACATGGGGCTTGGAAATTGGATCTATGTTTACCCATTCACGCCAGGGTGGGTTCTCTGACAGTCCCAGAGTCCAGGAATCCTGGGGAAAATACTGGAATGCAGCAATGGGTAGCTTTCTGATGTAGAAAGCCAGCAGTGGCTGCACTTGCCTATATTCCCTGAGGAGAAAGAAGCTGATGTTAGAGGTGGGAGGAGCCTGGGGTGGCACACGGATCCGGGGTGGGTGGAGCCATTAGAGGAAGTGGGAGGGGCTCCAGTGCCCCACCCACTTCTCCAAGCATGACAGAGGGAGCTATTGTCTTGGAGCTGCACCAGGGTGCGAGCAGCCCCACGTGTGATGTGCCTTGGACGTGACCAGTGTTCGAGAACAATCTGACGTACATTAGGGCGTATAAGTAGATAACTGACACGTCTGGGAGCAGAGAGAGAGGTCAACTGAGGAAAAGGTTATTTATTCGCTTTCTACCTGCTGCTATTATCTAGGGTCAAGTTCAGAGTTAAAGCAGGTGAGCCATCTGGCAGGAAGAGATACGTTGCAGGGAAGGGACGAAGCTAACCAGTGAGTGCCGTGCGTCCAGTTCTAATCATCCGCCTGCCTCCTACACGATGTCTGCCGTCTCTCCTCCTTCCAGGGCTTGAAAGAGACAGGAGGGCTCCATCCGGGTTGCCGGCCTGCCCTGCCCCTGAGCCTCCTTCGTAGTTCCCCTAGTCTGCTCCCAATTTCCAGAAGGAAAATAATGCAGACCAGTTGGAAAGGAAAGGGAATTTTGGCTAAAATGTGGCAGCTCTTCCGTAAAATGTCCCCCTCATAGTTAAAGAAAATGGTTGTTGGGCTCTAGAAAATGTCACAGAATGTGAAAAGGAGAGGCTCTGAGTTTATAGGTGTTCAAATTGAAGCTGGAGTTGACCACAAAATGTGTTTAGTCCCAACCCTTTTTATTTTTTTTCTGGCTGTGCCCTGCGGCATGCAGGATCTTAGTTTCCAGATCAGGAATCGATCCCGTGTCCCCTGCAAATGGAAGCTCAGAGTCTTAACCACCAGACCACCAGGGAAGTCCGGCAGCCCTTCTTTTTATTTGGGAAGAAACAGAGAGCTAGGAAGGTTAAAGGTTGTGCCCATGGTCATCTAGTCCCCCTCTCAAGTAGACATCTTTAAGTGGATCTGTCAAGCATATAAGCTAATGACCTCCCTCCACCTTCTCTGGGAATTTTACTTAATACAGGTAAATCCCTAATAGCCACGTGGGTGCTCTACGAACTCAGCCCACCTGCTGTAACTGATCAGATCAGGGGTGTATACCCAGCTGTGTCCGTCATTCACCTTTCAATATTTGAAACCACAAAAAAAGAAATAAGAAAAATAATTGAAACCATTAGTGGTTCAAAACTCTTTATGTGGCTGGAAGTATAGCTTGTAGATTCAGGAAATATAACACATATATGTTAATGAGCCATATTCCCCTGTCATGTACCTGTGCACAAAGGAGCAAAGAAACAGGTCAGCAGAGTGAAGCAATTGTGCAGAAAATGGCAGAAAAATGTGAACAGAGTGTGAACCCTAGGGCCTTCTAGTTCCTTTTCTCAGTCACTCACTGAGCTTAGCTGCATTCCTGCTCTTGGGTTCCGTGACATGTCCCTGCCAACCCCACCCCTTTTCTCCTTGTGTTAGTTCAACTTGCTTCTATAACTTGCAACCAAAGAATGCTAATATCCTCTCACAGTAAGTGTGAGTAGGCGTGGGAGCCAGCATGACTCTCTCTGCTTGCACTCCGGGCCATCAAGCAGGGAGCCTACCTTATCCTTCCTTTTCCCACTGGACGCTGAGGAAACACTGGCAATAGGACCACTGGGAACTGCTTTTCCGAACCCAGAAGGATGTAGCATGGAAGGGATGCTGCTAAGAGCATCAAGATGCCCACATGATAGGTATGCATATAAAAAGGGAGGAGATCACAGCTGAGCTGTCTGACCATCTGAATTACTGCCCCAAATCCTCCTTGGGACAGCCCAGCTGTGGCTTTCTCCTTTTCTCTGTCTGAGATCCAGTCATGACTACTTGCTGTCACAGTCTCTGTATGTTGTTGGATCAGTCCTTATGGCCATTTCTGCAAGCCTAGCTGAGTCTGGGTCTCCTCCTTGGGAGCAAATATTCTCTAACTGCAGTTCCTCTGCTGTCCTCTCACAGCCAGGATTACAGACCTCTAGTCCCTGGTTCTACATTTCTTGGGACAGTCATCTGCTTTCTTTTGCGTGGGCCTAATCCCCAGGGTATCCCCACCCTCCCCTGTCTTAGGTTGGGTTCCTCAGGAATAGAACCTGGGAAAAGCATTTGTGCAAGTAGTTTATCTCAAGGAGTGCTGGCAGGGAAATGGGAGGTGACAGAGGGAAGGGAAGGCAGCTAGCTGATCAAGTGTGTATTAGAGGGCAGGTTACCACTCTGGGCAACTGGGGTGCAATCCTGTCTTGGGGACTTGGGGAGACAGTGAGAAAATGTCTCAGAGTTTCTCACCCTAAGGCACAAGGAAGCTAAAGTCTATCTTCCAATTCCCAAGCAACATTGATGCCAAAATCTCAGCTTCTCTGTACACCGGAGCCGAATTGAATCTCTGAGACAGAGTTTTGGGTGAAGTAGAAAAGAATAGCTTTATTGCTTTGCCAGGCAAGGGGGGCCACAGCGGCTAATGAACTCAAAACCGTGTCTCCCAACTTGGAGAAGTTAGTGAGGAGTTTTATAGTAATGGTTCAAAGAGGGCGTGATCAGCTGGTGGACATTCTTCAGATGGGTTCGTGGTGAGGTAAGTAGGAGTCAGCGTCATCAACCTTCAGGTTCCAACAGGTCTGGGGTCTACATGCTTGTGGGCAGAATACCATTGTTAATCATTAACTTCTCTCACCTGGAGGGGTTTTCAGTATCTGCAAAACAGCTCAAAGATATTGATGGGGAACGAGGACCTTGTCCCAAGGCTGCACTATTGCTTCTCTTGACTGTTTGTTTCTCCCTGGTCTCGCATCCCCTCCCTTCCCTAATTAGCAACTGCTTGAATCTGCCCGTTGGAACTCAGGGAAGTCATGGAGGCTGAAAGAAGCCTATTTCCTGTAATCAAAGGATTTGTGCCCAGGAGCCCCACAGGGCTGCCCGGTATCAGCATTAACTGATGGCTGTTCCTGGAAGATAAACTTGCCAATACCGCCACCTGATCCCACGCTGGGACCGAGAACAAGCCAGGAGGCAGGGATGTAGGTCCTTGCAGTAGGACACCTTCCACACATGTCCCCTGGTGAGGTGCCAGGGGACATGGGCAGAGCACAGTAGTGTCCACTACGGTCCACTTGTCCCAACTGCACCTAGGCTTTGGTACATGATTACGCAAGCAACGCATTGTCCAACATGAACTAAAGTCTAAGACAAATCATTCAGGTATGAGGACCCTAGAGCCCTGCATCCAGCAGAGACAAGCTCTAGAACTTGAACCTCATGCCAATGATCATCCCCACTCAGCTTTAACTGCCAGGGAGCAGAATTAAATCCTTTGAACACTGGAGATGTTATTTTGTGGAGTTAGTCACATATGTATAAAGTCGATGGTGTTTGTTTTTAAGGAAAAGCCTTATTCCCAAGGCTGTTCCAGGTTTTTATCAAGTCTTTCTTTCCCTCTTTTCTTCCATGAATGTAAATGCAGGATCAAGGAATGCCACAGGACAGAGATTTTGTTCCTTTGCTAAGTCATATCACAGTCGAAAGAGCATGGACTTTGGAACCAATCAAGCTAGTTCTATTTCTGCTTTTGTGTCTTAAAAAATCCTTCCCAACCCTGAAGTCAGGACGATATACTTCAATATATTTTCTAAAGGCTTTATAGCCTTTCACATTTAAATATTTAATCCAATTAGAATTGATTTTCATATATGGATTTGCTTTTTTTGTCCATATAGATAACCCAATTGTCCAAGAAATGTTAAGGGAACCACTGACCGAAACTGCCCTCCCTGGCCAGACAAGATGGTAGCCACTTGCATGAGTTATCTTACAACAGGAGGTCCTGGTAAGGAACGAGGAACTAACAAGCTACCACCAACCAGAAGAATTCGGGAAAGGTCAAAAGGAGAGAGGAGACGCCAGCCCATGTGTCTGACCAATCACCCAGAATCCTTCTCGCTGGAATCCATCTTGTCTGAGTGATGCACGTGCCACTAGGAAGGACCCTAAGTCAGAGTGATTGGCCAGGGACAAACTGGAAAATAACCCAATTACCATAAAACCCCAGACCGCCAGCCACATGGCAGAGCAGTTCTCCTGGGTTCCCTTATCCTGCTGCTCTCCGCCCAGGGGACCACTTCCCGATAAAGTCTCTTGCTTTGTCAGCACGTGTGTCTCCTTGGACAATTCATTTCTGATTGTTAAACAAGAGCCCACTCTCAGGCCCTGGAAGGGATTCCCCTTCTTGCAACAGAAATATTTATTGAAAAGACCATCAGTTCTCCAATGGATCACAGTATCACCTTTTCATATATCAAGTGCCCATATGAGTGTAAGTTTGTTCCAGGCTCTATTCTGTTCCATGTGTCTATTTGTCCATCCCTGGAGCAACACCACACTGTCTTAATCAGTATGGCTTACAAGTTTTTTTTTATTTACTTCTTTATATTTTAGGCCGCACCATGCGCACGCGGGACCTTAGTTCCCTGACCAGGGATAGAAGCCACACCCACTGCAATGGAAGTGCAGAGTCTTAACCACTGGACTGCCAGGGAAGTCCTGGCTTACAAGTTTTTATATCTGGTAGAATAGATTCTCCTACCTAATTTTTCTTGTAGACTGCCTCACCAATTCTTGGCCCTTTGTATTTCAGTATAAACTATAGAATCAGCTTGTCAAAGTAATTGATGGAATTTTGATTGGGATTGCTGAATCTATAAATCAATTTGGGGAGAATTAACATACATATAGGATGCTTCCTTCCATTTATATAAAGTTAAAAGCTTGGAAAAACTAATCTAAGTGTTTAGAGATTGATAAATTTAAAATATAACAAGGAATCAATAACACAAAAGTCAGTGGAGTGGTTACCTCCAGGAGGAAAGTAAAGGACCATGATTTTGAAGGGATACACAAGGAGCCTTTGTTTTATTTCTTGACCTGATGGTAGTTATATGGGTGTCTGCCTTATAATTATTTATGAAAATGTGTATTTATGATTTGTTTAATTTTTGTCATATAGTTCATAATAAAATATTTTCAAAATTCTAACTCTGCCTTCTTACTAGTTATTACATTAATTTTTGTTACGATAGTCTCTCTCGGAGCCCCAGTTTTCCCATTTGTAAACTGGAGCTCATACCTACATCACAGATTTATCTCTTCTTACAACATTGTAAACAGCACATAATACTGTGCTTAGCACATGCTAGATCATCAGAAAAATGCTGATTTCCTCTCCCCACCCAGGCAATCCCTACTCAAATCAGCCAGAGATGAAAGGACAACCTCTAGGACGATTATGTATTCGGGAGTCCTCTGCATGCGGCTTTGGACTTGCACTCTGTCCTGTACTAAAGGAATGTTGACTGGACAGTGAGGTTATCTCCTGCTCTTTCTGGAAATCATGACATCTGTCAGTTTCATCACTTTAGGTGTAGGGCAAAGTGAAGTTTGTTCAATAATGCTTATCTCTAAACCAGCCTTCTGCAGAGTCACCAATTGGCAATGGGCTTTCTCTCCACCCCTTTCACTCTGTCCTTGGCTCTAGAGAAAGTGAACCTGTAGCCTTTGACCCCTACTGGTAAGCACTGTCAGATTGCAAATGGTGGTGGAGTTTTTAAAATAATTCATGCTTAATTGAAATCCCTTTAAAATAATGCCATGGGTGGTAGGGAGAGCACTGTGTGATTGATATCTATATCTACATCTATATCTATATATAGATGTAGATATATATATCCTTTGCAGCTGTTACAAGCTAGGCACCAAATTTAGTCCCTTAATAACAAAAATTAAAACAATAATGGTTAAGATATTTTGAGTGATTGCAAAATATGCAATCACTTTGTTTGCACTTCAGGTGTATTATTTTATTTAATCTTCTCATGATAATAAGTATAATTTTTATCCCTCACTTTACAGATTAGTAAACTGGGTCTTAGAGAAGTTATGACTTGCCCAGTGTCTCACAACTAGTAAATTGTGGAGACCTTAGCTGTGTATCTAAATTTGTGGAACGGCAAGCTAAGAACTGAAGTGGTGGATATACACACGTTCTCAGGCACACAAACTGGCTCATATGCCATGTCTTCTATATATTTCTGCAATGAGTGTCTACCACAAAAATGGTGTGTTCTCCAACCTGTGACATTCTCCATGACTGGTGGACACGTATCAGAGCACTAACAAATAACCACGACGAGTCTCCTGCTCAGACTGTCTCAGTGAGCATTAATTTATCATGATAGAAATGAGGTGATGGAGGAATAAAAGCACACACCTTATAACCCCACTTATCACAAGTGCATTTTATAGCCAAAATGTTCCACATCTGAAGGAAATAAAATTTTCAACTGCACACAAAATTGGCTGCTGGTTGGGCCTCAGAGAAAGTAATTGTCTGTGGTCGAAAGAAATACCTGATCCAAGACACATAAGATCCACTGCTGCAAAATTTGGAATTGGAACAAAGAGTGTCTTAAGTCTCTTTGTTTAGCCAGAAATATAACACATAAACTCGGGGGCTGTGAGGGATCAATATTCCCTGTGCCCAAAGAAGCAGAGAAATCAGTCCACCAGAGAAAGAGCAGTGAAACATGGTACAGAAAGAAACAGAAAAACAAGGTTAAGAGAAAGAGCTCTGAGGGCTTGGTGTGTCCGCATTCCAGGCCCCTGGAGCTCCCTGCACACCTGTCCTGGAAGTCCCTGAAATGTCATGTATCCTTTTCATTCATGTCCATATGGGTTGGTTGGTTGGTTTTTGTCTTAAAGTCGTTTGAGTGTGAAAGAGGGGTGTAAAAGGAAAGGTTCCCCCCTTTCCCTACAGTGAAGCTTCGAGAATTTTCATTTGCCAATCCTTCTAGCAGAGCTTCCTAGCTTCCCTCAGTGTCTGTCCCTATTACGGCGGCTCTTCATGCTCTACCCAAGACTTCCGTTTCAAGTTCCACCCTTGCACTTTGGAGGTTGCTTAATAACAGGTCTCACCAGCACTGCCGTGTGCCCCTAATCAAGGACTTACCATATGGTGCCCATTTTTACAATAAACAGGATAGACATCAGAACCTGCCCCTTTTAAAAACAACCAAAAAAGTACAGTCCTCTCAGTCACTAGAGGTGGCATGACGTGGCCACAAGCTATCATCCAAAAAAGAACTAGAGGGCTCAAGAGTGCCCCTGGACATAAAGAAAGGGTGGAGAATGAAGGGAATGTAGACCAGATACACACTGGAATCGCCTGGGGAATTTAAAAAAATCATGACACCACGATCCCACCTCCAAGAGATTTTAATGAAATTGGTTTGGGGCCCTAGCACCAGGACTTAAAAAACTCCCCATCATCCCAAGGAGTTCTAATGAGCAGCCAAGGCTGATAACCACTGATGTAGATGAGAAACATAATTGATAAGAAGTTGGGCAGATTTTAGGAAAAGACAAAGGTGAAGAGAACTACGTTGACTAAACTTTTTATCCCAGGGATCCCCAACTCCCCGGCCTACTGCTCTGACCTGTTAGGAAGCGGGCTGCACAGCAGGAGGTGAGCGGCAGGCGAGTGAACGAGAGCTTCTTCTGTATTTACAGCCGCTCCCCATCGCTCGCATTAGCGCCTGAGCTCCGCCTCCTGTCAGCATTATGGTGAGTTGTATAATTATTTTATTATATATTACAATGTAATAATAATAGAAATAAAGCGCACAATAAATGTAATGCGCTTGAATCACCCCAAAATGATCCCCCCCCCAAATCCGTGGAAAAATTGTCTTCCACGAAACCGGTCCCTGGTGCCAAAATGGTTGGGGATCGCTGTTTTATCCTCCAAGGCACCTCATTTTAAGTAATGACCATCTATTGAGCACCCACTGTGTGCCAGGAACTGTATCTTACATTCATTATCAGCATTCCTCATAGTGACCCTGGAGTTTTTCAGCTGAGGAAGCTGAAAGTCAGGTGAAGAAACTCCACTAAGGACAAACAACTCCTAAGTTGCAGAGTTTGTGTCTTTCCTTTACACCAGTTGTTCTGACTTTAGTGTGCGTCAGGGCCACTAGCGCGCTTGCTAGCCACACCCTATCACACAGGTATGAAATGAAATAGGATTAGATGGGCTCGTGTCTTTCTCCCAAACTCCCCAGGTTAGTCTGATACACATGGTTCACAGGCAGATTTTGAGAAAGAGTTTCCCAACTATACTGTTTCCTCTAGCACAGGGCTCCCAACATAGTAGATTCTCAAGAAAAATTTAACAGAGGAAGGGAAGAAGGAAGGAAAGAAGGAGGGAGGGAGGAAGGATAGACTTGGGGTATAATAATAATTGAGTAATAATCATTAATTGAGTAACTGAGTAATAACTATGATGACTTTGAGACAATAGCCAAAAGACATATTAAGGGATATGTCTATGGGGCTTGTTTGTTAGCCTTTCTTCCTTTTTTGATGTCAAAGAGCTACAGTGAGAAACCCTGAAGATGGGGGTTTAGAGGCAAAGTAAGGCCAAGCCAGCGGTGGGAAGGAGACGGGGTGGGTATGTTCTTCTGCAGAGCCACCAAGTGGCCCAGAGAACAACAGAGGCATACAGTTCCAAAGACGGGGCTCTTGAGTACAAAGGTGCTTTCTTGTTCACACACCTATTCTATTTAACTTGGTTTTGACATCCATGAAGGAAAACATCCATTCACACACGTAAAATTGCAGAGGGTCAAGCCTGCAATTCCAGCTGGCATTTCAACTCTGCTTAACGGATGGTACTGTCCAGCAAGAAGGATTCCATACTTAAAGAAAAGGTCGTAGGCAAAGTGGCAAGGACAAAATAGATTGGGGATTAAATGACTCTTCCTGCACAAGCAGGAGAAAATCACTCTTAAGTTATATATCATTGCCCAAAAAATCTCTGTATAGAAAAAGTAATAATTACCAGGCCCCAGCAGCACATAATATTTTATCTAACCACATTTGTGGCCAATAAAGGAATCCAGACAGTCCTTCAGAGTCTTTTCACTGCCAAGGGCAGAACTATGTTGTAATATTGACAGAAGGCCAAGCCACATCTCTTCCTGCCTCACCCTCCTCCCCAATTCTCTACCACCACCATCAATTGCCCGTCAAATCCAGTGACAACAGCGGAACAGCGACCCAAACATAGAACTTCAGTGAACATTTCCTCTTTCAACTAAACGTATTTGTGGGTTTCTGATGGACTTTAAGTATGTTTGTTGAATGAATAAACAAGTGAAATAATTAGTTAACCTGAAGACAGCCTGGGAATCAATGTAAACAAGGTTACATAGGACTTCCCTGGTGGCCCAGTGGTTAAGACTCCTCGCTTCCACTGCAGGGGGCACGGGTTCAATCCCTGGCCGGCGACGTTCCATATGCTGCGTGGTGTGGCCAAAAAGAGAAACAAAAACAAACAAAAAACAAAGTTACATAGCAGGAAAAAGACAAATGTTTGACACAATTCAGAAATGCTATAGTAGTTGCTCAATAAATGAGTGTTACATGGCAGGGGGAAAAATTACTCTTTGAGACACTGACCCAGGTGAAGCACATTTATTAAAAACCCCAGGGCTGTGTTTCAAAAATGTGCCTAATACTAAGAAGCTTCTGGTGCTTTTATTAAAAATAAAACTTCCCCACGCTCCTGCTATGCATATTCAATTTCTGCAGATCTACTGCAAAGTCTGGAAATCTGTATTTGCAAAGTTCCTAAATACCCTAGGGCCAAGGTGTTAAGGTCATTTGCTATTTTTCTTCAATTTAGTGGAGTTTGACATATTCATTCATTCAGCAAACATTTACTGAGTGTCTACTGTATACCAGGCATGAAGTTAGGCACAGGTAATACAGCAAGACCAAGAAACACAAGGTCCCTGCCCTTATGGGGCTTACCCTAAGGGAGATTTGAAACACATTCAATGGAATGAGATAAAAACTGAAGAGTATTTTGAGACCAACACACCTTTATTAAATCCCTGGTCTGGTGGATAAGAAAAGGGAGAGGACAAACAAAAAGAAATCTCTTGAAAAAGGATTAAAATTCAGAGTTTAGGAAGATGCTAGAATGTGCGCAAATGCCTATTTTCTTATCCTCACTGGCATCCAGGGTGGTGGGACCTGAGAAGGGAAGCATTCCTGTTGATTCCTTGGGGTCACTTCAGTGACCAGAAGTAACCATGGGGCCAGAGCTAATGTTCCTGCCTGAGATCCATACCAGGAACCTGTTCCTCTCTATGGCCTCTGGGACTTGACTTAAAGAGTTTCCAGAAAATAAATGTTGTAATTACTGCAACAGATGAGTGAAGCTTTCATTGTTCTCTGAAGAGCATTTGCTGTGAAGGTCTCCTCAGGGAAGTGGTGGAGAGTCTGGGGCCATGCATGCTTCCATCTTTATCACCAGTAAACAGTAAATGGGTTCCAGGGCTAAGTACCAAAATGTACCAGTTTTGAAGTTAGGAAGAATGAACTGGAATCCTGCTTCTCCACTTATTTTTTGTGTGAGTCAAGGTAAATCCTTGAGCCTATTTTCTCATCCCTCAGGGTCCTCATGAGCATTATATGACAAAAAAACATGGAATCCTTGGCAGAATTACTGGGCCATAGTAGGCGATCAATAAATCATTTCAATTATTATTTTCATAGATGTGCAAAAAAAAGGGATAGCAAAGATGTATGTGTCGATGGATACCAGTTTTTCTGGCTGTCATCTTGACAAGTTCCCTACCTATGGAAACTTTGAGTTTCCACACCCATCTTCCAGATTTTCTCTATAGAAGATGTGCATTAAAAGCTTTTCTAATTCAAAGAGTGTAAGGGTAGGATCTCGTGGATTTAACACCATTAAAAGAGGATCCCCAGCAAAGATCTAGCTGAAGACTTGTTTCCAGGGTCTCCACTTTTATTCCTGACAAGTGAGAATTGTTTCCTGTATGCTAATTTTGACTACGGGTGTTAAGGATTAAAGCATTAACAGTCTTGATTTTTAACTAAGGAGAGACTAGAAAGAGGGTGTAGAGTGTTGGATTATAGGACTTAAACCGTGGGTGAAAGAAACACCCAAGGAGTTGGGGACAGGATGAAAGCAACAGAGGCTTGGGGTCCTATTGGAATGGGAGTCCCAAAGGAAGACAAGGAAGAAAAGAGTTCTCAAAAAGAGGACAGAACACCTCATTTATAACCTTGGGTACTGACTTCCCTGGTGGTGCAGTGGTTAAGAATCCACCTGCCAATGCAGGGGACAGGGGTTCGATCCCTGGTCCAGGGACACATGCCGTGAAGCAACTAAGCCCGTGCACCACAACTACTGAGCCTGCACTCTAGAGCCCACGCCTGCACTCTAGTGCCCATGAGCCACAACTACTGAGCCCACGTGCCACAACTACTGAAGTCCGCGTGCCTAGAGCCCGTGCTCTGCAACAAGAGAAGCCGCTGCAGTGAGAAGCCTCTGCACACTGCAACGAAGAGTAGCCCCCGCTCGCCGCAACTAAAGAAAGCCTGCATGCAGCAACGAAGACACAATGCAGCCAAAAATAAATAAATAAATAAATAAATTTATAAAAAAAAAAAAACCTTGGGTACTTTGAGTATTGCCTGGTGTTAGGAGGATTGAAATGGAAGTAGTCTCCAGCTTCAGAGGTGATATTAGGCCTCTAACCAATTCGTGAACTTGCCTGGTCCACGTGCCTGCTTGTGAGCTGCCTCCAGCAAGTCCGGGGGCACTTAAGATAAACAAGGGATGCTGAATTAGGCGGTTGGGATTGACACGTATACACTAATGTGTATAAAATTGATGACTAATAAGAACCTGCAATATAAACAAACAAACAAACAAAACAACTAATACTAAACTTTCTTTGGGTTATTTGTATGGAAATATGTTAATATAAATGTTTCAGACATTACATGAAATTTCTAAAAATCTTATATGTTCTGGTATAATGTTATAAGTCATAATTCTAGTTATTACTTTAAAATGTATATCTCAGAAATAACTAAAAAAAACAAAAAAAAGATAAAGAAGGGAGTGGATTGTGGAATTTCTTGAGCCTCGGGCCAATTCCCGAGGGTCTAGAAATTCTTATGATACACAAAATGAGATAAACAGAATTGTTGAAGAAACCCAGAGCTGCATGTTCACACACAAACTGATGATATCTGTTAGCAGCCTGGTATTATAAGCGGACTCCCCTGAACTGCAGTTTGAAGTCTCACCCGCGGAGTGGACGCACTGCCCAGGACCTTTCCCAATCAGGACTCCAGATTGCTGTTTTCAGGACTTCCCAGCGTGCTTCAAGTATGGATGTAGGTGTCGGCCCAATTTGGTGATGTACATGCTTTTACTTTTCTTTCCCTTTTCATTTCTATTTCTTTCTTTTTAATGGTTTTCTATTAAAGTTAGGTTGAAATTGTCTATTTGTGTGACGAGTGGTGTCTTTTTGGTAACGAATCCTTCGAACCTAAGACGAAAGTAAAACTTCGGCAAAACACCTGGTTCTCAGCCTGGCACTGAACCACACCAGGTCATTTATTCACTGGTTCGTTCATTCATTCATTCAGCAGGTATTTAGTACGGACCTAATATGCAGTTGTTCATCACAGCAGGTACATAGTAAATTCCTGGATGGGATTAACAGCTGCTCCATGTAATGACCAACTTTGGGCATGTGGCTTTATCTCTGTGCCTGAATTTGCTAATCAGTAAAATGAGTCTAATAGTAATTCTTACCTCATAGATACATGATAAGGATTAAATTCATACATGTAAAGCACAGAAGAGTGCCTAGAAGATGGTAAATCCCCAATAAATATTAGCGGCTGCTTATTTTTTTTTTTTAATTTTATTTGTTTGGCTGAGTCAGGTCTTAGTTGTGGCACGCAGGATTTTTTGTTGCAGTGCACGGGCTTCTCTCTAGTTGTTGTGTGCAGGCTCAGTAGTTGCAGTGCATGGGCTTAGTTGCCCCGTGGCACGTGGGATCTTAGTTCCCCGACCAGGGATCAAACCCGTGCCCCCTGCATTGGAAGGTGGATTCTTAACCACTGGACCACCGGGGAAGTTCCCGGATGCTTATAGAAAATCATTTGGGTGTCAAACTAAGAGTGCTATTTTTATTTATTTATTTATTTATTTATTTTGCGGTACGCGGACCTCTCAACGTTGTGGCCTCTCCCGCTGCGGAGCACAGGCTCCGGACGCGCAGGCTCAGCGGCCATGGCTCACGGGCCCAGCCGCTCCGCGGCATGTGGGATCCTCCCGGATCGGGGCAGGAACCCGTGTCCCCTGCATCGGCAGGCGGACTCTCAACCACTGCGCCACCAGGGAAGCCCAGAGTGCTATTTTTAGGTTATCAATTCTTTCCATCCCCTGATCCTCCCCGCCCCCAGACACACTTCAGATCCTAAGAATTAGTCAGCTCAGCTTTCCCAGACTTGAAATTTTCAGAGCTTTTTCTTTTCCTTCCTTTATATACCTCGCATAAGATTCTTCTGCTTCACCTCATTCGCATCCCTTTCCCTCATTTTAGCAACTCTAGAATACCTGCTTTTGTTCAGAGTATTCATTTTACTCTCACACTTCTTGCTCTCTCTAATGAGTCTTTGCTTCTCCAACGCCTATGACTGGAGACAGTTTAAAAGACCCAAACAGAAAGTGCTCAGTAAATTTATTTTTTTTCTTTTCCCTTCACTCTCATCATTTCTTCTAACGTGACTCTCTATTCTTGAGATCTATGATCCAAGTTAAAAATGACTGGTTCATCTTAAGGTGATTAATATCTTTAATTCATTCTTATGCCCCTAAACTGATGACTCTCACAGGACTCAACATAAGATTTACTTGTATTTGAGCTATGTCTACAATTTTCTTCAAATCCCCCTGTCTTCATTTGCCCACCATAGAGAATGGAAATCTCATCAAATTCCTGCCTACCCCACAAGGGTATTGTAAAGGTTGATGAGGCAATTTCCCAGCAGCTCTTTGCGTGCTGAGAGCACGTGATATTATTATTGTAAGATTATTGAGGACTTCAAATGCTTATAAAATAGCAGACATTCCCCTCGGGCTATTAGACAAGAATTCTTAATTTTAACTTTTCAGACTTTAGTAAATTCAGTTTCTTTCATCTTCAGAGTTTTGTTACACATTTTATTGATGTTTGGATGAGATGGAATTCTGAAAGTCTTATGTAAATTAGACTGTGTAAACACAAATACTTATATGTATTTACATATGTGCATAAGTACTTTTATTTCTATACCACTCCAATGATTTTACGTATAATACTAAAAAATCCTTCCGGGCATAACTTTCTGAAAGAATAAATATTAAAGGCTTGAGAAAGGAACATTTAACCATCACTACAGCCTCAATCTGATGCTTGATTTCCCCCTAGGATAACACTGGTAAATGTTATCTATGCTTAAGTCTCCCCATTGACAACTTTGTCATTCTAGAAACTTCCCAACATGTGTAGAATTCCTCCTTTTGCCAGGGAAGGGCTGTTTCATGTATCCTCTCCCTTGAAATCTCCTGCTCTTCCTCCATCCTCATCCAGTGGGCAATCTTGTTTCCTGCTTTGCTGAGGAAATGGAAGCAATCAGAAGAGAGCTTCCACAATCTCTCTTCACCACACATTCTGCCTTCTCTCTGACTCCTATAGATGGATGGACTGTCCGTGCTTCTGGCTAAGGCCATCCTCTCTCACCTACTTGTGGACACGTCACCGCCATTCTCCTCTCTGTCATTTGTATCATCCATTTTTCTCTCCCTACTGAATTATTACCATCAGCATACAAGTATATTGTGAATTTGCCCATCTGAAAATAACTTTTTAAACCTCACGTGTCCCTTCAGTCAATACTCATTTCTCTCCACCCCTTTCTGGCAAAAGTCTTGGAAAGGATTGCATGTGTCCGCTGGTCCAACCTCTCTCCTGCCATTCCATCACAGATGCCCCGCCACGCCTCCCATGCCGCTCTTCTCCAGGTCACCAGGGTCCTCCACGTTGCTAAACCTGCCGACCTTTTCTCAGTCCTCATCTCACTGGACCTAGCGGGGACATTTGACCCAGTGGATCACTCTCTCCTCCTTGAAATACTTTCTTCACTTGGCTTCCAGGATGTTCCCCTTGCCCTGTTTTCCTCCCTCTTTTCCAGCTGCTCATTTTCAGCCCTGCTTTGGGTCTGCCTTTGACATGCATCACTTCTAGCCCCACCTTCGCTGCCCCAGCCTTGTCTGAGCCACTATCATCTCACTTAGGTTATTGCAACTCATCACAACTGGTCTCCTTTCAACTGCCCTTGTGAGATCTTCTCACCACAGCAGCCAAACTAATCCTGTTAAAATAGGTCAAGCTAGGGGACTTCCCTGGTGGCCCAGTGGTTAAGAATCCACCTTCCAATGCAGGGGACGGGGGTTCGATCCCTGGTCGGGGAATTAAGATCCCACGTGCAGCTGGGCAATTAAGCCCGCGTGCGCCGGAACTAAGACCCAACGCAGCCAAATAAATAAATAAATGAATATGAAAAATAATAATAATAAGACTCCAAGCTTTCGCTGCAGGGGGCACAGTTTCAATCCCTGGTCAGGGAACTAAGATCCCAAACGCCACGTAGCCAAAAAATAAATAAAAATTTTTTAAAAAAAAAAGATAAAAAGGCATGCATCTTTAAAAAAATAAATAAGTAAACTAAAATAGGTCAAATTAAGTCATTCTTCTGCTCAAAACGCTCCAATGTCCTCCCATTCCATCTGAGGTAAAAGCAAAGTCCTTGCTGCCCAGTGCAATGTGATCCTATGTTACCTTTCTAATCTCTTCTCTCTGGCTACTTTCCCTCTTGTTCACTCCACTCCAGCCATTCAGGCCTCCTTACCGAGCCCTTGAACCCACTATGCTCACTCTGTCCTCAGGGCCTTTCTCCTTGCTCTTTCTACTCTCCCCCCAGATTGCCTCATGGCTCCTCCCTCGATTCCTTCATTTCCTGACTCAAGAATTGCCCTCTCAGTAAGGCCTTCGTTGACCATCCTATCAAACATTGTAAGCACCCCTGCAAATTCATATTCCCCTCTTCTGCTTTATTTCTTCCTCAGCATTTCACATATCTAACCTATATTTCACTCATTTGTTTATTATCTGTCTTGCTCACTAGAATGTAAGCTCCATGCGGATAGGGAGGGTTTTTTTTGGTCTATTTTGTTTACTGTTTTATCCAGTGCCTAGAACGAATGTCTAGAAAATAATAAGCATTCAGTATAAATATTTGCTGAATAAATTATGAATGAAACAAATAGATAAATCAGTTTGTTGTAATTGGTAGGTGGTTAGGAAAATAAAATGCAAATCGTGGCATCAAAGCACCTCTTGGCTGAGGATTAGGCCGTCTCTGTGCCCTGTACGTTCAAGGTATTGATGAAGCACCTCGGCTGGGTGGTCCCCACTGCAACCCCGCAGCAGCCTGGGCTGACCCCAGTCTTCCCTGCAGAACTCAGCACACACTCAGAGAGGACAGCCTCTCCACCAGAAGGAGTTTGTCAAGCTTATGGCTGTTAACTCATCAACAGAGGTAAATAAGATTTTGCCCTTTTTCAATATTCTACTAGGTTATCAGGCTTCAGTCTTCTTGGCTCTTGTCTCTTAGTTTTGTTCCCAAATCCAACTGGTGAAGATTTCTATCCAGATTTAATTAAACTCTTAAGAAACTGGCTGTATTGTCATTTTCTGCTCTTAAGAGTTTGACTCTCAGTGTCAGCCTGAACATAAACATTTAAGTAAGATATCATTCATCATTCAACAAACATTTATAGAGCTACAAAGTCCCAAGCACAGTGTAATGGAGGCAAAAATAAATAAGGCCCAGTCCTTGCCCTTGAAGAGATCAAAGTCTAGAGGGACAGGAAGACGTAGAGACGAATTCAGCACGATGTTACAAGCCCAGTAATGGACAAAGGGTTATGGGAACACTGAGCAGAGAGCAATGAAGTTTGCAGGGAGAAATGAGCTCTGAAGGATGAGAAGGTGCTGCTGAAAAGGGAAAGTGCATTACAGTCAGAATCACTGCAGGAAAGCCTCCCCAAACACAATGATCCCTGCCTTACCCAACGTGACACAAAACAAAAACCACCTCCTGCTTGCCTTGAGCCTGAACAGTGCTCCACTTAAAAATAACATGATCTTTTACCAAATTGTAAATGTCAGTTGATCCATCCCCAGGAATTCCGCCCCCTCTGTGGCACTCATCTGACTGAATAAAGTACCACAGGATAAAGTAATCAGAGGGGCCTTGGTAGATTTCCCACCTTGGACTCAGACTATTAGAGCTGTGGCTTGAGAGATTAGCTTTGCCCAAACTTGATTCTTTCCATTGCTGAGGAAGCCAAGGCCCTGAGCGGGGACGGCCCTCCCCAAGTGTACCCGGTGAGTTAGGTCACCCCGTCTCTCAACAGGATCTAATCTGAACACATATCAAGTGAATGAATCAATTCTTGCAACTCATTTCCTGCATTTTCCAAACCAGTCTTACTGCTCTCCAGACCTGAAATAGGCAACATTGCTCTGACCTATTCCCCCACCACACACACTTGTCATTCAACTGCAAAGAGCCTGCATAGCCAAGTGAACCAGTGCCAGGAGGTCTGACGGACCATTCTCCCACATCTTCAGCTGTCCTTGGATCACCCCAAGCTTTTCCTTTAAAGAAGCTCCAGAATGGCTTTCCAGGGCTGTGAATCAAATTCTAAACATAGGTCTTTGTTGGAGTGTTAAAGCCTATAGCATCTTGGAGTTGAAGATTTTTTTTTCACATTCCTCAAGTATTCCTCATTGAACCAGATTCCCCAGAGTTTGTCCTGACCTTGAACAACAAAGTGGATGGAAAAAAATGACATGTCCTCTGCTCAGTGCTTTGTCCTCCCCGTTTGGTCCTAGCTCTACAGAATAAATATTCACAGCCGTGTGTAGACCAGCTTCATCTAAGTGACATTTGCCTCTTTCAGCTTCAGTTAAGAGGGAGTTATCTTAAAGTACAAAGGGAAATGAGGACAGAAAGCCCTTTTAGCAGCCAAATAATGAATCTTGTGCAGTCACTCAGGATACCTTGGTAGAAGGGCGGTCCCGCAGTTCCCAAGTCTGGACCAACGAGTCATCTCTACTTTGTTACCTCTACTATTCCCCTCCCCGCTGCCTGCTTACAGCTGGACTCCAGCTGCCTTTCCTGCTTCTGCCAACCACCATTTAAATAATCCGATTACACATCATTTTCCACAATCTAATGTATTTCATTTCTGTCAGTCTCTATACAGCTGCCTGAGCTCAAGGAGCATCGCAGATCAGTTGAGATCAGGGCAGCTGAGCTACAGAGCTCCGAGCATGGACACCTGGGCGTAAAGAACTGCTTGTAATCACTTAGGAGGGGGGCTGAGTCAGTGGCAGACCAAATGGCCTGTCAAGTACACAGAGTTTCCAACTCTTTGGTTTCTTTGAACCCATTGCAGGAAAAACAGCATCCTTGAGAAATTTCAGGCAGAAGAAACTACAAGAGCTTTGAACATGCATGGAGTAGGCAAAGAAGTTGCTTATATCTTTTGGTTTTCTCTTCTTAAGACCTGGGTTTAAAATACCCAACTTACAGAATTGTTTGAAGGATTTAAAAGTGCTGAACACAAGGCCAAGTAAGTAGTCACAATCTGACATGAATGACCATTCCCTTCCTCTGAAGCATACGTCAATCACGCATGTAGAGTCCTTAAATAATATCGGTTCCTCCTTAGCTAAGCCGTGGGGCTGGCCGAGCCTTTGGACCTAGACTAGGGGAAACAATAACAACACCTAGCGTTTGTTGAGAAGTTTACCTGTATGAACTCCTTTAATCTCCATATCCTTACTCTGATTCATTTTCCTTCATAAAACTTGTCTACCTGACATTAGATATTTATTAGTTGGGGTATGTCTCCCCTTCTGGAATATGATCTCCATAAGGATAAGATCTTTATGTTGTTTACTGTTATATCACCAGCATCTCGAAGAATACTTGACAGTTAGTAGTGTTCTTTAAATATTTGTTGAATAAATTTAATCCCCTAACAAGCTATGATATAGGTAATACAATTACCTCTTATCTCAGATAAGAACACTGAGGCACTGAATCAAGTAAGCTGCCCCAGGTCACACAGTAGGCTGCGGAGGCCAGATTAAAATACAGACTGACCCAAGCATCCCCACGCTGTGCGCTGTGCTCTACTGCCTCTGGGAAGAAAGGCTTCCTTTCAGCCCCTGCTGCTATGAATTAGACTCACACTTTTTTTTTTTAAATGAAGTAATTGTTCCCTTTGGAACTGGTGCTATTTATCAGCAGCAGCGGCACAGCTTTTACCCTCCCCCCACCACTTGAAGGAGGAATAGCATGGCAACCACTGCATCCAAAAACATATCTGGTCAGGGGCCACTGCCAGGTCCAGAGAACCAAACAGCCAGTGCAGCCCTGGGACCTCAGCTGAGGTGATGAAATACTGGCATCTCAGAAAGTCGACAGATGAGCCTGGCACAGTAGTTGGCCCAGTGGGGCTATAATCTGAACCACTGTACAAAGAAGACCTTTTGACAGCTGATTCATGATTTTCTAAAAACGAATCATCAGCTCTTCATAAACAATAAGGAAAAACATGCCTCCCATTGCTGACCTGAGTGAGGAGTGTCAGGCTCGCTTCTCTTGCAGCCTGTTGGAACTGTCAGGCCAAGATTGTCTCAGAGGACAAACCTTTAGGTATGTCTCCATCAACACAAAACCTTCAAAGAACAAGTGGCTTGAGGCAAAAGGGCTACAGTTGGGCAGTAATACTTTTTTTTTTTTTTTTTTTGCTGTACGCGGGCCTCTCACTGCTGTGGGCTCTCCCGCTGCGGAGCACAGGCTCCGGACGCGCAGGCTCAGCGGCCATGGCTCACGGGCCTAGCCGCTCCACGGCATGTGGGATTTTCCCGGACCGGGGCACGAACCCGTGTCCCCTGCATCGGCAGGCGGACTCTCAACCACTGCGCCACCAGGGAAGCCCGGGCAGTAATACTTTTGTCACAAGTAAACATGTCAAGAGAAGATTAGTGATAGAATTTTTTTTTTTATTCAGTGTGTCCTATTTTTTTTTTTGAATTTTTATTTATTTATTATTTTATTTATTTATTTTTGGCTGCACTGGGTCTTCGTTGCTGTGCACAGGCTTTCTCTAGTTGCGGCGAGCGGGGGCTACTCTTCATTGCGGTGTGCGGGCTTCTCATTACAGTGGCTTCTCTTGTTGTGGAGCACGGGCTCTAGGCACGCGGGCTTCAGTAGTTGTGGCACGCGAGTTCAGTAGTTGTGGCTCGCGGGCTCTAGAATGGAGCCTCAGTAGTGTGGCACACAGGCTTAGTTGCTGCGCAGCATGTGGGATCTTCCCGGACCAGGGCTCGAACCTGTGTCCCCTGAATTGGCAGGTGGATTCTTAACCACTGCTCCACCAGGGAAGCCCCTGGCCCTGAGTTTATAATAGATGAAGCTGAGCAATGAGTGAGGAGAGGTTTGTTATACTATTCATTCCTCTTTCACCTCTTTTGTGTCTAAAATTTCCATAATAAAAGTGAAAAGATAAGCAAATAATAAAACAACCTTTACAAAAGTTTTATCGAACTCCTCCTATTTGCATAGCACCATGCTATGTGCAGTTGAGTGTGGGGCATCAGGTTCTGCCTCGAGGAGCTTAAAGTCCTAATAGGGGAAATAAAGCAAGCTCTCAATGAACCCAAATCCCAAGTGGGCTTTAGTACCTCAAGAGAGACAGAAGGAAAGTCCGATGGGGTTCAAGCTCCAGATGCCTGGTTAGTACTGCGTTAATTGAAACAGTCTTGTTATGAAGATTTGAAATCCTATTCCAACCTAACTTATAGTGCCCATGACACTAGTGACAGAGAACAAACATCTGTTATCTTACGTGTCCTGGGATGTGGAGGGAAAGCAGAGAAACTAATTTTCTTCCTGGTCAGTCCACAGCTGTGCTGGAGCATACTATTTGAAAAGAAATGCAAAGATTTGGCTAGGGAATCAAGCTGGGGGTTGGAATGATGGACATAATGGGTATGGTCAGGAGTATGTCAGACGGAGATGATTTTACAGTGATTAGGTGATCCTAAAAATGTCCCTCAAATACGAGTTTGAGGCACTTTTCTCCTTTATTGAAATCATCTTGCCAAACAGGTAAAACTCAAGTCTACTGGCCAAAGGCTTCTACTATCCTGGACAGTGCTGGAGAAATCTTGCTGACTGGCTTGGGGATTTTTCTTTTTCATGGGCCAGGCCAATCCTGCCCCTTTTATGCTTTGTCCACCTGCAGACCAACCACGGTACAGGTGGACAAGTGTCCAGGGCTTATACCTAGCCTACCCTGACTGGAGATGATGTTCCCAAACTTTCAGCTCTACATCTACAGTTTCTTGACTTATAATCCAAGGTAACTAATTACCTCTATTATGGAATCTTCTACTAATTAAATAAGAATGCTCTCATTTCCCATTTTTCTAAGTTCTTAATAGGTCTCATTGTTGAAGCCATGAACCCCTTACATGAGCAGATGCCTCGATTCATTCTGCCCTCAAGCCTGAATTTAAAATGAAATGCCAAAGCCAAATTATAAAAAGAAAGTAAGGGGGCTTCCCTGGTGGCCCAGTGGTTAAGAATCCACCTGCCAATGCAGGGGACACAGGTTCGAGCCCTGGTCCGGGAAGATCCCACATGCTGTGCAGCAACTAAGCCCGTGCGCCACAACTACTGAAGCCTGTGCGCCTAGAGCCCGTGCTCCGCAGCAAGAGAAGCCACCGCAATGAGAAGCCCGTGCACCACCCCTGCTCGCCGCAACTAGAGAAAGCCGGCACACAGCAACAAAGACCCAACGCAGCCAAAAGTTAAGGGAAAAAAAAAGAAAGTAAGGTACGTACATATAATCTGGTACATATAATTCGTGTAGAATTAAACTAACATGCTTCCAAATAAAAATTGTATAAAACCATACTTTTCTAATTCCAGCTAAATGAAGGCTGTGTGAAATATCTGTAATTAGTAATCAGTGGAGCAATGGACGTGTACTTTGTAAACTTTAAAACAGTCTCCAGAAGTTATCTCCACTTAAGCTCCCAAACATAAATCAAGCTCCTATTATATGCTGAGTACTAGGCACATTTCTCAGAGGCAAATGATGAAGCTTAACTGATACAATATAGTAAGTACTACAACAGGTGAATATGAATATATAAGCAGAGCTATGGCGTGGAAAATTTTGTAAAGAAGTAAATAAGAAGCAGGATCAGACCCTGAACTCAAGCAATTTCCAATCTAGTTCATTCTTTTTTTATATAAATATTAAAAATTTCCTATTCCTTTGAGGTCAAATAAGGACACGTTCCTGGAACGTTCCATCGTGGTGAAGAGCAGAGGCTCTGGTCCATCACCTACTGTGCAACCTTTGGCAAGTGACTTGACCTCTGTGAGTTTCCTCCTCTACAAAATGGGCCAAATAGTACTCCCTCATAGTACTGTTGTGAGGGTGCAGTTAGGTGACATGAAGAATGCTGGGGACAAAGTGCACACAGTACGCTCTCGATAAATATTAGCTATATTTAATGCCTACCCTTCCCTGAACAACAAAGCTTTCCACAGTAAAAGAAAATCCTCTCAAGGACAAGAGTTAGGGATTTAATGGGTTAAAAGTCCTAGAGAATGGAGTGCTGTATTAAGGCTAGTGAATCAGCACTTTCGTTGTTTACTGGTCATCTGCTCAGAAACACTGATTAACATGTTCAGAGGAAGAGCTCAAAGACGAATTCCAATGACCAGGAAAACAACAAACCTCCTTGATAGACAGGCAATTTCCTTATTAAGGTTTTGCGTTAGTAATAAACAGGTTATGTGACATTTGGGGCATTGGGGGGAAGGGGGAGAGAAAGAAACGGCACGTGGTAGACCCCAAAGGCCCAGAGATACAGTAACCTGGGGCAGAGGACATCCAACCACGTGGACCCACATAGGACGAGCTTGTTGCAAAGACCTGCACAGGTTACTCAACCTCTGGATGCCTTGGAGAAGAGGGGCTTACGTGAAGTGGGAGCGTGACCTCTCATGAGGGGACACAGGTCCAAGCTGAGTGAGTTGAAGAACTAGCAGTTTGTCCTGGCCTTCCTTTGAGAGGTTATCAAAATATTTGACGGTTCTTCTATTTGATTGTTGCAGCAGTTTTATGTGGCATTGCCAGCGGCAGTGCAGCTCCTATCTTGAGATTTCTCTTACTTAGAAATGTTAAAGCCACCACCCTATAATTGACGGTGGCTGTTTATAAAATAATAATAATTGATATTGGAAAACCATAAGACAGCTTGAGAAACAAAGAGAAACCAAAGTTTCAGAAACATCTGGGTTATTCTACTTCCTGCTTTGAAGCATCATGTAGTTGGTACCTAGGGGGGAAAATGATGTAGTATTAGTATTATCATCCCTTTATAGACAAAAGATTTTAAGTATTAAAAGTATCTGTATATATGGGCTTCCCTGGTGGCACAGTGGTTGGGAGTCCGCCTGCCAATGCAGGGGACACGGGTTCGTGCCCCGATCTGGGAAGGTCCCACATGCCGCGAAGCGGCTGGGCCAGTGAGCCATGGCCGCTGAGCCTGCGCATCCGGAGCCTGTGCTCCACAATGGGAGAGGTCACGACAGTGAGAGTCCTGCGTACCACAAAAAAAAAAAAAAATAATAACTGTATAAATTGAAAATATTCTTAAACCCTCAGTGGCTTCTGTATCCTATTTATGATCACAAAAGCCTGAATAAGAGGTAGTTTCTAGCTCCTGGGTTCCTGGGAGATGTTTGAAAGCCACAGAGGATCAGACATATCAGCTCCTTCACAAAGGAGTCCTGGACTGCTAAGGTCACTTAACTCTGGGCCTCAAATCATGGCATTTAGCATTGGGAGACATCTCAGTAATCACTTCATCAGTTTTCTGCAGGGAAAAGTTCCTTCTTGGTAAAATGGCAAGTGTTCCTTTGAAGCACATGTAAAAACAAGAATTTGAGATAGGCCTAAGAACATAGTCATATAAATCTGAAGCAGCAGCAGGGTTACACCAAGGCCTGGCACATGGTAGGCACTCAATAAATGCTTCTTCCTATTTGATTATCAAGAGCCCCATCTGCTGGTCAAATGGAATTCATTTGCAGCCCTGCAGATAGGGATTAGAAAACCCACGTGTCAGAAAATTAGAAGAGGTGAAAGGAATATCAAAGGTGAAAGAGGCACTGGAGATCACCTGATCCAATCCATTTATTTTACAAATAAAGAAGCTTATTGTAATACTGGTGTATTCCTAACCAAAAGAAATGGAGAAAGTCAAATAATTTATCAAAATAGTTCACATAAAATATTGACTGTGAGACAGACAATGAATATGAAATTTTATAAGGTGAAAGTAATCCACACATTGAAGATGCTTTCTGGTCTAAAATTGATACCTGTTCTTCTCAGGGAAAAAGGTTTAATGGGAGTGTGGACTTGCGGTAAAACTAGGGTTTGAATCGAGGTTCTACCCGTGATGTTTCGTGGTTGAGATATTTAACTCTCTGGTTTAACAGTGTTCATCCTTAGATTGTAAGTCATAACACTCTGCTATAAGAATGTAAGATCACCTATCTAAAGCTTAACAGCAGGCACAGAGTCAGAACCCCAAAATTGGAGGAGAAGAAGGAAGGATGGCTGTGGTCGTCACTACTATTAATATTGTGGACTAACAATAGCTTTCTACTTAGATCTAATAGCAGGATAGTCAGGAGAATTGGAGTAATGTATATAAAAGTTCTTTGTAAATTGGAAATACACAGTACAACTAAAAGTTACAGTTATAAGTTGGACACAGAGAGATGATATTTAAAAGATTATACTTTTAGGGACTTCCCTGATGGTCCAGTGGTAGAGAATCCACCTTTCAATGCAGGGGACTCAGGTTCGATCCCTGGTCAGGGAACTAAGATCCCACATGTCACGGGGCAACTAAGCCCACGCGCTGCAACTACTGAGCTCGCGCGCCTCAACTGGAGCCCACGTGCCGCAAACTACAGAGCCCATGCACCCTGGAGCCCGTGTGCCACAACTAGAGAGAGAAAACCCACATGCCACAACTAGAGAGAAGCCCGCGCACCACAATGAAGAGCCCGCGAGCAAGATCCCGCATGCCTCGGTGAAGATCCCACGTGCCGCAACTAAGACTTGACACAGCCAAAACATGAAAAAATAAGTCTTTTAAAAAAATTTTTAAATAAAAGATTACACTTCTAATCATCAATTTAACAACAAAATCTTTAAAAAAGAAAATCTTTAAAATATCCAAAATCTTTGATAAACTGTTTTTCAAATACAAGCTTTCATTTGCTATCTGGAAAGACTCTTCTGAGCTCTCTATTTCTCTAAACTCGAAAACTGAACCGAACAATTCTTTGATTCACCTCTCTCTACTCACTTTTCCTTATCTGCAACGTGAGCTAGAAGAAGCCAGTTGACACTTTCTACTTTCTGCCTGGAAATCTCCCCAGTCAGATCCATGGGTTCATTAGGTGCCTTTTCTATTCTCTACCTTACAGCAGGCAGCAGTGTTAACAAGCCTGCTGCCTTTTCTTCAGCCTCCAAGGTCATTTTCCTCACTGGCTTCAAGCCCTAGTCAACAGTTCCCTGGGGACCTGTCACTTGGGGCTTCTCAAAGCTCTTCTAACTTGCACCCTCCACCTCCTCAAGACCCTGTCAGTTTCCATCCATTACTCAGTCCCAAAGCCAATGCCACATCCCCACCTCAGTTATCTATGCTGCATAAAAGCCACCCCAAATCGTAGTGACTAAAAACAACAGCTTAGTAATATTTCTCAAGGTTTTCTAGGCTGACTTGGGGTAGTTCTCCCTTGGGGTGTTTCAAGTGGTTGCAGTCATCTAGCAGCTGGGGCTGGATGTCCACAAGGCCTCACTCATAGGACTAGCAGTCGATGGTGGTGGCCAGCTTGGAGCTCAGCTGGTGTTGACACGAGTGGCCACACGCACTTTCTCCGTGTGGCTTAGTCTTCTCATGATTTTGCAGCTGGGTTTCCAACTGCATCCCAAGCGCTGGCATTCTAAGAGGTAAGAAACAGAAGGTGCCAGGCAGGTTAACAAGTACCCGGCACTGGCACAAGCTCACTTCTGCCATCCTCTGTACGGGCTAGAGAAATCATCTCCACCTCTGGATGCAGAGCAGCAAGGTCACCTTCTATAAAACAGGTGGGATGAGAGTTATCGTTGCAGCCATCTTTGGAAACTACAATCTTCCATTTAAGGATTAAAAAGCACACATACAAAAACTCTATCAACCCAAAACAGGTGAGAACAGAGGAAAAAGAAACATTAAAAAATTGAGACAAATAGTACAAAGTGAGGACATATAGAAAAGCCCAAATGTGTAATAAAATAGACTAAACTCACTCATTAAAAGACAAAGATTGTCAGAGTAAAACACAAATAAATAATGCCTCATGATACACAGACACCCCTAAAACATAAGGACAAAGAAAGGGTTCAAAGAAGATGATAGAAAAATATACAGGGCAAATTCTAAGCTGCAGAGAGCTGAGTAAGCTACATGAGACTACACAGACTTTGAGACAAAAAAATCACTGTCAAATATGAAGAGGGTTGCTACATAATGATGAAAACTTCAATCCACCAGAAAGACAGGACAATCAAATTGTATAAAACTGAAAATATCTTTAAAACTATGATCACAGTAAAAAATAACATACACGAACTAAATTATCAAGGTGTTATGCAGTAACTCAAAAGCAAGCAAGACTAAATAATACATTGAATAGTCGTACAAATGTTGTAACACTAGTTTTTTAAAAGCAAAGAAGTGATAAACCAAAATTCAGATCAGGGGATACCTCTGGAAGGAAGGCAGGGGAATGATTGGATAAGGACTGAATACAAAAGAGACTCCATGGTACTGGCCATATTCATTCCTATGTTGGGAATGGGTTCACAGGATTTTATTCATTTTATTATGCTTCCCAAATTACATGTCTGTTGCATATATTCCTCTAAATATATTACATATGATATAATAAAATGTTAATTTGAAAAATGACATGAATCAGGCTTTATAGGGGAAACAAAGGAATGTAAGAGATCAGAACTACAACTTCATTAAATTAATGATCTGAGTGTTTTTTCATAGTCCAGACGTTTTGAAAAACACTAAGTTAGAATATAGGACAAAAAGTATATGATGTTCTAGTAGAAAGTACAAGGGCTTTAGAGGTAGGTCCACTTTATTTCAATCCCGGCTGATCCCTGTGAAATAGAGAAAACAATATTGACTAGATTGAATTGTTGTAAGGATTGGAAATAATACGGATCAAGTACCCAGCATGGTATTGTACCTACCTTGTTGACTCAGCCTGCTATTCCTTTTTATGACACTAAGAGACCCAGAAGATGGTTGGGGCCCTTGTTAGGATTAAATGAGGTAATAGATGTTAGGGAGCTTTTAAAAGTTGAAATATGTTATTATACAAAGTATTATGTAAAAAGATAGTTAGATATTAAAATTGTCAGATAATTTCCCATCATCTCAGTTAAAATAGCACAGCAGTTCTGAGGACTCTGAATTACAACTGTTCCAGCCTATTAACCTGGTCAAACCTTGAGTGCTCTGTGTTTAGACTGGCGCCCACAGGCTGCTATAAAGAGCTCTGAGGTGGAGCAGTTGCCAACATAAACACTTAATGGCATGTGTGAAGGTTCATCCTCGACAGGAGGCATCCAAAGAAACGGACTTTATGAAGAGGCCGTGCCATCCATTAACCAAAGGCAGTTCCTTGGCCTCCGGTCTCAGGGTGGCGTCATGCCATGCGCTGCGTGGAACTCATTTCCACCCTGCAATGGACAACATAAATCATAAAAACACTTTGTTAAATGGACATAAGAATAAAAGCAGACATTCCACGCTTCAACTATATTTATCACACATGCCTGTGTGCACATTTCCACCACTCCCATCCCCGGGGGAGAATGTATAACCTTGCATTAAATCAAACTACAGAGCGTGAAGGGAAGAAGAGCTAAAGACAAGTTCAGAGCTAACATTTCTGGAGCACCTAATACATTCCAGGGGCTGTGCATTATCTCATTAAATTCTCGGAACTTCCCTATGAGGTAGGTATTGTTACCTTCATTTTACTTAGAGGAAAAAGGCTCAGAGAATCTAAGTAACTTGTCCATGGTGACACAGCTGGTAACTGGCAGCACTGGAATAAGGCAGCAAATCGGATTGATCCCAAGTCTGAGCTCCTAATAACTCATGGTATCGTCCATCTAGATCCATAGTAACCATTGCTGAGACTCTGATATTAACATGGCTTATGAGAAGGATGTAGCCACCAAAATGGCTCTATCAATTTTAGTATGAGCACCCCAAGCGCAGTACATAATCTTTCAGGGAACTTAGAGTGCAGGGACAGGGGAATGATCATAAAGGAATCAGAACCAATGTATCTGAGGCTGAAAAACTAGAAATGATAAGCCTGAAAAAAATGGAAGCTCAGGAGAGGGTTTTACTATTTGAAATGCTTGGTGTCATTACGTAGTGCAGGTAGATATGTCTAAGTATAGACACAGGGACCTGAAACCAATGAACAAAAGAAAACAGAAAATAGCTTTCTAAAAGACAAAGACGGAATTCTCTGGCACTGCAGTGGTTAGGACTCAGCGCCTTCACTGCTGAGGGCACGGGTGGGGAGCTAAGATGCCACAAGTCGCGTGGCACAGCCAAATAATAATAATAAAATGGTAATAATAATAATAAATTTTTAGAAAAAGACCAAGAGACATGAAGATGGAATGGGCTTCCTCTAGAGGTAGAAAGATTCTCATCACTAGCAGGTTCAACAGAAGTTAAAGGACCCCTCATCACAGATGGTGAAATTAGGATTTGAATTGTCTCACATACTTTGTAACAAATTATATGAACGTAATTCCACAAACTTGGCAACAACTGGCCTTTGGGTAATCTTGCAAAGAGAGCTGGACAACTGGGTGCAGCAGGGCTGGGGGGTAGGGTAGGGAGGGGTGGCCAAAGGCATGGGAAGAGGTAGGAGTTCCCATTCGAGGAGGTGCCCTTAAAAAATTATCGAGTCAAAGAAATTTCCTCTAGAGTGGCTGAAGCTGTCAAGTATAATGATCAAGATGGGTTGGCAGCCATGATTCCTTCTACTCTCAACTAGAGCAATAGAAAGTGGCCAGTTTCGCAGAGAAAAGAGCATGAAGCAGACCCACAGAATGCCTCAGAAATAAACAGCGGAGTCCTTATAGTCCCATGTTCTCAATCCTGGTACTCTCAATGCTCAGCATCCCTGCCCTGAGTATCGTGACACTCCAGCATCCGAATAATTTATCCTGTCTGCTTAAGACAGCTTGAGTGAGTTTCTCACTTGTAATTAAGAGTCTTGGTACATAAGAAAAACAAGTAGAAGAGATTTAGGGCAAAGTGTATTAGCACTTGAAACATTTAGGCAGATGAGCAGCCATTGTTTCAACAACAAATTAAAGGCTTGCCTCACACCAAGTCTTGGTTTAGGTGTTCCTCCCACATGTTCCTATAGCAAAGAGAATTGGTACGTTATCGTATATTCACTAAATTATAAATTCCACATGAACAGGGGTTGCGTTTTTCTTACCGATGTAACCCAACATCCGGCATTATGTCTTTTATAAGTATATACTTATTACTACCTTCAAAGACTGATCTGTGTCAGAAAATGGCAGTACAATGGAAACCATTGGTCTGCTTTGCAGAAGACCTGGGTTGTATTTCAAGCTCTGTAACAAATGAATCTCCATCTACTTACTAGCAAAGTGGGGAAATAACCTTTATTCCAGCTTTACACTTCAGGAATGTACTATTTACTACGAACCTAAGTTACCTCACACTTCCCAATTCAAATAAACAACAATCAGAGTACAATCTTCCATTTGTAAGCAAGATATACAGGATTTCCTCTCATTTTAATCCTATGAAGAGGATATTTTCTTTATTGTCAGGGTTCACCTCAGCTTTCTAGCCAAGATCATGCTAATCTCAAGATGGCACCAGGCCAAAGATCTGAAAAGGCAGTGAGTGGTACAAGGGTCTAGCCATTTCCACCCAACGTGTTTCTGACAGGCCTTCTTTCCTCTGGAGCTCCCCATTGGGCAGACAGCAACCCTCAGCTGAACATCACAGGATGACAGCTTCTCCTGGCTAACTGTGCATCCTTCCTTTACCTCTCACTGGAGTTACTCTCCACTAAACCGTTTTGCACTTCTAACTCCACTGTAGCATCCACCTCCTGCAGAATTCTGTGATAAAATCAAAGACTAGTTTGTTTCTAATCTGGGCCATTAATTTACTCTCTCATTTATTTAACCGCTGCTGATGTTAATAATGCTTGGCAGGCTTTCTATCAGGCTGTGACATTTTGGCTTAGTGTCCCCAAAGCATTTTAAGTCTAGTACAAGGTATGATTTTTTCTTTCACATAAAACATTGCAATTTTACCAGCAAAATTAATTACATTTCATTGTATCTAGTCAAGATACTTTTATTTTACCATAAATACAAAAACCAAACCAAACCAAAAATAATAGTTGTGACACAGAAAAACACACCAAACCTTAACAGCACCATCTGGTGGTGCTTGACAGGAACTGCTCACTGCTCAATCATTCAGGGAAAGACCTCTTGAAACTGCAACACCTTTGTGTTATCTTCTGTCCATCTAGTGTAATTAAGGTTTTAAAATAAGGCCAAATAACGAAAAATATAATTAAAGTTAAATCAAGGCTTTAAAGTTGGTGAATACATACAGGTGTTATGTTCCTTTTTCAGAGCTCTGGAGTAGAGTAACCTCCTCTCCCCACATCTCTCATCACCATAGTACAGACTATTAACTTGTTTTTGTTTGTGGTATTTATCAGCGTCTGAAACTTTATAAACATTTTTTTATCTTTTGATAATTTGGCTTCCCTGCAAGGACATAAGCTCTGTGAGGACAGAGCCCTTATCTCTCATCCCTATAATCCTCAGTGCTGCCTGGCAAATAGGTTCTCAAAACTTTTTGAATAAATGAATCTTTTTAATTTAATGAACAGCTACATTTAGATCAGCCTTGGAATTATGAAAAAAACCCACCTGAGAGAAAATTTTACTGTAAACTTAGAGATCATGGGGTAAGAATTAAAGAGGCCCTGGAGAAGTGAAGTCCATGGCCAGTTAAGGGAGAACCAAATGACCTGGCTAGAAGAAATTAGGGGAAGACCAGACTGGTCTACAGATGTTTTTATGTGCTCCAAACTGTGTTAATTACTGCAGATGAATGCCTGAAGGGAACTGTCATCTAACACAATCACATTTAAAACAACACTGGCATAAATGTACAGCCTGTGCTGGAATATTTATAGGGACACGGAGTTGCTGCCTCACAAGGCATCCTGCCAACTACACTTGGAGACTTCAGGCTACCAACAGGAGCTTAAGACAGTCACAAGATGGGAGTGGATAATTATAGACCAAAGATTAATACAATCAGTTAATCAAAAGACAAATTAAAAAGGTGTTAATTAGAAAAATTATTTATTTCTGCTCCTTTCATACATCTTATTGTTCAGGTAACAGTCTTACATATCTGAAATGATGCACTGTCACACACTCTGTTTAAAGGCAAAGCACCACAGGTAAAGCTGATCAGCTGTCCAGAGTTCTCAGCTTATGGGATCTCACTTCCTGATTTTACATTAATTTCTGAAGGTCAGAAGTGTCATCTCCAAAAAATGTTAAGGGGTTTGTAAAAAATAATCACTTTATTCAATATTATAGTTGTAGAAATGAAGTATATTTTCTTTAAGAAATGAAAAAAAGAAGAAGAAAATGCCACTTAACATCGTTGGTATGTCAGTATAGGCCAGCAGGAAAAAATGCTGATAAGCTTGTCTCTGATACCAAGAAGACATTCTAGTCCAAGCTATAACACATTTCCTATGTTTTCACTAGATGTTTCTTTTCTGCTGCTTTTCATCCTTTTCCATATTTCATATCAGAGGACTGGTACAGCCTTTAAAACTTCATTAACGGGAGCAAATTCAGTATCCACCGATTTCTTCACAAAAGGCACTCTAACCCATCAGATAGCCCCTATAAAAATAAAATTTATAAACACAAAAAGTGAAAAGGAAGCAACATTTCAATGTGTCCCAAACAAATTTTATGATGAATCAAATGACAATCTGAAAATATAATTGTGTGATTCCTCATTATGGTTCTTATTTCAAATCTTGCCCCCCAATAAATACAGTACTGGGTCTGGGTTCCATTATCCTTCTCCCTCAAAGGACAAAGTTACAAACCAATATGCTAAACAACAGAGGATGAGAAAAAAAAAAGTAAAGAGAAAAAAATGTTATGTAAAAGTCAAAGAAAGAGTCAGAATCAATTTCCTTTCGACTCTCACAATTGCCAACAAACCTTTTTATGGAAAGAAGCTGGTTTAGATTTCCTGAAAACCCTAATATTACCAAAGGAGAAAGTAGGAGGGCCAGGAGCTGTTCAGCCTGGGAGGCAAGCCCTCACGCCCTCCAGAAGCAGTGTGCAGAAGCGTGTCTGCCTTGCACCTCTGTTTCTTTAGGAAATGTCTTGATGGCAGGCAGGGGGCATTAGCTATAGCTGTTGAGCAAGTCAAACTTCACACTGTTCAAATAGGAAATCCTTTTACTAAATGTACAAGTTGGGCCCTGAAATCCCCTTTAAATTAAAGTATTAAAAGTCTGCTTTATAAAGTTCCAAACTTTTTCTTCTGCAATAAATCCTTGCAACCTATTATTTAGGATCTGCAGGATCAAGGAAAAAACAGATTGTGTAAAACTATCCACATTAAGAAAGGGTTGAATACACCCTGTACCCGCTGATGCCTTTGGAACTCCTCTCCTTTTGATCCTGCCTCTAATACGAGTGGGTAAGCTTAACACGAATGGGCAAACGTTACTCAGTTTCCTCATCTATAAAATGGAGTTACGTCAAAGGATTTTAAGGATTATATAAGAGAATCTACTAATACAGTAACTGCTATTCATGGTAATAAGCACTTAACAAACATTAGCTATTATTAGTTCAGTGTCTCAAATTTCTTCATCACTAAGGTGGGGACAAAAAACTACTTCATGGGGCTGAGATCTACTATAGTGCCTGACACAGAGCGGACACTCAAGAATTTCCTCCCTTCCAGCTCCTGGACTCACCTGACTCTCTTGGGTCTTGGGTCTACATGCAGCCAATGTGATCTCCTTAGAACTCATTTATACCTTTCCTTCTGCTCTACCAGCCTGGTCAGTACACACTCTGAGTACAGAGAGCACTTTCACCTCACACAACCGCTGTCACAACTCTGAGACAAACAATGCTTCTCCCCCCACTTCTCCCCCCAAACTGAATAAAAAATAAAAAGCCTCTTAGTGTATATACTGACTTTGAAGACCGCCTCATCAATTTGCTACTGTAATGCCTGACACTTCACAAAAGGCAAACTCTAAGACCTAAGCTTCACAAGCAAAGAATCTGAAAAAGAATAGACACATGTATATATATATATAACTGAATCACTTCACACCTGTACACCTGAAACTCATACAACACTGTAAATCAACTATATTCCAATACAGAATAAAAATGTTTTTAAAAAGATTAAACCTACAAAAAAATAAAATCAAATCTTTGGGGCTTCCCTGGTGGCGCAGTGGTTGAGAGTCCGCCTGCCGATGCAGGGGACACGGGTTCGTGCTCCGGTCCGGGAAGATCCCGCATGCCGCGGAGCGGCTGGGCCTGTGAGCTATGGCCGCTGAGCCTGCGCGTCTGGAGCCTGTGCTCCGCAAAGGGAGAGGCCACAACAGTGAGAGGCCCGCGTACCGCAAAAAAAAAAAATAATAATAAATAAATAAAATAACATCTTTGTCAGATAATTCTAACAGCAAGAACAAAAAGAGACCTAAGCGTCACAAGAAAAAAAGTTGAAGATTTTAAGAAAGTGTCCACTAATATTTGCACCAGTGGAAATTACTCAACAGCTGGCTCACACTATGGAACAAAAGTACTGAGGACTCTTTAGAGACAGCTGCCTGTCATCTGCATATACTAATAGGTGAACATGCACTTTTGGACACATATCTCTTGATACAGTTATACGTTGTGGTATTCTTCCTTGTAATTAGTATATGACCTATGCTTATGCATCAAATAAAGCCATGTTTTAATATGTAAAATTATATCAGTAGAGAATACATCAGGTCTTTTAAAAAGCATAAATCACAAAATATAAAGCTAGTAGTACCATTTCACTGCTATTGTTCTCTCCTTTTTAAAGGTACCTCTTGTTAAAGGTGATATCAGATTCTCTGTGAGCGTGCAACCCTGGAAGTTATGAAGCATCTTATAGCATAGCCAACTTTTATCTCAGATGTTAGCGACTTATTTGATCTGAAAAAACTCATGGTTACTGATGTTTCTTTACTTTTTGTTGTTGCTGCTGTCCCATTTATTATATATCAAACTGCTTATATATGATGGGTCCTCAAAGAGAATGTATGCGCAAGAAGACACATCCCTTTCTTGCTGGTGGTACTAACCACACCCCTATCATGTGCAATATGTAGGCTCACAGACCTGGCTCATCATCTTTTGGGGCCTGCAAATATTCCAGAAAATGCAACACTGTTGCTTCCCTTATTTTCCCAAACTGTCCACTGTTTCTCCCCACTCCACACTCAAGGTACCAGGCATTAGGAGCTGTAGATGAGAAATCATATCAAAGAGGGGATCATAAAGTCTTTCCTCTTAAAAATGTAAATCTTAGATTTAGCTGCACAGCAAGTTACAAAAAGCAGCAATTTTCTATTTAGACTATTGTTCTGCTTTGACTATATCTAAATATAATTTACACCCAAAATCCAGAGTATACTCTGTTTTTTTTTTTTTAAAATATCAATTATTTATTTATTTTTGGCTGTGTTGGGTCTTCGTTTCTGTATGAGGGCTTTCTCTAGTTGTGGCAAGCGGGGGCCACTCTTCATCGCGGTGTGTGGGCCTCTCACTATCGCGGCCTCTCTTGTTGCGGAGCACAGGCTCCAGACGTGCGGGCTCCGTAGTTGTGGCTCATGGGCCTAGTTGCTCCGCGGCATGTGGGATCTTCCCAGACCAGGGCTTGAACCCACGTCCCCTGCATTAGCAGGCAGATTCTCAACCACTGCGCCATCAGGGAAGCCCAGAGAGTATACTGTTATTTCTTATTTCCTATTGTTACCTTAGTCAACAATCTTGGAAACTGGCCTATAGAATGTGGAAAAGACAAATGTTTATATAAATAATTGCAAAAGTAAGACAGAAGCAATCCAGAGAATTAAACATTTTTCAAAACCTTTTTGTAAGTAGTAGATTATCCTAAAAGGATAATTTAGGATAATTATCCTAAATTTAGGATAATTTAGGATAATTATCCTGTTGTCCTAGAAGTCAAATGCTCAAGCTAAAAGAAAAACACACAGCCTAAGGAGAAGACCTAAAACCTTAAGGAAGAATGGGAAGCTTAAGCAGAATGAGAACAAATCTGGTTCTATGGACAAAACCAGCTCACTGCTTCTGTTCTGCTATATGCCTCCAAAGGTTCTTTCTGTTTTCATTATTAATTTTTAATAGCCTCTTTATCCTCTCTGGGAGCCTCCTCTTTTCCTGTTTTGCTATGAAAAACTTCAGACTCTTCTATTGGTATACCTTTGGCAACAAGGGTAGAACAAAGAGGAACAAAAAGAGGAGGCTGGGGCTTCCCTGGTGGCGCAGTGGTTGAAAGTCCGCCTGCCGATGCAGGGGACATGGGTTCGTGCCCCGGTCTGGGAAGGTCCCACATGCCGCGGAGCGGCTGGGCCCGTGAGCCATGGCCGCTGAGCCTGCGCGTCCGGAGCCTGTGCTCCGCAACGGGAGAGGCCACAGCAGTGAGAGGCCTGCGTACCGCAAAAAAAAAAAAAAAAAAGAGGAGGCTGCAGTCTCTGTCCTCGTACAATTTAACAAATGCCCCAAATTTTTCTCAGGACAAAAATAAGAGCCATTGGCAGTCTGATGGAGCTACATGGCCACAAAGATATTCAGCTGACAAAGAACACTGCTCTCTTTTCCCATATTGCAGGGTGAAGATGGGAACATGAGTGCAGGATAAGTATTTGTGACTTTCTAGAAAGTCTGTCCATTCTACCCCAGATGTGTTATAGATACGGACAGGTTAAGCCACAGAACAAGTGAACTTGTGTAATTCAAACACATTCCTATTTTCCCTTCTACTGTCTCATAATAAAATCAGAAAATATCAGTTTTAAGAAATCAGTACAGTTGACACTTGATGTTTAACATATTCCCTAAAAAATGAATTTTCTAAGAGCTAATCTTTGTATGGTATGTTTGCCCAAAGTTCCTGTAGTTACTAATGTATCCATAGGTGAAATCAGAATATAGGGAAACGTGATCAGACTCATCTACATTTAAAATGAAAGATCTCAAACAGAATTATAAAAGTTGCCATAAAACCAATTTATTTTTGTTCTAAAGATAGTGTTCGTTTTCTGAATCAAAATAATCTAATATACATATATGAAATCCTTTCCCCATCTTTTTGGAGAGGCAGTAATTCTCCTTTCCTGTCCAATGCTTAGTGGATTTTCCTCATATCAATATTCAAAGAGCAGCAGCAATTAATGGCTCAAAAGTATTCCTTACTGTTATTATTACTGTGGGAATTCCATATGTTACAGATTAACCAAAAAGCCCTTTAGAGAAATGTCTCCAGTCAGTGGTCATTGATGCTACAGCAAAATAACAGGATTTTCTCATGAACATGTATGGAGATAACAGTCAGGAAGACCTATTCGTCTCAATTTTGCTACTAATTATAGCTATAACCTTGAGCAAGTCACAAATTTCTCTGGTTCTCGAAATTTTCATCTGTTTAAATAAGGTTTAAATTAAATCTCCTATGATTTTATGAGATCCAGGTAATTATTTTACCAGTTTGCAAGTTAAGGTGCTGATTATACGAAGTACTTAATAACTTACGGCAGTTTCATTCTCATGAATACTCTAGCCATGAAAAAACTCAATAGGACGCAGACAAATCCAATGAATAAAAGGAGAAATCTATTGAGCTTTGGAATGTTTGGTGCATTGGATCGGTCCAGGATTATGAAACCTAAACCTCCCATTGTAAACAGGAAGCTGGATGCGAGTCCTTCCATAATATACTGTCCATTTACTCTGAAAAAGAAAGACCAGAGCAAACAATAAATGAAAATTCCCAGAAAAATAAAAGACTTTTTCCTTAGACTGAAATTCCTATTTCTGCTAAAATATTGTTGTGCTTATTTTTTTATTATTACCCTTACAACTATTTTACCATATTTCTGGCTATTCATTTCAATAAATATTTATTGAGAGCCTATTATGTACCAAGCACTATTTAGGTTCTGGGGACACAACAATGAACAAAACAGACACAAATCTTTGTCTTCATGGAGCTTATGCTCAAAAAAACCTTTCAAACTTCAACTAACACAACTGCCTATGTAAAATCAATACTCACATATATACATATATACATATATACATATATATATATTTTTTGGCCACGCCGCACAGCTTGTGGGATTTTCGTTCCCGACCAGGGATTGAACCCGGGCCCTCAGCAGTGAGAGCACAGAGTCCTAACAAATGGACCACCAGGGAATTCCCAATACTCATATATTTTAATTATTAGCTTAAAAAGCCAACTAATATATGTACGTGAACACTTTACCCAGAACTTTTGGAAAATTATGTTATTTAAATTTCTACTATTAATTTCAAATTAATTTTGAATTGGTTAATGTTTCCCGAGTTTTAATAATTAATAAATCTCTTGTTTCAAAGTGAACTTTTTAAAAGCAAGCAAGTTCTTAACTAAGGCTTCATGAACCCCACAAAGATGTCCAGCAATCTATAAACCCTTAAATTTTTGTATATACACGTATCTGATTTTTCTAGGGATGAAGAACTTTCAAGTTCTGAAAGCTCACGGACCCCAAAAGGCAAATTTCTCTGTTAAAGATATGATTTATACATAGGCACATATAAAGAAGGTATATACATTTTTGCTAAACTAATTGTTTTAATTGAAAACGCAATACATGCAGCGGTTTCAAAATTCAAACTCAGGTGACGAGACAGTGAAGCGTCTCCCTGCCATCAAGATCTCCTGTCATCCATATCCCCTCCACAGAGATCACAGTAATCTTTCCAGGAATATTCTATGCATGGAATACCACTAACGTAAGTGTAAATACAAACATATAGCTATGTTTAGGTAGATAGTTACCAAGTGGCTTGTATAAGGCAATACAAGAAGCACTGCTCAGGTGAAACAAACCACACTGTTTTGGTGTTCATTGCCTACATGGAACTCCCAAGTCTCAAAAATTAGTTTTCCTAGGTAATAGTATATCCAGGGGTCCAAAGATTTTTTCTTAAATGACCAGATTGTATATATCTTAGGCTTGCCGGCCATATGGTTTGTATAACACGACACAGTAGCCTGAAAGCAGCCATAGATAGTACAGAAACAAATGGGTGTGCCTAATTCCAATAAAGCTTTACTTACAAATAAACAGGTACCTGTGGTTTGCTGACCCCAGAACAGCCTATAAATGAATTTTAAACTGATACCCTCCTTTAAATAAGTGAACATGTCGATCACTGTGAAATATTTTATTTCCTAATAAGTGAATACATAAATAATATACTTCTACTCTTGTTCTTGTCCACTTCCTGCAATCTCTGAATTTAGCATTTTAAAACAGCTAGTGTCTAAATACAGATGCACCCAATAGGTTGCACTGTATTTTTAAATAAGCAGGCATGCCTCAGCAATCTTCCTTCCCACCAGCAAATCATTCAAAATGATATCTTTTACCTGTAGGCCAAGAAAGCTACTGGTCTCTGGTGCCCATGTTCATCAGTCATGGAGCCGACACTTGGAGGTTCCACGATAACATCATAAATGATGCCTAAATGAAAGACAACAACATAGATTAGATTGGATTCCTAATTTTAAAATAGATTTAGAGTTTTTATCGGTCTCTAAAGGTTCATTTATATTTAAATAGGACTGCTTTGATGTATTATTATAATCAAATGAGGCCCAGCTTACTTCCTAAACTTCAGATAAACCAGAATTTATCTTCAGAAATTCAACTCAGTAGTTTAGAATGACTTGCAAAACATAAAAGAAATTCATTCAGTATTGTTGCAAACTCAAGAATGACTCCACAATAAAGCAGATTTAACATTAAAGGCTATTTTTAGTTCAAGAAAATGTTCCACATATACTTGGATTTGTTTCTTTAAATTAAGAGGTAACTAGAGAAATTTTCTTGCTTGAAAGTAAAATGAGACGTTTTAAAATCACACCACTAGGCAGACTGGCAATACTAGAGATTCACAATCATTAATGTTAATATCCATCATTATGTCATAATGTCATCATGATCATTTATGCTAATGTCCATCAACACTGTTTCTCAAATCTCCCACTGTCAAAGTCTACTCTTTATCTTCACTGTTTTCCATCATCCCCACCTCCAGCTTTGCTTAAGCACAGCAAGACTGTCTCCCTCACCTTTGACTAACAAAACAATCACTTGGGAATTCCCTAACTCACCCCCACCCCCCAAACCAAATCTACAAACTGGAACCTGCATCCATCCTCACCTCCAGCTACAACAGAGGAAGAGTCCCTCCTATCACCATGGGATCCCTTTTGCAATAATAAGGACTCGGTCCCCCTTGCCATTTCAGAGACTTTGTTCCATGGGCTACCTCTTCTCTTTCCTGTATTTTCAACCTCTTGTTCCCTACATCAACTTTCCCTTGACACCAGATCCTCCTAGCTAACATTCTACTTCTATGCTTCCTTTTTGAAAGGGGGCCAGGCTTCCTTCTGGAGGAAAAAAAAAAAAAAAAAAGGTTAACTCTCTGTCTCCACTTCCTCACTCATCCTTCATTTTTCAGCTCACTCCGATCTGGCTTCTGCCACCACTGATATTACTCTTGCTCATGGAGGCTAATGGCCTCCATGTTGTCAAATTCAAAGGACACTTTTCAGTTCTCTTATTAGGAGGTCTCCTAGCAGTGCTTGATCCAGTTTACTAAATCCATTTTCTTGGGGTAAAAAGATGGCTTCTCATGGCTTCCATGACACTCCTGTCCATGTTTTCTTGCTACCTCTCTAGCTGAGCTTCATCTGCTATAAAACCACTCAACGTTTGGAGTTCCTTAGGGCTCGATCCACTATGCTCTTCTTTTCCTACCTTCTCTCTCCAACTGAACTTATCCCTTCCCAGGGCTTTACTATGCTAATGATTCTCAATGTGCCAACACCTACCGAATCATGTTAGCACTATTAAAATTAGATGTAAGCTCCCTAAGAATAGAAACTCTATGTTCTTCAATATCTGGCTCATGGGAGGAGTTCAGAAAACATCTGTTATCGACTAATTTCAACACAAACCTCTTTCCTCAGTTCTAGACTCCTATCTGCAAACTTGACATATCCAACTAATTATAGTTGGTTATGTCCAACTATTATTTATCCCAAAGTGACCTCTGGGTTCACCATTCCCAACCAAAAAAACTTCATTTCTCTAGTCTCAGAAAATGACACTTCCACCTACTTGGTGCTCAAACTAGACACCAGGAAACTTCCTTCACATGTCATGCTCCCCCCACATCCAATCAATCATCATCAAGATCCACTGAATCTATTTCCAAAATATCTTTCATTATACATTCCTCCATCTCTAGTGCCACCAACCTTGTCTACTCTAAGTCAACTACAAAACCCACCTAATTGGTATCTCAGTCCCGCACTTGTCCATACTTTCCCCTCTGCCTAGATACGCTTTTCCCCAATCTTTCAAATTTTGGCTAACATGTCATTTTCTCAGAAACCACATTCGAATGTAAATGATGTTCCTAACTCTGATTGTTTTTACATAACCTCTTGTTCTTTTCCTTCAATGTACTCATGGCAATTTGCAGTGGAAAAACTAATGTAATGGAGAAAGATTTATGTGATATTTAACGTATCTCAACCAATGACATTATAAGCTTCAGGAGGGCAGGGCCCTTATCTGTTTCATTCATTGTTGCCTCCAGTACCTAATGCCTGGAACTTAACAGGAACTCAATACATTATTTGATGAATATTTCTCAGCAATAAATATTGTTTATTTATAAAGGTACACTCAGTTTCTAGAAGACTCCTTTCCAGTGGCAAAACCGATTCCTTGTATGAGACAGCTCATGGCCTTGGCCACTAAAAGGTGTCCTTTCACTATCCCCCAGAAATTAGGGCAAAGAATCTCCCCATTACAAACACAGATGGAAAAAGTGCCCAGAGTGAAAACTGTGAGGCTTCCAGCAAAGGCCCTGGCTCCAAGGGAGGTAAGGGTTACAGGAAAGATTTCTAGCAGATGAAGACTTACTAAAAAAAAAAAAATGCCACATGCATTTTAAATTTTGTTTATTCAATCCAGCACCTATTAATGTGCTGAGCAAATGTGAACGCTAATGCAATGTTAGGACAGTATCTTACCAACATAAAAAATATTTTAAACGTAATTTATTTAAATGAACATAAGTTAACTGCCACTGTTCTAGATTTGGGAGGAGGGTAAATCCAAAGGTTCATTCTAGAACTAAGCCTGCATGATTTCAGATACTTCCCTCCTCAGCGCCAACTATTTTCACAAGACATCTATGAAATGAAGATGTCTGACTATTCCCTTAAAAACAGAACCAGCTGCTCTTGCTGTCCCTAATCTGTGGAGCTTTAATTTTATCATTTCCAAATTAAGTACCCCACTTCCGAAAATCTAAAAGTGCAGTAGCAGTGTTGAGTAAATCATGGAACTGCGGCTTGAAAGGGTGGTAGCTATGAAAAGACTGTAGCCGGGTTGCCAACTCACCACTGTACAAAGCGACGCCCCTTTTGCAAAGGACAGGATAAAATGACAATGCAGTGTTCAACGGTAATGCTATTTTCCTTATTCTTTAAATTTTCAACTTCCGATCTCTCAAATACGCGATATCTTCTGCAAATCTATCTCCAATCTCAAATATTTATCAAAACTGTGGTTTCGAAAGATTACATTCATATTTATTGTTGATCGGGGCAAAAGCAACACCGAACCCTTAGGTTTGAGCTAACAAACCTAAAGGCTGTCAAGTCTATTCCAAAGTTCCAGGGACGGTAGACAAAGAGAAGGTAACAGTCCCACACCCTCCTGACCAACCGTGGAACTAAAATGGGCCAAAAGAGATTTTCCCAGGGCCTTTGTCAAATAACTCACGGCATTCAATAAAAGGAGCAACAATCTGGGCTTGAAAAATATATTATTCGGCTCGGACCGCCTGGCTAAGAGGTCAGGAGACAGAAGGCAATGGGAGCGAGAACAGGAGTCCCCTCAAGATACAGGACAGGGCGTGAGGGCAAATAAACCTTTGGGCCGTTAACACTCGGGACCCCAGAGTTTCCCTCCACCCTCGGAAAAGATCGAGAGGAGAGCGATGCTTTCCCGGGCTGAGAGCGGAACAGACGCGCCCCGAGGGCGGGCCGGCTCCCAGCGCCTCAGCGTCTCTCGGGGCCCAGGCAGGACGAGTTACCTCCGGTGATGAGGAAGTAAGACACCACCACCAGAGCGTACACCGTCATGGCCGACGGCATGTGCACCCAGGGCGGCTTCTTCAGCTTCAGGTTGGGACATTCGAGCACTAAGAACGGGACTCGGTACAAACTCTCCATGTTGGTGGCGGCACGAGCAGCGGTCGGCCGCCAGTCCCACACGCCCCCCGGCAACAGGCCCGCCCGCTCTTCCCCCGGCGCGTGCGCGGGGAAGGGAATGGCAGGTCCGCAACGCTCGGAGGCAGAGTTTACACCCATAGAAGAAAAGAAGAAACTATAAAAACGGATAAGTGACACGAATTAAAAGTATGTATTATTGAATCTTGTGAAGCATAAATTTGACTAAGAAGCTCAGTTATAACCAATGAATAAACATGTGATTTCTGTACCTTCCAGGACCTGCAGGCCTTCAGACGTGGCCAAGCTGGAGCAGCAGAAGGATCAGGATCGATCTGAGCCCCTCCCACTTGCTGATGCTGGGGATTTGGAAGCTGATTGGACGCAGGACGCTCTAAGTTCCCAGAGCCAGAGGATGAATGGGGGACGTTTGGAAAGCTCTGCATTTTTTATTAGCGGGTTTTTCAAGAGCTTGAGAAAGTCCTACGTTGCTGAGCTTTTACTTTCTGATGTAGCAGTGGTGACAGTAGTAATAATTGTTACTAATAATTGTTAAATTAATGTATTATAAAATTAAAAATACATATCTAGTTTAGATCTATCACAAAGGTCAAGAGGACATCTCCACAAGATGTCTAAAGCGGATACCTTGACGTGACCAAAATACTATTTTTTTGTTTGTTCGCGGTACGCGGGCCTCTCACCGCCGTGGCCTTTCCCGTCCCGGAGCACAGGGTCCGGACGCGCAGGCCCAGCGGCCATGGCTCACGGGCCCTGCCGCTCCGCGGCACGTGAGATCCTCCCAGACCGGGGCACGAACCCGCGTCCCCTGCATCGGCAGGCGGACTCCCAACCACTGCGCCACCAGGGAAGGGAAGCCCCTAAAGTACTATTTTAAATAACCAGTATCCTCTGCTATTTTCGTAAATGCTAAAATATTTCAGCCCGAAAATCTTGAAATCGTCCTGATTTCTCTCTTTTTTAAACCTCCGTATCCAAAGTATTAGCAGATCTTTTTGGTTGTACTATCAAAAATATCTTTAATTCATCCACTTTTCTCCATTCCATATTTACCACCCTAGTGGAAGCCACCATCATCTCTTGCCTGGGCTATGTTTACAATCCAAGTGGATGAAAATATTTGATGGAAAATTTGTCTTTGGGGATGGACTAGATGGCCTAAACATTTTTGTTTGTTTTCTGTTTAGTTTTTGTTTTTTATATACTCTCTTAAGATACTGCTAATACCTGTTTTCTTTTGGAATAAGAGTTCAAAGTGACTGATTATATAAATCCAGGAGAGACTGATATCTTTATAATTGAGCCAATATTTTTATGGTTTTTGTTTGTTACTGAGCTCATGGTGTTTTACAGGATGGTATGCATTGGTTCTGCACTTTAGTGACTCGATTACTGAGAAATTGTTTAAATACCACAGTAGTAAAAATATTTATAAAACATTGCAGCATCTAACTCTAAATACAGATGAGGCTTGCTGCTCTTATTGTTTAATAGTGAGAGTCTCGGGAAGCAGCTGCATAGCACAGGGAGATCAGGTCGGTGCTTTGTGACGGCCTGGAGGGGTGGAATAGGGAGGGTGGGAGGGAGGGAGACGCAAGAGGGAAGAGATATGGGAACATATGTATATGTATAACTGATTCACTTTGTTATAAAGCAGAAACTAACACACCATTGTAAAGCAATTATACGCCAATAAAGGTGTAAAAAAAAAAAAAAATAGTGAGAGTCTCCCCCTGAGTCTTACTCAGTGTGTATTAGGGAAGGGATGTTAATCTTAGATTATGAGAGGGTCACTAATAACACCAGTAATAAAGGGTGTTTACACCACAGCCAGCATTTACACATAGGAAGTTTTTCTGGGGACTATAAAGCAGAATGTTTCTGAAATTCCCATAGTTATATAAACAAGGAAAACTTTGGAACAATTAAAAATATGTTGCCTTGAGAAAATAAGGAAAAACATAGAAATTAAAAGTTTTTAAGCTTCCTGGAACTTCCCTGGTGGTGCAGTGGTTAAGAATCTGCCTGCCAATGCAGGGGACACGGGTTCGAGCCCTGGTCCGGGAAGACCCCACATGCCACGGAGCAACTAAGCCCGCAAGCCACAACTACTGAGCCTGCACTCTGGAGCCCGCAAGCCACAACTACTGAGCCCACGATCCACAACTACTGAGGCCTGTGCACCTAGAGTCCATGCTCTGCCACAAGAGAAGCCACCACAATGAGAAGCTTGCGCACCACAATGAAGACTAGCCCCCGCTCACCCCAACTAGAGAAAGCCCGCGCACAGCAATGAAGACCCAATGCAGCCAAAAATAAATAAAATAAAATAAATACATTTATAAAAAAGGTTTTTAAGCTTCCTTTATATCTTCAGAAAGGAAACTAACAGTTTTTTAATTATTCTTTTTTTTAATGTATTTATTTTATTTTATTTTTGGCTGCGCTGTGTCCTTGTTGCTGTGCGTGGGCTTTCTCTAGTTGCGGCAAGCGGGGTCTACTCTTTGTTGCAGTGCACGGGCTTCTCATAGCGGTGGCTTCCCTTGTTGCGGAGCCCGGGCTCTAGGCGCGTGGGCTTCAGTAGTTGTGGCTCGCGGGCTCTAGAGCACAGGCTCAGTAGTTGTGGCGCACGGACTTAGTTGCTCTGCGGCATGTGAGATCTTCCTGGGCCATGGTTCGAACCCGTGTCCCCTGCACTGGCAGGCAGATTCTTAACCACTGCACCACCAGGGAAGCCCCGGAAACTAACATTAATTAACCACCTCTTGGCAGATATATTATGTTGTCATTTATGTTAGTTCTTATTTATTCTTCATGACAATTCTATTAGGTAATTACTAATGTCACCACTTTACATATGACAAAACTGAGGCTTGGGAAGTAAAACGAACTCAAAAAGTATATTCTGTGATTGGAAGAGAACTAAAGGCAATTGCCCTAAATATAAAACAGATTTAAGCGTTTAAGATGAGACAAATTTATATAGTTATCCTTCCTCTTATATATTCTGGGGCCAAATAATTCCATATACATTATAGAAAAAACACAGAAGTTTTAAAAAAATATAAATTTACTAATACAAAATAAAACTGCCAAGTCAGAACATATCACATTCATCTATATATCGAATTATTACTGTTACTTCTTTACTCTGTTCTGAAAGGTAAGTTTGTTCCAGGAAACAATTCACTATTTTTTTTAACATCTTAAACTTTCAAGTATTTTCCAACTTGAGTTTGTAATGTTATACAAGCCAGGTAAAAAAGAAATCTTTCATGAGTAAAATTTGCACATCTGTTACCATCTGTGTCCTAACCAACAACCTTCCTATAGAAAATGTTTTGTTTAAACACAACATAAACTTTATAACTGAAAACCAAACAAATAATGAATATAAGCATGGGCATTAGAGTATGCCCTTAAATAAGCAGAATCTTATTCAGCGGGGGGGGGGGGCTATTGTATGTAAATGAAGAAAGGACAAATGTTGGAAGAAACAAATACTTAAAACTTTATGGGGACTTCCCTGGTGGTCCAGTGGTTAAGAATCCGCCTTCCAATGCAGGGTACGTGGGTTCGATCCCTTATCCGGGAAGTAAGATCCCACGTGCCGCAGGGCAATTAAGCCCGCGCGCCACAATTACTGAGCCCGTGCGCCACAAGCTACAGAGCCCACGCACCACAACTGGAGAGAGAAAATCCGCGCACCACAACTAGAGAGAAGCCTGCGCGCTGCAACGAAAATTTCCGCATGCAGCAACGAAGATCCCACAACTAAGACCCGACACAGCCAAAAATAAAATAAAACTAAAAAGAAAAGAAAAGAAAAAACCATTATGTACAGTAGAGCCCATCACTTTAAGCTGCATATAAAAGCAAAACTGACAAATTTTTACTGTGACAATCAAATCTAAACTCAAGGAAAAAAGGAGCATGTTTAACGTAGAAAGTCATACTAAAAAGCCTTGAAGTCAGGAATGGCTCTGCCAGTCAAAAGAGAAGGGGAACCCTACAAATAAGTTTTAAACTAAATTCTAAACAAACCAGAGCTACCAAGGCTATTAATACTACTGACTTCGGTGTGACTTCAGTTTATTTAAATATGTACTAGAGAGGAAATTAGTAGCTTTGTTTCTGTCAGATAATAATACACAATTTTATCCTAGATTTATTTCCAAGGACATTTTGCAAGATGGCAATACCTTTGAACTATGCTCTTTCCCTCTGGGTTCCGCATATGCAAGGGTATATTTATTTCCCCAGCTCGGCAAGTATTTATTGAGTGATAACTCTGTACCAGTCACTGTGTGAGGCATTATTATGTCTCATGATCTATACAAACTCTTTCTAATGTGATATGAAATTGTGGATTTTGTTATTTCTGTCATTGTTTTAAACTTTGAAAATCAAAATTTGCAAATAAAACATAGGTACATGCCCACTGTAACAACAGAGACACACATGGAACAATTTCCTTTCATCACTGCTCTCATTTTAGTTTTCCTTCCAGAGGTAGTGAGGCCCCTGGGATTAGTTCTGGAATGCACAATTGGAGTAAATGTACTCAGGTCTGGAAGAATCCCCACCTTGGTTTCTGACCCAGAGAATGAGGGCTCTAATGGTAGGAAAGGCTAAGTGGAACCAACAGAACTGCCTTTACCTTCCAAAACAATAAATCAGAAGTGACTGCAGAGATCGATGTCACCATCAAGGACTTGAAAGATGCAGAGTGGGAATTCCTAGCACATTACATTCAGTTAGCCAATTTGGCCCTTTTAAGGAAGGATGAATCTTGGAGAACAACAATGAATGAATGTAAACTGAATCATGCGGTGCCTCCAACTGCAGCTGCTGTTCCACATGGGGTTTCATTGCTGGAGCACGTCACACCCCCGACACCTGTTAGGTGGCTATTGATCTGTCAAATGTTTTTTGATCTGTACATTGGTAAAGGCCATCAGAAGAAGTTTGTTTTCAACTGGGAGGGTCAGCAATACACATTCACAGCCCTATCTCAGGACCATGTCAAATTTCCAACCCTATGTCCTAATCTGATTTTCAGGAACTTTTTTGTATTGCCTTTTCATTTGCAGGCTATATGCCATTGCATTGATGGTATGATGATTGGACCTAGTGATCTAAGTAGCAACAACACTAGATACGTTGGTAAGACACACGCATGATAAAGAATGGAAAACAAGCACAATAAAACATCAGGGGCTTCTCACTGAAATTTCTAAGGGTCTAGTAATTTATAACATGTGAGATATTCCTTCCAAGGTAAAGGATAGTTGCTACATTGATTCCTTCTTCCACTAAGAAAGATGCACCATGAATGCTTAGGGAGCTACTTAGGATTTTGGAGACAACATATACCTCATTTGGTCATGTTATTCCAGTTTATTTAGTGAGTAATCCAATAAGTTGCTAGTTTTGAGTAGGACCCAGAACCGGCAAAGGCTATGCAACAAGCCCAGTCAGCCAAGCAAAATGCTCTGTCACTTGGGCCATATGTCACAGCAGATCCAATATCATTTGTGATGTCTGTGGCACATAGGGATGCTCTATGAAGCTTTTGACACGCCCCTTGAGATGCATCACAGAATGGAGAGCTAAGGGTTTTAGAATAAACTTATGCCAGCCTCCGCAGATAAATAATTTACTTTGAGAAATAGATTCTGGTTTGCCACTGGGCGTTAGTGGAGACTAAGATATTGACCATGGGCAACAAGCCACCATAAAACCTGAACCAGCCATCACCAATTTGGCATTGTCTGACCTATCAACTTATAAATGTGGGTACCCACAGCAGCACTCAATCAACAAATGAAAGTGCTATGCAGGAGATCAGGCTTGAGTAGGTCCTGAATGTGCATGTAAGTTGCATGAGAAACATTCTAAGATCCACATGACCCACATTCCTGCCACATTGCCTCTTCTCTCTCAGCCTGTACACATGGCATTATGGAGAGTGCCCTATGAGCAGTTAACTGAAGAAGAAAACACTGGGGACTGTTTTACAGATAGTTGAAGGAGTGATGGCCAGAGTTGCAGTTCTGTAGTGATTCACGGGCAGTGGCTAATCACTTGGCTGAATGGATGGCCAGGGAATTAGAAGGAATACAATTGGAAAGTTATTAAGGATGTCTGGAGGAGAGGCATATGGATAAAATGGATAAACCTCTCTACATAGGTATGAAGTGTGAAGATATTTGTACCCCATGTGACGATGCACCAAAGAGCAACCTATGTAGGGAATGACATTCATAATCAGGTGGATAAGAGACCCATCCTGTGGACATCAGTCACCCTCTTTCCCCAGTCACTCCTGTCCTCGCCCAGCAAGTCCACAAACAAAGGGCCCTGGCAGCAGGGATGCAGGTTATGCATGGACTTTCACTCATCAAGGCTGATCTGGCTAGAGCCACTGCTGAGTGCCCAACCTGCCAACAGTAGAAATCAACAATGAGTCCCAGTCTGGCACCATTCTCCCGGAAGATGAGCCAGCCACTTATTAGTGGGTTAATTACATAGGAACGCTTCCAGTAGGCACTTGGTTCTTACTGAAACAGATATTTGCACTGGATACAAATTCTCCTCCCTTGCTCACAACGCGGCTACCAAAATCACTACTGTGTGGACTTGAGGAATGCCTTATTCAGCATCATGTTAAACCACACAGCACTGCTTCTGGCCAAGAAACTTGTCTGACAGCAGATGAATTGTGGCGTCTGTCTCATGTTCATGGAATTCACTGGTTTTATCGTGTGCGCCATCACCTTGAAGCAGCTGTGTGGAATGTCGGAATGGGCTTTTGAAAAGTCAGTTATGATGCCAGATTAATGTCAGCACCTTCTGGGACTAGGACAATGTCTTCTAAGATGCAGCATGTGCTGTAAATAAGTGATCGATATATGATGCTATTTCTCTTAGAGCCAGGATTCACCAAGTCCAGGAATCAAGTGTCAAAGCTGGGAATGACTCCTCTCATGGTTACTTCTAGTGATCCACTAGTGAATTTTTTGCTTCCCATTCCCTACAACTTTGGGCTCTGCTAGTCTAGAAGTTTTAGTCTTAAGTGAAGAATACTTCCACCAAGGGACACTTCAACGGTTCCATTAAACAGAAATGAGACTGTCACCTGCCCCTCAGTGTCTCATGCCATTGAATCAAAAAGCAAGTGGGGGCTTCCCTGGTGGCGCAGTGGTTGAGAGTCCGCCTGCCGATGCAGGGGACACGGGTTCGTGCCCCGGTCCAGGAAGATCCCACATGCCGCGGAGCTGCTGGGCCCGTGAGCCATGGCCGCTGAGCCTGCGCGTCCAGAGCCTGTGCTCCGTAACGGGAGAGGCCACAACAGTAAGAGGCCCGCGTACCACAAAAAAAAAAAAAAAAAAGGCAAGTAGGGGGTACTGTATTGACTAGGGCAGGTTGACCCTGACAACCAATTATATTGCCACCACAAAACGGCAGTAAGGAAGAGTGTGTCTAGAATGCAGGAGGTCCCCTGAGATGCCTCTCAGTACCTCCATATTCTGTGATTAAAGTCTATGGAAAACTTAACAACCGCATAGGGGCAGGGCTCTTAATGGCTCAGACCTTTCAGGAATTAAGGTTTAGGTCACTCTGGCAGACAAGAAACCACAACTAGCTAAAGTTTTTTGCTGAGGGCAAGGGGAATATGGAAAGAGCAGTGGCAGACTGTAGTTATAAATACCAGCTATGCCCATGTGAACAGTTGTAGGAATAAGCACTGTAATAGTTATGAGGAGTTTTCTTTATTTTGATACGAATATATTTATATGTATATTCACCGTTTTTCTCTTTTCTCCCTCCCACTCTCCTACCATGTATAGAATATTTGCTGATGGTGTTTAACCTCTCAGCATTTAAGTTACTGGATATCAAAGAAGGAATATGACTTGTCTAGAAGACAGATGATTATCACCCCTAAATGGATAAAAGGACTTTTTCTTCCTCTTTGGAGAGACCATGTTACAGTTGTATGAGGGATAGTTGCATTATGTTAGGAAGAAGCAAATTGTTACTATTTCTCTTATTTGAAAATTAAGTTAAATACAGTTCAAAAAGGTAAACATGGATGCCAAGCTGACAAGGGATAGACGGTGGTGGATTTGTATCATATCAATTTAGCTAAGCTGGAACTATATTTCCCAGAATCCCTTTACTGTGTAGTTCTGAATTAGTGTGATCCCCAAGTGACACTATTATTTTTTAGGCGCTTTTTAAGCTAGTGAAATAAATTTCCACCTAATTATCAGTTCCTTATGAAGCATTTAAAATATTCAATTGAAAATAGCACATTAACTAAATGAATTATGAAGCATCCATATGGTAGAATACTACACAGCCATTAAAAATGATACTGTAGAATTTTATCTTCTGAAATGGACAGATGTTCATAACAAATTTAAAATTATGAAAATCAGACCACAAAATTGTATTTAGGGTATTGGCCCAGTTGATATTGTATGCATTTTCTGGGCACTATATGTTGAAAAAAGTCTGAAGGGACATAAAGGTTATTAATAGCTATGTGATGAAATTATAGATCTTTCCTCTTCTTTGAAACTGTATATATTTTCCAATTTTTCTATAATAAACATGTATTACTTTTGTAATTAGGATTCAAACTTTTAATAGCGTTTTGTTGGAACACAGCAGATATCTTCTTTCTGGTGTTTCATTGGCATATCTGTCTCTCTACCCAGGTATCGCTCACTGCTGTATTCTGTAAGGGATAAATAATAATGCTTCCCAAATTTGCTTCCATTCTAAGTAAGAGTGGTTGGATGTTTATTACTATGCACCATCAGATAGTCAGCTGCAGTAACAGAAACTCAGCATCTTGAAGTCTGGATCAACATGTTTTTCACCACTGACTTTCCTGCACCTCTCACAGTGCTGACACGTAGCAGGACTCATTAAATATTAGTTGAATGAATCAATGAACAAACAGACCCTCGGCTCTTCCATCTCTTTGATCCTTCAATGTGTCATCTTAACAATTGCACTTCCTTAATGTTTATTTCGTTTTTTTAAAATATAAAGTTATTTATTTACTTATTATTTATTTTTGGCTGCGTTGGGTCTTCGTTGCTGTGCGTGGGCTTTCTCTAGATGCGGCGAGCGGGGGCTACTCTTCATTGGGTGCATGGATTTCTCATTGCGGTGGTTTCCCTTGTTGCAGAGCACGGGCTCTAGGTGCTCGGGCTTCAGTAGTTGTGGTGCGCAGGCTTATTTGCTCCGCGGCATGTGGGATCATAGTTCCCGGACCAGGGATCGAACCCACATCCCCTGCACTGGCAGGTGGATTCTTAACCACTGTGCCACCAAGGAAGTCCCAATGTTTCTTTAGTTTGTTCCCACCTCTCCATCTTCCCCACAACGTGTTAGTCCAGACTCACATCATCTCTTGCCCCAGTTCTCTTCACATTGCAGCTAAGATGCTTTTTCTAAGAAATTGAAAAAAAATCTCAAAATGCCAATCAAGACGACAAACTTACTGCTAACTAGAGAGAAGTAAGTTGGATCAGAAGCAAAATTTGGACTGTTTTTATTCGTTACTTCTTTCTTTTCTATCTCATAGCTCCCTTCCATATTTTAATATCTGTTTTGTGGAAATTGTGGGTATACTCTGAAAGCATCTGCCTTCTCTTCAGAAGAGATGGGGACCAAAAAAGGCAAGCAGTAGGGCTGGTCATGATAATGTTCGCCATTTCTTTCCTCCTTCATTCATCAAGCGTTTGTGGAGCGCGTAGCAGAGACAAGCACTGTTCTATGCAGTGGGGGTATCTGATTCCTGCCTCCAGGAAACTGTCGTTCTAATCAGAGGAGAAACACACACGCAATTAATGGCAGAGCTGTCTGAGAAGCGCATGCTCATTGGAGGTTTGCACCAATTGCTTTGAGAATCCTGGAGTGATTCATTATCTCAAGTAGGAAAAGGCAGGTTTACAGAGGAGCTCGCTTTTGAGCTGAGCACCGAAGGAAGAGCTGGATTCCTTAAGAGTCAGGAAAAAGCTTTTCAAGAATGAGGACCAGCCTATGCAAAGGCAGAGAAGTGGGAGAGTCCAAAAGAAGCTGAGTGGTTGTGTACAACAGAGAGTAAAGGAAGAATGGCTGGAGATATGACTCAAAAAGGAAAGAGGGGCTTCCCTGGTGGTGCAGTGGTTGAGAGTCCGTCTGCCGATGCAGGGGACACGGGTTCGTGCCCCGGTCCGGGAAGATCCCACATGCCGCCGAGCGGCTGGGCCCGTGAGCCATGGCCACTGAGACTGCGCGTCTGGAGCCTGCGCTCCGCAACGGGAGAGGCCACAACAGTGAGAGGCCCGCGTACCGCAAAAAAAAAAAAAAAAATGTAGAGGGTCTTTCATGATGCATTTAGATTTTATTATGTAGGCAATAAAAAACTGTTGAAGGATTATTTTTTAAATGAAATAGTCAGTTGTGTGTTTGGAAGATGGATGAATAGCAGGAAGATGTGAGGCAGAGAGAACTCTTAGGACCTTCATGTGGGAGTCTATATGGGAGACGATGAGTGTCTGCGATAGACAGGGGGAATGAGGAGAGCAGGGAGGTTGATGGTGATGGAAAGATTACAGAAGATCTTTCACTGGTGGAAGCAGTTGAATTTGATCAACAAATAGATATGAGGCCTGGTTACTCTGGAGAGAGAAGGCTCTGGTGAAAGTGAACTGTGAATTATGGCCCCAGGCAACTCTGCAGCTTTGTCCAACAGCTGGACCAAAGAAGAAGGTCTTTCCTGGAGCTGGAGGAGGAGGAGCCTGGGGAAATGGCCGGTGTCACTCAGGGCTTCGGTGGATACAAGAGCCAGGTCGGAGCATGTCCCCCCAGGGACTTTGATTATAGGTACACACCCGGCCCATCACCTCCAACCCACACAAGGCCTCTCGGAGGGAGATACAAGGAACAGCATGCTGAGGTCATGCCATCTGCCTGGTGAGAACTATTGTTCTAGAAGGACCCTCCAGGAGTGGACCTTGGTAGGATTGGGAAAGAGGCCAGGGTTAGAGATCCAGGAGTCAGCAGCATCTGGGTGATAGTGGGAGTCATATCGGTGGATGAACTGCCAAAATGAGAGATGGAGCAGGCAGGGCTTTTGTTTGGAGGGATCATGGATCTCCTTATGGAGCTGATAAAAGCTATGAGCTCTCTTCCCAGAAAAGTGCCCACACACACCCACTGAATGTGGCTATAATTATAGGAAGTTCATAGAGTAAAGTTAAAAGGGTGAGAGGGAAGAGAGTTGAAGATGATGCCTAGGGAATCACCCACATACTTAAGAGGATACTACAAAGGAGATATAGCAAGGTCAAAGGGCCATGGGAGAGCAGGAGCAGAGAAAGCTCAGGAGGGGGAGCTTCCAGCAAGTCACGTGGAGTGAAACTGAACAGAAGCCACTGGATTTGACAATTGGTCATTGGTAACATTTGTCCAGTAAATATTTTATTAAGTGCACAATATTATGGTGACTTGAGTGCGGATCTGACTCTACTACCAGACATCGTCCTAGAACATGGTATCATGATCAACGCCCATATATATTTGGTGAATTAATTCATTAATTTCAGTACTGTGTTGGCAGGAGAAGCCAGATTGCAGAGGGAGGAAGTGAACGGGAATTAAAAAAATAATAGTAGAGAATTAGTATAGGATTTATCCCTCCCGACACAGCTGGGTATGAAAGGAAGAAGAGGGCTGAGGTGGTAGCTGAGAGGGGTTTTTAAAGATGCTGGGACTTGGGCACATTTGTATAAGATAGGGGAAGAAAATTGTGGAGAGGGAGGGACTGAAGGTGGCAGAAGGAGGAGAGGGAGGTAAGTAACAGCAAAATTAGGGCCATGGTCAGAGTGTGTGGATGGAGCCCACCAGGGTGAAGTTTACCTTGGAAAAGATTTGAGCCATTTTTTTTTTTTTTTTGGCCATGTGCAGCATGTGGGATCTTAGTCCCCCAACCAGGGATCGAACCCATGCCCACTGCATTGGGAACAGAGTCTTAAACACTGGACTGCCAGGGAAGTCCTTGGAACCATCTTCTTTTTTAAAAAAAATTTTTTATTTCTGGCTGTGTTGGGTCTTTGTTGTTGCGTGTGGGCTTTCTCTAGTTGCAGTGAGCTGGGGCTACTCTTCATTGTGGTGCATGGCCTTCTCATGGCGGTGGCTTCTCTTGTTGCAGAGCATGGGATCCAGGTGCGTGGGCTTCAGTAGTTGCAGAACACAGGCTCAGTGATTGTGGCTCATGGGCTTAGTTGCTCCGCGGAATGTGGGATCATCCTGGACCAGGGATTGAACCCGTGTCCCCTGCATTGGCAGGCGGATTCTTAACCACTGTGTCACCAGGGAAGTCCCCCTTGAGCCATCTTCTAGAGAAAGAGAGCAGAAAGAAGATTAAAGGCATAAAGGAACCAACACTTAGTGTCCTATTAAGCTGCCTTCTTTAAACCACCCAATTGGTTTATTAATTCCATTTTTTTCAAATGAGGAAACTTAGGTTTACAGACATTGACAACATGTTCAACGTGCCATAATCCCAAAGTGGCAGAGCCCTGTTCTGCTGATTACAAAGCCCACAATTTTATCTACATTAAAGTTTGGAGGTGCCAAAGAGGGAAAGGGAGCTGCAGAAGTTCATGCCTCATGGTTTCCATACTTTCAGATATTATTAGACCACTTGGAGTGAGTGTTGGGTCGAGGAGAGAGGCAAAGACTTTGAGACAGCCACTGTGAAGAGTGGATTACATTGTGGCATAGGTATCCAGATTTTTAAAAAAATTAATTAACATAAGATAACCTCATCCACCAGAGGGCACACAGCAGAAGCAAGAAGAATGACAATCCTGCAGCCTGTGGAACAAAAACCACATTCACAGAAAGATAGACAAGATGAAAAGGCAATGGGCTAGGTACCAGATGAAGGAACAAGATAAAACCCCAGAAAAACAACTAAATGAAAGGTAGACAGACAAACTTCCAGAAAAAGAATTCAGAATAATGATAGTGAAGATGATCCAGGACTTTGGAAAAAGAATGGAGGCAAAGATCAAGAAGATGCAAGAAATGTTTAACAAAGATCTAGAAGAATTAAAGAACAAACACACAGAGATGAACAATACAATACCTGAAATGAAAACTACACTAGAAGGAATCAATAGCAGAATAACTGAGGCAGAAGAATGGATAAGTGACCTGGAAGACAGAATGGTGGAATTTACTGCTGTGGAACAGAATAAAGGAAAAAGAATGCAAAGAAATGAAGACAGCCTCAGAGACCTCTGGGGCCACATTAAGCACAACAACATTCGCATTATAGGGATCCCAGAAGGAGAAGAGACAGAGAAAGGACCCGAGAAAATATTAGAAGAGATTATAGTCAAAAACTTCCCTAACATGGGAAGGGAAATAGCCACCCAAGTCCAGGAAGCGCAGAGAGTCCCATACAGGATAAACCCAAGGAGAAACACGCCGAGACGCATAGTAATCAAATTGACAAAAATTAAAGACAAAGAAAAATTATTGAAAGCAGCAAGGGAAAAATGACAAATAATATACCAGGGAACGGCCATAAGGTTAACAGCTGATTTCTCAGCAGAAACTCTACAAGCCAGAAGGGAGTGGCATGATATACCTAAAGTGATGAAAGGGAAGAACCTACAACCAAGATTACTCTACCCGGCAAGGATCTCATTCAGATTTGATGGAGAAATCAAAAGCTTTACAGACAAGCAAAAGCTAAGAGAATTCAGCACCACCAAAACAGCTCTAAAACAAATGCTAAAGGAACTTCTCTAAGTGGGAAACACAAGAGAAGAAAAGGACCTACAAAAACAAACCCAAAACAATTAAGAAAATGGTAATAGGAACATACATATCGATAATTACCTTCAACATGAATGGATTAAATGCTCCAACCAAAAGACACAGGCTTGCTGAATGGATACAAAAACAAAACCCATCTATATGCTGTCTACAAGAGACCCACTTCAGACCTAGGGACACACACAGACTGAAAGTCAGGGGATGGAAAAAGATATTCCATGCTAATGGAAATCAAAAGAAAGCTGGAGATGGGCTTCCTTGGTGGTGCAGTTCTTGAGAATCTGCCTGCCAATGCAGGGGACATGGGTTTGAGCCCTGGTCTGGGAAGATCTCACATGCCGCAGAGCAACTATGCCCGTGAGCCACAACTACTGAGCCTGCGCATCTGGAGCCTGTTCTCCGCAACAAGAGGGCCACGACAGTGAGAGGCCCACACACCGCGATGAAGAGTGGCCCCTGCTTGCCGCACCTAGAGAAAGCCCTCGCACAGAAACGAAGACCCAACACAGCCAAAAATAAATAAATAAATTTATTTTTTAAAAAAAGAAACCTGGAGTAGTAATACTCATATCAGATAAAATAGACTTTAAAATAAAGAATGTTACAAGAGACAAGGAAAGACACTACATAATGATCAAGGGATCAATCCAAGAAGAAGATATAACAATTATAAATATATATGCACCCAACACAGGAGAACCTCAATACATAAGGTAACTGCTAACAGCTCTAAAAGATGAAATCGACTGTAGCACAATAGTGGGGCACTTTAAAACCTCACTTACACCAATGGACAGATCATCCAAACAGAAAATTAATAGGGAAACAGAAGCTTTAAATGACACAATAGACCAGATAGACTTAATTGATATTTATAGGACATTCCATCCAAAAACAGCAGATTACACTTTCTTCTCAAGTGCGCACAGAACATTCTCTAGGATAGACCATATCATGAGTCACAAATCAAGCCTCAGTAAATTTAAGAAAATTGAAATCATATCAAGCGTCTTTTCTGACAACAATGCTATGAGATTAGAAATGAATTACAGGTAAAAAAAAGGTAAAAAACAGAAACACATGGAGGCTAAACAATACATTACTAAATAACCAAGAGATCACTGAAGAAATCAAAGGGAAATCAAAAAATACCTAGAGACAAATGACAATGAAAACACAATGATCCAAAACCTATGGGATGCAGGGCTTCCCTGGTGGCGCAGTGGCTGAGAGTCTGCCTGACGATGCAGGGGACACGGGTTCGTTCCCCAGTCCAGGAAGATCCCACATGCCACGGAGCAGCTGGGCCCATGAGCCATGGCCACTGAGCTTGCATGTACGGAGCCTGTGGTCCGCAACGGGAGAGGGCATAACAGTGAGAGGCCCACGTACCGCAAAATCAAAAACAAAAAAACAAAAACAAAACCTATGGTATGCAGCAAAAGCAGTTCTAAGAGGGAAGTTTATAGCTATACAAGCCTACCACAAGAAACAAGAAAAATCTCAAGTAAACAATCTACCCTTACACTTAAAGGAGCTAGAGAAAGAAGAAAAAACAAAACCCAAACTTAGCAGAAGGAAAGAAATCATCAAGATCAGAGCAGAAATAAATGAAATAGAAACAAAGAAAACAATAGCAAAGATCAATAAAACTAAAAGCCGGCTCTTTGAGAAGATAAAAAAATTGATAAACCATTAGCCAGACTGATCAAGAAAAAGTGGGAGAGGACTCAAATCAATAAAATTAAAAATGAAAAAGGCGAAGTTACAACAGACAGTGCAGAAATACAAAGCATCCTAAGAGACTACTACAAGCAACTCTATGCCAATAAAATGGACAACCTGGAAGAAATGGGCAAATTCTTAGAAAGGTATAACCTTCCAAGACTGAACCAGGAAGAAATAGAAAATATGAACAGACTAATCACAAGTAATGACATTGAATCTGTGATTTAAAATCTTGCAACAAACAAAAGTCCAGGACCAGATGGCTTCACAGGTGAATTCTATCAAACATTTTGAGAAGAGCTGACACCCATCCTTCTCAAACTCTTCCAAAATATTGCAGAGGAAGGAACACTCCCAAACTCATTGTATGAGGCCACCATCACCCTGATACCAAAACCAGACAAAGATACTACAAAAAAAAAAAAATTACAGACCAATATCACTGATGAATATTGATGCAAAAATCCTCAACAAAATACTAGCAAACAGAATCCAACAACACACTAAAAGGGTCATACACCATGATCAAGTAGGATTTATCCCAGGGATGCAAGGATTCTTCAATATATGCAAATCAATCAATGTGATACACCATATTAACAAACTGAAGAATAAAAAGCATATGATCATCTCAATAGATGCAGAAAAACCTTTTGACAAAATTCAACACCTATTTATGATAAAAACTCTCCAGAAAGTGGGCACAGAGGAAACCTACCTCATCATAATAAAGGCCATATATGACAAACCCACAGCAAACATCATTCTCAATGGTGAAAAACTGAAAGCATTTCCTCTAAGATCAAGTACAAGACAAGGATGTCCACTCTCACCACTATTATTCAACATAGTTTTGGAAGTCCTAGCCATGGCAAGCAGAGAAGAAAAAGAAATAAAAGTAATACAAATTCGAAAAGAAGTAAAACTGTCACTGTTTGCAGATGACATGATACTATACATAGAGAATCCTAAAGATGCCACCAGAAAACTACTAGAGCTAATCAATGAATTTGGTAAAGTACCAGGATACAAAATTAATGCACAGAAATCTCTTGCATTCCTGTACACTAATGATGAAAAATCTGAAAGAGAAATTAAGGAAACACTCCCATTTACCATTGCAACAAAAAGAATAAAATACCTAGGAATAAACCTACCTAGGGAGACAAAAGACTTGTATGCAGAAAACTATAAGACACTGATGAAAGAAATTAAAAATGATACAAACAGATGGAGAGATATACCATGTTCTTGGAATGCAAGAGTCAATATTGTGAAAATGACTATACTACCCAAAGCAATCTACAGATTCAATGCAATCCCTATCAAATTACCAGTGGCATTTTTTACAGAAGTAGAGCAAAAACTCTTAAAGTTTGGATGGAGACACAAAAGACCCCGAATAGCCAAAGCAGTCTTGAGGGATAAAAAGGGAGCTGGAGGAATCAGGCTCCTTGACTTCAGACTATAGTACAAAGATACAGTAATCAAGACAATATGGTACTGGCACAAAAACAGAAATATAGATCAATGGAACAAGATAGAAAGCCCAGAGATAAACCCATGCACCTATGGTCAACTAATCTATGACAAAGGAGGCAAGGATATACAATGGAGAAAAGACAGTCTCTTCAATAAGTGGTACTGGGAAAACTGGACAGCTACATGTAAAAAAATGAAATTAGAACACTCCCTAACACCAAACACAAAAATAAACTCAAAATGGATTAGAAACCTAAATGTAAGACCAGGCACTATAAAACTCTTAGAGGAAAGCATAGGAAGAACACTCTTTGACATAAATCACAGCAAGATATTTTTGATCCATCTCCTAGAGTAACGGAAATAAAAACAAAAATAAACAAATGGGACCAAATGAAACTTCAAAGCTTTTGCACAGCAAAGGAAACCATAAACAAGACGAAAAGACAACCCTCAGAATGGGAGAAAATATTTGCAAACAAATCAACGGACAAAGGATTAATCTCCAAAATATATAAACAGGTCACGCAGCTCAATATTACAAAAACAAACAACCCAATCCAAAAATGGGCAGAAGACCTAAATAGACATTTCTCCAAAGAAGACATACAGATGGCCAAGAGGCACATGAAAAGCTGCTCAACATCACTAATTATTAGAGAAATACAAATCACAACTACAATGAGGTATCACCTCACACCAGTTAGAATGGGCATCATCAGAAAATCTACAAGCAACAAACGCTGGCGAGGGTGTGGAGAAAATGGAACCCTCTTGCACCGTTGGTGGGAATGTAAATTGATACAGCCACTATGGAGAACAGTATGGAGGATCCTTAAAAAACTAAAAAAAGAGCTACCATATGACCCAGCAATCCCACTACTGGCACATACCCAGAAAAAACCATAATTCAAAAAGACACATGCACCCCAATGTTCATTGCAGCACTATTTACAATAGGCAGGTCATGGAAGCAACCTAAATGCCCATCGACAGACGAATGGATAAAGAAGATGTGGTACATATATACAATGGAATATTACTCAGCCATAAAAGGGAACGAAATTGGGTCATTTGTAGAGACGTGGATGGATCTAGAGACTGTCATACAGAGTGAAGTAAGTCAGAAAGAGAAAAACAAATACCGTATATTAATGCATATATGTGGAACCTAGTAAATGGTACAGATGAACCAGTTTGCAGAGAGAGATTGAGACACAGAAGTAGAGAAAAAACATATGGACACCAAGTGGGAGGGGCAAGTGGTGGTGGTGGGGCGGGTGGTGTGATGAATTGGGAGATGGGGATTGACATGTATACACTGATGTGTATGAAATGGATGACTAATGAGAACCTGCTGTGTAAAAAAATAAATTAAATTTAATTTTAAAAAGAAACTATTAAAAATTAATTAATATATAGAATTAATTATATATGTATAATCTTCATTAATATAAGTAATATATATATAGACTCATTTTACATTAAATTTATTAAAGGAAAATAACTGTAAGTCTGCGCATTTTTCAGCTTTCCTACAGGGCTGTTGCAATTCAACTCAATAACTTTGTCTTTCTGACAGTTGTCCACATGTAGTTCCTTTCTGTGGCCACAGCAGGGCAGGAGTTCTCTTTTATAAAAATCACAGTCCTCTATAATTTTAACTTTGCCCAAACGTATTTTCCATACCTTGAGATTTATAAACTATATTTACCAGCATAATGAAAAGGCAAACTTATTTAAAAGAAATTTGCCTCAATGTTGTGATCCAATAAGTGCAATGAAACATTACACAAATGGAAAAGGCTGATCTCACGCAGTCAAGGCTATCTTTAAAATGCAGAAAGTTTACTCGTTTAATGATGAAAGAAAAATCTTGTGGAAAGCAGTATTTTCAGATGAATAAAATATCTTTTCTATCTAGTTGCTTTGCAAATCATACAGACATATAAAAGCAGAAAAAGAAATGTGTATTTGTCTGGCAAGTTTTCATTATTAAATCTTAAAAAGAAGAATTTGTAGTGAAGCTTTTTAAAGTAAACTTTAAAAAGTTTATTTTTCAATACAGAAATTTTTAAAGAATAAATAACAACAGTGGCCTACAGCACCCTCATACAGAGGATTCCCGTTTCTTAAAAAATAAGATCACGGGCTTCCCTGGTGGCGCAGTGGTTGAGAATCTGCCTGCCGATGCAGGGGACGCGGGTTCGTGCCCCGGTCTGGGGGGGTCCCCCCTGCCACGGAGCGGCTGGGCACGTGCGCGTCCGGAGCCTGTGCTCTGCGGCGGGAGAGGCCGCGGCAGTGAGAGGCCTGCATACCAAAAATTAAATAAATAAATAAATAAATAAATAAATAAATAAATAAATAAATAAGATCACCTGTCCAGAGTTATAAAATTCCAGGAGTACAAAGGATAAAAATATGAAAATCAAATGGCAACTCCCCCTTATCATCTCCTTCCCTTCCCTAGTTGTTTTCCCCGAAAGTAACCACTATTAGTAAATTCTTGTGATGAAGAATATTTTCCTAGGAATGTTTTATCCCACGATTAGGAATGGCATTTAAAACAACAGACTTTAATCTTTTCAAAAGAATTTGAACCAGAACCCAGACTGCAGTTTGGTTGCACATGTGAAATGCGGCAATGGCCTCAGAACCAAAGGCCTGACTAAGTGACTCACCACACCACCGTGAGCCCCACCAGCACCTTTCAGAGTGAACGAGAAATCAAAGTGCCTTCTCACCTCCAGAAATGGTCTTTCCAGAGGAACAGTATTTGGGGTACATTTGAACAGCAGCTGCTCCTGCTGTATGCCAGAAGCCTGGAGAGAAGACCACTGTCTCCAGGGCTGTCAATTTGGCCCTTTCAGACACACTGAAGTCGATTTAACAAAACAAAACAAAACAAAACAATTCTGGCTTGGGAATGACAAGGGACTCTTTAAGATATTGATTTATCCATGTTTGCACACATGGAAGAGAAAAGTATGTTTTATATATATACCAAATAAAATATCTAACTTTTTAAGAATGTTGTAAAATATTTCCATATGTACATTATATCAAAGTACTTTCCCCCCCAAGTTCGGTTGAAAGGAAATACCCAGAGCATTAGGCCCATCAGAATAGATGTCTCCAGTTGTGGTTTTCAGATGCCCTAACATGCTTCTGCCCAGAACTAATCAAATACAGCTTGGCACTTTCAGGCGGGGTGTGTGTGTGTGTGTGTGTGTGTGTGTGTGTGTGTGTGTGTGTATGCAATTCCTTACAAAGAGAAAAAAAATCATTCTTGGTAAAACATGATAGAGGAGGATAAGATATCACTTGACTTTTCGGTTTATTTCCAACATTATCACTTGTCTTTAATCATTCAAAATGAGAAGTCTCCATAATGACCATCTTGATGCACTGTGTTTGTTTCTCCTTAAGTATATGAGAAGGCAGTTTTTGTATCAGAAGCAGGAAAAGGTCATGCATTCTGTGGTGTGGATAACACAGGATATCTCATTGAACCGTTAGAACGTCTGAAGTTATATTACCTTCATTTTATAGGTGAGGTGACTAAGACGTAGAGGGTGTAGGAAACTTGCTCGAAGTTACCTAAGTGGTTAATGATGGACTCTAAGATTTGAACCCGTATTCGTCTAACACTAAATTGTATAGACAGTTGAGTCTTGAACAACACAGCGGGTAGGGGTGGCAACCCTCCCTGCAGTAAAAAGTCCGAGAACAACTTATAGTCAGCTCTCAGTATCCGCGGTTCTGCACCAGAAAATACAACCAACTGCGGATCCTGTAGTACTGTAGTTTTTACTATTGAAAAAAAAAAATCCATGAATAAGTGGACCTGCACAATTCAAACCTGTGCTGTTCAGGGTCAGCTATACTTTCTACCATACCTTGTGAAAGGGCAGGCCAAGATCCATCTCTGTGATCTTGTTAAAATGCAGGTTCTTGGCCAGACCTTCAGAGATTCTGACTGAGGAAGTCTTACGTGGGGCTCAGACATCTGCATTTAAAAAATCTCTCCAGCAGATTCTTACAGGAACTATGTGAAGACAGCCATTGGATGACAGAGGCAGAGATTAGACTGACACAGCTGCAAGTCAAGGAATGTCATGGAATGCCAGCAACAACTGGGAATGAGGAAGAGGCAAGGACGTGTTCAGTGCAGTCTCAGAGGGAGCAGGACCCTGCCAATACCTTGATTTCAGTTTTCTAGCTTCATAACTGTGAGATAATACATTTTTGTTCTTTATTTAAGCAAAAAAAAAAAAAAATCTCCCCAGCAGATTCTTATGTGACTCTAGAGTGTGAGAACCATTGTCTACATGGCAATGCTCAGATTTTTAAAACAGAAAGGGAAGTTTCATATGAAAATCCTCCTTCAAGCCCCTGACGTCTCTCTGTAAAGAGGTGGCAATCCTAACTTGCTCTTCACCGTTGACCCTGTCCTTGGAATTACCTGTTAGCTTTGTGTTTATATTTAATAGTGTGCGTGGTCCTTGACTCCCAACAGGTTGAACTACCAGCTTCACCTGCTTGAAATTCCTTTAGCGGAAGTCAGTCTTTCAACCCACTGTCAGAAATCATAAAGCTAAAATGTAAATAGTTCTAGAAGGAAAACACTGACTCTTGTTCACACAATGGCTGTTGGCAGACGTGGTCTGAGATTAGGTTTTGGAGAGAGATGGAAGGGGACCCAGAACTAACATTTGTTAAGTACCTGCTAGGGGCCAGGCACACTTAATCTTTATAAATCTTAAAATAAGTATTTTACTTTAAAATAAGTATTTTTATACCCATTTTGGGGGTTCATAAAGCAGAGAATCAGAAAATTTAAGCAACTTCTCAAGGCCACATAACAACAGTAGTGGAGCCTATGCTTTGTCCACTACACCAAGCCACATGCGTGGAAAGAGGGGGCAAAGAAGGGAGATGGGAGACTCCATAAATTCTCCCCAGGGTAAGTGCCAGCATAGTGCTTGGCATACACCCAGTGCACAGTTAATGTTTGTTGAATGAATTGATGTTAATTCTTCATGCCATCAAAGAGAACTTTCCAAATGCCAATGTACTTAAAACCCTTTGCTACTGGGCCCAGAGAAAACCATAATTCAAAAAGACACCTGCACCCCAATGTTCATTGCAGCTCTATTTACAATAGCCAGGTCATGGAAGCAACCTAAATGCCCATCGACAGACAAATGTATAAAGAAGATGTGGTATATATATATATATATATATATATATACACAATGGAATATTACTCAGCCGTAAAGAGGTACGAAATCGGGTCATTTGTGGAGACGTGGATGGACCTAGAGACTGTCATACAGAGTGAAGTAAGTCAGAAAGAGAAAAATAAATGCTGTATATTAATGCATATATGTGGAATCTAGAGAAATGGTACAGATGAACCAGTTTGCAAGGCAGGAGTAGAGACACAGATGTAGAGAACAAATGTATGGACACCGAGGGGGGACAGTGGGGGGGGGTGGGATGAATTGGGAGATTGGGATTGACATATATACACTAATATGTATAAAATAGATAACTAATAAGAACCTGCTGTATAATAAGTAAATAAATAAAATTTAAAAAAAAAAAAACCCTTTGGTGTCTCCTGATTGCCCATAGTAGGGGTTCTGTAACTTGTTCAGAAATCAAAGCACTTAGAAATCATGGTGCTCTTTTCAGAACATGATAGACTTATATATTAAGCCACAAATTAATTTATTGTTAATCAGATTTTTTGTCAAAACAATATCCAGCACTAAAGGTTTAAGAAAAAAAATATATCAGGTACTTCCCTGGTGGCTCAGTGATTGGGAGTCCACCTGCCAATGCGGGGGACATGGGTTCGAGCCCTGGTCCAGGAATATCCCACATGTTGCGGAGCAGCTAGGCCCGTGTGCCACAACTACTGAGCCTGTGCTCTAGAGCCCCGCGAGCCACAACTGCTGGGCCTGTGTGCCGCAACTGCTGAAGCCTGCGCACCTGGACCCCGTGCTCCGCAACAAGGGAAGCCACCGCAATGAGACTCCCGTGCACTGCAGCAAAGAGTGGCCCTGCTCGCCACAACTGGAGAAAGCCTGAGCGCAGCAACGAAGACCCAATGCAGCCAAAAATAAATAATAAATAAATTTTAAAAGTATATATATATCAGTACATTCACCCATACACTTATACTTTATTCTAAAAATTGGGAATCTTAGATTACCTTGCAGAACTTCAAAACTTTATGGTTTGCTATTTCTTTTTTCCAAAATGTTGAATTTCTCCAGATAATGTTCAGAAGAAAAATATAATCTCCCTGGTTTTACATAGCGCATTCTTAGAAATTTTAATATTTATTAAAGTCATGCAAAAATATTCTTTTGTTTATATTCAAATGGTGTTTACCAAGGCTGAGATAATAGTAAACAGGTTTCCCACCTACATGAAAATCTGGTTGGGTATGGAATGTCATGCAGGACTCAGGATAACTTGCTGAGCCAGACTGTCCTGTACATTACAGAATATGCAGCATCAGTGCCTCAACAAAATGCTTCCTAGGTGTCATTCCAGCTTGAACAACTGATTTAAGCTAATTACCAAGAGTCATAAGTGGTTGAACTAAACAGCTAAACTATAAGCTCCTGGAAAGCACCAGTGTTATCATATTCACCCTCAGAGCCCCATCCAGTGGCTGAAGCACAGCAGTGATAAGCCTTTGTGTCTTTCACTGTCTTAAACATGAGGGAAATGGTAGACATTGGAGCAGGATATCCTGGCCCACACTGGGATGACCTGAACTCAGATGTAATGCAGAATGTAGATGATGACCATTTTCATTTAACGTCCTCACCTCTTTTATCTTCCCCAAATTGTTAAATGAATCATTCTTGAGCAAGCGTCCCTTAAAAGTAGAGCAAAGAGAACAGGGTTGAAAAAGCAGTGATGCCTTATTTTATCCAGAGGACAAATGGGTGGCAAGACTCCAGGCCTCTCTCGTTTGGTTTTTCTTTCTTAGAAATAGAACCGTGGGAATTACCAGTCAGGAAAACACTTCCAACATAAAAACATAGTTTAAAATTCCACAGAGGAAATGGAATGGTAACATGAGTCAAAAAAAAGGAAGACTATAAAACTTCCAACTGTCAAGAGAGCTTCTTTCTTTTTTTTTTAAATGGTTGCTATGTAGCTTCTATTTGATATATTTAAAAAGTGATAGAACTGTTTTTTAAAAAAATTATTCATATCTTTACTATGCTGGAAATTATATCCTTTGCAATGATTTAAATTTATAATGAAAATTTTTGGATGATAATCTAAAAATTTGCAAGGGTCTACACAGCTTTTCAAAATTCTTTAAGGAATATGCAAGCAAAAAAATTTTTTTCAAGACTATTGCACTATACCACTGTTTCAGTGGTATATTGCTATGTAACCAACCTCCTCAAAATTCAGTGGGATAAAACAACCATTTTATTTTTTCTCACTGTCCTTTGGGTTGGTTAGATTCAACAAGGCAGTTTGCTGCTGGTCTTGCTCGAGTTTCTCATGCAGTTGGTCAGCCGGAAGCTGTAGCTGGAAGCAGGAGTCATCTAGAGCAGGGAGGTCCACAAACTACAACTTGCAGGCCAAATGTGACCCAACATCGGTTTTGTAAATAAAGCTCTATTGGAACACAGCCATGACCATTCATTTAGGCATTGTCTATTTCTCTTTTTTTTTTTATCATCTTTATTGGAATATAATTGCTTTACAGTGGTGTGTTAGTTTCTGCTTTATAACAAAGGGAATCAGCTATAGGTATTGTCTATTTCTGCTTCCACACTCTATCAGGAAAGCTGAGTACTTGCAACAGAGACCATATGGTTTACAAAGTCTTTATATAACTTATGGTAAGATGCAATAAACATTTGAATTTCCTTTAAGACCATTTGTTTTGTAGGCATGTCAATTTGTAAGCTTATTTCCAACCAGAGAGAGAGAGAGAGAGAGAGAGAGAGAGAAGAGGGCATAGTCCTGAGGCTATTTGCACAGGCCAAGGAATATAGAAGCTGAATGAATATCAGGGGAATTGAGTCAATAATTTTGAACCTGTTCCTCCTTAATAATAGGCTGATGCCTAAATTATCTAAGGGATTGCATAATTTAATATCCTCTAATGCAGAAGGGTGTCTTTGCTCCTAGTTTAGGAAAGCTTTTCTTTCACTGGTCTCCCTTCGGAAGGAAAAGGTGGCACAGATCTTTTGGCTCTGGGGCCGCATAAGTGGACTAAAATCTATGTGCTAACAGGGATACTCCTTCTCAGTGATTAATAATTTGCTCACACACATTAGATTTACTGGACTCTAAATACTGAGAGTGAATTGAGTTGCATGTATTGCTTTTATTTTTTTAATACAAGTTGTTTCTTAGGTGATTTGTACATGTTGGTTCTTATGTCTGGAATGTTCTCCCTGCTTGGCATCCAGCTAACATCTCCTTGCTCAGAGCTTAAATATGACTTCCTCAGAAAAGCCTGCCTTCACGCCCAATGAGGTTCCTTTCTTACGCGGTTTCACAGCACCGCGTACTCCTCCTTTGTGATTCCTACCCCAATGTGTGCAATTAAAAACATATTTGTATCCTCATTTAACAGGGTCCCCCATATACCACGAGAACAGGAGAAGAGTCTGCTTTGTTAACTGTCATATTAATATTTATCTGGAACATAGTAGTTTATCAAAACTATTTGTTGAGTGAATGAATGAAATCTAAAGCAAGTTATAAAGTAATGTAAATGTATGGCAAAAATATTTATATAATCCTTCAAATTAACCAGAAACATTTAAGATTTACTCAAAAGTATTGACTAGCTAATATTTTCGAAACCAGAAAGTATCTTTTCATCCAGAATTATTATTTTTTAAAATAGTTATTTATTTATTTAGGCTGCGCTGGGTCTTAGTTGTGGCACGTAGGATCTTAGGTGCGGCATGCGGACTTCTTAGTTGTGGCATGCAAACTCTTAGTTGCGGCATGCAGGCAGGATCTAGTTCCCGGACCAGGGATGGAACCCAGGCCCCCTGCATTTGGAGCGCAGTCTTATCCACTGGACCACCAGGGAAGTCCCTGATCCAGAATTATTGTGGATCTTATCCTTTAGAAAGGAAACTCATGGAGATAGTCTTAACTTTTCTATTCCTGGTTTAGAATACAATGTTTATCATTGTTCAAAGAGACGAAACTTTCACTTTTGCAAGATTTTAAATTCTGTTTTCCTCTACATTCACAGAACTGGATTCAATAATCTCTTTGTTTTGTCTTTTATAAAATCAAATTCCAGGATATTCATAGATTCAAAGTATTAATAAGAATTTATTACAACAAATTTTTCAGTGCAAATCATAATCAAACATGCACCAGATATATAGAGAGAGCTCCTGGTACCAACAGCATCATGCCTAAATTGTGATAATAGACTGTAATTTGAATAATATCCAGTGACTTGCTGGTCATATTAAACATCAAGCTCCCTGGGTGGGTGGGCAGGCAGGGAAAGGATTTTGTAGCATTCGCTGATTTCCCAGGAATAAATACTCCTACCATGCCAATTTCAAGGTACCAAACTGACATCACGGAACACAGTTGACTCTCACAGCCGGGATGAGCTGGATCCACACACCACGGATTCTATTGGTTATATATAATAATTATAGGACTCTTACCAGCGATAAGTAATCTAACTCAGAGAAAAAGTCATAATCTTCAGCCGTGCTTCACAATCTTACTCCACAAGAATTGTATATGGTTTTGGTTTTAGTTGGTGTGATAAGATAGTTTACAGTTAAAGCTAGACATAGCCCTGACTATCAAAACTCTGGGAGCCCAAACTCCAAGTCATTAGGGTAAAAACTGTAGGTATACTATTACACTGCTGAAAATAAACTTGATTTACTTATTTAAACATATGGAGATTTTCTACTTTTAAGGGTGAAAGAACTCCCCTTCCCCCCAGTCCTTCTAATAGAATTTATAAGCAATTCAATGGAAGGAGAAATACTAGACTTTAAAAAGAAACCACTGACTACATTCACATGTCTTTTTAGGAACCTGTCAAGAATACTTTAAGTCACACACACAGAACTGGATTCAATAAAAGCTTCATTATTATTTTTTTTTTTTTATAAAATCAAAACCCAGAACAGTGCAGAATCCATTTTGGTCGTTTGGACAGAGTTGGTACTATGTTCCCACCAATCTTTGCTCTTCTGTGTCTACACATCACAAGACGAAGTCTGCACTCCTGGGAGTGGTGGAGTGGGAGGAAGAATTGGACCGGGCAGTGTGAGAGGGTAAGGTGAAGAGGAGAGGCCTTAGCAAAGGGAGCATGAAGAAGTGTGGTCTGTGGTCAAAAATTTAGTGGCTAAACTAAGATAGATGAAGAAATGGTCACCAATCAGTCACATTTCATATCCTGTCTTATGGACTGCATGTCTGTGCTCCCCACAAGTTTGTAAGTTGACACTTGAGTCCTCAGTGTGATGATACTAGGAGGTGGGGGCTTTTGGGAGGTAATTAGGAGGAAGGAGCCCTCATCATGGCATTAATGCCCTTGTAAGAAGAGACAAAAGAGGGACTTTCCTGGTGGCGCAGTGGTTAAGTATGCATCTGCCAGTGCAGGGGACACAGGTTTGAGCCCTGGTCCAGGAAGATCCCACATGCTGTGGAGCAACTCAGCCCGTGAGCCACAATTACTGAGCCCGCGCTCTAGAGCCCGTGCTCCCGCAACAAGAGAAGCCACTGCAATGAGAAGCCCACGCACCACAACGAAGAGTAGCCCTCGCTCGCCACTAGAGAAAGCCCGCGCGCAGCAACGAAGACCCAATGCAGCCAAAAGCAAACCAACAAATAAATAATTTTTTACAAAAGAAAAAGACAAAAGGGAGCTTGCAGAAGGCAGCCATCTGCAAACCAGGAAGGGTGGGGGACCCTCACCAAGAACATTCTGCCAGCACCTTGATTTTGGACTTCCCAGTCTCCAGAAATGTGAGAAATAAACATCTGATGTTTAAATCACCCAGTGTATGGTAATTTGTTACAGCAACCTGAGCTAAGACTCTTAGGAAACATCATTGTAACCCCAATAATTAAACTTGACTACTGTACTGTACTTCAGTACCAGCTTATGAATGTAAAAAAAAATCAGCATAAATGAAATAATCAGCTGTATAAAAATGCTCACAAGTGTTAAAATAGAGAAAAATTGGATATAGCCCAAATATTCAAAAGAAAGGGACTATTTAAATTATGGCACATAGATTTGATGACATATGTAGCCACTAAACTAATTTTTCAAAATACGCTCACAGGGGTTAAGGGGGGGAAAAGGGTTGAATTTTTACACATATAGTATAGTTACAATTTTTATTTAAAATGTCTATCTTGGCAATTCCCTGGTGGTCCAGTGGTTAGGACTCGGCACTCTCTGCTGGGGCCCCGGGTTCTATCCCTGGTCGGGGAACTAAACTCCCATAAGCTGCACGGCACTGCCAAAAAAAAGAATAAATTAAAAAAATAAGAAATAAAATGTCTTCCTTATGCCTAGAAAACAAAATGGGAGGAAAGACATCAAACTGCTAAAAATGATTGTCTGCATACTGAAACTGAAGGTGATTTCATCCTATTTTCCCCTACTTTCCAAATTGTAGTTTTTCTAAGACAAGTGACATTTCAAATTTAGAAAAGGTTAAACCATCTAACATTATGAAGAATCCTTTTAAAAGTATGAAACTTTAATGCTTGAGCTTTCTCAAATTTCTAAGTTAACCCACTTATTTTCCAGAAACTTGATAGTCCTCAGTTCATCTGTGTTCAGTCAAGTTGTTCCACGGAACTTCACATAGTAGGGAGAGAAGAGCCCTGACAGGCAAGAGCTCATGCTGCGCTGGCAAGTGGACGCTTTCCCCTCCACAGCTGTTATTAAAATATTCAACTCAAGACTTTCAAAATGTAGATTTAGGTTACAAGCCAATCAAGTAATTGAATTTAAATAAAGCATATTGTTTTTGTGTTATTTTAAAAGTACCAACTTTTAAGTCCTTATATCAAACACAATACTACAGGATCACAAAACACGTCCATGCAGTATACATCAACCTAGGTCACAGAGAAATGTTTAATCTACCTCCGAATCCAATGCTTTTCAATTGCATCCCCATTAAAAATTTTAAGTGATTAAACATCACATAAGATAATCGTATTATCCTGGTTGCTTAACAATTCTTGGGATTTGCAGGTGTTCAGGGAAGACTGATGGTTGTCTTGAGACTGAACTTTGACAATAAAGGGTTTCAGCTATCATTTCTTGTGCCAAAGTGTTTATTGGGGGTGCCCAGTCATTCAGTCTCAAATCACTAAATACCCCACTTGCAAAAATCCTACCAACACAAATGGCTCTGGGTAACATACAACCTGAGCACCTCAATGCCCTCACTTGTAAAACAGAAATAGGTATGAAAGGGTTGTCCGGAGGACTATGTTAAGTGCTATGGAGATGCCATTAAGTACCACCATTAATAAATTTTTAAGTGCCCTGAGTTCAAGTGCCACCCAGCCACTTAAGTTATGCTGCCTTTCCTCTTCTGCGAAAATGTTAATTAAAAATTTTGTCTACCAAGAACAAGTTAGCTGGCTGTGGTACAATGAAGGCTTTAAGAGGCCAGAAAGATTGCTGCCTTTTTCCTTCGGAAGAAAAGGGTACTTTTATTCTAATCAAGGAAACACTCCTCTGCATATGCCATTTAAGTGTCATCGTGCCAGCAATAGTAAATGCCTAAATGGAGGAGGATCGAATTTTACAGAATTCAGATACTCTTTCAGCTTCTAGATTCTTGGCTTGTGAAAACAGCACCTGCTCTCTACTTTCCCTTGAGACGGGAAATAAGCTTGACATGGCCTGAAGAAATCGTCCTGGAAGACAATTCGGAAGACCTTACGTAGAAGACTTGGGAGGGCTGCTTGATACGGTCTAAGCGCTGTAAGGAGCTATTATTAAAATCTTTAGATACTTTTGCATTATTAAGAGTTAACAGGAACACATAACATAGTTCCTAAGAGAAAATACATTACAGTCCGTATTTTAATGTTATCTAGAGCTACCATCAAAACATTTTAGCCGTCACTGACCTCCAATTACTTTTAGAAAAAGTAATCAACTAAAAATTGTGTGTGTGTGTTGGGGGGCCCTCTAGTTACTACAGAAACCAAACGTGTACGCTAACAAACCACAATAGAAATAACAGAACAAGGCTTTTTGATTTTTTTATTACTCAAAGAAGCTTTATTTTTCTATTTAGCTTTCTGACTCTGCGCTTGTGCTTTCAACACTTTCACAACGATTTTCTGCTCCTCAATGAGGAAAGCGCGCTTGATCCTAGAAAAGAAAATGTTAAATACAGTTTTAAAAAAATCAATTTAACACAAGAAAGAAAAGTGTCATAGAAGAACCGAGTAAAGCAATCAGGTAAGATACCCAGAAAAGTAAACAAAACCTACACAAGTACAGATTTAAAACTTAAGAGCTGAAAAAATTCTATGGACAGACCCTTTCAGCTTAAGGTGTCCTTCTGGTACCCCTGGTTATCTAATAATCTACCCTCAAAAGCCTGGGATTTCTGACTCCTTCAAATGTCCTGGACATAACCACATTACAGAAATAGAGCTGATGTCACTCTTACCCAGAGCAAAGACTACACAGACTCCCTCAGTGTCACAGCAAATGCTATTCTTTAGGCTACCCTATAGATCTACACCCAAATCTCCAGAAGCTAGGGCCTGAGAAATTTTTTTAACAAATGTGCTCATGTGGTTATGTTTAGCAAAGTCTGGGAACCAAAGACTGGTAAAAAGCCAAACTCCTCTAGCTTGCAACTCATGACTCATTCATCTCCAACGTTACCTTTCCAATCTCATTTCTCATTCCTTTTATACCCTCAATGTGCCAGATCAAACTATGTTCATTCCCTGCCTGCAATGCCCGCTCGACCTCTTGTCTAAAATTTACCCGTCACTCAGGTTCCACCTAGAATACCACTCCCAGATTCTCGGCTACTTTAAAGTCATTTCTCCTCCAAACTTCAACCATAGTTAAGTTCTCCTATATTTCATGGAAGTTATATTTAGCTTGTATTTGTATTGATGTAACATGCCTAACCTCCCCTTACAAATTAACTCCTGAAAGGCAGAATGAACTTGCAAAGTTTGATGTCAGATTTGGTGTAGAGACTTAGCCAGAGCACTTTATAGAACAAAAGCTGAATAAACTGAAGGCAAACCACTCCTCCGAACCAACTTCTTCTCTTATAAAGACCAATCACCTCTCAAATCTTTCCACTTAGGTCTCTGGAGAAAACTTAATGTAGCCAGTAGGGTTAATTAAGAGCAAGAGCCTCAGTAAAACGTGGAACAAATCCTCTTACCAGCTATGTAACTTTAAGCAACAAGCCTTGGTTTCTCCACCAAAAAATAAATAAATAAAAAATACCTCCCTGATGGACTTTTGGCAGAGCTTATCATAAAAATGCTGAGCAAATATTATCACCATAAACCCCACTGCTTCTATTCCTACCTATGCCACTACCAATCCTTTTGCACATCCACAAGACCCAGTCATCTCCCAATAACCCCATTCACCCCCAATCCAGCCTTCGGTCTTCATGTAGGTGCCTTGACAAAGCAGAGAAACCGTTCCAAGCACTCACCTTTGCTGAAAGAATGACTTCACTATCCATCCCGCTGCACACTTAGTCTCTGGCACACCGAAGGTTTCCCTGCCCTGCTCAAACCCCATCAATTACCACATTTTAAAGAATCAAGCCAAAAAATCTGTCCTATGAGGCCCTTCATTACCTGTGATGTTTCTACCTTTCCTGTATATCATCTCCCAAAACATTCTGCTCCAGCCACACTAGAACTACGTATGGCGATTCTGTTCCTACACTTTTAGGACCTTCCACTCTCCATCAACCTGAGACTTTCTTACCTGCCTGCCCCACCCAACCTTTTAATTTCTACATCTAGCATAAAGATGTCCCAACATCATAACTGAATAGGAGCTAATATCATTTATTAGTTTGTTCAGCATCGATTATCCCTAGTCAAGGAGGATTCTACTGATACAATATGCAACTTTTGGTATTTTTTCACCAGTCTTCTAATGATGATTAGCATGCAGTGCAACAGACACAGACACACTTAAGATAGCCCATGTGATTTCATAGTTATTTACCTGTCACGGACACATTTAGCACACATGGAACCACCGTAGGCCCGGCTAACATGTTTTTTCGTTTTAGACAACCTCATAAGAACTTTAGGTCTCACAGCACGGACCTGCATAAAGAAAACGCTGAGATTATTTTGTGATGTTTTAACAGAAACAGAAATTGTCCTAGATTTCTGATGAGCATTAAGTATAAACATTCATCTAGGTTACAAAAGGAAATGGTACACTGATCTACCTGAAAGGCATTTCACTGTATTTGCCATATAGGCTTTAAAAGAAAGTCTACATTCTTCACAGATACGGATCATGAAGGCTTAGTAATTCTCAACCCCCCTAGTGGCGACCTCTCCTTCACTCACTCACCAAAGGAATTAATGCTCAACCCTTCTTATGTTATTCACAGCAAAAGGATCACTTACTCCTCGAAGTCGGCCTGGGCACACGCCACATGCGGATTTTGGTGCTTTCCCAACTTTCTTGGTATAAAGGTAAACAATTCTATTACCAGGGGTTCGGGACCTAGAAAGTGAGAGAATAGACAACAGTTCAACATTTTGCAGAATAAATGACAATACGTATATTAATTTTGGAAATACTTACAGCCTGGTTTTGTTAGAGGCTGTATTGTAGGACAGCCTACGACGGTACGTCAAACGCTGAACCATCCTGAATGCCTAAATCAAGAAGAAATAGAACTGCATTGTAGAAAAATTCAAACCTTAAAACAAAAGAGCATCACAGAGTTTACACATTACCCATGTAAGTTCTTACATATCATATCCTTATCTTAAGGTATCTTATGAAAAGGATTCCATGTTTTAAAACTACAGCTGATGATTTACATGAGGATGAACTGGGGAGACTGAATCAAACCACAAAGAGTAGAATCTCTCAGCCCAGAGCTTAGAGGTGGAAGGAGAAAGAAGATGCTTTAGCTGCCTGGGTTGGCTTAAATAGGGGGCTTCCCGGAGGAGGGGAGCCAAAGCCAGTGATTTAAGCAGGTGAAGGAACAGGGAACATTGGTCCTTTATGCCCCCACCGGAAGCCCCTTAGCATCCTCTTGGTCTTTGGGACCTAGGGCTGGACCCAGTGCAGATTGATCCATCCTGAATATGATGGTTATTTAAGATTATTGACCATTTCTCCCCGACCCTGCAAAACAAAGGGGAACTTGGAGCTCCTCTTTTCCCTGAGGTTCTACTGAGCAGTGGCGATTACATCCCCCTAAAATAAACACATTTGTATACCAAAATAAATAAATAAACTACTGCTGACCCTTTGTACCCGCAGGTTCTGCATCCGCAGATTCAACGAACCGCGGATCAAAAATACCCAGGGAAAATAAACTTCACAAAGTTCCAAAAAGCAAAACTCGAATTTGCTGCGTGCCCACAATTATTTACATAGTCATTTACATTGCACTACGTGTTGTAAGAAATCTAGAGATGATTTAAAGTATATGGGAGGATTTTACACAAGTGACTTGAGCATCAGCGATTTTGGTATCCTCGGGGATCCTGCAACAATCCCCCAGGATACTGAGGGACAGCTATACTTATATTTAAGGGTGATTGAGAGGAATGCTAAGGGGCGATGTTTGTTTTCCTGACGGTAATCAAACGTGGCACTTGGTTAAAATTTTGATTACCAGGCTTTTCTCTCAAAGAGTCTGATTCTGTTTGGAGTAGTATCCAGAAAAGTGCTACCAACAGGCAAGTTTGAGAAACGCTGGTTTTAAAGGAAGAGCACACGACCACACCTATGTGTAAGTTGAATCCTTAGCTATACCATTTACTGAGACTATAAAGCTCCATAGGCCAGCTTGCTTACCTGTAAAATATAATTTTTGACTATTTCGCACAACTGTCATTAGGATTAAACGACAGCAGGCATTCTGCCCCAACCTAGTGGCTGCCCAGGGTTCAGTGTTCTGCCCCCAAAGCAGCATCCGGGATAAGTTAGATGCCATTTAATACTAATTTTGGTACTGGATCAAGTATTTCTGGATTATGGCATCCAACTGGTTTTTCTTCTTTTTTCAGTGAACTACCCAAAATACCATAAAACATAGGCAAACTTGAATCAACCTAATTTTCCCCAAATTCTGTAACCATTTCGTCACAGCATGTTACTTAAAAGGCAACAGTCTTCATCTGGTGTTGCAAGCTCCTTACTACCATTACACTGGAACTGTCAGACATCAAAACCCACAGGGAAGGCCGGTGCGAGTGACCCAATCAGCCGTTTGCCTCTCCAAAACCAAGACAGAAAACTCCCTATTAAAAATTTTTATCTTACTTGCTATTGGTCTTAGAACACATTTTGAAATGACCTGAACGTGCCGGTCGTCGACCCTCCCAGAGCCTGGAGAACAGCTACAAGCGCGGGGTTAAAGCATGGCCTAAGATATGAGAACGTCCGGCGACTTCGCAGTCTCCATCAGCCGGAACTCACAACTCATTTGTCTCCGAACGCCGGACTGCAAAGGCGGCAAAGCCAGGGGTGGTGAGCTCCTGCCACTCACTGCTGCGGAGCGGAGGTCGGGATCGAGAGGTGTCTGAAGCTAAAGTCCGGGGAACTGCTCACTACCAATCTTCCTCCTAAGCCCTTACCCCCATGCCAGCTCAAAAGACTGTGCCTAAGAGACCCCGTCTCCTGCAACTCCCCGGATGGCGGCCGATTGTAAAGGCAGTAGCAATAAAGACAAGGAAAAAGCAACCATACCTCTAGATACCGTCCCCGAAAGAGGAAGCAGAAAGCACCAGCGAGTTCAAGGGTCAAATATGACTGCGCGTGATAGGAAATACGTCATAGGAAGAGGCGTGGCGGCAAGAACGCAGCCATGTTGTACGGAAGCCACGCAGCTCCCCTCTGTGGGCGGGGATTCGTGGCACCGCCGCGTTGTACGTCTAGCGACGTGCCGCCCCTCTGTGGGTCTGCATGCTCCCAGCCTTCCGCAACAGCGCCGCACGAAGGTCTTTTGGGAATCGCTGTAGAAACAAATACAAATGACGAAGGACCTACGAAGGGCAGAGGTGGGACAAAACCAGGCTTTTACCGTTCTCAAGGGCGCTAAGACATATTTGACTTAAAGAGCGCCACCTTTGGGGTTAGGCCTGAGTTTAAAGCCCAATGCTGACACTTATCACTAGTTGACCTTTGAGGAGTTACTGTCCTTAACCGGCCCTTCTCTTTTCTTGTCCTTCATTCAGAGCACAAATCCAAGGACCGGTTTCGTGGAAGACGGTTTTTTTTTGGGGGGGGCGGTTGGGAGGGGATATGGGGGATGGTTCAGGCGGTAATGCGAGTGTTGGGAAGCCGCAGATGAAGCTTTGCTTGCTTGTCCGCTCTTCATTCACCTCCTGCTGTGCGCCCGGTTTCTAGCAGGCCGCTGAGCGGTACCGGTCCACGGCCGGTTGCGGACCCCTCTTGTAGAGAGTGAGTGCTCAATAAATGGTGGTTAATCTTATGATTATGTACAAAGAGTTTCTTGAGGCTTCACATAGGTGGTAAAGTTTTAACAGGGCCTTAAAGATGAGGAAGAAAAAAAATGACCTCTCTAAAATAGCATGTGAAAGTTTACATTAAGTGCTTCTGTGTATTTTTCTGCGAAGAGGGTCCTTAGTTTTCACTATATGGTCAAAGCGGTTCATGACTTCCAAAAAAGTAAACACTTTCCCTGGGCTCTAAGGAAGACCACTAAAAACGGTCTTTACATTTTTAATCTTAGATTAAGCTCCCTGGAAACATACTGAGAGAGTTATATGCTGGTGTACTGGGGAGTGTTCTTAAAAAATACACCTGTAAGGGAGTGAGGAAGATAGGATCAGGAGACCCACAGTGTTATTACAACTGAGGCCTCAGCTGTTCCAATGGGGAGCTCTGGAATTGGGATGGCTCTTCATAGTTGTCCCAAACTGGCAAGGAAGCTGGGCCTTTGCAACCCACATCAGCCAGTCTTTGGTCTGGCTGCTCCCTGACCAAGGGTGACGCCGTTTCCTGAAGCTGAGAGCAACGTCCAATGACCCAGCTAATATCCTTGGCCCAGAAGAGAGGATTTGAGTAGAATATCCCAGTGTCCACTCAAGTTCCCTTTCAGGTTTTCCAGTCCAATTATAGTGGTGAGAAAGCAGGCAAGTGACTGAGGGCAAATGCCCTGTCCATACAGAGATCTGCCTCAGACTGTGAGGCCTTTAATTCCATCTTGCCTCACATCACTGCCATCTTTGTCACCACACCAGATGGAAGGCTCTGGTTATATCCCTCCCTTTGCTGACTCTCACATAGCTGCTTCTCCCCTGACCTTGACATAGTTCCTTCTCTCCTTCCCAGTTCTTTACTTTCCGTCCCCTGGAATTCCTTTTGTCTCTGTACCAGGTATGAGATGGAGGCTGGGGTTGAGAGCCAAATGTGGTTTTTGAATGAATGAACAAAAGAATGCATTTACTTGGAATATATTCTCACTATTTCTGGAGAGACTGTTGCTGGGCAGTTGAGTATAACAGAAGATGGGAGCCCTTAGTACACTGTAGTGTACTTAGTGTACTTTACCTACCTTTCTGTGCCCACCTCCACCGCAGTAGATAAAAACAATAGTCTCACTGTCACAGTTTTCCCTTGTTCTACATAACCCAGTTCTATAACATGACTTCTCTTTCAACCTGTGTTTGCATTTTTTCTTGATCAGACTTGCCAGAGATGTGGCAATCTTAGTAAACATTTCAAAGAACCTCACTTGTTTTTATTAATCTTTCTCCTTTTAGCTCTTTTTAAATTTGGGGTACACTTACTAAATATATCCAGTTATATACTGTATTCTTATCGCTGTATTTCTAGGCCCTCTTCTGGTTATCAGTTGCTGTTGTAACAAACCACCTCAAACTTAGTGGCATAAAGTAACACCATTTTATTATGCTTATGGATTACATGGGTCAGGAATTTCTTCATGGCGTAGCGGGAATGGTTTGTCCTTGCTACGGGATAACTGGGGGTGCTTCACCTGGGGGTGAGTTGAACAGCTGGAGGCTGGAATCATCTGAACACTTTTTTAGTTAATTCATGGGTTGGGATACCTCAAAGGCCAGTCTCAGCCTGAGACTGTCAATCAGAGCACCTCTACATGGCCTCTCCATGGGGCTTGGACTTCTCACACATGGCAGCTGAGAGGGCATATCTTGAGAGGGAGCATCTAGAAAGCAAGCAGTCTAAGAGAACCAGTGGAAGCTGCATGGCCTTTTATGATCTAGCCTTGGAAGTTACATAGCATTCTTTCCACCATATTCTATTGGTCAAAGCTGTTACGAGCCCCCCAGATTCAAAGGCAGTGGACATATATCCTCACTTCTTGATGGATAGAGTGTCAATGATTTTAGGATTATATTTTAAAGATACCACAGTTTCCTACACTCTTTAATATTTACTATCCTTTTGTTTTACCATGCTTTGTTCTGTTTTGTTTTCACCTGTCTTCCAGTTCATTAATTCTCTTTTCAGTATAACTCCAGTGGGCTTTTCATTTCAGTTCTAAGCTTTCCATTTATTTCTCTTTTTATATTTCTCATTCTATGTGAAATTTTCAACCTTGATTTTTCTTTCCTTGAGTACCTGAGTATATTTAGCAGAATTATTTTAATGCTTTGTGGCTGATAACTCCATTCTCTGAATCCCCCAAGCATGGCTTTCTATTGTGTGATATTTCTCTTGGTTTTTGTTGTCTTGTCATCTCATGTGGTTGATTGCTTTTTATTGATTTCAGGATATTTTATATGAAAAATTAAAATAATTTTAGGCCTTGCATATCTACTCACATACACATTTTAGAATCAACTTGTTACCTCCAGACAAAAACTTGTTGACATTTTTATTACATCGAATTTATCTGTTAACTTGGGGAGAATTGACCTCTTTATGATGTTGAGTCATCCTATCCAAGAACATGGAATGTCTTTCTATTTATTCATCTCTATTTTTAAAGCTTTATTGATATAGTTTTTCTGCATTCTTTTAATTAAGTCTATTTCTAGGTATTTTATCAGTTTTGCTGCTAATATAAATGGCATTCTCTTTTCCATTAGTCCATTTAACTGTTTTCTTTTTATGGAAGTCTATGAATTTTTGTTTATTAATTTATATTCTACTACCTTACTTGTTATTGGTATTTAATTCTTTAATTTATTTTGGAGGGGTGTCCAGGTATATTATCCAGGTATATTACCTCTTCCTTTCTAATTCTTGTACCTCTTGTCCAATTCTATTGGCTGATACTTCAAACACAACACTTAATAGTAGTGTAGATAATGGACTTTTTTTGCATATTCCTGACTTTAGCAGGAAAGCATCCAGTGTTTCTCTGCTAAGTTGTGTTAAGGAGATAGCCATTGATTATTATTTCTTAATCTATTTAATTTTTTTGCCATGTCAGGAAGGGGTGTTGAATTTGTTAATTTTCTTCTCAGTATCCTTTAAGATGCTAATTAAAATTTTCTCCTCAGATCAATGGGGGAAGCAACACTTTTTCTAGTTTGCACAAAGGCACCATGGTGTTTCTGTTTCACTGGCCATTCCTCTGCCTGGAATGCTCTTCCCCAAGATGTCTGCATGGCTTACTCTTACTTCCTTCTTTCACTTGTTTGCTTAAGGTTACTTTTTGGCGAGGCCTATCCTAACTGTCCTAGATATTGATAAATCGTACATTTCTATCGTTCATTGGCACTTATAGATCCCCTGAACCCTGTTCTGTATTTTTTCCTGCATTTATTTTCTACATACTATATATTTATTTATTGTGTTTATTATATGTTTTCTGTCTCCATTAGAAATATGCTCCATGAGGTAGGGAGTTTCGTCCTTTTAAAAAGAATTTTTTTTGAACTGATATATTTTTAATGCCTAGAGTGGTGCCTGGCATGTAGTAAGCACTCAAAATAATTTTTGAGTGAATGTATGAGATTGGAGCTTATCAAGGAATGGTGAGAGGGAGCATTTGAACTCGAGCCTCCTGTTCCAGAGAGCTTGAAGTTAAGAATTGAACATTTTTTTCCAGATGAGGTTATATTTACAGTCATTGAGATACAGGAAAGGGATTGAAAGACTTTCATTGTAGAACTTGTGTACTTTGTCCCCTTACTGGGTGTCACAGCCTATAGTGCTTCACGAATTTATGCATTTTATTGGTACTGTGATTATTTATGAATAGCCTAATTCTGTTACACCATATTTTGTGTATTAAAACATTAATTGGTCCAATGTAAACACTTAAAATATGTGATGGTTTTGGTATTCTTGCTTTGGCATGTCTTCATTTTTAAATTGATACTTGGGAACCTCAGGAAAAGTAGCCTCAAGCTTTTCTCAACCTGTGAGAGGCCCTGGCAGAGACGACTGCTCAACTTACACTGTAGCTCCAAGTCTTCTGAACTACGATTGAGCCCTTTTGTTAATTGCGTCACCTGCATCTTTAATTGCTTTGCCAGTTTGAGCTGTAATTTAGACATAATTTTTGCTACAAAGAGTTAAAATATGAGAGCATTTTAACCACTCTAAAATTTAGAAATAAGAACTTGAGACAAATTAGACTTTTCTAATAGAAATGTTCTAAGCCTAAAGCCCTAAAGGAGAGTAAGGAAACCAATTAACTTTAATTTAAATAATCATGTCTTAAGCAGTAAATGAACCAAGTTCTATTGTTAAAGAACAACTGTATTAAATCCCTGAAAGGTTAGCTTCAAAATGGCATTAATGCAGTGGTTTCAGATCTAACTAATGAAATAAACTTCTATTGGTCACCGTAACCTCTGTTTGTTGTCTTACTGGACATTGTTATTGAGCGTAGTGGAGGGGAAAGATTGAGAGATCAAGGATAGACTAATTCCCATTGATGTTTCTATTGTTAGTAACTTTTTTTTTTAAGCCACAAACAAAAAAGCTAATCATTTCACTCCTGGGGAAAAACAGTACAAGAAAATGTGAGAAAAGATTATTTTCTTATTCTAAAACTTGCATATATATATGTGCTTTTCTGTTTGTACTCGCTATTTTAAAATAATATATTTATGATGATTGAGATTACTATTTATAACTACAATGACTGAATTTCAGCCAATGTCTATAAGCATTAAGGTAACCATTGATGATGTATTAATAAGGTATAATGCTAGAATCTGGCACTGGGTTAATGCCTGGAGATGTATTTTGGATGAGTTTATGTAATAGAATAGAAAGAACACGAGTTTGGCAGGCAGTATGAAGTCAGATCATGGAGGGCTTTAAATGCTATGCTCAGAGACTTAAACGTTATTCTTCTTATGCCTTCTGTATTTCTTCATCCTCATATGCTACCTTTGTGACCTTAGGAAGGCCAGGTTAACCTCACTGACACTGTCTCATCTGTAATATGGGAATAATAATCCTTTATTATGGGTATGCTGGAAGAATTAACAGACGTAACGCATGAGACTGAGGCTGGTACACAGTGGAAGCTTAATAAATATTGGTCTTAGTATTGTTTTCTAGAATGAAATGCTGCTTTCTGCATTCCCTTATTAACCAGTTTTGCACATCAGTGTTATATCTTGTGCTTTGCTAATGTCTGTTGTGTTCTTGGGAGAACCTTTTTATTTCCTTGTGGTATATTAGGGAAGAAGTCTAAAGAAACTAGTAGAGAATTTACTAAAATGGAAATTAGCATGGATTGACAGGCAAGGGCAAAAAGAGTTAACAGGGTTGGTATATCAAAGCCTTGACTTTCTGGAGATACTTTTTTCTTCAAAACATAGCCAGTGCCTTTACCGGCAACATGACCTGTACCTTGTTCCAATTATTTATGCAAATCAAGGTAAGTTTTTTCTCTGTGAAGGACTTGATGAAACGATGCTATAGAAAAATACAGTGCATTTCCATTATTGTTTGCTTAACAGCAATACTATTTTGTAGCAAGAGGAAAATAGTTTTGCAGAATGCTCCTCTACCCCTGCATAGAGAATACATAATATCATGTTTGTGTTGAAACTTTTTCTTCCAAAATGTCATAACCCCATAAAAAAGAGAATTAAAATCCTATTATTTTAATTTACATCTCGCCACAAGATAAGTAAAGTTATCACTGAAATTCTAATTAAATGGGATGATTGACTAAGGTAGCACATCAAAGAAGAGAAGTGAATACGATAAGTCGAAGACTTATTAATTAGTCTGCGTGGAAGAAATTCCAGGGATGTCAAGCTGAGCCTGCTGCAAGGAGAAAAAAAGCAGACAAGAAAACGTTCGTTTCTTTGAAGTTAGGAACTGAGATAGTGATGGAGGTAATTGTGTCTGACTGGATCCAGTAATGAAGAGCTGTAAATCAGACCTCAGAATTGAAGGAAAGATTCAAGTAACGAATGTGGCTGCCCCCCCTGCTGCGAAGAAACAGAATGCAGAAAGCACTAATTGACCCAGCCTGTCTCCCAGTAGTTCTCTGTTATTATTTATTAATTTTTAATTTCTGAATTATTTACGTCCTGGGAAATTATTCTTGACAGCCTGTTAGGCGTGCCAAAGTTAATGGAGGATGAAAGGATTGGTACCAGGGTTAGTAGGGATGTAGTCACAGGCTACTGGATTTAATGATTTTGGAAAGAAAAATTGATTTCACACAGCGTGTCACTTTATACTACTTTAGGGATACAGCAGCTATTTGATTAATTGAGGAAAAACCAATTCAAAGTACATTTGAAGTGTAAATGAGTCACACTGCTCAGCTGTTTCTTTTTCCCCCTCTCGGAGAGATCTGAATTTTCTTGAAGCTGATGAAGACACACTTGCACGCTTTGAATGCACACCTGTTTGATTCATATTAAACACAGAAGGGAAGAAAACCCTGAAATACAAAAGGAGATATTTTCACTCTTCTTATTTCTCCTTTCTAATCTCTTTATGCGATTTTTTTTTTTATTCCAGCATGTGGCACAGCAGTAGTTGCAACCTGCATCCCTTAAAAACTAGGCTCAAAAAAATTTCTCATTTGTTTTATGGCCTATGAAACAATTAGAAAGAAGCAGTGCTTGCTAGTGAATAGAAAGAACAAATAGAAGAAAAATGTATTAAAAAGAAACAATGACTTTAATGAATAAGGTAAGAGGATTAATCTATTAGGAAAATGAGTGAAGCAGCCTAAAAGCTCTGTGCCATCATGCCTTCTCCCTTTTTGGCCAATCTCATTAGTCTTGGTGTGTCTGCTGCTCTCACCTTTGTTCATCTCTCCCTGGCCTAGTTTTCCGACTGGTCTCAAGTCAAATCTTCCTCTTCCACTGTATTTGACATCAGTGCTTCCCAAAGTTTAATGTGCGAGTAGATCACTTGAGGGTTTCTTGATACTCTACAGGTTTAGATTCGCTGGCTCTGGGAAAGGGAGGCTGAGATTCTGCATAGGTTCCCAGGTGAAATCATGCTGCTGGTCCTTGACCAGACTTTGAGCAGCAAGGTCCTACAAAACTCTGACAAACTCATTTTCTTTAAAAACATTGCTTTTAACCATGTAACTCTCTCATTCAGACACCTTAAGTGATTTCCTATACCTACAATTAAATGCAGATTCCTTAGCCGGGCATCCAAGTTCTTCCTAATATGATCAGAACCTGCCTCCTGGGCATAGCCTACATTCCCCAGCTCCATGCTTTTGTTTATGCTATTTCTTCTTCCTGAAATGCCTTTGAGAATTCTACCAGCGCCTCAAGTTGTATTTCGAATATCACATCCCCAGCGCTGGCTATTCTAACCTTCTCTCACTCAACAAGACACGCATTAACCTCTCACTCAACAAGACCTGCATTCTCCTTCAGATGCTTCTCTCACAGTTTAGTTTTACCTCTTTCTTGCCATGTGATATCTTCAACCTTACATTATTGCCATTAATGTACTTATTTTCCCCTAGGCAGTACTCTCCATCCTTAACTCCTATACCTTCCCAAATGTAGAGGGGAAAATATTTTTTTAACTTAAACCTCCTAATTTCATATCTACCATAAAGATTCAGACAAAAATAAACCACAAGAAATTGTGTCATGGAGTGTATGATGGGGAAATGTTCAGGAGTCTAACTACGAATAAAAAAGAGTCAAAATTGTATTGTGGTTCTTTGGCGGCAAGCCAACTCTGGCTAACAAGCAAAAAGAGAAGAAGGCTTCAAGGGTTGCCCAGAAAATAGAAGATAGAATTCAATAGAATTGAATTTAGGTGAGCAAGAATGCCACCCAGTAAGAGACTGATCCCTTAGTGCCCGTGTTAAGAGGACTTGCTTGGGTCTAGATCTTACTCTCTCTCCTAAGGATTGGCTCATAAGTAGAGAAACGCAAAAAGGGAAGAGGATTAGAGCCGGTCCATTCTCCTTGGGAAGACTGGTTATTGATCCTATATCCCAGAGCTGTGTTCATTCTAGCTCTTCTTAAGTCCTGGCTGTTCAGCTTTTACTTCAACTGATTTTTATCACTGGCAGCCAAAGAACTCTAAGTGATGTGAAAGACAGTAGTAGGTGCTCAGTAGAGGTTTGCTCATCATCCACATGGTGATTCAGATCTGAATTTTACACATTCTCAGGGACAAGTCCTTAGTCTCTTAATACACAAGCATATTACCTTTGTGCCTTCATGCAAGCTTTCCCGTACGCCTAGGATGTCATCCTCCCTGCTCCCCTTCTCTGCTTGCTTAATGCCTACTCTTTTTTTAAATTTTTTTTAACATTAATATCACCCAAAGGAGAGAATCAAGTTATTCTAAGTTTTATTATGAAAAAACTTCCACATACATCAAAGTTAAAACAACTATAAAATGAAACACCTCCTCTGCTTGGAGTCAATAACTGTTAACATTTTGCTGTATTTGCATTATATTTTTTCAGAGTAAATTTGACATCATGAAATTCTCTGCTAAACACTCACCATGCAACTCCTAAGAATAAAGATATACTCCTGTATAACACAATTCCATTATTATGCCTCAGAAAATTAATAGTAATTCCGTACTGAATTAATCCAATTGTTTCAAGAATGTCTTTTATATCGTTTTTAAAAAACAAGATCGAATAAAGTTGTTCACTCGTATTTGGTTGCTGGGTTTCTTTAGTCACTTTTCATATAGAATAGTGCACTATCTTTTTTTTTTTTTTTTTGCGGTACGCGGGCCTCTCACTGTTGTGGCCTCTCCCGTTGCGGAGCACAGGCTCCAGACGCGCAGGCTCAGCAGCCATATCTCACGGGCCCAGCCGCTCCGCGGCATGTGGGATCTTCCCAGACCGGGGCACGAACCCGTGTCCCCTGAATCAGCAGGCGGACTCTCAACCACTGCGCCACCAGGGCCCCACTGACTATTTTTTTAATCTTCCAATCAAATGTGATACTTTAATCTCTTCCCCTTATGTATTAAATATCCCTTACTTTGTTAGTGATATATGTGTATTGTAATACTTCTACTCTGTATTAAGGTAATAGTGTTGACATGTTTTCCTTGCTAGATGGTGAACTCCTTAAAGAGATGGTTGTTATTTTATTAACTTTATTTTCAAGTTGTCTCTGGGGAAAGAAGATATAAATATATAAATAAAATGCATTTCATTTATATTTGAAACTCCAATGTCCAGCTTATGAAAGATTCTTCATAAGGAATTATGAGCCCTAGCTGCTCCATGCCTCAGAATGGTCTATCAGTGAATGAAATAATTTTGAATTTACTCGTTGGTCATAGATTGTTTTCACTGACCTTTGGAACCACAGTTTCAAATAGCTGGGAGCTGCACCACTTGAAATAGTGAAGTCTGGAGGGTATTCCTAAAGATCCAGTCATTCATATTGGTCAAGCCCCTATACAAGTCTTATACTGAGAGGGTTATTTTACTGGGTTCTGAGTTATTTTGTTCAAGTATTATCCAATGTGTTCAGCTCATGAGACCAGATAACTCTGTCTAGAATGGATAGGCAGATTTTTACTCATTAACAGTTCTAAAACACTCACTGAGAACAACCTCCTTAAAGAAAAGGCAGTCACACTTTGTTATAAAGCAGAAACTAATACACCATTGTAAAGCAATTATACGCTAATAAAGATGTTAAAAAAAAAACAAAAAAGAAAAGGCAGTCAAAGGGAGTTCCAATGGCGATATGTATTAATAATATTTAAATGGTCAAAACCTATAGCTGACTAGAGAAAGCAAAGGGAGAATATAGAACCTCATTTGGTGGGATGTTTATAACCAATATCAGCATAGGAATGAGAAGTGATTCAAATTATTAGTTATTAAGAAATATTACAGTATGGTTCTGGGGTAGAAACAGACCAATGGAACAGAATGGACAGTTCAGAAATAAATCTGTGTTTATGGGAATTTGATATAAGTGTACCATAAAAGATGGACAAGGATGCCTTGTTGTGGTATATGATATTAGGAAAACTGGCTCTTCACCGGGAGAAAAGCTAAACTTCTGACTTAACACTATACAAAGATGAACTCTAAGTGGATTAAAACCCTAAGTGAGAAAGGTAAAAATACAGAGCCAGTAGACGAAAAAGAAGAATATCTTTGTGACGTTTATTAAACCATGAAAGCACAAATCATGAATGAAAAATTGATGATTTAACTGCATCAGAATTAAGACTTTTTGTTCAGTGAAGGATACGAAAAACAAAGTTAACGGATAGAATAGTTGCAGCATTGAAAACTAACAAAGGATTAATATCTAGATAAATGCTGTCCACTAAAAATATAATGCGAACCCCATAAATTACTTAAAATATTCTAGTAATCACATTAAAAAATAAAAAAGTGAAATTAGTTTTAATAATATATTTTACCCAATTTCCCCAAAATATTAGCATTTTAACATGATTTCCAAAAAGAAAATTATTGAGATTTTTAAAAAAATTTTAATTTATTTAATTTATTTTTTTACACAGCAGGTCCTTATTAGTCATCAATTTTATACACATCAGTGTATATATGGCAATCCCATTCGCCCAATTCATCCCACCACTACCACCACCCCCCACCACCCCCGCTGCTTTCCCCACCTTGGTGTCCATACGTTGGTTCTCTACATCTGTGTCTCAATTTCTGCCCTGCAAACTGGTTCATCTATACCACTTTTCTAGGTTCCACATATATGCATTAATATACGATTTTTGTTTTTCTCTTTCTGACTTACTTCACTCTGTATGACAGTCTCTAGATCCATCCACATCTCTACAAATGACCCAATTTCGTTCCTTTTTATGGCTGAGTAATATTCCATTGTATATACGTGCCACATCTTTATTCATTCAACTGTCAATGGGCATTTAGGTTGCTTATGAGACCTGGCTATTGTAAATAGTGCTGCAATGAACATTGGGGTGCATGTATCTTTTTGAATTATGGTTTTCTCTGGGTATATGCCCAGTAGGGGGATTGCTGGGTCATACGGTAATTCTATTTTTAGTTTTTTAAGGAACCTCCATACTGTTCTCCATAGTGGCTGTATCAATTTACATTCCCACCAACAGTGCAAGAGGGTTCCCTTTTCTCCACACCCTCTCCAGAATTTGTTGTTTGTAGATTTTCTGATGATACCCATTCTAACCGGTGCGAGTGATACCTTATTGTAGTTTTGATTTGCATTTCTCTAACAGTGATGTTGAGCAGCTTTTCATGTGCTTCGTGGCCATCTGTATGTCTTCTTTGGAGAAATGTCTACTTAGGTCTTCTGCCCATTTTTGGATTGGGTTGTTTGTTTTTGTAATATTGAGCTGCGTGACCTGTTTATATATTTTGGAGATTAATCCTTTGTCCGTTGATTCATTTGCAAATATTTTCTCCCATTCTGAGGGTTGTCTTTTGGTCTTGTTTATAGTTTCCTTTGCTGTGCAAAAGCTTTGAAGTTTCATTAGTCCCATTTGTTTATTTTTGTTTTCATTTCCATTACTCTAGGAGACAGATCAAAAATATCTTGCTGTGATTTATGTCAAACAGTGTTCTTCCTATGTTTTCCTCTAAGAGTTTTATAGTGCCCGGTCTTACATTTAGGTCTCTAATCCATTTTGAGTTTATTTTTGTGTATGGTGTTAGGGAGTGTTCTAATTTCATTCTTTTACATGTCATTGTCCGGTTTTCCCAGCACCACTTATTGAAGAGACTGTCTTTTCTCCATTGTATATCCTTGCCTCCTTTGTCATAGATTAGTTGACCATAGGTGCATGGGTTTATCTCTGGGCTTTCTATCTTGTTCCATTGATCTATGTTTTTGTTTTTGTGCCAGTACCATATTGTCTTGATTACTGTAGCTTTGTAGTACAGTCTGAAGTCAGGGAGTCTGATTCCTCCAGCTCCATTTTTTTCCCTCAAGACTGCTTTGGCTCTTCACGGTCTTTTATGTCTCCATAAAAATTTTAAGATTTTTTGTTCTAGCTCCGTAAAAATTACCACTGGTAATTTGATAGGGATTGCATTGAATCTGTAGATTGCTTTGGGTAGTATAGTCATTTTCACATTATTGATTCTTCCAATCCAAGAACATGGTATATCTCTCCATCTGTTGGTATCATCTTTAATTTCTTTCATCAGTGTCTTATAGTTTTCTGCATACAAGTCTTTTGTCTCCCTAGGTAGGTTTATTCCTAGATATTTTAATCTGTTGCATTGGTAAATGGGAATGTTTCCTTAATTTCTCTTTCAGATTCTTGAACAGTAGTGTATAGGAATGCAAGAGATTTCTGTGCATTCATTTTGTATCCTGCAACTTTACCAAATTCATTGATTAGATCTAGTAGTTTTCTGGTGGCATCTTTAGGATTCTCTATGTATAGTATCATGTCATCTGCAAACAGTGAGTTTTACTTCGTCTTTTCCAATTTGTATTCCTTTTATTTCTTTTTCTTCTCTGATTGCCGTGGCTAGGACTTCCAAAACTATGTTGAATAATAGTGGTGAGAGTGGACATCCTTGTCTTCTTCCTGATCTTTGAGGAAATACTTTCAGTTTTTCACCATTGAGAATGATGTTTGCTGTGGGTTTGTCATATATGGCCTTTATTATGTTGAGGTAGGTTCCCTCTATGCCCACTTTCTGGAGAGTTTTTATCATAAATGGGTGTTGAATTTTGTCAAAAGGTTTTTCTGCATCTATTGAGATGATCATATGGTTTTTATTCTTCAATTTGTTAATATGGTATATCACATTGATTGATTTGCATATACTGAAGTATCCTTGCATCTCTGGGATAAATCCCACTTGATCATGGTGTATGATCCTTTTAATGTGTTGTTGGATTCTGTTTGCGAGCATTTTGTTGAGGATTTTTGCGTCTATATTCATCAGTGATATTGGTCTGTAATTTTCCTTTTTTGTAGTATCTTTGTCTGGTTTTGGTATCAGGGTGATGGTGGCCTCATACAATGAGTTTTGGAGTTTTCCTTCCTCTGCAATGTTTTGGAAGAGTTTGAGAAGGATCGGTGTCAGCTCTTCTCTAAATGTTTGATACAATTCACCTGTGAAGTCATCTGGTCCTGGACTTTTGTTTGTTGCAAGATTTTAAATCATAGTTTCAATTTCATTACTTGTGATTGTTCTGTTCGTATTTTCTATATCTTCCTGGTTCAGTCTTAGAAGGTTATACCTTTCTAAGAATTTGTCAGTTTCTTCCAGGTTGTCCATTTTATTGGCATAGAGTTGCTTGTAGTAGTCTCTTAGGATGCTTTGTATTTCTGCGGTGTCTGTTGTAACTTCTCCTTTTTCATTTCTAAATTTATTGATTTGAGTCCTCTTCCTCTTTTTCTTGATCAGTCTGGCTAATGGTTTATCAATTTTGCTTATCTTCTCAAAGAACAAGCTTTTAGTTTTATTGATCTTTGCCATTGTTTTCTTGTTTTTATTTCATTTATTTCTGCTCTGATCTTGATGTATTCTTTCTTCTGCTAACTTTGGGCTTTGTTTGTTTTTCTTTCTGTAGTTCCTTTAGGTGTAACGTTAGATTATTTGAGATTTTTCTTGTTTCTTGAGGTAGGCTTCTGTAGCTATAAACTTCTTGCTTAGAACTGCTTTTGCTGCACCCCATAGGTTTTAGATTGTCGTGTTTTCATTGTCATTTGTCTCTAGGTATTTTTTTATTTTCTCTTTGATTTCTTCAGTGATCTCTTGGTTATTTAGTAACGTATTGTTTAGCCTCCATGTGTTTGTGTTTTTTACATTTTTTCCCTGTAATTGATTTCTAATCTCATAGCATTGTGGTCAGAAAAGATACTTGATATGATTTCAATTTTCTTAAATTTACTGTGGCCTGATTTGTGATCCAAGATATGATCTATCCTGGAGAATGTTCCATGCACACTTGAGATAAAGTGTAATCTGCTGTTTTTGGATGGAATGTCCTATAAATATCAATTAAATCTATCTGGTCTATTGTGTCATTTAAAGCTTCTGTTTCCTTATTTATTTTCATTTTGGATGATCTGTTCATTGGTGTAAGTGAGGTGTTAGCATCCCCCACTCTTACTGTGTTACTGTCGGTTTCCTCTTTTATAGCTGTTGGCTGTTGCCTTATGTATTGAGGTGCTCCTATGTTGGGTGCATATATATTTATAATTGTTATATCTTCTTCTTGGATTGATCCCTTGATCATTATATAGTGTCCTTCCTTACCTCTTGTAACATTCTTTATTTTAAAGTCTATTTTATCTGATAGGAGTATTGCTACTCCAGCTTTCTTTTGATTTCCATTTGCATGTAATATCTTTTTCCAACCTTTCACTTTCAGTCTGTATGTGTCCCTAGCTCTGAAGTGGGTCTCTTGTAGACAGCATATAGATGGGTCTTCTTTTTGTATCCATTCAGCAGGCCTGTGTCTTTTTGTTGGAGCATTTAATCCATTCACATTTAAGGTGATTATTAATATGTATGTTCCTATGATCATTTTCTTAATTGTTTTTGGTTTGTTTTGTAGGTCCTTTTCTTCTCTTGTGTTTCCTACTTAGAGAAGTTCCTTTAGCATTTGTTGTAGAGCTGGTTTGGTGGTGCTGAATTCTCTTAGCTTTTGCTTGTCTGTAAAGCTTTTGATTTCTCCATCAAATCTGAATGAGATCCTTGCCGGGTAGAGTAATCTTGGTTGTAGGTTCTTCCCTTTCATCACTTTAGGTATATCATGCCACTCCCTTCTGGCTTGTAGAGTTTCTGCTGAGAAATCAGCTGTTAACCTTATGGGAGTTACCTTGTATGTTATTTGTCGTTTCTCCCTTGCTGCTTTCAATAATTTTTCTTTGTCTTTAATTTTTGCCAATGTGATTACTATGTGTCTCGGCATGTTTCTCCTTGGGTTTATCCTGTATGGGACTCTCTGCGCTTCCTGGACTTGGGTGGCTATTTCCCTTCCCATGTTAGGGAAGTTTTTGACTATAATCTCTTCTAATATTTTCTCGGGTCCTTTCTCTGTCTCTTCTCCTTCTGGGACCCCTATAATGTGAATGTTGTTGCATTTAATGTTGTCCCAGAGGTCTCTTAGGCTGTTTTCATTTCTTTTCATTACTTTTTCTTTATTCTGTTCCACAGCATTGAATTCCACCATTCTGTCTTCCAGGTCACTTATCTGTTCTTCTGCCTCAGTTATTCTGCTATTGATTCCTTCTAGTGTAGTTTTCATTTCAGATATTGTATTGTTCATCTCTGTTCGTTTGTTCTTTAATTCTTCTAGGTCTTTGTTAAACATTTCTTGCATCTTCTTGAACTTTGCCTCCATTCTTTTGCCGAGGTCCTGGATCATCTTCACTATCATTATTCTGAATTCTTTTTCTGGAAGGTTGCCAATCTCCACTTCATTTGGTTGTTTCTCTGCAGTTTTATCTTGTTCCTTCATCTGGTACATAGCCCTCTGCCTTTTCATCTTGTCTATCTCTCTGTGAGTGTGGTTTTTGTCCAGAGGCTGTAGGATTGTAGTTCTTCTTTCTTCTGCTGTCTGCTCTCTGGTGGATGAGGCTATCTAAGAGGCTTGTGCAAGTTTCCTGATGGGAGGGACTGGTGGTGGGTAGAGCTGACTGTTGCTGTGGTGGGCAGAGCTCAGTAAAACTTTAATCCATTTGACTGCTGATGGGTGGGGCTGGCTTCCCTCCCTGCTGGTTGTTTGGCCTGAGGCAACCCAACACTGGAGCCTACCTGGGCTCTTTGGTGAGGCCAATGGCAGACTCTGGGAGGGCTCACGCCAAGGAGTACTTCCCAGAAGTTCTGCTGCCAGTGTGAGCCACAGCCACCACCCGCCTGTGCAGTAGAACCTCCAACACTAGCAGGTAGGTCTGGTTCAGTCTCCTATGGGGTCACTGCTCCTTCCCCTGGGTCCCGACGTGCACACTACTTTGTGCCCTCCAAGAGTGGAGTCTGTTTCCCTCAGTCCTGTCGAAATCCTGCAATCAAACCCTACTAGCCTTCAAAGTCTGATTCTCTAGGAATTCCTCCTCCCCTTGCTGGACCCCCAGGTTGTGAACCTGACGTGGGGCTCAGAACCTTCACTCCAGTGGGTGGACTTCTTTGATATAAGTGTTCTCCAGTCTATGAGTCACCCACCCATCAGTTATGGTATTTGATTTTACTGTGATTGCACCCTTCCTACCATCTCATTGTGGCTTCTCTTTTGTCTTTGGATGTGGGGTATCTTTTTTGGTGAGTTCCAGTGTCTTCCTGTCGATGATTGTCCAGCAGCTAGTTGTAATTCTGGTGTTCTTGCAAGAGAGAGTGAGAGCACGTCCTTCTACTCCGCCATCTTGGTTCCTAATCTCAATGAGATGTTTTAAAACAATTTTATACTAAGTACTTGTAATCTGGTATATGTTTTACGCTTAGCAGCACATTTCAATTTAGACAATAAATTTTCATTGGAAATATTATATTTCATAAAAAGTAGACTAATATGCCCCAGTTGTTCCAACATACTTAAATATTTTCCAATAAAGATATTAAATCCCCCAAATATTTTCCTTTAATATTTATCCATGTTGACAAAACTTGTTCATCTTTTTTAGAAGAATTGATTTGACTTTGAAGCAAAAGCATATCAATTTTAAAACTAAATTAAAAAAAAAAACTAAATTAATTCAAGGTAAGTACATTCACTAACTCTTTTTTCTTTTTTTTTTTTTGTGGTACACAGGCCTCTCACTGTTGTGGCCTCTCCCGTTGTGGAGCACGGATGCATAGGCACAGTGGCCATGGCTCACAGGCCTAGCCACTCCGCAGCATGTGGGATCTTCCCGGACCAGGGCATGAACCCGTGTCCCCTGCATCGGCAGGTGGACTCTCAACCACTGTGCCACCAGGGAAGCCCCCACTAACTCTTGTGTCACTTAGTATTAAATGTTGAGTTCAAAAGAGTATTGTATTTGAAAAGCAACTCTAAACTTACCAATATTAACAAAACAGTCTTCAAATTTTTCTTGTGTTTTTTTCTTTTTACAATCAAATAATGTCATTGATTACAGTTAAAATCTCCTGCACTTTGATTCATGTTAGAAAAATGTGTAAAGTCATTATTATTGATTTGTATTATAAAGAGTTCCAATCGCAACATAAATTCTTGTACCTGTCTAGTTAGGTCAAAATTACCTCTTTTTGGAGTTTTAAATTTAGTTTGTTCATATTTAGTTTGATACCTGTAAGAAAATGAAAACCACACCATTATTTTCTATCTTTGATTATCAAATATTTAACATACATCCGTTTCATTTCAGGAAAATCTTAAGTTGGACTTAATTCCTTCCATGACTATTATCAATGGGCATTGGCAATAAGCACTGAAAAAAATCACTAAAATCATTGTCTTCTACTTCTTTGAACAAGTTCCATAAGTTGGCAGTTGTTCACAGCATTTGTACATATATTCCAAATGACTTTTAAACAGCTGCGCCCATAGCACTTTTCATAGAGTCTGCTTCAGAAACCTGAGCACAAATACTTTCAATTTCTATACTTTGAACGGAGGATTAAGGGAAACAGAAATCTCTTTTATAAAAGTTCCAATAAATCTGGATTTTTAACCTAATAGAGATGGACCACCATGTGTCATGTTAGAAACACATTTTTTTATATAGTTGAAATTCTTTGATGGCTATAAAAGAGTAAAAAATATCTGCACCACAAATTTAATTTTCATCCCATGAGAAATGGGTGATAGAATGGGTGCTGTGGTTACCTTGTAGGTGTCTTAATCCCATCAGGGCCCTAAGCTGTCTTTGCCCTCCTATCTTCCAGGTTTCTTGCTGGCGACTTTCTGGCTGAACACAGCCATGGGGCATAAAGGTCAGCCTCACTGACAGGTTAGAGTGCAGAAACACTCTTCAGCACACCACGTCTTCCCCTTTCTTCACTTTTTTATTTTGGAGGGAGCATATCCTCACTATCTTCCTGAGAAAAAGTACATAGGAATTAAGTTTTTGAAATCTTGCATACCTGAAAACGTCTTTGTTCCCCTCATATGTATTCGATAGTTTGGCTGAACCTAGAATTGCAGTAGGAACACTTTTCCTCGGGATTTTGGAAGGTCTTTCTCCCTTGTCTTATTGCAATTGAGATGTCTGAAGTTATATTGATTCCTGATCCCTTGTATGTAACCTGTTTTCCTCTCTGAAAGCTTATAGGATCTTCTCTTGGTCCCCAGTGTTCTGAAATTTCACAATGATGTACCTTGATATAGATCTACTCCAGTCTACTTTTTTTGGCAGGGGGCACTCAGTGGGCCCTTTTCACCTGGCAACTGATGTCTTTAGTTCTGAGAAATTTTTATTGACTTATTTTATGACGATTTTTCCACTTTGTTTTATCTGTGCTCTTTTCTAGGAAAAAAATATCCATTATTAAGATGTTGAACCCTCAGGTCGGGCCCTTTTATTTTTCTTACATCTTTTCTCCTATTTTCTTTTCTCTTTTGTCTTATTGCTCTGCTTTCTCAGATCTTTCTTCAAATTTATCTTCCAACTCTTCAATTGAAATTTTAAAAATTTCAGCTATTTTGTAATTTTCAAGAGCTCTTTTTACTCTCTGAATTTTCCTTTTATGTAGTGCTTTTTTTTTTTCTTTTTTTAAGTTTTCACAAGGGTAATCTTTTCTTCTGATTTCTCAGAAGATACTAGTAGTTTCGTTGAAGTGTTCTTCTCTCTATATACTCTCTGTTTTCTCCAAGTTACCTTCTTTTGATCATTGGTTTTGGCTTCTGTCTTCTATGGTAGAGGTCTTCCACAAGGATCTGGTTGTCCTCTCTTATATGTTCATGATTAAGGATGAAGGGCTGACTGAGCCACCAGAGCAACAGCCAGCTCTATCCACCATCAGTCCCTCCCATCAGGAAACTTCCACAAGCATCTTAGATAGCCTCATCTACCAGAGGGCAGACAGCAGAAGCAGAAAGAAGTACAATCCTGTAGCCAGTGGAACAAAAACCACATTCACAGAAAGATAGACAAGATGAAAAGGCAGAGGGCTATGTATCAGCTGAAGGAACAAGATAAAACCCCAGAAAAACAACCAAATGAAGTGGAGATTGGCAACCTTCCAGAAAAAGAATTCAGAATAATGATAGTGAAGATGATCCAGGACCTCGGCAAAAGAATGGAGGCAAAGTTCAAGAAGATGCAAGAAATGTATAACGAAGATATAGAAGAATTAAAGAACAAACAAACAGAGCTGAACAACACAATAACTGAAATGAAAACTACACTAGAAGGAATCAATAGCAGAATAACTGAGGCAGAAGAACAGATAAGTGACCTGGAAGACAGAATGGTGGAATTCAATGCTGTGGAACAGAATAAAGAAAAAATAATGAAAAGAAATGAAAACAGCCTAAGAGACCTCTGGGACAACATTAAATGCAACAACATTCACATTATAGGGGTCCCAGAAGGAGAAGAGACAGAGAAAGGACCCGAGAAAATATTAGAAGAGATTATAGTCGAAAACTTCCCTAACATGGGAAGGGAAATAGCCACCCAAGTCCAGGAAGCGCAGAGAGTCCCATACAGGATAAACCCAAGGAGAAACATGCAGAGACACATAGTAATCACACTGGCAAAATTTAAAGACAAAGAAAAATTATTGAAAGCAGCAAGGGAAAAATGACAAACAATATACAAGGTAACTCCCATAAGGTTAACAGCTGATTTCTCAGCAGAAACTCTACAAGCCAGAAGGGAGTGGCATGATATACCTAAAGTGATGAAAGGGAAGAACCTACAACCAAGATTACTCTACCCGGCAAGGATCTCATTCAGATTTGATGGAGAAATCAAAAGCTTTACAGACAAGCAAAAGCTAAGAGAATTCAGCACCACCAAACCAGCTCTACAACAAATGCTAAAGGAACTTCTCTAAGTAGGAAACACAAGAGAAGAAAGGGATCTACAGTAACAAACCCAAAATAATTAAGAAAATGGTAATATGAACATACAAATCAATAATTACCTTAAATGTGAATGGATTAAATGCTCCAACCAAAAGACACAGGCTTGCTGAATGGATAAAAAAGGAAGACCCATCTATATGCTGTCTACAAGAGACCCACTTCAGAGCTAGGGACACATACAGACTGAAAGTGAAAGGTTGGAAAAAGATATTACATGCAAATGGAAATCAAAAGAAAGCTGGAGTAGCAATACTCCTATCAGATAAAATAGACTTTAAAATAAAGAATGTTACAAGAGGTAAGGAAGGACACTATATAATGATCAAGGGATCAATCCAAGAAGAAGATATAACAATTATAAATATATATACACCCAACATAGGAGCACCTCAACACATAAGCTAACTGCTAACAGCTATAAAAGAGGAAATTGACAGTAACACAATAATAGTGGGGGACGTTAACACCTCACTTACACCAATGGACAGGTCATCCAAAATGAAAATAAATAAGGAAACAGAAGCTTTAAATGACACAACAGACCAGATAGATTTAATTGATATTTATAGGACATTCCATCCAAAAACAGCAGATTACACTTTCTTCTCAAGTGCTCATGGAACATTTTCCAGGATAGATCACATCTTGGGTCACAAATCAAGCCTCAGTAAATTTAAGAAAATTGAATCAAATCAAGCATCTTTTCTGACCACAATGCTATGAGATTAGAAATCAATTATAGGGAAAAAAACTTAAGAAATTCAAACACATGGGGGCTAAACAATACATTACTAAATAACCAAGAGATCACTGAAGAAATCAAAGAGAAAATCAAAAATTACCTAGAGACAAATGACAATGAAAACACGACAATCTAAAACCTATGGGATGCAGCAAAAGCAGTTCTAAGCAAGAAGTTTATAGCTATAGAAGCCTACCTCAAGAAACGAGAAAAATCTCAAATAATCTAATGTTACACCTAAAGGAACTACAGAAAGAAAAACAAACAAAGCCCAAAGTTAGCAGAAGAAAGAATACATCAAGATCAGAGCAGAAATAAATGAAATAGAAACAAAGAAAACAATGGCAAAGACCAATAAAACTAAAAGCTTGTTCTTTGAGAAGATAAGCAAAATTGATAAACCATTAGCCAGACTGATCAAGAAAAAGTGGGAGAGGACTCAAATCAGTAAAATTAGAAATGAAAAAGGAGAAGTTACAACAGACACCGCAGAAATACAAAGCATCCTAAGAGACTACTACAAGCAACTCTATGCCAATAAAATGGACAACCTGGAAGAAACTGACAAATTCTTAGAAAGGTATAACCTTCTAAGACTGAACCAGGAAGATATAGAAAATACGAACAGAACAATCACAAGTAATGAAATTGAAACTATGATTTAAAATCTTGCAACAAACAAAAGTCCAGGACCAGATGGCTTCACAGGTGAATTGTATCAAACATTTAGAGAAGAGCTAATACCCATCCTTCTCAAACTCTTCCAAAACATTGCAGAGGAAGGAAAACTCCAAAACTCATTGTATGAGGCCACCATCACCCTGATACCAAAACCAGACAAAGATACTACAAAAAAGGAAAATTACAGACCAATATCACTGATGAATATAGACGCAAAAATCCTCAACAAAATGCTCGCAAACAGAATCCAACAACACATTAAAAGGATCATACACCATGATCAAGTGGGATTTATCCCAGAGATGCAAGGATACTTCAGTATATGCAAATCAATCAATGTGATATACCATATTAACAAATTGAAGAATAAAAACCATATGATCATCTCAATAGATGCAGAAAAACCTTTTGACAAAATTCAACACCCATTTATGATAAAAACTCTCCAGAAAGTGGGCATAGAGGGAACCTACCTCAACATAATAAAGGCCATATATGACAAACCCACAGCAAACATCATTCTCAATGGTAAAAAACTGAAAGTATTTCCTCAAAGATCAGGAAGAAGACAAGGATGTCCACTCTCACCACTATTATTCAACATAGTTTTGGAAGTCCTAGCCACAGCCATTGGAGAAGAAAAAGAAATAAAAGTAATACAAATTGGAAAAGAAGAAGTAAAACTGTCACTGTTTGCAGATGACATGATACTATACATAGAGAATCTTAAAGATGCCACCAGAAAACTACTAGAGCTAATCAATGAATTTGGTAAAGTTGCAGGATACAAAATGAATGCACAGAAATCTCTTGCATTCCTATACATTACTGCTGAAAATCTGAAAGAGAAATTAAGGAAACACTCCCATTTACCACTGCAACAGAAAGATTAAAATATCTAGGAATAAACCTACCTAGGGAGACAAAAGACTTGTATGCAGAAAACTGTAAGACACTGATGAAAGAAATTAAAGATGATACCAACAGATGGAGAGATATACCATGTTCTTGGATTGGAAGAGTCAATATTGTGTAGATGACTGTACTACCCAAAGCAATCCACAGATTCAGTGCAATCCCTATCAAATTACCAGTGGCACTTTTTTACAGAACTAGAACAAAAAAATCTTAAAATTTTTATGGAGACACAAAAGACCCTGAATAGCAAAAGTAGTCTTGAGGGAAATAAATGGAGCTGGAGGAATCAGACGCCCTGGCTTCAGAATATACTACAAAGCTACAGTAATCAAGACAATATGGTACTGGCACAAAAACAAAAACATAGATCAATGGAACAAGATAGAAAGCCCAGAGATAAACCCATGCACTTATGGTCAACTAATCTATGGCAAAGGAGGCAAGGATATACAATGGAGAAAAGACAGTCTCTTCAATAAGTGGTGCTGGGAAAACTGGACAGCTACATGTAAAAGAATTAAAATAGAACACTTCCTACCACCATACACTAGAATAAACTCAAAATGGATTAGAGACCTAAATGTAAGACCAGACACTATAAAAGTCTTAGAGGAAAACATACGAAGAACCGTCTTTGACATAAATCACAGCAAGATATTTTTTCATCCATCTCCTAGAGTAATGGAAATAAAAACAAAAATAAGCAAATGGGACCTTAGGAAACTGCAAAGCTTTGCACAGCAAAGGAAACTATAAACAAGATGAAAAGACAGCCCTCAGAATGGGAGAAGATATTTGCAAACGAATCAAGTGACAAAGGATTAATCTCCAAAATATATAAACAGGTTATGCAGCTCAATATTACAAAAACAAACAACCCAATCCAAAAATGGGCAGAAGACCTTAATAGACATTTATCCAAAGAAGACATACAGATGGCCAAGAAGCACATGAAAAGCTGCTCAACATCGCTAATTATTAGAGAAATGCAAATCAAAACTCTAATGAGGTATCACCTCACACCGGTTAGAGTGGGCATCATCATAAAATCTACAAACAAGAAATGCTGGAGAGGGTGTGGAGAAAAGGGAACCCTCTTGCACTGTTGATGGGAATGTAAATTGATACAGCCACTATGGAGAACAGTATGGAGGTTCCTTAAAAAACTAAAAATAGAATTACCGTATGACCCAGCAACCCCCCTACTGGGCGTATACCCAGAGAAAACCATCATTCAAAAAGATACATGCACCCCAATGTTCATTGCAGCACTATTTACAATAGCCAGGTCATGGAAGTAACATAAATGCCCATCGAGAGACGAATGGATAAAGAAGATGTGGTACATATATACAATGGAATATTACTCAGCCATAAAAAGGAAAGAAATTGAGTCATTTGTTGAGACATGGATGGATCTAGAGACTGTCATACAGAGTGAAGTAAGAAAGAGAAAAACAAAAATCGTATATTAATGTATGTATGTGGAACCTAGAAAATGGATACAGATGAACCGGTTTGCAGGGCAGAAATGGAGACACAGATGTAGAGAATAAACCTATGGCCACCAAGGTGGGAAGGTGGCGGCGTGGGGACGGTTGTGGTGGTGGGATGAATTGGGAGATTGGGATTGAAAAAAAAAAAAAGAATGAAGGGCTGAAAAAAAATTAGTTTCTCTGACTACTTTTGTGCAGCTGGTTTCCTTTGAATGACACTGTCAGGTGATGTGAATGGGCTGTTTGTTGGTGAACTCCTGATGTCAGTATTTTCAAATCTTTCCTCTTTGGTTGGTTATGTTTAGCAGAAATGAATCTTCCACTGTCTCGCCTAGAGGGAAATGGTCATGCTGCTGGCATTCTTGGAGCCAAATCAGGGAAAAGATAGATATTGTTGGTGCTCAGCATTCAGTCATGACATCTCTCTGTGTTTGGTATGATAATAATAACATACCTTCAATTATGTGTAATGTCTCATAATCCAGAGGCCTTCTGTACCTACTTCTGAGAATAAACTATATACTATAGGGTTTATATGTGTATAATTTAATATAAATGCCATATATATTATAGCAGTGTGCAATGTGAGCAGAGATAGAGAACTAGCCTGGTGGAACAGCTTCCTCCGAGTCCTCCCTTTTTTAGCCACCTAGTTATTTCAGCCTCCCCTTTACACCTTCGAAACCAAGCAGAGGTACAGAGCGCTGCCAGTTGTCAATCTGCTTTCTAGATTCCAAAGTTTCACTGCTCTTGTATTCTCTTGTCTTCATGTTCATGTGGGTTTAGGCCTTTTAAAGAAACTCTTTACTCTAGTTTTAGTGGAATTTTGCAGAGAAGTGAAATTAGGGGTGTGGTTTACCATCTTCACCCAGAAAACCATTTACGTCACTTGCGCTTCTTTTAAAATAAGCAATGAGGCAGAAGCTGCAGGTTATTGAGATAAAGACCAATCAAGGGGTTCTTCCATCTCCTTTATTCTCTTTCTGTGACAGGGTGAAACAATATTTAGATCGAACAAGTACGTATTCATTTAAGCTCTCTGCTGTTGAGAAAACTAGTTTTGAAAGTTTGAACAGTCTGAGCAACCACATTTTGGTCTTTGAAGCCGACTCATAGGGCTTTTTCCACAACCTGTGACTAAACTTTGTGCACACAGTAGCTGGTTACTTAAGGAACAGAGGCATTCATTTTATTACCTCTCCTAGGTCAGAAATGGTTGGTTCCTCTGAGAGCAAATTCAAACTATTCTGTCTCATTTGAAGGAAATACAGTGTCCAATTTTCCTCTAATATAAACACATTAAATAGCATGCAAGTTTAATTTCTGAACAAGAAGCTTTTCTTGTGTTACTTATCACACAATTACGTGTTAATTATTGAAATATGGATAAATTGTCTTCTGGGAAGGGGCACTCGGGGCTTAGTATGTAGTACAATAATAAATAAAAAGTTGGAAAATATTGATTCCATTCATTTCCCATAGAAATGAGAAAAACAAATCATTAGTTGTATTATAACTGTTATGGATACTTCAGCACTGTAAAATGGGAAATTTGACAACGACCTCTCTGGCTGACCTTAAATAACATTTAGCTGTCTCCCTTTTTTCCTTTATCCTCTCCTTCCTTCCCTCAAACATGTTTCTTGATCCTCAGTGTGTGCAGGGCTCTGAACTTGTTTCTGGAGCTCTAGCTATGAACAAGGCAGACACTGTCCCTGCCTACTTGAAACTATGCTCTGGCAGAAGGGACAAGTGTGAAACAAGTGACTACAACATGACTTAACTGCGATAAGAATATAAAAGAGGAGGGCTCCCGCCAAGCTCAGGTGTAGTATTTGAGCTGATATCTGAAAGGAGTAAAAGATGCTTGCTTAGGCAAAGAGCACATGTAGGGAGCCCGGGAAAGCAGTACCAGACCTAAGTAACAGTAAGTATAAATAAATTCCCAGAGGCACTTCTGGATGGCCAGAACCTAGTGACAGAGGGTGACAGAGACAGAGAGAGATCAGAGATGAGGCTGGGCAGAAAGCCAAGCCCACATCATGTTTGGCTGCAATATTCCCTCAGAAAAAAAATAACCCCTGGGCTTCCCTGGTGGCGCAGTGGTTGGGAGTCTGCCTGCTAATGCAGGGGACACGGGTTTGAGCCCTGGTCTGGGAGGATCCCACATGCCACGGAGCAAATAGGCCCGTGAGCCACAACTACTGAGCCTGCACGTCTGGAGCCTGTGTTCCGCAAGAAGAGAGGCCGTGATAGTGAGAGGCCCGCGCACCACGATGAAGAGTGGCCCCCACTTGCCGCAACTAGAGAAAGCCCTCGCACAGAAACGAAGACCCAACACAGCAAAAATAAATTAATTAATTAATAAACTCCTACCCCCAACATCTAAAAAAAATAAAAATAGAAATAAAAATAATCCCTTACAGCAGAAACATCAGGCAGGGAGTTTACTTGCTCAACAGTTTAAATGGTCATCCAGCTTCAATATGACAATACATTTCAATGAAAAAATTTTACTGAGGACAAGTTTTCAAAAAGTATATGTGTATATATATTTTGAATTGTTTAGACTTTTATTAGACTACAAAATGGGTTTTCTAATGGGTGAACACGAACAGGATCTATTAAGAATACCCAACACCATCTATTATGTTTTCTGCTAATGTGTCTACCTCCCAGTGTTTTTGTTTTGTTTTGTTTTAATCACAATTCAGTGTTTAAAGGATAAAGCTTTTTAAAAAAATAAATAAAAGATAATGCTTTTCTTAGCATTCACTATTGCTCAATAGCTGAATGTGTGTGCTGTCTGAGATCATGAGGTTAGTGGTGCTTATTTCAGTATTAAATAAAAGGATTCATTTTCATTGAAGCAAGCAGGGAATTAAGCTTACAACTTCAATTACCAATAATTAATTCCCTACACTGCAAGCCATGCAGTTTGCATTTAAACTCCCAATGCCCAAAGGATAACAAAAATCTATTTTGATCACTTTTTATTTTCATCATTTAAGGAGTACATCTTACTTCAATTAGGTACATGCATTTCCAGATTATAAAAGAGAACAAATACCCCTTCTAAAAATCTAGGCGATCGGAGCGGGGGAGACTTTTAAGCATGACAAAGAAATCCTAGGATGTTTTCATTTCTCTTGCTTTTACTAAAGGAGTGCCTGAAATTGTGTAGAATTAGCTACCTCATTTACGAGAACCTGTTATTTACAAGCAGGCGGATCATTTCCCTTAATTTGTTTTTTTTCTTTTTTTAAAAATGGAAGTATAGTTGATTTACAATGTTGTGTTAATTTCTGCTGTACAGCAAAGGAATTCAGTTATACATATATGTACTTTTTAAAAATATTCTTTTCCAATACGGTTTATCATAGGATATTGAATATAGTCCCTGTGCTATACAGTAGGACCTTGCTGTTTATGCATTCCATATATAATAGCTCACATCTGCTCACCCCAGCCACCCACTCCATCCCTCCCCCAACCCCCGCCCCTCTAAATTTGTTTTTCCTTATGCATTAAACTATTCTTTGGTGGCTTTTCACTACCTGAGAAAAATTTTAAATTCAAAATGAAGCAAAATTAAGTCCTGCTTCAAAGTCAAGCCCACCACCTTGGGCAGGAGGCATAAGGATCAAAAGAACTCTTCAGAGAGGGAGACTTGACCTACAGATGGATGAGAGAGACTGAGCTCATCAGGATGGTCCGCATTTTTTGGGACAAGTTCTGAGCAAAAGAAAGAAGCCGCCAACGTGTCACCAAAGCAAAGACACAATCAGAGCCAGAGTTCTTAGAGATGAAAAGAGGTGCTTGGAATTAGGTTTCACTAGAAAAAGGTAGACCTGTGTGGCATGCAGAAAAATAAGTTCTAAGAAGCCTTATCTTTCAAGTTTTGAAGACATTAATTTTCTTCCTGCTTGCAAGTGTTAACTTTGCCCCAAATCTCATTATTTATAATAATTGACCATGTTATAGTAATATCTCATTTAAGTGGAACTCAGTGAAATGAAACCATAAATTAACTGGAATTAGCTTCTTCATTTGGCTTTCAGGAGAAAGGATGCAGTGTCAGTCATTTAATAAAAACTAATAGCTACAGTGGACGTTAGTACATATCCATCCCAATCTTCAATCCATGCTGTACAATGTCCAAATATGTTTAGAATCTGGTTCCCATACCCTGCAATATCCTTAATAGAGCAGTAACACGCTAAACAAAAATTATACCTCCCATTTTAAGAAAACAAACCAAGATCAACCAATATATTTTTTAAATGATTCTATTTATAAGGGTTGAAGCAAAAAGGATTTTCTGGACAAGTGAACCTTAATGATTAAAAATGGTAATAGTTATTCAGTCTAACATTCAAGCAGTCTGATTAATCAATCAACTTTTTGCATCATTAAGTAAAAATATATACAACATTGAAAGAGACCCAGCCATCAAATCAAATTCCATCAACAGTTTCTAAATGCAAGGAGAGAAGAGAAGGATTTGCTGGATATTAGCATACAAACCAAACGAAAACAGATTTCATGCTTCTGGAGGCCAAAAGCCACGTCTACTAAAATCATTTAAACACAGAGACCTACCACTGGCCCTGGTGTGTATATGCTTGCACAGCCAAATATTTCCACCCTAGGAAATCAAATCTAAATGATATAATAAGTGATCTCACATGACAAACTTAGAGAAAGCATTAATTTTTCTTTAATTGCCGAGTTTTTGTTCCTGAACCACTCTGATAAAGGAAAGGTAAAGGAGAAGATTTAATTTGCTTGGGAATGAAGATTAACTATGTGACATTTGTTTCTTGGTTTCTGTCTTCATGATATTTTTAAGGTCAGACCTTAAACAATAAAGGTAAGTCATGCATCTCAGACTCTTAGTTGCCTCGCTGCTCCACACTGTGTTTTAGACACAACCTCTCTCTCTGCTGATGTTTTTAACACAGACGAGCAAATTCTACCCAGGAACTTTCTTGTGGTGCATAAAAATGTAAGTTTCCAAGCACAATGGATATTATTAGCTCGAAATATCCCTACTGGACCACACAGCTCTGAACCCACCCCTTAGTCATAGATAACCAAAGAGGAGAAAGAAGGCTCAAATTTGCTTGGAAAGAGAGGCCAACCCTGGAGGTCCATCCAAAGCCTGATGGATTTGCTATAACACAGCTGTTCTTGCCTGGGAAGAGGAACAGGGAACACTTGAATTGCCTTCCAAGGTTCTGTACATGATGAACTTCTGAAGACAACAGCATACCACTGGCTAAAACCATCTCGGTAAGTACATGAGAACTCAAAACAGACTGGATCAGAAAGCCAGCAAGATCTTTGTTGTTTCTCAGTTGCAGCTAGAGGCTGTCTCAAGGTTAACAGTCAGCTAAAGCTTAAAGATATGCTACTTTTCACAAGTAAAAGAGACAGTTTATGGCCATCATCTGTCACTCAAGCATTTTTGAGTTGTTTTCCCACTAGAGATAATGATCTCATACTTCTCTGCTCTGTGCTCCTTGTTACCAAATTACAGTTTTTGAAGTGAATACCTAGGTAGGGGTGCAGACTTTGGCAGTGCAACACCACTCTTACTGCACATGCCCAGAGTTCAGGTGACTTAAAATTAATGGAGGTCATAAAACTAGTTAATAATCGAACACAGGGTTGAACGCAGATCTCTTATCTTCTTACGTTACCATGCCGACTATATAAGTCATTCCAGTGTTTCAGATAGATTGTTATTCCTCACTGTCATAGGTGGAACAATGCCCCCCCCCACCAAATGTCTACACTAAACCTTAGAACCTATGAATGTGTTTTGTTATATGGCAAAGAGAATTAGGGTTGCAGATGGAATTAAGGTTGCTAATCAGCTGAGTTTAAAATAGGGAGATTATCCTGGATTATCAGGTGAGTTCAATGTAATAACAAAGGTCTTGAAATGTTGAATAAGGAGGTAGAAGAGTCAGTGTCAGGGTGATCTAATGTGAGAAAGACTTGATTGGACATTGCCGGCTTTGACAACAGAAGGGGGTCCCCAGCCAAGGTATGTGGGCAGCCTCTAGAAACTGAAACGGCAAGAAAACAGATTTTTCCCTAAAGCCCTCAGAAAGGCAGTGCCCTTCCAACATCCTGATTTTAGCCTAGTGAGACTCATTTTGGACTTCTGACGTCCAGCACTGTAAGATAACAACTAAATTTGTGTAAATCGGTTACAGCAGCAATAGAAATCTAATACACTCTCTAAAGTTTCTAAAAATAAACACATGATAACAAAATTCAATAGTACATCCCACTACTTTAAAAAAGTATTATTCCTTTGAGGTTTGATCTTTAACAGGTTGTAACAGTTAAGAACAGCAGCAAATACTCAAATATAGTACCTATTACATGTCAAAAACTGTTCTAGATATTAGATATATTTACTCAAACCTTTTCAGAACATTGTGAGGTGGTTCTATTATCACCCCCACTTTATAGAGAAGAGAACTGAGGCAGCACAGAGAAGTCATGCAACTAACTTGGCCAAGGTTACAAAGTTGGAAAGTTGCAGAACTGGGATTGAACCCAGACTTGAGCCAGTCCACGGCTGTGCTATCCTGCTTCTCTCAATGGTAGTGGCCCAACAGATGGCATCTTTACCCGGGGTCAACACAGATGATCCTGTCTTTTACCCAAGAACTTAACAAAATTGCTATGGAGATACGTTGTTTTCTAGTACCTAGATTTTGTTTTTTCTTTGAAATATTTTTAGCTTTTTCCTGAAGGCTTTCCATACTATTACTTAACCTTTTCTCCCCTCTTAGCACTGAGACTGTTTTTATGTTAATCACCAAAAATGTCATAGCCTTGCAGATATGGATTATTCAAGAACTGATCAATATGTCTGGTCTCCCAGCTCAGTTGTCTCTGTTCCTTTTTGCCTCTTGCCCTATTCAGATACCTTACCCCATCTACTAGTCTACTTACAGTGAAGGGCAGAGGAGGTGCAAATAAAATCTGCAGACTTAGTTACTTGTCAGTAGCTCTTGACCCATGGTTGCCTACCATGGATTTTCTTTTTTTCTATTTGTTTTTAAGTGAAACGTAAGCGTCTTGTGTTCCTATGATGTCTTATATTTAGACATAATTTTCTTTTAAGTCTTCATTTCTAATGTAGGCTTTTGAGATTTGTTAATTTGATTTGTTCATGCTATGCCATACTCTCTATTATCACAGATGATCAAGAATTGGCTTTAATCATGTTTTGCTTTGCTTTGTTTTGGTTTGGTTTCAAGACACAGAAAACCAAAATAAGAAGTCAAAATCAGTTTGTTCTTCAAGGCTTCCTTCCGACTTAAAACATACTCCACTTGCTGTGATAGCCTATGAATGGAAATAGATTAGCAGTGGCTGATAGATCAACAGGGACTGTCTGAAGCATTTTTGAAAAGGAGTTTAGGGAATAATCTGGGCTCTTTTAGAAGAGTTCAGTGATCTAGATGTTCATTAGTAGATGTGGATGTAGATTTTGGAGATGAACTGTGGGTCTTACAACTGCCACCCATTTGCCTTGCTTGCTGGCCTGAGTCAAGAACTGTTTTGCCATAAATTCCTACTGAGCTTCTGTGTGGATGAACTTGGGTCTGGGTGGTACCTTCTGTTTCAACCTTACCATTTTCCTGAATCCCCAGAGTTTTCAAAAAACTTGAAACTACATTAAGCCACATAGACTACATTGTGTAATTCTCTAAAACATAGCCTAAATAGCTATCATTTATTGGGTTCTTTTTATTTGTGAGGCCCTTTGTTCAGTGACTTTATACATTCATTTTATTCTCATCCAAACCCACAAGGAAGGTATTTTAAACTCCCATTTTGCAGAAGAGAAAATTGAGGCCGATGAGGTTAAGTAACTTTCATTCAGTCCCATAGGAATTTCCCCTGAAGGCTTTGGTGGAGGATTGCCTCCTAGAGAAAAAACAAATCAGATGGATGCCTTCTGAATGCACCTCAGCCCAGAGATGAAATTGAATCCACTTCTTACTATCCCCATTTGAAAAAGTAAGAGTTACTAAAATAAAAATGTTGAGCGATATGTTTGAAGCCATCAAGGGATTAGCCAGGGTCAGATCTCAGCAACATCTACCTCTCAGGACTGTGTTAAGATGGAACAACCAGTCTCTCTCAGTGCCTTTTATCTCTCTTTCTAGGTCAGTCCCTGCAGGGTTTCAATCCTGTCAGTTACTCTTCCCTGCATTGCCTATCAATTATTTGCTGTCTTGCTCTGGGGTTGTGATATTTAAAAGACACATATCAAGCTGTGAGGATTTGCCTGAATTTCCTGGGTCCTTGCCTCAATTTTCTGCTTAATTTTTGCTTCAGAGGCCAGTTGTACAAAGGGGTGGATTTCCTTTTGCACCAGAGGTCAGTGCAGAAAGTTTGGAAAGCTTGGTAATTAACAAGGACTCATGAAATCCGACCTCTGGCAGGAACTTAAACCGGATGAAATATCAGTTGAGAGACTATTTGGACGTTCTGTTGAGGCTTTGTCTAGGTTCAGGCTCTCAGAAATACATAGCTTAACACACACACAGCTTCAGCTTCAAATTGGTTCGTGTGGTGTATTGATTTGGGTCACACAGGCCAGGAAAAAATATTTGGGTGATATTATTTGGATTTACTCCAGCTCTCAGGATTAAAGTTAAGTGAAAGTTACCACGTCTGCCATTTTTCTCCAGCCTGGTGAGAAGAAAAGTACTTCAGAGATTTAGAGAACTTCAAGGAAAGACTGAATCCATGTGCTTTGAAGAGGCACCTGAGACAATGATGATTAAACATCATGTTCTGTAAATGGTTACTGGTTACTTAATACCTTTTAGTTAGAATAGTACTTTAAGTGTTACTACATAGGCTTTATATCTACTATTCAATTTAAAGACCAAATGATGATCTCTCTTGTTATAGGAACAATGATGTGATTATATTCCTTTTAGCAAGTTCTTGCTGAGGCTATAGAGACTTTTACAAGATTTCTATGTGTTCACCAAAACCCACTTCTTACCTACTGTGCAGACAGCCAGCCTACATTTGCCAGCCTCCCCAGTACTTAGTTGTGACCATGTAACTGAGTTCTGACCAATGAAATGTGGGTGGAAATGAGGTATATTACTTCTAGGCCTAGACTCTCCTCCCCCAAAACTCCTGCAATACTCCTACTTTCTCTGACGTCTGTCCTCTGACTTTATAATCCAAGAGAGGACTCTGAGACCCTGGTTATTTTGAAGGCACGGATGAAACAACCACATTGGACATCGTGTATGAAAGAGAGACTTTTATTCTGTTAAGCCACTGAGATCTTGGTGTCTGTTATGACAACTAGCAGTACTTACCCTAACTAATAAAGAAATGGTTTATGCAAACTAGATTTAAAAAATAGTGTTATAATTAGCAGGCCTGAGTAAATAAAACTGCATCACTTTTACAAGTTAATTTGGATTTGAATTGCGATCTCAAAATCGATACTTTTCCTGTTGCTCTAGCATACAGTGCCAAAAGAACTAATTGAAAATTCAGTACATTGATCATTATGTTATTTGTTATCATGTCCAACAACTGGTTTGTCTGTTATTTATTTATTTATTTAATATATTTATTGATTGATTTTTGGCTGCGTTGGGTCTTTGCTGCTGCGAGCGGGCCCTCTCTAGCTGCGGCGAGCGGGGCTACTCTTTGTTGCGGTGCGCCAGCCTCCAATTGCGGTTGGCTTCTCTTGTTGCAGAGCATGGGCTCCAGGCACGAGGGCTTCAGTAGTTGTGGCTCGCGGGCTCTAGAGCGCAGGCTCAGTAGCTGTGGCGCGCGGGCTTAGTTGCACCGCGGCATGTGGGATCTTCCCGGACCAGGGCTCAAACCCGTGTCTCCTGCATTGGCAGGCGGACTCTCAACCACTGCGCCACCAGGGAAGCCCTGTCTGATATTTAAGTTAAAATTAACAGGTATTTAAACTCAGGAAGCGAGTAGTTTACGTGACATAAAAAGTTTACAAGTGAGCTTCTTGCTTATGTTAAGAACATCATGATTTTATTTTTTTCATCTGTTTTCAACAGTAAAACTAACAGAATTTAAAAATTTGTTTAAACCTTAAGCTTATCTGAAGGCATCTGAATATTCAACTTAAAGTAGCAACATTTAATTTATCTTGAGTATCTCAAGGATACTTTAACCAATTTAGTTTATTTTTGTACTTAATCTTTTGTTTCCTAGAGAACTGTCCAAGGGAGTTTAGAATCTCTGGGGGGAAAATGATAGTGAACATGATATAACACCGTCAATTATTTATTATAACATTCATTATTAGACTATCCTGTGCAAAGCAAAGTAGCAACAGGACAAGTGTTGATACTTTATGAACAAATGTGCTTTCAAATAATCTTAACCTGTGACAGGAGAAAGAAATGGAATTTAAAAAATAAATCTCGGTGGGAGAACTTGGATGCCTTTTGGAACACAAATTGGAAGCTACTTATTAGACAAGGGTAATTTGTTCTGGGTCTACACCAGAAAATGGCTTCAAACGCTTTTAAAGTAGGTCATTTGAGTGCTCTAAAATGTTTGGCATATGGTAACCTTCTTTAGCATGTGCATATGACAGAGTGCATCCCAATAGCATCCTTGGGATTTCTGACCATATCAAAGCATCATCAAGGAGCTCTAATGAGACAGTTTGTTTAATTGAAATACTTTAAATTACTATGTAGTACAGCATGAAAAAATTATTATTTCCATTAGCTGAACTATTTCTGCTAGCCCCAAACTAAGAGTCCTAATATTGGAGCATGATATAATGCATTGTAAACCTGTTAAACAGTAGGTCACAAAGAGGAATTTAAATGAAAGTGTTTATCTAATATATCAAGATTTTGCCTGAAACATTACTCCTAGGCATCAATACCAGTTCTGCCAAGCCAGAGGAAATATCAACCAGAAATAGACCCCATGTATACAAATAAAAAATGAATTATTGTGGCATCACCATTTAGTCACTCTCCTTGTCTTCATAGGCAATACAGCCAGAGTGGGTTGCTTTAGACACAGTCCATTTAAGAGCTTTTCTTTGAGTATTTTTATTACCGAAGATAAACTTATTTTGATTTAAGAAGAACCTGTCTATGGTCAAGTGGGAAAATTCACACAGCATTTGTCATGATTGTCTTTCCATTGAAAGTACTGGCTGTCTAACAGCAGAATATCAGAATGAAAGTTCCCATTTGGTTAAAATAGGATCTACCTCAACATGAAACATTTTTGTTTTTAAGAAGCACCAAACAGTATCCTAAGACTTGTGTCCCTCACTCAGCTGATCTGTTTCATGAGCTAGATCAAGAGGGTCCCATGGAAATGGATGGAGTGTGAAAGAAGATGTATATCAGAGGGAACAGGAATCTCCTTTGTAGGGAACCTAAGATCACCTAAGGGTACACTTTGCTTTAATACGTTAGTCATAACTTAAGAAAAAGAACGAGACTTAGGTCTGGTGACTGAGAAGTGGTTTACGATGGATTTTAAAAATGTGGTTCAGAATGTTAGCAATAGAAAAAGACTTTCTTTGCTTTTTTTGAGTGATAGCAGAGGTTTGAATTATTTTTGTGCAAAAGAATAGTTATAATGAGAAAATTTTCTTTTTTATGGGTTAATTATATGGAGGTGATTTGAAGTTTTTTTTTCATTTATTTTTCTGTAATTTTTGTGGGATGTTAATTTTTCTGGTCTGTTTTGTTTTGTGGTTAAATGTTTTAGGTGCTATTTTACTAATCATTATCCCAATAATCAAGTTCAAAAATTTCTCCAGGTGCATACAATAAGTATCTCTGGACAAGGAGAACTGGACCCAGGAATCTTTGTTTCATGAGTTTTCTTATACTTCTGACATTTTGTGTATAATACTTTTATGATTTTAAGGGTCCTTTTTTAGGGAACCTGGAGGCACTCCTCTCACAGAAAAAAGTATTAATGTATTAGTAGACTATGTTAGTTATTTTTTTCTCACATGTTATAAACTAGGAAGTTGAATTTTCCAGCTTGTAAAAAAAACTTGAATGTTTTGATCATAAGTCCCTTGAGCCCTGTACTTGGTTGGAGTTTTATTTTCCCATCCCTGATCCAATCTGAAGTTCTTTGTCTGCAATTCAATCTCTATGGCTTTAATCATTTTGGATTGTACCGATGGCTTCTCAGTAATAAAAGAAATGGGGAGCCAGGCTTGGCATGGGACAAGTCTCTTCAGCTGGAGTAAGACATTACATATGAGTTGTCTACCCACAAAAGGGCTCACTGTCAGATTAAATTAATGAGTTGCATGTTTTAGTCATTAAGGTAATAGCAACATGTGGATTCTTTGCCTCTGTTTTAATCATTTCTATGTTTTTACCAGCTAGATCATCAAATGCTTTCTTTTGAGGTCTTCCCATTTCATTGCAGAGAATAGCTTCTATGTGGGGCAGAAATAAATGCTTCAGAGTCCTAAGAAATACTAAATAACTTTATATCTCAGGGTTCAGTGAAACTTATAGCTACGTCTTTGTCCATCAGTGCAGGAATTTGGAGGGACAAGGCTGTAGCCACCATTAGCAAATGGAACCAGCACAGGTTCCAATTTACAAAAATTCAAAGTAGAAAAGGTGAGTCGTAGGTCTCAGTTGCTGAGGTTGAAATGGACTATTATTTTATGGACAGCATTTAGACCAGGTGAGTTGAAAGAGATACTACCAGCTAAGCCAGTGGAGGGGGCCCTGAATGCTTTGCCTCAGCCTGAAATTGCTTTATGCAGACTTTCAATTTGCAGGTTGGTATCTGCTTGGCAAATGTTGGCAAGAGTCCTGCTGTTCACAGGAGAGTCCACAGGGAGCAGATCAGGACGCATCTCCTAGACCAGATAGACCTAATAAAGCACATTTCAGAACAGGACATATGTGTTTTAGCACCATTTGCGTTCTTCTCAGATATTTAGGCTACGGCCAAGTGAAACCTAGAGCGTAGGTTCAAAAAGAGAAGAAAATCCAATATATTAGTTATTTTGTTGGGTGATGCCAAACACATGGCTTAACTGATTTTTCACTTAGTTTGCTAAATTAAAACAATCATTTTGTGAGCTCTGTGGGATTATTGCACTGTCCAATGTGTTACCACAGCAGTTGTTTAGAGCTTGAACAGAGCTTGTCCTAGATGTGTTACAGTGGATTACATCATTCAACTGTCAGCTTCTAGAGGGCAGGGCCAGTACCATACTTGTCTGTGTGTCTTCAGTTCTTTGCACACAGTTGACGCTCCATAAAAGACTGTAGAACAGAACTGATAGTGTAGGGAAAAACAGGAAGTTTCTGCTTTCCTTTCTGGAAACTGGGTGAGCCCAAGGGGCACGCGGGGGAGGATTTACAAATATAAAATTATAGATTAGACAGGGTCTCAAAGATCATGGAGTTCAACACCCTTATTTTACAGATAAGGAAAGTGAGGTCCAGAGAGGTCAGCGATTTGATAAAGGTCACTTGGTGGCAGAGCCAGGATAAAGATGGCTTAGTATTTACCAGAAGCTCCTATAGGCTGGGAATGTGCTAGATGTGCGTGGTCCATTATTGTAGTGTGTTAGCCAGGGTTCTCTAGAGAAACAGAGCCTGTGTTATTTATTCATTCATTCATCTATTAATTATGAAATTATGAGGAATTGGCTCACACCATTACGGAGACTAAGAAGTCCTACGATCTGCCATCTGCAAGCTGGAGACCCAGGAAATCTCGTGGCGTAATTCAGTCCAAGTCCAAAGGCCTGAGAACCAGGGAAGACAATGGTATAAATCCCAGTCTAAGGGCAAGAAAAGATATCAGATGTCCCAGCTCAGCGGTAAGGCAGGAAAAAAAAGAAGTGGATTTCTCCTTCCTCTGCCTTTTTGTTCTCTTCAGGCCCTCAACAGATTGGAGGATGTCCACCCACACTGGTGAGAGCAATCTACTTTAGCCAGTGCGCTGATTCAGATGCTAATGTCATCCAGAATCACTCCCACAGACACACCCAGAAATAGTGTTTAATCTGGGCCACCCACTGGCCAGCCAAGTTGACACATGAAATCATCTATCACAGTTAGCTACTAGCCTCACAGGGATAGTGGGAGCCAGAAATGTGGCAAGAGACATAGAGATACTGAATTTCAGAGTTTACTTAATTTTATTTAACTTTAATTTAAAAACGGAAACATTGTAAAGCATCCTTCCATTAAAGACAACTTCACTGCTTTGGTAGAACCACATGTCACAATAATCATTGAAAATTTTGTGTCTGAATTGAGATGTGCTGTCAGTATAAGATAAACACTGGATTTTGAAGACCTATCATGATAAAAAAGAGTGTAAAATAAATTGTTGGTTTTTTCTTTTAAGCGTGCAAAATAAATTGCTAATAATTTTTTATGTTGCTTACATGTTGAAAGGATAATATTTCTTTCTTTATTTTTAAATTTATTTTTTGGCCATGCCGTGGGGCATGTGGGATCTTAGTTCCCCTACTGGGAGTGGAACACGTGCCCCTTGAAGTGGAAGCATGGAGTCTTAACCACTGGACTGCCAGGGAAGACCCCAAATGATAATATTTCAACTGGGTTACATTGGGTTAAATAAAATTAAAATGACACTCATTTGTTTCTTTTTACTGTCTTTAGCATAGCTCTGGAAAATTTTAAGTGACACATGTAGCTTGCATTAGATTTCTATTGGATCGCTTTGTGCTAGACACTTGACATACATTATTTTATTTAATCCTCACAACAGCTATCTCCCTGTTACTCTCTCCAGTTGATAGATGAAGAAACTAAGAATGAGAGGAGTTAAAGTATTTGTAGAAAGTCAAGCCACAAGGAAATGGAAGACAAGATGATACCAGGTCTGGCTGACCTGGCAGCCTATACTCTTTTTAGGGACTGTTTTGGCCCCAGCTTTCCAGATACTGCCTCAGTATCCAAATGTACTTCAGATATACAAAACTGAACTGTAGATTCTAATATAGAGATTCATCATTCTTTTGTTTATTTTCACTGACCACTTCATAGGAAAAAAATAGGACAGTTCTCTTGGCTGACCATTGAAACACTTTAAGTGATTGACCTTCAGGTTCTTGGGTTCTGCTCCACATGGGTCTCCTTCTAAAAACTGTGAAAACAAATAAGCACATATAATTAATTCATCTTAGGGTGTTTTCTTATAGTTTTGTTTGCTTCTATTTTAACACTTAAAAAAAAATAAGTTCCTAACTCAACAGTTATGCTTCTGATTAAAATCATATATGAAATTGATGTATCTTTTTTTTTTTTTTTTTACTGATTCATCCACTTTTCTATGAGAAGTGGGTCATATGTTTGGAAAAGAACTAGCATGAGTTTGGAGCTAACATTACCTGGAGAAAATTAAAGTTAATCAAAATTGAAGTTAAATAACTATTTAATTTAAAACCTAAAATAATTAAAATAAATGTCATATTTTAATATTTGCTTTGTTCTTGTTTCCAGTATAAGTCTGATTTTTGCCCAGGCAGAAAAAAAAAAAAGATAATCTTCCAGCTCTGTGTAGATCATATTTTCTGCACAAGTAAAGATGCTTCTTTCTTTCTTACTGCTGTTTGAGACTTGGAAATTCTATCACAACTTTGCTCAGAGTTCTAATGTTAACTGGAGGCAGATGCCCAAAGATGTGTCAAAAAAGTTCAGATGCATGAACCCAGAGACACCACTTTTGATGAAAGAGTAGTCGGATTTTCCCAAAGACTGTAAATTCACCCAGAATCTGTATTTGTAGAAAGACCTGCAAATACCCTCCTCCTAACTCTCCCACCTAGGAAAGAACTTGGTATAATTTCTCTGCAATTGAGTTTACCGTCAATAGAGGGCGCCAAAGGATGGAAAAGTAATTATCGGTGGATTTGTTTTATTTCCCCAGGTCCATTAGTTATTAAAAATTAATTAATTAATTTAAAAAACCTTTGAAAAGTAATCTTGAAAAAGGAGGAATCAGTACTGTTGTCCATATGTGTAATCTCAAGTCTGCAGATCCAGGCATGGCCAAGCTGAATAGAGCACCCTGAAGCCGGGGTTTGGCGCCTGGGTAGTGTTGGAAGTGGAGAGAAAATCCCACTTTCCGGCTCTTTTACCAGAGGACATGGTCAACGTCTGCCTAGCTGGGACTCTGTCCTGCAGCTTCACTTGCATTGGTTCTTTAATTGTTAGCAAATTAAGATCTTTCACAGGGAAGTAAATTGACTCGGCAAATATTTTAGTTCCTGCCATGCTGCGGGCACTTTGTTAGTTTTGGGGGAAAAGAGGTACTAAAACAGACCTGCCTGCATGCAGCTTACAGTCTAGTGGGCAACAGAGACATTAACCAAACAATCACACAGACATACAGTAAAAACTTATCTTGACAAAGTGGTGTTAGAGCAGGGATCTTAAGACTGACTAGGAGTTAACTAGATGAAGTAGGGAGGTTTGAGGAAGAAGATTCCAGGCAGAGAGAACAGCAGGATCTGTGTATCTGAGCCAGGAGGGCACAGACACTCCAGGAACTGAAAATCAGAGTGGCTGGAGCCTGGGAGGTGAGAGGAGAGTGGCCGAGGCTGGGCAGGGAGGCAGAGTTCTGTCGTGCAACGACTGATGGCAACATTGTGCAAGGATTTTGTTGCATGTGCAATGCAAAGTCCTTGATAAATGGATGTTTAAGTGGATTAGATTTATGTATTTTAAAAGATCACTCTAGCTGTTTTGTGGAAAACGGATTAAAAGAGGGCAAGGTCACAAGGAGGCTACTGCAGCAGTTCAGATGGGAGATTTTGATGACTTGGACCAAGGTACTGATGTTGAAAATGGAGAGACGTGAGCAGGGAAGGAGATCAAATTGGCTGGATGTAGTTGCGGGTGGAACATGGTGGTGAGGGAGAGGATATTGTTAAGGATAACTTCTAGGTTTCAGGCTTGAAGAATGCTCACAGGTTAGATTTCACAAACTTAGAAAGCACAGATGGCAGTGTTGAGGAAGTGTTATCATTACTGATGTGAGGTGGAAATTAGAACTTTCAGCACTGGGCAGTCTCAGTCCAGGCTGTTGGTCTTTGCATCACATCTCCAAACCTCTCTGACATTAAGTGAACATTTCAAGAAGAGCTGGGAATGAACAACAACATTGTAATGTGATATCTAAATACATAGCCAATACTAATATACGCTCATGACATGCATAGAAGAGATTCTGGAAGAATATAAACATGTTGTTACTGTTGTTATTTTTGGAGGGGTGAGATGAGAGGGAGCTTCATTTTCAAGTCTAGATGTTATTGGGTTGTCTGAAAATTTTTAAAGTAAGCCTTAATTGGTCTTCTAATTAGCAGAACCCATGAAATCACCATCGTTAGCAATAAAAAGCTTTTCGGCTGGGAAATTGAAAGCCTTCTGTGGAGCCCCAGTAATCTCCCACCTCCATTACATCTCTCTGCTGGAATCTAGAGAGCCTTTCCATTTTGGGACCTTCTAGCCCCAGAGAGCATAGATTTCTCTCACTGTACCTCGTTAGAGATGCTCAGAAAATCAACGTGAGGACTAGCTACAGAAGCCCTCTCATCACCGTTTGATCTTTTCAGTAGCAAATGTGTCATTTGTAGCACGATTGGATTGGTCCAGTTCTTGTGTAGGATAAAATAGAGTCACTCCAAGATGCTTTTGAGACTCCCTGAATTCCAACTACCAATCTTTCTCCCAATTGATGTATCAGTTCTGACATATCCCTGGGGACATCATTTCCACTTGCTTGGTAAATAATTAGCCTGCTGCCTCTGGCTATAGAAAGGATTATAAATATTTTAAGCACTGCAAGTGATTGAAACCATCTCTATTTGATTTCATCTATGCCTGCAATGCTTTGGGTGAAAACTTACCTCTAAATGTGAAACACCCTTGGGCAGATAAATGTTCTAAGTGTGAGAAGAATAAGGCGTTGCTTAGGCTGCTTTGGTCAGTGGGTATTCAGAAACAGGCTCTAATAAGCCAGCCGTTTTGAACCTTTCCAGTTTTAGCTCACACCAGTCAATTTTTCTCACAATGAGAGAAATAAATGACCCCATTTCCCAAGAATATTTTTATGCTTATAGGATTTTTTAAAAAATAGGCTTTAGAGGCTTTAGGCTTTAGCAAAAAAAAAAAAAAATTCGATTAAAAGTTAACCAGAGGATCTGAATAGACATTGTTCTAAAGAAGACATACAGATGGCCAACAGGTACATGAAGAGGTACTCATCGTCACTAATCATCAGGAAAATGCAAATCAAAACCACAGTGAGATATCTGTTAGAAAGGCTATTATCAAAAAGACAACAAATAACAAGTACTGGTGAAGCTGTGGGGAAAAGAGCACCCTTGTGCACTGTTGGTGGGAATGTAAATTGGTGCAGCCACTGTGGAAAACAGTATGGAGGCTCCACAAAAAATTAAAAATAGAACTAGCATATAATCCAGCAATTCTACTTCTGGGAATATATCCAAAGGAAAGGAAGACACTAACTCGAAAAGACATCTGCACCCCCATGTTCACTGCAGCATTATTTACAATAGCCAAGACATGGAAAAGACCTTAGTGTCCATTGATGGATGAATGGATAAAGAAAATGTGGTATGTGTGGAATATTATTCAGCCATGAAAGAAGGAAGTCCTGCCATTTGTGACAACATGGATGGACCTTGAAGGCATTATGCTGAATGAAATAAGTCAGACAAAGACAGATACCATATGATCTCATTTATATGTGGAATCTAAACAAAACAAAACAAATTCAGTTACAGAGAACAGATTGGTGGTTGCCAGAGGCGGGGGGTGGGGGTAGGGTGGGCAGTGAGTGAAGGGGGTCAAAAGGTACAACTTCAGTTATAAAATAAATAAGTCATGGGGATGTAATGTACAGCATGGTGATTACAGTTAACCATACTGTATTGCATATTTGAAAGTTGCTAAGAGACATATCCTCTCATCACAAGGAAACAAATTGTGACTGTGTGGTGATGGATGTTAATTAGACTTACTGTGATCATTTTGAAATATATACATACATTGAATTTTAAAAACTAGACTTAAATTTTAGAGCAGTTTTAGGTTCACAGAAAAATTGAGTGGAAAGCAGAGTTCCTATAAACCTTCCGCTCCCACACATCCCCCATCAGAATGGTCTATTTGTTACTATCATCGAACCTACAGTGAACCATCATTATCACCCAAAGTCTACGCTTTACATTAGGGGTTTGCTCTTGGTGTTGTACGTTCTATAGGTTTGGATAAATGTATAACGACATGTTTGCATCATCATAGCATTATCCAGAGTATTTTCACTGCCCTAAAATCTTCTGTGCTGGGGACTTCCCTGGTGGCACAGTGGTTGAGAATCCACCTGCCAGTGCAGGGGACACGGGTTTGAGCCCTGGTCCGGGAAGATCCCACGTGCCGCGGAGCAACTAAGCCCGTGTGCCACAACTACTGAGCCTGAGCTCTAGAGCCCACGAGCCACAACTATTGAGCCCGTGTGCCACAACTGCTGAAACCCGTGTGCCTAGAGCCTGAGCCCTGTAACAAGAGAAGCCACAACAATGAGAAGCCTGCGCACCACAATGAAGAGTAGCCCCCGCTCGCCGCAACTAGAGAAAGCCCACATGTAGCAACGAAGACCCAACAATGAAGACCCAATGCAGCCAAAAATAAATAAATAAAATAAAATAAAATGAATGGGATTAGTGCAAAAAAAAAAACTTCTGTGCTCCACCTATTAATTCCCCACCCCTGACCCTAACCCCCAGCAACCACTGATCTCCATCCATAGTTTTGCCTTTTCCAGATGTCACATATTTGGAATTCTTATAGAAATTTAAAAATTATTCCTCTCACAGTTATAAGCATATAGAAGCTCCCATTACAGTAAATTCTTTGTGGTTGCTGTGAAAACCCAACATTTTGCCTAAACCACATCTGTATCTAGTCAGTGGTACAGGGACAACCCAGTGAGAACCACTGCCTTGCAGGCAGGCAGTATTCAGAAGAAAAGGACTGGTATATTGGGGTGGTCCTTCCAGTGCCCTGCAGAGCGTTTGTTCTCAGCAATTCCAGTGTGACTTCTGATGAAAGTGGTAACGTGTGCCTATTGACTCAAAAGGTGGAACAGTACAATGGTGTACCAAGTAGATGTCAGTGCTTTCATCCTGCAGCGATAACCACTGTTTTCCTTACATACTATAAATGGGCTCATAGTGCACTTAGTATTGGACAACAGGCTGACTTTATTAAACAGTGTATCATGGGAGCTTTCTGCATCAATTCATAAAGATCTCATCTTTTTAAAGATAGACAAAAATTTATTCAACCAATTCTCTATTGATGGCTACCTGGATTATTTGCAAATATTTTCTGTGAAACACCAGCAATGAAGATTTTTATGTCCCTTTGCACATCTGTTTGATTATTTCCTTAGGATAAATTCCTAGAAGTTAAATTGCTGGGTCAAAAAGTAAATGTTTAAAATTTTGATACATATTGCCAAATTATACACTCGCCAACGGTGAAATGAGACTACACTTCTCTACGTGCAAATCAAGAGAAAGAATATCAATCGTTCATCTTTGCCAATTTGTTAGGTAAAAAAGTTTTAATTTTATTTCTTCATTAAAATATTAATGAAGTTGAATTTTTATTTCAATGCTGGTTACATAGTTTGTGAAAATTCAATGAGCAGTATATTTATGATATGTGCACTTTTGGGGATTAAGTATTATATCTTGGCCTTTTTTGTGGTGGAGGATTTCTTGTGTATCTGTTAGGCCAGAGTCCCCAACCCCTGGGCCATGGACCGGTACCGGTCCGCGGCCTGTTAGGAACCAGGCCGCATAGCAGGAGGTGAGTGAGCGAGCAAAGCTTCATCTGCGGCTCCCCATGGCTTCCCGTCACTTGCAATACCGCCTGAACACCGCCCCCACCCCTATCCTTGGAAATATTGTCTTCCACGAAACTGGTCCCTGGTGCCAAAAAGGTTGGGGACTGCTGTGTTAGGCTACTTATGGTTGCAAGTAACAGAAAAGCCCAAGCAAATATATACGTATTCTCTTATATAACAAGGATTCTATAGCTAGCATGGTACAGACTGGTTAATCCAGCACATTAGCGCATCTCAGTCATCCTCAGAGCTTTGGCTTACTTCCCCTCATGGATGTAAGATGGCTGCAGCAACTCCACACCTCACATGCAAATGCCACAATATCCCGAGGGAGCAGAGAGACTGATTCTTCCTGTCTATTGTTATCATTGAAGAAAATCTTTCTCAGATATTTCTCTCCTCCCTAAAGGCTTGCTCTCACATCTATTTGGTCAAACTTCGATTGTATGTCCACACCTCAGTCAATGACAAGAGGAATGATTGCACCATGACTGGTCTAAAGGAACAATGACTTACACCCTATGGCTGGCGTTGAGGCCCACCTCCCTGTAATTCATGGCTGGTAGAGGAAATCAGCAGTGTTTGCTGGAGACTATGTTTAGGGGAACAGTGGGAGATCAGATGGAACAGACAGGTAGGACAAGATTGGGAAAGAGCTGGCTGGGTTGCCAGTTAGGAAGGATTTGAGTTATTTCACAAAAAGTTCAGGAATTAGGTACCATTATCCCTATTTTAAAGGTGAGGAGACCAAAGCACAGAGAGATGATGTCACTTGCCCTAAGTCAAAGGGCCGGTAAATAGAGGAGATAGGAATGGAGCCCAGGCAGTGGGACTTCAGAGTCCATGCCCTGACCATTCAGTCTGCTGCCCATACAACGCACACGTCAGGAGTTAGAAGATAGTCCTATGAACATGGGCTGCAGTGGAAGCAGCTGGAATACAACAGCTATGATTATATTCCTACCTGACAATTATTGAGTGCTTCCCATCTAATAGGAGATGTGTTAAGTGATAGCTATACATGATCTCACAGAATTCTCACGACTCTGTAAGATAGGCATTCTATTCCACAAATAAGGAAACTGGGGCTTCGAGATGTTGAATCATGTGCCAAAGTTCAGTTGTATTTGACCCTGGGTCTTTAAGACTCCAAAGCCTATGGGATTAGGTAATTTCACTATATTAACATTAAAATAGTTTCCAAACAAAAAAACCCAGGAAATTCAGAAAAAAAAAAAAAAAAAAAAAGAAGCACTATAGGATGTAAAGTTGTCCTAATATCCCTTTTTTATTGAAGAACTTTAAGAAAATCCAATTTTAAGTCTGCTCTTGCACTTTGGCTGGTCTGAATCAGCCTTCACATAGGCCGTGGTCTGACTGGGCATGATACCTGTGAATATCTCGATTTATTTTTTTTTCTTGAAGGAAACTAAACCCAGAATACAGAAGCTTTTGCCAAACATTTTCTCATGAAAAATGTCATGTATATTAAAATTTTATTATACATTTATAGCCTTTCAGTGATACTCTGTATATATAATAGGCACCTTGTATTTACCAATTTTTTCAGATGCAACGCAAATTAGTTTTAATTTGTATAACCAACCAGCCAAACCACTGCTGGCTGTTCTCAGCAAACCAGGAGCTCCACCCGACTCCACTCCACTCCCAGTCAAGGACACTGCCCTGCAGAGTCAGAGAGTAACTATGACCTAGAGGACTTTTTCCTTTTCTTCTCTGTTTCCAGGGAGAGTCCCTCAAGCCCTTGTCCAGATGTTAATGTGGCACATGTTAACGTGGTGCAGAGTCTTGACTTTTCGAATCTTCTTTTCTTTAGTAGAATGACTGCGTAGAGCAAAGGAAGTTGTGAAGGAGTATGATGGTTTCTTTCTCTTCTAAGTTCAGTCGAACCCAGCCAACATCATCAGTGACCAAAGTCACTGCCATCTGTCAGTTGTGGGTGGCCCAAACCAGTGGCCTGCTAAGCTCCCAACGGACAGGTAACTTGCACCTGAAAAACCAACACATCACATCTGGAGCTTACTGGCTCTGGAACTTATTGGCAGAGTCAAAAGAGAATCCAAAAATGGAATCAGTCAGAGATAGAACGCCCTGCTTTTTCTTGGAGCCGGTATCTGTTGGGTTCAGGCTTGTGGCATATGGGTAGAGCAACTCAAGAAAGTTTTCCAATGGTATAGGCCAACTGAGCATACTTTTCTGAAGCACAACCTCCTACCAAAAATGGAAAGGAAAAAAAAAAAAAAAGCCCCAGACCAAACACACCCAAACCAACTCCCTCCTCTGGGGCACCACATGAAATAGCATTGCCTGTCGTGAAGATATTTGAATTTAAATTGTTGCCAGTTCTGAGGAAAAGGTAGGGGTAGCTGCTTGAGAGATAGATAACCAGCATTCTAACAAAGTACCCAGGACTAACACTATAATTAGTAAACACAGGTGGTACAACTTCTAGCTTCCTCTTCCTTAGATATATAGAGATTACCAGGGGAATAAGAATGACAGGATGGGGAAAAAAATAGAAAACATTTGAGGAAATAACTTTATAAATAGCCAGAATATAGTACAGGTTTACATCAGAATGGTAAAAATACAGGCATATCTCTTTAAATATTATATTATTTTGCAAAATTTTGTATAATAAGTATCTCAAGTCTAATTCATAACTGTGTTAGGATTTACATAACATTGTCCCTCTTAAGTGCTCCAGCTAGCAATATACACTCAATTTCAAATATAAACCATGGTTGCTATTAGAAGAATGGTATAGAAATAAAGAAACTGGGTGAGCAAAGGAAATGGGGAAACTGTATTTGAAAAATAGTCTGATATATCCCTGGAGAGGCTGAACAGGCAGACCTTGTTAAAGGAATATTTATCCTGCAGTCAGCCGGGGGCTTAAATACATACATACATTTGTCTCTGAAGCTTGGAGCACAGAGTGGAGGGAGCGTGGGGAAGGGGGAAATTCATGAGCTCTGGCCTGAAGCAGCCCTGGATTTAACTCCTGGCTCTGCTACTTACTGTGTAACTTTGGGCAAATTACTTAAACTCACTGAGCTTTAGTTTCCTCATCTATGAAATGAGTCGTTAACACCTTCCCGGCAAGCGATTGTGAAGTGTAATAAGGTAACAGTGTTAAAGCACATGGGGCCTGGCAGATCGCAAATCATTCTAACTCTGCCTGCAAAATACCAATTGCGTTTATCTGCATTGGGACAACTCACTTCCTTCCGCATTGCTTTAACAATGTACCACTGTGCACTCCTGAGTGTGTATGAGTTTTCTGAGGCATGGATGAGGCTACTTGTTTTATACCTTTCACAGTGCCAGCTACACATCTGGACATCCAGGAAGCACTTGATAAATTCTGAATGAGCAAGTGGATGAATTAATGAATCAACACCTTTAGAATAGTATTCACTTTTTGAAACCTATGCTATCTTTTCATCAATACCTCCCATCCCCCAAATGTGGATACGGTTCAAGGGGGTCCTGCCCCAAAGACAACAAACTGTTTTCTGCATATCCCACCAGGTAAAACTTTGTTGAGCATCGGTTTTCCTATCCCCCCGCAAATAATACATTAAAAAAATATTATAGGACATGCTCTCTCCTGCCCAAGGTTCTGATATTTACCCCATGTCCCCAAGGATATCTGCGCTGTTTCAGATCAGAGGCGCCAGAAGGGCAGGGACATGCTTTTGCAAACATTGGCCATGCATAAGATATGTTAGTTGCTAAAGAAGTGCTTTTGATAATGACACAAACGACAGCTTTGGAAAAGTTTTAGTGCTCTACCATCATCAATAATATGTAGCAGTTCACAATTGGATTTAAATGCAGACCTCCCAAGAGGGTCCCAGTAGTCTAGTCTGAGATGGAATGCATGGTATTCTTCAACCTCTCTTCCTTCAAATCTGTCCGACTTATGCCCTTTTATGTGCTTTTGAAGTAGAAAAGAATCATATCCTCTACTACAACTTTTCCTGACTCAGGCATTTAATATTGCTAATGAAGACTGAATGGCTGGAGTCTTAATATTTTTTTAATACTTTCAACTTAACTGTGGGATTCTAGGAGCTGAATGTCTGGCCCGTAGTAGCTAGAGACCTGCCTATACTTTTTGTGTGCATGATTATAAAATGAAAAACAAGGAAAGTGGCATGTAATTTTATAGCAACCAAACACATGGCTTTCCCCTTTCCTTTGGGATGAAAATTCCTTCCTGTAGAAACTAAGGTTATGCCCCTACTTGTGAAGCCCAAGGAGGGACACTTTGATGTGAAAGAGGATCCTGGTAGAGTAACGGATACAGAAACCAGTGTGGGAATAGGTGGAGCCTCCCGAACAGGAAAAGGCATTGTCCCAAGGAGGGGTTATTTCATCCCTCTCTGTCGTCATTCGGCCTGTCTGGTTTATTTCCTCCCCCAGGTTGGTGTGAGTTGGAAGGAGAGCCCTTTGTTAATGAGGTCAAGAACAAGCCTGACCATTTTGTGAGGTGGCCAGGGCTGAACTTTCAGATTTTCGATTTTATGAAAAGTGACCAAGAACGAAATTAATTTGGACTTCATCTAAGCAATGCCAGAGCAACTGGCTAGGAAGCAAAAACTGCAGTCAACTGGTGTGGCTAAACAACATCAAACAACGTGGTTGGATTGATTTTCCGAGGAAATGCTTCCACTGGCCCGCAGTTTAGGCATTATGTAGGTATAAGACTGAAATCCTGAAGCCAAAAATTTGCTAAAATAAGAAGAATTTTATTATGCAAGTTTCATATCACAAATGAAGAGCTGCTGCTCAGAAGCACTGAAAAACACAAAGCAATGCTTATAGCTGGGAACTTTCATGAACTCATTTGTTGGGACAGCATGGGCACTGTCCCTCTGCGTGGGTCCCGTCTTTCTCAGGGGCTTCCCAGCATGTACCAGGCTGGACCCTGCAGCTCCCTCCGGGAACACTGACGTGTGGGCCCTGGCAGAATGTTCAGTCAGACCTTCATCATCCGGGAGCAGTATGGGAAAAAGTGACCAAGGCCAGCTCCATCCGGCACAGGCCTGAAGCCTCTGGCTACATTGGTTTCACTATGCTTAACACTGAACCTTTTTAGAGTGCTTGTGAATGCTTTCTATTAGTTTTCACATCAGTCCATGGTGTAGAGCAACTTTAATAATAGATTTTCCATTTTAGAGACCAATGAGCTGATGGTCAAGAGGCTTAAGGGACCCACACATCATCACCCAGAAAATGAGCATTAGAGCCAGGATTAGACCACACAGATATGCCTGAGACTCTAATGGCTGTATGGTCTATGGAGAGCATCGGCCTCTGGGCTCAGAACCAAAGGGAATCAATTTTCATCTCCAGGACCCTGTAGGAACCGCTCTCCTCTCAGGGCCCAGTGAAGCCCCAGCCAACCATATCTCAGGACATAAACTTGGAATGAACTGCTAGAGGTAGTTTCTGAGCTGAGCTGTGCTCAGCCCAGCTCTTTGCTCTAGGTCACACACAAAGTCCCATGGGGCTTTGAGATGAGCAGGATTTTTTTTTTCTAATCTGGAATTTTAGTACCTAAAAGCAAAACCAAAGTACCTTGGAACATAAACTGAATAATAAACAAAGGCTGATCTTATAAGGCCATTCAATTTGACATGGCAAAAGTATGAAACAGGGGCTTCCCTGGTGGCGCAGTGGTTGAGAGTCCGCCTGCTGATGCAGGGGACACGGGTTTGTGTCCCGGTCTGGGAAGATCCCACATGCCGCGGAGCGGCTGAGCCCGTGAGTCATGGCCACTGAGCCTGCGCGTCTGGAGCCTGTGCTCCACAACGGGAGAGGCCACAACAGTGAGAGGCCTGCGTACCGCAAAAAAAAAAAAAAAAAAAAAAAAGTATGAAACACTCTCCATGTGTAAGACCCAAGATGAATCAAATTAGTCCTGACTTTCCAGAAGTTCACCTTTCTGAGGCAGACAAATAGATATACAGGAGTACTTCGGAGATATTACAGGTTCGGTTCCAGACCGCTGCAATAAAGTGAATATCTCTAGAAAGTGAGTCACACAAAATTTTTTTATCTCCCAGTGCATATAAAAGTTATGTTTACACTATACTGTAGCCTATTAAGTGTGTTATAGCATATGTCTAAACAAACAGTGTAATGGGGATATATGTATATGTGTATGTATAGCTGATTCCCTTTGTTATACAGCAGAAACTAACACACCATTGTAAAGCAATTATACTCCAATAAAGATGTTAAAAAAACAACAGTGTACATACCTTACTTTAAAAATACTTTACTGCTAAAGAATGCTAACCTTTATCTCAGCCTTCAGTGAGTCATTATCTGTTTGCTGGTGGAGGGTCTTGCCTCAGTGTTGAGGGCTGCTGACTGATGAGGGTGACGGTGGCTGAAGGGTGGGTGTCTGTGGCAATTTCTTAAAATAAGACAACAATGACGTTTGCCCCAACGATTGACTCTTTCTTCCACGAACGATTTCTCTGTAACATGTAATGCTGCCTGATAGCATTTTACCCACCGAATTTCTTTAAAAAATTGGAGTCAGTCCTCTCAAACCCTGCCACTGCTTTATCAGCTAAGTTGATGTGATATTCTAAACCCTTTGTTGTGATTTCAACGATCTTCACAGCATCTTCACCAGGAGTAGATTCTACCTCAGGAAACTACTTTCTTTGCTCATCTGTAAGCAGCAACTCCTCACCCATTCACGTTTTATCGTGAGATTGCAGCAGTTTGGTTACATCTTCAGGCTCCACTTATAAATCTAGTTCTCTTCCTGTTTCCACCACATCTGCAGTTCATTCTTCCACTGAAGTCTTGAACCCCTCAAAGGCATCCATGAGGGCTGGAATCCACTTCTTCCAAACTGTGAATGTTGATATTTTGACCTCTTCCTGTGACTCACAAATGTTCTTAATGGCATCTAGACTGACGAATCCTTTTTAGAAGGTTTTCAGTTGACTTTGCCCATGTCCATCAGAGGAATCCCTATCTTTGGCAGCTATAGCCTTGTGAAATGTATTTTTCAAATAATAAGGCTTGAAATTGGAAATTGCTCCTTGATCTATGGGATACAGAGTGGATGTTGTGTGAGCAGACATGAAAACAACATTCATCTCGTTGTACATCTTCATCAGAGCTCTGGGGTGACAAGGTACATTGTCAATGAGCAGTCATATTTTGAAAGGAATCTTTTTTTCTGAGCATTGGATCTCAACAGTGGGCTTAAAATATTCAGTAAGCCATGTTGCAAACAGATGTGCTGTCATCCAGGCTTTGTTGTTCCATTTATAGGGCATAGGCAGAGTAAATTTAGCATCATTCTCTTTTTTTTTTTTTAAGTTTGTCATCTGCTTTTTTTAATATATATTTTTAATTTATTTGTTTTAATTTTTGGCTGCGTTGGGTCTTCTTTGCTGTGCACAAGCTTTCTCTAGTTGCAGCGAGCGGGGACTACTCTTCATTGCGGTGCACGGGCTTCTCATTGCAGTGGCTTCTCTTGTTGCGGAGCACGGGCTCTAGGCGCGCGGGCTTCAGTAGCTGCAGCACGCGGCTCAGTAGTTGTGGCTCACGAGCTCTAGAGCACAGCCTCAGTAGTTGTGGCGCATGGGCTTAGTTGTTGCAGGGCATGTGGGATCTTCCCGGACCAGGGCTCGAACCCGTGTCCCCTGCATTGGCAGATGGATTCTGAACCACTGTGCCACCAGGGAAGTCCAAATCTAGCATCATTCTTAAAGGCCCTGTGATTTTTGGAATGGTAAATGAGCATCGGCTTCAACTTAAAGTCTCCAGCTGCACTAACCCCTAACAAGAGAGTCAGTCTGCCTTTTGAAGCTTTGAAGCCAGGCATTGACTTCTCTTCTCTAGCTATGAAAGTCCTAGATGGCATCTTCCTCCAATAGAAGGCTGTTTTGTCTATGTTGAAAATCTATTTTGTGTAGCTGCCTTCATTAATGAGTGTAGCTAGATCTTCTGGATAACTTACTGCAGCTTCTACATCAGCACTTGCTGCTTCACCTTGCACTTTTATGCTATGGAGACGGCTTCTTTCCTTAAACCTCATGAATCAACCTCTGCTCACTACAGACTTCTCTTCTGTGGTTTCCTCACCTCTCTCAGTCTTTACAGAATTGAATAGAGTTAGGGGCTTGCTCTGGATTAGGCTTTGGTTTAATGTAATGTTGTGACTGGTTTGATCTTTATCCGGACCACTAAATCTTTCTGCATATCAGCAATAAGGCTGTTTTGCTTGCTTGTCATTCATGTGTTCACTGGAATAGCATTTTTAATTTCCTTCAAGAACTTTTCCTTTGCATTCATAACTTGGCTAACTATTTGGTGCAAGAGGCCTAGCTTTTGTCCTGTCTTGGCTTTCAACATGCTTTCCTCACTAAGCTTAATCATTTCTAGCTTTTGATTTAAATTGAGAGATGGGCAACTCTTCCTTTCACTTGAACACTTAGAGGCCATTCTAGGGCTATTAACTGACCTAATTGCAATATTGTTGCGTCTCAGGGAATAGGGAGGCCTGAAGAGAGGGAGAGAGATGGAGGAAGAGCTGGTTGGTGGAGCCGTGAGAACACACACAACTTTTATCAATTAAGTTCTCTGTCCTATATGGGCATAGTTCATGGTGTCCCAAAACAATTACAATATTAACATCAATGATCACAGATCACAGATCACCATAACAAATATAATAATAACGAAACAGTTTGAAATATTTCGAGAATCACCAAAATGTGACATAGAGACACAAAGAGCAAATGATGTTGGAAAAATGGAGCTGATAGAGTTGCTTGATGAAGGGTTGCCACAAACCTTTAATTTGTGAAATATGCAGTATCTGCAAAGTGTGATAAAGTGAAGTGCAATAAATGAGGTGCACCTGGACACCCATCTATATCACAGGACTGTGTCATTCTACAAAGGAAGAAGAAACAAAATGTTAGGGGTGTCTAGAAGAGGAAGGAGGCATTGATTCTGACCAGGGAAGTCTGGAAAGTTTCTTAGAGGAGATAACAATTGAGCTGGGCCTTCTCAAGTCAGACTCCCAGAAGCAGGAATGATGAGGTCCAGAGCAGTATGATTTGTCCAAGATCAGAATCCAGTTCTATAGCCATCATTCCAAGTTGCGTCAGAGCCACCATCTGAATGCTACCAGGGAGACACGGTATACTGTGAAGTTGAGATGATTTTATTTTCAGTTCTGTTGCATTCCAAAACCTCAGAATGAAGCAGTGGCAGAAATGACCCATTTTTCTCATTTTGCATAATTTTGTATTTAAATTCTCACTCTTGGGGACTTTCATAATAATGAGATTTATCCAGAGCCTTGCATCAGTCTTAAAGAAGGACTTTCATTCAGAGGAAAATGTTCAAATAGATCAACCACGCATTGAAATCCATTTATGTTTCCTATGTTTCTAAATGACGTTTCCTAAAATATTTGCTTATTACTAAATTATTTTAGCCAAGAGTGAATCCCCTGGTTTTTCTACTTCTTTAAGTCAGGATCAAATGAACAGATAAGGCCAAATCTATTGTCTCCATGGAAACAGATTAAGAGGTTATAAACATAGGATTGGAGTTAACTGTGGTATTAAGCAGGAGAAACTGGTCATAATGTATGACAATGAGTTTTTTTTTCACATGCAAAAATAGCATACTTGTCAAAGCATCGGGGTATTACACTGAGAGAGGCTTTGTAAATACTTTCTAATAATATCTCCCCTTCAAAAGTGTTTTCTGAGAAATGTATAATGCAAAAAGTTAGACAGTTCTGGTTGGACAGATGTAAGTGTGCTTTGTTTTCTGGTATCTGCTTGTATGGAAGGTTCTGCTTAAACCCAGTACCTAAAAGCTCAAACTTCGAGATAAGACCTTGGGTACATGTGAATCCGACAGTGAGAATATATGCTGATTTTGTCCAAAAAACTTATCATGTCACTTAATTATACATAGTATTGTATACAATGGTTTTTTTGGCTGAGGTCCACACAACCCTATTCTAAGGTTCATTCATTCATTCAGTTAATCATTGTTAAGCACACATGGTGAGCCAAGAATTGTACTACATGCTGGGTAAGCAAGTCAGATGTGATCCTTGCTCCAAAAAAGCTTATAGTCTTGTAGGGTAGACAAACAATAAACATACAAATAAATCAACACTCACGGAGTATACAGAATACTGTGTTTTATTGAATAGAGATGCTGCTGGTTATAAGATACACCATTATATATTTTTTTAATTGCTTAAAAAGAAAAGACCATGATTTATGATTTATCCCAATTTCAGAGATGTTAAAAGGTGGATGGGATGGGGGGAGGATGGAGGGGTTGTATATCTTAGAGCCAGTGCAGTGCAGTCCTCTCAAGGAAAAAGATAGGGGACTATGACAGACCATCACTGGGGATCTTTAAATAGGGTTTGACTTACTGATAAGATACACTCTAGCTCAGACCAGAAGAATAGGAAAAGTTGGTCCTGCTATTACAGCCCAAGAAAGAATATTCCAGGCAGCTGTTACAGCCTCAGGACACAGGGGCAGGAAAGCACGTGGTGTGTTTGAGATGCCCGAATTATACCACACAGCTTTGGTAAACAATTGTCCCCCACTGAATTGCATTATACATTTCTAAACCACTGAGGCATCTCCCTTTCCACATGGTCCTCACCGGTGGTTACAGCTTTCCTGCTGTTGTTATGTGCTCACGCCCTCTCCTTCCACTGCTGCTATCTGCTTGGGGGTCACCTCTCTGCTCTCCACCACCACCATACTAGCCAGTGGCCCACTCCCGGCTGGAGCAGCCATCCTCTCAGTCAACGTGAATACCACTCTTTGGAAATCTTGGGTGGTCTGACCCGATATTTTAGTTTAGTGGCCACAGATATTTTAGTCCCCCGAGAGGTAGTCTTACTCTTTCAATTTTACCAGTCCCACCATTTAAGGAACTTGGAACGATTTCTCCAGGGACTGGTCTTGGAGGTACCATTGAATAACACCAGAGTGTTTTTCTTCCTTCCCACAAAGGACCAGCTGGTGCCTCAAGACCAGGCATAAGACTTCTGGCGATCCGTTAGCTCAGAGTGAAAAACTCTGCTTTCCTTCAGCACGCCTACCCTTCCAGGTCAGGCAAAACCTTTTCCTCCTGTGTTGTTTAGGACTTAGAATCTTGATGCTGCCTCTGATTTTCTTTATTTTTTTTCCCCAGGAGAATTCAATAGAATTCATTATAAGATCTATAAGACACCATGTGGATTTTCAGATTTAGTCTCATTTCCCTGTCCTCACATCCACAAAAGGAGAAAGGATTAGCGCTTAGAACTGTACTATCGCTCACCTACCTATCCACGGCCTGCATCACAGAAGCATGCTGGGGCAGTTACCATAAGCCCTTAGCACAGCTTTGCTGGGATGTACACAGTCTCCCCGAGGAAGTGCTTCTAACTCCCTTATTTAGACAGGTAGGACATATAGGCTGTTTGCAAGATGATTTTATGATACATATGAGCCAAATACACTCAGGAGAGGATTTTTAAAAACAGCATGAAATGTCCATGAACTGGTGCGTGGATAAACAATGTGTGGTATATCCATACAATGGAATGCCATTTAGTAATAAAAAGGAACTTTCTAGAACGTGGATGAACCTCAAAAGTGTTATGTTAAGTGAAAGAAGCCAGTTGCAAAACTCTATGTGTCTTATGATTCCATTTATATGAAATGTCCAGAAAAGGCAAATCTATAGAGATAGGAAAGAGATTAGCAGTTGTCTGGACTTGGGTTGGAACGTACATGGGTAGGAGGGCTATTTACAGAGTGAGAGATGTTCTAATACTGGATTGTGGTGATGGTTACATAACTCTATATATTTACTAAAAAATCATTGAATTGTACATTTTAAATGGGTGAGTTTTATGGTATGTAAGTAATACCTCAAAAAAAGATGTTAGAGGACTTCCCTGGTGATCCAGTGGGTAAGACTCCATGCTCCCAATGCAGAGGGCCTGGGTTTGAACCCTGGTTGGGGAACTAGATCCCACATGCATGCCACAACTAAGAAGCCCACATGCCACAACTGAGAGTCCACATACTGCAACTAAGACCCGATGCTGCCTAAATAATTAAATAAATTTAAAAAAATAAAAGATGTTAGAGAAAGAAAAGAGCATAATATATGACATCCATTGTGACAACAAGCAGCCATGACTCCGATTCCGTTAGCACTCTTGGACTGTGTACTATAAGTCATTCCACCAATTTAGCTAGATTCCAGAAACCAACTTGTAGTGAACCCTGGGTATGTGCCACTAATCATGCTCAGAAATATCCCTTATATAATTATTGCAGAAATGAATTTGACTTGAAATGGATTAGGAAGAGAGTCTCATTTTGGATGATACTATCTGTCCTTAGAATTGAAAATAGATCAAGGAATAAGAAAAAGAAATAGATGTAAAGGAAATAGAGAAAGTGACCAAAAGCCATAATAAACCAAGTGTAACTGCCATATCTTCTTGCCCGATTTATGCTCAAATAATGCATCAGTGATCATGAAATCTGAAAGGCCAACATATATCCCTCCACAGGCCCCATTGCTGCTTCTTTCTCCATCAGGTATCCCCGAGTTCATGGGAGGAAGTTGAGGAGTAGGTCCAGTTGCTTCTATGTGTGCTGACTACGGTGGCGGGGTGTTGGCCTTGGCGACTGTCTCTGAAGAGCAGAAGCTGGGATACGTTCCTTCTCCCCAGAGTGGCCCAGGTAATAAGACTTTTTAAGAATAGGCTGATTTACTTCCTACTGCCAAGTTCAGTGAAGAATTTTCCCAGCCCAAGTGGCCAGGGCTCTCTGGGTTAAAACTCTTACACTGGCTGCTAATAAATCTCAACTTGAAGCGAATAGGTTTGATTTTGTTAATTACCACTGTGCCGGTGGTAGCAGACACCTGGCCGGTATGGAATCGCTGATACTCTATGGTTAGTTCTCTCTGGTTATTTCTGGAGGTTAAGTCAGGACCAGGACAGGTAAGACTAAGTCCTAACTGTGACTAGGACTAAGGGGGTAGAGACAAGCCTTTTTCATTCATAGAAATTGCCCAAGGGAAAGTGAGTTTTTTTCTTGGGTTATGCCCTGTCACAGAGAACTTCTGGCCAGAATCTAGCTAAGCCCTTATTGTTACAGTTCTTAGCAACCAGATCTTTTTGCTTCACACCCACACTGTTGATAAGGGTGCAAGGTAAATCTAGATTGGGTAGATCAGGACTTATTCAGTGCCCCATTCAACACCCAGAAGTACCATCACACTTACCTCTGTCTCAGGCCAGGGCCAGCCACTGGTCCTATCTCACCCCTACTACAATAGCTTTTGGATCAAGTCACCACAAGTCACCTTGATATATTTCCCTACTTCTATATCTCTCCAAAAAAGAGGGAGAGTTCTTGGATCCTTTTTTCCTAAGGAACCATGGCTCCTTGTTCTATCTTTACCTACTTCCTCAAATCCTATTTTTTCTAACCCCTCACGTCTCATTCCTCCTTAATCCACTCTACTATAGCTTCCATGCTCCCCAGGATTTGTAGTGATACCAGCTAGCCGAATACAATGGTGACATTTCTTTGACACCATCTCACTGACCAATCAGCGCATGGTTAACCTTTTTCTCATTCTTAAAACTCTCTTGGCTTCCCTGACACCATGTTCTTCTGATTTTTCTGTCTACCATTGACAGCCTTTGTTTTCCTCCTTTTGGATGGTCTTTCTTTGCTTAACCACTAAATTTTTGAGCATTCCAAAGGCTTAGTTTCTTTGTTCTTTTCTATCAATACCTCATTCTAGGCAATCTCATCCATTTCCAGGGCTTTACACACCACCTGAATGATGATGATTTCCAATTTAATTTCATCAGCTTCACTGAGCTCCAAACTTATATATCCAACCTCCTCCCTGACATGAAATCTAATAACTAATAATTTCAAACCTAAATTTTTGATTCCCTTCCCAAATCTGTTCCTTTCTTTACCATTTCAGTAAATGACATCGATATCTATGTAGTCATTCAGGCTGAAAACCTAGAAATCATCCTTGATGCCTCCTTTTTCTCTTATTCCTATGTTTAATCCATCAGCAAATCTATTCGGCTCACCCTCCCAAATCTATCTCAAATTCAACCATTTCTCTTATTCTCTACCTATCTCTCTTGGCCCAAGTCACTGACTGGAGTGACCATCCAACTGGTCTCCCTGTTTCCACGCTAGTTCCCTTGCCAGTCATTCTCTACACAGCAGAGTGATTTTTTAAAAATGTGATTCAGATCATGCTCTTCCCCCGTCATTTCAAATAAATGCAATCCAAATTCTTTACTTGGTGTGGTCTGGTCTTGTCACACAAGCTTCATCCATTTGGTTTCTTTTTAGCAGGTGTAAAGGTAGATCCTTTTATCTTTTCACGTAGCTCCTTTTTTCTTCAACTCAATCCCAATCTTGCTGGCAACAGACCACCTCTTGATCTATTTAAGAACTGGTTTCGTGCATTGAGAGGGGGGTATATTTCTCCTCCCCTGGAATCTGGATTGGCCTGTAGCTGCTTTGGCTAATAGAGGATGACAGTTCCAGTCCTGGTCTTTAAGAGATCTGGCAGCTTCTGTCTTGTTGTCTTGGAGCAACGCAAGCAGTCCAGCTAAGCTGAAGTTGTCCTGCTGTGAGGGAGCCCAAGCTCCGCACGTGAGAGGCCGTGTAGGAAGAGAGAGAGAAATGCCTGGCTCCCTCGCAGCTGTTCTCACACACTGAGGAGCGGCCCCAGTCTGTCCCCTCTGTGCTCTGTTCGAATTCTTGGAAACGTGAGATGGAGTTGTTTTAAGCCACTAAGTTTTGAGGTAGCTTGTTATGCAGTGATATACAGCTGGAACACATGAGAAGTAATTCGAGACCTCGAATATCTTGAACACCTTTATTCTATTTATTACTTATTTAATAATTTGGCTGGGTGTAGAGCTTTTGGTTGGAAGAATTTTCCCTCAGAACTTTGAAGGTATTGCTCCGTTGTCTTCTAGCTTTGATGCTGCTATTGAGAAGTCTGATGCCATTCTGATTCATAGAACTTGTTTTGTTTTAATTAATTAATTTAATTTATTTATTTTTGGCTGCGTTGGGTCTTCATTGCTGCGCGTGGGCTTTTCTCCAGTTGTGGTGAGCGGGGGCTACTCCTCGTTGCAGTGCACGGGCTTCTCATTGCAGTGGCTTCTCTTGTTGCAGAGCACGGGCTCTAGGCACAGGGGCTTCAGTAGTTGTGGCATGCAGGCTCAGTAGTTGTGGCTCGTGGGCTCTAGAACGCAGGCTCAGTAGTTGTGGCACACGGGCTTAGTTGCTCTGCGGCATGTGGGATTTTCCCGGACCAGGGCTTGAACCCATGTCCCCTGCATTGGCAGGCGGACTCTTAACCTCTGTGCCACCAGGGAAGTCCCTATACACTTGTTTTGAAAGCCGGGATTAGTGTAAAGAATGGAGTAGGAAAGAAATTGACAGAATCCCTACTCAATTCATTATTTTTCTTTCCAACATGCAATGGTAAGTAGATTTAATGGTGTCTTACATTTTTTCCCAGCTGCTCTTCCATCTTCTCAGAGGAAAGTGCCTACCAGGCTCTCCACAGTAACCAAGTAATGTAATCACAGCACTCTAGAGCTGGAAGGGACTTCATTTTAAGATAAAGTAATTGTGCCTCATGTTGCTAGCTCAATACAAAACTAGACTATGAATCCAGGTCTGTCCTAAGAGGTAGCTACATTCTGTTGTAGCATGTTCTTTGAATTAAACATAACAACAACCCCTGCCCGCCCCCTGCCCCCCCCATAAAAGCCTTTGACTACACAGATTCACTTTCAACAGCACAGTAAATAAAATGCTCACCTTCATCTTCTTTCATCAAAACTGAACTCACCTGGGGCAACCATTCCATGTCATCCGACCATACCGAATGCTACACCTCAGACACAGTTGTTTATGACCTTGCAGACAAAGCACGGATTTGTAGTTATATGCTGTGACATGCAGCCCATTCGGTAGCCTTCCATACGCTACATTCTGATGACAGTTATGTTTGCAGAGTGAATTCATTCAGGCTAAACTCAGAGATTAGTCATGGTTGGTTATTTAATGCTTTGCCACTCCCCAGCTCCACCTCTCTCTTCCAACCTCACCATTTAAGCCCAAACTAAAGTTGGCACAAAATGGACTCTGCGCTTTCTCCTCTCGGTCCTTGTTCCACTGATGATCTATGTAATGTATTTTAAGAAGTTAACCATTTTGCCTTTGTTACTCTGTCTATGGAAGGCAGATAATGGGCCTCTTTTTCATTTTCTTCTCCCCAAATTTCTGAACAGCAGTAATATAACAAAGGTTCTTTGACATCTTCAAATAAATTAAAGCCTTGGGCCAAATATCTGGAGTCTGCTTCTCCCTTCACAGCTGTGCAGTATGAGAGCTCGGTCAGTCCTTCATTCTCCCACCTGGCCTGCCCTTGGCCTCTTCCTCCAGGCGCTGCAGACTTCTCCAAGTCAAAATGTTTAACCCCACTTCTGGGCTGGGTTTTAACAGAAGTCACCCAACCTTCTCAACAGGCCACAGACCAGAGTGGATAATCCACCATAATCTGAGAACACGGTGTAGATTTAAACTCCTTCGGTGACTTCCCTGGTGGTGCAGTGGTTAAGAGTCCGTGCTCCCAATGCAGGGGGCCTGGGTTCGATCCCTGGTCAGGGATCTAGATCCTACATACATGCCGCAACTAAGGAGCCTGCCTGATGCAACTAAGACCTGGTGCAACCAAACGAATAACTATTTAAAAGAAAAGTAAAGCTCTTTTCATCACAAAGGGGCATCTGGAAACCAGCTACTTCTCTATCCCTCCTCCTCATTTATGTTCATTTTCTTATATCATTTATGTGCATGACTTTTCTCCACTAAACTGTACTTCCTTGGGAATAGGGCCCTATCTTTTTCAATATTTGTACTGATAACATACTGCCTCATCCCCCATGATAGCTGACTCTACAGTTTGGTCCTAATGAGTTTAATTAGTATTTGCAGTGGGTGACAGGTGAAGCTACAACCGATGTGCTCTATGCCATGGTCTTATTTACCTGGTGACTTCCGTATTTGGGAGCTAGATCGGAAGGCATCCATTTCTTTAAGGAGTTGTTAGTGATGGAATCAGAAGGGGGGAAAAGCAGATTCTTGGTAGGAAATATTGTAAAGGATAAGCAGATAGAATCAGCTTTTCTCCTCTGTCTTACCCTCCTGACCATATAAAGACACGAGGAACAAAGATTGGAGGAGGGGTATGGGAAGAACAAGAGAGCTTCAGGGTATCCCTGATCTGAGTTCACCTGGACTTTCTGATCCCATCGAGAACCCATCTATGTTCTAGAGAAGGACAGCAGAGATGGCACTGGTGGGGGGGGGTGGGAAGAGCAGGGTGAGTACCTGGGACAGTCCAAGGTCCTTTGGGGGCCCTAGGACTGGAGATGACTAACCTTCCTTTGGTTCCATAAGAAAACTCCTAGAAGTTAGGGAGAGAGAGAGGAGAGGGAAAGGGGAGGGGAAAGAGAGAGGAAGAGAGAGAGAACTAGAGGAGTACAGGAAAGGGAGAAAGGAAAGGGGACGGACAGAAAAAAGGCAGGAGGGATGGAAAGAAAGGGCTGCCTTCTCTGCCTTTGCCTGTCTAGCTTGAGTTGAGATTTTCTACACGCTAGCGAAGGGCCCACTGAGAGATAGGTATTAGGTCAAATCTGTTTTTTGTTTTCAAATTTTATTATGGTAAGTACACAACATGGGATGAGTCCTCCTAGCAGACTGTTAAGTGTACAGTACAGGATTGCTCTCTATAGGCACTAGATTGCACAGCAGAACTCCAGAACCTATTCACCTTGCATAACTGAAATTTTCTACCCCTTGACTAGCCACTCTCTGTCTTGTAAGTCTAAATTGTTGGTTATCAGCAATTTCATGTCATTTAACCTATTACATCAGGCACTTCTTCCTTTAAAGAAATTACAAATCGTAACTTGAGTCCCAGCCTGGACTCCACTCTCCCTTTTCTCTCCCTGCTTATGTAGATTCCTTCCTTCTCTGGAAGGGGTGGGCTTCTTCTGCCTTGGCCTTTCCACAGGTGTATAAATCCCTCTAATCTCCAACCCCAGTCAGAAAGTTCTGCTCATGTAATTAGTAGGGATATTTCCATTTCAACTGGGAACTAATTGCAAATGCGGGGCTTTGTGCAGCTATGTAAATTAGCCTGGCTCTCAGATTGAGAGCTGCCCACTATAACACTAAAAACAAACAAACAGAGAAATCCCAAAGCATCACCCTCACCACATGGGCTATGACCACCATCCACATTATCCCTAGCAACCAGGGAAGTGAGCTAACAACTGATCTTTGTAGCAGGAACAGTTACACATTGGCAAGGCTTCAGACCTCCCCGCCCATTTCCCCCTCCACTAATTGCCCTTCTGAGATTGTGGCAGAAAACACACTGGCTCCTGCTTTGAAAACCGCAGGGGCTTGTGTGGGTGAATGACATTTTATTACTCTGCCCCTTAGAAATTAGCCTCTGTACTGTCAGGCCCACCATGGAACTTTTCTTCACTTCTTCCTCAGACGTCAACCACCCAAATTTCAAATAAGGCTGGAGAGTGATGTGGCTGAGATGCTTTGGCTGCATGTAGATCAGAGCTGCCTCTGGGTAGCTTGGCGGGGCCAAGACTCTGTGGCTAGAAGGAAATGGGGATTCACAGATAACCTGAGACAACCTCTCTGCTCAAAGATTCATTAATTGGTTATTTTTGGTAAAACACACACACACACACACACACACACACGCATACACGCACCCCTAGTTTTATGGGAATTGCTCTCAAATTGATGTGGGTGGAGGTTTTACCCAACTGAGTAATTCACAGCCTTTGGAGTACAATACCCAGTCTCCTAATTCCTACCCCACATAGCATGCCTATATTTTTTAATTAGAGAGAATTAGATTTGATTTTGTTTCAATAATTGTTTTGACAATTTCAAGGTACCCTTTGAAAGTTTTTGCAGCATTCCAGACTTTTTCAAAACCAAGGCTGGAATTAACTTTTCTAGCTATTTGTTCCATCTTTGAGTCAAGAACATGATCCTGCTTTACAATTTAACAGTTGAGTTTTAAAACCATATGGGAACTTCAAGTTAATTAAATATTTTAATTAAAAAGAATATGCATGACATAAGTTACCAGTCCTCAGGAAGTATTATAGAATACCTTTGACAATAAAATTATGCTGAACTCAATATTTCATTGATGATTATGAAGAACTTTTCTGATTGCAAAATTACGAAAATCAGTTTTCATTGTGATATTGATGTGAGTAACTTCCAGGTCAATGAAGAGGTCTGGAGACAGAATGATAGATAAAGTAGATCTGTTTAAAAAAAAAAAAAGAAAAAAAGGAGATCTGTTTCACTCTGGGAACTGACTATAACACCTGGAAATTATGTATATACTGTTAAATTAAATGAGATGATGTATACAAATGAACCAAGCACCGGGGTTAGCACATAGTATATTTTCAGCGAATGAGAGTAGAATTTGAATACGAAATTATGTATACCTTGAGGATTAACTTCCTAGAATGATTTTTCTGTAATTTTTCTATATGCTATTCTCTATCAATCTCACTTATTCAACAATATTTATTAAACACATACTATTACATTGCATCAATTATAAGTCAGATATTTATTCACTTTTTTTTTGACCATGCCAAGGCTTGTGGGATCTTAGTTCCCTGACCAGGGATTGAACCTGAGTCCTCTGCAGGGAAAGCATGAAGTCCTAACCACTGGACTGCCAGGGAATTCCCATTGGCTAACCATTCTTGGTGGCACAGTTGTATAACTGAGTCCCATCCTATTTCTGTCCTCTGACTTTTTAAGGGCCATTCGAGGAAGGCACATGAATTGTGGTCGTTTGAAATCTAACACTTGGTAAGATCAGTGAGGCACTAGCCCCATAACTTGCAAAATGGTGGGTGTCAGTGGTTCGAAAGAAAATCCCAGAGATAATAGTGGAGCGTTCTTTTAAGAAATGGTGCCAGGGCTTCCCTGGTGGCGCAGTGGTTGAGAGTCCGCCTGCTGATTCAGGGGACACGGGTTCGTGCCCCGGTCCGGGAAGATCCCACATGCCGCGGAGCGGCTGGGCCCGTGAGCCATGGTCGCTGAGCCTGTGCGTCCGGAGCCTGTGCTCCGCAACGGGAGAGGCCACAACAGTGAGAGGCCCATGTACCACAAAAAAAAAAAAAAAAGAAAAGAAAAGAAATGGTGCCATACCGACACTAGGGATGGCACGGATGATACTGTGGGGAAAGTCATGGATACTGACCACTCTGAATTTAAAAGGGAATTCAGCAGAGCTAGACTCTGAATATGAAGAAGTTTAGGGTTTCTTTTGCTTATGTTTTCCTTTTCACACATGTAAGAGAGATATGATAAACATCTATGAGTAAATAATTCTCTTATACTAAATAGAAAAGTGTCTAAGTAATAGGAAAGCATAGTGTCATTTTAATAAGCATTATGCCATCATTTTTGGGAGGCTTTTTTCCCATTTCCTAATGGTACATAAAATAGTGATGCATCTCACCATCAGTGGTGCTTTAGATTCGATGAATTCTGAGTACCTGACAGGCTCTGCTCTAGGCACTGCAGATGCAATTAATTAAGCAAATATTTATCAAATGCTACCGTATGTCCCAAACTTCCTGCATGCTGTGAATGAGCCAGATAAGCTCTCTTGGAGGTTTCCCTGGCTGGGGAGACAAACATCATACAACATGTTTCCAGAGAGGGATACATACTCTAGAGGGACAGAAATGTGTAAATATTATGAAATATACTTCAGTGGAGCTAAACACTGGTGTCTAAGACATGATCCCTGTTTTTAAAGAATTTACAATCTAATGACAAAGACAGAAGGAGATTTCAAAATTGTGTGTTAAATACCATAAACTCCTGAAGAGTCCGGAGGAGGTGATAGTTAAACTGTCCTGAAGGGCAAGTAAGGGTTAACCAGTTGAAGAGTGGGGGGAGAGTATTCCAAGCAGAAGCCCTGTCATGTTTAATAGCAGGGAAGTAAGAGGGAGGCTGGTGAGTTCCTTCAACTGTAAAGAGTTCAGGTGGCAGGGCTTTCAGCGTGAGGGGCAAGAGATGAGCCTAGAAAGGTAGGCGGAGCTTGGAAGATCTTGTAGGCTAGGGGGAGTCTTCTGTTCTTTATACCAAGTGCAGTGGGTTTTATGCAGGGTCTAGGCATGATAGGATTTGTATTTTAGAAATACAAATACTCTGGCTGGAGTGTGGAGAGTGGATTAATTTTCTCCCTCCTCTTCCCCCACCCCCAGGCAAAGAAGTCAATTGGTGCAGTAATTCAGGAAGTTGATATTAAGGTTCCCAATTTTCCCAGCTTGATTGGATATTTATCCTGCTTGTGTGTGTGCTTTGTAATAAAATGTTGACTTCAGGAACTTATGGGCACTGTCCAAGGGGAGCCCAGTTGCAGACACTACAATCATTTTTAAATGAAGTCCTATCAAGTTATTTGACTAGAAAAGCAGATTAATAAACCCACTGATCCAGTGAGCAATTGATCAATAAAAACGCCACCTCAATTACATGATAAAGTCAAAAATCAAAGTGTACGGTTGCCGTCCTGAGCTTCTATGGAACTGAAGAATTTCCATCTGAGATTTATCAAAGGGTCTTGAAAGCCAAAGAATGGTTTAGATGAAACTCAATTGATTTTGTGTTTCTGCCAGAACTCAGAGCTTTCTACAGGTCATGGCCTGCCAGGTATAAAATCATAAGTCGTAATTTCACCAGAGCTTCCTTTCATGGTTTAGAAGGCCCCAGCAAGTGCTGGACTGATAAGCCCTGTCCTATGTCTGTTTAAGCAGATGTAAATGAAAATGCCAAAAGGCTCAAGTTCAAAGGGAGAAATGTCACTTTATGGAACTCCCACTTTTTGGGAAAAGAATTTGGCAGAAAGTTTTCTCAAGCACCACCAGGAAGACACCGTCTGTGCATTCATGCCTCTCCCAGCCAGCACGACCACCACCCTTTGTTCTTGGAGCCCATGAAGGGCTGGACACCCAAAGAGATGGGCCATCCTGGAAGGCTCCAGATCCAGGGAGAACGCTGACATCTGTTTCTCAGTTACTTATGCCTTTTTGAATGTAGTGGCGTTTTCTAAGCAACCTTTGGCAAGGAAATAATGATGTGCCAAACAAGTCATCTCTAGACATTTTATCCTCACATGTGCTTTTGTATTTCTGGGTGTGTATGGGTTTACCCCTGCAGGAAACCATTTAAAGAATGTAGATAATACCTATCAGTGTTGTGAGTCACCCTGTCAAGAGAGTAATGTACAATCGTGCATCCTTGTAAGTTATTTATCATACCCTGAGGCTTGATGGAATACAGTTTCCTTGATGAAGAGATAAAAAGGAGCAACATAAAAGCAAGGTACAAGAAGAGCACTTCATTAAAACTGAATCTACCTTCAGGTCGTAACTTTTTTTAAAAAATCAGTATTATTACTGAAATTTATCATCGCAAAAAATTTAGTTTATAGAACATCTTTTCAGAAAATAAAGAGAATAGTGAGAAAGGGAATGAGATTGGAAAAGGACAGAAGAGAAAAAGATTGAGAGACAAAGAAAAGAAAAGAGAGAGAGAGAAACTGAAGAAACTGACTTCTGTAGAACTGGAATACTGAAAATGCAGTTAAAGAGACCAGTCCCCCAGAGAGTGGAAATAAACAGCCCTGAAAAAGCAACAGCTTTCCGCTGCTGAAATTAGTAGGAGGAGTTTGCAGAGGTGGACAGAGAAGACCCTCCCCCTCCCCTACCTCACTCCCAAGGGAGGGCTCTAAAATGCGGTTGTAGAGAACGCGATAAGTCATTGGGAGTAATGGATTCTAACTTGAGCAAACCAGTACCCTCACCTTAAAACAAGGTGGGGGGGGGGTCAAAGCTAAGGCTTATCGGGCCGCACAGTTCTAGGATTCTCTTTCTCTCAGGGTAGGTGGGTGGCCACTGAAAAGTAGTGGGCTCGGGTCCAAGAAAGAGTGGAGAGGGGAGATCATTGATGTTTTATTCCGTGTTGAGATTTAGTTCAAATTCTGCTTTGTTTACCCTCCCTCTCCCATTGCTCTGTTAGAAGAGAACCTCAAGACTGAATCAGCTGGGATTCCCTGGTGGCGCAGTGGTTGAGAGTCCGCCTGTTGATGCAGAGAACACGGGTTCGTGCCCCGGTCCGAGAAGATCCCACATGCCGCGGAGCGGCTGAGCCCTTGAGTCATGGCCACTGAGCCTGCGTGTCTGGAGCCTGTGCTCCGCAACGGGAAAGGCTACAACAGTGAGAGGCCACAACAGTGAGAGGCCCGTGTAAAGAGTAAATAAGCTGCAGAAAAGCCGGTTTTCAGGACAATATTAAGGGTTGGTTAAATAGAGCAATGCAAGAAATAAATGTTTTTAACCTCATAATACTGTGATTATAAAAGGACTTAAATTTGAACTATATAAATAATATATGGGTACAGTTCCTTTGTAAAAAATGAAAACATTACATAGAAGGCTAAACTCCCCTTTCACCGCCATTTTTAATCCCAATTCTGCCCCAGTATCTCCCAAGGGAGTCTTTTTTTTTAAAATAATCTCAGATTTTTTTAAAATTATTTATTTACTTATTTTTGGCTGCATTGGGTCTTCGTTGCTGCCTGCGGGCTTTCTCTAGTTGCCGTGAGCGGGGTACTCTTCGTTGCAGTGCGCAGGCTTATGGCGGTGGCTTCTCTTGCGGAGCACGGGCTCTAGGCACAGGCTTCAGTACTTGTGACTCGCAGGCTCTAGAGCGCACACTCAGTAGTTGTGGCACGTGGGCTTAGCTGCTCTGTGGCATGTGGGATCTTCCCGGACCAGGGCTCGAACCTGTGTCTCCTCCATTGGCAGGCGGATTCTCAACCACTGTGCCACCAGGGAAGCCCCAAGGGAGTCTTTTATCAGTTTTTTTAAAATTTTTATTGCTATGTTAGAGATGGGTCCTTATTAGTACATGAGTTCCATCTCATTCTTTTTAACTGTGTTGTAGTGTTCTGTGTGATAAGTCATAGTTTATTTAGCCGTTCCCCTATGATTTGCAATTATGAGGCTTTCAGGTTATTTGTTTTTAGCTTCTGTAAATAAATGCTGCAAAAACTATGCTTGGGGCTTCCCTGGTGGTGCAGTGGTTGAGAATCTGCCTGCTAATGCAGGGGACACGGGTTTGAGCCCTGGTCTGGGAAAATCCCACATGCCGCGGAGCAACTAGGCCCGTGAGCCACAACTACTGAGCCTGCGCGTTGGGAGCCTGTGCCCTGCAACAAGAGAGGCCGCAAGAATGAGAGGCCCGCGCACCGTGATGAAGAGGGGCCCCCGCTCGCCGCAACTAGAGAAAGCCCTCGCACAGAAACGAGGACCCAACACAGCCAAAAATAAATAAATAAACTTATTTTTTAAAAAAAAACAACTATCCTTATACAAGCTTCCTTGTGCACCTATGTGATTGTTCGTTTCTCTAAGGTAGAAATAATTTGGTTTCTAGCCTCTGGGTCTCCAGGTCTTACAAGACCAGCTGGAGTTCAGCTACATGCCACAGAGTGTCTTAAAACTTGCCTGAAAATTGGAGGGGAGGGAAGAGTTATTCTTTAATCTTAGCAAAACGTTTACCCATTTCCCAGCTACATAAAACAACTATTAGTTTTCCAGTCTCAATGATTAACTACTGATTAAGAATGCTACACATGGCATCACCCCCCAAAATACTAATTTAATATTCTTTCTCACTTTTGCAGCTGGTATGTTAAATATGTATTTCAGAAATAAAACATTTTGTATTTATATGAAAACATGTATAAACCAAGACTTTCATTAAAATGCAAAGAGCCACTCTGTAAAAATATTCTCTTTTCTTTTACCAAATGAATGTTTAATGAATACATGAGATGAGAAAGAAAGAAAAGGGAATGATGTCGAGTGGAAAGCATAGTTATTTCTGCCCTGTGATATCTGGATTGGCAGCATCAGGATCAATCCAGTCGCAAATCCTCTGAGCAGCTGTTTGCACACCATCGACTAAGCTCTTTGAATGCTCTGTGATCAGTGCGATGGAACAGGAGAGGGAATAAAGAAAGAAGGAGCGGACCAAGGAGAGACATCCTAAAGACAGACTCCCTTTCCCCAGCCACCTGTGGAAATCTATTTCCGGTCAACTGGGACCAATTGTGAGTTCTGGCCTTGGGCAAAATTCGTATTTGCAGTCAATAAATTAATGGGTGACACCTTGAAATGGATTGGCTTTAGCTGAATCAATGTCTGATGTGGCAATCTTTCCTCAGGCCCAATTCCCACTGAAGTTCCTAGGTGGGAGCTGACTGAAGAAATGGACAGATCCTTGAACTTTCTTTCTTCTTTATCTTTAAAAAAAAAAATCTCTACTGAAAACCCAGAGTGCTGTGTTTTGGCACTAACATTCTTACTTTCCTGTCCTTTACCATCGTCTCTTTAATTGGCGTGGAATAACACGTGATGTTCACAGATTTCGTTTGTATAGAGCTCTCCAATGTACAGAGTTCTTTATCTGGCCGCTTCTAGTTTAATCTCTTCCCTCTAAGAATGGTGTCCATAAAGCCAAAGAGGGAACTGTTCCTTTACAGTAGCGCCTTTTGAAACCTCTAGGCAGCAGGAAACAGAGAAGGCTGCTCTGTTGGTTCAGCTGCCTTTTACGGCTGAAGATAACACGAACCGCAAATCTGTCAGGGTTCATGTTTTCCTGGAGGGGGAGGAGAATCGGGGGAGCAAAATAAAGAGAAGTTTAAGTTTAATATTTCATAACTGTGTGCTCTTTCCCAGGTTTTATTCCTGTAATACTCTCTGTGTGTGGCCAGACCCTTCATAACACAGCGCTATTGAAGAAGGAGAGGAAAAAGGAAAAGGGAGCGAGGGCAGAGGGAGGGCTAAAAACTAGCCTTTTGGGGAAAAAAGACCACGGCTTTTAAGAACCAACTGTGACCTTAACTGGATGTAGTCAAGGCCTCGCAGAATTGAGTTGGTCATTCGATTCTGAAATAGGATGGGGCAAGCGTGGGTAGCATTTGCAGTGAGGCCAGAAGAGGGAAGTGACCCATTTAGACTCTTCTCTGGGAAAAGTAGGTTCCCCAGGCATCAGAAAGTTGATGGACTGAGAGCTTTCCTTTCCCTGAGGGGGGTAATGTCTGTTGGGAAAACAACAACACCAACAAAAATCTGAGGAACAAAGATGGTTGAAACATAGGAGCAAAATCTTTTTTGTGTTTTGGAATCTTTTTGTGGAATTAAAAAGTAGGAGAAAGATTTTTTTTTTAAATCTCTGGAAAAAGAACAAGCACTGGCGTGTCCACATTATGTATGCAATGCTGTTCCTGCCACCAGACTGGAAGTCTAACAAGCTTAGCTGCTTAGGAGAAGCATGTTTTATTTTCAGGTTGGCCAAGCAATTTCCTGCCTTTGGAGCAAAAACCAGTACAGCTACTGAACCTTGACGATATTTTTTTCTCTCTGAATATCATAACCTTTTAAATAACAAGCATGCTGCTCACTCAAGGGCTCTGAAAACATGGATGGAGAAATACAACGGCCCCATTTTATCCCTTCCCTCAAGAAGAATACTCCTTTCTCTATGTCTGTTCACCATTGCTGGGGTTTCTGGATGTAAACATAGAAGATGACAAGTGTTTTGATCACTCAGGAGTGAGAAAACATAACCAAAACACACAGTAGTGATTAAGTCACATAGCCTTGAAAAGAGGCAATGAAAATAGGGTCAGTTACAGTTTCTGAACTGGGTGGGGTCCGTCAAAGCAGAACAACATGACTGGGCAGGTCAGAGGGAAAATGGGGAGACAGTGATGCCATGATGGAAAGGCTTGGGAATGGTGTTTGGCAGTTCACATCCATTGATGAATATTTCTTCAGTGCACAACCGTAAACTAAAAAGACCTTCAGTTTCATACAATCCAATGCCCTCCTTTCACCAAATGATTTGCTAGGGTGAGTAGCACAGTCAAGCCAAGATTCCAGGGCTGTTGTCTCCCAGGTTGGTATTTTCCATTGCTTTGAGTTGGGCATTTTACTATTCGGGTTAAAACACATGGTCTCTGGCTTCTAGTAGCTTACACTTTAAAATGTCTTATTTCCCAGAAAAAAGAGTCGTTTGGGGAATGAATTAGCACTGAGATGACCAAAGGAGTTACTTGGTTCTAAGCCTGTGTCGCTAGGTGACCATAAGAAAGCAACTGAGCTTGTCTGTGCTTGCAAGGGAACCCAGAGGAGATGGGGGTGACTGAGAGAGCTTCTTTAGCATTGCTAAGAGTTAGTGGGTCTGTATTAAACCAATGTTGACTCTTTATTGTGCCACGAGGGATATGGGAGTGGTCAGATGTGAGGTTCAATGTCTCATTTGAAAGTGTGATATTGGAATAATAGTACTACCTGTTTCTATATCAAAGGTCAGTGTGGGTCCCAACAGTGACATAAAACACCCTGGCTCTGTACTTCTTTCTTTACAAACAGGCACCACATGTCAGTTTCCTGACTAGCTTCTGGTAAATCATCCTAGACCGATTCCTGGCACTCACCTCATAGAGGGTTAAAACTTCCTCTCACAAACCAAGGGCTGCACACAGAGGAGAGAGACTACAAAGGAGGGTGTTGTTGCTTATTTTATCCCAACTGGGAGAAGGGAGGGCCAAAAGGAGAAAAATGCTGTGGTATAATTTGAAAAATCCAGATTCATAAGAAAAAATTTTACATTGGTTTTTTTTACTCCATTTTTCCCTCTCTCCTCTCCACCCCACCCAGACCGTCTCTTAAAATGTTCTTATTCGGGTTAGAAAGACTTTCTATGCTATCGTACTCTGTGTTGAAACCCAGGAACTAAGGGTTTGACCAGGGAGGGCATGGATTGGGATTAGTGTTGTTGACTCACTGGATTCCCAGCCTTGGCCCCAAAAGGGCACGGGGGCAAGAAATTTTCTCATGGGGCTGCTTTCATCCTTTCCATTAGCAGGACTGAAAGAAGAATATGATGGAGAGAAAAAGGAGCTAACTTTCCTTCCTCTGCCCTGTCTACTTCTTTCTGAGAACTAAGATGAACAGAACAATCAATCCATTAATGATTCTGAGAATTCCTGGAGAATGGCAGCAGGATGTATTAAACCTATGTTGTTGGAGACCAGGAAGAAACCAGGGACACAAGGCCAGGTTCAGCTCATATCTATGTGGAAAACTGCAGTATTTTCTTTAACAAAGATTTGGGTCTTAACCCCTCAAGGATGCTGTGCTGATCATTATTGCTTGTAGCCGTTTACTGATGTAATCTTTCGGAGGGGGAATATATGTAATCAAGAATTAATGTCTAGGAGAAAAACAGAATGAGCTGCTGGAAACTTTCATGCTATTACATTAGGAAATGCAGACAAGCCAATATAGTGCACGTTTAAACAGTCCAGAATGAGACAATATTAAAAATATTTATTTTGGGACCCAAAGTAGGTGTTGACGTTTATATGAAGGCCACGCAGACCCACCCAACTGTCTTTCTGTGCATTGCCATGCTGTTTAAAGGGCTAACCATCTCTTGAGAGTTAACATGCTTTATTTACTAAAAGTAAAAAAAAATTTGTACCAATTTTCTTTCTGGGGTAAAAAATAATTTGCTAGCTGTGAAGATAGTCAAGCAGAAGGAAAATAAATTTTCCCCTCCTTTTTAATCTGCTTTGAGGACATGGTAACCAGATAATGAAGCTGGGCATCTATACTTGAAATACATACACTGAATCAAAGCCTCTAGGGCGGGGCCAGATCATCACCACTTTTCTAAAGCTCCTCAGATGATTCTATTGTGCAGTCAGGGTTGAGAGACCACTAGCCTGAAGTTTCACCTGTTTGAACTGGTATTAGTTAGGAGGAAACTTGGTCAGGAAGGGGATACAGGCAAATGAGCCATGAAATATTAATGTGTTACTTTCTGAATTGCTTCATCGAGTGAAGGGCATGAAAAGAGCTTTGAGAGTTCGATTGTCTCATTCATGTGCATCCAGATAGGAACATACTCCAGGAACCAATATTCTGTTTTCAATGGTTTTCAGTGCTAGGTATCCAAGTATCTTTTGGTAATCCATGTCAAAACATTGCAACGGATGGAAAAGCAAGTAAGTAGACCAGTAGTAAAACACATTCTAGAAAGAACTTACTTTTATAGAAAATTAAAAGGGAAGTAAAAGGTTAAGTTAGGGTTGATTTGAGACTATGCACCATGGGTAAATTTTCATGTGTGCATATTACAAATAAAACCGACTTCACAAAACCAATTTATGAATGCTCTTAGAACTCACTACCAAAGTTTTTCTTCTTAGTTAATGCAGAAAGGGTGTTTTAGCCATTTCTCTGATCACTGAAAAAGTACTGGTCTGGCTAGGTTTATAGGTAATTTCCAGGTTGTAATAGCAATAACCTATCACTTACCCATATATATATATTTTAATATTTATTTATTTTTGGCTGCACTGGGTCTTCGTTGCTGTGTGCGGGCTTTCTCTAGTTGCGGTGAGCAGGGGCTACTCTTCGTTGCGGCGCAGGGGCTTCTCTTTGCGGTGGCTTCTCTTATTGCGGAGCACGGGCTCTAGGTGCGCTAACTCAGTAGTTGTGGCTCACCGGCTGTAGAATACAGGCTCAATAGTTTTGGCGCTCGGGCTTAGTAGCTCCCCGGTATGTGGGATCCTCCCAGACCAGGGATCGAACCCGTGACCCCTGCATTGGCAGGCAGATTCTTAACCACTGTGCCACCAGGGAAGTCCCGACTTACCCATATTTAAAAGCTGTAATTATTGGAGGAAAAAATTAAAGATGAAGCTTTCGCCTTCATTGAGATACAAAAGGATAAAAAAGCTTTATAAAAGGAAAGACCAAAATTAGTCACTTAAATGTTAAGGTTGAATATATAAGTTCTGTTTTCTTAATTAAAGGAATTTGGGCACACATAATAGTAAGAAATACTTTCTTTGACAGCTAAATAGGCAACAGTAGGCTGAGCTCCAAGTCTAATGATCTCCCCTCTTTGGTTCTCCCCTCTTTGGGTAATTTCCTTTTGTTTTTTTCTCACTGCATCCAGAGGGTGAGTGGAGGTACTTAAGGAAGGTATGGGTAGCCCTGTCTCAAGACCTAAAGGTAGGAATCCATTTCGTTGATAGTAGGTCTTTGTTGTTTGTGTGACGTGGGGTTCCGTACTCATTTGGGAAAGAGCTGAGCACAAGGAAGGAAGACAGTCACTGAACAATGACCGGTGGGATTCAGTGAGAGGTGCAAAACCAAAAAGGAGGGAACAATTCCTTAGCTTTCCCACTTTATGAAATAGTAAGACTTTCCCAGCTCAGCCTGGATTCAGCCTAGACTTCTCCCAAGGTCTCAGTATTTTCATGGTTCCTAAACACCCTTGCCTTTGTGGGTCCCTTCTTTCATAAAAACAAACAAACAAAAAAAACAAAAAACAAAAAACTCCAACCAACCAACCAAAAACTTAAAATTATATTCTATGATTCTGTTGCTATAAAGACAAATATATTAGCATTATACGTTAAAATATTGTCTTTAACCTAAATTTTTTTTCTTCTATTTTTAAAAGAAATGAAAAGGTTCTGTCCTGAAGGTATTGTGGGCCTTCAGCACTGTGCCTACTGCCTAGTGGATAAGTTAACCCTGACTGGAGTGGGGTACTTGAGGAGGGCACTAGCAGAATAAGAATAGTAGCAAGCGACAAATCATATGAGGCTTTCTAGGCCTTGGTACTGTGGTAAAGACGTTGGAGTTTGTTTTCATGAATGAGATGAGATGTTTTCAAAGGTTATGAACAGAGAGGTGACATGATCTGATTCACATTTTAAGGAGATAGTTTCCTTTGTGGAGAATGTACTATAGAAGGTAGGGGAGAAAATCAGAGACCAATGAGGCAGCTCTTCTGATAATCTAGGAAAGGTAAGATGTGGCTTGCCCTTAAGGCAGTGGTGGAGGTGATAAGAAGTGATAAGATTATGAGTAGATGTTAAAGGTAGAGGCAAAAAGGGCTTGCTGATGGACCGGATGTTGAATGTGACAGAGAAGATTCAAGATGACTCCAAGCTTTTGCTTGAACAACTGAGAGTCAATTTGTCATTTATTAAGATGGCTAAAATTGTAGGTAAAGCACATTTAGGGAGGAAAATCAGGAGTTCACTTTTGGGCATGTTTAGTTTTAGATATTTATTAGACATCCAAGGGGAGGTGTTTGGAGTTTAGAACGTGGTCCAGGCTAGAGATAGAAATTTGGGAACATCTGCTTTCAGGTGATGTTTAAAGCCAAGGGAGGGGATGAGATCAGAGAGGGAATGTTATGTAGATACAGTAGAGAAGAGGCCCAACGACTGAAATCTCAGGTGCTCCGATGTTTAGAGATTGGGAACATGAAGAGGGACCAGCAAAGGAGACTTTGTAGGAGTGGCCAGTAGAAAAGGAAGAGATCCAAGAGGGTGGTTGGTGTCCTGGAGACCAGGTGAAGGTGCACCCAGGTCTTATGAGCAGTTGCTTTCAAATTTTGACTGTCTCTGGCTGCTCAACACCACATGAAATGATGGTAGTCTCACAAGCTTCCTCCCTTGATACAAGAGGAAACCAAGTTCCCCCTGCCAAAAACGTGATGGAAAATCAACCTAACGATCATTCACCCTCTCCCTGTATGACTTGCCACAAATAAAGAGATTTAAATAATCTCTTTTGGTTCAGTTAAGACACAACCATACCCAAGAGGGTAGAATAAGCCCAGGAGGTCAAGGTCTTTTCTCAAGGTGCGAGAGTCCTTTCTAATGACAGATGAACTCTTCTGGTCGCACTTGAAGAGGCATTTTCTCCCCTGAAGCTCCAGCATGATTCTGAATGTTATAGAAGGAAATGATGAGAAGTATGTACAAATGGCAGTGGTGAGGAATCCAAGAATGAATCCTATCAGAGATGTTGACCTGGTTGACACATGGACATAATGAGGGAGGAGCTCAGAAAAAGGAAAAAGACATGGCTCAGACCTGGATGAGAAGAAAACAAAATGCAATCTGAAAAAAAGAAAAGAAAAGAAAAATAAATTTCTTTGCTCCAAATAAAACCTTGCACAACCAATAAAAAGTTACATTTAAATACAATTGTCAGATTTAGTCAGACGTTGACTAGCAACTAGCGCCCAAGGTTGTTACTATAGGGTTTCAGAAGATTTTTAAAGGACAATAGGAGAAAGCCTTGGTTCACATTTTATATTGAGCTATTGCTTTAATTTTTTAAAGTGTAGGAGAAGGAAACAAATTGTCATCAGTAAGGGAGGGGTGAGAGGCAATGTGTGAAGTTTTTGAGTAATTTAGAAATAAAATCATTTAAAAACTGCCTGCTTCTGAGAACATATTCTGACACTAGAATATACTGTGTTCTCTTCAATGGGATTAAATAAAAAAGAGATAAAGAGAGAAATAATAAGATTATGCTAAATTTATATTAATCTTATAATTTCTTTCTGTCTATTACAAAATCGAAATATCAGTATAAAGTAATATAATCACATTATAAAACTTTGAAACAAATAAACAAACAAACAAAAAAATCACCCTACATCAAACCACCCAACACACCACCATTTTGGACTATTTCTTTCCAATCTTTTTTCCTAAGGCAAATTTTAAAATCTATATGGTTATAATTATAAAATATACAAACTTTCATTTCTTACTTTCTCCATAGAGTATTAAGACATGATTTTTAAAATGTGGATAACTGCCTTTCTAAACTGGAATTTCCTTACAGCAGGATCTTACCTACCTTTGGGCTGCAACTCTTTCGTTGCTCCAACAATTATTTCCACCAGCAAATGACGAAAGAGTGTATAGATGACCCTGTTAATCACCTGCCCTACAGTAAATTTTCTTTTTTCTTTGCAACCCAAACCCAACTTTTGTTCAGATGTTCACACATGCTTTACTGGCATCCATTCCTAATTAAAAAGTGACTGGTTTTAGCCAATCCTGATGGTCCATTCCTCTGGGTATGAGCTTTCTACCCAGTGAGATGTGAGGAGAAATCTGGAAACAGTTTATTATTATTATTAAAAGAATCCTGAAGGAGAGATAGTCCTCTTCTTCCAGACACTGTCATGCCTGCATGACGGAAAGCTCTGGAGTCATCTTGCAACCAGGAAGAAAGCTAGGCAAGGACAAAGCAAGATGCTGTGGTTGACAGAAAGGAAAGATGGAAGTAACCTAGATACTAACCCGGGTACTTGTACTCTACTTAACATCCTCCTTAAATATTCTTTATTGCTTAAATTGCTAAGTTGAGGTTTTCTTTTGCTTGAAGCCAAAGGTATCTGCATTAATGCTAAGCCACTGCCCTCAAGCTGTCCTCTGTATTAGGGATTGGCTCCATTACTTGCGTTGCACAGAGTAAACGGCCCAGTAAATGGTTGCCCTTGGCCCCTGATTTTGCCCAAGAACTTGGGCCATTGCAATTACTACTCATTTTTCTCTGATCTATATCTTTCCCCATTTCCTTAATTTCAGGAAAGAAGCTTAAAGCATCTCTGTGATCTGGTATTAAATGTTGGAACTCTTAACATTTGGCATTCATTCAGTATGTGTTTGAGCATCTCCTTTGGTCTTGTATTAGACATTGCAAGTACAAATAAGAATGAGGCATAACGTCAGTCTGTAGGTTGTTCAGTCAATATATACTGATTGCCAGTCACGTGTTAGATGCTGGGGTTATCAGAGAGACCAGAGTCTGACAGGAAGAGAGAGACACATCCCCTAATAACCCAACTTCCGTATAATGTACTATATGTTATAACAGTGGCATAAATAAAACATTCTAGGAGTCAAAAATTGAGAGGTGGCTCATTGCCAAAAAGGAAGAATTTCACAAAGGGACTAATACTTGGTTATGACGTGCTTTAGTGTGGAAATAATATTGGATAGAATAATATTGGATTGAATAGGGTACTGAAGAGTGAATAAAAGTTTTCTTGGTGTAGAAGTGGAACAGGAAAGGACATCTTTGACAAAGAATGTAATATGAATAAACACAATCATATTAAACATTTGGAAAACAGTGAAAAATTCAGGGGGCAGAAGATATTCGTGAGAAGAGAGTAGGAGATGAGGCTACAGAGAATGGTGTCTGATTGCATAGAATCTGGTGGGCCAAGCTAAGAATTTTGGGTTTTATCTTGTAAGCAAGTTAACTTGTGTATGAGGTTAACATGGGACATTGCACTAAACATGCAACTGAAGGCATAGCATTTATCTGAAGTCTTGTGGTTTATCTGAATTCATGAGAGTTTTACAATCCTACTCCGTAATATATTTATATTTGATAATATAGAATTTGTATATTTTTCTAAGTCTTCAAGTGAAAGTGATAGCCAAGGAAGACATCTCCAGTTTATTCTATGTTTTAGTCCTCCAGCATACTGCCATAACATTTGGGGGTATGTACCCCAGATTGAGAAGCACTTTGCAGGCAATGGGAGGCTAAAAATTGTTTTTAAGAAGCAGGGGAAGAATAGGAGTAGACATCCTCCCTTTCCCCAGGAAGGTATCCCTGGTTTAGGAATGGTACATGAAGTGGGGAGAGAGAGAGAGAGAGGGAGGGAGGGAGGGACTGGTGACGCAAATGGAGAGAAAGCACTAAATGGGACTTGGTGAGAAGTGAGATTTAAGTTGAAGTGAATATTAGATGTTTCTCTCTCTAACATCCATTTCCCCTCCTTGCAGTGATAGCCTTGGCTTTGAGTGTCAATCTTCTCCTCCTCCACCTTGTTCTCAGGTGGTCTGCATAGGGTTCTGCATCCAGCCCCAGGAGTAAAGCATACGACTCTGCCATGAGCCAATCACCACACTGCATTTCTCTGACCACAGAGACTGATTCAAGGACAGTCACATGACCCATGTGGGTTCAATCAGAACAAACCACAGAAAGTATGCTAAGAATGCTGGGAGAAAAATGTTTGCTCTTTTCTTCTGAATTAGAAGCTGGAAAGATGTAGCCCAGAAGCTGCTGGAAGCATTATTATGATCACTTGGGCTCTGAGAAAGGAGAAAGAAACAGAGAAAGAAATATGAATCTTGGCTCAATTTGGACCCTTCAGTTACGTGAGCAAATAAATCTTTATTTGTTTAGACTAATGTCATTTTTATTTTCTGTCACTTGCAACCAATAGAATCCTAACAGAGATAGAAGAAAAAAACTGTTCTTTTTCTAAATGTTATATTTGCTGAAGATATATCACAGGTCAATTTCCATGAAGAAATTGGAGATTTGAAGAACTCTATATTTTTTAAGCTTCATTTTTCCTTGTCCGCAAATAATATGTTTTCAACTACAGTAATAACAAGCAAAAAGAAAAGGACTACATTTTAAAAACTAGATATTTAAGTGGATATGATTTTCAAAGGCTGTGCTGGGGATTTTTTTTTAAACACACACACATAAACACACAACCCCAGTTGCACGGAGAATTGTTGTATAACAATGATTTGGTGGAAAGCCAAATTAGAAACAAAATCAGGTACAAGGTGATGCTTCTCTGGCAACCTAATGAAACCTACTTTTGAAGCAATTTGATTTAAAAATCCACTTTCTATGCATTGAAACAGCCACTGAATTCTAGAAGTAAAAAATAAAATTACACATTAAATAATAGTCTCTAGGTTATAAAACTGTCCTGAGAAAGGCTGAAGATACTCTAGGGATTAGAAGACTTAATATGGCTGCTTTAGCCAGCTACCACTGTGGTCAAGCTCACTGCCTCTATCTGTATTGTGTGCTCCCACTGATTCAGCCTGATCCTGGGTTATCTATCTGTTGCAATCATTTGGCACCCCATATGGAAACCTATTGACCCCATAGATGGTTATCAAATCTTTGGTCTAGACATTTCAAGTTGGAAATGTATTTTCAGCTCTGACAGGGCTAACACATCATATTTCAGTTTGCTATTATAAGACCAACCCCCAAAGCTCAGAAAATGTCTATCCTTCTCATAGTGGGTGTTCCAAATACAGGGTGTAGGGTGGCCAACAGTAATCAATCCACAAAGAAACAGATCTCATTTTTAGGGTTCTGTGGAACAGCTGGATGAAATTTCCTCCAATAAATGCTCCAAAAACAGACATAGCCCTGTAGAGCATTAAACGATAAGTGTCTTTGGATGATAACTTTGATGGCTGTGCAGCAGATGGGCTGAGTGGGGTCTGCTGCTGGAATAGCCCCGATAAGGCTTGACGAGTGCAAAGTAATGGGTGTAAATACATGAGGCTTATGGAAGGGTGCTTAACTTTGACTAAGTGCCTACTGTGTACTAGGCATTGTGCTGAGTGCTATATATTATATATATATTAGAATGTAAGCTCCATGAAGGCAGGGATTTGTCCATCTTGTTGGTTATTTGTTGAATAAGTATTATACATTAATGAATGGCTGAATTACTCTGTGTAACCAATTTTTATCCTGCTCTCTAATCCTCTTTCAAAAATAACCTTTAACTGCTACGAATGCAAATGCCACTTTCTTGACTAGATGACACTAGCCTGTTGCATGCTCTCATTATCCTCTGAATTCTACCTTCATAACACTCTTTACCCTACTCAACCTCTGCTATTCCCATTAGACTGTAAGCTCCACGAGGGCTGGAGTCATGCCTGCCTCCTACATTGCTGCACCTAATAAACACATCGAATGAATGACACTCTGTAAATCTTATTAAGTCAATCTTCTTATCCCCACTTCACCTATAAGGAGCTCAAGTCACCAGGAAGCTAAGTACAAGTTAACAAGGTACATCTTGGAATATGTTATAGAAACACATGGCCACTTCCAAAGTAGACTATTCTGAGAAACATTCCAGAAGTTAATTTTTTATTTCTATGCCATTTTCATTATTTTTCTGGCCACTTACATATGTAAGTACAATTTTAAAGCTATATTGAATGCAAAAAAGCAGAAGATGCACACACGTACACACACCTGCCTATGCATTCTACTTTTTGGTAGGCACTCTGGGTATTTAAATCTCTGTCAGTGCCTCAGAGTGTTGAGTTATAGATGAGGTGGCCCCCAAAGATAATATATGAACCCAATATAGCTCTTAGGGGAAATAAAACTATCATAAACCAAAAACCAAAAGCCAAAATAAAAACTTCACACTCCCAACTGAACAAGAATAATAAAAATGGTAATGATAATAATAGCTAACCAGAACGTGTCAGAACTGTGCTAAAAGCATGCCATTCACTCTTGTTCAAGCCTTGTAGCAAAGGTATATGGCAGATCCAATTAATATTCTCATTTTATAGAAAAGTAAACCACTCTGGAGAGGTTAATCATTTCCCCAAAGTCACATGGAGAGTGAGTGGCAAAACTCGGACCCAGAAATGGATCTGCCTGACGCCCAAGCCTGTCCAATAGAGAGAATAAAACACTGGGTGCTGCCTCACATTCAAGGCCCCTTAAAAGCACATTTTATAGTGAAAAACTTCAGTCTTGGAGTACTAGAAATTGGGCAATTTCCAGACACATTTGACTTGATTTTAATATTGTTGATCTAAATCATTTTTTAAATCTTTTTTTTTTTTGAGATTTGGAAACATAATTGAATGAGTCTTTATTTATTTTTATTATTATTATTTTTTTTGCGATACACGGGCCTCTCACTGTTGTGGCCTCTCCCGTTGCGGAGCACGGGTTCCAGACGCACAGACTCTGCGGTCATGGCTCACGGGCCCAGCCGCTCCGCGGCATGTGGGATCTTCCCGGACCGGGGCACGAACCCGTGTACCCTGCATCGGCGGCGGACTCTCAACCACTGCGCCACCAGGGAAGCCCTGAATGAGTCTTCAAATCCATCATTTTTGTGGCTGTAAAGTCTGGTTTAAAATGAATGTATTTCTTCTTCACTGTATAAGGAATTATCTTACTGTTTTCTCTCTCACCTCACCTCCAAGTCATCTCCCATCAAAATAACTAAATTCCTGGTACACATCTGGTAGTTCCCAATCTTGACTGTGGCTCAGCATCACTTGGGGGGAGTTTTTTATTTTTACTTTAATTTTTTTTTACCACTGTTAATATTCAAGGCAAAACAATTCAGAAACAGAGTTAAACAACAACAAAACAAGCCCTGCATTAAGTATGTTACATTTGCTTTCTCATTTAATCCTCCCAACAACTTCATGAGTTAGGTATTAGTAAACTGCAGTGCAGAGAGATTGTTGCCAATGTCACACAGTTGAAAGTGGCCCAAGCTCTTAAAAACTGGGCTACATTGCCTCCTTTTATTGAAGGTACCAAAACCATTTCTAAAATAACCCCAATCGCATCCTCCCACATTAACTGATATCCTCTTGGTTTACTCACTTCAAATGGTGAAGCTCATCCGTCAGTAGAGATTCCACATTTTCATTTATAGAGAGCATCCTTATTCCCATTGTTTCTAAATTTTTGCCAAGCCAAAATCTCCTATGCTAGAGGAAAGACTAAGGTATACTTCATTGTTTTTATTAAAAAGTGTACAACAAAATTGTCATTCAAAGAGGTAATCAAAGAGTATGCAGTTAAGAGGGTAGAAAAAATATTGTAGAAGTGTCAGGTAGTTAATTAATAAAAACATTCTGTTCATTTGTATTTTGTGATATTTATAGTATTTATCACCTCTTTGAAAGTATTCTTTTTTTTTTTTTTTTTTTTTGCGGTACACGGGCCTCTCACTGTTGTGGCCTCTCCCATGGCTCACGGGCCCAGCCGCTCCGTGGCATGTAGGATCTTCCCGGACCGGGGCACGAACCCATGTCCCCTGCATCAGCAGGCGGACTCTCAACCACTGCGCCACCAGGGAAGCCCTGAAAGCATTCTTAAATAATTACTTCCTTACCTAATTGTAATGTTGTACTCTCTTTCTTAAAGAGAGCTCTCCAAGTGATATAAACATTAGACCTCACAGAATGGGACCTGCTCCTGGGGAGGGGAGTCACAGTCATGATCTTGGTCTCTTAGCATGTTTTAACCAATGTTCTAACCTACAAGTAGAGGCAACATACAACCATTCTCATCTTCTAGGGGGCCACTTGCCATCTTAGAACTGGATTAGAATGTCATGGATAATAAGTAACTGTCTTCTCAGCTTATGTCAGCTGCTACACCTTCCCATCAAAAGGAATCTGAGACTAAGTAGAAAGAATGTCCAGTTAGCTCTCACTTAAGCACTTGGTTTCAAAAAGGAAACAATCCAAAAATTAGTCATGAACTGACTAACATTTCAGTGACATGACATTTCATTTCATCGACACAATAGGACTACTGGGCTCATCTAATATGCTATTTCCTTAAGTCGTTGTACCAGTTGAATTGGACCTCTTTCTATGTGAATATATATTTTGGTAAATTTCCCTTAACCAATAGTATACCAAAATCTGTTTCTCTTAACTTATTTGAATGTGACTCATTCAGCCACCTCAGTTTTCTGGAAGACATCTGACAGCTCAGGGTAATGTGGAAAAAGACAAAAGTGTTGCTACAGATTCCATTAATTAGGAGAGGTAACATTTTACCCAAAGATGAGTCATAGAGGGTCTCACTCTTAATTTAGATACACTTCTACTAAATTTAGCTATATGATTACCTACCATTAAGCTTAAAATAAGTAAGCAATTAAGAAATGTTGGTGCAGCAGGGTGCTATAAGAATGTAGAATTGCTGTAAGTAAGTGGGAAGAAAATCTATGAAATGAGGACAAAAGAACTTAACAGGAATAGGGGCCATTTTGCGTGGGGCAAACAGTCCCACATGTTACGGTTGTTCTTGAGGACTTTGTGTAGTAAATGATGTTCATAATAAACAGCCCTGGGTCATGGAGGAACGTTTAATTTTCTTCAGTATTCCTCTGAAAATAATATCATTAAGCATCATGGTGTTTAAAATGTCAATTATCTAGAAAATTTACTTGTAAGTTTATTTTACAATAATGTGCTTTTAAAGATAATAAAACTATAATAAAGAGCCATATTAGAACGTTTTTATTTTATTTTGTCTAACTTTGGAATGCTCTCTGTGATTTTTTCCCTAGGCACTGCTCGCTTTGATTATCTTAGTATTATTTGCATTCCCTGCCCACACATCAAGAGAGAGTTAAGGAGTCAACGATCTCAGGTTAGAGACAAAGTAAGACTAAACAGTAAGGTCAAATATTTGTCGCGTATAATTCAAAATGTGTATAAGCCACACAAGATGTACAGTGATTGTATGCCATGTGTGAGGATGGATATAAGGCCTTCCTTGAATTTAGGACTACGCTTAGCTTTCTCATCCCTGAAGTCGCTTTGGAATCTCCCACTAGATGGCGCTGAACTAGCAGGGAGAGCTGGACCAGGAAGCCTCGCTGTCTCCTCTCCCTCCCCCATCCTGACCCTCACCTCTCGTTCCGTGTGCTTGATGTTCCGAGAGAGCGATTGTTCAGGAATGTCTAAAGATAACAAAACCATTCTTTAAACATTAGACAAACACAAGCCGAGGTGGGTAAACATCATTAGCGGACTTCTCCTTTGTCTGTTATTATAGGGAGTGAAGCCTTGTAGCACAGAATGCAAGCTGGTGGGCGTTCAGTTATCCTGTCTATAACAAGGCACCTTTTGAAATACACCGATTATCTATTTGGGGTGGAAGACAGTAGGAAGGAGGCACCAGGTAGAAGAACACTTAAAAAGTGTGTGTTCTCGGGGGCAGAAATGTGAATTCACCTCTGACAGCAAAGTGGAAGACTCAGACACAAACAGCCTGGAGTCAGATGCACTTGCGTTGGAACCTGAACATTCATGCAAGGCTGAATTGTCCTACGCTTACATGGATAGGTCCTTGTAACAATAAGTGACACGTATGTCAATACAAGAAATCAATTTTTCTGTCTGATTTAGACCTTTCAACTTAATGCAGGGAGAATGCTCTTGGCTGCCTTAAGTACATCCTGTTAAAACAGAAGTCTGTACTTAATCGCTCCTTTATAGAACACCAAGTCTGATTTCAAGCCAGGCAAAAACATGGAGGAAAAAAAAAAGTTTAGGAATAAAGTAATCTTTGTTTCCACTTTTGCAAAGAGGCACGAGGTATTTGATTAATGTTGATACTTAGGTGTTCATTTTAGAGCAACTTGGGGGATCCAGTGAGTTGAACCTAACTTTTTACCTTATAAATCTTAAAGAACTTCAAGTTGAAGGAATTTAACATAAAATAATGGCGTTAGAAAAGGAAGTTAAGCATTATCACTTTACTGTTGTCGTTATTACCAAACGAACTAGAGCAGGATTTCTTGACCAAGACCACAAATCTACAATAGTTCTTTCTACAGTTGACAAAGACACTTTCCTTATTGCTTCCTCCAGGGAGAAAAGCCTGTGTAGAAGTGTGCATTGTACTCTTTCCTCCAGAGGACTGTTTTTGTGCCAGGGACTGTAGGGGATGTGGACGGTGGGATTCCTGGGGGGAGGCAAAGGGAAGTGGAGATGTATAATAATACCAGAAGTAGCTGAAAGACCGTAATCGTAGGCAAGTGTAGCTGTGGGTCTGAGAACGTAGGTGGGAGTGAGAAAGGGCTGGGGCAGAGGAAACTGCGGTCAGGAGTAGAAATGGGCACGATGCGTGCGTGTTTCTAAGCAGCCCTGTTTTCGAAGGTGAATTTTGTTTTAGGATGGAGAGTGAGGAACGTGAAAACAGGTTGGGGAGGAAGGTAGAGACACACTAAATTTCATGCCCATAGCAAAGGTCCAAGGACACAGAAAGTTGTCCTGGTATATTTCAGGTATATGTCCTGGTATATTTCACCTGGTATATATCACCAAGTGCCATGCTGTGTAACCACCAGCAAGGCATCAAAGCTACAGCTTTGTTTGTGGCTCCCAGGCAGCTGTACCGTGTGATCACTGGTGCCAGCACTGAGGTGCCTCTCTGGGTGCTCAAGCAAGGTTGTCTGTGGTCACTGGACGCTCACCTTGAAAGGGAGTGCCCTGCAGTGCTCTCTCAAATGGTTCTGAGCTTCTGGGGCTACTCACATTGGCAAATGGCCCTGGTGTGGCAATGGTGAGGAACAGGGAGGCCAGTGCCACAGCATGTTAGGTATTTATTGCTGTACTAAAATTACCCTAAAGCTTAGTAACTTAAAACAAGAAACATTTATTATCTCATTCTGCCTATGTGGGTCAAAAATTTGGGAGTGATTTATTAGCGGGGTAGTTCTGGCTCAGAGTTTCTCTTGAGTTTACAGTCAAGACGTCAGTCAGGGCTGCAGTCATCTGAAGGTCTGGCTGGGGTTAAATGATCCTTCCAAGGTGGTTCATACATCTACCTGGCAAGTTTCTATCGACTGTCGGCAGAAGGCCTTTGTTCTTCACCCTGTGGACCTCTCTGTAGGGCTGCTTGAGTGCCCTCACAATATGGCAGCAAGCTTCTCCCAGGATAAGTGATGAGAGAGAAAGACAGAGACAGAGACAGAAACAGAGAGAGGGAGGAGGAAGCCGCAATACCTTTTACGACCTAGTTTCAAGTCACATATCGTCACTTTGGCCACATTTGTTAGCAGCCGGTCCTTAAGTCCTGTTCACACAGAAGAGGGAAAGTAAGCTCTGCCTCTTGAAGAGAGAGGTATCAATTTATGGACATATTTTAAAACTACCGCAAACAGGGAGGATGGTCATCAGAGAGTGGCAAGGTGGTTATCTCCCAGATGGCTGGGGCAGAGGCTCAGTAGACTCTGTGTCTCTTTCAGCCCCTGGAACAGCTGCACATTGTCTCACTTGGAGCTTTAAAAAGAAATGCTAGCACTAGAGCCCCAGCCCAGACAGAATAAGAATCTCTAGGAGGTGGAGTCTGGGGATCTGTATTTTTAAAGCTTCTCATATAATTATGAGCACAGGGAGTTTTGAGAACCCTTGGTCTAGACCAGCGTTGTCCAACGGAAATATAACAAGTTGAATATGTAATTAAAATTTTTCTAGTCACCACATTAAAAAAGTAAAGAGAAACAGATGAAGTGAATTTTAATATATTTTCTTTCCCCCAATATACCCAAACTATTATCATTTCAACATGTAGTCAATATAAGAAGTTGAGATATATAACTTTTTTCTATATCAATTGTTTAAAATCCAGTATGCATTTTATACATTTATACACTATGCATTTTTTTTTTTTTTTTTTTTTTTTTTTTGTGGTACGCGGGCCTCTCACTGTTGTGGCCTCTCCCGCTGTGGACCACAGGCTCCGGACGCGCAGGCCCAGCGGCCATGGCTCACGGGCCCAGCCGCTCCGCGGCATGTGGGATCTTCCCAGACCGGGGCACGAACCCGCGTCCCCTGCATCGGCAGGCGGACTCCCAACCACTGTGCCACCAGGGAAGCCCTATACACTATGCATTTTATAGGACATTTCAATTTGGACTAGCCACACATTAAAGTGATCAGTAGCCACACATGCCCAGTAACTACCATATTTATTGATGAGCACAGGTCTAAACTATAAGCCTATGAGAGTAGGGACCTTGTCTATTTTGTTCACTGCTTTGCAGAGAGCCTGGCACTTGGTATGTATTCAAAAAATATTTGTTGAATAGACTAATAATGTGCCATTATGAAATTAAAAATAAATTAGAATGTATACATTCGTTTCATATATAGTATTTCTAAAAGATTTCAATGCTGAAACTCTTTACAAGAAAGCTTTTCGGAGCTTTGTTACTTGTTGGTCTGGTACTCAGTGTGAAGAAATCAAAATCATTTGATCCTCTGTGTATGTGATCTGACCATTAAAGCCTACGTACGCTTCTAACATTCAAAACATAGCAAAACATAGACCCATCATCCTTTTCCCCAGCCCTACCGGTATTCCACCGCTCCTGGTTGCTCCAGGTCTGTCTATTTCTGGACTCAGGTGGTCTGTAGCGGGAGAGTATCGTGGATCTCCCAATCAGTCATGTGGCCAGAAGCCAAATTCCTTACTCATCTTCTAGAGCATTAATCTGTTTCAAGAACAGTTCCAGCACATTGAAAGAAGCTCTTGGTTTATTTTGGGGGGGGGGCGTGTTTTACTCTTCAGGATTGGAAGAGTTTCTTAGAATTACAAAACATCTAAAAACATTGATGACACCAACAAAAAAACAAACAAGAAAGAGTAGAACTCAACTGCAACAAGCTATACTTTTTAAAGATAATATCCCAAAGCTGGAGCACTACTAGTTCTAAATGATCAATTTAGAGGCCAGTTTTTGTCCCAGATTGTAAATGCAACGCTTAAAAGAAAACAATATGAACACAGTACTCTAGAAAAACTATGGAGAGAGGCACATACAAGTCAGTATTCCAAATGCTTCCAGTTATTTTTTTCCCTATTCACACATGTAAATAAACACATTTTTTAAAATGGGAACTTACTTTACTTACTGTTCTGTCTTACTTTATTTCACTTAACTGCATATTGCGACTATATTCTCCTGACTCCACACAATAACTTACCTCATAAAATTTCATGGAAATGTGTAGTCTTATCGATGTTCATTTATCATTATAAATGTGACATTAAACATGCTTGGATGATAAGAAGGGGGGCATAGCCTCATCTCAGTGGCTACTACCCCTGAGTACATAAAGAGTGAAGGAGAGCTTGAACAAAGTTCATGGATGTGAATGTTCCACGGATGAGGGTCTTTAATACAACATGTGGCACTATCCATTGTGGAACTTGCACTTTCTAGACATTCTCAATTATTTCTAGGAGCCAAGAATTCCACGGGTGGGCAGTTAGAATACTCTGGCAAGAGCTGAATTAGCAAAGGTGCTCAAAGATCTCGGTCAAAGTCATCAGCCAAGTATTATACTGACTGATTCCAAACAGAGTAGCAATCAAGAGGGCCCAGAGTCCAGATGGGGCAATTTGGGGGTATTGATAACACAAATAAGTGATGGAATGGCAGGTGGGGGTGAGTCAACACAGCTGCCACTTGTCTCAGGAAAAAAAAAGCAAACTCCAGGTGTTAGGAGTAAAAGAAACAGTGATTCTATGCAGGCAGCCTTTTAGGAAGTACTCCACTCTCCCAAATTTGTAGATTTTAAGTTACAAAGATCTCAAGGTAAATATTTCTTAGTGACATGACATTGGGCAAGTCACTTAAACTCTCAAACTTAGTTCCCTCATTTGAAAAATGAGAATCATAGCTCTTGGTTATTCGAGCTTTAGTAAGAATAAAACAAGATAGTCCATGTAAAGAGTTTAGGACACGATCTGACACATAGAAAATACTAAATACCTGGTCACTGCTGTTATTATTTGAAAGGGAGCTAGGAAGGAAGAAGAACTTGTCAAATGGAAATAGTGTTTCACACAAGACAACTATATTCATCGATACATCAAAGTCAAAGAATGTACCTGTAGGAGGAAAAATTGGCCCATGATTTAGTGGGAACAGATTCCCACCAAATCCGCACTAAAACAGCATTCAGCTTGGAAAACATGATACGAAACTAAAGCAGACATCAGATAGGGTGCTGAAAGCTGCTCAGAGACAACAGTGTATCTCCCACATGGATTCCATTCAGCTTGTGAAGTGCTAAAAGGCAGTTCATAGTCAGGTACTGTACCTTATTTTCTGTCCCCAAGGGCATGGTAACCAACCAGAGCACCTGGCCACGAGTCAATGATCCATGCTGCAACGGCAGCTCTGACAATGCACATCCGTGGCGTCTCTCCAGGGATGAACCAAGCTTTTTCATTTCCTGTTTAGTTTCACATGGGTGGTGATTATTTATGGAGTGGCAGGAGATAAGGGTTTTTTTTTTTACGTTGAGCAACCAGTTGTGGGTTTTGAGGTCCATTCCTTCCATAACAATAAAACTAATAGTTTGATTAACCTAGGTTATTCCCTCTACATTTGCTGTGTGGCCACTGAAGGCAATGTCATTGCACTTGGCAATGGGAGGATGTCACAGACACAGCCCCCCATACTGCCCTGGGACTCTCCATAGGATTCTGCCTGATATCCACAATTTCACCGTTTGCAGCCATTTCTTGCAATTTCTCGATCTCTTCTGCCTCAACTGATTGCATGTGATTGTTGGCTGGCCTGTCACCACTCCCCAGTTTCCATCACCCTTCTGAGTTTTCCTAGTTCTTTTTGTACTACAACCCCAGGGGATCAGGCTTTTCTCTGCTAGGCCAATGCAGCTAACTTAAGGCTATACAAAACAGAGAATCCTCAGTTGTTCCTGGTCTGCCGTGGTTCGTGAGCCAGCCCCAATTCCTGTTTTGCTAAAAAAGTGTTAAGAACTCCAGTAGAATCTCCTGTGTAGTTTCTAGAGTCAACTCCCAGTTGAATGTTCTCAGCCAGAGAACGGTCTTCCTTCTTTAGTCCAAGATAGGAAGAGGTGGTATCTTAAAGGCATTGCTTTTTTGGGGGGGGAGGGGGATTAATTAATTAATTTTTTAAATTGAGCTGTAATTGACATATAACATTATATTAGTCTCAGGTATACAACATAATGATTTGATATTTGTACACACTGGGAAATGGTCACCGTAATAAGTCTAGTTAACATCTGTCCCCTTACACAGTTACAAACTTTGTTTCCTTGTGATGAGAACTTTTCTAAAATTGAAATATAGTTGATTTACAATGTTTCAGGTATACAGCAAAGTTATTCAGTTATACACACACACATCTATATTATATATATATTTATCTATTCTTTTTCAGATTCTTTTCCATTATAGGTTATTACAAGATATTGAATATGTGCTATACAGGAGGTCCTTGTTGTTTTGTGATGAGACTTTTAAGATCTACTCTCCTAGCAATTTTCAAATATGCAATACAGTATTATTAACTACAGTCCCTATTCTGTACATTACATTTCCAGGACTTATTTATTTTATAACTGAAAGTTTTACCTTTTGACCCCCTTCACCTATTTTTCCCACCCTACCCCTCCTACCTCTGGCAACCACCAATCTCTTCTCTGTATCTATGAACTTGATTATTTTTTGTTTTGTTTTAGGTTCCACATGTAAGTGAGATCATACAGTATTTGTCTTTGTCTGACTTATTTCACTTAGCACAATGCCCTTGAGGTCCACTTATGTTATCACAAATGGCAAGATTTCATTCTTTTATGGCTGAATAATATTCCATTGTATGTGGTGTGTATGTGTGCAAAGTGCGTGTGTGTATACATGAATTGTATATATACATTTACCCATTCATCTGTTAATGGACACTTATGTTGTTGGCTATTGTAAATAATGTTGCAATGAACATGGGGATACATATACCTTTTTAAATTAGTGTTTTAGTTTTAGTTGAATAAATGCCCAAAAATGAAATTGCTGGATTATATGGTAGCTCTATTTTTAATTTTTAAAAATAAATTTAGGGCTTCCCTGGTGGCGCAGTGGTTGAGAGTCCGCCTGCCGATGCAGGGGACACGGGTTCATGCCCCGGTCCGGGAAGATCCCACATGCCGCGGAGCGGCTAGGCCCGTGAGCCATGGCCGCTGAGCCTGCGCGTCCGGAGCCTGTGCTCCGCAACGGGAGAGGCCACAACAGTGAGAGGCCCGTGTACTGCAAAAAACAAACAAAACAAAAATAAAATGAATAAGAAGAAGGAAAAGAGCCACATGAATAAATGGTTTGGAAAAATTTAGGAACAATTAGAAAAAAATTATTTGAAGACAGGAATGATGCCAATTTCATTCATCTTTAAATCCTGAATTCAGATGTAATGAACACTATATTCTTGGCATTTATTCCCAAATTCTTCCTTCTCAATAAGGTCCATTTTCCATTTGTAGAGCATGTGGCTCCAGAGAGGCTAACTACAACTGTGGTTCCAGGGGTGACACACATGACCTGGGCTAAGCCAGTCACTGTATTTCTTCTGCTGGTCACAGTATTGGCTCAAAAGTGAACACGTGACCCAAGCTGGCCCAATCACAATGATTCTCAAAATTTTGCTGGGAATCATGGGGCAATGAAACTCTCTCTGGGAGCAGCTGGCAGCCATCATTGGACCAGTACAGGATGATGCAGAAACAACAGAAAACAGAGCAGAAAACTAGATGGCAAGAGAATAGGTTCCTTTTTTGACATCACTGAGCTACTGGATTAAGCCCAGCCAGAAGCTAGCTCCATCTCTGCACATTTCACTTACATGAGCCAAAACATCTCTTTTATTTTTAAGCTATTTTGACTCACGTTTATTTTTATATGCAACTGAAAGTATCCTCATCAATATATTGTAATGATGTCTGCCACATAGTAGGTACTCAATAAGTTTGTACAATGAGTGAATGAGTCATCAGCTATACCATATAGAAACTTTTTATAAAGACTGAAAATATCTTTGTTTTATCTATACTTCAACAAGAATTAAAAATAGAAAAATGAGAAAAATCAAAACTACAGAAAGTCATCAATTTATATGAAATATTTGGTAGTAGATTTGGTGAAACACAATTGAATATGTATATAGAGGTTCTTCTGGATACAAACCCTGGTAACCTTTTAACCCTGAAGGATGTTACATAATAAAGGTAAGTACCCTAACCATTCTATCTAAAGTTACAACCTCCCTTGCAACATTCTCTAACACCTTCCCTTCTTAATTTTCATCCACAGCAAGTACCACCATATACATAACATATATTTTATTTTACTTATTTTCTCCAGGAATATATATGCAGTATTGTAATCTCTATGGGGTTGGGGATTTTATTTTATTTTTTATATTTTAAAAATATTTATTTATTTGTTTTTATTTTTGGCTGTGTTGGGATCTTCATGTGAAGATCAACAAAGAGGTGCATGGCCTCTTCGTTGTGGCACGTGGGCTTCTCTCTAGTTGTGGTGCATGGGCTCAGTAGTTGTGGCGCACGGGCTTAGTTATCCCGCGGCATGTGGGATCTTAGTTCCCCGACCAGGGATTGAACCCTCATCCCCTGTATTGGAAGGCGGATTCTTAACCACCAGACCACCAGGGAAGTCCTGGGGTGAGGAATTTTAATCTCTTTTAATCATTGCTATATTCCCAACACCTAGAACAGTTCCTGATACATAGTAAACACTTGGTAAATATTTGACAAATGAATGAATAAATTATAACCTTGCTTAGCAAATAGCAATAAAGGCAGACTGCACATAAATTATCATTTAGAATAACACAGGGTCTTCTGCATCAGATCAGCTAAGGGAGTTTACTTAGGACCCAGAGACATCCTAGATCTGAGCTTCAGGGAACTCTCATTCCACTAGAGATTGGATGGGAGGTATCACTTTCATTTGTTCAAAAGCCATAGAGAGAGATAGTTGGTCAAGACATCTCTGCATTCTCTCTTCTGTATTCTTGTCGCTCACCTCTGACAGACTCTGATTTGAGGCTCCTTAGAGCTAATCTCAGTGAATCTTTTAAAAAATATTTTGAGGCTAATAAAACAAACACAGATGAGGCCAGGATACCAACAGTTGCATTTTGCTGTAGGAGTAAACAATTCCTTTAATTCAGCTGCCACTTTTCCAAAATAAGCAATGCAGCAAAATTTAAGGAAGAGTTTAGGTCTCAGGAAATACGTCATCAGGATCATATAAAATAGGTTAGGGATAGGCCCAAATGTGAGTGTGTAGTCTGTCAAATAAAGGTATATCAGAGATGTAGTGACAATGACCTTCTAGATATCCTTTGATTAACCAAACCAAACCAGGAGCTACATTTCAAAACGTAGGAATTTACTGTATACTACATTTTGTCTGGACATTTCTAAGCTTTTCTCAAATTACTGACATTCTTGTTTCTATAGAAACTAATGTGCTTTAAAGGAAAAACTAGAGGAAAACTTAATGACCAAAAGAGAACAAAATGAGAAAGCCCTGCGACAGAAGTTAAATATATGAGGGAGGAGTTTGTCAAAGGGTTTTCCCTTGATTTAAATAACTTGTGATTGGAGGAAAATATCTTCAAGGAGTAGCTCATGAATAGTTTATCATACATTTATAGTCATGAATTACTTTCCCCTTGAGTTTTTTTTAAATTAATTTTTATTGGAGTAGAGTTGATTTACAATGTTGTGTTAGTTTCTGCTGTACAGCAAAGTGAATCAGTTAAAGAAATACATATTTCCACTCTTTTTTAGATTCTTTTCCCATATAGGCCATTACAGAGTACTGAGTAGAGTTCCCTGTACTCTACAGCAGGTCCTTATTAGTTATCTATTTTGTATATAGTAGTGTGTATGTGTCAATCCCAATCTCCCAGTTTATCCCTCCGCCCCCCCTCCCCTTGAGTTTTAAGCACTAGATCATGCTGGAAACTGGGCAAGAGCAGGTAAAATGGAAAATATGACTCCTTTATTGAACAGTGATAAGTATTTAATTAAATGATATGATTTATTATGACTGCTCAAAGGCAAATAAAGCATTTATATAATATAAACTCAGAGGGTAAGTCCTGATGTCATAAGGTGGTAGGTATTATCTGGTAAAATCCTGTACATTGCAGCAAATTATTTAGCAAGGTCAATGAGATGACTTAATTTATTCTTTGATGACAAAGAAACTTATCGTAAAAAGTATTTACATATATACATACATACCTATACGCACACATACATTTGTAAAATGTAGATGAATAAAATATCCATAGAGAAACTATGCAGCATTGAGATCAATACCAATAGAGATTCTTTTTTTGTTTTTAATAAATTTATTTATTTATTTTTGGCTGCATTGTGTGTCCGTTGCTGCGTGCAGGTTTTTCTCTAGTTGCGGTGAGCGGGGGCTATTCTTTGTTGTGGTGTGCAGACTTCTCATTGCAGTGGCTTCTCATGTTGTGGAGCACGGGCTCTAGGCACGTGGGCTTCAGTAGTTGTGGCACGCAGGCTTCAGTAGTTGTGGCTCGCAGGCTCTAGAGCACAGGCTCAGTAGTTGTGACGCATGGGCTTAGTTGTTCCACGGCATGTGGGATCTTCCCAGACCAGGGCTCGAACCCGTGTCCCCTGCATTGACAAGCGGATTCTTAACCACTGCGCCACCAGGGAAGCCCCCAATAGAGATTCTTAATGGCATTTCAATTAGCTTAAGGGAATTTCAATGCCATGCTGGTGTAAGGAACAGGATGGGACAGGAGCAGGCAGGGAATAGGCATGAGTGCAAAATCTTGTCACCTACCATCTCTGATCTGTCATACTTGGGCAATCCTCCTTGCAGGAGTGTATCCTGGGGCTGAACTGCGTTCTATAGTCTTCACCCAGGAGACTTCTCACTTGGGTGGGGCTGAGGAATGGTACTCCACAGCATACAAGGGCCCCGGGTTCATGTGGACAGAGGGAATTGACCTAAAAGATCTTTGTTAGGTTTTACTTGGGGCAGCAGTTCAGGGTGGGGTACATGTATTTGTGGGCACATTTTGCACAAGTAAATTAACATCTGCATCTTGGTTGACTGATTGACTTGATGAGAACAACAAACTCAAACCCATTTAAATAGAAAAGGAGCAAATGAAATGCAGTAAGAAGGAAAGGGTGAAAGAAGAATTTTATATCTTATTAAGATATTAGCCTTACAAAATTTTTACAGAAATATACTTTATATTCTGAAGGCAGTGGAGATAGACTCATTCAAATTAGTCAGGTTAGGCTAGAAAATGCTGTGGTAACAACTGAATCCCCAAGTTACAGGGCTCCACAGAGTGAAAGCTTGTTTCTCCCTTACACCTAGTCCAAAGTCAGTTGGAGGTGACTCTTCTTTTCCCAGAAACCCAGGAATCCAGGTTCTTGTCACTTCATGGTATGTTCTCTGTACACATGGCTTCCAAGGCTGCTGGGTAAGAAAGAGAAGGTGAAGGCACTCTGGCTTTTAAGTGACTCACTTTGGACATGACATGTTATTTCTATTCACAGTCATCTTGCCCCAGTCCAACTCAGAGAATCTGGGAAATAGAGAAGAACACATGAATACTCAGAAAATATTAACCAAATTAGCCATAGACATGAAAGGAAATGACAGAAAATGGGTGATAAAGGAAAGGATAAATAAATGAATGACTGTCGAGGAATGTAAAGACATAATAGAGCAGGAAACCAAGACCCAGCCTCTCCCCATGGCATTAATGGTGATTAAGGGTTGACCTTAATCTTAATTTGTAAACAATGCTTTTTTTCTTAATTACAAAGTAATGCATGTGGACATGTAGGAAAATTTTTGAGAAGAATAAAAAGATCGTATGTATAATTTCAACCCTCCCTTTCGCATCATACACTTATAACATGCCTATTTTTTTCCTGCTTTCTAAAAAGAGATCTCCTTAAATGTCCCTTTTTAGACAGAATTCCTTCTTCTCCCTACTGGGAACATGGTGCTCCTCCCTCTACAGGGGCACTTACCACATGGTTGAACCCAAAGTCTGTCTGTCTCCCTTACTGGACTTGAGTTCCTGGGCACCTTTGCTCTCTCAGGGCCTGGCATGGATCTGACATAGAGCAGAATGAATAAGTGAAGGAGTGAATAAATGAATGGATGGATCATTTGCTTGCTCTTTAAATCTTGTTAGAATTAGATATTTTCATGTCCCTCTCCTCTGTATTCTGTAGTAAAACTCTTAATTCTTACTTCTTCAGAAGTCTTCAGGGGACCCAGATTGGCAGGAAGCTGGGATGTGTGGAGGTCTAAGTCTGTAAAGGCTGTGAGATACACAGCCTTGTTAGGACTCGTCAGGGAAGGATGGGGCCATGGAAGGTATTCAATAACTCATGTACCTGGAAGTAGAGGGTTACCTGCTAATGCAGGGGATAAGGGTGGAAACTGGGGGCTGTTCATAGGACCATGGAATAAGAAAAGGAGTAAACAGAGTGGGTTGGGAAGATCCAGGATAATCAAAACTGAGTCTTAGCTCAGCAGAGATAGAGAGGCTTTTTTGATTCCTGAGACCGAGGGTAGTCATCAGTTAGATCCCTTAAACTATAACTTGTTTAATAAATAATATCCTGTGACCAGCCTTCACTGACTAGGCTCAAGTTAATTGTTCCTGCAAATTGCATACCCTCCAAGCTTCACGTAGCTTAGACAATATGTCACAAGACTCCTTTAACTACCCCCTATACATAACACCTCTGACGTATGTGTCACTTTAGTAACCATTGCTTAAGTTGTTTTTCAGGAACTTGGAGTTTGCTCTTGTCCAGCTCAAGTTCCAGCCGGCTAAGACTGGTTAGGACCACTGACCCTGCAACTGGGCCTGTGAAAATGTCCAATGATGACCTTTTGATGTCAGAGGGCTAAAACTCCACCCTCAGATCATGCTAATGCTGTCACTTTCTGAACACGTGTCCCATGAGGAAACACGTGGCTCAGATACACCTGCACAGAGCACTAATGACTTCACCTTTTTCTTCTCTCCAGTCCCCTTTCCCTAAGGCTCAGACCACTGTGCTTCTGCATCCCATAAATATCCCAAGCCCTCACCTTTGAGGAGGCAGATCTGAGACTTGCTCGACTGCCTCATGAGCAAACCCTCTCTCTGCTGTGAACCTCTGCATCTCAGCATTTGGCTCGCTGTGTGTCGGGCAAATGAATTTGGTTCCATAACCAGATTTGTTCCAACAAATGAAGGACCTGTGAGCAATTTCAGAAGGGAGAGTCAGGGTCCACGAGGTCTTCCAGAAGAAGAGAAACGTGTGCTCTGAAGTGGACTGATGTGTTGACCGCACAGAACGTACCCTTGTTTTTCCAGGAAACAAAATATAACCTTGGATGAAAGACTAAACACCTCAGCAAGAATAAGGACAGGATAGTGAATACAAAGGACTAGAGTTTGAGATGGGGGGAGGGACAATTGGGAGAGGGAAACAGTGAGGGGCTGTTTAATGTTTGTTGAGTGGAGCCAAATGCTTTAAACTTGTGCCAAGCTAATTGAGTAATGTGAGGCTTTGTGCTTGTAACTCACCTAATCTCTGTGTCACCTGGACTTTGAGATTCTCTCAACTTGTGGTATAAACAGTTTGTACACCTGAACTGATGATATGTTCTAGTTCAGTGGCTATGGTGTGGAAAGGACATGTCTGCAAGAGAGAAGGGGGTGGGGGGAGAGTTCAGAACTCCAGGGAGTATTCTGTTTAAAGAAAACAGTCCCAATTCCCCCCCGGTGATGCCAAGAGAAATACTCAGAGAAACGATAGAGGGAAACCAGAGGCCATGCTTTTCGTCTAGGAGTTGTTTCGGAGGTACTCACCTCACCTGCTCTTCTTGTTGAGGTGTACCCTGTTCTGAGGAAATGGTCTGATCCTGATTTGGCTACGCAGACTTGGCTTCTCAGAGCTGCTGGGGTGAGTCACCGGTAGTGCCTATGTTATTCCAAAGTAGCAGGGAGAAAGGTTGTGTGAGTCCTGCTACCACCATGAAACTTTGGATGGTCTCCAAACACTTAGAACTTCCCTAATGCTATCAAGAGACAGCAGCCAACTGGAATGTCCTTCCAAAGGAATTCCAACCTTCATCAAGAATCTGGGCAAGATGAAAGATTAAGTGAACGTACTGTCAGTTTGAATTTAGTAAGGCGGGTTGAATACCCTGTAGAAGTGGGGAATGGGAGCGAGTGGGGGAACTTTTGCCTGTGGAAACCAAGTTACTGAAGGCAAAAAGTTCACAATCAGAAACCCCAATACTTAGAAATCAAACACTCTAAATCCACATTGTAACACAGTAGAGAAGCATTCCTTATACATCTGAGACAATAAATACTATCAATAGGGAGCTGGTATTGAACGTACAGTATATTTAACCCAATAATTGAGCAAAGTGAGGGCTAAGAATACGGTGTTGGGCTCAAGGTCACGCCATTGTTAAGAAGGTGGCACAACATGGTAAGATATGCCAATGACCCATCAATATGCTTCTCTGAGACCTTCAAAAAGTTGGGGCTGCCTTTCAACCCAAAGACAGCCTCCTACTGAAAACAAAGAATCCCTCTTTCAAACTAACAAAAACAAATAGAACCCGTTAAATACAAATAAAATAGCAACCAGCAAAAACACATCATCACAAAACAAAACAACTCCTCTAGCTCTAAGTTTAATTTTAGAAAAAGAAGTATTGTGACATAGACATTGGCCAAAACTTACAAGAGGGAGAGAATTTGCCCTTCCAGACCGAACCCATCTGAATCTTAGAGCTCGCTCACTCCCACGTATTAACATTGCTATCTAGTGTCCACTCAGCCAAGGACAGTCTTAGGTAGAACTTGGAAAGGAGCCGAAAAAGGAGTGAGGGGATCTCCTGATTCCTCCCCTTGTTGTAGCCGCACTATGTGCTGGGTCCCTGACCTTCATTTCCCTACTTCATCTTCATAGCAGCCTTGTAAGGTACCTCATCTACTTTACAGATGAAGTAACTGAGGCTCAGAAACATTAAGTAACTGGCAGTTCGCTTAGCTAGTGAATGCTCAGGCCGAGACTTGAACCTGGATCATGTTCTTTTCATCACTTAACTCTCCAAGTCTTGGCTTTGATCACAGCCACACAGTCTGGGACATACCAGGGATTCAACTCAGCTGTTAGGTCCTAAAGTCACCCACATGGGTGAAAACTTGAGGCTTACCTGTGAGAATCATTCTCTATATTGTGGTGGTTTCTTTCTCCTGATAAGAGCAAGGGAGGATGTCACTCACTGTGGATCCCTCAGCATGGCGATAGATCTGCCCGAGAGAAATGACCTTGTTTATTTGAAAACAGCGTCTGGCCCCACGGTACAGTTGGTTCAGAGCCTTTGGCTTCCATTCCGTAGCCCCAGCTCTCATCCCATCGGGACTGATCAGCCATCCACCAGCTCTCCTGAGGGCCTCCTTGCCTCATGGATGCTGACTCTGTCCCCAGGCAGCACCACCCTGACAGCAGGGTAGGGGCGAAGGAGAGAGCCCAGCTGGGGAAAGAGAGGTTGAGCTTGCTGTCAGAGAACCTCCCTGTTCAGAGGCCGTCCTTCTTTCCAACTGAGTTCAAAGGGACAGTACACACACCGATTAAGGTCTCGGGGATTCAAGTCACTTGCCTGTTCTGACCACCTCCTGTTCACTGTTGGTGAAAGAGGGATCCTCTGTGCTAAATAGTATGAGATGGTGGAACACATGACACCCAGCACTGGACAGATGAAACTGACAACAGTTCCTTAGCCACATATACTCCCAGCCTGGGGCAGGAAGACACCGAATGCCATACAGAGCCACGTGGGAGTTGCATTTGGGACCAGAGTGAACAAGAAGGGGCTGTGGGATGGAGGCTTTGTAATAACAAGAGGGTGTGGTGCCCCCTGATTCCCACAGGAGGATGTGATCGGCTTGTTTGACTAATTTAGTAAGCTGGCAGGGTGGTAAATCCCGTTGGGTTGAAGACCAGGAGGGGTGTGGCTGGTGCATCTACCAGGGAAACTAACCAGGTGCAGAGCCTTTCCTGCTAGGTCGGGGGTAGGCGTATCTAACGAGAGCAGGGAGATATCATGGTTAGGCCTTTGGGACCCTGAGAGGCTCAAAGATATTAAGGCAGCTCTGGAAATCTTAGGCCTTGCAACGCATTGCCCAGGATCTCAAGGTTGTGCTGCACCACGTTCTGGCTGTATGGCCTTCAGCTAGTTCTCCCTGAAAATACTGCACAGTACTTACCCTATAGGGCTCTCTGAGAGTGAGGAAATGTGTTTGGCACAGTGCCTGGCACATAAACACTGAGTGGATGGTAGTTATTGTCACCATCACCCCTGGAGATAGTAACGGTAATAGATGGTTTCGTCCAATTTTGTTCATGGTTGAAGAGCAAGGTCTTGCTTTGGGGTCTGGGGCCATGTGATGACCTCATCAGTCACATGGAAAATGCAGGCATTACTTTGCTCACACCACTGCCTTGACTATACTTCCCAGCATTACGAGGCAGCTGTGGAAGGGGTCAGCAAGAGGCTTAAAAGGTTGAGGGGGAGAAACAGCTCTAGCCAAGACCTTTCTATCAAGCTGAAGATTTAGACTCCTTATAAGCTCTTTCCTTTCACTGTCTAAAAATAAATTATTTTGATCAAAAATGGAAACATAGGGATTAAAGGAATCAGAAGAGTGATTTGTAATTGGCCTCCAGACTGCACTCCTGTTTCCATTTGTCAAGAGGAAGCTGGTGAATAAAACTGCATGGAAGGACTTTATTAGCAGTAGCTTTCCTCCTGCAGCCTGGGATTAGAGGAATACTTTAACTTTGACACATTCATTTTATGATCACAAAGCCCTTCGCCTATCGGTCTCTTTTCCCCTTTTCATATTGTCCTGATGCAGGCAGAAGCTCTTAAAATGATCAGAGAATGGTTCTATTTTTTTTCCCTCTCTCTCTGTCTCGTCTTCCTTCTCATCTTCCCCCAGATGTACTCACCAGTCTTACTAAGACAAAGAAAAACAAACCCTGAAGGATGTGAGTGTGACAATATTTTCTACACATATTCTAGAAGTCTGCTAAAGAGGAAAATAAGCATTGCCCTCGATGAAGAGTCAATGCATATAGGATTGATTTCCAGAAAGAAATTTGTTGAAATTAAAAGATTTCCAGGGAAAACACAAAAGAGCATATAAGAAAAATCAAATGCATTTAGCCATCAACTCATCTGCAAGGAACAAAGGGAACCAGGAAGCTGTATGTCAGAAAAAATACGCATAAGACATTTAATCCAAATGGTGATTATGAAAAGGATAGATAATCTTGTAAGAGTCCATTTGAAATTGGTATGGGATGGGCACCACTGATATGCATAAACCTCTGAGGTTCAAGTGTAAAATTGACTTGTATATTTGTTAAAGTGAGATCTTTATCAGAGTTAAATGTTAATTGTAAAACACTTGACTAGTCTCCCAAAGACATAATCATCTTTGTTGTTTGATAGGTGGAGAAATCTACCCACTGTACACCAATTTATTATAATTATGGAGTTTTACTTTACTTTTTTCTTTATCCAGCAACATTTTTGACTTGTTGTAGATTAAAGTGTATGTCCCGTTAATTACGGCACTTAGTTCTCAGCTTGTAATTGGTATCTGGTGCTTCTGACTCAGTAGAGCTCTTAGTGTCGCTTCAAGGGGGGGGCTGATGAATTTGCCTGAGGTAAAGTAAAATGGAAAGTACCGACTTTCTTAAATAATTTCAGTTATTTCTTGCAGCTTCCACAATTTATGATTGTTGCAGCGTAGTGGGCGGGAGTGGTGAGAGGTAGGTAGTACTTCTGATTATCTTCCAATCAGAGGGACCAAGATAGGGGCTCTATATTCCTGGCAGGGCTGTGTGCCAACATGTAATCAAATAGGGAACTGGGTGCCAATGGTAATTTTTTGAAATGTGCTTTTATGACATCCTCCACAAAGATGAAAGCGGCGTTCCCTAAAACAAACAAACAGCCCCGGACTTGGGCTGAAGCTCTGATGTGAAATTTATTTATGTTTCACCAAACTCGACTTGAAAGTAATTGTACATGATTTGAAACTTTTAATTGTTCTTGTTGTTTCTCTCTGCAAATAAGGAAATCCTGGCTTTCTGTAAAAAACTCTAGATTCTGACTATTGGTTTCTTTTCAAGGTTCTGCCACACTAATTGCTTTCTGTTTGATTCTGTGCCCTTCTGAAATTGAGGGTTGCCTCGAGGAAGGAGAAAAGCTGTGGTGGTGACTTGTGGGTTTGGGGACTGGGGTAACCCACAGCTGTGGCTGCAAGCCAGACTCATTATCCCACAGCTCGGTGGGGCAAACCGGGGGGCCCGTTTTACTGCTTCAGATCTGAGCCTGTGACTGGAAGGGTTAGAATCTCAAAGCTTTCTCTTTGCATTATTTATCATTTCTGACTGATAACAGCACCACTTTCTTCTAGGAATCAAACGCCGGTCATTATGGTTTTGTTTTAATGTGGTAGTTGGTGTTGTATTTCACTATTCTTCAACCACAGATTTACAAACTGAGGATATATTAAAGGATCTGTGTTTCACAGGAAATAGATATTTCACTTCTTTTCAGCAATAATATGGTATTATTGCTTCTACACCAGCGTATTCCTAATATTACTATATGATTGCTTCCTTTAAATCTGTCTAAACTGCAGTGGTGAAAGTTGGAGTGACTTTATTGGTGTCTGAGAACATGTATGCGTTTGATGAAGTCGGAAACAATTTCATCCGTGTGCGACCTGATGGTTTTGTAAATGGGGTTTTGAAATCATAAATCCAGAGTATTAATAAATGAATTGCTTAGTTATCCAGAAAGGTTCACTCTCTGGGGCATATAGGCATCCTTGCTGAATGAAAACTTTACACAAATTGGTTAGTTAACAGGGAAGGCTGTGGGTCAGACTGCCTGGGTTCAAATCCCAGCTCTGTCAGTCACCAGCCAGGAAACTCTGTTGAGACACTTCTCTGAGCTTCAGTTTCTCCTGTGTCACCTGAGGGTTTTAATGGTACCTGGGACTCAGGGTTCTTAACACATGTTTAGTGCTTAGAACTGTGCCAGGCACCTGGTGGTGACTTAGTAAATGCCAACTACAATTATTTTCCTAAAATGTGCTAGAACTTTTAAAATTGTACCCATTAAATATTACTTGGTCTTTTCCTGCACACTCTGGGTCATCAGTGGGGACCTCAGTGATGGCAAAGTGATGCCCTCTGGGCCCCTAGGCGAACTAACCTCCTGCCCTCCAGGTGGCGCTGCTGTAGCCTGGAGCCTTTAGCGGGCGTCTTCCTGCTGCTCCCCACTGCCCATCACTTTGTGGGCCTGTTGAGGGGGGTGGTTTCTTTGTCTTCTCCCACACAGCTTGCTCTGTTTTCTGCTCTCACTGCTCCCCTCCCACTCACCACCAGCCAGTTAAACCACAAGTCTCCCACCCATGCTTCCCTTTCATCATAGTCATTCTGCTTATAATGACCTGAGTCGGTCTTTTTCCCCACTAGCCTGTAAGCTCCTTGAGACCAGGACCCATGTGCTTGTCTTGTCCCAAGGGCTTGGTGGACAGTATTCCCCAGAGCCACTAGCCGGGTGCCTACCCCACTTACAAGCATGTACTGCAGGGGCAAACTCCCTGGGTTCGAATTCCAGTTTTACAGTTTGCTGGCCTGTGTGATGGTGAGGAGGTTACTCAAACTCTCCAGTTTGCAGCTTCAGTGACCTCATTATAACAAAGGTGCTGACTTCCCAGGATTGTGGAGATTAGAGGGAGTGAGCTAAGTGTAAGGACTAGCATATACTAAGTGCTCAACTAACTGTTAGCGGTTATTATAGTTGTGCCTAAACTGAGAAAGTAATCCAGAACCTTCATCTGTGAACCTTCTCCATCCCCTGTTGTAGAGGTGGTGGAAAATGTTGCATGACACTTGAACATCATCAAGAGAAAGGAGTTAAAGAGAATAAGGGTCTTCATTGTAATGTTGTGGCATTACAGAGAGGACAGATCAGGGGCTGAAATAGATATTCTGTTTTCGCATATTAAAACTACATGCAATTCTTTAGCTCTTAAAGCAGCGTGTTGCCCATTCGAAAGGGCATCTGCTCTCTCATTTTACCCTCGCAGTAAACTTCTTCAGTGAGTTATATGCACTATTTGTCTGTACAGCCCAAATTCATTAGATAATTGCAAGTGCGGTCCCAATGGTCCAACCACCATTCTGACTGTAAATTTAAATAACACTTTTCCCTGTGCTCTCTCTGCATAATGGTATGATCTAAGCAAATAGTTTTTGCCTCCAGGCCACGCTGGTCATGGTCATTCCACACTGGTCGTGGGTCATAGACTCACAGGCCCCCAGATCTGGAAGGAACTTCAGGGACCACCTAGTTCAGCCTCATCGTTTTGACAGGTGAGGCTGAGGGGGACTAAAGAAGTTAAGCCATTTGTCTAAGACCATAGAACTGATTACTGGCCATGGGTCCAGGGGACTCCCATCACCTCTTGGCTGCTGAGTTAAGATTTGGGAGAGCACAGGTCCTCTGATTTGTCTGCAAGTACATTTTCCACTAAACTTTCCAATTTGATTACATGGTTTTTGTTTTGTTTTAATGTATTTATGGAGTGAGCACTAGGTCAGGGAAAAGGAAGCCTGGCTTTTCTGACTCTATCCCTTATAAGCCTGGGGAATAAGACTTATTCCCCAGTTTTTGTCTATAAAAGGGAGAGCGGGATGCCTGCCCTGCCACCTAAGCAGGGCTGCTATAGGATCAGATGAGGTAATAAAGGAGAAAGTACTTTGAAAGAAAGACCAAATGGACCCTTGTAAGAGCAGGCTTCTGGGGTCACAAGCCCCAGCTCTGCCATATGTTGACCCTTGGTCAATGAAGTTCATAAATGGGAATAAAGCTTATCATCTTATTAAATCTGCTTGAAGATTGAATGAAACAGTGTATAAAGTACCTGACACAAGGTGGACTCTCAAGAAATGGTAGCTATTATCAAATCATTAAGATACTTTACAAATAACAGTGGATGGTAATCTGAAATCCCCAACTTGGTGGATTTCAGCGTCTGTGATCTTTGTGTATCTTCAACTCTGGGAACTGAACACGGTCAATAACTAGAGATGCATGATGCGTTCAATGTTGAGCTGAACCGAGTGAACCCAAATGTGTTTATACTTATAAAATGGCTCGTTAGAAACCTTAACTGTAGAATTTGTGAAGGAAAGAAAATGATTGTTTTGGAAAATCGGTTCTGAACTTACTCAGGTTGGTTTCAAAACAATGAACTCTTCCACTTGTCCGAATTAAAAATCTAATAAACACTGTGTAGGGGGAGATAAAGTCCAAAGCACAGACCAGGCGGGACTTTGCACCTCCGAATGGCCTCGAGCCAGGTTGTCCCCCTGGTACACAACGTGTGTGTATGTAAACACCTCAAAGAGCCAGGTAGAGGTGACTAAAAAGTCCTCCACGGCACCAGTGCCCAGGGGCCGAGGCTTGTTGGGAGAATGGAAACTCCACGTGCAGACCTTTCCCCACGTGGGAAGCAGGAAGGGCCCTCTGGGGCTCTTGTGCTGTACTCCACTTCCACTCTCCATTTACAGGGAAGAAGAGGGATTGAAAAATTAAGCTGATGCATCGTTGTACACATACATTCATAAAGTCCTCATTAGAAAGTAAAACCGCAGGGTGGGAGTGATCAAAATAAATTGTATTGCCATGAAGTAATTAAGAGAAAATCAGGCAATCATAAGGTGAGAAAAGCCTATTAGTTAAAGGGCCTGAAAAACACAGCGGGTTGCAAAAAATTAAATTCTCACACACAGGAAAAAAGCGCAAATACATGCAATTGTCTCTTTGTGGCAAAGAGTCAGGTTACTGATGTGTGTGAAGAGTTAAAATCAAAGCCTTAAAAAACGTGAGGTGCAATTTTATTTCTCATCTGTCCTCTGATTTGAGGATTTCTGTCTTCTAAATTCTTTTCTTTCCTTCACAATAATCTTACAAAACAGTTTTGCTCTTATTAGAAGATCCGTTTTCTGTTTTTTAAATGACATGTAAGAGCATGCAGTGAATTTCACATAGATTTCCAACTCATTGGGATCATTCTAAAGCTATAGTCTTCAGATATCAAAAGAATCTTATTCTAATGCCATTATTAGAAATGAAGAAAACTGAGGCCTGAGGAGGTTAAAGCCAAGTTTGCGCTTGGCCATTGGGCTAGTTAATGGGAGCAGATCTGATTCTAGAGACCAGATCACTTCTCTTTCCCAACTCAGAGCTCTTTCTACCAGCTTCCTTGCTTTTTTGCTATGATGTTAGTTCTTGAAACATTTGGTCTATATAAGAGGTCAGCACACTTCTGTAAAGGGAGACAGAGTAAATATTTTTGGCTTTGCAGGTCATAGGTTCTTTCTTGCAGCTACTCAAGGTCTGTGGTTATAGTTCAAAAGCAGCCATAGCCGATACTTAAACAACTGAGCATGGCTGCATTCCAGTGAACTTGCCTACAAATCTTAGGGTGAGATTTGACCTGCAGGTGGTAGTTTGCTGACCCCTGGTCTATATCATTTTTAAAATAATCATTAAGGAGCCCTTAAAATAACCTAAACCGACATTTCTAAATGTCATAAGGATGTTTCTGTAGGAAAATTGACCAGTTCCCTTGGTCAGGTGTGTATTTTTTTCTGAGCACTCTTCTAAATTCTCTGAGGCCGTCCTCAGTGAGCCCAGTCCTTGGCACTACAGTGGCAGAAGCCCCAATTTTGGATTAATCTTACTACCCCTCTCTCCCCGTTTCAATAGCAGGTGTCCCGAAAATGCAGGCTGGTGCCAGTACACAGTGACCTTGCAGGTCTCCCAGGATAGGCCGCTCTTTGTCCACAATGGCTGATCTGAGCTTAAGGCAGGGATCTAACTACTTTTCTGCAACTGGATAAGTATTTGCCCTAACACTTCAAGTAAACTCTCTTTCTGGCACTGATCAGAAATGCCACATTTATCATATATGAACCTTCCATATGCACATAAGTCTGCCTGTAGATTTTCGCTTCTGTTTCATTAGTCTATTTGCCTCCATGAATCTTTGTAATATCATGTCTTCTTCACCAAGAAAGTCTTTGCCAGATTTTCTTTTATGTCTTTTAATAAAAATGTATAGTTTTCTTCCTACGTCTCGTCAACATTTTCATAATGCTTTTTAAAAACAAGCTACATGTCACTGATTTCTAACATAGCAAACAGGAATATAATTGACTGTAGCCTGTGTAGGGAAAGCATGAAAGACTAAGCTTTAAGCAATTGAAGACAAGAGCCTGAGAACGCTCTGTCATTTCCATGTCCTCTTTGGTACTGGGAGTGACTGACAGATGTGTACCCAGATGAGAGTGGGCTGGGCTGGGAAGAAGAGAACAGAGAGCCAGGCAACTTTATAAAGCACCTGGGCCCAGCCAAGGAGCAAGGTGGCCTAAGCCGCTCTTGGTGAGTTGTCTGGTCAGCAGCCCCATGGAGAGGGGTCAGAAGCTGCCCCCGGGGCAGGGACTGCAGGGACCTGGGGCATGCAGCACCCTCCTGTTGGGTGACACAAGCTTTGGGGTTTGATTTGGATAAAGTCAATCCATTTATATTTCCCTTATTCTTGCCTCCTTCCAGATCTCGGCTTCTCCCTTTCTGGCTAACTGGCCCCAGTTCTTGCCTTGTACCCATGTTGTTTCAGCCCAGCCTGCCTTATTTCAGCTACTTGCTTCTCATTCTTGCATTCATTTCTGTGCCTGTGTCTATTTGAACTGATTTATTTGGCATGATGTGCACGTGCTACGTGACTCTAGTCTCCTGACTTCTCCGACTTTGCTATTAGAATGATCTCCATCGGGGCCATTTTGCCTTCTGGTCTTCCATCCTGGGATATCCCCCTGCTGCTCTGGAACATCTCTCTGCTGGCCCGCTGGCCTCTTGGACAAGACTCCAAGCTAACCCAATGCCTTTATCTTCCCCACAACTCATTACTGTTCTAGTTCATACTGGTAGCTAATTTCAATTATTCCCGTGTGTGTGTGTGTGTTTACATTTACTATTTACTAAGAGATATCAAATGCATTCCACAGAGTCACTTCTCACTAACTCTCCTGTTTATTGTATAAAGTCCTGTGTTAAGGGACTTCCCTGGTGGCGCAGTGGTTACGAATCCACCTGCCAACGCAGGGGACACGGGTTCGAGTCCTGGTCCAGGAAGATCCCACATGTCGCAGAGCAACTAAGCCCGTGCGCCACAACTACTGAGACCACGCACTGCAACTACTGAAGCCCGTGCGCCTCAACCCCATGCTCCACAACAAGAGAAGCCACCGCAATGAGAAGCCCGCGCACGGCAACGAAGAGTAGCCCCCGCTCACCCCAACAAGAGAAAGCCCACGTGCAGCAATGAAGACCCAGAGCAGCCAAAAATAAATAAATAAAATTTTTTTTTTTTTAAAGTCCTGTGTTAAATGATGTTCTGCAGGTATCATTGAGAAGGCTTATCTGAACCAGGTGGATCCAGTCAACATACGGCTTCACTTCCCTGGCGATCATACTGGGCAGCTCAGGTGAGCAGTGCCCCTTATACTACGGTGGATGCTACCGAATGGGTTATTGTTGTTGGTTTTGCCATTCCCAGTGGCAATTAGCATATCATTGGATGTATATTCTCATGTATAAACATACCTATTGTATAAGCTGAGGCACATGTATATCAGGATGTGGCGAGTAGTAGCGCCAAAGAATTCCAGCTTATATGTATGACTTGAATTCACACTAATATAGAGGTCTCAACCATGGTCTTAGAATTAGTTTGGCAAGTTTTTAAAAGATACAGATGCCCAGACCCCAGTCCAGACCAATTGAAACATAATCCCTAAGGGTGGGCCCAAACATTGGTATTTAAAAAATTTTCCAGATGATTCTAATGTGCAGCTGAGGTTGAAAGCCACTGTTTTAGAAGAACTTCTAGAGGCACCAGCTGTCCTGCTACACACCCTGTTGTCACCAGACCTCTCTCTCAAACTGCAGAAAACTTATGGGAACCCAGCCTGTGATTTAGGTCACACTATCTAACTTAGTATTCAAAACTTGGACTGTTGTTTTTTTTTTTTGGTCCTTTCTCTGTTGCGTTAATCCTTCAAACCCAGAAAGTGATATATCAGAGAGAATTATTTATAGTTCTTAAAAGGGCCACTTCAATGCCCAGATCCCACGGGTTTGTCTCCACAGGGAAATGGCTGTGGTATTTTTTGAAGAGTCTGGTAAGAATTTCAACAGAATGAAAAGTTCATTGAGTATTAGTGGAATGGAAGCAAGTCCACAGTGGAATACTACTGTTGAAACAATATTGTATCAGTCAGTCTATCCAGATGGAAATTGGACACACAGCAGCTAGTCTAAGCAGAAAATTAAATTATGAAGGGATAGGTTGCAGGTAGGAGTTGTGCCCAAACCTTACCCTGTGATTATTCCTGTGAGGCCCCTGTTGTTGCCTTTGGAGGGCCAGACAGGGCAGTTCACACTGAGGATCTGCGGCTGGAGCCCTGGAAGTTTTGTTAGTACCTAAGCCCACCCCCATCCCCACCCCACGAATGCCTTCACTACCAACTTTGCTAAGTGGTGTCCTTTCTCACAGTGTTCTTTTCTGAGTGGAAATCTTGACACTGTGCAAGATTATGCACAGCTGCAAGCATTGCTGGGAAACTGACTGATTTTTTTCAATACCAAGGAAGCAAGACAGATATCATGAGAAATTTCTAAAACATAGGAAGGATGACTAAAAGATATAGAATGGCGTCTAAGAATGTCCATCATCTGTATGTCTATGTGATTTCAAAACTCTGGCATTATCGCTCCTTGGAACATGCACACTCTGTCTGATCTCTAATAATAATAATAATGGGGTGGAAGAAGGGCTTTCTTCTCTGCTAAAGACATTTTTGTTCTCAGTGGTGTTGGTGGGGATAGGTTGTAAAGGGGAGTGTAAAGAGGCCCAGAAGAACTTCCCTCTTAACTCTATCCAAAAAGAAAAAAAATCAACCCTGGAAGAGTTAGTGCCCTGACACCCACATACTTTCATTTACACACAAGGTGTCCCTGAGGTCGAGAGCTGGACTTCACAATTTTAAAAGTTTACAGGGACTTCCCTGGTGGCCCAGTGGTTAATACTCTGCACTCCCACTGGAGGGGGCACAGGTTCGATCCCCGGTCGGGGAACTAAGATCCCACATGTCCAAAATTTAAAAAAAATAAAAAAAAAATAAAAAGTTTACCAAGCACTTGAAGCAAATTTTGAAAGAGCTACATTAAAATACTAATAGAGGGGGCGTCCCTGGTGGCACAGTGGTTAAGAATCCTCCTTTCAATGCAGGAGACACAGGTTTGATCCCTGGTCTGGGAAGATCCCACATGCCGTGGATCAACTAAGCCTGTGTACCACAACTACTGAGCCTGCGTTCTAGAGCCCGTGAGCCACAACTACTGAAGCCCGCTCGCCTGGAGCCCATGCTCCACAACAAAAGAAGCCCCCACTTGCTGCAACTAGAGAAAGCCCACGTGCAGCAACGAAGACCCAATGCAGCCAAAAATCAATAAATAAGTAATTAAATTTGTGAAAATAAATAAATCGACTTTACTCCAATAAAAAAAATACTAATAGAAAAATTAGAGCTTTGAGGAAATGTGGTAAGAGAATGCTATGAACATATGAAAAAAATTTTCAGAAAATACCATAGTTTTTAGGGAGAAGATGGTACTCTTTTTATCAAAGACAGGAAAAAAAAGGATTTTTTTTTTTTATTATGGAATAACAGGAAGGGTTTTCTTCATACCAAAGAGACAGTTCCCCCACAGCATTGCCCTCAGGACACTCAGTGAGTCCCCTGGCCCTTCAGTAGAGGCGGTTCCCATCTAATACAGATGGCTTCCAGGAGGACTTGCCTAGAGGGGATATAATGACCCAAATAATCTCTTCAAGTCTCTTAAAGCTTTTGATGCTGTGAAAAATCTTTTTTCTAGTCCTCCAGTGGAAACCAAATTAGTGTCTTCAAGCATACTGGTGAAGTTTATCCAGTCAAATGAAGCCTCTGGGTAGTTAGTGGAGTAAGTAGTAGATGCACATCTGAGAACGGGCCTGCCCAGGGCTCTAGCCTTGCCCTCTCCCTGTAGCACGAGCAGTGTGCATTCATCTGGTCCCTTGTCCTCATACCCAGGGCAGCCCTGGGCTTCTTGAAAGAAGCAAAAACTCTAAAACATAGACTTCAAAGACAAAGGGGATTCTATTTTAATATTTTTATTTCATTAAGCTTGGACCAATTACAAAAGGTCAACAAACAAGATAAACGTTGGTCTGTACGTCTTCCAGAAAGGCTGAGGAAGCAAAGCACAATATAATTAAATATGCAATGACTGTTGACGGTGCACATTCAATTCTGTTTCCATCCAGGAGGAAGAAAAGTTGCATGTGGGAACACTTACTATGTTATCAAGCTATGTGAAGATGTTACCATTTCTTGAACTTCCAAGTTCCATTCTGTCCTTTGCTGTTGGGAACCTGTCGTAGATGCCAAAGAAGGATCAAAGTGTAAAACACAGGGGGCCCAAGCAAATATTTCAAAGGATGTGTTTGTTTCCATTCAAATTATTGAATAATGAATGAATGGGAACAAAAATATCTTGATATTATCATTGAGCATTTATTTACCAACCACCGTAAACACCTTACCTCAATTTTATCTTCATAAAATGCCTATGAAGTACCTATCATTGAAGAAAATGAGGTTCAGAGATGTCAGGGAATTTGTTCATGGCTAAAAACTGGATTTACCCATAATCTTTCCACTTCTCTACACCATAGCCTTGGGCAGGCTTCACTGCAGTCAGCTGTCGGGCGTTATGATGGACACTATTGGTGCCCTACCACATCTTCTTGGCTTTACCACTTCAGTGCATATTGCCCAGCTTCTAAGTTGATAGTTCTTTGCCTGAAGACTTTTTCTGGTTGATCTTGAAGCTCGTTCTGCTCCTGCAGCAGGTCCAAAGTGTCTGTGCACGAGTGCCCCACTTGCCCACGGGCAGCTGTCAACGAATGACCGAGAGGAGCCAGTCTATAAATACCCAGCCCCTTCATCCTTCAGGTGGGGCCACTCTAAGACACATCTTCTATGCCGACATTGAGGTCCTCAGCAAAAATAAGCTTCAGTTATCCCTAGCAGGAACGTGCTTGTCCACAAAAGAAGGTTCTTTCCTTCCCTCTCTCATTTCCCCACTTCCCTACCAGTGTTTCCTAGCATTGCTATCCAAATAAACCACTTGCACTTGGATCCTTGTCTCAGGATCAGCTTCCAGAGGCACTCAAAGTAAGGCAGTTGTATGTGTGCCTTGCTACTCATAAATGGAGGTGGGGACTGAGGTAACTGTGATGGTTTGATGGCAAAAATGACCATCAAATTCTCTAGCCCTCTCTGTATCCAAACCCTTTGTAAAGTGAGGTTTTAGCTCCTCCCGTCAAGAGATGGAGTGTATTTCTCCATCTCTTGCATCTATGCTGACATTTTCTTTCTTTATTTTTATTGTTTAACATCTTTATTGGAGTATAATTGCTTTACAATGGTGTGCTAGTTTCTGCTTTATAACAAAGTGAATCAGCTATACATATACATGTGTTCCCATATCTCTTCCCTCTTGCGTCTCCCTCCCTCCCACCCTCCCTATCCCACCCTTCTAGGTGGTCACAAAGCACCGAGCTGATCTCCCTGTGCTATGCGGCTGCTTCCCACTAGCTATCTATTTTACGTTTGGTAGTGGATATATGTCAATGCTACCCTCTCACTTTATGCTGGCCTTGAAACGTGCTTTGGGCAATAAAGTGAGGGGAAGTGACAGTGTGCTGGGTTGAGCCTAGGGGGAAGTGACAGTGTGCTGGGTTGAGCCTCCATGAAGCTTTGTGTGCTGCTCTTCTCTCTCTCTCTCTCTCTCTCTATCTCTCTCTCTCTCACACACACACACACACAGACACACACACACACAATCTCTCTCTCCCTCTTATGTGCTCTCTCTCAGATGTCTTCTTCTACCTCCTTATAAACAAGCCTAGGCTACTGTAGTGCTGGGGGATGGAGTAACACATAGAATAGAGCTCCCTAGAGGCTGAAGCCATCAGAGAGCAGCCCGCCCCTGGCTGATGCACCCGTCGACTGCAGACACATGATCCAGTCCAGCCGCTCTCAGCCATGTCTGGCCCAGATCAGCATAACCACCCAGCAGACCCAGAGACGTAGAGGCAAAAATAAATATTGATGTTGTATGCCACTGCTCTTCACTATACAGCACTTTCATGGCAATAGTTCACTGACGCGGTTACTGCAAGCTCTTCTGATTTCTGTTCTTCCTACTTCCTTCCTTTCACTACACTTGTTTTGTACATATTCGCTTTCTCTATTCCTCTCTGCTAGTGTTTGCAAATATATTATTAGTTCCTTCTGATCACTGATCAAGCTGGAACTGCTCAGCAATGTGTAGCGGACTCTGCCATTAATTTTACTGTCACCTAAAATTCCAGGAAATCTTTGTAGGCCTTTCCTTCAGTTACTCTGCCTATTACAGGTTGAGGAGCAAGGATATTTTTATTTAACATTATAATAGAAGAAATCGTCTAAAGAAGGGCTGGAGGGCTGAGGGAGCATAGAGGCCCTCAGAAGACAATGGAAAAGGAAGATTCTCTCCAAAAATATATTTTTTAAAACAGAAAAGAGAAGATGGGAAATAAGAAGATGCCTTCATTTCTTTTTTTTTCATTCTATAAATGAGCCGCTATTATGTGCCAGGCACTGTTAGGTGCTGAGGATGCAAGGGTGCATGAAAACATGGTTTCTGCCCTTGAAGAACTGAAGTTCTAGTGGAGGAAAAGCTAGAAAAAAAAGCAAAAAAAGTTAAATAATTCTCCATGCTCTGGAGGCTTAAGAGAGGATGTGTAAATGTGAACTTCTCAGGTGGGGGGGAGGTTCAGATGAGCGAGGAGTTCCCCTGAGGCCCTGGTTTCCCAGCAGGAAGCTTAAAAGACATCCAAAGCCAGAGGTCTGGCAGGGTAGGGCCTGTCCCAGGGGAGGGGAGGAGGTTTGACAGAGACCCAGTTAAGAATTCTATTTTTTTTTCCTTTTAGATTCCACATATATGTGATATCATATGGAAAAAAAAAAAAGACACAAATGAACTTATTTCCAAAACAGAAATAGACTCACAGACACAGAAAACAAACTTATGGTTACCAAAAGGGAAAGGGGAGTGGAGGGAGAGATAAATTAGGAGGCTGGGATTAACATATACATGCTACTATATATAAAATAGATAACCAACAAGGACCCACTGTATAGCACAGGGAACTCTACTCAATGTTATGTAATAACCTATAAAGGAAAAGAATCTGAAAAATAATATATATATATATCAAATATATATATATATTTATATATATCTCTGAATCTCTGTGCTGTACACCTGAAACTACACGATACTGTAAATCAACTCTACTTCATTACAAAAAAAATTTTTTTAAAGGAGCACTCCCTACCACTACCAGGCTTCTCTAAGCAGTGTGGTCCTGAGAACCCCAGAGGCTGACGATGGGGCCAAGCATCCCGAGGGCTCTCCTGTCCGCTCAGGAAGAGAAATAAAGCTCTGTGGTTGTTGGGGAAATGGGTTTTATAGTTCCTTGGTAGTTCACAGATTTACATGTAGTCTACCTTCTTAATAGCGATCAATGTGTCATTTGGCATTTGTGTTAATTAAACTTTTTAATAAAACTTTGGGTTAACAGTGCTTATCTCATATTTCAGACATTCCCAGGAGTGCTTAGAAAGGGGCTCGGAGTAGGAAAAGTATGCCATTTGGCAATATTCCATGAAACTAATTAACATAAAGAAGTCATGAAAATTTGCACAGAAGGGCTTGCTACAAATATTTGAATCAATTTAGAAGATAATTTACCTTAGTTTTGCCAGATTCTCAACATATCCAGTCCCTCAACTCCCACAGGAAGCTTGTGAGAGCATCAATCACTTTGCCTTCCCAAGATTCCAACAATATGAACTTGTCCCTTCAAATCTGACTTCCTTTAGGGACCCCGTGGAAGTCTAGATGCTAACACCATGAAATAGGAAAATATATCTTTCTTTGCTCTTTAGAACAGAGTCACCAACCTGAAATATTCCACTGAAGCTTGAAATTCAGGACAAGCTTTCTGTGTCATCTTCTGAGACACAAAATAATAGCACCGTGTCAGCCACTTGAATGTAAGCCCCTTAAGGGCAAGGATTTTACCAGTTTAGTTTAGCTCGACTATATTTCCAGCGCTCGAAGTATTTATTCAGTGAAAGAATGAAAGGATGACATACCGTTTCACACCCAAGAATAGCAAAGCCAATTTAAAACACAAATGAATACTGAAAAAAAAAAAAGAGCTCTTTTCTAGTAAAAGGAAAAAACAATGTGTTTCTCAATATATGAATTACCGCTACCAATACAGAAAGTATATCTATGTGGCCCAGGGTGTAAAGAGGCCTTAGAATAGGCCAGGGCAAATGTCCCAGGTCTCATAATTTGAAAGTCTCTGGGCAACTACCTGTGCCTCTTTTCTGAACCACATTCTGCCTTTCTGCCCATAATCAGAAGAACGCATACGACCCATGACGGTGATGAGAAAGGTAGTCTCCTCTCTCTGCTAGGCCAGAGCCATGGGGATTTTGAATATCAGAGGACCGGTGAGTGGTGCATTGAGAAAGCACTGGTCATGGTTCATGAAAAAGATGATGGGTCACAGCTTTCTCTTTCTTGCGGTCTTCTGTCTTGGTTTTTTGATTCCATAAGCACCTGATCTGAAAATAGTAACATTATTCTTGTTGTTTTTCAGATTTAATTTGATTCTAGGTGTCTACGAGGGGTTTGGGACTTGCTGCTTTGTAAGTGATACCTGGTAAAGCATTCAGCCAGGCCCACCCTAGTACCAATTTTGTGCCTCCATTCATTTATAAAGTCCCAACTGTCAGCCATGCATTGACACATAGAGAAAAATCATTTCGGGTAAATGATTTCCGTGACCGAAAGCCTGTAAGTATAATTTTCTGAGTTTCTTCTGTGGAAGACAAAGATATACGTCTGGTATTTGATAAATATCAAAAAACATTTGGCTTAATTTTAATTTTGTTCTCATGGGCTTCCTTGGAGACCAATAAGAAATTCTTGAATTGAAAAATCAAGGGACAGATTGAAGCGCTTCTGCTACTCAGTACCGTGGGAGTATGACTCAAGCTTTGCCGGGGTAGGGAACAGAATCAGTGGTCATCAGCAAATTTGACCCCAAGCATGGGTTTATCAGTCCTAGACGAGAGTTAGAAAGGCCCCTAACAGCTGTAGAGTCTAACCACTCACCCTGTGCTCGCCTCCCCCCTCTGACATGTTGCCCATCTCTCCTTGCCTCTCCCAAGATGTCCATCCCATAGAACAGTGATTGTACACTGGCAGCTCACAGAGTATTTTGTTCGGCTTGCCTGGTGTTTAGATGTTTCTTAAATTTAGCTGTAACATTTAAAAACTGGGAGAGTCCTCATAATCCTTTGGACTCTGCCTTCTCCTGAAGAATAGTTCACTCCATTGGTTCTGTATTCCTGCAGACATCAACAGCCTGGAGTGTAGTAGCTCCTCCCCCATTTGGACGAAGCATTTGTTTTCCAGCTCACCACGGTTTCCATCCAGATTGCTTTTCATTCATTATGTTGCCTCTGTGTGCCTTGCAGTCTCTGACTTTTGTCCCAGAACCCCTACTCACTGGCTTGACACCATGAGAAATCAACTCCCTTTTTTTTTTTTATTAAAAAAAGGAGAACTTACCTTCACTTCTTTATAGTCTTCCTGCTATTGTTCATGTTTCCTTCAATCTTCTAATTTGTGTCTCCATAGTTTATTGATACTCTGGTTCATTTGAGTCAAATATTGTATTGTTTGGGCTCTCACAGGGTCTGCATTTTTCAGTAGGTCCTACATAGTTGGGGCAAACAGGGAATGAATATGGTCTCCACACAGGAGTTAATAGCTCATTTAGACAAAGTGGAAAAATAGATAGTTGAGGCAGATTAATGAATGTGAAGTAATACATAGATGAGGATAAGAGCTCTTGCCCAGCTGTGGAGCCCTGCCTACTTGCAGAGAGATGCGTCTTGGTTGCCATTGGCGAACTCGTTCTGCCTGTGTTGAGAAGACAACTGAGGGCCTTTCTAACGTCCTGTGTGGTTAGACCTGAGTTGGGAGAAGCAGAATATATAATTGTTCATATGGGAACTGAGTCTGATATCTTTGATTGTTAATAGCATCAAAGCAAATTTCTTAAAGCTCCTATGATTTTTCTGGACTCACTTGTTTATTGTGCTTAGCTGGAATCATGGGAAAGCTAACATTTACTTTACATTCATATTCAAAAGATATTGGCATTATAGTTGCTTTTGGGTGGTCTGAATGTCTCCTCAGACTTGGACAGGGCCCACTCAGGTCTTAGGAGAGAGATTACCTTACTTTTAAATGATCAAATTTCCACTTGCACATTAACAATAGGACTCCCTTCAACAGTACTTCTCAGGAAATTTAAACTTTGTTAAATACACATATATACACATGTACATATACAGAGAGAGAAAGAGAGAGAGAGAAACAAATGGGGAAATTGTAAATGTAGAAAAGATTACATTACAACCATTTAAAATGGGCATTTGTCTGTCCCTTGTCACAAGTAGATGGTAGCAGGTATATACCTGACCATCTTACCGAGCACTTCCATGAAGTAGAACAAGCTGATCTTTTCCCCTGACTTCACTGGCTCCCCAGCTGTTTCATATCAACAGACAATGGCATGAAGCACCTACATTTACTGGACAAACCCATTATTATTTGGGGGAGGGGGAATAATTTAAAGTAAAATAAAGGACAACACAAACCTCTGACACAATTCAAACACTACTACAATTTCTAAAAGTCTAATCTATTTAACATTTTTGACTGTGGCTTTTTCAAACCTTAACCCTATTAAAGGGTGGCTTAAGAGTGGCATCAGAACCATCATATCACACAAAAGCATTTTTCCTGATGCAATTTCTAGCCTGTTTGGAAATCTGAAGCTTTAGAAATCTACCTAGACTGGGACTTCCCTGGTGGCGCAGTGGTTAAGAATCTGCCTGCCAATGCGGGGGACACAGGTTTGATTCCCTGGTCCAGGAAGATCCCACATGCCCCGGAGCAACGAAGCCGGGACGCCACAACTACTGAAGACTGCGAGCCACAACAAGAGAAGCCACAGCAATGAGAAGCCCGCGCACCGCAACGAAGAGAAAAAGTCCGGGTGCAGCAACAGTGACCCAATGCAGCCAAAAATAAATAATTAATTTTTTAAAAAAAGAACTCTGCCAAGACTATCTAATTTGCTAGATTTTTTTGCCCAGTATTGAGGCTTGCGGGTTTGAATAAAAGTCAGAGAAATCTGTGGTAACGTCTCAATACATACATTTTCATAAAAAAACGTTATGAGAAAGAGAGAATGGGGGTGCAAGTATATTAAGGGAGAAAAGGTGATTCCAGTTTTTCACAAGTTCAAATGTTTTAGTTCCTGTCCAAAGGAACATTGCAGTTGAAAGTGAAACAATTCGGGCTGCCTTAGACATGCTAGGTGGTAAGTGGAGTTACTCACGTTTAACCTGTATAATCAAGGGGTAGTTAGTTATGTCCACTCTGACTGTGGTCATTCAGAGATATCTCAAGAATGGCAAGATTCGGGAGAGCAGCACGGGACAGTGGATCATGGGAGAGAGGTTTGGAGAACTTCCCAGAAGTCATTGAAGCATTCCTTGAATTGGTCTAGGCTTCCGCAGGAAGCAGAGAATAGTGAAACGGAAGTAAGAAATAGACCTAGAGACTGAGCTCAATACTGGGATTCAGACAGAGCCTTCACTGGCAAAATAAAAACCCCTTATAGTGAGTATTGACTCCCTTCACTTCACAAAATGGACTTAGCTCTCTCTTTTTTAAAATTACTTATTTCTTTATTTGGCTGTGTCGGGTCTTAGTTGCGGCACGCGGGATCTTCCCTTTGTGGCGCTCGGGCTCCGAGAGCGCCCGGGCTTAGTTGCTCCACGGCGTGTGGGATCTTAGTTCCCCGACCAGGGACCGAACCCCTGTCCCCTGCATTGGAAGGTGGATTCTTAACCACTGGACCACCAGGGAAGTCCCCGAATGGACTTACTTCTAAGATCTTACATATACCTGAATGGAAGGGATTTTGGGAAAGAGGCTCTTTTTGGGGAAACAACGGAAAGCATCCTTATGGTTATTTTGCTGAGATTCCTTGGTATAGCAAATAATTAATCTGGTTAATTACAGGTGCTCCACCCATCCTTAGGGAACTGTGCAAAGGAGAGGTTCTTCAGAATCCAAGTCAAGTGCCCCCAAAGTCACCCTTCCATGCATCCTCTCTTACCATCCACTGTGTGTATGTACGTGTGTGTCTGGGATCCAGGGCAATGTGAATTTTCTTTTTATTTGGGAGATTGTTCACAGAAAACAGATCCTCTTTTCTCTCGTCCACCTATTAATTGTTTACAATATTTGTATATCTATGCAAAATACTTGAATGGGCTGTGGTGCCTTTTTTCCTTGTTTGTATTTAATTAAATTGTCATTTGACAATTAATTTGGTTATTTTGTAAGTCTGAATTTTCTTATGATAAGATTTCTTGAAGAGGACACAACTGTTGTTTATGTATTCAAGTGAGCCACTTGAAAGGCAAAGTTTATACCTTGGTTAATTTATTATTGTTTTTCTGTTTTGTGAAGATATTCTTTCTTCTCTATTTATAAAACCCGGTTAAGAGGGCTTCCCTGGTGGCGCGGTGGTTGGGAGTCTGCCTGCCGATGCAGGGGATACGGGTTCGTGCCCCGGTCCGGGAGGATCCCACATGCCGCGGAGCAGCTGGGCCCGTGAGCCACGGCCGCTGAGCCTGTGCGTCCGGAGCCTGTGCACCGCGACGGGAGAGGCCACAACAGTGAGAGGCCCGCATACCGCAAAAAAACAAAAACAAAAAAAAAACCAACCTGGTTAAGAGCTGCTTGCTATTCATTTGGCATCATAGCTTTTGTGTAACTAAGTTTGTTCTTGATTTTTAAGAATTTCCTCTGTGGAGTATGGCCTCAAGATAAGAGGACAAACACTTAAATCAGCCTCTTCCCTCCAATCGCCATCACGGAGAGAAGTGTGTGAGGCGATGTTCTCTGAAAACACTGGGCAGGGAGGAGCTGGCAAAGCAAAGATGTGATTAACAAACACGTTTTAGGAACTTGTGATAGACAAAGTCTGCCTTTTGGGGAAGACAACGTGCAACCCACTCCTCTAAGCATTTCCTTTGGAATCACACCACAGGGCTGTCTTCCTATTTGCTTTCAGCCGCAGCTGTTGACTCAAGGAGATGTGTCAACTGTTGTCTTTCCTGTTGCAAAGCTCATTTGGCTGCTGAGCCATATTTCAGGACTGGGCACCTGAAGATGGATGTGGAAAAGAGGAAACTGGAGAGCACAGACAGGCAGGCATTTGAGTAGTCAGCCTCCCCAGGGCCAGGTGCTTGAAGATTAAAGGATTGTTTCCCCTACGACTGTGCCATGGTCCAGTCAGGGAGTGGCCACTACCTCATCCATCCCCAGTAAGCCCAGGGGGTGTTTTCAGGTGAGTGGCTAAAACCACTCCTTCTTTAGTTCAACTAACCCTCCATCATCTGACAGAATGAGTAGGAGGGAGAAATACGGGGGGGGGGGGGAGGGGGAAGGAGCTCCTCTACTTAGAAGTATTTCTTTTTCTCAATCAACTTTCTCATTTGTAAAGTGACCACAATGTTATTCATCACAAGTGATATGGGAAGGATAAATAACCATACACAAAAATGTCCACCAATGCTCTGGCCCACAGAAGATACATAATCAACTGGCATGTGTCTAAACCTCACTCTTGGTGCCGGTGCTAACCCCGGGCTTTTGGGGGGAACAGGCAGCTCCAAAGCATTGTGGGGAGTCCACCATCGCTTACAAATGCACCAATTCCGACAGTCCCATGGATGATTCTGCGCCCAAATTGGCCATCCTTACTGAATCGAGTGCGCTAATCACTAAGCTATTGCCTCTCGGCTTCAAATCCATCCTTCTCTGCTCTGCTCTGGGACTCCGGAAACTACGTTTTTCCTTTGTCAGCTGGTTCCCTGTAAGAATCCGCCAATAGAGAAAACTCGAGGAAGACAGGAAGGCAGGAAGAGGGTAGCGTGGTAGTGCAATTGGCTCCCAACTCCAGTTTGTACCTGCGCTCTCAGAATCAGTCTCAGTGTCTGCGCCACCCCCTCTTCCACAGAGGCAACAGCCCCATCCAGGTGGTGCCTCTTTTCAGATGTCCGAGTCCCAGTTCCATGGAATGTCTCTGAAAGTTTCTAGGTTCTGATAATCCTATGTCCTCCCTGTGTTTTCCTAACCTTACAAATGATGGGCACTTTTTGCAGTTAATATTGCTGCGTTACCTTTGTGCGTCCTTTTTGATTTTTTAGTTCTTGAACCCTTAGAGTGCTATACACACACTGATGCACCTTACGTTTTTCATGTCACGACATATCTGGTAGATATTTGTGCGTAGAGATCTTCCTTGTTCATTATATTAGCTGCATAGTATTTCTTTAGGCTGATGTGTCATTATTTAACTAGTTCCTAATTGGTGGATTTTGGCTTATTTCAATATTTTGCCAATTCAAACAATGCTTCCGTGAATGACATGGCGACATTACATACCCCATACATCATTTTGCATTAGTGTTAAGTATATCTGTGGGACACTTTCTGAAGTGATATTGCCAGGATCTAAGGATATCTAGATGCATTTAGATGCTGCCAAATTGCCCTCCATAGGGACTATACCAATTTACACTCGTGCTAACAACGTATGAGAATGTCTGCTTCCCCTCAGCTTCCTCAACAAAGTGTTACAAACCACTTCTGGAGTTAATAAAGTGAGTCTTTCATTGAGCCTCTGAGGTCATGGTTGTGATATTTAAAAGACTCTCTTTTACAGGCCTTACAACTCTACCCTACTTTGCTGATCTGTAAGTGAACACTTTCTCCAGGCAGACAGCTTAGGGCTCCACAGGGAGCACTGTACCTTTTCTTAGGCCCATCTTCTTTGCTATCTCAGCACAAAGGTGAAGCCCGGAGTGAGGCAGCATAGGGATCAGAGCTCTAGATTAAAAGTCAAAAGCTTGACGGTATCTCTGGATGTCAGTTTGACCACCTCCACGTTCTTAGCTCCAGATTCCACTTCAGTGTTATCCTTTAATATTTATTTTTCAGAGAATTTTTTTTTTTTTTTTTTTTTTTGCGGTACGCGGGCCTCTCACTGTTGTGGCCTCTCCCGTTGCGGAGCACAGGCTCCGGACGCGCAGGCTCAGTGGCCATGGCTCACGGGCCCAGCCGCTCCGTGGTATGTGGGATCTTCCCGGACCGGGGCACGAACCCGTGTCCCCCGCATCGGCAGGCGGACTCTCAACCACTGCGCCACCAGGGAAGCCCTTTTCAGAGAATTTGATCTTATTTTGCAGGCGGTGGGGACCTGTCAAAAGGTTTCATCAGGGTAGTGAATGGGGAGAATGGACTGACGAGGGGAGAGGGCCCCGAGCCCAGGTGATGGGGGTCCAGGTGACTCATGATGGAGGTCCGATGAGGCAGCAGCAGCAGCAAGAGATTCCAGCTGATAGGGTGGAGGGAGACAGGAGATGTGAGGAGGAAGGGAGAAGTTGCCGATGATGCCGGGGTATTTAGCTTGACGTACCTGGCGAGCAGTGTATAGAAAAGAAGGAGTTGGCGGGAGACTGAAGAAAAGTTTTAAATGTATCTTTACATTTTTTGATTATTTTTCCTAGATTTTTAAATGAAAATTTTAAAACATGCAAGAATGTTGATCAGGTAAGTTGAATACTCCTACTCTTGTCATCTAAATTAAAAAGTTATTAATACTTTGCCACATTTGATTTATATACATTTATATAAACACACGCATTCATTTTTGCAGAAACATTTGCAAGTAGGTTTCAGGCATCATGAAAATTTATCCCTGAATTCAACATTTATCTCCCAAGCATAAGAACATTCTCCTTCATAAGTACAATACCATTACCACATTTAAGAAAATTTACACTATTTCTCTAATATTATCTAACTTAAAGCCCATGTTCAAATTTTCAACATTATACCCAAAATATCTTTTATAGCTTGTTGTTTAAAGCAGGATCAATCAAGTTTCAGGCATTGCATTTGGTTATCTGTCTTTAGCTCTTTTATTCTAGAACATTCTCCATTTTCTAAGTGATATTGACCATTATTATTTATTGTCATTTTGGAGAGACCAGGTGGTTGTCTTAGGGAGGTCTCACAATCTGGATTTGCCTGACTGTTACCTTGTGGTATCGTTTAACTTGATCCTCTACCCCCAGTGTTTTATATAACAGGAAGCTGAGTCTAAAGTCTTGATTACGTTCAGGTTAAACGTTTTTGGCAAGAATAGTTTACAGGTAATCCCATGTATTTTATATTTTATCCCATCAGCAAGTGTATAATGTGGGATACTAATTGTGAAACAATACTGCATTTGGTCACTAGATTAGTTAAGGTGGTGGCCATCACATCTCTCCATTGTAAAGATACATTTTCCCTTTTGCAATTAGCAAGTGGTTGGTGGGGGAGATATTTTGGCACCTAGCTATATATTTTAGCACCTATCTATCCTTCATTATAACATATTTTGGAAAGCTGACCTGTGAGACATCAGGTGGATTGTCCGATGGGAAGCTGGTGGAGCTTAGGGAGTTGAGGTTCAGAGACAGGACTGGGTGCCACTGGTGTCCGAAGTATGGCCGAAGGCGGTGAAGAAGATGAGCTCACCCAGAAAGGGTGTACAGAGAAGAGAACTAGGGATGGGCAGTGGAAGCAGAGCCAGCAAGAGACCCAGGGGAGGAGGTGGGGATACTGAACAAGTATGGACACACAAGCCTGGGAGATAAAGTTTCAGGTGGGGGGTAGGGTGGAGGCAACTACATCCAACCCTGCAGGGGATCTGCAGGAGGTCATGGCACGTAGAAAACCACCAGAAAATTCATAGTAGATTGTTGAATACAGAATCTGCTTGACAATGATGGCAAGGTCTGAACTGGGCAAAGGCAACCACTTTTCAAGAAGCTGGATGTGGGGCAGAGAGAGAAAAGTGCATCTTCAGAAATAAGGGAATGTGGTCACAGAGAAGATTTTATTTTGCTTGCTTGTTCATTCGTGGGATGCAGTATATTGGATCCTATTTGAGCGCCAAAAGCAATGAACGAGTGGAGAGGGAGAGGAGACTAAAGAGGCAAGGGGATAATTTACAGGTCATGGTGCCAGAGGAGAGAGGAGGGGGTGTGATCAAAGACACAGGGATTTCGCCTTTGGAAAGAATTGTCCTGTTCAAGATAAAAGTAGTACTGAGGATGGAGGAAAATGTGGATGTGCTGGGAGGGAAGATGGAGGCGTTCTTTCCTGATGACCTCGATTTCCTCAGTGAGGTGGTAGATTCTCTCATCTTCCAAGACAGCAGGTATGGGGGTTCAGGGCCCCGAGGAGAGTGGAGAGTTTTGAACAGCTGCTGTGGAGAATGGGAGAGGGAGACGACACATGTCCATGTGACAGCAGGGAAGAAGATTGTCAAAAGCCCACCGAAAACACGAATGAAAGGGCCATTCCTTATACATCTGTAGCTCAATAAGAAGATCATAGCCTCCTAAATGGTCCTCATTCGATTCACATCTGCCTCTGCTATAGGTTTAAACAGCAGTGTCAGTGGTGCCTGGAAGTCAGCATCCCCAGCCTGTCTGACAAACGCTCCTCAGATGGACAACCCTCCTGCCCCTGCCCCCCGCCCTGGGGCCAGTGAGATGCCTGAGCAGTCACACTCACAGAGACCCATTGTGGCATGGCAGAACCCACCGAAAATGTTCCTCCTGTGCATTATTTATGACTTTCCTGCATTTATATAATATCCAGCTTCCTGAAAGTAATTTGTTTTGGATTGTGTGGTGCTGGGCAGCACATCAAAGGTATGCTAAGCAGTGGTAATAAAACATGGAGGTTTATGGTCACTGAGGTATTAAATATCACTCATAAATTACAGGGTGAATATTTTAAGTGAGCTATGGTTCGGAGAACAGTAGGTGCCCTATCTCTGCACATATTAATTGCTGGTGCCTAGCTTATTAATTATCAATAGTTTCCAAGGCTTTGTTGCTATTGTTTTCGTAAGGAACCATTCTCTGCCCTTGCTACAGCTCTGTGAGTGCGTGTGAGTGGATGTGCTGTGCTCACGGGCTGGCATTAAGCATAATAAAAATGTGAGGGTACTTTAGGATACTGTAGAGTCTGATAGCCTTTCATTTAAAAATCAAGTATCCCTCCATCTGAACCACTGGCACACTGGTTGCTGTCTCCTAACCAGGCATGCTGCTTGCTGCTGTGGACTCCACATGGCAAAGTCAGAAGGACAATACAGCTCTATTTCACTTCAGGTTCTGATCAGTTTGACTTTCCGGTTCTGAGGCTCTATCCCAGTGATTCCCACCCTTTTCTGCCAAATTGTACCCCCCTGGCAAGTAACTAAAGTTCACAGATTCTCTTTCAGCTTGAATACTCCAACGTCCTTTTTTTCTCTGCCCACCTCTCGTGTTGCTGTACCATTATAGCCTCTGAATTCCTCCCTTCTCTCCTGTGTGAGCCTCTGCAAATTTCTTCTCAGATGAGTTTCTTTAGATTCTTGTGTTTAATTATCCAATCTAGAAATTTCCAAGGAGTCCCAGAGGACAACCAAGCACCAAACTTAGAAGGGAGCTGGTGTTATAGTAGCTGAATGGCTCATGCTTCGGGAACTTAACAATTTAAAACAGACACCCAGAAACAGATGGAACCCCAGCTTTGCCTAGTGGGAGACCAGAGCTATAACAGGCAGTTGAGAGGGTAAGGAAGTAGGTGGCTGAGCAGATAATCAGACTAGACTCCTGTCATTAAATGGCCTTGACTCTTACAGGTCAATACATATCTTTCACTGCAGGTGGCTCTGTGTGGCTACCTTTGTCCAGCAAGGCCACTCTATACTTTTTCAGTTTGATTTCAGTCATATGAAAAGAGGAATCCCAGAGAGGAAAGGTAGGTGGACATAGTTTCCTAGTAGTGTAGGTTAAACCTGCTGTATCCAGTACGGTAGCCAAGAGCCACATGTGGCTGAGCTCTTGAAATGCGATGAGTGAGACTAAGGAACTGAATTTGTCATTTTATTTAACTTTAATTAATTAAAATTTAAATTTGAATACCAATACTTGATGCAGTTTTTAGAAAACTTTTATGTATGTTTGAGATAAGTTGGGTTATTGTGAATCTATCTTTACAACTTTAAATTTTATGAAATCTAAATGCGAAGCAAATATTTCTTTCTTTCTTTTAATATTTATTTATTTATTTATTTAGGCTGCGCCGGATCCCAGTTGTGGCACTCGGGATCTTAGTTGCGGCATGCGGACTTCTTGGTTGTGGTATGCAGGCTCTTAGTTGTGGCATGCATGTGGGATCTATTTCCCCAACCAGGGATGCCCCCTGCATTGGGAGCTCAGAGTCTTACCCACTGGACCACCAGGGAAGTCCCAGAGCAAATATTTCTAATGAAAATTTTCATCCAAATAGAGATGCACTCTAGGTATAAAATGCACACCAGATTTTAAAGGCTTAGTGTAAAAAATATTTTAAATATCTTATTGGGCTTCCCTGGTGGCGCAGTGGTTGAGGGTCCGCCTGCCGATGCAGGGGACACGGGTTCGTGCCCCAGTCCGGGAAGATCCCACATGCCGCGGAGCGGCTGGGCCCGTGAGCCATGGCCACTGAGCCTGCGTGTCCGGAGCCTGTGCTCTGCAACGGGAGAGGCCAAAACAGTGAGAGGCCCATGTACCGCAAAAAAAATCAAAAACTAAAAATAAAATAAAATATCTTATTTACCTATAGGATATTTTGAATAATGTTTAGTTAAAAAAATCTATTATCAAAATTAATTTAACCCAGTTATGTTTAATTTTTTATAATATGGCTACTAGAAAATTTTAAATTACATATGTGGCTCACATTATGTTTCTTTTGGATAGCTCTGAGTTAGAACAGATATTTTTTGGAGAGGCATGTGGACCCGTGAATTTTACAGAAAACTCAGTTGCAGCAATTACTTGGCACTAGCAGGGCCAAAGTTTGAAGAAAGTGCTGAAATACTTGAGAGAAACGGCCAAGACTTGGAATTCAGACTCTACACACAGATAAGAGTCTGAATTTCTCTATAATACTAACCACCAGTCATCTTCTTCTGAATATTTTTAAACATTATATAAATGATATTTTTCTGGTATGCTTCTCTGTCTTTTTTCCCTTTTGTCCTGAACATTATGATTTTTGAGAGTTCCCCATAGAGATCCAGAGAGATAACTTGTAGCTCTAGTTCATTCAGTTGCACTGCTGTCTAGTGCCTGGTATGCCATTATATGAATGCACCACCGTTTCTTCATTGGCCTCCTTTTGAGGGACATTTGGATTGTTTCCACCATTTAGGTAGATTCTTACCATTACAAACAAATGGTGCTATGAACGTTCTTGTTCACAGTTCCTCGTACTCATGTACAGAGTTTCTCTAGAGCGTAAGCCTGGAAGTGAAAGGCTGAGCGTTTGTGTATATACATCTTCAGCTTTACTAGACAGTGTTCAATTATTCTCCAGGGTTGTATTTCTGTATACTCCCAACAGCAGTGTTGCTTCACTCTCTTCTCCACATGCAGTATTCTTTAAATAAAAATGTTTTGCAACCTAAAGTGCGAAAGTGTCTCTTCACTGCTTCATTTGCATTTCCCTGGGCATCTTTTCATATTTATTGATCAATCAGACTCTTTCTTTCTTTCTTTTTCTTTCTTTATTTCTTTCCTTCTTTCTTTCTTTCCTTCTTCCTTCCTTCCTTCCTTTATTTTTGGCTGTGTTGGGTCTTCGTTGCTGTGCGTGGGCTTTCTCTAGTTGTGGCGAGCGGGGGCTACTCTTTGTTGTGGTGCATGGATTTCTCATTGCAGTGGCTTCTCTTGTTGTAGAGCAAGGGCTCTAGGTGTGCGGGCTTCAGTAGTTGTGGCAGGTGGGCTCAGTAGTTGTGGCTCACGGGCTCTAGAGCGCAGGCTCAGTAGTTGTGGCGCACAGGATTTGTTGCTCCGCGGCATGTGGGATCATCCCGGACCAGGGATCAAACCCATGTCCCCTGCATCGGCAGGCAGATTCTTAACCACTGTGCCACCAGGGAAGTCCCCAGACTTCTTTCTTGACATGTGTGTTCATAACTATTGCCTGATTTTCTACTGGGTGATTTGCCTTTCCGTTCGAAGGACTTGTCTACCAGTCCTCTTGAAGAAGATACGGGTGACAACTGAGCTGTTCAATGTCTCATCGTTCTTCCTTTTTCTATACTTGTTTTTCCTTCTCTTTAAATGTCTATCTTTGAAGTTTGTCATCTGAGATCAAAGAAGGGCCTCCCCCTTCCTCACTCCCCACCAACTTCTGCCATTTCTGATAAACCCAAGGAGTGGAGTGAGAAGACTCAAGCAGGATGGTGCAGCCGTGAGCCATGAGAGGACAAAGCAATACCATCTCTATTTCTCCACCATGGTTGACAGCCATTCTTATGTGTTCTTCCTACATTAAGGACAAAAGTTGCTGTTCTGTTCATAAGAGAAAAAAAAACAAGATTAAAAACTACCACATTTAGCATATGTAAGTATTGAGAAGGTTCCACTGAGACTATACTTAGATAAGAAAAATGAAATAATTTGAAGATTCCAAAATTACCACTAGTTTAAAAGTAGCCATAAAAACTAGTTCAAAAGACAGCACAAATGCTTTTTAAAGCATCCCTTAAATCTACTGCTAAATATCAGGTTGAATCCAAGGGACTGCAATTTTTAAGCTGACAATAAGACAAAGCTCTCTCGATAATTCTAGCTTATGTCTTCATAGACACTTGTGAACAGTCTTTGAAAGCTCTTCTGTGACCTGTAACAGATTTCATTTCTTAGGACACTTGGTATCATAAGTATAGATATGGTCATTACATGTTAATAATGATACCTAGCATTTATGTAACACATTTCATCCAAGGACCTCAAAGAACTGAGCAAACATTAACTCACCAATTCCCATAAGAGCCATGAGGCAAGAGTTATTATATCCATTTCACTGAGGAAGGAACTGAGGCACAGAGAGCTGAAGTAAATTATCTCACTCAAGGTCACATGGGACGTTAAAATTTTAGCTGAGAATAGGTCTAGATCTCATACTCTCTGTTCATGTTGGTCTAAAGAGTTATCTACTTGTTTTCAGAGATTTGTGGGGTTCCCCCCTCCATTGTCCCTTGGTGAGTTGTGTTAAATAAACAATTATGAAAAGGGAAAATTTTCAATCCTTAAAAGCAAATTTCCAAATTTTCTTATTTGCTTTTAAATGCTTAAAAGCAAATAAGATGTATTACTAGTTTCCAGTAAAAGAACCCTCAAGTCATTCCCTAAAAGAAGTTGCCACTCATTTCTTTAAAATTGACTAAGAAATTTCTACCATCTCAACTCGTAGTTCTACCAGGCCTACCCTAATAAGACTGTTCAGACATTCTTCTTTCAGTTTAAGTCCCAGGGACCCTCATTAGTTCACTTGCCCCCCCCCATTTTATTAGGTTCTGAATTTCTTTTTATATTGAATTGACACCTGGCCTCAAGGCCTTAGTCCTGCCCTCTGGTGTGATACAGAACAAGCCTAATCCCTCTTCAACGTGACACACCTTCATAGCTTCAACCGAGATTTTTTGTCTCCCTCAAGTCTTTTCCCTGGAACAACCAGGGTTCTGGCAAATGTAACTCCTATGTGGTTGTTTCTAGGTACATCCCATTATGTTCGTCCCTATCTGACACACTCCAGTTGATCAAGGTCTCTCTTAAAATGTGGTACCCAGAACTAAACATCATATTCCAGATGTGGTTTGAGATTGGAGAACAGCTGCTCCCACTAACCACACCATAGTTCTTCCTTTATTTCAAAACTGCAGTTTAATCTTCCTGCAGGCTTTCCTTCTTCAGGCAAAAAACAAAACAAATAAACAACAAAAAGCAAGAACAACCGAATTTATATTGTCCTTTCTTAAAGATTTATTTTTCATTATTTGAACAATTTCTATGGCTGTTTCCTCTCTTTTTCTAATGTATTTCTAAATTTCATAGAAGTAGACATCATGATTAAATAACACTTTTCAGCTGATTAAAAATGGTGAGTCTCAATTTAAGTAAATCTTAAGTTTTTTCTTAATCAGCTGTCAGACCATAATCTTAGTAGATGTGTCTGGAAATTTGGTTGTATATTTACTAAGTTTCATGCAAGTTATATGCTAAATGCAGCAGTGGGGTTTATTGTTTATTTTTAGAATAAATATTGTGTGTGTGTGTGTGTGTGCGTTTCTGATTACAAAAGCAATGAAGTTTAGCACACTGGTTAGTAACCCAAGTTCTAGAATCAGATATACATGAGTTTGAATCCTGGCCCTTCCACTTATGAGACCTTGGACAAGTAATTTAAACTCTTTAAACTTTAGTTTCTTCATGTAAAGTGAGGATTATAATAGGACCTCTCTAATGGGGTTATTGTGAAGATATTATGTAATGATGAGCATAAAAGACTTAGCACGGAACCTGATGTAGAGAAAGCACTCAACATATATAAACATTCTAATTGTGGAAATATTTGGAACATGCAGGAAAGAGGACAAAAGAAAAGTCACTTGTAATCTCCAGCTTACTTTAGAGGTAACTACTGTTGATATTTAGAATATATTCCTCAACATTTCTCTATACTTTAGCTGCTCTTGAATAAAAGGGGTTCTTGCAGAGAAACCAAGGCTGTGAAAATGACGAGTGAAATTTTTAATGTCTCATGATAAGCAGTAAGACAATAATAATATCAATATTATGATAGACTTAACACTTTAAGAAACATACAGATACATACATTTAGGTCATTATTATTAGAAGTTGCCTAAAAATAATACATAATGGATCAGATATTCTTTTATAAAAGTAAATCAGAAGTGGACATTATTGATACAAAGGGCATGGTTACGGAAAGCCTCTCAGAACATTCACACATATACACCTGGCCAGGTACACGTCAAGACCAAATTTCATCAAGTAACTTGTGGTTCTCAGAACCTTCTGTGATTTTTACGTAACAACTTAGAGATTTATCAAGTTTTGGTGATAATACAAAAGTAATACTTTGAAACTAGTAATATCACCAGGAGACTTAAGCTCCAACAGTAGTTGATTCAAATTTACTTACCAAGTTGACTTACGGGATTTAGCTTATCGATAAATATATTTAAACTTGCACTAAATTGTTTTATTTATTTCTTTCCCCTAATTCCTTTCCATAATGTGGACTCTACTCTGGGAAGAAGGATCTATGGTTTCCAAAGCAATTTTACTTCTGGCTTCTCTGCTGCAACTGACGTGTGTGAGAGCATTATTAGACATGAGACCACACTTGTTCACCAGGATGGAGCCTCCAGTGTCTTTTCACATCCCCTTCACACAGCCTCCTGCAGCTGCTAACAACATCTGGCCATTACCCTTCAGGGCTGGATTCCAGCCAAAGTAGGGAGACCCCCCAGCACCAAGACCCTGAGGCATCCTAAAACCGTCCCTTTGTCAACCCCCTGAGCCACACCGTTCCCATGTAATAAAACTTCTAAACCGAGCACTGAAGCCAAGGGGGTGGCTTTGACTCAGACCAGGTCCTCACGCCGTCTGGCTCCTGGGCCACATGTTGGGCCAACATCTTGAAGGCGGAATCCCGGCCAGACAGTCCTGGGAGCTGCAAAGGCCTCCCGAGGCTTGACTCGGTGCCAGGCCAGAAGAAAGGGGGGGCCGGTGAGGCATGGGGAGGGGAACATAGCTCGAGACACTACCGTGTTTTATGGCTCATCGATACCAGCACAGAGGCAGATGGCCGTGGAGGCTGTTTGAAGAGCAGTCTGTGACAGATGAGAGGGTGTGGGCTCTGAGTCATGCCGACAGGTGTGTTATTATCAAAGTGACGCAGGGGGTCTGGAATGTGACTTAAAAGGTGGCAATGAGACATTATCCATAAACATATTAACTGCTTCAAGTAACATGGCACTAAAAAGTGAGAGCGACACCATTCTTACGAAATCTCTGCTCACTGGCCACGAATGAGCAAATACAACTGAAGCACAGACAGAAGTAGGTGAAAGGGGCAGGGTGCCACTTCTTTCTGGAGGAAGGCACCTGAGCCTTGCCCTCCACACTTCTCTACTGCCGCGTTTCCCCAGTGTAACTCCCATGACTATTATAAACAGTTTTCCGTATTTGATACCCTGTTAGTTCTCAAGAAAATCTTACCCTTCCTTGTCATCCTGACCTAGGATGTCGCCTTCCTCTTTCTTGAAGTATTATTTGACTTTATATGATAGGGCAAGGGGTCTGTCACTGTCCCCTATTTGTTTCTGTCTTTCGGGATCATAAAGGGTGTCTTTACAATCCACATTTCAGGTGGAGAAAGCTTCTCCAGCCTGGGGTCCTGGGCAGTAATCAGTAGCAAGTTATTTCCAACTTTACGATTGCTGGGTATCATCCCTTGAGAGGGGCGGTGACTGGCTCCAAGGCTGGTTTGCACTAGCAACTGTAGGAGATGATGCCGTGAACCGGGCTCTTCTGAACTCTACAAGCCCGTTTCCATCTGCCAATCCAGCAATTTCACCCAGGTGTCCCTCAGGCACTCCAGGGAATGGTCTATCATCACCAACACTGCCTTGGCAAAGGCAGGTTCAGGAGGTTGCCCTGATCAACCTGACCTATAAATAGGATAGTTACCTGCTCCAATTTTTCACATCATGCATGTTTCCACCTTCTGTTTCTCTGCCTATGGAATTCGGATAGTTTACAACTTGAAACCTGCTTCACCTTGTTTCTACTTGATTTTTTCCTTTTAACAGTATTATCATCATCAATAATAACAACAACAATAGTACCTATTTGCCCATACTTGTTACTTTTTTAGTGTTTGTAGCTGTTGCATATTATCTCATTATTATTAATTGTTTCATGATAACTTTATATACAGTTGATTTATTTTGAGCAAATTCAGTACACTATTAAAAAGTATCAATATACGTCTTAAGGTTGTACTTTACTCACTTCCTACAAAAGATTATTAGATGCTGTCTTCATACATTAGCTCAAACTTTGGCTAATGTCTGATTAAGAGACTAGGTTTTCCTAAACATAACTCTTTGCATGGGATTTGCATGTAACTAAAGGCTTTTTTCCTGACTAGGACATTTATTGAGGCCTAATACGTCAACAGGCACCTTTTCACAGCCGATCTCATCAAGTTCTCCATTGTGCCTAAGAGATAGCTCTTATTATGTCCATATTATAGACAAAAACTTGGTAATATTGCCCAAGTCACAGAGCTAATAAATGGCAGATCCAGAATTTAAATTCAGGATTTAAAGTTCTGTCTAGCTCAAAATATTCCAATAATGAGCCTGAATTTCTGATTTAAACGCAAGACACTTAGAATCTCAAAACCATAAGTATTCAACATTTTAGCTTATTTGATAAAACCAAGTAAACCATACGAAACCCAGTTGTTCAGAGTCCACAGGTTAGAAATAAACTTGTTAAAAGAAAAACTGCACAGAAAATACAACTTGTAAGCTTAATTATTTACTAGAGACACTTTATTTTCAATTATATCACATAAAGGATAACTATGAAATAAATCTAAACTACTGAGGTAATGTCAGTGTTAATAAAGGGGTTTTATTATTACATAATTTAAATACTTCAGCTTACTTTTTCTAAATGATTCACCTATATTTCTGTTTTGTTTTTTAATTCAAGATTCTGAGATTTTATTAGCTAAATGATTCCTGCCACCAGATAATAGCCATCTCTCTACAGGTGAGACAACAAATGTCCAGTATCTCTCTACAGGTGAGACAACAAATGTCCAGTAAATGCTAACTACCATACTGTCTGCTTTACAATTCTGTGACTTCTTGAGTTTTTGGCAGAAACTCAAATCTGCCAAGTGTGCATTTTAGATGAAACATTTAGCTGGAAATTAAGCTCCAGCTGTAGAGGAACCCTGCAAACAGTCCTTAACCGTATATAGCGGTGATCTGCTGTTTGTAGCCTTAGGGAGATCATTAGACCTTTCTGCACCTGTTTCCACACTTGGAGGATGGAACCAGATAATTATTATGGACCCATACATTTCAAACCTCCGTGATTCTATGGTTCGCAGCAAGGTCACAGGCTAAGTTTTGTGCTTGCTTCTGTGTGTGACTGTTGTTTTGGGCTTTCCAGAACCGTTTCCTCCTTCTATCAGAATAGCACCTGCTCCCACCCCAACAATCACTTGTCCTGTAATTTGGGTGTGGGAGCCACTCAGCGCACTTCCCCCACCTGACCACAGGGACGAGCCAGGGGTGAGCACGTGACCCAGGTAGGACCAACCCAAGGCTTCCTCAGAGATTTTCCATATAGCAGCTGGCAGGGATATTTATCTTTTCCCTTTGGAACTCTAGCCAAAATGATGTGGCCCTAGAGCTGTCTGTCCTCGTGTCCCCTAGCAAGTGAAAGAGCTGGTGAGCAAGAGGCCAGGCCTGAGGCAGAAGCCAGGGTGAGAGAAGGGCAGGAGAAGACAGATACCTGAGGGTGCTCCAGTCCCTGAATCTGGATGACACGGAGGCCAGCTCCATGGTCACCTTGCTGTGATTTGTTTACAGGAGTCTATCATGACCACTTCTTTCCTTATGTCGTATAAGTTTGGAGTCTCTGTTGCTTACAACCAAAAGGGTCCAAAGCGACACAATTCTCTACCTTCCTCCAACTGCCAATGTTTCTATATTCCAATTCAGTTTTATTGAGTGAAAATAGTTTTTATGATTCTACCTGCTTAACAATTCACCATGTCCTCAGAGCTTTTACTCTTAAGGTGGTGCCATCAAGTGACAGACTTGACATCAATGCTGTAAAACACCGTGATTTCAACTTTTAAGCACTGAGTTTTAAGAGGTGGATACCTTTAATCATGAACCAAAGAAGTCCCTTCCACCACAAAAACATCTGAGACCTTCTTTGGTATCTGGATTTTCCCAAAGAAGAAATCAAGCAAGAAGAAAACATCAAACGAATTACTAAGCCATTGGATAGAACTTCTAGAATGAAATTCAGGGGTGGTGGATGTCCTCTGTCATGTGGGATTTGACACTAGAACAAGTGGTAATATGGTGGCATATGCAGGGGAGCAGGAAGAGAGGGGGAGGGACAGCCCTGGCAGACACCTCTGCAAACTCTGATTTGGTGTCATGGAGATTTTCTGACCAACCCTGGAGCTGAGCAGTGCATTCTATCTGAAGGTGCAGATCCAGCCCAGAGCAACCGTGACTCCCTATTGCAGGGAAAATAGGGATGCATGTTTTGGGGTAGCAGTTCAACACCTCCAGCAAGTACAGAGAATATAGAGGGGCACTTGGTCTAACGGTGGGGGAAGAAAACCAACCTAGGGCCAAAAATGTAGCTGGGAAGAGAGGTCTTTCTGCCTCACTAGTAAGAATAACTCTAGAAAATCCAAAGGAAACAGCCAAGCCTGTGTTTGGTGCATGGCAGAACTTGTGAAAGACACAAAAGGCAGTGAGTGGCTGAGAGCACACACCAACTCTACAGACGGGGGCAAGATGGCCCCTGAGAGAGAAAACCAACTGGAGCTACTCTCCACCACAGATATTCAAAGATCAACAAGGTTGTTTTCCATTTTAAGTACAACTTATTTGCTTTAAATACAAGTAAGCCTGAATCCAAACTGCAAGATGCCATGTATAAGTCCCAAGACTTCAGTTCCCTTTTTCCTTCTCATTCCCTTTCTACAGTCAGTGCAGCATGTAATCTCATAGTTGGGATTTGCATCACACACATATAATTGACACTGCAACACACTAATAATATTTTAGGAAGGAAAGTTTGAACACTGCTATGAAGGATTTTATAGTAAGTTACTCTAAGCACCACAATTTTGGTTACTGTAAATTCAACTCCGATGGGTTTGTAGGATTGAGCACTCCTTGTATATTATTTGTGCTTCATTCTCTTCTCCATTTCCTTAAGCATTTTCTAAAGTTACACTCTAGCTCTAGGAGGTACCACTGAAGTCATCTGTCCTAACCTTGTCGTTTGAAGACCAGGACACCAGGGCTCAAACAGATGACTTGATTTGCTCAGGGTCACACAGGTTGTTAATGGCAGAGCCAGAGCTAGACGCCAGGTCTCTGAAACACCAGGTCCACGGCTCCCAGAGCTCCTCTACAGAAGCCGGGCACCACGACAGGAGAGTTTACAAGAGGAAGTGAAGGGGACAAGCATACCAATTCAAACTGACCAGAGTGGATTTGAGCGAGCAGGTCAAAACTGTGACAAGATAAAAAACAAATAATGTTTCCTCAAGTGAAGATGACGGGGACTCATTTCTCAATCTCAAACAAGATGCTGAAAAGTTAAATAACTATAATTGCCTTTAAGGCTTTGACAGTACCTAACATTGGCATAACACCTTTCATCTCTAAGTTCTCAAAATACTGTAAATCTAGTATGATTTTTACATTACTAGTATGATTTCAGTTTTACAGGTGGGGAAACTGAGGTACTAGGTGGAATAAAAAACTTGCCCAAAGTTATACAGAGAAGCAAGAGTGGAAGGTAGCCTATGACCTACATGTGAACCATGGAATCATGGAGGCTTGAAATGTAAGAGTCCATATTAATTATCCAGTCCTACCCTCTGTGTGGAAACTGAGGTGCAGAAAGTTCTAATGATCTGCCTAAGGTCACAAAGCTAGTCGGTAAGTGATCAGCAATAAAACCCAGGCCCCCCGAATCCCAGCGCTGATCTCTGTTCCCTCGTTCACGTGGCCTGAGTATAGTCCCGCTCAGGCAGATGTGAAGTGAGCCCCAGAATGGACTTCCCAGTGAAGCCTTCCAGCTGCGAGGTTGTGCTTCTTTCCTCATTCCTTGCAAGGGATGATCAGCTCTAGAAGACAACCTGTCCTTCCTGGCTGTGAAGACCCTGAATGAGACCCAGAGTGCGAATAACCCAGCCAACGGCCCTCATTTCAACAGGTGCGTGGCATCTCCCAGACTCCTCAGCTGTATCCCTTGTCAGAGGGGTTGTCAGTCATCAGAAATGGCCTGGCAGCACTTGGTGGCTGACGACCGGACTTGTTAGCTGCATTAGATTGCTAATGGTGTCTTATTCAACTTGAAAAGACTTCGAATTCTTCCCCTTACAGAATACCCATAAGCAAAAAACACCCTTTTACTTTTCCTTTAAATATTCTTTTGGCAGCCACAAGAGATGGCAACTCTGCTACAGTTGAAAAATCTGCTCCACATCAAAGACACCCTTTCTTTTCACCAGGCTCACAGAGCTTTTTATTCCCAGCCCTCCTGAATATTCCAAACGCTACTAGTGTTTACATTTTTGTCCAGCCTACACGTCTTTTCCTGCTTAAGAACCATATGCCCTATCACTTTAGTCATGTGGCTAACACGCCCTGCTTCCTTCCTTTTCCTCCGGCTCTCCTGGCCTCTGACTCAGTTACACCCATCCTGGCTGGTGGTACAGTAGGGAATGTTTAAAACACATCAGCTCTTGCCAGTGCCCTCTGACACGGTTCTCTTGTTCAGGCCTGAAAATACTCCAGGCATTCAGTAGCCTGAGAACCACCAGTGTTCCCTTCATACCCGATATTTCAATAAATGTTCTCTGATGGTGACCATTCTAGAATCTGTTTCATCTGAAGTCTGCTTTCGCTGCTCTTGTTCTTAGTGAACAAGAGTCAGGAAGTAAGGGAGTGATGATTGGGTTTGGAAAGAAGGTAAAAACCTAAGAGGTTATAATCCATGTTTTGCCTCAAAGTAAAAATAGAAACCCTGGTCTACCCAATAACACTGAGTGGAAAAAAAAAAGCAACAGCCATATTTGGGGTAGAAAACCCATTAACAGTCTCCTTCTCTGACCCTACTAAAATGTAGGGGAGTGAATTTTCAAGAAAATTCTTCATTCTTTCAGAGGGAAAACCTTTAAAAGGTCAAGTCATGCCATCTTCTTAGGTTGTGGCTGCACTCATTAACTCAGTCATTCAACAAAATATTTTTGACTATCTACCGTGGCTGGGGAACCATGCTAAGTTCTGGAGATAGGGCAGTAAGTAAAACACATATGGTACCTGCCCCGTGGAGTTTATAACCTAGTAGGAGAGGATGCACTCTTTGCTCACCTCACCCACTAGGTCTAGTCACTCCGTGGACACTTTTGTAAATTAAATATCCATGGAGTACAGAGTATTATATAAGGATATGGACTGCTCTGTTGTTGAGACATTTAGTACAAGCCTTGCTAAATTTGAAAGCTGCAGAACTTCCTACCTTTGGGCCAACTGCCTGGCCAGCAGGGGCACCATTGTGCACTTGACCAGAAATAGCCACCGCCCTGTGCGTGCTCTCTAGGAATGAGATGGGCCAGAGGAGGCTTCTTAGCTGCTTATGAGCTACAGAGCACTCCATGTGGGTCCAGCACTTTGCGCTTTGTACATAATCTCATTGAATACTTACAATGACCCATTTCGTTTATGCTTTCTGGAGAAACTGAAATTCATGGAGGGAAAATTATTAGTTTAAAATCAAGAGCTAATCTGAGCTTAGGCCTGAGCTCAGATCTGTTGACTTCAAAGTCCTTTTCTCCCCCATGACACACTATCTCTCAAACCACAGAAATTAAGATCTACAATTCAATAACTTAAAACAAAAAATCTGCCAAACTCATCATTCGTGCAATAGAGGAGATGTATTTTTATAAAGAACCTATCTGATTTTTAGATCCCTAAGGCTAGGCCTTCTTCACTTCTCCTTTTCTTACCTGAGGGTTTCAACTACAGAAGGCCCTTTGGAAAAAAAGAAAATATATATATATATATATATATATATATATTTATATATGCCTACATCAGTTTCAAAAGATGTATTTCACATCTGGATCTACTATTCCATTTTTGCCCCAGTCTAGACCACAACAAAAACACCAACACAAAAACAGGAGTAAAAGGGAAATGCTATAGGAGCATTCCCATGGGAATTGTTATTTAGAAATCATGTCCCTGAGCTCCACTTGCTCTGCCTCTCTGATCCAATTTATCCCCAATTCTCAAGACAATGTAATAGTTTGTAATACCCTGAAGGGGAACCAAAAAACCAAAACTGTACTTCAAAGCACAGAAACTCCTTTACGAACTTAAAACAAATGATCAAGCAATTTAACATGAAAATGAGTCAAACTTATTTAAAAAACAAACATAATTGGAGGTCTACTGAATGAAGCAAAAGAAAAAATTAAGTTTTTTTTTTAAAGCAGATTGTTTTGGAAGGAAATCAGGCTTTTCTAAGAAACGCTTTGCCTGTTGAACGTGGTCAGGTGGTTGCAACACGGACTTGAACATATAGAATTCATGACCCCCTTCTCCAAACTGTGAATGTTAGGATGGACTCTAAGCTTCTAGAAAAGTTGTTTATTAACTGTGTTGTTGTTTGGCTATCTATAACGTCAGTATGACTATAACAATATGATTTTTAAGCAATTGATTCTCTTAAGATTATAGAATTTATAGCACACATGGAATTATCCTGCCATGATATGATCTGGCTGGTGGAAGGGCACTGTGTGGTGACGACAGTGACCAGGAGACACCAATGAAAAGGAGGTGTGTGTTTCCATCGGTGTCCATGGAACTCATATAAAATGGGTCACTAATGGGCAGGTAACCCAAACAAGCATGATGACATGGTCAATTTTTGGAAGGAGCTAAGGAGACAGGTGTGGGAAAGAGCTGTGTATTGCATAGAGTCTGAGCTATGAGCTGAACTGCAGCAGAAATACAAAGCCTGTGTTGGAAAGATGAGCTGGCTATAAAAAGGGAGCAATGAAGAGGTGGTAGAGACCAAGATTAAGAAAAGGAGTGGTTGATACGAGGTTTGGGAAAGGATTCTTTTCTCCGTACTAATAGCTTTGCATCATCATTATTATTATTATTATTATTATTTTTTTTTTTTTTGTGGTACGCAGGCCTCTCACTGTTGTGGCCTCTCCTGTTGTGGAGCACAGGCTCCGGACGCGCAGGCTCAGCGGCCATGGCTCACGGGACCAGCCGCTCCACGGCATGTGGGATCTTCCCGGACCGGGGCACGAACCCGTGTCCCCTGCATCGGCAGGCAGACTCTCAACCACTGCACCACCAGGGAAGCCCTGCATTATTATTGATTTATAAGTATCCACTAGACTTAACTAGAGTCAGTCCTGAGCATGAGTATGACATATTCCTTTTTAAGCTAAGGGTCTCACGCTCAGGGCTTGTTAATCTAATAGCAGTGACAGAGTCTCCTGTAGGAGACACAACCCAGAGCACCTCCCTGCACGGGAAGGAGCAGGAGAGCAGCCCGCATCGGGCATATTTCATGGAAATACTGAGAACCCCGTGAAGTGTAGACAGACAGACCCACCAGGAGCTGGGGAAAGACATCCTAGCTAGAGTAGGAATAAATACGCACCAATTAAGCAAAGTTACTATCCCAATTAAGCAACTATCATGGCCATTAAGAAACTCAAATGAATTTGCTCTGCGATGTTCTGTGAGTTTGCTTGGTGATGGCCTGATGAAGAGCATTTACTGATTCAGGGCACTGCAGTGATTATGAATAACCCTCAGCTCTTACATACTTCTCTGAGTGCTCTGGGAATTACTGTTTGCATGGATCCTTGAATGAATGAAGATGATTCTGGAAGTGAAAAGGACATCACAGTCAAAGGGAAACATTCGAATGGCCGGAACAGGTCTTGTTGAAACTACTGATGCAGCTGCCTAAGCTTTTCTTGGAGTTCTCGGCCATTCCCTCTCTCTGGCTGTCTCACATCTTGTGATCTAAACAGCTCCCAGGGGTTCTTTGGTCAAGCAGCCTGGCCCTGCTTCCTCCTTTTGCTTGGCTGGTAACTCTCACATAGACTTCAATGGCAAAAAGCTGTCAACACTTCATAAAAGGATCAAACACCTTAAGATGTTGTATACAAGTCCCAGTGATGTTTTCAAATACACTTCCTTTCCTAGTTCCTCACAGATAACCTTTTGGCATGCAGTGAAGTAATTTGGAAGGCGGAGAGAAAGTCCCGATTTGGGGAGAAATTTTTCCACCCATTAGCTCTCATCATACATAGTTTGGTTGGAGAGACATCTCATCAATGGAACCCTGTAATATTCCTGTTAGAAACCTTCTTCTTCCTAGGGAACAGAGGTCAAGGGAAGGTCTTTCAAAGGAGGCCAACTGTAAAGGCTTGGGCTTGCTTTCATGTCTGCCATCACAGTTCTTAACCATTTCTCCCCAAAGAGAAGCAAAAGAAAATACAGCTTTCCATCATGGCTATTCTTTTCATGTCAGCCTATTTCCTAACAAGAAGAGTTTCAAAATGCAGTAAAGATTGCAGAGTTTCTTCCTAAACTTCCAACTCCAAGGCTAAATATTGGTCGAGTTTTTAAAGGGACTTAGAAAATAAGGAGTAAGAAGAATATTTTGCCGGCATCCTACCCACAGCTAGTGGGGCTGTCTTGCTCTCTGAGGCGGGAAGCAGAGAATGGATGAGTCGGCAAGGGAATGGTGAGACTGACCCCGTCTTCAGAGAATCACAGTCTCTGGTCAGACTATGAGAAACTTTTTCTAAGGCCTCTTTTGAGACCTTGAAGCTTTTCTCCATTGGGGTTCCTCCCATGAACCACAGAACAGAAAATGGTTTGAGGGACTATATGCTCAGTTCTCTCAAGGATGGCAGAGAGCTAGTGTCATTCTGGAAGGTGCAGAGAAGAGAAGTTAGTTCAGTATATGCAACAGGTACCTTTCAGCAATTAGGGCTTAATTCCATCTCGGAACGGGTTGACAGAGGTTGTTAGAGAAGCACCACACCTAAAGGCCTGGAGTCAGAAGAGTTAGATAAAAATGGCCTTTTCAAGAAGCAGAGATGATTAAAGTGCTTTAAAAATAAATGCACAGGGCTTCCCTGGTGGCGCAGTGGTTGAGAATCCTCCTGCCGATGCAGGGGACATGGGTTCATGCCCCGGTCCGGGAGGATTCCACATGCGGCGGGGCAGCTGGGCCCGTGAGCCATGGCCGCTGAGCCTGCGCATCCGGAGCCTGTGCTCCGCAACGGGAGAGGCCACAGCAGTGAGAGTTCCGCGTACCGCAAAAAAAAAAAAAAAATAATAATAATAATAAAAATAAGTGCACATACTTGAAATTTAACTTTCACATAGTCACAAAATTTAGGGAAATTTTTTTCAGATGAATCCAAGAAAAACTCCAAGTCTTTTCAAGCTTTGGCAGGGGGCGGTCACAACAAAAGGAAAGAAAATCACTCCACTCTGGATTTAAGTGACAAAAACGAGCACATTTCCCAAGGTATTAACTCTGTGGCATTTCAGTAATTTCTCCTTCTTTCCAACAGCAAACATTTTGTGGGGCACTATCTGGGTGATGGCATTAATGACCTAATGAATGTCTTAGCCATAAGCTAGACACTGTGCCAAGGTGCACACAGTCAGCGCAGGAAGGAGGACAGACACACAAGGTGGCCTTGGGAGTGAGAGGCAGAGACGGGTGCGAGAGATATTGAGGAAATAGAATCCTTATGAGTTGGTAATCAGCTGTATTTGTAGATTGAACAAAGGGGCTAATTTGGGTGGTTGGCTTTTCCAGGCCTTAAATGGGAAATACATGAGGTAGAATTGAGTTGCGGTTGTGATTGTTGTGGCCATGATTGTCATGTGGGTGGGGGTGAGAAGATGATGACGAGCTTAGTGTTGGAAGAATTTGAGGTTTGACTAAGGTGTCCAAGTGAGGTATAGTGAACAGCTGGACACAGGGCTGGGTTTCAGGAGAGGGATCTCATCTGGAGATGCAGATCTGAGAGTTACTAGAAGTGGGGGAATATGTTTAGCTCATTCATGGAGGATGTGTTCACTGAGGAAAGGTCTTCATTTTTGTTAATTTGAGAAGCAAAGCTATATTTTTGGTAGCAGCGTTTGTCCTGGACATGCAAAAGATGATATAAATTAGAGGAATTCTTGGCCTTGACTCTGACCCAATGAAACTTTTGCAGGCTTGCTGCTTTAGGAACCAAATCCAACAGCTTTGACACTTTTCTTGGACACAACTCATTTTTCTCCCTTCAAATACTGTAATTCTCTAGTTTTCCCCAAGCACTTGACTTCCCTGAGAGAGACCAAAAAACCGTCTGTGTTTCAATATGTTCTCTTTGCAAATCCACTTGATTATGCTGCCCATTGTAGGAGGAGATTAAATAGGAAGATCAGCTAATAGATTTTAATATAAATTAACATCCAAATAGCCAAAATTTTGTCAGAGTTCTAACAGTTAAAAAATATCTGCATCAATTCTTTCTTTTTTAATTAATTAATTTATTTATTTATTTTTGGCTGTGTTGGGTCTTCGTTGCTGCACGCAGTCTTTCTCTAGTTGCGGCGAGTGGGGGCTACTCTTCATTGTGGTGTGCAAGCTTCTCACTGCAGTAGCTTCTCTTGTTGCGGAGCACAGGCTCTAGGTGCGTGGGCTTCAGTAGTTGTGGCATGCAGGCTCAGTAGTTGTGGCTTGCAGGCTCTAGAGGGCAGGCTCAGTAGTTGTGGCGCATGGGCTTAGTTGCTCCATGGCATGTGGGATCTTCCCGGACCAGGGCTCAAACCCGTGTTCCCTGCACTGGCAGGTGGATTCTTAACCACTGCGTGACCAGGGAAGTCCCTGCATCAATTCTTATGACAAAACAGACAACTACGATGTCATGAAATTTTAAACCATTACACAAAAAGCATGCACAACAAATACTGAAGTACTGCATTTACTGAAAACAATGAAGAAAATAATGTAATGTGAAAAGCAAAATTTAGCACAGAGGAAAAATGAGAGGTCATAATATAGTTACTTTCACCTAAGTAAATTAATGAAGAAATTATTAGTGATAAGATTCAAAATTCTATGTAATAATTTATTGATACAGAAAAATCAATGTGTGATACAGAATAAAATAGCAGTTATTTCTGAATGAGGCAAAACAGTTAACTCCAATATCTTTATAAACTTACTACACCTCAGAAAGTGCTCCTAACTACGGAGCTGGAACCCAGTATTGTGCTGCCCAGGACAGAAGAAAGGAAGCAGAAGTTATACATACAGTTTGGTGGTTAAGAAGTTGGGCTCTGGAGTCAGACTGGCTGGATTCAGATCCCTGCCCCACAGCATGATCTTGAGAAAATTACTTAACTTCTCCAAGTCTCCATTTTCTCATCTGTAAAACAGGGATAACATTAGAACTTTTGGTGAGGGTCAGTATAAGAAACAAATGAGATGACAGGGAGTCTGGGATGTAGTAAATGTTCAATAAATATCATGAGTCCGTGAAGATGATGTTGACTGAGAAGGATTTTGTTGTTGTTGTTGTTTTGGCTTTTTTTTAAATTAATCTTTATTGGAGTAGAGTTGATTTACAATGTCGTGTTAGTTTCTGGTGTACAACAAAGTGAATCAGTTATACATATACATACATCCACTCTTTTTTAGATTCTTTTCCCATATAGGTCATTACAGAGTATTGAGTAGAGTTCCCTGTGCTATACAATAGGTCCTTATTAGTTATCTATTGGGTTGGCCAAAAGGTTCCTTCGGTTTTTAAGTGAAAGTGAAAGACACATTTTTCATTTTCACCAAGAACTTTATTGAACAACGTATTCACCCTTTTGTTCCACTACTTTCTGCCATTTTTCAGGCAACTTCATAATTCCATCTTCCCAAAACTTTTTATCTTTTTGAGCAAAGAACGGTTCCATGTGCCTTTTACAGTCATCCAGGGAATTGAATTTTTTCCATTAAGAAAATTTTGTAAAGGCCGAAATGAATGGAAATTTGAAGGTGTAATGTCTGGTGAATACGGCGGATGAATCAGAACTTCCCAGCCAAGCTGTAACAGTATTTGCCTGGTCATCAAAGGAACATGCAGTCTTGTGTCATCCTGACGGGAGATTATGCATTTTCTGTTGACTAATTCCGGACACTTTTCATGGAGTGCTTCTTTCAGCTGGTCTAACTGGGAGCAGTACTTTTTGGAATTAATCGTTTGGTTTTCTGGGAGGAGCTCATAATAGAGGACTCCCTTCTAATCCCACCAAACACACAACATCACCTTCCTTGGATGAAGACCGGCCTTTGGCATGGTTGGTGGTGGTTCATTTCGCTTGCCCCACGATGTCTTCTGTTCCCCCTTATTGTACAGTATCCATTTTTCATCGCCCGTCACAATTTGTGTTTGCTTTTTCATTTTTTTGCTTAACAGATATTGATTTTATTTCTTGTTAATCCCCATGCTTCTCAGGCATGAGTCAGTAGTCTTTAAATCGTTATTACCAAGTACTTAAGACATTCTTATTAGCAACGTGTCGAGACATCGAACGAACGAGAAAGTCTTCAAACATCATAGTTCCAGCTAATCCAGATCCTTCCCGAGTACCGAGAAGAGATCATTTCTCTCTCCAAGGCAGTCGAGAGGAGATTCTTGGAAAACCATGACAGCACGCTCATCCTCAACAAGCTGCCGCCTTTCTTGGTGGTGGCAAAATTTGTTTTAAAAACGGCACGTTTTCACTACATTTAAGTAGAGAGTTGCACGCGGAAATACAGTCAAGAAGGTTTTCTTCTGCTTAACTTATGTGGAACCCAAACATCAAAGTGATTGACATAACCAGGCTGTGGCAGATAATTTTCAGCACTTGATTTGGATACTATGAGTATGTCGCCTCTCTCCCGCGTGGTATAAGGTCGATTGTTCTCAGTTAACATCTCGACTTGATCGCTATCAACTTCAACTGGTCAACCTGAACATGGAGCATCGTCCAGAGAGAAATCTCCGGCATGAAACTTTGGAAACCACTTTTGACACGTTCGATCAGTCACAGCACCTTCTCCATATACTGCACAAATCTTTTTTTGTGTTTCGGTTGCAGTTTTACCTTTCTTGAAATAATAAACTATAATATGCCAAAAATGTTGCTTTTTTCTTCTATCTTCAATATTAAAATTGTTACACAAAAATTCACCAATTTTGATGTTTTTTTGTAAATGCATACTGATATGACAGCTGTCACAATACAATTCAACAAAATTGTTTTGAATTAAGTTAAAGACAACTAAGTGCTACTAAAGCCATCATTCGAAAAAACCCAAATGAACGTTTTGGACAACCCAATATTTTTTATATAGTAGTGTGTATATGTCACTCTCAATCTCCCAGTTTATCTCTCCTCCACTTCCCCCCTTGGTAACCATAAGTTTGTTTTCTACATCTATGACTCTACTTCTGTTTTGTAAATAAGTTCATTTGTACTTTTTTTTTTTACATCTTTATTGGAGTATAATTGCTTTACAATGGTGTGTTAGTTTTTACTTTATAACAAAATGAATCGGCTACACATATACATATGGCATGTACATATATACACTACCAAATGTAAAACCGATAGCTAGTGGGAAGCAGCCGCATAGCACAGGGAGATCAGCTCGGTGCTTTGTGACCACCTAGAGGGGTGGGATAGGGAGGGTGGGAGGGAGGGAGGCTTAAGAGGGAAGAGATATGGGGATATATGTACTATTTTTTTAGATTGCACATATAAGCGATATCATTTGATGTTTGTCTTTCTCTGACCTACTTCACTCAGTATGACAATCTCTAGGTCCATCCATGTTGCTGCAAATGGCATTATTTCATTCTTTTTTTATGGCTGAGTAATATTCCATTATATATGTGTACCACATCTTCTTTATCCATTCATCTGTCGATGGCCATTTAGGTTGATTCCACATCCTGGCTATTGTAAATAGTGCTGCAATAAACATTGGGGTGCATGTGTCTTTTTGAATTATGGTTTTCTCTGGATATATGCCCAGGAGTGGGATTGCTAGATCATATGGTAGCTCTATTTTTAGTTTTGTAAGGAACCTCCATACTGTTCTCCATAGTGGCTGTGCCAATTTACATTCCCACCAACAGTGTAGGAGGGTTCCCTTTGACTGAGAAGGATTTTGAATTGAAATGGGACTCAAAACAACACCTTATTAAAACAGGATGTTAAGGAGCATTACTAAATACACTATTTTTTACAATATGATACAGATGGAGAGTCAGAGCTGCTGCCTATGGCTGAACAGTCTGTGCACTGCACAACTCCCGGGGATCTGTTTGCAGAGAGGGTAACACGCACAGATCCCGGATTTATGCTGGCTGTAGCCAGAAGTTAACCCACAGGGATGAGGACTTCCCTTTTCTTCTCTCCTTAAATTAAAAAAGAAGTTGCCTTTTCCCCCTTTTCTGTATCTCAGAACTCCTAAGCCTGTACGCAGATCTTCACTTCTGCTACCTTACCTAAACTGCAGATCCCAAATAAATGTCTCCAGGGGCCAGACAGTTGAGCCTTGCGATAGTTAAAACAGAGAAGAGGACTCACCTAAAGGTACTGACATCCGAATGATTTTGAAACACTGCACAGCCCCAGTAGAACATCAGGGTGGCTCAAGCACTCTAACCAGCTGTGTGGCCTTGCTCGAGTCACTTCATCTCAGTTTTCTTAATGTAGCAAAATGAAAGATGCGGCCATTCTTTCACTGTGACTAAAGAATGATGATCACAGAGACTCAGGGATTCAGCTCCTGTTCAGGCTTCTCAGACTATCCCCAGAAATCACTGTCGTCTGAGTTAGACTAAAGATGCTGATCTGAGAAAGAAGAGCCTCTGTTCTCCCAGGAGTAGCCCATTTCCCTCTCCCCACTGCTCTGTTTCATGGTCTCCTATTTATTTGAGTATAGATTTAAAAATGATATAAGTAATATCTGTTTGTTATAAAATACAGCATTTGAGAAATACAGAAATCCAGAAAGGAGAAAAAGTCATGTCTCTCAGTGTACACATGTACATACTTGGCTTTCCTCTGGTACACACTCACATATAAGTTATATAAAATTGGGATCAATCTGTACGTGTTCTTTTGTAATATACCCTATGTGGTTAATATTGTTCTTCAATACATTTTTAAATTTAAATAAATGTTTCACTGTAGAATCGTTCACAGAAAAGTTGCAAAGATAGTACAGAGAATTTCCATATACTCTTAACCCATTTCCTCTGTTGCTACCATCTTACATTACAGTGGTACTTTTGTCACAACTAGTCAAACAACATTGATACATTATTATTAACAAAACTCCACACTTTATTCACATTTCATTAATTTTTCCCTAATGTCCTTTTTCTGGTCTGGGACTCCCTTCAGAATACCACATTACATTTAGTTGTCATGTCTCTTGTTCTCCTTCCTCTTGGCTATGACAGTTCAGACTTTTCTTGTTTCCTTTTCACGGACTTGACATCAAAGGAATAGTGGTCAGGTATTTTGTAGGATGCCCTGGAACTTTGATTTGTCTGATTTTTTTTTCTCATGGTTAGGTTAGGATTGTGGGTCTGGGGGAAGCAGACCATGGAGGTGAAGTCCCATTTTCATCATATGATGTCAGGAGTACCTGCTTCAACAGGGCTTATCACTGGTACCGGTAAATTTGATCACCTGGTTGAAGTAGTGTCTGCCAGGTTTCTTCACTGTAAAGTTACTATTTCCCTCTTTTCTTACTCTTCTCTTTGGAAGCAAGTCACTAAGCACAGCTCACTCAAGGGGTATGGAGTCAAGCTCCACCACCTTGAAGTAGGAGAATCTACACAAATTATTGGGAATTATTCTGTATAGGAGATTTGTCTCTTCTTCATTTATTTGCTTGTTCAGTCATTTACTTATATCAGAATGGACTCAAGGCTATTTATTTTAAACTTTGAGTTATAATCCAACATGACATTATTTATTTTATTGCTCAGATTTTTGCAGTCCTGGCTATTGAGTACTCTTTCAGATTGGCTCCTATGTTTCTTTGACACGCCTACATCCTTTGGGTTTTTTGAGCACTTTTTTACCTCCTGGCACTGAAAAAATGTTCCAGGCTCATTTTGTGTATTTTCTGTCCCAGCCTTAGAATCAGCCATTTCCCCTGGGAGCCCTGATTTCTTTTTTGGGGGGAGAATCGTATTAGAAACCAAGATTTTCCAGGTGGGCTCAGTGTAATCCCAAAGGTCCTTCTAAGAGGGACACAGGAGGAGTTCTGTGGAGGAGAGGCAGTGTGATGATGGAAGCAGAGGCTGCAGAGACACACTCTGAAGTTGGAGGAAGGGGCCACGAGCCAAGGAACACAGGCAGCCACCAGAAGAAGAAAAAGGCAAAGACACGGCATCTCCCCTCAGAGCCTCTAGAAGGAACCAGGCTTCTGAGACCTTGACTTTAGCCCAGTGAGACTGATTCCAGACATCTGACCTCCAGAAGTGTGAGAGGATAAATTTGTGTTGTTTTAAGTCACTTAAAAAAAAAGAGGAAGAACCTATTGCTGCTGAAAAAGCAGAACCAAGAGGGAGTTTCAGGGAGAATGCACTGCTCATGATGTCAGATTTATGGCCGCTCAGCCTGAGATCAGAGATTAGTCTGAAGGTGCCCGTGCCTGTTTGATAGTTCCCTGGTGAAGAATGGATCACTCAGATTGTTGCTGAAGATAGGTCTGCAGCTGCCACGCTCCAGAGTGGCAGAAATAAGGTGGGTGGAAAATAAATCTCAGTTTAGGAGTGTTATTAGTTCTGGCTTCTATAACGAAATACTATAGGCTGAATGGCTTAAACAACATTCTCACGTTTTTGGAGGCTGGGAAATCTAAGATCAAGGTGCCAGCCAATTTGATTACTGGTGAGAACCCTTTTCCTGGCTGGCAGATGGTCATCTTCTCTCTGTATCTTCACACAGTAGAGAGAGGGAGCTCTGGTCTCTTCTTCCTATAAGGACACTAATCTCATCATGGGGGTCCCACCCTTATGACCTTATCTAAACCTAATTACCTCTCAAAGTTCCCACATCCAAATACCATCACACTGGAGGTTGGGGCTTTAATATATGAATTCGCGGGGCGGGGGGGGGGGAACACATTCAGTCCATAACAAGTTTATAATAATAACAACAGTAATAATAGCATTTAAGGACTAAGCTTAAGAAGAGATTTAGAGTAGACTCCACTCCATGAGAATAGTAAAATGAAGAGAATGAAATTACATTTAATGTTTATTGAACATTTACTCTGCCAAATGCTTTTAGCTGCACTTTACCAATTAATTCTCACAAAAAAGTTATATAAGGTAGACACTTTCCCGATTTTAAAGATGAAGAAATGGAGATGCAGAGAGGTTAACCAATTTGCCCAAAGTTGCAGAGCTAGGAAATGGTCTGAACTTCCACAAAACCATCATGAGGAAGGCCAGTGGAATCCTAGTGTTTTCAAGGTGAAAGAGACCTTCCATGTCCTTATCTTTTTGTTTTTTTGTTTTGTTTTGTTTTTTTGCGGTACGCGGGCCTCTCACTGTTGGGGCCTCTCCCGTTGCCGGAGCACAGGCTCAGCGGACATGGCTCACGGGCGCAGTCGCTCCGCGGCATGTGGGATCTTCCTGGACCGGGTCACAAACCCGTGTCCCCTGCATCGGCAGGCGGACTCTCAACCACTGCGCCACCAGGGAAGCCCTATCTTTTTGTTTTTTATAAATTTATTTATTCATTTTTGGCTGTGTCGGGTCTTCATTGCTGCGCATGGGCTTTCTCTACTTGTGGCGAGTTTGGGGTCCACTCTTCATTGTGGTGAGCGGGCTTCACATTGTGGTGGCTTCTCTTGTTGCGGAGCATGGACTCTAGGCACATGCGCTTCAGTGGTTGTGGCATGCGGGCTCAGTAGTTGTGGCTCACGGGCTCTAGAGCACAGGCTCTGTAGTTGTGGCACACGGGTTTAGTTGCTCTGTGGCATGTGGGATCTTCCCGGACCAGGGCTTGAACCCGTGTTCCCTGCATTGGCAGGCAGATTCTTAACCACTGTGCGACCATGGGGACAAGTCCCCATGTCCTTATTTTGAGAATAAGGAAACGAAAACCCAGCTCCCGACATCACTCAGTCATTCAGCTATTTATTGCAGAAACAGAACCAAAATTCAGATTTGTTTATTTCTAGTCCAGTGCAGCCTCTACAATTCTACGGATGCTATTGGATGAGACTGAACAGCCAGACCTCAGCAGAGAGTGAGGTTCACTTTCTGATGATTCCTATCCGCAGTATAATTGCCTACACCCTAAAGGCAGACCTGCAGCAAACAGCATATAAATGTGTTCAAGCCAGTCCTCTTCCTGAGATGAACCCCAGAAGACTCCCTGGCAGCCCATCTCAATCTGATCCTACCTTTCATGTATCTCCCTTCCCTGAGATCTTCTCCCATGGCCTCTACCCCCATCATGTCCTCTGAGCAGGAGGTTCAAGGAAAGGAGGAGGGTGTCAGGGGGGAGTAAGGTGAAGCAGGGAAATAAGACAGAAAATATCCCACCAAGGGAGAATGGCTGTGACCATCGCCAAAACAAAGGAAGCTAAAAACATGTTCTGAGCATGGATGACAACGCAGACGTTAGTAGGCCTTCTTACGAGGCCACTGAAAGGATTGCATTTGTTTGGGTGTTTATAGTCTGGCATCTTACTTTCCAAAAATGATCCTTATTACTATAGTCACACATTGTATTCAATCCCTTATAATGTCAAATAAAAGGGAAATAATAACACCTTGTGTTTATATATTGCTTTACAACTTACTAAGCACTTTTACAACCATGATCTCTTTTAATCCTTACAGTAATGTTGTGAAGTAGCCAAAGAAGGTTGTTATTAATCCCCATTTTACAGATGAGGAAACTGAGGTTCAGAGAGAGTAAATGAATGTACTCCAGATCTCCTAGCTAGGAAGGAGGCGCCAAGACTGGAATCCACAGCTGGGGACAGAGTAGTGCTCTCAGAAGGACATTGAAGCCTTAAGCATGGCCAAGAGTAGAATTTTTTTTCTACTTCACGGATTCAGGATTCAAATCAAGCCTCAAGTTTGGGTACTGAAAGAGACTTTGAAGGCGCACTGATATGGTGCAAACAACATGCGGAGGGATCAGGAGGTGACAATTCTCTACAAATGGGGAATGGAATGTGCAGCTTTAAGACAGAAGTAATTGTACAGCAGTATTGCTATAAAAGGGAAGGAGTGAGTGTTAATGAAATGAAGTCCAAGAAAGCTTTAGAAAGGTCACAGAGAGCCATATAACTTGAACTTGGCTCTTCCCTACTCAGGAAAAAATTTAAAAAGGAAAAAAGGAAAGAAAAATGGAAATGATGAAAAAATAGCAAAACAGAAAGACATTTCTGGAACTCTTTCTGCCAAAAATAACCAAGTATTTCTAATCTTCCCACAGGACACACACATATAATTTCAGAAGAACTAAGCACACACATACTTTTGGCTAAGCTACTGGTGAATATTTACATAATTTTGGAGCATAGGAAGTTTTCTAAGCATAATAAGACAAAAATCATTAGGAAAAGATTTATAGATATGATTATACAGAATTCAAACACTTCTTTCTTAAGTCAAAATAAAATGAAATGCCATAAACAAAGTTACAAGTGAAAAGGACAAATTGAAAAAATATTTGGAAAATATGTTAATGTCTTCATTTAAAAAATCTCTAACAAATTAGTGATAATAATAATAACAATAATAAAATGAATTCCTCATTTGAGAAATATGGACTTGGAACCTGAACAGGAAATTCAAATCAGAAAAAAATATATATATAGCCAGGAAGCATATAACAATACGTTCTACCCTTATTTGTAGTTATATTAATCCATATTAAAATAAATGTATCTTACTGATGTGGAAAATGTTATAAGTGTATAAAAGAGGTTGCTAAACCTTATGTTCAGTATTGTTCTTTTTTTAAAAACAAACATCTAAGTTCTGGAAGTACAGTGGTACTGAGACATTAACAGTGGTTACCTCTAGGCAGAAGAACTATGGATACTTTAAATGTACAGCATCTTTTCTTTCTTATTATTTAATTTTTAAAGTAATGAACATAAATGAATTTTCTAATAGAGAAACCAAATTGGCCATTACACCTGTAAGCAGGGATATAACTTCTCATTGCACCATTGTTTCTATTTAAAAATCACATTTAACTTACAGCATTTGGATTTTCAACCCCCATTGCAGGAACACAACTTGCCATGAAATGGGAAGACTTTGTACCCTCCATTTAAATAAATAATTTGAGTTGGCTTGTTCCCCACCTGGTGTTCCTGCCCTTCAGGGTAATTTGCATAGTTACCTCCTTTACCCTACTAGGAAAAGAGGTACCTCGATTGCTATATAAACAAACAGCATAATCATAAATGGTATCTTCTGGAATTTGGGATGTTGCCTATTTTTCTTTCAGAGCAAAGTTAGATTGACATATATTTTGTATATGCTACATTAGAAACTTAGAACTTCTGAAGAAATCACTCATAGGGTCAGAGATAGACTCTAATGCAACAGATTTCTTCCCCGTTTAGCCCTTCTTTCTTTAGTAATCTTGCCCCAGGTGTCCCCACATGCTCAGCCCCATTAACAAGCACTACCAGCTATCCACACTGTTGTTTAACCAGATACAGATAAAGACAACAAGAAAACACTCCCACCATCAGCTAAGGATGCTACTGGAACCGAGATCAAAGGCAGTTTCACAAAACTTTATTTTCTGTCTCAAATATTCCGGAAAGTGAGATCACACTCATTGGAGAAGAGGGCTAATCTAACGTATTTTAGGAGACTTTGAAAGTCTGAGACTGTTCTTTGCTCTTCGTGGCCCCTAGTGGAAGGCAGCTTGGCAGAGACACTTCATCTTAGTATGCCTCAAGGTAGCAGATAGACTTTACATACCCAACCTGTTACGTTTCTTGTACCATGAGAGTAAAGAAAAAATTCTCCGTAAGAAGGCAATCGTTATGTGGTACATCAAGAGCACATGGTTGAAGCAGGAATGGCTCTGCTTCCACTGAGTCTTGTACATAATACACAACTTTGGGTCCTGGGGCCACCAAGCACTTCCCTTCTCACAACCAGATCCCCTGACCACCATCACCCTATACATGCGAAGGACCCTTTGCTAGGTGAAAGTGTTTTCTTTTGTTCTCCACCTCCAGATATCCCACTGAGGCCATGTGTGCACACACGCATGTGCATGTAGGGTGCTGTGAGGGTCTCATTTGGAACCGGGTTGAAATGTTCTCTTGAATCGGGAGAACCTGGCTGGTAGCAGTGGAAGACATTTCACAATAATAATGATGATGCCACCTCATACTTTTCATCTTCAAGGCACTTTACAAACGGTAATTAATTCCCATAATACTCATGAGGCAAGTAAGTAAACACCATTATCCCCATTTTATGGATTGAGAAACTGAAGGGAAGTAACCAAGCAAATGGACCCAGGCCCAGAGGAGACTGTGTCAGAGCAGGGATGAGAGGGCAGGAGCTCCTGGTATCTGCCTGTCGCCTCCAGCTCACACCACCCGGGCCCACGTCGGGGAAAAGCGGCCGTGGAGCTGAAGGCGGCCGGAGGCTGAGGAGGGCAGACTCTCCCAGCAGGCTGAGCTCTGGCCTCACTGCCTGGGGAGATGAATGCCGCTATTCATCATGTGGGCAGTTTGTGGGCATTCACTTCAAGATCCTTGCAAAATAACAACAACAAAAACCCTATTGAGGCCCCTTTCTCCTCGGACCACGTATTTCCTGAGTTTTTCCTTGAAATCAGGGGATGCATGGTACATACACGCCCTCAGGAAGCAGGATTATTCAGCCCACCCTACAATTCTTGGGAGGCTGCATTCAGAAATGTGACCACAGACCAGGCCGCGCTGCAGGAACCTTCTCCTACGGAGTTTCTGGCCGAGCTCCTTCACAAGACATTTAAGAGCCATCTGGCTGGCTTCACCCTGGACCACATATCTGGCTGCCTCCTCTCCATGGGCCCCCAAATCCCTGTGTTCTAGATGGACACATCTCAAGTAGCTGTCAATTAGACCAAAACCTCATCTTGATGCTGACAGAGGTGGGCCAGGGGAAAACATTACTTGAAATGAAATGAAAATGGCTTATTAAGGAGGCACCTAGTCTCGGGCTTCCCTGGTGGTGCAGTGGTTAAGAATCTGCCTGCCAATGTAGGGGACGTGGGTTCGGGCCCTGGTCCGGGAAGATCCCACATGCCATGGAGCAACTAAGCCTGCAAGCCACAACTACTGAGCCCCTGCACCACAACTTCTGAGCCCACGAGCCACCGCTACTGAGCCCACGTGCCACAACTACTGAAGCCCGGGCACCCGATGAAGAGCGGCCCCCGCTCGATGCAACTAAAGAAAACCCTCGTGCAGCACCGAAGACCGAATGCAACCTAAAGAATTAAATTTATTAAAAAAAAAAAAAGCTGGTGGCGCAGTGGTTGAGAGTCAGCCTGCCGATGCAGGGGACACGGGTTCGTCCCCGGTCCAGGAGGATCCCACATGCTGCGGAGCGGCTGGGCCCGTGCGCCACGGCCGCTGAGCCTGCGCGTCTGGAGCCTGTGCTCCGCATCGGGAGAGGCCACAACAGTGAGAGGCCTGCGTACCGGAAAAAAAAAAAAAAAAAAAAGGAGGCACCTGGTCTCAAGGAAGTGCAAGTTGCTGACTGAACTACCACACCACTCCCACCCCGAATTTTACCCTGACCTCCCTGCTAGCTGGCAGGTAGCCCTCCCTCACGGCCCCAGGATGTATCCAGCGCTGCTCTGCAGTTCTTCTCCCTCCCGGAAAAATGCTGCTACCTATTCCCTCTGCTGCACTTCATCTCCCACCGCTTCAGATTTCCTTTAACAGCCTAAAGGTTGCCATGACCACCCACTTCACATGTGTGGCACATCTAGAAGCTGCTGCTTTAAGTATTAGCTAGATGGTGGTGGTGTGTGACTTGGCCCCTAGTGAAAGCTAATCGCCTTTGAAGTGCTGAACCAAAGATAACAGTTATCCCATTCAGCTCCATTCTCCCACCTGGCAGCATGCACCCTACAGAGCTGTAGAGAAACGGGAACTTTCCTTCTGCTGCCCTCCCTGGTTCTGTGGGGAGACCAGGCCCAGGGAAGTTGGGAGGGTCTCTAGGAGAAGTCTCGGTCCAGAGAACACAGTAACGGCGCCCAGGAAGGCAGGGGCGCGGATGCACGGCAGCCCGGCGGACCCTGCGGAGAGAGGCCTGTGGTCCCTCCCGTGGCATCTCACTGGCTGACCAGGGGTGGCAGTGTGTTTGTCCCACCCACCACATCTGCGTCCCACCTGCTGCTGAAACAGGTGGATTTAGCAGGGCACAGGTTTCTACAGTTTATACACGGCCGTCCAACGACAGTGAAGTACCCCCAGGCTGCAGACCTGTGGGGGAAGAAGGCCCCCAAGGTGAATGAGGCCCATGTCGGGAACATGGAGATGACATGGATCGGACAAGACGACACCGTGATCAAGACTGGCCTTCCTGTTCCACATAATTGCAAAAATTGAACAATCCTAAAAAACTGCCCCCAAGGCCTGAGCAGCATGGTTACAACAACGCCTTGGTCCTTTGGTTCCCCGGGCGGGCAAAATCCCCCCCATCTGACTGAAGAGCAAATTCAGCCCACAGGAGGGATTGCTCTCTGTCTGCCCTGAACGGACACCACGTCCCCTCTCCCTCCGCGACCCCAGCAGCCCCACGGCTGGGCATGCTCCAGGCTTGGGCATCACCCAGGCCTGCGCCCTCTGCGACACATGCCAGGTAAGGGCTGGTGAGGACGGCAGAGCTGCTGACCACGAGAGCGGGGGCCCGGCTCGCCGCCAGAGCGCCGGCTGCGCAGCGACAGGAGCGTCACCCCTCGGATTCTGAAGTTCATAGGTGGATCCACAATGTTGATACTTCAGGGGGACAGTGGGTGGGAGTTGAATTTCTGTTTCTCCAACTCTGTAATTAATTTATCCAGCAAGGAGGACATAATGATGCCAGGAAGAGAAAAAGAACCCCTGGGGGCTGTCTGTGGCTTTTCCTCGGAATGATTGGGTACTGCTGGGCTGGGACTGCGGCTGAGGTATGAATGAAATCAAAACTCTGTGTGTGTGTGATGTGTAGTGCTGTGTCTATGTGGTCTGGTGTGATGTGTATATCTGTCAGTGGTGTGTGTGTGTGTGTGAATGTGGGATGGTGTGTGTATGTGTGGTGTGAGAATATGAAGTTTGGTTTGCATGTGCTATGGTGTGTGTGTGTGTGTGTGTGTGTGTGATTATTATATGTGTATGGTGTGTGGTGCTATGTGAGAATGTGAGGTAGTATGTGGTGCAGTATGTATGGTGTGTGTGTGCTGTATACATGCGTGTGAAGCATGTGTGTGTGTTGTGTGTGCATGTGTGATGTAAGGGTGTGAGGTGTGATATGAGTGTGCTGTAGTGTGTGTGTTGCAGTTACGTACATGAGGTATGGTCTGTGGAGCATATATGTGTGTGATGTATACATATATGATGTGACATTTCTTATGTGTGTTCTGTAGGGTGTGTGGGCTTTGTGTATGTGGTATCTGTAATATCTGGTGTGTGTGGTGTATTTATATGTATGGTGTAGACATATGATGTAAAGGTGTGAGGTGTGGTATATGTGCTATCTGAGGTATATATGAGTATGTGGTTTGTGTATGTGATATGTGGTATGTCTGACTGTGTGGTGTGTATTATGTGTGGTATGTCTGTGTGTATGTGTGTGTGTATTATGTGTGATATGTCTGAGTATGTGTGTATGTGTGTGTGTATTATGTGTGGTATGTCTTGAGTGTGTGTGTATATTGTGTGGTATGTCTGTGTGTGTATTATGTGTGGTATGTCTGAGTATGTGTGTGTATTATGTGTGGTATGTCTGAGTGTGTGTGTGTATTATGTGTGGTATGTGTCTGTGTGTGTGTGTATTATGTGTGTGTATGTGTGTGTGTGGTATGTGTGGTATGTGTCTGTGTGTGTCTGTATTATGTGTGCGTATGTGTGTGTGTATTATGTGTGGTATGTCTGTGTGTGTGTGTGTGTGTATTATGTGTGGTATGTCTGAGTGTATTATGTGTGGTATGTCTGTGTGTATGTGTGTATTATGTGTGGTATGTCTGTGTGTGTGTAATATGTATGGTATGTCTGTGTGTGTGCATGTATTATGTGTGGTATGTGTCTGTGTGTGTGTGTGTATTATGTGCGGTATGTCTGAGTGTGTGTATTATGTGTGGTATGTCTGTGTGTATGTGTGTGTGTATTATGTGCGGTATGTCTGAGTGCGTGTGTCTATTATGTGTGGTATGTGTGAGTGTGTGTGTGCGTGCACGCGGGCTCCTCCCCTCGAGCACTTGTGCAGGCAGGCGCGGCCTTCAGTCTTTGATGTGAGCACGGAGGTCTCCTGCACAGCTGGCTCAGTGTCCCGACGCTCTTGCTTTGAGAGCTAAATCCCACGGTAGGAAAAAAGAAAAGGCTGCCAAAGCACCACACCCTGAACCCCTCGGGGAAGGGTCTGAATTGAGGCTGCTTACCTGGCATCCTACCAAGCTTCTGCCTGCCCCGCGCTGAACGGGGTCTTGTCTGTGGGAGTCCAGAGCGCTAGGGGAGGGGGAGGGCAGGAGGCCATGCTGCAGACGGTTCTGCCCGGCCCAGCCCCGGGTCAAGCCTCAGTTGTGACGTCTATAAAACATACATAACAACTTTTCCTCTGGTATGAGAATTTCATAAAAAACGCCGCACTGTCGCTATATCCCACCCTTGTCCTCAATGGGGTTTTGAGTTTGCTCCGCACTTGGGATGATTCTTTGGCTTTCTTTGGCTTCTTTGGAGGTTTCTGTACTCACCTCACCTATAATAAAAACACCCATCTCCAAAGCTCAGAACAAACTCGCAAACAATAGGCATGGTGGCTCGCTCTTGTCCTCGTTTTCTCTTTCTAGCACCTGCGCATAGTGCCATCGGGCCTGGGGACAGGAACTCAGCTTCCAAATCTCTGAGAACAGGAAGGGAGGGAACATAAATCCCTGAGCGTCTAATTCAAACCAGACCCCAAGGCCAATGCTTTGCCATGGGGCAATAATGCAAGTGATGGTTAAGGAAAAGGACTTTTCTGCCCATCAACTGCTGTGCGACCTTGGACAAATTACTTCTCTGAGCCTCAGTGTTTTCAAATCTCTAAATCAGAGCTAACAGTAGTACCTCATTCACAGGATTATTTGAGGATTAAGTGAGATAATGAATAATAAACTCTAGCAGGGTGCCCAGCACACAGTAAGCCATAAATATGCTTTAAAATTCTCCCATTCCCCTGGGTAGGTACTATACCCATACAGAAAGAGGCTCAGATAGGTAAAGCAGTTTTCTCCAAATCATACAGCTAGTAAGTGGTGGGCCTGCTGTCCACTGACGTCTGTCCTGCTAGCACACGGCATGGCCACGCTCCTTGCCTTCTACTCTGACCACATCAAGCTTCCTGCCCTTGCAGTCTTTAGAGATCTCTCCCCGGGGGAATGCTGAGTGTCAGAGACACTGTCATCCAGTTACGCTTTAGTCCTGAAAATATTTTAGGAAGAAACCTAGGAAGAAAGAAGAAAGTACCATAGACTGGCAACATGAAATTACTTCCTTCAGTAGGAGTTGAAAAGTGCCCTGGCCTGTATTTGTAGAGTGGGAGAATCCTACATGATATTTTGGGTATAAAGAATTTGTTGCTAAGTAAAAACAAACGTGAGAGCCAGATTCCGTGACTACCCTCACTTATAACAGAGCCCACTATGCTCTTTCAGGCCTCCATGCCTTTGCACAGGCTGTTCCCTCTGAAAGGCACACCCTTCCTCCTTCCTCAACCACCACCTCCACCACCTGACTCTGCCCCCTCCCACTTTGAATATACCTGTCTTGCAGTAGTTAGCACCTGGATCTATTTGTTTATATGTCTGTTCCCTGCCCCTGGGCTGTACAGGCCCAAGGCCTGGTGCCCTGTTCCACTCATCCGTGTTTCCCGACACCTGGCAAGATCCCCTGCTGGGAAAGCACTGCCGGAGCTCACGTAGCGCCATCATTTGTTGATGCGGCACTCAGGGTGTTGGTGGCACTGACATTATCCAGGTGCCTTGCTGACGCTCCCTGTACAGAGCGGAATGAGGCACAGGCTCAGGGGTGTAGGGCCTGCATGACCAGCGTCACCACAGGAGAGAAACCACTTCAAGTGTTGACAGCAAAGGGAACGTAATGCAGAGAACTGGTTTCACAGGTGGACCTAAGAAGCCAAACAGAAGAAAAGAGAAACCAGAAATGAGCAGCAGGTGGGACCCACTGCCAGTCCTAGGAGACAAAGACAGGAGGTGGCAGTTCCCAGAGCCCGAGAGCAGAGGCAACCTGACAGAGGGCGGAACCAGAGGGGGCTGTCCTGGGAGTGGGTGTCGCCAAGGAGACACAGACAGCAGGACCTTCTGCCTTCCAGTCTTGGGCTGGCGCCCCCATTGGCCTCTCCCAGCTCCAAGACACCTGGGGCGGGAGCCTGGCAAGCGCCCCCTGCGAGGTCAGCCCCTCCAGTACAGAGCAGAGCCTGGGGAGGGGGGCAAGGAGCTGCCCACACGGACACGCTGCACCTGTGGGGGAGGAGAGGCTTCGGCGCCAGGCCGCGAAAGGGCTGAAAGGTGAAAGCCAAAGTCAGGTAAGCCCACTGGTTTCAGGGCAGGTAGGTGGATTAGTTGCCATGTAAAAAATAACCACAAATTTAGTGGCCTAAAACAACATACGTTTATTTTCTCTGGTTACTATGTGTCAAGAGCCTGAGCATGACTTAGCCATCATGCTCAGTTCAGGGTCTCAAGTGGCTGCAGTCAAGGTGTTGCCTGAGCTACGTTTTTATCTAGAGACTCGACTGGGGGAACATCCACCTCAAAGCTCACTCAGGCTGTTGGAAGAATCTCTTCCTTGTGGCTGTACGACTGAGGGCCCAGCTTTTTGTTAGTTGTCAGTTGGAGGCCATCCTAGGGTCCTAGAGCTGCCTGAAGTTGGCAGCTACACGGGCTCCTCCAATGGGGCAATCTACTTGATGAAGCCCACAAGGAGAGCCTCTAGCTCCAGTCTGCCGAGAGGGAGTCTCATATAAGGTAATGTAATCACGTGCATGGCGTCCCCTCACCTTTGCCGTATCCTGTGGTTTGGAAGCCTGCACTCAAGGGGAGGGGATTACACAAAGGTGTGAACGCTAGACGCAGGGATCACTGGAGGCATCTAGGGTCTGTCGCCGTAGTGCACCTCACAGTGGAGCTTTGCACACCTTGGTTCTTATTTTCTTCTTCTGCAGGTCTAAATTTTTTAGAATACTCACTAACGAGTAAAACGATAGGAACAATCATGTGAATCTTTTGTCATCTGGCTCAGAAAATTAGCATTAAAATCCAAGACATTGCAATTAGCGAAAGATCAGAGATACCACCAAAATTTGCTAAAGCAAATCCCATGTCAGATTAACCTTAACCTTTTTTTGGACTATACAAATGCATCTTAAAAGTTTTAATATTTTGCAAGTCTTTTGACCAAAAAAATCCAGTCCTAGGAATTTATTCAAAGAAAATTATCATAGATGTGTGCAAAGATTTAGCTACAAGGATGTTCCCCTCAGCATTGATAATAACTGCAAAAAACGAAAACAAAAACCCCAAACTACAAACAACCTATTGTTTTACAATAGGATATTAACTAGTTAAGCTATTGATGCATTCATGCAATAGAATATGATGACTCTTCTGAATACGACGTGGAAGGTATTGAAGTACATGGAAAAGTATTAACTATATAATGCTAGAAAAGGGAAAAGGTCCTAACACATACACCATGATCAACATACATAGGCACGGATAAAAGATTAGAAAGATTTACACAAAATCCTAACAGTGATATCTTTGGATAATGAGATTAGATGTGACTTTTCTTTTGCCTAATTCTATTTTCTAAATTTTCTACCATAAACATTTATCACTTTTATAGTAAGAAAAACGTTAATTTTAAAACATCTAAGTTTTCATAATCAGATATTAGAAACAAAGGGTGTATTGAAAGCAATCTAAAAAATTACTATGAGGTTTAGAGGGAACTTTGGGGCACAGTTCTCCTATTTGGTGACTCCGTTACCTCAAGCACTCATGTGTCGTGAAAATACCATTTACTGTAGCTAACAGCAGTGTCTACTGTAATGATTAAGGTGGTGCGTAAGAAAGTGCTTGCTAAATTGTAAAGCATGAGTACCAGAGTATTGTTCCCTTTGACATTCAAATGAAATAATATCCACCATACAGAGAGAGGTATGAGGAAGGATCTGGTGGTTAAAGTTGTCATTGAACATTATTCTGTGGCAGAGCTCTCTCCAAACCCTGCTTTCCATTATAATCTCACTTGGTGTTTGGGCTCTGTGTTTTTCTTTTCTTTTTTTTTTTTCTGTTAAGAAAAGTTTTTATTTTTATTTATTTATTTATTTATACCAGATCCTAAATACATTTTAAAAGAAACAATTATCAGAATATGTTGCATTGACACATTATTCAGACAATGAATATTAAAGAACTGAGTTTCCCAAAATTGTTCCATTTGGATGTGTATAGGAGTATGATGTGGAAGAGATACAGTCACCTTCTACTGAGTGGGCATCTTTTTTGCCATTAGCTAGCTGCATGGTCTTGGGGACATCAGTTACCTCTCTTAACTTCGGTTGCCTACCATAAACTTGCAATGGAAACATTATATTAGGTTTATAGGTTTCTTACCAGGCTCTCTAGGGCTTTTTCCAGCTCTAACATTGTAGTATCTAGGGAGAGTATATTTTCATAGGAAGAGCATAGCCAAAGGAAATGGGGAAAAATAAGAGTCAGGATTTTCTACTTTGAGGAGATTGCTGACCAGGCTGGTTACATTCCTCAGTGAGGAAAGATTGAAGGATATTGGTGACACGTTATGTCAGTGATATAACAGCATACCTCCCAAAGTCCCACTGCATCGGCCGGAGTGGTGGCTTTGGAGAATACAAAGAACATGAGCGCTGGCATCAGACTGGCCTGGGTTCAAATCCTGACTTGGTCTCAGCACCTTGTGATCTTAGCAAGTTATTTCATCTTTCTGAGCCTCAGTTTCTTCTTTATCTTTAAACCTAATATGACTCTTAACTTCCATGGTTTTGGGAGACTTAAGAACTAGTACAGTGCCTGGCACATAGTAGGTATTCAGTAACCAGTACATTTAATTATTATTTGGAGTTCATTGGAATAAAGCAATCAGAGGATATTCTTGATTTAATCTAGTTTTTCATTTCTCCTGGGGCATCAGAATGACATCACCATCTACGATGTGTCCTTGTCATGGTTCAAGCATCCTTTGGTGATGCCCAAGTTTTCCAGGGTCAGCTTTTTAGTCACTGACTGCATTCAAGTGTTCCACCATCACATTCCAAATCTGTGGGGAAGGAATGTGTTGAGAGACCATGTGGCTGTAAGCAGTTCCAGTAGGAGAGAGTTTGTTTCTATCCGCTTAAAGACGTTTTCTGGAGCTTCCTAACAATATTCCCATGTGAGCTTTCCTACGAATATTCAGATGTGGAAATCCCAAACCTGTTGCCATGGACATTAAACAAGAATCAAATTCTGCCCCCATTCCTTGTCCCAAAGCTGTGAGTCGAGTGGAGAACTGTGATAGAAAGTCGTACTTGGTGGCCTAATGTGTAGAGACGGAATATCATGTGAGTTCTATTGGTAAATGAAGTTGCTCTACATTCTACCATGTCACCTACACCCAAAAGGGGTTGGCCTAGCCTGGGACAGGAACGGTTCTCTTCAGAGGAGAGCAATCAGGGTCTCCTGGTTAGCCGGGACCAGGATGACTGTCCAGCTTCCTTTCCTGTCCCTTAGCCGGGCTCTCCCCAACGGTTAGAGTTTTCTCAGGGACAGCTGGGCACTGCAACGTGTGGGAATCTGTGTGCGGATTGTACCCTCCACTGCCATTAGTGACCAAGAAAAGGACCCTGGCAGATATTAAATCACCTTTGACACTCTGTGTCAGAGATTGCCTTGAAATGTCTGAGAAACATTCGTGGAATAAAGTTATATTTCATAATGAGTGGATCTCCGGAGCGAAAGGTTTTGGAGTGAGTTTCTCTTTAGAAAAACGAAGTTAAAGTTTTTCCTTCTGTAAAACACTGAACTTAATATATTTCCTAAATACCAGGGTTGCTTGTACCAAGAAACTTTTTTTTTAAACATGGGGAAGTGCAGAAAAGATTCTCTTTAAGTAATCATAAGTGAACGTGGTTTAATTTTTTAAAATTTTATTAACCTGTTTCCTTTCATTAGAAAAGTAATACACATTCATGTTAAGAAATTTATTTTCACACAATTCATAAGGGAATAAAATGGAAAGAGTCCTTTCTTCACCACCCCCCGACCCTCAGAGGCACTTACCCATCTCCCCAGAGGTAATCGCTGTTAAGCTGGGCATGCAGCCCAGCAGAATTTGGGGAGCTTATATACCATGCACTTCTGATATAATACATTTGGATTTTAACTAAATCTTTTATTTGAGATATTTGCAGATTCATGTACAGTTACAAAAAATACTACTGAGAGATCCTATGTACCCTTCACCCAGTTTCCCCCAATGGTAACGTCTTGAAAAATTATAATACAATATCACAACCAGGACGCTGGTATTTATACAGTTCTGTCAAGAGACAGAACATTCCATATCCATAAGGATCCTCATATGGCCCTTTTATAGCTAAATCCACCTCCGTTCCACAACTACCCCTTCATTAACCCCGGGCAACCACTGTGTTCTCCACGTGCATAATTTTGTCATTTCAAAATGTCAGATAAATGGAATCATATAGTACGTAACATTTTGGAATTGGCTTTTTTTCACTCAGCGTAATTCCCTGGAGATTCGTCCAGGTTGTTGCGTGGATCAGTAGTTTGTTCCTTTCTTATTGCAGAGTGGTGTTCCATGGTATGGTTATACCACAGTTGATTAATCTATTTACCTGTAGAAGGACATCTGAGTTACTTCCAGTTTGGGGCTTTTACAAATGAAGCTGCTATAAACATTTATGTACAGGTTTTTATGTGAACACAAATTTTCATTCCTCTGGGATAAATGCCCAAAAGTGCAATTGCTGGGTCATATGGTAGACCCAGCAACTGGGAAACACTTTGTAGAACAAAATTGTATTTCATAATGGGTGGATCTTGTGAGCTAAAGGTTTTGATTGATTTTTTTCTGATGAAAAAATCTGCTGTCCTTAGAATTGTTCTTCCACTCACTACAGGTAAGGTTTTGTTCCTCTTGGGCTGTCTTCAAGGTTTTTCCTTTGCTTCAGAAGTTTGATGATGTATCTTGGTGTAGATTTCTTTGGGGATTCTATCTGAGTTTCACTCAGCTTCTTGAATCTACAGATTTATGTCTTTTACCAAATTTGGGAAGTTTTCATCTTTTTTTTTTTTTTAAGTCTTTTTCAGCCCCACCATCTTTCTCCTCTCCTTCTGGAACACTGATGACAGGAATATTAGATCTTTATTTACAGTTCTACAGGTCCTTAAGGCTCTGTTCTTTTTTCTCTTTTTTCAGGCTATTTTCCCTCTGTTGTTCAGAATGGATATTTCCTTACTGTCTGATCTTTAAGTTCACTGATTCTTTCCTCGGTCCCCTCCATTCTGCTGTTGAGCCTATCCACTGGGTTTGGTTGTTGTTGACTATTGTATTTTTCCTTTCTAAATTTCCATTTGGTTCATCTTTATATTTTCTATTTCATTACAGAGAGTTTTTTGTTTGTTTGTTTGTTTTAAGCATGTTCATAATTGCTCATTGAAGCATTTTTATGATGGCTCCTTTAAAAAGCATGTCAAATAAGTCTTACATCTCTGTCATTTCAGTATTATTCAATAGGAAATCTTCCTGGATCTTGATATGGGAAGTGATTTTCTATTTAAAGATAGAGAAGAAAGAAAGTGATTTTCTATTAAAACCTAGACATTTAGGGCATTATATGAGACGCTGGATCTTATTTAAGCCTCTAGTTTAGCTGCCTATGACGCCTCTCTGGCAGGGGAAGAGAAAGCATTGCCTTATTACTACCAGGCAGGAGTAGACATCCAGGTTTCCCTCCTGGCCTCTACTGACACTCGAGACGGGGTGCTCCTCATTACTGCTGGGCAGAGGCGGGAGCTGTGCTCCCCACTAGGCCTCCATGGATCTCTGCCTGGAAGAGGTGACAGTACATCCTACTGCTCTCCACGTGGCCTGCACTGATACCACTGGGGGTAGTGGCCTTGCTACCTCTGGGCCGTGGTGAAAGTCCCGACCCCCTACTTGGCCTTCTCTGGCACCATTTTGGCACAGGGGTTAGGGCACCTCATCATAGGCCGGTGAGAGTGGACGTCTAGGCTCTCCATTCAGCCTAGACTATGAGGAAGGGGGTGAGGGCCACAGTTTTTTTTTTTTTTCCGTGGTTTTTGGCTGAAGCAGAGACGTTACTGACTTACAAGTTTTCTATTTTGCTACACTGCCCCATTCCTGGACCACTGGTTAGAAAGAGCCAGCTTGTGTTGGGGCTTTTTTTGGTCTGTGCCCGTTGGTATTTCCAACTGCTGACTTCTTCAGCCTCTAGTCCAGGAGATATGAGGCAAAATGAAAACCCAGGGAACTCACTACTGCATTGTTTTAGGTTCCCGAACTCCTTAGCTGGTTTGCCCTCCTGTCTCCACCTTTCAGAGTCTTCTTAGGTTTGCTGTATACACAATGCTGGGGTTTTAGCTGTACTCAGTGGGAGGAATAGAGAGAAGTGTGTCTACTCTATCTTCCTGGAAGCAGAAGCCCATGGTTTACTTCTAACAGGGACTCAAATAGTACAAGTTTTCCCTTGAGCTATAAAGCATGCAGTTTTAGCAACTACAAAGAACTAACAGAAGACTACAATTAAGGAATTCTTTAATCCTGAAATTAACTAAATAAAATCATAGTGTCTGTAGATTCTAATGTATAACAGGGAAAACTGAACAATGACTGTGTGTTAAAGGCCCAGAATTATGGAGTCAGAAGAGCTTAATTAATATTTTAAACCAAGAGTGCAAATCAAGCTGTCTTATGAGGTAACCCCAGTCATCAAAATGGATTTAAGGGCCAGAGTGGTCACAATCTATATTTTACTGTGTGAAACCCATTCTTTTTCTCCCTTTCTTTCTTCCTCCCTTTCATTCTTTCTCCTTTCCTTCCTTCCTTCCTTCGCCCTTCCTTCCTTCTGTTTTTTCACTTTTTGCTTTTTATTTTAAAGCTTTAATTTTTTTTTTGCCTTTCTTTTTTAGTCCTACACTGCAGCTTCCTGCCTTTATTTCTGAGCCAGCCATTAGACTCAATTGATCAGAACTATCATTTAGAAAAATGGCACAAATCTATGGATTATTCCGAACTAACCATAAGCAAACTTTAGCTAAGGATAATTCTACAGGCTCCCTCCATGGTAACTCGGAAGAGCACTCCACAGCACTTTGCTTTCTCACTTTTCTACACACTCTGCTTAGAACAGTATTTTGCAAGCCTCATTTACCTCCCATCTTCACAAACTGGGCCAAATTTTCATTCAACTTTCTCTAATTTTCACTTTAAATTTTTCTTAAATCAACTCTTTAAAAAAAAAACTTGTTTAAAAAAGAAAATTAAAAAAAAGAAGAAGAAAGAAAATAGTACTGGTAAAGTTGTATCTCAAAAAAAAAAAAACCAGAAGGGTACCACAATCTCCCATAGTAAGCAAGATCATATCTTGTAAATTTTAGAGAAAGTTCTCCATGGCGTCCAGTCTGCCTCCCTGTCTCTAACGGCACTTTATATCAAGTTCTGTTGGTTTTATGCAAATAAATCTCATCAGTGCACTGGATACATGACCCATGGTAGGAAACCAAAACTTAATCTTATTCTCATCTGTCCTTGAAAGTTTCTGTCTCCTCAAATCTTGTCTCCTTGGAAACTTATTCCTCCGCCACTTGCTGAAAACTCAGGCCCCAAGAATTTTCTGCTCATTCTGGGATAACAAACCACCCTAAACACTCGGTAAAGAGAACATTATCCAGGCAAAGGTGATAATCAGCTCTTGGGTTTTCACTTGAAGACCAGACTGCTCCTCCACTTTCTGCTTCCTGAGGCCTGAGGTTCAAGGCTGAGGGTCCCAGGGGAAGGGGAGTGTGGGCGGCCTCTGCTCACTTCTTCTCCTACTCCCAGCCACTCACACCGACCCCAGCTAGGTGACAGAGGGGCAAGAAAGGCCAGGAAATTGGGTGGAACAGTCCTTTGGCCACTGGCTTTGTGCTCTCTGACACTAGCAGATGACTGACACTCACCCTTTCCAAGATTCCCATCCCTGGGATCCACCCTCTAGCAACTCCTCTGGCAGCCTTTCCCTGTGGGCCTGCAGCTGGAGTCCTCGTGCTCTCCTGGCTAGTCCTCTTGTGCAGGATTTGAGAAGGCTACAGTGCATTCCTCCCCTCAGACGTGGCCCACATCTAGTCCTTGTGAAACACTCATGCATCCTTTACCCTGAGAAATCAAATGTGCAGCCCATTCCCAGCTCAGCATTACACTCCTGAATCTGCCATCAAAGTCATTCACCAGCCTTCTCCTTTCCTCTAGATCTCCCCAAGGACCAGACCCAAGCCTACCCTGTCCTCTGACCCATTCCCTGGCAGTTCCTTTGAAAATCCAGTGAAGGGAGATGCACCCCTGCCTTGGAGTAAGTGGGGACCACAGCGTACCAACAGCTCTCTTGAATGGAAAGCTCCTTACAAATATTTCCGTTTCCTCTCCTACACATGCTAACCCTCTTGGGCCTCAATGTGGCTGAGGGAGTCCAGGAATTGCAGAGTCGGTTCTTAATTTTTTTCCTTTAGACAATGTGCAAGTGATGACCTGGTATCTCACTCTGGAATTTCACGTCTATATTTTACTCATTCAAAACTTTAATGTTAACAGCCAGCACAGGAGTGCAGCCACTTTGCGTCCCCGCCACTTGCTTACTGGTATTTCAGGACTGTTATTAAATCTTCTCTGTCCTCTTCTTTCAGAAGCTAAATGATCCCGATTCTTAGAGCCATTTCCCCCAAGTCCTTCAATAATTTTTATTTCTCTCCTCTAATTTCTCTAGTTTTACCACATTTCAAATAATTTGTGCATCAGAGAAATGAACGTGCAAGATGTACGCATGATTTTTGTGGTCTTATTTTTATTTCACTTCCTATTTTTGGTAGGTAAAACTTTCATATATTTCAAAACCCAGAAGTTACAAAAGGGCATACAGTGACAGTTTCTTTTCCATTCTTGTCCCAAAGCCACCCAGCACCATCCCCCGCTCCCAGGAATGTGTGTAACTATTTCCCTGAGAATCCTTCCAGCGACACTCTATGTACATACAAGCAATCGTGTATTTATATTGTCTCCCACTCACCCTCACACTTTCCCTTTGCTTTTTCCCCTTATAAGAATATCTTCAAGATCCTCCAGATCAGAAAAGAATTTCTTCATTCTCTTCTGTGGCTGCATCATAGTTCTGTGGCCAGATGCCCCATAGTTTATTTAACTAGTCCCTTACTCTTGAACATTCCAACTTCTATCACAAATAACGCTTCAATGAATGATCTAAATACATCATCTAGCTCATGTGGGAACATACCTACAGGATAAATTCCTAGAAACAGAATTTCTGGTCAAAGCATGCGTGCAGTTATAGTTCAAATGATGTTGCCAAATTGTCTTCCATTGGAATGGTACCAGTTACACTCTCCCCAGCAATACAGGAGAGTGCCCATCTCCACAGACTCTCCTCCATGCCGTACTGCCAAATCTTTTCATCTTTGACAATCTGATTGGAGACATTTTTTTTTTTTTTTTTTTTTGCGGTACGCGGGCCTCTCACTGTTGTGGCCTCTCCCATTGCAGGGCACAGGCTCCGGACGCGCAGGTTCAGCGGCCATGGCGCACGGGCCCAGCCGCCCCGCGGCATGTGGGATCTTCCCAGACCGGGGCACGAACCCGCGTCCCCTGCATCGGCAGGCGGACTCCCAACCACTGCGCCACCAGGGAAGCCCTGATTGGAGACATATTGAATCTCAACTGAGTGAGGCAGAGCAAATAACGTTCCTACATTCCAGTCACTTGTATTTTCTTATTTTGTGAACTGTCTTGCACATGATATTTGAATGCTTATCTAGACAGGTGTGAAAATGGTGGGAGGATTACTTCAGTGGCCACACAGGTGAACAGTAGGAGATGCTCTCATAGAGAAAGGGCCAGGGCTTAATACGGCGAAGCTTCAGGAGACGGTGTGGCGAGAAGCATGGACTATTTGCCAGTACACAATGCAAACTTGGACAGTGGTAACTTCAGCCTGGTGTTCTAGGTCATGTCCCCCATGCAAATTCCTAGGTGGGTAATGATTTCAAAGAGAGAATCATTAGCAGGTATTATGCTCTAGGTGAACCTAGCAAACAGGAACTTAAAGACAAACAAGAACCTTGAAAATATTTGATATCCCCAATGTAAGACTTTATAATCTATCAGCACTAAAGATATTTGGTCTTGCAGTTACTGAATCTAGGGAGGGAAATATATGTAGATATGTAAAAGATAGGTAGATAGATAATAGATGAATATACATATGTCAACTTTAAAAAAAACGCACAACATAAAAGCTGTGAGTCTAGTTCATTCAGTGTCTTACTGACGACTGTAGCCTGGGAGACAGCTTCTCAGAGAGCTCTGAGAAGCTGTTCTGAACAGGTCAGTACGTATGTGATTTTAGCAAAAGCGGTACCAAGCACCCATCTCAGCAGAAGGTGGCTGCTCATCGTGCGGAACACATACCTTAGTTAATGGTTTTAGTGCTTTTCTAAGTATGGGAAGATGCAAAAGTTTGGGTTCATAAAGTTTTCTCCTGAAAGTACCTAACTATCTGAAGGTCTATTCTGCCAGTTTTCTCAGAACACAGAGTGCCTCATTCCTGACCTCTGCCCTGCACTTCTTTCGGGGTGTGTTAAAGGTCAGTGACTGCAGTGACTAATGACTCAATCCTTGTAGATCTGGATGGCGAGCGACATTCTTTAGTTGCCACAGATGAATACAGTATATGCTATGTTTGATATATAGTAACATATACATCATAAATAAGTATTCAAGTATTTTATACCTTTACAACAGTAAATGTAACCTGTCCTAAGAGTTAGCTCAACCATTGATTGTTTGATGGTAAAGGTGTTATCAACTTCAAAAATTATACACAACAGCTACAAAAACAAAACAAACAAGCAAAAACTATTTCTGCCAGTTTGTGTGTGTGGGGGGGTGCTCTTTTACTGTAAAAGGCATTGCTTGCAAACGGAGGATACTCACTGTGACTTTTAAATGAGCAAATCTGATTAAACTTTAAAAAAATATATTTAAAATGTAGACAGTTTTTCAGCTTGCTCAGAGATGTATGCGATACCTGTAAGGCTTTGAAATTAGACAAGCAGTAGGATTTCTTTCCAAGTCATTCTAGCTCCTTCCACGGATCTTCGCGCAAGCCAACTCTGGAGTAACCTGAAGTCCCTGCCATTAAGGATATTTGATTGCCCGACCCAGATTTGCATTGATAACCTCAGAAGCTGTGACTGATTGCAGATGTGGCTCCTTCGAGGCTTGAAGACCCTTGGGCCAATTGAAGCTGTAGGGGCATTGATAAACGCTCTGCCATGTGGCATGAGACGACAAGAGGGCAGCGCCTGAAAATGTCCGGGCCTTGAGTCCAGAAGGGAGAGGGGGTCTGGGAACCATGTGCATCCAGTTAAGAATGGGAACAAGCACAACACAATATTAACTTTAGAAATGAGATGAAAGCCCATGTGTGCTAGCTTTCGCACAGAAGGGGAGACCCAACTGACCTCCCACCCCCTTCAGCACTGCTTTTAGATGGAAATGATTTTGTTGAACACTGACACAAAAGGAAGATACAAACGCGGTGAAGAGCCTTAGCCAAGAACAATTATATGCAAGTAGGTTACATGAAAATATAGTCTCAAGTGTATGATATCTTGTGAATATTAATTAAGGAAATTATTCTCAGATCAGCTAGTGTTTAAAACAAGATCTAATCTCTGCTGAGTGGGCCTGCCATTCTCTCTCTCAATGTTTAACTTCAAAGGGCTTTGGAGTTGGTGCAAATGAGATTATTACTACTTCAGTCTAGAGAGGAAACCTATTCTAACCAATTTGAGAGTAAATTCTAGAATTCCACATAGCAGTTAATACAAAGAAGAAAAAATATTCCACACCCGAATGCCTAGTGCTAAAGTGTTTCTTAACCTTTTTCATCTGATCTACTTCATCCTCCTACAAAAATTGCACATTTCAGGTACAGAGCTGGAAAAGGATGTGGGCCAGCTGAAGATACAATCTTATTCACCTGTTCTTTTCTTTGACTTGGGGCCATTAGAAATAATAATATTACTATTAACAATAGCTAAGACTTATATGCATCTGTGTGTCAGGTACTAAGTGTTTTCCTTATATTAGCTCATTTAATGTTTCTAAAAGCCCTATGAGGTTTCTACAGTAAACCGACGTAGAGAGAGAAATATATTAGTTTACCATAAGAAAATACCACAGACCGGGTGGCTCAAACAACAGAAATGTATTTTCTCACAGTTTTGGAGGCTGGAAGATCAAGATTAAGGATGAGATCAAGGTGTGAGCAGGGGGCTTCCCTGGTGGTGCAGTGGTTGAGAGTCCGCCTGCCGATTCAGGGGACACGGGTTTGTGCCCCGGTCCGGGAAGATCCCACATGCCGCGGAGCGGCTGGGCCCGTGAGCCATGGCCGCTGAGCCTGTGCGTCCGGAGCCTGTGCTCCGCCACGGGAGAGGCCACAACAGTGAGAGGCCCGCGTAACGCAAAAAAAAAAAAAAAAAAGGTGTGAGCAGGGCTGGTTTCTCCTGAAGCCTCTCTCCTCGCCTTGCAGGTGGCCACCCTCCCTCTCTGTCCTCACGTGGTCTTTCCTCTGCACACACACATCCCTGGTGTCCCTTTGTGTGTCAGATTTCCTCCTCTTATAAGGATACAAGTCGGATTGGATTAGGGCCCACCCTACCAGCCTCATTTTAACTTAATCACCTCTTTACAGGCCCTGTCTCCAAATACAGTCACTTTCCTAGGTACTGAGGATTAGAGCTTCAACACCCGAATTTTTGTTGCAGGGGTGAGGGCGTTGGGAATCACAGTTCAAACCGTAGCAGTGAAGTTGCCACCCCAGGTTCTCATCACAGGTCAGACGTGGAGCTGGGATTTCAGCCCTAGCACCAGAATCAAATGCTTAACCATCGTGCTCTGCTGCCCTGTAGTTACAGCCTGTGTGAGAAAAGGCAGTATACATCTATTTGAATCAGGACAATGGTCTGATGACCTATACAACTCGGGGCAGGAGAACGAAGGCAAGACACTGAAACAAACAAACAAAATCTTGTTAGACGGGATCAGTAAAATGGCATCATACAGATTATCGAGGCCTTCCATATGAATTTGGCAGATGTTTTTTAAAGTTTGGGGGAAGTTAACCAATTACCTAACATTAGGATTTTAGCTGTTGGTGAAAGTAGTGTTGCTGCCATTCAGCACTCCTACACAACTATAAACAGATGCTAGGCACGGACGGGTACTGAAGCGCCCAGATGCTGCGTGGATACGGTTACAATGGAACGAGGAATGCAGACGGTGAAGAAAGACCGAGTGGCTGCAGATGCGGGCTGCACATGGATAACGGCAAACACATTCACGAGGGCCCCCCAACGGTCCTTTAGGCAGCCACGGTGCCCCAGTGAGAGCTGGAAGTAAGTGAAGTGTGTTCTGACGTTTTTGAATCAAGCTGAGACCCAGAAAAGTCAGGCTGCACCAGGCAGCACCAGTCTCATCACCTGCCATTTGCCCCACACACCAGCCCAGCAAGCCTACTTCTGGTTTCCCAAATGTGCTGTGCACGTCCCCCACACACGCCTGTGTTCCCTCTGCCATGAATGCCCTTGATCACCGCCACCCTCCCCATCTCTCCTGCAGGTAAAACCCTCCTCATGGTTTCTGACGACCTCCTGCCTTGGAAACTGAGATGGTCCCTTCCTTTACTGTCCAGTTGATCTTCATCATTTCACCCTAGCCCAGCACTTTTTATTTATTAATCTGTTTCTGTGTCTCACTCCTTCACTTAACAAAATATTTGAAAATGTGAACCATGTCTTTTGCATTTTTATATCTACTGCTCCTGATACAGTGCCAGACACATCATAGGTGCCCAGCAAATAACTGTAGAATACATGTTCATCTCAGAGAAATCTAAAGTCCCAGAGATATGTTTTCTTTGGTCTGTACACCAATTAAAAATAATAATAAATATATTGTTTTTTTTAATTAATTAATTAATTAATTAATTTATCTTTGGCTGCGTTGGGTCTTCGTTGCTGCGCGTGGGCTTTCTCTAGTTGCGGCGAGCAGGGGCTACTCTTCGTTGCAGTGTGCGGGCTTCTCACTGTGGTGGCTTCTCTTATTGCGGAGCACGGGCTCTAGGCGCGCGGGGTTCAGTCGTTGTGGCACATGGGCTTCAGTAGTTGTGGCTCGTGGGCTCTAGAGCACAGGCTCAGTAGTTGCGGAGCCCAGGCTTAGTTGCTCCGTGGCATGTGGGATCTTCCCTGACCAGGGCTCGAACCCGTGTCCCCTGCATTGGCAGGGGGATTTTTAACCACTGCGCCACCAGGGAAGCAGAAATATATTGTTAATGTTTACAGTTTCAGAGGTTTCACAGACAAAATGGATTATTTGCTTCAAAGATCCAAAGGGCTGGCCACACCAGGCTTGAATTCACACACACTGTGAGATGAAGTTGAGTAGTAGCCATCCTTCCTGGGTAAGATGTTCACTTTGCAGTTTACCCCAGTCTCTACCCCTCTCTAAGTATTTCTGCCTCGCACCTGCCCTCTTCATGCATTTAAGAAACCCAGCTCACCCTTGTTGGGCATTTTGCACGCCCCCTCCCATCAGGCCAAGTCCTCAGATCCTCCTCTACTTTTGACTGCCCTCCCAGCACACGTGGGCTACAGTGGTTTTCCATCATCCGATTTTTGCCATACCCACGCCTCGCTCCCTCAGTCTATTCTGAAAGGGCAAAAGAGGTGGGAGGTGGGTGCTTCTTTTGGTTCATGGAAAGGGAGCTAAAGGAAAGATCTGTCTTCTTCTGGCATATCAGGTGTTGCCACTAGTGAGAGGCAGGATTCTGGCCGGGATGGGCAAACAAGCCAGCTGGGAATGGCAGCCCCTATATTTCAGCAAGCAAACACCTTTTCAAAGCCTACTTTGCATAAGACAGTTCCGCTGGCCACATGAGAGTCACAGGGGAATAGTTACCTCTGGAACTTCCTTTCTGCAACAGTAGCACCCTGTTTAAGGGAACCAAAGTTGGAATATGATCGTCTCATATATATGCTGCCATGAGGTTTCAGACCACCATACTGGCATGAGCTTTCAACGTTGAAAAAATAAATGAAAGCTCTCTGGAAATAATAGGAGCACTGTGTCCTGGAACCCGAAGAATAATAATCTCAGGCCATCAGTCATCCAAGCTGAAAACAGTTTCTTCCTCTCTCTTTGCTGTGCCTGGGATGACATGACACAGACCCTTAGCCCAGGAGCGATTTGAGCCCCGGCTGGGGACACAGAAGAGGCTGCTCCCACCACTGCTGAAAAGCCCGGGAAGACGGGGGTCTTTTCCTTTACAAAGGGCGAGGGTCACTTTCGATGTGTTAACGTGAAGCACAGTTTGGGATTGCGCTCCATGGGCCCCAAATATCTGAACTCGAGAGGGACCTTTGCATCCAGATCTGGAGGATTCGCAAGAATATGAAACACGTATGGAGAATTCACATATTCAGAAGCCCAGTAAGTCTTCTCCGTGCATGGCCTCCCAGCAATCTGAAGCAGTAGGCACTATCCTTACACCCATTTTACAGATGGCAATGCTGCAGCTACATAGGCGAATCAATGCCACCAAGCTCATGAGTACAAGGTTTGAACCCACAGCCCTGCTCCTAGCTCTCACTCTCTGTCACTTCCTCGTTCATTCTCTTACATTACAAATACCGAACACCTCCTATGAGCCAGGCACTGTTCTAGGCGCTTAGGTCAACAGTGAACAAATCAGGTAAGAATACTTACCTTCAAAGCAGTTACATTTGACCCAGCATAGACTGCGGTGCTGTGGAGCCTACATCCCACAGTTGCAAAGACCGTTCCCAGGTAGGTCTCACTTCCAAAGTACTCGGGGAACATTTGTCAATTTGGGGAGAGGCATGATCTTAGTTGCTGCATAGGCATTTCTGAAGGAAGTTCAAGGGGCTACAAAAAGTTCCTGCTCAACTTGCAAATGAGGTTGGGGTGTGTTCTATCAGTTTTTCCTGAAGGGGAAAAAAATCCCCCAATTTTAATTCCCTTCTGAACTCAGCCACATGTTGAGATAAGGAAGGTGGGGTTATAAATCAACTCAGCTCCCTTGGGAGAAAAATTATTGTAATAAGTTTTTAAAAAACGATGATAATAGTAAGCTATATGATTTCAAAGTGACTCACCACCACTCCCCCCCCCTTCTTTTTTGACAACTGAAATTGATTTTGAAAGGAAAGGCTGTGGAGATTTTCGTAGAATACAATCCAGACGTTCTAAATCTAAACCCTCTCACCAAAGAGACTGCAGATCTGGAGAGCCTGGGTTCTATTGATAATGCCCTACTCTGTGCCCGACATACTATACCGGCCACCACATGTCACTCAACATGCCTGAGAGCTCATAGATGAAGGATATAAAGATGGAATGATATTAAGACTGAAATCAATACAGCTTTCTTTTACATTTCCCAATAGTCTCAATAACTTCAAAGAAGCAGATATGAATATAATTAATGAGATGAACAAACACCAAGTGGAAAATAAATCTGGACCTTGTTTTATGAGCACTGCTGGAATGATGGATTTAGAATTGCAGATATGTTTTTTGGCAAATCTGACTGCTCACTCATTTCCAAATGGTATAGCCTTTTAGAGCAACTGAAGTTGCATCAGCCTGGGTGCCCCTTAGGAAAAATACTTGCTGGAACCACTTGGTACCCGACTAAACAGAGCCCTTGTACTTTGATGCATTCAGCCGCTGTTAAAATTTATGTTTGAATCAGTATTAGGAGGAATCCTCCGACCAGCTCTCCATTTGGCTGCTTCTGCAAGCTAATCCTGCTTTAAAATATGTATATTCTTAGGAATCTGACCAAACTGAATAACAACAATGCTCAGAGGAAATTCACACTTGTATTTGGAAAAGAAATAAGAGCTCTCGCTAGGGAATGGGCACAAAAGCTACAAAAACAAAAACATGGCCTTGGCTGTGGTACTCTGCCTCTAATTGTGTGGCTTCTTTTGGGAAATTCCTCAACAGTTCTGATCCTTGGTTTCCTCATCAATAGTAGTAAGTTATTTATTGGGTGTTCACTATGTATTAGACCAACCCTGTTCTAAAAGATTCACATACTTAGCTCTTTTAACCCTTACAACCACAGTCCTATGAGGTAGTGCTAGTACACTCCCTTTTTATAGATGAAGAAACTGAGGCTCAGAGAGCTGTAATGACTAACCTGTGCTTTTAAGAATGTGAAAACCAGCATTTTAAGTTAACATCCTAACTCCAGAGCTTCCATTCTTAACCACTGTTTTCTTAGGGCTGGCAGTCAGGAGGTCCCAGATATGAGTTCATTTATACAACCTTGGCTATGTTGATTTACTCTGCGTTTCAGCTGTCTGGTCTCTAAAATGATATTAATACTTGCCCACCTTCCGTCCTGAACTTAGCACATAAAAGTCAAAAGAAGAGGAAATGAACGACAAATTGTGATTGTCTCTTTATATGTGGTAGAACGAGAAACAGCTGGAAAAAAAAAATAGTCCTTCTAATTTCTTCTCGCCTACCTACAGCATCATGAATTACAGAGACCTGGGTTTACTAGTCCTTTGCTCCTAAGCCCTCTTAAAGGCCCACTGTGGCCAATTTAAACAATTAACTATTCAGGTGTAGTGTAACAGGTCTACAGAGCAAAAACAGAAGCATTCTGATAATTCTTAATAAGTTGTGGGAACTCAAACCAAAGCATTCAGGCCTTGGCATGATGGTTAAAGAGCTAGATTATTAACGCTGACTTTCTGTTCAGGGTCAAATTCACTAATTTGTGCTCCACAGAATTGGTCTAACATTTGGGCCCAGAGACAATCCTATTTCTAACACGTCTGCCCTTCAAGGACTACAGACACATGAATGTGGCCAGATAACGTCCCAGCGAGCAAAGAAGTCTCATTACAAGACTCAGACACAGAGAAAGAGAAAGAGCAGTTTGTTCTAGTGATTATCATGAAAGATACACGAATGTCTTGATATTCTTTCTTTTAAGCCAGTTGTAAAAAAAGAGAAATTGTTTACATCCTTAACAGTACGACAATTACGTGTAAATCTTGGTCCAACTGGCCACTGGGTCTTCACGGAAGTGAGAACCGCTCTAGGGAGGGATGGCTCTGCCGGGGCAGGACTGACCGTAATCGCCTTGTTTCTGGCCCCGCATAGAAGGGGCATCCAGGATCCTTCCATCTGCTCCGGCGTCAGTGCTTGCTTACGCAGCACGGCAAAATTAAAAACACCAGGCTGGGCCAAGGGGGTGGGGTGTTGGGGGAGAAACAACCACTCACATGAGCGAACCCTGAGTCTTTTTTAATGTGGTAAGGAAATCTAAGATCTGATCAGTAACCTTAATTGAAAGGCTCAGTGAGGGGGATGTCTAAGCTTCTCTTCCTGCCATTAATTTTAATTTTAGCCTCTCGAAGTGTGCGGATGGGAATGAAGGTGATGCACGAGGACCAGCCGTTTAGGACCTGGAGGGTGCCTGGAGACATGGTGAAGCGCTTCCCTTCTGCAATCTGACTATGAAGCCATTGCAGGGCCAGGGCACGGATGGCACCTCTGGGGTCTGTGGAGGCACTGTTGCCTCAATCCCGCTCTCCTGGAGGGCCTTCAGTCCTCCTGCTGTGCACACTTGCTCTCACACCACCGCTCCCGCCCCAGAAGGGAGCCTGGGCCTGTGGTCCGTGCTCAGCCTCCGGAGTCCGGATTCAGGAGTCCTGGGGGAAGGACCGGGAGTGGGGCTCGTGGGGAAGGTGGCGGGGAGAAAATGAACCAGTAGAGTAGGAGCAGGGAGTGCTATTCAGGAGCTTTAAAGGACTTTTTTTTTTTTTTTTGCGGTACGCGGGCCTCTCACTGTCGTGGCCTCTCCCGTTGCGGAGCGCAGGCTCTGGACGCACAGGCTCAGCAGCCACGGCTCACTGGCCCAGCCGCTCCGCGGCATGTGGGATCTTCCCGGACCGGGGCACGAACCCGCGTCCCCTGCATCGGCAGGCGGACTCTCAATCACTGCGCCACCAGGGAAGCCCTAAAGGACTTTTAAAGGAAGGCCACCTACTCTTTCCCACTGTTTCGGCAATGTCCTTGACATTCAACCCCTAGTAAGTGCTAAACTAAAATCTGCCTCGTGCTCACTGAGGCAGGCAGCACTTTGGGGCACCCTACCCGCAGTTATCCAGGATGAACTTTCTTCTGCGGGCATTAAGACTTTAATAGTGTGTCCTTTGTGCTTTCACCAGTTTAAAGCCAGAGCAAAGCACAATGATAGCAAAGGCTACTAATGGATTAGGTGGTGGTTTTTGCCGCCTTCCACCGTGTCTGTCTTTCCCTCGATTCGGCTGTATGCTAGCTCCCATCATCTTCTAATTATTTGTTCCTCTTTTTGCTTTTGACAGCTTTAGTAGTTATAAGGGTATTAGCTGAATCCAAATTAAATTTCTTTCTTTTTTTTTTTTTAAAGGAAATGCAAAAAAGAGTAGGTTCTTTTTAGGAGTGGCACACTTCACTCCAGACAATCAAACGGGAAAGACATGTGGAAGCGTCTCTGGTTTGAAATCTATGAAGCTAAATAATCCCCAGATCAACTCCAGCCCTGCCTTGGGCTCAGTGAGCATATTCAGTCTCTTCTCTACCTCAGGATGTCTAAGTGAAAAAAATCACACTTACTATTCTCAGAGTGGCAATTGGTGGATTTAACAGTGCCCTGAAAACGAGACTCCTCTGTTTAATGAAGCCTCTCATTCAAAGGTTCATTCTGCTAATAAAACCCCCGTTTTTCACTTGTGTTTGAAGCTAGTCCATTATTCTTTTGCGTGTGGTTTGAACCAGTTTTCCGTGAGCTGTGGTCGCTCCTGAGGATGGATATGAATGGCACTTATTAGGAAGGGAAGAGCTCATGAATTCAGATCATCCTTAATGCTGAAATGAGCTGTAATGAAGGCCTGAGATCAAAGTGCTTGAGGAGCAACGGCAGATGAATGGGCCCCAGAGCTTGGGTCTGGGTCGCTGCAGAAAAGGATTAGGAAACTTCACTTAAGTAGCCAGAAAGGTTTCCACGGCTAGCCTGCTCTGCATTTAATTGTTTATGGGATTCGAGGAGGAAAGGTATACAAATAGCCTCCCTCAGAGAAAACAGTGTTACCAGATATTTTCCACAAGGGAGAGGAAAGGCTTTAAATTAGTAGCAAAAAGAACAGAAGCAAGGCCATTCTTGACTCACAGGGAGGGGGGCAGGGGGAGGGGGTGTGAGGGAAGAGACAGACCCAGAAAGAGGGGAAGGAAGAAGGGACAACCATCTAACCTTCAGAATAAGCACAGACCCTCCTTTCAGGGAGAAGCACATCCCTCTTTTTCTAAATACTGAACATGAAGCAAAACAGAGCACCTGAATTGCAGCCAGGGTCCCTCCCTGCCACACATTAGAGCGGCAAGACGCAGGGGGAATGGGAAGCAGATGCAGTGGCGTAAGTGCTCCAACATTTCACTCTCCTCCTTGAAAAGATGTCAAGGATTATTTGTGTTATCTCCCTGGAAAACGCCAAGACATTCTCTTCAAGGATGAATGAAAGATGAGTACAAAGAGTTAATTTGAAACCAATCAAGGCCTGTGTTCCTCGACTGCTTCAGAAATCCTTCTATTTTAATGAATTTATTTTCAAAGCAGCGCCGACCCTTTTGAGGGGAATTCCACCTCTCACAGCTGCACAATGTGCCCTGCAGTGTTGAGCTTTCTTGCCCACCTGCTCTTTGTAAAACACTGTGGACTTCCCAGAGCTTAAAGCGTGCCAAGCTGGCTGAGCCTGCCTAAGAGCCATCCTCAGCCTGCAGCCACTGAAGTGTCAGTGAATACACACCACAGACCCCTGCAAAACAGGCAAAGCAACTTGGTGGAGCCACACAGCCACATGGCAAAGCCTCAGACTCCCTCTCACCTAGCAAAGGACCCTCTGGAATTTGCTATGGTTGATCTGTTAACCTAAATTGGCTTCCCCCACTGCCCTGTTCAAAAGCAATTGCATTGAAAATATTACTTGCAAAGATTTTTTAAAACATCACACCTGAAAAACCCTACACAAAACTCCCATTTCGTATTCCAAGTACAACTCCTGAAGAGACTAGAGGATTCTGTCTGCTTTAACTGGGATATAATTGAGATGTTTGTGTTGAAATAGCACCTGGCCATGACTTTAAAAGCTCCACTTAATAGCTTTGGGTTCCCTTTTTTTCTTCTTTATTCAAATACATCTAATTGTAATGTTCTGAAATTTAAATGTGGTTGCTGTGCATTTGGTTATCAACAAAGAATTTCTAGATTAATGCAGAAGCACACTTAATAGGCAGAATGCTATCCCTTTGTGCCTTTGAGGGCATCCATAGTTCTCTTAACTAGGAGGATTATGAGATCTGACCCTAGCAGTGAAATAGCCCTGTTCCCCTCTGTAAAAAGATTTGTCCCTCTAGCTCATTGAGTCATCTGAGGTCCACTATTACTTATCCACTCCCAGTGTTATAGCAAGCATATTAAAAGGGAAACACTGTACCAAAGTACCTATTTTATAATTATGATTCATTGGGAAAAGGCAGGATTTGTTCTAAACTAACTTTAATGAAATATACATGGCCTAACCTTTATTCTTTTCTTTCAACTTCAATACCTAATTTTTCACATCTTTACAGTTCTCTCAAAGTTGACCAAGAGTCTCAAAATAAGGTGATGAACAATTCGTGTGTGTCATGGTAGTGACAGTAATAGTTAACAAGGCTAGTGATAGTAACAGTAATAGACTAAAAGGCAGGGGACTGAATTTTATGGAACTTCATTGAATAAGGTTTGATATTATCACCCTAGAGCATCAAATTTCATATGCTTTCTTTCTAGCAGTCTTTGTTGCTAAGACTGTGAACAAGACAAAGATCACTGTTTATGCTATAGCATCATGTAACTTAGAAATCAATAAAATGTATCTCAAGAGTGTCACTCAGACAGCAATTTAAAGACTTTGAGGAATACAGCATGCTTCAGTGGCTGTATGTTCCTATTGAATAGATAGAACTTGCATTACCCCCCAGCTACTTGTGAAGAAAAGAATTTTCAGGATGCCTCTGCACTCTCGTCAGTTCCAGCCTTAATGTCATGGTGGACCCACTAGTGACCACAGTGTCACACATGCAGGCTGCCAGGTGACCCTGCAGACACAACTTGTTACACAGAAAAGTACCAGACGACTGGGGAAATGGCCGCACGGCAATGCCTTCTCCCGTTTGCTGTAGACCAGCCTGGTTAAGACTTGGGTTTAACACACAATGCAGTCATCTAGATCAATAGTTCAGTTTGATTTATCTAAATCTTTAAACATATTATCTCCACTCGGGGAGCTTATCGCTTCCAACTGAAAATCTAAAGCAGAATCAGATAGGAAGCTTGTTAAATCTTCATAGTGAACTTACTGATTGTGCTTCCTTTAATTCTGGGTCTCAGACACAAAATCTACTTGTTGGGCATGTAAGTGAACAAGCCTGCTGACTCCTGATGGCAATTCCGTCACTGCGTGCTGTCGGCTGGGAAATCATTCTAGAGATTTGAGAGCAGCAATTTGGAGTTTTGCCGCACCTCACATTTTAAGAATCTCAGAGCTGTGCTATGAATGTTTTAAAGGTCTGCTTATGGGTGTTCGGCTGGACTGGATTGTTCACGGTGACACTATCAAAGCCTAGCGCAGTGTATGGCACGAAGTAGGTTAAAACAGAGTTGAGCTGCTTTCCGGCAACCATTTCTCCTCCACTGGGTAGCAGCTGTGCGGTTTGTATGGGATTGTCTACCTCTCCTCCAGCTCCAGGGGTGGATCCTAGATAGCCTAGACCAATCAGTGTAATCCCAATTTCTATCCACAGTGATTGGTCTAGAGAAGGCACATGACCCAAGTTGGTCCAATAGGAGTGAAGCCCAGACCTTTGCTGATTAGAAGAGAAATTCTTTCTCACTCTAGAGTGGTGTGCAGATATGGACACAGCCTGTTTTAAGGTAAACAGCCATCTTTCTACTTGGAGAAAAACCAGCCTGAGAATAAAGGCAGTGCCAAAAGGAAAGCCAGGGCTGAGAGAAGTTAAAAGAAACAGAGCCCTGATCAGACCATTCTGAAGCTTGAAATAACCCTGAATGTTTTCAGTTATGTAATCCAACAAATTACATTTACTGTTGAAGCCACCTTCAACTTCAATTATTTGCAGTTGAAAGCTTCCAAATTAACACAAAATGGTTCAATAAATATTTGTTGAATGACTGCATAGTTATATATATTATAATTTAGTCCACATAAAAATGTAACATTATTAATGATCACATTTCTGTTACTAAACTTTCTGTCATCAGCAAGCTCTAGGAATGGTTTGAAAACTGTGAAGTATTGCATTTTCCATCAATGGTAATAGACCAGTGCCTGGAGTTAATGAACAGAAAAAGATGCTATCAATTCCTGAAAGATTACTGTATGCTTCCATAGAAATAAAACATGTTACACGTACTCACTACACAGGTATGAAGTAAGACACAGAGCTTTAAATTGTTAAGGTAAAATCTTTTAAACAAATCCCCTAATGGTTCACCATAAAGAAGACAAGAACATCTCAAAAACAGTGATGGATTTATTCTAGGCCATCCATCCTCTCACTTGGTCTTCTGATGACAAACGGCCACAGCCACAAGGCAGCTGGCCAGGGTACAGACCGGCTCTAAGCCCTCTCAAGACCATATCTATGCAAAGGTAACTGGTCCTCCCACTGATCAATGTGAGCTCTAAGAGGGCAGGATCTTGACGTATTTGCCACGGTGTCCCCACACCTAATATGTGACACATGGGCTGTTTCTGCATGTGATCAGTTCATGACACACGGTAGGCTGTCAATCATTATTTGTTGAGTAAATGAATGGCAAGTTATGCCTTGGCTCTCATTTGCCCTCATCTTATCTGTTTCATATAAGAAAGAGGAGGAAGTGAAAGACATAATTTAGTTAATGTGGGTTTTCCCTTAAGCTGCTCTTTGATCACTTTGACACTTAATCGGGTTCCTGCATCCATCTAAACTCTCTTCAAGATACCCTCATACACCCTCCAGGCATTTTCCCAACAGAAAATATAGGGCCTGCCTATCAGGAGAGAAACTGGTAAGTCTTTAACTTAAAGAACAGGATGTAAGTGACCTTTTCTTGCTGATTGTGAGATCTTAGGAAAGTCACTTTACCTCTCTGGATTTCAATGTCTTCACCCCTAAAAGAAGAGAGTTGAACCGTCCAAGTCGCTTTTTGAGCTGTGTTTTATAGAGCCCAAAGCGTTTTGTAGAGCAAGGAGAGAGGGATAAGGCCCGGGCCCAGTGTCCTCCACTCCCACATCAACACAAGAGGGCTCTGAAGCTGACTGCCTGGCTCCCAGTCGCAGTCCTACCATCTCCTAGCTGCACGATCTTGGACAAATTGCCTTCCTTTTATGCACCTCTATTTCCCCACCTGTAAATAGAGATGACAATAATATTTCTTTACAAGGTGTTACGTGGATTTAATACATTAATATCTAAAACTCGGTACGTGAAAAATGTTGTATAAATTTTAGAGATTATTATCTGTTTCATATATTGGAGTTCCCATAATGTTTAGGCTTAAAGGGTTTAAAGGTCTTCTGCTGCCAACAAAACAAAAATATTTAATTAAAAAAAAAAGCCATTTGGGGTCTTTATTTAGGATGTAATAGGGAACAGTAATTGCAAAGCTTCCGGTAGACTGATATTAACCTCTGCAGCCACTGTGGTCATTAACGCCACACTTCCCGCCGCCAACCAGACTCTCTGCAGTGTGTTTAACTCAGCACAATGGGCCTGCCGCCACTCCTGTGAGCTGGCTTTTTCTCCCAAAGATTATTCTGCAGTTCCATTCAAATGGCCTCTGCGTAGCTGGGCGACTGATGCCTGGTGCTAGACAGAGAAGGGATCCGTGGCTAATCGCCCACATTCCTGTGAAGACTGAAGGAAAAGATAAATTTCCTTAACAGTCAACATTTCAAGGGAAGGCATTTTCTTAACAGAAAATGGTGAATATCTGAAAAGATTGAAACCTCAGGCAGTTTAACATTTGCAAGGAAGGAGCGCCTGGCAGTTCAACTGCTTTAAAATTCCTTTACCGAAGATATCATATGAATTTAAATAAAACTTGAATGATTATGGTAATTATCCACACTAATAGCCTTGCTCAGAAACTCCTTTATCTGTCGTTTCACTTCCAGAATGGTGTAGACTGCGAGGCATTCCTTCTTTCCTTTACCTGGGGAAGAGGGTTTCAGTTTCTTGACGCTGTGCTCTGGAACTGAGATTATGGTTCAATCTATTTTTGGACTCACCCACTCTCTTCACACCCTGACTTGGTGGTACTGATACCATCCTCAGCAAGCCCCATTCTCCTAGTTTGCTCCCCAGACATTGAGCTCATATCTTCTTTGACATTTGGCTCACACTTAAAATTTTTAATATTTGTTTTCCCTCTTTCTCCTTCCCTCCTTCTGTTTCCCCCTCCCCTCTTCTCTCTTTCTCTCCTTGAGCTCAATCAGTAGAAACGGAAAAAAAAAAAAAAAGTACTCCTGCCTATTCCTCAGGACTCAGGTTGGACAGGAGCATCTCTGTCCCAGAAATATGCTAAGATTAATCCAATTTGCGAGGGCATGTAGGAGCTGTAAATATTTATGCGCAACAGAGAAGAAATTGACCCAAGCACACAGAGTAAAGGAACCGGGCAGAGAACAGCCAAACACCAGTGACCCCAGATGTCGCTCCCCAGGCGCCAGGTGCAATTAGCTGCCGGGGCCTCCCTTCTGGGGTGGGAGGTGGCAGGAGGGTGGGAAGTCTGTCCTGGCATCGGCAGCAGTAGAATTATTCTCTCTCCCTTTCCTCTACCCCCGGACCATTTCTAACTTCCAGCCTGTTGGCGGTCTTAGGGACCAATTTAGTAGTCAGAAACTTCCCACACCTCCAGCCTGCCTGTTCCTGGCGTGGATGACTGACTGGTACTTCTGGGGAGAGAGGAGCCACATGCTCACCCTCCGCTCCCCACCCCCATCCTCTAAATCCGTTAGAAAATGTCAAGGGATTCACAGCTTTTTCCACATTTGTACCCAAGCACAGGCGAGTTTGTTTCAAGGTCTAGGGTTTAAGAGTTTCTGGAATAGACTCCTGCTTTGTTACAATGTAGAAAGAATAATTTTGAAAGAAATACACTGGTTTATAACTAGATGACTTTTTTTTTGGCCGTGCCACGAGCCTTGCGGGATCTTAATTTCCCGACCAGGGATCAAACCCTGATCCGCCGCGGTGAAAGCGCTGAGTCCTAACCACTGGACCACCAGGGAATTCCCTAAAACTAGATGATTCATTACTAGAAATTTACTATCACAGAGGAAAACTTTCACCAAGTGGTCACCAGCCTTTTCTTGCATTCTGCCAGGAATGGGGAACGCGCTACTACCAAAGCAACTCAATCATGTCGGCCCAGTTTCGTTCATTAGAAGCATATTTTGAACAAATGAATACCTGCTTCACGACTGCATGTGTCTATCAATCTTTTTCCTACCTCTTAGGGTTTTACACGAGTAATCACAGGTAGCTGCTTTGCAGCTGGTTTTGCTTTCTCATTTGTTTGTGCCTGCCCTAAACTCTAACTCTTCTTTTGTGATTATTCTCCATTTTGTGAGTCTTAGAGGCAGAGACCTACTTCCCATCGTGGAAGCCGAAGAGGACTGAGCATTCCGTCTACTCATCTACAGACAGCCTGCACATGGTCATGTAGCCAATTGGAAGCCCCGAGGTTTTTTTTTGTTTTGTTTGTTTTTTTGCGGTACGCGGGCCTCTCACTGTTGTGGCCTCTCCCGTTGCGGAGCACAGGCTACGGACGCACAGGCTCAGCGGCCATGGCTCACGGGCCCAGCCGCTCCGCGGCATGTGGGATCTTCCCAGACCAGAGCACGAACCCGTGTCCCCTGCATCGGCAGGCGGACTCTCAACCACTGCGCCACCAGGGAAGCCCCAGCGAGTAGAGTTTTTAATATGAGGGATGAGGGGAGGGGCAGGCACAGTCCAAGACCATCCATGGAAGAGACAAGGGTCCAGCAGTGGTGGCCACAGTGAGCAGTGGAGGGGGTGCCAGCTTGGCATCCTAGCTAGATGGTTCTTGTGGCGTAACCACGGTTCTGTCCGCTGCTGCCAGCCTCACTTGGCTCGAGTATTTTCCCCACCAGATTCTCCAGTCTGATGGTAGTACAGGTCCCCCAATAACCTTCCAACAAATTCCTTTTTGACTAAGTTAACCAGAGTCAGTTTCTGTAGTTAGCAACCGTGAGCCCTGACTGATACATTCTCTTTCCAATATTTGAAGATTGTTACTAGGTACTCTTGCTGCCTTTTTTTTTTCTCTCTCTTTTAAACCTCTGTACTTCCTCCAACACTTTCCCAGATGGTTCAGCTTCCTGTCCCCTTCACCATCATTGCTCACCTGCCCACCTGCCCAGCTGTCTCTGTGCACCCTAAAGAAGCAGGACTAGCGGGGCTACCCTCTTTCTAGATCAAGATAGGATACTTCTAGTAATACTAATGTTCCCTAGGATTTGTAACCACATCACACTGTTGCCTTGTACTGAGTCAAAGAAAATCCCCACTTCTTTTTCTACATATTATAATTAAGCCATATCTCCCTCATTCCATTGTGTGTGTGTGTGTGTGTGTGTGTGTGTGTGTTTTAATTTGGAACTCCTAGTTCATTTATAGGGTCAGAATTTCTCTGTCTTGGGGGATTCCAAATTCCCCAGTAATTAGGTTCCTAGTCTTTTTCTCCTATGAATGCGCTCTACTTCACACCCCATCCCCAGGGGTGAGTTTACTGCCCCCTTCCCTATTTCTACCTCCTCCCCAGAGGACTACCATGAACCTCATGCTCCAGCGCCGAATCTCCAAATGACGCAGCTGACCGGCCTTCATGAACGTCACCTGATGGCACGGCCACCACTGAGTCACTTGCTCAGTCTCTGCTTCAGATGCACCGTGCTGGACGTCAGACAGGCCCAGGAGGTTATCAGGTGGCTTTAGGCGCAATGCCCACTCTTGTCCTCTCAGACTGACCTTCTAATTCCTCTCAACCTTCAGGTTTGTGTCTCAAATGACTCAACCCCGTATTTCGGTGCCTTTTCTTAATTGATCTCAGACATGGGGAAACAGGGAATAAAGAGGAGGAGATTACACATGTTGGGTGCTTATTATAGACCCACCATGGTGCCAGACTCCTTCATGCTTTATGTAGTTTATCTTACTTACCAGCTCTCTGTGATAGATATGATCGCTCCAGTTCTCCAGATCAGGCAACTGCATCTCAGAAACGATAGGCATCTCTCAAGTGGTGAGTCTAGAATTCAAACCCAGATCTTCCCCAAACTCTCTTGGCCCAATTCTGACATAACTAACAGAACTGAAGTGTGTGAATGAGAGCTTGGAGTATGGAGCCCACGGAAGCACTGGAGTCCACGGTCCCTTTCTGCATTCCTTTTGCCACGTCAACAAAGAGCGTGAGTCTTAAGGGTGACACATCGTCTTCATGTCATTTCTCCCAAGAAATAGTCTTGTTTCCTCAACCCCTAGTATGAAAAATGGGGTCAACACGTTTAGGCAATTCTTTGTCCCGGGTGGTCCTAACCCTCAAAGTACTTCTTAACTCGGAAGGTTATTTCACCACAACTGTGACATGCTTTGTGCGAGACTGTCCCCCGTGCTGCCCAGAGCTTTGAGAGAGGACACAGGATCCCTCTGAGGACCAAAAGTGCTAAACTAGAAACAGGTCTAACCCTCTTCTTGGTCTCACAGTGGCTTAAGATGAAAGGAGTGGGGAGACCAGGGCCTGCTTGGCCAAGCCTTCAGATCCCTCTCAAGACTTCTGCCCAAGAGGGCAAAGCCATTTATAGGCACACATGGTCTGAAAACTGAATTTGGGTCAGTAAGCTTGAATCACTTCTGCAACCAAACCCTTTCCATAAAGTCCTTACAAATAGAAAAATTGTCCAGTCCGAATTTTGTTTTACTGATTCTGCCAAATAGGAAGGGAAGAATAAAGATCTGGGTAATCCACAAACTCGAAAATTGGTGTCTGATGAGAGCCGATGCTATCTTCTTGGAGGCAGTGCGATGCCAACAGCATTGGCCTAGTTTTGTTTTGAAACCTCCCTTCCTGGAACCACAATTGCTACCACGTTGGTGGCAGAAGAAAGATGTTTATCCTTCATAAAGACTGCGTGAGGCTTAGTCCTTTACGTAATCTCCAAGGCCGCCAAGGGGCCAGCCACATGGTGTCTGGAGATGCAGAGAGAGGCGGACAATTCTCATACCAGGGATTCCTCCACTGTCCTTCCAGCCTGAATAACAGGTCACTTCCCTTCCTTCCAGCAGCAGAGAACCCAAGGCTCCACCACTGACCGCCAAGTCCCCACCCTGGCCTGACAGCAATTTGTAACTCAGCTTACACAGGCTCTCCTACTGTCTGAAGTTTTGTTTGTAAAACGAGCAATCTGCTGTTGGTCGCTTGGCTCCCCTGTGAAGTCGGCCGCAAGGACGGCTCTCCCGGGGGCACAGCTGGTCAGTGAAAGCAGAAGGCCATCCTCTCGTGCTTGGCCGGCGTCTTGCCCCGGCCTGGATTGTGCAAGTAGTTTTGTCACATAGAGTCGCTCTCCAGAAGCCAAGCACCAGTTCTCCATGTGTGGTATTTGCAGCAACAGAGAAATCAACCCAGAAGGAAGTGTTTTGATGAGATGTTTGGGAGGTCTGGGCAAATGCAGTGCCCTTCTGAGCAACCACTTTCTTTTCTTTTTTTTTTTTTTAACAACTTTATTGGAGTATAATTGCTTTACAGTGTTGTGTTAGTTTCTGCTGTATGACAAAATGAATCAGCTATTTGCATACATATATCCCCATATCTCCTCCCTCTTGCGTCTCCCTCCCACCCTCCCTATCCCACCCCTCTAGGTGGTCACAAAGCACGGAGCTGATCTCCCTGTGCTATGCGGCTGCTTCCCACTAGCTAGCTATTTTACATTTGGTACTGTATATATGTCCACGCCACTCTCTCACTACGTCCCAGCTTACCCTTCCCCCTCCCCATGTCCTCAAGTGCATTCTCTACGTCTCTGTCTTTATTTCTGTCCGGCTCCTAGGTTCTTCAGAACCTTTTTTTTTTTTCTTCCTGAACCATGGCTTTCTCAGGGTATATGCCCAGCAGTGGGACTGCTGGGTCATATGGTAGGTTTTTTTTTTTTTTGCGGTACGCGGGCCTTTCACTGCTGTGGCCTCTCCCGTTGCGGAGCACAGGCTCCGGACGCGCAGGCTCAGCGGCCATGGCTCACGGGCCTAGCTGCTCTGCGGCATGTGGGATCCTCCCGGACCGGGGCACGAACCCGCGTCCCCTGCATCGGCAGGCGTACTCTCAACCACTGTGCCACCAGGGAAGCCCTATTTTTAGTTTTTTAAAGAACCTCCACAAGCCACTTTCTTTTGAAAGACTGTCTTCTTTTGTGCGAGATGAGGCCTGGGAGTGGGGGAAAGAGGTGGCAAAAATTTGTCCTAGCTCGCACTCCAGGGGTGAGACACACCGACTCACTTGTCAAGTGATAAAGACATGGTGAGGAAATCAAAAACCACAGCCGATGCTTATTGCCTCAACGGCTGCGACATTATCTCACCACTCATTTAGAACATATGTTCAAGAACAGCGTGGGGATTCGGGGTCCCAACTGTGCTCTGAACACCGAGGGGAAGAGGTGAGAAACACTGCATGGGAGAGGCTCATGTGACAAATCCTCCAGAAGTTCTGAGACCTGCCTTCCCCTCCCTTCTTCCCCCTGATGCCATCACCACCATCTCCACCACGTGCAAACTAGTCTGTCATCAAGAGCTGTAATAAACCTATGTGGCAGTTCCAGCTACCTGTGTTCAATGTTTTCAGAGGGGAGGTAAGGCTACCTTCCTCTCCACCCTGCCCCTCCCCCCAACGTCTCCATCAAGGGGGAAAGGTGCAGACTCACACTCTTATCAAGCATTCAAGCGATTTCATGGGCAGACCACCCTTGCTTCTCTTCTGGCTTCCCTCGCAAGGGGTGGAGTGGGGGCGGCACATCTTCAAACGCCTGCTGGCTGAAATGGTGACAGCTGCACGCAACGGGCTTGCTTACAGCCCGCCTGGTGCAGTGGGAGATAACTGCAGGGTAGGACTTCAAAGACAGACCCACTGCAGCCATTCCAACAGCCCGGGGCTGCCGCCTCTGCTTGGTGACGCCCTGCATGCAACAAGTGAGCCAAGGGAAACGAAGAAACCAGCGCTTTCCCATGCGCATTGTGAGTTAGGAGAGCGAGTGAGTCAGGGGAGGTATCTAGGGCTTTCTGCAAAGCCCTAAACACATCTGTCCTAGACAAACGTTTTTATCTCAGATAGAGAGCGAGGAGAACCAACTCATCATAGCGTGTTACTTTGACCAAAACTTTTACTTTTATAACAGATTATGCATTACATTTTAAAAGATGGAAATGAGCTTGGAAGTTTTGATTTTGTATGCATGTGCATTTCTCTGATGTCCCCTGAATTACCCATCTTTGCAGAAATCACTTATTAAAAGTTGGCTCTATGTTAAAATGTCTGGTGGCCTTTGATCTTCAACGAAGGAGCCGTTATGGGAGAAACTGTCACACAGAAGATTCAAGAGATGACTTGAAATCCTCGGTTTCTTGCAATGGGTAGCACAGATGGCTGTTTAAGGAACCACATTAAAGAGCCACCGTGAAAGGTAGTTATTTCCTGTCTTCTCCATCTGGCAGGTCCTAACGAAATGCACCCCGAGGAGCAGACTCACTGTGACACTGTGTAGACGTATGTGGCTACTGATGCCTCTGATGATACTATTCGTTTTCCTAAATTGCCGCCTGTTGCCCCACCATCCAGCTCGGTCCCCATTCCTCCTTTCTGCACGTCAAAGTCCTAACTGAACACGGGCAAGTTTGTATAACCCCCCCTCTTAGTCTTGGTTTTCTTATCTGTGAAACGTGAGTGAAAATATAATAAATTTAATAAGTTTGTTTGGCTTCAGTTACATTGAGTTGGTCCTGCAACTTAAAAGAAGCAATTTACAAAAGTGAATATCCTCATATTATGCGTTCATATGATGGAATATATAGAATTCAAATGATGGAAAATGGCATAGCCAATCATGTCTTAAGACGTGGGGAAAACTGTGAGTGTTAAGTGAAAGAGCAAAGGCTTTGAAGAATAAATAAGAATAAATAAGACAATCTGAGTAAGATGATAAGTATAATGCATCACATGGTCTGCACTTAAAACATTGAGGTCATTATCGCTTTCACCTCGCCTTTGTGCCCAGACCAAATACCATCTCCCTTATGAAGCCCCATCCGGTTCTTCCAGCCAGACATCATTTCTCTTTAAGCTCCATGCACCCTGCTCTTGGCACTTGTCACTGTATACCTAGGATTACACTAATCTATGTCATGTTCTACATCACATTATAATAAATATTTCCCCTTCTTGTTTTGCTTCAGTTAGGTTGAGTTGGCCCTGCAACTTGAAAGGGAGCCTAACTAACATCAATAAATTATGGTGTATTCATATGATGGAACATAATATAACCCAATATGTCTTAAGACATAGGGAAAATGTTATATTGTAACTAAGTGAAAAAAGTGGCATGGAAAACTGGAATACAGTATGCTTGCAAGTAATAAAACAGAACCACTCCCCAACTGTGTGTATACACACACATATGTATAGAGAAAGCTCTTCTAGGAAATATCCCAAATAATAACAGTGCATGTTATTTTGGCGTTAAGTTTGTAGCTGATTTTTTATTGTTTCTCTTCATTTTTTTTTTTAACTTTCCCATTTCTACTAATCAGGAAAACAAAAAGGAGTATGCTTTTCTTTAAAGGGCAAATTTTGAAGTATGAATATGGGGTAAAAAAACTAACAAACAAGGGGCTAGGGAGAATTTAATGAGTTTCCAACTTCATCTGTTCCTCCAACAAACATTTTGAGAACAAACCATTATAAGTATGAGGCTCTGATAAATACAAATTGAGGAGAAAACAAATCGAGGACAGGTCCTGGCCTCAAGAGACCTAATAGTTAGTTGGGGAGATGAGACATATAAATGGGAGTGATAATACAGGGGAGCAGCAGAGAAAGAGACAAGATGAGTGGTTTTGGCAGCAAGGGCAGGAGTTTGATATGTCTGCCATGCTGGGGGAGTGGCTTGGCAAAGAGGCAGTCTTCAGGACTCCTCAAAGGCAGGACAGCCTCCATGGCCATGTTGGTTGTTACACTTATTGATTAAAGAAGTCAGGGATGGAATGATTAAAATAAACTCATATAATCTAACATTTTTATTTAAATCATTAATTTCAAAGGTTTTCCCCACCTATTTTTTTCCAGAGTTGCTAACAAGTAGCAAAATCATTTGGGTGTGAATTCCATCAACTTTTGGTGGAATTACAGTGAAATGCAAGCAGCAGAGGGGGAAAAAAAAAAAAAAAAGCAGACCTGGGTGTCCTCAACCAGATTTTCCTCCTCACAGACCATTAAGGGTTAGAAAATTTGATTTTTTTAGATGCTAAAATATTTTCAATTCTGGGTAAATTTTATGGAAATTAAGCTTTTCCTGTATTGTTTCTGAATAGGAAGTTCATCTGATTTTCTCAAAGCTAATAGAAGTAATTTAATCCTCTATTTTGTTGTAGCCAAAATTTTCTACAGTTTTTGCAAAGCATCTTGGAATTTAGTGTCAAGATATCCAAATTCACCTCATATATGAAGGTGAAAAAAACTTAATTTTACTTTGATGGAAATTGTATCCATGCCCAAAGCTTCTAGATTCTCTATTCTACTAACTAATGGAAAAGTTGATAATCGCAAACCATGGCAAATCCAAACAGTTGGTTATTCCTTTGTAACACATGTAGGAAGGGTGATAAGAAAGAGCAGTGATAACCTAATGATGCTTTATAAAGAAGAAATCAGAGGTGGTCACACAGAAAGAAGCAGAACAAATATGCAGGTTGGTTAGAAACTTTACCTAACACAACCTGCTAGGTCGATTTAACCAAAGGTGACATCTAGGCCACAAATTCACTTTCAAGAAAGTCGGAGGCTTCTTTGGTCAAGGCCAGAACTTTTTGATACTTTTTTTTTTTTTTTGCGATACGCGGGCCTCTCACCGTTGTGGCCTCTCCCACTGCGGAGCACAGGCTCCGGACGCGCAGGCTCAGCGGCCATGGCTCACGGGCCCAGCCGCTCCGCGGCATGTGGGATCCTCCCGGACCGGGGCACGAACCCGCCTCCCCTGCATCGGCAGGCGGACTCTCAACCACTGCGCCACCAGAGAAGTCCCAAGGCCAGAACTTTTTGATACTTCCCACTAACTCTGAAAACAGAGATTTTGGCTTTCAGATGCTTTCAGAAGGCTCTCCACATCAAAGAGTTTACTAGGAAATCTATTTCTGGAGGACACCCAAGGCCAATGCTTAAATGAAGATGATGCCATCATTAGCAAGTTTTTTATCTGGTCCTTAGGTGTAATATTTGAGGGCGGGGACGCTTAATTCTCATTTTCATGTACAATCAGGGGTCAGCAATGACATCCCAATGCTGAATTCATCCCAGCCCACAATGCCAAATGGCCTCCAAACAGAGTCAGTCCGTGGAGGCCAGTGCCAGTAGCAGCTGAATCCTGGTTGCAGTTTAGTCTTCATCCAGCCCTTCCCCCTTCTCCGGGGTTTCCGCCCCAAACTTCTGTTTCAAAGACAAGGCCAGAGGCCGCCTAGCACTCAGCCAGAATCTTGGGCAGACGCCGGAGGTGCTCAGCCCAAGGAAGCATAGATTTACACGGCTTAATCTTATCACCCCTTGATTTACAGAACTTAAACTAGTGCCTCCAAGGCAGTTTTCCAAAAACACTTTTTTCAAGTCATTAAAAATATGCATAATATTATCAGTTACCATTTATAGCTTCTGTATTTCTAGCAACTGGCATTGTTGTTACTTCAGGCAAGGCAGAAAGTAAGCATGCCAGGAACTGACATGGTGTGTTATGTCACCGAAACCAAAGAGCTCGTGCTGATAAATGTCAGGTTGGCTTCTTTGTGGGTTTCCCCCTTCCTTCTGCAAGTTGTAGCTTTGGCCTTCTTTTTCACTGTCAGTATGGGCTGAGGTGTTGAGCGACACGAGAAGCTGGACTCTCTTTTAAAGATATCTGCCTTCTAAAGCTAGCAGGCTTATCGAATGGCCGCTTCAGCAGATATGAGAACTCCAGCCATTTCCTTTGTCTTAGATCCAGTAATCTAGTAATGTTTTTAAATAATTGATATTCCTGGGAATATTCCTCATCCGGCATATTCATCATGTAGAGAGGAAAAGACATGATCTTTTCTTGCCATTGAAGCCCTGGGTGGTCAGGGCTGCCTGAAGGAGAGGGGAGACAGAGACTTTCTCAAGTAGCAATGAGCAAACAGAAATAGATGTGAGGAGGAGACGAGGAGGAGGAGGGTGGCTGGGGATAAAACTCTGAAGAGGAGGCTGCAGAGAGCCTCTCCCTTTAGTTCTCCCACCTGCCAATCTCTCCCTCTTGGCAGCTGTTTCTTTTACCGGTTGATTTAATGTCATTTCTGACAAAACAGGAGAAGGCATTCTCTGCTGGGGCCATTTTCATTGGCTTTAGTCTTCCCTAAGTCCAATACACGTTACTGCTTTTGTAAAAGGGGAGCTAGTATTATTCCTGGGTTTGCATAGATGTGTGTGTGTGTGATTTGTTTAATACTGACTTCTGCTCTGGGTAGATGTCCACATGCTTCCTGAATACGAATGACTGTGCACATATATTAGACACAAATGACTACCCACGGTGGTAAAGACTGCTAGATGTTTACTCCAAATCTCTTTCCTTCTCTTTCTGGACACACAGCTAGAAGCACTTTGGAGGAAAGCCACTCTGACCAGGGACACTCACCTTGGACTCTTACTTGAGCAAGAAATGAACTCCTTTCGTGTTTAAACCATAATACAGTTGTGGTTCTACTTGTGCAGCAGTTTAGCCTAACTTACAAATACCCCACAGTCATATATATGAACACACAAACACACACACACACACACACACGACTTAGACCTACCACATAGTGCGTGACTCCAAGCCTAACCGTCAATACACCACAACGGTAGCTTGTATGGCTCCAAAAGTATGAGAACAATTTGAAAGGAGGCTTATAATGGTGCAAAAGCAATGTTTCCTTTGATAGAATTTAAGCATGATTAACAAGCCAAACACATTTTTAGAAGTTACATATGAATCAACTGGGCTTTCCTAATTTTGAAAGCTAGCTGGAACACAGATGATTCCCGTTTGGGCCAGAATTGTGTTAATCTGCTTAGACTAAGCCAATTTTGACAATGGGAACGATATTAAATAGTCCTAAATAATTCCGAAATGCAGTTCTGTGAGTGAGCATGAACATAAATACACACACAGGCACATCTAGCCACACGTTAATGAGGAAAAAAAATACTATCTCTATTCTATTTTTAAAAAACTCATTTAATATGTTTATGCCTGTTAAAGGAGCCAAGTGAAGATAATTGAAATTAACGCTTCACATGGTCCCACAACCTGCACGAGTTAGGAGCGATGATATTCACCTAGAGTCCACTTGGTTATAATAAAGCACTTAGGGGAGACACTCAGCACATCTCCATGAGCCAGGCAAGCAGTTGGGCTGAAATCTCGTAGGCTTAAATCCGGGCAGCAAAATTATCGGAAATGACTCTCACCTCTTTCTATCAGAGATCTAAGACTTTGAAGTAATGGTCAGCTTCACGAAGGCAGAGGAAAATGGAGGAAGGATATCGTCAGTCTGCTAGAACTAGATGGGAAATTCTAAAAGACCCGCCATTCGTCACTCCCAGGAATAAAACTGGGAAGGGTGAAGAGAACTTTTGCCAATGTTAGTTTTCTAGAACATGCCTTGGGCATCGTGAGAAAGAGAGGGAAAAATCAACTGGTGAGCATTCCTGGCTGCAAGATGAGATTCAAATAAGCTTTGGTTTCAGCGTTCCCAAACATCATAAAGATTTCAGCTCTTGTAAAAGGGAGCCAGTTGTTTACAATAGACTACTCTGGAGCGAGTGGGTGTGTCTCATGAGGCAAATATTTGCCCATAGGAGGTAATAAAATTGTATTAAGCTCTTACCCCACTGCTGTACATGGTCATCAGTGTGATTAGCTCACTCAAGTCTATTTTTAGATGCTAACAGGCACAAACATTAACAAGAACCTGGCATTTCTCCTTAAGAATATATAATCGACCTTTCAAGTCCGTAATCTCGTTTATCAAAGCGGATGGCAGGGATTTATGCAGAATAGTTTGCACACCTCTTTGATTTCAGCCCCCTGAGAACCCAAACATGCATCCCACCCAATCCTGTTTTATTTTTGCCATATCCTGTGTTGTTGAATGGGCCTCTTGTAAAAATGCAATGTAATGCCCCCCCTTTCCAGTTTTTTTTCTGAAGTTCTAAACAAATCTTACATCAGTTTTGTAAAATGTGCAGTTCTCTTACATTCCTCAGGCAGACTCTAAAGGTCATGGTTCTAAAGAGTTAGGGAAATTTGTTCACATGGACAGGGACCCATATGGATGAAAGCAAGAAAGCAATTTAATCAACAGTTAAGCTGTACAGGCAAACATGCACTCCAGAAAATGGTGGATGGAGGTGGGTGGGAGTATGCAGACCTGGAGTTTTCTTAATCCATCACCCTTGACTTGTGTTACAATTTTTAAACTAAACCTTCTGGCAAAAACAAAAAAACAAACGCATTGACCAACAGCACTCTCTCTTCATTACAGCAACAGTGAAATGGAGCCAGAGAACTTGTAAGCTACTCAGGATGAACCAAAAGGACAGTGGAAGAGCTGGAAAATGAAACAGGATCAGGGCCTGCCTGCCCCCGTCAGAGCTAAATCCAGCCATTAAAACTCCCTTTAGCATTTTCAGTTCTGTGGCTTAATTGTTGAGTTCAGCCCCTTCTCATCTCACAGAATCTCCAAGCACGGTGAAGTGAAATCATTTTGTTCATAAACGATCATAAAACAACGTTTCTCATATACATCCATGCCTTAACTTGGTTATCTTTCAAATTAGTTCAGGTGCTAACAAGAATCCAAACCACTCTTTGTATGGGGCTGAGTGGTGTGCGCGATACAAAGAAAGGCACCAGAGGAGCACCCATCTCTGTAATATAAAACTAATAAATAGTGCAATAAACACAGAATACATTCCAGAGACAGCCTGCGCTCAGAGGTTAGAGGCATGACTCAAAGCAGCAGCCTCCCAATGTCAAGAGTAGTCGGAAGACTGGGGTGTGAGGCTAGGAAAGGGATTACATGTCACAAGAAAAAGGAAGTTATGCTGATAATGACTCCTGGGGTCAATGCCAGCAACTTCAGCCAACTTGCCTGCAGCTTCATCAAAATGTGCCAAACATAGGTCCGATGCTGTCAGGATTAAGAACATGCCTCACGCAGATCAAAGGAAGACCCTCAGAATATATTCTTTTTAATTCAGTACAAACGTTGTCCCCCAAATATGACACCTCTGGACTGTTAGACTTAACATATAATAGAACAATTTCCCAGGTTACCGTTTTTTTGTTTGTTTGTTTTGCGGTACGCGGGCCTCTCACTGCTGCGGCCTCTCCCGTTGCGGAGCACAGGCTCCGGACGCGCAAGCTCAGCGGCCATGGCTCGCGGGCCCAGCCGCTCCGCGGCATGTGGGATCTTCCTGGGCCGGGGCACGAACCCGTGTCCCCTGCATTGGCAGGCGGACTCTCAACCACTGCGCCACCAGGGAAGCCCAGGTTACTGTTTTAATATGAACCTGAGGCTAATCCTTAATACTACCTGAGACTCATGCGTTCATTCATTCATTGACTGTATTTGTTGGGTATGCACAGTGTGCAAGGTACTTTGCTATTTCTGTGCAGGACCCAAAGTTGGGAGACGGGATAAATAGCACTGTGTTAAAAAATACAGGCTCAGGTGGAATTCAAATCGTTGGCTGGTCATTTACTAGATGTGTCAGTTCACCTCTCTAAGCCACAACTACCTCCCAGGGTCCTCATAAAGATTAAACGATGATGTGGGTAAAACACCTGGCAGAGCCCCTGGCACGCAGAAGTGCCGGGTCCATGCTAGCCATGATCTAAACCCAAAATTTTTAGAGTATGGGCAAAGTTTCTGAAGAGGGAGAAAGAATGTTAGACTATTCATCCAGACCCTGACTACCACGCAGTCCGTCTTCACACGCACACAATACTCAGAGAACTCTCAGGCTTTCTTCAAGCAAATATTTGCAGTGAAGTTTATTTACACGTTTATGCTCCGAATATTTTTTCTTAAATAGTCTGGGAAAGGAGAGAGCGGGTGGGAGGTTGTGTGGGACCCACTCTAGACCGGCATTTGAGACCTAACCAATACCATATTGTCTGTGCCGCAAAGAAACTGCCACTGGCATCTCCAGGAGAGTGTTTACTTGCCTCTAAAAATTACACCATTGTCCCTGAGAGGAGACAGTCAGTCAGCTATCTAGGGGAAAACAGAGGACAGGAAAATAGTTCTTTGTGCCAGCAGAGAGGGTTCTTAACACGCTCCTGGTGTCGAGGCAAACAGGAGCCAGGGGCTCTGTCCAGTAATGAATTTTCTCAGCAAAGCCTGGGCTCCCGGAGCAGGTCCTCGCAGAGCTACCTGCAAAACCTTTTCCTGCAGTGATGGACGCGTCTTTTGCAACCAGTTAGCACCTGCTCTCAAAACTCGATCCCCCTCCCTGATTTGTTTCAAGTGGAGCCAAGGGATCAGGACTTAATTAGCAGCCATATATCTCATACCGATCGGGTCCATCCAGCTTCCCCCGGGGCCCCAGATTTGTCTCCATCTGGAATTCCCGTGCTTGCTGGGCGCCCTGTGTCTGCGGTGATCCGGCAGAAGCGTCTGGGGAGGCGCAGGGCAGGAACCCCGCTGCTGGCGGCTAGTCTCAGGGCGCCCTCCGCCCGCGGCTGCCCCCTCCCCCGCCCCCGCCCCGCGCCGCCTCCTTCCCCCTACTCAGAGCGCCCGCCGGGCCAGGGCCCTGCCACCGAGGCCGGCTCGAGCAAGAGGGTGACTGGAGTGGAGTCGCCCTCACCGGCTGGTGGAAGGGCCAGGAGGCCTCAGCCCCTTGTCTTTGCAAATGGCCTGAGGGCTGCTGAAGGAGGCTGTTTTGTTTTGTTTTTTTCCAAGAGGGGAAACCGCCTCCTGCTCTGTACCAGCTTGAAGCCAAAATAACATGTTTTGGCAACCATGATTTGGCAATTAGGGTCTCAGCTCACTGAAAGCATTCTTCCATGCAAAATATGCCTTGGAAGGAAAACACTAAACCACATCTGAGTGAAAATATAGGAAGTGAACAAAGGAGTGACAGAGCAGTGAGAGTCAGAAAGGGGGAGAATCGGGGGCACTGGGGGCTCCCACACATCTGCCGGAGGCAAGGCGATGACTGCGGGCCTGGATGTTTCCACAGACCCAGTTCCAACTCTGGTCCAGTCCAGGGGAGGCCAGAGGCAGAGCATGGCTGGATCCTGCATCTCCATGGTGGGCTTGCCTTTCATTGGCCCTTAGAAGAGCCCTTGGGCAGGATTTAAGCAAAGGCGAAACAGAGCAATGGAGCTGAGCCTGAGGTCATATCGTCCCAGTGGGGCACAGGCACCCCTCCTCACCTCAGCCTCCCAAAGGGTGTGCACAGGGAGGCACCCGGCTCCGACCCTCCCAGAGTTAAAGCATCCTTCAGGGATGCTAGCTCTTTTCTCCCTTTCAGCCTGGCGTCACCCCATTCCATTTGAGGGGAGGATATAGCAGGAAAAGAGAGACTCCTCTTCCTGCCATTCCAGGGAACCCATATTCTCTGATCCAGAAAGAGCACAATACACTCCTTAATGGTACAATTTCACAGCAATAAAGGGAAGTTATGACACATGGCACACTGTTTCAGATCAACATGTGGTTGTTTGCTATGTGTTAACTGATGTCAAAAACATACGTGTTGCCACATGCTGGGGTCTTCTCTTATATGGAGCACCTTCTTTCTTCCCTTCCCCTGCCTAACTCCCCAAATTTTTTGGTGGAAAATTTCCTGCCTTCAAAATCTTAGGGCAAGATTTTGCAGGCAAGAAACCACGCCCAGCTAAACCTCCCACCCGAAAACCCGACTCCACAGTGGGCTAAACAAAACCCTATCCTCAGGGTGACAGGGTGAGGGCAAGAATGCCTGCTCTCACCTTCCTTATAACCCCAAAGTACTATCTGAAATCACACCAAAAGAAGTGTAAATGGACTTCATTGGTGACTCTGATATTACCAAAGAGGTTATTTCTTACTCTATCAGTGTGCAAATATCCCGTGAACACTGTTTGGTTTCATTTTACAGGTGTGAATTACTTTTCCCTCACTATGAGATTAACTTTCTGATAATTTTTCTAATAATACTGAATGTTAACTTAGGAATTTGTTAAACCTGGGTTGCTTATGCATAACCATTGGATGAACCATTTTTAGTTTAGTCACAGATATTTGTCCATTTCTACATGACCAATTTTTGTATAATCATTCACTTGATAAATATAATGTCATTGCAATGGCATTTCTGAATTCAGCTTTCATAATACAGGTATAGTGTTTGGCATTTAAAAATCAAAATATTATTTTTTGGTTTTGGTTAGCATATCAAGTTTAAAGTTTCTTGTGGTCATAGACTAAGATTTTTAAATAAAATATGAATAACATTTGGTGCGCTGTCTTACAAATCCTATGTGATCTATAATTTTGCATAGACAATATCCTCACCTACCTTTTTTTTTTAATTTATTTATTTATTTTGGCTGTGTTGGGTCTTCGTTGCTGCGTGCCGGCTTTCCCTAGTTGCGGCGAGCGCGAGCTACTCCTCGTTGAGGTGCGCGGGCTTCTCATTGCGGTGGCTTCTCTTGTTGTAGAGCACGGGCTCTAGTCCCATGGGCTTCAGTAGCTGTGGCACACAGGCTCAGTAGTTGTGGCTCGTGGGCTCTAGAGCGCAGGCTCAGTAGTTGTGGTGCACAGGCTTAGCTGCTCCACGGCACGTGGGATCTTCCCGGACCAGGGCTCGAACCCGTGTCCCCTGCATTGACAGGCGGATTCTTAACCACTGCGTCACCAGGGAAGCCCTCTCACCTATCTTTAAGCGAATGAAATAGGAATATTATCAACTTTTTTCCATTTGTGTATTATCCTTTTAACTCACTTAAATACAGGGTGGCAAGGTAAACCAGACCATGCAGACTTGGAAGAAAAGTCTAGTCAGCTTGGCACTGGTCTTGCCAACTCTCTGTCCCTCTTTTTTCTGGGCCCCCCTTTGCCCTGTTTCAATGCCCACAGTCTGGAAAAGTTATAGAAGCTTGGTGGTATGTCTGCACATTTTGGCTCACCCTTCTTTTGAAACTTTTAGAGAGAGTTCTGCCTGCAACTGAGTTTGGATCCTGAAAAGAGTAACGTGCATACCATTTTCCCCTGGGCACTTATTAGGAAAAATATTTATCTCCGCTATTGAGGTCTTAAGGTTAGTGTCTTTCAAAGGAGGCTATCAAGGCTCCGTCCCTTCTTAAGTCAGCGAACTGCACTCACATGGCTGTGTTCTCCTCACATAGGTGCAGTTGGCTTTTGGAGGGCAGCATGTATCTACTGCCAGGAGTAATAGGAAGAACATGTGACAGGTCTAGGAATTTCCCACATATATGTTTTAATATAAATTTCTTTGCCTTTAAAGATGGCAGCTAGAATATTACGACAGAATGCTGCTCTAGGGACTTCCCTGATGGTCCTGTGGTTAAGAATCCGCCTTCCAATGCAGGGGACGCGGGTTTGATTCCTGGTCGGGGAACTAAGATTCCACATGCCGTGGGGCAACTAAGTCCGCGTGCCACGACTACTGAGCCCACGCGCTCTGGAGCCCGCATGCTGTGACTAAGACCCGACACAGCCAGAAAATAAAATAAAATAAAATAAAATAAAAAAAAGAATGCTGCTCTACCCTTGGAATTGATGGTATTTCTACCCCAGCAGAAACACAAGTAAGCTCATTTTTGCCAATATTTGAAAGGATCACGGGAGCAGAAGAGGTGGCATAGATTCCTCACAGAATATTAAATCAGTTACTCTTTGGAATGTCAAAAGCCATGTAAATCCATACTGCACATTGTAGGAGCGAAATAAATAATTGTTAAATGAATAGATGACTATTAGAGTCTGACAGACCTCACATACATAGCTTCTAACCCAAGCTTTTGAGGTACTAGATTTTTGCAGGAACATGAATCCCACTGTGTCACTGAATGACATTCTAGTGTATTCATCCTTGAATAATCCAATACATGGTTTTGAAGAAAAATATCCCTAAGCCGATTCTCCTTCTTATTAGTTGGTTTAAATGCAACCAGGAGGTGGGTTCTCTAAGTGCGGTGTATCTCTTTTTTAACATGCTTCTGGGTGGGTTGCCTGCTAGACTTCTTCCTCTTTGTCCACATCTCACAACTGAGAACATTACTATAGGAACACATAGCATGGATGTCCTCTGTCTTTAGCATTCACCTTGCCTTCTACTTCTTCCTAGCCTGAAGTCACTATGCTTCAGGATGACACAGTCAAACATCTTCCTAATGACGTATTATAGTTTATATTAGGTTAGTGAAAGGCTGCAGCAGTTTTAAAAATTAAGCTGAAGAAAGAAACGAAGGATGAATGCCAGGCATATCCAGCGAGGTGTGGCGGGGAGGTAGGCAATCTTTGCCATTTTGTAAAACTGTCTGAGATGCAATCAAGCAGGACCTCAGCAAAAGAAGAATCTGACTCGGAAAAGTACCTCATTAGAACAGTGATGACACTGAACTCCCAAGATTGGGAACTGAATCCTTCTTCACAGGAATGGTTCCCAAAACAACATAAGCGTTCGTGTGGATCTCTTGAAAAATTGTAACAACGCTGCTTTGCCCAGGGAGAAGCAGTTTTCACTGACCTTTGGGTAAATCATTTAACCTCTGTGGTTTGCTGTTTGAATCTACAATGAAAACTCATTCTGCAACCGTTCCCGGAGACGTGAGAATGATGAGTGAGCTGTCGTTTAAGGGCCTGCAGTGCCTCAGATATAGCTTCAATGTGAGGTTATTTGGTTGACTGGGAGGTGACATTATGATTTCTTTGGTTGGAATTTGTATGCATGAGAAACCCAAACTACATACCAGTGTTGTTATTATTTCAAAGAGGTTGGTGCACATAGTAGGCTGGAGTAGTATTTTATACTCTTTCCTCACTGAAAATAAACTTCTTGTGTAGTGACCCCATAGTGTCCTTGTACGCTATCCAAGCTGGTCAGAAGCTAGGCGGTCTCCAGCTACTAAAAGCAAGGGCTTGTCTATGTCTGTATGTGGGAACAGTAACATTTTAATTCTCTACACAGAGTTTGAGAGTTGTCTCCTTTATTTCCTGTTGACTCAGCTATCTTCTTCCCACATTTTGGGGTTTGTGGTAAACGAAGAATTTGTATTTGGCCACTGGAAACAAGGCCTTTGAATAAGCTGAGAATCATATGGACCCTCTGATTTTTCTAAATGATCTGCAATTCTCTTTTGCTCATAGATTCACCAATATTACTAAGAATTACCTATGCAGTTGCTAAAAGTGGGCCCTCGGTGATAGGAGAAAGCTTAACTAAACATTGTATATGAAACACAGTTTTAAGATTCCTCACTTCCTTGAAATTCCTTCAGAAACAAAGCAGCCCTTGTGAAGGATGCACAAAGCCGTGTTTTGTTTCTACAACTTTTCTCTCTTGACGGGCATTAGGACTCCACTGAGGGAAGAAATAAAGTCATAAAGATAAAAATAGAAGTTGTCTATGCAAATCCAAGTGCACACTGCAAAAGGATTTGATGTACATTTGACCCAATTCATTTAATAATTTTGAAGGATTTTACAAATACTTTTCGACTTCACTTTCCTTATTCCTTTGCAGTTACCGAAAAAATTCTTTAGAATTATGTAATGTTTACAATTTTCATTTTAAGCATGCTGAATTGAAAGAATTAACTCATTTTTATCATTTGCTTTGTTTTTAAACCATTTTAACCCACTTTTAGATGTACAGTTCAGTATTGTGCAGCCATCACCACCATCCATCTCCACAATGCCCTTTTCTCTCAAACATCAGAATTTAAAACCATTATCCAAAAGAACTGTCCTCGCTCCCAGTATAAGGCTGGGAATTACTGGATCCCAGTGCAAGATTAGGGGGCATGCTGGGGCCCGGGTCTAGTCTGGGGTGATTGGAGTTTGGGTACCGCTGGTGGAAGCCTGGTTTGAGCAGAAGAAAGAGGCAGGCACATGGGCAGATGCAGCCAAGTCTCTGTCTAGCACATGAGTAGGACGGATTAAGTCTGAGAGACATGGCTGACCACGATGGGAGGATAAATGGTGAAACCAGTGGCAAAAACTTCTAGGAAGACAGAGAACAAAGTACAAGGTGTAGCAGGATGTAGAAGTTGTGAGATCTTTGATACACTTTGATATCCCAAAGATGGAAAGTTAAATGGCTTTGTCATGGGCATTGCCGTTCACATCGTGGGCAGTGGCAGAAGCAATGCTCTTCAAAATGGCTTCACGGCCAGCAGTTGTGGACACTTTGGACCCAAAGGCAGAGAAGAATGGAGTGGGTGTCATGTGGTGGCAATATCTGACAGTCCAAATTGTGGGCACAAACAAGGCATCCCCTAGGGATTTCTGTGAGTAACTTATGGATACTTTTAGGAAGGACGAGAATCCCATTATCACAAGGACGAAGGCTTTGAGCTAACTAACATTTGGGTTACATTATAGTACTCCAAAAATTTTATATTAATTACTCCAAAATTTCCTCTGCCAAATGGCAGTTACACTAGTTATTGTCTAAAATATGAAACAATATTCTACGGGACAATAATATCTCAACAAACGTACTGAGAAACTTCCAGTCAGAAGTATCTTGTGAAGATTTATTTGCAAGCCAAAGATATAAGACACTGTATTATTTTAAAGTGGCAAAGATGCTGCAAAATTTCAATTCAGTGCAGGACCCACAAAACTTAATTCATCAACTGAGAAACACACTCTGAGGTTCAATCATAGGCCAGGCTCTGTGGGTAAAATTATGAAGCAGGGTCTGTCCTTTCCACTCAGAGTCACAAATCTGAGAATGATCTGTGTGAGACAGGAGCTGAGTGTAGGGCCAGAGGAGAGGAAGCCTGGAGAAAACCTCAACACTGAAGGATGGTGCAGAGGACGCGACCCCACAGGGACTCTTGAGTGCTTGAGTGTCTTCCACCCCCTGCCACCAGGTCTCCTCTGCACCCCACCTTCCCAGTGTGGGCACTTGGGGCAGCTGGATTACTTCCAAGCATGTGGAGGGAATTGGAGGACCCAGCCATTACCAGGGCTTCCCTCTACTCAAGCATGGTATTTTTCCTCGAGTTTGGCCACTCAGTGCTACCAGGACCACTGTACCAGGAACAGTCTTCTTTCAGAGTCCCAGTTGAGAAGGATTATGCAAATTCTTTCCGCTCCAGGACTCCCAAATCTCCCCAGGAGATCTCCATTCTTCCTCCCTCACCTCCACCCCTACCCCACTCAGCCTTCAATCCATACTCATGCCTCATTCCCCGCCATCCCTCTGCCTCTCTCCTCAGGTCCTCTGGGTTTCTGTTGTGTTTTGCTGGCTTTGTCTCGTTGCCCTCTGGTGTGACAGGAAACCACCATACATCAGAGTGTACCATTCACCCTCCCTGCTCCATGCTGATCTCTATCAACTATGCTCTAGCTGTTGATTTTGTTTCCTTGGAACCCAGAAATCCTCTTTCCTCTCAACAAAGCCTGGCTCTTACAAATGAAAACCTTGGCTTTCAATTCTATTTTCCCTGAAATGAGCTTCAAGAGCCTATTCTGGAGAAGCTCAACACTGACGCCTTTGTTCCTGGCCGGTTACTACTGCCTTCCCCCCTGAAGGAAGGGACGCCCTGGGCTTCGATGGGTGGCAGGAACTACCGGGAAAGAAAAATACATCCAATAATATTTAAAAATATGGTCCTGTAATAGAAGAATGTCAGGCAGCGGCTGAGGTGGGAAACCCTGAATTTGGAGCAATGCTAATTTCACAGATGCACGGTTTTCTTTAGCAACGCTCAGAAGACCGAGCTTGAGCAGACGGTTGGACAGATCCAGGCTGGGGTGTTGAGAGGCATGTTCTTTGAAAAGACAAGGGACAAATGACTTGAGACTATTGACAAGACAGTGATCACTGGATAGTGGAAAAAGTAAAGTCAGAAAGGGGCTGGAGGAAATGTCAGGGTCAAGGGGCTAGATATTTTGGTAAATGTGAAGATAAGTTGATTGGGAAGTAACTGAGTAGGAGTAAGTGACATTCTTGATTTTAGAGATTTTAGAAATGACACAGTTTACAGAAGTTCAACTCAGATGGGGTCATGCCCAAGTGTGCAGAAAAACATCTTGCTGCTCTCCAAATTAGGTTATAAATACTAGACGTCACCTAAAACCTAGTACATTATTCCTTCTGCATTCCCATTAAAATTCCTCTGGAAACCACCCTGGGTGGTTGCATCCCGCAGGAAAAGGCGTACCACAGGCTTCCCAGTCCCCGGCCTTCTCACTGCTCCCCACCCACTGGACTGCCCTGTCCTCACTGGGGAAGGGCTCTTCGAAACAAAGCCCAGGGAGAGAATTCCCTGGCAGTCCAGTGGTTAGGACTCCATGCTTTCACTGCCAACGGGGCCCGGGGTTCAATCCTTAGTCGGGGAACTAAGATCCCATAAGCTTCGTGGCACAGCCCAAAGAGCAGAAACAGAAAAACAAAGCTCAGGGAGGGTCTTTCTTACACGCCACACCTTCACTGCTTTCCTTACAGAAGGCAATTTGAAGATACAAGTAATAATCAGTATTTACAAAGCATCTTATAATTGGCAAACTGTTTTACTCATCTATTTTATTAACCCCATGTCATTATTATACGTATTTTACAGATGAGGGAAATGGAGGCCTCATGAGGTTAAGTCCAAGTTCATGAAGCTAATTCATGAAGCTTCGTCCCCCACAGCTGGCCCAGGTACGGTCTCCTTCTCTGACTTGTCTCCCCATCCTCTCAGCCGTAGCCCACAGTTCATCTTGTCCATGAGCTACCTCTTGACCTGTACATACTCTGCACACAGCTCTTTCTTTCTGCCTGAAGGCACTCTATCGTGATGTGATAATTTGCCTGTGTGTGTGTGTTAGGCCAGCGTAGAAGGCCCAGCACCTCGTACAGAGCTCCTGACAAGCCCTCACGAGTGGTTCTCCAGTGAAGATGTGGACAACTTTGGAAAGAATACAGAAGCCAAAGGGCATCTGTGAATCGCCAGTGGGGTTTTCTAGTCTGCGTGCTCACTGACTGATCTGTGAAAAGGAAAGGCCTGAGGGCTTGGATTGGCGGCCCAGGTGCACTGCACGTAATACTCCAGGGAGACTGGCACTTAGGAAATGGAAGTTTCATAGGCAGATAATCTCTCCTGGACCTTTGGGTTTGAGGAAGAAAAAAGCAGGAAGGAGAACAGAATTTTTACAGCCTTGTATATAAAGATTTTCTTGTAAAAGCCAACTTCAAAGGGAGAGAGAATATCGCTCCTTCCCAAGGAGTCTCATTAATTATCACAGCATCTTTGCAAGGGAAGCTCATTGGAAGGAATATTTCTCAAATGAGGAAACTGAGTGTGAAATGGTTTAATTACTGGCAAACCAGAAAAATACAACCCCGTGCCTTTCCAGACTCCTCTTCTGAAGTGCTAGTAAGCTCCACCAGGCCATTTAGCCACTCGGTGAAGAAACATTTATGGAGACCCTGCTTTGTCCCGGGCACCATGCCAGGAGCCAGCAAATACGGTCCCTGACCCAGAGGATTTGGTGACCCTGATCACCAATGAAGTTTGCAAACAATCGAAACAGGCAAATATCGGTGACACAATGTGCTAAGTAAAAGAATAGAACTATGAACAAAGAGCAAAGCGATCACAGAGGGGAGAGTGATTATTTTTGCCTAGGAAGATTAAAAAAGACTTCAACTGAAATCTTTAGTTCATCACGAGATTTTGAGAGCTGGCATTAGCATAGTTCTGGATTAATATCTTGAACGAAGTTGTTAAGTGAGGACGAGCGCTCCCTCCACAGAACAATGTTTTCATAATCTTACAGAACTAGTTATCAACAGTCCCACCCCCACCAGTATTTGAAATGAATTATGTAGAGAGTTGCCATAATCCTTAATATTTATTCAGTAATCACCATTTAATATGCTAATGCTGAGACATGAGTTATCTCATTTAACTCTTACAACAAAATCTTTAAGTAAAAAATATTCATATCCCCATTTTACAGATGATGCAGTTTAGAGATATCAAGCAATTTCCAAAGAGTTCACACTGCTATTTTGAGAACAGTCCCTGCATGAATTAATGAGGGTCATTAGTTGTTTTGGTCACATGTATATTGAGTTATACAAATTAGCATTCATTTTTTGTAGCTCACAATCAAGAGCATTCAGTTAATTAAATAAAAATAACATTGATCTTTCACATAAATTTTTTCCTTCTTCTCTCTCAGCAACACCTAAACTGCCCATCCCCCTAACCCTCTGAATAGAAATGTGAGTTAAAATAACTAGTTGGTTGGCATATTATGGGCTACATAGTTAAGTTGATGGACAGTGATCCCACAAGTTCAGAACACCTTTCATCTAAGCATTAATGGTGAGTTATACTTAAAGACGCAGCATTTTTTTAAGCTTCAGCTCAAAATATCCTTGACTGGGTGTGTTAAACCAAAGCACCTAATTAGAGATGACTTTAAGTAATACCTTTCTTTGTCACTTAATATCCTCCACACACAAAAATCCAGAGGTTTTTACATACACCACAGAAACCTCACTTCCAAGGACATGATAATCACTCTGTAGACATTTAGCCTCCTGAACTCAGACATTGGGAACTGTGGGACTCAACTCCACTATCCCCACAATGGAAAATTCCTGATTACCTCATTCTTCCCACAGAGCTGAGTAGAATCCCCATAACAGATATCCATTTAAAGGAAAGTAACTTGCCAATGAATTAATTATTCAACATAGTTCAATAGTATAGAGTTGTCAGTATAGAGTCAGTATAGGTGGTCCTTAAATGCTCAACTTTTAGTCTCAGATTGCCTCGTTTGAATCCCATTGCCTCTGCTTAGTAAGTGTGTAAAATTTGGGCTAGTTATTTAAACTTGTTAAATCTAACTTGCCTCAGTAGTGAAATACAGGTGATAACTGGTAGGGACAGCAAGTTGCCCAGAGACTTGATGGGTTTAGTTAAGATTTCAAAGAAGCCTGAACATCGGTAAATAAGATACCAGTGCCGGTACTAAAACCCTTTCTCCCCCTTTCCCACAGTAGTATAATAGCTGAATACATGACTGCTGAATTAGACTGTATTTCCTTGTCTTCCTTGCAACCAGGTGTGGGCATGACTAAATGATCTCTAATGAAATATTAATCAAAATTAGATGTGTCACTTCTAGGTGAGGACATAGGAATGGTGGAGGAGCATCCCTCATGCCCTCTTTCCTCTTCCTCCTGCTAGAAGTGGTGGCAACGGCAGCAATCATGAGGAACCATCCTAGGTCCCTGGTTGACTCTATGGAACAGAAGCAGTATTCGCTGGATTCATGAGATAAATAGATTTCTACCCTGTTTGAGTCATTACATTTTTGGGGTATCTATACAATAACAGTATCTAACTCATAAAGCAGCTATAATGAGTGAAAAAGGTAACGCACGTGCTCTTAGCACAGTGCTGAGCACATAACATTGTTAAGCCTCAGCTCTTAAGGTGAGAAGATAGTGTCGTGGTTAAAAATGGGAGCTTAGTATCCAGTGTGTATTCAGATTTTGGCTGTTTTCTAAGACCTGTGTAAACTGAGAGACGTTTTGTAATAGGGAGAAAAAGAAATGAGGTCTCCTTCCTATTCAGGGTCTGAGAAACCTTGAGGGCAAAGCTGGGAGTTCTCAGCATTATCACCATGATGCCAGCTCCCTTATGCAGGGAAAGCAAGCGGAGTGCAGAGTTCCAAGGCCAGTGACTCAGAAGCCCTCATTTGACCCAGAAAACCTCCAGCCAGATTATAGAAGGCACAAGGTCAAATAGATAAGAATCTAAAAGCCAAACAGAAGTCTCTAATTAATGCCAACAATCTGCTCTCTACAACTTTGGTTTGGTCACTAGTTGAGAGTCAAATTAACTATAGTTCATTTCCTAGTATAGTCAACTTACAATTAGGCATAATAATGAAGGGAAGTAATGGCACTCATGATTTAAAATAAGTGCTACAAAAATAATTTTATTTGGCTTTGGAATTGTGTGCACGTAGCATGTACAAGTACATTTACCATTTTATCATCTACAGAGAGACTCACTCCCTCCCAAAAGAATTGGGAACAATTGGTCCATATCTCTTTTTTGTTGTTAATTTTCTATTCCCGTGACTAACTTTACACAGAACTAAATAAAGTCATTTGCTTCCTTACCAGTGTAATTATGTAAAATCATTTCTGGACTGTATTTTATTTAAAGAAGTTCAAGCATCTTTTCAATCTTAACTAACCCATTGGGTTTCTGGGAAATGTTAAAATGTATCCTCTGTAGCACAGTAATAAGCTCTGCAGTGATTGTGGCTAAAAAATAGTGTCCAGGACACTGTGCTGTCCACCCACTCCTCCCTACCCCATTCCCTTCTGTATGTGTGCCCTGTTGTAAAAGGAGCATCAATCTAGAGACGTGAAGTTCTTTAATGAACCATTTTCAGTTTGGTTGTTTTATTTTTAGGAGCTTCATGTTAGTGGGGCGCCTCAGGAAGAGGAGCATTTAAGGACTACCAGTAACTATTTGTTTCCTAACCTTTTGACCCAAGTTGAGTGTCTGGTTTTCTCCAGGCATATTCTACTATCAACAATGGCCTACACCAGGACCACAGTCCAAAGGGGTTAATTAACACAGGGAGGAAAAAAATAACCTGCACTCCATAGCTACTGATAAGAGAGCAGCCATATCACCTCCTAAATCAGTTCCTAGAAACTCAAAGGAAGTTGAGTGAGTAAATTTTAGTTAATATATTCCCTTCCATATAAATGTCTCCCTAAACCCTTAAACTCTGCTGGTGGTAAAAGCAATTTGACAATATTTAATAAAGATGAAGATGTATACCCTGAAGGACCTAGCAATTCTATTCCTAGATATACGCCATACATAAGCACTCACATACAAGAACATGCACAGATGTATGTTCATTGTGGAATTGTTTCAGAAGGGAAGACTGGAAATAGCCTAAATGTCTACCATTAAGAGGATGAATGGAAGTCTATACCACAGTAAAAATCTATCCATTTTGATTTATTAAAATGTATAAGCATGGGGGAGACCTTCAAGATGGCAGAGGAGTAAACCATGGAGATCACCTCCCTCCCCACAAATACATCAAAAATACATCTACATGTGGAACAACTCCTACAGAATACCTACTGAATGCTGGCAGAAGAACTCAGACTTCCCAAAAGGCAAGAAAATCTCCACGTACCTGGGAAGGGCAAAAGAAAAAAGAAAAAACAGAGACAAAAGGATAGGGATGGGACCTGCACCTCTGGGAGGGAGCTGTGAAGGAGGAAAGGTTTCCACACACTAGGAAGCCCCTTCACTGGTGGGGATGGGAAGGTGGGTGGAGGGGACACTTCGGAGCCACGGAGGAGAGCACAGCAACGGGGGTGCAGAGGGCAAAGCGGAGAGATTCCCACACAGAGGTTCGGTGCCGACCAGCACTCACCAGCCTGAGAGGCTTGTCTGCTCACCCACCAGGACGGGCAGGGGCTGGGAGCTGAGGATCGAGCTACGGAGGCCAGACCCCAGGGAGAGGACTGGGGTTGGCTGCGTGAACACAGCCTGAAGGGACTAGTGTGCCACAGCCAGCCGGAAGGGAGTCTGAGAAAAAGTCTGGACCTGCCTAAGAGGCAAGAGATCATTGTTTCAGGGTGTGGGAGAAGAGGGGATTCCTTCCCTGTCTGCTCACAGAAGGCAGAGCACCGCCTAAACGAGCTCCAGAGATGGGTGTGAGCCGTGGCTCTCAGCTCAGGCCCCAGAGACGAGCATGAAATGCTAAGGCTGCTACTGCAGCCACCAAGAATCCTGTGTACAAGCACAGGTCACTATCCACAACTTGCCCCCGGAAGCCTATGCAGCCCGCCACTGCCAGGATCCCATGATCCAGGAACAACTTCCCCGGGAGAACACATAGCATGCCTCAGGCTGTTGCAACATCTTGCCAGCCTCTGCCACCACAGGCTCGCCCTGCATTCCAATTATAACTACCGCACCCCTCTCCCCCCGGGCCTGAATGAGCCAGAGCCCCCTAATCAGCCACTGCTTTAACCCCGTCCTGTCTGGGCGGGAACAGATGCCTGAGGACGACCCACACGCAGAGGCGGGGCCAAATCCAAAGCTGAACCCCAGGAGCTGTGCGAACAAAGATGAGAACGGGAAACCTCTCCGTGCGGCCTGAGGAGCAGTGGATTAAATCCCCGCAATCAACTTGATGTACCCTGCATCTGTGGAATACCTGAATAGACAACAAATAAACCCAAAACTGAGGCGGTGGAATTTGAGAGCAACTGTAGACTTGGGGTTTGTTGTCTGCAACTCATTTGTTTTTGATTTTTATGTTTATCTTAGTATAGTTTTTAGCGCTTATTATCATTAGTGGATTTCTTTATTGGTTTGGTTGCTCTCTTCCTTTTTTTATAATAATTATTTTTTATTTTAATTTTAATTTTTTTTCTTTCTCTTTTTCCTCCCTTTTCTTCTGAGCCGTGTGGTTGACAGGGTCTTGGTGCTCCAGCTGGCATCAGGCCTGAGCCTCTGAGGTGGGAGAGCTGAGTTCAGGACACTGGACCACCAGAGACCTCCCAGGCCCATGTAATATCAATCGGCGAGAGCTCCCCCAGAGATCTCTGTCTCAATGATAAAACACAGCTCCACCCAACGGCCAGCAGACTCCAGTGCTGGACACCCCATGCCAAACAACTAGCAAGAGAAGAACACAACCCCACACATTAGCAAAGAGGCTGCCTAAAATCATAATAAGTTCACAGACACCCCAAAACACACCACCAGACATGGCCCTGCCCACCAGAAAGACAAGATCCAGCCCCACTCACCAGAACACAGGCATCAGTCTCCTCCACCAGGAAGCCAACACAACCCACTGAACCAACTTTACCCACTGGGGGCAGACACCAAAACAATGGGAACTATGAACCTGCAGCCTGCGAAAAGAAGACTGAGGGCTTCCCTGGTGGTGCAGTGGTTGAGAGTCCGCCTGCCGATGCAGGGGACACGGGTTTGTGCCCCGGTCTGGGAAGATCCCACATGCCGTGGAGTGGTTGGGCCTGTGAGCCATGGCCGCTGAGCCTGCGCGTCCAGAGCCTGTGCTCTGCAGCGGGAGACGCCACAGCAGTGAGAGGCCCACATACTGCCAAAAAAAAAAAAAAAAAAAAAGACTGAAAACACAGTAAGTTAAGCAAAATGAGAAGACAGAGAAATAGCAGCATGTGAAGGAGCAAGGCAAAAACCCACCAGACCAAACAAATGAAGAGGAAATAGGCAGTCCACCTGAAAAAGAATTCAGAGGAATGATACTAAAGATGATCCAAAATCTTGGAAATAGAATGGAGAAAATACAAGAAATGTTTAACTAGGACCTAGAAAAACCAAAGAGCAAACAAACAATGATGAACAACACAATAAGTAAAATTAAAAATTCTCTAGATGGAATCAATAGCAGAATAACTGAGGCAGAAGAATGGATAAGTGACCTGGAAGATAAAATAGGGGAAATAACTACTTCAGAACAGAATAAAGAAAAAAGAATGAAAAGAATTGAGGACAGTCTCAGAGATACCTAGGAGAACATTAAATGCACCAACAATAGAATTATAGGGGTCCTAGAAGAAGAAGAGAAAAAGAAAGGGTCTGAGAAAATATTTCAAGTGATTATAGTTGAAAACTTCCCTAACATGTGAAAGGAAATAGTCGATCAAGTCCAGGAAGCACAGAGAGTCCCATACAGGATAAATCAAAGGAGAAACATACCAAGACACATATTAATCAAACTATCAAAAATTAAGTACAAAGAAAAAATATTAAAAGCAGCAAGGGAAAAGCAACAAATAACATACAAGGGAATCCCCATAAGGTTAACAGTTGATCTTTCAGCAGAAACTCTACAAGCCAGAAGGGAGTGGCAGGACATATTTAAAGTGATGAAAGGGAAAAACCTACAACCAAGATTACTCTACCAAACAAGGATATCATTCAGATTTGATGGAGAAATTAAAACCTTTACAGACAAGCAAAAGCTAAGAGAATTCAGCACCACCAAACCAGCTTTACGACAAATGCTAAAGGAATTCTCTAGGCAGGAAACGCAAGAGAAGGAAAAGACCTACAATAACAAACCCAAAACAATTTAGAAAATGGGAACAGAAACATACATATTGATAACTACCTTAAATGTAAATGGATTAAATGCTCCAACCAAAAGACATAGACTGGCTGAATGGATACAAAAACAAGACCTGTATATATACTGTCTACAAGAGACCCACTTCAGACCTAGGGACACATACAGACTGAAAGTGAGGGGATGGAAAAAGATATTCCATGCAAATGGAAATCAAAAGAAAGCTGGAATAGCAATTCTCAAAACAGAAAAAATAGACTTTAAAATAAAGACTATTACAAGAGACAAAGAAGGACACTACATAATGATCAAGGGATCAATCCAAGAAGAAGATATAACAATTGTAAATATTTATGTACCCAACATAGGAGCACCTCAATACATAAGGCAAATGCTAACAGCCATAAAAGGGGAAATCGACACAATCATAGTAGGGGAATTTAACACCTCACTTTAACCAGTGGACAAATCCAAAATTAAAATAAATAAGGAAACACAAGCTTTATATGATACATTAAACAAAATGGACTTAATTGATATTTATAAGACATTCCATCCAAAAACAACAGAATATACTTTCTTCTCACGTGCGCATGGAACATTTTCCAGGATAGATCATATCTTGGGTCACAAATCAAGCCTTGGTAAATTTAAGAAAACTGAAATCATATGAAGTATTTTTTCCGACCACAATGCTATGAGACTAGATATCAATTACAGGAAAAAATCTGTAAAAAATACAACACATGGAGGCTAAACAATACACTACTGAATAACTAAGAGATCACTGAAGAAATCAAACAGGAAATCAAAAAATACCTAGAAACAAATGACAATGAAAACACGACGACCCAAAACCTATGGGATGCAGCAAAAGCCGTTCTATGAGGGAAGTTTATAGCAACACAATCCTACCTCAAGAAACAAGAAACATCTCAAATAAACAACCTAACCTTACACCTAAAGCATTTAGAGAAAGAAGAACCAAAAAACCCCAAAGTCAGCAGAAGGAAAGAAATCATAAAAATCAGATCAGAAAGAAATGAAAAAGAAAATGAAGGAAACAATAGCAAAGATCAATAAAACTGAAAGCTGGTTCTTTGAGAAGATAAACCAAATTGATAAACCATTAGCCAGACTCATCAAGAAAAAAAGGGAGAAGACTCAAATCAATAGAACTAGAAATGAAAAAGGAGAAGTAAAAATTGACATTGCAGAAATACAAAGGATCATGAGAGATTACTACAAGCAACTATATGCCAATAAAATGGACAACCTGGAAGAAACAAATTCTTAGAAAAGCACAACCTTCTGAGACTGAACCAGGAAGAAATAGAAAATATAAACAGATCAATCACAAACATTGAAATGGAGACTGTGATTAAAAATCTTCCAACAAACAAAAGCTCAAGACCAGATGGCTTCACAGGCAAATTCTATCAAACATTTAGAGAAGAGTTAACACCTATCCTTCTCAAACTCTTCCAAACTTTAGCAGAGGGAGGAACACTCTCAAACTCATTCTATGAGGCAATCATCATCCTGATACCAAAACCAGACAAAGATGTCACAAAGAAAGAAAACTACAGGCCAATATCACTGATGAACATAGATGCAAAAATCCTCAACAAAATACTAGCAAACAGAATCCAACAGCACATTAAAAGGATCATACGCCATGATCAAGTGGGATTTATCCCAGGAATGCAAGGATTCTTCAATATAGGCAAATCAATCAATGTGATAAACCATATTAACAAATTGAAGGAGAAAAACTATACAATCGCCTCAATAGAGGCAGAAAAAGCTTTTGACAAAATTCAACACCCATCTATGATAAAAACCCTCCAGAAAGCAGGCATAGAGGGAACTTATTACCTCAACATAATAAAGGCCATATATGACAAACCCAGAGCCAACATCATCCTCAATGGTGAAAAAGTGAAACCATTTCCTCTAAGATCAGGAACAAGACAAGGTTGCCCACTCTCACCACCATTATTCAACATAGATTTGGAAGTTTTAGCCACAGCAATCAAAGAAGAAAAAGAAATAAAAGGAATCCAAATGGGAAAAGAAGTAAAACTGTCACTGTTTGCAGATGACATGATACTATACAAAGAGAACCCTAAAGATGCTACCAGAAAACTACTAGAGCTAATCAATGGATTTGGTAAAGTAACAGGATACAAAATTAATGCACAGAAATCTCTGGCATTCCTATACACTAATGATGAAAAATCTGAAAAAGAAATTAAGGAAACACTCCCATTTACCACTGCTACAAAAAGAATAAAATACCTAGGAATAAACCTACCTATGGAGACAACAGACCTGTATGCAGAAAACTGTAAGACACTGATGAAAGAATTTAAAGATGATACAAACAGATGGACAGATACTGGATTGGAAAAATCAACATTGTGAAAATGACTATACTACCGAAAGCAATCTACAGATTCAATGCAATACCTATCAAACCACCAATGGCATTTTTCACAGAACTAGAAAAAAAAATTTCACAATTTGTATGGAGACACAAAATATCCCGAATTACCAAAACAATCTTGAGAAAGAAAAATGGAGCTGGAGGAATCAGGCTCCCTGACTTCAGACTATACTACAGAGCTACAGTAATCAAGACAGTATGGTACTGGCACAAAAACAGAAATATAGATCAATGGAAAAGGACAGAAAGCCCAGAGATAAACCCATGCACATATGGTCACCTCATTTTTAATAAAGGAGGCAAGAATATACAATGGAGAAAAGACAGAATCTTCAATAAGTGGTGCTGGCAAAACTGGACAGCTACATGTAAAAGAATGAAATTAGAACACTCCCTAACACCATACACAAAAATAAATTCCAAATGGATTAAAGACCTAAATGTAAGGCCAGACACTATAAAACTCTTAGAGGAAAACATAGGCAGAACACTCTATGACATAAATCACAGTAAGATCCTTTTTGACCCACCTCCTAGAGAAATGGAATTAAAAACACAAATAAACAAATGGGACCTAATGAAACTTCAAAGCTTTTGCACAGCAAAAGAAAACATAAACAAGATGAAAAGACAACCCTCAGAATGGGAGAAAATATCTGCAAATGAAGCAACTGACAAAGGATTAATCTCCAAAATTTACAAGCAGCTCATGCAGCTCAATATCAGAAAAACAAACAACCCAATCCAAGAATGGGCAGAAGACCTAAATAGACATTTCTCCAAGGAAGATACACAGATTGCCAACAAACACATGAAAGGACGCTCAACATCACTAATCGTTAGAGAAACGCAAATTACAACTACAATGAGGTATCACCTCACACTGGTCAGAATGGCCATCATCAAAAAATCTACAAACAATAAATGCTGAAGAGGGTGTGGAGAAAAGGGAACCCTCTTGTACTGTTGGTGGGCATGTAAATTGATACAACCTCTATGGAGAACAGTATGGAGACTCCTTAAAAAACTAAAAATAGAAGTACCATATGACCCAGCAATCCCACTACTGGGCATATACCCTGAGAAAACCATAATTCAAAAAGAGTCATGTACCACAATGTTCATTGCAGATCTATTTACAATAGCCAGGGCATGGAAGCAACCCAGGTGTCCATCGACAGATGAATGGATAAAGAAGATGTGGCACATATATACAGTGGAGTATTACTCAGCCATAAAAAGAAACGAAATTGAGTTATTTGTAGTGGGGTGGATGGCCCTAGAGTCTGTCATACAGAGTGAAGTAAGTCAGAAAGAGGAAAGCAAATACCGTAGGCTAAGACATATATATGGAATCTAAAAAAAAAAAAAAAAAAAAAAATGGTTCTGACGAACCTAGGGGCAGGACAGGCATGAAGACACAGATGTAGAGAATGGACTTGAGGACACGGGGAGGCGGAAGGGTAAGCTGGGATGAAGTGAGAGAGTGGCATGGACATATATACACTACCAAATATAAAATAGATAGCTAGTGGGAAGAAGCCACATAGCACAGGGAGATTAGCTCAGTGCTTTGTGTCCACCTAGAGGTGTGGGATAGGGAGGGTGGGAGGAAGACACAAGAGGGAGGAGATATGGGGATATATGTACATATATATAGCTGATTCACTTTGTTATAAAGCAGAAACTAACACAACATTGAAAGTAATTATACTCCAATAAAGATGTTAAAAAAAATCATAATGAGGTATCACCTCACACTGGTCAGAATGGCTATCATCAAAAAGTCTACAAATAATAAATGCTGGAGAGGTTGTGGAGAAAAGGGAACCCTCCTACACTGTTGGTGGGAATGTAAATTTGTTCAGCCACTATGGAAAACAGTATGGAGGCTCCTCAAAAAACTAAAAATAATGCTACCATATGATCCAGCAATCCAGGAAAAAAAACCCTCTAATTCAAAAAGATACATGCACCCCAATGATCATAGAAGCACAGTATATATACAGTGGAATATTACCCAGCCATAAAAAGGAATGAAATATCACCATTTGCAGCAACATGGATGGACCTAGAGAATATTATGCTAAGTGAAATAAGTCAGACAGTGGAAGACAAATACTATATAATATCACTTATTTTTGGAATATAAAAACAATACAAATGAATCTATATACAAAACAAGAAGAGACTTAAAGACATAGAAAACAAACTTATGGTTACCAAAGGGGGATGGGGGGGGGTGAGACAAACTGTGAGTATGGGATTAGCATTTACAAACTACTATACATAAATAGACAAGCAACAAGGATTTACTGTATAGCAGAGGGAATTACATCCAGTATCTTATAATAACCTATAATGAAATATAATCTGCAAACAAAGCCCACCTGTATCACTGTGCTATACACCTGAAGCTAACACAATATTGTAAATCAACTATACTGCAATAGATTCAATCAAAATAAGTTAAAAATTAAAAAATAATAACATGTATAAATATGAATATATATAAACACATAATATTAAATGAAAAAAGTCAATGGTGGACTTTTGTGTTCACTATACCACTTGTATAAAAATCAGAATGTATAAAACAAAACTAAATATTGCTTATGGATATATATAGCTATTGCTGTAGCTATATAAAATTTAAAAACGTATCTAGTAACAATCAAAGCTCAAATTCAAAACAGTGGTCATCTCAGAGCAGCGATGAGAAGGGCTCAAGGAAGGTACCAAGTAATGTTTTAAAACTAATGTTTAAAAGATCTGAGTAAATATGGCAAAATATTAAAATTTGTCAAAGATCTATGGTACACCCATGAGTGTTCATTATATTATCTTCTAAATTTTGCTTATGCCTGAAATACAGGACTTTCCCAAGTGGTGTCTCCATGGCTGGGTATGACTGGGTGTCACTGTATCACTGATGTTTACAACAAGGAATGTCAGTCATTGCTTTTACAAACAGCAACAGCTAAGAATGAGCCAGCATGTGGTGGAGGGAAGGTCGCAAACCATCCTCAACTGCCCTGGAACTGCAAGCAATAGCTAACAACATTACAGATGGAGCATTTATATCTGGGCTAGATGGAGTGCCTACCATGCACTATCTCCTGTACTCCTTGCAACAATTCCAGAGAGACGATACTATCACCACCCCCTTATTATACACGAGGAATCTGAGTTGTAGAAAGTAATCTGGTCAAGGTCCCACCGTGAGTGGAGAAGCCAGGAGTCAAACCAGGCCTCCACTCTATACTACCTCCTCATGATTCCCTGGCCATTGTCTTTACAATTAGTTACTTTTCAGAATTTCCGGGTTCAAAAGTTCACTGGGGTTCCCAAAATAGGAGGTGCGGGAATCACCGTGTAGCAACCCTCTGCACTGTCTGAGGCTCTGCACAGAACCGTCCCCTGCTACACACCTGCCTAGCCCAGCTGCCACTGCGTGATCCACTCTACACCTCGGTAAACTTGAAAGCTGGCCTGTCAACAAGACCTTGACTCAGGAGTCAGTTTGGCCAAGGCCCCTCCCCATGACAACTCTGGAGGCAGCAATGTTCATTCACAGTTCAGATCTATTCAGCGTCAAGCCTGAAACAGAGATGTCGTAAATCCCATCAAAATCTCCTCCATAACGTGACACACTTTGTTAGAACAGAATAAGGGGTTCGGCTCTGTTGGACCAAATCAAGTTAGTCTATGTGGAGTATCACATTTTAGATTCAAATCCCAGTTAAACCCTCTGCTTAGGTTCGTGGTTAACAATATTTTTATATCTGTCTGCAGAGATGACAGGCAGCCCAGCTCTCAAGTGGGCCCAGCGGCCTCCGAGCGGCTGCTTTTAGAGGCAAGCTCCACAGATGGGAGGCAGAAATCTCACCACCCCAGTGTCTCCTGATTAGCCTGGAGAAAAGCTGAATGACAAACATGTTTCCAATCTGCCTGGCCCATGCAGGGAAATGGGGCAATCTGGCCTAAAAAGGGATTTAGACTTTTGTTGCGTGCAAGGGAAGGGGGACAGAGAAAAGAAGCTGATTTAAATCCATCCACAATGCCTTCTCACTTGGTGATCTCTCAGATAAGAAACAGACTGGCTGTGGTTCAGATCCTTATCACGCCTGTGCATCACGCCTGTGCATCTTCCGCCTCGCTGCTAGGTAGCCGTGGACCTCTCAGACAGCCGTATACTGTAGAGATTGCTGCAACTGGTCATTTCAGAGCGCTTGCTCTTTCGGCCAGAATCTTTTTTTTTTACATCTTTATTGGAGTATAATTGGTTTACAATGGTGTGTTAGTTTCTGCTTTATAACAAAGTGAATCAGTTATACATATACATATGTTCCCATATCTCTTCCCTCTTGCCTCTCCCTCCCTCCCACCCTCCCTATCCCTCCCCTCTAGGTGGTCACAAAGCACCGAGCTGATCTCCCTGTGCTATGCGGCTGCTTCCCACTAGCTATCTATTCTACGTTTGGTAGTGTATATATGTCCCTTGGCCAGAATCTTATGATGTGTTTGTTGATTGATAAAATTGGCCTACGGTAAAATTCTCTATAGGGCCTCTAGATTAAAATAAGCATAAGTAACAGTGTATGCATTACCTAGTTAGCCATTCAGTTACACGAATCATACTACACTACATTAGTTGCAAAGTCGTATAAAATGTGACATCAAATAGTCACAAGGCTCATGTGGCAAAGGCTGTGTTAAAATATGTAATTTATTTATTGGAGATACTGCATTAAGACTGAATATTTTCATTTCTCTCTTCCCAGTAGACAGAAGAGTCCCACAGATACTGAAAATATACATAGTTGATGCAGAGCTTCTTTTAACTATGTAAAAGTCAATAAATCATTTGTCACCTTCAGGTGGGCAAGGTTTGGGTGCTAAACATTTTTGAAAAATCCACAAGCCACATGGAAATACAACCTCTAAAAGCATACATTCTGGCTTTAAACACATCTTTTTTTCTTTCTTCAGTGCATTCATTTGAGCATTGTTAATATTATGCTGATGGAATGAAGGGCAGGGTTCAGGGGAATCTATCCCCTCCAAGAGTCCCTTTCCTGGGTGCGGATACGAGAAGAGCACCTATAAGATGACTGCTGCTGTACCTCGGGTCCGCCAGGCTAAGTCCAGGGTATCTTGCTCTGTTGGCATCAGTACAGTGCTTCTTCAAACACAATTATCGAGACAGTCTTCAGTGACCTCTTATTGCTGCCGTATTTGGGAAACTGCATTCAGATGCAGATTGGCCTAAATCCTATCAACCCGTTCAACCATGTGTGTGAGTGTGCATGCGTGCACACGCACATTTGTGAACAAAACATCACACACGTATTTGTACTTAGATAAATTCTCCCTAGAGCATTTAAACCCCTACCCCCCAAATTTCCAAATGAGGAGAAATGCTTATTTTCCCAGGCAACTTTGTCAATTGCTCTTGTGCTCTTCTTATAAATATTTCATAGCAAATATTTAACATGATTCTTTCCCCAATCGGATCAGCTTTGAAAAGCTCCTCAAAGCGAATTCTCCCCTAACAATAGCTTGATGCAAAAGCTTTTTTTTCTGCTCTTAAGCACAGGGTCTGCTGCCATAGCAGCAGGAATAGTTCTTACCTAATGGAAAAGAAAAGATACTTTACGTTAATTCAGTAGTCGGTAAAGGCGAAGGCAGCGGCAGGCGTAGCATACGCGTACATCGTGCTGCCAATATGGAGGCCCGGCTTACCTTGACCTCCCCTCCCCCAGCAGGCCTGCGATTATTGCCCAGCCTACATTAGAACTGTAATGGGAAGGGACAGGTTTATGCAAATGATCCGCATATGGATTTTGCGCTTGTAAAACAGAGCAGTTACTTTGGGCTTTCTAATTATTTCATGCCTTGTGGTTCTCTGATGGGGCAGAGATGACTATACTTGAAAAGTACCCTGTGATTGACAGACTTCTGTCCCCCTGGAGCTCATTAGGGCTCCAGCTTTGGAAGATGGGAAATAACCCTACCAGGCACCAAAAGAAAAAAGAATTCACCCCAGCACTAGTGATTCTGTAGATTCATTTGTTCAGACTTAGGTTTTGTTGGGGAAACAGTGTTATCAGGAAAGTGCACTACGGCCTTCCTGATCCAAACAGACACTCTGCTTTGGTGCTTTTGATTTTTAAAACCAGCATTTAGAGTCACACAGGCTGTACAGTGTAGAACTTGAAGGGTATGAAATGCCAATAGGATTTTTCACAAGGAAGTGGGAAAAAGAGGTGGGTGAGAGATGCAGTATGCCACATGGCGTAAGGAGCAGCTACAAACTCGAACCAACTCTAACCCCTGCTGCCACTCTGCAGTCAGCATGACGTGTTCCTAAGTCAAGTTGGCAGAGAAATCAATGAAGGGGGCAAATAAAGTGGAAAAATTGATTTGGAAAGTCTGAATGTCCCCTCGGGTTACATACGCCCTGCTGAGAAGAAGAAGGTACTGGGATTCGGGCAAGGCTGTGAAGAGAAAAAAAATCCATAAAGCTGGAAAGACTTTAAGGTTCATTGAGTTTAGTCTTCCCATTTTATGGGTCAGAAAATTAAGAAGCAGAGCAGTCACTGCCAGTGAGCTAGCAGTACGGGCAGAACTAGTCCACAGCTTTCGATCCAGTACCCATTTCTCTCGGTCAGAACAAGGAAGGGGATAGGATTAGGGGAGATCAGGTGACGTGAAGTCTGTCAGTGGATGAGGTTCCAAGATGAGGAAGCCAAGATCTGTCAGTCCAAATATAGTGGGGTCAGATTTGTAGCCACTACACTTAGATGTGTAAACATTGGACCATTCTTTATGTTTCTGTAACTGATCTTGTTTTCAAGCCACATATCACTGGGTAGTAAGGAAAACAAATCAAACTTAGCCTCAAACAGCACAAGTTTACTACCTCACATCTCTGTGGATCAGAAGTCCAGGCACCACAGGTGGGTTTCAGGTTCCGGTGAGAGTGCTAGGGATGCTGTCTCAATAGGAGGCTTGTCTGGGGCAGGTTCACGTCCAAGCTCTTGTGGTCGTTGGCAGGAGTCAGATCTCCAGGGTGTTGGCTGAGGGACTCAGTGTTTTGCTGGCTGTTTGCCACGTGCTCCCCCCACCCCACCATGGCAGCTTCTTCTGTGAAAACCAGCAAGGGGCAGGGTCTGTAGCAAGATACACATCACACTAACGTGTGACCTAATCACAGAAGTGACACACCGGGGAAGGGGGTTCCGCGGGATGTGGGTGCTGTGAGGCAGGCTCATGGCCATCTGGGGCCTGCCTGCCACAGGGAAAGACCCACTGCTTCTGTAGCCCTCACTCACCTGGCTTTGGGTTTCCCGGTTTGAAAGAAGACTCCTGAGAGGCCAAGATAAACAATGTTCCAAGTTGCCAGGGGAATTGGATGAATGATTATGGGGCCTCAAGGAGCAGTTGTAAAATAAAAATTTAAATTCTACACGAATGATACGTAACTTTTCAGAGGAGATAGGCTCTCTTAAGGGTCTACTTCTCGGGGACCCAAAATTGCCATGAAGGGAACACCCGCACCCATGCAAACCCTTCCCAGAGAGCAGACTTAAGGTGGGAAGTAACCCGTCCCTTTCACGCACTTTGTTTCCTTGGAGGGTCCAGAGGTAGAAACACAAACGTGTATATGATTTTTTTTAAAACAAACAGCAGCATGTTATGCATATTTCTTCTGTATTTCGCTTTTTTCACATAATAGTATATCTTGGAGTTAATTCCACACAAATCAAAACCTCCTAATTAGGGCTTCCCTGGTGGCGCAGTGGTTGAGAGTCCGCCTGCCGATGCAGGGGACACGGGTTCGTGCCCCGGTCCAGGAAGATCCCACATGCCGCAGAGCGGCTGGGCCCGTGAGCCATGGCCGCTGAGCCTGCGCGTCCGGAGCCTGTGCTCCGCGACGGGAGAGGCCACAACAGTGAGAGGCCCAAGTACCGCAAAAAAACCCCAAAAACCAAAAAAAACCCTCCTAATTAAAGTAAGTTCAGTGTCTCTCAGTTCAAAACAAAAATCATTCAGCTTAGTTTATTTTCTTTGCATAAATATTCGGTCAAGTTCAACGTACAAACTTCCTACCAGGGCCCTTCAGCTTCTTTTTAAAGTTCCTCAATCCCCTGGCCTACTCCCCCAAGAGGGCACCTGGGTATGTTGTGTATCTTTGCAGTGACTAGAGGAACTGACTGGTGTAAGTTCAGGTGTGTTTGCTGTTCTCTGGTCTTTGATGCCTCTTCAGCTATGCCCATTGTCAAGGAAATGCACATGCAGATAAGGCACCAGCTTCCCTTCACCTCATCACCATGAAAGCAAGCAAGTTTCCCTTGGGTCCAAGAAGTCATCTTGGAACCTAAGAGGGAGAGGGAGAATATTTCTTCAACATGACATTATATTAAACTATAAGATACAAAGATACTCTTTTATATTTGGCAAATTTTAGTACAACCACATGCCTTCATATGACCCTTCCCTGCCTCCGTCATTGACAATGAAGGGTTCAGTGAGGAAGTCTGAGTCAGTTATGCAAAATAAAGCAGTTACCATTAATTGCACACCGACCCAAACTGTGTAAGTTTTGACCCCCTGCTATATACAAGCATACTCTGTTTTACTGAACTTTGCTTTATTGCACTTTGCAAATATTGCCTTTTTTTTTTTTTTAACAAATTGCATGTTTGTGGCAACCCTGTGTTGTCAGATGATGGCTTGCAATTTTAGCAATAAAGTATTTTTAAATTAAGGTCTGTACAGTTTTTTAGACATGATGCTATTGCACACTTAACAGACTACAGTTTAGTGTAAACATAACTTTTATAGGTACCAGGAAACCAAAAAATTCGTGTGACTCACTTTATTGCGATATTTGCTGTATTTTGGTGGTCTGGAACTGAACCTGCAGTATCTTTAAACCGTGCCTGTATAAGCAAAACAGAGCCAGGAAAGAAGGCAGAAACCATGAACTGGAAATGAGGCAGTAAGTCAGGGGCCAGTGGCGAAAGTAGACCAGGTAAAAGTAGATAGATGGGCGTGTGGAAAGAAAAAGGCCAGCCTCCAACAGAGGCATGCGGCAAAACTTTCAAGTTGAAGAACAGACAAAGGAGGAAAGCTGCCCAACTCATTTTAAGAGCTAACAAAACATCGATTCTAAAACCAGTATGGACAGCACAGGAAAAAAGTACAGGCCTATCTAACCTATGAATACAGATGGGAAAATCCTATATAAATTACTATCTAAGTGAATCTAATCATGTATTAAAAAACAAACCCAGTGCAGTTTATTCCAGGAATGCAACAATGGTATAATACCAGAAAACCTATCTTAAAAGAGAAAACAGAGGAAAAGCTAGGAAAAGAAAATCTGTGAATGCGAAAGGTATTTCATGAACTTTAACACTTAGTTATGATAAAATAATAATAGTCTCAGTAGCCAGGAATAGAAGGGAACTCCTTGAACCTGACAGACCTTATACCAAAAGACTAAGGTCAATGTGATAGTTGATGGAGAAACCTTATAACCTATCAGTTCCTTTAAGGTCTTGAACAAAACAAAGTTATCATGATCTCTGCCACTATTTAACCTGTTACTAGATATCCTCATCAATAAAAATTAAAATAGAAGACAAGAAGAAAAAAACATTGTAAGATGTGGTGGTTTAAATATGTCTATAAATTTTAACAGTATCTTCTACAAGTGGAGCCTAATTTCTCTCCCCTTGAGCTTGGGCTGGACTTAGTGAATTGCTTCTAACAAATAGAATAAGATGAGGTAATGCTGTGTGATTTCTGATACCAGGTCATATTCCTGGATTACTGACCTCAGAGACTGTATGATAATAAATGTCTGTTGTCTTTAACTGCTAAGTTTTGGGATAATTTGTTTGAAGCAATTGATAACTGATATGCAACCGTTAGAATAAAATATATTAAATCATCATTCCTTAAAGCAACTATACTCCAATAAAAATTAATTTTAAAAAATCATCATTCATTGCTGACAACATAATCATCTATGTAGAAAATCCAACAGCACTAACAAACTATTAAAATTAGTGAGAGTTTAGCAAACTTGCCTTAACACAAGATCGACTTACAAAAATCCATAGTGTTCTATACCCGCAATACCAAACGAGAAAATAAAGTATCATTCACAATAGTAGCAGAACTGTAATGTATCTGGGGGTCAACTTTCCAATGAACGTACAAGACATTGCTATGGAAAAATATTAAAATTCTATTAAAAAATATAAGAAGACTGAATAAATGGAGACACAGACGACATTCGTGCTTGCTGACTTAATGTTAAAGATATTTCAAATCTTCTTCAATTAATGTATAATTTTGATGCGAAGACAGTAAAAATTCCAGGCAGATTTCCCACCTGCCTGGATGGCTTACCATCACCCATCACTGTCCTCTGAACACCAAACACTCTGCCTTTGTCACTAGCATTCCTCAGGTTGCCTTTGGCTGGGTCTATATCAAGGGCCTATCTCACCACAGCTGCCATGTCTCTTCCATCTCAGTCCACCTCAGAGCCATGTGCTCTGGATCACCTTGTTATCTACTGAGCTCCAAGCTTCTGTTGTGCTACGATGAGGGCAAATGAAGAAGGAGGAAAAGAAGGAGGAGGAAGGAGGAGGACCAACAACAATAACAACATCTGGATGCTGTGAAGATAGGACCCCTCTGAATACAGTTGTATTAAGAAACTTATGAAACTTTCATTATGAGACCATAAGGTGAGAGCCCGATTATCAATTCATTTGAATAAGCCCATGGGGTATTTATTTGCATTAATGAAAACTACTAGAAGTGAGGACTTTTATGCAAAGTTTACAAAAGCATATCAGAAGAAAAGATGCCGGAACTGTGTGGTAATCCTAGTTAGCAGGCCAATGCAAACAACATTTTTACTGTCTTCGTGAATGAAATAGTAGGTTAAAAATGTATATGCTCATTTAGATTTGGTGTGGAGAAGGGGAGAGATAAAATGAAATAGGGCTCTATCAAAAAAGAACATAGGATTACCAAACCAGAAGTTCCTTTCATTCACTGGCCAAGAAAGGCTACAGTTGATGGGGAAGGCAGTCAAAGAAAGACATCCTGCAGCTACGAGCTAAGAATCATCTGATTGCACTGAACAGTCAAATGACTCAGCAGTGAAGGATCTGACTCAATGCAAAGGCAAATATTGGCCCCTTACCTAGAATCTGCACTCCCTCTAATGTATTCACACCCCACTTCTCCTGACTTATTCCTATTCATGCTTCAAAACAAGTCTGATGTCAACAGCTGTGGAAGGCTTTCCTTTATACCTCTTCCTTCCACCTCGGTTTCCACCAATTGCCCTCTCAGTTCACCCTGCATTGCCCTCTTCCTAGACCTGTCACCCAAATAGGATTACTTTATTCATCTCTTTCCCTACTAGACTTTGAGCTCTTTAAAGGCCGGGGCTGCGTCTTTAATCTCTGTCTTCCAAAGACCCAACCTAGCACCTTAAAGATAGTAGTCTCTCGATAACATTCACTCAATGAATGAATGAGTGAATGAATGCCATTGCTCGCTATAAAAAGAGAATTAGATGTGATCTCTATAAAGGTAAAGGGAATATGTAGGCATAAGAGAATAGCATCATCGAGCCAGATGAGAAGGACAAGTAAGAAGAAGGAAAGAAACAGCAAAAGTGCCCAAAGGCATGGAGGGAAGTCATAGGAGACTGGAAGCAAAGAAGGAGGTGGTGGGTAGGAATTTTAGAATAAACAACAGAGAAAAGTAACAGAGATATAGTTCAGGCTGTGAGAGAGGGAAAGGCAAAGAAAATATTTTCAAAACCTGAAGATAAACAAGAGAGTGTAATGAAAAGACAGGAGGAAGAGAGTAACTGTTGAGAAGTGAAGATGGGGTGGGCAGTTTGCAGAAGACATAACCTTATCAAAGGTTCCTACAGAAGAAGGTGAAGGAGGAAGAAATTAGGGAAACTAAGGAATGGAAAGGATAAAGGGAAATAAGACAACGAATGCCCGAGAAGCTCTATAAAGAACAGACATGCCAAATTGAAGAGAGAAGTAATAACAGTTAACGTCTGTTGAATATTTCCTCAGGCCACTGTGCTAATTTATGTCTTATTTGGTTTATTCTTCATAGCAGCAGGTGGTATATTACAGATGAGGAAATGATGACCCAGAAAAGTAAAGTTTCATGTTTAAATTCACACAGTAAGCGATGGAAATGGGACATGGATCCAACTCTTTCGGCCTCTGGAGCTTAGAACCTGAGACAAAGAGGAGGGAGACAAATAAACCATGGGAGGAGGAGAGGAACAAAAGAGTTTTGGAGGAAGCCCAAGTATACCAACACATTCATCAAACAGGTAACGCACAACTCCAAGTGCAATTGCACAATACAAATGGAGAGAGAACGTTAGGATGTGGCCTTCCATGTTCTGAGGGAGTAACTTAAGGGAAAGGAAAACAAGAAGGAGTGTTTTCTTCTATGCATTAGAGTCTGAGGATTTCTCTGTAGGAAGAGACACAAACTTAGGCCTTAGAGGAGGCGGTACAAGCTAAAAGCAAACTCCTACATCTCTACATGGGGCCCTAGTTTCATGAGAAAGTGGGCAGTTCTCTACTTGACAAAGTGGGAGGAGGAATTTAAGCTTTGGGGGAGAAAATCCATGAAGGAGGAAGGGGGAAGGAGTAGGCAAGGATTTGGCTTTAGGAAAAGCGGGCTGTGGCAAAAAAATGTTCCCCAGCCAAGAGAGCAGCCTGAGATGAAACGGAGAACTGAAACATCTACTTGGGGTTTATGAAGTGTTGCTATGGGGTTGAGTTAGAATTAGGGTTAGAGATCCCTATGCAGTCTTCTGCAAAAATAATGAAAAATAAATTTTAGCATTCTGAATATGGTTGGATTTTTTATATAAAACGTTGAAAGGAGCTAGGTCAGAATTCGGTTTTATGCGGAGTCAAGACAGCCTGTTTGACAAGAGGAGCGCTAAATCTGAATTGCATACATAATAATAGTTTTCAAACAAATCCATGAGGTATCACATATCAAAAGCCTGGAAAACTAAAAGTCATACCTATGTGCCAGCAAACCGTACTGCTTGGACTTCATCATATGGAAATAATAGATGATACACATGAAGACTTTTGCCTGCCGTTATTTTATCGCAGAAATAATGTGAAGAAAATGAACTGCCCAGCAATAAGTGATGGGTTAAATAAATGATGATGAATACTTACAGTTGAATACTACCCACCCACAAAAAATTACATTGTAGAGTTATTTATTCACTTGGCAAATATTTATTGAGTGCCTTCAGTGTGGCTAGCACTGTTCTAGGCACTGATGACTAACTGAGAACAAGTAAATATCTCTGCCCTCCTGGAATTTACATTTGGGTGGAGGAGAAAGACAATATCCAAGTAAACCAATAAATAAACAATATAATTCAGATGGTGATAAGTGCCAGGCAGAGTAAAGAAGGAAGGAAGATAGAGATTGACTCAAGTGTAGAAGTTATGGCTGTTTTTTGCAGTGCTCCAGGGAAGTTTCACTGAGCATAGAATCGGCTACACCACAGGGCAATGTGTCCTCTGGCCAGAAGGGTTCCTCTTTGGTGAATCAGGATCTCTACACTACTTGAACAGCTCAGAGCTGAGGGGACAGGAAGCACAAAATTCCCAGTGTGTAACTGGGAGTGATGGTAGCAGGACCACTCTTACTCCCACCCGTTGGTTCCTAGATTCATGTGTTCTACCTGTGGAGACACTCATCAGTTAAGTTTGTTGATTTAAAGTTGAGCACTGCATTCTCAAGGATGGTCCCCATCCTCACAAGCACCACCAAGCTGACGCTTTAGCTGTGAGTTCAACTCGTTCCATCATTCTGCCAGGCTGGCAACTTCTGGGTGGTGCAATTTGTAATAGGACTGTGGATCCCATGGGTCTGGAAAGGTGGCTGCTGGGGCTGATGTGATGTTATTTGGGATCCTGTAGAGGTGGATCAAACACATTGTAAGCTTTCAGGATACTCTAGTAGCTGAGGTCCTGAGGGCAAATCCATATTCCAAACATGTGTCTCTTCTAGTCAAGACAAACGTTGCCCTTTCCAGGGTAGAAGGGGCAAGGGGTTAATTTGCCAGAGGTAGCCAGTGGTCTATCTGGGATTCAGAATTGGTCTCTGTTACAGACAGCTTGGAGGCTATATTGTCTTTGGTTGGTGAGATTGCGTAGGGATCCCTAACCCTAACCCTAACCCAGGTCCACAGCAAAACATTTCAAAAATTTCAGTTCAGTGCAGTAGATATTTCAGGTCTAACATCTCTCTAAGGCTGCTTTCTTGGTCAGGGAACCTTTACTCTCCCAGCCTTCTCTCCACAGAGCCTTGTTCTTGCTTGCTTACTCTTCTTTTCCACTCTCAGCCTCCATGGCTACCGTGTTCACACATTCATTGCGCCAGCACCAGGGTGACGACAGATGCAGGCTGGTGTCAACTGGTCCAGTTCTGCCTACTTGGTTGCTTAGTTCCTCTTCTATGGTCAGTGCTTTCTGCTGGGCATTCATTAACATGCGATATGAAGCCCATCTTACTGGGTGGCTCAATCCATGTTCATCTACCTGCCTCTACACCTTGGAAGATCTTCCAATCTTTCTCCTTCTAGGTTCCTAACCGGCTGGCTCAGCTATTTGCCACTGTTTCTGAGTCTGTATATCCTCACCTCAGGCTACTCTCTTTCCACACAAAGTGGGTGCTATAGGGAGAATTTTCTGCCCTCCCCACCGGGGAGGCTGTTGTCCCTTTTCAGTTTGCACACACGTGCCGGGCTGACCCATCCATGAACCAAAGAGGGCTTTTCCCTCCTCAGTCAGTTGGTCATAAAGGATCCCCAGAGGGCCACACATGTGAGCTGAGGGAGCAGAACAGCGGTGGGCAACATGGGGCCCGGCCCACTTGTGCCGCTTTCTCGTACTCTCCAGCCTTACTCAGGCTTGATCCTGATGTGCCACATGCATTGTGTGATGATTCGTGCTGGGCCCATCAGACGGTATGACTTGGTGGTCTGACAGGACCGGCTCAAGACGAGCGGTTCTGGTGGCCTGGTCACTCGGTGTCCTATAGTCAAGCAGACCATCTCTACTAGGGCACAAGGCTGGGAACTGTTTTCAAAAGATGTATAATTCTCCACTGCAGATGGCATTCTCCACTCCTGCTCCAGGAACCCAGGGGCCAGTGTAGTGATTCTTCCACTGGGGCCTATCATAAACTCCCCAGGGTGTCCTCTCCCACCATGACATCTCTACAACCACAGGGTCTGCTGGATGGTACGGCATAAGTAGCAGAGCTGCTTGCCCCACAGCCTGGACCCACGACAGAACTCTTTCTTAATTTCTAACTCAAAGCCAATGGTTTTTTGTGTCATCTGAAATATGGATCAGAGCAGTGTTTGCAGGTATGGAATATGCTCCCTCCAGAACTCAAAGAGGTTCATGGAGTGCTACGCTTCCTTCTTTGTGGTGGGAGATACAAGATGCAATAATTTTTCCTTCAGTTTGGAAGGGATTAAGAGATTTCTTCCCATGCCCAGACCACTGAATTCTCAAGCACTTCACTAATGTGGGTGTCTCTGAATCTTCGTAAGGCTTATCTCTCACCCTCTGGCGGGCATGTGTCTCACCAGAAGACCAGCCACTTCTTGCTCATTTATCTGACTGATGTGATGTCATCACGCTAGTGGACCAGTGTGATGTTCTGCAGAACGTCCAGCCATTCAAGACCCTTTGGACTCTATTATGATAGAGAACAGAGTTGATATAGCCCTAGATCAAGATTGTAAATGTAAACTGTCGTCCATTCCAAATGGATTTGAACTGTTTTTGATCATCTTTCCTTATAGAGATGGAAAATATGTGCCAGATCAATGGCCACGTATCATGTACTCAAGGCCTTGTTAATCCGCTGTAGCAAAGATACCATATCTGGCACAGCAGCTGCGATTGTAGCTACTACACACTTAACTATGCAGTAGTTCCCTGTCGTCCCCCAACATCCATCTGGTTTTTTCAGGGACCAGGCTGATGAATTAAATAGAGATGATGGGGCCCACCAACTCAGCATCCTTTAGTCTTTAATTACTAAAGACTGGCTGGGATGTGATTTTGGTTTTAATGCATTATTTTGGCTGGGAGTAGGGAGGGGGTTGCAGGGTTCAGAGCTTCCACTTGGCCTTCGCACCGTGACAGGTCTTATTCCAAAGGCAAAGGAACCAATATAGGAATTGTGGCACATACAAAGTATATCTTCTCCCAATAGACTTTTGGGATAGGGAGATGATCACTGGGGGGGCCCATGGACTCAGTGGACGCACGATGAGCCAAAGCTGGGCCAGGATTCTGTTTATTCAGGTGTCTGGGTATCAATGTTAACTTCAACCCGGAAGGAGAAAGGCCTCTGAAGTATCTTCAATCAAGGAGGCAGGGCTCATCTTAAAGGGTGAAGAGTACACTATTTTCTGCTGGTTCAAAGCGTTCAGAGGAATCTGAGACCCAAGATTTTTGGGTTCAGAAACCCAGAGGTCTCCATTCCATGTGCCGGGGACCCATTCTTTCCTAGCCTACCTGCCTCAGTTGAGAATTAAACTTTCTTTAGAGCTCTGTGAATTTTATGATTAAGTCCTGGTCTTGGTCCTTAGCTTTCTGTAGCTTCTGACTTTAGAAGACTAGAGTACTTAATCAGCAATCAAGGAAGCCCTCTGGCTTTCACTCTTACCAATTTAACTGTCGAATAATCATCTCAGCCTTTTACTGTTTTTTTTCCAAAAAGTGTCAGCTGAGCTTAGCAATAGCTACCCAATTCTGCTGGCCTTACGTTATTTCTTTCATATTTATTAACACCTGATACATCTCACCAGCTGCTGAATTTTCTTCCACCGGTTTTCCATCAGGAAAGCTTTGACAGTGCTCTGCTTCCTTGGCCCAGGGCTTGTCTATGCCCTGTCCACCACCACTCATGGGGTCCTCACAGCCAGCTAGGGGGCAAGTGACCCAGCTCCAAATTTCTGCCTCAGTGTCAGCTTTCTGAGACCACTTCCAGTACCAACTGTTATAGACCAGCCTCCCTATAAAGAAAACTCTGAGACAGGAATTAGCACATGAGAGGTTGATAAGGGAGTACTCTTGGGATTGGGTCTCCGGAAGGGAAGTGATGGGCTGGGCAGGGCTGAAGAGAGAAGTGAGGCTGTGATGTAGTCCCAACTGAAGGCCTCAACCTACCCCACAGGGAGATATGAAGCTGAAAGAGCCATTCAGAATTGCCCAGAGTCAGGGCATGGGAGCCTGGCCTTTACACCCCTGCATCCTCCAGTCACTGGAAGCCAGCTGCTGATAGAAAGGGGTATGCCCTTGGGCAAGGGGAATCCCTTCATCCAAGAGTTCTAAAGAGAGCTGAGGGCTAAGGGCTGTCTGCCAGAAGCCAACAGCTGGGTAAATAAGTCTTCTGGTCCTGAAGGGGATCTGGGTGGTACATCATAGCATCTGCTACAATTACTTTGGATGAACCAGAAAGACTATTTCAAAGTAGATTTAAAAATGAAAAAAAGAAAAGGTTATAAAAGGATGTTGTCTACATGACCCTTCTGGAAGGACATAAGGTGTTAACGATGGTCCTGTCTTGGTGGTGATGGATTCCGATTTGTTTTTCCTCTTGATTATCTACATTTTCTAATATCCCTTTAATTGACTACTTGTAAAATGGGATGTTACTTTTAACTTTAAAAATTTCTGAAGATAAAATTGAACATTATATAAGAAATTGGAAATAAAGTATTTTAAATTCTTCCTGTTATTTTAAGCTATTTAATGAAAAAGATTTAAGTTGTGACTTTTTTATTTAAGTAGGTAAAAGTATAAAAGTGAGCTAAGGAACATATATTGTATTTTACAATTAGTAAAAATAGTCACACTGTCCAGTTATTTTTAAATTGGAAGTTATGTTGCTACCATATTGAGGCTTTTATCTGGACACTCAAAAACGCTTAATAAGAAATTATTATAAGTCCTATTCAGCTGATGGACAAAATGAAAAATAAAGAAGTAAAGATATCCAGCCAAAGCTACACAAATTATTGGCAGAAAAGACACCCTCAGCTTCTGATTTAGAATCCCATTTTCTAATTATTCAGCTATCCTTTCTCCAAGTAAAGTTTAGATCAAGGGCATTCAATACCCAACTCCCTTGTTCTAAAATGGCCCTGTTAATTACCAGTGCTCATTAACTTTATGTGTCATTACTGGAGCAGGAGGTGGGGAGAGAAGTGGGAAATGTAAAGGAAACAGGAAGTAATAAATTAATTTCTAACCAAGGTCAGCTGTTCCCCAGAGCACAAAGTAATGGATGGTGGATTGCTCCAGGGGCTTATACTGGCAAAAAAAGTTATTCTGACAAAGTTCTTCGGAAGTGGACAGAAAATTCTGTCAAAGATACAAAATATTCACCAGCTAAAAAATATGGTGAAAAAAGATTTCAGTTTCTCTACAAGTTCTTTCTTCTATATGTCTATTCTTTACAGAATAAGTTGAATCTAAAGCAGCCTATGGGTAAATAGAATGAGATGGTCTTAATAAGAAGGAATCATAAAGAGAGAGACAGAGACAGAGAGAGATCTACAAGCATTCTTTCACCTTGCCAGAGTTGGGACAAGCATTGTATTTTTTATAGTCTCCTTCAAGCAGCCTTCAACCTTTTGGAGAGTCACATATTACTAAGTCAGTAAATCAGTAATTCATCATTCATCAGTTGAAAAGTAAATAAAACAAGCCTGTTTGACACAGCTAATAATAGTTTGGCATATGAGATCTATAGATACTCAAGACTTAAGATTTTTCTATGAAATCAGATGCTACAGACTTCACAGATTTTGTGGAAAAGGACAAAAAAGCACTTTCAAAAACTAAAATTGATAAGAATCAACACAAAACACCTTAAACAAGTGATCAAACTTAACATCAAACTGCCACTAAGAGCCTCCTGATGTGATGCCCAGGAAGACATTCTCACCTATGTAATATTCTTACCAAGACATTTCACCTGGATCTATTAGCAGGCCAAGTCCAAAATGTTGGCCTAGACTCTCACAATGTCATTGCCATGAAAGAAAAAAATAAATTCAAGGTGGGGATGGGGGACTGTTCTAGATTAAAGCTGACTGGAGAGACAGGACCACTAAATGTAATGAGTGATATTTGAGAGGATCCCAGATTTTTAAAAAGAGTTATAAAGTATATTTTCAGTTGGGTAAACTTGAATATGGACTATATATTTGATAGTATTATTATAACAATATTTTATCACTTGTGTGTGATAATGGTGTTTTGGTTACATAGGAGAATGTCTTTGTTCTTAGGGGAGGTGTACTGATGTATTTAGGGGTGAAATGTCATGATATCTGCAACTTACTTTAAAATGGTCAGGAAATAAATGTTCATATATAAAAAAGAAATGTTTATATATGTATATATGCATGCTTATATACACATACATAGAATATATACATATACAGAAATGTTTGTGTGTGTATATATATAGACAGAGAGAATATGACAAATGTGAATAATTGGTGAATTTAGGTAAAGCACTGTTCTTTCATGTTTTCTATAGGTTCGATTTTTTTTTTCCAGAAAGAAATAAAAAATAAACTCAAAATGGAGGTGATTATTCATCCGTGGAAGTGCTCTATCCACCAAAGAATGTGTGAGTGGTTTTTCTACACTGGGCATTTTGTACCACATTTTCCCCACTTTATGTCCTTGAGCCACAGGCAGAGAGAAAAAAAAGAAAGAAAAATCCTCAGGCTGGAGCCCTTTTCAAAGAATTAATGTTCAAAGTGATGTCAGTCTTTTAATTTTCACTCTTTGGTCAAAGAGTGAAATATATTCTAAAACAACTTTTTAATCAACATGAAATTCTACCTATCAGATACACTCTGTTATAATTTCTTTTTATTTTAAATAAATTAACAAAGTTTGAGCTTCAGTTGCTTCCTCTAGGGACTATGGAAGGATATTTTAGCAATACATGGTTTATAATCAAAAGCAACTTATAATCTGGCTTTGAAAATTTAAATTTTAAACCATGGAATACATATCCAAGACTAGTACTATATTTAAATACATTTTCTAATTTATGATGCTGCAAAAAATAAATAACTGGATTTAGTTGAATATATGAACCTGACATTTTAATAGATCAAGAACAGTTAAGTAGAGGCAATTTTGTATGGTTCAACTATACATTTTCTATTTACCATACAGACCCAATTATAATATGAGGTGCTTTTATTTGTTAAAAAGATTATTCTTCTAAAAAGAAAGCATTTATTGAAATCCCTGAAAATTCTCTCAATTTATAGGGAGCTCTTTAATTACTTTATTTTGAACAACGAAATGTTTTGAGAGAAAAACACATTCGCCTGAACTGACCTCAACCAATACCTACTTTGGGTGTTTCTCATAGTTACCTGGTAGAATCAGTATTTTTTTTTAAATAAAAAACATGTTAACACAGATCTAGTAATTATTCCAAAGAGGGTGATCCCACAATTGTAAATGTTCAATTTCATTTTGTTTCGTTTTATTTCATTTTTACTTAATTGTGGTGAAATCTAGATAACATAAAATTTAGCACCTTAACCATTGTAAGCGTACAGTTCAGTGGTATTAAACACATTCACATTGCTGTGCTACCGTCGCCACCATCCATCTCCAGAACAATTTTTGTCTTGTAAAACTGAAACCCTGGGACTCCCCCGGTGACACAGTGGTTAAGAATCCGCCTGCCAAGGCAGGGGACGTGGGTTCGAGCCCTGGTCTGGGAAGAACCCACATGCCGCAGAGCAGCTAACCCCGTGCGCCACAACTACTGAACCTGTGCTCTAGAGCCTGCGAGCCACGACTACTGAGCCCGCGTGCCACAACTACTGAAAGCCACGCGCCTAGAGACCGTGCTCCACAACAAGAGAAGCCCCGGCAGTGAGAAGCCCGTGCGCTGCAACGAAGAGTAGCCCCCGCTAGTCGCAACTAGAGAAAGCCTGGGCGCAGCAGCAAAGACCCAACACAGCCAAAAATAAATAATAATCAATCAATTAATTAATTAAAGAACCCCTGAAACCCTGTAATCATTTAAACCATAACTTCTCATTCCCTCCTATCTCCAGCCCCTGGCAACCACCATTCTTGCTGTCTCTATGAATTTGACTCTTCTAAGTACCTCATGTAAGTGGAATCATACAGTATTTGTCCTTTGGTGACTGGTCTGTTTCACTTAGCATAATGTCCTCAAGGTTCATTCATTATAGCATATGTTAGAATTTCCTTCCTTTTTAAGACACAATAATATTCCATTGTATGTATATACCACATTTGTTTATCCATTTATCCATCAGTGGATAGTTGGGTTGCTTCTACCTTTTGGCTATTGTGAATAATGCTGCTATGAACATGGGTTGTACAAATTTCTCTTTGGGATCCTGCTTTCAGTGCTTTTGTGTATATACCCAGGAATGGGATGGCTAAATCATACGGTAATTTTATCTTTAACTTTTTGAGGAACTGCCATGCTGTTTTCCACATCATCTGTCCCGTTCTGTATTCCTACCAGCAGCGCACAAGGGCTCCAGTTTCTCCACGTCTTCCTCAGCATTTGTTATTTTATGGCTCGTCTTTGTTTTTGTTTTTTGATAGCAGCCATTCTAATGAGTGTAAGGGGGTTGATTTTATTTTGAACAAGATTTTTAAAACATACTTTAAATGATTATAAGATCATAAATATATATCTTTGAAAAGACTAGGGGAAAAAACTATATTAAATAAACAGGTACCCATGGCTTGTAATAAAATTTACAATGACAGAATCAGTCTTGAATTTTACAATTGACAGAAGATGATATGCTCTGAAAACTGTATTTGAGGAATTAAAAGACGGCTCTATGAAGAAAACAACACTAATGTCAAAGTTGCCCATGAAGAATCTGAATAAAGTTGTTTCATGAAATGTGTAAGTGAAAACAGCAACATTTCTTAATTAATATTTTACGCATATAGTTTTAAATATGTATGTGTATCTAAATTAATAAATTATAAGTAGGCAAATTGTCTGTTTTAATTATATCCCCAAAGTTTATATATTCAAGTTGGCAAAAAAAAGTGGCTTAAAAGTTTATATATTCAGGGACTTCCCTGGTGGCGCAGTGGTTAAGAATTTGCACTCCCAATGCAGGGGGCCTGGGTTCAATACCTGGTCAGGGAACTAGATCCCACATGCATGCCACAACTAAGAGTTCGCAGGCCACAACTAAGGAGCTTGCACGCCACAACTGAGGAGCCCAAGTGCCACAAGTAAGGAGCCACCTGCCACAGCTAAGACCCAGCACAACCAAATAAATAAATAAATATTTTTTAAAAGTTTACATATTCAAAACAGCCCAAAATATGAGATCAACTTATATTGGGGGCCACCCAGTATACGATGTTTAATAGTTCTTGAAGCACTTGTGACTGTCCTTCTCTTTGCAGAAAGAAACTGGCAACCTGGGCACATCCTCTGAGCAGAGATCAGAGACAATGTTTGATAAAGGTGAATCTGAAAATGATCAACTAAATTTTTAATGGAAAATAATATGAAGAGATCCTGTGTTAGGCCCCAGGAGTCAGGCTACGAGAGTATCACAAAATAATTCTTTTAAGGGGTACAAAATGTCATTATTCTGACTACACAATATAAAGAGTGGTGGCAGTCCTGTACAGAAATAAGGGCAAGTTTGTGGTAGACCACATCACAAGCCCCTGGCACAACTAGGCTGGACTGGGCACAAGAAGAGATCAGTTAAACAGATGTGGTTCTTTCTTCTCTAAGAGCTTATTCACCTCTGAAACGGGTGCAGACAGGGGTTTCAGAGTTTGCTGCTCTCTAAAACAAAACAAAACCCACACACACAACAATGAAAGAACTAAGAATGTATATGTTTAATTCAACAAACAAGTACTGAGTGTGTACTATACACCAAGGCTTATGTCAATTCAAGGAATATAAAGCTGAACAGGACAAGTCACAGGCAGATCATGATGAAGATGATAACAGTAATTCCACTGAGCAGTGACTACGTGGCAGGCCCGTCCTGAGCAGTTTATGTGAATCAATCCAAGTAATCCTCGCAGCAGTCCTTACCAGGGCCTATGAAGCCCTGCACGATGTGGCCCAAGGCTCCATCCAACTCATTTCCTAGCACTCCTCCCATTGGCCTTTCCTCTTCAGCCTCATTGCTCTTGGGTGCCCTGACCACATCAAGGACATTCCAACCTCAGGGCCTTAGCACCTCCTGGTCCCTCTGCCTGGTGTGCCCTTTCACAAGACATCTGCAAAGCTCCACCCTTACTTTCTTCAGGTCTCTCCTCAAATGTCACTATATCAGAGAAAGCAAAAAGAAGCAATTCACCACCCTGGTGAGTGGCTAAATATTCTGGATTCCAAGTAAGACTAATTAATGCCCTGCCCAACCCTTTATTCAGACCCAAAGTCATCCAAAATTAGGTGTTTCCACTAAATTTTAATTTTTTCCTAAACCACCATTTACTTATCATTTAGCTAAGACCTCGATCAAAACAGATTAATAACCAAATTTGTTATGTCACTGCCTGTGTTCCTGGCTGTTCCAAGGTGGCAGGGGCTCCATGGGGGTAAGGAAGTCCCTTGATACTCACTGAGAATTTCAGTGACACCAACAGCTGATGGATGGCAAAGCTATGAAAAATGGATTCCTAGAGAAGCCTCTACATTTTTATTATAAAACTCTATCTTGAGCTTCCCTGGTGGCACAGTGGTTAAGAATCTGCCTGGCAATGCAGAGGACATGGGTTCAAGCCCTGGTCCAGGAAGATCCCACATGCCACGGAGCAACTAAGCCCGTGCGTCACAACTACTGAGCCTGCGTGCCACAACTACAGAAGCCCACGCGCCCAGAGCCCGTGCTCTGCAACAAGAGAAGCCACCGCAATGAGAAGCCCGCGCACCACAACGAAGAGTAGCCCCTGCTTGCCACGACTAGAGAAAGTCTGCGCGCAACAGACCCAATGCAGACAAAAATAAATAAATAAATTTTTTTAAAAAACTTTACCTTTAGTCGACTGAATAGTTGCTCAAAAAAGTTACCATTCCTTTTTTTTTTCTCTTGTAAGAAGAAAAGAAGAATAAAAAAACAAGAGAACAAAAACATGTCCTGAGTCTCTGTCACATAGAGAAGTAGTGGAAAGTCACACTATTTTTTGGAAGCAAAACAAGGGGCACCGAGGGCCTGGGTGAATACCATGTTGGGGTGGGGATGGGAATGGGGGGTTGAAAGAAAGTTGGGTGTCCTGCAGCCAAGAGCGAGTCTTGACTTTCTTCTTCCCAACAAAGAAAGAAGTAGCAGTCACTTTGACCTTGTGGGGGACATTTCAAAGATCACAAGTAAAAAATTTAGAGTACAGGAAAGTGGAACCATAGAAGAAAATCAAAGAAGAGCACGTGATTCTCAGTGGCTTGCAAGAGGAAAGATAAAGGAAGCAAGGAGACAAAATGAGCTACACCAGAGAGTTCGGAAAAAAAAATAACGCTTTTACAAGTCTATCAAAGGGAATAAAACCACCAAAGGGAAGTGTAACACTAAATAAAGGAGGAAGAGATGAGATGAAAACCCAAACTGTTAAAATACTTAACAGACCGCACTGCAAACTAAAAGCTCTTGTGCTCATTAGAATTGTCTAACACAGTATATTTTTCTCTAATTATTGAGATCTCAAGGTTTACCGTCAGGGAACTGAATTCAGAAATGTGTTTAAACTTTGTTCATTCACCATCTCCCTTCACCAAAGGCTAGTTTGGAGCTGAGCTAGCTTCAGATCGGAGGCATTGGGTATGTGAGTCTGGAAGGTACAGCCAAAGGCAGATAGCTTTGCTCCAGTTCCTTCCAGAGGCTACCTCCCCCCAGCTCACCTCCGACCTCCACCTTCTCCCCACTTCCCTCCACACACATCCCCAGACAGGATTTCATATCTATTACTGAGTGCTTGCTAAGCGCAGGGCACTGTGCTAGGTCTTAAATCCCCGAGAGTGAACAAAGCAAACAACTTCCCTGCCTAACATGGAATCACATGGAAACAGAGACATTAATGAGATGATCATACAAAGGTTATATTATAAACCGTGATAAATGTTAAAGGAGCACGGTGAGAATGTACCAGGTGGGGCTCAATCCAGCCTGGTGGCTCAGCAGAAGCTTCCCTGAGGAATTAAGGTCTGTGTTGAGAACTAAAGGATTAGTGGTATGGGCTGGATTTGGGGGTGGAGGTGGGACTTGGAAAGAGTATTCCAGCCAGAGGAAACAGCCAGTGCAAAGGCCCTGAGGCCAGGTGGAATGTCGTTCAGCTGAGGACTACAAGAAGGCCAGGGTGCGGATAGCAGGAAAGGAACTGCCACAACACAGGGCCAGAGAGGTGAACTGAGGCCCAACAAAGCAGGGGTCTGTAGGCTCTTTTAAGGAATTGTGTCTACTCCAAGAATGGTCAGGACAGGTTTTTAGGGGGTGGAGGTGCTTGACATGCTAGATATTTTTATTTATTCTGTTAAGTGGGGCCAGGACCAGGTGGGACTCAATGCAAAATAAAAATGCAGGGCCCCTTGTTAAAAATTATGAAGAACATCAAGGCTGGGACAGCAGAGCGTTAAACCAAGCCTGGGGTCCTCCTAAGGCGGCCCGAGGTGGAGCAGGCCCTGAGTCCCTGCGATCATTTTAGTCATGCGTGAGTCAGCACGGCTCCCTGACAGGTCTCAGCCTCTGCGTTAGTCGAGCCATCTCTGAGCAACATGACAAAGCAAGGTGGTCCCCTCACCGTGCACCTTAAAATACCAAGCACGGCTTCTGGTCTTCGGGTTCTTTAAACTAACCAGTAAAAAGAAAGAGAAGTTTTTGCTGAGGGAAACAGAAATGAGAAGAGCCGTCATGCAGAAGGAGAGCCCTGGATGTGAAGTTTTTAAAACTAATACAAAGCATCAATCTCTCTCCAGAGCTTAGAGCTTCTACCTCCAGGCCAGAGTCCAGGAGTAGGCAAGGGAGGCTCCCAGGGGCAAAATTTAAGGAGGCACTTATTCTCAAGGTTGTGCAAGTGCATGGTGGGCCCCTGGGACTGGTGTCTCCTTAAAGCTTGCACCCTCAGTGTCTGGCTGGCTTCATCCTACTCCAGGCTCTGGTCAGGGCCATTCAGCAGCACGTGCTAATCTGAAGACTCTTTGTAAGGCCAGTGGGCAGCAAGTGACCCTAGGCCAGGGCTGGACAAAGGCCTGAAGATTAGGAAAACAGGCTATCCTGGGTGGGGAACACCTTCTGGAATTCAGTGACATGAGGAGGCCCTTTGGAGCTGTCCTGTTGCCAACTCTGGACAAGTCAGCTTGAGCAGGTAAAGAACTGGGGACCCCACAGGTAGCTCTGTTGTGATGCGCTCTGCACATCTCAGTGACCTGCGTAGGCTCTGGTCAGTCAGAAACAGTCCAGCTGACTTGCTCGTCTGGGAATTCAGACAGTCAACTGCTGATATGAAAACAGCTCCACCTGTGTTAGCTCAGCTTTGTTTCAACAACACTGTATTCATTTCAAACAAATCTCAACAACACACGGGCTGCCACTATTTTATGTGAAGAGAAACGACATGGTAATTCTGTTGATCCTATCTCCCTTTCTTTTTTTATTTCTCTGCCATCTCACCACACTCGTATTCTCCTACCTCCCTCTTACTTCCTCTCCCCATCCCCTAACGTAGCTTCTAGGTGCCCCAGTGACCATTACCAAGCATTGAAAGTGGTTTCATTTGTGGCCAAGTAAAAGCCCTCTGCAGGTCCCATCAGAGACCTGGCTGGGCGCACAGGCAACAGTTTCCCAACGTGCAGACTATCTTCATAAAGTAGTTTGACCCTGGAACCTTGTCTGATTTCGGCTTTCTTCTGTCTACTGCTTTGTCTGGATTTTCGTTCCCCTTTTGCCTTGAAAAGTGCAATTATTCCGCAGTGACTGATTTTCCTGGTAGAGGATGGAAAGGCCATTATTAATTTGTCCTTGCGTTAATATACTCCATTTCCTTTGATCTTTATTACCCATCTATATCTTCCTCAGAGGTCTTGTTGACATAAAACAGGACTCTTGGATACAGAAAGTGCTTAATGAGTCTCAGCATAACCACTACAGAGCAAACATGGTACACTCACCCTTTATAATTATGAATCATTTGACAGTATTAAAAAACGTCTTCAGCAAATGGTGCCAGGCAGCTTCTTTCTAGATTTTTTTTATTACTATAAAAATCAGCCATAAACTAAATTATGAGCTTGGTCTATGACATTCTGGCATTAAGCTCTAATAGTAAGGGCATATATCTGCAACTGTGCTTAGATTACAGGCTTGAATAATTTGGTTCTTCTTACTCTTACAAGTCCCTCCCTCCTTCCCTTCCTTCCTTCCTTCTTGTTTCAACCATTTGTGCACAGAGCACAGAGAAATAAGACTTCAGGGGCATCAGCCCCCTCAAGCTTACTCACACCTTATTTACTCACCAAAGGATCTCTGCTTCAACAAGGCTGGTATGAAAGCCTAAGTTGCTGAACCGTGGATTTCCCTCTGAGTGAGACTGTATCATGAACAAAGAGCTGGGAGCAAGTAGTTCGGTTTTAACAACTAGTAATTGAGCACCTACTATGCATCTGATATTGTTTTAAGTGTTGACGGAAACCAGATGTGGGAGCAATTAATCCTATCCTGGTGTGATGAGAAAGCCTATGGAGTTCAGGAGATATCTGATCTGGGCTTTGAAGGATGACTAGGAGTTTGCTAGATTGATGAGGAAGGACAAGTCAGACAGAAGGTCCAAGATAATAAAGACATGGAAATGTGAAAACACACGAGGGTTTGGGGAAAGCTTTCACAGCCTGTTATGGTTGGTTTATGGGGATTCTAGACAGGCATGACTGGATTGGAAGACAAAACTGGGAGTGAGAGATAGATGGCTTGTGAAGGGACACACAGTTCATTGGGAAATTCAAAGGGGGGACATTTCATTCATTCACACAGACATTTTTTGAATGCCTTCTACATAAATGGCATGGAACTGGGTGCTAGAGTGGAATAGAAAATGTGTTCCTTGCTCTTCAGGGGTTCACAGTCTACCTGAGAATATAGAAGTACATAAATAGCTACGGCTCAAGGCAAAATGAGAATAAAGTAGTGATAGAAGATGTATAAAGAAAGCTAATGAGCGGGAGCAATGAATGCCATCTGGGAAGGCTCCAGGAAGGGTTGACTGGTGAGAAATATGTGTCTGGGGATAAAACAAATGATATAAAACAAGGGCAAGAACATTCCAGGCGAAAGGAATGACCTGAAAAAGTAAACAGTATCTGAGAGATCAGTTTGTGTTTAGGAAAAGGTAGAATATAGAGGCTGGCTTTGAGGAAGAACACGGTGCTAGAAAGTTGGGCAAAGATGAGTTGAGGGGAGGCCTTGAATGCCTTAACAAGAAGTCTAGGCTTTATCCAGTAGAAAATGGAGATCAACAGATGGCTACTTAACAGTGATATTATGTCAAAAGCACATTCTAGGCAAATATATTTCATCTTGAGAAAATACTGTTTTAATTTAGTAATGGCTGCCAAGAATATTGTCTTGAGAAGGATTCTGGGCTCTGTGGGGAAGAAATGGATTCATTTATCCATTCCATTATAGAACCAGCCTAAAGAGTACTCCTTCTATTTGAATGGTAGAGACTCTCTGGGAAAACAATGGTTTGTCTTTGGGCATATCTCCTGTTTATTCACCTCAATAAGATCTCAGGAATAGTGGAGCGACATTCATCAGAGACTTTTATAAGAAAGCAATCCTACCCTAATCAACTCAACAGCAGACCTGAGACATCATTAGTTGATAAGACTGGCCTAGTTCTTTGAAGTTCAAAAGTACCATGAACACACTACAAATTGTTATTAGGAACCAATGGAGAGACATCTTTCCAGCACCCAACATGAAAGACCGACTAGTAGGTGTGAAGGTTCTGCAGACAGCACTCCCTCCTTCTTGTTCACTACACGTTCTCACGGCATTGCTTCAGCTGCTGTCCGGAACAACTCTGCTTTTCCTGAGTATCAAGACACAGGGAATAAGCAGGGTCAGCTGGCTGTAGAAAACACTGGCATTACTTGTCAAAGACAAAGAGAAAAACAGTGCAGATCGGCTGAGAAACCTCAGAAGAAGATAATAATTGGACAGAGCAGCAGAATCTTAGGGGGGGGTATTAGACTGACTGTATTCTAACGTCTACGTAAGGGGGCCCTCATCAGTGATCCATAAGACACCCCCTTCCCCAAAGGAGTTCTGTGAATGAAATTTGAGGGAAGGAATTTTTAATTTTGGATGGAAAATAATTTGCATCTTTATTGTCAATGACCTGCAACTGAAATTTAGCATTTCCTTTAATTATGAATGTAATCAACAAACCATTGGCAGTACCTGCGATTTTTTTCCACTAATAGAAACCACAGTTATTTTCATGTCTTTATTACAGTAGTTGTGGATATCTTGAAATATTGTTTATGGTCATCACTACTTTGAATTATGGTAGTTATTAGGCTCAGTGCTAGATATTGCTAAGAGCTAATAAAGAAGTATATATATTAGTGTATCACGATGTAGTTTTAAATATATATATATTCTATTTTTTTAGAGCAGTTTTAGGCTCTCAGAAAAACTGAACAGAAGTTACAGAGTTCCCATATACTCCTGTCCCCACAAATACACATACATCAACATCCCCTACCAATGTATTTGTCACAATTGATGAGCAAACACTGACACATCATTATCACCTGAAGTCCTAGTTCTACATTCTATGGATTTTGACAAATGTATAATGACATGTGTCCACCATTACAATATCATACACAGTGGTTTCACTGCCCTAAAAATTCCCTGTGTTCCACCTATTCATCCCTTCGTCCCTGCGAACAAATTCGTGGTTTTAAAAAATACTTTGATAACTATTTTATTCTAATTGTTTTCTTTTTTTAATCCTATGTATTTCATGGTTTTAAAAATTCTGAGAAGGGGTCACTGGCTTCATTGGACTCCCAAAGAGTCTAAGGCAGAAGTAAGTTAAAGAACTTCTCCCTGTTCTCACATCCTCAGGGATGGGGTCTCCTCTTTCTTTCTCCTCCAGCAGGCAGGCTTTCTTCCTCCATCTCGCCCTCTGTAGACCTCCCATGCCTCTCTTTTCATGTAAAGCAATTTGACTTTGTCCCAGTCTCTCTGTCTAAACTTGCATACTTTATACGGAGATTGAGGAACTTGTTAGTGATTAGAAAATAAAAGATCCTCTGGTAACAAACACCCACCCTCCTTAAAAGCAGTGGGGATTATACATAACAATTTTTTCTTGTCATATGTTCAAATTAAAAACTAGAGATTTATTATATGTCCAGAACAGGAGCCAGACCATTTTACCTTTCACCAAATTCCATAAAGAGTTATGTGGGGAAACTGCAGTTACATGGCACCATCTTTCTGATTGCTTTCCAGGGATATTTTTCCACCCTTTGTAGAAGGGCACCTGGGAACTGGTGGCTTGCCCATCCCTTAATTCACTTCTGTCTCCACCTGGTACACCCCTTTCCCATCCTACTGGTCTTGTCCATCTGTCTCTTACACCATCTCTTCTGGGAGGTGTTTTTCCCCTAACCCTCCAGGCACCATCTCCCCTGGATGGACCCAACACTTATTGTATCATATTATAACTGTCTGGTTAGTAATAACAGTTAAGACTTATTAAGTGTCTACCATGAGCCAGGCACTTTTTCCCCACCATCTCAACAGTGGTTCATTAAATGTTTAGCCTGTGCTGCATTAGAGTAGGACTTTACAAACGTGATATTCACAACCCTACTGATACTGCCTTTGTCCCTAGTTCACAGATGAGGAATTTGTGACCCAGAAAAGTTACATAATATTTCAAAGGTAACACAAACTTGCTCAGCTTGACTTTAAACTCTGCATCTACCTCTAAAATTTGAACACTGAGTATTTTATGACATTAAGAAATTATTGTTAACTGTTCTTTTAGGTGTGATAATAGTATTATGATTAAATTATTTTTAAACGTTCTTATCTTTTAGAGATACATTCAGAAATATTTTCTGGTAAAAAGATCAAATAAAGTCAACTCAGTAAGTCATATATATCAGGCCCAAGGTATTCCCTCAGTGCACTTCCCCAGGATCACTGTACTTTAAAAAGAACCAAACCCGGTGGCCAGAGCAGGGTCTTTCCCTAACAAGCTTTGTAACCTTGGGTGAGTCACTTCACCCCTTCCTTTTATAGATGAAGGAGTGGGGCACGATGCTTTCCAAGGCTCTGTTCAGCAGGGTGATTCTCAGACAAGATGATAATTATTTACTTCTGTCTTTCAGAACAGTTCCATAGTTAATGGTGGTGCTTTAATGAGTACAGACTGTAGCAGATAGGATCCAATCTGTCTGCATTTAGACATAATCTTAATCAAGAAAATATTCTCTTATTAACCCTTTCTTAAAGTTAAATATTACATAGATGCCTCGTCTATAAAACCTTTAATGAGAGTTGCTCTGGTTTACATGAGAGCTGAGAATCCCCCCAATGGCACCCTATGCAAACTCACTTGTCTGTACTGTCCAGAAACTGTTTTAATGATTTATATCTATTTATTAATGCATTTAATTCTCATATCCATATAAGAGGGATACTATTGGAAGGTAAGAACTCTGAGGCACAGATAGGTTAAGAAACTTGTCCAGTGTCATAAATATAGGAAGTGCCTGAGCTGGGATTCAAGGCAGCCCAGTCCTAAATCTGTACTCTTAGCTGCCATACTATGTCCCTCTCAGTGTGGCTACACGTTTCCATTAAACTGCAGGCTCCTTGGGAAAGAGCAGGGGTAAGTGACTTTGGATTCCTAGTGCCCAGCCTTGTGTCTAGTCAAGAATAGGTGTTCGGTAAATGTGTGTAGAATGAATGAAATTTATTGGACACTTTTCAGAAGCTAAATCAAAGCTCATTAAATTTTATGGATATGAATGGATGGGAGCGATCAAGTTAAGTCCTTTATTTTGAAGATGAAACAGCTGAAGACCTGAAAAGTTAAGTGATTTGCCCAAGATCAGTTAGTTAGTAGCAGAACCAGAACTAAAACCTAGGTCTCTTGACTAGTAAATCACTAAAAGAATCAAAATCATAAAGGGATTGGATTAACAAATGCTTATATCTTTTTCTTTTTTAAAGCTGTTCTTTTTCTAGTCATGGGATGTTGATGATTAAGGGAGCGAGAAAACTTTGTCCTGGTCACAGTAGAGCTGGAGGGGACCCTAGAGGTGGCTTTGGGGGGGGTTCTTTTGCATCCAAAATACCCTTACTTGGCAACAGTTGGCAAGCCAAAAAACGTCTACTAGCCAACATGATCACTAACAATATCGCCTGATTCCCCCAAGTTATCTTTTTCTTTCATAGAGCTTGAGCTAGGAGACTACAAGCTGTAGCCTCAGCCCCATTCCAGACCCCAAAACAAACAGCATATAATTAAAGACCCCCAATTCAATATTCAGATGGCTTAAGTCAATATGTGTGTCTAGTCCTTTTCTAACCCAGTTCTAGAAACTAGACTTCTTTCTTTTATTTTGAGACCAAGCCCTCACACATAACCCAATTCTGATTGGACTCTTGTTCTTCCCTTATTGGGCCTAAGATACAGCCTGGATAATCAGCTTACTGCGAAATGCAGGACTAGAAAACACCTGGCTCACAGGCTGCCACTCTACCCTCGCCTCCACTTCAGCAGACATCACTAATCGATCACAGCATCCTTTCCTGCCAAGCCGGCTTCAGGATCTTTCTCTAGGAAGCCACTGCACTCAAGAGGAAACCTATTTGCCACAAGCTTTATTCCTTTAAGGATCTGTCATTTGCTTCATTTTGGTTTTTCTCTCTTGAAGGAACTGGGGTTCTATCATTTCCATGGGTCTTGCTGCCTGTCAGATGACCTTTCTCATGCTGAGCGCTGCCTGCATGCCAGAGATCCATCTCTACAGAAGACAGACTGTCCTCCCTTCCCTGAAGGAGTGGTTTAGTAGAGGTCATTTGGGGTCAAAGCCAGAGAAGAACATATGCCTCACTCAGAATTCAATGAAGGTTAGAGGTGTGTACACAGTAGAGGAAGAATAAAAAGAAAAAAGCATTAACTTATTAAAGCCAGAGAAAGGAACTGAGGAAAACCCTAAGCAGAAATTGGAGGGCAGCACACAGAGAAAGGGAACTGGAAAGCAGAGGAGACAAAACTATGATGTAACAGATCAAGTAAGTGGATGGGTGGTGAGTGGGAAAGAATTATATATAATCCATCACATTTCTCTTATTATTGCCAGGAAGTTCAGAGTCAAATTTACTATCTGGTAACAGTTACAATAATGGCTCTCATAACTAGACTCTTTGCTCTCGCCTCTCTTTAGAGGCTTAAATTTTGTGTTTTGTTTGAAAACTATGAGGTATGTCTAAACATACACACATTATCTATGTATTAATTTCTGCACTTTCATTTACAATAAGAAAGGATCAGTCCCATTTGAACACCCTAGCTGAAAATCCACAGGACCTTAGAGATCCATCTGAAAGGAGAAATTTTAAAAGTAGCATGAAATGAAAGGTTAAAAATCTTCTGTTGATCCTCCTGCCTCGATGAAGCTCAGAAAGTCTCTACTGGGTTTTAAGTATGTGTTGAGCTCTGAATTGGATGCTGGCAAGGACACAAAATTGAAAAGGTGACCCATGCCCTTTGGGAGATGATCATCTTCTTGGGGATACTGACTATACAGAAATGTAATAGTTTACAAAAAAAACACCTGACTCATAATGGATATGCAGTGTGAGTGAGAGGCAAACCTCTGTTGTCTTAAACCGTTGCAATGTAGCGGTTGCCTGTCGCACAGCATACCCTAACCCAGCGATTCTCAGAAGCATCAGCACCACCTATGCGTTTGTTGGAAATGCAAATTCTCAGGCCCCACTCCATACACATGGAATCAGAAACTCTGGAGCAGTGCCCAGGAATCTGTGCTTTTTTTTTTTTTTTTTGCGGTACGCGGGCCTCTCACTGCCGTAGCCTCTCCCGTTGCAGCGCACAGGCTCCGGACGCGCAGGCCCAGCGGCCATGGCTCACGGGCCCAGCCGCTCCGCGGCATGTGGTATCTTCCCGGACCGGAGCACGAACCTGTGTCCCCTGCATCTGCAGGCGGACTCCCAACCACTGCGCCACCAGGGAAGCCCTGAATCTGTGTTTTAACAAGCACTCCAGGGGATTCTCATGTGTTAAAGTTTGAGAACTCCAATGACAATATTCTTTGCCATGGATACCTCTACATTTCCCCCTCTTCTTCCTTGCATAGCACAGGACCAGATCATGCAACCCTACGTGCTCCTGGGGAACGGAATGAAAAATGAAGCCACCTTGCTCAAGTTCTAAACTAACAGTTCCCTTTACAAAAGTTTAGACTCAAATATTTAAGCAAGAGGCCTTGTTTAAAATGATATCAGCTCAAGTGAAGCTGGCCTATGCATCCTGAAACAGGTGAATTCCAAGAACACAAGTGACCACAATTATTGATCATTTCCTATGTGTTAGTTGATACACCATCCCCCAACCCCTCCACCTTCCCCCAAAAACAACCTATAAAGAAGACAAAATTGTCATTCTCAAATTACAGAGGAAAACACAGAAGCTAAGAGCAGTCAAGTAACTTTCCTAAGACCCCACGGTTTGTGAATGGTAGAGTCAAATTTGAACCCAAATCTGACCCCAGAGCCTGTGCCCTTCCTTCCTCACTCACCTTCATTAAAGGAATGAACTATTTTCTGAGAGTGCCTGAGAACACAAAGGCCCAATAGTAAGTCAACCCCAGCATCATATTACCAACCCTGCCACCAATTTGTTGGGCATGACTTCATCATTATGTCTTTAGGGGTTTTTTTGCTTGAAAAATGAGAGATTCTGCTACTTACCACCCACTTGCCTGTAAGCTGGAATAAACTGAGGTATGTAAAAATTTAGAGAACTAAGGATGAAAAGTGTTATAAATAGTATTTATTACAGGTATCAATAAATCAGCTAAAGAATGTAATATGCAAGTTGGAACATAAACTGAAATTAAGCCTCATAAATATAAAAGCACCGAGGGCATGCGGTTCTTTGATTTCTAACAGTAAAATGCTTAACTTAAATTTTACATTAACAGGGCATCCAAACGGCCACCTCAGAGAGACATAATTTGAGAAGGTTGGGAAGGATAATCATCAGGAACATTTTTTAAATGATGGCTAATCTGCTGTATATCTTGAATGTTTTTTAGAAAAAATTATAGTAGTGAAATTTGATAGTTTACTATATGCCAGGGACAGTTTCTAAGGTCTTTACATTATTGACTTATTTTACTCTTCACAGCAATCTTATGAAGTAAGTCATATTAACATCCCCCATTTCAGAAAAAGGAACCCTCCTACACTCTTAGCTGGAATGTAAACTGGTGCAGCCACTATGGAGAACAGTATAGAGGTTCCTCAAAAAACTAAAAATAGAGCTACCGTATGATCCTGCAATCCCACTCCTGGGCATATACTCAGAGAAAACCATAATTTGAAAAGGCACATGCACCCCAATGTTCACAGCAGCACTATTTACAACAGCCAAGACATGGAAGCAACATAAATGTCCATATACAGAGGAATGGATAAAGAAGATGTGGTACATATATACAATGGAATATTACTCAGCCGTAAAAAGAATGAAATAATGCCATTTGCAGCAACATGGATGGACCTAGAGATTGTCATACTGAGTGAAGTGAAAGACAAATATCATATGATATCGCTTATATGTGGAATCCAAAATAAAATGATACAAATGAACTTATAGACCCACAGACATAGAAAACAAACTTATAGTTACCAAAGGGGAAAGGTGAGGGGGAGGGATAAATTAGGAGTTTAGGATTAACATATTCACACTACTGTATATGAAACAGATAATCAACAAGGACCTACCAGATAGCACAGGTAACTATACTCAGTATTTTTTAATAACCTATAAGGGAAAAGAATCTGAAAAAGATTTATATATATATATATGTATATATAACTGAATCACTTTGCTGTACACCTGAAATTAATACAACATTGTAAATCAACTACACTTCAATAAAAATAAATAAATAAATATGTAAAACGAGACAAAAAATTTTAGGCAATCTGGCTCCACAGTGTATGTCTTAACTGCAGTGTTATATACTAGTACTTCTATGTTGATAAATTACTATTTTTAAAATCTCTTCTTCTTCTCCCATTAGCTCATTCCCTCTTCTCTTTTCATCATTATCTCTGGCTGGACTCATTACTCAGAACTCCAGCAGTAGGTCAATGAATGTTGCAATAAACTACAACACAACAAAACACCACCACAATGACCGCAGCCTTTGTATCCTTTTCAAATGAAGCCATCTAGACGAGAATGTTCTTTAAGCAGGTTCATGTCAAGGAACCTTAAAACAAGCAGCGAGCATTTTGCCCTGGCACACAGTATATCAAAAGGAACACTGGGTACATATATAGATAGCAATTCTTTGTACTCAGTGATAACCCTTGCTCTTCTCAACCTCACATGCTTCCTTTCTCTGGCAAGTCTCACTTAATTTCTCTTATCTAAAAACTCTACCCCAAATTGATGCCTGCTAGATAACTTTCCCAATGCAATTCCATTTCAAAGTATTTTAGTGTTGGTCAAATTCTTAGAAGTCAACTAAGTTGATCCCATGAAGCCCTGAGAAGCAAGCAACTTGCCCAGCATAACTCAGTGGGTTAGTGCATAGCACGGCTCTGAACCCCAGATCTACCCCGCAGTCGGCCTTCAGAGGAATACCCCTGAATCAGGACAGGAAGTGGGAACATGGGCTCTGCTCTCCAACAGACCCTACCTACTGCCAGTCCCAGTTTCACCACTTACTAGAAGTGTGATCCTTAAAATTATTTACTCAGACATTACTATCAGAGAGAGATCAAAATATAGTTAGTTACAAAGGGTATAGGACTATATACTTAGAAAAGCCAAAGAACTTCAGTAAAAAGCTATTTACATTCAAAGATAATCTTTTCTCTCTCCTGTGCATGATAAACATGCAAAAATTGATATTTCTGTATACCAGTAATAACCAATTACAATGTTTAATTAATTTCTTCTCAAATATTTACCGAAAATACAAAATACAGATTTAGCAAGTGATACACATTACTTATATTTTGAGAAATACTTTAATTGGTTTGGTAGAAGGAGAAATATTTCTGCTTCTAAATAGAAAAATTCAGATATATAAAGGATGCCTAATTCTTCAAATACACAAAATATATGTATCTTTAATGCAATCCCAATCAAAAGCCCAAGAAGATTTTTACTAGTATTCTGCAAAATTAAAATAAAATTCATCTGCAAAAACAAATGGGTCAAACTATATAATATTTTGAAAGACATGAACAAGGATAAAAGACTTTTTATCAGATAGTGAAATATAATGTAAAGCAAAAATCCGAACAAGCAGTGTGTTAGTTCTAATACAAAACTAGACATACACACTAATGGATCTATATAGGAAGTTTGTTATGTATAAGAATGTAATACTTGATATGGAAATTTAAAATGCTTTTTATAAACGGTGTTGTACTATCTCATTAGAAGTTGGGGGAGAGAAGTAAACTTAAGTCTATACCTCACACAAAACCCAAATGAGTTCCAAATGCTGTTAAGAATTAAAGAAAAAACAAAAACTGGTACAAAAGAAGATCTAACAAATATTAAGAGGAAGAATAACTTCATAAGTTTGAAAAAGATGAAATTTCCCTATACAAAGACAGCTTTCCTTTAAAAAAATTTCAATTATAAACATTAAAATAAAAAGGCATATGGACTAAGAAAAACAATTTCAGTGAAAATGACAAATGATCGTTCTTATATCATCTTGACGATATAAAAAGGCTGCTCAAATCAATTTTTGAATGATGTGGAAATAAACTAAAATAAATTATATAAAGAGCTCTCACACATAGACAAGAAAATAATAAGATGCTAATAAATAATTAGGCAAGGGACAAAACACAGACAATTCATACAAAAAGAAATATAATTAATAAACAAGCCAATGGAAAAAATATTAACATCGCTATTAATCAAAGAAATGCAGATTAAGGCAACAATGGGGCACCATTTTCCAACTGTAAAATTAACAAACATTGTGTTTCAATAAAAATACTCAGTGTTGGTGAAATCATAATGAAATTGTACACTCATATTTTAGGTATCAAGGTAGAGGAACACAAGTACTTAAGCCACAAAAAAGGAATTCCTCTGTGTAAAAAAAACCCCAAAACAACAAACTTTTAAAAATAGAAAAGCTGTAAGCACAAAGGTGTTTACAGCAGTGTTATATTTTTTTATTAAAAAGTTCAACGATTATCTAAATGTCTCGGCATGTACTTCCTCCAGGAAGCTTTGCCTTCCTCCCTGCCCTGCTGCTCCCTCACCTTCAGGGTTCAGTCTCTAGTGTGTCCCTGTCACTGACATGTCCTTAGCCTTCGGCACAGGACCTGGCATGGCACATAGTAGGGGTTTAGGAATTATCAACTGAATGAGTGAATCAATGAATGAATCACGTGAATCCATGTTAAACAGTAGCAGATGGCATTAGTATGGCTCTTGATGAAATATGAAGCCATTAATTTGTTAATTATGAAGATTATGTTGCAACTCAGAAAATGCTTCAGGATAGCAGCGCCAAGTGGGGGAAAAAACAGAATACATAATTGCACATATATTATGATTGTAACTAGATAATAGTTGTAGGCACACGGACGAACCCTGGAAGATATGTAAATTTCATAATTTTTTTTGTTGGAGTCATGGGATTATGGATATTTCAGTCTTTTACTTTTTTTAAAAAAGCATATTAATTTTTCTCTTTTTACAACTATAAAAAGACAGGGGAAAAAATTCACAAGCCTTGAGTCAGAATACTTGGGTACCAGTCCTGGCTCTACTATTTAATAGCTTTCTGACCTTGGAAAACCTACTGGAAATCTTTGAGCCTCAGTTTCCTTATCTATTAAATGGGGACTATAATAGCTACTTCTCAGAGCTGTTGTGAGGTATAAATGGCCTAATGTATGTGAAAGGATTTTATAAACTAGAACGTGCTATATAAATGAGATGCCATTATTATTAAAGTAGACTAGGTTTCCTAAGAGAAGTAAGTTTTTTTCTTCCAAATTATTTACGTTTAGTCGTTTACATACAACACACAAAAAATTCCAAAGTCACGGAAACACACACAATCCTAACTGTGTTTCACAAGCTAATACTAGACAAAACCTAAAGACAGATCCATCAGGCTGTATTGGATTTCCAACTGGGTAAGTAGAAGGACCCATGAGGTGCTGGGGATGCATGGGAAATTACCCCAAAGGGAAAAGCTTTCTCCAGGTAATCAAATAAGGAAAGTCACAGAGAATCTATCACCAACTTTTAAGTGTTAATTATTTAATTTTCAAAAACCCATTCCTGTCCCTGTTCACCCGGTCCTCTTCCTTCTAGATGGCAGCTGTTATTGCTTTATTATGTGTTCTTCTAGGATACTTTATGCACATGTAAGCAAACGCAAATGTGTTATTTTCTTCCTTTTAGAAAAATTTAACTATACATCTTGGGTGCTATTTACATATTGCTACATAAAGAGTTTCCTTATTCTTTCTTTTGCCGCTGTGTTCTACTCCACTGAATGGATGTACCTTTATATATTTACTTTATAATTTCCTTTTGTAAGAATATCCAGGTTGTTTCCAATCATTTGCTCTGCCCTCTGAGGAAGGAAGGTTTCATTCTGCCTTAAGCAGTGGCAATGAGGCCGCCGGAGATCAGGTCCAGAGCAACCCCAGCCTAGACAGCCCACTGCTCGCTGCTCTTCTGAACAAATAGACAGACCTTTGGAATCTTCTCAGTTATTTTTCTTGCCCTTGATCAAAACCATATACTTGGGAGGATCTATGTCAGTTAGCCCTTTTTTTAAAAGTCAGTATAATGCTACAATTAAGAGTCCGAAGCCAGGCTGCCTGGGTTCAAGCGCTGGCTCTTCCCACTTGCTATTCAAATTCTCTCCATCTCAAAATGGGGATAATAGTAGAGTATACACCTCACAGGGTTTTATAAGGCTTAAGTGAGCTATATATGTATCAGTGGCTCTTATAATGTCCAACATCTTTCAGGGGGTATTTAAGAAGGAGCAGCCCAAATAATAAAAGGTGTCTTTATCTCAAGGAAATATGCTTGAAATCAGTGGTTCTCAAAGTGTGGCCTGTGGACCAACAGTACCACCTGGAAACTTGTGAGACATGCAAACTTGCTGAATCAGAAACCCTGAGGGTGGGAGGGACGACACAGCAATCTGGTTTTTAACAAGCCCTCTAGGTAATTCTTATAAACGCTATGGTTTAAGAACTATTGTTCTAAAATGTAGGGTTTGGCAGGGGAGGGCGGTTTTAAAACATATTCAGATCATGGAACACCTGAAAATCATGTTCTTTATGGGATATCATGAGTTGGTGACACAGAATTCCATGCATTTTACTAGTGGAAAAATATGCCCATATTATTTGTATGATGTTTTCTGTATCTCAAAACATATAGAGAGAATTGTTTTCTCTTAGACCACATTTCCAAAGTCTTCTCTTGGCAACTGTTTGCTACTAGTTCAGTAGCACTGATAGATTTAATAGCAGCAGGTGTCAATATTTTAATTAAAAATATGGAGGAGAAAAATTCAAAATGGAAAAATTCTAACTCTTACTCTATAATGACAAAACGGGACTTAACCACTAGGATGTAACTTTAGCCATTTTTTCATTTGTTTATTCATTCAGCCATTGTTTACTGAGCATTGACTACGCTGTCAAAACTGTGCTGAGCCCTTGGAATACTAAGACTGGCAAGAGAAGGATATGATCTGTCCATTGATCTATCATATGATCTATCTACAGAAAATCACAGTCCAGCTTGTACTATACCCATGTTTCCAAGCCATTGGTCAGAGTTTTCAGAGAGAAACAAACCATTACTGTTCCTATTCTCCCTGGAACCAGCACAGTGCTTTCTCCAATGAAGAAATGCTATTATCCTGTAGCATAAACCACGGATGGCGGGGCCTCCCTGGAGCATTACTTTGAGAGAGATTCTGAAACAATAGTCTCACTGGGCAGGAAAGAGTGCTGGACACAAGAAAAAAGACCGTACCAACATAAGGATTTTTTATTTGCAACCCTTGAAGAGCATAGCCTTCCTTTTCCTTTGGAAAGAACCTCCCATTTCCCAAAGGAAAAGGGAGGCTATTTCTCAGCATTTCGTGGATTGTAAAATCATACCCTTTGCCTTGTGTCCCTCTGAGGCTCCTCACATTGTTGGCTTTCTCCTTTTCCCTTGTGTTTTCCTTCTCTAAGAGCCATTGGGAATGGCCTGGTCAAGTTCAAGAGTCAGTGAACAGTGCTTCCTGATGTCAGATACATTAGCATGGAATGATTTTCCCTGTGGTGTTTGGGCCGAGGCCCCAGAGCCCAGCCCTGTTCCTTTCTTCCATTGGCTTCAGGACACATGGCTTGCTCTAAGTGTGAAACAGCAGGATTTGTTTCCCTAAATGAGAGAGCACACACTTTCCCCTTTGCTACTCGGTTGGCATTACACAGATGTAAACAAATGGCCCTTCACCTTCCACCTCCATGTCAACCAACCCCTTGGAATAAATATAAAGAAGATTCCCACTCAAACTTCATGGAGGAGAACACAAGAGGAGACAAAATGGGCATCACAGCCAAGAATCCACTCGTTGGGCTGGTTCTCCATTTGCTCTACAAGTAAAAAGGTGTGTATGGCATTTCTAGCTTACCCTTTTTCTGCTTACATGCCTCTCTTACGAGGAAATCATGAATCCCTATTTAGGATCCATTAGGCTCAGAGCTCTGAGGAAGTCTGAACCAGATCAATCTAGCTCATGTGGTCAGCTAGAACTATAATTTGGAATGTGGTGCAGAAAACCTGTTCCATGCTTTAAATGACAAAGACTCTAGAACTCCAAAGATTTTTATTTTCCAACCCATTTCCTTCAAGAAGAGCCAACATGGGGCTTCCCTGGTGGCGCAGTGGTTGAGAGTCCGCCTGCCGATACAGGGGAGACGGGTTTGTGCCCCGGTCCGGGAAGATCCCACATGCCGCGGGACAGCTGGGCCCGTGAGCCATGGCCGCTGAGCCTGTGCTCCGCAACGGGAGAGGTCACGACAGGCCCATGTACCGCAAAAAAAAAAAGAAGAGCCGGGGCCTTCCCTGGTGGCGCAGTGGTTGAGAGTCCGCTTGCCAATGCAGGGGACACAGGTTCGTGCCCCGGTCCGGGAGGATCCCACATGCCGCGGAGCGGTTGGGCCCGTGAGCCATGGCCACTGGGCTTGTGCGTCCGGGGCCTGTGCTCCGCAATGGGAGAGGCCTCGGCAGGGAAAGAGGCCCGTGTACCACAAAAAAAAAAAAGAAGCGCCAATATGGAAACATTCCCAGGAGATCTTTCAATTAGTTCTATTGAGAACAAACGGCGATTCTATTTATCCTGATTTGCTAAAGACATTAGAAATCATTTTTCTCTCCCCTGACAATGTTACTTTTTTCTCTTATATTTCGCCTCTTTATTCACATCCAAAGGAGTTCACCATATTGTTCATCACCTGATTATTTTCAGGTATTATTTGGATTTTCCTTTCTTGGCTTTCCTTTCTAAATGTTTCCGTTTTCTTTATAAATTTCTTCAGGTGTCTCAAACATAGTGTTTTTGAGCTCTTGTTTTATTTTTCTTTGTATTCATGAAAAAGTACATGTATGATCTGGAATTATCTAATTCTAAACCCCACCACAAAATGATGCTTTATGACTTTTGTCAAGCTGTAAACTGGGAATCACATCAATGTTGCCCACAAGATAACTAATTGTAAAAACTATTAGGTCTTCACCTGACTGATTCTAATTTTATACCACTGTGACATCTGATTAAAAGACGGCCAACTCTCTCATCAAAAAATCTACAAACAAATACTGGAGAGGGTGTGGAGAAAAGGCAACCCTCTTGCACTGTTGGTGGGAATGTAAAATAATACAGCCACTATAGAGAACAGTATGGAGGTTCCTTCAAAACCCCAAAATAGAACTACCATATGACCCAGCAATCCCACTACTGGGCATATACCCTGAGAAAACCATAAATCAAAAATGGTCATGTACCACAATGTTCATTGCAGTACTATATACAATAGCCAGGACATGGAAGCAACCTAAGTGTCCATCGACAGATGAATGGATAAAGAAGATACAGCATATGTATACAATGGAATATTGCTCAGCCATAAAAAGAAACGAGATTGAGTTATTTGTAGTGAGGTGGATGGACCTAGAGTCTGTCATACAGAGTGAAGTAAGTCAGAAAGAGAAAAACAAATACCGTATGCTAACGCATATATATGGAATCTAAAAAAAAAAATTGTTCTGATGAACCTAGGGGCAGGACAGGAATAAACACGCAGACGCAGAGAATGGACTTGAGGATACGGGGAGGGGGAAGGGTAAGCTGGGACAAAGTGAGAGAGTGGCATGGACATATATACGCTACCAAGCGTAAAACAGATAGCTAGTGGGAAGCAGCTGCATAGCACAGGGAGATCAGCTCGGTGCTTTGTGACCACCTAGAGGGGTGGGATAGGGAGGGTGGGAGGGAGACGCAACAGGGAAGGGATATGGGGATATATGTATACATACAGCTGATTCACTTTGTTATACAGCAGAAACTAACAGAACACTGTAAAGCAATTATACTCCAATAAAGAAGTCTAAAAAAATGATTTATGGAGTTATGTAAGCTCTGGGGTTTATATGTGTTCATTCATATGTTATTCATGATCTATTCATACATATTTACAAATAAATCTCCGCTCAAACCACCCCCCCAAAAAAATAAAATAAATAAAAAAATAAAAGATGGCCAACTCTCAATTAACCCTAATAATAATGGATAAGAAGAGTACTATATGTTAAATTAAATCACTTACTGTTTCTATAATAATATCAATTTCCCCCTCACCAGAATGCAGAAGTTACACTGAAGGGTAAAACTGACAGGCTTACTTTTTTTTTTTTTACATCTTTATTGGAGTATAATTGCTTTACAATGGTGTGTTAGTTTCTGCTTTATAAGAAAGTGAATCCGTTATACATATACATATGTCCCCATATCTCTTCCCTCTTGCGTCTCCCTCCCTCCCACCCTCCCTATCCCACCCCTCTAGGTGGTCACAAAGCACCGAGCTGAAGGCTTACTTTATGTTGCTTTCCTTCCCATCTTCTTTTAGAAAACAATGGGCAAAGACAAAGGGAAAAAGGGTAAAGGATGAACATCACGAAAGTGCCGTGAACTATCCCTAGAGAGTAAAAAAACGGACTTTCGTTGGGACTTTCAAGATTGTGGATATAATACACCGTGTCCATTCACTGGCTCTAAGCACAGTTTTTATAGCCAGTCATAAAATGGAAAGTAAAGATTCATTGTGAAACAGCTGACACATATTTAACAAAGGTAAGACAAGCTGGCCCCACTATAATTTATACCCATTAGCATGGGGTTCAGTGGTGATCCTATGGTAGAGGGCACAGCTAATAAAGAACTTCAAAAGAAGAGAGAACAAATTATGAAATGTAGATTAGTGTAAACATTTTCAACGATGGTGAAACTAAATTTAACTAGCAAAGATTAGCAAATATCACTATTAGTTCATATAAATAACGCAGCAATTCTGTAAATGGATACAGATTTCACATGAGTTTTGCCATAAAAAAAGACCCAGTTATCACCTCTAAAAGCTACACTATTTTACTTTTAAAATAAATGAAATGATAGCTCTTGAAAGCACTTCAGAGAGGTTATCTGTCAAATCTACACTTGTAAAGATTTTCCTTGTGAAGACAGAGAATAACTGGATCCCTTTGCCTTGTAATAACCCTCCATAGTTCTAAAAATGGGAATTAACTGACTCCTTAATCCTTACTTTTACAGGTAAAACAATTCCATCCTCGTCAGCTTTTTCTCGAAGAACCCATTTTCCATATCCTTGGTTATCTGGTTACTTTTCCCTGGATCTTTTCCCCATTCCTACTTTTCTCTCAAAATAAGAAAAGCAGTTAGGTCTCAGTGAAGTTTCTTCCACACCCCACCCGGAAGCACTCCCACTTCTAACTCTTGCGTTCTTTTCTTTAGTTTGGGCAATTCCATCAAAAACATAACCAGACACTTTTGAATTCCTAAGAGAAGAGATCTGAACACAAATCAAAGATGACAACTAAAACTCTAAAATCATAATAGCCTTATTAAGTGTATGGAGGGTCTGCAAACCACATGAGCTCCCCTGGAGAACATGCTGTTTACCTGTGAATTAACAGCTTTGCTATGAGATAGGCTCTCTGCTCATCTTAGGTCTTGCCCTAAGAGATTATACTGTTATATGCAATATAGAAGGGGGTTGAGCAGAATGCTGTGATGAAGATACTTAAATCAGTTGCTTTTTCGTGTGTTATTTTAGTTGTGAGAAAGTCAGATAAGTCAAGCTCTTCCTGAGACCCCAGAGATCAAAGAGAATTCAGTTAAGGGCAATCGTTTGAAGAGCAACAACTATACTCTTCTTTACCAGAAATTCTGTGAAATGTAGGTTTGGCACACTTATTTCTGTCATTCTTATTCACATGTCAAATGCCAAGGAAATCTGTTGGAAAATGTTGATTTGACCACTAAAACTTGAATGGCCTGGTGTTTTGCAACAGACTGTACCATGGAGCAAACTGAAGGTCTATCTTGATGGTATTGACCGGTATCACAATGGTCACACCAGTCACGCCCCTCGAAAGTTATAGAACAAATAAATACAACTGTGAATGCTTGGTAGTCAAACTAAAATAGAGACTCTATTCTGTCTAATCAGAGGGACCATGCCTCAGGACTGAAAGGAGTGCTATAAATCCAAGATTCATAAATCCCTATCTATTTCTTTATCACATGCCCTTGTGTGCTTTACTACTCAAAGTGTGGTCCTTATACCCGCAGCGTGGGCACCACTGGGGAACTTGTGGGAAATGCAGAATCTCTGGCCCCAACTCCAATTTATTAAATCTACATTTAACAAGATTTCCAAGAGATCTGTATGCATATTAAAATTTGAGGACTATTGCTTAATAGGGGTGTGTGTGTGTGTGTGTGTGTGTGTGTGTGTGTGTGTGTATAAATGTTACCTGTAAAATGATTTGTCTCTTAAGCTCCCTCACCAGGAAGTTAAAAACACTAGTTTAACAAAAATATACCAGTTACAACTCTCTTGTAAAACCACTGGCAAAGTCTTTTGTCTTTAGATTCACAGGACGGCCTATTGCATTAAAGTCAGGAGAACAAGAGTTAAAAGACGGCTCTTGGCAAAACATCAGATACTCCTCTCCATGTCTTACCTTGTCTCGTGAGGAATCTCCCTAGAATTGGCTTCTTTATTTCACACACTTTTCTACCATTTAGAGTCTAGAAAAACTTCAAAGGAGGGCCAGGTGTTCTAAGATTCACAGCTGTTTATTATTTTAATTAATTTACTGAAAGAGTTTAGTTCCCAAGCAGTCCTGAGGAGATTCTGAACACGATGGGAAGAGCAAGCAGCCTACGTGTATATACCCCCAGGATCAACTCTGCAACTCACAGCAAGTGAACTTGGAAAACGTGGCAGGAGGGGAGAAGATTTCATTACCAAAAGTTCTTGGAAACTTCTTTCACCTGTTCAAATTAACACAAGGATAGAACTGTGGGGATCTAACTTGCGGTGAATTACCTTTCTTTGAAAAGCTGCATGACTTCCAAACCAGCCTGTGGTTTAATTTTCCATGACGTCAGGCACTGGGCCGAACTTCACTGATAGAACATTTTAGGAATAGAGGCACGGGGTCTGATGGAAAAGGGCAGATATCTAAAGACTAGGTTTCAAAGGATATGGGAACAATGTCTCACAATTCTAGCTTATTTTCACTGGGGACACAACAGCAATTGGTAGCAATTCTTGCTAGTTCCCCAACCTATCCCTTTCAAGAAAGTACTTATATATTTTCAGGCATCTTAGGGAATCATTTGTAAACGGGCTCTTAAACTTCCCCTTTCTTGTTTTTTCTGCCTAGCATATGTTGTGTAGCGGTATCTGCAGAGAATAGTCTGAAGACCAGTACTGTACATGATTCCTTAGAGCAGTGCTTCCTAAAACGTGGACCAGAAGTCATCTGTATCAGAACCATCTGCAGTGCTTGTTACAATGCAACTCATGAGTCTCCAGATCTACTAAATCAGAATCCATGGAAGTTAGGTCTTAGAATCTACATTTTTAACAAGCTCCTGGGAGATGTTACATGTATACTACAGTTTACAGTTTAAAATCAGCTGAATTTTGGATTATGAGAGCAACCCAGCCTATGAAGTATTCCATAACTATCTCCAACATTTAGGTAGGGGTATGAGTGAGCCTGAGCTGTCTTACCATCTCGGTAAGAAGCCAAGGTGTTAGGGGAAAAGCAAAGTGTATCAGTGGATATGTGCTGGTGATTTAAATTGAGGACTGATGGATCTCCAACCCAGGTCCCCTCCGCCCAGTGAAAAGACATTTCCACAACCAACCATAGCACCCAGAAGGTTCTCTGAAAATTTGGGATTAGAACAATCACTGTCAGAAAGAAGTGGGATGTCCTCTAGGTGGTTTGTAGAAATCCCTAAAGGAATACACAACATTCCAATTACCTACCTCTCAGTCCATGCCTGAATTCACTTTGCCACTGATTTTCATATCTTGCGTTGTTTTAGAATTTGCAGCGCCACCAGAATTATGCTCCCATTTGTTGGTTTCTATGCCGAGAAATGGTAAGGTTTAAATTTTCCATCCGGATGAGTAACAGACAGATCTGGTTGAGTGCGCCTATTCAGCAAGCTCTAAATTCACTGTGCTCTTGTCTTATTGGTGTTTCTTTTGCCTTTCCCTGGTAGAAAGGAAACATTTATTTGAATAGTAGAATAGAAATGTGATCCAGAAAGAGAACCATCACAACATTCAACGTTTAGAGATGACTATTAATGCACATTTTAATTTAAGTTCCAAAGACGACAGATGAATCGAGCAGTACACTTTTTTTTTTTTTTTTGCGGTACGCGGGCCTCTCACTGCTGTGGCCTCTCCCGTTGCGGAGCACAGGCTCCGGACGCGCAGGCTCAGCGGCCATGGCTCACGGGCCCAGCCGCTCCGCGACACGCGGGATCCTCGCGGACCGGGGCACGAACCCGCGTCCCCTGCATCAGCAGGCGGACTCTCAACCACTGCGTCACCAGGGAAGCCCAAGCAGTACACATTTTAAACCACTTTTATAGTAAAAGAGTTCTCTTTAAATTCTGTTTCTTATCAACATAAGTTCAGCAATGATGTAACAGATTTCTAGCAGGGTTTTTCCACCAACATATACACCCAGCCCAGATTCATAAGCCATCATCTTGACACCTACATATTATGATCAATAGTTAACCATCTCATGTTTCACTTAATGTGAGATTTCCTCTTTGAGTCCTGTATTTAAAAAAAAAAATACACAAAGAATTAAGTTTCGCTTCAAAGGAGTAATAAAAGGAATGTTATGTTTGGCGCAAGAACTAAATGATTTCCATCCTCCTGAAAAACAGACAGCCATAGGTATATGACCAGGCTCCTAATAGGTAGCCATCAGTTCTTTTTCCCTAAAATGACCGACTGTCGCCCCTATAAACTACAAAACTAACTACACTCAGAATGAAGTAAGGTTGGCATTTGTGTGACAGGAAGTGAACATATGAACTTTGAGTGACATGTAGCCACTCTCACATTTTTTTTTTTTTTTTTTTGCGGTACGCGGGCCTCTCAGTGTCGTGGCCTCTCCCGTTGCGGAGCACAGGCTCCAGACACGCAGGCCCAGCGGCCACGGCTCACGGGCCCAGCCGCTCCGCGGCATGTGGGATCTTCCCGGACCGGGGCACGAACCCGCGTCCCCTGCATCGGCAGGCGGACTCTCAACCACTGCGCCACCAGGGAAGCCCCCTCACTTACATTTTAACCCTTTGTTCTTTGTGCTCTCAACATCATTGATATGCGAACAGAGATTTATGCTGGATGCCCCTCCCCCGCCCAAATTTCAGTCACTCCACAGAGCTGCCTGTTCAGTGTCTGGGCCCGTGTCTGGAGCCTGTGCTCCACAACGGGAGAGGCCACAGCAGTGAGAGGCCGGCGTACCACAAAATAAAACAAAAACAAGGCATATAATGGAGGAGTTAATATGGCGGAGGAGTAGGAGGCCATGGACTTCATCTCTCGCCACCGATGCATCAGGAATACATTTACAGATGCAACAATTCTCACAGAACACTGGCTGAACACTAGCAGAAGACCTTGGACACCGGAAAGGACTATGAAAATCCCTGCATAACTGGGTAGGATGAAAAAAAGAAGGGCGAAGGAGGAGGAGAGGAAGCAGGACGGGACCTGCACCCTGGGGCGGGGGAGCTGAAACAGAGGAGAGATTCCCGAATTTGGGGGAGACCCCCTCTCTGACCAGGAAATTGATTGGGACAAAATATCTGAGGCTGTTGGAAGAGGGTGAAGCGGCCACTCTGTGGCAGACGGGACAAATACACAGTGAGAGTGAGAAATACACAGATGGTCCGTACCATGGCCCTACGTGCCCTGGACTGGGACGTGTGTTCACAGGTGTGCGAGGGGGCTGGGAGCTGGAGTGTGGGGATTGGAGAACAGGCCCAGAGCGAGAACTGCTGTTGGCTGTGGGGAGACAGACTGAGGAGATGGGAGGGAGGAAATCCACAGCAGGGAATGCCTTCAGAGGAAGACTGGACGGCCATGGAAGCAGGGCGCCATTGCTGACTCACACGCAGGGGGAGGAGCCGCTATTGTAGCCTCTCGCTCCCCACACACCGGCGCCTGCCGACGACAATGAAAGAAGCCTGCTCAGGGCTGGCCCTTGGGTGCCAGTTGCCAGGTGCCAGAAAAACTCCAGCCAGGGCTGGCCCTCACGTGCCTTATGCGGGGTGCCAGAAAAGGCCCTCACTTGGGCCATATCTCTTGCATCCGTGGCTGCTGGCTTCCCTGTGCATTTGGCGCCACGGGGGCTCCCGCGATCCAAGCAGTCATACCACCTCTGCACCAGGCAGCCTCAGGAACAGACTCCTGTGGGTGGACCACATGCAGAGGTGAGGATAAACCTCAAGCTGAACCCCAGGGACGGGGCGACTAACGAAGAAGATTGAAAATCTTTCCATCAGCTGTACAAGCTGCGGATTAAATCCCCACGATCAGCTAGACAGACCCTGCATCTATGGAATATCTGAGTAGACAGTGAGCGTTCCCACAAATGAAAACGGGCTAGCTCGGGCAGCTGTGGACTTTGGGGGCAGCACACGCAGAACTGGGCCAGATCAGAGCCTGAGGGGTCCCCACAGGGCCCACAGTGGGTCCAGAGAGCAGACCAGAGGCAGAGGAGGGCCTCCCAGGGAGGCGGAGGGGGGCTGTGGCTCACATGGTGTGTAAGGGCATTTACAGTGGAGACCCCAGGGAAACATCATTATTACTATTAATTTTATTATGTTTTGATTCATTCTGTTGTTGGTTCTGGCTTTTTCTTGTTGTTTGTTGTTGTTTTAGTATTTTTTTAATTTAGTCTTTTGGTATCTTTGTGTCATAACATATTTTTTATTTTAATTTTTTTTATATATTACTATTTTTACTTTGCTGTTCTGTTGTTCTGTGTTCTTTTCCCTTATTTTTTACTTCTTTTTCTTTAATATATATATATTTTTTTATATTTCCATTTCTACTTTGCTTTTCTGTTGTTCTGTATTTTCTGTTTTTATTTTATTTATTTATTTAATCATTTTGATCAGTTGGTTCTGTTTCCTTGCTTTATTCTTCAGTTGGCACACAGCTTTGGTTATGTTTTTAGGTTTTGTGTTTTTCTTAGTTCTGATTCTAGTTGTTGGATTTTAGTTTCGGGTTCTTCTGTTTGGTTGTTTGCTTGCTTTTTGTTTTATTTGGTTCTGTTTTTGTTCTTTTGTGTGTGTGTGTGTTTCCTTGCTTCTGTTTTTGTTTGTTTGATTTTGTTTTTACCATTTCTCTGGGGTTTTGTTTGGCTTTTTTTTCTTCTTACTTTTATATATATTTTTTTTCTTTTTTAATATTTCCTTTTAAATATTTATTTATTTATTTATTCATTTTTGGCTGTGTTAGGCTTCATTGCTGCGTACAGGCTTTCTCTAGTTGCGATGAGCAGGGAGCGACTCTTTGTTGCAGTGCGCGGGCTTCTCATTGCAGTGGCTTCTCTTGTTGTGGAGCACAGGCTCTAGGCACGCAGGCTTCAGTAGCTGTGGCACACAAGCCTAGTAGCTGTGGCTCGCAGACTCTAGAGCGCAGGCTCAGTAGCTGTGGTGCACAGGCTTAGCTGCTCCGTGGCGTGCGGGATCTTCCCGGACCAGGGCTCAAACCCATGTCCCCTGCATTGGCAGGTGGATTCTTAACCACTGTGCCACCAGGGAAGTCCTATTTTTTTATATTTCTATTTCTACATTGCTTTTCTGTTGTTCTGTCTTATTTCCCCTTTCACTTTTCCTTTTTCTTTTTTTTTTTAATCACTTTTTGTTGGTTTGTTTCTTTGCTTCATTCTTCAGTTGGCACTCTGCTTTGGTTTTGTTTTATGGTTTTGTGTTTTGTTAGTTTTCCTTGATTTTGTTTTGGGGCTCTCCTGTTTGTCTGGTTGTTCTCTTGCTTTTTGTTTTATTTGGTTCTGTTTTTGTTTCTTTTGTGTGTGTGCATGTTTCCTTGTTTCTGTTTTTGTTTGATTATACTTTTTACCATTTGTCTGGGGTTTCGTTAGTCTTCTTTTTTCAATTTCCTTTATTGCTGGGACGAGCAACTTACAGGTCTTTGTTCTTCGACCAGAAGTCAGGCCTGGGGCTCTGGGTTGGGAGCACTGACTCCAGGACGCTAGGTGACTAGGGAAGACTAATCACCGAGAGCTCTCATGGACGCCTCTATCTGAATCCAAGACCCAGCTCCACCCAACTGCCTGCTGCTCCCAGTGCTGGATGCCTCACACTAAACAACAAACAGGACAGGAACACGAACCCACCCATCAGCACACAGGCTACCAAAAGTCATACTAGGCTCACAGACACCCCAAAACACACCACCTGACATAGGCCCTGCTCATCAGAGGAAAAAGACTCAGCTCCACCCACTAGAATGCAGGCACCAGTTCCCCCCATCAGGAAGCCTATGCAAGACACTGGACAAACCCAACCACCGGGGACAGAGAACAGAAGCAAGGGAAACTACAATTCTGTAGCCTAGGTAAAGGAGACCTCAAATACTGTATATTAGACAAAATGAGAAGACAGAGAAATATCTTGCAGGCAAAAGAGCAAGATAAAACCTCACAAGGCCAAATAAATGAAGAGGAAATAGGCAAACTACGTGAAAAAGAATTCAGAGTAATGATAGTAAAGATAATCCCAAATCTCAGAAATAGAACAGAGAAAATACAAGAAACGTTTAACAAGGACCTAGAAGAACTAAACAGCAAACAAACAGTAATGAACAACACAACAGCTGAAACTAAAAATACCCTAGAAGGAATCAACAGCAGAATAACTGAGGCAGAAAAACAGATAAGTGAGGTGGAAGATAGAAAGGTGGAAATAACTGTCGCAGAGCAGAATAAAGAAAATAGAATGAAAAGAATGGAGGACAGTCTCAGAGACCTCTGGGACAACATTAAACACACCAACATTCGAATTATAGGCGACCTAGAAGAAGAAGAAAAAGAGAAAGGGTCTGAGAAAATATTTGAGGAGATTATACTTGAAAACTTCCCTAACATGGAAAAGGAAATAGCCACCCAAGTCCAGGAAGCACAGAGAGTCCCATACAGAAGAAACACACCAAGACACATATTAATCAAACTATCAAAAATTAAACACAAAGAAAAAATATTAAAAGCAGTAAGGGAAAAGCAACAAATAACATACAAGGGAATCCCCATAAGGTTATCAGCCGATCTTTCAGCAGAAACTCTGCAGGCCAGAAGGGAGTGGCAGGGCATATTGAAAGTGATGAAAGGGAAAAATCTACAACCAAGATTACTCTACCCAGCGATGATCTCATTCAGATTTGATGGAGAAATTAAAACCTTTACAGACAAGCAAAAGTTAAGAGAATTCAGCACCACCAAACCAGCTTTATGAAAAATGATAAAGGAACTTCTCTAGGCAGGAAACACAAGAGAAGGAAAAGACCTACAAAACCAAACACAAAACAATTAAGAAAATGGTAATAGGAACAGACATATCAATAATTACCTTAAATATAAATGGATTAAATGCACCAACCAAAAGACACAGACTGGCTGCATGGATACAGAAACAAGACCTGTAGATATGCTGTCTACAAGAGACCCACTTTAGACCTAGGGACACATACAGACTGAAAGTGAGGGGATGGAAAAAGATATTCCATGCAAATGGAAATCAAAAGAAAGCTGGAATAGCAATACTCATATTAGACAAAAGAGACATTAAAATAAAGACTATTACAAGAGACAAGGAAGGACACTACATAATGATCAAGGGATCAATCCAAGAAGAAGATGTAACAATTGTAAATATCTATGCACCCAATATAGGAGCACCCCAATACATAAGGCAAATGCTAACAGCCATAAAAGGGGAAATTGACAATAACACAATAATAGTAGGGGACTTTAACACCCCACTTACACCAATGGACAGATCATCCAAACAGTAAATAAATAAGGAAACACAAGCTTTAAAAGAAACATTAGACCCAATGGACTTAATCAATATTTATAGGACATTCCATCCAAAAACAACAGAATACAATTTCTTCTCAAGTGCACAAGGAACATTCTCCAGGATAGATCACATCTTGGGTCACAAATCAAGCCTTGGTAAATTTAAGAAAATTGAAATTATATCAAGCATCTTTTCCAACCACAGTGCTATGAGACTAGATATCAATTTCAGGGAAAAAAAACTGTAAAAAATACAAACACATGGAGGCTAAACAATATGCTACTAAACAACCAAGATATCACTGAAGAAGTCAAAGAGGAAATCAAAAAATACTTAGAAACAAATGATAATGAAAACGTTATGACCCAAAACCAATGGGATGCAGCAAAAGCAGTTCTAAGAGGGAAGTTTATAGCAATAAAATCCTACCTCAAGAAACAAGAAAAATCTCAAATAAACAACCTAACCTTACACCTAAAGCAATTAAAGAAAGAAGAACAAAAAAACCCAAAGTTAGCAGAAGGAAAGAAATCATAAAGATAAGATCAGAAATAAATGAAAAAGAAATGAAGGAAACAATAGCAAAGATCAATAAAATTAACAGCTTGTTCTTTGAGAAGATAAACAAAATTGATAACCCATTAGCCAGACTCATCAGGAAAAAAATGGAGAAGACTCAAATCAACAAAATTAGAAATGAAAAAGGAGAAGTAACAACTGACAGGGCAGAAATAAAAGGGATCATGAGAGACTACTACAAGCAACTATATGTCAATAAAATGGACAACCTGGAGGAAACAGACAAACTCTTAAAAACGTACAACCTTCCAAGACTGAACCAGGAAGAAATAGAAAATCTGAACAGACCAATCACAGGCACTGAAATTGAAACTGTGATTAAAAATCTTCCAACAAAAAAAAGCCCAGGGCCAGATGGCTTCACAGGCGAATTCTATCAAACATTTAGAGAAGAGCTAACACCTATACTTCTCAAACTCTTCCAAAATACAGCAAAAGGAGGAACACTCCCAAACTCATTCTACAACGCCACCATCACCCTGATACCAAAACGAGACAAAGATCTCACAAAGAAAAGAAAATTATAGGCCAATATCACTGATGAACATTGATGCAAAAATCCTCAACAAAATACTAGCAAACAGAATCCAACAGCACATTAAAAGGATCATACACCATGATCAAGTGGGGTTTATCCCAGGAATGCAAGGATTCTTCAATATATGCAAATCAATCAATGTGATACACCATACTAACAAATTAAAGGATAAAAACCATATGATAATCTCGATAGATGCAGAAAAAGCTTTAGACACAATTCAACACCCGTTTATGATAAAAACTCTCCAGAAAGAGGTCATAGAGGGAAATTACCCCAACATAATAAAAGCCATATATGACAAACCCACAGCCAACATCATTCTCAATGGTGAAAAACTGAAACCATTTCTTCTAAGATCAGGAACGAGATGAGGATGCCCACTCTCACCACTATTATTCAACATAGTTTTGGAAGTTTTAGCCATGGCAAACAGAGAAGAAAAAGAAATAAAAGGAATACAAATTGGAAAAGAAAAAGTAAAACTGCCACTGTTTGCAGATGACATGATACTATACATAGAAAATTCTAAAGATGCCACCAGAAAACTACTAGAGCTAATCAATGAATTTGGTAAAGCAGCAGGATAAAAAATTAATGCACAGAAATCTCTTACATTCCTATACACTAACAACGAAATATCAGAAAGAGAAATTAAGGAAACACTACCATTTACCATTGCAAAAAAAAGAATAAAATACCTAGGAATAAACCTACCTAAGGAGGCAAAAGACCTGTATGCAGAAAACTATAAGACACTGATGAAAGAAATCAAAGATGATACAAAAAGATGGAGAGATATACCATGTTCTTGGATTAGAAGAATCAACATTGTGAAAATGACTATACTATCCAAAGCAATCTACAGATTCAATGCAATCTCTATCAAATTACCAATGGCATTTTTCACAGAACTAGAACAAGAAATTTTACAAGTTGTTTGGAAACACAAAAGACCCCAAATAGCCAAAGCAATCTTGAGAAAGAAAAACAGAGCTGGAGGAATCAGGCTCCCTGTCTTCAGACTGTACTGCAAAGCTACATTAATCAAGACAGTATGGTACTGGCACAAAAACAGAAATATAGATCAATGGAACAGAACAGAAAGCCCAGAGATAAACCCACGCACATATGGTCACCTTATCTTTGCAAAGGAGTCAAGAATATACAATGGAGAAAAGACAGTCTCTTCAATAAGTGGTGCTGGAAAAACTGGACAGCCACATGTAAAAGAATGAAATTAGAACAATCCCTAACACCATACACAAAAATAAACTCAAAATGGATTAAAGACCTAAATATAAGGCCAGACACTATAAAACTCTTAGAGGAAAGCATAGGCAGAACACTCTATGACATAAATCACAGCAAGATCCATTTTGTCCCACCTTCTAGAGTAATGGAAATAAAAACACAAATAAACAAATGGGACCTAATGAAACTTAGAAGCTTTTGCACAGCAAAGGAAACCATAAACAAGACCAAAAGACAACCCTCAGAATGGGAGAAAGTATTTGCAAATGAAGCAACTGACATAGGATTAATCTCTAAAATACACAAGCAGCTCATGAAGCTCAATATCAAATAAACAAACAACCCAATCCAAAAATGGGCAGAAGACCTAAACAGACATTTCTCCAAAGAAGACATACAGATTGCCAACAAACACATGCAAAGATGCTCAACATCACTAATTATTAGAGAAATGCAAATCAAAACTGCAATGAGATATCACCTCACACTGGTCAGAATGGCCATCATCAAAAAATCTAGAAACAATAATGTTGGAGAGGGTGTGGAGAAAAGGGAACCCTCTTGCACTGTTGGTGGGAATGTAAATGGATACAGCCACTATGGAGAACAGTATGGAGGTTCCTTAAAAAACTAAAAATAGGGCTTCCCTGGTGGCGCAGTGGTTGAGAGTCTGCCTGCCGATGCAGGGGACACGGGTTCATGCCCCGGTCCGGGAAGATCCCACATGCCGCGGAGCGGCTGGGCCCGTGCGCCATGGCCACTGGGCCTGCGCGTCTGGAGCCTGTGCTTCACTAGGGGAGAGGCCACAACAGTGAGAGGCCCGCGTACTGAGAAAAAAAAAAACAAAAAACTAAAAATAGAACCACCACATGACCCAGAAATCTCACTGCTGGCATATACCCTGAGAAAACCATAATTCAAAAAGACACATGTACCCCAGTGTTCATTGCAGCACTGTTTACAATAGCTAGGACATGGAAGCAACCTAAACATCCATTGACAGATGAATGGATAAATAAGATGTGGCACATATATACAATGGAATATTACTTGACCATAAAAAGGAACAAAATTGAGTTATTTGTAGTGAGGTGGATGGACCTAGAGTCTGTCATACAGAGTGAAGTTAAGTCAGAAAGAGAAAAACAAATACTGTATGCTAACGCATATACATGGAGTCTAAAAAAATGGTACTGATGAACCTAGGGGCAGGACAGGAATAAAGACGCAGATGTAGAGAATGGACTTGAGGACACGGGGAGGGTAAGGGGAAGCTGGGATGAAGTAAGAGAGTAGCATTGACATATATACACTACCAAATGTAAACTAGATAGCTAGTGGGAAGCTGCTGCATAGCACAGGGAGGTCCACTAGAGGCTTTGTGATGACGTAGAGGGGTGGGATAGAGAGGGTGGGAGGGAGACTCAAAAGGGAGGGGTATGGAGATATATGTATACATATAGCTGATTCACTTTGTTGTACAGCAGAAAGTAACACAACATTGCAAAGCAATTATACTCCAATAAAGATGTGGGGGAAAAAAAGGCATATAATGGTGGTTTTCACTCCTTTTTGTTGTAAGCAGCCATTGACTCAATGCCTGGATCCATTTGTTCATTAGGAGTTACAAAATTGTCACATTCTAATCTATCATTTTGTTTTCATTTGTTAGCTGTAATAATTTTATAAGGAGATACCTAGTGGTATGGTTCACAAAGGAGAAGCAGATAAATGCTTGATTCTTTCCTTTCATCTACCCAGTTTTTAAATAAATGAATTGGTACTTATTATCTTCAAAAGGTGACCAACTACTGCCATATAATGTTTTATTTATATATATATATATATAAAATTATGAATGCCCAGATTTAAAGATATTTGATGGATTTCAAGTCTTTGCAATTCTTATCCATTTTGAAGCTCAAACTGGTCAGTGAGAGCTTTGTCTTCAAGTTGGTTCTCAAGTCCATTAGACATGACCCTCCAGTCTTTGAGAGCTTCTTTGCTGCCCGGTATTACAAGGCATTCCAGGCTCATCTTGTATCTCTTGCCTCAGACTTGGGATCAGCCATTTTCCAATAAATCCTAGTTTCTTTTAGAGAGAATGGTATTTCAAGACCACATCTGGGCCCTAGAGATATTCATTGTTTCTGAGTTGGTTATTGTTTCTAGACCTTTTATGTGAACAGAGCTAGGAAATACACACACAAGATATGCATATATGTTTTTAAAATACAATACCTCATAAGCTGATGCTGATATTTCCAATACAAAACTAAGTCTGAAAGATTTTTACAGGATTCATAGAACAATATTTATTGAGTTCTTCCATGTTGAATTTAAGTTTTGATGCCCTATCTACTTGAAATTCAGTTTTACTAGATATAAAATCTTGGCACACATTTTCTTTCCTTGAATGTCTTAAATATTTTATACCATTTTCTTCTGGCATCAAGCACTGCTATTGACAAGTCTGATGATAACCTACCTGGATTTTACTTATATATCATATGCCTTCTTTGTCTATATATACAAAAGATTAGGTTTTTTTTTCTTTAAAGTTCAGTAATTTTATAAGAATTTTTCTTGATGTTGGTCATCCTAGATCAATATTCTAAGGTTCACAGTGTGCTTTTTAAAATGTAGTTTCAATTTTTCTTCTATTTCAGAAATATTTTCTATAATTTTAGCATTTGTTTTATTCCTGTCCATTGGGTTTCTTCTTTAAGGACTCCTGTTACCTGCATGTTTAATCTTCTTTGCCTATCTTCAAATATCTGTCTCATTGTCTTGAATCTGTTTTTCATTTCTTTCCTCATTTTTTTTTGAATTAAAAATGTTTTTCTCCTTTTCACCTTCTATTTCTCTTAAGGAATTATCTCATATTTATTCACTCTTGCATTTCTTCTGCTCTAATCTTCACTTTTTCTTTTACTTTTAATTATTTTTTGACACCTATTCCCTGATTTCTGAGTCTTTTAAATTGTGGTCTTTGTTGTTCCTTCATATTTTGAATAATTTTCTTAAAATATTTAGCTTGTTTTGAAATAGTACATTATCCTATTTATCTTTTTTGCATATGTCTTTCTGGTATGTTTTATTGCCTATGGAGATATTATTCTTATCTCGAGTCTCTTTTTGCTTTCAGTAACTTTGTATAGAATTTGAACTCAATAATTTTCTGTTGCTAATTTTCATGTAAAATTATTTTCCTGAAATTTTTGGAAGAGAGTTGGTTCATACAATTTTCTTACTTCACAGAGATCTCTCCTGTGTTGTTTCTGTGAACTGTTATTTATATATCTATCTATCTATCTATATATATATATATATATATACACACATATATATAATGACAGCTAGACCAGTCCTCCTTAAAACTGTCAAGATCATCAAAAACAAGGAAAGCCTAACATACTGTTATAGCCAAGAAGAGCCTAAGGAGACATGATAACTAAATGTAATGCGGTATCCTGGATGGGATCCTAGAACAGGAAAAGGTAAAAACTTCGGAGATGTGAATACAGTAAAACTTAGGCAATAATAATATATTAATATCGGTTCATAAATTATAACAACTCTACCATATTAATATATAAGATGTTAAAGATGTTATTTAATAGGGAAACTGGGTGGGGAGTATATGGGAACTCTCTGTGCTATCTTCTCAATTTTTCTGTAAATCTAAAACCATTCTATTTTTTTTAATTTTAATTTTTTTTAACTTTTTAATTTTATTTACTTTTTATACAGCAGGTTCTTATTAGTTATCTATTTTATACACATCAGTGTATACATGTCAATCCCAATCGCCCAACTCATCCCAACACAACCACCACACCCGCCGCTTTCCCCCCTTGGTGTCCAAATGTTTGTTCTCTATATCTGTGTCTCTATTTCTGCCCTGCAAAAAAAGAAATAAAACCGTTCTGAAAAATAAAGTCTATTACACACAAACACACACCAAGTTTGCTGTCTAAGACTTCCTGGCTGTTTCCTCCACCCATCCACTTCTATCTGAACCTTCTCTTTCCTTCATCTCTTCAGTGTGAGGTCCTGTGCTGGAAGAGAGCTCTGGTGGGTCCGTTTCAAGAGCTCACAGAGGCTGTACTGCTCCAGTCACTTTAAGCCTTAACAGGAGACCCTTGTATCACCAGCAACTGGGGTGGGCAAACACTTGACAAGATCAGCTGTTCTTATCAAGTTGACCTGTTTAGTTCCAAGTTTTGTCTGTTTTGAGGTTCTTCAATTCTCATATTCATCAAATCCAGCCCCACTGCTCCCTGTGTTTCCTCTTATACAGATGTCAGAAGGTACAGGTCTTATAGCTCATTTTTTAGGATTCACTGGTTTATCTTGTTTCCTTGCTTTTCATACATATTGTCCATGGATGGATTTTTAGTTTTATGATGTAGTTGCTCTATTTTATCCTTATAGTTTTAGATAGATAGATAGATAGATAGATATAGATATATATAGACAGTTTTGTTGAGCTGTAACTCATACGGCATGCAATTTATCCTGTGCTTTTCGTGGGGAATTTAGGAAGACCTCAAAATCATGCTGCCACCATTTTCCCAACATTCTAAAACCAAACTTTAAGGCAATCATCAACATCATAGGCTATTGAGATAATGAAGATTTTATTATGATAAAAGATCCAATGGCCTCTATAGACAGGCTAGAGTGTGTTGTGGGTGGCAGGGATATGGTGCTATATTTTCCCATATGTTTAGAAGTAGAAACCCTAGGGCTTCCTGTCACATGTGGTACATAACTAGTTCACAATTATTGACAGTGCTATGATGGCAGCTTTGGCAAGGACATTTAAAATCCATCAATCATTCTAATAATCTCATTAACTTTATTTATTGCCTGCATTTCTCCTAGTTGATCTGTCTTTGAGAAGTTAAAGAAAAAATACAAAAACATACACAAGTGTTATTTAGCCATCTTCTGCCAGGGCATGCATACCTGTGTGGGATTTTCCTCCTGTTACCCAAGAAACACAGCTCGGCACTGGAGGAGGGAGGTCTCAATGATACAAAATCCATGTGACATTGGAACAATCAACCCACTGTGAAACAATACCTTATATCCAGAAACCCATTTTTTAAAAGTTCTTTAAAAAAAACCCCCAAACTCTCAAGGTTTCATCTGAGGTCCATTCTACCTTCCATGATTTGGGCAGCACACAGAGACCATGTTATTGGCCCAGGCCCCACGAGCCTGACTCTGCTAGTAACTCTGATAGACACTTTTCACAGGATCTGCTCATACAACAGTCTATAAGCTGCTAACTAAGCAAAATTATACTTGTTAGAAAGAATCCACTCAGCCTCCAGTGACTTCTTCCCCAAGGTGTTAATAAGTCTCACTATGAACACAAATTTCATTTATTCTGTCTGCCTTGCCCATTCTTTAGACAAAGTGCTAAAATGCAGCCAAGGAGAAGATGTACAAGGATCCTCACACAATCCATAGCCTGGATAATCAACCCCTAAATAAAGGACAACAGGCTTCATAATATTTTATTTTCAAGCTGAAATTGGACCTTGTTGGAGTTAGACAGCGGCTCTTTCTCCCCAGCATGTTCTAAGGATGAGAGGCCACCCTCAGAATGCCACCCTAACACAAACTGACCCCCATACACACCACCAGTCATGGTTTGTTTTCTTAAATAGCAAAAGTTTATTTTATTTCACTGCTCCATCAAAATTATTTATCTCATTTATCATACAGTTCCTGCCTAGTGTGTTCTGCCAGAACTAACATGCATGAAAATTATGTTAATGGGCCTTGGACTGGTTTTAACGTACTTCATATAATCAAGAAACTAAACAAACAGAAAGGGCTCTGAAAGGTACCCATTTTACTCGGAAGAACCACTTGCTCTTGTAAGACACGTTTTTGAGGAGAGTCACTGCCAAGGATCAAACCACCAGCAGTGCCCTTAGAAAAGACCTGTTTATTCAAAGAAGAAAACAGACTGAGAGACTTATCATTGTGCCCCACTCCATCAAGTGCTCTAGGTTTCCATTAACCAGTGGTGGTTTCATGGAGAGAGACCGGAAAGTGATTTGGAAAGGATTCCTCACACGAAAACTGACCCAGAGAAAAATTAAGTTTCGATCTTTGAGGAGAAGCCAGCTTGGTGAAAATCACCCATTGCTTTAGGAAATCAATGTGTGTATACACAGGGATGTCACTATAGTGCTGGCCTGGTGGTCCACTTCCAAAACACACTGACGCAGGGAAAAGCCATATTATAAAGAGGTCTTTCTGCTACTTCTGAGAAATGAATATCCTAGGACTTAGTACAAGATGGACCCACATTTTCATAAATTTCCTCCATAAATAGGTCTTATAGAAAAACTCCATTAAACTTGCTAAAGAACTGAAGTTCTGAGGAGCAGTTTTAAATAGCTTTGTGATATTGCTTTGAATATTTATATCTACATGCTATTTTTTATTAAACAACTGCAAAAAATTTCTTAAGAGCCAGGAATTGGGCTAAGTCTGGGATACAACAACTGCAAAAAAAAAAAAAAAAACCCTATTGGTAATATCAAAAGAATGCTAAAATCGGATGAAATCTATGTGTCTAAAATGAAAAGAAAAACATTGATCTACTATGTTTAGTCTTAAATGATAGTATTAATTGATCCAGCAAACCTATGGAGTTGGACTTAGTGGTTAAAATGGCCAAAATACGTGACCTCAAAAGGAGATCAATATGTGATCTCAAAAGGAGATGCAATACGTGAAATGTGTAACTTTCGTTCGTATCTCAGACACCGCCCTGGACATGGGCGTCATCTCTATCCCAGTGACAGGAGGATCTTCGTGCATTTCACAGGAGAAATGGTGCAGACTTCCAAGTTTTTATTTTTGTTTTGTTTTGTTTTTGTCTAATCTGTCTTCCATTGAGAACAAGAAGAATTTTGCTTCTTTAAGAACAAGAAGGCAAAGATAACCAACAAGGACCTACTGTATAGCACAGGAAACTCCGCTCAATATCCTGCAATAACCTAAATGAGAAAATCATTTGAAAAAGAATAGATACATGTACAATATATGTATAACTGAATCCCTTTGCTGTACACCTGAAACCAACACAACATTGTTAATCAACTATACTCCATTATAAAATAAAAATTAAAACAAAAAAAAAGAATAAGAAGGCAAAAACACAGCTGGATGTCACCAAGCTCAGAAGACCAGGCTGTACATGTGAGAGTAGGCAGTGGGGCAGGTTGTGAAGCAGGGCCCTGGAGACTGCAGGCTGGCCAAGACTCTGCTAGCAAAGTCGGGGCTTGAAATATATGATCTCAATAAAGCACCCTCCAATAAACCACCTTCCCAACAGTTCAACCCCAGCTAAAACTCCACAATCGCAACTTCTGTTCTTTGACTCAAATTAAACAAGGCTTTGCCTATGGAAATTAAAATGTATACACCTGAAGAGAGGTGGCACATTAAACTTAGCATTTATTTTGTACTTCAATGCAATACATGAGTCAAATTCTTTGTTTATTGTAACAGGAGCAGCTTAGGTTGGAGGGAGAATGGGGCAGAGGCAACAGCGGTGAGGTAGAGAAGGGGACAAGGGGTAAGAGGATCCCTGGGGTGGAAAGAGAAAATAAACCCTGACCGGACGAAATAACAGAAACAGAAGAATAGAAATGGAAGCCAAGTCGTAACCATCCATTTTCCCCTTAGGCATTTCACTTACAGTCAGTCCTGCAGGTAGAACAAGAGAATAATCCCTCTCTACCCTGCTCAAACTTCTCATAAATATTAGGTCTATGAGTAAGCCATATTTTTAAAGAGATGTTGACCAACTGTTGTACGTCTAGAAAAGTATGACCAGGAGGATGAAAATCATGAAGGATATTTGAGACTAAGTATGTTTAGCTAGAGAAGATTTAGCAAAAGCATAATAATTAATTCAGGGTTTGCAAAGGGAAGGAGGACAGATAAAGATGTACAGTTACAAGTGTTGCCATTGACAACACATATAGAACCAAGAAGGATCCAGATGCTCAAATGATATCATTAAGAATCTCTCTCTATCACTCCAGTTCCACCTGCCTTTCTGTTGGCTTCATACTAAGATGGTGGCAAAGAGAACCTACAGCTTCAGTCTCACACTCCACCGACTAAGCAACAGGAGTGGAGTTTCCCATTTCTTGATAGCAGCAGTAATTTCTGGAATTCACTCTAGCTTGGGTCAAGTGCCTCCCCTGAACCTATTGCTATGGACATGGGAAAAGCAGCAATCGTATTAGTCAGAACTAAGTCAAGTGACCACCCTGCACAAATCTAGGCGGTCACGGGCATGCAGCACTCTCTTTGGCCAGGTCTGGGTCATGTGCACACCCTTAGAGCAGGAGAGAAGGGTCCGTGTGGAGTCAACAATCCCTCCCTCTTAAACCGTGGGGACCTAGACTTGCCGAGGGAGAATCAAAATGCTATTAATCAGTAAAAGAGGGAAGAGGTTTCAGGGCAGACAAAAATAACAGCTATCCTGTAATAGGGGTTCTTCATAGGACAGGAGACAGGCATACAAAACTTTTATGGCCTTTCTCAGTTAAAAATTTTATTTGTTGACTTATAAGTCACACTTGCTAAGTCAAGAACTAGCAAGCAAACTACTTATTCTATCATTTAAAGCCAAACTGTTGACTTTTTAAGTTACTTAATCCCTTAGATACTCAGTAATATTGACATAGAAAATGAATATTCAAGGAATAGCCTGTTATTTATCTCCCATTATAAGATGTATGCAGACAGAAACCAGTGGTGTGCTGGCAAAATGGCTCTCTGTAAAATAAAGCCCTGATGTATAGTGTCCGCCAATTTCCATGGTAAGTACTGTCATGACGCCAATTTCAAGCTCTCTACCTGAGGTCCCTAAACAGAGTTGCGAAGAGACGTGAACGTTCTTGTTCCTGAGTTGGTGCCATCCAGCTCCAAAACATCACTTCACAAGGCTTAATAAATGTTCCAAGCCTGTGAAAAATAATCTCAGAGGATGAAGTCCAGGTTTTTAAAAAAATTTTCATTTGATGATAATAGAGTAAGAGATTATGGATTTAAAATATATTAGTATAATATATTTAAATTAAGTATATTAATTTCGCTCCAGTGGATTCTATTCACTATGACAGTGAACGTTTTCAACATGGTATGGAATTTCCTAGGGAGGTCTTCATAAAATAGTTCTCATTTCTTACGGTTTGATTTGAATGATCTTAAAGGAAAACAGAGGCATTGCTAGTTGGTGGCTTATTATGATACCTCCAGACTTGTTTGAAAAGCCTAAGACCCCTCTAAACTGGTATACTTTTTGTCAGAAAGAACTCAATCTATTGGGAAATAAAACATATGTCTATAATGGTTTATCAATGACTTGACTTCTTTGTGATAAATACAAAAATCCCACAAAACCAAATACAACTGTGTATGAAGGTCACATGGCAGGCTTTCGGCAAGAAGGGAAGTGGCTATGAGGAACCGGTGCAGAACACCAACAGGCGAGAACACTAAAGGTACCTCTAGCAGAGTTTCTTACTATGAGTCCTCCCAAAAGGCTTCAGTTCAAACTTCAAGCATCCTATATATCCCAGATAGACAATGGCATTATTTTAAAGGGATTGCTCTGGCCGCCATTTCAGAGAGCTTGCGGACGCTGTCGCGTGGGTGGATCCTGAGATGCCGAGGCCCGAGTCCTGAACTCCCGCGCGGGCTCCTCTAAGCCTGTTGTTTCTTTTAGATTCGCTTGGGCCTATCCGCCCTCAGAGCCAGCAGTTCGGGCTGGGTGGTACCGCGGCCTGGGCCTAGCGGTGCTACGGTAGCAACAGTGGCGGCAGCAGCAGCCCTCGTCTTTCCAAATACCAGCACCCAGGGGCCCCAAAAGCCCGCACAGGCGTTTAGAGAAAATGGCAGACGCTATTGTTATTGAAGCAATGCTTGAGGCTCTTTACAGAAGACTTGCCTAAGGACGGCTCACCTCCACTCCCATGAATTCGCCTTCGATTCCAGTGTGAACTGTCAATCATAAGGGCGAGACGTGTGACACAGTGGCACCAAGCTCTTAGAGTCCCGACCCCCCAACAGAAATGGGCGAGGATCTCAGGAATGGCATCGGTCATAGGAAATCGATTGTGGCTGGCTGCTAGCATGGCCACATGGGGCTTAGGCAGAAATAGAGCCATGGGACTGACCAAAGGGGCCATAGCACATGGAATAAAACTCAAAACAGGACTTATTCATGTTTTATAGGAATTCTATTTAACCACTTCAACACTGTAAATCTGGATAACTTACTAACTGTATAAGAAAATAAAATTTAACATGTTAATATGCAAAAACAAAAAAAAGGAATTGCTCATAATTCAACCTTTTGAAATTTTGTAAAAGAGTATGGACATATATATATATATATGTATATATTTCTCAGGGTTTTTTTTATCATATCCTGTTAGAATTTTAGAAATTGTTTTTGTCCTCACCATCAGCAGCCTCAACTATTTAACCATTTTGAACTGTGAAAAGGCAATTTCAATGCAACACTTGGTATTAGTAATAGTGTGGAACCCTTATTTTGTCGCAGGTGCTGCTCTATTTAATACGGGTCCTTTGATACATCCAGTCAACAAACAGTATCACACCAGACTGAGGTCTACAGGCCCAAAAAATGAGTTCCAAGAGGCATCCGAACAAGTAAGGCCTGAGTCAGAGCTCAGGAGCTGAAGCCAAAGCCGGGGTACACAGAATGAAAGATCAAGGGAGATGTGAGGCCTCCCAGGGAGGCCAGAAGAGGATCTGTCCCTGTGCTCTGGAGCTGTGTGAGCTGTTTGTTCCACTTAGCATGTCAGGGATAAAACAAATACAGAACATCCTTTTCAAAATCAGAAATCTGAATTTTAAAATGTGTGGATTTAAAAAAAATTCTGTGGGGAAGTTATTTTTAAGAAAACCATAAAACCCAGAAACCATAAAGGAAAAGATTGATCTATTGAATTTGTCTCAAAATTTTAAAATTCTATAGGAAAAAATACTAAAAATAAAGTAAAAAGACAAACTTGAATAAAACTCTTGTAATACATTCTGCTTGGCACAAAAAGATCTTTTATAAATTGGTAGAAAGAAAAGAAAAGAAAAAAAGAAAGGGAGGGAGGCAGGGAAGTAGGAAAGGAAGAAGTAAGAAAGGCAAAAGGAAAAATAAGCAAAGGACAAGCAAAAAGCTTCTCATAATTTTATATACATCACTCATAATTTTAAAATATAAGCATCACTTGTAATTTTAAAAACGCAAATTTCCACAACAATGAAGTATCCTTTTTTAACCTGCACATCTCAAATTAAAGCAAGCATGTCAGCCAGTGTGTGGTGGCAGATAAATTATGCAGCTTTTCTTGAGGACAATATGGCAAAACATCAAAATTTTAAATCCTTTGACTTCACAATTTGATTGAAATCCGGAATTCAGAAAAATTAATGAAATTAGGATTTTGACTAAGGAAGAAGCAACCTACCTAGAAATGAACACTATTGTTCCTAGATGATTGATGATGTAATTTATGAGAATGTGAGCTTTCTTGGACTGGCCTAATGGATAGCAGGTCAACTTAGAAGAATATTTAAGAGCAGAGCTAATAAATTCTGCCCTACTTTGATCTGTGACTTGCTTGAATCGGTTTTACCTTCGCCTATTCCCAGACCGATCATTCTGTAGAAACCAAGGCTACTCAACACCCAGCATATCGCACAGGTGAGCAAGCTCTGTACCAGGCACCAGGGAGGGGAGAGTTTAGTGTGAAGCAGGGTAATAGAAGAAGCAAATGCTATGTGACTGCATGGGTGCAAATGGTTTCACAGAAAAATATTACCTGAAATGGGCCTTGAGCAACAGGAGAAATTGGAGAGCTGCAGAGGATTGGAAAGGGCATTCCAAGGGTAGGAAAGAGCCAGATCAGGTACCAAGAATGGCCAGGAAAATTTGAGACAAGTCTAGAACATATCGGAACAAGAGCAATAAGGTTCCTGGCACTTATCTACATCCATCAATAGACCAAGGAAAACAAAGTTCCTGGGTCTCAAGATATCTTACATTGGTGTGTCCCAAACTCTATACGTTTTATGACTTTCCCTCAAAGTTTTTGTTGCATGGGCTGATAGACATATATACTCTAAATTTTTCCTTTTAAATCTATTCCTTTTCTCTTCAGCCCCATCTTAAGGAATAATATCTATGAAATAACAGACTTGGTATATTAGAAATAGTTCTAATACATGTTAAGTAAATATATAGCTAACAAAATGTTTTCAGAAGTTCATTGTGTACCATCTCATATCATACTGTGAACCAACAAAGAAACACATGTCCCACCTTGAGAAATGAGGGTCTTCAGATAGTCCCTTCAAACTAAGCAACGTGAAAGCTGTCATTTGTCCATGTTTACATCACAAATGACAACCTAGACAAAACATGAACTGTTAAATTGAATATACCAGATGGCATTTTTAAACGATGCTGAAGCACAACTAAATACACTACAGTAGAATGGGAAATGAACATTTTGAGGGCAACTATTGTGTGTAGTCTGTGCACTCGTTATTTAAAATATCCTGTGAATTCCTGTAATAACCTATAACGGAAAAGAATCTGAAAAAGAATCCAGATCACTTTGCTATACACCTGACATTAACACAATATTGTAAATCAACTATACCTCAATTTTAAAAATGTCCTCTGAATAGACATAGAATTTTCACAAAATCAAATAATGTAATCAAGCAAGTAACCTCCTAATGCAAACACCTTCATATTCTAAAACCCTGACAACCTTATATTAAATATCATTTCAAAGTAGTTTGGGCTCAGTTTTGACTTCCAACCTTTGAGGAAGGTTGTTGAATCCCACTTAAAAGGATGACTATCCTCTAATGAGAAAGACCACAAGAAACAATAAAAAAACAAAAATACAACCATCAGTTATCTTCCAACATTTACTAAAGGAGGAGAGGTTTCAAAATAGTGTGTCAGCTGGCTGGAATTGTGGCGTGCCTTCTCCTTTATCTGTTCATTTGCTTAAGGTCCATGTATTCATGTCTCTCACCAGCATAGTTTTCTGGGTGACCAAGGAAGATTTTTAACTAGATTATAAATGTGTCAGTATAAACCTCTCTTCATGGAAAACTAAATGACTTATCTTCCATTGGTCACTGAAAGGAATCAAGGAATCATGGTTGCCTTACCCTCCTGGTTAAATGGCTACGGTTTGGGGGATCCGGGCTGATTCTGTTTCTATTCCCCTGTTTATCCCTACACCATACAAAACCCCACTCCTTCATGCAGCCAGTGAGTCTGAAGTGGGACGGGTCTGGAGGTACCAGGAGAAGCATGTTCTGGGGCACTTGGAGAAAACGACTAAAATGATTCACGGTTTGGGAAACAGTCCTCACAATGAAAGAAGTAAAAGAATGTAGATATATTGTGCCTTAAGAGAAGAAGGCTGAGGGCAGAGATGGGAATCTATTCCTAAGGGAAAGGGATGACTATTGACAGGCGAATGACAAGGATCTGGCGACCATAAGCCTACGAGTGGAGCCACACCGACCTCGACAGGAGATGCTTCTTGTGAGCTGCAATTCCCTGATGCCTTCTAGAACATTGCCAGTGTACAAGAGGCAGGGCAGCAAGCAGTGTAGGCACAGACTCTGAGCCTCAGTTTCCTTGCTTGTAAGATAACAATAATAGTGCCTATCTCATTAAGAGTTTATGAGGATTCTGTTTGTTATGATACGTTAAACGCTTGAACCAGCGTCTGGCACATAGTCAGTGCTACGTGTTTGCTGTTGTGTTTTGTTAGTTTTACATTAACTGTAAGCACTTGCTCTATTTCCATCAAGATGAAGAAGTTTGGGGATTAAGTTAAAGTGCATGAAATCGAAGTAAGAAGTTGCATATAACAAAATTAGTTATCAAGCAGGAATGGGAATTTTGTCCTTTGGGGTTGGCCTGATTTTGTCGTTCTTTGAGACAGTGTTTCTGAGTTGGTGTGAACAAATCCTTTCTAGAGGGTAGGGTGCATACAGGATGACCCACTGAGTTCTTCACACCAGCTGATTTGGTACCAACAATGTGACCACACCAGCCCTGGACAGAGAAATTTCTCCTAAATGTAGCTCATAAGAAACATCTCCTGTCAAGATCTATGTTGTTTTACTTGAGTGCATATGGCCAACAGATCTTTACTCTCTACCAGTCAATAAACATGTGTGATGGCGGCTCCCTCTATGGCAGGAGGGGGTGAAGAAGTGTCTCTGAATCCAAACTTTACAAAGGATGTGAGCAGGCTCTGTGTGTCTCTGCTGTCCATGTCAGTCAATAAAATTAGATCCTTACATCTCCCTTTCCTTGAAGGCATTTAATGAGTTACATATTCATTGCTTTAAGAAGCACACTCGAGTAACAATACAGCTTGTGGGCAGAAAAAAGAACTACTCAGGCTGGGTTTTGATGCCATAAAAACTTGGTGATAGGAAGTAACCTCAAACACTGGTGAAATCTTCTGAACGAAGTGGGAGTCTGCGTGCTGAAAGGCTGCAGGATCCCTTCCGAGGGGGAGCTGCTCCCTGGTAGACAGATGTGGCTCAGTGGGTGTTTAAATCCTGGAGATCCTTGACATTTTCAGATTCAACTATGCATAGCAGATCACTGGGGAGCAACCTCAGGGGTCTATGCCGTGTAATCATTTATAATTCTGCTGCAAGGTGGGAGCTCCTGACAGGCCGCATAGGTAGTGATGGGACACGGTGATCTACTGTAGGGCAGTCCAACATATTGTCAAAATTGGGACCAATGACTTACCGGACAAATTGGGACCACTTTTGAGAATAAAATTGGTGCTACTCATAATTACAACAAGACCACAGGCATAAACTGAGTCTGTCTTGGGCAAGGAGAGACATATAGTCAACCCCACTCAATGTCCAGCACTGGAATCCTCTTTTTGCATAAGCTGCATCTCTGATGAATTACTTTTTAAAAATTTTTTCTTTACTTAAAATAGCAATAAAATGAGAAAGAAAATTTTAATTCAGTTTGGTTAACTTGTATGTAGGTTTGCAGACAAAACAGCTAACTGCAGGAAAGCAGGGGGATATCGAAACATGTCCATTTTGGAGATTCATCAAGACCTTGCCCTAGAACCTTTGTGAGTCTCCCAAGAATTTACTGAATTTTCAAACAGAGCATAAATCTGAAGATTGTATGTCCTAACCCTATTTCTATCAAATTGGGTCAGGACACAAATAACAAGATGACCACCTGAGTACAGCTCCAAACAACATCACAAGGGTGTGTTCTTCGTATCACTAAAGTAAAATGATTAGTGGGTCACTGGTGATATTGATGTCTTGTAAGAAATGAATCATTTAACTTGGAAAATTTTGGAATCTTCATATAGAAGATTTTATATGAAGGGCTGTTTTTATATGATGCTTCCATCATATAAAAACAGCCCTACTAAGGCTTCTGGGTAAGAGGAAATAGGCCAATAATTAACATACGCTGTACACTCACTGTGCCGGGCTGTTTGCTAGACTCTTCATAGATGTGCTCTGATTTAATCTCCACAACTCTGTAAAAGAGATTTTATCCTCACTTAGCTGCTTGAGAAGTCAGGAAGTTTGCGTAACTTGCTCAAGGAAAGTCATTTATATTTTCATTAAACACTTTTACACAATCGTGGTCAGAAGGCATGCTTAAGGTTGGCAGCAGATAATAAACTTTCATCTTCTCTTCACCTGGGAAGGGGAAGAATAATTATTTGCTGCCTCTGAGAAACCACTACTATTCAATCTGTCACGCACCGACAAAATTGAAGAGACTAATTAGACTAAGATCAGTGCTTTCCTACAAACTGACCTCTCTGTGTATTGGCTGTCAAGTTGTTCCTCCATGTAAGTTTTCAGGAAATCTGGAGGAATTCTGGGGCATCCTAAGTGACATAAACAAGGCAGTGGTTTGCAAATATTTTACTACCAATATTAAGAAAGTCCCACTTTGGGTCATCTCTTTCCTAGTCTTCAACATCTGTGTTGAGTCATTAAAATGAAGAGGAAGAAATTGGCATTAAGAGGTGTAATGGGAAGAAACAGTGGCTATAAACTGCAGCCAAGAAGTAACTGAAAGGCACTCTGTTACAAATGCAATGATAAAGAAGTATGGAGAGCACCAGTCTATTTTAAAACTAGATACCGATGTGCAGTTGGTGACTCCCGGATGAACTCGCTTTAGGTTAGATGGTGAACAGACTGAGATTTACACTGTAGTAATTACCTATAATTATTATTTGGATTTTTTTAACATAAAAGGAAACAGGATATAGTTATGCTGCAATAATCCACTTATATACTGTTTTCATTAATTCTGTCTAAGATAGGAGATGGGAGGGTGTGAAGAAGAATATTCTTCAGTCAAAGCTTTAAATGAAAAGATGTCTTGTTTGGGGGCTTCCCTGGTGGCGCAGTGGTTGAGAGTCCGCCTGCCGATGCAGGGGACGTGGGTTCGTGCCCCAGTCCGGGAAGATCCCACATGCCGCGGAGCGGCTGGGCCCGTGAGCCATGGCCGCTGAGCCTGCGCGTCCGGAGCCTGTGCTCGGCAATGGGAGAGGCCACAACAGTGAGAGGCCCGCGTACAGCAAAAAAAAAAAAAAAAAAGAAAAAAAGAAAAAAATGTCTTGTGTCCCCACAAGTCAGATTAATAAAATGATCTGGGACTTTTAATGCATATATGAAACACTGAAAGTCTGGCACTGGCAGATTTCAAAAGTAAAAGCGTAACTTGACAAACCTAGCAAAGATCTGATCTGTGTCCAGCTGGGCAGTGTGTTCAAAGAAGAAAAAATGTTTTTGGCTGACTTTCTCCAGGACACACCTTCACTCTGGAAACTCCTTTAGTAGAAACAGACTTCCCACTCATCCCATGCCCTCTGGCAAACTCCTGCTCATCATTCAAGATGCAAAAAAAAAAAAAAAGACAATATAAAATTTTCATAGGATTTGGAGCAACTGAAACTCTTATATTTTGATGTTGGGAATATAAAATTATGCAATCACTTTGGAAAACAGTGTGGAAATTCCTATACATTAAACATACAATTACCTTATGTCTATTAAAAAACTCATAAAAAAAATAAAGATGCATCTCAAATGTCACGTCTGCTGTGAAGCATTCTCCAGCCCCAAGGCAAAGAAAGGTTTGTGATCTCTTACTGAGTTCCTTTGGTCCCTTGTACAGGATACCTTTCCCACGCTCTAGCACACCATGTTAGCATCAAGAGTGGTCTGCCTCCAGCACATCATCCCACTGACCCCGGGATGATTCTAGCGACCTGAAGGGTTAGACATGGGATCTGTTCCTCATTCAACATCCAGGAAAATGATGTGCACACTTAGTAGAAGGCTTCTGTTCAGTACAGGGCAAAGAAGTAGCTTGCAAATAAATGTTCGTGCGTGTGTATGTTGTCCACTAGGCTGTGAGTTCCTTGAGCCTCGGTTTTAGGACTTATTTATTTTTTTGTAATCTGCGCTTATATAATACAGATTACATGTGCCTCATACATAAATGTATGTTCATGCAATAACCTTCAGTGAAAATAATGTAACCACTCTCTTCTTCTAAAAATGCCATTTCTCAAGTCTCTATTTTCTAGAATCCATCCAGATTTTTAAATGTTTTTGTTTTTATTATAACTGAGGTAGCTTCCAATTTTTTTTTTTTTTTTTTTTTGCGGTACGCGGGCCTCTCACTGTTGTGGCCTCTCCCGTTGCGGAGCACAGGCTCCGGACGCGCAGGCTCAGCGGCCATGGCTCACGGGGCCCAGCCGCTCCATGGCATGTGGGACCTTCCCGGACCGGGGCACGAACCTGCATCCCCTGCATCGGCAGGCGGACTCTCAACCACTGCACCACCAGGGAAGCCCTCCACTTGTATTTCTAATAGGCATCGCAAGACTGTCAGGGCCAAAACAGAGCTATGGATTTCACCCTCACCCCACCCACAAAATTGATCCTCCTCACTTTTCCCATCTCAGTATCTTCAATATGTATCTTGTATCTCCAATCTCAAGTCTGACCATGGCCATCACCCTGGTCCAGGCCATCATCATCTCACCTGAATGACTTCCATCTAGTCTCCCGGTTCCCATCCTTGTCCCCCTAAAAGTTACAGAGCCCTTCAAATAGTAATCATATCATGTTAGTCCCACACTCAAAAGTCTCCAATCGTTTCTCAAGATACTTAGAACAAAATCCAAGCTCCTTCTCAGGGGCTCCAATGTTCAACACAATCTGGACCCTGCCTGCCTCTCTGATTTCATTTCCTACCTCTCCACCATATTCATGGGGGCCACACGCCTTTCTGTTCCAGGAATCTGCCAGGCCGTTCTCCTCTGAGGACTCTGCATTTCTCCTCTTCACCCCCAGTGCACTGCCAGGTTTCTCCTGCCCGCTCCATTCTAGTCATGCCAGTTTCAGCCTAAGCACTGGCTCCGCAGAGAAGCCTTCCTTGGACAGCCCTCTAGAGTAGATCTCCACATGCTCTCTAGAACATGCACTATGTTGTCTGCTTTGAAAGTTATTTTGTTCATTGTCTATCCCCCACCCAACCAGAATGCAATCTCCATAAGAGCAGGGACCTGGCCTGTCTCATTCACTGCTGTACCCTCAGCTTCTAGAATGGACAGGTACTTACTTGTGGAAAGAAGAGGGAGGAATTCAGGGGAAAAAAAACCCACAGTGCCAATGGGAAGCCTGAATTTTAGTACAGTCATCAGGAAGTGGCTGTTCTGTAGACACATGATGCTTTCTTTGTTGTCAGCCACAGGAATAAGCGAGGACTACACACAAAGAACAATCCAGTGATAAATGTGCAACAGTTTGCTCTGTGGCGACATCCCCAACACAGAAGTTTGTCAGTGTGCTGGCAGAGCAGATGTTCTCCAAACTGCCTGAAGGGCCAACACAGCTGTGTTGGACACGTGGCCTGCTCAAAAGAGAGTGGGCAGGACTCTCACCTCATAGAATAGATTCTCACTGACTGAAAGCACTGTAGCAGACACAAAACATGCTGTACCGAAGAAATAGCCCGACCTTTCAGTACAATGGAAAGAGGCTGAAGAATTTATCTATTTTAGAAATTAGGAATCTTGATTCTACCCTGACCCAAATCTGGGTCACTGTGACTACTTAGCTCCCACTTCAGATACATATATTTTATTTACCTTTGGTTTCTCAAATTATGTCCTCCTGATACTGATATCACAGGCCTGAGCCCCTTGAGACACAGCTAAAATGGTGTTTATATACCAAAAACACTCCAAAGGCCATCCGACAATGAATTTCATTGCTTTTGGACATTTTAACGTCCAATGCAAAATATAACATAATCTGTGTAATGAATATGTGGTAACTGCTCATCCTTGTAGAATTACCAGCGCCACCAGCATGGTACTAACCACACAGCGGTTAATGTAGCTGTAACTCCTTAGAGACTGATCCAGCCTCCTCTGTAGAAGCACACGATATGCTCTTAGTTGAGAATCTAGAAGACTGTTTACTCTCTCCCTCCGTCACCATCCGCCTCATCTAAAGATATCTAATTTTTTGCTTGCCAGTCATTTCTAGGGTAATTAGAAGTGCTTATCCTGCTTCTGGTTGAGTCCTTAATTTCATATGGTGTGGAGGAAGCATGTGGGCTTTGAAATCATGCACACTGGGTGACCTGGACGCTTCTGCCATCCATGATTTCCTCTGGTGTTTGATATCTCTGTATTTGGCCCTTCCATGATCAACAAGCCACAGTTTGGCCATCACCTATCACAAGCAGGAAATGCTCCTCTGTGAAGTTCCTTGTGTCACACAGCACACCTGATAGTGACAGGGGCTATGGCGGAAGAGATCCACCTCAAAGCTCTGTGATGAGGTTACCGGAGCAGGGGAATGTGACTGAGAGTGAGATGAAAGACAGCATCCAATGGAGCCAAGTTTTGAGATGAGACAGTTAGGAATTCAAGCTCTGGAATCAAAATGCCAGATTTTGCCATGTACTGGCTGTGAGATATCAGATGACTAACAACTTCCATAGTCTCCATTTCTGAAAATGAGAAAAAATATAGCACCTACCTTGTAAGCTGCTGTAAAGGATTAAATTAGGTAATATATGTGAAGGGTTTAACATAGTCCTGGCATATGGTAAGTAGGTCAATAAATCTTGGCTTTCACTTTAGCAATACGGAGAATTTGAATTTCCAGATGCCATCTACTGATAAATGGTGATCAAACGCATCATTAGCTATAGTTTGACGACTTCATTGGAAGGATTTGGTCAAGAAAGTCCAAGGCTCTTCCTGCCCTGTATTTCCAGTATTCCTGGAAGGGTTAGAGGAAGGAGGGAGTGTGCCAGCAGAGGCATTATTCCACAAAACCAATTACCTGGGAGTCTAATACACAGGTGCCCTGGCATGGGTACTATACGAAAAAGTAATGACAGAAATACCCACTTCATAGGATAACTGTAAGAATTAAGTGTGATAAATTATTTGAAACTACCTGGAGTCTAAGAAGTCATTTTCTTTTCCTCTTTCCTTTGCATGGTTTGGAAAATGTTTAAAGTTTTTATTTGGTAGCTTACAGAATATTTTTAACCTAAAATCTAAAGAGATTGTTTCTTTCCATGATAAATTCTTGGAATGCTATTGTTTATTAAACACTTTTTTCTACTAATCTCCCCTTCCTTTTCACTCTTTGATCCTTTCTTTCCCCTATAGACCCTCCATTTCTCACATTCCTTTAATTTACATTTTGTTGCAAAATCCTGGTGAGCTTTATTGTGGCACCAACCACAGAGTGACTTTTTCAAATGGTCAGTTTCTACAGAAAAGAGTAGAATCCTAGCAAGATGCATCCTGCCACACTCTGATAGACACCCTTTTCTGAATTAAACAAATGGCTCTTTTGGTATTCTATGCAAATGAACTTGAATCTAAGTTGGAAACACATTTAGCTGTCTCCTCAAGCAAACATGTCTTTTCAATGTCAGAATTCTTGAAAGCCCTTGAATAATTTTATTCACTTCCCTCTAGAGTTGTATTGATGTATTTTTAATATTGCTATATTTCTTTTATTGTTGCATAAAAATGCATTCTAATTTTGTTTGTAGTTTATAATAAAAAGGAACCAAGGGAAAAACTAGTAAGAGTCTATTGAAAGAGTTAAATCATTTCCCTACAGCTTTCCTAAGCGGAACTGATAGTCTTAGCCTGACTTAGAGAGCTGGAATAGAAAGGCTGCCAACATCTGTTTTGGTCAGAGACAGATAAAAGAGACTAATTCATAGCGGGAATAACCCATGTATGGCATTCTGTATTCCATTACCCTTTTCACAAAAAAATACGCATGATATAGATAGACAGATATATTTCTACCTAAACTTTTCCACAGTGAGATGAAAGAAAGGTGAAAGGCTCAAAACAGTTATTACTGATTTATTTACCTAGAATGAAGCCAGGAGGCACGGCACATCAACAGTACCACCACCACCTTGCAAGGTTGGGTCTCAGACATTTAGCAAAACTGATCTTAAAATCTAAAAATACAGAAGTGAAAATAACTTTTCAAATACCTGTGGAAACATAGGTCAGTGCTGACATAAACAACTGAAATGCAGGAATAATGTAAAGCCTTCATTTTATCCATTCGTTTCAACTTTCTCTCCATTAAAACTAATTCAAGAACTGCTAACACAGAGTCAGATGAACTAGTCTGAGATCCTCTTTTCTCATTATCAACAAAGGTGCTAACAGGCAGGCAACAGAAGGAGTAAGCTATGTGGAAAACTGATGAAATGCGTAAGCCACACAGAAATAATCAGGACTTTCCTGAATCAAGAGATCAACACCAGAAGAAAAAAAGAATTTTGCATTTGACATGAGTGCAACTGTGGAGGTGAGGAGCGAGATTTGGTTTCTTCGGTTGGTCAGTTGGTTGGCTGGCTGGGGATGAAGACTGTCAGATCCATTTCCTACCTAAGAATCCACAAAAATCTCTCAGTACCCAGGGTCATCAAGAAATGTGTTGAACTCTGAATTTACTTCAGACAAGTAGTTCAGGTTTAAAATCGATTTCACTTTTTGACATGAATCTCTGCATGATTGGAAGTGTTGTGATAAGTAGAAGGTTTATGATACACTTTTGACAATGAACAGGAAAATCTTGAGTCAAAGCAGCCCAGTGGATGAACTACATGCCACAGTTATTTGTTGTTGTTTTTTTTTTTTTGCGGTACGCGGGCCTCTCACTGCTGTGGCCTCTCCCGTTGCGGAGCACAGGCTCCGGACGCGCAGGCTCAGCGGCCACGGCTCACGGGCCCAGCCGCTCCGCGGCATGTGGGATCTTCCCGGACCGGGGCACGAACCCGTGTCCCCTGCATCGGCAGGCGGACTCTCAACCACTGTGCCACCAGGGAAGCCCCATGCCACAGTTTTGACATCCAGAGCCTGTGATCCCATGAGAGGAAAAGCTCCACCTTGGATCCTCCAAAAGCAAAGGGGACGGGCACTCTTGTTCTTCTGGAGGTTTGAATTCTCTTCTCCTACTTAAAAATTAAACATGAGCTCTTCATGACTAATCCTACTCTTTCACTCTTCTCTTTCCTTCTTTCTTTTCTTCTTGGTCCTCTTTTTCACCCTCCCTTTCTCTTCGATTGCCTTGGAAACTGGTCACAGTCTAGGTGGGGAATATGTCTTATACCTGAATACTGGAATTCAAGCTCATTGGAGGCTGAGACTGTACAATGAGCCTGTGATTGGGACCACCCCAAGGTCCCATACTGAGGAAGTAGCTATGTCAGAGGAGAAGCAGCTCTTGCACAGGGACGGTCAGGCTGATGTGGTATATTGTTTCTTATTCCTCAGAATCTGAAAACATTTGCTTATGAGCAACTGTCTTGTTAAATAACGACTGTAGTATTTAATACTCAGAACATAGTATAAATGTTTTATATTTCTGAATTCTTTAAACATCTAGAGCCTTAATTAATCAGAACTCAGTGAGATGGAACATTATCACCACCCCACCTCCCCCAAAAATTTGTTTTTAGAACTTTTTGGTCATCCCACTTAATGAGAAAGATATAAACTTTAAGTGACTCACAGAGACCACAGACATGATTGATAAAAATGTCTCCATGTGCACTTAAGACAGTAGACATGCAGGCCAATCTCTTAAATCTTCTACAGGCAGAGCATACAATACTGAACACATTCGTATTCGGAATCTTAATCCTGAAGCAGAACAGAGCCATGATAATGGAAGAAATATTAATATGTTCTCTGTTCTTACTAAAGCAAGAAAAACTGCTACTGCCCTTCAGAAAGACTTTCAACAAGAGAGAAGATTCTTTTCTCTTTGCGTTCCAGATAATTGAATTTCTTTTTTCATCTGCCAAAGAATGTCAGTGCTCTGATCCTTCTAAGAAATCTGGGAGTAGTAGTCTGGAATTATTTATGATTTATGCCTACTGCCATCAAGGATTTGAGGCCTGGAAATCAAAGAATTGATACGAGCAAGATGCTAGACTCTACCCTTGACTTTTGGACCAAAGATGTGTGCTTCCTTTACTCTAACTGTAGAACAAGAGACAGAAAGTGATAGGGTGACAGAGTTTGAAGGGACCTTTACTACTGGAAACTGTAGATCATTTTACAGAAAACTAAGTCCCAGAGAAGTAAAATAACCTGTCTAAGGCCAAAGGGCTCAGCAGCAGCAGAACTGGGAGTAAAACCAGGTCCCCTGACTCCACATGTTTTCCCACTGGCCCAGACAATCTTGCCTCTGTTCAGGGACCGTTATCAGGCTGAGACTATTTTGTAAAGTCTGTGAATGCTGGAACATGCCCTGGAAGTACAAAATATTATCCAATTTTCCTTTAAATACCAAGTTCCACCCTGATACTTAGACTAATACATAGGGCACCTCAAACGGGTCATAAACCAGCACCTCAGCTGCCATGCGGCCACCATCATGTTCTTCCTTTCCCTGGCATTGTCCCTGGGGTTACTGTCCCTGGAGAAGCCATTGATCAAATGGGGTCCAATGAGCCCCTGCCTCTGAAAGCATCACGCCCACCATTAGGCTTCCAGGTTGCCTTCCCTGGGTGGTGAGGGTGGGGAGTGGGGGGCTAGTCTGGCTCCTATGCTGTGGGCCAGAGCTGGCGGCACTGGCAGATACCAGACTGTTCAGCTGGCTGTGCGGGTGCATAGAAAGGAGGGATAATAGGCTGTAAACTGAAGAGGGCCTGAAGCATGTGTTGGGAGATGGAATATGGCCCCATGGTTCCAGGGTACCAGAGAAAAAGAATGCCACAGGAAAGCAGCCCAAAGAAATAGCTGGATCTTTTGCGTTTCACATGGAGTCTTATGATGCATAAGATCCACCCTTAGGGCCAGTGGGGTGATGGCTAGAAAGACTACCTCTTTCTTCCCTTCTGTGCCACCTCAAGCAGGCCAGGTACCTATGTCCCTCACTTGTGCCATAGCCCCTCCTTCAGTATCTAACACAGGGGAAACTTCGGCTCTGGGAAAACAGAGGAAAACTCCAAACACGAGTAGGAAACAACTCTATTTGTGGGCAGTGGTGTGCTAGAAAAAGTTTAACAATCAGCTCTCTGGGGGAAAAAAAAAGTATGCATAAGTTTAGTATAAATTTTACTGATATAAAGAATGTGTGGCTATAATTTATAAATATAACAAAATATATAAACCTGTATTATAAATTCTACATAGACAATTGATTTCTCACAGAATGCTTTCCTTGATTTTTATCTAAGTTTTGTATCCTTAGTCAACCTACAGTTGCAATGATCAAACAAGTATAATTTTCACAGGAACAGTGGTTAATATTTTCATGTGTCTTAAGGAGTGATAAACAACTAAGACATACATAGTAACCACACTTGTTCATTAATGACATGAGCAACTTTGAATACTGGAAGAATTCAGTATTTGAATACTGGAAGAATATTTCCTCAGTTTGGGGGACTATTCAGAATGTAATGAGTACAGGTAAGACACCTGATTAAATTTAGTATACATTATTATTATTAACATTTTCCCCATCACTTTCTCAGGTCTAAATAATCAACAAAACAATAAATCAAGTCCTGATTTGTAGTCAATTTCAATCTTCAAATTCAATATTCAGTATTGATGTCAATACTGCCATCATGCTTATTTCAAACCACCTATGTGATGTCACTGAAGGTGGGGCTGTGAAGAGACACACAGCAGCACACTGTTATATGACATGTCCTCTGTACAGGTATGACAGATGTAAGTGACCTCAAGAGCAGAGTATATTATATTGAAAAGTAGTAAAATAATTAGAAAGTGCTAAGTTTAGGGTATTTGCTACCTTTGTTTTTAATATAACTTATATAATTGTTAGTCTATATAATTTAATTTTAAGTAGTGGTTGTGTTTGACGGTTGGCTCACAAAATTCCTAAAACCTTAACAATCAGCTCTCGTAAGTTGGTACTACCTGGCTCCAGCACTCCACTGACGGGAAAAGACATTCTCTGGAAAATAAAGTCTCAGGAAAAAGATTACTATTTCATAAGATATATGTTCATATTAAGTTATAAAGCCATTTATTAAGAAACTGAATTTTCAAAACCCTTATCCGGTGAGTAGATTTGACATTTCTGTCCAAGCATGTGTGGAGTTAGATTCCCCCATTTCCTCCACAGCCTTTAACCACCCTCACCGACTTTCCCACAGACACCCACTGCTCAGAAGGGATTCATTTAACACACCTCATGAGAGCTGCACCTTGTCCTTTCCAAAATAACTCTCCCTGGAGCCAATTTTTTAGTGTAATTTATTCCAAACCTTTGATGGGGAAACTTGTACTCTTGAAGCTGTTCAGATGTGTAGCCAGCGAGGAGCTCCTGGGCCACATTGGCTGTTACAGCTACAGATGCTGTGGCCAGCCCTGACGCCCAGGGACAACACGTGGGTTTATAACATTCCTTGAGGGATAGCTGATCCATAGCCTATAAATGAATGCATTATGCTTATCCACGTACATGTTTTTCATCTGTGACAGGTATTTTATGGACTGGAGGCTTCATTTAAACGTTACATAATCGTCCTTTAATAAGTAATGTGAATATTCCATATAACTGAAACAAGAAAGATGGCCTTTGTTTCAGCATAACTGGTTCAAAAATGAAAGAACTCACCACAGACTAGAGCTTCATCATCAAAAAAGATCAGTTACGTTAGAAGGTACGATCACACGTCTATCATAGTATAATCATAAAGAAAGAAACATAAATGATGTAAGGATTTTTGCCTTTTTATATCATCATCTTGAACTCCTCAGACATAAGAAGCTAGAGAAATACACCGTGGGTCAAATTACTAATTTGGCTTAACTAAAAGCAAGGCCAAGATGAATCAATTAAAAATGCTAAGTTACAAAATACTTTTTACCAACACATTTAAAAAAAATTAGTTTGCATTACCAACTATCAAGTAGAGCTCTTACATCCATAGTTTTAATGTGTGGGAGATTAATGTCAACTAGGGAATCTGTAACCTAATCTTAAAGAATTTGTACCTGTAGCATTTAGCACAATGTCTGGCTAAACCCTCAAAAGGAGTTTCAAGAATGAATGAATTGGGGGAAGGAGTCAAGATGGCAGAGTAGGAGGACAAGGAGGTCGCATCTCCTCACCACTAGGGCACCTACCAGGGGCTGGTGGGGGACCTCGGACACATAAAGGGACAGGAGGAATCCCTGCGTGACCCGGTAGGATGTGGGGGTGAAGGAGGAGGGGGAGGAAAAGTGGAGGTGGGATGGGACCGGCACCCCTGAGAGGTGGCTGGGGGAAGGGAGAGTTTCCCATGATCAGAGGGGCACACCCACAGTGTGAGGACCAGCAGGGATGGGGAGAGACCTTCAGGGGATTGGGGGATCGGAGGGGAACACAGACAGCATTTCCCTCACCTGTTCAGGCCGGAGAGCCTACTGGGGTCCCGGGCCTGAACCTCCACCCTCCAGGGTGCCCTCCAGCCACGCTGAACCTAAGCCCCACCCCCACCCCCCAAGGCCTTTGCTGGCTGTGCCCCTGAGACTAGGGACCACCCCCCCACACCAAGGCCTATTCTGGCCTTTTTTTCTTTTTTATTTTCTGTTGTGGTTCTGTTTTGCCTGCTGTTGTCATTTCATGTGTATATTTATTTTTTCTAATATATTTTTATTCTTTGTTATTTTTCTGCTCCTTTTTTTTTGTTGCTTTTTTTGTTTTGTTTTGTTTTTTGGCTGTGCCACATGGCTTGTGGGATCTTGGTTCCCAGGCCAGGGGTCGGGCCTGAACTCCTGTGGTGAGAGCGCTGAGTTCAAACCGCTGGACTAACAGAGAACCTAAGACTCCAGGGAATATTAATTGGTGTGAGGTCTCCCGGAGGTCCTCATCTCAGCACCAAGACCCGGCTCCACCCAACTGCCTGCAAACTCCAGTGCTGGATGCCTCAGGCCAAACAACCAGTAAGACAAGAACACAGCCCCACCCGTCAAAAAAATGAGACCACAAAAAAATATGTTACAGACAAAGGAGCAAGGTAAAAAAACTACAAGACCAAATAAATGAAGAGGAAACAGGAAACCTACCTGAAAAAGAATTCAGAGTAATGATCATTGAAGATGACCCAAAATCTCAGAAATAGAATGGAGGCATGGATTGAGAAGATACAAGAAATGTTTACCAAAAACCTAGAAAAACTAAAGTACAAACAAACAGTGATGAACAACACAGTAACTGAAATGAAGAATACGCTAAAAGGAATCAATAGCAGAATAACTGAAGCAGAAGAACGAATGAGTGAGCTGGAAGACAGAATGGTGGAAATAACTGCTGGGGAGCAGAATGAAGAAAGAAGAATGAAAAGAAATGAGGACAGTCTCAGAGACCTCTGGGCAACATTAAACGCACCAACATTCGAATTATAGGAGTCCCAGAAGAAGAGGAGAAAGAGAAAGGGTCTGAGAAAATATTTGAAGAAATTATAGTCAAAAAATTCCCTTGGTTGGAAATAGCCAACCAAGTCCAAAAGTGCAGAGAGTCCCATACAGGATAAACCCTAGGAGAAACACACCAAGACACATATTAATCAGAGTAACAAAAATTAAATTCAAAGAAAAAATATTAAAAGCAGCAAGGGAAAAGCAACAAACAACGTACAAGGGAATCCCCATAAGGTTCTCAGCTGGTTTTTCAGCAGAAACTCTGCAGGCCAGAAGGGAGTGGCAGGATATATTTAAAGTGATGGAAGGGAAAAACCTACAACCAAGATTACTCTACCAGCAAGGATCTCATTCAGACTCAACAGAGAAATCAAGAGCTTTACAGACAAGAAAAAGCTAAGAGAATTCAGCACCATCAAACCAGCTTTACAACAAATGCTAAAGGAACTTCTCTAGGTGGGAAACACATAAGAAGAAAAAGACCCACAAAAACAAACCCAAAACAATTAAGAAAATGGTAATAGGAACATACATATTGATAATCACCTTGAATGTAAATGGATTAAATGCTCCAACCAAAAGACACAGACTGAATGGATACACAAACAAGACCCATATATATGCTGTCTACAGGAGAACCACTTCAGACCTAGGGACACAGACAGACTGAAAGTGAGGGGATGGAAAAAAGACATTCCACGCAAATGGATATCAAAAGAAAGCTGGAGTAGTGATATTCATATCAGATGAAACAGACTTTAAAATAAAGACTGTTACAAGAGACAAGGAAGGACACCAAGAAGAAGATATAACAATTATACATATTTATGCACCCAACATAGGAGCACCTCGATACATATGGCAAATGCTAACAGCCATAAAAGAGGAAATCAACAGTAACACAGTAATAGTGGGGGACTTTAACACTCCACTTACACCAATCGAGAGATAATCCAAAATGAAAATAAATAAGGAAGTGCAGTTTTAAATGACACAACAGACCAGACAGATTTCATTGATATTTATAGAACATTCCACCCAAAAGTGGCAGATTACACTTTCTTCTCAAGTGCACATGGAACATTCTCCAGGATAGATCACATCTAGGGGTGCAAATCAAGCATCAGAAAATTTAAGAAAATTGTATCAAGTATCTTTTCCGACCACAACGTTATGAGATTAGAAATAAGTTACAGGAAAAAAAACTGTAAAAAACACAAACACATGGAGGCTAAACGATACACTACTAAATAACAAAGAGATCACTGAAGAAATCAAAGAGGAAATTTAAAAATACATAGAAACAAATGACAACGAAAGCATGACAACCCAAAACCTACTGGATGCAGTGAAAGCAGTTCTAAGAAGGAAGTTTACAGCAATTCAATCTCACTTCAAGAAACAAGAAAAATCTCAAATAAACAATCTAACCTTACACCTAAAGCTACTAGAGAAAGAAGAACAACAACAACAACAGCAACAAAAAAAACCCTAAAGTTAGAAAGGAAGAAATCATAAAGATCAGAGGAGAAATAAATGAAATAAAAACGAAGAAAATAAGAGCAAAGATCAATAAAACTAAAACCTGGTTCTTTGAGAAGATAAATAAAATTGATCAACCTTTAGCCAGACTCATCAAGAAAAAAAGGGAGAGGACTCAAATCAATAAAATTAGAAATGAAAAAGGAGAAGTTACAACAGACACCGCAGAAATACAAAGCATCTAAGAGACTACAAGTAACTCTATGCCAATAAAATGGACAACCTGGAAGAAATGGACAAATTCCTGGAAAGGCACAACTTTCCAAGACTGAACCAGGAAGAATTAGAAAAAATATAAACAGACCACTCACAAGTAATGAATTGAAACTGTGATTAAAAATCTTCCAACAGGGACTTCCCTGGTGGCACAGTGGTTAAGAGTCCACCTGCCGATGCAGGAGACACGGGTTCGATCCCTGGTCCGGAAAGATGCCACATGCCACGGAGCAACTAAGCCCGTGCACCACAACTACTGAGCCTACGTTCTAGGGCCCACGAGCCACAACTACTGAGCCCACGTGCTACAACTACTGAAGCCAGTGCACCTAGAGCCCATGCTCTGCAACAAGAGAAGCCACCGCAGTGAGAAGCCCGTGCACTGCAACGAAGACCCAACGTAGCTAAAAAAAAAAAAAAAAAGTTTGTAGTTTTACTTATGACACTAATTTTTTAAATAAACATTTCTCTATTAATATTATTAAAAGTTAGGCCTTCACTAACTTATCATATTTTCTATTATAGGAGTTGATAACTAAGAAGTTACAGTACTCCTTTTTCCTGTCCAGAGTCCATTTCCCTTTCTGCCATTTCCCTGATGTTCTCTTTGGAAACTGTCTCTCCCCTTCTCACAGCGTAGTCCATCAGGCTACACTGAAGTTGACTCCAACCTCAGTCCACAGATGGGCATATGATCCAAACCCGGCGAGTCCGAGCACACCATCCTGCTGTCCATAGTAACTGATTTGGGGATGGGCATGTGATCCACTCTGCACCAAAAAAATATATTCCCAAGACTTTTGCTGGAACAATTATGAGAGAGATGCTCTCTTTCTGTTAGTGTGCTGATCTGGTAGGTTGTAGACCTGTGTTGATGGTAACCACATTCAGCTTAGGGCGAGAACCAGGTCAGGAATGAGTCAGTGCAGGAGAACGTGGAGCTGAGAGCTGGAAAAAGACAGACTTTCGATGGATGACATTATCTGCACCTGCACAGTGACTAAATGCTGCTCTACTCTTCGACTTTCCAATTTCATAAACCTGTAATTGAGATGGGTTTCTGTCACTAACAACCAGATGAGTCTATTCTACAAGCTTCCCTATGCTTATTTTCAAAGCATGTTCTCCTTGTTATATATATATATATATATATATTTTTTTTTTTTCTTTTGGTACGCGGGCCTCTTACTGTTGTGGCCTCTCCCGTTGCGGAGCACAGGCTCCGGACGCGCAGGCTCAGCGGCCATGGCTCACGGGGCCCAGCTGCTCTGCGGCATGTGGGATCCTTCCGGACCGGGGCACGAACCCGCGTCCCCTGCATCGGCAGGTGGACTCTCAACCACTGCGCCACCAGGGAAGCCCTCTCCTTGTTATATTTTAAATCCCAGTGAAAGTACATAGGTTTCTTCAGTTGACAATACGTGTAATTTAAACTCTTGCTAACCCCTCCGAACATTTTAATTAAGGACTTCGGCAATTCAGAAAGCCAAGAACTGAGTTTTTATAGAACCTACAAAGAAAAGGTTTTTCTGTGTCCCTTGATGGCCTCAAGAAGCTAAGACAGTAAATAACTCAAATCTTGGAAGACTGTTGATTCAAGAAATCCTTTCTCCATACAGGGTTCTGTGTACTGGTTAAGTAATACCCATCACCACCAAAAACAGGGATCTAGAAATATGGTGTTAGGGTGGCCAGACGTACACAGATTCACAAAGTGAAAAACCCAGAAGATTGCCATTCTTCTAGGATTCATGGAATGCCTCACAAAACTCTTCTCTTCAAAGGGAAATTTTAAGAAAACTATTCCAAAACAATTTATCATCCCAAATGCTGCACTGTGGAATCAAAAAGGATTATAAAGGTGTGGAAAGGGGAGCCCTAAACTGGATGTGGTTCCTACTTCTGGTGCTTGCTATCTGTGTGATCCAGTATGTTAGCTTCAGTCTCTCCAGCTAGAAAATGGGGATGCTCTTCCCCATTGCTGCCTCATGAGAATCAATGGAGATAGTGTACTTTAAGTGCTCCAAGAGCTCTATAAATGAGCTGTCAACTATCATTTTCATCAACATTTTAATAATATTGTTGTGTTTATTGACAGAGTTCACATACTTAAAAGAAAATCTGGTGTGGTAAGCAGTTAGTATACAGGGTATTTATCCACAAACTCCCTATCTATGTACCTGAGACAGCCTTACACAAGGGTCTAAGCACTTTGCAACAAGAGGATAAATAGCTTGGGTGCTCCTCCGCTTTGTGACCTGTGCTTAACTATGGGTGGCATAGTGAATCTTGCTTTTCTATGCAAGGCAGTATGTTAAGCACTATCAGAGTTACAAAGGTGTGTAAGACAGTCTCTGCTTTCTAAGAATACAGAGGCCAGCTGTAGAGCCAAACATATCTTATACCAAGCACAGCATGGGTGCTAGAACAGATGGGCAAGCAAATGGCTATCTCAGTGGCAAGTAAGAAGTGATTAAATCTAGTTAACCTTCATCAAAAATGGGCATTTCCACACAATTTTGAAAATGGCTTGGGTTTTAATAGCTGCTATGGAAGAAGACCCACAAGAAAAAGGAGAGACATCTGGAAAGGCACCGAGAAGTGAAAATGCATCAGGGATTCATGAAAGGTTGGAGTTGGGGAATAAACTCTGAATGAAGGGTTTGTCAGATTGGGGAGGGCTTTGAACACTAGCAAAGAAGTTGGACTTTATTCCACAGACAATAATGAGCCATTACAGTGTTTAAATGAATAAGCTACAAAAACCAAGCTAAAATCTAAAAAGAAAATGCAAGCATCAGTATGAAGGATTTCTTGAATAGAAGAAAGAACGTTGGCAGGCAGAAAAAGTATGGAGTGCTGTAATTTATCCAGGTGAGGAAATGTTAGAATCTGAATTATGCAAGTGCCAGTGGGCATGAGAATGAAGGAAAATATTTTAGCGACTTCTGCACATAAACTAAAAATATTACTAAATATTACTAAAAATATAAAAAATTGGATGTGGGAAATAAAGCGAGCCACCGGTATTTCTTGATAGAATGACTGGGAAATTGATAATAACACTGACCAAGTAGGAAATTCAAGTGGAGCCACACATTCGGAAAGGAAGGCACATTTTGTACCTTTGGGATTTTAAGTGCTGGTGACATAGTGTAAGAGACGTTGCAACGCAATTGAAAATGAAGATGTTAGTCAGGATGCAGGGTAGAGCTAGAGCTAGAAATCGTGAGATCTCCCAAGGAGAGACCGGAGAATGGTATTTGCGGTTATGTGGGAAAAGAGGAGCCAGAAGTGATTCACCACTTCAGAAGTGAAGAAGTTTTAAGAAGGGAGTGGTCCCTGAATAACAGGCTGCAGAAAGAAAGAAGAGCATTTGCCCACAAAAAGCTCAATTTGACTTTAACTGAAAGCTTGAAATTGTTTTTTTAAATCTCATTTTATATATACAAATACTTTCGAGTTTTTCCATCCCCAGGACCACGGCCAATTAATACACTCGCTGTAAAACTAGATACTATAGAAAGGTGGTTTAAATAAGAATAATTATTTACATTTCTTAAATCCCAGGCACTGTCTCAAATGTTACTTTCCTGGGTTTTCTTCCCCCAAATTACTCTTTTTTTCCAAAACATACCAAAAAATGTATCATGACAGATTTGGGTGATTATTTTTTTAATTAATTTTTATTGGGCTATAGTTGAGATTATTTTTTAGTTTTACACGTTTAAGCACTTTTCTATTTTTAAAAATATTTTAATCAACTGTATTTTCAAAACACTAACCTAGGAATTACAATTCAACAAAGCTTCCATTTGAAAAAATATATAATCACTTAGATAATGATAGATAATTCAAATTTACTTTAGAAAAGAGACAAAAGACGCTTAGGTTTCTTGCTGTCTTCTGGGAGCTCAGCAATGGGAGGGTCCAACCTATGGAGAGGAAAGCAAGGAGAACTCCTTGGTGGACAGATATTTTGACAGAAGGATGTTGCAGACCAGAAAAATTGCTTAGCAGAAAAGATCCTCATGGTGGTCCTTACAAGCTTTCTGGGAAAGCAACAGGATAAAGTCCTGGTGTCACGAATGTCCCCTTGGATCCACCAGCATCACAGAAACTTATTGGAGTGAGAGGTGGAAGAGCAAAACCTAGGTGAGAATAGGAAAGGAGGGAAGGGAAAAAGTCTTTCCTCTGATGAGGGATGACCCTTTGGGGAGGACCATGCTGGATGCTCTAATGGGGAAGCCACTGGTAATTTCATGGACTTGATTTTTGTCCTAGTGATTCTACATTTCCAGGAATATCAGTCTTCAATGTATCTAGATCCACCTGCTTAGATATCTTTGCTTACTTCTTCTACTATAAAGTTTATTTCACTGTGAAGTGCAAGATGTAGTTAAATGGAAAGGTTAAGTGGAATTAACTTTCACCAGTCATGTCTTTTCTAGCCGTTCCTGATCACTTATGATTAAGGCTGACTTCTATTAAGGATAACTTGAGGTCATTAATGTCCATCTATGTTTAAACATTTCAAAAATTTCACACTTACTTTAGAAAGTTGCACAGCCAAATGTTTCTCTTTCTCTAGGCAGTTCATTTTTAACTGAGTGAAAACTTTTGCTCCAAAAAAAGAGAATTATATAAAGTTCAAGGGTGGCTGCCCATTCCATCATTTTCCAAAGAAATCTGCAGTAATGACAGGTGGACTCAAGCTGTTGGCTTCCAGTCTTATAGAGCTACTCTAGAAGAAGCCCAAGGCACAAATCCAAAACAGGCACAGCCTCTTCATGGCTCTGGTGGCCAACACAGAGGTGCTGCTAGCTGCCAACGTCCCAAGAACCACAACAAACTAAGCAGAACACTCCACATAATTCAACCTGGATCCAAACCTGCCCCTGGTAAATGGGAAAGCCCATCAGCTGAGCAGGTCAGTGGCAAAAGAGAGGCACATCAAAGACGGAGAGAGCTTTGACATATGTATATACCCACAAAACTGTCACTACAATCAAGATAACAGACATTTCCATCACCCCCAAAAGTTTCCTTGTGGGCCTTTGTAATCCATCCTTCCCTCCATCCTCATCCCCAGACAACCACTGATCTGCTTCCTGTCACTGCAGATTTGTTTGTATTTTCTAGAACTTTATCTAGGAAGGAATCATGCAATATGTATTCCTTTTTGTCTAGCTTAAAGCATAAGGATTTTAAGATCTGTTCATGTTGTTCTGTATATCAATACTTTGTTCTTTTTTACAGTAGTATTCTGCTACCTGGATATAACACAATTTGCTTAACTATTTACATATTGATGAGCCCATGGGTTGTTTCCAGTTTTATAAGTAAAGTTGCCACAAACATTTGTATACAAGTATTTGTGTAGAAAGATGCTTTCTCCTTCTTTTGGTTAAATACCTGGGAGTAAAATGACTAGGTCATATGGTAGATATATGTTTAACTTTTTAAGAAATTTCCAAGTTGTTTGTGTAGAATTGGTGTTATATTTTCCTTAAATGTTTCGTAGAATTCATGAATAAAGCCATCTGGGCCTGGGGTTTTCTTTATGGGAAGATTTTTTACTATTAATTCAATATCTTTAATAGGTATAGGTTAACTTAATGTGCTCCCAAGGCTCACTGATGCTCTGTTTTGATCTTTTTATCTCTCTTTTTCCTTTCTCTGTTTCATTTGGGATAGTTTCTATTGCTGTGCCTTCAAATTCATTAATCTTCTCTTCTGTACTATTTAATCTGCTATTAATCCCATCTGGTGTATTTATTCTCAAACACTGGTTTTTCTTTTTTTCTTTAATATCCTCATGGAGTATAACTGCTTTACATTGTTGTGTTAGTTGCTGCTGTATAACAAAGTGAATCAGCTATATGTATACACATATCCCCGTATCCCCTCCCTTATGTGTCTCCCTCCCACCCTCCCTATCCCACCCCTCTAGGTGGTCACAAAGCACCGAGCTGATCTCCCTGTGCTAGGTGGCTGCTTCCCACTAGCTATCTATTTGACATTTGGTACTGTATATTTGTCAGTGCCACTCTCTTTGTCTCAGTTTACCCTTCCCCCTCTCCGTGTCCTCAAGTCCATTCTCTACATCTATGTCTTTATTCCTGTCCTGCCCCGAGGTTCTTCAGAAACATTTTTTTTAAATATATATTGCATATATATGTTAGCATATGGTATTTGTTTTTCTCTTTCTGACCTACTTCACTCTGTATGACAGACTCTAGGTCCATCCACCTCACTACAAATAACTCAATTTCGTTTCATTTTCTGGCTGAGTAATATTCCATTGTATATACATGCCACATCTTCTTTATTGATTCATCTGTTGATGGACACTTAGGTTGCTTCCATCTCCTGGCTACTGTAAATAATGCTGCAATGAACATTGTGGTACATGACCCTTTTTGAATTATGGTTTTCTCAGGGTATATGCCCAGTAGTGGGATTGCTGGGTCATATGGTAGTTCTATTTTTAGTTTTTTAAGGAACCTCCATACTGTTCTCCATAGTGGCTGTATCAATTTACATTCCCACCAACAGTGCAAGAGGGTTCCCGTTTCTCCACACTGTCTCCAGCATTTATTGTTTGTAGATTTTTTGATGATGGCCATTCTGACCAGTGTGAGGTGATACCTAATTGTAGTTTTGATTTGCATTTCTCTAATGGTTACTGATGTTCGGCATCCTTTCATGTGTTTGTTGGCAATCTGTATATCTTCTTTGGAGAAATGTCTATTCAGGTCTTCTGCCCGTTTTTGGATTGGGTTGTTTGTTTTTTTGATGTTGAGCTGCATGAGCTGCTTGTATATTTTAGAGATGAATCCTTTGTCAGTTGCTTCATTTACAAATATTTTCTCCCATTCTAAGCATTGTCGTTTCACCTTGTTTATGTTTTCCTTTGCTGTGCAAAAGCTTTGAAGTTTCATTAGGTCCCATTTGTTTATTTTTGTTTTTATTTCCATTTCTCTAGGAGGTGGGACAAAACGGATCTTGCTGTGATTTATGTCATAGAGTGTTCTGCCTATGCTTTCCTCTAAGAGTTTTATAGTGTCTGGCCTTACATTAAGTCTTTAATCCATTTTGAGTTATTTTTTGTGTATGGTGTTAGGGAGTGATCTAATCTCATACTTTTACATGTACCTGTCCAGTTTTCCCAGCACCACTTATTGAAGAGGCTGCCCTTTCTCCACTGTACATTCCTGCCTCCTTTATCAAAGATAAGGTGACCATATGTGCGTGGGTTTATCTCTGGGCTTTCTATCCTGTTCCATTGACCTATATTTCTGTTTTTGTGCCAGTACCATACTGTCTTGATTACTGTAGCTTTGTAGTATAGTCTGAAGTCAGGGAGCCTGATTCCGCCAGCTCCGTTTTTCTTTCTCAAGATTGCTTTGGCTATTTGGGGTCTTTTGTGTTTCCATACAAATTGTGAAATTTTTTGCTCTAGTTCTGTGAAAAATGCCATTGGTGGTTTGATAGGTATTGCATTGAATGTGTAGATTGCTTTGGGTAGTATAGTCATTTTCATAAGGTTGATTCTTCCAATCCAACAACATGGTATATCTCTCCATCTCTTGAAGTTTGATATGGATCTTTTTGATTTCTTCCATGTCTCTCCTTATCATGCTCCTGTGTTCCTCTATTTTCCTGAACATATGAAGCATAATTCTAACAGCTCTTTTAATGTTCTTACTATTAATCTTCTGATCATGTCATTTTTGGATCTATCTCTATTGACTGACTTTTCTCCTTATTATATTATGCATTTTCCCATTTGTTTGTATGTCTACTCATTTTTTATTAGGGCTAGCCATTGTGAATTTTGATTGTGGAGGGATGGATTTTTGTTGTTGTAGTCCTTTAAATATTCTGCAACATTGTTCTGGGAAAGTTAAGTTACTTAGAAACAGGTGATCCTTTTAAGGTCTGCTTTTAATGTTTGTCAGGCGGGTCCACAATAACATTTAGTGGAGGGCTTGACCCCACAACTAAGGAAATACCTTTCTGAGCACTCTCCTGCATGTATTGTGTTAAGAGGTCTTTCCATTTTGAATGGTGGGAAGATGAACTACTCCTTGCTGTGTGTGAGCTCTGGGGATTGTTCTACCTACTTCTTTCCACTGATTCTTTTCCTGGCCTCAGAATTTTCCTCACACACATGCACTGATTAGTACTCAGCTAAAGACTTGAGAGTACCCTCTGAGTATCTCCAGAGCATTTTCTGTCTCTCTCTGTAGCTCTCTACTCTCTGGCACTGTGCCCTGTGAATTCTAGTCACCTTGGCCTCCTCAAGCTACAAACTTTTTCTCCTCATCTCAGGGAAGATTGCACTGCAGTCTGGAAACACTCACCAGGCAGTGAGCAGGGCCAATCATAGGGTTCACTTCATTTGTTCCCCTTTTCTCAGAGATCATTGTCCTGTACTATTTTTAAATAACTAAACACAATTGTTTCACATATTTTTGCCCTCCCCCCCTTTTCAGTTGTTTAAGGCAGAAGGATAAACCCAATCCATCACAGCACAATGTAAAACTCTGATTCAGGGAATTTAATATCAGGTTCAGAGATCTGAACTATAAATTCCAAGGATTAATATTGAACAGTTCCCACAAACTTCTCAGTCTGACCCAGAGCCTCCCAACATATATGTGGACCAAGTGGATTCAGTGTTCCTGATAGGAATCCTATTTTCATTTCCATAAGCTAAGATTCAAAGTATTAGTGTGCATGGCTCTACATTTTCAGATCCTAACCCAATGAATTGAAGATATTTTGATATTTTCTCTCTAGCTCTGTGCGTGGGGCGGGGGTGGTGGTGGTGGTGAGGGGGGCGGGCGAGTGGAGGAGGTATTCCTGTAAAGACACATGCATACGTAGTTTGCATCCAGCTATGAGTGGATTTAGGCTTAAAATAAAAGTTATGAGCAAACTTTGTTTAATGCACATAAACAGGAAATAGTTACTTGTGATTTCATTCATTAAAATGCTGTTTATAGAAGTACTGTGAAGGGTAATCCTTTGTTCACATGAATGAGATCCGGCTGTCAGTATGAAAAATACAGAATGAGGTCTCGTTAAGATTCATCTTGGAACTTCACTGCACAGTCAGCCAGTTTCACTCAAGAGCTCTCTGCATTTCCCATATCCTAAGATTGGGTCTTACTCTCAAAGGAGTAAGCTCTTGACTGGGCTAGAGCTTTGCATGAGAATTAATCACAGTTCACCTGCCCCCCACCCTGTCCTTTCCTCCGACTCTGTTCCTAGAGCTGCCTTGGCTGCCTGCCCAGACCCTTGACTTGTCAAATTAGGCCCACCTTTTTTCTCATGCCTGGCTAAACCCAAGGCCATCCACCTTTCCTTGACCTTTTGGATAAACTTTCTAGACTCCTGTCTGCCTGTCCACCTGGCCGTTGGTTGGCCTGACGCCCAGTATATGTTAAAAGCAAAAGGCAGGATATAGGAATCTACTTGTTTCCTCTGAACTATGGAAAGGCAGCCAGGGGTCAAGTGAGATGGATATGGTACGTATTTATAAAGTTAAATGAACCAAGGATGCAGCTACAATATTAATGCAATTCGACAAAACACTTCTTAATCCAGGCACTATGGAAAGGTCTGGAATACAAGCTGAGTAAGATGTTGGGTGCTCACCTTGCAGTTTGGGAGACAGGAAAGAAAAGAGATTGTAAAACAGCATATGAGAAAATCACAGATTCTCCCTGCCTGTCTAGTTTTGAACCCTCTACTCTTATTTACATATACGTTCAAACAACAGACTATATGTATTACTGCTAGATGACAATGACACCATGTCCAGACTGACCGCCACAAACAGTTTAGATATCTGTCTTTCTGACTAAATTATAAATTCCCTAAGGGTAGAGGCCATGTCTTATTCCTCTCCTGTCACTCCCAGTGACTAACATAAATTTTCCTTGAATTAAAATATATACAGCTCACATATATAAGGGTCTACTATAAAGTAATAAATTAATTATACAAGCAACATATAATAAACTAAAGCATACCTCTTGATAAATAGTAATAATTCTAAATATTTCAGAAAATATAGTTACCATTCACAATGTTAACAGGTTAATTAACTAAATGATTAAAAGGTTAATAAAAAAAGTTATTCATCGTTTGCTTAAACTTCAGCTTTGATATATGTGTGTGTAGTAAGGCTATATCCACATATAAGCAACTATGGCACTGCTGGTCACCACTCATTTAGGTGATTGACAAAATGACAGCTAGAATTCCTATCTGCAAACAAGAAAAACTCTAGACCCTGCCACTGTTGCCATTTTTTCACCTTTTGGCCACTATTTTCATCGACCACACCTTTACTCTGTATAAAGTTGCCTGAAAGAAACATAGTTTTGTGCCTAGTAGGGGTAGTAAGGATTTAGCTAACAGCCAAGGAAGGGCAGGAGGTGGAAGGGCCAGTCCAGCTGACTCCATTGGTTAGGATTCTTCCAAGTGACAAAAAGCCAGACCCAAACTGCTATAACAATAAATAAATAATAAACGAAAAGTGTTTATGCTTCAGGTACAGCTAGAGCAAGGGCTCAAACGACGCCATCAGACCCCGTCTCTCCACCTCGCAGTCCTGCTCTGTGCTGCCTTCATTCTCGGCATTCATTGAGCTCACTGAACGATTCTACCTTTGGTAGAAGCTGACTGTGGCGACATATTTTCTAGAAACGTAACATTGCATTTATAGCGAATGAAGGGTGAATGAAACTGTTTAGCTACTCTCCGCTTTGGTACACTGTAATGTCGAGCCCACTGACAGAAGTATTAATACTTTAATTTTAAAATATGATCTAACCAAGAGAGGGGCAGCACCTTCTATTTTGGCAGTTCCTAAAGTCAATGGTATCTTCAAGTCTCATAAATACATACTGTGTTACACAAAATGAAAGATATACAGTTCTGTAGGTCTGCTGACGGATCTGAACCTTAATAAGCAGTACTTACCCAGTTTATCTCTCAAAGTCCATGATGGGATTTATAATCCAGTTTTTAATTACATTTTATGTCCTCAGTTGCCCATGTGTCATGGGAAAATAACAGCATTTAGTTCCGGCCTTTGTCTGCATTGGTCTGTCTCAGCACGTACAATTTTGCAAGGTCATACTGTGTTTTATTCAAGCACGGTGCTTGGTCCAAAGTAGGTGGGTAGTAGCATATTTTGAATGAATGGCCTCCATCTTCAACAGTCTGTCAGTCTAGTGTTTTGCTGACTCTACAGGCCTGCTTGCTGTCTCATCCACATAGTGCAGCACCTGTTTCTCTCGAGATTCTAGATCATATGCCCTGTGTGTGTGTGTGTGTGTTTTAATTAAGGTATAACTTACATATAGTAAAGTGCATCAATCTCTAGTGCTCAAGTATCTGATTCAACGAATTTTTTTTATGACCATAAACCAGCTCAATAAAGAAAGCGTTTCCAGAAGTGTTCCTCATGCCCCCTTCCAGTCAGTACCCACCAAAGATAACTGCTACTCTGACCTCTATCACTATAGATTAGCCTGTTTTTGAACTTCAGATAAATAAAATAATACACTGTATTGGTTATCTTTGCTGTATAACAAACCACCCCAAATCTTAATTGTTTAAAACAAGCACCATTCTACTTGCTCATAATTCTTTGTGTCGCCAGTTTGGCTTAGGCTCAGCTGGGCAGTTCTTCTGTTTGTTCCACCTTGGGTCATGCATATGGCTGCAGTCATCTGGCAACTCAGTTGTGTTTTGTGATCTAACAGGGCCCAAATAAATGTCTGCTGGTTTTTGTTGACTGTCAGTTGGATTACACGTGTCCAGCAGGGCAGCCTGGGCTTTATCACGTGGCATCCATTTTCCAAGAGGGTGAGAGCAGCAAGCCTCTGCGGCTCAGTGCTGAGAAGTCACACAGTGTCACTTCCCTCACATTCTGTGGGTCAAAGCAAGTCATAACAGCAACTGATATTCAAGGGAGGAATAAACAGACTGTTTCCTCTTGAGAGGAGTTGCAAAAACTGTGTGCCCGTTTCCAGTCACCACATACAATATGTAACTATTTTTTATGACTGACTTCTTTCATTCAACATCACATCTATGAGATTTATACATGAGATTGTGCGTTATCGTTAGGTTGTTCTTTTTCTTGCTGTGTAGTATTCCGTTTTGTGAAAATACCACAAACTATTTACCCATTCTACTATTGATGAGCATATGGGTTGTTTTCAGGTTGGGGCTATTATGAATAAAGCTGCTATGAACATTCCTGTGCATGTCTTCTAGTAGACATAGGCGCTCATATCTGTTGGGTGTATAGCCAGGAGTAAAAGAATTCAGTCACAGGGTATGTGTATGTTTAGCTTTGATAAATATTTTTCTAAGTGGTTATTGCAAAGTGCTGTGATCTAGACGTTTCACAGCAGCTTGGAAGACTGTTTCAGCACCACTACCCTTGTGCCTTCTTGGGTGCTCAAACAAAATTATACATTTTTTTTCCTCTTCATATATACTCCTGCTACTCCTTTAATGGTAAAAAATGATTTCATCATAGCCATTTCTGAATTGATTTCGTCTAAATAAATTTCCTCGAGCAATCAAAATATCAATTCTTTTTTTCAAATATAGTAAGTCTGACTGACAGGGTTTGCAGCAGCTAAGTCAAACACGATCAGAATCACACCAGCAGCAAGGTGGGAGAGAAGGGGAAGGGGAAGGCAAGTAATATTAATTGGAGTCCTACTGTGTGACAAGCCCTGTGCTATGCACTCTGCCTGTGGAATCTCATTGAACCCTCACAATAATATTGTGAGGTAGGCTTGATTATTCCCATTTTGTAGATGAGTAAGTGAGATTCATCTACCGACCTAAAGTCTCATTCACCTGCTAAGTGGCAGAGTCCAGATCTAGATTTTCATGTGTACTACCTAGCATTGTATCAAATAATTGTGAAATAAATATTTTCAAGGCAAGCAAGAGCCATGAATTGCAGAAGGTCAGACCGGAACCAATACCTTGATTAGCACTCGGATATACTGAGGCTCAGAGAAAGCTAACATGACAGTGTTAACAAAATCCACAGCATGTCCTAAAAACACAAACTAAAAATGTCTCATATAGTCTTTTATGATCATTTTTCAAACCAGATGACCCCCACTAGCCTCAGGTATCAGAGGGTGAACAGCACTTTGCATACACCCAGGAGTAAGGACCACTTTGTGGTTGAAATAGCCCCGGTGCAAGGAAAGCACATCTGAGCCCACACTCATGTGTCCTATTTCCTGACAGCATTCCCCCAGTTCTGAAGTCCTCTTTATTCCAGATGATAACCTTTCGAGCTCCCTGATGAAGCTCTTCGTGCTCTCTTGGAGTCCCTGTTCCCACCGTCCCTGTTCACCGCTGACTCACTCTGCCCCCAGATACAGGATGAGTCTGTCTGTCTCCTATACACGCCAGATACCAACCCCACAGACTCTTCCGTCTTTGCTCAGCCCTCTCACCAGGCAAACACAACCCATTCAAACACATATACGGGACACAATTTACAATTTAAGAGTATATGGTCTGTGCTTCCTACAGTTTTATTGCCATAGGGAAACATTTAGTTCTGCCTCGACAAGTGCTATCAAAACAACATGCCTCCACACACAACTGTTAGGTCTCCCATTCTTCAACACACGCACGCACACACATGCACGCACACACCCCACACAACAAGCTCTTCATGGAAGTTAATCAATGCCCTTGTCTTTTTCAGTCTGTTATTAAGCAAGGCATGTTTTCTTCTGTCAGAGTTAAATATTTTTCATAATTATCTAGGCTTTTCTGAAGAAAGAAAAAAAAAACAAATCAATAATCTATGCATGCTGCAATTGTCTCAGTCTTTGAGGTACTTTTTGAGGCTGTGATTCACTGTGGAGCTTTGAAGATCACCCACCCCAGGCTAAACAAAAATGAATGTCCTTCTGATTACTACCTCAAAGAACACAGGGCCTGACATCTCCTGAGTTCTTAGGACTTCCACCCCGGGGTTGACATGTGGGAAGTGTCTGTGAAAAAGCAACACTACTTGTTGGAACTTGGGGGTTTATTTTGGAGGGTGGATGTGTAATGATTAGGACAGGCTCTGAAGTGTGAACCCTACACCGGCCATGGGCCAACAGCCTGACCTTGAGGAAGCTACTTCGCCTTCTAGAAAACAGAAATGATATTTTTGATCTCACATTACTTAACGAGATAATTCATGAAATCATAGTACAATACCTTAGTACGGTGCCTAGCACATAAGAAGGCATCAATAAATGTTAGCTATTATTATTTCAACAAACTCTGTCAGGATCACCGTTGCATCTTCAGGCTGTTTCCCAGTGTCCTTTCTCCTTCCTGGGACTGGAATATTGTCCTAAAGGGGAATTTCAACCCTCTGTCATCGCTTCCCACACTTCCTTCCAATTTGGTTCAACTCCTTCCATCCCCACATCATGAATTCCTGCACCTCCCACCAGGCTCTTCCACTATGTCCTGCGGAACCTCTGTCATAATATACATACACACCCTCTTTGTCTTTTCTCCTCAATACTGGTTTGTCCCTGTAGACACCGTTTCCCTCACAACGCTTTCTAACAGGGACCACTCATTTTACGACCCATCACTTTGAGATGAGCATACTCTAATCACAAACCTACTTCTTCAGTCATCTCCCAATACCTGCTCACATCTGAAATCAAAGCCGTCACATATATCACCCTTCTCCGTTTGTTGCATTTATATTTCTTAGTTTTCTTAATAAATTATACCTGATTCAAATTTTGTTCTTACTCCTGTACTTAACAATTATGCTCCGTTACTAGGTGCATGAAACCCTGCATCAGGCACTAGGAATATGAAGGTAAATAAGACCTTATTCAAGTTGTATGAATTAGCAGTCTAGTGGGAAGGCACACACGTGATAATAAAAGAACAGTGCTATCATGGAGCTCAGTACCGGTGCAGTGAAAGCTCAAACCCTGTAGGCACCTCAATGTCCATGATGTTAACCCTTCCATGCCCTTAGCTTACATGTCCTTAATCACCTCCATCTCCTACTTACCCTGTCCAGAAACAGACCCCCACTTTAGATCTGGTTATTCATAATTTAGAATTGCTCACTTCCAGGATCTTAAACTCTTAAATTCCCCTCTTTGATGATACCCTCCAATCCCTGCTAAACCCTGCTCTCTGCCCTCATTTTCCTTCAGTTCCTAAGACATTCCCTATTCTCATTACTCATTGGTCCCTTTTAGACCTTTTTACAACCTGTATCTGTGCTATTAATTCTATCAGCCCGTGTTCTCCAGTCTTAACTTGCTTTAAGAATCCCCAACCTGGGTCTTCAAAACATCCCTCCTCACATTTTCTCCTCCCAAGGTACTAACTGTTCCTGGAGACATTAAAAATAATTTAAAAATGGAATGGGCCCACTAAAATCTATATATCCAATCTCACTTGGCCCCTTTTCTTACTCAATAGTACTTTTATTCGGTGAAACCCAATCACATTCCCTACAAACCAATTCTACATCATTCCCTTTCTTCAAATCCTCCTACCACTTGCCTTAGCTGAGGCCATGGGAGAGCTCTTTCATATTCCCCCATTCCTCCTCAAAATGTCTTTAAATTTTCATCCATTTTCTCCTCTGTCCTTCCCGGCACAGAGAAGGGTCTCCTGCTCTCCAAGGCTAACCTTGTGAGCTTGAGCTTACCCACTTCATCCTCCTCGAGTATCCATTAACAGTTGTCAGCTGACTCGATTCTTCCCTTTCTCCCTCTCCAGTGGTCCTTCCCCCTCAGCCTGTAAGCAAGGTAAAAATCTCTCTTCCCATCCCCAAAGAGCATTCCCTTGATATACTACCCCCTGAAGCTTCTGTCCATTCTCTTTTCTTCTCTTCACTGCCGACTTCTTGAAAGAAACATACTCACTGATTCCCACTTCCTGACCACCCACTCATATCTAATGCCTGTGCAATCTGGCTTCCAGCCAAGTAGCTCTAATAACACTGCTTTAACACAGATCACCAAGGGAAATACAGGATACTAGCGGAATCACTTGAAACCACCGTTAAAATAGAATAGAGTTAGGCCTTTTCAGTGAAATTCTCACAAGAATTAACCACCACCCAATTCCCATGGCTGTGTATTGTTGATTTAAAAGGAAAAAAATGTTCTTAATTGTTTTTCTGAAAGAGGAAGAAACTTCAGGATGTAAATTACAAATCATGTGGGTTCTTTTTCCTCTTCCCTAAAATACTCTAATTTTTAGAGCGTAATGACAATATATGGTGTTTCATAGAACCATCTCGATTTATAATCTGTAACTTTTCCATTTTGTATGAAATGAATCGTATTGGATCTTCTGGTTCATACAGTGCTCTTTATTTATAAAAGTAGTTCCCAGGAATAGCAATGAATCAATTTAATTAATTCTTCCATTATTCTGAAGAGAAGAACGGGGAAAACGTCTAGAGTGTAGATATGTCTATAATCCCTAGTCCTTGCAATCAAGGACCATGACATGCCCTTCTAACTATGGCAGAATAAAATCCAATATTAACATTATGTTTTCGTGAATTTTAGGAGGTTTTGGCATGTTGCTGGTTCTGTCCACGTCCTTCCTGTGACTCACTTTCACTGGGATTCTGCTGACGACCTGTTCTAATGCACTCTTGCCTCGCAAAGAATTGCATTACTTCTGCCTTGAAGTAATGCAGTCTGTATTAGTGTCATCGATTAACCCCATGCTTGCCAGTTTTACAATATAAATGCCTTATAATTAGTATAATGACATTTAATCATAGTATAAGAATCAACTGAGCCTTCAGAAAACAGAGGGTGTGGCCTCTCTGCCTCATCTTCCCAGGTTTCAGACAACTAAAGACATTTCTATTTCTGCCTTTTGCTTTACACCTTTTGCTATGCAGGGTGATATCTGAGAGTATCTACAGAGTAAGAGTGTTTCTGTCATTTAAAAAAAATTTTTTTTAAGTGTTAAGGCTTAATAATTTTAGAAGCAAAATGGAAGGAAAGTATGATTTGGAGATTGACAAAAATTCTTGGCTCCTAGACTTTATTTCTTAGAGCGCTCCTCTTGTGGGTGTATTCTTAAGTAGAAGGAACTCATTACGACGACTATTCACCATCACACAATTAAGCAGAAATGAGCTGAATGCTTATGCAAGTACCTAAAAAACGTCAGAGCCAATAGCCAAGATGCATGGAAGTCATCCTCTCTACTGCAAAATCACAAAGGTAGCAAAATACAGATAGCCAGGGCTGTCTTTTAGTTTCAATGATCTAAGTATTCATGTTGAGAAACTGTCTTTCTCTTATATTTCACCAAGAGTATATCCAGCTAAGAACCTTAAGTGTGTTAGCTATGGAACAATAGGCACCTTTCCACAGCTATTTCCTGAAAAGTGAAGTAAGAAGCCTAGGGTAAAACTCCTCTACACTATAATTAAGACTGGAATTCATCTTGTCCTTTGTCCAGTACTGCTTTCTTATACAATGTTATTCACACACCAAAGGAAATTGTAGTTACCATGAAAAACAAGCCACAGGGACACTACAGAAATTTCCCACAATTATTTGTTCCAAAGTAAATACATTTCCTTTGATTTGGACAAAACCGTAAAACACAGAAGTGTGCTGTGAGGCTTTGTTTAGCGGTGTGTTTACCAATACCCTTGAGGCTTCACTCTTTGAAACACAACAAGATTACATCATGCTGTTTCATCTCTCATTGCTTGGCATGCATATATATATTATACCTAACAATCAGACATCAGCAGAAGAAAACAGTACACTAATTCATGAATCAGGACTTGTTTTGTACTCCATTTGCGAAGGCTAATCATGACTTAGCTTAAACGCGACTCTATGCCTTGATTACAGGTTTCAAAGCATGAGTGTTGACTGAGCCTGGGTCCCTGATACAACACACAAAACATAGAATGTTCATACCATCTTTTCTGAAGGGCCTTATGGGCGTTAGTTCACGTACATCATAGGAACAAACAACAAAGAGTATCTAGAAGATTTCTAAATTTTATCACCATTCTTCTCAGCCATAATAACAATAACTTTGTTGTCATTGAAATTTCTTTTCTCTTCCAACCAAACAGGCCTCTCTTCCAAATATTTAAGCCTCTATGACTCTACTCTCCAAAACCAGAGAGTCGCTTCAAGGGAGCATTTTGTTTTCATTTTAGATGGCAAACTTCCATCTTCTCTCTCCATCTATTTTATTAGATCTATGGGTATACTGGGGTTCTAAAAGAGTGATACATGCCCACAAACCACACAAGTAAAAAAGCTCCACTACTTCATAGTTTCTCTTTGTATTTATCCTTTTATTTATTCACTGACTCTGAAAATATTTAACATCTAAAATATGCCAGGCATTAATCTTCCAAGAAACAATACAGAAGGATCTTGTATTTCTAGGACCCCCTTCATTCTGGTTCATTTACATCCATTCCCGTGGCAACACCTTAGCTTTATCACCACGTGGATAAACACAGACCACATCTTCCTATCTATGTCCTTCTGCTATTTCTTTACTCTTTTAAAATCTATAGTTTGATATTACTGACACCTTCAGTTCCTCACCCCTTAGAGATCTCCAGACACACCTGGATTCAGATACTAGCTTACCCAGAGCCCACATTTAGTCTTTTTAACAGCACGCTAGCCAGTACCCTTGTTCCTAGTCTCCTTTGTCCCTTCACTGCCTTCACCACGACCAACCCCAGCTCAGCTCAACCCAGCTGGACCCACAGAAGGATCAGTGGAATGACATGGCCCCAGACAAGGTCCTAGACTTCAGAGTCAGTCTGTGGTTTGCCTTTGCTCCTGCCAATTGCCAGCTGTGTGGCTTTATTAGGTTTTTAACCTCCATAAGCATCAGTTTCTCTGTCCCTATGGTGTAAACAATGATACCTACACACAGGCTTTATTATGAGGAATAGAGAACGGGCATCTTAACCATATAGCATACATCCTGGCATATAGGAGGCATGGATAAATAGAAACTAGCATTATGTTGTCTATTTCTAGTTCAGGTCTGCTAAGTCTTTCTGGAGAAAATTGCATATTCATGTTGCTGGGCTCCATTATAAATTTATGAGCTCCCTCCTTAGCTGGGCCCTCAAGGGTTTCTCATCTACTCCATTTCTGTTCTCCGCAACAGCTGTTCCAAACCTTTACCACTTTCCTCAAGGGTCCTACCAGACTCTTGTCTCCCCTGCTCTCAGCAGGCAGCCTAACCTCCTCCCTTCACGGACAAAGCAGGTGCCCATGAGCAGTACAACTTCTGCTTCTGTCCTGACCTCTCCAGTCAGCTCTATTGTCATGCCTCCTCTCCCACTTCACTCCAGTCTCAGGAAAAGAGGTATCCCTCCTCACTCCATCATTAATGAATTGGCCCAGGAAGTATTTATTGAACGCTGACTGATGGAGCATATGTCAGACCCTGGGCTGGGTGCCAACCTGCCCTCAAGCAGCTCTAGCCTCAAGGAGGAGTCGGGTCAGTAAACAAACAAGAAACAAACCACAGGATTCATGCCATAATAAATGCAGAGATAGCTACTAGCCAAGGCTGGCAAGGTCAGCTAGGATAGCTTCCCGCAGTGGGTTGCATCTGAGCTGGAGACTGAAAAAGAAATAGTAGTAGCCGGGTTGGGGGGAAGGGGAGGGGGCTTTAGGCAAAGAAAGCAAGATGTGCAAATCATGGAAACATGGACGAGCCAGGTGCCGGGCCCACATTTCATTGCGGATGTTAGAAACCTGGCACAGCTTAGCTGTTGGAAATAGTAGCTGGGCTAGACACTCAGTCTGTGGCACCGAATGGAAAGAAATGGAGAAGCCAGACAGACCCTCCTGCTTGCTCCAAATCCAAGTATCTAGTGTTACAGAGGATGATCAGGAAAACTCCCAATTTGGGCATGACACTTCTGTGCTGGAAATGGAATGGCTTTCCCTACATCTGACTGGGATGAGACATATAGATTATGACCACAGTCCTTAAGAAAAATGGCCAAAGTCCCTGCACCATTTTCTGTCTGCATGGACGGAAACTTTAGTTGGAAACATTTTTGTTTAAAACTTCTATTTGCTTCCTTTTTTGCTATGTATACCTCCATAAAGAGATTACAGAGAAACTTGTCTTTTTGTATCCCTAATAAGGCAAAGGGAAGTTAGTTATAGGTAGCTTTCAAAATGTGGGTCTACAGTTTCTTCTTTGAAAAGTGTTTTAAAAGAGTGGAAACTCCTAGAAGAAAACATAGGCAATAAGTTCCTTGACATTTGTCTGGGTGATGATTTTTTTAGATTTGACAACAAAAGCAAAGGCGGACGCGGAGATCACGTTCCTCCCCACAGATACACCAGAAATGCATCTACACGTGGAACAACTCCTACAGAACACCTACTGAACGCTGGCAGAAGACCTCAGACCTCCCAAAAGGCAAGAAACCCCCCACGTACCTGGGTAGGGCAAAAGAAAAAAGAAAAAAACAGAGACAAAAGAATAGGGACGGGACCTGCACCAGTGTGAGGGAGCCGTGAAGGCTCCCACACTAGGAAGCCCCTTCGCCGGCGGAGAATGCGGGTGGCGGAGGGGGAAGCTTCGGAGCCGCGGAGGAGAGCACAGCAACAGGGGTGCAGAAGGCAAAGCGGAGAGATTCCCGCACAGAGGATCAGGGCCGACCGGCACTCACCAGCTCGAGAGGCTTGTCTGCTCACCCGCCGTGGCGGGCGGGGCAGGTAGTTGAGGCTTGGGCTTCGGTCGGAGCGCCGGGAGAGGACTGGCGTTGGCGGCCTGAACACAGCCTGAAGGGGGTTGGTGCACCACGGCTAGCCGGGAGGTAGTCCGGGTAAAAGTCTGGACCTGCCGAAGAGGCAAGAGACATTTTCTTCCCTCTATGATTCCTGGTGCGCGAGGGGAGGGGATTAAGAGCGCTGCTTAAAGGAGCTCCAGAGACGGGCGCGAGCCGCGGCTAAAAGCGCGGACCCCAGAGACGGGCATGAGACGCTAAGGCTGCTGCTGCCGCCACCAAGAAGCCTGTGTGCAAGCACAGGTCACTATCCACACCCCCCTTCCGGGGAGCCTGTGCAGCCCGCCACTGCAGCCCGCCACTGCCAGGGTCCCGGGATCCAGGGACAACTCTCCCGAGAGAACGCACGGGGCGCCTCAGGCTGGTGCAACGTCACGCCGGCGTCTGCCGCCGCAGGACCGCCCTGCACGCCACGCCGTGCCCCTCCCTCCCCCGGCCTGAGTGAGCCAGAGCCCCCGAATCAGCAGCTCCTTTAACCCAGTCCTGTCTGAGCGACGAACAGACGCCCTCCGGCGACCTACACGCAGAGGCGGGGCCAAATCCAAAGCTGAGCCCCTGGGAGCTGTGAGAACAAAGAAGAGAAAGGGAAACCTCTCCCAGCAGCCTCAGGAGCAGCGGATTAAAGCTCCACAATCAACTTGATGTACCCTGCATCTGTGGAATACATGAATAGACAACGAATCATCCCAAATTGAGGAGGTGGACTTTAAGAGCAAGATCTGTGATTTTTCCCCTTTTCCTCTTTTTGTGAGTGTGTATGTGTATGCTTCTGTGTGAGATTTTGTCTGTATAGCTTTGCTTCCACCATTTGTCCTAGGGTTCTATCCGTCCGGGTTTTTTTTTTTGTTTCGGGTTTTTTTCTTAATAATTATTTTTTTATTTTAATAACTTTATTATATTTTATCTTACTTTATTTTATTTTACTTTATCTTCTTTCTTTCTTTTTTCCTTCCTTCCCTCCCTCCTTTCTTCCTTCCTCCCTCCCTCCCTCCCTCCTTTCTTTCTTTCTTTCTACTTATACTAATTCTTTCTTTCTACTTTTTCTGCCTTTTATTCTGAGCCGTGTGGATGAAAGGCTCTTGGTGCTGCAGTCAGGAGTCAGTGCTGTGCCTCTGAGGTGGGAGAGCCAACTTCAGGACACTGGTCCACAAGAGACCTCCCAGCTCCACATAATATCAAATGGCGAAAATCTCCCAGAGATCTTCATCTCAATACCAGCACCCAGCTTCACTCAACGACCAGCAAGCTACAGTGCTGGACATCCTATGCCAAACAACTACCAAGACAGGAACACAACCCCACACATTAGCAGAGAGGCTGCCTAAAACCATAATAAGTCCACAGACACCCCAAAACACACCACCAGACGTGGACCTGCCCACCAGAAAGACAAGATCCAGCCTCATCCAACAGAACACAGGCACTAGTCCCCTCCACCAGGAAGCCTACACAACCCACTGAACCAACCTTAGCCACTTGGGACAGACACCAAAAACAACGGGAACTACGAACCTGCAGCCTGCAAAAAGGAGACCCCAAACACAGTAATATAAGCAAAATGAGAAGACAGAAAAACACACAGCAGATGAAGGAGCAAGATAAAATCCCACCAGACCTAACGAATGAAGAGGAAATAGGCAGTCTACCTGAAAAAGAATTCAGAATAATGACAGTAAAGATGATCCAAAATCTTGGAAATAGAATGGACAAAATGCAAGAAACAAGGACCTAGAAGAACTAAAGATGAAACGAACAACGATGAACAACACAATAAATGAAATGAAAATTACTCTAGATGGTATCAATAGCAGAATAACTGAGGCAGAATAACGGATAAGTGACCTGGAAGATAAAATAGTGGAAATAACTACTGCAGAGCAGAATAAAGAAAAAAGAATGAAAAGAACTGAAGACAGTCTCAGAGACCTCTGGGACAACATTAAACGCACCAACATTCAAATTATAGGGGTTCCAGAAGAAGAAGAGAAAAAGAAAGGGACTGAGAAAATATTTGAAGAGATTATAGTTGAAAACTTCTCTAATATGGGAAAGGAAATAGTTAACCAAGTCCAGGAAGCACAGAGAGTCCCATACAGGATAAATCCAAGGAGATATACGCCAAGACACATATTAATCAAACTCTCAAAAATTAAATACAAAGAAAACATATTAAAAGCAGCAAGGGAAAAACAACAAATAACACACAAGGGAATCCCCATAAGGTTAACAGCTGATCTTTCAGCAGAAACTCTGCAAGCCAGAAGGTACTGGCAAGACATATTTAAAGTGATGAAGGAGAAAAACCTGCAACCAAGATTACTCTACCCAGCAAGGATCTCATTCAGATTTGATGGAGAAATTAAAACCTTTACAGACAAGCAAAAGCTGAGAGAGTTCAGCACCACCAAACCAGCTTTACAACAACTGCTAAAGGAACGTCTCTAGGCAAGAAACACAAGAGAAGGAAAAGACCTACCACAACGAACCCAAAAAAAATTAAGAAAATGGGAATAGGAACATACATATCGATAATTACCTTAAATGTAAATGGACTAAATGCTCCCACCAAAAGACACAGATTGGCTGAATGGATACAAAAACAAGACCCATATATTTGCTGTCTACAAGAGACCCACTTCAGACCTAGAGACACATACAGACTGAAAGTAAGGGGATGGAAAAAGATATTTCATGCAAATGGAAACCAAAAGAAAGCTGGAGTAGCAATTCTCATATCAGACAAAATAGACTTTAAAATAAAGACTATTAGAAGAGACAAAGAGGGACACTACATAATGATCAAGGGATCGATCCAAGAAGAAGATATAACAATTGTAAATATTTATGCACCCAACATAGGAGCACCTCAATACATAAGGCAAATACTTACAGCCATAAAAGGGGAAATCGACAGTAACACATTCAGAGTAGGGGACTTTAACACCCCACTTTCACCAATGGACAGATCATCAAAAATGAAAATAAATAAGGAAACAAAAGCTCTAAATGATACATTAAACAAAATGGACTTAATTGATATTTATAGGACATTCCATCCAAAAACAACAGAACACATATTTTTCTCAAGTGCTCATGGAACATTCTCCAGGATAGATCATATCTTGGGTCACAAGTCAAGCCTTGGTAAATTTAAGAAAATTGAAATCATATCAAGTATCTTTTCCGACCACAACACTATGAGACGAGATATCAATTACAGGAAAAGATCTGTAAAAAATACAAACACATGGAGGCTAAAAAATACACTACTTAATAACAAAGTGATCACTGAAGAAATCAAAGAGGAAATTAAAAAATACCTAGAAACAAATGACAATGGAGACATGATGACCCAAAACCTATGGGATGCAGCAAAAGCAGTTCTAAGAGGGAAGTTTATAGCAATACAATCCTACCTTAAGAAACAGGAAACATCTCGAATAAACAACCTAACCTTGCACCTAAAGCAATTAGAGAAAGAAGAACAAAAAACCCCCAAAGTTAGCAGAAGGAAAGAAATCATAAAAATCAGATCAGAAATAAATGAAAAAGAAGTGAAGGAAACGATAGCAAAGATCAATAAAACTAAAAGCTGGTTCTTTGAGAAGATAAACAAAATTGATAAACCATTAGCCAGACTCATCAAGAAAAAGAGGGAGAAGACTCAAATCAATAAAATCAGAAATGAAAAAGGAGAAGTAACAACTGACACTGCAGAAACACAAAAGATCATGAGAGATTACTACAAGAAACTCTATGCCAATAAAATGGACAACCTGGAAGAAATGGACAAATTCTTAGAAATGCACAACCTGCGAAAACTGAATCAGGAAGAAATAGAAAATATGAACAGACCAATCACAAGTACTGAAATTGAAACTGTGATTAAAAATCTTCCAACAAACAAAAGCCCGGGACCAGATGGCTTCACAGGCGAAATCTATCAAACATTTAGAGAAGAGCTAACACCTATCCTTCTCAAACTCTTCCAAAATATAAAAGAGGGAGGAACACTCCCAAACTCATTCTACAAGGCCACCATCACCTTGATACCAAAAGCAGACAAGGATGTCACAAAGAAAGAAAACTACAGGCCAATATAACTGATGAACATAGATGCAAAAATCCTCAACAAAATACTAGCAAACAGAATCCAACAGCACATTAAAAGATTCATACACCATGATCAAGTGGGGTTTATTCCAGGAATGAAAGGATTCTTCAAGATACGCAAAACAACCAATGTGATAAACCATATTAACAAACTGAAGGAGAAAAACCATATGATCATCTCAATAGATGCAGAGAACGCTTTTGAGAAATTCAACACCCATTTATGATAAAAACCCTGCAGAAAGTAGGCATAGAGGGAACTTTCCTCAACATAATAAAGGCCATATATGACAAACCCACAGCGAACATCATCCTCAATGGTGAAAAACTGAAACCATTTCCACTAAGATCAGGAACAAGACAAGATTGCCCACTCTCACCACTCTTATTCAACATTGTTTTGGAAGTTTTAGCCACAGCAATCAGAGAAGAAAAGGAAATAAGAGGAATCCAAATCGGAAAAGAAGAAGTAAAGCTGTCACTGTTTACAGATGACATGATACTATACATAGAGAATCGTAAAGATGCTACCAGAAAACTACTAGAGCTAATCAATGAATTTGGTAAAGTAGCAGGATACAAAATTAATGCACAGAAATCTCTGGCATTCCTATACACTAATGATGAAAAATCTGAAAGTGAAATCAAGAAAACACTCCCATTTATCATAGCAACAAAAAGAATAAAATATCTAGGAATAAACCTACCTAAGGAGACAAAAGACCTGTATGCAGAAAATTATAAGACACTGATGAAAGAAATTAAGGATGATACAAATAGATGGAGAGATATACCATGTTCTTGGATTAGAAGAATCAACATTGTGAAAATGACTCTACTACCCAAAGCAATCTACAGATTCAATGCAATCCCTATCAAACTACCACTGGTATTTTTCACAGAACTAGAACAAAAAATTTCACAATTTGTATGGAAACACAAAAGACCCCGAATAGCCAAAGCAATCTTGAGAACGAAAAATGGAGCTGGAGGAATCAGGCTCCCTGACTTCAGACTATACTACAAAGCTACAGTAATCAAGACAGTATGGTACTGGCACAAAAACAGAAAGATAGATCAATGGAACAGGATAGAAAGCCCAGAGATAAACCCACACACATATGGTCACCTTATCTTTGATAAAGGAGGCAGGAGTGTACAGTGGAGAAAGGGCAGCCTCTTCAATAAGTGGTGCTGGGAAAACTGGACAGGTACATGTAAAAGTATGAGATTAGATCACTCCCTAACACCATACACAAAAAATAACTCAAAATGGATTAAAGACCTAAATGTAAGGCCAGAAACTATCAAACTCTTAGAGGAAAACATAGGCAGAACACTCTATGACATAAATCACAGCAAGATCCTTTCTGACCCACCTCCCAGAGAAATGGAAATAAACACACAAATAAACAAATGGGACCTAATGAAACTTCAAAGCTTTTGCACAGCAAAGGAAACCATAAACAAGACCAAAACACAACCCTCAGAATGGGAGAAAATATTTGCAAATGAAGCAACTGACAAAGGTTTAATCTCCAAAATTTATATGCAGCTCAATAACAAAAAAACAACCCGATCCAAAAATGGGCAGAAGATCTAAATAGACATTTCTCCAAAGAAGACATACAGACTGCCAACAAACACATGAAAGAATGCTCAACTTCATTAATTATTAGAGAAATGCAAATCAAAACTACAATGAGATATCATCTCACACCAGTCAGAATGGCCATCATCAAAAAATCTAGAAACAATAAATGCTGGAGAGGATGTGGAGGAAAGGGAACCCTCTTGCACTGTTGGTGGGAATGTAAATTGATACAGCCACTGTGGAGAACAGTATGGAGTTTCCTTAAAAAACTACAAATAGAACTACCATGTGACCCAGCAACCCCACTACTGGGCATATACCTGAGAAAACCATAACTCAAAAAGAATCATGTACCAAAATATTCATTGCAGCTCTATTTACAATAGCCCAGAGATGGAAACAACCTAAGTGTCCATCATCGTCCATCAAACGAAATTGAGCTATTTGTAATGAGGTGGATAGACCTAGAGTCTGTCATACAGAGTCAAGTAAGTCAGAAAGAGAAAGACAAATACTGTATGCTAACACATATACATGGTATTTAAGAAAAAAAATGTCATGAAGAACCTAGGGGTAAGACGGGAATAAAGACACAGACCTACTAGAGAATGGACTTGAGGATATGGGGAGGGGGAAGGGTAAGCTGTGACAAAGTGAGAGAGAGGCATGGACATATATACAGTACCAAACGTAAGGTAGATAGCTAGTGGGAAGCAGCCGCATAGCACAGGGAGATCAGCTCGGTGCTTTGTGACCGCCTGGAGGGGTGGAATAGGGAGGGTGGGAGGGAGGGAGACGCAAGAGGGAAGAGATATGGGAACATATGTATATGTATAACTGATTCACTTTGCTTTAAAGCAGAAACTAACACACCATTGTAAAGCAATTATACTCCAATAAAGATTTAAAAAAAAAAAAAAGCAAAGGCAACAGATGCAAAAATAAACAAGCAGACTAAACTAATGCACAACAAAGGAAACCACTAACAAAAAGAAAAGGCAACCTACCAAATGGGAGAATATATTTTCAAGTCATATATCTGATATGGGGTAATATCCAAAATCTATAAAGAACTCATACAACTCAATATCAAAAAGATGAACAATCCAATTTAAAAAATAGGCAGAGGATCTGAATAGACATTTTTCCAAAGAAGACATACAGATGGTCAACAGGCACATGAAAAGATGCTCAACATCACGAATCATCAGGGAAATGCAAATCAAAACCACAACGAGATAGCACCTCACACCTGTTAGAATGGCTAGTATCAAAAAGACTAACAATAACAAGTGTTGATAAGCATGTGGAGAAAAGGGAACCCTTGTGCACTGTTGGTAGGAACGTAATTTGCTGCAGCCACCATGGAGAACAGTATGGAGGTTCCTCAAAAAATTAAAAATAGAGCTACCATCTGATCCAACAATTCCACTTCTGGGTTTTAATCTGAGGACAATGAATACACTAATTCAAAAAGATATATATACCCCAAGTTCACTGCAGCATTATTTACAATAGCCAAGATATGGAAAAAACCTAAGTGTCCATCAGTGGATGAATGGATAAAGAAATTTATATAGAGAGAGAGAGATTGATGGCTGTGGGAGGAGAAGGTGGGTGGGCAGGGTGGGAATTGTAAAAAGAGGTTAAAAAGTACAAAATCCCAGCTATAAAATAAATAAGTGATGGGAATGTAATGTACAGCATGGTGACTACCGTTAATAATACTGTATTTATATTTGAAAGCTGCTTTGAGAGTAGATCTTGAACGTTTTCATCACTCTGAGAAATGTAAGTGAACTTACATTTCTCTATCAAAGTCAAGAAGTTTTCAGAATCTTTAACCTATCTCTGCTCAATCATCACGATCAGATCTTTAATTCCTCTCCTCACTCTTAGGCTTCATTGAAGTAAATTGAAATTTTAGTGAAAGATTTGTTTTGTTTTGTTTTGGTATAATTTTCTCTTTTGGTATAAAAATTCTTAAAATATTCATTAAACTTCACAACTAGGGCTTCCCTGGTGGCTCAGTGGTTGAGAGTCCGCCTGCCGATGCAGGGAACACGGGTTCGTGTCCCGGTCCGGGAAGATCCCACGTGCCGCGGAGCGGCTGGGTCCGTGCGCCATGGCCGCTGAGCCTGCGCGTCTGGAGCCTGTGCTCCGCAACGGGAGAGGCCACAACAGTGAGAGGCCCGCTTACTGTCAAAAAAAAAAAAAAGTTACTCAGGGAAGTGCTCTAGCCAGATGAAAAATAAATCAGAAGAATGAGGTCAAGAAGGGAAGCTGAGGTATACAAGATATAATGTTGTGTATAAAATTTGTAATAACTAACTAATAATATAGTTGTGAAGTTTTTTTTGTTTTTTGTTTTTTGCGGTACGCGGGCCTCTCACTGCTGTAGCCTCTCCCGTTGCGGAGCACAGGCTCCAGACGCGCAGGCTCAGCGGCCATGGCACACGGGCCCAGCCGCACCGCGGCATGTGAGATCTTCCAGGACCGGGGCACAAACCCATGTCCCCTGCATCGGCAGGCAGACTCTAAACCACTGCGCCACCAGGGAAGCCCAGTAACTTTTTAAATAAACGATATGTAGGTAGCATGTTTTTTGTCTTTTCATATCTTCACAATTGAATGACACCTTGGCTGTATGTGGAATTCTGGGGCCATGGTCCTTTTTCCTTTAGAATCCATCATCTCTTAGTATGTAGTGTTTGCTTATGAAGCGTCAAATGACAGTCTGATTATCTTTCTTGGTAAGTAATGTTTTTTTCTGCCTAGAAGTTTGGATTGAAAATTTTCCAAAGGATATGAAGTAAAAAGTTACTCAAAAAGAAAGCAGTAATGTCTGTCCCAAGGATTTAATGATTTCATAAAACTGATTTAAGAATAATTTATATTCTACTAGAAAAACGATGGCTAATTTATACCAAAGGTATAATCATTAGTTTGTTTTTTTTAACCGAGTAGGAAAAGAGCACGTGTGATTAATCTCTATGATTAAAAAAATTAGGTTATGCAGAATGAATTATTTTCTAATGACAGTTTTGGAAAAAGTTTGTAAAATTAAGTACTGCAAAATAAGTTTCTCAAGAGTCCAGGAGAGTCCCTGGAACTGGGAAGGAATTCCAGGTTCAGTCACATAACATAGAGCAACAGAAGAGGATGTGTCAGAAACTTTACCTACACTATTTTCTTCAGAACTGGTTCTCAGAGAAGTTAAACACTTACTTAAGACCCCAACACTAGTAAATAAGTGGCAGAACTAAAATTTGAACCTGATTCTATGCCTCCAGCACATGTCCCCTTTGCAGTCCACTATGATATCGGGAGTGTCTATGTGTTCAAGACTAGGAGCTGTGAGGGATGGAAAGGTGAATGTCCCTACCTTCAAACTGTTAGCTAGGCAGAGCCTTATTTAATGTACTTAGCTTAAAAAAAAAAGGAAAGAAAACTAGCATTTCTCTTCTTGTTAGTAAAAATTAGACCATGAATCTATGATTCAGAAGAAAAATGTCCTTATCCAGGTGCATTTTTATACATTAGCATTTAGGGCAAATTGCCCAGAAATCCAATACTAATTTACCCTTAGGATCTCAGCCCATAGTTACTGTTGGGATTTTTGGCAAGTAGATTTCCTTGAGGGTAATAGTCAAATTAAGAAGTCTTCTTAAAGAAAAGGTGTGAGAGTCTTAGGCAACAGTTCAAAGCTTGGTGTTCAAAGGTGGGGAGGGATACTTAACCATGCAGTGCTCCAGCAGGTAAACGAGGTGAGAGATTGCCTGTTTCCCTACCCTAAGTCCCTGCTTAGCAGATCAGCGGTAGACGTGGTGTGCAGTGGTGACACTCGCTACTTTGCACTCAAAATAAGAGTGGACCATATTTTAAGTTCTAACTCCAAAGTTATTACAGCAGATTTGGGAGGTGAACATTTCCAGGGTCAAACTTGAACTCTTTGCAAGTATGAAATGCCGGTGTGAGTTTAGCAGCCCAGATAAGCACTTCCCACACCCCTACCACTCTCTTACAGCAGAGCCCAAATTGATGAGTTCTGATCCTATTGAACTGAGAGTCCCTTTAGATTAGCCAGGAAAATAATAATAGTAACAACAATAGCTACCTTTTTTGATCGCTTACTATGTGAAGTGTACTCTTCTAAAGGTTTTACCATTCATTTAATCCTCACAACAACTCCATGAGTTTTCATACCTATTTTATGGATGAGAAAACTGAGGTCCAATGAGATTAAGTGATTTGCCAAATATTATAAAGCTAGTAAGTGGCAAGTCCAAGATCTGAACCCACAAAGACTGGCCCCTGAGCATGCATTACTGACCACTGCCATTCATAAGGTTCCATGCGGTCACATGTGACCTTTAATGGAAATTTTCTTTATTTCTTGGATTAATCTTGCTCAGGCTGAGTGTGAGTTTGGTTGAGGAAATTGACTTGCTTTAGGACTAACTCCTACAAGTTACACAGTATCCTTTGCAGACTCCAAAGTGATCTAGAAGAAGGAATGTCAAGGAAATTTAAACATCAAGATGGGATGAGGTGAAACTCAGCAGGAGGACAATACTAGGGGGAAGCTACAACTGAATGGGCAGGTCTGTACTCATCCCAAAAAGTCTGTGGCAATAAAATTAAGTCATCCCCCACTACCTCATAAGCCAAAGCTACTAAACCTGCTCACTCTTCTGATCAGAACTGATTTAAGAGTTGGGTATGGCTGGGCCGGCAAATGGAAGGCCTTATGGGCAAGGGGCTGAGAAGGCAGAGACTGGAAACTAGAACAAACATAAAAGGAACAATTTCCAGGCCCACGCCCAATTCCAACTTGGGAAAATATCTACTTATAATTTCCCAACTGGAATTAAATTTCTACTGTCAAGATACCTGACCTACTTTAGTGTCCCCTTCTTTTGCACATGGCATAAAAGAAACGTTCAGTACAAGTGTGTTGATTGGTGTCAGGCATAAGATGAAGGAAGGATTGCCCTTCGTCTTGTGCCTGTCTCCCAGTGACCCTCTTGGAGAATCACTCTCTCCGTTTTGCCAGGAAGCACCTCCCCAGGATGCGACACCTACTCTAGAAAGCCTGCAGCTGTACCAACTAGGAGCTGGCTAGATATGTTCCAGCCGGCCAGATGAGCCTGACCACTGAGATACAGGGTGCGGCAAACCGAGGAATCAACAGTCCTGCATGAGAGAGACAATCTGGCTTCTTTTTTAGGCCCACGAAAGACTAAAATTCCTCTTCAGCAAAGTGGCACCAACCAGGAACCTAGAGATGAGAACCTCAGGTATGGGCTTTCCTGACTGGTTTTTTAACTTTATATGGCAGTGAAAGACCTGAGTTTTTTAGTTATTTGCATCTTCCCACATTCAAGTCTTTCCATCAAGGATGTCTCTGGCTGTCAGGGAAAATATCGGCAGCAGGAAGGGGAGATTGGCCACCTCTTATTTCCATCCAGTTGGCCACCTCTTATTTCCATCAACTTCAGAGGCTTTGCTTGTTGCCGAACTGTCTACCCTAGTCCTGTGAAGGGATTCTCTTTCTTCTGGTTTTGATGTAGTTATCGGGCAAGACAGATGTGATTTTTCTTAGCACTTCCCTTCCTCCAGCCAAAGCACAGGCTCTTTGGACATGTGGTCTCATTTCTAAAATCCTCTAACCTACAGGAGACTTATGCACTAGGGTTGATGGTGGGTCTGGTGGGGCTTCATCTGGAATAGCTGAGGAATCAGGGGATCCCTTCCTCATGGGATGCATGTTTAGAAAAAGACATAAGCTCCATGAGATGAGGGTCTTACACAGCCCTGTGTTCCCAGCACTGGTCATAATGCCTGGCCCATAATGGGTGGTCTGAGGGGCCAACCCTACTGATTACATCTTTCCCCAGACTTTTTCATGGGACACTAGACCCAAAAGGTGCTCAGCAAAAAACTGATTTTGTAATCAAGTTAGCTTGGTACATACTGCATACCGGAGCCCCTTTCGAGAGTCCCCATTCAAATTAACCTACTAAAGAGGCTTTTCAGTTTTTCTGTAAAGAAATACAGATTCGCCCTCTACTGCTTCCAATAGTCCTTTGAGTGGATATTCTAGACTTTCCTCTGAAATCATTAATTACATGAGCCTGATGAACTGTACTTTCCAAATCATCCTGAGTGAAAATAGGGATAACAAGCTCCCTTCTGCCTTGCTATGAGGAGAGGTTAGCACTCTCCTCTCTCAGGAGAGGAGTTGTCTACGGGCAGCTCTATGTCCTCTCAGCAATCGAAGAGGGCTGCCTGGTGGAAGTAGCAGTTGGACCGCTGTTCGTGAACGCTGGCTCCTTGTGACTGCCTGTGATGTGTCAGTGAGGCTACTATCCCCAGTTCTTAGATTAAATGCTAATCTGGGTGTTGCTGTAAGGGAATTTTGCAGGTGTGGTGAACATCTACAAGCGGCTGACTTTAGGAGATTACCCTTGATAATCTAGGGTGGAGGGGGTGCTTCCAATAAACTGAAGAAACATAAAAGCAATATTGAGGTTTTTCCTGAGGAAAAAGCAATCCCACCTGTGGGCAGCAGCCTTGCAGGGCCCTGCTGTTTCCGGTTCTCTGACTGGACCCTGACTGGTACACTGCCTGCTCGTTGTAGAGTTCCCTCATCAACGTCCCCGTCGGGCTGGCTGTGATTTGTGCTGACACACTTTTCAAGCAGAGGTGGCCACCACATCCTCCCCTCAGGCTGTGTACAGGGTCTGCCTCAAAGCCGTGGGGAAGTGCGTCAGAATCTGCAGCGACAAGAAGGCTGCAGAGGAGAGACAGGGGGGCCTCTGCCCTCCAGCCCGGGGGAGCGCTGCTCCCTGAGGCACGTTGTGTCTCTTCCGGTGCCGTTGCCCAGCGGTGGGCTGAGGGCAAACTGCTCAGCACTGAGGTATTTCCATGCCTAGGCACAACCAGGTGAATGAATTTCTGAAAAAGAATGATTGCCTTCAATTTAATTAAATCTTCATAGTTTAATAGTATCTCAGGGCATTTACTTTGCACTTAAGATGAAGATCACAGATTTGTATATATTATAGAAATAGACTGTGATTCCCGTTTTGATAAGGATTGTGAAAGCCCAGCCTAGTCACCAGCACTGACGTGAGGGACAGATGGAACGTGTTCATGCGCTGACGTGGATGGTCTTTGCCTGAGTATAAGGAGGACTTTACTTTTCATCATATACACTTAAAACCTCAAAATGTACATACTCAGTGATTCCAGGCCTGAGAATTTATCCTGGGGATGTGTGTAAAGTTATAACTTATGAGATTTCATCTCAATTGTGAAAAATCAGAAGCCATTTAGAGGTCCAACAGTAAGAGTTTAGTAGACTATGGTACATGACATACAATGGGATAAAATTAGAAGTTATCACTTACTGAATGGTCTGCCAGGCACTGTTCTATAAGCATTTTATAGGTATTAACTCAATCCTCACGACAAACCTACAAGGCGGATTCTATCCGCCTCCTTTTGCAGACGAGCAAACGAAGGCACAGGGCGGTAAAGTGCACGAGTTCACACAGAGGGTGGAACGAGGACTCCAGCCGGGGTAGCATGGCTCCAGGGCCCATACTCCATATCTATACCGGGCCTCACTTTCAAGAAAGATGATGTTCTTTCAAACATCCATAACTTTATAGACATATATACAAAACACAACAACAAAAATGGAAAGTGCTACACTTTAAAATCAGTGATCTTCCTTTTTGCTTTATTTTCATACGTATTTACTAAATTTTCTACAGTATCTGCTATTTTATAGTTGAAAACTAAAAACAATAAAAATTGATGTCATCATTTTGATTGGGAAGCAAACTCCTAACATCCCAGGTCAGAGACTAGAGGCAGCTCAACATACAACGAGGTTCGGGGCAGCCACTCGAGCCGATACATGCCAGAAGAATAGGAAGCAGGCAGCATGGGGAGGGCTCCTCCAGAGCCCAGTGTCCAGGCCTCTAGTGGCACACACCATCAACAATCAGTCAATCAACAAGGTCTCTGCTAGGAACAGAGCTAACCAGAGACCATCTCCTGGACCTTCCTTCCACTAGTTTCCAAACCTCAATTTTCTCAACCCAACCAACTTTTATGATTACCAACAGTGACAGTGAGTTTCAAGTACACAGTCTTTTGAAAAGTCAGGAAATAAAATAAGTTAATAAATGTGATGTAAAACAGAAATATAGATCAATGGAACAGGATAGAAAGCCCAGAGATAAACCCACGCACATATGGTCACCTTATTTTGATGAAGGAGGCAAGAGTATACAATGGAGAAAAGACAGTCTCTTCAATAAGTGGTGCTGGAAAAACTGGACAGCCACATGTAGAGGAATGAAATTAGAACACTCTCTAACACCATACACAAAAATAAACTCAAAATGGATTAAAGACCTAAATGTAAGGCCAGACACTATAAAACTCTTAGAGGAAAACATAGGCAGAACACTCTATGACATAAATCGCAGCAAGATCCTTTCTGACCCACCTCCTAGAGAAATGGAAATAAAAACACAAATAAACAAATGGGACCTAATGAAACTTAAAAGCTTTTGCACAGCAAAGGAAACCATAAACAAGACAAAAAGACAACCCTCAGAATGGGAGAAAATATTTGCAAACGAAGCAACTGACAAAGGATTAATCTCCAAAATATACAAGCAGCTCATGCAGTTCAATATCAAAAAAACAAACAACCCAATCCAAAAACGGGCAGAAGACCTAAGTAGACATTTCTCCAAAGAAGATATACAGATTGCCAACAAACACATGAAGGGATGCTGAACATCACTAATCGTTAGAGAAATGCAAATCAAAACTACAATGAGGTATCACCTCACACTGGTCAGAATGGCCATCATCAAAAAATCTACAAACAATAGATGCTGGAGAGGGTGTGGAGAAAAGGGAACCCTCTTGCACTGTTGGTGGGCATGTAAATTGATAGAGCTACTATGGAGAATAGTATGGAGGTTCCTTAAAAAACTAAAAATAGAACTACCATATGACCCAGCAATCCCACTACTGGGCATATACCCTGAGAAAACCATAATTCAAAAAGATTCATGTACCACGATGTTCACTGCAGCTCTATTTACAATAGCCAGGACATGGAAGCAACCTAAGTGTCCATGGACAGATGAATGGATAAAGAAGATGAGGCACACATATACAATGGGATATTACTCAGCCATAAAAAGAAACGAAATTGAGTTCTTTGTAGTGAGGTGGATGGACCTAGAGTCTGTCATACAGAGTGAAGTAAGTCAGCAAGGGAAAAACAAATACTGTATGCTAACACATATATATGGAATCTAAAAAAATGGTTCTGAAGAACCTAAGGGCAGGACATAAACACGCAGACATAGAGAATGGACTTGAGGACACGGGGAGGGGGAAGGGTAAGCTGGGACGAAGTAAGAGAGTGGCATGGCCTTATATATACTACCAAATGTGAAATAGATAGCTAGTGGGAAGCAGCCGCATAGCACAGGGAGATCAGCTCGCTGCTTTGTGACCACCTAGAGGGGTGGGATAGGGAGGGTGGGGGGGAGACGCAAGAGGGAGGGGATATGGGGATATATGTATACATATAGCTGATTCACTTTGTTATACGGCAGGAACTAACACACCATTGTAAAGCAATTATACTCCAATAAAGATGTTTAAAAAACTAAAATAAATGTGCTGTGTTAGAACTTCACAGAAGTCTCTGTGGGAGTGCTCTGGATCTCCTGCAAAGAGTGCACATAATGAATGACATCAGAAATAATCAGAAATGTCAAGGTTAGGACTGTATAGACTCTTGGAGATAAAATCCAAATATCTTCATTTAACAACGATCCCAAGGTTCAGAGAGGTTAAATACCTTGTACTCGGTTACCGAGACTGCCAGGGGCCAAACCAGAATTAACAACCAAATTTTTAGTGTCTGGTTCATACTCTCTCCATTTAGCCGTACTACCTCAGGGACTTCGGCTCAGCTGAAAGAAGGGGGAAAGGCACTGATACAAAGACAACAGATATTTTATGAAAACCATTTTCTATTTACTCTTACTACACTAGCAGCGTATACAAAAGAGAGGTATACGGAGTAAACCGTGAAGGTGCCGTCCACACACCACGACTCCCCCCAGCAACACGTGAGTACCGCAGTCAGTAATTTGGGGTGTAACCCTCCAAACCCCTTTCCATGAATGTCATACATGTACTTAGCGGTGTGCTGGAACCAGCCTGAACTGGTTCTTGAGAGCCAACTTCAATTGTCAGGGAAGCTGTGAGCTGGATGCTAAACACAGTCATTATTAAAAATTAATTTATATAGACTTACAATTAAATCACATTTTTAAAAAAGATAAGAAGTACTCAAAACCAAAAAAAAAAACCACTCCGCTTTTTTCTTTTTTTTTTTTTACTACGTTTTACAATTACCTATGTTTTGGGGTTTATTTATGTTTATTGTAACGTGTGGCGGAAAAACTAACAGTGTGTTACTGCACATCTCTTTCCAGCTTCACGTTCTGTGACATCACACTGTAGAATCCACCAGAGTGGGAGTGTTTACGCCAAGGAAATTGACAAACACTACAAATCAGGGCCTGCCCTCCCCTCCTCCAAACAGCCAGTTTGTAAGCATTTGCTATCATACCATGACAGACACATTTTTTTCAAGTATTTTTTCTCTTCGTAAATAGACTACTGAAGAAATTTTAAAGTCTGTTAAGTGTATTTCTTTTCCCTGTTGGAAATAGAGCAGAAGCGCTCAGTGAAACATGTGAAATATCTTTGCCGTCAACCAGTTTTTTAAACTATTATTCACCTTCTTTCCCTCAATGAGCTCCCCCTTGATGTTCTAGCCTATTTGAACTAAATACCAGTTCCTTTTAACTTCCCTCTTCAATGTATTCTATCTCCCCTCCTCTGTTCACCCCCAGACCTTTCAAGCCTTGAAGAGAGAAAAAGCATTTTTAAAGGTAAAGGTGAAGTTTTCCTAAGGTAATTACTTAATAGGCAACAAAACAAGAATGGCTGGATTTGCTTTGCCATGGTCAGCACTAGATCCTGCTAGCTGCTACTTTGACACTCCTAGGCTCCTGAGTGGCAGAGGGAAAGCAATACACTTAGCCCCTTTTGTTTACACACCAAAAGGTTAGGTTTCCTTAAATTCCTAAGGAATTTCAGAAGATTAACTTTTAGATAGGAAACTTCATAGGCTAAGCAGGCTGAGAAAAGAAAAAAAGAAAAAAATCATGTCACCCTCAAGCAGTTCCATCAAGGGATGAAATTTTAAATCACATCATGTCTCACACCCATCTCAGTGCAAAATAAATCACTTGAACAGAGTGCAAGCCAATTTTTACTTTAAAAATGTTGTGTCCTAAGGCTGTCTTCTTGAACTTCAAAAGCACACTTTGTAATTACTCTACCTATCAAAGGAAACTCCACACTTCACCTCCAATCTTCTTCAGCTTGTGTTATCACTTTTAATTGTTAATAAACCACATTAATTTTAAACTGATTATTCTGTTTGGGAATTCAGTGTTTTCAGACAGAATACACTGAATTATATATAACTGAACTTATTTATGTACAAGCTAAAGGTAAGTGGGGCTTTTTCTCACTCCCTGTCATTGGTTTTATTTTTTAAATTTCTGGCATTTTGGAGACTCACAGTAATTCTTGTCCCTCGTTGTTTTTGTTTTTGTTTTTTTATTAATTTATTTATTTTTGGCTGTGTTGGGTCTTCATTTCTGTGCGCGGGCTTTCTCTAGTTGCGGCGAGCGGGGGCCACTCTTCATCGCAGTGCGCGGGCCTCTCACTGTCGCGGCCTCCCTTGTGGCGGAGCACAGGCTCCAGTCACGCAGGCTCCGTAGTTGTGGCTCACGGGCCTAGCCGCTCCGCGGCATGTGGGATCTTCCGGGACCAGGGCTCGAACCCGTGTCCCCTGCATTGACAGGCAGATTCTCAGCCACTGCGCCACCAGGGAAGCCCCTTGTCCCTCGTTTTTTAAAGGAATAGTTTTCTGGTAATGAGAAGGATTTTAAAATCCCAGGGATTTTATCAGGGTTTGTGCCCAAACAGATATCATTTGATTGTGGCTTGTGAGTCAGCTTGTGACTTTTTTTCAAGGAAAGTGAAGGGCCAAAAAATAATTCACCAAATTCAGAGCACACTATCAACCTGTATAATTCCTTCAGATTTATTTACACCCTTCATTCTCTTAACAAGTTTTTCCCCACCTGGAATTAACAAGGTGAGTGCTTGTTCTTAACCTCCCCGCCACTGTAGGCACTGGGCATGTCTATTTGACCAAACCATTTGTTCACAAACCATATTTTTCCAGCCTGGCCAATTTTCTCCCCTGGTTACTAACAAAATGTTCTTGAGATGGAAACAGGCCATGTTTGTTTCCACTCTGGCACCAAGCTCAGAATTCAGGAGTTGAAGGTCGTTCCCTGCCTGACTAAAAAGCTCTCAGACAACCTTCCCTCCGCCCTACCCATGCCCACAATGCTGAGCCCTCCACCTGAAGGCAGCTCCCTCTCCTTTACCAAGCATGACCAATTCTCCAGTGCCCTTCCCAGTCTCCCGGATGAAACCGGCAAGCCTTCCTCTGGTTCCCACACTGGAGCACTGACTATCCCCCCACCCCCAACAACATCGTCATCACCGTCGTCTTTGTCGAGAGCTTTCTGTGGTGCCAGGCGCTATTCTGCATGTTATACGTGTGTTAAGTAATCCTCACCACAACCCTATTAGTAAGTGCCATTCTTATTCCCACTTTATAGATAAGAGCACTGAGGCTTGAGAGATGGGTGCCCGGGGTCGCCAGGCTGGCAGATGACAGGGCAGGCCAGCTCCAGGGTCTGCACACTCAACATCCTACCATACCTCTCTACTCCATCGAGCAACTGGGTTTCCTACGTAGTGGTTTCTCCACTGGCCCATGCACCCTCTGACGGCAGGGTCCGCTTCTTATCCATCCCTGCAGCACCCAGAGTGCCCGCCACAGTGCCTGGTGAGTGCTAGGGGCTCATTAACTATTTATGGAATGAATGGATTTTTCCTACCATTTCTAGGTATGTGAATTGGGAGATGTCTCCACAAGAAAGCCTGTGGTGGCATCAGGAAAACAGCCCACCAAGCTGGTGACCCTAGACTGTACCTGATCTGAAGCCCAGATCTGTCCGTTCCTGGGCTACATAAGGGGAGCAACATAACTGACTCTGTCCATCAGGTAAACACTGATCAAGTATCACCTCCCCTAGAAAGCTGCAGAAAGAAAGGGACCCCAGACGGTACCTGACATAAGTCAGTGATTGAGGCTGGAATAAACTAGCAGGCCTGGTCCTGGAAGGTTGGCGTTAGCATATCTTTCTGATTCTTTTATCACTCCACTAGCAAAATTACAATTTAAATTTATTCAGTTACTTATACATGCCCTATCTTGTCCCCAGAATAGTTCTTATATTCAGCAGATTTATAAACTGGAAATGAAAACAAATAAGAAAACAAAACCAGGGACAATAAGTGGAACTTAGGGTGAGGCTAATACAAAACAAAAACAGTACATAACAGAGTTGTTACGCATTTGCCACGGCTGCCACAAAAGGACGAAACGTATGTAGTCCTTTATGATGTATATTCACAAAGATGCTCGTGCTGCATCTTCAAAGAGGGCATTGCCTAGAGCCAACGTTATCATGTGCAGGCTCCAGGTGAGGGACTTGAGGCTCAGAGAGACCAAGGAAGGAACTTAACTGAATTCACACAGATAGTAAGCGTGAGTGGGACCAAAGCTTAAATGAACCCTTTGAGGTCAGGAACTGACTCCAAAGCCTGCTGCCTGAGAGGCCTCACAAATCAGCCACACCTGAACCACCTTCTCCAAATGGGGGAAAATAATCAACCACAGTTCAGGTAAAATATTTATTTGTCCCTTTCACCTACGATTATTACAGTCTAATAAGAATAACTGCAGCTGTGGCAAATCTGAGTTTGATTCTAGAACTAGTGTTTTGTGAGTCTAATGGTACATCTATGCATACCCCTGCTGACCTGAGTCACACTCTCTCCCTCCTAACAGTTCAGGCCCAGGTTTTCCTGAACCTGCTTTCTGGGTTAAGATCAGAAACTTCACCTCCACCCCTTTACTCTAAGTTCCTTGGGTTAGTGAACTCTCGGGGAGGATTGCTGGGGGAGGGCGGTGGTCCCTGGGCAAAGTGGGTCTTCTCTCTGCACAGGACATGAGGGAACACGTGCACCAGCATCCCAGCATCTTAGCATAATCCTGACACCCTCCCCCCACCTCTAGTTACATAGGAACCAAAATATGAATCAGAAGGGCTCTGACATAGGTGCCTGAAAAAAAAAATGCAGAAAGCAAGCAAAAGAGATTTCTGATAACGGAGAAAAAGAACTACAAGGCAGCTAATTTCTGGGAAAGTTGCTTCCAAAGAGGGACCTGTATCTTACTAGCCTCAGTGGACTCTCCTCCCTCTCTGCCCCTTCAGGCTTGACTCTCCTTCCATCACTCCCACTCCCTGCCCGCCCCATGCCACCACCTTTCCCAGGACAGTTTCCCACCTGAGCAGCCCTAAGGAAGGTGCTTCAGACACTGCCTTTCCAAAAGTGTGTTTCTGAGCGTCTCTGCTGTCGCCAGCATCTACAGGTTTCACTGCAGGGTACACCGGTCGACAGGGCGAAGAAACATAATACTACCCACTTAGACGTGGGATTAGTGGCAGCCAGACACACTGAGGAACAAAAATTCCTTGGTCTCCTGCTGACTTACTGAGTGAAGGAGAGGTCCAGCTGATGTGCTAGCAATCTTCCCCAAACAATAAAACAATCTAATGCTTTCTATTCAGAGACAGAATCACCACTAAGGGGACCTAGCCAAAGACACAAACACCCTTGATGTGCTAGCAATCTTCCCCAAACAATAAAACAATCTAATGCTTTCTATTCAGAGCCAGAATCACCACTAATGGGATCTAGCCAACCACACAAACACCCTTGCTGTCCCCACTTTTCCTGACTTTCCTTACATGGCCCCTTTCTGGCTGTGATCCTGTACCACCAGGTACAAATGTAGATACTTCTCTTCAGAAAACTGGGAGGTTGGGGGCAATCCTGACATCGTCTTGAGACTATCTGGAGTCCAGCTATTTTGTCTCTTTATAAAACTATCTATAACCAATAGACTGTGGATTTAAAAAAAAATACTCGTGGGGGAACATGAAATAAAATCCAAAGATACCTCAGAAAAAGAAAAGAGACTTTAGGAAATAGTTTAGTCATCTTCCTAGTCAAGTACCCTGACAAGATGACCACAAAATAGCAGACAACTCATTTACTGGAACAAACTTTGGAGATAATGTACTACACCTTCATTTTACAGATGAAGAAACTGAGGCGCAAGTTGAAGTTAAATGACTATCTCAAGGTTGTAGTACAAGTTAGTGTTTGGACAAGAAACTAAATGAGGAAGACGGGTGGCAAGACAAAAGAAGCAGTGAAAGAGAGCAGCTTCAAGAATCCAAGACTGCTGGGATCAGCCCGGCTCCGGCAGAAATTAGAAGCATTTGCACCCTGTTGCACCCCGCTGGTCCCATACATTCCCTCGATCCCACCGACTTTCCTACTGCTTCCACCCCTCCCACCCAGCCTGGACCGGGTGCTATTTCATATGTACATCTGGGGATGCTGTCACAGATGATAAGATGCAGATTGGATGACAGAAGTCATTTGAGCCCCGTCCTGCATTCAGTGGGTCCATTTTCCACTCCAGGAATGGGCATAGGAAAGAGTACAGCAAAGGGAGCAGTAGTTGCTTTACTTACCCTTATTTATATATGTCTGCCTGCCTACCAAGAAAAAAAAGCTTGTTGCAAAAAGATATGAAGACAGCTCATATATTTTTAGCATCTTTATTGGAGTATAATTGCTTTACAATGTTGTGTTAGTTTCTGCTGCATAACGAAGTGAATCAGCCATACGCATACATATATCCCCATATCTCTTCCCTCTTGCGTCTCCCTCCCTCCCACCCTCCCTATGCCACCCCTCTAGGCAGTCACAAAGCACGGAGCTGATCTCCCTGTGTTACGAGGCTGCTTCCCACTATAAGCTAGCTTCATTTTTAAGGCTTAAGCAACAGAAGTATATGAACGCCAGTGTTTTAAAAAAAAAAGTGCCACAGTGAAAAATGAGATCGGGATGTCGTCGTCCTACTGCAAATGGATAGTGACAACACCCTCTTCACCTTGCTTACAAAAACATGTTGCAGAGGAATTGGAAAGAAGACTACAACAAATGTTACTGAGTTTCAGGGTTTTAAAAAATCAATGTTATCACTTAAGAGCCAGCTTCCTTTTTTCTATAGTCTGGCACATAGAGCTTGAAGTAACAGTTAGCTCTTGGTAACAGTACTCTAAGGAAGCCACATCTGCTTCTAAGGATTCTCTTGGAGGCCTTAAGGGATTCCTGAAGACTGGATTCTAATTTTATTCACTATTGACTTACTTACAGACTTTATTTTCTAAATTCCTTTGTGATGTTTAATAATCATAGTTAAGTTTTACCATAGAAATAAAACTGATCACCACTGCCAGATGAAGTTTAACTGTTAAACTTCGAATCTTTGCAAAGAGGGGGAGTGTTCAGAGCCTGGATATGCAAACCAGCATCTAATACTGTATGTTGAGTAATGGAACACATCTGGGAGAAGAAACTCACTGCCGCTTAAAATACCTACTCTATTTTCCAGCACATCTGTGGAGCAATTAAAGAACCTAGTTCACGGTTAAAATTCAGGTCAGCACACAGTAACAATGGGGCTCTTTGATGTGAGGTCAGCTTTGGTCATTCTCATATACTCATTAAACAGGTTAATCAACTTAGTGCAGGACATAGGACAGGAGTAACCCAAAATTTATTTAATTACCATTACCCTGAAAGCACCTGCAGAAAGATCTGTTTCATTTGTTGGATGTAGCAACTGCTGTTTCATTGTCAGTGCATTCTGGAGCTAAAGGCGCCATTTCTGGAATTGTGTGCTTTTTTCAAGCTAATGAAATGTAGATATCACACATATAATTAATATATTACAAAAATAGGGGGTCTGGTGTGTGCCTTCCTTTTTTACTCCTTACACGTTTCTCTTTCTTGGTTAAAGTAACAAAGCATGGGTTGAATTTATGGATATGTGAATATGTATCATGCTTTTTACATTTGTTTGTCTTCCCTTGAGTTAAGAAGGTGTTAATGTGACACATTCAGTTGAGTAAACTTCATTCATATTCTCCTAATATATTTCATGAATTACCCACAAGGAAGGACAGTAAATATAAACAACTAGTGTCTACTGTGAATGCTTTAGTAGAAAGACCTGGAAAGACCTGGACTTTAGGTCAAATAGACTTGGATTCAAATGCAGTTCCCTGATCTACAGATGCTTATTTGTGAAATGAAGATAATAAGACCTACTGTGCAGGATTGGTGTGAGGATGTAATAAAACAGAGCATACAAAGTGCTTACTGAAGTGTTTGGAAGACAGTAAAACTTAATGGCAACTTTCTTTTTTTTTTTTTCTTTTGGCAGTACGCGGGCCTCTCACTGTTGTGGCCTCTCCCGTTGCGGAGCACAGGCTCCGGACGCGCAGGCTCAGTGGCCATGTCTCACGGGCCCAGCCGCTCCGCGGCATGTGGGATCTTCCCAGACCAGGGCACGAACCTGTATCCCCTGCATCGGCAGGCAGACTCTCAACCACTGCGTCACCAGGGAAGCCCAATGGCAACTATTTTTATCATTAAGAAAAAGCTTTTATAAGTCACTGAGGAATGTATAACATCACTAATTAGGGTACAATTTTGTTTTCCTCCCTAAAATCTGTATTCAGTGCTTCTCAATACAAAACCACTATTGTTGTTGTTTTAATGATGAAACTGAAGATACACTATATATTAAAGTAAATAATGAAAATCCTTCACCAGGCTTCTAGCTAATGGGGTCTAAACAACCTCAAGAGGAAGGCATCATGAGGGGATGTCACAGGCATCCAAACACTTCCTGTGTCATGCCCAGATAAGATACAAGGAGTCCCATCTTTTAGGAGCAAGAGGTGACGTGGGTACACTCGAGGTTAAAAATCACAAGTAGCCCAAATAATCGTCAAATATCCCTTAGGAAAGTACACTTGATTCTTGTTATTTGCGGTAGTTATGTTCTGTAAAATCACTACAAACACTGAATTAACAAATGCCGAACCATTGCTACTAAGAGAAATATAGGGTTAGATTATTGTGAGCCTCCGATCGTATTTTTGTCAACCGATCAACACAGAACCTTGTTTTCTGTGTGTTTCTTATTTAATATATATCGTTGAACTCACAGCCAATAGCACTTCAACTCATGCCTGAACAAGGCTTATCTAATGCACATATTTTCTCCATAAGGCACACTATAGCCTTCTTGCACATAATAATACCAGCCAGCACTTCAGCACTGTGCTTGGGGGCCATTTTAAACATCAACATCACCAACACAAAGCACAAAAATGCAAAAAACATGGCAGTAACTTGAGCACAAAAGAAGACCCTTGTCCTCAGTATGAGAGCAGAAATAAGAATGCAGAGTGTCAGTTGTTCCATCTCAGCTGAGAAACTCGTGTCCTGGGCAATTCAAAGGTTCGCCACTCTGCCCATGTCTGTGAAAGGGTATGGAAGCACCACAAATATTGATTTTTGTGGGTACAAATAAATTTTAACCTATAGGTGAATTCACAGGTATAGAATCCATGAATAATGAGGATCAACTATGTCAGCTTGAAAATGGACATACCTTCTCTCAATACGCCCAACATAGCAAGTTGTCGACTTGAATTCAGGAGCCACATTGCATGAAAAGCACTCGAACAAAATTTGAAACACTGGAACAAAAACTCTGGAGAGTGTCAGAGTGAGGAGGCTGAAGTGTGGCACTGAAGGAGTGAGCAGGCCAGTGGAGCGGAACACACAGCCCACACAAAAGTGTGTTTGTACGGATAATCATCTGAAGCAATACTTGAAATTATTCTTCAAAATAAGATACAGATCAAAGAGCTAAATATTTTATAAACTAGAAAATACAGATAAAATATAAGTTGATATTTATCAGATCTGTTTAATAAGGGCATTTTCATTTTTCAATAGTGGTAGAAATTACAAAAGAAAATATTTACAGTGTAAAACTTTAAATCTTCTGTTTAAGACAAATGACTAAAAGTTAAAGTTAACAAAAGAAGAAATACATTTTGGCAGACTCTGATGGTTGCCTACCCAATATCCATTCTCTCCTTTTCACTTACTAACAGAACTCCAGTTCTATTGAAGTAGCAACATATGCAACTGAAAATCCTGATTTAGACATCTTTGCAGAGAGGGGTGGCTATGCGACAAGCTTGGACAGGGGGGATGTGTTGCAGATGTGTTGCCAACCAGGGCATCCAGAGAGGCTTCACAAGAGAGACAAATTGCAGCTAGCGCTTGGTGCTCTGCCCAGACCCCTCAGAAACCCTTTATCTGCTCCGGGAGCCCTGCGCTCGTCTCTGTGCTGACCCTAACATCTGGCACCTGTTACTTTCTTCAGACAGCTACCTCTGGGCTGCAAGAGCCTCTTCGCCTAGATGTCAGAAGGCCTGGGTGTTCACGTCCCCATCCCTTTCCCGTTGACTGGGGCAGGAGTCTGCTACTTTCTTGGAGATGGAGACGACACAAACTTGTATAATTCATGCTGTGCTCCCCTTGAGTTCAGGCTGAAGCCCTCCCTTGCTTGGCTCTATACTCTTCTCTTACTCCATCCATTTACTGATATCTCCTAGAACTACTTCCTTAGTAAATCACTGACACGTGAACAGGCCAGGGTCTGCTTCTGGTGAATCTGGCCTAAGACACATTCCCTTCTAGCTTTTGCTCCTTTGCCCTTCACACTGCCGCCTTTTTCCTTCCTGGAGCATAGAAGAAATGCCTGGAGGTTCAGCAGCCATCTGGCAACCATGAGGCAATAAGTACAGTGTCAAAGGTCCATACACCAAGGATGATATAGCAGGAAGATGGAAAGAGCCTGAATGTCTGATGGTATGACTAGTTGTCCTACCAGTCCTGGACTGATACCCTTAGACTTATTTTTGCAGAAGACAATGAAACACCTCACTTGTTTCTATGCTTGGTGTGGCATGTAACAATGGGCCCCCCAGAGATGTCTACATCCTAATCCTTTGAACCTGTGGCTATGTTACGTTACATGGCAAAGAGGAATTCAGGGTACAGATGGAACTGAGTTTGCTATTCTGCTAACCTTAAAACAGAGAGAGTATTCTGGATTACCCAGGTGGGCCCAATGTCATCACAAGTGTCTTTAAAAGTGGAAGAGGGAAGCAGAGGAGAGATCAGAGACAGAGAAGACGATGTGATGATGGAAGCAGAGACGGGAGTTATGCTCGTGAGAAGGACTCAATCTGCCATCGCTGGCTTTGAAGACGGAGGAAGGGGTCGTCAGCCAAGGAAAGCAGGCAGGCTCTAGAAACTGGACAAGGCAAGGAACAAATCCTCTCCCCTAAAGCCTCCAGAAGGGACACAGCCCAGCCAACACCTTGATTTTAGCCCAATGAGGCCCATTTTGGACCTCTGACCTCCAGAACTATAAGAGAACACACTTGTGTTGTTCAAGCCACTAAGTTTGTGGTAATTTAGTATAGCAACAACGGAAAACTAATACACCTATGTATACTTGAAATTTGCTAACAGAGTAGATCCTAAGCAGTCTCATCAAAAAGAAGGTAACTATGTGAGATGATGGATGTGTGAAGTTGATTGTGGTAATGATTTCACAATGTACCACGTATCAAATCATCATGTCACACACTTTAGATACATACAATTCTATTTGTCAGTTATACCTCAATAAAGCTGGGGGCAGAAAACAAATACACCTGCTTTTCTGTTACTTGCAGGCTAATTCAGTCTTAAATGATATTTTTTAACTGAAAATGGTTTATATATATATATATTTTTTTAATTTATTTATTTTTGGCTACATTGGGTCTTCATTGCTGCGCTCAGTCTTTCTCTAGTTGTGGTGAGCGGGGGATGCTCTTCGTTGTGGTTCACAGGCTTCTCATTGAGGTGGCTCGTCTTGTTGCAGAGCACGGGCTCTAGGCGCGCGGGCTTCAGCAGTTGTGGCACGAGGGCTCAGTAGTTGTGGCTCGTGGGCTCTATAGCGCGCAGGCTCAGTAGTTGTGGCGCACGGGCTTAGTTGCTCCGCGGCATGTGGGATCTTCCGGGACCAGGGCTCAAACCTGTGTCCCCTGCATTGGCAGGCGGATTCTTAACCACTGCACCACCAGGGAAGCCCAATGGTTTACATTTTTGATAAAGAAAAATCTTATATAAATCACTGGAAAACACTAAATCTAATAAATTTATGGACGAGAAATACATGTAAGACGAGACTCACAGATGAGGAAGGTAAGGTGCTAAGAAATAACATGGAAATAGGTTTCCATAAAAATACATGAAACATTTTTAAATATCAAGAGAAAGTCACTATGTTATAATATTACATGAAGAAGCAAGACAGAATTTATGTTGTATGTTTCCAGCTATGTTTTTAAAATAAGCCTTGAAAAAAAGATTGAAAGCAAAGAATAAAAGGAAAGATTTTTAAATGGTGAGAGTTGGGGGTTTTTTTCCTTCTTTCTATTACCTTTTTGTATAAGTCATATTCAAATGGCTAGTTCTCTCCCTTTATTTAGGTCTCTTTGCTAGGAAAAGGAAAATAAACTTTGCTTTAAAAATAATTACAAGGCAGTATACTGTTTCTGATAATACATGGAAGGAAGTGTAAAGCCCAAGTGCTGGCACAAAGGAGTGGAGGAGGCTTTGCCTGGAACACTGGGAAAGAGGGGCAGTTAACTGAGTGGAGTCTTACCCAGGATCACAGGGGGGAAGGGGCACTCCAGGTAGAGGAAGGGCCATGCACAAGTACAGGGTGTTATGGAAACTGCAAACAGCTGTGATGGCTGTAATGCTGCATGGGAAGGATAGAGCAGTGCAAGATTAGGTAGAAGTAGCCACACCTGTGTGGGGTTTCCATCATAAACAGTGGTGTTTGACCTTTACTTTATGTGGAAGTAATTTTTGGCAGGAAAGAACCATGATCGTATTTGTATTTTATAAAGATTTTTCTGCTACCGTATAAGAATGGACAGGGGACCAGAGGCAGTGGGATAAGTTAGTGCTATTGCAACTGTCCAGGCAAGAGCTCTGAGCTGAAGCACAAACAAGGGAGACAGAGTAAGTTCAACAGGTACTTGGAGAGTCACAGAGGAATCAGAGGAAATAGTGAGGTTGACTCTCAGTGTTTACTGAGCATTTTTCTACCAATTATTTCCTAGTCTATAAAATGAGAGCCAGCTCGCATACAGAAAGCCACACAAACAAATGCACGTCATGTGCAGCTCCGTGAAATATCACAAAGGGAACACACTCATGTGATCACCATGCCACCAATCACTTCTTGGATTAGTGGGGCCTCAAAGGAAGTGATAGCCACTTGCTCAGGCCCAAAACCTAGAAGTCATCTTTTATTCCTTTCTACCCCTCATATCATACATCTAAGCCATCAGCAAGTCCTGTCAGCTCTCCCTTCAAAATGTATTCAGAACTCAACCTTCCTCGCCATCTCCACTGGTCCTACACTGTCGTTCCCATAGCCTGTCCTCCCTCACTCCACTCTTGTTCCCCAAGTCTCTTCTCCATGTAGCTACTGGCATAGTCCTTTTAACATGAGGATTGTATCATGTTACTCTCTACGGTGGATCGATCTCACTGACCCTAGTTCTTTACTCCTCCCTACATTGGGGGGCCTCTGCCACGTAACTTTGCAGTGACCTGCCCCACCCCTTTGATTCTGGGCTCAGCTGTGTGTTTCACATAGTAGATACCATGCAAGCAGAGACTTGAACTGGCTTTCAGCACTTAACCTTTTTTTGTTTTTGCAAAATTGTCCATGAATGGGGAACAATTCAATTCATGGTATTGCCACGTCCTGATCTAATCCGCCTTTCCGGATTGCCTTGCGCAGTCTTGCTCTATACAACTGCAATGATCCCAGACTCTCCTAAACCACTCTCTGGCTCTCGGGGTCCTGGCCAGGATCCCACCTTTCCCCTGGACCCTTCCCTACACACCTTGGCCCATGTTGGTCTCTCCCACTCTGCACAGTGCCTTTTAGCAATCACTTCCCAAACTCCACATCTGGCATCAGGTTAAAGGGAATATCTAGTCTCTCTCACCATGCACCTGTCTCCCTTCGCATTTCATTCTAGACTTTATTCAGCTGCTCATTCTTTGCCTTGTCCTGGGAACTGACCACTTAGTATCTTTTTGGCTAACTTTGAATCCCTGAGAGCAGGGTCTCCAACCTCTGGGCCGCAGACCAGTACCGGTCTGAGGCCTGTTAGGAATCGGGATGCACAGCAGGTCTGCCGCTCCCCCCTCCCCGTCTGTGGAAAAACTCTCTTCCACGAAACTGGTCCCTGGCGCCAAAAAGGTTGGGGACAGCTGCAGAGCCATAGTTCAGATCAAAACAATCTTCTGATTTTTTCTATGTCATTTATTTGGAAACAGGACCAACTTACCCATGAGGCACAATGGCACAGTACCTAGAAGCCACAAACATTTATGTTTTAATGTTAATTTCTTTTAAAACAAAAACAAAAAAGAAAATAATAATAAAGATATAATAATGAATCCAGCCTGGATTATATTCCTCTTTGTACCCTACATTTGTAGAATATATTTTTTAATATTTCTTTAATGGAGGAAGGGGAAAAGTTTATAAGACAAACAAAAGTCTTCTAATATGATCCTGGTTGCTTTTAAGTATATTGTCAAAAGCAATAAGTGCTTTTGACACTTATGCAATGGGTGCATAAGTGTTTCAACTTAACTATAAACTCCTTAAAAATGAGTATGGCCTGGACTTCCCTGATGGTCCAGTGGTCAAGACTGCACGCTTCCACTGCAGGGGGAACGGGTTTGATCCCTGGCTGGGGAAACAAGGTCTTGCATGCTATGTGGTGTGCCCAAAAAAAAGTTTTAAAAAAATGAGTATGGCCTTTTTTTACCGCTTCATTTTCCCTACAGAAACTGTCTTCTTATCAGACACTTGGTTTAATTGCCTGACCACGTGCAACTTGCTGCCCACAACATAGGAAGGTCAATGGCTGCATTTTCCTTTCTCTATTCTAGCGTCAAAGCTGCAGATGGTAGACTGAGTGAGCCCCACACAGTTGCTTAATCTACATAAAGACAGTGAGGATCACCCACTGTTGGTGGGAAGTTGACAATCAGGTAGCATTCTCACACGTTATTAGAGGCAAATGAGCGGAGGCCGTAGGTTCTGCTCATTCATCCATTCATTCATTCATATAATGGAATCCTGGCTCCTCTCCTCTCACTAGTTATGTGGCATAGGCAAGTAATTTAAGCTCTTTGCCTAGCTTCCCGAACTAGAAACTGGGGAAGAAATAAGGCACTCGCTTCAGAGGGCCGTGATGAATAATAAACGAGATAATCCACTTCAAGGCCTAGAATAGTGACTGGTGAACACGCTTGAAATGTTAGCTGTCAATTAATTAGACAAAAAACTGAGTGCCAATATGTTTATTGATTGAATGAACCAACAGTGATCAAACATCCAAAGGCCGTGTCTCTGGGCACTCTTCCTCCCCAGCTCTCCTCAGTTTGTGCACACGGGCTGCTGGAACCCTACATCAATCTGACCCAGCTACGTAAACCAAGCACATTCATATTCCCTGGCCTTCAGTGGAACGCAGGCCCTTTGAAGGTTTCTTACCCTGCCAAGCGTCTGCTGACTGAGGAGAGGACTTGTCGGTATCCCCAAGGGTTGGGAGATTACTGCAGCAGCCATCTAACTGGTCTTCCCTGCCCCAGTTTTGCCCCAATTCAGGACGCTCTCCATAGAGCAGGGGACAGATCTTTCTGAAAGTGTACATCAGATCACATGACTTCCCCGATTATCCTTTTAAAGGCTTCTCTTTGAGTTTAAGTGACAAATCCTCAGTAACTTACCAAGCTCTCCATCTTCTCCCCCAGCCTGCCTCTCCAGTGTCTCCCTTCCCACCCCAGCCCTCCAATCCACACTCCAGGCTTGACCTTAGTTTGTCAGTTCTTCAAGCAGCACGTTCTGTTTATCCCACAGACCTCCTGCCTGGCTCTACCTTGGAGTTCCCTCTGCCTCGAGCAATCTTCTCTTTTCTCTTCCCTTGACTAGTTCTTACTCCACCTGGGCAATGACTCTGACCCCCCCTAGACCAGATTAGATTCCCCCTGCGTTGCTCTCCCACAGCATCCAGTTTTTCCCCAACCATCGCTGCAGCCTGCTGTAATTATATGTTTAATGTCTGGCTTTCCCAGCGGGTTGTAAGCTTTGTGGGGTCACCACCAGGCCCGACTTGGTCTTGGCTGTATCCTCAAAACCTAACACAGTGAGCGCCTGTCTCATAGTACCTCTCAACACATTGACTGAAAGGAAGAATTACTAAATTAAAGAATAAAGTCCCAAGGGGGAAAACCAAAAATGAATCTCCATGCCAAGCCTGAGTCTGCATTCACTAAAACAACACAGGGCTGGGGCCAGAGAATAAGAGAGGTACACAGGTAGCCCCTCTGTGCCTCAGTTTCCTCATCTGTAACCAAGGATACTAAGAAGCCTATTTAGAGGGTTGTTGTGAGGATTAAACGAGTTAATAGAAATAAAGCACTTAGAACAGGCTGGGACACATGCTGGCACCGTACATGATTGTTATTTTTATTGTTCACATGGGGCATTTTTCCTAGGTAGTGTGACTCATTCCACACAGCAAAAGTGGAGGCAGCTTACTGAAGCAAGCACGTGCAGGAAGTGGTGTCTGCAGACTGGAGACGTCCGGCACCCGTCCTAGAGGGGTGCAGAGCAGGGATGGCTGAGGCTGCTCCTCCCTGAAGCACCCTGTTATCTACAACAGGGTGCGGAGAAGAAAGTTACGAGCCTGCTCTGAGGAAATGCACGTTAACTCTGCTGCGTTTTCAGCCCATCTGGAGAGCTGGGCCCAATGCGTATTCCATCTTTATCCTTCCCAGGCCCCAAGAATAACACATCAAAGAGCATGTTTGCATCCCTACAACAGATAACAGCACCGCCATAAGCTTCAGGGTCCACACACGCTACAGAGAGAGTGAATTAATAATTTCACATATTTATAAAATATAAATTAACCCAAGAAATATATAAGTCCAAGTGAAATTCCTGCTTTTTAAAACTGAGCAGAGAAAGACACTTTGATAAGTAAAAGGTTAGTAAATTTTCATTATGTGGCATCACCAAATTGGCATTCATCACGTGGAAAAATCACTCCCCTCTGATATATAGATGTTGACACACAGCAGCACCAGGCTATGGGGGTGGGGGTATGGAATCCAGACGATAGATTTTTTAATTACATTTTGTTATTTGGTGCCTTTTTTTAAACAATAAAACAGCAAGTAATATGATCAGTAAGAATCCTAGAGGCTCTGGTGCATTTATATAAGCACAGCAAATTACTCATAAAAACCATGGGGCATTTACCTTCGTCTTTGTGTATAATATACCATGTCTGTGCGGAACCCAGTTTGCTTTGATGGTAAACAGCTATTCTCTCTGAAAGCTTGCTTTCTCTTGCTCTGCTCTGTGTTGAGAGGTTCCCTTAATAGCCAAACTGGTTCTCCCAGAAAAAGGAAAAAGAAAGCAGTGAGAGAAATGTAGGTATTAGACTTCTTTCTTTTCCATAATACTGTAATGATAATTTACATTCATATTCAAAGAGGTAAAGATCCATGCACCAGCTTTGTAGAGAAGCAGTCAAAATGTAAAGCAGTATCTTACACTAAATGTACCGCAGCAAAGAAAAATTTGTGAGTCTATTACCCAAAGACATAGTATACTAAAAATTAACCTGTTTCATTCTCAGGTCCCTGACCCCAAAACAGAACAGTATGTGTATGTGCAAGAATGCTGCAGGTATTTATTTACATGGATTATTTATTACCTGGGTTGGGAATTATTGCGCTGCTAAATAGGCTTGAGGGAGGCTGTGTTTATCTATGAAATATTTCCAAACATATGAAGGACATATTAAGAGCAACTAAGTTATGTAGTTGCTCTTTTAAGAGAAGAGAGCAACTAAATGACTTAAGGTTCTATTTTCCTCCTAAAGAATTTTCCATTGAAAACCTGAAATAATATCAATAATAATAATTCTACATATATATATTTATATCAGGATTTTATAACTACAATAGAAAAAATAAGATTAAAAAAAAGAAGAAGGAATCATTAACATCACCTCCAGGTAAAGAAATATGTGAGCTGAGATGGAAGGCCTTCACGTGTAAAGCCAAGAATACTTCTTTCCATATTGAAAAATATGTCAAGTTTTGCAGAGATAATGGCATTGACTGAAAAATGTTAATTACAATAAATCTCTCAGAAACACCCTGAGCTAGAATCTCTCCCTCTAGCTCAGGATGGTCTGTAGAGCAGACCAAGGAGCTTGCCCCTGTTGTCTGGTCCTTTCGGAATGATCCCAGGTGAACCAGAAAATTTCCCTTTGGCAGCAGAGTCTGGAAGTGGCGTCCAGCAGGACCCAAAGTTACCCTTAGCGGAAGCTCTCTAAGGGCCCCCTCAGACATGGAACAGTGAGCCAGAGATTCACCCAGAACTAGGCCTGTGAGCTCTGCCCCAGCTGGGGCCACCCGGCCTCTTGGCAACGCCCACCTGGGCAGACCCTCAAACGCTGCAGCCCTCTGAGAGAAGGGAAGAGATCCTTCCTGCTCCACAGGCCTCCGCCCTCCAGGCGTACCTGAGCCAATTCCATCCTTCCCACTAGCGCACCCAGGAAAACCGAGTTGAGTGCCGCATAGAGTAGCAATGCGTGGAGAGAGGAGAGGCTAGGAGATTGTGTGGTATCTGTACTTGACAGAACCCTTATTACTGAAACTTCTTCCTAGACGTTTTCGTTCACAGCATAAAAATTATGTTGCTAATACCAAGCTGTGGTCTTGAGGGATGTGCTGGATGTAAAGCTTATTTGAGACCAGGGAGAATGGGAGACGGCCAGTGTATACAAACTATCTTTTATTAGAAATTCTATTGTACTACAGGCTAGGCATGTGTTATCTCTGGAAGTTTCTGTGATCATTCCATTCTATAGAATCGAAGCTCAGAGACATTAAGTAAATTGCTCAAGCTCACCCAGCTGCTAAGTATCTGAACTAGGTCTGAACCCAGATTTGTAAGACCCCATGCTTTTAACCACTGGGAAAAAAAGCCCATCTCTGTAGATTAGGCAAATGTGGACAGTAAGAAAAAGAACCCGTTTACTGATTTAACAAACAGGGGTTTCATCAAAATACGTATGACAACCTTATCAATAGCATTTGAAGGAGAGACATTCCAAAGGCACAAAGAAATGTTGGTTTGCCTTAATATTAAACACGCGCACATACATACACACACGTTTAGGTTAGGTTAATGGAGCAGTGCAAATAAAGAAAGGCACATGTAGGGCAGAAAGGCTGTATCACGCGATCACGTGATCTGATTCTGCGGTCACAAGGGTTCTCCTCTAGCCATACAAGGAGCCTACATGGTTAGTGGGTTAGCCAAAGAGCAGTACTACCAAGTGCACTGTGGTTTGCTGATTGGATCCTGGAACCGAAAATGACATGAATGGAAAAACTAGTGAGACCCGAGTAAAGCCTAGAGTTTAAAGTAACATACCAATGTTACTTTCTATTTTGACAAGTGCGCCATAGTTATTTAAAATATTAACATTAGGGCAAACTGGGTAAAGGGAACACAAGGACACTGTACTAATTCTGAAACTTTCCTGTAAATAAAAAGTTATTCCAAAATATAAGATTTGGTTTAAAAAGTTAAGTAAAAATTAAATACAAAAATAAGAGAGAGAGAGAGAGAATGTAATGCTGGAGGCCAGGAAATTATCTTGCTGGCCTCTTGCTATATCCAAAGGAGAAAACCACACAGGATAATTTTGCAAATGTCTTTAATTTTTTTTATGTTACTAATATAGTCACACAGATGCAAAATCATCAATTGTGTATATTTAAATAAAGAGAAAGATGATTCTCAAAGATTAGAAATATGTATCAGTTAAGTAAGTCAAAATCTTGCTTTGAGTAACACTTTGGGGAGCTTATACTCCTGCTAGTATTTCATTAGGAGGAATTCTCTTTACTGGAGTGAGTAGTAAATGAATCTGCTACTAGACATAAAAGAAGACTTGGTATTTGTTTTACTCTTTCTGACTTACTTCACTCTGTATGACAGACTCCGTATGCTAACACATATATAGGGAATCTAAAAAAAAAAAAAATGGTCATGAAGAACCTAGGGGCAGGACGGGAATAAAGATGCAGTCCTACTAGAGAATGGACTTGAGGACACGGGGAGGGGGAAGGGGAAGCTGGGCCAAAGTGAGAGAGTGGCATGGACATATATACACTACCAAATGTAAAACCGATAGCTAGTGGGAAGTAGCCGCATAGCACAGGGAGATCAGCTTGGTGCTTTGTGACCGCCTGGAGGGGTGGGATAGGGAGGGTGGGAAGGAGGGAGGGAGATGCAAGAGGGAGGGGATATGGGGATATATGTGTGTATATATATATATATATATATGTATATATACGTATAGCTGATTCACTTTGTTATAAAGCAGAAAGTAACACACCATTGTAAAGTAATTATACTCCAATAAAGATGTTTAAAAAAAAAGACTTGGAAAAAATAGCAAAAAATACCATGTTCTGAGATAAAGACTTAATATCCTAAAATTCAATTCTCCCTATGTCAATCTGTAAACTTAACATGTTTCCAACAAAAAGGCTAACTATTTTTGTGGGGGAACTAGACAAGCTGATTTCAACATCCATAAGCAAACAGTAATAGCCATGAAAATTTGGGGAAAAAGTAGTAATAGAAGAGAACCAACTCTACAAGATTTTAAAGTACATAATGAAACTACAGTTTTAAAAGCAAAGTGGTACTGACTTTGACTAGAAAACTGATCAGTGACATAAAACAGAACGTCCAGAAATAGAACTAAATTGCTGAGGTAATTTAATATATATAATGGTAATTTTTCAAAATATAAAAGAAAACATACATTATTTTAAAAATGGTTTTGAGGCAAGCAGGTGGCAAAATGTAGGATATCAGTAAGGCTGTTTTTATACCTTATGCCTTCCTCCAAAATGAATTTGAGATACATCAAATATGAATTCATTAACAAATAGATATAAACATGGAAGGATTTTTTAAAATAACCTGTTTTGGGATAAGTCTCTTCAAGTATAATATAAAACCCTTAAGTAATAAAAGATAAAGACCTGGATATCTGACTACATGAAAATAAAAATTTTCTGCATAGTGAGGGGAGGGGGATAAACAAAATAAAATACAAACAGCAAAATGATAAAAATGTGATTCATATTCCAGAAAAGAAGACTAACATTATTAATATATAAAGAACTATAACAAATCAATAAGAAAAAGAATAACAATCCAATAGAAAAATGGGCAAAAGGATGTGAACATACAGTTCACAGAATAGGAAATACAAAGAGCTCTTTAAACTTAGGCAAAGATGTTCATCCTCACTTGTAAGAGGGGTACACATTAAACTACATTAAGGCACTATTTTCACCTTCCAGATTGGCAAAGATCCAGAAGTTTGATATCACACCGTGTTACAAAGGATGTGAGGAAACAGGCACTCTCTCACATATGACTGGTGGGAGTATAAATGATCTTTATGTAAAGCAAGGCAATACAATTTCAAACAAAACCACCAATGCTCGTACCTTGTGACTTAGCAATTCCAATTCTAGTTATTTACCCTCCAGGCATACTCTCACAACAGCTATAAGAATATTAATTGCCACAAGGTTGGTGGTAGCAAAAGATTAGAAACTACCTAAATATCTATCAATAGAGGACAGGTTAAGTAAACCAGGGAACATCCATATAATGGAATGCCATGCTGCAGATAAAAAGAATGAAGCAATTCTATAGGGACTGAGAGTAAAAGACCTCCAGAATATACTTAGTGAAAAGAAGCAAACAATGAAACAATGAATAACATGCTATTATTTGGGGGGCGGGTGTCGTATATTTATAAATGGATATAAAATCTGTGTAGGGGAACAGGTGGCTAGGGGGACAAATGTAGAAAGAGATTTGGTGACAGAACTTTGAAGGGTTACTCTTTTGGCCTCTCAAATTATTTTATAATGAACATTAGTTCCATTTTAAATAAGGAAAATAAACAAAGTTAATTTTATAAGAAACTCCATCAAACGCTCTGTAACTACGCAAACGCATTTCTGAGAAGAAAATGAAAACAAACAAAACCACCTGGTTCTTCAGGCCCCTCTCCATGATCCTCAGCAGTCCTCACCCTCTCCCTAGGAAAACAATGCAGTGTTAAACCCTCAAAGCCTCCCAGCTCAGTTGTTAAGGTAATTGTGTTTACTCTTTTCCAAACAAAGTCATTAGAATCAGAAAAGTAAATGTGCTCAGTCTTCAGGTTCTTTGATGTCATCTTCCTCCTTGCTCCCCAGTGTGGGACACCACCCAGCCACTGTGGCCCAGAGCCTGACACACAAATTCTATAAGCATTGCCATAGCTACACCATGCTGCTTGTGATCGTGATATAAAACAAACAAAACATAAGGAAAACCAAATTTGAAATAAAACAATAAGCCTCGAAAAACACAAGCTATGGGGATTTATTTTTCTGCCCTTTGAACACTTGTAGAGATTATGAAACATTTCAGTATTTTAAAATTTCCGAACAGTTTTTTGTGTGTGACAAAGTCTCAGAGACAAGACTATTTTCTTTCCTGAAAACAACATCTGATCAAGGAAAATGGTATGTTGAAACATTAAAAGCCAGTGTCTGTACCTTCTGAGCCTATCAGATGCTTTCCCTCTAGATGACCCTTGTTAAACATCACATCAGCTCTAAATATGATTTTAGGATTTCAGGTTCCTAAGACTCTGAAGCTGGTGGCTGTTTAGTCATGCTGACTGGATGAACCGCCTGACTCATCCAAATAAAGCTCTCTGGTCTATGAGATAACTACTGTCTCCTCTGCCCCAAACCTCCCAGGGATAAGTCCGTTCTCCTCACTTTGTGAGGTCCTGAGTCTACTCCTCTGGAGCTCCAGGTGCTTTATATTGTCGCCCCACCCCGGTCTTTTTTTTTTTTTTTTTTTTTTTTGTCTACGTTGGGTCTTCTTTGCTGCACACGGGCTTTCTCTAGTTGCAGTGCGCAGGCTTCTCATTGTGGTGGCTTCTCTTTGTTGTGGAGCATGGGCTCTAGGCGCACAGGCTTCAGTAGTTGCAGCACGCAGCTCAGTAGTTGTGGCGACTGGGCTTAGTTGCTCCGAGGCATGTGGGGATCTTCCCGGACCAGGGATTGAACCGGTGTCCTCTGCATTGGCAGGCTGATTCTTAACTACTGAGCCACGAGGGAGGTCCCTGTTTCCCCGCCCTTTTTTTTTTTATTTTTGGCTGCGTTGGGTCTTTGTTGCTGCATGCAGGCTTTCTCTAGTTGCAGCAAGCGGGGGCTCCTTTCCCTGCGGTACACAGGCTGCTCATTGCCGTGGCTTCTCTTGTTATGGAGCACGGGTCCTAGGCTCACGGGCTTCAATAGTTGTGGTACACAGGCTTCAGTAGTTGTGGCTCATGGGCTCTAGAGAGCAGGCTCAGTAGTTGCGGTGCATGGGCTTAGTTGCTCCGTGGCATGTGGGATCTTCCTAGACCAGGGATCGAACCCGTGTCCCCTGCACTGGCAGGCGGATTGTTAACCACTGCGCCACCAGGGAAGTCTCCCTTGTTTCCCCCTTTTTTAACACTCCTTTCCCCCCCTATTCTTTATAACAACAACTTTGAAGTTGGAAGGTATTTAAGAAGGAAAAAAATAGAAGAAGATTCAAAAGAAATCTGCTAGAATATCCTTTGCTCATTTAACACCCTGAGGTTAAGCTTCTCTAATTGCATTTAAATCCTTGGGTTTTTTTTCATTATTTTATGTACTCGCAATAAAAACATTCCTTTAGATGTTAGAAATTCTAGATAAAACAAGAACAAAGAGTGTTCCTTCTTTTCAGCTCTCCACCCAAATGTTACCATTGTAAATCAAGGTAAGAAAGTAAATTAACTACTGGCATTTAGATGTTTGCTGTCCCAAATATTTATTCCTTTTCACTCCCCCAAATTTGTTTCATACGAAACAATGCTCATAAAAACAATAAATATTCATTCTTTATCGACTAAAATTTTAGATCAAAGTACTGTGTGGCCCAAATCCTGAATAGCAAAAAGTAATGCTGTTTGTTCAGCAGGAAGCCTTCAACTTCCCAAAAGCAACCGGACCAAGTTTGGTTTCCACTTATCTTTAAGTGCTAGTGTGCTAGATGTAAACATAATAATATGATTAGCACTCCACGTTTGCATAAAACATTGTGAATGTTGATTCACTCACCCTTTGAATGTACCGTATGCTAGCAGACCTGCCAGTGGCACTCACCAGTGTGCGGTTTTTCTGTGTTTGCACGTGTGCCTCCCACTCCTAGAATGTAAACTCCAGGGAGGAACTAGGTCTCCTCTACCTCTGCAGTCGCAGGAGTCACACGCGTTTTTCACACTGACTTGAGTGTACTGATGTTTCTCCTTTGCTTGGGCTCACAAAACTACTACGTGCCCGACCCGCATCCCCCAGCAAGAGGGAGCTAGGGGTTCCATTCTCCCTGCCACAGGCCTGCTCCTCCGCCAGCCGCATTCGGGCTGAACATTTATGGGAAGCTGTGAGAACCTCCGAGAAGAGGCTCCGCCACCCCTCAGCCTGGAGCCAGGCTAGGGGGGCACAAACCATCCCCACCCTTGCCAGCTCTGACTTGCCCAGAGCCTCACTGGCCTCCACAAGTTGTGGTGGCCCTCAAGACCGCCCAGCCACACGCACGCAGGCACACATCTCCCACGCTCGGAGTGCCCGGCAGCCCACTGTTTTCCGTCCAGACCTGCAGAAGGAGTCCCACGGCACTGACACCTTTCTGCTGGTCCCCTTAAGAGCTCTGTTTCCCCGAGGTGAAGTCCCTACCCTAAGAGCCTTTGTCTGTGTCTGTGCCTTGTTCAGTGACAAAGCTGTTGTCCCTGGGGACATGCTCTTGCATAATGAACTTGGCAAACAACTTTAAAATGACTACCAACGATCCAGCCAGGGCAGATTACCCAAGGGTAGATACACGCTGCCCACCCCTGCAGACTGCTTTGTGGTCCTTGAAGTGCCCTTGGGCATCTCTTTCAGAGAGTCCACAGAGAGAGGATTGAGGTTAAGTCACAGACCTAAAAAGTAAAAATACTTTTTAGTGAGATGGACTACTATCCCGCCAAATTATTCGGAGACACATACTTGGTGATGGACTACTGAACCGTCATTATGCTATAGCTGCTACCAGTGCGACAACTGCAAGGCTCGGCCCCTGCCTTCAACGCCCTTCTTTAGAGGCGGCAGAGGGCACAAGTTCCAATTCCCAGCTCTGCCGCAAACCCGTCTGGGCGACGCTTAGCCTAGCTCTGAGCTTCAGTTTTCATTCTGCGAGATGAAGCGACTCTGCTTTGCAGACTATTTTCAGGATTAGAAGTGACATATGTGACACACAGCGTATACAGCAGGGAGGGAGAGGTTCAGTAAATGACAGGCCTCGTTATGTTGTTTTTTTAAGGGCTTGCTGAGAGGCACAGTCCATGTTCTCAAGAGGCTTATGGACATAAGAGGAGGGGCAAACGTGTAAATGTCATGTGGGCCCCAGAGTGGATCTTTCCACGGGGTTAAAGCCCCAGGATGGGCCACAAAGGAAGCACGGTCATGCCTTTTGGAGTGGGGAAGTCCTTCTTAGAAGAGGTGACACAACCTGAGCCATGAAGGATGTTTAAATACAGGACAAGCGGCAAAGACTGTAATGGCATTGCAGACGGAGGGAACAGCTTGAGTAAAGCCCTGGAAGTTCAGAATACCTATAGCCTATAGGATACGCCTGAGACATATGGCATAAGACTGTAGTGTGGGAAACAGGAAGCCTGAGGGAGAATCAGTGGTAGAGTATAGTGAATTTTCAGCCCCTTGCTTGTAAGTAACCGGGGGTGCTCACTGAATGTGTTTTCCTCTGAAAATCTTTCTCTTTATTCATTTTAATTGGAACAATAAAAAGCTCATTGTTAAAGAAAAATCAAGTCATATAAAAGCAATAAAATAAACGATCCTGGCCCATTTCCTAGAGATAACGGTTTAGTATTTCTCCTGGATTCTTCATGGAAGAGTGTTTTAGGAAAGAAAGTGTCATGATCAGATTTTGTATAAAAAAAAAAATCACTCTTGGTATAAGGTAGTGGGTGGGGTGACTGAGGTCTTTCAGAGACCACAGGGGCCTGCATGGAGGCGGCGCCATGGGGTGGAGAGGAGGGCACTTGGCTCCTCATCAGCGGCAAGGAGTCAAGGATGACGTTCTGACTTCTGCTCAAATTGATGAGACTGGATACACAGAAGAAACACAGGTCTGTGGAGGAAAATTACAACTATAATTTTGAACATGATGAGTTTGATGTGGCCATGGGACATCCGGGAAAGGAGGTCGTAGGTCTGGAGCCAAGGATAGAAATCCGGCTTAAAGAAGTAGACAGATATGCAGGAGATTTCATGCGATGGTGAGATCGCTCAGGGAGAAGCAGAGGAAGACCCCACATTTAAGAAATGAGCAGAGATGGGGGCCGGTAGGAGGAGATGAGAAGGAGCAGACCTAGGAGCGGAGAGAGGAGAGCAGCGTCATAGTCAGTGAGGCAGGGGACTTCCAGAAGGATCAGCAGTGTCAAATGCTGTGAGGGAACAAGTAATGTGACTCAAGTGAAAACGAGCTTTACACATAATAGTCAGGGAGCTTCACTGGAATGGGTTCAGCACATCATTTATTATATATTATTAGAAGAGAACAGGAAGGAAATATAACACAATGTCAACAGTAATTGTTTCTGGGCGTTAAGATTATGGGTGATAGCTATTTCCTTCTGTTCCTAGAAAAGAGATTAGGGGTAAGGGAGGAAGAAGAAGGTGCAATATTCCAAAAGGAAACATTTAAAAATTATATCAACAAAGCAAACTTATTCAACATGCCCAAACTTCAGCCATTTAAGTCCATGATTTTTGTCAAATCCCTTTACCACGAACTAGTCTTGTTATTTAATAAACACTGTATTTAAACCAACTCATTTTTTAAACTTAAGTGGATCCAGTTATATCACAATAGTAAACATAACATAATTATCATAGTACACAGAAGGTAACTGAAAAATAAATATACCGAAAACAAAACAACTGTTAGTAATTCTAGCAAGATGTTCTCAATGACCCGAGATTTCCAGCCTGAGGCCTGAACTAGCTCTCTGGCAATAAGGAAGATCAACAGCACTAGAAGTAGTTAAAGCCTTACTGGTACTTAGTTTGGATTTCTCCAGAAGCAAACTCTTTGACAAGAATTCAATTGCAAATAGTTTACTTAAAAGGGGAAGGAAACATGGAAACACAAATAAGGGAGTTGGGAAGTGAGGCAGAAAAGGGAAGGAAGCCAATAAATGATGTGTCATCAAGCCAGGATCACTCTGGGCAACTGGAGCTTAATCCCCCTGGGCAAACTCTGGAAGCCAGTGCAGAACTAGCCCTCACAAAGGGTGAGAGAGCTGGGGTATTTATACACCAACCGCTGTTAAAGACTGATCATGGGGACATTAATTCCCCAGCATTCCCGGGCTGTCTTATGGGCAGCAAAGCAGGCCCCAGAGGCAAGAGAAGACCTCAGGCAAAGAATACAAGCGCTGCAGCTGGAAGCCTGGCAGTAGTACACTGACTTGATAGAGGTGGAGATATGGACAGGGCTCCAATAGATGCTGCTAGATACTAAACCGAGGTCAAAAGGGAACAGAAAAGGAAATAGCTTTCTCATTACTTGAGTCAAAGGAATTTACGGTGAGCCTGTTAATCACTCAAAATCATCTCCCATACCACCAAGCTAAGATTCTTCCACCCCTGGAAATCTTCAGATACCTGGTAAGGCCTGAAGCAGTTCAGGAGGTATAGAGCCTAACCCAACAACTGTCCTGAGGGGCCTGGTCAAATCTCATCCATACCAGGTTACTGAAAAAAACAGACTTTTTAAAATATTTTAAAATTTAAATTTATTTTCCTCCCTATCAGTTAGAAATAGCCTCATCGTATCTGCCTGCCCAACATAGTGGTCAAAAAGTTTCTCCTCTATGGAAGCAAGTCATTAGGATGAAAACCTACATTGACAACATAGACAAATGAGAGTATGGTTGGTCATTTTAAAAAGGATTTTTAGCCCATAAAAAAGACATCAAATTCCTTCAAGTAGTAGTTTCTCTGATTCATTTAAAATATGATTTATTTATAAATATCAAGCTCCACCCATCCATAGCTCACAACAGTAACAAGGGATAAAGTATACAGGTTCCAAGAGCTACCAAATGGTATGTACGTATTTTTATAGATATTCTTTCATCATCAACAAATATTTGTTGGACTCTTTCTGTATATCAGGAACTACTCTAGGTACCTGGAGATAGAGCAATGAAGGAAACACAAAAATCCCTTCCCTCCAGGAAACTACACCCTAGTGGGGAAGATAGTCAATAAATAAATGAATAATATGTACAGGATGTCAGCTGGCAGTAAGTGTTACAAACAAAGCAGGAAAAGAGGATAGGGAGTACCACTGGCTGGGGAGGCATTATAATTTTAAATAGGGTGATCAGAGAAGACCTGACCGACAAGAAACATTCAGAAAGACCCAAAGGAGGTGAGGGAGTAAGCCATGTGAAGATCTGGGAAAGATAACTACGAAGAGAAGAAATAGCCAATGCAGAGATCCTGGAGCAAGATCCTGCCTGAGATTGGAGAAACAGCAAGGAAGCTGGTAAGGCGGGTGCAGAGTAAGCAAGGGGAAGAGCAGTAGGAGATGAGACCAGAGAAGTCAGGGGTGAGTGGGGATCACGTAGGGTCTTATAGGACTTGTGAAACTGTAAACTACTGGAGAGTTCTGTGCAAGGGAAGACCTGAACTGACTCAGGTTTAAAAGGATCCCCCTGGCAGCTTTGCAGACAACAGGCAGAGACAGGGAGACCAGTTGGGAGGCTGTTGTCAAAATCCAGATGAAAGATGATGGCAACATGAACCAGGTTGGTGAGAAGTCGTTGGTTCTGGCTATATTTTATAAGTAAAGGCTTTGTAGGTAGATTAGATATGGGAACATAAGAGAAATATCACGGTGAAGAATGGCTGTAAGACTTTTGGCATGAGCAGCAAAAAAACAGAGCTATCATTTCCTGAGAGAGAGAAGACTAGATTTGGGGAAAGATCAGAAGTTGGATTTTGAACATGTGAAGCTTCAGACACCTATCAGACATCCAAATGGAGAGTCTGCAGGCAGTCGGAGCAAGCCTGTACGTCAGGGGTTAGGTCTAGGCCAGGGATGTGACTCTGGGAGTTGCTGGCATCTACAGTGTATTTAAAGGCCTGAGACTGACGAGGTCAACAAGGGAATAAATTACATAGAAGAGGAGGGGCTGAGAGGCTGAGCCACAGGGGCACACTCCACCAACTAGAGGTCAGGGAGAATACGGGGGAGCAAGCAGAGGAGGCTGAGGGGTGGCCCAGGAGACCAGGAAAGAACCAGAAGCTCATGGCACCCTAGAGGCAAGTGAAGTGTTTGAACACAGAGTAATCAACTGTGTCAAACGCTGATGGTGGATCAAACAAGGAGATTGAGACCCAACCATCAGATTTCACAGTTTTGGTGGAGAGCTGGGGCCAAAAGCACGTCTGCAGTGTGTTCGAGAGAGAAGGCGTGAAGAGGAATGTACTTACATTTGCCACCCTCTTTGTGTCGGTGATTTTAGCACTGTTTGGAACCAAAAGAAATGTCTGATTCTTTTCCCCCAACAAAATTAAGTATAATTGAATATTAGCTCTGCTCAATTTAATTTAAACTGACTAGTTCAGGTTAAAAAAACAGCTTTTTCTTCTACAGCAGGGTGTTTTGCCTAAGATATTTAATAATTGGTTTAACTTTCTGCTTTACTTTTTACATGAACAAAATATTGGCTACATACTCTAATATGTGTGGTATATCTGGCAGGTATTCTGCATATGTAGTCTCTGTAGTAAGTGACCCGTTGTATATAATTTACATAAGTCAGTAAATATGTATCTCCTTCTGTTCCCATCTGGTGAGGCACCAATAATCTAGAAGATAGGAAAAAGAAGACAGTAAGAAGAAAAAGGAAAGCAAGCAATACTTCTGAATTATCTCCAACCTGAGGATGGAGTTAGTTCCATTTAAATCTAGTATCGACAGAAGGGATGAACACAAAGTCACATTCATCAATGGTCACAGCACCAGAGGCTGGGAGCACAATTACTGACTCAGGCACAATGTAAATTACCAAAATAAAAGGAGAAATTGCTCTTTCCTTTTAAATTAAATCTGTGACATGTGGATCTGAATACAATCCTGAGTTTTTAACTATATAAATTAGTCATAATGTCTGCAGTATCATTTCTACTTGATTGTAAATTCTTCTTTCATCTTACTAAGACTAGAAGAGACTTCAAGAAAATAGGACCTCACTCATCCCCTGGTTAACTAGAAATGAGAGCAGTTTTACTCAAAGGATCATAGTCCTAGGCTATAAATGTAATTATTGTTGTTTTCTTTATTTCTTTTTCTTTTTTTTTCTTCAATAAAAAAGGAGCAGAATGCCATTTGCAGCAACATGGATGGACCTAGAGATTGTCATACTGAGTGAAGTAAGTCGGACAGACAAAGAGAAATATCGTACGATACCGCTTATGTGCGGAACCTAAAAAGAAATGATACAGAGGAATGTATTTACAAAACAGAAATGGACTCACAGACTTAGAGAATGACCTTATGGTTACCACGGGTGGAAGGGTAAAGGGAAGGGATAGTTAGGAAGTTTGGGATGGACATGCACACACTGCTATAGTTAAAAAGGATAACCAACAAGGACCTACTGTAGAGCACAGGGAACTCTGTTCAGTGTTATGTGGCAGCCTGGATGAGAGGGGAGTCTGGGGGAGAATGGATACACGTATATGTATGGCTGAGTTGCTTTGCTGTACACCTGAAACGATCACAACATTAATTGGCTATATTCCATTATAAAATAAAAAGTTAAAAAAAAAAAGGAGCAGAAAGAGACAGTATAGCTGAAATGGAGTTACTTCCATAAATTGTTTCTTCCACAGTGCTGGAAACCTTAAGATAACAGTCCTGTATTCAAATGTGAGAGGCAGAAAATGTAATTTACTTCAAGCATTATGTGAAACAGAATAGATTTTTAAAAAAATAGACCATAGTAAGTGAAATACAGTAACTAATATACAACGTCCATTTGATTTTCAACCTTTTAACATATTTAGCAATCAAAAAATAGACATAATGATGATTTTCATTTAAAGATCATTTTTGCTGTTGCTATTGTTGGAATAATGAATATAATTCATTAACTCTTGCATGGAAAATAAACAAACAAAAAAATACCCACTTTGGTTTACAAATGAAGGGGAGAGACAAAAGAAAGTATTTAGTTATTAAGTAAACTTCCTCTCGCTTATTTTTCTCAGATTATAATTTTTACTGTTTCTCTCTGTCCAACTGGCCTTCTCATAGAAATGAATCTTTTTTATTATCTTAATTTTCAGCTCACTTATAATCTCTTACCTACCTAGTCACTATGCAAAGGTGTTTTCTTACCTAAGTGACTCTTTCTGGTGACCAACTGACCACCTTGGGTACCAAATCACCCTTCCTATCAGTTCTTAATTCCCTTCATGTTCAGGGGTCAAACTATGAAATTCTCATAGCTCACCAGTGGAAACAGCTTGTCAAGCGATTTCACACCCCACATGCTGTAGGGCCCATGAAGAAAGGGGGACAGATGAAAGGCATGCACGAGCAAGACAGCAGCTCGGGAATGTCCTGCAGTCCATACCTGGAGCAAGTCCTGAATGTCGTTTTCACATTATTGTTTTTATTTCCTTCACAGCATACCGTGTCTCTTTGGACTACCAGGATAGTAACCCAAGAAGTTCTGACACTTAGCTAGGAAATCGTCTGACCTGAACCCTACTGCAGTTCATTCCACAGGCCTCTTTTAGGACATTTCTGACCTGTTTACTGATTGGATTGTTCCGGCATGGGTGTTTGAACCCATATTTAAGTTGATGGAATTTTCCCCTTCCTGGAAGTCCAGGTTTATCTTCATGTTAGAGAAAGAAAGACAGAGACAGAGAAGACAAGAATGTCAACTATTTTACAATAAGGGGAAAAAACATCAGTCTACATCCCATCTCTATATTTTAACACTTCCCGTAAGAGAAATCCAGGAAATGTGCTTCCCCCCCCCACCAATGAGTACAATTTTGTGCCACAGCCAAGAGACCCTCCTGTTTGCTGTGCTCAACTGCATGTATCCAGTGGACTAGATCAGAGGCCAGAGGAATGCTAAGCTCAGCAGGCATGTGCTGGGGGCATGCTTAATCTGCTATATTGCTCTGCTGTGTCTCTACACCCACCAAAGGTCCTCACATTCGCAAGTCTCCGGGATGCAGCTGCCTCTGGAAATCACCCCATCACTTCCTTCTCATCTTACCCCCACGGTCTTCTCCCCCAAACATGTCTAGAGCACCCGAGACTTCTTCTGACTGTTGTGTCTGTTGGGACCACAAACATCATTGCATCCATTACACTGGAAAACAGTGTAGGTTCCGCACATAAGCAATACAAATATTTCAGTGAATTCACTTGGTCAGTGTTTCAATTCAGCATTTCAATAGTCAACCAAATACTATGAGTTCCATTTCTTCCCTTCCTATAAAGTATATTATTAGCACATTTTCTGGAAGGCATATTTATTTATTTAAATATTTATTTATTTAATTTTGGGGGGGCTGCATTTGGGTCTTAGTTGTGGCACACGGGCTTTTTGTTGTGGCGCACGGGCTCCAGAGCACATGGGTTCTGTAGTTGTGGCACGTACCCCGCGGCACATGGGACCTTAGTTCCCCAACCAAGGATCAAACCCGTGTCCCCTGCATTGGAAGGCGGATTCTTAAACACTGGACCACCAGGGAAGTCCTGGAAAGGCATATTTCAAGCTGACAAGTTTTTCAAATGGAGGAATTGAATCACAGAGTTTAAGGAAAATGTGCAAGGCAGTAAGAACACACGACATGTCACGAAAAACGTAGCTGAAAAAGTTGCTTCAAAATAAGTTCATCCCATATTTCTGGGGATTTCTGGGATGATTGAAATGTTCTGTATCTTGATTGGAGTGATGATTTCACAAATGTATATATTTATTAAAACTCATTGAATTGTACACTTAAGACCTGTGCATTTCACTGTTTAAATTTTATCTTAAAAATTTTAAAGCCCACCCTTTCTGATTGCTATAAACGATCAGAGCCCCTTTGTATTAACTTCCACATACCTACCAGTTGGCCCTGAAACTGCGTCTGCTATGATGCAGTGGCTCCAACACTACCACTTCTGCCTCATCATCTTCTTTTCCTTGGTGATTTACTTTCTTTTCTTTTTCTTTCTTTTTTGTTATTATTGCCGAATTCCCTAGGATCAGCTCTTTTATTTTTAAAATCTTTGTTCAACATATTACATTTTAACATTTTTCATCTTCCCCTTTTACTAATATTGATTCACTGCATATAAATGTTTTTAAAGGCACGAAGAAGAAGATAAAAATCACCCATGTCTCTGCTATTCAAGGAAAAATACTGTCAGTATTTTATGTCTACGCTTCTGGGTATATTCAATAGATACTGAGTGCCCACTTTGTGGCAGGGCTTGTCCCAGGCACCAGGTATACTGTGGTAAGCAAGACAGTGCCCAGCCCTCACAGAGCTTGCATGCTAATAAATGATACGTACAGAGGGATTTTTTAAAATGAGGCACAATTGTACATATTCCTTTATAATCTGCTTTTTCCACTTAGCAATTTATCACTAATATATCTGCAAGTGAATAAAAATTGTTTGACATCATTTTCATAGCTGCATAGTTCTCCCTGGTACAGCTATAATAGAATTTATTAAATAAATCCCCTAGTTCAAACAACTAAACCTTTCAAAGTTATATAACCTACTTTCCTATAAACTTCTCATTAAGAGTCTTTTGAATATATCTTTCATGATCTTCTTGCTGGCAAAATAATTTTGGGAATCATTGTTAACATAACTGTTTTCCTTTAAACACCCTCCACTTTAGCGGTGGCATAAGCTTGATCCTTAATTCTCTGTACTTTTGATGAAAGACGCTATAGGTCATTTTCAAAGTCACCATAAAGGATGACATCTTCATGTACTTATATCCAAGTAATGCCTTTCTACTATAAAGGTATATCAAGGCCTTGGAGGTAGATACCTCACCAGAAGCTTCTTTACCCATTTCTTCCAGGAAATTATCCTGCTCTCTTTATTGCATCAGGGCTTAAATGGGCAGAGCGGGTGGAGTGATTTTTGCAACTATAAAGCATTTGCCTAAGCCAAAGGCTAATGCCTTATGAAGGTATCTTGGTTGAAAACTCCGGGCACAGGACAGAGGGAGACTTACTATCTGGCCCATGTGTGGCCAAGAAGCAATTGAGGAAGTAAAACTGAAAATGAAGTCTGGGTGGGAGTGGGAGCTCTCCACATTATTTATTTCCTGACGAAACTTTGATCCTAGAGAACATTGAGCTTAGCAGTTTTGCAGGGGAGGAGAAAGTCATTCTTGAAAACATAATACAGGAAATCTTCAACTTACATATTTCCCAAGGTTCAATAGTAAATCTATTATTTAGAATGTAGAAAAATACTCAAAGAAACAATCCAGCAACACACTTGAACCACTTTTCATTGAGCCCCTCTTACGTGCAAAGAACTGTTTACAGTACACTTAAGATGCTGACCGCCATCTCAAGTTAGTGCACACACTTATTTCACCCTCCCATGAAGGTGAAAGCCTATATTTGCCATGAAAAGAGTATATAACAACATATTATCATAATATTCTTTGATACATTTTTGATCACCGTTTTCAGGCAACTGTGCAAGGTATGGGGGGTTGGGGGGGATACAAAGACGATCTGGACAAAACGTATCATTAAAGGGTTGACGGACTGCAGCTGCCGTCGTGTTACTGCAGATGTGCTGTTGAGTCCTCCAGATAGGGCTATAGCCCAACCTGAGAGCGCTGTCAGTGGGCCACACGCCAAATTTGAAAAACTTAATATGAAATAAAGATCTTTTATTAATAAGTTTTGATAATGATTACATGTTGAGATGGTAATATTTTGGATATGTGGGTTAAATAAAATATACTATTAAAATTCATTTTTCGTGTTTCTAGCTTCCTAATTTCATTTAAACTTAAGTCGCATTATACTTGTATTGGCAGTGCGGATCTACACAATTATACTTACTACCTACTCAGTGCTTATACTATATACCAGGTAACTTTATACCAAATATACTTCCCACAAGGGAAGTATTACAGATGAGGAAACTGAGGGTTCAAAGTCTATATTAATTCCTTACTCAACACACACCTAGTATATTTTCTGGGCACCAAGGGCTGTTGTAGGCAGCAGGGATACAGCAAAACAAAGTCCCTACTCTCATGGAACTTATGTTCTAGTGGGAGAGAAAGGTAATAAGTATAAAAAATATGTCAGGCAGTGAGAGCGTGGAAAGATGAAGCCTGTAAGAGATGGAGTGCCCAGAACTGGGGTGATGTGGGAGTGGGCTGTTTTTTAGATAACAAGGTCTGAGAAGGAGTTGTCGTCTGAGTAGAAACATGAAGTGAAAAAGTGAGTCCTGCGAACATCGACCTGGCCAGGAGCTTCTGGGCAGAAGCGACAAGTAAATGACCAAGGGGTGTGTGTGTGTGCACTCTATACCCTGGAGGAAGAGCAGGAGAGCCAGCGGTGGTAGAGAACAGTGAACAAGGAGTAGCAGAAGTCAAGAGCCAGCTCACGTAGCGACTTGGAAGCCACCACGACTAGGAAATGTTCGAGGATGGCTTTGGCTGGTCTGTGACGTGTGGGCTGCTGTGCGGCATGTGTGGAACCCAGCAAGAGTGGAAGCCAGAGGCCAGTCAGGAGGCAGTAGCGCAAGAGAGATCTTACGAGGCCTGTCTGACTCAGCCACTGGAGATTTGCTGTTCCTGCGATACAAAGTAAAATAATCTAAAAATTATCCAGAGAATCTGAACAGCAAAGGTCAAATATCTGGATAATTTAAGCCTCAAAATATATTTTGACTCTGTAGAGTTATCTGAATTGGCAGTCAAAAATCACCGTCAAACTTCATAGGACAGTAACTTATCTCTGTCCTTTGCTTTCTGCCAATTGAACCTAAGGGAAGTGAACTTGAGATCTGTAATTGGCCGAATGGGATGGCAGGACCTTGAAGTAAGATTCAGATCAAGCAAATTAGCTTTGTTTTTGCCAAAGAAAAGTATTTCGTTGAGCCAGATGACAATTTTGTAGCCTAAACTATCTGTGCTGGCTCTGTCTACCTTCTGAGCTACTCTCATAATTGCTAATTCTGAGTTTAATTTAAGCATAGCTGCACACTCAAGAGAGAGTTAAGGAAAGAACTAGAAGCTGTGTCTTGGATAAATGTATAAATTAGTCCGGATAACTCTGCACCATCAGTCTGTTTCTCTGGACAGAAGTACTTCAAATAAAGAAAGCATCCACAAGGTCAAATGTTATGTAGGTCAAGTCCTTCCTCCTCTGAGAGGTAAATGAAGGTGTAAAGTAGGTACCCAGTTTCAAATGAAAACAAATAAAAATCAATCACAAGGAACCCCAAAAGTCATGTCTTGATAAAAAGGAGGCTCAATCCTGACCCTCCAGGTTGGTGTATTTACTTTGATGGAACTCACTGGAAAATTGTTCAGCTCCATGCTTCACTGTGCCTGTGTAGATGTGTTTTCTGGGCATTGGACGTAGTTCCTGTCAGTCAGGCACTTTCCTGGAGCACTAAAATGTACAGATTACACACATCAAAGGCAGGCTGCAACCACTGTAGCTGAAATTTACACAAATCTATGCTGCCAGTAACTGGATAAACAATGAGACTAATGACCTTGTTCTGCATTAATCTCCATATGGCTCTGTTGGTAGAGGGCTGTGGCTTTGGCTTCTAGCCTCAAACCAGGGATTAGGTGCTGGCCCAGTGCTGACAAGAGCCCAGAGCCCTGCTCCTACAGCCCAGGGAGCCTGAGAAGACTACACAGGCCATCCATCTTAAGAGGTACATTTACCATGATTCAAGAAACACCCCTATTACCATATTCACTGAGGAAACAAATTTACAAAAGTAAGAAAATCCTTTAGCCACGCACCCCCTTCAGAGAATTTATTTACTTCCAGAGGGCCTCAGGTTTTCCCTGAGTATTTTCAGGGCCTCCCTACTGTCCCCCCAAAATAAGACAGAACCCTTGGCGCCTTGGCCCATGTCCCTCTTTCAGCCAAGAATAATCAAAATGGCTGCATCTATAAAGAAGAGTGAAAGGAAGGACTGAAGTTGGCCAGTGAACTTGTTCAGCATTCACATCTCATCTGGGACTTTGGGGAAAAGCTATGTTAAAACTGGAAGGTTTCCCTCTCCTAAGTGCCCCCCACCCCGCCTCCACATTGCTAGAAAGCCCCTTCAACACTGTTTGCGAAATCTGCTTGTTGCTGCTAGCAGAGACGTGGAAAGAGCTGGAACATCTCGGGAGGATCCTGTACCTGGGCAGCCTTGGGCCACAGTGGCAGAGGACTGGAACACTGGACACCACCCCTTACTCCCGCTTTCATCACTCGAAGCAGGTCACAGTGAAAAGTCTATACTGGGAGGTGGAGCCCAGGAAATGACTCCGTCCATGGGGTTACCTTAGGTTAGAAAGGGTCACGCATGAAGCGCACCCAGCTAAACGCCCAAAGTGCTACACATATGGCTCTCCTGTCACTTCACAGCCAGCCCGAGCCATAACCTTTATTGCCCTGTAAACTTGAGATGCCTCCATCTAAGATACGTAATCACATTCTGTTCTGAAACAGAAGTTCTGGTGTCCCAAGGAACACCTCTGATACACCTTTCCAGTCACTCTCCTTGGGTCTGTATTTCTGTTGTTGTTTTTGAGTATCTTCCCCATATACATGTTGCTCCTTTCACAGGCCACCGTGTTACCCCAGGCTATTAGCAGAGTTACCGGGAGCTGTGCCAAATGCTTCACAAAAATATCCCACACACAGTGCCATTTTTCCTCAGCAATTTATCAATGCATTAAGAGTCCATCGTACACATGAGGAAGAGTTAAGGCACATTCCCTCTCTTCCTGGAATGTTCTTTCTGCCATCACACTCACTCTGGGGATAACAAACGCCAAGGTGATTTTGGTGCCTTTGTAACTCAACAGTGGATGTCTGAGCGTGAAACCATTGCCATTTGCTCCTGTGGTAAAGATTCCTAGTGCTTTAGAAGTTTTTTGTTCAAAACTTACAGGTCTCCTTAAGAATCGTCTTTGCTTCATACCCACATTTGTACATATTTTTACATGCATGATCTCACTGAATTATTACAACAGCCTTGTTAAGTAGGCTCTTAGTACACCTATATTGCAGAAAGGAAACTGAGTTCTGGACAAGGTTTAATGGTTTGCCTGAGGTCACCACAGCATGAGAGGAAGTGATGGCGCCCACCTTCAACGCAGGATTTCCGACCCTTTGCATTACGCTATTGCAAAGCTGTCTCTTTATATCGGTTACTCGTGAAACAACAGAACATTGCTGAAAAAGTCTATTCAAGAAGAGGCCTTAGAGGGTGTTTTTGTGTTTTTGCCATAAAGACAGGCCACTTCTGGCTACTCAGCGAGTCAGAAAAGCTTTCCAAAGTCGGTCAATAACAGCATTTCAAATCATAGAGACCAGCCGTGATTACTGAGTGCTTTGGTAAGGAAAACTACGTGGCACACCGTACGGTGTGTAGAAAAAGCAGCACTCTGCACAACGAACGTGTGCACACGTGTGTGTCCACGTTCTCTTCCCAAATGCGGCCGCAGAATAAAGTGTGAAACATACTGAAATAAAACAATATTTATGGCTGAAGAAATTCGGATTCACATAACGGTAATTACGAACAAGATATTTTCCGTAATAAAATTACTGCAAAACAAAATCCGGAGAAACTGTTTCCCTATGTCCTCTTTATTCTACTCCATGTGCTCAAGAATGGTTGCGGGAAAGAAAGAGTACAGAAAGCCGAGGCAGAACGAGAGTCCTAGCGAGACGGCCTCTGTTGAGGGTTGGTTTTGCTTTAGAAACTGGAATGTGTCCAGGCTTGATTTTTATTTTCAATTCACATTTCAGATCCAGCTCCCCAAACTCTTTGATCTTTCTCCCTGTCTCCTTACCCGGAAGAGAACCCTTGGCCTTCTCAGCTGGGAGCTGGGAGCACACGTGGAAAGACTGGCTCGGATCCATATTCTTGCCAAATTTAGTCACACAAAGGGGCCTGCAAGGGAAAAAAGAAAGGATGAAAGCGGCAGCCGCCAAGACTTCAAAGGCTGCGCCGCCGCGCCGGGCCCTGCGCAGGCGCCGCCCACCGCGGATATAAGGTGCGGCTCGCGCGCGCAATCGGCCTTTTTGCGCGGGCGCTGCGCGCGCGTCCCCGGTCTGAGGGCGGGTGAAGGAGGACCAGCGGCGGAGGAAAAGGGCCGGAGGGCTGGCCGCGGCTTTCGCGCTACCAGCCGGCAGCCCGAGGCTGGTCCGCACGCCAAGTTGAGACGCCTGAGGAAAGTTTTCAGAAAGGAGGAAAAAGCATTTCACGTCCAGCCCACTAGGCGAGCCGTCCTGCTGCCCGCAAATGTATTCCAGCTCCCACACCCATTCCATTCCATTCCACTCTGGGGATCCCCAGACGTAACGCCGGCTTCTCTGTGCGGGAGGCCGAGTCCCCGAGGGGGGTTGATGGGGGCTCCCGTCGCGGAGCCGAGCGGTGCGGGCGCGTGGCGGGGCTCTCTCTGGCCCGTGCCCCTCCTCTAAGCCCACTCAGCGTCCGCTCGTTCCAGTCCTTGAACACCCCAGCTTGCCTCCTCTCCCTCTGGGCGCCCCCGTGACGTGAGCCCTCGCCTCCAGCTTGGCAGAGGGTCGGCCGGCCGAGCCCACAGACTGTAGGAGGGCTCCCATACCCACCCCAGCGAGACGCGGACCCCGCGCCCGGCCCGCCCGAGCACGGGAGATGCCACCGGAGGGCTCCGTGGGCGGACCCCTCGAGGCTGCGCGGAGCTGCAGGCGCCAAGGGGCGCCGGCCCCACGGAAGCCCGGCGTCCGCAGGCGGCCAGATTTGGGAACGACATATTCACGGTCCCCTGAGTTCTCGGTTACCCCGGCGGGTGGGGGGTTGAGTTTGTTTGTCTTAGGAGGAAGAAAGAAGAGGCGGAAGAACCCCTGGGACACAAACTGCCGTTTCCCTCGCCATCCCCCCTCCCCTTTCCGAGAAGTCCGTTAAACTGAAGATGCCCACAGCTTTAGTCCCCTGGTGATACTGGGGTGGGAGATCGGGGGTGCCGGAGTTCCATCCCTGGAATCACATTATTCGTTTTTCCAGTCCTTCACGCTTCTCTCTCTTCCAGCATTCTCTTCCGTAGGCCCCGCCACCTCCTTCCTCTGGGATCCCACCAAAGTTGTAGCTGGGAGAGAGTCCAGGCCACACAAAGGGGGAGACCCAGAGCCCGGGCGGGGGGTTAGGGCTGAGGAGGCGGAGAGGGCTCTGAAGGGCACCGCGCTTTTCTCTCCTCCCTGTAATTAAGGACTCACTTGAGTGTCTGTAGCTGACTCGACTCGACAGCAAAATCCGCCCCCCACCCCCGGCGGGGAGGAGGGGTCTCCGGTATTGGTGTGGGTCAACCTCCTAGTTCCCCAGTCCGCACCCGCGGGGGTTGGACCGCGTTTACTCTGCAGGTTTCGAGAACCGTCTTTGCAGCCCCCTCTCCTCTGTTCCGGCGCAGAGTGGGCGCCTCGCCCGTCCACGCGCAACGCGGGGGACGACGCCCGGCGCAGAAGGAAGTGTTGATAGAAAACAAGTCACAGTTCGCTCCCAAACTAAACCCCAACCAAAGCCACCAAAAGAGGGAAAACCAACAGCAAGCCAGCCAGCCCCTAGCAATTGTTTCACGGTCGGAATTAAATCACATCAAAACGCCCCCTGAAACCCACATCCTGAAGGAGTGAACCTGCAACAGCTAACCTCCAGTCGTTCGCCCGAGTTCACACGAACAACCTGCCTCTACATCCGAGGGAAGGGGGCGGCGGGCGGCGGTGTCTCTCCCGCTCCGCACCCATCACCATCCCGGACCTTGCGCCCGAAGAGGCGGTTGCATATGTTAATAGCAGCCCTCGCGCGAATTAGAAGAGACCTCTCCGTGATAGAAATGCCTTTGCCAGGAACTTCACCGAACCTGTAGGGAGCGAGGAACATCTTCCCAGGGTTACTTCGCCCCTCCTGCGTCTCCCAGCTTTTTACCCCCCGGGAGAGGCAGACTTCACGTGGAAATGTCAATCTCCCTCCCAGACAAAGCTTTAAAAAAAAAAAAAAAAAACTTGAGTGAATGTCTTCTAGTCAAGCTCCTTTTAAGTGCACCTCGTCAGAAGATTTGCAGCAATGCTAAGGACAATCAGCCAACACCCCGCACGCCACGGGGAGGGAAAACAGCACGCACATACAGTAAGGCGCTGGGTGATTTCGTTAGAAACAACCTTTCCAGAAGAGAGGTTTGCCGCAAAATAGAGAACGCAGCCACCTACCCTCGGCCCTTCTAGTAAACAGTTCCCACTAGTTATTGTTCCCAAAATTCCCATCTTCTCGAGCTCCTAATCTCCAGGACACCGGGAGCTGAGTTCCAAATGACTCAGGGAGTCCAGATAATTAACATGAAGGAGTAAATGGGATTCGAATTAGTTGCAACACTTTAACGGAGGGTGGGGGATGTAGGAGTCGTCATTTAATCTCTCTTTGGCTTCCAGAAAATACCCTCTGGCCATTCTGTGTGCCCCCCGCCCCCCGACAGTTTGATGAAAAGGAACGTCTACTCTGGCTGCTTTGGTGAAACTGCATTTTCCAGTTCTTTTTCTATCGGTCAAATTGGAGCATTTGTGGGAGGGCTTTTTACTTTGTTTTCCCATATTTCTTTTAGAACAGAGGGTATAAATGTCTGACATAGCTACGTGTTCACATCTCTGAGACATTACACTCACACTGGTGCATAACTTCAAGGGAAGTTGCATAATGCTACCGACCCAAAAAATAAAATTGGGTTTTTCCCCATGTTTTTAGTATTGCCTTACACATTGTAGCAGATTATTCTTTTTGTTGTTGTTGTTGTTTTTCATCTAAGGCATAGAACTGTCAGCTATTTACAGTGGATTTAATGTTTTACTCTTCCTGGCTCCCATCACTAGCCCTTTACTTTTACCCCAACCCCCCAGATAGAATTTATCGTGTGACTACTGGCCATGCTCTATGTGACCAATTGAACCCTTTAAATGATAGTTTTAAAAATTGCTTCCTAGTGAATTCCCATCTCTATCAAGTAATTATCAGTAAGTGAAGTTTTGAGTGTTCATTTAGAGCACTGTTAAGGGCTTACTTATACAATGTCTAGCAGCATGCAAATTCCCCCTTAGGAAAAGAAGAGGGATCTTTGCATGACTATTCCTGTATAGTACGGCTAAAGTCTGATTCTGTAACGTTTTCCCTATTTTCAGTTTGAGGGAGATGAAGACACGTTTCTTCCTGCCTCTTGTTTACTGTTCTGAGGTTTTACAGATGGCTACTGTATTGGGTATAATAATTTTGCCTGGATTTTTAACTGAGGGGGTTTGAGAGCCAAGGAATAAAATGTAATGTGTTTTCAAACTTCAGCTTCGTTTATACTGTAACTTTCACAAAGCATCTCCTTAAAAGTCCTGTCCTTGTACAAAATGCATCAAAGAGACGGTGGAGGCTGGGGAATTTTTGAGGTTGGATTCGGATTTGCATCTTCAAGGGTCTCTTTGAGGCCGCAGTCCGAGGTGCCAGAGACTGCACCGTCCTCCCTCCTGCTACTGGCTTCACTCTCCTGGGTCCTTTTGCCTTTTCTTCCCCCTACTTGGGTTGTTTTTTCATTCTTTATGAGGTTCCCACACATCGTGGCATGTATCTTCGAAAATCCACGAGCGACCTGTAGCATAGCTCTCTGTGAGCATCCCATGGTAAGGATGTAATGAAAAAGATCTTGCTTAAAAAACGATAATTAAGATCCAGTCTTCAGTTTTTCCTTCCTCCTCCTATATTTCTCGGTAAGCCTGGAGGTTTTATTTTTGCCAGCATGTGTTCCCTTGTCCTTTTACAATGTATTTAGGAAAGCCACAACTCTTTCTTGTTCATCTTGCTTCCTTTCTGTCTTATTAGTTGAGCAATGTGTTATGTTTTCCCCTTTTCCTTCTCTGTGTCCCCGATTCCCGCCTCATCCCCTCTGTCAGAGCATCTATCAATGTGGTGTCGATCACAGCTGCGGCGGCTTCTCTTTCATCTTCTTCCCACTGGTAGAGCAAGGGAGGGAGAGAGGGAGGCGGAAAGGAGGTGGGGGAGAGACTGGCAGAGGAAGGAGGGGGGTGGGTGGGAAGGGAACAAGGAAGAGACACTTAGATGATGAAGTTAAACCGTTGGGGCAGAGTTTCTTGTCAATTTCACGCGGGCAAAGCGTCTCTCCCGTGGGTTACAAGAAGCGCCGGGTCCTTCCTGCGCTCGCCAAGTTGCCTGAATCTTTCCTCTAGGCGCGCGCGCGCGCACACACACACACACATATACACACACAAACACACACCCCAAAACCTAGGACTCGTCCTACAGGCTCTGGGAAAAAAAAAAAAAAGTCCTCAATCACCTCCTCCTTCTCGTCGTCCCCCACCTCCCCCCCCCCCGCACCCCCCAGCGGGCAGCCAAGGAGAGCTGGAGGCGGGGGAGGGAAGGGGAGGAGAAGCGACGCAAGAGGGTAGCTTTTCAGCGCCGCCGAGGCGCGGGAGGAGGAGAAGCGGCGGGGAGGCGCTGCCGCTCACCTGCGGGGCAGGGCGTGGAGGAGGGACCAGGCTGCGCGCTCTCCGGCTGAGGAGCTGGGACGCTCCCGCAGCCCCGCACGCGGCCAAGCTCGGGGCGTCCCCTCCCCCGGGCCTGGCGAACCCGAGGGGTGAAGCTCTTTGCTTTGACAAGCGGTGCGGCGGAGGCGTGGAGAGCGGCGAGCAAAAGAGCGAGCGAGCCAGACTGAGGAAACTCGAGACGGGAACAAAGAGGGATCGGGTTTTGTGTGTGTGTGTGTGTGTGTGTGTGCGTGCGTGTGCGCGTGTGTGTGTGTCGGCTCCAGCTCCCGGCAGAATCTTTTGGGTCTGAGGCCCCTGCTGTGACTCCTCGAGACCCAGCCGTGCCCTCCACTGCCGACTCCCTGCACTCGCCGACACAAACTTTATTCTTGGGAAACTTCTTCTCTTTCTCTTTCCCTCCTCCTCCGCCCCCACCTTTTCCTCTGGCAGATTAAATGCTCCTGGAGAAAGAAAACCGAAGCGAAAGGGAAGGAAATAAGAAGCTTTAAAACGGACATCTCCAATCCGGGTGGCTCTTTTTTTTTTTTATCCTCCAGGAAGTGGACATTTCGTTATCTTCTGATTCTCTTTGCACCGCCTCTACTGGGACAAACGGAGCCGTTTTGCCTAGCTCCCTTCTTTTCTTGGAAAACAGACTCCCAGATCGGCATCTGGGAAAGCAAACGTGGAGAGATTTGCGTAGAGACGCGCCGACGGACTCTCCACTGGCCTTTGGAGAGTCAAAACTCCTCCGGAACTGGCGTCCTCCGCGCGCAGACCCCGGAGACGCTGGGGGCGTGGGGCGGCCGCCCGGGCAGCCTAGCCTAGCGCGCAGCACAGACGCCCCCAGAGGCGCCAGCTGCTGCGGCCCTCGCATCCCTGTGTCTTTCGGCGTCGGGGACGGGCGCGGGCGTAGGTCTTTGCGGAGTGGGAAGGCACGGGCGGCCACCGGGGCGCGGGCGCCGCTGCAGCAGCTCCGGCTGCCGGCCGCCAGCCAGGCGCTCTCCAGCCCGGCTTCCGCCTGCTCTCCTTCCTCACGCATCCTTTCAATCCTCCTTCTCCTCCTCCCCTTTTCGTTGACCCCTTCTCTTTTCTGCTGTCGCCTGGGGTGCTCCCCCAGCGGAGCGGAGATTACAGAGTGGTCGGGATGCCCCAACTCTCCGGGGCAGGCGGCGGCGGTGGGGGGGACCCGGAACTCTGCGCCACGGACGAGATGATCCCCTTCAAAGACGAGGGCGATCCCCAGAAGGAGAAGATTTTCGCCGAAATCAGTCACCCTGAAGAGGAAGGTGACTTAGCCGACATCAAGTCTTCCTTGGTTAACGAATCCGAAATCATCCCGGCGAGCAACGGACACGAGGTGAGCGGGCTGCTGCCCCGAGCTTTGAGAGGCGTGGCGGGTCCCAGGGAAGAGCAGAGAGGGAAGAAGGGAGGGAAGGCGCTGGAGAGCCCTGGCTGAAGGGTCCCGATTAGGTCTGCAGGGTGGGGGGATGGGGGCGGGTGGCTGGGCTCCTGGTTAGTGTTCTTTCTTTGTGTGTGTGTGTGTGTGTGTGTGTGTGTGTGTGTGTGTGTGTGGTGTGCTGGGAAACATTCCAAGTGGATCAGTTTTGGGGTTTGGTGACTTAAACCGTTGGTTTGCGGCCAGGAGAACCTGCCCTTAACCCATCATGTTTGGCCTTCGGACTTTTTAGTGGGGTTTAGGGAGTGCGATTAAAGCGAGGATGTCTGAACAACACTACTGAGAAGTTCTTCCGTAGGACGGAAGACAGAGTGCACCCGCTATCTTTCTCGGTAGATGTCTCTGCAAAAGTGCGTTAAACCACCAAAGGCTTAGGTAAAGGCGAGAAGAGGCACAGGCCCGAGGAAGGGGAGGCGGGCGTGGGCCGGGGACAGGCGGGGCGGTCCCAACCGCTGCGCAGCCGGCCGGCCGAGGGGGCGCGCGCCCGGGCGGCGGGGGCGGTGCGGGCGCGGGTCCTTTGGGCCTCTGGGGCCGGCTGCCAGCAGCCGTGGGCGAGCCGAGCCACCCCAGGGCGGGGGGGGGCCTCGCAGTACCGCCCGCAACACTAGCTTGCTCCAATCATCGCCACGTAAAGAAAAAAAGTACGCTTATATTTGGGGTTGATTTGGGCCCGAATCAGGCCTTTCAATCTTTGCAGAAGGGCGAGTCGGAGAGATGCAGCGGAAACCAGTGCACTCACTCAGGGGAGGGTGGAAAGCGCTTTATCACATCTCCTGGCCGGCTGCGGGCGATAGCGATGGTAACCCGAGTAGAGTAAATAGAGACACGTGGGTGCTGGCGAGAGAAAGCCAGTGAGCAGGACCTCGCGGAAGGGCTATTTCAGGCCTCGCGGAGAGCTTCAGAAGAGGGGGGAGGGGGGGGCGGATGGACCCTGATACCCGACACTCTACTGGCCACCCTTGTTCAACAACTGGGAAACGCTTTGGAGGAAATCCGGTAGAAAAGTCCTGACACTCAGATGATTTCACCAACGCTTTTTCCCTCCAAAGAAATTTGGAGGGTATATTCTTTTTCCTTAAATGGCATCCTTCTGCCCCCAAAAAGAAAGCGTGTGGTTTTGGGGGCGGGGACATTTTGGGTTTTAAACAGTAAGTTTAAGAACACCTCAGAGTTGCCTTCTTTATCCCAATGGCAGGGGTGAGTACGCATTTTGGAAGCCCGGGGGCCTGGGTTCTAAGGGGAGCATAGGGGTGTTCTCCATACCCTGAGTCTTTCATCCCAATATGCCAATTAGGGGGGAACCTAGGGGTGGCCAGGGCACACCCAGCTCCACTTAAAAGATTTGTGACTATGTGTGTATGGGGGGAAGGAGGCCAGTGGGAGGACAGATGTCCCAGGAACCAAATGACATCCAAAACATTCGAGGCCAAACTCATATTTGTAGAGCAGCCTTTTAAAATTCCTACTCCTTTTCCTCGTCCTTTCTTTTTCTATAAGGAAAGTTGCTACGCACTTCACATTTTCTAAACGTTTCTGCCTTGGGGAGAAGGGTGCTGCATTTGAAGTCCAGAACTCCTATTAGGGCTCTGTTAATCTTTACCAGTGGTAAGTGGGCATGGGGCAGACCCAAGGAAGACAGTGAAGGGGTAATACCGCTGATTTGCAGGTGGTTGAGTCTGGGTGGATGATGGTTACCAAAACTGACATTAGCTGGGCTACCTTTTAGAAGTCTGTAGCCCAATTTTCAAGTTTTCCTTCCTTTAACCACAGAACAGTTTACTTTTCTCTTGTAAGCTTGCACTGAGCCAGCCATGGTAGCTTATGAGGAGAAGAGCTCCTGCTGGGATTGGTTTGGGACAGTTGCCTAAGATCTCCATTTGTGAGCGATGGGCTTGTTTTTAGTTAAATGTCATTTTCAGTTGCAAAATATTTCAGCCCGCTGTCAATCAGCTCTGATTGAAGTAAACAGTGGTTGAAGAAGCCATCAAAATGATTAACGCCGCCGTTAACTCAAATTCTTGTCGTATTAGGTATCCAAGTAGCCTTGTTGTGTTTTAGTAAACAGTGGTCAGAACAGCATATGGATTGTTCGCAAGTTTGTTTCTGTTGTTATTATCATTTATAGCTGGTAGTCCTGGGTAGATAATTTTCAAAAACACATGTTGAAAAGAGAAAGATTTCCCAGTACTCAGCCTTAGCCTATCCTCTTAGATTAATAAACAAGTAGATGGAGTTGCACCTGATTCTCCTCTTTTGAGTTACCAGTGGATACACACGTATCATCATTGTCACAAACTCTAAAGTGATCTTTCTTTTGGGGGTGGGGATTCGTCTTGTTAGGTGGCCAGACAAGCACAAACCTCTCAGGACTCCTACCACGACAAGGCCAGAGAACACCCTGATGACGGTAAGATGTTAATTCTATCTTTCCCAACCTTAACATTTAACATGTGCAATTTGTGAATGTAGGTATGTTTTGCTGTTTTTGTTTGCATCCAAGAAACTTGAATCATATGTGATAAGACTGTGCCTGTGTTGTAACAAAATGGGAAAGAAAACCCGGGAAACTTATTGCTTATCACTAATGTATAGTTACATAATTTAAAAACTGTCTGAATGATTTAGGGGCTTTTGAATTTCTGTTGGCTTCCAGATTCTTTGTGGAAGAGAAATGTCTATAATTAGTTTTCTCATTTTACCTAAAGTTCTAATTGTAGATCTTTACTATTTTTTCCTGCATTGTTATAAAGAGTGACAGTCTACACCAATTTATTTTCCAACAAGAATAGTTTCAAATGGGCTTTCATTTGTGAAATTGCTGTTTCTTGTTATAGTGTTACAGTGAGAAGGCAGGCACTGTATGCACAGACTAAATATGGCTCAGTAAAGAAGAATCTAACTTGTAAAAATATAAAACGTTATTCTTAAAATTAAGAACTATGCATATGGAATGTGATAGACTTTCTCCCCATTTCCGATTCTTGCTCAAAACTGTAAAAATTCTACATATTTTTTAAGATTTAAGGAGAACTCCGTGTGACTTTAAAAGAATCTGTAATCTTTAGGGTTCCCTTGTTGAACAGTCTACATTTCTGTTCTCCTTTAATTACTTACAATTGGCCTGACCAGAATGAGGTGTTCGCATATACAATATGTCAGCTAGGGGAAGAAGAGAAGAGAACTATAATATCAGGCTTCCTTCTGAGCTACAAAGTAGTTACACAGATTAAAGAGGAGAAATGTATACAGTGAACAAACACACATTTCTTTACCAGAGTGATGTAAGTGTAGCACATAAAATTAAGTCTCCTGTAGTTAATCCTTCATAAATTTCGGTAGTTGCCCATATGCTAGATACAACTTGCTCCCTCAGTAAAATCTAGAAATTTTCCAGAAATCTAGAAGCACAGGTAGAATTTTTGAGTTTGCCAATAAGATGGAGCATAACTTCAAGTGTATAAATATATACGTGTGGGTATAGCTGAATGGCCTAGTATATTTATATTACAGCTTTGTGCCTTCTTTCATGTGTCTGTATTTCTTAGTCCAGTTTGTTAGTATTAGAACAAATTAAGTTAGATGGATAACACTTATTTTTGTAAAAACACCAGTAAAAAACCAGTCAGTAGTGGCAATAAATTGAACCACATGTTTTTAAAACATCTGGTTCACTGCTAAGCCATTTAAGGGAATAAATACTGTCAATCTAAAATAGAGCATAATAATCCAGTTACAATACTTCGTAAACAAATCTCTTATGTAAGGTGTGATTTGTAGTAGTACTATTAACTTTTCAATGAAAAATACAGCGATATAAGAAGGAAGTCAAAGCACATTTGATTGTTCTTTGCATTCTCTCAGGAAAGCATCCAGATGGAGGACTCTACAACAAGGGACCCTCTTACTCGAGTTATTCCGGGTACATAATGATGCCAAACATGAATAATGACCCATACATGTCAAATGGATCTCTTTCTCCGCCCATCCCGAGAACAGTGAGTAACATGCTGATGTTGCAGATTATTTCAGAAGTGTAAATTACTTTGTATTTTGGCAAAATGTTTGTTTTTTTAGACACTGGAAATGCTTTCATTATGTATGACCAGTCGTTGCTAAATAAGACCTGCTACGAGGAATGGCTGCCTTACATACAATATTGCTACTTTTGATGTTTTGCACTTGGAATTTTAGCTTTTGGGGTATTGGTTAAGATAATAAAAAACAGATCATGAGCTATCATGGAATCATTGAATTTAAATCAGCAAATTCATGATTTTATGAGTATTTTGCTTTCTACTCTGATGAGAGAAATTGATTTAATCTTTCAATTAACTAAGTGCTGTATGTGTTTCATTGCCCATAAGCTATGTAGAATCAGAACTCCTTTGGCTTATTTGGAGCTGAATATTGGAAATGTTACTTCAGCTTTTAAAACAGTGTCTCACTGTGTTAGCTAATGTCTCTTTAAAATCAGTTTGGGGGTGGGGAGGAATGAGCTATTTTTTGCGTTATTGTCAATTGTTAAGAAAGTATCACTTGAAGATAATTCTAATGAAAATTGTTCTTTTTTATCTCGGGGTTCAGTTAACTTTCAAGTTTTAAAAATCCAGTGGCATTATAGCTGCTTTACACATTATGCATAACATGGAGACCTCATTTATATAGTAAGAAAACAGCTAAAGGGTTACCTCTGTAGTACATGAATGTGAAATGTGCTGGTGATGGAGTTCTCCCTGAGATTTGTCTCTTCGTAGGTAGTGATGGGTTTTTATTGCTCCGTCAATATATATACCTTCTTTCTGGCCTCACTCTCCCTCAACCACCCAAACCCCAATGAAAAACATGTATATTTGGGTGTTGAGGATGAGGGTTTCAGTCTAACTGGCCCTCCCGCGAGTCAATCTAGGATTATAAAATGGAACCTGTAGTCTTTGCCTTATTAGCCCACTGCTTTCACCAAGTGAAAAAAAAAAAAATCAGTCACAGACATCTGGGGGCAAGTACTATCATTGATACCTCAGTGGACAGAATCTGGGAGCCATGAGATACTACAGAGTAGGAGAGAGGAATACCTCCTAACCAGTCATCAACAAACAAGAGTATTTATGGTTATGTTGATTATCTGTGGCCCTCAACTATTGAAGCGATAGATCTATGAAATACAACCACTTTATGCGGGCACTGTGATTTAGAAGTTATAATTTTTTCCCACAAGTTCCAAAAAGATATTTGACCTTTTAAGTAGGGAATGAGATTTTTCTAATTTGCATATAGCAGCTAAAATGGACATCTTGGAAATCTTGTGATGGTTGTTATAGGAAAGAGCGATTTCACATTTTAAAAGGCTTTTCTAATACTTAATGATAGAAATGTGTGTGTGGTACATATAAATCTCTTATCTAAAAAGTGAATGAACTAATAAAAGCAAATATGGTTTTTAACATTTAGAGACCACCCAAATAAATGCTTCTGAGTCTTAAAATTTGTAGGAGACTTTATATTGTTGAATTAAATATGTGTACATTCAGATATTTTAAAGTTGGGCTGTTTTTCTTTTGTTGGATGTTTTGGAGGGGAGGGGGAGGAGACTATGTTTTAGATAGGGAATAACTGAAGACTTCTGCTGAAGGCTTTTTAGAACAACCAATCAAATTATAGTCTCTGACTTGGTAACAATAGAAAATAGCTACCAAAATAATCTTATACTTTTAGGGTGTGCACACAGTTAATGCCTAATAAGTATTTGTGGAATTTATTCTTTAGCCACTTCTCCTTTCAAAGCAATAATTTTTAAAAAGTCAGTATAATTAAAGTCTATTGATATTTATAAATTATTCCTAAGAATACTGAAAATTAAGCTTCTCTTCCTCCTTAAACCAGCATTTTTACCCCCTCAGTATACTAATCATTTTAAATTGTTAGAATGGAAAGTATTTATTGTTAGTGTATGTATTAAAATTCTGAGGTCAGTGAATTGAACAGTCATTCATTGTTTGGGAAAGATTTGTGGCCAGAATAAATGTTGGTGGGTGTAGAGTGGAGGAAAGGGGTGTGGTCAGGAAACAGTTACCTTACCCTCCTATCTGCTGCCTTGCTTTATTCTGTTACATTTTAGAACACATTTATTTTAGGCACCTTTCTTGGGATATTCTGCAGTTTGCACAATTTGAGAAGCTTTTCAGGTTTAACCACGAGACAATGTTCAATTGTTTTCTTTTAGGGTCTGACCGAAGTGAGTTGAAATCTTTGGTTTTTAATAATTAACAGCTGTTTTTAGTGTGTCTGAGACCCAAAACACTTTAACCGGAAGGCAGCCCCTCCTCTTTACCCCAACCACACTTCTGCCTCTTTCTCTTTAACTCTGTCCTTAGCAGGACTGAGTGTTTGTGCAACTGACATCCACAGTGATAGGTTTGCATCTAGGGTGTCAGGAGTCAGGAGCAGGGTGACCATTTGGGTTTGGGCTTTGCCTGGGAGCAGTCCCAAGTCAGCCCTGTTACTTGGATTTGCATTACAAACAACTGCTTGTTTACTGTATCTGCTGCCCTCAGGTGTTAGGATTAGAAAAACATCTGGGGGTGAGGGAGGGCCCTGACCAGCCCTTCCCCACACAGAATCTTCTGTTCACATGTAACTGCGGATGATCCAACTGGCACGCACAGAAATGTTTCTGCTGGTGGCTCATTTTAACAATTCTATTATGTGTCTGCTCTTTTTTAGGCAAACACTGACATATGTATGCTCGCACAGCTTTTACCCATGACCTAAATATAGTATTACCTACACAGGAGAACCACCTTTGCCAATCAAGCTTTTTTTCTTTTTTTCCATCTGAAGGGAAATTTTAATTGGCTAATTACACCCTTCTAGAACAGAAATTCTTAGAGGTGTGTCTATACCAGAAATCTTGTGAGGGTGTTTCATAGAATTTTAAATAAGACTTCTTGGTTCAGATAAATTGGGCCTAGCAAGAAAGCACCTGTAATAATGACACTTTTGGTGTCATGAGTTCTTAAAGCACAGTAAACCTTGGCTTGAGGTGGTCGCCTTCATCGAGTGTGAGAGGATGCAGGAGCCTTTTAAATATTTCAGAGCAAGGGCCCTGGAGAGTTTATTAAAAGCGTACTCCGAAGACTTTCTCTGAGTCTTATTTATGAAAATCCTTGGAGGCCAATGGTAATGTATTAAAAGGAAAAAATAGTTCTTTGCCTCCTGCGCTGGGTCCTGGCACTTGTGTGCTTGAATACTGTGTGACAGTGAGCTCGGCTGGCTTTATACATAGTGAAAGTTCCCATTGGCCTCATGCACTGTGGTTATTCATCTTAGGTGTCAAACTTCCATTTGTCCCTCATGCAACCCAAATGTTTAGCACCTCTCTCTGAAGAGAAACATCTCATTTCTCTTTAGCTGCTCAAGGGAAAAGCAGCAGACTTAGCTCAGGAAGTGCCAGCCAGCAAACGTTGCAGCTCGGGTCACACCAACCACAGTAACACCTGGTCAGGATCGTACTGCAGACTGCATCGTTTGTTTCTTTGTGATCTGAGGATGGATTTTTAGGTGGGAAAGGAAGATGTTTCTGTTTGAATTTCATCTTTTTTATTTTTAGTTGACATTGCTATTAAAATGTTTCGGGGTTTTTTTTTGTTGTTGTTATTTTGAGCAACTCATTTCTATTGTATGGTTTTTACCTGAAGGGAATCAACATTTTGATTTTTGATGAACAGAATTTACCTATTATAACTTTGTCTTAACCTCCCCCGCCCATGTTTGTATTTGCTTACAGTTAAAATTAGATTTTTGCCATTGTTCACATCTGGAATTAAGGAAGTAGGTGGACATGTCTAATCAGTAAGCTTACACTTATCCAGCTGTCCATCACACTGCTGCTTGGCTGTGAAAATAATCACAGAAACAATAATCAATAGGGAGACTATGGCTTCTTAATTCAAGGGTACAGGGAGACTATAGTTTATGTTTTGAGCAAAAATTTTAAGTGTTTTTTCACTTTACTGCAAGGAGCTACTTCATTTGACTTACTAATAAATTATTTAAAATTTTCTAATCTAAGTTGTGTACTTTTTGAAGCTAAGTATATTAAATTTTCCTTTTACCTCAAGTTCAGGAGAAGTTAAGTTTTAGAAAGTATATTCTATCTCAGATTTGAATGTGATGTCAGGAGAATGTGTGGGAAAGTTCCTCAGGGCCCCAAACTCTTCTGTCTGATTCATCTTTTATTTATTTATTTTTTGCCACACCACATGGCATGTGGAATCTTACTTCCCCAACCAGGGATCGAACCTGCACCCCTTGAATTGGGAGTGCAGAGTGTTGACCACTGGACTGCCGGGGAAATCCTTGTTTGATTCATCTTAATTGTACTGCTACAAAGTTGGGAAAGGACCACAGTCAGAATAACTGGGAGTGATTGCCATTTCCCCTTCAGATAATTTAGAAATTTTATGACCGAACGGCATGCTAATTCAAGTGTCCTGGGAGCCCATGCTACATGTGACCCTTCAGGAGCTAATATTGCCCTTGCATGACTGGTACTGCACAAGTGTGATCCTTAGTCGATAGATTTTTCTGAAATGACCCTAGAAATTTCTTGTTCATTCATAAAGATATGAGAACAACCCAGTTTCACTAAAACAAGACCATTAAGCCAACCTGCAGAAAATGTTGCTCTTTGAAATACCCCCTTCCCCTGCCTCCTTACAGGTCCTGGACTTGGCTCTCATCAACCCAACTATTTTAATCCATTTCTGTCTTGCAGACTGACTCGTGTAATTCCAACAAGACAGAGTAAGGGCCTCATAAATGGGTCTATCTGGACTCGAACTTGTTACCTCACAAGTATTCTTCCATAGTATCAACTGAGAAATTTTTGCAACTTTTTGAGTCTTGTTTTGTTTTTAACTAATCCTGTTAGTTCTTTAGGCAGAACTGTTTGTGGTTTATGTGACTGACATTTTTTGAAGCAATTAGATCATTCCATTCCTCTCTGACTCCCCTCGTTCCTTGTTTACGTATTATAGACAAAATCGGAATTTTATAAAACTGGTTTCCCTGTGATTTCAAGATAAACTTGAAGTTTAAAGAGAAAGTGTGTCAGCACTGTCCATGGGCCGGCAGAAAGGCACATATGTTTTATTCCCAGACAAAGGTAGAGCTCAGCATTATATAGGTGCCACTGTCATGGGACTGAAGTTTTTTAAAAAGAGGGTATTCATTTAAACTTTGTATCTTTAAAGTTATTACTTCAGTCATTATGCCAAACTGAGCCAGTCTGTAGAAAGCTAATACTGTAGCAATCAAGGGACTTAGTACTGCTTTGTACTGTCCCAGCAGGTCCTTACTCATTTGGAAAAGGCAGCCATTGGAGTTTATTTAAATAATTTTAAAAATATATTTTAGATTCGTGATCACTTTTTAAATATTAATTGTGACCTCGTGAAGTTCCTGTAGGAACTGTAGACTCTGCTGTAAGCTTTGAAGTCACTTTAAGCATATAAATTATCAGTCTATAAGATTTGGAGGCACAAAGCCCTAAAATGCCCTGGAGACCAACAACAAAGATGAGTAAGGGGGGAGATTGAATGCACCAAAAAGGAGAGTCAGGAGTTGAGCAGAGGATGGATAGGGAACAGGGATTGCTAACTCCCAGCTTCTGATAATCTAGACAATCTAGCTGGGACTATTTGCAGACTATTATCAGAGGCTGTTCAGAGGACTGTAAAGTCTCTGTAAAGCAGTACATTTATACACAATACCCATTCTAGCCAAATCTCTAAGCCTGCTGAAATTATCCATTTGCTATATGTAGATCAGTATAAAGCTCACTGAAGAATGTTACTTGCTTGCCTTCAATCCGTACAGGGAAAACTGCAAGGGCATTACAGCGCGAACAAGAGTTTAGGTTACCTGTCCTCTTTCCTGCGTCTGTAGGAGAAATATGACTGGCAGAGATGTTACATCACAGAGGGTCTAGAAATGTATTGTATTTTTGCAGCTAAGCGGAGGCAAGTAGACTCTAAAAAAACCTTTTGATTATTGACCATTGTTTCTAGCTATGCCCATGTATAATACTGTATGGAACTTGGTGACAGTTCTGCAGAATCAAGTTTTGATCTTAGTCATGGTAATTTACTGTTGCTGTTATGTTCGCTTTAAAAAGGAAGCCTGTTACTACTTTACTCAATATAGAGAAAGGTTGAATGAGGGGTGGACAAAGGGAAGGTACGAGAACATAAAAAGAGGAATGGCTCTAGTGTAGTTTTAATTTTCTCTTATTATTGTCAGCTTCTGAATGAAACAGTTACCAAAACTGTTAAAAGCTGACACAGAAAAATATTTTTATAAATCCTTTTTTTTTTAAAATCCTGAAAACTTTTGCAATAAAGCCTATTAACTGTGAATGATAGTTGATCGGTTGATCGGGGACGACTGATGAATTATGAGACAGTTATATGTCATGAGTAGCCTAGCACGGGATAGACACTTCAGTAGATTTGCTGAATAAATAATGTTGTAGAAATTTTTCATGTATTTCTGGGGATATTTCCAAAGGATCTGTCTTTATTCAACCAAACGCTATATGAAAAGCAAAATCTGAAAGTGTCTGCTAAATAAATCCTTAGAATTTTATTATTTTACGTTTTCTCTGATTTGTTGCTTCAGTGGGGAAAAAAAAAAGAGCATTAGACCATTGTCTTTAATGAGGAAGTCAGAGTCCTTCAGAATGTTGTTTCTGAGTAACAGCTGAAAACAGTCAGCTGGAGAGCTCACTGCTAGAGTGAAAAAGAATGGGATTTGGTCCTTATTTGAGGACTGATCATAAGAAGTACTTATCTCTTACTTATGTCCTAGAAACCTGATTGAAGAAGAAGAGGTGATAGAAATGCTTTTTTCAGAAGGGTGCTTGAGATGGAAATAAAGTAATAAAGAAGAAAACCATCTTCAATTATGTTTCTGTATTGCACGGTTAATGCTTCTCAATTCATTTTTATTCTTTCCCAGATAGAAAGGACATTTCTTTTTTCAGTAACACTTGAGGTATTTTGAGATATTAAAAAATTCTGCATGTTCTTTTTAAATACGTATGGTAACATCAGCGCTGACTCTTCTAGGCCAGTGTGTGTTGTAAATTGATTATATTCTTCAGCAATGTGGAGAGCAAAACTTTTGAGTCTGTATCAGGCAGAGGTAGGGATCCTCCTGTGAAGGCTGAGCCTGTGGAGGAGAGGGAAGTCCTAGGCAAGATATCAAAAGGTCTGGGGTCTAGACCCACGTCCATCACTCCCCCCCAAAGCCTTGGGAAGGTATCTGACCTCTATCAGAGTTTGTTTCCTTGTTTATTGTGAGGCATATTAATATCTGGTTGCCTACCTTATATGGTGGATGTACAGTTCAGATGGCACAAAGCCTGTGAAAGCATTCGGTTTTTTAGCTATGGGAGCAAAGCACAAGTCTCAGATGGTGTAAGCCCTCATGCCCACCTGGTAGGAATTCTGCCACAAGAGGTGTTTGACTGTATCCAAGAAGCTCCTGAGAAAGGGGAGACATTTTTGGTTCTTACCATGGCACCATACAGGCCTGGAAATTGGACACTGGGTCAAGGCCTTACATTAACTTTTAGAAAATATTAGCATAAAATAAAAGTTTTGGGAATTGTCATTATATTCTTTACAGAGACAGCTTTCTTCTCTTGGGCTCTTTTTTCTCTCGCAGTTGTTAGGAGAGCACCTGATTTTCTTCTACTAAGGGAATGAGATGTGTGAGGGAATGGATTTCTAAATTTAAGATTTGTTTAAAAATCTCATATCCTTCTAACATTTGATATGAAATTGACAGATAACTCTTAACTCCTTGGTTGGGGGTAATAATTGATTTTTATTTAGGAAAACTTTTTTTCCTTAATCCTTTAGCAGCTGGGTTTCTTTTCTCCACTGCAAACATTATATAGAGAGGAGATTTAAGAGCCTCGTGAATGTAGAGGACGACAGGAGAGTTATTCTTTTCCCCCTTCAAATTTTCTTCTGACTTAAGTCTTTTGAGCTTTCGTGGCATCTAAAAAAAATCAGGTCCAAGGGGGGATATGTTGGCCAGGCAGCAGAGAGAAATCAGTGTTTTTCTAGTCTTGTTGGAAAATTACAGCTTTCATCCTTTCAAGACTTTTCTTTTTCTTTAAGTAAAACTCAGTGAATGTTAAATATATTTCAGTGTGGAGTTAGCTTTCTTGGTAGACTTCTTCAGTTTTAAACATCATGTATTATACCTTGTAATAATTATGAACACGTATCATCTTGGCACAGTAGTTCATATGACTTGGACCAAAGGAAAAAGGTATTGTGGTCTTATCTCAAGTGTGTTAAACATTGTCTTAGACCCCAACACTTAAGATTTTTTAAAGTCTGAAACAAAACCAGGAGTACCAAAGTAAAAAATGTTTACCGTTTACTACAAACGGGCTAACCAGTTAAGTATCTGGCGGGGTTAGGAAAAGAATCAAGTCTCCCAGACATTGCTTGAATTGGTTTTTACTCTTTTTTTTTTTTTTTTTGGTATATGTTAAAAGTTTAAAATTAAAACTCAAGAAATTCTTTGGAAAGGGAAAACGATTAACTTTTTTTTTTTTTTCTTTTTTAACTACTATCATGCACCAGGTGCTGTGCTAGGCAATTTACGCGAATGGAAACTGTGGTTGGGTGTAGTAATCTCCATGCTGAAAAGAAGGGCCCATCCTCAGGGGCAGCAGGAACCTGCTTCAATTTAGTGAGTGATAGAGTCACTGCCCTTCCCTTCTTAAGGTCTGAAGACTTGTTTATTTTCATAAAAAATAACCATATTTGCCTTTCAGAACATAAAACACTTATTAAATGAATCATAATGTTGATTAAATGTAAAGCAAAAAGTTATTATTTTGAAGATTTTGTTGGCAACTTCTTTTCAGTAATGCTTAGCTATTTTTTATGAAAATAAAAAGAAAATACTTTCATTTAAAAAGCAATACACTAGAAAACTCAGATGAGCAAAAGGAATAGCAAATATTAAATTCTTAGGATCCTGCCGTCAGAGATGATCACTCTTAAAACTCACCATGCAGCATTTTAGACCTCTTCCTATGCACACTTAGAAATACACATAAACACACGTAAGTATATGTTATACATTCATGGTAATGGAAACAAAATATACCATTTTGTACTTGCTTTTTTCCCACCAGTATACAGTGGATATCTTCTGTAACATCATTTTTAATGCCTAATTTATTGCCTAATTTATTTAATCAGTTTTGTTGGTAAGACATTTAGGTGGTGTCACTTTTTTTTCCTCTATCTTAAGCAACATTGTGATGCAATGCATATTTTCTAACTACATCTTTGCACAAATTCTGTTTCTTTGGAATGAATTGCTAGAAGTGGAATTGTAGAGTCAAAGGCAATGAATGCACCTTTTTAATTTGGGGTTAACCCAACATTGCAATTTAACCTTAAAAAAACATTTGTTTGAAGTCAGCATTTAGAAGTATCACTTGACTACATTCATATTTGGTTATGGTTGGTGTCATGCCTTCTCCTAGTCAAGAGTCAGTACAGCGATAGACAAGAAGCTGGACAGATGGGGAGCAGAATGTCAACTTCATTATTAATAAGGCTGGATTGGAGAACGTGGCTTGAACCGTGACACGAATTTGGACTTCCTTTGACTTCCCCAGATGGAACACACCACTAAGTCACAGGCCTCCCTAACAGGGGGAGGGAGCTTACCTCCTACAGAACTGGAGACGAGAACAAACCCACGCTCGGGCAAGCTGGCCCCAAGAGGGAGAACAAAGGGTCAGTCCGTCCTTGCCCAGTTCTTTCTCCAGATCACCAGAGATGAGTCGCTTTCCTTTGTGGAAAGTGAGTGAGGGGGTGGGAGAGACAAAGGCTGCCGCCACTGCCAAGAGAGCAGAAGTTCCTACTTTATTGGCCAGGCTAGGGAGGAGGGGCGAAGGAGAGTGTGTTTATCTCCTTAGTCATAATCCCTGATCAGACCGTGAGCCGGGACAGTGGTGAGACGCGTGCGTACACGACGGGAGCTACAGCAGAGCACTGCGTTTGGGGTCTGAAGATCTAGATGTCGGGGTCTGCTAGTGACTGGCTGCAGCCAGCTACCTCCTTTCTGGACCTTGATTTCTTCACCTGCAACATAGACTGCCACCTCGTCTACTTACGAAAGTACCTGGCACTCTGCATTAGTAGTAGTGTCTGTGGAAGGTGGACCAACTGCATCCGAATTTACTGGTATTCTTATTCAAAAGGCAAATATGTAGGCCCTTCTGCAAATGTCCTGAACCAGAAGTGACAAGCAGGACATAACACGTACCACGTACACTTTTAACCAGGTACTTTAGCGATTCTTACCTACAGTAAGGTTTGAAAAAACACTGATCAAGTAGACATTCAATAATTTAATTCACTTGGGCTTAGATATCCCAAGTGAGTCGCACACCTAGAAACCAATCAGGCACTTTGGCCCCAAAGCCTACTTTCTCTCCACTCAGCCCAGTTCAGTGCTATGCCTCATGGAGACCACTGGCACTCTGTTCACTTCTAGTCAGACCTCAGGGGGTTTCCCTCCTCCACTGACTACAGAATGAAACCCACATCCTTTGGCATTATTTTCAAAGCTTTATGCAACCTGGAATCATCCACCTTGCAAGCCTTGCCTCCTTACCACCAGACCCTGCAGCTTACGATTCAGTGACATTTCCAGACCTGCATCCTAAACGCTTTCCCAAATCCCTGTCTTCAGGTTATTACAGCTTGGTCTCCCTGAAATGCCCTGCTCCCTCTCCCCTGCCAGCACAGTCTTGTTCATCCTGAAAGATCCAGGCTAAATGGTACCTCATGAAGCTCTGATTGCACCACCAGTTAAGACTAAGTGCTCTCTCCTGTGGGTTCCCACAGGACCTTCTTCATAACTGTTACCACATCTTATAATCATTGGTTGTCTCCGTGTCTTTCTGTCTCACTGTTAGTTCCTTTAGGATAAGGAGCTTGTCTTACTCATCTCTGTTGCTCACAACCTGTTATACTGCCTGGCATAGAGCAGGTTACTCCACCGATATTTGTGGAATAAATAGAGCAGAAAATTTTAAAATTCATTAATATAGGGCAGTAACACCAGATATCAATCTATATTTAAATGGAGATACTTTAATAAAATATAAGCTAATACAGAATCACAGACCTGAAATTGAGCTTAGAAATTATCTGAGCATTAAGTATAATCCATGGGATAGAATTAGCTATTAGTTTTGAGTATTTAGTAAGTGCCAGGACCTGTTCTGAGCACTTTATGTATGTTAGCTCATTTAATCCTCACAGTAACCCAGTGATATCCCCAGTATCCCCATTTTACAGATGAGAAGACTGAGGCATAAGGAGGGTTGAGCAACTGAGGCATAGAGGCCATGGAAGTGGTTAAGGACCACTGTAAGACCAGACCAAGAAATGCTTGGTCAGATAAAGTAGTTAATTTGCCAGGATATACAGCTAGTAAGTAGTGGTACCATGCTTGGACCAGGCCTTGACTCTCACTGCAGGGTGCTTTCTGCAACTTCAGTTTTCATTGCCATCACTGCCACTGGTACTCAGAAGATGCTAGATGATTGTTGAATCAGTGAATTTCTCATCAGGAAGATGTAAATGATTCTTAATCTATATGGTATTTGCAAACATAAAATAAAATAGTATATGGAATTATAAATGTCTTTAACATTATGTTTGGTAGTAATAGCTATGGTGCTAATAGAGAGCACAGAGTTCAAAGGCAACAAGTTAGATGCAGCGAAGTGAGGGGAAATCGGGGGAGATGCAAAAAAGGTGGTGGAAGTACTAGCCTGATGATGAGGGGGCAGTATTAGTGGAAATAATGAATTTAGAAAGGGCAAATTACAAGTTAGATGTAGTGAAGGGAGGGAAAATTAGGGGAGATGCAAAAAAGATGGTGAAAGTTCTAGCCTGATGATGAGGGGGCAGTATTAGTGGAAATAATGAATTTAGAAAGAGGAGCAAGTTTTAGGACAGACATATATGAGTTTGGCTTAAGGACTATCCTGTGTTTTCTCTTTTATGTTAAGAAAACTAAAAATTAACCAGTATCTGCAACCAAACATTTTACATTATGGACATCATTTTGGTCCATAATTTATCTAATTTATTTAATTTTTTGTGCCTCACAAAATCACTTACCTCTGGAGCTTCCTGGGCCTTGATTAGAAGCCTCTGTGTGGTTATGAAAAACAGAACTGCATATTGCCTATGGGTGAGGAGAGGAATAGTATTAATATACTAGCATGTAATATTTAATGAGTTCACTTTACCTGCATTTTTCTTTTTAAATACTCAGTGTAACACTATGAAGTGAACACTACCTAGTCTTCCCGTCTTTCCTTTCAAGAAACTGAGGCACAGAGAGGTTATATTGATTGCTATAGTTCCAAAGCTTAGTAAGTGGTAGAACTTGGATTCAAAGTCAGATAGCCTTGATTTAGGAACTGGGACCCGTTTTATAAGCTAGTTCCCCCCCTAAAGAATAATCCTTAGTCAATGTCGATAAATCACTTTGAGGATTAAAAGTGTCTGTTATGCTTGTGTTTTATTAAACAATGTAAACGGCTCAGCTTTAGTGGTGGCTTGATTAGCAAGCTCTAAGAATACTTGAAATTTGTCTTCTGGTTCATTCAGCACACATAACCATGTGATTGCTCAATGTGTTCTTGAAAATTCCCAGGAAATGTTTGTTTCTTAGGTGATAAATGTCTGACTTGTATAGGAATTCCTATTGCTCACTTCTACGGTCCCAGTGTCCTCAAGTCTTAAGGACTAAATAGCTTAATCAAACAGCTGTGTGGCCAAAGGTTTTGTAAATCTTGGAATCACTTTGGTGAATGACGTTGCCTCCTTCTTCCATAAGAACTGAGTATTTACAGGCAAAAATCTGCTGCCGAAGGGTGTTCTTTGCACAATAAGCAATTAAAATGTGGTTTGTGCTTCGTTTCTAGGAGCTGTTTGTGGTGATTTTTGTGGTATCATGATGTTAGGTTAAGTAAAAGAAATTAGTTTAGGATTAACTGGAATTGTGATCATTCCTGAGAAGTTGCAACAGTGGGTTTCCTTAAAAAAATGAAGAAACTTTTTTTGTTAAGAAAATAATTATTAGAAACAATCTTCTTTCTCTCAAAAGGAGATTTTTGTTGTTGTTTTAAAGTAATATTGTTTTTAAAAAGTCAGGGGAAAACTCATTAAAGAATAGAAAAAAATAAAACTGCCTGTATTTCTGTCACTCAGATATAATGGTTTCATTTATATATTTTGTTAAGATGTTCTTTCTCCACTGTACCTATAATACAAGTACTTTTATAAGGTGGTTCATAAGGTTATTATTTTATTATAACTTCATTAAAAAGGTATTGTTGCTCATCTTTCCATGTGAATAAGTAAAGGTCTGTATCATCAATTGTCACGGCTGGATACCATCCAGTTATAAGAATATTTCAGTTTATTGATTTTATCCTCAATTATGGGTGTTATTTTTTTGTTTTTACTTGTTTGAAACAATGCTAAATGAAACCCTGTTAAAAATACGTATTTATTTATAATCTATTTTTTTAGGTTATGTAGAATTAAACAGTTTATAGAAATAAGTCTATGCAGATTTCAGATTAAATATGTGTTTTTACATGTTTATGTGAATCACTTGATCATACCTTTCTTGATTTATGAGAGGTTTTTATAGATAAAGCATATTAACCATTTTGATCCAAGAAAATGCTTTCCAGCATTAGCTTGGCTCATTTTTTATAATTTATTTCAGAAGAGAAGATACTCTTTTGACTCTTGTAGGATGGTACAGTAACCAGGAAAAAACATTTTATTTCGTTTCACTATCAGAAGAAGATACCTGTTGTTGTAGCAGTTTCTGAATTAACCCTCAAGTTTAGGGTTAAAACAGGTTTCCTGGTAGAACGAAGGCAAACACCAAAGAATGTTTATTTCAGGTGTGATTCATCATTCATCTCATAAACATTCATTGAAGGTACTTATTTTGAAAGTCATTGTGCTGAGCCCCATTGTTAAAATACATGACAGTGAAGACAGGGTCACCACCCTCAAGGAGCTTACGGTTTAGGAAGGGAGAGACACTTGTGCAGACACCCACGGCTGAACGCAGAGGGAGCAGGACCCAGGGAACAGGAGTGGGCAGGTCTTCCTGCAGTGGTGCAGCCTACTGAACAGTTCCTGAGGGTTGTAGTTTTCATATGTGCCAACCTGTCTTTACCTGCTTTCAGTTCAGTATGGACCATTTGATGTATGATAGAGAGTATTTGGTTTAGTTATTTTAAAATGCTTGTGTAGCTAGTTCTGTTTGGGTTGGGCCAGGAGAGTTGTTTTAATAAATAAACACTTTTTAAAATTAAAAGTTACGCATAGTAAGTAACCTAAGACTATTTAAGAAAAGAACTCAATAATTTATAGAGCATTTTGTTTTATTTATTTATTTATTTATTTATTTATTTATTTTGCGGTACGCGGGCTTCTCACTGCCGTGGCCTCTCCTGTTGCGGAGCACAGGCTCCGGACGCATAGGGTCAGCGGCCATGGCTCACGGGCCCAGCCGCTCCATGGCATGTGGGATCCTCCCGGACCGGGGCACGAACCCGTGTCCCCTGCATCGGCAGGCGGACTCTCAACCACTGCGCCACCGGGGAAGCCCTGTTTATTTATTTTTAAAGTAAGTTAACACACCCATCATAAAGCATTTTAAAGGGGCGAGTTTATCAACATCGCCACCAAGTTGATTGATGGTAAGAATGAAGGCTAGGTGTCAGACCCTCCTCTGCTTTGTTGTTGGTACTGTGTCACTTTCATTAGCACCACCACCAGAAACCTTAACTTGTGAGACATTTGCTCTGTGTACTCTTTAACCACATTAGGAGTTATTGTCAGGCTTGACCACAATTAGAATTAGGCAAACAGAAGCTCAGGAAGGTAGACAAGTTTCCTTTGGCTTATGTCATGTAGGGCTAAGAACACATGCCCTGGATCTTGAATGGCTAAGCCCAAATGCAGGATCAGCCACTTGGTAGCTGTCCAAGGGGAAAATTACTTTTACCTCTCTGTTTCTGTTTCTTTACTCACAGTTTGAAAATTTTCCTGATAGTTGGAAATACAGCAGGAAACGACTGCTTTGAAAACGATGTTACTTAGTTACCGCATATGGGAAATATTTGGTCAAAATCCATGGCAGGGAATGACTACCTGCTTGGAATAGGTATCAAGATAGATCTGTGAATCACAGGCCTGAGGATCTTTGCTTTCATGCCTTCTATACCATTTATTGAATAATTCTAAGCTAAAGCCAAATTTAAATAATGTAAGATCAAATTAACTAGATTTTTGAGGGGTTCTCATGTATCTAATTGGGGAAATTAGTCAGAGATGAAATTTTTCAAAAGGAAATATTTCCTCCCAAGATGGAAAGAGCAAGAGAAATTTGACATTTAGCCTACAATTGAGAAAACGGTTTGTAATTCAGGGACATCTGAGGTGTTTATTTTATGTTTGTTGGTTGTCTAAATAGTTAATGAATGAATTCAATGATGTGTATGCAATGTGAAGTTTGAAAATGGTTGGCTACCTGCAGAAAAATTAATTTTCTTTCCTTAGGATTGGAAAAATAAATTTTAAAAGGCTTTTAATTTTTTCTTTAAGTTCTGTTGTTGCTAATTTCGTGGTGGGGAAAAAATACTGACAAGAAGTTAGGCAAGTCGTTGACCGGCTGTTTGTCTCTGAAGGGGTTCCTAACCCTCCAGCCTTGGTATTCTTGTCTCACAGTGGGAACAAGTGGTTGCGGGGACTGAGAAGCACAGTCACTGGGCTTTTGGGCGCCAGACTGCTGAGCTGCATGAGATGTGCATTTGAGCTGTTTTATCGGCACTGAAAGCATCAGAATTGACCTCGGTGCTTTGGTAAAGGAGTGTTTCTGCTCTTAGAGCAGAGCAAGGTCTGATGGTTTGAGAAGCAAAGAAAATGAACCCAGCACTGCTTCTGCCTGGCTCTGGGAGGGCATCTTGTTGCCCATTAGTAACCTCTGGGGGCGCCCCAATTGCAGACTAACCCATGCAAGTGAGATCTGGACATCTAATTTGAATAGTTCCATGCAGTGGGCTTGCTGACCAATAAAGGTCTGCTTCAGGGAACCAACCCATAACTATTTCTGCTTTTCCTCCTTTTCGCACACCCCAGTATGTTCCTAGAATTCCTTGCCCACAGTTGTCATCCAGATGCTGCATTGCCACAAGCAACCATTTGGTCGTTTTAAAGTCACAGGGTAGCCCTGTGGACAAGGATTAAGTCCCACAGTAGTTTGACTCAGGGAGATCATGTCTGGGAGGGTTTTCTCGAAACTTTGCCTTTTTTTTTAATTGGGGAGGAGGAATTTATTCATTTATTTAGCATTTATTCAGTGATTACTTATTTTTAAATAGCTTTATTGAGATGTAATTCACGTTGCATACAGTTCACTCATTCAAAGGGTATAGTTTAATGGTTTTTAACGTGTTCACAGATGTGAGGAATCATCGCCACAGTCAGTTTTGGAACATTTTCATCACCTCAGAAAGTAACCCTGTACCCTTCAACTGTCACCCCGCCATCTCCCTGTTCCCTCACCACACCACCCCAGGTTTAAGCAACCACTAATCTATTTTTTTTTTTTTTGTCTCAATAGATTTCCCTGTTTGGGACATCTTGTAAGAATGGAATCATAATAGGTGGTCCTTTGTGACTTGCTTCTTTGACTTAGCATAGTATCTTTGAGGTTCATTCATGTTGTAGCATGTTATCACTACTTCCTTCATTTCTTCCTCTGCCTCTTCATGGCTGAGTCTCACCTTCCAGAGGTTGGATACCCTCTCTGATGTAGGTATGGGCATTGGTACAGTGAGAAAATGAGTTGATTTAGTCTTTTTTGGGAGGGAGGAAAGTTAAAGTCAGTTGATATTTCAGATATATAACTCAGTGATGAGAATATTTTTGATTGCAGATCCCTACCAGTTAAAACATTTGACCACTGTGTAATTATTTATGAATTATATAGCTGAATTACACATTCATCTAATAACTCAGATTAGAGTATACACTTAGGGCACTGTTTATGGTCATAGATGGAAGCTGCAAATTCTTATTTCAAATAAAATAAATAATTTCTAATTATTTCAGTTAGCTTCTTGTCAGATCTCATCCTAGATTTTAGCTCTAAGACAGGCTCTTAAAGAGTTGTTATTAGAAGTAGGATAACTGTTAGCTTTGCCATTTTCTTGATTTTACTTGTGCTTTCATTGTTAGCATTGTCTCCAATCCACTTGCCTTCTTGCCCATCTGACATACAGAGTAAATGGGGGCGTTTGCCCAGTGACAATCTGTATATTAAAAATATTTTGCAAAGCTTAAGTGATTTAACATAAAAATAAGTATGGACATTGTAATGTTTTCTTCCTGCACCCCAACGGATGATGCTATGTACTCTTCCTATACTACATTATAGCCCACTGCTCTAGATTGATGGAGAAAGTAAAGGGAAGCTGTATTGCTATTTGATCCAATAAGATACTTCTGACAAGCTGGCTGCTATGTGTTTCCTGTGAGGGTTTTTTTATGAGACCAGCAGATTCTGCAAAACCCGTGAAAATACTCCTCTTTTTGTCCGGTTAAGTAGGTTCTTTGCGTGTAGGTTACTTGCAGATGGCTCAGAGTCACCTGGGTTTGCTGCACGCTGGGCTGTTGGCTGAGGCCACGTGTGACCCTGCTATGGCCCAGCTAAGTTACATCACCGGAGGTTGCGCTTCATGCCGGCCTTGCGGTATCTCCTGTGTGCCCTTCTTGTGGCCCCTGCCCTCCAGCAGCTGTGCGAGAATTCTGCTGCCTTTTTTCCCCTAGATTAGATGTCTGCGCTGGGGTGTTTGCTATTTTCAACCAGAACTGTACAGTGTGTGCAAGTGATGAAACCGTTTGAAAAGAAAGCCCTCTGCTATCTGAGACAGTTCTCAGTCTTTCACGAGCACATTGGAAATTGGACACCATCCAAATCTTGACATATTCTTGTGGCTGTCGATGTCCCCAGAGGGACCTGCCTGATAAGAAGCTGGTCATCTGACTTGGACAAGGCAGAAGAGCAGTTTGAAATCATCCCTAAGTGTAAGACTGTTTCTTCAGAAATGAGTTTGTGACCAGCTTTGTTTTCGCTGAAGGAATATCCAAAGAAAACGGGCTTAAATTGCTGAAAGAATTGAGGTTGGAAGAATTACTTCAGAGGGAGGGATTAATAAACATTAGAATGGTTTACCAAAGGAGAAGCATGGAGTCTGATTCTTTAAAGGTTTTAAGGAGAGACGCTTGTATGAAGTGATGAAAATGCCTCACCTGGAGCGACCCCAGGCGTGGGCTGTGCCTGTTCGTCCTGTGCTTCACCCTGTGCTTCACCCGCCTTGCCTCGCCCACCCTTCACCTCGGAGGCAGTTGTATTTTCTTTTCAGTCAGCAGCATGCAAGCCCTCCAGGTCCTCCAAGAGATTATAGTCCTTCCGGAAGGGAAAAATAAACAGGCCAGCGTATAGATTATGCTATATAACGAGTCTCCTGTGTATTATTACAGTGTTGTCACCTCAATTCTCAATTATGGCAATTTTTGCTGAGGGGCAGTCTTAGGAGTTGGTGAGCCCGCGGCACCTGAGATTCCCTGTGCTTTCAGCGTGTCTCTGCTTAGCCTCCATGGTGTTGCTCTCAAGGCTGGTGGCTGAGCAAAGGGTGCTGTACCACTTCACATCCTGTCCAGGTGACTAAAATTCTAAATTCACGTTTCTCTGAAGAGAGCCTTGAAGAGTATTGGACTCAAGAGAGAGTCTAGGAAGAGTGGGATGCTTGGTTGTGAGCGGGGGCCTGGGTTCGGTTAGCCTGTAGTGACTGTCCCTCAGGTGTGAATGAGAAGCAGGGGATGCTCCCAGTGGCCATTTTGCTTGTTACTTTGCTGGAGAGCGCTAATGATAGAATCATAAAGAAATGGGTTTTGCCTGATAATCTGAAATTAGATTGGGGCCTTGGGGTACAGAAAATGTGGTAAGCTTCTTAGGAATGCAACACAGAGAAAATAATGGGAACTTATTTCTGAAAATGGTAAAATTCAGGAAAGACAGCATTTTTCCAAGAGAAGAAGATCTAGACTTTGAAATGTTCTTATTCATATTTCCTTGCTGAATTTTGTTGTTGCAAGTCTAAATTCATGCAGTTTGCACTCCTTTTTCCAAAACAAAACCAAAAAATAAACCCCAAATAAAACAAGCATCAAAACTGTTAGCCCAGTAAACTGAGGTAGAACTTTCCAGTTCAGCAGAGTTTCGGACAAATTTTTCAGAGAAAATTTACAGTTGGGGACCTTACAACCAGGCCTGTTGATTCAAAATCCTGTCAGAAACACAAAGGCAGCTTTTGTTCACCAGTTACTTGGTGTTTCAAAACTAAGATTTTGTGCAGAGGGGAAGGATGCATTTCTTCGATGTCAGTAAGTTTTAGAACTTCGTAGACTTGAAAAAGTAAAAGACTTATGGTTCATTGATTAATAGCTACATAAACGATATTAAATCTTTTTGAAAAGGGGGCTTTAATAAATGAGATGCATTCAATTCTGTAAGTTCTTAAAAAGTTCTGCTTTTCCACTTTTTCTGCCCTAAAGTCTTGTCCTATATTACATTTGGAGCTTCTTTATAAAGCTACATATATTAATTGGGGCAGATATTTTCAAAAGCAGAAATTTAAGTATTGGAATTGGAATATGAGAGGGTTTTCCGGTAGCTAGGGAGTGGGGATTACTGGACATAGATAGCACTATACGTAACCCTGGAGATACAGTATAATGATTTATGGTTGACCTGCTTGTTTTCTGTGTTGATTTTAAAGGCAGTAATGGATTATTTACATGGTGTGCTTAATAAAAGTGTCCAAAATGCCTTAATTTTTAAAAAGTCAGAAATACCTTCACTGTTATTTGCGATTTTAAGAAAGAGTAGGATACTGATGTTGATATGTTTTGGTTATCGTATCCTTAAGAATTTTTCTGCTGTTTGGTGGCTTCCGGTTTTGATTCAGATGCCAAGGTGTAATCATGGCAGACTGTGTGTCTGTGTATCTGGAGCCAGAACTGAAAAGCTCCTCTGACTTTCCTGTTTTTCTTCTCTTTTTAGTAAGGAATTATGCATTTACAATTTCCCGAGTGAACCTGTGATGTATTACAGATGCAAATTTCAGCTCTCCTTTAATAGAAAAAGGAGTGGGGAGGGGGCAGTTCTTGAGCTGCAGGGTTCACCTTGCATCAGGTGTCTTCAGACCCAGTGCATGTTAAAGTCCCTTTCCCAATTGGAGTCACTTACCCCATCGTTTTCATTTTACCCTTCAGGCTTGAAAAAGCGTGTATTTAGCCATCGGTTCATTTTGTGTGGTCTGAGTTATAAAAATGCCCCTGCTGGTTTTTCCATATGAAAAACATGTTTTTCATTTGTGAAAACTTATATAATTTTTTTTCTTTGGCTGGGCTTTCTTTTGTGCTGCTTTAAATTAAAAGCAAATGTACTTCCCTCCCCTTCATTCTTGATTCCCCACCCCCATCTTTGCATGTTCCAATTACAGAGTTGTGAAAATAAGTCATCTTTCGGCTTTTGTTACTTTAAAACAGCTATTGGTGATGTCAGAGTCAATACTAAAAGCATTAAGAATGCTGGCAGAATGTAATGCAGCTGCAGTCCAACATGATGCTGGAAATGGGGTTGAGAGCATAAAGGCTTTCCATATTCCCAGGGCGCACAACTGCTTGCGGCCTTGGCTTTGATCTCTTCAAAGGCTGCTGCCTCCTCCTAGATGGAGAGACTTGGCTGCCACTCGCTTGCATTGAAAAAAGGCAGAGGTCTCTATTCAGGCAGAAATCAATCACTGTGCAGAAACAATTATGTGTAATTCAACCATCATGAAAACAGGACGAGATTACGGGTTTGTTACCTGAGTGACTGTGGAGACAGGGTGCAGAGGACACTGGAGTCCTGCTGACATGCCACATCTCGATGACAATTACAGACATACGAATGACGTGGCGGGCGGGGGAGGCACGATGACAAATGCTGGTCACGCTGTCCAGCAGAGCAGAAAATGAGGTTACAATTGGGCGGTAATGTTTGCATATGTAACCATATTTCATCAAGCTGAACAACTTCAGGGAACAGACCCTTAGATGCTCTTGTGGGTATTTATGTGTATGTATACTAGCGTGTGAATGTGAAGTTAGCTTAATTAAGGCAGAAATAATCCTAATAATTTGAGGATTAGACTGGAAGAGAGAAAGAGAGCTTGGGGTTATTACATTTGCTAATTTGGAATTTATACCGCTGACACCGAACTCTAAGAAAACACAACTAAGTTTCTGACCTAACATATGTGAGTCTGTCTTTAAACATCTTCCGGTTCAAGAGTAACATTTTTGTTTTTTGAATTTGCTAATCTGCCTCAAAAAAGCCTTACGTTTTTTCATCTTAACTTAAGCCCTTTGGGAAAATGATTTTGTCAGTTGTTCTGTCGTCCCTTGTTTTCACAGGTTATTTTTCTAAAGCAGCCTTCTGAAATGGGTTGAAGTTTCCTTTCATTGTGAATAAAAGCAAGGCCTTTCTTCTAGGTAGGAAATAACTTTTTGCTGTAAGTAGAAGTATATTTAGTCTCAGAGCTCTGGCACGCAAAGATGTCGAGGCATTTATTTTTATTTTAACTTGCTCTTGTCACCTAACAAAGGCGTAGGAGCAACCTCACACTTGGCCAGCTAGCCCAGCTAAAGGGGGTGGGAGGGAAGGCAGAAGAAGATGAAAACCTAGATGGCTGATTATAAAATGGTATTGCTGCTGCTCAGCTTGCTACCCAGGCCCGGGTTTACCTTTTATGCCGCTCCAGCTTAGACATCAGAGGCGTGAGAGCTGCTTTGAGTTACAGATCTTCAAACAATAAGTCAAAACAAAAAATCAATCCCCTCCGGTCCCTGGGTGCAGTTATCGAAAGATAAAAGAGAAAAATAAAGTTATGCTAAAGCACATAGAGGAAGGGAGCAGATATGCCAAGGAAACTCGGAGGACAAGTGCAGGGTTCAAGTGGGCCTCGTGTGAGCCAACATCAATGAATTTTTATCTTATCAAAAAGTTTTGGGGTTGCCAGTTCTTTTCAAACTGGATCCAGTCTGCTCCAGGGCTGCCTGGAGCATTGGCTTTAATAACGTTGCTTCTCCCCGCCACCACCACCACCCCCCGCCCCACCGACCCTTTTTAAATATAACCACATAGGAATTAGATTGCATTTCACTCAAGGTATAACACTTGCCACAGACTTTAACAGCAAATTAGGGGTTTCAATAATCCCTTGATATTTTGAATATAAATTGAGGAGAGGTTTTCCTTAATGTTTATTGAAAGCCATTGATTTATATGAAAAGTAAGGCAAATCTCTACAGTGTGTATTCTTTCCCCAAGCCAAATTATTAAGGAGAGCTGGAAAGCCCCCATGAATTCTTTTTTGAGGGAAGAAATCTGTGTTTTTCCTGTTTCTTGTGGGTCATGGCAGATGGTTTTGGAGATTAACTCTCTGTCTGAAGCAGTTTGGCACTCATGTTGATATATGAGCCAGTATGTATTTTTATGAACCCAAGTTAGAGTTTAAAAGGCTTGTATTTTTAGATATCCTTATAGAAAAGTGAACCTGTTTGCTCACTCATTTTACAGCTGTAAACATTTCTGAAATTACCCAAGATACAGTTCCTTCATTAGCTTCCCTAAAGGTCTTTCCTAAAGTAGCAGCACAGTTTTACACTTTTACCTTTCCCTTGGTTTCTTTTTACCTTCCTCGCTGATAGAGTAGTGTACCTGAGCTTCTGCCCCGGGAGCCACCCGCATCCACCTCCGCAACCACTGTGGAGCCTGATTTGCCCCTTGCTGGGTTATAAGTCTCCAGATTTTAAGGGAGAACAAGATAGCTTGGCTTTATAGAACTGAATGCCCTGCTATTTAAAGAAACTTGTTCTACGTATAAACTGGAGTTAATCACTTGAGTAAAATCATCATAACTTTCATTTGCATAAGTTCAGATGACTCACTGTTTTGAAAACTAAATAAACTCAAATGGAAAACAACCACACACTGCGGGTTGCAACTTTTATTTCCTAGTACAGAGTTAATGAGCAGAAAAATGGTAGAGCCATTTCCACAAATCTGAAAGACTTGCATTTTTTGGGAACTATTTCATGAATGTACTTTATTATACGTTGAAGCTTGCAAGGGTGAGCTGTAGGCCTTGAGACAAGAAGTGAAGATTCTTTCTAGTTTCTTATAATTAAGCTGTGGTCGAGAATTGCAGTCAGTACTTTTAGGCCTTTGTCCTCTGACTCTCCTTCAGGCTGGGTCCAGCTTGCATTTCTACTCCAGTCTCCCTCTTCCATTTCCTATCCTTAATCCCATTTTGTCGTCCTTCCAGGCTACTTAGCAGATGTTGTTGTAAGTGTCTTCACATTTACACGCAAGGAAGGAAAGAAGACAGAGGAGGAAAATGGGGCAGGGTGTACATGCAGCACATAGGTACCAGGCCCTAAGCAAGCTCTCTCTGGCCCAGGTGGAAGAACCTGTCATCCCAGCCCTAAATTCTGAGCTCAGGGCGTTTACTGTCACACAGGCAGTAGAAGCTCCAAGGGGTTGGGGGGTGGGGGTGTGAGAAGCTCCATAATCTCCAGCAATATCCTCATAAACTGCCTCCAGCAACTGCCCCAAATAAACACCTATGCCAAGTAAAAGCATTCTTCAAGATGGAACCTGTAATCCCTTCTTCCACCTAGATTGCCGTCCCTAAGCTCCTTTTATGTGGAAATGTACATGCTAGGTAAATTGTCAGGCATATTCCCCTGTGTGTGAGTGTATATATATGGATATACATGTACATATAATGCAGTGTTTAAAGCTGATCAGTTAGATGGCCTGTACTTGAATCCCAGCTCCACCGCTTAATGGCTGTGGGACCTTAAGCAAGCCACTTTAAGTATTTTAATCCTCCATTTCCTTATCTGTATAATGGAAGTAATAGTAGTAACTACTGTGGGGACTCTGTGTAAAGGTAATGCAGATGCAAACATAGATGACGTTTAGGTACTAATGTTAGCTCTTCTTGGGTTCATGTTAGAAAAGAACACATCTGTTCTGCACTCAATTAAAAGATAATTTGCATTTTGCTACTAATTTTTTGAGCTGTATTATCTGTTTATGCATTTTTTGGTATTTGAATTTCTTCATGACCCATTCCCAGGGTAGAGCCCAGGCTCTGGAGGGAAACGTTGAGTCCAGCATGTCTTGTCTAAGCCTGAATGTCTATTGAAGATGCAATAATAAGGGGTTTTGTTGTAATGATCCTAAGGGCTGCATAATCATGGGAGAAAATACATGGTCAATAATTTGTTTAACTCTTAGGTTTCGTAATTTGGAATTGAGGAAAACAACCATAATTCACATTTTTTTCTAGCCTTTTTAATATACTAAAGGAAATAGCTTATCTCTTTCAAAGGAAAAAATTTTAATTACATGAGTGTTATATTTTCGCATATTGTATTTGTTAGTTGGATACATTCCATAGGACAGTATTAAGTTCTTTTTACAGAGTCTATCCATGTGTAATTCACTAGCATTTGGAATGGTGAAAAGGAGAGCCATATTCAGATATTTTGAGTTACAAATAAAAAATTGGTTAAGGATCTAAAATTTATAATATAATAATATAATATTCAGGGTGGATGAGACAAACAAGATTCAGGTTACTGGATTATTGTAAATCCTCCAGGATAAAAGCAGACTCTGGGCAGCACAGTGACTAGTATCTGTCCTTCCTGCGTTCAGACTGCGCCTCTTGCCTACCAGCACTCACGGCCTCTCACCATCGTGCGGACAGTCGTCAGTGCTGCTTTACCTTCCTCTTCTCAGGCCTTTGAGGGCAGTTTTATCACATACGAACTCCAAAATTTAAAATCTAAGTTGCTGTGGGAAGATAACCATGTGGTATTTAAAATAGTACTTGGACCTTCTGTTTTAACAGGAAATCTCCAATTTTGGTGATTTGTGTTGTTTTTGTAAAAACTACTGAAGATAACTTATTTAACGGTTTTACTCCTCTTAACTTCAAAATTCTGTACTGTTTGAAGAAGAATTATTTAGGAGAGGGGCACCAATGTATATTTTAATTGAGATTAATTAACATCCATTTACAAATATTTAAAATAAAACCTCTGAATTTTTGACAAGCCAAAAGAAACTTAGTCTGAGTAAATAGCTATATCCTTAGCAGAAAGGACCAGACAATCTCTCAGATTTTTTTCCAACTTTTCTGAGGTGTAATTGACAGATAAAAATTGTACATACTAAAGGTGTACAAAAAATGATGTTTCGATCAACTTCTCAGAATTTTAAAGGAACACTCTAGAGCTCTTAATTGTAGCTATTTAATTTTCAGTGATTACAGGGCTTCCCTGGTAGCGCAGTGGTTGAGAATCCGCCTGCCAATGCAGGAGACACGGGTTCGGGCCCTGGTCCGGGAAGATCCCACGTGCTGCAGAGCAGCTAAGCCTGTGCGCCACAACTACTGAGCCTGTGCTCTAGAGCCCGCGAGCCACAACTACTGAGCCTGCATGCCACAGCTACTGAAGCCCATGCGCCTACAGCCCGTGCTCTGCAACAAGAGAGCCACCGCAATGCAGGGTAGCCCCCACTCACCGCAACTAGAGGAGGCCCGTGCACAGCAACGAAGACCCAATGCAGCCAAAAATAAATAAATAAATATATTTTTTAAAAAAAAATTCAGTGATTACATAACCTATATAGTAACTTCATAAAAGTTATTGGCCGGTATCTCCCATTTTACTCTTGGCTATTTGGAGTTAGAACATGCTTTCAGAATCTTACAAGCATAACAGGGTAAACAATCTCAACCATTTACGCTTTTGAAAAAAAATGCAAATCTTATGGGAGGGCACATGACCCTAAATGATTTTATTTAACTCTTCAGGCACACTAAGAATTAAACAGCATGCTTTGTAACACATGTAAATGTTGCCTCTAGCTTTGCAGTTGTAAGACTCCTAAAAGGCAAACTTCTGGTATTTGATCCTGTGTGTCGCTTTCCAGATTTGAGTGGGTTTTTTTCCAAACCGGAATGTTACTATGCAGCATAAGCATCTAAAGTTTTTGTTTTTTTTTTTTAAAAAAAAAGGAAATTAAGGAGATGTTTCATTAGAGACATTATTTCATTAGAAGTATTTGACCTGGCAATTTAGCACACACATTTCTATGAAGATTAATGCTTTGATTTTTGGAATATTTGGTTGAATAGCCCGTGCAACTGAAGTATTGAAGGTTTGGGGGAATATATATAGTAGAAGGACAAAGCAGACATGATAGAAAGATATAAATTGTATACAATGCTCAACCAACACCACACGGAAATTTTAAAGGTAAGAGTTCTTCATAGAGCTCAAACACACAGTGTTTGCTTGTGCGTCGTAGAAAAAATGAACCATGCCTTATACTTTTAAAGTTTTTAATATAATCTTCTGGAAATCACCTTGCATTTAAGTTCAGAGGTTTTTTGTTCTTGTCTGCCATGTTTTGTTCTGTTTTTCTACCTGAATTTTAACCTTTGAACGATTTGCTTTTCACCCCCCATCATCACCTTCCTATGAGTGGTTACACTGCTTCCAGGTAAAATGAGACCGGTTTTTGTTCAGTTGGCCTGTTTGTCTAATAACTTTGTAACTGATTTTCTTTATGAATGGGTAAGGAATAAGTCAACCTAAGGAATTTTAAAAGGATATACTTAATCACACATACTGTTTGATGTACTTTTGCATGGGGGGTGGAGGGGAGTGATGAAGCCAAAAAGAAAAGCTTCCTTGGAGCCAGCCCATGGGGTGAGGGGGAGAAGGGTAGAAGGGATTGCAGGCTCCAAGTGGGGTTAGCCCCTGAAGGATTCAGAGTGGATAATTACCTACACTGTAGGGCTTGAGGAGGCCTACAAGTCTCTGCTTGCCTAAAAATCTCTTCCCTGCTGGCAGTCCATTGAAATGTCACTCAGCTGGCCTACTTGCTCCCAATTCCCACTGTTAGAGGTTCTCTACAGACAAAGCAGGGGCGTTGCTGCCTAAGGCCCCTGTTCAGTGCCCTTAACCCTAATGCTGGGGATGGGGAGTGCCTTAGAGGTGGGCTTGTCTAACATTCTGGCTGGTAGACACAGCATTGCGCCTCTCCCCAGGTGAGGCCAGCCCTCTGCGAGAGTAACTCCCTCATCTCTCACCCTCCCACAATCTCCCACCCCCATGGGGAGAGGTAGCTGCCTTTCAGGGCCATCACTGAAAATAAATGGAATCACTCTTTCATGTGTTTTTGAGACTGCTGTCATTTGCCTTCCTCTCACTCTTTCCCCCTGTTTCAGGCTAAACGTTCTTAGTTCTTCCAAGCCTCTGCTTTCAGAAATTTTGCTGTTCTGGTCGCCCCCCCCGCCACCGCCCCCCGCCCCATTACATTTGTTTTGGTTCAGTAAAGCCTTGAGGTTTGAACTCCGTACTTCATACTGGGTCTGTGGGGTCCCTCATTCTAAGCATTAGAGTTCTATTAACGCAACCATAGGTTTTAAAGTCTTCATCACTTCTTGGCATGTGGGCTTAAAGTTAATTTGGGGCAACTAAAATTCCTGTCTTCCTCCAACATGTTGGTGGATGGACGGACCCATCAACTTGTAAAATTTCATACTAAGCCATATTAAAACCGCCCTTCTCAGCGTTACTTTGTCACTTTTAGCCATGTGGGGTCATTTTGGATCCAGTGATAGTGTTTTTTGTTCTTGCCATTTTCTTGTCCTATCAGAATTTGGAAGGCAGGCATCTTCATTCCCTTTAAACTCATTGATTAAAATGCGTATAGAGGCAGGACTAAGAACGGACTTACTGAGCCATTCATCAGTACCCTTTGGGTACTTTGGAAGGATCTTGCTTATTAGACTTTGGAATCAGGTAATAAGAATCCTCGTTTTGCCTTTGGCTTGCAGTATGACCTTGAGCAATTGACTTCTCAAAGTGTTAATTTCCTCATATGTAAAATGACGATCCCGCCTACTTCATAGAGCAGTTGTAAGGACTGGAGATCACGTATGTCAGTCATCAAACAGCGCTTGGCACAGAGTAGTTGCCAACAAAGATTAATTCTCCTTTTCTCCTGTGCTTTGGAATCATGGAGATAAAGTTTAATACTTCATCCACATGTCTTGGATTAACTGAATCACTATCTCCTCATCAACTTCCCAAGTCTTCTCTTTTCGAGGGCTGAGTGCCACTTTTGACTCTTCCTTCTGTGCTCTACATTTCTGCACATTTGAACTTTAACGAAAGAACTAAGGTTGCCTAGGATGAGTAGTTGACCTTTTACCTAGTCCTCTTTCATTACACTGGATTAATCTATCAGTTGATAATTTGGAAGAATGGTGACATGTAGGAGGAGACACAGTGGATAAGAGGGAGGGGTGTGATAGCAGTCTTCAGATGGTTGAAGGACTGCTAGCTAGGGTGGAAGAGGAAGTAGACTTACCTCGTGTAATCACAAAGGACAAACTGATACAGGTCCACAGTCCTTTATTTATAAATTTGGAATTGAAAAATACCTGAAAATTGAGTGTTTTGGTAAATTTGGTGGCAAAATCTGACTCTAATCAATGTGAAGTTATTTATAATCTTTATTCCACTAAGTGTGAATATTCAGATGCCTCACTGCAACAATAAAAACATGTTTGATTATAGAGTACTACCCTGGAGTCCACTGAGGACGGTATATGATATGTAGTATGTGTACCATATTACTTTTCTAAAATCTGAAAAATTAAGTTACGAAACATATGACCCCAAGGCCTTTAGATAAGAGGTTAGATTGTAGGCCTGTACCGGTGGGTAAATAGAAATCTCAGAAAGACAAATACCAGCCTAGTTTAGGGAAGACTTTCTCACATACTTGGCAATAAAGTGGGATTATTTTCCAACGTGATGACATCTCTAACACTGAGATCACTCTTTGGGGTAGGGGGAGGTGGAGAGGTGCCATGCAACCACCTCTTTAAGATGTTGTCAAGGAGTTCATTGAGTAGGAAACTGGCCCTATGAAGTCTCTTCCAGCCCTACATGCCAGAGTGCAGGCACCTACCGACAGAGAAGCCCGTACTTGCTTTACATTTATTACTTATGTCTCACGATTACACAGAATGCTATAGTCATTGTAAAGTTTAAATTATAAATAAAAGTTGTGTGATAAACTTCTGTTTCATGAGCTTGATCTGACCAGAGGTCAGAGGTTCTCAAAGTGTGGTCCAGGGGTCAGCAGAATCAGCATCACCTGGGAATTTCTTAAAAAAGCGTATTTCTGTTCCCATCCCAGATCTACGGAGAACTCTGTAAGGCGAGGTCCTGAAACCTGTGTTTGATTAAGTCCTCCAGGTGATTCTGAGGCATGCTAATACAGTAAGCAGTACTGAGTACTTGCCATGAAGAAAACATCTGGAGAGGCCCATGGTGCCTGCAGTCTAGGCCCAGGTTATTCTGTGCCAATTAGTATTTTGAAAGGGCTGTAAATGAAACTCAGAATACAGAAGGAGAGTAGGGGAGGAGTAAAGGGATTCTAACTGGGACAATGAGAAGAGGCTCATTGAGAAGAGGGTGCTTTACGACGGGGTAAGACTTCGGGCTACAGATGGAATAGTATTCCTGGCTCAGGAGGAAGAACAATTCTCTCCCCACTGGGAAATCTGTTGTCTCTAGAATGTCAGTGGGGATACAGCAGTAACAAGGGAGGACTAAAGAAGTATATCAGCCAGATTACTGGGTTACATTTTTCACATGCTTTTGGATGTGAAATCAGTTCTCTTTGGACCCAAGTGCCTTACCTTATTTATCCTTGTTAAATTTCATCTTGCTCAAATAGGCACCTCCGTTGAGTCCCATAATGTTTTGGATTCCTGAACCGCATTGCCTAATTAGATCCTCATCCAAGTCATCGATAGACACTTTGAACTTGCGTTTGAAATCTCCCTCCAGGTTGACCTGAATCCTAACATCGTGTCAGTGCACTTGCTGAACTACAAAGAAATAACCTTGATTTCTTGCGTGGTTTGCAAAACAAACAGAAGTCTCTTTTGTTTTCTCATCATACCCTATATAGCACACCACTAAATTTTTTACTGGGAACTTTTTACATTTTAAGCTTGCTTTACATTTTAAGATATGCTTTATACTATATGGTAAGCTGCCCAAGGACAGAATTTTGTCTGATTTTTAGCCTGCCAGAAACTTAAAATTTTTATTGTATGCTCCCAAAGAGCCCATGCCTCACCTCACGGAAGCCGTACTGGTGACTAGTAGCACGTATTGGCTTGTGCCAGAATACTACCCAAGGCACAGGCTCACGAGTTGGTCTTCTGCAGCCTCCTCTCAGACCACTTAGGCAGTTTGCGGGGACCGACTCGGATGCAGTTGCTCAGGAGTTGACAGTGTTTCCAGATGTCTTTCTTTTGACCAAAATTCTGTCTAATAACACATGGAAGCGTGTTTCTGTGAGGGCCTCTTGCATAGTCGTGTGGGCATTGCGGAGGCACTTCCGAGTGGTTTACGTTAGAAAAAACGATTTCTATGTGGCACCTCCTCTGCCATGTGACAGTCAGATGCTGTTTAAGACAAACAAACAAAAAAAATACGTGCGCTTATTCATTTTCTTTCTTTGTTGGTTAAGGACAAGCCTAAGCTCCAGGAAGCAACTTGGGAAGGCAGGGAAGAGAACATGTTATTTTCACTTCATAGCAAATTAACTAGAAAGCCTTTCGATGAACTGTAAACAGTTAATAGTGTAATGATAGGCTGATAACACTGCATCATGGGACTGTCAACATGAGAGAGCCTTCTTGTGTCTTTAAGGATCTCATCAACATTATTATCCAGGTGGATAGTTATCTGTCAAGCTCTTAATGGCTTCATTTAAAGAGAATCATATAAGCAGACTTAATAATTGGTTCTGGTCACCTGTGTTACAGGCTGTCATTCCTCTTTTTTCAACCTCAATTCCAGCTGCTGCTCTAAAAGTTCTTGTATGAAGGGAGAGATTTGAAGGACTATTTTAACTCATCCTGAAACTCAAAGGGAAGTGAATCAAGTACTTTTTTAAAGTGATCTTGGGACTGATGATGTTATGGAAAAAAGAAATGAAAAATGGGATCGCTACCAACTGCCTCAATGACTATTCACTGTGTGAATGGCGCTGCTACCCATAACGTGGTTTAAGAGGACAGTGTTTCTCTCCTAAGTTGATACCATTTATTACTGGTACTTCAGACAGGCTAAGAAAATTGTTCAAAGAGGATACAACATGCTTCCTAGGGTTATACCCTAGTGAGTAAGTACCCAATATTGATACCACGTTCTTGTACCTAGGATTTGCAATTAGCTATAACTAACATAAGATAAACTAAGTATATTTCTAACTTTATTAAACAATTTGAATGCCAAGATATGACCTGAATTAACTGGGAACATTTTGTTGTTGGATAGACTCATGAAGAATGAGGAGAACAACCAAAGATAGTTTTGTTGTTTGTTTTTTAACGTCTTTATTGGAGTATAATTGCTTTACAGTGTTGTGTTAGTTTCTGCTGTATAGCAGAGTGAATCAGCTATATGCGTACGTATATCCCCATATCCCCTCCCTCTTGCGTCTCCCCCCCACCCTCCCTATCCCACCCCTCTAGGTGGTCACAAAGCACCGAGCTGATCTCCCTGTGCTATGCGGCTGCTTCCCACTAGCTATCTATTTTACATTTGGTAGTATATATATGTCCATGCCACTCTCTTACTTCGTCCCAGCTTACCCTTCCCCCTCCCCTTGTCCTCAAGTCCATTCTCTATGTCTGTGTCTTTATTCCTGTCCTGCCCCTAGGTTCTTCAGAACCTTTTTTTTTTTTTTTTTTTTTAAGATTCCATATATATTTTTAAGTGGAATGCCCAGGGCAGGATTTTTGTTCTGTATCTGGGATTTTCTCAGAGTCTGAAAAGTGTTATTTTACTTGGATTGTTCTCTCTCCTTCTGCCTCTCCATTATTCATGAATGACCATGTTTCTGAGAACAAAGCATTCAAAATTCATGCAATCTATATACATGGTTTGAGCTTCTAACTTACTCCTTACCAAAAAAAAAAAAAAAATTATGACTTGAAGCTTAGAGAATCTATGATTCAGAGATATTTTTTCCTCCAAAATTATAATTTTCTTTGGAATTCTAGTGCTCTTGTAATGCTAGAGGCAAAGGGAGCATTCTAATTGACCACTGGTTCTTGGGAATGGAAGGGGTTTGTGTTTTTCTGTCTCTCTCTAGTGAGCCGGTTGGAACTGACCAGAGTTCCATATAATCAGAAAGACTGTGAAGTGGCACAAATCCTGCAAGATGTTCAGAGAAACTTGGTTTTCTGAGTTCTTTCTTCTTCCCTTGGGAGCAGCAGGTTTGGTTCTGTCAGGAATCTGAGAAAGAACAAAAACAGAAGAGATGTCCTGATTCAGCATGGGGTGTGGGGCACAAGGAGCGGTGAAGATGGTGCCCAGTGGACGCTCTCTAGGATTTTACCTGGCCTTCTTTTCTGAACTGAAAATCGTGCCTGTGATTTAATAGTGTGGGAAGTCTTCATTTATTTTATCTGTGATATTTATTTGATTGCTACAAACATCCATTTATAATAGGCATTTTTAGGAGTTCTTTTCCTCTTAGTTTTAATCTGTCTTAAGGCAACAACAAAGGAAATCAGATGAGCTAATCCATACACAGCCTTACTACCCTAATAAATACCTCTTTTGATTATTCATGATCTTTTCTATTTTCTAGTCCTTTCCCATATACATATGTATTTTTGGCATTTTTGTAATCTCATCTGTTTAGATATTTATATCCTTTCAATAAGAATGGGTGCTGTATCTTAACTATATATTTATTTTCTAGTTAAAATGAATATATTTCACAATTTAGAAAAGAACAGTTTAAAGTCAACTTTAAAATAAGATATATCCTTAGAAAACAAATTTGTGGTTACTAAAGGGGACGAATTAGGAATATGGAATTAACAAATACAAACTACATAAAATAGATAAGCAATAAGGATTTACTATATAGCACAGAGGATTACACACAATATCTTGTAATAACCCATAATGGAATATAATCTGCAAAAAAACTGATTCTTTATGCTGTACACCTGAAACTAACACAATACTGTAAATCAACTATACTTCAATTTAAAAAAATAAAATAAGTAATGTCTTTCCAAAGGGCAAAAAAAAAGCCCTAACTCCTTACTTTCAGTGATCAATTTATCCTTAAAGAAAAATACATCGTCTTTTTTTTTTTCTTTTCCTTGAGATTTTAATCCCACTTTGCTTTTCTACCAGTGACTGATTTCTTGTCAGGCTTTTACGGATACAGGTTTTTTTAATGACAGCTAAATAATTTTGCTTATGTTGTAAACATTGATGTTTAGGAGCTCTTGTCGCAGTTTTACTCATCTTTTTTGTTGTTTTTCTTGAATGCCTAACGTGTCTTTGGAGGGCAAGACTGAAGGTCCTTGTGGAGGTCCTGACTGCTAGACTCCCTCCGTTAGTAAGAGGTCCTTTTGTGGGAACTCCACAACAGGTGAATATTGTCACTTGTATACTGGGGTTTGCGTGTATATTTCTTTTTGAGAGTACTACTCTCTCTTAAGAACCGTACATAATTCATTTGCTGTTTTTTCCCCAGCAAATCATATATTACGAAAATATACTCTGCATGTGTTGCATTAGCAAACCTCCAACAGCTGGAAAGATAAAGAAATAGGACGTGTGGGATTGAAATGTCCAGCACCAGACCTTACGGAGAAGATTCAGGGCCATGGTCAAAAGCCCCATAAAAGAGGACACAAGGACAGAGACCCAGCCCTTGATCTCATTCTCTTTGCCTGGCCCCAAACAATTTGAGACCTTAAATTCCTGTTTCCCACAGTTCAGCCTTTACTATCTTGACGTGTTATACTCCCTACATCCATAAGTTCTCTCTATAACTTCCTTTTTCCCACTATGTATTTACATTCCTAAAATCTCTGATTCCTCACAGTGGCAAGAATGCTACAGTACATTTTCTGCTTAAATAAGTGAGAAGCAGCTACAGTACCTGCTCTGTAAGTGAGATGTACTGTAGACAAGTTCAGGAGACTGCCTGTAGTCCCTGAGGTAGTTTGATGATGGATGGTTTTCAAATGCGTGGAGAAAAGAGAGAACATAAAATTGATGACAACACAGTGGTAATCGTAAATAATTATTTACGTCAGTGAACCCCTGTGCTTGCTTCTTTCTGCCCCCACTCCCTCCAGCTCTCTTCAGCCTCTCTCTGGAGGGTCACGAGATTCGGCTTCAGCGATTTATATAGCAGTCATCACGTCCTCAGCATTTCCTTAGGTACACAACTTCATAAATGAAATAAGTAACTTTTAGATGTCTTTCATTCCTTTACTAGTCCCCCAAATTTGGAAGGCTCTGAAACAACCTTAGGAGCCCTCCTGAAGAATAATCCAAAGAATTGACTCGTCAGATGGGAAGTCCCAGGTGCCATCTCGGGCCTCTCCCAGGTTTCAGTGTGCCTGAGTGCTCGCTCCGCAGGGAAAACTCCTACCGGCTCACATGTCACCTCTCCTCAGAAGCTCTAGTTGAGCCCTAGTTGGCCTTAATCACTCATGTAGAATATTTTTTTTATTCATGCCTCACTTACAGCATTTTCCACATTGTATTGAAGGTTATTAATTTACATCCCATTCCTCTCACTAGACTGTGCACAGATTCTTCAGGACAGGGACCACCTTTTTATGATTAGCCCCTAAAATAGAGCCACATATACACAAATCAACGAATGATGAAGTAAATGAATGGAACTTTCCACTTCATTTTTTTTTTCTAAGGATAAAAAATAAGGAGATGAATATGTTGAGAAACTATTAAATTGCAGTCTTGATTAATTATTCCAATTGTCATTTATCCTGACTGATCCTTTTTTTTTTGGGGGGGGGGGTACGCGGGCCTCTCACCGCTGTGGCCCCTCCCGTTGCGGAGCACAGGCTCCGGACGCACAGGCTCAACGGCCATCGCTCACGGGCCCAGCCACTCCGCGGCATGTGGGGTCCCCCTGGACTGGGGCACGAACCCGCGTCCCCTGCCTCGGCAGGCGGACTCTCAACCACTGCGCCACCAGGGAGGCCCCTGACTGATTCTTTGACCCATTTTTCTTTTGTCCCTATCACACCTATATCAAAAGGCACAAAAAGGTCAAATTCAAACTAATCAGTTTAAGTCCTGATTAGATGAAAAAATTTGATTGAGAAAGTTGACATAGTTGACTAAAAAAACTGCTGAACATTTACTAAAAATATAACAGATATCTCTGTTTTCATTATTATCAGAAATTTAGAATTGGCTTTTTTATGCATGTGTATGTGAAAGTTTTTGCAATTTAAGGGACTTATAATTGGAGCTTTAAGCCCTTAGTAGAAAAAGAGCATTTCAGAACATAATTAAGAGCACGGGACTCTGGAATAGGACCATTTCCAGAAACAAACAACAAGAAACTACCCCACTCCAGTAAAGTTGTCTCATGTCCATCTAAGAACTTAAATGTTAAGAACTGGAGATTTTGGGTCGTTTTGTGGGTTTTGGTGGTAAAAGATATGATTAGCGTTCACACTGTTATGATTAGTAACTTTCTGAACTTAGAGTTCTAAATAATACAACATAATACATTTAGGATTACCTCGTACGAGTATAATAGTGGATTTAATCAGCATTTATGGAGTACATTGAATTGAAGTCTCAGGCAAGCCTTGACCTCTCTTCTCTGGCGGTAAGACTGTACATCCACACTACTGTGCTTAAACCATCTGTTGAGGGTTGGCTGTTTCCAAAGTCTGATTACTGAAGTCTCTTTCAAACTCACGTGCTTTAAAAATGTATTTAAAAAAAGATTCTAAGGCAGCAAACAAATGGTTTTTCTGGGAGACCTCAAAGTTGCAAAATCCCACTAAGAACATATAAGCTATCAATAATATATACATATCTGCTGGACTTTCACAGATTTTCACTAGTGCATCAAGTAAATTCTAAAACACTAAACATTTTATCTGTAGCAGTGGGAAGTTTAAAAACCGATAGTGAGATATATTTAAGAGAGCTGGCATCCTACCTCTGTAAGTAATACTGATATAATAATGCCTGAATTATATTGAATTGGTAAGTGCAATGAATACTAGTAAGCTCAGTGCATTAGTCCAGAGAAAAATAATTGCTAGTCTCTAATGGGAAAAGATGTTGGTAAGTTAAAATTCTAAGTTGGAAGGAGATAAATTCTATATGATTAGCCTTTCAGCAGAGAATTCATTTCAGATTTAATGAGTCAAAAGTAATGTTTCTCCCACAGCTTGGTACCAATATTGCTACATTAAAATATATGAAACGATTCTGGTGATACCTAGAAGGAAGTGTTAGAAAAGCTAAGCTCTGATCCTAGGTCCAAGATGAACTTTGGACAGATTGCTTGCAGATAAAAGAGTGTGGGAATCCAAAAACACTCTGAAATCTGAAAGTGTTTTCATAAGTTAATTGGTCACCAGAGCTGACCAAAATTGATGTGAGACTTTTTATAGCCTATATGTAACCCACTTAGTGTGACTCTTGTTGAATTTTGCTGAAGGAATGTTCATCTAACTGATTAAGGGGTGCTGCCCCTGACTCTGCTGGGGGTATTACATATACATACAGTCCACATCCTGTAGACATACAGTCTACATCCTGTATTACTTTACATACATATGAAAATTCTGAAAACTGAAAAACACGTCCCCTCGGGTTTCATGTAACACGTACGTTGTAGACCAGAACCTTAGTTATTTCATGTAAATTAGATTGATAATACCATACCGTCTTGCAAGAGAAAAGTTTTCGATGTCAGACAGACCTGGATTTAAATCTGCCTTTGCCTTTTACTGTGAGACCAGGGACAGGTTGTTTAACCTCTGAAAGAATAATTCTTAGATTATAGGGTTATTTGTTTTGAAAGTTTCTAAAATACCGTGTTTGATAGGTGATAAGTCAAAATACTCCCTAAGTAGTAGCTTTTTTTATTTACTTCAGATTTAAAATTGGCAACTGGCATCTTGAAAATTGATGTGGTCTTCTAATTCTGGCATCATGGTAAATGAGATACTCTCACCAACCCTTCTGCTGAAATGAGCCAAAATTATGGAGATCTATTTTACTTACACACACACTCATATATGCACAAATATATGCACATTAATGATGCATACACAAACATGCATACACATACCCAATCTATAAAAAACTTACTGTCAAAATACACATTTTGAATGCATCTGTCAGCTAACTAGAAAGTAAGGGATACTCAGAGGCCAATCAACAAGTGAAAGTAGGAACCCAGTGATGTAAATGGACCACAGAAGCTGGCTTTTGTTGAATGTAGTGAATCAAGCTTCAGTTTACATCTTGCAGAGTACACAGGAAAAAAAGTAGATAGAGTCTAGTAAAAGAAAAACACCAATCCCAGCAGAAAGCTGGATGCCAAAAGCTGTATGTTCAGTATAAAGGTGAACTAGCAATAAACCCACCTTCCCAGGAAAATGCAAGGAAAATTTCTTGTCTCAAATATTGGCGCTGACTAGAAGGTTGGAAAAATACTCTCATGAGAATTGTAAACATAGCTGGCTTTCACTGAGGTTTGCAACCCAAGGTCATATTACCCAGGTGGACTAAAGACCTCAAACTGAGAATTTTATTTAAAGGAATCCTAGTTTGGTAATGTTTCTCAACACATAGCAGAAGCAGAGACAAGTTCCCTCTGGAAGTCCTACCTTTAAAATAGGTCTCAAAGAATTTCCATAGATAAACTTACAAGAAATAGGCACTTACAGTAAAGAAAAAAAGAAAGAAAGAAAGTCACAGCACACAAGAAAACACGGCCCCATACTCAACAGATTCAGTTGAGTCAAACACCAGAGTCTTTAAATCAGTGTTGTCATATGTATTATGCAATATGGTAGTCATAATGTGTGTGGCTCTTGAGCACTTCACCAGTACAACTGAGAAACTGAATGTTTAATTTAGGTAGCCATACAGCTTGTGACTACTGTATGGGACAGTACAGCTTTAGAAAGTAGAATTATTATACACTTAGTTTAATATGCTTAAGAAAGAGAAAAGGGAATTGAAAAATATGAGTAAAGATCAAGAGACTATAGAAATATGATGATACAGTTTTAAGAAAGAAACAGAATTTTTAGAAAGGAAAAAATTGAGCATTTAAAGCTAAAAACTAAAATGGATGGGTTTAAGAGCAGATTGGACTTAGCTGAAGGGAGAATTAATGAAATGGAAGAGAGATCTGAAGAAATTTTCCAGAACTCGTATGGAGAGACCAAACAAAAAAAGGAAAATTATGAAAGTTAAGGTAAAAGGTATTACATGCAAAGACCAACCCAGAATAAGCTGATAGAACTATGATACTATCAGACAAAGGAAAATAAAATGCTAAACTGTCATGCTTATAATAATACAACTTCAAAATCTATAAAGGAAAAATTGACAGAAACATAAGGAAATATGGACAAATCTACATTCCAATAAGGGATTTCAGCATATCTCAATAATTGATAAATCACCAGATGTTCCTCCTCCTCCTCAAAATAATTAAGCTATAAAATATTTGAACAACACAGCTTGTTCAAATGGATTATGTGGATTGCTGTATCCAGCTGCTTTGGGATATAAAATATTAGGCCAGGAATCAAGTGTTACCAAACTTCAAAGGATTAGTTATTATACAACTGTATTCTCTTATCATAAAGCTATTAATTTAGAAGGAAACCAGAAAAACTTTTTTATTAATAAGGATGACTCTTCTAAATGCCACAAAGGTCAAAGAAATTATTTAGGACTGAATGGTAATTAAAAGTTGGCATGTCAAACCAGTGGTATTCAGCCAAAGTGATACTTAGAGGGAAATTTATAGCCTTAAATGCTCATAAGAGCAAAACAGGAAAGATTAAAGGTGTGGTGAATATGTGGTGAATCAAAGAGAATGATTGAGCCATGAGGCGTGATTGCAACAGAGTCCAGGCCAGGGACTATCCTCCTTTGCTGCTAGCAGTCACTCATGACTCTGAGAAATCAGTCTTTCAAAGTCTTGGCCAGAAAATGTTGTCCAAGTTATTGGGAACAGCTGGTCCAGAGGGTAAGAAAAGGAAAGTGGTTACGCTGTAGTACTCAAAGTACGAGGGCATGCTTGGCTTGTGCTTTGGTATCTCTATTCTTCGCTCAGAGCAAAAATAAAACCAACTTCCTTAGTTGAGTGGATCAGTATCAGCAGGTTTGGTTTAGTTAGATAGGTTCTCAAAGTGTAGTCTCTGAACCCCTGGGTCCCTGAGACACTTTTGAGGGGGTCCATGAGATCAAAACTGTTTTCATGATAACATATAATATTGTCCTTTTTTTTTCTTTCTTTTTTTTCTTTTTGCTGTTTCACTGTGTTAACATTTGCACTAGTAGTATGAAAGTAACAATGAGTAAAACTAGTGGCAACAGCACAGATCAAGGCGGTAGCACCAACTCTATTAATAGTGATTATATTCTTTCCTATCGTGAATTCAATTAAAAAATGCTGGTGCCCCTTGATAAAACAGTAAAAGTTATTTTATTAAACCTAAACCCTTTGAGTCTTTTTTTTTTTTTTTAATATATTCTGGTGATGAATGAGAAGTACACATAAGAAGGTACTTTTCGTGTGTAGTGAAGTGCCATGGCTGTCTCAAGAAAACACCTGTGTGATTGAGTTTTTACTGTACAGAATGATTGATGATCAAATATGGCTATTTAGACTTGGTAGACCAGTGGTCCCCAACCTTTTTGGCACCAGGGACCAGTTTCGTGGGAAACAGTTTTCCATGGACCGGCGGGGAGGGGGTGGGGGTGGTTCAGGCAGTAATGCGAGCGATGGGGAGTGATGGGGAGCACCAGATGAAGCTTCGCACGCTTGCCTGCTGCTTCCTCCTGCTGTGCGGCTGGTTCCTAACAGGCCATGGACTGGTACCGGTTCACGGCCCGCAGGTTGGGGACCCTTGTGGTAGACCTTTTATGAGAACTAAGCCTGTCACTTCAAGGAAAACAATATATTCGTTACCAATGATAAAATTCAGACTTTCAAGCAAAAATTAGAATTTTGGAAGTCTTGTATCCCTCTCCATAAGCTTGAAGCCTGAATCCTTAAAGACTCTTCTAATAAGCTCATTGGGGGTATTGACAAATGTGATTTTGATATTGTATAATGAAATGTGTCAATATTTGGAAGATCTGCAATAACTCAGGAAACCAACATACTCAAAATGATCAGTACTTATTACAAAATCATACATGGATGAAAGATCCATTCAATGTAGATTAATGGATTTTGATGTGACAGGGTAGGAAAAGTACACTGGTATGGTTTCAAATTTCATTTTGCACCTAACCTTTAAGAAACCATCATTTGTCCGATGTAGTATAATATCTCCATTATACTGCATGTATAAGGAGAATATTCAAAATTATCTAAAAAGGCTATTAGAATAATTCTCTTTTCCAACTACATATCTGTGTGAGGCCAGATTTTCTACATATATTTTAACCAAAACAACATATCACCACAGATTTTGTGCTGAAGCAGATATGAAAAGGCAGCTCTTTTCTATTAAGCCAGATGTTAAAGGGATTTTCAAAAATGTAAAACAGTACCACTTATTTTCCATAAAAATGTCAGTTATAGTCACATGTAATGAATTTATTACTATTGTTTTTAATAAATAAATAAGTAAATACTTTTAAATGTTCTCAGTTTTAATTTCTGTGTGGTAAATATTGGTAGATATAATCCACATAAACAAAAGTTATTTGGGGTCCTCAATAATTTTTACGAGTTAAAGGGCTCCTAAAACCAAAAAGTTTGAGAACTACTAGTTTAGTGAGTCAAACTTTTAAGCTTTTTCATGGGAAAGATTGTAGGCTGCCAAATGCACAGATACATACAAGGGTTTTTTTTGGGTTTTTTTGTAATAAAGGCTGTTGGTGATGAACCACACCATTCAAAGTAATCCCAAATAGGCCATATTGGCAAGACCTAAGACATTTTATTGAGTGTTTTGAGCTATTTTTCTTTGCATTTTTTAAGTGTGGGTAATTCTCACTGTCATTTTGTACATGACTGTAATAGTATTAAATGACATTTTGAACCCCATGAATCTGAAGCCTATTATGTATTTAAAGTGGGCTCAGAAATTTCTTGAGTGAAAATTTATGAGAATCTATCATGTCCTTTCTTACTTAAAATAAAATTTCAGTGTGTTCACTCAAAGGTCAAGAATAGCAATGATCTTTTCTAAATGAAAGTAAAAAAGATTTCCTCATTTAACAGAAAACAAAAACAAATGATTCAGAACCCAAAGACTTGCTTTTTTCCTCAGCACATGGTTTTCAGTAACCTGGTGTTTGAGCTTTCATCCTGAATGTGGGAGTTGGCCTTCACCTCTACAGACAGGGCTGTGATCACAACCTTTCCTCCTGGCCTTTAGACCTCAGAATTCCACAAGCACAGTTAAGAGAGATGAGAGTGAGAAAGAACAATCATCTTCCCATGTGTCCATATGATATTCTAGAAAATGAAAAAAAATACCAAGACTGAGAAGCCCACCTTCCTGCAGAATTTGCATCTGTAGTCTACATAGCTGATCTAATGAGAAGGCAAAGAAATGGAATAAAATCCTCCTTTTTAAATTTTATTTTTATGTTTCTTTGTTTGGTGTAAGTTATTTGAATCTATTTGATCACAGACCACATGCGGTGAAGTCCAGCTCCCTCACAAGGGAGCATAGCTGTCATATACGCACACCAAAAATATGTGTTTGGGAAAAATAATAGTTGTAAACTTTTTGCTTCAACCAACAAGAAGCTCAAGAACAGATTTGACCATAACAACAAATGTATGTAAAACAAAATCCAGAAAACAGGCTGGGTGGATGTTGTGTTATACTGTCTCATTAAAGAAAATGAGTCAAGACTGATCAAATTAACGCACACAGATTCAGCACATTTACCCACCAAACCAGGTGGCAGTGGCTGTCCATCTCCTGCCACAGCTGTTTGTTTTAAATTGCTCACCAGTCGTTCTGAGAAGAGACTCTGCCTTTAAAAAAACTAAGTAAACAAACTATTTGAAATCTTTGTCTTCTACCTGATAATCATCTAAGAGAAGCATGGTAATTATGTACTTGGGACAGTCCCTGGCCTGAGGCCCTTTCCAAACCTGAAGTGGCCTAGGAGAAATTTAGAAGAAATGTCTTTGTATTTGTCATTCATTGGAGACAAAGTGTTTTATCAAGTCTGTCACCTTCTTTGCTAGTTCAGCTATATCATTGCAGCTGGTAGTTCACGTTTAGCCTAAACTTTACAGTCAGGCTATTACCAGAACCATCATATGAAATATATGGAGGTTGACTGCCAGCAAATTGATCTGTTGAATATTTTTATGTCACTGTTTAGCAAATGCAGAAAGATGGATTTGTAAAAAGATGACTAGAGAGATGAAAGCATGGATTCTTTGCCAACTTCTAAATTAACAGTGAGTACTAATAAGCTCATCTTTTAAAAAAACCCAATGCAATGGAAATAAAGATAATCACTCTTACAGTGTGCTTGGAGGGAGCCCGTACTGTGGTGTCAGATCTGGATCTGACTCCTACCTGTACTGTGTACCCGCTGTGGGATCTCAGGGAACTCATTTCATCTTTCCAAGACTCATCACTCCCCCCTCCTAAAATGGGGATAATTATACAGTCTCACAGGATTGCCGTTGGGATTAAACATTTGTTTAGCACGGTACTTGGTACAAAGTAAATGCTCCCAATAGTAGTAATAGTAATTGTGGCTGTTATCCTTGCTAATATTGAGCTGTATTTCTCAAGTACTAATTAAGTCCTGTTATCTTCCAGAGCCTTGGTTCTCTTATCTCTAAAATGTGGGGTTGGTAGGTGAGCTCTAAGTAATTCTTCCAGCTGGACATTTGAGTCTGGTTCAGGAGGTTGGCTCGCTGCCCAGTGGAGGGTCCTTCACTCTCCCCTCCCCACCCCCCATCTTACTTCCCTCCTCCCCAGCAGCCCTGGCCAGTTAGCTCCCAGCAGGAGGTTGCTAGATCAAAGCCCTGGGAAAGGTCAGGCATTCCTGGCACTGTGACACTCAGCTGGCTATAATAGCTGCCCTTCCCTAGTCTAGTAATGCAGAAGCTCCAGCCTCTCCATGGAGAAGCTTTTCTGGAAGCCACTTTCTGAGCACCAGGGCTAACTGAGCTGGGGAGAAACAAAAGGGAGAATTCTTGTACGGAGGTCACCATCAAAAAGCTTTAATTGTTATGTTTCTGCTTTCTTTGGGGATATGTAAAAGGTGAGACTAGGACGGTGGAGGTCAAGTCTTGTCGAAGATGTTAGAAGTGGTAAATTACGGCACAAATAGTGCCACCATTAAAACGTGGTGTCATAAAACATAATCAATAAGGGGATATATTCACAATGTATTCAGTAAAAAACCAGATTACAAAACAACATCACAGTTCTGTTTTTTAACTTAATGTATGTGTGTGAAACTAATAGAGAAAAAGGATTGGAAAGAAGTTTATCTCTGTGTTGAAGCGTTTTTTTCTGGGTGGCAATATCAGGTAGTTTTTGTTAACTGTTATTTGGATTTTCTAAATGTTTTACATGAGTTGAGAATTCTAGTAAGGAGAAACAAAAGCTGATTTTTTTTTTTTTTTTAAAGAAAGAAACCAAATTGCCTTTCAGACAAAAAGGTTAACCTTTCAGAGAAAAGAGGATGTGTGAGTGTGAATTGTGTGCCACAGTACCTGGAAGCGACGTGTCGTCACCCTAGGAGGCCTGTGGCCTTGAAGCCGTGGAAGGAGCCAGTCCCAAACGGCTTGTGCACGTCGCATGCTCAGCACTGTTCTCAGTGCTCTGGATCTGTTAACTTCGCGGAGGAGAGCCTGTTATCTGTACCCTATGGGAAACCAGGGCACAGGGAGGTTATCGCAGCCAGGCTCGCACAGACATGAGCAGGAGAGCCGAGACCCAGACCCAGAGCCCGCGGCGCTTCAGCCACACGGTCCCGGGTTGCCTTGAGCTCTAACAGCGCTCCTGGCAAGCTATTTCCAAGGTGGATTTTGTACGTGTAGCCATGGCAAGGTGAACTGGGGTGCCGTGGCCAAATGCAGTTACAAGTGGATGCGAAGGGCTGCTTGGACCCTTTCTCTTAACCTGTTGATTCTCTGTCCTGTTAGCCGAGTCCAGCCCGTGGTCCTCCGATCTCGTCACTGTTTGGACCCCAGTCCTAAGCCCACACAACAGCCTCGGCTACCAAGGCCTGCTATTTATTTTACCTGAGGCTCAAACATCTTACCTGGGTGTGAGCATATCAATGAGTCGATAGCTTCACTCAAAATTAAAACCACTATTTCTTTTCCTTCTGTCATAGTCGGTGGCTTCAATTCTCCCTATAAAAATAACTCTTCCATAACTGCTTCTCATAGAGGGAGGGAAAGCAAGGTAACGAGAAAGGGTACCCCTGGCCTGAGGGCTTCGAACCACAGGTGTACCTAAGCCATCTCTGTGTGTGTTACAGGCAGACCTCTTAACCTCTCTGGGCCTCAGTTTCCTCATTGGAAAAATTCAAGGACAGGATTAAATGAATTTCAAGGTCTCTCACTGCTCTGATTCTTTGAAAAAGTTTCGGTGCAGTCTTTCAACATTTTCGGTTACATATTGTTTTTTTCTAGTATATTCCAGAAGCAGAAAGAGGTTGGAGTCTTATTGTATATTTCTACAACAGCCGCAAAACTCTTTTCCTTCCTTTAACCTCGTCAGGTCTGATAAGTACCTCAGCTGTGTCCTATTGTTTTTTTTGGGTTTTTTTTTGCGGTACACGGGCCTCTCACTGCTGTGGCCTCTCCCGCCGCAGAGCAACAGGCTCTGGACGCGCAGGCCCAGCGGCCACGGCCCACGGGCCCAGCTGCTCCGTGGCATGTGGGATCTTCCCGGACCAGGGCTCGAACCCATGTCCCCTGCACTGGCAGGCGGATTCCTAACCACTGCGCCACCGGGGAAGCCCTTGCTTTTTTTTTTTTTTTTTTTTTTTTTTTTGCGTCGTGTGGGCCTCTCACTGTTGTGGCCTCTCCCGTTGCGGAGCACAGGCTCCGGACGCGCAGGCTCAGCAGCCATGGCTCACGGGCCCAGCCGCTACGCGGCATGTGGGATCTTCCCGGACCGGGGCTCGAACCCATGTCCCCTGCATTGGCAGGCGGACTCCCAACCACTGCGCCACCAGGGAAGCCCTGTCCTATTGTTTTGATGGCAGTTTTCTTACTGTAGCATCAGTTAATAATCTATTTTTGGTGGAGAGCTCGGAGTTAGCAATTTGGGGGTTATTAGCAAAATTGTTTCTGGATAGACCATTATCTCTCAAAGTGAACCACTTTAAAATAACATTTAAGTAGGAATTTTCTCAAGGTTATAAAGCAGAGGAATGACCTGGGCTCACCATAGCCACTGAGAGAGGAGGCAGCTTCCCAGCATTCTACCAAATTACATCTAACTTCTCGTCATCAGGTCTCTGTACAGTTTCTACTTACTCCCGTTCTCACCCTCAGGTTGCCTCATATGTTAAGCTGTTGGTCTGATTTATTTGGACAGCTCATTTTCAATATATAAAGTTGGGTATTCGCACGGCCAGGAGAGAATCTTCTGTCTTCAACAGAGGAGAATATATCAGCTATACCAGTGTATATATAAAGGGAAGGGGACCTTTAGTTGACGGCTTATAATCTAAAGTGGATAATAAATCAGTTGCTTTAAATGCAGCCTCTTGGGCGTAGGTTGTCCGTAGCAGGCCAGAGGGAACCCAGTTCAAATGCCGTTCTCCCACATCCCTTTCTCCCCAGGCAGGCAACCCCACCCCCACCCCCACCCCCCGCCGTCACCATGCCCAGGGCTGCTGCCTGGGGTAACACAGTCCTGGGCCGCTGAGGGGCAGTGTTTACAGAGGAAGCTGACACTTCCACTGATAAGGACAAATGACGTGTCACGTATGACATGTGCCTCTGACAGTGGTCCTCACTGCCCTCTGTAAACCCTTTTCCAGGGCACAGGCTGTTTTCCTTGCCCTGTAGCAGCTGCTCATTCCTAGTCAGTGTCTCCCTAAACAGCATAATCTCGTATCTTCAGCTCATGGAGTTTGTCTGCTCATATGCACCAAAATTGTCTCCATATTTCCTAGAGAACACTTGTTTTCATATTAATTTGAGCTATTTCCCCTAACTGTGTGCCTTTTCACCTCTGTGCTTTTGGTGTTTTCCTCATTTTAACCTTTCCCCTTTAACACAGGACCTTTGGAATGGCAGGGGTGATGAAAACTTGCTTTCTGCGAAAACCGTTTTCTCGAACGGCCCAGTTCATATTTCTTAATTATCCTGCTGTATCGACAACAACAATGATGACGATGGTGATACCATTGTTTGTATGGCTTTTTTTATGTCTGTCATTTAGGCAAGCTTGGTCCTCCTCCCTGCTTGTCCTTATACTTTCCTTTACTTGACTCGGAAAATATTTTTAAGGTTGGTTCTTTTACCAGATAAGTTAACTCTAAAGGAGAAAGAAAATCTCCAAAGGACAGTTTTTCTTTATGTTTCTTGTTTTGTTTGAATGGTAAATACTCTGGGCAAGTTTGAATACTTGCAACTGTTGGCTTGAATATGCTGAATTTCTACAATAAAAAAAATGGATTTTTGAAAAATTTTAATAAAATAGGTTAAGAAGTTTTGAGTATTTAAAACTTCCTGAAGTTGCCCTAACATACTTGCCTTTTAAGACAAAAATAGAAGGAAGCCCAAATTGCTTGGAACTCTTCTGTTGCCTTTCTTTTATTCTTTGTCTTCACACAGCGGTTTTTAACGTGGGCTTTGTGTCCAGAGCTAAATCTTTTACAGCTGAAAGTAGAACAAACCAACTTTCAACTTGAATCTGCCTTGTCTTTTATTCAAAATGCTTATTCTGAGCAGTAGTGACAACGGGTGGCCCAAGGGGAGAAGTAGCCACTTGCTGCTTCATCCTCCCTACATCCCCCTCCTTTCGGTGCACATTCGGGCTGTGTGTTCAGGGCCCCAAGCTCCCCACCCTGCTCTTGCTGTTGTGTATCTGCCCTTCCTCCCGTTTTCAAGAGTGCCAGGGGAATCTTGCTGAATTCTTCGAAGAGCAGATCTGTAGATGTGTCTTTTCTGTTTTGGTATTTTGACAGCATGAGATGCAGACTTGGCTTAAGGTGTTTGTGATCTGCGGCAAAAACAGGATGTTTTAGGTGAGCCTGACTGTACAGGCGGTAGGCTTGTGGCAGGGTGGGTGCTCCCTGACTATGGTCCCCACTTCCCCTTCCACACCCACAACAATTCTGTCTCTTTGTGTGCAGGTTAGTTTCAGGACTTGTCAAGGGACAGTCACTCAGTTGGCGCTCCCCAGGTCCCCCGTTTCGCCTCCTCTCTGTCTTCATCAGAAAGTTTCTGTCCCATGCGCGCTCTCTGATTTCCAAATTAAAAGTTAGGGGTTGGTGGATTTACCGGCTTACTGTATTTCTTCCTCACTTTGATCATGTATGACCTTAAACCAAGAAAATGGTTTCCATCAGCCTTGTTAATTAAACACTTGGCATGGTTTTCACTTCGGTAACATATCTCACCTTTGCGGCGCAGTCTCCAGCTTACAGCTTGTGGGACTCATGGCAGCGCCCGGCTTCCACTCCTGGGCCCCTGCCTCTCCTAGTGGCGTTTCCACTCCACCGGGGCAGTTTCTGACAGTGCTTTTTTTTGACTTTGCCTAACGGTGTACTTCTGGGATCTCTGGGGGACGTCTTAGGGACAGATAACACTTTACTATGTGGAGGTAGACCTTGGCTTGATCCTGCCTTCTCTGAGAGGGCTGTATCTGTAAAAGGGCTCGGGTTTAAAATGAGGCCCGTGTACTAATCACGTTCCCGTGAGGCCATTTGTACCAGGTGTGAGTCACGTTTGGTTACTGCGCAGCAGGTGTTGAATTATTTTTACATTTCACCTATTTAACAAACATATAGGTATGTCATTATTATGAGCCAGGAGCTGATCCAGAAACTTGACTAATAGTAGCTCACTTAATCCTTAACAACCCTGTGAACTAGGTACTGCCATCATGGGTAAGAAGGTATAGTGCCAATAGTCTACCTTAAGCATAGAACCTAAATTCGTCCGCCACTCTTTGATATGCCAGGACCTTTCTTGCTCATCTTGTCTTTCTCTAGCTCATTCTTTTTTAACTCTCCCTCTTATTAAGTGGTGGAGATAAGTGTCAGAATCAGGGCTGGGAATTTATATGGTAGCTGCAAGAGGTAAAGAACCTCTTCTTTGTAGCCGTCTCTTGTTTTTCCCTCCTGTCCTCCCCTCAAGCAGGAGTTTGTGGGGACTCTGTAGCATGGCCTGGTTGCTGAAAGGTGACTTAGCCAACAATGCGGTTCATTAGCTGGATCCCCAGGTACACTCAGCAAGTGGTGCTTTCAAAAAAATAGCTATAGGCCGGTGTGCTGGGAATCAAGATAAAAACACAGCTCTTGTGAAGTCATCAGAGCTTTAGCTACATTCGGAAACAACAATGGGAATGGAAAGAAAGTAGAGTTGAGTCTGCAGGGGTATGTCTCACAGATGGGCATCCTTCATTTACCTTTGTAGGCGTCTTCTCAGATCATCAACATGAATGATCTTTTCTTCTTCCTTTTGTGACTCATGTGTTCTTTGGTGTATCCTATGGAAATATTGGGTGAGGGGGGAGGTAAGTTGTTGATTAGCCCTATATTCTGCTTAAGAAGAACATAGAGGAAATTTGCCCAATTTTTAGGAAATTCGGCATATAGAAAGAAGATGCATCTTTCTTCCAATTTAATAAATGCTCAATACGGACAGGTTTCAGAGACCTTATGGTTGTAGGACCCATCCAAGTTTTCAAATAACATGAAGGATTGCTATGTACTACTGAGGAGCTACTAAGGGCTGTGAATTCTCTCTACATTTTCCTTAATCCTTTTCATAATACTAACATCTAGTGTTAAGATTAACACTAGATGTTGGATGTTAACATTTCCATTTTACAATGGAGGAAACAGAGAGGTGTATTTAGACAAGGATTACCAACGGTGCAGAGTCAAGATTTGAACCCAGATCTGTCAGCTTCACATCACACCAGGAGACCTGCATGGAGTGCCCATGTGAGGGGAGGGGCAGAGATTAGCTGGGATGATTTCCTGAGAGAAGTGGAGAGGGGAGCATTCTTGGGAGGGTGAAGAAATAAAGAACACTCATGTGTCTGTTTCCTTATTGAAAATAACCCCCTTTGTGGGTTGTTTTCTTTGTTTGTTTGTTTTTTTTATTAAATGCCGGTAACACAAGTGTCAATCTCAAAGACAATTATAATCATCCTATCAGGAACCTTCTAGGCAACAGACAAATGGCTGTATCACCAGGGGCAGATTGAAGCTGTTACACTGTAGAGATAGTAAATACCCATACTGTAGGATGCTTGTGAGAAATTCTAGTATAAAATACGAAAACGTGTTAATTTTAGAGAGTGAAAACATGTCCCATAAGGAAATGATTATAATACTTAGTGACCCCTGTTATTGTACTCAAAATAAGCAGACAGAAAAATTTAACAATTACATACTGTTTGGAGGATGTTAATTTTCTACCCGGAAAACTGTTCAGCCAACATTATTACCACCTGCCTTTCTTCCCCATCTCCCCTCCCCACTGGAGGCGACTGACCCTTGCTGAATATAAACAATTGAAGGGAAAAGCAGTTCTGATACAAATCCCATTACTTTCCCTTTCACACCCCTCCCCCAGTAGACTTTAAAAGTGATAATTGCTTGAAGTACCGGGAGAAAGTAATTTGTACTGTATTGCAAAGCTCCTGTGAACTTCAAACACATCTGTGTTCTGTAACGGTGACTTGTTTTTAATTATGGGGCTGGGCAGATGGGTATTTCTGTGGACCTGCTGTTCCTGCCCTCCACTCCGACCCCAAGAGCTTGGGACTTGATGGAAAATAACTTGTCTGGATTTTTAAGAATCTGTTAATACAGCGGGAGGCCATAGTTGAGAACCTCAGGGAATGTCTTTAGTGTTCAGGACCCTGAATGTTTTGTCTTCCGTTTTCTAGTTTAAAATTTACATTAGACAGGAGTAGTAATATCTAGTGCTCATTGGTCACCATTCCAAGCACTTCACATGCATTTATTTTTGTTCAGCACTGACATAGTACTTGCCGTGAGCCAGGCGCGGTTCTAAGGGGCTTGTAGATATTAACACGTGTATTCCTCGTGCAGTCCTTCAGGCGCGCTCCTGTTCTTGTTCCGCACTTTCCATGCGAAGAAACTGGGCACATGGGGATGGAGTGACTTGGCAGAGATCGTCCAGCTGTTACGGGGCAGAAGTGACATTCAAACCCAGGCAGCCTGGCTCCAGAGTCCACAGCTCAGCCCCTTACTATATTGGAAGACAGCTTGTTCCTCGTTTTTCTCTGAGGCGTTTCTAGATGACAGCCTCCAGCAGGGGAACAGCATTTAGCTTTCGTCTGTTCATCATTGAAACAGATTGAGCACTGAGAAAGTGCACAGGCTAAAAAACACTAAGGAGGAATAGTTGATGGCCATACAGGGAGTGGATTTCTCTTCTTCTTCCAATTTAAATAGTTCTTCCACACAGGTGCTAACTCAAATATGCGTAGAGATCCGCATGCCCACAGCAGATAAGTAGCTTCTAGCAGATTTAACAAATTATCCTTTGTCTGCCAAGCTCCTTTGTTATCAAAACTATATCCCTAGGTAGAAATGTAAGTTTTTACACATCAGAGTTTGCATGCTAAGCTGGGGACAGGAGGGACCTATTGAATTTCATACTTGGTCTGGATCCAATCCTATACTCCTGGTTCACAGATAGAGAATGAAAAACACACATAAGTCACCCCTAATTACTAGTAAGATCTTTGCTCCAGATCCTTTTAATGTAATTAAGAGAGTTTATAGGGGTAGGGATGCGAGAGAGGAGAGAGAAACTTGCAGCTCAACAGGAAGGACTGGTTTGCTTGTTTTCTGTTTATTTATTTATTTTTGTGGTACGCAGGCCTCTCACTGTTGTGGCCTCTCCCGTTGCGGAGCGCAGGCTCCGGATGCGCAGGCTCAGCGGCCATGGCTCACGGGCCCAGCCGCTCCGCGGCACGTGGGATCTTCCCGGACCGGGGCACGAACCCGTGTCCCCTGCATCGGCAGGCGGACTCTCAACCACTGCGCCACCAGGGAAGCCCTCTGTTTATTTTTAAACCTCATATTTAACAGTTAATCCTAACCTCGTGCAAGTGTGCCTTATAAATACGTTGAGAAGGTAGTGATTTGTACGGGTTTCCTGGCAGATCCTGTTTACCTCATGGGAAGGAGCTGGTGAGATGAGGTGGGAGGCCTTTCTCCTGACCATGTGACTGCTCTTATCTTGGTGGAACCGTTCCCAGTGCCGAAGCTGTGAGACATCCCCCGTGCTGTAATACGAGTTACTGTACACGTTCAGGAGGCAGATGACCAGTTGTTGCGCGTGTTGTTGCCTTAATCTGGGTAGGAAAAACCGAGCCAAGTAGAACATTAGTGCAGTGCCTCTTAACCAGATAAGGTTGCAAGGAGAAAAGGGTGTACTACGAGTGAGTCAAATCTAGAAGAAGTCGAAAGTAAGAAAGAGGTGATGTGACAAACTGATGGCAGATAAGATGATGAACCGAGATCTTTTCACTACCAGCACAATGTTTGGCTTGCTGCACAACTGTCGTCTCTGGCAAAGCGCCTGAAGGTTGATGTGGAACATCTGAGCCATTCGGAGAGGAAACGTCAAAGTTGAAGCAGACTATTGTAAAGCCACGTATCCAGGTTGAGGTCCCTGCAGCTGTACGCTTTGCAGAGTGATTGAATAGATAGATGACTGGGTCTCGTCGATACTTCCGCCTCTCTCTCGAGTTCCGTGAGGTTGCGTTTCCCTTCATGGCTCTCCGTCTCACCCCGTCCCTGCCCAGGGAGCTGTCCCTTTCTAGCCAGCTTCGTGCTGTAAGTAGATGTCTGGCTCTGAGTCCTCAGAGTTGTGCTTTCTGAGGGTATCCTGGTTTATAAGACCTTCATGTGGTAACTGTCTGCACGGGTTTGTGTGCCTGTATTAGGTTTTCTCTATCTTATTCTTTCTCCTATCAATAAAAGGGGAAATGGCAGTGGGAGACAGCGGGGGCTGGGCAGGGAGGGGTGGAAGTGGACTGTTGGATTCCATGATAGTCAAAGGACATAACACCCCGGTTGTTTTTTTCTTTCAGGGTTCTAGTGTGTTTGCGTGAAGATCATCACTTACTTGACAGAAACATAGGGCAAAATTTTGTGAAAAACCAAAAAATTTACACGTGAGGCTGACTTCAGTGGCTATCCAGAATACAGTTCATAGTATACAGTTTTTTTATACAAGAAAGCTCGAGTTAACACTAAAATTTCGCTTTGTTGTGAAACTCTTTTTCTTTGATTATAAGGCTAATGCATAATATCCTTGGTGGAAATTTTGGAGCATACAGAAAAGCACCAGAGACAAGATCACCTCTAGTCTGACAAGTTAACATTGTGGTTCCCATTTCAGTGCGTGTATTTCCAGTCTTTTTTCTGTCCATAGGTACTGTATGAAATTTCACTTTTCCCAGAACAAAGGCTGCTAAGGATGGGGAACATTTTCAAAAAACACTTTTCCCTCTCTGTGCCCGTAAGCACCATCGTGTTTGCCTGCAGAGGTCACTGACCTCAGCCCCTCTTCCAGGCATGAGTCGGTACATTCATGCAGATAAAAATGACGAGGGGCGTAATGAGGACAGAGAGAGTGGACTGTTTAAAAGCCCAGTCAGCCTTTCCACCAAGACCAGTGGGCGGGCCTTTTTATAATAAGAGGCATGTGAGGTGTGGGGTTTTTTTTTGTTTCATTTTTTTTTTTTTGCGGTACGCGGGCCTCTCACTGTTGTGGCCTCTTCCGCTGCAGAGCACAGGCTCAGCGGCCATGGCTCATGGGCCCAGCTGCTCCGCGGCATGTGGGATCTTCCCGGACCGGGGCACGAACCCGTGTCCCCTGCACCGGCAGGCGGACTCTCAACCACTGCGCCACCAGGGAAGCCCAGGTGTGGGGTTTTTTAATATTTTTCAATCAGGCTCAAGTTGGACTCCGGCGGACACACTGTCTGTGTCTAGCCTGCTGTCTCATTTCTACTCATCCCTCTGTTATTGCTCAGTTTTCAACCTGTCTGCCTCCTCAGTCAGTTGGGTTTCCTCTCTCTGAGCACTCGACGAAAGTTGAAAGGGACTATAAATATGTAAACTGCCATTCATTATCAAGTGTTGTTTGATGATCCTGTGAGGTTGCTTTTTCTTATATGTTTTTTACTAACATGAGTGGGTTTGGAAAAAGAATTTGTATTTCTGCAACTGGTCTTTGAAACTCATCCACAATAGAGGTAGCATTTTGGAGGTACAGGATGGCCCGGGGCAAGAACTCAGATAGTGGGCCTTCCTTGGAGTCTGGTGCCAGCTCTACCTCTTTCTAGCCCAGTGACCTCATGAAAGTCACTTTGTTAATTTTGTTTCATGAAAGGAAAACAACATGAATACCCTAACTGGTCCATGAGTGTGCGGTCATGTATAACAGGGGAAGTGGCCGTGAGAGGCAGCAGAGTTGGGGAGGGGGGAGTGAAAGTGGTCTGTTGGACTTCATGATGGTCAAAGGCCGTAACACCCAATTTTTTTCCCCTCGGTGGACCTAAAATGTTCTCAGAACATGTGTGAGATAACAAAGCCCATTATCATTTCTCACCCACCTGCCTACCCGCAACCTAGTCCACAAAGGCAGCCTCTCCATTCTCTGAGGCTGCTAGTTTGGAAACCTAGAAGGCTCTTTGTCCTGGCCATCCCCCTCACCAGCACACCCAGTCTGCCGTCACGTCCAGCCCATTGTCCTCTGCTGCTCGCATTTGTGACCATTCCTCTGTCGCTGCCATCCCTCCATCCTGTTACCTCCTGCTGGACTCGTTCCTCCCCCAACTGGCCTAGCTTTGCTTCGAACACTCCACCTTATAGTTCCTTGCATATGTGTCTTACCTCCTTGAGCAGATACCAAGTTCCTTGAGAACAGAGGTGAGATTTTTCTTATCTTTGGCCCCTTTGCCACCCTTCCTTGTCTGGCCCTGCACCTTAACATGGTAGGTGCCCGATTTAAAGTTTATTGAATGGGGTAGAAGTGAACTGAATTGATTGGATTGTTTAATCTCTGAGCCAGATTTGGGCTCACCTTTGAGCGGTTTTGGCTGATCTGGTCGTGGCATGCTGTTGCAGGGGAGCGTTGGATCTGCGGCCTGGCTGCAGACGACCACATCCCCAGGCGACGGCGCTCCCCAAACTGGCCAACTGAGGGCAGTCAGATTTGTGTGAGCCCTTAGGCCCCTTCCAGCTCTCGAATCCCACTTCAGTAAACTGCTTTGCTCTTGATCACTTTGAAGTAGCAACTTTCCCCGTCTCGTATGAGATAAAATGTTTCATCTCAAGCCCAGGAGTCATTCTGCGCATATCCTGTGAGGGCGGCTAATGAGAGCCCTGCCAGAGACTCCATGTTGGAAGAGATGGGATCGTTTGCATTGTTCTATTGTAAGACTTTTGGCCAAATCCTCTGTAGAGAAATAAGAGAGAAAACTTAAAATTTTCACATATAATGGTAAAAGTCATGATTTGAACAGGATTGAAGTTAATTTTGAAACCGCTCGGGAAAATGGAGATATTTGAAGTGAAAACAATGTTTTAAAATTAGAGCGTGGCCTTTAAACTTTTTATTCCAACCCCAGGAGTCCTCTTCAGAGGTGGATATTACATGGCAGTGGATTCTTTACACACTTGTAACTTTAAAAACTCACTGCCTTTTTAAGAATAGGATAAAATATCAACCTTAGTACTTAGAACTCCAAGGTTACAAATGGAGACTTCCCAGGTTTCTGCTGCCTATAAACGTGGCCTGCCGACCAGGCCAGCAGAAAGCCCTTGGAGCCTTTCCTTTCGTGTGTGCCCAGATTCCGAGTCTACAAGGTATGCTCTCTTCAGCTCCCGTGAAGCATGCCCGTCTGTCTACCTGACAGCTGAGAGCAAGCTGAGAAGTCAGTGCCATTTCCCAGGAGGCTTGCAAACACCCTAATCGTCCTCTGGTAGGTTGGAGAACACCTGGAAAATTTTCCGGTTCCCTTCTGTCCATTTGCGGCGGTGCCCACAGTCAGACTGATGCCATTTATGGAACGACTCCAGAGAGAGCTCCTGGAAGGGCAGGGGCACCACAGGGCCAATAACAGCCTTCCTGCCAGCATGTGAGCAAGGCCCAGGAAAGTGTCTGTGAGGGAAGGGGAGGCTCGCTCCTAGATGTGTCCTCAGTCTGATTATGTGGGTGTCATCTGTGTCCCTACACACACACAGCGTGTCATGCTTTTGCTGTGGGCTGTGCTTTGGCTATATATAATCCCAAGTTTAGCCTTCTGAGATTGCCCTGTCATCACTGTATGTAAAATTACAAGGTTCAGAGATATAATTCACATACACAGTAAAATATCGCTTGGATTTGCCTTACACATACAGCACAATTAGCCTTCATTCAGTCCAAATCAGTTATTGCGCCTCTAGTTTATTTTTTTAAACTGAGATATAATTCACATAACATAAAATTTACCATTTAAATTGTACAGTTTAGTGGTTTCTAGTATATTCTCTAAGTTGTGGAACTATTACCACTGTCTAATTCCAGAATATTTCTATCACTTTAAAAAGAAATCCCTACCTATTAGCAGTCACTCCCAGTTATTTTTCCCTCCCCTCAGCCCCTGGCAACGACTCTTCTTTCTGTCTCTATGGATTTGCTTATCCTGGACATTTCATAGAAATGGAGTGATATAATATGTGGCCTTTTGTGTCTGGTTTATTTCACTTCGTATAGTTTTTAAGGTTCATCTATATTCTAGCATATATCAGAACTTCATTCTTTTTTATAGCTGCGTAATATTCCACTGTATGGATATACCACAGTTTGTTTATCCATTCATCAGTTGATGGACATTGGGATTGCTCCAATTTTTGGCTATTAATGAACAATGCTGCTATGAACATTTGTGTACAAGCATTTCTGTGAACACATGCATTCAGTTCTCTTGGGTACATTCCTAGAAGTGGAATTGCTAGGTCATATGGTAATTCTATGTTTAACTTTTTGAGGAACTGAAAAACTATTTTCCTGTCTATTCCTTTGTAATATTTTTAAAGGCCTAAATATCACCTAGTTAAAACATTTTTAAGGGAGGCAGGAGTTAAACAAGTCAGTATATTTGGTTAGAGGAAACATAACTGAGTTAGTATTGCAATAATAATCTGAGTTGGAAAATTTCAGGTTCTGTTAAATACAAGAAAACGTGATTACAGTGATTTATGTTATCGCCACATTAAGCTGGCTTAAATAGGGTTGGTGGAGAAAATGAATTCCCTTGGATTTTTTAATAGACATATTCAAACTCTGGTGAAATAAAGTTTAATTATTTTCAAGAATTAGCGGTAGTAATCAAGGTTGGGAAGGTGTCCTGAGCATTGCTAATTAGCTGAAAGACTTGAGAGCCTGAAGAAATGACCGTTGTTCACATAAACTGGAAGTTAAAGGGAAGGTGAAAAACAGAGGCCCATAGGTTCCTCAAAATGATTACTTGTATGAGGCAGGAATTTTCTGAATAGAATGATAGCATATATTCTTTCTTGACGTTCCATTCATCAGCTTGGCTTGGGAATTGCAAGGCTTGTGGATAATGTATTGATTGATTATACTATACATTAGTATGTTGCATAACTATTTCTAAAGCATAAACACAGAAAATGATAGCATTTGGGGGGGGCGGTCTGTGGTGATTTCTTATTTGGCTACGCCTTTACAGCTTGACGTTTCTCACGCCTGCCTCTGAGGCCCTGTGACCTGTTCCAGGTCAACTTTCCCAACCTAGTGAGAGAGGCTGTCGGCCACTGGATAATCAGAAAATGGGCTGCATCATGGTTACGTGAAGGAAAATAGGATTTAGTCCAGCCTTTCTTACTTATTACTTTGTGGTGTTGGACTTCCCTGAGCTTTCTTGTCCTTGTCTGAAAAATGGGGAAATCAATAATGCTTTTCGCCCAGGGCAATGCCAAGATCCGAATGAGACAAGGGACATGAAGACACTTTGTAAACTAATGTAAATTGGTGGTTTTGTCATAGTTCAGTTCTGGCTTTTCCCCACAAGACATCAGCCTTTCCTTGGAGTGGCTTATTCATAGCTAGACCAAACTGCCAACGCTGAATCCTCTTTGCAGTAAAGTACTTAGAGGAAACCAGGAATCTAGACTCCTGAAATAAAGCAGGACTCTTCTTCCATGTGTGTTATTTTGTAGGACCATAACTCTGTAGCCATACAATTCATCGCACTTACAAGTACTGAACATTAGCTCACTCTGTCAGTGCAGGCTCTGGACTGGCCTTTTGGTGTAAGTGCGCCTAACTCAGGGGGCTGCCGTCTCCCTGCCCTTCTGACAGGGGATTGCCACTTCTTAGTCACAGACTAGTCCAACTGGGTTTGTCTCTGAAGGTTAATTTAGTGGCGGAGATTCAAGGTAGACTTGGGGTGCAGGAGTACACAGTGGTTCCTGTCTTTGCTGCAGAAAGGGAGAAGCCCTCAGTGGAATCTTGGCAGGATGACTCATCTCATCTGGAAGTTCTGACCCTTGTCACGATTAGCACAGTCTTACAGGTCCTTGCACTGGGAGAAATCGGGTTTCACGACAGTTAAAGTGCTCTCGCCCTCTGTCTTACGTCTGTTCTGTAAGCTTTATGGATGTTCCTTCAGATTACCAATACGTGCTGCCAGCAAGCCAGGGCCCCATCAGCAGTGTGACACTGATGCATCTTCAAACTGATTTTTTTAAATGTTCAGGTAAGTCAGTCATCTCTGATTATATGCAGTTCTTTCTTTCACCTTCCGGACCTTCTTCCTTCCTCCTAGTTACTACTAGAAGAGTCAGAACTACAGAATATTAAAATATTGGAATTCAGAGCTTTAGAAACCCTTGGGATCACAGGGTCATTGGTACTGGAGATGGCGTTGAAAATACTCGGGCCGGCACTTTTATCATTTGTTGATGGCGGGAATCCAATCCCAAAACGTCAGACTCAAGAACTTCAAGTTGTTGCACCTAAGAGCCTTGCCTTACGCTCCTCACGTGGCTTTACCTTTCTTGCTCCCTCTTGTGTTTATGGATCATCTTCGGGCTTTCTTCGCCCCCCAGTACGTATATATTTCCACTTTCTGTATTAGCAAGTCAACCACTACCTTCAAACATCGTTAAAATATTGGTATTCAGATGGAGCAGGTGACACATATTAAAGAGGTAAATTGAAATATTCTTTGTGCATTTAGATAGACCATAGTGTAGCATATTTGCATCGGAAAAGAAACATTCTTACACAAAGAAGTTATCTTAATAGGGAGTAGAGATTTCTTTAAGGCTGCAAATCAGTAGTGAAACAGTGATTGAGAGGATTCTTTGAGGCCATTATTAACTATTTCAGCAAATTTCTAAGTTAGCTTTATCTGGTATTCGCCAGACTCATGCATGTGGACTCAGGTAATAACTTTCTCAGTGTAGGAAATGAGATTAATGACTTCTTTTTTTTCCAAAGTGGAATTAACTATTGTATTTACATAGTGTTTTACCATTTGCAAAGTGTTTCCGTGCATGATCTCACTTGATCCTTATACACACTTAGCTGGGGAAATATTAGCCTCATTTAATGAGCAGCCTGAAACACAAAAAGGGTATGTCATTTGCCTAAGTCCACACAACAGATAGGACCAGGAATAGGATCCAGTTGTTTCAACTTCAAATCCAGTATGCTATTATCTGCCCAAGAACCGACCACTACCCCCAGCCTTCGTATAGAAACCCAGGCAAAAGCTTTGTTAAAGCAAAGAGTGTATAGTGTCTTAAGAATATTCCTTAATTAGCCCTTAAGTTATTTTTGCTCCTTTACACTTCTCCCTAAGATTCGTAATTGCTTTCAGAGATCCCTAAGTTGATTCTCATATTCTCTGCGGAGTATTTATGTCCTATTTCTTGAGTAAAAGTGCTGTAAAGACAGCAGCCTCTCATCTCCCTCTTTTTTAATATTTAGTCCAATACCCGGTTCTGTGCAGTTTGTCTGGACAATTGCTCTTTGATATATCGCCCTCATGTTGGAAGCCGATTTCTTTAATGCGTGTATGACATAGTTTCAATTATTTGCTTTTCTGTGTAAAATTCATTTGTTACGGATAACTTTCAAAAGTAATTCCATTAAGCATTTTATCCTTTTTGGGGGCTGCACGAACTATTTCCAGGAGAGGAGGGAAGAAAATGCCTGCCAGCAAATCTTCTACACCTCTCTTGTCGGTGCCACGTGGTGGAGCTCCTCCTGTCTGCTGACTCAGACGTGGTGCTGCTGAAGCCCAGTGGCAGGGAACCAGGCAGAGTAGTTCATGCCCAGCCGCCACACGTTTTCCCAGTGTTAGCAGGGCCTGGGGACATGGCTCAGGTCATCCTAGATCGCATCAAATGACGATCTTTGAAACGTCTTATTCTGGAACGGTTTCAGACAAAGATCGAGAATACGTTCCTGTTGCTTGTCAAAGAGAAATAAGGAAAGAAAAGTTTGTTTCACCCGGTAATTTAGGAAGGGATTCAGTGGTGTGCTGTTTGATGTTTAACAACCAGTTTGGGGGGAAGTGGCAGTGACTTTTCATATTTGCCAATTTTCATGGTATAAATAATCCCACCCTGGCCAATTTCAAGCTACCAACATAATATTAACAGGTTCTCAAAATTCCTGAAAATTTAGCAGTCGGCTCTGGAGGGCTAGTAGAAGCCAACTCCAATCCAGTGCTGTAAGTAAACAGTAACCTAGGTTGCTCTTGGGAAAGGTTTGTAGATCAGGCATTCGGTATCTGCCTTGAGTTCATCAGCAAGTTTTCCCCAAAAGGATGCAAAATAAAATTCAAAAAGGAAATTTCCTATTCACAATAAATGCTACAAAATAGAGTTTATCTTTGAGTTTATATTCGTGGAAGTATCCTTTTTCACCGGCAGAGAATAGCTATTGTCGTTTTTGCTGCTATACTTTTCCACTGGCTATAGGGCATTTCTCTGTTATAATATATGAACAGAACTGAGTTTTTAAAGGGTCTTTACATTTTGCTTCCTCTTTTTATACCATTGAGACAAACATTTTCAAGGAGAGTTTGCTGTTCTAGGTTGACTTATTTGTGGGCTTTAAGATGAATCGAAATGTAGTAAATTACATAAAATCCTGTTTATGTAGTCTCCTTCATTTGTCACTCAGGTTTTATGCCTCAGTTTCAACTCATTTCAAGAATTTGGTTTCAAATCCCAAGCAAAAGTTTTTTTTTCCTTGACTCATAAAAGTATATCCTATAAATGGTGATGTCTGCAGCATCATTTTCACTCCAGATAAACTCTAGTGTGTTGGGTTTTGTTGTTTTTCAGACAATATATTCTGGTGTGAGATGGAAAGATGGTTACCCATCAGGGAATGAGTTAACCATTAACTTGTAATGAATCTGAAAATGTGTATTAGGTGTTTTTAAAAGTAATCTGTGCTGACAAGTGGAAGAAGTTACATATAACCTGTGCTGTGCAACACACCATTTATTCAAAAGGCTCACTGACCTGTAAAAGATAGATATCATTTAGTAATTCCTTTCATGCTATAATATGAAATGTGTAGTTTTATACTACTTGTCATATAAATATTTGGTTTTAAACTTACTGACTTGGCCCTCAGTATGGGATATTGGAATCCAATGTTTAATTTCCAGCTCTACCACTAAACTTTTCTGATTTTCAGTTTCTTTATCCGTAAGTTTCCTTTTCCATAAAAGGACCTTTTGTTAATAAATATGCCTTTTTTTGTTCATTTGTTTTAAGTCAAATTGGAGTATAATAGGGAAAGGTGCATTCTTACCTGTAGATTTTCAAACTGTAAAGCAGAGCTGTCTGTTAGAAATATAATGTGAGTCCACAACTGCAAGTCATACATGTAATTTAAAGTTTTCTCGTAGCCCCATCAGAAAAGTAAAGAGAAACAGGTAAAATCAATTTTAGTAATGACTTTGTTTAACACAGTATAACCAAAATGTTATTTCAACATGTAATCGATGTAAAGAATTACTGAGATATTTTACATTCTTTTTTCCACATTAACTGTGTGAAATCCAGTGTGCGTTTTATACTTAACAGCACGTCTACATTTGGACTAGCCACATTTCAAGCCCTCAAAAGCTGGTGACCAGTGGCTACCATATGGGACAGCATGGCTCTGTAGAATAGCTTTAACGCGTATCTTACAGTGTAAATATCACATTTACACATTCACAGAAAATGATTTGCTTTTCCTAGTAAGCTCTAGCTCTCAATTAGAGTGTTATTGTTAGTAGCTGAACCCCAAATAATTCGCATTTCTTTCTTTGATTTCTGAAAGACTCTTTAGCAAATAGTGTAGAAAAATGAGGGTCCCTCACAGACATAAATGTTACTTTTCACTTTTCAAAACACCCAGTTTTAAGCAGAGAATATTTTACACGTATGGCACTTATTAAAATCACAGACAGCTTGATGGGACAGAATTAGCACATAAGCCTTCTTATTACTGTTCTGTAAATGCTTCACACCTGATCTTAAAACAGAAATCAATTTTATCTAAACTAAAATAAGGCACATGCTTTTCATAGTTACTTTAAGTGTGAAGGATCCCTTTTCAATATGAAAATACCAGGTTTAAGCCTGTTGGCCTTTGCTCCTGTGGAATTTTGTACCATCCGTTTGCAGCCCGAACATAAAAACAACTCATCCACTCTCCTGGGTAGCTGTGGGACTTCCTTGCCCTCTACCCCATGCAGGTTCCCCCCTTGCCCTCTCCCCCCAAGGAGATCTGGGGTCATCCAGTTCTCGGACTGGACGTTCTGAGTGCCGTGGGGGAAATCTTCCAACCCTCTGCAACTGGATGATAGATAGATTCTGCTGTGGTGGCAGTAGGAAGACTTAACCTTCCCTTTGAATATCTGTCCCTGGGCAGTGGGTGGAGAGAGTCTTTTTTAACCAGCCTGTGCTCAGACCAGCACCAGAAAACCTGACCGAGCCTATTCAGGATGGATGGCCGATGAGATTCAGAGGAGAACTTCTGGGGATCCACTCACCCCGAAGCAGTACACTCCCTCTCTGGCTCTAGAGCTCCTGGAGTTGCCTCATTCTGCCCTTTCCCGTTGGCCTGTTGTCGTTACACAGCCTTGTCACTGGGCTACAGAGGAAACTGTCCCTTGCTGCCTGTGCTCAGTGCTCTCTGGGGTAGACAAAGGCGGCCCCGGCCCTGACTTCTCACCCACCTTCACTGACTTGCTTGCCTTTCATTATTTCCCAATGACCCCCACAAATACTACTTTCAACATGCTAATTAAACTCCAGCTTATTAATAATAATAAAGCTTTATGATTTAGTGATTGCTAAAGCACTTGTCTCTTAGAATAGGGTAGCACTTTCTAATCTAGGGTCCATGGGCTACTCCGTACCCTGTCCTCCCCCGTACACACTGAAACCTCCCACCCCGGTCCGTTAATGTGTGATTGTGTTTGTATATGAAAACACTTACACGCCGCTTTTCCTCAGATCACGATGTCTGTGATCCAGAAAATGCTGCGAACCGTTGGCATCTTGTTCTACCCCATGTCCTTCCGCTGTAAAATCTTACATCTACCTGTGCACCCCACAGAACCCCACGCTCCTACAGCCCGTAGCCCAGGCAGTCTCCTCTTGCTTAGAATCTAGTGATCCTTCCTTTCACCTATGCTTCACCCCTTTATTCAGCTTCTGAATTAGCCACTGTCCGGCCTCATCTCGTAATGTCTTACCAGTAGCACAGTAAATCTCAAACCTGTTTGTTTTGTTCTTTGGTTGGTTTGTTTATCTTGAATGATTCCAGTTCTTTCTCGTAATTTTCAAAGAACAGCCTTTAGCATGAAAAATAAATGCAGCACTCAGAGGATTAGGGGTGTGGTGAAGGTGTTGTGAAATCAATCACATAATAGGATGTTGCAGCTTTACCTAATTATAAGTCATTTTCCCTTTGACTCTGCTCTTTTCTCGGCTTAACCCCAGTCTGTTGAGTTATAGACTCCAGTAACTGAAACGTGTGGGTCCCCTTTAGGCTCCCAGAATGAGTTATTTCCCTTGTTGCCATTCTTTTCAGCAGCTCACAGTGAACAGTTCATCTGTTTGGGATAGAACAGATCTGTATTTAATCCAGGTTCAAACATTGACAGGCTAACCTATGTGACATTGGGCAGCACTTAACCTTTCTGAGCCTCAGTTTGTTTCCTTAGTTGAAAATGAGGAAATAAGTTTGATCACAAGTGTGTAAGTATCATTCGTAGTTCCTAGAATAGAGTAAATATTCCGTGAATGTCCCTTCTCTTGTCTTTCTCACTCAAGCATCCAGGTTTTAACCTACAACTTTGATATATTTCCCTTCTACCATGTTTATTTCTTACAGCATTTAGTGCATTATTAGTGATTAATAAATGGTAAGACAATTATATGGCTCTTTAGGGTCAGGTAATTAAGCCAAAAGCTTCAGGTTAGATAGACCCTTGTAATAAGAGAGTTGCACTTAAATATAAAATAATGATCTTTCTGAAAACTTTCTTAAAAGGCAGATAATTGGCCGAAATCTGATATGTTGGTTGTTAACGTTTTCTTCAAGATAAATCTGTTTGGAGCCTCAGCCCTGTTTAGTGATTGCCCTTTTCCATTCTTTAAGCCATGACCCTGTAGTTACCTTGGAACTTTCCTTGCACATAGCTCTCCCTGACTTCCCTGACGTTGGGAGGAGGGGAGGGGAAGATGTTTGAATCCTCTCTTATCCCTTCCCTTCTGAGCCGCGACTGCCCTCAACTCTGATGCGCGTGAGTTAACACGCTGTTGACGATGTAGTCCCTGGATTAAAAAGAGCGAAAAGGAGAGGAGGAAAACACAAAACTAAACCTCAGGACTTTATAGTGTAGCCAGAAGAACTATAACACCAGATAAATAACGTTTGTAATGGTACTTCATTTTTATCTGCTGAAGATTAATTGATGATAACATTTTGCAAACAGAGAAACACTGAGAGAGTGAAGGGGGTGATCTGTGTCTTAACAGATGGCATCAGGTCTTGCAGCATCCTGAGCTGATCAGAGCTGCCCCCCACTTCTGCTCTCTTACTCTCACTGTTGGCTTTAGGAAAGAGTGGTTATGGGGTAGGCCTGACATACCCCTGAGACGGGGGGCCCTTGGAAAGCAGGTTTCTCCAGAGGTCATAGAAGAAGAAATCAGAGACTCAAAGCAAGAAACGTTTGATGCTCAGCGTAGGGGCTGCTTGGCAAGGAATGTGAGTGCCCCCCCGCCCCCCCCCCCATGACAGGCAGCAGGGAAATGGGGATCACCACAGGAAATGAATCCGACTAACAGCAAGAGAGAGCTGGCAGAGTCTGCAGACAGGAACTCAGCCCGGCCAACCCTTGTGATACCCTGAGCTAAGAAACAGGTCACACCGTGCCGGGATCCTGCCTACTGAAACTGAGGGGACAGTACATTGCGATGTGTTAAGGCCGCTGATAAATTTGCGATAATTTTTCAGGCAGCAATAGAAAACACGAGGACTAATCCCTGTTTTTAATTTAAGGGTAGGAATTCTTTCTTGAGCAGAGCTGACTTCTTAGTGTTGAAAGCCTCATTCAGACCTTTAGTCACAAGAAGTAGGTACTGATTGTCTCCACTTTACCGGGACCTATGCTAGACACTGGCGATGAGTTACCAAGACCTGATCTCTATCTAGGAAACAGATGCACAAACAAGTAGTAACAATGCAGTGTGGTAAATGCATGGCGTCATGTCCTGGGGCTGCAAGCACAGAGCCAGTGATGACTGGTGTACCTGAGGAAGTTGAAGAAGGCTTCTTAGCCCCAAAGGGTGCAAATCCTTATTCCCAGCTATTATGTGTCAAGAATTCCTTTGAAGAAAATAATTCACATTGAATGAATGAACACAAGTCTCGGGGGTTCTATACTGAGTTAAAAGAGTTGAAGGAGTGTAAAAAATTTTTAATGTTATTTAAAAGGATGTGGTATATATTACTTTTGATTGTTTGCTTTTCAAATTTCTCTTGATTTACAGATTTATGATACTAGCAAATAGGAAGGAAAAAATGATAACTTAGTACATCATGAAAGCATTCTACCTTTGTAACCCATTAATCAATTTCTCTCTGAATTCAGCTTAACAAAAATAATACTTTTCACCTTATTGACTTGGATCATCGACAATCAACAACTATTTCTGTACCATTACTTTACTACAGGCAGCAGTTTTCAAAGGGCTCCCTGAGATAGGGTGTCCACGAGGTCAAAACTCCTGTCGTGATAACGGCAACACATTTGTTGTCTTCTCCACTGTGTGTAGGCATTTGCATCATTGGTCCAAGAGCAACAGTGGGTAAAACTGTTGGTGCCTTGGCACCAAGAGGTACTAATAGTCACTGAATTCTGCACCACAACACCCTCCCAGGGGAGCAAAAATGCCAGTGTCACTTAGAATATCCTTGAGAAAGCAGTAGAAAATTTTTGAATTTTATTAAATCTTGACCCCTTGACTGCATAACTGACAGACAAACTGTGGTTCTTTGGACTCTGGTATTTGGCTGATACTTTCTCACAAATGAGTAAGGTGAGTCTCTCTCTTCAGTGAAAACACTTGATAGCATTTGTTGCCAGTGATAAAATTGGAGCTTTCAAGCAAAAATGAGAATTTTAGAAAACTTGTGAACCACTACTGTAGGCCTGATAACTTCCCAAATCCTTAAAGCTTTTCTGATGAGATGAGCGACGACATGAATGAATGTGATTTTTATATTGTGTAACAAAATATGTCAACTCAGTGAAGGCTATTTTCCAAATGGCCCAATGCAAAATGATACATGGGTGAATTCAAAGTGCAAGACAGAGCAATCGATTTTAATGTAAGAGTAGGAAAAATATATTGATAAGCTTTTTGATTCTACATTGCAGCAAGCGTTTCAGCTACCACTTGTAGAGTTTTGGTTTAGTATCAAAGAATAAGGTCCACAATTATCTGAAAAAATGATTAAAATAATCCTTCCCTTTTCAAAAAACAACGTATTTGTGTGAGGTCAGATTTTCTTCCTATATTTCAACCAAAATAACATATCAAATTGGAGATTTGAACGTGAAAGCAGATAGGAGCATGCAGTTGTCTTCCTATTAAACCAGTTGCAGAAGGGAGAGTTGGCGGGTAATTCATCTGAAGGAAAGCACAGTTCTAAATTCTAAAATGTACTGTGTCTTAGAGATGAGTGATTTGAACTTTGGGGAGCAGAGTAATTCATTTATTGGCCCTCTTTTCCCTTTCCTCTTCCCTTTATCCATTCCACAGATATTTATTGAGCATATATTATATGCCAGGACTTGATAGATATTTTATTTGCATTGTTCATTAATCCTCACCTTCATCCTGTGAGGTATTAGTCTACCCATTTTACATATGGGAAAACCGAGATTCTGAAAAATTAAGTGAGTTACCTAAGCATAGCAGCTAACCGTTATTTGAATGTTTGAACGCTCTGCCTCCAGTTCCCACGTACTCGAATATTAAACTGTATTATTACTCATCTCATCCACTTGGCAACCAGAGGATGCTGGCACTGTCTGGTTTTGGTTCCTTGGGATACAAGCTGTGGACTTCAGAGTCTCTAACTTGGGTCCAAATCCTGCCTCTGCCGCTTAACATCCTGTGTGATCTTGTATAAACTGCTTACCCTCTCAGAACCTTGGCTTTCTTCTCTGTGTAACGTAAACTGTAGCACCTAACTTAGGGGTGACTTTAGGTTTAAATGAGGAAACCTATAGAAATCATCACCTTATAGAGAAGTGGGAACACGGAGGGTGCTTCACACCTTTTCATTTTATCAGCAATTCCATCAGTCTGTTTGGAGTCCTGCTGGTGACATCAGTCTTTTGCAAGTGGCCCGTTGTTCTGTCCAGACCCTTCATTACAGTTGAGCCCAGGGCAGGCCATGCTCAGCCGGCAGGGTGGTTTGGAGCAGCGGTGGAGAGAGGAGCTGAGTAGGGAGCAATGTGGGGCAGGACAGTCAGGGATGTGGGTGCCCAGTTGTGCCAGCACAAGTTCTCTCTCCTCTGGTAATTACTTAGCTGTGTCCAAAAGGACTCAGCCTTCTCATCTATAAATATAGAGATGATACCGCCCATCTCTGTGCATGAGTGCCAGCCAGAGATATAAAGGCATGGCCATAATGATGGCACTTACTGAGTGTCCGGTGCATATTAATTCCTTTCCCTACAACATGTTCCTTCCTCTCTTAGGGAAAATATTCCAGGTGTCCAGTAGAGACCATCCCTTTGCCTCCAGAGTTGGGCTCGTGGAATACTTGTCCTTTGCGAACCTTAGAAGTTTTATCAGTTCCTGCTCGGGAAGTCTGCAAAGTCTGGGACCTCATCATTATCTGAAAAGAGCTGCTGCATCTCAGCCGGTCGTCATCTTAGATTTGACAGCCGCATCAGATCTGAATCGGGTGTTTAGCTTTGGTGGATCTTAGGAAAGATTTCCAGTACCAAGTATTACTTTTGAGTTCTAGCGAATGCAAGAGTCACTGTATGCTATTTGGGCAAATTAAATCTGCTGCTCTTTGTGGGAAGGCTTGAGAAGCTCAGATTCTCAGAAGAGGACGGGAAGGCACAATATGAAATTACGCGGCTTCTACTTCACGAACACCAGACTTATTAAGAGTTTAATAAAAAGTAAAATGCCACTATAACGATTTAGGCCAGATGAAATTCCTCATCTCGGTAAGGTGGTGGAGTGTCAAAATTCCCCTGGATTCGGCTATTACCAGGAGGACTACTGATAAAATGCACAGCCAATTGAAATGGAACTCAGGACCTTTATGCACAGCCAGATCCTGCACTGTGGGTTTAGTGGAGGTGGGGAGATGTGCACAGCGGGAACTAGCCAGCAGGCCGGCGGGTTTCCCGCCCAGTTACTCCACTTACCAGCAGGCCCACGGCCTTAGCCAGGAGGGAGCTGAACCACGTTTTAGTCCTTCCCAGACCACATCCTCAGAGGCTGACGACATTCACGACAGCTCGAGTTATTGCCAGCGGTGAGTGGGTCGTTTCTGGGAATGCTGCTTTGGGGCTGACTCTCCGGATCCCTAAGTGGCACCCACTTCGTGTCCACAGGAGGTGTGGGTCTTATTGGCCGTGATGCCGAAGAAGTCCTTACGTGCAGGGACCAGCCTGGGTGGCAGCCAAGCTAGCTTCCTTGGAATGTTTTCCAGTCCTGGAGAGAAAGGTGGCTGTTGAGTCTCCAGCTCTAACCACTTCTACTAAGGTGCCTCTTTGTCTGATGTGATTCCTGTGCGGGGTACAGAGACCACACGGGCATTTCATGGATGTCACGTACTGTCAGCTACGGCCCAGATGGTCAACTCGGTGTCCAGGATTTTATGAGCTGGGCTCTTCAGGGAGGCCGCATGGTCTACTGGTAATGAACGTGGCCTCTAGAGCCAGACTTCCTGCATTTGAACTGAGCTTTGCCACTTACTAGCTCTGGGTCCTCAGGAAAGTTACTTACCTTCTCTGTGCCTCAGCCTCCCCTTCTGGAAAAGGAGGATAAGGAGGATAGTATCTGCCTCAAAGATACTTATAAGGTGCTGAGTACATAGGAGGTGCTTGGCTAAGTGTTAGTTACTGTGATCATTTTGTGCTTCGTGGGTAGGGTGGCCTGATGGTGGTTTTTCCAGTTTGGGAAAAGGTTGCGGGATTCCTCCTGAATGGCCACTTATGGGTGCTGAGTGTAGGCAGGAGAGCTGTGTTCTCGAATCCACCCTTGATATTTTCTCCCCCTTTTCCAGTACCTGCTCTTTCCATCTTTTTCCTTTGCTCACCTGACTGATCACCCGCCTGAGATGCATAGCTGGAATCAGAAGATGAAGGTCTGTGGCCGGGCTCAGCCACTTGCTCCCGTATGAGTGTAGACAAGTTACTGAACCTCTCTCTGAGCAGGCGTGGAGAATTTGGGACGACTTAAGGCTGCCAGGTGTCTTGTAAAGGTGGATAATTGTGCATGCTGTTTTCCTGAGATGATCAAGGAAAGGACACACGTTGAGAGTACCGGGTGGCTCTCCTCTGGAAGCTAAGACTTACCTGACTCTACCTGTGAATGAGAAAGAATCGAAATGATTTTTGCCCTTCCTCCCTCCCTTACAGGGAGCTGTATGCTGGGAAAAGCACCAGAGGGGGAGTCAGGAGACTGGGGTCCCATTAGGTACAGTACTAGGTGCACAGTTCCCAGCACAGGGTAGGAGCAAGAAAGATGGTGTTTCTCTACTGCTTGGTTCCACTCTCTTAAGTGCGCCTGGGGGTCTCCATTCCCATTTTCTTCACAGTGGCCCTGTGTTAACTGGAGTTGTGTAGTGAGTAAGGCTGTCTTACTGTAAGTGTTGACAGTAGTCATGGCTTGATCACCCATTCCCTGGTGACCTCTGTTTTTCAGCTTCCTGTCTTAGAAAATAAGGATCTTGGGCTAAATGAACTTTCGGTTTCTTACAGCTTTAATGTGATACGAAGACATGTGATTAGATATACACTGTCTCTTCTGTCACCTGGTTCCTCTTCTTCATAGCACTTGATGTCGTCTTTTCAGATTTTGCTTGGGGTTTTTGTTTTGTTTTTTACACATTTATTTATTATTTAGTCTCCAATACCCGCATCCCCATTTTCCAGGCCCCTAGGAAGGAAGCTGCGTGAGAACAGGGACCTTGTCTGTATTGGCCATCCGCACTAGAATAGTGTTTGGAACATTTTAGGTGCTTAATGAATATACACATGTGCCCGCATATATACCTGTAACTAGGCATTATAATGTAGTTACGTAAGTTTGTCTATAGAAGCTAAGTAGTCGATTAGTTATTTCTCTCCTCACACACTCCCCTCCCCAATATACAGCACATTGTCATTTGGAGGTGAGAAGACTAGCGTTAAGAACGGTTATGTTGGGAGTTTGGGACTGACATGCACACACTGCTATGTTTAAAAGAGATAACCAACAAGGACCTACTGTAGAGCACAGGGAACTCTGCTCAATATTGTGTAACAACCTAAGTGGGAAGAGAATTTGAAAAAGAATAGGTACATGTATATGTATAACTGAATCACTTGGCTGTACACCTGAAACCAACACAACATTGTTAATCAACTGTACTCCAATATAAAATAAAAAGTTCAAAAAAAAGAGAAAAAACCTTAAGGTGGGCGATAAAAAAGAATGGTTATATTGTCTGTCTTAAAACTTAACACAAAGTCGCAGTGCGTGTAGCATCAGAGGGCAGCAGCCCCTGATGTCAGAGGAAGCCCACTGTTCAGGGCTGAGGACACTTGACTGTGAGGGCGACGTGCCGAGCATCCGTGGTGTCGGTTGGACCCTTTTGTATACGTAGCAGAGGTGATCAGCAGGAGGCAAGATATAAACCCTAGAACTGGGCTCGCTCATATTATTGAGATTTCATATTGCTTTTATTTTTTGGCCACAAAAATAGACATAATCCTTGTTGGCTTTAGCACACCTACTAGTACTGCTTCCGCTATCCATCTTGCAAAATATAAGACGAGGCCAGAGCTTAAATGAAAATCCTCAGCTTCTTATCTCCTTCCCACAGGAAAGCAAATCTGTCTTGAAAGCCGTAAAATTAAGAGGAGAGCAAGGATAGCATAATTTAACAAAAATTCATGGCACCGGATTCTGAGCTATATGACTGGAGGGATAGGTCAGACATCAAGAAGATGCTGCCTGCTAATGCAGGTCCCTTAAGGTGGTGCTCTGGAGATGAGAAAGGCATGCAAAATAAATACATATTTTTTTTTCCCCAGAAGATTTCTGCAATGCTTTTTTAACTACCCCAAGAAAATATCTAAGTAGATTGTTTGGCGATTATGCTTCTTATGAAACCTCTGAAAAATGAAACTCAAAGCAGTTATTCTAAACTATAGTTGAAATATATTCATTTTAGCATTTGGGTGTTGCGATTTTTGCTGTATTTAAAAGGGTTTATAATAATAATATTCTCACACCCACCCACCTCCCACTTCCTCTAGCATTCTAAATATTTAAGAAGCATCCATTTAGCATTCTAAGTATTTAAGAAGCTCATTCTGTGTATTTGACAAACTGCATCATTAACCCTTGAAAAGCATTGAAAGATTTTTTTTAACCTTTTACGCATTTATATGCATAGATGTCTGTGCAGAAGTGTAGGGAGAAAAGGCATGTGGCTTTGATAATGGTGCTCTATTTAATAAATGCCAAGGGCTATATGAGCTACGCAAGTTCTGCCATTAGAGGGAAGCTGATAATTATAAAATAGGGGAAAGTCTAGTATGGATATTTATGTTATTGTCTAAAAAAGTGTGATTTTTTTCCCCCTTGCTTTTTTTTTTTTCATAAGTTTCTTTTGGGCGCAGGTTGTAATGATAGGGTGTAGAGAATTACTATTACTAACTGTAAAGAGAATTAAGTGTTACTAGTATGATTATTCCTAATTTTCCTGAGAGGATGGTTTTTCCTGTTGGAGCCACGTACCGTTTATACCTAATTTGTAAAAAAAAAAACATGAAATCATCAGCGTACATCGTAGGTGCGGCCACCATACACAAGTGTGTTATGGGCCCTCAGCCGTTCAGATATGTCCCTACATTTTAAGCAGTTTACACTGTGCAGTTTTCAGGCACTTACATTTTTAAAATATTTGTTTAAACAGATATTTGTTTCCGGAGAAAGTGATTTCGTGTGCATTTTAGTCTGTAGTACAGTAACAGTCTCACTATTTCAAACTGGCTGTGGTGAAGGCATGTCTGAACTAGTGAATGAGAGAATAGTTACAATTCATTATAGTCTATTCCTCTTAAATTCACAAGTTACTTATTACGGTAGTGTTTCTAAATAGAGATCTTCCCGAGACTGCTTTAACTAGGAGATGAATTTAAAATCAGGAACGTATTTTGCATGTATATAATTGTGTTGAGTTTACTCTCTTGAGGGGTTGGGTAGAGTTCCTTTTAGAACAATCCCCTGATTAGGTTAAACTGCCTGAATCTTGTTTATATTACTGATTTGCTTTGTAGGCACTTTCTTGGGGGCGGGGTCAACTTTAGCCAAACAAAAGAATTCCAGATTTCAAATTGATGAGGTCCAGATAAATAACCTGAACCTCTAAAACGGGTTACTGTTTTAGAATTCCAAATTAAATAATAAAGTTTACTTTTAAACACATATAAGACATATAAAATATGTTAAAATATAAATGCTAACAAGTTAGAGTGTTCTGACAAGCCATATTTCACATTATGCAGTTAAGCTCAAGATGGGGAATTTGCTCTTATCAATTAAGACTTCTAGAAACTAAAGAACCTGAAGATGAACTGAGCAGCTCTAAAGCATAATGAATGATGGTCATGCTTGATTGGCAAAACTATAAAACTATATGGTATAATGTGGTTCTTAAAGATGTACAACTCTAGAATTATGAATTTTATAAACTAAGGTGATATCAATACAGCAGATTTATATATACTGGGTTGTTTAAAAAGTTGCCCTTCAAGTTGACAATATTTATTCATTTATGTATTCTTGGAACAATATTTATTGAGTGCCTTTTTTATGCCAAACATATATAATGAATAAAGAGTTTATAAAACATTCACAGCTTTTGCTCCGGTAGCTCTTTGCTGACTCTAACCTGAGGAGATAATCCAAAAGGGGAATGTAAATACGTATGTTTAGAAATTACGTCATATGGAATAATAGTGACCAACCTAAATCTCCAAAGGGGCCTTGGTTAAATAACTGGTTGCTTCTTGGTGGGATATTCGTGTACTTGAGTACGGAACATGAGAAAATCCTGAGGATCTAAGTGAGTAGAGCAGATGATTCAGTTGTCCAGGTCTGGAGAGGATTCTCGGGTTGTGCTGGTGCCCAGTGACTGCTGTTGTGTGACTTCTGCAGGGAGAGGAGACAGGAGCTGGGCGTCCATATTAACGGCTGTCCTTGTGGTTACTTTGCAGTCAAATAAAGTGCCCGTGGTGCAGCCATCCCACGCAGTCCATCCTCTCACCCCCCTCATCACTTACAGCGACGAGCACTTTTCTCCAGGATCACACCCGTCACACATCCCATCGGATGTCAGCTCCAAACAAGGTGAGAGCCCTGCCTCCCTCCCCAGGCCACTTTGGATAAGCAAGGAGCCTCATCTCATCAGTCTGAGTGACCTCACAAGGGCCTCCGCCCGTGTCACTGGGTGGGTCATAATACATTTGTAGGAGAAGAATTTATTTGATAGCAATTTCTTTTTTTTTACATCTTTATTGGAGTATAATTGCTTTACATCTTTATTGGAGTATAATTGCTTTACAATGGTGTGTTAGTTTCTGCTTTATAACAAACTGAATCAGTTATACATATACATATGTTCCCATATCTCTTCCCTCTTGCGTCTCCCTCCCTCCCACCCTCCCTATCCCACCCCTCCAGGCGGTCACAGAGCACCGAGCTGATCTCCCTGTGCTATGCGGCTGCTTCCCACTAGCTATCTACCTTAACGTTTGGTAGTGTATATATGTCCATGCCTCTCTCTCGCTTTGACACAGCTCACCCTTCCCCATCCCCATATCCTCAAGTCCATTCTCTAGTAGGTCTGTGTCTTTATTCCTGTCTTACCCCTAGGTTCTTCATGACATTTTTTTTCCTTAAATTCCAAATATATTCCATATATTTAAGGAAATTTCCTACAAATTTCCTTAAATTTCCATAAATTCCATATATATATATACCGTGTTAGCATACGGTATTTGTCTTTCTCTTTCTGACTTACTTCACTCTGTATGACAGACTCTAGGTCTATCCACCATATATATATATATATATATATATATATATATATTTACAGAATATATATATATATATTCTGTAAATATATATTACAGAATATATATTCTGTAATATATATTATATATATACATTCTGTAAATATATATTAATATATATTTAAATATATATTAAATTAAATATATATTTATATATTTAATTTAATATATATTTAATTAAATTATATATTATATTAAATATATATTAAATGTATATTCCATAATATAATTTCCAAATATATTCCATATATTTAAGGAAATTTCCTACAAATTTCCTTAAATTTCCATAAATTCCATATATATATATACCGTGTTAGCATACGGTATTTGTCTTTCTCTTTCTGACTTACTTCACTCTGTATGACAGACTCTAGGTCTATCCACCTTCATTACAAATAGCTCAATTTCGTTTCTTTTTATGGCTGAGTAATATTCCATTGTATATATGCGCCACATCTAATAAGCATACAAGAATTTGTTGTTGGCTTCTTTTCTTTTCAGGATTAAAAAAAAAGAAAACAGAACAAAAATATTGAAGGGTCATTTCAAAGTGACAGCTCTGATGATCTATGATCACAGTGTAAACCAATATGTTATGAAAATATATTACAAATTCAGTCCTCGGTGCCCCCTGCCGTATTTGTTTATTTTAGCATGTACTAGGTGTTGATAGTGTTAAAAAAAAAAAAAAAAAAAAAGGTAGAAAAGGGACAAAGTAGGAGATTGTTTTTTCCTCAAATGTTACCTTTTTGAGCCTTTTGTGATTTCTTTTGGTCTTTATATCCCTGTTGTGTTTTCTCCTCTCTTTGTTGTTTCCCAGCACCAATTTAGATATAAATATAATTAAAATACAAAACAATCTCTGTCTAAAGTCAAAGCAACGTGAGTCTTATTTTGCTTCTCTACATTATTACCAAGTTCTGCTTCTGTATCATTTACAGAGAAACACACATCATAAGCGGTCTGAAAAATCAAGACGCCTGTTTTCTAACCTGATGGGTGTGGGTGTGGGTTCATACACACCCGACACAAAGCTCGGGTTCTCCAAGCCTTCTGGTCATGTCAGCTTAGAGCAGACTTTGAGGGGGAGTTTGTTCACAGGATAGCCCTTATTCTTCCCACATACATACATCCTTGGACCTCAACGGGCTCTTTAGACATTCAAAATAAAGGGTCCTGTAAAACCACATGAAGGCAGAGAATGTATATAGGGGTCAAATGTGCCGCCTCCAGCACTTCACCCGTTTGTCCAGGCCTATCTTTGATCGATAGTGAACAACAAAATATAGTAAGTATGTAAAAAAAAAAGTGGAGTTCAGAGGCTGGGTGTTTTTCCCACTGCTGTGAACACTTCTAGGTTAAATATGTATCATGTTCATTTCCCACCTTTATTAAAAAGACGACTGTTTGAGGACTTAGTTACCGTTGGACTTCGCTTGAGTGGAGCCCAGGTACCTTTACTTAGAGAAGGCAGAAGTCATCAAGGCCGATGTGTCTGGGTTTGTCTCTGTTTTATTCCTCATTTCCAGTCCTTCCTCTCCTCTCTTTCCTTTTGTCAAGGACCTCCAAAGAATAAGAAACATCAGAGACAGGTCTGTGAATATGTAGTGAGAAAGGGAATTAAAATAGGCATCTTAGGAAGAAGGCTGAGTTTGAGAGGGAAGCTCAAGAATATGACCTTGGCCATGGCCAAGGGAGACCATATGACGAATATGACCTTGGCCGTGGCCAAGGGTGACCATATGACCAATATGACGTTGGCCATGGCCAAGGGGGACCATATGACCAATATGACCTTGGCCATGGCCAAGGGGGACCATATGATGAATATGACGTTGGCCGTGGCCAAGGGGGACCATATGACCAATATGACCTTGGCCTCTGAGGACCATAAAGATGCGGATGACAGTTAAAGATAGATATAAAAGCCCTGAACAAGCTATTAGCAAAAATAATCCCACAGCCTGTTTTATTTAGTTTTAAACCGTTTATTTACTTAACAATTACATAGTACTTATTATATCCCAGTCCCTGTTCTGAGCACTTTGAAACGGACTTGTTTAAAAGAATAACATTATAAAAATTTTTAAAGGAGTAACACATGATGGTTCAGAAGTTGTTCTTTCAGGAAGTCTAGGAGAGTTCAATTTTTTGTTTTGTTTTGGTTTATAAAAATATTTATTTATTTTGGCTGTGCCGGGCTTTAGTTGTGGGATGCGTGCGGGATCTAGTTCCCCAACCAGGGATGGAACCTGGGCCCCCTGCATTGGCAGCGCGGAGTCTTACCCACTGGACCACCAGGGAAGTCCCTAGGAGAGTTCAGTTTTTTGAAACAGACAATTTTCTGACTAGCTACCAATTACAATTACACTTTCTCTTCTGTTTCCATATCTTATGGCTACCCTACCTTGTTTTACCTTGCTAATTGTAATTTATATCATTACTCCTCAAACTTTTTTTTTTTAAACAAACTTTTTAGAACTAGAGAAGAGACTAGTGGGCATGAATAGAAATTGTCTGCTTGCAGTTTCTTTGAAGTATTTTGTCCTAAAAATTCGTGTGATTTTTGCATTCTACTCCATACACAGTTTACATTTGTTTTAATATAAAAATCCTGTTTTTAATTAATTTTTTGTCCTGGACTTCGTGTACCTCATCACCGTGTAGTTAGGGGGATATAAAACCTTGGTTTGAAAAGAACTAATTTTTTAAAAAGTACTAACTTACATGATTTTGAGTTCATATCATTATATTTGGGTACATTGATCACCAAAAAATAAGTATAAGGGAAAAAAAAGTCTAAGGCTTACTGGATCTCTTGCATTTACTCTCTTTTCTCTCCTTCTGCCTGCCTTTTGGTTATATCACATACAGCTGGTTATAACATGGTGGTACTGAGTTGCTGATTTCAAAGTTCCTTGGGAAGCTGGCTAGCTTTATCCCCCCCAAATCCAAAAAAAAGAATATCGTGTTCATACTCTAACCCTAGGTGGAATTATCCGATAAATATAAACTGCTTGTCAGCAGAACCCATTCTCATTTGTAGGAAAATAACTTTAGGTTAATTTCCTATTAGGAAGCGTATTAGGTTTTACATTTCCCTCAGTATGTGTTTCGGGATAGGGTGTGGGGTGCAGGTGTGTAGGTGTAGTTAGTTGTAGGAAAAGCAAGGGAAGCTAATACCTATCATTTTGTTCCACTCATTGTGTCTGATAAAAATGTTGAAAGAGCTTTTAAGGAATACTGGGTTTACGTACCTGTTTATATGTTTGTATCCTTATAAATAACAACAAACACTCAACATAGTGCTTATACTATATACCAAGCACTTCTCAGTATTATATACGAATGCATTTATTCCTCACAACAACACTTATTTCATTTTCATTCTGATTTTACAGAATAATAATTAAATAACTTCCTCAAGGACATATAGCTAGCGAGTGGCAGAATTACTGTATCCATGAAGTCTGATACCAGAATCATTTTAGCTGTGTTTATAAAAGTTATTTATAAAAGTTTAAAAATTTTAAGGATATACTGCATAGAGCCTCCAGAATATAGTTAAGTGTTCAATAAATACTCATTAAATGAATGATGTGAAATGTGTCTAAAGTAGCACAGGAGTTGGTAGAGAGGCACACACTTCTAGGAATCTTTGGAAACGGGATCTTAAAACAACAATAAGCTATTTAGAAAACACAGATCCACTTTCTTCTCATGTAATGACCTAAGCCACATCATGTATGTACGTGCAAAACGGTTATAGTACTGACCCAGCATGGGGAATGGGTCCATTTATTTCACCTGTTCATTTGTTTAGTCACTCAGAAGTATATTCAGAGCCTCCTGCGGAGACAGCCATAGTTTGATGCACAGATGGGGAAAACACGGTCTCTTTTTTCCAAGCAGTGTACAAGGCTCAGGCAGGAAACCATTTGTACAACCTCACTATAAAGCAAAGTGAAGAATATCTTAAGTACCATGTTAAAAGTACAAATGAAATGTTGTAAATTCAAAGAAGAAAGATTTCTCAGAGCAATAAAAGTTAGAGAATATTCCATGAGAGAGAGGTATCTGAAATATGAGTAGAATTTTAATAGGAAGAGTCAAATTAAATACCCAGCATAGGAACTAGCATGTAGCAGGTGCTAAGTAAATGGTAGTTCCCTCCTTTCTTCTTAAGCAGTGAAACCAAATCCAGCTAGTTTGTATTTTTTGTTCTGTCAGATTACTCCCACACAGAATCACTAGTTCAGCCTTCTCAGTGTACTCAGAACATGGACTAGAGTGGAGAGCAAGGTTTCAAGCTTGTCTGCTTAGAGACATGTGATTGAAAGCAGGCTACTTCTCTGCATCCCAGAGATAAGATCCCAGGACAAATCGCATTTTTTAGGTACCTGAACAGTCACTTCACCTCTCCAACAAAGGGATTAAAGGAGACAATTCAGACAATTCCATCTCTAATTATGATTTTCAAGTTCAAATTTCTGCAAAGTTTTCCAAGTTCTTCTGAGTTGGCCTGGTTTTTCTTTTCAAAACTGAGCAGCCCCCCTGCAGAACCTGAGGCTTGGAGAGGTATCAGAGTGTCAGAGTGAGGGAGGCAGCGAGTTGGAGAAACTTCCCTGTGATTCTGATACGTCAAGAATCACCACTGTAGGCACCCCTGCTGCCCCTACCTCCCCAGACCCAAGAAAAAAATCCCAGAGTATGAAATTTGGGGTCTGCTGTGACCAAAAGAAGCAGTATTTCTCACTTTAAAAAAAAGGGAGATTTGATGGTAACTCTGCTAAGGTGAACTTCCAGCTTCCAAAAAGCAGCTGCCAGTGGTTCTGCTTCAGTGGGAGAGAGTGGATCCGCAGAATGCCCTAGGTCCCATTGTATGCAGTGCTTTTGGTGAATTGATGATATAAAGGAATTAAAAGAATACTCATTAAATTTGAAAGTGATAAGAGATCAAAAAAGGAGATTTTAGACTATTCTTTTAAAAACAGTAAAACCTCAGATGATCTCCTGTAAACTCTCTGTTAAGAGAAAGATTAAAGACCTTTCTCTGAGAGTTGAGACATAGTTTGTCCTAACTTCAAAGTCAAATTAACATCCACTTTGAAGGCAACACTTCTTAAGCCATTCCCATATGCTCAAGGCCTTCAGTATCTTTTAAGATCCAAATGAAATTCATAAACATTTTAAATAGTAAAAAAAAAAGCAGCATACTTAAAGGGCATCTTCTGTATACTCACCTAATTTGCATACCGGCTAATATAATTACAGCCACTGAATGCATATGCTGGGTGTTAAACCTGGGAATGTGTCTTTGCACATGGTAATGGCCTTTTAAAGCCAGATTAGCTATGTAAAGAAACTCATGTGGCTCTTTTCTGTTCAGAAGCACTTTCCCCCAAATCTAAATCTAAGTTTTTATTTTGCATTTTTATGTGTGCGTCTTAGCCCTTCTTTTCTGTACCCAAGGTAAGAGATATAAACAAAGAGGTGTCATCTGGGACTAGGATTAGGTACAATCTTCAGGTGTTTTTTTTTTTTTTTAATTTTTTTTTTTATTGCGGTACGCGGGCCACTCACTGTTGTGGCCTCTCCCCATGCAGAGCACAGGCTCCAGACGCGCAGGCTCAGCGGCCATGGCTCACAGGCCCAGCCGCTCCGTGGCATGTGGGATCCTCCCTGACCTGACCGGGGCACGAACCCATGTCCCCTGCATCGGCAGGCGGACTCTCAACCACTGCGCCACCAGGGAAGCCCCTTCAGGTGGTTTTTACAGTTATAGGGCAGTGTGCTCCAGGGAGTGTGAGCTCAAGAAACAATTTGGTGGCACTCTCATTTTCTGTGGAATACAACTAATCCAGAACAGCTTGACCTTGGAGCCCAGAGGACTCAACTTGATGAAGAGCTTAGCTGGAGCTGAAGGGGCAGAGACCAAATGAATCATATCAAGTAGGACCATTATGGGGCTGAAGATGATTTCTAATTAATCTTTGATCCTCTGAGGTATCACATTTCCCAAATCTATGTGTCCATAAGGGAGCCAGTGAAAATCTGAAAGTAGCAATTTACCTAATCCTTGAACACCATGGCAGGCCTTCTACTTATGAAGGGCTGTCATTTTCCATTCTACACAAAAACAATTGTCTACCATTCTCCTGACCAAAGTGATATTATAATGAGGGCAAACGAAATAATTTTAAAGTCTTATTTTGATGCCTGTTTTACTAGCAGCATATTTACTCTTTCAGGAGCTCCTCAGGATGTACTACCTTAATGCCTGTTTTCTCAGATGCTGAAATCTTGAGAAAAGTTAACAAACTGACTTCTGTTAAATGGATCTGAAAAATAAATACTGTTTCATTCTAGAGCTTAAGTATTAATGACATCACGCATTTGCTTGCCTTTCTATTTCTCTTAAAGTCGAATGTCCTATGAGTCTGAAAACTCTACCTCTCTGTTGTTCTTTTTAATAGGCATGTCCAGACATCCTCCAGCTCCCGAGATCCCTACCTTCTATCCCCTGTCTCCGGGTGGTGTTGGACAGATTACCCCACCTCTTGGCTGGTAAGATCCTTCCTGCAACATTTAGCCAGGCGTTTGAACACGTGTTCTTCTACTTCCCATTCATGGAAATTAGCTTTATGAATGATAACACTGGAGTTGAAGAAACTTCACATCAACAAGCAAGGTGCTAACTTTATTTCATTTCAATTTAAAAGATTAAAAAACATACAGACTTTGAAATGGATTGAATGCGTTTGCTAATATGTGTAGAAAATGGCTGTGTAGCATTTGCTTTGAAGCTTATAGTTTTATGGATTCAATTTGTGGCTTTGGGCATTTGCTATGCCTGTACAAAGTGTTTAGTGTGGATTTTTCTTTTCTAGTTCTTTCTGAACAACTTATATTTTTGAAACATAACCTTAGATGTATTGAATATCGATCTTTGCTTATAAATGGGCAAGTGAGATAAATGACAGATAACTAGGGAGAAATGCAAGTGCAAAAGCATCTTTTGAATTTTAATAAAATAAGCACCAGTTTGAGTTCAGAGGCGTGAAAAACTGATGTTTGGACTTCTCTTTGCAGAATCCAAATGCTCTCTATTTTGTTATTTCTGAAAAATCCGTAACATTCCTTTCAAATTTTTTTAATTGTAAAGGTAAAGGAAAAGAAATGTATTTAGGGGAGAAAGAATCACTGCATGTGATGTAGCCTATTTTTGTCATTTTATTGTTAGCGCGCAGCTTTCCCTGTTCCCACTTCCCTTCCTCTCCTCTCCCCACCGCTCACTCCATGGACAGAGCGCTGCAACTTCAGCAGATGTTTTCTCTCCTTTCTTCATCTGGCTCTCAGTCCCCACAGCTCCCACGTCAAGGCCCCAGTTTCCCTACCTTGACATCCTTAGATTATCTCTTCTTCATAAGGAGGCTCATCCTGCCATGGAAATTCCAGCTTTCCCTCTTCTCTTTGCATTAAATCTCTCAGTCAGTAACTCTGTCTGAATTTAATTGATTATGCAGATATTTTCAAAGCTACAGCAATTATTCTCTCTGAACTTAGCTACTCAGGGGCAATAATCCTGGGCCGAGTTGCACCAGTGGCATCTGGAAATAAAGACCGTGTAAATGCGAAGTGTGAGATGTAGGAAAAGCAGAGGGAGAGATGGAATTCTCAGAGGAGAGAGAAAATAACTCCGATGAGTCGATCTTTTATTTCTTCCCTGTAGCATGGATATATAAGGGGGGGGGGAAGTGCAGTGTTTTAAAAACTTTGTTCATTTTTATGTAAATATAAACTTTTATTTCCTTCTTTCTTCCCTTCCCTGAAATGCTCAAAGATTCTGATAAAGAATCTACTAACCTAAAAGGAGTATCTCACCATTCTCAGGTTCTGTTATATTCAGTAAAAACATTGTTTACCTGTTGTTCAAAGCATTCGTGGGGATGGGAGAGGGGAAGGGATAGACGACAGGTCGTTCACGGACGGCGGTGGGAGATTTCCTTCAAGGCAGAAGATGCTTTGGTTGGGCGGAGGGTGTCCAGGAAGGGAAGGAGACGGGTGACTGAAGCAATGCCCCGGTAACACTCCCCCCAAATTCTGGTTTGAGTTCCTCCCCTCCTGAAACTCTTACTGCTGGTTGGTAAGTCATGCTTTGTCATTGATGGGTTCCTTTCTTCTGTGACCTCAGGCAAGGTCAGCCTGTATATCCCGTCACGGGAGGCTTCAGGCAACCCTACCCATCCTCCCTGTCAGTCGACACTTCCATGTCCAGGTAGGTGGAGGTGGAACCGGGCGCTCCAGGACAGGCTGCCCTTCCTGCGCTTGCAGCTAGCGCGCCTCTGCTTGCCTCTCGGTCCTGGCCGGGCGGGTGCACGGCTCGGCCTGCGCGTCTGTCTGCGCAGGGTGCCTGGCTCCCACACTAGGCGTCCCGGAGGGTCCTCCCCCAGCAGCGCCAGCCACGCCCACCAGGGGGATGGACTCGGCCGCCCCGGGAACCCGTGTCTCCCTCCAGAAGACTTCGCTGCCACCTGACTGTGGGACGGGAAACGTCCCCAGAGGGGACATTATCAGAAGAGCTTGTTCGATTCAAAATATGATGGGGGTGGGGTCGGGGGGGCGGAGAATAGAGACCGGTTTGATCTGAGTTTTCTAATTTGCTCTCTATGAGGAAAGTTGTATCAGTTTCACGTGCCAGTGTTTGAAAACGCCCAGATAGTCTAGAGCCTTCGGGACCAAGGCCGTCGGAAGAGAAGGGACGGTGCTCACAGGCTGTCAGGCCATACGGGGCTGCATGTCCTAGTGTGTGAATCAGGCCCCGTGTGGACACGTTGGTGCAAGCGAAGCTCTGTGAGGTCTGCTGTGCCACACCGCTGTGTGTAATGCTTTTGCCTCTGGAAAGGATGGCTTCTGTGCCCTGTGCTTTGATGTACACACACATTTGTGGTGTGTCATCTGCGTGTTCAATGTGGCTTTTTCAAGGGAGCTAGCATTAACGTGCTAGAAGTCAAACTGTTGGGTTAGTAACTGGTTGTGAATCTTTACTTTTTTACATCGGTATGAAATTCGCAGTTTTCTGTGGCGAATTTCAGCTTTTAAAGAAACGTTATTTTTTCAGTAGGTTGTAAATCTAGCTGATTGCGAGAGGATGAAATTAATATCCTTCCCCCCAAATCTCTCTGTACACTTTTTTTTTTAACATTGTAAGAATTGTGTGACGACGGGATTTTCTCACGGGCAAATAACCAGCATCATGTATTTTTGCAAATGGTACAGTTACCAGAGCGTTATGATTTGATCAAATGTTTGTATTTTTCCCATGCCTCCTTAATTTTTAAAAATTTGTTTCTGAAATATTACATATCCAAGCAGAGTCCCTTCTTTCCTTCCCAGAAGAAGGAATTAACTGTACAGGCGGCGATGAAAAGACCTGAGAAAGTTGTTTTTGTTGAATTAAATTGTTGACTTTAAAAGAGCTTGAGAAACAAAAATTTCTAAAGCGTATCCAAATTTATCCAAAGAGCCTGTTGAAAGTTCTGTCTTCATTTGTTTTATTTTTCTTGCATGGCTGTTTCCCTCCTTTGTGTTGGATGGTAGTTGGATGTTTTAAGATTTGTTTAATGCTCTACAAGTATACTCTGGGAAAAAGCCTTCATTTTAGCATACGTAGTTTTTACCTTGAAGCAGAACTGTATCCTTCCCTTTAATTAAATCCTTCCCCTTAATTTTGTTATCAGTTTTCCATTAGGCCAGATCTCTCAAACACTACTTTCTTTATGTGTAGAAAATTATTTGGGGTGATGTTGATGGTGACCTTATTAAATTGGGGACTGAACAAATCTTCCAGTCCCCTGTCTTCTCAATTGTTCTCTCCTAGTAGTAGGAAAAAAGCCAACAGGAGAAGAAGACTCTTAATGTGAAGGTTTGCTTAGGAATGTAGACAGAGAGTTTAAAATGTGATGTCTTTAGATTTTTTAATCATTTAAAAAGCTAAATCTTCATATAGTGTTATATTTCCAGTAATTGTTCTTGAAATTCTTCTCTGAAAACTGCTTTGCAAGAAAAGTGACTCTTTTTTTTTTTTTTTTTTAATCCTATGGCCTAGAGCCCTCCCAGGAGAAATGCCAGATTGTACCATTAGCTTGAAAAAAAATCTGTGAGGTGGCACGTAATTATAAATATTTTCCACCTGAATACAGAAAGGAAAGAAATTAATCACCGGGCTGCTCTAACTTAGAGCTAATACTCCTGCGTATGAAGGTGTGTTTTCGCTCCCAACCCATAGCAGCCAGCGGGTTGTTTGGAAATTCTGTCTAGCTTTTGCTACAGCGGTACATTTTGTTTTCTTGTCTTTCCTTCTTTTAGGTTTTCTCCTCATATGATTCCTGGTCCTCCCGGTCCCCACACAACTGGCATCCCACATCCAGCTATCGTAACACCTCAGGTCAAACAGGAACACCCGCACGCTGACAGCGACCTAATGCACGTGTAAGTGTGCCCCCGTCTTCACCCGCGAGTGCCTTACGGTACTAAGGACTTAAACCACACAGTTTCTCCTCTTTCGCTGTTGTTGAATCTGCCCCCTGTCTGTCATTACGGAAATCAGTGTAGCCCCGCCTCAAAAGCTCTGTCCTCAAAAGCAGCTTGATTCTCACTGCTCTGGTTCTGGGTCTGAGATTGAAGAGGAGCACAGACCTCAAAAGATCAAGGGAAACTCACCGAAGGGGGGTGATCTTCAGAGCATAGCGTGAGTAACTTGAGCGGTTTAGCCATTTACTACAAGGCTTTAATCGGGTTCCGATTCTTGAGGAGCACAGGAGCGAAGTAGATTGGAGGGTTCAGTGCATTTCCTTCTGCAAAGGCAGTCGCCCTGCATCGAGGCTTCAAGAGCACAGAATTCAAGGGAAAGGGGCAAACCAAGCCCAGGATTTCCTGTCAGGCCAGGGTTATCCCAGGCTGTTACAGCAGGGCTAGATTGTCCGAAGAGATTAGTAATTGAGTTTCTTAATCTAGGGTTTGTACTGGGATGGGAGGATGGATGGGGTGGCAGGGAGCACGTGATCATCCATAAAACCCCTGCAAATACAGGCAAAACCAGTGTGCGTGTGTTTGGGGGAGAGAGTCTAAGGTTTCATTAGCTTCTCAGAGGGGCCGTTGACCCCAAAAAAGTTAAGAACCTCAGTTCTGGAGGAGGACTGACCCCCCGCACTGTATGTTCAGCTTTTCCCGAGGTGACCAAGGAGCATCTAAAAGCTTAGATGGAGCATCTTCACAAGCCCATTTCCATGTTGTGTTCACCCCTTCTATAGCTATAGGTAAACTTCCTCAAACCAAAGGATCCTTATCCACAGGGAGTTGATGGGGTGCTCTTCTAAGTTGATGGTGTTCTGGGGGCTTACAGAGAGCCCCCAGCCTGAGCTGGACTTGTGGTATAAGCAGATGCTCTGCTTCTCTCCTGCCACGTCTTCCTTATTGGGCTCACCTCTTCCCCTCCCCCGCCCTTTAGGAAGCCTCAGCATGAACAGAGGAAGGAGCAGGAGCCCAAGAGACCTCACATCAAGAAGCCTCTGAATGCCTTTATGTTATACATGAAAGAAATGAGAGCGAATGTCGTAGCTGAGTGCACCCTAAAGGAAAGTGCCGCTATCAACCAGATTCTAGGCAGAAGGGTAAGTAGTGGGATGGTATGTAGATGTTCATGGTAACCACGGAACTTCTTCTTCGGTAACATCTGCCCAAATGCACTTACATGCCAGGTAGTCATAGAATCATTGTATAGTCACCAGCCACCGCCATTTGGGGAGTAACAGAGAGAGCACGACAGCCTTTAGGAGGAGTAAATGATACAATGCCTTGTAAGCAACTGAGATGGTACCTGGCACATAGAAAACTTCCTGAAAATGATAACTGTTTGTCCTATTATCATTCTTTAAACAAATATGTCTTGAGTGTCTTTCAGGTACCAGGCACTGTGGTAGGCATTAGATAATTATTGCTGAATAATATAGATGTAGTGCTTGCCCTCGCAGAGCTTGACGTTTTGTGACAGGATACAGATGTTAGACGAATAATTACCCAGTATATATATAATTAAAATTGTGATAAATATTGTATGAAGAGCAAGGATCTGAGAAAGAACCACAGGGTGGCTGGGGAAGGGCCCACTGAGAACGTAGTTGAGGCCTGAGAGCTGCCTGGGGTTAGCCATGTGATGAACGGGGTGAGGTGAAGCTGTGTGTGTGTGTGTGTGTGTGTGTGTGTGTGTGTGTGTGTGTGTCCCCGAGTGCGTGTGCGTGCGTTGCGTGCGTGCACGCGTGTGTTTTGTGCGTGCGAGTGTGCGTGCGTTGCGTGCCTGTGCGTGTGTTGCGTGTGCGTGCGTTGCGTGCGTTGCATGTGTGTGCGTGCGTTGCGTGCGCGTGCGTTGCGTGCGTGTGCGTGCACGCTCTGAAGCAGGAAACCACTTAGCCCACCCAGGGGGCTACAGAAAGGCCTGCGGGACCAGCCACGCTTCTGGGTGAACCCTGTCAAGCACATGTGGTCGGCTGCACCTTGCAAGACATAAGCAGATCGTTCCACCTCGAAGCTTTAAATGGAAGAATTGGCACAGGCCTGAGAAGTCTTTCTAGACAATTGCTCTCTGATTCTTAACGTGTACATGGGCCAGGGTTCTCGACTGCCTCTCTTTTTGTTGTTGTTGTTGCTTCTTTCACCCACGCGAAGATATTTTTCTGAGCACCTGTCATGTACCAGGACCTGGACTTACAGCTAGGTCAGACACTCAGATTTCTTTGTCCAGCCACCAGCCCAGAGGCTAGTCAAGTCCTTCCCAGTACTTTTCTCAGGATTGAAATGGGTTTAGCTGGGTATCTGACGGGTGGTGGAGAACATTTGAATTTTTCTAATTCAAATTGCATTTTTCTGTAACTACACTGTAATTTTAGAAATGCTTCATCTTAACTTGTTGATGCTCTTCATATATGTGTGGTAGCTTATTATTTTTTTTTTAATTTATTTATTTTTGGCTGCGTTGGGTCTTCATTGCTGCCTGCGGGCTTTCTCCAGTTGCGGCGAGCGGGGGCTACTCTTCGTTGCGGTGCGTGGGGCTTCTCTTGTTGCGGAGCACGGGCTCTAGGCGCGTGGGCTTCAGTAGTTGTGGCACGAGGGCTCAGTAGTTGTGGCTCATGGGCTCTAGAGCGCAGGCTCTTTAGCTGTGGTGCACGGGCTTAGTTGCTCTGGGGCACGTAGGATCTTCCCGGATCTGGGATCGAACCCGTGTCTCCTGTGTTGCCAGGTGGATTCTTGACCACTGGAGCCACCAGGAAAGTCCCGGTAGCTTCTTAAAATATGACCCTGTGTATTTGTTTTTGCAACCTCTCAAGAAATTCATGATTTGCAAATGAACATTCAGGAGAAGGAGGGTCTTGACAACCTTTGTGAGACCTAGAGATCATGTTTTAGCTGCTGTTGATAATTTTTGTCATGTTTGTTACAAACCTAATACATTTCAGCATTCATAACAGAAAACATTTAGGAGATTACCAGTCCACGTGAGGAAGCAGATGGAGGAAAGCAGGCGTTCTTGTATTATCGATTCCTGTTGGAGAGCATAAAAATGCAGCAATTTCCAATCTGCAAGACACCAGGGTTTCAGGGGTGGGATGCAGTGGTAGATTATAGCTCTTTTGGTGCCCTGTGTACAGTACTCTATCTCCCTATGGATTCCTAAACACTTAATAACAATAATTACAGTGATTTCCAAAGCCAGATCATAGCAGATGCGTGATTCCCATCATTTTTTGAAGAATTCCTCCTTGAAAGCTTAAAGGCTGATGACCATTTTCCCTGACCCTTTAAAAGAAGAAATCAGAGGAAAAGACGGGTTCTTATTTCCGCTTGTGTAAAACTCTTAGATTTTTTGTTTGTTTGTTTGTTTGTTTCTTTTTTGAGTTAAAGGCCCATGGTCCTCCAGTGGGAATTATTTTCCGCTCTATAGAGTTAAGAATATATGAATGTATGCTTCCTATTTTTAATGCACATTTCCAACAGTTGCTACTTTCTCAGCTCCCTTAACAATCCCCAGATCAGAGCATGTGTCCTAAAGGATGGTTCTCATTTAAGGTCTCTCTCTGTTTTTAATTTGGACACCTGTTTCTATTTATAGGTCTCTGAGATCTTTGATTAAGATCAGGTTTTCTATCCTTTCATAACTCCGCCTCTGGCAGGGTAGTCCTTGCGAGTTCTTTAAAGTTCCCAGCTTTAAAATCATGAAGTTTTACACTGGGATAATTAGAATTCTTAATAGTGGGCCTGAAATTCATCCTAGAACATTTGATCTTCTGATTTTTATTCACTTCTACTGTATTTCTAGCATAGAAATGTTCATTCATATGAATGCATCAAAGTTTTCTACTTCGTTTTCTAAATAATAATAACACAAATATTACTTGAAAATAAGCCTTTCGTTTTCAGACCTTCCAGGCTACTAAAGGAAGTCCAATTATTGCATATTTATTGTCAGAATGTCTCTTCAAATTAAATGGGTATTTTCCCAAAAACTTGGTGAATCTTTCAGTAAGCAGAAGAGATGGAAAAGCATTTTTAGTCAGTTGTGTTTCAGAAATTCTTGTAAAGAAAGATCATCTTTCTAATCTGCATCAGACTTTATTCTTGTTTCCAGTGCAAAACTTTAATACATAGTTTCACCTACTGTTTTACTCTGGTAAATGATGTTTCATTTGTGAGTAAAGTTTGTGAATTCGAAATAATATCAAGGAACTAAAAGGAATCTAAGGTAAGCAAGTAAACAGTTTAGTTTGTGGTCTGCTTTCTTTTCTCCTTGAACTTCGCTGTTTTGTTAGCTGGGGTCTTGTCAACCTAAGTTTCCTGCTGTAACTGAAAAATTCGTGCTTGTTTATTAACTGCTTGTTTTGGGTAGAAGACCCAACCTCCATACGTATTTGGGAGATGAGTTCTATTTACAATGCCAGATTTTCTCAGCAAGTTATAAAACTGCCATAAATTACATAAAATTATACTTTAAATTATTTAAGCTTTTTTATACTATAAAATATATTTACAAATAACTATATTTATAAAAAAGATATCTTTATACTGACATACTGCAGTAGGAGGAGAGAGATTATTTATCAAATGAATAAACAGATGTACAAAGTAAGACTTCTATCCTTACCTTTTTTCCTCTTAGCCTCTCGTTTTTTTTGTTCCTTTTTGATAACACTTTGCCTCTTGCTGATCATGTTAGCCCCAGAACTGTCTAAACACTGATGATCAGTCTTTTTTAAAAAAAACAGTGTAGGCCGACCTTTTCCGCTGTGCCCAGTTCGGCTTTTTCTCCCTGTGACGGTCTCGAGGTCAGTACCTCAGGTTTAGACAAGCTGTCAGTTGACAGAGGCAGTGTGACTTTTCCCGCCTAAACTTCCACTGCTCCCCAGACGTGCCTCCTTAGGCTCCACTTGACTAATTGTGATTACTCTGTTAGTACAAAGAATTGTGTCTCAGGTAACTTTTCCCAGGTGTTTGGGGGGTTTTTTGTTTGTTTTTTTCCTGCCACCTCCCAATCTCCTCTCCCCCCTCCGCCCTTTTTTTTTTTTAAAAAGGAAAGCATATTTCCTGATTTGCCTTTAGACTCAGGCCAAGTCCCGCTGTGTCATGCATCTTAACTTTGCAAGTGTAAAGCAATTAAAAATGAAATCATGTCTATCCAGCACAGAGGCCCTGGCCTTCAAGGGGCTTTTCAAAGGAAATGGAATTGGTTGCCTTGCCTGTAAGCCCCACAGCCTCTGGACGGGAGGATGGATGGGAGGATGGAAGGAGGCCGAAGGTGCTTTAGTGCTCTCCTTGAGATCAGGTTCTCGTTCTTCTAACAGGCAAGAGCAGCAGGTGTTCGTTTTCTTGAGGAGAGCATCCCTGCCATGCTCTGGGGGCTGCATCCTAACCACTGGATCGCTGTCCTGGAGGGCAGCCTTTTCTCGCTCACCAGCCTCTCTCCCTCACTCCTTCCTTTCCCCCAATCCAGTCACACCTTTCTTTTCTTTTTGTCTTATCATTTAAAAAAACAAGAACAGGGTAATTAAAATCAATATGCAGGGTAGAGGTGAATGAGAAAGAATCGCCCAGCCCTTAAGGGGAAGTTAGCGAAATGGGAAGCGACACACGCTAGAGCTGGGAGCCCTGGACTGGGAGCCGGGCTCACTCAGAGCGTGTGTGCGTGCATGTAGCTGCGCAGTGGTGTGGCGTTGGGTCCACCGCCTCTGTGCTGTCACCTCCAGCCAGTGGGTTCCCCAAAGTGCAGCCAGTTCTCCTGGGATGTTCTGGCAACAGATCCTGGCATTTGGGAAGTAGGGGGACGAACTTGGAAACTGCTCCCTGGGGGCCTGGGGTAAGTTGTGTGCAACCACACACAAAGTGCCGGTACAGGCTGCTAAAAATCCCAAACAGCACCTTGCCTGCATAAACTCTTCTGCTCTGTATGATAAATAAATATATGTTACCTAAAGGGAAGTGGAAAATTTGCAGGGTGTCAGCTGCTATGTTCCCCAGATTAGATCCTACGGTCTCAAAGTCTAGATGGCAAAATAAACTTAGGTCATGCTCCTTGTTTTCCATCCGAAGGAAGCTAAAAAACACAGCCATAAAGTGTGCATGTTTGATTACACAGCGTTATCTGTATTCTCCCTATGGACAATTAGTGTTTAAATAAGTGTGAGGGGAGGGTGAAGAGACTGAGACAGACTGACTTTTGATGTCTTGCTTTATAGACAGGATCATATGATGAAGGTTTCAGATTCCTCACATGACAGAGTAGGAGAGTGCATGGGAGGTGAGGATATATCTGTGGAAATTACTTCATTTTGCATAAATAAATGGTGCTTGGGGCTCAGATGTCAGAATGTGCTGCAAACTATGAAAAAGGGCTAAGGTGGGTGTTGAGGTTCACCAGTGAATGTTCTCTTTAATTTGTATTGGAGAAGAGGAAGGCTGGGTGACAGGCCATTGCACTTTGGATACTTTGACAGGTTTCATGTAACATGAGAACAGAATAGAGAAATCAAAATTTGAGTCTCACTCCAGCCACCGAACTCTAGATGGATTTCTGCGACACGTGGTCTTCTGCCATTTAAAAATAAATCGAAGTTTAAATGCTTAATGTTTTCATTCTTCAGTGTCTGAAATATATAATACTGTTGCTGTTTTGCTTTCACTTGATTTTTTCCCCCTTCCCCTTTCTTTTTCAGTGGCATGCCCTCTCTCGTGAAGAGCAGGCTAAATATTATGAATTAGCGCGGAAGGAAAGACAGCTACATATGCAGCTCTATCCAGGCTGGTCTGCAAGAGACAATTATGTAAGCACTTTATGCACACCAACGGCTCTCTCCTCTCACCCGTTCTCCCTCTGTGTTGCTCTCGTGAAGGAAATGTGTTGTAGAGTGTATCTAATGCTGGCACCGTTCTCTATTTTTGAAAGTTAATGAACTTTATAATAAAGATTTCATGGATATATTCCGTTCTGAAAGCTTTGTGCTGTCAGGTTTTTTTTGGCTATATGCTAATGAAATTTTTAAGTAAAATTTTTTAAATCGAAGAAAACCTTATCATTAAAATGTTGATGAAAAAGTTTTGTTTTGTTTTGGTTTGGTGTTTTTCTTTTCTTTTTTTTTTTTTTTTTTTTGGTGGTACGCGGGCCTCTCACTGTTGTGGCCTCTCCCGTTGCGGAGCACAGGCTCCGGACGCGCGGGCCCAGCCGCTCCGCGGCATGTGGGATCTTCCCGGACCGGGACACGAACCCACGTCCCCTGCATCGGCAGGCAGACTCCCAACCACTGCGCCACCAGGGAAGCCTGAAAAAGATTTTTTTTAAAGCATATAATCTCATCATGTGAAGGCGGCATTAGTAATAACTAGTTACACTACCTTCCAGTATTTTTTCTGTGCATATCTTTTTTTTCTTAACATCTTTATTGGAGTATAATTGCTTTTTACAGCGGGGTGTTGTGCATAGCTTTTTATCTTTTACTTGGATATGTGTGGGTGGGTGGCTGTGTATTACATACGCTCTTGCATCATGCTGCTTGCTCTTCTCTATAATAAGCATTTTTCTGTTACAGCCTAGTGTTTCTGTATATCACTTTTCACACGTATACAGTATTTCACTGAGTGAATGTCACAATTTACTTAACCATTTTTTCCCTGCTTTTTAGACATTGGCTATTTTTTTTGTTAATAATTGGAAATTATCCTGCAGTGGATTGTTTTAGGACTTATTTCTACAGGATAGACTCACAGTAGTGAAATTGTAGTGAAACACTAGTGAAATTGCTGAGTACAGATTATAAATAATTTAAAGCCTCTTGATATATATTGTCAGATTTCTTTCCAAAATGGATTGTGTTATTTTACACTTCTTACAAACAATATATTCCAGTGACTGTTTTGCACAGACTAATTAAAACTGGGTAAAAAAAACATTTTTTTGTTTCATATTAACGTACCCTGATGCCTATTATATATTTTATTCAGATGGAGTAGGTATTATCATATTTTTAAGCTGTACTAATTTCATTGGGAAAAAAATACCTCATTTATATTGCCAATTATTTTATTACTTCAGAGTTTGAATACCTTACTCATGTAGTCTTGATACAGCAAAAACTACTGAGAAAGACTATTATAAGTGATATTAGTTGTATCATATTTTATAGAGGGGAATGATTTTGATTACTTAAGCTCTTAATTTAAAAATTTGAAGATCATTTTCATGTTTCTTGTGAGACGAGCATTCAGAGTGCCCGCTAGGACAGACTTCACATTAAATGGAATTGTCCTTTTTTAAAAGGCCGAGGCACTATGGAGAACAGTATGGAGGCTCTTAAAAAACTAGAAACAGAACTACCATACGACCCAGCAATCCCACTACTGGGCATATACCCTGAGAAAACCGTAATTCAAAAAGAGTCATGTACCACAATGTTCACTGCAGCTCTATTTACAATAGCCAGGTCATGGGAGCAACCTAAGTGTCCATCGACAGATGAATGGATAAAGAAGATGTGGTACATATATACAATGGAATATCACTCAGCCATAAAAAGAAATGAAATTGAGTTATTTGTAGTGAGGTGGATGGACCTAGAGACTGTCATACAGAGTGAAGTAAGTCAGAAAGAGAAAAACAAATACCGTATGCTAACACATATATATGGAACCTAAAAAAAAAAAAATGGTTCTGAAGAACCTAGGGGCAGGACAGGAATAAAGATACAAATGCAGAGAATGGACTTGAGGACACGGGGAGGGGGAAGGGTAAGCTGGGACGAAGTGAGAGAGTGGCAGGGACATATATACACTACCAAATGTAAAAAAGATAGCTAGTGGGAAGCAGCCGCATAGCACGGGGAGATCAGCTCGGTGCTTTGTGACCACCTAGAGGGTGGGATAGGGAGGGCAGGAGGGAGACGCAAGAGGGAGGGGATATGGGGATATATGTATGCATATAGCTGATTCACTTTGTTATACAGCAGAAACACACCATTGTAAAGCAATTATGCTCCAATAAAGATGTTAAATAAATAAATAATTTAAAAAAAAAATAGGGCGAGGGTGAAGCCATGAATCAATATGTAAATCAGTGTGTGGCCAAGTCACTGCTGGTCAGGATTTGGAGCTTAAACATTGGATACAACTATGACATAGGAAGTAAGAGTCCTCCTTTCGTGACTTGGGAGCAGCAGCTTCATCATCTCTCCTGAGCTGTTGTCCTGATTGTTTTAAATAACTACTTGGGTTGGCCAAAGAGTTCGTTTGGGTTGTACTGTAAGATGCTATGGAAAAACGCTAATGAACTTTTTGGCCAGCGCAATACTATATGCCAATGGTCAAGAGCTGTCTTAAATGCTTTTTGTGTTATTTTCTAGTCCTTCTGATAATCCTGTGGCATCAACAGTATTATTGTATTTTACAGATGAGGGAAATTAAATTGTCAGGAGGTTCGGTAATTGGTCCAGGGCCATGTAGTGGCTAAGCTACAGGTGACACCCAGGTCCCCCAGACTTCACAGTCTATGCCATTTCCCTCCTCCTCCAGGTGGACCAGCTCAGTCTTCCAGGACCTTTTTAGGAAGCCTGCTTTAGTTGAAGACTTTTCTCCCTGAACTGGGCTTCCATCCTCTGGGCCATAATTAGTATTTTCTGGATAGAGCCTTCGTGATGCCCTTTAAGTGGGAAGATCAGTCCCCCACCTAAAGGGTTTCAGAAGTGTCCTCCTCTAAAGGGTTTCAGAAGTGTCCTCCTCTAACCCCGTCCTGGATCTCTTTTGGATGTGGTTGGCCTTATAGGGGGAGTGGCCTTCCTTCTTTGACCTCTGGGAGAGCTTTGCTGTGCTGTGACTTTGCATAGATTTAGTGTTGCGTGTTGACTGTCTTTTTTTTTTGAAGTGTAGTTGACTTACAGTGTTAATTTCTGCTGTACAGCAAAGTGACTCAGTTATACATATATATATTCTTTTTCATATTCTTTTCCATTACGGTTTATCACAGGATACTGAATATAGCTCCCTGTGCTCTACAGTAGGACCTTGTTGTTTATCCATCCTGTATATAATAGTTTGTATCTGCTCATCCCAAATTCCCAGTCCATCCCTTCCCCATCGCCCCCTCCCCCTTGGCAACCAAAAGTCTGTTGTCTATGTCTGTGAGTCTGTTTCCATTTCATAGATATATGTTCATTTGTGTTGTATTTTATTCAAACTCATCCTTTTTATTTATTTATTTATTTTTGTTTTATACTGGAGTATAGTTGATTTACAATGTTGTGTTAGTTTCAGGTGTACAGCAAAGTGATTCACTTATACATATACATATAGCTATTCTTTTTCAGATTCTTTTCCCATATGTTATTGCACAGTATTGAGTAGAGTTCCTTGTGCTATACAGTAGGTCCTTGTTGCTTATCTATTTTATATATAGTAGTGTGTATATTGTTAATCCCAACCTCCTAATTTATGTGTGTTGTATTTTAGATTCCACATATATGAATGATATGTCTTTGAGTGACGTTTCTGTTTCTGATCCTTAAGGAGTGAGTTTCCACTTTTAAAAAGAGATAAAAGAAACACACGTTCTCTCCCTCTTGCTCTCTCCCCTCTTCTCCATGTGGAGAGACGGGAAGAGAGTAGTTTTAAAGAAAACCGGTGTTATGTGAATTTACCTTTAAAGATTTTCCTCTGCGCAACTTTTAAAGGAAATTGTTTGCGTAACTTGATTTTAGGATCTCTTTGAATGAAGGGGAAGCCCAGCTTTGTTACTTAAAATGTCTATAACAATCAAAATAAGCCTATTAATTACTAAGGCAAACAAGTCAGTCAAGTGGTATCACTTTGGCTAAAGATATTACAGTATTCTTAAAATAAGAGTACAGGAATACAGTCTAAATAAGATGCATGCCCTATGTCTTAGCATTTCATTGTCAGAATGATATCCTGATGCTCACTGCAGTCATATTAAATATATGTCTCAATGATTTAATATCAAGTTGTCCTATTCTATGGCATTGTAGATTTTATAACTTCAGTTTGTTTTTATAACTTTCATTTTTTATAACTGGTTTTCATAAATCAGTGCACATATTTTCTTAGGTGTATTATTTATATTGTTAGAGCTTTTAAATGTGGTGCTTAAAACCCAAGTACTATATATGATTTTAATGAAAATTTTACATATGTTTACTACACATGAATTTTTGTTTTTGTGTTAAGCTGACATGAATACATCCAAACTCCTTAGGTCCTTTTGTCTACCATAAATGTAAGTTCTCTTGAAGCACTGATGTATACCTAGAATATAGCACAGGTTATTTCACAAAGCAACATCAGTCCGACATGTCAGGGCACGGTCGCATGTTCTAGGCACGTGCTAGGCATGTGCTGGGTGGCAGAGATGTGCTGAGACTCGGGCGGTGCTCGTGTGAGCCGATAGCCGTGTGGCTGAGGGGTCCAGGGCCACAGCCCATTATGACACCTGTGCGGAGTTACGTTATGGTGGTGAGCTCTGCCTGGGGCTGACGTCGGGGGGGGTGGGGGGCGGGGGGGGGTGGGGCCTGAGAAGCATGCTCTTCCTTCGTCCACTCTCCTCCTCCTGGAGCACCTTAATCTTCTGAAAGAAGACTCCATTCTTTTTGATATGCCGTTTCCCCAGGTCACTAATATCTGTTGTTTGCCTTAGTGTTTGTGAGGATAGTTTCAGTCCACCTTCCAAAGATATAAAGCCTCAGTGGTCGGGTCACGTGACATGAAGAAGAACTATCGAGGTGCATAAAAATAGATACCTTTATATATTCACACAGTATACTCAGTATAATCTTATGGTTTTATTTTTTGTGAATTTGATTATTACAGCAGGCATACTGGATGTGATATGTGTCCTATGACACGTATTTGAAAAGACCATCCTAATCCAGGTTGGTCATTTACTATTCACATAAATCAAATATATGCTGTGTCTATGCCCTATTCCAATTATTTTTTGAGGGGAAAGTAATTATGAAGAAAAATAGAAAATTAAACTACTACCAGAGGGACCTAAAATTATAAATTTGTGATTAAGATGATTTTGAAATGTATTTTAAATTGCAGGCATATTCACGTTATTGTGTTTGTTTTAGGAAGCAGGGTCCTTAACTGCCGTAAATAAGTCTTTAAAATTACCTTCTAAGTTTTCTCAGGTTCTAGCTTACCCTTCTACTACTGTCTTCAGTTACATCTTGTCTGTGCCATGGGAGCTGAGGGGCCTCAGTTAACATTGTGGATTTTTAATTAGATGGTGGAATTCACAGTGAGGAAGATTTGTCATCGACACTACCAGAAGTGGGTCCTAAGTGTGGGGCTTAGCAGTAAAAGCGGGGCCTCCTTATTAAGCGGGCTTTCCTTGAAGGTGGGCGGGGGCCGGAGGGGTCTGTGGCCACAGCCCTAGGACATCATCATTCTCTGTGTGTGTGTGTGTGTATGACCACTGCTTACATCGGTACAGTACTGATGACATTAAATGCGAAGCTATAGAGACAGAGGTCACAGATAAGAATTTCTTTCTCTTGCCCTGTTTCTAGGTACAGAAGGTAAAGAGAGAGAGATAATGAGGCATCTTGATCTCTTGGTTGACGGCCTGCTGGTCCTTTTGTATCACGTTCATCCGTGTGTTCACAGTACAGTCTATAACATGAACATGTACCTGTCTTCTTCCAGGGTAAGAAAAAGAAGAGGAAGAGAGAGAAGCTCCAGGAATCTACATCAGGTAGGCGCCATGTGACTTTCCAGCCAATTCTCGTGCTTCTGACAAGCACCTTTTAAAGTAGTCTGCATCTTTCTACACGCTGCTTTATTCTTCAGCTATAACATATGATTCTTGAACTCTGCTTTTCTTCCTGAGATTCTTTCAAAATGTTTGAAAGACCTTTCTTTTAAATGTGACTATGTGAAGGTACACCTAAAAAGCTCTTGCAAACCCTGTCACCTGGATTCCTCGTTGCTAACTGTGGTTGTTTTTAAGGTTTTGTTTTTGCTTTTGTTGTCTGTGTTCTCTTTTCTTTAACACTTCTGTTCTTCTATTTGCAAAACTCCTTACAATACAGTTTTTTATGATGACTCTCTGATATGCTACCTTATATCCCCTTGAGAATCCTTTCTATGGTTTGGGGTTATTTAAAAATATAAAACATGATGATAGGGTTTATCTTTCGTGTACATTAATTCAAGGCATCAATCAGTGAGGTCCAGTTTATTTCCCCTTTTCTTTCATAAAAGATAAGGCCTCTACTTGTACGGCACAAATAAAACTGGCTGGTATAAGAACCATAAAAAAATAAAGCAAACAGGTCCACATTATATTGTAGCTACTACGTATTTGGAATGTACAAAAACCTCTTCAATAAAAATTTGTTAAAGACACAATTTTCTGCAGGTACAGGTCCAAGAATGACAGCTGCCTACATCTGAAACATGGTAAGAACGACTCTCTGGTCCTACTGCTGACGTTAGTTATAAACAGAGGCACTTGCTTGTGAATCTTCTTGCTTATACTGATGCCATTCAGCATTGCTCCTTTAAAGAGGAAAGGCCACCAAAATCAAATTAGTGCTTTAAAACATCTGATGGTTTTTATACCGGCTCTGGATTTGCAATATAGTATGTGTCTCTCTCTTCTCTTCTTCCCCTTTTTGCCCCTTTAATCTTTCTCTGTTCCCTTTCCCCTAACTCTTGTCAGCCATTCCTTACTGACCAGTGGCAAATCTGCCTGCTTCAGAAACAAACAAGTAACAAAACCCGGCAAAATGCCATCTTACTCTGCAAACCCAAGGGCTGCATTGGAGGAGCTCAGGCTGGCCCAGGACCTGGAAGGTTTTGTGGTATAGAGACTTTTTCTCAGTTGAGATGATATATAGAGGCTTAAAAAGTAATGTATTGTTTCTAGTGAGAAAGAGAGGGATGCTTCGTTTTATCTGTTATTTAAAAATGTGGCATGGGGGCTTATTAACTGTACTCTATCAAGTTCTTTATTGGTAACCATTGCTAGATCTCACTCTCATCTTTGTAGGTGATGTTTATTTCATTTCTTTTTATTGCAGTTATTTGACTTTTGACCACTTGACCACCATCCCTGGCGGGAACCTGGCTTTGTAAATTGTCTCCGTCTTTGCTAGGCTTTGAGTTCACAGTGTGTCTACACTGCGACAGTTCTTCTCAGAGGCGCTCCCTTTGATTCTCTTCTCTCTAGGAACCCACATCCCAGTCCCGTCAGCTCTATCTTTTGGGTCTGTCTCGAGTCTTTCCTCTCACACTCAGCAGTTTCACAGCCCCAGATCAGGTGCTCAGACTTCCCATCTGGATTATTGTAATAAGCCTTTGGATAATTTTCCTGCTTCCAGACTTCCTTTCTGCCAGTTCATCCTCTGTGTTGCTCCCAGAGGGATCTGCTGAAACACAAACGGATTGTGTCACTTCCCGACTTAAAAACGGTCAGTGCTCCCCACTGTCTGAGGGACGCAGTGCAGACCACGTCAGTGTGGATCTGCGTCTCCCCTGTCCTGGGGGGTTCCACTCTCTGACCCGCCTCACCTCCAACCATGCGTCTTGGGCTCAGTCCAAACAAAATTATTTGCCGTCCCTGAGACCGATGGAGGCCGCTGCACGTGCTGTCCCTGTGCTTGGAAAGCCCGTTTCCTCTGCCTGAGGGTGGTGTTTCTTAGGAGAAGAGCATTAGCCTGCGGGTCACTTCATTCTTGACTAGAACCAGATGACCGCTTAATCTTTCAGAACTCAAATTTCAGCAGACTTTCCCAGGGGAATCTGCAGAGATTTGGGTACCAAATAGGTATGAATTTCACATCAGCTGTTTGCCCCGGCAATCTGCGTGAGCTTTTTAATCTTCATTTTCCTCCGCTGTAAAATGGGAACAGTAACCGCCACCTGCTAGGGTTCTTTGTTTATCGTATGTGGCCTCCCTCCCTCCCTAGATGCCACCCCAAAGACCTAATGCAGCTGCCTTCTCCTCTGTGAAACTTTCCTCATCTTTATTCACGTTCCCCAGGTTCTTCAAAATGTCATCATTGTTGTTTTACGATATCAAAAGTCTTCTAAACTAGCGCTGAGTGGTAGGCTTTTCTCCAGCTGAAAAGAAGATCAGCCCTTCATACAGGTGACCAAACAAGGTATCAGAAAAATAATATCACAGATGATGTTCATATTTAATTCAACTTAATGGCTATTAATTGAGGACCTCTTCTGAGCTGGCCCCCCAGCTTGGTTATAGGAGCACAGGCTCTGCCCCCAGGTGCTCATGGCATCATAGTTCAGAAGTAATTTTAGTAGCAAGCACAGGCTCTTGTACTTCTTCTTTGCGTTTTTTTAGAAGAATATTGTCCTTTTAATGACTAAACACTTAGGTATGGACAGCAGCGCTTTTTATGCTCTGCCTCGAAACAGAAAACCCTGATAAGCATACCGTGCTAAGGACCAACATTCGCTGATTTTACTGTGTCCTCTGTTTGCACCAAAATCTTTAATGCTATCTCTATTAAAACTCATGCAGAAATGTATTTCTCTGCTTCATACTTTGATACTTGGTTTTCAATCCTTAATGATTAACCTTATGTAGTATTTTAAATTAGACGATTAGGCTGAATGCATTTTTGTCCTAGAATGTATGCCAAATATCTCTTTTTAAAATAACGTTACAGTGATCATGGTGTTTTCTTGTCACTTAACTTGTTTTTCTAAAGCTGTGTCCCCTCTGCCCTGTCCCAGAAAAACACAACAAAGTCTCCCCCCACTCCCCCCCAAGAAAAATATTTTCACCAGCGACCAGTGAGGCTCCCGTCGGCTGGGCTGCACTTAATCAGAGTCTCCAGTGTTCCTCTCCCCTCTCGTTCGTTGCTGGATCAGTCACGCAGCCTTTGAAGTTCCGTCCTCCCCACTATCGTGTTGTAGAGAGCGGCACTGGCAGTCATCTGATAAGAATTACTAAGCAGAGGGAAGGTCAGATTTGCATTCATAAAGATTTCCGCAAATTAGGAATGATACTATCCCTACCGTTTCCCCATCCCCTTCTTTGTTTTAGGAATTCAGAAACTTCTATCTATCTGTGTAGTAGTTGACGTGTTTAGTCATTATTCTGCATTTATTGAGCACTTTATAAATGCCAGTTAGCTCCATAATACTGGAAATACAGTATCGAACAAGGCTCAGAAGGTCCCCGCTCTGTACTGCTTACATCTCGGGGAGAGCAGTTGATTTAAAGCAAACAGGAAAGTGTAAGTGCTATAATAAAAATAAGACAGGGAGTGACTTGAGGGTCGGCTTTGGCTTGAAGATTATGAAAGGCCCTTCTGAGGAGGTGACACTCAGTAATAACCAGCTGTTTTCCCTGGAGGGTATTGTGTGTATTGTTCTAAATGAAAGACCAGGCCAACAGAGCACCCTGTTGTAGAAAGAGCTTAGACTAGACTAGGAGTGAGGCCCCACGGGCTCTCACATTAGCCCTCCCTGTGCTGTATGGCCCGGGGCAGTAGGTTTAAGCTGGAGACTGGTTCCTCCGCGCAAGTGAAAGGGGCGCTTTGCTGGCCTCTACGCTCCCGGCCGCATCAGGTCCCAACGTCCTGGTCTGCTTTGTGCTTCCGCGGGCTGCACTGCCTCCCAGTGTTAGTAAAGGGACTCGGGTCTCTTTTTTGTTTACTAATTTGTCGTCCTCATTCTAGGTCTGAGTGGCTCTGTATAACTATAAGGCACCTGTATGATCTTGAAAACGACTTGTCCACGATGTGCTTGCTCTTCCATTCCTGTATAGATCACTTCCTGCCTACCCTCCCCCTCCACAGGATGAGTGCCCAGAAGCACTGCCTCTAGTTTGGGGCTTTGCTTCTCCACTGATGCCGTCACGTGGCTCCTTGTTTGCCAGACTTCAGTCCCGCTAGTGCTGGCTCCACCTTATAAAAAAGCCGAAGACAGATGAAATGTTTGATAAGACTTGCTCCTGCACATAGTGTCTGTGAAAGCTCACAGGACTTGCTTTCAGTTCTGAAGGGAAGTTCTAAAGTCACGGCCCTCCCTGCAGGAAGGTAAAGCTAACGGAGCGCAGTGCCCAGACAGGGAGGATGCCGTTGACTCCAACGTGAAGAGACTTTTGAGAGGGTTTCTTTCTGCACAGCGAAACTTAACATAATCCTGCTGCCCTTGAAGGAGATTCCTATTAGATCACTGAGCTTAGACAATCCATGGTGTAGCTCAAATGCTAGGGAACTCTCAGTACTCTGAACTAGAGTGGGACAGCGGACTATAAGGAAAAGACCCCACCCATCAGGAAAGGACTCCTCTGTGAACACAAAAGCCCTCTGAAAACTTGTTTCTGTTCCTTGAAAGACATGAGTTTCACTTAATACTTTCTCATTTCCCAATGGTGGGAAATGCCATTGCAATTGCTTCATATACCCAGCTGTGTCCCCATCTCCCTGTGAGTTTCTACTTTTGTGTATTCTATAAGAATATTCACTCTGGTGAAATCAAGTTGAAACAAAGAAATTAGCATTAACCCAGTGTCAACACCTTGCAGCAGACTTTAGGATTATTGGAAACGGGATCCTTAAAAGACATCCCTCCAAGTTGGAGGTGATCCCCAAGCTGTGGGATCATTCAGGAAATCCAGATTCATCCTTAGCTTTTTTAACTAACTTGCCACTTGTGGGAGCTGGGAGCCCAGGGCCTCAGGCAATGAGACTTACACACGTTCTCCTGTGGTGGCCAATATCATAAAATGCCAATTGTTTGTTTATTCATTCTGCCAACATCCAGTGAGGCCTGCTCCTGCAAGCAAGAACTGCTCTAGGCAGTGGGGTTACTTGCCAAACGGACCCTGTCCGTTACCAGAGGCGCTCCCAGTTTAAGAGGATGCAGACGTACAAATGGATAATTATAAAATAATATGTTTTATGCTACCAAGGAAGTGCATACAGTGCAGTGTGTAAAAACAAAGATGACGGAAATCAGAGCGAGCTCAAGGAAGGCCTCCTGCAGTAGGTAACACTTGCGTGCCCAGTCATGGGGGAATTCTTGAGTTTGATAGAACAATGATCGAGTTGCTTTCTTTGAGTTTCCAGTATTTTGGTGCACGTTTCATTTGGAATATGTAACGTCAAGAGTTTGTCAGAAGTCAGAGATTATCATCAAATACTGAACTTCCCTTTCTTCCTGACTTAATCAAGATTCATAAAGAATTAAAGAAGCAGAGAATTAGAATTTTTGAAAAGCTGGAGAGAATTATCATTCTGAGTTTACTAACTTAAAAACTTAACTTTACAAGTTGGTTTACTAATATTTACTTTAGCAAAACATAAAAAGTACACTATCTTAAAGTTATATAGATTGAAAAGATACTCTTATGATATTTCAGTGTATTTCATTTGATTATATAACGTCAAAGGTCTAGTTTAAAAGTAGAAACAAGCTATCTTTTTTTAAAAAGCAAAAAATCTCTGGTTAAACGCACCCAGAGATACATACAGGCACTCACATACAGACATACTTCTTCTGGACACTATGATTTTAGCCTTGGCATAATCTTCAGCTTGTACACTTGCTGAACTGAGAAATTAGTATATATTTTTTACTAAATAAAAACATTCGCCTTTATTTCCCTGGTGCCAAGAGGTGTGTGGGAGAAGTAATTTCTAGTATAATATAGAATGCAATAGTTAATTGTGCAGTGCTTGGATTTACATCTTTAAAAAAATTGTCTCTAGGGCTTCCCTGGTGGCGCAGTGGTTGAGAGTCCGCCTGCCGATGCAGGGGACGCGGGTTCGTGCCCCGGTCCGGGAAGATCCCACATGCCGTGGAGCGGCTGGGCCCGTGAGCCATGGCCGCTGAGCCTGTGCGTCCGGAGCCTGTGCTCTGCAGCGGGAGAGGCCACAACAGTGAGAGGCACGCGTACCGCAAAAAAAAAAAAAAAAAAAAAAAAAAAAAGAAATTGTCTCTAGCTTTCCATTATAGACTGGAGTCATGTGCAGGACTAGCGAGAGGACTGTGACCCTGAAGGTCTTCTAGGAGCGTTGTCTGAAGCTCGGGACTTAGCCCTGTCCTCTTAAGAGTCAGGGAGAGGTCTAAATATTTTCAGCAGTCTCCTTGAGAAAAACATTTATTTCGTATAGTTTTTGAAGCTCACCCCGGGGAACTTGATGCTTTTGCCTAATCTTTGCTCTGAACTCTGTTCCCTAAGTATGTCTGTAGTCACCCCCATTAAGTAAGTATCAGTGAGCCTCTGGGTATTTGTTCCTAGGTTGGCATGTCTAGTTAGAAAGCAAAGCCAAGTGCTTACAAAGTAGTAAAGTTGGAAGCAGCTAGAGAAATGGTAAGGCTTGTCCAAAGTCTCAGAGAAAAATTAAGGCTTTCATAATGAGAAAGTGAAAAAACTACACCGTGTTTTCCATCCTTCATCTTTTTGTCACACGATGAGGTGCTAAGTGTGTCAGGCACTTAGCCTAGAATTGCCACTAACCACACAGGAGACGGCAGAGTTAGGAGCTCTTGGGAAGGGAGCCTCACATCCGGAGGTGGGAGACCAGCACGGCCACCTGCACCCTGCTCAGTGCTGTCCCCAAGCTCCCCCTGAGCATCCTCTGAGTGGTGGCCCAGCCAGTGCAGGACCTCGCCCGCCAGTTGGCCAAGCGTCTGGATCCTGATGGAAACGACCGCAGGCGCGTCATTTGTCTCGTCCGGATCGCAGGTGTGCTGTGCCTAGGACATGGAGGTCTGTCCCTGCCTGGGGTGGTAGCCTACACGTGTTCCCCTCCTCTAACGTCTGGCTGCAAACCCCTGCGAGACGTGTCGTGAGTTAGCGGAAAGCTTGTAGAGAATTCACATGGCAATGACACTGGACTGCAGTGTTCTTACTAGGGACTCCCTAGTAAGACCGTTCAGCAGGAAAATTCAGACACTGATAGCAAGGGCAGCCTTGGGCACGCTGTCTGAAACGGAGATGGCTGCCTCACGGCACCGTGTGGCTAGACGAAGCTGTGCGTGGACCGCAGGTTTTCAGGTTCTAATCATTCTCCAGAATGCCTTACGCGCGCTCATGAGACGCGAGCCTTTTCATCACAAGGAGCAGAAACAGCCCCCGCGCGGCTGAGCGCCTCTATTTAAGGGTGCAGGAGCATCGTGCGGAGGCCGAGGAGAGCACTAGACGGTGGGCTTGGAAAACTGTCCAGACGCTTCTGCTGTCTCTCATATCTGCCCCTCCCCCAAATCCCATCCTCCCCTTCTGCAGATTGGCCTCCTCAGCTCTTTGATCCACGTGTCCAGAACCCCTCGAGCTCACATATTCTTACAGTACCAGTCTCCAAAGAGAAAACTCTTTCAAATTCCAGAGAAGGGGGACTTCCCTGGCAGTCCAGTGGTTAGGACTCTGCGCTTCCACTGCAGGGGACACAGGCTTTTGATCCCTGGTCGGGGAACTAAGATCCCACGTGCCACGTGGCCAAAAAGTAAACCAATACAAAGTCAAATTCCAGAGAAGGGACTCTGGCTAGCCCAGCTTGGGTCAGACTTCTACCCCCATCTGCAGTCAACTGTGGCCACAGCAGATGGTCACACAGTACAAGACAGCTGTCGGGGGCTCACCGCTCCCACCGGGGCTGTGTTGGCATTGGGATAATCAAGAGGGAGGCAGGCTGCAATCCAGCAGACATTCACCACAGCTCACTAATAAGCTGGTGGCTGGGCCTGTTAGGTCAGCAGACAGGGTGATTTTATCTAGGCAACTGTGCATTCGTGAAGGAACTGGGAGAGGATCATACATAGGGTGAAAGCTTTTAAAATCTCTGTTGTGCTGCAGTGTCCTTCCCATCAAGTCTTTCCCCCTCTTTCTTTAATGGTCAGAAGAGCTAGAATTGTATTTAAGTTGCCTTGGGAAACAAACAGGAAACTGGACCCTGGGCTAGCAAGAGTGATCACGTGCCATGAAAAAATAATAGTAGACGGAGAGAAGAATGAGGCTCATTATTACAACCCTCTCAAGATACGTAATATTTAGTATTGTTCATGAAAGCCCTATGAAATTAAGATCCATGCTATTATTCTAAGACTTCATGGAATAAAAAAATTATTTTGGACAAATTGAGTTTGATAGAATGTTTTCTCACTGAGCCATCCAGATACTTGAGGGAAATCATCCTTCTGGATAACGGAGTTTCCCAGAGAACTCTAGGTTTACCTCTTTAAGTATCAAAACATGTAATTTTTAATTTTCACTCTTGTGAGTGCACCTCTTTCTTCACCAGAGTACATGACAATTAAATAGTTCTTAATACCTCATGCCATTATTCTACAGTGTAATGTACCATATGGTAAATGGTAACAAGGAATTGATACCATTTGACCCTTCTAGATGACCCCAAATAATGTTTTTTTTAAAATATCTGCTCTTCTCTATTTATTGTGTCTTCTTGTTCTGTCTAGGACTGTGTACCCCTCCCCTAAAGTAGTTTTCCTTCTGATCCATTTTGTAGATTTGGGAACCAGAAAACAAAGCTTATTTGAATAATATATACATTAAAAGTAAACGGGGCCTGAGTTGGCGCATGGAGGGTGCTCTTATTAGGAAGGGTAAATATGCTTTTTTTTTTTTTTTTTTGGCTTGAATTTCTTGATAACTACAGTGAGACCCTGAGGCCTTTTCACTTCCTTTTCCTCAGCTGTGTGCTTTGGGTCTGAAGCTGCCAGTCAGCAGATCCAGAGGAGTGGGGTGATCCTGCCTAGAACTACCTGTGAGCCTTAGCAAAGTCACTCTATTCTATTTGACAGAACGAGGAGAAAAAAAAATGAAAGCACCTCAAACAGTAGTGCCCGCTTTTCTGCTTAAGTCCTAAGTCAAATCTAACCCGAAGTTTTCTAAATTTTTAGATACAGTCTCTGTAAATATAATGACAAAATTTTTGCTGCCCTCTTGGGATTACTTTTCCCAGCTATCGGTGTGTTTCTGCAGACATTCTATTTGATAAGATATTTTGTAATATTTCATGAGAGATTTTCCAGAATTCTCTATTGGTCGTAATTTTCCACCAGAAGTTCTGTAAGTAGTATAAATCTTGCTTTTACCCCCTGAACATGCTGTGTGAGATTGGAACAACAGAAATGGAACTAACATTTCTGGACCACGTATCCTGTCCTGGGTGCTCTAATAGAAGCCTCTCCATTCCCGTCCCTGAGGCAGCCCTGTATGGGGAGGGATCTCTGCCCTGTTTGAAGGATGAGAAAACGTCAGTAACTTGTCCAGGGCCACGTACGTGGCTGGTGTGCAGCAGGGACAGGTTCACACCTGGCTCTGTCTCTCTCTAACTCAAGTCTCCACCCACTGCAGTAACCAACGTTCATTGTGCCCTTTCAGATGCCAGGTACTTACCAAGCCTGTCATGTGTATTATCTCCTTTCATCCCCTCAATACACGTTATGAGGTAGAGCGACTTAACTATTTCCATTTCACAGACGAGGAAACCGGTGTGGCATGTTCAAGTAACTTGCTCAGGATAGCTCTGTCTTCAGAGCTCATGCTCAGAACCCACAACGCATGGTCACCTCCCTAGGCCCCATATACTTAGACACGTAGACTCGTACTACACGACGGCGGAAAGGAAAAACACACAGAAGTGTGTGCTCATTCTGTTGCCTCATTTTTAGAAGGTGAAGTTAGCATTTTTAGTGCAGGAGAACTTGTAGAGAGAAAGGTGAACTGGATAAAGAATTTGGAGGTGGGTAGATGAGCCTCCATAGTTACTGTCCTCCTGAAGCACTTTAGTATACGGAATTAAAATGGGTTTTGAGGGCCTCTTATTAAAAACTTTCCTCGAGAATGTTTCGGGAGTATTCCCAGCGGAGGTGAAGGTCTAGTGGGTGCGACGTACACTGGGAGGCCCAGCCAACCGATGGTGGTGTACGTCCTCACAGGGAGACACAAAGGGCTGATCAGGAAGAGAAACCATCAGCTGCAGATGGAAACCAGAATTTCCCCCTCGAGCAATTTATCAATAGTTCCAGGCCTGCCTCAGCGTCATCTTGGCATTGCCGAAGAAGTCTGCTTTCACTGGTCACAGTTAACGCTTTGAATAACCACACGGAAAGGAACCGCATAGATCCAGTGACCCTGCCTCGGTCTGTATAACCTGGATCCAAGCCCGGGGCCAGTGACCCCTTGTCTCGCTGACCCCTCCCCTCCCTCCTCCACGTTCTGGGAATCATCTGGTGTCAGAGCTGTGGCTGGCGACTGGGGGACTGACTGGCTTGATGCTGGGACTTCAGGGCTAGCTCAGCTGCAGAAAGAGTCAGCACTAACCTTCCTAACCACGCGTTATCATCTCTTCTTTTTCTCAAATACTGGGTAGTACTTACTTTCAAAGACCTGAAGGTGGCCTTTGTAGGTTATACTTTCAATCTTAGAGATTTAATTTTCAAAGTTACTTTCTTAGGCCCTTTGTTCTCTCACCCTGCTTTCAAACAGAGCATAGCCTCTTGGGGTGGGCAGTGGTCCAGAGGGAGACCACCTCCACCTCCGCAGTGATGCTGACTAGTGATGGGCACGGCAGGCAGGTAGGCAAGGAGAAGCAAATGAGTGATAATTTAGCCCCGAGGTGTGCTGGAGAGAACGTAGGTTTAGGGCTCAAAAGCTAATCCTGCCACCTGTAGGTTGGGTGACGTTAGGCAAGGCCTTTCGCCCCTCCCGCAGCGGGATCCTTGTGTGTAAACGCGCTGAAGTCAGCGGAGCTGTCGTGATCGCATGACGTCGTGTCCCAGCGCCTGGCACAGCAGCGCTCGGCGCACGTCGTTCTTCTTCCTTCCTCCTCACCAGCTCCGGTGACCCATGGGGAACCAGGAGGCCTGGGGAATCTTAGGGGCCCCTCACACCAGCCGCTGACAACCAGATGCCTCAGTTCCCTCTAGGACAGCAGGGCCAGACCAGCTCTGTCGCGCTCGCTTCCTGCTCTGGAAGTCTGCTCTCTGCGTCCACAGGCGCCTTTGTGCAGCGCGGGAGTTCACGCCCTGAAATGGCAGGCTTGCGTCCGATTGCCCCAAGGTGGGGCAGAAGAACTTAGGCAGTAGGCGTGAGGTGGAGTGTGCTGCTGTGAGGAGGGCGATCTTTGCAAAGCCCCCGCCTCTCTTTATCTCTCACAGACTGATCTCTGATACTCTCCCCTCAAATTTCACATCATAACTAAAAACACTTGAACGTTTCCCACTCCTTGCTAGTAACATGTGGGAGGGGGAAGGAGGAGCTCTTACTCCAACCAGCTTCCTTTCGGGTTACTCACCATTTCTGGACGGGGAAGTGAGCTTACAGACAGGGCTCCAGCTGAGCCGGTGGGTCCAGGTCACGCGTCGCCCCTCCTCCCGCCCCCACCTCGGCCTCTAATGGGCTTGTTTCCGTAGCCCCTCCTGCTGTGGGGACAGCCTGGGAAGGGGGCTGGGCCGCAGGACCTCAAGGATATGGGCTGACCCCACGCTTGGCTCCCAGTGGAGGCTTACGTTTGCACGTAAGAAGGAGGAATTTCCCCTCCCCCTCTCATCACATCTTTTGAGGCAAGGCCTAAAAGGCCCTAATGCCTCGGTCAGTGCTGGTCGTCTTCCAGACGCAGGTCCCTCTTGAAATCTTGAGATGTCCCTTTACCGCTTGGGCTCTTCGTAAGCGACCCCGCCTGTTTGGGTTCCTGCTTCCATTTGGTTAGTGGGATATTTTGTCCAGATTGGAGTCTGGTCCAGGAGAGGAGCTTCAGCTGGACGGTGGGGGGAGGGTGTTTTCCTGTGCTTCCTTCACACCCACTCAGCAAGTGGCCCACGCGTGGTGAGTGCTGGTGGAGGGAGCCCAAGCCTGACGTGTAAGACGGGGCTCCGAGCTCCCTTTGAAGCGGGCGCGGTAATTGCAGCTTTGATTACACCGACTCCACCGCCGGGCTGGGCTGCGCGGGGCTCGCCTGGCCGGCCCAGCTTCAGCAGCAGCCCCCCGTGAAGACTTAGATGTGGGAAGTCGCCAGTCTCCCGAGCCTCACGCCTGTGGTTTCTTGAAAAGAATCTTGATTTGACCTGTTTTATGTCTGTAAAGCAACACTGCAAGGCCTTTTACCCCCATTTCTCCCATCTGGGGGTAAGACTGGTCTGCCCTGGTGACCCGATATTTTAAAGGAGCAACCAGGTTCAAATAAGGCGGCTTATTTGATAGGCAGTTTCATTGCGCACTTATTTAAATACTAGCTACACTATAAGGAGAGCATCCCAGGTGGGGAAGAGTCGCTTTTTGGTTGGCAGTTGTACAGAGCACCTCTGAAACCAGCTTTTCAGGAGGATTTATAAGAGGATACTAAGATAACGAAACAACAGTGGGGAAACGGGAGACTGTAGAAAGCACTGGCTTTATTAGGAGATGTCGAAATTCTTCCCAGGGAAGCGCGTATCATCCTTGGGATAAATGGCCACTCTGGCCAGCCAGGATCGGGTTAGTAATTTTACGTTGTTATGCTCTCAAGAAGCGGGAGGAGGAGGCACTCTGGGTGAGGAGAGAGGGCGACTCGATGAGTGGTCAGTGCGGGAGAGTGGAGGCCGCCGCAGGGCCACGCAGGCCGCTGATCGTCTGACTTCGGAGTCAGCCTGAGGCTGGGGTGGGCACGGGTCCCAGCAGAGGGACAGTTTGTCTCCGTGAGCAGACAGGCGCTCCTGGCGGCTGAGGCCAGTCTGTCCTGAACCACAGCACTGGTCTCCAGCTGCTGTGCGCTCCTGGCCCGGGGCTGCTCGCCATTCCTCACCAGCAAGAGCAACCGGGACCTGGCCTTTGAGAGTCGGTGAGCCCGAGCACGGTGTGGATAGGAGTCTGCGGGCGCTGCCTTCACCCCCGCCCGGGCTCTGCTCCTGTCTCCTTGGAAAGCCAGGGCCCTTCGCAGCTCTTCCATCTTCCTGTGTGAAGCATCTCTACTCTGCGTCAAGTTTAAAAACCACAAAGCTGTAGTGTGGTTTTCCTGTTAGATGGGGGAAGCAGGAGAATAGGAATTGAAACCGTCATCGAAGACCTCATTCTGTTGGAGGCAACATTCTGTGGCTGATTTCCTCCCAGTTTGCTTTTGCTTGTTTTGTTTGTTCACTAGCCACGCGGGTAAACAGTTTCTCCTCAGCTCTGGTAAGTCATTTTGAGGGACAGCAGCGGTGGTGGTTGCCGTGATTCTGACGATGCTAACACGTGGCTGGTAAGAGCCCTAATAGCAGGGCTCACTCCGCGCCCCGCACTCTCTGAGCCCCTTAGAGGCATTGGCAGAGCCCGTCCTCACGGCTCCCAGGCTACAGATCCATCTTCTCTGAACAGCGCGGTGTAGACTGTAACTCGCTACCCAGAGTTGAGTTTTCATTATTAAACTATCTCAAAGCTTCCTTTTATTTCTCCTCTAAGATGTCTTTCCACTCAAATCAAAAGCATAAAGGGAATGCACTCCACTTTTTAGAATTAATTTTTTTTTAAAGGAAATGTCTGCTAATAACAAGGACACTGCAAGCACAAAGAGTTGAGATGCATCTGAGGTGCCAAAGACCCAGGTAGAGTAGGTGCTTCCCTGCAGCTGGACGAAGCAGTCTCCCCAGGTGTGAAGCAGGGGAGGCGGATGCTCTCCAGAAAGGAGTTGACCTTGGAGATGCTTTCACTTTCCTTTTGTCTTTGTCTCATCTTGTTGCAATGTTATATTTTATTTTTAATCACTTTTAAAAACTCAGATTATTAAAGCTTTTGGGATTTAGGGATTCTCCTTTCTGAATGCTCTTATCAGCAGTATCTTTAAATACTTGTTGAGTGTACACTCCAAGGCTAACGTTAGAGATCCTGGTTGTTAGGAAGGAAAAAACTCTTGAGAATTGAAAAGTCGAAGATTGGAGAAGCGTATGCACCTCAAGACTGAATATGAGCGGACATAGACCATCCCGGTCACAAGGGGGCTTGTTGTAGGAGTGTGAGGGGCACTGACTAACTTGCGTGTGGTTTAGTCTCATGTAAAATCCTACACTGGCTCCCCACAGTGGACTAAAAAGACCAAACAAACACTTTAGAATGACAAGTCTTCCCTGATCTGGCCATTGCCTGCCATTACGATTCATGTTTGGCCATTCCCTCCTGATGTTTTTCCAACAGATTTTTTTTTTTTTTTAACCATGATCTGAAGTATTATGTGTATTTCACATCGTAACCCTGTACATTTATGTACATATACATGGAACCAGGGTAAACATTTCAGTAAAGTACACTTATTCTCTAACATAGTCTGAGGATTTAGGGCTACCATAGGGCAACCTCTTTTAGCCATCACCAGATCAACAACGTGGATTAATTAAATGCAGAGATCTTAAGACATGTGCTGTATGAAACAGAGGTTAAAATCTGTAAAGGTCTGTGGCACATTCACAGTACTTTATTTGTTCCTTCTTGAGGTGGAAAACGAAGCTCATTCCCCACGTGCAAAGCCAAGGCAGCGACCCCGGGACCTCTCCTGGAGATGGAAGCTTGTTGAACACCCAGACTGTCTCCACGGCTTGCCCAGTCGACCCCAAAGGAGAAATGACACCAACTTCACCCTGAGGTCACTGCTAGAGACGCTGATCCATAAAGACAATCACTGCCAACCCCCCTTTCATCTACTGCGAGAGCCATGTTCCACAATAAAAAGCATACAAGGTTTTTTCAAAAGAAAAAAAGCACATGAGAATGCTAGCAGGCCCTGGGTCAGCTGAGCAGCTTTCCTCCCCCGTCTCCGCCGTGCACTTCCCAGAGCATCCCGCCTCCATACCTGTAACCTCCTGGCAAGGACAGTAACTTGGCTGCTTTTGCCTGCCCCGAGCCCTGGGAGCGGCCGCAGCACAGCCGTCAGCATCCCGGAGGGAACTTGTGGAAGAGTTCCCTCTTTGTTTCTGGCTTCATGTTTGTTTCTCTTTTCCTCAAGCTTTTATTTAACAGTGCAAAAGGATCAATCTTGTTTGCTTCTTTTTTTTTTAAACTTGAATTTTTTTAATTTACACTTTTTAGTTTTAATCTTCTTGTATATTTTGCTAGTGATGAGTTTAAGTAAAATCGAAAGAGCTGGAAGAGTTTGAAATAAAAACAAAATGAAAAGAAGCCTTCTTCTTTTGAGGGATATCTTGTCCGCTAAGGGGCTTCTCGGTGAATTACCTGTAATAATAGTAGCCTGTCTTTGTAAGGTGTCCGATAGAGCTAAGTAAACTGTAACAGCCAGTCCACTCTGTGGGTAGCAGTTGGCAGTCCTCTTTCATTTTATTTTTCTTATGATCTCTTCTTTTTTTTAAATGGTAAACCTTAACAGATACTTTCAGCAGACCAGTTTGCAGTGAATTTTCATTTCTTTCCTTCTCACCCCCTTGTTGTAAAAAGCCCAGCACTTGAATTGTTATTACTTTAAATGTTCTGTATTTGTATCTGTTTTTATTAGCCAATTAGTGGAATTTTAAGCCAGTTGTTAAAATGAGCATTGATGTACCCATTTTTTTTTAAATAGCAAGGCACAGCCTTTGCCCCAAACTGTCATCTAACGTTTGTCATTCCAGTTTGAGTTAACGTGCTGAGCATTTTTTTTAAAAAAAGCTTTGTAATAAAACATTTAAAAACAAGTCTTTTTTTTTTTTTAAAGAGTGAAGTTCCTGATAACCTGCAGTTGTGTAATGGTGACCTAAATCCATAGGCCAGGCCAGAGCTGGTGTGTCCGCATGATGGGGGCGCTGCCCGTGAGGCTGCCCCGGGGACAGGCCCACACCCTCCCCCCGTCTCCAGGCCATGCAGTCCGTAGGGGTCCTCCTGCAGCCTGGAACCCCACCTCCTCCTCTCCCACGGGTGGGTGGAAATCAGGACAACAGGATTCAGATGGGAATGATTCTCTCCCTTCCTGAGAACCCAGACATCCTCATGGGCTCCAGCCGGCGCCACTGCAGGTTGTGCTGCTGCAGCCCCTGGTCAGAGCCCGTGGGTTCTCAAAACTGGGCTCCCCGAATCAAGGTACCCCCGTGCTTTAACTCCCATTCATCTCCCAAACTCGACATTTTCCCAATTTTGAGTTTGAACTCCATAATTCTCCCTTAAGCGTTTGTTATACTATATATAGGTTGGTATCGGATTTAGTAGAACCTCCATATTTTAAGTTTAAAACATCAGCATTTCATGGCCTTCCACAAAGCTTCCACAGTCCATTGAGCTAGTCTGCAAACCACCGACACCACTGATCTCATTTCAATGTCTTGCTGAAATTCTAGTTCTGTTTCCTTTTTTCAACCTTCACTACAGCTGGAGAACAGCTGGCTACCATACTTGTAATAACCCTCCACATACTGTACTTGAAGATTGCCATTAAATCACCCCTCAAATTTCTCTTCTCCAGGCTAAGTAATCCCAATTCCTTGAACCTTTCATCATTGGTCCTTTAATCATTTTCATTAGTATCCTCTGGAACCTCTCCAATTCCTCTTCATTTAGTCCTAAACTTGAAGCAGGGAAAAATATCTATTACGTTCAGGGGACCTACTTGTTAAAGGTTTCCTATTCATTTGAAACTCTCTCTCTCTGTTTTCTTAACATACATGAACCAAGAAGTTATAACTGTTTAAAGCTGCCACCGTGCTCTCTCCAGAAGTTAACTATAAGATCCAAGGAAGTGTAGGAAAAATCTAGGGTGTTACTTTTGGGGGGAAAAACAGGTCATTGCAACACACTGGTTCTTCTGAGTCTTAGAAACAAACTGATTAGCGATGGAAGTCTGTCCGTCAAGTGAACAGAGCAAGGATAGTTGTGAGACTTGCGCCTCAGCCAGAGCCTACTCAAGTCTCCTCTCCCTGGGTTCCTCCTCCTCTACGTTTTTATGACGCAAAAAATGGGTAAACAATATTGAAAGAAATGGGTTGTTTGCATCCTCCGGGCCACAAGTTGGTCCCTCCTAGTTTTCTATTCATATTTCCTCCAGAATAACTCTTCCTAGATAACCTGGATGTCGTGGCACGGTGCTCACTCCTGGCCCATTCTTCCCGAATCCTGCTTTCTGCAGGCAGCAGTTTTGGTGAAAGGAGAGTCCAAGAGTCCCCTGAGAGGCACACACAGACCAAGGGACACAGTCTCCTGGGGCGACGGGGCAGAGGGACTCCCCTCCGGCCACTGCTTCTGTTTGCTCTTGCAGCGATTCGGCTTGGGCTTCCTTCCCCGCGGCGAGCTCGAGGCTGGAGCGTGTTGCTAGAGGAGGACGGCCAGCCTCTCTCGGAGGTCGCAGCGGATGCGCCGGTCCTTACCAAGCAAGGGGCGCTTTCCTTGTGGCTTTAGTGTGTTTGGTTGCTGGCAACTACCTGTTCGGCTGGAAGGAGCCTTGGAACACCTTCACAACTATGGCTGTCCTAAATACAACAATTTTTTCCTCTATATGTTAGGAAACTATGTCTTTTCCTCTAGAAGGTTGAAACAATACGGAAAGTTCTGGTCAGGGGCCCACAAGCAAGAACAAGATGTCTGCGTGGCTTTCTTTTTAAAGGAGCAAAGTCACGAGGGAGCGACGCATGGTCCCGAAAGGAGAAACTTAAATTCCGCACAACGTACTAGTTGTACAGGTTGCTACATCTGCCGCAGGATGTTATCTTTCATACACAGAAATTTTAAGGGCTGCCCTGTGAAGCCTGACCTCCATGGATACGTACGTGTATATGCGCACAAAATCTGAACCGCTTTTTAACAGACACTGAATAGTCTGAAGTTAAGCATCTTAATATGAATAGAAGAATGGGATTCTAAATGCCTATGTATGTATTACGGGAAAAAATAAGATGACTGGTTTTGTTGGCTATTACTTAGTGGATACCATCTTGGCAGCTGCAAACCTCCAAAACTTCTCCAGCTCTCTAATGCGGAAAACCTACATTGTCTTACTCTGCAGCTAGGAGTGGTTTTGAGGGAGATCGGAGAATGTATCGGGTATACTGAAACAGCCAGTTAAAATAAACGTCACGAGCATGAATCAACCTAAATTAGAACTTGCCTAGCTGAAGAAAAATGCTCCCCTTGTTTACCGTCGGCAGTGCTGCAGGCCAGTAAGGTGGCGTTAAACAGAATTGGTCAATGCACTCATTCAATACCTATTTACTGAGTGAGCACCTGCCCATGGGCTCTGCCAAAATAACTGTCCACTAGGGAAATGTTTCTGCTGTTTGTAAGCTTGTTCACCACCTGCATTTGTTATAACATACAGGCATCCTTCTCCCTGAATAGTAATTTAAACTTTAAAAATCAGTTGCTTATAACGGAAGGAGGTACACAGTGGGGAAAGCCCAGGTTTGGAGTCGCGCGGAGCCAGACAGTGTCTGCCGCGCCCGCTGCCAGGAGCTGTGTGCTTCGTCCCTCTGCGCACACCCCCTCGCAGGCTGAAGAAGATCTCACTGACCTCCGCGAACATACGGCGAGTGGAAAATGAGAGACACCCCACACATACAAAATAACTAGCAAATGAAGTTCCCTTTGAATTGTTTTAGAATTTGTTATTAAACAGTTTCTTTTTTCCCCAATGTAAAAAAATACTACTTTGTTTTTGTAATGCCTGTAGCCATAGAACATATAAGCATTTTTCTTCTGCCCGTGGAAGCAGTTGGTAACCAGGCCTAACCACTCTGATTTGGACCAAAGAGCGAGGAAATGGTTACACTAAGGGTGCAGAGTCTGGATTGTATCGGGTCATTTACACTGATGTGTTTATTAAATATTTTTCTTTATCTCATCTCTAATAGCTTGAGATGTTACCGGCTCAGTTAAATTTTGATCTCCGTTAAATACATGGAGAAGTTGTTCGAAAATGTATTATTTGCTGGATGGAATGAGAACACTGCCTACAAACAGACTTAATCACACAACTGTTGTTTCTCTTTGTAGTCGCAGTGAGAATAGTCATTCTCTTCTCTGTTCGTAACTTAATTGTCTCAGAATTTGAACTCAGTAGAATCACTAAATTATGTTCTACACTGTAGTAATATTTTCTCCCACCAGGAAGAAGGTGCAAGACAACCAAAGTAAAACGGAGCCCCACAAATTGGCCTGTTGTTTTTACAGGTCCTATCAACGTTACTCAGCTGGAGAAAGGCAACCCACGGTTTCAAAATCTAGCTCGCCCTCCATGCCCAGCTCTAGCCACCATGCAGCGTACAAAGCAAGGCCTGTGCAGTGCTTGCTGGGGACTTAAAAAGCCCAGGGGTGCCTGCTGAACCACTTCATCTGTTCCCCGCATTCCAGCATCTGGCACAGGCTGTGTCTGCTCCGATTCCTAGGATCCAACTAGCTGGGACTCTTCTTTCCTCAGTGCCTGGTCTCAGAACTCCAACCCATCCAGGCGCCCCTTACAACAACTGGCCCATTTTCAGAAGACCTAAATAGACATTTCTCTAAAGAAGACATACAGATGGCCAAGAGGCACATGAAAAGATGCTCAACATCACTAATTATTAGAGAAATGCAAATCAAAACTACAGTGAGGTATCACCTCACACCAGTCAGAATGGTTATCATCAAAAACTCTACAACTAACATTGTAGAGACGTGGATGGACCTAGCTGTGTCATACAGAGTGAAGTAAGTCAGAAAGAGAAAAACAAATATCGTATATTAATGCATATATGTGGAACCTAGAAAAATGGTACAGATTAACCGTCTTGCAAGGCATAAATAGAGACACAGATGTAGAGAACAAACGTATGGACACCAAGGGGGGAAAGTGGCGGGGGTGGGTGGTGGTGGTGGGATGAACTGGGAGATTGGGATTGACATGTATACACTGATGTGTATAAAATAGATAATAAGAACCTGCTGTACAAAACAGTTAAATTAAAAAAAAAAACTCTCTACAAAGAACAAATGCTGGAGAGGGTGTGGAGAAAAGGGAACCCTCCTGCACTGTTGGTGGGAATGTAAATTGGTACAGCCACTAGGGAGAACAGTATGGAGGTTCCTTAAAAAACTAAAACTAAAAAAAAAACTAAAAATAGACCATATGACCCAGCCATCCCACTCCTGGGCATATATCCGGACAAAAGTATAATTCAAAAAGATATACACACCCCTGCTTTGTTCACAGCTGCACTATTCACAATAGTTAAGACATGGAAGCAACCTAAATGTCCATCAACAGATGAATGGATAAAAAGAAGATGTGGTACATACATACAATGGAATGTTACTCAGCCATAAAGAAGAATGAAATAATGCCATTCGCAGCAACATGGATGGACCTAGAGATTATCATACTAAGTCAGACAGAGAAAGACAAATACCATATGATGTCACACATGAAATCTAAAACATGACACAAATGAACCTGCCTATGAAACAGAAACACGGACATAGAGAACAGACTGGTGGTTGCCAAGGGGAAGGGGGTTGGGGGAGGGATGGAGTGGGAGGTTGGGATTAGCAGATGTGAGCTATTATATATCGAATGCATAAACAACAAGGTCCTACTGTATAGCCCAGAGAACTATATTCAGTATCCTATGATAAACCATCATGGAAAAGAATGTGAAAAAGGAATGCATAAATATGTATAACTGAATCATTTGCTGTACAGCAGAGATTACCACGACACTGTAAATCAAATATACCTTAATTAAAAAAAAATTGGTAGAAAGGAAAAAAAAAAAACTGGCCCATTTCCATGCGCTTTCAACCTGAATGCAACACTCAATATTGTGGCCACCACAACTTTTATTCTGAAATGTTAGGAGCACTGTGTCTATTCTCCCCTCCAGTCCTTTCCCCCCCGGGCAGCAGGGATGGGGAATTTCAAGTGGTGATGAGAGGCCCTGGACCACAGAGTCGCGAGGAGGCTGTGACCACAGGGATGGGGCGGGGACTGCAAACAGCAAGAAGCTCGACAGAGATGTGTTGTCCCCAGACCCCCTGGCACTGCAGACTAGCGTGACGACGCTAGCACGAGTCAGCCCCTAACACGTGCGAGCCTTAACTGGCAAGGGAGGACAACAGAGAAAATCAAGACTTGAGCATTCGTGACCTCACACAGGCCTCTGACCTAAGAGCATCGAGCCAGCTACCGGCAGAATCCCCCAAGAAACCCAGTGCTGAAAGGGCAGCGGACTCTCTAAACACCCCCAGGCGCACAGGGCTGGTTCCCAGCCGAGGAGGTGTGTGCCTTCGCTTAAGCTCGGCCAGCTGTGCAGGGTTGGGGGGGAGGGGAAGGCAGCTCGGTACCAATTCCCTCCCTCATGCATCGCCTGACGCCAGTTAAGCAGGTGTCACCTGCGGGCCTCAGGGCGGTCAGCCTCTCCTCTGGACTCAGAGGGCCAATCACGGCCCGGGCCCAACCAGGGCGCTCCTGCTCCGCCACGAATCCATGGATGGGGGGGCTGCCCTGCAGCTGTAACACTGAGGTGTTAGAGCTCTGGAAATCCCCCTCCCCAGGGGTAGGTGGCAAAACCTCCACGCGGCTCCAGAGTGAGGCTTTCAGGGTTCGGTCCTTCAGACGCTTCAACCAGAAAACTTCGCAGAAACGTGTCTTCCTCCCCAGGCCTGTGTGGGTGGTTTCTCAGTTTCCTGTTTTCTAAACCCAGGATTTCCAAACGTGGTAAAGTGACCGTTTACGGGGAGTTCTTAGTCTAAGTTTTCCCTTATAACATGTGCTCGGCCGCCTGAGGACAGGCTACATGTTTCTGGCGGACTCGAGGCCTGCAGGCCGGCAGCGGCCGCAGCCCTTGCGCCTGAAGGCCTGTCTCCTGGCTCTGCCTTAACAAACACTAGGAGAGCACGAAGTTCGCCGCAGCTTCTGTTCCTACACCGCCCCCTTCCCTGACTTCTGCATGTGTTCGGCGAGTCTTGGGGCCCTCTCTCCTACGCACTTACTTTCCTTCTGGGGTCCTGAATCTTCCACAGTCTACTGCCCACACATAAAACGGAACTCACCTGGGTGACGGCCACCTCGCCCGCTCGCTGGTTCCTGCGTGCTTCTCCCTCCGGGTCAGCCCTGACAGCGGCCCTCCCGAGGCTTGGGAGGCCCTTGTGGAGCAGCTGCGGGGTGGAGTATGGAGCGCCCGCACTTATCTTTTCACCCAGTTGTCCCCGCAGCTTCACCTCTAAGACTCCCTTTCACTCAGCTCCCTCCCGCAAGTGTAAAAGGCTCTTAAGCCTGCAGGTTCTGAGGAACCGTGGCTTCCTTCCAATGGACACAGAGGAGGGAGGCAGTCACGATCAGCCTATTGAGCCAGGCAATGAGCTCAACACCGGACGTCCATCATCTCATTTGGTCCTCAGAAACCCTGTCGGGTAGGCCCCATCACTGTGCCCATTCTGCTAGATTTCTCCAGAAGACAACTGCCCGCCCCGCCCCGCCCCGCCCCCTCGAGGTTAGGCTACATAGGTAAAGAGAGTGCAGCTGAGCACTAGAACCCAAGTCTGTTTAATTCCAAAGCCCATGGTATTAATCACTTATACCGATTAATTCTGGAACAGCTACATTTGGTCATTTTAAATAAAACGCTGAATAGAATTAGTATCAATGATGGGATTTTTCTGTCTTTCAGGAGTTAAAATTTGTTCTGCCATAGAAATAAAAACTGTGATTATGAAATCGAGTGATCTTAAAAACAGAATTTACACAATCAAATTGGGTTGAAAACGCAGCAAGCAATGCTTCCATTGTTCAAAGCATTTTTTGATTACTGTTTATGTACCATCAATGCCTGTTTACAGGAAAATTAGTTCCACAAAATTACAGCCACACCTTGTATTTCTGCTAAGACTTAATCAATTAGTTACTTAGGTTGAAATGTTAAAGGGATTAAAATCAAGACAAAAGCTTGTTTCAAATGTGTGACAACTATAACTTGAAAACTATGAGAGAAAGTTGTATAAGCGGTGACTAACATATTAGTTTTACCTCCTCCAACAATTAATGGCTGGGTCTCAAATGAGCTTTTAAAAGCTGACATGTTAAAGAGTCAGAAAACTTACCATAGAACAGAGCCCAGTGGGGAATCATTTTGTTCCGCCAGATTTTATACTGTAGTTTCAAGATCTGTTCCTGCCTTACCCCCATGCTGCATCAGTTAACAGTCCCCAAACTGGAAACAGACCTTACAACTGATGCCAAGAGAAGTTAGCCAGGACTTCCCTGGTGGCACAGTGGTTAAGAATCCGCCAGCTAATGCAGGGGACACGGGTTCGAGCCCTGGTCCACTTAGATCCCACATGCCGCGGAGCAACTAAGCCTGTGAGCCACAACTACTGAAGCCCGCGCGCCTAGACCCCATGCTCCGCAACAAGAGGAGCCACCACAATGAGAAGCCCCCGCACCGCAACGAAGAGTAGCCCCCGCTCGCCACAACTAGAGAAAGCCCGCACGCAGCAACGAAGACCCAACACAGCCATAAATTAATTTTTTTAAAAAAAGAGAATTAGCCAACCATTGCCCCCTGAGAAACTACTAACAGTGAAGCTTATGGACATTAAAGGGCCACAATTTTTACTTTACAAAGACATCTTCAGAAGCGCTAAAACTATCCTTCAGGGAACGCCATCTGGCTAACCATAATTGAAGTCCAGGTGATGGCTATGCTCAGAGGCTCACTTGGTCTTTTTCGACAAGCTATTTCATCCATCGTACAGCTTTCTTTTTAATCTCAAATTTTCATTTCTATCATAGGAATAATAATATCACTAAGAAGGGAGTACAGGAGAGAAGGGGGGAGAGTATCCTCTTGATCTAAAAAATCTAGTAATTACGTTCAAGATGTGACCAAACATCCCTGGATCGCTGACTGGAGGAGAGTTCAGGGAAGAGAGGAGGAACAGCATCGGGGAAGCCAGGCCCACAGCCCCGCCTGGACTTGCCCTCCCTCCTGAACAAGTGCAGCCAAACACAGTGGAGGCCAACCCAAGCCCCTACGGTTCCTGCTGAGGCTCAGTTTGCAACACATACCACGGCAAACAGCAGCAGCCGTCCTGATTTGAAAGCAGAGGACCTGACCACGGAGACCCTTCTCCCCACGGAGCCCTCGGCGGGCAGCAGCTGGGCTCACCCAAGAATGCAGAGACGGGGCTGAGAAAGCCACTCTCTGCTCCTGTGTGTAAGAAGATGTTCAAAATTCCTTCCCGGACTCAAACATGGCACGTGGAACAGGATTTTTGAAAATGATAAAAGAATCTTCAGAGGCCAGGTGTTCTGACTTTCTGGCAGGCTGAGTGAGCTGAAAACCCTCACCCAGAGAAAAGTGGAGGTGACCTCCACCCTCACCCCGGCAGGCTGACAGTCACACCACTGAGTTCTCTCTTTCCTGGAATTCAGTGGTCAAGAGCCAGCCCTGCCATTTCCAAGACAAGGGCCCACATCCTGCGGGCACTCCAGTCAGAGAATAGAAAGAAAGAAAGGCCCCTCCTAAGCCCGGGGCTCCTGTCAAACAAAGGTCAGGAGCCAGCCTGAGAGTGAGCAGGGGGCTGTCTGACCACAGGGTAACCTTAAGTAATGGAAATGGTGATGGTGTCACAGGTGCTTCCTTTTATCGTTAGGAAATGTTTTATAAGAATAACCTACAAGTTTCCTAAACCAGGTTCTATGTGTGGTAGAAATGTAAGTACATATTAATTTTTCCATTATGCTATAGTTAAATTCAAGTAAAAAAAAAATGAATAAACTCCCCTTTATCCACCATGAAATGGAGGGGGGCAGAAATCTCTCAACCACTGGCACTGTGACCCAGGATACCAAACAAGGATGCCCATTTTGGGGACAGTCCTGTTTGAAATTTTCAAATTTGCTTTTTTGTATTTTTTTTTTTTAATCATTGAAACCTAGTTCTAATCCTGGCTCCGCCACAGAATTTCTGGTGACCTTGGGCACGTCACTTCAGCTCTCTGTTAATGAGGCCACTGGACCTCAGGGTTTCTGATTTCTTTCCAGCTTCAAAATTCTATCTTGGAAGACACTTTCTCAAGCCAATGATTAAAAGAAGCTTATGTTACACTGTTTCTTTTTGTTGGCAAAGAAGAAACAGATGTTCCTTAAAAAGTGTTTTCTGTGCCCTTATTCTTGCTCTGTGGGTAAGAAATCTGGAGTGACAGCTGCAGGCAGGTTGTACATGAACACCCTCTCCTGCCACTCCTCCCCCTCCATTACCACTCAAAAAAGTGACTACAGGCCAAAGAAGATGGCACAGCTTCTGCCTAAATTACCAACCTTTACTTTTATAACCGTTTAAGCATATTATGATTTTAAATTTTACATGTTTATTTGAATTCAAATTTTCACAGAATAAAAGACTGTATTTCATTAGAGTCAATCTGCAGCAATTATTTCTCATGAAAAAAAAAAAGACAATAACCACTCAGATTTCAGAGGTGAATGAAACCTCTTCCCGCAAAAACAAAACACATGGAGGTATTCCCACCAATCCAGAAGCAGCATCTCGATGATGAGCTGAATCGAGGCGTGACACCTGACGTCACGCCTGAAGTAGGGTAAGGCTTGAGGCTGCAGGCAGCACATGTTCTGGTAAAGGCGAGATGCAGGTGCTGCTCACGCAGCCCTCCACAGACACACCACGACGAGGCAACGGCTCGCGGCTCTCCCATGTGGCAACGACGGACACAGGGTGCTCTCGTTACAAGTGAATGAGTTCAGGTTCAGGACACTCTTTACAAAAACGACAAGGTTCAAAATAAATGTTTACTCCAAGGCACCTAAGGTGTAAAGCTTTTTAGAAAATACACAGAAATGAACAAACAGACTTAAAAAGGGAATTAGTTCTCAATGGAGGAATCGGCTATTACTGTAACTACTGTAAATAATTAGTTCAGATAGATTACAATCAAAATGCACATCGAACAGACCGTGCTGTGTGAGGGAACGTCTGACCAAAGAGCATTCCCCGGGGCACTTGGGGAGCTGTTGGTATGTGCTTACGGGGCTTCTTCCCAGAGCCAGAGAAGCTGCGCATCACTTGTATTTGTAATATCCTTCTCCAGTCTTCTTGCCAAGCTTATTCTCTGCTACCAGCTTATTCATGGATGGGCTGGACTGAAACAAGGGGTTCTTTGTATCCATTTCATGCCATCCTATTGAGAGGAGGGAAAAGAGCTTCGGATGAATTGCTGGGTTTAAGTCTCGGCGTTCCTGGGCAAGTCTGGAGGCAGAGCGTGGGGAGAAGGGTCCTTACTCTGATGTGGGAGAGCCCCACAGGCTTGGTGTCACTCAGGCCAAAACGGCAGAGGCAGAAGGAAGGCTGAGCATGAGCCCTAAAGCGGGTGTGCTGCCACCAGGCCGCGCCGCTCGAGGCCCAGCTCTACCAATGGCTGTCCTGTTCATCCGACCCCTTCCTGGGAATCGCTAATGCCAAAGGTCCAGGGTCACAAACAGAACCCATTCACCTGGTGGCTGGACCCCTCAGTGACACAGTGAAATGACTTTTCAGCAAATCTGAATTTGCTGCCCCTGGTATTTTGTACCCTCATAAAATTCAAAAGTTCATGCTTAAACCAGAGCCCTCCTTGCTCCTCCCGTAAGCATTCTTTGTGCAACTTGGTATTATGAGGTACATTCAACTTCGGTAGCCCAATTTTGGTTACTATTTTAAACCTGTCTTCAGAGCCACTACTGTAAAATGAATACACTTTTTTACATGGTCGTGCATCTTGAATGCAGTGGTTACACATATCAGCATATGTGATAGAATGACTGTGTACCAGTGTCAATTTCCTGGCTTTGATACTGTACTGTGGTTATGATATAAGATGGAACCACAGGGGGAAACTATATAAAGGGGTACACAGGCCCTGTCTGTGCTGTATTTGAGACTTCTTGCGAATCTATAATTATTTCAAAATGAAAAGTTTTTAAAAAAAGTTGCCTTATGAGGAGAATAGGCAATCACATTTTTCCTTCTGCCATTTCACTTTAATCTTTAAGCTGGTGGGGCAGGACTTTGGAAGGTCTACTAAGACTCCTTATCTGTTTAAATAGGCATTATACTTTAATTCATAGTTGAGAGAGACTACCTCAACTCAATTAAAGACAGACAACAGAGAATTCCAATTCTTACCGTCCATGATGAACTTCGTAGTATCCAGCCCAACATAATCGAGAAGCTCGAATGGGCCCATGGGGTACCCAGCACCCAGCTTCATAGCAGTATCGATGTCTTCCTTGGATGCATCACCTGCGCAGAAGAGGGCAGTGCTGAGTCACCACCATCCTTCCCAGAATCCTCCTGGTCACGTGCTGAGTCCCTGAATTACTAGCATTTTACATATTTGCACATTCAAAAAACATCTGGAGTCAGGAGCTCTGGCTTAGGTAAGATTTTTCTTAGAGGTAAATGCCAAATAGGTCACAAGATTTTCAAAGCTACTCCACGAAGTTACTCTGTGAGGTGAATTCTAGAGCACTGCAACCTTGTTCATGGAGAGAGAAGGCCCCAGTGGCCTGGAAACATTAGTTACTTTCTAATGGATTGGGAATCACCTTCTCTGGAATAACTTACTAAAATATCCTTTAAAGCGAGGACATGTTTTTGATTGATAAATGGGCTTTTTTTTGTTTTTCTATGTATTATATGTATATTTTTCTTTTCCAGATTTCCTGGTTTTATAAGTAATGAGTATCCCTCTGGAATCACATGCACACAAACTCTTTAGTCACGATAATGTTTAAAGGAAAGCCCAAACCCGACTGAGCACTGCCATGTAAGTGTGCAAGTGTGCTGAGGAGTCAAGGGCCAAGTGCTTTTTTCTTGGAGTTTTTATCCTCCACATAATGTCACAGAGGTCTTTACAGAGAACAACCTGGTCCCTTTCTCCAAAATCAGGACTAGCCTGTCACAAGTGTCTATCTAGAATTTTGTTCCAAAGCATAAAGAAATGGTCAATTATACCAAAGCTAAATAAAATTAAAAAGCTATAAAAGACTTGAGAGATTTCACAACCTAAATAGTTCAGATTTTTAGACATGAGGAACAAGAACTACTTAACATGCATAAAGACTCTATTTTTAAAAGCATATGAAGTACTAAGGTAATGCCAAAGGATTTCAAGATGATTAAAATACCAACCAATTATTTCTTACGGGAGACATTATCAGTACTCCACCAGAGGATCCTGAGAACCATGATTTGAGCTTCAGGCCATAAGAGAGCAAAAATGATCACATACACATTAGCCTTATCAGGCAGCCTCATTCACTCATTCAACTTTTGTCTATATCTGTTATGTATCAGGCACCAGAGACTTGGAATGAGACAAAGAAAAACAAGACAAGCACTCCAGTGTTCACAGTATAATGGGAGGGTTCAGATGTGTGAAGCACAAATTTCATCATGACAAGTGCTGAGGATTCATGAAGACTCACAGACACGGAGAGATTTACTCATACTGCCACGACTTCACCACAACTGCCACCCAGGCCCGGGTCCTGGCGGTCCTGAAGAGAATCCCAGGGAGGGGCCGGGAAGGGCATTCCAGGGAGCAGGAGCAGCACGTGCAAAGGCAGGAGTGAGAAAGAAGCCGGCAGCTGATAAGTGGATTATGCCGAGAGGATTTCATTAGACTTCAAGGTTTCCGTGGTGTCCGGGCCAGAATGCTGGAACAACAGCCCAGGATGCTCCCTGTACTGGTGACCTGTCCTCACCATCCGCAGAACCTCTGCTCAGGTGTCACCGCATCAGAGCCTCCCCCTCCTCCCTGCATATACACTAGCAACTGTCAGGACTCCAGGCTAGGACTCCAGCCATCCCCTAGACTTTATCTTTCTCGGGGATTACTGGTCACAACCTAACATGTTATCTATTGGTTCATTTGCTACAGGCTGTCTCCCCTCATTAGAATATAGGCTCCCTGGGGACAGAAATCTCATAGCATAACGGTTCCAACTTACCTAAAGCCATTTAATCAAATCAATATTCAAGACAGACAATAAATCCTAGAGTCAAAACTGTAATTCCAGATTCAGAGGCTCACTTGACTGAAATAATATGAAGACACAGCACATCATGGAAAAAAATCTAAAAAGCTTTACAAAGTCAGTATAATTCTAAAAATTCTGTTCTGAGTAACACAGGGTGAAAGAGGCAAAAAGAAAAGAGAGCGAAATAAAATACAGACCGGTGTGCCAAGTGGGAGTTAACAACACGTGGTATAGACCAATAATTTTAACCAATAATAATTTTAGACCAATAATTCCTACTCTTTAGAATCAAGCACTTCACTTGGAACCTGACACCTTCTCCAAAGAAAATGCACATATACACAAAATTCGGCATCAGCCTTAGGAGGCTCATGGGACCCACCCCCACCGTCAGCTAAGAGCCCCCAACTCTGAACAACAAAGAAGGGCGTCCTCAGTGAACTCCCAGCTCTTCTGCAGGCCTGAGAACCTGGGACCTGCCCCAACAGGCTTCCTCTGCCGGCTCATCAGCACCACCTACCGACCATTCTTGGCATTAACAACAAACCAGAGTCACAGCAAAGAGATCAGAACCGCAGTGCAGCCACCATTCCTTTATTCATCAACAGCTACCTAAAGCCTGTCCTACACAAGCACTTTGCGGGGTATGAAGATGGGGACCCAAATACTGCCGCAGAAGACAAGAGTACAGTAGGAGAAGAGAGACACATGCCGTGCGGCAGGGAAGAGAGTAGCACATGCCCCGAAGGAGAAGCAAAGTGTACAGTTACGACAACACAGACCACATCCAGCCTGGAGCGCTGGGGACAGTCCAGTGGGGCCTTGTGAGAAGGTGGGAGTAAGGTGTGGGGTGATGACAGGAAGGCAGAGGGTGAGGAGAAAGAAGGCCCCCTGGTGAGGGCACCGTATTTGGTAGGCTACAATGGAACCGCTGAACACGTCTTGGGCGGGGGAGGGACAGTGTGAGCAGGATGTCACACAGTGCCTGGGGAACAGGCTCACGACACTCCCAGGGCGTCACCCGAGAAGAGCTAACCATGCAGCCCCACCACGCTGCCAGAGTGGACCCTGTCACAGTGGCATCTGACGGGGGCAGCTGTCTGCTCCAGGCACCAGCCTGCTCAAAGGTCTGCAGAGAGAGCCCGGACCCCCAGGGGCAAGGGTGACCGAGCCCACCAATCAGGCCTCGGTTACAGTGGGAATGATGACAGCAACGAAGGAGAGAGGACAGAAGCTGCAGGGCACTGGGGAGGAAGGCACGACAGAAGCAAGGAGGCTCCCAACACCAGAGAGCAGCGATGGGGGCGGTGAAGCGCAGCTAGACTCCACAGGCAGTTGACGGAAGCGCTGCTGGGGGCCTGTGCACTGAAAAGACGCTCAGCTGCCCAGGAGGCCCGAGTGGACAACGACAGAGCTGATTCTCTGTTCTAATGCCCCACACATCCTTCTGACGACCCTCTACCGCTCAAAGCAGCATTCTGCCAACCTGTCTGAGTGGCACACTTACCTCGGGAATTACAAAAGTGTTTGTAATGGACCCAAAATTCATGTTGAAATACTACCCCCCAATGCGATGGTATAAGGAGGTGGGGTCTCGTAGGAATTAGGATTAGAAGAGTCACAAGGGTAGAGCTCCCATGAATGGGATCAGCGCTCTTCTCAGAGTCATAAGAGAGCCTGTTTCCTCTCTCTGCTCTCTGCCATGGGAGGCAGTCTACAACCAGAAGAGGGCTTGCACAGATACCCAATCATGCTGGCACCCTAAATTTGGACTTTAGCCTCCAGAACTGTAAGAATTATATTTCTGTCATTTATATGCCACCCAATCTATATTGCTGTATTTTTTATAGCAACCCAAGCTGACCAAGACAGTGTCATCCAGAGAAATTCTCCACAATGAGTTCGGAAAAGGCTGGGCTGAACTGCCTTCATGGCTTGACTCTGCTGGCAGCGGGCGGGGCGCGGCACTGCACGCACTGTCTCCTCACCCTCCTGGACAACACAATACTTGAGGAGACCAGTTTGGAAAAGACACAAGGTAACGGGAAATCCTTGGCTGCCTGGGGGAGCCTCACTAAAGGCAGGCTGACCGGCACAGGGAGACTGGGGTGACAGGGAGGAATCCAAAGTGACAAATGAAAAGACATGGCAGCGAGACAGGATAATCCAGAATGCCTTCAGGTGTCAAAGAAGAACGGATGCAGTTCCGCCAGCCACTCAGAGCAGGCTAACAGAGGCGGGGTGGCAGGCGTGCATGTGAGCACCCCCTGCGCTGGCTGAATGAGGGCAGAACCTTGAGGTGGCAGAACGGACATGGTAAGAAGCCTGAGGTGTGAGGAGTCCAGACCATAGTGTGGCTTCCTGGGAAACAGCAGCCAGACATGACCCCCAGCACCTCCAGGGTACTGAGGGCGCCGCCAAGGGCAAAGTAAGAGTACTTCCCCTGTGGGGTCAGATTCCCCTCCGAATTTCACCTCCCAGGTGGCTAGTGATGGTGAAGGTTAAAGAGATTCCATCTGCTTAGAAAAGGACCACTGCTGGTAAGAGGAAAGTAGAAGATAAGAAAATGACTTTCAACTTACAACCAGATACATGGTTCAGTTGAAAATATATCAAAGTGACAGCATGTTTCAGTGAGAAAGACACCATTACGAGGTGGATCACCCACATGCTATATTCTAAAACATTACATTACAAAAAAAACTCTGCCTTTCAAAGTAGGGCAAAATGCTTCATGCTGTCTTTGAGGTGTAATTAGGCATATTTGTTGATAGATAAACACAGAAGTGTTGGTTTGATCTTGGAGCAAAAGTGAGGCAAATGCCTCCATAAAACACAGAGAAAAGTTTTAATATTTAAAGCAGATTTTGAGGAAGAAAATATGCTTTCATCTCTCTGGAAGAGCTAGTATAAATGTTTTGTTTCAAAAATGACATTCTCAGGAGCAAGCATTTGTAAATGAAGTAATTGAAAACAATTACACTTGCTTTTCATCCAGTCCTATTAAGGCCTGTTTGCCTTTGAAGCAGACATGATAGTTACCTTTCCAGAAATGCGGTAGGTAAGGTAGGCAGGAGGATACATGACATTTTATAACCTTGGACCATGTCCCAAGTCTACTTCTGCAACAGGGAAAATGATTCTTTGTCAATCAACAAAGTATTGAGAAAAAACCATTTCAGACCATTCTTAAGGTTAAAAAAGAAAATGCATCATAACATCACTCAGTAAGGATGGACGAGGCTGTTAGAAACATTCCTTGTCACACAACAGCCTTGTTACTCATTTCCCTTCTCCTGTCTCAATTTTAGAACCTTAGGGAATTTTAAAGGTTTCCTAGCCCTGTGACTTTTACATCTACATCATCATCATCATGATTATTTTAAGCAATAAACCCTTTAACCAGAGATCCAGGATATAAATCCGTGTTGGCCTATGATTGCTCTGGCTGGGACTGTAGTGGGGGGGCTGTCCCAGAGCCACCTCAGAGGGAATCCAGGGGGGCCTGGGAGCACAGTGACAGAGGCATGGGGGCCCAGGGTCAGGCTGATCCACAGAGCCAGAAAACAGAAGCTCCTCCCCTACGCCTCATGGCCCATCCCTTCCCACAGACCCTGCGGGAGAACTCCCAGACTCGCTGCACCCAGCCTGGGTCGGGACAGCTACCTCGTTCATACAGCCTGACTGCTTCCATGAGGTATGGCACCAGGAGACGGTTCACAATAAACCCAGGAGTATCCTGTCAGAGGAGAGAGAAAAACAGTAGACAAATGAATTTTCCATGAACTTTATCTTTTGTAAAGTCACCAGATCACTCCTTCTCACCCTGGACTGTTACCCACATTTATCAAGCTATACATTTTCAAAATGTTTTAAGGTACCAAGACAGTCTCACTTCTATCTCACATGACAATTTATCCAACAATTATAGTACCCCATAAGCCCCTACTGCACGGACCCTGAAATAAAGGCAGATAAGGCAGAGGGGTCACTAGAAAGAGCATGGCTTTGGGGGCAGGCAGATGTGGGCTCGAATTCTAATATTCTCTGACCTTGCATCATTCTGAATCTCAGTTTCATCATCTGTGAAATGGGAATAGTAACTTCCACCTCACAGGTTGTGAAGATAAATCAGAACACATAAAATGCTGTGCATACAGCCCTCCCCTCAAATGGTAGTCCTTTTACTCCTCTTCTCTCCCACATCCCTTTCAGGAGTCTAGAAAAAGTAACAGTCCATCTTGAACACTCCTCGTAGGAGCACGACCTCCCGGCTGCTCAGGATTTTCTCAGGCTCCAGCGCACAGCACAGGATGGTGGAGCTGGGGACAGGTGCCGGGGCAAACAAGCAGATGCTAACAGATCGATGGCCTTTCACAGCTCACTGCCGAAGACTCTCTACCCTGATGACTCCTTGTACTGCACATCCCTTCTTCATTTCCCCCCTCATTAAAATGCTTAACCATCTCTCCTGGAGGCCTAGTATGGTGTCTGGATTCTACCTACTGATCTCTTTTGGAAGCTTGTGGGGCAGGCTGGGTTGGTTAACTTTTTGGTGGTACTTATGTGAAGTTGATTTCCACTAAGTAAATGGAGCCCGCTCTTTTAACAAAAGGCTGTGATCCTCCTGCAGGAAGAAATCTGCACCCTGGCCCCAGGCCTTGTGTCCTGTTTCAAGCACACACTGGACACTCCATAAACATCTGAATTAAAGACGCCCAGCCTCCTGCATTACTCTTCCAACTCACCAGACTGCACACCGTAGCCACAGGATTTGTAGCTCCTTTCACTCTGGACAAGCTGAAACCACGCCTACCTCATCTCCCAGGAATACAGAGATGCACAAAAGAGCTTTATCAGTTTAACCAAGACTATATTAATATAACCATGTTGATTTAATAACTAGGGCATGGAAGCACTTAAATGTCCATCGACGGATGAATGGATAAAGAAGATGTGGTACATATATACAATGGGATATTACTCAGCTAGAAAAAAAGAAAGGAATAATGCCATTTGCAGCACCATGGATGGACCTAGAGAATCTCATACCGAGAGAAATACATCAGACAGAGAAAGACAAATATCATGATATCGTTTATATGTGAAATCTAAAAAAGTGGTACAAATGAACTTATTTACAAAACAGAAATAGTCACAAGTGTAGAAAACAAACTTATGGTTACCGGGGGAAAGTTGGGGGGGGTGATAAATTGGGAGACTGGGACTGACAAATACACACTACTATATATAAAATACGTAATTAATAAGGACCTACTGTATAGCACAGGGAACTCTTCTCAATACTCTGTAATGACCTATATGGGAAAAGAATCTAAAAAAGTGGATATAGTATAACTGATATACTTTGCTGTACAGCGGAAACTAATGAAACATTGTAAATCAACTATACTCTAATAAAAAAAATTTTTTTAAATAACTAGGGCAAAAATGCTTTTCAACTTCAAAAAGTTTATTGTAGAAATTCAGGATGGGGTAAGGTACCTGAATACATGAAGCACACCATATACAAGGTTAGAAGTCAGAAAGCAGCCTGGGAAAAATATTTTCTCCATATATAATATATGGAGTTTTAAAATCATTTACATAAAGAGCTCATAGAACTCAATAAGGAAAACATGCTAAAACTCACAAAATATTTAAAGAAATATTCATTAGAACAAAATAGCATGTTGCCAGTAAGATTACTGGCAAGAGGTTTTTTCCCCATTATAATATTCAATGCTGTTGAGGATGCAGAGTGATACTCTCAATATTGGTAGAATGTAAAGAGACACAGTCCTTTAATTAAGCAGTTTAATTTTATATAATCACACAACTTACATTTTTCATACACATATATTTATTAAATATACTTTACTGTATTTATTATATACCAGGTATTGTTTGTTCTAAGTACTTTACAAATATTAATTCGTTTATTCCTCATAATAACCCTGTGAGACAAGTACTATTACTACCTCTACGTGAGGTAGAGGATACTGAGGCACAGAGAGGTTAAGTGACTTGCCCAAGGTTACACATCTAGTAAGTGCCAAAGCCAGGGTGTGAACCCAGGCAGGCTGGCTCCAGAGTCCATGGCCTTAACCTTTTCACACCACACTTTCCCTGTGAAGTCTTACTAGGAAGAAAGACACATCTCAGGCATGTTCATGCCATTCTTCTGCGTCGGGTGTTGGTAAGCTACAATCCTGCAGGCCAAATCCAGTTGTAAATAAAGCTTTAGTGGAACACAGCCACACTTCCCTGCTGGTAAGGTCCATGCAGCAGAATCGAGTAGTTGCAACAGAGACCATAAGCCCTAAAATATTACTATCTGGCCCTTGACAGAAAAGTTTGCTGACCCTTGTTCTATGTGATTGCCCTCTGCCGTCTGGGTGCCTCAGCAAGAGCTTGAATAACTGACCCTGAGAGACTCCCCAAAAGCCCTAAGGTATCACCTAAAAAGAGGTGTAACAAGGGCAATTTTATGAGACCAGAGTTGCCAGGCCTGCATCTGCCATGGCCAGTCTGATGGAAGAACGAATCATCACTCTCCATGAATTAATGACTGTGCTGCTGAAGACCATCCCTGGCTTGTTCCCGCACCTCCATTTTCATACCTGGCTTTTGATCTGCTGCAAGCTGATGCCCTTTCTAACATTATGACTACTTTCTGCCACAAACAAAGCATCAACTGGTAAGAAAAAGTGCAACCATACCCTCTGGTTATTAATGTGATTTTTTTTTTAATCCAAAATATTTAAAACCATAAAACTAAACCAAAAAAATGAGATTCCCTAATATAACACTACAGACCTCCACTGGGGGGACTGGCATGTGGAAGACTATTGGGGTCCACACCGACAGATGACTGATTCAGATGATTCATGAACAATTTGAGTTTTCATGGGTTAATAAAATATTTGAAGTTTGAGTTCAAACTTGAGACTATTTTAGAAAGCAAAACTATGGTATGAGAAGAACCACAATGGTATTTAAAAGATTACAGTCAACCAGCAATTCCACTCCTGGATATATATCCGAAAAAACAAAAACACTACTTCAAAAAGATACATGCACCCCAATATTCAGAGCAGCACTATTTACAATAACCATGACATGGAAACAACCCAAGTGCCCATCAACAGACAACTAGCTTAAGCAGACATGATATATATACAATGCAATACTGCTCAGCCATAAAAAACAATGAAATTTTGCCATTTGCAGCAACATGGATGGACTTGGAGGGCATTATGCTACGTGAAGTCAGACAGAGAAAGACAAATACTGTATTATATCACTTATATGTGGAATCTAAAAAATACAACAAACTGGTAAATAGAACAAAAAAGAAGCAGACTCACAGTAATAGGGAACAAACTAGTGGTTACCATGGGGTGGAGACAGGGAAATACAGGGGTGGGAGAATGGAAGATACAAACTACTGGGTATCAGGTAGGCTCAAGGATGTATTGTACAATACGGGGAATATAGCCAATATTTTGTAGTAACTGTAAATGGAAAGTAACCTTTTAAAATTGTTTAAAAATAATTTTTTTAAATAAAATGATTATGGTCAAAAAAGTAGATAACATATTTATAAAAATTTGTAATGGAATTCTGTGACACAATTGTCCTTTCAGAAAAACAGCCAAGTCATGAAGAAGTGCAGTCCCTAAATCTGCGGGGAACTAAAGAGGAACTACAGCAAATGGAGAGACTGAAGGTAATCAAAACAAAGTAGGTGACAGCACCTGGGGATAATTTTACATATAATACCAGGTATCTCAAGAAAGGGGAAAAAGGCCGGAGGCAAGCTTTCCACCCACCACACTTCTTACTGAAAAACAAAACAACACAAACAAAATCATACGCAACATTCCACTGAGAAACAGCTTCATTTTCTGCTACCTTGGTTGAGGTGGGCTCTACCTCTCTCACACCATTTCCCTAATCACCTGCAGTGTTCTTTCCAAAAGGGAAGCCCCAGTTTTCTGTTCGGGATTCATGTGCCACCAGGCTGTGCCTGACACACAGGGTTCTGGTTCCTCAGGGCCCAGAAGAAGCTGAAGCTGATGGGGTAACAAAAACCACTGATGGAAACACAACCACTCATCAAGAGACAAAAGTCAAGACCCAGAGAGAAATCCAAGTTTTCGATTTAGCTGAAGCTGTGGCTCCATTTGGATCGCAGACTATCCACCTGATGGCCTGGAGCACGGCTTAGGAGCATGGCTAGATGCAACTTGCTCTTTACAGCCTGCGGACAGGCCTGCAGCAAAAGTGGCCCACATCCCACATCATCCTACTATGGAAGAATACTACCTGGAATAAGTCAGGTTCTGAGAAAAGTCACCCCCCCCCCCACCTTTACCAAGCTATCCATACTCTACCTTGCAAGCAACAGGATGCTTTCCCAGCGTTTTGCTGAAGTCTACCAGAGATTCAAAGGTCTTCTGGCTGGTCATTGGTGTTTTAATGACCTGGAAACGTAAAGCAGAGAAGAGTTATAATCAGAACGTCAGCAAACAATCTCAACAGAACAGTTCAAGGAAGCACTGATCAAATATTGCCACACAGGTGACAAAAATAATTTCAGTTTCAGATTAGGATTTCAAGCCAGAAACAAAACGTCCACTTTGAGATAGTGGACTACAGCAGAACACACAAAATCAAGGCTTAAAATATAAATGTGGGGACTTCCCTGGTGGTGCAGTGGTTAAGAATCGCCTGCCAATGTAGGGGACATGGGTTAGAGCCCTGGTCTGGGAAGATCCCACATGCCACAGAGCAATTAAGACCGTGCGCCACAACTACTGAGCCTGCACTCTAGAGCCCGTAAGCCACAACGACTGAGCCCGCGTGCTGCAACTGCTGAAGCCCACGGGCCTAGAGCCCGTGCTCCGCAACAAGAGAAGCCACCGCAATGAGAAGCCCGCACACCGCAACGAAGAGTAGCCCCTGCTCGCCACAACTAGAGAAAGCCCGCGCACAGCAATGAAGACCCAACGCAGCCAAAAATAATAAATAAATATATTTTTAAAAAAACCATACGTGTGTGTGTGTGTGTGTGTGTGTGTGTGTGTGTGTGCAAGAGAGTTCTACAGGTTTTGTCACTGAGACAGACCTGGGTTCAAATACCAATCATACCACTTACTGGCTCTGTGACCCTGGGAATGTTTCTTGAAATTGAAATGACATTGAAATCACTCTACCTACCTCAAGGAGTTAAGATGAGAATGGAATTAGATTAGGAAGTAAAGCATTAAGGGCAGCTCCTACGAGGGCTGAAGCGCTCAGTAAATGCTGGCTTTTATTAGCGTTTTACTTGCTACTGTTAATTATTTCAGGGAGGTAACTGGAAGTCTACTAGAGTGTAACAACTGCCCTTAAAGTACTCTGCATGAAGTCACACCTTCTCTTAGCATACAGATGAGAAGGAGCCTCAAGAAAACAGAGGTGCACTCAGGTCACCCAGGTCCTGTGGACTCTGAGGTGAGTAATCCCCCATTACTGCGCCCTCTCCCACACAGATGCCCCAAAGCCCAACAGCTCCCTTTGCCTCAGGACAGGCTCATCCCAGAGGAAGGCTTTCATAACCAGCAAACACCAGCCAATGGCTGGGGCCTGCCACCTGCCAGGCGCCTCAGGAAGGCCCCTAGCGGTCCTCCTGACCTTCTCTATGAGGTGCACTGCCAGAGTATGACTGCTACCCTCCTCACAGTGGCTGCTGGGCTCTACCGAAGTCAGCACCAAGGGTTACACCTGGCAGTCAACTCTCAGGCGTTGTCAGCAATTAGATTTCAGCAAACGGAGAGAGACCCAGATGAATTTAAACTTAAAAAAATATATAAATTAAATATACAATTTAAATGCCAGTTAAGGGACTTCAACCAGAGTCAAAGCAAACAGGCTTGGCTTCTACATCAGACCCTTTATATGAGCCTAGGCAAGTCAAATCAACCCTCTGTGCCTCACCTTTCTTATATGAAATTGGGATGATGACATTTGACACATCCTCCCTCTTTTAAGAGGGCTATATGGTGTAATGAGCTAGTGTCTGTGCAGGATGAAAAGCTCTATATAAATGAAGAGAATCATTATCATTCATGTTTTAATGTGATCACAGCTTGGGGTGTGGGACTACGTTATGGCACTAAGGGAAGTAAATGAGTGGAAACAGAAAAAAGCACCATGAAGATGGGGCTGAGGAATGGGATGAAATGGGCCAGAAACTGCTCTGCAGGCATCACAAATCAAACAGCTACAGGAGAATTATTCAAGAGGAGGTATAAAACCACCTCCATCAGAACCGTATAGATTGAGCTAGGACAAGGCCTGCTAATTATGGAGTTTAAAAAAATAATCTGTTGGCTTAAAGGAGTCAATAATATAGTTTTGTTTTGTTTTTTTAATAGGAAGGATGCATATTTACTCATTCGTTCAACAAATAGCAATGTGCTACATATATTCTGTTCCAACACAGGGTCTGAAAAAATATACATATACACACATAAATTGAGCCCAGCCCCAAGGAAAGAAGAGCCACTCAACTTATGGTTCATTGTGGTGCTTACCACCAGCAACACATACATGAATGCTCAAGTTAAAGAATAAAAGTTGCATAAAGAAGAGCATTTTTGGAAAACACTTTCTAGAAAATGTTAACACTTGCCAAGCATTAACTGTTAACAATCAAGGTGCCATATTTCCAAAGACACAGATGGACATTATCAGATAAATGCAGTTGAAGACAGTATTAGAGTTTGAAATAAATCTACAAAATTTGTCTGTATCTTCGAAACACATTATGTGCATGATATGGTAACCAAAAAAGTAATTAGTCCCTAAGTACTGAAATGCTGAAAATTCCATTCCACTTCCTTGCTCTTTTTTGTATAAGGAGAAATGCTGTTTCTTCTAATTCCCTGTGCCCCTCCCTTTCATTCCTTAACTTCTTCAAAAACAGCCTTAGGGGTTGGCAGTAAATTGGAAGAAAATAAGAAGCAATGTTAGTGGAACAGATAATTCCTATTGCAAAATGGGTCAGAGTCGTCCTTGAAAGAGAACTGTAAGAAAACGTAGTCACCCTTAAACTAGATGCTAATGCTTATGTTGTGGGGGGAGGGGACGCGGGAGGGGAAGGGGCCTGGACGAGAAGGCAGCAGTGGAGAAAAAGACCCCGCCGCGTGCCCAGGGAGCCCGGGCCAGTCTCCGGAGGCCTGCCTGGATCCACAGCCCCACGCTTCGCGCATGGCAGTAACTCCGCAGCCTCAGCACAAATGCTACTTTAATAGCAGCTGCTCCTCAGATCCTGTAATGAGCCCCCCTATTAACGGCAAGTTGCCACATTTCAGGTGCAAATTATCTACAGTGACTCCACCTCCCTGGTACCTAAGACTCCAAGCAAGCAAGCAGGAGCAGCCCAAACAGGATCGCTGGCAGCCCTCCCTGGCCACTTTCCTCCACCTCCCAGGTTTGAGGTCGGGAGGTTCAAGGCTACTGGAAGCTGCTTTTTAATTTTTTTTCAACACCTTTATTGGAGTATAATTGCTTTACAATGGTGTGCTAGTTTCTGCTGTATAACAAAGTGAATCAGCTTTACATATACATATATCCCCATATCCCCTCCCTCTTGCGTCTCCCTCCCCGCCACCCTCCCTATCCCACGCCTCTAGGTGGTCACAAAGCACCAAGCTGATCTCCCTGTGCTACGCGGCTGCCTCCCACTAGCTGCTTTAATAGGTCTGATTATAACACATGGGAGCTGTGCCTCCCCTGGTGACAATATCAAGGCCCCGTTATCTGGAGCTGAATTCACCCCGGGAACAGCGGTCAGGGCATATTACAGCGGCTCCTGTGGGAAACCAAGCTTCTAATAGAATTCCACATCCAGCCTAGACACACTGACCTGGACAAGACAATATGAACATGGGTGGCTCTCCCCTCCGTGGTCTCATCAAGCTAGTGGTCTTCAGTGCTGCCTTCCCGGTCTGATGCCTCTCTCTACACTACCTATCAGCTACGGCACAGACAAGTAAGTGACATTCCACAAACTTAACAGCCCTCCTGGACATCACTGGTCAGAACACAGGGCTGCAAAGAAACAAAGCACAGGGGCCTTCCTAGATATTAGGTGCTGTTTCTTCCTTTGGCTCTGAAAGGAGAGTCTGGCCAGAGAAACCCAAGCACAAGGACAACCCTCCACCCTGCCACTAAAATCTATCCAGTGCAATCCCCAGTGGCAGGGAGGGTGCGACTCACAGAAGCAGGGCTGAGGGCTGGCAGAGCAAAAGCACGCACGCACAAGTAGACACCCACTGACCTCCACAAGTTTCATCAGGGGCACTGGGTTGAAGAAATGGAGCCCGGCAAATCGGTCCTGTCTGGTGGTGGCATTGGCTATGCTTGTGATCTGCAAAGAGGAAGTGTTGCTGGCAAAGATTGTGTGTCTGTGGAGAGAAAGACAGTAGAGTATTGAAATGAGTCCCATCTTTGGAAACAGTCAGGACTCCTCTCAGGTGCAACACACAAGGTGACTGCTTACTGCCCAGGTCCTGTCCTTTCCTGACCCTAGAGGAAATCAGGGAAAAGACACAGCTTCACACAAGAGGCTGAAATCAAGTGACCTGTTTCATTTAAATTTTGAAATTTTAAATTCAAAAGTTACCTGTTCCAAAAGCTGACGTATTCTTTACCAAACCTTCCTTAATTTTAGGGAGCAAAAATTCTCCTGGCTACTTGCATTATTTAATTCACACAGTATGTGAGAAACAAAAGGAGGCAACAACGTCAGTCACAAGATGAAACTCCAAGTGAACAAAGACTAAGGAAAAACAGGATGCATCACAGACACTCAAAAGAAGCAAAAAACTGTGAAGAAACACCTGAATCCTTAACAAGAAACATCTGACATAAACATGAACTACAATCTTTTCCCCTCAAGTGAAAAGCTTTACTTTTCCATTGACTGGGAATTCAAATGAAAACAGAAAAAAACCAACATGGTCCAAAAGAAGTTTTATGGTTATACTAATAGACTTGGGGAAGGAAGGATACACGTATACACATCATAAATGTAGTTCAAGGCATTCTTATTATTATAAAATCTCCTTAAAAAAGCAGTACCATATTCTTTTGAGTATATAAAATATTAAATTATTAATTTTAAAAATCCATACTGACTTAAACCCAATTTAATTTTTTAAGACCTCAGTAAAGTGGGGTGCCAAAGGCAGGACAGGCAAATATTTAAAGAGACAGGCAAGACTTACGAGCTTTCCTACAGCACCACCTCGTGGATAAACGTACACTAAATGGCCTAATGCTAACTACAACCACAAGGGCCTAGTCACAGCACAGGAAGGGGAGTGGTTCCTTACGACCAGATTGGGGGTTCCTGCTTGCTCAAAAGGCAATACTACAATCTGCCTGAAATCAGGGGCAAGTGGGAAGGAGAAGGGAAGGGAGAAGAAACTAGTGATTTGGGAAGAGGAGAGAAGAGTGAGGTGAAAGCAGCTGGTGTGCTAGGTGGTGGCTACCAGAGGCTGAAAGAGGACCCTTCGTGTGCTCAGCCCAGGAAAGCACTTCACTTTTTTTTTTTTAATTTTTGTTGCGGTATAGTTGATTTACAATGTTGTGTTAGTTTCAGGTGCACAGCAAAGTAAATCAGTCATACATATATGTATACCCACTCTTTTTTAGATTCTTTTCCCATATAGGCCATTACAGAGTATTGAGTAGAGTTCCCAGTGCTACACAGTAGGTCCTTATTAGTTTTCTATTTTATATATAGCAGTGTGTATGTGTCAGTCCCAATCTTCCAATTTATCCCTCCCTGCCCCTTACTCCCCCACCCCATAACCATAAGTGTATTTTCGACATCTGTAACTCTATTTCTGTTTTGTAGATAAGTTCATTTGTAGCCTTTTTTTAGATTCTACATATAAGTGATATCATATTTGTCTTTCTCTGTCTGACTTCACTCAGTATGACAATCTCTAGGTCCATCCATGTTGTTGCAAATGGCATTATTTCATCCTTTTTTATGGCTGACTAATATTCCATTGTATATATGAACCACATCTTCTTTATCCATTCCCTCTGTTGATGGGCATTCAGGTTGCTTCCATGTGTTGGCTATTGTGAATAGTGCTGCAATGAACATTGGGGTGCATATATCTTTTTGAATTAAGGTTTTCTCTGGATATATGGCCAGGAGTGGGATTGCTGGATCATATGGTAGCTCTATTTTTAGTTTTTTAAGGAACCTCCATACTGTTCTCCATAGTGGCTGTACCAGTGTACATTCCCACCAGCAATGTAGGAGGGTTCCCTTTTCCCCACACCCTCTTGAGCATTTATTGTTTGTGGATTTTTTTGACGATGGTCATTCTGACCCGTGTGTGGTGATACCTCATTGTAGTTTTGATGTGCAATTCTCCAATAATTAGTGATGCTGAGCATCTTTTCATGCGCTTTTTAACCATCTGTATGTCTTCTCTGGAGAAATGTCTACTTAGATCTTCCACCCATTTTTTGACTGGGTTGGTATTTTTTTGATATTGAGCTGAATGAGCTGCTTGTATATTTTGGAGATTAATCCCTTGTCAGTTGCTTCATTTGCAAATATTTTTTCCCATTCTGAGGGTTGTCTTTTCATTTTGTTTACAGTTTCCTTTGCTGTGTAAAAGCTTTTAAGTTTCATCAGGTCCCATTTATTTTCGTTTTAATTTTCATTACTCTAGTAGGTGGACTGAAAAAGATCTTGCTGTGATTTATAGATCAATGGAACAGGATAGAAAGTCCAGAGATAAACTCATGTATCTGTGGTCACGTAATCTATGACAAAGGATGCAAGAATATACAGCGGAGAAAAGACAGTCTCTTTAATAAGTGGTGCTGGGAAAACCGGACAGCTACATGTAAAAGAATGAAATTAGACCACACCCCAGCAATCCCACTACTGGGCATATATATACCCAGAGAAAACCATAATTCAAAAAGACACATGCACCCCAATGTTCACTGCAGCACTATTTACAATAGCCAAGTCATGGAAGCAACCTAAATGCCCATCGACAGACAAATGGATAAAGAAGATGTGGTACATACAATGGAATATTACTCAGCCGTAAAAAGGAATGAAACTGGGTCATCTGTAGAGACGCGGACGGACCTAGAGACTGTCACACAGAGTGAAGTAAGTCAGAAAGAGAAAAACAAATATCGTGTATTAACACATATATGTGGAATCTAGAAAAATGGTACAGATGAACCGGTTTGCAAGACAGAAATAGAGACACAGATGTACAGAACAAATGTATGGACACCAAGGGGGGAAAGTGGTGGGGGTGGTGGGGTGGGGGTGGTGGTGTGATGAATTGGGAGATTGGGATTGACATGTATACACTGATGTGTATAAAATGGATGACTAATAAGAACCTGCTGTATAAAAATAAATAAAATTAAATAAAAGAAAATTATAAAGAAAATCAATATAAAGCAAGATGCTATTAAAAAAATAGATAAGAAGCTGCTGTATAAAAAAAAACCACAAAAAAAATAAAGCAGATTCTCAATCTAGTCCATTAAAAAAAAAATAAAAGCACACAAAAATGACTGCAAATAAAAACCAAAACAATGAAATTAGAATACACCCTAACACCATACACAAAAATAAACTCAAAATGGATTAAAGACCTAAATGTAAGACTGGACACTATAAAACTCTTAGAGGAAAGCAAAGGCAGAACACTCTCTGACATAAACAGCATTTCACTTTTACAGCACAAGAACACTGACCTTTCTCAAACAACTTCTAAGTTGGCCAACTTAAAGGCCAGCTGGAGGGGCTTGTCGTTTTAAAAAAAAAAAAAGACTTTTTTTAAGGTTTAACATTCTAGTTTTCAAAGTTTCTTGCTTTTTGGTCTGGGGAAAATAATATAAATTATCCTGTCACATAATATAAACCATCCCCCATCACAGAAGGCAAGGAGACCCTCTGCAGTAACAAGGAGTGGCTGACATGCCCTGAAGCACACCAGCAGGGTCTCCACAACCCAAGGCTGTGCTAGCAGGGGTTCCACACCACCCTTAAGAAAAGAAAGGGCTATCTCAAAGGTGAGGGTTACACACTCATCTTTGATGAGTGTGGTATCTTTTTATAGGACATTTGAAGGGCAACTCATCTGCAAAAAGGGGAAACAAAGGCACACTGACTGGAGAGCACGTTTCGTCAAACAATGAAGTTACAGTCGGCCCTCAGGATCCACAGGTTCCGCCAACCCGGATCAAAAATATTCCAAAAAAAAAATTCCAAAAAGCAAAACTTGGACTTGCTTGTGATTTACATAGCATTTACATTGATGTGGACCATTTTTTAAAAAGTCTTTACTGAATTTATTATAATACTGCTTCTGCTGTTCATGTGTTTTGGTTTTTTTTGGTCCGCGAGGCATGTGGGATCTTAGCTCCCTGACCAGGGATCGAACCTGCACCCCCTGCACTGGAAGGCAAAGTCTTAACCACTGGACTGCCAGGGAAGTCTACATAGCATTTACATTGTATCAGATATTATAAGTAATCTAGAGATGATTTAAAGTATTTGGGGGATTGTGTAGATTACACGCAAATACTATACCACTTTATGTAAGGGACTCAAGCATCCTCAGATTTTCGTATTCCCAGGGGGTCCTGGAACCAACCCCGACAGATACAGAAGGAAGACTACATCAGGGCCCAGTGCCGAGTGTCTCCAACCCAGGACATTCCCAGCACACATATTACCAGAAGGAGAAAGATGTCTCCTGCCGACAGACCTCCACCGCCACCTCTCCCAATCGGCCAGGCTGGCTCTGCTACTAACAGTGTCTCACACTGCCTTCCTTCAACACAAACACGATGTATGTACATATTATCTTCCACAAAAAAGCACACTCTCACATTTTCCTTGAAACACTTGACTCTCTAGGACCATCTTTTGTTTTTCCCTTTCTGATATTCACGTACCAAAAAACTTTCCTCTTAAATGCACTAACAGAAAGTCAAAAGCACAAGCATGATGGTCACTGGCAACACCCCCAGGTGTGAAGAAGACTAGAGGGGGTGGTGGACTGTGGTGGAGGAGAGCCCATGCTTTGTCAAAAGGGGGGAGCCAGGACTCAGCTGGGGTGGGCCATGGGCCCTAAGGAAGCTTTTCATCTGCATGTCTTATACTGCAGCTAGGGAATTTGTGCTCTCTTCCAGGATGCAACTGTTTTATCAGGGCTTCCAAGTGGATCTTTATCACTAGAATATATTTTCGTCTCCCATTATAAGGATCTAACTGCAAAACTAAGCAGTTAAGTATCTCAATCAAGCTGTTTTATCAATTAAAAAAAACACAGCAACAACAATTCAGCAAACATTCAATAAAGGCGGTGATCTAAAATGAAGACGAGAGTGTGGAGAAGGATGGCTGGGGCCAGAAGCAAAGTCACATCTACGGCGTGCTTACTACGGGTCCTGTCACGTGTCACATCTGTTTTATGACATAAACTTAGGTGAAAGAGGCTAGTATAGTGCCTGACATACAGTAGCCCTCCGGAAATGTGAGCTGAGTTACACGAGTTTCCCAAACAACCCTGTGCAATAGGTACCACTACCCCTATTTCACGGACAGGGCAACTAGTCTTAGAGTTAGAACTGGGAAGGTCTTGGAAATTATTTACCCCTAACTCCTGAACTCAAATTACAGATGATAAAACTGAGGGCCAGAAGGCGTTCATGACTGTCCAAGGTCAGAGAGAGAAGTGGGGGGGGCCTGGCACCAGGCCCCAGGCCACCTGACTTTCCCCTAACAGTCCTTCCCTTACTCGACGCTGACAAAAGAGGGCAGTCAGACCTGTCACTGTCACGAGGGAATGACCAACGTTCCAATAAAGACCAAACTGCTTGACAATACTCCCTTTTCTGGGGGTGTGTGTTTTACTGACTCAGAGGGCTCCCCGCTGACTTGGGAGTCAACGCCCCTACCAAGACAGCCTTCTGTTTCTGTAGATGGTGCTGCAGCCCCTAAATGCCCGTGTAAAGCACATGAGCATGCTGGTCAGCAGAGTGACACACAGGTGACAGAAACACAGGCCTCTTCTCTTTGTCAGGACAGGGCCTCTCCGGCCACCAGACCATAGAGCTCTAAGGGCTGACAACCCAGCAGCCTGGTATGCAAGTGTTTCTCTTTAGCCGGTGCTCACTGGTGGCTGCCTAAGAATTACTGTTGTCATATAATCTTATTTGACTTTGAGTCCCAACCAAGAAGGGTGAAGCGTGGCCAGGCAAACCACAAGAAGAGCATGAATGAATACATCAGGTGTCAGTATCACCAAGAGCCACACGCAGAACTAGAGCTGCACATGTGCACAGCTTGCTGACACTGCACAGACAGTCCTGAGCCCGGCGGCCCTGTGCCTGACCTGCATGAGGCTGGCTCTCCTCTCCCACCCTTTGCCAGGAAGCTGGGTAAGAACTCAGTGCTCCTTAAAGGCTCCCAAGAGTGTTGTGATTTAACCCACAGAAAGCTCAAAGCAGGAGGGTCCTAGAAAACTGTGTAGACAGAGAAGCATTCCCTTCAATTACATCATTCTGTTGGTTCCACCCAAAAGAGGGGACACACCAAACTGCTCTGAGGTTGCTCAGCAGACATTTAAGGACATGTCCGAGTGCCTCCATCCTCTGGCCTGGGAGGGTCCAAGACAAAGACGCTGCAAGAGATGAAGGCCTGTCCCTGGATGGGCCCTCCATTTCACATGGGAAATTCCACCCTAATTTGGGGACAGGGATCAGATCAGGGCAGCCCAAGCCTCGGGAAGCAAACTGGGGGTGGAGGATGGAGAACAAAGGAAACAGTGTCAGCTCTTCTGGAAACAGCTGTAGGGTAATAAAAAGCCTTAGTGTCAGAAGACTCCTTCCCAGGAGAAAAGCCCAAGCGCCCAGGAGGAAGCCCCCAGACCCTACAAGATCTCCCACAGATCACGTACTCGGCAGCAAACTTGTCCAGCCTCTTGAAGAGCTCGCTCTTCACCCTCAGATTCTCTACGATGGCCTCCACCACCAGGTCTGTGCTGTGGACCACGGATGCTGCGTCCATGCTGGTCAATATGCTGCTCAGGGTCTTCTCCATGAACTCATCGCCAGCCTAATGCAGTGGAGTAAGAAGAGAACAGTCACTGGGCTCACTAGAAAATGGTGTGTGACTTGCTGCTAAGGCGAGAGGAGAGAGGAGGGCGAGGATACCCCAGACACAACCTGAATGTGTCCTGAAATTCTGAGAAATAAAACTCCCTGCGTTTCTTCTTAGGGCAGACAGCATCTCAATATACTTCTGGACACCAGGGCAAGAATCAGCCTGTGCACAATCCCAACTGCTGGTCAGCACACTGTCGTGTGTCAGTCATAATCTTTCAAGCTCTTAGTCAGCTCTGCTCCAGTCACTAAACTGTTTGTTCACAGCACCTGTGTTGGCCTGTTCTATCTGTTCCGAGTGAACAGCCAGCCAGCCATGTACTGTTCCATGACGGGCTTCTTGGAAGCCTGTAATTTGTCTTCCAGAAAAGGGTAAAGGCTGAGCTCAGCCCCATCCATGAGTCTGAGAGGCGGTGCTGACTATATCCCTCTAGTAGGAGGCAGGGAAGAGCCCAGTAAGGGCAGGAGCGAGGAGTAAGAAAGCTGAACTCAGCAGTCGCTCATCAAATAATGATCGCCCATCACGTGCCGGCAACAGGTGGTCCAAAAGCACGCCAGACACAGTCTCTGCTCTAAAAGAGCTCACAGTCCTGTCTTTTCCTCATCTGTGCCTCCAGGTTTCCACAAAGAGACCTCGGTTAGGGCAGAAGCAGACAGTGCCCCTATCAGCTGCCATTTTACTTCAAAATGTAATTTGCCCACGAGGATTCAAAATGGTCACAATCAGCTAAAGGCATCCAAAGTCATCAGGAAATAAACAACTCTCAGAGCCGTTCAACAGAAATATAACGCAAGACGATAGGTGATTTAAAATGTCTACTGGTTGCATTTTAACAAGCGAAAAGAAACAGGTAAAATTAATTTTATTTAACCCCAATATTTCTCATGGACTATTTAGTGATTATGTTATTATACTGGCCTAAAGTTAGGCCTATTATACTGGCCTAAGGTTTCAATTCAAACAAATTGAAAAAGCAAGCAAAGGCGAGAACACCCTTACAAATGTGAAGTGGTCAGAGGACTGGTCTTGAGGACATGGACGATAAGAAATTACCTTGGGGTTTTCTGCAAACTTCTTCTTGGCCACTTTCCGAAGGCTTTCCTCAATTCCCTTTCTAGATTTTGCCAGGATGTCCTCTGTTTGGTCCACCAACACTACTGTGTGGCCAGTTGCTGCAGCAACCTGGAGCAAAAAAAAAAAGCAAGAAAACATAAAAGTTAAAAAAAAAAACAAAAACAGTAGATGGGAATTCCCTGGTGGTCCAGTGGTTAGCACTCGGCGCTTTCACCACTGGGGTGCAGGTTCAATCCCTGGTTGGGGAACTAAGATCCTGCAAGCCGTGTGGCGTGGCTCAAAACAAAAACAAAGGAACAGTAAAGTTTCAAATTCTACATGAACTCTAACACCATTCTACTCAAAATACCGAATAAACATAATAAGCCAACAGTAATTAAACACACACTTCTTACTTCTTCCCAGGCACTGCTCTAAACCCTTAACACGATGACAATTCTCCAAACAACCTTACAAGGTTAAGAAATGTGGCCACGGTCACACAATAGGTAGGCCGCAGAGCTGGGATCTGAATCAAGATTCTGAAGGCCACACTGTAACCACTACCCCGGGCTGCGCTGTCCAACACAGAAGCCACTAGCCACACAGGACTATTTAAATTAACTGAAATTAAGTAAAATTAAAAACTCAGCTCCTCAGTTGCACCAGTCCTATCCCAAGTGTTCAACAGCCCATTCACAGAGCACCTACTCCCTCCCCAACCACCTTGCTTCCTTAGAGCTGGCCCAGCTTGTGCAGATTGACCCGTGGCTCATCTCCGCTGCAGTCCTTAAGTCAGCAATGGGTAAGACTTTAACAATGGTGGCAAAAAGACTCATGTCCCCAAGGGCTAATTAGTGGCAAGACTCCCAGGAAACTAGGTCTTGTCATCAACCAATTTAAAAGGAAAATTCCCCTCCCGTCCCCTTGCCCATCTTGGTTAAATCCTGAGGATACGTTTAGTGAAGCTGCCCCAAGTTCACATGGAGCCAGCCTAGTTGAGCCACAATCAATGACAAGTCAAGCCCTACCTACTTCATCACAGTTTGCCAACAGCTTTGGCAAAGACTGGAAAAGGTAGATACATTTTTTATTTCATATTACAGGTAGGTGTTATACTCAGTTCAAGCCATAAGTAATAGGACACATATGGCCTAAAACAAACATCAATGATGCAAGATAACAGCACAACTGAGATGCCTCTCAGGGTCCGGAGAGACCCCACAGAACCACTGGCTTTGGAACGTCTGTGGACCAGTGGTACGTAAAAGAGGGGCAGGTTAGCAGATACAAACCTGCCCAGAGATGACAGTAAAGAGTAGTTCTAAACCACCATCATGATGTGATTCTGGAAACCAGGCAACTAAAAACTCAAAGTTGAAAACCAAAGAGGAAAAGAAAGAAACAGAAGAGAAAAACGCAAAGGAAAAAAGGTTCATATCCCAAAGAAAGATTTCCAAGGAACACTTCTAAAAACGATAAGACAGGTTTTAGATGGAAGTTAATTAACAACAGCGTCTCCCTGAGAACGCTGCACTTAGGACTGCGAGTCTGAGCCTGTGGGGCCTGTAGGCCGCATAAGCACCGCCAGCACCCCAGAGACTGGAACTGAGAAAAGGAAACACTGCCAGGACCGGAAGGTCTGACAACCACAGCAGGGCAATGGGGGTAACGGAATGAGTTATCTTGACAAAAAAAGAGGAAAGAAGCAAACTTGCCCTGTCGGCACAAACACAGGCTGCAGGCAGCAGCAGGTCAAAGTAAAATAACACCCCGAAAGCTAAACACACATCAGTCCAGATCAGGTTTCTCCCTAAGTAACAACAGACCAAGGCCCATCTTGCCAACACCTCAAATCACTGGACACAAGTCTGAACCTCCAATTCAATAAATTCAAACTAAAAAAGCAAGAGCAAGTTTAGGAACTGTGCAGGAAAGACCACACTGTGAGACTGTTATCTTTAGAAAGGCTCTTGGCTGGTGTCTGGAAACATACATTTGGAGAGAGTTCCTGCTCGCAGTATCTAAACTGTGCAATATGGTTTACACTCACAACTGCTTTCCTTCTGAGAGTCTGAAATTCTGGTGCTTGCCAGGAAGAGGGTGCCTATGTGACCAGCCCCAATAAAAATCCTGGGCTCTGGGTCTCTAGTGAGCATCCCTAGTAGACAACATTTCACATGTGCTGTCACAGCTTGCTGCTAGAGGAATTAAGTGTGTCCTGTTTGAGTTCACTGGGAGAGGACTTGAGAAGCTGGCACCTGATTTCCTCTAGACCTTGTCCCACACGCCTTTTCCCTTTGCTGGTTCTGTTCTATATCCTTTTCCTGTAATAAGTTATAGCCACCATGGTGATGACTCTATGCTGGTCCTGTAAGTAAATCACCAAACCTGGAGAAGCGGGGGGAATTTGGTGAGGAACCCTGACACAGAAAACTAAGAAAATAAATCTCAAATTCCAGATGCAGTTGGTGATGAAACTGAACTGCTATGAGGCAGGCAGCACTGGGGGGCAACAGCTGAAGGGAGGTGTGATGACCACTGGTCGGGCACCTCGTCTGCAAGGTGGGGCAAGCAGAGGTGCTGGCTTGGGGACCTTCCCTTTTTGTCTTGGTTCCTCTGTCTGACAGTCCGTCTGGAATAACACAAGTGGTTTTCACCTTGCTCCTCTTAACCTCTGACCTAGGTCATCCTTTCAATAGGCCAGACAGGATTCCTCAGGTTCCCCCTTTTGCCCAGGTCCCAATCCACTCTCCCGCACTTCACCTCCAGCATCACTCGGGCTTTTCTGCTCCTCAAGGGGTTGGGGAGGAAAATTCAAGTACATTTGGAACAAGACAGTGCCAAAGCTGAAGGGAAGAGAGACTAAGAAAGACAGCAAGGGACTTCCCTAGTGGTTCAGTGGTTAGGACTCCGCGCTTCCACTGCAGGGGACACTGGTTTGATCCCTGGTCGGGGAACTAACATCCCAGAAGCTGCAAATGGCGACCAAAAAAAAAAAAAGACAGCAAAGGCAGTGTCTTTCTTTAAAACTTTATAATCCCACTGAGAAAACATGAAGGAAAACACTCAACAATACAAAGCTCCATATGTGGGATGTCAAAGAAAATTAAAACCACATGGTGAAGAATTCTGTCAGGCAACAGATCTCAGAAAGCTGGGTAAGAAGAGTACACCTGGAATGCACCATCTTCCCAAGGAACAAGGTATTAACCTTAAAGAGGTGGAGCAGAATAAGTGAAGGAGGTGGTATCATGCCATCTCTCTAGAAAGCCTCTTTCAGAGTTATTATAATCGTGTTTGTGACAGTCACAGGGCATTTTTGGTTATGTGGCAGATAAGCCATAACGCTATCCTTATGATTACTTTTTTTAAATTGCAAGCAGAAGCAAACCTAGAGAGGAAGCAACCCTCAAAAATTCAAGTGAACCAAGAGAGACTTACAAAAACACTAAAATTCAACTGGGAAAAACCCTGGCCAAAAAGCATTTTCAGCCTAAATGCCGACTTTCCACTCCTATCCAAAGTCCTCTGATAAACACCGCCAGCTGCCCACCCACACTCCCCCACCCCAGCCATAAGGAGACACTGGGCAATTCAGTCACTGCCTTGCTCATCCTGGCGTCTAAATGAGCACACTAGAGATGATACAGTATGTAGACAGCAGCCAAAACCAGCTATTAAATCAAGGCTCTCTAGGCAATGTTCCAGAAGAGCAAAGTGCACGTGTCAAATGACCCATGTCAAAGTTACTGAGGGTGTAAAATTTCTGTTTACTTTCTCATCTCAACCAGAAGATACAGGATGTGCAAGGAGGGGCCGAACCTCAGAGAGAAAGAAGACAGATCTTCCCAGTGTCACTGATCACATCCTCACTCTGCAAAACTTCCCTCAGCCCCACAGTGCCTCAGTGGTCTGAAAGAGGCTGCTCTTGGAGAAACTTTGCTCAATTTTTTTCCCTACCTCAACTGACTGCAGAATTTTCTACAATTTTGGGCTCTCCAAAATGCCTAAACTGGTATTTCTGGTGTAGTAAGAAAGCAACAATTGTATACTCTAAATGGTTATCCCTTTAACAATTTCTACTTCAGCTTTTCTTACCTTGGTTAACTCATAAAGCTTCAAGAAAATACGAAGGAAATCTTATGGTAGGGTCATTCCACAAATATAGTTAGAGAAGGACATTCTGGTTTAAACCCAAAGTGGATATGGTTAGTGGGGAGTTCCCTGGCGGTCCAGTGGTTAGGACTTGACACTTTCACTGCCATAGCCTGGGTTCAATCCCTGGTCAGGAAACTAAGATCCCGCAAGCTGTGCGGCACAGCCAAAAAAAAAAAACCCCAAAATGGATTTGGTTCGGACTGAGAAAATACGAGTGAAAAAGAGAAATTTACATTCTTGAAATATTTTCCATCTCATGGTGAAGCTCTTGGCTGCATAGCAGTAAACTACCGTTACAGCACAGCTTCAAATGATTTCAAAGAAAGCAGTTATTTTCATCCTACCCACTTGCAGAGAGTAACCCAACCTAATGCTAAAGTTCCTTGCAATCATTTCTTGCAGACATACCCAAGAGACACAAGGTTGGCAGTATCTTGAGGGCAACTTCCTGTCCTATTCATCTTTGCAAACCCCAGTGCCTGGTCCATGGTGGGCACTCAATGTATATTTGTTGAATAAGTAAATGATCAAACTACATCTAGCCCACTGCCTGGTATGTATTAGATGCCTGATAACATTTCCACAGGATGAGTCTAATGTTCTTTGATTCTATTCATCTACTCCAAGTGGGGCTGATATTCCTCTCCTACTCTGTGTGTCTAAACGGGCTACCACTGGGATAGAGTCAGGATGCAGGCAGCCTGTCCCTTGCCCCCCTGCAATCCATGTCCAACCTGAAAGCTGCGTGACTCTCATCCCAGACTGGCTCAGTAAGCTGATGCAACCTTAAGCATGGCCAGCAGTCAGATCTTCATTCATGGCTTCAGCTACACGTGGGTTTGAAGGCAAAAACCAGAAAAAACAGAACAGGAAGTGCTGTGTTTTTCTTGGAAGCCAAGTAACTGTACTGGGGTATACAAACAATCTGGACAGCGGGGAAGCTGTCAAATAGCTTGGATGAAAAAAATGCAGATTCTTAGGAAACGCTTTCCACCAAATGACCAGGGGTCACAGACGAGAACTTTGGCCTCTCAGAGGTGAGCACTTTTGCTCCCCCACGCCAACACCCGCACTCCCCTGGGGTGGAGGGCAAGCACCATTTAGAGTCCCGTGCTGAGCACGGCTCTACGTGCGTTCCCTTTACTACTACTGCCTCCTCGTGGCTCAACACCGTGTCGCGGCTGCTCCAGGCCCTGGGACAAGGTGAGGAACAAAACAAATCCCCTGCTCTCAGAGAGCTTTCACTGCTCATAAATTACCCTGTTCGGTCTGCACAACAGCCTTTGGGGGAGGCACTGTAACAGTAAGCAAAGTCTGGATGCGATGGGGCTTTGATGCTAGGGCCGCCTGTATCCAAGCTCACGTGCTGGCTGTTCCTGACCCCGAAAGGCATGGCTGGGTCTGAGGGGAACAGTCTGAGACAGCTCTGAGCTGGGCAAGGGCCAGACTCTGGAGCCCGTCTGCCAACTGTGAGACAGAAAAATTCCTTAACCCCCAGAGGCTGTCTCCTCACCCATAAAAATGGGCAGCAGAGCTGTTGAGAGGATTAAAAGAGTTAATATACACTAGGGACTGTGCCTAGCATATCACAACAGCTTAATGATTTTACTCTAGGCAGGCCCCTTCCTCCTTCTGCAAGGGTCCAAGGCCTAATGCTGGATCCAGGTACAGACTCCAAAGGTAAATTACTTTATTTTGCTTTTAAAATTACATCTTCTGATCTCACGACTTGTTCCCTTTTTGGTTTTCATTTTCAGGTTTCCTCTTCTGTGTCCTTCCATTTTTACAAACAGGCTAGGATCTCTCTTCATTTAAAAAGAATGTTTAGGGACTTCCCTGGTGGCGCAGTGGTTAGGAATCCTCCTGCCCAATGCAGGGGACACGGGTTCGATCCCTGGTCCGGGAAGATCCCACATGCCACGGAGCAACTAAGCCCATGTACCACAACTACAGAGCCTGCGCTCTAGAGCCCGCGAGCCACAACTACTGAAGCCCGCGTGCCTAAAGCGTGAGCTCCACAAGAGAAACCACTGCAATGAGAAACCTGAGCACCACAACAAAGAGCATCCCCCGCTCAATGCAACTAGAGAAAGCCCGCGTGCAGCAATGAAGACCCAACACAACCAAATTAATTAATTAAAAACATAAGAATGCTTAAAAAGCAGGGGGGACACCCACAAGCTTCCTTAGCCACCTGAAGCTGGCCTTCGCTTCACCACAGAAGTCTTTCAATTACTGGGGGGGCACAGTGGTATGTGGAGCGCGAGTTCTAGAACTGGACTTCCTAGATTGAAACCCTGGCTTAGCCACTTACTGCATAACTTTGGACAAGTTATACAGCCTCTTTATCTATGATTTCCTGATCTGTGATAAGGAAAACAACAGTGCCCATTTCATAAGATTGTTGTGAAAATTAAAGAAGTTAAAGCGTTTAAAGTGTATAGACCAATGCCAAGCACAAAGAAGGTGCACAATGCTTGTTAGATGTCACTCTCGTCACTACACTTTGCACTCTCACTTTCCCCCTGAGCCATGCAATTCCTAAACGCTAGTGATGAGGCTTCCTCCATCACTACTGTGGTCTGAATGTACAGATAACTTATCGATGGTCTTCTAAGTGCTAAAGCCAATGCCTGTTCTTTGGCTCCATATTCTACTTTTCCACAGCCCTACACACTGCCAGCTAAACCATCCTTTTAGAAACTCTCCAATTTCTTACCTCTATTTTTTATCTGTTCCTTTTAGCCGTATTAATTCTCTCCATCTTCTCAGCTTTTGAACAGAGGTATCCTTCAAGGTTCTGCTGTCAGTATTCTTCTTCTCTGTCTTTACAGCCTTTCTTTCTGGAATCTTAATCATTCGCATAATTCCAGCTATGTATGAAACCAGCATATTCTGTCCTAAGCTACAGTCAACACCTTGACCCTAAAAACCAATTCTCCTTGACCTTCATTAATACTACCACTATCCTGAGGGTCACAATTTGCCGGACAACACTTTTTTCTTAACCTCAACCCTTACTTACGGCCAAAGAAATTATATCCACTATTCAAGGCCCATTTCAAAAGCTACCCTCTCCATGAAGCCCTTTTCCAAATGAATGTCTTCTTTCCTCTGTTTTGAAACCTTAGACCTAGACTTTTACTGCTGTTATTATGCTGCTTCACACCAAAGTCAGCTGTGTCATGTGGATCTTTGTCTAACGATCTCTGCTCTTGGATCTGAATCCCTTGATAGCAGACACTGATCTGGTCCCTGTGTGCCCCAGCACTCATCACTTGCACACGGTGGTTGTCCAATAAATAACTGCTCAATACCAGGTGCCCAGAGCACAGTGACCTGAGCCCGTGCTCTCCTCCGGCCACACACTTCTCCCTTACGCTGCTTCATGGCTCCACGACCCTGCCCTTAGGTTCCCTCCACCAGAAAGCACCTCTGCCTCACTGTTGCCTGGGGGACTCCAACTCGTCCTTCATGATCCAAGAGAGGCCCTCTCTCCTTTAATGAAAGCTCTCCCAACCTCTAGCAGAGGTGGTCACTCCTTTGTGCCTCCGATTTACAGATACAGCAGGTCCTTCCTGCAGGACTCCAAATACAGAAAGAAAATAGAGTGCGGAGCTGGTGAGAGCCACCAGCTACCAATGGCCACTCAGTTATGTAACGGTAGCCAGAACCCAGGATGTGAATACAACAGAGAAATCAAAAACAAATGGTCATAAACAATTTCATGTTGTAAAAAATCTCACAAATTTCAGAATAAAGGTCATAAACCAATGAGTATTTAGGAGAAATTCCAGATGTGAAAGATAAATTAGACATGGAAAAGCTGACCAACACCAACTCTTGATGATGACTCAAAACAATACCTAGAGACCTTTTCAAAAGAACTGCTGTATCATCCACTTCTTCAGAGTCTGAAGCAGCTGTTACCACAAATCCCAACATAGGGTAGTTCTGGCACACTCCTAACTGCAATCCAACCAAAATTTCCAGTAAATATAAATTTCATATACATATATGTGGTGCAATGTATACATATGCCTTTTTATAACATGTACTTTTTTAATGTTCCTTTTCCCTCACCCTAAGAAGATATATCTTATATGTAATGTTATATCTTAAGTGTCTAAAAGCCATATCTTAAGGTATTTAAACCACTAAAACTTTCATCTGTATCAGGTGACATCCCAGATATGATAAGCAGGCGATCTGTGCCTTTATGACAATTAACTGTTCATACTTGTGCTCCTTCCTCTGGACAGTGAGCAATTCAAGAGCAGCATCCACATGTTACCTTCAACTGCCCCAATGCCTGGCACAAAGGGACACAATATTCATGAAAAGAAGGCATGAATAATCGCTCTATTTTTTAAAAGCGTCAATTTGTAAATTATCTTAGGAATAAGTTCTCAAGAAATCATGACTGGTTTTGCTACTAGAAACTCTTTATAACAAATTTTACAAACCAAGTTATTTTAGAATTATGAAAAATCACACTCTTAGTTTGAAAAGGATAGGAAGAAAAAAAGAGTTAATAACTGGAGGCTTTAGTCAATTACCAAGTGAAAAAAATGCCACAAAAATGCCTGGTATTTTGTGAGCAGTCCAACCGTTTTCTGGCACTGGTGGAGATGCCAGGCAAAAGGGGAACTGGAGGGCAACCGCCATGTAATATGACCACCTCTATAATTTCAAAACTGGATTTATGCTTAATTTCCTCCAGCATGTCAATGTGTCCTGTACCATTTATCAAAGGATCAAAGGGGCTGTGGGCACACACAGCCCCTTTGACGGACAGGATGTGTCCGTCCATCCTGTGAGGGACACGTGCGTGAGCCAGGTCAAGGATGACCACAGACATGTGACATAGGTTCCTCTTCAGGTTTCTCTTCAACGTATGTTTCTTCTCTATCACAGAAGGGAGAAAGTGAGACACCTTAATTTCTCAACTACTGCAAGGTCAGAGATTGGCAAAAGTATTTACTGTTCAGCTTTATTAGCTACAGATGATCAAGATCCTCTACTTTTAGAGCAGGAAGATCAGTGTGGTGGCTTTCACACTTTTTAGCCATGAAATCCTTCCTCATAAGAATATATACAGAAGAACAATACATAAAGCATGGGTCAGGGAAGAGGGGTTTGGGAACCACCAAGGAGATTCACTGAACTCCTAACCCTAAAGTCTATCAGAGCATAGTGTAAAAACCTCTGATCTATTCACATCTGTTAGGATGGCTATTATTTAAAAAACAAAAACAAAAACAAAACCATAAAATAAGTGTTAGCAAGGATATGGAGAAATTGGAACCCTTGCACACTGCTGACGGGTAAAACAGTACAGCCACTGTAGAATATGGTATGGCAGTTCCTCAAAAAATTAAAAATAATTACCATATTATCCAGCAATTCCACTTCTGGGTGTATACCCAAAAGAAGTGAAGCAAGACTGTAACACAGTTACAACCGTAACACAGTTGTAGACCATGTTCATAGAAGCATTATTCACAATAACCAAAAGGTGGAAGCAGCCCAAGTGTCCATCAATGGATGAATGGAAAAACAAAAGGTAGTGTGGACATGCAATGGAATATGATGCCATTAAAAATATTCCAATGCAATATTATTCCTTAAAAAGGAAAGAAATTCTGACACATGCTACAACACAAATGAACCTTTAAGATTTTTAGGTGAAATAAGGCAGTCACAAAAGGACAAATACTGTAGGATTCCTCCTATAGGTAGTATCTAGAACACAGTCAAATTCAGAGACCGAAAGTAAAGCAATGGCTGCCGGGGGCTGGGGGAAGGGGAGATGGGGAGTTATTACTTAACAGGCATGCACTTAAATGCCACTGAACTGTACATTTTTAAATGGTCAAAATGGTGTCTTACTTTATGTATTTTTTACCACATACACACAAAACCTTTAATCCAACACAACACCTTCATTTTACTGAGAAAGAAACATTAACTAAAGCAAAAAAAGTATTCACCTAAGATCACATACAGGCACTAAAGTGTTCTATCCAAAACATAATTCTGTAAAAGGCACTTCTGTCTACATTACTAACTCCATTAAACTTTTCAGTGGCTCCCAAGACCACAGAATAAAAGTTCTTGCACATGGCATGCAAGGCCCTCCAGGAAAGGGACTCACCTCCTCTCCAGACATGCTGTTCACCGTCGCCTGAGACTCTAAGACCACCACAAGGCTCGTAGTTGCCCACACCTGCTACTACTGCCTCTCACCTCCAGGACTTTGTACTGCCCATGCCTCCTCCCCAACTTCCCCTCATTAACTAAGCCTGAGTATCACTTCCAGATACTAAGCATCCCCACCCCAAGATTCTCTTCGTCCCAGGCATGGCATCTGTGTTCCAGTAATACCCCTGCATACCCTTACCATCCACCCACCATGGTGTGTGATGACCATCCGTTTAGGTGCTGTCTCCCCGACTCCTGGATTCTGACTAAACATCATTCTATCTCTGTCGGCTGAATAGACCCTGCCTGGCTGGGGTGGGCCCTCAGGAAATGTTGACTGAACAAATACATCTGGTGGGAAAAGCCAAGATGAGATTAGGTCTCCTGAAGGTCCAAGGCTCTCTTCATAGGGTTGCTTAGGGCCTCCCCTCATAATGTGAAAATAACTATATTGGAGTTCCAGTTCAAGACAGTACAGTAGGAAGATCCTGAACTCGCGTCCTCCCATAGACACACTGAGTCTACAGCTACATATGGAACAATTTCCTCTTTTAAAAAACCTAAAGAGGGGCTGAGTGATGACTACACATCAGGCAAAAGAGAAGAAAACCACAAGGTGGGTAGGAGAGGCTGGGATACAATCTCATCATAAACCCCATGCAGGGAGGGACCTTGGAACCTGGAGCTTCTCCCTGAAGAGCAAGGGGCTTGCACCCACATCAGGCATCCCAACTTTTGGGTCATACACTTGAGATGACCCTCCAAAACTTCTGGCTTTGAAAACCAACAAGGTTCATGTCCCAAGACCCACAAGGCTCTAGCAATCTGAGAAGCCACTCTTAAAGGGCTCACATGCTCAGGTTCACACACCCCAGGGCCCAGCTGATCACACCAGACTTAAAATAAAGGAAGCTGACCTGCTATATTAAAGCGTCAGCCTGAAGGGCAGGCATCTCATTTCACACACACATCTAGAAGCCGGCTGTAACACTCTCCAGGTATGGAGGCCGGTAGGCACCACCTCTGCGCTCTCCCTGTGCCATTCTCCAGAGCACCAGGGTCTCCTGGTGGGAAGCTTCTGCACGTGTCTGGTGCTCCAATTTTTGCAGCCACTGCTAAGCAGTGCCTCTTGATTGCCTGCCTCTGGAGGCTAGGTGAGTTTGCATTCCTGGCCCCGTAGGACTGTAATAATTGGTGTCACCCAGAAAGGAACTCATACCCATCTGGCACCCCAATTTTTGCTACTGCTGCCAGGGGACACCTCTACATCGCCTGGCTCTGGTGGTCAGTGGGGTTTATCTTCGTGGTTCCCACAGGACTGTAACCAACAGAGAAAGTTCTTAAAGGGCTACCAGAAAACAGCTTATACACTCATCCGGTGCCCTAATTTCTGTGGCTGCCACTTAGGGAACACTTCCAGATCACCTGGCTCTGGTGGCCAGAGGGGCTTAATGCCTAAGGTTCCAAGGACTGTATGTATCTAATTGCTTTTAAAAGCTGATGCCTGAGGGCCTGGCTTCCAGGTGGCCTGAATCTAGATGCTGAGATTCTTCCCTATGGGACATTAACAGGACTTGGCACATCCTCAACTACTAAGAGCTGTTAAAAACATAACAGGGTACTTGGATAAGCACAGAGGTTGGAGACAACCAGGAGCTGAGGCAGGGATGAACAACAGGGTTCACCTTCTACATGACGTCACTCCTTCAGGGCTGGGAGACGTGATTGTTCCATCTACCGTTTAGAGTCAAGCAAACTGAAGAAACAGAGGATTATGTTCCAAATGAAAGAACAAGATAAAACCTCAGGAAAAAACCGTAACAAAGCAGAGACAAGTAATGTACCTGATAGAGTTCAAAGTAGTGGTCATAAAGATGTTCACCAAATTGAGCAGGAGAATAGATGAACACAGGGAGAACTTCAACAAAGACATGGAAAATAAAGAAAGTACCAAACAGAAGTCACAGAGCTAAAGAATACAATAACTGAACTGAAAAAAAAAGCTATAGAGGTTAAACAGCAGACTAGATAAAGCAGAAGAATGAGTCAGCTAGAAGACAAAGCATAAAACTCAACCAATCAGAGCAGCACAAAGAGAATGAAAAAAAGTGAAGATAGCTTAAGAGACTTCTTGTACAACATCAAGTATACTAACATTCACGTTACTGTGTCCTAGAAGGAGAAGAGAGGGAGAAAGGAGAAAACTTATTCCAAGAAATAATGGCAGAAAAATTCCCTAACCTGGGGAAAAGAAACAGACATCCAGATCCAGTAAGGCCAAAGAGTTTCATATAAGAAGAACCCAAGAGACCCACACCAAGACACATTATAATTAAAATGTCAAAAGTGAAAGACAAGGAGAGCTGCCCTGCAGATGCCGGACTTGCCGGCACCACGGGTGCGGCTGCCCTGCTGCACCTGTGACGCTGGGGCAGAGAGGAAGCGGCTACTTCTACGCTCAGTGCTCAGAAGAGTGGGCGCTTAGGATGCTTTGTAGCCGGACATCACCAAAAGCTGCGTGAGAAAGCACCTTGTTTCCACGTGCACTTGCAGTGGGAGCTGTGCGCAGGCCCTTGAACACGTTGATATTCTTTTTCTTTATAAAATAAGGCTTGTCGCGAGAATTAAATGAGATATGTGTACAACCACATGGCAAGCTTTGGGCACAATGGGATTGACCAGGAGAGGGCCTCCTTATTGGAAATGATTGTTCTGTTGGTCTGTCTGGCGAGGACTTTTTAGGAATCCTTGGGCAAGTGTGACATGCATCCCTGGCTGAGGGCCGCTGAGCTGGTATCAAGGCCCTGTAGGGCCTCCAGGCCCTGTTCAGAGCAGGGTCCTAGGTGGGGGCGAGGGGGGCCCAGAGCCACCTGGTCCACAAGCACTCGTGCTCTGAGGACCCTGAGACGCGTCACTCTGGAAGGAAGGCCAGAGGTTCGCTCCTGGCATTTGTCCTGCTGATGAGGCATTAGTCGGGCCCCTGTGTGGAGCCCCTCGATGGGCCAAATGTAACCCTATAAAATGATCATCCAAACCAGGGGCGTCCTGGTCTCCTTGCGGGTGGAGAGTGCATTTTGCTATTTCCCGAGATGTTTAAGTTGGAGGGCTGAACAAAAGCTGTAGGTCAGTGGCTCTCGACTAGGGGCAGTTTGTCCCCCTCCCAGGGCACATGGCAATGTGCAGGGCAGGAAAGGGGTAGCGGTGCTGCTGGCATCTAGTTGGTGGGGGCCAGGGCTGTAACTACATGTCCTGTGGTGCCCAGGACGGCTCCATAGTAAAGCTACAGGGTCCCAAATGCTGATAGGGCCAAGGCTGACAAAACCTGCTATAGAAAATATGGTGTGGGGGTGATTCACGGATTGGATTCCATTTCTCAGGTCCGTGGGCCCAGCTCGGTCCTGTGCAGCTGGTCAGTGGAATCGATCTGCAGGTGTGGCTCTTGTCACTCTAGGACTGGCTTCAGGGCACCGTCCTCAGTTCTGCAGGACAGCACACCGGAGTGGAGCCAGGGGGTGTGTGCCTGACTCACAGCACGGCGTCCATGCACACCCAGTCTGCTGGCAAGGGCAGTGGAGAGCCAGGGAAGTCATGGCCTTGGGAATGTCCTCTGATGAAAAAGAACCTGCAGGCTTATCAAATAACTTTTGTGTGGAACGTTGGTGTGTTGAAAAGCAGTTCTGTGTGCTTTCCCCCTTGGTGTGGATCAGCAGTGCTGAGGCAGCAGGCGTGATACAGAAGTGTGAGCAGAGATGGTATGGAATCCCCAAACTCCAGGGAAACTAAAAGTGACAGCAAGCCAGTGAAGAGGACAGGAGTTGGGGCCAGTGGTGGTGGCGGCAGCCCAGCAGGCACCCCTCGTCTCAGGGCCCTAATCCTGGCTCCAGCCGGGTGGTCAGGGGAACTGCAAGGTCTTCTGGGCGAGCAGAGCCCACAGTCCTGAGCTGTTCTTCGCTGTGTTTGGGTCATCTCCCCGCAACCAAGGGGGAGAAATCTAGATGAGGTTTAAGAATTAATGCTTTAAGAATGTGGATCTCATAGTTAAAACCTTGGAACACGTGTTTTCAGCACAAGGTGCTAAAGTGAACGAAGGATTTAACACCTTTTCAAGGAGGGTGTCTCCATGTGGGCAGAACTAGAGAATAAATGGGTGTTGAATAAAAAAAAAAAAGACAAGGAGAAAATATTAAAAGCATCAAGAGAAAAACAACTTGCTACACACAAGGGAACCCCCAGTAAGACCAACAGCAGAATCTCTGTACGTTAGAAGGGAGTGGCACAATACATTCAGAGTGCTGAAAGAAAAAAACTTCCAACCAAGAATACTCTACCTGGCAAAGTTATTGCTGGGAGTGAAAGAGTTCATCACTACTAAACCAGCCTTACAAGAAATGTTAAAGGGACTTTAAGCTGAAAAGAAAGGGCGCTAATTAGTAAAAGAACACATATGAAAGAATAAATCTCACTGGAAAGGTAAATATATGGTAAAGGTAGATTAATTATTTATAAAGCTAGCATGAATATTAAAAGACAAAAGTCGTAAAAGTAACTATGATTATAATAATTAGTTAAGGGATATACAAGATAAAAAGGTGTAAAATGTGACATCAAAAACATTAAATGGCGGGGAGGGTATTAATGTTGAGCTTTAGAATGGGATCAAACTTAAGTCGTTATTAAATTAAAATAGACTGTACAAGTTGCTGTATGTAAGCCTCATGGTAACCACAAAGAAAATTAAAAGTCAATGCAGGGAACTGAAGATATTTGAAATATGAATATAAGAATTCATAATCAGAATCTATAAACGTTTCCTAAAAATCCATTAGGAAAAAAAAGGACAACATGAGAGCTAAACAGGAATGAAATTTAATAGCATATTACACAAGAATATATCTATATGGCCAATAAACATGTGAAAAGGGGTTCACCTCACTAGTATTGTAAGCAGGGAATTCTAATAAAAATACAATGAAATGTCACTACACCCACCAGAATGACTAAACTTGAAAGGAACAATATAATCCTATAGAGCAAAGAGAATCTTCATACCCTGAAGGCAGAACTGTAAACTGGTATAACCACTTTGGAAAAATGTCTGGCATTATCTACTGAAGTCAAATATATTCATATCTTGTAATCCAGCAAGACTGTAATTGAAACTGAAATTGTAATTTCACCCAAGAGATATGTCCACACATGTATGTCAAAAGACAGGACCATGACTCTTCACAGCAACAGTGCTGTGACGGTTAATTCCAGCAGGTCTAGAATTAGCCTGAGTTGTTTTGCTAAAGTTCCTGCACCACAATGACCCCTGGTCAAGGCATGAAACCTACTGATTTATAGTGTTGCTTTGCAAACTGAAGTCTAAAGTTTTGGGGTGGTTTGTACCAGCTTATCAGCATTGTTTGTTGATAAGAGTGATATTGATGATTCACACCTGATTTGATTTTTAATTAATTATTGAATTTTCTCTTACTTAGAAAAGAATTTCATGTGTCTTGTTTGCAAGGAAATCAATCACACTCATTCTTCTCAAATTATTCAGTGATAAATTATCCCTAGTTTTCTGAGGAGATGGTAGTGGAAGAGTGGATCACAAAAATAAAGAGGTCTTTTTCCCTCCTCCCATAGACATGTTATTTTTTCAATAAATAAGGAGGACTCTCCCTGGCACTTTAATCTGAGTGCCAATAATCTGAATCAACCCACTGAGAACTCCTGTTTTATGTGATAGTGACCTACACTGTAAGACCTTGAGGACAAGCAGTCTGCAATGGAAAAAAATTTATTTGAAGGCTATGTCCTCAGCTCTATGACTTCTCTAGCCTTGGTGGAAAGCAGGCTTAGCCAGAGAGAAATATTTTTGGACAAGGGTGCTCAGAGCTGTAAAAATAGGTCCAGTGAACAGCACACTTGTCAAAGCCCCTGCGTACTCCAGCCACAGGGCCAAGGAAGCATGCCAAGCAGAAGCTTGCTGGATTTCTCTATTTTTGCAAACATACCACCAGATTTGAAGCCCCTTCTCTGAAGTGTAATTTGAGTGGAGAATTTGTGAGAATTACATCAACTGGTCCAGTGAGATGTTCCACGTGCCCCTACACTACAGGAGGGCTGCGTTTCATCAACATTACATTCTCTCTGAAAAACGGCAAAGTTGTATGTACCATCTGCCAAACGCCAATTCTGACTTCTCGATCCTCAGAGTAAGTGTTTGGCCGAGAATAAGTACACGGAGTCGCTGCTCCCCATGAGGCTGCTGCGCCCCAGAGGCTGCTGTGCCTTTGCATCTAGGCCTGCCCTTGGGTTCTCATGATTTGATCCAGGGAGGAAAAAAGTCATAAATCAGTTGCATCTCTCAGAGCTGGCAAGTCGGGGTTTATGACTGTCTCTGTGCAATGCCGTGAACTCTGCCATCAACACAAGCTGTCTTCACAAACTTCAACAATCAGAAAAAGGCATTCCATTGAGGCTTTCGACCACCACCACAGATAGGTGGTTTGTACTTAAAACAGTTAAGTTCATTGGCTGGCCTCTTTTTTTAACTGAGATTTTTATATTTTAAATAGCATTTCTAAAAAGCCAAGGAAATGTGCCTCAATTTTTAAGTGAGCCTGTTAAATACACAATTTTTTTTTTTTTAATTCAGTAAGCATCTGGGTTTGGTAACATAGAGAAAATAAATTCTCTCCCTGGACCCTCCACTCCCATCTCCCACAAATTCTGGAAAGCAGATGGGATAACTGGACATGTCAGTGGCATCAACCAACTCTTAGTTATATTTAAGAATCCCTGAAAGATGTTGCCAGGATGCACACTTTCTGAGTAGAGGAGAGAGCTGCAATTCCAAACTTCTCTCTCGGAAGATTAATATGGCAATGGTTATTAGGATGAGTGTTTCTTTCCTATTAGATTCTGCTGAAATGAACCAATTAAGATGTTTCCTCAACAATTCAGGTATCAACGCCTGGTCTAGGAATTACAAAGGAAAGAACAGGGGAAACAGCTCTCCTCGGAGGAAAGCCTCAGAGCCTTCTGCTGTATGGTGGACACTCTGACAGAAACCCTGTCTTTGGAGTGCATGAAGTGGCTAGAAGATCAACAATGGCAATCAGAGAGAGAGGAAACTCTTTGGGAAAGCTGGAGAGAACAAACAAGTCTTGCCAGGTGAATTTGAGTCTATTATAGGCAGAAAGATAGTAGTAGAGGATGGAGATGACCAGCAGGTGACTCTAACTTTGAATCTAGAGCTGAAGAGAGGTCAAGCTGATAACTGCTGATTCCAGATACCCACAAAAAATCCCCTTGCCCATGGAAGCCATACTTCTCCCCACAAGACAGCAGAGGCTAAAGGTGCAGGTAGAACTGTGGTCATTGCAGCCACAGGGATCTCCAGCAAGCAGAAGAGTAGTTGAGAGACCCGAGTTCCAGGCCCTGCTCTGCCTCTGACCCTTGACCCCAAGTGCCATCTCTGCAGGGATGAATATCATAATGGTCACATGAAATGACAGAGACATTAAAGTGCTTGGAACAGAAAAAACTGTCACATCTGTAGAGTGTTTTTTAAGTGTCAGGCTCTGTTGCAAATGCTTTATGACTATGAACTTACTGTAATACCCAAATACAAGTGAACAAAGCACTAAGATTATCTCTCTCAACAGCCCACACAATTAGTCTTAAAATCTTTAGAACTGTTTGAACTCTCCATAGCTCCCTATCATATCTTCAAAGACAGTTAAGAGAATCTAAAATAAGAGAAGTCATCACCAGATTACAGCTGATGGATCTACATAAAGGCAGCTAACATTTACTGAACAGTTACCATTGAAAACACTAGTACAGTCTAAGCACTTAGCTCATAGAACTCTCAGAACACTAAGTATTATTCGTAGATAAGGGAAGAAGCAGAGAGGGGTTAAGAGACTCGCCCAAGATTCCACAGCCAGGAGAGGAAGGGCTGGGATCCAAACTCCAGCAGGCACCTTACAGCCTGCTCACTTTCAGGCATTAGACCACCACTGAGCGGAAAATATCACATAGTCAGCATAACCTAGAGGGAGATATAGAACAGAAAGCAGCAGCATTATCTTCCTGTGGTCCCAGGAGAGCTAGGCAGTGAGGTATGTGCCTAAGGCAGATATGGGGAGAAGAGAGAAGGAGGAGGAAAGGAAATGAGAAACTCAAGAAAGGGGCAGATAACAGTGAGGTGGATCTAGGAAACAGCAGAGAAAACCCAAAACCTGACTGAGGTACCGTTTCTGCTCTACAATATCCAAACATATTCTACGGCATTCATTTTTCTGCCTGTCAGCCCTACCTCTTCTACAGCATCTACAGCCACACCCCAAGTCCAAAGACTAACATGCTGACAGAAGCTGATTTTACTGTCCTAGTACATCATGGATATCAGAGAACAGCCCAATAAAGAAATGAGCATCAACACAGTAAATGAGGGAAGAACTTCATGACAAACACACACCCCGTACCCTTGAGGACAAAGTTAACACCTGGGAATAAAACTATTCCCTCCATGGGACTTCCCTGGTGGCGCAGTGGTTAAGAATCCACCTGCCAATGCACAGGACACGGGTTCAAGCCCTGGTCCGTGAAGGTCCCACATGCTGTGGAGCAGCTAAGCCCGTGCACCATAACTACTGAGCCTGTGCTCTAGAGCCCGCATGCCACACTACTGAAGCCCACATGCCTAGAGCCTGTGCTCGTCAACAAGAGAAGCCCCTGCTTCCTGCAACTAGAGAAAGCCTGCGCATAGCAATGAAGACCCAACACAGCCAAAAATAAAAGAAACAAAACAAAACAAAACACAACTATTCCCTCCATAAAGAACTCTGAGTCAAAATGAGAGCTTACAGCCACGTGACTGTGCCAACCTCTTGTGCTCCTAAAACTTCTCCTAGGCCACTGCACTGTTTTCAAACAAACTTCAACAGAGGCATACTCACTGTAGCGACAGAAAAGAATAAAGCTAAACAACACAAAGCAACTCTGATCATTCTTCTACTCAGCATCAGAAAGTTCAGAGTTGGGGGCAGGAAAAAGGAGATGGGCAAACAAATGCAGAGGCTGGGGAGAAGACTTCCTATCCACTTGAGTCCTCATCAAGCATCGCAGAGTACTACAAATGTCAGGGAAACGTGTACTTGTAGTTTAGAATACCCCTCCCCTTGTTTTAATAGCCTAAGGAGCTCTCCCCAGAAAAAATGTGCACTTTTTGCTCTTTAAGAAGAACAAATAAAAAAGCTTTCAGTGTGAACTCAGCTCCAACCTCCTTCTAGATGCAAACTCTCACTTCCTCAAAGAAGTATAGTGCACTAAAAGGAAGGTTGTTACCAGAGAGCCAAGAAATCCAGCCCCTAAAATGCCATTCCCAGAAAGCCCACTGGCTTCTCACTAGTAAATTAACAAAAGCTATAAGCTCTCTGGGCTCCTCATATGAAAAAAAGGCAATGCAAGAAGCAAAGCTCTGACTCACTCTATAAATTAAAGAGATGCACAGCTAATAACTTCTTCCTTTTTTCCCTTCTTTACAAAGCAAAAACCAACCTGTCCCCCACTCAAGGGTCAATTACTGCTGGAAGCTTCTTTGCTGGCCTAAGTATCCAGCTGAAGATAAACTGGCAATCAGACCCAAGTCAGAATAATGGGCAAACACACACAACAAGTTAACCTTACTTAAATATTAACCCACAGTTTTCGTTTTTTGTTTTTTTAATTTAAAACAAGCAAAAGTAATGACAGGCAAAGTAGACACTCTTAGAGAATACAAATATACAAATGGCCTGTGCTCTGATCAACTACGTATAATTAAACACAGGCCTCACTCGTCTTAAATTGCTTAATTGCTTGAGAAATGTGTCAGGCTCCCACAAAATCTACTCAGTTTTTTTTTTTTATCCTACTCAGCATGAACTGGAACATATGGCAAAAATGATAAATTTTTTTAAAATATTAAAAATGTAAACAGAACTACACCTTGACTAAAATTAAAACTACTTCATGGGACTTCCCTGGTGGTGCAGTAGTTACAAATCCGCCTTCCAATGCAGGGGACGTGGGTTTGATCCCTGGTCAGGGAACTAGATCCCACATGCATGCCACAACTAAGGAGCCCGTGAGCTGCAACTAAGGAACCTGCTGGCTGCAACTAAGGAGCACATGTACCACAACTAAGGAGCCCGTGAGCCACAACTAAGGAGTCAGCCTGCTGCAACTAAGACCTGGTGCCACCCCAAATTTTTTTTTTTAATTAAAAAAAAACCCTACTTCAGAAAGAGTTCTGGAGAGTGAAGCTAAGTGTGAATTAGTAGCATAAACTTAGATGTTACTTTGCGCTTGTATTTTTAAGGCTTTACTGAGGAGGATAAAAAGTGCCTTCCCTCTTTTCAGAGGTCCCTGAACAAACTGCAGTCAACAACTGGCATTTGCCTTCAGGATTAAGCAAGATGGAACAGAATCACAACCAGTGCTCTCCATCTTAACATCACAGGCCTACCATAGCAGCAAGGATCAGAGATGGGCGTGGCATGAGGGAACAATGACAAAAGGACAAGGATAACACCATGATGGTAATAACCCTGAAGGCAGCTAACATTCTGTGAGCCCTTACTAGATGCCACTGTGCTAAGTGCTTGACGTGTGCTACTTCATTCAATCCTCTCCATACTCCCAGGAGGCTAGTCCTACCTCAGAGATTAGTAAAGCAAGGCACAGAAGTAACTTTTCCATGTTAGCACAGAGCCAGCATAGACCATCCCAATTCCCCACAGTGAACTGGATCCAATCTACAGTCAAACCACACCAACCAATAGCTGTGGCACTAAATAAGCAAAACAGATTTACCCTGTGACAAAAGCTGTAGGTCAAGGAGCATGAAGAATGAGGCAGTACTGCCTCGAACAGCATGCTGCAGGATAGAGTGCAAAAATGGATCAGCTAAACAGCCAAAACCAACCAACTGGCTGAAAGTGGCACACAGAGATATAATGCAGGGAAGTGCGGTTCCCCTCCACAGGATTAAAGCTGTCACCTACAGCGGCTGAGGCTCTTTTAAACCTTGTTATGGAAGGACAGAACTACCGTTCCCTAGGATTGTCCCCTATTTAAATCTTTGGTCCTTATCAACTTCTTGAATGACAATTCCATTATATTTCCAATGTGTGGGGTAAATGGCTTTCTTTTTTACCCCTCAGGTTTCAAAAGGCATGCCACCCTGGTCCAACTACTCAAGGATTTGATCCACAAGTCTGAATGCCCATCATTGTCAATCTCCTCCCTCCTTTCTCAGATGAAAGCTCCAGCACCATACCCATAATTTTAGGTGTTACGTGTGTGCCTTTTTGTGCAACATAACACTTTTTGGGCCAGTAGTGGATACAGTACTCCAAGAACTGAGCAACCTGAATTTGTACAAAAGTTGAAGTGATGCTTTCTACTTAGTTTCTAATCCTCTTCCACTGATGTCTTCAAGGGACCATCAACAATAGTTTCTGGACCCATTTCCTATATTGTTATTGGGGGCTTAAGGCCCTAATATATTGTCACTAAGATGTTGTTTAGATGTTTTTAAACAAATACATTATTTTATACCTGCCCACAACAAATCTCACTCTCACAGCATAGGGAGATTTGGGTGGAGCAGGGAGATACAAATGCACTCAACCTAAACTTTCTTTTAAGTATCACGTAGTATAATAAACTTTCATGTTAAAAGGACCTACTCCTCCCATCTCACGTATAATAAAGATTAATGGGACACCATAACCCAGCAGCCAGGGCATGTACACAATAAAAAGGGCAATATATGTCCAAAAACATGATCTGAGAAGAAATGGGAGTCAGAAGAATAAAACATTAATGAAATACAGATTTTAGAAGAAAATGCAATCAAATTAATATGTTGCAAAAAACCTGCAGTCTGGGAAGTTTTAAGATATATAATAATAAGAAAAGATTTTTCTACAAAGCAAGCATAGAAGCATAGACTTGGCTGGAAACAGACACTACAAAAATTAAACTCCTTCATGATCATAGCCACTGAACTTGAGTTCTCCCTTAAGAAAAATTAGATAAATGCCTCCCCCGTCCAACAGTACAAGTAACAAAGGGCCGACATGCTAAGCATATAATCAGCTAGGCTATGAAAATCACGGTTCCCCAATACGAGTTGGAATATAAACGCTAAAACCCAATCAGTAAAAACACAAGGATCACAGTACCTAGGTAACAGCTGCACAACTGACCCTGAGTCACAGCTTAGTTGGAACCGCGCGGAGTCCTGAAGATGCACACTGAGATTAGCGACTCCTTCAGAGCCCTCAACCGCTCTGCCTCCCCCTCCCACTCTACCCAGCGCCAGAGGGCACTAGGTCAAAGACTTCTTGCGCAGCACTTGGTGGAGTCCCAGCGCCTCACAAGCGCCGATTAGGTAACGTTACCAAATGCTTCAAAAGTGCTGACTATCATTCTTTGTAACTCAGCAAGCACACACTGGGAGAGGAGAAAAGACCATTTAGAGAGCAGAAAACTGCTCTGACAACGGCTGCAAAATTATAAAAAACTAATAAAATTAAAACTGATCGCAGTACGGGTCTCTGGAAGCCAACCGCCGTAAACTGAGGCTCGGCCCAAGAACACTAGATCTTTGGGGGACTGCAGACTAACAGGCCCAGACATTTCAACTACACGGGGGAGGGTCGGGGTGGAAATTCCGCGGGGCTCGCGTGAACGCTGGCCTCCGGGCCTGACAATCCCCGCCGGGTCGCGGCCCGCCAGCGCTTTCCTGTCAGGGTGGGGCAGCAAAGCGAGCGGGGAGCGCTGCCCGAGGACTGCCCACCTGGGCGATGCCGGCGCCCATCAGCCCGCCGCCGATGACCGTCACATGCTTGACGAGGATTTTCTTCGCTGAGGCCGCGGCGGTGGACGAGGAGGACATGGAACGCACGAACTGCCTGGTTACGAAAGCCATGGTGCAGACGGCGAAAGCGGCGACAGCGACAAGACCTGGCGGACAATACTCCCTCACGCAACACCTAAGAGCGAGCAGACCTCTGGGGGCGGAAGCCCTAGAGCCCCGCGGCCCGCGCGCCCTGGGCGACGCCGTGACGTATTCGACGGCGGGGGCGGAGCCTCGAGGCCCGCTTTCCCCATTGGCGGAGGCCGCAGGGACGGCGTTCGAACGTCCGAGCGCGGCGTCCAAGCTCACGTGGACTGGGGCGGGCCGCCGCCCTCCTCTGCAGAGCAGGTCTACCCAGACTGTCGACGGAGCTGCTCGTGTGCCGTTGAGTGGTTAGCGTTCTGGTACCGGACCCAGTGCAAGCCTTTCCTCGCAAAAGCCACGGGCCCCTTGTAAGGGGAAGTCCGTGGTGTTGCCTTGTTAACTTCTCCCTTTTGATCCTTGTGCGTAACTCGGCGCCAAATAAATACGTGTTATTTGGCTGTGGTGATGAGGAAGCCCCAAATGAGCACCTTCCGTACGTGTCACCATAAACCAAGTCTAGGGATTATTTTAACCCGGTGCATATTGTTCCTGCTAAAAACGGAAGGAAACAAACTGCTCACACCCAAAGCAAATGTCGAGTGACCCGTGAGTTCTAATGCAAAAATCAGGCCCACTAAGGGAAAGAGAAATTTAACCTTTAATTGCCCATTTCGACTTTACATGTTTATTAATGCAGGGAACATGTGGACAGTTTAAAGTCAAAGAGGAACCTTTGTGGAGTAACTGGTAATAATAGAAAGGCCAATCTTCTCCCTCGTGTAAATAATTTCTAGTTACTGTACCTTAGTAATATAGAATTTTTATTTATTTATTTTAAAATATGTAATAAGGACCCACAGACTCACCATCCAAAGTCTGCCTCCTCCTATTGCAGGTAACTTACATAGTGAATCCTGTGTTCACCGTTGCTTTGCTTACATCTCATTCTTATTTCTGATTCTGTAAAAGTGTGGGAGAAGTGCTGGTGTTGAGCACTTTTTAAGGCTTGGGACGTTTCTAAGGAGATCGTTACTGGCTGAAGACACTGTCACATCCAAATAATTAAAGTCCATTAAGTGCTAGAATGTACCAAATGCAAAAACCAATAGGACTAGAATTGGAATAGGAAGATTACACGGAGAACCTAGTAACTTGAACAAATGAGTCAATTTATGAAGAAAAGAGGCTTCTAGGCACAGGAAGCAGCACATGCAAAGGTAGAAACGTAAAAAAATATTGCCACAGGAAAAGGGTGAGGAATTAGGTATTGTTAGAGGTGAAGCTAGGACAGTAGATTAGGAAGATGCACAGATGATTCTTTCGGTGGATTTTAACTTTTCATTCTCATTTAAAAGTTGTGTTTAATGCAAGGCCAAACATTCTGATTATAGTGTCGTCACAATATGTATTTTTTTAATGTGTATAATGTAAAACATAATGCCTGAGTATTTGGTATGTTTTCAGATCTCTGATTTGTTTTCCTCAGAACAGAAAGAATAACCACTGCAGTATTTTTTAGCAGTTCTCAGATCTGAGGCCATCTGTATTATGTAAAGGTGTGATGTGAAGAAAGGAGCAATGAAGTGAGAGTCAGGAGTCCTGTCTCAGTCACTGGTGTGCAGTATAATGGTCTGCAGACTACCTCCCTGGGCTCCAGGGTCCTTGTCTTTCAAAAGAAAGGGCTGGGAAGGGTAAGCTGGGACAAAGTGAGAGAGTGGCATGGACATATATACATTACCAAATGTAAAATAGATAGCTAGTGGCAAGCAGCCGCATAGCACAGGGAGATCAGCTCCGTGCTTTGTGTCCATCTAGAGGGGTGGGATAGGGAGGATGGGAGGGAGGGAGACGCCAAGAGGGAGGAGATGTGGGGATATATGTACATGCATAGCTGATTCACTTTGTTATACAGCAGAAACTAACACACCATTGTAAAGCAATTATACTCCAATAAAGATGTTAAAAAAAAAAAAAAGAAAAGGAAAAGGGCTGGACATGTATCTTTCCAGCTGTTTCATACTGAGAGTCTAACCCTCATTTACACTCTTCTGAACCAGGAAGGCCACCCCGGCCTCTATTCCTGCCCAGTCCTGATCAGATGACAGTTACAATAGAATCATTCTTCTTTTGCCAGAACTGCAAGTCTTTTCCCAAGTGTGGCCTTGAACTTTCAGGCACCCAATAACAATTTCTGTGGTCCCCGACTTGCACCTTCACCCTGTTCTTAGGGAGGTGCTTCGTTTCTCTCTGCAGGAGTGGTGCACTGGAAAGTGTGACACTGGTCACTGACCAACTCAAAAACAGCAAAGGGTACCCCTTTTTTACGGGTAAGGAAACTGAGGCCCAGAGAAGTCCAGAAACTTAGCCAAGGTCACACAGCTAATGAATAGCACAGGCAGAATTCAAACTCAGGACAGTCTGTTTTCAGGGCTCATGTTCTTGGCCACTATGCTGTTTTGCCTCTCTTTATAGCAACCCTAAGGTTACCACTGCTATCTTCTTCTAAAGGTGAAGAAACTGAGGCTCTGAGCGATTAAGTCATTTATTAAATGTAACTCACCCAATAACTGACCAAGCTCAGATTTGAATCCATTCTGACCTCAAGGCTCCCATTCCTTTCATAATTTCATACTCTTTAGAAAGTGCTGCTGTTGCTAGAGGGGAAAAAAAATTGGGGAGTGGTCTCCAGTAAACATACATGTCTAGATTTGGAGGTTTAACTGTCCTACTAAGGTTATCATTAAGGTTAAGCAGATTAATGTATTTAGACATTCCTACCAATAAGCCCCAGAACTGTTACGTTTCACACAGTGAGTCCCAATATTTACACCTGAAGACTTTATAAAACCATGTGTTTTATTCCTTCCTGATTTCTAGCATGTGGACTCATGCTTCTCAAACACAAACATCCATTTATAATCGTCTACTGATCACCTCTATTTGGAAATCCCTCAGCTACTTCAAATGTAACTTATCAAAATTTGAACCTATTATTTCTCACTTCCCACAATACCTTTCACCTCCTCTTGCATTCATTGTCAGTTCACGATGACACACAACCAAGGGCATTTTCCTTCCCCCTCCCCACCATATCCCCATTCACTCGGTCAGATGTCATTGATGCCACCTTAGGAGCATACAGGCTTCCTCCCTCATTTCCCCCTCTTATCTCTATCCCTATTTATCGGCATTTTATCCAAGCCCTTGTCTCCTTTGTAGAGACTGAGCCCATTCCTGAAGCGCCTTACTGTAACTAATGTCTCTTTGACCCAGTTCATACTTCACATTCTTCTCAGACTGATTTCTCAAGTTATAAACTGGGTCACTGCACTCTCCTTTTAAAAATTTTATTCACAGGATAAAGACCAAACTTCTAAGTCCTGGTGCCAACACTTTAAACTCACCTATTTCCTTCTACTCCTTCTCAAGTACCTTACATCCTAGCCACAAAGAACCAAGTTGATTTCCTAACTTATAAATTAGAAATCATCTTTTATAAAGATCCTAGTATCTATAAATTAGTTGAAGGCTAAAATATATTTTGAATAACTAATTCTCAGACATTTTCAGAGCCAGGTATTTATCTATTATTTTTTTATTGAAGTATAGCTGATTTACAGTGTTAATTACTGCCAAACAGTGAAGTGATTCAGTTATACATATATATATATATATATATATACACACACACACACACACACACACATTCTTTTTTTAAATATTCTTTTCCATGATGGTTTATCATAGAATATTAAATATAGTTCTCCGGGCTATACAGTAGGACCTTGTTTATGCATTCCATATATAATAGCTGACATCTGCTAACCCCAACCTCCCACTCCATCCCTCCCCCAACCCCCTCCCCCTTGACAGCCACCAGTCTGTTGTCTATGTCCGTGATTCTTTTCCTGTTTCATAGATAGGTTCATTTGTGCCATATTTTAGATTCCACATGTAAGTGATATCATATGGTATTTATCTTTCTCTTTCTGACTTACTTCACTTAGTATGATAATCTCTAGTTGCATCCACGTTGCTGCAAATGAATTATTTCGTTCTTTTTATGGCTGAGTAGTATTCCACTGTGTACATGTACCACATCTTCTTTATCCATTCATCTGTCGATGGACATGTAGGTTGTCTCCATGTCTTACAGAGCCAGGTATTTAAAGAAAGCTGATAGTGATTCCTTGTTTTAGTTTTCAAAGTAAAATCATTGATTTTGGAAATAGCCAGTTCTTCATTGCTCTATGTGAGCAAGAAACATCACTCTAGATGCTGGAAAAATCAGGGATGACTAGAATGTAGTCTTTGCCATTCAAGGGCTCATAAAGTAGTAGGAGAAATAAACATGGAACAAAATGTTGTGCTTTCCAGAAGGGAATGCAAGGGGCTGTGGGAGGTGGGTAGTGAGGGGGGGTGGGGGAAGCAACGGGAAGACTAGCATTTAGTGAATGCTTAATCTGCCAGGCTCTGTGCTAAGCATGTAATACGTAACTTCTCATCCATTCCCATCAGTCTGATGTCATTTTATTCTCTTTTTGCATATGGCAAAACTGGAAGCTTAGAGAGGAAAATAACTTGCCTGAGGTGTGATAGGCGGGAAGAATAGAGGCAGGTCTTGAGCCCCAGTCTACCTGAGTGCAAAGTTGCTGCTCATAACCAGTGTCCTAACCTACTTCATCATGATGGATATATTACAGCAGAGTAGTGAGGATGATTAGAAGGTTTTCGGGCAGAGAAAATGTTTTGAGGACATTCCAGACAGAGAGAAAAATGTATATGTAGTCTGTGAAGGAACCGAGATTAGAGAGTGGTCTGGAAATACATTAACATAGGATAACAAAAGCACAGGGTACTTTTGGGTGAATGAAGATGAGACTGCAAAGGTAGGCAGGGGCCAGATGAGGGTGGACCTTTTTATGAGAATCATGATCTCAATCATATTTAATTTTTTTCAATTTATTTAGAATTGCACATAGAAAAATTGTAAAAATAGTACAAAAGAACCCATATATCTCTTACCCATATTTACCTATTGCTAACATTTTATCACGTTTGCTTTATCTTATCAATTGTCTAGATCTATTTATCTATAATAGATAAGACAGATATTATATACATTATGAATAATCTGAACCATCTGAGAGTAAGTTACACAAATAATGGTCCTTTATAATATTTCTATGCATATTTCCTAGGAATAGGGTGATCCTCTGACATAATGATAGTAATCAACTTTAGTAAAATTAACATTGATACATTTCTATCCAACTGATCGCCTGTATTCCAATTTAGTTAACTGACCTAATAATGTCCTTTATAGTTTTTTTTTTTCCTTCTAGTACCAAATCCAGTCTAGAGTCAGGTATGGCATTTAGTTGCCATCTCTCTCTCTCCCTTTTTTAAAACAACAGCTTTACTGAGGTTTTAGTTAATTTGTTTTTATTTTTATCTTTAGGCACCAGCTTTTTCATGAACATTAGTTTGTGTACAAGGAAACCATATAAAGGACTTAAATATCCTTGGAAGATATCTTTCAAAACTACAATAATTGACAATTCACTACATGCCTTTGCATACCAGGTGGGAAGAGGGTTGCTAAACAAGCTCAGATTGACAAAAGGTAATACAATGAGGACAAATGCTGCCGAGCAGAGTATGATGGGAGAAAAGAGTTTTCACTGGTGGAATTTCCCTCTTTAGTGTCATGTTTCAGAATCAGAAATGCCAAATTGGTAGATTCCTTGTGGAAAATTTTCTTTTAAATGAGGCACAACCTAAAGAAAGAAAACTCTGAGTCATAAACCTGACTAAGAAGGAACTATAAGATATAGGTCATTTAGTAGCATTCTTATCATTTGTTCCATTAGTAACTTAATTGTAAACATGTTTGAGAAAAATAGCTTAACCATGTTCTTCTGGTCTGTTTGATTTGACATTCTGAAATATTTTCTTAGGCTATTTTGTCAATATATTTGTACCCCTTGTCAATATTTCTTTGAAATGTAACTACGACTAGAGATTAGCCATCCTTGCAAGTCATATTCTATGTTATGAATACGTTCATGTGATATGTCTAATATTTGCTTCACAATAAATCAGTGCAGAATGGGGCTAGTGGGAAGTGGGATAATGTAGATGAAACAAGATTTGCCCATAACTTCTGTATGTGTTTCAAAATGTCCGTAACTTTTTTATGCTTAGAAAATATCAAATGTTTCAGAGACACAGATGTATTATTTTTACTTTTTAGACCTTTTGAGATTAACTTGGATTAATTTGGGAAATTCATCCTTTGGGGATTAACTTGGAAAAAGAAGTTAATTGGAGAAAAGATGTTACTTTAGTTTTCTAAGTAATTAACCAACTGTCCTAGCACTTTTTAAAATATATTATTCCTGTTCTTTCATAATGTGATGCCATTTTTATACACTAGAGGATATACTCTCTATTTCGTTTCATTCGCCTGAATATCCCAGTGTTACTACAAAACTGTTTAGTGATACATTACTTTAAAAGATAGTATCCAGGGCTTCCCTGGTGGCGCGGTGGTTGGGAGTCCACCTGCCGATGCAGGGGACATGGGTTCGTGCCCCGGTCTGGGAGGATCTCACATGCTGCGGAGCGGCTGGGCCCGTGAGCCATGGCCGCTGGGCCTGCACGTCCGGAGCCTGTGCTCCGCGGCGGGAGAGGCCACAACAGTGAGAGGCCCGCGTACTGCAAAAAAAAAAAAAAAAAAAGATAGTATCCACCCAGAAATAAATCCTCATATATATGGTCAAACAATTTTCGACAAGAGTACCTAGGCCATTCAATGGGAAAAAGACAGTCTTTTCAACAAATAGTGTTGGGAAAACTGTTATCCATATGCACAGAAGTAAAGTTAGACCCTCACCTTACACCATATACAAAAATTAATTCAAAATGGATCAGAGACCTACACATAAAAGCTAAGACTATAAAACTCTTAGAAGAAAACAGGCAAAAAGCTTCATGACATTGGATTTGGCAATGATTTCTTGGATGTGACACCAAAGGACACAGGCAACAAAAGAAAAAATTAACAATTTGGACTTCATCAAAATTGAAAACCTGTGCAACAAAGGGCACCTCTGGCCAGAGGTGGAAGAAATGGTGGAAACTGAGGATTTAAATAAACAGGGTAACTGTAGATAGTGAGGAGGGCTCTGAAGGAAGTAAGCTGGGGGATGAATCAGGGCATATTTTAGTCCATTTAGGCTGTTATAACAAAATACCATAAACTGAGTATCTTACAGATAACAGAAGTTTACTTCTCACAGGTCTGGAGACTAGAAGTCCAAAATCAAGGCATGCGCAGATTCAGTGTCTGGTGAGAGCCTGCTTCCTGGTTCATGGATGGCTGTCTTTGCACTGCAGTCTCATATGGCAGAAGGGGGCAGGGAGCTCTCTGGGCTCTTATAACTAATCCCATGCATGAGGGCTCCACTCTCATGACACAATCACTTCCCAAAGGTCCCACCTCCAAATACTATCACATCGGGATCAGGTTTCAGTTAATGAATTCTTGGGGCACACAAACTTTCAGTCTATAGCAGGGTGTTCTCAGGAAAGGCCACTTTAGATAGGGCTTTAGCAGAAGCCATCCCTCAGGAGGTGATCTCTGCACTGTGACCTCAGGAGGAAGACTGGGCCGTGGAAAAAGCCGGCAGGGGGCTCATCTATAGGAAAAATCCAAAGGTTCGGGTATTTTAGAAAACTGTTCTTCCTGAGCTAAGGAGTGTAATAGAGACAAGCACTCGGTATTTTGCCACAATGGGCTTATGTAGATTCATCCCTCTCTCAAATAATGCTGGACTTTGACATGGGAAATAAGAAGCTTGGGCTGTGCTACAGTCCTGAGAGTAACTGTGCTCTGAGAGGATATTTTAAAAGAATTATCCTCCTGTCTAGAGATCATGCTTATATTATATGTGGCCATCTCCCTCTTTTTGGAAGTCTATTCCCTCTTCCTTTTCTTAACTTGACATCTGGTAAAAGAGAATTTTGTTTAGCAATTTAAAGAAAACAAAGCCCTCCAAACCACACATGACACTATCTCAGTTAAAATTAAAAGTTTAATATAAGCATCAAAAATCATGCTAATGATGAGGACTAAAAAGTAGGTATTAGGCAAACTTATATAACAAAGTACTATTATTTTTACACTTCAAATACATCACAAAGTAAAAAATCGTAAAATATCAACATGTGCAAGGTAAGCATTAACAGTCCTTTCAGTGATTTGCCATAAACAGATGTTTTAAAAGTGCTACAGTTTAAGGCATTACATTTTAAAGTTTAATAAACATCTGATTTCAACATAATCTCACAGAAGTTTTTTTCTCAAGTTAGCTACAAACTGTTTGGTTGGGGGTACTGAAAATGCATGTATAAATCGAAGAGTAATAAACTTGCTAATGCAAAGTTATTAGTGCAATTCCGCAGCATATGAAATTCCAGATCAGGACAAACCGCCCTGCACGTGGTACACGGTAATCCACACATGCATCATCCATCTAAAGTCTCCAGGGGCTTCCATGGTGGCACAGTGGTTAAGAATCCGCCTGCCAATGCAGGGGACACGGGTTCAAGCCCTGGTCCAGGAAGATCCTACATGCCACGGAGCAACTAAGCCTGTGCGCCACAACTACTGAGCCTGCGCTCTACAGCCCGTGAGCCACAACTACTGAGCCCACGTGCCACAACTACTGAAGCCCACGCTCCGCAACAAGAGAAGCCACCGCAATGAGAAGTAGCCCCCGCTCACCGCAACTAGAGTGAGCCTGCGCACACCAAAGAAGACCCAATGCAGCCAAAAATAAAAATTAATTAATAAACAATAAATAAAGTCTCTATAACAACCTCTCCATTCACTCACAGTGCCTATGCATTTCGTTCTTAGTTTTTCTTTTTTAATTAACAAAAATCCTCAAGGCACCTAAAGATTGGCCTGTATTTCATTTATCCATATTGAAAATGCAGAGGGCAGTATAGAGACGTGGTACAGGAAGAACTCTCCAGTTACAAAGACTGGTATGTTTGAAATGCACAGCGGTACTTTTTAACTACATGTAGGCCGTAACTTCTCTAAGCCTGAGCTCCATCAGCTACAGAATGGCATCCTCTTACTAAACATTCTTTAAGAATTATGTAAGCACACAAGTAAAGCATAAAGTATGGTGCCAGCATGAGGAAAGGCTCAAAAGTACAGTTGCTTATATTATTATCACAATTCTTTCTATATAAGGAGTATAATGGGAGAATAAAGAAAAGGGCTAGCCACTTTTGGAGCATGTTCTCTTTGGGCAGGTCAGTTCTTCATTGTCTAGGACTGCTCAGACATTTAGCATCCTGGCCTCATGGCAACAAAAAAGCCATTAGCACCCCCATCACTGTGATAACTGAAAACACACCCACATATTTCCAAATATCCCCTGAAAGAAGTCATTACCTTTTTTGAGAACTGTTCTTTTAGAGGGAGTTTATTTATTAAGAAACAATTTAGTTATCTTAAAAAAATTAAGAATGCCTTCCTGTCTTTGCAAGTCTTCAAGGATGAGATACATTAGGCCTGGTGGCAGGAAGAACAGTTAAGGAATGTTCAGTACAGTTTGAATCCTTTTCTCATAAATCCCAGTACTAAAATTCCAGAGCTCACTATTCAGGACTCAAGTCAAAAGCCAGAGCTACATCCTTTTGAGTAAACACAGCAGAAAGGAATTCTGCCATGAAGCCACTTTTTCAGCTAGGCTCACTGTTCATGTAGTTGAAATAGAAGGCAGACGTATACATTCAGACAATACCCTTTCCTCAACATACTAAACAAGGGTCCACTTCATCGTATGTCTACAAAAAGTAAAAACTAAAATCGTAAACGAAAAGATAATAACAAAACAAGTCCTCCAAAACCGACATAAGATCTGTGTCAAGAAAAGCTCTAGGGCTTCCCTGGTGGCAGCACAGTGGTTAAGAATCCGCCTGCCAATGCAGGGGACACGGGTTCGAGCCCTGGTCTGGGAAGATCCCACATGCCGCGGAGCAACTAAACCCGTGCGCCACAACTACTGAGCCTGAACTCTAGAGCCCATGAGCCACAACTACCGAGCCCACGTGCCACAGCTACTGAAGCCTGTGCACCTAAAGCCCATGCTCCGCAACAAGAGAAGCCACCGCAGCGAGTAGCCTGTGCACCTCAACAAAGAGTAGCCCCTGGTCGCTGCAACTAGAGAAAGCCCGCGTGCAGCAACGAGTACCCAACACAGCCAAAAATAAATGAATAAATTTTTTAAAAAATTAAAAAAAAAAAAAAGAATCTGCCTGCCAATGCAGGGGACACGGGTTCGAGCCCTGGTCCAGGAAGATCCCACATGTCGTGGAGCAACTAAGCCCGTGCGCCACAACTACTGAGCCCGCGTGTGCCCTAGAGCCTGTGCCCCGCAACAAGAGAAGTCACCGCAATGAGAGCCCACGCACGGCAATGAAGAGTAGCCCCTGCTCACCACAATTAGAGAAAGCCCACGCAGTGACGAAGACGCAACGCAGCCAAAAAGAAATTAAGTAAAAAAATAAATAAATAAGAAAAGCTCTAATTCATTGTCCCCTAAACCCACGTCCTTCTCTGATGAAGTACTCAAGTCTGAACACCACTTTCATGTTGTCATGGGTCTTAAACAGGTAGGTATTCCTTCTCCTCCTGAATTTGTTCTCCAGAGCTTAACAGTGCTTTGGTGATGTCAGAAAAGATGGAGTGTTTGACCATCATTCATGCCAAGATAGAGAGAGAAGTCAAATTTTGTTACCGTCATTTTCCACGTGGAATGACTGAGGCACTGAGGGATGAGAAGAAATGCTCATTGGTGGAGGCTGCTGGGAATAGAATCCGGATCCCCTGCTTCCGAATCCAGTACTTTCGTCGCCATCCCCCAAGTCACGTGCATTACTAAAATGGCTGAAGTTTCCTTCTGAGGAACCCTCCGAGCCGAAAGGTCCCACGTGCTCTACCCTCTTTCCAATCTCTCTCTAATCCAAGCCTAACCTAGACCTGCAGAGTTGCTGGATCCGCTGTCAATTACAGAAGGAAGAATCTGTTTAGAAGGACATGTATTTACATTCTCTGCACCATCTCTTCCTGGAGATGTTCTTTATCTCTTTGAAATGATTATATTAAACGGATGTGGGGCTAAAGTTAGACCATATTTCCCAGTCAGGATCGGCTTCGAGTCCTTAGGCAAAGCAAATGTGAAACTCTGCATTAGGCTCACGAACATCAGGAATAATTCCATCTTTGCCAGCTGCTCTCCCATACATACCCGCTTCCCTAAAAATGAGACCAGGAAAAAAGGTAAGGATTATAATACCAGCCCTTTTCCTACCTCAAAAGGGATAAATTTATGAAATTTCTAAATTGAGTGTTTTAAAGGCAGACATAGAGAGTTTTGAAATAAAATTGCCACATATACCCCGTGGCTTCCCACAGTCTATGCTGATCAGAATTTTTGCATACCAAGTTCACATTTTAACTCCTACTCATAAAAATCTATCCGCATCCTAGATAGGAGCTAGAGACGGAGCCAATGAGGCGGGCTACCTTGTCTCCTCCATACTTACTTATCTCTTTCCTTGCTCTTACCTGGAAGATTAAGGAGAAAAGATATCAAAAAAGAATCTCTGGAGCATTCCTTTTCTACAGAAAGAAGCCTACATGCCCTAATCTAGGAACCTAAAAGAGGGACTGGTGAGATTAGAGAGCCCACCCTCTCACCCACCATTCAGGCAGGTCAAAAGCTGCTCTTAACTCCAACAGTTCCCTGGGACTCAAACAATCACCTGGACAACTCAAAAAGGAAGATTTCTAGTCATATTTAAAGATTTAAAACCAATTGCTTTCACTTTGTTTTTAAAATCTGAAATAAACATAGTGGAGATGCATTATCTAAATTATTTCTCTCTTACATTAGCTTGCCAAGAAAGAAACATTTTTAAAAGAGTATCATGAAATAATAGAAGATTCTTTTGGTTCTATTTCTTTTTTAAATTATGCCATTAAGAAAATAAAAGTTTAACTGACCTATCCCAAAAGGAATAAATGTTTCCTTTTTAATAAGTTGTCCTTGATCATCCAGAAATCGATTAGGGTAGAAATCATTTGGTTTCTCCCAAATGGCTGGGTCTCTGTGTATTGACCACAAGTTGGGTAATATTATCGTGCCTTTAGGAATGGTATACCCTTGCAGCACTAAAACAAAACAAAACGAAACCACAGTATTATTCAACACGCTTTTACTAATAACTCTTGGTAAACAACACTCTCTAAAAATACAAACAAACAAACAGACAAAAACTAGTTACATATCTAGCTTCTTAATCTGCTGAGAGTAAACTTTGAGGTACTTGAGGGCAGAGGCAAAACCTTATCAACTGGCATCCTCTCCATACCCTCCCAGGACCCAGCCTGAGACAGGGCACAGGAGTTGCTCTGATGGATGTTGAGTTAATCAATTAAATCAAATGATAAAAACATTACAATTAAGAGAAAACATTAAAACGGAAATCATAGGGCATTTCAGGTGAACTTTCCCAAAGAATTACAAATCCCTAATACTTGTATACAATTTTACAGTTCCCAGGCTTTTATGTCACACAATACAATGAAGAAGGTAAACTAAGGTAAAGGGATGTACAGGGAAGTCAATGCTGGTTCATACCAGCTGACAAGTTCACATGCACTTTAAACAATGCCCCAAGGATACTGCACACACCTTGTATCTAATTTACACCAAAGAAACTGTTAAGTGATCCAATGTCATCTATAAGTGATTGCCTCCTACAGCTGTCTGGTAACTAGATTTAAGCCCATTTCATCACGGGCTGTCTCCGGAGGACGACAACTCCTTGTTGTGAGGGATGCTTACAGTGAGTCTGAGTGCCTAAATGGCCAGGACACTGTAGGTGAAAGGCTGAAACATGTGCCTTCAGAAGCAGATGGGCTCTTCTAATTCTGTAATACTTGTGCTTCAGTTGCAGAACAGCAAAAAATGAAGTAGAATAATTCCCAGTTAAGCTCCTTCATTTCATAATTAGGCTAGCTCTTCGGGCCTCCAAGAACAGGAGGACAGAGAGGGGCCTTTGTTCATTCTGGAGCTTTTTTCTGCCAGTACAGCCACCTTAAACGGCAGCAAAATTTGGCCAGTGTTAAGTGTGCACGCTCTGAAGGCTAGAGAGCTATTTACCAAACAGGCGGGGCTGGAACGCCAGCCGTAGGGCAAATAAGGGACAGCTGAGGCGGGAAGCGTCCTCTGGTCATTTGATTATCCATGACAACAAACCCTTGCCACAACCTCACCTCAAGTCCTCTGGATGAAGGGGACGGGCTTCCCTCGAGGGCGTTCCAAGGAGGAAGGCCCTGGACTTGCCTGTTTCCTCTGAGGCCATGTGAGGGATGGAGAGCGGCACCACCACACTCAGCCTCTGCACCTCCATGATGGTGGCTTCTGTGTAGGGCATCCGGGCCTTGTCAGTGAGGGAGGGGGCACGGTCACCACCAATGACCCTTTCAATTTCTTCATGAACCTTTTCTATACGGAAAAAAAAAAAAGGAAAGCGTAATCCAAAAGCTAAGCCGGGAGAGACTGCCCTCCCATACACTCTTCCCATCACCACATCCACACAGCTGACAAGTCGGCAGCACACGCCTGACTTGGCCTCAGCGAAGTGAAACACTGATCAGATATTCCAGTGGAGGCAGCTGGTCCCAGGGACCCTGTACCAGCCTGGGATTCTGAAGGACGATGGCAGGACAGAGTGGCAAAGGGGAAAGCACTCTGGATTCAGGAGCACTCGGAATTATTCTCTCGTATCAACATCTGATTGGCTCTAAGCTTTTACCTGTGACAACGTGTGGTAGCCCAACATGACCCCCAGTGACCCCCACTTCTTGGTGTTCCCAACTTCATGCCATCCCCTCCCACTCTGTTCCAAATTGGTCTATGTGACCGACAGAATAAAGGAGAAGCAATGGCATGACCGTTCTGAGCTTAGGTTATAAAAGACACTATGGCTTTTGTCTTGGCCACTTACTCTCTAGGGTCATTCATTCTGGGGGAAGGCAGCTGCCAGTAAAGCAGCCCTACGGAAAGTTCCAAGTGGCAAGACCTGCAGCCAGCCGCCACGTGGATGAGTCATCTTGCAAGTGGATCCTTCAGTCCCAATCAAGTCTATAGATGTTTGTAGCCCCAGGCCAACATCTTGATTACAACTTCGTGAGAAATCCTAAGCCAGACCATCCAGGCTAAAGCTGCTCCTGGATACCTGATCCTCAGAAACTATGTGAAATAATAAATGGTTGGGTCTTTTTTTTTTTTTTTTTTTTGCCGTATGCGGGCCTCTCACTGTTGTGGCCTCTCCCGTTGCGGAGCACAGGCTCTGGATGCACAGGCTCAGCGGCCATGGCGCACGGGCCCAGCCATTCCGCGGCATGTGGGATCTTCCCGGACCAGGGCACGAACCCACGTCCCCTGCATCGGCAGGCGGACTCTCAACCACTGCGCCACCAGGGAAGCCCTGGTTGTTGTTTTAAGATGCTAAATTTTGGGATAATTTGTTACTCATCAATAGTTAATGATTATAGGTAGGCACAATCCCATCTATAGTAGGCAGGAAATGGTCCCTCAAAGATGTCCATGCCATAATCCCCTGGAACCTGTGAATATGCTACCTTATTTGGTAAAAAGGGACTTTGCAGATGTGATTAAATTAAGGACTTTGTGATGGGGAGATTATGCTGGATTTTCTGGGTGTGTCCAGCCTAATTACATGGGTTTTAAAATTGGAGAACTGGGACCTCCCTGGTGGCACAGTGGTTAAGAATCCGCCTGCCAATGCAGGGGACATGGGTTCGAGCCCTGGTCCGGGAAGGTTCCATATGCTGCAGAGCAACTAAGCCTGTGCACCACAACTACTGAGCCTGCGCTCTAGAGCCCGCGAGACACAACTACTGAAGCCCACGCGCCTTAGAGCCTGTGCACAGCAACTGCCGAGCCCGCGCGCCTAAAGCCTGTGCTCCGCAAGAAGAGAAGCCACCGTAATGAGAAGCCCGCGCACCGCAACGAAGAGTAGCCCCAGCTCACCACACCTAGAGAAAGCCCGCGCACAGCAACAAAGACCCGATGCAGCCAAAAAAAAAAAAAAAATTGGAAACTTTTCCCAGTTTGGAGTCAGAGGGAGATATGACTGCGAAAGAATGGTCAGAGAGATGCAACATTGCTGGCTTCAAAGATGGAGCAAGGGGGCCATGAGCCAAGGAAGCTGCAAATGGCAAGGAGATGAATTCTCCTCCAGAGCCTCCAGAAAAGAACGCAGCCCTGCCAACATCTTGATTTTGGTTCACTGAGACATGTGTCAGACTTCTAATGTATAGAACTGTAACGTAACAAATTTGTGTTGTCACTGTGTGGTTATTTGTTGTAGGAGCAATGGAAAATGAATACACTATTCTCTCCTGTATCCTTCCACTATGAACTTCCACTGAAATTCACTACCTATTGGTATTGATGTGGCGGAACTAGCTCCGTGACCTTGTGAAAATCACAGAACTTCTCTGGGCCTCTGGTCTCATCTTCAAAAAAGATGAATGGGTTCAGATGATCACTATGACTCTCTTCAACTCTAAAATAGTCTTCTCTAAAGTTCTTTCTTCATCATAGATTTCACACAGAATCAGACCTGTAGAGATTTAAAGCAGATTCAAGCAAGCTGTGATCTTAGTGCCACTGTCTAGAAACTTGGAGTTTCGTTGTTAACACCTTACCCATTCCCTATGAGATGCAAGTATTTCCATTTTGTTTTCCAGCCTGAAGACATTGCTTACTGACAGGAGCCACAGGATCACAAAGGTTGCTGATTTAAATGGAAATGGAAAAAAATATATCCTGGTTTTGCCATGAATAAAGGAAACATCTGTTTATTACCTTGTACGTCGGGGTTCAGTGACATATACAGGAGGCACCAAAGCAAAGAGTTAGTTGTGGTATCAGTGCCAGCAATGAAGAGATCGCCAATGATATAAAATAAGTAATCTTCATCAAAACTACTATTGCTATTATTTTTCCTCTCCTCCTCCACATGGAGAAGATACATGTCTATGAAGTCCTGAGGGTTCTCTACATCCAGAGACTCTCGATGGTCTTCGATGATTTTTTTAAGGAAAATAGTTAAATCCTTTTCAATCTGTCTTAATTCCTTAAATGGTCCAAAGGGAAGGTAATAAAGCCACGAGCATATGTTGACCAAGAGGAGCTGGGTGTTCAGACAGATTTCTAACGCTCGTGACATAAAATTAAGCATTTTCTTAAACTCACTATTGGTGTAATCAAACCGCTGGCCAAAGCACAAAGAGCAAATTATGTTAGAGACCGCGTTGTTGACAATGGGGAAAGGATTGAAGAGGACTTCTCCATTCTTTTGCATTTCCTCTTTCACATATTTGAACTCCTCAATAATCTTGGGCTCCAAGCTAAGCTTTCCCAAGCCAAAATGACGAAGAGTTGAATGAGAGAACTTCCTCTGTTGTCTCCAGACTGGACCATAATGTGCGAATACAATCCCTGCAAAAGGACACCAAGGAAAGAAGGTAAGAAAGAGCAATGCTTGATAATTAATACTCAACAGGACCAACCATGAAGGGTATTTGTATTTCTCAAGTCACTTGTGCAAAGTTCATATACGAACAGATAAAGATCACCAGCCAAGAATGACTAGCAAAATTTAGTTATCAAGATAGTGTATGTTTATAATAACAAAAGTCATATCCAATTTGATTAGGAAAATTTTCTATAAAGCTTATTATTATATATACTAACTCCTGGTGAAATGAAACGAGTTTCCATTTCTAGAGTTAGTGTAAATTTCAAAACCTTATTTTCATAAGAGTGAATACAGACTAAGAAAATATTTCAGGCTAGATAAATGTGAACAGAAGGATAAGCATGGTTAACAGATTGCACATGAGGGCAGGGACAATATCTGATTTTGCTCATCATTAAAATCCAAACTTCTGACATAGTGCTGTGTACAAAGGAGGAGATTGTTAAATATGAACTGAATAAATCAACAGCCCATTGGCCATCAAAGTTTGGATCAAATAACTGGCAGGTAATCTAAAATGTCTGTAGTTGCAAACAGCCCTAATTTTAAAACATCTGAACACAAGGGCATTCACAACTACATCTTATTTGATTCTCACTTATGTTATACATCTTCCACCATCAAACCCAAAAGAATTGCTCCCAGATGTTGTATCAGATTGTTCTCAAATTTTCTTTGTTTCCTGTCACTTACGTCATTCTCTTTTCCATGGTGTGCTTTATTGTTTCAGCCAGCTCTCCTCCTTCCATTTTTCATCCACTTCATTCCTGCTACCTTCAAGGACATGCTTCATTCATTTAACAAATATTTCTGAATGCCTACTATGTGCTAGACACTGGGATGCTGTGAATACAGCTGAGAATGAAATAAAGACCCCTCTCAGTGGTTATGTTTTCTCACAATCTTTGATACCTATATAAAATGACTCTCAATAGAAATATCCACATGGTCAAATGTACTGGATGACTTGTCACTTCCATTTTCCTGCCTCGAATATTCCACACATCTGCTCAAATCTGATGTTGCTTTCTAGGCCTTTTGTTCAGGTGTTTTGTGACTTCCATTTGACATCATTTAGAAAATTTTTTTGACCCTCCTGTATTGAATTCATTTCCTGGATTCTATGTCTTTACCTTATTTCACTCCTGTATTTTGCTGAAGGCCATCCTCTAATAGGTTCCTGGGAAAGGACGCATCAGAGGCAAATTTCTCAACATTTTTCGAAAATGTATTTATTGTACATTTTCCCCTCCATCAGAATTTTGAAGACATTGCTAAGAGTGCATTGATGCGTCATAAAATATGTACACCTTCAATGGGACTAGACATTATCAAATTCTTCTCCAAAGTGGAGAGTACACCAGAAGTACATGAATGATCTCTTGTCAAATAGTTACCATCACTTTGTAGTCATCAACGTTTTATTTTTGCCAATCAGAGGGCTGAAATGCATCTCATCTGATTTTTATGTGCATTTCCCTGATTGTTACGGTGGGTTGGAGCAGCTTCTCATATGGTTACTGGCCAGGTTTCCTATTCTGTGATTTGTACTTAATAACTGTGCAATTTTCTTCTTCTTATATATTCTACATGCATAGCAGACATTGTCTCCCATCATGTGAATTGCTTTTTCATGTTTTAATGCTATTACTTGATAAACATGTTTTAAAGGTAGTTCCATTTCTCAATCTTTTTCTTAGTGATTTGTGCTGCATGTCTTATTTTAGAAATCTTTTCCTACCACAGGTTTATAAATACATTCTCTACTTTCTTGTAAAATTTTGCTTTTTCACATTTAAGTCTCTATAACCTACCTGGAATTTATATTTATGTTAGGTATTCCTACTTATTGTGAAGAAGGAATCCACTTTTCTCCCTATTTTGATAACCTATTGTTCAAGCACCATTTATGAAACAGCCTCTCCTTTTCTCTACTGATCTACAACATTTGCTGTACACAGGCAGTTCAGGTTATTGGTTTTCTAGTCTGCTATATTGTACACTGGTGTATTTATTTATGACTGTGCTTAAAGCACACTGTCTTAACTATTGTTACTCTATAATAAGATCTAAATAGACTTTATAGTAAGTCTTAATATTTACTAGGGAAGTCCCCACCGCCACCACCTTGTTCTTTTCCAAAATTGTTTTTTGATTACTCTTGGCTGTTTACTCATATTTATCAAACTTTAATCAGCTTGTCAAGTTCTATTTTTAAAAAAGCACCTTTGAGATTTTGATGGGAATTGCATTTAACTTACAGATTAATTTGAAAATTGTCTTCTTTATAATTGGACTTACCTGCAATCCAAGAATAAATCCAACTTTGGTTATGATATTTTTATGCTTTTTAAAAGACATTGTTGGATTTGGTTTCCTAATATGTTAAGTTTTTAAAAATTCATATTCATACATGAAAATGGACTATAAATTTCCTTTCTCATAATGTATTTGTCTGGATATACTCACCTCTTAAAATGAGCCATGGTGTATTCTTTCTCTCTGGAAGAATTTGTCTATAATTATAATGGCATGTTCTTCTTTTTTCCTTACCTTTATTCTTTTGTTCTTTTTCAGATATATAAAATTAGCTATCTAACTAATTTTCAGAACTTTATCCTAATAAAGGATAGTTAAGGCTGTACAATTGCCTTTGGGTACCACTTTAGCTGCAGTCCACCAGTATTGTGTGCATGTCTATTCAATGCATTTTAAGTATAAAAATTTGGGGACTTCCCTGGTGGTCCAGTGGTAAAGAATCCGCCTTACAATGCAGGGGACGCTGGTTCGATTCCTGGTTAGGGAACTAAGATCCCACATGCCGCGGGGCAACTAAGCATGCAGCACGTACGCCATGACTACTGAGCTCGCACGCCTCAGAAAGCCTGCATGCTGCAAACTACAGAGCCCACGCGCTCTGGAACCCTCGTGCCACAACTACAGAGCCCATGTGCCCTGGAGCCTGTGCACTACAACTAGAGAGAGAAAACCTGCACGCCAGGACTAGAGGGAAGCCCACACGCCGCAACGAAGAGCCCTCATACCGCAACTAAGAACCAACACGGCCAAAAATAAATAAGTAAATAATAAAATCTTTTTAAAAAAAAGTATAAACATTTTTTTCTATTATGATTCTCTTTTGCCACCTAGATCAATTTGGCTTATGATGATTTTTGTTTGTTTTTGTTTTTTTGCGGTACGCGGGCCTCTCACTGTTGTGGCCTCTCCCGTTGCGGAGCACAGGCTCCGGATGCGTAGGCTCAGCGGCCATGGCTCAGGGGCCCAGCCGCTCCGCGGCATGTGGGATCTTCCCAGACCGGGGCACGAACCCGTGTCCCCTGCATCGGCAGGCAGACTCTCAACCACTGCGCCACCAGGGAAGTATGATGATTTTTGACATTGATGAGGCTAGCTTTTTAGTCTAGTATGTGATCAATTTTAATAAAATTTCCAAATAAAATTGAGAAGAATTTTTATATAAGCAATTGTTGGGTATAAGGCCCTCTTTCCAACAGAGAAAGCTACATAACTGTCAGAATCAAATCTTCTTTATCCCTGCCAAAGTTTTATCTGCCTGATCTATCAACTATTCAAATACTTACGTTAAAATAATTTGCACTAATGGTGCATTTGTCAATTCCTTTTTTCAGTTCTGTAAGTTTTTGTTACTTGTAGGTATATATCATGGCTATATAGATATTTATACATAATATATAAAATATTTTAAAATTAAGATATATAAATACATAAAATTAAAATGTGTTAAAAATTGTATATATCTACATTGTTAGGTACATATGTATGCTAGACCACATTGTTAGGTACACTCAAATTTAGAAATAAATACCCTCTATTAGTTTTTTCAATATTTACTTACAGTCCCCTACATGCCCGATACTAAGGGCATACAGATTTAAAAGACACAGTCTTTGTTCTCAAGATGCTTCCAGTTGTGTGAGGAGCTGGATAAACCAACAACTCTAATACACTGTTGTATGTTAGACTGTATTGAAGTTGCATATTGTATTGAATGTTGTATGGTGGATTGCACTAAAGTTGCACAGTTGGAATGCATGGTATTGAATGCTGCATTGTTGGACTATACGGTATTGAATTATGTTGGACTGTACTGAAGTTGCACTGTTGGGATGTACAGTATCGAATGTTGTTATGTTGGACTATATTGAATGTTGCATTGTTGGAATGCATTGTGTTAAATGTTGTATGTTGGAGGTGTATTGAAGTTGCAATGTAGACAAAGGAAAAAGCCCCATGTCAGCTGAGGGAAAGCAGTACTTCTCAGAGAGGACATCTGAGCGATACTTCATTTGTAAATAAGGATGTGTATGAAGGCACATTTTAGAAAAATAAAGAACTTGGGGGAAGTTAAAGAGGGTACAGTATTTCAAGAGGGCTGAATTATCTTCAGGGAAAAATTCAGGTTTAGATAAGGCAAGGAAATGGAGGGAGGCTTCTCAAAAGAGACTAGTATCTGGGCATTAGGTATTTGACAACAATCTGACAGGTATGAAGTGCAAGGTAAGACTTGACCAAGGAGACAGTGCCTGAGAATGCCAGGGATGAGAGGCAGGGACAGAATTAATGGCCTCAGGGTTTCAAACGTTACAAAATATCCATGTCATGAAGCCAGAATGGCTTAAAGCAGGGGTCCCCAACCCCCGGGCCACGGACCAATATCGGTCCATGGCCTGTTAGGAAGCGGGCCGCACAGCAGGAGGTGAGTGGTGTATTTACAGCCGCTCCCCATCGCTCGCATTACCGCCTGAGCTCTGACTCCTGGTGAGTTGTATAATTATTTCATTATATATTAGAATGTAATAATAATAGAAATAAAGTGCACAATAAATGTAATGTGCTTGAATCGTCCTGAAACCATACCACCACCCCCCCATCTGTGGAAAAACTGTCTTCCACGAAACTGGTCCCTGGTGCCAAAAAGGTTGGGGACCGCTGGCCTAGAGTCTTAGAGTGTTTGGAAGAGGTTCAGGCATACCCTGTAGTTGCTGACATCTCCATTCTTAGCCCTGAATGTATACAATGGATGTATACAAAGACTTCATCTCAAGGAGGATAATAACACTGAAAATTAAACATGGCTCCAAAGCAAAAACCAGGACTATTGTTTGGGAATGACAAAAACATACCCTCAAGCTAGTCTGGCAAAAAGGCCAGTTAGGCTGTGGATGAAACCAAAAAGCAGGAAGAGCTGGGTGTTACCACCTTCGAGAAGACTAAATGCCACTGAACGCCTCTCTGCACCTATTTTTCACTTCTTTCTTCCTGACTGACTTCATTCTTTCCTACTGTGAACCAGCTTTTCCAAGAACTGGGAGCTATCTTGAGATGGCCATTCTCCCATTTTCACCACGGGAGATAAAAGCCCTCTAAAGCCCTCTATTCTCTAGTTCTAACCTGAAAAACACTGGGGAAGGACTCAGATGTTTCAGTCAGGTATTCCATGGTGACACCAATTTGGAATACTTTACATTTATTATTTGGCTTGAGGTTTCCAAACTATGCCACAAGTATCAATTCTTACCCCAAAACTATGTGGGGATCGATCTGTAGCTATGAACTTTTGAGTTGTGTCCAGCCCACAGACTCACTACCTCACAAAGAGGTGAGATATTCTGATCAAATCACCTTTGATTAGGGGTCTATCCCCTGACTAATCACTGTGGTCAGAGACGGGAATTCATGTAAAGATATGGCATCTCCCGTTCCAACCACAGTTAATGGATACAAAAGGGTTGTGGAGCCAGAGTTACTCAGAAGAAGGGAGTGCTCTTGTCAGAGGACTAGGTGCTAGACGGCTGAAACAAACATCTACCTCAAACCAAACAAAGGATAGGCTAAATTGACTATGATACATTCTCACAAAGGAATATTGTACAGTTTTTAAGAACTTTGTAGAAAATTCAATAATATGGAAAAATATTCATAATACTTTAAGTGATAAAAATAATTTTAAAGAGTGTGAAGAATATGTTTCCATTTCAAGGAAGCAAATATATTTTTTAAAATACCTGTACATATAGAAAAAAAAATACTAGAAGGCTGCCACAGATTGAATGTGTCCCTTCAGAATTCATATGTTAAATCCTAATGCCCAATGTGATGGTACTTGAAAGTAATCTTTGGGATGTGATTAGGTCATGAGGATGGAGCCCTCATGAATGGGATTAGTGCCTTTATAAAAGAGGCCCCAGAGATCTCCCTTGCTCCCTTCACCATGTGAGGTTACAGACAGTTGTCTGTGAGTCAGGAAGCTGGCCCTCAACAGACACCAATCAGCTGGCACCTTGATCTTGAACTCTCAGACTGCAGAAATAAATTCTGTTGTTTATAAGCCACCTAGCCCACGGAACTCTGTTACAGCAGCAGCTCAAATAGACTAAAACAAAGGTAATACATAAAAATGTTAATAGTGGCTATCTCAAAATAACACTGATCACAGATGATTTTCAATTATTTTTTAAAAGAATTCTTTTACTCCTGTTCCATGTTTTATGTTTTACAATAAGCAACATATATTACTAAAATAAAAACAGTTAAAATACATTAAATTTGATGCAATTCTACATTAATCACACATACGTTTTCTTTCTCTTGAAGCAGAGAAAGTGTTATCCACTGATTATATTTGCCCTTCCCTTCCATAGGGTCATATAAGTGTCCCTCTTAGTGGGAATTCAGGCCTTCTTGAAATGAGCACGTAACTATCTAAAATATGTACTTTACTGCATTTACTACAAGATTCAGTTATCTCGTTTTCCTCATTTATTTTCAAATTGCTCAAATGAACTTTCACTTTCTTTCTTTATTTCCTAATTTCATTTTGTATCTTGTACCCCTTCAAGGTAGTCAGTCCTGACTGGTCTATCCTGTACTTCTAAAGTTCTTCAAAATTTCCTTTTGCCTCCCATTTTCATGTCTTGCAACTTCCTTTGACTCTTGCTCCAAGTCTCTCAAAATCTCTCAAAATTAGAAGTAATCTAATTTCTATCAACAGGGAAATAGATAAATTACAAAAGCTAGAGGTAGAAAGATACTTTATAAATATATGACATATGTAAGGTTTTAAAAAACATACCAAATGAAGTTATGCACTGTTTATGAATCTGAAGCAAATGTGAACAGTGATGAGTTTATATTACTCTCTGAACTTTATATTTGAAATATTTTATAATAAAAATGTGATGTGCATAAACCTTTGAGAAGAAACAGACCACACTTAAAGTACTCTTTTGGTAGCCTTGTATCTGACTGTATGTTTTTTTATTGAAGTATAGTTAATTTACAATATTATATTAGTTTCAGGCATATAAGACAGTGTTTCAAAATTTTTAGATTATACTCCATTTAATGTTATTATAAAACATTGGCTATATTCCTTGTGATGTACAACATACCCTTGTAGCTTATTTATTTTATACTTAGCAGTTTGTACCTCTTAATCTGACTTTGTAACTTTATTTCCTGCTCAGGAACAGAATCAGATGGATGAATAAGTATGATGGGCATACCTAATGTAGAACATCTTTCTGGCCTATCCACCTTACTATAATTTTCATGCTTAAAAAGAACATCAACTTGTACAAGCATGATAATTTGAAAAACTCAAAAATAATAAATAACCTCCCTACATTCTAGAACTTGATGGCAATGTGTTAAGTGAACTATTTCCAGCACATCACTGTTCATGAAATATTCCTTCTCTTCGAGTCTCATCAACTTTAGCAGCAAAACTCTTTTACAAATATCTTATAAAAATAAATATAAACATTTAATAACGTGATTGGCCTCTAATTCTTAATATCACTTTTCTTTCTCTTAGAGTCTATGCATCCTGCTTCTGGACAACTTCCGCATTTTACAGTCTTGCCCCTGGAAACAGCACTGAAGGTGGCTCAGGCACTCCTCAAATCTTGCTGAGCTGAGCCGCTCAGCCTTTCACTCCTGTGGCCTATCTTCTTCAGGATGACTATGCCATCCAATTCTTGATCTATGACGGCTACCCAGAACTCATCTGCTTCTTCATCCTTCGATGGGCATCTTGAAATAAACTCACATTCTCCCCTTTTATTTTTCACCCTTGAAACAATTCCATTAAAAGATTCCTTGACTACCTACATTTTCCTATTCAGATGGCCTGTTCTTTATTCCAAGTTAAATTGACAAGCATTTTCCTTGTGACATATGGTTCTTGCTTTACTTTCTCCTGTCAATCATTTTCACCAGCAACATAAATTTCTCACAGCACATTCGCCCAACACATATCCACCAGAATACAAGAGCAGCATCACCTAAAAAGTCCTGTCTCTTGGAGGAATTAATGCTTTAGTTGAGATGCTGAAGCACCAGATTACCCCAGGCTCCCAGGACTTTACAAAATAAGGAGGGATCCAATAATAAACTGTGATCCAACTAATACTTAGAAACTGCCTTATAGATTCTTAACCAAACTATACACCCACCAAGAAGGACCTGGAAGAAGAAAATCTAATTCCTACCTTTAAAAATCAGGAGGAAAAGACAGATGAGCAACAAAAGTGACAATATAATGTGGTAAGTGCATCAACAGATGTTAGATGTATGTATGTATCAATAGGTGTATGCATGCATTCATTCATTTCTTGATTACCTGCTCTGTGCCGATTAGAAGGCACACAGTGGTTAACAAGATGAGCCAGATCTTTGCCCTCACAGAGTTCACATTCCAATGGTAAGTGGGGTTGGTAATAGGCTAAATGCTTTCAAAGTTTTTAATGAATGAGGTTAGTGAAATATAAATGAGATAAAATAAGCTGTGATATTGGGCAGTGTCTAAAATAGTAGTGAAAGGTGACAATTGGCCTGAGAGATGATAAGGAATAAACCAAGTAAAAAGTTATCCCAGGGGACTTCCCCAGTGGCGCAATGGATATAGGACTCTGAGCTCCCAATGCAGGGGGCCCGGGTTCGATCCCTGGTCAGGGAACTAGATCCCACAAGCGTGCCACAACTAAGAAGCCCGCCTGCCACAACTAAGACCCAGTGCAACCAAATAAATAAATATTAAAAAAAATTTTTTTTAAGTTATCCCAGGCCTAAGGACGACAAAACCCAGTAGCCTGAGGCAGTCACCAACCTTCCAGGAATCAGCTTAGTGTGTCCAGAGCAGACACTGTACTTGAAATGTACAATAAAGCGAGAGTGGAAAGAGATAAAGTGAGAAAGGCAGGCAGAGGCCAGATCCTTTGGGGCACAGTAGGTCTAGTATGGAGTCGGAAACAACTGGTTTCAGTGGGGGAAGCGACATGATTTGTTCTGATTCACATTTTTTTTTTTTTTTTAAAGAAATCCCTTTGGCTGCTGTATGGATAAAAGATCAGAGCAGAAGCAAGCAGGCTAGTTAAGAGGCTTCTGGAAATGAAAAACGATGGTAGCTTGGATGAGATGGAAATGGAGAGAAGTGAACGGATACAGAACATGGATATATCTGCAGCAGGCTGACAAGACTTACTGACTGCTAGGGAATGCGATGAGGGTTTAAACGAAAACAGTGGTATCACAGAGAAAAGAGTAGCTCACCTGTACCTGGGAGGATAGAGAAATAGGTCACAGAACACATTCTCAGAGAGGTGACATTTAAGCAGGTATGAAAAAATACAACACAAGTGTTGGTGAGGATGTGGAGAAACTGAAACATTGGCTGTTGCTGGCAGGAATGTAAAATGGTGCAGCTGCTATGGAAAATGGTATGGCAGTTACTCAAAAATATTAAACATATAATATGATCAAGCAATTCCACTTCTGGATTTACACCCATAAGAACTGAAAGCAAGGACTTCAACAGATATTTGTAGACATACCATGTTCACAGCAGCAGTTTTCACTATAGTCTAAAGATGGAAGCATGCAAGTATCCATCAGGGGACGAATGGATAAACAAAATGTGGTACATACATTCAATGGAATAGTATTCAGTCTTAAAAAGGAAAGCAATTCTCACACATGCTACAATATGGGTGAACCTTAAAACATTATACTAAGTGAAATACGTCAGTCACAAAAGGATAAATATTGTATGATTCCACTTGTATAAAGTACCTAGGACAGTCAAATTCACAGAGACAGAAAACAGAATGGTGGTTGCCAGAGGTTAGAGAGTTTTTAAATGTTTAATGGGTTTTTAGTGTTTGTTTAATGGGTATAAACTTTCAGTTCTACAAGATGAAAAGAGTTCTGGAGACAGTGGTGATGGTTTCACAACAATGTGAATGACTTAATACCACTAAACTGTACACTTAAAAATGATTAAGATGGTAAATTTTATGTTATTTGTATTTCACCACTATTTTTTTAAAAAGAGAGAGGGAAAGAAAAGCAGGTGGGAGTTCTCCAGGCAGCCATGAGAACGGAAGAGAATTCCAGGTAGACGAAGCAGCAGGTGTAAAGACATGGAGAGAGTAAGGTATGAACTGTGACATGTATGATTTATTTTTCAGTGGGACATTTAGAATATTAAGATCATCATTATTCTGGCTTCATCAGATTCTGAAAAGCCTGGATCTCTTTATACCACATGCCAGGAAAAGGAAGTAGTAGTTCATTTACTTAATAAATAGTTATTGACTCCTATATGTGCCAGGCAGGACAAGGAATAACTCTGTCTTCCTAGATGTCAGTCTAGTGGTGAAGACTCACATTCAGGCCAAGGTTACAGAATTATGAAGCCTCAATATTGATAAGTGCAGTGAAGGAAAAGTACTTGTGCAATGAAACTGGTTCTAACAAGGGAGACTAACTTACCTGGAACGGAAGTGAGGAAAAAAACTCCCTGAGGGAAAGACATTTAGAGTCTGTCATACAGAGTGAAGTAAGTCAGAAGGAGAAAGACAAATACCGTATGCTAATACATATATATGGAATTTAAGAAAAAAAAAAAGTCATGAAGAACCTAGGGGTAAGACGGGAATAAAGACACAGACCTACTAGAGAATGGACTTGAGGATATGGGGAGGGGGAAGGGTAAGCTGTGACAAAGTGTGAGAGTGGCATGGACATATGTACGCTACCAAGCGTAAAACAGATAGCTAGTGGGAAGCAGCCGCATAGCACAGGGAGATCAGCTCGGTGCTTTGTGACCACCTAGAGGGGTGGGATAGGGAGGGTGGGAGGGAGGGAGACGCAAGAGGGAAGAGATATGGGAACATGTGTATATGTATAACTGATTCACTTTGTTATAAAGCAGAAACTAACACACCATTGTAAAGCAATTATACTCCAATAAAGATGTAAAAAAAAAAAAAATTAACACCTGACCGAAGGGTAGGATTGACACAGACGGAAACACAGTCTGGGACCTGTGCCGGCCAATAAGACAAAGGGGAACACTGATAAACAAAAAGGGCAAATGTGATATTCTATTGCAGCGGATAACATGTTTACCAACGCTCAACACTGCCCAACTTAGCCTTCCATAAGCAGGAATCACAGAAACTATAAACCTATTGTACATTAGGTTTGCCAATTAGTTCCTATCGTGTTTTCTGGACTTCCTATCTTATGGGGAAATAATCTTAAACTCTTGCACCCAAAACGCAAAAGGTGTAAATATCCCTCTCTCTTTCTAACACGGCCGAAGTTTCTCGTCGGGAACACAGCCTGAAGAGTGAGGCCTTATTCTGGGAAGGAGCGAATACTCCTGGAAAGATGGAACCTATCACAGCTGCAGGGGATCTCAAAGGCACCGGGAGTGGGAGGCAGCGCCGCCCTCCCCCTCCCGCGCTGGGTGCAGGTGTGAGGCAGGTTGGGTGCGCGCGGCCGCAGGGGGCACAGAACCCCCAGCTCCGGCGCACCTGCAGCCCCATCCGCGTGCTCACACGGCCCGTGACCCCTGACCCCCAAGGCTCCCGCGGCCGCGGCCCAGCTCACCCTTCCCCTTGGTCAGGATGTAGTTGAGCGGCATCCGCGGGCGGTCGCTGAAGACCTCGGCCTGCTGCACCAGCGCCTCGCGCACGCTGTGGAAGTCGTTGAGGACCACCACCAGGTAGTGGCCGATGAAGAAGCTGTAGATGTTGCCGTACACACGGGCCATGTCTGCCAGGAGCAACTGCACGCCCAGGCCCGAGGTATTCAATTCTCCGGTCCTTGCCCGCCGGTACGGCCAGCTCTTCCGTCGGAGGAAAGGCGGCAGCAGCACGAAGCCGAAGTTGCCCACTACGGGCCAGGGCGTGGGCCCGGGGGGGATGCCCCGCTTCGGGCGCCGCCACAGCCAGCTCCAGCCCAGCAGCGCGGCGAGAACGAGAAGCAGCAGCGCGCCGCCCGTGGGGTCCAGCCGCAGCAGCCCCGGGGGCGCGTGCAGAAGGCGCAGAGGCCAGGGGTAGTCCTCAGCGGGAGCCTGGGGCAGCCCGGCGGAAGCCATGGCCTGTGCGCCGGAGTCCTCAGCCCCGGGCTCCTGCCGCTATCCTCATGAGAGCACACGCAGACACCGGTGCTCGGCCCCAAGGCCAACTCCCCTTGAAGCCCGGGGGCGGGGAGGAGAGCGGCGGAGGCCGCTCCGGATTGGCTGCGCCCACCGCTTCCTCCCCAGCCCCTCCAATCAGCGACGCCCGAGAAGAAACGGGGACGCGCTCGCAACCAGGCTGTGGCGGTCCGCGGACCAGGCTGGGCAAGCTGTCTGGAAATTGGCCGCCCAATCCGGGTCGCGCCCCTCCGCTGGGTCAGACTTGGCTGTGACCGCACCTGAAAAAAAAGATGCTCGCACCACACCCTTACGCTCTGATTGGTTACCGGATTTCCTGTGTTATTTGTCAGTTGAGTGCTTAAACCGTGCCAGGTCAACAGGCCCCTCGTACAACTCAGCCTCAACACCAGCGCTTCTACCCTGAGCTGGGCGAGGGGGGTCCCCGCCCTATCTCCTGGTAGCAAAAAGACAGGGGTACTGCTTTATCCAAATCGGGATTCGGAGGAAGAAATGACCCTTTCCTCCACCCACTGACAGCAGGATGATGGAAATGCAATGTGTAGAATTTGTAGATGTAGGTGGCCAACGCTCCGGAGAAAGGATGGGTGGGGAATAGTGGGGTGGGTGGGGTGATGGAGTAAAGCTCTTATAACTTGCCATACACGGGAATATCCCTTTTATGTGGAGAGTGAAAGTTCAGCGTCCGTTTCAGCGTGTGGCCTGGGTAAAGCAGAAGACCTAATCCAGAAATTTGCTTGGAGGATTTAAGTAGCTAATAATATAAAAAGAAAATCAATCAGGTGAGGAGTGGGTCACAATATCATTATAACTATGCTGAGGTTGAGATTTTAAGTGAGAATTGTGTAATGCTTTCAATACAAAGTCCTTTAATTTTCCATAATTATGGCTCGTAGGCACTTCCCTTTTCTGTCTTCTACAGGCTAAATCCTCTGGTTTCTTTTATGTTAGGTTGACACAGAATTGTCGATACTAGACCATTTCCTGTCTGCTAAAAGGCCAGTCTCGTATAAATCAACGTAACTGATGATAATGAACAAATGTTTCCCATTTTCTGATCCTTTTTATTCTTTATTTCACATCTACTCTGTTCTAATACTATTTTTGCCATGCTCTTCATAAATTATTTTAAGCTTCCCCAAAAAACACACCTCTTATCTTCTATAAGTAACCATTGTTAGATTACTTTTCTCATTTTTTTTCAATTTTGAGAATTTAAAAAATTTTACCACTGGTTTGCACAGATGATCTTCAATATGTCATCTGATTCTCTTCATAGCCTGTTCTCCAAAATAGTAGCCACTAACATCTTTCCTTACAAGCAACTTAAATTCACAAATGATTTTAAAATAGTTGACCATGTGACTAATTTAACGACCTTAACAGACACCCTCTTATACAGGATATAATTACATTCACATTGTTTTCCTAAGTAATTCTCTTATTTAGGCTAACAGCTCTGTGATGCAGATAGGAAGTATTATAAGCTGAGTTGTGTTCCCCCAAAATTCATATGTTGAAGTCCTAACCCCCAGTACCTCAGAATGAAACTGTTTGGAGATAGGGTCTTTAAAGAGGTAAAGTAAAATGAGGTCATATAAGTGGACTGTAATCCAATATCACTGGTGTCTTTTTAAGAAGAAGAGATTAGGACATGGACAGACACAGAGGGAAGCCAACATGAAAACACAGGGAGAAGATGGCCATCTACAAGACAGGGAGAGAGTCCTCAGAAGAGATCAGCCCTACCAACACCTTGATCTTAAGAGTTCTAGCCTCCAGAACTGTGAGGAAATAAGTCTGTAGTACTCTGTTATGGCAGCCCTTGCAAACTAATAGAGGAAGCTACATTGTTCATAATACATACTATGGATAAACTATTTTAAACATGAAACCACATAGCTCATTCAGTGCTTCTTAGGGATGAATTTCCCCAAATGATATTCAGGGCTTTCTTGCCAGAAAAAGGAATACTTTCTGCTCCATCCTTCCTATTTTAAATAGATGAATAATATAATAATCAGTAGCAGTAAAGGAAGAGAATACTAAAAGATCTTTGGGCTGGGGAGAGAGGGAAAGGAGGACAAGAAGGGCATTAAGGAAAACATTTTAAAATTGAATCCCCAAAGATAATTTTAAACCACTTGCTTTCTCACTGGAATCCTTCTTGCTGTACATGGATTTCAGCCAGAATTGTTGGTAACAGTACAGATAACAGAATTGTTGGTAACAGTACAAATAGTACAGATATCCAAAATATCTGTACTATTATTTTGTTATCAAGAGTGGTGTTGGGCTTCCCTGGTGGCGCAGTGGTTAAGAATCCACCTGCCAATACAGGGAACGCGGGTTCCAGCTCTGGTCCAGGAAGATCCCACATGCCGCGGAGCAACTAAGCCTGTGAGCCATAACTACTGAACCCGCATGCCACAACTACAGAAGCCCGCAGGTCTAGAGCCCGTGCTCCGCAACAAGAGAAGCCACCACAATAAGCCCGCTCACCGCAACGAAGAGTAGCCCCCGCTTGCCGCAACTAGAGAAAGCCCGCACACAGCAACGAAGACCCAACGCAGCCAAAAAAAAAATACATAAAAAATTAAAAAAAAAAAAAAAGAGTGGTGTTAAAAGAGAGAGGTGTTAAATTACTTTGTTTGTAAAACTACAATTGTCCAGCTGGCTGGTAATTCCCTGGGAGGTGAATGCTACACAGTATATCCATCCAGAGTCAGTGAGCATGAACAGAGAGGGCTTATGGCTTAAGAAGAGTTTGCAAAATGCTAATGAGAAGAGAAAGTTGAAATGCTAATTATTTATTTAGTGGCACAACTCCACTAGCCATTTAAAAATTAATCCCTTCATTTCCTTTAAATTCCTATGATTTGCTTCATATATACTCGAGTGTCTTCTACATATAGTGTTAGGTACTTCCTTATGTACTCTCTGAGCGTCCATGTACCCTACATGAAATTGGGATAACAAATGTGCCTACATCAAGCATAAAGACTGGATGGAGTAATTAGCACAATGTCTGGCATTTAGCTCAGGCTCGATAAGTACAAGCTGTAATTGTAATAATTACCTTTGGGCCCTGACAATGCTTTTAACTCTATGGGTTGGCCGTATTGTCTCACTTTTTCACTCCTTGCAGCTTTACCTGCCCTTTCCAAAATTAGATTGTGAGACTGGTCAGGATATTAACTTGTTTTCTATATTCAGCCTTTAGGACTTGTATGATGAACAAATAAACTTGCCCATCTTCAATATTACCCATATCATTCTTCTCCAGTTGAATGTATTGTGATTTTCCTGGAGAGGAGATGAAGGGAGGAAAGACCCTGAAACATATCAGTGGAAGGCAGAATCTCCAAAGTAAAAAAATCCAATTCTCAAAACTTTTTATTTGGACAAAGAGGTTCCAGGATCAGAAGAAATTTTTTGTTTAATGCCCAAACTGGAAACTATCCAGGTGTCCTTCAACAAAAGAGGAGGAGGAAGGAAACTGTGATATATTTGTAAAATAGACGACTGGTCAGCAATGAAAAGGAATAAGTTATCATACACCCCACAGCATGATGATTCTCAAAAAAAACATTACGCTGAGTAAAGAAGCGAGACCCAAAAGACTACATACTGAAGAATTGCATTTATAAGAAGTTCTAGAAAGGCACAACTAACTCATGGTGATATAAATCAGGACAGAGGGCAAGATTGACTGGGAAGGGACATGAGACATTTTTCCCAGGTGGTGGGAATGTTTTATGTCTTGATTGGGGTGTTAGTTACTTGAGCATACGCATTTGTCAAAACTGAACTGTGCATTTCACTCAAAGTAAATTTTATCTCAGTAGAACAAATTAAAAAAATAAAATCCAAGGACTTCCCTGGTGGCGCAGTGGTTGCGAGTCCGCCTGCCGATGCAGGGGACGCAGTTTCGTGCCCCGGTCCGGGAAGAGCCCACATGCCACGGAGCGGCTAGGCCCGTGACGCATGGCCGCTGAGCCTGCGCGTCCGGAGCCTGTGCTCCGCAACGGGAGAGGCCACAGCAGTGAGAGGCCTGCGTACCGCAAAAAAGTAAATAAATAAAAATAATAAATAAAAGAGAATAAAATCCAATATCTTAGAAGGAAAAGACATGGTGAAGTAAGAAGACTTAGCTACCTATTGTGAAATGTATGCCCACAGTAACAGTTATGTGATATATTGTTATTGTAACAACAGTTACTAGTAGTTTAGTATGTAAATAAAGAGGGATAGAAGGGAAAATGGTTAGAGTAACATTCCTCTAAAAAAATAAACATACACTTACTTTAATTAGCCTGGCCATAATGGTTACGGACTCCTGACTTTGATTTTTATGTAAGCCGAAGCATTGCTGGAATCCATGTTCCTTTCTTCTCCCTCATTTACTTCCATTTATTTTGCAGAACTCAGCATGGAAACCAAATGGGAGTCTGCCCAGATCTAACAGGGACAAGTTGTTAACCTTTCCAACTTTTTCTTCATAGTAAAATGAGGGAGCTTAACACAAGGATTCTAAAATACCTCCAGTCCCTAAGATTCACCTTCTTAAGTAGATTGTCAGGACCTTGAACTTGGACCCTGATTAATAACATACTTAGTCAATACAATCTGAAAAAATAAAGTGCATTTACAAGGTAAAGTATAACCTGTTTGCCTCAGCAAAGCATAGGGTTTTTACTTCCTGGTGGCAGTAAGCATGCTTGGCCATTTGCCTAATAATGAAGACTCATTTCCAAGTCTCACAAAGAATCACGTTTTAGGAAAGACTTTGAAAGATGACCTACTCTTCCCTTTAGGAAAGCAAACCAGATATTTGAAAGTTGATTTTTTATTCTGATTCAAAAAATAGCAATACATAGTTTTCGTAGAAAATTTGAAAATGCAAGAAACTGCAGAAGAGGAAATAATGATCACCTTTTTATTTTTTTCCACCCAGAAGTAATTTATAACATTTCTGTATGTATCCTTCCAGCCTTTTTACACATATATCTATGGTATCTTTAATCGTTATAAATAGTTTAATTTATAACCATGGATATGTATATTATGTATATGTATCATTAACATTTTCCATGTTTTTCTCCCACAAATCATTTTTAATTACTATATTCTAGTCCAAGGATTCAGCAACTTTTTCCGAAAAGGGCCAAACAGTAAATGTTTTAGGTTTGCCAGCAATTTGGTCTCTGCCACAACAGTACAGTTGAGCCACGGGAGCAGGAAAGTAGCCATAGACAATATGTAAATAAATGGTCATGGCCATATTTCAGTAAAACTTTATTTATAAAAAAAAAAAAGACAACAGCTGGACTTATTCTGCAGGCCCTTATTTGTTGACTTCTGGACTTTTAAAAGTCTAGTTCATTGTTTAGGAATATTTCAAAATTTATCTGACAGATATCCTATTGTCAACACAGGCTATTTTCAATTTTTTTGCTATTATGAACAATAATGTGATATATACATTTTTGATTATTTCAGTAAGATAAATACCAAGAAACAGAACTGGTACTAAGGCTGTTGCTACATAGAACAAAGTACACACAGCATACACACACACGCGCGCGCGCGTGCGCATGCATGCACTTTGTCTTTCTACCACCTGGAAATAACCTCTGTTAAAAGTATGATATATCTCCTCTCAGATTTCTTTTATGCTTATAGAGATTTCCCCCGCCGCCCCATAAATGGCATCATACTATGCATTTAGTTCACTAACCTGCTCTTCTCATTTAACGCTGATATTTTAACAGAATCATTTTGGCTGCTCTGTAAAGGGGCAGAGGTGAAAGCAAGACTATTAAGAAATCCATACAGGCATGTCACAATGTTAGCCCAATCCTCTGTTAACAAATATCTAGGTTATTTCCAATTTCTATTAAAATTATGCTGGAATAAATATGGAGGGGCTTGTTTTTATTTATTGTGGTAAAATTTACATAACATAAAATTTACCATTTTAACCATTTTTAGTTTACAATTCGGTGGCACTAAGGACATTCACAATGATGTATAACTACCATCACTATCTATTTCCAGAGCTTTTTCATAATCCCAAACAGAAACTCTGTACCCATTAAACAATAACTCGCTATCTCCCCCAGCCCCTGGTAACTTCTATTCTACTTTCTGTCTCTCTGAAGTGCCTATTCTAGATACCTCATATAAGTGGAATCCTACAATATTTGTTCTTTTGTGTCTGGTTTATTTTGCTTAGCATAATGTTTTAAAGATTCATCCATGTTGTAGCACATCTCAGAATTACATTCCTTTTCATGGCTGAATAATATTCCATTGTACAGATCTTCCTCTCCTTATGATGGGGTTACATCTTGATAAACCATAAACCCATCCTAAGTTGAAAACAGTTAAGTCGAAAGTGCATTTAATACACTTAACCTACCAAACATCATAGCTCAGCCTAACCTACATTGAACATGCTCAGAACACTTACATTAGCCTACAGTTGGGCAAAATCAAGTAATTTTTTGACTAATGTACTGAAAGTGAAAAGCAGAAAGGTTGTCTGATACTGAATGGTTGTACACGTATCGGTTGCTTACCCCTGCGATTGCGTGGCTGCCTGAGAGCTGCAGCTGCTTCCTGCTGCCCAGTGTCTCCAGAGAGTACTATAACATGTCGCTAGCCCAGGAAAAGATCAAAATTCAAAATTCAGTGTATGGTTTCTGCTGAAGGCATATCACTTTCTCACCATTGTAAAGTCAAAAAATCTTAAATTGAACCATCATAAGTTAGGGGCCATCTGTATGCACATACTACCTTTTGTTTATCCATTCATCCATCGATGGACATTTGGGTTGTTTCCACGTTTGGCTCTTGTGAATAATGCTGTGATGAACATTGGTATATGAATATCTGATTGAGCCCCTGCTTTCAGTTCTTTCAGGTATCTATCTAGGGATGGAATTGCTGAATCATATAGTAACCCCATGTTCAACTTTTTGAAGAATCACCAAACTTTTTCTACAGTAGCTGTACCAGTTTTAACTTTCCTACCAGCAATGATGAGGGCTCCAATTTCTCTATATCCTTACCAACACTTGTTATTTTGTTGTTCTTTTTATTTTTTCATAATAGCCATCCTAATGAGTATGAAGTGGTATCCCATTGTGGCTTTGATTTACATTTTTCTAATGACTAATGATGCTGAGATTCCTTTCATGTGTTTTCATTGTATATATTTATGTGCCATTTGTATATATTCTTTAAAGAAATGTCTATTCAAATCCTTTGCCTATTTTTGAATTGGGGTGTTTTGTTGTTTTTGAGTTGTAGGAGTTCTTTATACATTCTGAATGCTTATCCCTTATCAGATATATTACGATTTGCAAATACTTTCTCCCATTTTGTGATTGTCTTTTCACTCTCTTGACATTGTTCTTTGATGCACAAAGGTTTTTAATTTTGAAAAAGTCCAATTTATGTAATTTTTTTTCTTTTATTGCCTGTGCTTTTGGTGTCATGCTTAAGAAAACACAGTCTAATCCAAGGTCCTGAAGATTTTCACTTAGAACTGTTTTGTTCTAAGAGTTTTATAGTTTTAGCTCTTAAATTTAGGTCTTGATTCACTTTTCAAGTTAATTTTTGTGTGTGCTATATGCTAAAGGTCCAGCTCCATTCTTCTGCATGTGGATATCCAGTTTTTCTAGGACTATTAACACTTGTCTTTTCCCCCACTGAATGCTCTTGGACCCTCTGCCAAAAATTGACCAGAAATGCAAGGGTTTATTTTTGGGCTCTCCGTTCTGTTCCATTGGTCTGTATGTTCATCCTTTTGCCAGTATCAGTGTTTTGACTGTTGTACTTTATAGTAAGTTTTAAAATTAGGAAGCTTGAGGTTTCCAACTATTTCTCCTTTCAAGATTGTTTTGGCTATTCTGACAAATTTGGCTGTATGGACAATTTGCCTACAGTTTTGCTATTGTTTTGGTCCCTCGGGACTTCATATGAACCTATGGATGGGCTTTTCTTTTTCTGTAAAAAACACCATTGAAATTTTAATATAGATTGCATTGAATCTGTAGACTGCTCTGTGTAGTATTATCTTAATATTAAGTCTTCCGATCCATGAGCATGGAATGTCTTCCCATTTATTTAGGTCTTCTTTAATTTCTTTCAGTAATGTTTTGTACTTTTTAGTATACAAATCTTTCACCTCCTTGGATAAATTATTCCTATTTTTTTCTTTTTGATGCTATTGTAAATCAAATTGTTTTCTAAATTTCCTTTTCAGATTGTTCATTGTTAGTATATAGAAGTGTGACTGATTTTTGCCTTTTGACTTTATATCCTGCAACTTTGCTGAAGTCATTTATTTGAGCTAAATATAGTTTGTGTGTGGAATCTTTGGGGTTTTCTACATATAAGATCGTATCATCTTTGAACAGAGTTAAGTTTACTTCTTCCTTTTCAATTTGGATGCTCTTTCTTTTTCTTGTCTTATTATTCTGGCTAGAACTTCCAATACTATGCTGAAGTGATGAAAGCAGGCATCCTTGTCTTTTGCCTGATCTTAGAGGAAAAGCATTGTGTGATGTTAGCAGTGGGTTTTTCATATATACCATTTATTATGTTGAAGTAGTCTCCTTTTATTCCTAGTTTATTGAGGTTTTCTTTTTTTTATCATGAAAGGGTGTTAAATGTTGTCAAATGCTTTTTCTGTATCAATTGAAATGATCACGTTATTTTTCCCCTTCATTCGGTTAAAGTAGTGTATTATATTGATTGATTTTCGTGTATTGAATCATCCTTGCATTCTAGGAATTAATCCCTCTTGGTCATGGTGTATAATCCTTCTAATATGCTGCTGAATTTGGTTTTGCTAATATTTTGTTTCTTTTTGTGTCAATATTCATAAGGGATATTGGTGTGAAGTTTTCTTTTCTCATAGTGCCTTTGTTTGGCTTTGGTGTCAGGGTAATTCTGGCCTCACAGAATGAGTCAGGAAGTATTCTCTTCAATTTTCTGGAAGAGAAAAACTGGTGTTGATTCTTCAAATATTTGGTAGAATTCACCAGTGTAGCCATCTGGTCCAGGGTTATTCTTTGTTGGGAGATTTTTGATTGCTAATTCAATTCTCATTATTAAAGGTTTATTTAGATTTTCTGTTTCTTCAAGATTCAGTACTGGCTGGCTTTGTGCTTCTAGAAATTTGTCCATTTCATCTAAGTTATCCAATCTGTCTGCTTACAATTATTCATAGTCTTTTATAAATGCTTTATTTCTATAAAATCAAGTAGTAATGTCCCCACTTCCATTCTGAATTTAGTAATTTGAGCCTTCTTGCTCTTCTTCCTTAGTCAATCTAGCTAAATGTTTGTCAATTCTGTTGGTCTTTTCAAAGAAGCAACTTTTGGCTTCATTGATTTCTCTGTTGTTTTTCTATTCTCTATATCTACTTTAACTTTTATTTTTTTCCATCTGCTAACTTTGGGTGTAGTTTGCTTCTCTTTCTCCAGTTCCTTAAGAACTACAGGTAGGTTATTGATTTGAAATCTTTCTTTGTAATGTATGTATTTATAATTATAAATTTCCCTCTCAGCACCACTGTATCCCATACATGTTGGTGGTTTTTTTTTTCATTGTCATTTGTCTCAAAGTATTTTCAAATCTCCCTTGTGACTTCTTCCTTGACCCATTAGTTAAGAGTGTATTGGTTGGGCTTCCCTGGGGGTGCAGTGGTTAAGAATCTGCCTGCCAATGCAGGGGACATGGGTTTGAGCCCTGGTCTGGGAAGATCCCACTTGCCGCGGAGCAACTAAGCCTGTGCACCACAACTACTGAGCCTGCCCTCTGGAGCCCATGAACCACAACTACTGAGCCTCCTCTCTAGAGCCTGCATGCCACAGCTACTGAAGCCCAAGCGACTAGAGGCCATGCTCCACAACAAGAGAAGCCACCGTGATGAGAAGCCCGCGTACTGCAACAAAGAGTAGCCCCCATTCGCCGCAACTAGAGAAAGCCCACGCAGCAACAAAGACCCAATGCAGCCAAAAATAAATAAGTTAAATAATTTTTTAAAAAAAGAGTATATTGGCTAATTCTCATATTTTTGTGAATTTTTCTGTTTGGACAATTCATTTTAAATAGCTCCAGAAGCAGATTTCTCAACACTTCTCTTGGAAAGGCTGTCGTATACCAAAACAGTCTTTAACAACTTTTTCTGCTTTTGAGCTTAACTCTCTTTAATCTTAAGACCTTTTGGCACTTGCCCAAACTCTGGTGTTCCCCCAATATATAGGCAGGTCATTCAAAAGTCAGCTCGCTAGATTAGTTTCTGGTGAAATCTAGTAACTTTGTTGGTAGTCCAACATTGCACCAAACATATAACCCCACTGTGATGGACCAGCTGTAGCTATTTATGACTGGGATAATCACCCTTAATTCAATGGTCAAGGGCAAGCCGCAGTTTACCTCTTTGAATGAATTGTCCTTTTGCATTAGAAAAAACCGTTTCCACGCTAGCAACTCATTTTTCTGGATGTTTCTGGAGAGATACAGCAAAACAATTCAGGTATCTGATTAGTGTACAAAATGTGGGCAAGAGGCAGAGCGGAGGCTTTGGAAACATAAGCTTAAACACCTGACATTGTTCTCAACTGAAATCCAAAAGCTTGTACAGTGTGACAAACATATGTATCTTGTATTAAGTAGAAAATTCTAAATCCTTGCAATTTAAAAATTCTAAAATCCCTTCCAATAAAATTTAAAAGTTTTAAAATCCCATGAATTTATTTTCTGATTAGACTTGAATATATATTAACGAGTCAGGTAGTATCAAGTGCTTTACTAAACATTATCTCCAATCCTCACCATGACATTGGGAGGTACCTTTCTTCACTCTCATTTTACAGAAGGGACGGACATGATGATTCAGAAAGGTAAAGTAACTTGCTTAGGAATTAAACCTAGGGGCTGAGTCCAAAGTCTTTGGATTTTCCACTTCAGCCTTTATTTTTCAATCCATATTTTTGGCTAAAATCTCATAAAATACATATAATATGATGGCTACTGAAACATTTAAATTATAAACATCTGATGATTTGATAAGTGCTTCAATTATTTTAAAGCAAATTATTTAGAGGCATGATGGGCAATTTCCTTTTCATCGAAGCCTCATACATTCTGTTAATATTCCAAACACAAAAGATGATATTTAAAAAAACTCATTCAATAAATATTTGCTGTATGTGATAAGAACTTTATTAGACACTGGAATGAATACTAAGACAATTCCTTCTCTTAAGGAAATCTGGTATGTTAACAGGACATTTTTAAAAATCTTATATCAGCGAGTGTATCTCACATTTTGACAATTAGTTTGTATGTATCTTTTAGGGAGGAACTCAGATTCAGAGAAGTAAGATAAAGTTTTCAGGAGATGAGACTTCAGCTGAACTTTCAGGACAAGCAAGATCTGGATATATTGATACGTGAATAATTTCAGAGCTAGAACTATGGTACCTAAAATATTTAACTGAATTGGCTAACACTTAACCGAATGTGTATCTTATAACAACATCTTTAGTCTTCCCAACAATTCTGTGAGACATGGACTATTATTATTTCCATCCCACTGATAAAGAAACCGAGGCACAGAGGTTAGGCAACTTTTTTGACATCTTCCACATTCAGCCAGCACTGGAAGAACCGAGATTCAGACCCAGAGAGCACAGGGCCACCATGTCACACTGCCTTCCTGGGTACACAGGTGACAGTCTGGTTGGGGGAAGCACCTCACGTGGTTGGACTGGGTGCTGCAGCACAGAGGACCGGGATGAGAGCAGCCTGACCAGGACAGAGGGCACTGTTCACCGAAGCAGTGGGAAAGTGCCTTGCAGAGACAGGCTCACAGATTACCAAAAGCCACGGGACCCAAAGAGCTTAAGATCTTGCACAAAAAAGTGCACTTTGCTTTTAAAAGATGTATTTGTATAAAATCAAAAAACCCAGGTGTTGTGGACTACATGATGTTTGTGTACTGGTGAAAATCCATTAGTTGAAACCCTAACCCCCAGGGGATTGTATGGGAGGTTGTCTTTGGGACGTAATTGGGTTTAGAGGAGGTCAGGAGGGTGATGAGATTAGTGTCCTTAGAAGAAGAGAAAGACACTAGAGCTCTCACTCCTCCACCGGTCCCACAGGGAAGGAAACCAGGAAGAGGGCCCTCACCAGAACCCGACCATGCTGGCACCCTGGCCTCGGACTTCCCGACCTCCAGAACTGTGAGAAATTAAACGTTTTCGTTTAAGCCACCCAGTTTATGGTATTTTGTTAAAATGGCTTAAACCCACGCAGACATCTGGGAAATGTCTTTCCCCTGGTGTCAAATGTAAACATTCCCTTCAACCCATGGACTGGGAAACTGACCAGATGTAATACAAAATATGTTCAAAAGTATCACTTCCTCCCTGAAAAACCCTGTGTGCTTGGGGGCCTGGGGTGTGTGCTCTGGGGGCTCAGTCTCCTCGCAGACCCAGAGCCCCTGCCATCTGCCAGAGGCAGGTGTGTGATGACAGGAGAGGAATGACGGGGCAACTGGGTTTTGCCCCCTTCATCACACGTCAGTAATAGGGCATGAGGATATAAAGAGGAAAGAGCATATTTATAGATGAAAGGACTAGAGTTAAGGTGGAGAAAGGAAATCTGCTGAATGTGGGTTAAAGAATCTTACAGGCTCAAGCTCAAGCCCTCCATAACTTTGCTCTCAACAGCACAAAACTTGGTTGTCCAAAGATTTCTGGAAGAGGCAATTCTTCCTCTCCTGCATTCCTCCCACGGCAGGTGATTCTTCCATCCCATTAATATGGTGGGAAGATTATGGGCTTTGGGCAATTGTGTGCCAATCAGCCAGCGGGGCTCCCTGTACTATATTTAGCTATCTGAGTCTGGAGTTCCCTCAAGTGGAAAAAAGAGCATAATGAGATTCACCTGGCTTTAAACAAGAGGAAACCAAGGAGCAGTGCCTGATCCATGGTAGCTTCTCAAGAGTAGTGGCTTCTTTTTTCTTTACCCAAATAAACACATGATTTAAGGACCTTAGGAAGAAAAAGAGATAACTTCTTGGATATAAGAACTGAAGTAAAGCGTGCCCAGAAACGTGATCAGAAGCAAGGGCACAGGTTGGACAGATTTTTAGCACAGAGAACTCACCAGTTCACACCAGGACCAAACAATCCTATAGCTTCACTTTGGTCCCTTGGGGAGCCCAGAATCAATCCAGACTACAGTGTGTCCCAAGACTCCATTCCATTTCCTCAGAGCTTTGCTATCCTTTGAGAACAGGTCATTGTATCTCTCCCGCCTTTGGACATTCCCTTGGGAATAATCCCTGAGAGAGTCCCATTTAGAGATAAAACCTTATGCACCTTGGTCCGTCCCCCCCCACCCCCACCCCGCCAACTTGTGTAAGGCTTAGGTACATGATTACCTACTATCCTATAAGTGATACTTGCAACGAGTTAGCTTTATTCTTACAAAGTTGAAAGCTCAAACACTTGGGGATTCTTTTGCTCTCAAGGCCATTTTGCACTAGAAGAATTGACTTTTCTCCCCTCTGAAATGTAGTAAATTCCAATTACGGGAAAAATCGGTAGCATTTGACAAAGAACCTGTTCCAACGACCAGCTGCCCTCTCAACAAACTAACTGGCTGATAAGGGAATAAACTCCCCTAAAAAACAAGCAACAACAGTGACAACAGCAAAACCTCTGAACAGTGATGGTGACCACAGTAATTATCACAGGAAGGTTAGCAAAACAGAGAAAACAAAATTCAGGTTCCAGCCCTAATACTTCCGAGTTCTTTCATCTCACAAAATGGGGTCACCAACTCTTTCCTTGCCTACCTCGTGGGGTTTTGTGAAGATTCAAGAATGTATGTCAAGCATAAAAACAGTAAAATGAGATGCCTCATTACAACCTGCCACGTATGAATTGAATACGCATTGTATAGACACACAGTATACATAATCCACTATTGTTCTAACATGTCGGTGAGTAATCTAGTTTATGCTTCTGATATTCTTACATATTTTATTAGAAGAAATGAAATGTTATGTGTCAAGGTTTGTATAATGCATTGGAGACAATAAGGGCAGTCTTTGAGGCTCTGGCCAGAAAAATCAGCAAGCCATTGTTTCAAACAGGAGGATGGGACAAGCTTTTCATCCAAGACCTGGGTGGAGGTGGCAGAAAGACTATTGTGATTTATCCTCTATCATTTCCAGATAATCCAAAGAAACTTGGATTATCCAACAACTTGATCTTTGAACCATATTATCTTATCCTTGTCCCCTCATCCCACTGAGTTTCTTTTACTAAATTTGTCTTTGAGGGTCATGCTTTCATTTTTTCTCAGGGGGTCCAAAAACAACTTACAGCGATCTACTGCTGCAATGACTACTAAAGTCTGGTTGAGGACATACCCTGGTGCCCCTTTGTGAAGGAAGAGGATGACATTTCTTTCACAACTGAGTGACAGAGAGAATGCTTTCCTTGAAGAATTAATGATATTTGCTCCTCTGTGAACAATGAGAATGAGAATCATGGAACTCGTAACTGACTTTAACCTTCTCCATGAGTGACCTTATATTGTGAATTATTTCTCACCTTAAATCCAAGGGCGGGTAAAATAACACATTCCAGTTTATTTAGTGTGCCATTACTTGAAGGTTATCAGCTTATTTAAAAAACAGTGCTTAGGGCTTCCCTGGTGGCGCAGTGTTTGAGGGTCCTCCTGCCGATGCAGGGGACACGGGTTCGTGCCCCGGTCCGGGAAGGTCCGGGAAGATCCCACATGCCGCGAAGCGGCTGGGCCCGTGAGCCATGGCTGCTGAGCCTGCGTGTTGGGAGCCTGTGCTCCGCAACGGGAGAGGCCACAACAGTGAGAGGTCCGCATACAGCAAAAAAAACAAAACGAAAAAACAGTGCTTGAAGGAAATAACCCTCTTGTGGTTCTAATAACTACTTAAAACTAAATATTTTTTACAAATCTTTAAAGAAAACAGTTTTATTAATTAAAAAAACAGTAATACTAATTTTGAAAAGGCTGTCGATGTCATGGTGGTTTATTGGGTAAATACAAAGTATAGGCCCTTGCTCTTTTATTTTTTTAAGCAAAGCCAAAGAGATTAGAAACCAAGTAGACATATTCTCTTTAGAATAGAAACATAAATTAGTTTTAACTAACAATTAGGCACTTAAAATGTAAATGTAAAATGGCATTTTGAAGTACAAACTATAGTTACACTCTTAAATTCCTCCTGAAATGTTTTTATAAACACAAATGCACAAGCATGGAAAACATATTTCTAAACTAAGATAATTTTCCCCTTTTAAAAAAAGAACCTGAATTCAAATCCCATATGATAGACCAATGATTAAGGTACTGGTGGGTAGGGGAAAGAGCTTCTGAAGTTTACATATTTAATTAAAACTTAAGCATTTAATAAAACTATTACAATAATATACAGTATATATGATAATGAAAAATATATGTCAGGAAAATAATGACTTCTAGACTTAAAATTTTACTTTACAACAAGGCACTTAACACATTGAAACAGTACAGTAAATTTCCAAAGGATTTAATTGGCTACTTCTCAAACCTTGTAATAATATTTCTTTTGTGAATATACTCTAACATAACCATACATTTTGCAGCATTAATCATTGCATAGGAGGTAAATTAAGTAATGAATTCCAACTTGGCAACTAGATTAACTTATATGTTTATAGTTTCTTCTTTTTCTTTTAAAGGACAGTTTTAAATAATTCCACAATAAAGAACTATTCTCATTCATGATTCATTCAGAACACAACATATTTAGATAAATGAATCATAAAATAAATCACAACTTATAAGGTGTGTATCTGTATAAAAACTTATCTTTGGGTACCTTTTGACATGATTTTCAGTGTTTAGGTATTGAAGTCAAGAGCACTTCTTAAATAGAAGAAATATTTTTAGCAAGTAAGTCAAAGGAGTTAAATTATTGCAACACAATGACATTAAAAAAAGGACTCTATACATACAAATAGAAAAGCCTTTAACACAGGGCATATTAACTATAATATGCTTGATTTAACCATGTAAACTCAGTTATTAAGAAATTCCTTCTCATACTTCCTTACACTACAGAAGTGAGTGTGTTAAGACCAGCTTAAACTTTTAATCAGTTTTACAGTGCAAAACAAAAAAATTTTATAAAAGAATTTTAAAAGAAATGTTCAAAATATTCAAGGAACAAGATGTGAACTCTCGACTGAAAAAGAAACTGCATGAATTCTAGCATGTAAAAAAAAAAAAACCACATAAGAAAGACAGCCAACCTGATGTTTCAAAATAAACAAAGTATAGGCAGTTATAAAGGGAGACATTAATGATTGTGATGGTGAGAGGTAAAAACGGTCCGCAAGTTTTCTTTGATCAAACTTACAAAAGATTAGAATTGCAACCCCCTGTGATCTAAGCACATTTTCCCTTTGGGAAAGGTTTAAAATGCCTTGAAAATAATTATCGTTTTGCATGATGCTTTCAGATTATTGACAAAAATAATTTTTAAAATGCCTTTCAAAACACGAAAATACACTTTAAAAAGTGGCATTTGGGGCTTCCCTGGTGGCGCAGTGGTTGAGAGTCCGCCTGCCGATGCAGGTGTTCGTGCCCCGGTCCGGGAAGATCCCACATGCCGCAGAGCGTCTAGGCCTGTGAGCCACGGCCGCTGAGCCTGCGCGTCCGGAGCCTGTGCTCCGCAATGGGAGAGGCCACAACAGTGAGAGGCCCGCGTACCGCAAAAAAAAAAAAAAAAAAAAGTGGCATTTGTGTTCCAAGTCATATAAAGTATTTCCACAAGGGGGCACTGCTATACAGCAAAGAACCTTTGCAATGTCATCCATCAACCAAGACTAGAAACTCGGGCTCACTCACAACCGCCTTCCTTCCACAGCAAAACTTGTTTCCCAAGATGCCAGTAAATTAAATAACAAATTCTAAATTACTTTGGGTGGAACCGAGTAGGTAAGAAGGCTTTATTTTCAGAGCTAGTGGAGGAGATCAAAAAAATAGAATCTGAAAGGAATTTATTTTCATTTGAAAGAATTTAGAAAAAAATGTGGCATCATTTACAGGAACTATTATAGAAATACTGCACCGAGGACTTAATCACAGAAAAAGCTTCAAACAAGGATAACGGATAAGATCTTATAGATTGATTAGCAAGGAAAAGGAGTTCCAAAAATTTATTGTTTCAAAAGGCAAGCTCATAATTATGATTTTTTAATCAAGGTATAATCGACATATAACATTATATTAATTTTAGGTATACAACATAATGATTTACTTGTATATATTGTGAAATGATCACCACAGTAAGTCTAGTAATTGTTTATGCTTTATATCCCAAAGTGGCATGTTGGGTTGAAACTGAAGTTTGCTTTCCTAAATGGGTTTTGTTATTTCTCTTATTTTCCCATCTAGAAACTTTGATATTCCCCACCCCCCTTATTTTCATAGCACATGCTTTCACAGCATTTATTAGAGAGCTATGACATATACATGTAAAGAACACGGGAGCAGTAGTGTCCACAAATGGGGTCATAGATGTTTTTAAAGTTCTTTAAAAGGTGATGGTATTACGTGAAAAAAAAACCAAAACAGGATTATTTGACTAAAATGCAAGGTTTATACTGTTTTCAAGGGTCTCCATGATTTTTAAAACTTAAACACCTTTCCTTACTTAATTTGAAGAAGAGTGGGTTATCTAAGATGCAGCTGAATAAGGCTCTAAGGTATAGCAGGTTGTTTTATTTGAATTCGAGGCTCAAGGAATATACCAATGTTAGGAGAGCAAAACCCAGGCTTCCATATCAGATACTTTTCGTCACAATTAGACAGCAGAAATTTAAAATCAGTGTTTTCAAGTAGAACACATTGTCTTATCGCAGATGTCAATATTTAACAAATGAAAATAAGTGAAAATTATGTAGAAATATAGCTAAACACAGCAGGTAAGCTACACATATGTTTCTTACTGACTTACTTAATAATAAATACCAGAAAAACTTCTTGCATTCCAAAGCCTGCCAAGGATGTTTAGGGTTTCAATTCTTGTTGTAAATAACCAGATTAGTCTGTCTTTCTGTCTTTGAATTCAACTTTTAGTGTTTCTTTTTCACACAGAGAAAGAGCCATACTGAAAACATATACAGAGTTTTAGCACCAAAGGATGATGACCCTTCTGAACAGATCTGTATTGTGCTTCTCTCCAGCAATCTAAAGGTCAATTTTGTGTACCGAATCAAGGCCGACTTGTTTACAATGACAAATTTAGGGATGTTTTTCATTCTAAGTGGGGAGAAATTTCCACCTTCAGTATAAATGTAACTGCCTCCTACCAGCCCCCCTGGCCTCTCCACTCTCTGACTAGTGTTGATGACTTTGTGACCTTAAATTTTTTCCTACGGTTACTAGAAGTCTAAAGAAATTAAGCCAAGAATTATCCAAAAGATTCAACAGCATTAAATAATGCACTACATCTGGTCAGATTTTTAAAAATCCATCTTTTCTTTTTTTTTTGCATCACCTGAAAGAACTTTAGAAACTATTATCCCCCTTTATTGAGTAGCTGTAACCGACTAACACACCAATTCCAACCATAGATTATAGTGCAGCACCGTGGTATAATTTTAGGGTCAAAGTAAAATTACTCAATTGTGGTATGTGTCCTTAGGACCAGTACATAAGAAACGGAGTCTCTTGCTAAAAGGCAAGGATGCATTAAACTTTTGGATTCCATCTTGGTTTTTCCATAAAGCACAATGTCACTAGGAAGAAATGGATTTCAGTGAAATGTGAGCAACTGTATTTCTGAGTTCCAATCTGCAGCTCTAAAACGGATCTCACACAGGGCGTGACCTGGGAGAGAAACACAGGCTTGTTCCCCACAAGGACATGAGCAGCAGTTCATACAGCTATGTGTGTTCAGCCTGTGCTACACTGCTGACTGCTCTGGGGGTACAGGTGCAGAGTTACCAGGTGGACAGCAGGACTCCTCGTTAGCATAAACAGCCCCATGTCTCCTGTGTATCTGTCATAGAGATCTTAAAATGAAATATTTACACACATGTAAAATCTGTGGGGTGTGTCAAATACTTTGATATTTTCTTAGTTCATCTTTCTTTTTTAAGTTATAAAATTATCAGTTAAAAAAAAAAAATAAAGTGAAAGTGATATAGTACATTGGGTGGTAGCAGCAGCGCATATTCCCAGACCTGACCCTGACCTTCCCCTTGACAGAGCAGAAACAAAGTTCACCTGAAGTTCACTCGCAACCCATGGATCTCCCCTTCGCTGATAAGCCTAATGCTAAAAATCACTCTCAACATTAGGTGATTCTATTTACACAGTGCCGTATATATCAGATTTTTATTTAAAACATTAACAAATTCTTTTGACCTTGGAGGGAAAAATATTCCTGAAAAAATTCTGAAGTAGAGAGCTTTAGTGGAGAAAAAGAATGAGGGAAGGAGTAGTATGTTCTCTGGCACCTCCTTAACAAGCTCATTAGTAAAATCCCAGTTTGAGGGCTTGTGACCAATGAATGAAGAGCTGCAGGAGAATATAACTTTCTCAGGATGAATAAAAAACCAGTCAAAGGGTAATACTTCGTTCATCTTTCTAATCATTTGCACAAAATTTGGTCTGCTTCATTTAGCAATCAGTTCTCCTAAAATAAAAACAAAAACAAAACTATACCTTTGGTTACAGCGATAACTCTTTTGGTCTAAGAGCTGATGCCTTTGTTTTTGCTCCTCAGGTAGATTTTTCATTATCTTCACCGATCTTCTGAACCCGTGAATACTTCTTGCAAGACGACTTGAAGCAGCCAGGAGGCCAGGACAGTGGCCAGGAGAAGCAGCAAGGAATTGAGCCTTGTACGTTTTTCTCAAAAAAATAAAAGATGGGGAACCACCATGCTCGAGACAAGAAATTAGTCTGTGAAGAGACCTTCAAGTTCTGTAAAAGGTAGAAAAAAAGTAAAATGAGACATATTTTTCACAATTTGCATCCTAATTTGTTTCTTAATTAAACTGTCATTTGCTGTAACTGAACAGGGAAAGCAGCAGAATCCGGATCGCAAGGCAATGCTTGTCTTTGCTCCTTTCCCCTAACTCTGACAGGACTCCGGCCACACTTCCAACCCCCTCTACTCTTTCCCTCTCTGTGGCTCAGGCGAATCTTTTTTCTTTTTTTTTTTTACTTTTTGGCCATGCCTGTGGCATGTGCGACCTTAGTTCCCCAACCAGAGATCAAGCCTGTGCCCCCTGCATTGGAAGCGCGGAGTCTTAACCACTGGACCACCAGAGAAGTTCTCAGGCAAATCTTCTGCCTGCAATTCCAGTAAGACTGGAGACTCAAGAATGGGTGGGAGAGCTAGCTCTCCGGGAGGAAAAATTTTCAGGATATGTCACTGGTCAGATCTGTGGGTCAAGGAAGATGGAAGAGTGAAAGGAGAGCTCATAAGGTTGAGCATATAAGTTTAAGTGAATTGACCTAAACCACACGTTTAGGCGGCAACAGCAGTTATTCCCATTAAGCTACTGGAAACTCCGCTGTGTGAAAAGGGGTCCGCTGCATTTAAAGAAAAGAAATCATCCAAGGATAATTTCATCGCTCTCACCTTTTCATTGGCCATGGAATGGTACCACCAAAAGAGCCGTGTTGTGATATAATAAGCAACGATCACATCGACAGTATAGTGTTCGTGTGCTACAAGAATACAGATGATCCCAGCAGCGCTCAGCAGCCAGCAGATTAGATGATACCACCAGAAGTGACGAGGCGAATCTGGACAGCAGAAAAGTGAACAGTTAATAGGATTCCCAGAGGTGGACTGAATGACGACAGTCTATCCTAATGACCGGAGAAAAGTCTAAGGCCAGGGAGTCACTGAAGGAGAAAATGGATTACCCAAAATGAGTCCCTGTGAACTGGCCGGGATTTGCTCCGGTTGCCCGGGGGAGATGGGGTGCTGTTGGTAACAGGTCTAATAGTAATTCCCTGGGGCGGTTGGTAACACTAGATACTCTAGGTCTTACCCACAGTGTTTAATAATTAGGAAGAGAACAGAAATATTTCACATTAGGTTGGAATTGGCTCATACTGGCTCCTGTAGGGACCCTACTGGAAAGAGAAACAGGAGAGTGAAAAGAAAGGATAGTTGTCGGGAACTCCCTGATGGTCCAGGGGTTAGGACTCAGCACTTGCACTGCTGTGGCTGGGTTTAACCCCTGGTCAGGGAACTCAGATCCCATGAGCCGTGCTGTGTGGCCAAAAAAAGAAAAAGAAAGGGTCGTTGTCTATGAAAAAGGGGCGGTGGGGTGGAGGAGGTAATGAGAAAGCAAGAGTAATTTTAGGTCTTATATATAAACTTACTTTGATTTCTGCAGGGGGAGAAAAATAGTATTTGTGGCTAGCAATATTTTGATTCTCAGCAATTTTATACTGTTATTGCCAATAGCAACTATAAGACACTCCCTATGTAAAGCGTGGGATTCATGCCTATTCACTTATGGGTTTGAGCCTTACCTAGAGAGGGCACTAAGTTCATGACACTGATCAGCTATAAGAGAGAACTAAAGCGCTCGGTAGGTTACACATGATCGCACGACCCCCAGCCTTCCCACACAGGTGGTAATGACACAGGTGTAACTGGAACCAGTGCTCATCTCTAATAACTTTTCTTTTCTTTGAATGACTGTCTCCTTTTTTCTATTTTAAAGCTTTATTAGCTCACAAAGATAATAATCGAATAAACTAAAATTTATTTCATATTTAACTGTGTTTATATTTATAGTGATATTTACTTTCAAGTGTGGAAGAATGGTTGAATAGCAAAGAGATCCATTTCCAGAACTTTACATGACACATCAAATCAAACATGGTTCAAATAGAAATTGAATAGCTGTTGCTCATTTAGTCCTACGTGGAACAGTAAGATGATAAACCCGTATTTGCATTTGAAAGTCTGATTTCCTACTTCTGAATGTGCAGCTCGTTATTTCCAACTCTTGCTTGGTTCATTCTGCCACGAGGTTCTAGCAGATAACTCAGGAAATCCGAGAATTTTATAGCTAGGAGAGGCCTTACTTCTGCAGCCTGGGGGGCCAGATCCAGTCCCCATAACTGTTCTGTTAGGATCTGAATGTTAAAAATTGAAGTAACATTCAGAAATCTGGAGATTTCACTAAATATGCATTCTCCAGCACCACAGACCTCACCCCTCCCTGAACCCTCACATCAGCCCTGCTTCCCTTCCTAACAGGTCATCTGGTATTTACCTTAAAAGTCCAAAATGTCTGAGCAAAGCACAACTATTTTCTATTTGTTTATCCACAAGAAGCAAAGCTGAAGTAGGCAGGGAGTAAAGAGGTGGCCCATTTTACTACTCGTGGAATTGAAAATGAGGTTTCAGGAATGGCTAGATGCCCTAGCACTGCTCTCCTAGCACATAAAAATGTATTCTCTATGAGCTACCACACTGGGATCACTGCTCATTAATTGAGAACACTGGCTGGCCCAAAGAAAAGATTTAATATAAACTGTTTTGAAATAGAAATGGCAAAATGGTAATCCTCTCTGTTCTCTCATTCTACCCACAGGGATAACCTTGAGCTGAGAGATGATGATACAATTATTAATGAACTCCACTGTCTGTGTGGGATCCTAGCCCTAGCTGTCAATGAATAATAGAGACAATAGACTTTGTGTAGTAGTAAGGTAAAAAAAAAAAGAAAAGAAAAAGTAGTTTTCTCGACTAGCAAGACATTTGGTTCTAAGAGCTACATTGATTTCTCCAGGCTAATTTTATAAGGAACCTAAGTCCCAAAGATAATATTTGCACACCTGTGTCAGACCCTCTCTTGCTAATCCACAAAATGATTCTGGTCCCACGTTTTCAACTCCTCTCATGACTAAATTCAAATCTGCTTGTAACAACGGAGTAAACAGGGAGAGTCCAAAATGATCAAAAGGCAGGAAAGCAAAAAATATACAAATGATGTATCTAATTCTAGAAGCAGAATGTTCAAAGAAACCACTGGAACCAATGCTTACTCGGAACAACGACACATGGTATAATTTAGAAGGTAACTGTTTTTCCTAATTGCATAGGAAATGGGCGTAAACATGGAATGCCCAGTTTATGTACAGAACTGACTCTGAAGTTGGGTTTGTATCAAGCATTACAGATGTGCCCTTTTGTTTCTCACCAAAACTTGGAGAAAGTGAGAGTGGCATGGACATATATACACTACCAAATGTAAAATAGCTAGCTAGTGGGAAGCAGCTGCATAGCACAGGGAGATCAGCTCCGTGCTTTGTGACCACCTAGAGGGGTGGGATAGGGAGGGTGGGAGGGAGACGCAAGAGGGACGGGGATATGGGGACATATGTATACATATGGCTGATTCACTTTGCTGTACAACAGAAACTAACACAGTATTGTGAAGCAATTATACTCCAATAAAGATCTATTTAAAAAAAATAGAAAGGAAAAAGCAGAATGTAATTCTTTTCTTGATGTACGTAGACTTATACAATTTAAACAACACAAGCTCAAATCATACGTGGGGAAGAAAATGTCTCTACATACTGCATCAGCCTTTATTAAAGCATAGAAATAAACACAAAGTTGCCCTGCTATTGCTCTGAGGTGAAAGTACAACAATGAGCAATACATCCAGGCTATTTCTTAGCAATTCTATAAGATCAGACAGCTTGGGTTTCCAAAAATTCTAAACAGAGCCAGGAAATTGGTAGTGTACCCTCTGCAGTCAGCCTGCTTGAGTTTGAATACCCCATCCTCCAATTACTAACTGCGGACTGTGGCTTAATTCATTCACTTTCTTTATGCTTAAGTTTCCTCTGAAAAATGGGGAAAAAGTGTTTCCCTCATGAGGTAGCTACAAGGATTAAATGAGTTAATTTGCATCAAGGCCTTGGAATAGTGCCTGGAACGGAAAAAATAGTACTATGTCTATTTGCTGTTATTGGTAATATCACTTGGTCTTCAATTATTTTATGAAACTGACTCTCAGTTTCCTGGGATGTTTTCTCTTCATTACCTTATGTTTTCCACCCACAGTAGCTTCACTCTAACATGTAATTCCTCCCGGCCCTCATCCTGCTCTTTTTTTTTTTTTTTTTTTGGTATGCGGGCCTCTCACTGTTGCGGCCTCTCCCGTTGTGGAGCACAGGCTCTGGACGCGCAGGCTCAGCGGCCATGGCTCACGGGCCCAGCCGCTCCGCGGCATGTGGGATCTTCCCAGACCGGGGCACGAACCCGTGTCCCCTGCATCGGCAGGCGGACTCTCAGCCACTGCGCCCCCAGGGAAGCCCATCCTCCTCCTCTTCTTCTATAAGCTTTTAGGATCTGCAGATTAGAGAGAGGATCCTACAACCCAAATGAACCTCTGGACTGGAAAATGACTGATCTTACACAGATCAGTTTTTGCTGAACTTTCCACAGCAAAAGAGTGAGCACTATAAACAACATAAATCGATCTGCCCACCACCCAGAACCTGTAACTAGGTATTAGAAATTAGAAATTTCAGAAGATTGAAATTTAAGGGGGAGTTATTGGCGCACAGACAGAGCTAGGTTCCTCCCCTCCACCACCCCTCTCCAACCGTGTAAGAACAGAACTATGGGGCAAGGTGCAAAAGGCCCTCTGCCTTCAAGTCAGACAGTATGACAAAGGCTGAACACTTAACGTGCTGCTCTCCTAACTGAAAGCTTGTGTGTAGCATTTAGAAAGAAAACAATTCAGAAGATGTACAACTGTCACCAAAAAAAACAAACAAGACCTCATCTACTACGGAGACCCTCTTCTCTTTGTCATATTGCCCTCAAAGCAGAATTAAAACCTATAACCCCGGGCAGTCTATGGGGCAAGAATTCACTTCTGCACCACTGGAAGATAAACCTTGATGGGTCTAAACCTGTTTGGATTAATGACAGACTAAGAGAAGAAGGGAGAGAAGGGGATTAACCAAGGAGGACAGAGGGAAGGGCCTCCTTCCCCTGGTCTCTGCCCAAAGACCTCCGTGATATGCTCTGCAAGTGAAGAAAATTGAGATAAGCCTCTAAAAGAACACTGGCATGGGGATAGGGTATCTTGGAACTAAAGATGAAGGTTAATACCGACCAGCTTGGTAGAAATGGAGGGAGAAGCATCACTACTTCAAAAGGATTTTGAGATAATGGGCCCAAATATACAAAGCTTCAGAAATCTGCTAGGCGGCTAAAACCAAATACAACCTCCTTCACGATGCACAAGACGTTATTCAAGCCCCCCCCAAAAAAAAAACACAATGCCACTGGAATACACAAGAATTTTGTATAATGGGAATTAAGCATATAAATATGGGGAGATATTTCATATTCTCTTCTCCATGTTGCTTTCTAAGAAGAAAACGGTTAGTATTGGCAAACTGTTTCATGAAGTTGCATATTCAAGCACAGAAAGCTACTGGAAGGGACGAAATTAGAATAAAGTGGGATAAGGAAACGTTACAAAAAGTTTAAAAAGGGGAAAATATTAACCAAAGTATTTGGGGTGATGGAATGCATGTTCCATACAATGGAAATTTCATTCAAAAGTCCTTTCCAGGGCTTCCCTGGTGGCGCAGTGGTTGACAGTCTGCCTGCCGATGCAGGGGACGCGGGTTCGTGCCCCGGTCCGGGAAGATCCCACATGACCCGGAGTGGCTGGACCCGTGAGCCAAGGCCGCTGAGCCTGCGCATCCGGAACCTGTGCTCCGCAACGGGAGAGGCCACAGCGGTGAGAGGCCTGCGTACCGCAAAAAAAAAAAAAAAGTCCTTCCCATTTGGCTCTGGAGCACACTGATTCTTTTTTGCAGTAACCTTAACAATGATTCTTCTTTGTTTCAACATTAAAATAGCTTTTCATACCTTAAGAAGTACTAACCAAGGAGGGAGACATTTTGGAGGCACGCTAAATGTTAGCAAGAAGCCAGGGCCAAGCTTTAAGCCTTCCTTCAGTGTTCAAATCACATACGACTGGTTGAAATGATTTAAACACACACACACACACACACACACACACACACACACACCTCTTTCCATAGCTATCGATTCCAATAGAATAAGGACTCATCCGTTTCAGGGCTTAGGGATCCCGCCCACTACAACAATCAGTAAAGCAGGAATGAGTTATTACTTACATTCTTTGATGAACAGATAAGTAAGTGTCAGCACAACTGTGTGACCGCTGAAGAGGAAGTCTCCACACAAGATATGCGACCCAGTTATGGACAACCCGCCACCAGAAATCAACCGTAGAATCCGCTGTACTTTTGCCTGAGAGTCTCCGTTGAGCTGAATGACACAAGAAGATCAGGAAAAAAATGTATAAGCTGATAAAATCATGTTTTAGCCTAATTTATGTGATATTTAGAAAGGCCACCAGGTTGTGATTTTTTTCTTTTTAACTTCAGTCAAAAAGAATCCAAGGGGGAAGCTCCTCAAACTGGATTTTATTCATTGTATTGGCCAGTTTTAGTGATACGCTTTAAATTATTCAATATGTTACTAATAATACATTTTAGTGGTGGTGTGTCCTTGGGCAAAGCTTTTAAAAATACTAATAACCAATGACTTCACCACAGTTATGGACTAAAAAGATCAAAGCTCCTTTCTTTCCTCTTTGCAGGGGGAGGCTGGGGTTTCAGATGGCAAATACTTGATTCGGCTGCACTCCACATCACTAATATTCTACGGTGTATTCATACCTTGTGTTAGGTGGGCAACCTAAAGTGTGCATATAGCTGTATTAACATCTGATCAAAACATTTACAGTTAAAAAGAGCTGCAGTACATTAACTAATTTAAACAGGCTTGAAAATGACAGATTAGGGATGTACTGGCAGCTGTAAAATGAGTAGCTCGATCAGGAAAAACACCCTCCAAAGCAATAACCTGTGTGCTGTGGCAGGAGGTCAGGAGAGAGCTCCCTGGGCAAGGGTGGAGAAGCCCCGAGAAGCTGTCGTGATGACATGGGGAACAATGATGGGTTAGGGCGGGAGCTTGAGGCAAGAGTCAAAAGTTCATATCCCGTTAAAACTTAAGCATACAGGTATCACTTACATGTGGAATCTGAAAAATACAACAAACTAGTAAAATAACAAAAAAGGAAGCAGACTCACAGATATAGGGAACAAACTAGTGGTTACCAGCGGGGAGGGAAGGGAGAGGGGTAATATAGGGGTGAGGGAGTGGGAGATACAAACTACTGGGTGTAAGATCGGCTCACGGATGCATTGTACAACACGGGGAATAGAGCCAATAATTTGGCAATAACTGTAAATGGAGTGTAACCTTTAAAAATTGTATTAACCCCCCCCCAAAAAACGCCCCCCAAAACCCAAACCTTAAGCATACAGGAAGGAGAGTGGACTGAGATAGAATACATGGGAAAATGGAACATTGAAACACTGTACGGCCGGATGGAGGGTTTCCGATCAGTCTAATAGCAAGTGAATAGGTTTAGAAAATCAAAGAATGACACTCAGAAATAAAATGGAGTCAGGGTATACACAAGAAGAGAAATACAGAAAGACCATTAATGACTATTTTCACTTGGGACCAGGGGCACAGTTGTAAGATACAGTGCTTTTCATACTCAGCGATGATCCTTCTGGGCAACTGGCCCCTGAAGCATGGCCAGGCCAGACATGATGGTGGCAAACTGTTTGGTGGTGTAGACAGGTAGTGTCTAGTCCAAGTAGACATGTAGTGGTGAAGGAGGGTAAGATGTGTACAGATGGAGGAGAAGATGGTCTAGGAGTAGAGAAATTGAGTCTCCAAAGCAGGTGGGAAACCATCCTATATGGTAAAATGGGAATTACGGCAGGATTCCTTGCCTAAAACTTTCCTGATTAAAAATATCTTATGGATCTGGAAAGCTTTCTGGTATTCAGGCGACCCTTGTAAAAAGGCAAACACACTATCGGGTGATAGTTGAGAATTAGGCTCTGCAGCAGAAAATGACATGAAACAGGATTAGAGGGCAACGTGAGAAACTGGAGGTTTCAAAGAAACTCAACTTTCTTCAAGAGTTTGCTTAGGCCGAGCCCAGCTGGCAAAACCGAGAGAACATGTGCAGTTTATCAAGAACTGAGTCCTTAAACCAAACATGCCAAGTAACAGGTGACCCTGCCTTGAAAAGACAGGGTCTAGCAGGCAGTAAAGGATCCAGACCCGGAGAAGGTAAGGACTGTTGACAGAGTTGCAGGACTCACTTCAGGTGCCCCTCAGGAAAGGCGTACTGCAAACCACATAAAATGACGTGAAAGCCCTTGATGTGGAGGATAGAATCTAGCATGCGCTTTATCAGATCAGCCACAGACCTTCAGGAATTTCTGGTTGTGCGGTTGGTACAAACAACTGTCAACAATGAGATCAAATAGAAAGGTACATACACTCTGCCTGACCATTGTGTTCCCAGTTTAAAGAACATATTATTCATTTCAAAACTATAATAATATTTTTTTTATCCACTGACCCACCCCAACTCAATACTCGAATTTTCTAAGGGCAGAAACACTTAAATTTCTTTACTAGAAAGAAATTTAGATGGATCAAAAGACATAATTAAACCAGGAACTAAAATACTGCCACACATTCTCTTCTCCCCCCTTTCTTTTCTCCCCCCTTGATTCCATATGCCTTCACAGAACAGAGGAAGGACTCTCTTCTTGCTTTTTCTGTACTTTCTCAGTTCTTAATTCCTCAGTCCTGTCACTGCTATCTTAAGATGTCAGATCATGCTCAGCATAAATGTTAAACTGAACTTCAAGACAGGAAATTTTAAAAGAGGGCTGAAAGAAAACTGGGAAGGGGGAGGGTAATAGTGAGAGTCGGGATTAACAGATTATTTTCTAGTTCTGTTCTATTTCATTGAGGCCCTCTATCACACACCACTAAAGACTCTAGTTCCTCTTAATTTCCTCATTTTTCAGACCCATTCTATGCCATTCCTGGTTATGAAGCTGAAGATGTAGAAAACCAGGAAGAGAAGCATTGACCATAATAACCAAAACAGACAGAGCTCAGTGTTCTCAAGGGTTCCTCAAACTATGACCTCCACACAACATTTCCCACAAAAATAAATTAGGTACAAGAGAGCCCAACTTGGCTGCTGCCAAACCAGAAACCTTACCATCCACACCATCCCTTCAATTTAGAAGAGAAGTCCTTTGGACCTCTATGGCCAGGATGAGAGGGAAGCTTTCCCAGGGAAAGGAATGTAGCTGTGCCAGCCCAACATTCCTGTGGCAAAAGGGGTTTGAGAAGCTAAATCATTTCATGTGAGTTCTAATAACTAGGTCAATATCTATTTGAACACAATTTTCAGAACTCAAATTTTGCAACTGCAAACTAAAACTTGGGTGTGTGGGATGAAGCAAATCGTTAAGCCAAGGACTTAAAGTAAACCATAGGATAGAGAAGGGGGAAGACAACTGGAAAACTGTGAGAGCCAAGGATTTCACTAAGGGCCTATCACTGTGATGGCTTCTGTGCTCACATCCACTAAGTAACAAGTGATGGGAGGCATCAGTGACTAGTCAGATAACCTTCCATAGCAAGTGGCTTCAGTATACACAGTTCTGTCATTGCTCTCAGTCACTAAGGGCATTCTATAGAGTCAGCAACAAAGGAGACAGGTAGATTATCTAACAGTTTTGTAACCACAAAAATCTAAGGAACACTCGAAGCCAGCGGCTGAACCACATTTAGAATGCAACTCTGCCTCTTGCTCTGTAAGACCACATCACCTCTACTGAAACAAACTGATCTGTGTTTGTTTTACTGAACCACGATCCAGGCACCAATAGCCTGCTGATGCTTCAGGAAAAGGTCTTAGGTCTTGACATCTGAACACAGGGGCTGTTCCCAGAGCTTCCACTGTGAACATTTGTAGCTTGGTTATCCAGCAGTACATTTGCTCTTGTGGCTTCTGAAAATTGCAACTTTTCCACAGAAGATAATCTTTACATGCTTTCTGTAATCATAGCAATTCATCCCTGCAAACCTCACCCGTTACTAGGATGGGCTTGCCTTCTTTCCTGTGGCCATTTCTTCATTTAACCCATTGCAATAACCCCTTAGAAGGGTTTATTATGCTTCTGAACTTCTCCCATGACTTAAATTAGTTTCACTAAAAATCAGTCAATGTTTAAATTCAATATGTACACTTTCAATTACAGACACTTTCTGCTTTGATGGCTTTGGAAAATTATAGCTTCTCCAAACCACACCTATATTTGGTGAAGGAGACTGTTGACTTCTTCAGAACAACTCTATTTTTCCTTCCACCTTGGACATCTGCTTAGTGTTCAGTTAAATATGATAGACTTCATTCTCTTGCCCAGAAAGCACATGATTTGTCAGTTTCCTTTTTAAACCAGGGCACACTGGGGTCTAAGATGATTAACAGCTCTCTTGAGAAATGACTCTACCTGGAGAAACTATAAATCCTGCTTACAACAGTTTCAGTATCCATTCTCACACTCTATCTCAGTGAAAGGCCACTCGATCCTTCCAGTTGCTAAAAACTTTGAGGTCATCCTTGACTTCTTTCTCTTAAACCCATATCCAACTTATTAGCACATCCTGTGGGCTCTACCTTCAAAATATATCCCGAGTCAAACGGCTTCTCCTCATTTCCACTGCCACCACCAAGGTCCAAGTTCCTACAATGGGCACAGAGGCCCTGTGAGATCTGTGGCTGCATCATCTCAACTCCTATGCAGCCACACGTGTCTCCCTGCTCTTCCCTGAATGCACTATGGTTAAGTTATTTCTTTGTCCTGGAGTTCTCACCCCATTCACACGGCTCACTCCCTCATCTTGGCTGCCCAAAAGCTTTCTTATTGAAGAAGTTTTCCTGACCACTCTATAAATTAGAACCTACCCTCATAGACCCTTTCACCCTTACTCAGCATTACTGTTCTCCATCTGATAGCCACCTGACTTACCACCATGTAACAAGTTATGACTTCATTTAACTGTCGCCATCCTTCAATAAGAATATACGTTCTCTAAGGGCTTCCCTAGGGGCGCAGTGGTTGAGAGTCTGCCTGCCGATGCAGGGGGCACGGGTTCGTGCCCCAGTCTGGGAAGATCCCACATGCCGCAGAGCGGCTGGGCCCGTGAGCCGTGGCCGCTGAGCCCGCGCGTCCGGAGCCTGTGATCCGCAACGGGAGAGGACATCCACAACAGTGAGAGACCCGCGTACCACAAAAAAAAAAAAAAAAGAAAAAGAATATACGTTCTCGGAGGAGGAAAACTTTGTTTTGGTCATTGCTGTTACACAGTGCCTGGTATATAACAGGAACTTAATACTTTCAAAATGAATTCATGAATGAGTAAATGAGAAGGCAAAAATGCAGAGTCAAAGACCCAATAGTAACTTCCAGTTAGCAGAAGATGAATTTTTTATGCACAAACACATAAGTTTTATGAACACATTTTAATGTTTCCCCCCAAAATCTAAAGCAAAACAAAATATGCTAGATTTCAATTAACATATATGAACGTGTCTAGGAGAATGCATAACAGAGAGCAGGTGTTCAATCACTGTTTGCTTAATGTCCTCTAAATGGTAATTCAGAGGGGCTTACCTTTGGAGCACACTGGAAATGCATTCCAGGCACAGGGAGAGTAGTAACGTACATCGTGATACAGCGATATAGGTACAAAGTTCCAATGATAAAAAAGAATCTGCGCCCCACTATTGACCTAAAGGAAAAACAGGGATGGGGAAAAATAGGTTTACTGGGGTTTTTTGCTCCTAAGGCAACATAAAATAATGTTTAAAAGGGTAAAGAATAGTTGGAGTTTTCAGAAGTGAAGATTCACATACTGCAATTGATCTAGGTGGGTTGGGCCCCAAAGGAATGAGTCTCTGAGGAGAGGGGGTGTTAAAGTAGATTAAGGGTTTTACACAACTACCACTCCTAAAAAAGGTCCCCTTTGCCAGAGAATTCAATGAACCTCTCTACGTTGTCAGTCAACTCACTGCATTAATAAACCCTCTCTTGAGAACACAGCAGAGGTATAAGCGAGCCACGGTCACAGAGGAATTAACTAATGAGCTAAGGTGATACGACATAATTGGGCACACAGGGAAATGGGACAACTCTTTTAACCTAAGTTATATAAGCAAGGTTTATTTGGAGACTATCCAAAAATATTCTGACAACTTAGGCATGAACTATTTTGTCTACAACTATAGAGATTTTCAGAGAATTATATTTTGAAGATGTTCAAAGTGTCCTCGTGCATTTAAGGACATTTAAGAGTGAAGCTGTAAACTGATTAGTTTACCCTGATTTTATGCAATCTTGATCAAAAGAGGTAAAAAAAAAAAAAAAAAGAATCCCACAAGTCCTTTTTCACTTTATATGTTTCGGTGAAGACAGTTGTCTTGACTAACATTAGTCCCTGTCCTTCGCCCCCTAAGTCGTCAGTCTAAGGCAGTGGTTCCCAGAAGCTGGCTTTGAGCACACTGTCCTCCAAAGGGAAGGGTTCTGCCCATCTGCACCACTGTCTCTTGGGTACCTGAATGGGCCTCAAGAATTCTGAAGATGACTGTTGTGTAGTTAGAGGTGGGCCTATAAACTCTGGGCTCTATAAAGATGGCTGGGATCCACAAAGCCCCTAGGATTACTAGTTATAACTTCCCTGGTACACAAAATATGTTACTCCAGGTCTCCCATTTTCAGAGCTCTCAAACTTCCAAAACCAGTGATCAAAAACCTCTGGAAAAACAGGCAATTTTAGGCATGTGGAATATTTTAAGTTTCCTCCAAGACTGTGGTCTGCCATGGATCAAGGTCTAATTCAGGTTACCGTTGGGACTTCTAAAGCATCATGTACAAATATAATTTTAGCTGCCTGTCTCCAAGAGCTATTTTAAGGAGATTCCAGGGTTTCTGGGGTCAAAATATAGAGAGAAACACCTTGACTAGTTGATGAAAGTATCTATTTCTTGCAAGGCATTTCTTTCAAAGGCTTGCTATTCTAGCCCTGCCTTTTCTAGTACTGAAAAGGAACAGGTAATGAACATTGCTGAGTGCTTCCATTTGGTTAAGTGAAAAACTATTCTCCCTTTGATTCAAACCCAGGTTCAAAAAGAGTGCTGAATTGTGCTCCATGCTGTTAGACAAGGTGAAGTAATAAGCAGGAATTATTATGGGTCAATTATATTCATTCCAGTATTCAGAGTTCAGCTGTACTCAGAACAGAAAATTAACTTAAGAGGTGAAACATGCACTCTGCAGCCTTAGTTAAAGAACTACTGCCAGTGATTTTTTCCGCCATAGCTTTCAAGGTGTTTTAAGTGAGAGAGTGAGAGGGAAAGAGAGAGAACAACTAGAATTTCTTATTCGGCTGGAATGTTCAAAACGGGTTATAAAAATGACTCTACCAGTTATTAAAATATAAGATCCAATTCTATATGAAAAGTAAAAAGGAAAATTAGTGTGATGTCCCCAAGTTTTTGCTGGTGGATTGTGACCCAAACAGTAGCTATCATTAAAACATGCGGCTGGCCTGTGTGAAAACAAGTTTTGACATGGTAAAACCGAAGTTGGCACTGGAGAGACAGGTAACAACTGTCCTCTACGTGAAGATGCAAACACACCGAGACTGTACTGCAGGCTGGAAGCCAGCTACTTACCCGGCCCTGGGAAATTTCTTTCACACACATATACAAATAAAACTTTGCTCTAAAACAAAGGAGAGAGCAAATATCTTTGGCCTGAGCAGTCTCTCTTATATTCAGTGTCAATTCCAGACACTAAAAAGGAAAACGCTAAAGTTCAACTGCTACACTGTTTGCTTGTAGCATAAAGCACGTTATAACTAACAACTTTAGCGTAAAGTTCCCCTACTAAGTAAAAGACAATTGACAGCTATGTTTTTTACTTATACATTATTAAGAGAAATATTTTAAAGAAAATGCTTAGGAATGAACTTCAGTTTGTGTAATAAGTTTTCAAACCTGCACACCTGCATGTGGGGAACTCTTTAACAAAAATAGACTGAACTCTTCAAATCTCAAAGCAACAACCAATTGAAAGAACAATATAGCGTAAATTCCTTCTTCAAAAAATGATCTTGTGGCATTGCTACTGAAACCCTATTTGACTCTGAAGTGTATTGACTATGTTAGTATGTATTACGCTTTCAAAAGCCTCCGTTTATGGGCAATGTTTTAATTAAACTTATATTTGTGATTTAATTATTAGAATCTTAGTAGAGAAAAAACATCTGAATGATGGCTGAGGAGAAAAGAGGAATTGAGGGGCCTTTTTTCTTAATGGAGTAGCAGTCAGAATTCAACAGGGAAGCAGAAATAACCACCTCAGAGCTGTGTCCTATTTTTAAGTATCTTCAAAGCAAAAGTACCTGGCTTACTACACTTCCTGATTCCTGCTATTCTAAAATGGGAAGACTGAAACCAATGAACTAAGTGCTCCTTTGTGATGGCTTGAGGAAACCAGAAGGCACGTTTACTTTAGAAATCTAAAAGCCAAACCGCATGGACCCAGCTCTAAATGCAGTTTATTAAACAAACTCTTGTGACTGGATTGCCAAAAGGCAAAAGGAAAAGGCATGTAAAATTCGAGAACTCTTGAAGAGAGGCAAACCTCAAAGCCTGCAATTGACTATAGACCAATATAGTCATCACATTATGAGTAACAGAGAAAAAAGCTTCCCAGCCTACAACTTTCCCCACCTGTCAAGAGCCTGGAATAACACAAGCATGATGAAGTGAATGTTATTCCTTTCCAAGGCTCTTAATGTATCATGCAAATACCAGAGTGCCAAGTTGCTTGAAATTAGAACTGCACCTTCAATTTACAAAGTCTGAATCATCCACCACAGTACTTCTGCACCTTCACACACAGTTGCCACTTTCATACAGTTGCTCAATAAATGCTTATGGAATAATGACTGGATTTACTCAAGGTTGTAGATCTTTCTATTGATTCTTTTCATTAAGTGCCTGGATAAGACTGAATTTATCAGATAAAACCGAGAAAGATCATTTCAATTACACACCGGCTCACTAAAATATAAACTCATGGCAAATCCCCAAAACATGTTAGACCTTACTTACTTGTATCTCAGAAATAGCCACTGGGTGATCCATAATCCAACTAATATAATTCCATTTATTTCTGATACAGAAAATGCCCATTTCACCCGGTCTATGTAATCAAAAAACTTGTCTGGGAGTGGAGGGCTGAGCTCCTTGGGAGGGACCCTCTCGTGCACAACTGTGATCATGACGGTTGTCAGGACGAGGTTGAAAAGAGCATACACGAAGGCAATGCCCGTTTTCCACCACTCTAGGGGAAATTTGTTCCTCGATTCCGTGGGCATAGCAATTTGGATATAGTCCGGGTACTTTTTGGTGCCCTTTCGCAACCCATTGGATAAACTCTTAGGTTTACCATTGCCATTTTTGTTCTCTTCTTCAACAGGTTCAGCAGGTCTTGCGTAAGTGTTTGCAGGATCGTTGGTTTGGTTTTCCATATGTTCTTCAAGTTTTGCTGTCTCTATGATATCCATTGTCCTCTGGTCTTCAGATCAAAAAGGAGATGGTAAAGTTCTTGTTCTTTGTGGAAACTCAACTTTTTTTAATCCTTCTATTGCCAAGATCAACATGGACTCTTACAACTGATTCTGTTTCCTAGTACAAAACCTAGAGGGTCTCCATCGGACTACTGTTCCTCCTGGGCAACCATCTGCTGTACATTCACCGTTTTCAGGAAAGGAAGCCAATTTTCTTTCCCCCAAAGATGTTACTATCCCACCTGTAAAAACAAAACAGAACTATGTTCAGAAACTGTGCTTGTCCAGTTGTCAAGCATCCAAAACAAAAACATTATCAAAATAAGGAAACAAATACCAAAGCCATTTGCTTTATAAATGTATCGTCAGAACATAGTTAAAGCTACTGAGATGATGTTTATTTATAAAACACTGAGGGACTTCCCTTGCGGCGCAGTGGTTTAGAATCCACCTGCCAATGCAGGGGACATGGGTTCAAGCCCTGGTCTGGGAAGATCCCACGTGCCGCGGAGCAACTAAGTCCGTGTGCCACAACTACTCAGCCTTTGCTCTAGAGCCCGTGAGCCACAACTACAGAGCCCGTGTGCCACAACTACTGAAGCCTGTGTGCCTAGAGCCCGTGCTCCGCAAGCCACCACAATGAGAAGTCCGCGCACCACAATGAAGAGTAGCCACCTCTTGCCGCAACTAGAGAAAGTCCACACACAGCAACAAAGACCCAACACAGGCAAAAATAAATAAATAAAATTTAAAAATAAATAAACAAAACATTGAATTGTTTCATCTTGGAATTCTTCTCTTTTTGAGCTGATGTCAGTATAAATAGGAAAATTTTAATAAACAATTCCTTTTAAATTTCTATAAATAAAAGTCAGGACCCAGCACTGCAAACACTTCATCAGACACTATCACTTGTTGCAAACCATGAAGTCATAATAAGCTAGAACCCACCCAGAGATCACATCATTCCTTCCTAAGACTGGGTCTTTTCTATGAACCTTAAAGGATAAAAAAACTGTGATGAATTGCTTACATGCATAGAATAATTGTTATTCTCTGCATTTGTCAAAATGGTCAACTTTCTACTTTCATATTAAAAACTGGAATCTTTTTAAGTGACTACTTTTCAGAACATATTCAAGAACTATGCATTCAAGATACTTGAAATGGCACTACCTCTGTTTATCCTTTTATATTCAGAGATGCACACCATACAAGAAGGAAAACTGACAGCCTTCAAAGTAACACAGTGAAAAGATACACAAAGCCTTATTAGCTATGCCCATTTAGGGAGAAATTCTCCTCATTACTGGAAGGATAAAATAATTCACTACAACTAACATGGTAAATTAGTAACTGACAACATTTCGATACAGTCACCACAATTTCTACCAAACAACAGAAACGCGGACCCAGAGGACCAGCTCGGGGCACTTACCCACCACGACACCAGTGATGAAAGGTGCCCTCTGCTTAAAGCTCCACAGGCTCTAAAGAGTGAAGATTGCTCCACAACACAGCACCAGCACCACCTCTTTTATATGTGCCAGCAACACGGCCCCAGCTGTTGTCAATTTAGGAAAGCAGTATTTTCGGCCCAATCCAGAACCCAGCCGCCTGAAGAAGTTTTCAAACCTCGTAATTAGTCCCCACCCAGAGTACACTGCACAGCTTAAGCACAATCCTTTGCATTTTAAAGACCTCCCCTTCGGGGTAACTTCAGGGGAGAAAAATAGGGAGGAGGAAAAACTCAAGGTGGTGACAGCTAAGCCTTTGTTTAACGAAAGAAAAAGGAAAAAAAAAAAGTTAAAATGGCACAGTCAGTATGGACAAGCAATATTTCTTAACAGTTGTGAATGGCAAATAGATGATCAACCACAAATGTTTATTGTGCACCTAAATGTCCCAGCACTGAGGAATATGTGGGTGCAATTAAAAGGAATTTGAAGGAAAAAAAAACAAACACTGACCTGAACATTCACCCAAAGAGCTTGAAGTTTAGCTGAAGAGACGGAACTAGAATAGCAAAACTTTGGAGAAGACTGACTGGCATATTGTTAAGACGAAGAAGGATGAGGTGGATCGCTAGATCAAAATGTAGCCTTAGGGCTTCCCTGGTGGTGCAGAGGTTGAGAGTCCGCCTGCCGATGCAGGGGACACGGGTTCGTGCCCCGGTCCAGGAAGATCCCACATGCCGCAGCGTGGCTGGGCCCGTGAGCCACGGGCGCTGAGCCTGCATGTCCGGAGCCTGTGCTCCGCAACGGGAGAGGCCACAACAGTGAGAGGCCCGCGTACCGCAAACAAAAAAAAAGAAAAAAATGTAGCCTTAGCTGTATCCCTAAAGAAGTGTCCACAGAAAGTCACTGTCCATTTTCGAGGAAGCGAAAGCAAGAGGAAAGTTAGTCTGGCAGGGAAACAGAAGAGATGGAGATTGGCTAAGAGGTAGTGCCAAAAATTTTGGACCTCTTACCTTTCTACTGTTCTGCCCCTGTGAAAAGCCCCCAGATACTAATGCATCAGGGCAGGGTGAGAAAGGACCAGGGCCCCTCTCTGTGAAAGAAGACTGACAGAGATTCTCTTTAGTGCCCTAGCTCAGTGTTGTAGGACAAGTATAATGAACAGCTGCCTGAGTAAGGCATTTTCGAAAACAAACCTTCAACACCATGGACAACTACTTCTAATGGAGGTACCAAAGCACTAACTCAGCCATTGCCTGTCTCTCGTTACCAACTTCAGGCTACACCACTCATAGCATCTTGCCAAACTATTATCCAAATTCCGTCCAACTTTACTACTACACATCTGCTCCGAGCCTGGTGTCTGTAGGGGGTAAGAATCTTGTTGATTTTGAAACCCAAGTCCACCAGTGGACATACAAATGGTCTTTAAAAAGGTAGCTACCTAGTTCTAGAATACAGAATGTAGAACAGAAGAAAACAGTTACTTTTTTTTTTTTTTTTAAAGAGGAAGCGTTCAGCTATCCACCTCCTGGGACAACTGTGAGAATGACTGAAATAATTAATCCTGAAGAGCTTTGTGCTCCTGGGAGCAACAGCATTCTGTGAGTACAAAGCCCATTTATCAACATTAGTGGCGGGATTGATATTTTCCTTGGGGTTTCATCAAGAGGATTAAGTATACAAAGCACATTCATCATGTATCAGCCAATCTTGAGATGCGATGTTTATCATCAAGATGATAATTACAACATACTCATCCCTATGGTGAGGCCTTCCTACCAGTAAGGATCTGGAAAGTGACAAAAGCCGCAATAGTTCCTCTTGAGGGATGGCAATCCCATTAGGTCACTTGTTTAGGGTCCTCTGTCAGAGCACAAAGCAGACGAAAGGATTTCCAAGGTCTCTTACATTGCAATATATACTGGAAGTTAGTCTAGATAATATTTTAAAAGTTCAAGATCTCTATAGATTAATCTTTCTTTTGAAGGCAACTGTGAAACTCTGAAACTTATAGTACAATGATACTCTTTTACTAGGTTTTGCTTTTGTTTTTAAGAACTAAGTATGATCTACTCCAGAAATACAAGGAAGGTTTCAAATTAAGAAATGACTAATTTGTACTTTATTAAATACAAAAAAGAAATGTAAACAGAAAAGATACGATCATCTTGAGTGAAGTTAAAAAAGGAAGTTGATAAAATTCAGTATCCACTTGATTTGGGGGAGAGAAAGTACTCAGTAGTAGGAACAGAAGTGTGTATATAGCTGTGCTCTTTCAATGCCAATATCACTATTTTAGCTGTGTAATATGTGTTCTAATATCTAGTGGAAAAAATCCTCCACTTTTCACCCCTAAGGGAACTTCAGGATCTTTCTGTCAAATTACAAGAAAATACATAATTTTGCTTCTATGTTTTATTTCACCTCTATTATACCATAAAGGGTTTGATCTTACCATATTAGTATACAACATTAGTCATTTTCTCTTAATAATCCCAATAGTATTTTTCCTGTAATTTGACAAAAAATGATTCTCAGGTTCATCAGGGAGTGAAAATGAGGGCAGCAGTAGAAGGTTTGTACCAGTAGATATTAGACTACATTATACAGCCAATATTGGGGTAATGGTACCCAGTCATTCTATTTTGGGAATTTATCCCAAGGAGATAAGGATGTACACAAAATGTTTCTACAAATATGCTTTCAACACAGTTATTTATAAGAGCAAATTGGAAACAGCCTAATATCCAACAACAGGGGATTAAATAAATTATAGCCATGTTAATACTCTATTTTGATATAGTAACTACAGAATTGTGAGACAAGTATATTAATACTATAAGAAGGATGCAGTATCCAATTAAGTACCGACTTAGATATGAATAGGAGGTGTAGGACCTCAGTAATTCATATCAGAGGTTATGGTTTACCAAAAGAATAGGAAAGGGGCCACGTGACAGAGGTTCAAGGCTCGAAGAAAAGGTGCAAGTGTGCGACTCGTGACTTACTCCCAGGTCTGATCTGAAGCTCACGGACAGCATCCCACATGAGAGGTTAAATGCAGGCATGAGCTCCAGCTGACGGGCTTAGAAATACTTTGCTTGTTAAATTTGTATGTTGGCCTCCCTGTGCATTTGCAGTGGTTAAGAAGATAAGATGTATTAAACATGTAAATGTAGTTTAAACATTAAGGAAACTTATCTAAGTTTATATGTGGGTTTCAATGTCTAAAAAGATGTAAGCTGTTAAAGATAGAGGTTAAACATTGACCAAAGACAATGTGGTGCTAACATTTACAAATTGCAATTCTGAATGAAAGAGATTTAGGCGTTGTTTAAAGGCTTAAGAAAAACAAGGTCCTGAAACAGAGGTGAAGATCAATGGAAACAAAAGAGCTGATGAGTTTCTTAACAGACATTAAGCTTTCTCAGCCCTTAAGACCGAAAACCCAGTGGTTACCTTAAAGCCATTAAAAAGTCAAGTTGTAGAATAAAATGGCCACAATATAATAGCCCTCAGCACATGTTACTATGTGCCAGGTTCTGTGCTTTGTGTAATATCTAATTATTCCTCATAACAATGCTAGGAAATATTTTAAAGAAAAGAAATTGAGATAAGTGAGATGCTCAAGGTCAGACAGGTAGGAAGTGGCAGAGCTCAGATTTGAACCAGGAATCCAGTCTCAGGAGTCCCTGTTCTTAATACCACATCACTACCTCTAGTGCATTACATATTATAGGTCAACAACAGTCAGTGAAAAAGATTAGGACTTCCCTAGTGGCACAGTGGTTAACAATCCACCTGCCAACACAGGGGACACGGGTTCGAGCCCTGGTCTGGGAAGATCCCACATGCTGTGGAAACAACTAAGCCCACGTGCCACTACTGAGCCTGTGCTCTAGAGCCCGTGAGCCATAACTACTGAGCCCGCATGCCACAACTACTGAAGCCTGCGCGCCTAGAGCCCACGCTCCGCAACAAGAGAAGCCACCGCAATGAGAAGCCTGCGCACCGCAACGAAGAGTAGCCCCCGCCCGTGAGCCACAACTACTGAGCCTGCGCGTCTGGAGCCTGTGCTCCGCAACAAGAGAGGCCGCGACAGTGAGAGGCCCGCACACCGCGATGAAGAGTGGCCCCCGCTTGCCACAACTACAGAAAGCCCTCGCACAGAAACGAAGACCCAACACAGCAAAAAATAAATTAATTAATAATTTTAAAAAATTGTGTTAAATGTTAAAAAAAAAAAAGAGTAGCCCCCGCTCGCTGCAACTAGAGAAAGCCCACACGGAGCATCGAAGACCCAACACAGCCATAAATAAATAAATAAATTTGTTAAAAAAAAAAAAGATTGAGATAATCAATGACAAGCTTTTTTAAAACAGAGAGATACATAAAATACATAGGAAAGTCTCCAGATAACTTTACAGGCGTTTTTAAATCTTCATAATTTTGCAAAAATTAATATAAACTTAGAGAAAATTTAATATATAAATCACCTCTCTTGGGGGGGAGAGGGAAGGAGCCTGTTAAGTATTTCCCTGTTACCCATACTTGCCATTTAATTATAATTACTGTAACTAACAAACCACTATATTACATTTATAAGATAGGTATATTGCTATGTTAACAGCATCCACTTTAGCTAAGAAGTTTTATGCCTATAAAAGTTTTTGCAGAGACCAAGACATCTTAGCTTTTCCTTATTAACATTCTTAGAGCTTAATTTACCTGTAAAAATCCTCCTGCCTAAAATGGACAGGCATTAATATGCTTACAGAAACAAGGGTGCCTTTTGAGTCATGACATTCTAATTTCAGAAACACCCATAAAATTTGTTAAATATTTTTACTAACAAGTTCTTGAAAACTGAAAAGAAGATCCACTGTTTATTCAAAAATTATTGCGTATATTTGTGAAATACTTTCCCAACAAAAGGAACATGGAAAAGAGGCCTTGTCATACCATGACAGGTCCCACATCTGTACAAGTATGATAGATTTAAATTAGGGAAACGGACAGGTGGGTAAGGTAGCTTGTGACACTATTCTGAGAATGGACTGGGGGAAAAAAAACTTTTTTTTTTTTTTTAATTTAAAAGATAGAATTGAAAAAGCAGCTACCCATGACTGTAATTCTGAACTCTGGAAGAGATATGCTCGGGTAGAGAATAGACGTTTTGATTTTCGGTACTAATTTACTATCTCACACTAAGGTAGACTGGACAACTATAGTTCTGCATCCAGTTGTTATAAAAGAAAGACTAAGCCTATCAATAGTGGTTGCTGGTGGGAATGGAGAGTGACGGCAAACAGGCTGGAAGTTTCTTTGGGGGAATGACGGAAATGTTCTAAAATTAGATCGTGACAATGGTTGCATGATTCTGTAAATTTACTAAAAATCATTTAATTGTATCCTTAAAACACATGAATTTTATAGGATGAAAGTTATAACTCAATTACGCTTTTTTTTAAAGCTATAGCCCATGGAGATATATGGTTTCTAAAGAATTAGAAACCAGGGACTAACCCATGTTCTGTTATTATATTCCAGGCTCGCTTATCCCTTTAAAGTGCTGTACTTACCAGCTGAGCACTTCTTTAGCAGTGACGTGGAAATAACACACATTTTAAAGTTTTCTACAGACAGGATCAAGAACAAGCCAATAAAATGCAAACTGTTTTACAAAATTTGTGTAAACTGCTCCAAAAATAAACTTGTAACTAAATAATATGAAGCGACAAAAAAACAGAAGTATTTTCTAACAGAATTCATCAAAATTTACTATGAGTTGGATCCCAAGGAAAAAGAGATGATCTGTTTTCTTTCTCACCAAAAAAAAAAAAAAAAAAATTGATCACTTTAACTGGCAAGGTAGACCATTTAATACTTGTTGAAATGCATACTACTTATTTACACAGAGCAAATATTAGCTGTGCAAATTTGAAAACAAATTGTGGGACTGGGAGTATTTCACAGGAAGGGATAATCTGCAGTCCACAGGGCAGCCTGAGAGGGCGGTACGGCACTCAGCCTGGAGCAACTGTTTCTGACATCACTAAGTTTGATAGAATAAAGTACCTTCACGAAAACCTGACATGCAAAATGTTTCATAGGATGTTTTAATTCTATTTCCTGTTCATCTTTTTATTTGTGGCTGGAGAATTCCGAAGATCAGATCTGATTCTAGGAGAGGAATCTTAAAGAGAGGTGGAGACCCAGGGAAAGACAACTTAACAATCCCTGGTACAATGTGGAACATGTGGTAAGGAGAATGAACGAACAAATGAATAAAGGAATGAGGGGGTAGATGAACAGATTAGATTAGATTAGATAAGTAAACACACAGACAGACAGGACCCTGAAGAGAGAAGAGGGCTGTAAAACAAGGTGAAAGACTAGGGAATATTTAAATAATCCTTTGTATTTCTTTGGGAAATACCCTAAATCAGAGGTTTTGAGAGTTAAGGGGTAGAGTGGGGGAACATCACACATTTTCCCCAAATACTGGATTACGCTTGCCCCAAACCCCTTTCCCCACCTCCATTCCTGATACATCTAGGAGCTTAGAGAACTTCCGGAGCATGGGGGTGGATGGGCTTTCCAGGTGGTTTCTTCCTCCTTTGCCTGGGTGTTTTCAGTGTTGAGAAAAAACAACAAGGCAGGCATATTTTACTTCCCACCCCTTTATGAATTTACAGCCAGTATGATAAACCCATGTCCCCGGAGAATAAGTAAGGCGGGTTGAAGGTTTGTGTTTGTGGTAAAATGCTTATAACTACTTCAGCAGGTAAGCAAAAGAAGTCCCCAATAATTTAAACAAAGACATTTGTACTTTTAACAACCTGAACTGTGATTCCGTTAATTCCCGAGCAACCCTGCCAGAGAGATGTTTGGTCAGAGAATCATTCTGCGCTAACTGGCACCACCGGCTCCATGTTTAATGGTCAAACAAAAGCTGCTGGCACTGGTTTAGTAGAAACACTCTGGGGGCTTTATCACAAAGGTTAAATCTAACAGCCTAACTGAACAGCAGTGGTAATTATGTTTCTCCATTCCTAGCTTTCCTTATATACCCCAAAGGTTTATATACCTAGAAACTGATTCCCGTAGGTTTTAATACTTATTACTCTGTAATAGGAGTCTGCACAGATTACCTACTGAAGTGAGAGGTTTCTGAAAACCATTAAAAAACTACTCCATTTAATATTTTTAAATGACAGTGGAGCTTACATGTTCTCCCAACAACAGTGGCTGGTTTGAGAAAGAGAGAAATGCGGAAGCTAGGTCTAAGAGCTTAACACTATACTCCCAAACCACACAACGTTTTCTAAACTATATTAGAGATCTCATGCTAAATAAATAAATAAACCACAAAGTCAACAGTATATTTCTTTGTCAACAACAAATTTTCTAGATTTGTTGGAAGCATAGTATCTTAAATATTATAGGAAAACCATGAGAAGAAAAAAAAGTTCCTTAAAAATAATTTCATAATTCTTTCCTTTAATAAAGCTCCTTTACTACATGCCTTTCAGATTATTATAAAATACACCTGTTGATTTCTCCCTCTACCACGTGGTGACCAAACTTTGTGTATATTTTATACAATTTCAAAAGTTTGCATAAAATACTATTAACAGGCTATTTAAATGAGTATTCAAAAAAATGACATCTTGAAACTTTGCTTGCTGTTCCCTAGTACATTAGAAGACAATATTAACACTTTGTTTTGAGATTTGAGCGCAATCACCTTTAAGCAAGAATCCACAGAAAGGAGTTAAATAATCCTGCTCTAGTGTGGAGGCAAAGGCCAGGCTTCAGCAGAAACATTTAACCCGGAGCTTGCGGCTAGTACACTTAGTACATTTCGTAGTTGTAAACAGAGGCAGATGCCTAAGAACAGGAAGCTTACTCAATCCCCAGTGCTGCTTCAGAAACTGCACCTAGGTACACTTTAACACAATTTCCTTGTAGAGGTCTAAAGTCTAGAATTAGGACAGTGCAATATGTATTTAAAATACAATGGGTTACTTGTTATTATATTTCTGCTTAGTGCTCTGTACCAACGAAACAAGTGCAAAAAATCGCTTAATATAGCCTAAGACGTTAAGGGGAACACTTCCTGTTAGCAAGAATTAAATGCTGAAAAATTAAGGAAAAGGAAGCTTCTAGAATCTGCACCTTCAACAGGTTAGTCCCATCTGCTTGTTGCAATTTAGGTGTGGTGTTCTACAGGCTATGGTAGAGGGCAAAGGCAAGTGGGGAGCAGGAAGGCTAGACAACTCTTTGGGTTTTAAAGTCCTGTGCTGCAGCCCATCTGGCATTCTCAAGGCAGAGCACGGTTTCATATAAGGAAAGGACAAAGTAGGAAAAGAAAGCAAGCATGGAAGACCCAGAAAGGTCTGTATAAAGCCCTCATTTCTCATTCTCTTATGCCAACCACAAAAAGGTTTTTTGCAATGACTGGCCGAATAACCCATTGCTTTCAAATGGTATGAGGCTATAAAAAGCCATACCTTCTCCAAAGCCATTAAGGTCACTATATTTGGCTTCCAGAACTTAAATTACTATGTTGTATTTAAATAAATTATTTCTTTCTCAAAAAGCACTTATTTGACCAACGCTTCCAACCTAGGCATTGGTTTCTGCATATAACTCCAACATAAAGAATGGCACACGTGGGGAAGAGGCAGCAAAAGAGTAACTAAAAAGATTAAAATCCTGAGTCTAGGGCTTCCCTGGTGGCGCAGTGGTTGAGAGTCCGCCTGCCGATGCAGGGGACGCGGGTTCGTGTCCCGGTCCGGGAAGATCCCACATGCCGCGGAGCGGCTGGGCCCGTGAGCCATGGCCGCTGAGCCTGCGCGTCCGGAGCCGGTGTTCCGCAACGGGAGAGGCCGCAACAGTGAGAGGCCCGCGTACCGCAAAAAAGAAAGCCACTTGGAGAACATGGAAAGAGACAAGAGGAGCAGAGAATGATTTTTGCTGGTTTATCCATGCAGTGAGTGAAGATTGGTCAGGAAAGGAAACAGAAGTAAAGGATAAAACTGCCAGAGTCCATTGCCTTACTTCCTACACCTCCTTGACAAATCCTAAGAAAAGAATTTCTGCGACTAAATGTCTCCCAGTTTCTAAAAACAAAAACTTCCTACAGAACGTCTCGTTGACAGATTAAATACGCAAGCTTCTACCCGATTGTAACCCGTGGATGAGGACACTGGGAAGTTACCTTGAAACAAAGCCCATTAAAATGTAGTTTAAGCTGTAATCAGAAAGAAGCATACAAAATACGAGTTACTGGTAGGATCATAAATCGGTACAATTTTTTTGAAAATCTCTTTTTAAACACATGATGAGTTTTAAAAAATGCTTCTACTTCTTGACATATTATAATAACTATTACTGACAATTTATTTTGGAACAAGTTTTAAATACAGAAAAAACATTATCCAAAAATACATTCAGTGAAACATTAAAACAGTCTAAATGTCTAGAGTAGACATTTTGAAGGATCCATGAAATTCATTAAACTTACTATTTAAAAAACAGTACCATATTCTTATTTTCTTAAAATGTAAATGTATGACATTTTTAAAAAACAAGTTAATAATAAATACACCAAAATAAAGGTAAGGTGTTAATGCTGGTCGTGAGATTTACCAATTATTTTTGTTTTATTTACCAATTTACCAGATTTACCAATTATTTTTGTTTTATTTGGTACGTTCCTATTTTCTCCAAATTTTCTATGATAAAAGTATTCACCCATATATCTAGATACAACTGTATTCTCAAATAATTTATTAAAATTATGCTTAAGATTTTAATGATGAGGAAATTACAGTATGATTTCAGCAATGTACAGACGTATGTTACATATATATTTTTAAAAGTCTGAAGAAAATATACCGAATATTAATACTGCTTGATGAATTTATGGGTGATTTTAATTTTTTCTTTATTCTGGATTGTATTTTCTAATTTTCCACATTAATCATTCTTACAATCAGGAAAATGCTAATGGCTATTTTAATTATAGAAGTATTGACAGAGTTAATTTTGGTTCATACAATTTCAAATATGTAAAAAACGCACGTACAGAACAGTCAGTGCACAAGTACACTGAAATATTAAGAATGGTTGTCCAAGTGGCAGGAGTATGAGATTTTTTTCCTTCCTACATTTGTGTAGAGGCCACATTTAAAAACATTTTCATTACCAATGTGGCATTTTATAGCTAAAAGTATTGGAAACCACATATAGTTGTTGCTGTTGTTTTCACAGAAATATGTATTTACTGAAATCTCTTTATTTCATGTCTTCACTCAGCCTCAATTAACTGCAATAAAAAGTATATGCTTAAGAATGTTGCGTTTTGGGGCTTCCCTGGTGGCGCAGTGGTTAAGAATCCGCCTGCCAATGCAGGGGACATGGGTTTGAGACCTGGTCTGGGTTGGGAAGATCCCACATGCCACGGAGCAACTATGTCTGTGAGCCACAACTACTGAGCCTGCGCTCTAGAGCCCGCGAGCCACAACTACGGAGCCCGCGTGCCACAACTACTGAAGCCAGAGCACCTAGAGCCTGTGCTCCACAACAAAAGAAGCCACCACAATGAGAAGCCCGTGCACTGCAACAAAGAGTAGCCCCCACTAGTCGCCAACTAGAGAAAGCCCGCATACAGCAACAAAGACCCAAGACAGCCAAAATAAATAAATAAATTTATTTAAAAAAATATATATAGTGCTATGAAGAAAAATAAATCAGGAGGGTTATTCAAAGTTAGATCACCAGGCTTATGAGGCAACATTCAATTTAAAATTTTTAAATGAATACTCGTTATCAGAAAAAAAAAAATCAGTACACCATCAAGTCAAAAGATCATCAAGAACATCTAAGTTCCAACCTGCTGAGACCCAATTACAATAAATAGCTTCTAGAAACCTGCACAAGTATAACTTTTTAAAAAATATTTATTTGGCTGCTCCCGGTCTTAGTTGCAGCATGCTGGACCTTTTAGTTGCAGCATGCGAACTCTTAGTTGTGACATGTGGGATCTAGTTCCCTGACCAGGGATCGAACCCAGGCCCCCTGCATTGGGAGCATGAAGTCTAGCCACTGGACCACCAGGGAAGTCCCACAAATACAACTTTTTAAAACTAAAAAGGAATTCCACCGAAAATGCTCCCATACTCAGTTGTGGATTTTTGCTTTTGAGTCCTTTCCATTTCTAATAGATTGAAATAATGTATGCATGTTTACAGTATTCTAATTCCATTCTGTTTTTTATTTTTTGCGGTACGCGGGCCTCTCACCGCTGTGGCCTCTCCCGTTGCGGAGCACAGGCTCCGGACGCACAGGCTCAGCGGCCATGGCTCACGGGCCCAGCCGCTCCGCGGCATGTGGGATCTTCCCGGACCGGGGCACGAACCCATGTCCCCTGCATCAGCAGGCGGACTCTCAACCACTGAGCCACCAGGGAAGCCCTCTATTCTGTTTTTTTAGAAGTCATAATTGACTTTTAAAAAAATTGATCACCCCAGGGCATCTTCTAAGAAATGTTTAACCCACATGAGGATTTAAGAAAAGGTTCAAGATGCAATATTATTATATAAACACAGGAAGAATAAAAAGAAAGATATTATGTGGGGACAGAAGAGCTGAAGCTATCAAATATCTAATAAGGATTCAGAACTCAATTTGACTTTCGATGCAGAAATTTTATTTTATCTTAAATAGGTAGGATAGAAACTACAGATATAGAAAACTTAAAAAGCTGTTTAATGAAACAGAGCGACCAAACTCAAGATAAGCAATACTCAAAGGTTAAATACATAGCAAATGTTGCGACACTGCTGAAAGCCTGGAAGGTGAGGCAAATGAATGGCGGGCCAACCAGGAGAACTATTTCTGGCCTTCCATTCTGTGTGGAATTCGGCTCTAAGTGCTCAGGAAGGTAAGCTGAAGAGAAGGCTGGCTCCTATCCTCAAGAGGTTTTTGATTAAGTAACTCCCACCCTCCCCCTTCCACCCAGAAGTCACTTAAAAAGACCAATGAGCAATAAAAACAACTTTTACAAATTAGAGAAGAGCCTGAAATAGCATTTGAAGTTTAGTAAAACCAGGTACCTGATAGAAGTAAAAGTAAAAAGAAAATTCAAATAATGAACATAAAAGGGGAGGGTGGGGAGGGAAACATATATATATGTCTTAGAAACTTTAAAAGTCTAGGGTATATAGATGAAAACTGAAAACAAAAATTTTAAAAACTAGAATAGCTTTTTTTTTTTTAAACAGCTTTTTAAAATGCCAAGTTCCACTAATCAGTAATGAATAGAAAATCATTCTATTAGGTTTAGCACTGGTCTATCCTTGGGAGTAAACTATGGTCAGACTGTTTTCTACAGAGTGAAGCAGGTTTAGAAAAACACAGGATGATTAAAAGCACTGTCTCTAAACCTCAACCTCATGCCAAGAGGTAGTCGGGAAACGCTATAAACTGAATGCTCAGTTAGTATCAGGAAGCTAAAAGGTGTAATTCCATATTTAATCTTATTTCCATTAAATGTAATTTTCATTGATGACTCTATATAAATAAAAGTATTTGACTATAAATACTCACTTGAAATTGTTTTTGAAAAAAAAGTTATCAAAAACCTATATTTAAAATAAATTGAAACAAAGTAACAGCCTAGAAGTTTTTCACTTTCTCGTTTTTTGTTTTCGTTTTTTTCTTCTGTAGCTTAATCCGCAGCAATAAAGTTATTAGAAGATTGCGAGCCCGTTTCCAAGGCTTGTACTGAACAAGACGAAAAATGACATTCTGGTTAACATGTTTATATACTTTAGAGGTACTTCTTCAGAACGTCAAAAAGGATGATGGGTTGATGGGGGGTATCTTTAAAGGAAATGAAGGAATTCCATTGGGGGGGGTTATTTGTAGGGTAAATAAAACCTTAGTTATCATCTGGGCTTCAAACCCCCTCCTCTGCTGCCCTGCCAATCACCCCAGGTCCTGTGCATTTTAATCTTCCAACTATCCACCTAACTCTGCTCTCTCTAGCTTAGTTCAGCTCACAAACACCCTTCCTTACAGAGGGCGTGAATTAGTCCAAACATATCAATAGCTACAACAAATTTTTAATGGATTAAATCCATCCACCAAAAAGATACATTAAAATTTTTTTTTAATAAAAAGAAAGCTGATGTAGTACTAGGAGTATCGGGTACTACTAGTATTTTGGACTACTGAATACAAAGTGAAAGTATTAAGAAGAAGTGGATAATAGAGAACAGGTCACTAAGAAGACCTGAAGTTATGAATCTTGCACAAGGAGAAACTGAAGCGCCACAGTCACTGTGGGAAAAGGACTGAGCAAGTACTTAATGCAGCACTCCCTCCCTCTCTGGTTTTGTTCCCAGTCCATTTCCTGCTTTACTGGCTTCCTTAAAGCCCTTAGATGGCTCCCTATGGCCAAAAGTCCATTGCTTATTTTGACTTAAAAAACAACAAAAAACAAACAAAAACAAAACACCTTATAATAGAAAATTTCAAATGTTGTATTGAAAGTAGAGAGAATAGTATACAGCAAACCTCACCAGCTACAATGATCATCATGGGAAATGTATTTCATCTATCCCCTACCCTGGGTTTTTTGGAAAACAATCCCAAACATCATTTCACTTGTAAATATTTCAGTATGCCTCTTCAAGGCTCTCTTTAAAAAAACAAAAACAAAAGCAAAAATAACAGAACACTAATGCCGTTATAGGTAAACAAAATAAACTTTCTTTCCTTAATGACAAATATCTGGTCAGATCACCTTTCCCCAATTATCTTTTTTCCCCAGGCTGCTTCTAAGATGCTGGTGTGTCCTTCTGACGGGTGACACTGCTTACAAGGACCTTCATAATCTGGCCTCTGCCCTCCTTTTCAGGCTCAGTTTGTGAGTCGTTTCTTTTCTTTTTTTCCTTTCCCTAAATCCTGTGTTTCCAGACATAACTGCTTAAGTTCTGTTCCCTTCACATGCAATATCTCCTCTTACCAGGCCTTTCCATATAATTTTTCAGCAGCCCGAACCTCCTCTCGCCCCTACCCTCCTGCTTGCTCACCTGCCTCTCATGCTTCAGGTTCCAGCTTAGATGTCACTTCCTCCAAACAACCTTTCTTGCTACAACTCCTGGACTCAGAAATGAATTGTCAAACACAGCACTCACTGCCCAGAGAGGTTACAAAACCTAGTGTCCCCGTTGAAAGACAAATGCCAATTTATAACTTCCTGCTTGTTAGATAGAAACCAACCTTCCCCTCTGGGGTGCTTTGTGTCTGACATTTTCATGGTACGGTCACCATTTGTTACTTTGCCTTTTGACTATATATTCATGCACAATTATTATACAAACCTCTTATAAATGGTGTTCTAGAGAGGCAAATCAGACATCAGTGCAAAGATTTCAGTAATAAGAAAATCCACAGAATCACATAAACATTATATTTAATAATCATGAAGCTTTCAAATGTGAATTTGATATTTGGCAAATATCTGGGTGTGGTAGCGACAGGGACAAAAGAGCTAGTGGCAAAAGAAGACGCTAACTCTTAAAAAAGCTCAGAATCCTATTGTTACTGGAGCAGATAATCGCTTCATTTTATTCTAAAAGTGGCACCAACTCTAAAAACAAAAATGCACTCATCAAGGACATTAGTGTACTTCAACAGATAACTGGCTAAATAAACAGGCTTTCCCTGCATAGATTTTCACCAAAGTGCAATCAGAAACCTATATTTGAAGATCAACTGTCAGAAAGTTTTCTTGGAAATGTTGGTTGACCACTCTGGTAGCTTTCCCTTATCTACAAAAATAAGGCCATGCCTAATAGCTAGGTAGACGAGAAGATTTCTCTGGGGCTTTCACAAATCTAATTCACACTGTGAAGTCAATTGATTATTGTATTTTTGATGATTCCACCAAAGAGGGTTAAAGAAAGCAAACAAAAATCTCATTTCTCACAGAAAGAAAAGAAGTAGAGTAAGGCACCTTACTGACAAAGAGTGGACTAACCACCAGAGGGCCTAGGTATTTCCTCTTAGTGCTCAGAGCACCACGAGACTGGTCCTGTGGGTGAGACATCGATCCTCTCAAAGGTTTAAAACGTTCTGGCATTTTAATTAGCTTGATGCAGGTAATTTATGCGTAACAGGTCCACATGAGTTTATTAAAACAATGAACAACAAAAGTTCACTCAATAACCATGGCGCCTAAGATATGCCCTTGCTAATACCAGAAAAAAAATAAGTACAGGTCAACCATGTACGGTAACATCTTAGAATCCTAAGATCTGGGTTCTAACCCTGACTCTACTACTTGATGAGAATTAAAGCGATCCCCTTGGTCCTCAGTTTCTTCTGCCTTACCTGTCTCACATTCTCAAATAGGGGACTCTGTTAAATGATTGGCCATTGGCACATTACAATTTTAAAATTGTTAGCTTATGTCTTTATTTCTCAATGTCAGAAGTCATCCTGTCAGAAGAGACCACATGAAAAGGGAAATAAATTCATGGAAGAATCACCCATTAGGTTCCATCCACTATTTGGGCATCTGTATGGAGTAAGAAGACTTTTGTGGGGGGCCTGATGCAGAACCCCTTTCCTACCATGATTGAAGCCAATTAAATAAAATTTTAACAAAGAGCTTCTGACCTCAGGTTAATTAAATAGAGAAGAAATAAGACATTAAAACTGAAGAAAATAATTTCATAAGGTTGAAGTGAAAGGTCCTATCCCATAGAATAAGAAGTGGTTAATTAGATGCAAGGTAAATAGAAAGTTATTGAGTCAGCTCAGGACCAACACCAAAGGGTATAAAAGAATCAAGTACTATTCTTTATTATACCAACTGACCACTATGTGGATGCAGATTCAAAATTAGGAAATAATACAAATTAGTATAAACTATATTTTAAAAGGCCTTTTATGAAATATTAAAAATTAAGAAGTAAAAATGTTCCAAGTAACTGGAAACTGTATATCTTGATTTGAAGAGTTAAACTACCTATTCTACTAGCATTAATGATTAAAGGCAGACAATTTACAGAGTCAAATAAGACTAGATTTCTCTGGTAATTAGGATTAGCAATCCTAGATTAATTTTTTTTTCTGGGTAGCAGACTATTCCACTTTTAATATCACACATCTCTCTCTCACACACACACACATACACACACACGCAGAGGAACAAATAACTTTAGAAAAGCAGCCGATCATGTGTTAGAACTTCATTATTTAAAATAACAAATTCCTACTGCAAACATTTTTGCAACAAATAAAGTTAAGTGAACTCCATCAAAGTTCATCTGAATCATTTGAGGCATTATTTATGGCTTCTTGTGTTCCTGAAAATAAGTTATGTTGGTTCAGTAAGCTTTTATGAATAATGGTTAATACAGTTTTCCATCAAATAGCATAAAGATTCCTGATGAAAGATTGAGAATCTAAATTAATGGGAGGTACAAACTATTACCTATAAAATAAGCTACAAGGATATACTGTACTACAGAGGGACTATAGCCAATGTTTTATAATAACTATAAATGTTGTATAACCTTTAAAAATTGTGAATCACTATATTACACACTTGTAACTTATATAAATTACTGTATACCAATTATCTTCAATAATTAATTATTGAATAATTAATTAATTAATGGGAAAACTCTAGGTTCTTTATAAAACAAGTCAAACTTAAAAGCATTCCCTGGGAATTCCCTGGCGGTCCAGTGGTTAGGACTCCATGCTTCCAATGCAAGGGGCACGGACTCAATCCCTGGTTGGGGAACTAAGATCCCACATGCCGTGCGGAGTGGCCAAAAAAAAAAGAAGTATTTCCCCAAAATTAATATTCTACACTCAGAAAGTTATTCAAGGTATAAGACTCAATATAAAACAATGCTACCTTCAATGCTAAATTCAGTGAATGAAGCACTTTACATTGTGGCTTTAGGGAAAGTGAGAAATTTTAGAGTTAAATGGATTTGTCTAAGTTAAAAGTTAACCTTAAGTCATTTGGCTGCTAATTCGGTAATAAAGAAATCTGTATGGTTATTGAATAAAATGGTGTCAGGTACTAGTGCTACACCATGGACTACTATGTTGAGCTCTTGAGACAACCCTGAGAGGCACTTCTCTAACCCCCTTCTTTCACTTGACTTTACAGTGGATCCCTCCCTGGGATGCATCCCCACCTGATAGAACCAGACTCTACAAATTCAGGAGGAAAAACAGTTCCTAATCTCACAACTCTCTCAGGTCACCGCAGCACTGCCGTGCCACTAAGCCCAGCCCAACGTGCAGCAACATATTCTCAATCCAATCTGCTAATGTTCTGCTTTCCCTTCAAAAAATAAATTCAAGGGAAGTGAGAACTCTTAAAAGATCAGACTGGGATTCAATGCCATGCCTTTCTCCCCTTACCTATGCTCCTCCCATTTCTTTAGTCTAGCCTACGGTTTGTAGTTTGCAGCCTACACAGGGTATCTCCTCTGCTGGGTTAGAAGGTGCAAGGACAGTCCGCGTCTGATTTGTGTCAATGTGGCCACCAGCCAAGGGCCTGGCGTTCAGAGGCACTAGAATGGCTGTGAATGAACGTGTCAGTTCACACACTGAAAGACTCCAGCTCTATCTCACCCGTTTCCAAAATACCACCAGCACCTTTCTTTTTCTAAAGGAGTCAATAATGGATCTGCATAATTATAATTTCCATATGGGATACAAGACCCCCAAATCTCACCCAACTTAAGAGTGCTTTACTTTGGGTGACTGCATTTTTAATTATAATACATCTTATATAAAGAGGGGGATAAAACATCAAGTATAAAAAATAGTAAAGCAAAAACCCATACATGGTTTCAGAATATTACTGATACCCTGGAAGCCCCCAAGCAATCTCCATGATTATATCCTCCTCCCCCTGCATAATCCTGATGTACTTTATCAATATATAAATAATTTTCAAAGTATGTAATGCTGAAAACCCTTGGAGACGTTTCTTAAAAGATGCTGTAATTTCTATAATTGCAGTTCTCAAAATGATAAAAAGAATAGATAAATCCCTGAAAAGTTCTCACCTATTTTTGGGTTTTCCTTCATTCCTACACAATTCTGCCCCCACCCCTTAATTAGGGAGATGCCTGGAGGATGGAGGACGTGATTACACTTCCCCAGAGCTTATGATACCAGGCATTGGAGCTTCTCCAACATCAACATGTTAATACGTACAACCACCTTACAGAGTAGGTACCATTACCACCTCCATGTGAGGCATGAGGAAGTGAAACCCAGAAATCCAGCAAGTGGTCAAAGGTGGGATTTGAACCCAGGCAATCTTAGCCACTCTGCTAGGTTTTCTGAAATCTTGGTCTACTTTAACAATCTGGAATGTGCTTTTTATTCCCCCCTCCCACCCCAAGAGCAATGGATTTCCTTCCCCATGAGTCCTTCTGGGGAGAGATTACACCTTTTTCTCCTCCATGTTTCCTTCCCACAGTTACCATGCAGATAACAGTCTGTGTTTGCCCTGAGAGATGACTTCCTTCCAGATATTAGCTGGCCCTACAATTTAACACACAGCTACTATAGCTCTGGGTCATCTGATGCCTTCGGTGCCTGTGTGAATGTTTATCTACCTCCCCAGTGACTTACAAGAAGGGCATTTCCTGGAAATCTTGCAGATGGACATTTCACTGTGGTGACATGTTTAGAGTGTCTGAATCACTCCTGTTGCCTAGTAACCTGTTTGTGTTTGGCAGGAGGAAAGTGACTCAGGCACAGGTACAGTCAGATGCAGGACAGATATTTATTCGGTGCGAACTCCTCCCAGCACTAGACGGTGGGTTTCATGCTTAACCTTGACACTGTTCTTTTCCATGTCACTGGGAGCAGAGGCTCCTTCAATTCTTTTCAAGTCAGGGAATTCAAATGCCACTATGCTGTGCACAGAATCTACAGATCTCTTGTAGCTGAAATACAGGCTACATTATTTTTTCTATTGCGTTCTGAAGAAGAGCTTTAACACAAAAAGCAATTACAGGATTCTTACATATAAAAGTGAATTGGAATTATAGGCTGTCATGGAAGTTACTTGCCATCCCTATAAGAATTAATTCTCTCATGAATTCATAGTTTATATATTCCTGAACAGCCCTGAGTCACTAATTCTGACCTCACAGTCAAAGAAGGAATTTTTTTCAGTCAACCAGAGGGTTGACTCATTTGGTGGGCCATATTTCAGGCCAGAAAAAGTATTACACCTTTACATATACCTGTCTTTTTACCTGAATTGATACCATAATACAAGTAGCTTCAGAATTGAAGGGGTTCACCCTCAAACACCACTGTGAATATAAATAAATGTCAGGGCTTCCCTAGTGGTGCAGTGGTTAAAAATCTGCCTGTCAATGCAGGGGACACAGGTTCGAGCCCTGGTCTGGGAAGATCCCACATGCCGCGGAGCGACTAAGCCCGTGTGCCACAACTACTGAGCCTACGCTCTAGAGCCCGCGAGCTACAACTACTGAAGCCTGTGCGCCTAGAGCCCGTGCTCCGCAACAAGAGAAGCCACCGCAATGAGAAGCCCGTGCACTGCAAGGAAGAGTAGCCCCCGCTCACCGCAACTAGAGAAAGCCCGCATGCAGCAACGAAGACCCAACGCAGCCAAAAATAAGTAAATAAATAAATGTCACTGGCAGCCTAAGGTCACCTTGCTGAGTTTTGTCTTTAAACATAAAGTAGCACGCATGCCTAGGTCACTCTAGAAGCCAAAAATCTAGAATAAAACACTCTGGGTTTGCATCGTATGTAATTTCTTCCACCAGTTACTACTAGTTCCCTAAGATTTTATGGATTTACCATTCTTACTAATCATTTCTATGCATTAAATATTCAAAGGGGGAAAGTGGTTTTAAAAAAGCCACACACATGTACACATACTAGATACTATGTTGCTTTTTTGTCTGGTCCTTTCCAGCCATGTGAGCTATGGACACAGAAAGTAAGATTGTAAGCATGTGCCTAAATGTTACCTCTAATCTTAGTGGGAAAGTCCTGAATCCTAAATTTATTTAATGCTAATGGACTGAAGGGGACAAATATAATTTAGAAAGTTTTCTTCTTCCCTTCATCAAATAATATTCATCCTAAACAGGGGTTTCAGTATGCCTGATATCTTCAAGTACTATTAAAAGTATAATGAATAATAGATGTTTTATTTTGTTCTTGACAAAGGGGTGTATAAGTTTACTTAGCAAAGATTTTCATCTTAAATATATGTTAAAACTTCATCTTCTCCAAAACATTTTCTTTTTGAAAGGTATTTTTAGGGAAAAATTTGTTTCCATGTCTAAAAATTTCTTGAAGTCCACCAGACAAATTCCATAGCAGATTTAAGAAATGGGTACTCTCATGATCTACAACTGGATAACTGCAGGTTACAATTACTGCTGGCAAGCAACATGCGGGGTGAATCGCTCTCCAAAGTATCGTTAAGTCCTTAACCATGTGTAAGCAGATTCTCCCAATTTGGGGTTCAGAGCTCACGAGTGGACCTGCTGCAGCCCTATGAGATGTTTAGGCTCATGCATATAACTGGGGATACAGAGCTTCGTTCTTCAGATTCCCAAAATGCAGTTTAGACTTGGGAAACGAAACTACCAGCAGAAAGCTTAGTATTTAAGCTCATGAAGTTGTTGCTGACTACCTGCTTAATGCGAGCTTCAGTAACAAAAGAATGTTCGTTCCCATGCTATAACTGAAGAATTCGGATAATTAATGGGAGTAGAGCTTCATCTATGACACCACCACAGTTTATTGCATTTGTGTACTCCGAAAGCTAAATTGCTAATTTTTTGTTGTTGTTGTTGGCTGTGTTGGGTCTTTGTTGCTGCGCATGGGCTTTCTCTAGTTGTGGCGAGCGGGGGCTACTTTTCGTTGCAGTGCGCAGGCTTCTCATTGAGGTGGCTCCTCTTGTTGTGGAGCACGGGCTCCAGGCACACGGGCTTCAATGGTTGTGGCGCGCGGGCTCAGTAGTTTGGCTCACGGGCTCTAGAGCACAGGCTCAATAGTTGTAGCGCATGGTGGGCTTAGTTGCTCCGCGGCATGTGGGATCTTCTTAGACCAGGGCTCGAACCTGTGTCCCCTGCATTGGCAGGCGGATTCTTAACCACTGCACCACCAGGGAAGTCCCTAAATTGCTAATTCTGCCTCATCTTTCAAAACCTTATTTAACCTTCATTTAGGTATTTGAATGTCTGCTATCTGAGTGCCTGTTATGACCAAGTAAACCAGACAAACCTAGTCCCTGCCCTCACACAGCTTGTGTCTAGTTGGGGAAACAAATAACTACAACACGAGGAGATAAATGTTTGGATAGTAAAATTAAGATGCTACAGGGGAACACATGCCCCTCAGTTCAGGAAAGTCAGGGAAGGCTTCCTGGAAGAAGGACTTTTCAATTCAGATCTGAAGGATGAAGAAAAGTCAGGCAAGGTACAGGTGGGGTTATTTAAGGCAGAAGGAATAGCACGAGCAAAGGCCTTAAGGAGCAAAGCAGAATGTGGTTTGTGTGTATGGGAACAAAAGGAAAGTCAGCTTGGCTGAAATGCGGAAAGGTTGGCTTATGAAGAGGTTGGTAAGGCCTTGTTATGATACTTGGATTTTGCCTCCAGGATAATGGGATCAAGGAGCGTTTTGTGTTTTGGAAGGATCCCACATATGATTTCCGACACTTAGAAACTAAGAAGATGAACATTTCTTACTCTCAGCAGAAAATTACCAGATCATCCCTATACCCAAGGATAAATGTATAAGGGTCTTCGAAGAACCAATTTTCTGTAGCACCAGTGAGATGCTACCATGAGACCCAGGAAAGCAGAGTGGCTAAGAGCTCAGCCTATAGAGAAAGATGACCTAAATTAAAATTCTAGTCCTACCATGTTCTGGCCAGCCAATCACTTAACTTTGGGCAAATTGCTTAAACCCTTTCTGTCTCAAACTGGAGTTAATAATAGCTACCTCACAAAGTTAAATGAGGTTCTATATGTAAAACACTAACAACAATGGCTGTCACAATGTCATTCAATCTTGGTTATTATCAACAAAAATACACCCGTCAACCGTAAGCATGAAGAACCACTGCTCTGGACTACATGTAGTATTTTTAAACCATACAAACACTTCTCTTCAGAAGCCATCTAATTTCTTTTTTAAAAGGCAGCTTAGGGCTTCCCTGGTGGCGCAGTGGTTGAGAGTCCGCCTGCCGATGCAGGGGACATGAGTTCATGCCCTGGTCTGGGAAGATCCCACATGCCGCGGAGCGGCTGCGCCTATGAGCCATGGTCGCTGAGCCTGCGTGTTGCGAGCCTGTGCTCCGCAACGGGAGAGACCACAACAGTGAGAGGCCCATGTACGGAAAAAAAAAAAAAAAAAAAAAAAAGCAGCTTAAAGAAATAAATCTTTATGTTTAACACTTTTATCAGTTTTCCATTTGAAAAATTTAAAACGGGATGCTAATATAATACAATTATGCAAAAATAAGCTTTACTTCAATCTTTAGACCTTATGTCCTATTTGGACAAAGATCTGATATGCTAAGTGATGTTTCCAGAACTATTGGTTTGCAGTTAAGCTTTAAAATCAGAGCATACTTAGAAATCAGTCTGTCTAGCTAAAATTCTGTGGCTATGAATCCAGAAGAATATGAATAAATTCATTTACCTAATAATCAAATTATAGAAAATTAAAGCAAGAAGTTGTTCCCTGCGGCATGTGGGATCTTCCCGGACCGGAGCACGAACCTGTGTCCGCTGCATCGGCAGGCGGACTCTCAACCACTGCACCACCAGGGAAAGCCCCAAATCAAGAAGTTTTTAAGCCTAAGTATAGACACTGGGAAGACCGAAGAATCAATTGTGGATTCACCACTCAACATAAAACTCTCCAATATGGGACTTCCCTGGTGGCACAGTGGTCAAGAATCTGCCTGCCAATGCAGGGGACATGGGTCCAATCCCTGGTCCGGGAAGATCTCATATGCCACAAAGCAACTAAGCCCGTGCGCCACGACTACTGAGCCCGCGCACTCTAGGGCCCACGAGCCACAACTACTGAGTCCACGTGCTGCAACTACTGAAGCCCGCATGCCTAGAGCCCGTGCTCTGCAACAAGAGAAGCCACTGCAATGAGAAGCCTGCGCACCACAACGAAGAGTGGCTGCCGCTCACCACAACTAGAAAGCCTGCGCACAGCAACAAAGATCCATCGCAGCCAAAAATAAATAAATAAATTTATATTAAAAAAAAAAAAACTCTCCAATATCCAGCCGCCGTCTTGTTGCCTCCACTTGTTAGATGTAAATCACAGTTAGAACTCTGAAGCACATTTTACAATAGAACACAGACTACAAGTCAAGATACAATGTCAAAGGTCAATTAATTGCATGCTAAAAATATGTGTCGCTCACCACTAATACCAATATAGACAGAGAGAATATTAAAGTCTTGGCAAGCTGACTGGGTCAGGGTCCCCAAGACCACTCCCGGTTTGATGATTTACTAGGAGGACTCAAAGGACCCAGTATACAGTTGTACTCATGGCTATTTTTACAGCAGAGGGATACAAAGCAAATCAGCAAAGGAAAAAGGTACATGGGGTAAAGTCCAGAGGAGACCAGAGCAAGCTTCCAAGAGTCCTTTCCCAGTGGAATCACACAGGTGGTGCTTAATTTCCCCAAGAAGTTGTGACAACACCTGTGAAATATCGTCTCCCAGAGAAGCTCATTAGTGACTCTGTGTCTGGGGTTTTTATTAGGGCTGGTCACATAGGAGCCTTCTGCTAGACATGTACCTAAATTCTACATTCCCGGAATGCAAGCAGGCATTCAACAGAAACCATACTGTTTGCACAAACAGTCCAGGCACAGTGAGCCATTCTTACCAGGAAATGGTGGGAACCCTCCTCAAATCTAAGTTACCAGGTACCACCAGTCAAGGGCCAACCTTGCAAGTGGGTGTTTCTAAGGAGCGCAGTCTCAGACCTGCTGTGTTAACTCATTTTTGTACACTGCTCTATTTCAATTAGCTACCATACAGGAGGACCAAACTACAGGAGAAAGGTCTTACTCTTAGCAGGTCACCTAGGTACATCAAGAGCCTAAGAAGCACTTTTACCCTGTATATTTTCAGGATTTAAAATGCAGCATTTTTAACGTGGACATTGTCTTAACTTACATAGTAGAAGAGCTAAGATGGCCTTCAGTGTCCTTTTTTTTTGCATAATAAAAAGAGCTGAATTCTAGTCCTGTTTACTTTTCTGGGCACTTTCTTCTTAAAAATGCCATTGAAAATTCTGAATGAATAGTATTCCTACACTGAAACTGTGAGAAACCATTTAACTTATCAGATTGGTGAAAAATCCCGACCCAAATGACAGCTAGTCTCACAAGTTTCTAGCAGGGAGTGAGAATAAGATAAATCCCCTCTGGGAGGCAATCTGACAAGACAGCTATCAAAATTATACACATCCTTTATGACTGGCAATTCTACTTTGCAAATTTATACACATATAATTGTGTACATGCAGAATAACCTACACACAAAGTTATTTATTGCAGCATTGTTTAAGAGCAAGGATTGGCTACAACCCAAATGTGCATCAATAGGTCACTATTTAAATTGTGGTACATCCATACAATGGACCACTCTGTGACTGTTGAGAGAAGAAAAAAAAAAGAATGAGGACGCTCTCTTTGTACTGATTTGTTAAACCCTCCTACATATATCAGGAGAAAAAAATACATTGTTCAAAAGTATAGTTTGCTATCTTTTACTTTATGAAGGGGGCAAATATGAATTCATATTTGTGCACAGAGATACTCTGGAAGGCTGCATTAGGCACTGATAGCTGAGGCTGGGAGGGGGTGGTGGAGGCAGAATTTGGGCAGAATCTGTGAACCTGAAAAACATGAAGTAAAATGCTATCCTTGAAAAGTAATCCTTCTTTTCTAAGCCTAGGTCACAACACCCTGGCACCTGATTTTTGTTTATTGTTTTAACAAGCTTCTCTATTTTGCAGTGATTAAACTAGAGCATTAAGATTGCTTTATCTTATTTTCCAAATCAGGTTCCAACTCTCTCCTTTTCATCTGTGCCTGTCTGCCATCTAGAAGGAGCTTTTCCCAGGACACCTGAGAGCGAGTCAAGTTATCTGCGCCTCCCTTCTCCCATCGGCTTGCTGAGGATATTTGGGGGCTTTTCTTATTTATTTATTTATGGCTGGGTTGGGTCTCTGTTGCTGCGCACAGGCTTTTCTCTAGTTGCGGCGGGCGGGGGCTACTCTTTGTTGCGGTGCACGGGCTTCTCATTGTGGTGGCTTCTCTTGTTGCGGAGCACGAGCTCTAGGCGCGCGGGCTTCAGTAGTTGTGGCTCACAGGCTTAGGTGCTCTGCGGTATGTGGGATCTTCCCAGACCAGGGCTCAAACCCGCGTCCTCTGCATTGGCAGGCGGATTCTCAACCACTGTGCCACCATGGAAGCCCTATTTGGGAGCTTTTTAAAAGCTCCACGAAAGCAGGAATTTTGCTTTGTTCACTGCCTCATTCGCAACACTGAAATGAGCGCCTGGCCCACAGAAATTGTTCAGTAAGTATCTGTTGAATACATGAATTCTTTTCTTTACCCAGCTTCCATGGGACAGACACTATCAGACAAAGGGAGAGATATCACTGCGGTCAAATATTCAGAAATAGCTGTCATTCCTAGTATTGGCCCATATGGGCATTCTAATCCTAGCAACATTCTTAGAATTATTTTGAATTTTACAGAAGACAAACAAATACGCCTATGGAATGCTGTGCTGAACAGTGACTCTTAAATATTCCTAAAAATTTATTTTTAATTAACTTGGGATTACATGGCCCTGGGGTCCATCTTTGGGCTGAAGACTTTTTAGGCAAACACCACATTAACTAGTAATGATGAAGAAGAATGGCTATCATAAGAGCCAACTGAGCCCCGCTCCTAAGGTGCCCTATCTATAGAGAAGAAAAAGAAAATCTTGTGCATTAAAAATGCAACTCCTATTTATATTTTCAAGAGTAAAGTTATCCTAGGAACTAAATTCAAATTAGTTTAGACAGTGAGTTGAGTTGCACAATGTCAATCATGAACGCGAAAACTTCCTTCCTCCTCAGTGGGCAGAGAATGGGTATAACTACCACATCTCTTTGACCTTAGTTTAAAAAGCACAGAAACAGAATAACTTTGCTAGTAATCATTTCAGTAATGTTGTTGAACAGGTGCACAGCTGACCAATGTTTCTTTGAAGATTTTTAGTGCCACTAATTTTTCTTAATGCACAGTTGAGGCAGTTACTGAGTGCCGTATTTTGGCAGTCACACAAAGAGGTTGGGAAGTTTTGGTGTCACCTCTATTTCTCTTGCTGTCACTTAAGACAACAATCCAACAAGTAAGGAAACATCCACTCACCTGAAACAGCTTGAAATCTAAGACTCTCTTGAGGATAAAATAGAAATTCTCAGAGTTAAGGCATTTTCCAAATGTCTTAACTAGAAAAGAGAAGATAGCCGAGAAGTTGCAGGACAACTGGTAGGCAACCAACCTTCAGCGGACGCAAATCACACTTACGATCTAGCACCAGGAAGCACCCAACCTACTGTTTGCAGATGGCAGCACAGCAAATCCCACCGTGGTCCCTGGTCCTCGAAGCAGTGAACACATTCAGTCTCGTAGCAGATCCTTTCTGCGAAGAGTGGGGGAGGGGGGCAGGGGATGATAGCTCTAAAAGGCAGAGAAAGTGAGAGTTATTAAATAAGAATGATGCTTTGTTATGTTTTGCTGGTTTTCTGGGGGTGAGGGTGAAATGATGAGTTCTATGATACTGCCCTCCCTGCAGGAGTCATGGGAGAACACTGGCTCTAACAGGTACCAGAATTTCTGGGGGAGAAAAGCAACTTGGCCATGCATTCCACCAACATTAATTTAATATCTGACAGACCTGTTCAGAGGTGGAACAAGGAAGGTAGGTGGATTCCCATCATGATGCTCACAAGCAGATAAAAGAAGCCTGTGATAAATGCCACTGAGAGAAGTCAGTCAGAATCAGAGCGAGGCTGGCGCGGCTGATTTAGAGCAAGTGGTTAGGGAGTGAGGGGATGCTATTTGAGTTAAGACTTAATAATAATGCGGGCTGGGATATGGAAGAAGGGCATTGCAGGTCAAAGAAGCAGCTGGTTCAAAGGCCCTGAGGCAGGAATGAGCCAGGCAGGTTGAGAGAATGGAAAGGCAATGGAGCATTGAAACTCAGGAATAGAGAAGTGCAGCGGAGACAGAGGCCAGAGGCCAGGTCACCGAGGGCTTTGCAGAGCAGGTGAGGAACTGCCAATACACAGGCAAACTCAGTGTCACCGAAACCCAGGCTGCTGTGTGGTGCATAATCTGTCATGTTCAAACAAAATGGTGGAGGATTCCCTTCGAAATACACACAACTGCTGTGATATTTTAATGGGTTTTTAAATAGACTTTATTTTTTAGAGGAGTTTTAGATTCACGGTGAAATTGAGCAGAAAGTGCAGAGATTTTCCATACTTCCCCACACATGCATAGCCTCCTCCATCATCAACGTCCCCCATGGAGTGGGTGGTACATATGTTACCATCAATGAGCCTACATGGGCTCATCATAATCACCCAGAGTCCACAGTTTACAGCAACGTTCACCCTTGCTGGCATACATTCTACGGGTTTGGACATGGGTATAATGACGTGTATCTACTATTAAAGTATCAGAGTAGCTTCGCTGCCCTAAAACTCCGCTACGCTCCACCTATTCATCTCTCCCTCCTCTCTTTCAATGGATTTTAAGTAGCTGAAATTTGACTGGTGGGTGGAAGTAAAATGTATACCATTTTCCAGAAGTTTACAATTCATAGAACCACCATATGAATATCCTAAGAGTATAGACTGAGATACACACACAGACACACACACACACACACACACACGATATTTGGTACTTGACGTATATATACCTTTTAAATGCTTAACAAATTTCATTAAAATGTATGTTTAACAATTACAGGGCATATACATACATATCCACAACCAGAAACTGATTTTCAACTGAGATCCCACTTTCACCAAAAATACTCAACTGTTGGAAGAGACTCAAGAACGAATGTGTCACTCCTAGTTATATACCCAAGAAAAATGAAAGCCCTAGTCCACACAAAAACTTGTGCACAAATGTTCATTCTGCATTATTCATAACAGCCAAAAATGGAAACAATCCAAACGTCCATCAGCTGATAAATGGATGAACAAAATGTGGTGTATCCATATCATAAAATATTATTTGGCAATAAAAAGGAATGAAGGAGTGATATATGCTAGAACATGGATGAACCTTGACAACATTAAATAAAAGAAGCCAGTTACAAAAGATCACATATTGCATGATTCCATTTATTTGAAGTGTGCAGAAGAGGCAAATCCATACCTTGGAGAGAAGTAGGTATGGAGAAAGTAGATGAGAATTGCCAAGGGCTGGAGGCAGAAGAGAATTGGTAGTGAATATCAATGTGTATGGGGTTTCTAGTGGCGCAGTGGTGGCGCAGTGGGCTTCCCTGGTGGCGCAGTGGTTAAGAATCCACCTGCCAATGCAGGGGACACGGGTTCGAGCCCTGGTCCGGGAAGATCCCACATGCCGTGGAGCAACTAAGCCCGCGCACCACAACTACTGAGCCCGCGCTCTAGAGCCCACGAGCCACAACTACTGAGCCTGTGAGCCACAGCTACTGAAGCCCACACACCTAGAGCCCGTGCTCCACAACAAGATAAGCCACCACAATGAGAAGCCCGGGCACCGCAAAGAAGAGTAGCCCCCGCTCACCGCAACTAGAGAAAGCCCACGTGCAGCAACAAAGACCCAACGCAGCCAAAAATAAGTAAATCTTTTTAAAAAGTGTGTATGGGGTTTCTTTTGGGGATGATATAAATGTTCTAAAATTAGATAGTGTGATGGTGCCCAACTCTGTGAATACACTAAAAATCACTGAATTGTACTCTTTAAAAGAGTGAATTTTATGGTATGAATTACATCTCAATAAAGTTGTTATAAAAATTAAAGAACAAGGGAATTCCCTGGCAGTCCAGTGGTTAGGACTTGGTGCTTTCATTGCCGGGGCCCAGGTTCGATTGCTAGCTGGGGAACTAACATCCTGCCAGCCGCTCGGCGTGGCCAAAACTAAAAAGTAAAAGTAAAAAATGTAACTATATCTGAAATGCCGGGTAGAGATGAATAGACTTCAACTGGTCAACAATGCTACGTTCCAATAAGGCCCATAATAGGAAGCAACTTAGTTTACATTGCAGACACCATACAATACTCTCAGTGGGCCATGTCCACTCCTTTGAAAAGACCGCCCCACCCTCAGAGAATGTCTTTCTCATTTCACTTGGGACCTCGTTCCAGCTATGACCTCTCTCTTGACTTCACCCACCACTGCCATTAACCTGACCCTACTTCCAGCCACCAGTGTTTCCCCTGGATTGCCTTAATCTTCTCCCGCTCCAGATTTTCCACAGGAAAATCTGATCTTTCTAAAAATTTACTCTCACTTGAAACCCTTCAGAGGTTCCCCATATTTAAGCCATTTCTGGAACACTGAGGTACTATTAGAAGAAATTAATGTATATTCATATTCAATCAGGTAGTACATGTGCCTCTTAATATTAAAGGTGCCTAAAAATATGGCCTCAAAGTATCCCCAAACCATGCCTGTCCCTGCCTGTAGGGACACTGGTTGTACTGTTAACACCCACCAATAATCTCATGGGCTAATCTTTGCATCTGCCAACTTGAGCTACTCTATCAAAAGGATCAATTCAATTGCCTATTTATAAGGTCAAGAGTCAAGTTAGCTTAGATAAATACCTGATAAGGTAAGAACTGGGCTAAGAAAGAGATTTCTCAAGAAGACACACATCCCGAAGGTCCAATGCTTTTCATGTACCTACACACAGCGGTATGTAGAAACAAGCCCAGAGTGTCAAGTTGGGAGAAGCTGAAACTTAAAGTAGCTCATAAAACAGGGCAACAGTTTATTTCTTAGGTAGCAGGGGAAAGTCAAATTAAAGAAGAGCAGGTAGTGGTTCCTGGGCCATAACTTAAGTCTGTGGACATTTATAATTGTTTCTAACATGGTATTAATGACACTGATAACATCATCAGCTTACAGTTTTTTTCATCTAGTCAAACTCAAAATGCGTGCTCTTGTTGAAAAGGAGATGGGTAAAGCGGGTGAATGTTAGACTGCAAATTCATGCTCACTACTCCAGACACTCTGTACACATCCTGAAGTAGTTAAGAGAAGACCCGTTTAAAAGAGTGTCATGGAAGTTCATTTATTTTAATTTGAAGTATATATACCATGCATCACTTCAGAAAGGAATAAAGTAAATGATACAGCTAAGAAGTGAAATACTCCTGTAAAAGGAGTAACATAGGATCAGAAAGCCAGGTAAATAGAGACCAGGGGTTCTTTTTTTTTGGCGGTACGCGGGCCTCTCACTGTTGTGGCCTCTCCCGTTGCGGAGCACAGGCTCCGGACGCGCAGGCTCAGCGGCCATGTCTCACGGGCCTAGCCGCTCCGCGGCATGTGGGATCTTCCCGGACCGGGGCACGAACCCGTGTCCCCTGCATCGGCAGGCGGACTCTCAACCACTGTGCCACCAGGGAAGCCCAGGGGTTCTTGATCACAAGATGCAGTGGGAGGAGTGCGGGTGTGTTTCCTGTGACTGAATATTGTCTCACCCACTCCCAGTAAGGAATCGCCACACTCAGCACCTCTGGGACTCCAGACATGATACATAACCTCCCTGTGCCTCAGTTTCCTCATCTATAAATAGGGATAACAATAGCACTAACTTCATAGGGTCCTTAAGAGGGGTGAAGGAGTTAATATTTATAAAGACCTTAGAAACAGCACCTGGAATATAGTATGCATTATTCATATTTGTTAACTAACTAAAATAGAAAGGAAAGAACAGGGGGAATTAAGTCTTACAACCCGACAAAAACTGGGATACATATTTGGCTCTCAGTTCCTTTGCAGCTAGAGCAAAAAAGAGAAGAGACAAAATTTTCCAAACTCAGAGTATGAGTATCTCCATATCTGCACGTATTAGGAGGATGGGGAATGGGGAACCATGTTTGTTCCCTAGGGGAAAAAAAGCTTTTCTTGACACTTAGCTCTAACATGCTCACTGTGTACAGACACAAGAGGCAGTGAGCAACAGCACAGATCAGGGAGACCACGTCACATGTTAGCTTTTCATCATGACCCTCAATAAATTCCGAAGCATGGCTCTCTAGAGTTTCTTTGGTAGGAAGCCAACGCAATGCAATACAAATAAGCAGCTCTGATGGTCTGGCTCATTTCAGGGACACAACTGCACCAGAAATCCATCCTTTACTTCCATATCCCTCAGCCATGCATCTGATAAGAGCTGAAGAGAAGACAGTTCCAAATTTGTGGAACAAATTCTCTACCATCAGGAGATGGCCAAGATACAGCCACATAAAAACACTAAGTAACCTGATGCATTGAAAGTGACTTTCCACAGAAGACTCTGTTTTTAAGTCTAATGGACTTGAGAGTCACCATCTGGCCAAAGAACAGCCATAATATCTCAGGGGATTGAACAGCTCAAAGAATATTCCTATTTGTCACAGTCATCTCAGGCTCTGCCTAACAGTTAAACGTGGAGCATTTCCAAATTACAAAAGCCATTGTGCTGGAGGCACATTTTATTGTAAGTTGGAAAATAGATTAATTTTTATTTTAAAGACTAGTTATTAGAGAGCAAACCTTAGCTAGCAAAGGACCTTTGTTCCTTCAGATATTCCCCTGCTGTACATGGAAGACATGACACAGCTGAACTCCCACGCTATTCCACAAACCCTGTGAATTAGCTGATGTTCCAGTGGTTTGTCAGCTTTTTTCATTCCATCAGGCAAAGTGTGTTGTTCTTAGGACTGATTATTTAAGAATGTTTCTTCAGATTGAAATAGTGTTCCATTTTAAAGTTGTTAATCAACTGTAGCAATGTATTTTCATTTTAATTCTTGGGGAGTATTACTAAAGCCACCCAAAGAAAGCAGAAATAGATGAATTCATTTGCAGTTTACAGGCACTAAACATAGCACTTGGCAAGGAAGAAGAACCGAGGGTGGCATGTATAATAAATCCCCGTGCATCTTTGGACAAACATCACTTCCTTGAAAAGAAGCCTTTTCTTGACTCTTCCAGATTGGATTAGGGTCCCCTTTACCTGCTTCCACATCGCTCTACACTTTTTCTCCACCATAACTGTTTGCTAATTGTAACTAACTAGTCAACTACTGGTAAAGGTTTACTGGCTCTTTTCTGTCAGACTGTAAACCCCATGAGGGAAGGGACCACATCTGTCAGGTTTATCTTGTTCCTGGCACATAGTTGATATTATTTGTTCACTGAGTAACCCCCGCTTTATAAGTTAGCCAGCTGTGTTCCTGAAGACTCCCATGTAAGCCCCTTGCGAGTAAGACAATGAAGTCCTTGAAGTAATCTGATAAAGGGGGGAGGAAGGGAGGAAAGCATTACATATCGTGAAACCCACAAGTTTGATGCCTTGAAAATTTTCAGAAGCAGAGTCCTTAGATGTACACATGGCAGGTATGAGTGAGAGAGGGAGGGAGAAACGGGGGGGGGAGGGAGGACGGACTAATTTAGGCGGGGGCTTTAAGAGTAAAACTGTACGATGAGAACTCAAATAGTGTTTTCTAATTATAGACTCAAATTTGAAATGTCTTGAAAGGTCACTCTGTACTTCTCTCTGCCTAATACAAGCAGCATTCAAACATCCCAGAAATAGGAGCCCTTTTTTTTTTTTTTTTTAAAGCCCAGAGAGAAAAAGTTGAACAGATTTAAAAAGCCCTGTGTCTCTCAGCCTCTACAGTTTTTCTGTTAGGTCTTCCATGAAGAGACAATTGTCAATCTAGTTCTTTCCTTCAGGACACAAAGTTGTTGTTACATTCGAATTCCTCAACTCTTTAGAGTAAAAGTCACAAGAAACAGTACCACATAGTATCATAACAGTGAAACTTCAATAATTACTTAATTTTAAGAAATGCTTTCAGACCTACTGCAACCAAAGAAAACAATATTTTTATACTTTAACACTGAAAGTGAGAAGGTGTTTTAAACTTACTGGTGAGCAAAGAAACCCAAATCAAAATATTTGTGTTAAAAAAACCCACAAAATTATCAAGCTGCTCTCTAGGACTACTGTAAAATACATTTCTTATATTTTACAAACACCCTAAGAATGTGAACAAGATTTAACTCTGAGCCTCTGACATTATTAATAACAGTGAAAAACTGGAAATAACTAAGTATCCAACAACAGTGGGTTGCTTAAATAAATTGTGATGGATGAATGCAACAGAATACTGAAATACTTCTCTACCATGTTGAGTGGGGAGTGACAAGAGGTTCATGATATATCCATGAGTGCAAAACAGTGATATATGTATGACCCTATTTATCTTGTTTTTTAAAAGTTGTACATGGGAATTCCCTGGCAGTCCAGTGGTTAGGATTCTGTGCTTCCATTGCAGGGGGCATGGGTTCGATCCCTGGTCGGGGAACTAAGATGCCACATGCCGGGCGGCACTGCAAAAAAAAAGTTGCACTCATAAATGTAAATGTTGGAAAGATCACGCAAAATTTTAACAGGTGATAGATTATAGATGACTTAAGGTTTCCCTTTGCGTATCAAGGTTCAAAATTTTCTAAAATAAACATAAGTTGTTACTATAATTTAAAAGTTAAAGAGAAAAGGTGAGTCTTAAACTCCCAAAATAAATTTCCAAATATCAGCTATTATATTAACAGTCTCTTAAAGAAGTTTAGTATTATGATAAGCACAGAGTCTGTTTAACATCACGTACTAAGGATAAAAATAATAAACCTCATTTTTCATTTTGGTAACTATGTGTGGGGTAGGCAAATAAAAACATTCTGTCTCGGAAACTTAAAAAGTTTTCTTTTTAGCAAGATGCCATTTGTGGTAACATGCCACCAGGTAGCAAAGAGATCAGCCCCTCTAGTTAAATATAGCATAATTATATAGTTCATAAAATTAAAGTAAAATGTACATATTTGCTGTGATTACTACTCTTGCTCAAATAAAAGGCTGTCTTTGAAAATAAAAATGAAACTAGAAGTAAAAATGAAACCAGACATGGATAAATATGAATTAAGACAGAAACAAACTGTGGGGTGTGGGGGGAGGGCGGCAGTGGAGGGGGTATTATTAGAAGGAGGCTGCCAGACAGAGAGAATTCACCTCTGGTCAGGGAGAAAGGACTTTTGTGGGGAGGCAGAGTAACTCCTCAGGATACAGAAGCATTATAATCAAAACCGCAAGGATTCTGTAGTATAGGTACCTGAGTAGATTAACAGAATGAACAGACTAGCTACACCTGAGTAATTCAGCCAGCACTAAACTTGCGCTAGCTCTCCAGCTCTTGCTTGGGAAGTCTCCTTTAGATTCCCAAGTTTCTTGCTTCTGTAATCCATTTCCTCTAGTTCTTATTTTTCTCTCTCTTAATCTTTTGTTGTCCTTGCTCTTAACGTTTCTAAGAGATTGATTACTCCAGCCTCCTCACTAGTTATCAGCAGTTTGCTTCTCTTGTTTTAGAAAATGAATAATTTGTACTTCCTTTAACTCTTATAAAGTTTACCTGGTCTACCTGTGTATCATGACCCATCACAGACATCCTCACCCAACAGGTTTCCAACATTCCTTCTAAGCAATATCAAAGCAAAATACATACTGGCATATTTACATAATCCTCTGTTTCACAAAGCAATGTCTTTCAAGATCTTCTTTTTAAGTCTTGGAGGAAAGATGATGTTCAGAGAACAAAATGTTGAGTCAAGAAAGTAAACTCTCAGGACCACGAAGAGTTATTTGGTGTCCAAATAAAAGAACAATTAAAATACCAGGAATAACTGGAAAGGGGGAAGAAGAAAGAAGTGAAATGAGGGGCACACTAGCAGAAGGTTTTGCAACTGAACCTTGAGCAAAATAAAGGAAAATGAAGCAACGCATCCAAAGCCCAGGGATGATGAACATATTTTGAGGGCAGGGGCCAGTGGTGAGAATCAAGATGTAAACCAGAGCTCCTGCTGGTAGAACCTACTGGTAGAAACCAGGCTCTAACGGGCTGTCATAAAAATGGATAGTGATGCTGACCAAGTAAATAAATCAGCTGTGTACTTTTACATTGAGCTTCTAAGTCATGCATGGTCAGAGGCTATATCTCAGAGTACACGAAGGAAAAGTCTGAGTAAACATTATGAATGTCATTATTAATGACCATCCTACCCTCTCTCTTGCTATTGAAATCAACCCATGGGCTTTGAATACTTTGGACACCACCTTGATTTCAGAGAAGAGAGGATGAGGTTTAGCGCATTGAGAAAGAAACTCTGAGGTCCTCCCTAACCTCCCTGAAGTGTCTAAAGCTTGCTCTAGAGAAAAGTAAAGAATAATTCCTATTCACCCTTACGGAAAGGTTTACAGACAGTAAATAATCCCAATGTTGGATCACATTTCTAAACAAACAAACAAACAAAAATATGTCAAGGAAACGCAAGCATGCGTATTCTCCCCACTGAGAATACACACATTCATTTTTCACTTTTTCATGGTACTTTAAACTGTAATAATGTATTAGGTGGTGAGTCACTCTCTAATTGAGAGCAGTGGGAAATATGATGAAAACAAGAAAGGAAAGAGGCTTCCTGAGGGACAGAGCATGAGCAAAGAATACTTTATTACAGTCAGGAGACCTGGTTTTAACCTGGATTCTGACATTGCTAAGTGTGATCTTTAAAAGTCACTTTAACAGATCCAGCATACAGAAAATCAAGTTGAACTCAACAACACAATCAATCCACTGGATCTAACTGACATCTCTAGACTACTTCCTCTTGTAACAGCAGAACACACATTCTTCTCAAACTCACATGAACATTCACCAAGAGAGACCACATTCTGGGCCATAAAACACACCTTAATAAATTTAAAAGGACAGAAATTATACAATGTCTCCTTTCAGATCAAAATGGAATTAAACTAGAAATCAATAATGAAAGATAGCTGGAAAATCTCCAAATACTTGGAAATTAAATAACACATTTCTAATTAACACATGAGCCAATAAAGAGATCCCAAGGGAAAATTTTAAAGTATTTTGAACTAAATAAAAATGAAAATATAACATCAGAATTTATGGATGCAGGGACTTCCCTGGCGGTCCAGTGGTTAAGACTCCATGCTTCCAATGCAGGGGGCAAGGGTTCGATCCCTGGTCAGAGAACTAAGATCCCACGTGACACGTGGCGTGGCCAAATTAAAAAAAAAATTATTTTGGACTTCGCTGGTGGTCCAGTGGTTAAGACTCTGCGCTTCCACTGCAGGTTCAATCCCTGGTCGGGGAAGTTCCACATGCCACACGGTATGGCAAAAAAAAAAAAAAAAAAAAAAAAAAATTATGGATGCAGCAAAAGCAGAAGGAAATTTATAGCAATGAATGCACATTTTAGAAAAGAAGATCTAAAATCAATAATCTAAGCTTATACCTTAGAAAACTAGAAAAAGAATAGCAAATTAAGCCCAAAGTAAATAGAAGAAAAGAAATAATACAAAATTAGAGCATAAATCAATGGAATTGAAAACAGGAAATCAAGAGAAAATTAATGAAACCAAAAGCTTGTTATTTGAAAAGATCAATAAAATCAACAGGTCTCTAGGCAGGCTAAGAAAAAAAAGAACACAAACTTCTAATATCAGAAATAAAAGAGAGGGCTGTAGACCCCACAAACATTAAAAGGATAATAAAGGAATACTATGAACGTATCTATGCCCATAAATTTAATAACCTGGGTAAAATGGACCAATTGCTTCAAAGATGCAATCTGCCAAAACTCACAAGAAACAAGCCATCTGCATAAGCCTATATCTATTAAATAAATTGAATCAATAATCAATAACTCTGGGAATTCCCTGGCAGTCCAGTGGTTAGGCATAGCCAAAAAAAAAAATTTAATAACCTTATAAAATACAAAGCACCAGGCCCAGATGGGTTTACCAGTGAATTCTACCAAGTATTTAAGGAAGAAATCATACCAATCTCTTTCAGAAGACAGAAGCAGAGGGAATACTTCCTAATTCATTCTATGAGGCCAGCATTACCCTAATACCAAAACCAGACAAAAACAATACTAGGAAACTGTAGACCACTATCTCTCATGAACACAGATGCAAAATCCTCAACAAAATATCAAAAATTGAATCCAACTATGTAAGAAGAGAATTATACACCATGACTAAATGAGATCTATAAAAGGTATGCAAGGCTAATTAAACATCTGAAAATGCAATCCATCACATCAACAGGCTAAAGAAGAAAAATCACATGACCATACCGACAGATGTAGAAAAAGCATTTGACAAAATCCAGCACCCATTCATGATAAAAACTCTCAGTCAACTAGGGAGAGAGAGGAACTTTCTCAACTTGATAAAGAACATCTACAAAAAGCCTATAGCTAATATCATATTGTACTAAATGCTGAAAGCTTGAAGCTTTACCACTAAGATCAGGAAAAAGGTAAGGATGTGTCCTCTCACCACTGCTTTTTAACATCAAACTGGAAATCCAAGCTCATACCATTAGATAAGAAAAGGAAATAAAAAGTATAAAGATTGGGAAGGAAGAAATAAATCTATCTTTGTTTCACAGACAACATGATCATCTATGTAGAAAATCTGAAAGAAATGACCAAAAAAACTCCTAGAACTAATGCAATGATAGCAAGGTTGCAGGATACAAGGTTAACATACAAAAGTCAACCACTTTCCTATATACCAGCAATGAACAACTGGAATTTGAAATTTAAAACACAATACTATTTACATTAGCAGCTCTCCCCACAAAATTGAAATACTTAGGTATAAATCTAACAAAATATGTATAAGATCTACATGAGGAAAACTACAAGACTGATTAAAGATATTAAAGAAAAACTGACTAAATGGAGAGATATTCCATGTTCATGAATAGGAAGAGTCAATGTTGTTAAGATGTCAGTTCTTCCCAAATTGAAGCAGAGATTCAATGCAATCCCAATCAGAATCCCAGCAAGTTATTTTGTAGATATTGACAAACTGATTCTAAGGTTTATATGGAGGGTTTCCTTGGTGGCACAGTGGTTAAGAATCCACCTGCCAATGCAGGGGACACAGGTTCAATCCCTGGTCCGGGAAGATCCCACATGCCACAAAGCAACTAAGCCCTTGCGCCACAACTACTGAGCCTGCGCTCTAGAGCCCGCGAGCCACAACTACTAAGCCCACATGCTGCCACTACTGGAGCCCGTGCGCCTAGAGCCCGTGTTCTGCAACAAGAAAAGCTACTGCAATGAGAAGCCCATGCACTGCAAAGAAGAGTAGCCCCCGCTCACCACAGCTAGAGAAAAAGCCTGCGCCCAGCAACAAAGACCCAACTCAGCCAATAAATAAATAATAAATAAAGTTTATATGGAGAGACAGAAGACCCAGAATAGCCAACTCAATTCTGAAGGAGAATAACACTACCTGACTTCAAGACAATTTAAAGCTAGAGTAATCAAGATAGTCTCATATTGGTGAAAGAATAGACAAAGAAGTCAATGAAATATAATAGAGTACCCAGAAATAGACCCACATAAATAAAGACAATGGATCTTTGACAAAGGAGCAAAGACAATACCTTGGAGCAAAGATAGTCTTTTCAATAAATGGTACTGGAACAGCTGGTCATTCACATGCAAAAAAATGAATCTAGACACAGATCTTACACCCTTCACAAAAGTTAACTCAAAATGGATCACAGGCCTAAATGTAAAGCACAAAACTAACTCTTAGAAGATAAGACAGGAGAAAATCAATTGACCTTGGATATGGAGATTACTTTTCCGATACAACAGCAAAAAGCACAATCCTTGAAAGAAATAACTGATAAGCTGGACTTTACTAAAATTAAAACCTTGTGCTCTGTGAAAGGCAATGTCAAGAGAATGAGAAGACAAGCAACAGACTGGGAGAAAATGTTTGCAAAAGAACATATGGTAAAGGACTGTTCTCCAAAATATACCGAAATCTCTTAAAACTCAACAATAAGAAAACAGACAACCCAATAAATAAATGGGTCAAAGACTTGAACATACCTCATCAAAGAAGATACAGAGATGGCAAATAAGCATATGAAAAGATGCTTCACATCACATGTCACACAGGAAATGCAAATTAAAACAGCAGTGAGATACCACTACACCTATCAGAATGCCCAAAATCTGGAACACTGACAAAATCAAATGATGGTGAGTACATAGAGCAACAAGAACACTCATTAACTGACGGTCGAAATGCAAAATGGTACAACCACTTTGGAAGACAGTCTGATGGCTTCTTACAAAACTAAATACACTTTTACCGTACAGTTTAGCAATCGTGCTCCTTGGTATTTACCCAAAGGAGTTAAAAACTTATGTCCACACAAAAACCTGCACACATACAAATATTTATAGCAAGGTTATTCAGAATTGCCAAAAATTGGAAGCAAACAAGATGCCCTTCAATGGAGGAATGGATACATCATACAGTGGAATATTATTCAGTGACAAAAAGTAATGAGCTATCTCAAGCTACAAAAAGACATGGAAGAACTTTAAGTGCAAATTGCTAAGTAAAAGAGCCCATCTGAAAAGGCTACATACTATATGATTCCAACTACATGGCACTCTGGAAGAGGCAAAACTACAGAGACAATAAAAAGATCAGTGGTTGCCAGGGGATTTTTAGGGTGGTGAAACTATTCTACATGATACTGTAAATGATGGCTATGCTCAGCTCAGTGCTCTTTGGTGACCTAAATGGGTGGGACTGTGGGGGGAGGTCCAGGAGGGAGGGGATGTATGTATACATATAGCTGATTCACTCTGTTGTACAGCAGAAACTAACACAACACTATAAAGCAACTATACCCCAATTAAAAAAAAAAAACCTATAGAATGTACAAGAGTGGACCCTAATGTGAACTATGGACTTTAGTTAATAATAGTGTATCATGCTGTGTAAAAAAAAGAAAGAAAAGAAAATTCAAAAAAAAATAGTGTATCAACACTGGCTCATCAGTTGTAACAAATGTACCCCATTAATGCAAGATGTTAATGATAGGGGAAACTGGGGGAGGAGGGGACATATATGAGAATTCAGTACTTTCTGCTCAATTTTTCTGTAAACCTAAAACTGCTCCAAAAAATAAAGCTTATTAATTTCCAAAAAATTACTTCTCAGAATTAGCTATAAACTCATTCGTTTTAAAGATATTTTTAAGAGAGCAATAATTTTTTCAAAAATAAAAACAAGAAATACTCCAAATATTGTGATTTAACCTATAAAGCAACACTCGAAAATTAATGGCAAAATAGCCTCCAGTTATGTCCTTTAAGGACAATGACAATTTGCTCAAACACCAACCACTAATCTAAAACTGCCTTGTAATTCAAAAGCACTTAAGTCTTTTAAATACAGAGAACTTTCTAAATACTGCTTAATGTTGATGAAGCAATATTCATGGTCAGGGCAGCGCTCCATTTCATAACTCTGCCGCCACAGGTTTTCATACTCTATGTACATATTCATTCCAACAGACATGAAGATGATGCTTTGTGTACCACATGGCAGGGCACACCTTATCCTGCTGAAATTAAAGGCTTCATTCAGGGCGCAACATAAGCACATACATATAAGGAGGAGGCTCAGCACAAATATGTAATGTGCCATTTGCAAACTTGTACCCTGATGAAACTACACCTAAGAGAAGACTTGCTTTCCTTCCAAAATGACATTTTTACCACATCCCTTAAGTACATTCTCCTAGCCAAAGATACACTTTAATAGAGCTCCCTAAGTGAAGAGTTCCCAAACTGCTTGCCTCAAGGAAGGAACCTTGCTACCAAGAGCCTTGCTATCAGCTAAGAAGATGCAGGTAACGTGAGACACATCCGGCAATAAGACAGAAATCTGACCACAGAAATAACAGCCAGGTCCCAAAAGATATTTTTTCAGCTATTTGCAAAATTCCATGTAAGTTTTTATACTGTGATTTTAAATTAAAACATTTCAACTTCAAACAGCCTTCCTAAGCCTTCTGTGAATTACAGTTCAGAATTACACATGGAACCATGTGCAGGTGACCTAGGTGGTCACCCTGAGCACCTTTTGTAAAGTAGCACCCCCTGAGTGGTAATTTTACTCTTCAGTCCTACCTCAAAGGGTGTGGGATCTTTGAACCTTTTCCTGTGTAGGCAGCCTTAGGATGGAGGTAGACCCTAAGGACGCTAGACCTCAGAGCTCCACCTCTAATTTCCTGTTGCAGTCACACCCTCTGCTCATTCTACTTCTCACTGACAACCATGTCCCTGGCAACTCACAGGTGATGACAACTGTTTCCATGGCAACTCATGGCTGACACCACAGTACTTCCACTACTTCCCTTTTCAGATACAATATTTAGAAACTATTAGTAACACTTGTGGTTTATAAACAAACAATAATAAAGCTGGCTCATCAGACAACTATATTTGTTAAACTGGTTGTATTTAAAGAGTCAGATCCAAATTCTCATTAGAATATAATCAAATTTATTCATTTAAATGAATAAAAATGTGTTTGAGGACAAGTGATTCAAAAAAAGCATTTTGTCAATATTTCCTTCTTTTTAAGATTCATGTTGAAAGGGATCAAAGGATTCTTAGAATTCAAAAATAGCTAATTAATTACTTGTATGAAAAAGTGAGTATGTACCCAATCTTAAGATTATTTTTACAAATAGCACTTTAGCATCTAGGTTCAAGTACATCGTTTAAAACAGAAGAATTCACCCTCATTTTCTTTAATGATGATGGTAGAGTAGGGCAGGGGCTCAAGTGGTTGGCAAATGGGGCAAAAAGAACAGAAATGAAACTTAGGGTCTAACACCATATATTACCTTTAGTATTCTGTCTTCTCTACTAAACCATTTAGAAAGAACTTTTGCAAATTATATCCTTCTGGCTGTTGTCTCACAATTTTCCTGCTCCTTGCTCACCTACTAAAGGCAATTGACTTGTCAAGAAGGAGAACAAAACAAAAGAAGATTAAAAGGGGTCGGCGGGGGGGTGAGGGGAGTAGGCTTCGATTACACCACTGGGTAAAGAACCTTTAAAAAAAAGTAAGATCTATATGTGACTAGTGGTCAATGGAGAAACAGTAAACGGAAGAAATCACTGCAAAATGTATGTCTGTTTGACAGACTGAGCCGACCTCCAAAATTCACTGAGGCACAACTGGAAATTACAAGACGAACGTTCATTAAGACAGGTACACTTTACTCCAGTTTCCCAGACTGTTTGCCAGATAAGTAGAAGTAGCTTGAGCTAAATTTCTCTCACATACACACTAACACAGAGAAACAGAGACACAGAAAAAGCTCCAGAATATAGCTTCCTTCTCCTAATTTCAAATATATTTCTCTACCTTCCTCCCAGCCTAATATATATAACATGAATTATCTTTGATAAACCCATGTCCTTTAGACATGTATAATCTCACCCTAAAAAAAAAAAGAATCTCAATGATAAAGAACAGTTATATCACCCCCTTAATTCCTTTCTCTGGAAAAGGTTATTAGTATTCTATATCTTTAGTTCACTTTTCTCCTCAAGTCCTATAAAGTTTTCTTTGTAGACCAGTGTCGTGCTGCCTCTGAAACACAGAAGCAATTATTAATCAAATTTTTCCTTTTTGTCCCTGTTAGCAACAGCACCCTTGTCATGATCATCATCGTGTTCCAGAAAAGTATTAGAAGAGCCTGCCAAATTAGTCTTTCTAAGATTTCAACTTTGTGCACAGGCAAATCTTCGGGCTCTACAATAAAACCTGAAGTCCTCCTCTTGACAATCACCACCTTCCCGAATCTTCTCCTTACCCAGAGTGGCCTGGAAATGGCACTAAACTGGCTTAGAGAGACTGATTAATAACTTCCTAGTAATCTTAGTTTCTTCATCTAAATAAAAAATTAGACTAACTAGACCACTGAAGGATTGTTTTTCATGCTCTACTTCCAACATTTTTATTCCACCTTTCTCAACCTCATGGAAGATTTTTTTTTTTAAGTCATGTTAATTGGCATCTGTTATTACTAGATGATGGTTCCCTGCCTCAAGGAACTTAAAATCCAGTTGAGGATCCAAGGATGCTATGTTAAACCTAATAAAAGTTTATTTCTGACTGCCCCCAAAATGAGGTCCACAGACAGTAACTGATTGAGTGTGCATTCTCAGTGGTGAAAATGAGTGCTCTAAGAGTGGAAAAATAGTTTGCAGTCCTCCAAAGGGCATTAAAATTACTCAGGGGGAAGGGAGTGGTTAGAAAAAAACTGTCAAAAAAGGCAATAATGAAAGCAAAAGGTGGAAAAACACTGAGAGAGGAACCCAGACAGAACTTTAATGCTCCTTCCTCAAAGGGGTCCTTTCCTAACCACTGTCTAAAGTAAGTCTCTCCTCTTATTCTCTCTCAGCACTGCTGATCCACTTTCATAATTTTTAATTATATTCTTGTTTCCTTGTTTTGCCTGGGTGTCTCCCACACTGGGTGACAGGCTTCACGAGATGATAGACCATGTCTGTTTGTTTATAGGAGTTCACCCTGTCTGGCACAGAACAGGTGCTTGCTGGTTCTTGCCAAGCCTTTCCCCTTAACCAACTTTTATTCTCCTGACATACTGAAGGACATGTCAGAACCCTTTTCCAGACATTACTGCAAGAGATGGTCTCCAATGCTCCTAATTCACTCTTACTTTCTTTTAAAACCACTTCAAGGTCCCCTTGGCCCCAGAGCATAACCTGCCAGAAATTTTCCCAAGGATCTTTGATCAACTATAAAAACTTTAGTATGATTTTCAGAGTTTTTTACAATAATAAACCTGATATTAAGAGAAAAGGATTAGGCAAGGAATGTGCATATTTTTTAAATGCAAGAATAAATATCAAAATAGCACTTTTTATTCTTCAAGGTATCTAAGATTTTAAAAGACCTTTCATTTCTTACTCCACAGCTGTTGTTCTGCTTCTGGGTGTATCAATAATGGAACCACTAACAGACAAGGCAATAGAACAGTCTAGGACATACACCCATTCCACATGCAGAAGGGGAAATTCTAACGTGAACAAGAGGTGACACGTGTATTGGGCAGACGGAAATAAAACTTGACATACAGGAAGTCATTTCAAATCAGAACAGCTGGGACTTCTCTGGTGGCGCAGTGGTTAAGAATCTACCTGCCAACGCAGGGACACGGGTTCGAGCCCTGGTCGGGGAAGATCCCACATGCCACGGAGCAACTAAGCCCCGTGCGGCACAACTACTGAGCCGGCACAACTACTGATCCTGCTCTCTAGAGCCCGCGAGCCACAACTACTGAAGCCTGCGCGCCTAGAGCCCGTGCTCCACAACAAGAGAAGCCACGGCCGTGAGAAGCTTGTGCACCGCAATGAAGAGTAGCCCCTGCTCGCTGCAACTAGAGAAAGCCTGCGCAGAGCAGCAAAGACCCAATGCACCAAAAATTTTAAAATAAATAAATTTATTTAAAAAAAAAAAGAATCAGAACAGCTGCCGTTAGGATGATATCACCCCCTGAAAATAGATCCTGCCCACCTAGGAGGAGTCAGGTCAGGCGTTATCACAGTCAAAATTATCTTCGTGAAAATATTACGTGAGGAAATCAGGAAGATGAGCAAGTCTTTTGATTTGCTTAGAACAACAACAAATATATATCTTTCCACAGTATCAAGATATTTGGCAAGTTCTCAATTATAAGTTTAGTTGGAAAAAGTAAAAGAAAAAACATAGATATACTTATGTGTGTGTGTATGTATGCATGTATGTATATAATCCACATATATATCCATATATATCTATATCTATCTATCTAAGTTATATGGACTAAAACCAAAAAATATATAAGATACTTCATTCCCTCAGTTTTCTATTGAATGTGGTCTTTAATTAGGGTGACCATATAATTTAACACCCTAACCAGGCCAGTTCTGAGTCAAAGAGAGACTTACTAATAATTAAACCAGGACAATATGTATACACTGGGACTGTCCTGGGCAAATCAGGACACATAATCACCTTAATTATAATAGAGTTCATAGAAAATTGTAAGATTTCATGAAATACAAACCAGATGAACAATTTTAAAATGTGTCTCCTTTAGTAAAGTTTTTAAAGAAAAAAGAGGTTTTAAGAAATGAATTCGTAAAGGCTAAAGTCCACAAAAGATTTTGTCCATATGAAGCAACATCCTACTAAACAAGGGATATAAATTAAAGAATGAATAGTAAAGTATTAACATAAGGAGTTAATCTCTAATAGGACCAGAAGCTTAAATTAATATTTTCTTTAATTAAGAGAGCCAATCCTTTCTAAAAACAAAAACCAACCCCGTATAGATATTTCTGCGCCATAGCCTCTAGTACCACTTAGTTATTGCTGTTACTAGGAGACATTTGCACAGAAACAAGATTTATATCCTTCCTTGCTTTTACTCTTCCACCTAAAAGAACAGTCCTCCATTATTAGCAATACACTTAATATCTCCACAGCAACTAGTATAATCGGGGTGTTGCAACAGGAGGATAATGAAGTGCAAAACAAAGTGATAGAAGTAGCATAGAAGAAAAAACCACTTCCTCACAGCCTTGGTGGGAAAATAACTACCAAAAAGAAACAAGGAAACTTGCTAAAAAGAACCCTTCGGGGGTGGCTTTATGCAGTCACTACTAGGGCTTTAAGATACTCAAGTATCGGGCTTCCCTGGTGGCGCAGTGGTTGAGATTCCGCCTGCCAATGCAGGGGACACGGGTTCGTGCCCCGGTCCACCAAGATCCCACATCCCACATGCCGCGGAGCGGCTGGGCCCGTGAGCCACGGCCGCTGAGCCTGCGCGTCCAGAGCCTGTGCTCCGCAACGGGAGAGGCCACATCAGTGAGAGGCAACAACAGTGAGAGGCCCGCGTACCACAAAAAATAAAAATAAAAAAGATACTCAAGTATCCAACAAAGCAAATAAAAGTTTCCAACATGGTGAATCCTATGGAGCAAGCGCAGATGACTTCACCCAAAGAACTCTGAGGTGGGGAAGAGATGAGGTTCCTGAAATAGATAAGAAGTGATTTCCACAGGTTTTCACATGTGGCTGTCAAGAAGGTACAGGGAACAAGGTACAGGTAAATGTCTAAGAGGGCATTAGAGCTTTGTAACCCTCCCAAACCAAACCCTGGCAACTGGTGAGGTGTGTATGGGGGAGGGGGGAGGGAGGGGAGGGGGGAGGGAGGGGAGGGAGGGGAGGGAGGGGAGGGAGGGGAGGGAGGGGAGGGAGGGGAGGGAGGGGAGGGAGGGGAGGGAGGGGAGGGAGGGGAGGGCAATCCTGGGCAAAATATATCCAGCCCAGGCCCGACAGTGGCTACAGAAGGCAGAGGGCAGCAGTTTGAGAATCAGGAAACCTGGGCTCTTCATTGGCTTCTGCCTGACACAACACAGGGGTAAATAATGCAAGCAAAAAAGCAGTTTTCAATAATACCCATGGGGGGGCGGGGGATGGTGGGATGAATTGGGAGATCCGGATTGACATATATACACTAATATGTATAAAATAGATAACTAATAAGAACCTGCTATATAAAAAATTAAGTAAATAAAATTTAAAAATAAAAGACACGATTTAAAAAAAAAAAAAAAATACCGGGCTTCCCTGGTGGTTGAGAATCTGCCTGCTAATGCAGGGGACATGGGTTCGAGCCCTGGTCTGGGAGGATCCCACATGCTGAGGAGCAACTAGGCCCGTGAGCCACAAGTACTGAGCCTGTGCGTCTGGAGCCTGTGCTCCGCAACAAGAGAGGCCGCGATAGTGAGAGGCCCGCGCACTGCGATGAAGAGTAGCCCCGGCTTGCCACAACTAGAGATAGCCCTCGCACAGAAACGAAGACCCAACACAGCAAAAATAAATTAATTAATTAATAAACTCCTACCCCCAACATCTTGTTTAAAAAAAAATTACCCATTAATTTAGAAAACATATGTTCAGGGACTTTCCTGGTGGCACAGCGGTTAAGAATCTGCCTGCCAAGGCAGGGGACACGGGTTCGAGCCCTGGTCCTGGAAGATCCCACATGCTGCGGAGCAACTAAGCCCGTGCACCACAACTACTGAGCCTGCACTCTAGAGCCCGCGAGCCACAACTACGGAGCCTGTGTGCCACAACTACTGAAGCCTGTTCTCCTAGAGCCCGTGCTCCGCAACAAGAGAAGCCACCGCAGTAAGAAGCCCGCACACCGCAACGAAGAGTAGCCCCTGCTCGCCGCAACTAGAGAAAGCCCACACGCAGCAACGAAGACCCAACGCAGCCAAAAATAAATAAATTTATTAAAAAATATATATATATTAAAAGAAAACATGTGTTGAGTGCCTACATCATGCTAGGAAATAACAACAACAACAAAAAAGTATAAATTTTGCTCCGGAGGAGCTTAGGCTGGAAGAAACATAGTTTCAGCAGAAAAATCATATTACAGTATGGTAGTCCAGTGACAAGAGAAAAGCCTAACTATTCTGGAACAAAGAGGGGACACCTAGCCTATGGGGGTGAACCGGAGAAGGAAGAGAGTGAGGAAAGCTCCCTGCAGGAGATGCTGGGGATCATTTGTGCTTTAAATCACCCCTCTAAAAGGCTCAACAAGATCACCATGTAAAGGAATCCTCCACATTGTAAAACCCAATGAGCACTGTGTTCTCACCTTACTCAACTCCTCAAAAACTTACAACAGAACTGATTACTCCATCCTGCCTTAAACACTCAATTTAGTTGGCATCTGGAACACTGCTCTTTTTTTTTGCGGTACGCGGGCCTCTCACTGCTGTGGCCTCTCCCGTTGCAGAGCACAGGCTCCGGACGCGCAGGCTCAGCAACCATGGCTCACGGGCCCAGCCGCTCCGCGGCATGTGGGATCTTCCCGGACCGGGGCACGAACCCGTGTTCCCTGCATCGGCAAGCAGACTCTCAACCACTGCGCCACCAGGGGAGCCCCTGGAACACTGCTCTTTTCGTGCTCCTCCTACCTCACTGGTTACTCCCTGGTCTCCTACTTGATCTATTTATTAACTCCGTTATTCCTCGAGGCCTGATCTCCGCTGCCTCTCTTCTCTGCCTACGACATCTCCCCAGGCGATTCTAGATTTCCCATCTCTTTATACACCACTTCTATGCTGACACCCACGGGCCCTGATCTTGTCCCTGAATGCAGTTCTCAGAATCACTACTGGCTGTTTGACAACTATCTCCGTTAGGACGACTAACAGACAACTTATACTAACCAACGGCCAAAACAGAACTCTATTCCCTACAACCCCGTCACCTACCAGGAGGAGTCCTGCTTGATTTCTCCTACTCTGCCACATCACCCATCCAGGCCTATCCATTAAGTCTTGTCGACTCTATCTCCAAACCTCTCAAAACCATGCACTGCTCTCCATCTCTAATACAGCCTCGCTGCTCCAGCCCGCATCACTTCTCACGTAGAATGCTGCCAATAGCTTCATAACTGGTCTCCTTGCTTCTATGCTGGACCCCTTCTACTCCACTCTGCCCAGCAGACAGATCTGTTACAAATGTAAATCGGACCGTGTGTCTCTCCTTCTTAGATCACTTCACAATGCCTTCTCATTGCACTTGGAATAAAATCCATAGGCCTTACAAATTTTGCAAGTACCAGCCCCTCCTCACCGGGTCCTGCCTGCCTCGCCACCATCTTTCTCACTGTTCCTTCCTGCGCAGACACTGCAGCCAGACTGGTCTCCCTTCCTTCCCTTGTGTAACCAAGCACTCTCCCTGTTCCCTCTACTGGCTCCTTCTCACCCTTCACCCCTCAGTGCAAGTCCAACCTCTGACAAACTTTCCTGACTGTGCTAGGGCAGGCTTCCCCAGTCATCTCTACATGTTTCCTTGAAAGAACTGGTCCAAGTCTGAACTGATCTTGTTGATTAGTTTTACTTGCTTGTCATCTGCTCAACCTCCCTTTTCAGCACTTTTTCCTCTCAACACATAAACTCATACAATCTCCATTAAGGGTAGAAACCTTGATTATCTATTGGTCACTGAATCCCTAGAATCAAGAATCAAGTCTAGCACATAGCAAGTGCTCAAAAACTGTGTTGAATGCATTTATCAATTTAAGAAGGGGCTGAGGAGGGCTTAGGACTAGTCTCAGCCACCTGTGTAGTACAGGTATTTGATAAAGTCAATATATTTATGAAATCCAGAGCAACCTATCTTGAGACCTTGGTGAGAACAGCAGCTTGTCCAGTGGCTGGGGGGATGTTTTGCTACAAAATCCTCCACCATGATTTCCTTCCTCTGCATTTAGGTGATTTTCCTGCACAGAATGGTACTCTCTCCTTTCTCCCTTTCTCCCGACCTCCTTTTCTCCCTTCCTTCCTTCCTTCCTTCCTCCCTCCCTCCCCCACCTTCTACCTCTCTCTCCCCTAGCCCTCTCCCTCTCATACTGCACCTGTGTTTTCTTACAGTCTAATCTTATCTATTCCTGGCAGACTGATATTTGATATCAAGTAATGATTTCTCTGATCTAGGTCTTACAGTGGCCTTGCTTCCTAAATTGTCACAATAAGCAACTGAACAAGAACACAAATTAGTAAGCAGCATCATGCATATAAACAGGGCAAGGATAGGGTGAAGGTGGTGATGGATGAACAGGTAGACAGCGAGGTGACACATGAGAGGAAGTAAGTGTGGTGAGGCTCTGGGACTGAGACCAGGGTAGATGCCACACACATCCCACTTATCACAGCTCACAAAGGCATATGAGCAGCCATCTTTCCTATAAGCATAATAATAAGAACCTAATAATCTAAATATTTCATTTATAGGCCCAGGCACACCTCCTGGCATTGAAATTCACAAATGTATATTACAGACAACCTTAGAGACATGTTTCACTGTATCGTTCAGCCAGTTCACTCATTCTAGCAAAAGGCACCAGAACCAGTTTTCTCTGGTGACTCCATGATATAATTCAGTTTATAAAATACAATAAATTATAATAATTATTATAAAAATTTATAAAATGCAATAATATTTTATATTATTGTATATAGATTATTTTATTCAGTTTATAAAATAAAATACAGGGATAGTTCTGAGGATAACCTCAGATTCATGCAGGGTATTGTTCCTTAAGGATAAGGCTGGCCAGAGCTGCACTGCCTGTCAAAGCAGCCACTAGCCCCATGTGGTTACTGAGCACTTGAAGTGTGGCCGATCCAAGCTGACATGCGTAGTTAAATTCAGAATACACACCAGATTTCAAAGATTTAGAAAAAAAGTTAAAATGTCAAGAATTTTTATATTGATTGTAATCGATAATACTAAATATGATAACATTTTGATACATTGGTTAAATAAAATATGTTTTTAAATAAAATATGTCCTTAACAAAATGACTCCAAATATCCTATCTCTGTGGTTTTAAGAGTCTCCAATTTTTTTCTACTTCTACACAAGACAGTCTCTTCCCTCTAGAAACTGCTATATGTATATATTACACCATCCAGCTAGTGTTCCACCCATATTTCTTTAAAACTACCAAAAATCTTATATTATCCCTTATTTCATTTCTTAAGCAGGAAAATTCCCAAGATTTTAGTTCTTACACTGGTGCTCTTTCTACATTGCACAAAGGGGTCCTTAACTGATGCAAGCTGTCTCCAAATAACAATTTAACATTGTTACTGGAGGATTCCTTAACAAAACAAAAACCAAAAACTAACCCCGTCCATTATGATAATTCTTGCTATTTTTAATTTCCATAATTGACACGATTCCAAGATATCGTCTACTCTGGGGTCTATAACCCTCTAGGTACTTACTACAGATGACCCAATGAACGATACCACCTTTTGTTTAATTTATTACAATTTGAAAAGCCATTGTATAGAAGTGCTCTTGCTCTCAAAGAATTCATAATAACATTGCTAGGCAAGCACAGCAAGAAAAAGATTTTTAAAATGTAAAGGGAACCTGACCTCACATCTGTCAGAATGACTATCATCAAAAAGACCACAAATGGGCTTCTCTGGTGGCGCAGTGGTTGAGAGTCCGCCTGCCGATGCAGGGGACACGGGTTCGTGCCCCGGTCCGGGAAGATCCCACATGCCGCGGAGCGGCTGGGCCCGTGAGCCATGGCCGCTGAGCCTGCGCGTCCGAAGCCTGTGCTCCGCAACGGGAGAGGCCACAGCAGTGAAAGGCCCGCGTACCGCAGAAAGAAAAAAAAGAAAAAAAAGACCACAAATGTTGGTGAGGATGTGGAGAAAAGGGAACCCTTGGACACTGTTGGTGGGAATGTAAACTAGTGCAGCCACTGTGGAAAACAGTATGGAGGTTCCTCAAAAACCTAAAAATAGAACTACCATACGATCCAGCAATCCCACTCCTGGGTATATATCTGAAAATGAAAACACTAATTCAAAAAGATACAGGCATCCCAATGTTCATAGCAGCATTATTTACAATGGACAAAATATGGAAGCAACCTAAGTGCCCATCAATAAACAAGTGGATAAAGAAGATGTGAGATACATATACATACAATGGAATACTACTCAGCCATAAAAAAGAATAAAATTTTGCCATTTGCAACAACATGGATGGACCTGGAGGATATATTATGCTTAGTGAAATAACTTGGACAGAGAAAGACTAATACTGTATGTTATTACTTATATGTGGAATCTAAAAGATAAAACAAACTAGCAAATATCACAAAAAAGAAACAGACTCACAGATATAGAGAACAATCTAGTGGTTACCAGTGGGGAGAGAGGAAGGGGGAAGGGGCAAGATAGCTGTAGGGGATTAAGAGGTACAAACTATTATATATAAAATAAATAAGCTACAAGGATATGTTGTACAGCACAGGGAACACAGCCAATATCTTATAATAACTATAAATGGAGTATAATCTATAAAAATTTTGAATCACTACTATGTCATACACCTGAAACTAATATAATATTGTAAATAAACTATACCTCAATAAAAAATAAATAAAAAATAAAAATAAAATAAAGAGAATCTGGAGTCAAAACTCAAGGGATAATGCCCACAACCATCACCACCACTGCATGTGGACCATCATCTTACCCCAAACAAATGCAAGGCTATAAGGATTGCCACATGGGGTACAGAGCCACATTTCTGTTAGGCAACTCTGATGAAAGGCCCGGGTGGCTCCACTTGCTCTGGAATCAACAAGACTTTTCTTTTTTTGCTAAAACCTTGATACTGTCCTTTAAAATAGACAGTATACATCTGTACACAAATGTATAGAATTATCAAAAGTTAACTCCCTCTGCCCCAAAGTGGTTCAGTTTGTATGCAAAATAAAACAGCCCCCCCCAAATGTAAATACTTGCTATACTTGACATGTGCATACAGTAAATCACGAGATGAAGCAGCTCTTTCACAGGGCTGGCATAAAGGAACAAATCAAAGCACTGATTGTTCTAGTAATTCTCTGTATTAGTTTCCTGTTGCAGCTGTATAAGTGACTATAAGTGACTATAAAGTGACTATAAAGTGACAAATTTCTTCTCTTACACTTCTAGAAATCAGAAGTCCAAAAGGGGACTCAGTGGGTTAACACTGAAATGTCAGCCGGGCTGTGCTCCTTTCTGGAGGCCCGGGGGAGAATCCATTTCCCAGCCTTTCCCAGCTTCTTAGAGATCGCATGCATTCCTTGGCTCGTGGCCCCCTTCCATCTTAAGCCGGCAATGGCCGTTTGAAGTTTTCCTAAAGGTGCCAACTCTGATTCTGACTCTTCTCTTTCACTTTTCCACTTATAAGGACCCTTGTGACTACACTGGGTCTACCCAGATCACCCAGGATAGTCTCCGTATCTTAAGTCAGCTGATGAGCAACCTTAATCCCTCCTTGCCAAGTAACATAACAGGTTCATAGTTTCTGGGGATTAGGATGTGAACATCTTTGGGGCACCATTATTCTGCCTACCACCATCTCCAAGAGTAACTAGAAAACATTCAAAGAAACCTCACATGTGCAAGCTATTCTCCTCCAATAAGGATTTTTAAATATTTTAATTTACCATGGGTGAAAGCCCTAAAACTTAAAAAAGTAAGTAACATTAAAGCAGCAGGAGGACTTCCCTGGTGGTGCAGTTGTTAAGAATCTGCCTGCTAAGGCAGGGGACACGGGTTCGATCCCAGGTCTGGGAAAATCCCACATGCCACGGAGCAACTGAGCCCGTGCGCCACAACTACTCAGCCTGTGCTGTAGAGCCTGTGAGCCACAACTACTGAAGTCCGCGCACCTTAGAGCCCGTGCTCCACAGCAAGAGAAGCCACTGCAATGAGAAGCCTGCGCACCACAACGAAGAGTAGCCCCCGCTCGCCGCAACTAGAGAAAGCCCGCGCACAGCAATGAAGACCCAACGCAGCCATAAATAAATAAATAATTTTTTTTAAAAATTGAGAACTCAAAAAATATGTTTAAAAAAAACAAAGCAGCAGGAATAGGTTGCAGCTGAGTGTCTGATCAGGGGACTGGGAGAATGAAGGCACTGCTCCTTTCCCGGACACAACACCAGGCCTGATTGAGCACTCACAAGCTTTTTGAGAGAAATGTTTGACAATACTGTATCATCAATACATTTCAATAGCAACACTGAAATATATGACCTAGCTGTAGTCCTCCACACAGTAAATCATAAGGAGGTGACAGCATGTGTGGACAGGTGTGATGTTCCCTTTGCTAAAACTGCATGTGCAAGGATAAAATGAGGCCCAAGGTGTGAGATACATGCTAGATTCTACAAACGACAGTGCTTCATACTAGCTGTGTGACCTTAGGCAAGTGACTTAACTTCTCTGTGTCTCAAAAGAGGATTCTTAAAATGGGGATAATAATATCTGTCTCAGAGTGTTTAAGGAGGAAGAGATGAGTATAAGAGCTCTACGTGCTCAGAACAAACGCTGGCATATAGCGAATGCTTTAAGTATTTGGAAAATAAAATTGTAAATGTTCCTGCTTTGCTGCTTATAACTGCCAACCAAACTATACACCAAGGGAGTGTACCTCTCAGCACTAGCTAACCCATCACAGAGGATATGATACCATATATATATACACACATAAATATTGATTTAACAGAAACAATGCCCTCTGTTGCTACTAAAGTTTGGTAGCAACTACTGGGGCAGTAATAACTGGATGGTTAAATAACTTGCAGATCAAATGCAAATCTCACAAAACAGTAGCGGCTGTGTTAGACAGACCGTCTCAGGGCCTCCTAAAGAAAGACGTAGAGCATACTGTCCGGGGAGGACAGTAGGGTCTGTGATTCTTAACGGCCCCGCATTTTCTGGGACAGTGGTGCTCATGGTACAATACTCCGCAGAAGGCTGAGCTTTGTGAGGGACGGTGGCAGTTATGCTCACCAGCGCCACCAGCATCTGCTGAGAGGGCTGGCATACTGTGATGGCAGCTTTGAAAGCTTTTCAGCATTCACAGCTGATGTTGTATACTTCTTACGAAAGTTCTTGAATCCAATGGCAGTGGACGACCAATTTTAATAATTTTATTTTAACCCTGAAGGAAGGGAGGAGGAGAGAGGGATAGGACCCAGATCCTACCAATGCAGGCAAGATGTAACAAATGGCTATTAGGTTACAAGAAAAATACACTACCTTCATGAGAAATAACGAGAAACAATTTGATTTGGGGGACAACAGGAATGAATCCTTTGTTTGAAAAGTTAGAAATATAGTCTATATGCAAAAAGTAATAGCTGAGGGCTTCCCTGGTGGCGCAGTGGTTAAGAACCCGCCTCCCAATGCAGGGGACACGGGTTCAAGCCCTGGTCCGGGAAGATCCCACATGCCACGGAGCAACTAAGCCCGTGCGCCACAACTTCTGAGCCTGTGCTCTAGAGCCCACAAGCCACAACTACTGAGCCCATGTGCCACAACTACTGAAACCCACACACCTAGAGCCCGTGCTCCACAGCAAGAGAAGCCACCACAATGAGAAGCCCGCGCACCGCAATGAAGAGTAGCCCCCGCTCGCCACAACTAGAGAAAGCCCACGCTCAGCATAAGACCCAATGCAACCAAAAATAAATAATTAATAAATAAATATTTTTTAAAAAGTAATAGCTGAGCCACCAAATATTAACCATGAACCAAGCATTATCCTCAGTGTTTTACACATTTAAAGTAATATAATTCATTATCACCTTAGGAAGTAAAAACTATCTTATTCCCATTTCACAGCCAGGAAATGGAGGTGCATCAGAGGAAGTTGCTCAGGTCACCTAGTGGTGAGGGATGTCGCTGGGACTCAAGTCCAAGTGTGGCCCGAGTAAGCCTATGGGCCTTCATCTCTCTGGCATTACTTCATGGCCTGAGGCAGCACAGACCAGAGGAGCATTCCAGAGATGGGTGGTAGACATACAATCCCATATCAAAATATGTCGTCATTGTCGTCGTCGTCGTCGTCGTCGTCGTCGTCCGTCCCCCCCCCCCAAACCTGCTGTATCTCCAAAGCTAGCGGAGACATTACAGAAAGCCTAGGGGATACTGGGCAGTGCGTGGGCAAGAGAATCAGCTGCCCCTGGCTTCAAAACCCTGCTCTTCTTCTCACCAGCTCTGCAGCCTTGAGTATGTTAACCTTTCTAAATTGTTTCCCTACTTCCACAGTGGAGATAACACAATTTCTATTTGCAGGGCTGTCTGAAGATAGAGAATTTGATTTAATCTCCTCTAGAACCTATCTCAGAGTATCTACCATTATCTAACCATCGCTATTTTACTGCGCTATCTCCAGCGTCTGTGTTTGGTGAAGCTTGGAGAACCAACTAAAGCGTTTGGCGGCTCTCTGTTTTAAAGGCTTAGCTTCATTTTCTGCTGCCAGTCTTTTCCTGAAAGGTCTTCACTTCTCACTGGAAGTGGGCTGCTATCTAGAGGTATCCCTCCTTGGCATACCAATTAGCTAAGTGATCCCTAATCCAAAATCACTTTAACCCTTTTCCCTACTCCCTAAGTGAAAACTCATTCCTTCACATTTTCTCTAGTTAGATCAGACTACCTACTTAAAGTACTCCCAGGTAAGGAAAAGTATCCTTAACCCATCTGGGTGGGGTGCATGTTAAGAGGGGCTTCCCAGGATGATTCGCATCAACAGAGCAGGGAAGAGAGGCCCGGAACATGCATTTTCACCCCTGGCAGGCCAGACCCTACAGGATCACAGGTGACCCCAGTTGCAACAGCAGGAGCCAATTCCCAGCAAGCCTTGGGATTAGGTACTACCTTCCAAGGGACACAGAGTCTGCCTTTGACACATCTGCAATCCTTCTACAGTTGTTTCCCCGCCTCCAGGGCTACTCCTCCCTTCAGTCCCTCCCATTTGTGGAAAAGCTTTTCAGAAGTTTAACTCTTATCGCGTATTTTGCATTTCTAATCATCTTAATTGAAAAGAGGTCATTAAATTCCCAAGGTAGGGGACTTCCCTGGGCCAGCAGTCAAGAGCTTCCACTGCAAGGGGCGGGTTCGATCCCTGGTCAGGGAACTAAGGTCCCGCATACTGCGTGGTGTGGCCAAAAATAAAATAAATTCCAGAGGTGGATACTCATCCCCTAGTTTTCCATAAATATGATGCCTCCAGGTCCACAGTTTCGACTGGATAGCAATTTGCCCTTATACAGGTACTCATCGAGCACTTTCTCGGTGTAGGCAAGTCCTGCCCGGTAAACTCAGAGTTAAGGATGCCCTAAGGTGAGTATTTCAGCTCAGTGTCTCAATTTTGCCTGAGGCCAGCCCTAACACTTGGGTATTTCTCTTTCCACAGTCAAATGTATTACCCTAAAGGAAGCTCAGCACAGCTACTACCAGGCGGAGAAATGACACTTACCTGAAGGTCCCTTCCTGAGCCTTTCACTTCATCTGACTTTTAGTAGCTAGCTGTATTTTCTGACAACTGTGGCTTCAAAATTATCTTTCATCTCCTTTTATTCCCTCCTCTTTAACAATTTTAGTATGTGGTTTTATTCTTTTTAAATAGTACAAGGGGTCTACTGGGAGAAAAGATGTAAATATAAGACACTCAATCCAGTTAATGCTGCTTTTAAAAAAACGATCTAAGAACGTGCACAAGTTTGTTTGATAGTTTTAAGTGACACTATCAATCTAAAGACACAAAATTGTAAGGCTGAATTTTAAACTGTAAGCAAATCATCAAATTAGGGTTTGACAGTAGGGAAAACCGATCAGCAAATAACTGATTAACCTATTTATACTGCAATTTTATTAGCTGTTTTTTAAATTCTGCTTTGAATTAAAAGTCATTGTTAGGAATTAACAAATTGAACTTATCTGGGTTTCTGTATGAAGAGGCTGAATTGAGCACTACTCATATTCCAACATCCTTTATCAAAACCATGAGGATAAAATAACTAGCATTGGATATGGAAATATAAACCCAAAGCAAAATTAAAAGTTTGACTTGGGACTTCCCTGGTGGTTCGGTGGTTAAGAATCCGCCTTCCAATGCAGGGGACGTGGGTTCGATCCCTTGTGCGGGAACTAAGATCCCACATGCCTTGGGGCAACTAAACCCATGTGCCGCAACTACTGAGCTCGTGCACCGCAACTAGACAGTAGCCTGCGTGCTGAGACTAAGATCCGATGCAGCCAAAAAATAATGATAATAAAAATAAAAGTTTGACTCAGGGTAGCAAAGAGGGTACCTTTGAGAAATGTTTAAATGAAGAAATGCTTTATACCTATAATGAAAACTAGCTAATGGATATTTCTTGCACTTTCATTTGTTAAATCAACCGGAAAATGTCTTAGCAGTGATACACTTCTCAAGAGATCAAACAACAAATTTCTAAGGTATTTTTATTTTATTATTTTGTTTTTTTGCGGTACGCGGGCCTCTTACTGTTGTGGCCTCTCCCGTTGCGGAGCACAGGCTCCGGACGTGCAGGCTCAGCGGCCATGGCTCACGGGCCCAGCCACTCCGCGGCATGTGGGATCCTCCCGGACCGGGGCACGAACCCGTGTCCCCTGCATCGGCAGGCGGACTCTCAAACACTGCGCCACCAGGGAAGCCCTCTAAGATTTTTTTAAAAGGTGATCAGTTTAAAAGTGATGAGCTTATTCTAAACCTGATGATACATCTGCTGTATATGTAATATCTGCAAAATGCAACCTGTCTATCCTACTGGGTACCAAGGAGGCAAATTGTAGAATTTCTTTTCTGAGATACATGCACCCCTATGTTCATAGCAGCACTATTTACAATAGCCAAGACATGGAAACAACCTAAATGTCCTTCAGCAGAGGAATGGATAAAGAAGATGTGGTACATATTTTCAATAGACTTACTCAGCCATAAAGAAAGAATGAAATAATGCCATTTGCAGCAACATGGATGAACCTAGCGATTATCATACTAAGCGAAGTAAGTCAGAAAGAGAGACAAACACTTATACGTGGAATCTAAAATACAACACAAGTGAACATACCTATGAAACAGAAACAGACTCACAGACATAGAGAACAGACTTGTGGTTGCCAAGGGGGAGGGAAGGTTTGGGAGTTTGGGATTAGCAGATGCGAACTATTATATACAGGATGGATAGACAACAAAGTCCTACTGTAGAGCACAGGGAACTATATTCAATATCCTGTGATAAGCCATAATGGAAAACAATATGAAAAAGAATATATACATATAACTGAGTCACTTTGCTGTACAGCAGAAATTAACACAACACTGTAAATCAACTATACTTCAATAAAATTTTTTTAAAAAATTTCTTTTCTGCCTGGCAAAATCAGCACTGCTCCATTCTGCTATATTTCCCCATAAAAGAAGTTCAGCTTTATGTCTAATAACAATAATACAAACACAAATAGTTGTTAAGAAAGGTTCTGTGTTCCGTTTTCATCATAAATCCCTTGCATAATGAGCTACTGACCTATTGCGCCCCTCCATAGAGAATGTTGATCCTATTGCTGAAATCTTATGAGAAACACTAAAGGAACAGAAATTATAACAAATTTGAAAGAGAAAGGAGAAAGTTTCTAATTCTGAATATGGTGAAAAAAAAGGCAGATAAATTAAAGATCATAATTCACTTTTTAAAATGACTAAAATAATCATGGATTGCACACATATATAGTTAGAAGGATACTTACTGCAGAGTTGCTTAAAATAGTGAAAACTGGAAACAAACTAACTGTCCAACGATAAGGGATTGGTTAAGTTGAGATGCAGCCATTCAGTAGAAAACTATAAAAGACGCTGTTTAAGCATACTTTAGTGATACAGAGGCATCCATATTTGGGTGAAAAAAAAAAAAGTTAGAAAACAGCACGTAGAGAACAAACCCGGTTTTGTAGAGAATAATTTTCTAGCTGTGTAACTTCAGGAAATTTCCTTAATTTCCTTAAAGCAGTTTTTTTCCTCCATAATTGTACCTACCTCATAGGTTAGAGTGAGGATAACATGAGATTCTCTGTATAAAGTAACTGGCATATAGCACTTACCACAGTAAGTGCTATACATGTTAGCTCTCGATGTTGTATGTTCATAGCGGTGAGAAAGCATTTGAGGATATAACACTAAGTAATTTTCTGGGTGGCGGCTGATTTGTTTACCTTGTACTTTTAAACCTCTACAAGTAAGAAACTGAAATATTACACTATTCACATACAGTGATTATTCTCTTAAAAATCTACGACGGTGCTTTCTTTGCTCACAGTAAATAAATCTTGGCTGAACTGATTTTACCCTTCAGATTTCATTTAAACAAGTTGGCTCTGATACGGTTAAAATTATTTGACTTGGGACTTCGCAGGCAGTCCAGTGGTTAAGGCTTCACCTTCCAATGCAGGGGGTGCAGGTTTGATCCCTGGTAGGGGAGCTAAGATCCCACATGCCTCTTAGCCAAAAAACCAAAACATAAAACAGAAGCAATATTGTAACAAAATTCAATAAAGACTTTTAAAAAATGGTCACATAAAAAAAAAAAAGGACTTCCCTGGTGGCACAGTAGTTAAGAATCCGCCTGCCGATGCAGGGGACACAGGTTCAAGCCCTTGTCTGGGAAGATCCCACATGCCGCGGAGCAACTAAGCCTGTGAGCCACAACTACCAAAGCCCACGTGCTTAGAGCCCGTGCTCCACAACAAGAGAAGCTACCACAGTGGGAAGCCCACGTACCACAACGAAGAGTAGCCCCCGTTCGCCACAACTAGAGAAACCCTGCACGCAGCAATGAAGACCCAACACAGCCAAAAATTAAAATAAAATAAATTTATTTTAAAAATACTTGACTTGGGCTTCCCTGGTGGCGCAGTGGTTGAGAGTCCGCCTGTCGATGCAGGGGACACGGGTTTGTGCCCCGGTCCGGGAAGATCACACATGCCACAGAGCGGCTAGGCCCGTGAGCCATGGCCGCTGAGCCTGCGCGTCTGGAGCCTGTGCTCCGCAACAGGAGAGGCCACAACAGTGAGAGGCCCGCGTACCGCAAAAAAAAAACTTGACTCAAGGGCTAAATTTGTCTATATAATACTGTTACTGGGTAAAGCAAGGCATACATGCATGGTTCAGGCATACGTGCATGGTTCAGCCTCAAAACTTATGAGACCCAGTTCACTAGAAAGCCAGTAGATCTCAAATTATCAGTGGGAGGCAGCCTATCATAGCCTAATCATTTCTGGTTTCCTCCCAAGTCCCTTCCTCTCTCCTTCTTTTTGACTCTTTTCCTCTCCATAATCAAAGCCTAGGGGCTCTTTCTACCAGTCTTTAAGCCAGTTACAGTGCCTCCTTCATGTTAGCATTGCTAGTACCTAGCATAGTGGCTGGAATATAGTAGCTGCTCACTAAACATTCACCAACTGAATAGATATCTGATAGTAGTAGTTCACAATGGAAGCTTCAAATCCCTCATAAGGGAATTAGGTAAAGGTGGATAGGCTACTCTTATCTGAAACTATCTAGAATTCTCGGTAATTCTTCCTTAAGAAAAGAAAACAAACAACATCTCACTTCAACGTATCACTTTTTTAAAAGTTCTCATTTGTATTCCATTGTCTATTTTAATAGATGTAAGATTATTTCTATGTTTTTCCCTATATTTTGTTTAAAGTCCCACAAGAATTCCAGAGAGTTTAATTGCTCAGAGAAACACAGCCAGTAAGTTACCACCCGGATAGCCTTAGGTCTTCTGGATTCTGATGCCCAAGATCTCTGCATCACACTGTGGAAAAAAACATTCCCTGTAACCTTTGACCCTAAAAGTTGTTGCAGATATAAGGTAAGAACAAATGTTTTCAGTAACACCTGAGCAAATGCTCCCTATCCCTCCAACTGTCTCCTAGGGGTTTTTATAAGATTCCGTGAAAACCCAAAGGTGTCCAAGTGTTTCCCTCCACGTTCAAAAGTCAACCAGCTTTACTGAAAAATGAAACTAGAGAAACCAAATTAAACATTAACTCGTTAAAAAAACACTTCAACCAGAAGACTACTGTGAAGTAAGGCCAGCAGCAAACCAAGGAAAGGGCTACAATTTTGTCCTGCGTATTTTTTTAAAAGGCAAAAAAACAAGTTAAGGGTAAAGTTAGAGAGTTATCCACACATCCTTTCTTCCTCCAAATTCCATTTGTCACTTTCAGCCACTGCTCTGACTCTGTTTAGTGAATGGCAGTTCCCCTGGTATGGGGTGGGAACCTGAACTCTTTCAGGTATCCACACAGAAGCGTTGAACTTACTTCACACTCTGAGGAACTTGCCAAAGGATTTCACACCCTAAACCTCAACCCACCAGGTTTATAAGTAGGAAATTCTGTGGAAATTAATTGGTGATTATCTAAGCCAGCTGGAACACACTATTTATATATAAACAGTTAAAATTTGTTGAGGTCTGCTTTGTGCCAGACATTATGATAGGTCTTCTAAGGTTTAACTCTCATTATTATCCTCTGAAGTTGTTACAGTCCCATTTTACTAGTTCAGAGTGTTTAATGCGACTGAGAACCCACCATTAACAGATGTGACTAGGACTGAAACCAAGGATTTGGAAAGTTAAGTTCAAAATCCACGCCCACCTAGAGGCACTAAACAACTGAATTTCTTCAAAAATTTAACATACATGTCAAAACGATCCTAAGGTCGTATTAGAGCAAGCAAGATGAAATAGAAGAATGGCAGAGACTGATATATAAAAATTACAGGACATAACGTTTGAGTTGTTTCAAGACGTAGCCACGGGCTATTAACCATCCATACCTCAGAGAAGTAGACGGGTCCAGTCGCACCTATCTGCGCCGAAACACCAAGCCTCCCTTTCCTTAAGGGTAGTAGCTTTGGAATGCCAAACGTGTAAACGTTTCAGCGTGGGCAGCCCAGAGCTGGGTTCTTACCGTTCACACATCATCAGTAAGTGCCTCTCAAAAAAGCTTAAAGACAGTCCCTCCTCCACCTCCTTTGAACTAAAGTCCTGACCTCCAGAGTGGCTCAGGACAATCTATGGTTCAGTCTGTGTCCTTTCAACGTCAGGACCGAGTGACCCGCAATGGTTGCAAATGAATGAGATGAATGCTCAGAACGTGGAGACGAAGCCACACGTCCATCCTCTCTATCAGGCAAAATCAGGGAAGGATGCCTTGGGGCGGGGCGCGTGGGAGCCGAATTAGAGCCACGTCCGCGTTCGCAGTCCACCATGCCCTCCCCGCGCTGCGCCCGCCGCACGGCTTTCCAGCCCATCCTCCTCCCCGGCCCCTCCGGCGCTCCTTACCCGCTCTCACCTGGGGCTCCAGACCTTCCCGGCCGGACGCACCAGCTCCCGGGCCCGGGATCTGCTAGCGGACGGAGCCCGCTGCCGCAGCCGCAGCCGCCCCCGCCCCCGGCCGAAGCCGCTGTAAAGTTTGCTCGGGGTCTCGCCCTCTCCTGCCTCGGCCCTGCCAGGGAAGCACCTCCCGGGTCGCTCCCGCGGCTGCCGCTTCCGAGGCCGCTCTCGGCGGCGCTGCAGCACCGGCCGGGCTCTGGCTGCCGAGGACGGCTCCTTGCGCGCGGAGGGCGGGGTCTCCCCGCTCAGCCCGCGCCGCGGCGCTCGGTGTTTACCGCGGCCCCGCGGCCCGCTCTCCCCGCCCGCCGCCCTGCGCGCTCCTGACATCATTCATTCTCTCACACCCTTGCCCGCCCACTCCGTTTCCAAACAGTGACTCACCCGGCGGCGCCCGCTCCCGCTGCTGTGGCTCTCCAGGCGCAGAGCGGAGCTCGAAAAACCGGTGCGACTTCTTGAGAAGTGAACCCTCAGCCGCGGCTCTCTGCTCCCAGCCGTTAAAGGTGCAGGGAAGGAGGGGCTTGGCAGGCGGGGCAGATTGGCTCAGCGGGGAAAGGCTGGAGCGGACCTCCCTGAACGGTGACAGAGAACAATCTGGGAAAGTTCTTACGGTGCCACTCCCTGCAACTTTCAAGGGTGGGGCCGGGAAGAGATCCCCCCACCCCCGCACGTTGCCTTTCTCGGAAACGGCTTCCTGACGTCGGTGTGAGTGGGCTTGGGGCACCAGCGGTTATTCACTGGGTATTGCCTTGGCCTGGGTCAAAGAGTGGGTTTCCAGACCTCAAAGGATTGCCGGGCAGGATTAGTCATGGGTCCGCACGATGGTAACTCTAGGTGAGAGCTGGAAGGGTTCACCAAGTTAATGAGGCTACTAATACTTTCCCTTAGGTGACTAACCACCATGTCATATGTCCTGTTAATTGATTTGCTTCTCATTAAGGATAGAAAACAGAAACCAAAATGAACAGTGAGAGAGTAGTTCTTTGCTCAGCGGAACACTGTGCTTTTCCGCAGCTTTTCGAGAGCACAAGACGGCGGTGTGAGATTTCTCTGATGAGCTCAGCAGTTATGTTTTTAGAAGGGGTGTTGCCTTCTTTAAAATGGTCAAGGCTCTACACTTTTTGGAGTTGCTATTCATACACCTGCTGGGCAGTTTTCAAAGTAAACGATGGCTGCCTCGGATTCTAACTAGGATGAATCAGAGGGAATTTGGTCAAATTCTTATTGAATTTAACTGACAGATATGTTTTATGTTAATTTCTACTTTCGGACAGGGTAATTATGCTTAGGATTTGCACTGGCTTATGGGTGATTACATATAGTCAACAAAAATAATCAAGAGACATGTCTGGGTGCTCAGTGCAGAAATCATGGAGGTAAACAATCATCTGTTTATGATAATTCAACAGGATGGTAACAGAAAAACAAACCAACAAAAAAAACCTTGCAGGACAGTCCCAAAACAGACAACTGTATGATGTCACTATAGGAGTTTCCCTGATATGAAAACACTCCTGAGTTAACCAGAGGTTCAACATCATTGTTGTGGAAAATGTACATCAAGGTACAGAAAGGTAACAACCCAGAACACCAACAATTGACATTTATTTCACTTGGGTTTATGTTTCCTTTTCAATAGGAGTTCGTTTTTTACAAAACCCAGGCATTTTGCCCAGAAGGCACTAGCAAATGGATTGGTTTGCTAGGATGTAAAGTAAATAGAAATTCAAACCAACAGTTTTTATAGACCATCACAGATGTAATCAGAGGCTTGGGCGTCCTGTCCGCTGGTAACACAGAAGGACTAGATTCAAATGTGTAGCCACAGGAAAGTCTGAGTGAATATCCCACCTACTCCCTACTTTATGACCCATTATGGAGATATGTTTAAGTAAGATTTTCTACAGATCTCAGAAAATGATATTGTGGGCTTTGGGGTCTATGTACATGGGTGAAGTCAAGAAGCTCAAAAGAAGGCCTCCCATCCTATGTGTCTTATTGCAGATGTAAATCCTGCAGCTCTATCATACAAAGGTCTCCGTCTGTATGAGAGGCTGTTTAATGGGTAGTTTTAAATTTGCAGTTACTATTATGTCTCAGTTTAAATATTGTGAAATAAATAATTACGTGATTTTATTATACCACTTAAATATACCCCAGTAAATGTAATATTGAATAATATAATAGTGATTGAGTTCCATGAAGTTTTTCCATCCTACTCATTATCAACATATGAGAAAGCAAATTATTCATCTTAATTTCCATGTTTTGAAAAACACTGATTGATTGTCTCACAGAAAGAGGTGATTTTTTTTTCAACTGAACTTTTTGCTCATACAACATATCAAAGTTTACTAAGTCCCTGATTAATCACCTTCCGAAAATAATAATGCTGAATGTTCTAAAGGAGAGATAGGGCTGACAGTTGTGTTCCTGTCAATTTTTTTTCTAAACCAGTACATGCTGTAAAGCGAGTTTTACAGATATTTCTTTGGTATGATACAACATACTGGTTAAGTTAGGAAAACATACATATCTGTAGTACTTACCTGCTCTTATAATAACTCCTACTCTAGATGTACCTAAGTCATTGACTCAAGCAACAAATGTTTATTGAGTTCCCACTTTGTGCCCACATTGTTTGTCTAAGAATCACCATGTGCATCTTCTAAACATATGTCTCAGCAATGGGAATGTTTGCTTTTTTAGAAAAATTACCTGAGGATGTTTATAATTATTTATAATTTCCCCAGGGTCCAGTGCCTGGCATGTAATTATTCAGTGAGTGAAATAAATGAATGAACAAGCCTCAAAGAACAAACTAATAGTGAAGTAATCCCATGTTATGAGATACTATATAGGCAATGGAAAAAAAAAAAGAATAAGATAGTTCCATAGGCTCTTAGAAAACTCTGTGTTAAGTGAAAAATATGAGTTGATGAGAAATATATTCACACACTCAATTTTTATGAATCAAACATAACTTCCGGGACTTCCCTGGTGGCACAGTGGTTAAGAATCCTTCTGCCAATGCAGGGGACACGGGTTCGATCCCTGAACCAGGAAGATCCCACATGCCACGGAGCAACTAAGACCGTGCGCCACAAGTACTGAGCCCACGTGCCACAACTATTGAAGCCTGCACACCTAGAGCCCGAGCTCTGCAACAAGAGAAGCCACCGCAATGAGAAACCTGTGCACCGCAACAAAGAGTAGCCCCCACTTGCCACAACTAGAGAAAACCCACGCACAGCAACGAAGACCCAATGCAGCCAAAAATAAATAAAATTTAAAAAGCAAAAACAAAAACCCCATAACTTCCCAGGGCTTCCCTTGTGGCGCAGTGGTTAAGAATCCGCCTGCCAATGCAGGGGAGGTGGGTTCAAGCCCTGGTCCAGGAAGATTCCAGGTGCTGTGGAGCAACTAAGCCCATGCACCACAACTACTGAGCCTGTGCTCTAGAGCCCGTGAGCCACAACTACTGAAGCCTGCGCGCCTAAAGCCCATGCTCCGCAACAAGAAAAGCCACCACAATGAGAAGCCCGCACACTGCAACGAAGAGCAGCCCCCTCTGGCCGCAACTAGAAGAAAGCCCGCACGTAGCAACTAAGACCCAAGGTAGCCAAAAAGAAAACATTTTTAAAAAAAGGAGGAAGACAGGTTTAAAAAAAAAAACAAAACTTCCCCCCAAAAAATCCAGAATCAAACTATATATTACCTCTTGCAATGAGATACAGTCAGCCCTCTGTATCTGCAGGTTCTGTAGCCTCTGATTCAACCAAGATCGAAAATATTCAGAAAAAGATTCCAGGAAATTCCAAAAAGCAAAACTTTAATTTGAGTGCCAGCAATTATTTAGATAGCATTTACATTGTATTAGATGTTGTAAGTAATCTAAAGACGATTTAAAGTATATAGGAGGGTGTGCATAGGTTATATGCAAAATCTTTGCCATTTAATATAAGGGATTTGAGCATCCATGGATTTTGGTATCCACCAGGGTCCTGGAACCAATACCCTGCAGATACTGAGGGCACCTGTATAGAAGGTAAGAAAGTGAGGGGGAAACTAGTATTTCTGGACTATTTTTCAATAAGACATATTACTTCTGAAATCAAAAACGACAACACAAGCAATATTACAACTGAGAAGGCAGTAATACGAGTCCATGACATAAGGAACCTTACTGTCTAGTTGGAGAGATAATAACACCCAGAACAATAGAGATTAAGGCTGATCACCCTCTGAATTTGGGGTTTCAGATATTTATTCTGTGCCAGGTCCATCCAAAGAGCAAACACCTACCATTTATTGAGTACTTTGTATGCCGGGGACTGTGCAAATTGCTTTACCTATATTATCCCATTTAACAATTTCAGCAACAATCTGAGATAGGTACTCATAATGCCCTTCTCTACATATAAGGTAACCAAAGAAAAGAGAGATTGTCATTTTCTGGAGATCACATTCAAGTAAGTAGCATCATGGGAATTCCCTGGCAGTCCAGTGGTTAGGACTCTGCACTGTCACTGCTGAGGGCCCAGGTTCAATCCCTGGTCAGGGAACTAAAGCCATGCGACAAAAAAAGTAAGTGGCATCATTGGGACATAAAACCAGGGTCTTCTGGCCCTAAAGTTCATGCTTTTAGCCACTATTCCTTAAATTGCATCCACACTGAGTGTTGTGCGCGGCGCTTCTGCACACGATCTCGGAGCTGAGGGGTCAGGCCCGGCTCTTTCATGCTAGGAGCTGTGGTGTGAAGGGCCGTTGATGCAAGGCCTCTGCATGCGGCACCCTGTGAGCAAGTGAAACTAGACCAAGCGCGCAAGAAGAGGTTAAGACCTTATCACCTGGATTCCATCTTATTTTTCCTGGGGACCTCAGTGGACTTTTTGCCTGTGACTAATAAGAGGTCCAGTCACAGGCCAAATGGACTTCACTCCAATGCCATGCCAACCGTGGGCAGCAAGAAATGGAGCCACGGCTGCAGGAATTCACCAAGCCTTCTCCAGGCTGGCCAAGCAGGGCAGTTCTTGCCACCCTGGAGTGTGAAATTGCAGAGCCAACAATAAACTGACAAGGTCCAGCGCAGTCGGAGTTGAGCCGATGCAATAATGAAATAAACCCGTTTTGAAAGTGTGTTGTCCAGATGCCACTACAGCTGAGTCTGTTCACGAATAGCAAACTCTTGACCATTTCTTGCATGTTCATAGCCCCGCATGAGAAGTGGACATCCATAATCTGTGAAAGGATTCCAAAGTGAAATTGACACCATTGCACTGAAAATCTAGGCTATTGAAACCTAGACAGTCCTGGTTGGGGAGGGGGCAGAGTTATTATTTAGAAAAAAAAACAACAGCTGTTTAATGATACCTTAGGAATTAGAAAAATTTCATGATTTGCCAAGATGAGCCAAATGTTGTGACACATTAAACACTGACATTGAAACATGCTCTAAAAAAAAAAATTGCATCCACACTGATATAACTCTTTTGATGTAACAATACTCTTACTTTGGTTTTTAAAACATGTTTATTTTAAACTAATTTTAAAAATAAGGTAATAGGGGCTTCCCTGGTGGCGAGTGGTTGAGAGTTCGCCTGCCGATGCAACGGACACAGGTTTGTGCCCCAGTCCGGGAGGATCCCACATGCCGCGGAGCGGCTGGGCCCGTGAGCCATGGCCGCTGGGCCTGCACGTCTGGAGCCTGTGCTCCGCAACGGGAGAGGCCACAACAGTGAGAGGCCCGCATATCGCCAAAAATAAATAAATAAATAAATAATAAAATAAAATAAAATAAGGTAATAGTACCATACTATGCTGCTATTGGAAAATGAAGAAAAAATGTAAACACTGTTAACATTTTGGTGTCCAGTCTCCTTCCCTTAGATTTCCATTGTTTAAGATAATTTCAACAACAGCATACAAGTTATTCTTATTCTGATTTTTTAAAAAAAATTAGCACTGTATCATATGCTCTTTCCTCAAGATTATTATTTTAGTGGCTGGAAGGTGTGCCAAAAATATATATATATGCTTGTACATGTATGTGTGTGCACTGAACTTGGTCTCTCTGAAATCTGGTAGTCTAGTTCTTGATTGGGGAGCAATTTAGTTTAATATTTTAATATTTTTCTACTAATGAAAATCCTTGGGCTATCTTTTTTAGAGTTAGTACTACTACACTATCTATACAAATGTTCTATATTAAATGAAAGTGTTTGGGGCATTCAGAAGAGTAAATGAAATGTACTATTTGCCACATTTTATGAACATTACTGTCCATGCTGTCTCTGGACTGGAGGAAAATGAGGAGGGTGTAGGGACAGCAATACGCAGTTTTGCCGCAGTCCGGGTGTGACATGGCCGTGGTCTGCGTTAGGAGAGTAGTGATGGGAATGTAGAAGGTAGAGCAGATCTGAAGCATAATGGACAGAACTTGCAAATCAATTGGATATGGGGACGGAGCCAAAGATGACTCCTACTTTTTTTGTTGACTTGAGCACTTGGGTGGATGGATGGTAGTGCCCTTATACCAGGACAAGAAATGCCAAGATAAGAACAGGTTTATGAAGGAAAATGATGAATTATATGTAAACATGATGACTTTGAGATCTGACACGTATAACTGGGGATGTCAAGTGATAGTGGTCTGGAACTCAGAAAAGAACCAGGAACTGCAGATATAAATTTGGGGAGAGTCAGCATGTAGATAAGAAAGCCACAGGAGACCTTGGCAAAGACGGCGGGGTAGGAAGACCCTGAGCTCACCTCCTCTCACGGGCATACCAAAATTACACATATTTAGAGAGCAACGTTTGATGAGAAAACCCAGAATCTACCAGAAAAGATCTTGTACAACTAAAGATATAAAGAAAGAAACAGCAATGAGATGGGTAGGAGGAGTGGAGTCACACACAGTACAGTCAAGACTCATACACCTAAGTGGGCGACCCACCGGTCCCGGGATCTCTGGGCCACGACCCCACACAGAAGCAGGCAGACACTGGCCCCAGGACCAGTGCAGCTCTGCAGCTTGACTTGTCAGGACACAGCCAACGCACCAACCCTGGAAACCCCCAGGCCCCGGCCATGCCCACCAGCTCTTGCGCCTTTTAGCCAGCAGCCCCAGGATCCAGCCCCACCCGGCAGCGGACTGAAACCAGCTTTGGAACACCCAGGGCCCTGCAGCTAGAGACCCCGGTACCCAGCTCCACACACCAGTGATCCAGCACTAGTCCTGGGACGCCCCTGAGCCCTGGGGCCACCCACCAGCAGGCCAACACCAGGTCTGAGATACTTGGACTCCTCAGACACCTGAGGCTCCAGCCCCACTCACCCGTGGGCCAGCACCAGCTTTGGGAAACCCCAGAACCTGCAGCCAGCTGTGTCAGAAACTGGTCCTACCCACCACCAACACTATATTTGGGAAGTCCAGCCCCACAACCACACACTACAGACCTAGCTCTGCCCACCACGAGCTAGCCACTGAGGTTCCATAGCTAGCCGACTTGTGACCTGGCCCCACCAAACAGCAGCTGGCAGCCTCCACACAAGGCAGGGCCTGGCAACCAACTGGACAGGGGGCCAGCCACGCCTACCAAACTGCCCACAGTAGTCAGCCCACTACAAGAGAAGGACCTATGTAGCCCAACATAGGGAGCATCCCTAGAGCATACAGCTCTGGTTACCAGAGGGGAGTGCGCTGCTGGGATGCATAGGACACCTCCTCCAAACAGCAGCTTCTCCAAGGTCTGGAAATGTAACCAACCTACCAGATACACAGAAGTAAAAATAGCAACTTGGAAAATGAGGTGACAATGTTCCAAATGAAGCAACAAGATAAAGCCCCAAAAGAAGAACTAAGTGAAATGGAGATAAGCAGTCTACCTGATAAAGAGTTCAAGGTGATGACTGTAAAGGTGGTCAAAGAGCTCAGGAGAAAAATGGATGAACAGAGTGAGAAATTAGGAGTTTTTAACAAAGAGTTAGAAAATATAAAGAAGAATGAGAGATAAAGAATAAAATAACTGAAATGAAAAATAAACTAGAAGGAATCAAGAGTAGATTAAATGATACAGAGGAATGTATCAGCGAGCTGGAAGATAGAGCTGTGGAAATCACTGAGGTTGAACAGAAAAAAGAATAAAAGGAAATGAGGACAGTTTAAGAGACTTCTGGCACAACATCAAGCATACTAACATTTACATTATAGGAGTCCCAGAAAGAGGAGAGAGAGAGAAAGGGACTGAGAACATATTTGAAGACATAATCGCTGAATACTTACATAACCTGGGAAAGGAAGCAGACATCCATGTCCAGGAAGCACAGAGAGTGCAAAACAGGATCAACCTAAGGAGGAACATACCAAGACACATTGTATTTAAGATGACAAAAATTGAATATTAAAAGCAACAAGGGAAAAGCAATGAATTACATACAAGGGAACTCCCATCAGGCTATCAGCTGACTTTTCAGCAGAAACTCTGCAGGCCAGAAGGGACTGGCACAACATATCTAAAGTGATGAAAGGGAAAAACATACAACCAAGAATAATCCACCAAGCAAGGCTTGCTTTCTGATTGGATGGAAAGATCAAAAGTTTTACAGATAAGTGGGGTGGGGGGGTGATAAATTGGGAGATTGGGATTGACATATATACACTAATGTGTATTTAATGGATAACTAATAAGAACCTGCTGTATAAAAAAATAAATAAAATTCTAAAATTCAAAAATAAAGTTTTACAGTAAGTAAAAGATAAGAGTTCAGCACCATCAATCCAGCTTTACAAGAAATGTTAAAGGGATTTCTCTAAGTGAAAAAGAAAAGGCTACAACTAGAAACATGAAAATTACAAAAAAGAAAAACCTCATTGGTAAAGGCAAATATACAGAAAAGGTAGTAAATCAACCATGTGCAAAATTAGCAGGAAGGTTAAAAGGCAGAAGTAGTAAAACCATTTATATCTGTGATAAGCAGTTAAGGGATACACAAAACAAAAAGATGTAAAACATGATGTCAAAAACAGTAATGATGGGGGGAGGAGAGTAAAAATGGAGGGTTGTTACAGTGCATTTGAAATTAAGACATCAGCAACTTAAAATAATCATGTATATATAAAGATTGCTATATATAAACCTTATGGTAACCATGAACCGAAAACCTAATATAGAGACATAAAAAATAAAGAGAAAGGAATTCAAACATAACACTAAAGAAAATCATCAAATCATGAAGAGCAAGAGAAAAAGAAAGAAACAGCGAAGAACTACAAAAACACCCAGAAAACAATTAACTAAATGAGATTAAATACAACCTGTCCGTAATTACTTTAAATGTAAATGACTAAATGTCCCAATCAAAAAACTTAGGGTGACTGACTTTCAGTCTAAGTGACAGTAAGTCACCCCAACTATGGAAACGCTGGGCTGTGAAATCATGCCTGTTAGCTCAGACTGGAGTGTGTCCTATGAGCATCCCTCCTACTCCTTACAGAAGGCCAAGATGGTGCCCCAGAGCTGCTCCTCAAAGTGCACCCACCAGCTAAGTCTGAGTTTTTTGGTTTGTTTTTTTTTTTTCGCGGTACGCAGGCCTCTCACTGTTGTGGCCTCTCCCGTGGCGGAGCACAGGCTCCGGACGCGCAGGCTCAGTGGCCATGGCTCACGGGCCAGCTGCTCCGCGGCACATGGGATCTTCCCAGACCGGGGCACGAACCCATGTCCCGTGCATCGGCAGGCGGACTCTCAACCACTGCGCCACCAGGGAAGCCCTGAGTCTGAGTTTTGTCTCTCTAAATGTTAAAAAAAATAACATAAGGAGAAAAGGACATTCCCCACTAAATGTGAACACTTTGCATAAGCTTGATAGGGCAAGAGTGCCATCAACAACTATTTTAAAGTGAATCTTCTTTTCATCCACCTCTCGTTTTTTTCCTTAAATGAGGAAACACATTGGTCTAGCAAGGATAATATCTGTGCCTTGAGGATAGCAATTATAGAATAGATCCATCTAAAATATCGTATTCTGCATTTTGCTGCTTTGTTTGTTTACAGAGGGTAATACCAAACAGTCTTCAAAGAAAATGAGATGAAGACCAAGTGCTTCAACAATCAAGAACATCTATGTTTTGAGATGGGTGTGTGGTGAAGCATGCTTTTGGGGTTTTCTGTATTTAGGAGATTCTGAGTTCTTGACTGTTGGCCAACTTTCAAGCAAGTAAAAATCAGTGCGGTCTGTAAATTTTTCTAAGTTTACCCAGAAAAATGCTCTGTTCCTTCTGTGGCACATGCTTATGCTGCTGAAAGCTAAATCCTCAAAATAAAACCTAAGGAGGGGACTAATAATTCATTAAAGTAAATCAATGGTGTCTCTACTAATTCCTATCCTGTAGAAGAATTTTTGGTAGTGGATAAATAACATACCCTGGGCAGGTGAGCTCAACCTGGTAGATAAAAGTTTGCTTTGGGGCTTTCCTGGTGGCACAGTGGTTGAGAGTCCGCTTGCCGATGCAGGGGACGCAGGTTCGTGCCCCAGTCCGGGAAGATCCCACAGGCCGCGGAGCAGCTGGGCCCGTGAGCCAGGGCCGCTAAGCCTGCATGTCCGGAGCCTGTGCTCCACAACGGGAGAGGCCACAACAGTGAGAGGCCCGCATACCGCAAAAAAAAAAAAAAAAGTTTGCTTTGGTCACAGTTGCCTATGAATATGGGTTTCAAAATAAACATAAAGGCTTAACTTAGAATTTCATTATGTTTTAGAATCATCACTGCCTTAATGTTCAAACATCTAATTAAGTTCTCCTAGTAAGGAGAAATGCACGTTTGTTTATGGCTTTTTGTGAATATATATGCAGTGATCTATGGCTTTAAAAAAATTCTGTGTTTCTGTGACAATGTTTGTTAATCCAGCCAATGGAGTTATTTACAGAAAAATGTAGCATGTAGTAGTTTTTCATGTACAAGTAAGAACTGTTTCCCCCCAAAACCTTACTTACCTGAATTGTTCTAAGATTATTTGTAAAATCTGAAACTCAGTGATTAAAGAGAAGTGAGAATTCTAAAAAACAAACAAACAAAAAACTTAGGGTGACTGAATGGATAAAGAAAGCAAGACCTATCTATATGCTGCCTACAAGAGACTCACTTCAGATCTAAAGACACACAGAGACTGAAAGGGAAGGGATGGAAGAAGATGCAATATGCAAATGGAAATCAAAAGAAAGTCAGGGTAGCAATATTTATATCAAGACAAAATAGACTTTTATTTGTTTGTTTGTTTTTGCGGTACACAGGCCTCTCACTGTTGTGGCCTCTCCCATTGTGGAGCACAGGCTCAGGACGCGCAGGCTCAGCGGCCATGGCTCATGGGCCCAGTCGCTCTGTGGCATGCGGGATCTTCCCGGACTGGGGCACGAACCTGTGTCCCCTGCATCGGCAGGCGAACTCTCAACCACTGCGCCACCAGGGAAGCCACAAAATAGACTTTTAAATGAAGACTGTAACAAGAGACAAAGAAAGACATCACATAATGATCAAGGGATCAATCCAAGAAGAATATATAACAATTGTAAATATGTATGCACCCAAGTTAGGGGCACATAAATACATAAGGCAAATATTAACAGACTTAAAGGGAGAAATCAATGGCAAAACAATAATAGGAGAGGAACTTAACACCCCCCCTTACATCAATGGACAGATCATCCAGACAGAAAAAAATCAATAAGGATACATAAAACAAATAGACATATATATATATATATATATATATATATATATATATATATATAAAACATTCCATCCCAAAGCAGCAGAATACACATTCTTTTCAAGTGCACATGGAACATTCTCCAGGGCAGATCACATACTAGACCACAAAACAAAAAAAAACAAGCCTTGGTAAATTTAAGAAAATTTAAATTATACCAAACATTTTTTCCAACCACAACGTGATGAGACTAGAAATCAACTAAAAATAACCAAAAAAATGTAGATAACAAAAACACATGGAGGCTAAACAATATGCTACTAAACCACCAATGAATCACTGAAGGAATCAAACAAGAAATAAAAAAATACCTAGAGGGCTTCCCTGGTGGCGCAGTGGTTGAGAGTCTGCCTGCCGATGCACGGGACACGGGTTCGTGCCCGGTCTGGGGGGATCCCACATGCCATGGAGCGGCTGGGCCCGTGAGCCGTGGCTGCTGAGCCTGCGTGTCCGGAGCCTGTGCTCCGCAACGGGAGAGGCCACAGCAGTGAGAGGCCCGTGTACGGCAAAAAAAATGAAAAAAAAATACCTAGAGACAAATGAAAATGAAAACACAATAATCCTAAATCTATGGAATGCAGCAAAAGCAGTTCTAATAGGGAAGTTTATAGTGATACAAGCCTACCTCAGGAAACAAGAAAAATCTCAAATAAATAACCTAACCCTACACATAAATTAATTAGAAAAAGAACAAACACAAAACAAAGTTAGTGGAAGGAAAGAAATCATAGAGATCAGAGCAAAAATTAATGAAATAGAGACAAAGAAAAAAAAGAAAGAAGGAAAAAGAAAGAAAGAAAGAAAGAAAGAAAGAAAGAAAGAAAGAAAAAGAAAGAAAGAAAAAGAAAAAGAAAGAAAAAGAAAAAGAAAGAAAGAAAGAAAGAAAAGATCAGTAAAACTAAGAGCTGGTTCTTTGAAAACATAAAACTGATAAACCTTTAGCTGGGCTCATCAAGAAAAAAAGAGGGTCCAAATCAATAAAATCAGAAATGAAAAAGGAGAAATTACAATGAACACCACAGAAACACAAAGCATCATTACTATGAACAACTATATGCCAATAAAATGGACCACCTAGAAGAAACGGACAAATTCCTAGAAATGTACAATCTCCCAAGACTGAATCAGGAAGAAATAGACAATATGAACAGACCAATTACCAGTAATGAAACTGAATCAGTAATTTAAAAACTCCCAACAAAACAGTATGGAGGTTCCTTAAAAAACTAAAAATAGAACTACGCTATGACCCAGCAGGCCCACTACTGGGCATATACCCAGAGAAATCCATAATTCAAAAAGACACATGCACTACAATGTTCATAGCATCCCTATTTATAAAACCCAGGACATGGAAGCAACCTAAATGTCCATCAACAGAGAAATGAATAAAGAAGATGTGGTACATATATACAATGGAATATTACTCAGCCATAAAAAGGAATGAAATTGGGTCATTTGTAGAGACGTGGATGGACCTAGAGAGTATCATACAGAGTGAAGTAAGTCAGAAAGAGAAAAACAAATATTGTATATTAATGCATATATGTGGAATCTAGTAAAATGGTATAGATGACCTTATTTGCCAAGCAGAAATAGAGACATGGACATATAGAACAAATGTATGGATACAAAGGGGGAAAGGGGTGGGGTGGGAGGAATTGGGAGATTGGGATTGACACATATATGCTATTGATGCTATGTATTAAATAGACAACTGATGGGAACATACTGTACAGCACAGGGAACTCTACTTAATGCACTGTGGTGTCCTAAATGGGAGGGCAATCCAAAAGGGAGGGGATATATGTACATGTATGGCTGATTCATTGCAGTGCAGTAGAAGCTAACACAGCATTGTAAAGCAACTATACTCCAATTAAAAAACAACAACAACAAAAGACTCCCAAACAAAAGTCCAAGGCTAGATGGCTTCACAGGTGAATTCTCCTAAGCATTTACAGAAGAGTTAACCCTATTTTTCTCAAACTATTCCAAACAATTGTAGAAAAATTGTAGAGGAAGGAATGCTTCCAAACTTATTCTACGAGACCAGCATCACCCTGATAACCAAAATCAAACAAAGATATCAAAAAAAAAGAAAGAAAGAAAATTACAGGCCAATATCACTGATGAACACAGATGCAAAAATTCTCAACAAAATATTAGCAAACCAAATCCAACAATACATTAAAAGGCTAATACACCATGATCAAGTGGGATTTATCTCAGGGATGCAAGAATGGTTCAGTATCTGCAAATAAATCAATGTGATACACCACATTAATAAAGTTAAGAATAAAAATCATATGATCATCTCAGTAGATGCAGAAAAAATTTTTGAAAAAATTCTACATCGATTTATGATAAAAACTCTACACACACGCACACACACATACTCTACACAAAGTGGTATATAGAAAACATAACTCAACATAATAAAGGCCATATATGATAAGCTGACAGTTAACATGATACTTAACAGTGAAAAGCTGAAAGCTTTTCCTCTAAGAACAAGAACAAGACAAGGATGCCCACTTTCACTATTTTTATTCAACATAGTATTAGAAGTCCTAGCCACAGCAACCAGACAAAAAATAGAAATAGAAGGAATCCAAATTGAAAATATACACACTACTATATATAAAATAGATAACCAACAAGGATCTACTGCAGGGACTTCCCTGGTGGCACAGTGGTTAAGAGTCTGCCTGCCAGTGCAGGGGACATGGGTTCGAGCCCTGGTCTGGGAAGATCCCACATGCCGCAGAGCAACTAAGCCCGTGTGCCACAACTACCGAGGCTGCGCTCTAGAGTCGCAAGCCACAGCTACTGAGCCCACGTGCTGCAACTACTGAAGCTCATGCCCCTAGAGCCCATGCTCCACAATAAGAGAAGCCATCATAATGAGAGCACGTGCACCACAACAAAGAGTAGCCCCCGCTCGCCACAAATAGAGAAAGCCCATGCACAGCAATGGAGACCCAATGTAGCCAAAAATAAATAAATAAATAAATAAATAAATAAATAAAGGATCTACTGTATACACAGAGAACTATACTCATTATCTTGTAATAACCTATAATGAAAGAAAATCTAAAAAAGACTATATATATCACACACACATACACACACACACACATATATGAATTGCTTTGCTGTACACCTGAAACTAGCACAACATTGTAAAATTGTAAATCAACTACACTTCAATAAAAACTAAAAAAAAATAAAGGCATTATATTAAACCATTTGAATTAAGGACACTTGTTACGCAGCAATAGCTAAGTGATACAATAATCAAAGCAAACAGCAATAAAGGAAATTGTAATTTTTTTTTTTTGGCTCCATTGTGTCTTTGTTGCTGCGCATGGGCTTTCTCTAGTTGTGGCTAACGGGGGCTAGTCTTCATTGCAGTGCATGGGCTTCTCATTGCGGTGGCTTCTCTTGTTGCAGAGCATGGGCTCTAGGCACACGGGCTTCAGTAGTTGCAGCACATGAGCTCAGTAGTTGTGGCTCATGGGCTCTAGAGTTGTGGCTCATAGGCTCAGTAGTTGTGGCACACAGGCTTAGTTGCTCCACTGCATGTGGGATCTTCCCGGACCAGGGGCCGAACCTGTGTCCCCTGCATTGGCAGGCAGATTCTCAACCACTGCACCACCAGGGAAGCCCAGGGCAACTGTAATTTTTTTCAAAAAAAAGGAATCAAAATTAGGAAGGAAGAAGTAAAACGGTCACTGCAGATGACGTGATACTATACACAAAAAATCATCAAGATGTCACCAAAAAAATACTAGAGCTCATCAATGAATTCAGTAAAATTTAGGATACAAAATTAATATGTAGAAATCAGTTGCATTTCTAAAACTAACAACTACAAGAAAGAGAAATTAAGGAAACAATCCCATTTACAATCTCATCAAAAAGAATAAAATACCTAGGAATAAATCTAACTGTACTTAGAAAACTTAAGATGGGACTTCCCTGGTGGTCCAGTGGTTAAGACTCCATGCTCCCAATGCAGGGGGCATGGGTTTGATCCCTGGCCAGGGAACTAAGATCCTGCATGCCATGCAGTGTGGCCAAAAAAAAACCTGTAAGATACTGATGAAAGAAATTGAAGACAACACAAACAGATGGAAAGATACACTGTGTTCATGGATTAGAAAAATTAACAATTGTTAAAATGACCATAGTAGCTACCCAAGGCAATCTACAGATTCATTGCAACCCCTTTCAAAATACCAATGGCATTTATCAGAGATCTAGAAAAAATAATTTTAAAATGTGTATGGAAGCACAAAAGATCCCGAATAGTCAAAACAATCTTGAGAAAGAAGAACAGAGCTGGAGGTATCATGCTCCCTGACTTCAGACTATACTACAAAGCTACATCAATCAAAACAGTATGGTACTGGGGCTTCCCTGGTGGTGCAGTGGTTAGGAATCTGCCTGCCAGTGCAGGGGACACGGGTTTGAGCCCTGGTCCGGGAAGATCCCACATGTCACAGAGCAACTAAGCCCGTGAGCCACAACTACTGAAGTCTGCACTATTAGAGCCTGTGCTCTGCAACAAGAGAAGCCACTGCAATGAGAAGCCCGCGCACCACAACAAAGAGTAGCTCCCACTTGCTGTAACTGAAGAAAGCCCATGTGCAGCAGCGATCCAATGCAGCCAAAAATAAATAAATAAATTTTTATAAAACAAAAATCACTATGGTACTGGCACAACAGACACATAGATCAATGGAACAGATTAGAGACCCCAGAAATAAACCCACGTCTTATGGTCAACTTATCTACGACAAAGGAGGCAAGAATATACAATGGAGGAAAGACAGTCTCTTCAATAAGTGGCGCTGGGAAAACTGGACAGCTACATGTAAAAGAATGAAATTAGAACATTTTCTCATACCATATACAAAAATAAACTCAAAATGGATTAAAGACCTAAATGTTAGACTGGAAAGCGTAAAACTCAGAAAAAAACACAGGCAGAACAGTCTTTGTCATAAATTGTAGCAATATTTTTTTGGATCTGTCACCTAAGGCACATGAAACAAAAGAAAAAGTAAACAAATTGAACCTAATTAAACTTAAAAGCTTTTGCACAGCAAAGGAAACAATTGACAACAAAAAGACAACACACTGAAGGGTAGAAAATATTTGCAAGTGATCTGAACAATACGGGGTTGATGCTGAAAGTATCTAAGCAGCTCATAGTACTGAATATCAGAAATAGAAAAAACTGGGCAGAAGGTCTGAACAGACATTTTTCCAAAGAAGACATACCAATGCCCAACATGCACATGAAACAATTCTCAAAATCACTAATCATCAGAGAAATGCAAATTGAAACCACAATGAGATATCACCTCACACCTGTCAGAAGGGCTGTCATCAAAAAGACCACAAATAAAAAATGTTGGTGAGGATGTGGAGGAAAGGGACCCCTTGGACTCAGTTGGTGGGAATGTGAGCTGGTGCAGCCACTGTGGAAAACAATATGGAGGCTCCTCAAAAAACTAAAAATAGAACTACCATATGATCTAGCAATTCCACTCCTGGGCATATATCTGAAGAAAATTAAAACATTAATTTGAAAAGATACACGCACCCCAATGTTCATAGCAGCATTATTTACAGTTGCCAAGATATCGAAGCAACCTAAGTGTCCATCAACAGATGAATGGATAAAGAAGATGTGGTATATATATAAAATGGAATACTACTCAGCTATTAAAAGGAATGAACTTTTGTCATTTGCAACAACAGGGATGGACCTGGAGGGTACTGTGCTTAGTAAAATAAGTAAGATACAGAAAGACAAATACTGAATGTTATCATTTATATGTGGAAATGTGGAATCTAAAAATTTAAACAAAAGAATGAATACAACAAGACAGAAATAGTCTATATAGAGAACAAACTGTGTTTACCAGTGTGGAGAGGGAAAGGATAGGGGCAAGATAGGAGTAGTGGATTAAGAGATACAAACTACTATGTACAAAATAAATAAGCAACAAGGATATATTGTACAGCACAGGGAATATAGCCAATATTTTATAATAACTATAAATGGAGTATAAGCTATAAAAATAGTGAATCACTGTGCTGTACACCTGAAACTAATATAATATTGTAAATCAATTATACCTCAATTAAAAAAAAAAAAAAAAGCAAGCCATAGGACAAAATGAGATGGCCTGGAAAGAGAATACAGAGTGCCTAAGAGAGAGCCCAAAATATTAGGTTTGGTAAAGAAGAACACTGAAGATGATGCTGTAAATTCATAACTAGAGCAATAGGAAGAAGACCAAAAGAGTGCAGTATCCAGGATAACAAGGAAAAGACTTTTTGAGAAAGGTAGAATGGCCATCTATAATATATCGAATGCTCCTGAGAGCGCAGGTAAAATGAAGATGTAAAAGTCCACTGGATTTGGTCACATAGAGGTCTTTGTCAGCCTTAGCCAGAGGGAGTCTGGTTATGCTATGTTGAGTGGAATCCTGGTTGAGTGGGAGTGAAAAAGAGCTGGGTTCAGCGGCAGGCCAGTGAGCTGTCTTCCTGGAGGGCTGATCTATAAGGGGTGCTGAAGCAGTATCAGAATAAATTTGTAAAACAAATTTGGGTTGGTGGGAAATGAGGGCTAATGGTATAGGTTTTCTTTGTGAGGTGAGGAAAACTTTCTACAATGGACTGCTGATGGGAAGGAATCAGTAAGGGGGTTGAGGAAGTAGACAATGGGGAGGATAATCAATAGTCAAAGTTCAAAAGTCAAGAGGAGATGGTATTCAGAACAGATGGAAGGAATGTCCTGGGAGATGAGAAAGAACAGCTAGTCCAATACAACAAGAGGGAAAAAGGAAGAAAGAGAAGCATGGGAGTGACACAGTTATGTCTGTAGACTGTGTGTAGAAAGTTGAACTCACCCCTTTGTTTTTTTTTTGTTTTTTGGGGTTTTTTTGCGGTAAGCGGGCCTTTCACTGTTGTGGCCTCTCCGGTTGCGGAGCACAGGCTCTGGACGCGCAGGCTCAGCGGCCATAGCTCACGGGCCCAGCCGCTCCGCGGCATGTGGGATCTTCCCGGACCAGGGCACGAACCCGTGTCCCGTGCATTGGCAGGCAGACTCTCAACCACTGCGCCACCGGGGAAGCCCTGAACTCACCCCTTTGGATGCTTCCATTTTTCTGTGAGTCAGGAGGTGTGTATTAGTTTTCTATTGTTGCTGTAACAAATGATCGCAAACTTACTAGCTTGAAATAACACAAATGTATTAGCTCACAGTTGTGCTGGTCTGTTGGTTTCTCTGCTCCAAGTTTCAGCAGGTTCTGGCAGGCTTCCAAACTCCTCAGGTCATTAGCAGAATCTAGTTCTTTCCGCTTGCGGAACAAAGGTTTCCATTTCCCTGCTGGCTGTCAGCTGGGGGGTGTGGGGGGGGTCACCTTTGGCAGCAGAGGCATCTGTCCCAGAGCTAGCCACAGCATGTTGAATCCTTCTCACAACTGGAATCTTTCTTACTTCTCTGCCACATCTCTTTGCCTCCGCTGGAGAAAGTTCTCTGTTTTTAAGGAGCATGTGATTAAATTGGGCCCACCTGGATAATTCAGGATACTTTTTCTATTGTAAGACCCATAATCTTATTACATCTGCAAAGTCCCTTTTGCCATGTAATGTAACATATTCACAGGTTCTAGGGATTAGGGCATGGACATCTTTGGGAGGCCCATTCTGCTGAGCGCAAAGTGACATCATCAACTGAGAACAGGAAGTGGAAGACGTGGGAGGTTTTAGAGAGAATGGGAAAAGTTTGAAGTAACCACACCGGAGAGTAAGAACATGGACTGACTAGAGAAACTCTGTAAATGTGACAGATGGCACGGTTGGGGCCATGGTGATGCCAAGAGTGGCTTTCTCTGGCAGCACTCAGCCACTTGGGCATGGCGTAGAGAATGGGAGTAGTGATGGAATAGACAGGCAAAGGGTCTCTATTCTGTTCCATCGATCTGTGTGTCTGTTGTGCCAGTGCCGTACGGTTTTTTTGTTTTTAATAAATTTATTTTTCATTTTTGGCTGCATTGGATCTTCACTGCTGCACGCGGGTTTTCTTCAGTTGCAGCAAGCGGGAGTTACTCTGTTGCAGTGCACTGGCTTCTCATTGCAGTGGCTTCTCTTGTTGCGGAGCACGGGCTCTTATAGCGCAGGCTTCAGTAGTTGTGGCTCACGGGCTCTAGAGTACAGTCTCAGTAGTTGTGGCGCACGGGCTTAGTTGCTCCGCGGCATGTGGGATCTTCCCAGACCAGGGCTCCAACCCGTGTCCCCTGCATTGGCAGGCGTATTCTTAACCACTGAGCCACCAGTGAAGTCCCTCCTTCCATTTTAATATTGAGATCTGTCATATCGACGGCTCCAGGTGGTCTTTATGTGGTCAGCATCCAAGGGATCGAGAGAACAGTACCAAAGGTCCATCAGTCGGGGGAATCTGGCTGGTTGAAATATAGTACTTGAATCAGAAGTAAGGGCTGGTTTAACCTCTGGGGTCTGTGTATATGCCTGACTGGCTAACTTTGAGTTTGCTTTGTTTTTACTCTTTGACCCTCACTTCTACCATAAAGGGGTAAGTGTCGGGACCACATGAGAAATGGCAGCTATATTTCTGAGAGTCTCCTGGAGGGTAGTGGGAACAGGTGCCTTGGAAAATTCAGCAACAGCAAAAAGGAGGCCTGCAAGATAATGATTTGATTCCCACAGAGGTTAGCCTGGAGCAGCATTGCCCAAACTAGCCAGTTTGCTAAATACCATCATCATGTGGGGCCCACCCATGACTCAATGAATCTTCAGGGGACGGATTCCTGACACCATGTTAAGTACGTGCCTGAGGTGATTCTTCTTTTTTTGCCACGCCACGTGGGCTTAGCTCCCTCCTGACCAGGGATTGAACCCAACTCCCCTGAGGTGACTCTTTTTTTTTTTTTTTTTTTTTTGTGGTATGCGGGCCTCTCACTGTTGTGGAGCACAGGCTCCGGACGCGCAGGCCCAGCGGCCATGGCTCACGGGCCCAGCCACTCCGCGGCATGTGGGATCTTCCCGGACCGGGGCACAAACCCGTGTCCCCTGCATTGGCAGGCGGACTCTCAATCACTGCGCCACCAGGGAAGCCCTGAGGTGATTCTTATGCTGAGGAAAAACTTGGAAAATTTTAGCTTAAGGCAATGATTCTCTACCTTTTTCCTATATAGTTGAGCAAATTTCCCTATATAGTTGTGTAATTTGCTCAATAATAATAATTATTATTTCTAATAATAAGAAATATTAGCCATAATTTTCAATCAGGGACCATGCCCTCCTGGACGGGGCTATCAGAATTACAAGACTCTCTGGGATTGGGTAAGAAGGAGGAACGAAGGGAGCATAGTGTGGATTTAAGTCGCTTTAAACAGATTCCCCAGAGAAACTGAGGCTCCTTCTCACTAGGGAGGGTCATCCTCCACCACCCTACTTCCAACCTCCTTCTCTGTTTGACAATCACTGGTCTGGACTCTAGCCAAGAGGAAGAGAATTCACTAATGAGCTTAATAGTTATACTCTGATGTTTAGAGTGTTCTATGACATAATTCTGGTCAGGCTGCCTCTAGAAAGCCAGTCACCTTGCTATTCTAGCAAAGTTGAGTTTTAAGCTTACCAAACTAAAGACTGGACTTCACAGAATGGTGTCCAAAATGACCCCCTGTAGAACACATCTGGACAGCTTGCTAGCCTCCCAGGCCTCACTCTCTTTCTTCATTGGCTGGATCTCCAGCTGTATCCCTGGTTATATTCCAATTAGAATGTGCATACACACACGCATCTTCCTCCATACGGTTTATTAGGGCACTGTATATGATTTTTTTTTACTGTGATTTTTAAAAATTATTCACACTTTAATATTAATATTGTTAATAGTGATAACAATAAGGCCATTATCTACATAACTCTTTTACAGTTTACAAACTGTTTACATAAGGGCACTGTACATGATGATATCGCCTTACTCCAATTTGACCTTAAAAGGGATGGGACAGAAATATAGATCAATGGAACAGGATAGAAAGCCCAGAGATAAACCCACGCACATATGGTCACCTTATCTTTGATAAAGGAGGTAAGAATATACAGTGGAGAAAAGACAGCCTCTTCAATAAGTGGTGCTGAGAAAACTGGACAGGTACATGTAAAAGTATGAGATAGAACACTCCCTAACACCATACACAAAAATAAGCTCAAAATGGATTAAAGACCTAAATGTAAGGCCAGAAACTATCAAACTCTTAGAGGAAAACATAGGCAGGACACTCTATGACATAAATCACAGCAAGATCCTTTTTGACCCACCTACTAGAGAAATGGAAATAAAAATAAACAAATGGGACCTAATGAAACTTCAAAGCTTTTGCACAGCAAAGGAAACCATAAACAAGACCAAAAGACAACCCTCAGAATGGGAGAAGATATTTGCAAATGAAGCAACTGACAAAGGATTAATCTTCAAAATATAAAAGCAGCTCATGCAGCTCAATATCAAAAAAACAAAAACCCAATCCAAAAATGGGCAGAAGACCTAAATAGACATTTCTCCAAAGAAGATATACAGATTGCCAACAAACACATGAAAGAATGCTCAACATCATTAATCATTAGAGAAATGCAAATCAAAACTACAATGAGATACCATCTCACACCCATCAGAATGGCCATCATCAAAAAATCTAGAAACAGTAAATGCTGGAAAGGGTGTGGAGAAAAGGGAACACTCTTTCACTGCTGGTGGGAATGTAAATTGATACAGCCACTATGGAGAACAGTATGGAGGTTCCTTAAAAAACTACAAATAGGGCTTCCCTGGTGGTGCAGTGGTTGAGAGTCCGCCTGCCGATGCAAGGGACACGGGTTCATGCCCCTGTCTGGGAAGATCCCACATGCCGCGGAGCGGCTGGGCCCGTGAGCCATGGCCACTGGGCCTGCAGGTCCAGAGCCTGTGCTCCGCAACGGGAGAGGCCGCAGCAGTGAGAGGCCCGTGTAGCGCAAAAGAAAACCAAACTACAAATAGAACTACCATACAACCCAGCAATCCCACTACTGGGCATATACCCTGAGAAAACCATAATTCAAAAAGAGTCATGTACCAAAATGTTCATTGCAGCTCTATTTACAATAGCCAGGAGATGGAAGCAACCTAAGTGTCCATCATCGGATGAATGGATAAAGAAGATGTGGCACATATATACAATGGAATATTACTCAGCCGTAAAAAGAAACAAAATTGAGTTATTTGTAGTGAGGTGGATGGACCTAGAGTCTGTCATACAGAGTGAAGTAAGTCAGAAAGAGAAAAACAAATACCGTATGCTAACACATATATACGGAATCTAAGAAAAAAAAGAAGTCATGAAGAACCTAGGAGTAAGATGGGAATCGAGACGCAGACCTACTAGAGAATGGACTTGAGGATGTGCGGAGGGGGAAAGGGTAGTAGGCTGTGACAAAGTGAGAGAGTGGCATGGACATATATACACTACCAAAGGTAGAATAGATAGCTAGTGGGAAGCAGCTGCATAGCACAGGGAGATCAGCTGGGTGCTTTGTGACCACCTAGAGGGGTGGGATAGGGAGGGTGGGAGCGAGGGTGACGCAAGAGGGAAGAGATATGGGAACACGTGTATATGTATAACTGATTCACTTTGTTATAAAGCAGAAACGAACACACCATTGTAAAGCAATTATACTCCAATAAAGATGTTAAAAAAAAAAAAGGGATGGGACTTGAATTGCAAATTAAAACAGACTTTTTACCCCTCTAATTTAAAATGTGAAGAAGGATGATATTGCTGAAGGACATGGTAACTTTATGCAGCCCTGACTTTTCAGCTGTTAGTTCAAACCAAAATGTCCAACGAGAAAGGTACAAAGTCTGCCTGTTTATTCAAGCCTTTTCTGTAATGAAGGGGGGGTAATAATTGCATCGTGTTGTGCTTTCTATATGAAAGTATTCAGTCAATGACCTCAGACATGTAATAAATACTATATCAATCATCTTTACAACTTTCTAGTAGTTAAATATTGTCAGGGATAGAGAGACATAGAAGATGAGAAATAATAGATGAAAATCTTTGACTTCCCAGTTTCTTCAACCCTTCTAATCTTAGGTGTGTTTTCAGACAGTGGCCATTCGCGTGTATATCATATAGGCAATCTATAAATTTAACATGAAATAACATCTTGCTTTTATACTAATGCTGTTATTGAAAAAATTCCAGAGTACTTTCATGTCATTAACTCATTTATTATATCTTTACAACATTCTCTTAAATTTTGGTGACTCCTTAGTCTGCATTCAGTATTTAATATCAAATGCTCTAAGATTCAGAAGAAAGTAATTGCCTATAATAGGCTTAAAAAACCACTTTCTGTTTTCTTTTGTGCTTTTAAAACCCATTGTTTTCCATCTAATTTCTTGACATTATGTCACCCCTACCCACCCAACCTGGCATTCTTCACTTTCTGTTGCCCTTGCCCTTTTGTAGCTAGGTCTCATAAATTAATTGTGTCCTTCTTTTAATCCTCTCTTCCTCTTGTCTGGTTTCCTTCATTATACAGTTGACACTTGGACAATTCGAGGGTTACGGGTGACCACCCTCCACACAGTTAAAAATCTGAGTACAGTTGATAGTTGGCCCTTCATTTCCTTGGTTCCTCTGTACTTGCAGATCAAACCAGCTGTAGATCATGTAGTACTGTAGTATTTACTCTGGAAAATACTGAGTTTTATAAGGGAGACAAAAGTAGAGCCTATACTCCTGGTTTCAAAATGTTCTCAATACAGTTGGGAAAATAAGATAAACACAACAGAATTACGTTGATGAAAATGTGATCATATTTCACCTGGAAGTAACTTAAAACTTAATGTACTTATTTCACATTTGTTTTCAAAGTTTTTCAACCCAACTCATGGATGACATGCCATGCTGTTTAGAACCCACTTTAATTGTGTCTACTAGTGCCAACAGCTTCTGGGTTCCCCCTGTCCCTCCGTCACTAGGATAATACCCCTTGAAACATGTTAGGGAATTAAAGTAGTAGATATCTAAATAAATGAAAAAGTTAAGAGGAAAACATAGAATAACAATAGTAATTATATTCACTGAAGTGCTGAACCATCGGCATACAGCTATACATGTCCTCATACAGTTAGGGTCTTGTCAGGGAAAAGATGATACACCCAAAGGGTTTAACTACAAAGAGTTTAATGAAGGGATGAGTTATAAAGGGTGTAGTCAGAGAGGCCAGTACAAAGATAAAATAAGACGATGAAGTGCCCAGGGACATTGGGAAGTCATTACTAACTCTAGGCCTGAAGGGGAAAGAAAGGGAAAGATGTTTCCAGCAGCAGATAAGAGCCAGCTCTGTGCAAAGGGGCAGCCTGACGGGAGCTATGGCCTTAGGGGGAGGAGTGTAACCAGGCAGAACTGTTACAAGAGGGGAAGAGTGAGAACGACGACCCTGACTTCCCTCTCCTCCTGCCCTCAGATTTCCTCCTGGTGACTGACCCTAACCCAAAGCTGAAGGGTAAGAAAACCCAGACCATACCGTTGGTAAAGGTTTAGTGTCCAGCGGTACAGAGCAGAGCTGAGATGGGTGAGAAGGGATCTGGGAGGGCAAATAGAGAATAACCAGCACAAATCCCTACAGAGTTTTAGGAGTCTCCGCAGGTAGGCTTATGCTAAGGGATTTCCAAGGCAGTGAACTCCAGCAAACTCAGCCTGGTTGGCAATAGGCATAATAGGGCAAATTGAAGAGACCAATGACCTTAGAATTTAACCTAACGAGTCAGTCTCCCAAACCCCCTCCCACCACACACCAACTACGTAGTATATAGTTTAAATGTAGCCAAGTTGTTAACATTTTACCCCTATTATTTTGGTGGGAAAATGCTCTTTTGTCAGGCCAAACTTTACCATTAGAGTAAGGGCCAACTGGGAGAAAATGAAGCCAACGTGAAGGGAAGGTAAGCAGTGACGCATGGATGCTGTGGACAATCCCAAATTAAACCACACACACACAACAAAAACCGTCCTAAGGTCTGTAATGCAAAGACTCCCTAAATGGCGTCTCCTCAGAAACACGCAGGTAGTCTATGGTCAGGGTCTTAATGAATTCGAATTAATTTGTGAAAGCATTCTAGGGGTACAGTAATCCACAAAATGTTCTTGAGTGTCACAATTTACCAATTGCTTAGTCAGTTGAGACTCTGGGGCCCCTGGGACTTCCCTACTGGTCCAGTGGTTAAGACTCCATGCTTCCACTGCAGGGGGCACGGGTTTGATCCCTGGTTGGGGAAGTAAGATCCCTCAAACTGCGGGAGGCAGCCCCCCCCCCCAAAAAAAGACTCTGGGGCCCTTTGCCTGGGGCAAATGACCTTCTCTGGCCACGTAATCTGACCATGGACTCCCAGGCGTTGCCTGTTGATTCTCCTATACAACTGGGCTTTGATTAAGGAGACAGTGAAAGGAAAGTAGCCTGCTCTTCTCATCTCCACCTACTTCCTGGCCTCCAATTCCACATTATCTTGACCAAATCGTGGTCATTTTAAATAGAATCTCCATGTTCAATAAACGGTGCTATAGAACGGATGAGAACAGAGAAGCGGACATTGCATTTGTCAGTTAGGTCACTGGTGTCCTTTGCCAGACCAGTTTCAGTGGAAGACAGCCAGGTCTTAGTTGCGGCATGTGGGATCTTTGTTGTGGCATGCATGTGGGATCTAGTTCCCAGACCAGGGATCAAACCTGGGCCCCCTGCATTGGGAGCGCGGAGTCTTACCTGGACCGTCAGGAAGGTCCCTCTAAGTAGGTTTAATAGGCAGATGCTTGAGGACATTTGTAACAAGTAGAGAAGGGTCTGGCTGTAGAGAGAAATCACAGATACAAGGGGGAGAAAAGGAAGGCACTGTTAAGGTGGGAAGGAAAAATGCTGAAGGATTTCACCACTCTGGCTACTATTTTCTTTGTTAAAAAGAGGTTGAGTTATCTGCTGAGAGTAAGAGAGACAGGATCTTGATATGGGGCTTTAAGAGAGAAATAAAGATTTGAAATGTTTGCTATCAAAAATGAGAAAGGAAGCTGCCAAAAGATAAGTAAAATTTTGCCAGTATTGAGAGCCAGACTGAGAACGGAGCTCATAAATGTGTAATGAAGCTAATCAGCGGTTATATGTTTCACACAGCTGGGACAGGACACCTGGGGGCTTGAGAAAAGACAGTGTCAGACGGCTTTATTTAGGACCATGACCTGGAAGAGCGAGAATAGTAGAAAAGATAAGCTAGCAAGAGAATTGAGGCAGCTGGTAATCAGAGGAGGGACAGAATTGGAACTTGTTAAAATAAGAGTTCTGCCTTGTTTGTCTTGTTCATTGCTGTATCTCCCGTACCTGGAGCAATGGCTCTTAACTGTGGATTATAATCACCTGGAGAGCTTTAGAAAGTCCTTATGCCTAAACTGCACCTTGAACCAATTAAATTGGACTCTCTAGGTGAGTTCCAGGCATGGTATTTTTTTAAAGGTCTCTGAATGATTCCAGCCTACAGCCAAGGCTGACAATAACTGGTCTAGAACAATGTCTGGCATAAAGTAGAAACCTAATAAATTCAGTTCAGTGAATGGAATTCAGGTCAGATTACAGAGGCTCTAAAACTAGGAAGGGGGACTTCCCTGGTGGTGCAGTGGTTACGAATCCGCCTGCCAATGCAGGGGACACGGGTTCGAGCCCTGGTCTGGGAAGATCCCACATGCCATGGAGCAACTAAGTCCGTGCGCCACAACTACTGAGCCTACGCTCTAGAGCCCACAAGCCACAACTACTGAAGCCTGTGCGCCTTGAGCCCATGCTCCGCAACAAGAGAAGCCACCGCAATGAGAAGCCCATACACTGCAAGCAATGAAGAGTAGCCCCCGCTCACCGCAACTAGAGAAAGCCCGCACGCAGCAACAAAGACACAACGCAGCCAAAAATAAATAAATAAATAAATAAATAAATAAAAATAAAACTAGGAAGGGCTGAGGTTGGGAAAAGGGATAAAGACTGAAGTCTCCATGAACTTGAAGTGTAGGTTTGAGGCCATTGTTTTCAGAGAGGGATTTATAAGTTTATTATTTTGGAGTAGGCACAGTTCAAGTGGTATGGTTTCACCTATTTCTGGCTAAGGGATTTTGCATAAGTACCAGGGGGTGAAGCTTGCTACAGCATGTCAGTTAAAGATCTGAAGTTATGGTGTTAGATGGTTTGTGAAGTTAAAATTTAAAGTTGCGCAGGGCATGGCCAGAGGGAAGCAGGGGAGGAAGACTTGAGGTTCATGGCTCTCAGGCTGGATGTTGATTTCAGTTGAACTGGTTCTGACTTGCACTTCCCCCTATTATCTTCATGATCGTAAATTCATGTTTTTCAGCAAATTTTCCAAGCCTTCTGAGTCTGAGATCACCTTTGCTTCCCTGGGACTGGGTCCACCTTACGCTAAGACACACACACTAGTCTTACTGTAAATTAGTTCATACCTTTTCCTGTTTTCAAGAGAGTATCAGGTGAAGGCATTGAAGTTTAGGAAAGCAAAGAGTGGTGAAATGTGGAAAATGCTGTCTCAATTCACCACCCTTACAATTTTGCTTGAGGCTATTCCAGTCAGGACTGCTACTGAGCAAAGATGACAACAGAAACAAAAACAAACCATAATGCTAACCTCCTACCCAAATCCCATAATGGTTTTGGAGAAGCACAGTGAGGCCAATGACCTCTAAAATGGCAGTTCTTCTTCAATTGATTAGATATTTACTGCCCACTTATCACAACCCACAACCTCTATATGGGATTACATTGAACTCTGACCGTAGATAAGGTGCATTAGGTGATTAGAGTGGGTTGGGCTCCCATAACAGAGCTAATTTACCCTCCCCAATGCCCAACACCCAAGTCATTTCCAAGGAATTATTTATAAATAGTTGGATACAGTATGGTCAGGTGGTGAAGAAGTTTGTAAATCATTATTTTATTATATGAAGAAGTAGTTGCACTTCTCCTCCAGGTGAGGTAAATATTAACTTTCTAGCTGGAAAACTGAAGTCCTAATCATCTTGGGGACACTGTGGTCATATGACATACCTGGGGGCAGCTCCAGATGGCAGCATGTAAAACAAATGATAGGGGGCCTCAAGCAATATTTGATTAAGAATTGTTCTCTCTGTGGGAGGAAATCAACACTCAAACCAGCTAAGCTGGCGAGCTCTCCTCCAGTGCCTGCTGCTCGGGCAGGATGTTTGGGGAAGTTTCAGGAGGACAGTAACACCCCTCACTGCAGTAGGTGAGAAACAGTCACAGTGGGATCTACATAGGAAAGAAGACTGAAGACATGAAGTGCCCACCAAAGCAGCAGGATTGAGGAAGGACACCAGGTCTCTCCATCCCATTGTCACTACCCTGTCCCAGTTCACCACCTTCCAGCCCTCATTTAGAACCTAGAAACTGCAGCAGCTTCCCGAAGGGCATCCTGCCTCCTGACGCCCTCCATTCCATTCCCTAGTCTGCAGCCATCAGGCTCTTTCTAAAATGCCATTCTGGTTTTATCACCCCCTATTTGAGCCCATTACCTGGCTTCTCATTTCTCCCATTTCTCAGGATAAGGTCAACTTTGAGTACAGCTGAAAAGCTCTATTAATGACTCGATTTCTGCCTGCCACTCCTGGCTTCCATTCTTTACTACATTAAACTTCTTGTTTGTTTAAACCGGTGAAGCTCTCTGGCTTCCTCTTCTGGGAACTCTCTTCCTCTTTTTATTCTGGCGAACTCCTCCTTATTTTTTAGGACTCCCTTTCGATATCCTAGTGGGCGCTCCTATAGCATTCTAAACTTCTATTATAAGTTATTGCATCTCTTAGGCTGTTTAACGATCTGCCCGTCTTGCTGTACAGTATTAGCTCATGGTGAGTGTTTAATATTCACCACACCCTATTAAGCATTTTCCTTGGCATATCTCATGTGATTCCTTGGCATATCTCATGTGATTCCTGTAAGAATCCTGTGAGGGAAACACTTGATGACAAATAATTAAACCGAGGCTCATGTTAAGTTATTTGCTTAAGTCCTACAGCTAGAAGGCTCCATAGGGCAAGATGGCGTTGCTCTTGCCTATCATTTGATCCCTGGCAACAAATGTATGCCTAGCCCTTAGTTGTAGCTAGCACTTACATTGCACTTAGAATGTGCTGGGCATATCTCAATCTTATGTCAATAGGATGGGGAAACTGAGATAAAGGTTAAGTGACCTGCCCATGGTCACACAGCGAGGAAGTAGCCAGGCTGTGATTTAAACCTAAGCATCTGGCTTCAGAACTTCTGCACGCTTAACCATTAGACTGTCCTTCCTTTGCATGAGCAGAAATGCTTCAAGTTGCAGAAATGTTAAGGAAAGAGGTAAAACAGTCAATAAAGCAAAGCAAATCGAGACTACTTTTTTTTTTTTTGGCCGCACCACGTGGCTCACGGGATTATAGTTCCCTAACCAGGGATTGAACCTGGGTTTCCCTGCAGTGGAAGCGCAGAGTTCTGACCACTGGACCACTAGGGAATTCCCCAAGACCATCTTTAATTAGGCAATTTGTTAGTCCTTCAGACAGCCTCCCATGAAGTCTTCACATTACCCACAACAGAAAGATAGATGCATAGTTCTCACCAAATGAAAACACGTCTGGAAGAAAAAACCATTTTCTATATTGCAGTGTCTCAGCTTCACTGAGCAGTAATCAGTGATTTAAAAAACATTCAACTAAAATTTCCTTTTTAACACTGCAATATATACTCAAATGACATTCTCTAGAGAAAATGGGGAGGGAAATCCGGTGGGATTATGGTGAAAAATTGAAGTCAGTCTGCTGTCTTGGAAGAGCACTGCTGTTGTCTGAGAAAAAGAGAAGACTGAAAAAGCCCTTGCAGTTCCTAACAAGGCAAAAAAAAGTTTAATTTGGCCTTGTCAAGTACAAATAGGACTTGGGTGGCAGAGAGAAAAAAGCCAAGAAATGCTTTTGTAGTTGTATTTTCCTCCCTTCCCCAAATGGAAAATTTTATTGCTGTTTCTTCTGATTTCTGAATTGTTTTGATGGTTTCTGTGACACTGACTTGTTTTAAAAAATCATCTCAGCAGGTTTCTCCTTTTGATAAAACAGAAGAAATTTGAATAATTCATGGAAAACATTTTACTTTTTGGAGAATGGAGGGAGAATGATGACTTGGGGGATATGAAGGCAAGAGGATCTCTGAGTGAGTGAGGGATCCCCTAACATCAGAAGATGCAGCGGGCAGTAACTGTCAGGAGGCTGAGGCTAGAACCTTAGTCGACTTGGCTGCTGTCTTTTGTTAAGAGACAAGAGACAAGGGTTGTTGATCAGGGATAACGGCTTGGTGGTGGAGAGGAGTTCATGGATAAGGGATAGGACTTGTTAATGGATTTAAGGAGAAGAAGGTGACAGAAAAGGAAGAAACAAGCGTGATCCCTAGATGTGTGGCTTTAGCTTCTGGGTGGAGCCTGTTATTGACATAGAGAAGAAGAGATTTAGGGGAAAAAATTTTAAAATTCAATGTTGCACATGTTAAGTTTGAAATTTCTGCACGAGGGTCCTACCTGATCTCCCTTGTTCTACTCATACTTCGTTACAGTATCTTTTCATGGTGCAGCAGCAAGAGGATCCTTTTAAATTGTGCTCAAAGCCATCCAGTGACGCCACATCCAGCTCAGAGTAAAAGCCAAAGTCATGGCCTCGTCTTCTACACACGTCCTTGCTCATTCCCTTCCAGCTGCACTGTTCTCCTTGCTGTCCCATGAACATACCAGGTACACTCCCACCTCAGGATCTTTGTAGTGTCTCTTTTTTTTTTTCTGGAATGCTCTTCCTACAGATATCTTAGCTAACTTACTGACCTCACCTCTAAGCCTTTGCCCAGATTTCAGCATCTTGGTAAGGTCTACGCTGATCACCCTATTTAAAACCACAACTGCTTTTCCATCCCTAGCACTCTACTTTCTCTTTTTACATAGCACTTCTGTTTCATCACCTTCTATTATACTATGACCCCCTTTTTCTGGCCCCGCCGCATGGCTTGTGGGATCTTAATTCACCAACCAGGGATTGAACCCGGGCCCTTGGCAGTGAGAGCACGGAGTCCTAACCATGGGACTGCCAGGGAATTCCCTATACTATGATTCTTTTATAAGGTCAATTGTTAATCTTCATTTCCTCTCGTTGGAGCGTAAGCATCACGAAGGAGAGAAATATGATACTAATATATCCCAAGAATCTAGAATATTCCATGGCACATAGTAAGTACCCAATAAATATTGGTTACTATGAGTATGGTTAAATATGAGTAAAAATAATTATTCGATGTCTAAGAAATGTCAAATATATGGTTGGATAGATGAGTCTAGACCTCAGAGAAGAGATGAGGTCTGGAAGTATTCATCTGTGATAAATTAGTTAAAAATATGAGAATGAATAAAGTTACCCAAGGTAAAGACATGACTAGGAAAGAGACATTCCAATTTTAAGACCCAGGAAGTGTCAACATTTTGACCTCAGGTAGAGATGGAGAAACCAATAAAAGAAAGCAGATCTTTAGAACCAGTAACGTAGGAGAAAAACCAGGAGATGCCTGGGTGGGACGGGGTGGGGGGAGTACTGTGTGAAGGAAAGAGGAGTCAACAATGTCATCTCCTCCTGTGTAGCTAGGTGAGATAAGCCTAGAAAATCCTCCATTATATTGGCAACAAAGGAGATCTTTGCCCACCTAGGTAGGAACGGTTTCTGGGAAGATGGAAGCTGAGGTGGGGTTTGCCAAAATGGCTTCAGGGGGACTTCCCTGGTGGTGCAGTGGTTAAGAATCCACCTGCCAATGCAGGGGACACGGGTTCAAGCCCTGGTCCAGGAAGATCTCACATGCTGAGGAGCAACTAAGCCCATGGACCACAACTACTGAAGCCCGTGCGCCTAGAGCCCATGCTCCACAACAAGAGAAGTCCCCGCAATGAGAAGCCTGCGCACCACAACGAAGAGTAGTCCCTGCTCGCCACAACTACAGAAAGCCCGTGCGCAGCAACGAAGACCCAACGCAACCAAAAAATAAATATAATAAATAAAATTGATTCTTTTTTAAAAAAAGTGGCTTGAGGATATACTGGAGGACTGTTCTTTAATATAACTCCACCAAATAAGAATAAAGGATAACAAGGGATAATAACTCACAGGGTCAGAACTAATAGGAAAGGAGGCAGCAACAGCAACAGATCAGCAATGTCAAGACATTTTTGGAAGATGTGAAGAAGTAGAAGCTGACTTAACTTAGCAGAGCAGGGGGATATATGCCTATGTGCCTGGGGACAGTGGCAGAATTGAGGAGTTTTAATGATGAACAAGTCAGTTTGCCACGCAGAACTCTTTAGATGTTCTGCACTTGGATCCAGCAGGTACTACAGAAGGTAAAGGTAATATGTCTGGATAGAAAGAGGGATGGTGGTTGAAAATTTTTATAGAATAGTTGAGCTCACTGATTCCCTTCCTTACATGACCTACCCAGAGGACTACAAATCCACGTACCTCCAGCCTGCCCAAAGAGTTTTATGCTCTGCAGAAACTGGATCAGAGAGAGACACTTGACTTTGGGACACCAGGTCTAAGACAAGGATAGAACAAGGCATGGAGTTATTTTTTTTTTTTTCCATGGGTTTCGAATGCAAGTTTTATTTTTGAATTCCCATTGAAATAAATATGTTAATCTTTGAAAAATATTTGGTTACATGCCACTAAAATGATCCCTAGGGCCCCCAGTGATAGTCATGCCCCATTCTGGAAAACACTACCATAGGGAATTACTGGAGGTACCCTGGGGAGGTAGGATGAGTCCACTGTTTGTTGAGCAAGGGTCATCTGTGTCCCAAGTAAGCTGCTTGCTGCTGTTCATAATTCTCTGAGCCCCAGACCTACAAGCATATTTGATCTTATCTTTCCTAGCTGGCAACACTTTGGTGGCTCCCTATTCTCTTCTAGATAGAAGAGTAAATAAGGCATAGAGTTATAAATGTGGGGATTAAGTGAAAACTTTCATACTGAATTATAATTCTTAGACTCCCTTCTCCTGCTGTACTCCCAGAATTCTGTGAACAGATTGGAGAGTAGATTGGAGAATGTAAACTACACACACAAAAAGACTGACAGATACTGGTACTTTCAGAATCATACAATAAAAAGGTGGTGTCTTAGTCTGCTCAGACTACTATAAAAAAATATCATAGACCGGGTGGCTTAAACAACAGACACATTTCTCACAGTTCTGAAGGCTGGGAAGTCCAAGATCACAAGAAGGTACAGTGTCTGATGAGCGCCCTCTTTCGGACTTGCAGACAGCTGCTCTCTTCCTCTTCTTATAAGGCCAACGATCCTATTGCATTTATTACCTCATTTAACCTTTTTTTAAAAAAACTAATTAATTAATTTATTTTTGGCTGGGTTGGGTCTTTGTTGCTGCACACGAACTTTCTCCACTTGCAGCGAGCGGGGGCTACTCTTTGTTGCAGTGCGCGGGCTTCTCATTGCGGTGGTTTCCTTTGTTGCGGAGCACAGGCTCTAGGCACATGGGCTCAGTAGTTGTGGCTCGCGGGCTCTAGAGCACAGGCTTAGTAGTTGTGGCACATGGGCTTAGTTGCTTTGCGGCATGTGGAATCTTCCTGGACCAGGGATTGAACCCGTGTCCCCTGCATTGGCAGATGGATTCTTAACCACTGTGCCACCAGGGAAGTCCCACCTCATTTAATCTTAATTACCTCCTAAAAACCCTATCTCCAAATACAGTCACGTTGGGGTTAGAGCTCCAACATATTAATTTAGTGGGGGACACAATTCAGTCCATATCAGTGAATAAGAAATAAACACTGATAGCGTGCCTTTTTATACATTTGGGATCTGGTTTAAATGGCAGTTATCCCACCTTGATTAATACAAGCAATTCCAACAGAGGAGAATAGTGAAAAGAGAGCCACGCACCAGACTTTTCTAGAGGGCAACTAACCTCTCCTGCCTAGAACCGAACATAGGGGGCTTTTGGATGAAGGGCACCAAATGAAAAATGGAACTGATTTGTTCAAACATTTGAGAAAAACTATTGGTAAAGGTTCAGCAAGTCTATTGAAGCATTTAGAAAAAAATAAGTGATAAGCACATGGGAAGCTAAGCAAGGCAATTTCAACTCCAGGAAAAACAAAAATGTTATATGAAAAGAAAATATTCATAACATGCATCTTGGGTTAAACGGGGAATCGTTACTGGGCATAGAAATGTAAATGATGGCCGACTTAGCCAAAAATTATAAGGTTACATGAAGCGGATGAAGAAGGAAAGGGAAGTTGTGTGTGTGTGTGTGTGTGTGTGTGTGTGCGCGCGCACGTGTGTGTGTGTGAGATATAACATACTTTAACTTCTGAAACAGGAGGTGTTTAGGAAATGTTTAAAATAGCTCAAGAAATAGCAGTATAGTCCTATAAAAATGTGTCAATAATTACTAGTAGAAAGAGAATAAAAGTTGAAAGTGGAAGTGTTTCCACCGGGAGTGAGTGGGGTGGGGAGCAAGACCGTAGACTGGGCCAGGGAGTGTGGTCTTCACTAGAGCCTTTTAGTACTAGCTGAATATTTAAAACTTATTTGCATATATTGGACAAAAATCAGATACACAAAACTTTTCAAAATATATTGTACGTATACTTCAATAAAAAAACTAAAAAATGTATATTGTATGGGACAAATGCTACATGATCTCACTTACATGTGGACTATAAAAAATACAACAAATTAGGGCTTCCCTGGTGGCGCAGTGGTTGAGAATCTGCCTGCCAATGCAGGGGACACGGGTTCGAGCCCTGGTCTGGGAAAATCCCACATGGCGCGGAGCAACTAGCCCCGTGAGCCACAATTACTGAGCCTGCGCGTCTGGAGCCTGTGCTCCGCAACAAGAGAGGCCACGATAGTGAGAGGCCCGTGCACCGCGATGAAGAGTGGCCCCCGCTTGCCGCAACTAGAGAAAGCCCTCGCACAGAAAGGAAGAGCCATACACAGCCATAAATAAATAAATAAAATAAAATAAAAACAACAACAAACTAGTGAATATAACAAAAAAGAGACAGACTCACAGATATAGAGAATAAACTAGTGGTTACCAGTGGGGAGGGGGGAGGGGAAGAGGGACAAGATAGGGGTAGGGGATTACAAGATACAAACTACTGTGTATAAAATAAACAAACTACAAGGATGTATTATACAGCAGAATATAGCCAATATTTTATAATAACTGTAAATGGAGTATAACCTTTAAAAATTGTGAAGCGATGTGTTGTATACCTGAAAGTTATATAATGTTGTGAAGCAACTATACCTCAATTAAAAATTAAATACATAAAATATATCGTACAGGAGGTTTAAAAAAAGAGATAGGAAGTGCAGACAGCTCTTTCAAGAAGCTTTGCAGGCTGAGGGGAGCAAAGGGATGGGGTAGCAGCTCAAACATTCAAGGGTGGATCTAAATTTTTTTTTTTGCTTGAGACATGCAGGATCTTAATTCCCCGACTAGGGATTGAACCCACGCCCCTTACAGTGGAAGCTCAGGAGTCCTAAACGCTGGACTGCCAGGGAATTCCCTGGATCTAAATATTTTTAAATTAAAGTGAGAATACTTAGTTACCAAATCAAATAGTGCAGGGTTTATAATGGAAAGCAACGTTTCCTGCCCCACACACCCTTTCCAACACATTGCTTTCCATTCGCTTGTAAACATTTAAACTATGGCTTCTCTCAGCCCGGTAGCATTAGTGCAGTTTAGTGCCCTGGGAGAGGAGGGCAGAGACAGGATTTCTGCCAATGGAGAGCAGTGTCTCACCAGTCCGTGAGCAAGCCGACTGGCACACTGCTCGGCCCAGGTCTTGCCACCACCCAGCCCGTACAGAGAGAGGAAAGCCCAGAGGGGAAGCTGAGGAGCATGCAGTTAGGGCATTTTTGTGGCGCTACTCTGCAGAATCCTGTGATCTCTCAGAATCAGAGTCCTCATTACGACCTGTGCAAAGGGGAAAGAAAAATCCAGTTCTGTTTGCGGCATAGCTTAAAGCTGTGAGGTCTAAATTCGATTTGGGGAATTCAGGAGAGTGATTTCTGCTCTCTGCCCCCATTGGGAAGAAAAGGTGAAAAGAGGCTCACAAAAGTTTCTGTTGTATCTTTATCCAGACCCTGTATACCATAATTATAAAGAGGCATAGGATGGTTTTTGTGGTCACACCTCTACTGAGGGTGCTGTAGGTAGGGATACATTTTATTGCACTCAAGTGCCTATAACCATAACAATATATTGTAAACATACAGTGCTTACTTTCTGAACATTAATGAAACAACCATACTAGTACGGAAGAACAACCAGATCTATGAGAGATTTTAAGATAAACATAAAAAGTCCCTAAGGAAAATGACCTGTAGATCATTATCTAATGATTTTTTTTTTTTGCGGTACGCGGGCCTCTCACTGTTGTGGCCTCTCCCATTGCGGAGCACAGGCTCCGGACGCGCAAGCTCAGCGGCCGTGGCTCACGGGCCCAGCCGCTCCGCGGCATGTGGGATCTTCCCAGACCAGGGCATGAACCCATGTCCCCTGCATCGGCAGGCAGACTCTCAACCACCGTGCCACCAGGGAAGCCCTATGCTTCTTCTTTTACAGCATGTTTAAGAGGATGACAGGTCTGCCGGGCTTAATGTAATGTCATTCATTATAAAAATTACTGAACTCGAATGCTAGAGGCAGGGCTAGTGTGCAGACATATGCCGCTGCCCTGGAGTGGGGATTCATTTTGGAGGGAAGTTGTGGTAGCTAACTTGGGAAGAATCAGCCAACCACTTCCAGATGGATATTTCATAATATTCCCCATCAGGGACCTAGCTCCCTGATGTCTTCCATGATACTGTCAGTGTACTGAAATGCTGATAGAGCAGTAAAGGCCCCACACCCTTTAGCTGTGCTGTGTGGCTACACTAGCCTGGAAGACAACACTCAGCTGCCTTCAGGGACCAGACAAGTGAGTAAAATGGGAGTGAGAGTGAGACCCAAGAGTACATGGATTAAATCAAACCCACATTTACACACACACATACACACACCAGCCGCTCTGTGCCGGCCAAACAAGAGTCTGCTGCTCGCGTCTTCCCAGGGGCTACCAATCTGTGATCTCTGCTTAGCTGTGGGAATAATGATCCCTGTACAAACTCAGACCTTAACTTCCCTCGAGAGTCACCAGGGTTTCTGACTCCATCCTGGAGCAGAACCAATTTAGGCCTCAAGTAGTTAATCCAAAATGACTGCCTGAAGTCCCACCTAGCCTTTAAGGCCTGCTCAAAGCCCCACTCCTCCATGAAATCATCCCTTTCTCCCTCAGAGATGGAGCCTTACCTTCTGCTAGCTCTGCTTTGTACCTCTGTTACAGGAGTTCCACTGTCTTATATTACAACGGCTTGGATTTGTGTCAGCTTCAGCCCCCAGATCTCAAGGCCCAGCCTTACGATGTAAACCTATATAACTCTCTGTAAAATTTAAATGAAGGGACTTCTGAGTATTTTAATTGGCATATAGAAATTATTTTAAAATCCTAGAAATGTATTCAAAGAAAAGAGTACCTCCCACCTAAAGTATTCTCTCAGTGTTTCCCAAACTGGTGTTCCTCAGAACATTAGTCCCAAAAGATGCTCCCTGAAAAGTGCTCTGTGGTCAAATGCTGCAGTCTATATCCTGATAGAGTCACAAGGCACACTGGCATTGTAAAGGCTCTGAGAAGATCAGGAGAAATTAAAGAAAAGTTTACTTTTTTCACCCAGGATTCTCTTCATATATTTGGCCATGGGATCCTTTTAATGGGATCATTTAAGGACTTGCTCCTTGGAATGTAGCCCTTGCAGAGGCAGCAAGGACAGACTCTGGCTCCAAGCTGCCTACAACCCAATCCTCAGCGTTCATTGTCCTTGGGTAAGTTACTTGACCTAAGCAAGTTACTTGCCTAAACTGTCTCATCTGTAAAATGGGCGTAATAGTAAGACATACTCTTATAGGGCTGTTGTGAAGGTTAAATGAGTTAATACATATAAACTATGTATCTCAGCCTAAATTTGGAGTTTTGGTCAGAAAATCAGGCCTCTCTCCCTAATTCAGATGCAGAAAAAAATCAGAAATAAGATGTCATCAAACTATTGGCTTTGCTACCAATAAAAGCTGTTTGGAGGAAGCTTTGCTATTACGTTTGTGAATAGGACTCACCACCTCACCCACTGCACCCCCATTTGATTCCAGCCTCTCAATCACAGGCAGAGATGGATATGCAGGTTTTCTTGGTAGGGTCAGGTAATTACAGCAGAGTGAACAAAATAAGTGTTTGTCTTGTGTATTAGTTTGTTAGGGCTGCTCTAACAAAGTACCACAAACTAGGTGGCTTAGAACGACAGAAATTTACTGTCTCACAGTTCTGGAGTCTAGAAGTCTGAGATCAAGGTGTCAGCAGGGCCATGCTCCCTCTGAAACCGGTAGGGGAAGGATCCTTCCTTGCTTCTTCCAGTTTCTCTAGCCCCAGATGTTCCTTGGCTTGTGGCAGCATGATTCTCATCTCTGCTTTCATCATCACATGGCATTCTCCCCATCTGTTCTCACACAGCCTTCCCTCCACGTGTGTCTGTCTCTATGTCTAAATTTTCCCTTCTTTATAAAGACATCAGTCATATTGGATGAGGGACCACACAAATGACCTCATTTTTTTTTTCTTCTTCTTCTTTTTTTTTGGCTGTGCTGTGCGGCTTGCGGGATCTTTGTTCCCCGACCAGGGATCGAAACTGTGCCCCCTGCAGTGGAAGCATGGATTCTTAACCGCTGTACTGCCAGGTTAGTCCCATGACCTCATTTTAACTCGATTACCTCGGTAAAAACCCTATTTCCAAATAAGGTCCCATTCTGAGGTACTGGGGGTCAGGACTTCAACATATCCTTTTTAGGAGGACACAATGCAACCCATAAAATCCTGAGACCAGGCCATTCAACATAGAGGAAAAGGGACTGAAGCTAATTTCTGATCCTTCTTCCCCATGTCACCAGTCAGAGACATCATGTCTCCTTCCTTGGGGAGGAGTGAAAGGGGGTCAAGGAAGTCCAGAAGTGCTCCCAAGTCCTTTCTCTCCTCCTCCGGCTGGAATTGAGAAATCTCCCCCCACTCTACAGAAAATGAGGAAGTAGGGAAACATCCCCATTCCCACCCCCATTGCCAAAATGCAGTCCAAGGATGACTTTGGGTTTAAATAGGTCTTCAGAACTGCTTGTGGTCCTGCCTTAAAATTTGCCAGTTGGAGTCCCTCTGTCTCTCCTGGGGCTCAAGGGTATACCTGCGTGTACCGAAAAAACTGGTTACCTAGATGCTGGGGAACTTGAGGACTCCCTGGTGTTGCACTTGGGGCCACTTTCAGTTGGCTGTACCCTTGGGAACAAGGTTCTTTCAAGCCTGACCTTTTCTGGGGGATGGGGGAGAAAATATCCTCATTAGTCTTAGAAACAACTATTAACAGCTAATACACAACAGCAATATATATTTAGATTTTTAATAAAGATTTGGATGAGGGGAATGAATATTCAATGATGAGGGGAAAAGATGGAGGTACACACCAAGCAAAGACAGTGTTTCAAATAGCAATGGGTAGAACAAGTCAGGTGTCTTCGCTGGGGGAGAGGAGTTACAATTGTTGAGTGTTTACCCTGTGCCTCACACGTACTAGCTTGTTTAATCCTCGCACCCTGTGAGTGTTGCTGGTGCGCTATGGGGCAGGGCCATCTGTCTTCTAGGGCTTGTCCTCTTAAACACTGAGCTACACAGCCTCCTTTGTCTGAAACACAGGAGGCTGCTCTTACCTCTGTGTCCTGAAAACAGTTTATGTAATTTCTTCCACAGCACTGAATACATCTGGAGCTATTCCCTTCCTTGATTGTGAGCCCCTCCAGGACAGGAACTGGTCCACACTCACCTTCATTGCCTAATTTGCTGTCTGTCACCTTGTAGGTAACTTTTTGATTAAATCAATGAATAACTTTTTACTAAAGAACCCTTGAAGATTTTTCTGATCCACACACTTAGTACAGTCTTCAAAGTAGTACGATTCATGAACTGTGATTGCGTCACACGCAGAAACAGACACCCAGGTTAATGACCTGTATTACAGCAGTGACAATATGCTGACCAGTCTCTTTCATTACTTAGAACTTTCCCCACAGTTTAAACTGAGAGAGCCCGATTTCTTCCTGGGTCTCTTCATGGAAGTGTCCAGGGCATGGTGCTCAATGCCAGGTGCCTTGGTGTCTTCAGGGAACCTGCTGAGTGGTCACTGACTCAGGCTCTTCCTAAGATAGGTGGGACAGGGGTGACTCTGGGCCATTGTCAGTAGAGAACCGCAGATCAATCTGTTGCCCCATTCAAATCTGGAGTTCATTTACATAGTGAATTTTGGAACACAAGGAATTGGCTGACCTTTGTGTTACATTCTGCTTCCCACGAGGTGCCCGATTTCTGGAACCCCTGGGGCATAGGCTTGGTCTAATAAATTCACAGAGGGACATGCGCCTATTAGAAGAATCTCAAATCAAAATCTAATGGGAGCTGACCATGTGACCTGCTTTGGGAAATGGAAGGAGAGAAAGCCCCAGCTATTAGCTGCTTATTTAAACGAAACACCCTGGTCCTTGTGCTACTCTAGATGATTTTCTCATATAGAACAAATGGAAGAGCAGGGGGAAATAATACGTTCATGAGAAAATGGCAGGTACTGGAGGCTGAGTGGAAGCCAAACAGTAGGAATGGTGGCAAAGACTATATCTCTTCTGTTTTCTAAACTCAGAGAGAAAAATGAATATTACTTCTTGGCCTGGTGGTCTCTGGGCAGCTTGGATCTTTTAAGTACTTGTTCAGTAGTTTCTATTTCTTCATTCATTCATTTATTAGTTTATCAATTTATTAGTTTATCCAGTTATTAATTTACTCAATAAGTATTTATTGTGTACCTGCTTTGTGCTTGGCACTAGGTAGGACACTGAGAATATAGAGATGAGTGAGACCTATTGCCTATCCTCCAGGGTTTAGGGGAGAATTTAAACATGGAAATGGAGTAGACTGAAGACACTTTGAAGGCAGGGATGGGGACTCATTCATCACAGTAACACCAGTCCCTGGCATGGTGGCTGGCATGTAGGAAGCATTTAATAAATGTTTATTGAACGACTTAATGAAGGTATTGGTCATACATTAATAAAACAATAACATTGTAAGTTAAACTACTAAATAAATGTAATATAGTTGAAGACGTCAAACAATACCAAAAAGTGACTTGCATGGTAGTAACTTAAATGAGATTTGCTAGTTGGAAAAATATCCCGACATAATCTATACAGTAAACATTCTTTAATATATTGGAACCTCAACTGTGCTACAGCGCTGCTGAATTCTACCTATGTTTTAAATGATTCATCCTGAGTTAGAAGTCCCGAGGTAGAGTGTTCTTCCTTAATACTAGCTAATGTTTCGTTCAGCTGTGGCTCAACCTGAGTGATATAACTGATGTAAGAAGGGCATCAATTGTTCTAGTCACCTCTGTGAAAAGAATAGCATGGCACGGGACGATATTTGCTGTGAGGACATTTTAAACAGCGGGTGTGTTTGTATTCTTACTGATTTCTGATAGCACTTTTAAAATAGAAGCCATAAATTATGGATAGCCAAGACCTATTAGGAACTGCAAGGGAACTACACTTAAAATAAATGGCCCAAGAACTGTAAAATCAGCTGACTTAGAGCAAGAGATTTGGGGGGTGGGGAAGGCCCTATTTTGAGTAAATGACATTCAGCTAAGAGCTGAAGCCTGGACTTGGAGTTAGCAGAGTGTGTGTGTGCGTGTGTACGTGTGCCTGTGTGTGTGAGGAGTGCAAGATGAGTGTTGAGGACATGGGAAGCGTCCTGGGCTGAAGGAACATCGAAGATCCCATGGGGAAAGCTTGGCTCTTTCGGGAAACTGAAAGCAAGTTAGCGTGGTTGTCATGTGGTGTGTGTGAAGCAGAGATGGGTATGAGTTGAAGCTGGAGGCAGGCAGGGGCCACGCCATTCAGGGCTTCGTGGGCCATGTATAACATTTGTGATTTATCCTAAGGACGAAGCGTGTTTGCTGGTGACCTGCTGTGGGAAGACGGGTTGGGGTGTACGCCAGCTGTTAACCTGAATGGTGGTGCTTCTCTTCTTGTAAGTGACCCGGGATTGGAGTGTGACCTTGGGTGCAGTGCCAGTGAAACAGGCTCACATTTCATAACACATTTTGTAGGTTATCAATTATGGTGATAGTGCTTTATCACGGTAGTGAAAAAGGAATGCAATCATGCAAGAAAATACTTCACGTTTGTTTGATCGCCCCCAAACCTCGAACACCATGAGCACGTGTGCAGACGTTCAGGAAGGCAGTCAGTGAACACCACGGTCCCTGCTGACAGCAGTCTGCAAACAATTGTTCACCCTACATCCTGCCCTACTAGAACTTCTCCTTGTAAGCTGCTCCCTCCTGCCCCTCAGTTCAGGAAACAGGAGGGACGTTTAAACAACTCACTCACTGGACCCTTCTCTTAAGCTTGAAAAAAATTTTTTCTTGTATGTTTCTTAGGAAAGGGTAACCAAAAATTACCACGCTGCAAAATCTTTGACATTCCAAAGCATCGCCTATGGTGCTGCCCAAATTCGCAAAGCCTGGGCTGGGACTTTTTTTTTTAATCAAATTGTTTTTATTGAAGTATAGTTGATTTATAATGTTTTGTTAATTTCTGCTGTACAGCAAAGTGATTCAGTTATACATATATATATATATATATATACATTATTTTTAAAATATTCTTTTCCATTATGGTTTATTATAGGATATATATATATATATATATATATTTTTTGGCTGCTTTGGGTCTTCATTGCTGTGCGTGGGCTTTCCCTAGTTGCAGCGAGTGAGAGGGTACTCTTTGTTGGCAGTGCGTGGGCTTCTCACTGTGGTGGCTTCTCTCGCTGTGGAGCACGGGCTCTAGGCATGCAGGTCTCAGTAGTTGCAGCACATGGGCTTAGCAGTTGCAGCACGTGGGCGCTAGAGCACTTGGGCTTCAGCAGTTGCAGTGCACGGGCTCTAGGGCGTGTGGGCTTCAGTAGTTGTGGTGCGTGGGCTCGGTAGTTGTGGCTTGCGGGCTCCAAAGCACAGGCTCAGTAGTTGTGGCGCACGGGTCTAGTTGCTCTGTGGCATGTGGGATCTTCCCAGACCAGAGATCGAACCCGTGTCCCTGAATTGGCAGGCAGATTCTTAACCACTGTGCCACCAGGGAAGTCCTACCATAGGAAATCAAATACAGTTCTCTGTGCTATACAGTAGGACCTTGCTGTTTATCCATTGGGATTTTGTTTTTGATTAAGATTCTAACAATAATTCCAAGGAGTAGGTACCTTGTAAGATGTTTATTGTAAGTATGTAATTCAACATGCTTTGCATTTCACTTGGGAAGTGATTTCTTTTTCTTTTTAAATTTGGTGGATGGGAAGAATATAAACAGTTATGTGTTAAAACCTACCCCAATGAACCAGGGAAAAACTTATGGATTAGTAGAGGAAAGGGCTATCATTTCAAGTTATGTTTCTATGAGTTCAGCCATCAAATATTAAAAGAAAGTTGTTGCTTAAAAGCATTATTCATAGACTACCAGATGGATTATATATAATCTATTGTCTACAGATGTATTAGGTTAGAAGAGTAATAAATTCTCGGCTTTAAGTAAATACAAATCACAACCATGACTGCTACAGAATGAATCTGAATGAGCTGGAGAGGCAATGGACTAATTGTTTCAAAGGACAGAATGAGAACAAAAATATGGTAGGAATGCACAGTATATGTGAATTCTGCTCAATAGATGAACAACAGCCTCCTTTCCTAAAGCAGTAAATCTGAATTAATACTTATCCCATTATGTGCCTTAGTTCATAGAAAAATAACTTTGCTTTCCTCTGTTTCATCTGCCTAATCTTAAGAAAAATGGAAGATAATAATCTCGACAACTAGAAGTATGACCATGAAAAAAATGATTCTAAAGCCATTGGCAGATCCAGTGGATCCACAGAACTGAACAGTATGCAGTTTGAACAAATATTTCTCAAGTCCTACTGCCATGGGACTGTGAAGCTGGCCTTCTAGAGAGCACAGCCTGACCATTCTTATCCCCTAGCTAATCTTGGACCATGAGACTGGATATAGCCAGCTGAACTAAACAGTCTAACCATAAAATGTGATATAAACAGGATGAGAAGAGACTCAGTCTTCCATAAATACTTCATCATTACTGTTACTGATTCTCCATTGCCCACTGATTCCCATTTTAAAAATCCAGATGGGGCTTCCCGGGTGGCGCAGTGGTTGAGAGTCCGCCTGCCGATGCAGGGGACACGGGTTCGTGCCCCAGTCCGGGAAGATCCCACATGCCGCAGAGCGGCTGGGCCTGTGAGCCATGGCCACCGAGTCTGCGCGTCCGGAACCTGTGCTCCACAACGGGAGAGACCACAACAGTGAGAGGCCCGCATACCGCAAAAAGAAAAAAAAAAAAAATCCAGATGATTCCATGCTAGAGTACAAGGAAAATGAGCACTTCTCAGCTGTGAAAATGGCATGAAGGTGAGAGGGTAAAATTCTGATTCTCATTCAGAGCCCAGATGATTCCAAATGCTTTGTACCATATTTTAATTGTTTCAAAATTAATTTTTCTTTGCAGTTACTTAGTTTTCAAGAAACTTAGGGACGCATTTAGGTAACATGCTAATATTTAAAGAATGATCCCTAAAAGCGTTGCTCCTAAGATTTATTAATTAACATTTGAGAAGGCTAATAAAGAAGGAAAGGGTTTGACCATGCTAATCACTGTTTTATTTAGAATTGTATACAGAGTTCTTCTGATTTTATGGCTTGTGTTGATGCTTTTTTTGGTGTTATAGTTAAAGTACATTAGAGTATTATTAAAATAGAAAATGTTGGGAATACCCTGGCAGTCCAGCAGTTAGGACTCAGTGCTTTCACTGCAAGAGCCCGGGTTCGATCCCTGGTTGGGGAAGTAAGATTCTGCAAGCCATGCAGCATGGTAAAAAACAAGAAAGAAAGAAAGAGAGAGAGAGAGAGAGAGAGAGAGAGAAGGAAAGAAAGAAAAGAAAGAAAGAAAGAAAGAAAGAAAGAAAGAAAGAAAGAAAGAAAATGTTATGTAATTTCTCTATTCTAATATCTCACACTTTATATAAAGATTCTTTATAATCTCCCAACAAGTTGTGAAGTCTTTAAAAATAAAAAAAATTGCTGAGAACACAAAGTACATAACTTCTTCAATAAACTGGAAGTTTCTGATATAGCTATAATCAAGAAAAGAACTGTTAGTGTTGCAGATGACATGATACTACACATAGAAAATCCTAAAGATGCCACCAGAAAGCTACTAGAGCTCATCAATAAATTCAGTAAAGTTGCTGGATACAAAATTAATACACAGAAATCTGTTGCATTTCTATACACTAACAACGAACCATCAGAAAGAGAACTTAAGGAAACAGTCCCATTTATCATCACATCTAAAAGAATAAAATACCTAGGAATAAACCTACCTAAAGAGGCAAAAGACCTGTACTCCAAAAACTATAAGATGCTAATGAAAGAAATTGAAGACCACATAAATAGATGGACAGATATACCATGTCCTTGAATTGGAAGAATCAGTATTGTCAAAATGACCATATACCCAACACAGTCTATAGATTCAATGCAATTTCTTTCAAAATACCAATGGTATTTTTCACAGAACTATAGCAAATAATTTAAAAATCTGTATGGAAACACAAAAGACCCCAAATAGCCAAAACAATCTTAAGAGGAACAGAGCTGGAAGAATCAGACTCCCTGTATTCAGACTATACTACAAAGTGACAGTAATCAAAACAGTATGGGGACTTCCCTGGTGGTCCAGTGGAATCCACCTTACAATGCAGGGGACACAGGTTCAATCCCTGGTTAAGGAACTAAGATCCTACATGCTGCAGGGCAACTAAGCCCACACGTCACAACTACTACTACTGAGCTCATGTGCCTCAACTAGAGAGACTGCGGGCTGCAAATTACAGAGCCCACACACCCTGGAACCCATGCGCCACAGCTAGAGAAGAGAAAACCCTCACTCCACAACTAGAGAGAAACCTGCACACCACAATGAAGAGCCTGTGTGCCGCAGTGAAAGATCCCGCATGCCTCAACAAAGATCCCACATGCTGCAACTAAGACCCGAGGCAGCCAAAAAATAAAAAAATAAAAAATAAAAAAACAAATACAAAATAAATAAATCTTAAAAAAAAACAGTATGGTACTGGCACAAAAACAGACATATAGATCAATGAAACAGAATTGAGAGCCCAGAAGTAAATCCATGCACTTATGGCTGATTAATCTACCACAAAGGGTATGAGAATATACGATACAATGGAAAAAAGACCGTTTCTTCAATAAGTGGCACTGAGAAAACTGACAGCTACATGTAAAAGAATGAAATTGGAATATTCTCTAATACTGTATACACAGAGAAACTCAAAATGGATTAAATACCTAAATGTAAGACCAGAAAACATAAAACTCCTAGAAGAAAACATAGGCAGGACACTCTTTGACATAAGTCATTTGACATAAATGTGTCTCCCCAAAGGAAACAAAAGCAAAAATAAACAAATGGGACCTAATTAAACTTAAAAACTTTTGTACAGCAAAGAAAACCATCAGCAAAATGAAAAGACAACCTACTGCATGGGAGATAATATTTGCAAATGATATGACCAATAAGAGTTTAATATACAAAATATATAAACAGCTCATATAACTCAATAACAAAAAAAGAAACAATCCAATTAAAAAGTGGGCAGAAGACCTGAATACACATTTTTCCAAGGAAGACACACAGATGGCTAATTACATTGCTAATCATTAGGGAAATGTAAATCAAAACCACAATAAGATGTCACCTCACACCTCTCAGAATGGCTATCATCAGAAAGATCACAACTGGGCTTCCCTGGTGGCACAGTGGTTAAGAATCTGCCTGCCAATGCAGGGGACACAGGTTCGAGCACTGGTCCAGGAAGATCCCACATGCCACGGAGCAACTAAGCCCGTGCGCCACAACTACTGAGCCTGTGCTCTGGTGTCCGCAAGCCACAACTACCGAGCCCACGCACCACAACTACTGAAGCCCGCACGCCCTAGAGCCCATGCACTGCAACTGCTGAAGCCCAAGCACTCTAGCGCCCACGTGCTGCAACTACTAAGCCCACGTGCTGCAACTACTGAGGCCCGTGTGCCACAACTATTGAGCCCGTGAGCCACAACTACCAAGACCCCATGCCACAACTACTGAAGCCTGCTCTCCTAGAGCCTGTGCTCTGCAACAAGAGAAGCCACTGCAATGAGAAGCCTGCGCACCACAACGAAGAGTAGCCCCTGTTCGCCGCAACTAGAGAAAACCTGCGCGCAGCAACGAAGACCCAACGCAGCCAAAAATAAATAAATAAAATAAATAAATGTATTTAAAAATAAAAAATACAACAAACTAGTGAACAGAACAAAAAAGAAGCAGACTCACAGGAATAGAGAACAAACTAGTGGTTACTAGTGGGGAGAGGGAAGAGGGGGCAAAGTAAGAATAGGGGAGTAAGAGGTTAAAAACTAACAGGTATAAAATAAGCTGCAAGGTGGTGGGAGTTGCAAAATGATACAATCTCTTTGGAAAACCATTTATTAGTTTCTACTAGAGTCATGCTTCATGATACAGTAGTTCCACTTTTTATCCCCCAAAGAAATAAATGCATATACCCTCTCATTTGTACATTATATTCATAGCTGTTTTATTCATAATATCCAGAAGATGAAACAATGCAAGTGTTCAGCACACAAACAGATAAATAAACTGTGATAATTTACATAATGGAATACTACCCATCACTTTAAAACAAGATGGCTCCAACACAAGACGGAGAAATCTCACAGATACTCTATTGCGTGAAAGAAGCCAGGCACAAAAGAGTTCTAGTATGTGATTCCATTTATATACAGTTTAAGAACAAGCAAAACCAGAAGATGTTTTTAGAAGTCAGAACAGTGATCAACCCTTCAGGGAAAAGAGTGAAAAGTGCATGAGAGAATCTTATGGAGGGCAGGAAATATTCTGCAGTTTTATCTTAATGGTGGTTATTCAGATGTGTACATACGTAAGAATTCAAACTATAATGCTTAAGATTAGTGCACTTTATGCACTTTGCTATATGTATGTTATTTACTCACTAAGTAAAATAAAGTTGGTCAGATCTGCAATCAATCAATCAGTCAGTAAAATAAGCTACAAGGGTATACTGTACAACACAGGGAATGTAGCCAATATTTTATAGTAACTATAAATGAAGTATAAACTTTAAAATTGTGAATCACTGTATTGTATACCTGTAACTTATATAATATTGTACTTCAATAAAATAAATAAAATAAAATAAAAACAAGTAAATGCTGAGAGCACAAGGTGCATAACTTCAATAAACTGAGAGGTTTCTGATACAGCTATAATCAAGAAAAGAAACTCCTGAAATAGTAACTAAAAATTAACTCTGCATATCCTATATGTTTCACATATGTCAATAAATTATAAGTCAGATGAAATCCAAAATTCTGTTAGTTATTTTAAAAAGAGGAGAGAACATCTAGATCCTGAGCTATTTTGGAGTTACAGCAATTGAGATACTAGTTTTACGTGTACAGTTGAGAGGCCTCATCTCCCTGCCTTGCTCCCACCAGCTGCCTTTATCTGAACACTCTTCATGGGACAGTGGGAAAAATGGAAAAAAGGATGGTCATTTGAAACTGTTTCTTCGGATTCCTTGGCAGAGGAACAAACTCATTGCCTAAAATACCAGAAATTTTCAATAAGGCAATAATACATCTTTTTGATATGAGCCACGGTTATTTTCAGGTACTTAATATATTTTATTTGCTTAAAGAATAGGCCTTATTAACAAATGCTTTTTGGTGTTATGTTTATATCCTGATGCATAAAAACATAAACTCTATCTGCTAACTATGGGAGTTAACTTCAATTAATTTGCAAGATTTGAAAGGATTTAAGATTTTTTTAAAAATTTTAGGTAAAGCACAACAAAGTAATTTTTAGCCTACTGATTAATTCCAACACCTGAGGTTATGTTTCCTACAAAGATCTATGCTTGGACTTCGGATTGTAGATTTTCCACACCCAGCGCTTCTACATCATCCAATTCTCTGGAGGTCATTTCATAGGTTGCTAGAATCCCTTAGAAGGAGGAAAATTAGTCCATTGTTTTATTTCAGGAGTTCTAGTAACTGAGGTGATAAGAACAGAAAACTCAATAACAAGTTTCTTTCATTATATTCTTTCAGGTGTTTTCACCCACACTTCTTTTTACCCTTAGTTCTCAATATTATTTCTGCACAACTTTTGTAAGTTGCCCTAAGCAATAAAATAAGAAAAGTCTCAAAATATGGTCCACGTGTTCCAGGCAGTTTACACATAAAACAGTAAGACCACCTGAGGCTTGGCTGAGCCTTTCCAATGGGATTTGCCTCAGCTATGCTTTAATGAACAAACTTGTGATCAATGGCTTATAAAGTACTCTTGATTTGCACACCACTGAACAGCTTGGTCTACCTTCAGTCTATAATTTACTTCCGGAACTCCAAAGCGGTTTGACTGAACTGTCATTCTGGATAAAATGAGCTGTGTAAGTAGCAGGTAAGGTGAAGACTGCCAGCTGCCTACTAGATTCTGTTCCACCTTTTTAAATTATAGAGTTGCAGGTGAGCCATGGCTTACAGGCTAGGAGTGCTATTTTCAACCCCCCTGACAGCTAGTTATGGCCATGAATCTAAGGTCTCCCTAATAGAATAAAAATGGAAGTGATGTGTGCCATTTCCTGGTTCAGACTGTGAAACACTATATGTAAACTCCTCTGTGCTCTTTCCCATCTCCAGGAGTCAAACTTGAACCATCCTGGGACCAGGTCTCAATCATGTAGGTAAGTAAAACACCCTAGACTATGGAGGAGAAGCAAGAGTCATTCATCCTTGCAGCTTATATTTGCTGAAAGTCTACTCTAGGCAGGCAGCATTCTAAATTCTGGGGATACGTCAGTGAACAAAAGAGATCAAAGTCCCTGCTCCCTTTGAGCTCAAATGGACAATAAAAAAATAAGTAAATATCATGCATTGTTTGTTAGAAATAAATGTTAAGGAGAAAAATAAAGCAGGGAAGGGAGACTTGAAATCTTGACTGGATATTAGGCAATTATAGGAAATTAAATGTGACCAAATAGTGGTGTAGACAAGGCAATGGGAGGAGGAGCTGTTGCATTCTGAATGTATGTTGAAGGGAGATCCAAGGAGGTTTGCTGAGGGACTGGAAATGGAGCATGGGAGAGATTAAAAAACAAAGGAGATAAGGTTAACGCCAAGACTTTTGAAAAATAGTGTTGCTGTTAAGTTAGATTGGGAAGACCATAGGAGGGTTTGGAGGGAAATATCCACAACTCAGTTTTGGATATCAAGGTTGTGATGTCTATTAGACTCCAACGGAGGTGATCAGTGACCAGCAAAATATGGGTTTGCAGTTCAGAAGAGAGATCCAGTCTACAAGTATTCATTTGGAAGTCACCAATATTGTTGTTATTTAATACCATGAGACTGGACGAGATTACCTAGAGAGTGGGTGCTACAGAAAAGTTGAATGGTCCAAGGACTGAAGTCTATACCTTCAGAGGTATGGCTGATGATGGACAACTAGTCCCACCCCCCAAAACTGAGAAAGAGCAGCAGGAAAGATAGGAAGTACACCAGGTAAGTGTGATGTCCTGATAGGCGAGTAAAAAAAGCTAGAGGGATGAAGAGAGCTTGGATCTCCAAATGACTCTGTGGGGCAGAGCAGCCCACTTGTTCACCCTGTGGGACTCTTAAATGAGAGGAAAATAGACTTCATTATTTTTAGTCCACTGAGGTTGTTGAGTCTCTTTGCTACAAAATTTTAAACTTTTCCTCTAATACTAGATATATAGCAAATAGTATCACCAGATAAATCTTTAACAACAAAATTAATATTTATAAAAATTTTTCAAACGTTAACTTGAAATGTGTGTGTGTGTGTTTGAAAGGTTTGAACATTTTAATGATTAAAAAAATCATTTGGAGTTAACTTTACCACCAATTTTCTGGTCTTAGATTTAGAGAAGGACTTGTTTCTGGGCAAATAGAATCTATCTATCTATCTATCTATCTATCTACCATCTTTTTAGTTTATTTCTTGAGAACTAACCAGAGGAGAAATTGAGATGGTGAGAAATGACTGACTTGAAGAGCCCTTTTTGTGAACTTTGACCTTAGTTATCCTATGGTTCTGTTGTATTAATTCTCTTGACTTTCAAAGGTCAACAGGTCTACCTCCTCAACCAAGTTCTACTAATAGTTCTGCCTGGAGGACTGAATGGAGACAAACTCATTTTTGACACCCATGAATTTGTCATGTAGTAGCTTTCAAGTTTTGTTTCTGTGCCTAGGTGTTTTACAGTGGGCACATATACACGACCTAATGACTAAATATTATATGAGGAAACTAAGATTTTTACCCAAAGTCTATTTGCTGTTATCCTTTTCCTCCTCCATCCTATTATTACCTCTTAACCTGAAAACTATGAGGATCTTTGCCACTGTTTTACAGCAGTGCAGATTTTTTACCCCCATAATCTTCCCTTTTGCCAAATAATTTCTGGCATGGTCCCAGTGTTTTTCAGGATCTAAATGCTATAAAGCAGCTCCTTTAAAGGATGACAGAGAACCCAGCAACAAGAACAAAACAGAGCAACGTTGCAAATGCAAAGCTGATTTTATAGAACATATACTAGGCAAACCTTGAATAGTAACCACACCTTTCGATCTGGCCAAAATGGAAAGATCCTACCTCAGAGAAATAAAGAGAATAAAATGTTCTGAGTAGTAGACTGCCAAATTTCTTTACCTTCTATCCAAGAACTGCATATTTCTAGAGTTTAAATGACATCATATATCATAAGCTGACACCTGGGTTTAGTGTCAGCTTAAACACACACCAGCTATGGACCTCGGGCTTCGAGGAAACACCAAAATTAAGGGAGTGAGCAAAACTGAAGGCTAAGGGGGAAGCCCATTCAGCGTGCTAGAAAATGATATCTTTTCAGGTTGCCGAGATTGAAGGGGTCAGAGCATTTCTCAAGCTCAGCTTCTGGAATCAGAAACATGAAAGTCAGGAGAAGAGACCAAGGGTCACCAATTGAGTACTAGCAAGGAGGGTACACTCCAGAGAGATTGTCTAGAATAGGTGTTTGCCAGTAACCATCATGGGCCAGATGTGGGATGATACTTGAGGGGGTGCACTCTGCATATGCGATGATAAAACTTATACCAGAATTGTTTGATTCTTCCTTCATGTGTAAACTTATTCTTTCACTCATTCAACAAGCACTTTGACGTGAAAGACACAGAATTTGGCAGTGGACATAAAATGTTAAGCAGAGTAGACATGATTCCACCTTATCCTCATGGAATTTATAATTTAGTAGAGACCACAGATTTTAATCAAATTTATTTAATTTACAAACACATAGTGGTTACTGTTTGCCAGTTACATTGTTTTAAGCACTTTATAAATATTAACTTATTTAATACTCATTACAGCCTGTGAGGTAGATATCAATATATTAACTTAATTTTATAGATGTATAGTGAAAACTTGCCCAAGGTCACACAGCTAGTGCATGTTAGAGCAGGATTTGAATCTAGGCTGTCTGGAAGTGAGGTCCAGGCTCTGAAACATTCATTTACAAACTCTCATCAGTGTTCTGTAGGAAAACTGCAATAGGGTGCAATAACAGCTTCTAACTAGGGGATCTTGATCTAATTTGGGGGGAAGACATGAAATTAGACCAGAAGTTCAAAAAAAGATGTGGTCATTGGTGTCAAGTGCTCCAGGTACTTCAAGCAATATGCAATTAAAAACAGGGCACTGTTTCTTGCAATAGGGAGGTCAGTGACAAACATGGTAAGGGCAGTTTCAGAAGATACATTGCTGGCAGCTCAGAGTTAATCGTTAGAGCTGCCCAAGAAGGAACGGGCTGCTCGGGGAGGTGGGGAGTTCCTCCTTTTGGAGATTTTCTGCAGAATAGGCTAGAAATCACCTACTACAGGCTTGGCATAGAGCTGCCCAAGAAGGAACGGGCTGCTCGGGGAGGTGGGGAGTTCCTCCTTTTGGAGATTTTCTGCAGAATAGGCTAGGAATCACCTACTACAGGCTTGGCACATAGTATGTGCCTAACAAATACATACTTACTAACTGGTAGGGAGTATTGATTTGATGATTCAACCAGATAACCTATAAGATCTCTTCCAACCTTATTTCACTATTCTGAATTTGTGATAGCATAGTGGATTTGGCTATGCTGAAGCTTCCCTTTGCCCAATCAAAACCCTGGGAATCCAATTTGCATATAGTTAATGTCCTAATCTAAAGGAAGGATACTCTATATCTTTTGTTAAAAATTTTGGCATGATTCTTATGGTAGTTACATATATGTTACTGTATAAAATCAATAAAATTGTATTAAAAGTAAATATACAGTCTTGACATTGATTTTGACCTGATTTTCCCCATCTTTTCTTTTTTTTTTTTTTTTATAAATTTATTTATTGATTTATGGCTGCATTGGGTCTTCGTTGTTGCGTGCGGGCTTTCTCTAGTTGTGGTGAGGGGGGCTACTCTTTGTTGTGGTGCGTGGGCTTCTCATTGTGGTGGCTTCTCTTCTTGTGGAACACTAGGCGCATGAGCTCAGTAGTTGTGGCTTGCGGGCTCTAGGGCACTGGCTCAGTAGTTGTGGCACACGGGCTTAGTTGCTCCACAGCATATGGGACCTTCCTGCAACAGGGATTGAACCCGTATCCCCTGCATTGGCAGGCGGATTCTTAACCACTGCGCAACCAGGGAAGTCCCAATCTTTTCTTTTTAAAAAAAAAAAATTATTTATTTATTTGGCTGTGTTAGGTCTTAGTTGTGGCACGCGGGATCTTTGTTGTGGCATGTTGGATCTTTTAGTTGTGGCATGTGGGCTCTTAGTTGCGGCATGCATGCGGGACCTAGTTCCCTGACCAGGGATCGAACCTGGGCCCCCTGCATTGGGAGCGTGGAGTCTTAACCACTGGACCACCAGGGAAGTCCCATCCCCATCTTTTCCTAATGAGTTGCATTAGCAAAAAAGGGTAAATAGATTCTAGAAAACACACACAATGGTTGGCTGCAAATCCCATTCAAAGATTTACAATATTTGTTGCTCAATTCTGTTCCAAAATATATATTTTGCTCACATTTTGAAATGTTTGACTTCAGGCTATCACACACGCTATAATCCTTGTCCCTGAACCTCTGCTTGGGGAAAGTGGCTATGAAGGAATTTCACTCTTATTCTCCTGTTTCCACAATTTCTGTATTTCATGGAAATTCTGGAAGGATACCAGTGGTGGCTCTGGTGTTTTAAAAACTGATTTGGATACCCAGCTGCCATGTCACTGCAAGAAAATCTAGAAGGCAAACAGGGAATGTGAATTCCTTGACACTTTGGGGAGAGAAAAGCGTACATTAAGAGTTCCAGTAGAAAAAATATTTAAAGGTGGATTAGTTTAAACAAAACAAATAATGACACAGCTTAGCTGGTCCTCCATTTAGTGGTTCCTGCTGTGCCAGTATAAGAAAAGCTAATTTTATGATCTCTCAGTGGTACCATCTGAGGTAGCAATGGAAAGGTTCCAGAATGCAAATTCACAGAGTGTGCTTCAAACTAAGACATATACTTCAGGATAAGTCATATATCTGCTGGAATGAAACTCCAGCAGGGTGGGTACCACTTCTGTGTCCCCAGCACCTACCATAGTCCCTCACTGATGGGTATGTAAGTGCTTTCTAATTTTTCTCAATTACAAATAATGCTCTACTAATATCCTTGTACATGTTTTTTGTGCACTTATTTGAGTAGGTCTGAAGAATAAATTTCTAGAAATTAAACTGCTGCTGATTAAAGAGTAAGTATACTTTACACTCCTATAGTTATTTCCAAAATTCCCTTCAAAGAAGTCACAAGAAACTATACTTTCTGAAATTTGTGTTTCAGAAATGTTGACTCAAGAATACAGTCACTAGGAAAAAGAGCAATGCTGGAGGTATCATGCTCCCTGACCTCAGACTATACTGCAAAGCTACAGTCATCAAAATAGCATGGTACTGGCACAAAAACAGACACATAGATCAATGGAACAGAATAGAAAGCCCAGAAATAAACCCATGCACATATGGTCAATTAATCTATGACAAAGGAGGCAGAATATAAAATGGAGAAAAGACAGTTTCTTCAATAAATGGCACTGGGAAAACTGGACAACTACATGTGAAAGAATGAAATTAGAACATTTGCTCACATCATATAGAAAAATAAACTCAAAATGGATTAAAGACCTAAACATAAGACCAGAAACTATAAAACTCCTAGAAGAAAACGTAGGCAGAACACGCTTTGACATAAATTGTAGCAATAATTTTTTTGGCTCTGTCTCCTCAGGCAAATGAAACAAAAGCAAAAATAAACAAATGGGACACAGTTAGACTTAAAAGTTTTTGCACAGCAAAGGAAACCATCAACAAAACAAAAAAAACAGCCTACTTAATGGGAGATAATATTTGCAAATGATATGACCAACAAGGGGGTAATATCCAAAATATAAAAACAGCTCATACAACTCAATATCACAAAAAGAAACAACCCTATTAAAAAATGGTCAGAAGAACTGAATAGACATTTTTCCAAGGAAGACATAGAGGTGCCCAACAGGCACATGAAAAGACGCTCAACATTGTATTCAGGAAATGTAAATAAAAACCACAATGAGATATCACCTCACACTTGTCAGAATGACTGTCATAAAAAAGACCACAAATAACAAATGTTGGTGAGGATGGGGAGGAAAGGGACCCCTTGGACACAGTTGGTGGGAATGTGAATTGGTGCAGCCACTGTGGAAAACAGTATAGAAGTTCCTCAAAAAACTAAAACTAGTGCTACCATATGACCCGCAATTCCACTCCTGGGTATATATGTGACAAAACCAAAAACACTAATTTGAAAGGATAAATGCATCCCAATGTTCATAGCAGCATTATTTAAAATAGCCAAGCTATGGAAGCAACTAAGTGTCTACCCACAGATGAAAGGATAAAGAAACTGTAGTATAATAATACTCAGCTATAAAAAAGAATAAAATTTTGCCCTTTGCAACAACATGGATGGATCTGGAGGGTAATATGCTTAGTGAGATAAGTCAGACAGAGAAAGACAAACAGTGTATGTTTTCACTTATATGTAAAACCTAAAAACCAAAACAAAGATGAATATAACAAAGTAGAAAGACTCACTGATATAGGGAACAAACTAGTGGTTACCAGTGGGGCGAGGGATGGGAGGAGGGACAAGATAGGAGTAAGGGATTACGAGGTACAATCTACTATGTGTAAAATAAATAAGATAGAAGGATATATTAGATAGCATAGAGAATATAGCCAATATTTTATAATAACTTTAAGTAGAGTGTAATCTATAAGAATAGTGAATCACTATGTTGCATACCCAAAACTAATATAACGTTGTAAATTAACTATAGTTTAAAAAAAAGCATACAGTCATTACGGAGACAGTTATAAGGGGTGTGTGTGTGTGTGTGTGTGTGTGTGTGTATTAGAGATTAAAGCATACTTCATTAGATTCCTTTTGAAACGTTTTCCTTAGAAACTTTTTTAAAAATTAATTTTTATTGGAGTATAGTTGCTTTACAATGTTGTGTTAGTTTCTACTGTACAGCAAAGTGACTCAGCTGTATGTATTCATATATCCTATCTTTTCTGGATTTCCTTCCCACTTAGGTCACCATAGAGCAGTGAGTAGAGTTCCCTGAACTATACTGTAGGTTCTCATTAGTTATCTATTTTATATATAGTATCGATAGTGTATATATGTCAATCCCAATTCCCCAATTCATCACCCCCCCTTCCCCCTTGGTATCCATACATTTGTTCTCTACATCTGTGTCTCTATTTCTGCTTTGCAAATAAGGTCATCTATACCATTTTTCTAGATTCCACATATATGTGTTAATATACAATATTTGTTTTTCTCTTTCTGACTTACTTCACTCTGTATGACAGTGTTTAGGTCCATCCACATCTCTACAAATGACCCAATTTTGTTCCTTTTTATGGCTGAGTAATATTCCATTGTATATATGTACCACAGCTTCTTTATACATTCCCCTGTTGATGCACATTTAAAGAGTCCATCTTGCCTGCTGTTCATTCCCCAGAGACCCGGGTTGATGACATCTATCTCTACACTCTGAGACCTGAGACATCATTTCCAGTGATTCATTATACTACTTTGGTGTGTTCTGAAGATATTCTTTGTTTGTCCGGTCGTCTGGGTTTTGCTTTTTTCTTTTGCCAGTTTTTTGATAAGGGATAGACAGGGCAGAGGGAATGACACCCATGTGAGAGGTAGGAAGGAAAAAGGAAGTGTAACTCCTTGTGTGTTTGTGTGTATTTCTTATCTTTTCTTTTTTCTTTTTTTGGCTGCACTGCATGACTTGTGGGATCTTAGGTCCCCAACCAGGGATCGAACCCTGGCCCCTGCAGTGGAAGCACAGAGTCCTAATCACTGGACCACCAGGGAATTCTCTTTGTGTGTACTTCTAACCAGAGTGTAGGTATGGGGGACAGAAGATGACCAGGGAATCTCTAAAAGGGCAGATTTTGAATACACACAGAAGGAAGCATAGAGGGGTTAGCTGAGCTTGGTACTAAAGATAACAGGCACTTGTTTACAAGGTACAGAAAAAGATGGGAAGGAAATACAACGAAAATTCTGCAACAGTTATCTTTCAGGGCTAAACCCTTTTATTCTTTTCAATTTTTCTACATTTTAGAATTTTTTGTGCAGAGAACATATATTATTAGAATGTATTAGATTTCCAAACTGGAAAAAAAACAACTAAAGAACTTTGGTTTAATTACTGCCACTTCCTAATTCTGTGACCTTGGGCAAATTTTTAAACCTTGTTTAGCTGTAGTCCTCTCATTCTTAAAATAGGAATAAATGAATTAATTGTGTGGATTAAATGAGATAATATATACGAATGCTTAGTATACATTAAGGACCTGGTATATAATAGGGCCCAATGAATTGTCTCACCGTCATAATCATTTTTATTATGAAGCGGGATGATGGTAGTAACAACTTATATACAGAAATAGTGGACTATTCCATAGACATTAAATGATAAGAACTTTTTCAGATAGCACATAATTGAAAAAACGTTGCAGTTCTCAGGAAACCAAGTACAAGGAGACTAAAAACAAATGCTACACACTTCTCAAAAAGAGTGCTTTTTCATAGGTGGCCTTTGAATAGAGATCCATTTTAAATCTAAGGAAAACTTTAAATATTTTAATCAATATCTTATAATAGGTGATAGGTACTCTCCAGATTTTCCTCATGAAACATAATTATTAGCTCTAATTTTGGAATCAGACCAATATATGTTACTGCTGGTCATAATGCCAGCACCAATAGTTATTATTTGGGTGTTCAAATAGTGTCCAAGGTATTTTTTATGTTATTTTAAGGTCAAGCTCTCAGTTTTTGTGCAAGTGCCTCTTTATGCATCAAATCCCCAGAGCCATCCAATTGAGAACTCTAATTCCTAAGGTTTTTAGTTTATTAATAACCTATAGATAATTTCACTTAACTTTGGAGTACATTTTTGTTTTCACAGTTGAATATGGACTGTTACGATTCCTTAGAATTTACCTATCAAGAGAAATAAAGCCATATTAAATTTCTGGCTGAGGACGCTGTGGGTGTTTCAACTTCCTTAACTGTAGTCATTCAAATCATCTTACCACCTCAGCTTCTCTGCTGGCCGTAAGCCTCCTCTCTCTGACTATCACAAAGTACTAGCCTGAAATGTTTTTTTTTTTCCTTGCAGTTCAGAGTTTGTGATTTCTATCTCCTTCATGTTGTGAAAAGTCTCTTGGCTTATTCATGGTTAAGTGATGGATATTGTTACTCTCAGAATTTTCATTAAAACCGACTGTGTATAAATATGAAAAAGAGTCTTTTGCCCATCTTCTTTGAAATCCTGATTCTAGTGTCGGCCAGAATCCTAGAGCCATTAATCCTCATTTCTTATGAGTAAATATTTTGTTTTTGCCATTTATGTTCTTATTTTTCAAATTATAGTTCATTTTCTTTTTTTAATTTTTTTGTTTTTTGTTTTTTTTTACATCTTTATTGGAATATAATTGCTTTACAGTGGTGTGTTAGTTTCTGCTTTATAACAAAGTGAATTAGTTATACATATACATATAACCCCATATCTCTTCCCTCTTGCGTCTCCATTCCTCCCTCATTTTCAAATCAAGCTTAAAGAGTGGACTTCATCAGAAATATGTGTTGGTGTATATTCTTTTTACAGGAAAAAATGATGGAAGATTTTTTAAAATAATACTTTTTAAAGAATCTGAACTGCAGATATGTCATGAAGTCTTTAATTTTCAAATACTCTTGTATCCTCAGAGCCTAACACGGTGCCTGGCCCTTGCAGGCCCTTGGTGAGGATTTATTCATGCTAAAGCAACAAGTTCTTTTGGTTCAAAATCTACCCCAGTGGGACTTCCCTGGTGGTCCAACGGTTAAGACTCCATGCTTCCACTGCAGGGGGCACAGGTTTGGCCCTGGTGGGGGAACTAAGACCAAAAAAAAAAAAAAAATCTGCCATTTTATTTGGTAATATGTGGATCTGTGTTATCAGTCCTCCTGCATATTAAACCATCTTGGTGATTTAAAATATGCCAATGCTCAGGCCTCACAGCAGGGCAATTCAGTACCTCATTTTGTATTATTTAAAAGCTTTCCAGGTGATTTTAATGTGTGCTGGGGTTGAGAACCACTTATGCAGGTCAAGGTTTTGGGAAATTTATTTTAACATTTACCTGATTACAGGTTTTCATTTCTCAATCATTTATCTTTAATAACTTAGGTTTCCTATGAGATTTAATGTAGGCATTTGCCCAATCTTTTTTAAGCCAAGAGAAAATAGTTTCTCTACCTTCTCCTCCTTCCCACTTTTATTCAGTACATTTAAAAATTCAGTGTGAGAAAGATTTTGTAGGTTACAGAGTTTTGCTCTCTTAGCTGTTGTCTTACCCCCTGGGTTTATCTGGTCACTGGTATGGAAATTAGCTCTAGAAATGATAGCTGACAAGTACACATGCATAGTTAGTGAGGGCCTCTCTTACAAATGTTATTTGTCATCCAACAAACAGTGGCTTTGGGACTTGAAACATTCAATGAGAGAGCAGAGTTAAAATTTAAAAGCTATTTAAAGTTCAAGGAGTTTTTCCTTTCAAAGGCAAGGCAAAGTTAAATTAAGGGGTTTAAAATCATAGTTCTGAGTGTGATGTTTTTAAAAAGACTTATTTTTGTAGCTAGTTTAGGGTATAGTTTTGCCTACACTGCCTTCTAATCTCTTTTCTTCCATAATCCTAGCCTGTTTTTATGACTGAAGGATAAGAAGTACCAGAATTAAAGGGCTTTTTGATGTACTTTTGTAGTAAAACATTGTATTCTTTCCATAGTAAGTGAAACAGCCACAAAAATTATGTTCCCACTTGTAAGATAAGTAGATGGATAATTACAGTGGTTTTAAAAAGAACTATCCCACACAAGAATATACACAAGAAAATGCTTATTTAGTGGATAAAAATATGCTATCAGTAGAGCACAAAATTTTGAGAAAATATTTGTTCTATAGGTATTAGCACTACTGGAAAATCATGAAAAACAGGTCACTTCAAATTATAAACGAGTACCCTTGTACTAAGTTTCTCAGGTACAAAGTGAAGAGAAAAATCGACTGTTTTATTAAGGAAAAATCTAGTCAGCCAAACTAGATCACTTAGACTACCCAAATTCGTTCCCTATTTGCCCACAGCCTACTAAAAAAATTGGAAGGAACTGTAAATGACTAATGATAGAGAAACAAATAATTATGGTACTACAACAGATGAATTATTATATAGATATTTATAGATGGATTATTGTATAACTATTAAAGTAAGTATGAAGGAAGTCTTACAACATGAAAATGTTTATAATACAATGCTAAGGCAAAAAGTAGAATACTTTATATGTAAAATTATGTGTTTATGGGGATGAGAAATGAAAGAGTTACATGAAAAAAGTAAAAACAGTTTCTTTGGGTGGTAGAAGAAGAGATAGTTTTTTTCCTTTTTTTGTTTTCTGTTATTATTATTATATTGTTTCTACAATAAATACAATAAAAATGATAACCTTTAAATAATTAATAGGAAGGATCAATATAAAAATAAATTCTTATCAGATTTATTGGTATCTCAATCTAGCCTTGATTTGCTATTTGTCCCTTCAAATAGACATTGAAAAATTATGTGTGTTCATGTTGTTGGGACTAGGTGCTTTAAAGAGATGGTCCTTTAATAGGGAATGCTACAATGCTGAAAAAAATTATTGGCACATCACATTGTGGAAATTACTGGTATGGTGCCAACCCAATAGATTCAGCACACTTGTCTTGATTTTAGACAAATTTTCATTTGTTTAAATTTCCCTTTTATCTAAGAAGGTCATAAAGAAAATTTTCAAATTTTTTCCTTCAATAAGTAGTATTTTCAAGTTGTAATGATAAAAACCAAAGTTCCAAGGATGATAAAATAGCAGAATTATGATAAGACGTATCTTTGCTAATCCTGAAGCAGGCTTTGAAGCACAAGAAGACCTTGGCCAGGTACAGAGGAAATGGGCCCAGGTATTCAAGTGATAGCTTGACCCAAAAGATGAAAACAGGCATGGCCCAGAGTATGCAGGGTTCTGAGAGATCCATATAACTTGAACAGAAGGTGTCTGTTGTGATGTAACGGAAAATAAGTTTAGATAGGTAGAAGACTGGGGGAGAGAAGGACAGGCTTTGAAAGCCAGGCAGAAAAGAGTTTAGATTGAATGCATTAAATTGGATTGACTGAAATAAGGAGACACTTGAAGATCCTCAGCCAGGAAATGAGAAAAAGTGAACAGTTGTTTTTTTTTTACCAGGATGGGGAGGCATATTCTTATCCAATTCTGTGGCAGGGGCAAGAAGGAGCATGTTCAGTTTGAAAACAAAACAGCATTTTGTCTCATTGCTTTAAATTGTTTTTAGTTACAAAGTTTGCTTCATTTCAATCTCCAAATAAAATTAAAATAATACATGGGTTTGTTTGTTTATCAAATGCAATCATGTTTTAAAAATGATTGAAAAACACAGAATATAAGCTCATGTATAAGCTACTTTTCACTAGTATAAGTAAAAAATGAGATATAATAGACACTTATAATTTTTAAAAATGACCCACCTCTCCCTGTGGCCAGTCTCACCCCTTATTTCTAGTCCTTTCCCTGTGTCTTGTGATATTTATCTTTATACATGAGAATTATATATTTATGCTGCTATATCTTATTCTATCTATTTTATACATGATCTATTGACTTTTCACATTGATAAATGAGGACTTATCTCTCATACAATCACGCAGCTTCCTTTCCCTCTGACCTCCCAATATAATTAAATCACAGATTTGGCTAAATGTTATTATGTATTTACATTATTTTGACTGTCTACACATATTTCACTGCTAAATCTAGTAGTGTACCATGATTATGCTTCTTTTCTTTTCCCCTGGAGTCAATAGTTGTATCAATTATTCATTTGGAAGTCTTCTAAATAAATTTTCTAAATATGGACCAATACTTGTCAGATAATCTGAGTTCCATTTTTAATTTATTTCTAGAAACCTTTGCTCTCCTGCTCCAATCTTGAATGGTTGCTTTCTAGCCATATTTTATAATTTGTATGTTTGTTTGAGACTTGCATGCCTGACAATGGCTTTGAATTTGTGGAGTATTCTCAGGGGTCACTCAGTTTCTGCACAGAAAAACCCTCAAGTCCTGTGCCTGGCTACAGGTATTTGAGGACCTGGATGGGGAAAGAGGGCTGGTGAAGGGTGCAGGTGTGTTTCTCCCATAAATGTATATACTTCCACTTAATCCACCTATTTTCGGCCCCTCAGCTCCCCGTGAGCTTTTCTGAAACTTTTCTCTCCTTAAGCTCAGAACCTTTTTGATTCATGTTCTACAAGGAATCAATCTCATGTCCAAGGATTTGTAAGAGGAAGTCACCAGGCTTTTTGAGGTCCAACTGCCTCTTGTGCAGACTTTCAAACGACTCTCTGAATTCCAGGTCCGTGCCTCATACTTCCTTTCTGTAAAACCAAGTTCCTGAGCCTTTGCAGCTTGGTCCTTTCTCCTTGTTCTGAAGAAATTATGTTCAGTTTCCTCTATTCTCCCAATTCATCAGCTTTCCATCCTGCAATACCTGTTGCTATCTCCTATCCCCTGGTGTCTTCTCCCCTGTTTTTTTAGTCTTTTAGGCCTATATATTTTAAATATTATGATTGTCATTTTAATAGGCATTCAGGAGAGAATGGGAGTGATACATCCATTCAATTTACCATATGGAATCAGAAATCCCTATGTCTATTTAAAATCCTGTGGTGGTAGTATAGTATTTTATTTCATTCATTGTGAAATTTATTTTTCAAACATAGTTTTGGCAGAAATATGTCACGAACTGAGTCATCCTACTCTTCTTTTTAAACACGGGAATTAAAATAAGTGTAGCATTATCATTCTTTGGGCTGCCTTTGAAAATCTGATTTTTAGTTGGTCACAAGTAACTTTTTATCTTGCTCTTCAAAATCTTTTCATTTCATTGGTGCCTCCTGGTTAGTTTGTTATATTGACTCAAATACAACATTCCTAAGTCTCTGCAAGTATTCCTCCACATATTCTTCAATTCCTCTAGAATTGCATTTCTCAGGAAATTTACATTAGTTATTATAACTTCTCTATATAATTGTATTTCTGGAGAATACAGTGGCTGATGCAAAACTGTCAAAGTCACAACAAGACAATGATTGGGTTACCAATTCTTATACACGTTAACCCCAAAATTTTATAATGAATTTCTTTTAAAATCCCTAACTTAATACCACATATACCCGCCTTCATCTCTGGAATTGTCTGTGCATTTAGTACAGGAAGCAAGGAAAGAATAAATAATGGATAATAACGTGTTAATGAATATATACCATATCGATATAAAATACAGTGATAATAGTTGATATATAGTATAGATAATTAATATTTAAGAAATAAACACTGAAGTAAGAAACCAAAGGCATTTCCCATACACCAACAGCTAATATAGTGGTTCTTTGGCAGTATTTCTAGTACTTTAGGGTGACAGTCTGTCTCTGTATCCTATCTGTATTGAAAAACATTTGGGGTTTGAGATGCCAGAAAACTGATATTATTTATTTTCTTCACTGAATTAAGTGTTAGTAATGTATAAGCATCATCAAATTTGCTCTACTGTTTATACTTTCTGAGTTTAATTTCATGCACAATAGGCTGAAATTAGCTGTGTGTATATACTCAGAAAGCAATTAATACTGAAAAATTAAAATTTCAATCAATCACGGACTGGCTAATACTAGATCCTCAATTATAACCCTTACAGCAGAGCTATCTTTGAATGAAGTGGCAGCTCAATACATATTTGCTTGCTTTTTTGTTTTTTTTTTTTTTTGGTTGCAATTTGTTAAGGACTTTCATATATAAAATGTTGGTAAACTATGAGGGAATTTGTGCAACCTAGGTGTACATATATCATGATAGAATTATTTTTTATTTGATACATAAAAGGTAGGAATGGATGTCCTTATTCTGGGCTGGAAAATCATTATTCTGCTAGGTGTGCTTCATACAGTCTCCAGTTAATCTAGTAAATTAACAGCTCACTCTTTATCTTCCACTTCTTCTAAATTGTGTCTCCTTTTCCAAAATTTTAGATGAGAGAAAGCTCATTGCCTAGGTAAGACGCTCTGACCTGTCATATCTGCCTCACTCTCGGTAGCCTTTCTGCTTTGTTGACCTTCCTTTAGACCTTCCAGCATAAAGATCTGGTTTTTTCCAAGTCTTACTTCCTGACCATGGAGTGCAGCTTGGGAAAAATACACAAAGCTCATTGGCTCTACAACTACTTGATGATTTCCAACATTGGCTCAGTTTTATTCCCTAGATAACCTGCTTACCAACTGACCCCAAAGACTATTCCAAACTTCTATCACTTTTCTCAAGCCCACCGCTGTAGGTATGTATACTCCCTTTATCTCTGTTATTATCTCAGAGTTAATAACAACAGCACCTGCCACTTGGTGAGCACTTATTGCCAAGTGCCTCACAACAAAACTACACAGTAGATCTTTTATTCTTTTTTTGTAGGTGAGGACGACCTCAGAGAGGAAAAGAAACATACTTAAGGGCACAGAGCTCATAAGCACACACAGCTCATCAGATAGCCTCTGACTCATGCCTTATTATCTCTTCCTTTGTTTTTCCCTTTATTATCCTTTAAAGTAGAACATTTTACACGTACAAAAATACACAATGTCTATATAATTGTTAAAGTTAAATAATAAATGTCCACAATCTCATCGTCTGATTTAGGAACTAGAACACAATCAGTACTGTTGCATCTACCTATGTGCCCCTCTCCCACCCTCAGGCCTCTCCCATCACTGCCAGAAGCTACCACTGTTTTCAGTTTTGTATTATTCCCTGGCTATTTTTTAACTTTCTATTTCAAAATAATTTAAAACACAGAAAAATTTAAAGACTATTACAGGGTGGTCACGGGCGCGCGGAGGCCCGGTCGCGGGCTGCTACGCCGTGCCGAGCGGAGTGTGCAGCCGGCTCGCCTCAGCGCTGCGGGGGACACGCGCACAGCCGCCCGCGGTCGCCCACAGGTGTGTGCACGCGTCGGTGTCGCGGCCGTCCTCAGACCAGAGCGAGAGGACAAGGGAACCGCCCCGCGCCTTCGACCCAGCGCTGCTGGAGTTCCTGGTGTGCCCATTCTCCAAGAAGCCGCTCCGATATGAAGCATCGCCAAATGAATTAATTAACGAAGAGTTAGAAATAGCCTATCCAATTATTGATGGGATTCCTAATATGATACCACAGGCAGCTAGGATGACACATCAAAATAAGAAGCAAGAAGAAATGGAGCAGCATTAGGTCATACTTGAAAACGACAACACACACAACTAAATTTTCTAAATACCACCCACCTTTTAAAAAGTCAGAGTGGGGCTTCCCTGGTGGTGCAGTGGTTGAGAGTCCGCCTGCCGATGCAGGGGACACGGGTTCGTGCGTCGGTCCGGGAAGATCCCACATGCCGCGGAGCGGCTGGGCCCGTGAGCCATGGCCGCTGAGCCTGCGCGTCCGGAGCCTGTGCTCCGCAACGGGAGAGGCCGCAGCGGTGAGAGGCCCGCGTACCGCAAAAAAAAAAAAAGAAAAGAAAAGAATGGCTTATAATAAGTGGAGAAGAATGTTTCTGTCTCTTCCTACGTTGACTGTCCTCATTCCATTGGTCTTGTTAGCAGGGCTGTTATACTTGGCCTCTGTGGAAGAAAACTTCCCACAGGGCTGCACTAGCACAGCCAGCCTGTGCTTTTACAGTTGGCTCTTGCCGATTACCATACCCGTTTATGTGTTCTTCCACCTTTGGACTTGGATGGGTATTAAACTCTTCAGGCATAATTAATACAACCAGAGCCAAGATGGTATATCCTAATGATATACCTGAAAGCTGTCTGTCTCTGAAAGCTCAACTACATGGAAATACTGGACACCCACTTAATTTGCAAGAAAGGTGCTTTGCCTAGCTTCTGTCAGAGGTTTAGGACTATGGGAGGCTTAAGCTGCAGAGGCTTCTTTATTGAACTTTGGTTCTGCCCTTGTTTTTTGAAGGTTCTCATTTATACCTGGGGTATCAGGAGAAACATTTCAACAAAGTGTCTTGTTGGAAATTAATAGCCCCAGCCATCATCTGATGACTTTATTTCTTATCCCATTCATAATTAAAAGTTACTAATTTAAAATTTTATATGTTTATTTTACATTCAGAGTCTGGTAAAGTCACATGTTAAGGATGACTGAAATAATTCCAGAGGACCTCTGTTGGAGTAGTTGTAGAGAAATGCATTTGAACTAATGTGGTATAAAACTGTAATAAAATGGAAACTTCATGTATTTGCCAAAAAAAAAAAAAGACTATTACAAAAAATTTCTGTATACCGTTCACTAAATTCAACAATTGTTATTATTTTACCACATTTGTTTTCTTGTTTTGTGTCTCTATGAATATGGTTGTTGTTGTTATTTCTGAACCATTTGAGAATAAGTTGTAGATATTACACCTCTTTGCCTTGGGTGTATGTTTTCTAAAAACAAGGACATTCAATTATCAAAATCAGAAAATTAACACTGATGCATTACTATATTTAACCTATAGCCCATTTTCAAATTTCACCAGTTATCCTAATAAATATCTTTTGTAGCCATTCTATTCCACCCCGCAAGCCCACGTCCCCGTTATAGGATGTAGTCCAGGTTCACATATTACATTTAGTTGAATTGTCTCTTCAGTCTCACTTAGTCTGGAACAGTTCTTCAGTCAATCTTTGTATTTCTTGACCTTGACATATTTGAACAGTTCAGGTCAATTATTTTGTAGAATGTCTGTCAAGGTGGGTTTTCTTCATGATTTTCTTCATGGAATGTTTTTTCAGTTAGACTTAGGTGATGACCTTTTGGCAGTAATACTGTATGAGGTTGTGGCCTTTTCAATGCAACACTCAGAAAGCATATGGTGTCAGTGTCCTCCATTTTTGGTAATGTCGACTTTGACTACTTGGTTACGGTGATCTCTTCCAGGTTTATCCCCTCTAAAAGCACTATCTTCCCCTTTGTAATTAATAAGTAATTTGTGGAGAGATACTTTGAGACTATGTAGCTAATTTCAACCCAATAGTTTTGGCATTCATTGACAATTTTGTCTGAATCAATTACTGGTATACTAGTGCTAAATGGTGATTTTCTACCTTATTCCTTCTACATGAGATTCCCCTATAAGGGAGAAGTTTTCCTTCTTCCTTATTTATTTATTATCAGAAGAAACTCATCTATTTCTTTAATCTCAGTATAAACATTCCTCACTAATCAGCATTTTCCCCTCTGTCATATGTCAAGTTTTCATATGTTCTCGGGTCTTTCTTGACTTTCTCTTTTGTTCCATGATCATTTGGCCTTCTCTGTGCCAAAACAACACCATCTCAATTATTATGGCTTCATCATTAGTTTCAGTGTCTGGTTGACCAAGTTTTCTCCTTCAATAAAAATTGAAAAGTGCCTTAGTTATTCTTCCTTTTCCATGTAAACATCAGAATCAACTGTCATGTTTCACAAAACCTCTGTTGATATTTTAATTAGGATTACATTAACTCTGCACGTCAATTTGGGGAGAACAACTTTCTTTTAAAAGAAATTGAGCCTTCCTTTCCATGAACATAGCATATTTCTCCATTTACTTAGGTCTTCTGAGTGTCTTTTGATAACATTTTATATTTTTTTCTGTATAGGCTTTATATATCTTTTATTAGATTTCATTTTAGATATCTATTTTTAAGCTATTTAAATGTAATCTCTTTCTAAATTATGTTTTCTATGTGCATGTTGTTACAGAATTGTTTTCTGAATACTTGTTAAATTTTATATAAATGCAACTGAATTTTGCATATTGATCTTATGGTAAATTCTTATTACTTCTAATAAGCTGTCTTTTAGATTTTTTTACATAGGCTATCACATCCTTTTTGAAAAAATGCAGTCCTTTGTCTTCCTTTCCAATCTTTTTGTCTTTGATTTCTTTTTTGTCTTTCAGCATGAGATTAATAAAATGGGCAGGGGACCGTGCACAATGCTGGGTTGTTGCTTCATTACCCAGAATCCATCGGGGTCCCCACTACAGTTTGGAACCATCTAGTGGTGATCGTCCACTCCAGTTTACATATTGATGGGAAGGATTCAGGGTCTGCAGCTGACTGGACTTCAAGAAAGCACCAGTGATTCCAGGAAATGCTGGCCAGTTGGCAATAGTTTTGTTGGCCCAGTTTGGGAATACTGAGTTGGTAGATCACTGCGCTAGCAGGATTCAAACTTCACCTCCCCTCTGGCTTTTGTATTATTTTCCTGCCAGGCTCCTCCCTTCACCCCCTGTCATATTCCATTCCCCAACCTCAGAATAAGAACTTTACTCTCCTTCCTTCCTACCACCTGTGGCATTTGGTGGTGGGTAGGAGCAAATCCTTCATTCTATGATCTCAGAATTCATGATATCCTGGGTGTATTTTCACAGGATTTTACTGTATTTATTTGTGTGTTTCCCCCTCCCCTTCCATTATGGTAAACTTCAAAAGGTTGAGGATTTTTATATTTCATTCTAGCCATATGTATGCTAGAAGAGTTCCTAGCATGCAGGAACCCAAGAACATTTATTAATTAAAATGAGCAAATGGACACTGAAATCTTCCATTACATGGTTAATTTCTTCCTGTAATTATGTCAACTATTGCTTTAAATTTTTAAGGTTTTTTTTTTAATCAGATGCATACAAAATTAAAATTGTTGCAGCATCTTGATGAACTCAGTCTCTCTTAATAATGTTTTTAGTGTTTTGTTTTTTATATTTTGGTCATGAAACCTATTTCAAGGCAGTGCGCTCAGAGGTCCCGCAGATCTGTCTCTTGCTTCAACAGTGTTTGGACGGAACACACCCAGGGAGGCCTCTTCCTCCAAGCCTCCGACTACCCTCCATTTTTTTTCCAGTGGCAACTTTCAGAACCAGCCCCTCAGTTATCCTCGGCCTCTGGGACCAGTCAGCACTGTTTTTCGAACTTAACTCCTTATTACCCATCAACCAGATTCCTCAGAATTATTCCATCGAGGTGGAAGCCGCCTTCACCCACCCGGTCACCTTGCCTGGGCCGGCCTCCTACACCTACCTGTCTCTGGGCTTCTATTTCCACCACAGCTCTGGAGGGCTTAGGCCACGTTTTCCGCAAATTGGCTGAGAAGAAGCAGGAGGGCGCCAAGCCTCTCTTGAAAATGAAAAACCAGCGCAGCGGCTGTGCCCTCTTCCAGGATGGGCAGAAGCCATCTCAAGATGACTGGAATAAGACCCAGGACACTATGGAAGCTGCCATTCTCATGGAGAAGAAGCTGAACCAGGCCCTTTTAGATCTGCTTGCTCTGGGTTCTGCCCGCGCAGACCCTCAGCTCTGTGACTTCCTGGAGAGCCACCTCCTAGATGAGGAGGTGAAACTCATCAAGAAGATGGGCAACCACCTGACTAACTTCCGATGGCTCTCTGGTCCCCAGGCTGGGCTGTGCGAGTATCTCTTCCAAAGGTTCACCGTCAAGCATGACTAAGAAGGAGCCTCTGGAGCCCAGCGGCCTTTGAGGAGCCCTCTGGTCCAGGGCTTCTGCCTGAAGCCTCTCTGCAGCCACTAGGCAGTTTTTTAACCACCCTGGAGCCCTCCCCTAAGCCTTGGACCAAATGGAAACAATAAAGCTTTTTTCAGCAACAAAACAAAACAAAAAACTGCCCCCCCAAAACAAAACCCAACCCCCCCATTTCAATACTAACATGACAACAAGCTTTCTTTTGGTTACTATCTGCCACATATGTCTTTTCACTTACTTTTACTTTCAACCTTTCTATGTCCTTATGTTTTTTTTAAAAAAATTATTTATTTATTATTTTTGGCTGCGTTGGGTCCTCATTGCTCATTGCGGGTGTTCTCTAGTTGCGGCGAGCGGGGTCTACTCTTCGTTGCGTTGCGCGGGCTTCTCATTGCGGTGGCTTCTCTTGTTGTGGAGCACGGGCTCTAGGCGCATGGGCTTCAGTAGTTATGGCACGAGGGCTCAGTAGTTGTGGCACACGGGCTTAGTTGCTCCGCGGCATGTGGGATCTTCCCTGACCAGGGCTCGAACCCATGTCCCCTGCCTTGGCAGGCAGATTCTTAACCACTGTGTCACCAGGGAAGCCCCTGTCCTTATGTTTTATGTCCCTCTCTATTAAACAGTATTTAGCTGGATTTTTAAAAATATAATTGTATAATCAGTCATTTAACTGGTGAGTTATTTTCTTTAACCTAGTATACCCAAAGTATTACTTCAACCAGATAGTCTTTTAAGAACTTTACTTTCATGAACTCATTTAACTCTCATTTTACTGATTAACCTTGTTTTACAGATTAGGAAACTGCAGCAAAGAGAGGTCAAAAAATTTGGCCAAGGTCACATAGCTAGGTAGATTTCTGAGCTGGGATTTGAGCTTGAGTTGTTAACTATACTATAAAGGAGGGATAAAACCAAAACGTTGTTTTTGGCAAAAGAAAATTTTATTTTTGCTTTTTTTTAAAAATAAATTTATTTATTTTGTTTATTTTTATTTTTGGCTGCATGGGTCTTCATTGCTGCAGGGGGGGGGGTGCTTTCTCCAGTTGTGGTGAGCGGGGGTACTCTTCACTGCGGTCCACAGGCTTCTCATTGCCATGGCTTCTCCTGTTGCGGAGCACAGGCTCTAGGCGTGTGGGCCTCAGTTGTTGTGGCACGTAGGCTCAGTAGTTGTGGCGCATGGGCTTAGTTGCTCTGCGGCATGTGGGATCTTCCCAGACCAGGGCTCAAACCCATGTCCCCTGCACTGGCAGGCGGATTCCTAACCACTGTGCCACCAGGGAAGCCCTTGCTTTTTTATTTATTTATTTATTTTTTTGCGGTACCTCTCACTGTTGTGGCCTCTCCCGTTGCGGAGCACAGGCTCCGGACGCGCAGGCTCAGCGGCCATGGCTCACAGGCCTAGCCGCTCCACAGCATGTGGGATCTTCCTGGACAGGGGCACGAACCCGTGTCCCCTGCATCGGCAGGCAGACTCTCAACCACTGCGCCACCAGGGAAGCCCTCCCTTGCTTTTTTTAATGCTAGTGATTTTCACGTTTTTTCATGTAGTACTTGGCTTTTTGCATTTCTACTCTAGTCTATTTTTCATATTCTTTGTCTATTTTTATCTTGGAGTCATAAAGCCTTACCACAATAACATGTATTTTTATTTAATAAAATTTTCATTTTACCAGAGATAATTTCCCAGTTAACATTTTAATTTCCTAAGGAAATTCATCCTCACTATCAGGAAATTCTCAGCTATTATTATACAGTTTCTGAGCTCAAATTTCCATAAGGATAGCATGGAGAAAGAAAAAAAAAGCATATATTCTTCTGTTATGTATATTATATAAAATATCATTTCTGGATGGCTATAAAATTAAATAAAAAATATATTAGATATAACAAAGAACTAAATTTATTTAATATGCCATAAGCATCATATGGTATAATGAATAAATGGACACAACTATTATTTGCGTTATTTTAAGGAATAAAACAAAATTTAAAACAAAATTTTAAAGGTAGAGATTAATGATCATGCAAGATATAAAAAGGAATACTTTATTTTCAAGAATGAGCCACTATAGAGATCCTTTATGGAGAGATCCAAAGTCTTATTTGATTTTTACAACAAACAAACAAAAGTTTAAGAAATTAAATAATCATTCAGTCCCATTTTGAGGCTCTCAACATTTGTCCTGGTCAGAAACGTTTCCTGGGAAAACAGCACAGTTTAGGAAGGTTGCCATCTAGTGTTCACTTCTAGAATTGGTCCCACAAAATTAGTGTAACCTGAACAGATTATTTCAAAATGTAGTTAGAGGAAAACATAGGAAAAACACTCTTTGACATAAACCACAGCAAGATCTTCTTTGATCCACCTCTTAGAGTAACAGAAATGAAAACAAAAATAAACAAGTGGGACTTAATTAACCTTAAGAGCTTTTGCACAGCAAAGGAAACCATAAACAAAACAAAATGACAACCCTCAGAATGGGAGAAAATATTTGCAAATGAAACAACAGAAAAAGGATTAATCTCAAAAATATACAAACAGCTCATGGAGCTCAATATCAAAAAAACAACCCAGTTAAAAAATGGGCAGAAGACCTAAATAGACATTTCACCAAGGAACACCTACAGATGGCCAAGAGGCACATGAAAAGATGCTCAACATCACTAATTATTAGAGAAATGCAAATCAAAACTACAATGAGGTATCACCTCACGCCAGTCAGAATGGCCATTATCAAAAAAGCTAGAAACAATAAATGCTAGAAAGGGTGTGGTGAAAAGGGAACCCTCCTACACTGTTGGTGGGAATGTAAATTGATACAACCACTATAAACAGTATGGAGGTTCCTTAAAAAAAACTAAAAGTAGAACTACCATATGACCCAGCAATCCCACTACTGGGCATATACCCTGAGAAAACCATAATTCAAAAAGAGTCATGTACCAAAATATTCATTGCAGCTCTATTTACAATAGCCAGGACATGGAAGCAACGTAAGTGTTCACCAACAGATGAATGGATAAAGAAGATGTGGCTCATATATACAATGGAATATTACTCAGCCATAAAAAGACACAAAATTGAGTTATTTGTAGTGAGGTGGATGGACCTAGAGTCTGTCATACAGAATGAAGTTAAGTCAAAAAGAGAAAAACAAATACTGTATGCTAACGCATATATAAGGAATCTAAAAAAAGAAAAATGGTACTGATGAAACTAGTTGCAGGACAGGAATAAAGAGGTAGACACAGAGAATGGACTTGATGACATGGGGTGGGAGGGCGAAGCTGGGACAAAGTGAGAGTGGCATCGACATATATGCACTACTGAATGTTAAATAGTTGGCTGGTGGGAAGCAGCAGCATAGCAGATAGGGAGGATGGGAGGGAGGCTCAAGAGGGAGGGGATATGGGGACATGTGTATGCATATGGCTGATTCACTTTGTTGTGCAACAGAAACTAACACGGTATTGCGAAGCAGTTATACTCCAATAAAGAACTATTTTTAAAAAATGTAGTTAAGATCTTGACTCTTTGAAATTGGAGCCAGAGATCAAGAGTGAGTTTCCTGAGGTAACTGAGAATTTTTTAAATTAAGGAAAGAAAGGAGGAGGTTACTAAAGATGTGTGTACACACGTGTGAGGACCGCAATGAATGAGGATAGACAATGGAAAGAGAAAATGGCAAATGCCCAGGACTCTTTAGGGAGAATAAAGAATGTGAGAAGGCTGAGGGTCAAATCTTTGAAGCAGTAGAAAAATAGTGAAATTAGTCTTTGAAATGTATTAGATGGGAAATTTTAAAAATAAAATGTATTAGATGTTTACAACTTTTGAAGGATTTCTGTTTTAGATAATAAAAAGTTACCATTTATTGAGTATTTAGTGAGTACCAGATATTCTAAATGCTTTGCATGTAATACATACTTGACTTCTGTGATTACTCTGTTACCCCCATTTTAAAGATGAGAAAATTGAGGTACAGAAAGGTTACAAAGCTGGTAAGTGACAAAACATTGTCATTTGATTTTTCTAAACCAAGAGGCTGGTTCCAATATCCATGCTCTTAACACACATGCTATACACTTCCATCTAAAATAAGTACAGAACTTGGTCTGGGGTCACCATATAACATTAGATAGAAAGTTTAGTCAACTATCCAAATAATGCTGACATAATCTTATTATTTTTATTATCTGGATCTGGTGCTTGAACCGATAAACTCATCTAACAATTGTTCAGTTTTCCCTTTTACACGTGTGCTACGTTTTTGATAAACTTTAGTACATACAAGTTTAAGGAGAAAATAAAAAGACATTTCCTAAGGAATATTAGATAGCTCAGAGAATCTTTGGAGAACTAGAGAGCCAGGTTTGGAGGCCATGCAGTGAGAAACAATGCCCAAACCACGTTGAGAGATTGTGCCAGTAAAGGCTCCAATGAAACCAGACACTGCATTACACACCACTCACTGTGGACAGGAGGTGCCAGGACTTTCACCTTCTGACCATGGAAGATAACATCTCAGAGCCTACCTGTGCCCCCAAAATGGATTTCCTGCAGCCCTGTATTGCCATGTAGCTCATTTGTGGTCTGACGTCTCTAGTGGGTGTGTGAGATTTGGGGAGCCTAGGTTCTGTGCCTGCAGCCTAGCTGTGAGTGCGTTGGGAGAGTGAGCTTTCTGACTCCAGCCGTGTGCAGGTGGATCAAAAGGCAGGAAATTGTCTAGACAGGGAAAGGGTGGTGGTAAACCAGAAAAAGCACATAAAGGGAATCCATTTTAAAACCTCAGTAGTACGAGTCTTTGACCAGCTGCTCTGTTGGTACATTTCTCTGAGACCTAGTTGTCATTTCCTTAGTTCTTATACTCTTCTTGAATTTATTTTTATTTTCATTGGATAAAAACTCTCCCTTGTCTAGAAATCAAATGACTATCGAGCACAAATAGCTGGACCCCTCACCCCACCTTGCTGTCTACCTTTGAAAGAAAGAAAGAAATTAAGCAGGTTGATATGAAGTTGTTGCTTGCCAAGTAGTTATTCCTCCTTAGGCTGGTCAAAGAATCCCCAGTTTTCCACGGTGAATCATCCCTTCCCCCTGTCTTTCCCTATAGTTTCTGTGGGGATAACATTCCCTACTCTGCTGCTCCAGCCCAAGTTGCAGAAGACTTAGGCTCAGTTTGGCCAATCAGAACATACACATACCAGCCCTCCTCCCCAGCCATGTGATTAGTTCTAGAATAGGCAGGAAAATTGTCCGGGACAGACTCATGAGACTCAGTCTAAGGATATTTCCTAGAAAGACAAACTTGCCTCTCCTGGCTCCTCTCTTTCTGCTGTGGTTGCTAGGCTAGGACACAAGCGTGGAGCTGTTGTTGACTAAACTGAGACTCCTTGATGAGCACTTTCCTGAGAGTAAAATCGACACAGTGGAAAGTAGAGACAAAAGATAAATAGACACAGTCCTAATATCCCTTGAGTACCTAGAACCAGCTGTGCTTGAAGCTTGCACTGCCTCTGGACTTCTCAGTTCCTTACGCCAGTAAGGTCACTTTCCGCTTAAATCCATTTGAATGTCTTCAGTCACCTGCAACCAAAAGACTCTTGACTCATTTTATTGGTTAAATAAAATAGTTAATTACTACAGATTTTCCTCTAATCATTCTGATTAACAAACATTTATAGTACCTCTAATTTGATGTCCAAACAAAAAAAACCTTGGCCTTGTTTTTATATAAGTGTGTATACACCACACATGCACACACAAACACACAGAGTAAGGAAAAAATGTAGTAAATATATCAAAGATTTTATTCATCTTGGTTTCTTTCTCTTTAGATAAAATGACCTTTTTGGATTTGATGAGAGAGAAAACATACTTGCATATATTTTTCTATACTTTTTTTGCTCTATCCAGGTTTTCTCTTGAATGCAACAGACAATTATTTTGCTGTTTCTTGCATCCCAGTGTTTGGAGGTCAGCATAAGTTTAGCTGCATTAATTTTGTTTCTTTTTAACATGCTGGCTTCACTTTCCTCAGGTTTGACCTTTCAATTTCTTTCCTACATCTGACTATTCCAGGTTAAATGCTGGGATGTACACCCACATTTAACAGAGGAGTACTGTAAGTTCAGGCAGACTTTCATCTCTCTGTCTCCTGTAAGAATTTATGAGCGCTATCAAGTAACAGTAGTACCCTGCTTTACTTTGTTTCATCTTTTAGCTTTCAGTGCCTAGTTTTAACTGTCCTTCCTCTTCTAATCATAAATCAGATCCCACTGTACTTATCTTAAGAGCAGCTGTTGTATTGAAGGAAACAGAGCAGTATCACTAATTTAAATCTAAATTTACTTTGGAGGAAATAGTTCATTAAAGTTACTGTACCTAGATATATCAAGAATCTAGTTCTCAAGTTGTGTTTCTGCATAAATTATGAAATGAGACATAAATGAGTGCCCTGGAGAAACTATAGACATAAGCACTGTCTTAGTCTGTTCAGTTAGTTGTAACAAAATTCCCCAGACTTGGTGGCTTATAAAAAACAGACATTTATTTCTTACAGTTATGTATGGAGCCTGGGAAGTCTAAGATTAAGGCGCCAGCAGGGTTGAGTTCTCATGAGAGCCCTCTTCCTTGTTCATAGCTGGTGTCTTCCCACTGTGTCCTCACATATTTGAAAGGTCTAGGGATCTCTCTGGGGTCTCTTTTATATCCCATTCATGAGGGTTCCACCTGTGGAATTAATTGAGGAAGCTCAGCTAAAACTGGAATCAGGACAGGCCTGTAGGGGGAGCTCTCACATCCTGCCATACATCATCAATCATCACTTCACAACTAGGAAGAGATTTCTGCCTATATTTCCAACAGGAAGGTGCCTCTACCATCCAGTAGGAAGAAGAAAACTCTCTGCCCTGTGACAGCCCAGCCAATCTGAGACAGTGGCAGCCCAACGAATAAAAAGCCTCCATACTTTGGACTCCAATGGACTCTTTGGTTACCACAGCCCCTCCCAACTCCCACCTTTCCCCTATAAAGGCAAGTTCCCCTTCCCCGTTCTCTGGATTTGCCTGTGCTCTGCCATGGTTCACGTATCCTGGATTGCGATTCCTCTGCTATTTCTGAATAAACTCAGTTTTTCTGGTAATATAACTGGCTATTATGTTTTTAAAGTTGACTACCCTTATGACCTAATTACCTCCCAAAGAAAGGCCCTCCCTCCTAATACCAGCACTTTGGATTCAAAATATGAATTTGGGGGCGGGGGACACACAAATATCAAGTCCATAGCAAACACTATGACACACTGGTTTGAAGAGCAGAAGCTTTGTCTTTGAGGCTCCATGATGCCTTCCTTTCTTCTACCTTTTCTTTTAACAACATTAACTTTGTGTTTTATTGGACTTAACGCTATTAGTGTGTCTTTTCATATTATCTTGAAATGTGTTCTTATAATTCCAAAATAAACATTTACTCTTAAATATTGGAATTCTTGTTCTACAACTCTTGCTTTCATGAATTTCATGTACTAAAATATCCAAGTGGAATAATTTTTGTGTGACTCTCTGGAAGCCATGCCCAATAAAGTTAACCAAGAATACAGCTTTTATGGAAGGAGTGAGGAGCTTGATTTGGGATCCTGTGCATCTTATGTTGCTAGATTGCTCAACCTAGAAAGGGGCAAATCCTAAAATGGGGACGATTTTTCAGTATTACAACATAACACAGCATGGGCTTCTGACTGGCTTGTGTGAAATGACCCTGTGGGTTTCTCAGAACACCACCTCACAAAAACTCAGACCAGTGTGACCTACCTAGTATCCTGGACATCCGGGGAGAAAAGAATTAGGGGTGAGGGGAGGGCTGGGCGGAAGGGAAGGGGAAAGGAGGAGGAGGAAGAAGGAAAGAGAACTGTGTTTAACATTTCATCGTCTTAGGGCAAACCCTGAGTATCCGCAAACTTGTAAATAACAGGATAATGTTCCCTCACTGAAATTAGGACCTTGTTTTTATGTTATGAATTTATAATTTCCTAATTGCTATTGATGTATGTTGCAACTTAAAACAAGCAGATATTCTTGTAAATCAGATTTGCCTGTTATAAACTAATGGATGTCTCAGGTTCAATACAATTTTTGCTTAGTTCCTTATTGTATGAAAGTATTTTAGTTTTGTTTACTGTAAGAAATATGCATAATTAAATTGGCTTCTCTGTGATTAAATATTTCATAACTTCCTTTATTTGATTTGTAATTTTTACTGATAAAGTGGTTATTTTCAAAAGTAAATGAAGGCAAATGATTGTAGTAAACAGTGAAATTATTTAAGTATTTGTAAGTAAATATCTAATGTATTTCCTCTAAAATGGGTCATTTCTGAAGCAGACACATGTTTATAAATATAGTTTAGGCACAATATATTAAGTTTATGCAATATTTTTTCCAAAACAGTTAATATACATCTTGTTAACCTACTGTTGTTTAAAAAAATTACTTCAAAACTTATTGGCTTAAAAGAACCACAACTTTGTTATGCCTCACAGTTCGTGGATTGGGATTTGGCTGTGGCTTGTTGATTTCTCTACTTGGACTAGACTGGAATGTCCAGGATGGCTGCTTCACTCACGTTTGTCACTTGGACTAGGATGGATTGAATGATGGGTCTTACTGGAATGGCTCTCCTACGGTCAGATATTTGGGGCTTTGGTTCCCCCTGCTGGCTGCGTTCCTTGGTCTTCTCCAGATAGCATTAGAACCTCTATTTCTCCACGTGGCCTCTCTCTAGTTCTTCCGGCAAAGTAGCTTAGACTCAAGTTGTCAGGTGGAAGCCTGGAACAGATACACGGTCGCTTCTGCCACATTCTGTTGGCTAAAGTAAATCACAGGGTCAGCATGAATTCAGGGTGGAAGAGAACTACACAGGGTGTGAATACCAGGATAAGCAGTTCATCATGGGAGAGGAGGTACCTTGTGGAGTTTAGCTACTTCGGTCCATGTGTCCCTTGATGGCATCATTTCCTGCATCCTCAAGGGTAAAACTGAGTATTTCTCCGGATGTATCCTTTGTGTTATCTGAGGCTTAAGAAATGCCTTTCAGAAAAAGAGCACTTAGTTTAATAATTTGGGAGACAGTAGAAATGATAGCCCTTCTCTTGGGTTTATAATGGCTTACTAAAAACAGTAAGGATTTTGCAGTATAAAAATATATGTACTTTGTTTAACCTGGCATTTCCCAAACATTTAAGTGCATAGAACTGTGCCTGGCACTTCGTAATCACTTATAAATATTTGTTGAATGAGATTTATCCCCTTTTCACAAAACATACGTGTACATTACAAAGAATTGGTGTTTCCAGAAAAGAACCTTGTGGAAGGAGTATGTGATTCTGGGTTTCCTCCTGATCTACAGCCCCCATCTAGGTGCTTCCTAATAATTAATTGTTGTACTTTAGTATGACCCCATCTCCTGGCTGCAGGTGACTAGACTCGCATGGGCACCTGACTCAAAGGCAGTTGTCTACAGGCTGGCTAGCAACTGGAAAGATAGCCTGGCAAAAGAGCTTTCACCAAAAGTAGTCTGAATTGGATTGTGATCGGCAGAGTAAATTGGATCCTGTCACTTGGGTAGTTTGAATGTGGGAAAATCAGTCAGTTAGTTGGCCGGGGTAGGAGCCGTAGAAGCAGAAGCAGAGCACACGTGCGTTTCCATTGTACGCAGCTCTAGGTTGCTGTTTCTTCATGGTCCTGGTTTCGTGGCTGCTGAAAACACTTCCTATTTCCCTTTCTTCCTCCATCTTTAGAATAAAACCCATTAACTGTGGTAGCCCAACTATGTCCCTATTTCTTAGTATCTGAAAGAGTCTAATATGTGATGTCAGGGAGGCCTGATGCTCTCTTATTCAGAATGAGAAAACACTCTATTCAATTATCTGCTCAGGGAAGAAATGCCACTATGACATGCTCTCTTCGGAAGCCTGTAAACACAGTGGGAACTGCTACTAGTGGTGCCAATAATAGGTAGAATGGTAGGGTAGGCTGGCACACAAATTGCTCAGGAAGTTCTTTCAACTGTTGTAGGAAACTCTTTGGTTAATAGCTTCAGAAGAAACACTTAACGAACAAATACTGATGTATTATTATTAACTAAAATCCACAATTTATTCAGATTTTCTTAGCTTTTACTTAATTCCTTTCTATGCTCCAGGTTCCCATCCAGGATATCGCATTGCATTTAGTTGTCGTGTCTCCTTAGGCTCCTCCTGGCTGTGACAGTTTCTCAGACTTACCTTGTTTCTGGTGATCTTGACGGTTTTGAGTACCGATCAGGTATTTTGTAGGTTATTCCTCCGTTGGTATTTGTCTGATGTATTCCTCATGATTCGACTGCAGCCATGGGTTTTTGAAGGAGGATCACAGAGGTAAAGTGTTATTTTCATCACATCACATTAAGACTGCATACCATCAACCTGACTTATCACTGTTGATGTCGATCTTGATTACCTGGTTGAGGTAGCGTTTGTCAAGTTTATTCACTGTAAAGTTGCTCTTTTTCTCTCCGTTTCCATAATGTACATTTGGAAGGAAGTGTGCACAGCCCATATTTAAGGAGTGGAGATTTATGGTCCCTCTCCTTGAGGGTTAAGTATCTACATAAATTATTTGGAATTCTTCTCCATGGGAGACTTGTCTCTTCTCCCATTTATTTATTCATTCAATCATTTATTTATATCAATATGGACTCACAGATATTTATTTTATACTTGTGATGATTCAATACTACTTTATTTTGTTGCCCAAGTTGTTCCAGCTTTGGCCATTGGCAACTCTCATGTGGCTCTTGTGCTCCTTCGACAGAACCACATGAATGTGGTATTTTGTTATATTCTGTTTTGTTTTGTTGTTCGTTTTTGTACTTCCTTACTTTCTGACACTACAAGATGTCCCAGGCTCAACTCGTTTATTTCTTAGCTAGTCCTAAAATCAGCCATTACTCCAAGGAGCCCTGGTTAGTTATTGGAAATGGCATTAGAAACCAAGATCTGGGCATTAGGTGTACTTGTTACTAGGAGTGGGGCATTGTTTCTCTTGAGTCTTCTCAGCTGACAGAGCAAAGAAATATACATGTGCATATCACTTACATATATACACATATCAATAAATATTTCTATATGTAATCGTCTGTATCTATAATAATTTACACATGAGTTCTTACGAGTGTCTGCAATTCTAATCCATTACCAAATGAATCACTCTAGCCTCTCCTCAACCCCTACCCCTTGCTTATCTGAATCCCACTCCAACAGTGAGAAAGTTAGCTCTCATTCTGTGCCATCCATTTACTTAATTGTTCAATTCCATTGTACATGTACAGTAGCATCAGAATTGTTAACCAGTACACTCATGGGAATGACTTTATCAACTAGAGTACAGTGCTTATGTGAAGTTCCTTTTGCGTTTGGTTTTACAGATCCCACTCTTCCAAATTTACTTAGTTCAGCACCCACTTCCCTTTAGTGACGCTGTGAAGAAATGAAAAGGATGGAGAAGTAAATTTACAGATTAAAATAGTCTTAAAGACAATATCATACTTTTTAAATTGGTAAGAATTAATTACACTATCTAGAGATGTACATTGAAATGGTGAAACAAACAAACAAAAAAGCAAAGAAGTTATGACTATAACAGTAACCACATAAAAAGTAACTTCTACTTCTGGGCAGATAAAGTGTCAGAGATTAGATGTACTATCCCACCTGAAACAGGCAAAAAACCCAACAAAATAATACGTGAAACAATGATTTTCAGACATTAGATACCAGGCAATGCAGGGCAGTGAGATGGGGAAATAAACAATGTAAGCCCTACAATTGCCTCAGCTTACTACCTGGAGAGAGTTTTGAGGCTACGGTGCAATTTACATGAGGGAGAAGAAATTAAGTCGAGACCCCAGGAGCAAACGAAATTTTACTGTTGTTGTCTGAACAGGCTCAGTGGATGGTGAGCCTTTGGGTATTTAGTGCACGAGAGAAACATGTTTGCTCTAGGGTGTCAGGATTCTTTTATTTAAAAAAAAAAAATAGTCTCTATTTTCAGAACAATTTTATATTTACAGAAAAATTAAGGAGATGGTACAGAGAATTCACAAATACCCCACACCCAGTTTTCCCTATTGTTAACATTTACCTTACTGTGGAAGGAAGGGGGAACCCAAGCAGAGACCAGGAGTCCCCCTGAGTTTAGGAGATAGAGCTGGGAATCAGAGAGACACAGAGGAGTGCAGGAGAGGAGATAGCTACTACAGAGAAAGCTCCAGAGATGGCAGAATGTCCACCTGAGCAGAGGCAAGTGAGGAAACTAATGTAGGCCAGAGAAAAACACCACCCAAAAGGAGCACAGGGGAAAATGCCGGGAGCTCACACCAGCAGAAATAGATAGCGTTCCCACTGACTAGAGTAGAAAAACTTGGCTTTGGGCAAAGTATTCAAAATCATGTTCTGAGTGGTAGGGCACACTTAGTCATAGACTAAAGGCTGCTTGGGTACCACCTAATGATGCTAAAAGCAAGACTTGAAAGTATCGAACTGTTTCCAAGTAACTTAACTGTGACTCAGGATAAAACTCAAGAATATTTATAGGAATACAAAAATATGCAGCATTCAACAAGGTAAAATTCACACTATCAGGGGTCTAATAAGGAGGAGGGAAGAAGTGGGGGAAAGGAGGAAGTTATGACACATCATGAGAAAAAAATGAATCAATACAAAAAAGGTGTAAACACAAATAATAGAATTAGTATATAAGGATATTAAACAGTTACATTACATACATTCAAACAGGTAGAGGAAAGACTTCTCACGTTAAATGGAGGCATGGAAGACATATATTTTTTTTTGGCGGTACGTGGGCTTCTCACTGTCGTGGCCTCTCCCGCTGCGGAGCACAGGCTCCGGACGCGCAGGCTCAGTGGCCATGGCTCACGGGCCCAGCCGCTCCGCGGCACGTGGGATCCTCCCGGACCGGGGCACGAACCCGCGTCCCCCGCATCGGCAGGCGGACTCCCAACCACCGCGCCACCAGGGAAACCCGGAAGACATATTTTTTACAAAGCCCCGTGTTGAATTTCTAGAGATGAAAAGTAAAATGTTTGAGATGGAATATATATATATATTATTCTTAGTAACAAGAGAACAAACAATTCAGTTAGAAAATGGGCAAAGATCTGATCAAACCCTTAACCAAGGAAGATATACAAATAGCAAATAAGCACATGAAAAGACATTCAACATCAGTAGACATTAGGGAAGTGGAATTAAAACCACAATGAGACACCACTGCGTACTACAATCATGACTAAAATTGAAAAGACCAGCCATACCAAGTGTTGGCAAAGATGTGGAACAACTACAATTCTCATACACTGTTGGCAGGAATGTGAAATTGTACATCCACTTTGGAAAATGGTTTTGGCAGGTTTTCAAAAAATTAAACATATACCTACCATATGGCTCAGCCATTCCTCTCCTAAGTAGTTACCCAGGGGGAAAGAAAGCATATGCCCACACAAAGACTTGTATATGAATGTTCATGGCAGCTTTATTTGCAAAAGCCTCAAAGTGAAATTACCTAACCATTCATCAACAGACGAATAAACAAATCATGGTGTATCCATGTGTTGAGAGTTTAGCTAAGCTACTCAATGGTATTGCTGTTTCAGCATTATTTTGTGTGGCTTAGAGGCTTTGGGGGGAGAGGGGACTTAAACTGACACTAGCTCCATCATGCAAGTATATGCCCTAGAAAATAGCCTGCAGAGTCACAAGCAAGTGAACATTCCTGAGGCGACTCTCCCAACAGCCCCTGTGATCAAGTCTTCCCGGCCTCCCAAGACCTTTCCTTGTGTGCCTCTTAAATAAGACCCCCTCACAGGGCTTACCAAAGCCTTACCAAGCCGCATTAACTTTGGTTTGAATTAACCAATACAATACAGTGTTAGCCCCAAAGCACTCACCCACAGACCCTAATAGAGGCATGTGCCCCAGGTCCTGCCTCTCTCTCGGCCTGCACCTTGCTTTGATCTACCAATGTGGTCCCTCAAGGTGTGCCATGTACTTTGTTCAGGATCTGTGAGTAATAAACTTCTCTATTTCAATTTCTCTCTTTTTTTTTTACATCTTTATTGGAGTAGAATTGCTTTACAATGGTGTGTTAGTTTCTGCTTTATAACAAAGTGAATCAGTTATACATATACATATGTTCCCATATCTCTTCCTTCTTGCATCTCCCTCCCTCCCAGCCTCCCTATCCCACCCCTCCAGGCGGTCACAAAGCACCGAGCTGATCTCCCTGTGCTATGCGGCTGCTTCCCACTAGCTATCTATTTTACGTTTGGTAGTGTATATATGTCCACGCCACTCTCTCACTTTGTCACAGCTTACCCTTCCCCCTCCCCATATCCTCAAGTCCATTCTCTAGTAGGTCTGCGTCTTTATTCCCGTCTTACCCCTAAGTTCTTCATGACATTTTCTTTTCCCTCAGATTCCATATATATGTGTTAGCATACCATATTTGTCTTTCTCTTTCTGACTTACTTCGCTCTGTATGACAGGCTCTAGGTCCATCCACCTCACTACAAATAACTCAATTTCATTTCTTTTTATGGATGAGTAATATTCCATTGTGTATATGTGCCACATCTTCTTTATCCATTCATCCGATGATGGACACTTACGTTGTTTCCAACTCCGGGCTATTGTAAATAGAGCTGCAATGAACATTTTGGTACATAACTCTTTTTGAACTATGGTTTTCTCAGGGTATATGCCCAGTAGTGGGATTGCTGGGTCATATGGTAGTTCTATTTTCAGTTTTTTAAGGAATCTCCATACTGTTCTCCACAGTGGCTGTACCAATTCACATTCCCACCAGCAGTGCAAGAGTGTTCCGTTTCCTCCACACCCACTCCAGCATTTATTGTTTCTAGATTTTTTGATGCTGGCCATTCTGACCGGTGTGAGATGATATCTCATTGTAGTTTTGATTTGCATTTCTCTAATGATTAATGATGTTGAGCATTCTTTCATGTGTTTGTTGGCACTCTGTATATCTTCTTTGGAGAAATGTCTATTTAGGTCTTGTGCCCATTTTTGGATTGGGTTTTTTGTTTTCTTGTTATCGAGCTGCATGAGATGCTTGTAAATTTTGTAGATTAATCCTTTGTCAGTTGCTTCATTTGCAAATATTTTCTCCCATTGTGAGGGTTGTCTTTTGGTCTTGTTTATGGTTTCCTTTGCTGTGCAAAAGCTTTGAAGTTTCATTAGGTCGCATTTGGTTTTTTTTTTTTTTTTGCAATATGTGGGCCTCTTACTGTTGTGGCCTCTCCCGTTGCGGAGCACAGGCTCTGGATGCGCAGGCTCAGCAGCCATGGCTCACGGGCCCAGCTGCTCCGCAGCATGTGGGATTTTCCCGGACCGGGGCACGAACCCGTGTCCCCTGCATCAGCAGGCAGACTCTCAACCACTGCGCCACCAGGGAAGCCCCTGGGTTTGTTATTGTAGGTCTTTTCCTTCTCTTGTGTTTCTTGCCTAGAGAAGATCCTTTAGCATTTGTTGTAAAGCTGGTTTGGTGGTGCTGAACTCTCTCAGCTTTTGCTTGTCTGTAAAGGTTTTAATTTCTCCATCAAATCTGAATGAGATCCTTGCTGGGTAGAGTAATCTTGGTTGTAGGTTTTTCTCCTTCATCACTTTAAGTATGTCCTGCCAGTCCCTTCTGGCTTGCAGAGTTTCTGCTAAAAGATCAGCTGTTAACCTTATGGGGATTCCCTTGTGTGTTATTTGTTGTTTTTCCCTTGCTGCTTTTAATATGTTTTCTTTGTATTTAATTATTGACAGTTTGATTAATATGTGTCTTGGCCTGTTTCTCCTTGGATTTATCCTGTATGGGACTCTCTGTGCTTCCTGGACTTGGTTAACTATTTCCTTTCCCATATTAGGGAAGTTTTCAACTATAATCTCTTCAAATATTTTCTCAGTCCCTTTCTATTTCTCTTCTTCTTCTGGAACCCCTATAATTTGAATGTTGGTGCATTTAATGTTGTCCCAGAGGTCTCTAAGACTGTCCTCAGTTCTTTTCATTCTTTTTTCTTTATTCTGCTCTGCAGTAGTTATTTCCACTGTTTTATCTTCCAGGTCACTTATCCGTTCTCCTGCCTCAGTTGTTCTGCTATTGATCCCTTCTAGAGTATTTTTCATTTCATTTATTGTGTTGTTCATCATTGCTTGTTTCATCTTTAGTTCTTCTAGGTCCTTGTTAAATGTTTCTTGCATTTTCTCTATTCTATTTCCAAGATGTTGGATCATCTTTACTATCATTATTCTGAATTCTTTTTCAGGTAGACTGCCTACTTCCTCTTCATTTGTTAGGTCTGGTGCATTTTCATCTTGCTCCTTCATCTGCTGTGTGTTTTTCTGTCTTCTCATTTTGCTTATCTTACTGTGTTTGGGGTTTGCAGGCTGCCGGTTCGTAGTTCCCATTGTTTTTGGTGTCTGTCTCCAGTGGCTAAAGTTGGTTCAGTGGGTTGTGTAGGCTTCCTGGTGGAGGGGACTAGTGCCTGTGTTCTGGTGGATGAGGCTGGATCTTGTCTTTCTGGTGGGCAGGTCCACGTCTGGTGGTGTGTTTTGGAGTGTCTGTGGACTTATTATGATTTTAGGCAGCCTGTCTGCTAATGGGTGAGGTTGTGCTCCTGTCTTACTAGTTGTTTGGCATAGGGTGTACAGCACTGTAGCTTGCTGGTCGTTGAGTGAAGCTGGGTGCTCGTGTTGAGATGGAGATCTCTGGGAGATTTTCGCCATTTGATATTATGTGGAGCTGGGAGGTCTCTTGTGGACCAATGTCCTGAAGTTGGCTCTTCCACCTCAGAGGCACAGCACTGACTCCTGGCTGCAGCACTAAGAGCCTTTCATCCACACGGCTCAGAATAAAAGGGAGAAAAAGTAGAAAGAAAGAGGATAAAAGAAAATAAAGATAAAAGAAAATAAAGTTATTAAAATAAAAAATTATTATTGAGAAAAAAATTTTTTTTAATTAAAAAAAGAAAAACGGACGGATAGAATCCTAGGACAAATGGTGGAAGCAAAGCTATACAGACAAAATCTCACACAGAAGCATATACATACACACTCACAAAAAGAGGAAAAGGGGCAAAAATAATAAATCTTGCTCTCAAAGTCCACCTCCTCAATTTGGGATGATTCGTTGTTTATTCAGGTATTCCACAGATGCAGGGTACATCAAGTTGATTGTGGAGATTTAATCTGATGCTCCTGAGGCTGCTGGGAGGGATTTCCCTTTCTCTTCTTTGTTCGCACAGCTCCCTGGGCTCAGCTTTGGATTTGGCCCCGCCTCTGCGTGTAGGTCGCCTGAGGGTGTCTGTTCTTCGCTCAGACAGGACGGGGTTAAAGGAGCCACTGATTCGGGGGCTCAGGCTGGGGGGAGGAAGGGGTACACAGTGCGGGGCGAGCCTGCTGCGGCAGAGGCCGACGTGACGTTGCACCAGCCTGAGGCACGCCGTGCGTTCTCCCGGGGAAGTTGTCCCTGGATCCCGGGACCCTGGCAGTGGCGGGCTACACAGGCTCCCCGGAAGGGAGATGTGGAGAGTGACCTGTGCTCGCACACAGGCCTCTTGGTGGCGGCAGCAGCAGCCTTAGCGTCTCATGCCCGTCTCTGGGGTCCGTGCTGTTAGCCGCAGCTCGCGCCCGTCTCTGGAGCTCCTTTAAGCAGCCTCAATTTCTCTTGTCGGTAGTGGAGCCACAGCTCACCATCCAGCACCCTATGCTCCACTTCACAAATGTGATTTGATAAAGTCATAACAACATACAATGAAATATTAACCATCAATGAAATGGAATGAACTATTGATACACAGAGCAACATGGATGAATCTCAATAACTACGGTGAAAGAATGTAGGGAGAAGAATATGTGCTGTGTTTGGTGATGTATCCTATTACTTACTACTTAGCTACTTTAACACACAGAAATTATTAACACAGTGCTCTACATATAGTAAGGTACTTAAAGACAGTTTGTGGTTTTGATTAAATTATTATTTACATGTATAGATGACACAAATTAAGAACATAGAATAATTTTAGAGGAAGAATCCTTTGGGATAAATGTATCCAACTGCCCCCGCCAGAAGTTATGTGATTTCCCCAAGGTCATATGGGCAAAGTAGAAAACGTAGATTTCTAGCAAGTTATTTCCAGTCACTCTGAAGATCTCCTTTGAATTTTGAATGAGCCATAATTTTAAAATATAATCTTTTTTTTTTAGTAACTGGTCTTATGCAATTCACTATTTGGAGACTTTTTTCTAAGGAAAAAAAAGACAATGTTAGCCAGAAGGAAATGCTTCAGATGAAATTGAATGATGTTTCAAGGATTCTTTCAGTCCTTTCTTTATTCAATCAAATCCCCCTAGTGGAGAAGATATGCCTTTACGTATCTTCATATATCTTCAAACATAAAATGTGGAGAAAATGGAACCACCTTGACTAGAGGGGTCATTTTCTCTACAGACTGACTTAGAAATCTTCTGGCAAGTCCCAGAGACTTGAGGGGAACTTTCCTGAATCTATGGTGATTCCTCCCAGGTGGAAACGAAATATCCGTGACTGCTTCCAAACCATCACACCAGTTTCTCAGCTGGTGGCGATTTAATGAGGGAGTACGGAGGTGAATGAGATCCTAATGACCATTTATCTCTGACTTGTGTGGCATCTTTTTAATTCTCCCAGGTGAACTTCTGAGACTGATGCTCCAATAATACCAAGGTAAATGACTTACAATATTACCAAGCTTACTTACCTATTATTCTCCTACTGAGAATACCTGTGTACCCAAAGAGTTAAAATACACATTGCTCTGGGTTTCCTAATTTTTATAGCTCCTCAATTTAGCTTAAAATATTTAATTTTTTCTTTTCAATTTTTATGGTGTTTGAAATATACAGTTAAATTACGAGAGAGATCTTAATGCCTAAGGTTAATTACTTAGTTATAGATATTTAGGAATGCCCATCCATTATTTACAGCAATAGTTCTCAAAGTATGGTCCTCTCTCACTAATGGCCTTGCTTCATACTAAGTGAGAAAATAAAAACCTTCAATGGAAATTCCCTCATCTTTCCACTACCTATACAAATGGACTGGCATCTGTGCACATCCTCTCCTTTTACTTTATTTTGCAGGAATTACTTACTGCTCATTAAAGGCCCGTCTTATGCTCTGGACTCTCAGCCACAAGGACCTCCATCCATCAGTTACCCTCTCTCTCTGTTGGATCATTCTCATCAGCATACAATTTACTCTAGTTTTTCTCCTTTCTTTTTAAACTATCCTATCTTGATTCTGTATTATCCTTCAACTATGTCCCATATCTCTGCTCCTTTTTTCAAGCCAAACATCTTCAGGGTTGTTCTCACATGCTAACTTCATTTGATTTCTAATTCACTCTTTCCAAAAAAAGTTTTTTTGTATGTGTGTCAAAATGATAATATCCAAATAGTTTAGAGTCAAATAATTCAATAAGGAATTTTAAAACAGAGAGCAATTTTCCTTCCCTGGAGGCAACCACTCTTAAGTCTTTTAGCAAATTCTCTTGGTATATATCTCCATATCTTGAAACAATGGGTGTATTGCTATTCTTGGTCTTTATGTTTTAGACAATATCTCTTGTTCTCTCACTATGGAAAATGAGGATTTATCTGTTTCCTCTCCTATTATCATCACACACACACCAACACAGACACACTCATTGTATCCCCTCAAACTCTCCAGCTAGTCATACTGCAATTTTGTTAATGTTTATATTCATAGTTTACATTATTATGACTAAATATGTGTGATTTAGAGTGGAGCCATGTAGTAAAACTATTATTAGCCCTCCTTTCCAGCATGATATTTTTCCTCTGGAGACAGTTTCTTTTCTTTTTCTTTTCTTTTTTTTTCTTTTAAGTTGGCTTGTGTGGTTTTCTTTGAAAAATTCTTTGTCTTTTCTCATCTTAAAAAAAAGTACTCTTACATAAAAAAGAAATAGTATAGAAATATGCTTTTTTTTTAAAAAAAAGAATACTTCATTAGTGGCTCTGGCAAACACTTCTGGTGCCCATCCACATCCACCTTGCCCTTACTGCCATCTCTTTGCATGAGGGCTTTCTTTGGGACTAGTGCCCTCTCTATAGATGTGCATTGCAATCCAAAAGTACCAGAGAATGAACACTCCCTGGTAGTAGTCCTTGAATAATGACTGAAGGGAGTTGTATCAATGCCCTAGTTCTCTCCCTCAGGTGAGATACTCTGAAGGACATGCTCTACACTGTTTCTCAGAGTTCCCTGGTGGGATTTAGCTCCAGTTACCCACCATGGCTGCTTGAGAGCACACTCTTTTTTTTTTTTTTTTTTGCGGTACGCGGGCCTCTCACTGTTGTGGCCTCTCCTGTTGTGGAGCACAGGCTCTGGACGCGCAGGCTCAGCGGCCATGGCTCATGGGCCCAGCTGCTCCGCGGCATGCGGGATCTTCCCGGACCGGGGCACGAACCCGCGTCCCCTGCATCGGCAGGTGGACTCTCAACCACTGCGCCACCAGGGTAGCCCGATAGCACACTCTTTATTGACTTCCTTCTTGTTCCTGTATAACTCCACTAATGGTGTTTCCTGGGATCACCTCCCAAATAAATGACTTGTACTCGAATCCTTCTTTCCATGCCTGCTTCTTCAACAACCCAAACTAAAACAATAGTGCTGAGTATTTCCTGTTACTTCACATTTTAAGGTACAAGATATCTGCTGTCCCAGTTTTAGAGATGCTAAGATTAACAAGTGGACGCAGGTGGTGTCAGCCTGATGTGTCCATTATAAAATTCCCTTTCCTACCTGTATTAGTCAGGGTTCTCTAGAGAAACAGAACCAATAGGATAGATAAACAGATAGATAGGAATCGGCTCATGTGATCGTGGATGCTGAGAAGTCCTAAGATCCGCAGTCAGCAAGCTGGAGACCCAGGAGCCAACATTTCAGTTCAGGTCTGAAGGCAGGAAAAGACCAATGCCTCAGCTCCAGGAAGTAAGGCAGGAGGAGTTCCCTCTTACTTGTGGAAGAGTCATCTTTTTTGCTCTACTCAGACCTTCAGCTGATTGGATGAAGACCACCACATTAGAGGGGCAAGCTACTCAGTCTACTGATTCAAATGTTAATCTCATCCAGAAACACAGACACACCCAGGATAATGTTTAACCAATATCTGGGCACCCCATGACCCAGTCAAGTTGACACAAAATTAGCCATCACACTACCTTTCACCTAATACTTTTATCAGTCGCTAATGGTTATTGCCTATATCAATTACCCCCTCAGGTTTATTTTTGGCCATGCCACACAGCGCGGGATCTCATTTCCCAAACCAGGGATCGAACCCGTGACCCCTGCAGTGGAAGCTCCAAGTCCTAACCACTGGACCGCCAGGGAATTCCCTCGTCAGTTGTTTAAAATGGTGATTTTTAAATGCCAACATTTCTTCTGCATTTATTAGCTAAAATTCTATCAGTCTGAACTTTCCCTTATCAACTATTTGATTACCCTGAAATACAGTTTGTACAGAAAGGGTGCGATAAATATATCCTTTTTTTTTTTAAATTTGTTTATTTATTTGGTTGCATGGGGTCTTGGTTGCGTGGGGTCTTAGTTATGGCAGGCGGCCTCCTTTGTTGCAGCACGTGGGCTCCTTAGTTGCGGTAGTCGGGCTCCTTAGTTGCAGTTTGCAGGCTCCTTAGTTGTGGCATGTGAACTCTTAGTTGCGGCATGCATGTGGGATCTAGTTCCCTGACCAGGGATCGAACCCAGGCGCCCTGCATTGGGAGTGTGGAGTTTATCCGCTGTGCCACTAGGGAAGTCCCAATGTATCCTTTTTGATGACTTAGTTTTCTAAGTAGTTATCACTAATTTAATCCCAAACTCTGTCACCTATCTAAATTATTTTCAGTATGGTCATTCCTGTCAAATGCTCTATCAATTTCATCTTCCTAAACAGGGCTCTCCAAGGGCTTCCTGACTTCTTGGAGAGGCTTCTGAATGATTATCTTCTAGACCTGGTACACCGCCGTCATCCTGGGATCTCCCTTCACTAGAACTCCCTCCAGTTGTTTCCTGTGTGGGAACTCCTATTCTCTGGATGCCATGTTTTTCTCTTCCTATTTAGGTGAAGCATATCCTCTAATATTTCTTTAAGAAAGGGTGTATGATAATTCTAGATTCTAAATTGGAAATATTTTTCTTTTTCCCTTTTTTTTTCTTTTGCGGAAATACCTTTTTTTTAGAGCTCTGAAGCTACTGTTCCATTTGTCTTCTAGCTCTTGGTGTGTTTCTTGATAGCTTCAATTCATTTATACTCCTGATTCTTTCTTTGTGAACTCTCCATCTTCTCCTTGGAAGCTTGTAGGATTTCCAAACAATTTCAGAACACTGGGGAACACGGTTTGGAAATTTCATAGTGCTGTGCTTTGATTTTTATCTGTTGAGCTGGACATTCAACGAATGTCTAAAATCCTTCAGTTATAGGAAATTTTGTTGAATAATTTCCTTGGTTATTTCCTCTGGTGGGTTTTCTCTTTTTGGAACTCTTAATATTTGAATCTTAAATTTCCTAGACTGTTCTTTCTTTTTAAAAATTCTCCTCTATTTCTCATCTTTTGGGGTTTTTGCTCTGCATTCTGAAAGATATCTTCAACTTTTCTTCCACTCCTGCTATCTTGTTTTTAATTTCCAGGAGACGAATTTTGTTTCCTGAATACCAGTGGCATTGCCATTTCATTGGTAAATCTTTCAATACCTATCTCTAAAATTACTCCTTTAAAGATATAATAACAACACTATTATTATGCCAAAAGAATATCTTTAATATCAAGAGTCTAGGGACTCTCTAAATTTCCTGTATTTAAAAATATTTTTTTGTTTGAAGCAGTGTTCAGATAAGTTCATGTATTTCAACTGCTTGATAGTTCTCATAAGTTACCTTTTAATCTTTAGTTCTTTAGTTTTTCCTATAAGTCAGGTCATTTATGATGTAGTTTTTCACAGTTTGGACTTGACTGATTGCATTTATGGTGATTTTACATCTTCCTCTTTCCTCTGCATTAGCTATAAATTGATAATGAAACCTGAAGACTTAAGATCAGTTTTAACTTTTTGGGGGGCATTAATACTTCATCAGGAAGCAGGAAAGTTCTAATGTTTTTTATTTTCATGATTTAGCAGCCATTGAGGACCATTGTCTTTATCCATTTATTTCATTTAAAGTTGTAAAATGGTGACATTATAAAATCTACCTTTCCTTCCTAATTTATTAGCTGTATGTCTACAAAGAAAAAGTTCCTCTCATCAGTGTAAGGCCAACTGGCCCGAGGCAGGGGAACGCAATCAGACTCACAGGTTGAAACTGACCTGGAGACCTTCCGGACCACCCAGTTCCAGGAACTGACCTGGGGACTTTCCACCCGGCCCAGCCTTCCCGCCTTTCGAGGGGCGGGACTAACAGTCCCCCATGATACCCGAAAAGACCACCAAATAAGGAATACCCAGCGTCCTCCCGGATTCACCACACCCCTTTCCCTTCTTCCCCTATAAATTCTGCCCAAACCCTCGCCCGCGCGCGACTTTTCTGGCCCCTTTCTCTCGGACCAGTGAACCTCGCCCGGGAGCGTTCCCAAATAAAGCTTGTTTAAGCTCTCCTCCGTTTTTGGTGCCGTTCCTTACAATCAGCTTTTTCATTACCTGACTTACAGTTAGTGATGGAAGCCAGGGTAAATGCTTAATTCTTTCCTTTTATTTATAAGTTTTCAAAACAATGAGTTGGTTTGTTAGCATCCTCCAAGTGTGACAATTAGTTCTTTTTAAATTGTCATCATTATGAACATTTAGATTTAAACATTCGATTTGTTTCTATACCTTATAGATATTATCCCTTTAGTGCTCTAATTGTGTAATTTTGACAGGGGAGAGCTTCAGTTTGGCTTCTGAGTCCTTTTGACATAATCCTAGTGGTTTCTGATAATTCCTTGTTTTGGATTTGACAGGATGTTTCAGGCTCATTTGCATGAATGATGTCTGAAATAATACATTTGAATTGATAGTATCAAGGTAAACTCATGATATATTTTACCTGAAAAAAGTCTTTCACTGAAAAAGTCCAGAAATATGGACTGACTCAGAAGCACTAAACAGTTTTAGAAGCCCAGATTATGATATCTAAATACCACTCCCTTCTGAAAACCAGGAATCCTGGGACTCCTTAGAGAAATGGCTGATTCCAAATGTGGTGCTGTGTTTTCATTTGAAGCTTTGGATCCTCTTCTAAGCTCATTCCGTTATTGGCAGAGTTCAGAAATATACTGAAATTAAGTTCTATATACAGACTGCAAATGAAGAGTCCCCAAAGAAAAAGCTACAAGGAAACCATTGACAGTTTGAGGTCAAGTAACAAGATTGAAGTTTTAGAAATAACACTCTGACAGCAATGTTAAGAATGGAGTGTGTGGGCAGCAGACGCACAGGATGCCCAGATATGGGGATTAGTTGTGATTCATCCTGGATACAGGAAAGGCCTAATATTAACACAGTAGCAGTGGGGTAAATAAACAGGGAACTGATTTGCTAGCTATTAAGAATTATGACTGTTGGGACTTCCTTAGCGGTGCAGTGGTTAAGAATCCACCTGACAACGCAGGGGACACGGGTTTGAGCCCTGGTCCGGGAAGATCCCACATGCCGCAGAACAACTAAGCCCGTGCATCACAACTACTGAAGCCTGTGCTCTAGAGCCCGCGAGTCACAACTACTGAAGCCCGCGCACCTAGAGCCCATGCTCTGCAACAAGAGAAGCCACCGCAATGAGAAGCCTGCGCACCTTAACAAAGAGTAGCTCCCGCTCGCCACAACTAGAGAAAGCCCATGCGCAGCAACGAAGACCCAATGCAGCCAAAAATAAAAATTAAAAAAAAAAAAAAGAAGAATGTATGACTGTCAGCATGACTGATGGCAACTTGGGCCTGTAGAAGTTCCTCCTGTCCTTCCACTGGCCCTACCCAGGACTGCACTCTGCAGTAAATCACTTCTCTTGTCGTCAAGGGCTTTGAAGTTAATAGATATCGTTTAATAATCATTAGGACCCAGTGGCTTCTATGCTATCTTAGTCCCCAGACAATGATGAAGACCTTTGCTGACATATTCCCAGTGCCCAGGAGACTACTTACCCATCCAGAAACCTTGACTTAGGAATGCACTTCCTGTTTCTAAGCACTACTCCAGTACCCTAGGTTAGCTATAAAACTGTCCCAATGTCCCCTCAGCGGTGTGGATGCAGCCGTAAATGCTTCTGGATCACAGTCCTCCATGATCTCACCCTGTAAGTTACTGTATAATAAACGGATCCATTGATTACATGGAGCCACCTGCTTCATTTTCTCAGTCTCAAGATACCTTCTTAGTTTGCTGGGCATTTTTCATTCCCTCTTGTCCTCCAGCAAAGAGGCAGTAATGTCAGGTCTTTGGGATTGGTGTGTATTTGTAGGGTAGGGCATCGGGTTATGGAGGAGAAGCACTTCAAACAACTATCTTGGTGCCAGGGACAAGCTATGGAAAGTCCCTTAGGGTACTGGGGGTGGAAGGGGAGATAACTCCTAGAGCAGGCTCCCCTCCATCCCCAGCCCATCCTCCCGTGAAGTAGCCATGGTATACTTCGGTGAATTTGAAAATGTCCTTCACACATGGACATTCTACTCTGTGGTAACTAAGGGCCCTCCTGCAGCATGGATTTCATTCCTCTAAGGATTTCCTGAGAAGCTAATAAAATAGAGGTCTCTTTCTGGCTTACCGGGTGAGGGGTATCCGACAGAAATCTCCTGAAGAGACATCTGCAAGTGGGGAAGGAGGCACCTTGCAGATAACCACTAAAACCTGAGAGGTTACTGATGTCCAGGGATGGGGTATTGACTTTTTTTTTTTTTTGAAACTGTGCGTTGAGCAGAATTTTAAAGCTAAGTGGAACGTGTGGAGAATGAGCTGTTCAGCAAATCTTCCCTCCGCGAAGCTGGAAAATTCCTTTTTAAATGTGGCCAAGGAGAGGAGGGCACAGATATGGAGGATAGGAAACTGGTGGCCGGGTTTACGGAGTAAAAACCAGAGGGCCGGGAGACCACGTTAATGTCTTCTGCCATCTAGTAAACAGCAGCAAGCACCCAAACCCGCAAAGAGGTGGAGGGCTAGTATCTTCCTTGTCCTTCCAGGTGGAGGCCTGGGACGCGTTTCCAGCCTCTGCGCATGCGCAGCGCAAGGCGGCGAGCGGGGGAGGGACCCTGGAAGTTCCACGACTACCTTCTCAGGCCCCGCCCCTACTTCAGAATCAAGAGGGAGGAGCGTCGTGCGCGCTCGCGTCGGTGCGCGCCCTGGAGGCCCACTCCCACCCCCTGCGTCCGGTTCTCATCCGTTGCTTCGCCCCACCCCACACACCTCTGCCCCGGACCCATTTAGGAGGCGGGGCCGAGGCGCCGCTCAGTCGGAGCCGCGAGCACGAGCGCGTGCCTACGACAGCGCGTGCCAGCCCGGTCGCGAGGAGACCCCGCCTTCCCGTCCCGCCCCCGCCGGCCTCCAGTCCTCCGGCTACTCACTGGGCGCTGAGAACGCGGGCACCCGCGCGCTGAGCAGCCATGGAGGTTCCCGGTAGCCTGTGCAAGAAAGTCAAGCTGAGCAATAACGCGCAGAACTGGGTGAGTCGGAGCAGAGGTGCGGAGGAGGCTCTGGGAGGCTCCGGCTGCAGCTTGTTTCGTAGCCGCTGCCTCCCTTCCGCCTCCTCTGTATCCTCCCTGGAGAGTTGGGGGTGGTACCCGAGGCCGCGGCGCCTTCCACCTGGGGCGGTGGGTTGTGCCGGGTGGAGTGGCGCGGCGGGGGCGGGGGTCCGATCCAGGGTCCGTGGGAAGAACTCCCCCTTCTCCAGCTCCTCGCCTCAGAGGAGACCTCGAGGACGCTCTTTTCGGCAGTGAGCTGGCGGCTGCTGAAACCTGCATCCCTCGAGGGGGAGCTGCCCGCATCCCCCTCCAGTGGCCTGAAGGTCTGCGGAGGAGGCAGAGGCAGGCGTCTTTGGTACGTTTCCTGGTTTTTCTTGGCTCTGCCAGTGCAGTGAGCCCAGGTTTGGGTCCATCTCCACGTCTTTCCATTTCTGACTTTCAGCGTGAAGGGAGAGTACCCAACAATGCGGCCATTCATGAGCTGAGACTGCCCTGAACTGAGGTTCTTTGTGATTCGGTGCTAAATCGGAATATCCAGCAAATAACATGGAAACAGTAAAGTGTGGGGAAACTAATGGTTTATAACGTTTAGCAAGGACTGCCAGTTTGCTTTGATGGTTAAGCAACCTCGGAAGGTTGCTTGCTTCCTTAATTATTCTTGGTAAGAAACAGCCTTAAGCCAAGATTTTGTAAGTGTAGAGGGGGTGGGGTGGAGCAGGTGATGTCCAGCTCTGGAGGCCGGAAAGATACTGGTTTTAAGTTTGGGTGGAAATGTTTATTTCACAGTACAGCAAGATAATGAGGTTTAAATGCAGCCTTGTAAATCGTCATTACCCTTGGTGAGTCAAAGAAAAAAAAAGCCATTTCAGACAAATGTTCAAGTCATTAATTTACCACATCTGTTGTTACCAAGTATTCTCACCCGATTCCTTTCCCCTCTTAGTTATTTAACTCTTCCTTAGGTGATAAGGACGGAGAAGAGATAAAAGGGGCATTAGACCATTGGAAAGAGCGCTGGACTAGCGGCCTGGTCTCTGGTTCCAGCTTTGCCGTGTAGTAGTTGTGTGATCCTGAGTAAAAACCCTCGACTTCTTTAAACCTCAGCTGACTTAAAGGTATAGTAGTGGTACTTCACTGGAGAGTTTTGAGGAGTGAAGAAGATAATGACTTGGAGAGTGCAGTGATAACACTGCTATGAAACTATTGATACTGCTCCTGTTACCTTGAGGTGTTTCCTGGTTAGGGAAATACGGTTGGCTGAATTAGGGTATTTACATGTCATTTCAGCTACACTGTAACCCATTTACTGTTCCATTTGCCAAATAAGTGCGTGTTCTTTGTAGAGGCATGTGCTACTCACGGGGAAGGTGAGAAATGAGGGACTCAGTGCTTGCCTTCCAGTTGCTCAGGGCCTGGTTGGGGTTGTGATTGGCATTTGCCGGATGATGAATATATCATTATAGACCCCAGTGAGTGGGGTAAGACAGCTGTTTTATCACAGTTTAGAGGGGAGATTAGTTTAGTCTGGGTGTGATGGAGGAGAAGTGTGCTCAGATTTTTGAGGCAGAGGGGAACTGTATGAATAAGGTCTAATAATAATAATAATTTATATTATTTATAATAATATATAATATTATGATATTATTATAAATAATATAAATAATAATAATTACCATTATTTACTCCAGGAACAATGAAGAGACCTGTTTAACCACTCTGGAGGGCTTTTGTTGACTGGAGATAAGATTGAATGAGCAGGATGGGGCTAGGTTGTATAGTTGTTAATGTTTGGTTGCTGAGTTGAAACTAGATTCTGTGAGAGATTTTGGATGAGGCTAGAATTTTTAATTTTCAGGGCCTTGTAAATCTTTCTTTGCCCCAGTAGGGAACACCCATCATCTTTTCCTCTCACATACATCAACTGATAGGGACACATGTAGCGAATCCAGACACCTTTAAAGTTCCCATCTCATGATGAAATTGGTATTCCAGGAAGACAGGTCTGCTAAAGAAATTAGACACTGTTAGAGCCCAGATATAGAAGTCCTGGAGAACAAACAGGGTTATGGTAAGGTTTAAATGAATTAATAGACTTGAGGAATGCCTGGTACATGAGCACCAGTTAAGGTCTTTGTCTTGTTACTGCTGTTAATTCACACAGTTGTGAGGGTGCAGAGTACTGGACTAAGGTGGTAGTGGAAAAGCAGCATAGATGCGTTAAGGGCATTCAAGGTTGAGTAAGAAGGACCTGACAAGAGTTAGGGAATGAAAGAGGGACACGTATTAAAAGAGGATCCTGAGGCTTTAATCCTGGGAAATGAGGAGAAAAGTCACGGCATGCAGGGAATTTGGGAAGTAGGTTGAGGGCTGGAGTGATGGTGATAATAGTTAAACACTGAAGGAAAGTTTACTATGTGCTGGAGACAGTTTGAAATTTTTTACCTCAATTGACTTGTTGAATTTCTGTACCATTTCTGAGGTGGGTATCATGAGAGACAGTGGTTTAAAGCAAGGACCCTGGAACTGACTGCCTGGACTCGAACCTGGGCTTCACTGTTTACTAACCGTGTAACCTTTAGGTAGTCAGTTAATTTCTCTGCGCCAGTTTGCTCATCTGTAAAATGGGGGTGATGGCCTCACAGGGGTATTGTGAAGATTAAAGGAGTTAATATATGAAAACTGCTTAGAACGGTGTCTGGCATATTGTAAGTGTTGTGTGTGTGTTAGCTGTTAGAGTCTGAGTATTATGTGTGTTAGCTGTTATTGTTAGTTATTCTCTTTATTCCAGTTAGTATCTCCATTTTATTGATGAAGAAGCTGAGGCACAGAGATGTCATAGAGCTTGTAAAAGGTGGACCCAATATTAAGTATGCTGCATGTAAGGGACAGATGGCCTTAGTATAGATAGTCTGTAGAACAAGGCTATCCAATAGAAATAAAACGTGAGCCACATAATGTAATTTAAATTTTTCTAGAGGTCATAGTAAAAAAAAAAGTAAAAGGAACAGGTTGAAATAAATTTTAATATTTATTTAACCCAGTATAGCTAAAGTACTGTCATCTCAATATAAAAATGAGTTTAATATTATCATAATCAATATAAAATTATTAAAAAATATACATAAGTATATATTTTAACTTAGCACACATCTCACTTCAGACTAACCACATTTTATTTATTTATTTATTTTTAATTAACAACTTTATTGTAGTATAATTGCTTTACAATGTTGTGTTTCTGCTGTATAACAGTGAATCAGCTGTATGTATACATATATCTCCATGTCCCCTCCCTGTTGTGTCTCCCTCCCTATCCCACCCCTCTAGGTGGTCACAAAGCACCAAGCTGATCTCCTTGTGCTATGCAGCTGCTTCCCACTAGCTATCTATTTTACATTTAATAACCACATTTTAAAAACTCAGTCGGGACCTGTGGACAGCACAACTATAAGGATTGAGTTAGGTTAAGGTCGAAAATAAAGATTTGATGGTTAAATTCGAGTTAGAGAATATACTAGAGAGAAGGGAGGTGTCTCCATGTACCTACAAGAGTAGTAAAGAAAATCAAGAATGAACATGCCCCTTTAGTCTCCTCTTATCTCATTCTGACGAAGCATCAGGTGTAATGAGTTTCATTTAACGTCTGATTGAACCTTTCTCTATTGGGACTGGTTTTCATCTGCCTTCCGTAAAACATTTCAAACTGTGGGTTAGCTGGCCCTCAGTTCAGACCCAGGTGTCACTACCTATTTTGTAGACTCATGTTGGGCCAAATCCCTGCTTGGACCCGGTTTACAGTGGAGCTGGACTCTACTACCCACAGAGTAGTCTGAGATCTAGCATTGTCGTTCGGAAGCACATATGACAATTTCATTCTGGTTTGCCGTTCCATTCCCCTCTCTCCTCCACGCCCCAAATTCCCATAGCTCCATATCTCCAGCACCAACTCTCTTTCTTTCTGTTTTTTTTTTTTTTTTTTTTTTTTGCAGTTCGCGGGCCTCTCACTGTTGTGGGCTCTCCCGTTGCGGAGCACAGGCTCCGGACGCACAGGCTTAGTGGCCGTGGCTCACGAGCCTAGCCACTCCGCGGCATGTGGGATCTTCCCGGACTGGGGCACGAACCCGTGTCCCCTGCATTGGCAGGCGGACTCTCAACCACTGCCCCACCAGGGAGGCCCCAACTCTCTTTCTATACCTTGCATCCTCAGGGTTTTACACAAGCCTTTCCTTCTGCCCTGATGCCTGTTGACCTTTATCACTTGTGGAAATCTTAAGAGCCTTGGGCTCCTGTACTGAAACTGTGGCCTCCTGTGTCCACACACTGTTGCACATAGGCTGAATTCTTTGTGCACCTCTGTGTTATGTTGCAGTCTGCTATTATCGTGTATCATGTAATCGTACTTCGTTATAGAGGTTTTGCATCTACACGGAGCTTTTCCTTATATAACAGGATGGGGATAAGGGTTAGGGTGCTGAGTAGGCCTCGGTACTTCTGTTATTAAAAGTCTTAGATAACTTACTAGTAACTTAGCACAGCTGAAGCAAGAGAATAAGCTCCATACGTGGTAGAATTAAAATTATGGTTTTGTCACTTACTACCTGTGTGATCTTGGGCATGTTGCCTAACTCCTCTGTGCCTCACTGTCTTCAAATGTAATAATGTGGATAATGAAACACAGCTTGTAGTGGAGCTAATAGGGCATAGCTCATAGGGTTATAATGAGGTTTCAGTTATTTAATACATTGAGAGCACTCTAGTGCTGGCACATGAGCACTGTTTAAGGTGTTCTTATTTATTACGTCATCGAATATTTGACACCTGCTTTGTGTGTGCCTGTGTTCCAGGTGCTGGGGATGCAGTGGTAAAAAGACAGCCAACGGTCCTGCTCTCATGGATATTACATTCTACCTGGGAGAGGGTTAATCGAAAAGCAAATAAATGAATGAGATATTTTTCCTTTTTATCAGTTCTACCTTTTCTGAACAATTTGTCCCTCATACTGTTCGATGCCTTTCATAGAAGGCCAGCAGCCCGTTCTGGATTTGGGGGAAGACTGAGGTGGTCCAAAAATGAAGCAAGCATGCAGAAATGGAACACACAGCATATGGAAAGCCATATATTCCTCCTTCAGAGCATTGGCCTGGCTGTGTGCAGGGGCAGCTACTGAGTTTCCTTCCCTGGAAGCTAGGGAGATACTGCTGGAAAAGTTGCCTAAAGGAGAAGGAGAACTGGACTTTACCAAGAATGCACTCCGTGTTGACTGAAAACAAGAACGGGAAGAATGACAGCAGGGTCTGGATCCGCATGGTCCAATCTGGTAGCCACTAGCCACCTGTGGCAACTTAAATTTAGTTAAACTAAGATGAAACGTGCCATGTTTCAAGTGCTACATTTCCATAGGAAGCTCGTGGCCACTGTATTGGACTGTGCAGTATAGAACATTTTCATCATCTCAGAAAGTTATACTGGACAGGTCTAGGTAGTAACTTTGGGATGGCTGCTGACATTTTTTCATACTTATGTGTATATTTCTGTACTCGTGTATTTGTTCTTACTTTCTTCCCCAGGGAAGGAAATTTCGAGAGATGGTAGCAACTTTGGAATCACGGTTTTGGGCAATTCTGTAGTCCTGGCTCCGGCAGGGTACCCAGCTGTCAGTTAGCCTCCCCTTTAGCATAGTGGCTTCTCTAAAGTTGAAATATGAAATAAGCTTCCCCAACTTGGCTCTATTACATTGACCTTTGAGGAGTAGTTTTCTTCTCCAGTGATTTTAAACCAGGTAAAAATTTACTTCCCCCAGGGGGGTGTTTGGAAAATATCTGGAGACATTTTTGGTTGTTACATTTGTGTGTGTGTGTGTGTGTGTGTGTGTAGGGGGGGTTGCTTCTGACATCTGTTGGGTAGAGGCCAGGGATGCCACTACAAATCCTGCAGTGCACAGGACAGTCCCCACAGCAAAGCATTATCATTAATGCTGAGGCCCAAAAGTCATTAATGCTGCGGTTGAGAAACCCTGTTCTATTCTTCACTTTGAGTAAGAAAAAGGGGAAATAAATTAGGTAACTCTGAAATGCAAAACTAGTAATTTAACATAAAATCCGATACTAGCATTTTCTCCTCCACCAGCTAGGATGTTACCATCTTTTGCTCTGAGATGGATCAATTACCCATAGCATACCAACAACAAAACAGTAAAATCCAACCCTGAATTGTTTTGAAAGCGAATTACTAAGTAATTAGTTCAAATGAAGAGACTGTTTTTTTTTTTTTTTTTGCTTGTTGTTTTTATTTTGGTATTTACCTAAGTGGTAGTTATTTCCGTGAAATATCCTTTCCTAAGGACACAGTTCTCTACCAAGCAAGTTTTAGCTGAGTAAACAGTGGAAATATTGGACAGTACATATAGAAATCCAGTTAGATGACTGCAGCCATTGTTCTTATTCTTCTCTGTAGTTTCTTTGATGGTTGCATCCCTTTCCTCTGTCTTTATTTCTCATATGTTTAAGTGTTCAGTTCATTGTTTTTTTAGTATATTTACAGTTTTATAACCATCACAATATCTACTTTTAACATTTTCATCACCCCAAAAAGAAACCCTGTACCCATTAGCAATCATTCCCTATCCTTCCCCTTTCCCTCTCTGTAGCACCTGCCAACCAATAATCTACTTTTTGTCTCTGGATTTCCCTATTCTAGACTCTCCTATAAATGTAATGATATAATATATGGCCTTTAGTGTCTAACTTCTTTAACTTAGAATAATGTTTTCAAGGTTCATCCATGTTGTAGCATGTATCAATACTTCATTCCTTTATATGCTTGAATAATATTATGTTTTATGGATGTATCACATTTTGCTTATCCTTTCATTAGTTGATGAACATTTGGGTTGTTTCTCCTCTTCAGTTGCTATGAATAATGCTGCTGTGAACATTCATGTACAGTAAGCCTCCTACATATGAACGAGTTCCGTTCCGAGAGCGCATTTATAAGTCCAATTTGTTTGTAAGTCCAACAAAGTTAGCCTAGGTACTCAACTAACACAGTCGGCTATATGGTACTGTACCGTAATAGGTTTATATACTTTTCACAAAAATAATAAATAAAAAACAAACACAAAAAATAAAACATTTTTAATCTTACAGTACATACCTTGAAAAGTACAGTACAGTACTGGCTACATCACCGCTGCTTTTACGCTTGCTTGCGGACATCCTGGGCTTGAAATAAAGATACTGTGCTACTGTACTCTATACAGTACTGGACACGAAAGCACAACCACTTGTAGAGGACACGTCCCCATCATGTTTGTAGGGAAAGCCCCGCTGTCACCACAGTGGGAGGCAGGGGCCTGTCATAGTGTAAAGGTGTCTTTCTCTCTTTATTGTTTGTCTCCTTCCCTGAAATGTTTTTGATCCGTTTTACTCCCCGTATCTAGGAGGGATCCATCAACAAATGATGAATGAACAGGTAGTCTCAGGCTCATTTCTGACTTCTAAGAATCTCTTCTGGCTGGACTTCCCAACTGGAGGCCATTCAGGGCCCCTTCCATTAAAAGTACTGACAGTTTAAAATATCCATTAAGTAAATATTTAAGTGTTCTTTAATCTTTAAAACAGAATAGTCGGAGAGCCATAATGTATATGCGGAGTGTATGCATGACAATCGGTGATCGAATAGGCATGCCAGTATCTTAGCTCTGATTCAGGAGATCTGGGGTAGGGCCTGAGATTCACTTTCTGAGAAGCAACCAGGTCATTGCCAGTGTTGCTGTGCCCCATGCTTTGTAGCAGCAAGGTTTTAAGTGTAGCCTTTTCAAGTTGTTTTCTTAACCTCCAGCCTCAGTTTTGCTGTTTGTCTTTGGCTTGTTAACGTTAACGTTCAAAAGATTAACTTCAGTTATCAATAACTCTGTGAACTAAAGCTTTCTTCTCACTGTATTCTTTTCAATTTTATCCACATGGTACTCTACCATGTCTCCAGTTTACTCACAGTATGTCTTGGGATATAAAAGACACACCCGTGTTACCATTTCAGGTATTCTCTTTGGAAGAATATACTGTTTGGCAGTCAGTTTAAGATGGGTGGTGGGGTGAGTGATAGATGTTGAAGTCCAGAATTACGCTTGATATTTGGTATATTTTCTGTGCCTTTACAAATTTCACTGAAAAATGCAGAGTTCTTCATAAAATCATCATAAACTCACAGACCATGAAATTCTCTAAGTAGCATCATAGGAGAAGTTAATTTGTCCCATACGGAAGTGGATAAGATAACAAAACAGCCCATGTGGAAGTTAAGGTGGGTCAAAAAGGGGCACAGGGCCACTCGTGTGGGTGTTGAGGACAGCAGTTTGTAGAATGTGTAGGAAATGTACACCACACATATGAGAGGCCACCTGACGTTAGCTTAGTAACAGGACTGGTAGTCATTTAGTCCCAATCGTAGAAAGAGAAGGAATTCTTTTGAAATGAATTGTCCCAGTTCCGCTATTCTTAAGACTTCTGAATGTCAATCATCATTTCATTTGCAGGTTATACAGAGAACACAAATCACGCTTTAAAATAAATGCCTTATATCTAACTTTTACTGAGCACTGACTAGGCACAAGAAAAGAGGTTGGGTGTTGTGAAAAACACAAAGAACTATAACTCACAGTACTTGACCTGTTCTCCCAAGGAAGTAAAAATTATATACAAAAAGACACCGTATAAAACGGTCCATAAATAACAGACAAATCCTGTGGGCGGTAAATGTTACAGGGACTGCCTTGGATATATGTACAATAAGCCAAATATTACTATCAACCACCCAGACTCTTAGAAAAGAATAAGCCTGATTTCATCGTTCTGTGAATAGAAACTAGAGCATTGAAGACTGTGAGAACAGGAATGGAGAGTTGGAAGGAAATAACTCCCTGATGCACCCACTAATGTCATGTTTTCCTGGCGGGATTATAGGAAGGCTTTGGCTAGAGTGGGTGGAAAAGGAAAAGAGGGGAAGGGGAACTAGAAGATTACATATGGAAGTGACCTTTAGAGTTTTAGTAAAATTCAGGCATACACCCACCACCTTGCAATTCTAAGAGTTTTAAAAAGTGCTCTTTGATTTATTCTGAAAAACCAGGAGGTAGGAGATTGTGGCAAATCTTTTTTTAAGTTTGTGTTTTAATATGGAAAATATGAAGCATACATAAACAGTAAGCCTCCTTGTACCCAGACTGCCATATTTACTGCCAGAATTTTTTTAAATGTAGGAGGCAGGAAGCCCGGAGGGAGCATACTTTTCTAGTGATTAAAACAATCTCTTATGCTATATTTTCTCTCAACCACAGCCTCAGCATTTTGTAGCTTCTCAGTTTTTATACATTCTACTCAATTTAAAAAGAAAAGCAGAAGATATTTTATGGTGCCAAAATGAATTAAAACTCATTAAATACATGTTTCTTCTTGCCCCAAAGCAAAGTAACTTGGAAAAAAATCCCGAAACAAAATGACGAAGTCAAACAGGTTCTGCAAGTGTAGGCAGCTAATGTGTATAGCACCCTCCTTGTCCCCCTATCCCTGCCCTGTCCCCTTCCAGCAGACCCAGCTCCTGTCTCCTCTCCTCCCAGGCTGCCTGCCTGGGAGCTAAAACTGGATACCTCAGGAAAGAGGGGCCGCTGCTTCCCGGGAGACACAGATGTCTGGGTCAGACACCCCGGGTTTTGTTTAAAATCCTGGAAATGCAGAGCTGGAAAGTTATGTTTGCTTCATCAGTTTAATTGAAAGGAAATGGTTTGGGAGACCCATAGTAGAATTCTTTGTGATTATTGGAACTATGGATACATCTGCTAATGAGATGGTTAGTGGGGGAGGGGTGCAGCTTTTGTGGTGGGCCTATTAAAAGAATTGTCCAATTGTCCCTTTGGCTCCCGAGGACACCCCCAGGACAGTGAGTGAGAGTAAGATGCAGATGGGCAGAGATGCTTTCTCCTGTACACTAGGGGAATTGTGCAGGGAGAGGGGGAAAGAGATCCTGAACCTCAGGCACCTTCTCAGGCCAACCAGTTTTAGAAAAGAACACATCTGGAAGTTGAAGATCTGGATAGAAATGGTCCCTTGACAAAGTCCATGTTCATGTACCTATCAGGGTGTTTGTTCCCCATTTTGAAGACCTCTGGGTCAAGGGTGAATCAGTCTATTTCGTGCCTCAACCTGAGCCACTCACGTGGCTGCAGAAAACATGGTCATGGCCACGGCTCTTGTTTTAGATGTATGACTGTTGCCTCCAGACGGCTTGTTTGGACTGCCCAGCAATCATTCTGGATTTCCCCAGTTACTTTTTCACTTTTCTTTGCACTTGCTATTCCCTGTCTGGAAGGTGCTTCCCTCAGAGGTCATCAGAGATCTTAAATATCCTCTTTTTGCTGAAGCCTTCCCTGGCCACCCTGTCTAAATATCATACTTCGTATGACATTTCTTCACTTTTTTTGCTTTATTTACTTTTTCCCCCTCTTTGATACTTATTTCTAACTTACATAATTTCCTTCTTTATCTTGGTGTTTTCTTTTCTCACCTCTATTTTTCTTGTTAGTCCAGTGGTTCTCAAACTTGAACTGGCATCCGAGTCACTTGGAGGCTTTAAAATGCAGATTATCAGGCCCCACCCCAGAGTTTCTGACTTAGTCTACTTGGGGCAGGTCCTGATAATTTGCATTTCTAGCAGTTCCCAGGAGATGCCAAAGCTGCTGGTTAGGGACCACGCTTTGAGAACCTCTGCCCTGGGAGGGAAGACTAGAGAAGCCCCAGGAGGACGGTGATTTTATTGGTATTGTGCACTTCTGTTTCATCAGCAGCTAGAAGAATGGCAAGATGTCAAGCATGTAGTGTGCATTCAGTAGATATCTTTGAGTGAATGATGAATAAAACTGTCTTAAAAAAAAATAAGAGCTATACGCAGTATCAAATACGAACACCCTATTAAAAGAATGCTGACACTTACCTATTTTATAAAGGCATAACTTGTTGAAAAGAATCTAAATTATGTTTTTGCTCCATAGGAGGAGAAAATAGAGGCCATGTGATTCATTTTTTTAATTTTAGAAAACAGCTTTATTGAGATAATTTGCCTACCGTTCAATTTACCCACTTAAAATGTACAATTTGATAGTTTTGATTATATTTACACAGTTTTGCAACCATCACCATAGTCAATTTTAGAGCATTTTAATTACCCCAGGAAAGAACCCCATATCCATCAGAAGCCACTCCACATTCCTCTCCCAACATCCCAGCCTGAGGTAACCACTAATCTGTTTTCTATCTCTTTAGATTTTCCTATTCTGGCTGGTTCATATAAATGGAATTACGCAATATGTGGTCTTTGTGACTGGCATCTTTCACTTAGCATAATGTTTTTTTTTTTTTTTGCGGTACGCGGGCCTCTCACTCTTGTGGCCTCTCCCATTGCGGAGCACAGGCTCCTGACGCGCAGGCCCAGCGGCCGTGGCTCACGGGCCCAGCCGCTCCATGGCATGTGGGATCTTCCCGGACGGGGGCACGAACCCGTGTCCCCTGCATCGGCAGGCGGACTCTCAACCACTGTGCCACCAGGGAAGCCCAGCATAATATTTTTGAGGTTTGTCTGTATTGTAGGTTGTATTAGTACTTCATTCCTTTTTATTACCAAATAATATTCCACTGTATGTATATACCATACAATTAAACAGTTTTGTTTATCTGATTGTTAATTGATGGACAAATGGGTTGTTTTCACCTTTTGGCTTTTATGCATCATGCTGCTAGAACATATGTGTACAGGTTTTGTGTGGACATGTTTTCGTTTCTTGTGAGCATCAATCTAGGAGTGGGAATCATTTGGACATACGATAATTATAATTAATGTTTTGTAGAACTTCTCTTTTCCAGAGTGACTGTACACTCCCATCAGCAAGCGTACGAGGATTCTAATCTCTCCATATCCTCACTAGCGCTTGTTATTTCCTGTCTTTTTGATTATAGTCATCGAGTGAGTGTGCAGTGGTATCTCGTGGTTTTGATTTGCATTTCTTGGATGGCTAATGATGTCGAGCATCTTTTAATGTGCTTATTCACCATTTGTATTGTTTTCTTTGGAGAAACGTCTATTAAGATCCTTTGAGACCTATGTAATTTTATGCCCTTTTTGTTTAAGGAGAAGAAAATTTGAGAGAACAACAATTACCTTCCATTTTTTTCATCATGCATTTCACAATACCTGCAGACATCCCTTCCACACTTCATTCAGGAATCTGCTCAGATGCCACCTTCTCAGAGGTTTTTCCTGATCATCCTGCCTAAAGAGGCACTCATCCCCTATCTCTCTTTCCATTCTTACCCTGTTTTATTTTCAGAGTGCACTTGTCACTCTCTGATTTAATAATTAAGTGTTATTGGTCTGTCTCCTGCCAGTGGAATGAGCTCAGTGAGAGTAGGGACCCTGTTTTGTTTACTTGGTGTACTTAGTAGGGCCTCAGGAAACAATGGTTGAACGAATGAATGAGTGAGAAGACTGGGCTCTGGAGTCTGCCACTTACCAGTCAGGGGAACTGGGGCAATTTATTTAACTTTTCTCAGGTTTAACACCTTCATCTGGAAAACCACAGTAGTAGGAGTTCCTGCATCCTTGAGGGGCTTTGCAGACTTACTAATTGGTGTTTGTAAAGAACTGAACACCATGCCAGGTACTCTAAAGAAAGAAAAAGCTGTTAGCTTTCATCTTTTTCGTTTCTTTTGGCATGTTACATAGGGCAGTTACTGTATGTTTGCAAGGAATATATGTTTACCTTTTAAGGGACTCAGGTAAACCAGAATTCTTTCTTTTTTTTCTTTTTTCCAGGGGATGCAGAGGGCCACTAATGTCACCTATCAAGCTCACCACGTCAGCAGGAACAAGAGAGGTCAGGTGGTGGGGACCAGAGGTGGCTTTCGTGGTTGCACGGTTTGGCTAACAGGTATGGGCTGGAGAGACAAGCCAGTCTATTTCGAAAGCAGTGGTGTAGACAGCCTTGAGCCAGGAGTAAGGATACTTACACTTTGAGCTCTGTTCTTGTATCTGGAGCACCATAATATGTAACTGACAAAGTTGCTTAATAATAACATATTTTCTTTTGGTAATTCCTTTCGTTCTTTACAAAATTGCTGTTAAAGGGGAAAAATCAGAATGCAGCTTAAAACTGCTTTCTAGTTGATAACTACCGTACATTCTATAAAATTCTGCATGCAAATAGGACCTGGATTCTGCCTTCAAGATGGCTAATAATGTAGACCATATGAAGAGAAGGAATGAGTGGTAAAGAATTTCACACAATCAGTTTCTAATGATTCTTCTTTTGCTTTGGCTTCTGATTGATTCTTGTGTTGATTTTCCCAGAATCTCTCTTTGAGAGGGTAAATTGATCCAGGTTTTGGAGGTGGTTTTAAAAATGATGGATCTTTTTTCACTTCTAAGAGTTTGAAATAAAATTTTGTTGCATCTTGCCAATTTACCCATGCTGGAGGACAGAGGGAATGAAAAGTGCCCACTAAATTGAGAAGGAATCTTGAGACTGAAAAGCAAGGCAGGCAGCTCCGTATAATCAGTGGATCAGTTTATGTTATAGGGTAACTTATTCGCAGGGTGGGATCTGGCAAACAGTGATCTGGAAACATTCACAGCTGCACTCTGCACTGCTGAGGGGCCCCTGGGACAATTTCATAGTTAACCTAGGGTACGGGGGTACGTGCTTGGAAACAGGAAGTGCATTCCTAAGTCAGGATTTATGAATGGGTAACTAGTCTTCTGGGCACCAGGAATATATTAGCAAAGGTCTTCATCATTGTTTGGGGACTAACAGAGCATAGAGGCCACCTGGACCTAACGAACATTAATCTGTTAACTACACAGCCTTGATGACAAAGAAGCGCCAAGTTGGCATCAGTTATGCCGACAGCCATACAACCCACTAAAATTTATACCTATTTATTTTCCAAAGGTGGATGAGGGTCCATTTTCCAGTGTCTCTGTCAACATGGATATTACCCATCCTTAAAGCTTTTGCTGATTGCCAAAACACAGCATTCCCATTTTCTGTTTTTATAAATTGAAAATGTCAACTGTAGATAGGTCTGTGTGTTTCTGTATGAAAGAAGAGAGCATTTTTGGGTTCTTCCCATCTCCTCATTCTTAAGTCTAGATTGATGTTAAATTGTTACATTTATAGTGTCTAGGCTTGTGACACATTCTGTTCCAAATCTTAAATTTCCATAGGTGTTTGTATTTGAGTTCTGTAAGTAAAGTGATTCAACCTTACCACCTTCCCATCAGTTCTTTTATTACAGCATGCCCACTCATGAGCTCTTTCTTTGAGTCAAGTTTTTATGGTCTGTATTTTTTTGTTCAGTGGTTTTTATAAGATGGCTTTCCGTTGGATTCTGAATTCCCTGGGTTTTTATGTTGGAGTAATGTTTTAAGAATTCCAGGACAAAGAGTATGAACCAAATATATATTTTACCCAGCCAAGTTGTCATAAGAGGCAGACATTTCTTCTATTAAATGTTGTGACTAATCCAATTTTTTTTTCTTCTTCTAAGGAGCTTCCCTTTTTTCATCTGCATGCCTGAAGAATTATTTCTTTTCATATATTTTCTTTCAGAGGTTTTGATTTTCTCGTTTAGGCCCTTTTCCTTCTGCAATTGATTTTTGCATGTAGTGTGAGGGACGGATCCATTTTCTTTTCTTTCCATATGGATAATCAGTTGTCCCAAGATGAGGGTATCCTTTTTCTCTGATCTGCTGTGCCAGCTGTCATAGATCAGGTTTCCACTTATGTGTGGATTTGTTTCTGGGAGCTCTGATCTATTCCGCTGGTATACTTGTCTGTTGCTCTATTATTGCCACACTGTCTTAATTACTATATATTTGTAGAGTCTTGAAATCTAGTGGAGTAAATCCTCTTACCTTCTTCATTAGGAATGTCTTGACTGTTTTGTTTTTTTTTTTTTTTTGGCTCTTTGTATTGTATAAATTTTGTAATAGGTTTAACTAATTCCACCAAAATCCAGTTGGGATTTGATTTGGGATTACACTGTATCTAAAGGTCAATTTGGGAGGAAATTGATCTTCAGAATATTGGGTACTCCTTTTCTTAAACATGGTATATTCCATTTATTTTACCACTAATGATGCTTATAAATACTTTTATCAGATTTTTTTGGTACTTGCTTTACAGTGTAGGATGTAATCAGTTTCATAAATGTGTATTTGTAAAGAAAATGTGTTCCCCTGATGTGGGCGATATTCTATATACGTTCATCAGATCAAGGTTGTTAATTATGTTGTCAAATTTATAGCCTTCACTTTTTTTTTTGATATTGTTGGAAATGGAAGTCATGATTTCTTTCTTTTTCTTGCAATTCAGTAGCTTAACCAGATCTGTCCAGGTATGGAGTGGTTTGTATGTCATTTTCTTGGAACACTGTTTTTTCTTACACCTTATTTCGGATAAACTTTCTGGTTTTGTATTTTTACATTGATTGGTATATGAGTTTCCCAGGGCCACTGTAACAAATCACTACAAACCGAGTGGCTTCAAACAACAGAAGTTTATTCTCTCACAGTTTGGGAATCTGAAATCAAGGATGGTTCCTTCTGTCAGCTCTGGGGAAGCATCTGTTCCATGCCTCTCTCCTAGCGTCTGGTTCTGCTGGCAATCCTTAGCGTTCCTTGGCTTGTAGAGGTACCACTCCAGTCTCTGCTTTCGCCTTCAGATGGCCTTGTTATAAAGATTTCAGTCACTGGATTTAGTGCCCACCGTAGTCCTGTGTGACCTCATTTTAACTAATTATATGCACAGAGACCCTGTTTCCAAATAAGGTCACATTCTGAGGTTCCAGCTGTATGTGAATTTTGGGGAGGACGCTCTTCAATCTAGTACATTTGGTTTCTCTTTGGTATACCAGTTTTCTTTATCTTAGTTTTGGATTATCTGTCTTGCATTATCTATTAATTTTCTCTAACCACTTTGATTTCCTAGCCTTTTTGTCTACATTCACTATAATCATCTCAGTGAAATTTTGTGTCATTAGTTCAGTTTTCAGCAGTGTCTGTTCTTTGTTTCAAATAAAATATATACGTAAAACACGTACACATGTATGTATAAACAGACACTTTAATTGTAGTTTAGGTTATCTTTGTGTTTTTTTAAATTTTTATTTTATATTGGAATATAGTTGATTAGGTTGTCTTTGTTGTATAAGAATTTGATGTTTTCAGTTTTTTTTCCCCTGATACTTAGTGTTCAACTGGTAGTTAAAAACAACAATAACAAGGAACAGAAAAACCTAGTCTCCCCAACATCCATCTCTTTGTTCAGTCATTGTTGCTATGTAACAAGTTACCCAAAACCTAGTGGTGTGAAACAACCATTTTAACTTGCTCACTGTTTTGTGGGTAAGGAATTCAGGAGTGCTCCGCTGGGCGGTTCCCCCCTGGGCCTTGCTTGGTTGCAGTCATGCTGGCTTGGGCTCTAGTCATCTAAAGCCACAACTGGCTGGGTGTCCGCAATGACTCCCCAGTGGATGCTGCTGGTCAGCTGGGAGCTTAGCTGGCTAAGGCTATCGACAGGAACACCTAATTCTGATTTCTCTAGCACGGTGGTCTCAGAGTATTTGACAGCTGGCTTCTCCCCAATTAAATGTCCAAAGAGAAGCTGAATGGCCTTTTCTGACCCAGTCTTGGAAGTCATGCTCATCATTTTCACTATATTGTTTTGGCTACAGGCGACTCCTAAGTCCAGCCCAGATTCAAGGGCTGAGAAATACTCTACCTCTGGGTGTGACAGTGGCAGTGTCACGTTGTAAACAAGCTTTCAGTCAATCTTTGGAAAATACTACCTGCTGTACTCATGTTAATATACATTTTTAATGTAGAAACCATATAACACTATATTGATCCTCTTAACATATCATCCTTTTTAAAATTGTTTTTTCAGTTAGCCTTCTACACTAGCATGTCAAAGTATCAGTACATTAGGTTTCAGTGTTTTATCTCTTGTCTCATAACTATCTTAATTTTTTTGTTTTGAAATATCTATCTGTGTATTTATATATTTGGCTGTGTTGGGTCTTAGTTGTGGCATGTGGGATCTTTAGTTGCGGCATGCGAACTCTTAGTCGTGGCATGTGGGATCTAGTTCCCTGACCAGGGATTGAACCTGGGCCCCCTGCATTGGGAGCGCGGAGTCTTAGCCACTGGACTACCAGGGAAGTACCTATCTTAGTTGTGAATTCTGATACACTCACCAGGGTGGCAAGTATTAGTGCATAAATGTACTCTTTCCTTTTCCTTTATTCCTCATCGTTTAGTGACTAAACATTGGTAGAGGAAGGTGAAATGAGGATATTCTTTCAAGGTTAATTACATTATAAATTGGATTCCCAGGTGCTTTTGGGAGGTGTTGATCCTGAGATATAGAGGTAACTTTCTAATATTTATTTCGCTTACTTTTGTCCTTTCTTTTTCTTTCCTCACCAGAAATAATTTGGTCATATAACTTTCTTTTAAAATTGGCATGCAGCTTTAGAGTAGTGGTAACAAGAGGACAAAGTGAATATCTACCCAACCATGTGTAATACTAAAATTGGTTAAGCCTTTGTAGCTCAGTGATTTCTAGGATACCTTCGGGGTTAGACAGAAGTTACTAAAAAGATAAATGCTTGGGCTTCCCTGGTGGTGCAGTGGTTGAGAGTCCGCCTGCCGATGCAGGGGACACGGGTTCGTGCCCCGGTCCGGGAAGATTCCACATGCCGCGCGGAGCGGCTGGGCCCGTGAGCCATGGCTGTTGAGCCTGCGCGCCCGGAGCCTGTGCTCCACAATGGGAGAGGCCACAACAGTGAGAGGCCCGCGTACCGCAAAAAAAAAAAAAAAAAAAAAGATAAATGCTTATTATATTTAAACTACAGATGTTTTTCTAGGTAAGATGTAGTAAAATTTTACAGAGAAATATTAGACAAGAATGTTGCTAAGAGACTGCTCTGAATAATGAATATAATTAAGCCTGTGGTTAAAATTCTTTATTACTTATCCCCCTAACTTTATGTATGGAATCTGTTTGGACTGTTCACTTCTAGGCTTATCGGGAGCAGGAAAGACCACAGTAAGCATGGCTTTGGAGGAGTACTTGGTTTGCCATGGTATTCCATGCTACACTTTGGATGGTGACAACATTCGTCAAGGTCTCAACAAAAACCTTGGCTTTAGTCCTGAAGACAGAGAAGAGAATGTTCGACGCATCGCAGAAGTTGCTAAGCTGTTTGCAGATGCTGGCTTAGTGTGCATCACAAGTTTTATATCACCTTATACTCAGGTATGTGGCTTTTGCGCCATTGCTGTTCTAATTACGTGTATTGAGGATATGGTGTCAGGCAAAGCGAATAATTTAGACACTGACATGTACTTTGGGGCTAAATCCAAATTCAAACAATTAACCTACAACGTTTTTGTGCCGCAACTTCCTGAGTAAATTCATTTTTGAAAAGCTTGCTATAACCCACACACCCACCGCCCCCCTCAAAAGTATAATCAAAGTTGTTGAACAAGTCAATGGCCAAATTATTTCAAGTTTGACTTTTCAGTTCAGAAATCCTATAATAAATACTCAACATGTATCAAACACCAGGGAGAATCTTAGGTTTCTTAACATGTGTCCTGTCGTGGCTTCTTTGCTCACAATTCTTGAGTTTCATCTTTCATCACACTGTTTCTTATTTTAGGGACCATAGAGCACTAGTTCACTCTTTTGTATTTCTCTGAAAAAAATCACTTTGTTTCTCACCACGAGAATTTTGTTTCCCTCTGCCTCGAAGGCCCTCTTCTCCTTCCTCTTAGCCTCCCCTCAGCATCCGTTGACACCTGTTCATGCTCTGAGACTCAGGTTGGGTATTTCTTCCTCCTAAGTCTCTCAGGCTTTGTTGGGTACCTGTCTTTGATGCCCTTGTTATTGTACCATAGCACATTGTTTTATTATAAATACCAGTTCTTTGGTTGGTGGTGCTGATAGCAGCAGTAATAATAATGATAATAATAGCAGCTAACGTTGATTGAGCATTTACTGTGTACTGGTAACAGTTTTTTTTTTTTTTTTTTTTTTTTTTTGCGGTACGCGGGCCTCTCACTGTTGTGGCCTCTCCCGTTGCGGAGCACAGGCTCCGGACGCGCAGGCTCGGCGGCCATGGCTCACGGGCCCAGCCGCTCCACAGCATGTGGGATCTCCCCGGACCGGGGCACGAACCCGTGTCCCCTGCATCAGCAGGCGGACTCTCAACCACTGCGCCACCAGGGAAGCCCTGGTAACAGTTTTAAAGTGCTTTTATGTGAATTAGCTCACTTAGTTCTCATCACCCAGTGAGGAGGGTGGAGGTGAGGAAACAGAGGTGTCAGTCACCCCACCTCACACGCTCTACGTGGCAGAGCAAGGATTTGCACCCAGACAGTGTCAGTGGAACTTGTGCTCTTGCCCAGTGTGCTCTGCTGTCTCTAAACCCCGCTGGCTCTTTGAAGGCTGGGACTACATCTGATTTATCTCTATAATCTTGATGCCAAGCCCAGATCCTGGAACACGGTAGATATTTAGTGTTTGTTAAATGATAGCATAGCCCCTTAGGAAGCCCAGATATGAAAGAAAAGGTGAGTTAGTGTAGTAGTTAAACACAGCGGCTTTGAAGCCAGAAACAAGAGACTGAAATCTCGGCTCTGCCAGTTACTGTTAGGACCTTGGCCGATTTACTTAACCTTCCAAGCTCAGATAATACCTACCTCGTAGGGCTGCTCTGAGGATTAGGCAAATCATGCATTCACAGCTTTCAGCATAGTGCCTGATGTGTGTTAGATATTCAGTAAGTGTAGTAAATAATAGTGCAATTCTAGTACTGTATCATAAATCTGTCTGGTTACTTAGACTTTTTTTTAAAACAAAAACTAAATTTGAGCTGTAAGGGTTATAGATAAGTGTGAGACTGAGTGTTAATCATACAGGCTCACTCATGGCAGGAGTCCTAAAAGGTTCTTTGAGGACTAGGTACCTTTCATTTTCCTGAAACACTGGGATCGGTGTCAATATGTCAGTTTAAGGTATCCTGAATGATGAAGTGTATGAGAGTTGTCAGAGTTCCTGAATTCTAGGATATAAACAGTTTTCATAGTAATATAGTAACAGTGATTTTCTTGCACTTTCTGGGAAGCTCTGCAACTCTTGGAAAAAGAGAAAGTTAGTAACACCTAATTTGGAGAGCGAGCAGCTGAGACCTGGGTATTGAAAAGTATACGCTGATCTGTTTTTTTGGCTCCGTTGTTTCCATAACACGGAGCAACGCTTTTCTTGATCTCACCCCCAAAAGCACTAAGAATGAAAATGAGGTTCGGACTATGCTTAGGTCACATCAAAATTCATGATAGGGCTTCCCTGGTGGCGCAGTGGTTGAGAGTCCGCCTGCCGATGCAGGGGACACGGGTTCGTGCCCCGGTCTGGGAAGATCCCACATGCCGCAGAGCGGCTGGGCCCGTGAGCCACGGCTGCTGAGCCTGCGCGTCTGGAGCCTGTGCTCCGCAACGGGAGAGGCCACAACAGTGAGAGGCCTGCGTACCGCAAAAAAAAAATAAATAAAAAAATAAAAAAATTCATGATAATATTTGGACCAAATCATATATTATAGGATATGTGTATTCTCTGTCACCACTAACCTTGGGCATCTTGGTTGTAAAAGTAAACCTGATAGTTCTTATCCTTGAAGAGTCAGTAGGTAGTGGGAGCATAGAGATGCGAACAGTTGCAGTATCGTGAGGCAAGTGATTAGGCACATGTATATAAAGGTGCTATGGAAGATTCACAGAGAAGTGCTGCTTGAAATGCGTCATGAAAGATGAATCAGTTTTCTCGCAGGAGAAAACTATTTCACAGAGGAGATGCTACAGGATTTGCAAAAGCATGGAAATGTGAGGGACTTAGGTCTTTGGGGAACTGTAGGTAGTTTGTTTTGGCTGCTCTTCCGGATGAACGTGAGGGGAGATGAAGCTCGAGCGATTTGCAGAGGTCTGATGGTGAACTCCGGACTGCTCGGGACTTTGCCCCACAGGTGGTCGAGAGTTTGAGATTGTACTGGGGAATAGTGTCTCTGGTGCCTTTGTATTTTAGTGAGGTCACCCTTAAGGCCTGGAATGGGAAGGGTCTGGAGGTAGGAGACTAGTCAGGAGGCTTTTGGAGTGAATTGAGGTATCGGCCATGGGAATAGAAAAGATGGGGCATATTTGAGGGCTCTTGAGCCTGTAGCATCAGTGGAACGTGGTGCCCGGGTTGATTGCTGAATTTGGGGGTGAACATGAAGGATGGTGCTTTCAGAAGAGTAGATGGTATGATTGAGTTAGAAAATATAGGGTAGGAAGGGAGAAGATGACTGTTTGATTTTAGCTGGGTTAGGTTTGAAATGCTGGTGTCGTATCTAGGTGAAGATGACCACTGGGTCATTGGGAAATTGGTTCTGGAGCTCAGGAACGTTGTGTAGAATTGAGATAAAGATTTGGGAATCAGGGGCTTCCCTGGTGGTGCAGTGGTTAAAGAATCCGCCTGCCAGTGCAGAGGACACGGGTTTGAGCCCTGGTCGGGGAAGATCCCACATGCCATGGAGCAACTAAGCCCATGCGCCACAACTACTGAGCCTGTGCTCTAGAGCCTGCAAGCCACAACTACTGAGCCCATGTGCCACAACTGCTGAAGCCTATGCACCTAGAGCCCGTGCTCTGCAACAAGAGAAGCCACCACAGTGACAAGCCCGTGCACCGCAACGAAGAGTAGCCCTCGCTCGCCACAACTAGAGAAAGCCCACGCACGGCAACAAAGACCCAGTGCAGCCAAAAATAAATTAAAAAAAAAAATTGGGGAATCATTAACTTTATTGTTGAAACCTTGATGAAGTTGAGTGTACAAAAGAGTATATAGAATGAGAAGCGAGTCACAGATGGAAACTTGGGGAACACTTTCATTTAAAAGGACAGTTGGAATAGTAGGATCACGACTTAATCACTCTGCCAGATACTAAGGCTATAAAGCTACTGAAATTATTTCAGTATATTGGGATGAGATCTGTGACAGAGGTATATGGTGGGTACTCTGAGAACCCAGCAGAAGTGAGGCCTCAGTCGGCCTGGACATGAGGGTAGGCTTCCTGGAGGACTTAGCATGGAGCTGTGCTGTGAGGGGACACATGGCTGTAGCCAGAGGAGAGAGGTGGAGTGTTTTTGGCGGGGGGGATGGCAAAGGCATTAGGCCCAAACAGCCTGGTGGACCAGGCAGGTGTTAATTATCAATAGAACATCAGGTGCAAGACTGAATGGTGGGGCCAGGTGGAGAAGGCCTGACAATTCACACTGAGAAGCTTGGGTTTTACCCTGATGGTGCTGGGCAGTCTCTGAAGAGTTTAGCGACGTGGTTGAATTTGCATCCTCTGTCATCCTGGGGACAGTGTAGAGTGTGGCTTTGAGCAGGTCAAAGCTGGAAGCCAGCAGATGTATTAAAAGGGTGTTGTCCAGGCAGGAAAAATGAGGTTGAACCAGGAGCTAGGGAAGAAGTGCAGACTGGGTTAGTGTAATGTCTAGAGGTAAAATCTGAAGGACTTTGTGACAAAATGCAGGGGGTGGGACGGCAAAGGGAAGAAACCAGAACAACTCTGGGGATTCTGGGTGAGTAGTGTCGTCATCCCTTGATTTGGGCAGTATGGGTGGGAATGCAAGCTTGAGAGAAAAGAGAGTGGGTTCAGTTTTGGACGTGTTAAGTTTGAGGTACCTGAGAGATCTCCAGGTGGGTGTATTTTGGAGGAAGTTGGAAAGGTGTGTTTAATTTCGGGAGAGGTCAGAGTTCAGGCTTGAGCGTTGGTTTATATGCTGTAGTTTACAAAGTGAAAGCAGTTGAGAAAAGCGCTCAGGGACTGTGCAGTGTGAGCAGTGGTCTCCTGGGAGAATGTGGCAACACCAGTGCCGCATGGGAGCCTGCATAGGCACGACCGGAGAGTAGCACGATTTCAGTACGCAGGGTTAGCAGTATAAAATGTGGCAGAATGGCCTGGAAAGTGCCAGGATTGAGGGAGTTTTTGTATGATTTGTTAGCTCGTCTCTTTTTAATGGAAGAGAGTGACTTTCACTTGTTTGTTGCCACTGGAGAAGGAGGAGGTTGAAAATTCCAGATGCAACAGCAATAATGGATTGAGCAAGGTGCATTAGCAGGAAGGGGATTTTTTTTTCTTATGTACAATTTTTAAGAGTTACTTTCCATTTACAGTTATTACAGAATATTGGCTCTACTCCCCATGTTTTACACTACATCCTTTAGCTTATCTTACACCTAATAGTTTGTACCTCTGACTCCCCACCCCTATGTTGCCCCTTCCCCCCCTCCTACTGGTAACCACTAGTTTGTTCTCCATCTCTGTGAGTCTGCTTCTTTTTTGTTATATTCACTAGTTTGTTGTATTTTTTTTTAATTTATTTATTTTATTATTTTTGGCTGCATTGGGTCTTCATGGCTGCGCGTGGGTTTTCTCTAGTTGCGGCGAGCAGGGGCTACTCTTCGTTGCTGTGTGCGGGCTTCTCATCGCAGTGGCTTCTCTTGTTGCAGAGCACAGGCTCTAGGCTCGCGGGCTCTAGAGTGCAGGCTCAGTAGTAGTGGCTCACGGGCTTAGTTGCTCCACGGCATGTGGGATCTTCCCGGACCAGGGCTCGAACACGTGTCCCCTACATTGGCAGGTGGATTCTTAACCACTGCACCACCAGGGAAGTCCTGTTGTATTTGTTTAGATTCCACATACAAGTGATATCATACAGTATTTGTCTTTCTCTGTCAAACTTATTTCACTTAGCATAATGCCCTCCAAGCCCATCCGTGTTACTACAAATGGCAAAATCTCATTCTTTTTTATGGCTGAATAGTATTCCATTGCAGAGTAGGGGATTTTGGATCCGTGAAGGGAGGAGCGGCAGCAGGGAAGGAGATAAAGGTGGGGGATATAGGTAAATTATATGGCAGAGGGGAGATTGAGAGCGTTTGTGTCTGGGGATTTCCTTTTCTTTTCTTTCTTTCTTTTTTTTGGCCATGCTACACGGCATGTGGGATCTTAGTTCCCTGACCAGGGATTGAACCCACACCCCCTGCATTGGAAGCACGGAGTCCTAACCACTGGACGGTCAGGGAAGTCCCTGGGGATTTTCTTTTTGAAATTAGAAGTGTGGCCATCTGATAAGAGTGGAAGTAGGCATGGGTTGAGGGGCCGTAAGAAAGGTGGTAAATGATAAAGTGAGCCATGTGGGGATAGGATGGAGGAAGGTGCAGGGGCTAGCTTTGAAAATGGTGGCACTGCCTTGTCTATAGAATATGAATGTGGAGCCTGCGTTTGAGAACAGGAAGATGAGTGAATCCTCAAGGGAGAACTTGGTTTCAGTTAAGACCAGAAAGAAGAAGAGTTTCACTTACAAAGGAAGCAGTGTTCCAGAGAGAGTTTAGGCCGAGCAGTGAAGGTATTAGCAGAGTTGGGGGTTAGGAGCCATGCAGAAAAGTAAAGTTTTGGGAATGCTAGAGATGTGTAGCGGCTGCAGGGGCTTGTGTTTGGCAAGTGAATAAACTAGCCTCAGGGTTCTGAATGGATCCCTTGTGAAGTTACTTTCACGCTAGCTCAGGCTGAGGTTGAGTCTGTTGTTAAGAGAGAGGCCTGATGACTGACATCTGCATTTAAGCTGGACTTTGGCTCAGCTTCCTAGTAAAATTTAGGTGAAAGTTTTAATGGGGCATCCATTGTTCTCCCTCCTGGAACTTGCCAGTATTTCAGAATAGCAGGCCTTTTGAGGATACAGGGAGGGGGAAGGGTAAGCTGTGACAAAGTGAGAGAGCGGCATGGACATATATACACTACCAAACGTAAAATAGATAGCTAGTGGGAAGCAGCCGCATAGCACAGGGAGATCAAGTCGGTGCTTTGTGACCCCCTAGAGGGGTGGGATAGGGAGGGTGGGAGGGAGACGCAAGAGGGAGGGGATATGGGAACATATGTATATGTATAACTGATTCACTTTGTTATAAAGCAGAAACTAACACACCATTGTAAAGCAATTATACTCCAATAAAGATGTTAAAGAAATAAATTTAAAAAAATCCTTAATGAAGAATGTGTGTGTTAATCTAATAATTTCTTGGGTTTATTCTTTTTCCGTTTATATTTTCAAAATATAAATTAAACTTTGTTGTCCACTAACACAGCTGAAAAGCACTTTTACTTGTCCTTGACATTAATATAGTACCCTTGATTCATATGAGCACTCTTTATTACGTTTCTGTATGTGCCTTTTTTCTAAGGATCGCAACAATGCAAGGCAAATTCATGAGGGTGCAAGTTTACCTTTTTTTGAAGTGTTTGTTGATGCTCCCCTGCATGTTTGTGAACAGAGGGATGTCAAAGGACTCTACAAAAAAGCACGGGCTGGAGAAATTAAAGGTAAGTAATATTTTTTTCCCCAGTTTGTCTTTCCTTAGATGTTTCATCTTACCATATCTGAGACTGATAATCTTTTCTAGGAGATGGAAGTTTTCGAACAACTTGGAGCTCCTTGAGAAGAGAAAGCAGGTCTTGTTACACTGTTGTATCTCTCAGGCCTCCCAGTAGTACCTGGCACTGTGTACACTCAGTATCATCAATCAGGTTGAAATCCTACTCACAAGGCAGTTTTAGAGGATTGGGACTTTGGGAAGCCTATTTGGTATAATTAGGTACCTAGCATTAGATTGGCTATTAGTTGGATAGTTGCTGCCCCTTCTGTTCTCTTTGTTCCAGTGAAGATGTGGGACATTCCATAGCTGCTGGGAAAAATGCCTGAATTATAAGCATCTTGAGAGCAAGGAAAATGTCTCATTCTTATTTATATCATAGTGCCTGGAATGGTCTGAAATTCATTCTCTGTATGATTGTTGCATTAGATTAAATTAACATATCTGTGATTTTATCAAAGTACATACAGCTTGTATTTTCGATTTTATGGTCTGCTCCCAGAGTTTCAACTATGATGAAAATTTGGACATAGAAAGAGAATTTAGAACCCGTTCTGCTGTCGCCCTTGATACCAGTCATTCTGTTTATCTTTTAGACATCCTTCGACATTAGCCCTGGTCTATTACCGGTATTATTATTAACAGTAACAGAGGGCACATAGGTTCAGCATTGTTTGGGATCCATTCATGCCCCTAACTTTTGTTTGCCTTCCCAGCAGGGAGTGTGATAGCCTCAGACTCCAGGAGCTCCCAGGAGCTCTATGAAGTGTAGATTTTAGCTGCAGCTTCTGGCCCTAGAAAGGAAAAGGTGGAACAGGAAGGAAAACGCTGGTTATTCTGGGCTCTTCTGTTTGGACCTGGGAGCCCATTAGCAGCTGGGGCAAGTTCCACTGGCCGTGGTGAATCTGGTTCCTTGGGCAGGGCTCGTATCCAGTCTTGCCATCATGGAGACTCAAGTTTCACCCATTAAGCCTGTACTTTCTTGACTCAGTGAGAATAGGCTGCCTGACCTGAATAATATATGACAACAGGAGGGAAAACAGTTTATCCATTTAATTTCTAGGTCACCCTCTCTCTGTTGACGGCCAGTGTGCACTTCTGCAAAGAGAAGCAGAACAGTGTGTCCAGGATCCTGAAGTCTGAATCTTCTACTTATTTTAACTGTAGTTGCTTTTGTTGTTTTTGCAAGGATGGATTGGTGAGGGAGGTAGATTTGTTTGCTCAGCTGGAGTAAGCACCCTGTGAGCCAGGACAACATCTTTACCATTTTTGTATTTTTAGAATTTAGCACAGAGCGTGGCCCAAAGCATAATACTTGGTACACACACACAGTAAATGCTTCTCGAATGGATTAGAAGGTGGAGTGGAAATTGGATGTTCAACACTTTGATCAGTGCTTTCTATTTGCAAGGTTTATATCTGGTGCTGGGGATGCAAAGATGAATAATAGGACTGAATCCAAAATACCTTGAGTCACTTACAGTTTGCATTCTGTTTCTGGGAATGTGCTTGTATTAGTTCAGTTTTCTATGTTTTACTTGTTTACCAGGTGTTTCGTAACTCCTTTGAATAGACATTGATAAAATGTTCTTAGGTTAATGTATACTTGTGTGTACACACGTTTATTTATTTTAGGTTTGCCATGGTTCTAGAGTTCCTGACTGGACAGTTTTCAAAATCATTTACTCATTGTAAGAATGGTGCTTAAAAAGTTTCCTACCAATGCTATTTCAGAGCCTTGATGGTAAACATTTCAGGGACAGGTGAGATTGCATACATTCAGCAGACTTCAGGCTTTTATAGGCCTTTATATGGCATTTACTAAACTGTAAATATATGCCTGTGTCAGCTACTCTTAAATACCTGGATTATTTTCATGAGTAACGCTCAAGTAGTTATTATTTACTGAAATATAAACGTTTTTCTCACAGTATGCATTTACTGTAATCACTTATGGGCTAAATTAACTAGGAAGAGACTTCCTGGGCTTTTAAAATGTTAAACCAAGTCTTCTAACACAGTGATCCTCAAAGCTTTGCTGCACATAAGCATTATCCGGTGGGATTTAAAAAATCTAGTGCCAAGGCTGTACCGCAGACCATTGAAATCAGAATCTCTTAAGGGTGGGACCCAGTGATTCCAGCGTGTAGCCACATTTGAGAATCAGAACTTAAGAACTAGTGTTTTAACCAAGTTTGTTTTTTCCCCACCTATTTTACTGTGACTCACCACTAATACTGTTGGGAATATTGGTAATGCAAAAATTTCTTCTTGGGTTCAGAACTTCATGTGATACTTAAAAAGATGAAATAGAAAAAAAAAAAAGAAATAGATGGGCTATAGACTTGTAGTGTTTATTTTAAAGCTTTTTGGTAATGATTTTAAGTTCATGTTGACCATTCTAACCCAAGAATGACTTGGCATTCCAAGGCAGACAGATCTCGAATGACTTAGGTATGGAATAATATGAAAGACAGGAATAGCATATCTTCAGCTCAGCCAGCCCATTCTGTGGTTAACATCGTGTGTTCTTTCTCTTCTAGGCAGTTACACGGTAGCACATGTACAGATAGGGAGAATGGAAATAGTGGTTCATATCTGAATTGGTTACATTTGATTGTGGAACATTTTTGGTGATATAACAGGATTCCTTACTTATGTTCTGCTTAAGCTAGTAGTAGTTAATCTGTCTTGCCTGAACACTTAGTGTGATGGCAGAAGGACCCTGCAGAGCTTCAATTCGGCTGTAGATAATCCTGGTGAATATAATGGACAGATTGACTTGGCGTTGGTTTTTGCACTGAGAGGGAAAGAAATCCTGTCGAGTTTGGATTTATGCCCAGGGTTTCGGCACTGTATCCTGTGTTCCTGTGGAGAAATTGGATGCTCTGGATTACTTGGTACTCATTCCTGTTTTCTTCACAGGCACTGTAGGCATTTACTTAACAGAAAAAAGGAAGGGTGATAGAAATATCATCAATCTTCATTATTGGAAGATTCCAGATTTGCAAATGTGCCTACTCACTGAAATTTGTTACCCCACATCCATATACCCACCGTGCTTTGGCTGTCACTTGTAGACACACGCAGAGCAGCAAAATTTTAGTCACCCGGAATATACATTCCCAGCTGAAGTTGAACAAGGCTTTTGTGTTTCAGCTCTCATACTGTAAAGAAGTGTCCTTTTTTTTTTTTGCGATACGCGGGCCTCTCTCTGTTGTGGCCTCTCCCGTTGCAGAGCACAGGCTCCGGACGCGCAGGTTCAGCGGCCGTGGCTCACGGGCCCAGCCGCTCTGCGGCATGTGGGATCTTCCCGGACGGGGGCACGAACCCGTGTCCCCTGCATGGGCAGGCGGACTCTCAACCACTGTGCCACCAGGGAAGCCCAAGAAGTGTCCTTTTGATGGCCTGTTTAGTGCCATGTGTTTTACTTTTTTTTTTTTTCTTTTTGTTGGGGATTTTGCTGTTTAAAATGGCCCCCCTGGCACAGTGCTGAAGTACTGTCCAGTGTTCCCAAGTGCAGGAAGACTGACCTGCCTTGTGGAGAAAATACATGTGTTAGATTAGCTTTGTTCAGACATGAGTTCTGGTGCTGTTGGCCATGAGTTCGGTGTTAATGAATCAGCACTATATATGAAATAAGGTGTCTTTAAACAGAAACACTCATAAAACAAATATATTAATTGGTTGACAAAAATTTGGTAACTAGAGGCCCACAGGAAACCAAACCCACGTTTCTCCTAGAAGCAGTGGTTCAGCATTCACTAATTTTGTGTGTGTGGCAACTTATTGAAGAGAACTACTGCGAATAAGAAGGATCGACTGTTTGTGTTCAAAGAAGAAACAAAAGTTTAATTAGAAATCTTCTCCCAGGAAAGAAGTTTCAATATTATAACCCTGTAACTTAGAAGGGACAGCATAAATATGAACTTCAGCATAGCAGAGACTTGCACTGAGGAAACAAACCTGTTTTAATTTCCACTCCCTCTATTATCTTTTACCTTTTATAGGTTTCACTGGGATTGATTCTGAATATGAAAAACCAGAGGCCCCGGAATTGGTGCTGAAAACAGACTCCTGTGATGTAAATGACTGTGTCCAGCAGGTTGTGGAACTTCTACAGGAACGGGTAAGAGGAGGTCCAAGAGGGAATCCCCAGAGAATAATTATATCCATCTCATAACATTCCCCCTCCAAAAAAAGGGTGGTGGTAATATGGAGTAACATTTGTATTTTATATTCTTTTTTTTCTTCCAATTTTATTGAGATATAATTGACATACAGCATTGTATAAGTTTACAGTGTACAGCATAATGATTTGACTTATGTACATCACGAAATGATGATCACAATAAGTTTAGTGAACATCCATCATCTCATATAGGTACAGAATTTAAGAAATAGGAAAAATTTTTTTGTGTGTGTGATAAGAACTCTTAGGATTTACTTTCTTAGAAACTTTCATATGTGACATACAGCAGTGTTAATTATGTTTATAATGTTGTACCTTACATCCCTAGTACTTATTTACCTTATAACTGGAAGATTGTACCTTTTGACTGCCTTCATCCAGTTCCCTCTCCCCCCACCCCCTGCCTCTGGTAACTACAAATCTGATCTCTTTTTTTGTGAGTTTGTTTGTATGTTCATTTGTTTTCGAAGTATAATTTAAAACACTGTGTTAGTTTCTGTTACACAACATACTGATATTTTATATACATTTCAAAATGATTACCATAATAAGTCTAGTTACGTTGCCACAAAGATATTACTTAGTTATTAACTGTATTTCCCACACTGTATATTTCATACTCGTTGTACCTCTTAATCACCCTCACCTATTTCTTTCTTCCTCCCCCAGTCCCCTCTCTTCTGGTAATCTTTTTGCTATCAGTAACTCTGTTTCTGTTTTAAGTTTGTTCATTTGTTTTGTTCTTTAGATTCCACATAAAAGTGAAATCATACCATATTTGTCTTTCTCTGTCTGACTTATTTCACTTAGTATAGTATCCTGTGGGTCCATCCATATTGTCATAAATGGCAAGATTTCATTCTCTTTTATGGCTGTGTAATATTTCATTATATACATATACCACAACTTCATTCATCTATTGATGGGTACTTGGGTTGCATCCATTTCTTGGCTGTTGTAAATAATGCTGCATAGGGGTGTGTATAGCTTTTCTAATTAGTGTTTTCTAATACCTAGGAGAGGTATTGCTGGATCATATGATAGCTCTGTTTGTAATTTTTTGAGGAATCTCCATACTGTTTTCCATAGTGGCTGCACCAATTTATATTTCCACCAATAGTGTATGAGGGTTCCCTTTTCCGCACATCATCGACGATACTTGTCATTTGTTGTGTTTTTGTTAATAGCCATTCTGACAGGTGTGAGGTGTTATCTCTATAGTGGTTTTGATTTGTATTTCCCTGATCATTAGTGATGTTGAGCATCTTTTCATGTGCTTGTTCACCAACTGCATGTCTTCTTTAGAAAAACAGATCCTCAGATCCTCTGCCCATTTTTTATTTGGATTGTTTTTTTTTATTTTTTTGCGGTACGTGGGCCTCTCACTGCTGTGGCCTCTCCCATTGTGGAGCACAGGCTCCGGATGCGCAGGCTCAGCGGCCATGGCTCACGGGCCTAGCCGCTCCGCGGCATGTGGGATCCTCCCTGACCGGGGCATGAACCCATGTCCCCTGCATCGGCAGGTGGACTCTCAACCACTGTGCCACCAGGGAAGCCCTGTTTGGTTTTTTTGATGTTAGCTGTGTGAGTTCTTTGTATATTTTGGATATAAACCCCTTACCAGCTATATCATTTGCGAATATCTTCTCCCATTCAGTAGGTGGCCTTTTTGTTTTGTTGATAGTTTCCTTTGCTGTGCAAAAGCTTTTTAGTTTGATATAGTCCCATTTGTTTACTTTTGCATTTGTTTCCCTTGCCTGAGGAGACATAGCCAAAAAAAAAAATACTATTAAAACCAAAGAGCATACTGCCCATGTTTTCTTGTAGAAGTTTTATGGTTTCAGGCCTTACATTTAAGTCTTTAACCCGTTTTGAATTTATTTTTGTATATGGTGTGAGAAAGTAGTCCCAATGTGATTCTTTTTTTTAAAAAATTAATTATTTTTTCTCACACACACACACACACACACACACACACACGCTGCATTTTATTTTTACAAGAGATAGACTGACACCAAGCATTGTAAATGGATGGCCACAACAAAAGCAACAATGAATGTAATTACCAAGCACGAAACACACCCATACTGTGTCATAATATTGACATTCAGTCCAGTAATCCTCCACTGTAACAGCTCCTTTACTTTGCAGTGAAAATTGATTTGTATATTTTTTGCCTCTGAGTCCTTGTGGGATTTTTTTTTTTTAATTCAGACAGAAAGTCACAAAAATTATAATCATCCTCATCAGTTCACTCAGTCCCATGTAATTAATTTTTCTTCATCTTGATCTTTTGTTAGCACTTTTATGAATTCATCAGTTTTTCATTAGAGTTCTGAAAATGCTTATTCATTCAGGTCAGCAGTATAGTCAGTTACCAGAAACCTGTACCTGTCAGCCTTTTCCATGAATTCCTTGAAGATGAAACCCTTTTATGGGAACATTTTTGCAAAAGCCTCAGAGTACACCCAGAACTGTCTGTGAATGACAAAAGACTTAAAAATGACCACAGTTAAAGATTTGATGAAAGTTCATAATAATGCAATTGACAAGGAAATTTAGTTATTTCTGAGATATACATTTTAAAGTAATAACTAGAATTATTATAACATTATACCAGAACATACAAGATTTTTAGAAATTTCATGTAATGTCTGAAACATTTATATTAACATATATCCATACAAATAACCCAATGAAAGTTTAGTATTTGTTGTTTTGTTTGTTTTTTTATACTGCAGGTTCTTATTAGTCATCAATTTTATACACATCAGTGTATACATGTCAATCCCAATCGCCCAATTCAGCACACCACCATCCCCACCCCAATGCAGTTTTCCCCCATTGGTGTCCATATGTCTGTTCTCTATATCTGTGTCTCAACTTCTGCCCTGCAAACTGGCTCATCTGTACCGTTTTTCTAGGTTCCACCTACATGCGTTAATATATGATATTTGTTTTTCTCTTTCTGACTTACTTCACTCTGTATGACAGTCTCTAGATCCATCTACGTCTCAACAAATGACTCAATTTCGTTCCTTCTTATGTCTGAGTAATATTCCATTGTATATATATATACCACAACTTCTTTATCCATTCGTCTGTCATTGGGCATTTAGGTTGCTTCCATGACCTGGCTATTGTAAATAGTGCTGCAATGAACATTATCGTGCGTATGTCTTTTTGAATTATGGTTTTCTCTGGGTATACACCCAGTAGTGGGATTGCTGGATCATATGGTAATTCTATTCTTAGTTTTCTAAGGAACCTCCATACTGTTCTCCATAGTGGCTGTATCAGTTTACATTCCCACCAACAGTTCAAGAGGGTTCCCTTTTCTCCACATCTTCTCCAGCATTTGTTATTTGTAGATTTTCTGATGATGCCCATTCTAATTGGTATGAGGGGATACCTCATTGTAGTTTTGATTTGCATTTCTCTAATAATTAGTGATGTTGAGCAGCTTTTCATGTACCTCTTGGCCATCTGTATGTCTTCTTTGGAGAAATGTGTATTTAGGTCTTCTGCCCATTTTTGGATTGAGTTATTTGCTTCTTTAATAATGAGCAGCATGAGCTGTTTATATAATTGGGAGACTGATCCTTTGTCCATTGAATCATTTGCAATTATTTTCTCCCATTCTGAGGGTTGTCTTTTCGTCTTGTTTATGGTTTCGCTTGCTGTGCAAAAGCTTTGAACTTTCATTAGGTCCCATTTGTTTATTTTTGTTTTTATTTCCATTACTCTAGGAGGTGGATCAAAAATGATCTTGCTGTGATTTATGTCAAAGAGTGTTCTTCCTATGTTTTCCTCTAAGAGTTTTATAGTGTCCGGTCTTACATTTAGGTCTCGAATCCATTTTGAGTTTAATTTCATTCTTTTACATGTAGCTGTCCAGTTTTCCCAGCACCACTTATTGAAGATACTGTCTTTTCTCCATTGTATATCTTTGCCTCCTTTGTCATAGATTAGTTGACCATAGGTGCATGGGTTTATCTCTGAGCTTTCTATCTTGTTCCATTGATCTACATTTCTGTTTTTGTGCCAGTACCATATTGTCTTGATTACTGTAGCTTTGTAGTATAGTCTGAAGTCAAGGAGTCTGATTCCTCCAGCTCCGTTTTTTCCCCTCAAGACTGCTTTGGCTATTCGGGGTCTTTTGTGTCTCCATACAAATTTTAAGATGATTTGTTCTAGTTCCATAAAAAATGCCATTGGTGACTTGATAGGGATTGCATTGAATCTGTAGATTGCTTTGGGTAGTATAGTCATTTTCACAATATTGATTCTTCCAATCCAAGAACATGGTGTATCTCTCCATCTGCTGGTATCATCTTTAATTTCTTTCATCAGTGTCTTATAGTTTTCTTCATACAGGTCTTTTGTCTCCCTAGGTAGGTTTATTCCTAGGTATTTTATGCTTTTTGTTGCAATGGTAAATGAGAGTGTTTCCTTAATTTCTCTTTCAGATTTTTCATCATTAGTGTATAGGAATGCAAGAGATTTCTGTGCATTAATTTTGTATCCTGCAACTTTACCAAATTCATTGATTAGCTCTAGTAGTTTTCTGGTGGCATCCTTAGGATTCTCTATGTATAGGGTCATGTCATCTGCAAACAGTGACAGTTTTACTTCTTCTTTTCCAATTTGTATTCCTTTTATTTCTTTTTCTTCTCTGATTGCTGTGGCTAGGACTTCCAAAACTATGTTGAATAATAGTGGTGAGAGTGGACATCCTTGTCTCGTTCCTGATCTTAGAGAAAATGCTTTCAGTTTTTCACCATTGAGAATGATGTTTGCTGTGGGTTTGTCATATATGGCCTTTATTATGTTGAGGTACACTTTCTGGAGAGTTTTTGTCATAAATAGGTGTTGAATTTTGTCAGAACCTTTTTCTTCATCTACTGAGATGATCATGTGGTTTTTATTCTTCAGTTTGTTAATATGGTGTATCACATTGATTGATTTGCATATATTGAAGAATCCTTGCATCCCTGGGATAATTCCCACTTGATCGTGGTGTATGATCCTTTTAATGTGTTGTTGGATTCTGTTTGCTAGTATTTTGTTGAGGATTTTTGCATCTATATTCATCAGTGATATTGGTCTGTAATTTTCTTTTTTTTGTAGTATCTTTGTCTGGTTTTGATATCAGGGTGATGGTGGCCTCATTGAATGAGTGTGGGAGTGTTCCTTCCTCTGAAACTTTTTGGAAGAGTTTGAGAAGGATGGGTGTTAGCTCTTCTCTAAATGTTCTATAGAATTCACCTGTGAAGCCATCTGGTCCTGGACTTTTGTTTGTTGGAAGATTTTTTTTTTTTTTTTGGTACACAGACCTCTCACTGTTGTGGCCTCTCCCGTTGCGGAGCACAGGCTCCAGATGTGCAGGCTCAGTGGCCATGGCTCACGGGCCTAGCCGCTCCGCGGCATGTGGGATATTCCTGAACCGGGGCACGATTCCGCATCCCCTGCATTGGCAGGTGGACTCTCAACCACTGTACCAGGGAAGCCCTGTTGGAAAATTTTTAATCACAGTCTCAATTTCATTACTTGTGATTGGTCTGTTCATATTTTCTGTTTCTTCCTGGTTCAGTCTTGGAAGGTTATACCTTTCTAAGAATTTGTCCATTTCTTCCAGGTTGTCCATTTTATTGGCATAGAGTTGCTTGTAGTAGTCTCTTAGGATGCTTTGTATTTCTGTGGTGTCTGTTGTAACTTCTCCTATTTCATTTCTAATTTTATTGGTTTGAGTCCTCTCCCTCTTTTTCTTGATGATTCTGGCTAATGGTTTATCAATTTTGTTTATTTTCTCAAAGAACGAGCTTTTAGTTTTATTGAACTTTGCTATTGTTTTCTTTGTTTCTATTTCATTTATTTCTGCTCTGATCTTTATGATTTCTTTCCTTCTGCTAACTTTGGGTTTTGTTTGTTATTCTTTCTCTAGTTGCATTAGGTGTAATGTTAGATTGTTTACTTGAGATTTTTCTTGTTTCTTGAGGTAGGCTTGTATAGCTATAAACTTCCCTCTTAGAACTGCTTTTGCTGCATCCCACAGGTTTTGGATCGTGTTTTCATTGTCATTTGTCTCTAGGTATTTTTTGATTTCCTCAGTCATTTCTTGTTCAGTTAGTAACGTATTGTTTAGCCTCCATGTCTTTGTGTTTTTTACGTTTTTTTCCCTGTAATTCATTCCTAATCTCATAGCGTTGTGGTCCAGAAAGGTGCTTGATATGATTCCAATTTTCTTAAATTTACTGAGGCTTGATTTGTGACCCAAGATGTGATCTATCCTGGAGAATATTCTGTGTGCACTTGAGAAGAAAGTGTAATCTGCTGTTTTTGGATGGAATGTCCTATAAATATCAATTAAATCTATCTGGTCTGTTGTGTCATTTAAAGCTTCTGTTTACTTATTTATTTTCATTTTGGATGATCTGTCCATTGGTGTAAGTGAGGTGTTAAAGTCCCTCACTATTATTGTGTTACTGTCGATTTCCTCTTTTATAGGTGTTAGCAGTTGCCTTATGTATCGAGGTGCTCCTTTGTTGGGTGCACATATATTTATAATGGTTATATCTTCTTCTTGGATTGATCCCTTGATCATTATGTAGTGTCCCTCCTTGTCTCTTGTAACATTCTTTATTTTAAAGTCCATTTTATCTTATATGAGTATTGCTACTCCAGCTTTCTTTTGATTTCCATTTGTGTCAAATATCTCTTTTCATCCCCTCACTTTCAGTCTATATGTGTCCCTAGGTCTGAAGTGGGTCTCTTGTAGACAGCATATAGCTGGGTCTTGTTTTTGTATCCATTCAGAAAGCCTGTGTCTTTTGGTTGGAGCATTTAATCCACTCATGTTTAAGGTAATTATCGATATGTATGTTCCTATGACCATTTTCTTAATTGTTTTGGGTTTGTTTTTGTAGGTTGTTTTCTCCTCTTGTGTTTCCCACTTAGAGAAGTTCCTTTAGCATTTGTTGTGGAGCTGGTTTGGTGGTGCTGAATTCTCTTAGATTTAGCTTGTCTGTAAAGCTTTTGATTTCTCCATCGAATCTGAACGAGATCCTTGCCTGTTAGAGTAATCTTGGTTGTAGGTTCTTCCCTTTCATCACTTTAAGTATATCATGACACTCCCTTGTGGCTTGTAGAGTTTCTGCTGAGAAATCAGCTGTTAACCTTATGGGAGTTCCCTTGTATATTATTTGTCTTTTTTCCCTTTCTGCTTTCAATAATTTTTCTTTAATTTTTGCCCACTTGATTACTATGTGTCTCAGCGTGTTTCTCCTTGGGTTTATCCTGCATGGGACTCGCTGCACTTCCTGGACTTGGGTGGCTATTTTTCCCATGTTAGGGAAGTTTTCGACTATAATCTCTTCAGGTATTTTCTCGGGTCCTTTCTCTCTCTGTTCTCCTTCTGGGACCCCTATAATGCGAATGTTGTTGTGTTTAATGTTGTCCCAGAGTTCTCTTAGTCTGTCTTCATTTCTTTTCATTCTTTTTTCTTTAGTCTGTTCTGCAGCAGTGGATTCTACCATTCTGTCTTGCAGGTCACTTATCCATTCTTCTGCCTCAGTTTTTCTGCTATTGATTCCTTCTAGTGTAGTTTTCATTTCAGTTATTGTATTGTTCATCTCTGTTTGTTTGTTCTTTAATTCTTCTAGGTCTTTGTTAAACATTTATTGCATCTTCTCGATCTTTGCCTCCATTCTTTTTCCGAGGTCCTGGATCATCACTATCATTATTCTGAATTCTTTTTCTGGAAGGTTCCCTCTCTCCACTTCATTTAGTTGTTTTTCTGGGGTTTTATCTTGTTCCTTCATCTGGTATATAGCCCTCTGCCTTTTCATCTTGTCTGTCTTTCTGTGAATGTGGTTTTTGTTCCACAGGGTGCAGGATTGTAGTTCTTCTTGCTTCTGCTCCAGTTTGATTCTTTTGCATGTAGCTGTCCACTTTTCCCAAAATCATTTATTGAAGAGGCTGTCTTTTTTCCCATTGTATATTCTTGGCTCCTTTGTCATAGATTAATTGCCCATATAAGTGTGGGTTCATTTCTGGGCTCTCTGTTCTGTTCCTTTGATCTATGTGTCTCTTTTTGTACCAGTACCATACTGTTTTGATGACAGTAGCTTTATAGTGTAGTTTGAAATCAGGGAGCATGATACCTCCAGCTTTGTTCTTCTTTCTCAAGATTGTTTTGGGTGTTTGGGGTCTTTTGTGTTTCCATACAAATTTTACAGTTATTTTTTCCAATTCTGTAAAAAATGCCGTTGGTATTTTGTTAGGAATTGAAGTGAATTTGTAGATTGCCTTGGGTAGTGTGATCATTTTAATAATATTAATTCTTCTAGTCCATGACCAAGGTATATCTTTGCATGTTCGTGTCATCTTCAGTTTCTTTCATCAGTGTCTTAAAGTTTTCTGAGAAGAAGTCTTTTACTTCCTTAGTTAGATTTATTCCTATTTTATTCTTTTTGATGCGATCGTAAATGGAATTATCTTCTTAATTTCTCTTTCTTATAGCTCATTTTTAGTGTATAGAAATGCAACAGATTTCTATACATTAATTTTGTGTCCTCCAACTTTACCAGATTCGTTGATTAGCTATAGTAGTTTTTGGTAGTGTCTTGAGGATTTTCTGTGTAAAGTATCATGTTATCTGCAGTGACAGTGTTACTTCTTCCTTTCCAATTTGGTTGCCTTTTATTTATTTTTCTTGTCTGATTGCTGTGACTAAGACTTCCAATACTATGTTGAATAAAAATGGTGAGAGTAGACAATTTTGTCTTGTTTCTGATCTTAGAGGAAATGCTTTAACCATTGAGTATGCTGTTAGTTGTGGGCTTATCATATATGGCCTTTATCATATTGAGGTGTGTTCTCTCTATAACCACTTTGTTGAGAGTTTTTACCGTAAATGGATGTTGAACTTTGTCAGAAGCTTTTTCTGCCTCTGTGCAGATGATCATATAATTTTTGTTGTTCATCTTGGTAATGTGGCGTATCACATCGATTGATTTGTGGATATCGAACCATCCTTGCATCCCTGGGATTAATCCCACTTGATCAAGGTGTATGATCCTTTTAATGTGTTGTTGAATACATTAAGTGCTGAATACATGCATTTTAAATTCTTTATAGCACTGACGGTTTTCTGTGCATGTGCATCACTGTGTTAGGTGCTGTGGGGGGCACCATATATGTATCACATGTGAAATATTCCAGTCAGTCTAAACCACAGGAGGCTTGAGAGACTAACAATCTTTTATTTTACCTGTAATTTTAACACTCAAATGCTTTATAGAGGAAATTCAGCCTTGGTTATTCAGCTCTACAACTTGGCATCAGTATATTTTTAAGTTGAGTTACATAATGTATTTAACTTTTCCTAAGCATTTAGGGAGTCCAGATTTCCCCTGTGATAACTTGATGACATCTTATGGTTGAATTTTAGGGAGGTGAACGTTCCAGGACATAACGACCTTTGTCTCGTTCCTGAACATATGGAAACGTAAAGAGGTTTGATGTTATCCAGAACGCAGGCCCACTGGGTGTGTGATTCTCTGAGTTTAGTTTAATCTCCGTTTTTAGAAGTTGTTTTTCTTCCCTTCTCTGCTCCTTTCTCCATACTTCCCCTTTTCCAGTGGAGGGTCACAGTTCATTTAGCTGAAGAGGATGTGGCCTTCACGTGGGAGTCAGTAGTTCCTTTCTCCCCAGTCATGGGGTTCCTGCCTTTGCTGTTCAGTGCTGCACAGGAACTCCTGATATGGTGGTACACAGTCGGCGTTGTATCATTGCTCCTTATCCTGTCCTAACTGTGGCTTGTGATTTCTGAACCCACTCTTGACTTTTAAAATCCTATTACCGTAAAACTCTTTCATCTAGTATTTCTTACTGGATATACTAGGCATACAACTTTTAAATAAAAATTACCTATATCTGAATATACTATGAATGTTTAGCCTTTGAATTTTTCCATATTATAAAATGTTTACCAGATGATTAGTCTGGGACTTGCTTTCCTAATTTATTTCCCTTACATAAGCATTTTAGCTGAATAAATAGAAACAAAATGAGTTGCTAACTGCCCTGCTCTGATGTTTTTCTTCATATATATTGATGTACTCTCTGCAGGTCAATGAGACCTAATCCCAGAAGGTTTCGTACTTCATCTTTCTGCTCTTCTTCATTTTTCTGTTGGTTAACCAACTTCTGAGCTCTTGAGCTAGTCCTATTGCTCTGCTTCTGGCTTCCCTCTCATCCCTTCATTATTCATTCTTTCATTATCCATCATCAATCCAATATCTGTTAAAAGCCTGCTACTGTAGTTAGTCACATTCTAGGGCACTGGCACTACAGAGCTTAACCAGCTGTGTTTTCTGTCCTTGAGGAATTTACATTGTAGGTGATAGAAATTAGAGTATGTAACTCCTAGAAAGTGTCCTAGAAACCATAGTTTCAATGTACACATAGCATACTGGGAGGCACAGAGGACTGAGTTTGGAAGGGCTTTGTATCAGATCTTTCTCATCTGTTTGTTCATTTTTAAAAGATTTTTTGGGGGAGGGCATAGGATACATTTTTTAAAATTGTATTGAAGTACAGTTGATTTACAATGTTGTGTTTAATTTCTGCTGTACAGCAAAGTGACTCAGTTATACATATATATGTTCTTTTTCGTATTCTTTTCCATTATGGTTTATCACAGGATATTGAATATAGTTCCCTGTGCTATACAATGGGACCTTGTTATTAATCCATCTTACATATAATAGTTTGCATTTGCTAATCCCAAACTCCCAGTCCTTCTCTCCCCCACCCCCCTCCCCCTTGGCAACCACAAGTCTGTTCTCTATATCTGTAAATCTGTTTTTGTTTCGTAGATATGTTCATTTGTGTCGTATTTTAGATTCCACGTATAAGTGATGTAAGGTGGTATTTGTCTCTCTTTCGGACTTAACTTTGCTTAGTATGATAATCTCTAGGTCCATCCATGTTGCTGCAAATGGCGTTATTTCGTTCCTTTTTATGGCTGAGTAATGTTCCATTGTATGTATATGCCATATCTTGTTTATCCATTCATCTGTCGATGGACATTTAGGTTGTTTCCATGTCTTGGCTATTGCAGATAGTGGTGCTGTGAACATTGGGCTGCATATATCTTTCTGCATTATAGTTTTGTCTGGGTGTATGCCCAGGAGTGGGATTGCTGGATCATATGGCAACTCTATTTTTAGCTTTTGGAGGAACCTCTATACTGTTGTCCATAGTGGTTGCACCAGTTTACGTTCCCGCCAACAGCATAAGAGGGTTTCTTTTCCTCCACACCCTCTCCAGCGTTTTATTATTTGTAGACTTTTTAATAAAGGGCATTCCAACTGGTGTGAGATGGTACCTCACTGTAGTTTTGATTTGTATTTTTCTCATAATTAGTGATGATGAACATCTTTTCATGTGTTTGTTGGGCATAGAGTTCTGGGTTGACAGGCGTTTTTCTTTTAGTACTTTAAAGATGTTGTTCCATGGTCCTCTTGTTTGCATTGTTTCTGATGAAAGTCTGATGTGATTCTTTTCTTTTTTCCTCCTCTCTTTATAATGTTTCTTTTTTTTTCCTGCCTAAATTCAACATTTGCTCTTAATCTTTTTGGTTTTCAGCAGTTTTAGTATGAAGTTTATAGGTCTTTCAGTATATTTAGATCGATTTCTTTCAGTTCAGAGTTCTTTTACTTTCTTGGGTTGGTAGTTTATTCTTTTATTGGTTTTCGAAAACTCTTGACCATTATGTCTTCAAATATTTCTTTTGTCCTATTCTCTCTCCTCCTTATGGGACTCTAGTTACTCATATGTTAGACAATATAATATTTTCCTGCAGCCTAAAGATGCTCTGTTCTTTCACCCTTTTTTGTCTTAACTTTTCAGCTTTATTAATTTCTATTCACTTATTTTCAAGGTTACTGATTCCTTAGCTGTATCCAATATATTGATTTGCCCATAGGAAGAATTTTTAAACTCTGATAATTAAAAAATTCTATCATCATTTGGCTATCTTTTTTGTTTTTAGTATAGTGTACATCTCTCTGTTGAAATCCTTTATCTTTTTAGGCATGCGGTCCGCTTTTGCACTAGATCTTTTAACATAGTAATTTTAATTATTTTAAAGTCCTGCCTGAGATGGTTCTAACCTCTGGGTCATTTCTGGATCTTGCTGTATTTCTTAACAGTGGGTGTTTTTTCTTGCTCTTTTTGATGTGTCCTAATTTTTTATTGAATGCTGGGTGTTGTGTCTGGAAGAACAGTGGAGATTGAGGTAAGTGGTATTTATGCTTTGGGCATTTATGCTTCTTCTGTCACACTGTCAGTATAGTGAGTTGAGTTAGTTTAATAAGTAGTTCAGCTGGGTTAGGGTTTCCTTATTCTATAGTTATTCTTCATGCAGCACCCGCTTCACATTTCTCCAGGGGTGAGCTGTTTTCCTTGTGCTTAGTGTGGGATCTGGCCTGCTGGAGGGTTTTCCCCAGTGTTTCTGCTCCGTCCTCAGCTTTTAGCATTCCCTATGTGCCTGTACCGCAGAAGGGGTCCCCTTCCAGGCTCTTGCTCCTCTCTCACAGCAGTAAACTACTGTTGCTTATTACTTAGTGCCAAGCTCACGATGGGGGAGCAGTGGTGGTTTTCAGTTCTGCTGGTCCAGATTCAGCCTTAAGCAGGACCTATGCTTCTGGATCTTGGAGTGGGTCTTTCTCAGTGTTGCTTCCCCTCCCTGCATGGTAGCCAGCCTCTCTTTGAACCTGGGAGGTCTTGGAGGGTGAGTTTTCTGCTCCTCACGTGCAGATCCCTGGTTTGTATCGGTTCAGGATCCTGGGCCAAGAGAGTTTCTTCCACCTCCTTTTGGCAGACCATACTTGCTTCTACCCCTCCCCCAAAACAGCAGACCCTGGGAGGCTAGGGCTCGGGTGGGGAGCGGTTTCCTGCCGTCCCCCATCAGCCTAAGGCTTTTGTCTTGGATGAGACAGTGCTGCAGGGAGTGGGCAGAGCTTTGTGCTGTGCGCCACCGAGGGAGCGCTCTGGTCTCCAGACCTGCTCTTCACGTTCCTTCTGCATACCTCCTGTAGGCCTGCTTGTGAGTGAGCGCAGAGCTCCTCACGTCTGGGTTCCCAGGGATACTCACCTGTCACACTAGTCCACACTCAGCCTTGAAGAATTTTCAAAACTTTAAAGCTGTTTTCTTCTTCCTGCTTTTTTGCAGCCATCTCTTCCTCCCAGGCTTTACTAAAGGGAGATAATTCATGTGTCTTGACTTTTCTTGGTGGGACTTGTCACTCTTTGGAAGCAGCTCATGTTACTGCTTTAGGACCTCAGCTCTGTGATGGGCTCAAGAAAGTTTGATTTTATAGATGATGAGCTGGCCTTTCTGCTTGTTAGGTGGTGGTCTATTGTGTAATCTCTGTTTAGTTTTCAGTGAATTGTCTGTCCTTACTCTATTTTTACTCTGTTGGGGCTGTTTATAGTTTTCTTATAAATTTGTATGAAATCAATAAATATTAATTCTATGCCATTTTCATTGAAACTATGTTTTCAGTATTTTTCCTTTATATTTAGATTGTAGTTTTGCTTGCATTTTTTATATGTTGAACCTATCTTTTTTTTTAACTTGAGATTTGTCATATCAATGTTAGAAAGTTATACTTAGTTCTATTTTCTTTTTTCTTTTGCTATTTTTGGCCACACCATGTGGCTTGCAGGATCTTAGTTCCCTGACCAGGGATCAAACCCTGGCCCATGGCAGTGAAAGTGCAGAGTCCCAACCACTGGACTGCCAGGGAATTCCCGATAGTTCTATTTTCTGTTAGTTTGGATTGTCTGTTTTTTATATCTAATTACTGATTCTTAAGTGTTTTACAAAACTTCAGAAAAATACACATAGATATTCTCATAAAATTTTAGGGGGCTCATGAATCTCAGAAGCCATTTTATGGGCTATAGATAATTCCAGATAGTTCAGACACTTAAGGGATTATTAAACTTAGAGTGTGCTGGCTACCCTCCTTCCATTCTTTCTTTCCTTCAATTCCTGAATACTTCTTTGGGGCCCTACTCAGAGTTGTGTCCTTTGAGTTTGACACTTTTACCTACATAGAGGCTTTCTTCTTTCTTTCTTTTTTTTTTTTGTAGTGGGAAGATGATGTGTTGTTTTTCAAGAAAAATTTATCTTGAGAAAATTTGGCAATTCTTCTGTAAATCTAAAAATATTACAGAGCGTTCTTGTATATCCTTCACCCAGCTTCCTCTCAGGTTAATAACTTACATGATCATAGACCATTTCTCAAAACTGAGAAATTAAGCTTGGTACTTTGTACTAAAGCACAAACTTATTTGGATTTCACAAGCTTTTCCACTATTATCCTTTCCTATCCTTGGATTCAATCCAAGATCCCTCACTGTATTTAGACTTAAATTATTTTTAACCATGATTCTGTAAAATGAAAATGCAGGCTCATGTGGTGTCTGTTATGCACAGGACTTTGCCTTTTTTCCCCCCTGTAACAGTGAAAAATTGAGTGTTGACTGCCACTGTACAGTTGGTCACCCCACCTCCAGTCCTGTCTGCCTTTTATTCCATTTTATATTGTTGGCAGAATCATCTTTCTAAAGTGTAGTCTAATCCTTTCTTTTTTTTACTCTAAAATATATATTGATTTTTTTCCCATTGTTTACAGAATTAAGGTAATTTGTGTTCAAGCTTCTCCATAGTTTGGTTTCAAGCTGCTTTTTTAAAAATTATTGTCCTTATGCATTTCACCACAGTGTTTACTTTTTTTCTTTTTTTGATGCCATGGCTTGCCTTAGTCTCTGGTCTCTGTGGCCTTAATGCCTTGCTCCCAATTTGTTTGTTCCTAATTAATGATTATACCTATTATTCTTCCTTTTATACAGATATTAGTCTATATTATTCTTGCTAGACAATCTGATAATTGGACAGTTTCATTCAAGGTTTTGAAAAAGAGGGATAGATAAACTAACATCTAGTGACTACTTACTGTAAGGGACATGTATGTGGGGCTTTGTGTCTTTTAAAATATTTGCTTTGATTGTTAGAATCTCAGGGGAAGTGGTCTTTTGTCCTACTTTAGCTTCTAACCACCTCACCCTTGAATTACTTTGGTGGTTTCCTACTTGGTCTTTGCAGAGTACTTTGTGTATGTTGTCTAGTTTTATTCACAGAGTAAACCTATGAAGTATTTCAGAGATATTAACTAACTTGTTCATGAACTTACTGGACTCCATACCTAGGATTCCAGGTACATGAATTCCTAGAATTCATTTTCATATGCCTCTGGCTTTTACTTTCAAGAGTGTTCTTATTACAACTCAAGTACAATATAATTAAATTTATGGCCAGAAAGGTATTCTGGTTATGTTAGTTTAAGACAGGGAAATTTTCTTTTGAAAATTACTCATTTTTATTCTAAAGCTGGGTGGTGACAAAAGAATAAATGTAAATGCCTCCTTAATGCAATTGCTTTTTTGGGAACCACGCTCTTTTGGCGAAAAGATTTCAGTTATATGCTTTCCTAAGTAAATGACTTCACTTCCCATTGAAAATATGTATTTCTGTTAGTACTGGTTGATCCTGTGAGTTAATTTAACAAATACCTAGTGCCATACATGCTAGGCACTGTTGTAAACCACTGTGGATGTGGCAGTGAATTAGACAGTACAGATTCCTGCCTCATGGACCTTAATTTTTGGTCCTTACTACCATTATTTATAAACTAGAATGACTATATAAATTCTTTTTTTTCTTTTACAACATGATATAGAATTTAAGAGTACAATTGAAGGAAGAAATATGCACACGTACCCAACTACTTCTGTTCTGGCATATTCTCCTTTGATTTTCTCACAAAGTTGAATCTCAGATGAACATTAGGATACATGGGGAAACCGGTGCATACCTGACGTTCAGCTCAGAGTTTATGGTCAGTTGGTGATACAAGGAGTTTCTTTGCCTGCTGCACCCTTATTGCAAGGTGACTTAGTGTAATGTGCTTTTCCTAACAAGCTCCTTCTCCCTGGTGGTCCAGGGGTAGCCAGTGCAATTCAACTTCACTGTCATCACAAAGACATTAAAAAAATATTTTATTTATTTGTTTATTTATTTTGGTTGTGCCAGGTCTTAGTTGTGGCAGGCAGGCTCCTTTAGTTGCAGCTCGTAGGCTCCTTAGTTGTGGCATGTGAACTCTTGGTTGTGGCATGCATGGGGTATCTAGTTCCCCGAGCAGGGATCGAACCCGGTCCCCCTGCATTGGGAGCTTGGAGTCCTAACCACTGCACCGCCAGGGAAGTTCCACAAAGATATCTGTTAGGTTTTCCAAGGGTGGGTTATGTGAGCTCACATGGTAGAGCTAATATCACAAATACAGATTGCGGGTGGAGGGGATGAAGATGTCGAGTGCAATGGTGTTTTCAGGGAATAGTAACTAAATCTCCATAGCTTTCTAGTGTGTGCTTTGAGTGGGGATGTGAAGATTAGAGGTTCTTCATTGACTAGCATTATGTCTAAGAATATAATTGTGAGTGCTGGCAGGGAATGGCGCAGGTAGAGATGGAAGAGCAGAACTCTTAGCATGTGCAAAGCCTTTGGTAGTCCCTTCAGTAGCATTATTGCATTTAATTTTTGTTAAAACTCTGAGAAGTAGTTATAATTTTCCTCATTTTACTGATGAGGAAACAGATTCAGGGAGGTGAAGTTGTTTGTCTCAGGATAGTTCAGGTGTTTGACAAGTGCTGCCTCCTCTGGTGATAAGTGGAATTTTTTCTGTCTGATGCTCCGTATTACTTTGGAGAGACTTTTCTGAAATGAATTCTACCAGGTGTTGTTTCTTTAACATTCTTTACTGTCGAGAAAAAATTAATCCATCTAAGAAAGAAATGGAAAACTTTATTCGAGTCAAATAGAGTATTTTAACCCAGGAACAGGCCCTCAGCAAGCTCTGAGGACTGTTCTGCCCTTAAAGGTCAAAGCACAGTTATATAGGTTTTTGAGACAGAGGGCTGTACATTAAATGACGTAGATAGTTTGCACAATCCAGATCTGTGAGTACAAAGTGGGGGTCATTGTGGCCCCTTACAAGATCATGAAGGAATGTTATCTTCTTTTTTAAATTAATTAATTAATATATTTATTTTTGGCTGCATTGGGTCTTTGTTGCTGCGCGTGGGCTTTCTCTAGTTGCGGCGAGTGGGGGCTACTCTTCGTTGTGATGCACAGGCTTCTCATTGTGGCGGCTTTTCTTGTTGCGGAGCACAGGCTATAGGTGCACGGGCTTCAGTAGTTGTGGCTCTCGGGCTCTAGAGCGCAGGCTCAGTAGTTGTGGCACATGGGCTTAGTTGCTCCGTGGCATGCGGGATCTTCCCAGACCAGGGCTCGAACCCATGTCCCCTGAATTGGCAGGTGGATTCTTAACCACTGCGCCAACCAGGGAAGTCCCCAAGAAGGAATACTATCTTTTAAGGAGTTGTCTTGTTGGTGCTAGGAGAACATTGCTCTTTATGATTGAACGTGAATTTCTGCCAGTGGGGAAGGTTAGGCCAATGCATAATGCAGATACACAATGCACAGTAGAGGGGAGAGAGGTCAAAGGGCAGTGAAAAATTTTCATGTTTAAATTTTCCTTGATTTGCCTTAGAATATGAAATTTTATCATTATTAAGATATGGAATTGATTTTCACTGTCCAACAAAAAAATTTTTTTTTTTTTTTTTGCGGTACGCGAGGCTGTCACTGCTGTGGCCTCTCCCGTTGCGGAGCACAGGCTCCGGACACGCAGGCTCAGCGGCTATGGCTCACGGGCCCAGCTGCTCCGCGGCGTGTGGGATCTTCCCGGACCGGAGCACGAACCCGTGTCCCCTGCATCGGCAGGCGGACTCTCAACCACTGCACCACCAGGGAAGCCCAGGAAAAAATATTTTTAGTGTGGTCTACAGTGGGTATTTTAGGATGGTGGGTATTTTGGTTCTGTTATCTCTGGATTGTCATATTTCTCTTTTGATCTGGCTCACGTAGTATAATTGGTATAGGCAGTGTGGTCATTTAAATAAATACTTAATTTCTCAGTATTTTGTCAGAGCATCTTTATTTTCTCAGTATGCTTCAGTTGGCACATTTTTATCCAAGAAGATAGAAGACACTGGAAAATACTGAGGGTTTTTTATTTAAGTTTTTTCCTAACCCTTGAATGGTCACTAGATGGCCTGCTGGTATTGCATTTTAACTTGGCGGGTTATGACATAAAGAAGTAGGCTTCTTGCTGATGGTTTTAATCTAAAGTGATATTTTAAATACTGTTTTTAAATCTACTAGGAACTCTAGATTTAGTAGTGCTATAAATTATTTAAGGGTTTATCTTCTTATGAAATGGTGGTTTAGTGCTCTAAATGGGTTTTATACTGCATGTAAAACCAGACTTTGCAGCTCAGTTTTAAAGTGATGCCAGTATGTCGTTGGTGTTCATGCTTTGCAGACATGTAGCTTAGATAATAGAAATTTAATAGTTTCATAAAAAGATGATTGAGCTCTCTAGTGTTCAAATCTGTTGAGATTTGGCTCAAGAAAAAGTTCAGAAAATACTTAAAGGAAAAATTTAAAATGTGAAGTCACTGTCTTTATTAACTTATTCACAGTTCTTTAGGAAGATTAAAAAGAGAAGGCAAGAACTACTATTTTCAGGTAGTGAATGTTGTTTGTTCTGCTGGCCAGTTTCCAGGAAAAAAACAATTTTCTCTTTGAACAAAGATATGGATACAACATATGTTAGGTCTTAGATTGTATTTAGTCAGTCAAGCAAAAAAAAAGAAAAAGTTTTGAGTATCCATGTTACATTTTAAAATTAAATTTTAAAATATTTCTAGACCTACCTCATTAATGGTAGCATGTGAATTGTTTACTCACCCCCTACTCAGGAGAACTCCTAGGAGCACCCCTGTTTCCTCTCTACCCTTAAATACTTGGCGACTATGGAGCTTTTAAAACTGGAAGTAAGGGGTTAGGTACATGAACACTTGTTCCTGACCTGGCTTGTGATCTATTTTTGTTTTAAAGGAAATTTCCTGAAATGAAGGGTTTCATTTGTACAGGTTTCAGAAGAACACATTATTTTCTAACGGCTGACTGTGTCTCTGGGAATCCAAATGAATCCCAACTAAAATGGGTAGCTCGTGTGGCAGGGACTTCATGTTCTGTTGTCCAGATCTCTTGTCTCACTTTGAGGTGGTTTTGACTCTTTTAGATGTTCAGTAGTGGGTTTGGAAACGAAAACTATTTGTCAGTAGAATGTGCTAGGAACTGGCTGTGTCTGCATTTTAAAACCTTTTTGTCTTCCTGATAGTTGTCCAGTCCACAGAGAACTCGCTTCCTCTGAGTATGTGTTCCATGTTCCTGTTGGCTCCTGCTATGTTTGTGTTAATTCCAAAAGTGCTCACTTTATGTACCTTTTTAGGAGAGAAAAACAGTAGCAACCTCTTGAACCTTTATTTTGCCATTGGTTAGATATCAGAAGAATTTTATATCTAAGTTGTGAGGTTAAAATTCAGTTTAAAATAATTGCAGGGTGTGAATTTTGAAAAGGGAAGAATTTTGTGACATGCTTGTAATGAAAACAGTTTTATACTTAAATTTTTTTTTTTTTTTGCGGTACGCGGACCTCTCACTGTTGTGGCCTCTCTCGTTGCGGAGCACAGGCTCCAAACGCGCAGGCTCAGCGGCCATGGCTCACGGGCCCAGCCGCTCCACAGCATGTGGGATCTTCCCGGACCGGGGCACGAACCCGTGTCCCCTGCATCGGCAGGCGGACTCTCAACCACTGCACCACCAGGGAAGCCTTTTAAATAATTTTAATAAAATTTTAATTATAAATATTAAACAATAAAATTTTATGTAATTTAAAATTATCTTCTCGAACGACTTCCCTCCATTTTGAAAAGCAAGTGATTATAGGGGAATTCCCTGGCGGTCCAGTTGTTTGGACTTCACACTTCCACTGCAGGGGGCACGGGTTTGAACCCTGGTTGGGGAACAAAGATCCTGCAAGCCACGTGGCATGGCCAAAAAAAATTAAAAAAAAAAAAAAAAAGTGATTATAGCCTGTAAGTTCATGCATACAAAGCAGCACATTACTAACATGCATTACTAAAGCTGTGGCATTATTAGTGTACAGAGCATAAAAAAATAATTTGGTTGGATTTATAATATAGATACCACTCTTTCATGTTCAAACTAGTTCTCTTGGATTTGCTCACAAACTGTTTGTAATCTGTTTTTTAACTTAGGGTGTGGTTGGAAAGAAATAGACACGATGTATAGAAAGAAACATTTGTTGGTTCTCAGTTCTTACTTTGAACAGAGTCTCTTCAGAGGGAGCAGATTCACATACCTGAGTGTACACTCCAGTGTCGTGGCGTTCTACAGAAGGGGGGATTCCAGGGTGGAGGCAAGGCGGAGACACACCCAGCCTTGTGCTGGGAGCATTACAGTGGGCAGTGTGCACTGCTGCCATTCATTAGTATTTGTGAGCTGACTCCAGTGATGATGGCTTAGGAAACCAGCTAAAAATGCCCTGTTGCGTCCAACAGAGATGAAAAGATTTAGTCTGTTGGATGCGCTCCTCTGACCCTCCAAGATTGTTGACAGCTATTACTGGTAAATGGGGGGTGGGGGAGAGTAGTCAACACCCATCACAAAAAAGGCATCTCATCCTTACAAAATAATATAGGCTTCAGAGATGGCAAAGAAAGTTTTATGTAGAGTTGTTTGTATCAGTGAAATTCTTCTCTTCCCTGGAGTTCCTGTGTCATTTATTCCCAGACTGTGATTCTGGTTTTCAAAGTTCTAAGGGGTCTCAAGTGGTGGAAGTGGAGGTTTTCAATTTATTCACAGTGATGGAGTTTGAGAAAGTTGGTTGAACATCGTTCACTTGTTATTAGTAGAAATGTTTAGATGTAACTGAAATGTTGAATATCTTTACTTTTGTCTAGGACACAGAAAGATCACACACTGACCAGAAACCCTGGGAACTGTAAATGTTTAATAAAATCATGAAAGTAAACTAAGAACAATTTATGAGGCAAAATGTTTCATAACTTAGTTTTATGGAAAAAACAGTAAAGGTTTTTCTTTTAATTTTTTTTTAAAATTTGTTTTCTCATTTGGAGGAGAATAGTATTGGGACCTGAGTTGGAATCCCAGTTCCAACACTTATCAATTAACTGTACGACCTTGGAAAAAATAACCTGATTTCTCTGGCTTCAATTCTCTCATCTGTGAAATGGGAATTAAAAATAGTGCCTGTCTCAGAATTGTACTGAGGATTCTATTAATAAATGTAGAGTGCTTAGGACAGTTCCTGGCATGTAGCAAGCACACTGTAACTATTATTTATTGAGTATTTATTTGTGTGGTAAGCACGTTGGAACACAGTAAGTACAACAGGGATTTGGGGCACGTTATTAACGTCTCCTGAGCCTTAATTTCCTCATCTGTAAAAGGAGGATAGCAATAGCTTCTTCTATTTTCATAGGTAGGATTGCATGAAAATTAAATGAATTAATTCACGTGAAGCCCTTAGAACATTGCTGGTATTGTTGTTAGCATCCAGTAAATGTGAGCCCCGCAGTTTACGTACTTTAAGTCATTTGTCACAGCAGCCCTGTAACTACACACACACGCACACACACACACACACACACACACTTTTTGGTGGCAGTGTTGTTAAACAGCTGAGACGGAGACAAGGTGAGAAATGTTAGATAACCTGCTCAAGGTTGCACTGTTAGAATCTGAACTCAGGTCTTAAGTACAAAAATCAGAAATAACTGACCTATAGACCTGTGTTGCGTTCTTGTAGCTCTTTTTGGTTTTGAAAATGTTGTGTGTCTAATGTTTTGTGATTAATGTAGATATTTAATTTCAAGTGTGTTTTGTGAAACTACCATATGCTCTTTCTCACAAAAGCCCTAATGAATGCCTGACTTTTTGTGTAATTTAATTTAGCATTTGTTCCTAGTGTGGAGGACTTAAATTCTTTATTTTACGAAAATGTGTGTTCCTCAAGGTACCTTTCAGAGCTTTACACGTCCAAGAAGCTAATTGCACATATAGGGAGTGTGTGCAGTTCCCTTACTGCACATCATACTGTTCTGGGAAAAGTTGATTCTGAATTTTTGTTTTCTGGTTGATGGAGTAATAATAGCCTTTGTAAAAAATGCTGAAACTACCAGTTGCCCTGTAATGCCCATGGGTGAAAAACGCTTGGAGGGGAATATACAGCAATGACAATAATAGCCATATATAGGGTGATGGGTTTTTCTCCTTTCCACATTCTCTTTATTGCTGTTTTATAATTTAAAATAAATGTATTAAAAATAATTCCTGGAGTTAGAAGGTACAGAATGGACTACCTTAAGCTGTTTCTCTCGCTAGATTTTAAAAAAGAGTCTTTACAAGGTTGTATGGTATTTACATCTACAAAGAGAAAATTGAGGCAGCCAGTGGAAGCTGTCTCTCTTCTTCATCATTATTCTTTGATGCCCTCATGTCGTGTTTACCGTTAGTAAATACAATAAATAGCGTCTGCTATGGGTACCTACTGCAGGCTTAATTGCAGAAGGCGGTCTGGAAGGTTTATGAAGTGCCCTGTGCTGTGCGGAGTTTGTGCTTAACACACACTTTCTACTTTCCCGTGAGTACTGGGATGCTCAAAGGACAAAGGGCCTCCAGAGACCTAGCTGAACGTGGTGTGGTAGTAAGCCGTGCTTCTTTATTTATGTCTTTTAATTTTATTCTTTCTTTCTTTTTTCCTTCATGTTTACTCTTCTTATTCATTCTTGGGTTTTTCATGAAAAAGATCAGAGGCCTTGAATTTACTGGTAGGAGGAGCTTGATTTTGGTACATGATTTAGCCAGTGCTCTTCCATCTCTGAGGGAACAGAATATCAGAAAAATGTAGTAGAATAATTCTCTCTAGATTCTCAGAACCCATACGGACTGCTTGAGGGGTAGCACTCAGGCTTTCATGAGATCGTCTAGCTTTGAGACACATATCTGACTCTGCTTTTTTCCACTACTGAAGATATTAATGAAAGTCCGAATGTAAGTTGAGGTTTCTTCCCAAACATTTTCTTTCTAAAAGTAGTAGGTATTGTCCTTAAACACCTGGTTCTTCCATTAATATTCATTTTGAATTACTTTTTCTGTTGTTATGCATTTTTTAAAATGGGTTTTATTTTTTAGAGCAGTTTCAGGTTCACAGCAGAACTTGAGTGGAAAGTATAGAGAATGAACTCCCATGGCTCCCCTCCCTGCCACACACAGCTTATCCTGCTACCAGTATCCCTCACCAGAGTGGTACCTTTGTTATAATTGAAGAACCTACATTGACACATTGTTATCATCCATAGTTCATAGTTTACGTTAGCATTGAACCTTCTATGGGTTCTGACAAATGTGTAATGACATTTATACACCATTGTAGTATCATAGAGAATAGTTGCACTGCCCTAGAAAATCCCCTGTGTTCTTCCTATTCGTCCCTTCTCCCCTCCCCTGTAACCCTGGGCAACCACTGATGTTTTTACTGTCTCCATAGTTTTGCCTTTTCAGAATGTCACATAGTTGAAATCATACAATATGTAGCCTTTTCAAACGGGCTTCTTTTACTTAGTAGTCTGCATTTAAGTTTTCTCCATGTCTTTTCATGGCTTGATAGCTCATTTCTTCTTAGTGCTGAATAATTAATATTCCATTGTCTGTATGTACCACAGTTTATCCATTCATCTACTAAAGGACTTCTTGGTTGTTTTCAAGTTTTGGCAATTATGAGTAAGGCTGCTATAAACATCTGTGTGCAGGTGGATGTAAGTTTTCACCTCATTTGGATAAATACCAAGGGGCATGATGGCTGGATTATTTGGTGAGAGTATGTTTAGCTTTGTAAGAAATCACCAGATTGTCTTCTAAAGCAGCTGTACGATTTTGCATTCACACCACCAGTGAATGAGAGTTCCTGTTGCTCCGCATCCTTGTCAGCATTCGATGTGGTCAGTGTTTTGGATTTTGGTCATTCTAATAAGTATATTCTAATAGTGGTATCTCATTGTTGTTTTAAATTGCATTTCCTTGATGATATATGATGTAGAGTATCGTTTCATATACTTATTTGTCATCTGTATATCTTTTTTGTGAGTTGTCTGTTCAGGTCTCTGGCCCATTTTCTAATAGGATTCTTTTCTTACTGTTGAGTTTTAAGAGTTCTTTGTATATTTTGGGTAACAGTCCTTTTTCAGATATGCCTTTTCCAGATATTTTGTCTCAGTCTGTGGCTTGTCTTCTCATTCTCTTGAGAATTAATTTATTTTGCATAAGAAATTGTTGCTTGGATACATATGGAAAACCCTTAATCAGTGCCAGTTTTGTATGCTTATAGAGATTACTTGATTGATTTGACTGGAAAGTTTTAAAGTAATTAAACACATTTGGTAGGATTTCCCAGGTGGTCCAGTGGTTAAGACTCTGCCCTTCATATGTATAGCTGCTTCACTTTGTTATAAAGCAGAAACTAACACACCATTGTAAAGCAATTATACTCCAATAAAGATGTCAAAAAAAAGAAGAAAAAAAAAAGACTCTGCTCTTCCACTGCAGGGGGCGCCGCTTTGATTCCTGGTCAGGGAACTAAGATCCTGCATGCTGTGCAGTGTGGCCAAAAAAGAAAAAAGAAAAAAAAGGAAAACCTCAAAAAACACATTTACTAATTATTCCTAGATATATGACAAGTGTGAATAGGCCTTGTAAAGATCACTGGATGAGCAGTGTATAAGAGCAGTATATAAGTTTGTGGTAATTACAGACAGATACTTGTGGGACAAATGAGATAGAACTGTCCCAATGTGATATAAATGAATACTAGGAAGTTTGGTTAAAATTTCCAGACTACATTTCGTAAGACATCAGAGAGTACTGTTTCTCAAACTGCAGTGGTGGGAGTAGAGCTGACGTGCTCTGGAATACTGTGTTACATGACTAAGAAGGTGGCTTTAGTGACAATGGTGACAAAGATGCATGTGGAAGCTGGAATGAAATGGTTTTATAATATGTTACAGAAAATAATGATTATGTTTAGAGTGCTTTTTCTGTTTATTTCTTTGTTTCCAAATTATTTTTATCATTACCCCTTACTTGAGGTTACCTCTTCTTTGTCGTTGCCTGATCTTGACTTATATGGCATATTCCAGGAATTTCTGTCTCACTAGATAGTGGGAGATTATGATTAATGAAGTCTTGTGTGTGGGATGTTACCTGCTTGCAAGTAGACCAGCTGTCACTAGGAACGTTGATTGGGAGGTACAGCATTAAATCCCTGTCTTGCACTTCGTTTTTTTTTTTTTTTTTTAAACATCTTTATTGGGGTATAATTGCTTTACAATGGTGTGTTAGTTTCTGCTTTATAACAAAGTGAATCAGTTATACATATACATATGTTCCCATATGTCTTCCCTCTTGCGTCTCCCTCCCTCCCACTCTCCCTATCCCACCCCTCCAGGCTGTCACAAAGCACCGAGCTAATATCCCTGTGCCTTGCGGCTGCTTCCCCCTAGCTATCTACCTTACTACGTTTGTTAGTGTGTATATGTCCATGACTCTCTCTCGCCCTGTCAAAGCTCACCCTTCCCCCTCCCCATATCCTCAAGTCCGTTCTCCAGTAGGTCTGCGTCTTTATTCCTGTCTTACCCCTAGGTTCTTCATGACATTTTTTTTTCCCCTTAAATTCCATATATATGTGTTAGCATACGGTATTTGTCTTTTTCTTTCTGACTTACTTCACTCTGTATGACAGACTCTAGGTCTATCCATCTCATTACAAATAGCTCAATTTCATTTCTTTTTAAGGCTGAGTAATATTCCATTGTATATATGTGCCACGTCTTCTTTATCCATTCATCCGATGATGGGCGCTTAGGTTGTTTCCATCTCCGGGCTATTGTAAATAGAGCTGCAATGAACATTTTGGTACATGACTCTTTTTGAATTTTGGTTTTCTCAGGGTATATGCCCAGTAGTGGGATTGCTGGGTCATATGGTAATTCTATTTGTAGTTTTTTAAGGAACCTCCATACTGTTCTCCATAGTGGCTGAACCAATTCACATTCCCACCAGCAGTGCAAGAGTGTTCCCTTTTCTCCACACCCTCTCCAGCATTTATTGTTTCTAGATTTTTTGATGATGGCCATTCTGACTGGTGTGAGATGATACCTCATTGTAGTTTTGATTTGCATTTCTCTAATGATTAATGATGTTGAGCATTCTTTCATGTGTTTGTTGGCATTCTGTATATCTTCTTTGGAGAAATGTCTATTTAGGTCTTCTGCCCATTTTTGGATTGGGTTGTTTGTTTTTTTGTTATTGAGCTGCATGAGCTGCTTGTAAATTTTGGAGATTAATCCTTTGTCATTTGCTTCATTTGCAAATATTTTCTCCCATTCTGAGGGTTGTCTTTTGGTCTTGATTATGGTTTCCTTTGCTGTGCAAAAGCTTTGAAGTTTCATTAGGTCCCATTTGTTTATTTTTGTTTTTATTTCCATTACTCTAGGAGGTGGGTCAGAAAGGATCTTGCTGTGATTTATGTCATAGAGTGTTCTGCCTATGTTTTCCTCTAAGAGTTTGATAGTTTCTGGCCTTACATTTAGGTCTTTAATCCATTTTGAGCTTATTTTTGTGTATGGTGTTAGGGAGTGATCTAATCTCATACTTTTACATGTACCTGTCCAGTTTTCCCAGCACCATTTATTGAAGAGGCTGTCCTTTCTCCACTGTACATTCCTGCCACCTTTATCAAAGATAAGGTGTCCATATGTGCGTGGGTTTATCGCTGGGCTTTCTATCCTGTTCCATTGATCTATCTTTCTGTTTTTGTGCCAGTACCATACTGTCTTGATTACTGTAGCTTTGTAGTATAGTCTGAAGTCAGGGAGCCTGATTCCTCCAGCTCCTTTTTTCGTTCTCAAGATTGCTTTGGCTATTCGGGGTCTTTTGTGTTTCCATACAAATTGTGAAATTTTTTGTTCTAGTTCTGTGAAAAATGCCAGTGGTAGTTTGATAGGGATTGCATTGAATCTGTAGATTGCTTTGGGTAGTAGAGTCATTTTCACAATGTTGATTCTTCCCATCCAAGAACATGGTGTATCTCTCCATCTATTTGTATCATCTTTAATTTCTTTCATCAGTGTCTTATAATTTTCTGCATACAGGTCTTTCGTCTCCTTAGGTAGGTTTATTCCTAGATATTTTATTCTTTTTGTTGCAGTGGTAAATGGGAGTGTTTTCTTGATTTCACTTTCAGATTTTTCATCATTACTATATAGGAATGCCAGAGATTTCTGTGCATTAACTTTGTATCCTGCTACTTTACCAAATTCATTGATTAGCTCTAGTAGTTTTCTGGTAGCATCTTTAGGATTCTCTATGTATAGTATCATGTCATCTGCAAACAGTGACAGCTTTACTTCTTCTTTTCCGATTTGGATTCCTTTTATTTCCTTTTCTTCTCTGATTGCTGTGGCTAAAACTTCCAAAACTATGTTGAATAAGAGTGGTGAGAGTGGGCAACCTTGTCTTGTTCCTGATCTTAGTGGAAATGCTTTCAGTTTTTCACCATTGAGGATGATGTTTGCTGTGGGCTTGTCATATATGGCCTTTATTATGTTGAGGAAAGTTCCCTCTATGCCTACTTTCTGCAGGGTTTTTATCATAAATGGGTGTTGAATTTTGTCGAAAGCTTTCTCTGCATCTATTGAGATGATCATATGGTTTTTCTCCTTCAATTTGTTAATATGGTTTATCACATTGATAGATTTGCGTATATTGAAGAATCCTTGCATTCCTGGAATAAACCCCACTTGATCATGGTGTATGATCCTTTTAATGTGCTGTTGGATTCTGTTTGCTAGTATTTTGTTGAGGATTTTTGCATCTATGTTCATCAGTGATATTGGCCTATAGTTTTCTTTCTTTGTGACATCCTTGTCTGGTTTTGGTATCAAGGTGATGGTGGCCTCGTAGAAGGAATTTGGAAGTGTTCCTCCCTCTGCTATATTTTGGAAGAGTTTGAGAAGGATAGGTGTTAGCTCTTCTCTAAACGTTTGATAGAATTCACCTGTGAAGCCATCTGGTCCTGGGCTTTTGTTTGTTGGAAGATTTTTAATCACAGTTTCAATTTCAGTGCTTGTGATTGGTCTGTTCATATTTTCTATTTCTTCCTGATTCAGTCTTGGCAGGCTGTGCATTTCTAAGAATTTGTCCATTTCTTCCAGATTGTCCATTTTATTGGCATAGAGTTGCTTGTAGTAATCTCTCATGATTTTTTTTATTTCTACAGTGTCAGTTGTTACTTCTCCTTTTTCATTTCTAATTCTATTAATTTGAGTCTTCTCCCTTTTTTTCTTGATGAGTCTGGCTAGTGGTTTATTTATTTTGTTTATCTTCTCAAAGAACCAGCTTTTAGTTTTATTGATCTTTGCTATCGTTTCCTTCATTTCTTTTTCATTTATTTCTGATCTGATTTTTATGATTTCTTTCCTTCTGCTAGCTTTGGGGTTTTTTTGTTCTTCTTTCTCTAATTGCTTGAGGTGCAAGGTTAGGTTGTTTATTCGAGATGTTTCCTGCTTCTTAAGGTGGGCTTGTATTGCTATAAACTTCCCCCTTAGAACTGCTTTTGCTGCATCCCATAGGTTTTGGGTCGTTGTGTCTCCATTGCCATTTGTTTCTAGGTATTTTTTTATTTCCTATTTGATTTCTTCAGTGATCACTTCATTATTAAGTAGTGTATTGTTTAGCCTCCATGTGTTTGTATTTTTTACAGATCTTTTCCTGTAATTGATATGTAGTCTCATGGCGTTGTGGTCAGAAAAGATACTTGATACAATTTCAATTTTCTTAAATTTACCAAGGCTTGATTTGTGACCCAAGATATGATCTGTCCTGGAGAATGTTCCATGAGCACTTGAGAAAAATGTGTATTCTGTTGTTTTTGGATGGAGTGTCCTATAAATATCAATTAAGTCCATCTTGTTTAATGTATCATTTAAAGCTTGTGTTTCCTTATTTATTTTCATTTTGGATGATCTGTCCATGGGTGAAAGCGGGGTGTTAAAGTCCCCTACTATGAATGTGTTACTGTCGATCTCCCCTTTTATGGCTGTTAGTATTTGCCTTATGTATTGAGGTGCTCCTATGTTGGGTGCATAAATATTTACAATTGTTATATCTTCTTCTTGGATCGATCCCTTGATCATTATGTAGTGTCCTTCTTTGTCTCTTGTAATAGTCCTTATTTTAAAGTCTATTTTGTCTGATATGAGAATTGCTACTCCAGCTTTCTTTTGGTTTCCATTTGCATGGAATATCTTTTTCCATCCCCTTATTTTCAGTCTGTATGTGTCTCTAGGTCTGAAGTGGGTCTCTTGTAGACAGCATATATAAGGGTCTTGTTTTTGTATCCATTCAGCCAATCTGTGTCTTTTGGTGGGAGCATTTAGTCCATTTACATTTAAGGTAATTATCGATATGTATGTTCCTATTCCCATTTTCTATATTGTTTTGGGTTCGTTATTATAGGTCTTTTCCTTCTCTTGTGTTCCTTGTCTAGAGAAGTTCCTTTAGCATTTGTTGTAAAGCTGGTTTGGTGGTGCTGAACTCTCTCAGCTTTTGCTTGTCTGTAAAGGTTTTAATTTCTCCATCAAATCTGAATGAGATCCTTGCTGGGTAGAGTAGTCTTGGTTGCAGGTTTTTCTCCTTCATCACTTTCAGTATGTCCTGCCACTCACTTCTGGCTTGTAGGGTTTCTGCTGAGAGATCAGCTGTTAACCTTATGGGGATTCCCTTGTGTGTTATTTGTTGTTTTTCCCTTGCTGCTTTTAATTTGCTTTCTTTGTATTTAATTTTTGACAGTTTGATTAATATGTGTCTTGGCGTATTTCTCCTTGTATTTATCCTGTATGGGACTCTCTGTGCTTCCTGGACTTGATTAACTGTTTCCTTTCCCATATTAGGGAAGTTTTCAACTATAATCTCTTCAAATATTTTCTCAGTCCCTTTCTTTTTCTCTTCTTCTTCTGGAACCCCTATAATTCGAATGTTGGTGCATTTAATGTTGTCCCAGAGGTCTCTGAGACTGTCCTCAGTTCTTTTCATTCTTTTTTCTTTATTCTGCTCTGCAGTAGTTATTTCCACTATTTTATCTTCCAGGTCACTTATCCGTTCTTCTGCCTCAGTTATTCTGTTATTGATCCCATCTAGAGTACTTTTAATTTCATTTATTGCGTTGTTCATCATTGCTTGTTTCATCTTTATTTCTTCTAGGTCCTTGTTAACTGTTTCTTGCACTTTGTCCATTCTACTTCCAAGATTTCGGATCATCCGTACTATCATTATTCTGAATTCTTTTTCAGGTAGACTGCCTATTTCCTCTTCATTTGTTAGGTCTGGTGCATTTTTATCTTGCTCCTTCATCTGCTGTGTGTTTTTCTGTCTTCTCATTTTGCTTATCTTACTGTGTTTGGGGTCTCCTTTTTGCAGGCTGCACGTTTGTAGTTCCCGTTGTTTTTGATGTCTGTCTCCAGTGGCTAAGGTTGTTTCAGTGGGTTGTGTAGGCTTCCTGGTGGAGAGGACTAGTGCCTGTGTTGTGGTGGATGAGGCTGGATCTTGTCTCTTTAGTGGGCAGGTTCACGTCTGGTGGTGTGTTTTGGGGTGTCTGTGGCCTTATTATGATTTTAGGCAGCCTGTCTGCTAATGGGTGGGGTTGTGTTCCTGTTTTGCTAGTTGTTTGGCATAGGTTGTCTAGCACTGTGGCTTGCTGGTCGTTGAGTGAAGCTGGGTGCTGGTGTTATGATGGAGGTCTCTGGGAGATTTCCGCCGTTTAATATTATGCGGAGCTGGGAGGTCTCTTGTTGACCAGTGTCCTGAAGTTGGCTCTCCTACCTCAGAGGCAGAGCCCTGACTCCTGGCTGGAGCACCAAGAGCCTTTCATCCACACGGCTCAGAATAAAAGGGAGAAAAAGTAGAGAGAATTAGTAGAAGTATGAGGAAAGAAAGAAGGAAAGGAGGAAAGGAAGGAAGGAAGAAAGAAGCAAAGAAGGAAAGAAAGGAGGGAGGGAGGGAGGAAGGAAGGAAGGAAGGAGGGAAAGAAGGAAAAAAGAAAGAAAGAAGATACAGTAAAAATAAAATAAAGTATAATATAGTTATTGAATTAAAAAATATTTAGAAAAAAAAGGGACGGATAGAACCTTAGGACAAATGTTGGAAGCAAAGCTATACAGAGAAAATCTTACACAGAAGCATACACATACACCTTCACAAAAAGAGGTAAAGGGGGAAAAATCATAAATCTTGCTCTCAGAGACCACCTCCTCAATTTGGGGTGATTCGTTGTCTAAAGGAGGGAAGGAAGGAAGGAAAGAAAGAAAGAAAGAACGAAGGTAAAGTATAATAAAGTTATTACAATTAAAATTAATTATTGAGAAAAAAAAATTTTTTTTAAAAACCATGGACAGATAGAGCCCTAGGACAAATGGTGGAAGCAAGAGTATACAGGCAAGATCTCACACAGAAGCATACACGTACCCATTCACAAAAAGAGGAAAAGGGAAAAAAATCATAGATCTCGCTCCTAAATTCCACCTCTTCAATTTGGGATCATTCCTTGTCTATTCAGGTATTCCACAGATGCAGGGTATATCAAGTTGATTGTGGAGCTTTAATCCGCTGCTTCTGAGGCTGCTGGGAGAGATTTCCCTTTCTCTTCTTTGTTCTCACAGCTCACAGGAGCTCAGCTTTGGATTTGGCCCTGCCTCTGCGTGTAGGTCGCTGGAGGGCGTCTGTTTTTTGCTCAGACAGGACAGGGTTAAAGGGGCCGCTGATTCGGGGGCTCTGGCTCACTCAGGCCGGGGGTGGGGGGGGGGAAGGAGGGGCACTGCGTGCGGGGCGGGCCTGCGGCGTCAGAGGCGGCGTGACGTTGCACCAGGCTGAGGCCCGCCGTGCGTTCTCCCGGGGAAGTTGTCCCTGGTTCCCGGGAACCTGGCAGTGGCGGGCTGCACAGGCTCCGCGGAAGAGGGGTGTGGAGAGTGACCTGTGCTCGCACACAGGCCCCTTGGTGGCGGCAGCAGCAGCCTTAGCGTCTCCCGCCCGTCTCTGGGGTCCGCGCTTTTAGCCGCGGCTCGCGCCCGTCTCTGGGGTTCGCGCTTTTAGCCGCGGCTCGCGCCCGTCTCTGGAGTTCCTTTAAGCAGCGCTCTTAAACCCCTCCTCTCCTCGCGCACCAGGAAACAAAGAGGGAAGAAAAAGTCTCTTGCCTCTTCGGCAGGTGCAGGCTTTTCCCCGAACTCCCTCCCGGCTAGTCGTGGTGCACTAACCCCTTCAGGCTATGTTCAAGCCGCCAACCCCAGTCCTCTCCCTGTGCTCCGTCCAAAACCGAAACCCGAACCTCAGCTCGCAGCCCCGCCCGCCCCGGCGGGTGAGCAGACAAGCCTCTCGGGCTGGTGAGTGCCGGTCGGCACCGATCCTCTGTGCGGGAATCTCCCCGCTTTGCCCTCCGCACCCGTCGCTGTGCACTACTCCGCGGTCCCGAAGCTCCCCCCCTCCGCCTCCCGCAGCCTCCGCCCGCGGAGGGGCTTCCTAGTGTGTGGAAACTTTCCCTCCTTCACAGCTCCCTCCCACTGGTGCAGGTTCCGTCCTTATTCTTTTGTCTCTGTTTTTTCTTTTTTTCTTTTGCCCTACCCAGGTACGTGGGGAGTTTCTTGCCTTTTGGGAGGTCTGAGGTCTTCTGCCAGCCTTCAGTAGGTGTTCTATAGGAGTTGTTCCACGTGTAGATGTATTTCTGGTGTATCCGTGGGGAGGAAGGCGATCTCTGCGTCTTACTCTAACGCCATCTTCAAGCTAATCTTTTCTTCATAACCTCTGCCTTCAGTAAAACATACTGTGTATTTTTTTTATGACAAACATCATAAGCCAATAAATATTGTTTCTTGAACCCAGTTACAGTGCTCCAGTGTTTATGTGAAGATTGTAATCAAGCAGTTCTTCAGAAAGTTGTCACAAGTCCTTTGGCCCGGTTCTGCTTTCTCATATAGGCATCCTACGTTGTCAAAGGTTCTTCCGGGAGACCCCCGAAACCGAGGTGTGGAAAAGCGGGGCCTGAAGATTGCAGAGCGCCGTTAGTTTCGTACCGAAAAACCGAGACTCACTCGCGAGAGAGCGCCCCTCGTTCTGAGTCTCTTACACTTCGTTTTTTAAGTCTCATTTTGAAATGTTAATTTTCTTCATTAAGATACCCTTTGGGGAAAGCTAAATTGTTGAATCAAACATTTAACTGTACTTTTGTGGATGTATAGGATATTGTACCTGTGGATGCCTCTTATGAAGTGAAAGAACTGTATGTGCCAGAAAATAAGCTTCATTTGGCAAAAACAGATGCAGAAACATTACCAGCATTGAAAATTAATAAAGTGAGTGCTTTGTTCCTTTTCCTGCTGAGTGATTTAACCTTATGTATAGTGGGTAGTCTATAGAATTTGTGATTTTATTTTTGTGTTTGAGGGTGTGGGTGATAGTGGTAGTTGTGTATATCACAATTCCCCAGGGATGGGAAATATGTTTAATTTGTAAAACCATATTTCCAAATTACCATGGCTTTGATTTCATTTTAGTCATAACATTTATTTATTATGAAATATCAAAGAACAAAGATTATGTAAGGTTTTTAGGCTTATCAGAAGGAATGGGTTCTAAAAGGTTAAAAACCTTTAATAATTAAATAATTAAAATGAACATTTTTTCCCTTTAAACATGTTTCCTAATCCCTTGTCAAAACCCTGACTTTCCCTTTCTTATATCGTGAAGAATAATTCTGTTGTGTATGTTAGCTCTAATAATAGCATTAGGTGTTTTTCCCAATAAAAAACTGCTAATTTAAACTAGATATGACAATGGTGACTATAATTTATCACTTTCAAATCTTAGAGAATTTTAAATTGTGTCATTCAGATATACTTTAAAAATGGAGAGATTTAGGAATAAGAACGTGGATCGGGACTAGAGTTTCCCAGCCTTTCTTTTAATATAGTTAAAATCCCGGACACCCAGGGAGGTGCCAAATGTGCAAGTAAGGAGAAAGAAAAATAACCCCCCAAGCCTTCTGAGGTCGGAGGAAGACTCTTCAAAGACTTACTCACATTCCTGATAGGAGTACATTATCTAGGTGATTTGTGTAATTGGGTTTCTGACCAGAGGCTAAGACATGCTGCAGGGGAGCAGAGAGAGGGAGAGTTGGAGAGCAGAGACACTCAAAGCTGACTTTGCAAAGGCACAATAGATTTTGTCACTGACAGACTGTGCATCAAATGAACGAACACACACACACACACACACACACACACACACACACACAGGGCAGGGAGGAGGGAAGGGGAGAGAGAGAGAGAACGAAACTGAGAATGAATGCATATGAATCCAGGTCAGTTAGACTCAATAACCCAGAAAAACAGCTGCCTTTTCTAAATGTGATCTTTTTTTCAATACGGTAGTTTGTTCTTTGCACAGCAGTATGCAAAGTAATTAATTAAAAAAATTAGGTTACATCATATAATGTATGCTAGGCTGCCATAACAAATACCATACCCTGGATGGCTTAAACAACAGAAATTAATTTTCCCATAGTTCAGTAAGTTAGAAGGTCCAAGATCCAGGAGCTGGCTGATTTGTTTCCTGGCGAGGCTCCCTTGCTGACTTGCTGTCAGATGCCTCCTCACCTTATCCTCACAGGGTGTCCGTGGGAGCTCTGGTGTCTCTTTCTCTTATGAGGGCACCAGACCTATTGGGTTGGGACCCACCCTTTAGACCTCATTTATTCTTTATCACCTCTTCAGGGCCCTGTCTTCAAATACATTCACATTGGGGGTTAGGGCTTCAACATATTTTCAGGGGGACATAAACATTCAGTCCATAATAGATACCATCTAGAATTAGATTCCAATAGAGAAGAGTAGTGGCCATTGTCAAAGGTTTAGGAAAAATTAGTAAGAGGAGAACTTGAAAGTGAAACAATTTGGTGCACGAATATAATTTTTTCCTGTGAATTGAAGGAGGGGAATGCTTTATTTGATTTTTCAGTGGAACATGCCAACCTAATACTTTGGGTATACATGGTAAGTCACATAATAATGCACAACTCTTGGCCAGGTGCTTTATCTTTTCTCATATGAGAATCACTGCTCCGTGTATGTATGTATATGTGTATATATATATATATATATATATATATATATATATACACACACACACACACACACACACACACAGTTAAAAAATGAGCATATCCAGCTTGCGTTAATGCATCAATTCTTTAATATTCTGATGGGATCTACTAGAAATCTTAAAGTTCAAGAAATAATATAGTGTTTGTAAAATGAAGGGTACTCTGTCATTGGTGAGGGATTTTTTTTTGGTAAATATTTTATCTGAAGTTTGTTTTAGTTCAGGACAGTGGTTGTCAGAGTGTAGTTTCCAGACCATGATTGTTAGCATTTTCTGGGCACCTGTTAAAAATACAAATCCTTGTGCCACAGCAAACTAGCTAAATCAGAAACTGGGGGGGTGGAGCAGTCTTCATTTAACAAGCCTTCCAGAGGTTTCTTAATACATATTAAAGTTTGAGGACCACTGGTTTAGGAGATGCCCTTCTTATGGGAAGCCTAATGTTATTCAGATTTATTAAGAAAAATACATACTTTCCTAGTGACCTTATTGTTTATTAGATTTGTAAAATCTATAAACATTCTTGAGAAGTTCGTTTCCATTGCTTTCAAAATTAAACTCCAAAAAGCCATTAATGCTTTTGTTCATAAGTACATGAAATAAAGCATTTTTCTTTACTGTCTCATTTACTAGGTGGATATGCAGTGGGTGCAGGTTTTGGCAGAAGGTTGGGCAACCCCGCTGAATGGCTTTATGAGAGAGAGGGAGTACTTGCAGTGTCTTCATTTCGATTGTCTTCTGGATGGTAAGACATTTTAAAATATTCAAGTACATTGAGTATGGAAAAAAAAGCACACAGTTGCAGGGATTCATCACTATTTATAGAGAGTACTGGTAACATCTTAACGGAGATAGCACTTAAAGGCTAAATTATATCAGTACTGAATATTTTAAACGTATCATGAGATCTTTCCATTTTTAGTTTTCTTGATTGTGACTTATTGCAGGGGGAGAAGGACAACCTGGGGATTAAGGCTGAAAATGGATTTAAAAAACAAATACAGTTTCCCTATGCCATATCTACCTGATCACGGTAAAAAGCCTCTCCCCGGGAAGTGTACATACTTACTAATTGTGCTGTGCTGAAGCCCATGCTTTCTTAAGCCGGGTGCTCTAACAAGGAATCAGGGAGTCCCAAGTTAAGGAGTCCTGAAGTAGGTGGTTAAAAGGATGGTTCTTCCTACTCTTTTAAAACACTAAAAAAAAAAATTTGCCACAGAAATTGATATTTAGGGTATTGTAATTACATTCCAGCTACCTTAAACTTTGTATATTGTTGGTAAGATTAATGTACTACAATAAAGAAAATATTGCTAAATGTTAAAGAACTATGCCGTATGATCCAGCAGTTCCACTTCTGGGTATTTATGTGAAGAAAACAAAAACACTAACTAGAGAAGATATATGTTCACATATGTTCATTGCAACATTATTTACAATTGCCAAGATATGGAAGCAACCTAAGTGCCCATCAATAGGAGAATGGATAAAGAAGATGTGGTGTGTATATATATATATATATATATATATATATACACACACACATGATGGAATACTATGCAGCCATAAAAAACAATGAACTTTTGCCATTTGCTGCAACATGGATGGACCTGAAGGGTATTATGCTAAGTGGAATAAGTCAAACAGAGAAAGATAGATACCATATGCTTTCACTTATATGTGGAATTTAGAAAACAAAACAAAAGAACAAATGAAACAAAAACAGACTTGTAGATACAGGGGACAAACTGGTGGCTGCCAGAAGGGGGTGGGGGTAGGCTAAATAGGTGAAGGGGATTAAGAGGTGTATAAACTTCCAGTTATAAAATAAATAAGTCACAGGTATATAATATACAGCATAAGGAATAATATGGTAATAATTTTGTATGGTGACAGATGGTTACTAGACTTATCATGGTGATCATTTCTTAATATGTTTAAATGTTGAATCACTATGCTGTACATCTGAAACGAACATAATATTGTACGTCCACGATAATACTTAACTTTTAAAAAAAAGTCATAGAACCCTGCAAAGTTGCGACCACGTTCTTCTGTGTTATAACTTCTTTTGACTGGGGAGTAAAATAGATACTAGAAAATGTAATTCCTACTCATTGTTCTCAAGAACCTTTAACATAAGAATTAAATTTTACTTCTTGATTTTCTTCCTTGGAAATAATGGTAAAGTCTTTGTGGACTGCCTCCTTAGTTATGACTTAGTCTTGAGTGTGGTGTAAATCTACCTATTAATTTTCCATTTTGAACTCCACCTTACAGTGGTAATTTTAAAACAACCAAACTGTTATCATTGATTTTGTTGACGTCTTTTGCCCAAAGAAGGCATGCCATGATTTCCCAAAAAGTGTGGTTTCTCTTTGATAATGTAAATAATATCCGCATATGAATCTGAGAGTGTATTTTATTTTTCTAACTTGCGCATGACGAATAGGAAAGAAAAAAACACTTTCAGAGCTTGAAAGGTTGGGAACTGAGAATGTGCTTTTGGTCTCACTGGCAACATATTTTGGTTTAAATGGAGCCACTGATTATTTACTACCTTTGTTTCCTGACCAGTGATAGCTGGCATCAGTTCCATTCTGATTAAAAAACAAAAAACTTTTTGAGTGTTTTCGTCTTCCTCTCTCAAGGATATCAAGGTATACCAAGTATACTCAAGTTACTTAACCAACTTGCCACTCAAAATGCAGTTGTCAGCAGTATCAGTTATAATATTTTTCCTGTAAAGGCCCTGAAGCATAATTCTTTGTCTTACTCATATATTTTTGGTGATGTTAGGCTTAACCCCCTGATTCTTCCTTATTCAACAGTTGCTTAAACTTCTGCGATTCTTCCCCCTAAAGACAGTTTCATGGGTGGTTGTGAGGAGTATTGCTGCACACAGTGTTGATGTTCTTAATTTTTGCTGTTTTGTTTTGTTTACAACTCTGGGTTTGTTGCTTGTTCTCTCCCTGCTTTTCTGTGCCAGGTACCAGTGGAACACTGTCACTGGAGCAATAAATCTTTTATTATTTGAAGAGTGTCTACTGAAGTGTGAAAGGTAGATGTCAGGCCCGCTGAGTAATGCAAGCTGTGTGCTTTATGTTCTTTTGTGCCCTGCAGGGGGTGTCATTAACTTGTCAGTACCGATAGTTCTGACAGCTACTCAGGAAGATAAAGAGAGGCTGGACGGCTGCACAGCTTTTGCTCTGATGTACGAGGGCCGCCGCGTGGCTATTCTTCGCAATCCAGAGTTTTTTGAGCACAGGAAGGAGGAGCGCTGTGCCAGGCAGTGGGGAACAACATGCAAGAACCACCCCTACATCAAGGTCCTGAGTAAACCTTGCCGCATTTTATCTTGATTTGCCAATAATGTTTGTGCTGAAATGTGAGGCATTACCTGTATATCAACTATGCCATTGGAACTGTTAATATTTTGCAGAATCAAGGCTGGAACTTAGTGTGAACTTTTAAAGAAACTAAGCGAAGGAGTTCCCTGGCAGTCCAGTAGTTAGACTCAGCGCTTTCACTGCCAGGGCCCTGATTGGACCCCTGGTCGGGGAACTAAGATCCTGCAAGCTGCACGGTGCAGCCAAAAAAAAAAAAAAAAAGAAAAGAAACTAAGTGAAATTTTAGTAGCTTTACCTAGAAACTTTATATAGCAGCTGTTTAGATCATGGAAGTGTGTTAAATTTCATTTCGTTGTCTTATGTAGGACAAAAAAGTGATAAACTTAAAAAACAGGTAAATATATTGTTTTATAAAATAAGGAGGTTGAACTAATGGTGTCAGACATTCCTTCAGCATTAAAATTCTACAGTTATTAATAACAAATAACATAGTTTACAAACCATGCTTATGTAAATTTTTTGAACCACATAGCAGACCTATAGGATGGGTGGCATTTCCATCTTACACATGGAGAAATTGAGACTTTATGGGGGATATATGTTCTTGGCCAAAGTTAGGCAGCTTATGGTTGGGATGAGGGTCTGATTTGAATCCAGGACCTTGGGCTTTAAAGCCATCTTCCATAATCCTTAGCAGAAAGTCATTATTGGCTTATGTAGAGCTTCACGTACTCTGTAATCCCTACCACTAGAGAGTACTTTTTGTATGAATTCATTGGAGGAGACATTTTTTAATCACTGAACATATGTGAATGCTGTTTATATCGTGTGCCACTTTTATTTAGAGCAGTCTGTAAGACTTCTTAGGTTAGTTAGTACTTGGTGTGCAGCCTTGAGGGACCAGTAGGATTTGGATAGGAGGGAGCTGTAAGAAACGGCTTCCCAGGTTTCTGCGGCGGGGGAGCAAAGACTCGGTGCGTTTGAGAGAGAGTTGGTGGTTCGAGTGGGAGAGAGGACCTTGGGCTTCAGTTTCTACTCCAAGGTGTTAAAATTTTGTTCAGTCATAATAACAATTTACATGTATTTATGCTTTTCAGCCACGTTTCTGCTTTTCAGTCCTTACAGTGACCCTTAGAAGTAGACAAGGTTATTTTCTTTATTCTGAGGAGTCTTAGAGTGGGTTCAACTTGCCCAGAGCTGCAGAGGTACCTGTGAGGTGTCAGGATTAGAGTCTGTCTTAGGTCTTCTCTGTTCTTTCCCCTATGCTGCTCTGCCTTCCTAGGAACAGAGAGGTGGCAGGCAGGTTTGACAGGGTCACAAACGACGTGGTGATTTAGGAAGCCAGCCGGGTGGTCCAGAGCAGGGTGTCCCTCTTCCAGCCCCATGCCCCCCGGTACCGGCCATGCCCTCCCGGTCTCCTGTCTGGAGTCCAGCTTCCTGTCATACCCATTGAAATCCATTCTCCTTAGGGCAGCCAGAGTGAGTCTTTTAAAAATATAGATCTGAACATATCACTGCCCCCTTTATAACTCTCCAGTGGCTGCTCATTGTAATCGGAATAAAACCTGTGAGGCCCTGTGGGATCCGGCCCTGGCCTTCTTCCACCATCTCTTCCACTACCGCTGCCCCTCTCCTTGCTTTGGCCTTTCTGACCTTCTAGCCACATTAGCTTTCTTTCTGTTCCTCAAAGACAGAAACGTGTTTCTACGCCAGGACTTTGCACTTGGTGTCCCTCTGCATGAACTACTTTACCTCCGTGACGAGTTCCTTTTCATCATCTCAGGTTAAATGTCACCTTCCTCAGAGAGGCATTTACTAACTCCTTTCTCTTAAATGCCATTCACTCTACTCCCTGGACACTGTGTTCCAGTGCCCTGTTTGTTTTCTCTGCAACGTTTATTTATCACTAGCTGATAGTTCTCTGGTTTCTCCTCTGTCTCGCCCACTAAAATATAAGCTCCATTGGAGTAAGATCTTTCTCTCTCGTTTTCTGCTGTATTTCCCAGTGCCTAGCACAGGCCCTGACACATACCAGTGCTCAGTGAATATTTGTTGAATGAGTGGTTTGGTGGATGGGTAGAGACCTACTAGTGAGGGAGACCAGGCAGGAAGTGACTACGCAGTTGAGGTGCATTGTTAGCAGGTAAGTTGAAGCCGTGGGGGAAGAGCTTGAGCTGCATTGCAAAAATGGATGGGTCCTAGAGGGTATATCTTCTCCTCTCAGATGCAGAGAAAGGACACGAGTGGAGCCGAAAGAAATTTGAGATGGTGTGGAGATTGGAAGGCATGAATTTGTGTTCAGCTCCATCATCAATACTTTAATTGCTCAAAAGTTTAGGATTGGAGAACACAAGAGGGCGGGGTGACCCAGGCTCACACACTTTTCTGTTAATCAACATACAACAGCAATGAAAAGAATGTTTTGGTTGCTTAAAAAAGTCGTAATTATTCATTTTGATTTTGTTTGCGTTTCGTATGCAAATATAATAGTTGCGTCACAAATCCTTTGCAAAATTATAAAATATATTCTAATTCTATAGCATCTCTAATGCCAGTTCAGTTGATAAACCAAACAGATTTACCATTGACCTTAAGATGAGAGTAGTTTACAGGTATATTTAGCTTGTATGAGAGAAATGTTCTTACTTATTTTGATATTGGTTCCTGTTAAAAAAAAATTATCTCCTTTCTCTTGCCATTAGATGGTTATGGAACAAGGAGATTGGCTGATTGGAGGAGATCTTCAAGTCTTGGACCGAATTTATTGGAATGATGGTCTTGATCAGTACCGTCTTACTCCTACTGAGCTAAAGCAGAAGTTTAAAGATATGAATGCAGGTAAGACATGGACCTAATTATCTAACATGGGATTACTTGGAGTTTCTCCTTGATGGGGAGGTTCTTGAAGATTTTTTCCAATGCTTGCTAAAATGTAAGACAGAATGAGGAGTAAAGATAAATTTAGTTAGCAATGGAATATGTAAGGAAAGGTAGTCGATCTGAATCAACCTGTGTAGTTCACTCATATCAATGTGCCTTATATCCCAGAATGTCTTATTGGAGTGGAATGTACCACTGCAGAAAATAATAGAACAACAGTATCACATTTGCTATTCATTCAGCAAGTGTTTGTTTTGCATCTTTATATGCCAGAGTACCAAGTGCTGAGGATTCATAAATAAATAAGACAGGAGTTTATGGTGTAGAAGAGAGATACTGTCAACAAGTAACAGAAAAAGTTGTTGAAGAGTAGGTTAATAATGATTTCAGATTTCTGGATTAGGAGGAAATGGAGCAGTAAATATAGAGAGTTTGTAGAAACTGTTCTTTATAATACTGTCTTAGAAAGTGCCCCAGGACAGGGATTTTTATATTAGACATCTGTGATTAGCAGATCTTTTACACAGAAGTAGGTAAATGATGTGTTTACACGGGTGCACCCACACTTGCAAATTCCGGGTGCCTGCCACAGCATTCGCTGTAGATTTTAGGAGGCTGTTTTTTAAGGTCTGAAGAATTTGAAGCCTCCTACAATCATGCTGCTAGTGCATTCTCACCCACTACAGAAATGGTTAAACACTAAGCATTGGTGCTGCTTTTAAAAATATCTTCTGTGTACAAATTGAGGAGATGTGGCTGAGAAAAGTCAGGTGGATATGGATGCCTTTTAAGGAACTACCTGGCCACCCAGCCGTATTTATTAAGCAGAAGCCCGCCTTCCCAAGTGACTCCAGAATCTGGGCAAGAGCTCCCATTTCATCAGTTGTGTTTAGGTCCTGTGACCTCTCAGATCCTTGGTAGTCATTCAGAGTCCTGTGTGCACACTGCCCCCTACTTTACCACTTAGGAGTTACGTGGCTGTGGGGAAAGGGGTTTCCTCTCTACCGCTCAGTTCCCTAGTTGTACAAATGAGGACAGTGATGGTACCTGACACATAGGTTTTTAGTTTTTAAAAGTGAAATGAGCTAAGATGCTTAGGCACCGTAACAGTACCTGGCACACAGCAAGAGGTTAAGGTGTCATTATTTCTGTTACGTGAGTTGGAAGCTAGTTTTACCAGTAAGTAAAGGGTATACAAGTAAAGGGAAGAGAAAGAGTTATCTGTTTTTTCTTAAGCTGTGTCGTAATTAGCTGATACTTGAAATGATGTGAAAGGGATCAAGAACTGGAGGCCCGAGATGGACACACACACACTCTTCAGAGCTCCACAGTCCCCACCAGCCTGCCTCGTTCATGCACAGTTTTTCCTTGGCCCCCTTACGGTATTTGATAGTGTGGTGCCCCATTCCTCCTTCCGAATTTTATTCCTCTCCTCTGAATTTGAAGCACATATTTGGCTTAAACTACTTGTGCAGGAATTTCTCCGAATATTACACTCGGTGCTTGCTTATACAGCAGCTTGTTTTCTTCTTTCTTGCTAACACGTTTTGGGCCCAGTCATACAGGACTGTATCATGAACTGTATCATGACTGCTATAAGTCAGTGATGGTGCCGCATTCTCTTCTGTCACTGTGTGACTTAAAGGTCCGTGTGTAAGTCAGTTTTGACCTTTGAGATGTAAGCAAGTGGGGCTTCTGGGAAAGGTTTTCCTTCCTGAAAAGAAACTGGCTTAGGACAAAAAGTTATCCTTTCCCATCCTTCCTCTTCCTCCTGCTTTGGATGCTGTCATGTAAGGGTACAGTGTTTGGAGCTCTGGTAGCCATTTTGTACCATGAGAATCCATAAGAATCTTATACTGTTTGAGTTTCTGATCCAGCCCTTGGGTCCTCTGTATCCAGATTTGTTATTCAAAGACCTAATGCATGTTTGAGTTGTATAAGACACTTCTAGTTGGGTCTTTATTTCCATCCAGAAGTATCTGATAGTTTAATATGTGTAGACTTCTCTCTTTTTTTCTGGTGAACAGGACATGTTTCACTGAGGACTTGCTGAGACCGCCTTGCTTACTTTAATTTGTTTTCAAAATAATTTATATCTGGAATTCGTGTTACTAAATAAATTTTTAGCGCTGTTGAGGGGTCTTATCAAGAAATTATCATTCATAATCCAAGACTTTGTATTACGTCCGTTTTACATTCTTCCTTGTGTACCAAACATTTTAAATCATTTAGAGGATTTGTTGCATAACGAGTGATTGCAACTTTGTTTAAAGTAGCTGAGAGCTGGTTATTAGCCTTAAATCCAGCAAAAAAGATGATGGAGTGTTATTTTGTTTACTTTTCCATTTTAGACTAAGGCAAATAAGCAACAGACTGAGGAGGTCCCTTTATAGTTCTTATTCAAGTCTTTCTGGAAGCCAATAACAAGTCATCTACTCTTGTGTACAAATCATAGTTCAAGGGAGAGAAAACAGGGAATATTTTTTTTCTTTTACTTAGGGTTTCTTTTCTTACCTCTCCCTCCTTCTCCTTCCCTCGTCTTAGGGAATATTAGGTAATCATTGATTACCCTGTGTGGGTTGTTGTCCTGTGCACATTGATATGATGAGTTTTGCTGTTTCTAGACCATTCTGTAGCTGGAAGGATTGAGAGGTCTTTAATACCCACGTCAGTGATTGCAAGGTGACACGGTCCCAGGTGGCAAGTTCTTTGAACCACCGATGATTGACCACTATCCTGGAAGGAAAGACTGAATTTCACTTTAGCCAAGTAAGAGCCAGTTAGCGTTTATTACACTCAGAGGACTGGTGTCCTGCTGGGTTACAAAGGGAAACGCTGACATCATTCCTCTCAAGCTGGTATGTGGCAGCACGGCGTTGAATAAATCTGAGAAAGCTTTGTCAAGTTGTTGAACCACAGGCTGTATTTTAAGTGGATGGATAGAGGCGGTAGATGGATATATTAGGCAAAGTGGGGACGACAGATGCCTGAGAAAGCTGAGGTGGAAGCAGATAGTTTGCCCCTGAAGGCCCTGGGCCTTCTTGCCTGTACGTGGCAGTGGGCTGGAGATGCTGTAATCTGAGACTGGGTGATGGAGCCTCTTGTCAGTCAGGTCAAGGCCCACTCAGATGAGGCTCTGAACATTATCTGACAACGTGTTTAAAGACGGGCGGTCAGGGCTGAGGGAACCGCCACAGAATGATGAGGCATCCGGGGACGGGCAATTTGGGGTAGTGTGACCATTCCTGCAGGGCGTCGGAAGGCAGCGTTGTTTCTGAAGTGCGATAAGAGGAGCTGGAGCTGTGGCAGGGGGCTGCCGGGCAGGAGCTAGTTGTCCGGGGTGTAGACCCCGCTGGGATCCCAGCGCTGAAGCAGGATGCTACTGGGGCGAGACTTCTGTCCTCCGTCCTCTGGTTGCCTACTGGTGTCTCCCGTATGGAGGCAGGAGTACAGCACTCCCACCCCCAAACACGCACACACATGCCCACGTGCACACGCGCACAGAGGCACGAGACAGGACTGGACCGGAAGGGGAGTGGAGAACAGGCAGTACAGTGTCCAGCTGGCAAAAAAGCTTTATATCCAACATTATCTTTCACTTTAATTTGAAAGCATTTCTAGCCGTGAGAAAGAAAAGCAACTTGGTGCTGTACTGTGGGGTATGAGAGTGCCTGTTGGTGAAAAATTCTAGTCTATTCATATTTACTCAAGTAGCCTAGCCCTGTCTTGTTGATTTCTTTTCCCCCCTCATGAGCAGTTTAAGTAAAAGAAATGACAGTCCCGAGGGAGGAGGGGGATCAAACTCTTTCTCATTTCCAGCTCTCTTCAAAAAACTCCCACAGAAACATAGCGTGCGTGCACCCCAGCCTGCCTCCCAGCAACGCTAGAGCGATTGTCAGGACGCTCTTGTTCAGCTACTGTATTGATTTGGGGAAAATCAGAAATGCCTGTACTTAGAGCTTTGGGGTAAAGTGGCAGATAATAGAGCTTGCGTAGGACTGCAAGAGAAGATTTATTAATTACTGCTGTATGCAGGCCAGTTTTCAGAGAAGTTGAACGGAAGACAGCAGGCGGATGTTGTAATTCTGTGTCTAGTGGTTGGGATGCAGGCCGGGGCTCTGCCTGTGGGCTGGGCAGCGAAGCGCAGGTCTGAGAAATCTGGGGGAAGGAGTTAGCAGCGCTCCCCTGCTGACCAGCTCATTCGTTGCCCACAGCTACCCTGCTGGGGCGCTGCAGTTGTCCCCGGACCCCTCGCTGAGAAAGTGCAGTACAGGGGTCCAGCCCAGGTGTTTGTACTGTGCCACATCAGGGTTCTGTGGCCGTGGCGCTAGATTAGGCAGCCTGTGTCCTGCACGTATTCTGGGGGTCAGGGCCCAGCCTCCTCCCACCACCAGAAAACACTCACGGTTGCCGTTCCTTCCCCTGTCAGAAATCAGCGCATCCTGAGAAGAACCTTCTTCACTGTCTTCTTCCCCTTCCGTCTGCTGGAGGGAAAGGGATCAGACCGTACTTGTTAACATGGTGTGTTGGCTCCTGGACTGGATGGTGTCGAATCCGGAGGAGAGGGAGAGAAACTGTAGTCTGGGGCTCTTCCTTTACTTAGACATGAGGTATAGGGGAAGGTGCAGGTTTCAGCAGCGGGACCTGCTTCTGGCTTGAGATGTGAGGGTGGTAAGTGAAGGTGAAGGAATTGAGGGGTGGGGTGGTAATGAGCAGCGTCTATTGAAACACTGTTAGCAATAAGTCTCTGTAACTGATGAGCTGGAAGCTCAGGACTTGGGGATGCAGCTAACAGAAGCCATCTGTATGCACGTGGTAATTGAATCCAGGTGAAGTGGGGTAAGTTTCCTGAATGAGTAGGTAAAGAAAGAATTTCCTAGGACCCAGCAATGAACTCTGTGGCTCTGAGAGGACTACAGGATGTCAGAAACAGGTGACTAGACCAAAATGGGCCAGGCAGAATATAAAACGTCATACACATTTGATCACATCTATGTAAAAACGTGTGCATAAGGAGAAAAACTAGGAGACTATGCAAAACCCCAAAAACAGTTATATTAAGATAGTGCATTTGGGGTGGTTTTTCCCCTCCAAGTTTTCTTCAGTGTTTCATGGTTTTTACTAAAGAAAAAGCATAAAGAGGCAGATGAAATAGAAAAGGTTGGTGCCATGGTTAACAGGCCTTGAGGCTATGAAGACAGTGGCATAGCCTTTTTTTTTTTTTTTTTTTAATGTCAGAGGCAGCAGAGAGGTCAGGACTTTAAAACAGGAAAGTACCTTTTGGGTTTGGCAGGGGTTTCATACTCACCATGTGGCAGAGCAGGAAGGAATTAGTTGAAGGAGTGACTCCATTCCTGTTCTTTTCTTCCATCACTTTATCCTTCACATTGTCACCAGACTTAGCTTCTGAAAACAAAGATCTAATCATGTCCTCTTGGAGCTGAAGGAAGTATATTCCTTCTAACATGGATTTATTCTCTGATTAGTGAATGTTTGCTTCTCCTCCTCTGACTAGATTGTAAGCTCCTGGGGGCAGGACCAGTTTCACTGTCCCCCCAGGACAGTGTATCTAAAACAGAATTTTCATCCTGTCCCAACTCCTTTCTTCCCTGCCCCCCTGCCTGCTTTGGCTGCTGGATGGAGGCTAGATGGGGTTGCGGGGGGGGACCAGTTGTCTCATGAAGCAGGGATGAAGGGCTGATGTGGGCACAGGGAGTGAAGAAAGCAGGGTTTAGTGAGGTTTAGGGAGCAGAGTGATGCACTGCGTGTGGAGGATGGCAGTGGTCCTCCAGAGTCTAAGACTCTGCAGTGGGTAGTGGTGCCTGCTCTCAGAGGTCGTGGAGGAGGACCAGAGGTGCAGAAGGAGGCTGGCAGGAGGTGATTTGAGGTGCCCGTGGAGTGCTATGAGGCAGGTGGAGAGACGGCCTGGAGCTTAGGGGAGTTTCGGTCAGATGACGTAGATCTGTGAGTCAGTAACACATAGAGCGCTACTCAGTGACCTCAGCACCGGGGAGGGGTTTGAGGGAGTGGGCAGCACCAGTCTCTGCCGTTGTGACCCCATTCCCACTGTGTAGGTTGTGATTGGTCAGACGAGCCTGTCTGTATCCTGGGGGAGGAATAGATTGTGTGAGTGGGGAGAATGGAAGAGTTGGTGGATGGTTTATTTTATATGGAAAATATGGGAGCGCGTTTCTGCGCCACAGTCTTCTGATTTTGCTGTCTCCCCACTCCACCCACTGACCCTCCCCCGCCTCAGTCCCGCACAGTCTACTAGCCTAATTTTCTGGGCAACATTACTGATTAACTCACAGCCTCTGTTTGGAACACAGTATCCCTCCTAACCTATCATTCAAAATTCTGCGTGATATCATGTGCTAGGCTTTGTATCCATCTTTGACAAGATGGATGATTCTGTGTCCTCAGACGCATCTGCCTTGCTGCCTCCACACTTCTGCTCACACCAGGCGTCTTGGTCGCAGTGCTCTTACTTCCATCACCCGAATTTCATTTGTCTTTCAGAGGTTGGTAAACCACAGCCTGCACGCCAAATCTGGCCCGCTGCCAGTTCTTGTAAATAAAGTTTTACTGGGAAATATCCACAGTCACTTATGCATCGTCTGTGGCTGGTTTTGCATTGCTTGGCAGGGCTGAGTAGTTGCAGCAGAAGCCCCATAGCCTGCAAAGCTTAAAATATTCACTCTAGCTCTTGAAGGAAAAAGTTTGTTTTTGTGCACGGCATCAGCAGCTTCACAGTGTAATTTCTGTAAATCACAATTATGGAATTCCTGGTCCTTTCCCAGGGATGGCGGCAGAAGGCTAGAAAGAAATGGAAATCATAAATGTTAATATTAAATTCCAGTCATTTTGAAGATAATGTCCCATTTTCAAACACGGTTGAAACCCTGATCTTAGGTAAAGCAGTCTTAAACTAATCCATAAAGAGTTATAAGCGAAAAGACAAGTATTTTCTACCAGTTATGGTGTGACAACGGGGAATTCACTTGTCCTTTAGAAAATGGGGATGAGAATGTGAAGAATTACTGAAAGTTGCTCTAAGTATCAGTGGCCCCAGGTCCATGGTGGCCCATTATTCTTTTTCCATCCTTGATGGAAAATTGTTGGAGGAAAATATAATGGTGATGCATACTGGGTTATGTTAGTTGGGACAGTACCTTGGGAATGTAAGCTTCCAGTGGATCAGGTGCTTCCATTACATTGTTCATTCACATAAGTTCTCTAGTGGGGAAACCAGATGGTAGGGATGAAAATGCAGTCTGGAGCTACAGGCAGTTAAAGCCATTTGTGTAATTCATTGATAAATAGTTACAAGGGATTGAAAAGGCTGGAAGTTTAGGAAAGACCTGGTAATATTGGCAAGAAAAAATGGGCAGACAGAGCAAATGATCATTGGATTTCTGAATGGAACTGATAATAAGGAAATAACTCTACCTGGAAGAAATTTTGGCAGCAAAATCCTTTATATGCTGCTAATGTAAACTTTTAATAAGTCATTCGTCTTAACTTTATCTGTTAAATGTCCAGTGTGGAGCTAGATTAATTCTTTTTGGAAAGGAAACCTAGGTAGATGAATTATTAGAATCTGTGAAATACGTATATTTGAGACAGAATTTATTTATGTTTCCTTTTGCACATGCTGTTCATATAAATAATCTTGCTAAATGGCAATTTTACAAAATCAGGTTTGACCTGATTGGAGCCTAGGAATGTAGTCGTCATACACCTGAGATGTATTACCCAGGGGTCCTATTCACAGTTAGGCACCTGTTCCTGACTAAGGAAGGCAAAGGCTGCATATTGCAGCACAGAGCTAATGCACCCTCATCTTGGAAACACTCACTGGAGTGTTAGTTCGTACTAGAGTAGACCTTGAGTCACCAGTAGAACAGTGGGTTCAGTTTCCTGCCAGGAACTTTTAGATATGGTGCTTTTTGTTTTTTTTTTTAATGAATTGTCTTAAGGAACTTAGATTTTTAAGTGACTGCACCGTACATCTCACCGTGCTGGGTACTTTATATTATTTTATCTTCATAACAGTAACCTTAGTATCATCCCCACTACGAAGATGTCAAAAGTGAAATTAAGTCCTTAAAGACCACAGTCCATGGTTAAAAATTGTTAGACCTGTAATTTGAACCTGTAAATATCATGTTCCAAAGCAGTGCTGCTTCTACATGTATCTTCTCTTTTAAAAATTATTAGGGAAAATTTGAAACATATGCTACTTAATCTGTAAGTAGATACAATAGTGTGAATGAATCCCTATATACCTCTAACCCAAATTCAGTGGTACCAACTCTTGGCTACTCTTGTTTCACCTGTACCCCTACCTACCCCACTGCATCTCTGCATATCATTCTGAAGCAAATCTCAAACCCCATGTCATTACCATCTAAATATTTCAGAAAGTATTTCTTAAAGGTAAAGACTTTAAAAAATACAACCATGATATCACTGTTGCACCTAAATAATAATAATATCAATAGTTTCTTAATACTATCACATATCTAGTCAGTGTTTATATTTCTGATAATTTCATAGTAGTCACATTTCTTTTTTTTATAGTTTGTTTGAATCAGGATCTAAATAAAATCTACATGTTATAACCAGTTCATATGTCTCCTGTCATAATTTTTTACTTTGTTTTTTAACTTTTTATTTTGAAATAATTTTAAATTTACAGAAAATGTACAAGAATAGTACCAAGAACTCCTATATATTCTTCACCCAGTTTCCATAATTAACACTATATTTCTTTGCTTTCTCATTCTCACTTTCTTTGAAAGTTGCAGACATGATGCCTCATTACTCCTTAGTTATTTCCATATGTATTTCCTGAAGATAAGGACAGTCTCCTACCTAACCTCAGTGTGCTCATCAAACTCAGGAAAATACCATTGATAAAATACTGTCTAATCTGTGCACTTCACTCACATCATGCCATTGTCCCAATAATGTCTTTTATCACAAAACCAACAATGACAACTAAAATCTTCTCTTTGCCACCTTTCCTTCCTGGTTCAGGAGGTCAGTCATGCCTCTTTAGTCTACTTCATTCGGAACAGTCGCTGAGTCTTTGTCGTGTCTTTTACAACTCTGGCACTTTTGAATAGTCATGTCGTGTACTTTCTTGACTGTCTCTCAGTTTGGGTTTATCTGCTGTTTCCTCATGATTAGGTTCCAGTTACACATTTTTGTCAGGAATCCTGCAGGAAACAATGCTGAATTCTTGGTGCATCATATTTGGTGGCTCACAATTTTGATTTTGTCCTATTACAGATGAGGTTAACTTTTTCAAAGTTAACTTTTATCATTTAAGATCACGTTTACCAGGTTTTTTGTGCTGTAAAGTTAACAAATTATTTTGTATGTACTAACAGGTGTTTTGGGGGAGAGATCTTGAGACTCCATAAATATCCCCTTGTCATCAAACTTTTATCTGCTGGTCTTAGCATGCTGCAGATGCTGCCAAATGGTGATTTTTCTAATTCCATCATTCCATCTACGTTTATTAGTTGACTTTCTCCTGTAAGTTAGAGTTTCCACTTCTCCTCCGTTGGTTTTTTCATTTATTCTATTCTTTCTGGATTTACAGGTTCCTATTTTACTCGGTGATTTACAATCCATTAATATTATTATTTACTTGATATTTAGCTTGTCCTAGGTTGGCCTTTGGGACCGTGTCAGACTGGTTGCTGTATCCTTTTGACAAGTCCTCATAGTTCTCTGAGCACTTCCTTTCCTTATGACACAAAAGGCGTTCCAGCTTATGTTGTACTTTCCGTGCCCTAGCCCTAGAATTGGCCATTTTGCCAAGGAACCCTGCTTTAAGTGAGGAATAGTATTTAGAATGTAAGATTTGGGCTTTAGTTTTGCTCATTGCCACTGGGTAGTCATTGCTCGTAGGACCTTTCAGGGGACAGAACCAAGAAATGTGCATAAGCACATACACTCACACACATTTATATCTGATCCTGTGTATATCTGTCTGTGTAGCTGAAAACCATGAGGTCACGCTGCCATTTTCAACCCTAATCCAATACCACGCGGTCTTTTCTAGCCTTTCTTCTTTTTGGTATTTTTGCCTCCTCTCCTACAGTGAGAATCCTGGCTGCCATTCTCCTATTTACTTATTTGTTGTTATTTGCTCTGTTTACGCTCCCAGGCAAATGAGCTGTCTTCTCAGCCTTGGCCCTGTTTGCCCCTACCACGCAGGCATCTCCTCGGCCCTGGTGCTACAGGCTTGTGCTGGGCCAGAGTCCTCTTACTCTCTTTCCTCCCCGTGGTGCGAGCCTGGAGCCACTCGCCCCCAACCTCTCCATCAGTGCAGTAACTCACATTAGCCCAGTAGTAGGATTGATTAATGCTTAGTAAGTGTCTCTGTTGTGCTTCAAGGCTGTTTACAAAGAATGGGCAGTACAAAGGGAAGGGAAGAGCGGGGAGAGCACTAAACTTGCTGATGAGACTTAGGCCGGAATCAGGATGCAGGTTCAGTTCAGGCAGTAATCGCCCCTAAATGGAGCAGCCTTAGTGCTCATATGTAGGAGACAGCCTTCGTCTGTTCTTTTTTGGAAGGACTGGAGTATAATAGAGTCAGGAAGTAAAATTCCTTCTTGGTCTTGGGGAAGGGGAGTTCTGGAGTTCTACTTAATGGCTAAAAGGGATGTTTTGAAATCTTTTGATATCCGTATACTATATCCAAAATTTGAAGTGATTTCAGAAGGATAGAGAAACTTTCCGGTCTGTACCCCTCCTCCCCTTTCCTTAAAGCAGCATAATTTTAAATACTCACATATTTGTATCAAGACTTCTTTTTTGTACCTTATGTCATATAAGGAGGAGAAGTGGAAACTCTAACTTGTAGTAGAAATTCAACTAATAAATGTGGATGGAATGATGGAATTAGAAAAAAATCACCATCTGACAGTATTTGCAGCATGCTGAAACTAGCAGATAAAAGCTAGCAGCTATTTCTTTGGTGAAAACCAGCCTTGTTTCTCAAGAAAAGGTAACTTGAGGACTTCAAAGCATAGTGAAAATGCTCTAAATCTTGGAATATCACAGGATGTGTCCCCAAAAATCTCCTGGTCAAGTAGGGTGCCATAGTTTTCTTTCTGTGCCTTTTGTCACGGTGATAGAAGAGGGTCAGAACTGAGAATAGATTGGGGATGTTGTACTATTCGGCTTAAAATTATGCAGGAAGAGGAAGTTGTTCCTCTCTGAGTCCAGATTGGATCAACACGGCGTGATGATGTATCAGATACTGTGAGGGCATCAAATACAGAGCTCCTCTAACTGCATTGTTACTCTGTTCTGTGAAATTACTCTATGACTCCAAGGAAGCATGCCTTCTAAGAAAGGTCTTCTGATAGCAAGAGCCCCATGTAGGAGCCAAGCCAGGGTTGTAATCAGATGTTACATAGTTAACCAGTTTAATTAATCCAGCAGTTTTCAACATTTGAGTAATAGCAATGGTCCTTGTAAGGGATATTGTTGTTGCTAAACTATAATCCAAAATCGAGACCTGGCATCACAAAACAACATTGGGTTCCAGTCAAGCAGAGTAATCACTATAAATGAGCTTACTTTGGTAGTAAGTAAATTTTTTAAACTCTACATATCTCTGTCTTTCTGTCTTCCTTCAATAAAGGAGTATCTTAGATCCAACGGCAGGATTGACTTGATGGGTAATTAAGGCATAGACCAAGAATTTATATCCACTGCAAGCAGTTGAACCGAGATGTTAGGGCCAGAAAGTCTGATTATCATTCTCAGGTTGCCCATGAATTCAGAAAGTAATTGTTATAAATCCATCACTACTATGTGATACACGCTCAGGCTTGTAAGATTTGTAAAGTAATAATTACTGTATCGTGTTGCCTCGGAGTAAATGGTCAGCGCGGTACATGTTTTTCACCAGTTTCTGATTCTGAGCACGCGTGTCTGCTTTATCCTAAGCATCAAGCTTCAAGAAGCATTGCTTATCCTTTGGAAGGTAATCTGTTAGAAAAGGACTATTATTAACTCTGAATATTCTCTTTCAGATGCTGTCTTTGCATTTCAGTTACGCAACCCGGTGCACAATGGCCATGCTCTATTAATGCAGGATACCCATAAGCAACTTCTAGAGAGGGGCTACCGGCGCCCTGTCCTTCTCCTTCACCCTCTTGGTGGCTGGACAAAGGAAGATGATGTTCCTCTGATGTGGCGTATGAAGCAGCATGCTGCAGTGCTGGAGGAAGGAGTCCTGAATCCTGAAACCACAGTGGTGGCCATCTTCCCATCTCCCATGATGTATGCTGGACCAACTGAGGTATTCACGGCAGCAGTGCTGAACCACTGTTACTGACACAGCAGGTGTCAACAACAGACCTGACTTTTGATTTTTCTGTCATCTGTAGGTCTATTCTAAACACAAGGCATGCTTGCATGGGCGAGCTTGAGAAGGTGTGACACAGGCTCTTGTCTGACCATGTTATACAGATCTGATAACACTCATCTTATCCCTTTAGCAAAGTCCAGAGTTACTCTTCCCAGGGGACAGATTTGGTCTGACTTTTGCTTCTGGTATTTCAGTGGGAAGGAAAGCATGGTATCTTTTCAAAAAAACATTCAGAAGACATTCTTCACCTGTTCTTTATTGAAGGACTAATAGGGTTAGGAAGTAAAATTGCTTCTTGTTATGGGGTGGAAGAGAGTTTTCGAGTTCTACTTAGTGGTCAAAAGGGAGGTTTTGAGATCTTTTTATAACCATATGTAAGGAAGAGAAGTTAATTAGGTTTTTGCTTCAAAGTAGAGTTGGCTTTCCAAAAATATTTGTTTGAATAAATGAATAAATGACCTAAAAAACAGTGTGTGGGAAATTCCTAGCCAGCTTCTTGTTGAGTGTTTAAGATAGAGAATGGAATGCATGTTATTATTGCATCCTTTTTCATCCCTGCCTTAAAGGGAGATGAATTTACTTAGATTTATCTGAGAGGCAAACCCTTTTAGAAAGAATTAAATAATTTAGTTGTATATACTCTGAGATATTTTCCTTCAAAAAAAAAGTTTAAAAGGAAATACAAGTGTGTTTGGCTATTCTTTGGGATCAAGCCTAAAATTTTGTGGTTTTTTTTAACATCTTTATTGAAGTATAATTGCTTTACATTGTTGTGTTAGTTTCTGCTGTATAACAAAGTGAATCAGCTATACGTATACATATATCCCCATATCCCCTCCCTGTTGCATCTCCCTCCCACCCTCCCTATCCCACCCTTCTAGGTGGTCACAAAGCACCGAGCTGATCTCCCTGTGCTATGCAAGCCTAAAAATTTTTATTGGACCTTAGTTGTGGGGCTGTGCAACTCTTTAAGAAATACTGACAGAAAACTACAATAACAACAAGTTAAAAGATTACAATGTATTTGACTCTTACTTGGATCCAGCCTAAATAATGCATTAGAACTTCCATATGAGGTGAAACTCCTCATATTCTTCCCTGGTTGTTGGTATAAAATGTTCATAAGAATTGGGCACCAAAAGCCCTTTTAGTTTCCCAGAGACCACCATGGTCTTTAGTTCTTACATCTCAATGAACTAAATTATTTTGGAAATAAAGTAACAATTTTGTTCCAATAGTTTCTCAGCTTCTTTGGTGCTGTCTTCATCATCATCATTTTAAGGGAATCATTTGGACTGAAGTTTTCCAGAATTATAGGGTGAGTGCTTTTCACTGTGGGAATGATGTAGGTGAATTTAGGGTCAGGAATGAGTTTATCAATAATCTCATTAAGAGCCAGTGAAGAAAATGAAGGAATTTATCTTCCCTATTGAGGACATATTTTGTCCTGTTTGTGTTTTTTATTCCCTATGTAAAAGGGGAAGATGTGACATTTTATTACCTAAATAAACTAAAAGCTGCTTTTGAGGAGGAGGCAATGAAGGGATAGATAAATAATAAAAGCAGCCAGATGGGACTTCCCTGGTGGCTCAGTGGTTAAGAATCCGCCTGCCAATGCAGGGGACACGGGTTCAAGCCCTGGTCTGGGAAGATCCCACATGCCGCGGAGCAACTAAGCCCATGTGCCATAACTACTGAGTCTGCGCTCTAGAGCCTGCGAGCCACAACTACTGAGCCCCTGTGCCGCAAACTACTGAAGCCCGCACGCCTAGAGCCCATGTTCCGCAACAAGAGAAGCCACCGCAATGAGAAGCCCATGCCCACACGAAGACTAGCCCCCGCTTGCCGCAACTGGAGAAAGTCTGAGAGCAGCAACAAAGACCCAACGCAGCCAAAATTAATTAATTAACTAATTAAAAAACAAAACAAAACAGACAGCTATGGTAAGAGAGAAAGGCCTTTCTTGAGATAACACCACAAAGGGTCAAGCATGCTGTTTTGTCTACACTAGAAACATTTTTAAGCGTTCTGATTTCAGAGCCAGGTGTGTTTCTCAAGATTCAAAGGTGAAGGTACCTAAAGGTGCCTTTGGGATGCTTGCATTTCGGCTAACCTCAGAGTCTCCCTCCTTGCAAGGCAAAGCTGACAGCGAGGTGAGCCGGCTGCAGCAGGCCTTTCCCCGGCCTCGGATTTGACTCCTGTTGCTACCCACAAGAGTGTGGTCTGGTCAAGACAACACAGGCTGTTGTCGAAGCCTGGGCCTGTTCTTGGCCTGGTTTGTCACCAGCTGGTCTGTAATAGCAGGTTAGACTTTGCTGAGCTATGTTTAAGTGCACAGAAGAGGGTTATTTAAGGGATGCACAAGGAGGTGAGACTAAATATTCTTTAAGGTTCTGTCCCATTCTCATCATTTTCTTATTTGCCTTATTTTCTTTTAACTTTGTATTGAAGTATAATATACGTAGGAAGAAGTGCATATTTCATAGGTTTACAATTAAATGAATTTTTCCCATTTGAACAGTCACAGGACCAGCACCCAGATAGGTAAAAAGCCTTTTACCAGCACCCTAGATGGTCTCCTTCCTGCCGTCTCCTGTCATTACCTGCTGTCCCCACGGTAGTCGTCACTGTTCTCGCTTCTCACATCATAGATCGCATTTGCTTGTTGGATACTTTGGGAGGCAGACTCTAAGAGTGAGAGATTAGCGTTCAGGAAATGTATCAGGGATGGCTCTTGGTATCAACGCTTGTGGAAGAGAAGAGATAGGAAGGGAGCAAGATTGGGCAGGGGGAGAAGTTGAGCTGCAGTTCAGTCTCAGTGGAAGCCTCAGTTGACCCCATGTGGAATTCTGGAAAGGCCCTTCAGAGATGTTCTGAGTTGCACAAGAAGGGCATGATGCCTTTGGGCACTGCTCCTCTTTTCCACAGAGGCAGTTTCTAAGGAGGGCTGACAGCTGCTGGGCGTTGTGTTGGCAACTCCTAAAGCTAGGGGAATAATCCTTCCTTCCTGGGGGGACCAGGGCGTTGCATCACAGCATCTAGTCCAGCCTGTCCTAGTGCTTTTCATAACCGAAATTATACAGTGTATATACCCTTTGGCGTCCGGCTTCTTTCGCTTTACATTATGTTGGGGAAACTCACCCTTAGTGTTGTGTGTAGTTAGTTGTAATTGGTCACTCAGTACTGTGGAGTGCCCCATTGTGTGACTGCACCCAGTACTGTTGATGGGCGTTTGTGCAGTTTTCAGTTGTTTGCTGTTAAGAATAGTGCTGGTACGAAGATTTTAATGCATGACTTTTTGTGGGCATTTATGTTGGTTATATACCTAGGAATTCTAGACAATTTAGGGGTATGCCTTTGTTCACCTTTAGTAGATGTTGCCAGTCAATTTTCCAATGTGGTTGTACCATTTTATATTCTCGTCAGCAGTGTATTTCTTCATCTAAACTTGATGACTGTTTTCATTTTAGCCATTTGGGCCCTCTAGCCCTATTTAACCAAACGTTCTGTAATACTTTTACTATTTCTTAACGAACCTCAAAATTTTTTTCATTGAAACAGTTTCACTGAAGAGGAAATGGAGAAGTAAATTATATACCATGATTGAGAATATAAGAATAGCCTATTTTTATTGCGCTCTTACTGTATTTGCCAGGCAATGTTCCAAGTGCTTTACATGTATTAGCTAACTTCATCCTTAGGACGACACCAAGAGAATAGATACTATTATTATTATTCTCACTTCAGAGATGAGGAAACGGAGGTAGAGGGGTTAACTAACCTGTTCAGGATCACACAGTAGTGTCGAGATAGTCTGGCTCCAGAGCCAGGTACCTATAACTGCCACAGAATATTTTTTATCTTATCATATAATATTAAAATATGTGGCTGCAGATTTTTGGAAAACAGACTGGAAATAAATTCTTAAAATATCCTGTAGGAGTTCCAGAACACTGAATTAGGATGGCCTTGGCTGACATTCATTAGAGGTGGAATCTCTAGTACAGGGCCTTTCAAACGTATTTTTTGTTTATCATAGCCTAGAGTTGTGGGTTGTGATCTTTGTTTAGTCTGTATTCATCCCCACAACAGCTCAGTGAGATAGGTTTTATTTCAATTTTATAGCTGAGGTTACTGAAGCTCAGAGAGACCAAGTAACATAACTTTGGTCTGTCCAAGAAAACCAGAGCTGGATGGTAGTTAAAGCAATAAAAACAGATTTTCATTCAGGAACTACTGCAGCAGGGGAAAAGAGACCTCAGCAGAGAACTGGGCTCAGTTGAATACATCGTGGTCAAGTGGGGATTTATAGCCAAGGAGCAGAGTGGGAGTCAGTGGATGGAAAATTACTAAGAGGAAACATCAGAAACAATGGGCATGGGATAATTCTAGTTAAACAGACCTAGCAGGATCCTTGTGGAAGGCAGGACAGCCTCATCAGATATCACTTGGGGGGTGGTGGGGATGAAGAATTTGATCAGATATCGAGGATGGAGGGTTTCAAGACTGACTTAGATTTTTGCTGCAACTGGGTGGTACAGGCCCTACAAGGATGGACACTGAAGGTCGAGGCATAGAGGGCTTGGAGTTAGGTCAGGGAGAGAGTCTTGCTCAGATCTTACAGCCAGCAAGACACAGAGCTGGAACTGAAACTCAAGCCTTTCTGACTCCAAGGCCTGTGTGTTCTTTGCACAAGGCTCCTTGCTGCCTGGAAGCCTCAAAGGGGCCTTAGCAGTCGGTGGAAGGGCAAAGAAGTTAAGGATCCTCTGAGCCTACACAGAGCTCCCAGGTTTCCTAGAAGGGTATAAAGGTGTGTTAGAGTAGTTTCTGTCCGTAGATCTCTGTTTGGAGTGTCAGTTACATGCTAAGAGGTGTAGCTCTTCTCAGGAAACACCGCATCTGGTGCCTGAGCAAAGGCCATTTTTAACTTCTGAACTTTTATAGAACAAACTTTAGAAATTCTGATAAACGGCTTCCTTTTTTTTTTTTTTTGTGGTACGCGGGCTTCTCACTGTTGCGGTCTCTCCCGTTGCGGAGCACAGGCTCCGGACGCGCAGGCTCAGCGGCCATGGCTCACGGGCCCAGCCGCTCCGCGGCATGTGGGATCTTCCCGGACCGGGGCACGAACCTGTGTCCCCTGCATCGGCAGGCGGACTCCCAACCACTGCGCCACCAGGGAAGCCCACGGCTTCATATTTTAAACCATTAAATATATTAATGTTTATGAACTGGCAGGATTTAAACTGTTAGATTGAGTGGATTTTGAAAACTATCCATTTCTTTTTCTCAAGTGCCTCACTTGTGTGTTTGACTTACTTGGCTTATTCACACCTCAAGTGAAGGATTTTTTTATAGTTCAAAAAAAAAAAAAACCAAAACACAACACTCATTTTGTAGCTGACCCAGTGACATCAGGAAAAAGTCTGCCAGTAATGCTCATTTGCCAACTAATAATAATAAAATAAAAAACAGTGACTCTTCCTTTAATCGTTTTCTGTAGGTCATTTAGAAGGCATTGGTACTAGATTTGCTTCCGCAGCACAAATGCTTCTCAGAACAATGAGCAGCTGTTAGTCTGTTTGGTTATCAACAGGATGTCCCTGATTTTTCAGTCTGTAAAGATATAATGGCTTGATTCCTAAATTCTGTTTTAGGAATTGGATAGGTGGGGTGCAGGGCAGCATGTGGGAGAGCTACTTTTCTAATGCTAAAAATGTGTCATACATGTACTTTTTTTTTGAGGCATTAATCTACTATGTAGAAAATTGTCCCATCTCACTAAATGCTAAATCCATTTCTGTAAAGGACAAATAATACTTTTTAAGACATGTTATGTGAAAGTGCTGAAAGTAAGATATATCTTGGAATGTGGATATGTACAAATAATAAGTTCTGTCTTGGGCTTAAGGCATTTGAGTGAAAATTACGAGCTGAATTTTGGAGAAAATGCATTGTTAGAAGCTGGGATTTTTCTTTGCCATGAAAGTTATCCGTGCACTTGGTAAATGACTCCTTAATAGCAACTGATTGTATTTAAGTGAGCAGATGCCCATAAACAGCTACAGTAGGAACATATTGCCACATGATGCCAGTATATTTAATTAGTTCCTGCTTTACACCAGTATTTGGAGTAGTAAGTAGGATGTCTGTTAGGGTATAAACCCTGTTTTTCCCCTTAAACACTTCCAAGAGCTTTAACAACCTAAAGGGACACTCTTAGGGTCTGAGCCTAATTATAGGAGCCATAAACTCCCAAGTTTTAATTGTAACCTTTGACTCTCTTTGAGGTCTTTGATAATTTTGTTTTCTGCTCATTTATTTTATTGATGTATCTGGAATAGCGTAACACAGATTCACAGTCTCTTATCCAAAACACTTGGGGCCGTGTATTACTACTTAATTCTCCTGATGGTTCTGAGACATAAAACACATTAATATTTCTGTAGCAAAGTGAATGACTTTCCACAGTAACTGGGATCAGCAAAGGCCATAGATAACTTCATGTCAGTTTTGATCAGGTTGTGCTAAGTTAGTTAAAAAACTGGGCTTTTGGATTTCAGATGGTTGTGTTAAGTAGTCTTCTTATGGTAACCACTTGGTAGCATGTACCTGTATCAAATCATCATGTTGTATACTTTACACTTACATAAAGTTGTATGTCAATTATATCTCAACAAAGCTGGAAAAAAATTGAACTTCAGATTTTCTGGTAAGCAGTTGCGGATCTTTATCACAAAAACATTTAGAGTCTGTTGATTTATTTAAAAAATAATTTGGGGATTCCTATAGTCTGTTTTATATACTTTTAGCTTATATGTGTCTTAAGAACTGAAATTACTAACTTAATTCAGAAACATTAGATTTTACAGGTGTTTTAGGATGCTTTTCCTGGGGGAGTGGGAAACCCTGTTTTTCTCCTGACTTTCCTGTAGATTTCCAACTCAGAATCTCTTTCTGCCTGTTTCTTACTCAGGCAGCATCAAGTTCAGATACTGTGTTTTAGTTTGGCTTTTCACTTTTTTTCTGCAATTGTAATCTATGCTGTTTCTTCCTTAAATGTAGTACTAACTTGTGTTTCCTGTCCTGCTCTGATGTCCTGTGTTGTAGGGCGTGACGCAGTGTAAGTAGCTCAATAAGAGTAGGTATGCATGGACTTTGGGGTCGGAAAGACCCAGTTCAAATATTCCGTCTCTTAGTCGTTCGTTTTGCAGCTTTGAATGTGTTATTGAAAGTTTTCTTATTTGTGAAACAGAAATATTATCTTACTGATTTGCTCTAAACATTAAATGAGGTATTTATAAAACACTTTGTTTTCATATTAGGAAGAACTCAATAACTGGTACCTATTTTTTTCTTCTCTCACCCCTGGAAGGGATATCATGAAATGCTTTCCAATGACACACCACCATGGTTGCCTTCCTTTGCTTCCTTAATAATCAGTGAGGGGGTGGAGAGACAGAAGATTATCAAGGACTTTTGGCTTTTTTTTTTTTGCAGTACGCGGGCCTCTTACTGTTGTGGCGTCTCCCGTTGCGGAGCACAGGCTCCGGACATGCAGGCTCAGCGGCCATGGCTCACGGGCCCAGCCACTCCGCGGCATGTGGGATCTTCCCGGACCGGGGCACGAACCCGCGTCCCCTGCATATCGGCTCAACCACTGTGCCACCAGGGCAGCCCTGGCTTTTTTTTTTTTTTTTTTAATTTATTTTGTTTATTTTTGGCCGCATTGGGTCTTCTTTGCTTCTCACGGGCTTTCTCTAGTTACGGCGAGCAAGGGCTACTCTTCATTGCAGTGCACAGGCTTCTCATTGTGGTGGCTTCTCTTGTTGCAGAGCACGGGCTCTAGGCACGCGGACTTCAGTAGTTGTGGCACGCGGGCTCAGTAGTTGTGGCTCGATGGCTCTAGAGCGCAGGCTCAGTAGTTGTGGCGCACAGGCTTAGTTGCTCCAGGGCATGTGGGATCTTCCCGGACCAGGGCTCGAACACGTGTCCCCTGCATTGGCAGGCGGACTCTCAACCACTGCACCACCAGGGAAGCCCCTTGGCTTTTATCAAAAGCAAATTTTGTGGTCCCTGTGCTTGGGAGGCAGGAAGAGGGAGGAGGATACTGGATTTGCTCTCTATCCCATGACCCTCTTCACACCTGCTGGGGGCCTGGGCTCAGCCAGGGCAAGGTAATTTACAAGAATAAAATCAGTTTGGTTGCTGATGGTTCTGAGCAAATACTTCTCTTACATTTGAATTGTGTTATTTTGAATCCTGAGACAGCTGAGGTTTATCCTTGAAGGTAAAGGAAATCTTTGGGAAAGTCTGTATTTTGTGAGGAATCAGACCTCAGATTCCTGGCGTGCAGACTGAAGGGTTTGGATTCCACAATCTAAAATCCCTTTCAACTCTTAAAATTCTCTGATGGGAGTAATTATAAGGTATGTCTAATTCTCTCCTACAAGCTGGAGAATGGAATGTCTAAGTAGATTTCATAATTTTTGCAAATCAGAAATGTGACTCTCATGACGACTGAATACTGTTGAGTGCCTGTACAGAGGGATGGAAATTCTAGAAGCATTTAGAATACTTAGTTGTACAAAGATTGAAAGTCATAAGTACCCAGAATCTACATGATGGGAAGGATGAACCTTGTCTTTCATTTGCCTCTCTTGATTTTCCCAGTCAACTTGAAGAGTTTAAAATGGTTCCTACCATTGAGAAATCAAGAGGCAGACCATTAAGATTTGGGAATTTCAAGAAAATAGGTTAATACTAAAGTGATGTGATAATGTACAACCAAGTATTTTAATGTGAAATTCATGAGATGAAGATATAGATTTTTTTACCCAACAAAAATAGATAATTTGTTTGACCTTCTAAAGAATTTTCGTACATTAAAACAGGTACAGTTTTGATGATTTAGAAAAAACAAATTTGCACATTTACAAAAAAAAAAAGTCCCTGTGCCTGAAGTTCTTTCATAAACCAGTTGAGTATATGAGTTTGGGTTTATGGAATGTTGACTTTAATAAAATTCATTACACTTGAAGAAAATTTTGATGTGAAATGTATAAAGAAATAGGTTATTTAAATGGGGACTTAAATAACTGTTCTATTTATTATCTTCAGTATTTTTAATTAAACAAAATTGAAAATATTACATACTTAACCAGGCTTCTAGGACAGTGGAATTTCTCCATTGTGGGGTACGAAGAAGATGGTGTAGTACTAGTGGTGTTGTATGTAAGTGTATAGTCCAGCTTTATAATTTTATAATGTAATATTTTAAATTTGGAAAGTAATTTGTTTATTTTTCTCTCAGAAACTACTGAAAATAAAATTTACCAAAATCCTTGTTAGGTTTGCAAGTAGAGAGGTAAATGATAGGTACTATTTTCTAATGGTGTCAGGGAGCAAATGAGACTTTTATGTTTATAAAAAGGGGCGTAAATTAAAAATGGGGGAGAGACACACTCCGAGGTAATATGCCATAGTGGGATGATTCAGGAACAGTTCTAATTCTAAAGAATTTACATTATAAATATTATGTGTATGGAGATGGGTAATTTAGGTTTCTATATATCAGTGATTTTTGGTTTGTTAGTCGCACAATATCTTTTTTTTAAGAATATTTATTTTTAATTAATTTTATTTATTTATTTTTGGCTGCGTTGGGTCTTCGTTGCTGTGCGCGGGCTTTTCTCTAGTTGCAGCGAGTGGGGGCTACTCTCCATTGCGGTGCGCAGGCTTCTCATTGCGGTGGCTTCTCTTGTTGTGGAGCACGGGCTCTAGGCACATGGGCTTCAGTAGTTGTGGCATATAGGCTCAGTAGTTGTGGCTCGTGGGCTCTAGAGTGCAGGCTCAGTAGTTGTGGCGCACGGGCTTAGTTGCTCCGCGACATGTGGGATCTTCCCGAACCAGGGCTTGAACCCGTGTGCCCTGCACCGGCAGGCGGATTCTTAACCACTGCGCCACCAGGGAAGTCCTGCACAATATCTTAATCTATGATGGCTGGCAGGGAGAAGCCATTATAGGATTTGCATAGATCAATCTCATTTCTTTAAGAGTTGATTATAATTTGAATCATGAACTACTCCCCTGTTAGCACTACTGGGTAGCAGAACTTAATTCTTACTTCTATTACATTGTGGAAGTTAAGAGTCAAGTAAACATTAGCTGCAAAAATGTATTTGGGGAGGAAATTCTGAAACAAATATTGATTTATTTCTATGACTTATTCTGAGTAGTCATTATTCTGGCATCCATTTTATTTTATTTTACTATAGTTGATTTACAATATTGTGTTAATTTCAGGTGTTCAGCTTCAGATTCTTTTCCATTATAGGTTATTACAAGATACTGAATATAGTTCCCTGTGCTATGCCGTAAATCCTTGTTGTTTATTTTATACGTAGTCATGTGTATCTGTTAATCCCATACAGTACTCTTAATTTATCCCTCCCCCTCCCTTTTCCTCTTTGGTAACCATAATATTTTCTGTGTCTGTGAGTCTGTTTCTGTTTTGTAAATAAGTTTATTTGTATCATTTTTTTAGGTTCCACATATAAGTGATATATAATATTTGTCTTTCTCTGACTTCACTTAGTATGATAATCTCTAAGTCCATCCATGTTGCTACAAATGGCAGTATTTCGTTTTTTTGTCACTGAGTAATATTCCAGTGTATAAATATGCCTGTTGAGCTGAGAAGGCAGAGATTGGCTTTTAGGGCTGCTGGAGCAGCTGAGACTTGCAGTATAGAGCTAAGGCAGCAGAAGACTGTGAGGGTGTTCCCCATGGTTCCTTGGACTGCATTCGTGCAGGGCAAGACTCTGAGGCCTGGTAGAGAGTGGCTGCAGTAAGTTTGAGAGTGGATTGAAGACACCAGAGGTTATTCATTGTTGGAAGATGACATTCGAGCTCAGCTAGAGTGGAGAAACCTTGCTAACACCCTTGGCATTCAACTAAGACATCAGAAACACATGCTTTAGGAACAAAGACCACACCCTAGAGAAACAGTGTATCAATTTGGGTACAGTCAGGAGGTGGGAAATCACACAGAATTGGACATGGGAAGTTTAAAGAATTGTTAAGCTTTAATAGAGAAGTAACTATAAAAATGCAGAGTGAACTCTAAAGGGTGTCCTGGGGCCGAGGGAGATTACCAAAGGAAAAATAGATACACTTGGAAAAGGGATCCTCTCCCCAAAGCTGGGCTTCAGATCTCATTGGAAAAGGTATGGTTTCATCCCACTGGATGGTGAAGTTCAGTGGATTGCCTGGACCGCACTGGTTCACAGATGCCACATAGCAGGGAACAACCCTCTGGTTCACAAGCTAGCTGGGGCTAATAGACTGGGCTCAGTGGGGGTCAGGGCGTTGGGAGCTGGCTTGCTGCCAGATTGGTGCACAGTGTGGTACCCATGTTGGAATTAATGCAGGAAACAACCCTCTGAGGCACAGGTGAGCACAGGGTGGTGAGTGAGTGAGCAGAGGGAGTCTGGGAGCTGCTGGTGGTAGGCTTGGAGCGCACTGGTGTTTGCATTAGGAGGGCTGCAGCAAGGTGGTCACTGGACTCAGGCTAGGGCTCTGAGGTTGTTGAAGGATTGTGCACTTTGAGTTTGCTGCTGGACCAGACTGCCGCCAACTATCCCCATACTCAGGTACCACTACACACCCTTCCTTCTACAATGTCTCTCTACTGATAAAACTTAACATTTTGCTCACTGTGAAGGGGAAATGCTTAGTTTTCAATCCGTTATCTCAGAGCAAATACTGATGGTGAATTTGGATTTGAAAGGCAGTGGGTTGATAATTGGCCCAAAAAGCTAGACTGGACCTGCCCAACAAGGTTTAAAACTGAGCCTCAAAAAGATAAGGAGAGGTGCCAGTACCTGCCTGCTAGAATCAGGCTCTTATCATTCTAAAGGAAAAAAGCACCATTCAGACTCCTTAAAACAAGTCATTCGGGCTTCCCTGGTGGCGTAGTGGTTGAGAGTCCTCCTGCCGATGCAGGGGACACGGGTTCGTGCCCCGGTCTGGGAAGATCCCACATGCCGCAGAGCAGCTGGTCCCGTGAGCCATGGCCGCTGAGCCTGCGCGTCCGGAGCCTGTGCTCCGCAACGGGAGAGGCCACAACAGTGGGAGACCTGCGTACCGCAAAAAAAAAAAAAAAAAAAAAATTCAAAGGAAAGCACAATTAAGCACATAGTAGTCAATCTGCTGAAAATTTATGATAAAGAGAGGAACCTTAAAAGTAGAGGGATGGGGAAGGTGAGAGGAAGAGGGAACAATAGGGAAATAATAGGAATGATGGCTGACTTCTCAAGAGCATTATGAACTAGAAGCAACGGAGTAACATTTTTAAGCGAGAAAAGAAGTAAAAACAAGTCTGTAATCTAGAATTCTGTATTCAAGCAAAAATAAAGGTGAAGTAAAGACATTTCAGATAAATAAAAGTTGAGAATTTTATTAGGGAGGAAAAGTTTTTCAGAACCCTCCAGCAGACTTCCCAAGAGATTCTATTATTTGCTTAGATGCTCATGCTGTAGGGCTGTATGTCAAGGGAAGGCTGAAAAGCAAGGACCCGACATTTTCATCATTTAGGGTGCCGTTTCTGTCATCAAGGAATAGGGAGATCAGGGCAAAGAGAAATCAGTTGTTGTGGAGGCAACTAGCAGTCTTTGCCACCTTTGAATTAAATTACTTTTATAATCAGAAAAAGAATGACAAAGCTATTTGTTATTTGCTACACAGGTGCAAGTAAAGCCAAAAATAAGTCATTTGTTGTTCAGTTGGCCATTTACAGATTCTTAGAGGGGCTTATAGGAAACTTTTAGGTATCACCTTATGTTCCTTCTTCACTGTGCATTCAGTTTCCCGATAATGATGTTAGCCACTGGGCATGAAAAGATAAATAATACATCTTGACCTCAGTCTGCTGGGCAGATAGATAGCTCTTACTGATTTTTAGCAGCCGTCTTCTGGGTAGTATGTCACCTTTAGAGAGTGAGTGAATTTTCTTTAGAAACACTGGTTAGGAAGCAATTAATTCAACTGTGATTGACAGAAAATACTTTACAGAATAATACTAACAGCAGCAATATTTGTGACTGTCCTCTATTGAGGGCCGGGTGGTGTCCTGAATATTTTCAAAACTCCCAGCAATCTTTTGCATTAAGTATTATCATTCTCATTTTTATAAACTGGGAAACTGAGGTTTATATAAGGAAGTTGCCTAAGGGCATTCCATCACCAAGGGGCAAAGCTAGGATTCAAATCTAGGACAACCTGACTCTAAATAAAGCCTGTATTCTTAACCAGATACTGATGGCTGTGGGCTGACTTGCATTCTCTGGATGAAAACATATTACCTGTTCAGTAGGTTGTAACTTGACTCACACTAGGCATTCTTAGAAGAGTTACGTGTGATTTGCCTATTCATGGCTGTTAAAATTTAAAAAGTATTCTCATAAGGGAACCATTCACTAAAATGTACATTGAAATCATTCAGGTCACCTGCAAAAGAATGCTGACTCCATGTTTGTTGTGTTTACATTTAATTTACTCATATACCTTCTAAAAGAAGTCAGAGAAGCAGTTTAAATTTCTGACAATTTTACAAGACAGAATTAGCACTGGCCCCTGTCACCAATATGCTTTTGAAAAATATTCCTAGTTTAATGGCCATTTGGCCCTTGAATGATTTAAGCATCCAGACATAAATACTTAATGAGAAAAGTAAGTTCACCTAAATTCAGAAAACTTAGACTGCCCTTTTAATTTAACTCTGTAAGCAGTAGCTATTTTTCCTGAGGCAGAAAAGATTTTCCATTTAAGTGGAGTTGCAGAGTAGTTAATTGATGATTTGGTTCTGACTGACCCCTTGATAAAAATTCTGAGTGTGAACTAGCAAAGGTCTCCTGTGGGTCTATTGTGAAGGGGCAGAGGGGAATGAGCCGAAATTTCATGAAGAGCTGAATCTGGGATGGGTGGGCGTATCTGGGGAACAGAGCATCATGCTTTGCCATCTTGTTCATACAGAACTGTTGCAGCTCAATGCAAGCAGAAGTAATACTGTAGTAGGAAAATAGGTAGTTTATTATAGGGCCTTAGGGTCCTTTCTATTTAGTTGGCTTATGGGGAAAGCAAACTAGGATAGCGCTCTGGAGGCTTTTTAATGGTCTGTGTTTGGAAGTGGCACACATCACTTGGGCTCTCATTCCTTCCGCCAGAACTCAGCCATATGGCCACACTGCAAGGGAGACTGAGAATTGTATTAAACTGTGTGTTCAGGAAGAAGAAGGATGGTACAAGGTACATAGAAACACAGGTATACGGAAAACTAAGCAAGTGGAAGAAAATCAAGACAATTATTAACTCTAGGAAAAGCAAACAGTTGTACAAGGAGAGGAATAAAATAAAGATGATAACAGCTAACATTTGTTGTGTACTTACTTGATACCAGGTACTATTCAAAGTCCTCACATGTTTCATGTGTTAATTTTCTTAAAAATTGAATGCGATAAATATTATTGTAATCCCCATCTTACAGATGAATGTTTATTTCACCAAAGTATTGGTATCACTGTATTTCTTGGATAAATTGGATAGGGAATGAGATAGTGGAGTAAGAGCCAAATATCTTCTTCTTCTCTTTTTTTAAAAAATGTATTTATTTATTTATTTATGGCTATGTTGGGTCTTCATTGCTGCTCACGGGCTTTCTCTAGTTGCGGCAAGCAGGGGCTACTGTTCATTGCGGTGCGTGTGCTTCTCATTGCAGTGGCTTCTCTTGTTGCAGAGAACAGGCTCTAGGTATGCTGGCCTCAGTAGTTGTGGCTTCTGGGCTCTAGAGCACAGGCCTCAGTAGTTGTGACGCACGGGCATAGTTGCTCCATGGCATGTGGGATCTTTCCGGACCAGGGCTCGAACCCATGTCCCCTGCATTGGCAGGCGGATTCTTAACCACTGCGCCATCAGGGAAGTCCCCATATCTTCTTTTACTGTAGGAAATATAAGTAATGTGGGAATAATGGCTATGTTACAGTTGATCCTTGAACAACACAAATTTGAACTGTGCGGGTCCACTGATACGCAGGTTTTTTTCAGTAAATACCTACGGTACTACATAGTTTTTGGTTGATTGAATCCATGGATGCAGAACCTTGGGTGCAGAGGGCTGACTGTGAGACATGAGCATCCACAGATATCGAGGATGACAGTATATAATATCTAAAATTAAACAGTCAAGATGCAGCAGTGTACACATGCTGCTTAGAAATATAGAGGTAAGGACTTCCCTGGTGGTCCAGTGGTTAAGACTCCGCACTCTCAATGCATGGGGCCTGGGTTCAATCCCTGGTCAGGGAACTAGAGCCTGCGTGCCCCAACTGAAGATCCCGCGTGCCGCAGCTAAGACCCGGTGCACCCAAATAAAGAAATAAATATTTAAAAGAAAAAGAAATACAGAGGTAAATATCTGTAGAAACAACTAAAAAAGTTGAAACTCCTCAGGGTGACCAATTCAAGCGTAGGGTATGGGATTGCCCCTGTGCTCTTGCACTTTCTGAACTATGTTAATAAAAATAAAGTACTTGGTATAAGAGAAACTGTCAAGAGAGATAAAATGAAAGTGATGTGTAGTGGTCATCATTTATACCTCTTTTCACACAGAACCGAGATGGTTTTGTAAATCACTAAATAGTGGAGCCATACACTGAAAGGGAGCTAAGACCAAGTTTGTAGACCTGGGTTTGTCCTACACTCTATTGGCCGAGTCACTTAACCTTTGAGGGTTTACTTCCTTGGAGTTTTAATGAGAACGATGGTCTCTTAGTTACTTTAACTTCTAACGTTCCATAGTTCTAGGTGTTAGACTAACTAATTTTTGTTTTTAAACAGTATTAATGTGAAAGTATAGGCTACAGAGGTAGCTTTGGATGCAACATGGCTATTTAGCCACGACCAACACCTTGCTTTATTCTTACCTAGTATCTTAGGTAGTAATCATTTAGGTGACAGGATTTTCTCAGTACCGGTTTATGTAAATATTCATATAACTTAAATAATTTTCATCCAATTTTTTTTAACCTATTAAAGCATAACGTAGAGAAAAGTACATACATCACAGTGTACACACAGCTCAGTGAACTCTTACAGTGAGCGTACTCTGAGTACCAGCACCCGGATTGGATCCTGGGTCAAGAAACATTACCAGGGACTCCTAGAACTAACATCGAAGTGGTTTAGGTACAAGCTTTGATTTCCAAGGTTGGTCAAAGTATTCAAACTTTCAGTTACAAGATGAGCAAGTTCTGAGGATCTGTTGTACAGCATGGTGTTTGCGGTTAATAATACTGTATTGCATACTTGAGATTTGCTGAGAGAGTAGATCTTAAGTGCTCTCACCATAGGCACAAAATGGTAACTGTGCCGTAGTGAATGTGTTCATTAACTTGATTGTGGTATTTCACGATGTATATGTATATCAAATCATTGCGTTGTAGGCTTTAAATATAAACAGGTTTATTTGTCAATTATACTCAATAAAGCTGCGGAGAAAAAAAGAACATTATCGTTACCCCAGAAGCCCCTTTCAGTTGCCTGTCTCAGAGGATCAACCACTAGCCTGATTTCTAACCAACATATTAGATTTTGAACTATATATAAATGACATCTAGTAGTTGTGTGAAATCCTACACATAGACACAGATGTACATTCACATATCCCTTACCAGTAAAACAAATATATAGATACGTATACATAAACATCCATACCACATATACTTTTAGATTTTTTGGAAGGCGAGGGGTTGCCAGTTTTGTTTCTCGCTTCCCAAAGTGAACATTTTAATCTGTTGAGATTTCCTACTGATACTGACTGTATAAGAAGTATATGCATTTATTATCCACTTATTACTCCTAAGTGCCGGTCATAAAATCATGGTTATCTAATAGGAAAATTTTTGTTCTAGGTCCAGTGGCATTGCAGAGCACGGATGGTTGCAGGAGCCAACTTTTACATCGTTGGACGAGACCCTGCTGGCATGCCTCATCCAGAAACAGGGAAGGGTCTCTATGAGCCAACTCATGGCGCCAAAGTGCTGACCATGGCCCCTGGCCTAATCACCTTGGAAATAGTCCCCTTTCGAGTCGCGGCTTATAACAAGAAAAAGAAGCGGATGGACTACTATGACTCTGAGCAGTAAGCTTTACAGTCTCTGCACGAATCTGTGAAACACTTTGTGCTCTAAGCTGCTCCGAGGGCTTTAACGCATTGTCTCATCTTTACTATAACTTATCAGTGACAATCTTTGTTGTACCCATTTCAGAGAAAGGCAAACCAGGGAAACGAATTTCTCAATATTTCAGAAGTTAGAAGTAGAAATAAAAATTGAATCTGGTTTCATGGTTCATGATCTCAGGAATTTTGTTGTGAAGTGTTTAAGGGCAGTAATGACATTTCTGTCTGCCATATTACTGAGCATATAGAAGTGCTTAGGACTTAGTACCAAGGCCTAGTGATGATTTTGCTGGTAAGCCCAGGGGATCTATGTAATGAGAGTGAGTTTAACTAATATTTGTATAATCGTTGGGTGAACAGGCACTGTCATAATTGCTTTACAGGTATTAATACCTGTAATTAATACCCCATAATAATCCTGTGCAGTAGGTGCAATTATTATCCCCCTTTTGTAGGTTGGTAGTAAGCTGAGGGCTACAAAGTTCAAATAACTTGCATAAGGTCACAGAGCCAGTAAATGGCAGCTCAGCACTTGAACTCAAGCAGTATGGCTCCAGAGCCTATGCTCTTGACCACTAAGAGTGCAACTTCTTTCTTCAAAGATCTTAGAAGGAGCAAAAAAATAACCTTTTAATACAACTTATTGGTAGTATTGAGCATGCATCTATCTTCCTTTGACTGACAAACTTTTATTGCTATCTATAGATAATATCGGTACGGACATACCTCAGAGATACTGTGGGTTCGGTTTCAGACCACTGTAATTAAAGCAAGTATCTCAATCAAGCAAGTCAGACAAATATATTGATTTCCTAGTACATATACAAGTTGTGTTTATACTGTAGTATATTAAGTACGCAATAGCCGTATTTCTAAAAAAACAATTTACATACCTCAGTTAAAAAGTAATTTATTGCTAAAAAATAAACTTTATTATCTGAGCCTTCAGTGAGTTGTAATGTTTTTGCTGGTGGAGAGTCTTGCTTAGGTGTTGAGGGCTGCTGACTGATCGGATGGTGGCTGCTGAAGTGTGGGGGGCTGTGGTGATTTCTTAAAGCGGAACAGCAGTGAAGGTTCTTCCTTCCACAAATGGTCTCTCGATAGCGCACAACACTGCTTAATAGCATTTGACCACAAGAGAGCTTCTTTCAAAATTGGAGTCAGTCCTCGCAGACCCAGCCGCTGCTTTTTATCAACTAAAGTTTATGTAATATTCTGAATTCTTTGTTGTCATTTAAAAATCTGTACAGCATCTTACTGGGAGTAGATTCCACCTCAGGAGACCACTTTCTTTGCTCATCCGTTAGAAGCAGCTCTTCATCCGTTTAAGTTTTATTGTGAGATTGCAGCAATTCAGTCACATCTTCAGGCTCCACTTCTGATTCTAGTTCTCTTGCTATTTCCACCACATCTGCAGTTTTTTCCTCCACTGAAACCTTGAACCCCTCCAGTCATCCATGCGTGTTGGAATCAGCTTCTTCCAAACTCCTGTGAATGTTGGTATTTTGACCACTTCCCAGGAGTCACAAATGTTCTTAATGGCATCTAGACTGACGAATCCTTTTTAGAAGGTTTTCAGTTGACTTTGCCCATGTCCATCAGAGGAGTCACTATCTATGGCAGCTATAGCCTTATGAAATGTATTTCTTAAATAAGAAGACTTGAAAGTGGAAATTAGTCCTTTATCCACAGGCTACAGAATGGATGTTGTGGTAGCAGGCATGAAAATAACATTAATCTCGCTGTACATCTTAATCAGAGCTCTTCGGTGACCAGGTGCATTGTCAGTGAGTCGTCATATTTTGAAAAGAATCTTTTTTTCTGAGCAGTATGTCTCAACAGTGGGCTTAAAATATTCAGTAAACCGTGTTGTAAACAGATGTGCTGTCATCCAGGCTTTGTTGTTCCATTTATAGAGCACAGGCAGAGTAGATCTAGCATCATTCTTGAAGACAGTAGGATTTTTGGAATGGTAAACGAACATTGGCTTCAACTTAAAGTCACCAGCTGCATTAGAGAGGCCAAAGGACAAGAGAGCCTGTCCTTTGAAGCTTTGAAGCCAGGCGTTGACTTCTCTTTAGCTGTGAAAGTCCTAGGTGGCGTCATCTTCCAAGAGAAGGCTGTTCACCTGCGTGGAAAATCCGTTGTTTAGTGTAGCCACCTTCATTAATGATCTGAACTGGTTCTTCTGGACAATTTACTGCAACTTCTACCCCAGCACTTGCTGCTTCACCTTGCGCTTGTATGCTGTGGAGATGGCTTTCCCTTAAATCTCATGAACCAACCTCTGCTGGCTTCAGACTTTTCTTCTTAAACTTCCTCACCTCTCTCAGCCTTCATAGAATTGAAGAGAGTTAGGGCCCTAGGCTTTGGCTTAAAGGAAGGTCATAGCTGGTTTGATCATCCGTGCAGACCAGTAAAACTTTCTCCATATTGGCAATAGGGCTTGTTTTGCTTTCCTGTCATTCATGCGTTCACTGGAGCAGCACTTTTAATTTCCTTCAAGAACTTCTCCTTTGCACTCACAGCTTGGCTGTTTGGCACAAGAAGCCTAGCTTTCAGCCTGTCTTGCTTTTCAACATGCCTTCCTCACTAATAAGCTTAATCATTTCTAGCTTTTGATTTAGAGTGAGACACGTGCAATTCTTCCTTTGACTTGAAAACTTAGAGGCCATTGTAGGGTTATTCACTGACCTAGTTTCAATATTGTTGTGTCTCAGGGAATAGGGAAGCCCCAGGAGAGGGCGAGAGACTGGGGAACTGCCAGTTGGTGGAGCAGTCAGAACACACACATTTATTGATCAAGTTCACCATCTTATACGGGCGTGGTTCACGGCGCTCCAAAACCATTGCAGTAGTAACATCCAAGATTATAGATCACCAAATATAATAATAATGAAAAAGTTCGAAATACTGTGAGAATTACCAAACTGTGACACAGAGACACGAAGTGAGCAAATGCTGTTGGAAAAATGACGCTAACAGACTTGCTTGATGCAGGGTTGCCACAAACCTTCAATATGTGAAAAGTGCTACAAGATGAAGTGCAATAAATGAGATAGGCCTGCAGGTAGTACACTCTGTAAATTTAGCGTGGCAGTGTGAGGCTATAGAATCAGAAGGTATGAGTGCTAGCCCTGTGCTTCCTGCGTGACTTGAGATTCCTGTGTCACCTCTGGCCTTGTTTCTTCCTCTCTACAATGATGGCAGTGGATGAGCTGATTCCCTTCTAGCTCAAAATCTGTAGTCATTTCCGGGAATCGTAGCTCCTAGTTATTTTTACATTAGTAGGTGCTTCATGCTTTGTTGATTGATGCTTATTTAGTACAAATTACATCTGCTTATTTAGTACCCCTGCTTTTTTAGTATAAATTGCAATTCATGTTCAGTAAGTAGTTGTCTCTCAGTATCTGGGGGGGGATCGGTTCCAGGACCCCCCACAGGTAACAAAATCTGCAGATGCTCGAGTCCCTTATATAAAATGGTGTATATAGTATTTGTATGTAACCTACACACATCCTCCTCTCTACTTTAAATTACGTCTAGAGTACTTATAATATCTAATACAGTATAAATGCTGTGTAAATAGTTGTAAATACAATGTAAATGCTATGTAAGTAGTTGCCTGCCCGTGATAAATTCAAGTTTTATCTTTGGCCTTTCGTGTTTTTGTGGCATCAGTTGTGCTTTCTCCTCATTCGTTTCTTATTTTGTTTATTTGGGTCCTCTCTCTTTACTTTTTGGTGAGCCCGGCTAGAGGTTTGTTGATTTTGTTTACCCTTTCAAAAAACCCGCTCTTGGTTTTTACAGGTTTATATTTTGGAACTTTCTGGAATTCGCCCCTTACCTCCAGATGTTTTCAATCAGAGGTTGATTGAATCCTTGGATGTGGAAACCATGGATATAGAGGGTTGGCTCTATTTTTAATTTATGTTTTATCAGTTCACCTCTACTGGCAGGTGCTAATTAAAAACTGACTGAGTCTAATAACTTCTAATCTGAGAGCGCTCATCCTTTTTCCCTTGATACTGTTCAGTTGACTGCGCATTCAGGAATAATGCTGATCCTAACCCCGTGTCCTCATTTGTTGTAGCCTTTTTTGTAATGGTGCAGACAAGAAGGAAAAAGAAACTTTTTAAAAATCAGCACATTCTCTTGTTTCTGAAAGGGACATAAAATTTGGTGTCATTTAATTAAATGATAAGTTATCTGGATAAAGAAATACTACTGTTAACAATGGAGTTTGAGGCATTTGTTGGCTTCTCGTTTAATGATAATAATTCTGGAGAAAATGCGTAATTTTAGATGATAGCAGTCTTCTCTGAGTGATGGACTGTAGCAATATACAGGAAAACTTTATGAGTCAATGAACAGAAAGGCTTATTGGATAGCTGGTTTGGGGAAATATGAAAGAACTCCTGACTGTTCCCAATAGCCTTGGTGTGGCCACTCGAGACTGTTATTTTCTGAAGATCCAAGTTGTGGCCCAGGTTATAGTATACTTCAGAACCACACCATGAGAAGAATTTGCAATAAACCAGAATATTTTTACCCTTGTACAAAATCAGGGTTTGCCAATACCTAGAAATAGCTCTAAATCGTGGCGTGTTTCGTTTTGCCCTAAAAATAAATGTGTTTATGTATGTCTATATATATATATATATACTTATATACATACATACACACATTCTACAATTTCACTGTCTAAAAAAAAGTGTAGCTATAAAAGTGATGGGCTGAGAGCTGTAAATGGACTTTTTCTACCAAAGAGATGCCTTACAAGCTTAGAGAAAATTTCTTTAAAGAAAAAGCAATTAGAGTAAACCTTGAACTATATTACTGCAAAAGGTGATTGAAAGTACAAATTAAATGTTAAGGAAAATAAAAAAGTTTCAAATATAGGTCTGTCCTTCTGTGGTTCAAAATATGCAGGGCCACCATCAGAGATTTTAATTTCCTTAGTCTGGAGAGAGGATTACCCGTTGACAGTTCTTTTGAAAGCCTCCCCCTCCGCCCCACAGAGGGTAGCCTTGCCTTCCTACAAATCTGTAGACTGTATAGTGTCAGAGATGGAATCCTGGGCAGGGCAACCCTTCACTTCTCACCCAGCATGCAATTTATTTGTATACTTTGTGTACAAGATGTTTGAGCATAACCTTGTTCTGAAAGTAACAATTAATCACTTATAGAGTGAGGGGTGAGAAATAGAATTGTTCTGCTAGTGGCCAAATGCTTAAAACTTAGGTGAGTTTCCATTTTGATGAGTTAAGGAAGCAAAACTAAATAGAGTTGAGCTTTTCTTTTACACTTCTTGTGCCGCTGTGTTTCCTTCCTGTGGTTTCTTTGCGTGATCAGCTGATTTAATCACACACAGGATCCTAGAACCCATCTGTATGTAGCTGAATGATGTGCTGGGAAGCCCTTGATAACATTCATGTTTTGTTAAATCTGTGTAATATTTCTTTAAGTCTCTCTTTTAATCATTCAAAAGCTAAATAATTACATCAGTTCTCATAAGATTTTCCAGTGATGAATTCTGTATTAGTTGCATAACTGGCGCATTTTCTTGGAAATTTTTTTGAGTTACCAAATCTTTATAAATTGTAACTTGGGAAGCTTTAAAACTGCCTTAGTTTTCTAATTTTTTATATTTACGTTCAGATATAATTAAGTTGATGGGGTGTGTTGGAAAGTGATTAAAATTTTGTGGAAAGGCGATAGTCTTTGATGTAGTGAGAAAACACAGTTATTAATTATGCACATATGAGGTTGTCATATGTTTGATTAATGGATGTTATTCAATGCCAGATTTTATGTAATTAATGATTTTGTAGCTTTTGATTTGATTAAATACCAGTGTAAGGCAAGGCTTAGGGAGAAAGAAACAAACTTCATCAAGATTACAGGCAAGATATTGATAAGAATTATGATAAAAATCATCTGTTTATACTTAGGAAGTTAAGTAGGTTCATATTAGCTGTAATAATGACTCAAGGAAATTTAGTTTTAGGAGTACAAGATTAAAGCCCATTCTTTCAGATATTACAAACTTTTAGAGATAATTCAGCTATTTCTATTTTTTTCTCCTTTATGCAGTAAATCTTCTTTGTATTTGGATAGATAAATGCAAAATTTTGGTTGAGATTATTGAAGTAGCACCTCACCAAAAAGAGAGTGCACATGAGTGAGAGTGCCTGGTGGAAATGGGTCAGTGAAGGGACAGGTGGACATAAATGTTTGCTGTCTGGTTATTTCCATGTTATCAGTAGAGTACTTCTTTCACACTTTTTAATGCTAGAGTATACCTTAAATCATGTACTATTAGTGTCTTTTTTTTTTTTTTTTTTCTTGCGTCGTGTGGGCCTCTCACTGTTGTGGCCTCTCCCATTGCAGAGCACAGGCTCCGGACGCGCAGCCTCAGCGGCCATGGCTCACGGGCCCAGCCGCTCCGTGGCATGTGGAATCTTCCTGGAACGGGGCACGAACCCGTGTCCCCTGCATCGGCAGGCGGACTCTCAACCACTGCGCCACTAGGGAAGCACTATTAGTGTCATTTTTTAAAAGCATTCTACTTAGAGGCATCCTTCAAGGCTTTTCTCATATATTCTTAACTTCTTTTATTCACTTTCTACAGGAAAGCTCATTTGTTCTCGTGGTTTCTGTGTGGTGACTCTTAAAGCTATTCCTCAGTGTTTCCAAGTTGCTAATTACGTTAGTTTTCTATTGCTGTGTAACAAATTGACACAAATTTAGTGGCTTAAAACATTACTCATTTCTTACCTCACAGTTCCTTAGGTCAGAAGTCTGGGTGGGCCAAGCTGGACTCTCTGGCCAGGCTGGGCTCTTATCTGAAGGCTCTGAAAAGAATCAACTTCCAAGATGACCCTTGTTGGCAGAATTCAGTTCCTTACGGGTTTAGGACTGAGCTCCCCATCTTCTTACTGGCTATCACAGTGCGGGGGGATTGCTCTCTGCAGCTAGAAGCCACGTTGAGAGTCTTCCTTGTGGGCCCCCTCATCTCAGCAGTAGAACCTCCCTCAGGTCAAATCCCTCTCAGGCTTCAAATCTCTGACTACTGCTGTCATCTGAGAATATTTGCTTTTAGAGAGCTTTAGTGATTAGGTTAGGCCCACTCAGATAATTTCACTATTTTAGATCAATTGATTAGCAACTTTAATGGCATCTGCAAAATTCCTTTTGCCATATAAGGACAGATCATGGTAGTAACACCGTGGGGTGAAGGTCATGAAGGCCATCTTAGAATTCTATCTACCACGCTAATGGGTGTTTTCTGCTTAGATTTCTTGTTATTATTTAAAATGCCCAGAAGCAACTTTACCTTTCCCCTCATATATCTCCAAGTCCTAAATTTCCTTAGTTACTTGTTCTCCCCGTTGTGTAGAATCTTGAAGTCCTTTATCCTTCCACCTCACTCTTCACATCCAGGTCTTGTCATATTGACCCCTGAAATATTTCTTGTGTGAATTCTTTTCTTTTTCTTTCTTGCTATGTAGTCTTTGCCATACATAAATATTTCTGTTAGAGTACTGGGGAACTGTCTTTTCCATTCATTAAATAAATTCCATTTATTAATTTTGATGTTTCTTTTAAAAACTTGTAGAAGTCTGACTGTAACTGCATGAACTTGCCAATGAATCTTGTCCTGTGTTTGTAGATTTTGCACATATTTTATTGCAGGGGGTTATTGCATAACCATTAACTGATAAGGTCTAATTTAAAATCTATTGCATTGTCTTTTCTTACTATACATTTTAATCATAATTAGGGACATAATACTATGTATATTTTTGAAGGTCAAATTATATATTTTATATGCGCTGTGTCTTGTTTTAAAGTCAACATGTTACATTGAAATTAGTATAAAACTTGCCAACTTTGCTATGCTTTATTCATTTATTAACTGTTTGTTGAGTCTTTACTACATACATGTCATTGCTAAATGTGGGCACTGTGGTTGGAAACGAGCAGATATTGTTGTTGCCTTCATAGGACTTACATTCTAGAGAAGACAGACAGTAAACCACTTAAGGATGGCATGTGCTTTGCAGAAGACTTGTGGGAAGCTCTGCTAGCACTTATGTGACCAAGTCTGGGTTATCAGGGATGGGTTCCTGGAGCAAGAGACATATGAGCTGAGCTCCAAAAGATGAGTTGGCATTCCCTTGGTAAAGAAGGAGGTAATAGCATTCTGGACAGAGGGATAAGTGCATGCAAAGGTGCTGAGGTGAGATAGACTCAGAGGGTTTGGGAAGAAGGCCAGGGTGGGCTGGAAAAGAGAGTGAAAGGAGGAGGATGAGACGGGGACTAGATAAGGCAGTTCTTTGAAAGGTACACACTGGAATAGATTTTGAAAAGATAGTGTGTTGTTACCATGGACATTAAATATTGGGAAGTTCAGGTTTTTGGTAATTAGGTAAGTTGGATTATACAGGTTGATTCTCCTGAGAAATTAACTAAAAATTCTGGATAAAGGAAAACGTTTTCATAAAAGTATTGTGGTGCTGATAAGATGATAAGAACTGTGAGGCTAAGCCACTAAATGAAGGTTAGAACTTCAGGTAAGTTGAGTGTTGAAGTTGCTTTTGTCCTGGTTGACCTAGCAAATTTGAGTGTTGATTTCCATGATCTTGACCGAGGTGGGGAGTCCCAACAGGAGACACTCCCATTAAGCTGATGCTCCCTCCCACCGTAGGTAGTTAAGAGAGAATCTGAAGTGAACCCCACCCATTCCCCTACCCCAGGAGACTGAGCACAGCCCTGAGCTTTAGGCTTCAAAGCTCAGAACTGTTCACATGGGCCAAACTCATACTACCCGGGTTGTATCAAAACAAAACAGATAAACAACCAAAAAGCCCTCAAGCCATGAAATTAGTTTTTGGTGGTTCTTAACTGGGCATGCCTCTAAATATTCAGAAGCAAATGTAGACTGTCGCTAGAGCATTACTTCTTTGTCCTACACCTCAATTTATTTCCACAAATTATACAAGCGTAATTTATTCCCACAAATAATTATACAAGCGTAATTATTCCCACAAATAATTATACAAGCTTAAGTAAAAAATGATAAAGTATACAAGGAAACATAGCACCAAAGCAAGGGAAAAAAAAAAAAAGGGAAACTACAGTTGGCACAAGCAGACCTGCAGAGACTTCACATACTAGAATTACCAGACATGGATTACAAAGTAACTATACTTGCAGTGTTTATTAAAACAAAAACAAGTTTGAAACTACTACGTGGCACATAAAAGTATAGAAATGACCTAGCAGTATAGAAAAGAGAAAGATGGGAGGGAAGTCAGCGTGAAGGTGTGCATTAGTGCAGGCAAGAATTAATGAAATGATGGTTTAGGTTTAGGTAGCTTGCAACAGGGGGATTGGAAGAAAGATGATAGGCATTCCCTGGAAACTTCTTGTTTGACTGAATGTCTGATAGGAGCTGTTCTCTAGCTTTTATTTATAAGATTTTTGAGGGGAGGAAAACATAATGAATTAAGGATTTTGATAAATTAGTTCGAGGCAATTACATTTTTCATGTACTTCAGTTGGTCTTTGGTTTGGAAACAAAAATTGTTAAATTTGTCATGCATGATGCCATGCTTTTTGGCTCCTGGAAAGAAAGCCATAAATAACTAATTATCTGGTTTTGAACAGATGATTTGTATTTGAAGAGAATTCTTAGTGTTTTTATGTATACTGTATTATATATGAGTTTCTTTCGAGTTAAATGAAAGGTAGTTAGCCCCCAAATAGTTAATTAGATTCACTTATAAGTTACTACCATTAATTTTAGTTCTATCAGAGAAGAAGCTCCCCTTTGCGTCTCTGATTGCTTATCATCTAATTAGTGATTTTTAAGAAGCTGGTCTAATTGAATATGAACTTTTGAAAGATAAAATTGAAGGCCCCTGGGCTGACCCCAGCTTCTTGTCTGAACAGCTTGTGCTGGTGGCTCTGATGGCCACATATGTAGACTGAGAGACAGCAAATATTTGTAAAGAATTAAAATCTTCAACAAGTGGCCAAGAGCCGTTGTACTTTGCAGTTGGTCAAGATGCTGGCCATATGTAGTCGTGTGTCCCACATGGAACAAGATGCCTGACCCACAGGGTCCCACATAGTGTGCTGGATGGTGTGCTTTTTCTGTCCTTGCGTTCTAACCCCTTCCCCTTCAGTTGTTTCTTTTCTTTTTTTTTTTTTTTTGGTTTTGTTTTGTTTTTTGGTGTGTGTGTGTGTTTTAAGAGGAGGTGTTCTGTCAGCTGTGGATTGTAAGAATCTGTGACCAAGTGGTTTTGAAAAGGGAAGAAAAAAAAAAACAGACTTGCATTTCCTTTTTCAGGTGCCATGGAGATGGGTTAACGAGTGTAATTAGATGGACTAGCTAGAATTGCTTTGTAGTGAAAGCCTAAGGTTTAGTAGCCTTTTCTGCTTCTGCCAGATTCCCGATTACTCACAGGTAAAGTTCAGAGCTAGTTTTTGGGCATTCCCCAAATGCCTCAGTTTTTACCTGATTTATTTTTTTCTGTAAAATGCTATCCATTTAAAGATGTAATTGTGAAAACTGTGATTAGATTACAGAGAGTGACTCTAGTGTCAAGTCCTTGCACCTGACTTCTGATAAAAAATAAAATCCTCATGTGAGGGATAGAAATACAAGTCTGAGGCAGAGGGAACTAAATGTTTTCCGTAGCCAGGGTGGAGTGGAACCACCAGCATGTGGCAGCAGAAACTCCCGTTTCATGTGATGAAGAAATGCTTGTGGCATGCGGGGCAGATAGAGTGTGAAATAGCGTCAGGAAAAGAGGTACCCAGGGACTTTGGTTTTAAAATTCAATTTCAGAAGGAATGCAAGCAGACTTCTGGATTTCAGACTGTTTGGCATTGTGAGGAAAGAAAGGACTTTAATTGGTCTGGCTTTTTCCCTTTAATCACAAAGTCAGGACAGAGTCATTCTACAAGCTGCTCCCTCATTTCTTTTTCATTGCCCCATCAGGAGCAGGTACTTTATGCATGGGACACAGGGTTTCCTTTCTGAATTCAAAATTTTAAATTGACATGGCCAGAAAGATCTACGGTCATAATTTTCCTTAATGACACTTATTTAGGGAATTGATAAGTGACCCTCCAAGGAACTAAAACATTCAAGCAATATTTGTCAAATGATTCTCAGCTGAACTAACCAGTTTTACATCAGGTTGGAATGAGGGTTTTTTAGATGCAATTGGAGAGATCTGGACCCCTCCACACCCTTGACTTCCTCTCCAGATGCTGCTTTGCTGAGCCCTGCCCTGAGGGGTAACCTCTCTAGCCTAGAGATAGTCACCAAACTGTGTTGATGGATCCTATTATCAGTTCATTCCCACACAGGTTGTTTACCCACAGGAGACAACCTTACATTTTTATTGAGAAGGTTGAGACCATCTTGCATTAACCGCCTCATCTTTTTCTAACTCCACGTCATCACTATTTCTTCTTTTCTTCATTTTTCACCCTCCTTGTCAGAGCTCCTTTCTGTGTGTTCTTCATCCCAGACTTCTCCATCTTTCATTTCTTTCCTGTTACCCTCTCCTGGCTTTCATCCTTCTCCCTTTTCTCATTCTATGCCACTTATTTTCCTCTGCCTATACACATGCTAAGACCTCTCTTTTCTTGTTAAAAAAAAAAAAATCTTCTCCACTGTGTGTCTCTGCCAGTTTACCACTTCATCTCTTTCCTTCATCATCCACTGAAACTCCTTGATTAAAGAAAATTTAAATTCTGATGCGTTTATCCAGTGGATTTTTCTGCCCCCCATGGTCATCTTCCTTAGCCCCTCTGTGGCCTTCACATTAAAATTTTTTCTTTTTCCATGACCTGCATATAATCATCTTGGTTTTCTTCTTACTCTTTCGGCAAATGCTTTCCCTTTTGGCAGGTCTTCTTTCTTGGAGAACTTATCCATTTTCTCAAACTGGGTTTTCATTTTAGTGTTGATGAATTTAAAAATTATGTTTCTAATCCCAACCTTTCCTGAATTTTTTGGAAATCTCCTCTTATAGTCTTGCTTTTTTCCTGGGCCCATCTCACATGCAGTCAATTTCTTTTTCTCCCCTTAAGTTTGTAGTCATTTATGTAAGAGAAAGATGATAGCTTACTTCATATTTGAACTATTGTAACCAACACATCTGCATGGGCCAGTTTATTATAGTAGATTTGACTTTTCTTGCACATTGAACACATGATAGAAGTGGGAGATACTCTCTAGATTTAAACTACTTAAATCCATCTTGCTTTGGAGCAATATCTGTTAAACTTTCCTTTTCTTCGGTCATCTTTGAAAATGTGAGCAGACATTTAAAAGATGTTTTACCTAAGAAGATGAGAGCTGTTGAAATATCGAGTTGAATGTATATCTTCCTGTCTTTCTGGTAGTGCAGGGAATAGAAGAGCAGACAGGTGGCTAGGGGAAGGTGTCACATGCCTGAGTCAAAGAAGTACTGACTTTTGCTTTATAGCAAGAGATGGGATTATAAAGCATTAACGTTGATTTTCCTGTGGCTGATTAAATGAGTTACACTTTTTTTTTGCTGTACGCGGGCCTCCCACTGTTGTGGCCTCTCCCGTTGCGGAGCACAGGCTCCGGACACGCAGGCTCAGCGGCCATGGCTCACGGGCCAAGCCGCTCCACAGCATGTGGGATCTTCCCTGACTGGGGCACGAACCCGTGTCCCCTGCATCGGCAGGCGGACTCCCAACCACTGTGCCACCACGGAAGCCCACTTTTTAATATTCTTATCCTGTATGTGTAGCATTCCAGAATAAAACTCTCAGACTCTTAGGTGTTTCAGAGTGGGGTAGGACATTCATTAAAGTCTGGGTACCTCACTGGGGAGTTGGAAAGGCCAGAATTAGGGACAGCAGCAAATATGAGAGGGAAACCTAGATCCAGGACCAAGAGTCAAGTTGATCTTAGGAACTAACAGTAGTGGGCAGGCCTAAGGACAGGCCAGATGCAAGATACGTAGAGGCTGGTGATAATATAACCAAGTCCAATGTTCAGAAGACCAGTGAGCAGTTGGGTCATTGAGCACACAGACAGTGCAAATTAGAAAAGCAGGAGAGGCCAGAAACTGGGGCACACTGGATCATGAGGAAATCACAATAATTCTTCCTTGGTCTGGAGCTCAGTCCTACCAAGTGGACAACCCAAGAGCTCATAGATAGACTAAGTGAACCAGGTTCCCCCAAATAAAGTGGAGGTGAGCAAGGTCAAGAGAGAAGCTAGATCGGAAGATGACTATTGAAGAGGTCATGAAGGGCATGTAGAAACCTCTAGTGTGAATAGTCCAGATTTAGAGGAAAGGGAATAATATATAAGGAGCTCAGATGAACCACAGCAATCAGAAACCCCTTCTTACCCTTTTTTGGCCAGAGGATGGAGAGTAGTGACTTGTATAAAACTCTAAATGGTTCTATATTGAATAACAATTTTCTGTACATATACCTTTTCATTCTTTCATATTTCACCAAATATTTACTGAGTTCCTAGTTAGAAAGCTAATAAAGTACTTGATCACTGGTCATTATTTACTGAATATGCTGTATGTCCCAGCACTGTTCAGATATACTGTTTACTGCTGATGTCTGTCATTTAGGGGTGAATTAATAGCCATTGTAACTCCTGTTGGGCCAGAATAGGGAGTGTAATGCTATGTCAGCATCCTGTTTATCTGCTCTCATCAGGGCAGTGTTCTAAATGATTGAGGTTTCAGATCAGTTAAAGGTCACATTATTTAAAATTATTTAAATCACTTTTGGATAGAGATTTTAAAAATAGGCTCTTATTGATAATAATATATTATTTTAAATTTTATTTTGATATTGATAATATAAATCATCATTGTAGAAAACTGCAGAAAACATCATGACAAAACTAAAAGCACCTGTGATACCACTTCATAGAAATAACCACTATTAACGTTCGGGTGTATTTCTTTATGATCTTCTCCTCCCCGCACCCCCTTATTTTAACAGAATTGCATTGGTATTGTATATAAAGTTTTGCGTCCTGATTATTTCACTTCCCATTATTACATCGTGAACATTTTATCCAATCTTTAACTATACTTTAATGACTATGTAATTCTGCTCTGGACTGTACCACAATTTACTTAGACCTTCAACTGTTAGATTATTTACAACATTTTAACCATCATAAAACAGTTTTCAGACAGCTATCTTTATGCATAATGTTTGTTGGCATCTCTGATTATTTCCTTTACGTAGATTCCTAGAAGTGTGATTATTAGTTAAAACATACCTGGCATACCTCTAGAAACAAGGGGCATTTGCAGTTTATGGTTTCACTCAATTCTCAGATTAACTCCACAAATAGCAAAGTGGGGATGGAACATAACAGTCGCTGACTAGGAGTAAACAGGGGATGTGATCTGGTGACTTGAGTGACCCAGAACTCTTGCTCTGTTCTTGGGTCTGCTATCTAGTCGGTTCCCTTGTTTGAGGGAAGAGGTTGAAATTACCAATAGGCAGTATGTGTCATAGCCATAGGTGCTCTGTGCTTAATGGTCTAAGGGCTTTTGTGTGTTTTTGTAGGTGTGAAGGTGAAAAGAACTAACACTACCTTTGTGTAATAGCTTATCAATGGAATAATATTAATTATTGCTACTTACGTGCTGTTGTTATTTTTTAAGTTCCAGTTTTTCTCTTAATGTTCCAAAATGCATTTAGCTTTCCAGATTCAGACTTCCTAAAAAGTTTTCAATATGTGCATCTAAATTAGATGTTTTTCTAAAAAAATTTCTAAATTATTAGTTGCCAGGGGTTGGGGAGGAGGGAGGGAAATGGGTATGTCTATAAAAGGGCAACCTGAGGGATCATTATTGTTTTTTTGTTGGTTTTTTTTGGTAAGTTTTGATAGTGTGGTGTTTTTAGCTCAATGACAAACTTAAAATCAGGTTGATATTCATAAGTAGTACATTTCATCCAGATATTTTTTTTCATTAAGCTTGTCTTCCATGAACAGAAGGAACGAATGTTTTTATAAAATTTCACTATAACTAAGTTTTTAAAAATGTGAAATATTTTTCTTTTTTCTCTCCCTTTCAGCCATGAAGACTTTGAATTTATTTCAGGAACACGAATGCGCAAACTTGCCCGAGAAGGCCAGAAACCTCCTGAAGGTTTCATGGCTCCCAAGGCCTGGACCGTGCTGATGGAATACTACAAATCCTTGGAGAAAGCTTAAGCTGTTAACCCAGTCATTTCACCTTTGACACCTCACTGAGTAACAAGAGGGGACCATGTAGTTACTGTTGGCATTTCTTTGTGGTGGTATCTGTATGGACATGCTTCCTAAAAACAGACCCTTTTCCTTAACTAGCATCAGTTTTGGTCTGCCTTATGAGTTCTGTTCTGAACTAGTGTAACACACTCCTGGTTTTAATGTATCTTTTCCACTTACTGTAGTTAAATATTCCTACAATACAGTCTTTTTGTATTATATTTATGCTTCTGTCTCATTATTTTTCAAGCTGTTGTATCAGTTGTAACCAATATTATACACATTGAATCTCACTTTTCATCTCTTGAAAAAAGAAAAAAAATCCACTAAACAATAAACTTGGCTAGACCTTGTTTTGGGAATTTTACGAGACGTCTGTAGCATTTAGATTTTTTTTTCTACATTGAAAGTACAAACTGCTTTCTTCCTTCCTTCCCATCAGCTATTGATCTCTCAACTGTTATAATCTAAAGTATATTAATATCTATGTAAGCCCTGAATGAACTTTATTCAATAAAATTAAACTTTTTGGCTTCTTATTTATGTGACTTTTTAAAAATATTGTTTTGTTTACGCATACCTTATCCTCCTTGTGAAGAAGTTTCTCATGGGGAAGGGAAAATACAGGCATCAGGCATCTTTCATTACTGGAATCTATTGATAATAATTAGTTCCAAGCACTGTTTCATAGTGAATTTTTAAGTGGGAAAATAATAATGCATTTTCATTCCATCCAAAAGCTCAACCTGTTTCCCCAAATATCTCTCTAATATTCTTAAATACCTAAGATGGTGGTACTAGTAATAGAGACATGATAGAGGGAGGTTAGTTCATGGCAGGGGGCGGGCAGCATATCAAGTTTGCTTTTGTAGATATCCTCAAGTAGAATATTCAAGAGGAGATGCTTATTTAGGGGCTGGATATTTAATTTTGGTTGAGATGCCAGCATTTTTGATTTGCAGTCGTATTTCCTATGATGAAATAATCTTGCGTGATCTGGCCTTGAAAATTCAGCATTACAAAGACATGGCAGATTATACACAGAGATAGTGTATTGTCATTAAGGCAAATGGGAATAAAATACCACTAGGAAAAGAAATAGAAGGAAAAACAAAACAAAGTAAAAGCAGATCACTGAGGGAATCAATTAGAAAGTTGATAAATAGAAAAAAAATGGAGAATATGAGTAAAAGTTTCTAGTGGATGGATTTATTCACGAGTGGATACTGAATGAAAATATTCATTAGTGGACAATGTAAAAAGTATATGAACGCATATGTTGATGGGAAGAATTAGAGGTGATAGTTGATATGACTTTTTTGGTTACACATTATCTAGATCTCTTTTAGGGAGATCTCCTTTATATAAATCTTGTATAAATCTTCAATGTTTATGTATATATAGAGGTTGAAAGATTGCAGAGCGGCTCTCCAACCACAGACAGCTAAGGTGTGACATAGCACTTCAGCTCAGCTAATTCAGAAACTCCAACCTGAAGTGTTGAATGTGTAGGAATGATGCAAAGATGTAAGGACAGAATGAGTCGTGGTTTCATGGTGGCAGCGACAGTCAAGATTCTGGGCGCAGTGGTGGTGGTGCTCGTGGCAGTGGGGGTCTCCTGTGCAAAAGTAGTACCCTATCTTGAATATTCCAGGGCATGACTTTGGCTGAGTCCTCTGCCACTCACCTCCTTTCGTTCCTGACCATTTTCCAAGCCTCATTCTTTTGCATTTTCCATCAATTCTGTAAGAGACCCAACAGCCTCCCCATATATTCCTTTGCTGCCTAAATTATCTAGAGTTTCTGTTGTTTGCCAAGAACCTGATTGTAACAGGTGATGTGAAAAAATGTATACTTCACATTAAAATCTTGATACTGCTAAATTCAAGGTGATTTTTACTGTTAGCATATTTTATTTATTTTTAAATTTATTTATTTATTTATTTTTGGCTGCGTTGGGTCTTCGTTGCTGCGCGAGGGCTTTCTCTAGTTGCGGCGCGTGGGGGCTACTCTTCATTGCGTGGGCTTCTCATTGAGGTGGCTTCTCTTGTTGTGGAGCACGGGCTCTAGGCATGTGGGCTTCAGTAGTTGTGGCACGTGGGCTCAGTAGTTGTGGCTCGCAGGCTCTAGAGCGCAGGCTCAGTAGTTGTGTCACACGGGCTTAGTTGCTCCGCGGCATGTGGGATCTTCCCGGACCGGGGCTTGAACCCGTGTCCCCTGCATTGGCAGGCAGATTCTTAACCACTGTGCCACCAGGGAAGTCCCTGTTAGCATATTTTAAAAGTTTAAATATAGAGAAAAAATTTTAATACTTAGCACTCAGAAAACATCCTTCTAAAATTACAAAAATATACTCATAAAATCAAGCTGAGAACGTTTAGAACAGAAATCAACAGCATCAGGGTGAAATGTGATCGAAAAAGGAGCTTTGTGTTCTGTCACGTAATTGTCCTTTCTTAGTCCCATAGTGCCCCTTGTCCTCAACCCACCAGAGTGGGACGTGATGAGAACATGATTCTAAGCCCCTCTGCTCTTGGGATTGGCCACCCACTTGTGTGTTTTAGAGAGACGGAGAAGAAAATAAAAGTACCCAGTGATTTCTACCAGTCCACAGGTTGGTATGTGTGTCTTTAATCTACAAATAGGAAATATGTAGAAATTTTATTTTTCTTTCCCAGCTCATAAAAATGACCCCAAACCAATCTTTAAAACCTTCACCCCTTACACCAAACCTCTACTGCCAAGTGGTCTTGGGAATCTGAATGCCATTTTTATCTATCCATCAGCTGGAAAAATGAATAGAAAAATAATTATTTTTTAAAAAAGAAGGAGGAAAAGAAAGTGCAGAAATATAATGTTTTGGCAGAAATATAATGTTTTAAATCTGTCAATTCTGTATTCCACTCTGATAATCAAGACCACGTATTTGAGTTTCATTTCCATCCAAGAGGGGAACAATTATGTCCATATCTTGGAAGTTAGCATTTAAATACCTTATCAGGAAAAATTCAGAAGTCATGCTTCCCACATATGGTATATTTTTATTAGCACATATGTATCCAGGGGTGAGTTGGCTCACAAAGTAAGGAAGTATGTGCCGACCGGGCTTCTTTTATGTGTGGGCTCTATTTCTTAGAGGGCCTATAAGCCTCTTTGTATTTTCTGCGGATTCCATTTCCTCCTCCACACAGTCTTGTCCTGAATATAATTATATATAAGTTGTGCAAAACACATTCTGCCCTCCTCTCGGTCAGTCTTTTCTGGACTAAGGTAAAAGCTGGGCTCCCTAAAGGTAAGTACTTGAGGACTGTAATTGAGCCAGGGGTGTGTTGAGATCGGAACCTCTTTTTCCTAACTTCCTGTTTCAACAGATCCTCAGGAAAATGGCACTAGAGTTTAGGGCCTAGATTTGAAGAACTGAAATTAGAAACATGAAAAATCTCATCATGGACCTTTATTTCCCAGACCTGCATCAGCACTGAGCATCTATAATGATCTGCCTTTGTTAGGAAAAGAAATTACGGTTACCAAAGAGGAAGGCGGGGGGAATAAATTGGGAATCTGGGATTAACAGATACACTCTCCCATATATAAAATAGGTAAACAACAAGGACCTACTGTATAGCACAGGGAACTATATCTTATAATAATCTCTAATGGAAAAGAATCTGGAAAATTGAAAGAAAACATATACAGATATAGATATGTAAAACTGAATTACTTTGCTGTACACCTGAAAATTGTAAATCAACTATACTTCAATTTGAAAAAGGAAACGGGAAAACCTCTCCACTGAAATGAATTAGAACACCGACTCCCTCTCTGCTTTTCTTCCAACAGCTCTGGCTTGTCCTCTTTGAAAAGTGTCTGTTCTCTCGGAGAGCATAACCACTTCTATTGCCCAAGAGAAAGTAATTATCTGTTAAAAGTAAACTGGGGCCTTGCTGCACAATCAGGTCCTCAAGAAAAAGAAGCCAAGCGAAGGAGAGACTGAGTTCTGTCTGACCCATGACTGGTTCACCACCTGGCTGTCCAGAGCCTGCCCCGAATGACATTGAATCTTAGTGTGTGGCTAGTGCTATTTTGTGTGATCTATATGTCGTACATAGGTGCAGTTATAGCAATATGACTTTTGATACCTTGTGGGCAATTCTAGTGGGCATTTGCAATCATTAGTTTTGAGTAAAAAAAGTTTATTTAAGAGCCATTTAGACTTAAACAGAAGCACAAGCGTAAAAGAGGGAGTATAGTTTTGTGGTTAAGAATTCAGGCTCTGAAGTCAAACTTGACCAATTCCTTGTTGATTATGTGACCTTCAGCTTCATGAGGCCTTGATTTCCTTATCTGTGGACCAAAGGTTATAGTCAGGAATCATATGAGGTAATGCTTGTAAAGCACTGCTCCTTTATTATTATTATTTTATTTAAAGATGTAGTCTTTTGGCCAGGAAACACAGTGATATCAATAGTTATGAGACTATACCTTGTAATCTTTGCTTCATAAAACCATTCTCTAGCCCACTGAGCAAAGTGACTAAATACGGGTATATGTTAGATACAAATCTAAAGGCAGACACAGGATCCCTGTTTCAGCCATACTTTCCCCTCAGTTTTTCCCTGTGTCCAACTTCTCCTGTGTTTTCTAGATTAAGAAAACTAGTACATTTTTGCAAAGAGAAAAAGCAGAAAAATATACACATTTGCCTAAAGCAAGCATAGACTAATCCTGTGAAAAAATGATAGTACTTTGGGAAAGCATCATCGAGGGGAAGATCAAGATTAGAAAGGTAGTTTATTCTCAACATTAAGTTTACTGAAGAAGGCCTGTCTTAATTAATGTGGTCATTACCTATACTAAAGCTGCATTTTACAAGTGTTGCACTTTTCATTTAAAAGTTCAGCTTGTTGACACCTCTGATCAAAGCATAAAATCTTAAATATATTTAACTTTTAGAATTGAACTGTAAGTGGTGTTTCATGTACTAGAAAATTATTTGTATCTTCTATGGACATAACAGGAATAAAGGTATTAGGAATATGAAATACAAAATAGTATACTGTTTCCCAGAGTTTTCCACACAGGGATTTTTTTTTCCTGTTTATATAGTCAAAAGATCTCATAGCTAAGAGTAGGATAATGAGTAAAGAATAGCATAAAATTTAAATTTATCTTGAATAATCAAAATCATCATAATGGCTAACATTTGCTAAGTGCTTACTATTTTATTTGCCAGACACTGTGCTAAGTGCTTTACATGTATTATTTTGTTTAATGCTTATAACAGTAACTGGCATAGTAAGAAATATTAAGAAAGGAGAAGAAAAATTTTTTTCAAAGAATTGCAGTAGAAATTAACATAATTTTGTTAGAAGAGAAATTAACATTAAAAGTTAACTTTGATAGAGGTTGAGTATAAGAGAAACGTGCAAAAACCAGTCACATAAATGTGCCAGAATCAAAATCTGTATTAACAACCATTGACTACAAGTGAAAATGTCTGTTGCAGGGGTCATCAAAAGGACATGACTGCCAGTTGACCTGCGAACTGGACGCAGGCAATCAGAGATTCCTCATCCCTCTCCATCCTTGGAATGTACATTCCGCTCACCATTCCCACAGCCAGAGCCATTTCAAGGATGCAGCCTTGAGAGATAATGTGTTGTTGAGACCATCTGGATGGTACGTGGGGCTGAACCCTGTTAAGGCTGCTATACACACTCAAGATTCTGACGGGTGGGTGTGGAGATGTACTCATTTTGCAGCCTTAGGAGACAAGCCTTGTAAGTTTCCCTTGCTTATTAAAACTGCCGCCTAGGCATCTGGAGTGGCTGCTTCTTTCTTTTCTCCCTGCCCTCTGTGTTCAGGAGCTGTTTTCAGATTTCACTGGGGAAATTCCTAAGTTTTGTAAACCAACAATGTCCCAACAATGACAGTCACACAACCTGTCAAATACTTAGGAACAGAATTAAGAAGAAAAGAAACGGTCTACTTGAGTAAAACTATAAAATTTTATGAAAAGACATAAAAGCAAGGTCTAAAAAAGTGGAACAGTATACCTTGGTCCCAGGTGAAAAGGCTTAATAGCATAAAAATGTCAGTTTTCCTAAAATTCATGATTTTGAGTCCATTAAAAGCTCAATGAATTTTTTTAGGGGGGGAATTACAATTTTATCAATTCATTTGGAATAACAAGTACTAAAAAGGCAAGATAATTATATGACCCAAAGACTCAGGAAAAATAATAGTAGTTGTTTTTAAGCCACTGAGTTTTGGGGTGCTCTGTTATACAGCAATAACTAATTAATACAGGCATTACAGCCCATGTATCAATTGTACTCACCAGCTGATGAAGGCTGGGGAAATTTGGGTTGTGGTAAAGGTAAAAAAAAAGAAGGGAAACTGGAGTAGCCCCTAGAAGCTTTATGATTAAAAGATAAATGGTAGAACCAGTTAAAACCGCAATGGCAAGATAAAACAGAATTAGGCAACACTGTATATAAAAAAAGAAGTGTTGAGTTACAGAGCTATAAAATAGAATATACCTTGATAAAATAAGAAAAAAACAGAGAAGCAGAATTCTCTAGACCAGGAGTTGGCAAACAGTGATCTGGCTTGCTGTCCGTTCTTGTAAATAAAGTTGTGTTGGAACATAGCTACACACGTGTAAGTATTGTCTGAGGCTGCTCTGTGCTCCAGCAGCACAGGTGAGTAGTGGAGACAGGCACCCTATGGCCTGAAAAGCTAAAAATGCTTTTCATCTGGCCCTTCACAGGAAGAGTTTGCCGACCCCTGCTCTAAGCTGACAATTACTTCTACAGCAGGGTTCCTACTAAAAGAAGGGGACAGACTTGGGGAATGGAGCAATACACTCAATATTTAGTCTGTATAGCTCACCCTTCTGTTCCCTTCTTCAGCTTGGATGGGAGTGAGATGGCAACGGGGAAGAGACCCAGACCCTCAGCAGGTTTAACCTGCAAAGTCAGAGAAATCAGAGTGGTACATGGTCAACTGCCTCCTAGCATGGGAGTGAGATTGGATGCTTCTGATAGTAACATGTCCAAATAATTCAATTAAGTGTCAGACTTGCAGTCTGACTCGATTTGGAGCTATGTTGATTGAACTGTTCACTGAATAAAACAGTGTTTATTTTATTTTACTTATTTCTTTTTTTTTAAATTAATTTTTATTGGAGTAGAGTTGCTTTACAATGTTGTGTTAGTTTCTACTGTACAGCAAAGTGAATCAGCTATACGTATACATATATCCCCTCTTTTTTGGATTTCCTTCCCATTTAGGTCACCACAGAGCACTGAGTAGAGTTCCCCGGGCTGTACAGCAGGTTCTCATCAGTTACTTATTTTATACCTATAGTATCAATAGTGTATATATGTTTTCTGCTTAAAACAACACACATTTATTATCTTACAGTTTTGGAGGTTGGAAGTCCAAAATTAGTCTCATGGGCTAAAATCAAGGCATCCAGCAGGACTGCATTTTTTCTGAAGACTTTAGGTGAGAATATGTTTCCTTGCTTTTTCCACCTTCTGGAGGCCACCGGCATTCCTCAGCTAGTGGCCTCCTCTTCCTTCTTCAAAGCCAGCGGTGTAGCATCTCCTGATCTCTCTCTCTCTTTGACTCTGGTTCTCCTGCCTCCCTCTTATAGGAATCCTGTGATTACTAGAACAGAGTTTTTAGCATCATGTTGATCCAAAAACATTTTTTCTTTCTTCTTCTTCTTTTTTTTTTTTTTAACTTTTTTGCCGCACCACGCAGCATGTGGGGTCTTAGTTCCCCGACTAGAGATTGAACCCTTGCTCCCTGCAGTGGAAGTGCAGGGTCTTCACCACTGGACCGCCAGGGAAGTCCCCCAGCAGTATTTCTTCTGGTGATGGGAACTAAAAATTTGTGACTCCAAATAGGTATATTTTTAAAATACATACAAGGCAGAGAATAAAAATAAATTCAAAATTTTAATAAGCAGTGGTTCCAATAGTAGTTCTTTCACTTTTATACTTACAATGACTGTCCAGGCAATTACAGATTCACAGTGATTGGTGACAGGAACATCAGGTTTATCAGCAGAAACACAAAATGTGTAGTGCTGACAGATCATCATGCGTGTGTTCAGGGCATATAAGCTGAGGTTCCTATGAGAACATTCACCTTTGCATTTCCTGACTTCCATGTTTTAATTTGTATCCTGTGCATTGTATTAACATTTTTCTTTGCATTTAGTTTCCTTTTAAAAAATGAGAACAAAAGAAAAATTTTAATATCCCAATCTCTCAGGACAATCACCATATACCACATAATAGCTGCTTCGAGAGTCTTAGGTTTGGAACATTGGGAAGAGATTTGATTCCTTTTATTCATATCTCTAATGGATTAAAAGTATTGTGCTCAAAGCTTGCATAAAAATTTTTCTTTTACTGCCAGAAATAAACAAAAGAGAACAAAGGACCTCAATCAAGAAAAGAAAATGTAATACAGCTTAGAGACAAACCTGGAAACTCAGTTTTGAGTGATTAAAATGGAAACTTTTAAAAGGCTGTCTTTTTAGAAAAGGGACTGGGGTGATGACACTGTCTACCGTGATAACTCTGAGAGAGAGCAGAGGTGATGTGGTGAAAGCAAGGGACTTTGGGGTATTATGTTAACTGGGATTTTTAAAAAATGTGAAAGTACTTGATCCAGACCTTCCCATATAATAGGTATTCAACATATGTTTGCTTCCTCCCCTTTTGAAGTAGACACTACGTGTTTTCCAGACTCTCTCGTAACTATCATTGGTCATGGGACCAATTTGGGCCAAGAAGACATAAGAGGAATTCTGTTAGGGTGGGGGCTTTGCTTTTCTTATAAAGAGAGAGGACACAGCTAGCCACATGGTATTTCCTTCCTTCCTGTCTGGTAGGCAGACTTCAGAATGCTTCCTTGGCGAACTCGGTAACAAGATATGGTGCATGGTATTTAGCAATTTCTGCTGTATTTGAAAAAGTCTAAAGAAATGTTTTTCAAATTGTGGCCTTGACCCATCTATTAAAGATACCTGGGTTGGTATCGCTGGGTGAAACCAGGAATATACATTTAAATATGTGCTTTGTGTCATTCTTATGCACCCTAAAGTATGATATCTGGTGGCGTAAAAGCTCAGGTAGATAGTTCTTTTGAATCGGTTTGTTTAAAAGTTATGACATGTTTTGATTTGCATATACATTCCAATTAAAGACTTTAATAAGCTTCGGTCTTGGCTATCAGCTCCAGAAAGTGAGGTTTACGGAGATGTTATTGTTGAGAACCACTTAGTAAAGCCCTGGTCCTTTGAACATTTTGAGAAATATGTTGAGAATTTGCAACTAGAGACAGAGGTGGATCAAGGATGGTCCTCACCTGACTATGGCTTTGATAAGTCTTTTTCCCTTTGCTAAAAGGTTAAAACCTATTTGCTCTCCCATAAATAATTCTCAGGGATTCCTGATACTAAAAGTCCATATAATCTTTTTAAGGAATATAACGAGACCACCGCTAAAAATAGAACATTAAAAAAAATTTCTTTTTTTCTTGGATCCTAGATTACCTCTTCAGGTGATTGCGGTTTGCTTGGTTCAAGACTCCATCCAGGAAAGGCAGAGGGGGAATCAGAGAAACCAAATGCAGTAAAATGTTAACATGTAGAGACTCTGAGTATTTGGAAATTATTTGGACGACTTTTCTGTATACCCAGAATAATTTAAAAAAAATTTTTATTGGAGTATAGTTGCTTTACAATATTGTTAGTTTATACTGTACAGCAAAGTGAATCAGCTATAAGTATACATATATCCCCTCTTTTTCGGATTTCCTTCCCATTTAGGTCACCACAGAGCATTGAGTAGAGTTCCCTGTGCTATACAGTAGGTTCTCATTAGTTATCTGTTTTATATATAGTAGTGTATATATGTCAATCCCAATCTCCCAATTCATCTCATCCCCTCTTCCTCCTTGGTATCCATACGTTTGTTCTCTACTTCTGCTTTGTAAATAAGATCGCCTATGCCCATTTTTTTTAGATTCTACATATATGCGTTAATATACAATATTTGTTTTTCTCTTTCTGACTTATCTCACTCTGTATGACAGTCTCTAGGTCCATCCATGTCTCTACAAATGACCCAATTTCGTTCCTTTTAATGGCTAATATCCCATTGTATATATGTACCACATGTTCTTAATCCGTTTCTCTGTTGATGGACATTTAGGTTGCTTCAAAATAAAAAAAGTTAATAAAGAAAAAAACAAAAAATGAAAAAACACACACACAAAAAAAACAAGACTCCATCCAGGAAATGACAAAATACCCCCTAGATAGCCCAGGGTCCTTACTTGAAAAACTTATAATCAATTAAATGGAATTTTAACTTTTTATTTATTTATTTATTTTTGGCAGCGTCAGGTCTTAGTTGTGGCACGCTGGATCTTCATTGAGGTATGCGGGATCTATCATCGCGGTGCATGGGCTCTTCATTGTGGGGTGCGGGCTTCTCTCTAGTTGTGACATGCAGGTTCTCTCTTTCCCAGTTGTGGCGCGCAGGCTCCAGGGAGCGTAGGCTCTGTAGTTTGCAGCACGTGGGCTCCAGTTGAGGTGTGCGAGCTCAGTAGTTGTGACGCGTGGGCTTAGTTGCCCCACGGCATGTGAGATCTTAGTTCCCTGACCAGGGATGGAACCCGCATCCCCTGCATTATAAGGAGGATTCTTTACCACTGGACCACCAAGGAAGTCCCGGATTTTAACTTTTAAGAAGGAAAAGTTAACAGGCATACGGAGTACCTATAGACATCTCCAGATTCCTCCAAATCAATCCTGCTTTAGAAGACCCTCCAACACTAGGGGAATAAGCAGATGTAGCCACACATGGTGTAAGGCTTCCCATTGCCCTTTCAGGAACTCAATACAGGCCTTTTTCTCTTCAGGGCCAAGCTAGTCTCCCAGTCTCTCAGCATTTCCACCTCTCTTTCTTCATGACAATCCTGCCAGGGTTTCAAGTTTCAAGTAGATAACTCTGGCCACAGTGTGCTGAGTGGAGAGGAGGAACTGCAGAGGGATCAGTTAAAAGGGCTGTGTTTTTTCAGACAAGGGGCTAGGAGGGCCTGTGTTGGAAGAAACAGTGGAGAAGAGAGGATGCCTTTACATCTTCCCAAATAACTCCTGGGCCTCGCAGCTCTGTCTGACCTGTTCTTTGGTGGCCACATATGCTTTAACATCACTTGTTCACTCACAGGTGAGCTTTTGACAGTATCGTTCAAATTTATTCCTGTTGTGGCAGCTGCAAATACCAGATGTGTCTGCTTTTAGGTTCTGTGCCTCAGGAAAACCTCTAGTGGCCTCTCCCTCTTCTCGGGTGGCCCTCCCTCTTATTGCTCCAGCAATATTGTCATGTTACAGGATACTCCCTGTATATACTAAGAACACCTGTGATGATGCGACCTTACCACTGAGTTTCTAGAATGTTTCTTGTAAAAATGCAGGTGTCTTTTCCTAACTGGAGTTTCAGGATGTATGAGAAAGAGCCCTGGGACTTCCCTGGTGGTCCAGTAGTAAAGAATCCGTCTTCCAATGCAGGGGACATGGGTTCGATCCCTGGTTGGGGAACTAAGATCCCACATGCTGAGGGGCAACTAAGCCCACACGCCACAACTACAGAGACCATGTGCCACAAATTCAGAGCCCATGCGCCCCAACTAGAGAGCCCTTGTGCCACAACTACAGAGCCCACGTGCTCTGGAGCCTGCACGCCACAACTACAGAGAAGACCACATGCTGCAACAAAGAGCCCGCACACCACAACAAAAGATCCCACATGCCTCAACAAAGATTCTGCATGCCACAACTAAGGGCTGACGCAGCCATTAAAAAAAAAAAGAGCCCTAAGGAAATAATCCTAATAGATAATACTTACTGTGGGTTACCATGTGCCAGGCATTGGGCGAAGGGCTTTACATACATTAACTCTTCTAATCTTCACAACCTTATGGTATAAGGTAATACCTTTGTCCCTGTTTTACAGATGCAAAAACTGAGACTTACGTTAAGTCTCAAGGTCACATGCTAATAAGAGGTAGAGTTGGGGACAAGAACCAAAGTGTGACTGATTCCAGAGCCTGACTTGGTGTGAGACGGGGTTTTTGTTGAGGGATTTGGCATTGTCCAGAAATGCACATTAGCCCTTTGGGAGGAGTAGTTACTTAAAGAGGACAATATAATAATGAATCAAGGATAATAAACAGTTGAACATCTACTGTGACCCAGGTTCTGTGTTGAATGCTTATACAACTTATCTCATTTAATTTTTACAGAAGACTAAAGAGCTAGGTAAAATTCCCATTTTACAACTAGGTAAACTGAAACTCAGAGAGGTTAGGGGAATTAAAATCACAAATCTAGTAAAATGCAAAGTCGGGACTAGAGTCGAACCCAGGAATTCTGCAAAGGTGACACACATTTTAGACTGAGTGAACACTAGTTCTTATGTATTTTCTGATTCTTATAATATGCTTAGAGTTGAGGCTGCTTCATAACCAAGACTCACAGGGTTTCTGAAGTGTTATCTGAAGATTTCCTGAGTCAGAATTGCTTCTGATGCTTGATAAAAATATAGACCTCCAGACCCAATAAATCAGAATCTCTGGGGAAAGGGCCTCAAGGATCTGTATTTCTAAGAAGCCCCTGCTTGATCACCTGGTGGCTGAATTTCAAGAGTAAGAGTAGGAGCATGAGATGCCTAGAGGCCCAGATTTGAAACTCGCATCCTGGTGTTCCTGCCACATTCCACTGGCTGAAACAAGTCACAGGGTTGCCCAGATTCAAAGCGAGGGGAAATAGTCTATCTCTCAATGGAAGAAGCTGCAAAGTCAAATTGCAAGGTCACATTGCAAAGGATAGAAGGAGGGAGATAGTATTTTGTGGTCACTTTAGTACTTTGTTACCAATGGGAATCCCACCAAGCAGCGGGGCTTGACAACATCGCTCCCTCTTTCACTTACTACAATCCTATCCTGAAGTATTGCCTTTTCCACGATACAGAAGGTACTGATGCACTTAGTTTTACAGAAACAAAATAAAACAGTGGATTTTGTAATGAGATGGGAAGAGACTGTGGAAATCTTCTGTACTATAACAGTTTCACCACATTTCTCATGGCAAAGTACTAACGGGTTGTTTAACCTAAAAATGTATTTTGCCTTTTTTACACAAAAAGGCAAGTGTTCCAAATTTGGTATCTTCTCTGATGACAAGTGGCTGTCAGTAGTATGCTACACAGCAGGCATTTTTTGAAAATATAAACACAATCTATCCTTCAAGTTTAAAGTGACGTTTTAACAATGAAAGAGAAAGTAATTGCTTTTCAAAAGAAACTCCTGCTATGAACAAAGCATTTTGAACCTGGATGTTTGGAAATGTTCCATTGTTATTTTATTGTCAAAAACAACATAAATGTGTCACATACAAATTTTCTCATATCTAAACTGATCAAAAACATCCTTCAAATTGAGAGTTTTCGTGAGTTTTGAAACTATTTGATAATAATTTAAAAATTTAATACTTTCTGATTCATTTACAAGAAAACAGATGTATCAGAAAAAATGAAAAAATACCACTAGTAGTGGTATTTTAACAGAAAAATTGGTAGATGAAATTGAAAATTAAACTCCAGGATTTACAACCAATGATACAGTTTTTCCCATGTGGCTTTAAATGTCGGTGCAAGGAACTTTTTGCAGATGACAGCCATTGAAACTCAGTGACACCGCAAAATGTTGAATTAAGGTTTAAACATATAGCAAAGTATTGTTACCGACCTTCCCCAGATAGTCCCCAACAAGGGTCCTCCTGCCTGGTGTCATCTGAGCCAATAGAATGAGACCAAGTTCGGTTCAGGAGAAAAGGGAAGCAAGCTTTATTCTTTGATCAGAGAATTGGAGAGGTATGAGACCGAGCTCTAGAGCACAGGCTCTCCCCAACAGGCCATGGGAGGGGCTGCTTTACAGGAATCTGGGCGGGGGGAGGGGCGGGGTGCTTGGAAGTGCCAGGTGCAGCGTCTCTGCGCACGGCCTGCTGCCGCCATCTTGAATTGCAGTGTCTTGCGGTAGTGTTTCTGCAGGACGCCTGCGGAGCTGAAGTGCGGATTGCCGCCGTTTATCACAAGGGACTCTGCTCTGAAGTGCCGGGTGCGAGGCCTCTGTATGTGGCATCCTGTGAGCAAGTGAAACTAGACTAAGCCAAAGGAAAAACAGGTTAGACTTTATTACCCAGATTCTATTTTTTTTCCCCAGGAATTGTTAATGGGCTTTGCCTGTGACGGTATACTTAATCACTTTGTGTTCACTAAAATCATTAGTGTTAGTGTTAAATTTTTAGTATAAAACAGTGTTCTGAGAAACATTAATAAAAATTTAAATTTATTTAAAAATATAGATATTATCTATCTTTTTCAAATTTAATCTATTCTTACCTTTCATAATTAACAAAGACTAATTACAGTGGACACATGTATAAAAATAAATATCACTTACATTACGTTGGCTATTATAAAAACAGAAAATAACAGGTGTTGGTGAGGATGTAGAGAGACTGTCACCCTGGTGCACTGTTCGTGGGAATGCAAAGTGGTGCAACAGCTGTGGAAAGTAGTATGGTGGTTCCTCAAAAAGTTAAACCTAGGATTACCGTAGGATCCAGTACTCAACTTCTCGGTATATCTCCAAAAGAACTGAAAACAGGGTCTCAGAATTGTGCATCAATGTTGGGAATTCTGCCTGGAACTGGAAACATTCCCTTGGGCTTAATGACCTATAAGTTTGTATAATTTGCTAGGGTTTCAAAAATTATTTTTTTCTACCTTTTGTTTCCCAGTCTTACAAGATAGAATAATATAAATTTTCTTACTATATAATCAGGATAAGCAATGCTAACTGCTATAAAAACAATATCTAAATCTCGATGGTTTAATACAAAACCAGTTTATTTCTTGCACTTACCACAATCTGCAGGTAGATGTAGATCATTCCATGTTTTGATATCATTACTTTCAATCTGTGGATTCCTTGATCACTGTGGAAGAACAGAGAGAGCAGAAATAATCATGCAAGGGTTTAGGGCCAGGCCTTGAAAGTGGTCTTTATCTCATCCTATCTTCATTCCACTGACCAGGATGGGTCACATAACTCCAAACTAACTGTGTGGGATACTGAGAAATGTAGTTTCCCTGAATTCTCAGGAAGCATTAAAGGAATTATTGAACATTTAGCTAGTCTCTGTCACAATTAAAAAAATAAAATCTTGATTTTTTTTCCCAAAAAGATATAAGCTATATTATGAGGATGCAAATGAGAAAACATGATAAAATAATCATTGAATGAGGACAATGAAAAAATGAAGGTGAGATATTTTGTACTAAGCATTTATGTTTTATGAGCTTGAAACACTTTTCTTATGATACAACCATAGTTGCTATTCCTTTTCTCATTGTGCCAGCTCAGAATTCATACTCCAAAACAATTTCCCTGTGCCTGGGTCAAAGAAGACATCTACATGGACATTCTGCTTAATTAGCCACATCCACATAACTTATTTTTGCTCTTGATATGAGCTCAGGAAGTAGAAAACAGTCTGATATTGCCTTCCCCATTTTATAAAAATCAGAAGCATAGAAACCTTAGCTAAGACAAGCAATTGTCATGCTTACGTCCCCAAGACAGTTGGTGGAGGATAGGTCTGGGAGAGATCCCTTAGCAAAGCTTTGTTGAGGGATCCTGAATTTAAGCTTATAAACGGAGAGTGTCATTAATTGTGTGTCATGGTTGGCTGCGGTTAGAAAGCTGATTTCAGTAGGGCTGTGAGCCAAATGCTCTATTTCTCTGAGCAAGGGTCAAGGGCAGGTGTGACCCTGGGAAAGTCACTTGACTTCTCTGAGCCTCTAGGTTTTTTCTTGCCTATAAAATGAGGATCTCACAGGGATTTGGGGTTTGGTAAGATAAAATATTTGAAAGCCGCTAACTCAAAGTTCCTGGCGCATAGTAAGGGGTTCATAAATGTTCATTCTGAACTTTATTGTAGTTGTCCCATATTTTCTAGTCAGAACCTGCATCCCCATCTGATGTGGCACTGGGGTAGGCAAGGAGGATATAGACCATGGCTGCAGAGGGAACAAACATCAGTTTAAGCGCTACAACCTGGTCCTCCAACTCTGTGCTACAGCACGTGGTACTCCGCTTGTTCTGTAACACTTCAGATTCCAGATATTTATATCTATAACCTTAAACATCACCATGCTTTCAGTCAGTTTTTTATTCTTGTGGGGTTGGGAGGGGAAAGAATGATGGGATGGGGGGAGGCAACATAAATAGGCTCATAGTCATAATCCAATGAGTATGTTTTGGGATTTGGAGCTAGGATGAGAGAATATGGCTAAACATGTATGAATGATGATCTGGCCCAGTGTGATGTGCTGGGAGCTTCCTGGCAAGCACAGCATGGAGCATGTCAGGGCCCTGAGGGTCTCCTTTGTTCTCTCCTTCAAGTATCTCAGATGCACTTGCCAGGGAAGATCTGAGCAAGAAAGGTTGGTCTCATGCCTGGAGCTGTCTCATCAGCTTTGTATTGCTATATTTCCATTTTTATCCATCTGGGTTCAGGACTATGTACAGGGAAGAATAATTGTGAAGAAAGCCTTCGGCTTCTCTTTTACACAATATACAGAGGCAGTAGGGATTTATCATTGACCTTGAGGAGTTCTTTGCACGTTTTCTGGGTGTGGGAAGGAAAGGATAAGATCTGCCATCCTTGAAAACTTCACAGTGGACAACGAGTAGTGCTATTTCCACTGTCTTTGTCCTTTTTTGTGGGATTTTACTGAAGCTTGAGGAGAAAAAAAATGTTTGTCCTAAACACTCCTTTCTGCATAATTAAGCTGTATTTTTTCCAGCCATTTAGATACTCAGTACTAGTCTGTTGCTATCTAGAATTCATGTTCATGTAGGCAGGGATTTAAAACCAGGGGTATATGGATACGCTTCATAGATTTTATGAATTAAATGTGAAAAAAAACAAACGCTGTATGTGTGTATGTTTTTTTTTCTGGCTTTCAGCAGATTCTCAAAGGCATCTGTATCTTCCCCCAAAATGTTGAGAATCACTGTTAATATGATATCTGTCTGGTAAGTGTGGATCTCACTGTTGGACATTGCTACTATATTTTTTAGAGAGGATTAGTTACTGTTATTCTTATTTGTAACTAATCATATATGTGTAACCCTACATGTATGTATGGTATAATTTTATGAATTTCAGAAGTTTGAATTAAGAAGAATGGGTTCAAATTCTGGCTCTCCTACTTCCTGATTGTGTGACTTAGGCCAAGTTACTTAAGCTCCGTGTGCCTCTATTTCTTCAGCTGACCAAAGAATGATAATCCTCTATAAGATTCCCAGGAGGCTTTGAAGAAGTAAGACACTTGAAACTCCAGCATATTGCACAGTCAAATATAAATAAGTCTTGTTAAGTCATAACCATATAAAAGGTCTCCCCAAACTGGACAGCAGTCTATTTTTAAAATATTTTAAATTCATAAGTGCTAATTAGAGGAAAATAGAGAAATCACATCAAACATGAAGAAGAAATCAGCTGTACTCCTACTACTCAAACTCACTTTTAACATTTTATTGTATCTTTCAAGTCTTGTTTCCATGGATAGAATTTTTTAAAAAACATAGTCATAATTATACTACCTTTATAGTTAGATCAGATCATTTATAAACACAATTTAAGCCATTTTCTTTGTTGTTGGATTTTAGGTTATATTAATTTCCAAAGTAGTAATAATTTTTCAGTGAATATCATGAGGAATAAGACATTTTAAAGAGATTATGTCTATAAAGTAGATTTCCAAAGGTGGAATTTGAGGACCAGAAAGTATTAGCCTTTTCTTAAGACTCTTGAAATATAATTGGATTCCCAAATTATGTCTTTTCCAACTTTACATTATGCAGTGAAACACACTGATGGAAAAGTGCCTACACCCATAAGCACAGTTTATTTCTCATCTATTTACTGCAAAGCAAACACTAGTTTACTTATATTGTCACTGGTCCAGAAATACCCTTCATGCCCCTCTCAGTCATTATTTCTTAGTGTCTCCACAAAGGAAACCACGGTCTTTTTTGGGGATTTTGTTTCTTTGCTTTTATTTATAGTTTTATCATTGAAGTGTACATCCCTAAATATCAGAGCTTGGTTTTGCCTGCTTTAAAACTTGATGTATACGTCGTCATACAGTATGTATTCTTTCATCTGGATTCTAATGTTTGGTTTGATGTTTGTGAGAGTCATTCTTGTTGTTACGTGTGACCGGTAAATTGTTCATTTTCTTTGCCATAAAGTCTCCCGATCTGGGTAATACTTATGAGCTGTGGTCTACCCTTATCACATTACAATACCTGAAGGGATTTTATGTTTTTATATTTCTTTATAAAGAAAGGAAAGAAACAAACATTGGAGAGTATCTAGTTTAGACACCACAAATCTGAATGTTTTTGGAAGAAGAAAGCGAGTGTGTTATGTGCATGTGCTTCAGTTTTTATACGTGGAGTGTTCAATAAGAGAAATAACTAATACATAACATATGGAAGATAATTTACGTTCTATGTCGTTGCTCCTTAGCTTGAAAATATAAGATCATGCAGATTGTGTGTGTGTGTGTATGTTTGCTTGCATAACTATGAAAACTTCTTTTTTTTCCATGGGAAGAAAAAAATATTTCTTTTGGAGAGTAGATTGTCAGCCCCTTTTTAAAGTGTGATGAATGTTACCATATTTAGATATCTTAATTTTTTTTTTTGCGGTACGCGGGCCTCTCACTGTTGTGGCCTCTCCCGTTGCGGAGCACAGGCTCCAGACGCGAAGGCTGAGCGGCCATGGCTTGTGGGCCTAGCCGCTCCGCGGCATGTGGGATCTTCCCGGACCGGGGCATGAACCCGTGCCCGATGCATCGGCAGGCGGACTCCCAACCACTGCGCTACCAGGGAAGCCCGGCTCTGTGGTTTTTAAGAGTGGATACTTCTGTGTTTTTTTTTGGTTGTGCCGTGTATCATGTGGGATCTTACCCTGATGAGGGATCAAACCCATGCCCCCTGCACTGAGGGGTGGAGTCTTAACGACTGGACTGCCAGGGAAGTCCCAAGAGTGGATACTTTTAAAGCAGAAGGAATTAGCATTCTTTTTTTTTCTTTTTACTGGAGTATAGTTGCTTTACAATATTGTGTTACTTTATACTGTATAGCAAAGTGAATCAGCTATACGTATACATATATCCCCTCTTTTTTTGGATTTCCTTCTCATTTAAGTCACCAAAGAGCATTATTAGAGTTCCCTGTGCTATACAGTAGGTTCTCATTAGTTATCTATTTTATATATAGTATCAATAGTGTATATATGTCAATCCCAATCTCCCAGTTCATCCCACCACCGCCCCCACTTCCCCCTTGGCATCATACGTTTGTTCTCTACGTCTGTGTCTCTATTTCTGCTTTGTAAGTAAGATCGTCTATACAAATTTTTTCAGATTTCACATATATGCATTAATATACGATATTTGTTTTTCTCTTTCTGACTTACGTCACTCTGTATGACAGTGTCTAGGTCCATTCATGTTTCTACAAATGACCCAATTTCATTCCTTTTTATGACTAATATTCCATTATATATATGTACCACATCTCCTTTATCCATTCACCTGTTGATGGACACTTAGGTTGCTTCCATGTCCTGGTTATTGTAAATAGTGCTGCAATGAACATTGTGGTACATGACTCTTTTTGAATTATGGTTTTCTCAGGGTATATGCCCAGTAGTGGGATTGTGGGGTCATATGGTAATTCTATTTTTAGTTCTTTAAGGAACCTCCATACTGTTCTGCATAGAATGTACGTAAGAAAATTTTATAAAATAAATAACATAGTAATTTATAGACCATATAGGTCTTTTCTTTTATTATTCACATAAACATCACTGACTCATCAATAGGACATTCAGACACGCAGAATAGTGTTTAAATTCAGTCTTTTAAAATATTTTGCCAACTTTCAGTCATATAAAAACCATGGCTTTATACAGTCTTTTCAGTTTTGTTGTTATGAATGTATTTATCAAGGAAAAAGGATTAAACATAATTTATTTGACAGTTAGGTTGATTTTTAACTTTTAAAGACTTAGATAAATGATATATGGGTGTCCCTCTGTCCCAAGAAGGAGGAAAGCCGTTCCAGACATCTGAGAGCTGGCTTCAGGTGGCTAGGAGCTGACCTGGTACTTGCAGCTAGGTAATGGTGTTCTCCACGGAACATGGGCAATTTCACAGAACACCATCATCAGACAAGGTCAGTCTGTGACCATGATGGAGCAAGATGGAAACAGGACCACCTGAGAATCATGTTCTGAGTACAAGAACATTTTCCAAACCAAAACATGGCCAAACCTCCCCTTCTAGTTATTGTGAGAGGCTGCTACTTCTTTATGGATACAACTTAATTTCCACTCTTGTGTTCGTATTTTCTAAATAAGAATTACTGAAATTCACAAACATAAAATTACATCTGTTTCCTGGCAGCACACAATCCTAGGCAAAATCCCACTTCCCTAAACTGTCCTCAGAATTACTTAACGTATCCCAGATCCTGTACGTCCCTTCTAACACCTTCTTAATAAGAAAGCCCGTGTTCCCCATAAGCCCAACACACTACAGAAGCCTTCCTGGTGGTCTTTGGCTGGAGGGCTTTGCCAATACTATTTTTCTATCCTGTAAATATTAAAGGAGGTCCTGCCTGGAATGTGGGTTCTGATTCCAGTATGGCTTCCCCACCAGCTGGAGTTGTTGCTGCTTCCTCACTCATTACCAAGGACCAAACCTATCTCTAAGATCATGACTAATTCCTCTCCAGACAGCATAGGAAAGGAAATTCTTCTGTTAAGATAACTTCAACCCTATTCCTTGTGAAATGATAAAGCTGGTGTTATTTAATTATTCATGGAAGAATTCAATAAATATTTATTGAATATTTATTAAGCACCAGTTATGAGCTAGCGACTACAGTTGATGAGTACATAGCTGTGAATAAATGGACAAAAATTCCTGGGTTCATGGCACTTACATGCTATGGAGCATTATGACTCAGTTCTGTGTTTGGTTTTTATTAACAGAGTGTCTATATTAGATGTAAATGGCTCTTTCTTTGTTATTTAGGATGGGTAACACCAACTAAATGTGAAGCTTTTTGATGACCAGTCTTAACTGCTGTCTATCCCATGCTCCCTCCCCTCTGTGTCTCACCCCGTTATTGAAGATGCGGGAAGAAGACTTCAGTTTCAAAACACACAGAGTTGAGGGCTAATTCTCTGAATGTTAGTTTGTTTTGGTAGTTGAGAGTTATTTGTTATCAGCAACGTGTATTTGTACACAAATCATTTATTCAACTTAAAAAAATTGATTTCAAATTAAATATGCCCACTTTCATCTCTAGCATCCTGCTGGCATTACTTAAGGAAATCAGAGCTTTTTTTGGTATTTAGAAAAGATAACCTTAATTCTAGCACTGGTGAGGTTATCACAAAATCTGAAATAATGCAATCCAGTTTAATTCATTGCCACAAATTGTATTGAATACCTTCTATGGGAAAGGATCTTTCTTTTGTACCTTTCCTTATGAAGGTTAAAATGCTTTGCAAACATTAGTGGACCTCTTCAAGATAATGCATAGAGCTGATCTCAGTAAATTTGTAGCATACAGTATATATATGTAGCTTACTATATATATGAAGCAACAGTTTTAGTAATGACTCATACGTAATAGTGTCTGCAATGTGGTTTCCGTTATAACTTTAGTCCTCATCTGCTAGTACCTTTCTCCAAATTTAATCTTTTGGGGTGAAATTCTCCATGCCTGGTTTAAACTCAAAGGTATTTAAAAAAATTAATTTTTAAAGACGCAGGGCAATTCCTTTGGCTATCATATATACCTCTTCTAATTTCAATGTAGGCAAGAGAAAAAAATAAAAAGGAAAGATTTGAGCATGTGGGTATGGTACTTGTGTGTTCAACTAGAACCATAAAATGGCCTTTATACCCTAGACCTAAGATCATTTCACTCAGCTCATTTCCTAAAGTAATTGGAGCAGGTTAGCTATTATCCAGTATGCCTTTGTCACTGCAGGACTATTCCTCCACATGGAAACAGTGGCTAAAAGGATCCTTAGAGATTAGATTCCCATGACATTTAAATATGTATGTTTAGCTTATTATTGTGATGAATTGCACACAATTCCTTGACTCTGAAGCCCTTGGGATGGGAGTTCAGGCCTCCATCATGTCTTTTGCCCCCATTCCCTGTTCCGTGTAACAAATATGTTATTTAGGAAATTAAAAGTGGCTTCTCATCAGAAAATGTGAATGATTATAGCCTTTTTAGGTGTTTATAGTGAAAAAGATGTCTCTTTGGTTTCAGTTCTGGTAGTTGCATTGCCAAATGTGGAAATGTTCTGTAGATATTATTTTTGTCCAGGATATCTATAAATGTAGCAGTAAGTACACCCTCCCCCCTCATCCAAAACATAAAGAATAAATACGCATCCCTCGTAAAGGTGTTTTTTTGTGTGTGTGTGTGGCTGTGCTGCTTGGCTTGCAGGATCTTAGTTCCCCAACCAGGGATCCAACCCATTACCCCTTGACTGGAAGCACAGAGTCCTAACCACTGGACGGCCAGGAAATTCCCCCTCATAGAGGTCTTTGGTGGTTGAGGCTTATTGGTAATTAAGATTAACAGCATTCTTGAGGGGGAAAAAAATGAGGGGGAGCACAGGCAGGAGTTCCTTTTGGGCCCACATGAGAGAAAAAGAAATATACCCTGTATCTTACATTCTCATGTGTCTTGAATCTTCACCTTACACTTGACTTAAACTTTAGTCTGATCTTAAATGTTATTAGAAAGTCATCACTTTGGAAATTATGTAACTTGATCTTTACCTCAAAAAAATCATCCAGTTGCCCCAAAGGCATTTAAAAAGATGACATCTTAAGGATCCTCTTTCTAAAGACATACCCTTGTGTGTATATTTACATAGCTGCTTTGCGTGCCTAACTGTCTATTCTCTCTTTGTAGCTCTCCCATGTAGACATATACATATACATCCGTGTAGATTCAGAATTTTCCACAAGGAACAAAGGGTATCTTATAATGAAAAGCAACATTTTTTATGGATCCATGCCAAGGTACCAGATTCTTGTTCTTTTCCAGTTGATTTATCTTAATGATTCTCTGTCAGGCAAAAGCCTTTATGAATTCTGCATAATGTCCTATTCAATTATAGCAGCATGCTTGCCTTAGCTTTGCAAGGCTAAGCTTGAGATGATTTTTTCCTCTAAGAATCTACCCATATTCAGGGACAAAATGAGACCAGCTACTACTGGAGAAACGTGATTAACAAAATTTTTTTTTTTTAAGACTCTTGGTTACAAAAAAAAAAGGGCAGAAGACCTTAACAGACACACATGCGTACACACACATACATTAAAAAATATAAAAATAACTGAAGTAAAAGTTTTGCAAATTATTCTTAGCATTTTTATGTGTCATTCGGTGTAATAAACACCTGTTGTTGAGCATGACTCTCAAATAAGAAATTATGCAAGTAACTGTCAACCTGAAACAACTTTGTAAAAGAGATTTCATTTTTATCAAAAGAGTTACATTCCCTGCCTTTGGGTTCAATGCTTGCAATAAGGAGTAATCTTTGAAATACAATTTATAAATTCACAGTGGTGACACTGTCTGAGATATTTTTAGATAATCTTAGTAACCCAGGTACAAAGAAGGTCATAAGTCAAAAGTGACAAAGAGAAAAGAACTCTTCTTTTGAAGGAAGCCTTGATCCTCATTTCACTTTGCTGGACTTTGCTGTGTGCACATTGCGCTTGGCCAACCCCGGATTTACATGAAAGGGCTTCATCAGCTTTTAAAACACCATATGGTAAAAACATCCACACATATTTCTTCTGATACCTTCAGGCACTGCTAAGCAGCTGGTATTAATGAATAAGAATGGCCAGTGAAATCATGGTGTGTTGTTGCTAGGAAGGAACAGTTTATAGCCAGGAGAATTACAGATTACTAGGCAAGAACACACAGGAATGGAAGGGATGTGTGATTTCTGCATTTCATCTAGATTTGGTCACCTCTGCTGCCTAAGGCAATACAGTGCTGGGCTGATTAGCAAGTATTAATTCTATTCCTACTGATGGTGGTCCTGGGAGATGGGACCAATACCTTCAATACTTATCCAAAGTATTTCAGAGTCAATGTCCCTAACTGAAGCCACTGGGGGAGCTATGAAAAGAGACCGTGGTTAAACAACAACAACATTTTGTAAAGATAGATTTTTTATTTTTCCTTGCAGAAAGCATATTTATTTCCTTCCACTATATACATTAAAATTTTTATTATGTTGAGACACAATTCCTACTATAACCTTTTAAGAGATCCAATTCCTGCCATAACCCAGACGTAGGAATTGCCCTCTGTCTGCATGCAGCACTTTCCAGCTTCAAACAAACTTTGATGCAAAACCCCACCCTTTCACCAGTTCCACAAAAAAATCCAAGCATACTTTTGGGTAGTTCTTGGTAGTTTTCATATTATTCTGCATTTCCCTTTGCAACCGCCTTATTAGTATAACTCAAGTGTCTCCTTCAGAGCCCTGGCCTCCAGCTTCATCTTCTCCATCATCCTTTGCCCAGGCTGTGCTCAGTCCCTCTGACTGCTCTTTTTCTCCTCAATATTATTCACAGCAGGGCCCATTTTTAGCAGGAAACCTGGCTGACTTTGACCCATAGGCTTAAAAAAGCATTTCTACAGCAAATGTTGTTGACCAACAATAGATATGACAAAAATTTCACTAATCTGTACACTAGAATATATTGGAGTTGGTGTCTTCTCTTCCTTTTCCTTCTCTGTTTCGTTTTTCCCCATCTCCTATTTGCTGACAATTTGATTTTTTTTTTTTAAATTATTTGGCTTAGAGGATTTGACTCAGGTTTCAGAAATAGTAAAATAAATTCTCTAAAGGGAATTTGACTTTGAAGCTTTTCCTTCTTACTACAGTTCTTTTCGTATAGTTGGAAAAAATTATAGTATAACGCAATTAAACTCAAAGTACTTAAGCTTGTTCTATACACAGATGGGTATGCGAGTGTTCCCCTCGTCCTTCCATACAGGTAGCAGTCAAGAGTTTCACCTTCTCCTTTGGAACTTAGACTGTTCTAGGATACTGCAAAAAGATTTTCCAAAATGGACAGGAAAGCCAGGAACCAAACATATTCTCAGAATTTGCACAGACATAAATTCCACTGGGCAGTTTGTTGTTGCAGGGAATTTCTTATCAGACGTGGATGGAAAGGACGGTTATCTTGGCTTTTGAATGGAGGCTATAAAAATTGCTAACAATGTCTTCGATTTTATTATTACTGTTATTATAAAATACAATAAAGGAATTTTTGGACACACAACCAAGCCAGAACCCAAAAGAGGTTCCAGAAAGTTAGAGGGGTGTGTGGAAGGTGAAATCAAATTGGATGATGGAGTTATGGAAAGTAGGTAGAGGTCTAAATGCCTGGCGCCTAGGATTTTGATGTCTGCAGAGGAAGAGAAGGCTATGTTGAAGGCCCTATGGGAATAAGAGCTAGAGCTGAGTATCTTAAATATATAATAACAATAGCCAACATTTATGAGTACCAACTAGGTACCAGGAAATGTTTGAAACACCATAACCTTTTTTTTTTTTTTTTTTTTTTTTTTGCGGTACGTGGGCCTCTCACCATAGTGGCCTCTCCCGTTGTGGAGCACAGGCTCCGGACGCGCAGGCTCAGCGGCCATGGCTCACGGGCCCAGCCGCTCCGCGGCATGTGGGATCTTCCCAGACCGGGGCACGAACCCATGTCCCCTGCATCGGCAGGCAGACTCTCAACCACTGCACCACCAGGGAAGCCCCACCATAACCTTTTAAAACTCTTAATACCTTAAAAAATTATTTATTTAATTTATTAAACTATATTTACAATATTATGTTAGTTTTAGGTGTAGAGCTTCAGATTTTTTTCCATTATAGGTTATTATAAGATACTGAATATAGTTCCATGTACTATACAGTGAATCTTTGTTGTTTGTCTATTTTATAAAGAGTGGTATGTATCTGTTAGTCTCATATTCCTAATTTATCCAACTCCCTCCCCTTTTCCCTTTCGTAACCATAAATTTGTTTTCTATGTCTCTGAGTTGTTTCTGTTTTGTAAATAAGTTGATTTGTATTATCTTTTTAGATTCCACATATAAGTGATATCATATAAAATTTGTCTTTCTCTGACTTCACTTAGTATGATCATCTCTAGGTCCATCCTCCATGTTGCTGCAAATGGCATTATTTCATTCTTTTTTTATGGCTGAGCAATATTCCATTGAATATACTTCTTTATCTATTCGTCTGTTGATGGACTTTTAGTTCACTTCCATGTCTTGGCTATTGTGAGTAGTGGTGTTATAAATGTTAGGGTGCATGTATCTTTTCAAATTAGAGTTTTTGTCTTTTCTGGATATATGCCCAGGAGTGGGATTGCTGGATCATATGATAACTATTTTTAGTTTTTTAAGGAACCTCCAGACTGTTTTCCATAGTGGCTTCACCAATTTACATTCCCATTAACAGTGTAAGAGGGTTCCCTTTTCTCCACACCCTCTGCAGCATTAATTATTTGTAGACTTTTTGATTATGGCCACTCTGACTGGTGTAAGGTGATACCTCACTGTAGTTTTGATCTGCATTTCTCTAGTAATTAGCGATGTTGAGCATCTTTTTTATGTGCCTGTTGGCCATCAGTATGTCTCCTTTGGAGAAACGTCTGTTAAGGTCTTTTGCCCTTTTTTTTTTTTTGAATTTTATTTTTTTATACAGCACGTTCTTATTAGTTATCTATTTTATACATATTAGTCTATATATGTCAATCCTAATCTTGCAATTCATCCCACCACTCCCCGCCCCCCCCCGCACTTTCCCCCCTTGGTGTCCATACATTTGTTCTCTACTTCTGCCCATTTTTTTGATTGCTTTTTTTTTAATTGATGTTGAGTTGCATGAGCTATCTGTATATTTTGGAAATTAATCCCGTGTTGGTCGCATCATTTGCAATAATTTCTCCCACTCTACAGGTCGTCTTTTTGTTTTGTTTATGATTTTCTTTGCTGTGCAAAAGCTTATAAGTTGGATTAGGTCCCATTTGTTTATTTTTGCTTGTATTTCTTTTGCGTTGGGAGACTGAACTAAGAAAATATTACTGCGATTTATGTGTGAGAATGTTTTGCCTATCTTCTCTTCTAGGAGTTTTGTGGTGTCACAGCTTATATTTAAGTCTTTAAGCCATTTTGAGTTATTTTTGTGTATGGTATGAGGGAGTGTTCAACTTCATTGATCTCCATGTTGCTGTCGAGCTTTCCCAACATCACTTGCTGAAGAGATTGTCTCTTCTCCATTGTATATTTTTGCCTCCTTTGTTGAATATTAATTGACTGCCAGTGTGTGGGTTTATTTCTGGGCTCTCTACTGTGTTCCATTTATCTGTATGTCTGTAAAACTCTTAATACTCTTAAGTACATACCTATGAAGTATTAAGTACATACTCTTATTATCTTAGAAATCCAGGAGTCATGAAAGAATAATTTGGGAAGGAAATGTCCATGGGAGAGTTAAATATATACAGTTGAAGGTAGAATTAATGAATTACAAGATTCTGAGAATATTATACAGCAGAAGCAAAGAGATAGAAAATAAAAATTAAAAATGATATAAAATTATGCAAATACAAATGAAAAATTAAGAGAGATATAAGGTAGAATGAGAGAGTCCAATACATGTATAATATGGGTTCTGAAAGGAGAGAGGAGAAAAATAAGAGGGAGGAAATGTTTAAAGAGATAAGGGAGAGTTTTTGTTGGCTCTAGGATAATGATGACCACCAAAATCCAGAGCTCTCCACAAACCCTCCTACAAAACTATAAAATAAAAATGCAACACAAAGGAGCCACAAATGACCCATGTCTATAGCATTTCTAGGAGACAGAGAATATCACAAACTTCAAATTACCTATAAGTAGAGAAATAAATACTAGTTTAAGTAGAGCTACCAATGGAGTACCCATTGCCACTGCTAGTCTGTACATACCCAAGGTGGGACAGAGGAGCATGAAGGACAAAGATGTAGCATAGATTTAAGAAATTTCCACCAAAAAGTTCTGATATTGCGAGCTAAAATGTCAAACTAAGGTCTTGGACTTAGTTTATAGCAGCAGCCACAAATAGGGGGCTTGAATGTGAGTGTAACTGGAGGTAAGAGCCTTACAGAAGCATTGCTTCTGGAGACTTAGTTTATAGCAGCAGCCACAAATAGGGGGCTTGAATGTGAGTGTAACTGGAGGTAAGAGCCTTACAGAAGCATTGCTTCTGGATATAAAGAGATAAATAGAGAAAATGGGGTTTTCCCTGAAGAAGTCGGAGAGAAGGAAAAGAAGGAAGTAAGAGGGAAGAATTAAGAATCACACAGAAATTAAAAGAAAAAGAGTACACCAACTCCTCCCTTTCACCCTACCAATATTGTCATCTACTAAAGTAACTGCAATTCACTCTACTGACAAATCAGGTTGATCTTGAAGAAGTAATCCTAATGCCTAACACAGGAAAAATCAAGTTTTAAGGTGTAAATGTAAAACCTTAAGCGTCAGATAAACCCAATACTACTCAAATTGTTTTAGAGTATAGAAAATAAAGAAAATGAGGAAAAATATCCAAATTCTTTAAGTGAATTTAGTGTAACATTGATACCTAAGCCTGATAAAGATAACGATACTATATGACTCATGAATATTAATGCAAAAATCCTTGATAAAATATTAGTGAACAGACTCCATTACCACATTAAAGAATCAATAAGCCATGACCAAGTGTGATTGTTTTTTTTTTAATGAAGATGTTGGGGGTAGGAGTTTATTAATTAATTAATTTATTTTTGCTGTGTTGGGTCTTTGTTTCTGTGCGAGGGCTTTTTCTAGTTGTGGCAAGCGGGGGCCACTCTTCATCACGGTGTGCGGGCCCCTCACTATCGCAGCCTCTCTTATTGCGGAGCACAGGCTCCAGACGCGCAGGCTCAGTAGTTGTGGCTCATGGGCCTAGTTGCTCCGCGACACGTGGGATCCTCCCAGACCAGGGCTTGAACCTGTGTCCCCTGCATTAGCAGGCAGATTCTCAACCACTGTGCCACCAGGGAAGCCCACCAAGTGTGATTTATATCAGTAAGGGAAAGATGATTCAATATTAGAAAATCTATTAATATGAATCTCTATACAGTATATCTCAGGAGAAAAAAAATTTATATAAATAGTTCCATAGCTGTTGAAAAAAGACTTTGACACAATTCCATCCTAATAAAAACACTTGAGAAAGTAGGAATAAATGGATACTTCCTTAATATGGTAAAAAATCTACACTTAAATTCAAAATTGGCACTCCCACAGAGGCCAGCAGCATGACAAGTAAGCTCACCACTTCCAGTATTATTTAACACTGGATGTATAAGCTGATGTGATTGGACAAAGGGAAACAATCAAGGACATAAGGATTGGAAAAGAAGTGACTATTTGCAGATGGTTTACTTAAAAAACCTTAGAGAATCAATGATAAAACTAACTTAAGCATTGAAAAAATTTAACAAGGTAGCAAGATATAAAATTAAAAAGAAATAAAAGAAATAGCTTTCGTACACACAGATAACATTATTTAGGAATTATAATGGAATACATTTATAATACACCCCTCCCCACCAAAACTAAAAATGCTTAGGATTAACTTAAGAAATGTGCAAACCTTATATGGAGATTACGTAGTACCCCTAAATAAAATAAATGGGACATCCTTGGTCTTGGATAAGACATCTCAGTATCATTCTCCTTAAGTTAATTTATACATGGATGATCCCAACAAACATACCTCCAAGCTTTTTACCTGGAGGTAATCAAGTTGATACTAAAATATATATGAAAAAAACCCATAATCATGGCCAATAAACATTGAAAAGGAACTGCTATGGGTTGATGTGGGGAGGGACTACAATAACTCTCTATAAAAAAAAGGTTTTCAATAACTAAGGTAATCAATAATAAAATAATGAGGTACTGGTGCATAAAAATTCAGATCAGTGAAATAGAATATAAAGTTCAAAATACCCAGGTACATACAGAAGTTTATCATAGGATAAAAATTATTTAAAATTGCTGGGGCAGGGATGAATTTTAAAATTGTTAGATTTATTCCTCATACCATACAAAAGAATAAACATCAAATGGATCAGAGATGTAAACATAAAACTGAAACTAGAAGAAAACATTGGTGAATTCATCTATAACCTATGTGTAGGAGAGGGTTTTCTAAATATGACTTAAAATCCTGATGCAATAAAAGAAAAGATTTATAAATTTTACGGAATTACAAAATATCTTCATGGAAAAAAGCACCATTAACAAAATCAAAAGACAAGTGACAAGTTGTGAAAAAAATCTGCAATTTATATCACAGGTAAAGTGTTGACACCTTTAATATATTTAAAAATAACATTTGAGGAAAAAAGATAAAATACTCAGTTGAAAAATAAGCAAAGAGACGTGAACTGACAATTCACAAAAATGATATAAAATGGCTCTTAAACATGTGAAAATATGTTCAACTTTATTCATAATAGGAGAAATGCAAATCGAAATTGTGCTGAGATAACATTTCTAACCTACCAGGTTGACAAATATTTAAAGGCTTAACAACATACACTGTTGGCCAGACTGTGAGGAAAGAGCCACTCTTATTTATTGCAGATGGGAATGCAAAAATGGTATATCTTCTATGGAGAAGAATTTGGCAATATATAACAAATCTACATATGCATTTCCTCTTTGACCTAGAAACCCCACTTCTAGGACTTTACACTAAAGATATACCTCACCAAATTGAAAATATATATGTAAAAAATTATGCATTGAGGCATTATTTGTAATTTTCCCATACATTAGAGACTGGATGACTAAGTTATGGTACATTTATACAGTGGAGTAAGAAAAGATAAAAAGCAAACCTATGAAACTCATAGAGTGTGCTTTTAAGATGTATAGTTAAATTTTAAAAATGAAAGCACAAAAAGTATATATATAATCTCTTGTGTAAGAGAAAGGGGAAATAAAAAAATATATGTATCTGCTTGTGTGTGCAAAAAGAAATATAGAAGAGATAAAACAGAAACTAATAAATTGCTTACTTACAGGGTGTGAGGAGTGTCATAAATAATAGACCAGCAATAAAAAATTTGATAACTATATATAGAAAATTTTAATGATGTGCTTAACAAGTTCATTTAGATATGATAGAGCTCAGAGATTAGAGAACACACATGTTTTTCTAAGAACAACATGGAACATTAATAACAATTCCCCAACTAATTTATTTTGTAGAGACCACAGTCCCTGTCCAAAATACCCATAGATTATAAATCAACAATAAAATAAAAACTATTGTTATGCATTTGGAACCTAGAAACATAATTCTAAGTAAACTAAGGGTTAAAAAGGAAATATAAATTGGAATTTTGAAACACATGACAATACAACTAGTGCATGTGAAAATTAGTGAGATGCAATTATAGCAGCACTCAGAGGAAGATTTATAGCCTAAAATGTATTTCTTTAAAAAAATAACATAAAAATATTAAGCATTTAACTCAAAGCTAGGAAAAGAATATGGAAGAAACATGAAAACAATAGAAAAAAGAAATAATAAAGATGACATAAAAAGCAAGGAAACAAAGAAAAACCAACAGAGATGATCATCAAAACTGAAATCTGGTCCTTTGAAAATTTTAATAACAGTAGTAACTTTAATAACACAGACAAGTTTCTGGAAGGACTGACCATGAAAAGTAAGCAGAAGGAATAAATCCGTAATATAAGAACACCAACAGCAAGGTGGCTCTAACTGCCATCCAGGAAGGAATGATGATGGGGTTATGGAGCAGAGGTCATATTTAATATTCTCTCAAGTGCAGCCCAGATGCTGACTCTGCTTTCAAAATGGCTCCTGCATTTCTGTCTCCAGGTCTTTTAGGTCCAGCCTCTTAGCCTGGCCACTCTTCCCACTATTTACATATATTCCATTTGCTTACCCACAGCTGTAGAAACCCACATGTTCAAACTCTAACCCTCAAACCATTTTTCTTTTCTCTTGGTTCTCCTAAATTCATGGTTTTTGAAACACGAAGCCAAGTGGATCCTCCCTTTGAATCTCTTCTACCGTGCCCTTTCCCTTCCCTCTGCAATAAACCCAGGAAAGCATTGCTCTAAAATGTGCTTTGGGAGGGAAAAAAGTAAATCTCTAAGAAAACAAATCTTATTTAAGATCTAAATATATTCTTTACCACATATGTTTTGTACATGTAGATCATCCACTAATGATAATACAATAGCTGTCTTAGGTGCTGAAGCTCAGCCATGGTCAGAAGGCAAATATTATCTATCTTATTAATTATTTATCTGAAACTCCTATTTCAGAATAAAATTTCTTTTTTATAATTATGCAATTGAGTGGTTAGCTTAAATACAATAAGGGAATGTATTAGACCCTTGGCAGAAATAATAAATGCAGATACCTAGAGGTGATAGTCACATTCTTAACATATAGATATTTACATATAGCTATGTAAGCATTCCAGTTAGAATGAAGTCAGATTGTTTTCCTCTATCCAGTGACTTTTTCTTTCAAACATTTCAATTTGGTAAACTCAATGTGTCTTATTAGACACTTTTGCCTGAAGTTCTTTAAAACCATGTGTGACTTAATGCTTTTCATTCATTTACAATCAAATCATCAAAATACAGATGCTATAAAGAGATATTTGATTTCAAAGAACATTTTTAATAAGCATTTAAAGCCCTTTGAGAATAAAAGTGGGATGCCACATTTTTCCAAGAGTAAACACAGCACAACCAAAAACACACTCATGCCCAGAGAAATCCAAGCTTCTGAATTTTAATTCTTTTCCATTCTTGACTAAATGAGCCATCTTCTGTCTCCCTTTAACTCCTGGTAAAGCATGAAGTGTTTGTATTTTTCAAATTACTATTTAGAAATCTGTTCAGCTACTATTTCGGCAGCTTCTATTAAAAACTTCTGCCTCAGTTCTACAGCAGCAGTTCTGAAAGAGTAGTTTTTTTTTTTTTTAAAGAAGGTGTTGGGGGGTAGGAGTTTAATTAACTAATTTATTTTTGCTGTGTTGGGTCTTCGTTTCTGTGCGAGGGCTTTTTCTAGTTGTGGCAAGCGGGGGCCTCTTACTATCGTGGCCTCTCTTGTTGCGGAGCACAGGCTCCAGACGCGCAGGCTCAGTAGTTGTGGCTCACGGGCCTAGTTGCTTCGCGGCATGTAGGATCCTCCCAGACCAGGGCTCGAACCTGTGTCCCCTGCATTAGCAGGCAGATGCTCAACCACTGCACCACCAGGGAAGCCCAGAAAGGGTAGTCTTAAAACCAGCAACATCTTGGAACTTTCTAGAAATGTACATTCTTCAGCCCCATAGCTGATGTACTGAATCAGTAATGGGGGCAGAGCCCAGCAGTCTGTTTAACTAGTTCTCCAGGTGATTCTGATAGACACTCAAGTTTGAAAACCACCGTTATAGGGCCCTGGTTTACTCTTCCACCTGAAGGACATGCTTTCAGGAAAGCTATGAGCTCCATCATTCACATCTTAGTTTGAATAATTTTATATATGTATATATATAACCTGTTTTGTAGCTAGATTAAGGATTAAAGAAATTTTAGGTATCATGAGGAGAAAGCTTTTTGCTGTTAGTTCCCTTCCTTCCTTCTTTCCTTCTTTCCTTCCTTCCTTCCTTCCTTCCTTCTTTCCAGGATATATGTATTATCAGGCCACTCAAGATGGCTATTCTCTTGCTCTCTGTACATCCCTTACTCAACCAATGGCTGCTTCACCTATACCCTACATATTCTACATACTTGCTCTAGGCCCCAGCTAATCATTGTTCTAGCTTTAAATCAGAACATCTCCACAAGATAGCTAATCAAAGGTGTGGTAAGGGGTGTGTCCCTCTGCTGGTTTCCCTGGTAACTGATGAGCCAACCTGATGTCAATTCCCCCTATAACTAGTAACCACCCCTTTCTCCCCGGGAGTGAAGCCTGCCGCCGTGTCCTGCCCACTGTCGGCCACACACAGTGGGGTGTTGTTCCAGGACCTTGCTTCAGACCTTAAGCTTCCCCATCCATTAAACCATTGATGTCTCTGTCACTGACTCTGGGCTCTTTCTTCAGTCTTGAAGCTGGGTGAGTACAGGGCTTGTAGGCCTGTGTGGTACAGCCCAACAATATAGATAATCTTTTTACTGTCTCTGAAACTCAGCCCCTTGGAATGATGATATCTCTTCTCTTAAAATCAGAAACATCCTCGAAGATTTTTTGGTCAAGAAGTCAGGAGCTACAAGCTTTTGTGTCAAATTAGGACCCATAACTCATGGTTTCTGGATGCTAATTTGTTGTATGTTGGTGGACGTTGTATTTTGAGCCATTTAAACATTGCTATTTTCTGGCTACCACCTTTTTGTTTTTCCCATGATGGAATGTTAAGATGATGAGAAAGTATAAAAAGTGAGGCACAATATTGTAAAGTTTTACTAGATATTTGTTCCTTATATTAGATCTAATTGTGTTTAGAGGTAACTTTGAAACCAGTAACACCTGGGTGAAAAATCTCACCTTTGCAATTTGTGCTAACTTGGGCAAGTTATGTAAGCTCTCTAAAACTTGGTTTCCTTGTCCCTCATTTATGAAAAGAGGAGGAAAATATTTACCTTATGTGGAGTGCTGTGAGATTTTAAATGAGATACAATATGGTATTTAGCCTGGTGCTCAGTATATGATAGCGATTATTATTTGGTAGAATAGGATAGCTGATGATTTGAGAAAATGTGTGTGTGTGTGGGTGGGTGGGTGGGGAATGGTGCTGATTGTTCAGTACTTTAAAAAGAGAAACAAGATTTTGTTTAGAAAGGAACTTGCCAGGAAGCCATTTTGCTCATAATCACCACCTTCCTTTAGGCCACGGTACATGTTTTTACTTCCTTTTACCTGAGCGATGCCTGGTATAGCTCCTGAAATAAATTCTCATTCCTCATACTCTTATTTCCTTACCCTTCAAGAAAGGGTATCAGTGAGACTGGCAGGCCAGCTGATTGACTTAGTGTGTGTTTATAAAGTGAGCTGACTGGAAACCTGATACCTTATAAGATGACAAAAAATCCTTTTCCTCGGCTTCCTTACCCGTGTAAGGCTTCATGGCCCTTTGGGCTCCAGCTTTTAAACTCCTCTGTGATTATTTATTATATAATCGGTAATAACAGTGATGGGCTTAATTGTCAACCATTTGGTTGAATTAGTGGTTAAATTTAGTCATTGTGTATATAAGCAGAAAGTTCAGAGAGTTTATCAGAGTTAAAATAAAAAATAAGTGATACACCTGTTTTGAGTTTGTGTTGGGAGAAGAAAATAGCTTTGACTGGGTGTCTTCCAGATTGAGCCTTTTGTTGCCTTTTAGCTCATTTTCTGGATTGTTAGATCCTGAGGCTCCTTGTGAAGAGAGCCCTAAATTGGGCTAACCTGCCCACCTCTTCCTGAAGGCCTGCCTGTAGGAAACCACCCTGTCATTAGTTGTCTTGCATTCCAAGCTCGCCTTCAGAATGCTGTGGAGTCCCGCACTGTAAGGGGTTTAATCAAAAGAAAATTCTTCAAACAAGTAAGGCAGGAATAATGGAACAGAGTTATGATTCGGGGACTATTTTGGCAAGGAACTGGCTGACTGAGCACCCTGGTTATAGACGTCACAGTTTAGCTTAATTTTTCTTTCAATTTGTTTCAAGGGGTAGTGCCAATTTTTTTTAAAACAGTTTTTTTTTTTTTAAATCCTATTGTTCATAATGACCTTTCAAAGCTTGGAACTTCTCTTCGTACCAGTTTTGTCCTTTTCAACTTGGCAAAGAGAGCTTTGTGCGTTTCTAATGGAAATTTTAATTATAATTTAAAAAAAGACTATATTGACCATCTCAGTAGCAATGGAGACCTAGCTTTCAGTTCACTGTTTATCTGTTAATTGCTGAGGACATGCCAATCCACTTTGCTAGTACTTAAGTGACCATTTTGTCTAATGGAGGGACGTAGTGGAAGGCTTGTGGTACTGATCAGAAAGCATCGTCCATTAAAATATGGCTAAAAATGAGGGCTCTCTGGGAATATGTATAAGCTTGAGACCAACCCTCAGATTTGAATCTTTGAACATTTTCGAGAGGGAATGTCTCAAAAAAATTAAAATAACCCTAGGGGTATGCAGAGAGAAGCAGATTGTGAAGGTCTTTGAGGTCATATGATCCAAGTTTATTCCTTGCATCATACAGATGTATAAGAGTTCACTGACGAGAACTTCATTGAGCTCCCAGCCCTTTGAGCCTGCTATAATTTACGCCTTGGAATTTTTCAGATACTTCTGATGTCAAGTTAAAATAGAAAGTCCTATTAAGTACTGATGAGAAGTGAATACTCTTGTGTTGGAGGAGAGGAGAGATTGTTATCAAGACTAGTTGACAGAACTGGGATGTATTAAAATAGAAGTTTAGTTTAAGGGTTATAAGTCACACTAGGATGTGGTAAAAGGTCTTATGAAATACATTGGAAGTTGAGTTTTTTAATTTCGTGTTGAATTAATAAAAATAAACTATATTGGGCTTAGGATTTTGAGTGGAATAACACTTATAATATCATTTATCTTTAGCAGTAAGATAAATCTGGCCAGTGAGATACAGAGAAAGGACTTGGCCCTGTTTCGGGTTACTTGTACCCTGGGAATGGGGTGTATGGATATTTGGGGCTCAACCAAGTTGGGTACAGATTTCTGCAAAGACTTAACTGTGCCTGTACTACTGAGTTGGCTTGGTAAGAGGGCATTTTCCTTATGTTAATCATATTATGAAGAGACAAGTCTTATGTAAGTCAATAGATTAATATTTAGGAAAGATGTGAAACCTGATTAAGTTAGCTCCATCTTGAGAAAAATTTAGTGAAAGCAAGTCAGATGTTTACGTAGCAGAAGGTGATGAGGAATCATAGGGGGTAGACCTGGGTTGTGCATTCAAGGATTGATGGGGTCTGTGTGCTCAAGTGCTTCTGGATACTCTGCTTGCTTTTCATCTCACCTGCCGCTGAGTTGCAACCAATATGCTAAATCAAGGGTCTGCAAGTCTATGTTGCCTCAGTTGGCTTCCATTGTTCCCTGAGAGGGGCTTCACATGGGAAAACAGTTCACTCTCCTGGTGGCCTATATAAATTGGTGCGTGATTGAAGTCATTATAGCTGAGTAGTGTTTAGATTGAGTTGCCTTTTCCTTGCGTTACCCAGGACGGTTGAACTTAAATAGGAGTAATGGGAAGAGGAGCAAGTATCTGTCTGAAAGAAGCCGACACGTGTAAAGTTAGAGAAATCTGATTAGAGCCTCAGTTATGCTTTTTAGCATCTGTGTGACCTTGGGCAAGTTAATTTAGTGAACCCAATTGCCTCACCTATAAAATAATAGAATCTAATACTTACATACTCTTACTCTGTTCCAGGCATTATGCTAAGCACTTGACAGATATTATTAATGTAAAGTAAGGATTATTGTTATTCCTTTTTACTGATGAGGAAGAAAATACTGGAGGAGTTAAATAACTTGTCCTTGGTCATGTTGCTAGTAGGTCTTAGAGCCCAGAGCCTAGATTTGAACCCAAGTGCTTGGACTCTGATGTGGATTCTCCTGACCACCACAATATACTTCATGGAATTGTTGTTTATGAGTTTATGTCTTACACTGTTTGTATATCTATACATTTTAAGCCCAACTTATGGTGCACAGTAAACATGTAATAAATATTAGCCATTATTACCATTACATATTAAGCACTACATATATTTAATTTATTTTATTATTTATTTTTTTAACATCTTTATTGGAGTAGAATTGCTTTACAATGGTGTGTTAGTTTCTGCTGTATAACAAAGTGAATCAGCTATACATATACATACATCCCCATATCTCCTCCCTCTTGTGTCTGCCTCCCACCCTCCCTGTCCCACCCTTCTAGGTGGTCACAAAGTACCAAGCTGATCTCCCTGTGCTACGTGGCTGCTTCCTACTAGCTATCTGTTTTATATTTGGTAGTGTATATATGTCCATGCCCCTCCTCGTGTCCTCAAGTCCATTCTCTATGTCTGCGTCTTTATTCCTGCCCTGCCTCTAGTTTCTTCAGAACCATTTTTTTTTTTTTAGATTCCATATATATGTGTTAGCATATGGTATTTGTTTTTCCCTTTCTGACTTACTTCACTCTGTATGACAGACTCTAGGTCCATCCACCTCACTACAAATAACTCAATTTTGTTTTTTTATGGCTGAGTAATATTCCATTGTATATATGTGCCACATCTTTATCCATTCATCTGTTGGTGAACACTTAGGTTACTTCCGTGTCCTGGCTATTGTAAATAGAGCTGCAATGAACACTGTGGTACATGACTCTTTTTGGATTATGGTTTTCTCAGGGTATATGCCCAGTAGTGGGATTGCTGGGTCGTATGGTAGTTCTAGTTTTAGTTTTTTAAGGAACCTCCATACTGTTCTCCATAGTGGCTGTATCAATTTACATTCCCACCAATAGTGCAAGAGGGTTCCCTTTTCTCCACACCCTCTCCAGCATTTATTGTTTGTATATTTGCACTACATGTATTTTAATGTACACAGCCTTGATCCTAAACTTTATCAGATAAGGAAGCTGGGAGTCAAATAGGGTAAGTTCATGTAGATCATAAGAGGAAGACCTGTGAGTTAAACCAGATTTTTCTGACTCAAGACCATGTCCTTTTTCCTCTATTAGGAGTTTGCGACATGTAGGGAGAGGATTTCCAGAGGGCCCAGAGTTAGTACGAAGGCTCTATAAATCCATGACTGTGCTAAGCTTGTCTGTAAATTAAATGTACGATGTATTTCACACACAAATGTACCATTTTCAGACGTATGCTGTGATTAACATACACAAACCTACTCTTGTAATTAAGAAAGCAAAGGTTCATTAATAGGACTTTATAATCCATAGTGTCTTCTTGCCATTTGTTTTCTCAGTGTTCAGAAACTAAAAGTGCAATTACACTTAAGTGGAAATTCATGAGTATTTTTGAAGTTAAAAAGGCTTTCACACTTAAAAAGTATTAGATGTAACAAATCACATGAGTTCATGAGCCTCCATGATGAGTAGGATTATACCTATTATACATGAGTTTACTATTGCACATTTCTTGTACCACGTAGAAGATTATTTGAAGAAACTATAGTGCTACGGACAGACACAGTGGGAGGAGGAAAGGGAAGCTGTACGCAGTGTCTTGTTCATGGATATGCATCATAAATATCTTACAACAGTTTTAACAGAGGAAAATAAAACCCAGAGGAAATAAAAAGCAACAGATTTGGCTGTGGAGATGTGAATCCCTAAGTTGCTAAAGCCCTTTGTAGGGTCTGAGAAGTGTGATTTCCATTAAGACGATGGGAATCACATGGCCCTCACCCTGAGAAAGTGTGAGAATTTCTCACTCAAGGGTCAGGTGAGTTATGAGCGTTTGAAAAGAGGAAATTCAGAGTTAATTTTCCAGCTCGCCATTATACTGCGGACTATTGAAGAGGAGAAAACCCTATTATGGTACGGGGCCGTGTACAAGAAGCAAAACAAAGCAAGTGTTCACTTGTGTCTTCAATGATGTGGTGTGTCATGAATAAATAGTTTGAGATACCTGTCAACTCTCAGTGCTGCTAACTTAATTTTAAGCCTTATTTCTAACTCGGATTATGCATTGTTTGTAGTTTAATTTTCTGTATGGTTTTAGTGTTTAAATCAAATTTGGTGAAAAGGACTTTTAGAGAAAAGGTCTTGAGTGATTAGTGAGAGAATCACTGTAGCCTCTAACTGTTCATTTAGGGCAAGGATTTGAAATTTTCTTTTATCTTAAGAGTGTATCTTCAAATGAAATCCAGTGTAGAGTCCAGTGTAAACAGAGAAAGTGGAACTGCTCTGATCCAAGCAGCGTGAACTCCCATCCATCTCTAAACATCATCTCTCCTGTCCTGCCCGCCTTGTGGCCTTTGAGGCACCACTGAGGATCCCCTAGGTCTGAGAACTAGTTTAATAGCTACCACTTGAGAGCATTTTAAGACTTTTAAAAGGGTAAATATCCTATACAGTCATTTTCCAAAAAGATTTTCACTCTAGTAGAAAGTTTAATGTGCATATTTTTTCTGCCTCTTTGAAGGAATAATTAGTTATTACCCAAGAGATAATAACTTCCTTATGATCTGTCAGCTTCAACTGATTGTGGGAAACCACTTCCTAAGGACTGAATACCTTATATTGTTGTGCTTCTGTGCAATGAAAGAATATTGATGGACAGTAGAAAATTTGCAGTAATGTAAATCAAAAGACATACCTCATTGTTATTAAAAATCAATGCTTATGTTCTCTTCTAGAAGTTTTATGGTGTCATGTCTATGTTTGAGTCTTTAAGCCATTTCCTAGAAGAGAACGTAGGCAAAACATTCTCTGACATAAGTCATACCCATGTTTTCTTAGGTCAGTCTCCCAAGGCAATAGAAATAAAAGCAAAAATAAACAAATGGGACATGATCAAAGATATAAGTTTTTGTACAGCAAAGGAAAGTATAAACAAAATGAAAAGATAACCTACAGAATGGGAGAAAATATTTGCAAGCGATGTGACTGACAAGGACTTAATTTCCAAAATATACAAACAGCTCATGCAACTGAACAACAAAAAAAAACAACACAATTGAAAAATGGGCAGAGAACTAAATAGACATTTCTCCAAAGAAGATATATAGGTGGCCAAGAGGCACATGAAAAGATGCTCAACACCGCTAATTATTAGAGAAATGCAAATCAAAACTACAATAAGGTACCACCTCACACCGTTCAGAATGGCCGTTATCAAAATGTCTGCAAATAATAAATGCTGGAGAGGATATGGTGAAAAGGGAACCCTACTACACTGTTGGTGGGAATGTAAATTGGTGTAGCCACTGTGGAGAACAGTCTGGGGGTTCCTCAGAAGACTAAAAATAGAGTTACCATATGATCCAGGAATCCCACTCCTGGGCATATACCTGGAGAAAACCATAATTCAAAAAGATACATGCACCTCAATGTCCATAGCAGCACTGTTTACAATAGCCGGGACATGGAAGCAACCTAAATGCCCACTGACAGATGAATGGATCAAGAAGATATGATACATACATACTATAGAACACTACTCACCCACAAAAAAGAATGAAATAATGCCATTTGTAGCAACAGGGATAGACCTAGAGATTATCGTACTAAGTGAAGTAAGTCAGAAAGAGAAAGACAAACATCATGATATCACTTATGTGGAATCTAAAATATGACACAAATGAACTTATCTATGAAACAGAAACAGACTCAGACATAGAGAACAGACTTGTGGTTGCCAAGGAGGGGTGAGAGAGGGATGGAGTGGGAATTTGGGGTTATCAGATACGAACTATTATATATAGAATGAATAAACAACAAGGTCCTATATAATGCACGCAACTATATTCAATATTCTATAAGCCACAATGGACAAGAATACATATAAAAATATGTATAACTGAATCACTTTGCTGTACAGCAGAAATTAACACAGCATTGTAAATCAACTATATTGCAATAAAAAAATCAATGCTACCATTTACTGAGCACACTGTCTGTATGCCAGGTACTCTCCCTACATTTTTTACTGATTTATTTGTTATCGCATCCTGGTGAGCTGGACATCATTATCTCCACTTTACAAATGAGGGAAATGAGACTCAGGAGCCCAAGGTAACATGTTAGTAAGTGATGGAGCTGGGATGTCATTCCTAGTTTTCTCTGGTTTCAATACTTGCACTCTTTCCACAAATCCAGTTGTGTTTATGTACCGATTTATATATTCTGCCAATGTCCTTCAAAATCTGTATGTGTTTATAGACATTATCTCCTCCAAAGTAGTGCTCAGGGTAAAAAAAGTTATGTTAATATTGATCACACTCTGATAGAACTTCAAATTATAAAAGTGAACAGTCAAATACAATTTGTGACTGAAATTATAACTTTTAACTTACTTTGGTGTGTTCCTCAAGATGGCATTTCTGGAGAGGGTGGGAGGGAGACACAAGAGGGAGGAGATATGGGGATATATGTATATGTATAGCCGATTCACTTTGTTATAAAGCAGAAACTAACACACCATTGTAAAGCAATTATACTCCAATAAAGATGTTAAAAAATTACCTAATATAAAAAAAAGATGGCATTTTGAAAATTTCTGTAATAATTTATATTGTTCATGAATTTAGTGTCCCTGGGAAGTAAATTAACTCAATAGGTTAGGGTAAAGGGTAAAGACAAATATTGACAGAAAGTTAAAGATCTGACTTAGCATTGCTAAACAAGTTGGTGTTTGGGAATTTCAGTGTGAGTGTGTGCATTTGTGTATACGACATTTGCACATCAGTGCACTGCAATAAACGGTGCAAGATTTATCTTTGTTATTGTTGCTTGACTTGCGTTGGCCATTTATGACGTTTATAATGTTTCTCATCTTACAAAAACACCTCTCTTGATCCCATGTTCTCCCGTAGCCAATACTCCATTTCTCTGCTGGAACAACTCTTGGAAAGGATCTCTCTTCCACTGAAACAAGTCCATTTGCCAAATCTCATGGTTCATTCTCAGTCCTCATTTTACTAAGTCTCTCAGTGTCATCTGACACAGTGTATTGGTTCTTCTCGAAACTGTTTCTTTTGGCTTCTGTGATGTCACACACCCCTATTTTCCTGACCTCTCCTTCCCCTCTTCTTTCTGAGAGGACATCATCCAGTTCCTGCCTGATTTTCCTGTTTCATTATTTACCTTTCTCTTTCTCTCACTCTTCTCCAATCACCCTGACCTTGATGATTCTTGAACACACCATGCTTCTCCTGCCTAAGATCATCTGCATTGGGCTTCCCTGGTGGCGCAGTGGTTGAGAGTCCGCCTGCCAGTGCAGGGAACGCAGGTTCGTGCCCCGGTCCGGGAAGATCCCACATGGCGCGGAGCGGCTGGGCCCGTGAGCCATGGCCGCTGAGCCTTGCGCGTCCGGAGCCTGTGCTCCACGACGGGAGAGGCCACAACAGTGAGAGGCCCGCGTACCGCAAAACAAACAAACAAACAAAAAAACAAAACAAAAACATCTGCATTTGTTTTCCCTCCATCTGGTACACTTTCCCCTCATACATCTGCATGGTTAACTCATTTCATTCAGATGTCTGCTCTCTCTCCTACCCCATAGTCATTATGAATTCCCTAACTCTGCTTTACTTTTCTTTAAAGAAATTATCATGATCTGAAATTACATAATTTGTTGTTTACCATTTCATCTGTCTACGCTGCTTGACTGTTAGCCTCTTGAGAGCAGGGACTTGGTCCATCTTGTGCATCACTGTATCCCTAATGACCAGAACGGTGAGTGACATTTAAGAAGAGCTCAAAAATATGGACTAATACGTTTATGTGCTAAGCAGCTTCACGTGAAATGACAACGCTTTATGTTACTTTTATGCAGATTTACCACTTTCTTGATTTTCTAATTTTCATTTTGTTCTATAGTGGCTACTTTAGACCTAATATATGGGGTTTCTAAGCTCCATCTTGATTTTATAACCTTGTACATTGTCTCTTCAGGTTTCATTTCTTCCTATTTCTGTGTGCATATACTTTAATGTAACAGTTTTACTTTGAAATAATTTGGATGTATATTCATACATATGTGAATCCTCAGTGATACGTTTGGATTAGTTATGTATGCGTTTTACCCAAGCACAAGCACACACACACACCCATTGGGAAATGGAGCCCAAGAAGAAATTGAAACCAGATGATACACAAAGAACTCCCTAAAGGTAAAGCACCAAATCCTTCATTCAGAAGAAATAGTTCTCATCCCGAACAATGGATACATTTATTGGATTGTATAGTAGCTCAAAGATAGATTTTACTGTAGGAATCCACTCATATACTAAGTGTTTTCATTTAGGCAATTAACCAAATTAGGACTATTTCTTAATAAGTACCACTGAACAAGATAGTCCTAATTTAATAAGTAGTTCCTTTTGTAACATAGTGGGCAACTTGTATGTATATATTTCTTTGTAGTAGGATAGCTAAAGTCAGTCATCATCAGATATTTTCTTGGAGCAAGGTCATAATTTGATTCCATTCCATTAGAGACTTCAATAAAGCAGTTGAATAAAAAATGCAAAAGGGGATATAAGAGAGAAAGAATGTCTTCACTATTTTGAAGTAGAGGATTTAGGTGTGGCCATATGTAAGCATTGCTCCAAATCAGACACGTTGATGCAGCTTCTCCAAAATATGGGTTTCCAAGTCATCCTTTGGACTCATCTACTTTGACATGGTGGTAGTAACCTTTCTCTTTTAAAAAGGTTAGATCACTTGTTTCAGTGTAATGGATGCAACTGACATTCCCTGTCATCCCCGATGCCTTCCCCATTTTCTTTTTATTTTATCTAATCCTGGAAATTCTTTATGCATTACTTTTGTAAATAGAAAAAAAACCCACTGAGAACTGCTAGAAAATAGATTGAACATTTTCTGTCTAGAAAAATATCATAGTTCAAATATTCTCCCCTGTTTCAGTGTGCTATATATATGTATCCAATCAAATCAAGTTTGCATAATTAGGAAACGTCCAACCTCAGAGGTATCCACAATTGAGTTCTCTAGATGTTCAAATGTAAAACAGATGAAGTAGTATTTTTACATAGACAATTCTGTTTATTCATGAATGTAAAGGAGTATGCCCATTGTCAATTTAGCAGACTGTTTAAGATATAAATGAATTCTCAGAGAATGAGCAAGCACTTTGCTAAGAATGATGGATGGCCCTCTCTGAGATGAGTAAGTGTGGTAAACATATAACTTCTGGTCACATAGAGTTTGTCTGCCAGACGATACCTAACCTCACCCCATCCCTCATCTTCAACCCATCTCTGACCCCACCTTATTCCAGACCCCCACTTAATCCCTGCTTTCTACCCCAGGGGGTGGGTATCTACAACAGGGTGAGGTTCAAGGCTGTGGAGAGATTTTAGAATGGGAAGAATGTGCGTTTCACACATTACTTGTTAATAGAAACAGCTGAAAGTTTAAGTGTTTTGGGGGCTGTGTTTAAAAATCCTCCGCATGAAAACAGCTGCATCAGTGCACAGCTGTGTCAAAACCACCTTGTCAGAAATGTCATGCATGCACATATTTTTTTCTAACCTATTTTGGACAAATCATACTTCTCAATGTATTTCTTTTCTCCATGGGCCTATAGTGATGTGTATTTTATAGCATATGCCTGGTAAACAAGTTTATAAAATATAAGGATAAAAATATGCCCACTTGATATACTGCTGTTCAAGTTAAATCATATTATCTCTTTTTGGACTCCGTCTACCTGGGATATCCAGGTGTGTTTCTGGGCTTTATAGCTTTAATATTTAGAATGTAGTATGCAAATCTTAGAAGAATTAAGTTTGCCTTTAAAGAGAATCCCTTTGAGTTTAGAAGATCAGAGAGTAATTGAATATGCCAGAGCAAAAAAAAAAAATCGTTTTATTTTGGACATAACCACAAATTCAATAATAAATAACCACCTTTCCCCTACCATTTGCAATATGATGAATTTCTAAATTCCTATTGCTTTTCTTTTAATGTTTTACATTATAAAATGGAAATGAGTGCACTGCATTTTAAATCTCTTATATTTTAAAGTTGAAGTGAGTGAAAGATTTCAGGTGAAACAATTGTTTCATACCAAATTTTATGAAGATTGGCCTTGGCCATGATTTAGATACTTATGATAAAACTTGGAAGTTATGTTTAATGTTACTTCTAAATTTTTGAATGCACAGAAAGCTACAGGGCACTTACTGATTGAGTGATGTTGGGTGAGTTACTTAACCTTTCTGAGGGTCAATCTGCTCATCTTCAAAATGAAAAAAATATTTGCAACCCAGCACTGTGGGGAGGATTAAACTTGGTATGCATGTAAAGCACTTAGTACAGGGTAAATAATCAACCCTGGAAGCCACCTAATTCACCAGCCTGGAAGGTCCCTGGGGCCCTGCTTCCCTCATTTATGGCCTGAGTTGAGACTTCCTGTGTACCTGTTCCCATATTTAGTAGCTCTCAGTATTTATCCCTGGTTTGTTGTGGAGTGATCTGTTGCCAAAGGGGAGTGTTCCTGGGTAGATTTAAAAGAGAGGCTCAGGGTCTTTCACGTTCCTTGTCCTCAGCTGATACAGGACCGCTGGGGAGCAGCGAACTGCAGCCATCCCCCCTTAACTCTGGGAAAGCTCAGACAATCACTTCATCCCTCCCTTCTCCAGGCATTTTTCCAACTCCCCTAAAAAGGTCTGACTTGAGACCTTGCTGCAGGCAGAAACTGAGTCTCACTAACACAATACCCTATAAATCTTGAGCCAAACCCAGGTTCTATTTGCAAGTATGCAGGGAGAGAGCCTATAGTTACACAATTAAAAATAAGAGCTTAAAATGCTGTTTAGGTAACACGTTGTGAATGAGATACAGATGGAAAAAAAAATTCAGAATTCTGCCTGTTCCCTTACAGATGGTCAACTTAGGGAATGGGGTTGGGGCGGAGTGGGGTGGGAAGGTAGCATCTGAATTGATTTAGAGAAAGGCAGGAAAGACTGGACGTCCTTTACAAATTCTGTATCTTTACCATGATCAGCCCTGTTTATCTTCAACTAAAATATAGCCTGTGAGAGGGAGTTATCTCATATCATGCACGGGAAAATGAAACATTCGCTTGCTTACTCTTTACACTTGGAGATCTTTATAGCACATTTATTTCATACTAAATATTCTGGAATTTTTGACTGGCGCCTAACTCAGTGAAAGATCTACTGGAAGATTAATAGTTATTCTGTTTGATATATAAAATTGATGAATGTACTTCAGTTGAATAAATTTTCTCACTTTTGATGGTTTGTGTATCAGATGAGCCTATGTCAGTGTTCTCAACTATGACGGCCGATTGGGGAGCTTTCAAAAAAAAACACTGTTACCTGGATCTCAATGCTAGAGATTCTAACTTAATTTGTCCGAGTCATGGCTTGAGGAGCAAGAGTCTTAAAGCTCTCAGGTGATTCTAATATTTAGGTGACGTTTAGAACCACTGGTCTAGATCAAGGTTTAAGGTGCTTGGGCTAACCCTGTAATTTACATAACCCGGCAAAATTGTTTCTTCCTCTTAGTTCAGTGAAGACTTATTGAGATCAAGGCCCTTTTAACCCTAAGTTTGCTGTTTTATGAATAGGTACCATTGGAAAGGAAATAAACAGAATCTTACAATTTTATTGTTTGAAGTGTGGTTATAAGCAATCTAATCCAAATCTGTTTTTCTACAGAGAAGTATCAATTGGTGAGAAAATTCAGAAATGTTAGTGCAGAACCACCTTAACAACTGAAAGAGAGAAGGAGAGAGAAACAAAAACTTAGGACTTTCCTCAGTAGGTCAGTAGATAACATTTATAAAAAATGTGGCAAAAAACACACGACATAAATTTACCGTCTTGACATTTTTTAAGTGTGTAGTGTAGTAGTGTTAACTGTGTGTGCATTGTCGCGCGGCAGATTGCTAGAACATTTTCGTCTTGCGTGACTGAAACTCTATACCCATTAAAAACAGTTCCTCATTTCCCCCCCTTGCCAGTCCCTGGCAACCACAATTTTACTTTGTTTCTATGAGTTTGATTCCTTTAGGTGCCATGTGTAAGTGCAGTCATGCAGTATTTGTCCTTTTGTGATTGGCTTGTTTCATCTATCATTAGGCCCTCAAACTCCGTTCATGTTGTTGCATATGATAGGGTTTCCTCCTTTCTAAAAGCCAGATAATATTCCATTGTATGTATATACTACATTTTCTTTTTTTCTTATTTAATTAAAATATGGTTGATTTACAATATTAGTTTCAGGCTTACAATATAGTGATTCAATATTTTTATACATTATACTCCATTTAAAGTTATTATAAAACATTGGCTATATTCCCTGTGTTGTACAATACATCTTTGTAGCTTATTTATTTTACACATAGTAGTTTGTACCTCTTAATTTCCTATCCCTATCTTACACTTCCCTCCTTCCCTCTCCCCACTGGTAACCAATAGTTTGTTTTCTATATCTGTGCGTTTGTTATATTCATTCATTTGTTTTTTTTGTTTGTTTTATTTATTAGATTCCACATCTAAGTGAACACATATGGTATTTGTCTTTCTCTGTCTAACTTATTTTGCTAAGCAGAATACCCTTCAGGTCCACCCATGTTGTTTCAAATGGCAAAATTTCTTTTTTTTTTTTTTTTTTTTATGGCTGAGTAACTCCAGTCTCTGTGTGTGTATCACACCTTCTTAATCCATTCATTTGTTGATGGGCACTTGGGTTGCTTCCATATCCTCCCTATTGTAAATAATGCTGCATTGAACATTGAGGTATATGTATCTTTTCAAATTAGTGTTTTTGTTTTCTTCAGATATATAGCCAAGAGTGGAATTACTAGGTCATATGGTAGTTCTATTTTTAGTTTTTTGAGGACCTCCATACTGTTTTCCGTAGTGGCTGCACCAATTTACATTCCTGTCAATTTGTACTAGGGCTCTCTTTTCTCTATACCCTCACCAACATTTGTTATTTGTGGTCTTTTTGATGATAGCCATTTTGAAAGGTGTGAGGTGATATTTCATTGTGGTTTTGATTTGCATTTATTTCTCTGATTAATGATGTTGAGCATCTTTTCATGGGCCTGTGGCCATCTGCATATCTTCTTTGAAAAAATGTCTATTCAGGTTTTCTCATTTTTTTATTTTTGGTATTAAAAAGTTTTATTGTCATCAAAGATATGCATATACATAGTTCGAGGAGTCAAAGTTTTAAGACTTGAAACAAAAAACTAGCTGTCTTTTGTCCCAACCCTCTTTACCCACGATTCCCACAATCCAGGGTGAAAGTCTTTCCAGCTTCCAATTTTCTAGCTGAAGCCTTTGATTTTGCCTCCATGGTTCTAAATAGAAAGCTTATCCTGCTTTGTCTTGATTTTTCAGATTTAAACATTATCCAATGAATTCCTACAATGAAAGATGAGGATTTAGCTCTCATAACAGCTGCATGCTTATTGCCACCTCCAACACACATTTCACCTTTCTGTAGTCTTCTAGTATAGTTATATCCTAGTTTTTGGCATTGTAAATGTTTTAATCTGAGTAATGACATCTTCAGTTGTTAAAAATTTTTAAGTATCATTTTTGCTTTTTTGCTGACTTTTATATCATTTTGGCTTTTAAGTCCCTCTCTCACACAGTGGGCTCCTTTTACTCATTTTTTAAAAATTAAGATATTATTTATACAGAGTGAAATCCATCCTTTTTAGTGTGCAGTTCTGTGAGTTTTGACAAAGGTATACAATCGTATAATTGCCACCACAACCAGGATACAGAACAGTTTTATCATTTCAAAAAATTCCCCCGTACTAATTTATAGTCAACCCTTCCCCCACTCCCAGCCCCTGGCATCCAGTGAACAGTCTTCTGGTCCCATAGTTTCGCCTTTGCAAGATGGTCATATAAATGGAAATATCCGGGGACTTCCCTGGTTGTCCAGTGGTTGAGAATCTGCCTTCCAATGCGGGGGATGCAGGCTCGATCCTGGTTGGGGAACTAAGATTCCACATGCCATGGGGCAGGTACTGAGCCCGTGCGCTGCAACAAAGACCCAGCACAGCCAAAATTAAAATAAATAAATAAACAAACAAAAAAAAACACCCAGTATGTAGTCTTTTATTTATTTATTTGGCTGTGCAGCAGGATTGTGGGATCTTAGTTCCCTGACCAGGGACTGAACCCGGGCCCCCTGCAGTGGAAGCAGAGTCCCAACCACTGGACCTCCAGGGAATTACCCAGTATCATTTGGTATCACTGGGTATCACTACATACCCAGTTATGTAGTCTTTTTTTTCTTTTTAAATTTTATTTTATTTTTTATACAGCAGGTTCTTATTAGTCATCAGTTTTATACACATCAATCGCCCAATTCATCTCACCACCATCCCCACCCCCCTCGCGGCTCTCCCCCCTTGGTGTCCATACGTTTGTTCTCTACGTCTGTGTCTCAACTTCTGCCCTGCAAACCGGTTCATCTGTACCATTTTTCTAGGTTCCACATACATGCGTTAATATATGATATTTGTTTTTCTCTTTCTGACTTACTTCACTCTGTATGACAGTCTCTAGATCCATCTACGTCTCAACAAATGACCCAGTTTCTTTCCTTTTTATGGCTGAGTAATATTCCATTGTATATATGTACCACATCTTCTTTATCCATTCGTCTGTCGATGGGCATTTAGGTTGCTTCCATGACCTGGCTATTGTAAATAGTGCTGCAGTGAACATTGGGGTGCATGTATATTTTTGCATTATGGTTTTCTCTGGGTATATGCCCAGTAGTGGGATTGCTGGATCATATGGTAATTCTATTTTTAGTTTTTTAAGGAACCTCCATACTGTTCTCCATAGTGACTGTATCAATTTACATTCGCACCAACAGTGCAAGAGGGTTCCCTTTTCTCCACACCCTCTCCAGCATTTGTTGTTTGTAGATTTTCTGATGATGCCCATTCTAACTGGTGTGAGGTGATACCTCATTGTAGTTTTGATTTGCATATCGCTAATAATTAGTGATGTTGAGTAGCTTTTCATGCGTTTCTTGGCCATCTGTATGTCTTCTTTGGAGAAATGTCTATTTAGGTCTTCTGCCCATTTTTGGATTGGGTTGTTTGTTTTTTAAATATTGAGCTGCATGAGCTGTTTATATATATTGGAGATTAATCCTTTGTCCATTGATTCGTTTGCAAATATTTTCTCCCATTCTGAGGCTTGTCTTTTTGTCTTGTTTATGATTTCATTTGCTGTGCAAAAGCTTTGTAGTTTCATTAGGTCCCATTTGTTTATTTTTGTTTTTATTTCCATTACTCTAGGAGGTGGGTCAAAAAAGATCCTGCTGTGATCTATGTCAAAGAGTCTTCTTCCTATGTTTTCCTCTAAGAGTTTTATAGTGTCCGGTCTTACATTTAGGTCTCTAATCCATTTTGAGTTTATTTTTGTGTATGGTGTTAGGGAGTGTTCTGATTTAATTCTTTTACATGTAGCTGTTCAGTTTTCCCAGCACCACTTATTGAAGAGTGTCTTTTCTACATTGTATATCCTTGCCCCCTTTGTCATAGATTAGTTGATCATAGGTGCATGGCTGAGCTTTCTATCTTGTTTCATTGATCTATGTTTCTGTTTTTGTGCCAGTACCGTATTGTCTTGATTACTGTAGCTTTGTAGTATAGTCTGAAGTCAGGGAGTCTGATTCCTCCAGCTCCGTTTTTCTTTCTCAAGATTGCTTTGGCTATTCGGGGTCTTTTGCGTCTCCATACAAATTTTAAGATTTTTTTGTTCTAGTTCTGTGAAAAATGCCAGTGGTAGTTTGATAGGGATTGCATTGAATCTGTAGATTGCTTTGGGTAGTATAGTCATTTTCACAGTATTGATTCTTCCAATCCAATAACATGGTATATCTCTCCATCTGTTGGTATCATCTTTAATTTCTTTCATCAGTGTCTTATAGTTTTCTGCATACAGGTCTTTTGTCTCCCTAGGTAGGTTTATTCATAGGTATTTTATTCTTTTTGTTGCAGTGGTAAATGGGAGTGTTTCCTTAATTTCTCTTTCAGATTTTTCATCATTAGTGTATAGGAATGCAAGAGATTTCTGTGCATTAATTTTGTATCCTGTGACTTTACCAAATTCATTGATTAGCTCTAGTAGTTTTCTGGTGGCATCTTTAGGATTCTCTATGTATAGGTTCATGTCATCTGCAAATAGTGACAGTTTTACTTCTTTTCCAATTTATATTCCTTTTATTTCTTTTTCTTCTCTGATTGCCATGGCTACAACTTCCAAAACTATGTTGAATAATAGTGGTGAGAGTGGACATCTTTGTCTTTTCCTGATCGTAGAGGAAATGCTTTCAGTTTTTCGCCATTGAGAATGATGTTTGCTGTGGGTTTGTTGTATATGGCCTTTATTATGTTGAGGTAGGTTCCCTCTATGCCCACTTTCTGGAGAGTTTTTTTTTTATCATAAATGGGTGTTGAATTTTGTCAAAAACTTTTTCTGCATCTATTGAGATGATCATGTGGTTTTTATTCTTCAATTTGTTAATATGGTGTATTACATTGATTGATTGCATATATTGAAGAATACTTGCATTCCTGGCATAAATCCCACTTGATCATGGTGTATGATCCTTTTAATGTGTTGTTGGATTCTATTTGCTAGTATTTTGTTGAGGATTTTTGCATCTATATTCATCAGTGATATTGGTCTGTAATTTTCTTTTTTTGTAGTATCTTTGTCTGGTTTTGGTATCAGGGTGATGGTGGCGTTATAGAATGTGTTTGGGAGTGTTCCTTCCTCTGCAGTTTTTTGGAAGAGTTTGAGAAGGATGGGTGTTAGCTCTTCTCTAAACGTTTGATAGAATTCATGTGTGAAGCCATCTGGTCCTGGACTTTTGTTTGCTGGAAGATTTTTAATAACAGTTTCAATTTCGTTACTTGTGATTGGTCTGTTCATATTTTCTATTTCTTCCTGGTTCAGTCTTGGAAGGTTATACCTTTCTAAGAATTTGTCCATTTCTTCCAGGTTGTCCATTTTATTAGCATAGAGTTGCTTGTAGTAATCTCTCTTGATCCTGCAGTGTCAGTTGTTACTTCTCCTTTTTCATTTCTAATTCTGTTGATTTGAGTCTTCTCTCTTTTTTTCTTGATGAGTCTGGCTAATGGTTTATCAATTTTGTTTATCTTCTCAAAGAACCAGCTTTTAGTTTTATTGATCTTTGCTTTGTTTTCTTTCTTTCTGTTTCATTTATTTCTGCCCTGATCTTTATGATTTCTTTCCTTCTGCTAACTTTGGGTTTTGTTTGTTCTTCTTTCTCTAGTTCCTTTAGGTGTAAGGTTAGATTGTTTATTTGAGATTTTTCTTGAGGTAGGCTTGTATAGCTATAAACTTCCCTCTTAGAACTGCTTTTGCTGCATCCCATAGGTTTTGGATCATCGTGTTTTCATTGTCATTTGTCTCTAGGCATTTTTTGATTTCCTCTTTGATTTCTTTAGTGATCTCTTGGTTAGTTAGTAATGTATTCTTTAGCCTCCATGTGTTTGTGTTTTTTACATTTTTTCCCCTGTAATTCATTTCTAATCTCATAGCGTTGTGTTCTGAAAAGATGCTTGATATGATTTCAGTTTTCTTAAATTTACTGAGACTTGATTTATGACCCAAGATGTGATCTATCCTGGAGAATGTTCCGTGCACACTTGAGAAGAAAGTGTAATCTGCTGTTTTGGGATGGAATGTCCTATAAATATCAATTAAACCTATCTGGTATATTGTGTCATTTAAAGCTTATGTTTCCTTATTTATTTTCATTTTGGATGATGTGTCCATTGGTGTGATGTGTTAAAGTCCCCCACTATTATTGTGTTACTGTCAATTTCCTCTTTTATAGCTGTTAGCAGTTTCCTTATGTATTGAGGTGCTCCTCTGTTGGGTGCATATATATTTAAAATTGTTATATCTTCTTCTTGGATTGATCCCTTGATCATTATGTAGTGTCCTTCCTTGTCTCTTGTAACATTCTTTATTTTAAAGTCTATTTTATCTGATAGGAGTATTGCTACTCCAGCTTTCTTTTGATTTCCATTTGCATGGAATATCTTTTTCCATCCCCTCACTTTCAGTCTGTATGTGTCCCTAGGTCTAAGTGGGTCTCTTGTAGACAGCATATAGGTGGGTCTTGTTTTTGTATCTATTCATCAAGCCTGTGTCTTTTGGTTGGAGCATTTAATCCTTTCACGTTTAAGGTAATTATTGATATGTATGTTCCTATGACCATTTTCTTAATTGTTATGGGTTTGTTTTTGTAGGTCCTTTTCTTCTCTTGTGTTTCCCACTTAGAGAAGTTTCTTTAGCATTTGTTGTAGAGCTGGTTTGGTGATGCTGAATTCTCTTAGCTTTTGCTTGTCTGTAAAGCTTTTGATTTCTCCATCAAATCTGAATGAGATCCTTGCAGGATAGAGTAATCTTGGTTTTAGTTTCTTCACTTTCATCACTTTAAGTATATCATGCCACTCCCTTCTGGCTTGTAGAGTTTCTGCTGAGAAATAAGCTGTTAACCTTATGGGAGTCCCTTGTATGTTGTCATTTTTCTCTTGCTGCTATCACTAATTTTTCTTTGTCTCTAATTTTTGCCAGTTTGATTACTATGTGTCTCGGCATGTTTCTCCTTGGGTTTATCCTGTATCGGACTGTCTGTGCTTCCTGGAGTTGGGTTCTGATAGTTGTGATTCTGGTGTTCTCACAAGAGGGAGTAAAAGCATGTCCTTCTACTCCATCATCCTGGTTCAGGGCCTTCTGCACATTTTTTAATTGTGTTTTTCTTTTTTGATATTGAGTTGTATGAGTTGTTTATATATTTTGGATATTAATCTCTTATCAGTCATATTATTTGCAAATATTTTCGCTCATTCAGTAAGTTGTCTTTTCATTTTGTTGATGTTTTCCTTTTCTGTGCAAAGCTTTTAAATGTAATTAGGTCCCATTTGTTTATTTTTGCTTTTTTTTCCTTTACCTTAGGAGACAGATTAAAAAAAGTACTGCTATGAATTGTCAAAGAACGTTCTGCTTTTGTTTTCTTCTAGGAGTTTTATGACTTCCAGTCTTACATTTAGGTCTTTATTCCATTTTGAATTTATTTTTGTATACGGTATGAGAAGATGTTCTAATTTTTTTGTTTTATATGTAGCTGTCCAGTTTTCCCAGCATCATTATTGAAGAGATTGTATGTATTTCATTTTGTATCCATGCCTCCTCTGTTGTAGGTTAGTTGACCTTAAGTGTGCATTTATTTCTGGGCTGTCTGTTCTGTTCCATTGATCTATGTGTCTGTTTTTGTGTCAGTACCAGGATGCTGTTTTGGTTACTGTATCTTCGTACTACAGTCTGAAGTCAGAAAGAGTGATACCTCCAGCCTTTTTTTCCCCCCTCAAGATTGTTTTGGCTATTCAGGGTCTTTCATGGTTCCATATAAATTTTAGGATTATTTGTTCTATTTCTGTGAAAAATATCATGGGTATTTTGATAGGGATTGCATTAAATCTGTAGATTGCTTTGAGTAGTGTGGACACACTTTTAACAATATTAATTCTTCCAATCCATGAATATGGGCTATCTTTCCATTTCTTTGTATCATCTTCAGTTTCCTTCATCAGTGTTATTTATTTACTTATTTTTGGCTGCATGGCTTCTGGGATCATAGTTCCTTGACCAGGGATGGAACCCCAGGCCCCTGTCAGTGAAAGCAGAGTCCCAACCACTGGACTGCCAGGGAATTCCCATCAGTGTTTTATAGTTTTCAGGGTATAGGTCTTTTACCTCTTTGGTTAAGTTTATTCCTAGATATTTTATTGTTTTTGATGTGATTTTAAACGGGATTGCTTTCTTTCTCTTTCTGGTAATTCATTATTAGTGTATAGAAAAGCAACAGATTTCTGTATGTTGATCTTGTATCCTGCAACTTTACTGAATAATTAGTTCTTATAATTTTTTTGTGGAGACTGTAAGGTTTTCTATATATAGTTATATAGTATCATGTCATGTGCAAATAGTGAGAGGTTTACTTCTTCCCTTCCAATTTGGATGCTTTTATTTATTTATTTTTCTTCTCTGATTGCTGTGGCTATGACTTCCAATACTGTATTAATTATATAGTATGTACAGTATTAAATATAGTATGATGGGAGTGGGCATCCTTGTCTTCTTCCTGAATTAGAAGAAAGGCTTTCAGCTTTTCATGGTTCAATATGATGTTGGCTGTGGGTTTGTCATAAAAAGCCTTTATTAGGTTGAGATATGTTCTCTCTATACCAACTTTGTTGAGAGTTTTTATCATGAATGGGTATTGAATTCTGTCAAATGCTTTTTCTGCATCTACTGAGATGATTATGTGATTTTTTTTTTTGTGGTACGCGGGCCTCTCACTGTTGTGGCCTCTCCCGTTGTGGAGCACAGGCTCTGGACGTGCAGACTCAGTGGCCATGGCTCATGGGCCTAGCTGCTCCACGGCATGTGGGATCTTCTCGGACCGGGGCACGAACCCATGTCCCCTGCATCGGCAGGTGGACTCTCAACCACTGTGCCACCAGGGAAACCCGTGATTTTTTTTAATCCTTCCATGTTTTAATGTGGTGTATCACATTGATTGATTTGTATACCATATTTTCTTTATCCATTCATCTGTCGATGAACATCTAGGATGCTTCCAGTTTGGCTATTGTGAGTAATGCTGCAGTGAACCTGGGTGTGTGAATATCTCTTTGAGACTAGTAGCATTTTATACTTATTAAACAGTGAAACATCTAAGCACATAACTGACAAATCTCCCCTAAACTGGACTCAGAATAATTTGAATTCAAATTGACGTGCAAATTAAAATCAGTATGGTGCCATTTGTCAATAAGACATATGAGGAAGTTCAGAATTTGTTTCTGTTCTCTAAGTTTTGTTTGTGAATTTTATTTTTTATCTGTAAATTGTTATGTTTATTAGGATTCATCATTTTTTTTTGTTTAAAAAATATTTTGCACAAATACACAAAATTAGAAATAAGAGGGAGATTGACTATAGATGATGAGATTAAAATAATTTTAACATAACTTATTTGCACCTCTTCAAATATATTTGAAAATGTGAAAGAAATGAATGTTTCTATGAAAATAAAAATTACTGATATTGTTCAGAAAGAGAGAGAAAAGTTAATTATTTTTCTATGAAATTGGAAATCTCTAGGCGATTCTAAAACAAACAAGGCCAACTAAGACAACATATACCAGCATAATTTGTTGGCTGACAGTTTTCACAAAGTACCAACCTTATCTTTTATGTTTCTAATGATGCACCCAGGTTCTTCTGCAGAGAATCATTTTGTCACTGCTAGTTGAAATAAGCAAATATTGACTTTAGGATCATCAACTAATAACCAAAAATCATACATTAACAATGTAATTTAGAAAATTCTGACTTCCTAAGTTTCCCAGTGCAATGAAATATGTTCACTGACTGGCTGTTAGTGTTAATGTCAGATGATTGCACTGCCTCTGCATGAGTGTGGAGGTGCCCAGCAACCCCACATGGATGCAATAAAACTGGTTTCTTTCCATGAATACCATGAATAGCAAGTCACTCAATTTTTCAGAAACGACTAGCTATTAAAAAAAAGGCCTTCAAATGGGTTTTCCTGGGTGTCAAGGGATAGAAGATATCTTTGGTACAAACCAGCAGAATTTCATGTTTGAGTCATATAATGTCATAATTTTCTTAAGTGCATAGGTTGTATGTAATTGATGTTCTGGAAAAAAAAAGTCATCAACCAGCAGCTAATGTTAAATTTAATGGGTAATGAAGACTTCTCTGGACAACTTAATCAGCTCTCCAATGGTTTATTTTTCTAAAGTATTTATAATTTCTTTGGGGCTTTTTTTTTTTTTTTGCATCGTTATCGGAGTATAATTGCTTTACAATGGTGTGTTAGTTTCTGCTGTATAACAAAGTGAATCAGCTATACATATACATATATCCCCATATCTCCTCCCTCTTGTGTCTCCCTCCCACCCTCCCTATCCCACCCTCTAGGTGGTCACAAAGCACCAAGCTGATCGCACTGTGCTATGCGGCTGCTTCCCACTAGCTATCTATTTTCATTTGGTAGTGTATATATGTCCATGCCACTCTCTCACTACGTCCCAGCTTACCCTTCCCCCTCCCCATGTCCTCAAGTCCATTCTTTACGTCTGCGTCTTTATTCCTGACCTACCCCTAGGTTCTTCAGAACCTTTTTATTTTTGGATTCCATGTATATGTGATAGCATATGGTATTTTTTTTTCTCTTTCTGACTTCACTCTGTATGACAGTCTCTAGTTCCATCCACCTCACTACAAGTACCTCAATTTCATTTCTTTTTATGGCTGAGTAATATTCCATGGTATGTATATGCCACATCTTCTTTATCCATTCATCTGTCGATAGATAGTTAGGTAGTTTCCATGTCCTGGCTATTGTAAATAGAGCTGCAATGAACATTGTAGTACATGACCCTTTTTGAATTATGGTTTTCTCAGGGTAGATGCCCAGTAGTAGGATTGCTGGGTCATATGGTAGTTCTATTTTTAGTTTTTTAAGGAACCTCCATTCTGTTCTCCATAGTGGCTGTATCAATTTACATTCCCACCAACAGTGCAAGGGGGTTCCCTTTTCTCCACACTCTCTCCAGCATTTACTGTTTGTAGATTTTTTGGTGATGGGCATTCTGACTGGTGTGAGGTGATACCTCATTGTAGTTTTGATTTGCATTTCTCTAATGGTTAGTGATGTTGAGCATCCTTTCATGTGTTTGTTGTCAATCTGTATATCTTCTTTGGAGAAATGTCTGTTTAGGTCTTCTGCCCATTTTTGGATTGGGTTGTTTTTTTTTTTTTTGATATTGAGCTGCATGAGCTGCTTGTATATTTTGGAGATTAATCCTTTGTCAGTTGCTTTGTTTGCAAACATTTTCTCCCATTCTGAGGGTTGTCTTTTGGTCTTGTTTATGGTTTCCTTTGCTGTGCAAAAGCTTTGAAGTGTCATTAGGTCCCATTTGTTTATTTGTGTTTTTATTTGCATTTCTCTAGGAGATGGGTCAAAAAGTATCTTGCTGTGATTTATGTCATAGAGTGTTCTGCCTATGTTTTCCTCCAAGAGTTTTATAGTGTCGGACCTTACATTTAGGTCCTTAATCCATTCTGAGTTTACTTTTGTGTATGCTGTTAGGGATTGTTCTAATTTCATTCTTTTACATGTAGCTGTCCAGTTTTCCCAGCACCACTTATTGAAGAGGCTGTCTTTTCTGTATTGTATATTCATGCCTCTTTTATCAAAGATAAGGTGACCATATGTGCGTGGGTTTATCTCTGGGCTTTCTATCCTGTTCCATTGATCTATATTTCTGTTTTTGTGCCAGTACCATACTTTCTTGATTGCTGTAGCTTTGTAGGATAGTCTGTAAATCAGGGAGCCTGATTCCTCCAGCTCCATTTTTCCTTCTTAAGATTGCTTTGGCTATTCGGGGTCTTTTGTGTTTCCATACTAATTGTGAAATATTTTGTTGTAGTTCTGTGAAAAATGCCATTGATAGTTTGATGATTCTTCCAATCCAACGACATGGTATATATCTCTGTTTGTATTGTCTTTAATTTCTTTCATCAGTGTCTTATAGTTTTCTGCATACAGGTCTTTTATCTCCTTAGGTAGATTTATTCCTAGGTATTTTATTCTTTTTGTTGCAGTGGTAAATGCGAGTGTTTCCTTAATTTCTCTTTCAGATTTTTCATCATTAGTGTATAGGCATGTAAGAGATTTCTGTGCATTAATTTTGTATTCTGCTCCTTTACCAAGTTCATTGATTAGCTCTAGTAGTTTCCTGGTAGCATCTTTAGGATCTCTATAATATCATGTCATCTGCAACAGTGACAGTTTTACTACTTTTCTGTTTTGGATTCCTTTCATTTCTGTTTCTTCTCTGATTGCTGTGGTTAAAACTTCCAAAACTATATTGAATAATAGTGGTGGGCGTGGGCATCCTAATCTTTTTCCGGATCTTAGTGGAAATGATTTCAGTTTTTCACCACTGAGAATGATGTTGGCTGTGGGTTTGTCATATATGGCCTTTATTATGTTGAGGTAAGTTCCCTCTATGCCTACTTTCTGGAGGGTTTTTATCATTATTGGGTGTTGAATTTTGTCAAAAGCTTTTTCTGCATCTTTTGAGATGATCATGTGGTTTTTCTCCTTCAGTTTTTTAATATGGTTTATATCACTGATTTGCGTATATTGAAGAATCCTTGCTTTCCTGGGATAAACTCCACTTGATCATGGTGTATGATCCTTTTACTGTGTTGGATTCTGTTTGCTAGTATTTTTTGAGGATTTTTGCATCTACATTCATCAGCGATATTGGTCTGCAATTTTCTTTTTTGTGACATCTTGTCTGGATTTGGCATCAGGGTGATGGTGGCCTCTTAGAATGAGTTTGGGAGTGTTCCTCCCTCTGCTGTATTTTGGAAGAGTTTGAGAAGGATAGGTGTTAGCTCTTCTCTAAATGTTTGATAGCATTTGCCTGTGAAGCCTTCTGGTCTTGGGCTTTTGTTTGTTGGAAGATGTTTAATCACAGTTTCAATTTCAGTGCTTGTAATTGGTGTGATTATATTTTCTATTTCTTCCTGGTTCAATCTTGGAAGGTTGTGCTTTTCTAAGAATTTGTCCATTTCTTCCAGGTTTCCCATTTTATTGGCATATAGTTGCTTGTAGTAATCTCTCATGATCCTTTGTATTTCTGCAGTGTTAGTTGTTGCTTTTTCTTTTTCATTTCTAATTCTGTTGATTTGAGTCTTCACACTTTTTTTCTTGACGAGTCTGGCTATTGGTTTTTCAATTTTGTTTATCTTCTCAAAGAACCACCTTTTAGTTTTATTGATGTTTGCAGTTGTTTCCTTCATTTCTTTTTCATTTATTTCTGATCTAATCTTTATGATTTCTTTCCTTCTGCTAACTTTGGGTTTTTTCTGTTCTTCTTTAATTGCTTCAGTTGTAAGTTTAGGTTGTTTATTTGAGATGTTTCTTGTTTCTTGAGGTAGGATTGTATTGCTATAAACTTCCTTCTTAGAACCACTTTTGCTGCATCCTGTACATATTGGGTTGTCGTGTTTTCATTGTCGTTTGTTTCTAGCTATTTTTTGATTTCCTCTTTGATTTCTTCAGTTATCTCTTGGTTATTAAGTAGTGTATTGTTTAGCCTCCATGTGTTTGTATTTTTTACAGAGTTTTTTCCTGTAATTGATATTTAGTCACATAGCGTTGTGGTCAGAAATGATACTTGATATGATTTCAATTTTCTTAAATTTACCAAGGCTTGATTTGTGACCCAAGATATGATCTATCCTGAAGAATGTTCCATGAGCACTTGAGAAGAAAGTGTATTCTGGTTTTTTTGGATGGAATGTCCTATAAATTTCAGTTAAGTCCATCTTATTTAATGTTTCATTTAAAGCTTATGTTTCCTTATTTATTTTCATTTCGGATGATCTGTCCATTGGTGAAAGTGGTGTGTTGAAGTCCCCTACTATGAATGTGTTACTGTCAATTTCCCCTTTTATGGCTGTTAGCATTTGCCTTATGTATTGAAGTGCTCCTTTGTTGGGTGCATAAATATTTACAGTTGTTATAGCTCCTTCTTGGATTGATCCCTTGATCTTTATGTAGTGTCCTTCTTTGTCTCTTGTAATAGACTTTATTTTAAAGTCTATTTTTTCTGATATGAGAATTGCTACTCCAGCTGTCTTTTGATTTCCATTTGCATGGAATATCTTTTTCCATCCCCACACTTTCAGTCTCTGTGTGTCCCCTGGTTTGAAGTGGGTCTCTTGTAGACAGCATATATATGGGTCTTGTTTCTGTATCCATTCAGCCAGTCTGTGTCTTTTGATTGGTGCATTTAATTCATTTACACTTAAGGTAGTTATCGATATATATGTTCCTATTACCATTTTCTTAATTGTTTTGGGTTTGTTATTGTAGGTGTTTTCCTTCTCTTGTGTTTCCTGCATAGAGAAGTTCCTTTGGCATTTGTTGTAAAGCTGGTTTGGTGATGCTGAATTCTCTTAGCTTTTCCTTGCATGTAAAGGTTTTAATTTCTTCATCGAATCTGAATGAGATCCTTGCTGGGTAGAGTAATCTTGGTTGTAGGTTTTTCCCTTTCATCACTTTAAATATGTCCTACCACTCCCTTCTAGAAGGCTTGCAGAGGTTCTGCTGAAAGATCAGCTTTTAACGGTATGGGGATTCCCTTGTATGTTATTTGTTGTTTTTCCCTTGCTGCTTTTAATATTTTTTCTTTGTATTTAATTTTTGATAGTTTGATTAATATGTGTCTTGGCATGTTTCTCCTGTCATTTATCCTGTATGGGACTCTCTGTGCTCCCTAGACTTGATTGGCTATTTCCTTTCCCATATTAGGGTAGTTTTCAACTATAATCTCTTCAAATATTTTCTCAGTCCCTTTCTTTTTCTCTTCTTCTTCTGCGACCCCTATAATTCGAATGTTGGTGCGTTTAATGTCCCAGAGGTCTCTGAGACTGTCCTCAATTCTTTTCATTCTATTTTCTTTATTCTGCTCTGCATTAGTTATTTCCCCTGTTTTATCTCCCAGGTTCCTTATCCATTCTTCTGCCTCAGTTATTCTGCTATTGATTCCTTCTAGAGAATTTTTAGTTTCATTTATTGTGCTGTTCATCATTGTTTGTTTGCTCTTCAGTTCTTCTAGGTCCTTGTTAAACGTTTCTTGTATTTTCTCCATTCTATTTCGAAGATTTTAGATCATCTTTACTATCATTATTCTGAATTCTTTTTCAGGTAGACTGCCTATTTCCTCTTCGTTTGTTTGGTCTGGTGGGTTTTTACCTTGCTCCTTCATGTGCTGCGTATTTCTCTGTCTTCTCATTATTTTTTAACTTACTGTGTTTGGGGTTTCCTTTTCACAGACTGCCCGTTCGTAGTTCCCGTTGTTTTTGGTGTCTGCCCCCAGTGGGTAAGGTTGGTTCAGTGGGTTGTGTAGGCTTCCTGGTGGAGGGGACTAGTGCGTGTGTTCTGGTGGATGAGGCTGGATCTTGTCTTTCTGGTGTGCACGGTCATATCCGGTGGTGTGTTTTGGGGTATCTGTGAACTTAGTATGATTTTAGGCAGCCTCTCTCCTAAAGGGTGTGGTTGTGTTCCTGTCTTGCTGTTCTTTGGCATGGGGTGTCCAGCCCTGTAGCTTGCTGGCTGTTGAGTTGGAGATCTCTGGGAGAGCTTTTCCCATTTGATATTACATGGGGCCGGGAGGTCTCTGGTGGACCAGTGTCCTGATCCAGGCTCTCCCACCTCAGTGGCTCAGGCCTGACACCTGTTTGGAGCACCAAGACCCTGTCAGCCACACGGCTGCTAGTGTTGGCGTGTCTCCCGCAGAGGTGAGGGGTGGCTGTGGCTCACCGTGGGGACCGTGACACTGGCAGCAGAATTCTGGGAAGTACTCCTTGGCCTGAGTCCTCCCAGAGTCCGCCATTAGCCCCACCAAAGAGCCCTCTTTGCAGCTCTTAGTGTTATAAAATTTTGTGAGTCCCTGTGTTATCACAAATACCGAATAGGTAGTACTTTTAAAGCTTTTAAATAGTTTGGTCTTAAGCCAGGGATATGTTTGTAAATCAAATAAAGCAAATGTGTTTTCCTAGATAACAAGAGCAAGTTATCCAACCTAATGGCTATTTTTCTTTTTGTACTGAAGCTCCCTTGTGCACATAGTTTAACTCCTCAGTATACATATGTGTGTGTGAGTGTATGTATGTGTATATAATTCTTTTTTAATTGAAGGAAGAGCTCGTTTATCTGAGCTCTCTGTCCGATTTACAAATTGTTTCCAGTGTTCTCCACATTCAGTAATTGAACATGTATTTTACATTCCAGTCTTTCCAGAGAGAAAAGGCCATTTTTTTTTTTTTTTTTGTGGTACATGGGCCTCTCACTGTTGTGGCCTCTCCCGTTGCGGAGCACAGGCTCCGTACGCGGAGGCTCAGCCCCCATGTCTCACGGGCCTAGCCGCTCCGCGGCATGTGGGATCCTCCCGGACTAGGGCACAAACCCGTGTCCCCTGCATCGGCAGGCAGACTCTCAACCACTGCGCCACCAGGGAAGCCCGGGCCTTTTATTTTGAGTTGGAGTTGAAAGCTGATATCCCTTTGGGCAAGCCTATATGCTACTTGACAACTATTTTTAAAGCATAAAATATATTTTCCTACATTTTATTGCTAATATTGAATCAATTTATTTTATAGGATTCAGAGTAATTAAAGAGGTCTAGCATCACATGCTAAATGAAATAGATTTGATTTGTATAGTACTCGAGATTTCTTTAGGAAATCACCTTTTGTGAAATGGACTTTAGTAGTCAAATATCCAGATATGTGATGAAAACGATGTGTGTAGTATGATAAAAACAAAAGTTCTAATACTCTAAGGTTATTTGAAATCTCGAAACTGATATTGAAGTAAGGATGAGCAAGTTAATCATTTTTGTGTCTTTTCAACAACAGCAATTTGGAAATTCTTCTCTGCATGTTTTTATTCCTTGGTCATTCTCCTGAGACCTACCCTCCTGCCCGTAAACTACTTAGCATTGCAGCTGGTAACAGCATTTCTGAAGGCCATAGAATATAATTTCTTCAGCTCATAATGACAGAACAGATTCAGCAGTAGAATTTCCCCTGGATATTAATATGTGTATGACACATTACTTTACCTATTTCTTATATCCCCTGTGTCTTTAAAGTGTTATTTTTTTCTGGGTGCAGATTAAAATTTCTTGATGTTCAGTATTTAGCTGGTGTGTGTGTGTGTGTGTGTGTGTGTGTGTGTGTGTGTGTGTGTGTTATGTATAAAGGACCATGTAGCTAGAAATCAAGCTGAAGTTTCCCCCCCCCTCTGAGTTTTTCCTCCTTCTCTGAGTAGCACTTCTTTGAAGTAATTTTGTCCTCTCAGAGGGGAGGGAATCATTATGTGTACTTCATGTTGAATATGGCCTTGTGTGTCTGCAAATTGGACTATTGGGAAGCATTAGAATGAAGAAAATATGGGCTGCTTTTACCTTGTGTGTATTTAACAAATTTCACATGAGGGGAGAACCTCACATTAGACGAAATGTGATTAAAGGCAGAAGTTGAGTAGAGAGGATTACACTAATGCCCTCCAGAAAGTGGCATAGAGAGTCTTATTTGTTGGGTCTGAGGGTTGCCTTTTTTCTTGAATTCTTTTTGGTTTAACGTGTGTTTTCCTTTCTTTTTAATTCTTCAGATTGAGACATATTCAGTAAATTTTGTCCAGCGAAAAAGACACTCATTTGTGTATGGTAGTGTAATGGAAAGAAACCGGAATGGAAAGCCTGTTTTCAGGATTAACCTAGAGGATTTTCCACTTTCTTAGATTGGGTAAAATAGTATGCAGAAATAATAGAAACACAGGAGAAAATGGGAAGTTTATTACTTGTAAGCTAAGAAATACATTAAGTGAGACATGTATGAGAGCTTAGTCTAGTGGAAACATGGAGAACTGGAGCTTATGGGTGCTCATGCTGGGACATTTCTGTGGGGACTGTGTATATGAAGGCAGAAAGTGGCAGCAAAACCACAATATGCCTGCTGACTCGTCTTGTTGTAAAGTCAGATTCGGGCTTCAAAGCCCCGCCTTATCTTCCTTCTTGGCGCAGGTATCGGTAAATTCCTGAGAGGTTGTATTAAATTTTGCCTTCTTCTGAGGAATGTAGGTGGCTTTGCTTGCTTGTTTTTTAAAAAACAAAACAAAAAAACACCTGAGGGTTTGTAGAGAGTGTTTGCAGTAAGGACCAACAAGGAAGCAGGGTATTGCATCATAAGGATGCTTTTTGTTGCACATAAGAAAAAAAACCTAACTGGGTTAATCAATAAAAGGGGTTTATTGGCTCATGTTACTGGAAGAGTCCAGAGGTAAGACAGGCTACTGGAAGGTTTGGTCCAGGCCCTTGCTGTGTTTTTCTGCAGTTTACTCAGTTTGTCCTCATATCACTTAGCTTTGTTCATATGTTGGCTTTGGCCTTATCCTCTTTCTTCATGGTCACAGCAAGGTGGCCTCAGCTTCTAGACATCATATCCTCACAGCACATTTTTCCAGAGCAGGAGAGAGCACCTGTCAGGGCCACTGTGTCACACTATTCCAGAGGGCACAGAGGAATAATGTGGCTCTCAGAGTGGCATCTGTGTCATAGAATTCCTTACAAAACTCTTGATTATCCATGTGTTTGGGCCAGTGTAGGTCCCATCTCCACCCATGTACCAGTCACTGTCAGAGGACTAGAATGTCTTGACTGGGTCGTTTTAGGGCCATGGCAGCCTTCTCTGTAGAAAAATATAGAGTAACATTCATTGGAATTACATGGATTTCCAAAAGAAATAGGGGATGATTTATAAGGGGTAAGTGAAGGACAGTAGTCGCAGAGGAAAAGAACAGTATATTGATTTAGACGTGTTGGACAGGAACTGACCCTTTTGCCCCACGATAGTTACATTAGCACTCAACTTCTGATACTTTTCAAGGTTCCTACCCTCCCTCTTTCCTTTCACTCTTTAAACTCTTCCATTTCATTTTTGCTTCCACCATTCCACTGAAACAGTTCTTGCCTTGCCAAATCGAATGGAGGCCTCTAAGTCTTGATGTACTTGACGTCTGTAATATATGATAATTTGATTACTACTTCCCCTTCCTTGACTTTCTCTTTCTTGACTTCTTTGACACCATTACTAGTCATCTTCCACACCGATGACTCCCACTGAAGTCACTTATCATTATTTAAATGCCTAAAGTGGACTCCAGTCAATTCACAACATTACATTATTGATCATTCTCTTCAGGTTTAAAATGAAATGTTTTTCATTTCAATAAAAATAATTGTTATAGAATAGTTATGTATCTAATGATTATATAATGCTTTATAATATCATTATGCATAATTTGGAAACTTCAGAAAATAAAAGGAAGACCATACACATTCGTAGTCCTGTCACCCAGATATAAACATTATTTCTTTTTCAAAACTATTTGTTCATTTATTTATTTGGCTGTGTCAGGTCTTTTAGTTGTGGCATGTGAACTCTTGTTTGCGTCATGTGAGATCTAGTTCCCTGACCAGGGATTGAACCTGGGCCCCCTACATTAGGAGCGTGGAGTCTTAGCCACTGTTTCACCAGGGAAGTCCGTAAACATTATTTCTATAGCAGTCTATTTGATATAAGTATTTTAAAATATGTGTGATTAAACGATTTTGAACAAAACTCTTTATACTATTTAAATTTGTTTTTCTATATGTGTCTGTCACTGTAGAAAAATTGAGAAATACAGAAATTTTATGCATCAGAGGTAGAAACAATTAGCATTTTCCCATTTCCTTACTGTTATGAGATGGCATGAAAGGTACTTGGAAAGTTAACATCTGCAGCAGGATTTCTGTTCATCTTTTACAGTGGAAAAAATCCCAATAATTTTGTCTGACCAATGTGGCTTTTAGTGTTAGAGAAAATCATCACTCAAGTTCCTTTGCAATGAGAATAATTATTATGTTGATCTATGCAGTTCATTGCAGGAGGGTAAATAAAAAGATTTTACTTATTCTCTCTGCACAATGTCCAATCCTTTAAATATTTTTATTATTTGCAAGGTGCTAAGAGAATAGGATTAGTTATTGTTTTATGAGCCATCGAAGATGGCAGTAGGTTCCATGTGAACTCTGGGACAAGGTAGACTTGCTGATCTGGGGAAGGAGAGGAAGCAGCAGGTAGAAGCTGAAGGAGGCACAGCTGAGATTTCCTTGCCAGGCTGTGGAATCCGCCTGACCATGCATCATCCAATTAGATGTCTGAGTCAGAAGAACACAGAAATCTTCCTCAATGGTGATTATGTCCTATTTTGATTAATTTACTTTTTCTGGAAGAAGTCTCTAAGTAAGGTTTTGCAAGAAGATTTTTTTTTTTTTTTTTTTTGTGGTACGCGGGCCTCTCACTGTTGTGGCCTCTCCTGTTGCAGAGCACAGGCTCCGGATGCGCAGGCTCAGCGGCTATGGCTAACGGGCCCAGCCACTCCACGGCATGTGGGATCTTCCCAGACCGGGACATGAACCTGCGTCCCCTGCAACGGCAGGCGGACTCTCAACCACTGCGCCACCAGGGAAGCCCCAGCAAGAAGATTTTTGAATAGTGTGCTTTCTAAGCTGTTGTATCCTTGAATATATTTTGTTGCCTTTATATCCTAGTTGAGTATAAAAGTTTTGGCACACAACTCATTTTTTTGGGCATTTAGTATTTTATTTGATAAGTTTAATGACCACCTGAGTTTTATTCTTTTGAAAAAATACCCTCTCTGTCCTTGTAGACATTTTAATTTTTCTTTGCCATTCAAATATTTTGGCAAATGATTTTAACAATGACCTTTAATTGAGTTTACCAGAACATAGTGTCTCTTAATGAGAACCAGGTGTTTTATTTTCAAGTCAACAAAGTTTTCTTCAATGATGTCTTTATTGTGTTGGATCCAGTTATTATCTTTGTTTAGGATGCGAAAATTCTTTAAATCTTTGTTTTCCTTTCCTTGGATGTGCCGCTCTCTCTTTTATGGTTATTTCTTTGTCTTTTAAAAAAATCTAAACTCTGGTAGAGCATTTCAAATTTGTCCTTTATGACACCGATTTAATTTTTCACAATTTCAGTAACATATTATTGCCTTCTATAAGGCTATATATTATATAATCGAACCTTAATTTCTTTCCATTCACACTTACTTCACATTTGTTTTATTTTATAGCCGTTCAGTCTCGATTTCTTATTTATTTTCTCCTCCTGTCTGTTAGATACAATGTCTCCCTGTATTCTGCTAAGGATACCAAACTAAACTGTTTCCAGCCTCCTGCAGTATGGCTTCTCTGAATTTTCATTAGAAAGTTTCATTTTCTACAGACTGAAGGTTTCTCCCTTATAAGGCTCTATATTTTTCCTGCTTTCTCAGAAGAGAGATGTATCCATACTTAGTGTTTCATAAAACAAGGTGTATGGGTTGCCCTACACCTTGCCCTAGTCTCTGCCTGTGGTTCTAGAGGAATCTCCTTCAATGTGCTGAAGGCAAGTTAATGTGCACAGCTAGCCCATTACCCAGGGCTTTAAAACATTTGGTTTTGCTGAAGCAGATTCTTCATTTACCTCCTAAGCTCAAGTACTTGTAAGTAAGACATAGGGGGGAAACTAACCTACAGTTCCATGCATGCACTCCAACTAAGACTTTTCTTGACTCCTGTAAGGCAGTACACCACTGCTCCTTCTAATCTCAATTCCTCTCTCTCTCTCTCTCTCTCTCTCAGTGCATTCCTGGGAGTTTCTTCATTGGATTGTAGAAGAGTGAGGAATTGATAAAGGTGTTAAGGGACTGTTAGTCTGTCTTTAAAAACTGACGGCGTTGGCTTTCCAGTCTTGTGATGTCTAATTTTCTGTATAGTAGGGGGAAAAGATGAAGGGTCTCTCTACTGACTTTTGGGCAAGCAGGCAAAGGGAGATCTGGCACTGGTGGTCTCTTGTGTGTGTTCAGCTTGGATTTAAGTAGATATACCTCTCAGATTCTGGAATTAGGTTGATTATTTGGCCTACTTTAAGGTACCGGGAGGTTTTGTCTCTTTCTGTGTCTACATGGATATTTTGTTAAGAAGTTATAAAGGGTCTCTTTCCCAGGGACAGAACTAGCTACCACTTTGGCTTCCTGCATGACAAAATCACTTGCATTGTTGCTACCGCTGATGCATCTTTCACACTCTTTGAGAGTATATAGCTCATCCTCACTTTTAGGCACCAATAAGTTATCTAGAGGCAGTTATTTAACAGCTCCTGGGTATCTGCACCAAAATGCCCCATATGTACCTCAAATCCGACTGTCAATTTCACACCCTTGCCTCAGCCTGTTCTTTGCTCTGTATTTCTCTCTTGTGTGACAAGTCATCCCATTACTTAAGCCAGAAACGTGGGAGTACACCTAGGATTTTATTTCCTTTCTGTAACCCCTCAAGTCAAATCAATAATAATGCCAGCTAGTTACTCAGCACTTACAATGTGCTCTTAAACATATAAACAGTGCTCTTAAACACTTTGCATATGTTAACTTATTTAATCTCTGTGATTACCTCATGAAGTAAGGTAATCAGGACTGGGGCTAGAGTGAGTCAAGTGAGGCATCCAGGGAGCAAAATTGAAGGAAGCACTCTCAGGGTTATGCAAATGTATGCTTGCCCTAGTTCCAGCCCTGATCTTTCTTATATCCATTTACCATTTTTTCTGTTTGTTTGTTTTTGGTTTTTTTTGCGGTTCGCGGGCCTCTCACTGCTGTGGCCTCTCCCATTGCGGAGCACAGGCTCCGGACGCGCAGGCTCAGCGGCCATGGCTCACGGGCCCAGCCGATCCGCGGCATGTGGGATCTTCCCGGACCGGGACACGAACCCGCGTCCCTTGCAGCGGCAGGCGGACTCTCAACCACTGCGCCACCAGGGAAGCCCTCTTATATCCATTTACTGGGTGAGGAAACTAAGGGACAGAAAAGTGAAATAATTTGTCCAAATTCATGCAGTTGGTAGAGTTGAGATTTGAACTCTGTTTAGGCTGACTTCAGGGTCCAGAAGCTTAACGGTTACACCACATGCTCCTCACACATCACCTACCCCTCTTCTCCCGGTTAAGTCTTATGTTAGTCTTTTCCACTCACATCCTTCAACTCCTTATTATGTCTTGCCTGGGTTATTGTGTAATTTGGTAACCAGTCTTCCAGCCTTCAGTAGAGCTTCTATCAGATTGGTGAGCCTTAATACTATTGGAGTTATTCTTGGGTAACTTGAATAATTGAGAGAGAGCTGATTTCAGTTCTCCCTAGCCCACATGCATGGTTTGACCGAGTTAAGCACTCTTTACTCCAGGCGTTTAAAGATGAAAAAGAGACCTATCTGTTGGATTCAGAAGCACATAAATGGGAAAATGTTGCATTGGTATTAATCATCGTCTTCTAGCATTCCCATTCTTTCACGTGTGACTCCAGGCTAAACATCTTTTTGGTGTATGTGTTCTTCCCTACAGACATGTTCATAGGTGGGATGGGCTTAAAGTTTCCTTCCAGTTGGCTTCACTGTGCAGGTTTCCCTATTTCCTGTCCAGGGGAAGCAAGAGGAGTGGGTTTTGGTTTGGACCATCACCCCAGCAGGTTGCCAGTATATCCTTCACAGGAATCCCATTCTTTTCCCAGGGCCAGTTCCCATAGGTGGCTCCCTAACTTTAGATCCATTCTAAGAGTCCAAGACTAGTCTCTTACTGGATTATCTGTTCTGCAGCTGAACATCAGAAGGAAGTAAGTCTCTTCTTTTTCATTGGCTTATTTAACCCAGGACCCACACAGAGGAATCAGAAGATAGTCATATAGGGAGATAACTTTAGTGACGGATGATATAGAAACATTTCTCTGGCTAGGTCATGTTGACCTAAAATTTTAATCCATTGCGCGTTTCTAACCCCAAACATATTTACTATCCGAATCTCACTAGGTCATTGTGACTTTGTTTTCTTTGCTCAGGGTGAGAAAAAAATATAATATTCTTTGTAGAAAATTCTCAAACCTAGTCTATATTCCCAAACTTGCCTCTTATTTTCATCTCAACCCCCCACATTAATCATGTACAGGACTTTAAGGAATGTCCTGTAAAATTACCTTGCTAAATTGAAAATTGGATTGTAATAGTCACAGCCAGTATTTATTGAGTGATTTCTTTGTGCCAGGCACTTTCCTCAGCACTTTGTGTGCAGTAACTCACACAAATTTTCTCCACAGCCCTATGAGATGGGTGCTATTATCATCCCAACTCTACAGATGAGGAAACGGAGGCACAGACTGGTAAAGTATCTCTGCAAATGACCAAAATGACAAGTGACAGAGCCAGGATTAGGTCAGAGCAGTCTGGCTTCAGAGGCCGTGCTCTTGCGCACTCTGCTGAATAAGTCCTGTTGGCGATATGATAAAGTCAGTCTTCCTTAGCACAGGACACATTCCTCTCTAGCTCCTTAAGTGTTAGATCTATCAGAACCAAACAGCTTATTGCTAATTACACGTACCATGATAATCCACACGTATGTGCCTCTAAGCCTTCCTTCCTATTGGCTCTGCCTCCTCTCTGTTGTCCAGCTGGTGTCTCTCTGTCTCCCTCTCTGCCTCTCCCGCTCCCAACAGATTATTTCTATCCTGGACTAGTTCTTTTGCTTCCTTTTTCTTTCTTTCTTTCCCATCCCCTTTCTCCACTCCTAAGAAAAGTGAAGTACACTCATCCCCGAGTATCGCGGGGGATTATTTCCAGGACCCCCCACATGAACCGAAATCCATGGATGCTCAAGCCCCTTATATAAAATGGCATAGTACAATCAGCCCTCTATCTGTGGGTTTCACATCCGTGGGTACAGAGAGCCAACTGTATTACTTTAGGGGTGTATGGTGTTTCCTTAAAAAGTGAAGATTGTGTTCAGTATCTAATAAAAAAGTGAGAATAGTGACTTATAAGCCAGTCACCTTGAATAATCCTTGAATAGCCTTCTCCAGCTATCCTTGAATATGATTTTGATTTTTAGAACCTAAACCATCCCTGGAATTATCTAATTATCTAATAATTTTCTAATTATTTCTTTTTAAGTAGAAGGAAACTCAATCCCAGGGAAGTTGACTTGGCCAGGATCACACAGTTAATTCCAGCTTTTCTGATTCAGAAGAGTATTCTCTCCTCTGTACCTTTTAAGCCTAGTGGGAAAAGGGAGAGAAAATGGAAAATAGTCTTCCTTTACTTCCTGTTCCACATTTTTTTTCTCATTCTGCCAGCAATCAGTTTTTCCCCTTTGGCCTAAGTTTGTGATATGTAAATGTCTGCTGCTCTTTTTTGAGAGGGTGCCAGGCAGACTCTTAGCTCTCTTCTTTCTTTTCCCCTAATCTTCCCCTCAGGCTAACCCTTTCTCTTGCCATATCTCAAGTTCATGGCTCTGATTGCGCATAAGAAAACATCATGCACATCATCATCTTTATTAATCTCTGAAGTATTTAATAATACTAGTACAGAAATGCAGAAATCATGTGCTTGTCATATGGATGGCATGTGTACTTTCATTGCCCATGATTACAAAGAAAATGTTGCTCAAGGTTTTATTTGTGTGTACGTAGTAAATAGAACAGCTTGACCCTTTGAGAAAATAGAAATGTAGATTGAGTCGATATCATGGATATGCTTCCTTTCTCATTATGATTAAGCAGTAAAAGCATCTAACAAGCACCGTATGTCTGGACCAGAGTCCACAGACATGTACATGTGTATGTGGCCTCAGCGAGAGGTACCATAGGTAAAGGTCACAGGAAAGAAAGCAGCTTCACAGACATCAAGGAAATAGCAGCTACTTACTGACAGCCAGACATTTCAAATAATATCATGGGTCCCAGAACCACTTCAAAGGCAACCGTCCAGGAAACAGACAAATCATGAATTTGAATACTTCTGAGATTCCGGCATTCAAAAGCAGAGCCTTCAGATATTTGCATTGAGGTAGATTGTGAGCAATTATTTTATTTCTCAAAATTGCTCAAAGCCTTTTGTGGAAACAGAAGACTAAGACCATTTTCTGCCTTGGAATGATGCCTGTATACTGTTAGAAATTTGAGGAATGTTTAAAGAAATAAATCCTGAAAAATGTGTTTTGTGCCTAAAACATAAGATTTTTCTTTCAAAAAGTAGTACTCTGTGAAATGTACTTTCTCTACCGGGTAAATGAGGATTGAGCTGGGTGTTTCTCAAACTGGTTGTACCATTTCAACTTGCAGAAGTGCATATGTTTTTTGTTTTTTTTTTTTTAAGGTTTGTGAAGCTCTACTTCAGGAGAAATATATAGGCAGGGAACAATTATTAATTTTGATGACTATACTGATTTTTTGATCATTATAATTAAATATTTTAAAAACTAAGAAAAAACATTATGTTTGGTACATAGCAAATGGAAGGCCTGCCTTTTGCAATTTTTGATTTTTAGAGACATGATCTTATGATCATATTTTCCTCATAAGTAAACTAAACAATTGAGACCTTTAAAGTATAGTTATTCAAAGTAGTAAAAACAAAACAGTTAGATTGTGATTATTTCATTTCTTGGTCTCGATATTTCCAAAAATCGTTCCCAGGACTACTTATTTTTAAATGAACAAAAATGTTTCTATTCCAAATCCATGAAAGTAGGCATCAGTCTTTCAGAAAACAAGTCACCCCACTTGCATCATTCATAACCTAGTATTTGGGAGTAGACTTTTGGTATAAACAGACATAATAGCTAGCTACAACCCCTCTACAATTGTGTAGAGGCTTTGCTTTTCTTTAGGCACATCCTTGCCCAGAAAACCTCCCACAGGGAGGCAGTATGGTCTAGAGAATAAAACGCCCATCTTACCTTCCTTCTAGCTTTGCCTCTGACTTCTATATTACCTCCAAAGCTTTAGTTATTTTTATACTCTACTTTTGCCATTCTAGTCACAAAGGCACCCTTTTCTTTTATGTAAAACTCAACTCTTCTGGTTAACTAGATTTGTCTTTTAATTAGAAATATGTTTGTATGAGAGATGAGGGAAAAATTCCTTATCCGTGTTTAAATGAGCGATTGACAGAACCTCAATTAGGACCATGCCAGTAGTTACATAGCAGTTGATACTTTGTACCATGTACCTTACTGCCCCTCAAACAGTCATAGCTCTCTACATCACAGGCTTGTTACAGGTGAGTAAGGAACTTTGGACAAACATTCTTTGGAGAGCCTACTAGTCTCCTGGCATTGTGTTGGATTCTGGGGATATGCAGGTGAAAGACTTAGTTTCTGATTTCAAGGAGTCTGCAATGTAAAAGTTCAGAAATACAGCTCTGAGGAAGAGAATGCAGCATGCTGCTAAAGCGGCTTGTAGTCCTATGCTGGTACAGAGAAGGAGTTCTCGAGAAGGTGAGCAGGAAGAGAAGGCTGGAAGAGTCTTCTGGAGGCATGGAAGAAGCACGTGCAAAAGCACTGCGGTTTGAGTGTTGTGTACCTAGGGAAATGCGTACAGGTTAGTGTTGGTGCTGTGTGAGAGGTATAAGAGGTACTGTCTGGAAACACTGGAACTCTTTGTGAGGATGATTGATAGTCATCAAAAGATTTTAGCAAGTGAAGGACATGATTATATTCCCGTTTTGGATAACTTGGCTGAATCCACGATGAGAGGGAGGGAGGAGAGCTGAGGTTGCTACGTAAACCATGTGGAAAATGATAAGGACCCGAATGATGGCACTGGAGGTGAAGGTATAGAAAAAGGATCATAATCCAAAATATTTCTGAGGTAGAATCTGAAATGTCTTCCAATGTGTGGTGAAGTGAGTGCGAGGAGTCTAGGTTGACTCTTCTTCAGTTTCTAGTTTTGGTCGTTGGGTGGAAGGAAGGTGGAGCCATGCAAGACATGATGTATATGTAAGAGGAGGTGGAGTTTGGGGGTAAAGAGCGAGAGTGAGGTGAGTCTGAGGTGTTGGAGCTTTGTGGATCCCCAACAATGCTTGTTCGTTCTTTTCTCCTGTTTCTTTTCCCCGTGGAATATTTGTAGATGCCTAGTAGGCGTTAGACATCTGAGTCTGGGCTGGAAATAGGTCTGCAGTTAATCAGCATTTAGATGGTAGTTCCAGCTATGGAAATAGATGAAATTGCCCAGAGACATGTATCTAGAGTGAAAAGCAAAGGATCAGTCTCTGGAGCAAATCAGTATCAAAAGGATAGAGAGCTGTGCCGTCATTAAAATATGTTGTTTTCCATGTTACATTTCTAACTATATATTCCAAGTGGATAGAAGATCGGGTGTTTTGAATTTGACTTGAGAAACATTTCAAGAGTTTTGTGAAAATCAGTGAAAACAACTAGTTTCACTCTGTAGAGTCCAATAGTGACATAATTTTGAGATCCTTTTTTATGGTAATGATCCAAAGAGAAGGGCAACTAAAGAGCTGATTATTATTGGCTCTAAAAGTGTGGTTACTGATAAACCCAAATTGATGCATCTGAATTGATGCAACTCACAGAGTGTGGTTATGAGCTTTACGGCCGAGAATACATTTACTTGATATACTGTGAATACCTGGATGGATTCTCTACCATATCCAGGGAGATTAGATCACGTTTTTGTTGTTGTTCTGCTTTTATCCTTTGTTCAATGTAGTACTCTACACAGAAAAACTAGTCTTAAGACCTTTTTTCCCCCCTCTCCTGGTTGTCTTCATTTTCAAACCAAGAAGGTCATCTCTAGCCAAATTTTTCTCTGAAAGGCTTCCTTCTCTTCCCCCCTCCCCCCAAATAAAAAGCTATGGTCTAAGTATAAACAAATACACTAGAAGGAACTACACATACCTGCTGGGTTTTCAAAAAATATTCATTTATTTATTTATTTGTTTGGCTGCACCAGGTCTTAGTTGCGGCAGGCGGGATCTTTCATTGCAGCATGTGGGATCCAGTTCCCTGACCAGGGATCGAACCTGGGCGCCCTGCATTGGGAGCACGGAGTCTTAACCACTGGACCACCAGGGAAGTCCCACCTGCTGGGTTTTCTGAGGTGTTTTGATGGTGGGCAATGGGACTCTGTGTGGCTATAAACTAGGCAGACAGCTGGGCCCTTAGAGAAGAGGAATGGGAGACAGAAGAGGCAGCTGGGCAGTGAGTAAGAAAGGTTCACTAATGCAAGTTAAATTGGAAATGGGATTTACTTAGTATATAGAAAAAAACAAAACAGTGATTATCAGCCTTGGGAAATGTAAACAGATTTTGTCCCTTTTTATTTTTATCCTTGAGATCAAATCAAGGAGCCTGCTGTGTGCACACTTGGGTCCTCATGCTGTCTTCATACTGCCTTCTGAGCTGCCCAGGATTTGGTTAGTGTGAATCTCATGATGAGTCCTGGATACATGAAGACACCTCTCTGGCTTTCTTCTTTCTCTCCCTCTTTTCCCTATGGAAACACAATTTTCCACCTTACCTCCATCTCCAACCCCAAGTCATTCTGTGTCCAAGTAGGCATCCAGGTTGTTGACTCTTAGCTAATCTGAAAAACAAAACTTGTGCTAAGATGTTCATGGCTAGGAACTAGAACTCCAGGGTTCTCTATGCATATCAAGAGAACAAGTTACCGGAGATAGCAGCCATCGAGATACAGTGAGTTCTTTTGTCTTTCTTACCCAATAGGATGACTTTATAGGTAGAGATGTCAGGGAAAGCGTTTAAAACCTTGGCAGTAGGGTTATGTAGATAACTAACTGATTTATTTAAGCAAAAACTTGGATTTTTCTCAAGTCACCTTCCTATTTAGGAAATTAAATCAGAACTTCACAGACCAAGCCTGCTATGGGTTGAAACACAGGAAATTAAATGTAACCTATAAATGCATGTTGAGGAAATAAAGCTTAAGGAGTGAAGAGAGTAAGACCCAGTGTAATAAGCTAACTCACTGTAGCAGTGTTGCCCCAACCACACTAGCTTCCTTCTCTTCCTTGTATACAGAACACACACTTGTTTCCTCAAAGCTTTCCACTTGCTGTTCTCTCAGCCTGGATGCTCTCTTTAGATACCTACATGCTTTGCTCCCTCATTTCCCTTCTCAGATCTGACCACCCTATGTAAAATAACATCACTCCCATCACTCTTTATCCCCAACTCTGTTTTTCTTCAGAGCACGTATATATCACTGAACAATACATATTTATTTGTTATTGTCTGTCTCTCTCACAAGCTCATTGAGGTCAGGGATTTGCCTACTGCTATATCCCTAGAGCCTAGTTCAGTGTTTGCTACACATTTTAAATAAACGATCGCATGGCGGAGATGGGCATTGAACCCAGGTCTTTGGAATTCTAATCCCGTTTTCTTTTCACATGGATTAGTTCTCATCTCATGAAGTCATTCTGTCCTCTTTTCTTGACCTCCACATAAACCCTTTACACCTACACAGGCATAAACGCACTTAATAATCACTTCTTAGGGGAATTTCCTTGGCTGGTGGTTTCCATTGTTTAGGCACAGGAGAAACAACTGGGAATGGTAATACTGCAGATTTCCAGGCCTCAAGCCTGTGCTCTTGATTCAGTCGGCTTGAGATGGAGCCTGAGAAGCAGCATTTTAAACAACACTGTACGAGATTTGGAAACTGGTGGTCATGTGACCATCTTTTAAGATATACCTTTGTGACATCAGATTCCTTCAGGCTCTGTTAAACCCCTTCTTTTAGATTTTTACCATGGGCCAGTTAGACCACAAACAATCAGCAAATTCTATGCTAATTCCACCATAAAATCCATTTAGCAGTGCTACTGCTCTGGGCCATAGGTAGGATAAAACAGAACAGAAGTGACTGGGGGGGAGGAAAGGATGAAATCTAAATTGACAGTATGTCGACATGTGTGTCAGTATGTCTGAGGGCAACATGGAGGTCGTAGCAAAGTCCCCTCAAGCCTGGAGCTGTTTCTGTCTTCAACTCTATCTACTGAAGAATGGAGACGTTTTGTAGATCCGTAATCACCTTGGGTTATATTTCTAGGATTGAGATGGTCGTTTCAGTGGTTAACTGCAAGAGAGGAGGAATAGGAGAAGACATAGAGGGACAGTAAGAGAGGGGTTACAGAGTCTTCCATATCCTTGGCCATTTATCTGGGGAGGGCATGGGGTTCTCAGGAAAGCAGGCAAATTGCTGACTTCAATGAAAGTCAACCTTTTATGGCTGTTATATAGACCAAGGGAGATCCTGGGTATAAAACACTTAGCAAAGTGCCTGGAAAATAATCATCACAGTAAATGATAGTTATTATTGTTATTAATACATGTGGTATGGTTATCTCCATGCTTCATTCTACCTCATGAATTTCCCAAATTTGTCTAGCTTATGGTGAAAGAAAAGGTTAACATGTGTGCAGTGTGTCGAGCTTTTCAAAAGCAACCAAACAACACTTACTTAAATGATGGTATACTTATTTTTATCAGCACTGTGATCCTTAAGTTCACTGTGTACTTCCAACCATTTTCCTAAAGACTTAAACTCAGTAAAGTCCAAAATATATTTGGCCAAATGCTTTTGTCCTTCATTTTTGAAGCTGAGTGCTTGGAAGAAAACTTATTCACATGCTATTAATTATTTGACACGTAATTAAGCGCTTCCAAACAGTTCAAAAACATTTCCAAGATTTATTTTCCTTGAGAAACTGGAGTTGCCTTTGGTTTTGTTTTGCATGGAAACACTAACCATGTGAGCTCTCTTTAGGCAGGAACAACTCTTTGCTTACCCATGTGTTCACAGTAATTAGCACAGGGCCTGACAAGTAATAGGTGCTCACTATTTATTGAACGAATAAACCATCAGGTGACTCAAATTTTGTGATCCCAGTAAGTATTTGCGTTCAGGAGTCTCAACTGGAGCGTTTTCATCCTAAATAAGCTCTATGTAATCATAATAGGTCTATTCATTTCCTAGGACTGCTGTAACAAACTGTCACAAAGTGGGTGGCTTAAAACAGCAGGAATTTATCCGCTCACAGTTCTGGAGGCCAGAAGTCCAAAATCAAGGTGTTGGCAGGGCTGTGTCCATTCTGAAGGCTCTAGGAGAGAATTCTTTCTTGCCCCTCCAGCTTTTCATGACTCCAGGCATTTCTTGGCTTGTGACTGCATAGCTCTAATCTTTGCCTCCCTCTTCACACGATCTTGTTCTTTGTGTGTCTTCTATCTCTTATAAGGAAACTTGCCATTGGACTTAGAGCTCACCTGGATAATCTCAGATGATCTCATCTTGAAATCCGTAACTTGATTACATCTGCAAAGTTGCTTTTTCCAAATGAAATCAAATTCACAGATTCTGGGACATGGACATATCTTTTAGAGCAGGGGTCCCCAGCCCCCGGGGCCACGGGTTGGTACCGGTCTGTGGCCTGTTAGGAACTGGGTGGCACAGCAGGAGGTGAGTGAGAGAAGCTTCATCTGTATTTACAGCCGCTCCCCATCGCTTGCATTACTGCCTGAGCTCTGCCTCCTGTCAGATCAGTGGTGGTATTAGATTCTCATAAGAGCGCGAACCCTACTGTGAACTGCGCATGCGAGGGATCTAGGTTGTGCTCTTCTTATGAGAATCTAATACCTGATGATCTGAGGTGGAGCTGAGGCGATGATGCTAGCGCTGGGGAGTGGCTGCAAATACAGATTATCATTAGCAGAGAGGTTTGACTGCAAAGACACCATAATAAATCAATTTCTTGCAGATTCATCAAAACCATATCAGTGAGTGGCAAGTGAAAACAAGCTCAGGGCTCCCACTGATTCTGCATTATGGTGAGTTGTATAATTATTTCATTATATATTACAATGTAATAATAATAGAAATAAAGTGCACAATAAATGTAATGTTCTTGAATCATCCCATAACCATCCACCCCCTCCCCAGTCTGTGGAAAAATTGTCTTCCATGAAACCAGTCCCTGGTGCCAAAAAGGTTGGGGAATGCTGTTTTAGAGGGCCACCATTCAACCAATACAATGAGTTAATGGAAATTTTTGACATTTATAGTGGGGTTATCTTTCCCCTGATGTTTTTCTCACTACATCACTGTATATAGATTTTTGAAGTTTTTGTAGCTGAGCAGGTTGGGGACATGGTTTTTGTTTTGGCCTAATTAAGGATAGAAAATTGGGGGAAAAAATCAGCATTTCACCTACAGATGGGAAAAATACGGTGAATGTTGGTAACTGGTGGATAGAGAGAGGAAGTTAAGTAAGTGCTCTAAGAAGTAATGTTACACCCAACCTGATGAGGTCTGCATGATATATTAGGGATGGGTATTTGAAACATAGTGATTTGAGTGATAACAAATGTAAAAGAATAGTGGTTATGGTGGTATAAGAGGGTCATTTTTATAAATATCTCAGCGTTTTACCCTTTGAGAGGGAAAGTAGTTTGTGTAGAGAATTGACAAGTCATAGAGACAAGGCCAGAGACTCTTGGGATCAGCAGTTTGAAATGAAAGTCCTAAGAAGAATTCTGATCAGGAAAGAGACCTGGGGTAGATGTGGCTTCTACACTAAAACCATCTGCATTCGATTTGGCAGTAGTAAAATGCAGTTGTAGGATGTATCTTATCAAAAGAAATAGTACATCGGTGGTAAATTATTCCAACGTTAAACAAAGAACCAGTGAGTGAGCCAGTATTGTTTAAGTGAAAGAATTCTTGAGAAAAGGGAGATGTCATGGAGTAAAAAATATCCTGAGAGGAGAAGAGTACACCGAATAGGTTAGAAATAGAACTTAGCACCACAGAAGAGCTTGGTGAATAAAACACTTGGTGAAGAACCCAGTAGTAATTGCAACAGAGTTCCTTTTGTTCTAAGGCTTAATCGCTGAAGTGGGATTTTAATGCATGGCCTCTTATAAAAAATGAAATAACTAAAATTTATAACATCCAGTGGTGGGCAGGTCATACAAAAATGTATTTGTAAAAATGGAAAGCACCTGCAAGTTTGAGGGTTAAGAAAAACTGAATTTATATTTGATATCTCAAGGGAAAATTGTAAATCTATCTTTTCCTGTTACTGGAAATTTCTTTTGGTGAATTCATTATCAAACTCAGGCAGTGGAAGTCAAATAGTAAGGATATTATTGAAGATATTGGGGATTTACGCAGAAATGAAGGTGTATACTTGTCATCTGAATGTCCTTTTCTATATGCAAATAAAATAGATTCTTCCCATTTATGTCCTCTCAAAATGGCTGAGATAATGATATTCCTATAGCTTCGGTTTCTGCTTATGCCATTCAGATTCCCTTTTCTTTTGGTCTTATGTAACCGGTATTCCCTCTCCCCATTTTCTCACCTCTGGCTATATAGGCACAGGGGTATCCACACTTTTCTCCATTCTGACAGCATCTACATTGTAGGTCAAATTGTCCCAAGTATTTTTTCTAAGTTTGTTTGGAATTTAATATTAAAAAGAAATAAATGTTATATACAGTACATATAATTCAAGAAACCCATCCTTGATTGCTAAAAAATATAATCATCCCATCAATTTAATGACTTTTTTTTTCAGTTTTAATTCACAGTGTGAGAATGAATTGCTGATTATGTCCCCATGGCGGCTAAATCAACCCGTCCATCTAATGTTCTCTTCTCTCTCAAATATCCTGCCACTTATTTTCTGATGTATAAATAAGTCTTGAAGACTTATTTTTGAATTTTCAAACTCCCAGAGCAATGGTCCACTATAAGGGCACCATGGAGGTTTGGGATAGTACATGATAATTGAGAAATAGAAAAAAAGGAATATATTTGCATGTTTTTATGTTAAAAAAAATCAAGAAGGAAATTAAGTTTTACTAATATTCTGTTGTCCTGATAGGTAGCACATATATATACTTTACAAATAAATATACATATTATGTGTATGCATTTCAGAAAATCCCATTGGTATTTTAAAACGTTTTTTTCTTTATTTTTTTAGCATTAAACTTTAGCCTTCAAAATAATTTTTTAAAATAAGAGACTTGTTCAATAATACCTCAGAACTTTGAACTTAGGTTCCTCTGACATGCATTTTTCTTAAAGTCTTCCCTTTCTGACATATAAGCAAGCATACTACATTTCTGGGTCTCCGAAGCTCTGTCAGAATTTCTTCCTGCTGCAGTACCTGGGCCGTGAGCAGCAGTGCCTGAAAGCCTTATAAAGAGACCCCTGCAACATTGCTGGTCCTAACAGGCTGAAACAATGACTGTTTTTCACTTTTATGTGGTCTGTTATATTCCTTTCTCTCTCCTTTATGTTTTTTTTTCCCCTGCCTAATTACTACATTAAATGACAGAATCATTTGAAATTTCCTTTTTGAGTACTGTGGTCCAGACCAGCTCAAATCCACTAAACTGGACAAATCTTAGTTTTAGCAGGAGGTTCCAGGGCTGTGGAGTTTTTCTGGGGTTCCTAGTGCTTCAGGTGGCAACATATGAGTAGGTTAGCTCCAGCATAGGTGTGTTCTCTTCCCTGCTCAATGTCACTGGTAGTTCTGCTATTGCGGTTTCTCTTCTGCAACAGTTAGTCTCTGCTTACAATATACACTTTAGATGTTTATCCCACTGAAAATAAGACTTATAGCAGTAAGTGTGGTGATACGGTCACAGTGTTAGAATTTTTTTCTTACTGTCTGTTCTGCATTTATGACTTTCTTCTTAGTCTTTCTTAGAGAAAGAAATCCCTTTTTCTAAAATGTTTGAATACTCAATTTGTCCTTACTTCAATTAAGAATAAATGTTGAGCATATACTATATTCCAGGCATTGTGCTAAGGCATAGAGCATGGAACACTCATCAAAACAGACCTAATCTTTCCCCCTCAAGGAATTTATAGTCTATCAAGCAATTCAGGCAATAAAGAAGTCATTGCATATGTAATGAATGCTGTAAAAGAAGAACTAAAAGGTGCTACGAGAATGCCTTTTTTTTAAAAAGGCACTCTGCAATCAGATTTCCAGCAGAATGAGGCCAAGAAGCTCTCTGGGTCCTATTTTTCCTGCTCTCCTTCAGCCCACATGCTCCTACTTTCTGTGTTCATATAAGCAAGACCTAGATAAGGAGGACGATGAAAGCACTGCTCACTTTCCTGCGTTTCTTTGAATGTGATTTGTATCCAGTTATAAAAGTGGGATCAATTTTAGATTATTTTAAAACAATTTTTGTGGATGTAGCTAGTTGTTTTCCCTGGGAATGTGGGAACTTTTGATGACTTTCCTCAAAAGTTTCATTGATCCAGTCTCCTTTTACCCATTGTCTTAGGCCAAGTACAGTGATGAATGGAAGGAGACTGGGATGTGGAACTCCTAGATATGACCTTGCATTTTAACAAACAAATAAAAAGTTAAAATTTGACAGTATCTAGAACTACACAGTGTTTGCAGTTGTATTTAAAGCAAACTATTTCTCAGGTATTCTTAAGATGTGTAATGATCTGCCTGTACTCTTCCTTTATGCATGGATCAGTTAGCTTACGTAATCAATTTGGATGACTTGAGAGCTCTTACAACAGAATTTCTTCATTTTAACTCACTTCATTACACACACACACACACACACACCTAACCCCTACCCCGCACTTCCCTGTGTCAGTGCTCAGAGAAAAGGCCACTTGAGGACTACAACAAGAAGGCAGCCGTCTATAAGCCAGGAACCAAACCCTGCTGGAATCTGATCTTGGACTTTCTACCTGCAAAACTGCGAGAAAATAAATTTCTGTTGTTTAAGCCACCCAGTTTATGGCAATCTGGGTAGACTAAGACAGGCTTTTTTTTTTTTAAGTGAATCATATGTGTTTTTTAAAAAAATTCCATTGGTATTTTTATTTATTTATTGGCTGCGTTGGGTCTTCGTTGCCGCGCGTGGGCTTTCTCTAGTTGCCGTGAGCGGGGGCTACTCTTTGTTGTGGTGCACGGGCTTCTCATTGCAGTGGCTGCTCTTGTTGTGGAGCACGGGCTCTAGGTGCGTGGGCTTCAGTAGTTGTGGCATGTGGGCTCAGTTGTTGTGGCTCGTGGGCTCTAGAGCGCAGGCTCAGTAGTTGTGGCACACAGGCTTAGTTGCTCCGCGGCATGTGGGATCTTCCCAGACCAGAGCTCGAACCCGTGTCCCCTGCATTGGCAGACGGATTCTTAACCATTGCACCACCAGGGAAGTCCCAAGACAGGCTTTAAGACTAAAAGATCACTATAAGACTTTCAGATTTTGTTTGAAGCAAATGGGGAAAATTACTCTTGCTATAATTATTGTCAGGTGAGGTTCCCAAGGTAGAAAGAGACAGGAAGTTGCCCTCAGACATGGAAGAAACAGAAGTGAGGGGAAGCGTGAAAATCCTCAAAAAAGGCTTCATATTGTGGTCTCAAGATATATTCTCCTTATCTATCCTTATCCAAGTCATTAAGTCTCAAGGATTAAGTGGCAATGTGGTGATGGAAGAGCAATGATGGTAAAGTGGCATGAGCAGCATGAAGGCAGCATGTACTGAACAAGGAGCTGTCCCCTCACATCAAGGTAGCCTTTGGTGAGCCCTGCTCTCTGGCCAATTGAAAATTAAAATTCTAGACCTCAGATTCAACCTCATTAATTCCTGCTTCTTGAATGATGATGTCAATGGTTGAGCTCTCTGAATGTTCACAGTGATTGAGGTCCCAGCCTGGCCCCAGCTCGCATCTGGTATTCCTCTCTAAGGTGGTCAGGAACTACAAGATCAGAAAAAAGAAAGTAGTTTCAAAGCTCAGTTCTTTTCTGTTTTTTTGTTTTGGAATTTAACGACATATGTGGGAGAGATCTCACAACCACCCACCTTGCAAAAGACTTACTTAGAAAACTTAAACAGAAAAGAACCACAGTTTTTACACTGTTCTCCAAAGGCAAATGGGTACGTGTGTGAGTGTGTGTGTGCATGCACACATGCAAGGGATCCACTTATTACTGATTTTAAGGGATCCACTTATACTGATTCAGTTGTAGAGATTTAAAATTTCATGCTTTTAGATTATATTTTATGAATCACATCAAAATATTTAACAGGAACTAGTGGTTTTAAAAGTATTCCTCATAAAACACAAATGTGCAGGCATGAAAAGAATCATTTGGCTTCTGATATGATACGGCAGATGGTTTCTTCAGGTGAACAAGAATGGACCTCTGAGTGAGACTCAGAAGAGGCCAGAGTCTGTGGAAGGATTGCTTTGACCCTCAAACACTGCACAGACCTGTCTTCACTTTGGAGATCTAAAACAGTGCCTGAAAGCAGAGACACAGGTGTTGACCAGGCCCGTGAACCAAGCCCGCTTTGTTTGTATTGCACACAGTGACCTCTTCTCCTGGGAGAGCAGATTGCAAATGGAAACTGGGAACAGCACTTGGGAAACTAACAAGTGCTGATCTCTAGGTGATGCCCTTTTCTTTTTGGACATGAGCTTGCTGCATTTCATGAGAACATCTTATCAGTGAGTCAAAGACATTCCGAGTCTCTTTCTTGCATTGGTGCCCTGACTTGTGTGCTTAGATAAAACCCAGCAAATGAAAGCACTCTAAAGCAATTAAATATGCATCTCATTTTAGGAAATTCTTGTCACATTCTCGTCACATTTTGATGATTCTATCTGATGTTACTTTTGTCCTGTAAGTCACCACTTTATTCATCTTGGGGAAACCATACTATAGCCTAGAATCTTCTTCAGAACTGCCTTGAAATCAGAAGCATCCAGATAAGGTGAACATGAACAAGGGTACCCCATTTGGAGCTGGTAGTTTCACTTCCTTTTGCTTCACTCTATCTATGTCACGAAAGTGGAAAGTAGTTACTTGACATACACATATTCAAATCAAAACACTGGATTTCTTTCTCTGGAAGAATTGCCCTAAGAAAGAGAACCTTTGGACATAGATCAAGCTGCTGCCCTGAAGGAACAAAACTGAAGACCAGTGAGAGGTTAGCACCAGTGAAAAGATTCTCGCCATCTGCTAAATACGCTATTCCATCGTGGTGATTTAAGAAACCAAGAATGTCCTTAAAATCTGCTTTGGAAATCTTTTCCTTTCAAATCCTCTTAGCAACCGACATGTATTACAGTGCAATGTGACTACAAAAACTCATGTATCCAGGTGAGAGAGAAACTTGTAATACAGTTCGGTCCTAGAGGCTGAAATCACTTGAGTCTCAGGAGAGGGGTTGTGAGGGTAGAAGCTCATCCAGGTTTTTTGTGGAAGGCTAACAGTGCCCCTAGTCTGCCTCCCTTCCTTGTTTTTCATTGAAACTTGTTCCTTGAGACGTGGAGGTGACTGGACTTAATGTTGGTGGGAGCTTGGCATATGGAAAGCTGTCTCTGGCAGGAGAAAGAGCCAGTAGCAATCAGGTTTCATTCTTGCTATAAAATGCAGCAATATGACACACACATGGTTTAGTGAGCTGAGGAGGTTGTGATAGTAATCTCCATGAGTACTTTTCCAAACATTCCAAGCTCCTTCAGGTAAATTCCATCCCTTCTTCTTTGATGTTTGTTTTGGTAATCTCACAGGAAACCAGTCTCGGGGGATTTTTCTAGAGGCCAAATTGATATTTCAACAGGGTTGAAATAGAATCTCATCTACCAGGGTAAAAGTGCCTTCCTTACACGTTCAGGTCCCTTCTGTAGAGACCTGAGGTCCCTTCTGTAGAGACCTGAGCTTTGAGAAGAATGGAGCAGGGGACTCACCTAGCCAGGATTTGCCTACTTATGGAAGCTGCTAAAGCAATCCATCTTTAATTCAGAGATTCCTGTGTACACTGAAAGTGTCAACACATTAATCTTCTCACCGCCCTTAAATGATGATTCTATCTCTTTTCCACACATGAACAGAGTAGTAGCCGAAATAGAGAGCTTATATGCTTTGCCCCTTTGCGTGGTACTGCAAAAAATGCTTAAGTTCGACATTTGGGCCCCAAGCAAAATTTAAAATAAGTATTCTTTCAATTCTCAACATCACCCCATTCTATTTAATCCCACCTACCCCCCAAAAAGTCTACCTCCCAATCTCTTTACAACTGTAATTTCAGATTATTTGGGAAGTAGACTTCAGAAAGTGAACATCTCTCTTAGAGGTGGAATAAAGGATCAAGACAAGAACTCAGGCTCTCCCTTGATCTTTGAGGAGGATGAAACTGCAAACATAAGTTGCTGGAGAGAATACAAATATCACCCAGGTTGGGGAGCAGTGATCTGGACTGTGGTGGCTGGAAACAAGGAAAATTCGGAAAGGGAAAAGCCATGGGTGGAAGTTGCATTTCTTTTGTTCTCTAAGATGTTCCTAGACAAGAGGAGATGAGGGGCAGGGGCACAGGAAGTGGGTTCTTGTAGTAGAGTGGAGCGGTGAAGATGTTACGACTAGGAAGAATTTTAGGTGCCTCAGTGGTGGTGGCTTGTGCTGGCAGTGGCTGTGCTGGCAGGGATGGCCGTGGAGGAAGAGGACCACAAAGGTGAGGCGGTGCCTGTAGCTGCTCAGCACAATGCTGGGCACATAGCCTGCTGGATGGTTTGTACCGTGAAGGCAAGGAAAAGGTAACCTGAGGCTTACGTTGTAGAAACAAGTCACAGCGTCACAGTTCTCTACTTGCGAGCTTATGCGATATAAATGGAAGGCAATATATTCCTAGCTTTTGAGAAAATCTCAAAATCTTGACAATCTCTTGGTAGAGCCAAAGAGAGACAATTGGTAGAGTTACTCTGTACCAAGTAAGGAACAAGAATTTGCAAAGCTCCCCCTCCCTCTTGTTTTTTCCTATTAGATTCAATGTGTTATTTGAATTTCATTGCATAATTAACCATGCATTTCCACATATTCTTATTTAATCCTCATAAAAATCCTGTGACATAGGTTTACCATTATTTTTATTTCACAGATGAATGAGGTTCGGAGAACTGCAAGTGAGTTACCTAAGATCAGCAAGTGCTGGACTCAGTCCCTCCAGCCACCGTGCTGTATGCCAAAGTCCTGGCGACTGTTCTAGTACCTTTCATCAGCCACCATATTACCCTCTATTGTTGCCCAAAAGTTAGAACTGTTTTCAGAGCTGCTTGAACATTGGTGCCCTGAACCTTATTCTGAGTTTAGATGACAAAATGACAGATTTGTAAATTTAGCACTGCGGAGTTTTGAATCAAGTCATATGGAAAACTCAACAGACAATATTCTTGCTCCACAAATGTACTTGAATTTTTTTCAAAAGTATATATTGTGGTCATTAAATGCTGTTAAGAGAAACTGGACTTGCTGAAATGTAAGGCGGGGTGCATTCGGTAGACAATGTCTTGTGGAATAGTTTCACATGGATGTTATTTTAGAAAAAGCAAGAGGCAAGTAAAATGGAAAGAAAAACGAGGAGTTCACACATTTTAACTTGTGAAATAGATTGCATTAAATTGATATAGCTTTTAAGTTCGACTGTATTTGGCAACGTTTGGAACTTAAAATCTCTTATAGAACATGACTCTAAATGGGGGCTCCTTTAAATGTATGGAGAAGCAGCAGTCTTAGATTAATAGACGCTCAGGAAAGCTCGTTCTCTCAATAATGGGGGTGTTTAATACACATCAGTCTTTGCTCTGCACAGCACTCACTTTTTCCCAGAGCAAAGCAGCTTTATCACACGGGCCAGAATCTGCTAGAATTTCAGCCTGCCATTCTGGGCACTGGCGAGGTCCTGACCATATGTACAAAAATAAAGATCAAAGAGCTAATAAGTAGCGGTCAACATGCCTCTAGTCAGTACAAAAGAAGAAAAACAGGGCAGCAGCCTTCTTTTCAGCGACTGTGCTAGAAGGAGCCCCAAATCACTACCACACCAGGAACTGCAAGTAATGCTGGGAACAGAGGCTATAAAACATGCAATATGTCTGTTTCAAAACACAAACAGCAAAAAAAACCCCCCCAAAAATCCACCCTAAATAAAATCAGTGTTCTTAGGCACACCCTAAACAACACTTTAGCAACATTTTATTTATTTTTCAGTTTTTATACTAAGCTTAAAGAGCTTTCACAGATTGTTTATTTTGAACTCATGCAAATGGGGCAAATCATTGGAGCTCTAAGGCATAGAGAGCCACAGGACTTTGGTCCACCTTGTTTCATAGGAACAGAAAGAGTGTTGACAATTAAACACAATATTTTATTTTCTGGGTCCCACTCTCTTAACGTCTGCCTGAAGTCTGCCACCTATATATAACTAGATGCATAGCTTCTTTGTGCTGCTCTGTCACTCTCATAATCAGGCCTCTAGGGAGTGATGACTGAATGCCAAAGAACAGGCTATCCAAATCCATCATTTTCTTGGTCTCTCTTGTGCTTTCTGAGAATACAACTGAGAGTGAGCGATTACAAAGGAGCGCCACAATGATGTAATAACTGACGTGACAAGGAGCTAGCAGTGGAAAAGTTAAACAGAACAGAGTATGAGTTGGGCAGAATGTAAAGCTGCATTTGGTTACTCTGATAAGATTCCTCAGCTGCCCAATCTTGAAGGACCAATATTAAAAACAGTTAAAAGAGTGATTTGGGGGTTACTGGAGAAGAAATAGGGCAAGAGGGGCAGATTTTCATGCATGTGTGGATCTGGAGTCAATTTGACAAGCAGAAAAGGTGGTGAGTGCCAGAGCTCTCTGCCCACCCACCTTGATTTGGAAGGAAGTCAGGGAGCTATATGGTTCTGTGAAATTTCTCAAGTGTCCTTGGAGATAATAGGTCTTTTAGGAATAGTGACTTGTTACAGATGTGTGCTTCTATTCCACAACTGTCCACAAGAACTTAGCATCACAGAGGAAAGGATCGTAACAAACTCATACCAAATTGTGACTTGTAGGCTTTTAGGGGCAGAGCTGCATCCATTGATGTATTTATTAATTCATTTCCCTTTATTGATCTCTTGATAAGTGAAGGCACTGAATCTGGTTTTGGGAGGATAAAGACAGCCCAGACACCTTCTTGTCTCTGCTTACTAGATAGTGTCAGCCTGAGGCCACCTGGTCCCTGGCATGTTGAGACACACTCATAGTTCTTTCCACCAGGTTCTAGTAGCAACTCTTCTCTAGATGCTGCAGTTTTCATGCACCTCCGCTCCATCACATAGACTCTCTACCTCTTGAAAAATGAGGGATGAGAAAATAAGGCCTCATAGGTGCTAGCTCAGTAAAACCACCAATTTCCAAAACACAAATTCATATCCTCAGAAACTTTTTAAGGATTCACATGCAGCAGTGTGGAGAGGGGAAGAGCATTAATTAGTGACCTCTGATATTGAGGCCTAGACAACAGGTGTTATTTTCCGGAAAGGTGGTGACATTGGGAATAATTTTATTCTCTTGTTCTTGGGGTTCTTAGTCTATAAAATACCTATCACTGGCTTCTGAATTAGAGAGGTCACAAAAGTCCCCCCAAAATAGCAAAATGACAGATTTTGAGGGGCTCCAAATTCACTGAAGGTGATAAATGGAAGGTTCATTCCATCTTTAGAATTGAAATTTGTTTCAGGAAAGCATGCATACCCACATTTAAGATGATCGAACAATGTTTTCTGGGATACTGGCTAAAAGTTTGTTGTTTGTTGGTGGAATACCTCACTCTTCTTGGTAGTTTATCCTAATTCTAGTCTCCGTCTCTTGGCTTACCATGCCCTTCTCACCTGGGATGCCCTAACGTGTTCTCCTTCTGCATGTCTCAGCACTGCTCCCCCAGGATAGCTCCCCAAGGCCCTTTTACTGTATGCACATTGGTCTCTCCCCTCTCTGAGCTTCTGGAACCATGCTGCTCATTATGGCAGCCACTGGCCACATGTGGTCACTGGATATTTGAAATATGGCACATTCACATTAAGATATGCTGTACGTGTAAATACACACTGGATTTTGAAGACTTACTACAAAAAAAGAATGTAAAATGTCTAGATTATTTTTCATTGATTACAAGTTGAAACGATCCTATTTTGAATCTATTGGCTTAAATAATATATATTAAATTAATTCCATCTGTTCCTTCTTTTTAAAGTGTGGCTACTAGAAAATTTAAAATAACATATGGGTCTTACATTGCAGGCTATTAGGTGGTACTGTCCTAGAGGACTTGGAGTCTGAAATAATGTACCATTGAATTATTTTTTGGTCAGGAGTCAGGATTCTGGGGTTGTAACAGAAACCACTCACATTTGGTCATGCCCATATAAGGGATTTATTGTGAAAACATGGAGATAGAAGAACGAGTCGCAGTCAGGCCTTATGAGAACAGAGACAAAATGGGAAAACGTCAAGGACCCAGGCAGCTGCCCTCTCTCTGTCTTTCTCTCTATCCCACATCTTTCCCTCCCTCCCTCCCTCCCTCCCTCCCTTTCTCCCTTTCCTTTTATGGTTTTTGATTTCTGCTTCTACCTGCATATCTGCTCTGTCCTCTGCTGTATAAACAAGCTTGTTCATTGATTCTATTTCTCCATTATTGCAGTTTGCAGGGGCTTTTGCCTATGATGGTGCAAACTTGGGATCTGATTCTCCATGACCTTTTAGTTCATCTCCTCACAACTGGCTGGCTTGGGCTTATCAGAATCTCAATTGCAAAATTGCAGGGGAATGGAATTGACCCCGTTTTTTTCAGATTTCTCTGTGACTCTTGGGGGACATGGTCACCGGGATAGGGATAGTACATTCTGGGACCATGGATAAGGTTAAACTAGAAGTAGTTGAGTAAGACTGATAAATTGAAATATTGGACATTTATGTATTTCCTGGCATTGTTTGTTTACTCCTTTGATGATATGGGCAAAATGGGAGATAACCAATCTTTCTCCTTCTACTGGATCATTTCCATCAGCAAACAATCCTGCTCTAATCTCTTCTCTTTAACCAACTAGTCTTGTCATTGCCCTTTTCACTCTGCTGTAACTCAGACTTGGATATTATCTTCAAGAGACTTCTGTTTGATTCAATTCAACAAACATTTATTACACTTCTGTTGGTTGCATGGCATTGTGGAGGATGCTGGGGGTATCTGAGGGTATTAGAACAAAGCAGATGAGAGCCCTCAAGGGACCCATTCAGGAAAGCTCTGACTCCAAAGACTGTCTTCTTCACATGGTGCAGGAAGTTCTGTAGATTTTCAGATAAGCCTGTTTCATTATGCTGTGTTCTAAGTTTTTGGTTGATTCTTAGAAATAGTTATGGTTTTGACTTTTCATTTCAAGTATTTATAACTTTATTCTTTTTTTCTGGCTTATTCCATTGATAACAAATCAATATGGACTTAAATATTAGTGGAATCATGGCATCCTTGCCTTATTTCTGTCTTTATTGAGATGTTTGTTATAGGCTGTTGGTATATACCGTTTACAAAGTTAAGAGTTGTTCCCTTTTGTTGTAACTGTGGGTTACATTATTAAATTTTCCAGTGAATGTTCCCTGCTTCCTTACATTAAAACTATTTTTTCATAATGTATTATTCTTTTGAAATTGGTCATTATTTATTATTTTTCATCTAGGTTTGTAAGTGAAATTTTACTTTTCATGTTTGATGCTGGTTTTGTTATGTATTACAGACAAAATAAGTTTGAACAGAGGTCTGTGGAATATAACTGAAGTGTGTACTGGGAAATAATGTGTGTGTGTACATCTCTCACTCTAGGGGAGGCGGATTTAAAGAGGTTGGGGAGAAAGGTTGGAATTTGTATTCTGGAGGGTTTTAAACACAGTTTAAGGAAGTTTATTCTTTGTTCTGTGAGGAAGTTATTAGGGTTTATGTACAATAGAAGCATAATTTGATTTGTGCTTTGCAAATTGGAGATGATAAAAGTATTGCCTTAGGCAGAGAGATTGAATATGAAAAATACAAAAAAGAGCAATTGGATTTAGAGCCACTGGATATCATGACATTTTAAGAGAACAGTATGAGAAGAGGGTCATGGGCATGAGAATGAACAAGACAGCTATTAAGTCATTAGGGAATTTTGAAAAGAAGCTTCACAAAACATGTCTCATAGCATTGCAGAAACAATAGCCACACTGTTCAAGAAGTGTTGCTTTCCTAGGTAGACACTGATAAAAATTTAGCTGTCAAGAAAATGGAGGTGCTTATTAAGCGGGGTTGTACTTAACGATACAGTGATGGCATGCAGTAAAATGTGGGGGAGGGTTACAAATATTATTTGTCCATCAAATGTCATCACACAGCAAGAAAGTAGATTTTTTTTTCACTCTATACAAACGATTGATGCACCTGTGACTTATCACTAGAGTGAGGCCAAGAACATAAGCCTGAGGTCATCGATTACAGAGAAGTACTCCCCAAGGACCTACTGTATAGCACAGGGAACTGTACTCAATACTTTGTGATAACCCATAAGGGAAAAGAACCTGAAAAAAATAGATATATATGTATGTATAATTGAATCGATTGCTGTACACCTGAAACTAACACAACATTGTAAATCAACTCTACTTCAATTAAAAAAAAAGTTTCAAAATGCAAAAGGGAAAAAAAAGAGAAGTACTTCCTTACTTCCCTCGGGGGTGGTTTGTTTGCTCTGTACAGTTGCATTCCTTAAAAGCCTTTTTTTATGAACTATATATAACAGATAAAGTATACAAAACAAATGCATATCTCAATCATCACAAAGTGTAAACTTGTGTAACATTCATTTTGAACAAGAAATAGAACATTGTCAGTACCTCAGAAGTTCCCCCTCCACCCAATTACTATCCTGTTTCTGCCCCAAAGGGGACCACTATCCTTCCTTTTATGGGAATCATTTCTTTGATTTTATTTGTAGTATGTTAAATTCATTTCTAAACAATACAGTTAATTTTCCCTTCTTTGAACTTTACTTAAGTGGAAATATACATTATATATTATTTTGTATCTGGCTTCTTTCACTAAATATTACATTTTTAAGGATTACTTCACATTGTTGAGTGTAGTTGTATGTTGTTTACCATAGTATTACATTTATGAACATACCAAAATCTGTCATTCATTCTGTAGTTGATGGACATAGTGATGCTGTGATCCTTGTCTCTTGGATCGCGTATGCATGCACTTTGGTTAGGTAGGAGTAAAATCAGCCTGAGGAGGATGCATATTTTCAACCGTGGTAGTTAATAAATGGTTTTTCAAGGCAGTTGAACTACCTTCCCAAGAGCACCATAAAAGAGTTTCTGTTGATCTGCATGCTTGCCAAAACTTGGAATTGTCGATTGTCTAGATTTTAGCCACGTGGAGGCTGTGCAGTGATAGCTCATGTCATTTTAGTTTTCATTTTCCTGATTATGATAAAGTTGTGCATCTGTTTACATGGTTATTGGCTGTTTGAATATCCTCTTTCCAAAAATATCTGTTCAGTTCTCTTGCCTATTTTTCTGTTGGGTTGTCTGTCTATGTCTTTTTCCCATTAGTTTCAAGGAATTCCTTTTATATTAACTTACTAGCTGTTTGTTGTATATGTTAAAAACATATATTTTTTCACCCCGTGGTTAACCTTTTAATTGTTTAGGGTTATATTTTAATAAATAAATATTCTTAATTTTAGTGTTAATATGGGCCAGTATATCAATTAGTGATTTTTTGTTTTGTATTTTATTTTATGTATTTTATTTTTCCAGCTTTATTGAGATATAATTCACGCATAACATTATGTAAGTTTAAGGTGTACAATGTGTTGATTTGATGAATTTATATTTTGTGAAATGATTACCACAAAAGCATTAGCTAACACCTCCATCTCATCACATAATTACCATTTTTTGTGATGAGAACATTTAAGATCTACTCTTTTAGCCACATTCAACTCTATAATACAGTGTTATTAGCTATAATCACCATGCTGTACATTAGACCCCCAGAACTTTTTAAATTAGTGATTTTTTCATTACCAATCTTTCCTTTTCCTGATATCATGAACTTATATTCCTATTCTAAATGCTTTGTTTGCCCTCCTTCTCTGAATCACTCCCCTTGTCTTTCACTACTGTACATTGGAACTGTACATGATTTTTTGCCTCAGTTCTGTCTTCTGGGGAAATCAGGCAAAGACAATGTGTTTTTTACTGAGCACACAGATAAATTTTCCTTTCTGGTCTGTCTCTGTCTGGTGCTTTAGGCCTTTTACACTTAGTGTGATTACTGATCTATGTAAGTTTAAATCTAACAATTTACATGTTCTTTTTTTTGTTTATTTACAAATTTTTTCTTGTCTAATGTTCCTTTTATTTTCTTACTGCCCTGATTAAATTATATTTTATAATAATTTAGTTTGCAAGATATACTACATTCTTATTTTTTCCCAAACTTTATTTTTTTTTAAATTGAAGTATAGTTAATTTAAAATGTTGTGTTAGTTTCTGGTATACAGCAAGATGATTCAGTTATATATATGTATATATATATTTTTTCATATTCTTTTTATATTTATAGTTTATAAGATATTGAATATGGTCCCCTGTGCTGTAAGTAGGACCTTGTTGTTCACCTGCTTTATACATAGTAGTTTGTATCTACTAATCCCAAACTCCTAATTTATCCCTCACCCCCCTTTCCCCTTGGGTAACCATAAGTTTTCTATGTCTGTGAGTCTGTTTCTGTTTTATAAATAAGTTCATTTGTATAATATTTTAGATTTCACACATAAGTGATATCATATGATATCAGTCTTTCTCTGTCTGAATTACTTAATTTCCTATGATGATCTCTAAGTCCATCCATGTTGCTGCAAGTGGCATTATTTCATTCTTTTTTATGGCTGAGTAATATTCCATTGTGTGTGCGCGCGCGTGTGTGTGTGTGTGTGTGTGTGTACCACATCTTATTTATCCATTCATCTGTCAGTGGATGAATGTTGCTTCCATGTCTTGGTTATTGTAAATAGTGCTGCTACAAACATAGGTGTGCGTGTATCTTTTTGAATTAGAGTTTTCTCTGGATATATGTGCAGGAGTGGGATTGCTGGATCATAAGGTAGTTCTATTTTTACTTTTTTACAGAAGCTCCATATTGTTCTCTATAGTGGCTGCACCAATTTACATTCCTACTAGCAGTGTAGGAGGGTTCCCTTTTCTCCACACCCTCTCCAGCATTTATTATTTGTAGATTTTCTGATGATGGCCATTCTGACTGGTGTGAGGTGATACCTCATTGTAGTTTTAACTTGCATTTCTCTGATAATTAGCAACGTTGAGCAGCTTTTCATGTGCCTATTGGCCATCTGTATGTCTTCTTTGGAGAAATGTCTATTTAGGTCTTCTTTCCAGTTTTTGATTGGGTTGTTTGTTTTTTTGTTATTGAGTTGTATGAGCTGTTTGTGTATACTCTAAATTAATCCCTTGTCAGTTGCGTCATTTGCAAATATATTCTCCCAGTCTGTAGGTTGTCTTTTCATTTTCTTTATGGTTTCCTTTGCTGTGCAAAAGGTTATAAGTTTGATTAGGTCCCATTTGTTTATTTTTGCTTTCATTTCTATTGCCTTAGGAGACTGACCTAATAAAACATTGTTATGATTTATGTCAGAGAATGTTTTGCCTATGTTCTCTTCTAGGAATTGGTAATGTCCTGATTTATATTTAAGTCTTTAAGTGATTTTGAGTTTATTTTTGTGTATGGTTTGAGGGAGTGTTCTAACTTCATTGATTTACATGCGGCTGTTCAGCCTTTCCAGCACCTCTTGCTGAAGAAACTGCCTTTTCTCTGTTGTATATTCTTGCTTCCTTTGTCAAAGATTAATTGACTGTAGCTTTGTGGGTTTATTTCTTGGCTCTCTGTTCCATTGATCTATATGTCTGTTTTTGTGCCAATACCACACTGTTTAGATTACTGTGGCTTTGTAGTATTGTCTGAAGTCTGGGAGGGTTGTGCTTCCAGCTCTGTTCTTTTTCCTCAGGATTGCTTTGGCAATACTGGGTACTTTATGGTTCAATATACATTTTAGGATTATTTGTTCTAGTTCTGTGAAATATGTCAATGTAATTTTATAGGGATCACATTAAATCTGTAGATTTCTTTGGGTAATATGGCCATTTTAACATTAATTCTTCCAATCCAAGAGCATGGGTTATCTTTGCATTTCTTTAAATCTTCTTCAGTTTACTTTATCAGTGTTTTATAGTATTTAACATGTAAGTTTTTCACTTCCTTGGTCAGGTTTATTCCTAAGTATTATTTTGATGTTATTTTAAAAGGCATTGCTTTTTTATTTTTCCTTTCTGATATTTCATTGTTAGTGTAAAGAAATGCAACATATTTCTGTATGTCAATCTTGTGTCCTGCTACCTTGCTGAATTTGTTTATCAGTTCTAGTAGTTTTTGTGTGGAGTCCTTAGGGTGTTCTATATGTAGTATAGAATGCGTGTAATGACACTTTTACCTCTTCCCTTCCAATTTGGATACCTTTTATTTCGTTTTCTTGTCTGATTGCTGTGGCTAGGACTTCCAATACTATGTTGAATAGAAGTGGGGTGAGTGAACATATTTGTCTTGTTCCAGATTTTAGTGGGAAGGCTTTCAACTATTCCCCATTTAGTATTATGTTGGCTGTAGGTTTGTCATAAAGAGTTTTTGTTATGTTGAGATATGTTCCCTCTATAATCTTGGTAAGAGTTTTTTTTTTTCCTAATCATGAATGGACATTGAATTTTGTCAAATGTTTTTTCTGCATCTATTGAGATGATCATGTGGTTTTTCTCTTTCCTTTTGTTGATGTGGTGTATCATATTGATTGTTTTGCATATGTTGAACCATCCTTGTGACCCTGGGATGAATCCAAATCCAACTTGGTCATGGTGTATGATCTTTTTTATGTGTTGTTGGATTTGGTTTGCTAATATTTTATTGAGAATTTTTGCATCTATTATTGAGAATTTTTGCATCTATATTAATCAAAGATATTAGCCTGTTATTTTCTGTTTTGGTAGTGTCTTTGTCTGGTTTTGGTATCAGGGTGATGGTGGCTTTATAGAATGACTTTGGGAGTGTTCCTTCCTCTTCAGTCTTTTGGAAGAGTTTGGGCAGGATTGCTATAAGTTCTTCTTTGTATGTTTGGTAGAATTCCCCAGGGAAGCCATCTGGTCTTGGACCTTTGTTTGCAGGGAGATTTTTTTTTTAATTACTACAAGTTACTATTTCACTTGTAGTGATCGGTCCTTCAAATTTCTTTCTTTCTATTTCTTCTTGATTCACTTTTGATAGGCTGTATGTTTCTAGAAACTTGTCCATTTCTTCTACCCTGTCCAGTTTGTTGGCATATATTGTTTATATTATTTTCTTATTTATTTATTTTTGTATTTCTACAGTATTCATTGTTATTTCTACTCTATTTTCTTATTTTGTTTATCTGGATCCTCTCTTTTCTTCTTGCTGAGACTGGCCAGAGGTTTGTTGATCTTGTTTACTCTTTCAAAAAAACAAGCTTTTGGTTTTATTGATTTCTTTTTCTTTTTTTAAAAAAATCTCTATTTTATTTATTTCCTTTCTGTTCTTTATTATTTCCTTCCTTCTGATGATTTTAGGTTTTGTTCTTCTTTTTCTAATTCTTTTAGGTGGTAGGTTATGTTTTTTAAATTTATTTAATCTATTTATTTTTATTTTTGTCTGCATTAGGTCTTCATTCCTGTGCACGGGCTTTCTCTAGTTGTGGTGAGTGGGGGCTACTCTTTGTTGCGGTGCGCGGGCTTCTCATTGCGGTGGCTTCTCTTGTTGCAGAGCATGGGCTCTAGGCACACTTGCTTCAGTAGTTGTGGCATGTGGGACCTGTAGTTGTGGCTCACAGGCTCTAGAGCACAGGCTCAGTAGTTGTGGTGCACAGGCTTAGTTGCTCCGTGGCATGTGGGATCTTCCTAGACTAGGGCTCAAACCCGTGTCCCCTGCATTGGCAGGTGGATTCTTAACCACTGCACCACCAGGGAAACCCCAGGTTATGTTGTTTACTTGAGATTTTTTTTTCTTGTTTTTTTATGACCTTCTCTAATGGGACTACTTTTGCTGCATCCCATAGATTTTTTTATGGTTGTGTTTTCAGTTTCATTTGTCTCAAGGTATTTTTTAATTTCCTCGTTGATTTCATCACTGACCTATTGGTTTTTTAGTAGCATGTTGTTCAGTCTCCGTGGAATCATTTTTTTCTCATTTCTCTTTCTGTGGTTGATTTCTAGTTTCATGCCACTGTGCTCAGAAAAGATCCTTGAAATAATATCTGTGCTCTAAAATTTGTTGAGGCTTGTTCTGTGTCCTAATATGTGGTATATCCAAGAGAGTGTTCCCTGTGCCCTTGAAAAGAATGTCTTTTCGGGGTTTTTTTTGTTTTGTTTTGGATATAATGTCCTGAAAATACCAATTATGTCTAACCGTTCTATTGTGTCACTTAGGATCTCTGTTGCCTTACTGATTTTCTGTCTGGAATATCTGTCCATTGATGTCAGTGGGGTGTTAAAATCTCCTCCTATTATTGTATTCCTGTTAATTTCTCCCTTTATGCCTGCTAGTATTTGTTTTATTTATTTAGTTGCTCCTATATTGGATACATATATGTTAACTAGTGTAATATCCTCTTCTTGTGTGATCCTGTTATCATTATATAGTGTCCTTTTTTATCTTTCTTGATGGCCTTTGTTTTCAAATCTATTTTGTCTGATATGAGTATTGCTACACCCACTTTCTTTTCACTTCCATTTGCATGAATTATCTTTTTCCATCCCCTCACTTTCAATCAATGTGTGTCCTTTGCCCTAAAGTGGGTCTCTTAATACTGTAGGCTCTTGTTTTATTATCCAGGCTGCCACTTTATGTCTTTTCATTGGAGCATTTAGTCCATTGACATTTAAGGTAATTATTGGTAGATATGTATATATTGCCATTTTAAACCTTGTTTTCCAGTTGATTTTGTATTTCTTCTTTGTTCCTTTTTCTTTTTCCTTTTGTAGTTTGATGATTTTCTTTTTGTTTTTCCTTCTGTCGTTTGATGATTTTCTTTTTATTATGCTTGTTTTCTTTTTGATATATATGAATCAAAGGAATGTTTTTGACTTGTTGTTACCATGTTTTTCAAGCATGTTAACCCCTTTATCTATTGCTTTAGACTGGTAGTCATATAGGCTCAAAGACATTCAAAAGAAAAATCTACTTTTTCTTACTGCCCTCCCCCACATTTTATGATTTTGATGTCCTCTTTTACATCTTCATGTTTATCCTTTTGCTGTTCATTGTAGTTTTCATCACACAAAATTTTTTTGATTTTTTAAAATCTATGTACTGCCTTAATTTAAATGATTTACTTTCCATTTGTAATTTTCTCTTTTCTATAGATTCTTTCTTCTTTTCTATTTAGATAAGACCTTTCAGTATTTCTTTTAGGATTGGTTTAGTATTGCCGTATTCCTTTAGTTTTTGCTTATTTGAGAAATTCTTCCTCTCCTATTCTAAATGATAATCTTGCTGAGTAGAGTATACTAGGTTGCAGGGTTTTCCCTTTCAGGACTTTGAATATATCTTGCCACTCCCTTCTGGCCTGCAACATTTCTATAGAGAAATCAGCTGATGGCCTTATGGGGGTTCCTTTGTAACTAAATCTTTGTTTTCCTATTGCTGCTTTTAGAATCCTGTCTTTAACTTTCACCATTATAATTATAACATGTCTTGGTGTAGGTCTGCTTGGGTTCGTCTTGCTTGGGACCCTCTGTGCTTCCTGCACCTGAATATGTTTCCTTCTTTAGGTCTGGGAAGTCTTTAGTCATAATTTCTTTCAAATACATTTTCGATCCCTTTTTCTTTTTCTTCTCCTTCTGGGATCCCTATGGCTTGCTTTTTATTATCCCATAGGTCTCGTATATTGCTTCATTTTTAAAATTTGTCTTTTTATCTGCTGTTCTGATTGGGTGATTTCCATTCTTCTACCTTCCAGATCATGTATTCATTTTTCTGCATTATTTAGCTTGCTGTTTATTGATTTTAGCTTGGATTTCATCTCAGCAAATGTGTTTTCTAATTTTAGTTGGCTTCTCTTTATAGTTTCTGGTTCCTTGTTACAGTGATCTGCATTTCTATTGATAGACTTTCTAATTCCTTCAGTATTTTTATTACCTCCCTTTTGAATTTGGGATCTGGTAGACTGGAGAGGTCTGTTTCATTGTTTGTTCTTTCAGGGGATTTCTCTTCTTTTAATTTGGAGTGGTTCCTCTCCTTCTTCATTTTACTTATATTCCTCTGACTCTATGAATTTAGGAGAAACAGTTATCTACTGAGGTCTTGAAGGGCTGTTTTTGTGTGGCAGCATCCCTGTGTAGCCAGTGTGAGTCTAATATTTTTGGTGCTATGGCTGTTTTTAGTATGGATGGCTGCCTTGTGTTTCCTCAGTGTGTACTGGCCATTATCCCCTTGAGAGTGGGTGTGATTGGTGGTGTGGTGACCAGAGCCTGTGCTGGATGTTGAGTGGGGCCTCCTCTTTGCTCTGTGGTTGTCACAACCCTCTCGGGCAGGGTCTGCTCCCCAGTTGTCAGAGTAGAAGCCCCCAGATCAGTTTCTGAGCTGTGGTATGAGGTAGGTGGGACTGGAGTGCTTCTGCTGGGAGAGGAGACACTGAGTATTCCTCTGCGGGAGCTGTCCACTGGGAAGTGCACTCCGTGGTGTCGCCTGTCTCCCATGTACACTGTGTTGGCACTGCCCTTGGCCTTGCAAATACAGGCAGTCATCTCAGATGTCCCTCAGGCACTTTGCTCACAAATGCGGCAGTGCAGATTTGCTGGCACAAATCTGCTAAAGCCAAGCACCAGGGTCCAGCATAGCTGCAAGAAGTTGCACACCTGGACCTGCTGTGGGAGCTACAGGGTCAGCCCAGACCTCAGCCTTGCCTCTCCGTGCACAGGCCCACAAAGCTCACAGCTGCTCATGCCAGATCCGCCCAGCCAGGTAATCTGCTCAGATGTCCCGCAGGTGCTGAGCTCACAAAGGTGCTGGTTGCATAAATCCTCCAAAGCCACGGAGACATGGCTCAAACTTTAGCCCCACTTCCAAAGTCCCTGGGGAATTGGCTCGGATTTCAGCCCTGCCTCTGTGTGTGGGCAGCCTGTGGAGCTTGTGCGTTCCCAGAGCTCAGGTGGAGCTGCATCCACTGTGAGCACACTGAGAAAGAGGCTATGAAGGGAAGGGCACAGCATGCATTGATAATGGGGTTTCAGTGGCACACCTGGGCTCTGTCCTGCTTCCTCCAGAGCTGTGGCCCAGGCCACACTCCAGCTCCTTTGGGCTGTCTTTGAGCAGCCAGCCCGTTCTCTCCCCAGGTCTTTCCACTGAAGCCCAAGTTTCGGCGCTCAGCCTCTGCATGCACCAGCAGACACTCATCTTGGGCTGGCTTCAGTGAGGCGGTCTGGCCTCTCTTCTTCCTGCCACAAGCCTGCTGTACTGTCCTGAGCCTCTGAAGCTCCCTATCTGTCCAGGCTAATCTCCTAGCCGTTGAAGGGAGTTTCCAGGGTGAGGGAACCTTTTCTGTTTCACAGCTCCCTCCCAGGGACACAGGTCCTATCCCAATTCCTTTTTTTCTCCCTTTCAGCCTATCCAGTTACCTGGTGATCTTTCTTGAAATTTTGGTCGTATGAGATCTTCTGCCAGCGTTCAGTAGGTAATCTGTGAGAATTGTTCCACATGTAGATATATTTTTGATGTATTTTTGGAAGGAGGTGAGCTCCACATCCTTCTGTTCCACCATCTTGATTTCTGTCCTCTATACTACATTCTTTTATTAAATTTTAGTGATCATTTTAAAGATTATAACATGTATGTTGGTTGGTAATTTTACACTCTTCTTAGTAAAAATCATAGAACATTTCATTTATCAATCCATGGACGTTTACGTTATTGTTGCTCTGTATCTTATTTCTATCTATATTTTAACTTATACAAGGCATTGTTATTATTATTGCTTTAAACCATCAATATTGTGTTAGGTTGTGTTCTTTCAAAAGTAGACCTAGGACAAGAATTTGGTGATCCTTTATAGAGATCCCTTATAAGGTGATCCCTTATAGAGATCACCTCTATAAGGGAGGTGATCTCAGGAAGGATGATAGGAAATAAGAAAAGGGAGAAAAGTTAATAAAGGATGCATCAATGAGTGGGTTACTATGGTAGGCAATTGTGGCTCAATACTGTTCAATGAAGAAACCATGTAGATCACATCTCAGTCATTTCATGAATGATGGGGAATGACTGCTGGTGATTCTACAGCCCAGGATCTTTACTGTTGAGAGTTGCCTCTGGGGTGTTGACGCTCCCATACTTGCAGGTTGCACCTGCTTGTAGTTGAGTGAGCTTCCAAGGTGCTAGAGAAAACACTTAGGCAGAGAGGAAAAGAGAATAGGCACCTGGGAAGGGAAGCTATCAGCATGTTTTAAATTCTCTTCCATTGCTTTTGCTATGGGGGAAATGGTTTAGAGAATCAACAGTGCCTGTGACAGAGCATCTGTTGTGTTACCCAGATACATTCATACCCCATATGTTGTTTTCCACTCTGTTATTGACACTCAAGGGTGGTAGCTGGCCATAATTTCTTAAAGATAAAATAAAACAAACAGAAACCAAAACAACCCACCCCCCAACCAAAACACAACCCTTTTAATGGGAGTGTTAGTGCAATAAGCCACAGTACTCATTGTTGAAGCTGATCCCAAGGTGGTGGACCCATATGTCACCTCCATCCCTGACACCATGGACACTCTATTTATGAACCCATTGTGCTAGCCCTGGGGTGGCTAAGGACAAAATCTGGCTTACCTTTACTGGATGAGTTATCTTGGTCCTCAGGATCTTCAGTGTCTCCTCTGCTATAGATGTTCTCTGGTGGGCATGAATGTGAGGCAGGGATCTGTACAGTTTGTCCCCACTTCCGTATGTCTGTCCACGTGCCTCAGACATACTTGTCTCTCATCCTCTAAAGGTCTACAATCATGTATCCTTTTATTCCCTCTCTTTTGGAAAGGATATATTGGTTCTCTGAATGCGGGCATAAAAAGAAGCAAAACCTTGAATCTTTTGACTCTGAGGATAGCAGTAGTATCCAAAATTCCAAACAGAGATGTGGTATTGCTTTTGATACACTATATTGGATGTTGGGGACAGTATTAGGGGCTTCACTTGACCCTTTCCACTCTGATGGCTGTTACGCCACATGTCAGAAAATAATGTGAGAGTTCTAAAAGTTGCTAAACATACCCATCCTGATTATGCACTCAGGGACAGGAGAACTTGCCAGGAGTGGACCCATAGACTCTTTGAACCAATTACACTCAGTTTAATAGAGGAGTTCGTATGGCATTTTGTTTCCACTAGAATATCAGTGTCTGCTATGACTCTATATCTAATAATTTTCAAAAGATATGGAGATTTCCTTTTCTCCTATGTAGTTATCCTGAAACATGGCTGTAGGTCCCTTTGGAGCATAATGTAATACACATTATATATAATTCTTTTGGCTTGTAGCTGAGTGAGCTTCCAAGTGGAGTCCTTTCTCAGGGGAATTTGACTTCCTTTCAGTTGACTGGCTCTGAATAAGTTTAGAACCAGAGATGGGTGAAGAACCAAGGAACAAATAAGTTGGTTGACTTTGGCCTTTGCTCACCAGCTCTTGACCTCTTATGTTTTCATAGGTCTAGAAACACTCTCATTGGCTGCGCATCTGTCTTGCCTCTGGGAACAGGATGGTCTTTTAGTCATTGCCATAGGTTCCAATGGTCAAGGGATCCTGCTTTTTACTCTGGTCTTCCTACCTATTACAGTAATTATATCCATGTTGCTTCTAATTATTGAATGCTGAAATCTGGCCTTTGTTATTCTGGAATCATGTCATACATATTGATGTTAGAGAGTCCCATGGAAGTCCCATGGAAGCATACCCTACTCTTACTCTTGGCCCTCAGAAAACAGCCTCTCTGAGTTTACCAATGTAGCCTCAGTGAAGGGAAGGTCCTTTAGTCCCTCCTGGGAATACAGTCAACCGGTAAATTCTTTGGTCTCATATAATTCATCTACTGTAATCTTTCTACTTCTTTGAAGTTCCTAGCCCTTTCTTCAGTATTCTTCTATGGCAGACTGGCACAGTGGGTCTAAAACTTTGACTATGAACAAGATCAGTTTAAAAAATTCTGGTTAATAAATGTAAGCACTTCAAAATTAATTGAAAAGTTGTTGACAGTCATGTTCAGCTTCCTCACATACATGATAAATTTCTGTCTTGTAAAATAAAAGAGGCTCATGCTCACTGAAATGTGCTCAATAATTATTCAAAGACGTAAAATACATGATGGCATTTCTCCCTGTCTGCCTTTTTGTCTCATTTTTCCTCCATAAAGTCAAGTTTTTCTTTCTAGCCCTTCATTCCCAGTCATTCTTGTCCTTAAAGAAACATTTTTTTTAAAAGAAAGACATTTGAATGAGAATGCAATCATCCTATATTCCCTACTCAATAAAGTAAGAGATTTCTAGATGAAAATGATAGAGGCTGTTGACCCAGCAGATGAGATGTCAGTGAGGGTGATGCAGAGAAGTGGTGATAGCACTGATGCTCCTACCTCCTCAAGTTTTCTTAACTCCTGCCCACCCTGGGCGACATGGCTGAAAAGGTGGAACAAGCTGCAAGAAGCTATATGACTTAAAAAGCAACTATACCTTCTCTTTTCTTTCCAGTCTTGTGATATTTGCTTCTCTTCTGTAGCATGGAAATGCACCAGTCAAGATCACCTGCTGTGGGGCTCCAGATACTACCCTCTGGATTCACCACCACATTTGTGTCAGGAATATGATTCTTTCAGACTGCGCTCAGCCAGTGACTGAGCATGGTAATGGTACTAAGGCAGGATCATTCTGGCAAGAAGTGGGCCTCTTCCAATGGGCAACTTTGCCTAGGACTATACCATAGTACTGGACTCTTGCAGCCCAATTCTCCCTCCTTTTCTCTATCCTTTATTAGATGTCAGACCCAAATCATAGTTAGAATGCTCTCCTTGCCTTTTTTTGCTTCCTTCCCCAATACACGACCTGCACATTGTATTAGTCATCTGCTGCCTAACAAATTATTCCCAAACTTACTGTCTCACAGCAACACACATTTATTATCTCATAGTTACTGTGGGTCAAGAATATGAGTGTGGCTTAGCCAGGTCCTCTGCTTCAGGATCGCTCCCATGACTGCAGTCAGGTGCCGGCCAGTCCTGGAGTCTTATCTGAGGTTTGATTACAGAAGGGTCTGCGGGATTTGGTTTCTGTGGACTGTTCTGCTGAGGGCCTCAGTTTCTTGCTGACTGCTGCCTGGAAGCCTCCCCTAGGCCTTTGCCATATGCGAGTTCTCGCCGTGATGGCTTGCTTCATCAAATCCAGCAAGAGAAAGAGAGAGAGAGAGACTTCTAGCAAGATGGAAGTCAAATATTTTGTAGCTTAATCACAGAAATGACATCTTATTACCTTTCCAATTCTATTGGTGAACAACAAGTCACTTGGCCAGCTCACACTTAAGGATTACACAGCACGAACACCAGGCGGTGGCAATCATTGTGGGCCATCTTAGAGGCTGCCTACCTTACACATCTCATACCATCTTGATGCATGCTTCCCAGAGGACCCGTGCTCCTCTGAGGACCCAAATTAACACATCTCTAAAAACAAAAGTTTAAAAATCAGCTCTACTTCCTAGGACATTTGATTCTAACTATGGGATAATCTCTCATCAAAAATGGAATTTTTTGTTGCTATTTTACAATATTGCTTCTGTTTTATGTTTTGGTTTTTTGGCCCTGAGGCATGTGGAATCTTAGCTCCCCGACCAGGGATCAAACCTGCACCCCCTGCATTGGAAGGTGAAGTCTTAACCACTGAACCACCAGGGAAGTCCCTGTTGCTATTTTAATGTGTCTGGATAACAAGGATTTAAGATAGATTGTTTTGTGTAAGATATGACGTTTTGTTACATTCACTGGAATAACGTTTTCTTCCTCAGTAACTGCAAATTTTAGTAGACATTTCATTTCTAGGACTGGTAAGGAAGGATTATTTATGCATTATAAATTGATAGATTTTTGTTCCATAACTAACTGCAAATGGAGTGGAACTCAAACTGAAACCACTATAGGCAGCAATACTATTTCCTTGGTGTGGGTCAGCCTATAAGCATTGTCCGTCTATCTTTCTATGAGTCAGATGATTTGTTTCACATCAGTTGCTCAAACAATTGCATCAGAGCATTTCCTGCCATTGATAGCAAATTCTTCAAGATTGGTGCATGGGAATATGGATTGGTGGGGTTAAAGACAGTATAAAGGTGAAAATATACTATTACTTCATTTGTCATGACAAAGTACAATGTTATGAAACTAGCAACAAATTAGTTTGAGTCCTCACAATACCAGATTAATAGGAAATCATTTTTGTTTGGGAGAAAATCCAGTGTTACAAGAGGCGGGTAGAAACCACAAAGTCTTATTTTAGATTTTATGAATAGGAAAACCAAGACATATAGCACCAAGTCATTTCTTTTCTCTTAATAAACATGTGAATAGTAGTATAGAGAGCAAGTTGCTCCCTGACCAATCAACTGTTCTTTCTATTATAATGCATCTATTTTGGATTTTAGAATTTTACCTGAGGGAATTTGACAAGCTGGCCAGGTTTCAGATAAAAGTGACCAGTGTATCAAAGGAGCAAAGGCAAGAGCTGCAAAAGGGTAAGAGCTAAGTAAGAAAATCTAGGTATAATTCCACAGGGAGATGGGATTTTTTTTTTTCAGCTTTGTCTGAAATAAGGAACGAATGAAAAACTAAAATTGGGAAAAGATGAATTCAGACTGACTATCCAATCCAAAGCAGGGGGTTGAGGATTATTAAAGGAAATAGTGCAAGTTCATTATATGAGACAATGAAAACCTAGACCAGCTGTGGGGTTCCAGAATGCACCCAAAGTAATCCTATCTGAGCTCCAGGGAGTAGCCTGACCTGGGTAGCAATTTCCAGCTTTACTTAGAATCTCTATTATTGCATTAGTTTTGTGGATTGGCTCCAGGCATAAAATAGTTTACAGTGGTGACTGTCTATTATTGCCTGTAGTTGAATCCATATTTTTGTGGGCTGCCTCGTGTTCAGGGCTGCTGAAATCTTCTACCTGCTTCATGGCTCTGGGGAATCTAATAGAGGTTTTCACGCGGCAGTTTGGACAGCTTGCAAAATAAAAAGCTTGCAATGGGGTATGTGGTGTTCATGCCAAGGATATTCATCACTCATTGTTACCTGTGGGTTCAGACTGATCCAGGAATGTCCTTGTTCAGAAACTCTTCCATGTGCCCAAAACTCTCATATAGAATACAGCCTTTTATTGGGAAGTGGCAGATTTAGTGCCAAAGTGATAGGGAAATAGCTCATAAGTTTGAATGAAAGTTTTGGTCAGCAGTGTATATGAATGATAGATAGGAGGTGGGATTACTTTCCTTCCATGAGGGTTTATGTAGCCAGTTTATTATTCTTATGCAAAAATTTCCCTTTTTTTTTTTATTTTGGAGTTTGAACTCAAGCCTTAGTTCCTTAAAGCTCTGTTTTCCTCTCCTCCATAGTAGAACAACTGGAAAGAATGGGTTATAGATATACAAACTACTATTGGTCTTAGCCCTCAGGGTGGCTCAGGGCAGCTGGAGCCCCTGGGACAGTGACCTTGGGCTGGAGATGACTTGTTCATTTACCTCATGTTTGCCATACAACCATTGTCATGTAAGCATATTGCACCACATGCAAGTTTGAGAAACACTGCTCTTTCCTGTGTATAATTCTTCTAGATTCCTTTGATGCCCTGAAACATACAAAGAGAGGTCAAGGGTCATATATGTTATGCCTCCCTTTATTGACTATTTCTCACAGTCTGCTTTCTGCCATCAAAGATTTCCCTTGCATCTGTCCAGACATAAAAATATATACATGTCCACTTCTGAGTTCTGAACATTTCTAATGATAATAAGTCTCCAATTTGACTTTATTTGAAAAAGTCTTCTTTAGCCAAAATGACTTACATTCTTGTTTAGGATGTAGTAGGAAAATAAAATGTTAGGTAGGAAATTTTGAGATCTAGCTAGACTTGTTGCTATTGGGTAAATCACCTAACCTCTCTGGGCCACATCTGTGGGAAAAAAAAAAAGTTGATGATCTCCAATGTCCTTTCAAGAATTATGAATCTATGGAAATGATCATTTTTGTCATGCTACCATCTGGTGTTTACTGTTATTGTAAGTGATTCATGGTCATATAACATATGAAAACACTGTAAATATTAAAATAAATATTTTAATTGCAGACAATGTAAGTGTCCATATATACAACCGTAGAGTAGGTACTTCATCTCCGGCACCGTGCTTGTGCTGGGGATGCACAGGTGACTAATTCATAGCCTTTGTCCCCCAAAAGTTCATCTTCTAGTGGTTAAAAATTCTGGGCTCTTAACCCATACTCTTCCTGGGCTGTCATCTGGGATTTTCCGCTTACTGTTTGAGCTAAGCCAATTTGTTTAACCTTTTAACCTCTTTCTCTCTCAGTTTTTCATCTGTGAAGGTGCAGGTTTATAATAGAACATCTAACATCTAAAAGGATTAAAGGAAACATCTATATAAAGCACTTGGACAAGTGCTCGGCTTTAGAAAGCACTCAGTAAACCTTAGCTTTATTATTCTCCGTTGTGAAGCCGTTTCCTCAGTGCACTTTCACATCTAGCATCTCATCTGACCTAATTTCACTGCAAAATATTAAGTGGCTTTCATTAATAAAGGCCTAGAAAGGTTAAGTGGTTTGTCCAAGGAGAAGCAGCTGATGAAGTACAGATTCATTGTTCTTCCTCTTAGGCCACAGCAATCTCACAATAAAAGAGACTACAAATTATGGCTTGCTGATTCTTCTAGGCCTGGCTAAATCTTCGCTTTTCCCGGTCAAGTCTCAGTCTAGAGAGATGTTTTCATTCATTTCTCATAGCTGTCACTTACGGTTAGCTCTAGTGCAGCATCTTACTGGACTCATTCTGGCTGGGTTGTGAGCTCCTCGAGGTCAGGATTGTGGGTAGTTTTTTACTGTTTTTGTCATTTACTGTGCTCAGCTAGGTAGGGTTCAGTCCCAGTTGATCAGACTCCAACGGCTGTGATTTTAAGCACAGCTGAGTCTGTGATTGGTGAATAACAGAATAATGTCAGATTAAAGGGAAAGCCGGATTACAATTTTCCTCTGGCAAAAGGAGCCAGAACAGTGGAAGTAGGATGAGAACTTTCAGCAGGAAAGAACATCCTTCAACTCAGCTTCTGCAGACTGGAGCCCTTTCCACTCTATGTCATGAAAGTTCAAAATGAGCTGTTGTATTGTGGGCTCCCTCCTCAGAGAGAGGGGCACCTTCAGTTTCGCAGGACCCTGAGCTCCCAGCCAGTCGCTGTTCCCCATGTTCTCAGAGCTCCCCTGTTCTGTATCCTCCCTCGATGCTTTTGTGCACTTTCAGCATCCCCTGAGGAAGCCTGCAGCCTACTGAGATCATAAGATCTTTATGTTTATTATTAGTTATTATTTTTGCGATTACCTCATAAGGTAACAATGTTTACTTCTATTACTTTTCTGTTCACAAACTTGCATAGAATTTGCACGATGGGTTGCACTTTATTTTCCCATGAGCAGTTTTGCGGGATATAAAGTTTGTCAGGAATGCATACAGGTGCTAGGGAAGAAGAGCCTGTAAAATCACTCTCAATTTTCAATACAGTTCCATCTCTCTTATCTGAAGCCATTGGGGCCAGGTATATTTTGAGATTTGTACGTATTTCTAGATTTTCGAAAGGCTGTGTATCATCTGTATATCATGTATAGCCAGCACGGTGTAATCAGACACACTGCAGTAAGTGGATAAATGATATAAATTATAAGTAGCGTTGTATTAGCTTAGTCATATTTTGCCATCAAATGAGTTCCGAAAAGCACTTTTGGTTTTCAGAGCCTTTTGGAATTGGCTGCCTAGACACCTCTTGGAGCCACTTCCTTTCTGCTGCTCTGACTCGATTGTCACATGGTGCCTTGTGAAGGCTGGCCTCTCAGAGAGGATGCAGGTCATGAGCTGCTAACCTTGGGCTTTCCACCAAGCTCATTTGGGTGATTTGACCACACGTTTCCACCAGAGGTGCACGCCTGTCCGAGTAAGGGAAAACTAGGACACTGCATCTAACTTTCTCTTCCTTTCCATCTATTCCTAGTGGCTCCTTTCTCCTACGTGCCCAGCAAAGACTCCTCTGTGTCATATTGTCTTCCCGTGCTACCCTGTGACTTAAGATCTGAGTCCAGATGTGCTATAAGGGAGACAGCTGTTTGAGTAAAACAAACTAAGCCTTAAAATTGACTTAGTCTGTTTGGCTGCTATGACAAAATACCACAGATTGGGTAGCTTATAAACAAACAACATTTATTTCTCACAGTTCTGGAGGCTGAAGGTCCAAGAGCAAGGTGCAAGCACTATAATCTCATATGGGGGAAGGGGCTAGGGAGCTCTGTAGGGTCCCTCTTTCAAGGGCACTAATTCCATTCACGAGGACCCAACCTTCACAACCTAATCACCTCCACCACCAACCCAAACACCATCACCTTGGTGGTTGTTTTCCACACATGAACTCTGGGGGCAGGGGGACAAGCATTCAATGTATAACTTCTCTCTTTGAGGCTGAGTTTCACTTTCCCCAAGAACTGGAGATAATCAGGAATAAAATATTCAGTTTAATATTAAATATTCAGTTTAATATCAAAACTATTAAGCCCATTTTATTAGCGTGACAGTGTTTAAAAAGTGAATCACATGACTATATGTATATGTTTATATATACATATACGTGTGTTTCGTGTATGTATATATACATATACAAACATATTTATGTTTTGGCATAGAATGTTTCTAGATTACATAGAAGTTCATGACAGAGCGGAGCCTTATATTTTAGCACCTTTTAGTGTAAGAGCCATTTTACTCATCAACCACTTAAAAACTTTTATGAGAATCCCAGTTTTAGGCGTACTCTAGCTGCAAGAGTAGTAAACTGCAAATATCTTATTTAGTGGTAAGATAGCGTTCTCTATCTCCTCACCCTGGTATCTCCTTTAATCTATTATTTAATGAATTCTCGAGTTAATGTGTTTTTGAAGTGGAGGGATTAGCTTAGGTATCTCACGCTCAGTACTTCAAAAATCAGTGCTGTCATCTCCCTCTCTCTCTCTCTCTCTCACTCACTCTCACACACGCACACACACACACACACACATTGGCAAACTAAAAGTGACCCACTCAGCCACTTTTTGGCAGGGTTGGTAGTTGAGTAGTTTATGATAGAGATGAAACATCGATTTAAATTTTGGAGAAGGGGATAGAAAGGTGCTGAGGGAGTGCCTATGCTGAAATAGAAAAGTTCAAGTAACATAGAACTTACGGGAACAAATCCCTTCAGCACCTGTGGACTGTTGGTGTAAGGAGGAAGCAATGTCTACTCATCATCACTGTGATTGCTTCAATGAACACACCTGTGAGTGGCAAGCTGAACTCACTGCCAGCACTTGCAAGATGAAATATGTGGCCTGACAACCACAGGGAGAAGAACTATTTCGCCAAGTGTTCTCCTCTAGCCATAATAATATTACAGGGATCAGAGATTTTGAGCCCTGCTTCCTGTTAATATGAAGGGAGGATATGATGAGCCCCGACAAATATACCCACATGTTTTCAATATACTATGTTTGAACCTTGGAATAGGGACATCCTAATAAATACTATTTCATAGTTTTAAGAATGAAAAGCAAGAATCTGAAAAAAGGAGAATGCTTAGATTTATTCATTTGCCACTGTGCTCTGTGCTGATGGGGGATTTATATTTTTATTTTAAAACGTGTTGGAGACTCTTTATTGGGCTCTTGGCTTCAAAGCAAATCAGGATAAAGTAGGTCTATTTTCACTCTTTTAAAGAAAGGATTACTCAATGAAGTCCATAGAATCTCATCATAAAGCACATTCCATAGAAACTGGTACCAAAGCCTGGGCATAAGGTTTGGCATTCCATAGTATTTCTCTTATTTGTTAGAAGTCATTTCTTTTACATACATTTTAAGCATGAATTCGTACTAGTTTACATATAAACTAGTATAACTTTCCCTATACTAAGTCTTTGAATCTACTCTTTTCTTGATGGACACTTGGGTTGCTTCCATATCTTGGCTATTGTAAGTGGTGCTGCTATGAACATTGTGGGGTGCATGTATTTGTCCCAATTAGTGTTCTCGTTTTTTCTGGATATGTACCCAGGAGTGCAATTGCTGGGTCATATGTTAGTTCTATCGATATTTTTAGTTTTTTAAGGAACCTCCTTCCTATTTTCCATAGTGGCTGTACCAGTTTACATTCCCACCAACACGGTATGAGGTTTCCCTTTTCTCCACATTCTCTCCGGCATTTATTTTTAGACTTTTTGATGATAGCCATTCTGACCAGTTTGAGGTGATACCTCATTGTGGTCTTGATTTACATTTCTCTAATAGTTAGCGATGTTGGGTGTCTTCATGTGCCGGTTAGCCAACTGTGTGTCTTCTTTGGAAAAAATCTATTCAAGTCTTCTGCTCATTTTCTGATTGGATTGTTTGTTTTTTGGATACTGAGTTGTATGAGCTGTTTACATAGTTTGGATAGTAACACCTTGTCGGTCGCATCATTTGCAAATATTTTCTCCCATTCCATAGGTTTTCATTTTGTTCATGGTTTCCTTTGCTGTGCAAAAGCTTTTAAGTTTAATTAGGCCCTATTTGTTTATTTTTCTAAGCAGGCAGTTTTTTTGCCTGGCTCAGGGCATGGTGGTTAAGAGAACAGGGCTGTAGAGGCAGAGTCCCTGTGTGGAAATTCCAGCACTACATTCAACAGCTACATGAGCCTGAGCAAGTTACTGAACCTCTCTGTGCTGCCATTCTTTATGTGTAAAGTCAGGGTAATAATAGTGCTAACGTAGTAGTATTTTTTAAGAGACTGGTGATATATGAGGATTAAATGAGTTAATCCATTTAAAACACTTAAAACTGTACCCTAAACGAAAATGAAGCAAACACTAAAATTACGTACTACTTCCACTAAGTTTAGAATTGTCTGTTTGCACCCACGTTCTTTTCACTTTTTGACAGTTTTGCAATTTCCCTTTTTGCCCCATCTCTTTTCCTGTGTTTTGATTTTATAACTGGGCCTTGCAGGTGATGAAGAGTGGGAGTGACAGAGTTCCAGTTCTAGGGAAGAGAATAGTGAATAAGACTGGCTAGTCATGGAGCCTACATTCTAAGGGGAGCACACAACAGAAATGAACAAGGTAAATTCACAGAGATGGGAATGGGATTCACGAGGGTGAAATGCATGTAGTTACTTTAGATGACGTGACTAGAGATCTAAATGTTGAGAAGAAGGCAGGCATGCAAAGTTTTGGTAGAAGAACATTCCAGAGAGAGGAACAGGGATTAGCAAGTTAAAGAGTTCTGAGGTACAGACTGGCTTGGGGTGTCCAAGGAATACAAAGTATATGCTGCATGGCTGGAGCATAAGGAGCCATGGAGAGTGTGACCAGAGGGAAGGCAAAAGAGAGAGAGGCTGGAGCAAGGCTACGTGAGCTTGCAAATCAGGGGAAGGAATTTGGATTTAGAGCAGAGTTCCTCAACTGCGGCATTATTAACATTTGGACCAGGTACTTTTCTGCCATGGGGACTGTGCTGTGCATTGTAGAATGTTTAGCAGCATTAAACCTCTACCCACTAAATGCCAGTAACATTTACCCCTAATTGTGACAATTAAATGTCTCCACATGTTGTCAAATACCCGTGAGGGACAAAATTGTCCATGGCTGAGACCTACTGATTTAGAGTATTTTCAACAGGAAATCTGATTTACATTTGAGAAATATAATTTTGGTCAATTTGTAGAGAACAGAGTGTAGAGAATAACAAATGGAAGTAAGGAGACTGGTTCTAGGAAGGAGATGGTAGTGTTTGCAGTTGTGTGATTGTCAGTGGAGATATCTATATTAACAGCTAGTATTTCTTCTTAATAAGATGTGAATAAAAATGTAAAAAGCAACAGCACAACACCTGGTACAAGAGTAGACACTCAGTAATTACGTATGTTGAATGAGTAAATGAATGAATGAATTATGGTTATCTCAGGATATAAAGTCCATGGTCAATATAATGGTGGCTTTGGCTTAATTTTGAATAATGAGCTGATAGATGAGAATGTTATGGTTGTTGAAGATTGACTCTGTCAATAGTGTAGGGCCCTTAAATACAGACTGAGTCATTAGAGGGAAGTCCTAAGCCTAGAAAAGACTCAATTTTGTAGTCTCACCCTAAACTTGATTACAGAAAAAAACATTAAGGTAGTTGAACTATTGTCAGGGGAAACAGTGATTATTTGCAGCAGTGGATAAAAGCCATCTTCCTTTTGCATTTTGCATTCTAAAACATGCTCTGTCTGAGAATCAAAACCTTTTAACCTAAGCTGACAAAATTGGCTTGGATCTGCACTGAATTTTTTAAATCAGTTTTTGGTTGGGATGATTCTTGAGGCTATTTATTGTGGAATATCCATCTGCCCATTAATACAAAAGCGTACAAAATGACAGAGGACACTGTCCCATAGTGAGGGATGAATGACAAAAGGTTTGGAGGCTCCAGTTTAAATGTTTCTTTGGATTTTTCTGGAGGATGCAAAGCTGTGCTGGAAATCTCATAAGAATAAATTTTCCTGTGATGTGTCTTTACTTTCTCCTGCCAACTGGATTGGAAATATCACAAATAAAAGTGTTTCTTGTGGTATTTTCACATATCTTATTCTAGTTCCAGGAAAAACAATATATGTGAAATACATAACTATAAAAGACTTCATCTGAAAAATGATCAGTCTTCAGGGATGTTTAATTCATTTCAGGATTTAGGTAAAAGCCAGTGTCTTCCAGTTCCTCTGTTAAATCTAAATTTACAGTTGGCTTCAGGTGGTTGCCATTGGTTTGCCAAAAGATTACCGTAGCAAGGGTACCTCCTAGTTCATGAGATCTGGGTACCTGGTGAATTCTACAAAACTTGCATAAAGTGCTTTTTTGAAAAAATTTTTAAGGCATTGATTCTCGTTAGGGATTTGAAGGGCAAAAACCTGGGAAAGGAAGTAAAAACATTAAGTGTGATCAAATGCCTTAAAATGAGGTTTGAAAACTCGAATGGGATTTCCAGGAAACACTGAGAAATGGCAGTACTCTTTGTCAGTGACTGGAGGGCAGTCTGGAGGAGAATGACAAGTCTTTTACAATTATTTAGTAATGCTTAGTGGACTGGGCAGCTATTCAAATAATGAGCCTCCACCTTTTTTATCATTTAAAAATTATAGAGCGATAATTTCCTACATAATCTACTTTATCCCAGTTTTAAGTAAGACATTGAATCAAGGACTATGAATCCCCGTAGTACTAGAAAGAAAATATATTTTGCTATTAATACTCTTAGTTTGGGAAACAAGTAGAGACATTTAGCATAGGTCATTTGCACTTTCTACCCCTTCATCACACGCCTATTAAGATGACTATACAAACAAATAACTATTGAATGTTCCAGACTGAAGCAACATCAAATAAGACATCATTATTGGAGTTCCTAGTCATAGCCAAAAGAATGTTTTGCAATGTTTATAGTTTTCTTTTTTTTTTTGCAATCACTTTTATTTCTTTCACTGACAGGAAAGTATTATCCTTTGTTCATGCTAGGGCCCAAGTATCATTATCCAGTTTAATAAAATATATATTTACATAGGCAAATTCCAACCAAATTAACAGCCTTGGAGCATAAAATGTGATAGGTGTGACCCGTTTACACAAAGGCCACTTGTTCTTTCTTTGGGTTTTATGCTCTTTATCATGGGTAGTCAGGGAAAAGCTCATAGGTGAGCACTCATCACCAGGCAAAAGAACTTTTGCATATGGGGGTATTGTGATCTTCTCAGGCAGTAGGGGCTAAATTGTCTCGGGGGTTGGTGAGGAAGGGGTGGCAAAAACAACATAAATGGGGAAATGAGTTGTACCCACCACAGGGAGAAGAAGGAAGTTGAACAATTTAAAGTCTTTCAAGATAAATTAATCACCATGGCATGAATGATAAAGACTGAACAGGTTATATTTTTAGTTAATATATGTGACCAATGGGAAAACATGCTGATGAAATTAACAGACCAGTTGTTTCTTTTCTGTGGTCATGATTTTTGAATAATTACTTTCACTGTGCCTCCAAAGTAAGTCCTGATCTGGGGATGCTGTTTAAACTGTTCCTTTGTTAGTGTATCACGAAGTTGCTGGAGAATGTATGCCCTCACTTTCCATCCCCTTTTATCCAGTTAGCTGCTTCCCTTCCCATTCAAGACTTCCTCAGAGAAGCCCACACTGTCTATCTCTGTACCACCCCCTCTCCAGCCCAACTAGGCCAGATTCTCCCTTTGTATCTTCTCACAGGTCCCTAAACATTTTTTTACATTGTTTCAGTTATATTTAAATATTTATTGGGGAGGTGTTAAGATGGCGGAATAGAAAGTCATAGAATTCTCCTGTCCACACAAGTTCATCAAGAATACGTCTACAGGGCTTCCCTGGTGGCGCAGTGGTTGAGAGTCCACCTGCCGATGCAGGGGACACGGGTTCGTGCCCCGGTCTGGGAGGATCCCACATGCCGTGGAGCGTCTGGGCCCGTGAGCCATGGCCGCTGAGACTGCGCGTCCGGAGCCTGTGCTCTGCAACGGGAGAGGCCACTACAGTGAGAGGCCCGCGTACCGCAAAAAAAAAAAAAAAAAAAAAAAAAGAATACATCTACAAATGGAACAATTCTCATAAATATTTATTTTGTGATTTTTTAATCTCTATCTTCATTAACTATCAGAATGAGAATGTTTGTCATTTTTGTCACAACTGTCCCCATTTCTTGGTTCAATCTTTGACACATATGGACCTAAAGTTTTCCATGTACAGGCATATCTTGTTTTATTGTGCTTTGCTTTACTGCGCTTTGTAGATACTGCATTTTCTTTTCTTCTCTTTTTAACAAATGGAAGGTTTGTGGCAACCCTGCCTTGAGCAAGTCTATCAGCACAGTTTTTCCACCAGCAGTTGCTCACTTCATGTCTCTGTGTCACATTTTGGTAATTCTTGCAATATTTCAAACTTTTTCATTATCATTATATCTGTTATGGTGATCTTTGATCAGAGATATTTGATGTTACTTTATAATTGTTTTGGGCACCACTAACCGTGCCCATATAAGATTGTGAACTTAATGGATAAATGTTGTGTGTGTTCTGACTGTTCCACCCACTAGCCATTTCCCCATCTCTGTCTCTCCTTGGGCCAATCTATTACGTGAGACACAACAGCATTAAAATTAGGCCAATAAATAACCCTACAGTGGCTTCTAAGTGTTCAAGTGAAGGGCAGAGTCTCACGTCTCTCACTTTAAATCAAAAGCCAGAAATGATTCAGCTTAGTGAGGAGGACGTGTTGAAAGCTGAGATAGGCCAAAAGCTAGACCTCTTGCCCCAGTCAGCCAAGATGTGAATATAAAAGAAAAGTTCTGAAGGAAATTAAAAATACTACTACGGTGAACACACAAATGATAAGAAAGCAAAACAGCTTTATTGCTGACCTGGAGAAAGTTTTAGTTGTCTAGATAGAAAATCAAACCAGCCACAACATTCCCCTGAGCCAAAGCCTAATCCAGAGCGAGGCCCTAATTCTTCTCAATTCTATGAAGGTGGAGAGAGGTAGGGAAGTTCAGGAAGAAAAGTTTGGAGTTTGGTCCATGAGGTTGAAGGAAAGAAGCCATCTCTATAACATAAAAGTGCAAGGTGAAGCAGCAATTACTGATGTAGAAATTGCAGCAAGTTATCCAGAAGACCTGGCTAAAATCATTAATGAAGGTGGCTGCATGAAACAAGAGATTTCAGTGTAGATTAAACAGCCTTCTATTGGAAAAAGACGCCATCTAGGATTTTCATAGCTGGAGAGAAGTCTATGCCTGTCTTCAAAGTTTCAAAGGACAGGCTGAGGGCTTCCCTGGTGGCGCAGTGGTTGAGAGTCCGCCGGCCAATGCAGGGGACGCGGGTCCATGTCCCGGTCTGGAAAGATCCCACATGCTGCGGAGACTGTGCGTCCGGAGCCTGTGCTCCGCAACAGGAGAGGCCACGGAAAAAAAAAAAAAGGACAGGCTGACTCTCTTATTAGGGGCTAGTGCTGCTGGTGACTTGAAATTGAAGCCAGTGTTCATTTACCATTCTGAAAATACTAGGGCCCTTAAGAATTATGATAAATCCACTCTTCCTGTGCTCTGTAAATGGAACAACAAAGACTGGATGACAGCACATCTGTTAACAGCATAGTTTACTGAATATTTTAAGCCCACTGTTGAGAACTTGTGCTCAGGAAAAAAAAAAAAAATTCCTGTCAAATATGACTGCTCACTGACGATGCACCTGGTCACCCAAGAGCTCTGATGAAGATATACAACAAGATTAATATTGTTTTCATGCCTGTTAACACACCATCCATGGATTAAAGAGTAATTTCGAGTTTCAAACCTTCTTATTTAAGAAATACATTTCATTAGGCTATAGCTGCCATGGAAGGTGATTCCTCTGATGGATCTGGGACAAGTCAATTGAAAACCTTCTTGAAAGGATTCGTCAGTCTAGATGCCATTAAGAACATTTGTGATTCCTGGGAAGCGGTCAAAATACCAACATTCACAGGAGTTTTGAAGAAATTAATTCTAACCCTCATGGATGACTTTTAGGGGTTAAAGTTTTCAGTGGAAGAAGTAACTGCAGATGTGGTAGAAATAGCAAGAGAGCTAGAATTAGAAGTGGAGTCTGAAGATGTGAGTGAACTGTTTCAATCTCATGATAAAACCTAAACAGGTGAAAAGTTGCTTCTAATGGATGAGCAAAGAAAGTGGTTTCTTGAGATGGAATCTACTCCTGGTAAGATGCTATGAAAATGATTGAAATGACAACAAAGGATTTAGAATATTACATAAACTTAGTTGATAAAGCAGCGGCAGGGTTTGAGAGGATTAAGTCTAATTTTGAAAGAAATTCTGTTGTGGGTAAGATGCTATCAAACAGTTTTGCAATATGCAACAGTATTGCATATTGATTTTATGAAATCATTCATAAAAGGAAGAGTCAATTGATGTAACAAATTTCATCATTGCCTTATTTTAAGAATTTACCATGGCCACCCCAGCCTTCAGGAACCACCACCCTCATCAGTCAGCAGCCCTCAACATTGAGGCAAGACCCTCCACCAGCAAAACGATTACGACTCACCGAAGGCTCAGATGATGATAAGCATTTTTATTAATAAGGTATTTTTTACATTGTGTTTTTTTTTTGTTTTTTTTTTGCAGTACGCGGGCCTCTCACCGCTGTGGCCTCTCCAGTTGCAGAGCACAGGCTCCGGACGCGCAGGCTCAGCGGCCATGGCTCACGGGGCCTAGCCGCTCTGCGGCATGTGGGATCTTCCCGGACCGGGGCATGAACCCGTGTCCCCTGCATCGGCAGGCGGATTCTCAACCACTGCGCCACTAGGGAAGCCCCTTAATGGTCTTTTATATTAATGCTCTGAACTCATTTTTCCCCTCCTATAACAAAACCAAAGTATTATTCTATGACCTAGGATTGACTTCTTGTAAATGTACATTTTACTGATAAGTTATAAATGGTTTATGATGATTTTAAATTAAAACCAGAAGTTAAATTTAGAAAATGGAAGAGATAAATAATTCAACTCTCAAAACTGTAGTGTCTTAAAACTGCCATATCATATATCAAATCAAAAACTTTCCAGGGACTCTCTCTGGCTGTGATCAGACCTATTCTTAGCAGGGCCAGTGTCTACTCTCGTCGTTGGAATCTATGAGTTTTGCTTTGGTAATTTTACAGTCACTGGGGCTGTCTACATTGAAACATCCACTCTGACTCTCACATTAATAATTGTTAATGATATAATAGTTAAAAGTGGGAGCTCAAGTCCCTGGGCATTTGGGGATATTTCAATAGACTCAAACAGTCCAAAGCATAGGTAATTATATATCGGGGCTGTTTATAATGATCACAGGGGACAAATAATTACCTCTAAAGAACTGGGAATAAGATAAAGTGTAGGAATAAATAATGTGCTAATGACTGGATGAATAAGGCGTTGGTGAGGAGGGGTAAGCTCCTCGAATATACAATATTGGTCCGTCTGTCCCTTTCAGAGACATGGTGGCATGGGAGAAACTACGTAACTGACCTTCCTTAATCTCAGTTGCCATATCTATCAAATGGGGTTACTAAAGTTTATTTTGTAGGGTGAGTATTAAAAGATGCAATGTAGTACATGACTGATGCTCTGTAAGTAGGTGCTTAATAAATGATCTATATTATTTAAGAGGTGGTATAATGGAATGATTCAGTGTCCTTGCTTTACTACTTACCAGCTTTGTGATAAGATCATTAATTTCTTAAGGCTTTTCCTGTCATCTTTAAAATAGGAAAAATAACACCCAAATTGCAGAACTATTTGAGGAGTAAAATGAGTTAACATCTGTAACATTCTTAGCATATTAGCTGGCATGTGGTTAGCTCTAAATAATGGCAGCTTTAACTGTCATTGTTAACATAATAACCATAACAGTGAAGAGTGATATACATCATTCTTGATATGCCTGAGTTTTTTTAATCTCTAGAATTAAATTTCCCTAGAGCAAAAGTGCTCTTTGCATCAGGTGACAATACCGTAAAGAAAAATCTAGCCATTACCACTAGGCAGTAAACAAGGAGCAATGACTTTGGAAACTGGAAAGACTGCCCAGTGGGAACTTGGCCTTTGTGTTTTATAGAAAGTAGGGATAATAAGCATTGTTGTCTTCAAATATATATTTTATACTTTCTTGTTTTCAGTGTGCCTTGAGGCAAAGAGATGCCAGACTGTAAGTCCTAAAGACCTAACAATATTTTTTTTTTTAAGAAAGGTCTTGCTATTTCAGTCATTTCTGTCACATATTCATTGTTTTCAGGAAGTGGCTTTAGTTTTCATTTAATTTATATACAAACTGGGTTAGGTGTGTGCTATGCCCATCATGACCCCAGAAGCGGTAGATGGTAGCTAATTACCATCCTAATGTTTAGTGACCAGTTTTCCAAAATATAAAACGGGACCTACTAGAGAGTATAAGAAGCATTAACAAATTAGCTAACTAGTCCGAAACACTTCTATGCATACAAGCAAATACTTTCAACATTACCTTTGGCTACTTGAGTCTTCAAGGTAAACATTACATTAAGAGAAACACTCTTGGGGCTTCCCTGGTGGCACAGTGGTTGAGAGTCCGCCTGACGATGCAGGGGACGCAGGTTCATGCCCCGGTCCGGGAAGATCCCACATGCCGCCGAGCGGCTAGGCCCGTGAGCCATGGCCGCTGAGCCTGCGCGTCCAGAGCCTGTGCTCTGCAACTGGAGAGGCCACAACAGTGAGAGGCCCGTGTACCGCAAAAAAAAAAAAAAAAAAAAAAAGAGAAACACTCTTTTGCATTCAAGTCTTTACACTGTTACACTCATTTGTATGCATTTAGTCGGCTGATTCATGCTAATATACCTATAAGGAGAATTCTTATCTGTGCATATTTTTATTTTCATTGCTAGAGCTCTCCAAATGTAACCAAATGGAAAAGTAAGATAACCAATCAATAGGTAATATTCTTAATTTTAGAGTTGTTACTCTGTATGATCTAAAGTATACACACACAATCTGTCCACATTAAACACCAAAAAAGAAAAAAAAAATGTTGGGAGTGGAGTGGGGCAATGACAAAAATTTTTACTTTTTCAGACTTTCAGTGTCAATTATTATCCTGAACTCTGAGTGGCCAACGAACTGTATTCCCTCCCAGGGAGAGAGAGTTTCCTTTCTAAACTACGAACTCTTTCTGGGATCTAGGTCACTGTTTAACACCATATACCTTTGGTAGTGGGACAAGTTGGTGTTCTTTAAAGACTGTACAAGGCAAAGAATTTCTGGCAGACTGCTCCAGTATTACAATTACTGCTAATGTGGGGATGAAAGGCATGTAAATGGGCTTCAAGGAGAGGTTTTGTTTTCATTTCCCTACGTTAGATTGGTAGGGGTAAAAAATGTTCAGATATCAGCAACTTCATATGCCTAATAGTTTGTGAATTGATAGTGTGTTAGGTTTTGCTTTATTCCTGGGAGGATCTCTGAATGAAAATGTAACATGCAGAGAATACACTTATGAAGGTTATTTTCTTAGTCAGTTGACAGAACGTTTAATCACTGTGTTTACTGGTCTGTTATTCCAATTGTGAGGCTCTTGAACATAGAAACTGACTTATCTTTTGGGTCTTGTCTCAGCTCACATTTAACTTCTACAGAGAAGGATTCTCAGACTCTCCACCTCCATCTCTATTTTGTCTCAGAATAATGCTTATCACAGGTTTAAAATTCTGTAGAATATTATTTGAGTGCAGTTGCATTAACCTTTACAAACTGCTCCTTTCTTCCCTCAGGCTACTGGAAAGAATCCATAATTTTACAGACTCCTCAATCCTAGATCGACTCTTAGACGTTTGTGATGCAAAATCTGAGAGAAAGTGGGGGAATTTGCTGGAGGTTAAAGCAAACTGCACAGTAAGGAAGTGAGAGAGACTGAAGGGAGTGAGGATATGGTGTAAAAGACAAAAGGAATGAGGGTACAGAGCAGCTGCTGTAAAGTGAGTCTATTGATATTTGCCACTAAACATATGTATATAAATATATTTATATATTACTATTATTATTAAAGAAATGACCAATACTTTGAAAATATATTTTATTTCTAGAGGGAAAAAATAGTAAAATCTGAAACTTAAAAAATGTTGTAATATTATAGTTCAAATCTCACACCATAAAATATCCATATAAACTAGATACCCATTAAATTGAAAAGTAAGAAGTAAGTAAAAAGTAAGAGTGTTTTGCTTCTATAGTATATTTGGCTGTAAGTAATAGCCCATAAGAGAACTTTGTAGTTGTGGCAACTCTTTGGCAAGATACCTTTATTCTTCTCAGATAATAATTTGCTGGCAAAATGCAGCCATTCTAGCTAAAAATAATATAAAAATTTAAAAAATAAGCGCAGAAAATTACTTATATAATCCTAAATTGTCCACAGGGAAACAGAGTTAATGAGCTTGGAGAAAAACATTTTGAAGAGATAGCTGTTTAAACACATAGAAATAAAATGTAAAATTAACCATAAAAATACTGTGCTTGAAGAGTATAAAAGTTTGAGTGGCTCAGGTCCCCTCAAGGAATTTGAATTCATATGGAAGTTGGATTGGGTCCAACTGCTTGAGATGTATCTTTATTTTAAGGGAAGGTTTTCCCAAAGTCAGAATGCCTCCCTAATTCTGCCTTCTCAATAATAAAAAGTGTTACCATTTACTATCAGAGCGCTGACTCAGACTCCAAGCAAAAATAGCAAGTCAGAGGAAATGAAGATCACATTAAACCTAATGCCACCACTGGACCATTCATCAGTTCATCATGTTTTGGGCCGTTTGATTTGAAAAGATCTGTCCTGCGGCTGGCCGTTTGGGAGCCTAAAAGCATTGAGGAGGGCATAATTGTATTCCAATGACATTTAGACTTGCTGGTGATAGTTTAATTAATATTTTATATTCTCAAATCTTTCATCAAAGGAGAGATTTAGAAGAGTTCAAAGGAAGGTTTTTATTATACTAGCTATGAGAGGTAAAAGCATTCATTGATCTTAGAGGAAAAATTAAGCTGTGCAAAAAAAATTTTTTTTCCTAAGTTAAATGTGAAGGCAGGGCAAGGGTTGATAGTCAAATCTTTTGAACAGTTCATTAGTCTATACTGGGGTCTTAACTTGTAATTTCATAAGGGAAATTATTTGTAAGGGAAACCTATCTCAGACTTCAGAATTTTCTTCAAAATGCTTTCTCTGAAGGCTATATCAAAGCAGAAATTGTTTGACGTGGCTCAGTATTAATTTATTATACTAAGTGAGAGGCTTGGGGCTAGCAAACCTAAGTTCAATTACAAATCATGGTTCAAATACCATATTGAAAGGAGAGGGAGGTTGGACCAACTGCTCAAGGTAGAGCTCCCACTCAGTATGAGAGTTCAGGAAGTGAAGCTGCTTCCTCATTCATAATGCTAATGAAAGGAAAATCCTAGGACTTGGTTTAAATAGATTAATGGGCTGCTATATTTTAAAATTGCTGACAGTTTGTTTTGGCACTTCAAGAAGCACTGTAGCATTCACGCACAATAAATTATGAGCGATTAGTGATCATCCAATTTAGAATGAGATAATGGTGTGTTTATGTCAGAGAACTTAATTTAGGCAATCATGTTCCCGGCACTAAGCAAACATGCCAGGCTTGGGAAACTATGAAATGGCCATACAAGAACCCAGGGGGGTGAACATGGTGGTAATCAAGGCCATAAAGACATGCACTACCTTTCATGTTTTAATTTGCATCAGTGCATTTGAGGTCTAAGAGCAGAAGCTGTTCTCCAGCATCTGTCAGACAAACCCATGTGTTTCATTTTGTTTGTTTGTTTTTTAGAAGATAAAAAAGTTGTAAAACATGAGGACTTGCCTAAACAGCTGGACTACAGTCTTCGCTGGGCTAAGCCTCTTCCTAATTCCGTATTCGTGACTGTAGATTTGCAGGAATCAAATTCTCATGTTTTGTGACTTCAGTCTCTAGAAGACATTATAGCGTGAAAATTGGGTCATTCTTCAGAAATAAAAATCTAGTAAGGGCATTATTTAATTCCAAACCACGATGACACTACATTTGGCTTTCTCTTCCAAGGAAATGATACTCAGAGAATTTGGCGTGGTCCTACTTCTGTAAGACTAAGTCTTTTCTATCTTATGAGATTGAGGTTCTAGGAGTCTTTTATCACTGGTCTTTGGATGTCCAGCACAAATCCCCTTTTTGATTCACCTTTTCTGCTCCCTTGAAGGTTTCATTCTATGTAGCACTGGCATCAGATAGGATACTTTATTTAGTCATTTATTTATTCAGTAATATTTATTCAGTATTGACTATGTGCCAGACATTGCTGTATGCCTGTGCTTTCCAATAGGGAAGCCACTCACATGTGCCTACAGAGCCCTTGAGATATGGATGGTCTGAATTGCGATGCAAAGTATGCACTAGATTTTACAGATATACCACACAACAAAGAAGGTAAAATATCATATTAATATTTTTATATTGATTATGATTTAACATGTAATCAGTATAAACATTGCTTTTATTACAATAAAAGCGGTAAATTTGTTTTACCTGAAAATGTCTACAAAGCAAAGGCTCTGAGTGTCTTGGAGCTAGTCTGTCATTGGCACAAGGTGAAAACCGCAGGGTTCCCTCATGGTCAGAAACCACCTTATCTAGATGCAAAGATCTGAAGAGGAAAGATGTTGACCCGAGGATGTCCACTGTCTTGGGTTGAATGGTGGATTCCCCATAAGATAGGTCCGCATCTAAATCCCTGGGAGTTGCGTATACGACCTTGTTTGGAATAAGGGTCTTTGCAGAATGTAAGTAAGTTAAGGATCTCAAGATGAGATCATCCTGCATTGTCTGAGTGGGTCCTAAGCCCATTGACAAGTGTGCTTACAAGAGATGAAGAAAAGACAGAAATCCAGAAAACAAGGCCATGTGAAGAAGGAAGCAGAGATTGGAGTGATAAAGCCAGGAGCCAAGGACAGCATGGAGCCACCAGAATCTGGAAGAAGCAAGGGAGGATTCTCCCCTTAGGGCCTGCAGAGGGAGAGCCTTCAGTGGCTGCTAACACTTTGATTTTGGGCTTCTGACCTCCAGAACTGTGAGGGAATAAATTTCTGTTTTTTTTAAGCCGCTACATTTGTGGTAATTTGTTGTGGCAGTCCTAGGAAACTAACACATATGCTCTTCTTTTTTCCCCCCTAAAACTCATGGACTAGATAAATCACTCCACTTTACATTGAGAAAAACTGAAAGAATTAATCTAAGGTCCTTCATATAGAAACAAAGATATTCCTCCCTATAGAAGGATGGTCTCTTTGCACTTTACCCTGTAGTTCAGTTTCAGCCTTTACTCACATTATTTCGCCCACGTTCTTATCCTTAGTTTGTGACAAACCCTATCCAACTTCTTCTTAAACCCTACGCCAAGATCAAAACAACTCCTTCACACATTGCTCTACATTTTACTACTGTTTATTTCATTTACTCAACAAATATTTTGAGAATCATTTCTATATGACAATAAATTGAAATATTTTTCTTGGGATACATTGTGAACAAAACAAAGATCTCTGCCCTCTGGGATCTTAATTTCTAGTAGAGGCAGAGACGATATATAGCAACAATAAATAATAGAACATATTACGGATTAGGAAGTGTTGTGGAGCACAGAAGAAGTCGAGCAGGGTAAGTGGACCCAGGAGTACTGGGGGTGGGAGACTGGTTGCAGTATTGATTAAGGTGGTCAGGGTGGGCGTCGTTGAGAAGATGACATTTGAGCAAAGACTTGGAGGGGAGGAGTTAGCCAAGCAGATATCATTGGGAAGAACATTCCAGGTAGAGAGAACAGCTAGAGAAAAGACCTTAAGGCTGGAGTATCCCTGGTGTGTGTGAGACATAGGCCAATAGGGTGGGAGCAGAGTGAGCAAGGGACAAAGGTAGGAGAAGAGGTAATGCTGGGCAGCATGTAGGACCCATGAGGCCATTGTAGGGAGCTGGCATTTTCTTTGGATGAAAGGGGGAGAGCTTTAGAGGGCTTTGCACAGGGAGAAAATACTCTGACAAATTTTAAATAGTTATTTTGACTAGTGTTGAGAATGGGCCACGGAGGTGGCAGGGGTGGGAGCGAGGATAGAAGCCGAGAGGCCATTGAGAAATAATGTTGGCTCAGACCTGGGTGGTCAATGGAATTGGTGAGAAGAAGTGGTCTTATGTATATCATTTGAAGGTACAGTCAGCAGGAATTTTGATAGATGAGATGCAAGGTGTGAAAGAGAGAGAGGAATCAAGGTTGATTCCATAAATTTGGCCTGAACATCTGGAAGAATGGAGATAATTTCAATGACAGAGGAAAGACTGTAAGGAGAGTAAATTGGGGGGGTTATTATTCATTTCCAAGTGAATTTTCTCAAAATATAATTAGCCTGAGTTAGTGGCTCCATCAGCAGGGAAATTAAGAGTGGTGCATGCATAGTTCATTCTCATTGAACTCTAGGGTGTGCTTGGCTCAGCCCATTATGGTAACGGCAAAGATCCAAGCTTTCTGTAGTTTACCTCTTATGAGTCTGACTCTCTGTGAAATCCTGAGGACCTGCAAATGGTCTCTTGAAATTATTGATTTCATACTTAGAATTTCTTTTGGCTAATCTCCATTCCTTTCCTCCTCTAACATGATAGACTCTCTTGTTAGTTAACAGTAGCTGCCTTTCACATTCTTCTGAAGAGCGTTCCAATTTTCTTTCAAGGACTCCTCTCCCCCGTTTTTTCCTGCATTGTTGGTTAGCATCTTAGTGAAAGTTAGAACCTGCTTCTTTAGCTTCCCATTCATTCTCTTCTCCTACACTATTCCGATAAATTCCCTTTCCTAAGACAGTCAAAGTTGGTTTTCATGATTACAGTGAAGAACACTGGCAGATAGATATATCTTTATTTAAATGAGGGAAGGGATACAATTTACTTTCTAACATTAGAATTCCATGTTACAAAGGTTGTTGAATGCTCATTTCAGAACGTTAATTTACATATCTTATGCGGTTTTATGTGCAACAGACCCCATGAGTTTTAATCCTATGACATCGTCAACGAATATTATCAGAGTTCAGTGTGATGGCTTCTGGTCAGCTCCCTAGGCTGAGTTTTCTTTGCCCAGACTAAGCTCAATTGTGTTCATGAGCTAAGTTGTCTCTACAAAGACAGTTCTGAAAGGGATTTTACACGGGATCATAATTTAGTCACCACTGGCATATATTCAGTCATTTAATAATTCTTCAACTTTGTCTCTGAACTTATGATTTATTCTTCTTTTTGTCTTAACTTAGGTTTATTTTTAGTGCTTTCTTCAGCTCTTCAAGTTGTTCAATACAGTGAAAACAGCAATACAATGAACCCTAAGGAGAAAATGTTTCTATTTTCTTTTAGATTCTGAGTCTACTCATTTTTAGATCCTGAGTTTAATCCTGAGTCATTATTATTTATCTTCTGGGTCCAATGGACCCCTTTTATTAAAAAGACACTTTTAGGCCATTTAACAAAGAAATTATAGAAGTAAGAATAAGGGGGATAGTGAAAAATAGCTATATTAAGATTTTTATTTTTCATTATTAATTTTTTTGGCTGTGCTGTGTGGCTTGTGGGATCTTAGTTCCCCACACCAGGGATCGAACCTGGGCCCAAGGCAATGAAAGCACCGAGTCCTAACAACTGGACCACCAGGGAATTCCCTATATTAAAAATTTTAATAAGAATTTAAACAGCAATTGCATTGCCAGATACAATACTTTTGAAAACTTTGATGACTTTTAATTTTGTCGAAGAGAGGATTTCCATCTTCTTTCCTCCGTAATTATAAACCATTTTTATTTTTAGATTTATAAACACCAATTAGAATGATTATTTCAGTGAATTTTTTTGTTTATACATTATATATTTCCTTCCAATTATCTTTGTATACAGAGCTGCCCTAGTAATTTTTCATTTATGAATCATATCAAGTAAATTTTGGTGCACGAACCCCCCTAAATGAGAATACTCATCTTTTTAGAATACCAGTATGGTCTAGGTTCTTGTTGTGAGTTGCAAGATGAAGTTTCTCCTGTTAAAGGATTAGCTGGTTAAGAATGCCATATTTTCTTATTGTCAAGTACTGTTCTGAGCACTTCAAATATACTAACTCATTTAATCATTTAATCTTCACAGCAACCATATGCAGTAAGCACGATCAGTATCCCATTTTGTAAAAGAGGAGACTGAGGTACACAGAAGATCAGTAACTTGTCCAAGGTCACACACTTAGTCGCAGAGCCGTATTCAAACCCAGGCAATCTCCTCTTAACCACTACCCTTACTCTCTATAAGAATACACAGCCTGGCCATATGCTCACAAATCCTGTAACAGTCTGGAAACAACAGTATTCAAAATGGAGGGCAAGCCTTAAAGGAGGGCTATGTAAAACTTCCCAACCTGTGCATTACAAGTGGTTAGCAGGTCTTTTTGTACATTGACTCTATCAGCCTATCAGAAGTTTCCTCTTAGCACATGAACAGGTGCCTCTCTTTACCCACAAATGCTGCATTATTTTCTATGTAATATGACCTGAAAATGGTTGAGAATTTCTGTTTTTCTCTACTTATATCAACTCTCAGTATACCATCAGGGCCCATTGGATCCAATATTAGTTTTTAAGCTTCATTTTTGGTCACTGTGTTTGTAAATGTTGATATTTCATGAATTTTATCCTTTCTTAAAGATCTTGCACAGAGCAAAGAGAAGACCTAACAAAAAGAGGGAGACTGGGTATATGAGAGAGAAGGGGAAAAGGTCAGGTTCACTCACAGAGCAGGAAGTGAGGACGAGGGGAGTTCAAATGGAGGCAATACTTTGGGTTAATGTATTATTTGACTTATTCATTCAACGAATATTTACTGATCACCTACTATTTACTGGGCCCTTGTCAGGCTCAGAATAAAGCAGTGACTATTATATACATGGATCCCAATCCTCATGAAGCTTAGAGTGTAGCAGGAAATATGGACATGAAACCAGTAATTACAAGTGTGATAAATGTTATGAAAGGAGAAGCATGTTTCTGGATCTCCTCCCCTAAATCCTTTTCCTCCACGTTAAGCATCTGTGAGCCCTAGGGCTTTCTCCTGTGTCTTCTTACGTTTTCATTCAAAACCTCTCTTAGGACTCTCATCTAAATCCAAAGTCACTTAGCCAGCATACATGATTGTTTTCCAAATATGCATCTCTTGCTCTCTCTCCTGAGATTTAGATAGATATATTCAGCTGCCTGTTCTCCCTTTACCCACTGAGGTCTAGTTGGCATTTCAGACTCAGCTTGACTGAAAATGAACTCATTATTCTTTCCTCAAAAGCTGTTTCTCCTAACATACTGTACCTGATGTTAATGAATGGCAATGTGATCCACCCATTTCCCAACTGAAAAGCCTGGAAGTTTCTAAAGACACCTCTATCTTCTTCAGCTCCCATCTCTGATGGCCACATAGTTCTATGAGTTGATTGTTTTTCCTTTCTCATTGTCTTATTTCAGGCCATCATAGCTTTTTGCCTGCGTCACTGCCATTATATTTTACGCTAAATTACACTGCAGGCAAGTGGTAGAGGTCCTCATTTACTTACATGTTTTTAAAATTGCTTTTGATCAGAGACTCAACTTTACTATTCCTACTTCTTGGAATTTATTAAAGTTTTCTTTGTGGCATAATATATAGTTAATTTTTGACAACGTGCTGCTAGCATCGTTAAAAAGTGCATTCTTTGGTTTTAGGATATAAAGTTGCATACCTATCAATTGAATAACAACTATGTTACCTTAGTAATTATGTTATTTAGGTCATTCCTATCTATACTTATCTTTGTCTACTTGATCCTCGATGGACAGAGATAGGTAAAATAAAATTTTGACTATTAATAATTAGCCTGTTCTTGTATTTTGCATATGAGTGTCAATGCTTATTCAGTTTCCTTGTGATTCACGTAGTTTCTGTGATTTCTTTGTCTTTTCTCTCCAGCCTGCTTGCCATGCAGAAGCCATCTATTTGACTCTGCTTCACCAATAGATCATTCTTGGGAGAGTAGAGTGTGTGATTTCTCCTTCTTCCTTGTTTTTGTTCCTCTTTTGGCCGGGGGGTGGTCCAGGGAAAGTCCTTCTGCTAGTCCTTGCACACACCTGACATGGTTGTAAATAAGGTCTTGTTAGTGTTTCCCTTAGCGAGTATCACCTGTTTTGGGAGAATATCACTCTGTGGCCTTGTTCGAGGTACAGCTGCAGACATGTATCTCCCCTGGAGTGTCCCTCATCGTGACATTCACTGCATCTGGGACCTTTGTCTAATAGTGCGGTCAAAGTTATATACAGTTTTGTTGAAATGGTGTTTATATTTCTGTTTCTCTTTGCGGTTCAGGAGCAGTTTTTGAAAGGAGAAAGGAGTAGCATCTTTTCTATTTCACTGTTTAGAACCCCTCTTCTATTTCACTATTTAAATACTATTGCTGTCAAGCTGGCTTCTCAGTCTGCAGACTTGTTCTTCTCCCGTTGAACCTCGAAGCTGCTTTCAGAGTATCTTCTCTCAGTGAAATATCTGATCAGGGCATGTTCTTGCTTAAGGCCCTTCAATGACTCTCTACCACCTGCAAGTTACAATTCAAACTCCTTAGCATGGCACAGGATGCTCTTTATGATCTGACTCTTGTCAAAATCTTTAGCCTAATTTCCTCCCTCCCTCTGTCCTTCACAACACACACATAGTACTGAACTGTTTTCAGTTTCCCAATGGCTATGCCTTTTTATATTCTATTTGCTTGGCCAGGAATGGAAGCGCATCTTCAGACCCCACTGAAGCATTGCATTCCTTGGTTTCTTTCTCATTGTGAGGTCTCATGCACAAGCCTTGACTCTGATAGCATCCATGTGCAAATGCCACTTTACTCCTTTATTTATTGAATTTTTATTATGTACCAGGTCCTATTAAATCTTGGATGTAGAGTAGTGAACAAAATAGACAAAAGTCCTGCCCTCAAGTTTTATAAGATGAATGTGGGATTATCATTTTCTTCACTAGCATGTGAAATCCTTGAACGCAGGGATTGCATTTTTAATCTTTTTGTCCAAAGTGCATGGACTATAGTAGATCCTCAACAGCTATATATCAAACGAGCAAATAACTAGGAGGGAGTCCAAGTAGTTTGTAATAATCCATGTGAGGGGGTATTGGTTCCTGATTCCAAAGCAAGGAAAAGTTGTACAAATGTTTACATTTCTGAGGTGTAAGCATTAAGTTTTGGCGATGGAAGGGCTTTTAGCATAGCTGAGCTTTCTAGATTGGGCTGCTAATTGAGGGAACATGGTAGGGTGAGCAAGTTGGGAGTCGGGTTTAGCTTTGTACTCTGAAGCACATTCTGAACTTCGAGCTGAAGCGTCATGATAGAGCACATGCTGCATTCCAAAAGGGGTACTAGACCGTATGCCGAAACTTCAAAGGTATGAAAAGATTCCGCGAGTGAAAACAAAGGATTTTTATGAGAAGGGTTTGGGGAAACGCTGTGATGTCAGTTTCCCCTCCTTGCTCCTCCTCTCCTTACCCAGGGTTGTAGTTGGGGTTGGAAGCTACTTCTCAGCTCAATACACAGTGAGAGGGGCTTCACTGGGACCGCATGGTGAGCTTCCTGTGTGTGCGCCTTGAAAATGGGGAACGTAGGGACTTGGTGATTGACATGAACTTGAGAAAGCCGGCACAGCTTATTATCAGCCAGCCGACCATCTGGGCACTGCACTCCCCTCTGATGGAGGGTCAGAGGTGTTCCAGGGGCTATAACACATGTAACCTTTGGTAGGAAAAGGCGGCCTTGGGTGTTTTGCAAAGAAATCCTGACCAAGAGAGAAGGCCCTTGGACTAATGGCTTCCTAGTAAGAGGCTCTGGAGACTGAAGCTGAGGCTGTCAGGGGCAGCCATGTGAAGGACAGTTATTCCATATCATTACGGGAGTTGCAGTTTGCAAGACCCAACAGGGGAATCTTGGAAGAACCCACCAAAGTACATGTGAGAGAAAGAGTCAACTGCAAGCATCTGCTAGGTCCGGAGGTTAAGAATAAACTTTATACAGTGACAGATACCATCATGTTTCCTATCCCTCTTACTCCTGCCAGGACATACTCGGCAGGGAAAGGACAAAAAAAGCCAGGCCCTGTTTTCCTAGGGCAAGTGATTGATTTATAGTGGTCCCCAGGTGGGCAAAGAGGAAGAGTTGTAAAGTGAGATCAAATTTGGAGTTGTGAATTCGATTGGTCTGAGATTCTTAATTTCTGAATCTTGATCATGTGATCTAAGACACCTTGAGGACTTGAAGCTTGCATCGTCAGAGGCAGGGTAAGTGTTGTCGTCATCCACAGAGAAGGTTTAAAGGGACGCGGAATGCCAACATAAAGCTGTCATGTGATTATGCCCCAGGAGTGCTGCTTGTTAAATGTACCAAGTACATGTGCATTTAGGAGCCATTAGCTTACAGAGGACACTTGAAATAATAGCAAGAGTTGGCAGCAGTGGATTGGTGGATAAGGTTATAAGAGGGTTTTTTTTGTTCAGAACCCTGGCGGTTACCAATATTAATAGGGTGGGCAGAGGGAGAAGAATGTAGAGAGTAAGAAGGCATTGCCGGAGAGGTAGAAGAAGGCAAAAAGAATGATATCATGGAAGTAGGAAACCTGGAAGATCCAGGTTCCGAGGAGCCTGAAACTTATTTGGTTATAACTAATCGAAGCTTATTTAATTACTAATGCAAATTAGGTACAAGTAGATATTTATAAAGAGAAAATAAGTACCAAGAACAACATAATATCTAGAAAAAAATATGACATTTTTATTAGTAAATTATTAACACCTCTATGTAGTATTTTCCTTATGCTTTTTGACTGCATAATATTTGATTACCTCCTCTCTCTAGAAAGACAAGAAAGAATTCAGTCTTCCCCTTAGGATGGTTGATAAAAGCTCAGTTTTTATTATCAATGATTTATTTATTTCATTGATAATTTATAAATAAAATTTATAAATAAATAAAATGTATTTATTTATTGATAATTTATATCAATTATTTATTTATTTAAAATTAATCTATTTTTTGGCTGTGTTGGGTCTTTGTTGCTGCGTGTGGGCTTTCTGTAGCAAGCGGGGGGCTACTCGTCGTGGTGCATAGGCTTCTCACTGCGGTGGCTTCTCTTGTTGCAGAGCGTGGGCTCTAGGCACATGGGCTTCCGTAGTTGCAGCACACAGGCTCAGTAGTTGTGGCTCGCGGGCTCTAGAGCTCAGGCTCAGTAGTTGTGGCGCACGGACTTAGTTGCTCCGCAGTGTGTGGGATCTTCCTGGACCAGGGCTCGAACCCGTGACCCCTGCATTGGCAGGTGGATTCTTTTTTATTCTTTTTAATGATACAGTGCATTGTTAATTATAATATAATATACAGTATAATGCAATGTGTATTACACTTCAACACAATACAGTATAGGGCTTCCCTGGTGGCGCAGTGGTTGAGAGTCCGCCTGCCATTGCAGGGGACACGAGTTCGTGCCCCGGTCCAGGAAGATCCCACATGCCGTGGAGCAGCTGGGCCCGTGAGCCATGGCTGCTGAGCCTGTGCGTCTGGAGCCTGTGCTCCGCAACGGGAGAGGCCACAACAGTGAGAGGCCCGTGTACCGGAAAAAAAAAAAAAAAAAAAGACACCGTTAGAAAATGAAACGGTAAGCAACAAACTCAGAAAATATTCACAATACATACATTAATCTGTAAAAGACATGTATATTCAGCATATATAAAATAAGCCTTACATTTGAATATTAAAATGACAAACCATAACAAATGGGCAAACAGCCCCTTCATTTAAAAAATGATATATGAATAGTCAGCAAGCACATGAGAAGATGTTCAACATCATTTGTCATCAAGGAGATGCAATGTAAAACCAGAAAGAGATACCACTGCACTCACTAGCATTGCTAAAACAAAAAAGACAGGTGATACCAAATGTTGGTGACGATGTGGAGAAAGTCAACTCTCAATTTCTAGTGGAACTGTAAAGTGGTACAACCATTTAGAAAAACAGTTTAGTAGATCCTAATAAAGTTAAACATATGCCTCCTGAGCATATGTTTAACATATGCATACTAAGCCTATACAAAGGAGCAATTCCACTCCCTTGTATTTGCCCAAGATATATGAGAAAATGTATCCAATAAAAGCTTGTACATGCATGCCCATAGTAGCTTTATTTATAAAAACAAATAACTGGAAACAGGTGTCCATCAATAAGAAAATAGATATCAACTTGTGCTATATTCATTTGACGGAAAAACAGCAATAAAAATGATGATACGTTCAACATTATGAATGAACCACAAAAATATTATACTGAGCTGAAGACAACATCACAAAAGAATACATACAGTGTAATTGTATTTAGAGGAAAGTCAGGTGCAAGCAAAACTAGTCTATAGTGATAAAAACTTAAAAAAAAAAGTTCCAGGGAGGGGTAAAGATGGGAGGTTGGTATTGATTGGAAAGGGATCTTTCAACGGGTAAAGAAAATCTTCTATATCTTAATTGGGTGATGGTTACACAGGTGTGTCATTTGTCAAAATTCATCCAACTCTACTCATGTAAGCTCTGCACATTCTACTGTGTAAAATATATAAAATAAAAACAAAAATAAATTTACTAGTAAAATTTGTTGAGTAATAAGAGGGAAATGGGAAAAAGGAATAATTATGCCTCAGAGTCTGACTGAATGTAAAAGGGTCAGGTGTGAAGTCTGTAATTTAACCTGACTTATTTGGGAACGCTTGTTGGGCCCAGACAGAGGATTGGACTCACTTGACAGTAGTATTTCACCCTACCAGGCACATGGACCAAGCTCAATGGCTGGATACCTCTTCCTTTTCCTCTTACCTTTTAAGTAAAAACAAACACTGTAATAACTACCAGGAGATTCTGACCTAAAGAAGAAGGTAGATTGAGATTTATGATGACATACGAATCCTCCCGTTAGTAGAATCCATCAGCTTTGTCAGGTCCTGAGTTTGAACTCTGCTGGAAGGGTGGAGAATCTTCCACTTTGGAGCTTGTTTCTGTTGTTTTTCTGTTGCAGCCTGAAAAATGCTAACTTCCAGGGCACAGAGCAAGCCTCACCTGTTTAGCCTCATTATTTATTTATTTATTTATTTTGAATAATGATATTTATTTATTTATTTTTTTAACATCTCTATTGAAGTATAATTGCTTTACAGTGGTGTCTTAGTTTGGCAGGCAGATTCTTAACCACGGTGCCACCAGGGAAGCCCAAATGACTTATTAATAAATTTACTTTTAGGGATTTTTATTATGTATTTCAGCTTTATTATTCATATTGGTAATGGCAAATAAATTTTTAGGATTATTATCAAATTTGGGAAGAATTCTATAAAACTTCTTTCACATGCAAACACTAAGATTTCAGGGCATTTAAAGTATTCCCATGTAGTTGCTGTGGCAATTTTAAAACATAGTCACAAGTTCTTTGACTCTTCTCCCATTTAGAGGTAGAGTTATATGTCTCTTCCTCTTGAATCAGGGTGGGCTTTTGTGTCTGTTTTATTCAATAGCATACAGTGGAAATGAAGCTATGTCACTTCTGCTGCTGGGTCAAAAAAAGGTCATGCACTTCCCTGCTTGGTTACAGGAATACTTGATATTGTAGTCCTGGGCCTCAGTGTTAGGAATCTAATTACACATTGGCCACTGTGCTGTGGGAAGCTCAAGACACGTGGTGAAGCTATGGGTAGGCTCTTTGATTGACAATCTCAGATGGATCCAGTCTTGAAATCATCCCATATTAGGTGCTAGACATAAGAATAAAGGAAACCTACAGATAATTCTAGGTCCTGCCATTTGAATCTTTCCATCTGAGCTCCCAGGTATGGTGAAACAGAGATCAGCCATTCTTCCTGTGCAAGTCCATATTCCTAATCCACATTAAAAAGCTGTTTTACACTAGTTAGTTTTGAGATGATCTATTACACAGCAGTAAATAACATGAAGACATACTAATCTTAAACTGCTGGAATTAACATACATTAACCCGTTAGTTGTCAATGTTTTCCTCATTGTAGTGGCAGATTATTTAATGTTATTTTCATTGAAATTAATTTTTCCTGTCAAATCAGCAGGAAGTTAAGAAAAATGAGTACAGATGTGACTGAACAAGGCCATTTCAGGCTGTGGTAAGGACATGAGCAAAGATATGGTCTAGCAAACAGAGAGAATGGTTTTGGATACAGTGCAGCGAACACATAGCATGGCAGTGGGTGATAAAACCAGACAATTGTGTTGAAGCCTGGAAAAGAGGAGTGAAATGGTGTCAAACTGTAGCATGTGCCTGAGACTAGACTATCCAATTCTGATGAGAGGCTGAGGTCAGACTAAGTTAAGGAATCGGGGGCCTAAGGATGGATCACTAAACAATTGAAAAGCAGTATAGGGGGGCTAATGGTGGACTCCGGCAGGGCTCACACCAAGGAGTACTTCACAGAAATTCTGCTGCCAGTGTCCTTGTCCCCGTGGTGAGATGCAGCCACCACCCGCCTCTGCAGGAGACTCTCCAACACTAGCAGGTATTTGAAAAGAGGACGTATCTTCTCTTGAAGGACACAAACTAGATTCATTACTGCTGTGTGGATGAAAGGCTCTTGGTGCTGCAGCCAGGAGCCAATGCTGTGCCTCTGAGGTGGGAGAGCCAACTTCAGGACACTGGTCCACAAGAGACCTCACAGCTCCACGAAATATCAAATGGGGAAAGTCTCCTAGAGATCTCCATCTCAACACCAACACCCAGCTTCACTCAACGACCAGCAAGCTACCATGCTGGACACCCTATGCCAAACAACTAGCAAGACAGGAACACAACCCCACCCATTAGCAGAGAGGCTGCCTAAAATTATAATAAGGCCACAGACACCCCAAAACACACTGCCAGACGTGGACCTGCCCACCAGAAGGACAAGATCCAGCCTCATCCACCAGAACACAGGCACTGGTCCCCTCCACCAGGAAGCCTACACAACCACTGAACCAACTTTAGCCACTGGGGGACAGACACCAAAAACAATGGGAACTACGAACCTGCAGCCTGAAAAAAGGAGACCCCAAACACAGTAAGATAAACAAAATGAGGAGACAGAAAACACAAAGCAAATGAAGGAGCAAGATAAAAACCCAGCAGACCTAACAAATGAAGAGGAAATAGGCAGTCTACCTGAAAAAGATTTCAGAATAATGATAGTAAAGATGATCCAAAATCTTGGAAATAGAATAGAGAAGATGCAAGAAACATTTAACAAGGACCTAGAAGAACTAAAGATGAAACAAGCAACGATGAGCAACACAATAAATGAAATGAAAAATACTCTAGAAGGGATCAATAGCAGAATAACTGAGGCAGAAGAACGGGTAAGTGACCTGGAAGATAAAATAGTGGAAATACTACTGCAGAGCAGAATAAGGAAAAAAGAATGAAAAGAACTGAGGACAGTCGCAGAGACCTCTGGGACAACATTAAATGCAACAACATTCGAATTATAGGGGTCCCAGAAGAAGAAGAGAAAAAGAAAGGGACTGAGAAAATATTTGAAGAGATTATAGTTGAAAACTTCCCTAATATGGGAAAGGAAATAGTTAATCAAGTCCAGGAAGCACAGAGAGTCCCACACAGGATAAATCCAAGGAGAAACACGCCAAGACACACATTAATCAAACTGTCAAAAATTAAATACAAAGAAAACATGTGAAAAGCAGTAAGGGAAAAACAACAAATGACACACAAGGGAATCCCCATTAGGTTAACAGCTGATCTTTCAGCAGAAACTCTGCAAGCCAGAAGGGACTGGCAGGACATATTTAAAGTGATGAAGGAGAAAAACCTACAACCAAGATTACTCTACCCAGCAAAGATCTCATTCAGATTTGATGGAGAAATGAAAACACTTACAGACAAGCAAAAGCTGAGAGAGTTCAGCACCACCAAACCAGCTTTACAACAAATGCTAAAGGAACTTCTCCAGGCAAGAAACACAAGAGAAGGAAAAGACATACAATAACGAACCCAAAACAATTAAGAAAATGGGAAGAGGAATATACATATCGATGATTACCTTAAATGTAAATGGATTAAATGCTCCCACCAAAAGACACAGACTGGAAGAATGGATACAAAAACAAGCCCCATGTATTTGCTGTCTACAAGAGACCCACTTCAGACCTAGGGACAAATACAGACTGAAAGTGAGGGGATGGAAAAAGATATTCCATGCAAATGGAAACCAAAAGAAAGCTGGAGTAGTAATTCTCATATCAGACAAAATAGACTTTAAAATAAAGACTATTAGAAGAGACAAAGAAGGACACTACATAATGATCAAGGGATCGATCCAAGAAGAAGATATAACAATTGTAAATATTTATGCACCCAACATAGGAGCACCTCAATACATAAGGCAAATACTAACAGCCATAAAAGGGGACATCGACAGTAACACATTCATAGTAGGGGACTTAAACACCCCACTTTCACTAATGGGCAGATCATCCAAAATGAAAATAAATAAGGAAACACAAGCTTTAAATGATACATGAAACAAGATGGACTTAATTGATATTTATAGGACATTCCATCCAAAAACAACAGAATACACATTTTTCTCAAGTGCTCATGGAACATTCTCCAGGATAGATCATATCTTGCGTCACAAATCAAACCTTGGTAAATTTAAGAAAACTGAAATCGTATCAAGTATCTTTTCTGACCACAATGCCATTAGACTAGATATCAATTACAGGAAAAGATCTGTAAAAAATACAAACACGTGGAGGCTAAACAATACACTACTTAATAACGAAGTGATCACTGAAGAAATCAAAGAGGAAATCAAAGAATACCTGAAAACAAATGACAATGGAGACACGATGACCCAAAACCTATGGGATGCAGCAAAAGCAGTTCTAAGAGGGAAGTTTATAGCAATACAATCCTACCTTAAGAAACAGGAAACATCTCAAATAAACAACCTAACCTTGCACCTAAAGCAATTAGAGAAAGAAGAACAAAAAAACCCCAAAGTTAGCAGAAGGAAAGGAATCATAAAGATCAGATCAGTAATAAATGAAAAAGAAATGAAGGAAACAATAGCAAAGATCAATAAAACTAAAAGCTAGTTCTTTGAGAAGATAAACAAAATTGATAAACCATTAGCCAGACTCATCAAGAAAAATAGGGAGAAGACTCAAATCAATAGAATTAGAAATGAAAAGGGAGAAGTAACAACTGACACTGCAGAAATACAAAAGATCCTGAGAGATTACTACAAGCAACTATGCCAATAAAATGGACAACCTGGAAGAAATGGACAAATTCTTAGAAATGCACAACCTGCCAAGACTCAATCAGGAAGAAATAGAAAATATGAACAGACCAATCACAAGCACTGAAATTGAAACTGTGATTAAAAATCTTCCAACAAACAAAAGCCCAGGACCAGATGGCTTCACAGGTGAATTCTATAAACATTTAAAGAAGAGCTAACACCTATCCTTCTCAAACTCTTCCAAAATATAGCAGAGGGAGGAACACTCCCAAACTCATTCTACGAGGTCACCATCACCCTGATACCAAAACCAGACAAGGATGTCACAAAGAAAGAAAACTGCAGGCCAATATCTCTGATGAACATAGATGCAAAAATCCTCAACAAAATACAAGCAAACAGAATCCAACAGCACATTAAAAGGATCATACACCATGGTCAAGTGGGGTTTATTCCAGGAATGCAAGGATTCTTCAGTATATGCAAATCAATCAATGTGATAAGCCATATTAACAAAATGAAGGAGAAAAACCATATGATCATCTCAATAGATGCAGAGAAAGCTTCAGACAAAATTCAACACCCATTTATGATAAAAACCCTGCCGAAAGTAGGCATAGAGGGAACTTTCCTCAACATAATAAAGGCCATATATGACAAACCCACAGCCAACATCGTCATCAATGGTGAAAAACTGAAAGCATTTCCACTAAGATGAGGAACAAGACAAGGTTTCCCACTCTCACCACTCTTACTCAACATAGTTTTGGAAGTTTTAGCCAGAGCAATCAGAGAAGAAAAGGAAATAAAAGGAATCCACTTAGGAAAAGAAGAAGTAAAGCTGTCACTGCTTGCAGATGACATGATACTATACATAGAGAATCCTAAAGATGCTACCAGAAAACTACTAGACCTAATCAATGAATTTGGTAAAGTAGCAGGATACAAAATTAATGCACAGAAATCTCTTGCATTCCTATATATTAATGATGAAAAATCTGAAAGTGAAATTAAGAAAACACTCCCATTTACCATTGCAACAAAAAGAATAAAATATCGGGGAATAAATCTACCTAAGGAGACAAAAGACCTGTATGCAAAAAATTATAAGACACCAATGAAAGAAATTAATGATGATACAAATAGATGGAGAGATATACTATGTTCTTGGATTGGAAGAATCAACATTTTGAAAATGACTCTACTACCCAAAGCAATCTACAGATTCAATGCAATCCCGATCAAACTACCACTGGCATTTTTCACAGAACTAGAACAAAAAATTTCACAATTTGTATGGAAACACAAAAGACCCCGAATAGCCAAAGCAATCTTGAGAAAGAAAAACGGGGCTGGAGGAACCAGGCTCCCTGATTTCAGACTATACTACAAAGCTACAGTAAACAAGACAGTATGGTACTGGCACAAAAACAGAAATATAGATCAGTGGAACAGGATAGAAAGCCCAGAGATAAACCCACGCACATATGGTCACCTTATCTTTGATAAAGGGGGCAGGAGTGTACAGTGGAGAAAGGACAGCCTCTTCAATAAGTGGTGCTGGGAAAACTGGACAGGTACATGTAAAAGTATGAGAATATAACACTCCCTAACACCATACACAAAAATAATCTCAAAATGGATTAAAGACCTAAATGTAAGGCCAGAAACTATCAAACTCTTAGAGGAAAACATAGGCAGAACACTCTATGAGATAACTCACAGCAAGATCCTTTTTGACCCGCCTCCTAGAGAAATGGAAATAAAAACACAAATAAACAAATGGGACCCAATGAAACTTAAAAGCTTTTGCACAGCAAAGGAGGAAACCATAAACAAGACCAAAAGACAACCCTCAGAATGGGAGAAAATATTTTCAAATGAAGCTACTGACAAAGGATTAATCTCCAAAATTTACAAACAGCTCACGCAGCTCAATAACAAAAAAACAACCCAATCCAAAAATGGGCAGAAGACCTAAATAGACATTTCTCCAAAGAAGTTATACAGATTGCCAACAAACACATGAAAGAATGCTCAACATCATTAATCATTAGAGAAATGCAAATCAAAACTACAGTGAGATATCATCTCACACCAGTCAGAGTGGCCATCATCAAAAAATCTAGAAATAATAAATGCTGGAGAGGGTGTGGAGAAAAGGAAACAGTCTTGCACTGCTGGTGGGAATGTGAATTGGTACAGCCACTATGGATAACAGTATGGAGGTTCCTTAAAAAACTACAAATAGAACTCCCATATGACCCAGCAATCCCACTACGGGGCATATGCCCTGACAAAACCAAAATTCAAAAAGAGTCACGTACCAAAATATTCATTGCAGTCCTATTTACAATAGCCAGGAGATGGAAGCAACCTAAGTGTCCATCATCGGATGAATGGATAAAGAAGATGTGGCACATATATACAATGGAATATTACTCATCCATAAAAAGAAACGAAATTGAGTTATTTGTAGTGGGGTGCATGGACCTAGAGTGTGTCATACAGAGTGAAGTAAGTCAGAAAGAGAAAGACAAATACCGTATGCTAACACATATATATGGAATCTAAGAAAAAAAAATGTCAAGAAGAACCTAGGCGGCTTCCCTGGTGGCGCAGTGGTTGACAGTCCGCCTGTCGATGCAGGGGACGCGGGTTCATGCCCCAGTCTTTGAAGATCCCACGTGCCGTGGAGCGGCTGGGCCCATGAGCCATGGCCGCTGAGCCTGCGCTTCCAGAGCTGTGCTCCGCAAAGGGAGAGGCCACAACAGTGAGAGGCCCGTGTACTGCAAAAAAAAAAAAAAAAAAAAAAAAAAGAACCTAGGAGTAAGACGGGAATAAAGACAGACCTACTAGAGAATGGACTTGAGGATATGGGGAGGGGGAAGGGTAAGCTGTGACAAAGAGAGTGGTGTGGACATATATACACTACCAAACGTAAAATAGATAGCTAGTGGGGAGTAGCCGCATAGCACCGGGAGATCTGCTTGGTCCTTTGTGAACACCTGGAGGGGTGGGATGGGGAGGGTGGGAGGGAGGGAGACGCAAGAGGGAAGAGATATGGGAACATATGTATACGTATAGCTGATTCACTTTGTTATAAAGCAGAAGGTAGCATACCATTGTAAAGCAATTATACTGCAATAAAGATGTAAAAAAAAAAAAGAAATATATTGTTTTGTTAAGTTGTCAATATTAGAGTCAGACGATCTTTGTTTTGAATCCTACCTCTACCATTTCCTCGCCTATGAAACCTTGTTAGTAACTAATTGTATATGAAACTGATTCCCAGCCATACAAATACATCCTTCTAAATTTAAACTAAATGTGTTTCCAACTGAATTTCTCCGTAGCTGTTTGTCAAAATGCCTATGGTTATTCAAATGCCACCTAATATGAGGGTTACGTGCTGGAGGGGGAGTCAGGGGTGGATAGAGACGGTAATTTTAGTTAAGTGAGGTTAAATAGCTCATTTTTTCAAGTAGGAAAATATATGATCATGTGAAAAAATTATTCCTAGGGCTCCTCCCAACATGTTAATCCTCTGTATTGTGAAGGGCATTGAAGCTTAAACTTCATTATCTTTGTGATCAGTCTACCTCTGCTAATGGAGATGTGTGTTTTTAGAATTAGATGGTGTCAGAATTATAAAAGGGGTGTAGTAGCATGAAGACTGAAAACTGGTCATTGGTTTTTAGCAGTTAAGTGTCCACTACTGAAATATGAAAATGGTTTTCATGAAAATTAGTTGGGGTGTGAGCATGGAAATCATTTTGGTGAAGGTCCAAAAGTGAAGAGTTTAGCTGAATGAAATCCTGGAAACGTCCTTCTGGACCTGGGGTTTAATTATTTTCCTGGTTCAATTCCCAGTTATGAAATTCCCAGATATGGAAATTCCTTAGATCATCCCCTAAGGAACAATCAGTAAAGCTTCTAGACCTAAAATTGTAACCAAATAGTCAGTTGTTATGGTTATGTAAGTGCTCACTTAAATTTTGAACAAAGGAGAGTGAACCAGCTGGGCACCTCTGCAGCTAATAGGAACCAAAGTTAGCCTCATCAGAAGGAAAGTGCTTTGTCCCTCTCAGCAACTGATGCTGCAAGAACACTTGCTGTTGCTGCAACTGCTGGGTATCTGATGGAAGGGTTTGCTTTTGTCTGAATAGCAAAAGATGATCCAGGCCCTAGGGGACCTCCAGAAGTCCTAGACTACTCTACTCTTTAAGAAAAGTTGCTTATGAAGATGACCCAGGCCCTAGGGGACTTCCAGACGTCCTAGACTTCTCTACACTTTAAGAGAACTTGATTATGAAGAGGCAGGAAGGATAAAGGGCCCCAGATAGCTAAGAAAGTAGGGTCAACGAAGAAAAGTTTATTTTAGGATGGAAAAGTCCTGAACTTGTTTTTGACTCAAGGGGAAGGAAAGAGGTAAACTAGTAATGGAAGAAACAGGACAGTGGGGAGATAACTAGTAAAGCAAGGGAGATGGCAGAAGAGGATAGAATAAATGTCACGTCAGAAAGTTGCAAATGAAGGTAGCTGTCATTTGTACCTTTACTGATTTTCTGTCTATTTGTTTTATGAAGTGTTATATCTTCTAGATGAATTGGCTTCTTTATCATAATATTGATAATAAAATGTTCCTCCTTATCCCTGGTAATATTCCTTGTTGTGAAGTCTGTTTTGTCTGATATTAATATAGCTACTCTAGTTTTCTTATGAGTAGCATAGCATTTTATATCCTTTTCCATTCTTTTTATTTTTAGACTGGATGTATTTTTATATTTAAAGTGGGTTTCTTGGAGACAGCACACAGCCAAGTCTTGCTTTTTTATCTAATCTGGCAATCTTTGCCTTTTAATTAGAAGGTTTAGATTATTTACATTTAATGTAATTGTTAATATAATTTGCCTTAAATTATCCATCTTGCTATTTGTTTTCTATATATCTCATCTCCATATGTTCTTTATTACTTTCCCCCTTTTCTGATTATTCCATATTGTTAGTGCTCCATTTATTTACTTTAATTTCCATTATTTTCGTATTAACTATATTTTTATTTTTTAGCAATTTCTTTAGGGTTTATACTATGCTTCTTTAACTTGTCACAGTTTACCTTAAAAAATACTGAGTCAATTTACATATGATGCAGGAAGCTTATAACTGTAGATGGGCAAACCTCATTTTATTTCACCTTGCTTTATTGTACTTTGTAGATAATGCCCCCCCTTTTTAAAAACAGATTGAAGGTTTGTGATAACCCTGCTTCAAGCAAGTGTATTGGTGCAGCTTTTCCAACAGCATTTGCTCACTTTATATCTCTGTATCATATTTTGGTAATTCTCAGAATATTTCAAGCTTTTTCATTATTATTATATTTGTTATGATGATGTGTGACCAGTGATCTTTGATGTTATTATTGCAAAAAGATTATGACTCACTGAAGGCTCAGATGATGGTTAGCATCTTTTAACACTAAAACATTTTAAAATTAAGCCACGTACATTCTTTTTTTTAAGACATAATGCTTTTGCACACTTAATAGACTACAGTATAGTGTAGACATACATTTATATGTACTGGGAAACTAAAAAATTCATGTGACTCACTTTATTGCAATATCTGCTCTATTCCAGTGGTCTGGAACTGAGCCTGCAATATCTCCAAGTATTTTATATCCCTTCCCATCCTTTGTGCAGTTACTGCTGTAATCATTTTACTTCTACATATGTTATAAACAACACATACATTTTTTTCATTGAATAATCACTTAAGTTTTAAAGAAATTTTTTAAAATGAGAAATATTTACCCACATATTTATCATTTCTGGTATCCTTCATTCATTTGCACAGATCCAAGTTTCCATCTGATATTTTCCTTGTGCCTGAAGAACTTCAATTAAAAATTACTTGCAATAAGAGTTTACTAGCAACACATTCTCTCAAATGTCTTTGCTGAGTATAGAATTCCAGGTTGAATCCACAACCCTACCCTTGTCCTGCACTTTAAAGATCCCATTCTGTTGTCTTCGAGCTTGCATAGGTTGCAATAGGAATTCTGTAATTATTTTAATTTTTGATTCTCTGTATGTAATGTGCCTTTTTTTTCCCCTGCTGCTTTTAACATTGTCTCTTTATGTCTGCTTCTCAACAATTTGATTATGTGCCTTGGTATAGTTTTCTTTGTGCTTATCCTGTTTAGGAGTCACTGAGTTCTAGAAATTGTGCATTTGTAGTTTTCATTAAATTAGAAAAAAATTTTAGATGTTCTTCAACTATTCTGTCCCTCTCCTACTTTTCTGTATAATTGTGTTTCCAATTATGCATAGGTTAGAACACTTGATATTGTCCCTCAGTTAACTATGGCTCTTTTCCCTTTTTCTTCCAGTTTTTTTTTCCTCTCTGGATTTCATTTGGATAATTTCTATTGTTTTGTCTTCAAGTTCATTCATCTTTTGTTCAGCTGTGTCTATTTTAATTTTAGATACTGTATTTTTTATATCTATAAGTTCTATTCATGTTTCATTAGTCTGCTTATTGTATCCATAATTTCTTTTAAATCTTTGACCATATTGAAACTAGACATTTTAACTGTGTTGTTTGCTAATTCTGTCATCTCTGTCATGTCTGCTTCTGTTTCTGTTGATTGATTTTATTTCATATGTCTAGAAATTCTTTTTGCATGTCTATAAATGTTTCTTTTTTTTTTTTTTTTTTGGATGCCAGACATTGTGAAGTTCTTGTTGACTGCTTAATTTTGTTGGTGGTCTTTAAATATTTTTGTTATTGAAGTATAGTTGATTAACAATGTTGTGTTAATTTCTTCTGTACAGCAAAATGACTCAGTTATACATATATATTTTTTCATATTCTTTTCCATTATGGTTTGTCGTAGGATGTTGAATATAGTTCCCTGTGTTATACAATGGGACCTTGTTGTTTACCTAGCCTATACATAATATTGGGTTGGCCAGAAAGTTCATTCGGGTTTACCCATAACGTCCTATGGAAAAACCCGAGCGAATATTATGGCCAGCCCAACAGTTTGCCTCTGCTAATCCCAAACTCACAATCCTTCCCTCCCCCACCCTCCCTCCCTCTTGGCAACCACAAGTCTGTTCTCTATATCTGTGAGTCTGTTTTTATTTCATAGATATGTTTATCTGTGTCATATTTTAGATTCCACATATAAGTGGTATCATATGGTATTTGTCTTTCTCTTTCTGACTTACTTTGCTTATGATAATCTCTGGGCCCACCCGTGTTGCTGCAAATGGCATTATTCCATTCTTTTTGATGACTAAGTAATACTCCCCTGTATATATATTCCACATCTTCTTTATCCATTCATCCGTCAGTGGACATTTAGGTTGTTTCCATGTCTTGGCTATTGTAAATAGTGCTGCTATGAACATAGGGGTGCATGTATCTTTTTGAACTATAATTTTGTCTGGGTATATGCCCAGGAGTGGGATTGCTAGATCATATGGCAACTCTATTTTTAGTTTTTTGAGGAACCTCTATACTGTTTTCCATAGCGGCTGCACCAATTTACATTCCCACCAACAGTGTAAGAGAGTTCTTTTTTCTCCACACCCTCTCCAGCATTTGTTATTTGTAGACATTTTAATGATGGCCATTCTGTGGTCTTTAAATATTGTTAGATTTTGTTCTGGCAGGCAGTTAGGGTACCTGTGGATTACATAGATCCTTTCAAGGATTGTTTTTAAAATCTTTAGGGCAGGTATAGAGTAACCCTTACTTTATGGCTAGTTAAGCCCTTCTACTGAGGTATAACCTTCTGGGGGTATCTACTCAATTCCCATGTATGTAATGAGGTCTCTTCACTCTGAATTGTGGAATTCTTCATGATGACTATCAGTCGTGTGTGCTCTGAAAATTGTTTAGCTTACAGCTCTCTGGTAATTATTCTCTTCCCAGACTCATGGTATTTTATTCTGTGCATGAAAATGTGTTACTCAGCTAAATTCTTAGGGAACCCTCAATTAGATCTCTAGAACTTTTAAATTTCTCTGCTCTACTCTGCCCCCTACAATTTAGAGATTTTAGCTTCTCTGGACTCTGATTTGTCTCCTTAATTCAGCTAGGCTTCAAGGCACTATTTGCATTCTGCCTTCCTAGTCTGTGGTCTGAAAACTGTCCTCAGTCAAAATCTGGGACAATTGTAAGATCATCTCATTTGTTTCCCTTTTCCAAGGGATCAGAGTCCTGCATTGTTGCTTCACTATTTTGTCTAGCTTTCTAGTTATTTATGATGAGGGTGTAATTCTTGACCCTGTTACTCCCTAAAGACTATAAATGGAGAAAGATGCAGTGATTTTATCAAGTGATTAAAGGTGGTAGCAATTTGTGAAAGTAAAATTAAATATGGGATTATTTATGAAAATATATGTGTAGCTCTATGCATTGAATGGCCTGATCTTATAAATGTATACCCAGTGATTAAAATAAAATTATTATAAAGAAATGGTGATATTTTATAATACAGTATAATTATAATATTTTAAATTCCTCATAATAGGGCTAGAATCTTTATAAGGTAATATTTAATATAGCATTTCTCTACAGACTTGTTTCTTCCTAATAGTGCTGAATTTCTAGCAAATAATTGAACAAAACAAGGGCCTTAAGGACGTTTATTTTTCAGAAATTTGATTTTTCAAGGGAAGCATCAAAATTATAGTAGTAAAAAAATCAGATTTTGTGGCATTTCTTTACATTTAGTACTGTGTGTGTGTGTGTGTGTGTGTGTGTGTGTGTCTGTGTGTCTGTGTAATCATATGAGTTTGCAGGCTTTTCAGGATCCTTTCTGTAATTAGGGGTTCTAAAGGTCTTAATCTCTTAACCTAATATTTAAAAATAGTAGATGATAAATCCAACTATAAATTTACTATCGAATATCTTACTACTGATAGTTTCATGCAAAATTTGAATATTAAAAGTAGAGATTACTCATATTTTGATGTCATTATAGTCCACTGCTTTGTCATTCTTTATTAATCTCTTCGGATATTTATAAAAACATCTAGAATTATTTAACGATTAGTTAATTGGGATCTTGTGTTTCCAGCTCTACATTCTTCCTTCAGCGAATTTAGGTTTCTAACTCAGGGCATACAAGCCCATAGACATAATTTTTCAACTTGTGCATGGTTGGCACATACAGTGTTTTTCTCCACTCCCAGAGCAATCCTGACTTGCAACAGTGTTTTAGAGCTACCCACTTCAGATGGGACATAATTTCTCCACATTGTCATTCTCATAATAACTCCCCATTCTAGCCATTAATGTTCACTTAATTCACTCAGCAGTTATTTATTTGTGGCCTTAGACCTGGCCTCTTCATGCATTTATGTTACATGCTTGATCCCTGGTCTAGAGTGAGAGAGAGAGAGATAGAAGTAGGGAGAGTGAGACGTATTTCAAAGGACTGAAAAGTAGTCCTTTTATAGGTTTATACATGGTTTATATAGTTTTCATTTCAGATTGTGGATTTAAGGTCCTTAATTCTTAAAGAAGAAGAACCAAGCAGTTGTATTCATCTTAACTCAGTGCTCATTTGCCCAAGTGATTGGAAGTGAATAAGGGGACAGATAAACCTGCATTCTTTAACTACAGAAAATGGAAGAAAGATTGGATCAAGTCAGAAGTTAGTAAAAGGCAACTTTCTATGGAAAAAGGCTGGAGGGTAGAGAATACCTATTTCCTTTTTTTCTTCCATCAGTCAGGGGCACAAACTTTCTGCTCCCTTAATTTAAACCTTTGTCATGGCAAGACATTTGCTTAGAGAAAAACCTGCTAGTACCATAGCTGGTGATTCAATGTGTATGAAAATTACTACGTAGAACATAGATTCCCTTTTAATGTATATATATGGGAAATATGTAAAAGGAAAGTATGTGAAAAGATATAAAGCTATTTTATTTTACATTTACCTTGGAATAGAAAGAAACGAGGAAGGCTCAAAAAAATTTTGTTCTTAGAGTGGTCATTTCTTTCTCCATTAATTTGTATTTCCTTTGAGCAACATGGATAACTCTGCATTGTGAAACATATTGTGTTTGGAGAAGCAGTACTATAGGTTGGCCCATCTGGTGGGAGAACTTGTTCCCTTTTGTAAAAAACCATGCCTGTGTGTTATGACATCATTCCTTATAAAGGTAGAGATAGATTATTGTGCACATATAACATAATGAATTTATATGAGATATAGTGACTCTCCCATGAGTGAGGGAACAAGACATAATTTGGAGTTGGAGCCTAGAGTGATTTATGAAGGTCATTGTCTTACAAGTTCAGATGCTTTCCATATGGCACTGGAGAAACCCCCTTATGTACTGTATGTATAAAACATATGTAGCAAGTTAGTTTCACTTACATTTTTTTCCCGAAATATGTTTTGGTTTAAAAATGATGGTGTCTTTTGTTTATCTGGCCTGTAAAATGCTATATCTTTTTTTTCTAAGAGAGGGGTTATTTGTTAATAACAACTGAAAGTTTTTAAGTGAGTCTGACAGTACTGAGTGTGAGCCCTTTGACACTGGGCCTTGCTGTGGCTTGGGTGCCAAAGTCTCCCATCTCATTGGATTTATGGCTTAACTTCTGTATCACGCTTAACTTGAGTGTGCTCAGCAGTGTGACCTTGTCTGGGAAGAGGAAAAATGGATTGTTCATTTTCCAGCTGTAGTGTATCATATTTCCATCTAATTGCATTTTCAAATAGATGTGAAGATGCAACTACTTCCACTTGAAAGGAAATTGCTCTACTTAAAGAAAAATGGAGAATGGATTAGGAGTAATAATCAAAGTGGAAAGTATTTTATACCTAAAAGAATAAGTTTTTGTTTGGCTTAAGCAGCAATCCCACTGATGGATTTGTGTGCGTGTGTTTTTTTTCATCACTGTTTTAGTTGTGAAGACTTAAAGGGTACATGCCCTCAGACTCCAGTCCAGTTTTTCTAAAGCTTTATGAATTGTCTGACTTTATAAAACTTTCCCCTGCTAAAATCTATAGTGTACATATTCCATTTGAACACTAAAAAGCATGAGTGGTTTTCCAAATTTGATTTCATATTTTATTTGAAAAAAATTGTAACATAATTTAAAAATCTGAAAACTCACTGCGATGTGACAAAAATAAGACTGGAAATCATTGGAGCTTTAACCCCAATCAAGAGACTACCTAAACATTTTTGTTGGAGAAGAGTTTCTTATGTTATTAAACATGTCTGGCTGGATGTATGCAGTTGATCTGTATCTCATTTATGGTATCTATCAAAACTGAAATATTCAGCTAGAATTATAGAATTTTCACAGTTGTATATAGTCTAAGTCACACATTACAGTAGTGTAACAATTACTTTTTGGTTTGAAAACCCTGATAATGCGTGTTTGAAAAATATTCTTAGAAGATAAAAATAAAATCTAGGAATATATGACTTTCATTTTAGTTGGGCCAGAGCAAAGTACCTAGAAAATCATTAACTAGGGTGAGGAGGCAATTAGGATTTGAACACAAAGTTTTTTAGTTTTCATCTCCAAATTTAACTTAAAATGGATGTGTATTTGTGCATGCATATATACTTGTATATGTGCACACATTCAAAATTCAGCAATAATATTAAATTATCATTAAGTGATTAAAATATGTCAGTAGTCCATCTTGTCAAGGTGACTCCAATCCAGTGCCACCACAGCCTGATAACTGTACCTTAATTTCTATGAAACATTTAGTGTCTGTGCACCAGAATGTGTGAGCTATCTACTTATCTTTGGAGAAAGAAATAATTGTTCCAGTGAAGTTTTAACAATTGTTTTGACAAGTAGCTTCATAGATAATGCTTTTCTTGCAGATAAAGATTGGGTGCTGGTCTTTACAACTGTCAATTTAGCTCTTTCAGAATCACTATGATTCATTTGCTATAATGAAATTTTCCCTTCATGTAAGCAGGCAAATTTTGATCTCAGTATAAATCTTTCTCTCTTTCTTCATTCTTCTTCTAGCAGACAGCTCATACAGCTGTGCACTGTATCTCCATAGCAAAGTCATTTGCAGCTACAGTAGTATGATTTTGGGTGTGAGGAAGCAGTACAGTAGCAGGTCCTCTGGATGTTTTTCTCCTTGTTCTCTGTTTTAAAGCTGTGTGTGTGCCACATTCCTTAACAGATTTCCATGGGATCCTGGTTGGCTTTGGAGACTGAAGAAGAAGGATACAACTCTGTGAAGTCTGAACATCTGCTAGAGTCATGAATGGCTTTGGGGATGAGCTCATCAGCGGGTAGGTCAACTAACTACTCATCCCAGCTATCATCAGCCAGATTCACTACCGTTGCCCCATTGAGAATCCCTAATGTGTCTCAGTGGACATGAGATTGGATAGTCAGCCAAAGAGCTAATTTCCTCCTGTCTTGGGATGGGGGTGGGGATGAAAGTGGGGAAGAAGAGGGAATATGAAAAGCCATTTCTAGAGATGTATTTGAGTTGCTCACACCATGATGTGTAAAACAAAACAAAACAAAGAACAACAAAAAGTAGAGATCAACAAGCCTTAACTCTGGTTTGTCGTCCAGAGGTAGGACTTACTAGATCTTGAGGGGGGATGTCAACCTAGATTCTGTTTCTGTCTTTGACCATTATTTCTCAAGCTGTGCTCACTGAGAATGCTGATGGCTCACTCAATATGGTTTATCACTAAAAGTTAAGAAAGGTGCTTTTCTTTAATTCACAAGTTAACAAAAAAAAGTAACAAAAGGAAAATATGTGAAGCAAACTGATATCATGGCAAGAATCTTCTCAATATTACTGTTTTACCCCATAAATTTATCCTAACTGTTTCTAATTAAGTCCACATTTATTAAACACTAATATTTGGTAGGCAGAGTGCTAGGTTGGAAATATGTATGTGAATGATACACATATCCTGTCCTTAATGATCTTCCAGTCCAATGGAACAGACACACAGATAATTTCATTTTGTTGGGGAGCAGTAGCAGATGAATCATAAACAAATGACTATGAATTGAATAATTTTGAAATTAGATTTCTTAAATGTTTTTGAAGATGCAGTGATTTACATACATGTAGCATATATGTATTTTCCATTAATCTAGTTTTTGTGATGGCACTAAATGATGATACGGGGAAACTGTACCAGCTTTAAAGCTGGGCTTACATCTCTGCTCATGAGCAGAGTGAATTTTTGAGCTTCAGCTCCTTCATCTGCATTAATGGGATGATAAAGCTTTTGCACAGGATTGTTGAGAGAGAGAGAGAGAGTGTGTGTTTGTGTGTGTGTGTGTGTGTGTGTGTGTGAAGTGCCAGCACCTGTCTGCAGATGTAGGAATCTTCTTTGCTACATCTCAACTTGGTGGTGATATAACACACTTTTGGATACTCTAGTGATGGCAAATAAATTTTCTGGTGACAATATAGTAATGGCTAGAAATAAATAGGGACTCAAATGCTAACAATTCCCCAAGAATTATGGGTTGAGACATAATGTGGGGCTATATTATTGCTGGAGAATTTACCAACTTTCAACTAAAAAGTTCTCCAACCTGTGGTGGTTGGTATATCATTCTTTCATCCTCGTAATTACTTCTTCTGTGTATTTTCTCATAATATTGCAGAATGGGTTATAAAGCACCATATGGGTCACCTAGTGCTGCTTCCTCCATTTTGGAATTGAGAAATGGAGGCCCCAGTCTGTTAATTAGTGATAGACCTGGGAGAACTCAGATGTGTTGAGATCAGAGATCTTTTCTTTATCCCATCAGTTCTCTTAACTGTGCTTCCTGCAGGTGACCTACTGTTGTTTGTGTGCACACAAACATATTTTGCAGTGTGCACATGGTGCCTTACACATCAGGCTTCTAGGTGGCATTGATAATTACTATTACTATGGTTGGTTACTCTCTTTATATTACCTTTTACCAGAACTTATTTTCTTAATTTTTCAAATCAGTGTCAAATATTGCTTACTTAGACTGAAAACGTTAATGCTTGAAATAAAACTGTGTTCATTTTTTCAGTAGACTCATTCCCCACCCCCAACAGCTGGCTTTGTTTCTTCTAAGTCCTAAACTTTTAAAAGCATGTTCCTTTTCACTTGTTTTGTGTTAATAATAATTTTTCAGAAATGTTCATTAAACGGATAAATTTTTCCACCCCTTTCAACACTAGAAAACAAAACAAGTTGAATCATGTCAAAAGCAAGTAGTCCACAGGGATAATATAAGCATAATGTTCTTTCTGGATACAATTTAAAACTTTGAGGGCCATATCATTTTGTGAATTCTATAGGGGCTAGTTAAATACCACTAGGGAAGCAAAGTTTGTTATATAGAAAAGCAAATACATTTTTTATAGCTTTGAATCCCTCAGCTTTGAAGAATTTATTATGAAAGTGACCCAGTGATCCATAGACTGGAGATTTTATACTAGGTTGTCATGTTATGAATAGAATACCCCATTATATAATACAAAAATATTTTAAGATGTATTGCTTTTAAAATACATAATAAACTTATACCAATATATGACACAGATTCCTTCACAACATATATTATTGCTAAATAATTAAACATATTTTGGTGTGTGGAATGTTTGTAACCTCAGTATTTCAAGATACCTCATGGTCCAGATGTAGCTGTTAATTAAGCATTGCTTGAGGGACAAATACCTGTCTAGGAATTGCTTCAGAAATTGTTCAAGAGGGTTTTGGATCAAGATGGTAGAGTGAGAGGGTGTGGGGCTTACCTTCACCCACGAACGCATCTAAAATACATCTACCTGTGGAACAGTTGTCACTGAAAACTAACTGGAAACTGGCAGAAAGACTCCTGTATAACCAAGGCTGTAAGAAAGATACACAAATAATTGGGAAGAAAATCAACTGGGTTAGGACCTGTGCCCCAGGGAGGGGACTCGGAGGAAAAGGGAGAATACTTGGGCAGACACCAGCCCTGGGGAGTGACAGGTTCAAGCCACAGATTGGGTGCCCCAGTCCTGGGGTCCTGCCTAGGGGAGACAGGCCCCCTTGCCGGACTGCTAAGACTAACAAAAGGGCCATGGGAAGCCTGGACTCCACTTGTGAGGAGCACGTGTGCACTGGCTTGCCCCCAAAGTAGGGCAGAGTGAGGCCTGCTCTAGTGGTTTCTGGGTTTCTCCCAATGGCCTCACCATAAGCCCAAGCCAAGCCGAGGCTACGGCCCCACTCTCTCCATGTCACAGCATGGCACTGGATCTGAGGCAGACATATAACTGGGGGAAAAAAAAACATGGGACGCAGGGATTACCTGGTCCAGGGGCAGAGCCTGGGTGAGGGGGTGATGGCCACTTACCAACAACTTAATCAAGCAGTCTCAGAAGCAGCCCAGGTCTCTGACAGCAGCTGCCCCACCACGGCTCACCCCTGGCACGTGCTGAGAGACCATGGGGCCCCACCTGCCCTGAAGAGTGATTCCACAACAGGGCGGGGTGACAGAGGCTGGAGGCAGTGGTCAGCTGTGAGGAGCAAAGGGGACTTGTACCCAAGGCTGTGACCGAGTGGAGCCACCAGCACCTGCACAGGCAGCACATCGAACCTCTGTCTGTGGCCAGCACAACCTGAAAGCCCATAATGGTCCCCCTTGCTTCAGCACTCACTCACCTCTGGGGCAAGAGTCCCAGTGCGGAGAGAGGGAAAAACACACAGTTAAAGAGAACAGAGCCAGCTCAGGCTGGCCCTCAGGCTTTCGGCTCCAGCAGCTTGGGATCAGACCACACACCTGATAGAACTGTGATGGCCACCAAGCAGAGAGGAAGTCCTGCTTCACCCAGTGTCAGCTCTAGCCTTTCCATTTTCAGCTCCACCCCCTCCAAGGTGATAGCTGCCAGCACACCCTGAGGAAAGACGTAACTTGAATCAACATCAAATCTAGCTCTCCCACCAAGGCATGGGCACACGCAGTCTGTATAGGGATGCTCCCACATGAAATCACCTGTTCAAGACTGCAATAGGTGACTGTTTCACCTGAATTCATAAAGGCAGAGAATGTTAAGCAAAATGAAAAGGCAAAGGAACTATCTCAATTGAAAGAGCTAGAGGAAACCTGAAAAAAAATAATGAAACAAAAATAAACAGTTTACCAGATAAAGAATTCAAAGCACCTGTAATAAAAATGTTAACTGAATTAGGGAAAATAATTGATGTACATAGTGAACACTTTAACAAGGAATTAGAAAACATAAAAAAGACTCAATCAGAAATAAAGAATTCAGTAGCTGAAATAACACAGTAGAAGGAATGAATAGCAGACTAAGTTATACAGAGGAATGCATAAGTGATCTGGAAGATAGAATAATGAAAATCACTCAATTGGAACAGCAGACAGAAAGATAAATGAAAGAAAAAAAAAAGAGCAACATACAAGCTCTCTGGGATAACATGAAATGTGCCGGTGTTCATGTTACAGGGGTTCCGGAAGGCAAAGAGAGAGATGGGTATTGAAAATGTATTTGAAGAAATTATGGCTGAAAACTTCCCAAACCTAAAAAAGAGAACAAATATCCAGGTGCAGAAGTCACAGAGGGACCCAAGAGACCCACAGCAAGACATATCATAATTAAAAGGGCAAAAGTTAAGATAGAGACTTCTAAAGGCAGCAAGAGAAAAACAAACGTCATATACAAGGAGATCTCTATAAAGCTATCAGCTGATTTCTCTGAAGAAGCTCTGCAGGACAAGGGAGTGACATGATATGTTCAAAGTGCTGAATGGGAAACCCTGCAACCTAGGATGCTCTACCCAGCAACCTAGGATGTTCTACCCAGCAAAGAATGAGAGATAAAGAACTCAGACAAGCAAAACCTGAGTTCATCAATACTAAACCTACCCAAAAAGAAATGTTAAAGGGTCTTCTCTAAGTGGAAAAGAAGTGAGAACCTATAGAAAAGGGAAAATCCCACTAGGAAAGGCAAATAGATAGTAAGCATTGAGGATCAACCACTTAAATAAGCCAGTACAAAGGTTAACAGACAAAAAAATTGAAAAAAAAAAAAAGCAACTATAATTACAATAAACAGTAAAGGGATAAACATGAAGTGAAATATGACAACAAAAACCACAATGTGGGGGAGGGGATTAAAAATGTAGGTCTTTCAAGAATGTGTTTGAACTTAAATGACTACCAGTTTGAAACAAGTAGATATAGTTATAAGTCAACATATATGAACCCCATGGTAACCACAAATCAAAAACCTACAATAGATGCACAAAAACTAACAAGAAAGGAACACAAGCACATTACTGAAAAAAATAAGCCACAAGGGAAGAAACAAACAGAAGAAACGAACAGAGAAAAACTACAAAACCAACTGGAAAACAAGTAATAAAATGGCAGTAAGTACATACCTATCAATAATTACTTTAAATGTCAATGGATTAAGTGCCCCAACCAAAAGACATAGGGTGGCTGATTGGATAAAATAACAATACCCTTCTGTATGCTGCCTACAAGAGACTTCAGAGCAAAAGACACTTACAGACTGTAAGTGAGGGGCTGGAAAAAATATTTCTTGCAAACACAAATAATAAGAAAGAAGGGGTAGCAATATTCATATCAGATAAAATAGACTTCAAAACAAGGGCTGTAACAGAACAAAGAAGGGCATTATATAATGAAAAATGGATCAATACAAGTAGAAGATATTATGCTCATTAACATATATGCACCAGATACAGGAGCACCTACATATATAAAGCAAATACTAACAAATATAAAGGGAGAAATTGACAATAATACAATAATAATATGGAAATTTAACACCCCACTTACATCAGTGGACAGATCATCCAGGGAAAAATCAGTAAGGCAACAGTGGTCTTAAATGACACAGTAGATCAGTTGGACTTAGGTATCTATAGGACATTCTATCCCAAAATGGCAGAATACACATTCTTTTCAAGTGCAAATGGGAAGTCCTCCAGGGTAGATCACGCACTAGGTCACAAGATAAGTCTCAACAAATTTAAGGGGATAGAAATTATATCAAGCATATAGAAATTCTATATTTCTAGATATAGAAATTATATCAAGCATTTTTTCTAGTATAAAACTAGAAATCAATTACAGTGTACAGAAAAAAAACTGGGAAAAGAGCTAACACATGGATAGTAAACAACATGCTACTGAAAACCAGTGGATCAATAAAGAAATCACAAAGGGGAAGTCTGAAAATACCCTGAGACAAATGAAAATGGAAACACTACAAAATGGAAACACTACAAAAATCTATGGGATTCAGTAAAAGCAGTTCTAAGAGGGAAGTTTATAGCCATACAGGCATTCCTCAAGAAACAAGAAAAATCTCAAAAAAAACAACTTAACATACCACCTAATGAATTAGAGAAAGGAGAACAAATAAAGCCCAAAGTCAGCAGAAGGAAGAAAATAATAAAGGTCAGAAAGGAAATACATGAAATAGAGATTAAAAAAACAATAGAAAAGATCAATAAAACCAAGAGCTGGGTTTTTGAAAAGAAAAGAGAAGACCCCAATAAACAAAATGAGAAATGAAAGCAGAGAAATAACAAGTGATACCACAGAGATTTAAAAAAATCACAAGAGAATACTATGAATAGTTTTATGCCACCCAATTGGACAATCTAGAAGAAGTGGACAAATTTCTAGAAACATACAACATGCCAAGGCTGAATCAAGAAGAAACAGACAATTTGAAGACACCAATAACTAGTAGTGAAATTGAATTTGTAGTGAAAAAACTCCCAGCAAACAGAAGTCCAGGACTAGATGGCTTCAAAGGGGAATTCTACCAAACATATAAAGAAAAACTAATACCTATCCTTCTCAAACTATGCCAAAATATTGAAGAGTTCAGAACACTCCCAAATTCATTCTATGCAGCCACCATTACCCTGATACCAAAACCAAAGACACTACAAAAAAAGAAAGAAAATTACATGCCAATATCTAATAAATATAGATGCAAAAATCCTCAACAAAATATTAGCAAACCAAATCCAACAATATATAAAGAGGATTATACACCATGATCAAGTTGGTTTTATTCGAGGGACCCAAGGATGCTTCAATATTCACAATGTGATACACCACATTAAAAAAGAAAAATCACATGATCATCTTAATAGATATAGAAAAATCATTTGATAAAACTGAACAACGATTCATGATAAAAACTCTCATCAAAGTGGGTATAGAGGGAAATATCAATATAATAAAGGCCTTTTATGACAAACCCACATCATACTAATGGTGAAAAGCTGAAAGCCTTTCCTCTAAATTCAAGAGCAGGACAAGGATGCCCACTCTCATTACTTCTATTTAACATAGCATTGGAAGTCCTAGCCACAACAATCAGACAAGAAAAACAAGGCATCCAAATTGGAAGGGAAGAAGTAAAACTCACTATTTGCAGATGACATGATACTTTATATAGAAAACCCTGAAGTCTCCAGTCAAAAACTATTAGAACTAATAAATGAATTCAGTGAAGTTGTAGGATACAAGATTAATATACAGAAATCTATTACTTCTCTATACACTAATAATGAACTATCAGAAAGTAAAAAACGATCCTGTTTAAAACTGCATCAAAAGAATAAAGTACCTAGGAAGAAATTTAGGAGGAGGTGAAAGACCTATACTCTGAAAACTATAAAACATTGATGAAGGGATTTAAAGATGATACGGAGAAATAGAAAGCTATCCCATGCTCTTGGATTGGAAGAATTAGTGTTGTTAAAATGGCCTTGCTACCCAAAGCAATCTACAGATTTAATGCAATCCTTATTAAAATATCCATGACATTTTTCACAGAACTAGAACAAATAATCCTAAAATTCATATGGAACCACGAAAGACCCACAGTTGCCAAAGCAGTCTTGAGAAAAAAAGAACAAAGCAGGAGGTATCATGCTCCTAGCTTCAGACTATACTACAAAGCTACAGTAATCAAAACAGCATCATTGTACTGGCACAAAAACAGACACATAGTGCAGAAATAAACCCACGCATCAATGGTCAATTAATCTATGACAAAATAGGTAAGAATATACAATTAAAAAAGACAGTCTCTTTCTTCAATAAATGGTGCTGGGAAAACTGGATAGCTACATATAAAACAATGAGATTAGCACATTTCCTCACATCATATAAACAAAGTCAAAATGGATTAAAGACCTAAGCATAAGACCAGAAACCATAAAAATCCTAGAAGTGAACATAGGCAGGACACTTTATGACATAAATCATAGCAATATTTTTTTGGATCTGTTTCCTAAGGCAAAATAAATAAAACCAAAAATACATAAATGGGATCTAATTAAACTTAAAAGCTTTTGCACAGCAAAGGAAACAATTGACAAAATGAAAAGAGAATCTATGATATGGGAAAAATATTTGCAAATGATATGACTGACGGGGGGTAATATCTAAAATATATAAACAGCTCATACAACTCAATGTCAGAAACCATCCAATCAAAACAATAGGTAGAAGACTGGAATAGACAGTTTTCCAAAGAAGACAAACAGATGGCTAAGAGGCATGTGAAAAGAAGCTCAACGTCACTAATTATTAGAGAAATGGAAATCAAAACAATGAGATATACCTTACACTCGTCAGAATGGCTATCATTAAAGTCAAAAAATAACAAAAGCAGGCAAGAGTGTGAGAAAAGGGAACCCTCGTACACTGTTGGTAGAAAGTAAATTGGTGCAGCCAATATGGAAAGCAGTATGGAGGTTCCTCAAAAAACTAAAAATGAAACTATCACATTATCCAGCAGTCTCACTCCTGGGTGGATATCCAGAAAAAACAACACTAATCAAAAAGATACATGCAGCCCAATGTTCATAGCAGCACCATTTATAATAGGCAAGATATGGAAACCACCCAAGGGCTCATCCACAGATGAATGGATAAAGAAGATGTGGTGTGTATATATATATATATATATATACACACAATGGAATATTACTCAACCAGAAAAAAGAATGAAATTCTGCCATTTGCAACAACAGGAATGGACCTAGGGAATATTATGCTTAGTGAAATGAGTCAGAGAAAATCAAATACTGTATGATTTGATACATATACACATACATCATTTAGATGTGGCATCTAAAAAAGAAAATGAATGTATATAGCAAAACAGAAACAGACTCAAAGATACAGAAAACAAATTAGTGGTTACCAGTAAGGAATGAGAAAGAGAGAGGGTCATGTTAGGAGTATGGGATAAAGAGAAACAAACTACCTTGTATAAAATAGATAAGCAATAAGGATATATTGCATAGCACAGGGAATTATGGTCGTTATCTTGTAATAGCTTTTAATGGAGGATAAGCTGTAAAAATACTACACTATGCTGTGCATCTGAAACTAATATAGTATTGTAAATCAGCTATACTTCAAAAAAATTTTTTTTTAAAGAAATCATCCAAGAGCACTCTAGGAAAGGAGTCACAGTACTCGATGATAAAGGTTCTTTTGATTCATTGAAAACTGTTTACTGTATGGTTTCTGGTATTTCCTTTTATATATAATACTCAGTTAATAATAAACTTAGTAGACTTATTTGCTGCAGATCCATTATTCTGATAACTTCAGGCTCATTACTCACAGAGTTCTATTCTTTTTGAGGAAAATGTAAAAGAAAATGGAGAACAAACAGGAATAGGAGAGAGAGTTATTGTCAGCAGCCTTTCTCAACAGTTACTTCCGAAGTTTCCTAAGAGTTGCAAGACAATCAAAGACTTTGCTGGATGAGTTAAGACTACTTTTGAATTTAAGTTACAGTTCTAAGTTTCAAATTTATGCTACTAAAGTGATGTAGAATTTCCTTTTTCATGTTTGTTGAGGTCATAGACCTCATCAAGTCAGGTGGGCAAGGTTTACCATATCATTTTCTCAAGGGCATGTCCGTACTTGAATCACCAAACACCATGACCCTGCCTGGTGCCCTAAGCAGATGAGTGGACGGCTTCCTTGAGTGTGTTGTCTTAGGATTTGGTTAGGTACTATGATTTAATAAGAGGAACAAGGGACTAGGACACAGGATCTGCATTTTATCCTGGGTTGTGTGGTTTTGGCAGAGTGGTCTAACCTCCTTGAATCTTGATTCTCATCTCTAAGACGGGGATAATACCTTCTTAGCCTTCCTCACAGAGTGGCTATAAGGATCAGGTGAAATACTGTGAGTTCTTTATAGGCTCTGCCGTACTAAAATGTCAGCTGCTGTCATTGGTAATATAAAATTGCAAGCTTGGCTTCTTTCTTTGATTTCCTTTTATTTACCTTAGCATTCTGTCTGCTCTGTTGTTGCTACAGTGGCTGCTTTGATCGGAGGAGCTGAGTTTTTTTTATAGGTTCCAGGCCTCCTTCATGGCATGTTCTTTGTCTTAGTGGGTATCAGTGTAACCTTTCCTTCATGTGAATTGAGGTAATCCTTGAAATAGGTCCTTAGCCTCTGAGTTGAAAAGTTTTTCCAGGGGTCCACTCTTTAAGCCATTTAAAGACAGCTATAGTGATGTCCCCCACTGTCTTCCATTTCATATAGGATGAAGCCCAAACTACCTTCTGTGGCTCACAATGTCCCTGCATGATGTCCCTGGCCTCTGCCTGCTGTTCTGGTCAATTTGTACCACTCTCCCTCTTGCTCTTTTTGCTCTGGCCACACTGGCTTTTCTAGTCCTCCAATAAACCTAATGCATTCCTGTCCAGTGCATTGGCACTGATGGTTTCCTCTGCTTAGACAGCTTTCCTCTCTTCTTCCTCCCCTGCAGATCTTCTCATAGATCGTGACTTCTTGTTATTCTGGTCTCAGCTCAAATGACCCTATTCTCAGCAACCATTTTTAAGGCTCCAGTCTCAAGAAGGTCCCTTACCTGACACTCTTTCACATGACCCTGCTTTATTTTTCAGTACCTAAAATCCTTTTGTTCATTTATCTGTTCACTTAGTATCTGCATTTCCTGCCATTCACTAGAATGTAAGTTGCGTTATGAGGGCAGGGACCTCTCTTGTATTGCTCCAAGCTGGGTACCCAGGCATCTTAGAAGGGTGTCTAATGTATTGTAACACTTCATTATTCTTGTAGAATGGGTGAATTAATGAATACCAGTATCTCCATTTAAAAAAGAAAATAACATTAAATTTTAAACCAGCATGCAAGTAAGTGACTCTCAATGCAATTATTCTTATTCTTCTTTTGTGAAAGCATTTTATTTTTAACCCAGCTTTTAGATCATAGGTTGTCTTAGTTATCTTTTATTTTGTCACAGACCACCCTAAAATTTAGTGGCTCTTCTGCTGGGACCTTGGAGTGGGTAGAGCTGGAGCATCCAGGCTACCTTCAGGCATTGCCTCATGTTGCCTTCTCTTTCTGTCTGAGAATTGGACTTCTTACATAATGGCTCCCTTCTAAGAGAGGGCAATCCAAGCAGACCAAAGCATAAACTGAGATCTCTTAAAGCATAGCATTTCTCCTGCTACATCCTATTGATCAGAGCAGTCATAGAGCGAACCTAGATTCAAGAGGGGGAGAAATAGATGAGAAGAGTGGCAGGAAAGGTGGAGCCATCTGTACTTCACCTCAAAAGTGGTGTTTTCCTAACAGAAAATAAATAAAAAGTAATGTTTTCTTGCATATTCACTGCAGTATGCTAGACACTGGGAATAGAAGAGATTCCCAGTCTGTGGGGACGTGTAGTATGTAACTCAGGGTTTGAAGTAAAGAGACTTGGTCTTTCATTGATGGCCAGTGTGTTTTCTGAGGCTTGACAGTTACTGAGAAGTTTATCTCCTACTTTGCATTTCTTGGCTGAAAGGAATTGGTATCTAGTCTGCTTCAATCTACAGTGATGATGTAGTATGTTATGAAAATGAGAATAATCCCTTCTTCCATTCTGGGAAATTAGGAATTGGGGTATCTTTATAGGATTTTAATGAATCTTTAAAAAAATTTTCTATATAAGCAAGTCTGAATTATCCATGTAAGTATAATTGCATCCCTACAGTTCACTGATTCACATGATTTTAATCAACAACTTCAGTTTTTCTCTCTTATCAAATCCTTTATCAGAGCTGCTAAGTATTCCCAAGAGGACTGATTAGTTTTTCTCCTGTTCCTGCCTATTATTTGGTATAGGTGCAAAGGCACAGTGTGAGGACAGGTAGGCAGATAGCAGGAGAAAGGAGAGGGGCCAGGGGCCCAGGTAAGTAAGTACTTGCAACCCAAAGTATCAAACTACCAGCTCTTATCTAAGGTCCCAGAAAAGTTTTATCTACGTCTTTGATACCTGCTTTTATCCAGTCTCCAGAAGGGTCTTAGATTCTTCCTTGAATTCCACTGTACTGCTGGATCCCAAATCTTTTGCTCCTGCCACATCTGTTGAGCTCTGGGTGCTCATTTCCAAATATCTAAGAGACACCTCTGCTGGCATGCCATATAGTCACCTTAACTTGTTCCAAATGAATCTTTTTATTTGCCACCTTCAAGCCTGTTTCCTTTCAATATTCTACACCTCAATTAATGCCACTATCATCCACGAGTCATCAAAGTCAGGAATATTGAGTCTTGCTTGCTCTTCTCATATTCAGTTTTTATTTAAAATGGACTCTTCCAACCTCCTGAATATGTCTTGAATATTTTCCTTCTTCTCTACTCCCACCACCACTGATTTAATTAAGGCATTCCTCTTCTCTTGCCCACAAAATAGCAATAAAGTGGTCTCCTTGCCTCCAGTCTCGCTTTCTTCTAGATTATCTTATACAGTTTTGTCAGAATTACTTTTAGAAAAGCTAGTTATCTGCTTAAAATCCCTCATGAATCTCTGTTGCCCACTCGTTAGAGAACCAACATACCTTGGTAGTTTACAAAACACCCAAGGTAGTTTGTAATCTTACCAGTCTTTTACTTTTCAGTTTCCAACTCTTGCCACTGCTATTCACTATCTCATTTAATCCTTGTAATTCCAGAAAACGTAAGGCTTTCATGTGTCCATGCCTCAACATATGTCGTTTCAACTGCATGGGATCCCTTTCTTTATCATATCTGTGTGGTGTACCCAATTCATCCCATAAAACTTATCTCAGTAGCCTTATAATGGACTCTTGAAACCATTTGAGAGCTCCCACCACTATCCTATCACTATTTTAATGAGGAAGTAAAAAGGTATCTCCTCATTCATGTTCTGATAGTACTTTTGTAATTAATTGGCTTAACATTTGAATCCCCATTATTCCTCTTCTGCCAGTGTTCTGCAGAATTTGAGTTGAGCAGTATCATTAAATGTCTAAGTTTAAATAAAGTATAGTGGCCCTATTAACTAATAGTACCTAGAATAGTGTCTGGTATTCACCATGCCTTCCCCTCACTGTGGTTAGCATTTTCTCCTCCACCAAGCAACTGTAAATTCAGATCCACAGGAATCACAGTCAAGCTGTTCCTGAACAACTGATAGAGTCCCATATAATTGCTTTCCATAAATGTTAATTCCATAAATCCTGCTTTAATCTGGTTTGAATCTGGTTAACCATATGCAGTTATCAAGGAAACCATCTTCCATTTTGAGACCCTCCCTCCGTTTCTTCCCATATATATCAGGAATTAATTCAGTCACCCACATTTGTCTTACCCATGGCGGATTGAACAAAAGCAGTATTGTTTATCAAAGTCATTATAAGTGATTTAGTTTTGGTATTTAAAATATTTTAAGTCTACTTCAGTAACTCATAGAGGATAAAAAAAATTAGTTTGTACAAGTTTTCTAAACTACAAATTATTTCCTTTATTTCATATTGTAACATAAGGCAATTTAACATCCCCAATTTTCCAAGTTATAAGATTTCGAGTTAATATGAAATACTATGTATTTTAACTAATAGGTCGATTTTACTTAATTTAAACTTAGACGTTTAAAAGTACTGCCCGACTCAAACTGTGTAGAGCACAGGCAGAATGATAAATACCGGATGTCAGTGTTAAATGATTTCCTGATTACTGACATCACACCTTCTCCCCATTCCTTCCATGAGTGTGGAGGTTCTTCACAGGACAAAGCAAAAGACTCACAGAGGTGCTACCCTTGACATACCTGAATCGCTCAAACCAAGAATAAGCAGCTGTGTATTTAATAACTTTTGCCATGTGAGGAAAACACCTAAATTGTATGTGTTCGTAAGGGTATTGAAGAGAAGGGTGTTCCCACAAAACAAAACTGAAAGAAGGAAAGGAGGCTATTTCAGGTGAAAGAGGGTCTGTTAAAGCAACTTGAGTTAATTAAATCTCGTGTTGGCCTTGTTTATTTGCTTTCTTGTCTTCATGCCTCTCTCCCTCTCTCAGCTCAGTGTTGGCCATCTTGAAGTTGACTGGCTTGAATAGGAGGACCACACCCTTAATTTGATCTTTCCCCCGAGTCATTTTCATTCAGCAAAGAAATTTTACTGGGATTTTTTTCTTCAAAGTCTCTTTTAAATGCCACATCTACTGTGTCTAGGGAATAACTTGGGGTGTGGTTACTGGTATACAGAACATAGAACTTACTGGAAGCAAAGTGATCAGAAGTCTACTGAATATTTGAGGGAATTAATTCCCCCCCCAAAATTCAACACTAGTTTAGAAAGCCTTTGACTGATCATGACAATGTAAACACTGGAACCCAAAATTTTCATGAGTGTATTATAGCTTTAGTTATTTAAGAGCCTTCACAGAGGGCATGCTCCTCAATACCCACTTTATATGGGAATCCTCCCAGAGGGCAGAGCCAAGGGCCAAGGAGGACTGTGGGTGAGGGAGTTCCTCACAGAGAACAGAACTGGTATTAAATCAAGGAGCTCTTCCCCACCCCAGAACAGGGGATCAGTACGATGTCTGCCCATTGACAACTATATGTATCCCATTCTTCCTCTTTCTGGATGGGGTGTTTATTGAAGTTACCCTGTCCCTGTTTCACCATTGAATATATTGAGTGTTGAGTATATGTGGGGAAAGGAGGAGCAGAAAACACGTCATTTTAGTGGAATGAAGGAACTTTCACAGACTGATGTAGTGGATTGAGCTTGACCTGAAATCTATGACTGGAGAGGATTTGGGGTTGTACTTCTGGGGAGTGGATAGATATGGTCTATATGTGGGAGGAAGATCAAAATGGATATTTGGTGACCAGAGGGTGGAGTATGGAAGAGACTGGAAAGATACCAACTTGCTTTCAGCTTCTTAGACAAGAAAATTAGATTTTTCAGTTTCCCTTGTATTTAGAAGTTGGAGGCATGAGTCATGTGACTAGGTGTCATATAAACAATGGAATATGGGTGGAAATGGTTTTTGCCAATTCCAGGCTTGGCTTCTAAAAATCTCTTGTGCAATCTGCCACAGCATCTTGTCTCTTAAACTTGCTGATTGGATGGGTGAAGTGGTGGATTCCAAGAAGACTCTGGGGGATAGTGGATCCACATAGTGGAAGAGGTCAGCTCAAGAGTATGTTACTCAAGGGGCTTCCCTGGTGGTGCGGTGGTTGAGAGTCCGCCTGCCGATGCAGGGGGCGCGGGTTCGTGCCCCGGTCTGGGAGGATCCAGCATGCCGCGGAGCGGCTGGGCCCGTGGGCTGTGGCCGCTGAGCCTGCGCGTCTGGAGCCTGTGCTCCGCAATGGGAGGGGCCACAGCAGTGAGAGGCCCACATATGGCAAAAAAAAAAAAAAAGAGTATGTTATTCAAGTGGAGCAGTTTTACAGTATTCAGGTGATTATATAATTTACTTTCCAAACCAGAGCAGTTTTAAGAGTAAAAGGGGGTGCTCTTAGTAATTGTGCTGAGACAGGCATATTCCAGCACTGCCCAGGGCTGATTAGGCGTCTCGGGTGTGGGCTAGGTGAGGCTAAAGAGTCCCTAGGAAAGAACTGGACAAGAGAAAGAGGCAGCAGTTGAATGTCTGCCCTGACAAAGGGCATTTCACTACCAGGAGGAACTTCAGACAGGACTAGCTAAGAAAAATGGCTTTCCCCCTTTACCTCTCATTCTCCCTCCTGACCCTGACCCTGACCCTGGAGATTCTAGAAGCAAAGTATTGAATAGGAAAAGAATATTGAAGAGGAAGTTAGAAAAACATTAAAAAGCATTAATCGTGTCTGATTTCCTCATTGCTGGTTTGCAAAAGCCCAGATCAGTTCCATACTTTGAATTGGGTGAATAACTGTAGTTTTAAAGATCCGAAAATGAGGGTCTTTTTCTTCTTAAAGTAGCTGAAAAAATTATAGGATCTACTTGAAATCATAGCAGTAATAATAGATAGCGTTTATGTGGAACTTTTTATACATTATTCTTTATACATTATAGTACTTTTTAATACATCTCAAATGCTGTTCTAATATTTATATTAGTTCAAATATGCATATTAGTTTAATATGTTACATTAACTAACATGTATATTAATTATACTTAATTGTGGGAGCTAGGAGCTGGGATTGAGACTCTGATGGTCTAGTTCTCCTGGGTCTGAGCTTTCTACTACTAAGTACTGCTTCCTTCAGCTGAACTGCCTCTGCAGAGAGCAATCGAAGATAGTCGTGGAGAGGAAGAAAACTGCTTTCCAACTGCACCTCACTGAGTCCAGCCTATTTAATTAAACTGTTAGACATGCATAAGAATGCAGTGTCAGTCTTCAGGAATCAGTGATAACCAGAAAACGGAAGAGAAAATAGTGATGCTAGAAATGTAGATCTGGTATAATATCCCCAAACTATCAAAACTCAGAGAACAAATGAATTTCTTAAGGTGTGGATACAAAGCATTCAAGTGTGAGTCTGTTGAAATATTTCCTGTCAATCAGCATGCCGTCTCTATAGAACAGGGAGAGGCAAAGGGGATGTTATGAGAATGAAGAGCTTGAGAAGAGAAACAAGAGAAGCTGAACAGTGTGTCCCTGGAGACAAGACTTCCAAGGAGAAGAGTCATCAGTGTTATAAAAAACAAAAAGGATACTAGTGCAAATAATCATGAATAGAGCTTTTGTTAGTTCTTTTTTATTTCTTAAAGGAAACAAATTTTGCCTTGTTAAAATCAATTTCCTGCCTACAGAATTTGAGTTTCTTTAACTTCAAGTACAAAATGAGAGTCAAATTCAAATGAAATATCCTTTTTTTTTTTCGATTCTACCTAGACTCTGCTGAACATGTGGCTGGACCTTAGCTGGACCATGTCCAGCAACGTTAAATAATCCTGATAGATGTGGTACTCTCTTGCTTTATCACAAATAATTTGCCTAACTTTTATGATTCACGACTGTGGGCTACGCCAAAGAAGCAACAGGGTATCTGAGGCTTTTCCTGATAAGGATAAACACAATTGAGAACAAATTAAGATGTTCTTTTTCTCAGTGAAATAAATTCAGTGTCACAAGTCCGGGTCGGAAACTAGGCTTATGACAGGGCGTCCGGATGTCTCTGCAGTTTCCTCTTTGCATCAGACGCCAGAATCTAGTCAACTTGGTCCAGATGGTTGCCAATCGGTGCAGCTGCTCCCCCCACTACTTCTCCCCCTGGACAGCCATCGGTTGAGTTGTACTGAGCCTTTATGAGGTCTCCAAGAATGTTTGCAAACCATGCACTGCATCCTCATAGACCAGGGAGAAAAAAGAAAGATGGAGGCATTACTCTATATAGTTGAAACTGCCACAACTTGAGATTAAACTGATGGAATACATTTATAATTTGTTGGGAGTGTGAAATGACAAACTAGAGCAAACAGGCACTAACCAAGCATATTGCCCCTACTCTTTTTTTTCTTTTTGGGTTTACTCCTCAAACATCAGGTTCACTTTGTCTCTTACCACTTTGAAGGAGCTAGCCTCCTTTCTGGGTGCCTTTAAGGTAATGGCTTTTAAGCTCTTTACTTTTATTTCTTAAATTACAGATTTAGTCAACAGGGTTTTGCTTTATTGCTTTGTTATTCTCCATTTGGAATAAGGAAGGCAAAATATTTCTTTTAAGTCCTTTTTTCGTATTTATTTTAAAGCTGCAGACTGACTGTGAACGTTTTTCTGTACTGCAACCCCACCGTTGAGAGAGAGGCTGCAGTAAAAGAAGTGGCAGAAAGTGGGCTATAGCCATTTCTCATTACCTTAGGACTGTCCTGGTTTAGAGGCACCCCGTTCACACCCTGAAACGTAATTGATTTAGCTTCCACAGTCTGCTTCCCTAATTCTCTGCCTTAGAGCTGTTAGTTCACTAGATTGTTGTGATGGGTAGACTCTCAGATGAAATAAGTGCTTAACTTTTACAATTATTAGAAGGCATTATCTGAGGAAATAATGAACTTAATTCTTCTAGTGCCTGAATTGCTCACCCATCTTTTATATTCTCCTACATATCCTCAAGAGTTTTATCTTACATGCACTATTTTGGTATCTTATTTGAGTAGTCTGAAGAAGGTACCTGAAGAAGAGTCCAAGTTAGCCAGGCCTAATTGTAAAGATCCTAAGGGTATTCTAAAGAAATAAATCGACTTAGCAAATTTTACCACGAGAATTCTACTCATTCTTTTATTCTTAATGATTGGACAAATTCATGCTTTTCTGCATACAGAGACAAAATCTATGCAGAGATTGTAAGTCGTGAGATCTGATTAATTTATCCGCAGTATTGGCTCTTCAAAATGCCACGTTCTTAAGGAGAATCCTGAAGGAGGATCATGAAGAGAAACAAAAGATATCTTGGACATCCTCTTAAAAATTTTAACATTTTATAATGATTTAAGTGTAAGCATATCAGAGACACATGGATTACATTTCCCTTGGAATACACATGGGTTTGAAAAATTAAGAGAAAACAGGCTTAGCACATTGTGGTTGGGTATTACTGAACGTAAAACATTTGGGGAAAATATTTAGTTATTTTTGACAAGTGCCAAAAGTGACTGGACTCACTGATCTGCTTTCCCTCTCCTTTGCCTCTAACATCAGCCTGAAGTTGGAGGGCTTTCGAGGTGACAGGATGTAGGTTTTGTATTTCTTTGTCGGGAAATTAACCTTGCCTTATCTCTCTATTCCTCCATCTTCTTTACCATATCTCCCACTACATAGGGGGATGAATAATTTCTCACTGAAAAGAGTGATACAGTTTTGGAACAGTGTGTTTCAGAGCTGAGCGAATTCACATAGTACTGAACTCTGTAGAGGCCAAGTTAATAAATCCTTACTGAGTCAAATTGACTGAATAACTTAAAAGAATTATCTGCCTCGTAGCTGTATTGTGCAATTGTTAGCTGCATTATGCCTTGCTGCAAACTCACTCCTTCCTTACTCCTTCCCTCTTCCACAAATATTTATTGAGCACCTATTATGTACAAGGCAATGTTCTAAATACTGCCAGGAGCTGAAGATTTGATCTTTAGGTATTTCTGGGTGGCGACAACCTTAGTATAAACGTGTAGTAGATAAGTGCCAGGTTGAATGTTTTGAGGTTTCATTTCTCTTTCAGGCATTTGAGGTGATTATGAATAACCCGTTATTTGTTCTCTTGTTATTCGTCAAATCGGCATCTATTATATGTGGTGTTTCTGGCAGATATGCCTCTTTGATACTGATTCTGTAGTAGAAGAAACAAATGTAATTCACTCGTAAATGGATGGTCTGATTCTACATACTAGAATGGTGTTCTAAATGTGGGTCTGCAGACAGGAAGCCATCTCAGGGTGATGTCACAATGGACAACACATGGCCTTGCCCGAACCTCTCCTTGGAGCTTGGCTTTTAAAGCTCTCTACTTATAGCAACCCGCTGCCTCCACCATGAACTCCACCCACTTTCCTGTTACCAGGGTTCATTGGGATTATACCTTTTAAAAAGTGACGAGTATCAGCAAGTTAAAGAAATAAGAGACTATATGTAACTCATAATAGGCAAGATATTTATAGGCAGTCTATTCTTCCAAATTAAGGGAGATTTATCATTGACATAAACAGTTGAGTCTACTTTTCTGCCCTTCACTATTGTATACATGGAGTCTAGAAACAAAGGCCAAACCTGGAAGTGCAAAGATTCATTTTTTGAGGTTTTGGGGAAAGGATCTTACAAGTCTCCAAGTTTATTAGGCCTGTAGAAATAAAATTGAATCAGGTTTAAAGCCTGAGTCCACTGGGGTATGAAGCCTGAAAACTGACCTTTCATCTACTTAGTCTTACTGTAAGCACACCAGGATGGGCTTCTTGAACTTGGTGGGTGAGCAGGCATGCAGTCAAAACTTTCAGAACAAGAGGACATCAAGATCCTGTGAAAATGTCAAAGGGAACTTCTCAAAGGACCTGGCATTCCTACCATCTATACCTATGTCTCAGTCTTTGCTTTTTTCTTCTATTTTAAACAGATTGTCGCCATTGAACAAATATCTCTTTGCTTAACAGTTTATTCAAATTTTGCAATATGTGAAAGGTACTGCCAATCACTTTAATGGAGAGATAGATTCTTGAAAAATCATTTGCTTCCCCTTTCCCTGTCTCAGAAGAACTTCATTTCCATGACTCTCTAAGATGTTTTGTTTGCTTTTGTTGTCTCCCTCTATTTTAATTCATTAAAAGTCACCAACTAGATTTGGAGTCTGTATCTATTATATGCTTCTCAAACTTTCAGTTCAGCCAAGATGAGTTAATTTTTATCTATGTTTTAAGGTTTTTAAGGCTTTAAATATTAAATCCAAATCTCACTAGAAAAGTTTATCAAAAGTTTCTAGATAACATAGCAACCAATACCTTGGCAATATCTCATATAATCACCTGTATGCATCTCTCCTCACTTTTGCATCTCATTCATCTACATGGCATTAGTAGGCACATCCCTTTATGGCAAAAAAGAAAATTAAAAAAAAAAATTAAAAAAGAATGAGTCTATAAATATTTATCGGTTCTTTGGCAAGATAGTAGCCTTGAAAAAATAACTACAGAGTTGACGAATTTTTCCAATTGCTAAATTGGAGTTAAAACACACACACACACACACCACTGTCTATTGTGACCTCCACAGAGGTTTTACATCCATCACTTAAATACTATTAAGTGGTGACAAACTATGTTTTTCTTAAGACCTTTAGTCTTCTCTCAGATATTGATATTAATAAAAAGTCTCCAGAGTATGTCCCATGGTGTTTAAATCTGAGTTCTTAGTCTAGTGAAACGTGTGTATCCGAAAACAGATAATGTATGCGAAACTCCAAATATATGTGACAAACAGTTAACATTCCTGAGGAAGATGGATGTGTGCAATTTCATGTTAAAAACTCAAGCCAGATTCATTGAACATGTAGGTGTTCAATAGGATTTGAATGAGTCCTAGATGTATGTGTATCAGTTATCTATTGCTGTGTAGCAAATAACACCAAAACCTAATCACTTAAAACAACAGTCACTGATTATCTCACAGCATCTGTGGAGCAGGAATTGGGTGTGGTTGAGCTGAGTGGTTCTGGCTTGATCATGAGATCAAGCTATGAGCCTGAACTGCCTTCAGTGTACTCTGAAGATTCAAGGATCCTAGCCCTGGCTCTTGGCAGCCAGAAACTATACATCTTTTTTTTCATTTCATTTTTCCAGCTTTATTGAGATAAAATTGACATGTAACATTTTGTAAGTTTAAGGTGTCCAGTGTGATGATTTGATGCACTTATATATTTTAAGAGGATTACCACAGTAATGTTAACATTTCCATCACCTCACATAATTACCATTTCTTTTTTGTGGTGAGAACATTTAAAATCTAATCTGTTAGCAACTTTCAAGTATATAATATTGTTAACTATAATCACCATGCTGTAGATTAGGTCCCTAGAGCTTAATCATTTTATAACTGGAAATATGTACCTTCGACCAACATCTCCCAATTTCCCCCATTCCCCAGACTCTGGCAACCACTATTCTACTCTCTGTTTCTATGAATTCTGCTTTTTTTAGATTCCACATATAAGTGATATCATACAGTAGTTGTCATTCTGTTTGACTTATTCCACTTAGCATAATGCCCTCAAGGTCCACCCATGTTGTCACAAATGGCAGGATTTCCTTCTTTATCATGCTTAAATAATATTCGTATATCTATCTATCTATCTGTCTATCTATCTATCATCTATCTATCTATCATCTATCTATCTCTATGTATATATAGGTGTGTGTATGTATATATATATATATATATATATATATGTATATCTCACATCTTCTTTATCCATTTATCATCCATAGGTGGACACTTAGGTTGATTCCATAACTTGACTAGTATGAATAATGCTACAATGAACATGGGAATGCAGGTTTTTTTTTTTTTTTCAAAATCCTGATTTCATTTCATTTGGACATATACACAGAAGTGGGATGGCTGGATAATATGGTAATTCTATTTTTAAATTTTTGAGTAATCTCTGTACTGTTCTTCATAGTGGCTACACCAATTTACATTCTCACCAAGAGTGCAAAAGGGTTCCCTTTTCTCTACATCCTTGCCAACACTTACTGTCTCCTGTCTTTTTGATAAAATAGCCATTCTAAAGGTGTGAGGTGATATCTCATGGGGGTTTTGATTTGCATTTCCCTGATGATTGGTGATGCTAAGCATCTTTTTATGTATCTGTTGGCCATATGGGTGTCTTCTTTAGGAAAATATCTATTCAGATTCTCTGTCCACCTTTTGATTGGATTGTTTTTCGCTATTGAGTTGTATGAGTTTCTTTATATTTTTGATAGTAATCCCTTATTTTTATTTTTACTGTGCAGAAGGTTTTTTGTTTGATATAGTCCCACTTGTCACTTGTTTATTTTTGCTTTTGTTTCTTTTGCTTTTGGTATCATATCCAAAAATTAGTTGCCAATACTCATGTCAAGGAGCTTTTTCCTTATGTTTTCTTGGAGTTTTATGGCTTCAGGCCTTTAATCCATTTCAAATTAATTTTTGTGAGTGATATAAGATAGGGATCCTATTTCATTCTTCTGCATGTGATTATCCAGTTTTCCCAGTACCATTTTTTGAGGAGAGTATCCTTTCCCCATTGTATATTCTTGACTAATTTGTCATAGATTAACTGATCATGTATACACAGGTTTATTTCTGGGCTCTCAGTTCTGTTCCATTGGTCTATATGTCTCTTTTTATCTCAGTAGCCTACTGTTTCAATTACTGTAGTTTTGTAGTACGGTTTGAAACTAGGAAGTGTGATGCTTCCAGCTTTGTTCTTTCTTCTTAGGCCTGCTTTGCCTTTTCAGGGTCTTTTGTGGTTTCTTGTGAATTTTAGGATTGTTTTTTTCTATTTCTCTGAAAAGAAATGCCATTGAAATTTTGATAGGGATTGCATTGAATCTATAGATGGCTTGGGTAGTATGGACATTTTAACAGCATTAATTATGCTGATCCATGAACATGAGATATCTTTCCATTCATTTGTGTCTTCAATTTCTTTCATCAATGTCTTATATTCTTCAGTATATAGATCTTTCACTTCCTTGGCTAAATTTATTCCATAAGTATTTTACTGCTTTTGGCGCTATTCTGAATGTGGTTGTTTTCTTTCTTTTTCAGATATTTCATTGTTAGAGTATAGAAATGCACCTGATACCTGTATGTTAATTTTGTATCCTGCAACTATACTGAATTCATTGATTAGTTCTAGCAGTTTTTTGTTAGAGTCTTTAGGAGTTTCTATATATAAGAACATGTCATCTGCAAGGGCAATTTTACTTCTTCCTTTCTGATTTGGATGCTTTACTCTTTTGGGCTCTCCATGGGCTGCCCGAGTGTCCTCATGGCATGACAGCTGGCTTCCCCTGAGGAAATGATCTGAAAGAGAGAAAGAGAAATGAAGAGAGAGAGAGAGAGCATGAGAGCATGGTGAGCTTGCCAGCCTAAGATGAAAGTCTCAGGTTTTTATACCCTAAGCTGGGGAGTGACATGCCATCACTTCTGCCAGAAGCTATTGTTCATAGTGACTGATCTTGGTACAGTGTGGGAGGGACTACACAGGGTGTGAGCATCAGCAGGTGGGACTCATTGGGGGACTTACTGGGGTTCTCGTATGAGAACCCAAAGTAGCAGGGTATTCTTTGGTGTTTTCACCCCAACCATGCAATTTTCATTGTTTATTTTCCTTTATCAACATTTTTTTCTAGGTCATTAATCTTTTACAAATAGTACAGTTTTTTGTTGTTGTTGTTTAATTCTTCATTGGTCACAAACAAGAATTTCTAATTCTTTCACTCTTCCATTTCAAAAAGCCCTCAAGATTTTTCTACAGTTTAACCAGCAGATGGAGCATGAACACCTGACATTTGAATAAGTGCTTTTATTGGGTTACATGTAATACTGTCTTATCGCTTTGAAAGGGACCTTAGCACTGGTTTAATCCTCTCATCACAGATTTAAAAACAGTGCTCAGAGTCAGTACTAGAATCCAGGTCTTTGGATTTCCTGTATTTCCCCTGCACCATGTGTCTTGACTGGAATCACTTGATGTTGCCTCCTCAGAGCGCTGAACTCAGTTCAGTTCAATTATTCATTCAGTTCCTACTGTGTTGAATTCATTCAAAGATGAATAAAACAATTCCTGTTCCACAAGAGACTGCAGTTTGGTTGAATGCAATATACTAAGGACCACAATACCTTAGGATTTAGGGCCATGTCACATACAGGCCATGTCCTGGATGTTTGGATAAGGAGAGCCTGAGCACATACCTTAAAGAATCAGCAGGAATTATCTAGGTAGAGTTTGGGTGATAGAAGGGCATTTCTGGAAGAGGGGACGTAAGGAAAGGTAGAAAGGAGAGAAATAGCCTGGTGTCTACGGAAAACTAAGCAGTTAAATATTTCTGGTGCATAAAAGCAAAATTAAGGTTAGAGTCACTCAAGTTCACTGAGTAATGATTATACTATCACAATTAATAGGAGAGCCAGTCCTATAATCACTTTGTAGTGACTTGGAGACTTTTCTTTGTCAGGCAGTCATTCAGTCAGCAAATTGTTTTTGAAAACCTACTATGAACCAAGCTCTGTTCTAGGTGCTGGGAATACAGTAATGAATAACATGGATGAAATCCATGTCTTACATGGAACTTACATAATAAATGAGAAATTATAGATCAAGAGAAGATAATAAGTGCGAAGAAAAATAAAGCAAGGAAAGGGAGAGAGGAGAGAGAGAGAGTGATGTGGTGGGGAAGGTATAATTTTGAATGAAGTCATTAAGGTAAACCTTATGGAGAAGCAAAGACCTGAAGGAGGTCATTTGCGGTTTAATAGACTGGTTGAGAGGATCATAGAAGTCTTTTAAGTCATAACGTGATGAAATGATTGTCACAAGTGGAGCACAAAGAAGGATTATGAATTGGGAATTTCACGAGACAATATATACCATTTATGCAACATAGCATACATATACTTATAGCTTACACATACATACTATAAAGAGAGTGAGTTTTCCAATACACTAATGACCAGGGGAAGCCAAAAGTCTGATGATACATATTTCCTAGCGTTCATCATAATGGTACCAAAGTTGTGAAATGGATGCTTTGGAATTCCATGCCCATGTTTACTTACTGCTTTGTTGATTTATACTTTAGTTTATTCAACTTACATTTGAGTGTTGGTGAGTTCATAGCACTTCACTGGGTGTTCCTATGTGCGCTATCCATGGCAAACTAGTGGACCAGCTGCATTTGGATATATTTTGAGGCAGATTACAAAAAAAAATACTCAAGTCTTTTTACCTCCTTTACCTATGAAGATTGTATAGCATATTAGAAATGAAAAATGCAGAGAATATCCTTTTAAACTTTGACCTGTTTGTTTATTGTTTCATCTAAATCTGTTTCTATTTCCAGAAATGTTTTATTGCAAAAAGACATCTTGAAATTTTATATACGTATATACATACATATGTATAAAGATATATTGAGCACCTACTCTATTTTTTCATAGTCCATGAAGAAGACAGAAAGACTTTTATTCATGCCTTTGAGGCATGATAGGCATGATAGAGCAGATCAATAAATTGTGATAAATTTTCACATATTCTCTTTAAGTTAATATTAAAATTACTTTTAATTTTCTCTCCTCAAATCTTCATGAAGGGCAGAGACTTTATTTTATTTGTTCATTTCTGTGCTTCTAGTTCTTGCTAAATGTCTGGCATAAATATTTAGTGAATAAATAGTGGACTCTTATCTGAATTGTTTTCTTTGTTCACTGTCTATATGAAAACCTCCACATAAATCAGTCTGGAGTAGTTTAGGTAGACCACTGTGTTATGTGCTGTGTATGCTCAATCAAAGATGAGGAGGGTTATAATTGTCCCAATTATCCCAATGCTGTGTTTCTACAATTGTCTTATTTGGGGGCAGGCTAGGCTTGCTAACTACTTTATACCCAAGTGGAAAATCATTAAAGGGCATGCCTCTGCAAAGCTGGGGGAGAGGGATTGAAAAGCTGACTTTCCGGGTTCCTCTTTGTCTTATGATTTATGAGTCTTTAACTGCCAGTCTCTCTTGATATGTAAACACATGGTCCTTCTATGTTGATAAATCAAGTTAATTTTTTTGTGTGTTTTATAGTGTAATATCCCCTTAGGACCCCATATTATATTGACACTATGGGGATAAATTTGGACAGACTTAGAAAAGAGCCTGTTTTTTAATGACCTCTGTGGGATTTGCTGCTGATGTGGTTATTTGGAAAACTGAAATGTTTTTTTTTTTTGCTCCAGAAGCACTGTCTTTACATTGAAATAGCAAAAAGAAAAAGGTTATCACCAGCTCCTTTCTTTCTGATTCCATCCCACAATTTGAGAGTCACAAAGGGTTTCAGAGTCAAAAGTAACTTCTGAATTAACTCTTAAGTCACTGACTTGAACTTAAACATGTATTTTGATTCTTAGTGTAGTCTTATGGGGGTATTATTGTCTAAAGAGGAAACTGGATGATAAAAATGGTTTAAAGCTACTGTTATCTTTCTAGTTTCTGGAACCAAAAAACAGACTTTCATTTTATTAATGAAACCGTAAAAAAGATGTATTTTATTCTTAGACTTGTCAGCCTTTTGCCTAGAAACCCTTCTGTGTGTGTGTGTGTGTGTGTGTGTGTGTGTAAGAGAGAGGGGAAAGAGATGTATTAAAGGATTATCACATTGTGACAATCATGGGTTAATTAGTAAAATGTCTGCATTTAAGTTACCCCTTTTCTTTTTCATTTAAACATTTTTTACACTACATTGCTAAGGCAAGGTAATAGTAACTATCAATGCAAAGACTATTCCTCAGTCTCTGTCTAGTTTTCTGGGTGAATGATTTCTGATTTCTCTAAACAGGTAGATTTGACTTCCTTTCTAAATCACAACACTGGGCTAGTGATGGACTCAGATATACCATGAAGTTTTAGTAAGCAGAAGCATATCTGCATCTTCTGAAATGATTTCCAAATTCTTGCTTTGGAATGGAAGTTATATTTACTCTTTAGTCGATTTACATTAATTTCCTTTGAGTGTCCCCTTTAACAGTGATCAGGCAATGTTTACTTGACAATGTAACTTTATGGAGGAAATAACACAATCGAGTATAATTTTAGCTAGAAAGGATTTTAGAGATCTTCTATTCCAATACCTCATTTTATGGAAGAAGATTGTCTTAGTGTAGGCTACTATAACAAAATGCCACAGACTGGGTAGCTTAAACAACAGACATTTATTTCTCACAGTTCCAGAGGCTGAGAAATGTAAGATGAAGGTGCCAGCGAACTCAGTTTCTGGTGACAACCCTCTTCCTGGTTTTAAGACTGCTGCCTTGCTGTGTCCCCACATGGTGGAGAGAGCAAGATCCTTCTCTCTCTTCCTCTTCTTATAAAGCCACTAATCCCACGATAAGAGCCCCACCTTCATGACCTCACGTAACCCTAATTTCATCCAAAAGGACTGATCGCCAAACACCATCACAATGGGGGTTAGGGCTTCAACATACGAATTTTGGTTGGGGGCAAGGAGGTGGGGGGGCACAAACATTCAGTACATAGAAAGGATCCTGAGGATCAGAGTGGTCAAATGATGGGTTTAAGGTCACACAGCAAGTTAATGGCTAAAGTAGACCCAAAAGTCATATCTTTTGAGTGTTTTATTATACCTTGAATTTCCCCTTTAAACTCACAGTGGGGACACACTGTCAGTGAATATCTAAGTTTTTATCCCATCCCCTGATGTTGAAAGAATGTGCACATCAGTGTTCTAATCTTTTGCTTAGATGGAGAAGTACAGGGTGCAAAGTTGCTCCTGAAAGTCATCATGATCCCTGCTGTTAAGCCTATAGAATACACTTTCTGTTTGGGAGGCATTAATTGGGAGCTGTGACAAGACTGGAGAGTTCCTCCATTCCCTTCTCAAACCCCTTCCATTAATTATAATAAATGGCAGGAGTGAAGACAGGTATATCGTACAGCAGATATGCTGATGAAATTACTAGGTGGGAGGAAAAATTGGAGAAGTTAGCTTGATTGACAGGAAGTGCAGCTAATTATATAGCTCCATTAACTCCAGATATTCTTAAGACCAGGCTTCACTACTAAGTGATGAGTGAGGCCTTGGAGGAGGAGATGCCCTCATGCTGCCCCAGACTTGACTGAGCTCCCTACTGGATATAGTCAAGTAAGTCATCTACACCATGCTGTGCAGAATAACTGCTCCATTATTCTGTGATCTTAGCTCACAGAGTCATGGGAAATAACACATCATTGTGTTTTAGGCCACTAAGTTTTGAGATGATATGTTATACAGCAAAAAATAAACTAGTTTACAAAAACTATATGTTGACCACGTACATTTACTCTTTCCTGCCTTGAAATGTCTTTATAGACTGACCCACTTACTCTCCCAGTTCCTGCACTAAGATAGAAGTACATGAGGATTCCTCACATGACCATAATCCTCAGTCATAAGTGCTCAGCCACTATATGCCTCACCTCTCTTCCCATTACTGCCAGTGTCTGTCTGCAGACAATCAGCCTGGAACCTAGGCACTTCAGTTGGGTCCCAGGCACCCATGTCATCGTCAAGTTGTAGCTGTCCCATAAAACCAGGCTTCTGCCTTAGTCTCACACTCTCTGGTCTGTTCCCTTTCACTCTCTTGGACTGGGCAGTCCTCCTACTAAACCCTAGTTGATGGTTGAAGTACCAGTTTCCTTCCTAGCTCCTGATGATTCTTTGTTTTTAAGGATGGATCCTATTTCCAGCCCCCAACACTTAGCAGGGGAACATAGAAGTTTGTAAAATACATGGACAAACTCTTCAGGATGAGTAACAGTATTGTAGAGTAGAAAGAAGATGGACTTTGGAGTCATACAGACCTGGTTTGTATTCCAGACTGCCATTTACTAGCTTGTGATTTTGGGGCAAATTTTTTGATCTCTTTAAGATTCATTTTTCTAATTTGTGAAATAGGTACTAAGTAAATAAGTTACAGCTGTTGTTAATTTCTACCATACAACACTACTTCTGCAGCTCTGTTGGTTCCCCATCCTTTCTGGTTGTGGAAGACTTCTTACTTTTCCCTGCCAGCACACACTGTAGGTTCCAGGTCACCTCACACCCAAGCCAGCCATGTCTAGACACTTAGGGTTTCCTAAGAAAAACAAGCTACTTGATAGTCTACCAAAACGATAGTTGAAAGGCCACGCTTAATTGATTCCTTGTAGGTCTTCTGTTGGATTTTCGTTAGACTTGGGCTGATTTTCATTAGATCTTGTGCACACGAGCATGTTCTAATTTACATGTCTGCCCTATTATTTCTCACTTCTTTTTAATATACATCCTTTGGAACCTGAATTAGCTTTAATTGATGGTTGTGAGGCAATTGTGCTCTATAATTTTGCACTGTTTCTAAATAGTGTGCTAATTGCTTTACAATTTCCCTTCTATACGTGTGTGTGTGTGTGTGTGTGTGTGTGTGTGTTTACTTAAGGACTAATCTATTATACAAACTGTCAAAATTTGGGGGACAAAAAACAAAATCTATAACTTTGTAAACCAGTCCAACCCATTTTGATGCTGTAATCTATTTTGCAAGTTGTTTTAATCGCGTAGGAGAAGACAAAAGACTTTTGGGAGTGTTTATTCTAACTCCAGAGCTGTGTTCCCATTAATATACTGGACGTCTTGCTGACTGGAGTGGTGCAGAAGGGAAGATGCAGTATGTAAATACACTAATCAAATCAATGCAAATCATAATAATACATTCCTTTAAAGAGTCTGGGAGACAGCTGTGTAAAATAGAGCACTTTTCATTTTCATAGGTTTGGGTGAACCTCTTTAGCAAATCCCATCCCATGTCAAAACCCTGATTTTGTGATTCTAACTCTGTTGTGTTTTACTTTAATTTTGCTCTTGTTTTTTGTGGGACTACATATGGTAGAAGTTGGCACTTCAGGCATTAGTGGCTAGTCTTATTTTCTTCTCTTTGTGGCCAATTGGCTTTGGAACTTTTGTTTCCAATAACTTAACTACAAAACCACATGAGCAGAGCTTTCGTGAGGTTTACTGCATGACCAAAGTGGGGGTTGGTGATGTGACAAATGTCTCAAAGGCTTTCTTTGGAAAGTATGGATCATCATCTTTGGAGAAAGGATTTTTTTTTTCTCTTTTTTTATTCCTAAAATATTCAACAGGTTATTTCAGTTTACCAAGTTTGATGACATAATTTCAATGTTTAATCATCATCTTTGCAGAAAGGATTTTTTTCCTCTTTTTTTATTCCTAAAATATTCAACAGATTATTTCAGTTTACCAAGTTTGCTGACATCATTTCAATGTTTTAATAAGGTTACAACTTTTGGCCACTTGTTTTATATGGAGGAAATACTGGTACTAGTGTAAAATAAAAAAAGTCAGATAGACACTCCCATTTCCCTGGGATCCTATTGGAGCCCAGAGAGAGGAGAAAGTGTTGCAACGGGGAGTTAAAAGAAGTCAGAGTGCTCTTCTGAGCTATACTAAGTTAAGGGGAAAGCAAGAGAAGAGAAAAAGAGAAAAAGAACCTTGTGAAAAATGGTTCATCAAAAGTTTTCAATATTTTTTTAATCAAGCCTTTCTTTTTTTTTAAAATTGGGGTATAGGTTTTTTTTTTATAACATTGTGTTAGTTTCTACTGTACAGGAAAGTGGAGTTCCCTGTGCTATACAGCAGGTTCTTATTAGTCATCAATTTTACACACATCAGTGTATACATGTCAATCCCAGTCGCCCAATTCATCACACCACCATCCCCACCCCCGCGGCTTTCCCCCCTTGGTGTCCATACGTTTGTTCTCTACATCTGTGTCTCAACTTCTGCCCTGCAAACCGGTTCATCTGTACCGTTTTTCTAGGTTCCACATACATGCATTAATATATGATATTTGTTTTTCTCTTTCTGACTGACTTCACTCTGTATGACAGTCTCTAGATCCATCCACGTCTCAACAAATGACCCAATTTCGTTCCTTTTTAAGGCTAAGTAATATTCCATTGTATATATGTACCACAACTTCTTTATCCATTTGTCTGTCGATGGGCATTTAGGTTGACTTCCATGACCTGGCTATTGTAAATAGTGCTGCAATGAACATTGGGGTGCATGTGTCTTTTTGAATTATGGTTTTCTCTGGGTATATGCCCAGTAGTGGGATTGCTGGATCATATGGTAATTCTATTTTTAGTTTTTTAAGGAACCTCCATACCATTCTTCATAGTGGCTGTATCAATTTACATTCCCACCAACAGTGCAAGAGGGTTCCTTTTCTCCAAAAAGTTTTCAATTTTTAATCAAAATAATAAAATAAGGGTTTAAGGCAGTGTGAAAATATTTTAATGGCAAGGTACAAGTTTTAGTGGTGAAACTGAATAATCCCTAATGTTGAGTTTTAGAAATAAATTGTGTTGGATCCTTCATTCCTAAGTTGAGGTACCTGGAGTTATCTTTAGGGAATAAAGGGACACAGAATCCCTCAGGGTCATTCTGGAAGGTGGTATTAATAAGGTGAGATATCTGGCATATATCTATAAGGTTTCTAGTGTCTCATGTGAATGGAGGTCTCTTTCGCTGAAACCCTGGAGGAATCCTCTGGGTGCAATTTTTCCTAAAGATAGGAGAACAGATAGAATACCTAATATAGTTTCCAGAGATCAGATGCCTATAGATAATTCAACCTGCTTAAATAAATGTGCATTGACACCACCACATTTATTTTCTCATGTACATCTCTATCTACTTCTTTGCCTGTCACATGGATAAAAAAACCCAGAAAGCTCTCATAATAAATGTAGTCAGTACTTCTTAAAAACAGATTCCTAAGAAACCAAAAGAGGGTTGGAAGGTATGAAAGTACATAGAACAACATCATTAATTGGTAAAGAAGAAATGAGATACAAGACTAAAAAAAAAACTTTTGAAATTCCAGGTCCCATTGAGTATATTTCCCCAACATCTTCTGAAATAATCCACTTCTCTTGATACCTGCTATCACTACCATAAGTCTAGTGTAATTTCATCTCTGTATTACTATGACAATTTCTAATTGAATTCACTCATGTTCTGCCTTTCTCCTACCTCAATCCAACATCTGCACTGTCACTATTACCCTTTGGCTCAAAAACTTTCAATGGCTCTACACTGTCTGTTGGATTAATTCAAATCTCCTTGCGTGGCTCACAAGACCATCAGGACCTTTCTTGATTTACAGGCCCCCCCTTACTGGCTGCTTAGAGCACTCTTATTCCTTTGAGCTCTAGCCTTGTCTCTCACAATATCAGACCTTTTGCATTTATGGCTTTATCTGATTGGAGTGACTTTTTAATCTCCTTATTTTTCCCTATTTCACCTCTTCCACACAGGTAGTTCTTATATATTAAAAAACAAAACAGTGAAACACCCAGAAAACCAAAACAAAGAAATAGGATCCTACGGCTCGTGGATCGGTGATGGAAGAATTCTTCCAGTGTCAATATCAGGATTATGGTGCCATCATGAGCTGTTTGTCTTACCTTAGGCAGAAGGCCCCTCATTCAAACATCAAACACTTAAAAAAAATTAGTTTTATTTATTTTAATTGAAGTATAGTTGATTTACAATGTTGTGTTAGTTTCAGATGTACAGCACAATGATTCAGTTATACACACAGGTATATGTATCTATTATTTTTCAGAATCCCTCCCCCACTTCCCCTTTGATAACCATAAACTTGTTTTCTGTGTCTGTGGGTCTATTTCTGTTTTGTATATAAGTTCCTTTGTATCATTTTTTTTAGATTCCACATCTAAGCTATATCACAGGATATTTGTCTTTCTCTGTCTGGCTTCACTTGGTATGATAATCTCTAGGTCCATCCATGTTGCTGCTAATGACATTATTTCATTCTTTTTTATGGCTGAGTATATTCCATTTTGTGTGTGTGTATGTGTATATGTATATATATAATCTTTTTTATGCATTCATCTGTCGATGGACATTTAGGTTGCTTCCATGTCTTGGCTATTGTAAGTAGTGCTGCAGTGGACACTGGGGTGCATGTATATTTTAGAATTATAGTTTTCTCTGGACATATGCCCAGGAGTGGGATTGCAGGAACATATGGTAACTCTACTTTTAGTATTTTAAGGAACCTCCAGACTATTCTCCACAGTGTCTGTACCAATTTACATTCCCACCAACGGTGTAGGAGTGTTCCCTTTTCTCCACACCCTCTTCAGTATTTATTATTAGTAGACATTTTGATGATGGCCGTTCTGCCTGGAGTGAGGTGATACCTCATTGTAGTTTTGATTTGCATTTCTCTAATAATTAGCAATGTTGAGCATCTTTTCATGTGTCGGCCATTTGTACGTCATCTTTGGAGAAACGTCTATTTAGATCTTCTGCCTATTTTTTGATTGGGTTGTTTGTTTTTTGATATTGAGCTGTATGAGCTGTTTATATATTTTGGAAATTAATCCCTGTCAGTCCCATTGTTTGTAAATATTTTCTCTTATTCTGTATGTTGTCTTTTTGTTCTGTTTATGTTTTCCTTTGCTGTGTAAAACTTTTAAATTTAATTAGGTCCCATTTGATTATTTTTCTTTTTTATTTCCATTACTCTAGGAGATGGATCCAAAAAGACATTGCTGTGATTTATGTCAAAGAGTGCTCTGCCTATGTTTTCCTCTAGGAATTTTTAGTATCTGTTTTACATTTAGGTCTTTAATTCATTTTCAGTTTGTGCATAGTGTTAGAGAATGTTCTAATTTCATTCTTTTACATGTAGCTGTCCAGTTTCCCCAGCACCACTTATTGAAGAGACTGTTCTTTTTCCATTGTATATTCTTGCCTCTTTTGTCATAGATTAATTTACCATAGGTGCATGGGTTTATTTCTGCATTTTCTATCCTATTCCATTGATCTGTGCATCTGTTTTTGTGCCAGTCCATGCTGTTTTGATTACTGTAGCTTTATAGTATAGTCTGAAGTCAGGGAGCATGGTTTCTCCAGCTCCATTCTTCTTTCTCAAGATTGTTTTGGCTATTCTGGACCTTTTGTGTTTCCATACAAATTTTAAGATTATTCATTCTAGTTCTGTGAAAAATGCCATTGGTAATTTGATAGGGATTGCATTGAATCTGTAGATTGCCTTGAGTAGTATAGTCAACTTAACAGTATTTATCCTTCCATTCCAAGAGCACAGTATATCTTTCCATCTGTTTGTGTTGTCCTCAGTTTCTTTCATTAGCATTTTATAATTTTTGGAGTACAGGGTTTTGCCTCCTTATGTAGGTTTATTCCTAGGTATTTTATTCTTTTACATGCAATAGTAAATGGGATTGTTTGCTTAATTACTCTTTCTGATCTTTCTTTGTTAGTATATAGAAATGCAACAGATTTCTGGGTATTAATTTTGTATCCTGCAACTTTACTAAATTCATTGATGAGCTTTAGTAGTTTTCTGGTAGCATCATTAGGATTTCATATGTATAGTGTCATGTTGTCTGCAAACAGTGACAGTTTTATTTCTTTTCCAATTTGTATTCCTTTTATTTTTCTTCTCTGTTTGCTGTGGCTAGGGCTTCCAATACTGTGTTGAATGAAATTGGTGAGAGTGGGCATTCTTGTCTTGTTCCTGATCTTAGAGGAAATGCTTTCAGCTTTTCACCATTGGGTATGATGTTAGCTGTGGGTTTATCATATACGGCCTTTATTATGTTGAGGTAGGTTCCCTCTGTGCTCACTTTCTGGAGAGTTTTTTTCCTAATAATAAATGGATGTTGAATTTTTTCAAAAGCTTTTTCTGCATCTATCGAGACAATCATACGGTTTTTATTCTTCAGTTTTTTAGTGTGGTGTATCACACTGGTTGATTTACAGATATGGAAGAATCCTTGCATCCCTGGGATAAATCCCAATTGATTGTGGTGTATGATCCTTTTAATGTATTGTTGGATTTGGTTTCCTACTATAATATTTTACTGAGGATTTTTGTGTTTGTGTTCATCAGTGATATTGGCCTGTAATTTTCTTTTTTGTGTGTGGTATCTTTGGTTTTGGTAGTAGGGTGATGGTGGCCTCATGAAATGAATTTAGAAGTGTTTCTTTCTCTGTAATTTTTTGGAATAGTTTCAGAAGGGTAGGTGTTAACTTTTCTCTAAATGTTTGGTTGAACTTACCGGTGAAGCCATCTGGTCCTGGACTTTGGTTTGTTGGGAGTTTTCAAATCACAGATTCAATTTCAGTACTTGTAATTGGTCTGTTCATATTTTATTTTTCTCCCTGGTTCACTCTTGGGAGATTGTACCTTTCTAAGAGTATGTCCATTTCTTCTGGATTGTCCATTTTATTTGCATATAGTTGCTTGTAGTAGTCTCTAATGATCCTTTGTATTTCTGTGATGTCAGTTGTAACTTCTTTTTCATTTCTAATTTTATTGATTTTGGCCCTCTCCCTTTTTTTTCTTGATGAGATTGGCTGAAGGTTTATCAATTTTGTTTATCTTTTCAAAGAACGTACTTTTAGCTTCATTGATCTTTTCTGTTGTTTCTTTGTCTCTATTTCATTTATTTCTGCTCTGATCTTCATGATTTCTTTTCTTCTACTAACTTTGGGTTTTGTTTATTCTTCTTTCTCTAGTTGCTTTAGGTGTAAGGTTAGGTTGTTTATTTGAGATTTTTCATATTTCCTGAGGTAAGCTTGTATTGCTATAAACTTCCCTCTTAGAACTGCTTTTGCTGTGTCCCATAGGTTTTTGGATCATCATGTTTTTTTCATTTGTTCTAGGTATTTTTTAATTTCCTCGTTGATTTCTCAGTGATCTACTGGTTGTTTAGTAGCATATTGTTTAGCCTCCATGTGTTTGACTCTTTGCAGTTCTTTTTCTTATAGTTGATTTCTAATTTCATAGCATTGTGGTGGAAAAGATGCTTGATATGATTTCAGTTTTTCCATATTTACTGAGGCTTGCTTTGTGGTCCAGCATGTGATCTGCCTGGAGAATGTTCCATGTGCACTTGAGAAGAATGTGTATTCTGCTACTTTTGGATGGAATGCTCTATAAATATCAGTTAAGTCCATCTGGTCTGATGTGTCATTTAAGGCCTGTATTTCCTTATTGATTTTCTGTCTGGATGATCTGTCCATTGATTTAAGTGGGGTGTTAAAGTCTCCACTATTATCGTGTTACTGTTGATTTCTCCTTTTTTGTCTGTTAACAGAACTATTTGCCTTATATATTGAGGTGCTCCTATGTTGGGTGCATATATATTTACCATTGTTGTATCTTCTTCTTTGATTTATCCCTTGATCATTATGTAGTGTCCTTTTTTTGGTCTCTTGTAAAAGTCTTTATTTTAAAGCCCATTTTGTCTGATATAAGTATTGATACTCTAGCTTTCTTTTGGTTTCCATTTGCATGGAATACTTTTTCCATTCCCCCACTTTCAGTTTATATATATCCCTAGATCTGAAGTGTGTCTCTTGTAGACAGCATATGTTCAAGTCTTGTTTTTGTATCCATTCAGCCAGTCCATGTCCTTTGGTTGGAGCATTTAATCCAGTTACATTTAAGGTAATTATCGATATGTATGTTCTTATTACCATTTTGTTGATTGTTTTGGATTTGTTTTTGCAGGTCTTTTTTCTTCCTCTTTTGTTCTCTTCTCTTGTGATTTGATGACTATCTTTAGTGTTGTGTTTGGATTCCTTTTTCTTTTTTGTGTGTATATCTACTGTAGATTTTTGGTTTGTTGTTACCATGAGGTTTTGGCATAGCAGTCTATATATACATACATAATTGTTTTAGGTTGCTGATCTCTTAATTTCAAATGCATTTTAAATGCCCTGTATTTGTAGTCTCCTCTTCTCACAATTGCTGGTTTTGATATCATATTTGTGTGTGGATGGTTTTCTTCCTTTACTGTGTGTTGCCTTTACTGGTGAGCTTTCCCATTTTGTAATTTTCTTGTTTCTACTTGTGGCCTTTTCTGCTGAGAGAAGTTCCTTTAGCATTTGTTGTAATGCTGGTTTGGTGGTGCTGAATTATTTTTGCTTTTGCTTGTCTGTAAACATTTTGATTTCTCCGTCAAATCTGAACAAGAACCTTGGTGGGTAGAGTATTCTTGGTTGTTGGTTTTTCCCTTTCATCACTTTAAATATATTGTGCCACTCCTCTCTGGCCTGCAGAGTTTCTGTTGAAAATTCAGCTGATAGTCTCATGTGGATTCCATTGTATGTTGTTTGTTGCTCTTCTCTTGTTGCTTTTAATATTTTCTCTTTGTTTTTAATTTTTGTCAGTTTGATTACTATGTGTCTCAGCATGTTCCTCCTTGTGTTAATCCTGTATGGGACTCTGCACTTCCTAGACTTGTTTCCCATGTTAGGGAAATTTTCAGCTATTATCTCTTCAAATATTTTCCCAGGACCTTTCTCTTTCTCTACTCCTTTTTGGACCCTTGTAAGGCAAATGTTGGTATATTTGACTTGTCCCCAAGGTCTCTTAAACTGTCCTTATTTCTTTTCTTTTTTTTTTTTTTTTTTCTTTATGACATGGCAGTGATTTCCACAACTCTGTCTTCCAGCTTGCTGGTCTGTTCTTCTGCCTTAGGTATTTGGCTACTGATTCCTTCTATTATATTTTTCTTTTCAGGTATTGTATTCTTCAATTCTGTTTGTTGTTTTTTATATTTTCTAACTCTTTGTTAAAAACTTCTTATAACTTCTTGCTCTGTACCTCCATTCTTTTCTTGAGTTCTTTGATCATCTTTACAATCATTACTCTGAACTCTTTCTTGGGTAGATTGCCTGTCTCCACTTCACTTAGTTGTTCTTCTGTGGTTTTATCTTGCTCCTTCATCTGGAACATATTCCTTTGCTGTTTCATTTTCTTTAAATTTTTATTTTTGTTTTAAATGTGTGCAGTAGGTTGGTTACATTTCTTGACCTTGGAGGAGTGGCCCTCTGTAGGTATGTCCTATGTATCTCAGCAGTACACCCCCCTCTTGTCACCCAAGGGCCAGGGACCAGCTGGCCACAGGGTAGGTTCTGACCTGTGTTTGCGAACTCTGTTTTGCATGCTGCTGTATCATTGTTTTCTTGTTCCTGTTGTCTGCCTCCTGATGGGTGAGGCTGATCTGGAGGCTTGTGCAGGTTTCCTGGTGGGAGAGACTGGTACCTACCCACTGGTGGGTAGAGTTGGGTCTTGGCCCTCTGGTGGGCAGGGCTGTGTCCAGGGACGTGTCCAGAGGTGGCTGTGGGTTCAGGAAGTCTTTAGGCAGCCTGTCTGCTGATGGGTGTGGCTGTGTTCCGGCCCTGTTTTGTTGTTTGGCCTGAGGCATCCCAGCACTAGAGCCTACAGGCTGTTGTGTGGGGCCAGGTCTTGGTGCTAATGCCCCAAGCAAGGGTCTTGTTTTCTGCCTCCAGCAAGAATTCATGTAGATGAACAGTCCCTGATATGCCTGCCACCAGATTTTATGACCCCAGAGAGAGCCATTGCCAGCCCCACCTCCCCAGGAGACCCTCCAAGACTGCAGGTAGGTCAAGCCCAGGCTCCTATGAAGTCACTGCTTTTGCCCTGGTCTTGGTGTGCCCTCCAAGGCTGGAGTGTGTTTTTCCCAATCCTTTGGAGTTCCTGCAGTCAAGCCCCACTGGCCTTCAAAGCCAAATTATCTGGAGGCTCCTCCTCCCGATGCTGCACCCCAAGGTGGGGTAGCCTGATGGGCTCATAGCTCTTGCTCCTGTGGGAGAACTTATGTGACATAATTATTCTCTAGTTTGTGAGTCACCTGGGTGGTATGGGATTTGATTATATTGCAAGTGTGCCCCTCCTGCCATCTTGTTGTGGCTTCTTCTTTATGTCTTTGGATGTAGAATATCTTTTTTTTGGTAGGTTCCAGTCTTTTTTATCAATCGTAGTTCAGCAGTTAGTTGTGATGTTGGTGTGTTCATGAGAGGAGGTTAGCTCAAGGTTCTTCTATTCTGCCATCTTCAAACATCAAACACTTTTTACTTTATCTTGCCAGAAGGAAACTTTAGAGCAACTCTGCTGGAAAGGAGGGATCAACTACTAGATGCTTTGGAAGACTGAGGTCTTCTTTTCACTTCAACTGGGTGATATTGGCTGCATCTCAGTGAATCCCTGCTTCAATATACACATAATGCAGCTTTAGCAATGGCTGTAGACACTTTATACAGCTTTCATAAGTCAACTAGGAAGGCCATACAATATATAGAATAAGTGACATAGAAATTTCCCTCTATCTTATCCAAAAACAACTTACAATAAATCCCCTGCATACAAATGAGTTCTGTTCCAAGAGTGCATTCGTAAGTCCAATTTGTTCATGAGTCCAACAAAGTTAGCCTAGGTACCCAACTAACACAATCAGCTATATAGTACGGTACTAAGATAGGTTTATAATACTTTTCACACAACTGATACATAACAAACAAACAAACACAAAAAATGAAGAAAGCATTTTTAATCTTACAGTATAGTATCTTGAAAAGTACAGTAATAGAGTACAACAACTGGCATTCAGGGGCTGGCACTGAGTGAAGAGCCAAGAAGGGTTACTGACTGGAGGTGGGAGAGGATGTGGGATATGGTAGAGCTGAAGGATCATGAGCAATAGGAGATGGAGGGCAAGCTGCAATTTCACTCATGCCTGACATTGATGGCACAGGTTCTGGCTCCTTGCTGGAACCAGATGTATGTTCTCATCTTTGAAAGTTCACAGTTTGAAGCTTCATATGTAGAGGACTTAACTGTATTCACAAACCTGAAACTACCTGTCAAAACTGAACTAGAGATCAAATGTTGTTCATTTTTCAGACCTTCCCAGCCTGATGCTTATTCTACCTACACTGAGTCTTTTCTTTGTTTTAACTCCACTGTATTCTCCTAGCGCCTTGCCCATAGCCCTCTCAGAGAGCTGTCAGTACAAGCTATTTGTGGGTGTGTCTGCCTTTCCCAAGAGACAGTGAATCTTGAAGATGAATTATGATTATTCATCTTTGTGGCTCCAAGACATAATACAAGTTATTGAGTGGATAAGACTTTGATTTTTAAGATCTTATAACTCCTTTATATTCAGAAATATGGAGACCAAATGAGGTGATGGTTTTAAACTAGAAAAAAATGTTTTTTTTCACACTTTCTTTATTATTTTCCTTGGGAGAAAGGGTTTCTCCCAGCACTGGTACACTTATTTGTTAACAGTATTTTCAAATTCTGACATGGCAACTATGCACTAATGTTCAAAAAAAAAAAAAAAGAACCTCAAAACCCACAGTTACGTTTACATACAGTTTCTATTATAAAGAGGTTGAAGCTGTAAAAGATCTAGTTGGGACAGTGTTGTAAGATAATGTGTAATTGAAAACAGGTGGCAATCACACTTTGTTACAGTCAATTTTATCAAATCCCCTTTAGCACTTTTTAGTTAGTTTCTGAGGAAAGATTTGTATCCCCAAGACTTATTCTTGTTCTGCATTTGATAATTTAACAAACTCATTGATTATTGATCTATACATTTTGTAAGTATTGACAGTAACTAGCTGATAGTACCCAGTGAAAAGGTTGAGAAGTGGGAAAGATGTGAGAAAGAATAAAAGGAACAAAAAAAAATCTTTCTTTAATAAATTTGAAATCTGATTTGAGAGGTAAAATTCAGAGCATTAATCCATTTAAATATTTATTGACTACCTATTAGATGTATAGAAATGAGAAGGCTCTATGAGATAAAATATTTTCATTTAAGGAGCTTACAATATGGTTGTGAAAAGATATGAAAAATGCAACTACTACAAGACAAACAAGCTCCACTAATGATAAGCTCATAGTAAGATTGTTTTGAAGAACTTGAGAAAAGATACACTATGAAGGAGAGGCAGCAGACGCTATTCTCAAGGGAATTAGTCATCCTCAAATTGAGGACCAAAACAAATCTGAAAAAGACTGGAGAGTAAATATATTTAGAAAGATTAAAGAGGTAAACAAAAACATAAAAGTAATAAAACATCAGGGCTGCTTGAAAAGTTCAAGCTGTCTTGAAGAAGAACCAAATTGAACCTCCGGATATAGCAAATGTAATCATAAAAAAATAAGTTCAATGGATAGGGTCAGTAGCAAATTAATGTCAAAATGGGAATCAGAGAACTGAAAAATGGAGCTGAGTAAACTGTCCAGAATGCACTACAAAGACTATGAGATATGTTAAGATATAAAGAGTATAGAATAAAGAGGTAGAATGAGGTATTTCTTTTTCTTTCTTTTTCTTCTTTTTTGTTTTTTTTGGCCATGCCACAGGGCTCGGCAGTGAAAGTATGCATTCCTAACCACTAGAATTCCCAGAATGAGGTATTTCAAAATGAAAAAATAAAGGATATAGGGGAGAAAAAGTATTCTAAGAGACAGTGGCTGGGGAGTTTTCACAATTGAAGAAAGGCATGAACGCTCAAATTCAAAAACTTTAATGGGTACTCAGCAGCAAAAACAAAAAACTCCAAATATAAACAAACAAAAATACAAACCCACACGAGGATGCATTTAAAAAACAAACAAACAAACACCAAAAAACCCCCCAAAACTGAAAACAATATCCAGACAGAAAGAGAGATTTCTTTTAGAAAGGAATACAATTAGGCTAACAATAGATTTCTCATTAACAATATTAACAATGGTCATTAGATGAGAATACAATAATATGTTTAAAGTTCTGAGGAAAAGCAACCATCAATCTAGAATTCTAAACCACCTAAGCTATCATTCAAAACTGAGACCAAAATAAACACATTTAGTTTTGTTTATGAGAAGGTTTTTTATAGACCTTCTGAAAAACTACTGATGTGTCTTCATTCAGAATGAAATCAATAAAGAAGTAGAATGCAAAGAACCATCCCACGTAAAGAAATTTATAATCCAAAAAGAAACGAAACTGAGTTATGAGGTGAATGGACCTAGAGTCTGTCATACAGAGTGAAGTAAGTCAGAAAGAGAAAAACAAATACCATATGCTAACATATATATATGGAATTAAAAAAAAAAAGTTCTGAAGAACCTAGGGGCAGGACAGGAATAAAGACACAGACCTACTAGAGACTGGACTTGAGGACATGGGGAGGGGGAAGTGTAAGCTGGGACAAAGTGAGAGAGTGGCATGGACATATATACACTACCAAAGGTAAAATAGATAGCCAGTGGGAAGCGCTGCATAGCACAGGGAGACCAGCTCAGCACTTTGTGACCACCTAGGGGGGTGGGATAGGGAGGATGGGAGGGAGATGCAAGAGGGAGAATATATGGGGATATATGTATATGTATAGCTGATTCACTTTGTTATAAAGCAGAAACTAACACACCCTTGTAAAGCAATTATACCCCAATAAAGATGTTAAAAAAGAAGAAATTTCTAATCCAAATAAACATTGTTAAGAATATAATAATGTCTAACCAGTGAGAGATTTTAAAAAATGGAACTAAAATACTAAATGTCAATAATATGAAATTTGGGAGGCAGTGATTAAAATAAAACATTCCAAGAACCTTGTGTTGAATGGAAGAAGGTATGTGAAACAAAAGTAGATTATGTAATTCAATACCAATAGGAAAAAAGGTACATGAAAGAAAATTGGCTGAATCCAATAGAAATGCTGATTTAGCAGTATGTAACTCTAAAACATAGAGTGAAAAAAATGGAATGAAGAAAATTGGATGAAACCAATAGAAGTAATAAATGGAGAAAGACAAAAGTTAAGTAGTTAAAACAAAATAGATGGTCAAAATAAGTCCAAAGAGATATAAGTGTAAACAGTTAAACCTGCCTGATAATAAGCAGAGATGATCAGATTGAGTTAAAAATTAATCATAAAGTCTTTGATTTGTAAAATTGGGCAGTTCTGTTAAAGAGGTTGATTGTAAATTCAAATAAAAAACAACCCTCAAACCTCAGGGCTCCCAATTTGAGATAAAATGTGATATCATTTTACCAGGAAGAGTAATTTCCCCTTCTCCCCCAAAAATCATGTATTGATTTTAACATCAAAGGTAGATGACACACTTTTTCATAGATGATGGGATTATCTACAGAGAAAGCCACAAATAATTTGCAGATTAATTATTATAAACATTAAGTGGTTAGGAAGTGATTAGAAGATCAGTATTCAAATATCAAGTTACATTATTATACATATGCATAAACTGGAAGGGTAATAAGAAAAAGATATCACTTACAATAGCAAAAAGAAAGAAAAAAAAGAAACAAAAGTGAGATACCTAGGAGTAAATCTTATATGTTCAAGACCTGCATGAAAATATTACAAGGGTTTCTTAAAAAGATACTGAAGAAGACCTAAGTAAATGGAGAGATACATTCTCTTAGTCTGTTTGAGCTGCTATAAGAGAGTGGACTGTATAGCTTATCCACAGACTAACTTATAAACAACAGAAATTTATTTCTCACAGTTCTGGAAGCTGGGAGTCCAAGATCAAGATGTCAGAATGATTGTGTTCTGGTGAGGATACTCTACCTGGTCGCCTTCTCACTCACATGGTGAAAGTGGCTAAGGGTCTCTGTGGGGCCTTTTTTATAAGGCAGTAATCCCATTTCTGAGGGCTCCAACCTTGTCAAACCAAACGCTCCACTTCCTAATACCATCACCTTTGGGGGTTAGGATTTAAACGTATGAAATTGGGGGAAGGGGCACAAACTTTCAGAGCATAGAATATATCATGTTCATGAATGTAGACTCAATATCAGAAGGATGTTACTTCTTCCACCTTCAATCTGTTAGGTAGAACCATATGGAATTGTCCTCTTTGTAGGCCAAAAACAGTTTAATGTCAATGTCAAAGGTTTAAACTAATATATAAGTGCAATTGTAATTCAAATATAAATAGGGATTTTTATAGGAATTTGACAAGTTGATTCTATAATTTATATGGAAGAGCAAAGGCCAAAGAATAGTCAAGACAATGCTGAAGAAGTATAAAAAAGCAAGAGGACTTCCTCTATCAGGTGTCATAAGTTATTATCCAGTGACAGTAATTAGGATAGCACTGGCCCAGGAGGAGACAGGTAACCAACAGGATGGTATAGAGAGTTCCCAAAGAATCCTATTGCCTGTATGGAACAGGTTTTATCACAGATCCCTGAGCAATGGTAGACTGTTTAATAAATGGTACTTGAACAACCCCCACATGTGCTAATTAATAAGATCTCAAATCTGCAGACAGTACTAAGTTCTTCTAAAGCAAGAAGAAATGCTGATCTAAGGAAATTATAGAAGATCTTTCATGGCCATTGATGCAAAAGATGCAAATGAGTTTCAGTGTTTAGGATCTGCCTACTCCATGACACAGAAGCCATCCTTTAGTGTCCAAGTCTGGTCCAGGTCCACGTAAATTATTTATCCTTATTCCTGAACTCTCTTTTCTAGACTTCTTGTTTATGAGCTGCAGGCCCTAAGAAGGTAGAGATACATCCAGGTGGCAAGACACATGAAAAAGTTTTGATGGACTCTCAAGCAATCAGTAGCCTCTGGTTAAACAAACTTAGTTCAGGATTCAGCTCAGGATATCCTGTGCCCATCACATGACAGAACATCCCTCTCCTTCAGCACATGAGTATGTGGAGGTTCACTTTTATTAGTGAAAATCAGATGTTCTTTAAAAAGTGAACCTGGTGAAACAAATATCACAGTAAAGAATTCCAAAGACAAATAGGATATTTTGTTATTATTCACTCTCTTGAAATAAATATTAAATGATAAAGTTGAGCTCATCAAAATGATCTCTGAAATCTTAAACCAGCTCATTAATAAAACTGCTCTTGCTGAGTAACGTAGTAAAGAATCTGCAATCTATTTGGGCACCATAAAATGTTGTACAGTTATATTGAAGTATTACATTGTTGGCAATGTAAATGAATTATCTAAAAATAAATGATTTAAAACCACTTGACAAAAATGAAAATGCACACAGACGTCATTACCATGGATCTTATGACTGCCAGTGAATAGCTTCAAGCAAGAAATGAAACTTTCCCATCCCTAAAAAGGAATCTGTACCAGTTACCCTACATGTAGTCCCTGAGGTATCCAAATATCTGGACTATGCATCAACAGTTTAGATTCGAAATTAGTGCTCAAAAAATTGTTACAATTGAGGTGATTAAAACTCAAACTAAATACAATCTTCCAACCAAACAATACATTGAGAAGCATGCAGCAGAATTAAGATTTCAAACTTACCACAAATCCCAGAAGTTTACATCCCTCCAATAAATGCATTCCACTCAAAAGCAAACAAAATAGCTTTTCAACATAAGAAGTCCTTTGAGTTTCAAAAAACCCCACCAAAGCCAAGTAAGTACTTCATCATGCAAATCAACTACTTTCAGGGAGATGGCCAGTCAGCAGCATGCATGGATGATACTGAGAAAAGCAGAGATTGTTTTCATCTTCTCAGCAGGACAGATTCCTCATGCCACAAATTAAATGACTCCCTTTTCCCATACATCTTGAAAAGGGACATTTTAAAGATTTTTAAAAAGATGTTTTAAATGAAGCAGGTTTCAAATAAATTCCTTTTCCCATGACCTCTGAGTTAGCATTAAAAAGAGCAGTTGTGGTAAAGTGGATATAGGCACACAACGTTGGTGACCACCAATTATTGATTCAATCATTTGGAAAAAATTTGGAGCCCTAGTAATGGGTATAAAGGGTTATGTTCATCAGTGTGGCCAAAGACTGACACTATTGAGTGCATTACTAATACATCCAATTATTGAAAAATATTAATCTCTGTTCAGTTCCTAGAATAGAAGAGAGGGTTGACTGGGGTTGAAACTATGACCGATTCTCAAGAGAACAGAGCTAAATGGAGGCCCAGATATGCCTTTAAGGGTCTGTGTGAGAGGGGAGTGCCATATTTAGTAGGTACATCATGGATAAAGCCTGAATATGGGCATGAACAATGGCTATCATGATAATGGAGAAGAAACGGGGTAGATAACTTTCCATATTTGGGGCATTTTTAGCCCTTGGAAAATTTAGGGCAGAGAATTAAGGAGAGTGAAAAGAATATTAATAAGTATACTGTATGTATGTAGTCTAATTTTAAAATTTTTGAGTTTTTTCTAAATTCTTAGAGTTAGGACTAAGTTTTCGTAAGTGTGACCCTACTCCAGAACTCGATTACCATGGTTTCCAAGTACATAAGGCATTTGTTCTCTTGTGAAGAGAAACCTAGCAGGTCAGTGTAACTCACTGTACAGGTCTTAGAGAAGGCATTGTAAGACATGGCTCCAACTCAGCCACGCAGGAGAGGGCCATACCCCAGTTATTACACAGCTATGGTGATTGTTTGATTTGGAGATCATTCACAACCATTTGACACCATAAAATGAGGAAGTCTTTTAGAGGCTTAGAGAAAACTGGCAAAGGATTCAAGAAGTTATTACACCATGCTTCGCCTTAGCCTAGAAAAATGGTGGGAGGAAAAAAACCTTAGGCTTAAAGGAAGGGACATGACTACCCTCATAACCAGCGAAGTCATGACATTGAATATCAACCTATATTGCTTGGGTGCAAACGTGGCTCAGGAGCCTTCCTGGAAGGAAGGAGTTAGGCTCTTTCTTGAAGTAAACAGAGGCAAGGCCAGGAAATAAACTTTTGGCTACACTTTGATCATTTATCTACAGTTACACCCAGTCTTCTGGCCTTTACTCCAATCACGCTGATATACTTGCTTGTCCTCTACTCTCACAAGTTCTAATTGTTGCTCAGAAATTTGCCTTGTCCTAGTAGGCAAACACTAAAGCGAAAGGTTTTCTTTTTATACATTTATTTATTTATTTTTGTCTGCGTTGGGTCTTCGTTACTGCGCACGGGCTTTCTCTAGTTGTGGTGAGCAGGGGCTACTCTTCGTTGCGGGGTGCGGTCTTCTCATTGTGGTGGCTTCTCTTGTTGCGCAGCACAGGCTCTAGGCGCGCAGGCTCCAGTAGTTGTGGCACACGGGCCCTAGAGCACAGGCTCAGTAGTTGTGGCGCACGGGCTTAGTTGCTCCGCTGCATGTGAGATCTTCCCTGACCAGGGCTCGAACCCATGTCCCCTGCATTGGCAGGCAGATTCTTAACCACTGCACCACCAGGGAAGTCCCAAAGGTTTTCTTTTTATTTTGATCTTGCTGTCTATCTTTAACTGATTAATGATTTGTAAAATAATGATATTATGTACTGAAAGATTTTTAAATGCCCTTCAAATCTTTAGAAAAAAATAATTTTTAGTGTAGATTTTATGTCAATACATTTATTAGTATGTATTACAAGACTGTTAGCTAAATCATTTAATTAAGTGGAGCATCCCACTTCTTAACCATATCATATAATAGAGTGCTCATTGTCATTTTCATTTGTATTCTAAAACATTTATTATACTAGAAACAAAGTTGTGAGTATCTAGAGAGCCATCCTTGGTCAGGAGCTACAGTGGATGATGATGACGTCAACACTGGCTAATAAAAAAACACTTGCAGTCATGAAGTTAAAGTTGACTGAGTCCAATGTAGTACTCTCTGTTTCTTAGTTTTTGGATTCAGAGTAGGTTTTCCTGCTTGAGGATGAGGTAAAGGAGAATAAAATAGGATTTGAGGTTTCTGTAGCAAGAGATTTTCACTAGAATACCAACTCCTGTCCAGGTGGGAGAGAACCCCTGAAAGGAAAGCTTCTCTCTTTTTGGATGGGAAATGCGCTTTGAAGCAAAAACTCATCTTACTAATTGAATCTTAGCTTTTTTTTTTCTAGTGTGTTTTGCTACACTAAAACATTTATTTAAAGCCTCATGAGAATGGAAATGGGAATTATGGAAGGCAGATTTATTTACAGTTTGTAGAGTCATCAGAATTCTTTTTAATGCTCTAGTTGTCGGGCTGGAGGCCAGATCTTTGAATTCTAACTGAATCCATTTGAGTCTGTAAACTTATGAATCTTTTGTATTTGATTAGAATACCTAAGAATTCTAAATCATTTATTAGTTTTCATTCTAAAATATAAATTCTTTATCGTATTGATTATGTCTTTTGCTTGTTTGATTACAAAAACAATTTGATTCTACTTTTATTTACTGAAGAATAATTTAATGAAAAAGAACACAGCAATGGTGACTTTTCCCCTAGGGGCAAAATTATTTGATAAAATAAATCTGCTAGTCTTTGAGTAAGAAGAGCGTTGAAGAACGTTCCTGAACTTGCATTTTTGATTTGGTTTTAGAGATCATCATTTCTTAGAGTAAATTCTTGATCAAGTAAATAATTGATCAATGGATGAAAACTGAATGAGGAAAACAGATGGGCTGAAAAAGATTACCTATAATGAGATGCTACTGTTATCTTCAGTTTTTTCTATGAACAAAGACAATTGATGCCCATTAACAGTTACCCCTTAGTACTCAATTTTTTTTTATTAGACTGTCATAAATATAGAAAGGTTCTATCACAGTCCTCAGCTGGGATTTTGAGACTAGGATTTGACAACTAGTGGTTAAGGAACAGTTGAAATTATGGCTTACCAGTAATTTGCCTGCTAAAGGAAAAACGAATTAAGCAGTTATCTTTGCACACAGTAGGTGCTCAGTAGATGGTAACCAGATGAATGAATGAGTCAAAAATAATATTGGTTTATTTTAGTGACTATCTTGATATTTTAGGTTTCTTCTGGTTCAGCAGATTTGGAAACTGTTAAAGTGGTTTGTTCATACCTTTCCTTCCATTCGAACCAACAAGTTTAAACACTATTTTCAACATGTTACCTCCCTGATAAAAACATTCGATGAATGTATTGACCTCAGGATAAAATAAAACTTACTAGCCTTCAAAGCAAAGATCACCAAAATCTGGCTTCACCCAATTTATTCAGTCAATTTTATCACTAATAATAAATTCACTCTGACTTTGTTGTACCCCTCACTATTTCCTAAACAAAACAAAAAAAACCTTCTCATTTCGAAGTCTGAATGTTTTGGGTTATACTCACCAACATTTTTTCCCTATCAAAATTCTACAAACTCTTCAAGTAAACATTTAAAAAATTTTGAGATGTCTCTCTTCATAATAAGACTCTGTAAAGGTTCAGGACACTCTGAAAGTGTCATGCCCCAGAACAGAGCTCTTGCTACCCCTCTGAAAACCACTTGACTTCCCACTACAGCTGTCTGAGCATCACCCTTCCAGCCTTTTGATAAAAACACATCTCTTTTGAGTCTCATGCCATCGGGCTGTACCATACTCCTCCCTTTCCTTATTGATGTCATTTGCTGATTTCTTAATCTTTTCCCTTCACTCACTGAAGTCTTTGATAATTTTGAGAGAGCTTTCACAATTGTCTTCTGCACCTCGTCTACTATCAGAGTTGAACGTTTCAGTGTACTTGTAGAAAACAGCTTTTAAAATTCTAGCTTTTTGTTTCTCCAGTTAATTTTATCTCCTCTTTGGAGCCATCCATTCCCATAGCTACACCATGAATTTTTTTCAGTAGTTGGATATTTGAAAATTGTAATTTCACATATCTCACCCTGACCAAATTCTCTTATTTGCTAGGTTTCCTTTCACCCTTGCTACCACTATAGCTGCTCTTAGAACACTCTAGTGTCTAAAATTCTCCCATTTTTTCCCATCACCTAACCTTCTCCAGGGCACTTTACCTTTCACTCAGCCTTACTCCATGGAGAGAATAGCATATGACCTATTTTCCCACTAAGTACCTGATTCCCTTGTATCCCTGTCCTTCCACCATACCAGGAGCATTTAGTAACTCAATCCAAAATCGGAACCACAATCCTGTTTCTTGAGACCTCTACGTGGATGTTTGAAGGCCAGTAGTTTAAGTCATACATCCATGCAGTTTGGTCCTGCTCAATTCTATGAGCTTAGCACCATGTGTAATTTTTTCCTATAGCTTTGGTTAGCTTTCTTTCTCAGGCCCTTCTAGATTTGCCAAATGGAATCATACAATATGTAGTCTTTTGTGAGTGGCTTGCTTTCAGTTAGCGTAATGTTTTCAAGGTTCTTTTATACTGTACCATGTATCAATGCTTCATTCCTTTTCATTGCTGAGTAAGGAAATATATTGCCAGATAAGGAAATGGTGAAATTTTGGGGTCATATTGTAACTCTATGTTTAACATTTTGAGGACCACTCAAACTGTTTTCTAAAGTGACTACACCATTTTACAATCCCATCAGGAACGTATGAGGATTCCAGTTTCTTCACATTAACACCAACAGTTGTTATACCCTAAATCGGTATGTCAAGTGGAATCCAATTGTGATTTTTGTTTGCATTTCCTAAATGATGAATGATGTTGGGCACCATTTCATGTGGGTTTTCTTTTTTGCCATTAATAAATCTTGAAAAAATGTCTATTCAGGTCCTTTGCCCATTTTAAAATTGGGTTGTTTATATTTTTATTTGTTAACTGTAGAAATACTCTACCTATTCTGGGTACAAGTCCTTCATCCAGTATATGTTTTGCAAGTATTTTATGCCATCTATGAGTGGTCTTTTTACTTTCTTGATGGAGTTTTCTGAAGCATAAAATGTTTAATTTTTTATTTTTGCAGTACGCGGGCCTCTCACTGTTGTGGCCTCTCCTGTTGCGGCCTCTCCTGTTGCGGAGCACAGGCTCTGGACGCGCAGGCTTAGTGGCCATGGCTCACGGGCCTAGCCGCTCCGCGGCATGTGGGATCTTCCCAGACCGGGGCACGAAGCAATGTCCCCTACATCGGCAGGTGGACTCTCAACCACTGCGCCACCAGGGAAGCCCTGTCTAATTTTTTTAAATCTGATTTTTTGTTTGTTTCTTGTGCTTTTGATGTCATATCTAAGAAACTATTGATTAACTCAGGGTCACAAACATTTACTCCTTTGTTTTCTTCTAAGAGCTTTATGCTTTTAGCTCTTACATTTAGGTCTATGATATATTGTGAGTTAATTTGTGTGACTGAGTGAGGTAGGGGTCCAAGTTCATTCTTTTCCATGTGGTTATTCAGTTATCCAAAAGCCATTTGTTGAAAATACTATTCTTATCCCATTGAATTGTCTTGGCACCTTGTTGAAAACAGACTGATAATATAAGGTTTAGTTCTGGACTCTCAACTTATTCCATTTATCTATATGTTTATTATATTAGTTTTCTGTTGCTGCTGTAACAAATCATCACAAACTTAATGACTTAAAATAACACAAACTAAAAATCTTACAGTTCTGGGGGACAGAAATTTGAAATGGTCTCACTGGGCTAAAGCCTACTTGTTTGCAGGGCTGTGTTCTTTCTGGAGACTCTAGGAGAGCTTTGCCTTTTCTGGCTTCTAGAAACTGCATGTATTCCTTCACTTGTGGCCTTCTTCCACCTTCAAAGCAGTAATTGAATTACTCTGACCTCCGCTTCCATCACTGCATCTTCTCTCTTACTCTTCTCTCCTCTTTCACATATAAGGACTCTGTGATTTCACTGGGCCCACTCTAATAATCCAGGATACTCTCCTCATCACAAGATTCTTAATCACATCTGCAAATTTTCTTTTTGTGGGGGGGAGGGAAATATAGTTGATTTACAATACTATATTAGTTTCAGTTGTAAAACATAGTGATTCAGTATTTTTATAGATTATACTCCTCATAAAGTTATTTAAAATGTTGTCTATATTCTCTGTGTTATACATTATATCCTTGGGAATGTAAACTGGTAGAACCACTATGGAAAATATCATGGCGTTTCTTCAAAAAATTAAAAATAGAACTGCCATATGATCCAGCAATTCCATTCTTGAGTATCCGAAGAAAATAAAAACACTAATTCGAAAAGTAAGTTTTGAAATGACCAAGTGTAAGTTCTTTAACCTTGTTCTTTCTCAAGATTGTTTCAGCTATTCTGAGTCCCTTGAATTTCCATGGGTATTTTAGGATCACCTTGTTAATTGCTGCAAAAAACCTAGCTGGTATTTTGATACAGATTGCGTTGAATCTAAGATCTTAACAATATTAAGTCTTCTGATCCATGAACATGGGATATTTCTTCATTTATTTAGATTTTCTTTAATTTCCTTCAATGATGTGTATACTTTTCAGTGGACTAGACTTGAACTTCTTTGTTAAAATTATTTCTAAGTGCTTTATCTTTCTGAGGCTATGATAAATTTGTTTTCTCAGTTTCTTTTTGGGATTGTTCATTACTAGTATATATAAATGCAACTGATGTTTGTATATTGATTTTATATCCTATGACTTTGTGGATCTTGTTGATTAGTTAACCCCTTTCTGTGGATTTCATAGGATTTTGAAAAATATATAAGATCACATTATCTGCAAATTGAAATAGTTTTACTTCTTTCATGCCAATCTGGATGCCTTTTATTTCTTTTCCTTGCTCATTTGACTTGGCTAGACCCTTCTTTCCAGTGTTGAACAGAAATGGTAAGAGTGGACATCCTATCTTTTTCTTGATATGAGAAGGAGAGGATTCAGCATTCATCATTAACTATGATGTTAGCTCTGGGTTTTTTCATAGATGTCTTATCAGGCTGAAGAAGTTCTATTCTCTATTCTCACATATTCCTAGTTTGTTGAATGTTTCTATTATGAAAACATTTGTCAAGTGCTTTTTCTTCATCTGTTGAGATGATCATGTGGTTTTGTCCTTTATTCTATTAATATGGTATTGATTTTCAGAAAACAACCTTGCATTTCTAGGATAAATCCCACTTGATCATGCTGTATAATCCTTTTTGTATATTGCTAAATTTAGTTTGCTAGTATATTGTTGAGGATTTTTGCATCTACTTTTATGAGACATATTTGCCTGTAACTTTCTTTTCTTGTGATGTCTTTGCTTCCTTTTCTTATCAAGTTAATACTGGCCTCATCGAATGAGTTAGGAAGTATTCCTTCTTGTGTATTTTGTAAAGAGTTTGTAAAGGATTTGTATTAATCTTTAAATGCTTGGTAAAATTAAAACAATCTGGGCCGAGCCTTTTATGGTATGATGTTTTAAAATTAGTGATTCAATCTTTTTATTTGTAATAGATCTACTCAAATTTTCTATTTCTTTTTGAGTCAGGTTTGGTAATTGTGTGTCTTTTTAGAAATTTGTTCATTTGTTGTCTCATTTTATGGCATAGAGTTCATTCCAAGACCTTTAAAATTACATTTAATTTTACATTTTACATATTGAAGTAAAATTACATATATGAAGTGCTCATGTTTTCAGTGTACAGTTCTAATTCTATGATACTTTAACGAATTCATATAACCTAAACCATATGAAGATACAGAATGTTTTCACTATCTCAGAACTTTTTCTCATGCCTTTTCTCAGTATATTCCCTTCCTTTTGCTGAAGGTAAATATTATTCTGATTTATATCACAATAACTTAGTTTCCATTCTCAGGAAATCACTAATCTGCTTTCCATTACTATGAATTAGTTTGATATTATAGAATTTCATATAAATGGAACCATAAAGTATGTACTCTACGTTTTCTGACTTCTTTCCCTCAGCATAACTATTTTGAGATTAATTTATGTTGTTACATGTATAAGTAGTTTATTCTTTTTATTGCTGAGTAGTATTCCATTGAATAGATATACCACAAACATTCTCTCTTCCTTTGCAAAACTCTTCCTTTGTAATCACTGAATCCTCTTTCCCTCCTTCCCTGATTTTTTGGGCACTGGGCTCCATCTTAGTCTCTTTTATCTTTTCCATGGCTGAGCTTCCATCTCCCTCAATCTAATCTTTTAGCTTATACTTTTTTTTTTAAACATCTTTATTGGAGTATAATTGCTTTACAATGTTGTGTTAGTTTCTGCTGTATAACAAAGTGAATCAGCTATATGTATACATATATCACCATATCCCCTCCCTCCTGCATCTCCCTCACACCCTCCCTATCCCACCCCTCTAGGTGGTCACAAAGCACCGAGCTGATCTCCCTATGCAATGCAGCTGCTTCCCACTAATGATCTATTTTACATTTGGTAGTGTGTATATATGTCAATGCTACTCTCTCACTTCGTACCAGCTTATCCTTTCCCCTCACCATGTCCTCAAGTCCATTCTCTATGTCTGTGTCTTTATTCCTGTCCTGTCCTGTCCCTAGGTTCATCAGAACTCTTTTTTTTTTTTTTAAGATTCGATTTATATGTGTTAGCATACAGTATTTGTTTTTCTGTTTCAGACTTACTTCACTCTGTGTGACAGACTCTAGGTCCATCCACCTCACTACAAATAACTCAATTTCATTTCTTTTTATGGCTGTGTAATATTCCATTGTATATGTGTGCCACATCTTTATCCATTCCTCTCTTGATGGATACTTAGGTTGCTCCCATGTCCTGGCTATTGTAAACAGTGCTGCAGTGAACACTGGGGTGCATGACTCTTTTTGAATTATGGTTTTCTCAGGGTATATGCCCAGTAGTGGGATTGCTGCGTCATGTGGTAGTTCTGTTTTTAGTTTTTTAAGGAACCTCCATACTGTTCTCCATAGTGGCTGCATCAATTTACATTCCCACCAACAGTGCAAGAGGGTTCCCTTTTCTCCACACCCTCTCCAGCATTTATTGTTTGTAGATTTTTTGATGATGACCATTCTGACCCGTGTGAGGTGATACCTCATTGTAGTTTTGATTTGCATTTCTCTAATGATAAGTGATGTTGAGCATCATTTCATGTGTTTGTTGGCAGTCTGTATATCTTCTTTGGAGAATGTCTTTTTAGGTCTTCTGCCCATTTTTGGATTGGGTTGTTTGTTTTTTGATATTGAGCTGCATGAGCTACTTGTAAATTTGAGATTAATCCTTTGTCCATTGCTTCAATTGCAAATATTTTCTCCCATTCTGAGGGTTGTCTTTTTGTCTTGTTTATTGTTTCCTTTGCTGTGCAAAAGCTCTGAAGTGTCATTAGGTCCCATTTGTTTATTTTTGTTTTTATTTCCATTACTCTAGGAGGTGGGTCAAAAAGGATCTTGCTGTGATTTATGTCATAGAGTGTTCTGCCTATGTTTTCCTCTAAGAGTTTGATAGTGTCTGGCCTTACATTTCGGTCTTTATTCCATTTTGAGTTTATTTTTGTATACGATGTTAGGGAGTGTTCTAATTTCATTCTTTTATGTATAGCTGTCCAGTTTTCCCAGCAACACTTATTGAAGAGGCTGTCTTTTCTCCATTGTATATTCTTGCCTCCTTTATCAAAGATAAGGTGACCATATGTGTTTGGGGTTATCTGTGGGCTTTCTATCTGGTTCCATTGATCTATATGTCTGTTTTTCTGCCAGTACCATACTGTCTTGATTACTGTAGCTTTGAGGTATAGTCTGAAGTCCAGGAGCCTATTCCTCCAGCTCCATTTTTCTTTCTCAAGATTGCTTTGGCTATTCCGGGTCTTTTGTGTTTCCATACAAATTGTGAATTTTTTTGTTCTAGTTCTGTGAAACATGCTGTTGGTAGTTTGATAGGGATTGCACTGAATCTGTAGATCGCCTTGGGTAGTATACTCATTTTCACAATGTTGATTCTTCCAATCCAAGAACATGATATATCTCTCCATCTGTTTGCATCATCTTTAATTTCTTTCATCAGTGTCATAATTTTCTTCATACAGGTCTTTTGTCTCATTAGGTAGGTTTATTACTAGGTATTTTATTCTTTTTGTTGCAGTGGTAAATGGGAGTGTTTCCTTAATTTCTCTTTCAGATTTTTCATCATTAGTGTATAGGAATGCAAGAGATTTCTGTGCATTAATTTTGTATCCTGCTACTCTACCAAATTCATTGATTAGCTCTAGTAGTCTTCTGGTAGCATCTTTGGGATTCTCTATGTATAGTATTATGTCATCTGCAACAATGACAGTTTTACTTCTTTTCTGATTTGGATTCCTTTTATTTCTTTTTCTTCTTTGAGTACTGTGGACAAAACTTCCAGAACTGTGTTGTGTAATACCGGTGAGAGACAAGCAACCTTGTCTTGTTCATGATCTTAGAGGAAATGGTTTTAATTTTACACCATTGAGAATGATGTTGGCTGTCTGTTTTGTCATATATGGCCTTATTATATTGAGTTATGTTTTCCTCTTAGAGCTTTATACTGTCTGGCCTTACATTTAGGATTCTTCAATATACACAAATCAATCAATGTAATAAACCATATTAACAACTTGAAGGAGAAAAACCATATGATCATCTCAGTAGATGCAGAAAAAGCTTTCAACAAAATTCAACACCCATTTAGGGTAAAAACTCTCCAGAAAGTAGGCATAGAGGGAACTTACCTCAACATAATAAAGGGCATATTTGACAAACCCACAGCCAATATCATTTTCAGTGGTGAAAAACGGAAACCATTTCCTGTAAGATCAGGAACAAGACAAGGTTGTCCACTCTCAACACTGTTATTCAACATAGTTTTGGAAGTGTTAGCCACAGCAATCAGAGAAGAAAAAGAAATAAAAGGAATCAAATTGGAAAAGAACAAGTAAAACTCTCACTGTTTGCAGTTTCTCAGTGGTGAAAAACTGAAACCATTTCCTCTAAGGTCAGGAACAAGACAGTTTGTCCACTCTCACCACTATTGTTCAACGTAGCCTTGGAAGTTTTACCCACAGCAATCAGAGAACAAAAAGAAATAAAAGGAATCCAAATCAGAAAAGAAGAAGTAAAGCTGTCACTGTATGCAGATTACATAGTACTATACATAGAGAATCCTAAACAGAATCCTACCAGAAAACTACTAGAGCTAATCAGTGAATTTGGTAGAGTAGCAGGATACAATATTAATGCATAGAAATCTCTTGCATTCCTATACCCTAATGATGAAAATCTGAAAGAGAAATTAAGGGAACATTCCCATTTACCATTGTGACAAAAAAATAAAATACCTAGAAATAAACCTACCTAAGGAGACAAAACACCTGTATGCAAAAAACTATAAGACACTGATGAAAGAAATTAAAGATGATGCAAACAGATGGAGATATATATCATGTTCTTGGATTGGAAGAATCAACATTGTGAAAATGGGTATACTACCCAAGGCGATCTACAGATTCAGTGCAATCCCTATCAAACTACCAACAGCATGTTTCACAGAACTAGAACAAAAAATTTCACAATTTGTATGGAAACACAAAAGACCCGGAATAGCCAAAGCAATCTTGAGAAAGAAAAATGGAGCTGGAGGAATCAGGCTCCCGGACTTCAGACTATACTACAAAGCTACAGTAATCAAGACATTATGGTACTGGCACAAAAACAGAAAGGTAGATCAATGGAACAGGATAGAAAGCCCAGAGATAAACCCACGCACATATAGACAATTTATTTTTGATAAAGGAGGCAAGAATATACAATGGAGAAAAGACAGCCTCTTCAATGAATGGTGCTGGGAAAACTGGACAGCTTCATGTAAAAGAATGAAATTAGAGCACTTCCTGACACCATACACAAAATAAACTGAAAATGGATTATCATATGGTTTTTATCCTTCAATTTGTTAATATGGTGTATCACATCAGTTGATTTGCGTGTATTGAAGAATGCTTGCATTCCTGGGATAAACCCCACTTAATCATGGTGTATGATCTTTGTAAAGTGGTGTTGGATTCTGTTTGGTGGTTTTCTTTTTGTTTTTGTTTTTTTGCAGTATGCGGGCCTCTTACTGTTGTGGCCTCTCCTGTTGTGGAGCACAGGCTCCAGACGCGCAGGCTCAGTGGCCATGGCTCACAGGCCCAGCTGCTTCACAGCATGTGGGATCTTCCCGGACCAGGGCACAAATCCGTGTCCCCTGCATTGGCAGGTGGACTCCCAGCCACTGCGCCACCAGGGAAGCCCAGTTTGGTGGTATTTTGTTGAGGACTTTTGCATCTATGTTCATCAGTTATATTGACCTGCAGTGTTTTTTTTGCAACACCTTTGTCTGGTTTTTGTATCAGGGTGATGGTGGCCTTGTAGAATGAGTTTGGGAGTGTTCCTCCTTCTGCTGTATTTTAGAAGAGTTTGAGAAGGATAGGTGTTAGCTCTTCTCTAAGTGTTTGATAGAATTCACCTGTGAAGCCATCTGGTCCTGGGCTTTTGTTTGTTGGAACATTTAAAATCACAGTCTCAATTTCAGTGCTTGTGAATTGTCTGTTTATATTTTCTCTTTCTTCCTGGTTCAGTCTTGGAAGTTTGTGCTTTTCTAAGAATTTGTCCATTTCTTCCAGGTTGTTCATTTTATTGGCATATAGTTGCTTGTAGTAAACTCTCATGATCCTTTTGGTTTCTGCAGTGTCAGTTGTTGTTTCTCCTTTTTCATTTCTAATTCTGTTAATTTGAGTCTTCACCCTTTTTTTCTTGATGAGTCTGGCTAATGGTTTATCAATTTTGTTTATCTTCTCAAAGAACCAGCTTTTAATATTATTGATGTTTGTTACTGTTTCCTTCATTTCTTTTTAATTTATTTCTGATCTGATCTTTATGATTTCTTTCCTTCTGCTGACTTTGGTGTTTTTTTTGTTCTTTGTTCTCTAATTGCTTTAGATGTAAGGTTAGGCTGTTTATTTGAGATGTTTCTTGTTTCTTGAGGTAGGATTTATTGCTATAAACTTCCCTGTTAGAACTGCTTTTGCTGCATCCCATAGGTTTTGGGTCATCGTGTTTTCACTGTCATTTTTTTCTAGGTTTTTTTGATTTCCTCTTTGGTTTCTTCAGTGATATCTTGGTTATTTAGTAGTGTATTGTTTAGCCTCCATGTGTTTGTATTTTTTACAGTTATTTTTTCCTGTAATTGATATCTAGTCTCATAGCATTGTGGTCGGAAAAGGTACTTGATACAATTTCAATTTTCTTAAATTTACCAGTGCTTGACTTGTGACCCAAGATACGATCTATCCTGGAGAATGTTCTATAAGCACTTGAGAAGAAAGTGTATTCTGTTGTTTTTGGATGGAATGCCCTATAAATATCAGTTAAGTCCGTCTTGTTTAATGTGTCATTTAAAAGTTATGTTTCCTTATGTATTTTCATTTTGGATGATCTGTCCATTGGTGAAAGTGGTGTTTTACAGTCCACTACTATTATTGTGTTATTGTTGATTTCCCCTTTTATGGCCCTTAGTATTTGCCTTATGTATTGAGGTGCTCCTATGTTGGATGCATAAATATTTACAATTGTTATATCTTCTTCTTGGATTGATCCCTTGATCATTATGTAGTGTCCTTCTTTGTCTCTTCTAATAGTCTTTATTTTAAAGTCTATTTTTTCTAATATGAGAAATTGTTCTCCAGCTTTCTTTTGATTTCCATTTGCATGGAATATCTTTTGCCATGCCCTCACTTTCAGCCTTTATGTGTTGTTAGGTCTGAAGTGGGTCTTTTGTAGACAGCATATATATATGTCTTGTTTTTGTATCCATTCAGCCAGTCTATGTCTTTTGATTGGAGCATTTAATCCATTTACATTTAAGCTAATTATCAATATGTATGTTCCTATTACCATTTTGTTAATTGTTTTGGGTTTGTTATGGTATGTCTTTTCCTTCTCTTGTGTTTCCTGCCTAGAGAAATTCCTTTAGCATTTGTTGTAAAGCTGGTTTGGTGATGCTGACTTCTCTTAACTTTTGCTTCTCTGTAAAGGTTTTAAGTTTTCCATTGAATCTGAATGACATTCTTGCTGGGTAGAGTAATAGTGGATGTAGGCTTTTCCCTTTCATCACTTTAAATATGTCCTGCCACTCTCTTCTGCCTTGCAGAGGTTCTGCTGAAAGATCAGCTGTTAACTTTATGGGGTTTCCCTTGTATGTTATTTGTTGCTTTTAATTTTTTTCTTTGTACTTAGTTTTGATAATTTGATTAATATGTGTCTTGGCATGTTTCTCTTTGGATTTATCCTGTGTGCAACTCTCTGTGCTTCCTGGACTTGATTGACTATTTCCTTTCCCATATTAGGGAAAATTTCAAGTATAGTCTCTTCAAGTATTTTCTCAGTCCCTTTCTTTTTCTCTTCTTCTTCTAGGGCCCATATAATTTGAGTGTTGGTGCATTTAATGTTGTCCCAGAGGTCTCTGAGATTGTCCTCAATTCTTTTCATTGTTTTTTATTTCTTCTGCTCTGTGGTAGTTATTTCCATTATTTTATCTTCCAGGTCACTTATCTGTTCTTCTGCCTCAGTTATTCTGCTAATGATTCCTTCTAGAGAATTTTTAATTTCATTTATTGTGTTCATCATTGTTTGTTTGCTGTTTAGTTCTTCTTGGTCCTTATTCAGCGTTTCTTGAAGTTTCTCCATTCTATTTCCAAGATTTTGGATCATCTTTACTATCATTATTCTGAATTGTTTTTCAGGTAACCTGCCTATTTCCTCTTCATTTGTTAGGTCTGGTGGGTTTTTGCCTTGCTCCTTCATCTGCTGTGTATTTCTCTGTCTTCTCATTTTGCTTAACTTACTGTGTTCGGGGTCTCCTTTTCACAGGCTGCAGGTTTGTAGTTCCTGTTGTTTTTGGTGTCTGTCCCCAGTGACTAAGGTTGGTTCAGTGTGTTGTGTAGGTTTCCTGGTGGAGGGGACTGGTGCCTGTTTTATGGTGGGTGGTGCTGGATCTTGTCTTTCTGGTGGGAGTACTGCGTCCAGTCATGTGCTCTGGGGTGTTTGTGAACTTAGTATGATTTTAGGCAGCCTCTCTGCTAATGGGTGGGCTTGTGTTCCTTCTTGCTAGTTGACTGGCATGGGGAGTCCAGCACTGGAGTTTGCTGGTCGTTGGGTGGAGCTGCACCTTAGCGCTGAGATAGAGATCTCTGAGAGATCTCTCACCAATTGATATTATGTGGGGCTGGGAGGTCTCTTGTGGTTCAGTGTCCTAAACTCAGCTCTCCCACCTCAGAGACTCAGGCCTGACACCAGGCCGGAGCACCAAGACCCTGTCAGCCACACGACGACCAGACCAAGTGCAACCAAAGTTGTGATACTTATTTCCCTTGTAGGAGTCCACCTGGTATTAAGAGGCACCATGGGAGGAGTATATTAGTAGCTAACATGTCTTGGGTCCTGTGGATTACTTTTTCCTTTAGTGGCATCACTTCCCGGCAGGTCCTGAGGAGACCAGGCTCCTGTCAGAGAGAACTGGTTGTTCCAAAGCTAAAGCCCCAGTGGCTCCTGAGGAGACCCAGCTTTCGTTAGTGTGGACTTGACCCCTGGTTGTCCCAAAGCCCGGGCCGTCAGCATGGACTCAGCCCTGTGTGTCCAGAAGCCAAAGCCCCAGCGGGTCCTGAGGAGATGGGGCTCCTCCTTTAGCTTATTCTTTTTCCATTACTCATTATAAAGAACAAATATGTAAGTCTGTATGAATTTCCCTAAGGATGATATTCTGAGTATAGGAATCTAGGATGGGCCTGTAGCTTAGAGGTGCTTTTCTTTATGTAAGTTCTTGGATTCTCAGAACTGTGGGATGTACTCTTTTAAACTTCAGGGTGCATTGCCTCAAAAACCATTTTGGGAAAAGCATGGTATAAATAATAAATAAATAAAATATCCTTCTAGTTACTAGTCTTTGATATGCCAGGTGAGGTTTAAGGAACTTCTGGTAAATCCTGGATATGGAGCATTAAGGCAGATCTGTTATCTATTATTAGGGTGTAGATATAGGAAGCCCATTTTTAGATGGTTTCCTCCCCCCTGGGTATCTTGAACTGGGTGTTAAAGAGTGGAACATATGTTTTAGATGTAGAAATTCATGAATAAAATGGCCTTTGGGTAAGCCTAGGTATTTTAAACATCTGGTCCTCAAATGCAGAAATCAACTTTCTATTCCTCTTGATGTAAGAACCGTCACGTAGGTGGGGGAAATTCCAAGGCCACAGCAATAGCCTTCTAACTGATCTCATTGTCTTCATTCTGTCTGCATATTATCATATTTTAATATTTTTTTTTCTGAAACCCAGACATGACTGTTTCTTCCTAATTTAAAACATCATCTTTGACAGTCTTCTGTTTCCTTTAGAATAATGTTCAATTCCCATTACTTGGTTTTAACTGCTTATTTCCTTTCACCCTCTACATCTTCTGCAACTCTCTGTTTTAAGCAATATGGCTAGCCTGTGTATTTTCCTATCTCTGTAATTTTGTTTCTTCGATTTCCCCTGCCTAGACTATCTTTTCTTACTCCTGAAATTATATGCATCTTTCAGTACTCAACTCCAATGTCACCCTCTGTGAAATCTAACCCTGAGTTTTTTCCACATCACAATTATCACCTCTTCTGGCCCTTCAGTAGTTATAACAGCTAGCATTTGCTATTCACATACCAAGAGGTAGGTACTATTATTATATTCCTTTTTAGTTAACAGACCCACACCTGGTAAGTGACAGGACTCAGTTGCAGTGTTTCTCACTCCAGCACTGATACTTTTATCATCTATGATGCAAGCACCTTGTGTGCCTTTTATTATGGAACTTATAACTGACTGTATTGCATTTTACTTCAAAAAAATATTTGCTTTGAGAGTAGGAATTTTACTCATTCACCAACTGTCCCACAATGCCTTGCAGAAGGCCCTTCATCACAATATTTAATAAATAAAAAAGCATGTTTTACACATTCTTTCTGCTTATGCCAGGCAACATTTCAGACTAGCCTAAACAAAAGAAAGAAATCTGTTTAGGCATAATAATTCTATAGAAATATTAGGCATGTTTCTGAGCCTAATAGATCTCAAGAAACTGAAAAGTAAGAAATGAGAAAGGCATCAGAAAATAACACAGCCATGCTCTGACTCTTTCTCTCTAAGGAGTTCCATGGTTTCCTGCGTCCTCTTTTTGAGCACATTCTCTTTCTCTCTTCCTCTTGTTCTCACTCTCTCTCTTACTTTCTGGCAGGAAATGGTGATTCCATTCACGCAGTCACATTTTCCCTATGCTCCACTGCCAATGATTGACTGTCTGGAGTTCCGTGTTCCCAATCTCTATTCATGAAAGAAGAAATCTAAATTTCTTCAAATTTCAGGCAGGTACTTATCCTTGGTCCACCTACCTACAGCCAGAGAACAGCAAGAGGTACTACCAAAGTAACCTCATAGTTGTAGAGACAGTTCTCAGGGAAGGGAGGGAGGACTTAGGCCAAGAAGCAGAAACCTCTAAATAGTATCTACTCCAATAAAGTAATGTTCATATGTTAATAAATTAATGTTTTATTTGCTATGTTTTCCATGTGTTATTCTGGTAATAATAATCTGCTTTGTTGCTTCTTAATTGAAACCGTGGACAAGAAAAGACAATGAGTTTGAATATTTCAATTCCGGAGCCCTTAAATCTCATTAAACAAAACAACAGCAGAAGCATTATGATGTCTTTGTCTTGAGAGAAAATGTTGTCCATGTTGCCTATATGTTTCAAAATACTTTGTACTTGGTGGCTGGGATATTTTTAAAAGTTTTAATTATGCAGTGTAATCTATGCTTTCGGTGTTAATAAGTGATAGGATACAATGCAGTGCCATACTGACTTTTAAGAGGTCTCTGCTCTTTTGAAGGAACATCTAATCCCTTAAAGAAAAACCCACTTGGATGCAGAGGGCATAAATCCTTCTCAATATATCTCTCGAGGTTTTATCAAAAAATAGGTATAATCTTACTGTCTCTGTCAAGCAGTGAAAAGAAGTTGTTTTCCTCACTGCTTACCTCCTTAGTAAGTTGGTGGTTCCTCATATAAAGGATTTTACCCCGTTTGGGTAAAGTGTCAGATATTTTCCGTCATTTCAGTGGGAACGGCAGCCAGATCACTGCAGAGTGAGCCATGCCAAAGTGAAGGATGTCCAGGAGTGGACCACAAATTGCCTCTCAGGATTTTGTATCATAGTGTATTAATTGAGTGCTGACAGTGTGTTTGCCTCTCTGTTAAGTGAGGGAGAAGAAACAGACTCAGCTTTTTGTGTTCAAGGTCTGAGTCAGTCAGACACTATAGGGTAGGTTGAAATACTCTGATGGATATATCTCAAGAACGAGCTGCTTTACTTTCATGGTATAATTTCTTCTCATGCAATAGGGAAATTATGGTTTTATAGCATTAAAAATGTTGAAGTTCAGAAAAATTTTGAGAGATGAAAAGCAGTTGCCTAATGAAAAAAAAAACCCTTTCTTGTCATCTAATTCCTATCTTCTCACCCTCAAAGTGTATACTAGAGTAATTTGGCTTGTTCTATGTGTAGAAGAAAATAACCCTCAGAAATGAATCCAAATTCATTTTAGTTCCCTGGAGATTTGTGGTTCTTCAATATTAGTGCAGATTCCTTGCCTATGTGATAGGAGATGAGGTTGGGTAAAAGCCAAACTGAGTCTTCATAATATAACCATGCCTTGCAAATGCCAATTATTCTAATTGGATTACCTCTCCTGTTAACAAGTTCCTTTGCTTTCTTAGACAGTTATGTAGGCAATTCTCCACAAGTTCTTCCAATCTCATATGACCCAGATGTTGTCTGTATAAGGATAAAAATGTGAACAAATCTTGAAAAACTTGACACAACTTTAGATGGTTAGTTTCTTTTGAGTTTCTCAGATAAAAAAATACTTATGACCATCAGGTAATATCATATTACTTCCAAATTTTCTTTGTAGCAAGACCTTTTTTATTATCTCTTGATGCAGAAATTAAAGATATAATTTCTTTTGCAAACAAACTGTTTATCTTCTACAGTGAATCAAATGATTCACAAGTAATTTAAGTTGTGATTGAATTTTGTTTTTATGGAAACAAAATTTTGGCTGAGATTTTTTTGTTTTTGGCTCAATAGTCATATATTTCTTGTGTACCTATCATGAACTGGGTCTGAACTTGGATCTAGAGCATATCTTCATTTTATCACCGTGTTTTCCACACTTAAATTAACATCTCGATAAACAGACACGATTGCACTCCTAATAGATGGCGGCAAACTTAATTCATGGATTTTAAATATCCATCTTTACTGTAGCTCTAATACAGAACCAACCTATTTCAAGCCATTTTCTTGATCCTTTCTACGATAAAACTATTCTAGCCAGCAGAGCTGTTGTGGGATTTGAGCTTGTTGTAAGTTGACTAGTATGGATGTCAATCCAAAGGCCACTCAATATAGCAGAGCAGCCCTTGGGATTTGGAACACTTTGGATTCTTCCTCCAAAAGCGTCTATAATGAACAGAGTTATTTTGAAAGCATTCCCTGCAGTTCATGCCTAATTCAATCATCTGGGAATAGGAAAGCAGATCCCTCTCAATATACCACTAACTTGGATTTCTGTGGTATTATGCACAATCTTCTCATTTATTTTTACAGTGATAGAGTGGTTTCTGAGCCAAGTTCTGCAGGCGTTTGGAGGAGAAGGAACAGGTTTTAGATGGTTCCAAATTCTTGAGGTGACAACTGATGTTTTTTATTTTCTCGTTCTTCAGAAATGAAAACAAACACACTAAACTATGCACCTTAGATCAGAAGGATGCAATTCTTGACCTCTTGGCTCTTTTTGGCAAAAACCAACTCCTTTGATTCAAGGATGTTTTTTTTCTACCACTGCCCTTTAAATTCTTTGCTTTTCTAGCTTTTTACTAATTTGCTTTATTACACTGAACCAGAAAATTAGAAACTTAATTACATAGGAGAAGTAGATTATAAGACCTAGCAACATTAATCATGAAAATAGTATCCATCATCCCCCTTAGCTTTTGCTTAGCAATTTCATAGAAGTGACTGCTTCCTATTAATACCCCTTTTTCCTAGAGAAGGTAATGTAGAAAGGGATTCCGATTTCTGAAGCTTTTGTTAGTTCTCAGATATATGTGCAAGAAATTATTATATGCTGGGCTTCCCTGGTGGCGCAGTGGTTGAGAGTCTGCCTGCCAATGCAGGGGACATGGGTTTGTGCCCCGGTCCGGAAAGATCCCACATGCCACAGAGCGGCTGGGCCCGTGAGCCATGGCCGCTGAGCCTGCGCATCTGGAGCCTGTGCTCTGCAACAGGAGAGGCCACAACAGTGAGAGGCCCGTGTACCGCAAAAAAAAGAAAAAAAAATTATTATTATATTCAAATGAGATTAGTAAGTACATGCTGATTTTTTTCTTTTTTTATGCTGATTTTTGTTAAAAAAGATACCCTGTTATAAAACAAAAAACATCAGTGATCTAACACTTTTCTTTTTATTTATTCACAGTCTTTCCCCCAAATCCTTTTCTCTCTTATTATTTTTAAATTATTAACTACAGCTTTCAGCATTTACTTTGTCGTTGAGATAAACTGGTGACAGGGTGCATTTTAGACCAAGCAAAATATGCATTGACTACATAATTATTAAAGAGTGAAAATGATGGTAAGAAACATTTCTCCAAGAAGCCTAAATGAATAAAAATGCCTAAATACAAAAAACTTCATCACGAGAAATTCTTTTCCTTCTGTGTAATGAAATCCCATCAGATTACTTTCACTGCAACTGTTTTAATGACTTAACAGTATTAATTTTAACAAGTCATTTCCAAATAGAATGTATCACAAATATTTCTTTCAGCATCTAGCTGAATTAGAGCCATGTAAATGGCATTTTGCAGTATCTAAGAAAAATGTAAGGAGTAGAAAGGGTTTATGTTTCTGTAATAGAATTGAAAATACCAAGAATAAAGAATAAGCTTTGTGGGCTTCCCTGGTGGTGCAATAGTTAAGAATCTACCTGCCAATGCAGGGGACACGGGTTTGAGCCGTGATCCGGGAAGATCCCACATGCCGCGGAGCAACTAAGCCCCTGTGCCACAACTACTGAGCCTGCACTCTAGAGCCTGCGAGACACAACTACTGAAGCCTGCACACCTAGAGCCCATGCTCGGCAACAAGAGAAGCCACCGCAATGAGAAGCCCATGCACTGCAATAAAGAGTAGCCCTCGCACACCGCAACTGGAGAAAGCCCATACACAGCAACAAAGACCCAACGCAGCCAAAAACAAATAAATTTATTTAAAAAAAAAAAGAATAAGCTTTGTTTCCCAGGAATAAGCAGCTATGGAGGAAATTTTTACTGCTCTAGGGTTCTATATTATCCAAATATTTTTAGGACAATATCTGGGAATTCTGACATAGTGGGGAAATTAGATGTTGGTATATGGAAAATCACTTCTAAGGCAAAGGGAATGAGAGAAGTTCTTTGATTATTCTTTGTAAATTTAACCCCCTCTCCTATATTTATCTTACTTTTGCCTCCAACTTTGTGGTGCAGCTCCTGAACTGAAAATTGAAATTGCTTTAACTTCATTTATGGATCAGAGACAAATCCTTTTTTTGTTTGTTTGTTTGTTTTTATTTCTGAGATATACATTTTAAAGTAATAACTAGAATTATGACATAACATTATACTAGAACATATAAGATTTTTAGAAATTTCATGTAATGTCTGAAACATTTATTTTAACATATTTCCATACAAATAACCCAAAGAAAGTTTAGTATTAGTTGTTTATGTTTGTTTGTTTGTTTTTGTACTGCAGGTTCTTATCAGTCATCAATTTTATACACATCAGTGTATACATGTCAATCCCAATCTCCCAATTCATCACACCACCATCCCCACCCCACTGCGGTTTTCCAGTGTCCATACGTTTGTTCTCTACATCTGTGTCTCAACTTCTGCCCTGCAAACCAGTTCTCTACATCTGTGTCTCAACTTCTGCCCTGCAAACCAGTTCATCTGTACCATTTTTCTAGGTTCCACATACATGCGTTAATATGCAATATTTGTTTTTCTCTTTCTGACTGACTTCACTCTGTATGACAGTCTCTAGATCCATCCACGTCTCAACAAATGACCCAATTTCTTTCCTTTTTATGGCTGAGTAATATTCCATTGTATCTATGTACCACATCTTCTTTATCCATTCGTCTGTTGATGGGCATTTAGGTTGCTTCCATGACCTGGCTATTGTAAATAGTGCTGCATTGAACGCTGGGGTGCATGTGTCTTTTTGAATTATGGTTCTCTCTGGGTATATGCCTAGTAGGGGGATTGCTGGGTCATATGGTAATTCTATTTTTAGTTGTTTAAGGAACCTCCATACTGTTCTCCCTAGTGACTGTATCAATTTACATTCCCACCAACAGTTCAAGAGGGTTCCCTTTTCTCCACACCCTCTCCAGCATTTGTTGTTTGTAGATTTTCTGATGATGCCCATTCTAACTGGTGTGAGGTGATACCTCATTGTAGTTTTGATTTGCATTTCTCTAATAATTAGTGATGTTGAGCAGCTTTTCATGTGCTTCTTGGCCATCTGTATGTTTTCTTTGGAGAAATGTCTGTTTAGGTCTTCTGCCCATTTTTGGATTGGGTTGTTTGTTTCTTTAATATTGAGCTGCATGAGCTGCTTATATATATTGGAGATTAATCCTTTGTCCATTGAGTCATTTGCAAATATTTTCTCCCATTCTGAGGGTTGTCTTTTCGTCTTGTTTATGGTTTCCTTTGCTGTGCAAAAGCTTTGTAGTTTCATTAGGTCCCATTTGTTTATTTTTGTTTTTATTTCCATTACTCTAGGAGGTGGATCAAAAAAGATCTTGCTGTGATTTATGTCAGAGACTGTTCTGCCTGTGTTTTCTTCTGAGAGTTTTATAGTATCTGGTCTTACATTCAGGTCTTTATTCCATTTTGAGTTTATTTTTGTGTATGGTGTTAGGGAGTGTTCTAATTTCATTCTTTTACATGTAGCTGTCCAGTTTTCCCAGCACCACTTATTGAAGAGACTGTCTTTTCTCCATTGTATATCTTTGCCTCCTTTGTCATAGATTAGTTGGCCATAGGTGCGTGGGTTTATCTCTGGGCTTTCTATCTTGTTCCATTGATCTACGTTTCTGTTTTTGTGCCAGTACCATATTGTCTTGATTACTGTAGCTTTGTAGTATAGTCTGAAGTCAGGGAGTCTGATTCCTCCAGCTATATTTTTTTCCCTCAAGATTGCTTTGGCTATTTGGGGTCTTTTGTGTTTCCATACAAATTTTAAGTTGATTTGTTCTACAGAAAAATCCTTTTAATTTAGTTTTGAGTTTACAATTTGGGAATGCATAAAAATAAAAGATTAATGGAATTAAATTTAACTCTAGAATAAGATAATAAATGCTTGACACATAAATCCCAGAACATTAGGTCTCAAGTAGATTCAGAATTAGTTAATAATAGATGTTCAAAGTAATAATGATAAGAGCAAGGTGGATCAAATTTTATTGTTTTAAGACAATGATTTTGTGCCAGAATTAGCTGGGGCTATCTGAGGCAGTCCTTATATAAAGCTATAAGCTTGTTGATGAAGTAAACTCAGATAAAGGAGATTATACCTCAGATGTTTTGACATAATCATCGTCATTAAAGGATAAAGGCCACTAAATAATCACAATCCACCTCTGCCACTCTCCCACAAACCCAGGATAATTCTTTTGAAGCAAAGTTAAAAGCTATTACTGCATTCTCTTGCTTCACCTGCTGAAGTTCTGGTAGATTTAGAAAACTGGCCTTCTACCTGATTCTTTCTTGAGATAGACCACATGTATCCCTATGAACATAACACTTGTCAACTTAACATTGAGTTAAAATGTCTAGAACCCTGTTACACTTGAAATGGCTCTTCTAAATAATTCCCCCACAAAATATAACCAGAAAAAGCTGTGGCATGTACCTTGGAATCTGCAACCGTGAATACCAACAAGAGAGTGATATAATTTTTGTTAAGTGAGTTGTCCTGGTGCCTGACTTAAAAGATGACCCAGAGAACACAGAGGTATCATGTTTCTATTTTCTATGGGATCTCTTCTTTCTTGACCTCTTCAATTTCAGTATCTTTTCTTGAACTGGGCAATAATCAAATTTTGAAAGGCACAGGTCACGCTACCAGTAAAGGCACTCTGCTCCCCTTTTTATTAGTGTGGACTTACTCCAGTAAGGGGCCCCTGATTACTTGTCAGCTAGAGGTTAAATTTGATTTATCACATAGTTTTAGCAAAATAAAATGAAATAGGAGCCCAGAACTTCATAAAAATGGTACCCAATAGAATCCTATCAGAGAAAGATTTCAAAGGGTAAATTAGCAAAGTGAATTACACCTTTTATTCCAATGTCTAGGGACACTATAATTCTGTTCTACCATCCAGGAAGGAGGAACTCGTATCTCATGTTCAGTCATTCTTGGCTCGGCAGACCATAGGGGAGCTGGTGTTCCTCTATGCTCAAAATCTTGCATTGGTGCTGATTTAGGATATACTCAGTCTTAGGCTTGGGCCCATACCAGGGAAGACATAAATTGACACTTCATCTTCCCCTTTTCAAATTTGCAGCACTAGATTTGGTGGGTTTGATGTTGAATTGGTCTTTGGAGGTGAGAAAAGAGAAGCATTTATTTGTCTGGAAATAAATTATTAGTCACAGCCTCTCTGTGAAAGGAAGTGTGACTATTTGACATCAAGTTCAAGACACATTAGCATTCTATACAGAAACAGTTATAAGCTGACTTCTTTATAGGTGTGGTATTTGGATATGCTGCAGCCAATGTCTTGAACATTTTTTTACTTCCTCTTCTTATTGCTGAAAAATGAGAAATCAGTAGGTCTCCATGACCCAAAAACCAAGAGTTGGGGCATACTCAAGCCGACTAATGTTGAAATGTCGCTTCAACAATCACAGTGATTGTAATGATAACTAGTGTTATGTTTTATAGTTTAAAAGTACTTCTAAATAAACTGTGGTACATCCAGACAAGGAAGTATTATTCAGTGCTAAAAAGAAATGAACTATCAAGCCATGAAGAGACATGGAGGAAACTTAAATGCATATTACTAGATGAAAGAAACCAATCTAAAAAGGTTATATACTCTGTATTTCCCACTATATGACATCCTGGGAAAGGCAAAGCTATGGAGACAATAAAAAGATTGGTGGTTGCTGGGATTAAGGAAGCAGGGGGATGAATAGCTGGAGCACTGAGGATTTTTAGGGCAGTAAAACTATTCTGTAAGATATTACAGTGGTGGCTCCATGTCAGTACACATTTGTCAAAACCCATAGGACATGTGACATAAGAGTGAACCCTAGTCTAAACTATGGTTTAATGATGTGTCAGTGTGGGTTCATCAGTTATAGCAAATATACCACTGTAGTGTGGAATGTCAGTAGTGGTGCAGGTTGTATGTGTAGGAACAGAAAATATATGGGAACTATGTACTTTCTGCTCAATTTTTCTGTGAACCTAAAATTGCTCTAAAAAATTATGTTTACTAATTTAAAAAAGTACTTCCTGTATTAATCTTAACAATAATCCTATGGTATAGTTAAAGCATGTTATTTTCACTTTCAACAAATACTGATTGAATGCCTACTTACTCTTCTGGGCACTGGGATCAAGGTAGCAAATGGTCCTTGCCCCATGGAAGTACACAGCTCTGTTGATTTTACTGATGAGTTTGACTTAAAATTCAAGCCCAGTTCTTTTAACTCTACACCTGATAGTCTTTCTACTACATTTCACAAGTTCCTTGTGACTGAGTCTCAGTGGGCGGAACAGAATATAAAGGATATGAGATAAGGTTAGAGTTAAGTGGTCAGCAAAGCATTCCCAATTAGACAGCATAGGAAAAAGGACATCACAGTATGAGATACTATACCTAGACCGGGGGAAATCACTGTGAACTGTGCAGATACCTAAAAAATGCTGTTTGTAAATATGAAATATTGAAAATTGAGAAAATTTGCTTTACGATATGATGGTGCCTTAGAAACTGTCTCTCTGTAGATGAATTGCATTCACATTATAGAAAAGAGTGATTTTCGGAAGTATTTCTAGTATTTCCATGGTAGATTTGACTAAAAATGGTCATTTATAGCTTGGCTGTACAATGGATCTTTTTTCTTTTGAAAATATGTCTTTTCTAATAGCCTATCTGGAAGAAGTTTAAAGGGAATGTGTTAATAGATACTTAACTCTATTTTAACAGACATTAGATGTGTTCAAAGGTCTTTTGTCAAAATTGGTCTAGATCTCACTAAGGTTATTTTCAAATACAGAAATTCATTTCATCGACATCATTCCTTTATCATCAAGATCTACCCCTGCTTTGGTTGAATTAAATATTTTTCAAAACCATAATTTAATTATTTTTGAATCATCTATTGAAAAACCCTACCTTAAAAATGGAATTAAGTCCAGATTAATTATAATAGAAAAAACAAAAACAAAAACCTTGGCATTTCTTTTGGGTTCCACCCTAGGGTTTTCCAATTTTATCACATTATAAAATAAACTCAATTTCTATGCTCATTATTAAGTAACACTGACTTCTAATGTTAGGTGGTAGAAAGAGCTTTGGAGTCAGAGCTGCTTGGGTTTGAATCCTGACTCTGCATTGCCTTCAGGAAATTGCTTAGTTTCTCTGTGAATTCTGTAATTTCACTTTAAAATTGGATTAGTAATAACTGCTTTCTAAGGATTATGTGAGCCCACCAACATAAGGCATATTCCTTGGTAGAGAGGATTTATCAGGACACAGTTTCTTATTTATTATCACATAAATCCAAGGATAGAATTAGTATTATTTTGGCTTCTCTTGATGATACAGAGATGGTTTTGGTTGTTTGTATATTAGCTTAGGTTCTCACTGTGATGGTATTTTTATCATCCCCTAATGCAGGACTTGCTTAGGGATCTCTGACTTCCTCAAAGATATCACAGAGCACTCCTGGCATCACATACTCAGTCTCTGAGCTTGATTGAATTTGCATTTCTGCCTCCTAGAGACAAAGATTCTCTAGAAAGACTTCTTACCACTGAGGCAGAGGCAAGAGGGAGGAAAGAATTAAAGAGGTTTAATAGCAGCTTCTTACCAGATTACTTTCTCTTTTTCTCCTGATGTTAGTCATTATTGCTCCAAGTTTTAAATTTCATTCCAAGTCTTACTTATTGCCCATGGCTTGCATTTCAATAGCAGAACAATCAGTGCTGGGATTATGGTTATTGTTCTTTTACATAATCCTGCCCTTCTGGCATCTTGCCAAAGGTGCTTATGACTTCACAACAATACAGACATGTGGTTACTTTACAAAAGTCTTAATCAGTTCTCTGGTGTTTTTCCTCCTTATTTCCACTGTCATCTTCCTCTCTCTATAATATGCCATATAACATTCATCATTCACAGGTATCTCTTTACAGGGTTTAGAGCTAAACTCCTGCTTTTTCATATTAACCAAACTATACAATGGCTGAATTTCAAATGTTTAACACATTTTTTTCCAGGAAGTAGTTTAATTCTTGGTGAGGCTTAGTCAAGGCATCCACTTATGCTTTTCTTATTTTTGGTAACAAAGAGGAGGGAGCATTCTGAAAATTGAACTTTCTGGAGGTGTGAGCTACAACACAAGCAGAGGACCAAAAAAACTACCAAAAAAAAAAAAAAATCAGTAGACATCAGTTTTTGTGAATCATATTCATTTTCCCTCCAAATTAAAAGAAAAATTAAGTTTTAGAAATTGAAAAAACTTACAGGAAAGTACAACCAAAGAAGTGTAATATAATAATCATTCATTTTCCCACCAGCAAGAATGAACCACCATTGACATTCTGCTTCGGTTTCTTCCCATTTTCATTATTTTCTGTTTTAATGAAAAATTACTTTACCATTTTTGTAAAATTGATATGGCTATATGCCCATACTATGACTCCAGACAATGCAGAAAAAGTAAAATTAAAAAGATTGAAAAAAATTCAGTCACTCCCACCACTTGAAAACAAACATCATTAACATTTAGTAAACATCATTACAGACATCTTTATAGTCACATAATATAGAGAAAAAAGATGGAGAAGGTATAAACAGTTTTATAAAAGTTAGATCAGGTTATTGATACTATTTCTGATAAAAACTGATATATACTTTGAATTGAATTAAATATAAGACAAGCCGAATTGAAATAAAAAGGAATTAAAACTTCATATTATGGATCTATACACAATATATTTTTACATATATATAGACAAATATATATGTATATCTGCCTAAATCTTCATCACAAAAGATATTTTCCCTAAAATATCCTGCAAGGTAAAGAAAATAGATAATGGAATAATGTGAAGAAGTTGGAGAAACAGTTTTTAATTTTTTTTAACTATTTGCTTAAATATTAGATAGTAGTGACTGACTCCCTGAGTAAAAGTATTACCAAAGTCAGATTTGGCTGCTCACTGCTTGAAAGCCAAATGCTGGTAGGAACAGAAAGGTTGCTTTATTCAGGAGGCTGGCAACCTGAGGAGATGGTGGACTCATGTCCCAAAACCAACTCTGAAGATTCTGCTTGACCAAGAAAGTTTTTAAAGGGAGAATCATTTTGGGAGGGGGTCAGAGTCTTCATTAACTTCCACTATGTGCAGACTTTCTTCTGATTGGTTGGTGGTAAGATAACAGGGCAGTGTTCCAGGAATCCTGTGCTCAGCCTGAAGTCAACATCCTCCACCTGGGTGGGGGCCTTAGTTCCTGCAGAAGAACTCATGATATATGCAGAAGAACAAAGGATACATTGTTATGGATATTTGCTGAGGAGGAACCAGGACCCTGCCCCCACCTTGTTTCTTGACTGCTCCTCCTCTGTTTCTGCATTCCCTCCCTTCCCTGATGAACAACTGTTTGAGTCTACACTTTGGAATTCAGAGATGGTCAAGGAGGCTGAATGAAGCCCATTTCCTGCAAACAAGAAACAGGGGACACGGAAAGGATCTGTACCTAAGAAGGCCCCACAGGGTCCTGCTCCGTTTCAAAAGGGATGAGTGTTAACTGATCCCATAGTCAGTTTTCCTAGTTTTACTTCATTGTCCAGGCTCTTAATATCCATTTGTTTCAGTAACCATATGTCTCATAGTATCTTAAAAATTAATTCTGTATTTTTAGCTACTATCAGGACTTCGTTATTCCTGAGTTATTTATTTTGAGTTTTCTTTTGAGTAGATATATTTGTCAAATAGATTTTTGAAAGGCTCATGGATTATATATTCCTTAAATTCTTTCATATTTGAAAATGATTGCCTACTTATTGGCCTTATACTTGAATGCCATTTCAATTAAGCACAATATTCATGGATCACACTTTATTTCTAAATTTTATAGATATTACCCTATTATCTATTGGCATTGAATACTGCTGTGGAAAAACTTGAGACCAACGTCATTTTTTTCCCTTGTAAATGATTTACTTTAAAGCCTGGATGCTTACAGAATTCTTTCCCTATTTCTTCTTAAAGAATAGAACCTTAGCTAGTGTGTGTGTGTGTGTGTGTGTGTGTGTGTGTATATGTATATATATATACACACTCAGCTAGTATATATATGTCAGTATTGTAATTTCTGGATCATATTGCACTTATTTTTCCAATGGCAAGTTCAATTTTTTCTTCATTACAGAAAATTTTTCTTTTATTACATCATATAAATAAAAATTTTATTCCATTTATTGGATTTTTCACTTTGTGGATAACAATTATCCTTAATTAGATCATCTTTGCTTTTCTTATTCATTAATTTCTCTCTAAATGCTATTATCTCTTTTTTTTTCATGTGCATCCTCTGTGATTATCTCAAGCTTTTCCTCTGTGACAATAATTAGCTTTCTAGGTGTGGTAACTATTGAATCGGTTGCTCTTTGAAATCTATTTATAAATTCTAAAATTATTTTGTTTTTGCCCTTAATATTTTATGATTGAATTTCCCTTTCAATGTCATATGCCATTCTAATGGTTTATCATTGGTCTTTAAGCTTTTATTATATTGAATTTATGTTCTTATTATAAGAAATTTTCTTGAGTTATTCTAGTTCACATCCTTAGTCTTTTTACGTCATCTCTTTCTCTCTCTCTCTCTCTCTCTCTCCCTCCCTCCCTCCCTCTCTCCCTCCCTCCCTCCCTCTCTCCCTCCCTCCCTCCCTCCCTCCCTCTTTCGTATTTTCTCTGCTGTTTCACAGGGTTTTGTTCATTCTTGAATGACTTTGTCTAGATATTCAGTTTGCTGTTATATAGAGTGAGTGACTTTTTGATTCTCTTCCAACATTATTTGTGTTTTCCAAACTACATGCTATTGGGGGAAGAGAGGGAAAGCAGAAGAGGAGAGGAAGAAAGGAGAGGGAGCATTTAGTCTTTGTTAGAATACCTGGGCTCTGTTCTCTCTGCTGAAATATTTTGAACTTTCAGATTATTTCTCACCTGGGAGTAGTAGTAGAACTCTCACTTCAGTAAGAGAAAGTTAAAGCCATGTTTTAGCCTTCTGCACATCCCACTACGTCTTAGGAAAAAGAACAAGAGAAGGACATACACTAATGTCCTATCTAGACCTAGGGCATTAATAAAAATTCTTATGACTTTATCTTTCAACAGCATGAGTTGTGGGAGGTGTGGCTGTGGTTAAATTGCTGAGCACTGCTGAAGCATTTTCTGTTTCTTTTACTGGTAGCTGGGTTTTGAAGATATTGTGTTAGGCTTTGTCTTTGTTGTAGATTGCCACAGATTCTTTTCCTGTCTGTAGGCCCACCTCTTCCCAATGTGGCTTTGCAACTCCTGTCAAGAAGGTAGCATTTATTTCCCTACCCGTTGAATCTAGGCTTTGCCATGTGCTTCTTTTGGTCAGTAGGATGTTTGTAAATATGGCATGAAAAGCACCTGAGCAGTGAGGTCTGTTACTTCTTGCTGTTCTTGGACCTCTATGGCTGCTATATGTGGAAGTCTAGACTAGCCTGCCAGAGGATGAACAGCATGTGGCCCAGTTATCCCAATATCCTGTATGACAACCTGCCAGTTGCCAGACATGTGAGTGAAAGATCCTTGATCACACAGTAGATCAATAAGCTAAATATAAACTTATGAAAAAACCCAAGAGAGATTAGCCAAACTGTCTAAGGTCAGAACAGAAGGTTGACACAGATGACCCAAAGAATCGTGAGCTAAGTAAATTGTTGTTATTTTAAGACACTAAATTTAGATTTGTTATGCAGCAAAAGCTAACTGATCCACTACTTTTTGTTACTAGTTACAGGGAGAGGAAATTTTTCTCTAAAATGGAGATAAGTAGCTCGTTTGCAATACTTAGTTGGTTAATGTTGTTAATTAGGACACTTCTGAATATTAATTGCAATATAAACCCAGCCAAAATTACTTGTTTGTAACCCACCTTCCCATAAGATAAATTCAGAGACTTCATACATTTAAAATATTGTGCTAGACACATCTATATTCTTTTGAAAGTCCAGACAATCAAAAGGATACTTCTGACTTTTTTTTCCTAACTGGGACATCTCTGCTTTAGTAACCTTGTGCTTCCAATTTCATATGGACAAAAAAAAAAAAAGATTAATTGAATGCAATTTCTCTATTTTTTTCTATGCCTATCTTTACCCTTCCCCTATTTTAAATTTTATTCAGAAAGGTATTAATCATCCACCAAAGGAATTTGCAATGAATTCATTGAATTCATTTTGGTCTGCCAATATGGGAGATCTCAACACAAATCCTACAAAGGGGCCACAAAAAATAATGGCAAACAAATGCTCAGAAGCAAATAATTATTGAATGCAGCAGAATGTCACGTTTGTTTTCAGCCTCAAGGGCTTAAGATCCTTTTAATGGGCTTTGTTGGAAAACATCTGAAGGCTTTCATGTCACAGAGCCTAAAAGGTTGATAATTTTGGCTTATTTCCAGTCTGACCTATTCCTTTGAAAGACAGCCTGACTGCAGCTACACTTTTAGTTTTGGGGGTGGGCAGAGGTTAAAAGTCTAGGCAGATGTCTCCAACACTGATCTAGATCACTACAAACCTTGAGGTTTTGCTAGTGGGAGACCTTCAAGATGGTGGAGGAGTAAGACGTGGAGATCACCTTCCTTCCCACAAATACATCAGAAATACATCTACATGTGGAACAACTTCTACAGAATACCTACTGAATGCTTGCAGAAGACCTCAGACTTCCTAAAAGGCAAGAAACGCCCCATGTACCTGGGTAGGGAAAAAGAAAAAAGAAAAAATAGAGACAAAAGAATAGGGACCAGACCTGCGCCTCAGGAAGGGAACTGTGAAGGAGGAAAACTTTCCACACTCTAGGAAGCCCCTTCACTGGCGGAGATGGGGGTGGGGTGGGGGGGAAGCTTCGGAGCCATGAAGGTGAGCACAGGAGGAGGGGTGCAGAGGGCAAATCAGAGAGATTCCTGCACAGAGGATCGGTGCTGACCAGCACTCACCAGCCAGAGAGGCTTGTCTGCTCACCCGCCGGGACACGTGGGGGCTGGGAGCTGAGGCTCCAGCTTCGGAGGTCAGATCCCAGGGAGAGGACTAGGGTTGGCTGCGTGAACACAGCCTGAAGGGGGCTAGTGTGCCACAGCTAGCTGGAAGGGAGTCTGGGAACATCTGGAACTGCCTAAGAAGCAAGAGACCATTGTTTTGGGGTGCGCAAGGAGAGGGGATTCAGAGCACCGCCTAAAGAAGCTCCAGAGATGGGCGCAAGCCACAGCTATCAGTGTGGACACCAGAGATGGGCATGAAATGCTAAGCCTGTGTGCAAGCACAGGTCACTCTCCACACCTCCCTTCCAGGGAGCCTGTGCAGCCCGCCACCGCCAGGGTTCCATGATCCAGGGACAACTTCCCCAGGAGAACACACAGCGCGCCTCAGGCTGTTGCAACTTCACGCTGGCCTTTGCCGCCTCAGGCTCGCCCCACTCCTTTACCCCTCCCTCCCCCCAGCCTGAGTGAGCCAGAGTCCCCTAATCAGCTGCTAGTTTAACCCCATCCTGTCTGGGCGGGAACAGATGCCCTCAGGCGACCTACACGCAGAGGTGGGGGCAAATCCAAAGCTGAAACCCAGGAGCTGTGCGAACAAAGAAGAGAAAGGGAAATCTCTCCCAGCAGCCTCAGGAGCAGCGGGTTAAATCTCCACAATCAACTTGATGTACCCTGCATCTGTGGAATACCTGAATAGACAATGAATCATCCCTAAACTGAGGTGGTGGACTTTGGGAAGAACTGTAGACTTGGGGTTTGCTGTATGTGACTGACTGGTTTCTGGTTTTATGTTTATCTTAGTTTAGTATTTAGAGTTTATTATCACTGGTAGCTTTGTTTATTGATTTGGTTGCTCTCTTCCTTTTTCTTTATATATATAGATGTATATATATATTTCCATTTTCTCTTTTTGTGAGTGTGTATGTATATGCTTCTTTGTGTGATTTTGTCTGTATAGCTTTGTTTTTACCATTTGTCCTAGTGTTCTGTCTGTCGTTTTTTTTTTTTTTTTTTAATATAGTTCTTAGCACTTGTTATCATTGGTGGATTTGTTTTTTGGTTTGGCTGCTCTCTTCTTTTTTCTTTTTTTTAAGTTTAAAAAATTTTTAATATTTATTTTAATAATTAATTTTTTATTTAGATAACTTTATTTCTTTTTATTTTATTTTTTCCATTCATTCTTTCTTTTTTTTCTCCCTTCTGAGCCGTGTGGCTGACAGGGTCTTGGTGCTCAGATTGGGTGTCAGGCCTCTGCCTCTGAGGTGGGAGAGCCAAGTTCAGGACATTGGTCCACCAGAGACCTCCCGGGTCTACATAATATCAAATGGAGAAAGCTCTCCCAGAGATCTCCATCTCAACGCTGAGACCCAGCTCCATTCAGTGACCAGCAAGATACAGTGCTGGACACCCTATGCCAAACAACTAGCAAGACAGGAACACAACCCCACCCATTAGCAGAGAGGCTGCCTAAACTCATAATAAGGTCACAGTAACCCCAAAACACAACACCAGACACGGTCCTGCCCACCAGAATGACAAGATCCAGCCTCATCCACCAGAACACAGGCACCAGTCCCCTCTACCAGGAAGTCTACACAACTCACTGAACCAAACCTACCCACTGGGGGCAGACACCAAAAACAATGGGAACTACTAACATGCAGGTACAAAAAGGAGACCCCAAACACAGTAAGTTAAACAAAATGAGAAGACAGAGAAACACACAGCAGATGAAGGAACAAGGTAAAAAATCCCCAGACCAAACAAATGAAGAGGAAGTAGGTTACCTGAAAAAGAATTTAGAATAATGATAGTAAAGATGATCCAAAATCTTGGAAATAGAATGGAGAAAATGCAAGAAACATTTAACGAGGACCTAGAAGAACTAAAGAGCAAACAAACAACAACGAACAACACAATAAATGAAATTAAAAATTCTTTAGAAGGAATCAATAGCAGAATAACTGAGGCAGAAGAACGGATAAGTGACCTGGAAGATAAAATAGTGGAAATAACTACAGCAGAGTAGAATAAAGGAAAAACAATGAAAAGAATTGAGGACAGACTCAGAGACCTCTGGGACAACATTAAACGCACCAGCATCCGAATTATAGGGGTTCCAGAAGAAGAAGAGAAAAAGAAAGGGACTGAATAAATATTTGAAGATTATAGTTGAAAACTTCCCTAACATGGGTAAGGAAATAGTCAGTCAAGTCCAGGAAGCACAGAGAGTCCCATACAGGATAAATCCAAGGAGAAACACACCAGGACACATATTTATCAAACTATCAAAAATTAAATACAAAGAAAAAATATTAAAAGCAGCAAGGGAAAAACAACAAATAACATACAAAAGAATCCCCATAAGGTTAACAACTAATCTTTCAACAGAAACTCTGCAAGCCAGAAGGGAGTGGCAAGACATATTTAACATGATGAAAGGGAAAAACCTACAACCAAGATTAGTCTACCCAGCAAGGATCTCATTCAGATTCAATGGAGAAATTAAACCCATTACAGACAAGCAAAAGCTAAGAGAATTCAACATCTCCAAACCAGCTTTACAGCAAATGATAAAGGAACTTCTCTAGGCAGGAAACACAAGAGAAGGAAAGGACCTATAATAACAAACTCAAAACAATAAAGAAAATGGTAATAAGAACATACATACTGATAATTTTCTTAAATGTAAATGGATTAAGTGCTCCCACCAAAAGACATAGACTGGCTGAATGGTTACAAAAACAAGACCCATATATATTATGTCTACAAGAGACCCACTTCATCCCTAGGGACACATACAGACTGAAAGTGAGGGGATACAAAAAGATAATCCATGCAAATAGAAAGCAAAAGAAAGCTGGAGTAGCAATTCTCATATTAGACAAAATAGACTTTAAAATAAAGACTATTACAAGAGACAAAGAAGGGCACTACATAATGATCAAGGGATCAATCAAAGAAAGAATTGCAACATTTGTAAATATTTATGCACCCAACAAAAGAGCACCTCAATACATAAGGCAAATGCTAACAGCCATAAAAGGGGAAATTGACAGTAACACAATCATAGTAGGGGACTTTAACACCCACTTTCACCAATGGACAGATCATCCAAAATGAAAATAAATAAGGAAACACAAGCTTTAAATGATACATTAAACAAGATGGACTTAATTGATATTTATAGGACATTCCATCCAAAGACAACAGAATACACTTTCTTGTCAAGTGCTCATAGAAGATTCTCCAGGATAGATCATATCTTGGGTCACAAATCAAACCTTGGTAAATTTAAGAAAATTGAAGTCGTATCAAGTATCTTTTCCCCCTACAACACCATGAGACTAGATATCAATTACAGGAAAAAATCTGTAAAAAATACAAACACATGGAGGCTAAACAATACACTACTTAATAACCAGGAGATCACTGAAGATATCAAAGGGGAAATCAAAAAATACCTAGACACAAATGACAATGAAAACACGATGACCCAGAACCAATGGGTTGCAGCAAAAGCAATTCTAAGAGGGAAGTTTATAGCAATACAATCCTACCTCAAGAAACAAGAAACATCTCAAATAAACAACCTAACCTTACACCTAAAGCAATTAGAGAAAGAAGAACAAAAAAAACCCAAAGTTAGCAGAAGGAAAGAAATCTTAAAGATCAGTTCAGAAATAAATGAAAAAGAAATGAAAGAAACGATAGCAAAAATCAATAAAACTAAAAGTTGGTTCTTTGAGAAGATAAACAAAATTGATAAAGCATTAGCTAGACTCATCAAGAAAAAAAGAAGACTCACGTCAATAGAATTAGAAACAAAAAAGGAGAAGTAACAACTGACACTGCAGAAATACAAAGGATCATGAGAGAGTACTACAAACAACTATATGCCAATAAAATGGAAAACCTGGAAGAAATGGACAAATTCTTAGAAAAGCACAAGCTTCCAAGACTGGAAAAGGAAGAAATAGAAAATATAAACAGACCAATCACAAGCACTGAAACTGAGACTGTGATTAAAACTCTTCCAACAAACAAAAGCCCAGAACCAGATGGCTTCACAGCCGAATTCTATCAAACACTTAGAGAAGAGCTAACACCTATGTTTCTCAAGCTCTTTCAAAATATAGCAGAGAGAGGAACACTCCAAACTCATTCTACAAGGCCACCATCACCCTGATAACAAAACCAGACAAAGATGTCATAAAGAAGGAAAACTACAGGCCAGTATCACTGGTGAACATAGATGCAAAAATCCTCCACAAAATACTAGCAAACAGAATCCAACAGCACATTAAAAGGATCATACATCATGATCAAGTGGGGTTTATCCCAGGAATGCAAGGATTCTTCAATATACACAAATCAATCAATGTGATAAACCGTATTAACAAATTGAAAGAGAAAAGCCATATGATCATCTCAATAGATGCAGAAAAATCTTTTGACAAAATTCACTACTATTTATGATTAAAAACCCTCCAGATAGTAGGAATAGAGGGAACCTACCTTAACAAAGTAAAGGCTATATTTGACAAACCCACAGCCAACATTGTTCTCAATGGTGAAAAACTGAAACCATTTCCTCTAAGATCAGGAGCAAGACAAGGCTGTGCACTCTCACCACTATTATTTAACATAGTTTTGGAAGTTTTTGCCATAGCAATCAGAGAAGAAAAAGAAGTAAAAGAAATCCAAATTGAAAAGAAGAAGTAAAGCTGTGACTCTTTTTAGATGACCTGATACTATACATAGAGAATCCTAAAGATGCTACCAGAAAACTACTAGAGCTAATCAATGAATTTGGTAAAGTAGCAGGATACAAAATTAATGCACAGAAATCTCTAGCATTCCTATATACTAATGATGAAAAATCTGAAAGTGAAATTAAGAAAACACTCCCTTTTACCACTGCAACAAAAAGAATAAAATACCTAGGAATAAGCCTACCTAAGGAGTAAAAGACCTGTATGCAGAAAACTGTAAGACACTGATGAATGAAATTAAAGATGACACAAACAGACGAAGAGATATACCATGTTCTTGGATTGGAAGAATCAACATTGTGAAAATGACTGTACTACCCAAAGCAATCTACAGATTCAATGCAATCCCTATCAAACTACCACTGGCATTTTTCACAGAAGTAGAACATAAAATTCCACACTTTGTATGGAAACACAAAAGACCTGGAATAGCCAAAGCAATCTTGAGAAAGAAAAATGGAGCTGGAGGAATCAGGCTCCCAGACTTCAGACTATACTACAAAGCTACAGTAATCAAGACAGTATGGTACTGGCACAAAAACAGAAACATAGATCAATGGAATAGGATAGAAAGCCCAGAGATAAACCCAGGTACATATGGTCACCTTACTTTTGGTAAGGGAGGCAAGAATATACAGTGGAGAAAAGACAGCCTCTTCAATAAGTGGTGCTGGGAAAACTGGACAGCTACATGTAAAAGAATGAAATCAGAACACTCCCTAACACCATACAGCAAAATAAACTCAAAATTGATTAAAGATCTAAATGTAAGTCCAGGCACTATAAAACTCTTAGGGGAAAACATAGGCAGAACACTCTACGACATAAATCACAGCAAGGTCCTTTTTGATGCACCTCCTAGAGAAATGGAAATAAAAACAAAAATAAACAAATGGGACCTAAGGAAATTTAAAGGCTTTTGTACAGCAAAGGAAAACATAAACATGATGAAAAGGCAACCCTCAGGATGGGAGAAAATATTTATAAATGAAGCACCTGACAGGGTTAATATCCAAAATTTACAAGCAGCTCATGCAGTTCAATAGTAGGAAAAAAAAAAAAACCCAAACCAAAAATGGGCAGAAGATCTAAATAGACATTTCTCCAAAGAGGATACACAGTTTGTCAACAAACACACGAAAGAATGTTCAACATCACTAGTCATTAGAGAAATGCAAATCAAAACTGTAATGCGGTATCGCCTCACACAAGTCAGAATGACCATCATTAAAAAATCTACAAACAATAAATGCTGAAGAGGGTGTGGAGAAAAAGGAACCCTCTTGCACTGTTGGTGGGAATGTAAATTGATACAGCCGCTATGGAGAACAGTATGGAGGTTCCTTAAAAAACTAAAAATAGAAGTACCATATGACCCAGCAGTCCCACTACTGGGCATATACCCTGAGAAAACCATAATTCAAAAACAGTCATGTACCACAATGTTCATTGCAGGTCTATTACAATAGCTAGGACATGGAAGCAACCTAAGTGTCCATTGAATTATGAATGGATAAAGAAGATGTGGCACATATATACAATGGAATATTACTCAGCCATAAAAAGAAATGAAATTGAGTTATTTGTAGTGAGGTGGATGGACTAGAGTCTGTCATACAGAGTAAATTAAGACAAAGAGAAAGACAAATATCATATGCTAACACATATATATGGAATCTAAAAAAAGTGGTTCTGAAGAACCAAGGGGCAGAACAGGAATAAAGATGCATACATAGAGAAAGGACTTGAGGACATGGGGAGGGGAAAGGCAAGCTGGGACGAAGTGAGAGAGTAAAATGGACATATATACACTACCTAATATAAAATAGGTAGTGGGAAGCAGCCACATAGCCTAGAGAGATCAGCTGGGTGCTTTGTGACTACCTAGATGGATGGGATAAAGAGGATGGGAGGGAGATGCAAGAGGAAGGAGATATGGGGATATATGTGTATATGTATATATATATATATATATATATATATGTATAGCTGATTCACTTTGTTATAAAGAAAGCAACACACCTTTGTAAAGCAATTATTGTCCAATAAAGATGTTAAAAAAGAAAAAGATATGTGAGGAACACCATGACTTGACCTTGCCCATCTCTCCAGCCTTTTCTCTCACTCTCTCTCCTTGCATAGTGTTTTCTACTCCTGTGTAGTTCTTGAACAGGACATGAACTTTTTTGTCAGTGTTTTTGTTCTGCCTGGAATAACCATCTGCTACTCTTCTTACCTGAATCATTTTTCTCTCAACTCTCAGATCTAGGTGCCACCTTCTCTGAGAAGCCATTCACAGAAATAATTCACAGTATGTTTCAATGATGAGTTTACTTGACCAGACTAAAAGGTAGAGGCCTTGCATTATTCGTCAGGTCATTAGCCGTCACTTCCTATTGACTGCTGGCATGTCCATCTTTAACAGTGATTCTGCCAGTCTGCTGTACAAGTAGCATAGCCTCGCAGCTCATATTACTGGACTTGGAGTCAGACACATATAAATCCGAGTCTAATCTTTTCAATCCATTTCCATGTTTCAGCCCCACCAACTCAAGTCAAAATTCATACTCTCTCTGGCTTGGAATGTGCACCAAATGTTAACAATAGCAATTCGGTTTAGTAAAAAGAGATCCCAATTTAGAGTTTGAAAATTGTGATTTGGACTTGGTTCCACAACCCATTAGTTGGGTGAACTTTGGCAAGCCTCTTACTTAAATTGAACCTCAGTTTTTTAATCTGTAATATGAGAATGATAGAACACTACTTCCCTCAAGGAACTATTTACTGTGAGTCAAATGAACAGGAATGAAAATAATACCTCTTTCCTAGAATAAGTATGGAATGTGCTTTTTTAACATTTATTAAAAGAATTTTTTTTTTTTAAGACTCAGACTCAAGTCATTCAGTAAATTCAGGAAATATCTATGTAAACTAATGCTAGAGAAGTGGATCCCTGGACACTGGGGCTCTGTTAGAGCCATTTATAGGGGAAAATCCCCAGACCTCACTGAAGGGGTTCATTTAACAGATGTGCACCTGGCAAGCAGTAAGACAAGGAAGGAGAGAAAAGGAGTACGTTGCCACAAAGGACAGATGTAGGGATAGTTTGAAAGCTAGAGAAACCAATGGGTAAAGATGTTGAATGGGAGAGCTTGGAGTAAGCCAGAGAAATGGAAAGGTGAATCAAGAGGTTTGCAATAGATTTTGCTACTGTTCCCCCAATTTACTGCCGCTTTCTGTGTTAAGATTATACTTCTCTGCTTAATAGACATCAAGCTTGGTCTTGTGACTTACTTTGACCAAAGAAAAGTGAGCAGAACTGTTGTATGCCCCTTTCAAAGCTTTAAGAGCCACTGCAGAGTTTCCATGTTTGTTCTCTCTCTGCCAGATGATCTGCCTGTTCCAGATGGGAGCTGTTAGCAGTGCACACACAACGTGAGTTGAGAAGTTAATTTTTGTTGTTGAAAGCCACAAAGATTCTGGGGTCATTTGTTCTGCAGCATAATCTAGCCAAAGCTCATTAATACAAGGTGAAAACATAAGCAAACTATGAGATTATGGGCAGGTCAAGGGCTGATTTGATATCAAACCCAAGAACAAAACTTCTGGTCTCTGGGTTTTTCCTAATGTTATCCCTGCCAGTCTGTGTGTGGGTCCCTTTAGTGTGTAGTATCACAGCAGTGTGGTGTCATGGTTATAAAAGCATGGGCTAGGTATCAAACAGTGGCTCCCCTACACACTAAAGATGTGACCTTTGGCAGATTATTTAAAGTTTCTGTAACTCTGTACCCCAGCTTCCTCTGTAATGGGGAAAAAAACTTACCTCACAGTTTGTTGTAAGGATTAAGCAAGGTAATGAATGTTTCACAGATACCTGGTATACAGTAAGCACTGAGTAATAGTAACTATAGTTATTATTGTGGTTGCACACAATCATATATGCTTAGAATTGAGAATTACATTAAAGGTTATTGCATATGACAACCCACTCAATGAAGAAATACATTTATGGAACTACTATAACAGATATTTGCACAGCTTTTGCTCAAGTACTTACATGGCGGTTGCATGGCTGTTTCATTGATGCTTCTCAAAAAATAGAAATAGACACACAAGTTTCTAGATTAAATGTATAATTTTTTATATGTTATGACATTGGCTTTCACATATTAAAGGAGGGCACTGTTCATTGAACTGCTTTAGGACAAGGCTAACTGATAGGAAATGGGAATTAACATATGTCTGTAGTGTGGTGAAATAATTGGTTATGGTAGCAGACCTATCATAAAGGATGGAGGGAGGTTTTTAGAATAGGAAAACATGAATTTCTGTAAATGTGTGTTAGGCAAAATCATGCCCAGCCCCCCACCCCAAAGATGTCCACATGTTAACCTCTGGAACATTCAGTATATTAGGTTACGTGGCAAAGGAAATTAAGGATGCAGATGGAACTAAGTTCTAAATTAGGTAAACTAGATAAAGCAGGAAAAAAAAAAAAGGATTCTCCCCTAGATCCTCCAGAAGGAACACAGTCCTGCTGACACCTTGATTGTAGCCCATTGAGACCATTCCAACAAATGGTGCTGAAAAAATTAGATATCCACATGCAAAATCAAAAACAACTTCGATTCTTAATTAACTTAAAATGAATCAAAGATCTAAATGTAAAACCTAAAACTATAAATATTCCGGCATAACACATAGGAGAAATGTTCGTGACCTTGCCTTAGGCAAAGATTTATTAACTACAATACAAAAAGCACAATCTACGTAAAAAAATATATATAAATTAAACTTCATTAAAATTTAAAACTTATGATCTTTTAAGGAATTTGTTAAGAGAATGAAAAGACAATTTATATTTTGTGAGAAAATATTTGCAAACTTTATATCTGATGAAGGCCTTGTATCCAGAATGTATAAAGAACTCTTAAAATTTAATGATTATGAAACGAACAGCCCAATAATATCTGTGTAAATTCTTTGAACAGACGTGTCTCCAAAGGAGATAGGTTAACTATAAGTAACCACATGTGAAGATGCTCAAAATAAAAATTGAAATTAAAAACACAGTGTGATTGTATTACTCACCTATTAGAATGGCTCGAATTAGTTGATTGACCATACCAAATGTTGACAAGGATGAGGAGGAACTGGAATTCCCATACACTGTTGGTGGGAATTTAAATATTAAAACCACTATACAAAGTGATTTGGGAGTTTCCTGAAAAGTTAAACCTACAGTTAACCTATGGTCTATTCACTATACTCCTAGTTATTTATCTAAGAGAATGGAAAGTATAGGTCAATACAAAAGCTTGGACATAAATGCCCATAACAGCTTTATGTGTAATAGTCAACAATTTGAAAAAAATTCAAATGTCCAGTGACAAGGGACTGAATAGATGCATTGTGTAATGTCCATGCAATGGAATACCCAGCAAGGAAGAGGACTGAACTTTTGGTGCACCCACAACGTGGGTGAATCTCCAAATAATTATGCTGGGTGAAATAAGTCAGACAAAAAAAGAGTACATTCTGCATGATCCCATTTACAAAAAAGTTTAGAAAATGCAAATTAGTCTACAGTGACAGAAGCAGATCAGTGGTTGTCTGGGGATTGAGGAGAAGGGAAAAGGCAAAAAGAGTGGAGAAGGGAAGGGAGAGATTTCAAAGGGGCAGGAATAAACTTTTGAGGGTGATGGATATGTTCACTATGTTGATTGTGGTAATGGCTGTTCAGGTAAATGTATATGTCATAACTCATCAAACTGTATACTTATATATATATATGTTTACATGATTGCATGTCAATTATACCTCAGTAATGAAAAAGAAAAGACACTGCCCTTTATTATTCCTTGTATTGTGGTAGAGAATAAGACCATCTGGAGTACAAAGAAAAGTCAAGTTTGGGTTGACCTTTAGGTTTCACAACACGAATGCTCATTTAATTGGATTGTGAGACTAATAAGAGATAAAAAGAAACCTATAGAGACACATACTTTCACACTCATATGTACACACATTTCTTGGGAACAGTTCTTCCTTTCTCTGCAACTCTGCATAACCATTTTATGTGAGAATCTGCCAGTATTTCACATGAAGTTTTAATTTAGAGATTCCCCATTTGAGAATTTTAAAGTATTCACCTAATTTAGCATACCATTAATGTTTTATAGACTGTTGGGATTTTCAAGTAGCAGTTTTCCATAGTAGGGTTAGTGAATTTCTGGCTTGACAATCATCACTCTGGTTTTCATTTCTGCACATCAGATTACAGGGATTCTTGATCTTTATGTGAAGCAGCTCTACAATATATTTTGGCCAAGCCATTTGTAAACTTACATTACCAAAAAAGGAAGATGTGCAGTCAAGTCATACGTATTTAAATTATTATATTGGTTATCTTTCTATTTTTCTGCTCTCTTTTTGTTCTCCATGGGGTAAATTCTTTTTTGGTTGTCCTGTTTAAATCTGTTGCTTCTTTTGCTAGCCTGAAGATATGTTTCGTATCTGTACTTGCTGTCAAGTTATGTAGCTATTTTATGTTCAGTTTCTGAATTTTCACGGTGGTTTGCAACTCACGAGGCCCCCCCCCAAAAGTAGTTTTTGTGGCAAATTATAAACTATGTATCATCTCTGTAGATCCCTTGCAAAGACATGTTTAAGTGAGCTGCAGTGGCTCACGACTACTAATTCTTTCTAAGTCAACACGTGCCTTACACAAAAATAGCATGTCTTGCATCCTACCCTTCTGTTTTTAAGTCTTGTGTCTTCTCTCTTCCTTACCTCTGCCTCACTCTCTGCCTACTTTAAATTATAGCTAAATGTTGTTTTAAAAGGCAGTCTAAATAAAATGTACTTCATTATCATCTGGTGGGTTCCCCTAAGTACTGATATCTTGTGTTATGGCCTTGATCCTATGTTAGGGCTTTATTATAGCAAATAATTTGCTTTATTATAGCAAATCAACTTTTGTTGTAATCTGTGGTATCATAGCAAGTGACTGTCTTGCAGAATATTTAGAATTATATCACAGACTTGAACTCTTGGTAATTGACTTCGTTTTCTAGTTCAAGGGAGAGATAATGAGTGAGATTATCATTATGATAATGAGATAATGAATGAGACATAATGGAATACAAAGTTCTGTCATCTGGGCTTCTCAACTTTAGTTTTTTTGGGTTAAAAGAAAATGACACTCTATAGAAAGTATTCTTGGTTTTCCTTATCTCGTCCTCAAACATAGTACTAATCTTTACATGTTAGGTAGGGATTTGATTGCTACAAATGCTTACCTTTTCTTTGGCAGGTTAGCAGGAGAGGGCCATCATACCTCTGATGTTAATAGCAGACTAAGACCCTGGCTCGTTAATCAAATACAGCAATTTCAGAGCAGGTCAGCAGAGTATTCCACATATTTATACAAAAGTTGTTTTTTATTAGAATTAGAAACTTTTTAAAAAGTTAACTCATTATAAAAGTATCCATCTGTGATGCATTGTTACAGGTAATTTGTTTTGTCCTCAGTGAAGAGTGAAGAAGAAATACCTGGAATATTCATAAAGATGGAGCCATCCTTAGCAGAGTAGTTTAAGAGTATGGACTCTGTGGTTGACAGCCTGGCTAAATGCATGCCTTAACTGACTCTAAGTTTTATCTTCGACGAATTCTTCAAGTTCTTAATCCTCTATTTCTCAATTCTAAGAAAGTGATAACAACAGTAATCACTCTTATAGGGTTGTTGTTAGTATTAAATACTGCGATAATGTGAGTGAACTGGTTAGAAGCATGACTAATGTAAATATTATTATTATTTTTGAGATATAACTGATATATGACATTAAGCTAGTTTCAAGTGTATTACATAATGATTTGACATTTGTATATGTTGCCAAATGATCACCACAAGAAGTCTAGTTAATCTATCACCACACATAGTTAACTATTTTCCTTGTGATGAGAACTTTTAAGACCTACTCTCTTAGCAACTTTCAAATATGCAATACAGTTTATTACTTACAGTCACCATGCTGTATGTTACATCCCCCAGGACTTATTTATTTTATAACTGGAAATTTGTACCTTTTGACCCCCTTCACTCATTTTGCTTACCCCCTACCCCCTGCCTCTGGCAACTGTCAATCTGTTCTCTGCATCTATGAGTTCTTTTTTGGGGGGATTCCACATATAAGTGAGATCATGCAGTACTATTTTTCTCTCAGTAATTAGTATTATTTTTTAAGTGGATTTTTAAATTGCCATCTATTATATACCCATACAGAAAGTACAAAAATCACATGGGTGCAGTAGGAGGAATTTATCACAAAATGCATTTTGAGGTGTTTGCTTTCAGTCTCATGCTTGGATCCCTTTTAGTTCATCACTTTTGTTCTTCCTTCTTTTCTTACTGCTTTTAATTTACACTGTTTTGTTATGTTTTATTTGAGCTCCCTCCAATCCTTCTAGAACAAGGAGGGATAAGAATAAATACATAAATAGATGAATGGGTGACTGGATGGTTACATAGTTCTGACAAGACCAGGAAGCTGATCTATCTAGAGTCATCAGTCCTGAGGGCCATGACTCTGTCCTAGATGTGAGGAGATGCCTCCCAGGAGGGATGAGGTGGGTGGATTAGAGCAGGGGGAGATTCCTGGGGTCATCCTTATTTGGCCCTAATGCCAGCACTCTCCTTGTAGTCACTTGTCAATGGGGTCTCCATACGTACCTCTAACTACTTGGTCATTCTCGCCTTCATTCTACATTCTCAGTTGTAACAAGCACCATCATGGCATTCCTGTCTTCCAAGTCCTCTGCTGTCAGAAGCAAGTTTCAGTCATTTCCCTTAATTTGCCTGTAGGGGAACGGCCAACGCCAGAGAAGATGGTCTGTTGCCCCCAAGGACTCAGGTGATGCCTCTGACAGTGAAACCTAGGCTCATTAGTATCATTTATCATTTTTTCTTCCTCAGAGTAATAACAAACAGCTTCATTTACTAAGAGCAACAGCAGTTTTAGCTGTCATCTTCCTTGTGCAAAGGTTGACTGGAAGGCAGTCTTAAGAAGAAATATGTTGCTCTTCTGAAAAACATAAACTAACAGTCAAAAAGTGTGGGGTAAGACAGAGAATACTGGATCCCAACCTTTGACTGAGACTTTTCTGGAACTCAGTTACCTTTCCTATAAAAGTACAGATTTAAACTAGATGAAGTCTAGGGTTGTTTGCAATCCCCGTCCTCCCTCTCCTACCCCCAAAAACATGACTTTGGGTTGGTAGTGGTGTGAGAATCCTGACCACTCTTAGGTGGCATGATGTTTCAGGGTAATAACACATTTATAAGCAATTGTTTAAACAAAGGGAGAAACCCAATTCCTTCTGATAGCAATCTGACTTGAAAACAACTTTACTGGATTTAGTTCTCTTTCTGACACAGTCTTCAGAAAAGGGGGTGGGGGTGAGGGCCAAAGTCCTGAAAGGAACATTGCTATGAGAATGTCTGACTTTCTGAACGGTAGATACTGCAACATTTCAAGGTATGGGATCCAATAAATGGCCTAAAAAAGCAGGTTGGATTTGGAGTTTTTCGAAACAAATGAGGCGGCAGAATTCCAGAGACCTTAGCTCAGGCAAGCTGTCCAAAGGGACTCCCTCTGAAATACTTTCTTCAGGTCTTACCAGGGAACTGAATCCCTGAAGGCTCCAAGTGCAAAAAAACACTCTGGAGCTCGGATCGAGGGGACAGGTCAGCTACAGGTCACAGACAACTGAACCCAGCCCCGCAGGCTCCTACCCTGCTAGAGCCACTCGCCCTCCACACCAGTCTAAGAAGACCCAGGCTGGCCTTAGGAATCTGTGAAACCACTCCCCAGGCCCCTGGAGCCTCTTTCCTTCTGCAGGATTTGGGCCTCACTCAAAATTCTTGTCCACAGTCCCCTCAGGTTTCTAAGAGAAGCCTCTGCGTGCTCAAGACCCTCTTCTACGTCTTCAACTGCAGATCCGCGGGCGCTGCCATCTGGGTTCACTCTGGGTGCCTGCGCAGCCGGAGGAGGCCGGAAGGAGGGTCTCATTTAGCACTGATTAAACAGATATTTAGGCTGAGCATTGATGTGTGTGGGTGTGCAGTGCAGGGAGCTCAGAATATCTGTAGTCAGTCAAGGTGGATGCAAATACGAACTGTGGACAAATTTTGCCCCTTCCTCCTATTTTTCCTTCTTTTAGTTTATTATTTTTAACAAAGATCCTTATAATGTCACAACTATTCTCACCTTGTTTTCTAACTACATCTCAATGAGATAGGCTAAGAAGAAATACATTGATAAGAAATTGATCAGTGTAAGAATTTTATCTTTGATACAAGTTCATTTCAGTGTTTTCTTTATGTTCCAGATGAAGATTTTCTAGTTTCTGTCAGAGGAGGGATATCGTTAGTCTCAGGGGAGACAGGTCACAGAGAGGAAACACAGCTTATGCTTTATTTTGTTCTGTAACTTCTCTGGTCTGTGAGCTCCCATCAGTAAAATGAGGGAGCTGAATTAAACATTCCTTTCCAAAACCAGGAAACCAGTTGATTTAAAACTATTTTCCTGGTGGTCTTCTCTCACTCATGGAGTTTTCCAGAGGACAATATTTTCTCTTTTGATTTCAGAGTTTAGTTGGAAGATTGTCTCTGCTCATTTGAAATCTGATAATGGCATCTGTATTGATTTTAGCTCTTTTGCACCAGAGACATGTATATTTAATCTCTTTAATTTTTCAATCTCTTGGCTTTAGTTTTGTAAAATCTTATTCTCTGGCCAACACTTCAGTCTCTCTTTCATTTGTTTTCCTTTGTTTCGTTTTGTTTTCCCTGCTTATGCAATGCTAATGTATACGTATCTTGAAAAGCAGTGGGACGTTTTCAAAATCTGTGCAGAGATCATGAGGATTTAAACAACAGATTTATTTGCAGTTTGGGATCTTTTTCTTTCTCAATTATTATAATCCGTCTTCCAGGTTTCCAAGTCTCTTAATCCTGAAGCACATTTTCAGCCTTTTTTGTTGTTTTTTCCCTGCCAGAGATCGGAGTTTGGCTCAACCTGGCTTCTTCCTTATTGGCCTAAACTCCCCCACTTCTCTGGGTACTGCTATTTTAATGGTCTCCTGCTGCCACCTGGAAAATGTTAAAGGATTCAAGTTGGGCAACACATCAACATGCAAGAGAATGTTAATTTTTATCTCCTTTGTAAGCATTTATTTTCCCTATACATTCTCATCTACATCATTTCAAGTCTAGAAAAAATATTCTTTGCATCTTTCTCCCTATACTACTATCCCCTGTCATGTGTTTTCTCTTCAAATAGTTTTGTTATTTGAAAAATCAGTATGATTTAGGGACAAGATAGATTGATTTCCCATGAAAAGGTACTTATGTAGTCTAATGATAATTGTAGAGAGGGGATTGTGAAATCTCTGTTATTGATATGTGAAAGGTATCAATGGGGACAGTGAGACCAGGAAAGGGGATGAACTTTGTCTGAGATCACTCAGGTATCAAATGTTTGAGTTTGGATTTTAACTTGGATTTGCCCTATTTACAAGCTCATGCACTGTGTCAGTAGCTTTAAGCTACAAGTATCAAAAAATGCAGCTAACCAGAGCTGAAGAAAGTAGGGTTTTATTCTCACAGAAGAAGAAATCTGGAGGGAAGTAGTCCTGTGCTTGGTGCAGTGGCTAGGTAACATCAACGAAGACTCAGGCCCCTTGAACATATCTTTAGTATGTTGGCTTCTCAACTTCATAGCATTGGTGTCTTCCACAGCTCAGGGACTCATTTTTACTTTAAAAGCAGGAAGAAGGGAGAACAGTCACAAATGCCTCTTTAATTTGAAAGGAAAGGGCTTTCCTAGAAGCCCTTCTTTTGTACCCTTAACAGGTCTTTTCTCTTACATATTGGTAAGAGTGTGTTACATGGCCACTCTAAGGGAAGTAAGGAAAAATGAGTATTTAGTTTTCAATCCTTTATGGGGGAAAATGGCAAGGTAGAAGGGGTTGGGAATGGATGTTCAGTGAGACAACTACTATGGTCTGAATTTTATGTCCCGCCCCCCAAATTCATATGTTGAAATGCTAATGCCCAGCCTGATGGCATTAGAAGGTAAGGCCTTTGAGAGTTTCTTAAGGGTGGACCCCTTATGAGTAGGATTAGTACTCTTATAAAAGTAACTCCCCAGAGATCCCTCACCCCTTCTACCATGTGAGGACACAATGAGAAGTCCGCAATCCGGAAGAGAACCCTCAGCCAACCATGTTGGCACCATGGTTTCAGACGTCCAGCTTTCAGAAATGTGAGAAATTTCTGTCCTTTATAAGCTACCCAGTCTCCAGTATTTTGTTATAGCATCCCAAATGGACTAAGACACCACCCATTCTTCACTAAACCCTACTGCCTGCTGGCTATGCTGGGCATGAGCTTTGGTCTGGACAGAGGGACCTCCTTCACCAGTGCAGCCTGTCACCTTGGGATTCCAGCAAATGGATGAATGACAAGATAAATCCGTTGTGCCTTGTTTGCTCTCTTTAATGCTAAGCAGGAATAGTCATGCTATGTAGTGTTTTCAAAGACAGTTGGCTTTAATATCATTCCAGAAGACTGACTATAAACATTTGGTAGACGCAATCTTTGGCCAATTTTTCTAAATAAAGTTTATGTTCAAAATCTTGAATTAAGGACATGGTAGAAGGGCATGGCTATTTTGATTGTCATAATTCAATTAATAAAAGCTTCACCTTGTTATTTTAATTGCTATATTCAGAGATTTCTCAGGGCTGTAAATTATCCCTGGTCTTTCCTTACTGATGAGAAATTCCTTTTAGGTATAATTTTCATCTGGAGATGAATATCTGGATGAATATCTGGTCTTTCATCTGGAGTGAATGGCGAGGGTCGTATTACATTTTATTGCAGGAATATTCATCTAGCAAGCCTAATGATGGTAGTGACTGCCAGACCTTTTCTGAAAGCATTTTAGCACTAATGGAAAAAAACCAAAACTACTTATTTGTTTACTTGTACTAATTAGCCCCATGTATATGTGCAAATATATATGTAAGGAATACTTGAATTCACTTATTTTGAAATATCTAGAGTTAATTATTAGGATTTTTTAAAAAACAGTTTTTCTACCCCTAACATTGGGTCTATGTGGAGGACAATTATTGTTAAGATGGCTATTACCATCTGTACTCTCATGGCTCATTTTTTGGTCTGTTTTGTTTACTCTTAAGAGCCTTAGTATTTGAAACAGTGCTCGGCACATCATGGTCAAAGAATACTTATTGAATGAATGAACAAATGAATGACATTCATGAATGGCAAATTAAATAAGAGGGATGAGTAGAGGGAAATCTCAACCATGGATACACGGGTTAGTAAGAGGATTAGAGGGGATCCAGATCTTTAGGAAGAAAGGCATATTTACAGACTTAAGAAAAGTAAACCAGAGGGAATTGGAAATGGAGGTTACAGCTAGAGGGGGAGTCCCTGGCTGGGCTACAGGAAGAAAGAGACCTGAGATGCATGCGGATTTGCATATGACTGGAAGGAAAATACAGTGAGGGAAATGAATCATTGGAAACTGCTTGCAGATCTTGCCCCTGGCTACAGAAGGTTTTGCTCTCTTGTTCAGTTGACCCATGAAAGTGGCTGACCAGTATTAAAAGTTGTAGATGTGAAGGAGCTCTGTTCCGAAAGTTGGGATTCCTTCTGCCTTTGGGTCTGTTAATGGTGTAATTACTGCCAAGCAAGTTTTGTAGAAATCCTTACTGTCAGACTTCTTAAAGCAGCCACATTTCTAATAAATTCTTAGCTTTCTGAGAAAAACTGATTTATTTCTCTTATCAGAGGCATCTGATCAAATTCTGAGCCCTCAAGCAAATAAGCAGATCTCCAGTGGAGAGAGGTTTCTCCTTTTGTAAACTCTCAGGGTGTGGGATATTTCTATGTATGCTTTCTTCCAAATTATGCAGTTTAGATTTATCTTCTAAATAAGCAGTGCCGTGTGTCAAGGGGAGAGATGGAGGAGGAAGCAGAAGAGAAGCAGCTCTGGTCTGCAGAGTGTCTCCAGAACATTTTAGCAGGGAGAGGATCTCATTTCAGTGTATCTGAATTTATCTTTTCTCTGAAATTAAGACTTTTTTCATGAATATTGGAAACAGAAGGGTTCTCTCCCCCACTTCCTGTAGCTAAATAATTAAGCCTGTTTCAAGACATACAGTCAAAATGGGTTTCCTAGTTACAGATGCTAAGCAATAGTGACAAACTTTTCTTATTATAGTCATCACCATCAGCAAACATTTGTTCTTTGTAGATTGTTTCTTAGAAAAAAATTAGTTTTGAAGAAATTGGTACATGTTTGTATGTCTGCAGTAAGGAAAACACAAAACAAAGGTGTTTTTATCATTTAATTTTGCTGCCTTGTTGCCATTTTTTAAATCAGTTGAGTGTTTACAACACTACTCAAAGGTTAGAGGGCAAGTAAGGAAGGAGAGAGGGAAAGGGGAGAGGGGAGAGGGGAGAGGGGATGGGGAGGGAGAGACTGAGAAAATGTTGAACAAAAGCCATTGCATTCAGTTTCAAAAGAAACCTACCAGGCCTAGTTTTGCACCAGACACCATTTATTTATGTTTAATTAAGGGCAATCCTATTTAGTACAAGTAAACGTTTGCTTTCTGTCATTTACTACTGTGTTTGATTTTCTCATTTCTCAAGGTTGAGAATTTGTGGTTGTTACAACTCATGGTTTTTACTACATTCCTTGACTGCGTACTTTCTAAGAGCAAGCATAGGAATTACTATTTGATTTTATTTAAAATATTTTATTAATTATGTTTCTATGGTGATACATGCATTGATACTCAATTTTAAATATACAGAAGACAATCTAGTGTAAAAGGCTATTTTCCTTCTATGCTGATGCTTAAGCCAGTTTTTTTCTCCTGAGGTAACCACTGGAATAAATTCTTTTTATATTCATCTGAAATCTTCTCTACATATATATACATATTACATTGTTTAAAACACAAAGAGAACCCGTTTTGTTTCATCCTTCATGTCTCTCTCTTCCTTTACCATATTTTGGGATCATTTCTTATCAATACCTATAGTACTGTCCTGTTATTTTTAAAGGTTGCATTGTATTTCATTTTTTGACAAAAATAGATTTATTTAAAGAGTGACCAATTGTTGGGGCAGATAAGTTAAAATAGATTAAGCTATAATTAGTTTAGTTGTAATAAGCTAATCCGATTTTAGAGTTTTCTGTTCTATCTGTTGTTCTATCTATCTACCTACCTACCTACCTACCTATCATTTATCATCTACCTTGAGGAAGAGAGAGAGATATTACATTACATGGATAAATAGTAACCATTAGGTGGATTGTGATTCTGATCAAATCAAATCCTCATTTTACAGATGAGGAAAGAAAAGTTATATAATTAATGGAAAGACACTGCCCTTAATGCATTTTTTTTCTTTCATCTGTACCAATAGCCACCACTAATTCATTCCTTTATTGACCCAAGCATTGAGACACTGATGCGTGCGGGCATTGTATGAAACTTATTGGACCCAAATGAACTTACATTCTTGCTGGGGAGACAGACATACAAATAATGAATTGGAAAGAATTTCTAATGTAATACATAGGAAAGAATGTAATGATGTGGGAACAGATTATGTTTTTAGGTGCCATGGAAACAGAACAAGGAAAACATTTGTATATTGTAATTGTCAAAGCAGCTTTCAGAACTTAGAAGTTCTAAGAACTTAGAAGTTTTAAGTCTCCACAAAGCTTTTGATAGAAAAAAAAAAGTCAGACATTCTAAGCAAGCAGAAACTGTGTACAGAAAGGTTCTGAGTGTGGAGAGAACAGAGATTGAAAAGTGCAGTGTCATGGTTCGCATAGTGAAGTCATGGCTTTGCGTAGGTAAGATAGTCTCCTGATGGAAGGCCTAGATATACGTGCATATGAGGGAAGTACATTAAGAGCACAGCCTCTGGGGCAAGACTCCCTGGGTTTGAACGTCAGAGGAACTGATCATTAGCTGTGTTATCATTGACTATTTAGTTAACCTATCTAGAAGCTACAATTTCCTTATCTATCCAATGAGTAATAGTACTTACTTCACAAGGTTGTTGCAAATATTAAATGAACTAATAAATGCAAAGATCTAGAGCAATGCATGACATATTGTAAAGTACTCTATAAAGATTCTATTCTTCTTTTGATTTTTTTTCTACCATTTAAGAATGTAAAAACATTCTTAGCTTTCAGGTGATACAAAAATGCGTGGTGGGTTGGATTTGGCCCTTAGCCATAATTTGCTATTACCTATTTTAGATATTAGAGCATAAATCTTTTACTCAGTAAAGTACGCTAGAAATTAGTGCTTTTATAGTGGTTATTAATCTTACCACTTCCTAGGCAATGAAACAATTTTAAATATGCCTTGTTGCTATTCTATTCATGTATTTTAATTCTCTATATATTTTAACTTCCATAAGACACAATATGTATTGTTTTACAGAATCAAATTCGTTTATATTTTCCACATATTTACTCATTCTATTGCACTCCATTCTTTTCTGCATATTTAGAAGTATTTTCTTTTGCCTGAAGAACCTCTCGTGTTTGGAGAATGGATCTGCTGCCAATGAATGTTCTCTAATTTTGTTTGTCTGACATAATCTTTATTTGCCCTTTATTTTTTAGAAGTATCTTTCTAGGTAAAGAATTCTGGCTAGAATTTGTCTTAATTTAGAAGATATCATTTCATTCTCCTCTGATTTCATTCCTGTTGGGAAATCAGATGTCAATCTTATTGTTGCTTATTTGAACGTATTTTTGTTTTTGTCCCTAGTTGCTTTAAAATTTTTTTTCTTTGGTTTTTGGAAGTGTATCTAGATGTTTTCTTTGTATTTATTTTGCTTTGGGTTTATAGCACTTCCTAATTCTGTTGCTTGATGTCTTTCATTGTTTGGGAAATTCTTGGCTAGTGTCTTTCAAGTATGGTTTCTTCCCTTATCTCTTTCTCTTTTTTCTTTTGGGATTTCAATTGTATATATGATAGACTTTTTCTCCATGTCCCATATATTTCTTACATTCTGTCTTTTATATGCTTTTTTTTTTAATCTCTGCTTTCATGTAGGTTTTTTTTTTTTAACTGACTTGTCTTCCATTTCACTAATACTCTTTTCTGTGGCATCTAATATGCTTTATTGAGTTTCTTAATGTTGGTTATTGTGTACGTCAGTTCCAAAATTTTAATTTGGTAATTTTTTTTACAGACTCCAGTTCTCTGGTAAATATTTTCATTTAATTTCATAAACATATTAAATATAGTTATTTTAAACTGATAATACCACTATCTGAGTCATCTGTGAATCTACTTCTATATTTTATTTTATTTTTTGGACTTCAGTCATTTAGTTCTCTCTCCTGGCATATCTGGTAAGTTTTGATTGAATACTTTGCATATTCAATAAAAAAAGTTATATAGAGTCTCTGGATTATGTTATCTTTTTTCTAGTGTTTACATTTTTAAGCTATCAGGCATGGAATGTGGACCCATCATCTTGATCCACTCAGGGGTTATGGAATTTGAGTCTGAGTTTCAATATTTCTAAAGGTTGGATTATTTCCAGTTTGCCCTTATTCCTAGATTGTAGCCCTTGGAGAGTCTCAATGGAAAGCCTGTTTTATATTTTCTGGGGTTTTTTGTTTGTTTGTTTTTTAGTCAGGGTTCATCCTTTTTGGTAAGAATTTTTGCCTCTTTGGTATCATAAGACTATTTGTAACCTCTGCTCATCTTTATTACCTCTTACCTGCTTCATTCTGACTTCTTGTCTTCTTGCCATTTTCATCTTAGGAATCTGAAATGCCTTTTGGGAACCAGAAACAGAATCGTGGGTTCACATCAATACATTTCTCTTTGGGGGGACTCTTGTCCTTTTAAATCCTGATTAACATTGTTGCTTTCCAAGCTGTCAAAGAGCTGGGTTATCCTGAACTTTTATAGTAGTTCTTGGTGGAAGAGTTGGTAAAATGCTACTCTCTCAATTATTGTGCTAAGTTTTGGATGATATAAGACGTGGTCCCTCTCCTTAAGAGTACTTCAGTTTATAGAAACATACATACACACACATGCACATACATAATTGTGTGGTAAGTGTTCTATTAGAGTAAGGTGTGAGAGAACTGTACAGTTCTTTGAACAGTATTTGATTATTTCTCTTCTTTACTTGTTTGTTGTTTGTCTCCCTCTAGAATGTAGGACCTATGAAGACAGGACCATATCTATCTTGGTCATTGCTGGCACACAGTATAATCTTGATAAATATTTTTTGATAAGTGATTGCTGGATATGTGAGGTTATGAAGTTTGTATTTTATATCTGTCTTGTAGGATTACTAAATCATATGTGGAAAGCATAGCACTTGGCACATATGCCACACATTCATTTCACTTCTTTGGAAACTATTTTTAAGTAGTGTAATACTGATTACTTCACTGACACATGAAAATAAATTTCCCCATTTTATAGATAGGATACTTAAGATATGGATGTCAAATCATTTGCTTGATTTAATGACTGACCTAGGATAGAATCTCAGGGTTCTTTGCTTCTAGTCACATCCAGGCAACATGCACAGAGAATTTTTCCTTACACTCTCATGGCTAAAATAGTGTAACTTCTAGCTCTCTCCCTCCATATCCTTAAATATTCTATTTGATCATTTTTAGCCACTAAGGTGAATCTACAGTATAAATTGTAAATTGATTTTTTAAATATTTATTTTAAACATAAATTATACACACACACACATATATGTATGTATATAAAATAGACTTGGAATTCAAGGGATGTAAAAGTAGCATTTTATGTACATTTAAAAAATTTATTTTAAATAAAATTATATATCTATTGTATATGTGTGTATATATATATGTATATATATACATATATAGTAAGAATTCAGAGTGTGTAAAAGAAATACATTCATTTTGGAGAGAACATTTTGAACTTGAAATCCATTTCTAATGCTAAATTCTGAAAGTGCTTGTTGATGAAGATAAACTATGTTTGTTGTAATCCGCCTGCTGGGGGTTAATCACATTGGCTGTCAACCTCCAGAATCATCAGAGCTCCTCCTGTCTTTTGTGATTGCCCTTTTAATTAAGTACACTTTACTACAAAGTACTTTTAAAAGGAAAACAAAAGACTCCAGAATCCAATATATCTTTCTTTAATTTCATTTGCAGGAAGAGGAGAATAAAGATTTGACCAAGAGAATACTGCTTTAAAATATACTCTGATTACTTACACATGCAAATTTAACACATTGCCAAGGTCGCGGTGCTTTATGTAGGTCTCTGTTTAAAGACAAAATTCTAGAAATCTTCCATTGGCTTTATACTTTCAAAAAGAACTGATCAGCTTTATAAAGGTATAGTAGTATCACAAAACCCATAGAATTTCTTATATTTATTTTCAAAGAGTTTTTAAAATTACATAAGTTCCAAGTGTATAGCATTATAGTTTAACATATGTATACACTACAGAGTGATCACCACCCCAAATCTAGTTACCATTCATTGTCCAGTTGACCCCTTCACCCATTTCACTCACTCCTCCAGCCTCTTCTCGTCTGGTAACCACTAATCCATTCTCTGTATCTAAGTTTGTTTTATTTTTTTGTTTGTTGGTTTTGTTGTTTAGATTTCACATATGAGTGAAATCATATGGTATTTGTCTTTCTCTCTGTGACTTATTTCATTCAGCATAATACCTTCACGGTCCATCTATGTTGTTGTGAATGGCAGGAATTCATTCATTTTTTGGCTGAGTAATTTTCCATACCCACATACCACATCTTCTTTATCCATTCATCCATAAATGGATACTTAGGTTGTTTTCATATTTTGGCTATTTTAAATAATGTTGCAGTGAGCATTCTTTGGATAAATACCCAGAACTGAAATAGCTGGGTAATATGGTAGTTCTATTTTTAATTTTTTTGAGGAACTGCCATGCTGTTTTCCATAGTGGCTATACCAATTTACACTCTTTCCAACAGTGTACAAGAGTTCCCTTTTCTCCACATCCTCTCCAACACTTGTTATTTCTTGTCTTTTTGATGATATCCATTCTAACAGGTGTGGTTTTGATTTGCATTTACTTAATAATTAGTGAAAACATCACTAATAAACATCACTTAATAATTAGGCACATCTTTTCATGTGCCTTCTGGAATCTGTATATCCTCTTTGGAAAAGTGTGTGTTCAGGCCTTCTGCTCATTTCTTAATCTAGTTGTTTGTGTGTTTTTGTTGTTGAGTTGTATGAGTTTTTTATATATTTTGGATATTAACCTCTTGTTGGATATATGATTTGCAAATATCTTCTCCATTCAGTAGATTGCCTTTTCATTTGGATAATAGTTTTCTTCACTGTGTAGGTCTGTGCAGAGCAGTGTTTTATAGTTTTCAGTGTACAGGTCTTTCACCTACTTGGTTAAATTATTCCTAGATATTTCATTCTTTTTGATGCAATTATAGATGAGTTTTTCCTCAATTTCTCTTTCTGATAGTTTGTTATTAGTGTATAGATATGCCACAGATTCCCTTATATTGATTTTGTATTCTGCGACATTACTGAATTCATCTATTAGTTCTAAAAGTTTTCTGGTGGATTCTTTAAGGTTTCCTGTATATAGTATCATTTGCAAATAGTGACGATTTACCTCTTTTTTTCCAATTTGGATGCCTTTTATTTATTTTTCTTACCTAATTGCTGTGGCTAGGACTTCCAATACTATATTGAATAAAAGTAACGAGAGTGGGCATCCTTGTCTTATTCCCAATTTAAGAGGAAAAGCTTTCAGTTTTTCTTCATTGAACATGATGTTATCTGTGGGTTTGCCATATATGGCTCTTATTATGTTGAAGTACATTTCTTCTGTTATCACTTTGTTGACAGTTTTTATCATAAGTGGATGTTGAATTTTGTTAAATGCCTTTTCTGTATCTACTGAGATAATTGTATGATTTTTATCCTTCATTTTGTTAATGTGATGTATCATATTGATTTTGTGGATGTTGAACCATCCTTGCATCCCTGGGATAAATTTCACTTTATCATAATGTATGATCCTTCTAATGTAATGGATTTGGTTCACTAATACAGTTGACCCTTGAACAATGCAGGGATTGGGGTGCTGACCCTTCATGCAGTTGAATTTCTGCATGTAACTTATAGTAGGCCCTCTATATACATGGTTCCTCTGTATTCATGGTTCTGCATTTGCAGATCAAACCAACTACAGATAATGTAGTACTGTAGTATTTACTATTGAAAAAAATCTGCATAAAATGGACCTGAGCAGTTCAAATCTGTGTTGTTCAAGGGTCAACTGTATTTTGTTGAGGAAATTTTCATCTGTGTTTATCAAGGATATTGGCCTGTAATTTTCTTCTTTTGTGGTGTCCTTATCTGATTTTGATGTCAGAGTAATGCTGGCTTCAAAAATGTGTGGGGAAGGTATCCCTCCTCTTCAGTTTTTTGGAAGAATTTGAAAATATAGGTATTAAGTCTTTGTGTAATTTGCCAGGGAAGCCAGATGGCTTTTCTTTGTTGGCAGCTTTTTTTGATTTCTGTTTCAATCTCCTTGTCAGTAATCTGTCTGTTTCTTCATGATTTAGTCTTGGAAGATTGCGTTTCTAGAAATGTATCCTTTTCTTCTAGGTTGTCCAATTTGTTGGCATACAGTTCATAGTAGTCTTTTATGATCCTTTGTATTTCTGTGGAATAGTTGTATTCAAAGAGTTTTTAAGTGTTTTAATAACCTTAGTATAAAATTCACTAAAACAAGTGATGAAGGTTATTTACATTCATTTTACAGACAATAAATTGGTTGCAGATAGATTTAAGTTTACCCAAAATGATAACCTAGAAATACCAGTACATCAAATCGTCTCTTCACTAGAACTGTCATACAAATTAATACCTCATCATGTCCTTTAGTTTAGGATCAGTTAGAACTGGAGTAAAATCCAATTCACCCCTCTTCATTTATTTCTCTTCCTTTTTAAAAACATAAATTCTCTCTTCACATTAAAGAAACTGGCTTGGGGAAAAAACCCACAAGTAAGTGCTAAGTTATTTTGCCTTTGTTCTTTCTAGTCCTCCTTTCAGTTACTCTTTATTTAGGTCTCTATGGAACTGTTGCATATGTGGGATGTTTCTGAGAACTTTGATTATAGGCACAAGATGTAATGTCTCTTAGCCTGAATTATGATAAACTGCATTGAATGGTTTTATAGTACAAAAAAATCATATGTTAACTTATGTACTGTATGTATGGAATTTGTATATCATGGTTTAATATCCATAATGCATTTGTGTTTGCATTTATTGGTGGAGGTGCACCTTAAAAATTTGAGGGGAGGAAACATGGATTTAATTATAAGTGGACATTTTAATGTTAATTTATAGATGAAATTGAACTGTTTTCACCTCTATGGGATATTTTTGTATCTAATTTCCATTCTATGAATTAATTTTTCTTACTTCTGCCACTCTTTTTATTGGGAACATCTTAAGAGGCTTTTCTTTCTCTTTTTCTTTGTCCCTAGTCTTACCACACTCAAACAATCATTCAGATCTAATGATCTAACTGACTTCAGATCTAACTGACTTCATGGTCAGTTCTGTTCTTTAATTGTGTGTTCCATGACAAATATGACACTCTGGCATTGTAAAATTCCCAGAATTGGCATTACAGTAGAGTGGCAAGGAGCTAGAATAATGGTAAATATGAAAAGATTAAACTGGGCACTGAATTCTCTTAAGACTACGGTGTTTCTATGTCTACCAAGAGGGTTATTGTGCTGCATCACGTATCCATTTTTCATAAGGGTGTTAACCATCTGGTTCCTCTTGTTTTTCCCTTCTCACTTCTTCACATCTGTTGCTTCTTCACCGTTCTACAAAAGCTTACATTCCATATTTGATGCTCATTTCCATAAAAATTCCATATTCATGAGAATGCCTAGATTTTACCTGTAGGTCTAAGATAATTACAGTGAAACAGCAGCCAAGGTCATAAGAAAGATCACATTCAGATTAGACGGCTCACTGCCATGAAAATCCCTGGCAAGGAATAGCTCCTGGTCATGTTTTGCCTGTCCAGACAATCATTTGAAAGGAGCACCAGAGTTAGTAGTTTGACACATCCTTCCTGGTTGGGTCACCACATTAAGTGTGCTTAGCTATTTGTAAATCTGGAGGGAAAGAGCGTGTTAAATTGGAAACACATGGACAGAATGATACACATAGGCTTGGAATTCACAGCACAGTGCAGCAGATTTCAGTCAGGTGCTTGACATCCTGACAATCTTGTCTTGGTAGGAAAAGAAAAGAAAACACCTGGAAACCCTGGCTTTGGTGGTGATAAGTTCACATTTTGGGGCCATTTGCTTATATTGGTTCTCCTCTGTTTTCCTTTAAATAGATCTTTCCATCTGCAGTTTTTCTCCTTCCATCATCCTCAAACATCCTCAATACCCATCTCTTGTTTCCATCCTGTCATTCTCCCCTAGAATCAATTTAAGTTAAAATCAAAACTGGGTAGCAGGTCAGAGAAGAGATGAGAATTCTCATGGTCCTTTCTCTTGGTTACTGGAGTTTCTTTATTTTCTCTGTAGCTTAATCATTGCTACTATCTTTAAAATAAAACATTCCAACTATAATTTATAGAGGCTAGATTCATACTGCTTGGTTGCAAAGACAATGAAGAGGCAATCCGACATGTAAAAATCAGCAGTATTAATTTCTGTAGGTAATACCTTAGAATATATTTAACATTTGAGTAGGTATATAAATATACAGAGCAAATTATACCAAACAGCTTATTTAGAAATTAGCATGTTCCTCTAACTTTATTCTTAGCTCTAGCTAGGTTAAAAGCATTAATATGAGCAGATGTAAATGCGTATGAGCATTCTGTCAGGTTTGAGGCAGTGTGTTATCTTAAAAATAATGGTCGACTGGGAGTCAGGGGGCCTTGTGTTTCATCTTGCCTTTGCTATTAGTTTGCTCTTTTCAGTTTTTAAAAGTAAGAAGGAGGAATTTACATTAGGTAAATGAGGCCATTAAACTCCTGGCTGGATTCAAGAGAACTCAGTGGCCTCAAATGAGGTTAAGTACGTTTGGTAAATTAATGAGGGCGGGGGGAGCTATGTGAACATTTGGTTTAGATCTGGGTTGGGGAGGTTATTAAAAAGGTGGTTAACCTGTAGAGGGAGGTGTCATAGGAGGTAGAACGTTAGAAGATGTTAGAATGGAAAACAGTAGAGATTTTCCTGAGCTGTTGCAGAAGAACTCAAGCTTGAAAAAGATAATAAATGAAATTTCCAAGGACAAATTGAAATTAGAAGCTGAAGTGTGAAAAGAGGTAGTAAGTAACAACATAGACAGGGACAATCTTGAAAAGGGTTTTTCAGTGGAGTAAAAATAATCTTTGAGAAGATCAGAATAAGAGAGTAATTGCTTACAGTTTGTTCAAAGCAGCATGGCATTGACTACCAGAGTGTCCCTCTAAGTCAGGGTTTCTCAACATCAGCTCTGACATTTTGAGTTGAATAATTCTTTGTTGTGTGTGTGGGTCATGTGACTGTAGGATGTTTAGCAGCATCCTTGACCTCTACCCATTAGAAGCTGATAACCTCCCCTACCCAAGTCATGACAATTGAAAATGTTTCCAGACATTGCCAAAATTGCCCCCATTTGAGAACCAATGCTTTAAAAGAATAAGTAACTTGTCAGAGGTTGTATAGTCTAATGGTTAAAAGCTTGGGCTCTGAAGACTGAGTTCTAGAACAAGATTCGAGTCCCAGTTCTGTTACCTTTTCCACTGTGGGCCTTGAGCAAATCTCTTAACTTTTCTAAGCGTCACTTTCTTCATTTGTAAAATGGGACTAATAAGATTGCCTACCTTCTGGGGTAATTGTGAAGACTAAATGAGACAACACCTGTGAAAGGTTTAGTGTAGTGTATGGCACATGGCAGCTACTCAATACATACTAGAACTTGTTCTTACTATCATTAGATAGTTATAAAAGGGCACAAAAAAAGAGGAGATGAACAGAGTTATTTATGAAAGTAGACTCTTGGGCATCAGAGAGTTTTGGCAACCAAATATCTGGGACTCACTGTACAGGAGTCTTTAGAGGCATTGGCTGGGTGAATCAATTAGTCAATAAATACTATTTTAGCATCTATTAGGTGCCAAGCTCTATTCTAATGTTGAGTATTGAGACATGAACAAAATAGACAAAATTTTTGAAGACCTTACATATTAATGAGGAAGGCAGAAAATTAATAGATGTGACTTCAAATTAGTGTGGTATGTCAGACACTACTAACTAGTCATCGAAGTTCATTCTCCCCTTCTTCCACCAAAGCTGGCCCATGGCTTTCCAGCTACACTAAGTTTCTAAATTTGAAACTCTACACTAAATAGTATAGTGGCTATATGAGTAAGTGCTTTCTGTTAGTCCCAAAACAGAAGTGAAGTCTGCCACTTCCAAGTCTGGCCCATAAAACCTTCTTCAAATGGTGTTTAATGATTTTTGTTTCTTATTGTGAGCTGGAAGGTCACAACAATTATCAGAGTGACTGGAACAATCTTGGAAATCATGTTTTAAAAATGGCAGAGCTCATGTCAGCCTGGGTCCCTGAATGACAGTGTGGAGCAAAGACTCCTTCCCTGGCTGCAACCTACAAGATTTGTCTGGACTGTTCAATGGAAGTGAAATAAGATCATATTGTGTTTGAGCCATTGCATATTGGGTTTATTTGTTCATCAATTTTGGTTATCAAATGAACACAGGTTATCTAGAAAGGTTTCTGTGAGGGGAGAATATTTGAGCTGAAGTCAGACAAAAGAAACTAAAGCAGCCATATGTGTATCTAAAAGATTGTTTCTAGGGGGAAGAACAAAAAGTGCAAGGGTTAGTATTGACAAGTAGCTAATACTAGAGTCCCTGCAATCTAGAGGGTGTATGCTGGTGGGTGAGGTAGAGCATACAGATAGAAATGGAATTAAGACAAAATGAAAGTTTGGCCTCTGATTCTCCCTGATTTATAAAGACCTCCATGACAATCGGAAGGACTTCTTTTTCTTTTCCCAGAAGAACAACAGGCTCCTTTATGCCCAAACCTTCTTTTTTTTTTGAAATTTGGCACTTCAATTGGCATATACATCGATCACATAGTAGTTACATGTTGTGTAGATTGAAAATTCAGTTGAAGTTGACTTGGGCAAAGACCATATCTGAAGTTATTGGACGTAGATTAATGAGGGTCTCTACTGCTTCATCTGATATAGATGAAAAGAGAATCTATTTTGCAAGTTTCTCTGACAAAATGACCAACAGTGCAAGCTCTTGAGATGCCTTAAGTGTCCTGGTAGTGATATGTTGTTCAGACTTCATTGACCCCTGTTCAGTATTTAGCATCTGTGGGTAAGAGCTTTACTTATTTCTGAGCTATATTTTTTCTGTAAATACCTATTTTCAAATTATCTTGAGTTCTCAAGCAGAAAGGTAACTCTTTGATGTGTTAGTATCCCTTTTATTAGGAAAATTAATTTGTGCTCAGTATTGTGATGTCAGCCCTGTAACATGGCTGTTTATATAAAATGGAGGCTGCTTTTTGGAGACAACCAATATTATTTTATTTAGCAAAAGTCATATAGATGTTCTGTAATGTTTTTAATGTTATATTGGATATAATACATAGATTAAGTAAAATCGAAACAATCTAGAAAGAAACAACATTATTATATGCTGGTCAGTAAAATCCAATATAATCCTTCCTTCAAATTCCATTCAACTCAGCATGAACTCTTTGGTGCTCCCATCTTAGAAGGGAAGATTTATTCTCTATTTGTCATATATATCAACAGGATTATAGCAAATAAATTTATGAACTTGAGGTGGAGGTTTTGAAGTTCTGAAAAAGAAAATGAAAAGGGTTTAGTGTATAACATTTTGGAATGTTATTCTCCATAACTTAGTCTCATAAGGTACTTAGAAGAAGGGAAGAAGTGCTTCTTTTTAGCAGACTATTTTATTTCATCTATGAAGAATCAGTCTTTCATTCTCAGACTTCCTTCTCTCAGAAAAGAACACCATTTTCCACCTAATTACTCAAGACAAAATCCAGGAGTTATTCTTGTTTACTTTCCATTCCTTATTCCTTTTTTCCCCAAGACTTCATTTTAGTCCTGTAGCTCCTACCTCCCAAATATATTTTAAATTCATCTACTCATTTCTATCTCTATTATAAACCAAACATCATTTTTAATTGACCTCCAATAACAGGTTTCACTGATTTCTATTCTTGTTCTCCGTAATTCATTATTCATACAGTACCCAGAATGATCTTTTTTTTTTTTTAATTAATTAATTTATTTATTTTTGGCTGTGTTGGGTCTTTGTTTCTGTGCGAGGGCTCTCTCCAGTTGTGGCAAGCGGGGGCCACTCTTCATTGCTGTGCGCGGGCCTCTCTTGTTGCGGAGCACAAGCTCCAGACGCGCAGGCTCAGTAATTGTGGCGCACGGGCTTAGCTGCTCCGCGGCATGTGGGATCCTCCCAGACCACGGCTCGAACCCGCATCCCCTGCATTGGCAGGCAGATTCTCAACCACTGCGCCACCAGGGAAGCCCCCAGAATGATCTCTTAAAGTCACCAAATATCATAGTTAAATGAAACCCAAATTTCTTGCCCTGACTTACAAAGTACCACATGTTCTGATCCTTGCCTATTCTTCCTACTTTATTTTATACTATTCTTTCCGTTACTTACTCTCCAGCCCCACTGAACAGACCAAACGTGTTCCCACTTTAGGGCCTTGTATTACCTGTCCATTTTGTATGGAATGCTCTTGTCTGTGACCTTTTCATGGTTACCTCCTTCTATTTGCTGCTGTGTTCTTAGTGAGTAGAACAGTTCCTGTTAAAGTAGCAGGCATGGAACAAATATTTGTTGAAAGAGAGCTAATGGGAAAATGTATCCTTTTGCGATGTGGAAGACAGTGACATAATAGGCTGATGACACATGTTCATATACCTATGGGGGATGCAGTTTTTCCCTTTGAATTTTATCACGTGGTACTGAAGGTCTGTGGACTCCTTAGAGAAGGATTAAGCAAACATTTCCTTTTAAAATGGTTCTGTCTGTAGATTGCATTTTCAGTTTCTGTATTCTCTGCCTATTTTTCATGGCATATTCTAAAGAAGCACAGACCCTTTAGATGGGAATATGCAATAAGAGTAAATCAACCCAAAGTGATCATAATAGTCTCATTTCCTGCTTCCTGTATATCTCTCTCATGGGTATGGAGTTCTTCGTAAGTAGGATTGAAGATGAATATTTGATAGAGGATTGGGCCCCAGGATGTTTTTCACTCACTAAATCTTTTACATCTTCTCATTCTAGAGTTTCCAGAAATCAAGTTATATCCCAGCTCATACTTCTTTTCCACAGGCACCTTCTAAACCAGATTAACCTGTCATTCTAACTTATCTCTGAATCTTTTTATTCATTTGTTGCTGTGGAACATTTGCTTCTGTGTTCAGAATGAGTCTATACTTTGTTTCTGTGTAGTGTGAAAAATGACATGGTACTATATCAATCTGATGGCATTTGCTAGGATATCTAGAAGGTCAAAACTGACTTCGAGTGAGTTCTAAAATGAAACAGACAGAAAGAAAAACTTAAAACATTTCTTAAAGTTGCAAGCCAAATGATGCAGACTATAATGAAGACATGAATAAAACAAGTTGCATCACTTCCCTTAGAGCTCGAGTTACCCTAGTTATCTCCCTCTCTGTTCCTCAGATAGGAAGCAAACATGCTTTCGGCACCTTTTCACGCTGAGCTTCAAGTTAGTGACTGGCGCTGGGTTGTTGAATGAAGGCTTTCTGGGTTTTGATCCTGATGATTCATCTGAAGTATATGAAAGTTTATGAAAAGCATATCTAGACATTTAGTTTAACTATATATTTTGGAACACTAGATTTTAAACCCTGTTTAGGTTATTGATCGTGTCTAAGCTGTGTTATGTAAGTTCTGGAAGAATTTCTGAGATCAAAGGAGAAAGACCTGGCTCTTTCTGTAATAGGAGTACAGGTTTGTTTTCTATAGACACTAGCATTACTGTTTTGGGTTTATAAATAGCTCCTTCTGTTTTTTTTCTCATAAAGTAACTTGTATGATGCCATGCAATGTTAAATGTATTTTGATTGCTATATATTTATTTATAAATGGAAATTATTTGAGTCTAAAATTTCAAACTTGAAAATTTACAGAAATGCTTATTTGAAAAGATAGCATAATCATTCTTATAAATTCTTTCAAAATAAATTGACCTTTAGAAAGTCTCGAAATGCTCAGTTTTCTCATGTCTGCGGTCTGTGCAAACCTGTGTTGTATTTTCCTTCTTGTATATAGATGAGTTGATAATATATTTTATACCAAATGAACAAAACCAGAAACTCAAGATTTAAGTTTATGCAGGTTCTGAGATATGAGAAAATGATGAGGACAGTTAAATGTGGATTTGTTGCATGTTCTTTAGCTAAATTGTCATTTCATTTGGATAGGTCCCTTTTTTTCTAGTCCTGGTTATTAAGATGGTCAATTCCACTGAGTTCTAAAAAGAAGGTAGAAGATAGGCAGCTAAAAGGAAAGGAAATAAGCTGATTCATTTAAACAAAAGAAAAAAAGAAGCTAATCTCCCAGCTGGGACTTTGCCCATTTCTACAGGCTCTGAGCCACAGTATCAATTGCTGTCAACACTATTTATGTGGAAAATTGCATTGACATAGTGTAATTGGTTCTGCATATAATTGTAAGACAATGAAGCAAAATAGCCTATCCAGGGCACTCAACACCATAATTAGTCAGAAGACCGGACATAATGTAAAACTCAGGAAGGATAGGAGAAAACACATAGGAAGGCATTTTGAAAGTGAAGTAAGACAGAGCGTAAGAAAAGTTTTTGATATTTTAAAGTTTAACATGATGATCGGCTTCCTGTAATATTTTCAAATTGCTTAAAAAACAAGCAAAGATTTATTTTGGAACCTTGCTTTTTCTTCTACCACTTTGGGACTAGGTTTATTTCTCCAATATTTAATGGGCAGTGACCTAGGGAGTCTGGAACTGGATCTGGTGCCTTGAAATGAACACTGTTGCATTGCTACTCTGAAAGTAGTCAGGGCCATGTCTACTTCTCTGGTGAAAAATTTTATGTTTTCTCTTTTCAGATAAGGTTAAGAAAACTAAAGATCAGGACAATTAAAATCCCACAGACAAGCTTACAACCAATGACTGCATACCAACTAGACTGATGATTTATTACTGACAAATAGAACCCCAACTTCAAATTTTGTCATCTCCTCTACATCATCTTTTCACCCAATATCTCAGTTCTTGATTCACACTCTCAAAATTTTATCAGTGTATTTCTAAATTGCTGCTACTGTAGAGTGGTGATAAGTATACAATTAGAGTGATATTTTTTTTTGCTGGAGAAATAAAATCTGCGCAGTTGTAATGCTTATGTGATTATACAGAGCAAGATTGTCAAACACACATAAGCTTTAGATGGATAGACATACACACAAGTGTACGCATGTTTATTCTTCATTAAAAATACACATTCTATATGTATATGTGTATTTTTCGCGATGTACTGTTTGTATAATCCTTCCTACTTGACATATGCCTTTTTAATAAGTTATTAAAGGATAAACTAAAGGGATTATATTAATCTACAAAAATAAACATAAGTATTGATATTAGTTTACCTAGAAAGTAAGTTCTTTGACATATGAAATTTATTGGTGAAGCTTTTTTGGCTAATAATATATTTATTTGAATTAAAAAATAAATCTTCAGGAAATCTGACTTGAGGCACGTGATTATCTTAAGTTATCATATCACCTATCATGGAAAGAAAGGTGAAATATTAAATATGAGCAATTATAAAGATTACAACCCTCATTATCATGTTCTTAAGCTACCACAACGGAGGGGAGGTGCAATCCTCCATTTAAAATGTTTTGGAATTGAAATAGTTGCATTGAGGTATATTACATGACAATTTCAGAAACTTAATTCTCCATCTAGTTTCTATCACTGTAGAGGCCAGTCTGTCTGCTGCCTCTTCCTTTCTTTTCTTTAAGATACTTATCCTCTATGATTTCACTGCTCAAATACAGGCTCTTCTGACCACTGACGGTTATGACTGAAGTAAATATAACCTTTTATTTTTCCCTCTATCACAGACCACTTAAAGTACTCTTCCTTCAAAATACTCCAACAAATCCTGCTGATATAGAACCTTATCCTACATTTCTAAATGCTCAAATACTAAATACCAACTGCTTGGAAAATGCGTAATTCTATAATGGTCAAAATATTCAGTTCTTTCCCTAAAGTAGAACAGCTCTTATTTTAACCAGTTCTGACATTCTTGATCCTCTTGTAGAGATTTACGGTTCAAAGAAATTAATAACCAAATGTGGGGAAGGGGCGCACATTTACTGAAAGTTTACTCTATGTTCGGCACTTCACATGCTATTTCAGTTAATTATTTCAATGGTACTGTGAGATGACACTCAGAAAGTTCAAGTAATTGCAAAATTCATGAATATTTGAGCTGACCTACCAACGTGATAAGTTCGCTTGACTCTAAAACCCATGCTTTGACCAGCAGAAAGCCTGTAGCTTATCAAAGAAAAGAACTATGGATGCTTTAAAACATACATTTAATGGAATTGAGAATCAGGTATCCTGGTTTTGAGTTTATATCTAGAGTTAGAAAAATGGCTTAAACATTAACTTGCATTTTTTTCCTTCAACTATATAGAGCAGCGTTTCTCAAACTTTCTTTTTTTCTTTATAACTCCCCTAAGGAGACATTTTAGATTTTTTTTTTTCTGATTGTCCCCTTCCCCATGAAATTGTAATATATGTGCATATGTACTGTGAGCCTTTGGAAGGCCACAAAGCATTGTAACAAAAATTTTTGCTCTCTTGGGGGGATATTGCCCCTCTTGAGGCTGCATGATATAGACTATTGCTCTAATCCACCATCACTATTTACAGGAGCAGGCAGAGTGCAACAAGCACAGCTTTGGTGGACTTGGACTAATCCTTGCCTGGCTTCTGGTTCTATCACTTGTTACCTACAAGAATTGGGGCACGTGACATAACCTCTCTTGGCCCCAGTTTGCTCCTCAGGAAAATGGTATTCCTACCTCATAAAGTTGTCGTGAGAGTTAAAAATGATGTTATCTTTAAAGAGTCTAGAAAGAGCCAGCAAAATTCTCAAACAGTTTTAGCTCCTTTTCTTCCCTTCTATGAAGAATTATCACTAGACTCTACATTTTCCAGGAATAGGGCTTTGGAGCATCAGACTAGAATTTGGGAAACTTGGGCTGTGATACAAAATCTGAACTACCTAAATGTGTTTTTCCTCTGTAAGATGAGAGTGCTCATTTCTAAGTTTATTTTAGGCTTTTCAGTATGTGATTTTGTAATATCACACTGCACCCTCCCAGGGGCATAAAAGGATTAATCACATTTAAAAGTGTTATTGGCGCTTTTAATCTCAGTGCCAAAAATATTGCAAGTGTCTTTCCCCCTCCACACATTCTTCAGAACCTGAAGAATGTTAAGAGTTAACGAACCACATATAACCATGGGTGGTACCAGTTAGCCCCCAAAAAGAAATTTTATTTGTACTAAAAACTGTATTCCTTAGCGACTTCCTAGGGATCATTTTTCTGGATACCTAGATGAAAGAAACTAGCCATATTGCTAATTTCACTTTAATTATAGCTGTTATAGGGTGGAAAGATAGATAACATTAGATAATTGGAGCTGAATTTAAAGAATAAAAACCAATTAGCAAGTAAACAATTTTTCTGTGTACTAGTGTTAACACCAGTAAGGATTCAGTGCACAGCAGAAAGATCTAAAACTCGAAGGACAAGCAACCTAAGCATTAAAAGTGCTTATGCTTCCCACAGTCACTGAAGAGCTTGCTTAGGTAGTATAGAAAAGGAAGAACGTGGGGATAGTTGAAAGCTCCCCTTGGAATGTAGGTAGTATATTTTCCATGTTTATTTGTGTTTTTATTTATTTGGAATTATTTCAGACAAACAAAAATGTGTAAAGAATACTCTTAACGAACAGCCATGTATCCACAACTGGCTTACCCAAGGGAAACATTACAAACCTAGTCAAAATCCTTCATGGGTCTTTCCCAATTGTAAACCCTTCCTTTCCCTGTAGAGGTATATCCTCTCCTGAATTTGATATTTATCATTTCCATGCATTTCTTTCTTTCTCCCTCCCTCCCTCCCTCTCTCTCTCTCTTTCTTTTTTTCTTTCTCTTTTTCTCTCTCTTTCTCTCCCTTTCTTTCTCCTTCTTTCTTTCTTTCTTTCTCTTTCTTTCTTTCTTTCTCGCTTTCTTTCTTTCTCTCTCCCTTTCTTTCTCTCTCTCTTTCCTTCTTTTCTTTTCTTTCTCCCTTTCTTTCTTTCAATATGCATATCTCTCAACTATAAGTAGAGTTGTTTGGCATGCTTTACATTTTACAAGACAGATATCACAATGTATGTGTTTTTTCCCCAGTGTTAGGTTTATGTACTCAGTTTATTTTTGAGTACTTTATTTTAACTGGTTAAGTGGTTTTTATATAAGTATACACTCTTTTACATTATGTTATTATTAATTTTATCAAATAATTGATTCATGTTGCATATTTGTAAGTCACTTTCAAGGTGGTAGCCATATAAATATCTTTTGGAATAATTCATAATAAACATATCATTCATAATATATGATCCACCTGTTCATTAGTTTACTGGTAAAATGATATTTAAATGATTTCCTAGTCAAGGACAGTTCTAGGTATCAAAAATTCAGCAGTGAGCAAAACAACTTTGTTCCTCTCTTATGGGCCTTGCAGCCTAGTGGGAAGACAAAGTTTAAATTACACAAATAATCCCACACATCAATATATAATACTTTAAACGGAAATCTGTTGATTGCCTTCTATGAATTAAAACAGTTAATCAAATCAGTGAAAATCTTTGCTCCTGCAGGATGCACACTCCAGTTGGGTAGTTGTGGGAGGGCAAGGCAGACATGGAGTAAGTGAGATGAGCTAAGAGCGAGCAAGATAGGTAAGCAAAATAAAAAGTACCTTTAAAGGTGACATGCTATGGGGGAAAATAAAGGAGGGAGGGTCTAGGCAGTAAGGGAGGGTTGCAGTTTTAAATATACTGTCCACAGAAGTCCTCACTTCTGAGAAGATGACATCTGAGTAAGTACATGAAGGAAATGAGGGGAGGTGAGAGACTGAGCAATGTGGGGACACGTGAAGAGCCCTCGAGGCAGACTGAATACAAGTACAAGGACCTAAGGTCAGAGCAGTGATCAGCATCATTTTCAAAAGATAGCAATGGGCAGGATAAGAGTGTGTGAAAGGAAGAGCAGTAGGATTGCGATCAGAGAGGGAGAGGGAGTGGTGATGTGGGATTGATTGATTAATGTGCCATTGGAGTGTACTTTGGCTTTTACTTGGAGTGAGATATAAAACCATTGGAGGGTTTTAGTGAGAAGATGGCACGATCCTACTTCTGTTTGAATAGAATCACTCTACAGGTTACGTTGAAAATAGAATGAACTGGGCATAAGAGCAGAAGCAGGGAGGCCAGTTTATATAATAATCTGGTAAAGGATCATGGTAGCTTAATTCATATAAGTAAGACTGTTCTTTCCCATAAAAAGTTTACAAGGAGAAAAGAAAGCAATAAAGTTATAGTGGTGTGAGGATGTAAGAGAAGATATACTTCTGACATAAATTCATGTTGCATGGAAGATGATGGGAATGTAATTTTTTGTAAAGTAGGTACTTTGCTATGGGAAAAACATCTTGAAAAATCTAGAAATCAACAAAATTTAGTGTTTCCTCCTCTGTGTTTTCATGGTAGCTTGTGCGAATTACTATGTGAACATCTATCTCACCACCCTTTACTGTAATTGTTTATTTATACATCTGTCTACCCTGTAAAACTGTGGACTCCTTTGGGGAAGGACATAGATGTTGTTAGTCTGCTTTTCATTATTGCTAAAATGGTTCTGGGCATGTAGTAGGCACTTAATAAATTCACATTGAATGAATTCAATGAGTTAAAAGAAAAAGATGGGATTTTTTGCTAGTCTGAGTGAACTAGTCGATATCAGGCATCTCTACTTTCTGTATCTTTTAATAGAGGGTGTTGGTGGCTTGTTGGCTCTGGGCATCTAATTGTTTCCTGGCCTGGAATTGTGGGAATGTACTCAAATATGTTTGCTGTGTTTGTGTATTTGCTATTATCACACAGTGTACCATTATCCCCAGGAATATTACCTTATTGCTGACTTTTTTTTTTTTTTTTAGTACCCTGAAGTACTCTAGGATATGTGCCTGAGAATAAATTGTGTATCTGATCTAACCTGCATCACAGGGAGGTGTTAGGACATTTTTCCCTGAGTAGAGGGAGAATTTGTTGGCCAGCTTATATGAAAAAATTCCATTTCTTAAATGATCCCATCTGCAAATGAAATTCATTATTGTTATTTATCATTTGTTGAGCACAAACTGTGTAGTCAGTGCTATTAAAAAAACCCCTCAAACCAAAAAATCTCAAAAACACATGGAGAATGACATGGTCCATGCCTCAGGGCTTAACAATCCATGCCAGGCATAGCATGCAATTCATACATGACAATAGCAGTAAAAGTGACTGCATCTTGGAAGTGATAGGCTCCTGGAGATTATTGTTATGTTTTTATGAGTACAGGGGGCTTACAAAGATAATCTGTCTGAAAAAACTTATCAAAATGAAAATTAAAATTTAGGAGTAATATTTAAAGAGGAAAGAAGTGGTCAAATGATAGATTGTTAGTTTGACCTGATCCTAGAGTGAACTCAAGTGCTTATCTATGTGAGGAGGATACTGGTGAGTAAAGAATTGATTTGGGCTAAGAAGACCATATCCACGACTAATCTACAGCATGCATTTCATTACATTTGAATGCATTTCATTCATTCAGTATGACTCTTCATTCTAATAGTGGAGTCATCATAAGTTCTGGTATTTATGAGAAGAGGTGTGATAAAATATTAAACACAAGATAAATCAATTAGAGTAAACTTAGAGAATTTTTCCCCTAAATTTCCCTGAGTTTTAATACACATTTAAATGACTCAAATGCAATGGCAGAATGTGTAAGAGATTCCAGACAAATAGCACAAGATTTGGATGAGACATGCAAAAAGATAATGCTGTTTCTCTAAAACAGTAGGGCATTGGAGAGCATTTGTTAAAGTATCATGCTTCGAGAAATTTAAAGAGAGAAATGTACACCTGAAATTTTTTCTAAATCACACAGCTGGGAGAACAGACTTAGAGGCTGAATCAGGCATTTTCCTCATCAGCTTTTGTAGGTTGGAAGCAGAGGCTACAGTCAGATTATCTAAAATATTGTTTAAAAATTATAGTAGATATTCTTAGAATTATTGTCTCAACTCAGTTGCCTCAACACTTGACTTCCATCTCCACTTTCCACACTCAGGTGTTCACCATTACAGAATATTATCATACTGCCAAGCTTTGAACTTGATGTTTAGCTCTCTGATAATATCTTTACAGATTAACATTTCCCTCCCAATTTGTAATATTCAGGGAGTCTGTTGCTTATATACAACAAAAAAAGACACTCAACTCCTAGGGCACATTCTATCCAATGGGCCACTCCAGCTCAGTAGAATCCTGACCCAATATGGTCACTGTGGTTTGCTATTTTTATGCTACTCCCTGGGACCACCCTAGGTTCCTAGACCCTTAGCTTCTGCTTAACTCTGAATTACCCATGATGCTTGCTGCCACTTCTCTTTCTGATAGAAGGGAAAAGATACAAGAAGAAGCCTTAAGTAGGATGAATTCATAAGAACCACCATCATCTAGATCATTTTTGCTATATTATAAAAATATGTATTTGCTGCTTAGAGAACTTCATACCATTTTTCCTGAACCTTAACTACCATTAAGCTCCTGATTATAACATTATCTGTTTCCCTCTGCAGGAGAACTTGCCTTCTTTTTCAGAGGTTCAGGTGCCTCAGTTTAAACTCTCAAATCTAATATTGTCTCCATGTTGACTCTTGTCTTCTTAAATATTGGGTGGGACAAAAGGTTCATTCGGTTTTTTCTGTAAGATGGCTCGAGTGGCACTTAATTTTCTTTAACTTCATTCGAAACAATTTTGTTAGATTCTGTGTGACAGCTGTCATATCAGCATGCATTTAAAAAAGACTTATCAAAATCGGTGAATTTTTTTGCATCCATTTTAATATTGAAGATGGAAGAAAAACAACATTTTCGGCATATTATGCTTTATTATTTCAAGAAAGGTAAAAATGCAACTGAAATGCACAAAAAAATTTGTGCAGTGTATGGAGAAGGTGCTGTGACTGATCGAACTTGTCAAAAGTGGTTTGCAAAGTCTCGTGCTGGAGATTTCTTGCTGGAAGATGCTCCACGGTCGGGTAGACCAGTTGAAGTTGATAGCATCAAATCGAAACAGTAATTGAGAACAATCAACGTTATACCACGTGGGAGATAGCCAACATACTCAAAATATCCAAATCAAGTGTTGAAAATCATTTGCACCAGCCTGGTTATGTGAATCGCTTTGATGTTTGGGTTCCACATAAGTTAAGCAAAAAAACCCTTCTTGACCGTATTTCCGCATGTGATTCTCTATTGAAACGTAATGAAAACGTTTCGTTTTTAAAACAAATTGTGATGGGTGATGAAAAGTGGATACTGTACAACAATGTGGAACAGAAGAGATCGTGGGGCAAGCGAAATGAACCACTACCAACCACACCTTCCAAAGAAGGTGATGTTGTGTATATGGTGGGATTGGAAGGGAGTCCTCTATTGTGATCTCCTTCTGGAAAACTAAATGATTCATTCCAACAAGTACTGCTCTCAATTAGACCAACTGAAAGTGGCATTTGACAAAAAGCATCCAGATTTAGTCAACAGAAAGTGCATAATCCTCCATCAGGATAATGCAAGACCTCATGTTTCTTTAATGACCAGGCAAAAACTGTTACAGCTTGGCTGGGAAGTTCTGATTCATCGACCGTATTCACCAGACATTGCACCTTTGGATTTCCATTTATTGCAGTCTTTACAAAATTCTCATAATGGAAAAATATTTCAATTCCCTAGAAGACTGTAAAAGGCATGTGGAACAGTTCTTTGCTCAAAAAGATAAAAAGTTTTGGGAAGATGGAATTATGAAGTTGCCTGAAAACTGGCAGAAGGTAGTGGAACAAAAGGATGAATATGTTGTTCAATAAAGTTCTTGGTGAAAATGAAAAATGTGTTTTTTATTTTTACTTATAAAATGAAGGCAATTTTCGGCCCACCCAATATCTCTTTTCCCTTCAGTTTAGAGAAAAAGTTGTTCTTCTGTGTCTCTAAATATCTCCCCCTGTGTTCTAAAGATCACATCTCTACTCCAGGAGTTCTCCGGTTGCATAATTATTGTACCTCTCTTTGTTCCTCTAATATTTATTTCTCTACTATATTAGTGTTCAACAAGGGAAGCAGAAAAACTTATATAGGATTTTGACTGTGCAACTGTAGGAGCTGTTAGGTTGAGTGGTCTCTGTAAGCTCTGAAGCTGGAGCTTTAACTTCTCAAGGTAGACAATCGAAGAGGTGGAAGTAAGGTGGGAGAGAGCAAGAATAAGCTGGAAACTGTAAACACAAGCTGGAGTCCATGAGGATGGACCAAAACCTGTGTTAGTTCTTTTCCCTCTAACTTTGGTCGTGTCTTACAGAAGCCAGGGCCATCATCATAGAGTTAAACACTTTTTCCTGGCCCAGAAGTCAGAGAAGCTGAAGTAGTATCCATTGTAAGGTGAAGTTGCATACCTGGCTTCTGCCTCGTGTGATATGATAAGCGGTGTGTATGAGCTACAAAATAGCTGCTGCTTCACTTTCATCATCCAAACCTCCATCCATAAGAATCTCTCTTGTGGTCCACTCTGAACAAACATACACAGGAAAGAGAATTCTGGGAAATGTAGTTTTCCAGCAAGTTGACATATTACAAAGCCACCACAATCTACCCTTTGTCAACTTGGCAGCCATATACACTTCCTTAAAACTTATTTAACCTCGGTATAAAGATAATAACAGAGTAATGTTCTGATTAACATGATTCAGCTATCCCATGTACAACTGATCACATGCCAACCACTTCTCCTCAAAAGGATACAAAGTCCCTTTTGCTTCTCGGGGTCATATTCATTCTTCTCGTAGTTGATTCATATGCCTTCTTTGACATCCTGTAACTTAAATACTGAGATATAGAGTTAGCTAGTATTAATGTACCTTATGTTAGATAATAAGAGGATGAGAGAGGGTAAGAAAACAAATATATTTGGTGTATGTATATGTATTTCGTTATTATATATGTATATAAATGTTACATGTGTTAAGATACACATGTATATATACATATACAATAAATACATATGCATATAGTATATACACACAAACGTATTCATATAAAATAAGAAGGAAAACCCCATAACTACTATAGTCCTCATTTCTGCAGCTAGTTATGTGGTCATAGCTAGTTATTCCATATTTCTTTGCTCTCAGCAAGCACCTGAGCCAGTTGTGATTCCTTACATGGTAGGGTGACTGAAATGTCCATTCCTGAATCACATGGGTTATTGGCAATCCTGGCTGAGTTGGGTTGTTGTAGTTCTCTATTGACTTTAATCACAGGATATGGGAGTTGTAGAAGCAACCTTGATGATCTACTGAATTCCGGAAATATTCCTCCCTATCCTCATTGTCATTCTCAAGTTTACCTTGATAATCAGGATCAATCACCCAGCTAGTAGAGTAGCCCCTTTCTTTGCTGGCTAATTCAGTGATAGGAGGAGCCAAAGAGGCCAGATGGTAGTCTCAACTTGTGGCTCAGTGAAATCATTCTCGTGTTCCTTGGTGGAAGCATTTCTCCTTTTGGAACTAAAATTCTCCAAACCAACAAAACTAAAATTTAAGGAATGAGAAGCAAAAATTTTGCTAGATCATCAGGGATCACTCTCATCTCCACATTTTTTCTAGAGAAAGTTCAATAACTGGTGACTTTATTATTATTATTTTTACTTTTATTGGAGTACAGTTGATTTAAAATGTTGTGTTAGTTTCTACTGTACAGCAAAGTGAATCAGTTATACCTATACATATATCCACTTTTTTTAAGAGTCTTTTCCCATATAGGTCATTACAGAGTACTGAGTAGGGTTCCCTGTACTATACAGTAAGTCCTTCTTAGTTATTCATATCCACATCTCGATTCCCGCAGCCATGAATTCTATCAATAGCAATGGGAGAAATAGCACCGTATCACCATACGTTTGATATTGACTTAGAACATATATTACAACCTGGAGAACATTGCTTGAGCCCTCCAAGACATTTTCACCTACCTGGCGCTGTAACTGAGTGTTCCAAAGGCCATTCCACTATTCTATCAAGCCAACTACTTCTGGGTGATGGAAAATATGGTTAAACCAGTGAATTCCATGAGCACTGACCCAGTGCCACACTTAATTTGCTGTGAAATGATTTTATTGGTCAGAAGTGATGCTGTGTGGAACACCATAATAGTGAATAAGACATTCTTTTCATCTCTGGATGGTTGTTTTTGGCATAAGAATTGTGTGCAAGGAAGGCAAATTCATATCTAAATTGTCTATTCCAATAAGAAAAAAGTATTACCTCTTCCAAGATGGAAGTAATTCAATGTAATTATTTGACCCCAGGTAGCTGTCTGATTACCTAGGTAATGGTGCCATATTAAGAGCTTTGTGTTGGTCTCTACTGTTGGCAAATTGGACACTCAACACTGGCTGTAGCTAGCTTGGCTTTGGTGAGTCAAAGTCCATGCTGCTGAGCCCAGGCGTAAACTCTATCCCTGCTACCACGGCCCCTCTTTATGGGCCCATTAGGCAATGGCGCGAATGACTGGGAAAGGAAGCTGAATGACACCTCCAGAATGGGTCATTCTAACTACCTGATTATTAAAAGCTTTTACTGCAAGCTTTTTCTGTTTTTAACAATCACCCTTTGGTGAGTATTCACATGGGAGACAAAATTTCACGCTCCATGCCTTCTGGGAGATGTATGTATACATCTTTCCTAGATTTCCTTGTCACCAGTTTTCCGATTGTGATGCTTCCATGTCCCTGACCACCCAGCCAAACTGTCATCCATAGCCCATGTATTAATGCAGATCCATACCTCTGGTCGTATTTCCTTCCAGGCAAAATGAACAATCAGATGCACTGCTCAAAATTCTGCCCAGTGGGAGGATTTCTGTTCACCACTGTCCTTCAAGGATATCCCAGAAAAGGGCTAGAGGGCTGCAGTTGTACATTTTGGAGGAGTGCCTGTACACTGTGCAGCAAGCCTGAGTTTTTTTTCTTCCCCAGTTAACTGTTCATAAGGGACAACCCATGAGGCCGTACGTGTGGGCTGAGATAGAGAGTAGCACCTTCAGATGCGATTTTTGTTGCCTCCAAAATTCGAAGAGGGTTACTAGGCATTCTGCCTTTTTCTTAGCGGTAGGTGAGGAAGGTGCAGCCACTTATCCTTCACTTTGGAAGGAATGTCTCAACATGATTCAGATTATGGAATCCCTAGAAATTTCACTGAGGTGTGAGGACCTTGACTTTTTGTAGGATTTATTTCTTACCTTCTGGCACACAAATGTCTTAATGTGTCTAGAGTAATTAATATTTCTTGCTCACAAGGCTCACATCATAATATCATCAATGTAATGGTGCATGATATGGAAGGGAAAAGTGGTCAAGGTCCCCTATAACTAAGTTATGACATAGGACTGGAGAGTTGATATACTCCTGAGGTGGAACAATTAAGTTGTATTGCTTACCTGGCCAGCAGTCTTTACTAACAGGTATAGAAAAAAAAAAAAGCATTCATAAAATCGATAGCTGCATATCAGGTGCCAGGGGATGTATTGATTTGCTTCAGCAACAAAACCACATCTAGAAGAACAGCTGCCTTTGGATCAACACTTGATAAAGCTTATGATTATCTGCTGTCATTGTCCAAGATCCATCTCTTTTCTGCACAGGCCAAGTACATGTTTGAATGTGGATGAGGTAGGAATGACCACCCCTGCATCTTTCAAGTCCTTGATGGCACTAATCTTTGAAATCTCTCCGGGAATGTGGTATTGCTCCTGACTTACTATTTCTGTAGGTAAAAGCAAATCTAGTGGCTTTCTTTCACTTGGCCTTTCTCATCATTATAGACCTTGTTCCACAGGTCAGGGAACCAGTATGTGGATTTTGCCAATTGCTGAGTATGCCTATCCCAAATAAGCATTCTGTATCTGGGAAAATAACCACAGAAGGCTCAGGGACCTGCTATGAGATGGGCCTGAGCTAAAATTTCATTGGTTACCTGATCTTCATAAGCCCCTCCGCTGACTGGTAGACCACACGATCCTGTGCGTGTCTAGGAATTAGTGTCAGTTCAGAGCCAGTATCTGGTAATCCCCTAAAAGTCTGGTTATTTCTCTTTCTCTCATGCATAGTCACACTGCTAAATGGCTGCAGTTCCATTTTGGAAAAGCTGGGAGGAAAATTATCAGTATACATTTCTGACAGCGTAGCAGGGTCCTTCCTCGAGGGGACCCAGACTTCCCTTTATTCAAAGGACTCTGGGTCTGTGACCTGGTTCAAGTTTGGGAACTGGTTGAAGGGTTATAACTCTTTGTTTTGGTAATTCAAGTCAGACTTCAGTTCACTAGACCTAGAGCTTTTCTGCTTACATGGATAAAGTAAGCTTTGAGCAGACTGCCATTTATTTCAGTTCTAAGTACACCATGAACAATTATCTAACTCCAAAGATCTTTGTGAGCCAGACTATTCTGATTACTGCTTTGGCTTCACTATTAGAGTAAAATGCTGATCTTGCTTTTGAAAATTAAGTCCTTCCCCTTGGCACCTGCCAGCCTGGAAACTCATTATTCTCTTTGCATTTAGAAATCTCAGTTTGATGGTAGTGGTTTCCAATGTAATTTCTAAGCTACAGAAAAGGGCCATTACAGCGCTCTTTAAGGATGCCAGAGCTCACTTATTCCTCACCGCTATGGCAAAGAGCATGTTCTCTGGTCCCTCATGAGGTGGGTGAGCATAACTTTCATTGATAAATCCATTCTAATATCCCAGTATCCCTAAGCCATTGGATATCTTCCTCTATCGCAGGTTTCAGAAAACTATAGTCCACGGGTCAAACAAATCCAGCCTACTGCCTGTTTTGTAAATAGTTTTATCAGAATACAGTCTTGCCCATTTATTTACATATTTTCTATATCATGTCACAATGGCAGAGTTGAATAGTTGTGACAGAGACAATATGGCCTGCAAAGTAAAAAAAAGAAAAAAAATTACTATCTGACTCCTTAGGGAGAAGGTTTGCTGGCCTCTGCTTCACAGTCTATAAAGGAAGCTCTGCATTTCAACTTCATTTCGTGTAGAACACCTTCGGGTTTATACTTCAGTCCATCAACGGAGCAAACTGCAGAGCCATTCCTGGCCCCTTTCAAGATAAAACATCGAATCTAGGATCTCTACTTAATGGGCCCGTATCAATAAATTCATCCCAACTCCTCCATCTTATATGCCTTCCACCTTAATCTTATACCCTTAAGATCCATTCCCACACATTTTACCTGGGTTTCTGTTGATCTAAACTGGAAAACGCATGCAGTTCTTTTGCGGTGTATTTCAGCTCCATGAGTAACATTTTGTAAATCACACTTCTGGTCTTGCTGGGACTTGACTCTGGTTATAGGTCTAGAAATTACCCTGCAATTTGGCTTCTACTATTCTGCCATATTTGACATTGTTGATTAAACTTTTACTTGCATCGATTTCTTGAAATGACTCTTTGTGGTTTTCTTAAATCTTAAATCTCTCATCACACTCCTTATTTTTTCTCATGTTCACATTCATTTATAGGTATAGTGACTCATGCATTAATAACAAAGAAGCAGCAATACGATTGCTTTATGGTAGCTAATGTACTTGATGTGATTGCTTCAGGTTAGCCTCGCCTGAACACTAATGAATACATTGTTATAAAATTTTTATGGCATACAATATGATAGTAATATTCATAATACATTATGGGAAACATTATATTTTATATTATATTTAATTATATTTAAAAAAACACATTTACCTATGATGATAGGCTCATGTATAGAGGCTGAGAGAGAGGTATAATGTACAGTAATGCAATTCTTTGAAAGGAAAGCTATAAAACAGTAATGAAACTAACACATTATTCATTATTAATTTTATATTAAATATCACATATGCCTATGTAAGGATGGACTGTTTAACACAAGTCTTGCACACAATGTTCTATACCATGAATACTTAAGTAATGCTGATGATATCAAAACATCTCATACAGTTCTTGCCATACGGTTATGAGATTTTCACATGAAGACACACATATATACACAACAGATAAGTTCAATAACTGCATGGCATGATTATTTACTATTCATTAAGTGGAAGTGGATCATCACAAATGTTTTCGTCCTCATCTTCATGTTGAGTAAGCCTATGAGGAGGAAGAAAAGAAGAGGTTGGTCTTGCTGTGTCAGGGGTGGCAGAGGCAGAAGAGGTGGAGGGGGTGGAAGGGGAGACAGGAAAGGCAGGCATACTTGGTGCAACTTTACGGAAATATATTGTAATTTCTGTCTGACTTTTTGCTTTTCCATTTCTCGAAAAATGTTTCTATATGGTACTAATCCTTCCACAGTTTCCTTTAGTTTTAGTGCCTGTATCACAGAAGGGTTTATGTTGTAAAAGAAGTCAAAAGCAGTCTTGAATAATCAGAACGCTTCTGACACCTTGTCTAATGTCAATTTGTTTTCTAGCACTGCTTCTTCTATGTCTCCTTCCTCGTTGTCTTCCTGGTTTGGAAGCACTCATCTCCATCTAGTCATGTTTTGTTAATTCCTCTGGTAAAGTGTCTGTTAGCTTTTGAATTTCTCTAAGGCCCATATCTTGAAACCCTTACCCCCGTTTTTGCCTTCTCTGCAATCTCTTTCTTGATTTCCTTGATTAGCTCTGTTGTAAATCCTGTGAAGTCATGCACAACATCTGGACAGTTTTCTCCCAGAGGAATTTATTGTTTCAGGCTTGATGGCTTTCACGGCTTTTTCTAGAACAATAATGGCATCTTCAGTGGTGTAATCCTTACAGACTTTCGTGGTGATCCCTCTACTGGGGTTCTCTTCCATAGCATTGACAGTCCTTTTCATAGAGTACTGTGTGTAATGAGCCTTAAAAGTCTTTATGACCCCCTGATCCAGAGGCTAAATTAGAGACATTGTGTTTGGGGGCAAGTAGACCACTTTGATGCCTTTGTGTTTTTAACTCATGGGGTCCTGGGTGGCCAGGGGCATTGTTCAACATCAAAAGAACTTTAAAAGGCCATCCCTTACTGACAAGATACTTCCTTACTTCAAGGGACAAAGCATTGGTGGAACCAATCCAGCAAAAGGGTTCTCATCCAGGTCTTCTTGTTGTACAACCAAAGACTAGTAGCTGGTGTTTATCTTTTCCTTTCGAGGCTCAGGTGTTAGCAGCTTTATAGAGAAGGACAGTCCTGATCGTAAACCTGACTGCACTTGCACCAAAAAGTAGAGTTAGACTATCCCTTCCTGCCTTAAATCCTGGTGCTCGCTCCTCTTCCTTACTAATAAATGTCCTTTGTGGAATTCTTTTACCGGAATAGGGCACTTTTGTCTGTATCAGTAAACTGTTCAGGCAGATATCTTTCTCCTCAATGATTCTCTTAATGGCATCTGGGAACTTGTCTGCTGCCTCTTAGTCGGCAGAAGTTGCTTCTCATGTTATCTTGATATTTTTAAAGCCAAACCTCTTTCTAAAATTATCAAACCATCCTTTGCTGACATTAAATTCTCCAGATTTAGATCCTTCTCCTTCTTTTTGCTTTAAGGTGTCATAAAATGATTTTGCTTTTTCTTGGAATCACGTTAGAATCTATAGGTATGCCTTTCTTACAGCAATCCTGCACCCACATAAAAGCTGCATTGTAAATACGAGATAAAAATGTATTTTGCAAAAAGTACAAGGTTTTTTGCACCTACTTGTATAATTGCAGTGACAGCTTCATGAATTTCCCTTTCTTTTTTTATGATGATCCTTATGCTGGATTCATTTATCTTGAGATGGTGTGCAGCCATAACTGAAGACCTTAATCTATGGTATATATCAAGCAATTTAACCTTTTCTTGCAATGTCATGACTTTTTTCTGCTTGTTGGGAGCACTTCCAGCTTAACTAGTGGCACTTTGTATGGGTCCCATGGTGATATCCAAGATGTATGGTATTGTGCTAAACACAAGGAAAAATATTCGAGAACCATGAGAGATCATTTTTAATTGAGATACATGATTTACTGGAGAGACAGACTGCTCACAAGGTGATGATTATTGTCACATGGTATTTTCAGCTGATACAACACTTGAGCTCACCACAATAGCAATAGGAGGTGGCTACAAAATTATTACAGTAGTACAGTATGTGCTACAATTAATTTTATGCAGTTATGGTTTAGTACTACATCTTTATGTTTGTTTACATTTCTCTCAACTGGAAATGGCATTATGTACCATCTGTTAGTGTTTATGTGTAAGTTTTGATAAAGATTAACTTTTTATAACAGATTTGTGTGTGTTTTATGGTAGTGGATGATAAAATAGAATAGTATGTACATATATTTTATGCATTCGCGGACATGCCTTTTAATTTTTTCGATATTTCTAGGCTACATGGTTTGTCTTTGAGTTTTTTCAAATCATTGCAAATCTCAAAAAAAATTTCCAATATGTTTATTGAAAAATATCTGTGTATAAGTGGACCCATGCAGTTCAAACTGTGTTGTTCAGTGGTCAACTGTAGTAGCATTTTGTGGAAGGTATCGTGGGGTAGTAATTTAGATCACAGACTCTGTTTCCAGACTTCCTTAGTTCAAAACTCACATCTGACATTTACTAGTTCATTGATCTTGGGCATGTTTCTTAACATTTTTGCACCAGTTTTCTTGTCCATGGAATGAAGGTGATAATAACAGTACCTACCTCACAAATTTGTTGTGAAGATTAAATTAATTAATAGTTGTGAAGCAGTTAGAATAATGCAGAGTATCAAAAATGTTTGTTATTATTTTGTAATTCTAGCAGACTGGCTATCACAGAAATAAGTTAAAATATTGCTTTAATGCACTTCACAGAAGCATTGGCTTTAGGTCTCTTTGATGAAGTGAAATCTTTCCACTGACTTTTCAGAATTTTTGAATAATTATGTAAAATATAATATTACTTAATTCAGCATATTATACTCTTCTTCTGGAGGGTTTCCTAGCTCAAACATTTAAAATTACTCGTTAAAACTAGCTTCCCGGGACTTCCCTGGTGGTGCAGTGGTTAAGAATCCGCCTGCCAATGCAGGGGACATGGATTCGAGCCCTGGTCCGGGAAGATCCCACATGTCACGGAGCAACTAAGCCCATGCACCACAACTACTAGAGCCTGCGATCTAGAGCCCATGAGCCCACGAGCCACAACTACTGAGCCCCCGTGCCGCAACTACTGAAGCCCACACACCTAGAGCCCGTGCTCCACAACAAGAGAAGGTACCCACATGAGAATGCTGCTCACCACTACAAAGAGTAACCCCCGCTCTTTGCAACTAGAGAAAAGCCCACGTGCAGCAATGAAGACCCAAAGCAGCCAAAAATAAATAAATTTATATAAAAAAAAAACCCACTAGCTTCCCATTATTTAAACAACTCTTTCATGTAAGAATGTGTATGTGTATATATAGTATATATATGCATATATATGTGTGTATATATCCATGTATATGTCTGTGTATGTGTAAGAGAAAGGTTACTATTTATGATTTCTAATCAGACCTAATGCTTAACATAAATGTAAAATGAAATTCTGTGTTTGGGCTATCTCATCATTTACTACCAGCTTAACTGGACTCATGTATGTGGATAAAAGTTGCCTATTCTAAATCTTTGTAGATCTAATACATTTAAAGAGAATACTCATTAGCTTTAAAAAAGGAAAGAAAAACCTGGGTGTTTTGTAACTTTTATATCTGCTCTACACAGAAGCAGCTTATGTTTGGGGACTATATTGCATTTGAATTTTGCGTCTCTAAATGTCAAATAAATGAGAATCAGAGTTTGGTTAAGCAAGGCAATACACATTATTTTTGAAGATATTCATTGTGGTTCAAGTATTTTATGACACATGTCAACATGTTTCCTCATTCAACATCAGTTTATGATATTTATGCCATTGTTATGTGAATTGTGTGGTTGCTCTAGGATGCTTGACATATTTGGTTCTTGATCGGTGGCCAGTGAGGTCAGAACTGTTCCGTTAGTCCAAGTAAGCGCATACAAGTGAACTTTTGCCTTGATTTTTTTTTAAGTTTTGCAACCACAAAATGTATAAGAGTAATTAGTTATTCCAGGATGTTCATTTCAAGAAGATTATTGCCTGGGGTGGCGGAAGTCCTATGATATTTGGCTGTGAACCAGTTGTGTAATCCCTCAGAAATGTTCTGCATCTTGCATTGGAATACTTTGGAAAGGAGTGGATGCACCTTGAAAAGTACTTTTTTGTGTGTATGAATCATAAATTCGGTCTTGTTTCAAACCTCAATTCAGATAAACTATGAAAAAAAATGAGCAGTGGGCCAACTGCATTTTGGTGCTGTTCTGTTTTTTCAAACATCTTGTGAATGAGCAGTGTTCTGATGAGAAAGTTTCTCTGACATATAATATATTTGATAGATATTTGAATGTGAAACCATTGCTTTTACACCACTCCTCAAATGGTTTCACTTATTTCATATCTTAAAGTTTTTCATTAATAAGGAAAATATACTCAATGCACAACTGAGACACTATGTATTGCTCTATAAATGGTAACTTTCTTTTGCTGTGATTGTGTGTTTATTTTTCATGACTTGGTATATTCTTCAAATATTATAGCATATTGTCCAACAAAACCATAGTTGCTGTTCTACACTTCTCACATTTAATTATGTTTCCTAAGACTCAACTATTCCTCTTTTTCCTCCACTCTCCCTCAACCCAAATAGCTCTTAATTGTATTCTGTCCACTTAGCCTTCCCTGAGTTTGGATATTTATTTTCTCATTCTCTTACATAATAAAAATAATATAGTAATAATAATATCTAGTTCAGCAAGTATATTTCACTTTTAGTTCCATGGGTTTCAGTGAATTCTATGATTCTTAATCTTGAAGCCACTGTTACCCTTTGACCTCATTTCCTTTCCTGTTCATTTCTCATTTTTCTTTTTTTTTTCCTTCACAGCTTTATTTCCTATTAAAGGTACTTTTTCTGAGATTTATCTATAGTAGGTATATACTAAACACTGACTAACTTTCCATTTGCTTTTATTCCATATTTCTTTGTTTCAATAAATCAGTATTGAGTAGATCAGGAAATGAAAATGCTCATTATTGTTTTCTTGGTACACATGTTTTGTCTAAAAGTGGGAATAAAATCTGTATTTACTCAGCTGCTCAGATTATCATTAAACTAAAAAGTTTCTTGAAAAAAATTACTTTAGTAATCTGTACATCTAGGTGATAGAAGTCCCATCGTCTGCCAAAGACAGATTGTGAACTACTAGTGGAAAATAATCATGTCTTATTCATCATTGTGTTTCACTCTAGTACCTCATGAAGAGCTTCACACATTGTAGATAACTTAGAAACTGGCTAAGTAAGTTAATTTATTCTAGTCTGGGGCATTATGATGGGCTGCCAAATATTTCTGCTAAATAAATAATAAACTAATAGATTGACTCTACTATATTTCTTTTGACCAGTGGAGTTGCATGCTCTCAACATAGCATATATCTTTGTTATAGTCAAGACAGTGAGAATTTCTGAAATTTTCACATGGTTCATAGCACTTTGCAGTGAAGTAAAACTGTCATTAACTTAGAGTTGATGCCCTGGATGCCAGACCAAGAAAATGGAGAAATACCTCTATAAACCAGACAACTAGTTTTTTTAGCAATCTAAACATTAAAATTGGAAAATCTTTGACCAACAGCTAAAGAACGAGAGTTAGAGTGAACTTCCTAGAATGGATTTGATTTCTGTTGAAGTGATTACTGTTTTTAAGCAATGAAGTCCCTAGGACAGCTAGGAATACCTTTGAATTTAATTTAAAACCAGAACATGACAGATTGTATTGCCAGCTATTGCAATGGAAATTTATTTAATGTTTTTCTCCAGAAAGATTTTATTTATATAGGACATCTTCCAATCATGGAAGATTATTTAGATAGGTTCTGTAGGAATATACATAGCTATTGTTTAATCAATGGAGTTCCTGGTTTTATTTTTCTTGTGAATTGTTGATGACAGTATCCAGAAATGTTAGTGTTAGGTTTCTATGATTCTGAAATTGCCCAGAATACAAACTTCTCTAATTTAGTGAATTGCAGGAAGAAAATGCATGTTTTCATCCCCAGTAGACTTCGATGTGAATCCTAAACCAGGTTCAGTTTGGAATTCTTACATGTCATTTCATAGACCACATTTTAGTTTTAAGTAAAATGGTTACATGTAACCCTACAAATATTTTCTACTAGTTAAGTGATACTCATGAGAAGAATAAGAGTTATAGCGTTATTTATTTATTAATAATGATATTGTATTGATATTTAATAATAATTGACCCAGTTTATAAACTCTTCTATCTGTTTTACCCTGTACTGCCAGTGTCAGTAGGGAATGTTGAGTTACTTTTCTAACAGTACTTGGTGGGGGTGGGGAGGTCTATAAAATGATTTAATTATAGTATCTTTTCAGATTTAATTTGCAACCAGTATCCTGGATTTAGATGGGCACAGTACCAATGTATTGTGTTTGAATGCGTCCCCTTTCCTTCTTATCACAACATAATATACAATGGGAAAGGAACTTGGGGCTGTGCAAAGGGCAAACATTTAAAAATTATAATAAATTTTAATTATTATTAAATTAATTATCAATTCAATTAATTTAAATTACAATTGTATGAATCCATATCATTAGCAGTGATGAACTTATGACACATTTTGTGACACTCTTATCAGGTGAGCTTAAGCTGTAGTATTTTTACTAAACATAATATTTCTTACAAAAGATAACGCACCTTTTGAGAAAATGACGGCCTATCAGCTCTCCAAAGACAGCTTTTAGGACCACTTTATGAAAGTGGGCAACTTTCAGTTTCCACAAGTCTTCTTGTTCTTGTTTCTGATTCAGGCGAAGAAGAGAAGTTCTCTTTCCATATCTAAACATCTCTAAGTAAGAAAATGTCATTATTAACATTCACTCGGGGCTATGTGCAAGAGGAAGGGAAATGAGAGAAAAAGTATGGAATGAACCATGGTTTTCTAACCCAAAGGTCTCCTGAGCCGGAGGTAAAGAGCAAAGGAGGAGTCACAGTGGAGCCGCCGATTACAAGGTCTAGGGTAGACTGCTGTGTAGGCAGGAAATGACGAAGCCTGGCTGGATCCCAACAGGGAAACAGAACAGGAGAAAACTGATGCTGGTGCTGATGCTGAGAAGAAAGGTGGAAAGCAAAGCAGCTGGAGAGAGAAAAAGAAACAGACCCCTCCCCACCATCTCCAATAGAATATTGCAGGTATATTTCATTTTAGCTCCAGTTCCTGAGACATTGGTTATCATTACCATCGGCTTATGAGTGGTTCAGAAGTTAATCAATAGAAGCCTGAGAGTATTTGATTCTCAGAAAAAAGACTGAGTCTATGAAGTGGAAGCAAACAAACATCAGTTATGTATGTCTTAATAAGTGAAGAAAATCACATAGGGTAGCTCTAGAAATCAAATGTTTGGAAGAATTTCAGGTTTTCCTGGAAAGTAGGTATATTGATTTACTTAGTTCCTACTTGTGCCAATTATTAAAAGGCAATTGAAATACTACATCCAGTTTTGCTTGAAGGTAACGAATGATGATACTTTATTATATTTACATATGAAAAAGTTTATGCTACAAAACCAGGCAGAACTAATCTCTGCTGTTAGACATTAGGATGTCAGGCTATCATGAGGAAGCAGGTGATTGGCTCTGGGATGTTGAGAATGTTCTGCTTCTCAGTCTGGGTGCTTGGTTACCTGGATAGGTTCCAGGGGGCTACTGGAACGAAGAGTAGCGGGGGCTACTCTTCGTTGCAGTGCGCGGGCTTCTCATTGCGGTGGCTTCTTTTGTTGTGGAGCACAGGCTCTAGGCACGCGGGCTTCAGTCATTGCAGCACGCGGGCTCAATAGTTGTGGTACATGGGCTTAGTTGCTCCGTCCGCAGCATGTGGGATCTTCCCAGACCAGGGCTCCAACCCGTGTCCCCTGCATTGGCAGGCAGATTCTTAACCACTGCGCCACCAGGGAAGCCCGCATTTCTTTACTAATAGTTCCAAAGTTTCCACTCAAATCTTCCCTGGGCTCAGGGAATAAATTGGAGCCAGTGTGCAGCCAATATTTTAAATTAGGTAAACTATATCGAAGATGGTTCCATTAATTTCTTAAACCCATGTCAGGTAGTGGAAAACAAATTTGCATCTCGGATAGCCTTCCAAAAAGGAGATATAGAGTTAGTGATTCCAGTAACTTAGAATGGGATGGTGTGAGGTTTTCCTTCTTTGTTATTATGGATTACTGTTGGGTGGACTTGTGTCTGTTTTAAGTAATCTTGTTGATAGCAAAAAGTACATTGTTTTTAGGGTAGGGGAACCTATATGCAAGTTTTGAGATTTGACAGTTACCTTACAAATATTAATGGCTACCAGTGAATGACAAATCAGTGTTGGAAAGGGTAACGAATCTAATTAAAATGAACAAACTTATCCACAAGTCCAGATCCCTGCAGACAAAAAATAGGATGGAGCAACCAGCACCCAGATGTGTCCATTTTCATTTTCAGCTAGCCTAAGAAATGTGTGCTTTCCTAAAATTTCCATTGTCAATTTAATGGCAGGTTTAGAAATGCATAGCAACCTGAAGTAGAGAAAACTCAAAATAAAGTGCTTTTTTAATACTAGGGTTTCAGCCTGCAAAACCCACATTTCCAAAAGTCATAATTCTTTGAGGCATAAAATTACAAAATTTATTGTTTATGATTAGGTTATGTAGCAAAAACAAACAAGCAAAAGAAAACCAGAGGCCAACCAAACCAAAAAAGCATACTTGATTTTTAATGTTATATTATATCTTGGCCATAGAGGGTAAAATGAAACTGACCATAAGCAAATGTTAATTCTAAAGTTGACCCACCACTAAAGTGGAATGGTGCTTCATTAAAGACTTGTTTTCTATGAAAGCCACCAGAGTGTAAGCGCCTTAAAAACAGGGTCTTTGGTGAATGGCTGTATTCCAATACCTGGGAGAATGCCTGGCTTATAGTATGTATTGGACAAGTAATTGGAATCAACAAATAAGTTTAATATCCCAGGTACTTTTGTGGCCACAGTCTAGTGAGAGTCACATAATATCTTAAAAAAATATATATATGTATATATGTATATATATACATATATATATATTTAGCAACAGAACTACTGGGTGGGTCAGGGAAATTTAAGCTAAGACTTGTACTGACAAATAAGTGCACGTTTGCTAGCTGACTGATTGGAGAGGACAATATAAGTAGAAAAACAGGAGGCATAAAGGCATACAAAATATACGGTGCAGGTAGTTTATATTCTGAAGCACCAAGAGCTTGTTGAGAGATTAAGAGAGGCAAAGACGGAAGGTGGAGGAGCCTGGATCGTTGAAATGAGGCCAGTTGATGAAGAAAATAGAAAAAAAAAAAAAAGTTCCACATTCTTCTACCATCATTTTTACCCCAATAATTCCTCCCCCCTGCCCCCCACCCCTTACATCTGTGCCCCCAAGTTCTTTGTTCCATCCTGTAACTATGCATGAATTGTCCATCTTCACGTCATGAGCATCCTTTCCACTTGTATTCATTTTTGTTTTCATTTGAACAACACTGTATTTGAATTTCTCTTTTTCATACACATGCTCACCACAAAACAAAAACAGCAACAACAAAAAACTTAGTTTCTTTCTGATATCACACTGTTAACCTTCATTTTCAAGGCGCACTCCCTCTGAGAATCCTCCCTGTAGGAATGCAGAGTTTTGCTTTGCTCTTTGAATCAGTTAAATTGTTTTTGTGTAATTTAATTTGTTCATGAAAGTTTTAATTTACTTTTTTCTTTCTTTTTTTTTTTATGGTCCCCAAACCATTGAAATCAATCTGTCTTCTGCTTCTGACTTATCTTGTGACCATACTATTCTCTAGGTCTCTCATTTTGTGGAACTGGGCCAGATTTCATCTTGTGCATGGCTTCATAGTTTTCCATTGAAGTATTTATTAATTTTTTAAATCCATTTACCCACAGATGGACACATCTGTCAAGGACTGTACAAACTGGCTTTTCTTCTAGAAATATTACAGATTCAGGTCTTTGCTTCTGGTCTTAATTGGTATGGAGTTGAGTTTTGTGTTTGGTGCAAGTTACTGATCTAGATTCTTTACTTTTAAAGGGAATTCTCAAAATAGATACTGATAAAATACAAAGTACTCCCTGGCTGTTTACTACATGACAACGGTAATACAAAAGACACATAAATCAGCATCCTGATTTGTATGTAACACAGGATGAGCAGTGAGGAGACCTTGGTAGATTTTCTATAGACACTGAAAGCCTGAATAATTTCTGTGTTCATTCTTTACCACAATATCTTTCAGTTTTATGAACTGGAGAAAAGTGTACCATATTAAAGGTAGCATTCTCATAGTGTAATTATTTGTGTTGGTGTTCCACTTGTATTCTAAACCTCATCCCCCCTCACCAATTTAAGGATAACACTTCAGGAATTCTCTTGTTCCTGCATCATAATTTTTAATCTTTCCACTAGCCTGACTTGATATTCACAGAAGCCTAAAATCATCCTGTAATATCTTCCATCTTATAAAAATTCTCTTCACTTATCCTCCTCCAGCCATGACCCCATTTCCCTTTTGCACTTCATAGCAAGTTTCTTCAAAATGATGTTGAAAAGAAGCCAGTCTCCAAGTCATCTTTAATTCTCTCATAAACCCATTCCACTGTTTGAGTACAACTATATCCATATTATCAACATCACCATGACCTCCACATTTTTAAATTCAAAACTAATCTTATGTCATTTGACCAATCAGCAACATGACACTGTATCATTTTTGTGGGAAATACTGTTTTGGGACACTGCTTCTTTTTGGTTCTCCTCCTGTCTTACCTGAAGTTCATTTTGGTTTCCTTTGTTGGCTTCTTATCTAATGTTTTTAATCTCTGCATATTAAAATGCATCAGAGCTCATCCCCAGACCAACTCTTCATCTATACGAACTTTCTAAGTGACTTTATACAGTTTCATGGCCGGATCTCAAATTTATGTTTTTAACCTAACTTCTAGTATGAATGCTAGACTTTGTGTATAGTTGTATATACTACTCTCAACCCCTTACCTTCACTTGCATGTCCTGTTACATATTTATTGTCTGTCTTCTCTTCAAGAACGTAAACTTCATGAGGACAGAGACTATTTTATTGGTTGCTATTCCCAGCTTTTGAAACTGTCTAGCACAGAGTAAGCTCTCAGTTTTGTTGACATGTTACTGCTTTGTCAAATAAAATATATGCCTACACAGTACGTGTTCTAAAGAACCCAGGCCCGTAAGAATGTTTATTTCAATTTTATTACGGAAGCAGGAAGGTGAAGGCAACTTGGGTGTTTATCTCTAAGAGAGTGGATGGAAAAAATGTAGTGGATGATCATTATTGATATCAAAAGCATCAGCTTAGATGTTCACATAGTTACATGGATAGATATTAAAAATACTTCTGAGTAAAGACAATGTAAGAATCATAAATATATACATTATATATGTATATAATCATTCAATTTATGTAAATTAAAAACACATGCACATAAACCAACAATACATTTTATTAGTATTCATCTAACCAGAAAGGTATACATTATACACATTAGAATGGTAGTTTATGAGAGGAAGGAGAAAGGAGAAAGTTATATGGTAAAAATGAAGAGATAAAGGAATGAATGAATAAATGGACAAGGGAGAAATTGTGCTTGGGCCATGGTGATAATGTGCTTTAAGGTGAGAAGTATGACTACCTCATCTGTCTGCAGCTGAAGCACAGCAGAAGGAAATAATGTTGAATAAACAAAAGAGGTGATATAGAGTCTACAAGTGATGGGTAGAGGAGTGGGATAATAAAAAATGTCCCACCCCAAAGTGAAAGAACACTATTTATTCTCTTTGAGTTCCTCCACACAAAATTCAACATCTTGAGAGAGAGAATTTCATGAATCAAGTTTTGGTCACCTACATTATTCTTGACTGTACCAGGTTTTGAGAGGTGAAGACTGGAAAAACAACTCTGAAGGGAAAGTGGGGCAGGATCAAGATTTATCTTCTCACCCTAAGTGCTCACAGACTGGAAAAGATAGCTTCCCAAAGTAAAACCTGGGTGCCGTTAGGAAGGGGGAATGAAGCTACATAGTTGAAAAATAAAACCACTAGAGACCTTATGATACCAAAATTTCCTTATTGATAACAGTTAACAGTGACCCTAGGCAGTTGTCGAATGGAATCCTTCTTGAAAAATTCAATATTGTTTGCCCTTGAAAAAAAATGGTACCAAAAGAGTTTCTAGTTTCCAACTATAAGTTGCATTGAGAGCTGCCCGAAATAATCTAAAGTAACAAAAATGATAATTTATATTCAGTTAGTGGAAACCAGGGGTACAGAAACCAGTGCATAGTTGAAACTGTTGCCAGCAAAAAGGACCCCAAGAAAACACACATACATGCAGCCTCCCTCCCTCCCTCCGTCCCTCCCTGTCTCTCTCTCTCTCTCTCTCTCTCTCTCTCTCTCTCACACACACACACTCACAATTTCACTAGGTTAATAGAATAGCCAGGTTTGTAATCATGTGCAATCTTAAGCTAATATTTTATTCTATGCATGTGTTTTCTTTTTATGGGAGGCGTAAACCTTTTAGAGCATACTTTTTTTCTTGTACAGTAGGCACCATTTTCCCGATTTTAATGAAATGATGACACCACTGATGTTTAAAACTCAAACCCTTTATTGTGGAACTATATTTTTACGTTGCTTCTCTTGTTTTTCTATCTTGAAACTTTTAATTTTTAGGATTTTATGTATTTATTTATTGGCATCTTTCCTAGGATATTTGGGGAGAAGAAACATAAGAAGGAAATGGAGATTAAAACAAGACTTTTAAAAAAAAAAAAAAAAAACAAAACAAGACTTTTAAACTCCTAATAGAGACTTTTTAGAGGAGGTAGAACCCAAGAATTCATTCTTTCACTTATTTATCAAACACGTTCTAAGCATCTACTCTGTGCCAAGCATTGAGTTACGCATGCTAGGTAATAGAAGAATGTAAGGCTTTAAAAATCTTTTCTAGACACTATGTGTCTATATTTATCTAAGTATATGTCTGTCTATCTATTGATCTATCAATACAGCTCCAGTAACATAGATCATCAACAGCTCTATGCTTTATAGCTCAGTCCTTGTTAACGCAGTTGGGAAAAAAAGTCCCATGATATCCTTAGATTTTGGATATAGAAGTCTCAACAGACTTTCCTCCTGATTTCCATCCTTTAATTTTTTAAAATTAGAATCTTTCCAAGAACTATTTCTACTCACTATGTGCCGTTATTCTCTTCAGTTGCTTTGGCAAAGCAAATCAAAGAAGTATCAGCCATTCCAGGCTTTAGTCTGAACAGATTGTCTGAATCTTCCACCTGATTGTCAGAGAGGAATGCAGGTTGCCTGCTTACCGAGCACCAGGATGCCACTCAATGACAGAACGTTGCCCTTGGGCTTTGAAATTAGGGCACCTGGAACTCCACAGATAATCACTGAACAGACTCTCAGAGACCACAAATAACCCCCTGGTCCTCTCCTCCCTCTGTTTACTTGCCTCTGAGTTATTCCATTACTTTATGTGATTTCTGACACCAAGCATCCATTCCTGTGATGCTGTGACCCTTGTCAAGTTAAGATAAATGTCTTCAGAGACAGCTATTTTGCAACGTTCCATTTTAGGTAAAGCTGATATTTGCTTTAGGACTTTTTTGTGGGAAGGTCAATATCATTTAGCTTGTTATATTCTTTTATTTATCAATTGGTTTGCTCTGAGCTTAGGGATGGCACAGTTCCATCTGGCCTTAGCATCCTTCCAACCTGGGAATCTGTGTGTCTCATGGAATACAGAGCTGAGCTGGATGTGTTCCTTTCTTTAAAAATAGCTGCATTCTGGGCATAGATTACTATGGGAACATTTTTGGACATTTCACATTCCTCTCCAGTGGGTACCATAAAGTCATGGCCGCAAAGGCTTGCCAAGAACAGCTAACGAGCATCCACATTCCAGCCCAGAGGTGCTGTTCTTAGCATTATTTGGCTTGTTCTCTGTGTTTCCCTCACTGGTTGTCATAAAGTATTCTGAAGCTATTCTAAGCATACTCTATTTTCACAATGCCCTTCCATGAGCCTTAGGTGACATGAGGCATGTCACCATGAGGCAATGGTGAGAGGTGAAACAATTATTATTAGTTTGCTTCTTTATTTACTTTATAAGCCTATAGGCTTTGGGTTATGTTTAGGAGTTATTTATATAATGTTATTACTCAAGAATCTCCCTTTAATTGTTTAAAGAACAGAACGAGTGCTCAATCATCCAAAGACATTATGATATTAAAAGAACAAGCCTTGATCTGAAATTTCAACTGTATAAGTCAAATGGAGGTTTCATTCATTTAGGCCAGTGTCCTCAAATTGCTTTTCTTAAAACAATGTGTTCTTCACCTATCAAAGCTATTTAAAATATTAAAGGGAACTGTATACCATCTCACATCTATCTGTCTTTCTTTCTCTCTCTCTCTCTCTCTGGTTTGTTATTCCTTTGTATTTTCCACCTGCATATATTTTCATAGAGTTATATGAAATTTTATAAGCAGCTTGAATAAATCACCTAGAATTTTTCTCTCAGGATTATGGCCAGAATAACTTCTCCAACTACCACTTGTACCATACTCTCACCTCTAACATCATATACCTGAATACATCAAAACAATGTGAGGTATTTCCCCTACAGATCCAGGAAGATTTTTTTTTCAGGTCTTTTTTGTTGTTGTTGAGCATGGGCAGAGGATATTTACTGATGTGAAGATATCAGAATACTGTTGTTTTTTTATTGCTTTAATAAAATAGAAGCTATGGTCACTAGGGTCAGAGTAGGTCTCCCTTGGAGACCATGTGCTGTCCTAATAAATTTAAAAATTGGAAGAAACTTCAAGGCACACAAAAACAGTGACAGATTCCAACAACTTTACCCAGAGTTCTAGCCACAAGCAGAAATGCTGCCATATCCAGTATGGTGGTCTGGTTCTAATAAAACTAAGCCATCAGTCAACAGATATTTTTCTCACTGTCCCCAAAGTTTTATCTCACTAAACAACTTTTTGGCTATTCCTTAATTCTTGATCTCCAAAATATGTGTCTGTAATAGACTGAGTGATTAGAACCATTTATTCTTTTTATCTTTGTATAATTTTCTGCACTTTTGTATACTTACATTCAGGAAACCATGCTGACAAATGACTTCTTATTACAGACTGCTTCTGTGGACTCACCAAGGATTGCGGTTGTTAGTGTTTTCTGTTTCGTTTTGCTTTTTTTTTTATCTTTGCAGTGCATTGTGGTTGGTCACTGAGCCTTGAAACAAGTGGTAGGTGCAGTTTTAAAGTCTCCACAGTCTCCTAAAACAGCTGTAACTCAGAACTCTGTATACACTTCTTGTACAATCAAAAGAACAATGACCCGAGTGCTACTCTTAAGGCAGGTGTTCCAACACAAAGAAGAAACTAGTGATGGCTGATAACTCATCCTCTCTGAACAAATGTGCTCAGGTCTTCTGTAGTTAAAGAAGACTTTCCTTTGACCGATTCTGTCCTCTCTTGGACCATCCAGGCTCTACATCCTGACCATCCATTTCTAATTCCTTAGACTATGGTTTTTACACTGTTCATAGCAGGGTTGCCACTCATCTGTGTCCACTTTGCAAAGTTCACCTCAGTCCCATATCTCTAATTGTCTACTTCTTCAATGATTATTTCGTGATAACTTCAGCCATAATTTTTCTAGCCCCAGACTCATATTTTCTCTAAAATTGCCTTGTTCCTAAGATTACCTTATTTACTATTCCTCTGTTAGGTTGGATATGACTTTTCAACATTGTTCTACTCCATCCTCCAATCTTTCCCAGCTTTTTTCTAACTACACTCACAGACTATTTATTAACATAAGACACAACAAAAATGACGAGCAAAGCAAAACAAAATAAAATAACATACTCTTATTTTAAAAATTAACTGTTCTTCTAGGTAGAATGTGAACTTCTTGAGGGCATAGGCTTAGATCCACTTACTTCCTTAACATTTAGCACAATAAATATTTGTTGAGAATTCATCATCTTTATGTTTTTATCTCCTGACATATAATGATTAATGCACATTAAAACAATTCTACAGTCTTTAGATTAATTTAGCAGAGGTTATTAACATTTTTAACATCAGAATGTTTTTGAGAATCTAAAGAAAATGATGTGCTCTCTCAGGAAAACAAGGGCCTGCGAGCGCACACACACACACACACACACACAACCTTACCTCTCTATCCCTTTCTGTCTCTCTGTCTCGCTGTCTCTCTCTCTCTCTCTCACACACACACACACATGCACACAGTTACACGTACTATTATTGCATACACTTTTTAATTAATTAATTAATTTTAAACATCTTTATTAGAGTATTGCATACACTTTTAAAGCATTCCTGGATGCTCTGGGGTACAGCTATGGATGCCAAGTTAAAGGTTACAGCCCAGTGGTTTTTATAGATAATATTTCAGTGTTATTTTTGTGGGAATGTTAAATAATGATGTCAGGAAAGAAATGAGAACACTATAGAGAGGAAGAAAGGCATGGCATAAGGGAATGAAATGTAGGGGTAAAAATAGGGGAAGCTAGGTGAATAGGCGGTAAGAGATAAAAGGACTAGAGGTGGCACAAAGTGGTCATGAAACATTGTTGATTCTCTAGGATCAAAGAGTTTCAGGATTTATGCTGAGGTTTGAACTGAGCTTTAGACTGTGAAGGGGACCACGGTACAAAGCAAGTTAATGACACCCTCTACCCTCTGGGCCATATGAGCCCAGAGAGAACAATTCCTTGCAGATGTTATGAGTGATCAGTTTTCATTCTGGGATCGTTGGATCTTAAGTCTGACTCTCATGAAGAAGGACTAGGAATATGGAGACACTATCAAGTCTGGGAGGATGACTCAACATTGAGTCATAGTAACATGTGGGCTTTGGGAGAGGAAAACAGGGGTGTCTATCACCCAAGAAGTTTACTCCCTGCATTCCATCCTTTCAGGTCTAACTGGAGTTAGAAAGAGGCTTCAGATGTAATAACCATTGGACCAGTTTTATATTCTTATAGTAATGAGAGTAATTGTAAATGCTTATTGAGAATTTATAAACCAGAAGCTAGGCTGAGTGCCTCACATGGATTATTTCATCGAATCCTCACAATAACTCTAGAATGTAAGAAAAATTATTTTTCCCATTGTGTGAATGGAAAACCAGGGATGGAAGAGATGAAATAGTTTGCCAAGGTCACAGAGCCAAGAGGTTCATGGCTTGGACCCACAGTGTCTGACATCAGGTTTAGCTTTCTTAACCACAACTTTAAACTGACTTGAGACAGAGTTGCTGTAGCAGGGGCTGCTAATGGTAGATGGAAGAGTGAGATAACTGGCCTTAACGCCCTCTAGCCAAGGAGACGTTAGTGATATAGTTGATTTCTTCTTCTCAAATTTTGAACAGCTGTGAGGTGTTTAGACTTCTGAGCCCAGTATCAGTATGTATAAATAACCCTAACTTGATCCCCTTTGATTTTATTTTTGGATGTCATAGCTTTGTCCTTTCTTTATTTCAGCTAAGCCTCTATTGCGTGTCCCCTGAGTAGCAGAACGATCCATTTCAGGAGCATATTTTACACGATGCTGACACCAGCTGCTCCATGGAGACCTTCGGGCTCCTGCCAGAGAGTAATTGGCACCCAGGAGCAGACAGGCTCCAAAGCACCAAAAAGTGAACATGTTTCACAATAAGTCTTTATCTCGCCATGAAAAAAGAAATTGTGAAAAGTCTGAGCACCTATTCATTAAACACACACACACAAATTTATTATGCTAAAACATAACTGCCAAAAATGAGGACAGCAGTGCTGATTATTCAAACTTCTTTAATATCCAGTGCTGGTGATTTAAGATATTCAATTAGTATTCATTCATTCAATAGACATTTCTGAGCACTTTCTGTATGTTAGGCCATATTCTAGGAATACAGCAGTAAACAAAGACAGGCATAAATTCGCACCTTAATGGAGCATACATTGTGGATATAAACAGGCTTGAAAGAAGCAGAGAAAGTGGGGAAAAAGAGATCTATCATTTACCTCTTTTAAGGTTCCAAACATTCCCCTGCATTAGGAAATTATACTTTTGGTGTCAGTTGATTGTGATGATAGTTCCTATAGATTCGGAAACGTTTTATGTATATTTTCGCAGCCATAATTACATGTCTGTGCATCAGAAATAGTCACACAAGGACATGTGAGATATCTTGATTTTTGTTTAAAGAAATTCTTGGTTTCTACATGGGTTGGTTTTTCTCTTGTGCAAATTTCCCCCATCGGTCCAAGACCACAGTTGAGGTGACTAAATTAGATGATCTCTGGAGATTCAGTCCAGGTCTGAGGGTGGAGCGCTGTCTTGGGAAAACTGCTAGATAGTCCCTGTTACAAGATGTTTCTAAAAAGCAGGACATCTCTCATTTGACTCATATTTCCTATATTAGAATAGTTTTAGATAATTCAGCACATTTTCCTGAATCTTAAAATTATTAGAGTGCGAAAGGGTTCCTGAAATTTATTTTGCCTTTGTCCTATATTAGACAATTCTTTCCAAAATGGCCTCATAAATAATTCCTTTAATTTTCTTTTTTCTCATTTAAAAGGAATGCAGTTGAAGCCTTTTTACTTTTGTAACCAAGAAGAGTTAGACCTTACTATGCCTAATAAAAATGCATTACTATGTTCAGTATAATTCTGATAGAGTTTATGGTAAAAATAATACTTTAAAATAGCAAAAAATAGCTAACCTTATATCAGTTTTCTTGTATTTATCAGATTCTTGAAGAAAATCATACGAATGTTCAGACAATTTCTTGAAAATTTGAAAATAAAATAACATAGACTGAATCACCTTGCTTTTGCATATAATGTCTGATAAATCATTATACCCTCCCTAAATCTCTCCAGGTGGATTATTTCCATAGTGCTTCACAGTGATGATTGACTTTCAAATTCCTATCTCAATAAAGTCATAATTCAATAACACTCACTAAGTTTTAAATCTCATGCAGCAGAAAAACATTGGTATTATCTTGTGCTTTATTGGGTGCAGACAGGTTTCCACTTAGAGTATTTCCATCTTTTTGAGAATTCACTTTTATAGAAGAGATCTGAGATGGACTTTAGGATTATTTGGAATGAAAAGATGTTTCTATAAAACTGTATATTATCAACCTGGCCTTTTAGATGAACTTGAAGTATTTTGCAACTAGAAAGTTTGATCTAATTGATTATACACAATATAACTGAAAACTAGGGAGCAGTAGCAGTTTCTACTTGAATCCCAACTATTAAATAAGCCTTAGGATTTTGCCCTTATTTAATCATTGGTTTCAATTCCTTGTCTTAGGACTGAGAGGAAGGAAAGGAAGAGAGCGCTGGAGACGTTAATCTAATATCAACTACAGGAACTTCCCTGGTGGTCCAATGGTTAAGACTCTGTGCTTCCAATGCAGGGGGCACAGGTTCAATCCCTGGTCAGGGGACTAAGATCCCACATGCTGTGTGGCATGGCCAAAAGAAAAGAACAAAAAAAAACCAAACTACAACTGAATCTGAAAAAGTTAGGTCAAAAAGGAAGTAAGGGCAAATTCAAAATCGTTAATGAAATACTTTCACTGGCACAGAGTTCTGTTTTAGATGATACAAAAAAGATGTAAAAAATAAGTTCCTTCTCTTTCAGAAGTTTACTACAATCTTATGTCTATATGGTGGTTGAAATGACAGAAATTCATAGAGAAAAATGTCAAATATTTATTAATTCTTATTAGATTCCTAGACCTGTTATTTAACTATTAACAAGAACAAAAGACTCCTTAGGAGCTAAAGGAGAAAGAAAAGAGGGAAAAGTTGAACCTGATGATTCTTGTGTCAGTTAGCTAAAGAATATATAAAGAAAATCTTTAAAGCAATTAAGGAGTAAATAGAGTACCTACAAATTAATGGCAGAGTGAGCATAAACATCTCAACAATAGCAGTAGAAACTTAAACGTAGTGGTATGATATCTTTTAAAAGTCCTGAGAGAAAATATTCCTAACTTAGAGTTTTATACCCAGCAAAACTATTATTCAGAGACAAAAGAGAAAAAAATTAAAAGAGAAACACTGAAAGAATATACAATCCTCAGAGTCTTTCTGAAAGGACATGTATAATTTGCATTTTCTAAAAAAAGGAATCTAATTGTAGGAGAAAGGTTTGAGAAGCAAGTAGCAATAGCAAGCAAAGATACTGGTAAATCTAAACAAGCATTGGCTATAAATGATAATGAAAAATAGTAGGAAGATGACGATGATGATGACGATAATAACTGGGGATTCAAAATCAATGTCAAATTTAAAGGCTAGACAATAATAAAATGTGTGAAGCTGAAGTAAAATCATTTTAAGGTGCTTTTATTAACTAGGAAGGAAAGACACTTTAGAGATGCAATCAGCAAAATCCAAAGGGTGTGAATCTCTGCAGGATCTCTGGAGTCAAACTGCCTGGGTTCCCCACTTGATAGCTTTGTGACCTTGGATGACTTATTTAGATGCTCTATTCCTCAGTTTCTTTATATGTAAAATAAAGTTGATGATAACAGTACCTATTTCATAGCATTATTATAATGAGTTTGAGGCATATAAAGCATTTAAAAGAGAGTCTGACACTATGAGAGTATCATCATATATATATAAATTCACAAGTAGAGGTTTGATTAAGATTAGTTATAATGGACTTTAAGGTCACTGTAGGTTCTTGAATAAGAGTGTGATATAATATGTGGGCATATAACATGCCTACATATGAGGGGCACTAGAAAAATACCAACCGTATCTTTCTTAGTTTCAACACCTGAGGCAAATTAGATGTTTTACCTTTATTCTCAGATTTCACAGAGTGGCGTCCTTGTTTTATGTCTCTTTTTCCACTTAGACAGTGAAATTAGAACTAAAGATAAGTTTGAAGCAAATAATGTGGTACCTTTACGAGGTAGGTTTTTTGTGTTTTGTATTTTTTTTGTATTGTGTGAAATAACACACATTAGTAACTATATATTTTTTATATCTTTTCCTAAACCTATTTTAACGGAAAGAGCATCTAGATTACAGGGCAGCATCAAAATGAGTTGACATATGTTGCCATCATGTTGTGTACTGTCTTCTTTGGAATGAATTTCCATGTTTTTCTTCTCCAATTATATTATATTCACTGTAATTGTTGCTCTTGGAAAGAACAAGGCACATTCCAGTCATAATGGCTCACATCTTAAATAAAAATTTTAATCTCTTTTATATTTTTAAAGGTATTTACTCAGATAATCAGGGAGAAAGGAGGTAAAGATGGATAGCTGTCCATAGCTAGAGGGTATTTCAGTTAGAAGGAGCTCACTTTTTAGAAAGAAGATCCCCTTGATTGGACCTAAACTTGAGGCACTTCTCACCTAAAATGATGTAGAAATTGCTTGTGCCCACCTGTTGTCTCTTCCTATTTTCTTTTCTGACCTCTCTTGTCTTGTTCTGAGGGCTGGGAATGGGGGGCTGCAATTCTGCTCCTTGTTGGCAGGTGCTGGGACTCTCTGCTCTCTAATGTAACTTTTAGTGATGTAGTAGCATTGGCAGTTTACATTGTTCACCTATGGTTATTTCGACATGGTCTTCCATGGCAATCTCTAAAACTGCCTCCTCATTTGGTCTTGAGGGATGGATTCCCTGGGGATCACACTTTAACATGCCAATGGCACCCATTGTGTAGCCCTGGCTCTGGTTCTGAAGGGTGTTTTAAGTCGAACAAAATAATTCCATCGGGCTCTTTGATCTGATCCCATTTGGTCAGCTGGGAAAGTGAGCTCGCTCTCTCCACTCCTCTGAACCTCCAGGTTGGCTGCTGGCCCTCTAATGTGGTCTACTAATGCTGCAGGGTTCTAGCTCTCCACAGCTGCCTACACTGGCGTTGGCCCCCATTCTGGCGTGCTGATTTATCTCTGCTGGCACTGGCCCCATTCCTCTGGCTTTTGTTCTCGGCAGTGCTGCTGAGTTTTTCCCCTGACTCCTGGTGAACTCCCAAATGCCTCAGGAAGGCTGAGATGTAATCACATTTCAACTGCTGCCCCAATATGAAGTACCAATTAAACTGAGATGAAAAAGAAGGAATCGGCTCTCAGATAGAAAGCTGAAACCAACATTTACTCATCTCTGAGCCATGGTAGCGGGAAGAAAATGACACACACTTTGAGGTTCAGATTCTAAATTATAGCTTAGAGTGGTGAGGAGATTTGTTTTAGTGCGTGTGTAGAGTCAGTATGAGCTTTCATCTTTACGTTGTTAGGAATTGCTTGGAATTACTTATGAAAGAGTTGCTGAAAGACCCCCTAAACAATGGGGAGTTAAATCCTATCGCTGAGGATATACTAAAACAGAAAAAAAAATTATAAAGCACCATGTATGAAAATCCCTTTCCCAATCCCCTCCAAAAAAAAAAAAAAAGTCTCTTTTTTTTCCCACCACAGCAGATCTTATTCTAGTGCAAATCCATTTGTCAGAGACTGAATATACTCTACTGTACTTCAGCAAGGGATGACATATGCCACATGGTCTTTTGACAGTATTAAAATATCTGGTCAACCACAGGCCTCCATACTGTGGCTCTACAAAGCAAGCAGGTCACTTGAGGGAATTAGAGATGAACTGCCAACGACTGAACTTGGAAATGGAAGTTTTAAAAGAGAGGCAGAAACTTACCATTCACTTGGTTTCTGGCTTTTCTCACTAAGGTTGATTGTGTGGTATTTTGTTTTTTCTTCATGAACTTGAGTTTAAACAATCATGAGGAACTGTCACTACTTTTTAACATCACTAGCTAGTTAAAGTCAGTATGGTTAAGAAGCAAGGTGTACTAATGGCAAATAAAATCCAATTTTCTTATAAAAATGCTACTGAAAACATTCTGTTCAAAGAAGGAACTCAGAATTGTCCAGTGAAAAGAGGAAACAATGAAATGAGGAAACATTGAAAAGAGGAAACAGTCTTTGGGATATAAATGAAAAGAGGAAACAATCTTTGGGATATAATTGAATCAGTTATCAGAGGAAAATCTATAGCATTAAATAACTATATCAATAAAAATTAAATGGATTAAACACCCAGTTTAAAAAGCTAGAAAAGCAACAATGTAAATCAAAAGAAAGCATAAAGAAAGAATTAATATAAATAAAAACAGAAATTAGTGAGTTAGAAAACAAAAAATAGTTCTAAAATAACATCAACCGATGCGAGGAATGCAAAATCAAACAACACTGAGATGCTATCTATGTTCTACCTGACTATCAAACACTCAGTTCTGACAACTTTTTTTTTCAAGGCTACTACAAATACAGAATGGCACAACCCCTATGAAAGGAAATTTAACAATGCTTAGCAAAAGTATGTATTTATTTACTTTTGGTTGCTGCAAACATCCCACTTGTAAGAATCTATCCCTATAATACATTGGCAAAGTACAAAAAGATTTATGCATAAAGCTATTAATTGCAACACACTTTATACTAACAAAGGATTGGAAAGAATCCAAATGTTCATGGTGGAATGAACTTCCATTTGTCAGCACAGTAGAGTAATATGCAAGTGTAAGAAGGAATATAAAAATCTCAATATAGTACTGTGAGTGATGTCCAGGATATATTGCTAAAGGAAAAAAGAAAGATGGAGAAAAGTGTGTATGGCATGTTACTAACTTTCTTAGAAGTGGAAACAATATTGGTTACATTTAAAAATGGAAAATAAGCCATAAAAAAGGAATATGTGCCTAGTGGGTCACTTTTGGTAAGCAGAACTGTGCCGCAGGATGAAGAGAGAGAGAATAGGCTAGAGGTGACACGGATGAACTCCTTTGAATATACTTTAAGTATTTGACTTTGGAACAATGTTAATATTTTATGTAATTAAAATATAAAATTAAACACTTGCAAGTCCCTTAATATCAAAAAAAAAAAAAAAGAAAATGATACAAATGAAACTGTGCATCCAGTTGGTTGCTGCTATTGTGTGAGGGTGTGGTGGTACACACACTGAAGGACTCTTCTAAGTGACTTTAAAACACAGTAATTTGTATTTTCTTAGTGGAATATGTTATGATAAAAATAAGAGCAAAATAATTTCAGTATCTGTTTTTGGTAATCATATTTTTAGTAGTAGTTTGATATTACTGTATGTGATATAATGTATATTGTGGGATAGAACAGATACTGACGTTAAAAAGTGAGTTTTATGGTGTGGTAAGAGAAGATACAGATGTAATATATGTGAATTGAAAAAATCAATATGAACTCAATAGATATTTTATCTTTCTTAAAATACATGTTTTCTATATTTTCCCCACTGAAATGTCCCAAAACTCGATAGCATGGAAACCCCTTATGCCAAGATTGTACTCTCTGAATACAATTTTCCATTAATAGGAACCAGGATTCTTGGAGAAAAGAACGATTTCAGCTGAGGGTGGAAATGTACAGATAAACCTGGAACATCTTGTTATACCAGGAACAAGGAAACTATTATAGACTACAGGGGTTGCATTAAAAGGATTCAAAAATCAACTTGAATAATCTCCCACTGGCTGAAGATGGGACTCTTTAATATTAATAAGGATAATAACTGCGATGGATTGAAACATATATCTGTTTAGATCTGTGAATTCGTAACAATACTTTATAAAAAACCCTTAAATGCTTTTGGAGGCTATTAGGAAAGTAACTCATTATTTTGAGTATTCATGTAATTAATTTCTATTTTTATCTATATTAATCCTTTATGCTTTCTTTCTTTCTTTTTTTTTTTTAGTTCTTTTTTAAATTGAATTATGGTTGATTTACAATGTTGTGTTAGTTTCTGTTGTACAGCAAAGAGATTCAGTTTTATATAGATAATGTGTATATATATATATATATATATATATATGTATAGATATATATATTCTTTTTCATTTTCTTTTCCATTATAGTTTGTTACCAGGATATTGAATATAGTTCCCTGTGCTATACAATAGGACCTTGTTGTTTATCCATTCTTTATATAATAGATTGCATCTGCTAGTCCCAAACTCCCAATCCATCCCTACCCGGCCCCACCCCTTGGCAACCACAAGTCTGTTCTCTATGTCTGTGAGTCTGTTTCTGTTTCATAGATAAGTTCATTTGTGTCATATTTTAGATTCCACATATAAGTGATATCATATGATATTTGTCTTTCTCTTTCTGACTTACTTCACTTACTGTGATAATCTCTGGGTCCAATCATGTTGCTGCAAATGGCATTATTTCATTATTTTTTTATAACTAATATCCCATTGTTTATATAATAACCACATCTTCTTTATCCATTCACTTGTTGAGGGACATCTAGGTTGTTTCCATGTCTTGGCTATTGTAAATAGTACTGCTGTGAACATAGGAGTGCATGTATCTCTTCGAATTACAGTTTTCTTTTCTAGATATATGCACAGGAGTGAGATTTCTGGATCATATGGCAACTCTATTTTTAGTTTCTTGAGGAACCTCCATACTGTTCTCCATAGTGATTGCACCAACTTACATTCCCACCAACAGTGTAGGAGGGTTCCCTTTTCTCCACACCCGCTCCAGCATTTGTTATTTGTAGACTCTTTAATGATAGCCATTCTGAGCAGTGTGAGGTAGCTTTGATTTGTTTTATGCTTCTTTTGATTGATTTTCTTGTTATTCTTCTAGCTTTTTGAATTGAGTGTTTAATTCATTTGTTTTAATTTATAACTTTTATTGATATAGGTATTTAATGCTATAAACTGGTGAATGAAAGAAAATAATTATTATCCTTTTTCTTTTCTATATGATCTATGCCTCTATGAAAGGGATAGAGGGATGTGGATGGAACTTGGACTTCTTTGACTATATGTCGTTGCAAGTATTTGACTTGGGTACAAATAGTTGGATGACCAAATAATTTTTAAAGGAAGGTTTCTCTTTATAAGTCTATTCCAATTAATAAATAAAGAAGAAATGATAGGGCTTCCCTGGTGGCACAGTGGTTAAGAATCTGCCTGCCAATGCAGGGGACATGGATTCGAGCCCTGGTCTGGGAAGAACCCACATGCCATGGAGTAACTAAGCCCGTGCGCCACATCTACTGAGCCTGTGCTCTAGAGCCCACGAGCTACAACTACTGAGCCCGTGCGCCACAAGTACTGAATCCTGTGTGCTTAGAGCCCACACTCTGCAACAAGAGAAGCCACTGTAATGAGAAGCCTGTGCATCGCAATGAAGAGTAGCCCCCACTCGCTGCAACTGGAGAAAGCCCACGTGCAGCAGTGAAGACCCAATGAAGCCAAAAATAAATAAATTTTAAAATAATTAAAAAAAGAAATGATAGAAATAGAATATTACCATTTTGTGAATCCCCCAAGTTAATGAATCTCAGCGATAATCATCAGTGACTGATAAAATCGCACATACGCAAAAGAGAGAGAACCAGACATTGTGTATCTCCTGGTGGAAGTACACAGTGTCAGCAGTGAAGCCCCACCCCCTTCCCTCTCCAAAACAGGAAAAAATCCAACTTGAATGTGATTAAGCCTCTGAATCTGACTACCAATTCATAAGCAATATGAGGAATAGAAGAACATGATAAATGACACTGGAGTTGCAATCAGCAAAACGAGAGTGTGTGAAACTCTACAAGACAATCTGGTTAGTTTTTCTTAATAAATAAATGGCAAGGAAAAAAAAGAATTGGAGGGAGGAAAACTCTAGATTAACAAATCTTAAAATTTGTCAGTCAATTCATATACTGTATTTGAATGATGATTTAAACAAATAGTACAAATAATTGGAAGACAATCAGGAAAATGTGAAAGCTGGCAAGATATTTGATCACATGAAGGAATTACATTAGTCATAATAATTATATTTTAGTTATGCTGAAAAAGAGCACTTATCTTTCAGAAATACATACCGAACTGTGATATCGTATTTGCTTCAAAATTATTCATTGAGGGGCTTCTCTGGTGGCGCAGTGGTTGAGAGTCTGCCTGCCGATGCAGGGGACACGGGTTTGTGCCCCGGTCCGGGAAGATCCCACATGCCACAGAGTGGCTGGGCCTGTGAGCCACGGCCGCGAAGCCTGCACGTCTGGAGCCTGTGCTCCGCAACGGGAGGGGCCACAACAGTGAGAGGCCCACGTACTGCAAAAAAAAATTATTCATTGAGAAGGGGCGTGGTAGTGAGTGAGTATAAATGAAACAATACTGGTTATAATTATTGAAGCTAGGTGGTAGATTCTTATGCTATTTTCTTTATTTTTGATATGTTTAAAATTTTCTATAAAATGCATATAGAAACCTCAATATACAAAATACAATCCCTCAGTAAGTAATAATAATTCATGCTTTTAAAAATGTATTTACCTTTCAGTGAATAATATTAAAATTCATTCTACAAAAAAATGCATATATATATATTCCTGGTTGTGAAGAAATTAGAAAACCTTCTTAAGACTATGCATTGCCTTATGAGGCAGATTTGGAACTTAATGGTGCCAGAGGTGTGATGATAAATGTTTAACAATCAGCTCTCCAAAAATGAGGGGGGAGAAGTAGTGATATGTGATTTGTAGCATTTGCTATTTTCCCTGGTGTAAATATTCCCACCAAGGCAGATTTCAAGGCTACCAACTTGACATCACTGGAATTTGGAGAGATGTGCACAACTGGTTCTCAGGGCAAGCCAATATAAGCTGGCTCCAGCTTGCTGTTTCATGGTCCACATTAAAAGACCTAGGAAGTCTTCAGGCAGCTATTGGAGCATTTGATGTTGCTGCCATCCCCTCCACATACAGAGTTGGTCCCAGAGGCTCCTGCTCTGTTAAGCCATTGATCCAAATCGCTTGCTCCTTAAGTTGTATGGGTAACCCAGCTGGGTGGTGATGAGTTCAGTTTTTTGTACCCTGACTTTTCTTCTAGTATGTTGTGTGATCATCCATCAAATATTTACAGAATTTCTTTTTTTAATTGAAGTATAATTGATTTATAATATTAGTTTCAGAGGTACAGTATAGTGATTCTGTATTTTTATAGATTATATTCCATTAAAAGTTATTACAGGATAATGGCTATAATTCCCTGTGCTATACAATACAACCTTGTTGCTTATCTATTTTTTAAAATATTAATTAATTTTATTATTTATTTGGCTGCACTGGTCTTAGTTGCAGGACGTAAGATCTTCATTGCCAAGTGTGGGATCATCATTGTGGCACAGAGGATCTTTAGTTGTGGCATGCAGGAGCTTTTTCTTTAGTTGTGGCATGTGGGCTCTTTAGTGGTGGCATGTGGTATCTAGTTCCCTGACCAGGGATTGAACGTGGGCCCCCTGCGTTGGGAGCATGGAGTCTTAACCACTGGACCAAGAGGGAGGTTCCTGCTTATCTATTTTACACATGGTAGTTTGTATTTCTTAATCCAATACTCCTAACTTGCCCCTCTCTCCTTCCCTCTCCCCTCTGATAACACCTAGTTTGTTTTATGTATCTGTTTCTGTTTTGCTATATACATTCATTTGTATTATTTTTTAGATTACACATATAAGTGATATGAAACAGTATTTATCTTTCTCTTTCTGACTTATTTCACTAAGCATAATATTCTCTAGGACCATCCACATTGCTACAAATGGCAGAATTTCATTCTATTTTATGGCTGAGTAATATTCCTTTATATATATATATATAATATAATATATTATAATATATAATATTCTTTTATATATATTATAAATATCACATTTTCTTTATCCAATTATCTGTTGATGGACACCTGGGTTGCTTCCATACCTTGGCTGTTGTACTGCTATGAATATTGGGGTGCATGTATCTTTTTGTTTTTTTTGTTTTTTTAACATCTTTATTAGAGTATAATTGCTCTACAATGGTATGTTAGTTTCTGCTTTATAACAAAGTGAATCAGTTATACATATAATGTATATGTATAATATATAATAATATGTATATACATATAATATATATACATATATATACATATAATCAGTTATACATATAACTGATACATACATGTATATGTATCAGTTATACATATACATATGTCCCCATATCTCTTCACTCTTGCATCTCCCTCCCTCCCACCCATCTAGGTGGTCACAAAGCACCGAGATTATCTCCCTGTGCTATGCGGCTGCTTCCCACTTGCTATCTGTTTTATGTTTGGTAGTGTATATATGTCCATGCCACTCTCTCACTTTGTCCCAGCTTACCCTTCCCCCTCCCCGTATCCTCAAGTCCATTCTCTAGTAGGTCTGTGTCTTTATTTCCGTCTTGAGCATTTTGTTTTGCTCTTTCTGACTTACTTCACTCTGTATGACAGACTCTAGGTCCATCCACCTCACTACAAATAACTCAATTTTGTTTCTTTTTATGGCTGAGTAATATTCCATTTTGTATATGTGCCATATCTTCTTTATCCATTCATCATTGAAGGACACTTAGGTTGCCTCCATGTACTGGCTATTGTAAATACAGCTGCAATGAAAAATTTGGTACATGACTCTTTTTGAATTATGGTTTTCTTAGGATATATGCCCAGTAGTGGGATTGCTGGGTCGTATGGTAGTTCTATTTTTAGTTTTTTAAGGAACCTCCATATTGCTCTCCATGGTGCCTGTATCAATTTGCATTCCCACCAACAGTGCAAGAGGGTTCCCTTTCACCACATCTTCTCCTGCATTTATTGTTTGTAGATTTTTTAATGATGGCCATTCCTGACCTGTGTGAGATGATATCTCATTGTAGTTTTGATTTGCATTTCTCTAATGATTAATGATGTTGAGCATTCTTTCATGTGTTTGTTGGCAATCTGTATATCTTCTTTGGGGAAATGTCTAATTAGGTCGTCTGCCCATTTTTGGATTGGGTTGTTTGCTTTTTTGATACTGAGCTGCATGAGCTGCTTGTAAATTTTGGAGATTAATCCTTTGTCAGTTGCTTCATTTGCAAATATTTTCTCCCATTCTGAGGGTTGTCTTGTCATCTTGTTTATGGTTGCCTTTGCTGTGCAAAAGCTTTTACGTTTCATTAGGTCCCATTTGTTTAGTTTTGTTTTTATTTCCATTTCTCTAGGAGGTGCATCAAAAAGGACCTTGCTGTGATTTATGTCATAGTGTTCTGCCTATGTTTTCCTCTAAGAGTTTGATAGTGTCTGGCCTTACATTTAGGTCTTTAATCCATTTTGAGTTTATTTTTGTGTGTGGCGTTAGGAAGTGTTCTAATTTCATTCTTTTACATGTAGCTGTCCAGTTTTCCCAGCACCACTTATTGAAGAGACTGTCTTTTCTCCACTGTATATTCTTGCCTCCTTTATCAAAGATAAGGTGACTATATGTGCATGGGTTTATCTCTGGGCTTTCTATCCTGTTCCATTGATCTATATTTCTGTTGTTGTGCCAGTACCATACTGTCTTGATTACTGTAGCTTTGTAGTATAGTCTGAAATCAGGGAGTCTGATTCCTCCAGCTCCATTTTTCTTTCTCAAGATTGCTTTGGCTATTCGGGGTCTTTTGTGTTTCCATACAAATTGTGAAATTTTTTGTTCTAGTACTGTGAAAAATGCCAGTGGTAGTTTGATAGGGATTGCATTGAATCTGTACATTTCTTTGGGTAGTAGAGTCATTTTCACAATGTTGATTCTTCCAATCCAAGAACATGATATATATCTCCATTTGTTTTTACTGTCTTTACTTTCCTTCATCAGTGTCTTATAGTTTTCTGCATATAGGTCTCTTGTCTCCTTAGGTAGGCTTATTCCTAGATATTTTATTCTTTTTGTTGCAATGGTAAATGGGAGTGTTTCCTTAATTTCTCTTCAGATTTTTCATCATTAGTGTATAGGAATGCAAGAGATTTCTGTGCATTAATTTTGTATCCTGCTACTCTACCAAATTCATGGATTAGCTCTTGTAGTCCTCTGGTAGCATCTTTAGGATTCGTTATGTATAGTATCATGTTATCTGCAAACAGTGACACTTTTACCTCTTTTCTGATTTGGATTCCTTTTATTTCTTTTTCTACTCTGATTGCTGTGGCTAAAACTTCCAAAACTATGTTGAATAAGAGTTGTGAGAGTGGGCAACCTTGTCTTGTTCCTGATCTTAGTGGAAATGGTTTCCATTTTTTACCATTGAGAATGATGTTGGCTGTGGGTTTGTCATATATGGCCTTTATTATGTTGAGGAAAGTTCCCTCTATGCCTACTTTCTGCAGGGTTTTTATCATAAATGGGTGTTGAATTTTGTCGAAAGCTTTCTCTTCATCTATTGATATGATCATATGGTTTTTCTCCTTTAGTTTGTTAATATGGTTTATCACATTGATTGATTTGCGTATATTGAATAATCCTTGCATTCCTGGGGTAAACCCCACTTGATCATGGTGTATGATACTTTTAATGTGCTGTTGGATTCTGTTTGCTAGTATTTTGTTGAGGATTTTTACATCTATGTTCATCAGTGACATTGGCCTGTAGTGTTCTTTCTTCGTGACATCTTTGCCTGGCCTTGGTATCAGGGTGATGGTGCCCTCCTTGTAGAATGAGTTTGGGAATGTTCCTCCCTCTGCTATATTTTGGAAGAGTTTGAGAAGAATAGGTGTTAGCTCTTCTCTAAATGTTTGATAGAATTCAGCTGTGAAGCCATCTGGTCCTGGGCTTTTGTTTGTTGGAAGAGTTTTAATCACAGTTTCAATTTCAGTGCTTCTGATTGGCCTGTTCATATTTTCTATTTCTTCCTGGTTCAGTCTCTGTTGGTTGTGCATTTCTAAGAATTTGTCTATTTCTTCTAGGTTGTCCATTTTATTGGCATATATTGCTTGTAGTAATCTCTCATGATCCTTTGTATTTCTGCAGTGTCACTTGTTACTTCTCCTTTTTCATTTCTAATTCTATTGATTTGAGTCTTCTCCCTTTTTTTCTTGACGAGTCTGGCTAATGGTTTATCAGTTTTGTTTACCTTCTCAAAGAACCAGCATTTAGTTTTATTGATCTTTGCTATCGTTTCCTTCATTTCTTTTTCGTTTATTTCTGATTTGATCTTCATGATTTCTTTCCTTCTGCTAACTTTAGGGTTTTTTTGTTCTTTCTCTAATGGCTTTGGGTGTAAGGTTAGGTTGTTTATTTGAGATGTTTCTTGTTTCTTGAGGTAGGATTGTATTGCTATAAACTTCCCTCATAGAACTGCTTTTGCTGCATCCCATAGGTTTTGGGTCATCGTGTTTTCATTGTCATTTTTTTCTAGGCAGTTTTGGATTTCCTCTTTGATTTCTTCAGTGATCTCTTGGTTATTAAGTAGCGTATTGTTTAGCCTCCATGTGTTTGTATTTTTTACAGATTTTTTCCTGTAATTGATATCTAGTCTCATAGTGTTGTGGTGGGAATAGATCCTTGATACAATTTCAATTTTCTTAAATTTACCAAGGTTTTATTTGTGACCCAAGATATGATTTATCCTGGAGAATGTTCCATGAGCATTTGAGAAGAATGTGTATTCTGTTGTTTTTGGATGGAATGTCCCATAAAGATTAATTAAGTCTATCTTGTTTAATGTGTCATTTAAAGCCTGTGTTTCCTTATTTATTTTCATTTTGGATGATCTGTCCATTGGTGAAAGTGAGGTGTTAAAGTCCCCTACTATGATTGCGTTACTGTCAGTTTCCCTTTTTATGGCTGTTAGCATTTGCCTTACGTATTGAGGTGCTCCTATGTTGGGTGCATAAATATTTACAATTGTTATATCTTCTTCTTGGGTTGATCCCTTGATCATTATGTAGTTTCCTTCTTTGTCTCTTCTAATAGTCTTTATTTTAAAGTCTATTTTGTCTGATGTGAGCACTGCTACTCCAGCTTTCTTTTGCTTTCTATTTTCATGGATTATCTTTTTGTATCCCCTCACTTTCAGTCTGTATGTGTCCCTAGGTCTGAAGTGAGTCTCTTGTAGACATAATATATACGGGTCTTGTTTTTGTATCCATTCAGCCAGTCTACGTCTTTTGGTTGGAGCATTTAATCCATTTACATTTAAGGTAATTATCGATATGTATGTTCCTGTTACCATTTTCTTAATTGTTTTGGGTTTGTTATTGTAGGTCTTTTCCTTCTCTTGTGTTTCTTGCCTAGAGAAGTTCCTTTAGCATTTGTTGTAAAGCTGGTTTGGTGGTGCTGAATTCTCTTAGCTTTTGCTTGTCCATAAAGGTTTTAATTTCTCCATCATATCTGAATGAGGTCCTTGCTGGGTAGAGTAATCTTGGTTGTAGGTTTTTCTCCTTCATCACTTTAAATGTCCTGCCACTCCCTTCTGGCTGGCAGAGTTTCTGCTGAAAGATCAGCTGGTAACCTTATGGGGATTCCCTTGTGTGTTATTTGTTCTTTTTCCCTTGCTGCTTTTAATATTTTTTCTTCGTATTTAGTTTTTGATAGTTTGATTAGTATGTGTCTTGGTGTGTTTCTCCTTGGATTTATCCTGTATGGGACTCTCTGTGCTTCTTGGACTTGATTAACTATTTCCTTTCCCATATTAGGGAAGTTTTCAACTGTAATCTCTTCAAATATTTTCTCAGTCCTTTTCTTTTTCTCTTCTTCTTCTGGGACCCCTATAATTCGATTGTTGGTGCGTTTAATGTCCCAGAGGTCTCTGCGACTGTCCTCAATTCTTTTCATTCTTTTTTGTTTATTCCTCTCTGCAGTAGTTATTTCCACTATTTTATCTTCCAGGTCACTTATCCATTCTTCTGCCTCAGTTATTCTGCTATTGATCCCTTCTACAGAATTTTTAATTTCATTTATTTTGTTGTTCATTGCTATTTGTTTGCTCTTTAGTTCTTCTAGGTCCTTTTTAAATGTTTCTTGTATTTTCTCCATTCTATTTCCAAGATTTTGGATCATCTTTACTGTCATTATTCTGAATTCTTTTTCAGGTAGACTGCCTGTTTCCTCTTCATTTGTTAGGTCTGCTGGGTTTTTGCCTTCCTCCTTCATCTGCTGTGTGTTTCTCTGTCTTCTCATTTTGCTTAACTTACTGTGTTTGGGTTCTCCTTTTCGCAGGCTGCAGGTTTGTAGTTCCCATTGTTTTTGGTGTGTGTCCCCAGTGGCTAAAGTCGGTTCAGTGGGTTGTGTAGGCTTCCTAGTGGAGGGGACCAGTGCCTATGTCCTGGTGGATGAGGCTGGATCTTGCCTTACTGGTGGGCAGGTCCATGTCTGGTGGTGTGTATTGGGGTGTCTCTGGCCTTATTATGATTTTAGGCAGCCTCTCTGCTAATGGATGGGGTTGTGTTCCTGTCTTGCTAGTTGTTTGGCATAGGGTGTCCAGCACAGTAGCTTGCTGGTCGTTGAGTGGAGCTGGGTCTTGACGTTGAGATGGAGATCTCTGGGAGATTTTCGCCGTTGGATGTTTCATGGAGCTGGGAGGTCTCTTGTGGACCAGTGTCCTGAACCTGGCTCTCCCACCTCAGAGGCACAGCCCTGATGCCTGGAAGCATGAAGAGCCTGTCATCCCCATGGCTCAGAATAAAAGGGAGAAAAAAAAAGAAAGAAAAAAGAAGATAAAGTAAAATAAAATAAAAGTTATTAAAATAAAAAATAATTATTAAAAAAAATTTAAAAGAGAGTAATAAAAAAACCGTGAAGAAGAGAACAACCAAACCAAAACACAAATCCGCCAATGATAACGAGTGCTGAAAGCTATACTAAAATAACAACAAAAACAAAAAATGGACAGACAGAACCCTAGGACAAATGGTAAAAGCAAAGCTATACAGACAAAATCACACACAGAAGCATACACATACACACTCACAAAAAGAGAAAAAGGGAAAAAATATATCGTTGCTCCCAAAGTCCACCTTCTCAATTTGGGATGATGCATTGCCTATTCAGGTATTCCACAGATGCAGGGTACATCAGGTTGATTGTGGAGATTTATTCCGCTGCTCCTGAGGCTGCTGGGAGAAATTTCCCTTTCTCTTCTTTGTTCTTACAGCTCCAAAGGGGGTTCAGCTTTGGATTTGGACCTGTCTCTGTGTGTAGGTCACCTGAGGGCATCTGTTCTTTGCTCAGATAGGACGGGGTTGAAGGAATAGCTGCTTTGGGGGCTCTGGCTCACTCAGGCCACGGGGAGGGAGGGGTATGGATGCGGGGTGAGCCTGCAGCGGCAGAGGCTGGCGTGATGTTGCACCAGCATTAGGTGCACCATGTGTTCTCCCGGGGAAGTTGTCCCTGGATCAAAGGACCCTGGCAGTGGTGGGCTGCACAGGCTCCTGGCAGGGGAGGTGTGGATAGTGACCTCTGATTGCACACAGGCTTCTTTGTGGCTGAAGCAGCAGCCTTAGCATCTCATGCCCGCCTCTGGGGTCCACGCTGATAGCTCGCGCCTGTCTGTGGACCTCCTTTAAGTGGTGCTCTCAATCCCCTCTCCTCGCGCACCAGGAAACAAAGAGGCAAGGAAAAGCCTCTTGCCTCTTCGGCAGCTCCAGACCTTTTCCCGGACTCCCTCACAGCTAGCTGTGGCACACTAGCCCCCTTCAGGCTGTGTTCACGCAGCCAACCCTAGTCCTCTCCCTGGGATCTGACCTCTGAAGCTGGAGCCTCAGCTCCCAGCCCCCATCCGTCCCGGCTGGTGAGCAGACAAGCCTCTCGGTGTGCTGAGTGCTGGTCGGCACCAATCCTCTGTGCAGGAATCTCTCCGCTTTGCCCTCCGCACCCCTGTTGCTGCGCTCTCCTCCACGGCGCCAAAGCTCCCCCCCTCCGCCACCCGCAGTCTCTGCCCGCGAAGGGGCTTCCTGGTGTGTGGAAACCTTTCCTCCTTCACAGTTCCCTCCCACTGGTGCATGTCCCATCCCTATTCTTTTGTCTCTATTTTTTCTTTTTTTTTTGCCCTAACCAGGTACGTGGGGAGTTTCTTGCCTTTTGGGAGGTCTGAGGTCTTCTGCCAGCATTCAGTAGGTGTTCTGTAGGAGTTGTTCCACGTGTAGATGTATTTCTGATGTGTCTGTGTGGAGGAAGGTGATCTCCATGTCTTACTCTTCCGCCATCTTGAAGCTCCTCATATGTATCTTTTTGAATTAGTGTTTTTACCATATGCCAGTACCGTACAAGGTGCTGACATTTTGTGATGAGCAAAAGAGACTTTATTTTTTTGCCTACGTTGAGTTTGTAGTGTCATTGATGTGGAGACCCATTCATTAAATCCCCCATGAATATATAATTACCAAACAATCAGTGCTAAATGGGTAAGGACCAAGATTCCATGTCATTGTGTAACTAAGCAGACCTAACCTGTCCACTCTGGAGGCTCAGGAATGGCTTCTCTATGGAAGTGCTATCTGAAGGGAGATTAGAAAGTTTCAGAGGAATTAATGGGAATTTGTGAGTGTGGACATTCCAGGTGGAGGACAGAGCCTGTGTGAAGGTCCTGAGGTAGGAGGAGTGATCAACGGAAAAAAAAAGAGACCAGAGAGGTTGAGAAATAGCCAGCCAAAGGCAGAGTGGTTGGAGATGGGGGAAAAGAGAGCAGAGATCAGATCCTTCATGGGTCTTTTCTTCCTGTGCTTCTGAGACTGTGTAATGTGGCAACTTGGATGCAACCAAATGCAATCTCCAGCAGCATGTTTTATTTATAAAATATTCTACTGAAACATCTGCTTTGAACTCCTCAAATATTCACATTCATGTTGTTGATATCTGGAGCTCCTCCATTTTCTTGTGCATTTCCCACAATTTAAACTCATGAGATAAATAAATGTCTAGTAAATGTTCCTATTATTTACAGGCAGTAATGTTCTAATGTTCAGGCAAGGAAGGCTCTGCCCTGGTCTTCTGCTCTGGCCTTCTTCCAGCCATTCCTCCCCTAAGGGGAAAAAGACTGTGAGGCCAGGAGTTGGTGCCAACTCAGAGCCTCACCCCTACTCCCTTCTGGATTATTCTTTGTGTACATGGGAGCCTTAATTCCCTGCCCAAACAACACCAGTTAACTTTGGGTCAAGTTTTATTCCAAAATAATACATGCTTCTTGAAAATATAAAACATTTTTAAAAGTAAACATAAAATATCTTTATAGTCCCACCAACCAAAGACAGGCACTGTCAACATTTTAGGATAGTTTTACCTAGGATTACCTTATGCTTTATAAAACAATACTGTATAGTTGAGTTTATATCCTATACAATCCCTATTTTAGTTTCCAGTTAATATGATAACATGAAGTTTTCCTATACTATTCAAAACAATGATCACAAAGTAAACCATAATTTATTTATTATTTGGTTTTCAAGGTGTTTCCTTGCTTAACTCATTAATTATTTGCCATTATAATTGTCACAGCATTAAGCATCTATCTGTGTGCCTAAACGTTGTACACATGTCAGTTTATTTCCTTAGGCTAAATTCCTAGAAGTTAAATTGTATGAGCCTTTTTAAGGCCTTTGACCTATATTGCCTACTTACTCTTAGAAATTTTATGTCCTTTTCTGTTCCAAACAACAGATTATGAGTATGCTGTGTGCTGATTTCCTCACAGTTTCCCTAAAGTTGAGTGGTATCACTGGAAAGAATTCTGCTAATCTGACAGTTATAGAGGTATTGTTTGTGTGTATTTGTGTCCATTATCAGTTCATAGTTCTTTCTCTATTTACGGAGATGTTGCTGTTTGTTGTGACAATATCAGTGGGCACTTCATATGGGAATGATATTTTAACTCTGATATTTTCTGTGACTATTATCTCCTAGCTTGTTTTTTGCCTTCTTATTTTGGTCAGTTTAATTGACACACAAAATTTAAAATGTTTATGTAGTTAAATATATTTATCTTTTATACTGTAATTTTCCCATTGCTTTTAAGCTTAGTGATCCTTCCCTGTGCAGAAATCAAATTACATTCAGCAATACTTATTTTTGTTGCATACAACTTTTGCAGTTAAATGTTTAGTCCACATGGGGTGTACTGTGTGTACATACTCTGTGTACACACACAGTGTGCATAGAGTGTACACACTGTGTACATTTCAGTGTATGATAAAAACCTAATTTGATCACACACTGATTTCCTCCCAGCAGCTCCAGTTGCCTATTGGTCAAGCAAGTTATCTTTGCCCCCTTGGTTTTTGATGTCTCTCTTTTATCAGTTATGAAACACTGAATCAGGCTAACTATTTTGTTTCATTAACCTATTTGTTTTTGGACCAGTGTAAGAGTTTAAATTGTAGTAGTGTTAAAATATGGCTATATTGCCCAATTACACTATTAGTTGGCAGAACTATGTCAATGGTTGTGTATCTGAGAGAGCACTAGGGATGGAAAAAAAGCTGCTCCTCAGTAGCTAGTCCCAGTTGCTCTAAATGCACAATATGCTCCTTGAAGGAATCCACTAGATTTTATATGTGTTTGGCCTCTGTCCATAGGGTCAAGCAAAATGCTGTCTATACTTTGCAAGCTCAAATGACATTGTCTATTGTCTGCCTGGTCAGAGACCAGCAGGAGAATTGATTTCAGCAGCCATTTTCAGAGAGTATATCAAAGTTCTGCTTTCAAAGCTTGCCAAGGCAATGAAGAGTGGACACATGGAACCAAAGGCTTCTGGCTTTTTGTCTGTCTGGTCATACTTTCTTCTCTGGGAGAGGCAACTACTGTTCTTCTGTGCTAAGCTATTAAGTAAGGAAACTGATGAGATTTTCCTTTTACTTTGTTTGAATGTAGGATGGTTTATACATATGTCCACATGAGCTATGGATAAAGTATGGCAGGAGATGTTAGAATGTAGCATAATTGGATTGATGGGAGCTTTGTGATGCATTTTAAAGGTTTACCTGTGATATCACAAGTAGAGCCCTCTTTAAACTTCTCATACATTAGAACCAGTGATAGCTATCAAACAAGTATTAATTAGAAAAGACCCTGAGAAATCATCTAGTTCAACTCCTTTACTTTATAGAGTAAGGAGAAAGAGAGAGATCCAAAGAAGCTAAGATCTGTTTTCATGGTCAGACAGTTAGTTAATTAGTACAGATATCTTGTAACTCCTCTTTCAGTCCTCTTCTTATAGTACCCTGACTTCATTAGTTAAAATGACAGTGACAATTTGAGCAATCCCAGAACCTCTAAAACTTATCTTTCTATATACACATAGGTGGAGAGCTTGTGTTTGGAAAATTCCTGGTGAATTGCAATGGGCCTGTTAAGAATCTTCCCATTTTTAATCCCTCTCCCCCATTCCAAGAAACTAGGCCATAGAATCATTAATTCACTGGAATTTAATAGTTTTTCTTTCTTCTTGTGCTTTGAGAGCAGAATCTCTTAAAACCCAACTCTAAACTCAGGCATGTGATGTGCTTTCTGATGTCACTTTTAACACAAAAGCCAAAAGTTACCAAACCATCTCAGAGTTATTGCCTTTGATGCAGTGTTATAATACAGTGTTTTCACTCCCAACACTGTGAATCACATGTACGTTCATCCATTACCTGAAGCTTTATTTTTAACGTTTGCATCCTTCATGATAAGAAGAAACAGTTGTTTAAGTTGAAAAGTAAAAATGCAACTATGAGTCAAGAAAGATCTATGTGATTTTGAAGTGGGGAGGGGAGTATTGGAATCCATTTCTTTTCTTGTTTATTCTCAAGAGTGATCACTTTTTCAGGATACCGAAAAACCCCCTCAGCAAGCAAATAGCAAAAGCATGTCTAATTCATGGACCATAACCGTCATATAATTTAAATTAACAGCACCATTACTGAGTAAAGAAACAGGCTCTGCGTTATCTAGCTGTGTATGTCCAACCTTCTGTTGTCATGCAATCAGATATTAGATTTTCTTTTTGAGAAGATTTTTTTGTGCTAAATTGCTTGGTGAAGATTTGTTTTTGTGTTTCTCATAAAGAAATTCAGCGAGTTGGACTGTTCCATGGATAAATGGGGAGCTTAGGTCTCCAAAGGTCTCTTCTTTATTTCTTTAGTATTAATGAAAGAAATCAAAGGAGGTCATAAAGACAACTCTTATTATCAGAATGTTCTTCATGATTTTGAACATACTAGAGAAAGAATTCTTGATGTGGCAACATCAAAGCTTAAACTAGTAGGACTTATTGTATTGGCTAGAAGATGATACAATTTTCCTTTTTCTCTTTAGAGAAGGAAAGCTTTGACTATTGCCTAATGGGTTGTATAAATGCTGTCTTTTGTGCTTTGAGTCTGTTTTTGCATCTGCATTTTATGAAAATCTCATATTTTGGGTTTCACAGATGGACTCATTTGAATTAGGTATGCTGAAAAGAGTTTTTCCAAATTGTATTATGTAAAAGGCTAATGCAGCAGACTTGACTCAAAATTTTCTGGAACAACGATTAGGCCCAAAGATTCTTAGGATGAAGAAATAGTTGTGGTGAAGAACACCCAGAGCTCCCTCAGGTGGGAGGGGCAGAGTCCTTCTAGGAAAGGCATGGTTCTTACCTCAAAACAGTTCCATGAAAAAAGCCCGTTGTCTTTCTCACTGACTGACCCAAATTTCTCCGTGCAAAGCAAATAGCTTATGAAATTTGCTTTTAATTTTCAAATGAAATGCATTTGAGTCAGCATCCCAACATACCGAAAAACAGAAAGGAGTTTCATGACATTGAGTGCACTTAGTGCAAATTTGCTGCAAAAATTTCATGGAATGGTGTCAACTGCTTCAGGAGAGAAACAGTTTTAAAGAAGAAAAAAGACCCTCAGATATTTTTAGCCTTCCTTTAAAAAGTGGACAAAGTGACCCTAGGATCCTGGTGAAAATTTGTCTTTAAAAGTAGATGTCAGAACTTCTTAGCTTCCTTCTGTTTTTTACTTGGAAGAATGTAATTCTTGTGGTAGTACACAATTCCTGTGAACATATATTTGAAAGAAACATAAAATCTTTGAGGGAGCAATGTACTCAGAAAGGAAAAAGTATGGGGGGGGTATTGGGTGGATGGGATGAGGGAGGAAAGAAAAGCTGAATGGGGTAAAATGAATAGTTTCTAATACACCTCAAGATCCAACTTAAAAATCAGTTTAGGAAAAAAATAAAGAATTGGTCATTTTTTTAGACTATTTTTTTCTATTCTGGGCAAGAGAAGTAATGGGAACATGGGATATTATGATTATTTCTTTCTACCTCTCTCTTCCTCTCTCCAACCTGGCCCCCATCTGCCCTTCCTTCCTTCCTTTCTTCCTTCCCTCCTTTCCTCCTTCCCTCTTTTCCCTTTTTCTACCATAACAAACTGAGGAAAGGACATCATCAAGGAAGGGCATATAGGTGGACCTATGAAAAGCAAATTGAGTTACAGTTGCTCTTTGGTATTAAGAAAGAGGTGCTTAGCCTGAAGACCCCTCAGCAATCTAAGGATGAGGTTTGGTGGTTTATGAATTCCCAAAATTGTCAACATGTGCCTATTTTCATTTTTTAAGGGATAGACTCTCATCTTTCATCAGGTTCTCCAGAGGTTCCATGGCCTAGAAAAGTGTAAGAACCACTGATATACAGCATTTGAAGCAAAAGCAATAGTTAGACACTATTATAATTTTTAAATGTTATTTTGGTATACTATGGTTTTCTTTCTTTCCTTTTTTTTTTTTTTTTTTTTTTTTTTACAAGTGGATCAGAGTTTATTAAGTAGGGAGTGGAGAAGGTGCAGCACAAGTAGAAGTATGCAACACTCAAATTGAACCGAACCTGAGATTCCTGAAAAACTCTGTCGGTTACACAATTGGCTACTTCTGACACCACTGATACAGGGGCTTGTCAGGGGAGATGAGGGAATAATGCCAGTGGCAGGACTGGTGGTTGCTCCTGGAGCTGGGAACGATCTCCATGGAGCTTTCAAGGCCAGGCCACCGACTCAGGGTTGAGATTTCAGAGTGGATGCAGCCAGACCTGCCAAGATGGCTACGACCATGAAGCCCTGGGGGCAATTCGGGTGAGCATCATGAGCTGGGAGTGCTGGCTCTGACCCCGGTGGAAGCAGTAGAGGCCGTAGGTAAGGACAGCCGCTGTGCCCAGGCAGCCTATGGGTACCATTGGGTTCTCGCGGGTCTTGCAAAGAAACTTTTCCTTGAAGCTTTCCGAAGTGCTGTGTACGCTGGGGCTAAAGCCCTCAATGACTGGGGGCTGCGATGGTTTAAAGGGTGCCTCTGGAGTGACAGGGCCAGGAGTCAGCATGTTTCAGGCTACAGCAGTAGGAGAAAATCAGGACGCTAATATGGTTTTCTTAATACACATCTTTTTCAGTAAATTTTAGATTGTGATTTTTTTTCCAGTTCGTTGTTTGTCCTTTTTTTTTAGTTGTGATTTTTTCATGTATGCTGGTAAAAGAGGATTTGTTTTCTACTTGAAATTTTGCATCTCAATAAAATTAATGCACAAAATTTGTGGGAGACACAGAACTTGCATAGACTAAATGATCTCCTCCAAAGTATTTTTTACCTCCAAAGGGAAAGATAGCAACTTCAAGGTGGAGAAACCCAGCAGACACCACTTACCCAATTGATCAAGATTAACATCACCAGTAATGAAACATTATTACACTGTTAATCCTTTGATAAGATTCCTTGAAAAGGCAATAGCATAGTTTCTGTGATATTCTTGCCAAAAACACAGAACCTTATTCCAATCAAGAGAAAAGAATCAGAGGAACCCAAACTGAGAGGCATTCTACCAAATAACTGGCCAATAACCTTCAAAAATGTCAACATCATGAGAGACATGGAAAACTGAGGAGCTATTATGCATCAGAGGAGACTGGGGAAGTATAACAACTAAATGCAAGGTGGAATCCTGGTAGGATACTGGAACAGGAAAAAATGTTAGTGAAAAAACTGGTGAAATTTTAATAAGGTCTCTGATTTAGTCAACAAACCTGTACCAAGGTTGATTTATTAGCTTTGGTAATTGTACTGTGGTTACATAAGATGTTAACAAAAGGGCTACTGGGTAAGGAAAGGGTATACAGGAGCTCTCTTGTATAAGTCTAAATTGAGTTCAAAAGTAAAAAGAAAAAGAGAGAGAGAGAGAGACAATGGATCCTCAATGACATCCTCTTAACATTTGGGTCCAGCTCTGCCCGAAGTCTGAGAATTTTCTCCTAACATTGTAGTTAGGTGAGATAATACATACCCCTTTATCTTAAAAAGATTTAAGCAAAATAAAATTCTCTATTTTAACTTTGTTACTCTGGACAGCTTGAGCCCAAGAATATATAATGTCCTGAAAAAATGTTGTTGCTTTAATCTTTCCTCCTTTTTTGATTTTGTTGGGTTTTGATACCGGCTTCCTGACTCTAGAGTGCTTTATTCTTGACCTTGAGCACAGATCATATCTCTGTGTGACTTCTAGACATAGGTCACTGACATAAAGTGCCTGGCTATTTCTTTTCATAACTTCCATAATTATTAGAATATCAATTATGACTCTTTGGCATTAAATATGAATACATTGCCTTTTTTCTTTCTCATAAGTTTTGTAGATCTCTTCTTAGTGGTAATACTATATGATTTACTACCAGATATCTAACAACTATCTGTGCAGGAGAATGTACAGCTGTCTTCCACTGTGTTCCTCTATCTTTCATTGATTTAAATACTTGAGTGACTACTATGTGTCATAAAGTATTTTTCAGCAGAGAATAATACAGGTAGATTGTCACCATCCTATCTGTATTCCTACCCACAGGAAGGAGGAAAGAGGAAATGCAGGATAAGTGGCTTTGCCTTTTAGGAATCACTTGGAGGTTGCATCCATTTCAGTTCTGTTGACCTCTATTAGCCCAGACATCATCACACGGACTCACCTCCTTTGTGCCAAAAGGAAGCAGAGAGATCAATTCTCCTGCTGAGCAGCCTTGTACTCCCTAAAACTTGTGATGGTGGGGACTATCATTTTAAAGAAGATGGAGAGAATGGGAAGATCTCTGCCACAATGGATTTTAAATGCAGGAGTCATATATTCAGGTCTATGTCTTTAAAAGTTCACTTTAATAGCTTTGTGATCAACAGAGCTTAGTGGAGGCAAAAGTGGAATTGAGGAGACCAGTTAGGAGGCTACTTGCAGTTCAGATGGCAGGTGACGGTGGCTGCTCGGTGTTGGCAGGGTAAGTGTTCAGTTTTTAACCACTAACTCTGTGAATTTTCACTTGGATAATGAAATCATTGTAAAACTTAGAGCATTTATTATAATTATGATCATCTTCACATAATTATTGTTTTCTCCACCTGGAGGTTGATCACATTATTATTATATACAATGATTTTACAAGTAAATGTAATAAATAAATGCTTTATTTTGGCCACCAAGCTAATGGTTCTTATTTACTCTACAACATGACATTAGCTGGGAGATGAGTTAGGACTTTTTTGTGGTAGTGCAAGTCAGAGATAATAGTGGCTCAGACTAGGGTTGAAGCCAGGCAGATGGAGAAAAGATGAAAATTTCAACAGAAGTGGCAAGTAGAATGTGAGAGAAGGGAGAGAAAGAGGAATTAAGAACAGCTCATAGGTGTTCTGCCTTGATCAAATTGGTGAACATTGTTGCCATTTACTGAGCTGGAGAAGTTTGTAAAGAAATGAGTTTTCAGGAGCCAACGAGAGTCAAGATTTCTTTTTCATTTATGTTAGGTTTGAGATCCAAATGGAAAACAAAATGGATGTCTAACAGGTGATTAAATATAGATGCGTGGGGCTTAGGTGTCAGGTCAGGGGAAAGATAATCTATAAACTGACTGGGAGCTTCTGCTACAAAGATGCTCCTGGGAGGTTCGAAGGATGAGATGAGGCAGATAAACCTAGGAGAAAAGTGGGAAGTTCCAGGGGGTCTGTTCTGCATAGATAAGAATGATGAAGAGTCTGAGAATGAGTGGGCTTAGTTATCTGCTTAACTAAAGACTCTAGTCTTAGTAGCGTTCACAGTGGAGAGGTGTTTATTCTCCACAAAATACTTAGATTTTTATCACGACTTTACATAGTTGAGTGGATATTGGTAAGAGTAGATAGGGATGCACTTGACTTCCTTCTTTTCAGAAAGGGCTTCAAAGAATGCACAGTTCAGAAGCCTCCAATTTCTGTCTTTTGTGTAGTTCCTTTTGGCCAATGGTGTCTTTCTTCTGAATTTCCCAGACATGCTTACTGAGACCTAGTATACATTCAAAGTCAGCTGATATTTTCATCAGGATAGCTTTAGTAGAACCTGGTAAACATAATATCATAATGGTTGCAGGCTTCACTTGTGCATCCTTGAACTTGAGACTAGGTCCAAAGACTTTAAAGGAATACTCTGAGCTCTTCAAAGCTGACCTCTCACCAGGTAATGACGACACTCCAGTTAGTCAATGCCCAGGAGGAATTTGGGAATGATGAAGTGTTATTTTGCAATACTTGCCACTTGGAACGTTTTATTTGGTCTCCTGTAGTCTATTCTTGTGTCTCTTTCCCTTCTCACTCCTTTTCTATCCAATTGTATCACTTTTTAACAGTTCATCACAAAAGGAAAGTAAGAATTGGATGGTCTCCCTCTCGTTTTTTAACACCTTTGACTAAAAGTAGATTTGTGACTGTAATCACTTCCAGAAAGGACTTGCATTGGGTGCCAGCAAATTGACTCTTGCTTCCAAGTATGCAAGTGTGTAAGGGCATGGGGGTGGGAGAATGAAGTGGGGTTTTGGTTTTTTTTTTTTTTTTCCTGCTGCCAAGACTGTAATAATTGCCTGTGCTCCTGGTCTTTATTTGGGGGCACCAAATCTATCTGATTAAACATTTTACTAATGCCCAAAGCTTTTTATCACAGGCTCTCTCTCTCACTTGCTTCTAAAGTTCCATGTCATTTACTTACAAATCCATCATCCATCTATTCATTTTTTGTTCAGTCATTCATCATTTATTCATTGGGTACATATGTCTGCTCTGTACTGTACTGAGAATTGTAAGAACTTTAAGAGATGGTTTTATAGTCATTGCTTCTGTAATGTTTATGGTTTTTAGGGTGATATAACTTCCATGTATTAACCATCTAAAATATAATTCTAAGGCAATATTTGATTAGGTTAGTGGTGGGCTGCGTATCTCAAGTTATGAATTCAGAATAACGTTATTCAAATTCAGAATAATGGAATGCCTGTGGTGGGAGTGGGGTTAGTCACCAGTAGCTTTTCAGAAGAGAAAGTCTTGTTGTGGCCTTGAAGGAAGCTTAGGCTTTGGGTATGTTATTTAGTGTGTATGTCACAAACCTTCACCAAACCCCAGTTCCTATTTACCGTGAGAGTGAGAAAAGTTCTGCAGAACTTCGTTCTGATCCTTATTATTATGTTAAAAGTTATTCATGAATTTCTGCAGTGTGTTTTGCTTATTACATTCAAGTCTTTTCTCCCCATACTAGACATCTCAATGGCAAGGTCTGTTTCTAGCTGATCTTAGTATCCCCTTGTCTAGTGGCACAGTACTGTGTGGGTATAGTAGACACTCATTAAGGTGTCTAGGAGGGAGATAGACCATAGAGTTGAAGGGCATAAACTTTGGAGCCAGGATACTTGGGTTCAAATCCAAGTGGTACTCACTTCTTCCTAGCAGTGCACATGGACAGATTCCTTAAACCTTCTGTGTCTCAGTTTCTTCTTCTTAACCTGAGGATAATAACACTACCTGCTTCCTAGCATTGTTAGAAGGATTAAATAAGGTAATGTATATAAAATGCTTAGAAAATTGCCTGGATATTATTATAATCATCATTATCACCATCATCAAATGTTTATGGGAATAGAATGGAAGCAAAGGAAAGAGGACATAGATGGGTAGTTTAGGTAAGGTAGGGATAACAGATGAAATATTGTAAGTGCTGGGCTGAGTAGTTTAGTAGATGGAGGAAATCAACATTCATTGGGTGAGGTGGCTTTAGCCTCAGGTCTAGGGGCCGAATCATTCAGAGTTAGAGACTCAGGGCCACATCTTGGTCAGGTGATGGCAGAGGAGGAGACTCTAGTTAAATATGGCCAAGAGGGCAGATAGCCAGCCATGAAAAGCCTTTACATATTTGCTGTACTGAGGACTTTTATATCAAAAGAAATGTTTATGCCCCCATGTATTCAACCAATATTAATGGAGGTATTTTGCTAAGTAGGGTTATAAAATTAAATAGCTTAGTCATTTTATTTAACCTTATGGGGTTTATTGTTTTGTGGGTGGCCAGATTTTAAACAACTTCAATGAAGTGTGATGTATGTGAGGATGGGGAAGCACAGAGGACTGTGGGAAGCATCTCCCAGTCTCTTTTCCTGCCCACTCCATGCTGCCAACTGATGCTCTTGGGAGTCTTCAGAATCTGGCTCACATCCTATCTTCCACCGGAAGTCATTGTTGACAGTATCATTAATTTTATTTTCTCTTGCCTTAATTCTATCATTCTACAAAAATGCACTGACATTCCAAGTTTTCATATTCTTCTGAGTTTGTACAGCTTTCACTCAAGAAGATATGGGAACAGAGTTCTGGAATGCTAAGTTTACTTCTATTTCCCTGTGTCCTTTTCTGAAAATCCTTCTGGAGTTAGGAATTGATTTCTTCAAAAACATACTCATTTTTATCTTCTCCCAGAGATCTTTTGAAGTCTCAGGTGTCTCTCTGAGTTAGCATTCAGTCATCACTTTCCACATCATTTTTAGTAGAGTCTTCCCTGTGTCCTTGCTCTTTTAATGCATTTTTTAAAACTTAAAAACATTTGTTTAATTTATTTTATTTTTGGGTGCATTGGGTCTTCATTGCTGCGTGCGGGCTTTCTCTAGTTGCAGTGAGTGGGGGCTGCCCTTCATCGCATTGCGCAGGCTTCTCATTGCGGTGGCTTCTCGTTGCAGTGGTTTCTCTTGTTGTGGAGCACGGGCTCTAGGCATGCGGGCTTCAGTAGTTGTGGCACACGGGCTCAGTAGTTGTGGCTCGCAGGCTCTAGAGTTCAGGCTCAGTAGTTGTGGCGCACGGGCTTAGTTGCTCCACGGCATGTGGGATCTTCCCGGACCAGGGCTCAAACCTGTATCCCCTGCATTAAGAGGTGGATTCTTAACCACTGCGCCACCAGGGAAGGCCTCTTTTAATGCATTTTATCTTCCTTTTATCTGGGAGAGCCAAATCCATGATGAAAGTTGGGAGGTCGGATATCCTGGCACTTTGAAGAAGCAACCAGTTCTGGGTCTCATTTGCAGTTCACTTTTTGGTGATGAGTGCATATCTTTTGTTCAAAGCAGGGCCAAGAAGGTAAAGATACATTTTTGCTGAACTACTGAAAGTCTGACTTATAATAGAAGCAAAAGAAATAAAAGTCCAGTTCTTATTACAAAAAGAATGAATAATCTTAGTAAACATTGTTAATAAAATTGAAGCCTTAAACAATAGTCTCTTTATCTCCTTAAACTTGATGTGGCGTGAGATTAGAGTCATAGAGCAACATATCCAAATTAACAACTGCAAACCTTCGAGATGCATGCTCAAAGTGGTCAGCTGCAAGAGAACTGACTTTTACAACATGGTGAAACAGGCGATTATCTACTGTCTCTTTTACTAAGACTAATCTTTGCACTGACTCATTTTAGACCCCCTCTCTCTCTGGAGAATATCTTCTGCACAAACTGTAAGGTCCAAGATAGTGATGATCTGCTAAACATTTGCAGAACAAGTGGTTGAAGAAACTGTCTGCCCATTTGATTGTTACATTACTCATCTCTGCCATTTTGCTACCCATGCAAACACAAGGCTATATAAAGCCAGTCTTTGGGTCGTTCCCTATGTTGATTCATGGACGGGAGGCCCCTTGGCATGGCTGCCTGTGGAGGAGTACAGGGACCAGCATCCTCAGACAATGTTGACTAAATTTCTGGCAGAGTGCTTTTAAGGAGTAAGAAAAAAGTACCATGATGTCATTCAGGTAATGTCCAAGTTACATTTTCAGTCTACCTAAGGTAGTTATTTGGGAGCTCTTGGGAATGAACTGCAATCAGAATTCTAGAAGATTCTACGTTCTCTGCCAGCCTAGTGTTGGAAAGTCTTGTCCTGGACAGATATCTAGGAAGCAAAGAGAAGCTGAGGAGTACAAAAAGTAAATACTAGAGATGAAGGAGACCTTGTTGACCTCAGTTGTTGCTCCCTCTGTCATCTCATATTGTAACCAATGACCAAAATTTGCAGTTCGAATTGTTTTAATCCCTTAGTGAGGTAAATCACAAACGTCTGCATAAAGATATTTCTTAATCCATCTCTTATGCCATAGATCCAGAAAAGAAAAAAAGAAAAAAAAACCCACAATACTATAGAAATTGAGTTTTCAGTCCTTCAGTTGACTGAGTTTTGGAATAAGTCATAGTTAGTGCATCCTTGCATTAAGTAGTTCTAATAATATCAGGATCAAAGCCAGGAGAGTTGAAAAGGTCACACTGAGAACCTGTGGTGTGTCTACCACAGCATTTTCCTGTTTACATTTAGTTGAATTTTAAGTGGGTTCATAATGAATGGGTAAAACCACTATACTGTTTCTGCCACTTGTTTTTAATTAGTGACTGGGAATAAAAAGGGTCCTGGTTTAATTTAGCAATGAAAGGGTTAGTTTGAAGCTTGAGAAGAAATGAAACAATACACTGTGTAAGGTTTTATTTTATTTTGGGCTACTTTTCTCTCATTTCTTCGAATTTTTATGCAGTAGTTTTGTGCCATGGACTGTGCTGGGGACATAACATCCCTGTCCTTGTGGACCTTACATTGTATGAGATCACTTTATGGTTCAGACTTAAATAAGAAGTATTTCAGAAAAGAAAACTCTCCAGGAAAAATCCTGATACTTATAGTAAAACAAATGAGAAAGCATATTAGATTTAACATGCTCTATTCACTATGTCCATTTCTACAAATTACCATTTTTCCAGCCAAAGTGGTTTTCCACTCTCATTGAAAATATTGGTTACTACAAGTATTCTGTTAAGATATTATTCAGTATAAAAATACCAAACAAACTCTTAAGTCATTAAAACAGATAATTTTTATATAATGTGTGCAAGAAAGGGCATATAACAAAACAATACTTGTGACTTTTTAGTTAAGTGGCAAGGAGAGCCCGAAGATAGCAAGGATTCTGAGTGAGGCTTTGCAGGGAGCTCAGGTATTTAAATAAAAAGAGCCTTTTAAAATGTTGGCCAAATGGCTCTACCATCCTTGTTTCTCCCTTTCCTCCTTCACTCTTTCCTTTTATCTGGAAGATGTTAGTACAGAATAAATACATATTGGTGAAATGGCTTTGCTTTTTATGGTTTCCTAAGGCTATGACTATTTTACAGAGATTCGTTCCACTGGAAGTCCCAGGTTTCCTGTTTTTATTATCCACACTTCACACGGTGGTTTAGACCAAATTGGCCATTGCAGAGTTTGGAGAGCAGTCTGCTTTACACAGTAAATTGCACTGCTACTTCCCTACCCATCTCTCACAGCCCACGCGCTGGGGCTGATCAGATACACAGTCTCCAACACGGAAGAGCCCATCAGTGCCTCACTTTCTATCTATTTTTGAAGTTAGCTCCTCCTGAAATAGTTTTACTTCAGTCATGTTCATTTGGCCTAGAGAGTGGATATCAGGAAACAGGCAATTTGGAAGGAGAGATGACTATCGAAATGTAATTTCCCTTTCAGCAAGAGGCTCTCCTTCACATTTTGGACTGTCCGGCCCCCGACCACAGGTGCCGAAGGCTCAGTAAGGAGTTCACATTGCCTAGTGAAACTATGACAGGGGAAGCACACATCTCTTCATGCAACCAAATCATGATGTTAGCCAGATGAAGTCCCTGACGAGCTCTTGTAAGTAGAATTTCCCTTCTAGAGTGTCAGCATACTCAGCAAATACTCTGCTCCACGTGCGTGGTAATTTAGTCAACAGCAGGAGAAATGATAATACGCACACAGAGGTTGATAATAACCAGTCATGAGTTAGACACAGCAGATAACCCCAGCGCAGAATAACCAGGCAGAGGAGGAGGGAAGGTGAGAAATGACAATCCTTGCGATGAGACCATGGTGTAAGCGGGGAAGTGACTGGGGAGTGATGGTGTCCCTGTGTCCACCCTGGGCAGGGAAGCTGTGTGCTCCCTAGGTTAATTGTCCAGAGTTGCAGCTCGTGGCCACTCGTCTATCTTCCCAGCAGACACAAGAAGTGTCCTGGCCTCAAAACTCCTTGAAACGATTAATGTTGCTTTTTTTCCTTCTGTTATTGTAACTTGACAATATGTCAGTAACTTGTTTAGTCCAAAGATGGTGGAGAATTTAGAAAAACAAAGCTGAAAACAGTTCAGGCACTGTCAGTGCAGATCTTCCAGTCTCCAGACATTTCTGGAACTCCAAGGGCAGTGTTTGACATGTTATATTGACTGCAAACTTAGACGGTCAGGTTATAATATGGGAGGCATTGTTGTCCTCATTTTATAAGCAACAGAGGAGAGATACTTCTGTAGTAGACAGGGTTCTCAAATCTAGGAGGATTTGTGTCTTAATCGTGTTCCGTAGTATGATGACTCCAAATATTTGTGATTCTACAAAGCCTTTTTACAGTTTTCATCACCTCCTTGTTTTCCCTGACTGTTTCCCCCCTCTGGTATTATAACTGGGTCGTGATAAGGTACCAGAGAACCACACACAGGAATGAGTAAAGAAAATCCTAATTGTTTCAGCATTTTGGAGGAGGATGTGATCTATCTGAACACATTTTGTTTGGGTTGCCTTTCCCAGTCCTCTTTGACCTGTAGCCAAAAAAAATAAGTTCCGTTGAATTTACAATTGTGTCCCTCTGCACCTAAATGGTTTTACTGGCTTGTGTGTGTGTGCGCGCGCGCACATGCCTGTGAGCATTGGTGAGGGTTTTGTTCTTGTGATTCCATTTTATGGAAGTTCTGTGGAAATGCTAGTGTATGCCATCAATTGTGATAAACACAGCTGTTAATCATCAATGCTTCTGTATTGCTTTAAAAAGAAAACAAACTTGAGAACTGTCACTGATTCTAATGATTTACAACACCACGATTCATAGGCGTCTGAGACGACTCTTTGCAACACATTTGGATCGTCTCCATTTATTGTTTTGCTATATATCCATCATAGAATTAAAAAAAACATTAAATTTATCCACAGGTGTCTCTAATGGTAGGAAAACAATTCAAATCGCTATGAAATGAAGAAGTGAATGAGAGGGTAAGAAAGAAAATGTGCTATTTATGCCATCCCCTGAGTAATAAAAGAGTAAGCTGAAAAAGAGAGGGTCAGTGTTTTTCGTGAACATCATCTGGGTTATGAATATGTTCATGGTTGACATTGTTTTCAAGTGCATATTTGAGAAACTAAGCATCCTGTCCTCTCATTAGGTCCCTCTGCACTTAGGAACATACATGGCCATGACTGGGGAGTGGAGGGTAAGAAGATAGCCCCTTGCATCCCTCACATATATTTCTTTTCTCCCAAGAGTACAGGACTGGGGGCAAACCCCAAGAAATTCCATGCTTTTGTGAGATATGACTGGTTAGCAGGTGAGGTAGAAGGAGAAGAAAACGGGCTTAGTGTTCTTCTGAAGTATAAAAGGACAGAGATGGGATGAACGGAATCCTGAAGAATCAGTAGAAATGGACAGGTAGAGGAAAATATATCCACACGTTTTTGCTCCTTAAGTCATAGGCCGGAAGACCGTGATTCTAAATTTCCATTCTTAGCTCTTGAATATTCTTAGTCAACTCTTTGAATGGCCTTGTTTGTACTCCATTTATTCAATAGTGATTTATTGAGAAATCTGAGGGACCTGTTAGTTTGTTTCTTGCTTCCTGTTATGGAAATGACACTTTCTGCTTTGGTAGGGTATTGGGACTGCAGACTGGTGGCAGGAAGAAAAATTGGCAAATATGGGCAAGTTAGAATTGTATCATTATAAATAATTTTTAAACTTTTGGTATCCACTGTATCAAATTTCCCAATATAAATTACATCGATATTTGTCCATATATATTGCTTTATTTTAAACAGCTTGGGCTGATAACATCTAGTTAGTATACACCAGTGTATAAATATTGGTAGTAAAAATATTTCAATAATTACAAACAGCTGCTGCTCCAACTCCCTGAGGAGCTCCCTGCTGCAGCTCATGCAGCTCATGCAGCTCATGCAGCCCCTCCACTGGGACCCCCACCTCTGCTCGGTTCAGCCATTGAATAACACCCAGCAGAGCAAGGCCCTCCAGAGACCCTGTTACTCTATAGGAGCCTTATTTTGCCTGGTTGGTGTCGGTGCCGTATAAGTTGTTAAGTATTTTGAATATCACACTTGCACGAAGGAAGAAAGCAACACACACACTTGCATCAATTAGACAAGCGTAAGTGTTCAAGGTCAGGTTCCTGTGCTTCAAGAGCTTTACTTTGAAGGAACTTACTATATGTATGTGTTTTGTAATCAATAACTCTTACCCAAATTTAAGTGCCCTTTTGATAGTAATGTTCTACCTTAAGTTAGACATTTCTTCATAAAGCAACTCAACGTGTTGGAGTAGCAGGTATTTATACATTGTCCATTCAAGGTAGTAACAGCAAGACGTTATTCTCCACATTTTGGCAAACTTTTAGGCTTATATTGGTGAAGTGCGTGCAGGTGTAGAAATTAATCACAGGAGAAGAATGCTAAAATAAATATTCCTCTGGGCATGTAGTACTAATAACAAAACAGAAAATTTTGTTCAATCCGTGCACCTCACCCCAATCCATTGGTGCGGTCTGTGCCTCGTTAGCCTTAAAACACATTGGACTCAGATATGTGCTTTTATGGTAAGGAAGACAAGAGAGTGTTTACAAGTCAGTGTGGATCGTGAATCTGCAATGAATTGGACCTATCTCAAGTCTGTTCTTCAGGCCTTAACATATCATAAAAGCCTAGAGGCAGAAAGAGATGAAGCTATGGGGGCAAATGGAAAGTCAAATGTACAAAGCCAAATAGTTCTAGGGTTCAAGCAGCCTTCCAGAGAACAAATCAAATTTAGCAATTTAGCAATTCACAACTGCAGAGAATTCTGAATGTGAATGTAGCTGCAAGTTTTCCAAGGCTCTCTACTTTTCTTTTCTTTTTTTTTTTTTGGATTTATCATTTTTTCCACCATAGGATTAGTTTCTCAAGCCACAAAACAGTTTTATATTTGAACCCTTATACTATCTATTTATAATGTTTCAGTGATAAAACATGTTTTACATGAAGTCCTTTTGGTTTTACTAGGGTGTAAATTCCTTGAGGACAGGTGTTATTTCTGATCCAGTTTTGTATCTATTATAGACTCTAGCATTATGCCTTCCAATATTGAAGCTGTTGATAAATGTGCGACACTGATATGAGTTTGAGATAATATCAGTGAGTTCTCTGAATTCAGCGAATGTCTGGAGCTCATGGTACAATGTCTGATATAGAGTTAACATTTGCCTTCATTGTAGCCTCTATGATGGGCTTTGCTATGTGCATGTACAGATGAATCTGGGTATTCTGGTATAAGTTTATATATGGGAATGAGATTTTGTATCATAAATACATATTTAATTAGAATATAAGAATCTTCTATAACCCTAAGGTGATTTGTGTTATTGAAGAAGGATTCTATAAACCTTATTCCTCTAAAATATTTGAGTCATCAGAGTACTGCTAATAAAAATTCATGACCACTTAATGAAACCAAAATTATTATTTCAACCTATAATAATTTGAAAATAAAAGACATTTCCAAGAAATATTTTTAAATTGTGCATATAATTCCAAAATCCTGAAAAAGAAGATGTAAAACTGTAATGAGAGAAGGACAAAAAAATGTGTGTGTGCTTATATTTCAGGGCATCAGCACAATCATGGTAAAAGAAACAGGATTTTAGGTAAAGGGAGAAAGGGAAATGACAGCTGTCTGAGTCATTCTCATTATTAGGGTCTTCTCATCTAGTCACCCTGCATTTTACTTTACTTTATCATCCCTAATAACTGTGGTTTCCTGGACGGTTCTTTGTTACAGTCTTTGGTCAGACTCATGGGCTAGACTCATGCACAGCTCACACTGGAGCTTTTCAGCTCTGTTTACCCCGGAGGAATCTCTCAGAACTCCTTTCCCTTGGCTCTGTCACAGAACAATATTCCACTGGAAGAGAAGTGCTGGCTGGATCCCTGTTATCACCTAATTCTCTTTCATTTGATGAAATCCTGGATCCCTCTTTCAGAGAAGCAGTCAACAGACCGAAGTTGAAACAGAGTAAAGTTTATGTGAAACTAAAGTGTGTGTGAAGTTACGCTTATTCTGTGGCATCCTGGAAAGCGCCAGTAGCTTTTGGTCACCGAGTATCTGAAACTTGTTCATCAGAAAGGGAGTGCTTGATGAAGAGAATAAGAACGCTTTGCAGTTTACACAAATTTCTTTCATGTTACATTAGTGAGGCAAGGCTTTGGAAGTGAGAAGACATGGGTTCAAGTCAGCAGTAGATGCTCTTGATGTTGTGTGTCGTGTCCCCTAGACCCACCTGAGTTCACCTGCAGCTGTGATGGACAGTTTCCAGTACGCTAACTGCTTCTCACCTCCTGTTCTCCACGACTCACCTGAGGATTTTCACTGGAGCCCTGGGAGCTTTCTCTGCTGCCCGAAAGTGCAGGGGAATTAAGGCCACCATGAACAACCCTCAACCTGTGGAGATGGGGGATGGTGGATAGATGCCCAGTCTTCTAATTCTATGGTGGGAGTATTCAGAGGCATGTTCTATACGGTTTCTAAGAGGGTACCCAGCAAGACTGGGCCCCAGATGCCTGCAGAAGTAACCCACTTACTCACACAATCTATATTGGACTTCTTCCTTCCTTGTCTCACTTTCCCAATTCTGTCACTTTTGTTTCTGAGGATCAATTCCCGAAGAAGTTACCTGCACCAAGTCTTGTCTTGGTATCTGATTTGAGAATCCAAAATAAGACATGGTCCTAACTATGCAATTACCTGGTACTGAGGCTCTGAGGAGGTTATTTTATTTTTCTGGGTCTAAGTTTTTTGACCTATCAAATGAGAGTTGGGCTAAATTGAGAATTTCCTTATTTACTTAGCTGCAGAACTCTTTTTTTTAAAAATTAAATTAAATCTTACACAAAATCTTATAAAAATAAAAGTGATGAACATGTTTCTTAGGTAATTTAAAGCTTTTTTTGTCTGTTTGGCAGACATTTCCTTGTTTATGGATCACTGAGGTATATTCTTGGGTTCTTGCAAATCCTCATAGCACAATTTTAAAATAATTGGACTAGAAGATCTTTAAGGCTCATGTAGAGTTTGAAATTCTGGGATTCTAACAGTGGATAAAGGTCTGTAAGGAGCACTCTACTTCAATCCTGATCTCTGAGTTATTTTCCAAAGTCTAAACCCACTGAGAACCAGTTTAGACTCTTTCTTCCCCATACCATTTATCTTCCCATCACCAAACGATTATATGTGTACTCATACATGTGCATGTGTATTTATACATTCTAAAGAAAGAGTCAGAAATATAATTTCCTAGCTTGTGGCATGCCATAATTTTCCAGGAATTTTAGTACAAGGACTATAAACTCTGATGATATGTTGGATGAATATAAGGGCAAAAAAGTAATCCTCATTAATTTTTTTTACTTCATCATAAGAACTTTCAGACTTTTTAACCTGTTATTTCATTAAAAGAATATATTCAGTAATACTTTTCAGCTTTAATGCAGATGGAAAATATATGTTTCAGGGAGCCTGTGTGCTGTAATTTTTTTTTTTTTTTGGCTCTCAAATCTTAATTCTTGGCCATTTATATAATTCCCAAAAGTTGTTTTCCTTTCTGCAGCAAGGTATTTTGCCTAGAGTTTCAAAATAAGATTTTTTTCCCTAGAAGTATCCACATGGCTCTTTGTTTCCTCCTTTCCCACACTTTCTGCCTAAGCTGGGGTCTGGGTTTTCATCAGCCTGTCTTCCCCTATTATTTTCCTTAGAATATTTCAGTACATTCCTTTGTCCTTCCAGGTAAACCACTAAACCTGCAACCACTTGTTTCCTGGGACTGGTTCCAGCACATCTTTCACCTCGCCAGTCTTTCTAGGGACACTTTCTCCTCATTTCTTAAATCCTGCACTTCTCCTTGACTTGTAGAAATACACAGAAAAAAAATCGTTTTTGGCATTTTCTTCTAGAGGAATATCTGTTATCTGATTTCCATTGTTCATCAAATCTTTGCCTTTGCGATCTCTTTTTTTTTTGAAGATTAATTGAAAAGAGATCCAATTTACTAAATTTGGAGAAGAGAGAGAGTAACTTCCACCCAAATTTCTGGCAAATATTCGTATCCAGATAACATGTATGCAAGTTCCTTTAGGAAGAATTATTTCTCCCAACTATGATTCTTAGTGATGTTAGTAAGGCATTTCTTATTGAAACTGAAAGTCAGTAAGAAAGAGAATAATTAATACAGCCATCTTCACTGAGCCATGATGTCCCACATTTCCAGAGGAGGTGAGGGTTGTGATTTCCTTTTATAAGTTCTTCATTTACTCAACAGTTTTCTATAATATTTCAAAGCTTTGAAATACAGGACAGTATTATGTCAACACAACATTTTAAAAATTATAGTGGTTTCTCGGTACCCACAGTGGTTTAGTTACAGGACTGCTTCAGATACCAAAATCCACGATACTCAAGTTCCTTATATAAAATAGTGTAGTATTCGCATCTAACCTATGCACATCCTCCCATATACTTTAAATCATCTCTAGATTACTTATAATACCTAATGCAATGTAAATGCTGTGTAAATAGTTGCCAGGTGCAAGGCAAATCCATGTTTTACTTTTTGGAACTTTCTGGAATTTTTTTCCAAATATTGTTGGTTTGTGAATCCATGGATGTGAAACCCACAGATGTGGAACCCAGGGATAGGAGAGCCGACTGTATACCCTTTCCTTTCCTTGGCAGGGTTTTCCTTGAGCCCTTCAGTTTGCATGTGTTGCCTTTAATTTTTGTTTCTGAGCTCTGTCATTTCTTTCCTAAGAGGTGTACCCTACCGTATGACTTCATCTAAATGCATCCCTTACCCAAACGATCCAGGCTGTGGAAAGTGGGTCTCTTGTCTCCCACACCTGACTGTAAGTTCCTTCAAGGCAGAAGCTCATCTCCCAGAGTTAAGCAACTTGTTGGGTACGTGATAGCTCCTTAATATATGCTGGCTGAATAAATCACCAAATTACTGGACCATATGTTTTGGGAGTTGCTTTTGGATGAGGCTTCATTAAGAATTTTCTGAATGGCTCAAGATTTAGTGATTTGGCTGTTTTTCAGAGGCTCTGACCAGCTTTTCATTATTTCCAGTTCCGTGTATGAATTAGGTATCTGAAATTTCTCTCCTACTGTGCTTGGCTTTGATGGCATCCCAAGCTTTGAGCTTACTTTGTCAGATTATAATACTTTTATCTCTTTCTTCGTCTGGCTCTTCCACCTCAGACACTGATGTGAAAAACAAAATTCCATTCATTTACGTTTCTCTGTCATGTTTAGCTGTGCTCATATCAAGTGTCAGCCCACACCATGAAGAGATGACCAAAGGTTCTGTGATAGATGCCAGGGTGGTGGTATACTTACCACAGACTAGTTTGGGGGCATTCCAGTGAGGGAAACAACTATTTTCTTTCCTGTTTTCGTTCCAACATCCTTTAACAAATTAAGCCAGTATGTCTCTGCATTGTGTTTTATATTATTTCTGGGCAGGAATCATTACTGACGTGTTATTCCCTTCAGCACCAGTGTGCCTAACAGTTGGCCAACGTGTAGCCATAGGTACAGCGGTTGATCAGTTTCACATGTGTTTCCTCATTTTATGTCTTTGGGTTTTCCCTTTTGTGGAATTTCTCTTGGCACATTTCTTTCGAAGTTGATTTTGTTCTTTATTCTTTTATTATGACACCTACCGAAAGATGTTGCCAGGTCAAGATCTTAGGATGGTGGATAGTCCCCTGGAGCCTCCTGAGAGGGACATACTGTTATCACCTGCGTTGGGCACTAGGAATAGTGAGGCAGCCCCAGAAAAGGGCTTGTGATTGTTTTCTTCCTGTCTCACTAATCATCTCAGCTTGCCTCTGCTGAAGACGATAATGTTGGAGGGGACCTTTCCCTTCTTATTAGCTATATTTTTAGGTGGTGGGAGATGACAATAAAAATTATTTGCTGCATGCTAACTCTGTGTCAGGGAATGTTCAATGTGTTTTACATACATCTTTCATTTTATCCCCACAGCAACTGTATGAGTTAAGTATCATTCACCCAGTTTCTCCAGAGACCTCTGCTCTTCTTGTCTGCTTGCTAACCTGGTATCTCCTGCCCGTCTCTACCACATGCTGGTGTAATATGTAACGCAATGCAATAATATATAATATATGTAATCTGTTATTATATCACATGCAATTTTTCTGAGCCTTAATACCAGGATAATTTTCTCCTTACTTTTAAAACATTGCGTTTATTATACACCCTACTGATTGACATAGATCAAGAGAAGGATTATAACAACTCTTCATATTATTTCATTTTTCTATTCAGTGGTTTTGATGCTACCTACAAATCCAAGATGGCAAAGGGAAGAAGAGGTAAAACGGCATGTGGAACTTTTCTGTTTCTCTCCTAAGGATGCCGTCCTCTTGTGTTTTATTATTACTCCTCTCATCCTAGCCCTAACCTTCAAGTTCACATGTACCAGGCTTGAGAGGTAGACTTTTCTCTACATGTCTTTTAAACACATGACTTACTCTGAATTCTCTTGTCTAGTTGATAAAGAATCTGAAGAACAGAGCAGTGAAATGACTTGCCAAGTTTATAGAAATACGGCAGCAATGGGGCTTATCCTTCTTGAGGTCTTGTTCAAATCTATGGAATCTTCCCTGAGTCCCCTTCCACTTTCTCTGAAGGCAGAGTTATTCCCGTCTGTCTCTGTTATCTCATGTCATTTTATATATCCCTTAGCACAGCATTTATCTCAGGCTATTGTGACTGCAGATTTATTTCTCTTCCCTATTTGATCGTGAAATCCTTTATAGCAAACACAGTGCTATCTATCCATGCATCCCCTGGGCCTAGAACAGACAGCACTTGGCAAGTTGTAGATGTCAGACGAGGGTCCGTTTGGGGAATGACCGCATCCATGCTGTACCGTTGGCTGCTATGTTTATTCTTGCTTCCTGAGGTACTGCTTCATATGGATCCTGTTGTTCAGTGGATGCCGATACAGAAGGATAGTCCTATTGACTCAGAAAAATATATGAGGCAATGTGGAGTTCAACCACAGAAGTTTCGTCCCAAAGATTCCATTTTCAAGTTAAAAACCCTGAGTCAAAACAGACCTAACCCACTCATGTTATGGAATCTCCTTTGTAAAAACTATGAAATGAGTAAACACAAAGGTGAAATTTCAAAATAAAAGTTCAGTACTATGGTCAGGGTCTTCCCAAGGCAGCGAGGATTTTGTGTATTCTCACACAAACACACACACACTCACATGTGTGTTTGCTGCTTGAGGTCATTTTTTGTGGTTATGTAAGTTTTAATTTACATATGAAACAAGACTTACCAAATTGTTTACATCCATGGATTTCTGACATCATTTCAGCTTGACCTGTGGTAAATTTCCCTAGGTAGGCACAGAAAGAGACATAACCTCTAGCCCAGATTTTAACTCACAAGCAGAAGTAAGTTATTAAAGGAATCAGGAGAGAAGAAAAAGAGAAATAGCTATGCTTCTAATAGAAGAAAGAAAGCAAACGTTGATTTAATCAATTGATTCACTTTTAAGTAAGAGAACAGATGTTTTCCGTTAAGTCCCCGGTAAAAATTCAGTAGGCGCCAGTGATACTCTAGGACCAGTGGCTTCTGATAAAATTTGAAATGAAGGTCTGAGCTGTTCTTGCTAAATGGGCTTTTGCACAGCAGGCTTGCCACTGTGGTGAGATTTTTCTCTTGAGCTCTCTCTTCTTTATGCATTCATGAACTGTCTTCCGCTGCCCATTCACTTGTGTTCTTTATCCCTTAGAGTAGGAAATAACATGACATATGTATACTGTTGTGTTGTTTGAAAATGTTAATTGTAAAGAATTTATTTCTACCTATAAATAGCCATTTGAATTCTGCATTTTCTGGCCCAGGAGAAATACCTGTGGTATCTTCTGGTCTTACCTGGGTTACAGCCTGCTCTCCGAGCAGTTGAATTTCAAGAGTGGTTGAGGTCTTAGTTTCCCTGATGCTGTCTTCATAACCTGTGCCCCAGCCTTGCTATGGAAACATTAACCAGAACCCCACTTACTAAAACTTCAAAGGGTTCCTCCAAATACTTCTAAGATTCTACATTCCCCCAAATGCCAGCTTCTCTTTTTCAGCTTCTTGAAAATTGCTTGTAGTAATATGAGATTTTTCCTTCTCATAAACACCCCAATTATGTTAATATTCTTGGAATTTCTTTGCCAAACACAATTTGCTATTACGATTTCAAGTAATTCATCTTCTTTGCATTTTTTTTTTTTTTTTTTTTTTTTGCCCAGACAGCCGCCCTCTCACCCATCGTTTGACAAACAACTCTGCTGGACTGTAAACTCCTTATGATCAGGGAATGTCTTGTACCATTTTAGATCCCTGTGCAGAGCATGGTTCCTACTACGTAGTGGGAGTGCAGTAAATGTTTGCTGAATGAAGCCAGATATCTCCCTTATCATCATTTATTGGAACTCATGTGTAGGCTGGCTATCTCAAACCATTATAAACTTCCCACTGAGGAAATCAAGATAGCCAAATAATCAAAGTAATTTGTTCCTTGCTCCTATTTTCCATAATGAATTCTCCCCTTCTTACCTATGCATTTTGTATTATCTGATAATCTTTGTATATATATCCATTTGCTCACAATTAGTCTGTATTGACACAAAAGTATAATATCTAAAACTACACAATGACTGTTTTTGTAAAATAAACTAGTCTTGAAAACTGGTATCATAGCATTAGCAGGCTACAAAACTTTTCACAATCTAGTAATTTCTATTCTATGGGAGATAGAATGAGTGACCATGTCCTGAAAGCTGCCCGGCACCTACTTGGAATAGCATCTCATTGACTGACTAAATTAAGTGGAGGGGATGATAAAAAGGATAGTATTAAGACACGTGGAAACTCTTCCGTGATTCCCTTCCTGATGGAGCTGTATTGTGTCTCCTCTGATTTTCATCCTTCAGTGTCATCCTTTATCCCGTTCCTCAAACTGAAACATCTTCAGTAGGAGCAGGAGAGTGTTTCCAAGGCAGGAGCATGAGGAACGCTTATTTGAATGGAGCTGGCTTCTTACTCTCCCCAAGGGACAGAGGTGTTGATAATTTCCATCAGTAATGACCTCACAGGAAAGCCGTGTGCATCTCAAAAGCCATCACCACAGCTGGCACTGATTCAGGGAGAAGCTGGAGCCTGAGCCTAGGTGATCGTTGTGACAGAGCTACACTGTCTCCTCCTGGGTGATCTGTTGGCCCCATTCTGGAAGCAGACTGGGAAGAAGCATGGAAGAAGACTCTTTTAAAACCATATCTGCCCTCTGGAAACAGAGAGCACCTGATTTCCCAGCCTTACAATATTTAATGTACATTATTTAGAAATATTAAAATAACTTCCCTTCTTCTTAAAAAAATCCCACGATTACTCAATTCATGCATTTGCTCAGGAATCAGCCCAGACACCTGCCATCGGGTAAGCACTTGTGAGGCAACAGGAATACAATGGAGAGCAAAACCAGAGGCAACCTGCCCTAGTGAAGCTTTTAGTCTATCAGAGAGATGTGGCTCAGTCCAATAGTCACACAGCTGTACAAACAGAGGTTGGAGCTCTGAAGGGAGAGAATGTGCCCTAAGAAAGTTAGAAACTCTTCATCGGAGCTATATATGCCCTCCAGAACCTAGTCTTCTAAATTTATCCTTCACTCTTGTCCCTCTTTAATTCTTAGCTGTCACCACTGTCAACATTTCTTCTGTAACATGCAAAACTGACCACAATGGCTTCCTTGCTTAAAGTCATTCTATGACCTTTATTCATTAACTAGAAGATAAAAATCAAAAGTTTTAGGAGGATGTTTCGAGTTCTGTATCACATGGTTCTGCTCTATAATTTATCTTTATCTTCTTCCACTCTAGTACACTGACTGTGTGTTTTACCTCCAATCTCAGCCACGTCCTGGTCCCCGAACTGTCGTGCTATTCCCAGCCCGAGCCTTTGCTGATGCCACAAGTGAGCTGTCAGTTGTTTCTTCTAGGTGAACTCTGACCTGCTGGCAAAGATCGTTTACCACTGCTGCTTTTCAGAAGCCATTTGTATCTCAGGGTTAATTTTCTTTATCTCTATTTGTATGCTCTGAGAGCACTGTCTAGGAAAACACAGCTTGTCATAGTTACTTCTCTGTGTGTCTTCCTCCACTGGATTCTGAAAGGAGGCATCTTGTTAGTATCCCCACCACTTAACACGGTATCTTGCACGTGGCTTTTGTTTAATAAATACTTGTTGAAAAAACAAATGCATTAATGAAGTTAGGATATTAATGGTGCTAACTGCAAGACAGAAAAAAAAAAACTTTCCTAAAGACATAGGAACAATGGGAAAGTTAACTTCTTTTTAGAAATTCTAGAATGGTAATCATTTGCTCTGGGAACTCTATACCATTTTTGTGATAGATGTTTCTAAGTGACGCAATTAATAAATTGCTTGCAAAAATATACCTAAGTCTTCCCCCCTCCCTGTATGCACACCTTTTGCAATAAAATCTTTCAGCCCCTTCCATCAAGAGGTGGAGTCTATTTCCCCATCCCTTGAATCTGGGCTGGCCTCATGACATTTTTGTTAGCCAATAGAAAGCTGTGGAAATAACTGTACCCCAGTTCTGAGCCTAGACTTCCAGTGGCCTTGCACAATTCTGCTCTCTGTCTCTTGGAATCCTGCACTGCATGAGAACAAACTCAGTCTATTCTGATGGAGGATGAGAGACCATGTGGAACAGAAATGATTTGCCCCAGCTGAGTTCTCCATAGACCACACGGTTCTCAGTGGACCTGCCAGTTGGCTGCAGGTGCCTGTGCAAGCTAAGACCACTCAGCTGAGCCCACCATAAACTGTAACCCCCAGAATCATGAGCTAAATAAGTGGTTCTTTTAAGCCACTAAATTATGGAATAATGTTATAAGAAATGTTTCCCAGTAATAATCTATCTTTGCCTTATTTAATAATTTAAGTTTTTATTTACAAAGTATTTACTGAGCACCTTCTGCAAATCAGTGTTTTAGACCTTAATGGGATACATGGGTAAATCAGGTATAGTCCCTGTCTATAATGGAATGGGATTAAAAACTCCTAGGAGGAAGTGAACAAATGCATAAACAGGCAAAGATGCTAAGTTTAGCACAAGATTCCAAATAGGTGTGATAGTAAGTGCAGCTTTAAGATCCCTAACTGGTTGATAGTAAACTACACTCCAACATAAGAAAACAGTATAAAGTGACCTGCGAGCAGAGGAAACGTCTTTGAAATTAGTTCCAAGTGGGTTGGTCTGAGGGTCTTTACTGAAAGCCATAGACTACCTCAGCAGCTCCGTGTCCTCTAATACTGAAGCTAGGAGTGGGACCTACCAATAAAATGCTATCTTTTATCATGTTACAGAATTGGAAAAAAATATTTCACAGTACAATCAAATTAGAATGTAGAATAAGTTTTTAATACAATGAAGAAGTTTTTGTAAAGGTTCTGCCACTATGAATTTCATTTTGAGTTGATTCACATACAAATTCTAAGACTTTTTGTCTGAGGAGATACTGACTGATATGGAAATGACTAAATTTCCAACAACCACCAAATAGCTCAGAATTTCCCCCACACTGGGGTGTTCTGAGAATGGTTTTCAGTAACCAACATTGTTTTTCCCCAGAGCAATGTTGAGCACATAGTCGAGACTCAAAAATAATTGTTGATTTGAAGTAACTTTAAAGCTTTCCTCTTTGTTAGAAATAAAAGAATGACATTTCTCCAAAGAAGACATACAGATGGCCAACAGACACATGAAAAGATGCTCAGCGTCACTAATTATTAGAGAATTGCAATTCAAAACCACAATGAGGTAACACCTCGCACCGGTCAGAATAGCCATCATCAAAAAGTCTACAAATAATAAATGCTGGAGAGGGCGTGGAGAAAAGGGAACCTTCTTGCACTGTTGGTGGGAATGTAAATCGATACAGCCACTAAGGAAAACTCTAATTTGAAAAGACATATGCACCCCAATGTCCATAGCAGCACTATTTACAATAGGCAAGACATGGAAACAACCCAAGTGCCCATCAACAGATGGCTGGTTTAAGATGTGGAATATTACTCACCCACTGAAAAGAATGAAATATTACCATTTACAGCAACATGGATGGGCCTAGAGAATATCATACTAAGTGAAGTAAGTCAGTCTGAGAAGGACAAATACCATATGATATCACTTACATGTGGAATCTAAAAAACAATACAGATGAATCTGTATACAAAACAGAAATAGACTCACAGACCTATAAAACACACTTATGGTTACCAAAGGGGAAAGGAAAGGGGAGGAGGGATATATTAGGATTATGGGATTAATAGATATAAAGTACTATCCATAAAATAGATAAGCAACAAGGATTTACTATATAGCACAGGGAACTATATTCAATATCTTATAATAACCTATAATGGAAAATAATCTGAAAAAATATATATAACTGAATCACTGCTGTATACCTGAAAGGAATGCAATATTATAAATCAAGTATACTTCAATTTAAAAAAAAGAATGAACATTTGACTAACTTTTTGGTGGTTTTGTGTTTCAGTAACCTCTTAATGTATCCAAATGATTAGAGAATGAAATATTCTGGCTTAATTAAATAGGCTATCAAAGGATTAATACTTATTTTATACATTTATAGTTTACCTAATAAAAACAATAAGAATTCAGTAGAAATGCTAACATTAAAATAATAGTCAAGTTTGACTTTTTGTTATAGTCATCAAACTTCGTTGTATAACACTGTAAGCAACATATTTTGGGGATCTCTGGATGTTTGTTTCCATACAGCCCTGAGTTTCCCACAAAAAGCTGTCACTTACAGTATTATGCCCATACAACCAGAAGTCCAACTATAAACAATCCTGAATTTTTCACTTCTATTTTACTGTTTTACATAGTAGCACACGGTGTTTAATTGTCAAAATGGGAAGTTAACATATAATGTAGAATGCTTCTTCCAGTATTGAAAAGAATTTATCTTCTCCAGATGTGTAACAAACCTTTTATATGCCTTTCTATTTTGTCAGTAACCATATAGTCATACATACCACAAATGTCAGATTTTTTTTTCAAAATTCATTTGGAATAAAATAACAGAGAAAGAGTTTAAATATAATTTAGCAGAAAGTCAAGTCAAATTATACCTAGTCAGCTTGAAGCTCGGGCCAAAGCTAAGAGATTTGCACCATTATGGCAGTGGTTTGCAATAAAGATACTTTAGTGAGATAGAGCTCTCTTCTTTGTGAAGCTAGGAAATCAAGGAGTATTTATGTTCTTTTGTGCAAAATATTTAGAATAAGAAATGTGGGTGCTATATTAAAGTTACTTGATAGAGTAAGGCTCCAGGAGGTACCAGGTTTAAAAAATAAAATAAAAAAGTACAGTTGTCATTATGTCTACTTTCAAGCTTGAGTAAATCAGAGGCAGCTGGAAACTTCATTCAACCAAGGAGTAGCTCAATGAACTATGTTGCAAAGATGTTAAACACTCTGCATATATCCCTATCTTACACTCAGTTAATAGCATTTGAGTTTAGCTGAATTAAATAGTGTCTGTGACTTAGCCACTAAGTAGCTATGTATCTTTGTATAGTTCCTTTTGCCTCTCTGGGGCTCTAAGATGTGACTACACTTAGTCATTGAGTTATAAAAGTATAAATCTTCTTGGGACCCACAAATCATCAAAGTCAAACATGGTCTTTATTTTCTTGGAGAACAAGTATCATTTTGAGGCAATAAAGGAAATAACCTACACATTTGCCAGGCTGTACACTTGTCTCATTTATTAGTATATTGCCCAGCATAACCTTGAGGACAGGTAAGTCCTCAAGAAACAATGGATTATTTGGTGCCTTGTGATTTATTTCTCTTAGCATTTAAAGAATATTGTCAGGCATGATCTCAACAACCTAGAGGAGCTTACCTGGCTTTTGCATCTCTACAGAGGTCACATGGTCTATGTAGTTAGAACCAGTACTAAGGTTATCGCTTGTGGATATGGCCCCTAGTAGTTTTAATGAGGATTATTTAATAGGTATACTAATTAGTGAATATACTGTGAGCTTACCTTTTTGAAAAAAATTCCTGGGAAGCTGTTGGGATATAACGCTGGTACGATTATCATGATATGGCAAAAATTGTGCAGGACCTCCACATGAGATCATAAGTAAACAGAGGATTTTAAAAAGTGACATTTAAGATATGAATTTTTCTCATGTGTTGTCTAATTTAGTCTTTATGATAAACCTATAGGGTAGGTATGATTTTCCCCCTTTTACAGGAGAGGAAAAATTGAGAGAGGTTATTGCTCATTCATTCATTTATTCAACACATATTTATTAAATGCCTCCTGTAGGCCAGACACTGTTGTAGGTATTAGGGAAAAAGCAGTGTGGGGGTGGGGTAGTGAGGGAACAGGATTCTTGAATCCGTAGAGTTGCATTCTTGGGAGTTATGGTGGCTGGAGATACTAGCATTAAACAAGTAACAAATGCATAAACAAATAGTTTCTGATACTGTTAAGTTTATGAAGACAATACAAGGTAATGTGATAGACTGGCTTGGGGGCAGTGCACTAAGAGGGGGGATCAAGGGGCACCTCTCTGAAAAGGTGACATTTGAGTTGGAATCTAATTTGTCTAAGTGGAATAACTAAGACTTAGACTTAGGACTCTCCTAGTGCTAAATAATCTAATAATACTATTCCTTTTAGTAACTCTTGCTATGAACACTAAAATACTAAAAGGTTTGTATTAATAACAGAAAAATCCAAGAAGTCTATAAGTACCTATATCCTGCCTCCTCTTGAGATTGTTAGGGTCAAATAAAAAATGAAAGGAATGTAAAATCTATAAAGAATTATGTACACTACAGCTTTCTTCTTATTGTGTACACTTGCAGTCTGGCATGGGATGCATGCTGAGAGCAAAAAAAGAAAAGGAATGAAACACGTATGCAATTTCAGTTGAAGAAATGAGGAGTGTAGTGATGTAACCATAAATAAAATGTGACCACATTTATTCTTTTTCTGCCCTCCATTGTCTGGAAGAAACAGCCTTCTGAGATAAAGATTAAAGTCATCAATAATCCACTGTCATAAAAATGATGGTTAATATTTTGGTGTATTTTTTCCTAGAGTTGTTTTCTATGCATATCTAAATAAAACTAACTTCAGATTTGAGCATAGACTTTTTCTTTTTTACCTGATGTTTTATTATTAGTCTTTTCTCATGTTATTTAAATGTCATGAAACATAATTTGTTATGGCTCCAGAATAGTTCATCATACGGCTATACACTAATTAATGTTTCTGACCATTCCCCTATGTTGAACATATAACTTTGTTCAATCTTTTAGCACTTTAAATAATACTGAAATGATCCTTATACTTATTTCTATGTGTGTTTGCTTGCCTCACAATCTATCCTTTGGATAGATTTCTAGAGTGAAAGCACTGTCAAAAATAGGAAATTTCATTCACAAAATTGCTGGGAAAAAGTTGCTGGGTAGTTTCAGGCTGTCTTGCAAAGCCACGTTTGACATCCTATTTCACCCTGCGCTACTCTGAGTAATCGACTTACAAGTGAAAGTCCTGACTCACAGATGAAAGTCCCTGTGGGAGCCAGTGGTCTAAACTTATCAAGTCTGATAGTTATTTGTCCAATATTCTGTTAATAAAACCTTTATTTTGACCAAAATTTCAGTCCATGTCCAATGATAATTGATAGTCACAGAATAATACTGAGACACTGCAAATTCTTAATCGCCAAAAATGAAAAACTTATGTTCAGGAGTTTTGTATTATGCATTTATAAAATTATATATTACTTATATAGAATTGTATTTACAATTTTCTAACTCTTAAAAAAAACCAGTTCCTTTATGTCTGTATGGTAGCTTTTGATTACTCATAATTATCAGTTGATCACAACAGAGTTTATTACATATTATTATGCAGTTTGTTCCTACTTAATTAAGTAGAATAGGAGTATTAGATGAGACATACCCTCATTCTGTGCTATTTTACTTTCCCCAAATAAGCTTTTCTCAATTTTATTTAAAACATTCTTTATTTATACTGAAGTCTGTCAGAATAGCCATGAAGCCTGTCAGATGGCCTTAAGGGATTAGCAAATTATAATTTAGCTGAAAAATGACAATTTTAGCAGGTCAGTGTTCCCCTCTGGAGGCTAAAAAATATGCATCAACTACCCTAAGAAGAGGGATGTTTATTTGAAACTTATCCAAACAATCTGAAACCCCTAGATGGAAATCTTGAAGAAGAGGGATTTTCCCACAGATTTCTAACTTTCCTCTTTCTCACTTTTTGATATTCAAGAAACAGAATCAAATAGCCCATCTGGCTTTGTTGCCTGAGGTGGAAGGGAAAGGGAAAGAAAGAGACAGGGAAGCTCTATCAGAATTTGAATTTAGCTGAAACTTATATCCAAGAAAGAAAGAAAAGAATATTGTACCTTAAATGAGGTATATTTGGAATCATTTGTGATGTATAAGGAAACTTAAATTCATGAAATTGAACTGTAAACTACATAAACAATGCAATAAAAGCAAGCATAAATTACCCAGTGTTACCTTCACCCTTTATCCATTTGCATTAGGCAATGGTAAATGTATACTATTTCACTCAATGAGCTTATCTCCAAGTGTAGCTGTAGGAGAAATGATTTCCTTTAAAATAGCCTATTTTATAGTCAAGATTTCTCTCAGAGTTCAAATTGAACAGAAGCTCAGTTCTTATTAAGGTAGGACATATCATGCAACGGAATAACTACTGAAGTGGGATTTGGAATAGTAGTTTTCTGCTTATTGGCTTGGGACTTTAGGAAAGTCAAATCACATTTCTGGACCCATTATTTCCCTCTCTCTAAAATGCTAGGATTGGAATGATAATTTATCTTTTAGATCACTTCTATTACCTACCCCTTAAAAAAATGAAAGCCCTAAAATGATAGGTACCTGATGCATCTTTTTGTCTATTTCATTGTTCTATTGTTCTGCTTTCGCTCTCCTTCCCCATATTTTTTTAATTTACAATTTCTTGTATGTTTGATTGCTCTATTAGAGGTATAAAAAAAACTTGTGAGTCCTTTTGTCCCTATTAATTTCCAGTGTACTTGAGAGTAAAGATAGTCTTTTGTTTCTTTTGTGCCTTCACATAATGTCTAATTGTTTTTCTGTGCACAGAGGAGTTCCTAGCTCTTTTGAAACTGACCAAAGTCTTTACAAACTCCCCATGGAACATTGTAAATAGAATAAACAGATGCATATGTTAGACTGTTGAATCTCCATTGTTTTGTTTGTATGTGTGTGAGCTCCTGAGGCTATATATCCAGATTATAAATCTCAGAATCAGGGTCCTTACCCTCTGCTTCTTAGAGTTTTTCCATCAAGCTCAACAAACCACCCCTTTCAGATTTCCATCGTGAGCTGGGAGAAGTAATCATAGTTAAAAAGAAAAAAAGATGTAAATATGATCTCACTGGGCACTTAGGGCCGACAGCATCAAGAACTGTTTTCCTTAAGAAAGCTGTCCCTCGGGTCCCTGAAGGATAGAGCTGTGATTAACCACACTTGCCACTAGAGGTCATTGCTGACCATTCACAGAGATAGTGAAGCCAATGCGATGGCCTCAGGACTCTTACTCAAGTTCAGTTAGAAGAGTGTCTGAAGTTTCTTTGTGCCATTGGTTGAGATTAAATGGTGGGTCCATTATGAACTGTGTATTATGTGAAGGCCTTATTAGATATAATTTGAACTTGGCTGATGATTATATTCTAGAATATTATTTAGGATTACTTCTCATTCCTGGATACAAATCAACTGTTTTAGAAACTTTAACAAATTCCTGCTTTGTGGGATATCTCGGTATGCTCTAGGTTTCCCTACTTTCTCCTTTTTAAGTGTTATAATAAGTATCAATCTAGAAGTAAATGTAGGGTATATGTAGAGGGCAGGGTGATGGTATTTGAGGTTCTTTGATAAGGTTCTTGTATTCCCACACAACTTGAAATTCTTCTCCACTTTTCCAACATGGAGGCTTGTCATTCTATCATTAGGCATTAGTCCTTTTGTACCAAACCACTTTCCTACAGCTTTCCCTACTATAAATGTTTGTTATTTGTATGTCATATGACAGGAACTGTACCTTGATCTTGAGTTTCAAGAATTCACTTGTCAAGTATTACCTGAAAGAGGTATAATGTAATTATACTATGTAAATGTAATATAATGTGAGTATACCTTAGTATATACTCTATCACTACCATAGGAAAAAATAGAGTATTTTCATCATCCCCAAAAGGTCCCTTGGGCCCTTTTGTAGTCGGTCCCTTTCTTCCGTAACTAGCCCCCAACAACACTAATCTAATTCCTGAATATAGTTTTGCCTTTTCCAGAATGTCATAAACACAGAGCTACGTAGTGTTTGCCTTTGGGATCTGACTTCTTTCTTGAGATTCCTCCATATTTTTGCATGTATCAGTGATTTACTTATTCTACCAAGTAATATTCCATTACATGGATACACCACAGTTTGCTTATTCATTCACCAGTTAATATTTGAGTTCTTTCCACTTTTGACTATTTTGAATAAAGTGGATATATATCTTTTATGGACTGACTTGTGTGTCCCACCCCCAAATTCATATGTTGTAGCCCTAACTCCACACAATGTGACTGTACTTGGAGATAGGGCTTGTGAGGAGGTGATAAAGATTAAATGAGTTCATACAGGTGGTGTCCTTTTATGAAGGAGAGAATTCTCTCTCTCTGTCTCTCTCTCTCTGTCTCTCCCCCACTGAGCACACCAAAAGAAGAGGTCATGTGAGTACACAACAAAATGACGGCTGCCAAGCCAAGAGAAGAGGTCTCGGAATGAAATCTACTTTGCCAGAACCTTAATCTTGGACATCCCAGCCTCAAGACCTGTGAGAAATAAATTTCTGTTGTTTAAGCCATCCAGTCTATGGTATTTTATTATGGCAGCCTGGGCAGACTAATACAATATCTGTGCACGGGTTTCTGTGTGGATATATGTTTTTATGTCTCTTGTGTAAACACTTAGGAGTGAGATTTTGGGTTCATATAGTCAGTTAAGTATATTTAACTTTATAAGAAACTGCCAGTCAGTTTTCCAGAGTGGCTCTACCATTTTGCATTTCCATCAACAGCATGTGAGAATTTCACTTGCTCCACATGGAAGCCAAGACTTGGTACGGTTAGCCTTTTGAACTCAGCCATCCTAGAGAGTAGTGATATCCAATTGTGGTTATAATTTGCATTTACCTAATAAATACTAATACTGAGCATCTTTTTATGGTTATTTGCCATCTTTTCTTTGGTGAGATGTCTGTTGAAATATTCTGCTCATTTTGAAAAGTTGGATTATTTTATTACTGAGCTGTAATAGTTCTGTGTATTCTAGATACAAGCTGTTTATCAAATACTTGTTTTGCAGATATTTTTTCCCAGCTTGAGTCTTCCCTTTTCTTTTTCTTGACAGTATGTTTTGAAGCACAGAAGTTTTAAATTTTAATAAATTCCAAAATCAGTTCTTTCTTTTGTGTTTACTTCTTTTTGTGTCCTAAGAAATCTTCACCTGATCCAAGTTCACAAAGATTTTTTTTTCTCTCGTGATTGACTTAGAAATTTTATAGTTTTAGGTTTTCCATTAGGTCTGTTAATATATCTAAGGTTAATTTTTGTGTAGGGTACTATGTAATTTCATAGTTTTAGGTTTTCCATTAGGTCTGTTAATATATCTAAGGTTAATTTTTGTGTAGGGTACTATGTAAGGTCAACACTCACTTTTTAAAATGTTAATCTCTTCTTAATTTTTAAGGAGTGAAGTGTAGAACTAGGACTGTCCCTTTCTTGCCACATGGTGAATCAAGATTATTTTGATCATAGACTTGATGGAATTTAATTGAATATTGACTTGGAAAAGTATTTCCTCTCCAGTTATTTTTTTATATCTATAACTACATCTATACTTACATCTATGTCTTTTCTAAACCCTAGGCAATCTTCACACTTCATCATTTAGGAATAAAGCCTCAAACAAAAAAAGAAAAAGGCAGCTATAACAAGAAGGTTGAGAAGGAATTTCATTCCAGTGTACTTTAATTCATTCCAGAATCAGTGAGATTCAGAACATGCTGTGCTATGGGTGAAAAGGCTTTCTAATAATCAAATGTAAGGTGCCAATGAATGTGTCTCAGTTGGAGTCCCTTGGATTTAAGCGCTTTCAGTAGGAGAGCATAAAAAATGACTTTCAGTAGGGTGCCTGATAAGTTGTTAGAATCTGTAATACATGCTGAGATTACTTCAATACATGCTGTAAAAATAAACTATTAAATAGAAGACAATTTGACAGAGGAAAAAAACTTTTTCAGTAGTTACCACGACATTGAGGAGGTTTTTTGTTTGTTTGTTTTTTTATTGTGAGTTAAGTACTTAGAGACAGGAAACAAAGGGCAGGAATAAATAAGCACTTCTCTAAGTGGAGAATGATAGTGGGGACATTCTCTAGCAATTGCTTTTTTTACTTTGGTTTATTATTATTAACATTTTAGCAAATTGTCTGATAATAAAATCTCTACTGAAGTTAATAACAATATAAGAGATGTTAGGCTCATGGAAATAAACTTACAGATAAATTCTCAATTATGTGAATGTAGAAACCCTGACAGATGAGGTTTAATGTGTATGTACAGGTAAGAGGTCTATTTAAAGGGAAAAAGTGTAGAACTGATGGCTTCAAGGTATTGGTTATAACCTAGGAAAGCAACCTAGAAATGATTGTAGTCTGCTCCCCAAGGCACCAGCCCAGTGGCCTGCCTCATGAAGAAAATTGGAAACAAATCAGAAAGCGTCATCTTACAATTGTCTAAGAACTGGAATACTATAAATTCTCCAGGTCACCACTCCTCAGACAAAATACAGCTGGATGAGTCCCAGAGAACAATAAGTAAAATGATCAAGGAGTTTCTATATGAATATCGATTCAAGAAATTCGGATAGTTTAGGCTAGAAACATGAAAGCAAAGAGGGAATATGATCAAAGCCTTGAAGTTGTCAAGTCTACTGCTAGGTAGAACACAGGCTTGTTCACAAAATCACAGAATATAGAACTAAAAACCCCTGGTGCTTGACATACTGTATGTAATATAGCTTTTTAAACTATTACTTTATAGATAAAGCAGTACATTTAGTGAGTGCAATTTCTTTAATGGTGAATTAGTTCCGAACAAATGAGTAGTTTCTGGGAGTATGATTATTGTTGTTGGTAGAGCCACAAAGCAAAGAATGTTTAAGTAATACTTCTGACGTTTAAGAAATTAAATGTATTACTTTTTCCCAGTAAAACCGTAATGTGTATTCATTATAGAACTTCAAAAATATGGATTAAAAAGTAAGTACCCGGGCTTCCCTGGTGGCGCAGTGGTTGAGAGTACGCCTGCCAATGCAGGGGACGCGGTTTCGTGCCCCGGTCTGGGAGGATCCCACGTGCCGCGGAGCGGCTGGGCCCGTGAGCCATGGCCGCTGAGCCTGCGTGTCCGGAGCCTGTGCTCCGCAGCGGCGGAGGCCGCAACAGTGAGGGGCCCACGTACCGGAAAAAAAAAAAAAAAAAAAAAAAAGTACCCACACTCTCACTGAGAAATACAAAGAAAATGTAACACTTTAATCTGTTTCTCCCATGTATTTCTTTTGTATCTCTGTTCATACTTTATGTACAATTTTTTATGGAATATTATAAAAATAATTTCCTATTATTTTAATATGATATTTTTGTGCCCATAACCTTAATTTCATGGACATACTGTAACTCATATAATCATTCCTCTATTTCTCAGCATCTGGGGTCTTGCCAAACCAAACTGAACTTTTCTAGAGTGACATTTAGACAGTGATGATTATTCAAAAATAATCCCTTAGAGATGTCAAAAGCAGATCAGGAGAGTGGAGAATTAGAGGACATTAGGTTTTTGCAAGGTGCCTTAAAAATCTATATTATGTCAATTATTAACTATAGACTAAATATGCCAAAGGGATTTGTAATATGATTTTTAATTTTATTTGCATGCTACTGGGATTAATAAAATAGAAACTCAATTTAAAGTGACGTGGAATGCGGAGTAGCTTTCTCTTATGCATTGTGTCAAAAGTACAATCACTAACATGAGAGGAGTTCATAATATTTTTAATTAAAAAGAGATTTTCATGCTTATAAAGATTAGGTAAAATTGCTCCGTAGTTATCTTTTGAGTGTGAATACCAGAGCTAGTGATACTTTTACTAACAATTTCATTGAAAGCTGTCAGTATGATTGCTTCAGTATGGTTTGAGACAATTTATTTTCTCTTAACGTACATTATTTGAAGAAGGTAAAAGGAGGAAGATAAACAATTTTACCAATCCAGCGAATGCTTTTCTTTGGAGAAATATGAAGATGAATAACACAGTATCTTTCCTCAATATAATTATTATATAACTAGGCAATCAAAATATACAGAAGAACATAAGTAAGATTTCTATAATAACCGTAACAGAAAGAGAAAAGAGAAACTGGAAAACTTCATGGAGGAAGTGGGATTTAAGTTGCATGTTGAAGGATGGGTACAACTCATGCAGGTAAATAGGAAGATTGTAAGTCTTCTTTTGAGAGAGTAGGTAACGAAACGCACGGTGGCAGTAATGCCATGACATAACTAGGGGTATTAAAAAATTACTTTGGCTGGACTCGGGAAATTAATTCTGGGAGGTAGTAGAAAATGGAGATGGAAATAGAGATGGAAGATGGATGAAAGATATTAGACTTTATCCCCATGTATAATGGGGCCCTTTGAAGAGTTATTTAATAGTAAGATGCTAAAATAAATATGATATTTGTAGATGACTAAATCTAGTAGTGATGTGTAATGGATTGGAGTGAAGAGAGACTGAACACAAGAATACCAGAAACAGTACAGAGAGATGAGGAACTAGGGAGACAAGGTCGTTACACATGTGGATAAATGCACTGTTATAGCTTGTATTTCCCAACAAGACTAGGTCCACCCAGGAACCCCATTCTATTATGGGTGTGATTTGCCTTATCTACCTTTTTTGAACACCAGTAAAGTCACTGGGATTTCTCACAGCATTATAGTCTCAGGGCAGTCAAACTTCTTTCATGGTGTCTATCTTCTCCCAGTGTGAGTTTTCTAAGAAAACCAGGCAGAATCTGCAAGTTTCCTATGATCTAGCCTGAAAAGTCATGAAGCATCATTTCTGCCATATGCATTTAGTCAAAAGTGAGTCACAGGGCTAGCCAAGATTCAAAGGGCGGGGGGTACTTCACTGGAGCACGGATACTGAAATTCAGCCAGAGACTCAGCACCAGTTCCTTGATGAGGGTCCAGTCCCTCCCTGTTCCCTGGGCATGATTCTGTACCAGTCAGTGATCAACAAGGGAAGTGGAACCACTGTGAGTTGTTATAGGACTAGGGGATTTATTACGGGGAATAGACGTTATGCAGTTGTGACAGCTGGTGAATAAATTTCTGTAAGGCTGCTGCCCCTCTGTCTGGTGGTGGTCTGAAGTTGTGGTCAGCTGTTAGAAAGAAAAGCTGGACCCAAAGCAAGGGATGAAAAGATAGAATGTGAGAGGACATACTGGACCCATGAGGACAAACTTCTGTGTCTCATTTTCTCCAACCTTGACAATGCAGGTCCTTTATAGAAGTAGTGAGAGACAGCCTCTGAGAAGCAGAAAGAGAGCCAGTAGGAGCTGGTGGAGCTATAGGCGCAGTTGCTGCCCCTTCCCAGCAAGCCGAGCCAGCAGATTAGTGATGGAGTTCACAACCTCCAGGGATACCTGGTACCCACACTGAGCTTCCCATTTGCAGCTTCACTTCAGCCTTTCAGATCTCACACAAACTTCTCTTTTGGCCATGTCTACACCAGAAACATACAGGGAAGGGATTCTGGGAAACGTAGTTCTAGCTTAGTTATGTTAACATTGGTACAAACCTCCATAAAGTTCTTCTTTCCTCCAATAATACAAAACACTTCCTGCGGCTGCTGTGAATGTCTCTGCGTTGCACGGGTGGGGTGGACTTTTGAGATGTAATTGGCTTTTGGCAACAAAAAAATGCCTTCTTTGGAGATAGTTACCTAAGAGCGGATCTCTTCTTTGTTTAGATATTTACTGATCTTTGATTGTTTCCTTTTTCTTGCAGCAACTGAGATGACACATTTTGCGTAAAGTGCCTCATCAGGTAACTGATCTATTTCTACTTTTATGTAAGTTTGTATGGAAGGTATTTTTAAAGAATATTACTGTGGTTAGAGCTACACTGAGTGTTTGGCTTAGAATGTTCTGTTATGAGGAAACAATTTGAGTACTGTTTTACCGATCAAGACCTAGCTGCAAGGGTCTTTTAATTCCTAGTACTGTTATAGCAACTCTCTCTAAGCAAGAAAAAGTAGGTGAATCAATAATGCTTAGACCCTCCCTCCTATAAGCAGACCTGAGTAGGAAATGAGCCAATGAGAAGTAAGCTCAGCATTTTTAAAAAATATTCATTTATTTATTTGTTTATTTATTTATTTAGGCTGCGCTGGGTCTTAGTTGCCACATGTGGGCTTCTTAGTTGCAGCATGCATGTGGGATCCAGTTCGATTGAAACCGGGCACCCTATTTATACACAGATTCCCAGAAAATCCTACTTGCTTTAATATACACACATATGTTAAATAACTAGCAAAAACTAGCAAGTAGCTTCGCTGTTAGAAGCAAAAAACGCAATAATTCTTTCATTTGGACATCAGTAAGTAGCCTTGCCAGGGCAAGGCCTCAAAAAATTGCTATGAGACTCAGAGTTGTTCCTCTCCATGGAAGTCTTTAGTAAAGGGCGAAAGATTCATTCAATCTGAAGAGAATTCGATGTAACAGGAGGAGATGGAGCAGTGAGGAACAGGCCCTGACAGGCGTGCAAGGGCCATGTGCCTTGGTTTCAAGGCAGAGTGGATGCAGTACACCATGACCCTTTGATTTGAATGTTAACGATGCAGAAATCCAACCTGACCTCTGAATTTTCACTAGACCAGAGCCTCAGCATCAGGGCTATCAAATCATGGTCCCTAAAGTGTCTTCTTCATGGTATCTGCTATAGGAGAAGACAGCTGGGACAAGGGTTGAGAAAGTGGGGGGAGAACAATAGTGTCACTTTTTATTTTGTCTGCAGAACCCATTTCACTTTTTTAAAGTATCTGATGTTGAGTGCTCACTTTGCTCTGCCCTCCCGCATGGTTAGGAGGACTCAGATAAGCTTTTCCCCGTCCTTAATTTCTCTAGCTAGCTCAGACGTATTTGGAACAAGATTGCACTGAGAGCCCTTATTACTGAGTTTTGATCTGTTATTCTGAGAGGACCTTATGGATTTCAATTGTTACCGTGAGAGAATGTTCTGGATTCAATTGTTACTCTGAGAGAACATTCCAGATTTGAACACTGGAAGCTTTCTTCAAAACTGTGTTGATTTTCATTATGATGTCATCATTCTTTCATTAAGAAAAACATAGAATAATGAGAAAACATGGCATAATAGAAAACACACAGGGAATTGAGTCTTGGCTCCTAATAGCTTTATGACTTTTACTGATTCTGGGGCTTGGTTTCCTTATTTGTAAAGCCGGTTGCACTAATTATCGCTGTGGAAGTAGATTCGGTGAGAAGGTGAAAATTATCTAAAAGAAATATGGTCCAAAAATGTGGTTTATTCCTTCCAAGCGTACTTGTGTTTTACCTCTATCTGCTGCTCTGCTGGTTGAGAATCAGCATGGTCTGAAAAAGAATTGCTTTCCTCTTCAACACTCCACAGCTTCCCGTCTTCATTCATCTCTTAAACCTAACACTATCAATATGTGTATCACTGCCCCTTATCTCCACTTACCTGATTCTACTTGTGGGGAAGAAGAAAACTGAATGGCAAAAATAAAATTATAAAGTCATGTGGAGAATTGTAATGTTGGTGACACTCTAAAATTCTAGGGATGGTTATGTACTTTTTTAGTCTTCTCTTTAAAACATTTCCAAACTTACTTCCAATGTAAAAAAATAATCAGACAATATATATTGAGTGGATATATAAATGGCTTATAAAAGTTACCACAGGTGAAAATCATCCTTTCTAAATGCAATGTAACCATCCTTCCTAAAGGCAATTAAAGTTATTTTACTTTTTTGTGATTTCAAGAGTATTCAAATTATCCTTTATATATCAGCTTCTTTTTTTTTTTCTTTTGGGCCTAGAATCTTTAAAAGATTAAAACTTAGGAAGATTATTTTAATAAACGTAGAACCAAGGCTGTGCATTTCACGAAGCATCTTTGCACTGTGAATAAACCCAATTCTTTATGGATCTTTATGGATTTTGTGAGCAGGGAACACTGTTGGTTAAAGTTTGGAAAGGTTAACGAGGGGACGGGAAGTGAGGTTATTCAATTAATTATTATTTCCTGTCCCTCATCTTTAAATTTTTAGTGATTACAAAGAAAACTCAGTCCTAAATAGAAAAAAAAATCAATCCATACTAAAATAACATTTCTGTTGGTTTTTGATATGACATAGTGACACATGGATAATTACTTAGAAATAGCAAAGTAATTTTCAGCTCTTTTATGTCGGCTTCTCTATAACCAAAACACCCAATTTTTTGCTCAGTTAGGTAGATCCCTCCTTAACCAAAAAAGTTTCTGTCAGATTCAAAACCAGAATGGAAAGTAAGAGAGGATGATCAGATTCATTTCTATTTGGCAGACAATTAAAACTGACTTTCTTCTAGGCCTTAATCTTTTTTTCCATTTCACATCTTGGCATCTCAACACTTTGCTATCTAAAAACAAGACACATTCCTTCCTTTCCCAGAGTACTAGAGTGCTTTGCTCCAGAAACAAAAACCAAGTAAGTGCTTCCAAATGCTTAGCTCCTCTTTCCTGTACTTGTTAAAACTTTCAGCTGGGATGCCAGCCTCACTCCAGGCCACAAGAGTAGTTGGGCCAGTCACAGAGAAGTATGTCAGCACCGGCATGCATTGTCAGGAAGGGCATGTGTGGCCTGATGCTGTCACAGGTGGGCCTCCAGATAGCCTCTTTCTTCATGACCATGGCTACATCTTAACTGTTCCCACCCAATGTAAATCACAGTTGGGGCCTTGGGCTAATTCTGTGTGCCTGTGAAAATGTATTATTTACCTTGAAACTATGTATGTAGGATCTTTCAGGGTTGAAAATTATTTTCACTACTGGTTGAGGGCTTTCTTCTTTCAGTGTTGAACCTAATTCTTGCATCTGATTCTCAAATAATCAGATGACAGTTCTATAAAATGGGGATTCGTTTTGGCAAAACTGTAAGCTCAACATTGAAATGCAGCTGTTTTTGCTTCTTACAATCTAGTTTATATCCAGAACTTAGTTGATGCTCCAGAAGTTAAAATAGATGTGAATTAGCAGCAGAACATGTAGCATCAGACTTCGCTTTGTCTGATACTAACTGAATTAGTGATTAATTATGTTTAGAAAGTGATTTGAGCAGCTTTGATGATCATGAAGTATCTATATGGGTGTTTCTCACAAGGAAAGTAGGAGTTGTAGTGATTCTAACCATCACAAAGTAACTGGGGTGGTATTTGTAAGAGAGTTTAAGATCCAATAGCATAAAATGATGATTGCGTATTAATCAGAGAATATCACCTCCAAAAAAAGGGGCCATACGTAAGCAGAATGGATAGTAACCCAAGGAAGTCAGAGTGAAATAACCTTATCTCTGTGGCTAAACTAAGGGTGGGGATCTCTAACAAATGGTGGAAACGGGACAGTTACACTGAGCGCTCACCTGCTGGCCTCTGCTCCTCATTGGGCCTCTGACACGAGTGCTGGTGTCATATTTGTGTGTCCCTGTGTGTGTGTACATGCACACATATTGGGTAGTCCCAAGAAGAAAACCAAAGTAAGAATAGATTTGGCATTAGGTAACGATTAATTCAGAAATTAATTTTTCTGCATTGCAATCTGTTGGCTTTTTGTATTTTAAAGTTTGCTATGTGTAGGTCAGTGAGGGAGTTGGTAATTGGAAATGGACGTCTGAGTAGGGGAAGGGAGGAGTGGTCCATAAAGACTTCTAGGAGGAAATGATTCTTGAGTTGAATCTTGAAATATTATGAGGATTAAATCTGGTTAATATGGGAAGGAATAATATTCTACGTTGAGGAAATGACATGTAAACAAATAAACACATAAAAAGGTGAGAGAGTGATCATTTGGGCAATAGCACATAGGTAGGGAAAGTGTATGGGGTATGACAGGAAATAATATAAGATAGAGACAGAAGTCAGATGATGCAAACCCATGAGTGGCGTGCTCCAGCAAGCTGAATTTTATCCTGAAAGAATGGGGAACCATTTAAGCAGAAGGACATAGTCATACCCTGATATGACTTTGGTAGAAGTGTGGAAGATTGATTAGAGAGTATCAAGTTGGAATTAGATAAGTTATAATAATTTACAAAGGAAATAAGGCAACAACATTCTCCTAAACAAATGCAAAAAAAAATTGTTATCAAAATTTCCCGAAGGGGCTTCCCTGGTGGCGCAGCGGTTGAGAGTCCGCCTGCCTGTGCAGGGGACACGGGTTCGTGACCCGGTCCGGGAAGATCCCACATGCCGCGGAGCGGCTGGGCCCGTGAGCCATGGCCACTGAGCCTGCGTGTCCGGAGCCTGTGCTCCTCAACGGGAGAGGCCACAACAGTGAGAGGCCCGCGTACCGCAAAAAAAAAAAAACCCAAAAACAAAAAAAAAGCTTCCCGAAGTAAATATTGGAATAGTTAATTTTTTGTGCTTTTATGTCAAAGCAATATTTTGGTTTCTAACAATGATAGTTTAAATATATTCCTAATTCATTTTCATGTGTGTTAGAAATGATGAGTAAATATGCTAAATAGTTATGGAATTAATATTTTGAATGCTTTTGTGATTCTTAGATGTATATGTATTTTCATTATTATTTTCTGAATTTCAGTGTCATTCAACTTCATTGAAGACCTACAAATATCCCAAGAGATCTCTTTTATTCTAATTTCTCTCAGTTTTGAGCCTTTTGCTCAAGTTGAAAAAGGTAAAAATGTTCAGATTTCAAAAGAAACAAAAATTAAATAACCCAAATCTAACATGTTTGTCTTCCTGTTTCCTTCAAATCTAAGAAATAGATTGATATGACTATTTAAGAACCAGATAGTATTCCAGTACGACTTAATGCTGTTAAATAAAGCTTGACGTTGAAATGAAAAGGGCCCTCTTAAAAAGTGAAGGTTTTTTTTTAGTTCTTAGAAGGTATAATAATTAAATAAGACTGTTTCATATACTGTAAAGGATTTTGATTCTCTAACTGCAGTACACTTTGTTTCTCTGAAAAGTATTTACATTTGAGAAGATTTCTTTTGTTGGTTTTGTGAAAGTATTAATTCTGAAAACAGGTATGGTTATTATTTATACTTAAGAAAACCTCACACAAAAAGTGAAACTGTCGATTTTTGTTTACATTCTCAAGGAGCAGTTCTTTTCGTACAGAAGGTGTTTGACCTGATGTCTAAATGTTAATATATTTTTAAATGCAATGGGGCCTTACAAGATATTTCGACAACTAATAGAAGAAACAAAATGCAAAATCATGGAAGGCCTGGACAGCACATACCACTAGTCACTGTCTGCTTGGCTCACATATATATTTACTTATTTTGTGAAACCACCAACATGTATGACACCAGCGTATGTTTACCATATGCTTTTTTATCCTTGAGTCTGTTTCCTGAATAGTACACACTGTCCTTAACACAGAATGTATTTAAAATATAGTAAATGGGTCATCACGATAGTAATTCCAAACAAATTCTGCTAAAGGACAACAAAATGTAACATTAAGAGATATAGAAGAGATATTCTTTCACGAAATGAGACCCCCATTTCCCTTAAATTATTCCTCCTATCTATGTTTTGGTATTTTCCATTGAGACACTTTGTCCTTTAAGACAGAGATTTCAGCTTAGCATTTTCCTGAAGATTTGTAGGAGATTATAAAAGACTCCAAATAGGAAATGTTTTATCCATATTACGTACTTTTTCGGATCCATTATAAGCACACAGGCATATCAGGGAAAAGTGGGCCTTTGTGGGTCTCAGTCTTTTTTTTCCTGAAAACAAGCTTTAAGTAGGGCTGTATCAAAATTAGGTGCATCCAATCACCATGGAAATATTTTTGTAATTGCTTCCTGGAGGAGCTGCAGAGACATTTGTAGTCATATGTATATATATATATATATATATATATATATATATATATACACACACACACACACATATACATACACACATGTCAACGTTTTCCAAATTTGGCCTCTTTTGGAACACAATACCAAAGGCCAAGGCCAAATCCATTAACCATGGATAGAACAGAAATCTCTACACAGCAAAAGATCTCTGAGACTCAGCCAGTGACTTCCTAATTTTAAACTATAGCAAAGTTCAAATTTGTCCAAAATTTAACTTTTTAGGTAAACAGTTTTTGGAAAATCTTATAAAAAGACTATCAAAATCTCCCTGACTTCATGTTTAGCCTTAGAGACTGAAAGCCTTGGTGAAGGAAAGGAATGAAATAACATAAGAGAAAGGGTGGGGGGGAAATAGGAGGGAACAGAGAGTAAGTAAAGACAGAAGAGGTGAGGCTTCTCACCAGCAAAGGACTCAAGTGTCAAACTAGAGTTTATCTAACTCTGGTCAAAGGATCCAGCCAAAGGGAGACCTCAAACCAGAGGTAACTTGCTGGTAGAAGGAAGCCATAAAGATGTTCTGTCTGACACAATTTGATATTTTCAATGAAAGAACTGCCCTTTAAACTCTTCATCTGTTTCTTTTGTTATTTGGTAAAAAATTTCTCCACCTGTGTCTATACACGAAAACACAAATAACCAAGCCACACAGTGGCATCTTGCCAATATATTTTATGAATTTATTTGCACTTATTTTGATTCGTGAACTCATTTTATGTTTTGGGATTTTAAAAATGTTAATATGTCCCAGGCTCCCAATTTATTTGAAAACTGAGTTTTGTGTCATAATGTCTCCAATGCTTACTTGTATGTGAACTTAATATCTTACAAATGGGGTATCCTTAACTTAGCAGGTGATGTAGTTTTTTGGGTATTGTGGGTTAGTTGCCCCAAGGCTGGTACTTTCCTTTATAGTTTTTCTTTTTCTTCCAGGCCTTTTTTCTTGATTTGAAAACTTTGTTATATTTAAATGTCCAGAGGAGACTAGGTCCTAGTAGGCGTCTCTATACTCTGCAAAATTGTATTAAGGGAGTACATTTACTAGTTTACAGAAGTGAGGTAGCTAAAATGGTTTTTCCTTCTGCACATCACTAGACAGATGGCAATTATTATTACTAAGGCAAAGAAATCAGTGCTCAAGCAATCACTTTGTTAATACAGACCCAAAGATCCTCTCAAAGAGATAATCCACCCAGGCCATCGGGGGCCCTCTGAAGTTTCCTTCCCACTCTGGGTGGTTGTTCTATGCAGTAAATTAGATTTGAGATCAGCACATCTCTTTTCTTCAGTTCTCTATTTAGCCTTTCCTCACTCTCTCAATCTTTTCTGACATGTATGTGAACACCTTCACAGCACTTTGATATCTGAGATAGCTCAGATTAATGTAAATGTAGTGATTTCCTAGGTTTTATAGCTAGTAAATGGTGCAGTTGGGCTTAGACCTATGGTCAAAGAGAATTCTTTCATGTTGAAAATGTTAGAAGTCCATTCACCTTTCCTCTAGCATTGAATGTCCATTCTGGTGACCACCAACATTCAAACATGCAAGATTTTTAAAAAAACGCCATTCTCTTCTCCATCTGTATCATTTTACATCATATGACTTAAACATTTCTTAACAGGCTTCCCACTTCTTTTTTCAGGTTATTCATAAAAATGAGTATGTAGGAAAATGAGACTTTGGGCATAATTGTATCTATTTATAGTATATCTATTGTGTGATAACTGAATTGCTTGTTGAAAATATATGGTGCTTATAAGGGACCCCCTCCCTCTGGGAGAAATATTCTTCCCCCTCAAATATCAGTGTCAGCCATGTGACTAGTTTTAACAAATGGAATATGAGCAGAATGGACACATCCCGTATCTGAGCAGAGGTTTCAGAGCCATACATCATGCTGCCATTGTTCTTTTCCTGTAGAAAAACATTTCCCAAATTGGGGCCACTCTTTCTGCCTGGATTTGGGAATAAAGACTTGGGGCCACCATTACCTCATAGCCAACATGCCACATGAGTGAGAAATAAACCTTGGTTGTAAGTCACTGAGGTTTGGAGGTTGTTTATCACAACATTATAATGTAGCAAATGCTGACTAACCACATATAATGCATGTCAGTGGGGCCACTGGTTTCACACACAATGGCTTTTATACATTTCTTGTGGGTAATTTTGATACACATATATTTCTAAATTAATTGGAATTTGTTAGAGGAGCTATTGTGCCAACAGCTAAAGTTATTCTTTTATATTGCTATTCACTGATTTTTTTTCATTTTGTATATTTTATTTAATTTTTTAATTTAATTTTATTTATTTTTTTATACAGCAGGTTCTTATTAGCCATCAGTTTTATACACATCACTGTATACATGTCAATCCCAATCACCCAATTCATCACACCACCACCACCACCCTGCTGCTTTCCCCCCTTGGTGTCCATACGTTTGTTCTCTACGTCTGTGTCTCAACTTCTGCCCTGCAAACCGGTTCATCTGTACCATTTTTCTAGGTTCCACATACATGCTTTAACATACGATATTTGTTTTTCTCTTTCAGACTTACTTCACTCTGTATGACAGTCTCTAGATCCATCCACATCTCAACAAATGACCCAATTTCTTTCCTTTTTATGGCTGAGTAGTATTCCATTGTATCTATGTACCACATCTTCTTTATCCATTCGTCTGTTGATGGGCATTTAGGTTGCTTCCGTGGCCTGGCTATTGTAAATAGTGCTGCATTGAACGCTGGGGTGCATGTGTCTTTTTGAATTATGGTTCTCTCTGGGTATATGCCTAGTAGGGGGATTGCTGGGTCATATGGTAATTCTATTTTTAGTTGTTTAAGGAACCTCCATACTGTTCTCCCTAGTGATTGTATCAATTTACATTCCCACCAACAGTGCAAGAGGGTTCCCTTTTCTCCACACCCTCTCCAGCATTTGTTGTTTGTAGATTTTCTGATGATGCCCATTCTAACTGGTGTGAGGTGATACCTCACTGTAGTTTTGATTTTCATTTCTCTAATAATTAGTGATGTTGAGCAGCTTTTCATGTGCTTCTTGGCCATCTGTATGTTTTCTTTGGAGAAATGTCTGTTTAGGTCTTCTGCCCATTTTTGGATTGGGTTGTTTGTTTCTTTAATATTGAGCTGCATGAGCTGCTTATATATATTGGAGATTAATCCTTTGTCCATTGATTCATTTGCAAATATTTTCTCCCATTCTGAGGGTTGTCTTTTCGTCTTGTTTATGGTTTCCTTTGCTGTGCAAAAGCTATGAAGTTTCATTAGGTCCCATTTGTTTATTTTTGTTTTTATTTCCATTACTCTAGGAGGTGGGTCAAAAAAGATCTTGCTGTGATTTATGTCAAAGAGTGTTCTTTCTATGTTTTCCTCTAAGAGTTTTATAGTGTCCAGTCTTACATTTAGGTCTCGAATCCATTTTGAGTTTATTTTTGTATATGGTGTTAGGGAGTGTTCTAATATCATTCTATTACATGTAGCTGTCCATTTTTCCCAGCACCACTTATTGAAGAGACTGTCTTTTCAACATTGTACATCCTTGCCTCCTTTGTCATAGATTAGTTGACCATAGGTGCGTGAGTTTATCTCTGGGCTTTCTATCTTGTTCCATTGATCTATGTTTCTGTTTTTGTGCCAGTACCATACTGTCTTGATTACTGTAGCTTTGTAGTATAGTCTGAAGTCAAGGAGTCTGATTCCTCCAGCTCCGTTTTTTTCCCTCAAGACTGCTTTAGCTATTCAGGGTCTTTTGTGTCTCCATACAAACTTTAAGATTTTTTGTTCTAGTTCCGTAAAAAATGCCATTGGTCATTTGATAAGGATTGCATTGAATCTGTAGATTGCTTTGGGTAGTATAGTCATTTTCACAATATTGATTCTTCCAATCCAAGAACACGATATATCACTCCATCTGTTGGTATCATCTTTAATTTCTTTCATCAGTGTCTTATAGTTTTCTGCATACAGGTCTTTTGTCTCCCTAGGTAGGTTTATTCCTAGGTATTTTATTCTTTTTGTTGCAATGGTAAATGAGAGTGTTTCCTTAATTTCTCTTTCATATTTTTCGTCATTAGTGTATAGGAATGCCAGAGATTTCTGAGCATTAATTTTGTATACTGCAACTTTACCAAATTCATTGATTAGCTCTAGTAGTTTTCTGGTGGCATCTTTAGGTTTCTCTGTGTATAGTATCATGTCATCTGCAAGGAGTGACAGTTTCAATTCTTCTTTTCCAATTTGTATTCCTTTTACTTCTTTTTCTTCTCTGATTGTCGTGGCTAAGACTTCCAAAACTATGTTGAACAATAGTGGTGAGAGTGGACGTCCGTGTTTTCTTCCTGATCTTGCAGGAAATGCTTTCAGTTTTTCACCATTGAGAATGATGTTTGCTGTGGGTTTGTCATATATGGCCTTTATTATGTTGAGGTAGGTTCCCTCTGTGCCAACATTCTGGAGAGTTTTTATCATAAGTCAGTGTTGAATTTTGTCAAAAGCTTTTTCTGCACCTATTGAGATGATCCTATGGTTTTTATCCTTCAATTTGTTAATATGGTGTATCACATTGACTGATTTGCATATATTGAAGAATCCTTGCATCCCTGGGTTAAATCCCACTTGATCATGGTGTATGATCCTTTTAATGTGCTGTTGGGTTCTGTTTGCTAGTATTTTGTTGAGGATTTTTGCATCTATATTCTTCAGTGATATTGGTCTGTAATTTTCGTTTTTTGTTGTATCTTTGTCTGGTTTTGGTATCAGGGTGATGGTGGCATTTTAGAATGAGTTTGGGAGTGTTCCTTCCTCTGCAATTTTTTGGAAGAGTTTGAGAAGGATGGGTGTTAGCTCTTCTCTAAATGTTTGATAGAATTCACCTGTGAAGCCATCTTTCCTGGACTTTTGTTTGTTGGAAGTTTTTTTTTATATATTCCATTTATAGTTATGAAATATTGGCTATATTGGCTATAATATTGGCTATATTCACTGTCTTATGCAGTACATCCTTGTAGATTATTTATTTATTATTATTTATATTTATTATTATTATTATATAATAACAATATATATTTATAATAATATATAATTATAATAATAATTATAATAATAATAATAATAATATTATTATTTATTTTTGGCTGCGATGGGTCTTCCTTGCTGTGTGTGGACTTTCTATAGTTGGCACGAGCCGGGGCTACTCTTCGTTGCGGTGCACGGGCTTTTCATTGCGGTGGCTTCTCTTGTTGCAGAGCCCGGGCTCTAGGTGCACAGGCTCAGTAGTTGTGGCACACAGGCTTAGTTGCTCTGTGGCATGTGGGATCTTCCTGGACTAGGGCTCAAACCCACGTTCCACGCATTGGCAGGTGGATTCTTAACCACTGCGCCACCAGGAAAACCCCATTGGAAGATTTTTAATCACAGTTTCAATTTCATTTCTTGTGATTGGTCTGTTCATATTTTCTATTTCTTCCTCGTTCAGTCTTGGAAGGTTATACCTGTCTAAGAATTTGTCCATTTCTTCCAGGTCGTCCACTTTGTTGGCATAGAGTTGCTTGTAATAGTCTCTTATGATGCTTTGTATTTCTGTAGTGTCCGTTGTAACTTCTCCTTTTTCATTTCTAATTTTATTGATTTGAGTCCTCTCCCTCTTTTCCTTGATGAGTCTGGCTAAACGTTTATCAATTTTGTTTAACTTTTCAAAGAACCAGCCTTTAATTTTTTTGATCTTTGCTCTTGTTTTCCTTGTTTCTATTTCATTTGTTTCTCTCTGATCTTTATAATTTCTTTCCTTCTGCTAATTTTAGGTATAGTTTGTTCTTCTTTCTCTAGTACTTTAGGTGTGAGGTTAGATTGTTTATTTGAGATTTTTCTTGCTTCCTGAGATAGGATTGTATCGCTATAAACTTCCCTCTTAGAACTGCTTTTGCTGCATCCCATAGGTTTTGGGTCACTTTGTTTTTGTTGTCATTTGTCTGTAGGTATTTTTTGATTTCCTCTTTGATTTCTTCAGTGATCTCTTGGTTATTTAGTAACGTATTGTTTAGCCTCCATGTGTTTGTGTTTTTTGCGTTTTTTTCCTGTAATTGATTTCTAACCTCATGGTGTTGTGGTTGGAAAAGATGCTTGATATGATTTCAGCTTTCTTAAATTTACCGAGGCTTGATTTGTGACCCAAGATGTGATCTATCCTGGAGAATATTCTGTGTGCACTTGAGAAGAAAGTGAAATCTGCTATTTTGGGTTGTAATGTCCTATACATATCCTTTAAATCTATCTGGTCTATTGTGTCATTTAAGGTTTGTGTTTCCTCATCACTTTTCTGTCTGGATGATCTGTCCATTGGTGTAAGTGAGGTGTTAGCATCCCCCACTATTATTGTGTTACTGTTGATTTCCTCTTTTATAGCTGTTAGCATTTGCCTTATGTATTGAGGTGCTCCTATGTTGGGTGCATATATATTTATAATTGTTATATCTTCTTCTTGGATTGATCCCTTGTTCATTATGTAGTGTCCTTCCTTGTCTCTTGTAACATTCTTTATTTTAAAGTCTACTTTATCTGATATGAGTATTGCTACTCCAGCTTTCTTTTGATTTCCATTTGCATGGAATATCTATTTCCATACCTTCAATTTCAGTCTGTATGTGTCCCTAGGTCTGAAGTGGGTCTCTTGTAGACAGCCTATATATGGGTCTTATTTTTGTATCTGTCCATTCAGCGAGCCTGTATCTTTTGGTTGGAGCATTTAATCCATTCACATTTAAGGTAATTATCAATATGTATGTTCCTGTTACCATTTTCTTAACTGTTTTGGGCTTGTTTTTTAGGCCCTTTTCTTCTCTTGTGTTTCCCACTTAGGGAAGTTCCTTTAGCATTTGTTGTAGAGCTGGTTTGGTGGTGCTGAATCCTCTTAGCTCTTGCTCATCTGTAAAGCTTTTGATTTCTCCATCGAATCTGAATGAGATCCTTGCCAGGTAGAGTAATCTTGGTTGTAGGTTCTTCCCTTTCTTCACTTTAAATATATTGTGCCACTCCCTTGTGGCTTGTAGAGTTTCTGCTGAGAAATCAGCTGTTAACCTTATGGGAGTTCCCTTGTATGTTATTTGTTGTTTTTCCCTTGTTGCTTTTAATAATTTTTCTTTGTCTTTAATTTTTGTCAGTTTGATTACTGTGTGTCTCGGCTTGTTTCTCCTTGGGTTTATCCTGCCTGGGATTCTGCATTTCCTGGACTTGGGTGGCTATTTCCTTTCCCACGTTAGGGAAGTTTTCAACTATAATCTCTTCAAATATTTTCTCAGGTCCTTTCTGTCTCTGTCTTCTCCTTCTGGGACCCCTATAATGCGAATGTTGGTGTGTTTAATGTTGCCCCAGATGTCTCTTAGGCTGTCTTCATTTCTTTTCATTCTTTTTTGTTTATTCTGTTCCACGGCAGTGAATTACACCATTCTGTCTTCCAGGTCACTTACCCGTTCTTCTGCCTTAGTATTCTGCTATTGATTCCTGCTAGTGTATTTTTCATTTCAGTTATTGTATTGTTCATCTCTGTTTCTTTGCTCTTTAATTCCTCTAGGTGTTTGTTCTTTAATTCTTCTAGATCTTTGTTAAACATTTCTTGCATCTTCTTCATCTTTGCCTCCATTCTTTTCCTGAGGTCCTGGATCATCTTCACTATCATTATTCTTAATTCTTTTTCTGGAAGGTTGCCTATCTCTACTTCATTTAATTGTTTTCCTGGGGTTTTATCTTGTTCATTCTTGTGGTACATAGCCCTCTGCCTTTTCATTTGTCTGTCCTTCTATCAATGTGGTTTTCGTTCCACTGGCTGCAGGATTGTAATTCTTCTGCTGTGTGTCCTCTGGTGGATGAGGCTATCTAAGAAGCTTGTGCAAGCTTCCTGACTGGTGGTGTGTAGTGCTGGGTGTTGCTCTGGTGGGAAGAGCTCAGTAAAACTTTAATCCACTTGTCTGCTGATGGATGGGGCTAAGTTCCCTCCCTGTTGGTTTTTGGCCTGAGGCGCCCTAGCGCTGGAGACTATGAGCTCTTTGGTGGGGCTAATGGTGGACTCCGGGAGGGCTCTTGCCAAGGAGTACTTCCCAGAACGTCTGCTGCCAGTGTCCTTGTCCCCATGGTGAGCCACAGCCACCCCCCGCCTCTGCAGGAGACCTTCCAACACTAGCACGTAGGTCTGGTTCAGTGTCCTATGAGGTCACTGCTCCTTCCCCCGGGTCCTGATGTGCACACTACTTAGTGTGTGCCCTCCAAGAGAGGAGTCTGTTTCCCCCAGTCCTGTCGAAGGCCTGTGGTCAAATCCCGCTAGACTTCAAAGTCTGATTCTCTGGGAATTCCTCCTCCCATTGTTAGACCCCCAGGTTGGGAAGTCTGACGTGGGGCTCAGAAGCTTCACTCCACTGGGTGGGCTTCTCTGGTATAATTCTCCAGTGTGTGAGTCACCCACCCAGCAGTTATGGGATTTGATTTTGTTGTTATTGCACCCCTTCTACTGTCTCATTGCAACTTACCGTTTGTCTTTGGATGTGGGGTATCTTTTTGGTGAGTTCCAGTGTCTTCCCGTCAATGATTGCCCAGCAGTTACTTGTGATTCTGGTGCTTTCACAAGAGGGAGTAGGTGCATGACCTTGTACTCTGCCGTCTTGAACCCAAAGGTCTCAGTTTCTTAATTGTTTTATTCCTCTATACATGTTTTATGGCCCAATACGTGGTCTGTCATGGTGAATGCAAGTTTGAAAAGAATATGAGTTCTGCTGTGCTTGCATGGAGTATTCTATAACTGTCAATTAGATCCAGTTGATTAACATTCTTGTTCAGTTCAACTCTATCCTCACTGATTTTCTGTCTGCTTCATCTGTCATTTACTGACAGAGGAGTGTTCAAGTGTCCAGCTATAATAGTGGATTTGTCTGTTTCTCCTTTCAGTTCTTTTAGTTTTTGCTTCATGTATTTTGATGCTCTGTTGTTAGGTACATATGTGTTAGAGATTCTTATTTCTTGGAGAATTGACCACTTTATCATTAAGTAACACCCCTCTTTACCCCTGGTAACTTCCTTGTTCCGAAGTCAGCTTTATCTAAAATTAATATAGCTGTTCCAGCCGTTTTTCCCATTATTGTTATCAGGGTATATCTTCTCCACTCCTTTACTTTTAATCTATGTCTTTGTATTTAAAATGGGTTTTTATAGACAACATATAGTGGGGTCTGTTTTTAACCCACTCTGATGGTCTCTGTATTTTAATTTGTGTGTTAAGATAATTCACATTGAAAGTGATTATAGGTATAGGTAGATTAATATTTAACAAATAACTATTTTCTGTTTGTTGCACTTGTTTTTCATTTTTTTCTTCTCTTTTTCTGCCTTCTCTTGTTTTAATTGTGCAATTTATATAACTCAGTTTTCTCCTCTTTAACTTCTTTTAGTAATTGTCCTAGAGTTTGCAGTATCAAATTTTTACTGATCTAAGTCTATTTTCAAATAACATTAACCACTTCATGGGTAGTGCCGGAATCTTAAAATAGTATTACCAATTTATCCCTCATGTTCCTTAAAAATTACTCATTACTTTCAGCTATCCATCTACTATAATAAAACAATATATTGTTACTGTTATTACTGTTTATTTATTACATAAAGAATAAGAAAAATAAAAGATTTTATTTTACATACATATTCATTCTCCAGTGGTTTCCCTTTCTTTATGTAGACCTGAGTCTCTGACCTTTATTACTTTCTTGCTCCCTGAAGAATATTTTTTTAACAGTTTTTTAGAGTAGTTTTAGGTTCACAGAAAAATTGAATGGAAGGTACAGATATTTCCCATATACTGTCTACCCCCATGCATGCATAACTTCTCCCACTATCACCATCCCCACCAGAGTGGTACATTTGCTACAATTGATGAGCCTACATTGACATCATAATCAACCAAAGTCCATAATTTATCTTAAGGTTTGTTCTTGGCATTGTACATTCTATGGGTTTGGGCAAATGTATAATAACATGTATCCATCATTATAGTATCACACAGAGTACTTTCACTGCCCTATAAATTCTGTATGCTTCCCTCAAAGGACTTATTTTAATATTTTTTACAGAGCAGGTCTTTTTGCAATGAATTCCCTCAGTTTTTGTTTATCTGAGAAAGTCTTTATTTCTCCTTCATGTTTGTAGTATAAATTTCCCTGGACATAATATTCTAGTGTTTTTTTTCCAGTACTTTATGTATTTCACTTCTATCTTTTATTGATTGCATGGCTTTTTTAATGAAAAACTCACTATAATTCTTATCTTTTCTCCTGTATAACTACAGAGATATTTTTCTCTCTAGTTTTTTTTCAAGAGTTTTTCTTGTCTTTGGTTTTCTGCAGTTTGAATATAACATGTCTTGGTGTTACTATGGCTACAGAAGTTTTAATTTCCTCTAGTGTTCTTATTTTTGGGTCCCTTCTTGTTGGGTTTCCCTAAGAACTCTTTCTTAAATAAACTGAGTTTTGTAGCTCTTTAAACTGTAATCCAATGTTATTATATAGGAGCCCTGTTGATGTGGTGACAGTGAGTTTGGAGGGGGGAGAAGAAGTGTTCTACAACATTATGATTAATTTTAAGTCATTTAGTAGGCCTGTGTCCCTGAGTTGTGACCTTCACAGTGCTTCTTTTTTCCCTCTTTTGTGAGTCAAGAAATGTAGAGGGGGCTGGAGCACGGTAATTGTCCTTAAGTTTATGAGAGGCATTGATCTGATAAAGTCTTTTTCATTTCTAATTTTATTGATTTGAGACCTCTCCCTCTCCCTCTTTTTCTTTTTTTTTAAATTTAATTAATTAATTTATTTATTTTTGCTGTGTTGGGTCTTCGTTTCTGTGCGAGGGCTTTCTCTAGTTGCGGTGAGCAGGGGCCACTCTTCATCGCGGTGCGCGGGCCTCTCACTGTCGCGGCCTCTCCCGTTGAGGAACACAAGCTCCAGACACGCAGGCTCAGTAGTGTGGCTCACGGGCCTAGTCACTCCGCGGTATGTGGGACCCTCCCAGACCAGGGCTCGAACCCGTGTCCCCTGCATTGGCAGGCAGACTCTCAAGCACTGCGCCACCAGGGAAGCCCCTTCTTTTTCTTGATGAGTCTCGCTAATGGTTTATCAATTTTATCTTTTCAAAGAACCAGCTTTTAGTTTCATTGATCTTTTCTCTTGTTTTCTTTATCTGTATTTCACTTATTTCTGATCTGACCTTTATGATTTCTTGCCTTCTACGAACTTTAGGTTTTGTTTGTTCTTCTTTCTCTAGTTAAAAAACCTTAGGTGTAAGGTTAAGTTGTATGAAAATTTTCTTGTTTCCTGAAGTAAGATTGTATTGCTATAAACCTCCCTCTTAGAACTGCTTTTGTATCCATTCAGCCAGTCTGTGTCTTTTGGTTGGAGCATTTAATCTGTTTATGTTTAAGGTGATAATTGATATGTATGTTCTTATTGCCATTTTGTTAATTGTTTTTTATTAGTTTTTGTACGTCTTTTTTCTTTGCTTCCTCTTTTGTTCTCTTGTAATTTTATGACTTGCTTTAGTATTGTGTTTGGATTCCTTTTTCTTTTTTGTGTACCTATTGTAGATTTACAGTTTGTGGTTACCATGAGGTTTTCATATAGCAGTCTATATATAAACAAGATTGTTTTAAGTTGCTGGTCTTTTAATTTCAAATGCATTTCCAATATCTTGCATTTGTGCTCTCCTCTTCTCACAGTTGCTGGTTTTGATATCATATATGCATGTGGATGATTTCCTACCTTTACTGTATGTCTGCCTTTACCGGTGAGCTTTTCCATTCATAATTTTCTTGTTTCTAGTTGTGGCCTTTTTCTCTCTGCTTAGAGAAGTTCCTTTACTATTTGTTGCAAAGTTGGTCTGGTGATGCTGAATTCTCTTAGGTTTTGTTTGTCTGTAAAGTTTTTGATTTCTCAGTTGAATCTGAATGAGAGCCTTGCTAGGTAGGGTATTCTTGGTTGTAGGTTCTTCCCTCTCATCACTTGAAATATATCGTGCCACTGTCTTCTGGCCTGCAGAGTTTCTGCTGAGAAATCAGCTGGTAACCTTACAGGGGTTCTCTTGTACGTTATTTGTTGCTTTTCTCTTGTTGCTTTTAATATTTTTTCTTTGTCTTTAATTTTTGTCAATTTGATTACTATGTGTCTTGGCGTGTTTTTCTTTGGGTTTATCCTACCTGGGACTCTGTGCTTCCTGAATTGGATGACTGTTTCCTTTCCCATGTTAGGGAAGTTTTCAGCTATTGTCTCTTCAAATATTTTCTCAGGTCCTTTCTCTCTCTCTTCACCTTCTGCGACCCATATAATGTGAATGTTGGTGCATTTAATATTGTCCCAGAGGTCTCTTAGACTATCCTCATTTCTTTGCATCCTTTTTTTCTTTATTCTGTTCCATGGCAGTGATTTCCCCCATTCTTCTTCCAGCTCACTTATCCATTCTTCTGCCTGTTATTCTGCTATTGATTCCTTCTAGTGTATTTTTCATTTCAGTTATTATATTGTTCATCTCTGTTTGCTTGTTCTTTAATTCTTCTAGGTCTTTGTTAAACATTTCTTGTATTTTCTCAATCTGTGCCTCCATTCTTTTTCTGAGATCTTGGATCATCTTTACTATCATTACTCTGAATTTTTTTTCAGGTAGATTACCTATCTCCACTTAGTTGTTCTTCTGGGATTTTATCTTATTCCTTCATCTAGGACATATTCCTCTGCAGTCTCATTTTGTCTAAATTTCTGTGATTGCGCTTTCCATTTGCAGGCTGCAGGGTTGTAGTTCTTCTTGCTTCTGCTGTCTGTCCCCTGGTGGATGAGGCTGTCTTAAGAGGCTTATGCAAGCTTCCTGGTGGGAGGGGCTGTTACCTGGCCACTGGTGAGTGGAGCTGGGTCTTTTCCCTGTGGTGGGCAGGCGATAAAGTCTTTTTCACTTGAGAGTAGGCCTTTGATATGGAGAATACACTGGAATTATTTCAAATTGTTACTTTTCTCCTCATTTTTCCAAAGATAAAAGATTATTTTTCGGGGCTTCCCTGGTGGCGCAGTGGTTGGGAGTCCGCCTGCCGATGCAGGGGACATGGGTTCATGCCCCAGTCCGGGAAGATCCCACATGCCGCAGAGCGGCTGGGCCTGTGACCCATGGCTGCCGAGCCTGTGTGTCCAGAGCCTGTGCTCCACAACAGTGGAGCCACAGCAGTGAGAGGCCTGCGTACCACCCAAAAAAAAAAAAAATTATTTTTCTTGGCTATTTACCATGAGAACATGGTATTGTTCCTGGAGGTAAAACCCAAGAAAGGGTTCCCGCACCCCTACCAAGACTACAAGCTCTAGGATTTTCTCATTCTCAAGGTAGTCTACACTCCAAGCAGCTAATCAAATACACATTTAAGTTCTCCTAACAGTTTATGGGTCCAGTGGCTTTTGCTTTAGCTGAGTTGATCTCAGCTGTTTTTCTTTATATTTGCATGTGTTTCTCAATATGGAGGTAGAGGTTAGCCCTGTGATATCAATTCTCTTATGTGTCCAGGAAAAGTCATTGATTTTTTTTGTTTTTTAAATTTTATGTTGGAGTATAGTTGATTAACAGTGATGTGTTCATTTCAGGTGTACAGCAAAGTGATTCAGTTATATATATATACTTGTATCTATTCTTTTTCAATTTCTTTTCCAATTTACTACAGAGTATTGAGCAGAGTTCCCTCTGCTATACTGTAGGTCTTTGTTGGTTATCTATTTTAAATATAGCAGTGTGTATATGTCAATCCCAAAGTCCCAATCTATCCCTTTCCCCACTTCTCCCCCCACCCAACCCCCACCCCCGGTAATGATAAGTTCATTCTCTAAGTTTGTCAGTCTGTTTCTGTTTTGTAAATAAGTTTGTTTGTATCATTTTTTTTTTTAGATTCTGCATATAAACAATATCATATGATATTTGTCTTTCTCTGACTTCACTTAATTATGATAATCTCCAGGTCCATCCATGTTGCTGCAAACGTCATTATTTCATTCCTTTTAAAAAAAATTTTAATTAATTAATTTATTTTTGGCTGCGTTGGGTCTTTGTTGTTGCACTCAGCCTTTCTCCAGTTGCGGCAAACGGGGGTTACTCTTTGTTGCAGTGCACGGGCTTCTCATTGTGGTGGCTTCTCTTGTTGTGGAGCACAGGCTTTAGGCACACAGGCTTCAGTAGTTGTGGCACACAGGCTCAGTAGTTGTGGCACATGGGCTTAGCTGCTCCATGGCATGTGGGATCTCCCCAGACCAGGGATCAAACCCATGTCCCCTGCATTGGCAGGCAGATTCTTAACTACTGTGTCACCAGGGAAGTCCCTATTTAATTCTTTTTAATGGCTGAGTAATATTCCTTTGTATATATTTACCAAATCCTCTTTATCCCTTCATCTGTTGATGGACATTTAGGTTGCTTCTGTGTTTTGGCTACTGTGAACAGCACTGCAATGAACATTGGGGTGCATATATCCTCTTGGACCATGTTTTTCTCTGCATATATGCCCAGGAGTGGGCCTATTGCTGGAATATGGTAGCACTATTTTTAGTTTCTTAAGTAACCTTCATACTGTTCTCCTTAGTGGCTGTACCAATTTACATTCCCACCAACAGTGTAGGAGTTTTCCCTTTTCTCCACAATTTATTGTTATTGTTTGTAGACTTTTTGATGATGGCCATTCTGACTGGTGCGAGGTGATATCTCACTATAGTTTTGATTTGCATTTCTCTAATAATTAATGGTGTTGAGCATCTTTTCACTTACCTTTTGGCCATCTGTATGTCTTCCTTGGAGAAATGTCTATTTAGGTCTTCTACCCATTTTTTGATTGGGTTGTGTTTTTGATATTGAGCCACATGAGCTGTTTGTAAATTTTGGAGATTAATTCCTTGTTGATCGTATTGTTTGGAAATATTTTCTCCTATTCTGTGAGTTGTCAGTTTTGTTTATGGTTTCCTTTGCTGTGCAAAAGCTTTTGTGTTTAATTAGGCCCCATTTGTTTATTTTTGTTTTTATTTCTGTTACTCTAGGCGATGGATCAAAAAAGACATTGCTGTGATTTATGTCAAAGAGTGTTCTACCTACATTTTCCTCTAAGAGTTTTATAGTGTGTAGTTTTACATTTAGGTCTTTAATCCATTTTGAGTTTATTTTTGTGTATGTCATTAAAAAATGTTCTAATTTCTTTTTTTACATGTAGCTGTCCAGTTTTCCCAGCACCATTTATTGAAGAGACTGTCTTTTCTCCATTGTATAGTCTTGTCTCCTTTGTTGTAGGTTAATTGACCATAGACTTCTCTCCTGTTCCATTGATCTATATTCTGTTTTTGTGCCAGTACCATACTTTTTTGATGACTGTGGTTATGTAGTATAGTCTGAAGTCATGGATCCTGATTTCTCCAGCTCTGTTTTTCTTTCTCCAGGTTGCTTTGGCTATTCAGGTTCTTTTGTGTCTCCATACAAATTTAAAAATTTTTTGTTCTAATTCTGTGAAATGTACCATTGGTAATTTGATAGAGCTTGCATTGACTCTGTAGGTTGGCTTGGGTAGTAGAGTCATTTTAACAATATTCATTCTTCCAATCAAAGAACATGGTATTTCTTTCCATTTTTTTTTCATCTTCGATTTCTTTCATCAACATCTTATAGTTTGCAGGGTACAGGTATTTTGCCTCCTAGATACTTTTATTCCTAGATATTTTATTATTGTTGATGCAGTGGTAAATGGGATCTTTCTTTAATTTCTCTTTCTGATCTTTTGTTGTTAGTGTATAGAAATGCAACAGATTTCTGTGTATTAATTTTGTATCCTGCAACTTTACTGAATTCACTGATGAGCTCTAGTAGTTTTCATCTTTTTTAGCTTTTTTTCTGGCCTGGAATGATTACTTCCAAGCTGAAGTCATGTCATAGCTGAAACCAGAAGTCAATATTTACTTTTTTTGATAAGTTAAATAGTTGAGTGTTTCAATTCAGGACTCATTTTTCTTATTTAAAATAATCCTCACTATTGATAGCTTATAGAAAAAAATTACAAAGTCCATGAGGAAATTCATTGCCAAGAGAGAAAAGGCACACATACAACAAATGGCAGCATTTGTACTTGAGAAACTAGAAAAACCAGAATCCATTCTGAAAGGGACTTTAAAGCAAACATATTTAAAAGATCAGAGGATAAAAGGAATTCAGTAAGATCCATAAGAAAATTTTAAGACTATATGATAAAATGAACAAGAAGATTGTAAAAAGCATCAAATATAAGTTTTGTAGCTAAAAGTGTAGGATTGAAATAATAAAAACTCAGTGGATCAGTTAAGCATTGATTGATATAGATAACCAGAGAATTAGAAGATAAATCTGAAGAAGCCATTCAGAATGCAGCTCATATATTTTTAAAAAAAGACAAATTATGATTTGTCCTTAAAAAAAAAAGACAAATTATCTTTAAGGAAGACAAAATGAGAAGCTCTGCTATGTGTCTAAAAGGTGTCCCAGAAGAGAATGGGAGAGAGAAAAAAGTCCTGATGTGATGGTCTAAGTTTTTAGGAATTGTAAAAATATTATGAGTCCCCTTTGATTGTAAAAGCATATCAAGTCTCTAGTAAGATAAATAAATGCAAATTCATACCTTAAAAACATCACAGAAACTGCAGAACATTTGTAGAGAGAGTAAGAGGAAAGTTTTAAAGGCTACTAGAGAGTCAAGACGGATTATATATAGATAGCAATCACAGTGGCAGAGTATTTCTTAGAAACATCAATGGATCTCAGAAGATATAGGACAAATATCTTTAAGGTACCGAGGGAAAATCTGTTTACTTAGATTTAGATACCTTTTCCACACAACCATCAACAAAATGAAAAGGCAACCTATAGAATGGGAGAAAATATTTGCAAATCATATATCTTATAAGGGGTTAATATATGAAGAACTCATACAATTCAATAGAAAAAACGATTTAAAAATTGGCAGAGGAACAGACATTTTTCCAAAGAAGACATACAAAGGGCTAAGAGGTACATTAAAAGGTGCTCAACATCACTAATCATCAGGGAAATGCAAATCAAAACCACAATGAGGTATCACCTCACATCTGTTAGAATGTCTATTATGAAAAGACAAGAAATAACAAGTATTGGCAAAGATGTGGAAAAAAGGGAACACTTGTGCACTGCTGGTGGAAATGTAAATTGGTGCAGACACTATGGAAAACAGTATGGAAAACAAAAAATTAAAAATAGAACTACCACATGATCCAGCAGTTCCACTTCTGGGTATTTATCTAAAGAATGCTCATTGCAGCAATATTTACAATAGCCAAGACATGTTAACAACCTAAGTACCCATCAATGGATGAATAGGCAAAGAAAATTATATATATTTGTACCTACACAGGAATATTATTTGGTCATATAAAAGATGGAAATTCTGCCATTCGTGACAATAAGAAGGGACCTTGAGAGCATTATGCTAAGTGAACTAAGTCAGACGGAGAAAGACAAGTACTGTGGGATCTCACACATGCAACTTAAAAAGCCCAAACTCATGGATACGGAGAACAGATTGGTGGTTGCCTGAGGCAGGAGGTGGGAGGTTGGCAAAATGAGTGAAGGTGATCAAAAGGTACAAACTTCTAGTTATAAATAAATCTGGGGTTGTAATGTACAGCATGGTGACTGTAGTTAAGAGTACTGTATTATATATTTGAAAGTTGCTGAGAGAGTAGATCTTAAAAGTTTTCATCACAATAAAAAAAGTTGTAACTATGTGGTGATAGATGTTAACTAAACTTATTTTGGCAATCATTTTGCAGTATATACATATATCAAATCATTATGTTGTACACCTAAACTAATACAAAATAATTTTTTGTAATGTACAGCATGGTGACTGTAGTTGAGTACTGTATTATATATTTGAAAGTTGCTAAGAGAGTAGATCTTAAAAGTTTTCATCACAATAAAAAAATTGTAACTATGTATGGTGATAGATGTTAACTAAACTTATTTTGGCAATCATTTTGCAATATATGCATAAATCAAATCATTTTGTTGTACACCTAAACTTATACAAAATATATGTAAATTATATCTCAATTAAAAAAAGATTCCACATGTAGAGAGATCTCACACACACACACACACACACACACACACACAAAATTTTCACATCTTTTGCCATTTTTTTTTATGCTTTTAATATCTAATGATCAGGAAGATGTGTAATAATTTAAAAGTGACTCTATATACAGTAACACTTAAAACTGAATTTGTATCATATTAAACACAACTGTACCTACATACATTTGAAAGGTGATGTTGTAAGTCCTCTATAATATATATGTCATATGTGTAATGTGTAACATGTAATATATGTTTAACATATACTAAAATACATTTCATTGTCAATCAATGGCCAGAGCTTAGTGCTTGAACATAATCATGGACCATTTGCCACAGTTACTCACCCACAATATTTTTTTAAAACTGTAACTTGATAGCCTCTCATGGCTCTGTTTTGAAGCTTGTTTCTTACAGTCCTGGTAGTATATTATTTTATGCTGAGTTTCAGCCATATTGGTCAACATACCTTCAAATTATAGTATTTTCCAGCCTTTGCACATTCTAACAGATATCCCTGGTCCCCCAGCTGCTGTGATTTGCTCTGGTGGAGACTCAGGCTGTTTTAAGAGACAGTGTAGTTCTGGAATGTAGGACTGACTTTGGATCTCAGTGCAGCATACATGCAATTGGCTAAGGATCAGAGTTTTGGCTGCATGGATAGATCTGGGTCCTCTGAGAGCAATTCTAATTTCAGGTATCTTGGATGTTGGAGGATATTGCCAAAATATTTTTTATTCCTTAAAAACACTCAGATTCCCCCTCCCCTGCCACTTTTTCAGTCTAATAAACCCCAAAGGAGCCTTAAAAATAAAATATATTTTCAAAGCAAAATGTGTTCTCTCAATCATAGGAGAAACAGCTGTTTATCACTGGGTCATTCAGTCAGAATATATCCATGAAATATATATATATATATATATATATATTTCACTTTTTGAGAGGGTACAAGTAATATATGTTATACTTTTAACCACACCTTTGTTTGCTCTGAGATTAAAGAATATATGTGATTTCCTTAGAAATATACAAGCTCAGGAAAAACCCTCATGATTACAAATCCTTGCCCAACCATCAGCTGCTTCTTTATGCTGGGAATGCCGTTTCCTGAGGAACAACTTTCAGGAAAATGTGCTATTCTTTGATGTCTTAATTTCTTATCTTTGAATCTCTGAACAGTTTTTAGAAATTCAAGGCATGTCGACTCTTTTCAGCTCATTAATTCAACAAATTTGGTTGATCTCTATGCCAGGCACTGTGATAGTTGGTGGGGATTCCCTGATGACTATGAAAGAAATAGTCCATAGCCATGCAACATTAAGTTCTCAATGCCCTTGATACCAGATTCTTGGCTTCAATGGAAAACCTTACTTCTTTTTAAAAAATATCAGTGGTCTCTCCTCTCTTATTTTTTGAGCCAGATTCCTCACACACAGCAGCAGTCATCTCCCCCATCGTAGCTCATCCTGATCTTTCTGAAGGACTTTCTATTGCTGGACTGTATCTATATAGCTGGTGGCAGAATGGTTCTAAAACATTAATACAGGGGCATCATTTTTCTAAACAGATAAGTCAATGATACCTCTTAGTACACACACAGCATTGTGAACAACAGAAGAACAGAAGTATCAGTTGCTCTGTTTTGGGTAAAGTGGGAGATAGGCATTTTTGCAGTACAGCTCAGTGGAAAGAACTTGGACATTAGAGTTTTTTCTAAATCTTTCATAAAGCTATATGAGCTTGGACAAGGTCTTCTTTTGTCTTTTGTTTCTTCATATGGCAAATGGGAATAATATTACCTGACTAATATGGTTGAGTATTTATTCAGAAATGGTACAATGCAGCAATAGTGGATAGTAACTATTATATATAAATATGTACATTTTATCTTATAATATGACTTATGGAATCAATATTGATTGACTAGGGCACAGCTCTACTTGCCATGGATATGCTCTCGTTTCTCTACCAAATAGCAATTTGTCTAGCAGTCTCTCTAAACTGGGTGCGTGCGTGCGTGTGTGTGTGTGTGTGTGTGTGTAAAATACATTTGCCTATAGTTTTCTAAACAAAGACTGGTAGGAAAAATAAAGTAATCCAGAGTGTTCAGAAGCGCAACTTCAGAAGATAGCACTCCAGAGACTTGAAGGAACTTCCGTGAATATGTAACGGAAAAGGGAGATAATTTAGCAAAAGAGGAGCCTTTATCATTATGTTTGACAGTCACTCAACCTTTTTTCCTTTTATATGAAGTTGGGATTATTTTACACCTTTTACCCTCTGATCTGCTCCAGCAACAAAATATGCTGCTAGTTCCATGCTCTGTCATGCAAATAAACACAGAATGCCCACGGTATTTAGCGTAAGCTGGTCTTCTAATACTTAATATGAAAATCAGTGCACTTATAGCTACCAAAATTTAGCTTTCCTTTTTCTCAAACATGGAGAATTTTTAAAAACCCATTTCAGACCTGAAAGACACCTCAGTTTTTGTATCTATTACTGGCTTTTGTCCAAATGTCATGTAAGGAATTTATTAATATTACTGTAATACTTCAGAGGACTGTGGAATGTACATTCTAGGCGAATTTTTTAGGCTCTGTAGGGGGGGGAAGGGAAAAAGCAGAGATGATGGTGGGATAGAATTCTCTTCTCTGCAGGAGGGAGAAAGAGAATTTTCTTTATGCCACTCTTTCATGCTGAGGCCTGCACTGCTGTGCTAGTAGCATCCTAACATAATATTAAATCACTGGTTCCTGCGTGGGCTAGTCATATCTTGTCACTGACTCAGAAGGAATTTAATAAGAATTTCCTAAAAATGTATTGGTGACAATAAAAAAACCAGAGACTAATATATTTTATAACTGTATTTCTTGGGCAAGCCAGTACGATTTTGGTAAAATAAAAATATTTCATACTTCATTGTTAATACTTTCATTTAAAATATGCATCATTTTTGTTTTTGTTGCAAATATTTTGGAATATTATTTACCATCTACTATTGATATAATAAAAGTTTAATTTAATATTTTTAAAGTTCTTTAATGGAAAAACTGACACAGGTTAATCAGAGACATTGAGAGTAATCGCTGTTTTTTATGAGAATTTTCTCCAACACTTAGCTATTTAAGAACAGTTCACTTAATTTAATCACTAAATGCAAAGGTCTTTGCCTAGTCTGTTATCTTTGACCTATTTCCAGCATTTGTTGGAGTTTTCCTCCCCTTTCTTATTGAAACCTCACTCTTCCTTAGGCTTCTGTAATATGTTCCTCTCTAGATGTGCTGACTATTTACCTATTGTCTCTCAAATTCAAGACACCCTTTTCTATTCTGCTCTATAAGGCTGGGCATGGAACTCTATAAATAACTTTTCCCAGACTGCCTTATCAGTTGGCTTCTGTTAGGCCCTGCCAGTAGAGGGCCCTAGAGAGAGGTTGGAAGGCGAAGGGAGAGAAAGAGGGTTTCCTTTCTGGTTTTCCAGTCGGTAGCAGCATTGTTCCAGTAACAGCAGACAGCTGGCTGCAGCCTCCAGCTTCTTTTGCCACTACCAGCACCTGTTGGTAACAACATGCTTCCTTTAAAGACTGGAGTATGAGATGTTCCTGTATTCCCTCACACACTGGAGCACATTCTTCTGGGCACCTGTTGAACTGTGTCCCCTCCGCAGAGTTCTTGGCACCTGCCAGACCAGAGATCTAAGAACCAGCTTCAAGGAGCTTTCACCAAAAGACCAAACACCGGGATTACTGGGCCCCTCATCCAAATTCAAGGTTCTGACATCACCACCTCTTTTCCTTTGTTTTCCCAGCCCAAGGGACAGTAGCTGCTTCCTACAGTTATTAATCTCTGTGCAACCTCAGCAATCCCTTTTCTGTTCTTGCAACCATCTAATATCAACTGATTCTCTGTATTAAATTCCATTTTAGAAATACCTAGCGTGCTTTCTCTTTTCCTGACACTATTCGCAGTTCTCTCTTTACTCCGCTTCCTTTACTGGATCCTTTTTCCCCGGGACTATTTAGTCCTTCATGTACGCTCTGTATATCAAGATCTGTATATCAAAGGTCCGATCCATTTCCTCAGCTTCAAACATCACATCTCCACCAGTTCACATCATCAACTGTTCACTCAGTATCTTTGTTGGAATTTCCTATCAACTCAATGTATTTACAATGACTCAGATCAAACTCTTCTTTCACGTACCATTTCCATGTTTCACCGTGTGCTTCCTCTTCAAACTTGCTTGTTTCAATCAATGGTACCTCAATCATCTTAGGAAGGCTCATACTTTAGAATTTTAAAATTCTCTCCTCTTATTAGACCCTCATATTCAGTCAGTAATAATATCACCTAGATTATTCTTTTATACTATATTTTGCATTTATCCTTTTCTTACCCACTACCATCACCAATACCCTCATTTAGATCCTCATTTACCTCACTCTCTGATGACCAGTAAAATCCATACTGGTTTACCTGTTCCCAAAATTATTCTCTTGTGTACATTGCTACCAGTCTAATTCTCATAGACCCTGAAATCCCCTTCCACAAACCTTCAGTGCTTCCTTCAGTCCGGAAGATAAAATGCAAACCCCTCGGCTGGAAGTCTTACCTCAATAAATGTTTGGCTTTGTCTCTTACCATTACCGCCAATTAAATCTCTACTACAGGAAAATTGGTTTTCTCAATGACATCCCACTTTTCTAACCTTGTCACTCTGCAGAATGTACCCTATTCAGCAAAGCTCTTCTTCGTAATGCCTTCCAAGAACATCTCAGACAGAATTGATCTCTCCCTGTGAGGAACTTTGCCTGGAAACCACTTCTCTGTATTAACTATTTGGCACTAGTCATGGGTTGCATGCAATGCTATAATGAGAAAAGAGGGAAGTATATATTTAACAGATAACAGAGTAGTGCATGGGTGGTCATGCTGTGTGTGAGACAACTCTTAGGATGTATCTATCCAATGTTAGGTCAAATAAGAGGCAAAAAGAAAAAAAAGTCTGAACTAACAATTCATTTTTACTTCTTGACAATAATTAAATTTTTTTAAATTTAGAAGTCACTAAATTAATCAGCTATATTGCCTTAATTTTTTTGTAGAGATAGAATTTATTAATAAGCCTTGATATTTCTCATTTTATGGGAGTATGTGCTCCATCATTCATAGTTCTAAAATTTTTGTCTTGTATCAGAGATCTGGAAGAAATAAGAAAATATAACATATATTAACATACATAAAATATAATATATTAATATATTTTAGTACTTCTTAAAGACATAAAATATTTTGGGGAAGTTTTGTTTGAGAAAAATTTCCTGCCATATTCCCTCCCTTTCTTCCTTCCTCCCTCCTCCCTTCCTTCCTTCCTCCCCCTCTCCTTCCCTCACTCCTTCTCTCCCTTCCTTCCTTCCTTTCATCCATCCAAATATGTTATAGTAACTCCTGCTTCTGAAAGCCAGGATTCTAATAGTGTCAGATTTCATGATTAAATCTGATAATGTCAAATCTCATTATTAAATGTGACCCATCAGATAAATACCAGGTTTTGCAGTGTGTAGAAATTTTGAGTGCTTCAAAGGAAAAATGTCTACAGAGAGCAAAGTATTTATAAAAAGAATACCAACAAAACGATGTGGAACTGCTTTGTCTACACTTTCTTGAATGGCTTTCTATAATCCGACCCTTGGCAGTGTACAGACAAGTTGAGAGAATTGTTATATATGGAAAACCTCCAAATAACTAAAGAGATATTTTGAACTGTATAGTATGTTAGGAAGGAATCTGGAAAGAGCATCTTAGTTTTTTGCTTTCAGAGAACTTTATAACTGCATAATTTTAGTATGATACCCCAAAACAAATTGAGCTTCTAGTGAGTTTCAGGACAGTTAGTTATGCACAGAGGCAGTGAGTCCCCATGAATGGCAACTCTACACCTCCCACAGTATCTATTTTTACTATTAACATTTTGAAAGTCAAGATGATCTAATTATGTAACTAATAACTGGACAACGAAAGTTTAAATTTATATAATCATATGTTTAATAAGTAGATAATGAGCCCAGTGATAGCAGGGTCCTCAATAAACTTATAAATACACAAAACAATCTGTCATGCTTTTATTCTTATTTGGTTTTCCATGGATACGGAGAGTAAATGATAAATATTTTTCTCATTAAAATCCCTCATGTACTTGAAGTCAGCCAGAAAGTCTCCAATGAATAGATCGAGCATGTTCCTGGTTTGCCCAAAACGGTCCCAGCATGGGTCAGTTGTCTTGGCAAAATCTATAATAGCCACTCCCTCTCTTTGCTCTGAAAAGTTTCCCAGATTTTAAATCTGGGAATTTTGTGGTCAATCCACTCATTAATCTTCGCTCATTCAGGTCAAATAATCCAATATATAATCCATTCTTTTTAGAACTATCTTCATTGTTTTTCTCTAAATCATCTCTACTGATAAGGAAGCAGGTTGCAAATTTCCTCCCCTTAGCGGTGTGGAGACATTTCAATAGTAAAGGTACCTGCTTTCAGAAAAGATAGCACCAGATCCAGTTATTGAAAGACCAAAGTTAAGGAATAATTGAGGGGGTGGAAGTATTTAAGAGTGACAGAAAGGAGGAGGGTGACAGAAAGGGTGCCACTGAAAAGTTTATGATAAGCAGATGAATTCTAGTACAAGAAATCAAACACCACGTATTTCAATTCCCACCAGAGGTTCAATTAGAAATAGGATCCTTCTTTGCTTCCTGCCCTACGCTGGCGTGTTGTTACAGGGCATGCACTGTTTTAACAGCTGCAGAGTCTTACCTCAGGAGTGACGGAATTGCACTGGTGATGTTGATCCCTGTATGGAGTTAAAGCTAAGAGGAAACTTGATCATTTGCAGTATGATTTAGGAATTGAAGGTGAGTTATGCTCTCTGTATGAGGAGAATGAGTTAAGAAAGTCTAAAGTATGTGAAGTCTTAGTACCAGTTTTGCTCAGTAAACCTAGTGTTGGACTTTCTCTTTTCAGACAAACCAAGTGTGAAGAACAGCATAGACAAAAAGGTACAAAAAGTAAATTAAAAAAAATTAAAATATGAACACTGAAATATTCATTTGAGCCTCTGGAACAAGCAAATGGCAATATGTCACTTGCTTGTTTTCTTTTTCTGTAGTTTTCTATCCTCCTTTTCTAACTCTGCCTCTATTCCTGTTATTATCACCTCACATTTAATAACTGTGAATGGGCAGACATCTCCTTATATCCATGTGTTCCTCTGGTCCACTGGTCCTGAAACTTGATCATGCATTGTGAACGCCTAGAGGGTCCATTGTAACACAGATTGCAAGAGCCCTACTCCCAGAATTTCTGATTCAGTAGGTCTGGGGTAGAGCTCCAGAATTTGCCTTTGTAATGTATTCCCAGATGACACTATTGCTGCTGGTCAAGGGACCACACTTGACAAGCACTGTTCTAGTAATTCAAGGTCTTGCTGAAAGGCTTAGTGAAAGTAAACTACTGAGAGGGTAAAGGGAAATGCAAATGCATTGTCTGGGAAGAGCATAGGAAAAAGAAGCACCAGCTCCCTCAATCAGACTTGTGAAGGGCTCACCACCACTCTTCCCTCTGTGGTCTCCTCCACCAACCCTGCCTCATTCTTCTGAATTTGATGCTAGGGGTTACTTTGCAAAGCATTCCAAGAGGAAAACTACGTTTACTGAATTTGAATTTATTGAATAACTAAGTGAATTCATAGATTTGAGAATATTAAGTAAGAGTAACTTTGTAACAACTGGATTTTAAATGTTTGGTGACGTGTTGAAAACTGTTGCGAATTCAACATTCATTAAAATATACATTATGAACCTATGTACACGATGGCATGAAAGATGGTGACCTGATCTGGTTTTGGTTCCCAGAATATTGCACAGTTGATGCACAGGTGCAGTGTGCTTTGTTTAGTTGGCACATTACTTGAATGGTTTTGTTGCTGCTGTGTGTGTCAAAGTATTCAATTTTTTCTTCTCCTGCCTGCAGACTTCTGCCTTTAGTTTATATTTCTTTTCATTTACTTACTACATTTAATCTGTATTTATTTTCATCTTTTGCCAGAGTCTCCTTAGATCTCACTATGTAATATCCCCATATTCTTCACTTCTAATTTCAGTAATTACTACCTTCATTTTACTCACCTTTAGTGCTCTAGTGATTTTTCCATTACCACTTTAACTTACCTTCCCTCCCCCCCACTTATATCTTTTTCAGTATCTTAAAATATAGTGGGATATCTGATTATTTTATTTCTCTTTAGCTAGAACCCATTTTTTTTTTTTTACAAAACGTTTTGGGATATCTTTCAGTGATATACACAAAAACCAAAAATATATGCATAAATTATAAAGCCAAGGCCATGAAAAATAGAGAAGACAAAAGCAAACTCATAGAAAATTTAGAATTAAGAAATGCATATAAAGACTTTAATAATAATACACTTTCATTAATAAATTTAACTCTGAGCTCCTTGGCAGTTGAAGCAAAAGGAGCTGTGATTAGTTTACAGGAATCATATGATCACTTAAGGAGAAAACATACTAGTTGTTTGTAAGGTCAAGCACAAAGGCCCACGCCTTGAGTAGGTCTTTATATAGGGGATTCTGGTTTATGTAGTGGATGACATTTTAATAGCATTATTGAGTAACCGTAGTAGTCCATTTCATAAAGCATTTTTAGGGCATCTATTAATGTAAGCCAAGGGATAATGTCAAAGTACAAGATAGGAAATATCTTGTCAGAGGCTAAGTAAATAGCACAGCATGATTCAGGGGTTAAAAATTAGGATGTCTAGAGAGAGACATACACTTCATTTTTTTCAAAACAATCTCCAGAAATGAAATTCCTTTCAAATGGCTTCTGAGAGAAGTTAGCTAGCAAACAGTTTGAAAGTATGTTCTCTGGCAATAAATAATTCTTTGTTACTGATTAAGGACAGACTCTGTATTTTAAAAATTAACTAACTGAGCAGGAGGGTTGACAACCTTTTATGAAAACCAGATCAAAACCCAACACTACTTCTTGAATAGATGGCCACCCAATTTCCACATTGAGGTGGGCCAATAGAATAGGTGGGTCCAAGAGTTTACTTGAGAAACAGTTTCTGAGTCGTTTTCAGCATGTGAACAAATGAATTATTAAGTCTCTAAAGTTCTTCACCATGCAGTGTGACCTAGATGATTTAGATTGGAACATTTTCAAAACATAATTTACCAGCCACCCACTATGGCTATAGAAAAAGAAAATATCTCAGCAAATGCACCGATGGAACCTCTGGTTTTAAGAAACTAATTTCCTTGGTGAATCTACCGGGATGAATTAGTTACGAATGAATGTGTAACTAACTAAATTATCTTGTTATATGGTGTTGATAGGATCAGTTACATTTTGAAAGATAACTGACCCAAATAATTTTGGTTTTAAAGTAAATGGTTTTAAGCAATCTTTGATAATAATAGTTCATAAGCAGAACCAATTTCCCCTTAAGAGTCCTGATAGTCATAATCATGTTGTAAGCATATAGAAGGAACATTCTATTCTCAATATCAGACATATTTGTAGTGATCAAACAAACCAATGAAATGTGTAAAAAGAAAATGGGTGGAATTAAAACACAGAAAGATTTTCTGTTCTTTAAAATTATTTGATTAGCTAGTAGGCCATTTCTCCCAATCTTTACTCTCCCAAAAGAGCTGTGGCTTTGCCAGCAGATCTGTATAGAGCACCAGGACCAGTACCAGGAAATCACTTAGCAGATACTGACCATTAGTTTTTGCCCAAAGTAAAAGGCTGGGTAAAACTCAACCAAAGTATGTCATTCTGGATAGACCTGGTCACAAGGACAAGATTCAACCAAGTTTGTAACATTGGTCCTTTATAGGATAATCTTGCCCCAAATCTATTATTTCTTATATAAAATATTGAGCCAAGAAATATCTATCTGTAGTTTGTCAAGGAGAAAATTGGCATGGAGTTTGAGATGGAATGTATAATTAATGATACCTTGTTTCAGAAATACTGTAGCTTTCCAACTCTTTTGCTAAAGATCTATATACTTTTTATTTTTCAAGCCTAAGAATGCTATTGTTCTGTTAATGGAGAAAATGAGTCCTAGTTCTAAAGGAGTTGAAGACTTCTGAGTGAATGCGTAAGAACTGTAATGTTTCCCCTTTCTTATTTTCCATTCACTGTAGTCATTTAATGATAACTAAATGTCACTGGAGGTTGGGATACATGTGAAATGTACCAAAATAATCTTTGCATAGAATGAAATCAATTTTAGCACCTTTTAAGGATATGACATAAGAAAAACCCTGCAAATAACTGTGACCATCACTGAGGCAAGCTAAACTTATTTTCAAATCAATCACTGAGAGGGAAGAGCTGAAAAACAATTTCTTGCTTGTACTGCTCTATAGAAAAATTATGAAAGATACAAAATGTATTATGTTCTTTGACTCCAAATGCATCCTCTTGTGTTCCTTATATACTATAATATATATATAGTGTATATATATATGTCTTCTTTAGTGTAATAATTTATGTAAAACATGCTTTTTCTTATGAGCAGTTTTAAGTATCCATGTTTCCCCATGAGACTGTTTGAGTAGTTAATGTATACGAAGAATAAGTGATACGTACTTAGTAAAAATGAACTGTTTTTTGCTATTACAAATCTGTCTCATTTGAGCCAAAAGACAATATTAAAGGTTTGTACGTAAGTGGGACTCTTATTGCATCTGTGTTTTCTTCTAAATTAATGCAAAAATAAATATATAAAAGACATTCTATCATTCTGTTTACTAGATCTAGAATGGGCTACACATGTTCTGGAGACCTCAGTAGATTTACAAACTTAGCAGATTTACTGAGCAGACTGAGAATTCCTCCTCCAAGCTGCTTCATTGCCTATTCCTGAGATCCTCAGTGAATTTTGTATTTGTAGAAAAAATTTGTCTCACAGTCTTCTGGAAATTTGGAAAGACTCAGAAATCACCCCTTTTTCTGAAGTTGTCTCTTGAGATGTATTTCTTTTCCTATCGTGTCTCTGAAATGTAAAGTTCCTGCACAATCGTACACACCATTTTATTTTTCCTTCCTTATATTGACACCTAAGCATGTTCTAGCAGAGTAAAAATTTCATTTGGCATGTAGCCCATATATTGATGTTCCAAATGATATTTCTCCTAGAACTTGTTGGCTTCTATAATTAACCATTCTTTACATATCAGAGCATAGAACTCACATTGCATCCCATTTATCTAAGGAAATTCTATTGTTTATATCTAAAGGTAAATGGGCCAAACTTCCTTATATACCACAGCAGCAGGTTCTGTGCTTTCTTACAGAAATGACCTGGAATGCTTTGGATTCAATATGGTTATTTCATTGACCTTTTGACAAATAAAGCTCAGCATTAAAGCCAGAGATCCTTAGTAACATAAACCACTCTATAGAGTTTAGAAAGCTCAATTAGTTCTATCAGTTGTCCCAGATGCATCTCAAAGAAAGATCACATTAGCCCATTTACTTTACTTTCGACTGTATACCACACAGTATTTGCATGCAGATCAGAATTACTTTAGAACAGATTTCCACAGGATAGTCATTGAGGAATCAAGGAGTTTTACAAAAGTATTTATTTGTCCTATTCATCATGGAAAACTTGTTTTAAAGAGTGACTCAGGTTTAAAGTCACAACCACTCTCAAGGCGTGAAATCATCCATCCCTCTTTGATGGAATGAGTAAAATTTAGTAGTCTGGCTATGAAGATTCATTTAGAGATTCAAAATTGTTTGATTTGTAGCTTTGTGCTCTTAGAAACATCTCAGTACCTCAGAGCAATTATAGTAAAAAAGGTTAATCCTGCCTCACTCTCTGAATTCGTCAGTAAGAGGCACATATATAAGTCACAGAATCCATATTGATAACCAACATTATTTGAAACAGAGAACCTCAGTATAGGTGCTAAAACTGGGGAAATATTTCATTTGCTACAAACGGAGAATTAATTTAGAAAGAATGATGTTAGCCTCAGAAGAATATAAAATTTCTTAATTGGTAATGTGAAGAAATAGTAAGAACAGGGCCTCTATGTGAATCAGGTTTCAACATAACTACTACACTGGATGTAGAATTGCATTATTGATATCTACTTGTCTTCCCTTCTAATTATAAGCAATTCCAAGTTAAGAGCTCTCTCCTTTATATGCCATGAATGCTCACACCTCCTAGTACAGAGATGTAGACACACTACTGATGTCAAAAATCTCAATGTTGAAGAAATAGTGGATTCTATAAGTATCTATATCTAATTTAGTTCAATTTAACAAATGCCCATTGAGTTTCCAGGCAACATTCTGGGTGCAGTAAGTTGCAGATATGAATAAGCCATGGTCCCTGACATCCAGTCAAAGAAACAAACACATTCAACTAATTATAATGGAATATGTATTTTAATGATGGTCTGAATAAATTGTTACGGAAGCACAGAGGAAGAAGTGATTTGTTTTCTCAGATAAAATATTCAAGAATTGATTCTCAAGGTGCAAAATGTGTGAATTTCATCTTGGTATGAATTAGAATTTTCTTTTGTCAGATGAACAGAGTAAAAACATTTCCAGTAGGAGAAATGGGATAAGAAACGAAGGAAGTGTATCACATTGTGCAAGCAATATTGAGCATCTTAGTATGATCAGAGTGTAGGGAGAGATATTCATTGAATAAATGAATGAATGAAGAGTGGCGTAAATTGAAGAATGCTACTCAGTGGATCCTGTAGTTAATTCAGTGCAGACCATGTGGATCCATTTTAATTAAGATAATGAGAGAACCAGATTGTGTTTTAGAAACCTTGGTAGGCAGTCTGGAGGCTGGATTGGAGAACATAGCTACAGGGGAAATGGAAATTCAAGGAAACAATTTGTTTTTGCCAAAATTATCAAAGTAAATAAGAAAATAAGTAGTTTTACACAAATTAGGCACATGGTGGTTGATTCATTCTGTTAGATTTATATGGTGCTTTTTTTTTTTTAAACTGAAGAGAAGCCTGGTTTGGAGTCGCTTCTCTTTTCATCTTTTCAGATTTTATGCCCATGAAGTAAGGAGAATGGTATTTTTTCCCTTATCTGTCTCCTGTCTATGGAATGGCTTATGCCATGTTATTTATCAGGGGCTTTGAAGTCTTTGAAAGAGAACGCCATAAAAATCATAGAGTGTTATTGTCCCTTTTGAACAGAGACCATATTCGCCTTATTTATGCTATCTTTGAAAGAGGACCAATAAGATACCGGCTTTTGGCCGATACTTTGTACATAAGTTTTTCTTCCTGAATAAATTAGAGGACCATTTCCTGGGACACAGTCCAGCAGAAAGTATTGCCCATCAGCAAAATTTCTTGGATGGCAATAAGAACACCATTTCCTATAATGACAAATGAATTGGAAAATTCCTGGCTCTTGGTGGTTTTACTATGAACATACAAGTTATTCTCTTAAAGTGGAAAATATCTTTCTGGAAAAAGTGTTTTGGCTTTAGCAAATATGTATATCCCCTTCTACAATGCTTGTTAACCAGACTTTCTTGAATATCTCTACTATTCATAGCTTTCAAATAATATATTATCATAGGCATCTCCTTATTTCCTGAAGTGGCTGCTAATGAAGATGTATTTCTGGTACCTCCTAAATGGTCTGGTTATTAAATGAAACAGATCTTAGGCAGTCTGATCTCTTAAAGTAGGCAAGGCATCTTTGATTTGCTTGAAGGAAAAAATAGAGAAAATCAAAAGGACTGGGTCTGTTTTTAATGTGATAACACTTCGGCTAGAGTTTCCTCCTTTCTATTTTCTGACTCTAATAAAAAATATTTTACCCTTCAATACCCCAAATTTGAAGAAATCTTACTAGCCAAATAGTAGAAATGAAGATATAAAATTTTAGTTTATTGTTTAGGTATGTGTCATTCAAATGTGCAATGTTTCCTCAAACATTACAAATTCAGTTCTATAAATTAGCACACAGTGGTAAAGATTAGGAATTTGGACTTCAAACAGTTTGATTTTACATTGTAAATACATCTAAACAAAATTTAACTCTTTAGAACTAAGTTGGCAAAGAAGTCTTTTTACATATATTCAATGTCTGTATTATATATGTGTGTATATGTATGTGGTATTTATGGTAACTTTCAAAGTATGTAATCAGTAACCACGAGATGCACTTTCCTACACTCTAAGCTCAGACTAACCTAAAGTAAGGAGTCGATGTATAGTATTAATACTCCGTTTTAGATACTTTTTATTCACTTTTTATTTAATAAACATTTTTGAGTCCCTACTTCCTCCCAGGCACTATACTGCATTTTAAAACAATGAAATGTTAGGTGGACAGTAGGACATACCCTTGAAAAAATTCATTAAACCGTTCTTCTTGTCAATAGTAATAGTAAACCAAAACACATAAAATTAAAGTTACTTTGTGTCTGTGTCTATTGAATTGTAAACCAGTAGAAAGTGGGTAGTTATGTAAGCATTTGTTTTGGGGTAATGATTCAACACTAGATATTCAATCCAATTTTCATGTCAAGGTGATTATAATATCATGAGTTTAACTATAAATAAAAAATTATTTATGCCCAATAATCTAATATTCTGATTACATTGGTAGTTATTTGTTATAACCAAGTTTCTACTGCATTTTCAATATGTTTTTAATAAAAATGTCAAACATAGACAAAAGGAGACAATAGTAAAATGAACCCATCGTACCCACAGCTGCTGCAGCATTGCTTTAATATCACTTTTTCTCCAAGCGCACATGTGTGCATATGTATGTTGAGGGGGTGGTAGTGGTAATAGGGAAGTCTGTTTCTGTACATAATATAATATTCCATTTGAGGTTCTTGGGAGGGCACCTAAGATTCAGCAGCATGAGATCGTTGGTTCAAAGCATCGGAAAAAAATATTTTAAATTTCGGTTGCAAATGCAACTGTCCAGTGGGGATTAATCCCCCTGGTAGATAATGACCATCAACACGTATCACCACCAACATTTGAAAAGTCAAAGCAAAGCAGGAAGAGGCGTATGCTTAGTCCAGGTTTAGTGTGATTAAAGGAAACCTGTTCTGCTTGTTTTATTCCTCTGGCTGTTTGTAAATGCCCAAGGAAGGTGAAAAATAGCTCCCATCGTGAACAACAAAAGTACGTTTATCCACCATCCCACCCTCTTCCAGCTTGGCACTGAGAGTGTCTTAACTGTTTGTATTATTTGTATATGAAGAGAACACCCCATTTCTACCTTGAGCTTTATTGTCAGAGTGGGAGTTGGAGTTGCTCAGCTGCCCTACTCTCACCTGAGCTTCTAGTCACCAAGAACATGAACAGCTGGGTACAGTTGAGGGTACAGCCCATTGTAAAAGTCACAAACTGCTGGTCTTCTATCAGAACCCAGCCCATTAATCTTTTAGTGTGAGGCCTGAACAAAGTTCTTAGAACATTTTAAGCTTACATTTATACAATGGAGGTGGCATATAAAAAGAGATTGCCATCTCTTTTTATATGCCATCTCTTTTAAAGAGATTGCATTTTCCACTCTTCTTGAAAAATTAGAATGTCTGGTATCATTGCACTAACAGTGGCCAAGAGGCATCTATGTCTTTGGACAGGTAACTTCTCCTAATATACTGCAGTTCCCACCCAGCCAGGGTCATTCATCCATGCTCCTAGCTCTGGGAGAAGAACTTGAGCTTTTGCTCACCCTGGTGTAAAGCCACTAACAAGTGCTGCTCCCTCCATGTAAACTGACAGAACCAAACAAGCTGACTTCCAAGGATGGAAGCCCTGTTCGTGACTTTGAAATTGGACCTAAGAATGTATATTTTGACCAAGGTATCACAGTACAAAGATGTGAATTTCTAATGTGTTAGCTTATGAGGAGGAAATTTCCCAATAGATGACCTAGAACCAGTTTAGATAACGTTAAAACCCTTGAGGAATGTAAAAAAAGTGATGAGAGGGGAAGATCAGTCTTTTTTTTTTTTTTTAACATCTTTATTGGAGTATAATTGCTTTACAATGGTGTGTTAGTTTCTGCTTTATAACAAAGTGAATCAGTTATACATATACTTATGTTCCCATATCTCTTCCCTCTTGCGTCTCCCTCCCTCCCACCCTCCCTATCCCACCCCTCCAGGCGGTCACAAAGCACCGAGCTGATATCCCTGTGCCATGTGGCTGCTTCCCACTAGCTAGAAGATCAGTCTTTACAGAGTGCTGTTGCTGCTTGTCAGTCCCTATTTACCGCAAAGAGGGGAGAGGTCAGGGTGCTACCTCCTTCATCTCAAGCCTAGTGAGATGTGGCTTCCATAGGATCATTCAAAAGCCTGAAATACGTTCCCTATGATTAAGAGGCATCATTAGAAGATGCCTAATTCATCCAGAGAAATGGAAACATATTCTGTTTGGATTGCAGCCCACTTCTGTTGAGTGTGGGGCAAACGATGTGTCTTCAGTGAACCATATGTGTGCTACCCATGCAAGAGAGGAGCTGTTTTGAGTCTTCTTGCAAAGGGAGGATGAGAGACTCAAACAGCAAGGGTCTGTGAGGAGTGGACAGTCTGAGGAGACCTGGAAGAGGGTGCAAATGGGTGAGGGGGAAGAGGGAAGCAAGTAAAAAACTGACCACCCATCCTTGGTTGACGCCACAGTTTCCAGCCAGCTGGAAAGGAGAGAATATTTAATACTACTTGAAGTTTAGAATTATATTACATAGGATTTGGCATTTTACTTACCAAACTGAACCCGTGTTTGCAACTTAGAGTGATCTTAACACCGTTAATACCTGAACGTGAACATGATTGTTAAAGGCACGTGATTTGTCAAGGTTTCCTCAGGTCAGGAGATTGCCACCGCTGAATACATTTTAAAGGGACAGTGGGACACAGAAACAAGGTTGTGTTTTGATTATGTCAGGAATTGTGCTTGTTTACTGAGTTGGATACAAAACATCAGCACAGCAATGTAAGCAGTCAGGCTCTGTGGGGAGGTTGGTGTACTGTCTTCAGGCTCTTAGACCTTCTGGGTTCCATATACGGCTCTAGAATGTGCTGATAATCAGGTCACTAGTATATTACTTAGTGCATATTTTGTGTTATTTTCCAAGGCTGTTCAAACCATGTTAACATTAATTTTCTTTAGCTATTTTCTACTTCCCTCTAATCTTCCTTAAAATCTTAAATTCTATCAACTTGTGGTTATTTTCATCAAAATTAACTTTTGTTTCTGGATTCTCAGCAATGTTGCCTTGTCAGACTGAGGCACCTCCCAAGTAGATGTAACATAGAACATCTTTACTTAGTCGCTTACAGACTATGGAAAGCATGCAGTGCCTTCTTCCTATTGTCAGTGAGCTCCTGTCTGGGGATTTTATGACATGCTCTACTGTCTCATTTTTAAAAATTGGAAAATGAAAGGGAAACAAATGTTTTGATTGTTTTCTAGAAGTTTATCTAGAGTTCAAGAAAGAGAAGTAAGTGAAAATGAAAGGTGTTGAAATTAATAAGGTTACAGTTGAGGCACAATAATTATGAAGGAGCAAGAGAGAACCAAATTTATTAGTATGTTATGGATATACAACATGTGAAGTACACCCTGAGCAATTTCCTGTGGGGGAAAAATCTCCAGCAGAAAAATGTAAGAGTAATGTAGGTTAAGTCACCTATGTCAGAAGCAATTGATACTTAATAATCATAAAATTAACTAATTGGACATATTTATAGGAAAGAGCAAAAATAAATCAATTTATAATTCCCTGGGTACATTTATATAGATTTAAAAATATAAAGATGGACATTAAAAAGAGGATGAGAGGAAAGGGACTCTGGAAGAAAGGACCTTTGGGAATCCATGAAACATTCTCTGTGCACGTGTGGTTGAATATTTGTACGTTTGAGAGATAAAGAACAAAAAATTAAAAATTTAACTGATATTCTAAAAACTAATATATCCACTCCTCTTCAATCCACAATTAAATTTTTCAGGGATATAATTAGTTTCTCAAACAGTTAGAAATTCATATGTTATTTAAGCAGTCAGGTTTTATTTATCAAAACCTCCATTAGGGCTTCCCTGGTGGCGCAGTGGTTGAGAGTCCGCCTGCCGATGCAGGGGCCACGGGTTCGTGCCCCGTTCCGGGAAGATCCCACATGCCGCGGAGCGGCTGGGCCCGTGAGCCATGGCCGCTGAGCCTGCGCGTCCGGAGCCTGTGCTCCGCAACGGGAGAGGCCGCAACGGGAGAGGCCACAACAGTGAGAGGCCCGCGTACCGCAAAAAAAAAAAAACAAAAAAAACCCTCCATTAGCAGGTACAAAGTAAAAAAGCATTGATTTAAAAATATATTCTTATTACCTAAGGAAAAGGGAGAGACTATAAAAAGAAAAATATGCAAATGTTAATTCATTAGATTGTGAGTTCTTTGGGAATGTTATAATATTTATAACTCAGAGCATAGAGATACTGGCACTCAAAAAAACAAAAAAAGACTGAAGACTGAATGAACGGGAAACTAAATGCCTGACCTTAGAACTTTTCAAAACCATGCATGTAAATATGATTTTACTCTTTTCTCCAAGGTTGTTTCTTCATGGAATGATTGATTAATTGATTGATGGAATGTCTAATGTAGATTAGAAAGAGCTCAGAAATTTAGTCTAACACTCTCATTTCACATAGGAAAGTCCTGGGGTTAAGAGAGGTTAAGGTAACACAACAGAATCAGGCCTAGAAAACAGGTTTTCTAACTTTTTGACCTGTGTTCTCAGTACAGCATTCATCTGACAAATTCTTTAATGTTAAATTTGTAGATTCAAAATGAAATGTTCAAATTTAAATGGTAAGCAATACTGAGAAATGGTTTAGAAACTTCTTCCATGATGTCGAGAGTTAAAGAAAATGTATTCAGATCTGATTCAAGCACAGGCAGTGACCCTGATCTCAAAGCTTATCTTTTTGGAGTATGTTGTCAAAGTTAGAAAGGTCGAGGATATTATCCTGAGGTCTGAAGAATTCTTGCCATTAGAAATGGGGGAAATTAAGCCACTGAGTTTTAAAGAAAATTACTCAAATACAGGCACCGTTATTAAAAATTATCTTTTTGAATCATCTATTCAGAATCCTAATAAGGGGAGTTTTAAGTGGAAATGGATTAAGCCATAATTTCTAATAAGAATCAATGTACTTTTATTCAAAGTATAAGCCTTATTCAGATTTGTTTAAAAGGTACCCTCTTTTATCATCTCAGTGAATGTTATCTGGTATCTGTAGGGTATCACACAAGACTGATTCTGAAAATTGTGGCTCCAGCTTGTTCAATTAAATAATTTTCCTAATGACAAAAAAAAACCCACAAGGCAAATACTGTAGTATTTTCATAAACAATGAGTAACAATTGTAGGATATAAATGGAAAAAGTGCCATTGATGATAATGCAGTGGCTTTTAAGCACTTGTGAGAGAGTCCAATTATAGTATCTCCTGCTACCTTCTGCCTTTCAGTATAAGCCTACCACCCATGAATGGGAACATGTATCACTTCCTCCCAAACAGTTCCATTCAGTTCAATCATGAAGAAAACCTCTTTTATGCAGACCCCCACTTCCTTCCCTCTGATGTCCAGATCTTTCAAGCTCCTAAGTCACACAGCATTTCTGTGCATCCTTACATCCTCCTCAGCAAGGCTGTTGGGAAACACTTCAGTCTGTCCCCGAGGGGGACAAAAACTGGCAAGGGGGGAGGGGAAGGAAGGGCACTCAAGTCAGCACTTGCCAGAACAATGAAAAACACAACGTGGAAGCTTGTGGTCATGGTGGTGGAGGGGGAGTGATCTTTACTGAGCCAAATGAAATGACACCTGAGTGAGATGTTTCATTCATTCTAAAGAGAAAAATTAGGAGTTAGGTAATCACTTCACATCTGTGAAAATGAATAATAGGAAAGTGGTGTTAAGAGAATAATTTGGGGTGTGAAAAAGAGGCCTGAAAGGATGTGGAGATGCTTTGACTTCCCCAAGCTTTTCAAAGCCTCTGAATTTCCATTTTAACCCACTGAGACACCAGGCACTTAGCGTCAGTGCAAGACACTGAGTCTGGACTCTTAATGTGGTTACATTCGTTCTGACCTAAAAACCTGTGGATAAGGTTTCTCTCAGTGACATGTTCCTTGTAATAAAAACATAACCATACTAGATATGTATAGCATAAAGGCAGATTGTTTTTAAACAGCGGGCTTTTCAAGGTTTACTGCAAGGCGTCAGCTACTCTTTAAGTTAAAATAATGTTTGACAGGTCAGTAATGAGACATAAAAGATTTAAAAAAAAAGAAACAGACAATTTTGTACAACTAAAGGGGCAGAAACAGAAACATCAAAGCTCAGGAACTGTATACATTGCGCAAAGTATTAGGAGTTTCTGTTCTCTTTAACATTTTGACATATGTTGTGTAGTGTGGTTAGAGCTATTAAGGGAATGCAAAGTTCCTTCCAAGCAGTTCTTTTACCACTTACATCGTTCCATGGTCACTTGAAGGGCACTTTGAAGTTTCCCAGGAAGAAAAGCAAGGTACTGCTGTGCTTTGCTGGGTGGGATAAGTATGCACAGAGAATGCTATGGAATGTAATGCAGCAATCTGTCAATTAAGTAGTATTTGTTTTTGATTTAAAGGCATTTTGATTTTTAATACAGGGATTCCAAGAGAAATCTTCTGTCTTCTGCAATTACCCCAGCTCTGTTAGAACTGAGACCTCTCTTAGGGTTGAGGAAACTTGGAAGTTAGCCTTGGCAGGTTGACTGTCCAATTAAAGGAGTATGGGTGGAATACCTCCCAACTGGTAGATGTGAAACTCCACATAGATTTGGAAGGAATTTTTCATAACTATTACATTCTTCTGCTTGATCATTTATTATTTGATTGGATAGTTTTTCATTTAGCTTCAGCAAATTATCAAAAGCATTTCTTGGATGGAATAAGACAGGTGTGATCATTTCTAAAATTGAGTTTGAAATGCTTTCATACAGGAATGCGTTTTAGAGCGTGTTATAGCTTAAGGGACAGAGAGACTCTTCAGTTTTCTCATAACTAACTGTTTTCCTGAGCCTGATTTCTGGAGCCAAGATTTTCCTTGAAGAGTCAACATCATGTAATGAAAGAAGCATGGACTTTAGAACCAGACAGTTGTAGATTTATATGCAGCTTCTACCACTTACCGGCTGGGGAACCTTGAGAAAGTCTATTAATTTCTCTGAGCTTTGGGTTTCTCATCTGTGAAGCTGGGATAATAATACCAATTTATGCAGGTTTACTATAGGATTTAAAATATAGTTTACGTAAAGTTTTAACATCTAACAAGTACCAGTTCTCCCATTCTTCCTTCAACAGAAGGAGGACTGATTGGAAAGGCTTACATTTGGGAGCCAGAAAGAAGTATATTGAACATTATGAGAAGGAAAACTATTCTTTCTCTTTATATTAATGTTTATTTTTGTAGCTTCAAAACCTATCATCTCAAAAGCTTGGATGTTGGAATCAGAACAAATGAATGAGGGAATTATGTGGACTCATGTCTCCTTACTCCTTATTTTTTCTAACCCCCCATTGCCACCATGGCTTTAAAAGTAAGCCATTTGGAGGATCAACAGGAGCACATCAAAGGTAAACACAGATTCCTCAAACTCAGCTTGTCCAGTGCTGAACTTAGGACCTTTTCCTGCCACCATCGGCCACCCAATCTAAGAAGCCAGGCTTTCTCTTAGCTGTTCTCTCTGATACTCCCTACATGCAACCCACCTCCAAGACCTTCTGTTGCTACTTTTTTTTTTTTTTTTTTGCGGTACACGGGCCCCTCACTGTTGTGGCCTCTCCCGTTGCGGAGCACAGGCTCCGGATGCGCAGGCTCAGCGGCCATGGCTCACAGGCGCAGCAGCTCCGCGGCATGTGGGATCTTCCCAGACCGGGTCACGAACCCGTGTCCCCTGCATCGGCAGGCGGACTCTCAACCACTGCGCCACCAGGGAAGCCCTGTCGCTACTTTTAATATGCCCCAGTTCAGTTCCTTTCTCTCCTTCTTCTCTGACTCCGTCTAAATGTTGGTACTCTTCAGCTTTCTTAGGTTACCTGCCAGGAAATTTTAATTGGTGTCTTTTCCTCTGGTCTCAATCTCTTCCAAATACAAAGCTAATTTTGTAACTCCTCTGCTTAGAACCATTAAATGTTTATTATAACCATTAAGTGTTTATTGTTTAATTTAAAAATTAAAGTCTGAATTCCTCGGCGTAGTTACAGGCCCTTTATGATGTGGTTCCAGCCTGTGTATTTGGCCCTATATCCTGCCATGCGTCTCCTTGCTTCCCAAATGCCATGCACTCAGAATCACTTGAGGCTCCCATGCTGCCACTACACTCTGTACCTTGGTACATGATATTCCCTCTACCTGGATCTCCTTTTATCCTAAGGGAAATTTCCCAGTTCAGACATTCCCTTCTCTGAAACATTCCCTGACTCTCATGGTTTACCAGTACCTGACCTTCAAAACCTGGGAGAACTAATCCTCCCCTTCTTTATACTCCCTGAATCTGTATAGACTCTAGGATTCTACTCACCATGTTGGATTAGATGCAGTGTTTCCAGCCCTTGGATAATGAACACTGTGAACAGTGAACATACCTTTTCATCTTTATGATCTCAAAGGCTTCTTGGAACAACAGAATTTAGGAGACAGTATCAGGTTACATGGATGTGATGGGACAGGAGAGAGAGAGCTGTGATGAGACCAGGCCACATTTGCAACCTAGGAAGCAAAATAAAAGGACCAGCTTGATGTTATTTATGATAATGTTGGCACAGTAATATTATATGATGAAAATATATCAGTAGTATAGAAAGAATAGTGAAAGAAATTTTAGTGGCAAGTGATATATTTGTTTCAAAATGCCAGTGACTTGACCCTTAAACTTTTAGAGCCATTGTGTCAGTTAGGGTATGGCCCAACCTGTTGTAAGAAATAGATTCCAAACTGCAGTGGATTAAATAAAATAGTAGCGTATTTCTGGTGATTTCATGATAAAAGTGTTTGTGAAATATCAGGAGATAGAGAAGGAGTGATCACTTTGACAGTGGGATTGAGGGAAGTGATAATTGGGTTGAAACTTGAAGGACGCTTACGACTTTAACAGGTAAAAAAATAGGAAAAAGACATTCCTGTAGAGAGAATAGCATAAAAAACACGTGCACTGTCCAGGGAAGTGCAAAAAGTCTGGTATGATGAAGTGAGAAACTAGTGAGAGTTGAGGATGATCAGGTGTGTGGGAACCACACTGTGAAAGCCTTAAATGGTAAGCCGGGTAGTTGGGTTTATGCAAAGTCTACGTGTAATGTCCCAAGTGGAAAGCCACATAAGGCTTTTGATCCAAGTGGTGATATGACCCTAACTATAACATAAGAGGAGCCTACAGAGGGCAGTGGGTGGGAAGGAATGGTTTATTACTATATGGTTGTATGGCACCCTGGTCATTCCTATGGTGCGTAATCTGGGAAAGGAGTTTACCACAGGTAAAGGTAGATCTTTCTAAATCCTGTTAGAGAGGAGTTACTTCATTTGCTATAGGATAAAATTTGGAATGATGGCCTTAGCATTCTCATCCCTACTCAAACATCAGAATACCTGGGGGAGGAAAAGGTCAGAAGGTAGAATATCTCCTTCTAGGCCTGGTGGGAAGAGCAGGATATAATTACCTTTATAAAATGAGACATACCAGGAGTTGAATGGCTCACTTCAAATCCAAGCAAACTTAAAATGTATGACCCTAAACTACATGCCCCCCAGGCTATCTACAAAAAAAGATTTGGCTGTGTACTATTTCCTTGGGGGTGGGGAAAAGAATAGAGTATACATTTCGTCACACATCTAAAGATTCCTTTGAACTCATTCTTCTTATATCCCTACACACTTTTATTTGAAGGCTGCAGTGCCCACAAATCCAGCAGATAATTTACATTTTGATGTAAGCAATTTCAAACAATTTTTCCTCTCTATTTTTGGCCAAAAGTTTTGGTCAGAGAGAAGTGAGTCATAGACTCATAAAAAAGAAACATTTGGGTCATCAGTGATATTACTACAATGCTTATCCTATAACAGTGTTCGGATTTTAGCTGGTCATTTTTTAATACCCAAGCCCATATTGTATTATTCCAGGCTAAAGAAATTTAGTGAAGATCACTCCTAGCTTTTATCTTCTATCTATTAGAACATTATTTCCCAAAGTAGGGGTGAAGCCCGTTAGTTCATAGGCAAGTGACATCACGGTAGAGACATCACTGTGAATTTTCTAAAAACCAGGCCTAAAGGAAGTTTAGGATTTAGACACATGGAAGAAATGTAAAGACACTGCTGGTAGGATAAACAGGGTATGTAAGAAAAATCACACATTCATTCTTTTATTCATTTACAAACATTTATTAAGTGGTCACAAGGTGTTAAACAGAGCTGGATAATTAGTAGATCTTGAAGAACCGTGAAAGATAAACTGGGAAGGATAAGTGAGAAGTAGAATGTGAAGGGTCTCACATAGCTAGCTAAGGCATTTGTATTGATAATTTCTCTTGGAGGCAATAATGAATCCCTGAGAAGAGCATCACATTTGAAAGATTAATCCAGGAGCATGGTGAGTTGATGGGGAAAGGGAAGAGAAAGGAGGCAGGAGAGCAGTTCAGGGAGGCTCTTGTAATAGTCTAAGCATGAGGGAACAAGGGCTCCCGTAGGTTGATGACTGAGGGATGGAAAGGAGTAGAAGATCAAGAGATAATAGGCCAAGAAAGAACAGAGGAAATTGGTAACTATGATGGATATAATGGAGGGAAAAAGAAAACATTTTAGAGGGGGCATTTTTGGATAAATACTATTTGTTATAATATCTACCTTGGTACATTCAGGACATAGAATTTTCCTTTTTTTTTTCTCTCCTATGAATTCGTTAGTGTTATGTCTAATCAGGGTTAGAATATTTAGGAACATGACTGGTCATCTATAGGATCTTATATGAAAATTTAAGTATAGAAAAAACAGTTTTGCTTTCATATCACTCTGTAAATAAAAGATATAAAAACGTATTTTAAAACAATTATTATAGACAATTTCCCACTGTAAGTAGGAGCCAAAGTTTTGTTCATCTATATTTAGGAATCAAATATTGGCCTAGAGATTATTTTTTTAAAGCTGCCAGAAGATACATGAAAATATTCTTTGCTTGAGACTCGACTACACAAAATTTTTAGAGAAAGATTTCTGTGCCAGGTTGGTTTTATAAGGGCAAAATTAATGGTAGTAAGCCACATATTAGGAAAAAGATTTTCCTGTTAGGTCAAGAGGTTCATGCCTTTCTGCTGAGCTATCATTATAAATGACTTACTTAAAATTAAGCGTTGTCGAGGATTAAAAGTGTGAACACCAAAGCTCGGCTTCTCAAGCAATATAAGAGCTGTGAGGGATGTGTTACTACGTATACTCATTTGAGAAACATGGAGTTCCTGGTCTTGGATACAGCACATGGGAAGAGAGTCAAAGAGAGAGGAAGTTGGTAGGGTCACTCAGCTATGGTCAGGAGAATAGTCGTGTTTGGATCAGGGAAGAGTAGGCAAATACACAAGCCCAGCTGTTGAGCGGCTATCCAGAAGAAAGATGACAAGAAAGATGACAAGTATACGAGTGTGCCCACTGATGATGGTTCAGACTGGTTCACAAGCTTACTAACATAGCACCACTCTCACTCCCAGATGAACTAGATTATCTCATAGCTCCCTGCGTTGGTTTTTCTTTTATAGCATTTATCAGAGTTAGTCATTATACATTTCTGGGATTATGTGATAAATGTCTGTCTTGTCCATTGAGCTATAAGCTTAATAATGCAGTAATGGAAGGGACCATGGCTGTTTTGCTCACAGTAGTTATTCCCATCAACAGTCAGTGCCGGGCACTTACTTTATTCCCAATAAATATCTATTGAGAAGACTAATGTCTAACACTCTTATTCCTCCAAGTATTATTTAAACTTCTATTTCTAATTGGCAAACTGGTTGGAAATAATCAGAAATACATAGTATATAATGATAATTTTGAAGACTCTCAGTGTTCAAATGTCAGAGAGCAGAATGAGGAAATTAAAGTGACAAATACCAAAATTTTAAGGCTTCATTGATTATCAATTTAGCATCCATCTATGAAAAGAGGTCCAGAAGGGACTGTGAAAATATGTATTAATCTATTTCACTTTCATGAAAATGATCAAATCATGAAGGTCTTCAAATTAGTGAAAATTAAAAATAACAGTGGAATCACTGGATATTTAAACTGTGGTGGGGAAAGCAAAGTCATTTCCATAAGAGGAAATTGTAGCTGACCACATCATATATTCCCTTGAAAGACTATGCATATGTCACTGTGGATAAAAGAGAAACTGAAAATGTAATGTATTTTCACTTTCAGACACCTTTAACCAAGTTCTGCATCAAAAGCCATTGGAAAAAAACTGTGTCACTGTGGAACTGGGGAAAATGTTTTGTCACAAATAGGAAATTGGTTCAGAAATAGGAAATAAAGAGTAGTGATAAATGGACATTTTCTTGTTGGAAAAGGTAAACAGTGAGGTGCTCAGGGATCAGGGCTGATATAACTTTTGTTCAACATTTTAATAAATGACCTGTAAAAGGAAAACATCCCCTGGACTTTTCACATCTTACGATTACTTAACTCTTCCAGGTAAGGAAATGTGAAATGTCATATCAACAGGCTAAGCTGCAGAGAAATTTTGCAGACTATGTATGGGCAAAAAATTAAAATAAAGGGCTTTTTACTTCTTGTTATTATAAAAGAGATCACATAACATGGTAAATAATACAAACAGCACAAAGGGATAAAAAATAAAGTGAGGCTGTCAACTCAGACTAGCCTTCAACACCCTCACCTTGATTCTATGCCATAGAGAGTGCCACCTAATTTCTAGTTTCTAGACTGTCCTTCCTGAAGTATGTGCATATATGTACACTTATGTACCTATGTCTTTATAGAATATATTTACACATAAATGGGAGCTTACTGTATACACACTATTCTAAACTTTGGTTATTTTTATTTAATAGTACATATTAGAAATATGTTTTCTATTAGCAGAAACCACTGCATCCCTTTTAATAACTGCATATATACTGCTATGTGGATTTTCCATATCTAATTTACTCAGTACCCAGATGATAGATATTTAGGTTGTTTCCTGTTTTGTTATTATTAAAATTTCCATTGTTGATATTTTTGCTATTGCTGTTACTACAACAAGGACATTCTTGAATGCATATTTCTTCACGTATTTGGGAATATACCTGTAGGATAAATTCCCAGAATTGGGATTGTTGAGTCAAAGATTAGATGTGGTTATAGTTTGCTTTGCTCCCTATTGCCTTACAAAAGTGTTGTATTGATATATATTTTTACAAGTAGGAAATGAGCATCTGTTTCCTCATACCATAGCCAATAGTGAGTATTATAAAAACTTTTTAGTTTTTACAAAGTATAATCTTCATATTAAAAATGCATTTTTATTTAGAGTCATGTACCACAATGTTCAGTGCGGCACTATTACAATAGCCAGAACATGGAAGCAACCTAAGTGTCCATCGAGAGATGAATGGATAAAGAAGATGTGGCACATATATATAATGGAATATTACTCAGCCATAAAAAGAAACAAAATTGAGTTATTTGTAGTGAGGTAGATGGACCTAGATTCTGTCATACAGAGTGAAGTAAGTCAGAAAGAGAAAAACAAATACCATATGCTAACACATACATGTGGAATCTAAAAAAAAAAAAAGTTCTGATGAACCTAGTGGCAGGACAGGAATAAAGACAGATGCAGCAGACATAGAGAATAGACCTGAGGACACGGGGAGGGGGAAGGATAAGCTGGGATGAAGTGAGAGAGTGGCACTGACATATATACACTACCAAATGTAAAATAGATGGCTAGTGGGAAGCAGCCGCATAGCACAGGGAGATCAGCTCGGTGCTTTGTGTCCACCTAGAGGGGAGGGATAGGGAGGGTGGGAGGGAGATGCAAGAAGGAGGGGATATGGGGATATATGTGTATATATATATATATATATAGCTGATTCACTTTGTTATACAGCAGAAACTAACACAACATTGTAAAGCAATTATACTCCAATAAAGATGTTAAAAAGAAAAAGAAAGAATAAGTAAGGGAAATTGAGCAACGAATACTTACAAAGTAAATTTTGCCATCAAAATCTCCTGCCACCCAGTCTCTAAATTAATTGGAATTTTAAGTTAAATTTTAGGTCTAATAGCTACTGTTAAGATATTAAACAAGGAAAAAAATTGTGAGTGTAGAGTAATTGTAATTCTTGGAATACCCATTACAGTAAAAACACCCAATTACTAACCATAAAATAAATGTGTTTTTATTTAAAATTTTCCATTAAATTTTTATTTAAAAAATACAAGCCCCCCCGCCCCAGCATACTTGAAAAGTCACTGTTTTCAGCATGGAGGAAATGGAGCCAGCTGTAGGCTGAAGGATAAGAGGGGAGGGGAGGCAGTGAGAGCAGATAGTCCTTGAGGAAGTCTTGAGAAAAGGAGGAGAGAGAAGTAGCAGGCAGGAAGTGGGGTCAGGGCTCAAGTCAGGAAAAACATTTTGTTTCGTAAGGAATTTGAGTTATTTAGAATTGGAGCAATCTTTCTCCTGAGGAAGTGGATTCCTTGTCACTAGAAATGGACAAGCTGTGACTGTGATAACCTCTGACAAAAGACACTGCAAAAAAAACTTCATGCACTGGAAAGAAGGCTCTAAAATCACCTTGTCTCAGGCTCGTCAGATAGGAGAATAACTAAGAGCTAATTGGATCCTCTCAGCAACATATAATATGTACTTCATGAAGCTGCAGATTCTGCTTGAATATCACTAATTACTGAAGTCAATGGTGGGGCATCACAGAGAAGAAAGAGATGATCTCTAAAATTCCTTCTGATTTGAAGTTTTTATGATGGCTACATTAAGAAATGTTTTTATTTAAGATCCAGGTTGGAGGAAAATAATATGACTGACCAAATCCCTATGTAATTATTCATTCTAGAGGCTTAATTTGTATAGGAGAAATGAGAATAGGTAAGATTTGATCACAAATTAATATTTCTTAAGAAAATCATGCAAGCCCAAGAAGTACTTTGAAGCAAAACAAGTTGCAACTGATAAAGTGGTTCCTGCATTAATAGTTTACTATACATTTATGATTTTTATAAGTATCTTTCCCATCTGTTTACACTCAGTAAGTCCTCCATTTCATCAGATACATTCCATATACACCCAATTTTATTTACAACCTGGCCCATTTTGTGTGTCTCTCACATGTACACACTCATTTTTTCATCTGGGATTTATGCACATTACTAAAATGCCTAATACAAGAAGGACCAAGCAAAATTAAAACGAAAACCAAAAAACCCAGACTTCCCAAATATAAGAGTTGAAGCCTTTTTTTCCTTGCAGTTTTCTTAGGATTTCATGAAAAGCTTTTTAGTTTAGAAGATAACTGTCAAGGGTGTATCAAAATGTTTTTACCAATTTATATTGAAATGCTTGGTTTCAATATGGGCAATCTTTCAAACGCCTGATTAAATTCGCTGGAAGTTTTGTTTGCTAAAGCATTCCACATCCTGGGAAAATAAAACCAAATATGTTGTTTTTCTTTGTTCTCCACTGAGCCATGCAAAGTTAAAGAGAGCTAAAAACAAAAAAATCTGAATGAATCCTCTGTAAATCAAATTGACCTCTTCTAGGCAATTTTTTCTGCATCTTGGCCGGGACTGAATCTATATCCTTCTCTTTTTCTAGGCTTACTCTGTGTGGCCCACTTCCTGTGGCTGTTCCATTCTCTGAAATGACAGCATTTTTGGACTACAGTAGCTTAAAAAACATTAATTCGCAGTCATTGGAAATAGCCTACATTTCACTCAAGGCAAAGAAATTGTTCTTGCTTTTTGACACTTGAGCTTTCTTGCTTCTGATTTCAGGCAACCCAAACATGGGGAGGTGTAACTTTCTTTTGGAACCATTTCCTCTGTGCTTTGCTTGGCCACTTGGCCTGCCCTGGTCCCCCCAGCCAGGCTGTCAGCACATTCTCTTCTCAGGGTGGTGTGGGGAAAAAAGCCCGAGTATGGAAGGAGAGTTTAATTTTAGGTAAATTTAATCAAGCAGTGAGCTTTTATTTTTACTTTTTATATTTTGGAAAAAAGACCTCATGTTAGAATGGACAGAATTCTGGAACTAAGTTTTAGAGAGTTTCAGCTTTGCAGATGGTGAAGCAGTCTCAGACCTCTCTGCTCTTACCCTTTACAACTTGTGTCCCTTTTTCGACAGGAGGAAATAGTTTTACAGTGTACTCAAAATAAACCCCAGTTTTCTTTGGTCTACAATACTTGGGGATGGTGGGCTACTTGAAAGAGAGGAAAACCTCCTGATTAAAAGCAAAGCAGACAGACAACTTTCATAGGGCTCATCCAAAAAGTGGACTGGGAAGAATGTCTCTAGTACAAACGGTCTAGTGAGAAAAGCCATTCCAGCTTCCTCTTTTTTCCAGATTTAAAAAAGTTGGATTAGCATATCATCTTGAGTATATGAACCCAATAGTAAGCACATCATTAATTATAATAAGCCTGATTCTCTATAGTTTGTGCAAATTCAAAACTCACATTTTTCTGTAAGCTGACACAAACATAAATCACTCCCCTCCCCAGGGGATCTAACTGATAGAAATTTGGTCCTATTGAAATTTACCTTCAGTGGATACCCTGCCAAATACAAGAGAACTGACTTTATCTATTTTAAATCTTACTTAGCATTGCTGTCTATACACTGGATCATCAAAATACTCTATTCAGTATTGTTGGGTACTGAAAATTGAACATTTATTATATCATAGGTAGTTTACCCATTCTCACTTTTAAACCACCTAAAAATCCTATGGGTTATTTATCCCCACTTACAAGATGAGGGAACCGAGACTCATGGAGTGAAGTACAGATATATATTATTAAAGTTATATTGTATATAATATATATAGATTTCTATGTCATATAATTACTGCTACAGCTTTATTAGAGACTTTTGATACAGTGTAAAACAGGGACTTTACAGTAATAGAGACTTAAATGTTAACTTCCCTTAAACAAGTTATTCAGTCTAACGTAACTCAGTTAAAAAAAATCAACACTCTCAAAGGTATATTCCCTCAAAGCAGAACCTAAAGCAGGTATTTGGGTACAGGTGCTTTACAAGGGATGTGCTCTTCAGGGAAAAACCAGTAAGGAACCGAGGGAAGCAGAATACAGAAGCAGAAAGAGTGGAGACAGGATGTCGTCTCAGGGAACATCTAGCCTTGGCCTGATCCACCAGACATCGAAACATACATTGTATGGCAGCGTATGCCTGACCGAGGGAAGGGACAGAGTTTTGTACCCCTTTATCAGTCAGTCATTGGCTGACCCCAGCAAAAGTTTGGCATGACCTTCCTCCTACTCGACTTCTGGAAAGTTGGCTCCTGTCTGCCGAGGCCAGTCTTCCTGAGAAAGTCGAGGGTGTCAGGGTGTCATTTGTTAGCCCACATTATCCTCAGCAGCTGGAGCTGTGTGTCACAGCAGGGTAAGGTAAGCAGGGCAGGGCGTTTAAAACATCGACTATATCAATTTCTGTTGCGTGTCTGCTAGATGCCATTGACTGTATTCCTCACCTTAAAGGAACTCAGAGTCTAATGGGAGGAAAAATAAGTATGACAGGGGTCAAACTAGAAAAATATCTGTAGTGTCACAGTCTGTTCTGTACGCCTGGGCTGGGGCTGGGGAGATGGAGGAAGAGAAGGGAGAGGGAGAAGGGCTAAAGGGCTGATGAAGGGCTAAGAAAAATCAAATGATACCCGAAGGGACTGACCCTCAAGGTACCTCTTGGAGACCTTTAGAAGTTAGTGGATAAGATGCCAAAGGACATTTCAGACAGTAGAAACAGCATAAAAATAAAGGGAACTTGACTAATCATGGCAACTTTGGGGAGCAGCATTAGGTCTCTATAACCAGGATGATTAAACCTTGTGAGGGCATGGTGGGAGAAGAGACTGGAAAGATGAGTAAGGGTCTTTTGGTTTTTGCCTGAGAGTGGAATTTAATACTGATGCAATGGGAAAGTTGAAAAAAAAATTGCTACAGGGTGACATAGTCTCAGGTCTTTGCCACACCCATGACAGTAATTACTTACATAGGTTTTGCTCTGTAAGTAGATTCATACAATGTTGCCGCCTTGGTTTACACTTTTTTTCTCCCACCTCCGTTCTCCTGGAAATATCTGAAATGTAGGTTGGATGATTTTGCCATACTAATATAGTTGATTAAAATACACCAAGGATGATTCTGAAGTTTGTGTCAAAAAGGAGCACATTGCCTTATTCCATATGCCAGCAAATGCATGGCTTGAGCACAGGGACACAAACTTGCAGAGGCCGCTTGTGGGAGTTTTCCTCCAGGCTTCTCCAAGCCTGCGCTCACCCTGACACTTACTCCCTAATCTCTGAGGTTGTTCCACATCCCATTCTTTGAGGTCTATAAGTCACATGGCTGTTAGACTCCTAACTTGCTAACTTACTTTGCTTTTCCTCAAATCCATGGCTCCCACCACTGAATGCTGGTAGACTTCTTCAGGGTGGAGACCAACTTACTTATTTTTGCTACAGTCACCATTGTTTTCTCTCCATTTTGATACTTTTTCCTTTTCCTGTCATAGGGTCATATTGCTTTTCCACATGGCCTCTCTGTAAGGCAGGTCCTTCATGTACTCTGTGGAACTCCCCTGAGTTCCAGCCAAGGTGCATGCTTTAGAAATGTTCTTTGGAAAGTAGCACAGAGCATGGGCTGGAGTGTAGAGCGGTGGGAAATAGAGGTGCTGAGTCCGATGTTCAATAAGGGATTATACACATCAAAAAGTCACTGTTTATGATAGCAAAACCTGGAAGTAACCCAAATGATTTTTTTTTTTTTTTGGCAGGAGGTGGGGACCATGAATAATGGTGGTATAGTCACACAATAGAATATTGTATAGCTGTCAAATGAATAGATTACAGTCCCACCCAGTAGCATAGATAAGCATAACAATATAAGTATAAAAAGTCGGTCACCCAGATTTACATCTAGCATAATACCATTTTTATAATATTAAAAACAATATAATAAAAGTAAATATTTTAAGAATACAGAATGGATAATAAAACCATATCATAAAGTAAAAAAGGGACTAATGAAACAGGATTTGAGGTGGTGGTTACCTTACATGGGAGGAAGCAAAGGAATGGAATGGGGGAGGTAATTAGGTGTATGTCAAGTTCCTAGCTTTTGTTTTGAATGGTGGTGTCATGTGTGATTATTATATAATAAAAGGTAACTCCAAATTGTAAACCAGTTACATAAAAGAGGGTCAACATGGACAAATGACAAGAGTGTGTCATGATCCATGGGCTATGATTCAACTAAATCTGTGTACCTGAGATCCAAAAAGAAAATCATAGATAATTCTTGTAGTCACTCAGGAGATAAAAGGGAATAGCAATGCTTATGGCATGAGCTGTTTTGAGAATTAAGTGAGACAAGCAGTGGGCTTCATAGGTTCTTAACTGACTTGGGAATGGGGGTGGTAGTGAATCTTTGGCAAGACTGGGAACCATGATCCCTAAAGTTTGGCCTCGGTGGGTATACAGCACAGCTGTTTCTCTTTGAGGCCTTACCACCTAGATCAGATCTTAGTTAAGACCCAGATACCCTTGTCCTCTTCCCACTTTCTGCGAATCTTATCTCTTTCTCCTTGGCCACAGGGTCACCCCACTCCCTCTTCCCTCTGTAATATCCAGTACGTTCTCTTCAAAAAATTAAAAATTTTCCAAACGGTAGGAAAACATTGACTTTAAGTAGCTTCTACTTTATGGTCTGAAAATATACCTAACACAAGAAACTACTCCGGGAAAATGAGATGTAAGAAAATGTAAGGAGAAACACAAATATTTTAGTAAAATTTCCTGCCTGTATGTTAAGCACTGGTCATGTGGCCTTAGGTGCTCAGTAAATATTCTTGACCTGCCTCCACCCCCTAGTTAATAACAAGGAGGATGGGCTTTTGTTTCCCTATTTGGCTCAGGAAATCTTACACCTGAAAATGTGAAGGGGATTTCAAGTGGGCACTGTGGTGAAATCTATTTCTGAGTTTGCTTCTTCCAACTCTGCTCTTCTTTCTATAGAACAAAAATGATAACCCGTGTGTTCTATTGCCAGAATAGTGTGACATATAGGAGGTGCTCAATACACATTTCCTGACGACAATTCCAAAATAGAAGATGTGAAAGCATCATTTTTTCTTGAAAAAAGGAAACTTGGGACGAAGGCAGAACTCAATGTGTTCTAAAAGTGGCTTGTGTCTTCCTGTGGTTGGCAGACTTCAGCCCATTTCCTATTTCCAGAGGCTGGATGTTCTCCAGTCCAAGTGATAGGAAGTGCACTTCCTTGGAGTGGGACTTGGAGCATTCATACAGCTTCAAGACAGCCCACCCACCCAGAACCCCTCCCACCACACATCACAGCATGGGAACTGAGCTCTGTTTTCCTTTACTTTCCATTGATTCATGCAAGCAAACAAAATAACGCACTCTTCTCCCTTAAAAGAGCAATAGTTTAATCTGAGAAAAGTAATTCTAGATAACAAACTGGTGATTCAGGAAAAAGTTCCTTTGCCTCCTAGCAGTTCCACAGAGGTAAACTATTCATTACAGGAATCTCCTGGGTAATCAGCAGACCCCAGCCAATCTGTCCAGATGGCCCCATCCTATCCCTGTGTGTTGCAATAACATAAAAAGAAACCATGCTCTGTGTTGGCTGATTTGAAAATGGACCGCTGTTGTGGAGATAAATATAGAAAACTTATGAGGTGACTAATCTGCCATTGAACGTAGGCCTCAAAGGAAAGTCATAATCATGCTTGGCATCTCTGTCTTCAAAGGCCATCACAAATACAGCTAATGAATTACGGTAGCACCTGCCTCCACCTTTATCAGGTTCCCTTCACTTACTTTTCTTTGTCTTTTGAAATATCAGCTGACTTCATCATGATTAGACAACGATACTGAACAAAATCATGATTTCTGATCTGCCTTAGCATCACCTTGTATCTGTGTTTCTGCTGTTGCTGTTAAATTCAGCTAGAAATTTAGGGCAGTGGGAAATCCATCTATTTTATCTACAGTTGACGATAAATGTTTTTGAAGGAATAAACGAGTATATGCATTCAGTTACCTCCACTATCTCAATGTTGTACAAAGCTATCTTTTTTTGTAATCTTACCTAAAAAGTCTCCATAATTTCACTCGATATTCCATTGAAAATTATTTTAAAATCTCTTTTTTTCTTTGTTTAAAGATTGAAAATAGGGGCTTACTATCCGCTGTGTAAAACTATTTAACATCATTTAAAATTGTTACTAAACCACTTTTCAGGCTTATGGCTGACTATCTTCTTGACTTTAACTTTCTTCCTTGATCTTATTTTGCAAACGCAGGTCTCTTCTAAACAAGTATTCAGGTGTGCTTTGTTGCTTAAAACTGTTAAACTTGACCTCGGATTTCTAGTACTTGTTAAAATTACTAGCTCTGAGCATAACAGAAAAAAACTCTCTATTCCTATGAGTTTGAGTATTCATACTTAAAGGTATATTTGATAGTAACATTTTAAAACTCATTTCTGGGTCATAAGCAAATGAGATTTTTTTTTTTTTTTTTTTTTTTTTTTTTTGCGGTACGCGGGCCTCTCACTGTTGTGGCCTCTCCCGTTGCGGAGCACAGGCTCCAGACGTGCAGGCTCAGCGGCCATGGCTCACGGGCCCAGCCGCTCCGGGGCATGTGGGATCTTCCCGGACCGGGGCACAAACCCGTGTCCCCTGCATCGGCAGGCAGACTCTCAACCACTGCGCCACCAGGGAAGCCCACAAATGAGATATTTTGAATAGAACCATTATCTTAAAGTGTAAGTTTAGACACTTGATTGTTTAAAACATTTGGACTAGATATTTTTACTTTTGGTATTACATATATTTGGCTAACAATAGTTTCTACAGTTGTGAAGTGCTTCTTTAGTGGAAAAGTCTTGGTTCCTTTATCCTTTTTCCAATCGCAGGATCTCCAGCTAGTTTTTATTTTTTTAATAAAATTTAATTTGTAGAACAATTTTAGATTTACAAATAAATTACGAATATAATACACAAATTTCCCAAAAACCTCCAGACAGTTTCCCCTCTTATGACATTTTATGGTACATCTGTTACAATTAATGAACCGATATTGATATAGTATTATAGCTAAAGCCCATACTTTATTCAGACTTCCTTAGTTTTTACCTAAGGTCCTTTTTCTGTTCCAGAATCCCATCCAGGATATGATATGACATTTAATCATGTCTCCTTAGGCTCCTTTTGCCTGAGACAGTTTCTCAGACTTTCCCTGTTTTTGATGACCTTGATAGCTTTGAGGAAGACTGGTCAGGTATTTTGTAGACTGTCCTTCAACTGGAATTTGTCTGATGTTTTTCTGATTAGAGTGGGGTTGTGGGTTTTGAGGAGGGAGGCCACAGAGGCAAAGTGCCATTTTAACTATATTATGGGAAGAATCTATTAAATCAATTTAACTTATTACTATTGATGTTGACCCTTGTCATTTGCTTAAGGTAGTCTGGGTTGGATTTCTGCACTATAAAGTTAGTCTTCTCCCAAGCCTCCTCCCTACTTTCCACACTGTACTCTTTGTAAAGAAGTCATACGAATGACCCACACTTAAGGAATGTGGCTGCCACATAAATTATTTGGAATTCTTTTGTATAGGGGATTTCTCCTCTCCCCCATTTATTTCTTTATTTGATCAGTCATCTATATCCTGGACTCATGGATATTTATTTTAATACTTTGAGTTATAACCTAGCACTACTCTGTTTCGTTGCTCCCATTGTCCCAGCTGTGACCATTGCGGGCTCTTTTATCTGGCTCCATTGCCCTTTGACATACTTGCATCCTTGCAGGATTTGTAAAAATTCAATTTTAGCTCCTTCTTACTTTTTGGTGCTCTAAGATGCTCCAGCCTTATGCTGTATCTTGTCTGCCCTAGTCCTAGAGTCAGCCATTTCTCCAAGGGGTCCTGGTTCACTTTATTGGTGTTAGAATAGACAGTTGGGGTGCTTTGTGTATTTGCTACCTAGAATAGACAATCGGGGTACTTCGTGTATTTGCTACCTGGATGTCATTGTTTCTAGGCCCTCTCAGTCGACTGAACAAGGAAATATAAGTGTGAATTTTAATCCGTGTATATACACATACCTATAAATATTTCTTTATGTAACGATCTGTATCTATATTAAACATGAGTTCATACTGACGTCTCCAACTCTAATCCATCACCACATAGATCATTTAACTTCCTCCCCATTCTCATCTCTGAACTCCCACTCCAACAGTGAGACACCTGGCTCCCACCATCCACCATCCATTCACCTAATTGTTCAGTTCCAGTATACAGTGTGGAGTGTGTCTGAATATCGCAGTGTCTGAATTCTTTACCCATACTTCCATGGGAAACAGCTCGATCAACTAAAATCCAGTGATTATGCACAATTTCTTTTGCCTTTCATCATAGAGACGCCACTCATTTCCAGAGTTACTTGGACCTCTCTGTACTTTTATCCCCATCACCCTTCAGTGAGATTGCTTCATATATTTGTAATAGAGTTAGATTGTTCTGACATATTCTACATTCCCTTCTGGGATCCCCTGACCGCCTAAATAAAATTTTTACTTTGCATACATTAAGGTTCACTCTTTGCGTTACAACATTCTGTGGGGTTTCACAAATGTAGACTGTCATGTATCCAAAATTATAGTGTCGTACAGAATAGTTTCACTGTCCTAAGATCTACCCTGTACCCCACCTATTCAACCTTCCTCCCTCTCCCTGAGTTCCTCATCCACACTGATCTATTTACTGTTCCTATAGTTTTACTTTTCCTAGACTGTCATCTAATTGAGATCATATGGGATATAGTATTTTCAGGCTGATTTAAAGAAATGAAAGCACTTAGCATATACATTGAAGATTCATTCATGTTTTTCATGCCTTGAGAGTTCATTTCCTTTTATTGCTGAATAATATGCCATTGCATGAACGTATCGCAGTTTGTTTATGCATTTACCAGTGAAAGACCTCTGGCTGCTTCCAAGTTTTGACAATTATGAATAAAGCTGCTATAAACATCCACATGCAGATTTGTGTGTTGACATAACTTTTCACACCAGTTGGGCAAATACCTAAGAGAATGATTGCTAGATTATATGGGAAGACTGTTGTAAGAAGCTGCCAGGTTAGCTTCTGCTAGATTATATGGGAAGACTGCGTTTAGGTTTGTAAGAAGCTGCCAAACTATCTTCCAAAGTGGCTGTACCATTTTTGCGCTCCCACCAGAGATGAACAATAGTCCACATCTTTACCAGAAATGGTAACGATGGTCAGTTTAAAAAAAATTTTTTTTCCATTCTAGTAGATGTATAGTGGTATATCATTGTTTTAATTTGCAGTTACCTAATGGCAAATGATACTGAGGTCTTATGTGCCATCTGCCTATCTTCTTTTGTGAGGTGTCTGTTCAGATCTTTTACTCATTTTTTAATTGGGCTATTTGTTTCCTTATTGTTGGATTTGAAGAGTTCTTTGTATATTTTGGGTAAAAGTCCTTTATCGGATGTGTGTTTTACAAAGGTTTTTTTCCTCAGTCTGTGGCTTGTCTTTCCATTTTCTTAACAGTGTCTTCACAGAGAGAAGTTTTGATTTTAATAAAGTCCAACTTAACCAGTTTTTTCTTTCATGTATTATGCTTTTGTATGTAAAAACTCTTCACCAAACTCAAGATTGCCTAGATATTTTCCTATGTTTTCTTCTAGAAGTTTCAGAGTTTTGCATTTTATGCATAGATATATGATCCATTCTGAATTAATTTTCATGAAAAGTGGAAGGTCTATTTCTGGGTTAAATTTTTTGCATGAGGACATCCACTTTTTCCAGCATCATTTGTCTGAAGATTGTCCTTTTTTTCCTCCAGTTTTATTGAGATATAATTGACATTCAGCACTGTATAAGTTTAAGGTGTACAGCATAATAATTTGACTTACATATATAATGAAATGTTTACCACAATAAGTTTAGAAAGATTATCCTTTGTCCATTGAATTGCCTTTGCTCTTTTATCAAAGATCAGTTGACTGTATTTGTGGGGAGTCTATTTCTGTGCTGTCTATTCTGTTTTATTAATCTGTATGTCTGCCCTTTTGCAACTACTACACTACCTTGACTTCTGTAGTTTTATAATAAGTCTTGAAGTCAGGTACTCTCAGTTCTCCAGTTTTGTTCTTCTTCGGTATTGTGTTGAATATTATGGATCTTTTGTCTTTCCATACAGACTCTCCAATCAGTTTGTCAATATGTGCAAAAAATAGCTTGCTGGGATTTTGACTGGGATCATTTTGAATCTATAGATAAAATTGGAAAGAATTGACATCTTAATAATATTGGTTCTTCTAATCTATGAACACAGATATCTATTTACTTAGAATTTTTCATTAGATTTTTGCAGTTTTCTGTACACAGATCCTGTACATATTTTGTTAGGTATACGCCTAAGTATTTCATTTTTCTTGGTGCTATTGTAAATGGTATAATTTTTAAAAATTCAAATTCTTATTTGCTGATATGTAGGAAATCAACTGACTTTTAAATCCTAAAACCTTGTTATATTCACTTATTAGTTACAGGAGGGTTTTTTGCTTTTGTTCTGTCCATTCTTTGGGATTTTTAGCATAGACAATCATGTCATCTGTGAACAAAGACAACTTTATTTCCTCCTTCCCATCTGATATACCCTTTATTGCCTTTTCTTATTGCATTAGATAGGCCTTTTCAATAAGATGTTGAATGCACATGGTGAAAGAGGACTTAGTACCTTGTTCTGATCTTAGGGAAACTGTGTCCAGTTTCTCACTATTAAGTATGATGTTAACTTTTGCTTCCTTTAAGAATTAAGTATTTACCTTAGTCAGTTCAGGATGTTATAACAGAATACCATAGACTGGGTGGCTTAAAAACAACAGAAATTTATTTCTCACAGTTCTTGAATCTAGGAAGACCAAGAACAAGGTGCCAGCAGATTCAGTGTCTGGTGAGAGCCTGCTTCCTGGTTTATCCTATATCCTCACATGGTAGAAGGGGCGAGAGAGCTCTAAGTGCACTGATAAGTACACTAATTCCATTCATGACCCTAATGATCTAATCATACCCAAAGGCCCCATCAGTGTGGTGAATGAAGTACAGCATTCACAAATAGTTCTTATATTCTGTAAGCTCAAAGCAAATTCTCTGTCTACAAATTCAAGTTATTAATTTTATACAACTGGGTTTTATGAAGCTTATTAAATCTTGAGGGTCTAGATCAAAGTTATGACTTTTATTTACTACCAGTTAGTTATATGAGTGTAACAGAGCTGCTGGAGTCAGTTAAGACAAAAAATTTCCAAATGCTTTATCTCTCAGTAGAGTGGAGTGAGCTTTTAAAATTTCTTGAACTATGTGGTTATTTAGAGATATACTTATAATATGAAAGTCCAAGGGTCCTTTTGTCAACCTTATAAATAGGCTGAGAAATTTTATCAGCCCTCAGAAACATGCACAGTATCAGCCAGCAACATTTTTTAACGAGAGTGTCATAGTGATGAAATATCTGATAGCTATGAATGTTAAGCGTGGAGTATATTGGGACACATTTCAGTTTGATGAATATTCTTATATCTATGGTATTTTAAAACTTTCCTTAAAATCTAATGCTAATCATAAGCCTTGGGTAGGAGGGTGAAGTCTGGCTCTTTACGATAGATACTGAATTATGTGGAAAAGGTCTGTTTTGGATCATTTGTGTTGTTAAGTATAACATTTCCTAATCCTATTTTGATAAGCCACAGTGAATAAGCAGTCTTTTATTCCATGCATAGATAACTATAGATTTTACATACTGTCTCTAGAAATACATAAATCCAGAGCTCAAGACACAGTATGTGCTTCATCATGAGGTTGTTGCTTTGTATCCTGCATCATATCCTTTAATAAACTGGTAAATGTGAAAAAAAAAAAAAAGACACAGTACATGAGAAGCTCTACCTTAAAGGAGGTTATTGCTTTCATATTCACCTTCTATCTGACTGTCTTGTCCTGCATTCAGTTTTGTTTCCAGAACTTTAGCTGTTCTAGTCTTTACTACAAACTCCTCTTCCTCAGACTAATGAACAAATTGTAAACCTTTCACTTCCTGGTCTTCTAAAAACCAATTTTTATTCCTATTCTACCCCAGGAAAAACGAATCCATGATTTCTATTCATGATAATACAAACTTTTTACCCTCCTTGTTACTACGGAATTCACAATTTATTCCTTATTTCATATTTGTTAGATTTTTTTTTTCATTTTCCTGGGGTGGGAGGGTGAGGCAAGTCAATGGGAGAGAGATAAAATTTTGAGGAATAAAATTCAGGAGTCTTGATTTTCTGTTCGTTAACACCTTGTTTGTGGAATTAACAAATTAAGCTAAATGTTAAATTTGCTTTAATATATACAATAAATCTCCCCATTCTAATTCTGTATATTTCATTTGTATATTATCATTGTAATGAAGATTAGGTGATTAAAACATTGCTTTTGGGTTATGATTACTTCTCATTTTCCCACTAAAGTTCTGAGACTAGACTGGCCATCCTTCCAGTTTCAAATTTCTATATGTTGCTCAATATTGAGTTTGTCTTTGGATATATAGACAACTAAAATTTTTATTTCTGTCAAGTGAATAAAAAAATGAACGAATCAAAGCACTGGAAAAACCAAGTGGTATTTAGTCTGACCTTCAACATTAGAATTAAAGACAACATGGAATTTTGTAGCCAAGGCACACTTATAAGTTTTTTTTTAATAATTTCTTTATTTTTTCCCCATGTTCAATATTAGTTATCTATTTTATACATATTAGTGTGTATATGTCAATCCCAATCTCCCAATTCATCCCACCACTACCCCTCCCCCACCACTTTCCCCACTTGATGTCCATATGTTTGTTCTCTACATCTGTGTCTCTATTTCTGCCTTGCAAACTGGTTCATCTGTGCCATTTTTCTAGATTCCACATATATGCGTTAATATACGATATTTGTTTTTCTCTTTCTGACTTGCTTCACTCTGTATGACAGTCTCTAAGTCCATCCACATCTCTACAAATGACCCAATTTCATTCCTTTTTATGGCTGAGTAATATTCCATTGTATATATGTACCACATCTTCTTTATCCATTCATCTGTCCTTATAAGATTTTAAATGATGGGAAATTAAAAGATTAGCGATGTTAATTCTAATTTGAGTTAGCCCTATATTTAGGGAAAAAAAATCAATCTGAATTTAGAATCTGTCACTTGATCTGTGCTCAATTTCTTCCCTCTATAACAATGGGTTTGGGTTGTTTTAAGTGTCTGACGAAGGTCCTCTGTCTTCATTATAGAACGGAAAAACATTTCAGAGATTGAGATTTCTTATTGCCAGATTTGGAATAGGTACTCCACCATATTTTTTAAAAATAATCATTATTATTTTGCTCTAATCCAAAAGGAATCATCATGGGTCTTTCTTACAAACAGAATTAGTTTTCTTGCCTTAGTTGTTTTTAAAGGGCAACATGACAAAATCAAATGACTTCCAGCTCCTGAGCTCAGGGAGAAGCTAGAAATCTCTGGAGGATGATACTGCCTGTACTTACTTGCAGAAAAGAATTTAGCCTTTTTGTGAGTAAAGACCTTAAGGTGAAGAAAATATAGAAATGAACATGTTATCATGTATCAGTTATCCGGAAACTGTCTAGACAAACGATATGTGATAAATAAAATTTATATTTTGGGTTCAAAATTTGTAACCAATTTCAAGCTTTTTCCTATTTAGCTTCATTTACTCTTGTGAAAGAGTTATTTCCTGTTCTTCAGAAGGCTCTTTTGTGAGGTTTAACTGAAGGATTGAAAAGCTTCTTAGTCATTAAATGGCTCTGACAAATAACATTTTGGAGGAACACAACTGGATGAGTGAATCAGAAACCAAATGAATTTCAAATGACAGATCTGATTCAACATTTATCTCCCCTTTTACTCTTAAACACGCACATGTGTGATGGGCCATAACCACAAGACCAAGACACAGTAATGGGTGACTAGATGTGGGGAGGCTCTTACAGGAGCAATTTATTTGCAGAGAGTTCTGGAAATTAATTTGAACCCCCCAAACTGTTACTCTATGTAGACCATTAACTTGCTACTGAAAAGGAAAAAATAAAGCCATCTGTAACAGTATTCAGGAGAGATGGCTTTATGAGTTTAGATAGCAAGGACAAGTGGAAAGAGAATGATAAATCCAGCAGATGTCAATCCTTGGGAAGAAACAGAAGATGCACAACTGGAACTAAGTCCACAAATAAGTAGTATGAAAATAGTCCTTTTATTCCAAGTCCAGGGTGCGATATTATGTAGGCCTTTCATGACATTATACCAGTTGGGGCAGTTTGTGAAAGAGCACAGAAGGTCATGGGGACCCTTAGGAATTTTTATGTGTGCTGGGCATAAATCCCTTCTGTGCACAAGGGACTCACACTTGTAACCATGAAGTGGATAAAACTTAGTTGTGGAGCAGAGAGAGATTTAGAATCTTCATCTCTAATTCAAGGTCCATGATCTTGAAAATCTCCTGCTAAAACAGGACCCACTGTTTGGAAAGAAATTAAAGTCAAAGAGCAGATTGATAAGCCACTGATTAGAAGCCTTGCTTATTCTTACCAGGCCTCTAAGATAGTGAAGACAATTCCTGAGAAGGCATCCCTTAATGATATCTTAAGATGGTCTATACTCTGACACTTGTTTTATTCTTGATTTTGGTAAGACTCAGTTGTAAGGTAGATTCTTTTCCCAGTCAGAAATGTTTATTTGTTTGTTGTTGTTTCTCCTCGTGTGTTTTCATATATAAGAAAATATACTTTACTGTTAAAGTTTCTCACATAACTCCGGTGTCTAGAGAACATCTATTGTTTTTGACTGTTCAGTTCTATTCTTCTTTTTGGAAATGTTTGCTTTCTCATCCAATATGATTCTGTTGGGACTGCCAATTATATCACACTCCTTGTGATCACACACATAGTATCACACTCCTGGTCACAGGACTGAGTGTGTGATCTAGACCATATTTTTCTACTCTCCTGCTAATGTTGATTGATTCAAAAGTAGGCATGTGACCCAAGGTAGGCCAATCAATGCATTTCTCCAGGAGTCCTCATATTGGAGCTAGGAGAAGGTTCTTGCTTTTTTGGATAATAATGCTTGACGGGTACTGTATTCATGAGATTATAATTCAGGTGACGTTACAAAGACCTCAAGTTAGCATTAGCTTAAACAAGATAGAAGTTGACTAATTTATTATGTAAAAGTTTGATCTGTATGGTGGCGCTCCTCCACCAAGTCATTAGGGGCCCACACTCATTCTGTGTAGTTATTCTGCAATTTTAAACATACAGCTTCTGTCTCATGGTCAGAGAGGACTACTCCAGCTTCCACCTTATGCCTGCATTACAGCCAGTGGAAAGAGAGCAACCAAGGGTGCTGTACACCTCACCCCTTCAGAGGCATAAGTAGAAGACGTATAAGTTACTGCTGCTCAAATCATATTGGCTATAACTTAACATGGCCACACCTATCCTTAAGGAAAGCTGGAGATAGTAGCTATTACATGAATAACCACATGACTAGTTAAAAATTCTATTGTCATAGAAGAAGTGGAGAATGGAAATTTAAGGAAGATTTTTGTCAAATATAGGCATCAGGGTTTCCTGGAAGCTATCTTTTCTACTGTATGAAATCTTCCTGTAGTTGAGAAAAGTTGGAGTGTTTAAGTACATTTAAATGTTTCAATATAGTTGTACTACTTCCTGACTTTCTATTTAAATAGACAAATTATTTGTGTGTATGTGTATATATTTTGCTCAATAAATTTAAGTCAAGCTCTTATGGCTTGTGGTCCAAATAGTCTTGACTAATACTATGTTGCAAAGGGTGAGGGGAAACTAATTCTTAGTCACCAAGAATGAATAAAAAGAAGAGAGTTTTCACTGCTTCTTTTATGACATAGGGTATGCATAAAAGTGGAGTCTCTTGAAAACCATGATCATTACATATTGAAAAGAACGGTGGAATATTTGGCTCAAGAAAGATTTAAAGCGAGCAAAGCATTTAAACTCTCAGAGATGGTTGGGGTTTGATGAAGGCTGAAGATAAGGCTGAAGAGTACAGGAATTAATAAGAATAAAATAACCAAAATAAGTAGCCATTTCTTAAATACTGACTGTGTGCCTAAAGAATTAAGTATTTAAATAATTTCATTTAGTTTTAACTTCAACTTTATAGTAATCAGTATTACCTCCATTTTATAAATAATCAGAAAGTTTAAATAACTCCCCCAAGATGATAATTTGTGGCTAAATCAGGATTGCATCTTAATCTGACTCCCAAGGCAGCCTTAGTCTTTTCTTATCATCATCATTACCACCATTGGTTTCATCATGGTCAACATGATTCACTGTCCTTTTCCACAAGCACCCCCATCTCACAACCACCACCATCACCACCATCACCACCACTACACCATTACACCAGAAGGACTCTCAGCACTAGTGCCCTGATCACCACCATCTAAGGTGCTCCACCATATCCAATAACAACCCCAGAATAATAATTCTTGAGAATATAAGATTTAAGTGTTCGTTTTATTCCATACAAAGAATAACCTTGGACATAGAATAGCCAATACAATTAATAAAATAAACAAAAACCCACTCCATATTTTATGTAAGTTATTCATTAATTTTTCTTCTTGTATCTCAGGATACATTACACATTACACATACACATACCAACGTATTCCCTAGTATTTGGGTTTTATAGGGACAAAGACCTTGATTTGTTAACTGTTTTATTTTAAAAATATAAACTTAATGTACTTTCCCAGTCATTCATTCATTACAGAAATAGTCTCTTTAGTGTCAGGCTCTAAATTTGACTTCGGAATGCAGTGGTGATTAAGGCAATGAGACAACATACAACTGGACAAGGAGTTGATATGAGTTAAGTGTAAGGAGAGGGGAAGTACAGAAAGAAAAGGGAAGACAAGGTAGAGACACCTCATAGTTTAGGGGTGGGATGGAAAGATATCTTGAAGGAAGTGATGTTTAAACTGAGACCTAAAGGATGAGTAGGGTACGGCAAGAAAACGAGGGGAGCAGAGTGTTCCAGAGCAGACTGCATAGACAAAGGCCCAGACACAAAGATGACATCTTTTTCAAGAAATTAATATTCATTGTGGTGAATCTGGACATGAGACAGAAGGGCTGCAACTGTAGGGGGAAGTAAGTGTCGAGTCACATAAAGTATGCTAAATAAGGTGGACTTTATCCTAAGGACAATGCGAACAAGTTAAAATATTTCAAGGCAATCAGAGTTGTGCTTTAGCACTTCGCTTTAGACTGCTGCTTGCAGTGTGGAGAAGAAATTGTGGAGGTCAAAACTGGAGTCAGGGATTAGGACCGTTATTAACTTGCAGTAGTCCGAGTGAAGTGATCATCCTCAAAAATTATCTTACTTGAGATGGGAATAGTTGTCTTTCATCTTTGTAAAGGCAGTGAGAGGGAAAATGATGCACAAATTCAAGAAATAGTTATGAAGTAGAATCACCATGACTTCTGGTTGATTAAAGCAGAGACATGAAAGAGAAGGAGGATTTAAAGATTATACCACTGTTTCTGTGTGGGCAACAAGTATCTGGTAATGTAATGCATTTAAATATGGAGGAAGGAAAGTTTTCAAGAAAAGGGAATGAATTAAGGTTTTTGGTTAAAAAATAAACTTTTTGTTTGGAAATAGTTTCATGCTTAATGAAAAGTTGCAAAAATGATACAAAGAACCTCTTAGACACTTCTCTCTCTTTCTCCCTCTTTCTCTCTCTCCTCTCTCTCTCTCTCTATATATATATTTTTATATATATATACATACATACATACAGAGATAGACAGATAGATGTATTGATAGGTAGAGAGGTGATAGTTATAGGTATAGATAGACGTAGCTATCCCTGAACCATTTAAGAATAAGTTGCTCACAACATAAAATTTTATCTCTAAATATTTTCAGTGTATATATTTTAAAGAACAAGGACATTCCTTTACATAACCACACTGCAATATTCCATTTTAGGAACTTTACATTGACACAACATTTTAATGTACATCCATATTCCAGTTTTGTCAATTGATCCAATTATGTCCTTTATAACATACTTTTCCCTCCAGAACTGCATTCATTCCACGATTATGTATTGCACTTCATTATATGCCTCTTTAGTCTCCTTTCATCTGAAATAGTTCCTCAGTAGTTTTACTGTCTTCCATTTTTTATAATAGAACAGAATAACTTATGTAACGGACATGGTCAAAATTAGAATTCTATGTTACTAATTCTTTCTTTCTGCTGCTTATTCTATATTTCCCACTGAATGTTATCTTTTAAAGTATACCTGGAAGAAGCCTGCCTGTAGTATTTGTGTTGACCCAAACCGAGCCAAAATTTACCTCATAACAAAAATTCCCATGTACAAATGTCCAGGATTCAAACAAAATGTCAGTGGCAGCAGAACTCACATCTCAGAGCTGAAAGCGAATACTCCCTAGTCTGTCTGCTGAAATGTTCCCTTTTACTACTCCTTGTGGAATGGCAGAACTCAGGTGCTCTATGAATCTGCATTTAACAGTGTCCAAGAAGCACTAGGAATGAGAGGCTGCGTGTTAAATGGAAATTACTGCTGAAGTAGTGCCAGCCACACACAAAATTAACCTTGCTGATTATAAGTTTTGTACGTGTATGTATTTTCTCACGGGGAGAGGAAATGATGTGAACGTATTACGCTATGTGGGATTGAGAAACATGAAGTTAGGAGAGAGTAAGCTCAGGGTACACACACAATAAAGCACTCCTATAGAAAATGAACTGGCTGTCAGGATAAACAAAAGAATGACCAGAACATGTGTTTTTAGTCATGTGACTGAAAAACCACAAAGTTTTAGAAAGAGAGACTGAGTCTATTCCTTAGAGGATTTCATAGAATTCTTGAGCTGGTTGTCCATCATAGCTGAGCTTATGGATTGGTGTGGCAGATATAACGTTAGATCGAATCACCATTCCAGTTAAAACCTCCCAGAGGGTGATGGCCTGGGTCAGTGACAGTTGTCTTTAATGCTCCCTATAACTCTATTTTTCAGAATGCTTTATATTTGTAAACAGAGTTTACACTTGTTGACTATTCACTATGTGCTTGAAACAGTTCCAAGTGCTTAACATGTATTAAGTTATTTAATCTTCAAAACAAACTTCTAAATTATGTATTACTATAATTTCCATTTTTTAGATGAAAAGACTAAGCTATAGAAATGTTGAGTAGCTTGCCAAAAAAAAAAAAATTGTGCCACTGGGCAACTAAACACTATCATGATTCACTTAGCTTCTTTCCAAAGAAGTGAACATAAAGGAATAAACTATATTCTAAAACTTCTGTAAATGAATTGATTAATTCATGCTTGGCCATGTCACTTTTTAGCTCAATGAACTCTCCCACAAATAGTGCTAATATGTTCTACATCTATTTCAAAAAAACGAACTGAAAATCGTATACTGCAGTGTAAATTCATATCGAATGGTTAGTGTATTTCTATTTTTGCATATTGCTGAGCACATAGAAACTGTAAATTCTCAGAGAGTGGTACTATTTATACATGATGTAAATTCGTGAGAAAGCTAATGATAATTATCTCCAAATTAATAAAACTGATCTCATTTTCTCTGTAGTTTAAGAAGGTCACTTAACATACCTTAAAGATATGTCACATTATTTCATATGTTATAAATTTTATTGTAACATTTTAATTAATTGAGTAAAAAACTATAATAATATAAAATTTGTTGCAAATATTATTTTAAAAATCTCTTTTGGAGAGCCTCTTAATTCTATATGCAGAATATAATATTTAAATTGCTCTTCAGTATCTATGTAGTTTATAAAATAATCTGTTTTTCATGGAATTATTCTTAATTTCATTAATAGAACTGATAATAACATTCATTACTTTCTGGGCTCTTTCACAGTGATTCTTGGAGACCAGTTGTTGCTACGCATAATACAGAGAATCACTAAAACATCTGTTGCTACTTTTTAAAAAGTTGGTCATATACATAAATTGCCTGTCAGCCGTAGCCTGGGCTCCATCTATTGCACAATGTATGCTACTGGGAAATTGATTTTTTCCAGGAATTAATTTTTAAGGCTTTCAAACATAAGTGACCCCTTTGTATACATTGTATGTAATTTTGAACATAACGTATCCACTTATACTTTTGCATTCTTTAGGAACTGTACATTATGAGCAATAAAACTTCATTATCAGACAGGATGGTTTCATCTGTTGTAATCAAAATTTGCTTGACTTAGCTAATTTTATACATCTTTCTCAATGTGGATGATTATTCTTCAGAAAGAATCATGGCTTGCAGAACAGAAATTACTTCATTTTTTTCATTATCCTACTTATAACTCTCACATAATGATACTAATTTTACTTTAGTGTTGTAGGGCCCATCACATTTTTAATCATTTGTGTTCCTCTGTAGGGAACAAATTATTAAAAGAGTTTTAAAATAAATCCAATGTTGATATTCTGATTTTCAGTGTTTTCCTCTGAATCTCAGTAATATGGTACACATTTGCCAATTTATCTTTTATATCTTTCCTGTCAGCAGTTTTAACCTTCCTTTCCTCTTTTATTCTTCCCTCCATCCCTGCTTCCTACCTTTCTTGTTTTTAAAACTCTGTGTATAGATGATCCTTATTTTATTTAACACATTCCCCAATAATGGAATTTAAATATACCCTAGTTTTGACTTCAAGAAGTTAACATTGTCTTACACATGTCTTTGCAAACTTTCTTCAAAAGTATCTATTAAAAAATACCTGTAAATAGAATTTTTGGAACAAGGGACATGAATATTTCTATGTACTGGGTGGAGAATTGGAATAGGGCTCTCTGTTAGTGACCATATTTCTAAATTCTCATATTTTCCTAAATCTCTCATTTTGGGCTATAATTTTAAAATGTTACTTTTGTTGTTTTAATTATACAAATGATACATGAATTTATATTTGATGAAAAATTATTTGGATAAAAAATTGCATTCCCTTTTTAATCTCTGCCAAACTATTTTGTAAAGGAGGGGTATGCATACATACACACAGATATAGACTTTTTTCCTTTATATAAAAACAGTGTGGATCATACTAAACATATTGTACTATGAATATGTCAGATCAGTAAGTCAAATCTTTCATGTTTTCATTTTTAAATCAACTTTACTGAGGTATAATTTACATACAATAAAATGCATCCATTTAAAATGTAGTTTGCTAAATTTTAACAAATGTTTACACCCACATAACCACCACCATAATTAAGATATGAAACACTTCCATCAAACTACAAATTTCTCTTGTATTCCTTTGCAGTCAACCCCTTCCCCAATCCTGGCCCCAGGCAACCACTGATCTGATTTCTGTTGTTCTAGATTATTTTCACAAGATTTAAAAATTCATATACCAGATGGCTTCATAGGTGAATTCTATCAAACATTTAGAGAAAAGCTAACACCTATCCTTCTCAAACTCTTCTAAAATATAGCAGAGGGAGGAACACTCCCAACCTCATTCTACGAGGCCACCATCACCCTGATACCAAAAGCAGATAAAGATGACACAAAGAAAGAAAACTACAGGCCAATATCACTGATGAACATAGATGCAAAAATCCTCAACAAAATACTAGCAAGCAGAATCCAACAGCACACTAAAGGTATCATACACCATGATCAAGTGGTGTTTATCCCAGAAATGCAAGAATTCTTCAATATACACAAATTAATCAATGTGATACACCATATTAACAAATTGAAGGATAAAAACCATATGATCATCTCAATAGGTGCAGAAAAAGCTTTTGACAAAATTCAACACCCATTTATGATAAAAACTCTCCAGAAAGTGGACATAGAGGGAACCTACCTCAACATAATAAAGGCCATATATGACAAACCCACAGCCAACATCGTTCACAATAGTGAAAAACTGAAACCATTTCCTCTAAGATCAGGAAAAAGACAAGCTTGCCCACTCTCACCACTATTATTCAGCATAGTTTTGGAAGTTTTAGCCACAGCAATCAGAGAATAAACAGAATCCAAATCAGAAAAGAAGTAAAATTGTCACTGTTTGCGGATGACATGATACTATACATAGAGAATCCTAACGGTGCTACCAGAAAACTACTAGAACTAATCAATAAATTTGGTAGAGTAGCAGGATACAAAATTAATGCACAAAAATCTATTGCATTCCTATACACTAATGATGAAAAATCTGAAAGAGAAATTAAGGAAACACTCCCATTTACCACTGCAACAAAAAAAGTAAAATACCTAGGAATAAACCTCCCTAAGGAGACAAAAGATCTGTATGCAGAAAACTATAAGACACTGATGAAAGAAATGAAAGATGATCGAAACAGATGGAGAGATATACCATGTTCTTGGATTGGAAGAATCAACATTGTGAAAATGACTATACTACCCAAAGCAATCTACAGATTCAATGCAATCCCTATCAAACTACCAATGGCATTTTTCTCAGAACTAGAACAAAAAATTTCACAATTTGTATGGAAACACAAAAGACCCTGAATAGCCAAAGCAATCTTGAGAAGGAAAAATGGAGCTGGAGGAATCAGGCTCCCTCACTTCAGACTATACTACAGACTTCAGACTATACTACAAAGCTACAGTTATAGTAGCAGTACTATAGTACTGGCACAAAAACAGAAATATAGATCAATGGAACAGGGTAGAAAGCCCACAGATAAACCCATGCACATATGGTCACCTTATCTTTGATAGAGGAGGCAAGAGTATGCAACGGAGAAAAGACAGCCTCTTCAATAAGTGTTGCTGGGAAAACTGGACAGCTACATGTAAATGAATGAAATTAGTACACTTCCTAACACCATACACAAAAATGAACTCAAAATGGATTAAAGGCCTAAATGTAAGGCCAGACATTATAAAACTCTTAAAGGAAAACATAGGCAGAACACTCTATGACATAAATCACAGCAAGATCCTTTTTGACCCACCTCCTAGCGCAATGGAAATAAAAACAAAAATAAACAAATGGGGCCTAATGAAACTTAAAAGCTTTTGCACAGCAAAGGAAACCATAAAAAAGACGAAAAGACAATCCCCAGAATGGGAGAAAACATTTGCAAACAAAGCAACGGACAAAGGATTAATCTCCAAAATATACAAGCAGCTCATGCAGCTCAATATCAAAAAAAACAAACAACCCAATCCAAAAATGGGCAGAAGACCTAAATAGACGTTTCTCCAAAGAAGATCTACAGATTGCCAACAAACACATGAAAGGGTGCTCAACATCACTGATCATTAGAGAAATGCAAATCAAAACTACAGTGAGGTTTCACCTCACACCAGTCAGTATGGCCATCATCAAAATTTCTACAAATGACAAATGCTGGAGAGGGTGTGGAGAAAAGGGAACCCTCTTGCACTGTTGGTGGGAATGTAAATTGGTACAGCCACTAGGGAGAACAGTATGGAGGTTCCTTAAAAAACCAAAAATAGAACTACCATATGACCCAGTGATCCCACTACTGGGCATATACCCAGAGAAAATGATAATTCAAAAAGAGTCATGTACCACAATGTTCATTGCAGCACTGTTTACAATAGCCAGGCCATGGAAGCAACCTAAGTGTCCATCGACAGATGAATGGATAAAGAAGATGTGGCACATATATACAATGGGATATTACTCAGCTATAAAAAGAAACGGAATTGAGTTATTTGTAGTGAGGTGGATGGACCTAGAGTCTGTCATACAGAGTGAAGTACGTCAGAAAGAGATAAACAAATATTGTATGCTAATACATATATATGGAATCTAAAAAAAAATGATTCTGATGAACCTAGGAGCAGGACAGGAATAAAGACATAGACGTAGAGAATGGACTTGAGGACACGGGGAGGGGGAAGGGTAAGCTGGGACGAAGTGAGAGAGTAGCACTGACGTATATACACTACCAAATGTAAAATAGATAGCTAGTGGGAAGCAGCTGCATCGCACGGGGAGATCAGCTCGGTGTTCTGTGACCACCTAGAGGGGTGGGATAGGGAAGGTGGGAGGGAGATGCAAGAGGGAGGGGATATGGGTATATATGTATACATATAGATGGCTCACTTTGTTTTACAGCAGAAACTAACACACCATTGTAAAGCAATTATACTCCAATAAAGATGTTAAAAAATAAATAAATAAATTCTATGAAAAAAATTCATATAAATGGAATCATACAGTAAGTGGTCTCCTGCGTGTGGTATCTTTTTTGATACCAGGCATTCATCATATTTTGAGAGTCATTCATGTTGTTGCATGTGCCATTAGTTCTTTTGTTACTGAGTATATCTCTATATGAACATGTTTATGCATTTACCTCTGTTGGACATTTCAGTTCTTTTATTTTTTGGCTATTATGAACAAAGCTGCTCTTTACATTTGTATCATGTATTTTGGAGGACATGATATTTGTTTTGGGTAAATATGCTGGGTTATATGGGAGGTATATATTTCATTGTATACAAAACTGACAAGCAATTGTCCAACACGATTTTACAATTTTATATTTCCTCTAGTATTTCATATTCTTAATATCTTTCAAAAGCAGAAGGTGTTAATTTTGATACAGATCAGTTTATCAGCATTTTTTCTAATGATCTATCAAATCCGGATTTTACAAAGGAATCTTTGTCTAATGTAAGGGGTGAAGATTTTCTCTTGTGGTTTCTTCTAGAAGCTCTATATTTTTAGCCTTAACTTTTAGACTTAAGGTCATGTTAAGTTAATTTCAGTATATGTTGTCAGATAGGTATAGTGCTTCACTTTTTTCCATGGAAATAGCCAATATTTTAGTGCTTCTTTTTATATGTACCACATTTTCTTTTTTTAACTTCTTTTTTTAATTGAGGTATAGTTGACTTACAACATTGTGTTAGTTTCAGTACAACATAGTGATTCAAAATTTTTACAGGTTATATTCCATTTATAGTTATTATAAAATATTGGCTGTATTTCCTGTGCTGTACAATATATTCTTGCAGCTTATTTATTTTATACATACTAGTTTGTACCTTCTAATCCCCTACCCCCATCTTTCCCTTCCACTCTTCCCTCTTTCCACTGGTAACCACCAGTTTGTCCTTTATATCTGTGAGTCTGCTTCTTTTATGTTATATTTGCTAGTTTGTTTTATTTTTTAGATTCCACATATGAGTGATAACATATAGTATTTGTCTTTCTCTCTCTGACTTATTTCACTAAGCATAATACCCTCCGGGTCCATCCGTGTTGTTGCAAATGGCAACATTTCATTCTTTTGTATGGCTGAGGAGTATTCCATTGTATATATATACCATAGAATTTTTATCCATTCATCTGTTGATGGGCACTTAGGTTGCTTCCATATCTTGGCTGTTGAAAATAATGCTGCTATGAACATTGGGGTGCATGTGTCATTTCAAATTAGTGTTTTTGTTTTCTCCAGATATATACCCAGAAGCAGAATTTCAGGATCATATGGAAATTCTATTTTTAGTTTTTTGAGGAACTGCCATACTGTTTCCACAGCAGCTGTACCAATTTACATTCCCATCAAAAGTGTACAAGAATTCCCTTTTCTCCACATCCTCGCCAACATTCGTTATTTGTGTTCTTTTTGATGATAGCCATTCTTACAGGTGTGAGGTTGAAATCTCATTGTGGTTTATTTTTAATATTTATTTATTTATTTGGCTATGCTGGGTCTTAGTTGTGACATGCAAAATCTAATTCCCTGACCAGGGATTGAACTTGGGCCCCCTGCATTGGGAGTGTGGAGTCTTAGCCACTGGACCACCAGAGAAGTCTCTCTTGTTGTGGTTTTGATTTGCTTTTCTCTGATGATTAGTGATGCTGAGCATCTTTTCATGTGCCTGTTGCCCATCTATATGTCTTCTTTGGAAAAATATCTATTCAGGTCTTCTGCCCATCTTTTAATCGGGTTGGTTTTTCTTTTTTTTTTTATATTGAGTTGTATGAGTTGTTTATATATTTTGGATATTAATCCTTTATTGGTCATATCATTTGCAAATACTGTCTCCCATTCAGTAGGTTGTCTTTTTGTTTTGTCAGTGGTTTCCTTTGCTATGCAAAAGCTTTTAAGTTTAATTAGGTCCCATCTTAAAATTTTTGCTTTTGTTTCCTTTGCCTTAGGAGACAGGTCCATAAAAATATTGCTACTACTTATGTCAAAGATTATTTTGCCTATGTTTTCTTCTGGGAGTTTTATGGTTTCCAGTCTTACATTTAGGTCTTTAATTCATTTTGAGTTTATTTTTGTAAATGGTGTGAGAAAATGTTCTAATCTCATTCTTTAACATGTAGCTGTCCAGTTTTCCCAGAACCTCTTATTGAGGGGACTGACTTTTCTCCATCGTATATTCTTGTCTCCTTTGTTGTTGATTAATTGACCATAGGTTCATGGGTTTCTTTCTGGGCTCTCTATTCTGTTCCAACTATCTATGTGTGTGTTTTAGTGCCAGTACCATACTCTTTTGATTACTGTAGCTTTGCGGTATAGTGCCCAGCCTGGCTAATCCAAGTTTGAGTATCTCTCAGCCCTGTAGTTCCTGAGTCTGTGCCCAGCTTCTCTGGAGTTTCACTCTCTTCATAAGCAGGTTTACATTCAGCCAAACACTCAAGGAGACCCATAGCCATATTTCTGAATCTCTTTTGCTAGATGGCTTCCTACTTTCCCATGCTCTGCCTCACAAATTCTAGCCACCTCAGCCTCCCCCACACTCTGATCTCTCCCTTTCACTCGGAATATTACCATGTTCTTCCTGCACCAAGATCCAGGAAAGTGCCTCCAGGCTCAAAGCCCAGGTGTTCATACGGATAATGTCCTTTGTTTCCTTTCTCTCAAGGATCACAGTCCTGTGCTGTCTCCTGTCCAGTGTATGAAAATACTTGTTTCTATTTGTTTCACTAGAAGGGCCAGTCTGGTACCAGTTACTCCATCTTTGCTAGAAGTAAAATGCTAGGAACATTTTATTTCAGTAAATTTTGCCAAATTTCCCTTCAAGGAGATTGTACCAACTATCATTTCCACCAACTCTGTATGATAGGTGGTACTTATTTTTCTATCCATTATCAAAACTGAGTTTCATTCAGTGCTTTACTATTTGTCTGTTTGAGAGGTATTTTTATTTACAATTCTTTGAATATATGAGTTAGGTTCAGTCATTTTCATATATATTATCAGCCATGTGTATTCTTTTTCTTTGTGTATTTATGGACCTCAGTCATTTTCCCATTTATATTTTTCCTTTTTAATTGATTTCTTAGTATTCTCTTTATATTCATTTATTTATTCAGTCATTCAACGAATATTTATTGTATACCAGCTACATTCCAGGCCTGTCCTAAGTGCTGGGAATATGGCAGCAAGTTAATTCTGCACTGGTGAAGTTTACATTCTAATGAGTAATGAGGAGAGAGAGAATTAATACAGTGTAAGCACATTTGATATATCATGTGGTGGTAAGTAAGTATGGAGAAGAATAAAGCAGGGTATGGGAAATTCAGTACAATGGAAATATATTATTGAATTGTTGGATTTCTGTTTTATATAGGATCTTTAGAAAAAGATTCTTTGCTAGGTGATATTTAAGTGAATACTTAAATGAACAGAGTAAGCCATGTGGATGTCTGGAGAAAGAACATTCCAGTTAGATGAAACAGCCTGAGTGAAGGCCCAATGATGGTTGTTGCTGGAAACAACATGATGGCATGCTGGAAAAATTAGAAAGAGGCCCCTGTGGCAGGAAGGGAAAGAGAATAGAGGAATGGGAGCAGTAGTGGTCAACTGGGGAAGATATCTAGATTAGGTAGAACTTGGCAGGAAATTACAAATTCATTGTTAATTCATTCATCTGTGTAAGATGGGAAGCCATTGGAGGATAATATGCAGATGGACATAACTGATTGTCATTTATAAGGGATCCTCCTGGTAGCTTTGTGGAGAAGATAATACAAGCGAGCAAAAGGGAAACAACAGCAGCCATTGTCTCAACAGATTACTGAATATCTAGTATTAATTGTATTGAGTTGTAATGTTACCTTGTTTATATACTAAATTCTCAGATGCATTTGGCTCCTTCAACTTGTCTGCCATTGTTAATGTTAAACTTCACCTTGATATCTGGTAGGTCTTTAACGAGGGTGATCGCTCTGCCCAGTTAACCAGAACAGTCCCAGTTTATACCTGTTGTAGATCAGTTAATATGTGTTCATTACTTTTAATATGTCTTTTCCCGTCAAGTGTCCTGGTTTGGGTGATAAGCTACATGGTCACTCTCTCTATAACCTCATTACTGTTCTTTCAATTTTCTGGGTGTTCTTTTATATTTTTTTTTTAAATTATGGTTTTATTTTCTATCATGTTTTGATAAAAATTCAAGTTGATATTTTGTTTGGGATAAAACTGAATTTTTAAATTAATTTTTGCATAATTAATATTTTTGTAATATTTATCTTTTCCTAACCACAAAGAGTTCTCATTAGTGAAGTCTTCTATATTCTTTAGTATATTTTAAGTCTTTTTTCTTTACATGGTTTTTACACCATTTTTAGTGGTTATATCTAGTCATTTAACAAAATGTTTTCTTATGGAATTTTTCAAACACGAAGAAGTAAAGAGTATAGGACAACAGCCTCATACAATCATCACCTAGCTTCAACTACCATAAACATTTCCCTAATTTTCTAGTTATTTTAACATTTTTTTGCTGTTACTATTGAAATACTTTTTCTTGCTGTATATTTTAGAAAAATATTGTTCATATACTATTGTAAATTGTCACATTTCTAAATTCTGTTTTTGTTTCAAAAATGTTTTTTCTCATGGGATTGTCAAGTATAAAATCCTGTCAATTGCAAATGATAATTTTGATTTCCTTCTCTCGTTATTTATGCCAGTTATTTTTTATTCTTATTGTATGTTAACTAATCTCTTAACTGGTGTAGATTTTAAAATAGCATTGTAATAAGTCTCCTCATAACATCATTCCATTTTAAAGAAATGTGCTGAGAGAAACTTTTATACTTTCCATTTCCAATTTCATATTTCTGTTTAGTAGTTATTTTTTATGAACTTAAATATTCTTAATACATGATAATTTGAATGCAGGTTTTATGCTCTTTATATGCTGTGCAGTTTTCCACATTTTAGGAGCTCTTCATAAACACTATTTTCAATGAATGCATAATATTCCATTGGCCCTATATCGCTCTGTGGCAGGCGCTATGCTCCCAGGCTGTGCTACACCCTTGTGGGAAGGGCTTCACTCAATTGCAATGTGTGCAGCGGCCCATGAAGCCAAGTCACACCAAGCCACAAACCACTTGAGTAGACTGTACATGCCTGACCTTCTCCAGATCACATTCTATATCATCACTTACAGTTAAACTGCCCACTAGTCTCCTACTTTAGAGCTTTAAGCAGTCTTATTTGTTTTCCCTATTATAAACAACCCTGTGTTGAATATCTGTGACCTGGGACCAGTAATGGATTATCTTTCTGTAAATGGTCCATCCCCATATGAGTATCTTTAGTGCTTCCCTGGTGGTCTCCAGGCTAGACACAGTAGGCTCTGAAGAACCCTCTGTGGTGAGCACATCCTCTCCCAAGCTGGAAAAAGACAACCCAGAGCCTGAGTTGCCCCAGAACTACAAAGGCTTGATCTTCCCAACTTTCTTCTAACTATAGAGCTGTGATTAGAAGTGTGACATTATGTTGATTATGTTGTGATATGACCTTCTATTCAGGGGAATAATGTAATCTATTCCCCCAAATGCCTATTTTCTCATTTCTGCAATATTCAATATTAGAGGTGGAGTTTCATAAAGAGGAATTTTTGCTTCATCTTTTATGTGGAAAGAACACTAAAATAATTTTTTACATTAATCTTTGTGCATAAGTCTGATTATTTTCCTAGGATGAATTCTCAGAACTCAAAGGGCTAGAGTCAAACATATATTCAATTTTATTATGACGTACATTGCAGTATTGGCTTCCAGAAATGCTGTATCTATTTACATTTTTTTATCAGCAATGTTTGAGGACTCCTATTTCTTCACGTCCCAGCTTGCATGGGTATTATCAACCTTTTAACTTTTGTGTCTGATGGGCAACATATATCTCATTACCACTTAAATGTCTGTCTCTTTGATTAGACATGTTTTCATATTTTCTAACCATTTTTTCTTCCAACATTGATCACTTATCCATATTCTCTTTGGGTTTTTGTATTTTCCTATTGATTTATAGGAATATGGTTTTGAATGAGGGATATCAACCATTTTATCTTTATTTATATTATCCCTCTAGTTTGTCTTGTTTTAATGTTTGGAAATTATAATAATAAATAAGTTGATAAAACTTTTCCTGGGCAGCAAAACTTTCTGTAAAGTTCTGTTTAAAATTTCTTGCTTGTTCTTCAGTAAAGAGGCAGTAGAGCCTAGTGCCAGACATTTGCACCCAAATCCTGGAGCTGTTTCTTACTGGCTTCATGCCCTAAGGGAGTTTCTGTAACCCCAGTGGTCCCTGCTAGTGGATCCTACACTTGCTTCTCACCTCTTTCCTCCTCATACTTTGTGCTCTGGCATTCTGTTCTCTATGCTAAGTTTTCACTTGCCATGAGGCCTTTATGCATTATGCAAGACTTTTCCCTGACTTTCCACCTTATGATTCCTCAAGGTCTTCAAGTAAATGTCTTCAAGTTAAGGTCTTCAAGTAAATGTACTTTCTGATCTGACAATAAAGGGTAGATGTTTGTGGCAGTTACTATAAGTCGCCTCACTCCAAAACCATTTCCAAACCCCTTCACGTTTGCCCTCCTTTAGTATAGAACAGGGGTTATCAAAGTGTGATTCTGGGACCAACAGCAGTAGCTTTTTCTAAAGACTTGTTAGAAATGCGAATTCTTAGGCCCTTCCCTAAACCTCCCTAATCAGAACTCTGAGGGTGGGGGCCAGCTATCAGTATTTAATTAAGCACTTGAGGTGATTTTTTTTTTAATTGAGATTCTGATGCACACTATGGTTTGAGAACCTAAATACTGTGGAAAGTAGGATACTTAATCCCCCTTCCCCAGCCTTGATGCTAAAAGTGGCCATATAAAGGAGGTCTGGATAAAGAGAATTAGTAAACTCAGCTAGTGAAGGTTCTGGGAAAATTTTTTCTGTCAAAAAAAAAAAAAAGACAGATGCAGCTAAGGTGGCCCTTTGCTCTTCTCCCTCTTGCTGTCTAGAATATGTATGAAATGCCTGGAGATGCAGCAACCACTTTGCAACCAAGAGATTATACACATAAGAGTGAAAAGCCAACACACTGAGAATGGCAAGATGGGGGAGGAAGAATCTGGGGTACCTGACAACTTTGTTAAGTAGCTGAACTAGTTAGATGAAATCAATACTTCTTTTGCCTTTTGTTTTTGAATTTCCACAGTGAAATATATATATACACATGTATATGTAGATTCACATATATATAATAGTTTTTAATTTTAAAAACTTTAAAAATATAAATGCAAATCTACCTACAGCCAGATTCTCTAGTAATTTCTCTGAAAAAGCCTTTAGCTATAATACACTTAGATTTGTTCAATAAGATATAAAATGCCTTATTTAAATGTCATTTACAGAAGCAAAGTGAGAACTGTAGCAAAAGAGGTAAGTGGGAGTGTAGGCTGTGGCTTTCAGGAATGAGAGTTGGAGACAAGATGCTAGTTTGCCAGCCAGGGACTAAGGTTTCAACAGCCATTCAGGGAATGTAGATAAGTCCTACCTACATGTCTGGGATTCAAACTGAGATAGAAGTATTAAGTTGGGTAAGGATGATATAGAAAGAAAAGCTTAACACCTGCAAGAGTAGATAACAAGGGAAGTTGACTATCATAACTTAGGCTCTAGGAAGAAAAGAAAAAACCCAATCTCTCCTGATACTATTTATCTATGACTCTTCCACAAAACGGTTGGTGTTTTAATTTCCTGTACAATCTTGAAATTAACATGAAAAACTATCCCAAGTAACTTATACCTTTGAAGCACCTGGCTAAGCAAAACCAAAACTTCCCTGGATGGACACGCTCTCAAATAGGCCAGGTAGTTCTTCCAGAGATAAAGTCCCACAGACCATAAGGTCACAATCTAAAGTTATAATTAACACAAGAACACAATTCACTACAAAACAGCAGATAACACAAAGAATAGAAATAGACTCCTCCAAATGTCAAATTCCTTAGAATTAAAAGACAGAGGATAGAAGATAATATTCTTAAATGATTAAAGATTAAAAGAAAAAAAATTATGACTTGGACTTGCTGGTAGAAAGGGAGGGGGTAAGAAGTTGTTAATTTCTGGCTATATTTTGGGTTTTTTAATATAATTTTTCTTTTTTAAAATATTTATTTTTTGCTATGTTGGGTCTTCATTGCTGCGCGCGGGCTTTCTTTAGTTGCGGCAAGCGGGGGCTACTCTTCGTTGCGGGGCAGGGGCTTCTTATTACGGTGGCTTCTCTTGTTGCGGAGCATGGGCTCTGGGTGCTCGGGCTTCAGTAGTTGTGGCTTACGGGCTCTAGAGTGCAGGCTTAGTAGTTGTGGTGCCCTCCCTACTCCGTTTATCCTCCTGGAAAATTTTCACCTGTTCTGACCTCCTGTCATAGTATCCCTTCCTCTGATTGTGGTCTTTGGTTTCTCTCTCCATTCATCATACTCCCTGCCCCGCCCCCCCATAAAATGTCTGTGTATTGTACGTATATCTGCTATTTTACACATAAAATTATACTGTAATGATTTTTATATATCTCTTTCTTCTATTGGCCTAAATATTTTGAGAGCAAATACTGTACCTTAATCAGCATTAGCATGGCGCCTACCATGTATTATGTGCTCAATGAATGGGTATTAAACTCCAGCAAAGGGAAATCATAAATCCCTCTACATTATTTCGTCATCCATAAAGTAAATGGATGATCTCTAAAATCATCTACTCTAATTATGTGTTCATTGTAAATCCGTATCACCACACCGCTAATTTACTTCTCTCGGGCATAGTCACAAAAAGAGTTAAGGAAATATAGGGACACATACACACTGCGGGAGAGAGAAAGAGAGAGAGAGAGGATAAAGATCCATGTACTTACAGCTTAATATTTGTTTTAAGTGCAAGTAATGTTAATGGAAGTTCAGGAAGGGAGGACAAGAGAGAAGCAGACAGAAAGATGTGGAACATTTATATTTAGGAAGTGTGAGAAATAAGGTCAATTTATGAAAGATTTAGGTAAGAATCTATGAAGAGAGGAGAGGCAGGAGACTGTGAAGAGAAGCCAAGGGAAGGAGTGGGTCTCACCGAGAGAAAGACCAACATTATAAAGGGAAGCAAAGCAGTTAAGATGAGAATTGAGAATAGAGTAAATGCTTGGCTACACGTTAAATAGGAGCCACATTTTTTGTACTGGAGCAGAGTGAAATCATAAGATCGAAATGGGGGTTAAATATATGGGAGAACTGTTGCAGCTTAGAATGTTTTAAAAGGAAAAATAAGCTTTTGAAAACCTTTAAAAATTTATTTTTAAAGCACTTTCAAAATCTTTATCCAAAGTAAAGAGGTCTTTAAGAGTAAAAATTTCATATATTTTGTCATAATTTCTCTAATTATCTATATAACTTTATATATTTCCCTTCTGTTTATTCAGGATAAATCTTCATTCTCTTTGGAGGGAACAATACATTCAACAAATGTTATATTACTTCAGAAGTATCAACTACACTTTCAAGATACAGTCACTAATTTTATATGCCTCACTCCAAACACTAAATTCTGATAGTTGATGGTTTCATTGTATCACCATGAAAGTCAGGGTGGGCTTAAGAAAAAAAAAGTAAAACTTTCAGAATGAACATTTGCTGTCGATTATGAGAATGTGTCAGATCTGTGTGTGGGGAGGGGGGAGGGTGAACGGTGGTGCGTAGTTGCATGATCTATTAATAAGAAACAGTTTAATGCAGGAGATCACTAAAGCATGGCTAATTCTGAAGCCAAAACCCACACATTCTTAACTTTCCCCCCAGCTTTAGAATCACTCTCCACACACTCAGTACAGGAACTGGAACATTATTCTTTGAAAGCAAAGCCAGTGTTTAGAAAATCTGAAATTGAGCTAACAGCACAGCATATAGAAGTCACACAGGATGTTATTTTAAACTGTAATGCAGAAATGTCAGTTCATTTGATATCTTTATTTGTTACATGTGGGCTTGAAGAAAGTATGTTGTATACATTTTTGCTTTACAGATACTCTGTTACAGGGTATATTCAACTGTCAGGAAAGTTTGAGGTCCATCAAAGAGACAGAATCTTTATTGAACAGCTTTTGGAGCTTAGAGAAAAGAACATACAACGATTTATCTCATCCCTTCCCCTAGAACAATATATATTTTAAAATATCACTCAGGAGTCATTCAGAAAGGATGTCCAACTGGGTGAATCACATAACTGTAATGGTTATGCAATTTAAGCGGCTAACTCATATTCTGTCAACATGCTCTGTCTCTACTGCACATCAGTCAAAGACTTAAATACACAATTGGATCCAAAGACAGAGTTGTGCAATATCCAGAGGGAATGAACGTCGTGTTTAATTGGTTGCACTTGACTAAAGCTTGTGGTATCCTATAATACAAACACTCCAATCCAAATATCTCACCACATCCTACATTTACATTTTCTCATTTTGCTTCATTACCAGCTTTATTTGACTACTCCAAAATGTTAAATCAGATGGTTAATTGCTGACCTTTTACTAATTGATGAGCTGCCTTAAAAAGGAAACCTGAAATGTAAATTTTAAAATCAATGACACATGCTTTCATGTTCAAACAGTCTGGAGATTATACATTTTTGTTGTGTATAAAATGTATACATAGCATAGATGAATTAGTTGAAACTTTCTGTGTCTCTCTACTACAGATAAGCAGAAAATTATTTTGGATACAACACTAAAATAAAGCAATCTTTGGCAATTTTCGTAGAATTTGTTTCCAAAGGAAAAAGAGGAAAGTTGTTTTTCTTTAACAAGGACATAAGAAGAGAAAAATACGGAGTGAGAAAGGACCTTACTTTTATTGGTAAAAAAAATTGGAAATGAAGGTCTGTAAGCTATAGCTGTACCTATATATATTGTAGCTGTAGGGATAGGGATAGAAAAACTACAGTTTACTAAAGGCTCTCCCAAAGGGGTGATGGTGGTTTTGCATCATGCTGGAGGCCACAGTATATGAGTGGCCAGAGCACATTGGAGATAGTGTACTACAATGTCTGTCTACTTCAGTTTCACTGATAGAATTCACCTGTCAGTATAGACACTTAAAAACATGTGATGGGATATTTTAAATATTACCTGAGTTTTAAACTTGTTACCTTTAACAAAATATTTTGATAGGACCACATCTCTTTCTTATAATAATGAAAACAAGCAGAAACACAGTATTTAATGTGGAGAAATTTTATAACTATGTATATTCAAAAAAGTAAAGCACACCCCTTTTTAAATGATTGTATTGATTAAAAATATGCCAAACTAAAGATACTGAACAAATTTTATTTAAAAAAATGTATTTAAAGCACTTGTATAGGAGAGGAGGGTATTGTATACTCCCACAGGTACATGTTACCAAAAAAACAAAAAAACCCAGAGTAATTAGGTACCAATCAAGAACAGTTTTGCTGACAACCATTGAATTCCTTGCAGGTTTTCATTGTTGTTTTACATTTCTATATTTTTACTTATATCCAGTTATCTTTTGTGGTGAAGTGGATGGTATTTTATAATGATTTAAACAATGGTAGGCTGTACAAATCCACTCTTTTTTACAGTGGATACATATTTTATCCAAGAATCTGAGTAACTCTTGTCTTTAAAATTATTTAATTTATTCATTCACTTAATCATCCAAAAAAACAGATGTTGGATGACCTTTATCTACTAAGCACTGTTTAGGCACAGGGGTTAGAGCGTTCATTAATTCATATACAGTTGACCTTTGAACATTGACCCCGTGCACAGTAGAAAATCCACATATAACTTCACAGCTGGCCATCCATATCCATAGTTACATGTCCTTGGATTCTACCAACTGAGATCATGTAGTGCTGTAGCATTTATTGAAAGAAATCCACTTATAAGTGCACCCTTGAAGTTCAAACCTGTGTCGTTCAAGGGTCAGCTGTATTTTGATAAGTTTCTTGTCAGTCATTTCCTGGGATTCATGTCTTGATGGGTGTGATTACAGGTTGTTTTGAAGAGAATGAAAAGGAGAGACTGATGAGAGAGTAACACTGAACAATCACATGATTCTATTTTTCAGTTTTTAGACAGTTTTTAGTTCCTTGCATTGTCTGTATTAAAACCACTCCCTTCTTTGTGTGAGAAATATCCAGGAATGATTGAGTTTACTTTGATTTGAACAAAATGAGTTTTCTACTTTCACTGGACATTGGAGTACAGGAGTTAAATTCAAAGTTAAAGATCAATTTTTTTATGTATGAATTTGTGATTATAAACCATATAACCATTACATATATACTGCAAAGGACTTGGTGGAAAGTATAAATAAATTATGTGTAAAACCTTCACTGAATTATTATCTTACTCATCTTTTAGAAGAAAAATTTTGAAATTCTGTCTTTGCTCAAAGGCTCTTTTAACAACCCAAGAAATCATCCTGTCATTAACTACATATTTAGCTGCTCATGGACTCTACCAATGCCTGGATATTCTGAGAGAGAGAGACAGACAGACAGAGGGAGAGAGAAACTGAGAGACAGAGAGATAGAGAGAGAGAAAAACTAAGAGACAATTTCATATATATATATATAATTTTAAATCACAAATTTAAATGGTAAATAAAATAAAGTACATTGTATTACTTTTGAGAATTTTGCATAAGATAGAAAATAAGAGAAAAGTTCTGGATAGAAAAATAGAGGAGAAAAAACACTGAGTGAAGGGAGAATACATCTTCAGAAAATGTCATCTATTTCAACACATCAAATTCAGTGTGAAAAGAAAACTTTCAGGAAAGAACCGTGAGTCACCCCAGACTGCACTGGCACTGTCATGGCAGATGGGCCCCACCACACATTTAGGATGTGGACCCTCCATGCTGTCGTTATGGCAGATGAGTTGTGCTGCCCACAATATAGTAATTTGGCATGCAGACTCTGAAACCAGACTGCCTGGATTTTGATCTTGGTTCTACTGCTTATGATCACAGGAACTTGAGGAAAGTGAATTCACTTTCTGCTCCCTAAGATCCCTCATCCCCAAAGTAAGGCTGGTAAAATTCTCTAATTCATAGAGCTGCTCTGCTCTGATTTTTTTTAAAAATTAGGCACTTGAAACAGTCTCTAGTGCCCCAAATCATTAGCTATTATTATTTTTATTTCCATTAGTATTTATTTCAAGTATTACCATTTGCCTGGGGTCTCTTATTAACCCTGCCCATCTCATCTTCAACTGACAACCTCAAGGTCCAATTTACCAAGACTGTTGAATTCCTTGAGGGTCATCTCCCTCTACTTATTAATTAGTTTATCTATAAAAACAAACTTTGTTACTTCCAGTCTTCTAGGGACATGGTATCCCTCCTACTGTGGACCAGCTCATTCTTATCCTTAAGTCCATCCTATCTTTTGTCCGTTTTTGGTCCATTGTACTCCATTTGCTCTACTTCAGTCCTTTATGGTTCCCTTGGACTATTCTAATTTCCCAACTAGTTTCCTTGTTCTCTTCCAAACCATTCTGCACAATATGGCGAGACTAGATTTTCCAGTTATTTTTGTTCACGTTGCTCCTCTAGGTAAATCCTTTCAATGGTATCTCTTTGTTCTTATAATAAAGTGCTAATTCCATAATATAGCCTGCATGATCTAGCTTCTGCCTACGATCTTCTTCCACACTTCCCAACATGCTCCACCTCTTTTACTTTGTGCCTCCAGCTACCCTGCTCTTCTCTATGTCACACTAGCAGAAAAAGCTCCTACCTAATTTGCTCATGTGGTCCCCTTGGCTCGGAATGCACCACTCCAGCACTTTTTTTTTTTTTTTACCTGATTTGATGCTCTCCATCTTATCCTAACTTCAGTATTACTTTATTATCAAGGAGAACTTCTCTAACATTCCAAACTTCTTGACACTTTCTTTTAAAGTGTCCTAAAATTTCTCTTCCCACCTTAAGGTATCCTGACGTTTCCCATGATAGTCATCTAAATTGCAGATTTAATGTTTGCTTTTTCAGTTCTTTAATAACACAACTGAAACTTTAGCAAAGTCTAAGACCGTGTCTTCTTGTTCAACTGGCCTGAATAATAGAATGAATGAATGCTGCTGCCTTCACTAGGAATTTCAATGTTAGAAAACTTCCTTTACCCTCCTCTTCAGGCTATCAAATTTCACAATTTACTGCATAAGTTTTGACATTAGCCTCGGCTTTAAACCCTGTAACCAGCAGAGAGACTAAGAACTTTAGCTATTTCAAATAAAAAAATGATGACTCAATCTCCTTACTCCTCCAAAATTCTCTTATGGATAAAATAATGTGATTATGTGATTTTATAACTGAAATGTACCATCAGTGACTTTGGGTGAATTATTTATGGCCATCTTATAATTTTGTGCTCAATAGCTGAAACTTGGGCAGGTTGGTTAATCTCTCTTTGACTTGATTTTCTCATTTTTAAATTTGAGTATATGCCTGATCATCTATCTAAAGTCTTTAAAGGCATTCTTGGACTATAGTAGGTACTCAATAAATGATAGAAGTTCTTTATGATTCTTTTTGTTAATATATAAGCCAGATATAGCAGCTATACCTGAGCGGTGCAAATACATATTTTTCAAATACATATTTGAAAATTCTGTAAATAAGAGTATTACTTGCCAGGATGCTCACTGTAACTAACCAAAGAGCAAACAATGCCGTATGAAGGGGCCAAGAACAGAATTTGGTATACAGCAGGTATGAAATACATGTTTGTTGAAAGAATGAATTAATAATAGAGTAGTAATTATAATATTACAGATCTTCCATTTCTTGGATATACAGGAAAAATGTAAGTAGCTTCAAAACTAAAGGGTTAACTTAGCAAAATTAAGATATTTGAAAATCTTGTATCTCCATGTTGGTTAATAAATTTACTTTTTTATATATTACTTTGGATCTTAAGTGTAATTTCCGTGTAATTAAACATTTAAATTAAATTGATAAAGAAATCTTGATATAAAGCAATTATGAACTCTTTTAATATTGAATTAATTTTTTAGAAAACTCTAATACTTCCTAGTTGTGGTGGAATCCTTCTCAAAAGGTTATAAGTCCTATGCTACTATTTCTGACAATGGACCTTGTATAAGATACTTTTTAAATGTCTCTCTAATTGTCTTATATTGGAGGTTGAGAAAAGAATATAGGTATCTGGTTATGGCAAATGTCCCAGAAATAGTAATACACATAAAATAAATATGTAAGATTTACATGAGTTAGTTGGCGTTCTCTGTCTATCCCATGGAGAGGCAACTCTACGCCCGACTCCTCTCAGGGAAGATTTGGCTAAGTACTGATAAATATTGCCTTCCTTCATAAAGTCATTGAACCTATAATAATACAGCCTCTGCTTCCCTGAATTGATCTTAGAAGTCATAAGCAGATGGAAGGTCAGCCCATGTTTCTACTGTAGCCAAGGCATGGGGCGGACTACTAAGAACACATCTTCTCCTGATGAATTAGTTGGATGGTCATGTTGGGAAGAAGCTCTGTGGAGTATCTGAGCTCTGGTCACAAACTAGGGAAGCCACAATTGACATTCTAGATCTTTACAGTTAAGCTGCCAACCCAAGAGACAACCCTACTTTTGCACTTATCTTTGTGCAGGAGCAAAGAGGATCCATATACCCAAACATAGCTAAGTAGAGGCATTAACGTCGCACAAGTCAAAAGGCACAATTATTCTTAGGAGGAATAGCCACAACTGTTCCTGGGATAGAACCTTGAGACAGAAGGGGAAGACTGGGAATAGGTATTACTGGTGCCACTTCCCTTTGTATTCACTGCATGCCCCCTCCATCTCCAGAAAATAAAAATTTAAAAGGTCTATTTTTTTAAGTGCTATGAGCTGAATGTTTGTATCCCCCAAATTCATATATTGAAAGCATAATCCCCAATGTGTTGGTATTTGAAGGTGGGGCCTTTGGGAGGTAATTAGGTCATGAAGGTGTAGCCTTAGTGCTCTTATAAAAAGATGTAGGATTCGTGTAGGATTAGTGCTCTTATAAAAAGGGGAAGCGACATGAAATCTCTCTATGTTTGCATGCACACACCAAGGAAAGGCCGTATGAGCACATAACCAAGAAGGCGGCTTTCACCAAGAACTTGACCACACTGGCACCCTGATCTCTGACATCTAGGCTTCAGAATCATGAGAAATAAATGTTTGTTGTTTTGGCCACCCAGTCTGTGGTAATTTTTTTATAGCAGCCCAAACTGACTAAAACACTAAGTTCCTAAGATTGATAGCTCAATTCATTCAAACTAACAAGATCATTTTGAGGGTAACTGTCTTTCAAATCATGTAACTTTCTTGGGACCCTTTCTGAAACTACCTTAGTTGAATTAATGAAAAATGTTAGACTGGAAACATATTAACCTAAAGAATACTGTAGACATCTAAGTGCACACTGAGGTGGAGAGTTAGAGGTGGTGCAAATGATACTTGTCCAGTTCTTACTCTGAAATAGGTTCTACAATGGAGTTCTAAGTGCCATAGCTGCACAGCACGGTCATCAACAAGAGCTTACAAGACAGGAAGTGTTAATTGCTACAAAAACTGTAGGATTTGGAGTCAGACCTGCCAACCTTCCAAACTTAGAATTTTATGTTGACTGAAGACAATCTAAGTCAAAGTTAAATAGTAAAACATGGAAATTGGTGGGAAGAGGGAAGAGGCATGTTTTATAATATAATTTATCACTTCATAAAATGTTTAACCAAAGAATCCTTGTTAAAGAGGATGCAAACATATAAAATTAAAAATACTTAACCTCTTAGTAATGAATTTACTGTCTATTGTGAGGTTGTTACTCTTGTGCAAAAATAGCCATCTCCCTGTAAAATTAAGAACGTAATTAACTCCAGACCAACAAATTTCAAATTCTTTTCCATGAAATTCTAGAGTTTGAGCAGTAATTTAAAGAGGTTCATTGAAATACAATTTGGTCACGGAAGGCATGCTTGCACACCACCACTTTGGGGACTTGATGCTGACAATGAAAGTACATGAGGGATAGCAAATAAAACTGTCTGCTCTGGTTTGGGGAGTTTGGAGTTGCGTTAGGGAAACAGTAACTAATTTATGATAGGTATTTGGAGAAGAGATAGTCTGTCAAAATAAATGTGTCTTTCCTCTTTTCTTGAGAGGAAGCAAGATGTCTTATGGTTTTCCTTGGAATCCTTAAAAATAGCAGGGAGAGACATGTTTCCATTATTCGTGGCATGCTTTAGTTTTGCAGGTTGAACAGGCCAAAACATTTGCACTTGTACAGGTGAAACAGGAAAGCTCCATGCCATGCTGGAGATTGAACTCTTTGGGGATGATCCACAGCAACAGCTTACATCCCCTGTATCCAGGGTCTTTGGGCTTCCTCAGTTAATGGGCTTGACATGACTTTAGTCACACATGGATTCTGAAATTTAGGAAAGTCAAGCACAGTAGGGAGGAGAGCAGAGCCCTGGGTGACCCAACTATCGGGGTATGTGAGTGCTTGCTGTCTTCCTGTGTATAAAAGAGGCAGAATTTACACTTCAAATTCTTTGGTTACCTTGCTTCAGACTGTTTAATCTACCTGAAAAATCCTCCATATTTTCTTTCTCCCATTCTCAAATTTAACCCTATTCTTTTGTGAAGCTTCTGAAGACTGGTAATTCTGGGGTTCAAGACTCATCACCATCTGTCAACTGGATATTATTTACTTCCAAGGATGTGATAAAGACTAAATGGAAAAATATGTAAGCAGTCCTTACTGTGCCTGTCACGCAGTAGGCACTCCATAAATGATAGCTTTAAATAAAAAATACTAGGACTTGCAACTCTATTCTTTGAACTAGTATCATAACAATATTGTCCCCAAATTATTTTTCCTTTATCTTATCCTCAGAGGCCATCTTAGGCATGCAGTAGGAGAGCATGTGATAGGTCTTTGATTCTGAAAATGAATTTTGAATATTTAAAGGCATATATATCATGCCCCCACCATCTATCGAAAGTGGGACAGCTTACATAAACAGTTTTCACTCTACTAGAAACAAATGTGCAGGATAAATTTATGGATGGTATTTAGCAGATTTAGATCCTTTGGGAAGATATGGAGGAAAATAATGCTTCATAATTATTGTAAATTCAATTTAAAATTGATTTAAAAGTCTTTCTCTTTGGTTATTATGATTGTTTAAGTTCTGGCCCTCCTCCTCTAATTACTATGATTTCTGGCCGCTTGTACACATCCTTTATTTCTTGTCAAAAAAGAAAATCAAACCCTGCTGTGATGATCCTTCTTCATTTTTCCAAACAAGCATTGTCTTTTCAGGAATATAGAGAATGAAGTACAGGAAAGTGAACTTCTGGTTGAACTATTCAGCTCAGAATTCCCCTCCTCTGGGAGACTTTTTTCTACACTTTCCTTCCCTCAAATCTCTATAGAAGTAATTATTCATAATTATTAATTTTCTGTGCTACCTCTGCACTCTGCACATATTGTTAATCTTTCACTTTACCATACTGTACTGTAACTTATTTTTCATATCTGCCTCCCTTCCGAGACTGTGGGCTGTTTGAGTGTAAAGACTGTGCTGTAAACATCTCTGTATCCTGACCTGCTGCTTGACTATATATGCTGCAAGTATTCACTGAAGTGAATTGTTGAGTTCTTGAGTCATTGCTATTACTTTTAGTTAACACATAAAGAAAACATGTCTACATGTCCATTTTCACAACAAATGGTCAATGATAACTATTTGGCTGAGCCATGATTTTGAAAAAGTTTTCTTTGTAATACATTCATATTTTCTACTTTTACAAGTTAGTGTTGTTATTATGTTTCTTAATCTCTAAACTCTTCGCAATGAATTGGTTCTGCTGCTTCACAGGCAGCTTTAAACTCTTGGTGAAAAGTTTCCTGCCTGTTCTGCCTTTTCTGATGAATGTTTTCCTGTTGGGTGTGTTTAAGTTATTTACTTTTCCTGTAATGACAAATTCTGTCCAACTATATGGTGCCTCTCTACCTAAGTTGTTATATAAATATCCTAGATTTAATTGCCCCTAAGGAACTAGCCTGAATTTAAAAGATTTATTTTCTCTCCGTTGTTCCTCTGATAAATAAATTCAACAAATACAGAAAGGCTGTTCTTTGGAATATTATACACTATGTTTTTGTTTAACTACATTAATTTTTTTTGGAAAGATAAAACTGAGAATATATAAATTAATAACTGAATTCTGTTTCTCTCTCTTCCTTATTTCCAACATTTACTCTTTAATATTTTACTTTATAAATTCCCAAAAGTAACTGCATTAGAATGTTAATACTAAGTTTTTCCTATACTCATAAGAGAGAAAAAAGCAAGATCCACACACATATATATATGATTAATGGTATGACAGCATGTTAATAACAACAGTAAAATAATTTTCTACATACAGTTTGGGCAAAAGGGAAAAAATGATTTTACTGTAAAGAACTGAATTATTTTCTGAATAATAGCAAATAAGTGAGATAAACAAATATTTTAATATATTTAAAACTATATTTAAAGTAAAATGATCTCTGCATCCTGTTATATTACAGAGTTTAAAGGGACAGTCATGTTAGCTGTTTTAAAGATGAGGTTAAGTTACTTGTCCAGGGTCATACACTAGTTAGTAGCAGAGTTCGCCTGACTTGCAGACCAAGGTCTTGTTATTTTTAGGCAAATAAATCAGAAAGATACATTAGACCATGAGCTGTCAATGCATTTCAGTTATCTCATTATTAACCATGACAACTACATAACATGCTATGTTTTGGTGCCCAATTTTTGTTAATTTTCAGTGCAAGCCCTACTAGAAATATGCAGAAAGTTACTGCTTTGTTTTTTCATTAAACATTTATTAAGCACCATCAGTGTGCTGCATGATGTTAGGCACTGAGGATACCAAGTGGCTGAAAACACACATGCCCTGAGAAGGCATGGTTACAGTAGAAGAGCCAGCCCTGTGAGCACATATTCTGAATATTAAAAATCCTTTTTAATATTTGATGAAGAGTGCATTGGAGCAAGGACAAGTGATATTCTTGGAGTTGTCCAGGTTTAAGGAGATAAAACTTGCAGAGCAACATAACTGGACATACCTGCAACTGTGAAATAAATCAGTCCGCACCTGAGATACTGTTTCCCTGGACTTGCTGCTCTACAACCTCCTCTCATTTGTCCCTAGTAGATTCTGTGTTCTACACACTCAGGAATCCTGGCATGCACATTTGCAGCTCAGTGCCTTCGTTGTTCCTGTGGCCTCTGTCACCTTCCTCCAGTTCACGATTTCCTATTCATTCCTTAAATCTCAAGTCAAATATCATCTCTGCTTGGAAACATTTCTTGGTCCCCCCAAAAGCTAAATTTATTACTCAGCCATTTGAAATGCTATATCTAGTTGAAGTGACCACTGTTATAAAATTCTGATATATCTACTTTGTTTTCTTGCGATTTTGCACTTTATTAATTAATTTCAATAAGAATGAATCCTAACGTTTTTCTAATCCTACAAATGACGTGTGTCTCTCATTAGGAAAAATATGTTCTCTTCCTCAGCAATTGGATTGTAATAATTTAAACCGATTCTGGGTTGTTTCCTACAGTGATTATTTAAATACTCACCTCATAGTATGGAGAGATAGGTTGGTAAGAGTTTACTTCAGAGCTTTCTCAATTTTCTGACTTGTCATTACAGGGGTGAGTCAATTTCCTATCTCTCAATATGGGCTCTGGGAGCCTTGATCTTTGTGTCACTGAGGAGATTAAGCATACAAAAGACTGCAGGTAGAGAACAGAATATGTGCCTCATGGAGTAAAAATTTTGAAGCTCCTTTAATCAATCTTTTTCTCAAAATTTTTTTCTGTGTTTAAACGTAAGCATAATTTCATGCTCAGATTGCTTTATTAATAAAATATTGTTATAATCACCTTTATAAGCTTGAAATACCACACAGTATAGGAACCCTAAACAGTCACAGCAAGTATTGTACACTCTCTATTTTACATTGTTTATATTATTGACTGTTAATACGTCATCTGCCTCTTTCATCTCCTGAACTAATATCGTTTACTCAATTGCCTCCTTTTAGTAGAGATTATTTCAATATGTCACACTTCAGAAAAAATATCAGACCTGTGAGAGCTTAGATTCTTTACTTTAGTTTCCTCCAAAATTGCTTTGTATATTAGGTCATAAAGATTTCCTAAAACTAAATCAGACCCATTTGATTTTGTATGGTTACAATTTCTTTGTTTTAGATAAATATTATCGATAGCTATATGAATATGTTTTGAATTATTTTATGATGTCTTGAGAAATTATGTCCATTGTAACATCAGAAACAATTTTGACTTTCTCAATTGATCTTACAGGTTAGTCGTTGATGTTTTGCCATTTCGTTTTTTCCTCCTGAACTTTTCAGTGAAACCAACATCTCTAAACAATTATCAGAGTGAATGTAATGTCTGGTTTGTTGCTAAAATCTTTATTTTGTTCTGAAATATATTTATACCACACACCTATGAATGTTATAGGGGTGATACTGTTGATTATAAACTTTATAAGACATAATGGATAGAATAATTGCAAACATGTCTAATCAAACTTCTAAGATACCTATATTTTAGTTTACTCTTAAGAGATACTAAAGTCGTCTGTATGGAACCCAAATCATGCAGTAGTACCCTTAAAGTATGAATTAATGATTCAAATCATTATTATTTCATAATGCTATGTCTCATAATTTTACCCTGTTTCCCCAATGAGAAGGAATGTGTGTTTCCGTGGTAATCAGGATCCTTTTTGTATTACTTTCAGCAATAGAAAAATTAACCCTTGCCTCCCTGTTCATATCCTTTCTGAAAAGTACCGGTGTCCATTGGAAGCTTCCATTATGGGGAATGGTGAACCTAGGTAGCTCCTTTGTACCAGGTGACCCTGCCCCTGAAGAGAACCAAGCAGATTCTTTTAGCCAGGAATTTGGAATTTAGAAAGATCAAACTGAGTGAATCATCCAGCTAAGAAAAACAGAGTCCCAAGATAACAAAGAGGTATGACTGGAAGTTGACTCTGAAAAAAGCCAAATCCAGTCACAGAGAGAGGACTGCCACAAGTCAGCAAAGAAGGGTGGTTTTCAGAAAGCAGCAGCACAGTGAAACAGAAGCACAAAGCTAGGCAAGAACGGGCAACGGGCAGTCCGACGAGAAGCAGAGGGAGTGGCCTGGCTCTCAGCTCTCAGGTCGGGGCTAGTGTGACCGAGCTGAGTTGTGCTTTTGTGTCTTACCCTCAGGTGCTATCAAATTTCTTCTACCACGCGCTTCAGATTTTCTAATTGCAACCTAACAATCCTGAGAGGTATTTAAAAATCAAAAGGTATTTGTAAATTTAATAATACCTGAGAGGTATTATAAATCAAGAGTGGAAGAGATTCTCCTTACAGTTCCATTTCATATCAACTTACCAGATCCAAAGTATGTGAATAATAAAATACATTTCAATCTGAAAAATAACTTTTTAATCTTAAGGTGTATTTCCATATTATAAAATCATAAGCAATTTTTTTCACATGGTATCTATCACACAAGACGATCATGTCAGATGTTCTCTAGCAAATCCTCAAACATCTTCTTGGCCCCAGTCAAACCTGAACTCTAGCATGTGTTAAGCTTGAACTTAATGGACAGTATACTTATTTGCTCAAGTAACAAATGTCCTCTGTTTGTTTCTAGACTGGAATTTTTTCAACTTGTGTTCTTATTTATTCCAAATTCAGTATATTTTTATGTAGGACTCTTTTGACTCTGAGTGAGAAGACCCCCTACCTTGAAATAGCTTAGACAAAAAGAGAAACTTACTGGTTCTCATAATGGGATCCTCTAACATTAGATTTCAGGTTTGGCTCAAACCATAACTAGTAATCTTTCTCTCTTTGTCTCTTAACTCTGCTTTCCCCTACAGAGCCTACTTTCTTGAGTAGGTGCTCTCCTATCTTCCCTCCTGCCAGTTAAGAAATCTTGACAAAAGGAGAATGTCTCATTCTAAATGTTACCAGAAAATATATGACCCCACTGCTAAGAATCTGCTTCTATGGCCAAGGATAGAATGCTCTGAGTTGCAAGGTCTGGGTCCTGTGTCTACTCTGAAGTCACATGAAGTAAGAGTGGGGGAATGGGTAATTTCACCAAGGAAAACCAAGATGCTCTTACTATGAGAAGGACAGGTGGTGCTGGGAAACATAAGCGAAGATATCCCCTATATCTACCCAATATTTCCCATTTCTGTATTTATTCTGACTTTGCATTCCCGCCCCAGTTATTATAGCTTTGTTCTTGTCAGTTATGGTCTGTTGACCTACACATTCTTATGCACTGATAGTGCATTATCTTCCACATTGGATCCACCAATTCAAGAATCATTCATCCAGTGACAGTCTTCGGAGCTGAGACCTTTTATGTGATATGATTCAAAGAGTGCCTGGATATTTCCTTTTTTTCCCAAATATTTCCTCCTACTATCTGACACAGAGATGTACTCTTTTGGATCCTAGGGGTCTTGGAGTTTTCCAGTTTTGTTTAAACACAAATATCCCCTTAGAGCAGTAGTAGCTTAAGCCACTCAGAGTTGGTGCTCTAGCAAGGATTAGCTGATGGCTAGTGATAAAAGTTTTCTGAGGGACAGTGTCTAAGGGAGATGGAATATTAGATGATTTTTGTTGGCACAGCATCAAAGATTTACTTGGTCTAACTTCACAATTTTCTTATGGCTATTCCAGCTCTAAGTCATCGTTTATACTTCTTCAACTCCAATGGAAAAATACAGATAAATTGTATCAGATATAAGAGAAAAGAAAAAAGTTACAAAAGGGTTTATTATTCATAGATGTTTTTAAAAAATGAAGGGATTTCAAGTGCCAAACCACAAGGAAGACAAGACATGATAGCTATCCATCAGTGCTTGTGGAGTCAGATTCTGTGTCAAAGGGATTATGTTATTATCTTTGCAAGTTTTTCTGGTTAAAAAAAAAAAAAAACTCATTCAATAACAGACGTTGAGATCATGAAAAATATTACTAAATTCAAGTACAAAGCAATAATGTTTTATTGAATTGAACTGAAGAAGATTTAATTAAGTCTTTTAACATTTAGTACCTTCCACATGCCAGGCATTAATCTAGGTGTTTGGGCTACACTGATATGTAAAATAGACTGAAATCCTCACCTTCATTGAGCTTACATGTTAGTGGAGAACATAGACAGTAATCAACATAATAAATAAGTAAAATATGTAGGATAATAGAAACTTACAAATGCTATGGCAAAAATAAAATATAGAGTAAGTTAACAGAAATAAGGAAGGCTGTGTGGCGGTAATGGTCCAGTTTTAAGTAGGGTAGACTTGACTGAGAAGATGACATTTGGGCAAAGACTTGAACCGCTGAGGGAGTGAGCCATACGATGTTGGCAGGAGGAAGATATGGGCAGAGGGAGCAGCCAGCGAGAAGCTCCTGGTGGGAATGTGTCTGGAAGGTTCAGCACCAGCAATGAGGCTGGTGTACTGGGAGTGAATGAACGAGGAGGAGAGCTGGGGGAGATGAGAACACAGAGGATATTATATATTTTCTACCAAAATGCTTGACTACAAATGGGTTGTATCCTCTGAGGTTCTAAAAGTTTAGCTATTACATTTTTAAATGTATTTTTCTCTGTAAATATGATTAGATTAACACATTCTGAGCTATGATCTCCTTTGGTTTGATGTTAGTTTTACCTATTTTAAATTTCTTCAATTTATCATCTCATTTTTTAAATAAGTGTGAACTATTTCCTAAATTGGTGTTTCTCCCATGTATGTTAGTTGAGCATTCTCAAAAATGTGTTTTTTTGACCGGGCATGAGGGTGGGAAGCTGCCATATGTGACCGTATGTAGCCACAGACTGGATGATGATAAAAAGGCCTTGCTGCAAAATATGCCTCAAAGTGGATAACTGCAAACAATCTCCCTCTCCCTCTAGTGTCCAAGAAGGAAAACGTGCAGACCGTAGCTCAGTGGAATTTGTTGGAAACAGAGCTTAAGTGAAGTCGAGATAAAGTTCAGTTTGGACCTGGCCACTGATGTGCTGGGCAACTGTGGACCAGTTATTGACCAAAATCTTAAATAAATGAAAAGGTCTGATGGCATCACTGTGAAGTAACTTAGTAGCTGATGAAATTTATTTGAGATTAGTTTTTACTATGTGTGTTTGGCATTTAGCAATTGTATATATAATCATTTCATAAGCATTTGTTAATATGAAACCCAGTGGATGGAGCTAAAGTATTTTGGAAAAAAATTACAAAACCAGAGGAGTCCCTACTCTTGATAACTGTAATACATTTCGGATTTTCTGTCCTGAGTATTTATTCCCAGCCCTGCCTTTGCTACTAAATGACGCAATTTATGGCTTCTTTCTTCCAGGGACTGTGAATGCTTAGAGAAGAGCAATTTATTTAGTGTAAGCCTAAGTAAACACAAGAGAGCAGGTCTATGAAAGGAAATAAAATATTATATTCCAAAAATGGGTCTTATGCTTTTACTTGTTTCTTTTAGTGGTAAAGTTAAGAAATGATCATTTTTTTTATTTGATAGAATTTTAGATCTTTTACTAATTGTTTTGAAGTAAAAAATGTTCCCCTTTAGGCCTTGAGTTCTTGCTCAGCGTTTCCTGGATATTAACAGTTATAAATTTTGTTTTTCTACCCATTTAAGTAGTATGTGAATATAAGTATATCTTAACTCTTACGTAAACAAAAAAGAACCACAAATGAGCTATAAAAATTTAAATAATATTGGAATGTATATAATAAAAAGTACCTTCACCAACCTATTTCCCTCAATCCTACTTCCCTTTCCATGGTGAACCCAACATATTAGGAGTATGTTTCATTTAAATGTTCAGCTTGTGTGCACACACACGAACACAGAGTATGTTTTTCTGCATTTTGCTTTTCTCATTTAACTGTATAACTTGGAGATATTTTTGTATGTGATAACTACTCATTTATCTCTATGGTTTTATCTCTATCTATCTATTTTCCTACTTATCCATCTATCCATCCATCCATTTAACTAATCTCTCATTTTTTTTTGTTTTTTAAATTTTATTTCTTTTTATATCTTTATTGGAGTATAATTGCTTTACAATGTTGTGTTAGTTTCTGTTGTACAACAAAGTGAATCAGCTACAAGTATACATATATCCCCATATCCCTTCCCTCTTGAGCCACCCTCCCTATCCCACCCCTCTAGGTGGTCACAAAGCATCGAGCTGATCTCCCTGTGCTATGCGGCTGCTTCCCACTAGCTATCTATTTTACATTTGGTAGTATATATATGTCCTCTCACTTCATCCCAGCCTCCTCTTCCCACCCACACCCCCCGTGTCCTCAAGTCCATTCTCTATGTCTGCGTCTTTATTTCTGCCCTGCCACTAGGTTCATCAGTACCATGTTTTTTAGATTCCATATATGTGCGTTAGCATATGGTATTTGTTTTTCTCTTTCTGACTTACTTCCCTCTGTATGACAGACTCTAGGTCCATCCACCTCATTACATATAACTCAGTTTTGTTCCTTTTTATGGCCGAGTAATATTCCATTGTATATATGTGTCACATCTTCTTTATCCATTCATCTGTTGATGGACACTTCGGTTGCTTCCATGTGCTGGCTATTGTAAACAGTGCTGCAATGAACATTGGGGTGCATGTGTCTTTTTAAATTATGGTTTTCTCAGGGTATATGCCCAGTAGTGGGATGACTGGGTCATATGGTAAAACTCTTAGAGGAAAACATAGGCAGAACACTCTTTGACTTAAATCATAGCAAGATCTTTTTTGACCCACTTTCTAGAGCAATGGAAATAAAATAAAAAATAAACAAATGGGACCTAATGAAACTTAAAAGCTTTTGCACAGCAAAGGAAACCTAATCTTGCATTTTTAACATCACCTCGTAAGCCCCCTCTCTCCATCATTCTCCACCTCTTTCTGCTCATCTGCATCAATCTCTCACCAAAGACTAACTTTCTTTCCTTCTTGTTCACAAGACAGAAAATATTACCCACAGATTCTGAGTTTGCATCTTCTTTATCAAGAACACGCATAAAATTAGACTATTATTTTTAGTGCTAATTCCAAGTTTCACAGGGAGGGAAGGGGGTCACTGGCCCTATTAGATCAGACGTGACACCAAATCTAAGTACTGTGTGGCCAGAGAGGCAGATGGTGTTGTAGCAATATGACTGCCAGAAACCTTGTTCTGCAGCTGAGACAAAGATTACATAATATCACTTACATGTGTAATCCAAAAAAATAATACAAATGAATCTATATACAAAACAGAAACAGACTTACAGACATGGAAAACAAACTTACGGTTACCAAAGGGGAGAGGGAGAGGGGGAGGCAGAAATTAGGAGTATGGGATTAACAGATACAAACTACTGTACATAAAATACATAAGTAATAAGGATTTACTCTGTAGCACAGGGAATTATATTCATTACCTTGTAATAACGTATAATGGAAAAGAATCTGAAAAAAATATTTAACTGAATCATTTTACCGTACACCTGAACTTAACACAATATTGTAAATCAGCTATACTTCAATTTAAAAAATTCACATACCATACAATACCAAAAAAAAAAAAAAAAAAAAAGAACTGTAGTTGGGAGTCTGTTTTCAGAGAAAATGGCTCTCTGAGAAAGAGGTGGGGGTCTAGGCATCCAATTCAGTAAGTGTCCACTCAGTGGACACTTAACTTCCTCTTAAAAAGTTTAATTCAGTTGTAAAGCTTACCTCTCAAAGGTAAACTCTAGTATCAGTAGCATTATTTTGTATAGGAATTATCTTCTTATACAACTATTGATGGGACAGTCTCTTTTATTCTTCTCTAGCTTCTAAACCTGCATTACAGTTATCTATTCCATACTGTAAAATACAACGCTTTGGGATCTGAATACATTGTTTTTTTTCAAACTAAATCAGGAAATGTTGTCTGAAGTGCTATTATTGAAACAAAAAGTCTTGTTGAAATTGGATGCCACCTAAAAAAAGTAAAAACATGCTTGTTTTAGATATATCTCCTGGTAAGAAATAAAAACGGATAGTGGCCCTGAAGCCAACTTGCCATGGCAGAAGCATTTAGAAGAGGTTAATTCCTCATGAGGAGTTTAAGTTACATCTCTAATGTTGCAGTGTTTTCAGTTCTCTTGAAGAGTTTAGAAGAATATAAAACGATATAATCAATATTCATGAAGATACTTTGCCCCAAAGGCCACCTGCTTTTATAATTGGAGATTTTGCCTTAAAATTTTTATTGCTGTTGCTGTTGTCACTTTTATTTATGGAAATTTTCAAAACTAAAAAAACAGAAGAGTATAATGAATTCATATACATACATCAGTCAGCTTCAACAATTTCAAAACCCATCCCTGAGATTATTTTGAAGCAAATCCCAGACATAAAGCTCTCTCATCTTGTAAATATTCTAGTGTGTATCTTTAAAAGATAAGGACTGTCTAAGAAAACTCATTTACAGAAACCATTATCATGCCTTAAAGATTAACAATAGCTCCTAAATTTATCAAGTATCCATCATGTAATTTTTTCAATTTGTTTGCCTGAATCAGATCCAAATATCCATGCATTACGATTTTTTAATGTGTCTTAATTATCTTTCCTTTGTCATCCTTTTTTCCCTGCATTTTGTTGTTGTTGTTGCTGTGGTTCATAAAAATGGAATCATTTGTTAAATAGAGTTTTGCACGTGATCAGGATTTTACCAATTTCATCCCCGTGGTGCTATTTAATATGTTCCTCCATTCCCCATATATCTGAAAATTCATACTTCAATCTAGAGGCTTGATCGAATTCAGATTCAATTTTTTGGCAAGACAGCTTGATAGGTGGTACAGCTGACCCCTTGAGCAACTCCCGGGGTAGAGACACCAACCCTCTGCAGAGCTGAAGGTCCACATATAACTTTACAGTCAGCCCTCCTTATCCTTGGTTCTACATCTGCCAATTCAACCAAACTCAGATGGTGTAGCACTGTAGTATGTATTTATTGAAAAACTTTGTCTGTAAATGGATCTGTGCAGTTCAAACCCATGTTGTTCAAGGGTCAACTGTAATGTGTACTGCCATCGAGCAGCGTATCATATTTGGCTGTCTCAGTTTCTGTAATGTCAAACACTGATGATGACTGCCTAGATTCCATAACTCATTAAGGATTGCAATGGTGACGATCTTCTAATTCTGTCATCTATTAACCCCTATATGAAGAAAATGTTTTGATAGTTTATTTGGTTACCCTGAGGTGTGGTGAGACTAGGAAAAGCAGAATAAATGCTTATTTTTTCTTTTTTTTATCATTTTCAAAAAATAATAAGCTAGTTACTATGCATGGTCCCCTCCACCCTATTCCTGTCCTCCATTTTATATGTGTGGTGATTTGTCTTTATTATTTTTTAAATCATAAGCAAAGACAGATAGAGATACAGTTACAGATATATATTTGTAACTACCCCTTCTTAATTAAATGATAGTACACAATTTTCCATCTTGCCTTTTTTCACTTAATGATACATCTTGGAGATCACTCCATTTAATATATTAAATATATTACTTATTCCTTTTTACAGATACATAGAACACCATTGTGGATATGTTCTGAGTTTATTCAACCAGTGCTCTACTTATAGACATTTAGATTCTTTTCAAACCCTTGATATTACAGGCAGTGCTACAGTAAACACCCTGTGTTAGTGTATTTTTGCTAGTGTATCTTTCGAAAAGATTCCTAAAAGTGGGATTACTCACTAAGTCAAAGGTAAAATGCATGTGTAGTTTTACTAGGTTGCCAAATTCCCCTCCATATGGGGTACTGTCATTTTGTATTCCCATCAACGTGGGTGCTTGTTTTCTCACAGGCTTGCTGTAGAGATATGATCAAACATTTGGATTTTTGTGGTCTTACAGATAAGAAATCATATATTTGTGTAGTTTTAACTTGTATTTCTCTTATTATGTGCAAGCACTTTTTCATATTTTCAAAAGCCAATTGACTTTTTTCCTCTAAACTCTCTGTTTGTATCTCTAGGCTATTTTTTTTGTAGAGTTGTTTGACTTTTACTTTTCCATCTTTTAGAAGCTCTTTACACATTAGGGATAGTCACCATTTATCTCTGATATAAGATCCAATTACTTTTTCCCGTTTGTCATTAATATTTTATCTTTGTTTATAGTGATTTTTGCTATGAAAAAATGATCTTTATGAAATCAAATTTTTTTATTTTATTTTTTTATTACTTCTGGATTTTAAGTCAGAAGAGCATTTCCCTGGTTATGGAGGAATTCAGTTTATGGAGGAATTCATCCATGTTTTCTTTTTACCTCTTGCATTATTTTATTATTTTTTTTACACTTAAAATTTTGATCCATTTGGAATTTATCTGTGAGGCTGTAAAGAATAGATTCAGTTTTACCTTTTTAAAAAAATATTATCTAGTTAAACTAATCATCTTTTAGCCCATCGATTTGGGTTGCTGCTTCTATCATATACTAAATGTCCATATGCAATTGGGTATACTCCTGAGTTTTCTGTGGTATCATGTTGGCCTGTATGTCTGTTTATGTGCCGGTAACAAACCAATGCCTCTTTTAGAGGTTTTAATTTCTGGTAGATTTATCTCCATCTCTCTAATCACTACTGTTCTTTTTCAGAGTTTTCCTGACCTTTCTTGTTTACTCTCCTGAAAGATTTTTAATCCAAAGAATTTTAAAAACAACTTTCAAAGAAACATGATGTATTTTTACTGAGATTATATTAAGTTTATTAATTCAGGCATAACTGACATCTTTATAATGTTGAGTCTTCTGCTCCAAGAATATTGTATTACTTTCCATTTGCTTAAGTCCACTTTTTTTTTTTTTTATCTTTCAGGAGTATTAGGTTTCAAAAATATATTTTTTGTACATATCAGGTTATGTTTATACCTAAGAATTGTATGATTAGATTTTGGCAATTGACATGGGGTCTTCACTTCCTTTATAATGTCTAAACAATTTTTTCTTGTATATAAGGAATACAGATGATTGAACATTAAATTTAAAAACTGATTCTTTAGTAAATTCCTTTTTTCTTTTTAGTTTTCCAGATACATACTTAACATTATCTGCAAATAGAGGTAGTTTTACTTTAACCTTTCCAATTCTTATGGATTATGCCTGATTGATTTCTGTTGCTCAGCTGATGACTATTACCAATAGCACAGTGCTCAATAGTAGTGGAGATTGTGATCATCCTCGTCTTACTTCTGACTTCCTCATTTAAGCATCAAGTGGTTCTATTAAGTAAAGATTCCAACTTTTGTAATGATACCTCTATCTCTATCCCTTTATCGAGACCTAAACCTATATATATACCTAGACCTAGACCTAGGTCTAGACTTAGACCTAGACAGTTGACCCTTGAACAAAGTATAAGGATTAGGGGCACTGACCCCCTATGAAGTAAAAACTCTGAGTATAATGTATAGTCAGCCCTCTGTATTCACAGTTCCTTTATATTTGAGGATTTAACCAACCAAGATCCTGTAGTACTATGGTATTTACTATTGGAAAAATAATCCATGTATAAGTGGACCTGGGCAATTCAAACCTGTGTTGTTTAAGGGTCAACTGAATATATCTTCATAAATTCCCATTCTGTTGGGTAATTTTTAACATGAATAGTACTGATTATTGCCAGATGCTTTTTCTGCATCTATGGAGATGATCATATTATTCTCTTAGCCCTATTACACTGATGGAGCATATTAATGGATTTCCTAAGTACATTACATTTCTGAATAAACCCACATTTAGTCATGGTATGTTGTTTAAAAGGACTGTTGTTTTGTTTACTACGACTATTGAAGATTTCTTCACATCCATATTCACAAGTGTTGTTATCTCTCGCTCTCTTCTGTTACTTGTTACTGCATATAGCCATTATATAATACTGTGTCTCTCACTGAAGACCAACCATCCTGTAGTCTAGGCTCTACAGGTAATTGCATTTTTAATGCCACTCTTTATTTCAATATCTCCCCAGTCACTGTGGTTTTCTAAATCTTATTTTCTGGTAAATTTCTAAGGAAGGGCTTATGTGATAATATTCCCTGACCCCTCAGATTCACAAACCATTTTGTCTGGAACTTTTGTACATAAAGATCAGTTTACCTGGTTTCAAAACCCTTGGTTCACATTTTCTTTCTCTGAATGTCTTAAATATGTTACTTAATTATCTCCTAGTATAAAAGATGGTTGATGAAAGTGACATGATCTTTTTGCCTACTGGCCAAAAGATATTGTTTTTCAAGTTCAGTAGTTTAACTAGAATATGTTACGGGGTTGTCCATTCTGGGTTGACTTTCTCCTGTGTAACATTATCATATGTAATTTCAAATCTTTTGGTTCATGTTATTTTAGAACATTTTCTTAAATTATTTAGTGTTTGTTTTGTTCCATTGCCTAGGTTTCTTATTTGGGAAAACTATTATAAGTATGTTGAATCAGCTTTTCCTATTTCTATATTTATTATTAGTTTCCTTGAACTCTTTTTTTTCTTTCTTTCTTTTTCTTTTTTGGTCGCACTGTATGGCATGCAGGATCTTAGTTCCCAGACCAGGGATCAGATCTGAGCTCTCTGATCAGATCTGAGCCCCCTGCAGTGGAAGCTCAGAGTCCTAACCACTGGAGCACCAGGGAATTCCCCTTCTTGAACTCTTTTGATCTCTTTCCTTATTTCTTGATTTATCCACGTCCCTCCTTTTCATCTGATATTTCTCCTAAAGATTCCCTTTAGGAGGTTCATTCAGGCTTCATTTCTGAAATGATTTTTCTTGCTACATATCTTCTCAAATCTTTCTTTTCTTGAAACATATTATTAGAGTTTTTCAAATTCTGACATATAATGTTCTTTGATAGCTTCAATTTTTTCTTAATTTCCTTTAGTGTGTTCTGGAATATTAGGTTACTCTTTTTATGTGTTTACTGGGTATTGTTTTTGTTTGCTGGTTTGGTTTTTGGTTTTTGGTATTTTTTCTGCTTGCAGGCAGTGATGCTATTCTAATCCTTATTCTCTTTTTTTACATACTGAATTTATATAGGATTGGGCCACAATCCTCTTTTGTTGCTCATTTTTAATTCAAATAAGTTTTAATTTGCTCTTAGAGACAGGGTTGGGCCAAAATAACTTTTCTAGCTACATTGCTCTAGTACTCCCTCTTCTGTTTTGTTTTTTTTGGGGTTTTTTTGCGGTACGCAGGCCTCTTACTGTTGTGGCCTCTCCCGTTGTGGAGCACAGGCTCCAGGCTCAGTGGCCATGGCTCATGGGCCCAGCCTCTCCGCGGCATGTGGGATCTTCCCGGACCGGGGCACGAACCCGCGTCCCCTGCATCGGCAGGCGGACTCTCAACCACTGCGCCACTAGGGAAGCCCCTCTTCTGTTGTTCTTACAGGGTGATTTTAAAAATGGCCTCATATTTTTGAGATCCACTTCCACCCTTTGCTCATTTTTATCTAGACTTTTTCTTTTGTCCTGATTGTTCTTGGCCTGCTCAATTTGGATTCTATTTCCAGAAGTTGCCCTTCATTGAGGGGCTTTGTTCCTTGATTTAGAGCCTGCAGAACCCATTCCCTCCTGGTTTGGTATACTATTTTCAGATTGGTTGGGTTTTTTCCAATGAGGACCAGATAAAGATTTGAGGTTGTGCTTGTTCTCGGAGCTCCATTGCTTTCCCTCAATACAGTAAGTCCCCTAAATATAAACCTTCAAGTTGTGAACTTTCAAAGATGCGAATGTGCGTTCAGAATGCAGTCCAGTGCTACCGTGTCATCTACGACAAGAAAAAAAGCTGCTACCCAGACATCACTGGACGGTTTTTTCAAGAGGGTAGATAGAATTGAATCCAGCAAGGAACCAGACCCTGTACCATCAGTATCAGGTGGGAGTGAAACTGCAGCTTGCCCTCCATCTCCTATTGCTGAGGATCCTTCAGCTCTACCAGCTCCCACTTCCTCTCCCTCCTCCAGTCAGTAGTTCTTCTTGCCTAATTGTTCTAATTGTTCACTGGATGCCAGCCCCTGGAGGCCAGCTGTTGTACTGTACTACTGTATGTTTCAAGGTCCTGTACTGTAAGATTAAAAATGTTTTATTTTTTGTGTTTGTTTTTTATGTATTGTTTGTGTGAAAAGTATGATAAACCTATTATAGTACTATATAGCCAATTGTGTTAGTTGGGTACCTAGGCTAACTTTGTTGGACTTATGAACAAATTGGACTTATGAATGTGCTCTTGGAACAGAACTCGTTCATATGTAGGGGACTTACTGTCATCTTTTTCATGGAAACTGATATTGTGTGGGCCTTATAACTACTGATGATTTTGTTCACTCACCATGTTGCCTAATTATACTGTAGATGTTGTCTGTGTTTTTTTGGTTTTGTTATCCTAGTATCTTTTTCTGGTTTTGTAAAGCAGGATTTTAAAAACTATTCCATCATGTATTCCCAGACTCTACCTTCATAGTTTTACCTACAGACTTTTCGAATAACACTATCTATCCCCTTGTGTCAGGGGCTGCTTTATTTGGTGGTTTATTGCAGGAAGTAAAACAAAGGGTAAAGTTAGGACAGTGAGTAAGGGGGGAAGCAGTTTGTTGAAATAATCTTTTAAAAATTCAAGACAAAAAGATGCAAATATTTTTACAGTGGTGAGCAGTCAGAGGAACTAAAGGAGGGTTAAGTACTGAGGTCTTCAGATTTTGTTGCCTTTTTTTTTTTTTTTAGGTAGCCAGGGAAAGTTTGAGGATAAAGTGGTGGTAAGTGAGATTAAGCAGGTATTGTTTATTTCCAGTGCATTCTGCACATTCATGGGACTGCTAGCAACACTTTATTTGCCTTTGTTTCTGAATGGTGTGGAAGAGTTTTTACAGCAGACTTCAATGCCACATGGGCAACCTCTGAATAGGCCTTGACAAAGGAAGATGGCTCCTTGTGTATAGTTGGATAAGGGGAAGACTTCTTATTTTATTTTTTTCAATCTTGGCAATCTGAGATTTGAAAGGTGTCACAACCTCTTCATTAGAGGGGTAGATGAATTCGTTTGTCAGTTCTCTTCCATTTAATAATAGTGGTACAAGAATGGCCTTTAAAAACTTTTCTCCAGAAAAGTTACTTTGTAATAATCTCTAGCTCTTCATCTTTCTAACCATGGATATATGTGTGTTACTGCCCTCTGCTACATGAACTTAGACCTCTCTTAGTCTTGTAGACTAATAATAACTATGTAAGATCACTTATTTTTTTAAAGCCCATTTCTAACAGTTAACAGGAACTCTTATCAGAGAAAAATATCATGATGGGTTGCAATTTCCATCCCCCATATATATGGTCTCATTTAGAGGCAGTACTTAGAGTGGTTTCCTTAGGGACATTTTAACATCAAATGGCCATTGGAAAAGAAATCAGTTGATCATGTCTGCTATATTCAGAAAGCATGTTACAAATGAGTGACAGTGTACAAATTAACTTAAAATTAACAGTCTTAGGTGTATCTACACTTGGCTAAAGAGAATTAAGAGTGTTGGACTGTAACAAGAATAACTTTTGATCAGAACTTGTAACTGTGAGCATTTTTAATGAGTGAACTCCTAGAATTATGCAAACATATAGAAGAAAAATCATGTAATTCTGTGAACTTGAAAATGGTGCTTGAAAGATTATAAACGTATCTTGACTTTTCATGTTAGAAAGTGTCCCGGTTGGCATACCCCTGACTCCAGTGCTAGCTCCAGTGTAAATTGGAAGGGGGAAAATATATTCAATATTATAGAACAATAGGATAGCTTAAAAATTTGAATAATTCTATAACGTGATAAGATTGTATTTATATAATACATTTTGATACCTAAAAGGCAAACTGATCAAAGATTTAAGAATGTCATTTTCTTGTTAATTAAAATACACATTGGTGTTGGAGAACAAGGCTAACCCAATTTTAGAACATAGAAACAGTTGTTACATTCTAGGAGATATTATTTGATCTTAGGTATATACAAATCTGCACATATATTCTTGACACTAACAACCAAAATAGCGTTTTATGGATTTCAGGTGAGATCGAGCGCATTCAGGGTGGTATGGCTGTAGACACATTTTATGGATTTCAGAAAGACCAACTAAAAAAAAACTAAATGAAATTTGAACTTATTCTAACTCAGATTTCTTAATAATTTAAAACTAAGTGGTCAAAGTGCACATATATTAAAAAATGATTCCATGAGCAGTTTCAATGAAATTAGATATTCCCTCTGCTTCCACATATTTAGCACTGCCTTGAATTAATTAAAAGTACTGTGATTCTAAGTAACTATTAATTTACTGAGTAAATTGAACAAATCAAATTAAATAAATGGACAAATTAAGTTAGTAACAGAACAACTTGCTGATTGCTAGATCACTCTATTTTTCCCTTTGCTTTTTTTTTTTTTTTTTTTTTTTTTTTTTTTTGTGGTACGCGGGCCTCTCACTGTTGTGGCCTCTCCCGTTGTGGAACACAGGCTCCGGACGCGCAGGCTCAGCGGCCATGGCTCACGGGCCCAGCCGCTCCTCGGCATGTGGGATCTTCCCGGAACGGGGCACAAACCCGTGTCCCCTGCATCGGCAGGTGGACTCTCAACCACTGCGCCACCAGGGAAGCCCTAGATCACTCTATTTTTGATGGCCACTTCCTTTTTCTTTGATCTACAACAGTTTCATTTTTGTATCATATATACTCCTGTATTTTATTGTTTCCATCTTACATTAACGAAGTGCTGTTTTTAAATGTAGAAACGATCTTATCTTCTTGGCAAATAGCTTGAATTTTTTCGTGTTCTTTTTCAGGGCCCCAGTGGAAACTTGACAGTCACTTTCAGACGCAGTCAGCTGCATTCATATTTAGGCATAATTCACACAGAAGAAGGTGAGGAAGTTAATATCATTAACACAGGTTAGAGGTAAAATGGTAATAGGAAAATTTTTTAAATAACACTTTTAAGTGGACATATGACACATCTCCCACATTGTGTTCAGGAACTCTGGCAGAGTTCCAGAAATGTTATTCTTTCCTCAAATGTTTTATATGCACTGTCTATAAATTCATCTATTATGGGCTGAATTGTGTGCCCCCTCCCCAAATTCATATGTTGAAACCCTAACCCCCAGTACCTCTGTATGGAACTGCATTTGGAGATAAGGTTTTTCAAAAGGTAATTTAGTTAAAATGCAGTCTTTAGGGTAGGCCCTAATCCAATATGACATGTATTCTTTTACTAAGAGAAAATTTGGACAAAGACAGAGGGACAGCCCGGTGAGAAGAAGGCCATCTGCAAGCCAAGGAAAAAGGCCTCAGAGGAAACCAAACGTGCTGACACCTTGATCTTGGACTTCCAGCTTCCGGAACTGTAAGAAAATACGTTTCTGTTGTTTAAACCCCCCAGTCTCTAGTATTTTGTTATATCAGCCTGGGCAGGTGAGTACACCATCCTTACAGCAGAGAGTCTTTTTTTGGTTTTCTACTCTATGATCATTCACCTTCCAAGATGCTTTACTATATTGGTCGAAGCTGCAATATATGTACTCATCTACTTGTATTCTTGGTGTTATTTGTAGCCCTTTATCAAGTGATCTATCTTGGCTCTTTTAGAGGAATCAGTGTTAAGTCCTGCTGCAGTGATGCAAAGCCACCTCCATTTTCTTTGGATGAATTCTCCTTTTCTTAGGTGCACTCCACATTGTTGCCATAACTGGGCATCTGTAAGTACGAATGAGGGCCTGCTATGCTGCAAGTTACTCTTTGCTCAGTATTATTTTAATATTGGACATTGTTTTAAAGGCATGAACTAAGGCATACAAATAAGAGATAATACATGCAATACATGTAAAGTACCTAACAAGCTTAGCACAGAGTTAGCATTCCGTATATTTTGGTTATTATTATTTTTTTATTATTACTATATCTTCCAAGCCAGTTACCTTTAAAATTCCTTAAACTGACTGAACTTTAATACTTTGAGTTTTTCATACCTCAAGATGTTTTTGAGCATTGGAGCCTATTCCCACAGTATCAAAAGGTACGATCTATTGCAGAATGATCATTTGAAGATAAACTAAACACAATTTACATTCCCTGTTACCAAGCACGGTTATGCTTCAAACACAGATTTAAAATTGCCACTTAGGAACATATTTCCTTAGTTTGTGCCAATAGTTTTCCCATTATTTTTCAATCTGTGCCATAATTTGTTTTATAGTTGAAGTTTTTCTATGTTTACTACTCATAGTTTCAGATAACTGACCAGGAACAAACACATTTTACCATGACTGGATTAAATACCCTGCCCTTCCATTTTTTAATATGCCTTACTTCAAATGACAATATCTGACTAGAAAAATTGTCAGATTTTCAATAGTTTCCCCATTTGAGTAATGTTTATTTTGGCAATAATCTGCGATAATAGCAGGATAGAAATCAATCCATCTTGTTGGCAGGTTGAGTACTCATAGAATATTTTGCCCAACTCATTGTTGCATCCAAATCTGTGTGGTTGATTAAAGCCAAAAAACCAACCAACACAACCCTCCCCTAAATAAAAAACAGTAACAAGATAGACGCTTAAAAATTCATGTTGCAGGAGCCCTCTCCCATGAGGTCCTGTTAAAAATAACAGCAGTTCTAACTTCCTTGTCAGACTCCTACAGAACCCTGGAGATCTAAGGAAAAGAATTTGGAAACTACTGGTCTACATTATCTAAAAGTTGTGTGTTTTGTTGTTCAAGATGAGATTTCTTGCAATGAGCCTCTCTCAAGAATTAAACATATTTTCCACACCACCAAGTATAGTACTCTTTCCAATAATGAATCTTGGAACAGCCTGCCAGAGCTCAGCAGTAGGGGTATATGGACCACCAAGAAGGATATGCAGTGTATAGAAGAAGCAGAAACTGTGCATCATAAAGGGAAAGGTTTGGTGTTAAACGTTTGGAGATAATTTCTAATTTCAGTTCTACCTAAGGTCACCCATATGCACAAGAATGAACAGAAGTTTGTCTACCTGAGTTTCTGACTGTATCATTTACATGCTTTTTATTAGTTGGGTTCAGTCTCTAAGGGAGGGATTTGTTTAGTAAGTTTCTATCATTTGGGCGGCAGGTAAAGTATTGAGAAGATGACTGATGTGTCAAGGATCAAAAATCAAGCCACTGGCTAAGAAATTATGTTTCTGATTGATTTACTCTGAAATAACCTTGAACCACTTCACTTGTGCACGTTTGGGTCAAGCACAGCTAGTGCCTCAAATGTGAGTGACGAGGTCTTTTCTCATTCACTGGACCTGTTGTCCAGGAGATCAAGTTGGAAGAGAGTTAACAGGTGAAACTATGGCAGGAATAGAATAGGAGATGCAATTTTTCATATCTGGTATGTAAATTAGTCCTATCAAGAGACACTAAAAATGTTCACAATACCATTGCTAATATTAATTTATCACAAATTATTTAAAATGTAATTGATGCTAACACATGGTACTGTTTTTCCTTAGACAGTGAGAAACATAAAATTCTCATGTGATAAGATCCAAAGTGTGAATCCTACTAGAATAGAAGACCAGGTAGGCTGGTTTACCATGGAGAGAGGAAACACACAAAACCATATATTCCAAATCCTTTAAAACCAAAAAATGATGGAGATGTTTCATGTCCATCTTGTGTGAACAAGAAGATTCATGGGCCTATGGGACCTACTAAAAATGAACGTCCCTTCCCAAGTTTGCCAGAGTACCGTACTTCTTACTTATCTAAAATAACCCAAATGACCACATCTAGTGTCATTTCTCTGCATTTAACCACAAATGTGGGAATATTGTCTCCCTGTGTGCTGCTAAAACGTACATGTAACTTATGAGAAAAGGAAGGACTCTGGGGGACATTCCTAATATTTTTATTCCCATAGTCATATGAATTCAATCCAGCTTGGAAGCTCCAGATACCCTGTGAGAGACTGAGGTTGGCAAAATTCAGTGGTGGATGAGAACAGAGGAAGGCTAATGGCAGCAGCTCCTGAGAAGGGTAGAGGCAGATTTCAGTAAGTCAGGGCCTTCACAGTGGACCATAAGACTCTCCACGGCCAAGGCCCTGACTTACTCACGTTTGTATCCTCAAGGCCCTAAATTTAATAAATATACAGTGAATAAATGAACAACTGATAAATAGACTATTGTGGGAAGTGGTTACTAATGCAGGGAGAGGGAAAATACGATGAAAAACAAGAATAAGGCAATGAGGTGTACACTTAGCTTACCTTGGCCCTAAGTATTCAGAAGGAAACCAGGACCCAGAAGAAACTGCTGAGTCAGTTGTGGTTTTTCTATGGAACCGAAATCACCCCACAGCTGAGGAGCAAAGAGAAGTGGGAAATGATGGCCAAAGGAGAAAGTGTCCACAGAGGCACTTTCTTCTGGACAAGAGGACCCTATCTTTACTTCTGTACAGTATTTATTTACTCCCTAATGATGTTATACAAAAGGCATAAAAGATCTATTTTTCCAAGTAGAATATGAAGCTTGTATCTTCATACTTATGAAAACACACATGAGAAAACACATGTGGGATTAAAACAGTAATCCAAAGGATTATGTTTACTTGCAGTTAGTTGATTTTGTGCATGCATACCTACTTGTCCGCATATGGGTTATGTGTGTCTGTTTCTGTCTTCTATACAATGTTACAGAGAGCATTTGGACCATGAGTAAAATTAGTTTTTATTTCCTTTTTAGCCTAAGGTGTAGTTGTGTATGTTTTAGCATTTGATTCCATAGCGTGATTTTGTTTTATAGAAAAGGGACAATGTTTGTGAAAGTAACTTTCATGTGAACTTTGATTTTTAACTGTATTTGTAAAGTTTGCTTTTGGAACTTGTAGGGTCCTTTGTAAACCTCTGAGATAATCTCTTTATCCTGGCATCTAGAGCTGAAGGGTTTCTTGAGAGTACATATGCTCAATTGTACACTATTTCTTTTTAGCATATGACAGGAGTTGGGTTCTGACTATATGGTATCTTATTTTGGTTGGTGGTAAAGAAAGAGGGAACCAACAGAAACAGGCAAAGTATCTTCAGATTTTCTGTTGATTCATTGGAGTTGGTTCTTCAGCAGCTGGTAGATTCCCACACTCTTCAAGTGGAGGTAGAGTGATTTCTTGCTTACATATTTAGCTCTCTTTTCCTTTTGCTCTAAAATACTCTTGAAAAATATCCAAACCAGTAGGCTCCTAACTTAATTTTCTCCATTTCTCTCATGTTTTCTGTTTGGCAAATCACAATGAAGGCAAAAGATACACCTTTGTGTAAAGTCTAAGCATTGAATCCCAAGTACTTATCTGTAGAGTGTAAGTTAGTTTCCTTGCCCTCCACTAGTGCCTGGAATGCTTACAAATCCTTACAAATCCATTCCTGGGCATATTTTTAAAAAGTGAAAAAAAAAATTTTTTTTAACGTGAAAATCTCTACCCTGCGGAAGCACAAGGGAATCCAAAGATAAGAAAACATGCCTGAGGGTTCCTCAAGTTCTAATCACCTCTTGCTTGTGCATTCAAATAGAAAAAAGTCATTCAGAAAATGAAGAATTCCTGGCAGACAGACAGAACAGGGCAGAGAAATATGCAAAGCTGGTGCAGCCTGCGGGAACCCAGCTACAAATTCACACTTTAGACCTACCTCAGCCCTTTTGGTGGAAAAGAAAGGAGTCACTCCCTAGCAACTGTTGACGGTATACCGCACTGTCCGTGCTGGTGTGTGCCAGGATCAGGTGTGAAAGCTGAGGAACTCACGTCTGAAGATTCTAGAGTGTGTTTAGAAAGAACAGCCTCCTCCCCTAGCTGTTAGCCATCAAGTTGTACTGCACAGCCTCGATTTCTCTGTGCACAGATGTTAGCGCACGAGAGAAGGAGAAATGCAACAAATTCCTAAGCGCTTGGGTTGCTTTGGAAGCCTTGGCTTTCTACTGCCGCTGAACATCTCCAGTCCCAGAGATTGCCTGGGACAGCCCTCATCTCTTGTCTCCGGCAAGGCTTCGTCGCCTTGCCCAGCGGTTGCCACTGGCGCCCCCAAGCGCCGCACACCCGCGCGCTCCAGCCCTTCTCTGAGCCTCTTTCCCGCAGAAGCGAACCGGACCCTGGGAGCCTCGGGTCTCGCAGGAAAGGCTTCGCATGTAATTCCCAGAGGCTAAGGGGCAGAAAGCAGAACCTCCAAGACTCCCTTGCCGCCCCGTTCATTCCTGTCTGGGATTTCCTCTTTGCAAAGGGGGGAGTTGCCTGGGACAGTAAAGATGCCCGGTAGAGCTGTGAGGTTCAAAGCTCAGAAGGTACTCAGGGGACCCCCATTGCTCCCAGCTCCTCAGAGACGTAGACAAACGCTGCTTGTGTGGTGGGGAGGGGGACTGGAGGGTGAAGAGGAGCAGACCAGAAAGTCCTAAACGCCTCTCAGAGGGAGAATAGGAGCATCTTTCCCCCTTCTCCGGTACTCTTCTTCCCAAAGTCCCATTTGGATCGGTTGGGCACTCCCTGGCGCACCAATACAGTACCAGTCTCACACATCCACTGGGAGGCACAGGCTAAAACCCAACTTGAGCATACACAGACCATTAATGCCCAGATGCTCACTTCTTTCAGTCTTCTGTAGGGCTTTCCCAATGCTCCTCCAGGAGTCAGGGACTGGAGGTGGGTTGGGGAGGGGTGCTGGCGGTCCCGAGGCGAGGTGGCAGCTCGCCCCTCTCCACTTCCACATTTGCCATCCGTTTGTTTGCAAAGGTTCTTCCATCCTCGGGAGTGGCTGGTTGTCAGGAATAATCAGAACCCCCGCCTGTTCCTCTGGGGGTGAATCCCATTTCCTCAACTGCTGTCCGGTGGAAGGGCAGTGGGAGGGGGCGAGGGAGAATCAGGCGGGGAAGCCGCAGGGAAAATCGAAGAGGGGGGCGGGAACGTGGGGGGTGATAGATACGTTTTCACTCTTTGTCACTATTGAATTGGGGGCGGAGGAAAAAAAAAACCCATTGTGGGAAGCTATAAAAAGCAAAGGGGGCGGCGATGAGAGAGCAGACGCAGAGAGGGAGACCGCGTGGAGCGCAAGACAGTTCCCAGGGCATCGCGGCGTCCCTGGCAGCGCTTGGCTGTTGCAGGGCTGTGAGCCGGAGAACAACGCTTCGGGGCGTCTGTGCGTGCGCGCGTGCGGGACCTTGGTTGGCCTCAGACCTCAAGGGTCTTGTCCGGGGGCGGTTCCTGATCCCCCATATAGTGCCCGCTAACTTTGAAAAGGAGGACTTATGTCCTGCAAAGGTTGAGACATAAGGGGTAGGGAAGGAAAAGAGGAGAGAAAACGCAACTGAGGCCGAAGGAGAAGGAACTAATGTGAACCTCCTGAGCAGCTGGGAGGAGGACTGGACCGCGGAGAACCGGGCGGGACCTCGGAGGTGCGGGGCAAGGAGCAACGGAAGCGGTGCGGGCCGTGGCGCTCGGGCTTCTTGCACCTCGGGTCACGCCTCCTTGGCAAGAAGGCGCCTCGCCTTTGATTGCTTCCAGTTACTGCAGAACTTCCTGCCCTGGCGGAGAAGCAGGTCTTGCTTGGGTCGCGCTCCCTCCCGGTCTGAGGCGTGAGACTGAGTTCACACGGTGCTGGGCCCCCAAAGCCAAGTGGGGTTGGGGGAAACAGAGTCTGCGAGTCCCGGCGCCCTGCGCGTAGGGCCCCGTGTTGGGGGTCCTCCCTCCCTCTGTACCCGCACCCTTGCGGGCTTTGCCCCTTCCTGGGGACCCCTCGCCAGGCGATGGCCGCGTTGATGCGGGGCAAGGACTCCTCCCGCTGCCTGCTCCTACTGGCCGCGGTGCTGATGGTGGAGGGCTCCCAGTTCGGCAGCTCGCGGGCCAAACTCAACTCCATCAAGTCCTCTCTGGGCGGGGAGACGCCAGCCCAGGCCGCCAATCGATCTGCGGGCACATACCAAGGACTGGCTTTCGGCGGCAGTAAGAAGGGCAAAAACCTGGGGCAGGTAGGAAAATACCCCCAATGCACTCCTCAGCCAGGAGAGGTAGGGACCGGCACTCTCGGACACTTCGTTTGCCTTTGCTCCCGAGTGCGCCCCCAGGTGTGGCGCGCAGGACGGCTGGGGAGGGGTTCGCAGATGCACGTCTGCACTGGCGGGGGTGGCTGGGTGACTGCGAGTGCGGGAGGGTGTGGAGCGGGCGGGGGAGGGTACTTTTTCATCTTTGCTTGGGGATATGATGGGCATGTATGGAGATCTAGTGCGTACAGATGGGGGACAGGGCCGGAATGGTCCTTCTCCACATTTAACACAGTGGATGTCGAGGATGATGTTAATAGCTAACACACAGCAACTATTATGTGTCAGGTACTGTTCTAAGCGTTTTACGTATATTTAATCTTCACAAGCCTATGGGCTAGGCGCTGTTACTATCCCTATCCTGCAAATGAACCAACTTAGGCACCGAGTAGAAGCTCTTTGCCCACGGCACACAGTTAGTGAAAGTGGCAGAGCGGGATTTGAATCCGGACAGTCTGAGTCCAGTTTCTGGGCTCTTAACTGTCTCATTTCACAATCCGAAGAGGGAATTTACCGTTTTTCAGGTTCTCCTTCCTTCCCAGCCACTTTCTCATTTCCATGAAGTAAGGTCACATACAGAAAACTTCAATAAACGTGCATTTCTCACTCCTGGATATAAATCATCCCGGAGGAAACAAAATAACGAAGCGACAATGGCAGTATCATAGTTACGGAGGACCAGGGTGCCTGGGAAATAGCAAGGAAAACTCCCGAGGTTTATTTTCCAGAGGGAACTTTCCGCGAGCATCTTTGTTTCTCTGTCACACAGACAGACAGATTGACAGTCATGCAAACAGTTACACATACAGACACAGAGAGACCCGAGTGCGCACACTCTGCACCCATTGTGGCCAGCACACAGCGGCCAGGAGAGGGGGCCCTGCGGGCACTGGGAACCACTACAGCTCCCCCTTCCGCTCCTTTTTTGCGAAGCCAAAACCGAAAGCCAGTTTGCCAAGCAGCACGGGCACAGCCACAGCACAACTGTCAACCCGTAAAGGCGGCTCATTGCCCCACAGATCCTGGGTTTCCTTGTTTTATGAGAGGATCCTGCTGCAGCTGCTGTGCGCGCTCTCGGCGTCCTCCGCTGCCCCTGCCCCCAGCGTCCTCCGCTGCCCCTGCCCCCAGCGCAGGCGGCAGAGCGAAGGTTGACAACCAAGGCTGTCCTGAATGGACAGCGAGGGAAGATTCTGCTCCGCTTGGCCCCCTAGTGCCCTCTCACGGGGAGAGTTTTGCTCGTTTTGCAGTTCCAGAATGCTTCCTGGGCTTTGAAATGTCAAACATTTCAGCTATCCTCTCAAAGGAATACAAAGCCTGCAACCACAGTAATTTTTTTTTAAGTCTCAAGAGAAATAAACTATACATCTGCATACACACTTCATGCACACATGTCCTGTGCATATTCTCACACATGTGTACATACCTCCATCCACACGTACCAGACCACTCTCATTCCGTTTTTCTCTTCCTTGGGAAACACCCTGCCATTTTCAATAGGAATGGACTTGTCTTAGAAGTCCATAATGTTATGGGTCAAAGATTAGAAAGAAAGGATGCTCTCAGTCCAAGTCATTAGATTTTTTTCTGATGCTACTGACTTCAAATTCAACCTTATCAGTTGCTGAAAAGAGCTGGGTTTAGTTTAGCCAAGGACAGAGGGATGGACCCAATAATCTTCGAGGTTCCTTTTGATTCTAATCCATGTACATTCTGTGAGTTTCTGCAAAGGGCTCTCTGTTTCTGTCACCATTGGGTAACACCTGATGTTCCTCAGTCAAATTATCAGTTATGTCAGCACTGCCGCTAGCCATAGGGTTACATGGGTTAGACTGTGAGAGGCATCCCAGAACCTGGCTTATCCTTTATGTTTTGGTAGCATATCTGTATATAAATATGTATAAAATATGTGTGCTTATTTTTCTATCACTCCAAATATCTGCTCCTTAAAGAGGTTGTGACTCTGTTTTGCATGTCTTCAAATTGAAGATTGATTTATTTTATAAATGAGTTGAATTTTTCTTTTTTTTTTTTCTTTTTTGAGTTGAATGTCTTGTACGCTTTCCATAACTTAGTGGTCCTATGGAATATATTTCATTATATTCACTTAACTATAATACAGGATCCTTAAAATTTGACATTGGGTTTGTGAGAAAATTACAACTTATTAGAGACAGTGGTAACATAGAATTGAAACATTAAGTTGACCCACACACAGTAAGATAGCTGGAAAATAAAAGGATTATCTTTTGTATATTCTAGCTTCTCACTTGTTTATTGGGTGATCTAAAATGTGTACTGTTATGAAGGAAGAAACAGAAAACATCTTTCTTCTTTGAAGTAGAAAGAGGAATTGTTTGAATATTTATGGGTCTCTTTATCTTCTTTCTTCCACTAGTTATGTGGTTACCAAAATTCTTAGTACTCTTATTTTCAATAATGGAATGGAAATTAGAAAGACTATTCAAAACGGAAGATGCCACATCCTTTTATGGAGAAAAACTTTAGAAGTAAAATGTAGCTGAACTGCATTTTTATCCATCATAACATGATTGATTGAGAAAATTTGTAAGTAAAATGCCCACTGATAAAACTAGCTAATTATGTAGTGTCATCCTTAGGCCTATTAAGTCTGGTTGTCTCCCTGTCCCCAATCTTTGATTGATGATAACGAACTGTATGCATTTCGGAGGTACAGGAACCAGGGACTGTAAGATATAACTTCAAGTAGGCATATCAGAAACTTAGTCTTTGGTCTCCTTTTCCTTAAGTGAAAATTGAATAATGGTCTATTTTTCCTGATTTACTTTCAGGATAGAGAATTAAAATAAAAATTTTATTGCGATTGCAGAAGAAATTACTGAAGAAATTTAATAATTCATTAACCTACAAAAGTGAAAATGAGACTAAATTGGCGCCAAGGTTCTCTTGATTCACTGTAGCTGATTTCATATGAAGAAAACATTCTAATTAGTAGGAATTCTACTTGTCCTGTCAGCAAGGTGAATCATTCGTAAATCACTTCTGGAGGAGTAGCCTTTGAATTTCAGAAAAGATTTAGAGGGCGCTCAAAGAAAATGAACTGTTCTCCAGGGGTGTTAAAATTCTCTTAGGTTTGCTTTCAAAGACGCAGTTATGAGTTATGATTGGAAGCTGACATCGAAAATTGAATTCATTCAGGTGAATCGATACAGAAGTAGCGAAAATTATTTTGCTGAATTATTCACATTGTTTTAATGTGACTTTCCTTTTGCATCTATTATTAATGTGTTTTAAAAGGTAGTGTGTGTATGTATATGTATATGGGATAAATTAGATTGTAGGATTGTTACTAACATATATATCAATATTTATATATCTCAATTTCTAAAGAGACTTGCAAATTTTCTAAATCAAAAGTATTATTAAACAAAATATCCAATATCGTGCGCTTAAATATATCCTGATTAAGAACACTGTTGTTCAACATCACCTCTGGAGCGTGAGGCATCAATTTTTACAGGCCACCTTAAAGACAGATTTTTAAAAAATAAAGCAATTTATAAAATCAATTTACCCTTGAAATTAACAGTGATTTTTCTTTTTTGAGAATGAAAAACCTTTTGAATGTGTTTGTAATAGCTTTTAGTCTTTACTCCTTACTTCGTCTTAGACTGGCAGATTAATTTGAACTCAATGCTGTATGATTTTGAAATATTTTTAGAAGTTATGAGGACAACTGTGGAAAATAATTATAGTTTAAAGGTAGATAAGCTTCCTGGCATGTGTCTCTAAAACGAAGGTGAAACTGGTAATGTAAATTCAGATTCCATTATTTTCTGATATAATTTTGATGCTTGAAGGACCGTGGTTTGGATGAAGTTATGTTGTGAGAAAAGAACGCTTGACATACATTGAAACAGAAGCTTGAGGACGTTGGTTAGAGAACACTCATATTTGTATATCGCATTTTCTTTAATAAAAATGCTGTATCTATTTGCATGCACAAACACTCATAAATATGCTCATTGAGAAAACTATATACCCTATTTTCTGTAGGTGATTTCTTCACTTTCTAAAATTATCCATGGCTTTTTGTTTTTTTAAAACCCCAGTCCAACTTTCCCCTGCTAGAGGATAAATATTTGCTACCTCCTCTGGACATCAACTGACACTAAACATAATCAGGAAAGCAAATCAGTTTTTAAATTAAATTTTTCAAAATAAAAAAATATTTGAAATAATCTACGCTACTTCTTTTCTTTCACTGTGGATAGTAGAGAATTGATCGTTGATACAAGTGAAGGTTACCTCGTGAATAGCAAGCAAAGTATTTTAATGATAATCTAAGTAGGGGCATCCATCATTTTATTTCTGTGCTAGAGGAGAGAGAGTAAAGGACAAGGTTACTTAACTCACTCCAGCTGTGACTTTGACCCTACCACAGTCTTCCTTAGCGCTCCCCTCTGATACATATTCCTTCCTGGGATGTTTCAACTCTTACAATTTTTAAAGTAGAGAAAGCAACGTAATAGAAAGGTAACGTGTATTCTGTTCTAGAAGAATATTGCCGCTTCCTCTTCTTTTCCCTGCACAATCGTTTTGTGTACATTAAAATGATCTGTTAAATTATAGAGGCCTTTATCATACTCAATATATTTACTATTTTAGACTCAGTCTCTTCTGGCTGTTCATTCTTTGGTATTGATGTAACATTGAAATGAATTATAATCTTATTTCTGTCTGTGACTCCCTGAATGCCCTTTTAAGTCGTTTTATTTCATTATACCTCTAGTCACTTGTACTCATCCATGTAAAGGAGATAAAGCTGCTCCTAGTTAATTATTCAATCATTGAAAAGATTTATGCGATATTTATATTCCTCTTATTGAGTCATTTTTTTAAAAAATCTGAAGCAGCCCTCAAAACAAAATTAATAAAAAATTAATAGATAGATTTTTGTGTTGTGTAGGATTGCTTTAAGATTACATAGAAAGATTAAATATGGAACGTATAAGGAAAGTTTAGTATTACTATTTAAGGAAAGCAGAAGTTACTTTTTTTCTTTCTCTGTCCCCACTTTCTGGGAATGAGAGAACAACATATTTATCTCTAATTGTTGGGTTTTTTTTTTTTTTTTTAGGATAAATATAAACCATTCTCCCAAACACAGAGGTCAACTGATATAAAATATGGGAGATTTTTTTTGATAGGAACATCTGTCCACAGGAGGAAAGTCACCATCCAAATATTTTAAATTGTGGCTTCCCAATGAGTCTCTCACGCTAACAATTTTGGGTTATTGCCCACTTCTTTGGGTTCGAAACAAGGAAGGAAGGCCATGAATAACACCAACGTCTAATCAGGGTCCTCAGGGAGAGTTCATCCCATAAATCCTTGTCTTAGTAATGGTAAGTTAAATCAGAAACCTTTAAGGCGGAAGGGATTTCAATATCAGATATAAATTACTGTATTTTAACTCCGTTTATGCAGCACTAAAAACAGGATTATTATATTCTAACTTTTATCCACAACCAATGAACCTGAATAAGAGACTGTATTTGTGGGATCTTAATACTAGCTTAGATTTATCTATGTGCTTCAAATAAATGTAGAAATAAAATGAGCAAAACACAAAAGTAGTAAATATTTTAAAAAGTTACATATCTCTCTTCCATAGTTAGATAAAAGGGACAAATACGCATCAGATATCCTTTAAAATATATTACAGTGTCTAATTTAATTGGTTGATTCTACTTATGTATTATAATTTGGCACACACAATAGCTCAAATTTAAATATTTCATTATCATGCAACATTTTAACTGTCCCAACCTGTCTAAAGCAAACAAATTAAAATCAATGAATGAATAAGTGCACTAAGTGGCAAAACAAAGCATCACAGTTAGGGGGAGAGACTTCTTAAAGTGGTGGATCCCTCCAAATATCTCCTAAAAAATGTTAGCTCTCCATATTATGCTTTACCATGTGGAATAATAATGTTCTTTCTTCCCAGGACTAGAAGAAAAGAGTGATTTTCAGATATTATTTCCTTAAACTGGCTTGCAAATAGTTATAGCACACATCAGATTATAGTAAGAAGTTCCATTTATTGATTATTTACTCTGTGCCAGGCACTGCTCCAAATGCTTCATTTGAATTAATTTTTTAATTCTCTCGGCAGCCTTTGGAGCAAGTCCTAACATCATCCTTATTTTTATAAATGATAAAACAATAATTCTCCTGAGACACAGAGAGGTTATGCAATTTGTACAAGTCACACAGCAGTAAGTGGAGAAAGCCAGAATACGAACCTAAGCGATCTAGTGTCAGAGCCTGCATATTTAACTACGAGACCATGCGCTACAATATGCTGCAATATACAATATGGATACAATATCCGTACAGTGTGGACTTAAGAGGAAACATGGACCTTTATTTTATTCTTCCCTGTTCTATTTTCTAATGACATGGATATAACTCTACGTTCATTAAAACCATAGCAAAACCCAAACCCTCTGTTGATGCCAATTGCTACTCTGAGTAACCAAAGTATGATAGCAGTTCATGGGTACAAACGCACGCACATAGTAGTACATTAGTTTCATCTCTGACTTTACTTGCCTCCCTGCTAGGGAGAATTCACTGTCAACAAGGAAAACACACACACACACACGCACACATCTCTCTTTCTCTTACTCTTTCCCATTAAATTATTGCGTTGCCCCAAATAGAAGGGAATGCTATTGCATAGATCCTATTTTTCTCTTTTTTTCTCATGGTGACCACCATACAGTCCCCAGTACCCATCATCTTGCATCTAAGTGACGCCACGTGCCCACTGACATCAGCAAAGTGGAGGCCTTCTCAATGGCTTCTCTCCAGTGGCTTGAAGTTGGTCTGGCTGGCATCCCTCACATTCTGATCAGATTGGGGGAAGCTGTCTAAGTTTAGAACCTGCTATGGCTTTTGTTTTTTCTTTACTTTTGACCCCTCCGAGCTGCCTTTCAGAGAATCAGTGGATCTGTAGCAGCACTGCAGCACTACAGCTTCCTAACAGAATTCCTAGGGGAATTTTTCCAAATTTCAGCTGGCTAGCTTAATGTCTTTGGAAAAGCCACTTAACCTCTGGTCTTTTTAAAAAAATCTGTAAAATAGGATAACAGTAGCAGCCATAATAGTAACAATATTCATCTTACTGGGCAACAGGGAGGAAGAGGAAAGGGCACTTAGTCATTGAACTGATGTCATTATTACTATTACCATTACAGAAATAAGTAAGGTCACGTGCTCCTGCACGAAATAGAAAGTGGCTGCTTAATTTTCCCCACCAAGATGGGAAGGCGTAACTAAATGAATGCATGTGATGTACATGAAGGAAACAAATGAACTCAGTTATACCCAGGCCAAGAATTGTAAAACAGAACAAAACAAGACAAAATAAACACACACACACACACGCACACATATGCTATCATGTTTCTTGCACTGATTGTCAGAATTAAAAGGGATGGTAAGTCAGTGCTGTCTTGTAAAACTTAAGCAAAATAGCACATGATTGAAAATTGATGAAATTACACGAAGCAAGGGTATAGCAGACATTAAAAATACAACCACAGTAAGGACAGGTCCTAAAAACTATGGCAATATTAGTTATTTAAACACGGGGACCAAAATAATTGAACAACATGTTATAGTCTGCTGCCAACAGCATTCATTTGATATTCTCCAAAGTAAGACAGCCTATGCCAAGGCAAGCTTCTTGACACTTTCCGCACAGTGCTTGGAGCCCAAAGGGCTTGCTGAGAATTTGGAAGACTTAGAACTCTCTTTGAGTGTCAGACTGTCCTGCTAAGAGGACTCAGAAATTTGGAGCTCATTATTCTTGTTCCATTCCCTTTACTTGTTTATTTGTTTGTTTTGAGTTCTTTTTTCATGATTCAGATAATTTGGAAATATTTTAATAATGTTAAGTTGAGAGTGAAAGTCATCTCACTGAAGCATGTGATAAAATTCTTTTAACATACTGGGTACAGACTATTTGCCAATAAGAGTTTCTATCTGGTAATGAACTAAAGAACTTGATTCAAGTGGGAGGACGCGGAAAATTGTCATTTAAAACCAACTGAAATGACAGCTCACATTCAAATAATAGTCTTCACTTGCTCATTGTAACTTCATCTTAACCATTTGGAATTTGGCACTGTGAACAAGCGCTGTGTTAATTTGTCACTTGAAAGCCAGAGTCTTCTCCAGTAACCATCCTCTGTACTCTGTTGTCTGTCTTTTATACCTAATATAGCCCCTTCCTTCTGTAATATTACATATTTTTCTTTTCCTCTCTGGTTTGTTCCTCTTTATTTCTTTCACTGATTCCTCCACAACCTTCTGCCCATAAACGTGGGCATTCCTTCACATTCTCTCCCCAGTCCTCTTTTCTTTCTGTTCCGTGTTCTTTTCTTTGCTGACATTATTTCCTTCTTTGAAATCATTTGTCACATATGCAGATGTTCGTGGTAAAAACTCCTGAGCCCCCTTGCCTGCTCAACTGTTTTGAAGTCCTTTCAGAAACAAACAAAAAATCTCCATATCAAAAATTAAACCGTTTACGGTTAACTACAAATTGTCACAAGTCAGGCAACCAAGTCTTTATGATTTCTCATTGCTATCAAAAAAGTCTGCTAAAAAGTGCCCTGGATTAGACTAGTGCAGGCCATAGGAATCAAGTCTGATTGCCCCAACTTCTCATGCTCTTTTCCCTTTCATCACTTACTGAACATGGAATAAACCTGTGTAGATTCCTATCACGACAGGTGCTTTTGTTTCTTGAACTCTATTTATTTGAATGCTTTGGAGGTAAAGGGCCTCCAGTTTTTTTTCTCTATGATGGACTTGTTACATCAACTAGTGTCTGATGAGAATATGCAAGTATCTATTATTTATGCTCATGAAATGTTACATATTATAATATGCAATACATATTTTAAGCAGTATATAATGTTTGTTTTTATCGCTTGAACTACGCACTAAAGAGTAATTTTTGGCTACTTGCTATTTTATAAATAATTACTAATTTCTAGTGTAAAACGCTTCCTTAATATTTATTTTCCACCTGATAGACTCTTAAAATTGCTTGCCTCTTTGATAATTGAATAAGAGGATTCTTCGTGTGCCTAATAATTATTAATCAAGATGGAGAGCTTTATAGAAAGAAACAAGAGAACCTTTTATCTACAAGTTTCAAGAACTTGTACAAGAGACTAAAGTGGGCATAGTTATAGCCGGGAGATACATTAGAAATCACCTAGTTTAACTCGCTCATTTTACATACGAGGGAACAAATTTAGGAGATGGTCATGATCTGCCCAATGTACTACAAATAATGCCTGTGACAAAGGAACTTCTGCTGGAACTTGGATCTTCTGACTTCTAACACAAGCCTTTCAAATGATAACAAAGCTCTGTAGAAGAATTAAATTCAGTTGATTAAAAAACTGATGGGAGATAAATTATAGGTAGAGCTCTTTTTTCAGCTCTAAATTTGTGTATGTCAAAATGTATTAGGAAAGAATACAATGTCATGATTCATGATTCCAACGGTGTCAGTAGGATTTAAGCAAAATTAATGAAAGGATGTGGCTTTGACTACATTATCCTTGCTTGCTTTTTCATTCATAATACCTTAATAAGCCTGGCTAAAGAGAGTCTGTACCAAAGAAATATATTTTACATTGGATCAAGTACACATACGTATACACACACACACACACACACACACACACACACACCCTTGAAAAAAAAGTTTCAACAGTAAATACTTTTAAGATGCAGTGAGCCTTTAAGTCCTTTCCTTCTATTCTACTCTGCACTATTCTCTTGTTCTGTTCTCTTTGCTCTCTCTCTTTTAAATACTGGTCATTACTTATAGAAATGACTGATCAAAACCTGTGGTTTGAAAAACCACTGACTCATTTGCTGCTGCCCTTACCCTGAGGGAACTCAGGGCATTATGCTCAGAGATTGGTAGTACTTGAGGAATCAGCCCCAGTGCGGGGAGATAGAAAGCAGAGGCAGGCGGGTTTTCATGGAGAGAAGCATCCACCATCTCAGACCTCTCCCACTTTCCCTTCCCTCTCCCTTCCCTTCTAGCCTCTGGCCTAGATGTGGTGGAACTCTTCATCTTGGGTTGTGCCTAACCTCTGGCTCTCTCTCTACTTCCAGGAGTAACTGACTTATAACAATGCTGTGTTTGGTCCTTGGATGTTTCCTGTTAATTAATTCCCATGTTAATCTGTTATCCCACATTAGTATTGTTCTTTCTGGGTGTATGCCATGTGTATCATCTACTTTATTTCTAAGAATATGCAGTGGAAGATGGCTACAGTTTCTACATAGGACAGCAGATGAGCTTGACAGAGCCTGGGATAAAGATTCAGAAGACCTGGTTAGCCTATTTTTTAATATACTGGACATTGAAGAAATCATCTAACACCTTTAAGCCTTAGTTTTCTTATCAGTAAAGTGGGAACTGTGACAATGGTGTCTTTTCCTATCTCTTTGCGAAAAATAAAATATTGTTTATTTACATTGCATCATTAGATGTTGTGTTATGTAAAACAAAATTAAGGCCTTTCCACTCTGAATTTATGAAAGACAAATCTGAATTAGACAGAATCAACCCAAGAATGAGTTATTCGAGTTGGATTTTATGATTCTGGAATCATAAATTCAGTTTCTGTTTTGACAGATTGCCTTTATTTTTTTAGGGAAGAAAGACTGAAAGTGGAAGGTGTTTTTTGGTTTTGTTTCCTTTCTTTGCCTATTTGTCTTGATTTTCTTGTATTTCATCAAAAATTTCAGTACCAGTAGTAATTCTTCCACATTTCTTATTAGAACTTAGTGGTATTATTATAAGGATTATTATTTTTATTCTTGCAGGCTACAAACAGCCTGCTATTAGAATATCCTGCCTATGACATTCAAAAAGAGCCCTATGTGTTTTTATTCTATCATGTATGAGATGTGTTACTGTTTATATATTTTTAAAACATCTTGGAAAGGCATTATAAGGGCCTCAATAATAGAAGTAAATGTATTTTTAAAGCTCTAAAACTAAACTTGAGTGTCATATTTTGGGCACATTATAGGTTACAGGGTTCACAATGGATAAAGTTCAGAGAAATAGCCAATTATAAAGTCAAGCTGTATGGGTGTGAGATCACGTGAACTGTGACAGACAAAATATATTTTGCCCCAAACTCTTCAAACAGGAAAGTGGGTATTTTTCAAAGCTGGTGAAAACATATTATTGTTTTCCTAAGTAGGCATTTCCTAATGAACAGTGTAGTAGTTCTGATCTTTCACGTTCCATGTGCAGGAATCTCACCCAAACATTTGTCCAAGCTAGAAACAGTCTAGGCTTCCGGCTTGCCATCCCTGCTCCCAGGCAATTATGCTCTAATTGGTAGGATTCTACTTCTTTTTTAATATTGATCTCTTTTGTTGTTTTATTGTCATCCCAACTACCATTGCCTTGATTCAGACCATTATCATTTCCCAGTGTAACATTACAATTTTGTGGTATTTTTGTGCTTCTCCGAACCATCCTCCGCACTACTTCTAAAGTGAGCTTTCTAAAGTAAAAATCTGATAAGGGTCCTCTAGAAATGTTCATTTCTAGAGCATGAAGTCTAAACTTCTCAACTTGGCACACAGTGTCACCAATTATCTTGTTTCTCTTACTTTGTCCCTGGGGCCACACCGCTGATGAGTGGCAGAGCTGGGATTTAAAGCCAAGCAGTCTTACTTGAGTCTGTCTACTTAATCATTGCTATGTTGCATCCTCCAATAAATTGGAGGCCAGAGAATCCAGCTAGAGACTTTTTATTGGTATGTTTTAGAATTCAGATGTGATTAAGTTCTTCTGGTAAGCCAGTCAACTTGTTAATTGCTTACTTACTTCTTAGATGTATTAGATGCTATGATCACAGTCAACAAACATTTATTAGACACATATGTTATGTTGGCCCTTGGTATAAGTAGCCGTAAAAACAAGTGTAGTGTATTTGAGGAATCCAGTTGGAATTTTCAGGTTGAAAGAGGATCCCAGATATTGTCCAATTCAGGCCTCTGTTTTCAATACAGTATGAGAGCTGAGCAATTTGGTGAGTTTTCCTTTTTTTAAAGATTTTTAAGGATGAATACTTGTATCTCTTAGTTATCTAGTTAACCTGAATTATGTTAAGAATGGGAACATTCTGCTCTCTGCTGTAAGTGAAGCATGGACAAAACAAAGCTGGCTATCAGTCTCTAGGTAAAAACACTTCCTCATTAACAGAAAATGTAATCAAGCTATTTTAATCGTTTCTCATGGAGTATATACTCTGGTTCCCTTGATGAAGTCAGGATGCCCTGGAAGAGTAAGACTGTATCCAACAGCAGTCAAGAAATGGTCTGACATGCTAGACATTATGGTGATAATGTAAAGAGGTGGTGCCTGCCTTCTCTTTTCCAAATATTTTGGAAGGAATTAAATTTTGATGTTTTTTCCTTTGTAAATGCGTCACTGCTCCCTGAGGAAGCCTGATCCTAGTTTCATTTACAAAGCACTGAGGAAACATAAGTGGAAAGAGGCAGGTTTACAAGGAATAAGAAGCATGGTAAGAAATAACAAGGTTGCACTAGTAGGAGGGTAGGAGTCTGCTGACTTCAGAACAGATGGTACAGGGGTTGTGTTAGGTAAAGTGGACAAGATCTTCCTACAGGTAAGGTGGAGGAACAGAATAGAACGTGTGCTGAAATATATCAAAGCAAGAATGTGATAAATGTGCAAGTTTAAAATGATGTCATAGATTTTTTTAACAAGCATGCTCAGACATTATTTTTCCAAATTAGTCACTGCAGAAAACTCATTCCTCTGATATTGTCATTTAGACCTTTCTTTTGAAACTAACTTCAGAAGTAGTTTACATGTTTATTTATTTTAAGCCATAATTTTATGACCATAAACAAGATTATATATATTGACCAACACACCACATTCAAAATCCTTGGCTCTGAGTGGCTTTGTGTTGTTTTCATAAACGAAATATCCCACAGAAGGTGAGGACGTCAGTCAAAGAAATGTAGTATACTTTCTGAAAACAATTCCAAAAAGTTCCAAAAGGCATTCTGAGTCACGGAGTCAGTATTGTGGTTATAATTATAAACGTTTCAATGTTGATTGCTTTAAGGCGGTATACCCTCAGTTTGGTTGATAGTCTTAAAAAAAAATCTGTAATATTATCTTGTAACCGGGTCCTCTCTATTAGAAGAACCTGGTCGAAATGTATGTAGCATGGTTACCGTTCCTCAGGAAACCATCATTTTCAGGAAGCAGTTAATGAGTGCAAACCAGTAGTACATTCCCCACCCAAAACCCACTCTTTTCCTGAAAGAAAAGGCAGGAACAAATCACACACAGTGCAATGCCATAGAGTCCAGTCTGGTGACACACGTTACTTCATGTGCCACTTAGTAAAAACGCATGCACTGAGGCCAAAAAAAAAAATGTCTGTCATAAGTTATTTTTTAATGCAAACATATCCTATTAAAGTTTCAGAGAAAAGGCTGAATGGCTTAACTCAGTAAAAATGTTTTAGCAATTGTTCAAAATTAATACAATGCTTCCAAAATGCTCTTTGGAAATCCTTGTAAATTTCCTTACTTGCCTATTTGCCCTACTGCTATCTTCCCAACACTCTTCAGAAGGAAATGGCTTCTTAACAAGAAAAATCTTCTTGAAATTACATTTCCAGTGGGGTCCTGGCCACACCAGCTGCAACACATTGTGACTAAATTTTAGTCTCTTTTGGTTCTCATTGTTAAAAACACAAGTGACCGACAGTCAGGTCTTGTGCCATAGCCACCCCAGTGACTGATTACAAATTGGACTCGAGTGTGTGTGTTGTTAGAAAATATAAGCTTTTGACACAAAATAACAACTATATTTGATGGCCTGTCACTTAAAAATTAAGACCAAAAAATATAATTGTGATTCTCAGTAGACACCAATAAAAAAAAAATGTAGCCCAACCTCACCAGTAATTTTTTTTAAAAAGTCCACTTCTGGAAGAGTCAGAGGCTACCTGGAGAAAATTCTCTGATGGTGGGACCAAGATGTTCTTAATCTTCAAGGGTTATTTAAAATATCTTAGGGAATCAAGGCAGAGGGGCCAGAGCACTGGACAAATTATTGATTTCAAATCCCTGCTACCAGATTTAAGAATTGCACACTCAATGAAGAGCCAATAGCAATCACCATAATAAGATTTAATATAAGGATTTGAAGGAGTGATAATCTGCAGCTAAGATGCGTGGAAAGGAAAGGAAGAACATAACTGAGAGCTACTTGTGGCTTAATCACAAAACCAAACAGGATAAACAGGCCAACCTCCAAATTGTAGTCATTGCCTACCCGTGGATAATGCAATCTGGTATTATGTGTTGTGACTGCAGTGTGCACACTCCTACCAATATCCTACAGCCAGCATGAGTGTGGTTGGTACCGTGATTGGATATCTAGGCAATACATGGGCCCTTGCTTCTAGAAGACAGTGCAACTAACATTTGTTGAAAACCTACTTTATGCCAAGAAATTTACATTAATTTCACTATATTAATAACATTTAATTAATTTTCTCAATACCCTATAGCGTCTGTCATGTGCACAGCACTCAGTAAATATTTGAGGGAGGCAGTTAGGCAGGAAAGAAGATGCTAGAAAAGTGACTATATGAGCAAAAGTGACATTATGAGCAAGCTCAGTATTTGGTACCTATGGTCTCATGATAGATCAGCTTCAATAACTGTAGTTATTTGACTACAGTTTTAATATGGAAGAGTTTTACCTTGATGAGCAAAGTGGGGAGAGCACTTAAGTTTCTTTTTTTTTTTTTTTTGTAAAAGTGAATGAGATTGTTTTTCCATACTGGCTTTTTTTTGGAGTTTAACAACTTTATAGAACTGTGCATATAAACTCTGGAAACACTATTGAAGCCCTTGTTTTCTTAGCTCTGAAGAAGAAACCAAAATTGCCACAAGCTTCAAGGGGAGTAGAGTATATATATCGATTAAAAGAAAACTAAACATTGTAAATATCTAATAATTACTCATGGGACTTAAAGGTAACAATAGATTGCTAAATAAGGACCTAAAGATAAGTTGTGGGAAATTCAGCCCCGCAAATTGCAAAGAAGTGAGTCTTACTTTATACTATTCTAGATGTCAGTTTTAGTGGGAGGGGAAAGACAATTAATACTAATTGTTCAGTAGACTCTGGGTTGTTCACCATGTTTTCTCTGACCAGATTTTCATTAAAGATCAGGAAGTCAAGGTATGGGCCAAATGTCTCATTATGTCTTAAAGGGAATAGGGAAGAGAGATATTCCCTTCTTGGTCTGATTGTTGCAAACCCGGTGACAAGAACATAGAGCATTTTTGAAATTTGCACATGCTTAACACCTGGAATATTCTGAGAGTTATGGTCATTCTTCATCAGTCACCAGAATGAAAAGCCAAATGCCGATCTGAAGGAGGACTTCTGAGGCAATTCTTCTGGAGCTAGCAATATACCACACTTGTCATCTCTCAGACATAAGCCTTTAATCCCCTCTTCCTAAAATTGTTTATTTTAAAATGTGAGAAAGGCTAAGGATGTCACAGCTGAGTGGTGAGCTTTCTCTTTAAAGAATCCCATCCTTCAAACCCATCTTCGGCAAAGAAACTGGCATTTCATGTGCTGAGCAGACGGCGTCCTGCAGCTCTGCCCAGCCCGCATGTGTAGCTGGGCCTATCTGGCACACAGGTGTCCTGATTTGGACCTTGAAATTCTGACACCACACTTTCCTCCACTGGGGAGTATGACTTGACTATGCTGTTTTCCAGTGACAACAGATATACTGGCCTAACAATAACAGCTCCGACTAAGGTGATAACATAACCCTCTTAGCTCATACTTAGCTGGGACTCAGGGTACAGGGTTTGTTCTAGGAGTCTAGGCCAACTTTTTGGTTTTGATTTCCTTTTGTATATTGTGTTGTGTCACCCATATCTCCTCCTTTCACCTCTTAGGATTTGGGGTACATCTCAGAAGGGTGAGAAAATTCCTTAGAGAAGGAAAATACTGCTGTAATAAAGCTAAAAATTGTACATTATAAGGTAGTTTTCTAATAATAAATATTGAGCAACCACATTCCAATGTTAAGTAGTCTTCAAGGGTTTAAAAATAAGCAAAACTAGACAAATGCATTAAACTTTTCATAGCATTTTACAAAAACTACTGTGAAAGTAAAAGGAGATTTTTAAAATGCAGGCGACAAGGAAGAAATTTAGTTGCTGTTCTTTCTGCGTAATCTTTTGCATAATCATTTCAGTCACACGAAAAATATTTCTTAGTTCTGGGCAGAACCCAGATTTTTGTTTTTAATTTTGTTTATTTATTTTTGGCTGCGTTGGGTCTTCATTGCTGCACGCAGGCTTTCTCTAGTTGTGGCGAGCGAGGGCTATTCTTCGTTGCGGTGCACGTGTTCTCATTGTGGTGGCTTCTCTTGTTGCAGAGCACAGGCTCTAGGCACACAGGCTTCAGTAGTTGTGGCACGTGGGCTCAGTAGTTGTGGCTCACGGGCTCTACAGAGCAGGCTCAGTAGTTGTGGCGCACAGGCTTAGTTGCTCCGTGGCATGTGGGATCTTCCCGGACCAGGGCTCGAACCTGTGTCCCCTGCATTGGCAGGTGGATTCTCAACCACTGTGCCACCAGGGAAGTCCAGAACACAGATGTTCTGACTTTTTTTTTTTAATAAAGAAAGCAATATTTAAGAGCTTTCCCATTCCTTTCCATCTTAGTAACAGCTGCCTCTAACACCTGCTTATAATGAATATGTCTAAGTCGGAAAAACATAAGGGGAAATAATGAGGGAAGTAGGTGGTATCATAATTTAGAGCTATAGATTGTGTTCTTGCCCTGACTCTGATTCTCTCTCACAAAACATAATTTTGAAACTGATATCTTATTTATTAAAAGCTACTCATTTTCACTCTAGTAGGTTCTACAAACTTGGTTGGGTCTGCATTTAGATAAGCAGATAAGATTACTTGGCTCAGCTCAAGAAGGAAAAGTTTATTACCCAGAAGTGATTTTATCCCACTGTCTTAAGACAATTCAGTTATCACCATGGATCTAAAAGGAATAATATGATATGGAAGAGATATTCTGATTTTCAAAAAAGTGAAGGTTTATCCTATAGAATGATGAATGTGGACTACATTACCAAGCAGATTCTAAAATTAGGTACTTAGGGAAATAGATTTACCCAAGGAAGAAACACAGGTTTACTTAGAATAAATCACAACAAACTAATATTATTATTTCTTCAGCACGGAAACTGGTCTAATACCAGTATGAAGTTTAGTCCTTGCCATTTATAGCCATTTTCTTTGTGAGTTCATGACCTTTTGGCTTTAAATACCACTATATGCCAGTGACTCCCATATTTATATCTCTCAGCAATACCTCTCTCTTGAACTTCAGAATAATAAGAATAATGTGTTAACCTAACATTTCCACTAATAGATATTTCATACTGACCATATCAAAATCATCTTTTCCCTTTTCCAAACCTATTGCACCCATGGATTTCTTCATCTCATTTGATGGTAAGTCTCTTTTTCTAATTGCTCAACCAAAAAGGCTTGGATTCATCTGTAACTTCTCTCTTTCCCTTACACTCATGTCCAGCCCCTCAGGAAAGCCCCTTAGCTCTGTCTTAAAAACATATCCATAGATCAGAACAGGCATTTCTACAAAAGTATGAGTTATCAGTAGCTCACAGAATAATGACTTAGGAATTTAACTGAGGCAGGACAAGATACATACAGGGCAGAACAGACCTTCCTAAGAAAATACCTTCATAGAAACGTGAGAAACATTCATTTTATAGTCTAGGAAGTGTTTTATCTGTATACATTTAGAGTATTAAAAAATTTGGTATCCTAAAAACCAATTCAATCATCAAGTCTGCCATTGCCAGAGCAGGAAAAATTAGTCAAGAAGCATTTATTGACCATACCCTATAAAAACAAAAGCACTTTGAAAATCCTATTATTTGTTAGACTGGATTCCTCAATCATTTTTTAGTGACCAGACAACACCAAACCCATGTATTAGCTGTGCTTTCTTGATACTTTCCAAATGTTTTTTGGTTTTGGTTTTTTTCTTTTGGGGGGGGGGTCTTCTTTTAATTTTTCTTTATGTTATAGTACATACATAGCTAGCAGATAAGGAGAATGATTTCTTAGATTGGCCGTTATGTTCTCTAATAGTCTTATATTGAGATGTGACTTAGTTTCCCAAACTCAAATTTTCAAATAACTTTGCTCTAACTTGACTCTTTGGAAGGGCAAGCTTTATTTATTGTTTAAAGGAAGGGGAAATGGGACTTCCCTGGTGGCACAGTGGTTAAGAATATGCCTGCCAATGCAGGGGACATGGGTTCAAACCCTGGTCCGGGAAGATCCCACGTGCCACAGAGCAACTAACCTCGTGCGCCACAACCACTGGGCCTGTGCTCTAGAGCCCACGAGCCACAACTACTGAGCCCACATGCTGCAACTACTGGAACCCACGCGCCTAGAGCCTGTGCTCCACAACAAGAGAAGCCACTGCAATGAGAAGCCTGCGCGCTGAAACGAATAGTAACCCCCGCTCGCCGCAACTAGAGAAAGCCCGCGTGCAGCAACAAAGACCCAATGCAGCCAAAAAAATAAATAAAATAAAATTAATTTAAAAAAAGGAAGGGGAAATGATATCACACAAGAGGTATTATGATATTGTTATTATGCCATTTATCATGGTCTCAGTTTTTATCATGAGTATTACATTTCTCTCTTTTGGTGTTTACTCATATTACCAATATGATTTATCTGTCATACTGGTATATAGACATTTGAGAAAAATTGTATTTTATTTTAGCTACTGAAAGTATTGTATTTTGCCAAAGTTTCAGGTTATTCTGTAATCCCATTTACAGGACTTAATATTTATGTCTCAAGAGAGATGAAAAATATAAAGCTATATTAATTGATGCTGTGGTATTGACCAATTAACCAATGAAACAGACTAGAGAGCCAAAAAAAGATTGAGACATTGATCATTAAGAGAAGAAGGAACTGTTTAAAACCTGATGTTGGAAAAATTGAGTATCCATATGGAAAAAACTTATATTGTAACACTACCTTACTATATACAAAGATTGATTCTAAATGAATTAATGTTTTTATGCAAAAAGAAAAAAAATTGAAAAACGCTTAGAAGAAAATATAATAAATATCTTTCAAATCTTGGGAAAGAAAAGATTTTTTTAAGTGAGGCACCAACCAGAAAACAGATGATACATTTGACTACATTTAAAGTAATACTGGCCTACCCAATGATACCATAAAGAAAGTAGAAAACAAGTCACTAACTGGGAGATGTACGCAGCACATGTAGCCAACCCAAATCTTGTATGACTAAGGATTAGTGTCCAGAATATTCAACAAATTCCTACGGATCAATAAGAAATTAAAACCGAGGTACACAATCCATAAAAATGGGAAAAAACACATGAACAGGTGCTTGACAGAAGAGTAATAAAGTGGCCAATAAAAATTTGAATAGAGCTTCAGTATTAATTAGTAATAAAGAGAATGCAAATTAAGATATTGACTTTCCATTTTACACATATTGGATGATGAAAAATTAAGAACTTGATACTACCAAGTGTGTAAGAGAATATGTGGAATTTTAATATATTGTTCATGGGAGTGTAATTGCTACAACCACTTGACAATATCTTGTAATTCTGAGCATTCCTATATTCTCTGACCTAGCAATCCTACTCCTAAGGATATAACCCAGAGAAGTGTTTATTTACGTGTACCACAAGATATGTATAAAAAGGGCTATAGCAGCATGGCTTGTAGTATAAAAAACCAGGAAACAACCTAGTTCATCAACAAAAGGACGTCTATATAAATTATAGTAGAGTAATACTGTGGAGTGCTATGGAGCAGTGAAAAATAAACTATAGCTAGAAGTGAGCTATAGTTTAGTTAGCTAGACTAGCTAGAACTATAGCTAGAAGTGAGCACAAATAAAGCTTTGAAATGTAAGTTATATTATTTATATATTATTTTCTTTAATATATGTTAATATTATATTTATAATATATAAATATTATGGAGGATACTGTTAATTTTAGAGGGAGTCAAGAGGGTTGGGATATACGAGGTATACTAAATTGAGGCAAGTTATTGATATTGTTCTAGCTCTTGGGTTGGATGGTGGGTTCATAGTTGTGCTTGACAACTTTAAAATATTTAAATATATTTTGCATGTATCAAATATATCTTAATACATTTAAAAAATAAAAATTAAAAGGTAATACGGTAGAGAGCTCTGAGAATCCTTGTATAGCTTAGGGATCACCCATTCAGGTGAGATATCTGAAGATGACTGTTGAGAGAGAGGTCAATATCTCTCAGCATATCGTCTGAGATTATCATTTTAAAAATGATGTTTAGAGGTCGTATGTTGGCACTATGATAAATAGTATTAGGGAAAGTTGAGTAAAAGTGGGACTCAGACCTTAGAGAATGTAGTTAAAGCTTTTATGAGTTTCCTCCCTAACCAGTGATGAACCTCTTTCCCACTCACACATCCCCACCTTCTGGATATCCCTCTGCTTACTCACCATCTCTGAAAATGTCATGATTTGGGAGTACTTTCTACCTAACCCTAATCTAGAAACATTTTTTTTTTCTTTTAGAAAAGCTTTCATGGCTTCAATAAGCAACCCCTTCTGCAAAACATGTCTCTATCTTGTTACTGCAACTTCCTAGGAGATTTGATAGAGATGAAATTACTTATTATAAATGAAGAGAATAATAATTTTAAGGTCTCGACACTGAAGCTGACATAAATACTGGATGAATTTAATGACATTTACAAAAAATTTTTGCTGAACTGTTCTGCTGGGAATTTTATTAAATCTATTTGCTTTGTGGGTTCCTTGCTTGTAAAATAGGTGATAATTCTTAAGCTGTACTAAAACAGGTTGAAATATCTTTAAAATCTGTGTTTAAACTTTCCCTTCAGCAATATTATTTATATGGGATATGAGATATTTCAGCCATTCAGCTTTGGATGCATTTTGCCTGTTGCATTTGGAGAGTGTGATTAAAATGATTTTTATTATGTGAATGATAAGTTATATCTGGTTAGCAACCTCCTGTTCTAAAGAGAATAGGGGTGGGTGCTGTAACTCTTCTCTTTAAGAGCAAAAGAGAAAATTACTTTTTCTAATGTATTGACATGAAAAATTGCCTTATGCCAGTGGTCATTAAAGTTTGGTCCATGAACTCTGGGGTATGTCCAGGACCCTTTCAAGAAGTCTAAAAAATCAAAACTCTTTTCATAATAACACTAAGATGTTATTTGCCTTCCTTTTACTATGTCATCAATGGTGCAAAAAACAATGGTGAGTAAAACTGCTGGTGCCTTAACATGAATCAATGTAGTGGCACCAAACTGTGCTAGCAGCCATTGTATTCTTCACCAACATACTCATAATAAAATTATACATACATACATATGTATGCCACTTTCCCTTAAGAGAGTCCTTGATGAAGCAGTAAAAGTTAATTAATTTGATTACATCTTGAGTACATATCTTTTAAACATTCTGTAAAATGAAATAGAAAGTATGCATAAAGCACTTTTGTTGAATCTCATTATACGACTGCAATACTTGAGTTGCAAGTTGAATTTGCTGCTTTTTTTTCAGGAACAGCAGTTTTTTGTTTTGTTTTTTTTTTTTACCCGAAAGAATGACTGAAAAACAAGCTGTAGTTATTCAGACTTACCAAGTTATTTAGCAAGTGTTTTCTCAGAAAGAACAAAGTCAACCTGTTAGTTCAAGGAAAACAGTTCATGATATTTGTTGCCACGATAAGATATGAGCTTTCAAGGTCTATATAACTCTACAAACCAACATTTCCTAAATGATCAATGGATGATGTTGCAGAATGATAGTGCAAAGTAGACCAAAGGATGTTAATGTAATAGAGTATGAAAGTTTCATTAATATGGCTTTGGATTCTATACTGCAACTAACCTTTAAGAAACTACCATCTGTTGAGTTTTGGTGTAGTAATCAAAGAATATTCACAATTATATGAAAAAGCTATTATAATACTCCTCCCCTTTCAAACTACATACCTGTGTGAAGCCAGATTTTCTTTATCTAGTTCAACCAAAACAGCATATCACAAGAGATTAAATGCAGAAGCAGATAAGAGAATCTAGCTGTCTTCTACTAAGTCAGACATTAAAGAGATTTTCAAAAATATAAAACAATTCCATGCTTCTCACTACATTTTTCTTCTGTTTTAGAAAATATAGTTATTTTTCAGAAACATATAATGGGGTTATATTATTATTTTGTAATGAACTAATAAATATTATATTTTAAAAAGTTTTAACTTCTAATATGGTCATTATGGATAGATATCACAAACATAAAGAAAAGCTTTTGGGGGTCCCTCAATAGTTTTTAAAATTCTTATAGGGTCCTTAGACTCAAAAGTTTGAGGACAATTCTCTTTTGCAAATTCTTGGTCTTTCTCTTCCAGTGGTTAGGAGCAAAGTAAATAGAAAACTTTCAGGAGTTTTAGAACTTAACAGAACTAGAAAGGCAACTTGATCCACTCTCTTTAAGTTCTGAGACTTATCACATCTTACTAAAATTGAACCCAACATTTATTCTCTTAACCAATATTTTTTGAGAGCATTTTATATGACAAGTATTATCCTAGAACTAGGAATATAGAGGAAAGACAAATGCCCCGGTGCTCTCTTAGAAATGTTATTTAAATTAGATACTGGATTTAGCTTAAATTGATAACAGTGAAAGATTGTGTGAAAGTAATGATGTGTATTTTGTCAACCAAAAAATAAGACCATTGCTGTAAGGCAACAAAAGCATTTATTTGGGGTCTTAAGAATTGCAATTCTGGAGACACAGAATCCGGTAGAAACCCAAATGTACTCTCAGGAGGGTTGAAAGCCAAAGGGTTTTTAATGGAAAAAGCAGGAATCTGACATAAGTCATATTACAAGAATTATGATTGGTGCTGGCCGACTGGAACCATTTTTGTCCATATTTGATTGGTTGCTAGGGTTGTTATTATTTGAGAGTCTGCTGTGTAAGTGTTCTGTCAGGATACTGTGGCCCAGTTCAAACTTCACGTTCCATCCAGGTGGAGACATGCATAGGTCCGCTTCCCAATGGCGTCCTGGCTCCATTTTAGTGCTCTCTTGGCATTACAGGCTCCATTTTATTCATTCCTTCACAATTTAGTAGATGTTTCAATTTTAAAAATAGGAATAGAAGTATTATGTATTTTTATTGCCTAATGACTCTCATATTTAGGTGTCTTAATATAGGGTTAACCTGTACTTGGAAAGGGAATCATTGGATAGTTTACAGTTCTTAGTTGATGAGGCTTTAACCAACTAAAAGCACACAAGTGAGTACAGGTGTATCGTTATTCGTTTCCCACCTTGTAAGAAGGTAGCCTACTTGCAGGTAAATCAAGCCATTTAAATGGAAGGAAAAAAAATCTACAGGGTTTTTTCTTTGCTTTGTGTGTGTGTGTGTGTGTGTGTGTGTGTGTGTGTAAAAAACATCTCATTTAAAGCGATAAAGTGATGGTGCACTTCACAGACGGCAAAATGCTTTGGGATCCTTAGAGGAAAATAAATCCTTTTGAAGTACAAATTTGAAGAATTGAGGAACAGTCACCTGGGGCCAAAATCTTATTCTCTGTAATTCGAGAAGAATTCCCACAGAATTACAGAGATATAGAAACTGGTTAGCAAGTACTCATTTAAAGAAAAATCTCTGTTATCCAAGGAGTCTAAAATTGTTTCTTTGCATAACAAAATGTCTTAGTCCACTTTGATACTGATTCAAGAACGTCCCTTCCAATGCTGTCAAAGTGAGGGCTTGCATATTTTATTAAAGTGACTTGAAAAATGTGGCTGTCCCTTTGCCCTCCCCCAGCTGCAAGATCCCCTGTTGAACCATGATTTCATAAAATTAATCTGATATAAAATTTCTTTTTTCCTTTGCTCTACCCCTTCCAGCTGCAAACTCCTACCCTGCTTTGTGCAATAATTAACACATATGTTGAAAATAAGAACTCATCTTCTCCCCTCTATCCTTCCAGCTGCAGATTTCTAGCCCTTTCATGGTTTATTTCAGCTTTTTGTTTGTAGTAGTATCTCATAAATACAGAACAGGTTCAGATTCTCTGGTACGTCTTTCCAAACCCACACTGTTGTCCTGACTCAGTGGTTCTGATTGTTGCCAGTGGAGATTAGCCCAGGCCCTTCCTCAGTTGCAACATTACTTTTTAATTCCACTATTTTTATTTTATTTTTGAATTCTCCAGTCCTGAAAACATTACTAAATGAGCATTAGCCAAGGAAGGGCATGTTATAACTTTCTAGTATTGAAACTAAGGAGAATTTTTTTTTCTATGCTTGAAGATGATAGACATCCTACCGTTTGAACTGATCCTTTAGTAGGTAATCTAGAATTCCTTCATGTTAAAAATGTTACAGGGCTTCCCTGGTGGCGCAGTGGTTGAGAGTCCGCCTGCCGATGCAGGGGACATGGGTTCGTGCCCCGGTCCGGAAAGATCCCACATGCCACGGAGCGGCTGGGCCCGTGAGCCACGGCCGCTGAGCCTGCGCATCCGGAGCCTGTGCTCCGCAACGGGAGAGGCCACAACAGTGAGAGGCCCGCGTACCGCAAAAAAAAAAAAAAAAAAAGTTACATATATAAAAACATTTCAGTTGTTGAGAAGATATATTCGGTTATACTTTGATAATCCTTGATGTTCATGTTCGTTTTCATTTATCAGATTGCGAACAGAAAATTCTCTGTTATTTGGCATTCGATGAAAACACATTACAAATAATCAAATATTCCTGATCACAGAGTAATGAATTGATATATCTGTTATGCAATCCAGTTTTGATTATATTTGTTCATCATCTTTCTAAACAGTCTTGAAAATATCTGTTTAGTAAAATATCAAGTCTAGGAAACGCTTCTATGTTATTACTACTAGTAACAATTTTATATGACTTATAATTTTCTTAGACTACTAAACCTTCAAACTTGGAAACAAGTATAAGTCTTACTTGACACTAAATAAATAACTTGAAGTGTAGAGAGTGTTCGGTTTGCACGTGTGTGTGTGTGTAGGATGTTGTTGTGTGTATGAGACATTACAGGAGCTTTGGCCTCTCCCTCTGTTCCTCCACGTTCTGGCTGGAGTGAGCTTTCAAAATTGCAAATCTGATGGTGTCTCTCCCTTTTAAGGTAAAGTCTATCTGCTTTAACGTGACGTACAAGTCCACGACTTACAAGAGTGCTTATCTTTGCCTAACACTTGGTGCTTCTTCTTTTTCCCGTTATACATTTTACTTGGGTAACTCTTGCTCATCCTGCAGACTTTCCTGAACTTCTCGAGACAAAATAAGATTCCTACGTGTTCCAATAGCACCCTGTATTTACTCTCATTATAGTTGTTGCTACTGTGAATATTTTTGGTCAGTAGTACCCCTCAGTCCCCATTTCTACTCAAACTGAAAATCATATTTTTCACCATTGTGTATCTAGTGTCTAGTACAGACACAGAGTAGACGTGTAGTAAATATTACTTTAATGAATGAATAAGTGTTGAATTATAAATCTTTTAAAGTGTCTCTCGAACATGAAACGTGATTCCATGTTGCTTTTTATGTAGTCTACTTAGTTTTTAATTAGTGGTAATTAGAGAATACCTATTTTCTTTTATCCTGTTTTATCAGAGGCTGAAACATAAGCAGGGCGATTACTAGTAGAGAATATTGGAGTTGAATCAAACAAGGTGCAGCCAGGAAAGGAGTAAGGGTCAGGAGATGAGATGGGGGTCTAGTTGGGGAAGTTTCTCATTCTGAGAGTTGATGTTTCCCAAGGAATCAGCAAACCTGTATAATGACATGCAATCACCTCCCACTGTTTACCTGAGTCTTAGCAATATCAAGTATGTCATTATATGTCTATCGTTGCCATACAGCATGACTTCATCAACTAGTATACCAGCTCCTAAACTTAGCTACATACTAGAATCACCAGATGCCCCAGTTGCACCTCAGAACAATTAAATCCCCTGGTGTAAAATCCAGGCATGGTTAGTTTTTAAAGCTCTTCAGGTGATTACAATGTGCAGCCAACTTGAGATCCACTGTACTTGAAGATGACAACAGAACTATTGATTTGGAATTATAGTAAACTCCATGAGCATGCTCATGGAAGGGCATCTTTGGGTTAGAAAATCACCTCAAGTTGTGAGCCATAGCACCACCATACTTCAAATATTTGATTTCTTCTCAAAACATTTCTTATGTTGTACTGGTATAATTTAAAACTCTATTTATTTAAAAATACTAATGGGGTCACTCTGATTATTTGCAGGAGTGCTGAAATAAATGGCTACTTTGGCAAGAAAAGATCATTAGTACATATGAAAAAATAACCTGTTTTCTTACCTTTCTTAAGCCTCCGCTGAAAAAAAGAACTTAAATTTTTCATGATCATATAAAGAGAAAACAGAGCCTCTATTACTTTTGAGTCCATTGACACAGAGGGCATATTAAAGTTCCATGCAGGAGCTTAAATTTAAGCACAAACTTAAGAGAAAACACAAATCTTCTGTCTTTTTAAAATGAATCAGGATCATTCTATCATTCATTAACTTAAAAAAGCACAGTTATTGTGATAGTTGCTCTTTCAAGATATATGCACCCATTTATTTTATCCATTAGCTCTGAAAATTTGAAGTGAAGTTCTATTTTAAAGAATGTCTTCTCTTTATAACATCTAAAACACTATCCTTTTGAAAAGTTTTCACTGTTTATCAATGTTTGATATCTTTGTCTTATTAACACTCCTTATTTCCCTTCACTTTCTCCTCCAAAATAGCTGTATTTTACTTATAACCAAGGAAGGTTAAAATTTTGTTTCAGTTTGCTCTCAAAATACTATACTTCCCATTCAAAATTTGAGAACAGTATTTTTGCCAAAAGGTTCTTATGTAACAGTTGTATGTTTCCTTAATTTTCACTTGATTTGCTTTGTACAGAAACAGGACACAAGCCAGAGATTGTCACCTACCTTTTCACTTCTTTCACGAAGTCAGATCGGGAGGTAGAGAGGGTAAGTGCAGGGGATGAGCGGAGAGTAAACAGAAAAGGAGAAACCACCTGCCCTCAATTCGGCCATCAAATGAATCACACAGAATTTAACACTTGACAAATACTGTGCTCTTAACATGATCTTGGAGTCACTAAAGATTTCAACCAGACCCTAGAAATCTGATTCAGCCAAACAAACCTTCTTGGTTACCAAAAGATTGTTTGCCGAAGGTATTCTTTTTCCTACAACCAGGTGCTGCTAAGCATGGAAAGAGGAGCTGAGACCAGGTAGGACTCCCTCCCCGGGGTTTAGTTAGGTGTATAGAAAAGTGGACTGCTTTGAAACGTTGTTGTGTTGGAATTCCTCCTTCTGAATCATGCTGTAACACCCTACCCACATTACCAAAATTATATCTTCAGCCATGATGATCATTAATAACACAGAAAAAGCTGCTTGTTTTTTTAAGTCATTTTAATGCGAGCCCTCAAACCATTACCCTCCAGCCCTTTATTTCTGACATTTACCTTCCAGCTCATTAGCTACATTCTAGCTCTTTGATTACTTTCTTAGCTCTTTAGTTTTTATTTCCAACGTTTTCTTAAATGATGGAATTGTCTTTGAAGCCACAACTGAGTTTTACACAGAAGGGTATTATTTATTTTAAATTCCCATTGGCATTACAATTCTAGTTTCTGTATAGTTATGCTGTTTTAAAACAGGAGACCATCGTCTTCTCTGAGGAGTCTCCCCAGTGATTCTGGTAAGCTGCCAGATATGGGAACTCACTGCTCTAGAAATAAAAGTATTTATTAAGTGAGATTGAAAAACTTCTTGTTAACTAGTGTAGCATAATCAGTGAAACTCTACTGATAATTGTAAGATCATAATATAATTTGTCTAACAGAGTGTCTGAGCCCATTAGAAACTAAAACCAAAATAAAATAAAAATCTCTGCATTTTATCCTCCCACTTAAAAAATACTTGAAAATAGCTTCTACCTCTTAATTGCAAGTACAGAATAATAATGCAAATAGGCTACAAGTGGTGTAGAGGTGAATTAAGAGAATGGTGCACATCAGATACCACAGAAAAAACAAAGAATGCAGTGATGTTAGAGCATCATCAAAATATCTCCATAAATTTTGGGGAGAACTGTGTTGAAGGCATCAAGAAGGAAGAAACAGATCTTCTAGGTCTTTCTGCCATTGCACATTTTTAAATTTTCTAATTTTTGTTTTCTCTTGCTGCCGTAACAAATTACCACAAACTTAGTGGTTTAAAACAATCAAATTAATTATTTTATAGATCTATATGTTAGCAGGTCAGCACTGGTCTCATTGGGCTAAAATTAAGGTGTCAGCAGGCCTGAGTTCCTGTCTAGAGCTCTAGGGGAGAATCCATTTCCTGGACTTTTCCAGTTTCTAGAGGTTTCTCACATTCCTTGGCTCATTGGACCCCTTTCTTCCATCTTCAAAGCCAGAAACAGTTGAATTCTTTCACATTGCATCACTCTGAAACCTTTTCCAGTTTTAAAGATCTATGTAACTGGATTGGGCCGGCCCAGATATTCCAGACTAATCTCCCCATCCCAAGGTCAGTATCTGCAAAGTCTCTTGTGTCATGTGAGATAACATGCTCACAAGTCCCAGGGGTTATAGGATATGGACATCACTGGGGGGACATTATTCCTTCTATAACATGTGTGACCTTTAGGCAGTTCTTTTGTACACCCCATCTTCTATAAGTTTATTAAATTATAGTATTATATAGTAAGTGAGGTCAATTTTAAAACTTTAGTAAAAGAGTTTGTTGGCGGGCTTCCCTGGTGGTGCAGTGGTTGAGAGTCCGCCTGCCGATGCAGGGCACACGGGTTCATGCCCCGGTCTGGGAAGATCCCACATGCCGCGGAGCGGCTAGGCCCGTGAGCCATGGCCGCTGAGCCTGTGCGTCCGTAGCCTGTGCTCCGCAACGGGAGAGGCCACAACAGTGAGAGGCCCACGTACCGCAAAAAAAAAAAAAAAAGAATTTGTTGGCAACTGCAGATGACTTGTGGTTAATGGTAGAATAGATGTTAATAGATTCTTAATTGGGGCTTTGGTCTAAATCAGCCTTGAAAGTTTCTTAGGCAGACATCATTGTGAACCCTAGCATAGGTCTATCAATAAAAACCAATACAATCCATATTTTCTTCATTACTGGAAGGGATTACTAGAATTGTGATGTGTATGAGCATCAGATACAGTAGTTAATAGATGAAAAATGTATTTCTCTAAACCCTTGAATCACAGTGAAGTGAAATACCACGATATCACAATATAAGAAGCACTCTGAAACTGAGTAATTCAGTAGCATATTCATATACCCAATCCCTCACTCACTCTGTTATACAATTTGGAATGGTGGGCTTAATTAAAATTGTTCTCTGTCTTGCACTCTATTTTATAGATTCTTGCGCTCTTTCTCCCAATCCGCGTAGTATTATGAATATAAGTTATGCTGAACCATGTTGCTTCATCACTTCTAATTTTGACCATCCCTCATAAGAAAATAAATAAAACAAATAGGGAATATGAATTCCATCCCTATGCATTTTTTTCCCCCATCTTGTAGTTCAGTTTGGAATGCAAGACATCTCAAGTTATAATGTGCATACAAATTACCTGGGCATTTTATTAGAATGCAACTTCTGCTTTAGCAAATCTGGGGTGGAGCCTAACATTTTGCATTTTAACAAGGTCCCAGGTGATGGGATGATGATGGACCTAGTTTGAGACAGCTTAGTTGTACCCTGCTGATGATTTGTTGTTGTCATGGTAACCCCACCAGCAGGAAAGGAAGCTGCTGGTTCAGGCATCTGGCATATATGCTTGGCCGAGAAGCCAAGGGGGCCAAGCTACTATCTGTGGAACTATGACTGAATGCCTCTAAGTCAGAATCCTGCCAAGGCTGAGCTTTAGGGCAGTGCCACCGAGCCTTGAGCCTCCTATACCTTTGGCTCAATGACAATGAAGGCTGCTGGGCTGGGATCCCGAGGCCTCTCTAGTCAGCTAAGGGAACACTGGGAACATGAGCACATTTGTTAGGACTAGAATGATGGTAAACTACGCCTGGGCAGAATGAAGCCTGAGGAAGCCCTGGTGGAGATCCGTAGCTGTCCTGTGCAGAACCTTCTTCTGACTTGCCTGCAGGAGAGAAGGACTAAGCCGTCCAGGAGCTGGTTCCCTCTGAAGTTTCTGTCAGGGTAGCAGGCACACATGGCGTGTGCCATGTGAAGAGGAAGGCAGCAATCTATGCGCTAAAGATTGTCAACAACCACCAGAAAAGACAGGGAACAAATTCTCCCTCAGCACCCGCAGAAGGTGCTCTCCCAACAGCCCCTACCTGTTAAGTAACAAGGCTTTAGTGGACTTGAGCTATGGAAGAGCTCACTATCAATCTATCCCTAATCCTGTAGGAGGTGCCGTGAATTAGGTACTATTAATCATTTATGGAATGTGATAACTTATCTGACACTATGCTACGCATTTTATTTATGTATCTAATTTAACCCTCACAATGGTGACAAGAGATGGGTATTATCCCCATTTTACATAAAAGGAAGTGAAAGCTGAGGAAAGTCAAATGATTTGTTCAGGATTACATAGTTTGTAAGTGGCACAGTTGAAGTCAAACACATCTACGTTATTCTAGATCCTGGAATTTTAATCACTGTGCTATGGTAACTATTTCAACAAGGAGTAGACCCAGAACCCCAGGTCCAGAAGTCAGACTATTAGAATGAGACTGATTTTTAATTTTTCATACCATTTTTAGGGCATGCCGAATTTGCTTTTGACTCATTTATGTGACGACTAGTGGTTTTTCTCTTCCTTTTTCTCTCTTTCTTTTTTCTCTTCTTTTTCTTTTTTGGCAGTAGAAGTCATTGAGCCAGCAAAGCAGAAGCATGTGAAGCCCTCCAGCAGATAAACATTTTCCATTCACATTTTTGAAGAGAATAAAAAAGCCAAATAAAAGAACCCAAATGGCAAACACTGTAAAGCCATTCCTTCATAAAAATAAATTTTTAGTGGAGAGGTCTTTCATTTGGAAATTTGATCCAGCTTCTGCTTATGGAAAAAGCAAGTAAAAGGCAGGGAGAAGAGCAGTAGGTCTGCTAACTATACAGCCACACGGTGATACTCTGAGTTCCAGGATACAAAAATGTAGACTTAAAAGATCTGAGCAATTTGTTTGCATATCTATGCACTGTGAAATCAGGCATTGTGAAGAAACAGTGTCTTGTAGCTAGTTCAGAATGATATAATTCAGGACAGATTTTTTTTTTTCTCCAACACATGGTTTTGAAATCAAAGATTTTTTTTTTTCCTTTGAAGCAAGATGGAAAAGTCATTATGTATCAAGTGCAAAAAATTAAGTGCAGAGTAAGATTTTCATGGTAGGTAACATTTCACTTCCTGCTTATCTTTGATTGGGTGAGTATATTTCTTGTCAGCAAAGACCAGAGGGTTTTCTAGGGCTGAGGTCTGCAGTAATCCACTAAAGGTAATGATGTAATGATAAGGCTTTCACATTCCAAAGGACAATGATTTTTCTCTGTTGTGAATTAAAATGTTTATTTTTTCCTAACTGTTCCCGAAAATTTCTTTAATGCATTGTTATATGCCTTTCCTTATGGAAAACAAATAACTTTTCATTCCTTTAGGTTAAAAAAAAACAGTCCATTCTTTTGTAAACACAACATATTGTACTTTAAGATCAAGACAACACACCAAATGGTGTGAAAGGTGGCAAGCCATGATTCTCTGCCCTGTGTGATCTTAAAACCTGCAGATAATGTGAGATAAGAAGGAAGAAAAAGAAAGAGAAGGTACGGTTCCTACTGAGCAAGAGATACCTCCCAGGTTTGGGGCTAAGAGCTTTAACGATATTATTTAATCTTCACAGCAGTCAGTACCAGTTAATTAAAACCCCAGTTCTGTTGCCTTCAAAAACCTATTTCCTTAATCTAGTCTTGAAAGCACGAATGTCATCATATAAGAGTTAAGATGCTTATTTAGAAAATTCTTAGAAGAGGAAAGCCTTTAGGATTACCAAGATCTCTATTAATTTCCTAGGGCGGCTTTAACAAAGTGAGTGGCTTAAAACAGCAGAAATCTATTCTCTCACAGGTCTGGATGGGAGATGTCTGAAACGGAGGCGCTGGCAGAACCATTCCGCCTCTGAGGGCTCTGTAGGGAAGGGTTCTTTCTCACCTTTTCTGATGGCTATTGGCAATCCTTGGCATTCCTTAGCTTTGTATGTTGTATAGATTTACAATGCTGGAGATTTGTAAAGCCTGGTTGCACTGGGGCTTTATATTTCTAAACAGAGGGTAGGTTTTTTGTTTTGTTTTGTTTTTAGCAGAGAGAAGAGCCCTGTCCGTATGACATGGGGAAAAATCAAAAGAGGTCAGTCCTCAGTCCAGTCATACCTGGGTTTTCTCTCTCAGGAATCTTCAAATCTACGATCTTAGCACCAGCTGCAGTTAGTACATGTCAGGTAGTTGTGAAACGGAGAATAACTACTTACCTCAACTCTCACAGGTTTTGAAGGTAGTGAGATCTAAACTTCCTAGCTGTATGGCCATGCACAAGAGACTGAATTCAAGTTTCAGTTTCCTCATCTGTAAAACTGAGATAATATTCAGTGCAGGAGGATTTTATGAGACAGTACATTTGAAGAGTCTGGCAGATAATGGACCATTCGTTCTCTTTGTCCTTTGACTTATGTGGGTGCGCTCTATCTCAAAGGGGTCACGATTTAGGGAATCTGGTACAAGGCCACCTCTGTTAGCATATGAAATAGGAAAAATAGATGAAAAAAGACTAGCATACAGAAAGACACCGAATAGTTACCAAATAAACTGAGGTACGCAGGTATAAACTTGCCCTTTTTCTCCTTGAATAGAAGCCTCCATCCTGAGTCAAGTCTCAGGTGCTAAAAGCAGTTTAGTGTCCAGTGTTGCAAAATGGATGGTACAAGTTTTGCTTAGATTTAAAAATCCATAATCATTTTGTCTAAATCTTATAAACAGCATTCTTTATTCTAATTGAAATGAGTGCTTATTTTTGATGAATTGAACAGAAACACTGTAACTTAATCTCTAGCCATTAACATCACTTCAAAACTGTTAAACTGTGGTTTTCCAGTCTGTTAATGCTAGCAAAGAAAAATCCATAGTAAAAGCAAATTTGCCATTAATCAAGGACCATTCTTCTTAAAAGTAAGAATTTATTAGACATATAGCAAATCTTAAGTCCAATAAGTAAGTTTTAGTGGGTTTTTATCTTTATTTATAAAACTATGCATTGTTTTAAAATATTTTGGCCTGTTGATGTTTATATTTTCATTTTATCACCCTTTACACACTTTACTTTTCCGCAAATATGTCTGCTCTTATCTCTTTACGTATTTCTTTTCATATTACATATTTCATTATCACGTTTATTCATTTTCATAGTGATAAGGTTTCAAAACATTCCCCTTCCTTTCACAGGCACACTTCTTTCTACCAGAATTATTTGAAGAGCTGAACTCTTACCAATTGAAAATACTCCAGTTTATACTTAAAATTTACATTGTACATATGTCTATACACTATTAAAGTAAGAAGAAAAAATACAAAAATCTGACTTAGATTTTTTTACAAGCTATTTGTTTCTTATGTAGCCGTATACTTTCGAACTAAAGAAATAAAAGATTGAATTAGAAAATGAAGTCCCCTAAAAAGAAAGATATATACATATATATGTATATATACACATACACATACACACACACATATATATATATATTTAAAGATTTTCTTTATAAAGTAGGGTCACATCTAATGCATTCTTAAAACCCTAAAACATGCAGTGACCCAGGCCTTGTGCTAGGTGAGTTACGTATTTCAGTTCTGATTCTCATAGCAACTCTAGAAGGTAGGCTTAGGATTATCATCAGGGAAGTAAAGTAACTTGCCTAAGGACACAAAAGCTAAACTCTGAGGTCAGGTTATTAATCCAGGTCTTTCTGATTCCAAAGTTTGTATGCTTTCCCTGAAGCCAACTCCTGCTTTTTTTACCCTAAAGAAACTTAAAGTGGATGGCTCTGAGGAGTTACTTTATGCATCTTGGTGAACTCAGTGACCCTCACTTTTAATGTTTCAGTTGTTCCTCTGAAAGTTTCTCCGATAGTATCCAGGAATCTATTTTTATTGGCTGCAAAATCACATACTTATAATCAATTTATGTGATTATACTTGGGATTTATTGTCTCAGATGTAAGCTCTCTAATATGGTCATCAATTTGAAGTACTATTTAATGCTGTCTGTAATTAGTACAAATAAACAGATTTCTCTCTCTAAATAAGACATTAGGACAGTTTTTCTGATTAGCTATAGCTATTTGTATATGGCTCATCTTCAGAAAATTTGACAACAAATTTATTGAATATACACTTGTGAAAAGTATTATTAATATTTTGTAGAACTGTTCCCTTTACATGAGAATACATTGAAGATTTTCTTTTAAAATTACATCACTATTCTCTTTTGACTAGAGCTACTGTGTTAAACGAGATTTATTGTAAACTGCTTGGTGGCATCCATCTCAGAGAGCTGCCCTTTACTGGAGTAAAGGGAGGGAGGTAAACATACCTTTATGCCCTTGCACAACCAAAGTGATTACAGTACTTTGTCAGAAAAATGTGGGTACACTTAATGTACTATTCTTCCAGAAAAGATGCAAAGCAAAATAACTTGTTTGTGGCCAGACGGAGACTACTATTGTGAGACTGAAACAGAATGGACCAGAAAAACTCAGTACGTTCAGAATAGATCAGAAAATATGATTCATTTATTTCATGGAAAAACAGGATGTCTTGATAGGTGAGAAGGGAAAAATGTCCTTTGCTTAAATATTTCAAGTTCTCTCTGCCAGTTGTTTAGCATTCTCCTCCCTCACCTGCTTAAATGCTCACAAAAAGGGTGTTTCATATGCTGAACAATCTCTGGATCATCCTTGTTCTTGAACAGTCCTGACAGCTTTAAGATTGTAATTCTAGAAACAGGAGCCTGATATTAAGCATCTGGACATGCTCTCCATTATTTCCTCCCAAAGAAAACAATAGCTGGGTAACATTACACTCTAATGGAATCCATTTTCACCAAATATGTACATTTAGTCAGATGCAGTTTGGTAGACCATAAAAGAGAAAAAGAAGAAAGTATTTAAAATGAGAAGGGCAAGTATTGATATAATGTGCATTACAAAGTGTCTGAGTAACTGGTTACACATACATACATAATTGCAGACATGATTATTTATTTCGATACACCTGAGTCCTGGAAAGTTTTGAGAAGAAGTATCAGTATTTAGCTACCAGGACCTTTATAATGGATGTTTCGGTTTGTGGACTTCCTGTGTTCCTGTCGTCCAATAATTTTTTTCTGTATGAAATTACAAGGAAGATTTTTCATTGGCATGGTAAAGGAAGAACTGAACACTAAGGAAATTAAAAAATATATCTCTTGAGTGTCTGGATAGCTGATTGGCCCCAGATAAACTTGTTGATACTCTTGGTAATTTCCTATATTTCAGGAGGAATTGAATCTATTTGCATATTGACATTATATGCATAAATATGATCTATATATTCCCACCAAAACATGTGGCATTTGGCTGGTAAAAAATCTGAAAACCATTTCAGAGGATGAACAAATAAAATAATTGAAACTTTTAACCTGGAAAGAATGTCTAGCAGTATTTTAAGTGCTGATATGGAGGTGCTACATGTTAGGACCCTGTGCTAGATGCTGAGGATACAGAAAGAGTTCCTGTATTATATAGCTAGTATGATGGAAACAGTTATTCTTTGTAACTGAAAGAAATAACTGGGACTAATGGTTAGGTAGGCATTACAGCGATTAAACTTTAATTTTGTTTAAGGTAAAATTTTCTAAAAGTCAGAGATTTTATGAAAGTAAATGGGCTGTTTTGTGTTATAGAACTCTAGGAATGTTCTAAAGGTAATTGTGTGCCAATTTGTAGGAAATATTTAATATATATTAGTATATAAATATGGCGAAACTTCCTACGTTTCCTCTCAACTCGATGATTTCTTTTCAAAATCGTATGTAATTTATTATTAGTCAAAGTTAACTCAGAGTTAACCTTGGCCTACAGAAAAAAGCTAAACTAGGTGTCAGACACTTTTCAGAGAAGCAGGGAAACCTACTAGTTGTATTCCTGTCACAACTGCCTTAGAAAGGAGAGGGCCAATCTTGCGCAGCTGTTTTTCCTCATCTCACTGGATTTTAGACTACAAAAAACAGGCCACCGAAGGACCTATGAAAACCTGTCTCCATCCCATGGCCCAGTAATTTTGTGTGTGAGGTTAATCACTAGATCCTGCCCTTTCTTTGATGTCTTGGAGGGTGAGGGTAGTTGTGGCCTCCAAGATCTGTCAACTTCAACATCCACCTGATTTCATAGTTTACCATAGAATTCTGGGCTCGAAAGAACTTCATTCAAAAACTTTTCTTGATATCATATCAAATTTACAATCTTACATACTTAAAATGAGAGGTGTTCAGTTACCTTTCCTGGAAATAGAATGGAATCCTGATCAGAGCACTGGAAACAAGAGAGCTCTAAGTTTATACTTTTCTCCTTATAGTTGCATATTCTATGTCTTCCATAAATTGAATCATAGACTATTTTTCAAATCTGATCTACAAATCGTTGCAGTTGGGGCCAGCTTTGTATCTGAACACTTATCATTTAAGAGATTCTTTGACTCTGAAGATCTGGAATGACAAATAAACTTTGTCTCTATACATTCTATTTGATTTTCATTACAAATGAAAGCTTTCCAAAGTAGACTTTTTTGGTTTTTTATTCTTCAGCACTTCCCCCCCACTTTAAGGAATATCACAGAATTAAGCAAAGTGTCTTCTTCCCTAGCAGCTTTCCTATTATTTACACAAAAAAGTCATGGTGCTGAATTATAAGAGAAAAAGAATTGGTCTCTAACCTTCAAATTATTTTTCTTCTGCAATATCTGCAATATCTCAGTATAACCCACTCTTATCTAATTCAGAATTATTATAAACTTTAATTGTGAACTTGTTATGAGGATCATCTGTGAGCGAGTCTGTGTGTGTGTGTGTGTGTGTGTGTGTGTGTGAGAAAGAGAGAGAGAGAGAGAGGGAGATGGTTTGGGAAGAGGGATGGATCTGTCTAAAACTTGGACTGAAATTGTGTAAATGAACTCAGAAAATGTATCTTAAGTGAATGTAAGCAAACCTTCAGATCTGTTGTGGCCACATTGGTCTTTGGAAGTAGTCTGCAATGCAAGGGCATCGCATGGCAAACTCATAGCTTGGCTTTTATCCTCATGAGGTCTTAGGTTGGTAACAATCCGGGGATAAAGGAAGCTAAATGGCCCCACTTGGTGAGAGGAGAAGAAGGTATGAGAACTTAATAGTGGAGAGGCTGCTAAATATAGTGTCTGCTGGCCGTTTCCATAAACCACAAAATGCTCTTTAAGTTCTTCAAACCAAATTACTTCAACCACTAGATAAGGTTTCAATGCATGATATTATTATGCTGCAGCCTTTTTTCCACGCTTCCAAGTTAATATCTTTGTTTTGATTTTGGCTGGGGAAGTTCCTTTGTTGGTCAGCCGCAACATTTCCATTAATTCACATAAATTCCCCATCTCACAATGCATGCCAGTTTTCTCCCTGCCCAAACAGGGGAGATAACATTCACAGTGTTGCATGAAACATCTAAAATTAAAATTATTTTTCCCAGAGCTTCCGACCACTGGATTGTGAATAACTTTGATATTATTCACAACCTTCCTAATCAAAGCAATGAACTTGGGAATACTTTTTATTTTACCTAGGAACTAAAAATCTTTATGATATTAGAAATTATTTATAGGTTTTAAAAAATAAAGGGGTACCAGAATTGCTTCAGAGATTTCAAAGAAATCCTGCCCGGAGCAGTGATCCCTGAGAGCTTATATGGCATTCCCCTTCAATTCCTAACATCACGGAGTTACCCAATAGGCTTCATGGGCCTAATCCAGCAATCTAATCAGTCACCAATCCAAGTGGCCAATATATTTACTAAATATCGATCAGGTGTGAAGCAAATTGGTCCTCATAGACACTGTGGCAATGATTACGTGGGCAAAGTTAACTAGAATTTCACAGTGTAAATAAACTAGAGAAATTAGTCTGTTAGTAGAATGATTAGGAACCTCCATTTACTGAACGTATTTTACCATGTATCAGGCATGGGCTAAGTACTTCACAGACACAATCTCTTGAATTACTGACAACAACCAGAGAGAGAAACATTATCTTAAAAATTTTACAGGTTTTTGGGCATTGCTCCTTTAATCAGTTTGCCCAAGGGTACATGGTCACCAATGGAAGAGTCAAGATTTAAGCAAGATTCTGAAGGCCATGCCCTGAACCCTTGCTACTCCATGCTATTGAATTGAACCCTGCTTAGCCAGGCTTTGGGAAGAAAGGAAAAGAATAAACTTCTTTGCACTTGAACCGTTTTCTGATTGAAAGGAACCCAAAGAGAGATCCATACTGGTTCTGTGCAGTATCCATATGAGATATCCATAGCTCCTGAAAGGATCCCCATTCAATCCATATGCAACTCTTTCTTTCTCAGAGGGCACAGGAACACCTGGTGAGGTCTCATTGAAACAGCTATGTGATAACAATGATAGCAATAAGCCCAAAGAGCTTTCATCTGTCAGGCACTGTTTTTTTTTTTTTTTTTTTTTTCCCTGGTACGCGGGCCTCTCACTGCTGTGGCCTCTCCCGTTGCGGAGCACAGGCTCCAGACGCGCAGGCTCAGCGGCCATGGCTCACGGGCCCAGCCGCTCCGCGGCATGTGGGATCTTCCCGGACCAGGACACGAACCCGTGTACCCTGCATCGGCAGGCGGACTCTCAACCACTGCGCCACCAGGGAAGCCCAGGCACTGTTTTAAGTGCTTTCCATGCAGTATCTCAATTCCACCTTCACAGCAACCCTATGAGGTAAATTCTCATGTTCTGGGGCCAGAGTTAAGTGGGGGTCGGGAGGAGGTTTTTCTACTCAAATATGTGTATAAATGCTACCTACTGTATTCTCTTTTTAATGATTCATAGTTCACATTAGCCTAGTAAAGGCTCTGAGAATTTCTGCAGTAAAGAAACTTATCTTTGTTCTAGCCAGAATATTCAAAATTTATTTTAATATATACTCCTATCGCCACTAACACCTATTAACATGCCACAGAGTACAGATTGAGGATTGCTGTTCCAGATCTTCAGTAATAGCCTGAATTCAGAAGCAAAGCCATGGGCAAATCTTTAATGGCTAGGAGGTGGGGAGGGGGGCAGCCCGTGGAGAGGGGTGTTACTCCAGTGATTCTATAGACCACACCAGGGACACTGGGCTCAGGTGAGCAAAGCTGCATTCCACGTGCCAATCAGAAAGTTGTTTGCCAATGCAGAAATACATAGAGGGAAAGTCTGGCGCTTAACTACAGGTTGGCACTCGACCCAAACCTTTGAGCATTTCTGCTATTTTCTAATGCAAATCTTTCATCTAATGATCTGGTGATTCCGTGGCTTAGGGCAGACTAGCACCATGAATGTAACTGATGATAACAGGGTAAGCCTGTTCAAGCAGAGGTAATCTTGTTACATTTGCTTGTGAAAATTGTTGGTATTTCACAGCCTGCTGCTTAACTCAGGACTCTGGGGAAAGGTTTAGCAAGTGATTTAGATTCAAAATCCCGTCACCTTTCTGGCTCCATGGGATCAATTTAGAGTTTAGCATCAGGACAGAGACCAAAAGGAGCCATGCAAGGTTGGCCGTGGAAACAACTGGAGTTAGAGGATCCAAGTGGCAAAATGAGTCAGGGAATGAACTGTCGCTGGAGTTCAGGGTTTGAAGCTGAGGATGTAGAATGAATGGTTATGAAGCCTTCAAAAGTGTGAGCACCAATGAGGAACCTCATTAATGGGTTGGATTTGGAAAGATACAGAGGGCTCGAACCTGTGTCCCCGGCATTTGCAGACGGATTCTTAACCACTGTGCCACCAGGGAAGTCCTTCAATGACTTACTATGAAATTAAAAAAACTTACTAAACTTTTTTTATATTTATTGCGTATTAAAATAATATTTTGGATAGGTTGGGTTAAACTAAGTATATCATTAATTTTGCCTGTTTCTTTTCACTTTTTTAACGCGGTTAACAGAAAATTCTAAATTAGTGTGTGGCTCCCACTAATGGACACTCCTGCTGTAAATCTTGCCCACACTACTGTAAATAGCCCCTTTATACTCTTCAAATACACAGCTTAAATATGCCATCAGTTTTGACTGGTGGAACCTTAACTGATTCCACTAAAACCAAAGAAAGACCCAAAAAACTGTGACTAATTTTATTTCTTGTGAGTTAAATCACCACTGTGTTTTTAAAGAGAAAAAAAATAGGCTTCTTTGGGGGGATACATATATTCAGTGGGCACTACTAGCTTGGCAACACTTGGCTTTTAATGTTTCCTAAACAATTTTTACAGTGTGCTCTAGAAGAGTAATCCTCAAAAATGTTTCCGGAAGGAAGGAAGTATTAATATTGTTAAGTAGCTATCAGATGCCAGAAAATTTTTTGATAGATTATCCAATCTCCCAGACCACATTCCGTTTCTTCCACAGCCCCACGGGTAACACTTTCAAACAGACCTAGAAAAGACCATAGCTCACAAAACTTCCATGAAAAGGAGCTTCTAGCGGAGGCTTGTCAGGTCACTTGCAGGAAGGCAGAGACAGAGGTTTGGTGGGATAAATCAAGCTGGTCCGGGCAGGCTGCATTCTGCTGAGCCCCACCGCCAACCCCAGTGCAGTCTCACCCCATCCTTAATCAGAGTGCTACATGGACCATTAGACAGCCTTGCTTCCCTTTAATGACACTGGGAAAGGATGAGGATGTAAAGAGAGGCTCAGAGATGTAAACTGTACCCAAATCACAAAAGGGACGAAGGTCCTTGGGCTTGGGGTTGAAAACATCATAGTGCTGCCTCCCATTCTTATTTTCAATCTATGCATAATTTGATCCTCCTGCATTTGACTCTGACCTACTCTGTAATTCTTCATGGGAGTTTTAAAGTGATGTTTACACACATGTTAGCAGTTGTTGCTTTGGACTTCACTGTATCCTCCCTAGCTAAATGGGTGTGAAATAAAAATGTGTTTTTAAATGCAGGTAGGGACTGTACTTGAACCCATGTTAATTCTGGAATTGTGCACAGCTGTGTGACATTAAACACTAAAAAGGGAATTACAGGAACCGCCAGAATCACTGCAGAATTGGTCATGGTTTTGTACTCCTTATTTAGTGCAAGGAATTCTTTGGGTGCATAATAAATAGTGACTATCTGATTAAATGTAACAAAGAAAGGGATGCTCCTTCCTTTATCCATTTTATATTTTTGGTCTGATCTAATATGACTGTGTGACCATCTAGACATGCTCTCATCTAAACTCTTTCGAAACTGAAAACAGAGGCAGTGTTACCTGGGGATTAAAAGAGAGCTTGGAAGCAGGCAGAGCAGAGTTCAGCTGTGTTATCTAGATGCTGTATGACTGTGGCCTAGCTCCTATACCTCTCTACACCTCAATTTCCTTGTCTGCAAGAAGAGGGTAACAGCATAGCAGTTAGAGTTCTTCAGGTATAAGCAACAGAAACCAACTCTTAAGCAACCTATACAAAATAGTTTTTAAAAAGGAATTTATTGTAAGGATATGAGAAAGCTGAAATAATCAAATGAAGGAATGAACTGAGCCTCAGAAGAGCATGAACCCATGGCACTCCAGGGTTCTAGAAAACAAGACCTTTGGGGCCTTATTAGGGCACCTCAGCCAAAATAAAAGACCTCTTACAAAATTTCATCCTTTGGCTTTTTTACTCAAGATGCAAATTACCAGAAAGAGTCTGAGTGGCCTAGTTGAGGTCCTGCCTTCCTTTCCTTGATGAAGGGAGGGCAGGAGAAGGAAGGGTGCCCCCACTGACAAACTGTAGCAAACGAGGCAGGCTGATTTCTTAAATAAAACAGCAGGGTGATGTTACCAAGGAAAGGGATATGGGTGCTGGGCAAGCAAAGAAATGAAGTATTTTACATTCTCTTGACTTATAGAGTCATTATGCTGTTCAAATGAGATCACTGACATAGGTACACACAGTAACAGTACATATAAATTGTCAATAAAGATAATTTTTAAAAATTATCAATAAGAAAAAATTCATAATTTAGTTTATTCTCCTCATTATGCTCTCAGCGCATATTTTAAACACACACGCACACAAACAGAGCAGTCCCTTAGATTTTACTGACGGGGGTATTGTAACAATTTGCTAACTAGATAGATATATATGGAAAACAAAATAAGTAGTAATTATGTCCCAAATAGATAGCATGCAATTATTTAATTAAAAAATCTGCCTTCACTTTTTCAAACATAAGCCAACAATAAATCCCACGCCATCTATTTTAGTTATGGTAAATCATAGTCATATGTGGTCGTGATATGGCTAATTGTGGGATAAAGGATTTAGAGTATGAATGAAATACACTCTTGTTGACATTTATGCATGACAGTCTCGGAACAATAGGAAAGAGCTAACAGCCATGTGATGAAAATCCTCCTATAAAGAGAATAATAAAGAACATTTAAATCAAGGATTCTGATTCTTAATGATGGTACTGATGATTCTAGAAGCTTGGGCTCTCCATATTTAGAATGCACCAGCTGCTTCAAATTAGAGAGACTGTAGACTCTTCTGACGTGGGTTCATTGATGGGGTGTGTGTGAGAGAGAGAGAGAATAAGTCTTTCCAGCTATGTGCAAACAGAAAGTCTAGAACACTTCCCTGAACTATCGGTCTACATAGGAAAATATTCTGTGGTAAACTGCTATCCCACACTAAGACTGCGAATCTACATTGAAATTTGTAACTTTTTAAAGAACATTAAGAGAGATTCTATTTACACTTGGCCTGAAATTGCTTGTGAACTGAACGAAAGTGCCAGGAACTTAAAAGGAACCAACTGTATTATTTTTTTTCAAACTTCTGCTTTCACTTCACAATAATGTCTTCCATTAAAACTAAATGATTAGCGCCCTTAAAGCAAGGCCTCAAACAATTAACGTAAGACTCAAAGTTGTTTCCCTCATTGGAAATTTTTAGTAAAAATCAAAATATTCATTCAATATCAAGAGGAACCAGAGAATGCCCTCTGCTTCTATAACACATCTCTAGTAAGAGAAACTCCTGCTGCACTACGACATACTGTCAAGATATAATGCCTGTCAAAAGTTGTCAGGGACTTCTGCAAATAAATATGGGTTGAAGGAAATTTTAAGTTGCGCCATTTTATAATTGTACTGTGTGCAGTACACTCTTGATATTGAAATCACCCTTTCTATTCTGGAAATATCTTAACGTTCACACAGTGACTCTGAGCTACCATTAGGGGGCAATGTGGAGGAAGCTTGGCTAACTGGGATCTATTGATTCCTTTCAGTGTATTTTTCATTTCAATTATTGTATTTGTCCTCTCTGATTGTTCTTTATATTTTCTTTGTTAAAAAATTCTAACTTCTGGCTCTGTACATTCGTTCTCTTCCCAAGTTCTCTGATCATCTTTACGATGCTTATTCTGAACTCTTTCTTGGGTAGACTGACTACCTCCACTTCACTTAGCTGTTCTTCTGGGGTTTTATTTTGTTCCTTCATCTGGAACATATTCCTCTGCCACCTCATTTTGTCTAAGTTGCTATTGGTATTTTTATGTATGTGGTAGGTTGGTTACATTTCTCAACCTTGGCGAAGTGGCCCTCTGTAGGAGGTACCTTATGGGTCCCAGCTGTGCACTCCCCTCTGGTCACCCAGGTTCTAGGTGTTTCCCCTAAGATGTGTGGGTCCTTCTGTGGTGGCAGGCTGACTTTGTGGGCAGTCTGATAGGCTTGGTTGGCTCCTAGTCTGGTTGGTTGCCAGGCCCTGTCCTGTACGGATGCTGCTGGCTGCTGTTTAGCAGAGTCTGGTTACAAGGTGGCTGATTGCAGAACCCTAGGGGGCCCTAGGGCTAGTGCTCGCTCACCAGTGGGCAGAGTCAGAGTGCCCGAAGGCCCACTGGCAGCGGCGTTGCCCACCCACTGGCAGGGGAAGCCAGAACGTGGGATTCTAGTGCCAGTCTACTGGCAGGCAGAGCTGGTTCCTGGAGTCTGGCTACAGGACCCAGGGATCCCAGAGCTTGCTTCAGCTGGTTGGGGTGGGGGGGTTCCTGACACAGTTGGGTATGAGGTCTGGGGTGTCCCGAAGGTTGTGAGGTGGGCCAGGGCCCAGCTAGTCCCAGGGTATGGTCTGGCCTGTGTTGCAGGATCATAGTTTTCTTGCTTCTCGTGTCTGCCCCTGGTGGGTGAGGCTGGTCTAGTGGCTTACACAGGCTTCCTGTCGGGAGGGTGCCTGCCCACTGATGGGTGGAGCTGGGTCTTAGCCCTCTGGTGGGCTGGGCCATGTCTAGGGGCATGTCTGGAGGCAGCTGTGGGCTCTTCAATCTTTAGGCAGCCAGTCTGCTGATGGGAGGGACCATGTCCCCACCCAGTTAGTTGTTTGGCTGAGGTGTCCCAGCACTGGACTCTACAGGCTGTTCAGTGGGGTCAGGTCTTGGCACTAACGAGCCAATATGTCAGCTGCCAGGAGTGCTCTCGCATTTGAATGTTCCCCAATATGTCTCCCACCAGTGTCTGTGTCCCACAAGTGAGCTGCAGCCCTGCCACACACACCTCTCCAGGAGACTCTCGAAGACCAGCAGGTAAGTCTGGTGCAGGCTCCTATCAAATTACTGATTTCTCCCTGTGTCCTGGTGTGCATGAGGTTTTGTGTGTACCCTTTAAGAGTGAAGTCTCTATTTCCCCCAGTCCTGTGGGGCTCCTGCAGTTAAGACCTGTTGGCCTTCAATGCCAAATGCTCTGGGGCCTCATCTTCCTGGTGCCAGACCCCCTGGTGCCAGATCTTCTGGAGCCAGAAGCCCCCTCGTTCTGGTCCCTTATGTCTCTAGTTGCAGATCTTTCCTGGTAGGTTCCAGTCTTTATCATCAATGGTTATTCTGCGGATAGTTGTGATTTTGATGCACTCGCGAGAGGAGGTGAGCACAGGGTCTTTCTGCTCTACCATCTTGGCTGCTTTCTGATCCAGCAGCAGCTGGGATCTAAACTGAGTCCTGAACAAAGACTCAGGTGGATTTTGTATTGTATATTTGAATATCTGAGTGAGATTCCTTTCCTTCCTCGTTCCCTCCCACCTTCCTCACTTCCTTCTTTTCTTCCTCTCCCCCTCCCTCCCTTTCTTCCTTTCTTTCTTTACTTAAATGTTTTGTGGTAATTATAGATTCACAAACAGTCGTAATAAATAACATAGATTTGCTGTACTCTTTGCCCAGTTTCTCCCAGTGGTAACAACTTGCAAAACTATAGTACAATATCACAACCAGGATAATGACATTGATATAGGTCAAGGTATAGAACATTTCCATTCCACAGGGACCTACCATGTTCCCTTTTATAGTCACATCTACTTCTCTCTTGCCCTAATTCTGTCATTTCAAGAATGTTCCATAAATGGAGTCATATAGTATATAATCTTTGGAGATTGGCTTTTGTCACTCAGCATAATTTTCTGAAACTTCATTCAAGCTGTTATGTGTATCAACAGTTCATCCTTTTTATTGCTGAGTAGTATTCCATGGTATGGATATACCAGTTTGTTCAACTATTCACGTGTTGAAAGACATTTGGGTTTGTTTCCAATTTTTGTCTATTAAGAATAAAGCTGCTACAGAAGCTTGCCTACCAACGTTCATAGCAGCATTATTCACAATAACCAAAAGGCAGAAACAACTCAAGTGCACATCAACAGATAAATGGATAAACAAAATGTGGCATATATATATAAGCATGGAATATTATTCGGTCTTAAAAAGGAATGAAATTCTGTATATGCTACCACATGGATGTACCTTGAAAGCATTATGCTAAGGGAAATAAGTCAGACACAAAAGGACACATTGTATGATTTCACTTATATGAATTACCAAGAATAGGCAAATTCACAGAGACAGAAAGTAGCATAGAGGTTATGAGAGGCTGAAGGAGAGAGAGAAATGGGGAGTTATGTAATGAGCGTGAAGTTTCTGTTTGGGATAATGAAGAAGTTCTGGAAATGGATGGTGGCGATGGTTGCACGATACTGTGAATGTTCTTAATGCTAGTGAATTGTACACTTAAAAATGGTAAATTTTATGTTATGTATATTTTACCGCAATTTAAAAAAAAGAATATATAAGCATTTGTGCATAGGATTTTGTATGAACAGAAGTCTTAATTTCTCTGGGATGAAAGTCCAGGAGTGCAATTGTTGGCTTGTATGATAGTTATATTTTTGTTTTTCAAGAAAATGCCAAACTGTTCTCCAGACTACTATGCATTTTAATTCCCATCACCAATGTGTGAGTGATCCAGTTTCTCTGCATCCTCACCAAAATTTGGTGTTGTCACTAATATTTTAAAAAATGTTAATCATTCTGATAGGTGTGTATTGCTATCTCATTGTGGTTTTAAGCTGCATCTCCCTAATAACCAATGACGTTGAACATCTTTTCAGATGCATTTTGCCAATTTATATATCTTCTTAGGTGAAATATCCCTTCGTGTGTTTTGCCTACTTTCTAGATGTGTTGTTTGCTTTTTCACTGTTGACTTTTGAGAGCTCTTTGCATATTCTACATACTAGACCTTTGTCAGAGATGTAGTTTGCAAACATTTTCTACTACTCTGTCACTGTCTTTTAATCCTTCTAACAGCGTCTTTCATAGAGCAAAAGTTTTAAATTTTGATGAAGTCTGATTTATCATTTTTTCTTTTTGTGGATAATATTTGTTTTGTGTCCGGTCTAAGAACTCTTTGCTTAGTCCTAGATCCCAAAGTTTTCTCCTCCTTTTTTTTTTCTAAAAATTTTATAGTTTTACATTTACATTTAAACCCATGATTTATTTTGAGTGGATTTTTGTATAACGTATACAATTTAGGTCAAGATTATTATTATTTCCCTTATGGATAACCGATTGCTTTTGCACCATTTGTTGAAAAGAGTATCCTTTCTCCATCAAATTTTTTAAGTAACCCTGAAATAATGCCTTTTTCTTCCTTCCTTCCCCCCTCCCTCCCTTCCTCTTACTCTTTTTGGCCACTGCTTTACGTTATCAACAGTATCTTCACTGTAGCTGTTTTTCTTTCTGTAAACAGAAGTTTGGGCACCTTCATGCTATGAAGTTTGATGACTGTGTATATGGAAGGCACAAATTTATATTCTCCTATATATTTATAAAACACCTAAATCAGCACTTTGCTAGCCCATTTTTGTACTTTCATAATCGTCATGTTAATTGAGCAAAAGAGAGATGGAGACGGGTAAAACATTCCAGTCCTCTCTCTGTTGTACAATGCACTCAGCAGCCTCAGTTCATCTGGATTTATTTCTGCTCTGGTGTATTAGGAGCACCAGGAACTTGGCAATGAGGCACAGGTGACTTTGTAGTTAGCAAAAGCGGTGCTGAGAGCAGTAATTTATGCAAATAGATCCTATACATTCCTCCTTCCCTCTCTCCTTCCTCCAATGAATAGTTAATAAATAACTGGGAATAATATGTTACACAAAACAGACAGGTCTTTGCTTTCATAGAGGTTTTATCCTAGTGACGGAGGAAGAAGACAAGTAAATAGATTAAATAATCACGGATTAGAATGAATGCCATTTTATAAGGTTTTATCATTGTCATACACTGAAATACTTCAAACCTTCAAATATTAGTTGCGTTGACTGTGATAACAGAATTACAAAATGTGTCATTAAAGTGATATGTTTTGATTCATTGACACGATTTTATTGATTTGCCCAATATTTATTGCATATACCAACATTGTGCTAGTTGCTGCTATAATCCCGAAGAAAAAAACTTCATAAGTTTTGACTTGCAAGGATTTATAATTTAGCTGAGGAGACAAGAATATACATAAACAAGTGTCATATAAAGAGAATGAATGATACATGAAAGTAAAAAAATGACAAGAGTTCAGTGAAGAGGCACAGTCCCTTCCCTTGGGAATAATCATGGAAAAGCATGGGTAGGCAACATCGTAAAGCTGGGCTTTGCAGCCAACCTTAAAGGAAGACAGGATTTCAAGTAGTCAAAGACCATAGAGGAGGCAAAGGGTAATGGAATGATGGCCCTAAGAAAGGCTCCGCGTGGGGAGAAAACACGACTCCTCTGTTTCAGAAATGATACAAAGACCGGTTTGACATAGTTTAAAAAGTAGGAGATTCAAATACAAAGGGAACAAAATGCATGGCAATGCATTTTGAATGCTAGTGGAGAGATGTCTATTTGTACCCTGACCCTGTACTCACAACAGTTTCTAAAAGAATCCAAACAAAGATTCAGGCTTTAAAGAGGATGGAAGACTGTTTCCATTTGTGTAATAGCTTTTAAGATTTTAGACTGAATAATGAATAAAGTGTAATGTTTTATTTAAAAAATTTTATTTTTCCAATGAAAGGCTAGAAATACTTAACTAATGTGTCAACATGAAATCACAATAATTTGACTGTTACTTCAATTTACTTAAAAAAGTGAATTCAGACCATACCTTTATGAATCCACAGGGCACAATTTTGCTTTACTCTCTGATTCCATCCATTATTACAATATACATTCCAATGTATTTTGCATCAGCAAAATTATGAGCAGATCATTTTCACCTGTTGCTTTTTTCAATCGGGCAGCATGTTCAGGAGTTGGAGTCCTGACCTGTATTGAATCCTTGCTCGTGTCACTTAATAATAATAATGTTTATGTCATGTTGTTTTTGTTAAGGATAAAAGGAGACCAGGTATGTGAACTTTTTAAAAAATTGGTATAGTGCAAATTTAACATTATTAGATAATAAACTTCATGATGGCTTAGACTGCCCTTCATATATCTTTGCATTCTCTGAGTGCCTACTGTGGTACCTGGCACACAGCACCTATTTACCATCAGTAGCATTATTGAAAATAGCAACTATACCACAGTACATTTATTTGCCTGTACACATAGAGTCTGTTTTTACGTTTGTTGATGAATAAATGAATGTTCTATGAACTTGTTTATAAAGAACTTATTATGTAGTTATTCTGTTTAATCATAGTGAACCATTCAGAATAGAAAAGTCATATTACTTGTGTCAAAGAAAACACCACTCACAGAATTATTACTTGTTATACTTCTGGGATGATATATCTAGTGTAATGCTGAATAAAAGTCAAATTACATGTGTTCTACTGGCTTCACTTTATGTTTAAGCATATATAATATAGTCAGTATATAACATGCTGAAAAGTTAAGTTTAAACTAAATATTTAAACTTAATTTTTGATAACATGATTATATATATGTGTGTGTATATATAAACGTATCTATAAGTATATACCTATATATGCAAATATGTAGATGTATAGATACTACAGATATGCAACCATATGGTCTAAACTGAAATTAATACTGCTAGTGCCTCAGAATGTTCTGAGTTTCAAATCACATTGATAGTGAAACAAAATTAACATGTATAGCTATACAGCAATTTTGTTGTTAAAATTAAAATTTTATTCCAGAACTCTTACTGCATTCTATATGGGAGAAGCTTTCTGTAATATAGATTGGTGTAGCAGAAGCTATAATACAACTACCAAAATGAAATTTTATGTGTAGGTTTGTGGATGAGTAATTTAAGACTTGTGGTAGTAAAGTGACTAGTTTCATGTATTGTCCCCTTATGAATCTATTTGACCATTTATAAAAGTCTTATGTGGTTAAATGTCCAGGTTTAACAAAGAAACAAGCACCTGGATACTGTGATGTATGAGAAAAGACAGAAACTGCATCTGTGCACGAGTGCAGCAAGTTTAAGTCGGTAGTAAGTCTTTGAACAACATGGCATCTGCTGAGTGTGTTACACACTTAGCAGAGCAGATCCTGAACACGTGCAAGTCCTCACGGTTTTGGTCAGCAGCAGTGTCCAACAGTGATATGGGGCTCCTTCTAGGATAAGTCACAAGTGTGTAATTTAGCGTGGAGTGGCCTATTTATGGTACACAGGAGGATACCTTGCTGGTTGTTTTTTTCCAGAGTTATTAAATCTTAGCAGCAGTTAACATCCAGGATACTGTATGACTTTACACAAGATGACAGGATGCTTCCTACACTCTTCCTGTCTTTCAAAAAATGATATTAAGTAGTCTAATCAGAACTCAAGGAATGGGAAAAACGTGAGTTTTTGAGCCAGATGAACTTGCCTTCAAATCCTGACTCTTTATTTAGCTTTTTTGGCCCAGGTTTTAGTCTTTTTGTACAACAGACAGAACAATATGCACCTTGTATGGTCATTTTGAGTATTAAATGAGATAATGGATGCAAACCTTCAATCTAATGCCCGACATCTATTAGATGCTCACACTCCCGCATCCTTCAACATCACACCTCCTTTCCATTTCCTATCGTCCAAGGAGAAACTAACAAAAAAATCTTAAGAGTTTTATAAATTTTCAAAGTAAAAACTTTGAATGCTTTCCTGTTGAAAATTGATGCTGATTCATATAAAAAGAATGCAATAGCTTCTGAGATATTGGTACCTATAAGAAAAAGCCAGCAACTGTTCTAAGAACTTTATATATGTTATTGTTTTAATCCATACAGTAATAAATACCCCATCTGGTAGATATTATTCTAAGCATTTTGCATATGCTTATCATAACAATCGTGAGGAAGAAAGTACCACCTTACTTATATTGGCCTTATTACAAGAATACAAGCTCGGCAAGAGGAAGGCATGTTTAACAACCACCTTGTATTTTAATGTTACTTTGCTCTGCACTTAATACACAGTGAAGAAACATTAGTTGATTGTTCTTTCTTGAGAACTTTCACTGCTAAACCCAGAACAATGACAGTATAGAGACTCCATTTCCCTGATCCAAGTACTAACCAAGAAGCTCTAAGCAGTAAAGATGTACCTAGTGAGCGAAAAAGCAAGAGTCCTACTTTGTAATTTGTGAATAACCTTGATAAAGTTCAAACCTTGGGAACTGGTTTGTTCATTTATGTAAAGATGGGGTGGAGAGATGGGGTAGGGGGTGGGCAGAGAAAGAGTGAGAGAGAGGGAGGAAGGGAAGGAGGGAGGGAGGAAGGGAGATGACAGTTCTCTAAATCCTCACGTGTTCGAGATTACTAGCGAATTACTCTTGAAGTACTCAGATTGCATTTCAGGAGTTGCGCTGAAAAAAGGTGTATTAGCAAAAAATTTATTATGGCATGACCAGTCTGAGACCCTTACTTCTCTGAACCTATTAACTAGCATCACAAAGGAATGGATGCTCCATTACAATGGACTTAGAGTACCAAAGGGAGTAGTGTCAGGTTGCTACATCTGGATTATTTTCAGGGGTGGAAAATAAAATAATGAGGATACCAACTGGGCCACCCACTGCAAAATGTGGGTGACCAAATAAGCCAACGGAACCTCTAATGAGTATTTACTCCAAAGGACTCTGCATGTAAACTATTTCCAGACTGATGTGGTGCCAAGCTCAGAGGATTAAGTCTTTCAATGGCTTTTGTTGGTCAGCAGCCAAGCATCTAGGAACAAAGGAGGGGGTCTCCTTATTAAACATATCAAGAATATTACTTTCAGACAAGAAGAATGCAAAGAATGGATCAAAGAACACCATAAAATAGATGGAAGACAGCAGAAATAAGTAATAACAGCATCATTCATACTCTGAGTTCAGGGTGATTTCGTTTAGTTAGGGCATTATTTTTCAGAAGACTTTAAAGCACTGCTTAACATTTATGTGGTCTGGCCTACATTATAGGTAGTTGTGTACATGTCTTTGGTTTTGATGATCTGGAGGGCAGGAGTTTCCTCTGCCCTGTCTCATGAGTGCGCCATTAATCTTCTGGTTCTTTCTTCTTCCAGCACTAAGCAGAGTATAGGTATAGGTTGTTTAAGAATTATTTCTGAAATATGTTCAATTGAATTTGCAACCACTGTTGCTTTAATAATCTAAAAAACATAAGGAGGAACATATCATGGTATTTTTTTTTAATTTTTTTTTTTTTAAGGAGAGGTAAATCTGTAATACAAAGAAATTGCATGTCTAGAGGGAACAGCTCAATATCACTTAGAAAGTTAGTGGCTGGGTTTATCCCGACTTAGGGATCTTGTATATCTCAGACTAATCAAAGCCCCCAAAGCAATGCAAATGACAGAGTACATATGGAAAATCACATTCTCTGTATGTTTACCCAGAGAAAATACAAAGCAAGAAAATGTTTGCACACTGTGACAAAAGTCAGTGCTAGAACAGATTCTAAGATGGCCACCCAAACAAATGTTTACTTCTGTAAAGCAAAGCAAAGCAAAACAAAACCTAATTGGGTATTTTAAAAGTTTGAAACATAACAACAACACTTACTTGATTCCTTTTTTCCGTTTCCAAATAGTTGTGTTAACATTTTGGAACATTTACCTTTCTGATTCTTCTCAAAGAAGTGGTCAATTGCATTTTATAGCAAGATTTCCTAAGAGACATTGTCAAATGTAAATCTTGGCCACCAGTTTCTCCCTCTTTAGGCACGAGGTAGCCACATGGGTATTCAGAGTTGGCCTGCAATCCTGGAACTGCACTGTATGGTTTAAAGACTTTTCCGATGATCAGCATCGCCTGTTTTGCCACAGTCCTAGCATAGATAGCTGTCCCTCTTTTCTGAGTGGACTACAATTGCATGCTTGCAGTTATACACATGTTCAGAAAGCTTCCAAAATGTTTGTTTATTTATAGTCTTAATTTAACAGTCTCATATAGTGCCAGAAAATGTTTTCTGTGAAGGAGATAGCAACATTATCCCTATTTCATAAATGTGAAAACTGAGGTTACATAGTCATGCAGCTCAAAAGTGGTAAAACTGGGATTCAAACCCAAGCCACCTGGCTCAAGCACACTAAAGTTTGACCCAAACTCAAAAACACATGTTCTAAGGAAAATAATGATAGTGGTGGGATTTTTATAAAGTCCTATCCAACTCAGTATCCCTGAAACTGTATGGTATGCATCTCCCTCCTTTATTTCACATCCAGCTCCGTAGTAGAAATAGGAAGTTCTCCAGGTCTTATGCCCCTGGGGGGGTGGTCCCACACAGTAGATTTGACAGGAAGGTTGGAATTATGGAGTGAAGGAGATTTCTGACCAGTTTACACTCCTGGGGATATTCCTGTGCTCTCGAGGACTCCCTGTCTTCCTCTTGTCAGCTCCTTTCCTTTGCTACCACCAGTAAATTCCAAGTTGCTTTATTTCCCCTTACTTCAGAAGGCAGTAGAATATTTCTCACACCTAAAGCAAGCAAAGTGTATGAAAAATTTTTTCTTTTTTTTTGGCTGCTTTGGGTCTTCGTTGCTGCAGCCTTTCTCTAGTTGCGGCGAGTGGGGCTACTCCTCCTTGCGGTGCGCGGGCTTCTCATTGCGGTGACTTCTCTTGTTGTGGAGCACGGGCTCTAGGCACACAGGCTTCAGTAGTTCTGGTGCATGGGCTCAGTAGTTGTGAGTCGCGGGCAGTAGAGCGCAGGCTCAGTAGTTGTGGCACGTGGGCTCAGTAGTTGTGAGTCGCGGGCTCTAGAGCGCAGGCTCAGTAGTTGTGGCGCACGGGCTTAGTTGTTCCACAGCATGTGGGATCTCCCTGGACCAGGGCTCGAACCCGTGTCCCCTGCACTGGCGGGCGGATTCTTAACCACTGCGCCACCAGGGAAGCCCATATCAAAAACTTGTAAAGTTTCTATTGCCAGGGGGCAGAAAGAAACAGGTTGAAAGTGTGTCAGAAGGGAAAACATACCCTCCTTTCTTTTTTTAAACTATCCTTTCCCCTCCCCACCCCATCATTTAAACACTACAATTGGTCCAAGTTATGTAATTGATTTTCAGAGTAAAGCTTTTTTGGTGTGTAATTCTGGAGTCAGCATGGCACTGAATTTCTGAGGGGAGGGCTGGGACACATGGGAACAGATATATGAGGAAAGGGGGGCCTTAGCACTACTGAGAGAGTAGGTCCCAGGAGTGATGGAGCTCAGGGAAATAGTCCTGGAGAAGGAGAAGTGGGAGCACGTGGGATGGCTCCAGGCTGTGTGAGACAAGAGGGAAGAGGGGTCCCAAACCGGAGCCTAAAAGTTTGAACAAAGGCAGAGGAAGGAAAGCCAGGCGTCGGTTCTCAGCAAAGATCATGAAACTGCTTCTTTGCAGTAATTGACTCCTGAAGAAAAACAGAATTTAAAAAAACATAAATCAGCCTCATCCTCCAGGAACCTAGCACTCAACTTAATTCCAGAAAGGAGTTGGGATTTGTTTTAGGTCAAACGCTGAGATTTCTTCTTGAGTACTTTTGTTTTACTCTGGGAGTGTCTCTAAGTTGACCAGTCATGCTTCTGTGAAATCCAAATTGGCAACATGGGAAAGGGAGGGAGAGAATATGACCGTATATCTTGAGGGAGTGTCGTTTTATCTTCTCTTCAGTGGGGGAGTCAATAATATTAACTCCTTTTCTCTTAACCTGAAGAAACTACAACCAGAGCCAGCTCTTCAATTTTCTGTAAATCCCATGTGTGACAAGGGTTCGGGAATCTTGCCAACACATTCAAAGCCAAACTGCCCAGAAAGCCATATGGAAAATGAAGACTCAGTGACCTCATTATGCAGAGCATTCTATGCATTATGTATTTCTGCTATCTGGTGGGCACACTGTGTTTCACAACAACTTTAATTAAAGGTAAATATAGGGGCTTCCCTGGTGGCGCAGTAGTTGGGGGGCCGCCTGCCGATGCAGGGGACATGGGTTCGTGCCCCGGTCTGGGAAGATCCCACATGCCGCAGAGCGGCTGGGCCCGTGAGCCATGGCCGCTGAGCCTGCGTGTCCGGAGCCTGTGCTCTGCAATGGGAGAGGCCACAACAGTGAGAGGCCCACGTAACACAAAAAAAAAAAAAAAGTAAATATAGTATTTGCAATAAATTTAAGAATATGAAGCAAGGTCCCACTATTTAGACTCTTACTTTAAATCTTAATCACAATCAAGACCTCCTTAGTGGAGAGAAAAAAATTTATGTGTATGTACGTGCGCGCACACACACACACACACACACTAATATGCTAGAGGGAGGGCTGCTATGGTTGAATCACTTTAAGCAAGTTGCTAAACTATCCTAGCTTTATTATCCCCATCTATAAAAATGACAGTAACAACCAAAATGAGACAAGCTCTGTAAAAAGTTGAGGAGCCCCACAGTGGATGGGGGCTCTATTTGACTTAGGTATCTCCAAATCTTGGACCTCTACTACGTCTCACTCTCTGAGGTTTCCTTCCTTCCCTTCTTTCCTCCCTCCATCCCTTTCTTCCTCTCTTCTTCCTTTCTTATCATGTATTTATCAACTCTATTAAGTGCTATCTATTGTGTTCGAGGTAATTAACAAAATCCCCAGCAGAGAAGAAAGATCTGTACCCTAAGGTGGATGCATCCTTCTCTTTAAAATCCTTATGTAACTTCCTAGTACTTTTACAATAGAGACCAATATCTGGGTCGTGGCCTAGCAAGCCTCATCTCACTCCACTGCCATCTTGTTCTCATCCCTCTGGACACTTCGGCCTTCTTTTTCACCATGCAGTCTCCTGCCACATATATATATATATATATATATATATATATATATATCTGGCTCTATCTAACATTCTCCAGGATAGATCGTGTCTTGGGTCACAAATCAAGCCTTGGTAAATTTAAGAAAAGTGAAGTCGTATCAAATATCTTTTCTGACCACAACGCTATGAGACTAGATATCAATTACAGGAAAAAAATTGTAAAACATACAAACACATGGGGGCTAAACAATACACTACTAAATAACCAAGAGATCACTGAAGAAATCACAGAGGAAATCCAAAAATACCTAGAAGCAAATGACAGTGAAAACACGATGACCCAAAACCTATGGGATGCAGCAACAGCAGTTCTAAGAAGGAAGTTTATAGCAATACAAGCATGCCTCAAGAAACAAGAAACATCTCAAATAAACAACATAACCTTGCACCTAAAGCAATTAGAGAAAGAAGAACAAAAAACCCCAAAGTTGGCAGAAGGAAAGAAATCCTAAAGATCAGATCAGAAATAAATGAAAAAGCAATGAAATAAAACAAAAGCTGTTTCTTTGAGAATATAAAGAAAATTAATAAACCATTAGCCAGACTGATCAAGAAAAAAAGGGAGAAGACTCAGATCAATACAACTAGAAATGAAAAAGGAGAAGTGAAAAGTGACACTGCAGAAATACAAAGGAGAGATTACAAAAAGCAAATATATGCCAATAAAATGGACAACAACCAGGAAGAAATGGACAAATTCCTAGAAAAGCACTACTTTCTGAGACAGAATGAGGAAGAAACAGAAAATATAAACAGACCAATCACAAGCACTGAAATTGAAACTGTGATTAAAAATCTTCCAACAAACAAAAGCCCAGAACCAGATGGCTTCACAGGTGAAGTCTATCAAACATGTAGAGAATAACTAGCACCTGTCCTTCTCAAACCCTTCCAAAATATAGCAGAGGGAGGAACTCTCCCAAACTCATTCTATGAGGCCACCATTCCCCTGATACCAAAATCAAACAAAGATGTCACAAAGAAAGAAAACTACAGGCCAATATCACTGATGAACATAGATGCAAAAATCCTCAACAAAATACTAGCAAACAGAATCTAACAGCACATTAAAAGGATCATACACCATGATCAAGTGGGGTTTATCTCAGGAATGCAAGGATTCTCCAATACACGAAAATCAATCAATGTGATGAACCATATTAACAAATTGAAGGAGAAAAGTCATATGATCATCTTAATAGATGAAAAAAGGCTTTCAAAAAAATTCAATACCAGTTTATGATAAAAAACCGTCCAGAAAGTAGGCATGGAGGGAACTTACTCAAAATAATAAAGGCCATATATGACAAACCCACAGCCAACATTATTCTCAATAATGAAAAACTGAAACCATTTCCACTAAGATCAGGAACAAGACAAGGTTGCCCACTCTCACCACTATTATTCAAAATAGTTTTAGAAGTTTTATCCCCAGCAATCAAAGAAGAAAAAGAAATAAAAGGAATCCAAATCAGAAAAGAAGTAAAAGTGTCACTGTTTGCAGGTGACATGATACTGTACATAGAGAATCCTAAAGATGCTACCAGAAAACTACTAGAGCTAATCAATGAATTTGGTAAAGTAGCAGGATACAAAATTAATGCACAGAAATCTCTTGCATTCCTATACACTAATGATGAAAAATCTGAAAGAGAAATTAAGGAAAGACTCCCATTTACCACTGCAAAAAAAGAATAAAATACCTAGGAATAAACCTACCTAAGGAGACAAAAGACCTGTATGCAGAAAACTATAAGACACTGATGAAAGAAATTAAAGATGATACAAACAGATGGAGAGATATACCATGTCCTTGGATTAGAAGAATCAACATTGTGAAAATGACTATACTACCAAAAGCAATCTACAGATTCAATGCAATCCCTATCAAACTACCAATGGCATTTTTCACAGAACTAGAACAAAAATTTCACAATTTGTAGGGAAACACAAAAGACCCTGAATAGCCAAAGCAATCTTGAGAAGGAAAATCGGAGCTGGAGGAATCAGGCTTCCTGACTTCAGACTATACTACAAAGCTACAGTAATCAAGACAGTATGGTACTGGCACAACAACAGAAATATAGATCAATGGAACAGGATAGAAAGCCCAGAGACAAACCCATGCACACAGGGTTACCTTATTTCTGATAAAGGAAGCAAGAATATACAATGGAGAAAAGACAGCCTCTTCAATAAGTGGTGCTGGGAAAACTGGACAGCTACATGTAAAAGAATGAAATTAGTACACTCCCTAACACCATACAGAAAAATAAACTCAAAATGGATTAAAGACCTAAATGTAAGGCCAGACACTATAAAACTCTTAGAGGAAAACACAGGCAGAAACACTCTATGACATCAATCACAGCAAGATCCTTTTTGACCCACCTCCTAGCGCAATGGAAATAAAAACAAAAATAAACAAATGGGACCTAATGAAACATAAAAGCTTTCGCACAGCAAAGGAAACCATAAACTAGACAGAAAGACAACCCTCAGAATGGGGGAAAATATTTGCAAAGGAAGCAACTGACAAAGGATTAATCTCCAAAATATACAAGCAGCTCATACAGCTCAATATGAAAAAAACAAACAACCTAGTCCAAAAATGGGCAGAAGACCTAATTAGACATTTCTCCAAAGAAGATATACAGATTGCCAACAAACACATGAAAGGTTGCTCAACATCACTAATCATTAAAGAAATGCAAATCAAAACTACAATGAGGTATCATCTCACACTAGTCAGAATGGCCATTATCAAAAAGTCTACAAACAATAAATGCTGGAGAGGGTGTGGAGAAAAGGGAACCCTCTTGCACTGCTGGTGGGAATGTAAACTGATACAGCCACTATGGAGAACAGTATGGAGGTTCCGCAAAAAACTAAAAATAGAACTACCATACGATCCAGTCGTCCCACTACTGGGCATATACCCTGAGAAAACCATAATTCAAAAAGAGTTGTGTACCACAATGTTCATTGCAGCTCTGTTTACAATAGCCAGGACATGGAAGCAACCTAAGTTTCCATCGACAGATGAATGGATAAAGAAGATGTGGCACATATATATAGTCGATTATTACTCAGCCATAAAAAGAAACGAAATTGTGTTATTTGTGGTGAGGTGGATGGACCTAGAGACTCTCATACAGAGTGAAGTAAGTCAGAAAGAGAAAAACAAATACCATATGCTAATACATGTATATGGAACCAAAAAAACAAAATGTTTCTGAAGAACCTAGGGGCTGGACAGCAATAAAGATGCAGACATAGAGAATGGACTTGAGGACACGGGGAGGGGGAAGAATAAGCTGGGATGAAGTGAGAGTGTGGCATGGACATATATACACTACCAAATGTAAAATAGATAGCTAGTGGGAAGTAGCCATGTAGCACAGGGAGATCAGCTTGGTGCTTTGTGTCCATCTAGAGGGGTGGGATGGGGAGGGTGGGAGGGAGAAGCAAAAGGGAGGAGATGTGGGGATGTATGTATATGTCTAACTGATTCACTTTGTTATACAGCAGAAACTAACACACCAGTGTAAAGCAATTATACTCCAATAAAGATGTTAAAAAAATAAATTAAATAATAGAACTAAAAGGAATACCATTTATATTTAAATATGATTAACCAACTTTGTGATATAACAATATATGTGTTTATATATTAAATAATAAGATCTAGCTGTGGGTTTAATAGGTACCACAATTTTAATTAATTAATTGTTTTGGCTGAGTTGGGTCTTCGTTGCTGCGTGCAGGGTTTCTCTAGTTGTAGATAGTGGGGGCTACTCTTCGTTGCAGTGCGTGGGCTTCTCATTGAGGTGGCTTCTCGTTGTGAAGCACAGGCTCTAGGTGAGCAGGCTTCAGTAGTTGTGGCACACGAGCTCAGTAGTTGTGGCTCGCGGGTTCTAGAGTGCAGGCTCAGTAGTTGTGGTGCATGGGTTTCATTGCTCTGTGACATGTGGAATCCTCCCGGATCAGGGATAGAACCCATGTCCCCTGCACTGGCAGGCAGATTCTTAAGCACTGTGCCACCTGGGAAGTCCCTGTCCCATAATTTTAAAATGGTGATGAAACAGTATTTTGAGATCCAGAAATGACTGTAATGTGATATGAAGATATCTGTGATTTCTATTGTTGACAAAATCACAGATACTGCTAATGCCACCGTGATCCATGTGTACATTTACAATTCAAGGACATGGAGTTGGAGATTAGTGAAAATAAAGATGTCATGCTTTCCAAACCAAGTTCAGAGACCTCTGGTTAAGAACCAGTCCACTGTTTGATGAGGAAAAAAAAAAAAAAAAAGATGGTTTAATCAACTGAGACTTGGAGATTATCTATGGATTTAATTTCTCAAGCTTTGTCCTGATGAAAAGAATAATGTAGCTAAACACTTACAGCAATTAGTAAGTGCCAGACATTGTTTTAAGTGCTTTAAATATGTCACATCACCTCATTGTTAGAAAAACTTTATGAGGTAAGATTTTACAGAGGCACAGAGATGTGAAGTAACTTGTCTAAAGTCACACAATTTTGTAAGTGATAGAGCCAGGTCCATCATGGTCTTTTTACTATTGTGCTATATAACAACTGGTTTCTTTGTATTTGCCTGAGTTTTGTGGCAAATGATGGAAGGGCAGGATTATGTGAGACTTTTTTTTTCCAGTAGAAAAAGTTATGAAACATATTTTAAATATCTATAAATTTGCATAGGGGGTTTATTATTGTCTAATTTAAATTGGTGAAACTAAATTATTAATGTCAGAAGCACAAGAAAGGGAAAACTCATGCTTATAAAGAAAGTCTGTGACTGTTAACTGTTACCAGATTTTTTTTTCTTTTTCTTTTTTTTTTTTAGTACAAGCTGTTGGTGGTTACAAACATTAGAGTTTGAAATTTCTTTACAAGGTTAAAACATTTTAAAATTTATTCTTGTATGGTTGTTTGACTCTTGGAATTCTGGAACCACTCTGTTGTGAAAATGTCAAGGTCTTAGAAGTTTTAATAAGATTAAAAATTTAGGAAAATTAACATGGTGTTAAAACATGACTATTATAATTAAGTATTAAATATTTTTCAACTCTAAAAATTTTGCAAAAGAGAAAACCCACAATATGTACCAACTTTTCAACAGGGTCAAAACACTTTTTTTTTTCTGAAAGATTTAATGAATTTAGGATTACTATTTTAGAACACACAGAAACTGAGCCAACTCTTGATTTTCCAGAGAAAGGGGAGATGAGATGGCATGAGGATTCATATGCAGTGTCAAGACAAACTTAGTATTTAATATTAATATAAACCTTCTCTTTTATCAAAATATTAGTTAAGCTTCTAATAAGTAGATGAATTATTTAAATGGAATTAACCTCTTCATATATTAACTTGGCAAAAGAGAAAACTTTGGATAAAAAGAGAGAAAAAATCAGATGCTTGGATCCCCCAAATATGCATAATTATAATGAATAATAAATCATTGACCATATTATTAAACTATTTTCCTCAAGTAGAGCAGGCGTATGACAATAGAATGGAGAAACCAGTAGGAAAGAATAGGAAAAATATAAACCTGTCCACTTCATTGTTCCTTTACAGTTTAATAATTATTGCTAAGACTCAATAGAAAAAGAGAATTTAATTAGTTAGTTGTAAGTATTTTTTCTAATTATAAATTATAACTAATGTGAAGGAAAGTTTGCACATTTTAAAATAATATGAATGTTAATATGAAACATACTGAAACTTCAGGCGGTGTGTCTTAAGGCTAGTTGACCATATATTTAGTGAGACATAAATCACTGTTTACAAAATAAATTTATAATGGACATCTAGACATCTAAGTTTTTTCTATGCACGATTAGTTTTATCCTTTTTTTTCTAAGTTCATACCCCCTCAGTTTAGTTTTCATGCCAGTGAGCAAAACTGTTTTATAAATTGATGACATCTTGAGCAAACTCAGATTTTAAGCATTTTAAAAATTACTTGAGCTTCACTGTGTTTGAGCTTAATTGAATATCTATACACTCTATGGTAGGAAGGGCAAATTGGTTTCACAAGGGGCAAAAAATATTTGTTGAATGAATGAATGAGTGACTAAAAGTGAACTTCTGTCAACGATAACCTTTTCAATATCCTTCACCTTTGACAATATCCTTACTGTTGGCATAGATTTGTGCATATTTTGTGCTTATTCCTTTTTTTTTTTTTTTTGGCCCTACGCGGGCCTCTCACCGTTGCGGCCTCTCCCACCGCGGAGCACAGGCTCTGGACGCGCAGGTTCAGCGGCCATGGCGCACAGGCCCAGCCGCTCCGCGGCATCTGGGATCCTCCTGGACCAGAGCACGAACCCGCGTCTCCTGCATTAGCAGGAGGACTCCCAACCACTGCGCCACCAGGGAAGTCCTGTGCTTATTCTTTATTAAGCATATTCCGTAGTTAAAAACAAAATTGAAATTCCAATTAAAATCTGACTTTTATGTTCTAGGAAGGAAGTTACTTACGGGAATTTTACCAATTGTAGGTCTAGGTCCCACTTAATCTCTGTATCCTCTTAAGAAACCTTTGAAAAAATAGGCATAAAGAATCAAGTAGACTTCCCAGAAAACTGAAGAGATTTATATGACAGGGAAAGGGGTAATTTCCTTGCATTGAGTACTGCAAGCCAACCATTGCTTAATGGCACCAAAGACCAATTTTCCAGAGTCCCTGAGAAAGAAGAGTGAGACCAATCAAGAACATAAACTTATGGGAGGCAATCAGGCGCTCATAAAAACAGCTTAATGTAATGAAATTTTGTGATGTGGATACTTGCGAAATTTAATTTCTATCCACCAGGAAAATCCTTTTATATGTTTGGAATATTTTTCCACACAGACAAATAAAATCTTTTTTTAGACATCTTGTGAAAGTCAAATACAGTGATTGGGCATGTTTTTTGGTTTTCCAAAATGTTGTCTGCTTGATATGATCAACTATAAAGGAAAGAAATATAAACATGTGTCTGTATTTAATGTCATTTTTTCATTTCTTAATTTTTTAATAACCTTTCTGATTCATTCTGTTTTATTTAAGGAATGGGGAGAACATAAGGAAAATTGAATCTATTAGGCAGGAGGGCAACTGGTTGAACTGGATACCAAAAATTAAAAGCAGCTGTGCTCAAGCACGTAATTTTTGCCCTTCTTGCTTAATTAAAAATTTACCAAATTATATCCTTTAAAAATGATGCTAGCCATGTGTCCATGAATTTAGACTTCCTTCACAGTGCCTACCATATATTCAGTACAGTAGGACTTTTTTTTTTTTAGTTTATATGTCTGGTTTTGGGGGAGATATAACATAAATGGGAGATTAAGAGTGACAGTATCACCCTTGTTTCTTGACTACAGGTGCAAATCTTGTATAAGTAATGTTCAATCCAAGCATATGCTCATAGATCGCAGGTTTGCATCTATTTTTTTTTTTAGAAGATGTTGGGGGTAGGAGTTTATTAATTAATTATTTTTGCTGTGTTGGGTCTTCATTTCTGTGCGAGGGCTTTCTCTGGTTGTGGCAAGCAGGGCCCACTCTTCATCACGGTGCACGGGCCTCTCACTATCGTGGCCTCTCGTTGTGGAGCACAGGCTCCAGACGCGCAGGCTCAGTAGTTGTGGCTCACAGGCCTAGTTGCTCCACGGCATGTGGGATCCTCCCAGACCAGGGATCGAACCCGTGTCCCCTGCATTAGCAGGCAGATTCTCAACCACTGTGCCACCAGGGAAGCCCTGCATCTATTTTTGATTGATCCTTTTAAAAAGGATTGAGATTAGTATTGATACTTGAGCTTGGGATAATTAGTATTTTCTTAATAAAACTCTCAACAAAGATAGATAAAAGATAGTACAACAGTCCATTCCAAGAACGCTGTATATAATTTATATATCTAATATACCTTTTTAATATACATTGTCATGTTATCAATCATTTCTATCCCAGGTCACAGAAATTGCAAAAATAAAGTTTTGCCATGCAGACAATTCTGAATCAATTCTCAGTTCTTTTACTTCAGTAGAAGTGGTCAGCTAAATTTTTTGAAGAGTCCTTGTTCTTTTTTTTAAATGCTAGTAGATCACCATCTTAACAAATATGGACTACATTCTCTTACTCTCCTTAGATTAAATGTCTCTGGAGTTCAGAATTCCTGTATTCAATAATTATTCACTGATCCTCCTCTATGTACCAGAAACTACGTGAACTTGCATATAGAGATGAGCTAAACACCTTACTTGCTCTTAGGGAAATGTCTAAACAATTAGTAGGTTGTGATAAATGTTGCAAAAAAGGGAAATGAGCTCTACTGAGAGCAGGGGTGGGCGTTCTGTTTCTGGGGTTGGGGTGCAGGAGGAGGGCATCAAGGAAAGGGCTCCACCAGAGGGGTAATATTCACTTAACTCTTCACTGGGCCATGTCGTAACTTAAATGTAGGATTTCCCTTTTTATCGGTATTCTGTAGTTAATAACAATAGCTTACTACGAAGCAATGTTCTTCATTTGCTCCCTTTGTATTTCTGATTATGGCAAATAAAACCACTTTGCATATCTAGGGTTAGCTGCAATTCACCAAAGGTTTCCATTGGTACATGAGATATTTGTTGACCTTTATTGGAAAAAAGTAATAATTTGCTTCTCCTTTTGTATTGTTAAGTGTCAAAAGATGAGTGGTGGTGAATTCATGGGTGGTGTGTTGATACCTACTAGGCGTGATTCCATAGGAGAGAAAACACTTATCCCACAGACACACTCTGGTGTGGTGGTTCCCTTGCCAGCCCTATAAAACCTCCCCAGGTGTCATGCTCAAGCCTAGTAAGTGGAGCCAGCAATGAGCCTATTTTAAAAATGTGTTCACCTTACATTTGCTTTCAGAGAGTTTCAGCTATAGAGAAAGTTTACCTTTCTGACTTTAGAAGGATGGGTAGGAAATATGGGTAAGAAAGAGAAGCAAAATAAGCCACTCAGCCTTCATTTTGGAGAAAGGCATGAGTATAACATTAAAAGAGAAAATAAAACCCATTACATTTCCAGTAAGTTGCTATTTTAAGAGATAATTAACATTAGAATTTAGTACACTAATTTAGCGCCTTGTTCATTATTATTTATGAGTAAAAAAATTTCCACTAAGAAGTTCCACTGAGAAGCAAAGTTGCCTCACTGTGCAATTTCCCAAGTCTCTCCAATTGAAACAAAGTAGTGTTATTAATTATGAACTTGTGGGGTCATATTCCATAATGGGGAAATCTCTCCACATTGTCTGGAAGTGTTTCCATTCCAGTCTCTACAGACACGGCCATCTAACGCTGATGGTGGTTTCTGTACACCATGAACTGCCAGATACCTGCTTTTCTCTGTCTCATAAAAATGAACGTTTCTCAAATCTGATTTAGACTGTCATTGAAATAATGGAGTGTTATACTAAAGAATGTATTGTTCCTTAAGATGCAATTACAGAAGCCATCTCTCTTTCCTCTCTTATTTTGCTATGATAAAAATAAATTTTTAGGTAGTCCAAATAGAAAATATAAGGAAGTGATGATAATATTAGGCAAAATGAATCAACAAACAAAATAACTCAAAACTTCAAAATTCAGATGCACAGTCCTAGGACTTTTAGATAATAGCTAATAGCTAACCATCTAAATCTTGCGTCTGTGAAATTTTAGCTGGCACAGTGGTGACTTTGGCTATATACGGAGGAGGAGACAGCTTTTCATCATGCAGGTTATTTTCTATTTTAGGGATTTTATGTAAATCAATGAAAATAATAACACTTTACAACAGTTACAACGTACTTTAAGTAACAGGTTATCTCATTTGACCACTCAATGGTGTAGCAAATAGAATAGTAATTATTATACTCATTGTGTATTTGTGGAAACTGAGGCTTGGCTGATAATTTGCAAAAGACGGTGCTCACACTCATCCATACTTGGATTTTCCTCACCATAATGCATAGCAGGACTTTCACAGCCTAAGAAAACTAGATGTCAAGAGCTTAAGATAAATAAACTAGAATCATAAAGTGAGTACAGATTTGAAGTCTAAAATATTTGATTTTATTACCTGAAACTGATAGGGTTGTGCTACATTATCGTAAGTTCTATGTCCCATTATTCTGTGATTCTGGAATGTCAGAGGAGGCTAAAGTATCCCCCTTTCTGCAGGGAACACTCTGAAGCTCTCGCTCCACTCTTCACTGGGCTATGTAGTGACTTAAATGTAGGATTTCTGATTTTATGTGAGGGACTGCCTCACATGAACACAGGGCAAAAATATCTCAGTACCCTCTGAGCTTCTGACGGAAAGGAAGGAAAGATGGGGAATCTCAAAGTTTTCCCTTTTATCTACTGAATGAGGCAACTCATCTATAACCTTGAAAAATCATCAAAATGTAATTGATCCTCTAAGTGGTAATGGGTTAAAGCCTTCTCTGTCTCACATTTTTTCTTTATTAAACATTTGTTACTTTGTTCTTTTTATATAGAGCAAAACCACTGGAAAGGTATGAACAGAGTTTATACCAGAAGGGTATCTAGCCACCTCTTTAAATTTGTGTTACAAATGTGTTTTTGTCTGTTTTATTTCCATAGAGAAAGGTGAAGCTCAATCCCCCCTTTGGAGCAGTGAACATAGTGATGGGATGGCCAGCACTCAGTGCTGGTTGTCCTGGTAACAGCATCTCAAATCTTACACTAACATCTGGTGTTCTTAAGTTTAACAGCTGGTTGTCTACAGAAAAATTTGAACAAGGAGTTGAAACACAAGTGGGAATACCCTAAAATAAAAGTAGTTACCTAGGAGGAATACCAAGAAATAACTAAGCTAAAGGAGGAAATTAGATGCAACTTGCAAAACACAGAAATATCAGGGATTAAAAAATGGATAAAAGATGTTATCCTGAAAAAATAAAATGAAGATTTTGTTTTAAGTTCTGCATTATTCTTATAAGCAAATTGACATGTTGGAAACATGAAAGGTCAAGATTAAACTGTGGAGAATATGGCCTAACAGGCTGTTTTTTGAACTCTCTATAAATCCTAACAGAAGTGGAAATCTTAGCGCAGTTAAACCTTTTGAGAATTCTTGGTAAAGTGTTTGAAGATGAGAGAGAAAATACTCAGGATTTGTCCTAGAAGTGGTTGATCAATAGCTTTTAACTTCTCATTTCTATTCATAGAATTACACAGTATCATTATATTCAAAGGATTTGAGGCTATTCTTATTTTTGAGAAGGTAGTTTTTTATGGACTCTGAATACATATTGACACTGAAGTAGTACTTATGTGGCCCATTGATAAATCATAATGTTAATACAAATAAAGAATTTTGGCATCAATATTACTCTTCATTTTGAAGGGCACAGGGTCTGATTATTTACAAAAAGTTGTTAACAGAGTCATAGTGATAGCTCTCCACCTTCATCTCCTAAGTTGGAAAGTTAATTAAATTCTCAATTACTATAGTTAAAAATAATTTCTGCTATACCTACTCTCATACTGGGTGATATGAGAATATTTGAAATACAGATAGGCCCTTCCTTTCCTATAAGGAAACTGGCCAAAGCTAAGGAGAGGCTTTCTTGTGGTTTAAGATAATCACAGTTAAATAAAACTGGGCTAATAAGAGTGTAAAACTTATTCTGAGTAGATTTAATAGGCAGAACCAGAACAACTGGATAGGATTGGAAAGGGAATTAGACTTTTACTTGATGTAGAGAAGAACAGTTTAGGAATTCGTTTCCAAAATGGAATAGACAGCCCCTTGAGGTCATCATTCCCTCAATGGAGCCAAAGCTGGATGAGATGCTGAATAAAAGATTCATGTTGAGTTAAATAAAGGCTACACTCACATCCAAATCTAAGATTTAGTTTTCTTGTTTAGTCAACACCACACCAAACATGTAGTTATTTCCAAATCTGCATTTTTGTTTAATGGCATTTAGAAAAAATAAGCAAATTATTGACTGCATTATTTTCTATTTAATAAAAATATTTTCCCAAATGATAGACAGTTTTTTCTTAAGAGCCATATTTTTGGAGAAAATTTTAAAACACCAATAATTTAAAAGAATAATTAAGTCTCTGACTTCCACCACTCAGAATCAAGAGCCTTTAAAGTTTTTCCACATGTGATTAAACATTAAACGTTAGAGTTTAACAGGTTTAACTTTATCATTAAGAATGCTCTGAAGACTGCTTCCGTTCCCTCCCTCTATAATCTCATCCTCTACTCCCTTAGTTACAAGGTTCTGTTGGTCTCCTTTCGAATTTTTGAACCACTCCAAATTTTCACATTTTTAGAGGACGTTTAAAGAGAAATAGGAAAGTCATGAGGAAGAAATGGTTTTGATTGAACCCTAGTGAGTGCAGATGTAAATATGCAACATTTAGGATGCCAGAAGAGACCCAGAAGATGTTAGGCAGTGAATGGGAAATGTCATTATTGTTGAGAATGCTATCTATAGAAGACAGTCAGCCATAGAAGTGGATAGAATTCTGGAGTGAAAGATTCTACAAAAATATTTAAAAATCTGAGACCAGAGCTGTTTAGAATTACTGTGTTAGAAAGGTGAGGGAATGAAGAGGACCCACTTAAGATAAGGTGAAGAACCAGGATGATGAGTGCTAGAAGCTAAGGAGGAAATCATTGTCCATAAAGGACAATCATTTCCTTCAGAAAGAGAGAGAATGATATGATCAAGGATAACCCTTTGAATCGAGCTCTTAGAAGGTGAAGTATGACCAGGGGTGAATGATGAGTTTCTGCATATTGGTAATGTTGGATCTCAGGTTAAATGATGAATTAAGGAATAGATTAGCAGCCAGAAAGAGAAGACTACATGTGTAAGCTACGCTTTCAAGAAATTTCCCAATGAAAGAGAAAATGAGCATAGTTAGAGATTTTGTTTTTAATAAGAGAATTTTGCCAGGGAAAGACAATTTGCTAGTAGACGGGGAGAACTAAAGATACACTACTCTTTCTAACTAAACTCTCACTAGTCAAACTCAGAAAAACAATATATTCAGGTAGTGGGCCAAACTTTTACAATAGAAACGAAAAAAGATTAGAGAAATAAGAGTCTACAGAGCCTAAAAGAGAGAGCAGCAGGAGGGAAAAGGACCCCATTAATGCTAGATGTACAAAACTATGTTTATAAAATATATCCATTCATTCATTTTTAAGCATATATTATATGCCAGGCACAGTTCTTGATGTTGGAGATACAGTCATAAACAAAGCAAAATAAAAAATCCCTGCCCTCATGGTGCTTAAACTTCAGTGAGGGGAGATACAATAAACAAGCAAATGATTAAAATAAGCAGCATGTCAGAGGGTGAGAAATGCTATAGAGAAAAATAAAGTGGTAAAGGAGCTGAGGGAGCAGTAAAGCGAGATGTCACTGGGGCCTCAATAATAAAGTAAGCGAAGACTTGAAGGAGAGGAGAGAGTGGGCCAGGTGGCTCTCTAGGGAAGAGCCTTCCAGCAATGAGAAGAGCTGGTGCTGGGTCCTAAGTTTGAAGATGTCTGGTGTGTAGGAATCATATAAGGAGATCAGCATGGCTGGAGTGGGGTGAGTAGTGACAAAGAAGCACAGGGTCAGCTCATCTCAAACAGAAGGGGTTCAGGCTTTTGTGTGGAGATGCAAAGCCAGTGGACAGTTTTTAGTTAGCAACTGACAGGATTGATCTTCCATTTCAACAGGCCCACTAAGGCCGCTGTGTTGAGAATAAAATGGTGTAGGAGAATTCTGGGATGGCAGAGCAAAGATGGAAGGCATGGAGTGGAGTGGAGCAGTGCAGATGGTGAGAAGAGATTGGATTCCAAAAACACTTTAAGGATAGAGCTCAATGGATTTGGTGATAGATATGAAGTTAAGAGTGAAAGAGAGGAATACAGCATGGCAACAAGGTTTTGGCCTGACAACTGCCATTATAGACTTGCCATTTACTGAGATGGGGAGGACTTCTGTGAAAAAGAAATAGAATAGCATTTGTAATATTTTTTTGAAGATCTCCAAAGGATCATACCTACCTATATTGATTTTCACAAAACATATTACCTACTGGGACCTTTGGAAATGAAGTTTTGCAATTCAAGACATGCTTTACACTGTGCAGAAGGCTCACACCCAAGTTATTGCTTGTAAAGCACTTAACACAGACCATGGTCCATAGTAAACACTCAATAAATATTAGCTATTATTAGAATTTTTTGTAGTGTCAGGCTGTTGAGAGGTTGATGCTATTTCATATTTATCAAAGGTTTTGTCTAGATCTCCAGTTTGTTCTACTAGATGGAAACAAACAATAAAAGGAGGTAATATCATATTTCCATAATGCTAAAGAAACAGGTTAATGACAAGTAGCCCCTGGAAAATGGGCGATTTTTTAATTAGTTGCAACAAATAGCTTTTTCAAAACAAAAACCAAAACAAAGCTTTTTAAAGGTGATTTCCTTCATTATGTAGATGGAAACCAGAAGCCCACAGATGTTAAGTGATATGTTCAAAGTCTACATGCTGATATGCAAGAGTCAGGACTTGAACCCAGAATTTCACCTCCCAGTGCTTAGCTATTTGGACCACAACAATATTATCTCTTTTGTTTGAATCCAAAAGCCATTTGTACAAAGATTCTACGTGTTTTCAAGCAACTGCTTTTATATTCATCACAGACAAAAAGGTCCCCTCCTCCATTGTTTGTGCCTTTATTTTATGTATGGATAGAAAATAAATAGAAGTCATAAAAATGTGACCAGAGCTCTCATCTTTTTACCCAAAATAAGAGTCCATATAGCCACCCCACACACACACAGAGCAGAGCTCTAGAAATGTGTAATTCAAGTCACCTGGTACGATGGGCTCTGCAGGTGTTTGTAACACACACCCTTTACTGGTAAATGGTTTCCTGGTGTTTCATTGAGTCCCAGTGTCAGTGCATAAAGAAGGAAATCTCAGACATCAAAGGAAGAAAGAAGATTAAAGGATCCCAGCACTTTAGAAACAAGACATTGTCAGCTCTACCGTTTACTCCCCAACAATGCTTGTCCATACTCAACCCCAAGCAGAGTGACCGGGAGAGCGTGCACAGATCTGGTAGGCAGATGTTGGAATATATGTTGGCTATATTGCCAGTTGTCATCTATACACATGTACACACATGGGGTAGGGCAAAGAAAGTGCTTGGGGGTTGATGCTAAAACACTGGCATCGACCCCTGCAGAGATGCAGGAGAGGAGTGGATGCCCTTATCAGTGCTTCTAAGACCTTTTGGTGTACACAGACTAGGACACTGGCAGGAAACCTTACGGGTAAGGATTGCCCTGTGTCCATCATGTCAATCAGATAGGTTGCTTGAAGCTATATATCTAGTAAGTGCCTCAAGTAATACTAAAAGAAGCCCTCTTACCTTTGATTTTAAGCAAACGAATTCATTCAACATTAATGACTATACCGTGCCAGGCACCGTGTTTCAGACCCAAGATAGGAGACACCTCTAGTTCTGGCATTTTGGAAGTACAAATTGAAACAGTTTAGTAGTTTCCTCAGACATGCTGCAAGAGCTTAACTAGTTAAGTAAAAGGACTCATCTTCAGCAAGGAATAAGACTAATTTACATAATGATTTTAAAGCTGATACAGTGCTTTTACCTACACATTTTCATTTTGATGTTGATCCAGCCAATAAACCTGTGATGTAGAGAAAGTGGACACCTCCTATAAGCCTACTTTGTTTAAATATACAACGGTCCTTGGTTGAATTAGCAAAACCTATAATTAGAAAATAGGCGAATAGGCAACTCAGTCTAGCATGATGGTTCTCAAAGTGTGGTCTCCTGCAACATCAGTATCACTTGGGAGCTTATTAGAAATGCAATCTCTCAGGCTCCGCTCTAGACTTAACCAGAATCTTTGAGGCTGGAGCCATGCAGTCACCTCTAGGTGATTCCATGCAGCCTAAAGTTTGAGAACTGGTCTGGTAAAGAATTTAGAGTTAGAAAAAATGGGTTCTGTTTCAGGCTCTAGCACTTACTAACTGCAGGCCACTTACCAGTCTCTGATTAGGCTTGCTTACCTACAAAACTGAAGTTGATAATGCCCACCCACACTGCTTAATCCGTACGGTGGGCAGAGGAGGGGTATTCTGGAGTGATGAAAATGTTTTGGAATTAGATAGAGGTAGTGGTGGCCCAAGACTGTGAATGTACTGAATGCCACTGACTTACTTTAAAAAAAAAATGTTTAATTTTGTTATGTGAATTTCACATCAATAAATTTTTTAAAAAATCCTATTCAACTCACTTCCCAACTGAACAAGAATGTGCGTGAAGGCTCTTTGCCAATCAGAAGGTGCTATACAGATGTGGGCTTATAGGAAGGCTATTCAGAAAGTAACTTTCCTCAGGTACTTTTATTTTTCCTGAGAAACAGAGAGCCCTGTCATTCAGAAAGACATTTAGCAAGTGTTGCCAAACAATGTGGCATTTTAAAGAAAACATTGTGTCTTTATAGTACCTTTCAAACGACTGTCAAGGGGTGAATCTGAGGTAGGCAGAGGGGAACACCAGCTACAGCTGATGTGGTTAGTATCAAGAGATACAGTCCTACACCTCCAGGCCATACATGCACCCAAGTTATCCCCAAACTGAAAGTACACGAACGTACTTAGAAACTTTTCTCTCGGTCTGATATCAATTCTCTTCTCCTTTGTTTGCTCATTCCAAGATAATGGAGTTCCTGTGTGCTCCCTGAAAAGATGGGTTGAGAGTATGTGTACTGCCACTACCTGAGTTTTGACTACTCACAAAAGCAATGGCTTTTTCTATCCTATATGAGTCTCTCGAGGGCAGTGACCACGTCTTATGCATCTTTACCGCCCCTAAAATGCCTACATTAGTAGCACTTTAGTAAATGTCAATGTATGACAGTGGCTTGAAATGGATGTTTTCCCGTAGGGCTCCTGGGACAATTTTTCACTACAGAAATTTGAGGACCAGAGGCTGAAGCACTAATTTATAAGTCCAGTGATGTCATGGCTACCACCATATGGTAGATTGTGCATAATCCAGTTTATAGAAGCTCATAAGTTTACTCACATTATCAGAGGTCTTGTCAGCCTGATGCAGTCTTATCCGAGGTGGCCTTTTCAGCTTCTCCAAGGTGAGGATGGAATCAGGAGAAGGAAAAAATTTTGGTTCCATGTTGTCAAGATGCTGCCTGTGCTTTTTGTGTGGAACCGAGCGATTTCAGATAACGTTTGTAGTTGGCTGCTCCTTAAAGATTAGTTTTAGAGTTCTGCCTACGTTGCAGGAATTCTTTAGTGTTCTTTTCATGGAAATTTTTATACATATGTGAAAGTAGAGAGAATAGTATGAGTGAACCCCCATGTGCCCATCCCATAGATTAAACAATTTTTAACTCATGGCTAACCTTGCTTCATCCACAAACCCCATCTCATCCTCACTTTCTGCAGAGCATTTTAAAATAAATCTTACACAGCATGTTATTTCATCCACAAGTATTTCAGTTGTTTCTCTTTTAAACTTTAATTTTTATTGTATATTGGAGTATAGTTGATTTACAATATTGTGTTTCAAGTGTACAACTGATTCAGTTATACATACACATATTTCTTTCTTTCTTTCTTTTTTTTAAGTGTTTCTTTATTTGGCTTCGCCGGGTCTTTGTTGCAGCATGTGGAATCTTTTTAGTTGCGACACGCGGGATCTAGTTCCAGGGATCGACCCAAGCCCCCTGTAATGGGAGTGTGAAGTCTTAACCACTGGACCACCAGGGAAGTCCCTCTATTCTATTTTAGGTTCTTTTCCCATATAGGTTATTATAGAATATTGAGTAGAGTTCCCTGTGCTATATAGTAGGTCCTTGTTGATTATCTAGTTTATATACAGTAGGATGTATATGTTAATCCCAACCTCCTAATTTACCCTCCCCCCGTGTTTCCCCTTTGGTAACCATAAGTTTGTTTTCAAAGTCTTTAAGTCTATTTCTGTTTTGTAAATAAGTTCATTTGTATCATTTTTCTTTTAGATTCCACATATAAGTGATATCATACGATATTTGTCTTTGTCTGACTTATTTCACTCAGTATGATAATCTCTAGGTCCATCCATGTTGCTGCAAATGGCATTATTTCATTCTTTTTTATGACTAATATTCCATTGTACATATGTACCACCTTCTTTATCCATTCCTCTGTCGATGGACATTTAGTTTGCTTCCATGTCTTAGCTATTGTAAATAACGCTGCAATGAACATTGGGGTGCATGTATCTTTTCGAATTATGGTTTTCTTTGGATATACACCCAGGAGTGGGATTGCTGGATCATATGGTAGTTCTATTTTTAGCTTTTTAAGGAACCTCCATACTGTTCTCCATAGTGGTTGTACCAATTTAGATTCCCACCAACAGTGTAGGGGGGGTCCCATTTCTCCACACTCTCTCCAGCATTTATTGTTTGTAGCCTTTTTGATGATGACCATTCTGACTGGTATGAGGTGATATCTCACTGTAGTTTTGATTTGCATTTCTCTAATAATTAGTGATGTTGAGCATCTTTTCATGTGCCTTTTGGCCATCTGTATGTCATCTTTGGAGAAATGTCTATTTAGGTTTTCTCCCCATTTTTTGCTTGGGTTGTTTGCTTTTTTGATATAGAGCTGCATGAGCTGTTAGTATATTTTGGAGATTAATCCCTTGTCTATCACTTTGTTTGCAAATACTTTCTTCCATTTTGTGGGTTGTCTTTTTGTTTGGTTTATGGTTTCCTTTGCCATGTAAAACCTTTTAAGTTTAATTAGGTCTCATTTTTAAAATTTTTGTTTTCCTCTTCACTACTTTAGGAGGTGGATCCAAAATGATATTGCTGCAATTTGTGTCAAAGAGTGTTCTGCCTATGTTTTCTGCTAACAGTTTTATAGTGTCCAGCCTCATATTTAGGTCTTTAATCCACTTTGAGCTTATTTTTGTGTATGGTGTTAGAGAATGTTCTAATTTCATTCTTTTACATGTAACTGTCCAGTTTTCCCAGCACCACTTATTGAAGAGACTGTCTTTTCTCCATTGTATATTTTTGCCTCTTTTGTCATAGATTAATTGACCATAGGTGTGTGGGTTTATTTCTGGGCTTTCTATCCTGTTCCATTGATCTTTATTTCTGCTTCTGTGCCAGTGCCATACTTCTTTGATGACTGTAGCTTTGTAGTATAGCCTGAAGTCAGGGAGTCTGATTCCTCCATTCTGTTTTTCTTTCTCAGGATTGCTTTGGCTATTCAGGGTCTTTTATGTTTCCATACAAATTTTGAAATGTTTTGTTCTAGTTCTGTCAAAAATGCCATTGGTAATTTGATAGGGATTGCATTGAATCTGTAGATTGCCTTGGGTAGTTTAGTCATTTTGACAATATTGATTCTTCCAATCCAAGACCATGGTATATCTTTGCATCTGTTTGTGGCATCTTCGATTTCTTTCATCATCTCACAGTTTTCAGAATACAGGCCTTTTGCCTCCTTAGTAGGTTTATGCCCAGGTATTTTATTCTTTTTCATACAATGGTAAATGGGACTGTTTCCTTAATTTCTCTTTCTTATCTCTCATTGTTAGTGTATAAAAATGCAACAGATTTCTGTGTATTAATTTGTATCCTGCAACTTCACTGAATTAATTGATGAGCTCTAGTAGTTTTCTGTGGCATCTTTAGGATTTTCTATGTATAGTATCATGCCATCTGCAAACAGTGACAGTTTTACTTCTTCTTTTCCAATTTGTATTCCTTTTATTTCTCTTTCTTCTCTGATTGCCATGGCTAGGACTTCCAAAACTATGTTGGATAAAAGTGGCAAGAGTGGATATCCTTGTTTTATTCCTGATCTTAGAGGAAATGCTTTCAGCTTTTCATCGTTGAGAATGATGTCATCTGTGGATTTGTCATATATGGCCTTTATTATGTTGAGGTAGGTTCCCTCTTATGCCCACTTTCTGGAGAGCTTTTACCATAAATGGGTGTTGAATTTTGTCAAAAGCTTTTTCTGCATCTATTGAGATGATCACATGGTTTTTATTCTTCAGTTTGTTAATGTGGTGTATCACACTGATTGGTTTACAGATATTAAAGAGTCCTTGCCTCCCTGGGATAAATCCCACTTGATCATGGTGCATGATCCTTTCAATGTACTGTTGGATTTGGTTTGCTAGTATTTTGTTGAGGAGTTGTTTCTTTAAGAGAAAAGAAAAATAACTGCAATACTATTAATATTATCAAAACTTAGAGTTAACAATAATTCCTTAATATCATTAAATATCCAATAAGTAGAATTCTTAAATGTTTACAATTTTGGAAATTATCAAGGAAAAGTGATTACAATTGAAATTTGTAATCTGTAATGAAGACCAGTGCTTGGTCTTTATTTGTCTGTAAAGTGACACATCAATAAAGTGCTTAGGCAAATTGTGAAATCATTTTGTAAAAAGCACATCTGCAAAATATCTGTAGTTTCCAGGAGCCTGTTATTTTCAGGGTCTCATGAAAATACGTGCAGTTTGTAGAGAAGCTCTAGCAACTGTGGCATCTGTTAGCAGGAGGAGTCTTTTTGGCTGGTGAGATGGTGAATTTAAGGATCTACGGCTGGGCTGAGGTTATGTGGAGAGTACTGAACTCATCCTCACCACGCCCAGGTTATGCACCCAAATTCCCAATTTTTGTGTTATTTTCGACAAAGTCTGTCCTCAGTGAAAACCATCCTGCTCTATCACTGGAAATACATTTTTTGCCTGTGATTGGGTATTGGTTGAGAACTTGGCATTGAACCAGCCAGACAGCAGGACATGGGTGTGTATTATTACCCCATCTCTGTACATCCAAACATGTTTATCTAACAATGGAAAGACCTCCTGCAGACATTACGAGGACAAGATGTATAGATGTTAAATGAACTTCTCTGTAGAGCTCTCCAAACACATGTTGGCAGTTGTGACAGAGAGAGTTAATTTGTTAATACTTAAGAAATTCACTGCTTTGAAGATAAATAGCTCTATGCATAGTTACTGTTAAATATTAATAATAACTATTATTATATAGTCAGTAACTGGCTGATTACTCTTTTAACTGATTCATTCTATGAAACTGTGTTTTAAAGAACTGTGATTTCTTTTTGGAAGGTTCCCAAAAAGCAGGACTGGACTTTTTAGCAAATTTGCTGTTATTTATTAACGTCTAAGTATAAGAAAGGCATCCTGATGTTTCTTGGAATCATCATTTGCAAGTTGTAAACAGCTTTCAGTGTACCATTTATAAAAGTACAGCTCCAATTCTCGTTACTATGGGATAAACAGTATTATTTCAAGAGCTCGTTCTTGGCTTTTCCAAAACGTCCTGTTTAAAATCGTAGGCAGAATTTGATCAGTGTGTATTAGTCAGTGCTGTGCTCAAGCAGAGGAGATGAAAAGCAGTACATGACCAGATCCTTATGCTTTTGATCCACCCTCAGAAAAGAGCCTGGCGAGTGCTGGGTTTTGTAATAAAAATCACTTCATCCAATGTTAATGTGGAAACAACTTGATTTGTTTGTGTGAATAAAGTTCTGGTGATCTCATTTAAACCCGGGAAATGTTATAGTCAGACTGTAATCCATCCTATCTGATACCTGCTGTGCCCAGGTGTGGCTGTGTCTTTCCTTTTCCTACAGAACAAGGGAATCCAATCACTCTAGTCTCTAGACTGTGCAGCTAAACTGTACAGGAGTCTTATAGAGACTTAACCTTTTCAAACACACAGTGACATCTCTGCTTGGACTCAAAACATATAACAAACATTTCACTTAGGAAATTTGACCTAGAGGGTAGAGTTCTTATTTTTTTCCTTTTTGCGCATGCAATAGGCTCATAGAATCTTTCTACAAATACCAAATATGAACCTAGTTTAAGCTGAATAAGTTCTTTGCAAATTTCTCTAAGTTCTTAAACTTGGGAGCAGGGCCTGAAAAACGTATGGGTGTCCCCAAAATTCTGATGTGTGGGCATAATGAGGGGAGTTGTTAGGTGTGTGTAAGAATTGTAGACATGATTTGAAATGAATTTGGTTCATAACATAGATATGCTGTCCACATTTTGGGGTAAAAATTGACATGCCAATGAGATTTAACTAATTTAACATGGTGAGAACCTTGTTTAACTCAATTTGTTTAAGATCATAAACAAGTTAGACATTAAATAAATGTTTTGGTGGTGGCATTCCATGGGGTGAGCATTTGGAAAGCATTAATTGTTTTGTGCTGGTTGTTATACTGCAGTGACTAAGGTGTATCAAGAAATTGAATCCCTTTAGTATTCCACCTACATACCTTTAGGATGTTTAAAGGAAACCATCATTAGTTGTTCACCTTTTTGCTTCTCTACAAAAATATCTCATAGTGGTGGAGGTTAACTAGGAACACTATCAGATATGACCTCCAATAAGAAAAATATTGAGAGACAAAGGCAAAGAAAATTTAGAAAGAAGTATTTAGGGTGGAATGTCAACAGGTTCATCTGATCCTCAGAAGCACCCAGTGTCATAGCTCCCACCCACCAAGAGGTTTAAACCATTTCCTGAGGACAATTAGGAAAGAGATGAAATACAGAGTCATTACTATGAATGGCTGCTAGGACAGCATTATTGCTGTGGCAGAGACCATCAATACCGCTTAGATATAAAGAGCCTGCTTTTCACTTTAGATAATTTATATGTGAAAAGTATCATCAGTTATGGGACTGTAATGTAAAGGAGCTGATGACAGCACTTGAAAATGTGAATCTGAGGCTCACCATGAAATATTTGCAGCCAAGTTGCTGGTTGGAAAATTACTCATCAATCAATTTTCTTTCTTTTTTTAAACACATATGGCGTCCTAAGTTAAACAGTTACAGGTTACAAATGATTTAGGTAGGACTTAGCTGAGTTTTTAAAATCTATTTCAAAATATATACAAAATCATCTCTTGATTTTCAAGTTCTTTCTTTTTACCATCTGCTGATGGGTACTTATATGAGCATTTTTATCAAACCAATGGTACAAATTTCAAACGACTGTTGCAACAATATCTTATTCATTAATTCATTACTGGACAAAATGTGGAATGCTAACTTATTCCACATGACCATTGGAGAATACAGACGTGAAAGATGATTTCCATAATCAGAGAGTATAAAGAAGGCAGAGGAAGAATTTAACAGAACATGATCTGTATCATGGGGCAAACAGCATGAGGTGTTAGCAGAATGCAGGTTAAATTGGACATCCAAATCAGCTAGGAGTGAGGAGCTAGCCCAGAAGGTTTCCAAAAAGTGAAGTTATTTGATACAATCTCTGAATGAGTTGGAATTATTCTGATGATGAAGTGAATGGAGGAAAGGTATTTGTGGCAGAGGAAAAATATTTGCAGATCCATAGACATGAGGGTGTGTGGCTAACTAAGGGATGTGCAAGCAGCACCTATCACTGGAATATATAATGCAGTGCTGGCTGGGAGGGTAGATAGGGGTCATATGCCATGCTAAGAACAAAAATATTTTCTGCTCATCTTTATTGCTACAAAATTGCCTTCTTTGGTTAAAACAAACAAAAACAAATGGGATAGATTTCAGATAGCATCCCAAGCATAGTTCCAGAAACACTTTACTGCTGGATGTGAGGGGAAAAAAAAATTGAAAAAAGTATAGGATTTCAGATTGACTCTAGTAAAGTTGTATTAAAAACTTTATTAACAACTTGGCTGATGAATTTTGTTTGATTTGTTTGCCTAGACTTCCTTTTGACCAAAATAGCACTTGAGTTGTGTTGAGGCAGGACATATCTACCCCAATCCCTGGGGTGATCCTTGCTTTCTTAGCTGCACTCCACTTCTCTTTCCTACTCTCCCTCCCACATTTCACAATTTAAAGCCCCATATTTGCTGAAAATTCTGCTGGAATGTGAGGCCAGACACAGAGGTGTTAAAAAGAGTCCAATGCCAGTACATCTGGGGATCCTTAGTAATGAACAAGGGCCAAGAAAAGGAGTAGCAGAAATACAGAGGAGCATACTCTTTACAGGGTCTGGAGGGACCAATGGGATGAAGTGACTTAAGCCCTGAGACATGATTTCATTTTTTTCATCTAGTAACAAATCATCTGACCTCTCTTACACTTTTGAGAGTGTCCTGGTCACCACAGCAAGCAGATATACAGAGATGTGGGTGGTGTGGGGGACCGATGTCTTCTATGTGTTTTCTTTGAGATTATTAACACATTGAATATGTCATCCTAAATGAACCACATTTCTGAGGCTGAGATTTGAATACCAAGGTCACACAAACCAACGTATCTGTCATCTGGCTCATAATTTCCTTCCTTTCCAATCCTCTAGCAAAGCATTTAAATAGAATTTTTTGATAGAAGTAGATTATAAGCCAATGAGTGATGTCTTTCTCTATGCCATATTGTTCACTAGAAGTAAATTTTCTTTGTCCTTATGTGCTGACCGTCCCTTCCTCCTCCTACACAATAAGAATTTAAATTTGTTCATGGGGGCAGGAGGCTGAGAAGTAAGACCACATGTGTATCAAGATATTGACTATTTTTTGGAAGAATGTTTTATTTTAATAAACAACATATGGTCATATAATTGCTATTATCTGACACTAAAAATAAAAATACTCTCCAGGTTGGGACTTTTCAACCCAATCGTCTTGTGAATACCTGAAATAAATGAGTAGCCTTGGATATTGTAATTTCATCTGTCAGGAAGTCAGGCAATAATTCCCCTGGATGCTTTAAACCTATGATTATGTTAGAGACTCTGAGACTGATTCAAACTCTCTCAAACATTGTCCGGATCTTTGGAACCCAGAAATGACAACATAGGTGTACTTAGAGTGCTCTTTGCATGAAGAACTCCTATGTGAGATCTGCCTTATCAACTGAACATTCCAAATAAATAAAAATGAAACAGAAGCATGTAGCATAGGTCCCTACCTATTTTACAGGTTATATAAATATCAGCTTAAAATACCTAGGGAAGGAATCAAACTGGAAAATGGGAAAGAATAAGGATGGTAAAATAACTGATTATATGAGATAACTCCTATTCCTTTCTCTTGGTAACTAACAGACAAGCTTAGTAACTTACACAAACTTATCTCTTAGTAACTCATCCAAAGTTCAGGAGTTGGGGGCTTCCCTGGTGGCGCAGTGGTTGAGAGTCCGCCTGCCGATGCAGGAGACACGGGTTCGTGTCCCGGTCCGGGAAGATCCCACATGCCGTGGAGCGGCTGGGCCCGTGAGCCATGGCCACTGAGCCTGCGCATCCGGAGCCTGTGCTCCGCAACGGGAGAGGCCACAACAGTGAGAGGCCCACGTACCGAACAACAACAAAAAAAAGGAGTCAAAGTTCAGGAGTTGAAGTGCTTCATCCTGTTGCACATATAACTTGCCTCTTGTCCCTCTATATCTCAGGAGTGTGTAATATCATAATGATTCTAGTCCATGACTCTTCATGGACTTACTGTTTATTTTCCTCCAAATGGCAAAGGCAGAAACAGACTGAGTTACTTAGGCAGAGTTCTGTGTTAGAGCTGTGAACCACCTCTTCGCCCTACTTTTTTTAATCAAAAGGGTTCTTAGGTTTCCATTCAATCTCTGTGGCTGTTGCTATTGCGTAAACCTCTTGCTCCAACCTTCTGGGTGATCTTTTGGGACCGTGCTTCATCTCAAATGTTTCCTTCTCCTCCCAGCACACCTAGAGGATAAAATGCTGCCTGCTTTCTTATTTATGATTGTAAATTTAAATGGTACATTTAATATTCTCAAGCAGTATTTACACAGGACTTAAAGTAGTTCTTTCTTAAACAGAAATTGAGTTTTTTTTCACTGCAAATGAATATTGAGGGCTATATTTTGCTGGGCTTTTTTCCATCTTCCCAACTATAAAAGAGCAATATTTTCAATTTTATCAGCTTCCATCCATTGTTTCCTCAAAAATCAGATTAGAATATGGTGAGAGGCCATTTGTCTATTAGTCTAGCCTAATTCTTAGAAGAAGTAAAAGAGAATTGAATGAGATTAGAGAAGCATGAAGTTTGTACATATACTAAATGAAATCAGCCAAAACAATAAACATTAGCTCAATTAAATAACTGTTGGAACAATGGATTGTTTATATCTGTGTGTGTGTGTGTGTGTGTATATCATTTGAATGTTGCATTGATGGTCTTATTCTGCTAATAAGATGACATTTATGAAACAAAAGAGAATTTTTAATCATGAAACTTCAATCTGTATTTTTGATACACTTGCAAGAAGCCCTGTCTCCAGGAAACCCAAGTTCTTCCAAGCCTTCTTAATATGAAAACCATGAGGCATAAAATTAGCAAGTAATAAGGAATTTCACTTTCAATCTCATAATATTAAAGTTGTCCCTCGGTGTCCACAGGGGATTGGTTCCAGGAGCCCCCACTGTTGCCAAAATTCAAGGATGCTCAAGTCCCTTAGGTGAAATGGCTTAGTACAGTCGAGCCTCTGTGTCGGTGGGTTCCATGTCGGTGTGTTCCACCCACGCACACACACACGACACACACATCTTCATGGAGTTCTCATGTTCTCATTTCTAAACCCATGATATTATAAGTGAAAACTTACTCCAACTCATGAAACATTTCAAATTCACAAGTGTTTACGTTTGGGCACAGAAATCTTTACCAACATTGACCTACTCTATAATCATAAAGAAGGTCTTCTAAACAGCAGTTTGAAAGTATGTTAAGTTTTCATATCTACCTGTACATCAGTATTTGAATTTTCAATGTGCTTTTCATTGGAAAGGAAAATTTGATGCTATACAAAGAATAGAAAATAATAAAATCATACATCATCTATTTATCATACTTCATACAGGGAGGAAGAGTACTTGTTTTGTAAAGACCAACAGGATACACGATGCAAAGAAAATTGCAAAGCTGTGCATTGCCAACACGACACAGGTGTATACCACGTGAGAATATGAAACAAGCCAGCACTAATGGGTGTGTTGACAGCTATGAGTCTACACTGTGTTTCTCCCAAAGTGCACTGGTGTGTTTGTTATGTGTTACTTTACTTTTTTATTTGTTTTAGAAATCCTCAAGCCCACCCCTAAACACAGTGGCTAAGTACTAGGAGTGAAGATGAACCTGCCTGGAAAACAGTTGTTGTCAGTGAGTCTCTTAGACTCATATTGATGTTAGGGAACCAATTCCCCCCTTAGACCCATGTCTATCTGGGAGGTACTACGGACGGAGTTCATATCTCATGTAGACCAGACACTGTCTGTATAATAAATGTATAAGAGCATCTTTAATCTTTGCAACAATTCTATAAAGCAGTGTTTCCCTGTCTTACCTTATCATATAATCACCAGGACAGTATTCATTAAAAAATATAGATTTCTGGACCACATCCAGTCCTACAGAATTAGTCTCTATGAGGAGTCTGTGAATAAGTAGTTTTTAAAGACACCTCATGAGATTTTTAAGATTAGGTAAGGGAAACGCTGCTGAAGGTAGTATTATACCCATTTTATCAAGGAGGAAACGGAGACTCAGCTAAGTAACTTGTATAACAAATTAACTGTGAAGGCGTAATTCAAATTGCAGTATAACTCCAAATTTCTACCTACCATGTTACCTTGCTGCAGGTCATGAGGTCAAGCAAATGTGTAAGGCTACAATGAAAAATCTGTATTATAGACATTCAATTCTGGATTTAAAAGAAAATGTAAGATTGTGTAGTTTCTTCCTCTGTTTTGGTTAGGACAGTTATACTGAACCAATTGCAGAATTATAAAGGGCTTCATAATTATATGCGGAGTATAAAGGGCTCCAACCACTGCTGCCAAAGCACTCTAGAAATGCTTTCTGAATATGGGATAGAAGTGTTCTGTCCTATATATTCCAAATGAGGGCAAAATGGTCAAAAACAAGCAAAAATAAAAAGCCACGTACTGTTTAGATTTCTCTAGGTGCTGAGACCATATGGGAAGCGTTTCTCTTCCCATTCACCCCTTGATCAACAGCAGTAATGGACACGTTACAGTTGAGAATATGGTCTATGTTCAAAGTAGAGAATTCCCTGGAATCTCTTTTCTGCTTAATGACATACAGAGAACAGGGTGAAGCAACTAAAGTTGGAGAGGACCCTGCCTTTATTTCACAGAATTATTGTTTCTTAGGATTTAAGTGAGGCTTTCTGAATACACTGGGGAGGTTAATGAACCCCTGGCAGAAATCTATCATTCCAAATTTATAATCCAGGCAGTATTAGTAGAAATTCTCTCAATTTTGAACTTTTATATCAAAAATCAAATGTCTAACAAACATAGCCTTGAAATGAATATGTATAAAAGGTACTCAAAGGTTTTCCACGGTGTGCACAGCATGAATTGTTTTAGGGAATCAATTTCCAGATCCTTAACTTCCGTGGTTCTTTTTCTTAGAATTGTCTGGAATATGCCTGTGTTTACAATAAGTCTTTTGCTATTTTATGTGGGGAAAAAAAGAAAAACCGTCACGCATTCCAAATCTTGATATATTGCATTAGCCAGAGGTATAAAATCCACTTTTGGATGTAAAACTAAAATAGAATTTGGAATATTGGTTTTAACAAAGATATTCTTAATGGTTGATCAGGGCATCCTAAATGTACAAAGGCACTTTCTTTCCTTCTCTTATCTTCTTCTTGGATTGATCCCTTGATCATTATGTAGTATCCTTCCTTGTCCCTTGTAACAGTCTTTATTTTAGTCTATTTTTTCTGATATGAGTATTGCTACTCCAGATTTCTTTTGGTTCCCATTTGCATGGAATACCTTTTTCCATCCCCTCACTTTCAGTCTGTATGTGTCCCTAGATCTGAAATGGGTCTCTTGTAGACAGCATATATAGGTCTTGTTTTTGTATCCATTCAGCCAGTCTACGTTTTTTGGTTGGAGCATTTAATCCATTTACATTTAAGGTAATTATCGATATGTATGTTCTTATTGCCATTTTTTAAATTGTTTTGGATTTGTTTTTGTAGGTCTTTTTTCTTCCCTTCCTCTTTTGTTCTCTTGTGATTTGATGACTATCTCTAGTGTTGTGTTTGGAGTGCTTGTTCTTTTTTGTGTGTGTATCTCTTGTAGTTTTTTGGTTTGAAGTTCCCATGAGGTTTTGATATAGCAGTCTCTCTATATATACAAGGTTGTTTTAAGTTGCTGGTCTCTTAATTTCAAATCCATTTCCCATTTCCTGCATTTGTGCTCTCCTCTTCTCATGGTTGCTGGTTTTGATATCATACTTGTATGTGGATGATTTCCTATTTTACTGTATGTTTGCCTTTACTGGTGAGCTTTCCCATTTGTGATTTTCTTGTTTCTAGTTGTGGCTTCTTTTTTTTTTTTTTCCCACCTAGAGAGCTTTCTTTAGCATTTGTTGTAAAGCTGGTTTGGTGGTGCTGAATTCTCTTCGCTTTTGCTTATCTGTAAAGCTTTTGATTTCTTCATTGAATCTGAAGGAGAGCCTTACTGGATAGAATATTCTTGGTTGTAGGTTTTTCCTTTTCATCACTTTAAATATCCTTCTCTTATTACTAATTTTTAAAAAGTGAATCTTGGCCCCAGTTGGAAAGTTCTGGATATAGAACATTCAAAACAGTTGTTATGACTTGTGCGTTTTAAAATTTAACTGAATGTCTTCTAAGACTAACTTGTTCAAGGAAGAATCTCATCTATTGGTAAATACGTTGTGATTTATTTTAGGATCAGGATGCATTTAGGATCAGGCTGCATTGATCAATATTTTACTGAATCATGAAAAATTACTGTGAACTTCACCTTATAAAATGTTTAATGTTATATATCATATTAATAAAACAAACTTAAACTTATGCTGAAACATTTTACATGTCAAATGCAATGATACATGTTTTTCAAAATTAGTTTAGGGGTAATGCAGGCAAAACATTTGTAGATCACAGAACATAGTTTTTAGTGTCTGGATCATAGCTGGTGTTCAATAAATAAAAGCTGAATAAATAATTATTGAATACTGAATGAATACCCAAGCAGCCACCCTAAGAACCTATGGCACAGATCCAGAACACCATGAAATATCTGAAAATTTCCTCTCAAATTAAAAATAGCTCAATTCTCCTGGCCTTAGGTTCAGGAATCCTCAAAGATGCATCTAGTAAACCCCTATCCCCTAGAGGTAATTGTGGACAAAGGAAAAGATCAAATTGCATAGCCTTTGGCATGAAGTGTACAACTGCACATTAGCCAGATTGAGTTATATCTCCCTGCACCTCCTGCAGTTGAAATGTTAGGGTTTGAGTTTGAAATGACCACCTTAAAGGATAGCGTAGTTTGCATGCTCACTGAAATACAGATCTATCACATGGAATGTCATGACCAGGGAAATTAATCTTTAAGAACCTAGAGGACACCAGTGTGATCTGGTTTCCCAAATGTAATTGCCAACCCTTTGCCGTGCTCTGTTTAAGACCCCAGACATGTTCCAATCCCCAGCCCTTTGCTGCTACCTCCCTCTGTCCACTTTCCTCAAATGTTTTTCATTCCCACAGCTGGGTTGTCCCCCTACAGGCTTTCTTCTGCCTGCCCAGCTGATGACGTTTTCCTGGCTCCAGAAAACTTCCGAGATTGTTATAAACAGTGCTTACAGGGGACAAAGGATTGTCCCAATTAAAACAACAACAACAACAAAACTAGGACAGTCTTGCAAGAATCCGAATGGGTGGGTAGCCGACATGAACACTTTATGTTATTTCTCTCTTCTTCATTCCCCCCATCATTAAACAGGAACATGTCATTGTTTTGAAAGCTTGGGAGTTAAAACTAAGGTTTTAGCTGTGGCCAAAGGTCTATTGAATAGTCAGTCAGTGCTGCTGAGATACCTGAAACACTTTTTCTCATTTCATAATCACTTCACTGTTACACTGGGGTGTTCTAAGGGATGGGCAGTAATTGGAAAATAAGAATAAATTCAGCCCTAAATCTAAGTCTTGATTTAACAGGCCTTTTCTCCCTGCAGGTTTAAGAATAATTGAAAAAAAAAAAAGGCTCAATTAGTTTAAATAAGATGCAGTAACATTTTATTTTGTTCATTAGAATATTATTTAATTATCATTATTTGCATGATGGGATTTTGCTTATAACTCTGATTACACTGAGTTTAAGTGGACAGAAAACTGTTGTCACAAAAATGGAATGAGAAGATGTTGTTTACAGTCTTGTGTTTTCCGCCAGTATTCTGTTTTTTCCAACAGCTGCAGTAGGACATGCTGTTGGTATTTGGAGGCTTCTAGAAAGAGAAGTGGCCAAGTTTATTTTCCTAATCTCTAAATTCAGCACATAGGTCACCACTCAAACACCTTTTCTATGTGTGCATTAATAGTCATTATTAAATGCTCTCAGTCACGACACCTTACAAGGAGGCCTAAAAGCCAGGGTAGGGCTCTGATCCCCAAGTGTTCTGCCACTGAGCACATGTGATTTATCTGCAGAAGTTACTTAACCTCTCTTCACTTCACTGTTAAAACTGTAATAAATAAAGGCTCTAGATTAGCAGAAATATCCTTTATACTAAAAAAGGAATGCTCACTTCTGACAGACTTATTTTCAAGCTGTGTCCAATATGTTCACTCTTATTTTAGTCCGTGTCATGGTGGTAATGATAACTAGCACTGCTATTTATGGGAACCACTGTATTTTTAGCCGAGAAAGGGGGTTGGGCAAAACTTCTCTGTTTTCTTGGCCTGACCATGGGCAGCTCTCATGTTTTCTTAATTTATGGCCCATCATCTGCTATTATTAGATATCACAAATGAATTTATCCCCTAAGTGTGACTAAAGCTAAGTCATGAATGATTCTGCATGAAGGCGAGTATTCCTGGATGCTCAGGCAACCGAATTTCTGATTCAGTTTTGGAACTTTTAGTACAGGAGGGGCATGTATAAAGTCTCTCCCTAATTCTTTCACTTGATTTCCAGTCTTCCACACAGACTGTCATTGTTCCTAAACTCAAGTAAATGAAGAACCATAAAAACTGACTATTAATAATTCCCTAGCAGGTTAAGAAAATCAGTCTTATTCATTTATAAAATAAGTACCAGGGAAGCATATTATTATTTTTGTTAAATGGAAACTTAGACTAAGGTACTTAAACGTAAAAATCATCATTAAATGGGATCTTTGGAGGCCAAAGTAAAGGGAAAGTATTTTTCCGTGGGAAAGCTTCTTAATGACACTTTTATTAATGAATATAATTCCCTTCAGTGGTCTGTTAATTGCCACAGGTCACTTCTTCAGGATTCTCCATAACTACTTTAGCTATGTGCTTTTCTTTCCGTCTCTGTCTCTCTCCCAATCTCCCTCCCTCCCTCCCTCGTCTAATATGATACCATTTCCAGACATGTTAAAAGGGTTAACGGAGGAAAAACCCAATAGCAAGCTGCAGAGCCTCATACTTGAGTTGAAAACTCTTTACTAAAAAATAATGCATTAGGCTGAAAACATGAGAATTGGTATTAATGGGTCAGAGTCACATTTCCTCCTGTTCTGTATTCTCTTGCCAATGGTTACACCAAGGGAAACTTTATGGCTGACTAGATCCATCCTGGGGGAACACTGATTTCAGATGTTTCTGAAATATCACTTGCTTTCCCTAAACTTGTTTCAATCAATTTTTCTCATCCATTCTTGATTTTATTCATATATAAAGGCTGTTGTTTGGAGCCAGGAGTTCCATAAGCATACTAGAAGCTGTGTAATATAACCTTTCATTTCAATTATTAAAATTTTTTTTTTTTTGTCATAGCACTCCTCTTAATATTACGTTCTGGAATTCCATTCCAAGGACAAGTTCACATTAACAATAACCTTCAATTTAAAAAAAAATCCTGCATACTTTTCCTGCCTATATCAATCATTTATATTTCAAGCCAATTAAAAGATATATTGGAACATAATAAAACTACCTGATATTTTTTGTCTCTTCCCTCTAAAGATTGGTGAGAATTTTACTGCGATCCTATTCACAAAGTACTACTGTGCATATTACTTTTTGTAATACCATCAAATATTTCCCATCTCAAGTATTTTCCATTTCAATATTTTCCATTTCCCACCAACTGAGAATGGAAAGACTATGATGTGCCTTCCACAATTTTCTGCATAAATGAGCTGCTACTTTTAGCAACCAACTTGCTTTCTACCATACAGGCTATTTTTTAGGAATGGAATCAAGTATTATTCTATATTCAGAATCCCTTGAAGAGTCATTGTTTGAGTTGAATTGCACATGATGTTTTAGGTGGCATATGTTTACTTCCATTGAAAGAACATGTCCTATTTTTGAGGAAGGAAAAGAAACTTGTGCGACATCAGATGTTTCTTGCAAAACAATTTGGTGAAATAAATGTAAATGAATCAGAAACATGTGAATTGTATTTCAGTTAAAATTAATGGGTTTAAATATGAAGGCAGTAAAGCACTCAGGGGGGAAAGAGTGTAGCAAGTCGGGAAGTGACATCTGTTTTGTTTTCATCCATCTTGGACTCTTGGAAATGGCCTAATACTCTGAATTCAACCTCATTCAGAGTCTCTCTTAAATCTAACGATGGAGTTATAGAATGGGACAATAGTATTCAAATTAATTTTATAGCTTTATCTGGCTCCAGTTATAATGTGGGCGTCAAACATTGCCACTGTGCAATTTTTCAAAAGCACTTTCAGTTTAAAGTTAGAGGTTTTTCTATTCTCTTCTGAGGGTAAACAGTAAATTGTAGTGATGCTAAAAGTGTATTTTTTTTCATAGAACAACAATGTAAAGTTTTCAGAGTCACATATCAACTTCGTATTTATTTCCTCTTTCTAAGATGAACAGATCTAAATGGAAAACACGGGGCAGAATGCATACACACGTACGCAGGAGAAGGGCACAGGGAGAAAAGGCGATGGAATAGAGTGAGAGAGAACGAGAGGAGGGAAGGAATAAGCAATGCATGCAGGGGTGAGGTCATCAAGCCTCATTTCAAAAGTAAAGCGCTCAAACCACACTACTTATTTTAGTGTCACAAAAATTTTATCCCATAGTTTTATAGTCATATCATTTATGCTTGCTTAAAAACAACTACATAGCTTCTTTTTATTTTTTTCAATTTTAAAAAAATGCATTACTCTGAAAAGCAGGGACAAAAATGAACTACAAAAAAAAAAAAAAGACTTACAAATAATTTTCCCTGTCAACATGCCTCAAAATGTGAGTACTGTAAGTTTGATGTGATATTTCAGTTTCTCAATTCTCAGTCTCTGAAAACAGGGGCATTTTAAGTGTTCCAGTAACTTGCAAGAGACAAGGAGTATGTAACTGGATTGTGTGTTTATATATATATTCTTTTGTTTTTGAGATAATATATGACACTGCTTAAGTAGCCTTCTGAACATACAACCTGGTAGAGAAATGTAGGAACAGAAGTCCTTTCTGTATAAGTTGAAGGTACAGTAAACCACAGGGCTGTTTTTGTGTGTTAGGAGCCTGCTGGTTTGTTTCCTGAGAACATGAGGTTGTATCAGTCATTGGAGTTCAGCGTCTCTCTGACCACTCAGAGCTCTGCTGCTGCTCACCACTGAATTTGGAATGAAGATGCTGCTCCTTGATTTCTCTGTGCCAAAAGGTTCATCGCTTCAAACTCTTCTTAGAAGCGTCTCCCCTCTTTGCTCCTCTATCTGTTCCATAATTGGGCAGGAGATGTGTTTTAGCTGCTACCACAGCCCTTTGTTGCTTTATTTAACCTTCTCCTCATCCTAGTTTAGTGGATAAAAAACGGAGTGGCTAGGCTGTTTCATTTACACCTTAAATCAGTGGCAATATAACATTTAGAACTGGTTTTGAGCTCCCAGAGTCACTCTTTAGGGCTCTACTAATCAACATAAAGTCTAAATCCTAACCCCTAATTTGTGTCAATGAAAATATATGAATAGTGCCAACTTTATCTTCATCACCATCAACAGTAAATATTTATAAAGTCCTCAATTAAGTAACTTACTATGTAACATCTCTGCTGAGCACATTATTACAATGGTATATTTCCTTTGAGGAGGGATACATTGTGATTTATTTTCCATCATGATTTGGTGCAGTAACTTTTTGTTACAAGATCTAATCTTTGCTTTTGGTGTTGTTGTTCCACTTCATGACAGGCCTACCCTTGTAGCAGTGATAAGGAATGTGAAGTTGGGAGATACTGCCACAGTCCCCACCAAGGATCTTCGGCCTGCATGGTGTGTCGAAGGAAAAAGAAGCGCTGCCATAGAGATGGCATGTGTTGTCCTGGCACCCGCTGCAATAATGGTAAAGGTCTCGCTCAGTGTTGAAGGGCCTCTTTCCTTTCACGTAGGAGGCCTGGCTACCAAGTTAGGCTGCCTTCTCCTTAGTCAGACTCCTGAAATGTAAGGAGCCTTTCAAAATTGGCAGGAATGGGATCAGGGTTTAGATATGTATAAGATTACCTGGATTCCCTCTCAAATCTTAGTTTTCCTGGGCTCTGACCATCTCCTATAATTTATAATCTATGCTGATCTAGAATTTGCCGTATTGAAATGTTGCATATAAATAGCTAGATGTTCTATTCCGCTAAACACTTAAGCAAATATGTGCAAAGGAGCCAAAGAAAGGAACATGCTATGATTTAGCAATACACTTGTGAATCCATACTTTTATACTCAAGGTGTCCTCTTTTTTTTTTTTTTTTTCGGTACACGGGCCTCTCACTGCTATGGCCTCTCCCTCCCGCTGCGGAGCACAGGCTTCGGACGCGCAGGCTCAGCGGCCATGGCTCATGGGCCCTGCTGCTCCGCGGCACGTGGGATCCTCCCAGACCGGGGCGCGAACCCGTGTCCCCTGCATCGGCAGGTGGACTCTCAACCACTGCGCCACCAGGGAAGCCCCCAAGGTGTCCTCTTTTGAAGGCCCTACCCCGTGGCATGCACAAATGCTGATGGAGTGATTGGTTTCTCCAAAAGGAGACACAGGAGTCTATTCCCTGGCCTTCACCCAATCTCAATGAGCTTAGAAGCAGACAATTCAGCATTGATGATAAAATGAAGAATCACCAACAACACATGGTAAAACCATTAAATAATTGCAGAAGGTGATCAGAAACATACACTTCTTCATGCAAGACAACGTAATCAGGCTCATAATCCTATACTTATTCCTGACCTCCGGGCATAGTCCTATCGGAAGCACCCTGGACAAGAAGAGGTGAAGGGAAGACCTCACATCATTAGAAGTGTTTACAGTGTAGACAAGGATTATACTGTTGACTGAAAAAGGGACCTTGATCTTTTTCTGATCAGATGTCTGATTAGACAACTTTAAGGTATTAAGAGCTAATAAGAATTTAATACTTTACTATGTCACTATTCGAAGCACTTCACATGTATTCACAGTAATTTAGTGAAATGAATTCTGTTTTCATCCTTATTTTTGCCCAAGGTCACTTGGTCTTGAGGGTGGCAAGATTCAAATCAAGAAATCCTGGCTCAGGACCATACTATTCAATTCTCAGTCTGGACAAATATATAAATAAATGAATAGATGAATGAATAGACAGACGATATCGATAAATGGCTTCATACCTCACATCAGGAGAATACTTGGATAAGAATCACATTTTAGAGAATTGAATAAGTCTAACTAATTACCTGACCATCTCCAGGCATCTGTATCCCCGTCACTGAGAGCATCTTAACTGCTCACATCCCAGCTCTGGACGGCACTCGGCACAGAGATGGAAACCACGGTCACTACTCAAACCACGACTTGGGATGGCAGAATCTAGGAAGAACACACACTAAGATGTCACATATAAAAGGTAGGGATATCTGTAGCTCTATGTTTACTTTTTCTTGTTTTATAATGAAGTAAAAGAAAAATATCGGTAATTAATTCCATTGGTTTTGTGTGCAATTTGAAAAAAAAATATTGGGAAGTTACTTTAATAGCAAGATTTTAACTGAATTTCTTAATTCTTAATTTTGAGGATGCTAGAGGTTTCTTAGAGATTTTAAATTGTTAGAAAATACATATTGCAAGAATTGCAGTACCCTAATTAACCATGCCATTTTCTAAACAGCCTTTTTACAGGATGTTTAGAACAAATCTTTTATACAAGCATTTCTCTTCCATATTTAAGCATAAAGCATTCCAAAAAATAAATGGGAAAATGTTTGCTGCCATATGATTAAATCGCTAAGATTTAGAGTCTTTTTCTCATCTTTGTAGATTCAAAAATTGTATTTCACTTAACAACCAGATAATATACTGCGCATAAACCAATTTACCAAAAATAATTGAGATTACATATGCCCATAAAATGCCCTTCCTTATGTCAAAATATCTGGGAAGCCTAATCACTAATAGTAAAATTTAAAAGTATGAAATTATTGAACCCAGTTACTAATAGTAAAATTTTGAAAAATAGAAATACCTATATTTTTTTTGTTTTGAAATACCTATATTTTTAAAGGAAGTTTTTGCAAGTGTATTCTGTGGAGCACTATTCTTTCAAGACGTTCTGTGAATGAAAGAGCCCTGTGTTCAAGAGTTTTGTAATAAGGTATCTCCCCATTTCTGGAACTTTATAATTAACATTGATATACTGAAGTCCAGCAATGAGGAAAACTGGTTAACTTTTTTAAACATTGTATTTCCCTGGCTTACTTGACCACAAAACCATTTCCCCACATTTTCACCTTCTGCTGAGCTAGTATCCTAGAGAATATCTGACCTATTAGTCCAACCTGGAATACTAATGGTCAAATCAATAGGGCTAAAGAGACTGACAATTCCTCTTCAATTATCCCTTGTCTACACTCCCTGAAGGCCTAAGTGCTTTACCCACATCTCCTGTTTCTAGTCCACCAAATTCACATGCATTTGTTAGTACCTGAGTATCCTTCTTTATTCTGACAGGTATCTATGTCACAGTACAGTTTCAAATTTATTGCTTTTATCTAATTATATGTGGAATTTTCTGATGGCAGCCAATAATACATCTTATACAACTCAGCTAGTGAGTTGCATCCACATCACACAGTGGAACTGGTGACATCTGGGCTGACAGCTAACCTTTTAGAACAGGCTTGGCACATTATGGCCTGTGAGCGAAGTCTGTCCTAACGCCATTTTTTTTTTTTTTTTTTTTGCGGTACGCGGGCCTCTCACTGTTGTGGCCTCTCCCGTTGCGGAGCACAGGCTCCGGACGCGCAGGCCCAGCCGCTCCGTGACATGTGGGATCTTCCCAGACCGGGGCACGAACCCGTGTGCCCTGCATTGGCAGGCGGACTCTCAACCACTGCGCCGCCAGGGAAGCCCCTGGCACCATTTCTGTAAATAATGTTTTATTGTAACACAGACTTGCCCATTCACGTAGGCATTATCTATGGCGGTTTTTATGATACAACAGCAGGATGAGGAGCTGTGACACAGATCACATGGCCTAAAAAGTTTAAATTATTTACAATCTGGCAGGTTACAGAGAAGCTTGTTGACTAGTACTTTTTTAATAAAGATTACACATCAACGCAGCTGTGACGTGTGGGTGTTCTTTGCTGACTTGATTGTTTTTCTGAATTAAATACCCACATTTGTGCTCCTACGTCATTTTTATGATGGGTTCTTGGTGACCCTGGGGCTATCTGCCCTTGCTCTGCTCCACTCTGTATCTCAGCTTTTTATAGACTTCATTTCCTGGGCTCCCCGTCAGATGGCTTCCGACCACAAGGGTTTGGCTGTGGTGAGACTGAGAGGTAGAGGAAGGGAAAAGCCAACAGATTCTCTCTGCCTCAGGTAGTGTTTCTGGCAGAGCTGCACCTCCTTGGGGCCTCAGCTCCTGCCAGGTGGGCCTGTTGGGATTCCAGTTCCTGCCCTTGCCCCATTCAGATACTACTGGCTCCTTTGGATCCTCCAGACTAAATGTGGTAGTGGCTTCCTGTTGTGTTGCTTTACCATCCTCTGGTACTTCTTAGCCCTGCCACTCACTGACCAGTTCTCTGCATTAAATATCTTCTCTTTTGAATGCTCAGAGATTCTGTGTTCCTGGCTAGATTTTAACCGATACATGGTCTTTAGGAGTCCCAGACAATTACAGCCTTCTCCTTGAATCAGAGTTTGTTTACTCCTTCCAAGAAGATACCAAATTAATTAATTTGAAAGCAATTCTGTTTACTTATTTTCTCTCACCTAGTAAACAAAAAAAGAACAGAGAAATATCTAAAAGCACACCATGCCAAAGTAAAGAGAAGATTTTTTCTAAAGTGTCATGGTGAAATATTTTGGTCATCATCTCCGTAGGGCATGAAGGAGACCCCTGTCTACGATCATCAGACTGCACTGAAGGGTTTTGCTGTGCTCGTCACTTCTGGACCAAAATCTGCAAACCAGTGCTCCATCAGGGAGAAGTCTGTACCAAGCAACGCAAGAAGGGCTCTCACGGGCTGGAAATCTTCCAGCGGTGTGACTGCGCAAAAGGCCTGTCTTGTAAAGTATGGAAAGATGCCACCTACTCCTCCAAAGCCAGACTCCACGTGTGCCAGAAAATATGACCACCTCTGAGGGAAGAAAAGCATCACTAGCAGACTGTGAATCTGTATTTAATACATTATAGCATGGGGGAAAACAGGATTTGGATTTCAGAAGGGCTAAAATGAGGAATGTCATAAGAATATAGATCACAGAAAGAGAAAGAAAATGGAGATTAGAAAGGGTGACAAGTGTGGTACAATCAGTGTGTTTCCACCATGCACCTTGTTTATGTAAATAATGTATACATTTGTGAAAATGCTATGACTCAAAAAAAAAAACAAAAAACAGTGAAATTACTAACGAATACCATGTGACTTTCCAGCAGTTTAGGTTGTGCTAGAGGATCAGTTTCCTTCACATTGGTGATTGATTGCCTATAAAAATAACCTAAAAGCCATATTTCTCTTTAAAGTTATACTTTAACAACAAAATACTCCCCATATATCCTGGCATACAATAGACTCCATGAAAAGAGGCGTTGTTAAATAGGAAACGAAAGCGTGGAGCAGAGTTAATTTGCAACACAGAATCACCTTTTAATTTGGAACACTACTTCTTACCACTCAGTTAAAGACCTTTGTAGAGGATAAGAAAAAAAGCAGTCGATATTTTCCAAATAATATCAAAATAATCACAGGTCTTTTGTCTAGTCCTTCAGAAAAAAACAAACTCGTTTTTCCTCACACTGCTTATTTACATTTTTCAAAACTTTTTAATTTCACTTATAATTAATAAGAACCAGTATAATAAGACAAAAATAATCCATTCAGATTCTAAAGGATCTAAATTGCATCTCTCTTGATTGTATGTGATTCCTACCCATTTTATTCTCCATATTATACACGTTATTTGTGAATAGCACCGAGCAGAATTTTCAGATTGTAAAAGTTTTAAGATGCCCCAAATAAAAGTTACTAGATCACATTTTTTAAAGCTTTGGCATTTCCTATTTTTGATAGAATTGGACATTTATTCTTTACATACTCTGCAGTATAGTAGGGTAAAGCTGATAAAAGAGACGAGCTACATGTGTCCTGCACTGAAGCACGGCAAGGAAATAAATAGGGAAAACGTTGTCAAGTATTGGCAACACATAGATCGTATGTCTGAAGCACAAACTCACTTTTCATATTTGAAGCCCAAGGCTGCACAACCTAAATGGAAGTTTTCCATGGGATTTGCTATCACAATATTTACTACACAGATGAGTTCAGCGTGAGTTAACAACTACTTGACCTCAAAATATTTATTTTCTATTTTTGAGGTCCTAAAATAATCTTAACATGAGGAGGTCTCATTAAATGGACTCCAAGGCAGGTAGGATATATAGTAAGCTTCCATTGCCCTCGGTAAGCTTCTTTCTAACTGGCTGGCACCATCTGACTTTTTCTGCACCAGCCTCTCTCTGCAACAGCTGTTTCTTTGCCAAAGATACAGTTTCTGTTTTCTGCAGTCATTGAGATTAAAAAAGTATAAATGGAATAACTTGTAAAATGGACATTTTGCTAATCTACAGAAACCACAGGTTCTAAATTCTTTGAATCCATTTTATTACTTTTTTACTTTACTCAGTTCTAAATATTATGTCTAGAGCATAAAGCAAAAAAGTTATCTTATAGTTGTTACTTTTGACCTTTTCTTTTATAGACCTTAAGTCACTCCTTAATTTTCTTTTACTTAAATCCCAGTTGCAGTCTCACATTCAAGTTCTCCCAGTAGAAACTCAACCTGAGCCTGCACGTCTATTAAGAATTTCAGCTTCCCACATACATTTACAAGTATGATTAAGATTTACATTTTCCCCACATGTCCGTTAAAACTTATTAGCTAATCTATCCAAGAACCAAAGTCTGTAAACAAGCAGGTTTCTATAAGCTTGGCAACATGAAAATGGAACATTTTAGTCAAACATTTCTTATATAGCAATCTGGTTTCTGCATTTTTTTCCTTATGTACATCCCTTCAAAAATTATTATTTGAAGTAATTTATTTACAGGAAATGTTAATGAGATGTATTTTCTTATAGAGATATTTCTTACAGAAAGCTCTGTAGCAGAATATATTTGCAGCTATTGACTTTGTAATTTAGGGGAAATGTATAATAAGATAAAATATATTAAATTTTTCTCCTCCAAAAATGGAATTCAAACTTCCTTGTGTTTTGCTTACGGGAAAAACTTTTATAGAATCATAGATTCTCTGAGTTCAAGTGGACTGGGTCTGATGTTGCAGTCTTAGTTGAAATCTTTTGGATGACATCACCATGAGCTGATCCAAGGCAGTTTTACTATTACTGAAGGTGCTTATTTCATGGCAGGACAGCTGTAATTGTTTGTTGAAAGTTCTTTTTTTTCATTAAACTAAAGTATTCCAGCTTGTGCTTACCACCCATTTATTCTTACTTTGCCTTCTGGAACATTTTAGAACACAAACTCCACAAACCTCTTTAAAACACTTGAAGTCACCTACCATATTTCCTATAATCTTCTCTCCAGGTTAAAATTTCCCACAATAGAGATGCCAACATGCTTAGGGTATTGGTTCATTCCTCTATGGCACAAACAAAATACAAAATAGCTTTATCCCTATATAGCTACAGACTGGCCCTGCGTGAACTAAAATCTACTTCCTAGGAAGGTCTTTCCTCTGCTTCCTGAATACAAAGATGTCAGGAGTGTTTCACAAACATTATTCACCAATTATGAGACCAGGAGTGGTTGCAAGAGTCCATGTTGTATTAGAGATGTTAATGGGCTGGAAATGTGGAAAATAAACATTCTGTGACATAGTGGAATGGACTGAGTACAGCTATGGCAGCTTAATGATGCTAAAACAGTCCCATAGCTAGAAGTCATGGTTGAAGACATCTCAAGCACTGGTGAAATAATTCCCCACATTATTCTAATTAGTCACTTAGTATATTATTAAATAGTTATCCATTTCTTCAAATCGAGAACATTTATATTTCCAAGCTACAGTGTATTTTTAGATTATATCATATCGGTGATATTTTTCTTTTCCACTGAGCTCAGTGAGGTGCTCTAGAAGTGACGAATTGTCCTGATTTCCTTTTTTAGCCAAGAAACAAAATACCCTATCATAGCCTCAGGATTTGAGGAGGGGAAACAATCCATTACACCTTTCTCCTTCCCCAAATTCAGACCATTTGAGAAAAAGGTTAAGAAAGAAAGGCAGATGACAGATTACCCTATGGCTGATAAAGTTAATATTGGAAAGTGTGGCATGTATCTGTGGGTAAGAGGACACCAGAAAGAGACAGATTCTGTGCCTCTACTCAGGCAATACTAGACAACATCAGTTCTACCTGTTGGAACTGCCCCTGTAAAACTTACAACCTGGATGGGCACAACAGAATGATACACTTTCTTCTCGAAGTTAGTGACAAAGAAGAAGGGTAGAGAAAGGACAGAACTATGCATTTCTCATCCAATAATCTCATTTGAAATTCTCTAAAACTGGATAATTCATACCACATGAAAGGAGTGAGTGAGGGATGGAGCTGAGACAAAGATTATTATACACTCTACATTAAACTAACATGAAGGATTAGAAAAGAAGACCCTCTTCCCATATTATTCCCCAGATCTTTATATTCTTAATCAATTGTACATAACCCTTTGTCTATGGTGAAGATATGAGTTTTAACCAAAATCTGAGAAGCTATCTACTAGGGTAGTACATGATGAGGTCATTTTCCCAATGCCAACACTCCTTACTTATGGATCCTCTCAGGACCAGTGGCAAGCAATTGAGATTTTATCCATAGAAAATTGTAAAATGGATGAAAATAGTTCACTAATTCAATCAACCCTAGGATCACACTACACTCAGGACTGAAAACAAACAAACAAAAAAACCCAACAACCTCCTCTTTCTTTTTGCCATCAAAATTATGTCCATCATATTATCCAGTACAGTCAATCAGAGGTTCTGTAGTGAGATTACATAACACATGCATATCTAATATTAAAATGTATAAAAGCACTTCCATCATAAAATTCTGACAAAACAGACATGCCACACTTTTAAATATAAATCCTCTTCCATTAAAAAAATCCCTGGAAGAAATGAAAGTACACAATTTAAATCTTCTTGCATGTTAAAAACAAAATAAGTTGAAGTCCAGAGAAATTATTCTATATTTGCTATCTTCAATGGACAACATAGAAGAAATGGACAAATTCATAGAAAGGTATAGCCCTCCAAGACAGAACCAGGAAGAAATAGAAAATATGAACAGATCATTCACAAGTACTGAAATTGAAACTGTGATTTAAAAACTTCCAACAAAAGTCCAGGACCAGATGGCTTTACAGGTGAATTCTATCAAACATTTAGAGAAGAGTTAACACCTATCATTCTGAAACTTTCCCTAAATACTGAAGAAGAAGGAACACTCCTAAGCTCATCCTATGAGGCCACCATCACCCTTATACCAAAGCCAGACAAAGATATCACAAAAAAAGAAAATTACAGGTCGATATCACTGATGAACAAAGATGTAAAAATAGTCAACAAAATACTACCAAAGTGAATCCAAGAACACATTAAAAGGATCATTCACCATGATCACTTGGGATTTATCCCAGGGATGCAAGGATTCTTCAACATCTGAAAATCAGCCAGTGTGATACACCACATTAACAAACTGAATAAAAAACATATGATTGACCTTCAAGATGGCAGAGGAGTAAGACATGGAGATCACCTTCCTCCCCACAAATACATCAGAAATACATCTACATGTGGAACAACTCCTACAACAACTCCTACTGAATGCTGTCAGAAGACCTCAGACCTCCCAAAAGGCAAGAAACTCCCCACGTACCTGGGTAGGGCAAAAGAAACAAAAAAAAAACAGAGATAAAAGAATAGGGACAGGACCTGCACCTCTGGGAGGGAGCTGTGAAGAAGGAAAAGTTTCCACACACTAGGAAGCCCCTTCACTGGCTGAGACGGGGGCGAGGGGGGGAGCGGGGGTGAAGCTTCGGAGCCATGGAGGAGAGCGCAGCAACAGGGGTGCAGAGGGCAAAGCGGAGAGATTCCTGCACAGAGGATAAGGGCCGACCAGCACTCAAGAGCCTGAAAGGCTTGTCTGCTTACCCGCTGGGGCAGGTGGGGGCTGGGAGCTGAGGCTGGGGCTTCAGAGGTCAGATCCCAGGGAGAGGACTAGGGTTGGCGGTGTGAACACAGCCTGAAGGGGAACAGTGCGCCACAACTAACCGGGAGGGAGCCCAGGAAAAAGTCTGGAACTGCCTAAGAGTCAAGAGACCATTGTTTCAGAGTGCGCAAGGAGAGGAGATTCAGAATACCGCCTAAACGAGCTTCAGAGATGGGCGTGAGCTGCAGCTATCAGCGCGGACAGCGGCATGAAACGCTAAGACTGCTGCAGCCAACAAGAAGCCTGTGTGCAAGCACAGGTCACTATCCACACCCCTCAGGGAGCCTGTGCAGCCCGCCACTGCCAGTGTCCTGTGATCCAGGAACAACTTCCCCAGGAGAACACATAGAATGCCTCAGGCTGTTGCAATGTCACCCGACCTCAACCACCACAGGCTCAACCCAATTCCGTACCCCTCCCTCACCCTGGCCTGAGTGAGCCAGAACTCCCTAATTAGCCTGTGCTTTAACCCCGTCCTGTCTGAGTGGGGAACAGATGCCCTCAGGCAACCTACATGCCGAGATAGGGCCAAATTCAAAGCTGAACCCCAGGAGCTGTGAACAAAGAAGAGAAAGGGAAATTTCTCTGTGCAGCCTCAGGAGCAGCGGATTAAATCTCCACAATCAACTTGATGTACCCTGTATCTGTGGAATAACTGAATAGACAATGAATCATCCCAAAATTGAGGCGGTGGACTTTGAGCGCAACTGTAGACTTGGGGTTTGCTGTATGCAGCTGACTAGTTTCTGATTTGTATGTTTATCCTAGTATAGTTTTAGTGCTTGTTATCATTGGTGGATTTGTTTATTGGTTTTCTTGTTCTCCTCTTTTCTTTATTACTTTTTAATTTTTTAATTTTAATAATTTTATTTTGCATTTTAATAACCTTATTTATTTTTCTTTCTTTCTTTCTTTCCTCCTTTTTTGTCTGAGCTGTGTGGCTGACAGGATCTTAGTGCTCCATCCAGGTGTCAGTCCTGAGCCTCTGAGGTAGGAGAGCCGAGTTCAGGCATCAAACCACCTGAGACCTCCTGGTCCCACGTAATACCAATAGGCGAGAGCTATCCCAGAGGTCACCGTCTGAACGCTAAGACCCACCTCCACTCAACGACCAGAAAGCTCCAGTGCTGGACACCCCATGCCAAACAACTAGCAAGACAAGAACACATCCCACCTATTAGCAGAGAGGCTGCCTAAAATCATACTGAGTTCACAGACACTCCACAACACACCACTGGATGTGGTCCTGCCCACCAGAAAGACAAGATCCAGCTTCATCCACCAGAACCCAGGCACCAGTCCACTCCACCAGGAAGCCTACACAACCCACTGAACCAACCTTACCCACTGGGGGCAGACACCAAAAACAGTGGGTACTATGAGCCTGCAAACAGCGAAAAGGACACCCCAAACACAGTAAGTTAAGCAAAATGAGAAGACAGAGAAATACACAGCAGATGAAGGAGCAAAGTAAAAACCCATCAGATCAAACAAATGAAGAAGAAATAGGCAGTCTACCTGAAAAAGAATTCAGAGTAATGATAGTAAAGATGATCCAAAATCTTGGAAGTAGAATGGAAAAAGTACAAGAAATGTTTAACAAGGACCTAGAAGAACTAAAGAGCAAACAAACAATGATGAATGACACAATAAATGAAATTAAAAATTCTCTAGAAGGAATCAGTAGCAGATTAACTGAGGCAGAAGGACGGATAAGTGACCTGGAAGATAAAATAGTGGAAATAACTACCACAGAGAAGAATAAAGAAAAAAGAATGAAAAGAATTGAGGACAGTCTCAGAGACCTCTGCGACAACATTAAACACACCAACATTCGAATTATATGGGTCCCAGAAGAAGAAGAGAAAAAGAAAGGGACTGAGAAAATATTTGAAGAGATTATAGTTGAAAACTTCTCTAACATGGGGAAGGAAATAGTCAATCAAATCCAGGAAGTGCAGAGAGTCCCACACAGGATAAATCCAAGGAGAAACACACCAAGGCACATATTAATCAAACTATCAAAAATTAAATGCAAAGAAAAAATATTAAAAGCACCAAGGGAAAAGCAACAAATAACATACAAGGAAATCCCCAAAAGGTTAACAGCTGATCTTTCAGCAGAAACTCTGCAAGCCAGAAGGGAACGGCAGGACATATTTAAAGTGATGAAAGGGAAAAACCTACAACCAAGATTACTCTACCCAGCAAGGATCCCATTCAGATTTGATGGAGAAATTAAAACCTTTACAGATAAGCAAAAGTTAAGAGAATTCAGCACCACCAAGCCAGCTTTACAACAAATGCTAAAGGAACTTCTCTAGGCAGGAAACACAAGAGAAGGAAAACACCTACAATAACAAACCCAAAACAATTACGAAAATGGTAATAGGAACATACGTATCGATAATTACCTTAAATGTAAATAGATTAAATGCTCCAACCAAAAGACATAGACTCGCTGAATGGATACAAAAACAAGACCTATATATATGTTGTCTACAAGAGACCCACTTCAGACCTAGGGACACATATAGACTGAATTTGAGGGGATGGAAAAAGATATTCCATGCAAATGGAAATCAAAAGAAAGCTGGAGTAGCAATTCTCATGTCAGAAAAAATAGACTTTACAATAAAGACTATTGTAAGAGACAAAGAAGGACACTGCATAATGATCAAGGGATCAATCCAAGAAGAAGATATAAGAAGTGTAAATATTTATGCACCCAACATAGGAGAACCACAACACATAAGGCAAATGCTAACAGCCATAACAGGGGAAATCGACAGTAACACAACCATAGTAGGGGACTTGAACACCCCACTTTCACCACTGGACAGAAAACCCAAAATGAAAATAAATAAGGAAACACAAGCTTTAAATGGCACATTAAACAAGATGGACTTAATTGATATTTATAGGACATTCCATCCAAAAACAACAGAATACAATTTCTGCTCAAGCGCTCATGGAACATTCTCCAGGATAGATCATATCTTGGGTCACAAATCAAGCGTTGGTAAATTTAAGAAAATTGAAATTGTATCAAGTATCTTTTCCAAACACAATGCTATGAGACTAGACATCAATTACAGGAAAACAACTGCAAAAACTACAAACACATAGAGGCTAAACAATACACTACTTAGTAACCAAGAGATCATGGAAGAAATCAAAGAGGAAATCAAAAAATACCTAGACAAATGACAATGAAAACATGACGATCCAAAACCTATGGGTTGCAGCAAAAGCAGTTCTAAGAGGGAAGTTTATAGCAATATAATCCTACCTCAAGGAAATCAAGAAACATCTCAAATAAACAACCTAACCTTAAACCTAAAGCAATTAGAGGAAGAAGAACAAAAAAAACCCCAAAGTTAGTAGAAGGAAAGAAATCCTAAAGTCAGATCAGAAATAAATGAAAAAGACATGGAGGAAATGAGAGCAAAGATCAATAAAACTAAAAGCTGGTTCTTTGAGAAGATAAAAAAAAATTGATAAACATTAGCCAGACTCATCAAGAAAAAAAGGGAGATGACACAAATCAATAGAATTAGAAACGAAAAAGGAGAAGTAATAACTGTCACTGCAGAAATACAAAGGATCATGAGAGATTACAACAAGCAACTATCGGCAGTAAAATGAACAACCTGGAAGAATTTGACAAATTCTTAGAAAAGCACAACCTACCAAGACTGAACCAGGAAAAAATAGAAAATATAAACAGACCAATCACAAGCACTGAAATTGAAACTGTGATTAAAAATCTTCCAACAAAAAAAGCCCAGGACCAGATGGCCTCATAGTCAAATTCTATAAACATTTAGAAGAGCTAACACATATCCTTCTCAAACTCTTCCAAAATATAGCAAAGGGAGGAACACTCCCAAACACATCTATGAGGTGACCATCACCCTGATACCAAAACCAGACAAAGATGTCACAAAAAAAAGAAAACTACAGGCCGATATCACTGATGAACATAGATGCAAAAATTCTCAACAAAATACTAGCAAACAGAATCCAACAGCACATTACAAGGATTATACACAATGATCAAGTGGGGTTTATCCGAGGAATGCAACGGTTCTTCAATATATTCAAAATCAATCAAGGTGATACACCATATTAAGAAACTGAAGGATATAAACCATACATAATCTCAGTAGATGCAGAAAAGCTTTTGACGAAATTCAATACCCATTTATGATAAAAACTCTCCAGAAAGTAGGCATAGAGGGAACTTACCTCAACATAATAAAGGCCATATATGACAAACCCACAGCCAACATCTTTCTCAATGGTGAAAAACTGGAACCATTTCCACTAAGATCAGGAACAAGACAAGGTTGCCCACTCTTACCACTATTATTCAATATAGTTTTGCAAGTTTTAGCCACAGCAATCAGAGAAGTAAAAGAAATAAAAGGAATCCAAATCGGAAAAGAAGAAGTAAAACTGTCACTGTTTGCAGACGACATGATACTATACATAGAGAATCCTAAAGATGCCACCAGAAAACTACTAGAGCTAATCTATGAATTTGGTAAAGTAGCAGGATACAAAATTAATGCACAGAAATCTCTTGCATTCCTATACACTAATGATGAAAAATCTGAAAGAGAAATTAAGGAATCACTCCCATTTACCACTGCAACAAAAAGAATAAAATACCTAGGAATAAACCTATCTAAGGAGACAAAAGACCTGTACGCAGAAAACTGTAAGACACTGATGAAAGAAATTAAAGATGATACAAACAGATGGAGAGATATACCATGTTCTTTGTGAAAATGACTATACTACCAAAAGCAATCTACAGATTCAATGCAATCCCTATCAAACTATCAATGGCATTTTTCACAGAACTACAACAAAAATTTCACAATTTGTAGGGAAACACAAAAGACCCTGAATAGCCAAAGCAATCTTGAGAAGGAAAATCGGAGCTGGAGGAATCAGGCACCCTGACTTCAGACTATACTACAAAGCTACATTAATCAAGGCAGTATGGTACTGGCACAAAAAGAGAAATATAGATCAACAGAACAGGATAGAAAGCCCAGAGATAAACCCATGCACATATGGTCATCTTATCATTGATAAAAGATGCAAGAATATACAATGGAGAAAAGACAGCCTCTTCAATAAGTGGTGCTGGGAAAAATGGACAGCTACATGTAAAAGAATGAAATTAGAACACTTCCTAACACCATACACAAAAATTAATTTAAAATGGATTAAAGACCTAAATGCAAGGGCAGACACTATAAAACTCTTAGAGTAAAACATAGGCAGAACACTCTATGACACAAATCACAGCAAGATCCTTTTTGACCCACCTCCTAGAGAAATGTAAATAAAAACAAAAATAAACAAATGGGACCTAATGAAACCTCAAAGCTTTTGCACAGCAAAGGAAACCATAAACAAGACAAAAAGACAACCCTCAGAATGGGAGAAAATATTTGCAAATGAAGCAACGGACAAAGGATTAATCTCCTAAATATACAAGCAGCTCATGCAGCTCAATATAAAAAAACAAACAACCCAATCCAAATATGGGCAGAAGACCTAATTAGACATTTCTCCAAAGAAAATATACACATTGCCAACAAACACATGAAAGCATGCTCAACAGCACTAATCATTAAAAAAAGCAAATCAAAACTACAATGAGGTATCACCTCACACTAGTCAGAATGGCCATCATCAAAAAATCTACAACCAAAAATGCTGGAGAGGGTGTGTAGAAAAGGGAACCCTCTTGTACTGTTATTGGGAATGTAAATCGATACCGCCACTACAGAGAACAGTACGGAGGTTCCTTAAATAACTAAAAATAGCACTACCATATGACCCAGCAATCCCATTACTGGGCATATACCCTGAGAAAACCATAATTCAAAAAGAGTCGTGTATTACAATGTTCGCTGCAGCACTATTTACAATAGCCAGGCCATGGAAGCAACCTAAGTGTCCATCGACAGATGAATGGATAAAGAAGATGCGGCACATATATACAATGGAATATTACTCAGCCATAAAAAGAAATGAAATTGAGTTGTTTGTAGTGAGGTGGATGGACCTAGAGACTGTCATACAGAGTGAAGTAAGTCAGAAAGAGAAAAATACCATATGCTAACACATATATATAGAATTTAAAAAAATGTTCTGAAGAACATAGGGGCAGGACAGGAATAAAGATGTAGACATACAGAATAGATCTGAGGACACAGGGAGGTGGAAGGGTAAGCTGGGACGAAGTGAGAGAGTGACACTGACATGTATACACTACCAAATGTAAAATAGATAGCTAGTGGGAAGCAGCCACATAGCACAGGGATATCAGCCCTGTGCTTTGTGACCTCCTATCAGGGTGAGATAGGGAGTGTGGGAGGGAGACACAAGAGGGAGGGGATATGGAGATATATGTATGCATATGGCTGATTCACTTTGTTATAAAGCAGAAACTAACACACCCTTGTAAAGCAATTATACTCCAATAAAGATGTTAAAAAAAAAAAGAAACCATATGATCATCTCAATAGATTCAGAAAAAGCTTTTGACAAAATTCAACACTCATTTATATAAAAACTTTCCAGAAAGTGGGCATTGCGGACCTTACCTCAATATAATAAAGGCCATATATGACAAACCCATATCTAACATTATTCTCAATGGTGAAAAGCTGAAAGCATTCCCTCTAAGATCAGGAACAATGCAAGGATGTCCATTGTCACCACTTTTATTCAACATAGCTTTGGACGTCCTACATATGGCATTCAGAGAAGAAAAAGAAATAAAAGGAATCCAAATTGTAGAAGAAGAAGTGAAACTGTCACTGTTTGCAGATGACATGATACTATACATTTGCTATCTTCCTCTTTCGAATAAGGAGTCAAAGCAAATCAAAATTCTCCAGTTACTAGCTAAAGTATTTCTCCCTCATTCCATATTCTGCTCTGTCTCAACCAGATGAGTTCTTTATTTTTTTCCACTGTAAATTAATTCACTTTTTAATTTAAAAAGTTTTTTTTTACAGTAGGTCCTTGTTGGTTATCTATTTTAAATATAGCAGTGTATACATGGCAATCCCAAACTCCTAATCTATCCCTCCCCACTACACTTCCCTGCTGGTAACCATATGTTCATTCTCTAAGTCTATGAGTGCCAGAGAAGTTCTTGATGCCTGGGTGAAGTGGGGCTCCTTCAACAGCTATGGCCTGGACAGTGTCTCACTGGAATAAGAGACTTTCACTTCTAACGAAATCCAATAAATCTTTAGGATGCACAAGATTAAGTAAAAACTGTCACCACATTTAGAAAATAAGCCTATGTCTACTTCATAGAGCAGGTATCTGAGGCAATGTGCTATTAACACATCTAGGACATGGTGTTGTCAAAGACCATAGCAAAGGTGCTTGGAATCTGAGTGAAGGAAGATGGATGGAGAAAATCTTTGTTTTCGCTTTGCTGAAAATGTTAAACCAATCCAAATTAGTTGTCTGGAACCCATGACCTATATACTTAAAAACTTACTTGGGAAAAATGTCCCAGCAAGACATTAGCTACTGCAGTATATTTTACCATCAAGCAGGGTGGGGAGGCAGGGAGAATCCAGCTATGTTCTCCATCTACTTTTAGAGAGAGTGAGTGGTATTTGAGGCATTACTGCCTTCAGGTAAAACTGGTCAAGTTTAGAAATTCACCATGGTGTAAGCCCCATTGTGGCTTCTTTCTTACGCACCCAGCATGTTCAAAGCATCACCAGTGCTTAACTGAGGATAGGTTTGGTTGGGCAATGTGGCCTCCACAGTATCTTGCAAGCTGACCTTTTTTAGGGGTGACCAGAGTGGCTGCTTCCACTTGGTGTGGAATTTTTCCCTCAACCCTGCATTTGTTCTAATTGTAGAAGCACACCAACCCATTCCTGAAATAAAAATGCTACAGATACTTCTGAAAATGATTTTAGTGAAGGGTGCCCAGGGACAGAGAAGACAATCCCAACTTAACATTCTTTCACTCAACGCGAACTCACGAAGAGGAACGTCTACTGTGCTGGGCAGCTTTGTAGGCACAGTGGGCAGGGACAGAACCAAACCAATAAAGTTCATCCATTCATTGTTTTTGCCCTCCAGTTAATTTTCAGGACAACAGCTAGGAGGCAGAAAATTGCTAAATAACCATTGTATAAATACTACAGGAGACAGATATGAGCCCTATGAAGAAAACTGAAGCAGCGTAAAGGAACAGAGGGAGACAAGTAGCACTGTTTTAGACTTTGCAGTCAGGAAAGATCTCTTAGAGGAAGCAAATATCAGTAGAAACCTGAATGAAATGAGGGGTGGTCTGAAGAAACAGTGGCACAGGAAGAGCAAGGGCAAACATTTGACAATGGGAAGAAGTTGAGGGGGAGACTGGTATCAAATGGGTAACGGGGGGAGAGAAAGGAGATGAGGTCAGACAGAGTTGAGTCAGATTATGAAGACCCTTATTGACCATCATAAATACGCTTATTTTGAAAGAGATATGAAGTTGGCAAGAGCTTTTGAGCCGGGGAGTAGCATGAGCTGACATGCTTTGAAAGGATCACGTAAGCTGCTGCATAGAGAAGAGACTAGGGCATCTAGGCAAGAACTGCTGGTGACTTAACTGGTGAGGTAAGGTAGAGGTCCTGGCAGATATCGGACTTAGGATACGCTAGAGGTAGAGGCAACTGGATATGCTGCTGAACTGGATGAGGGTTGTGAGAGAAAGAGTAAACCTCTTTAGCTTCACATGAGGATCAAAAACATAGAGAAATTATTGATGAGAAAAGAAAGGTTTAAAAAAACCACCTCTTTCCTGTACAGTGCCACTGTCGTTAAGAAAGAATTTCCCTCAGTAGAATACTGACAATTCTTTAGGAAACTGCCCTCTGTAAGTTCCTCACCAGCCATCTTGAGAACTTAAGAAAAAATTATATGAAGGAGGGATTGCATCAACAAAAAGAGAGGACTTGTTGGATGCACTAAAGGAAGCAGTTGCAGACAAATGGAAGAATGAAGGGGCATCAGGAAGATTTAGAAAAGGGAATAAACAGGAGCCAGAGACTGAGGAGAGAGAGTATAAGAAAGAGATGCATCGAGAGGCATGCTGGAAATCCTAAAGGGTGCTAATAAGAAGCTCCAATTTGATGCAGATGTCAAAGGGTGCCAAGGAAAACTTACAGGAAGAGAAGAGTTGACTCACAGCAGTAGGCTTACAAAACTATTTTAGCAAAGGGTGCAGCTGAGGCAACACTCCTGTTGACACTGGGCCAATGCACTGCATTAAAGGGCCATTTGTCAAAGCAAGTCACAGTTCTCTTTGGGTCTTAAGTAGTTGTATAGTATAGGACCTGGGGATTCTAAAGAAATAACAATATGCAAGTAATTGAAGTGCTTTCATGAGAAATAAACTTGCCATCATACCTCTCACACATACGTCATGAATACCACAGTACACGACCTTTTAAAATTTCCTGGGGGTCAACATTTCTTACAGATGTCATGAACTTGTTTTATTTGTTCCACACCTTCCCACTTCACTGCACCTGCTACACCAGTCATCATTCTGTGTTTAATGGCCAGTCAGCCTCCAGGGCCTCGTAACAGATGGAGAACATCAGATCAGCAAGTGCATATAAAATATTCTACGTCCTGCGTAAGCTTTGCAGGCAGACTTTGAAATGGAGATCATTTCATCTTCCATTTCTTTCTTTACCTTGCCTATTGCTCCTGGCAGCTGTGTTTTTTGCCTGTTCCAATAGCTATTTATTCTGTGCCCAATTGTATGCCATTACTTTTAAAGCTTATTTAGATAACAGGAAGACTAAGCAATGTCTATGGAAATTTCATAGAAACATTCAAGCTATTTAACATACGCCCATGTCTTATAACTTTCTAAGACCCAAATATAGTGATGCTGCCTTTTATAATGCCTGAGAGGAATACACAGCAAAACTGTGTATTTTACATTTGAAGGCATCTTGTGTTCTCTATGGGGAGTAAACGCCCCAATACATTATGGACTTCAGTTTGGGACTGCTAAAAATCAACGTTAGCTAAGGACAAAATTGGGGATGCTGTGCAAACTTTCCTTAAAATAAAAGTTGTAAAAAAAAAAAAAAAACCCTTGAAAACAGTACTTATTTCGTAAATGAGTGTGAAGTCGCTCAAAACACTGTTTTAAGGTTACAGACCAGAGTGGGTATCTGTTATTTAACAGGGAAAAACCAGGAAAAAAACCTACTCAGTGTTAAGAGTGGGATAGGCTGAAGAGAGTGACCACACGGAAGAAAGAGACAGGCAGAGGCAATTCAAGAAAATGTTCAGGGAGCAGGAGATATGTGAACTTTCCTTGGAAAAACTTTTGTTTTGGTAGCCTTGAAATAAGTCAAAGGAGCACCTGAAGAGAAGGACTGACTGGGTGAAAACTGGCTGTTATGGATGGGGCCTTCACAGAAAAAACAATGATTTGAAGAGACTACCCAAAAAGAACATTGTGCTAGTCCAACATTCCTTTCTGATGCTTCGGGTCATCTTACTGAGAATCCAGCTATTATCTCATCGTCAACTGGCAAAGAAGAGTGTTCATAAGGATTCTCCCATAGGAAACATAAGCGATAGTGATGATAAAAATCGTTATTATTTACGTAGCACTTCTTACTTTGCTTCAGAAATGTCATCACGTGTTACTACGCTTGATTTCTTGCAATATGCTTGCAACTCCGGTCTCTTCTGAATGTTGACTATGGATCAGGCTCTGGATTAGTGATATGTCTCCATCATCACAGTGGCTGTAGTGTGCAACCACTCTACAGCAAAGAGGGGTGGAACCAAGATTTGAGACTCTGTCTCTCTGATGCCAGACTCTGCACTCTTATCAATTAGCCTATGCTGCCTCCATTTGGAAATAATGACCCCTTCAGGATTATGGGGGGTTCTGTGGCTTGCCTACTGTCACAGAGCTCTTAAGTATCAGCACTGATGCTAAAGGATGTCTTTCATAACCATTTCTTCACTCCAAGATTTGCTGGGTACTTCCTAAAGCAGCTTCCTTATGTCCCCTGAACTCATAGTAGTCAGTGCTGGAATCTGGGCTAATCGGAGAATATATCATTTTCTCCCCAGCAGATATTCCTTCCCACTGACTTCTCTTCAGGGGACAAATCTGTCTAGTATTTTGGACAATGTCACCAAGAACAGCTTATGGCTATGTAACAGTTTATAAAGTTTACAAATAAATGATCTATCATTTGATAGGTGGACAACTGAAAGGTAATTTAAATGTTTAAAATTTCACCATAAGAATGGAAAGCAGGAATGGGATTTTTCAAAGCAGGATCTGGAGAATATATGGCTGAAATTAGCTTTGGTATGACTAACACATTAAAATAGTGATTGAATCTCCATCCCACCTCACCTCACATTCTGCTGTGAAACATAATTCATATCAGAAAATTAATCATCACTTCTTTGAACATATTGCTATTTTGTAAAAAACTCAGTTTAAGATTCCACTGAGCTTATACTCTGTTCTATTTCCCTTATACCAAAACATTCTCTCTATTTAGATAATATACAGAATTACTAAACATGATACAAATGTGTTAATCAGTCTTTGACTGCATATATTCAAAGAAGGTCCAATCACCTGTCAGGGAAGTGGAAATACAAACTGAACCAAATGACTTGCCAACGTCACTGCGTTGGGGGCCAGAGGAAGTGAAGGTGATCTGCCCAAACTATGTCCAATACGCTTTGACTTGACACCTGTGCTTTACTTGTGGGCCAAGTTCTTTTACGTATTCTTTTAAAATATTACTACAGTTTTTTGTTTCTTTGCCTAGTGTGGCCTAGAGAATTTAACAGCTTCTGGGAGAATGGTGATTTCTTGTATTATAAACAGTGCTTCACAGATGCCTGCCTTCACTCCCTCCCTCCCTCCCTCCCTCCATTCATTCATTCATTCATTACATTTGGCTCCTTAAATAGGAAAGTAAGGCTGTGAATTCAGATTTTGTTTTCTTAAAAACCCTGGGTTGGATGAGTAATTTTCAACAGAATATGAAATGCTTACTCTTGAGAAGCGTTTCTTTCCTTGAATAAAAGCAAAAACTTGAAGAATCAGGGTCAGGTAATAAAAGACTGTGTATAATGACCACAATTTGCTAGTCTTAAAAGAAGCCACAACTTCAAAAATACCTTAAGCTGGCAAGCTCTTTATTGCTTATTGGATTGATATAATTATCAAAGGTTGTAAAGTACTTGAAATCACTTTTTAAAAGAAGTGCCTGACTGTGCTAGATGGTCTTGATCCTCCTGTGTCCCACAAGATTGACCAACATCAACTGCAGTCAGTGGGCTCCCTAAATCTCTAGCTCCTTTCAGGGTTTGGCCATTGGGAGACAACTGAGGAAGGTCTGGGAATGAGAATAGAAGGCTCATATATCTCCTCTTGGCTCTTGCCCTGACGTGGCAGAGTCTGGTAGTGGCTGTATTCCTCAACCAAAAGCCACAGGCAGGGATGAGCATCCTTTTCCCAACTCCTCTCCACGTTTCAAGAACAACTCCTTCAGGCATAGCGATGTTAACTCATGCTGATCCTAGCCCTGAGCACATTAACATTCCTTGTTGCTTTTTCCTAACACTGCCCACACTATTATAAATAGTACTTCATCGATCTCTACTCAATGACCTGTCTCTGCCACCTGCTTCCTGCCAGGACCCTGACTGACACCTGACCTAGGTCTAAATGTTAATCTGCTTTTCCTTTTCACTGTTCTCCCTCATAGTCTATTAAAGCCAAGATGTAACATCATCAAGATGGTGAATCATCAAGGCCAGGGCCTCTTTTGGCTTCCAAGTTTGTTTACTGTTGTCTACTAACCGCTTGCATCTAGCACACTGGCTTGTTAACTGATTTTAGGAAAATGTGTATTATTTGCTAGCATTTAGAAAATTGAAAGTTTTTACATAAAGACCTGGACTTCTAGCACATTATACATAAATTTAATTTTTTTTTTTTTTTGTGGTACGCGGGCCTCTCCCATTGCTGAGCACAGGCTCTGGACGCGCAGGCTCAGTGGCCATGGCTCACGGGCCTAGCCGCTCCGCGGCATGTGGGATCTTCCCGGACCAGGGCACGAACCCGTGTGCCCTGCATTGGCAGGCGGACTCTCAACCACTGCGCCACCAGGGAAGCCCCCATAAATTTAATTTTTAAAAAACTTTTTTCAGAATTCTCACTCCATCTACATGTGATACAGCTTGACTTTTTAATTAAACATACCTTTGTAAAATTTTATATTGTGGTATAGTTGATTAACAATGTTGTGTTAGTTTCAGGCGTACAGCAAAGTGATTCAGTTATACATATACATGAATCTATTTTTTTAAGGTTATTTTCCCATTTAGGTTATTACAAAATACTGAGCAGAGTTCCCTGTGCTATACAGTAGGTCCTTGTTGGTTAGGGTTGTTTCCTTCCTCTTTCACTCTGTTACTCCTTATGTTTCCAGGACAACCCACTGAATCACTAATGTTTTGTGAAGATGTGTCCAGCATTTATTCTTATCTGCTTAGCATCCCATAATCTGATATCTGTGCTCTTTTCAATATGACAGCTAACTTATCTGAAAACCTAATTGCTAATGGTATGTAAAAGGAGTATTCATTATTCATATGCTGATAAAAGGGTAGAGCTATGCCTTTACAAGTAATTTTTTGTGTAAAAATATTAAAGCAATAGTAGTATAAAATAAAAACTACATTATCTCCACCCACCGCCCTCCCCGCCAAAATAATCTGGACTTCCAGATTCTCCTGAAAAACAAAACAAAGCATAAACACCATGAACTACAGGAAAATGCTGGGCCTGCATTTCTGCCTAGCAGCAATTGATTGGAGCCTAGGGGAGCTGGAGTCTTACTCTTTTCAATTCCCGCCACTCCCACATCTGCGTATCAGTTGCTATTTTTTAAATTGAGCTTGGGATCTTTTCTTGTTGTATATTTAGAAAAAAAATGAAATATCACACATTTCTCTGCTACAAATACTCCAGTCTCTCATTACCCTCAGAACAGCCTCTAAATCCAACATGGTCTGGCCTCTGCCTATCTTCCTGACCTTGTCTCCCATCTCTCTCCCCTTCTCGCACTCCACTCCAGCCAAGCTTATTTTTTTTTCCTATTCCTTGAACTCACCAAGGTTGTTCTCATCAAACCCACCATTCCTTCAGTCCTTTTGCCTAGTGTAGTTTCCATAGCCACACTCCCACCTGAAGTTCACATGGCTTGCTGCCTTACTTCATAGAGGTCCATTCAATGCTATCTCTTCAAAAAGGTCTTCTCTCTAGAACCTGAAGTATCCATTTTGAAAGGAGAATCTAGCATGTATGCACACAACTCTAGTATGTTGTTCTTTCTTCTGGATCCTCTACCTACTTTTAAAAATCTCCAGCACCACTATCAGGATCCTCCACCAACAAATCCATAAATTATAACAGCAAGTAAACTAATACCGCATGACCTCTGCTTGGTCCAGACTGAATGTTGTTTCAGCCCTGGGATTAAGGAGTAGAAGAGTTACTGTGCAGTATTAAAACCAGATGGTGTTATTTTAATTAGAGTAATGGGGGCTCTTAATCAGGAAAAGTGTACTAACAAAGCTAGGATACATCATGACCATTAAAAAAATCGGCAAAGCCATTAGTTTAGAATAGCCTTGAAAATTTTCTATAGAAATATCTGTTCCCATTAACAGGTACTTGTGAGCCTTTTCCAAAATTCCTTCCATGTTTTTTAAAATTTGTTGAATGAAGAGACAAAAAGTATAAATGTCTAAAAGGCACATAGAGTTTTGGCGCTTCATTTTTGTGGTGTGGGTGTGCATGTGTGTGTATTTTGTGTGTGTATAAGGTGTGTTTGCTCAGAAATAAATAAAATAAAAGATAAATCCTCCCTTTGGAACCATTAACCACAAAAGATTCCTACGAGAAAAGAGAAATTTAATTTGGGAGGGATGAATGGAATAGTATGGTCCCATAAGTGGTGCAATATACTTAGCTGTATTCCAGTCATTTTAATAACTCACACCCACCTTTATCCTTTTCACTTGCCTGTGTTTTAGCACTTCTATGTATATCTCTAGAGACCTAAGCATTCTTTCCATGTTTCTGACACTTGTGCTTATACGTATTGGGGCTGATCCTCTCTCCTCCATTAGATTTTAAATTTATGGTGCACGAAGAACTTTATAAATCCCCACTCCACTTAGTAGCCCCACAGCTGAAGTCTTACCTCTTTTATGAACTCTCCCTTAGACCCTTCTGACCTCTGGTGATCCTTTCCTTCTCCAAATTCATATTGCGTTTTTCATTGCATCACATCGCACAGCACTTTCTGTAATAACATTTATTGAGCACTTGTTATATGACACACACTCCTCTGTACTTTATATGCATTACTAAATTTAATTGTCACAATAACTCTATGTATCAGGAACGCTCTTTATGCCAGTTCAACAGACCAGATTAAAGTATTTGCTCAAGTCATACAGCCAATAAATGTTATCACCCACCAAGATTTCTGAATTTAGAAACATTCTTTTTAACCATTCTGCTTGATCATGTTACACTATCTGCCACATAAAAAAATGTCTATTCATAAATGAATTACATCTTATGCACTAGTTGAGTCTCAGCCAAATGTCATACTGTACTAAAACAGTCCCTACAGTGCCCAGGTCTATATCATGGGAGGCACTCAATAAATACATGCTAGCAAATTCAGAAGCTGTAGTTGGAAGTAAACCGTCCTAATGAGTCTCTACAGTCCTATATCAGCTCACCTAGCTGCATGTAGCCAAGTTTTTTAAATCTATGAGATTTCAGCATTTCTATTTTTGAGATCATCAGAATATTCCAAGGAAATAGATTTATGCTATGTAGTTGAGGTTATTATTTTTAGGATCTAAGGAAGGAAAGCTGAGCTTATAAAACCTTCCATTCATCAACATGACCAGAAACAATATTCCTTTCTGGTGTAGAATGAGTTACAATATAACTAGAAATACTTTACCTTAATTTATACTCTGGGGAGAAACAAAGATGAAAAGAGAGAGGATAAAAAGGAACCACTATTCATTAAGCTTCTCTGTATCTTACTACCCAAATTTACCTTAAAACTGTATTTTAAAGCAATTTGAAGACATTAAAATTCTGTGTTTCTGTTGTTGTATTTAGTTGAGAGGGTTCATGGCTTTCATCAGTTCCTCAAAGGAGCTTTGACCAATACCCTCAAAATAAGAGGCCAGGGCTTCCCTGGTGGCGCAGTGGTTGAGAGTCCGCCTGCCGATGCAAGGGACACGGGTTCGTGCCCCGGTCCGGGAAGATCCCACATGCCGCGTAGTGGCTGGACCCGTGAGCCATGGCCGCTGAGCCTGCGCGTCCGGAGCCTGTGCTCCGCAACGGGAGAGGCCACAACAGGGAGAGGCCCGCGTACCGCAAAAAAAAAAAAAAAAAAAAGAGGCCAATAAGATCCACTGCTCTCCTGATGATTACAGTACATCACAAATCACCTGAACGTTATTCATTTGCCCGTGATCAGATAGAATAACTAATATCAAGTTTCTGTGAATGACAATTTTCAGGTTTTAATACAAGGAAAGTGAAAAGAAACGAAGTTGTTCATATTTTAGAAGAGGACTCTTTCACACTCTTAAAAATGACTGAGGCTCCCAAAGTGCTTTTGTTTATGTGGAATGTATCTATGAATATCTACCACATTAGGAATTGAAACAAAAAATTTAAAAATGCAAGCATATACAAGCACACATTCCATTAGCCTTAAAAGTAATGGCACCGTCAGAACGATGGTCATGTGGTCTTTGGAAAAATTTCCACCATGTGATCAAGAGAGAATAAGATAGAAAAGGCAAATAACGTTTTTGTTTTATTATGAAAATAATTTCACTTTGCAGCCCCTGAAGGATCTAAGGGACACTCAGGTGTACTCAGATGACGTTTTGAGAACTACTGCTTTAGGGAAGCTAAAATCTATAATTGGCACTATTTCCCCATTTCCTTTGGGTTTTGGACAGTGGAGATCCAAATCGCTCATCTCTGGGAAACGGAGTGAACTTTATGTAAGTGTTAACACTATCCTCAATCTCGCTGCATCCCTTAGTTTCTCTTTGCCTTGCTTTTATCACATATTTATTTCATCTTACTATACTGTGAACATACTTACAAATCCCCTTAAGACTTTTCTGGAACAAGACAGTATTTAAAGAAACAAAGGAAAAAGCAATAAATGGCCATAAAATGCTAAGATGGGGGCAGTAGGTTTTTTTTTTTAAAGTAATTATTCTGAAATTACTAAGTGCAGCGTCATGATACTATTAGAGAATCTGAAACTTTTAGCAAGTTAAAAAATTGTAAAATGGAATAATTTTAAACCTAGAAGAAGTTTTGGTGTTTTAGTCGTCATCTTTTTAGAGAGGAGGAAAGTGAAGTAATGTTTTCTTTCAGCTTCCTCAACTACTGAATATTTTTTAAAAGATTCCTTTAGTCCTTGAAAATAGAAATTACCTTGATAGAAACAGAAGGTATTTTATCGTATTTTTACTGTTGACAGTGATGAACGTTTGATAATTCTCTTACATAAATGAGCTGTGATGCCACTGATCTTCTGTGTGCTAAATCTATAATGGCTGATGTCAAATATGCTGGAGAAATGGGGGTCATGAGTGGGAGGGAGCAGGGACAACAGAAGCAACCAGTGTCTGTGTATTGTTCATCACTGACAACAGAGTACCATACCTTTCATATGCAACTGGTGGCCTTCCCTCCCTGCCAGTAGCCTATTGTTAAAGATAAATGTTTGAAAACAGGCGACCTCTCCTATGAAACCATAAATCTGTGTTTGTGGTATTGTCTAATCTCTGTTGTGGGAATGGATCTGACATCACCATGTGAAAATTATGATTTCTTTCAACCCAAAACCAGAATGCAGAGGAGGATGAAGAAAAATTTCCTCTTCGTATTCAGGCAAATGTCACAAGTGGGTATAATTCTGTTACCCATGTTGAGAAGCAAATAGACTGAGGGTTTACTATCCCTTAATTACAATTATCTTCCAGGAGAGGTCATGGTTTATGTGTTCACTAAAGCAATTGAGCCCTTACTTCCTCTCTAGCTAATCCTGAGCTGGAGAATGCAAATGTCATCACTGTAATATTACAAGTCATGAAAACAAACCAGAAAAGAGGATTTTCATCCAAAGGTTCAAATCAAGTCCATATTTCCTGGTCCCCAATCACTTCCCTATGTTCTTTCATCAAACATTTCCAGTGTACATCACACCTTGCTGGAAATATCTTTTAAATTCCACTTGTCAGAGTGACATGATGCAAAAGTTGTGCTTTATGGTAGGAAAACAACTTGCCACCTACTTATCTGTGCATCCCTCCTACAATCCCTGAAACACCCTCCAAGACAACAGTATTGCTTTCGTTAACCTCCCTTCTTTTTTTTTTTTAACATCTGAGCATATGTTGGAAGCAATGACATCATGCAGCAACCTTCCTCTCTCAAAGAGCACGCAACACCTTTCAGGCAAGATGCTCACAGTAAGCATTTACCATGAATCCTAACCCTTCCCTGCACAAGGGTAACCATCTCCACATCACCACAGAGACATTCACTTACAGAATGTCACTCTATGATCTGATGGTGCAGCTGGGAATAGAAGCCAGAAGCCCTGGCTCTCTGTGAAGTGTTCCAACAAGAAAACATTAGGCCGTTTCTTCGAGGAAGAAAGCTCCCTCTGGGAGCAGGCTGATGATCTGGCTAATGGGAGGATGGCTGGGGCTTCCTCAGCCCCGAGTGAGCACCCTTTCAGATACCTGCACAGTGGTTTCAGGCAGGTGTGACCTTTGCTGAGTAACTATTTTTATCAACACAGAGATGATCTTGCTCCGTGTTTGATAATAATATGGAGGCAATTTTCTTATTTCAAAACAGAGAATTAAAGACTGGGGAACTGCCACTCTGTCTGAAAAATCCCAAACACATTCCTTGACCTATAAAACAAATCAAAACAGAACAAAACGAACAAAAAACCCACTATGAAACTTTATGAACATCAGGCAAAAAAACATTCACTTTTTCTTTTGAGGAATTAATAAATTTTTGTTGCTGTGAGTTGAATTAGGCACTTTGGGTAGCTGCTTTAAGTGGTACTGTTAAAGCTTGAATATTCTGAATTTATTCAGACCTTGGAATCTGAGAGCTTCAGTACATCCCCCACTATGTCTTCTCTGTGCCCCTCAATCTACCAGCAGGGTTTAGCTTAGTATCATTCAGTTAAAATAAAAACATAATTAGTTTTCCATCTGTATTTCCAGCTCAGAACAGGTTCTCAACAAATATTTGTTGACTATAATAATGAAAATTCTTGTCAAAACCCAGGATGACTATTTCCCATGCTCATTTTTTTGGGGGGGAAAGTGCATTTTTAGAGAGAAGGGGGTAATTCATGTGACACTGAAGAATAATTTGGTAACATCTGCTGCAAAAATATTTTGACATATATCATTACTCATGCAGGCATAGGTGCTAATATATCGAACTGAGTATGTCCTTCAATGTGATTTTACTTTCCCATCCTGCATAGCTATTCTCCATTGACATAACTAGCCAAGGTAATGAAGCCACTGTGTTAAGTTTTAATTTTTCAAAAAGGCAAGACCCAAAGGAGAAGTCAGAAATTTTTCCTTATAAAAATGCAGCATGAGTTAGGTTTTAAAGTTACTTTTTATTCTTATTTGTAAAGTTTCCCTATAAACTAACCCTTCTTAAATAAGTCTTACAATTTTTCAACTTAAATAATTATAACCAACGGGGTGGAGTCAAGATGGCACACTAGGAGGACATGGAACTCGCGTCTCCTCACAACTAGGGCACCTACCAGACACCGTGGGGGACCACGGACACCTAAGGGAACGGAAGGAACCCCCAGCGAGGGGGTAGGGCATGGGGCGTGGGGGGAGTGAAGGGGGAGGAGAAGCAGAGGTGGAACAGGACCAGCGCCTCCGAGGGGCAGCTGTGGGGGGAGGGGGGCGGAAGGGATCCCATGCCCGAAGCGGGAAATTGGGGAACCAGTGGGAGGGAAAAGGATCAAAAGGGAGCATGGCCAGGTTTCCCCTGCCCACTTGGGCCCCCAGGAACCTGCTGAGATCCCGGGCCTGATCCTCTGCCCACCGAGGATCCTCCAGCCGTGCAGGTCCTGAGGAAGTGGGAGGGAGGGAAGGGGAGGAGTAAAAGTAAAGGCTGGACCTCCTGGAGGGCACCCCTGAGGGGTGGCTGGGGGAGGGGAGGAGTTCCTACACCCAGCGGGACCCACGCACGGTTAGGGGCCCAGCAGGGACAGGGGAGACCCTAGGGGAGACAGTGAGGGAGGGGTGTGAAGGAACAAAAGGAAACGGGGCCAGTGCCTTCCCTGTCCACTTAGGCACCAGGGAGCCTGTTGGGCTCCCCGGCGTCATTCTCTGCCCTCAGAGTCTCCCTCCTGCCACACAAAACCCAAGCCCTGCCACTACACCCACACCCGGGGCCGTACCTCTATACTCGGAGAACCCCTCCAATGAGTTGGGCCTAAGGCCCACCCACACACCCTCACCCAGGGCCCTACGTCCAAACTCCAGAAGTGCACACCACAGAAGCCCTCCTTTCGAAGTGCTGCCTCTCCCCTTCGGGGCAGGTCCTAAGCAGATGCCCCATGCCACGGGCAAACGTCACCCCCACCCGCATAGGTCCCGCCCCACCCTAAACCCCACCCCTGCCTAAGGTCCACCCCCTGTCTAAACTCCACACCCACAGCCAAGGCTTTTTTTTTCCTTCTTTTCTTTTTACCTCTTTTAGATTGAGGTTCTGTTTCACCTTGATTCACAGTTGTTGACTCTTTTATATTTTTATTTAAAAAAAAATAAATCTAATAAATATTTATTAGAATAAATTTTTATTTATTAGAGCTAATAAATCTTTATTTTTCTAATTTTACTTTATTCTTTATACTTTGTTAGTGATATCTCCTTTTGGCTTGTTGCCCCCCCCCCTTTTTTTTCTATTTTCTGTTGTGGTTTTATTTTGCCTTGTTGCAGTTGTTTCAATTATAGTTTTATTTTTCCTAATATGTTTTTTATCTTTCTAATTTTATTATGTTTTTTATCCTTTGACATTGTACTTCTCCTTTTTTTCTTTCTTTCTTCTTTTTTTTTTTTACCACACCACAAAGCTTGCAGGATCTTGGTTCCCAGGCCAGATGTCGGGCCCAAGCTCCTGTGGTGGGAGCTCTAAGTCTGAACCACTGGACTAACACAGAACCTCAGACCCCAGGGGATATCAGTCGGAGTGAGGCCTCCCGGAGATCCTCATCTCAGCACCAAAACCCAGCTCTATCCAAGTGCCTGCAAACTCCAGTGCTGAATGTGTCAGGCCTAACAATCAGTAACACAGGAATACAGCACCACCCATCAAAAAAAAAAAAAAAAAAGAAATGACAAAAAAATTTGTTACACACTAAGGAGCAAGGTAAAAACCTACAAGACGAAATAAATGAAGATGAAATAGGCAACCTACCTGAAAAAGAATTCACAGTAATGCTAGTAAAGATGATCCAAAATCTCAGAAACAGAATTGAGAAAACACAAGAAACATTTAACAAGGATCTAGAAGAACTGAAGAGCAAACAAACAGTGATGAACAACACAATTACTAAAATTAAAAATACTCTAGAAGGAATCAATAACAGGATAACTGAGGAAGAAGAACGGGTAAGTGAGCTGGAACGTAAAATGGTGGAAATAACTGCCAGGGAGCAGAATGAAGAAAAAGGAATGAAAAGAATTGAGGACAGTCTCAGAGAACTCTGGGCAACATGAAAAGCATCAACATTCGAATTATAGACATCCCAGAAACAGAAGAGAAAAAGAAAGGGCCTGAGAAAATATTTGAAAAGATTATAGTCAAAAACTTCCCAAACATGGGAAAGGAAATAGTCAATCAAGTCCAAGAAGCACAGAGAGTACAATACAGGATAACCCAAAGAGAAACACGTCAAGACACATATTAATCAAACTATCAAAAATTAAATACAAAGAAAAAATATTGAAATCAGCAAGGGAAAAGCAACAAATAACATACAAGGGAATCCCCAAAAGGTTTACAGCTGATTTTTCAGCAGAAACTCTGCAAGCCAGAAGGGACTGGCAGGACATATTTCAAGTGATGAAAGGGAAAAACCTAAAACCAAGATTACTCTACCCAGCAAGGATCTCATTCAGATTCGATGGTGAAATTAAAACCTTTACAGATAAGCAAAAGTTAAGAGAATTCAGCACCACCAAGCCAGCTTTACAACAAATGCTAAAGGGACTTCTCTAGGCAGGAAACACAAGAGAAAGAAAAGACCTACAATAACAAACCCAAAACAATTAAGAAAATGGTAATAGGAACATACATATCAATAATAACCTTAAATGTAAATGGATTAAATACTCCAACCAAAAGACACTGACTGGCTGAGTGGATACAAAAACAAGACCCGTATATATGTTGTCTACAAGAGACCTACTTCAGACCTAGGGACACATACAGACTGAAAGTGAGGGGATGGAAAAAGATATTCCATGCAAATGGAAATCAAAAGAAAGCTGAAGTAGCAATTCTCATATCAGATAAAATACACTTTAAAATAAAGACTATTACAAGAGACAAAGAAGAACACTACATAATGACCAAAGGGTCAATCCAAGAAGAAGATATAAAAATTGTAAATATTTATGCATTCAACATAGGAGCACCTCAATACATAAGGCAAATGTTAACAACCATAAAAGGTGAAATTGACAGTAACACAATCATAGTAGGGGAATTTAACACCTCACTTTCACGAGGAGATAGATCATCCAAAATGAAAATAAATAAGAAATCACAGGCTTTAAATGACACATTAAACAAGATGGACTTAATTAATATATATAGGACATTCTATCCGAAAACAACAGAATACACTTTTTTCTCAAGTGTTCATGGAACATTCTCCAGGATAGATCATATCTTGGGTCACAAATCAACCTTGGTAAATTTAAGAAAATTGAAATCGTATGAAGTATCTTTTCCGACCACAACGCTATGAGACTAGATATCAGTTACAGGAAAAAAAACTGTATAAAATACAAACACATGGAGGCCTAACAATACACTACTAAATAACCAAGAGATCACTGAAGAAATCAAAGAGGAAATCAAAAAATACCTAGAAACAAATGACAGTGAAAACACGATGACCCAAAACCTATGGGATGCAGTAAAAGCAGTTTTAAGAGGGAAGTTTATAGCAATAAAATCCTACCTCAAGAAACAAGAAACATCTCAAATAAACAACCTAACCTTACACCTAAAGCAATTAGAGAAAGAAGAACAAAAAAACCCTAAAGTTAGCAGAAGGAAAGAAATCATAAAGATCACATCAGATCAGAAATAAATGAAAAAGAAATGAAGGAAACAATTGCAAAGATCAATAAAAATAAAAGCTGGTTCTTTGAGAAGATAAACAAAATTGATAAACCATTAGCCAGACTTATCAAGAAAAAAAGGGAGAAGACTCAAATCAACAGAATTAGAAATGAAAAAGAAGTAACAACTGAAACTGCAGAAATCCAAAGGATCATGAGAGACTACTATAATCAACTATATGCAGTAAAATGAACAACCTGGAAGAAATGGACAAATTCTTAGAAAAGCACAACCTTCCGAGACTGAATGAGGAAGAAATAGAGAATATAAACAGACCAATCACAAGCACTGACATTGAAACTGTGATTAAAAATCTTCCAACAAACAAAAGCATAGGACCAGATGGCTTCACAGGCGAATTCTATAGAACATTTCAAGAAGAGCTAACCCCTATCCTTCTCAAACTCTTCCAAAATATAGCAGAGGGAGGAACACTCCCAAACTCATTCTATGGCCACCATAACCCTGATAACAAAACCGGACGAAGATGCCACAAAAAAAGAAAACTACAGGCCAATAACACTGATGAACATAGCTGCAAAAATCCTCAGTAAAATACTAGCAAACAGAATCCAACAGCACATTAAAAGGGTCATATACCATAATCAAGTGGGATTTATCCCAGGATTGCAAGGATTCTTCAACATATGCAAATCAATGAATGTGACACACCATATTAACAAATTGAAGGAGAAAAACCATATGATCATCTCAATGATGCAGACAAAGTTTTCGACAAAATTCAACACCCATTTATGGTAAAAAACCCTCCAGAAAGTAGGCATAGAGGGAACTTACCTCAACATAATAAAGGTCATATATGACAAACCCACAGCCAACATCGTTCTCAATGGTGAAAAACTGACACCATTTTTACTAAGATCAGGAACAAGACAAGGTTGCCCACTCTCACCACTATTATTCAACATAGTTTGGGAAGTTTTAGCCAGAGCAATCAAAGAAGAAAAAGAAATAAAAGGAATCCAAATTGGAAAAGAAGATGTAAAACTGTCACTGTTTGAAGATGACATGATACTATACATAGAGAATCCTAAAGGTGCTACCAGAAGACTACTAGAGCTAATCAATGAATTTGCTACAGTAGCAGGATACAAAATTAATGCACAGAAATCTCTTGCATTCCTATACACTAATGATGAAAAATCTGAAAGAGAAATTAAGGAAACACTCCCATTCATCATTGCAACAAAAAGAATACCTAGGAATAAACCTATCTAAGGAGACAAAAGACCTGTATGCAGAAAACTATAAGACACTGAAAAAAGAAATTAAAGATGATACAAACAGATGGAGAGATATACCACGTTCATGGATTGGAAGAAACAACATTGTGAAAATGACTATATTATCCAAAGCAATCTACAGATTCAATGCAATCCCTATCAAATTACCAATGGCATTTTTCACATAACTAGAACAAAAAAGTTCAAAATTTGTATGGAAACACAAAAGACCCCAAATATCTAAAGCAACCTGGAGAAAGAAAAATGGAGCTGGAAGAATCAGGCTTCCTGACTTCAGACTATACTAGAAACCTACCATAATCCAGACAGTATGGTATTGGCACAAAAACAGAAATATAGATCAATGGAACAGGACAGAATGCCCAGAGATAAACCCACGCACATATGGGCACCTAATTTACCACAAAGGAGGCAAGAACATACAATGGAGAAAAGACAGCCTCTTCAATAAGTGGTGTTGGGAAAACTGGACAGCTACATGTAAAAAAATGAAATTAGAACACTCCCTAACACCATACACAAAAATTAATTCAAAATGGATTACAGGCCTAAATATAAGGCCAGAAACCATAAAACTCTTAGAGGAGAACATAGGCAGAACACTCCATGACACAAATCACAGCAAGATCCTTTTGACCCACCTCCTAGAGAAATGGAAATAAAAAAACAAATAAACAAATGGGACCTAATGAAAGTGCAAAGCTTTTGCACAGCAAAGGAAACCATAAACAAGACTAAAAGACAACCCTCAGAATGGGAGAAAGCATTTGCTGATGAAGCAACGGACAAAGGATTAATTTCCAAAACATACAAGCAGCTCATGCAGCTCAATACCCAAAAAACAACCCAATCCAAAAATGGGCCGAAGACCTAAATAGACAGTTCTCCAAAGAAGATGTACAGATTGCCAACAAATACATGAAAGGTTGCTCAACATCACTAATCATTAAAGAAATGCAAATCAAAACTACAATGAGGTGTCACCTCACACCAGTCAGAATGGCCATCATCAAAAAATCTACAAACAATAAATGCTGGAGAGGGTGTGGAGAAAAGGGAACCCTCTTGCACTGCTGGTGGGAATGTAAATTGATGCAGCCACTATGGACAACAGTATGGAGGTTCCTGAAAAAACTAAAAATAGAACTACCATATGATCCAGCAATCCCACTACTGGCATATACCCTGAGAAAACCATAATCAAAAAGAGGCATGTACCACAATGTTCACTGCAGCTCTAGTTACAATAGCCAGGACAGGGAAGCATCCTAAGTGTCCATCGACAGATGAATGGATAAAGAAGTTGTGGCACATATATACAATGGAATATTACTCAGCGATAAAAAGAAATGAAATTGAATTATTTGTAGTGAGGTGGATGGACCTAGAGACTGTCATACAGAGTGAAGTAAGTCAGAAAGAGAAAACCAAATACCGTGTGCTAACACATATATATGGAATCTAAAAAAAAAAGGATCTGAAGAACCTAGGGACAGAACAGGAATAAAGAGATGCAGACATAGATAATGGACTTGAGGACACGGGGAGGGGGAAGGTAAGCTGGGATGAAGTGAGAGAGTGGCATGGACATATATACACTAGCTAATGTAAAACAGATAGCTAGTGGGAAGCAGCCACATAGCACAGGGAGATCAGCTTGGTGCTTTGTGTCCACCTAGAAGGGTGGGAGGGAGACGCAAGAGGGAGGAGATATGGGGATATATGTATAGCTGATTCACTTTGTTATACAGCAGAAAGTAACACACCATGGTAAAGCAATTATAGTCCAATAAAGATGTTTAAAAAAACATATAATAATTGCAATAGATGCAGAAAAAGCTTTTGACACTTCAACACCAATTTATGATAAAAAGTTTCCAGAAAGTAGGCATAGAGGGACCCTACCTCAACATAATTAAGGCCATATATGACAAACCCACAGCCAACATGTTTTCAATGGTGAAAGCTGAAACCATTTCCACTAAGATTAGGAACAAGACAAGATTGCTCACTCTCACCACTAATATTCAACATAGTTTTGCAAGTTCTAGCCACAGCAATCAGAGAAATAAAAGGAACCCAAATCGGAAAAGAAGTAAAACTGTCACCGTTTGCAGATGACATAATTCTATACATAGAGAATCCTAAAGATGCTACCAGAAAACTAGTAGAGCTAATCAATGAATTTGGTAGAGTAGCAGGATACAATATTAATGCACAGAAATCTCTTGCATTTCTATACAGTAATGATGAAAAATCTGAAACAGCAATTAAGGAAACACTCCCATTTACCATTGCAACAGAAAGAATAAAATACCTAGGAATAAAGCTACCTAAGAGACAAAAGACCTGTATGCAGAAAACTATAAGACACTGATGGAAGTAATTAAAGATCATACAAAGAGATGAAGAGGTATACCATGATAAGCAGGGTGTGAGGGAGGGGATATGGGGATACACGTATGCATATAGCTGATTCACTTTGTTATACAGCAGAAACTACCACAACACTGTAAAGCAGTTATACTCCAATAAAGATGTTTAAAAAATTATTATAACCATATAGAGACAAACAGACATTTGTCAACCAGTAGCCTGCAATCCAGTATATATGGTGACACATAAACTTGTATAAAGAAGTGATAAACACAAGTTAATTCCCTGGACAATGGGGATGGGTCAGAAGGAGACCAAGGGAAAAAAAAATCTAAAAACACAAAATAATTTTTAAGTTGGTAACCTTTCACCTGACTCACATTGGTGAGAATCTAATATTGACCAGAGGGAGTGTAATCCATTCTGATAATGTGATGGTAAAAAGTTGTGAGTTCAATGAGTCTGGTGGTCTTGGCACTATTCCCAGGGAACTCGAGTTCCCAGCACATAACTAAAGGACCTCAACTTTGGTCCAACTGGGAGTCTTTGTTCTATTTAAAAAAGACTCAGGGTGGAAATAGGCCATGGGGACACATTTTTTCCTTCCTACTGACAGGCTTCATCTCTAAATGAGTGGAAGGAACTCTGGTGGTCACCTCTGGAGAAGTAGTGGCCGGGACCCTAGTTTCAGTCTGACCTGTGACTGCAGTGGACTCGGGTTTTGAAGGAGTCCTTCTCAAAGCCTAATGCTATCTTTGGGGAATATAAAGGAACATAAAATTTTTCACTTGGAAAGATAGAATAATTTCATGTGCAGCCTTCATATCAGAGTCCTCAAGGAGAAATGATGAATAAGCTGAGAAATTTTATTCAGCGGAACTATTCCCTTGAGTATGAGGAAGAGTGAGCCACGGTCATCTTTATTAGAAATTAGGCACCTGAAGGCTCTCAGACAGAGGGAGAGAACGTGCACAACCCATTGTAAAACACTTTTTAAAAATCTTTAGAAGGGATTAGTGCACTAATACATAGGGGTTTTGCTCTGATTGCCTGATACGGAAATTCCAGCTGCTTATCTTTAAAAGCTAACACTTTGTATTATAAAGTGGTTTTTGCACTGTTTTCCTCTTTCTTTTAATTTGTGGTATTCATCTACAGAGTCCTTACATGGTCCCTATAGTTTCTAAATTACTAAAAGAAGAAACTCTTTCCAAAGTCATTGTAAGTGACTGAGGCGGATGATTTTTGTTCATGGATCAGGCTCCAAAACTACACGAAAAAAAGTGCGAGCTAGGTTATGGTGAAGTGATTCTAGTCTCTGTAATTGTACCATTCCACTGATGTTCCAATCTAAATGGATTGTCTATAAGAAAATGATGCAAAGCACAGAAGTTCCTTGGAGGGGTTCAATCCCAGTGTGAAAAGGATGCGGGCAATTAGAAAACAAATTATAAAATTAATTTTATATTAGAGAGAAGGAGCCCTGAAACAATGCTCACAAAGGGAAAAAAAAAAAAAACACACTAAGCAAGTAGGTGCAAGATGAAAGTTTAGTCAGCTTTTCCTTAGATTTTATCAAAAGGTCAAATAAAATACAACACTGTTTTTCATGCCCTCTGTCTTGAAATATTCGGTTCTCTTTGCCTTCTATAATACTGATCTCCTATCCAGGCTCCCATTCTGATATCCTTTTGCCTGGAAAATTTGATGTTTTTCAGGGACCTGGATCCTCTCTCCTTCATAGTCTGCAGACTCTCCCAGGGATAGACTGTTCTGTTGTTTGACTTTAGATTCCATCTACTTGATCAGGGGTCCCAACCCCCAGGTCGTGGACCGGTACCGGTCTGTGGCCTGTTAGGAACCGGGCCGCACAGCAGGAGGTGAGTGGCAGCAAGCAAGCAAAGCTTCATCTGCCGCTCCCCATGGCTCCCCACCGCTCGCATTACCGCCTGAACCATCTCCCCCCACCCCGCCCCTCTCGCGTTAGGGCCTGAACACCACCACCCCCCACCCCAGGGGAAGAACTGCCTTCCACGAGACCAGTCCCTTGTGCCAACAACGTTGGGGACTGCTGTACTTGATAATAACTCCTCATTTGCGATGCAAATCAAAACTACAACGAGATATCATCTCACACCAGTCAGAATGGCCATCATCAAAAAATCTAGAAACAATAAATGCTGGAGAGGGTGTGGAGAAAAGGGAACACTCTTGCACTGTTGGTGGGAATGTAAATTGATACAGCCACTATGGAGAACAGTATGGAGGTTCCTGAAAAAACTACAAATAGAATTACCATATGACCCAGCAATCCCACTACTGGGCATATACCCTGAGAAAACCATAATTCAAAAAGAGTCATGTACCAAAATGTTCACTGCAGCTCTATTTACAATAGCCTGGAGGTGGAAACAACCTAAATGTCCGTCATCGGATGAATGGATAAAGAAGATGTAGCACATATATACAATGGAATATTACTCAGCCATAAAAAGAAATGAAATTGAGCTATTTGTAATGAGGTGGATGGACCTAGAGTCTGTCATACAGAGTGAAGTAAGTCAGAAAGAGAAAGACAAATACCGTATGCTAATACATATATATGGAATTTAAGAAAAAAAAATGTCATAAAGAACCTAGGGGTAAGACAGGAATAAAGACACAGACCTACTAGAGAATGGACTTAAGGATATGGGGAGGGGAAAGGGTAAGCTGTGATAAAGCGAGAGAGAGGCATGGACATATATACACTATCAAACGTAAGGTAGATAGCTAGTGGGAAGCAGCCGCATAACACAGGGAGATCAGCTCGGTGCTTTGTGACCGCCTGGAGGGGTGGGATGGGGAGGGCGGGAGGCAGGGAGACGAAAGAGAGAAGAGATATGGGAACCATATGTATATGTATAACTGATTCACTTTGTTATAAAGCAGAAACTAACACACCATTGTAAAGCAATTATACTCCAATAAAGATGTAAAAAAAAAAAAAATAATAACTCCTCATTTGATCAGGCTTTGTTTAGAAGCCAGTGGCAGAAACTTAAATTAAACCAAGTGAATTTCAAAAAAGGGTCTTTATTGGCTCACACAACTGAAAAATCTAGGCATAGTTGTTATTAAGGTGCTCAATGTTTTCATTCATTTAACAATTTTTTATTGAAAAATTATTGTAAGCCAAGCACTATTTGAGGATTAGGGATAGAAAAGTGAACTAAATAAACAACACTCTCTGATATCATGTCACTTACAATAAGCAAATAAATAAATAATGCCAGTGTTTTATTAGAAGTTCTACACTGATTTTCATTGGATCAGTTAAGCCCTGTGCCCATTCCAGAATCAGTCATTACGACTATAATCACCCAGATGTGGGTCATGTCTTCACCCTTGAAGCCTGTGAATGCTATCAGTCTATTTGAATTATATGGATTAAGATTGGAGTAGTGGTGATTTCTCAGAAAGAAATGGAGATTCCATTGCCAGGGAGAATAGGTTTCAGGTGGGCCAAAAATATAAAAAGAAAGCGTCCATCACAAATCCAAAATCTGTATCTACTACCGAGATCTCTTCTTATGCCTATGTCTTGAAGATAATGTCACTTGGGTATTCCATAGGCACCTCAATCCTGAGACATAAAAAGCTGTACACATTACCTTGCTACCTCCCTTGCAAATGTTATGGCCTCATATATTTCTTACCACAGTGGGTGGTACCACCATCTCTCCATTTGCCCAGGTAAGGAAGCAGGAAGCCATCATTCATTTCTACTTTCCCCTACATTCAATGAATCATAAAGTCCTATACATTCTCTATTCCGAATATCTATTAGTTTGGGGCTACCATCCACAGGATTATTGTTGTAGTTCCCGAACCGACTGCTTTGTCTTTATTCTCATCCCTAGTTAATCCACCCTTTATTCTAACTAATTTTTCATGCTGCAGACAGTGATATTTCTACAAGAAAATACAATTGTATGATTTCTTTGATTAATGTCCTATAATCAGTCCCCATTAGAATAATACAGCTTGAAACGTCCCTGCGTAACTCTCCATTTTCCTGTTTGGTTACTATTTACCACTCAGTGCTCTCAGCATACTGAACACATTCGGTTCCTCTAAAGAACTCACCATTTCCTTCTTATCTTGGCTGAATATTCTGTTTCTTTTCCCTGGAATATATGTATTCCAAGCTAGATCTCACTTTTTTCAGGAAATATTTTTGACCCATCCTTCCACTGGTCTGGGATGCTACTCTTCTTCTTTAACTTCACTGTAGTTACACATTTTACATGGCATTTTATTGACTATTTAATTACCAGTAATCAATCACTAGAATTTAAATTTCATGAGAGTAATGATTATGTCTGTCTCAGTCACTATTTTCTCTCTCAGTAACTGGTTCATACTAGTCAAAGTATCTTATGGATCAATCAATAGAACTCTGACCTTAAACCTTTTTGTAAAGAAAATTTTAATCATCCCATAATAGGCATAAACTTCATTAAAGTTTTTTTTTTTTGTTGTTGTTGTTATTGCTGTTCTTTTAGTATTATGGAGTTAACTCTCAGAAAAGTTTGTATAAGAGGCATCACAAAGACTAATCTAAATACCAAAGAAACAGAGAAGAAAATGAGAAAAGAGTGACAGTGAGAGCCAATTTTTCAAAAAATGAAGATGGGCCAATCCCCATTTTACTGTTTACAGTTCATCAGTGGAGGTAGCAGAGATGCAATGAGTGTCATGGAAAACTTATTATAGTTATTATATGTCAGTCAATTGTGGGAGGAGTTGGGAAATGAAGGTCTGGAATGTACAGTTGGAGGATAAAGGAGGGAGTTGCCAATCAGTTACTCTAGAAGCCAAGTCTATCCAGCTGCTAAAGAGAGTCCCCTCAGTGAGAGCTTGTGGCTAGGTCTATAGAAAGCTCTTCTACAGCTACCATCTCTGTGGGGTCATGGTCAAGTGCATCTGGTAGTTGTCCTGAAGCCACTGTTGGTCAGTAGGACCTGAAGTAGGGAAGATCTGAACACAGAACAGAGGACAGAGAGGATAAACTGGGCCTGATGGGAATCTCTAAATCTGTCCTTGAAGACATCTGACTGAAAAGAGATCTGCTTCATGTCTGCTTTCTAGATCTTACTCAAATTTCTAACCTGGACCCACACAGGCGAGGAGTTTCTGGGAAACATATTTCCCAGCTTAACAAATTTGACTAGCATCAACTGATGGATGCTAGAGAAATGTGTGGCTTTACTTTCCCACCCAATCTGAACCTGGAAAGAAGCAGACATTTAGACATTCTGTGCCCTGTAGAGCAGGGTGACCCTGACTCAGACTTCACACTGAGCAGCTGTAGTGTAAAGAAACGTGCAGAAATGCCAAGAAACCTAAGTAATAATCTAAATAATCTTGAAGATTAAATAAATTCATGGCATATGGGAGAAAGAATGAGATCTAGTTTTAATTATAAGAGTTTTTAAAATAGAAAATATTCTGCCAAGAAATAAAGTACAAAAATTTTAGAGTGGGTTTCAATTATAGTTAGAAAATAAATACAATGAGTTAGAAACTTTATCTTATGGACTTGGGATGCAAATTAAATGTCCAATAGAAGGTGTCACGTAAGTTAGTATATTTTAATATTAGGTGTCTCTGGTGCTGATGTTGAGGATATACTCTGTAACACTGAATCCTATGGGGCCATCTCTCTTTGAGCTCTTTGCCAATTTCTAATACGATCTCAGTTTCTTCTCTCACGAACTCTCTCCCATAGCCTTAGAGCTTCTTGCCAGAGGACACTGGGAAAATATTTAACTTCACAATACTCTCTCCACAAAGATGATGCCTTCATCCATGACACAGTCTTTAAAACTCATTAAATAGAATAACACGTCAGCCTGAAACATTTGCATTTGTTTGCTGTCCCCAATGTCCTCTTCCAAAACACAGGCAGTATGAAGCAAAGTGGCAAAGAAGCTCATCAAACCAACAGCAAAAAGATCATATCAAATATAAGTTCTACTGCCCCCCTCTCTAAAGCTACACAAAACCAATTTCTGACAATTTTATCACAGTCATTATGTCCTGGCAGTCAGCCAATAAACTGTCAGATATATTGAGGTACAGTCTCAGAACACTCTAACAGATAAATGGCAAACTTTAAATGTAATTCCCACAATGCAATTAAATATGGATTTTCCAAAATCACCTCCCTTTGACTAGATAGAACTTCATATAAACTACCTTGGAGAGACATCTATCAAGTAGATTCAAAGTTCACCTTTGTCACTTGTTTTCAAAACCACTGCGGGAAGTTTAATGTTTCATTCAAGTTCATTCCCACAACCATTTCCCTCGCATCTCACCCCAGGAGAAGCTCCTTCTCTGCCCATACTGTATTTTTTCAAATGAATGTGCTTTAATGCTGGCATTTAATTCCCTTTCAGGGCCCTTCCTACAATTCTGCCTTTGTCTTAGTTGTTAAGATCTTTTTCCTGAGCACATAAGAGTGTTAAGAGTCAGAGCAAAAGATTCTGTGGACAAGCCTTCCCTACTACAGATCATTACTCATTTTCTGACCCAACAAGCCTGGAGGCCTAGAACCTCTGTTTTACTTACAATTAATTTTTAATAGAACTAAAACAACTGTGTTGAGAAATGTCAGTGGCACGTGACATTTCCGTTAAGTGTGGGGGAGGGATGTTTGCCTTTAACACAGCTGCATACACTAGAGAAATTCATGATATACAGTTCTTAAAATTAAGTTTAAAGATACAATGAAATAAATTAACGAGCTAACAAGCAACTTTAATGGAGAATTCTATAGTTAAATTAACCATTTTTAGGAAGTTAAATACTGAAAGTTATTTCCAGATTTTCCATTTTCTTGAATGTTAGTCAAGAAAACAAACTAAGAATGTTCAATGTCAAAAAACTTAGAAAATGTAAACCTTATGAGTCTTATAACTTTCTTTTTAAAACAATCATAGCTTTTTTATCTTTAAAGTAGTTTATTAGCTTTTATTTGATATCGATGTGATTATTTTACAAGAGAATTTGGCTGCCTTAGCTAGTAGTTGACACTAACCAGGAGAAAATTTAAGATTGAAGTAGTTGCAGACAGCAATGAAGACATCATTCCCTGGAATTCACCTTTTCCCAGGAAACCAACTGCTATATTTGGATTAAGTCTCAATGTCAGAAGTGGGAAGCAGCCGCATGGCACAGGGATATCAGCTCGGTGCTTTGTGACCGCCTGGAGGGGTGGGATAGGGAGGGTGGGAGGGAGGGAAACGCAAGAGGGAAGAGATATGGGAACATATGTATAACTGATTCACTTTGTTATAAAGTAGAAACTAACACACCATTGTAAAGCAATTATACCCCAATAAATATGTTAAAAAAATTTTAAAAAACTGATTTAAGAAGAGGATAAAGAGCATAATGCTTTAACATATTAAGGCATATGAGATGGGAAGCACAAATTCAGATTTCAAAGTTGGAATTAATGCAGATATAATTATTTTTGGAAAGAACAGTATCAAACCTTTCTACTAAAAAAGGAAAAAAAGTCAATATCCCAGGCAAGTCATCAAAGTGAAACTATTTATATATATACATCTGAAACAGACAGGAACTACAGTAACTTCATGAACACATTCCATTGAAATACTTTAACATTATCTGAGCTAAAATAAAGGAATAAACGATGCCATTATGTAATTCAGCACCCAAATTCTATTTAGGGGCTCTATTAAGCAATGCTGATCCTATTATATGAGTTAATCATAACGCATGAAATTTAAATTTAGAGCTCCAGAAAATCCAACCCTACTTTTAATAGGACACTAAACGTTCATCCACCAGAGGGCAATGGTGCATACTTACAGCTCAGCTCTGACCAGGGAAAGGGGGAGAACCCGTGGGAAGGAAACTGTGGGGCAGCCAACATGCAAAGCATGATACAGTTAGAATTTATTATAAATATCCCCAAGGTTTGTTACTAATGAGAGATAAGGCATTTCAGATCTTCAAGATTTATTGAGATGTTGGTAGAAAGAGCCAAGAAAGTGGGGGAATCAGCTTCTGAAATGCTTTATCTCAAATCAGTCAGCCGATTTAAGTGGTGGGGATTATGCAGTTATCTCTCTGTCTCTCTTATACTTTTAAACTCTGTTTCTTACTTTTTTCACTTAATACTATTAAAAATCATCTGGTCATATTCTTGTATGCAACAATAAAAACAGTGGTAACTAATATTTATTGGGTATTCATAATTTTGTCAGGTACTGTCTTAAAGTCTTTACATATACTGTATGTTATGAACTGAACGTTTATGTTCCTCCAAAATTCATATGTTGAAGTCCTACTCCCCAATTTGATGGTTTTAGGAGGTGGGCCTTTGGGAGGTAATTAGGATCAGATGAGGTTAGGAGGGTGGAGCCCCCATGATGGGACCAGTGCTCTTCTAAGTGTCATGAGACAACTGGTTTCCTCTCTCTGTTCTCTGCCACGTGAGGATGCAGGGAGAAGGAGCAATCAGTCGGAAGGCCCTCACAGGAACCTGACCATGCTAGCAACCTGATCTCAGACTTCCAGCCTCCAGAACTGTGAGAAATAAACTTCTGTTGTTTATAAGCCACCCAGTCTATAGAACTTTGCTAAAGCAGCCCAAAGGGACTAAGATGCTATATTAACTCATTTATTTTCTCAGTAACTCTGTTGTATATGTGTTCCCATTATTTCCATTTAAAGGTGAACAAACTGAGGTTAAGTAACTTTTGCACATCTAGCTTATTGCTCCTCACTGGTGAATCATATTTTAGAGTATTTCCTCTACTACATGCTTATATATTATGGTACTTCAGAGGCATAGATTGCTTCCACCTCCCCACTACGGCCAACCTTACTGCAGTGAGCCCACTCAAATTTTCCTCCTGTCCAGAGCTATAAAATGTATATATATGGGGTTGAAAGGTACAAATTTCCAGTTGTAAAATAAATAAGTCCTGGGGATGTGACGTACAGCATGGCCACAACAGTTAATGACACTGTACTGTATATATGAAAGTTGCTAAGAGGGTAGATCATAAAATTTCTCATCACAAGAAAAAAATGTAAAACTCTATGTGGTGCTAGATTAACTAGACTTATTGTGGTGATCATTTTGCAATATAGACAAATATCGACTCTATGTTGTACATGTAAAACTAATATAATGCTATATGTTATTTATATTTCAAAGAATTCATGGAAAATTTGGAGATAATTAACATATTTTCTAGGTTAAGGTTCATATCTATAAAGATGTTTTATATTCTCCATGTATTCAGAAGTTTTTATATCCTTTAACAGATTTTATTCATTGATTCATTCATTCATTTACTTATTTTTTAGTGAGGGAAAATTCACATAACAAAATTTTATGTTAAAGTGCACAATTCAATGGCATTTATAATATCCACAATGTTGTGCAACCACCACTTCTATCGATTTACAGAGCATTTCCAACACCCCAAAGTAAAACCTCGTACTCACTAAGCAAGTCAACTCCCCCAATTTCCCCCTTTCCCCAGCCACTGGCAACCACCAGCTTACTTTCTGTCTCTCTGGATTTATCTATTCTGGATAACTCATACAATAAATAGATTCATATAATATATGACTCTGTGTCTGGCTTATTTCACTTAGCATAATGTTTTCAAGGTTTATCCATGTTGTAGCATGTATCAGAATTTTATTCCTTTTTAAGGCTGGATAACATTACATGCTAATATATATACCACATTTTGTTTATCCATTTATCTGCTGAGGTACACTTGGGTTGTTTCTACCTTTTGGCCATGAACAATGCTGCTATGAACATTGGTATGAAAGCTTCTGTAGCAGTTTTATTCTTAATAGACAAAACTGGCCAGAAATCCAGATGTCTTTCAACAGGTGAATGGTTAAACAAACTCATATATACCCATACCATGGAATACTACTCAGCAATAAAAAAGAATGAACCATTAATACATACAACAGTTTGAAGTTCCAGAGAATTGTGCTAAGAAAAGCCAATCTTCTGGCTTTTAAAAAATCTTTTTTTTAAGAGATTACATATTGACACTGTATGATTCCATTTATGGAACATTCTTGAAATGAGAAAATAAGGGGAGGAGAGAAGTAGATGACAACATGACAGATTTCTGTGGAATGGAAATGGAAATGTTCTGTACCTTGACCTATATCAATGTCAATGTCCTGGTTTTGATATTGTACTATTGTTTTACAAGATGTTACTACTGGGGGAAATTGGGCAAAGGGTACAGTAAATCCCTCTATGTTATTTATTACAACTGCATGTGAATCTATAGTTTTCACAAAACAAAACATTTAACTAAAGAAAGGAATGAAAAAAGGGAAGGGGGGAGAGGACAGAAGGAAGGAAGTGAGGAAGGCGGGAGAGAATGAAGAAGGAAAGGAATATCACTCAGCTATTCAAATATACAATACAAAATCCACCTGAATTTTGATCAGGACTTGGTTTAGATTCCAGCCAGACAAGCTTAATATTTTCACAATTCATCCATGTTGTAGCATATATCAATACTTCATTCTTTTCTATGGCTAAATAATATTCCTCTGTATGAATATACTACATTTTGTTTATCCACTTATCTGTTGATGGACGCTTTCTTCCCACCTTTTGGCTATTGCACACAGTGCTGCTATGAATATTCATGTACAATGATTTGTCTGAGTACCTGTTCTCAATTCTTTAACTTTATACCTTAGAGAAGAATTGCTGGGTCATATCTATGTTTAACTTTTTGATGAATCACCTAATTGCTTTGCACAATGACTGTTCCATTTTATATCCCACCAGCAATGTATGAGGATTCCCATTTTTCCACATCCTCTCCAGCTCTTATTATTTTCCATTTTCTTTATTTTAGCCATTCTAATGGATGTGAAGTGGTATCTCATTGCGGCCTTGATTTGTACTTCCATAATGACTAATTATGTTGAGCATCTTTTCATTTGTGCTCCTTTAATAGATTTTTCATGTTTTTCTCTGAGGAGCTTTGTGCATTGTTATTTTTCATTGTATTATTTTATAACAAAAGTTATATATTTTACAATTTATTTCTCTTATAAATTTAATCCCATTTTGAAATTCTATTTGTTTGATGCTGGAGTCTTAACCACTGGACTACCAGGGAACTCAATGCCGGTAAAGAATTGTGTCATTGATTTTCTAAGTTCAGCTTTCATTCAGGTGAACTGTCTTTTATTATTTAAAAATTCTTTACTATTGAATTGTCTATACAGATTTTTTTCTTCCCTTATAATCCTTATACTCTTTCTGCTTGTTTCTCAAATGTTGCGTGTCTTAGTCCGTTTGGGCTGCTATAACAAAATACCACAGACTGTGTGGCTTACAAACAGCAGAAATGTATTGCTTACAGTTCTGCAGGCTGGAATTCTGAGATGAGGGTGCCTGTGTAGTCACATAGGGCCTTCCTCTGGGTCACAGACTTCTCATTGTATTCCCATGTGACAGAAGAAGGCAAGGGTACTCCCTGGGGTCTCTTTCATAAGGACATTAATTTCATTCATAAGGATGACCTAATCACCTCCCAAAGACCCCCACCTACTAATACCATCACATTAGGAATTTGGATTTCAACATATTAATTTGGCAGGGAGGGCGGGGGCAGACACATTCAGATCACAGCAGTTGGCAATGATCTTCAATATTATGCTAAAAAGTAGTTGTGATGATGAACATCCATATCATATTCCTGATCTTATGCATCTAATTTCATCTAAATTTCCTCAATTAAGGTTGCTTTCTTTCTGTAGGTTTATGGCATACAGATTTTTATTGTTAAGAAAATTCAATCTATTCCTTGTTTTATGAGATTTTAAAAACCAAATATAGGTAATTTTAATGTAATTTTATGACACGCTTTATCTGCATTGTTGTAATACTCAAATAATTATGTGGTAAAAAGAAGGTGGTTTAAAAAAATAATAGTTTATGATGCTGAACCATCCTTAGTTTCCTACTGTATTTTGGACTTAGATAAAATTTACTTAAGATATTACATCTAGATTTAAAATGAAAATGGTCTATCATGTATTTTTCTTACACTGTTCTTAGCTGGTTTTACAGTAGTATTGTGCTAGTTTCATAAAATTTATTAGTGAACTTGTCCTTTTTTCTATTTCTTGAAATAAAATACATATGGTAGTTATTTCTGTTTGTAGAAACTTCAGCAAAATTCAGATATAAAGACCTGGGTTTTTGGTGGGAGAACAGGGGTAGGAAAGGAGGAAAATGGTGTATCTTTCATTTATCATTTCAACTTCTTTCAATAATTTAAGTTTTCTATCCTGGGCTCTGGACACTAAATATATCAGTTGTATCTCCAGCCATTGTGACAATTATAAATACTCACAGATTTCCAGAGGCCAGCTAGGAATTGACACTGCCTCTGACTGAAAACAATGTATAGATTATCAACTTTATTAGCATATTTATATTATTCAAAGTATTCATATATTATTTTTTTTAAATCTGTTATAGCTGAGATTACTTTCCCCTTTCCTAGTATATTTTTGCTTTGCATCTTCCTTTTTGTCCCTAAATAAATCTTGCCAAAATTCTGACCTCTCTCATTATTTATTTAAACGAATTCTGCTTTTATGTCTGTTGTATTCTTGTTTCATTGGCACTGTTCTGTTGCTCTTTTTCAAAAGGAAATTAGTATGACTTCAATATTTCCTGCTTTGTGACTAATCTATACAAGGCTGTAACCTCCTTTCCAAATTCTGCTTTAGCTGTATACAATAAATTTTAACTGTAGTGTTTTCATTTTTGTTCAGTTCTTACCATTTTATAATTTCCCTAAAGATTTGCTCTTTAACTCAAGGGTTTTTTTTTCATAGTACATTATTTAGTTTTTTCTAGACATTAGGGATTTTTTAAAAGTTCCTTTAATTAGTAATTTCTAATTTTATTTCTTTGTGATCAGAGAACACATTAAGTATAATATTTGCTTTTTTAATATATTGAAGCTTCTATATGGCCTTGAGAAAAATTCTGACTGCTTCTTGTTTAGTCACATAACAATATTTAATAAATACTCTGTTTCTGGTACTCTTTTAAGCACTTAGGAAAGTTAGTGAATAAAACAGACAAAATCTCTTTCCTCAAGGAGCTTATATTCTACCAGAAAGAAAAAGATAATTAACACTAGCTAATAGATAAATGGAAAGTTAGAAATAGACAAATGCTATGGGAAGAAAAATGGAGAGTTGGGTAAAGCAGATTGGGAATGCCAAGTAGGGTATGATTTCAATTTTAAAAGACAGAATGATCAAGGTTGGCTTTATTGAAAAGGTGGCATTGAACAGATAGCAAAAGGAGATGAGAGAATTAATCACTAAGATATCTGCAAGAATATCCTTTCAGGGAGAAGGGCCAGCCCATGCAGTATCCTTTGGTAGCCAGATTCTTCAAGGAATTGGGTGGTAATGGAGGCCAAATGATGGAGAGTCTCTTGGACCACTGTAAAAACTCTGGCTTTTACTTGGACAGAGATAGGAGCTTTCAGAAGTTTTTGAACAAAGGAGTGATATGATTCTCACATTTTAAACACTGGCTATTGAGTGAGTTATTGACTATGGGGTCAAGAATGGAAGGAAGGAGAAGAGTTAGGAGGTGACAGCAATAATCAAGACAATCAGTGCTGAGGAATCACATCATGGATGTTGCAGTGCAGACAGTGAATTATGACTGGATTATGAGTATATTTTTAAGATGGTACAAACAGGTTTCCTTGATACATCAGATGTAGGGAGTGAGAGAAGAAAGGAATATAGGATGTTTCCACATTGTAGGTAAAGTAGGTTTGGGGAATGGTAAAATTTCAACAAGATAACTTTGAGATATAGACTAATAAACTAAATATTCAGGTCAGAAGAAATGTGTGGGCTGGAGATACACATGTGGGAGATGTTTGTAAGACTGGATGAGAGCTAAAAAAAACTGTGTAATTCTGATTTGATGAAAGTAAAGTTCTCTATGTATCTATTAATTAGATCTAATTATTATTTAAATCTTTTACGTCTTTGCTTGCATATGTGTTCATGATTTAGTAGATGACAGTATGGAACCTGAAACCATAGTGCCAGAGTTTTAATTCTGGCTTAAGCATTTTCTGGCTTTGGGCAAGTCGCTGAACCATTCTGTGCTGCACTTTTCTCATCTATTAAATGTGTAAGGCAAGTATTGATAATACCTGTATCTTTTGGTCGTTATGGGGATTAATGTGTTACATAAAGTGCTTAGAACAGCAAATGACATAAAGTAATCACTTTATATGTGTTTGTTAATATTAGTATCACTAGCATTGTTATCATTTTACCATCATAAACATCTTTTTCCTCAGTAACAGATTTCATTTCAAATTCCATTTTGTCTGATGGTATGACTGCTACCACATATTTCTTTATGCTCAGTATATATTTTTACTTTTCCTTGCTTGCATTTTCCTTTGATTTAAATATGTTATCCTTTTGACAATATATTGCTAAACTTGTTTTCCTTGATTCTATCAGAGAATCTGCTTTTTATTTCAATTTGTGAGTATGTTTCATTTAGAATCCTTGTAGTATTTGTTACACTAAGATTTATCTGTAGCATTATATTTTCATTTACCATTGTAGTTTTGTATCTTTTTTTCTGGTTTTCTGTTTCCATAGTACATATGGCATTTTTTCTTTCTGCTGGTTTATAAGTCATGTATTTTTTATTTTTCTACTGGTTACTCCTAACTTAGTGAGACCCATTCTTTTTTTTCCTTATCAATGGTTTAAACTTATGATCTATACCTTCCACCTAAACAAATTAGCTTCTCTCTTTATATTTGTCATCTTCCCCCTACCAGCCATGTAGGTATTATCTTTTTCTTTAACAGTCTCTGCTTTTGGGATTACCTTTCTTCCTTCTTTTTTTTCTTGCGTTTTTTTAGAGCAAGTATGTGTAGTTAATACTCACCATTATTTCTTATACATGTCATGTGACCTCCTGGGTTTCTTTCTCTTCTTAGTGGAGAGTGGCCTCACAAAGAATTTTCAAAGTGGATTTCTGCATAGTAACATTCAATATAGGAACATTTTTATATTGCCCTCTTCCTTAAAGGATAATAGCTAAATTATAAAATCCTAGATTTGGTATTCTTTTCCTTTAAACATTTTATCGGATTTTTTTTTTTTTGCGGTATGTGGGCCTGTCACTGTTGTGGCCTCTCCCTGCAGAGCACAGGCTCCAGACGCGCAGGCCCAGCGGCCATGGCTCATGGGCCCAGCTGCTCCGCGGCATGCGGGACCCTCCCGGACCGGGGCACGAACCCACGTCCCCTGCATTGGCAGGCGGACTCTCAACCACTGTGCCACCAGGGAAGCCCCTATTTGATTTTTTACTTACTTTGTTTAGTATGCCCCTAGTCAACTGTTGACAAAGCAACTTAATTTTTGCTTTCTTTTGAGTAATCTGCTTTCATTCTTTGAAAGTTTTTAGAATGCTCTCCTTTTATTAAATTATACTATTATGTATCTATTTGTGCCCCTACCCCAAGGACATAGCCCTTAGTCCCATAGCATGATTCTAACTCCTAGGTTGGACCCTTACTTCAAGGGTATAGTATTTCTGATGTTTCAACTGAAATACAGTTAGTGCATGTGAAGGTTCATAACCACGGAATCTGCAGCCAGCTGTGTAAAGAACTGGCCCCAGCCACCAGCAGGTCGACACTAGATCTTGGAACCCAGGCCATGCAACCACCCACACCAAACCCAGCTCTGCCCATCAGTGAGCCAACTCTAGCCCCAGGACCCTGTGGGTTTCCACAGCAAGCCACACTGTGACCTACCATTGCCAAACATGACTGGCAGACTCCACACAAAGCAGGACTGGCAATGAACTGAACTAGGGGCCAGCCACCCCTGGCAGACTGCCCACAGTGGTTAGCCCATCACAAGAGAAGGACCCATTCAGCTCACATAGCGGGTATCCTAGAGCACATAGGTAGGGTGACAAGAGGGGATGGCTCTGCTTGGATGCATAGGATGTCTTCTATAAAAGGTCACTTCTCCAAGGTCAGGAAACATAATCAGCCCACCAGATACACAGAAATAAGGACAACAAATTAGACAAAATGAGGTGACAGAGAAACATGTTCCAAATAAAGGAAAAAGATAAATGCCAGAAAAATAACTAAGTGAAGCAGAGACAGGCAATCTATCTGAGAGAGAGAGAGAGAGAGTTCAAGGTAATGATCATAAAGATGATCAAAGAACTTGGGAGAAGAATGAATGAACAGAGGGAGGAGTTAGAAGCTTTTAACAAAGAGTTAAAAAAATAAGGAAGAACCAAACAGAGATGAAAAATACAATAACAAAACTAAAAAAATACACTAGAAGAAATCAAGAGTACATTAAATGGTACAGAGGAATGGATCAGCGAGCTGGAAGACAGAGTAGTGGAAATCACTGAGGCTGAACAGAAAAAAGAAAAAATAATAAAAAGAAACAAAGACAGTTTAAGAGACCTCTGAGACAACATCAAGGGTACTAACACTATCATTATATTATATGGGGTCCCAGAAGGAGAAGAGAGAATGTGGCAGAAGAGTTATTTGAAGATATAATAGCTGAAAAATTCCCTAACCTGTGAAATGGAACAGACATCCAAGTCCAGAAAGCACAGAAAGCCCCAAACAAGATCAACCCAAGTGGATCATATCAAAATACACTGTAATTAAAATGGCAAAAATTAAAGAAATTCAACAGAATACACATAATTTTCAAGTGCACATGGAACATCGTCCAGGATAGATCACATGATAGGCCACAAAACAAGCCTCCATAAATTTAAGAAAACTGGAATCACATCAATGATCTTTTCTGACCACAATGCTATGAGACCAGAAGTCAACAATAATAAAAACTGCAAAAAACACAAACATGTGGAGGCTAAACAATATGCTACTAAATAACCAGTGGATAACTGAAGAAATCAAAGAAGAAATAAAACAATGCCTGGAGAAAAATAAAAACAAAAACACAATGATCCAAAATCTATGGGCTGCAGCAAAAGCAGTTCTAAGAAGTAAGTTTATAATGATATGAGCCTACATCAGTAAACAAGAAAAATATTGAGTAAACAGCCTAAACTTACACCAAAAGCAACTAGAAAAAGATGAACAAACAGAACCCAAAGTTAGTAGGAGGAAAGAAATCATAAAGAACAGAGCAGAAATAAATGAAATAGAAAAAAACAATAGAAAAGGTCAATGAAACTAAGAGCTGGTTTTTGAAAAGATAAACAAAATTAATAAACCTTCAGCCAGACTCATCAAGAAAAAGAGATGGCCCAAATCAATAAAACCAGAAATGAAAAAAGAAAGGTTAAAAATGACACTACAGAAATACAAATGATCATAAGAGATTATTACAAACAACGATATGCCAATAAAATGCACAACCTAGAAGAAATGGACAAATTTCTAGAAAAGTATAGTCTGTCACAACTGAACCAGGAAGAAATAGAAAATATGAAGAGACCAATTGCCAGTAATGAAAAAAAATCCCAACAAACGAAAGTCCAGGACAAGATAAATTTGCAGGTGAATTCTACCAAATATTTAAAGAAGAGTTAACACCTATACTTCTCAAACTTTTCCAAACAAATGCAGAGAAAGGAGTGCTCCGAAACTCATTTTATGAGGCCAGGATCACCATGATACCAAAATCAGACAAAGGTATCACAAAAAAAGAAAATCATAGGCCAATATCACTGATGAACATAGATACAAAAATCCTCAATAAAATGTTAGCAAACCAAATCCAAAACTACATTAAAAGGATCATACACCATGATCAAGTAGGATTTATCCCAGGGATGCAAGAATGGTTCAATATCTGCAAATTAATCAATGTGATATACCACATTAACAAATTTAAGAATAAAAGTAATATGATCAACTCAACAGGTGCAGAAGAAGCTTTTGACAAAATTCAACACCGATTTATGATAAAAACTCTCCACAAAGTGGGTATTGAGGGAACATACTTCAACATAATAAAATCCATATATGAAAAGCCCACAGCTAACATCATACTTAACAGTGCAAAGCTGAAAGTATTTCCTCTAAGATCATGAAAAAGACAAGGATGCTCACTCTCACCACTTTTATGCAACATAGTTTTGGAAGTCCTAGCCACAGCAATGAGATAAGAAAAAGAAATAAAAAGAATCCAAATTGGAAAAGAAGTAGAACTGTCACTGTTTGCTAATGACATGACACGATACATAGAAAATTCTAAAGGCACCACCAAAAAACTACTAGAGTTCTTTAACGAATTTGGTAAAATTGCAGGATACAAAAGTAATACACAAAAATCTGTTGCATTTCCACACACTAACAATAAACTATCAGAAAGAGAAATTAAGGAAACAATCCCATTTACAATGGAATCAAAAAGAATAAAAAACCTAGGAATAAATCCATCTAAGAAGGTAAAAGACCTGCACTTGGAAAACTGTAAGACACTGATGAAAGAAATAAAAGAAGACACATACTGATGGAAAGATATACTGTGTTCATGGACTGAAAAAATTAATATTGTTAGAATGACCATATTACCCAAGGCGATCTACTGATTCAATGTAATCCCTATCAAAATGCCAATAGCATTTTTCACAGAACCAGAACAAACAATTTAAAAATATTTATGGAAACACAAAAGACCCCAAATAGCCAAAACAATCTTGAGAGAGAAGAACAGAACTAGAACAGGGAAGTATCACACTCCCTGACTTCAGACTATAGTTCAAAGCTACAATAGTCAGAACAGTATGGTACTGTAATGAAAACAGACACATTTAAAAAAAAAAGACACAAAGATCACTGGAACAGGATAGTCCATAAATAAACCCACACATTTATGGTCAGCTAAAGGAGGAAAGAATACACAATGGGGGAAAAGACAGTCTCTTCAGTAAGCAGTATTGGGAAAACTGGACAGCTACATCTAAAGCAATGAAATTAAAACACTTGCGCACACCATAAACAAAAATAAAGTCAAACATGGATTAATAATCTACATGTAAGATCAGAAACCATAAAACTCCTTGAAGAAAACAAAGGCAGATCTGACAGAAATCGTAGCAATATTTTTTTGGATCTATCTCCTAAGGCAAAGGAAACAAAAGAAAAAACAAACAGATGGGACATAATTAAACTTCAAGGCTTTTGCAGAGCAAAGAAAACCACTAACAAAAAAAAAAAGCCTACTGAATAGGAGGAAACATTTGGAAATGATATGACTAACAAGGGGTTAATATCCAAAATATACAAACAAACAGCTCATACAACTCAATATCAAAAAAACAAACAACCTGATTAAAAATTGGACAGGATACCTGAATAGATATTTTTCCAAATAAGATACACAGATGGCCAACAGGCACATGAAAAGAGGCTCAACTTTTCTCTGGTGATTAACAATGCATTGAGATATCACCACACACCTGTCAGAATGACTATCATCAAAAAAGACCACAGTAACAAACATTGGCAAGGATGTGGAGAAAAGGAAACCCTTGCACACTGCTGGTGGGAATGTGTTGATAAATTGGTGCAGCCACTGTGGAAAATGGCATAAATGTTCCTCAAAAAACTAAAAAATGGAGCTACCATATGATCCAGCAATTCCACTCTTGGGTATATATCCAAGGAAAATGAACACACTAATTTGAAAAGATACAGGCACCCCAATGTTCACAGCAGCATTATTTACAACAGTCAAGATATGGAAGCAACCTAAGTGTCCATCAACAGATGACTAGGTAAATAAGATATGGTGTATATATGCACAATGGAATACTACTCAGACATAAGAAAGAATGCAATTTTGCCATTTGCAACAACATGGATGGACTTGGAGGGTATTATGCTAGTAAAATACGTCAGACAAAGACAAATACTGTATGTTATCACTTATATATGGAATCTAAAAAATAAAACAAATGTATGAATATAATGAAACAGAAACAGACTCACAGGGCTTCCCTGGTGGCACAGTGGTTAAGAATCTGCCTGGCAATGCAGGGGACATAGGTTCGAGCACTGATCTGGGAAGATCCCACATGCCACGGAGCAACTAAGCCTGAGCGCCACAGCTACTGAGCCTGCACTCTAGAGCCTGTGAGCCACAGCTACTGATCCCGCATGCCACAACTACTGAAGCTCAAGTGCCTAGCGCCCGTGCTCTGCAACAAGCCAATGCAATAAGAAGCCCAGGCACCACAACAAAGAGCAGCCCCCGCTCGCTGCAACTAGAGAAAGCCGTGCGCAGCAATTAAGACCCAACACAGCCAAAAATAAATAAATAAATAGACTCACAAATATACAGAACAAAGTAGTGGTTACCAGTAGGGAGAGGGTGGAAGGGAGGGGCAAGATTGGTGTAGGGGAGTAAGAGGTACAAGCTATGTATAAAATAAATAAGCTACAAGAATATATTGTACAGCACAAGGAATAGAGCCAATATTTTATAATAACTTTAAATGGGGTATAATCTACATTGAATTTGTATCACTATGTTGTACGCGTGAAACTAATATAATGTAAATTACAATGCTGCAATATTTTTAACTTAAAAATTAACAAAATTATAGATGTAGCTTACACTATATTTTTATTGACATTGCTGACACAGATGATTACAAAAGTTAGATTTCTAACTATAGTACATATTTTGTAAAGTCCATATTTCTAATCTGACTTCACTTAGAAAGGTAAGTAGAAATAGGGATGGAGTAATGCTGATGGTGGAGGGAAGATATATAGTATAGGGCCAATAATACTATAATTTCCAACTTTGAGAATAATATTTGCTTCAAAATATGTGCCAGAAAATTAGTCATCAGTGTTACTTGCAATCATTTCACTAACATAGGGGAAAAGGAACTTAGAAAATATAACAGTAAAGTACCAGAAGTCAGTCATCCCTCCTCATTTAAAGAATGCTTCCTGAAACTTCAAACTGGAAATGGTGCATTTACGGAAGAGAAATGGAAGTGACTCAATTAAAAAGCTTTTGCTCCTGGATGTTCTCCAGCTTTGCAGTACCATGTGAATTTCACCTAACACAACCATGGTCTAATCCAGCTACAGCTAAAACCCCACACCAGGCAGTGATCAGGCCTCACTTGCATTGTTGGACTCTTGAGTAAGTAAATGGAGGAGCACATGAGGAATGCATGCTTTCACATGTTCTGTAGGGTGAACTTCGACCACAGACCAAAGCACTTATTTCTAAAACCTGTAATCCTTTTTCTTATTATTAAAGAAGTCTTTAAATTCACTTATTACCATTTTGCCTGCAGATAACCACAATTATGGAGACTAAAAACAAAATTAGGTTCTTTTCCTATGACAGTGTAGTGTAGTAGATGATCATGGGACTGGAATCAGACAAGCTTGGACTTTAATTGTGGCTTCACCACTTCCTAACTCTGTAATCATGGGTTTGTAACTTGTCTAAAACACATCTTCCTCTGGCAAAATGTGGAGGACAACAATGGCATCTATGGCAAAAGGCTGTTGAAAGGAATAAAGTAAATAATTCAAGTGCATGGTATTTACTGAATAAATGATAAATAATATTTATAATATAACCAAGGAGATGAAATAATACAATTCTATTATTATCCCGAAAAAACAGTCTTACTTTTTATAAAAGTTAAACATAACGTACATAAAAACTTAAAAAAATTAAAATCAACCCAAAGCTTAAAATTCAAAACTCATACTTTCATAAAACATTAGAGGTGTCATAAATAGTCTGGCAATAAAAACTAATTTCAAAATGAAATATTTTCACGAAGAATTTATCCTTACTGAAAAGTTCCATAAGCTACATTTCAGCAAGTTTCATCATTATAGGGTAACCATGAATTACACTATATGTGTTACAAAGATCTTAGAAAAAGAAGAACACAAAATAAAAGAGTGGTAAGAAAGTGATTATGTCCTAAGATACACAGTTTTATCATTGATTGCATCATCCCTTTGCAGCTTGACCACTCAGATGCAATTTACAGTTAGTAAAGTGGTGCAGTTAGTACCACTTATTCCAGTGAAAACTTCATTATGCTCCAGCCCTTGCACAATTTATTTCCTCCTTTATTATTCTTTTTTTATTACTTTATTCTTACCATACGTTTACTTCTAGAAAATAGATTTTATTGAACACAGTCTGCTCTGAGCATGCAGATTTGAGTTAACTTGAAACCATTTACTGAAAAGGTGGAGAGTCCATATATCACATTTCAACAAACACATCACACTTTGCAGAATAAGAATAGTATATTTTAATTGGTCTTGAAGTAAGTTAAGCAAACTCTTCTAGGGAATTTGCTAACTCTATTAAAAGGAATAATTCGAACTTACATTTCAATATACATTATTTTAACAGTTGACACAATACATGCTATATCATAGGTATTATACTATGTTCATATATGCAACCACTGCTTTATCAATATAAAGCAAAGATCATCACTCTCTGCTCATTTCTGTAATTTAAAATTCAGTTGTTTTCAACTTTTTTTTTTTCTATCTGCTCAATAAATGACCAATCTGGGGGCTTCCCTTGTGGCACAGTGGCTGAGAATCTGCCTGCTAGTGCAGGGGACACGGGTTCGAGCCCTGGTCTGGGAAGATCCCACATGCCGCAGAGCAACTAGATCCATGAGCCACAACTGCTGAGCCTGCGCGTCTGGAGCCTGTGCTCCGCAACAAGAGAGGCCGCGATAGTGAGAGGCCCGCGCACCGCGATGAAGAGTGGCCCCCGCTGGCCGCAACTGGAGAAAGCCCTCGCACAGAAACGAAGACCCAACACAGCCATAAATAAATAAATAAATAGCTGCTATTAAAAAACAAAACAAAACAAAACCTTAAGACCTGATCTCATTAAAAAAAATAAAAAATAAAAAAATAAATGACCAATCTGTATGTCGCTGATTTTAGTCTGCAAACCTTGTTTGTTCTGTCAGTTGGGTATAAAACATTTTACTGAAAAGAATGAAAATTCACTTAAGTGTCCATATTCTCTTTCCTATGAGTTGACTATCATACAGATTAGTCTTCTGAGTGTGATTAAGATGAGATTAGAACTCCCCTTTTTTCTGTCTGGGTGTTCTTTTCTGCCCCAATTTTTGTCCTTCAATGCTGATACTTGGACATTATTTTCTGATCCAGGAGTTACAGGCAAATATTAAGAGGACTTGGGTTCACAGAATTTCTTGAATCTATGAATTGATATATTTCATCAGTTTTTGTGTGTATTTAGTATTTGTGGATAATTAACCAAGAAACTGGCAACGATGATTTTTCTCTTGTAATCTGGGGCAGTAAAAGGCATATTTATTTTCCACCTATACAATTTTAAATTGTTTGTTTATCATTACCATTTTGACCACTTAACAAGAAATTTGCATTGACTTTAGAATTTGAGCAATATTTGAAAATGGAGTGGGAAAATTCAAGAAGATTAAACACTTTCTCGGATTGTGGAAGTGATAAAAATCTGTCACCTTGGTTAAATTTTATACGTGTATATGGACATTTATAATATTGAACAGAGACATGATTAAAATTATATCCTGGCTTAGCTTTCAATTTAGTTGTATTTTGATAGGTAAAGGATATATACTGCTTACAAATAAGTCACAGAAAATAAACAGATGTTGGTCAATACTTTATGAGAAAAAGTCAAGATCAAATTCATTAAAGTTTCTGTAAAAAGAAACAGAAATTAACTTCTTTGAGTATCTTATATGTGCCTAGTACAGCAAGACCCGTTATGATTAAATTCCATAATAAACTAAACTTTTAAAAATTTTATAAATGTATTTAAATTGAGCAACCTTATAAGACCTGGAAATATGAAGCACTGTTACACATTCTGACTGATGATATTTATTTGATATTTTATTTAAATAGAATTGAAGAGATATATATATATATACACACATATATATATATTCCTCTCTCTTTTCTCATTCCCCTTTCCATTCTCCTTCTCTATCCTTAATTTGCCTTTCCTTTCTTCCTTCATCTCTCTGAATAATTAACTTCAAAGACATTAGGTGAGGCTGAACCAGGTAGCTGTCTGCACTGGGGAGACAGAATGAGTCATGGTGGTCTAGATGGAGGAAGAGGTGCCCAAACAGGGCAAGGAAGGCTTCTGCATAGAAGTGCTGCCAGGTCTGGACGTTGAAAACCAAGAAGGATAAAAAAGAATATCCATGCATTAGAACATCCCGTTGTAGGGTATCAGAATTCAAGCAGGGTGAGTAGGGCACCCCTGCAGAGGGTTGACCCAATGAGGGGTACTAGAGCCTAAATGTGGAGGGGAGGAATGACCAGGACGGGTGTCAAAGCCCAGACTGTGGGGAGATCATCCACTCAAGGGACAGTCTCACTTCAGAACCTGAAGACAGAGAAGAGGGGATTCAAGCAGGAAGGCCTGGCATGGATTGTTATAACCTGAGTGAGATGAGCAGGTGTCCATGCATAGCAGCTACCCGGCACAGCATGCCAGAAATTAAGCAGGTTGGGAAGAGCATCTATATGGAAGGATGAGCTGACAGGGAGTGTTTGAGTTCAATCAGGGTAAAGCAGGCATCAACGTGGGGGCAGGAGGTGGGCAGCCTGGCTTGAGGATGTGCACTTCAAGCGGAGTAAAGAGAATGCCCATGTTGGCAGGTGGCAGGGGATGGAGGAGTGGGGAAGCAGCAGTATATGAGAACCTAAGTGTGATTAGAAGGGTGTCTGCAAAGAGGAAGGGCATTGTGCCAGAAAGCAGGAGATATTCAAAGAATGATGGGCACATGTCAAAAGGACACAGAAGCCCTACTGAAGGGGTTCACACTGGTCAAATCTGGGACAATATGAGCATCAAAATAAATAATGACAGTAAAGAATAAGAAACCATAGGTCAATATTGATACAAATAAGTAAGTGAATAAATTGACAATGTGATTAATGTATGAGTTTTCTGCTGCTGTATCACAAATTACCCCAGTCTTAGTGGCTTTAAACAACACACATTTGTTGTTACGTAGTTTCTGTAGGTCACAAGTCTGGGCACTGCTTAGCTAGGTTTTTATTCAGGGCCTTCCTTGCCAGACTGCAATCCAGCTGTCACCCAGGGCTGTGGTCTCATCAGAGGCTCAACTAGGGAAACACCTGCTTCCAAACTTCCTCAGGTGGTTGGCAGAATTAATTTCCTTGCAGTTGAAGGACTGAGGGTTTTGATTTTTTGCTGAAAATCACCCTTAGCTCTTAGGGGCCACCTCCAATCCCTTACTATGTGAGCTTCTCTAACACTGCCACTTATTTCATGGCAGCTGTCTTCTTCAAAACCGGCAACAGAGGCTCTAGTCTACTGGAGAACAAAGTCTTAATACAATGTAAAGTAACAATTACGGGAGTGACATTCTATCACCTTTGCCACATTATCTTGATGAGAAAGAAGCAAGTCATAGGACTCACCCATACTCAAGGTCAGGAGATTATACAGGGTATGAATTCAAAAATGAAGGGATCTCAGGGTCTGATTAGGGTTTACCCACCACCACCACTATTGGCCTCTGCCTCCCCATGATTCATTCCCTTTCATATGCAAATGCATACTTGCATATATCATTAGTGGAATTATAAATCATTAAACATTTTCTGTAGGGAAACTTGGTTGTAGGCCCATTTTGCATTATTTCTCTTCAGGGAAACTTATATTAAGGAAACAATTGGAGATAACTGCAAAAATTTAGCTATGATGGATGTTCTCTGTTTTATATAATAGCAAAAAATGGAAAAACTAAACTTTTAAACAGGTTGGAAGAAATGTCTAGTCATTGAATGGAATGCCACAAAGCCTCTGAAAATATCATAGAGACATTTATATTGTCATAGCCAAATGTGCAAAATACATTAAGTGAAAAAAAGGAGGTTGCTGTTTAGTACTTATAGTATAATCTGATTTTTGTAAAATGTATGTCACATCCATATTCATAGATAGCAAATTGAGAAATAAATATTCCAGTTTTAGAAATCATTTATTTTTGTTGTTTCTATTCTTTTTCCTTATATATAGTTTCTTGTATTTAATTTTGAGTATTTTAAAATTTAAAGAATATTCTAGATAAAAATTGATTCATTCATTCAACCTCTACAACAATATAATAATGATAACTTCATTGAAGGACAAAAAATTATAGCTAATGAAAGCTGCAATATTTAAACAGCAAAAAATTAATGCCAACATACTGACATGAATAAAATTTCTAATCAATTACATAATGTGCACTTTATCTTATTGTAAATGTTCAGGAAAAAGGGATATTCCCCAAACATTTATCCAATTTGAGACAGCATAGGTAAGAAACATTCATGAAATATACACACACAAATTTTTCATGTGGATTTTGGTATAAATTTCTTATTTTCTCTACTTCACATAGTCAATTGCTCCTTTTACTTTTTCCTCTCACCTAATTACATCTCTTTCCACTTCTTTCTTTCAATTTACATAAATTATCTTAGTGGGGCAGGAAATCCAGAGCCTGATATTTCTTTATGAAGTAAAACAACCTCTTTTCCTTTGAAATTTCTATATTTAAAAACCTCTTCTAAATTATTATCAAATTTTCCTTTTTTTTCTTTTCCCATATAACCAAGATTCCTCTCCCTTTTTCATTTCTGTATATTTTAGCCTCTACTCTCTTCTTGCCAAGCCATTTCTGCTTAATACTCCTTTGCCACCTTTACTTTTCCTGTTGGAGTGCTGGCATCAGGGCTGCCTGTTATCCTCAGCAGACTCTGATGCATGATTTAAATTTAGCCCTGGATGCAGTCCTTTTGGGGATCAGGGGCCCATATCAATGTGAAGCTGAGGATGACAATAATCATTCAGGTAATGGGCAAAATGCATGCCCAAATTATATTTTTAATTGTTAATATGTAATACGTCATAGTTTGGTTCTGGGTTGAGAGACAAGGACTCTTAAACCAGCTTCACTGAAGCTATCTCTTAAGCTTCCACTTGCCCCAGATAGTACACAATTTATTAGTAGTTTTAGTTAGAGCCCAGAAGAGGGACAAAACAAAATGGATCAATAGATGAAATAGCTGAAGATAAGTGTCCTTCCTTTAAGTCCTCCTTGAATGAACAAGGAATTCAAGGAGATATTTCAAAGGAATGATATTTAGAACAAAAAGAAAGAGAAAAAAAATTGGAGCATCATTTATTTCTGAGGCCATAGGAAGAATCCTGTTTAGATATGTCATTGGTGACAGACCAATAACATACTGATTATCTTTTTCAATAGACTGAGCATTTTTAAAGTTGACTCCCAATAAGTTATTATCCTGACCCATTGCTTTTATAACCTCTTACTTCTCACTATCATTCCCTTCTCAGCATTTAGGCAAGAGAATCAGAAACACACATAAGGCTCTAGTTATGCCCCTAGTCCTTATAGTTCCTGAGCCATTAACAAGAAGGACCTGCTTAAGTTTATGCAACTTGCACTCACACAACTCCCTCACTTCTTAGTCAATCCTTGCTTCTTCAACTTTGGCCTTTACCCTCATCTGGACTCTGTCCCTCCATTAGTACCTACAATAGGCCCAGACCCAATGGGTTTTATTTTCTTGGCCTGGCTTCAAGATTCAGAGCTTTTCTCACTGCTGGTCCGCCGCTAGCTGATCAAGGGCTCCCTAGTGGACATGGATCTAGATGCCTGTTTAACTTCTGTCCTCAGCATTTCAAAATTATTAGTCAGGATCTGGACTGGAGCCAAAAGAATATGAATATTTTCAGATGCACAGTTACTCCCATACTCTCCTCGCCCCCTGCATCTGGAAGACAGATAATGACTCCTCCAGAGTCTTGCTTATCCATACCCCATATTAATTATAGTTATGATCCTAAGTTAATAGATTACTCCTGGCTATTAAATTTAGGAAAGCTCAAGTGGGTATGGAGACTTCTGGCATGCTCAGTTACCACAAAGTGGCTTTTGGACACATGGAGAGACGAGTGGAATTGAAGACTTGGGCCATGGAGTACTTAAAGCACGCCCTGAGTCTTCCCTCGTATCAGTTGATTCTGACATTTTCATTCCAATAGGATAGGTTCATGACAGTCTGAATTAACTGTAAGATAAGTGCAGTTCCAAGCCAACTTGTTGTCAGTGTGATCTTCCATGCCTCAAACCCGCTCAGTCCCCAGGCATTTGTGCCTCCAGCTGCACCACTATAAATACAAGGTCCTTGTTTCTGAGGAGTCCAACTGTTAAACTCATCTGCAGGTATGCAGTGCCTGATGGAAGCCCAGTCTCTAGGCAGCCCTTTTCTCTTTAAATTCTCTGGTCTCAAGTTCTTTCTCTCTGGGGAAAGATAACCCTGATCTCACTAACTCCTAATTTCTAGGGATATCAGAACACAAGCTGAATCTGTAAATGGAATAAGGGTAGCCAGCAACAGCTCTTCAGCCAAATTTGGACTGTGAGGCTCTTGACTTCTAATAATGCCCCTGCATTCTCCACCACTCCATAGTATTTAGCTTTTTCCTACTTTTACTTCTTGGTCTTTCCTTTGATCACTTGATTGCTCTCTTTCTCTCATCTTGTCTTAACATTTTTATTATCACCTATTTCTACTCTTGCGGTTTTCCTTCTTGATATCTATTTTTTTTCCCTTTCTTTAAAAGACTTTCCCAGAAGACTACTCTTATTTTGTATAAGCATATGGCTTTTGCTGACCTAAAAACAAAAATAGACAACCAGTTATTTCTCCAGCAAAAAATGGGTTTATTCAGGATCAACAAATAATTGCAATTCAGGGTGTAAACCATGGCAAGCCACATGCAAGTCCCCCACAAAAATGGAGAGGAGAACCCTTCTATAGAGGACAAGGAAGTGAGGAGGGCTATAGTAAACAAAGAGTCCATAGCTTTTCCTTGGCTAAGTCCTTGCTGGGAAAGAAGAGGATTTTCTTCTTCCTGTCAGGCTCTGCTATCATCACAGGGTGTGAGAACTCTCCCTTCTGGTCTCCTGATTCTATTTAATTGAGGTTTCTGTTTATTAATTTTTTACACTTTCATACCTGAAAGTTTCTCCTCTCCTTTTGATTTATACTTCTATAATATTCTATAAACTCAATAAATAAAAGGCTAATTTGTCTTTTCTTAATACTAAATGTTTATCTTAACTAACAAAATGCTTTTCACATTATAGAAAAATTTGTCACATGATTAGCGTATATTTTGGGTATACATCTCAAGCCCATGAGGCAAGTCTCTACTTATTTCCCATATTTCCAGAAGAATCAAAAATTAAAACAAAGCAAGAAATAAGAAAAAACAATTACATGGAGACTAGACTAAAAAGCCAATGGGTCAAAGATGAAATCAAAGAATAAATTTAAAAATACCTTGAGGCAAATGACAATGAAAACACAACCATACAGAATCTATGGAATGGAGCAAAAGCAGTTCTTAGAGGGAAGTTCACAGCGATACAGGCCTTCTTTAAGAAACAAGAAAAATCTCAAATAAACAACCTAACCCACTACTAAAAGAATTAGAAAAAGAATAACGAACAAAACCTAAAGTCAGCAGAAGGAAGAAGGTAATAAAGATCAGAGAGGAAATAAGTAAAATGGTGAGTAAAAAAACTAGAAAAGTCAATAAAACCAACAGCTTGTTCTTTGAAAGGGTAAATGAAATTGACAAACCTCTGGCCAGGCTCATCAAGAAAAAAAGAGAAAAGACCCAAATAAACAAAATAAGAAATGAAAGATGAGAAATCACAATTGATACCATAGAAATATAAAAAACTGTAAGAGAATACTATGAACAATTATATGCCAACAAATTTGACAACCTAGAAGATATGAACAAGTTTCTAGAAACATACAGCCCACTAAAACTGAATCAAGAAGAAATAACCTGAACAGACCAATCATTAGAAATGAAATAGAATCTGTAATTTAAAAAAAAAAAAATCCTACAAATAAAAGTCCAGGACCAGATGGCTTTCACTGGGGAATTATACCAAACATACAAAGAAGAACTTATACCGATCTTTCTCAAACTCTTCCAAAAGACTGAAGAAGAAAGAACACTCCCAAAGACATTCTATGAAGCAACCATCACCCTGATACCAAAACCAGACAAAGACACTACCAAAATAGAAAATTACAGGCCAATATCTTTGATGAATATACAAGCAAAAATTCTTAATAAAATATTAGCAAACCAAATCCAACAACACATAAAAAACATCATAAACCATGAGCAAGTTGGATTCATCCCTGGGTCACAAGGATGGTTCAATATACACAAATCAATCAATGTGATATACCACATCAACAAAAGAAAGGACAAAAACCACATCATTATCTCAACAGATGCAGAAAACATATTTGATAAAATTCAACACCCATTCATGATAAAAACCCTTATGAAAGTGGGTATAGAGGGAACATATCTCAACATAATAAAAGCTTTTATGACAAACCCACAGCCAACATAATACTCAACAGTGAAAAGCTGAAAGCCTTTCTGCTAAAATCTGGAACAAGACAAGGATGCCCACTCTCACCACTTCTATTCAACATAGTATTGGAAGTTCTAGCCACAGCAATCAGACAAGAACAAGAAATAAAAGGTATTCAAACTGGTAGTGAAGAGGTAAAATTGTCATTATACACAGATAAGATGATACTATATATAAAAAAGCCTAAAGACTCCACACAAAAACTACTAGAACTGATAAATTCAGCAAGGTAGCAGGATACAAGATTAACATACAGAAATCAGTGGCATTTCTTTACACTAACAATGAAATATCAGAAAGGAAATATAAACAAACAATCCCTTTTAAAATCACATCAAAAAAATAAAATATTTAGTAATAAACCTCACCAAGGAGGTGAAAGACTTATATGCTGAGAACTACAAAACATTAATAAAAAGGAAATTAAAGATGACTCAAAGAAATGGAAAGATATCCCATGTTCTTGGATAGGAAGAATTAAAATAGACATGCTACCCAAAAGCAATCTACAAATTTAATGTGATCCCTATCAAATTTCGCATGACATTCTTCACGGAACTAGAACAAATAATCCTAAAATTTATATGGAACCATTAGAGACCCAGAATTGCCAAAGCAATGCTGAGGAAAAAGAACAAAGCAAGAGGCATAACTCTCCCAGACTTCAGACAATACTACAAGTGTACAGTAATCAAAACAGCATGGTATTGGCACAAAAACAGACATGTGGATCAATCAATGGAACAGAATAGAGAGGCCAGAAATAAACGCACACACCTACGGACAATTAATCTGTGACAAAGGAAGCAACAAGATACAATGGGGAAAAGACAGTCTCCTCAGAAAGTGGTATTGGGAAAGTTGGTCAGCCACATGTAAATCACTGAAGTTAGAACACACTGTCATACCATATACAAAAATAAACTCAAAAGGGCTTAAAGACTTAAATATAAGACAAGACACCATAAAACTCCTCAAAGAGAACACAGGCAAAACATTCTCTGACATGAAGCATATTAATGTCTTCTTAGGTCAGTCTCCTAAGGCAATAGAAATAAAAGCAAAAATAAATAAATTGGGACCTACTTAATCTTATAAGCTTTTGCATAGCAAAGGAAACCATAAACAAAACAGACAACCTACGAACTGGGAGGAAATATTTGTAAATAAGGCACCTGACAAGGGCTTAATTTCCAAATTATACAAATAGCACATACAACTCAACAACAAAAAGACAAACAACCCAATCAAAAAATGGGCAGAAGACCTAAATAGACAGTTCTCCAAAGAAGACATACAGATGGCCAATAGGCACATGAAAAGATGCTCAACATTGCTAATTATTAGAGAAATGCAAATCAAAACTACAATGAGGTACCACCTAACATCGGTCAGAATGGCCATCGTTAAAAATTCTACAAACAATAAATGCCGGAGAGGGTGTGGAGAAAACGGAACCCTCTTACATTGTTGGTGGGAATATAAACTGGTGAAGTTACTATGGAAAACAGTATGAGGGCTCCTCAAAAAACTAAAAATTGAGTTGCCATACGATCCAGCAGTCCCACTCCTAGGCATATACCCAGACAAAACTATAATTCGAAGATACAGACACCCCTGTGTTCACAGCAGCACTATTTACAACAGCCAAGACATGGAAACAACCTAAATGTCCATCAACAGATGAATGGATAAAGAAGATGTGGTACATATATACAGTGGAATATTATTCAGCCATAAAAAAGAATGAAATAATGCCATTTGCAGCAACATGGATGGACCTAGAGATTATCAAACTAAGCAAAATAAGTCAGAAAGAGAAAGATAAATACCATATGATATCACTTTTATGTGGAATCTAAAATATGACACAAATGAACGTATCTATAAAACAGAAACAGACTCACAAGACACAGAGAACAGACTTGTGGCTGCCAGGGGGGCAGGGGTGGAGGTGGGTAGGGGAGGGAAAGATTGGGAGTTTAGGATTATCAGGGGCAAACTATTATATATAGGATGGATAAACAGCAAGGTCCTACTGTACAGCACATGGAACTATATTCAATATCCTTGACAAACCATAATGGAAAAGAATATGAAAAAGATATATGTATAACTGAATCACTTTGCTGTACAGCAGAAATTAACACAACACTGTAAATCAACTATACTTCAATACAATTTGTAAAAAAATTTTAAACAAAGCAGTCATTGCCTGTAAATACACAAAATTATCTTTAAATATTATATTTAGACTAGGAAAATACTTGCATGAGATGTAGAAAATATCCAGTCTGAGCATAATCATGGCTGAAGTGAAATAAAATCTTTCTTCCTACAATCTGTCGAGAGAAATGGAACCTTTTATAATCTACATATGTTATTAAAATTCAAGTAAAAATAAAAATTGGACATGAAATTATTGACTTTATGTAAACAAATAATAAAAGCCCATTCTTTTTGTTGCAGTTAGTTGAAAAAATGTGGGCTAACAAAGAAAACGAAATCCTCTATTAAGTCCAAATTGTTAATTACGTACCATATGTATGATACATTTGATCATAGAAATTCAATAAAAAATATGCTTGTATAAAATTTAAGAATAAACAGATGAAAAATATTATGTTCTATGTATTTTGCCAAAAAAGAAGAGATTTTAGAGTTCATGTATCATAGAATGAGCAGAATAAATGAACACTAAGAATTAAAGATTAAAGTAGAATAAATTAAATTTTCCTTATGTACCTATAGGTTATAAAGCACTATTCTGATAGGATTAAAAAACAACCCTTACTGTTATGGAACTCACTGTGCACAATAAAGAAGATATCATATAATCACATACATATACATGTTAGAAAAAGTATGAATTTTTTGATTCCATATTTGAATTACTTTATGTTTACCAAGATATTTTGTTGAATTTATTTCTTTAAAGCAAACATGAGTTTTAAAGATGGAGAAGAAAGATACAGTCATTCTCTCTTTAGATGCCTTTTGATCTATGGTACAGGTCCTATAGGAATCTTCATGAAAAATATTTTGTTAATGTGAATAGAAGGAAAGTCAGCAGTTTATCAGCTGTAAGTAAAAATCCAATAATAGGAAGATTTTAGTAAGCACAAATGGTCATCTGAGCTCTTACACAATAAAGCAAAGACACAGGATGTAATATCATGGTAAAATTTAGGAAGTTGAAAAGAATGATTTGGGCCACCAGATGACACCCACATTGTTGAATGAATAAAAAAGGAATGCATAGGGTATGAAAAACATTAAATGGTAGAAAAACATATTAAAATGTTTCACATCTTTCCAGCAATACATAAGTATTAATTTCATGCTGAAAAAATTTTGGCTATATGGGACTCCTAAATGATATTGAAAAATAGAAAAAAAAACAAGATTATTTCTAAATTTTTAAAATATAGTTTACTCAGTCTGTAAGACCACGATTAATTAAAGACTCCAGGATTTTCTTAGCGTTGATTTTATAATAAAGAAGCAGGAACCTCTGGTGAGTAGCTCCTTCTTAAAAAAATGTTTTTGTGACCAGCAGATGAACTCTTTAGTTAGCTTCCACTGCGTTGTATCTTTGATAACAAAGAATCTGTCATTAACAGAGAAGATCTCTAGTCTTGCAAGACTTGGTGTGTGATATTCAGTTAGTATTTGGAGTAAGTCCAATGTCATATTCTTCTGAGGAAACCAGATAGTCACTGTAGCACGTTTAGTTATATAAGTCATGAGAGGAAATGTCTCCCTGTCCCCAACTGACCAACACCATTACTCAAAGCAGGAGTATTAACAGCCATCGTATTTTTCTTTATAGACTGATGACTAGAATTTACATGAAAATATTTCACCACTTTCAAAATAACCCTTTCATATATGAAATTACAGCAAATCAATTTAACCATGGAGAAAGAATATGATATGATTTTGTATTTTAGTTTCAGTAGAATTTATAATGATAACAATTAGCATTTGTATAGGATTTTAAGTTCTTTTAAGTCACGCTCAAATACTTGATTTGTTGTTTTTCTCATTTCACTTATTTAGAAAATATTTGCTAAGCATCTGCTCTGTGACAGGAACTTGCTTATGCTCTAGAGAGAGAACTGCAGTAAGGGCACAAGGCCCTATCCTCAAACACAAGGCATCACAGGATCATCATAAAAACCCATGAGGTAAAGCATAACGCCCACTTTACAGATTCAGAAGCTGGACCTCAGAGAGATTGAAGACTGGTTTTTATGTGTGTGTGTGTGTGTGTGTGTGTGTGTGTGTAACTCAACAAACTATTTGGGAATAGCTGTTCAAGGACATGCAGTGTTTCTGAGGAGTACTTTTGGTGAGAGCTTCCAAATTACGCTCCTAACCCCCTAGATGACTTTAGGACTCTCTGGCTACCCTAAAGGAGTGAAAAAATTGAGCAAGCCTATTCTGTAGCAACCTGAGGGGCTGTTCTTGCTTCCCAACATCCCCAGATAGATCCCTGTTGCTCTTAGGTCACTAAGAACCTCAGGCAGGCCATGTTTGTAGAACCCACATTGCTCTGTTCCCTAGCTGCTTCTTGAGTCTTATTTCCCCATGTATCTTTTTCCATCACAATTCATTAAAAAACATGCTATGGTTAGTGTCACTTTCTGAGAACATCACTGTAGTCATCTTATTTTTTTAAAAGTTTTCATTCTCCTCTAGTTTGTTGGCCAAATTTTCTTACAGATGTAAATTACTTTTGGCATACATTCTCTGAATTATTTTTCTTTTTAACGTGAAGTAGTTTGGAGGAATTCCCTTCACATATGCTTTGTGGCTAGATTTTAAGACCTGAGAACTAAATGAATAACAAGGTAGATTGAAAGTCATTTGGCACATCAGCATTCTCTGTAAGTTAAGCTTCATACCAAGACTTAGAAGGATTGAGATAATTACTTTAAACTTGATGGCATTTTTAGCTTTTAAAATATCAAGTTCCAGAGTTAAAATGAAATCCTTTTAAGTTTTTAAAGCTGGCCTCTGGTTCCTGGTAATAGATCACAATACCAGAGTGAAGTAGAAGTTCAGATCTGGACAGATAGGGCTGAAAAATTCTATGCCTATAATTCTGAAAATTAAGGAATGTTATGCCATATTTCTTCCAGAAAGGGCTATATAGCATTTCATCCAACTGCTGCACTCTTGGACAAAGGCAGTAGAGAAAAAGAGAGGAAGGAGTCTTAAGAATCTCAATGTCAGAGAACTTCCTAATGACCTCTCCAAAATGACACTTTGAAAGTTTTCTCCTGGAACAAGAGGGCATAGAAGGGTATAAAGTCAGTAAATGACAATTCTTCCATTTACAAATATAAAATAGTAATAATACCTTAGACTATCATTTCCTAATCGGTAACAATAGGAAAGTCCTGAGAAAACTTTTGGAAAATAAAGTGAAATAAGCAACCACAGTATTTCCCAAATAGCTAAATCTCTTTCTTAATTTTGTAATCCCTGTCCCTGTCAACACTACCCCTCTGCCTCTGCCAAAAAATTCCTGATTATCTCACGAGGAATAGTAAAAGTCTCCAAATGAAATGGATTTTAACTGAATTTCCAATAGAATAAATGTTACAGAGAACACTTGTAGGTGTAGAAGGGAAGTATTTTATTTATATATGCCACTCCAGTATAAAGAATGGTGACTGCTATAGTGTAGGCAACCAATACATTTTTTTAAAATGAACCAATTGTTAAAGTAGGAGAAGATGGAAAAGATAGGTTCTTAAAATGATCAAAAGGTCAAGTATGTTTAACTTTAAAACTGAAATGCGTTTCTTTTAGTTTAGCTACTTGCTGGTTTGTAAGGAAATACCACTTCCCTTAGTAAGATAAGATCCACAAATTCAAAGCTGTAATGCAGGAAGCAAATTAACCCCATAAAGATAGCTGCTATTTTGAGGTTGGAACTATTTTAGATGTATTCTTACATTTTACACCATTTAGTGTTTATAACGACACTAACATATATTAGTTTTTTTTTTTCATTTTTTAAATTTATTTTTGGTTGCGTTGGGTCTTCGTTGCTGCACACGGGCTTTCTCTAGTTGCAGCGAGTGGGGGCTGCTCTTCGTTGTGGTGCGCGGGCTTCTCATTGTGGTGGCTTCTCTTGTTGCGGGCTCTAGGCGCGCGGGCTTCAGTAGCTGTGGTGCACGGGCTCAGTAGTTGTGGCACACAGGCTCAGTAGTTGTGGTGCATGGGCTTTGTTGCTCTGTGGCATGTGGGATCTTCCCAGACCAGGGCTCGAACCCGTGTCCCCTGCACTGGCAGGCAGATTCCCAACCACTGCGCACCAGGGAAGCCTCATATATTAGTTTTATCCCCATTTTAGTGACCAGAAAACAGGTTAGGATGATTAAGTGACTTGTCTAAGATAACACAGATTCTAAGTGGAAAGACAAGTGCTTAAACCCAAAGCCTGTCTACCTCCGGAATGCATGCTCTTAATCACGGTACTAATAGCTCTTAATGGAAAAAAAAATGCATACTACATAAACGGGTTATTTTCTTAATGACAGTAACTTACATTTTCCACAAAATCTTACAATACTTTCTTTTACACGACAGTTTTGTAGTTTAAGCCTTCTTGAAATTTAGAAGCTAACACTGTTCTGAATCACTTTGGCATGTGATAGTTATGCACATCATCAAAACTAACCGTGGTTGCAACTGTGCATTCCTTTTACACTTTTGCTAATGATCATATAATTTTGAAATCTGAAAATTATCTTCTTCTTAATTAGTAAAGAAAGCTAAATGGCTTCTCTTTGAAATCAGCCAAGAGCTTTTTGAGCTAGATGCTGAATGCCTGATTAGTCAATCATTTGGAGCTGACCTTTGATAATACTTCAGTCCTTTTAGAGCTAGAAATTCTTTTATCTTCAAGCAAGCATCTTCTATTTACTCAGAAGCTTTTTATTTCAAAGCTAAATGAGAACGTAAGCTTTGTAAAAACATTTTAAAGAAAAATCAGAAACCATATTTACCCTTATTCAAGCACCCATCTGTCAAGAAGCAAACATCTTGATTTTTCAAAGTTTAGACAAAGAGGGAAAGTTTTACCTATCCCTATCTATCTGGAGGCTTTTGATTTGTTACAATTTGGGTATGAGGTACTCAGCTCTTCCCCAGATAACACTATAAGACCAAAAGCCTTGTGTTATAGAAAAGTTATGGAATTTCTCCATGCTGTAATGTTGCCGCTTGTTAAATAAGAATAACGGTAGTAACTGCTATGGAAGATTGTTATGAGGAGTCAATGAGATGACACTTTGGAAGCCTTTAGCACAGTGGCTGGCATAATACAAAAAAGCCAACTGCTTTTATTGTTACTGTTATTATTGCTATTACTAATATTAACAGAATACCACAACCATTAGCATTCCATATAAAAAAAATGGTGTCTTGATTTTTCAACCCAGTAGTGTCAGCTAACTTGAGATGATGAATCAGCATCTCTTGGTAGATAAGTGACTGCCAGTTTTAACAATATTAATTTTTAAATGTTAAACAATTGAAGGACAGACTAGGAGAAAATATTTCCAAAACACATATGCAATAAAGAACTTGAATCCAAAATATACGAAGAACCATTAAAACTCAACAATAAGAAAATGAACAGCCCACTTAAAAATGGGCAAAATACCTGAACAGACACCTCACCAAAGAAGACATACTATACAGATGGCAAATAAGATATGAAAAGATGCTCAACATCATGTGTCATCGGGGAATTGAAAATTAAAACAACAAGACACCACTACACATCTTTTGGAATGGCCAAAATCAGGGACACTGGTAACACCAAATGCTGACAAGGATGTGGAGCAGTAGGAACTCTCATTCATTGCTGAAGGGAATGCAAAATTATACAGCCCCTCTGGAAGACAGTTTGGTGGTTTCTGTCTAAAACTAAATATATACTTTCCATATGATCCAGTAACCAAGCTTCTTAGTGTCTACACAAAGGAGTGGGAAACTTATATCCACACAAGAACCTGTACATGGATATTTACAGAAGCTCTATTCATAACAAAACTTGGGATAGATGAATGGATAAACAAACTGTGGTACATCCATACAATGGAATACTATCCAGTGCTAAAAAGAAATAAGCTATCAAGCTATAAAAAGACATGGAAGAACCTAAAATGCATATTTTTGAGTGAAAAATGCCATCCTGGAAAGGCTACACATGATTCCTACTATACAACATTTTGGAAAGGGCAAAACTATTGAGACAGTGAAAAGAACAATGGTTGCCAGATATTGGTGGGGGTTGAGGAAATGAATAGGTGGAGCAGAGAGGATTTTTAGTGCAGTGAAATGATTCTGTATGATATAGTAACGGTTGATACATGATATTATGCATTTATCAAAACCCATATAACTGTACAAAGAGTGAACCCTCTTGAAAACTATGAACTTTAGTTAGTAGTAATGTATCAATATTCATTAATTATAGTAAACATACCACACCAATGAAAGATATTAATAATAGAGGAAACTGTGTGTGAGTGGCATGAAAGAAGCTCTCTTTACTTTCTATTTAATTTTTCTGTAAACCTGAAACTGCTCTAAAATATAAATCTATACATTTTTTAGAAGTAACCAACTATAGGGATGGTGGGAATGTAAATTGGTACAACCACTGTGGAGAACAGTATGGAGGTTCCTTAAAAAACTAAGAATAGAGCTACCATATGACCCATCAACCCCACTCCTGGGTATATATCTGGAGAAAACCATGGTTCAAAATATACATGCACCTCGATGTTCACTGTAGCACTGTTTATAATAGCAAAGACATGGAAGCAACCTAAATGTCCATCAGCAGAGGAATGGATAAGATGTGGTACATATATACACTGGAATATTACTCAGCCATTAAAAAGAATGAAATAATGCCATTTGCAGCAACATGGTTGGACCTGGAGATTATCGTACTAGATAAAGTCAGACGGAGAAATACAAATATCATATGATATCGCTTATATGCAGAATCTAAAAAAAATGATACAAATGAACTTATTTACAAAACAGAAACACTCACAGATTTAGAGAATGAACTTATGGTCACCAGGGGGTGCAGGTGGGGTACGGGTAGGGAAGGAATAGATTGGGGGTTTGGGATTGATGTGTACACACTACTATCAATATATTTAAAATAGATAACCAACAAAGACCTACCGTATAGCACAGGGAATTTGGCTCAATCTTCTGTAACAACCTAAATGGGAAAAGGATTTGAAAAACAATGTATACTTGTATGGGTATAACTGAATCACTTTGCTATATACCTGTAACTAACACATCATTGTTAATCAACTACAATATAAAAAAGAAATTAAAAATAATTATAATTATTTTTACTGGGTTTTGCCCCAGTCTGGGAAGATCCCACATGCCGCGGAGTGGCTGGGCCCGTGAGCCATGGCCGCTGAGCCTGCGTGTCCGGAGCCTGTGCTCCGCAACGGGAGAGGCCACAACAATGAGAGGCCCGCGTACCGCAAAAAAAAAAAAATAAAAAAATAAAAAAAAAATTTTGTGTATTTGTTTTTATATTTTTATACTTAATATTTAAGAAATCTGACATATTTTTCTTGTGATTTTGAGTGGAAATATACACAGAACTTTGTTTGCAAACTACTGGTATAATTAAGAGAAATTAATTTTATTCATTTATATATAATTTGTAATGTTTACTTTTTAAACTGTGAGCATGTTAGAATTGTAAACTTATTCTGTCAAATATATATAGAATGCTTAAAATTTTTGACTATATTGAATTTCTGAAATGCAGTTTAATATATACAAGGATTTTAATTAATTAATTTAATTAATTAATTAGGTTTATAAGGATTTAAGAATTTAATGTGTTCAACTTGATATAGAACATAAAATTTTTTTTATATAAAATGGTGACTGTTCTTATTTTATGGGATCTATAAGTAACATACAAGACTTCTAAGTTGAACTTAATGATCCAAGAAAAATGAAGTTTATTATTTAGTTGGTATAAATTAGGTATTATTTTAAAGCATAATTAATTTTAAATAGCTCTCTCTATGCAAAAATACATCTCTCAGGCATTATAAAAACTTAGATTGTCAGCTGAATTAATAAGATTTAAACAGGTTTTTTTACTCAAAATTTATTAGAGCCTTTAATTTTCTAATGTGAAATTTAAATTTCTAAGAAGTTTTGTAGTATTCAGTGTTTACATACTTATTTGTCTATGGAAAACATTTTAACTGGGCATCACTATTAATATTATGATTTATTTTAAAATGCCGTTTGGAAACATGGAGTTTTAGAAATAAATCTAAATAAGGGACAAAATAAGGGACAAAATCTAAATAAGGGACAAAATCCCTTATTAAGAGAGAAAAATAGGTGAGAAAAATTAATCAAAGGTGCTTTCAAAGAAATACATTTAAAATAAAGTAACCTAAATAGTTAACAGTAAAATAAATATATCAAGTAAACAGAAATAAAAGGTAAAGCAGAGGCTGCAATTTTAATACCAAATTAATTTGGCATTGAAAACACTAAAATGATATGGTAACAAATATACATTTGATTATATCAAATCATATTAAAGAATATTATTACAAGCACATGATGAAGTTGTTCAAAACCAGATATATATATCAAATCTCCCAATAAACTGATGTTTGATTTTTTAATGCATATTTCTAGAACACTTTCTTTGATCAGCCTCAGTAAGATTGGGAAAGATACTAGAAATCAAAACCCAGAAAATTAGAAACTAATTTTTCTCAGCTGTAACCAAGGATATTCATTATACAGTATGCATGGAAAATTAACGATACAATAAATAAAATTGATTTAATTGCTTCATATATTTTAACTCCTATAAAGAACACTCCTTCTTCAATTCCCATGGAAACCTTAAAATTGATTATACATTAGGCCAAAAAGTATATATTTCAAAATTCCCAGACATAGAAATTATACAAGATACATTCTCCATTCACAGTGAAATAAATTAGGAAATAATAGGAAGAGTTAAAGGAATAACAAACATCCAGAATATCTATCCATTTGGAAATTTAATAGCACTTTCTTAAGTCCTGTGTCATTAAGAAAATAAAAATTGCAACTGCATACTAGTTAGATATTGCAACTGCACTACAAGTTATAGGATACAGCGAAAGAGAAAAGAAAAAAAGAAAAAAAAAGGTTGTAGCCTTAAATGCTCTTAGTATTAATCAAGAAAGAATGAAAACAAATTAAATATTCAACTCAAGGAATTAGTAAAAACACTCCACCCCACAAAAGCCAAGCTTAAGAAACCCATGAGGAAATAATAAAAAAAGAGCAGAAACTAAAAGACAAGAAAACAGAAATACAGCAGAATTGCTAATTGTATTTAAAAGCTGGTTCTTTGAAAAGATCCATGACATAAACAAGTCTCTAGACTAGCTAGCAGATGAAAAGACAGAACTACAGGCATAAATAACATCAGGAATGAGAAAGTGTATATGACCACAAATATGAAGGAGTATTGTTTTTAAATATTAAAATATATAACTAAGCTGTAAACGTTGAAATTTAGATTGCCTTTATGTTTCTCTAGAATATATAAATGATCAACACGGAACAAGGAACAGGCTGCCCAAACCATAAAAGAAATGGAAAATGCTGTCAAGGAACTACCATCATCTGGCCCTGGGTCCAGGGCCCTTATGATTTTAGGAATGAGTTCCACCAAACAAATGAGAAATTGATAATTCCCTTTAGACTTAACTATTTGAGCTCACAAAAGAGGCAGATATATTTTACCTTTAAGAATCTAAGATAAATATCTTTTCTTTTCTGTGGAACATGGAGAGCTCTTTCAGTATTTCATCAGGTATTTTTTTTCCATATCATAAAACAATCTCTACTATGTATAATTGATTATTGCTTCTTTTCCACTTGGTTTAATATTTTCTCAAGGAGTATCAATTTTCATCTCAGGTCTTTTGCAAACACACATAAGTTTTTCCTATTTTTTTACTGGTTAAACTGTATATGGTATCAGTATACAGTATATTGTGGATTTTTAATCTGATATTAAGTTAGATCTTCTTGAAATTCTTTCCAATCTCCTACCATTATTTTCACCCCATCCTATTGTCTTTTCTCTTTTTATCACCACTTAGTGATTTTAGGTTTTCTTCTCTCTTCTCACACAATATTAAACATTCCATATCATTTCTTAACATTTTCTTCTGGATTTCACAAGAGATAATTTTCAGAGGTAGCTATTCCTTTGGTTCATTAGGATGATATTTCTTTCCTCATGTTCTGTCATATTTTTTCATTGACTCCAATGATGTTTCATTTCTTAACAAATTTTGAAATGGTGGATCTCTGAGTTAGGTCTGATGCAGAACCCACTTGGGTCCCACTCTCTTTCTGTATTGCATCATGATTAGGAGTCCAGACACTGGATTCAGATTGCCTGGGTTCAAATCAAATTTTACCATTTACTAGTTCTGTGAATTTTACTTTTCTATGCTTCAGTTTCTCATCTGTAAAGTTTGGGTAATACAGTGACAATATCTGCCTCATAAGGTTTCTAGGAAAATTAAAAGAGTTAATTTATACAAAGAGTTTAGAACAATGTCTGGCATATAGTAAGTACTGTAGAAGTGGTGGCAATTTTGCATTAGTTGAAGGGTGACCTCCTTTTCAGATCAACAAAAGAGCAGGCTAATGTTCATAGTTCTCAATTTAATTTCTATTTTTTTGTCACAGGGATCAGCCACATAGACATATTATTTTCTCCTCTCCCCACACCTGGCTCTGTGGTACTCTGAATTTTTGAAAAAAGCGAGAAAATAATATTCCCAGCAATCTGGCAACAACATTCCTCTTATCTCCTTACCAGGAGACAATCAAGTTTATATAATGCCACAACAGTTTCTGTCCTTTATGTCCAATTGTTTGCTTGGAGTTGCTATTTCTGTATGAATGTGAAAACAAGATAGAATAGTCTGGAGATAGGGATTACAGACAAGAAGGAACCAGAATTCTGGCCTCCTCAACAAGTAGCACCTAGCTGGTAATGGGAAGGACCCTCTATGTCATTTATTCAGCTGGGGGCAGGCTGTGTTAGAGAGATAATGTCTTCCCATCTTCCATGGGACTCTAGTGCATAAAGAAATATTCAGATATGCCATGAAATCAGGATACATTGTTCTTATCCTGGTTCAATCTGTTAGTGGATATACTAACCAGGTCCTGGCATTTTCATATTGGTATTTATTTGGTTTTTTTGGCAAAAGCACATGAGATCTACTCTCTTAGCAAATTTCCAGTATACAATATAATGTTATTATCTACCATGCTTTACATTAGAGCTCAAGAATTTATGTATCCTACATAACTGCAACTTTGTACCCTCTAACTAATATCTCCCCATTTCCCCCCACCTCCCACTCTTAGTAACCACCATTCTACTCTCTACTTCTACGAATTCAACTGTTTTAGAGTCTGCATATAAGACAGACCATACAGATTTTTCTTTCTGGCCTAGCTTATTTCATTTATCACATTTATAACTTTTTCTTTGTGATTTTATAGGTATTTTACAGGGAAGTTGAGGGGTGATGCATTGGAGGTTACACAGTAGATAAAATTTTAAACTTTATATATTGTTGATGTAAGGAGACACTATATGCAAGGTCTCTAGCTTCATGCCTTTTATATAAAAATAAACATTTTTTCTCCCACTACCATTTCTTTGAAACATGGGATAATTAGATGTTTATCAATGATGTATTCATTTGACTGAGAAGGAGAAAAGGTCTCCTTTTTTATGTTTATTCCTCAGAACATAAGAGTAATGAAATAAATAACTCTGGCTGAAGAATACAGATATGCTAATATGCAACTTCATATAATATGAAATACATTAAGAAACCACAAACTAGCATAGTCATGTCTTCTATGTTTAAGACTAGTTAATACTCTTTCTCCAGGGACTTCCGTGGTGGTGCAGTGGTTAAGAATCCACCTGCCAATGCAAGGGACACGGGTTCGAGCCCTGGTCCGGGAAGATCCCACATGCTGTGGAGCAACTAAGCCCGTGCTCCACAACTACTGAGCCTGCGCTCTAGAGCCCATGAGCCACAATTACTGAAGCCTGTGCACCTAGAGCCCGTGCCAGTGAGAAGCCCGCGCACGGCAACAAAGAATAGCCCCCGCTTGCCGCAACTAGAGAAAGCCTGAGTGCAACAATGAAGACCCAAAGCAGCCAAAAAGAAAAAAGAGAAAAAAAAATTCTCCAGGAAAACCTCCTTCATAAATATGCAATTTTTGCAATAATTTATTCATGTTTTTTCATTAATCTCCCAGCCTTTTTAAATGAGAACTTCCCACTCTACCACATTCCAGTGTTTAGTATAATTTATCTCTTTCTCACATGTGGTTTTCGCTTGATTTCAGAATATTTAGCAGACTTTCTCTTGGGAAAGTTAAATTAATTGAAGTCAATTGAAACAAATGATATAGCTTTTGAAAATGTATGACATATGCTATCCTTTTTTGTCAAAAGTTCTCTTTAGCCATCCTCTTTTAGCATCTACTTTCTCACTAAATAAAGAGAGCCTAAGGAAACAAAAGAATGTAATTTCTTGGCCACTTTGGTTAATTCATTTAAATTTAAAACCATGTGTAAGAAGGATACCAACGTTAAGGCAGGTGCAAGACAATGCAAAATCAAGAGGGAAAGTGATCATCTATGGAATTAATGAATCCCTTTCTCTTTCTTATTGAACTTTGAGCAGTCTTATACTTGGATCTACCAAATATTTTTCCAACTCCAGTAGTTGGCTCGCTTGCTAATTAAAAAATAATGTTTCTGTGGTTGACTGGTATTCCAATCATGTAGCAGATGACTATTGTGCACAAACAAGTCAGGAGTTCCATGGTATAACAAATACCATGGATTTTGTCTCTCCTGAACTTAATGTTGCAATCTGATTTTTTTTTTTTTTTAAGAAAAACACTGAAGATAACTGTTTTTTTGTTTGTTTTTGGGTTTTTTTGCGGTACGCAGGCCTCTCACTGTTGTGGCCTCTCCTGTTGCGGAGCACAGGCTCCGGACGCGCAGGCTCAACGGCCATGGCTCACGGGCCCAGCCGCTCCGCAGCATGTGGGATCTTCCCGGATCGGGGCACAAACCCGTGTCCCCTGCATTGGCAGGCAGACTCTCAAACACTGCGCCACCAGGGAAGCCCAGGATAACTGGTTTTGATAGCCCCTCACACTGACAAAAAGGTCTTGGTTGCATACGTTGTACAGTTGCATATGTTGTACATATTTTTAAGTAGTTGTGAAGAGTATTTTGTTTATACAGATTACTGCACATATGGTCAACAACTGGAACTCATACAGAGGCTTCATCAGTGTAAACAATTATTGAAATAATGAAATTGGCTATTTTGGTCCTCTGGGCTGCTTTGTGAATCGGAACAAGCAATTAATCATTTCTACCATTTTCATTAAGAAAAATATACTAAAAATGTGAACTTCTAAGCTATGTACATTGTTCCATTAGTCCTCAGCATAGCTATTTATGATATGAAAAATAGCATTTAAAATCTCCTATACATAGGCAGTCTCCTATGCTAAGATTGCCTAGGATAATTAATAGATTATTCATGATAGTAGGTTTTCATGATAGTACCAGTTTTTCATGATACTGCATTTATACATATGATCTAATTACCATTCTAATGAACTCAACTGGATAGCCTCATTTTCATATCAGAATTCAGAAATAGTAAGAGAGAAATAAAAATTTGGGACATGCAGCAAGAACATGGCTTCATAAAACACTTTCTTCTCCTGGAATCCATAAAAAATCAACAAGAAAATATAAGAAAACCTGAAAGCTAAATTTTCAACAAAACTAATTGTACATATATGTATGTGGGTGTGTGTATATATATATATATATATACACACACACACACATATACTCCAAAGTGTATAGAAAGCCTCATAAAACTGCTGGTATCAGGCAAAAATATGCAACAGGATGTACAGAGAAGAATCTGAGAGAAGTTCAGTATACCCTAAACCTTACCAATACATGAGGGACACTTCCCAGGAAAATGTTGCTATGGAGAGGATGAAAATATTACATTTTCTGACTCAAAATTAAAATGACACAATTTCCTCTAAAAAGAAAGTGAAAATTGGAATAACTCAGGGCAGAGATGTGAAGTCAATAGGATTAGTCAAAATATGAGGAGATAAGCAGGCAGAACTCAAGAAAAAAGTAGAAGAAAACACAATCATAGTAGAAATAATGATATTCAAAGGAGGGTGAGAAAGAACAGACACAGTTGAAAATACTGTAAGGACCACAGAGAATGGAAATGAGAAAAATGAATTTTAAAAAGAGCTATAAAGGGGGCTTCCCTGGTTGCGCAGTGGTTGAGAATCTGCCTGCCAATGCAGGGGACACAGGTTCGAGCCCTGGTCTGGGAGGATCCCACATGCCGCGGAGCAACTAGGCCTGTGAGCCACAACTACTGAGCCTGCGCATCTGGAGCCTGCGCTCCGCAACAAGAGAGGCCGCGATAGTGAGGCCCACGCACCACGATGAATAGTTGCCCCCGCTTGCCGCAACTAGAGAAAGCCCTCGCACAGAAACGAAGACCCAACACAGCCAAAAATAAATTAATATTTTTTTAAAAAAAGAGCTATAAAGGACTAGAGGGGAAACAGTAGACATAGAAGATAAGTAAAGAAGATTGAGAATATACATTGCCTGATTTCCTGAACAAGGCACATATTTGAAGGTTCAAATTTGAAAACTTTACTGAAATAAAAAAGAACTTGAATTTACAAACTGAAAAGGCACACTGTGCATCAGAGGAAGCAGACCAGGAGTATAATAATCAAAAACAGTGGGCAACTAAGCAAAAAGGTCACCTAAGAGGGAAAAAAATCAGGCTGTGGAGAAAAATGGAGATTATATTAGAGTAACACACCTACAAAATAAGGAAGTAAAGGAAGTATGATGAAAGGATTTTATATCCAGCCAAGCAGACTTTCAAGTAAAAATATTACAAACAGTTTTGAAAATACAGGAACGCAGAAAATATTTTTTTCCTGATTTCTCCTTGGGGAACCTTCTAGAGGGTGAATTTCAGCTAACCAAGAAATAATTGCAAAAATAAGGCAAAGGACTGGGATGAGCACTTAATATATTTAACTGTAGAATTAAGACCCAAGAGATTAGCATGACAGAACAGATCATAAATGTTTTATGCCAATGTGCTGCCCAAAAGATGAAAATAACAAAAACTGAAAGACTGGAAGAAAAAGGTGGGAGGTAGAAGAAATCTGCTGAATTTCAGGCAATCAAAGAATATCACTGAAAGCTGAAAAAAATATATATATATATAGTATTCTTCAGAAGATTAAAGTGAAAAATAATAACAAAACTAATTTTTGGTGTTTGCTTTTATTTTTATGACTGGTATATTGTCAAAGTTGATTTCCTTCTTCTTTATCTGAAAACAGTCTCTTAGCCTCAAATATTTTCTTCCAGTGTCAGAATCTACATTCTTTTTCAAGCTCAGCACATGCCCTAGAAATTATTTTTCTTCTAAATCGACCTAATAGGCCCATTCTAGTATCACAACCTCCATGCAACCTTCTTCCAGTACCCTTACTCTGACTGTACAGAGCATATAGATATTTGTGTCTTATCTCAGTGCCAACCAGCAAATAGCCACCACAGAATTAGCACTCAAAAACTAGGTGGGTGGGATGACTCATTTGTGGATATCAGTCAGTTATCATTTGTCTTCAGTGTTGGTGGTGCATAGAGGCTAACCAGCTAACACCTTGAAAACTCAGTGGCAGGGTGGATTCAATGCAGGGTGCACATGGATTTGAGCAGAACAAGGTGGAAATTGTAGCAAATGTTTCCAGTGTTTCACATCAAAGTCCCTTGGCCAACCTCAGATTCAGCCACAGATGTGGTTGACAATACCATACAATTAAACATTTCCTCCTCAACAGTGAACAGTGTGCCTTTCTGTTTCTTCCCAAAGATCTTCTCTGAAATTACAGAGGCCACTTAACCTGCCTATAAATGCAGAAAAGGTGGAGTTAATACTTCAGGGGTCACCCTTGACAATGGCAGAAAGGAGCCAGTATATAAATGCTTCAGTATCCCATTATTCAGACAGAAAATTTCTGAAGGCGTTCTGATTGCTTCTTAGACAATACAAAGAAATGGAAAAATGTCCCATGTTCATGGACTGTAAAAAATTAATATTGTTAAAATGTCCATACTGTCCAAAGCAATCTATAGGTTTAATGCAATTCCTATCAAAATTCCCATATTTTTCATAGAACTAGAATGAATAATCCTAAAATTTGTATGGAACGACAAAAGACCCCTAATCACCAAAGCAATCTTGAGAAAAAAAGAATAATGGTGAAGGTATCATGTTCCCTGACTTCACACTATACTACAAAGCTACAGTGATCAAAATAGTATGGTACTGGCACAAAAACAGGCACATAAATCAACAGAACAGAATACAGAGTCCAGAAATAAAACCAAACACATATGGTCTATTATCTATGAAAAAGGAGGCAAAAATATACAATGGAGAAAAGACAATAAGTGGTGGGAAAACTTGACAGCTACATGCAAAAACAATGAAATTAGAACATTTTTCACACCATATAAAAAAATAAACTCAAAATGGATTAAAGACCTAAATGTAGGACTGGAAACCATAAAACTCTCAGAAGAAAACATAGGCAGTACACTCTTTGACATCTATCTTAGCGATATTTTTTTGGATCTGTCTCCTCAAGCAAGGAAAACAAAAGCAAAAATAAATAAATGAGACCTAGTCAAACTTAAAAGCTTTTGCACAGTGAAGGAAACCATTAACTAAAAGGCAACCAAAACTAAAAGGTAACCTACTGAATAAAAGATAATTGTAAATGATGTCAGATAAGGGGTTAATATCCAAATATATATATAGAACTCATACAACTCAACATTAAAAAATCAAGCAAGCTGGTTAAAAAACGGGCAGAAGACCTGAATAGGCATTTTTCCAAAGAAGACATACAGATGGCCACATGAAAAGATGCTCAATATCAGTAATCATCAGAGAAATGCAAATCAAAAGCACACACCTATCAGAATGGCTATCCTCAAAAAGACAATAAATAATAAGTGTTGGTGAGGATGTGGAGGAAAAGGAACCCTAGTACACTGTTCATGGGAATGTAAATTGGTACAGCTACTATGGAAAACACTACGGAGTTTCCTCAAAAGATTAAAAATAGAACTACCTTATGATCCAAAATTCCACTCCTGGGTATATATTTGAAGAAAATGAAAACACTAATTTGATAAGTCATATGCACCCCAATGTTCATAGAGTAGCATTCTTTTTTTTTTTTTAACATCTTTATTGGAGTATAATTGCTTTACAATGGTGTGTTAGTTTCTGCTGTATGACAAAGTGAATCAGCTACATGTATACATATATCCCCATATCTCCTCCCTTTTGTGTCTCCCTCCCATCCTCCCTATCCCACCCCTCTAGGTGGTCACAAAGCACCGAGCTGATCTCCCTGTGCTATGTGGCTGCTTCCCACTAGCTATCTATTTAACATTTGGTAGTGTATACATGTCCATGCCACTCTCTCACTTCGTCCCAGCTTACCCTTCCCCCTCCCCGTGTCCTCAAGTCCATTCTCTACGTCTGTGTCTTTATTCCTGTCCTGACCCTAGGTTCTTCAGAACCTCTTTTTTTAGATTCCAAAATAACAAAGATATGTAAGCAACCTAAGTGTCCATCAACAGATGAATGGATAAAGAAGATGTGGGGCATATATACAATGGAATATTAGTCAGCCATTAAAAAAATGAAATTTTGCCATTTGCAAAAACATAGATTGACTTGGAGGGTATTATGCTTAGTGAAATAAGTCAGACAGAGAAAGACAAATACTATGTGTTTTCACTTGTATGTGGAATCTACAAAATAAAGCAAATGAATGAATATAACAAAACAGAAACAGACTCACAGATACAGAGAACAAACTAGTCTTTACCAGTGGGGAGAGGGTGGAAGGAGGGAAAAGGGTTGGAGTTTAAGAGGTACAAACTACTAGGTATAAAATAAAATACAAGGATATAATGTACAGCACAACGAATATAGCCAATATTTTATAATAATTTAAAATAGAGTACAATCTATAAAAATATTGAATCACTATGTTGTACACCTGAAATTAATATAATATTGTAAGTCAACTACAATTAAACATTTTTTAAGATAATGTGTTTTCTTGGTAGCCATAGTTTACGTTCAGCTGAATCATTCCTCTTCATTCACTTTAGAACAGGTGCATAATTCACATAAATCCTGAGGTTTGCACCTCTAAAGAGCTACAAAAACTATAGACTATGTGAATATATTCACAAACATATGATTTAAGATAATCAAAAAAGCTCTTCAATTTACTTAATTCATGTGATTCCATTAAACCAAGTATAATTCACAAATGAGAAATTAGTGCAGGGTCTTATTGGCAGCTACTTAGTCTATATGTCTGTTTTGAATAAGAGTACTGGCACTTTTCTGAATAAATCAGCAGTGTTTCCCCTAGTCACACACTCACACACATACACACATGCTATTCAATTTAAATGTGTTCAGAAGTCTAGAAACACATGTAAGAATGTCCAATCTGATGGGTCAGCAATGGTTTGACTAGCTGGATCTCTTAGAAGGAATTAGTTGTCAAGAGATATGGACTTAAGAAAGTCACTCAGCAAAAAATTTAATCAAAATTTTCCTAACCTATTCAAAAGGTGATGTTAAAATAAGCTACATCTCCATTCCTTACTATAAATTCTTCCAACTATCCCACAGAGGCTACTATTTAGGGACATCTTAATCTTTCCCCTTTCACATTATACAGAGAAGCTCATGTTTAAAGATCTCAGGATCATAGCATAATGTCTCCTGAGAAATCATATAAGTTGGGCGTGAAAACATTGCTTTTGGACTTAATAAATATTTGAAATCTTTCTCCCCATTCATATAAAGTTCCTTATCCAGATTACAAAAAAATAGATAAATAAAATCATCTATTTCAGGTTTACAACAAAATCATTAGAATCCTCTACTGTCAGGTCAGTGGGACATATTTATAAATGGTAACATCATGTGGCAAACCATGAGGTCAGATAAGCCATCTTTGGATTACAAGTAAAAGCAGAGTGTAGGAGAAAATGCACTTGACAAAATATTTGGAAAATTATAGTATTTTCTTTTGTTATAAAATTATATTAAAATATACCTCTGAACAAATGTATATGACTTATATAAACGGCTTAAGGAGGGCCAGTATCCTGTAATGACTGAGCCCAGACTCTGGCACTAGGCATCCTAGTTCAAATATAAGTGTGGCAAGTTACGTGACTTTTCACATAAACAATCTTTTAACTCTTTGAGCCTAAATTCTTTCATCTGTAAAGTGGGGATAGTACTATTTCCTACATAATGGTGCTGTTATAAAAATTAACTGACTAAATACAGATAAAGTGCTCAGAACAACACTTAGTACATAGTAAATGCTCAGCAAATGTTAGGTATTATCATTATTTAAAAAAAAAATAATGTGTCAAAAATTGTGTTATCTTCCAAAACCTTTGCATTTTCTCCCAACAGAGTCCATCCCATGGAGTACTTCTCTATTAGAATACATTCTTGTCCCAATTACATCAGGGCTGGCCATATGATTTGCTTCGTTCTGCTGAATATGAATGGAAGTGACCTGTGCTACTTCTAAACAAAATCTATAAGAGCCATGGTCTTATCCAACCTTCTCTCTTATTTGTCTGCTGTGAGATCGGCATGCCCCAGAAATGGATCAGGTTTATCAGCCTGAGTCCTGGAGTGAAGAATACATGCAGATAACCCAAAAAGGATATATAACATGACAAGAAATATTTTTTTGATAGATTACTAAGATATTTGGATCACTGGTTATCACAGCATAACTTAGCTATACTGATTGATATAGAAACTGGTGCCAGAAATGGGGTTCTAATGAAAAAATACTAAATGTCATTGACCTTGGTGCTGGGCAATAGGTACCAAGGACATTTCTATAGGAGTCTGGAAAGATGACAGTCAATATTATTCTGCACAAAATATTAGGTAATAGTGTCACCTGTGATAATTTGAAAGACACATAATGTACTGATTTAGTTTGTGGTTTTAGATAGAGATTAGCAAGTAATATTATTCATGTGCCACAGTTGCACACAAATAGGCGATACAAGAAAGGTATGAGCTAAGAAATGAATTGGCCAGTTTTTAAGAATAAAAGAAAACCAGGTATTCCAAATAGTCCAACATTTTCTAGGATACAAAATACAAGTATTTCTCATTTTTGACAAATGAAATAAAACTGAGAGGGCCTTAAGTAATACAGGCCAATTGAAACTCATACTGCGATACATGAGAGTACAGTGTTCACACTTGTAATGGATTGAGGGTTGTGTCCCCCCCCATCCCAAATCATATGCTGAAATATAATCCACAACCAGAAATATTTGGAGCTAGGGCCTTTGGGAGGAAATTAGGTCATGAAGGTGTAGCCCTCATGAGTAGGATTAGTGGCCTTATAAGAAGAGGCGAGAGAGACATCAAACTCTTTTTCCACCACAGGAAGATAGTGAAAATTCAGCCATCTACAATCTGCAAGAGGGCTCTCAGCAGAACCCTATCATGCTGGCACAATGATATCAGACTTCCAGCTTCCAGAACTGTGAGAAATAAATTTCTGTTGTTGATAAACCACCAAGTTTATGGTATTTCATTATAGCACCCTGAGCTAAGATGACACATATTATTAAAATCTTTGAATCATTAAGTGGCATTGAGTAAATCCTTTCAGTTGGACAAAAAGGCACAAGGTAAAGAAAGTAAAAGTATGGTTCTCTAAGATAAGACTGATAATCTTAAATTAAAGATAGTTTAAGTACAGAAAGAAATTCTCTCAGAAAAAACTTGTTGGCATGGCTATTGGCACTAGACATAGCAGGAATGAAATAGGTAAAAAGCAACTAAGGCTACAAATGACCTAAGTTCTGGATGACAGCTCCCATGATGGTAAAATCTATTACAGATATGAAATATCTTGATTAATCATACCTGTCAGTTCAGATTAAAAAAATAGCACATACTGATATTTTTATGGCTAAGCAGACAGTTGAAATAAAACATCTATCTTGACTCTTACATTCCTCCTTGTCAGAAGGGCTTCCTGGTGAATATGAATGATCTTTTTCAAAAAGAAACATATCAAGTTACATATTAGAATTGATTTTTTTAAGATACTAATATTATTATCATTGAACTGTATTTTAACTCTATATCATTTCACAATGAATGAAACCCTATCTGAAAAGTTCCAATTTCAAACAGTATTGAGGTTAAATTCTGGGGCTCTTGGTACACACAGATTTTTCTGACATAATATCTGAATTATGCTGTATGCCTTTCCATGGATGCCTGTTCCTTTACAGATATTTTTCGTTCTTACAAAAGGAAAAAGGACAAAACTAACAAGCTGTTCAAATAAATGTGGGAGGAAAACTCTTAACCAATCAATGAAAGATCATTTCCCCTAGGCAACTATAAATTATGGTGAAACACATGATTAACCAAGTGAAAGAAGATGTATATTGTATATCTCAGGATTTTTATAGAAATAACATTTCAAAATTACAAGGAGATATTGTAAAATTGGAAGGAAAGGGAAAGGCAATAATTTTAGACTATATATTGCTTAATTTCAGTATAATTTGAAAATATCTTTGAAAGGTGTGATGGTTAATTTTACATGTCAACTTGGAGGGTATTCTTGGATGATATTAACATCTAAATTAGTGAACTCTGAGTAAGAAGATTCCCTCAATAATGCAGGTGGCTCTCACTCCTTCAGTTGAAGGCCTGAATAGAAGAAAAAGACTGGCTTCCCTGAGTAACGTTATTCTCCATCAGACTGCCTTCAGACTTCATCTGCACCATTGGCTCTCCTGGGTCTCGAGTCTGCCCATTCACACTGAAGACTGGATTCTACAGGCTCCATAATCATATGAGCCAATTCCCTACAATAAATGTCCTTCTCGCTCTCTCTCTCTCTCACTCAAAATCTGTCTTAGTCTGCTAGGACTGCCATAGCAGTCAATACCACAGACTAGATGGCTTAAACAACAAAAATTTATGTTCTCACAATTCTGGAGCCTCAAGATGAAGGTGCCCACAGGGTTTATTTCTGGTGACACTTTTCTTCCTGGCTTGCAGACAGCCCTCTTCTCACTGTTTCCTCTCTTGGCCTGTTTTCTACATCTGTGCAGAGAGAGTTCCCTGGTATCTCTTCCTCTCTTTATAAGGACATTAGTCCTATTGGATTAGAACCCCACCCTTATGACTTCATGTAACCTTAATTACCTTCTTAAAGAGCATAAAATCACATTGAGGATTAGGCTTCAATCTATGAATTTTAGGAGGACATAATTCAGTCCAAAATAATAGACATATGGAAAGAAGTCATATTTTACTAATTTCTGAGACAGTGACAGAGGAGATTTGAGCCTAAGATGAAACATACAAATTTGGGAAACAAATACTTCATGATCCAATGAGAAGTTTGCTTTTCCAGAAATACTCTGCAATCTCTTTAATATAGATATTCAGAAAGTTGAAATTCCAGAAACTGTGATCTACTCTATTCAGAACATAACTGAAAAAAATGTAGCATCATTTTGTCAGGAGATAATTTGCATTTCCTGGGATTCATGAATAGGTATATCAGAAGTTTGATGCTGCACTCTGTGAGATTATGATGTTTCCCTTATGCTGCTTGAAAACCCAATTACTTATATCTGGAAAGGTAGAAAACTGATACTGGAGTAGTAATAAGAGAAGATTATGAAGAAAATAGGCATAGCATCTGTGAAGGGAAGCTTGATATTTAGAAAAACCTTTCTGAGTAATATCTTGACTGGTTGTAACTGAAATGCTTAACTTTAATATTCTTTTTTTAAAAAATTAAAGAACTGCATTATTTTTCATCCAAAGAGAATGTCATGACCTTATATAAAACCTGTTTTAACTGTAGGTATTTGTAGAGGTTAGCTAGCCTGAAAATTACAATAAACTATAAATCAACAGGCTCAAACCATAAAATTCACTCATCTCAAATTATTCTTTAGGAGCTACACTACTTAACAATGTTTGTACAATGTTTGAACTTACTCTCTATTGTAATGAGAGTAAGTTCATTATAAATGAAAGAGTAAATACAGTTTTAATTTCACCTTTATAATGGGAAATACAGGTTTAGCTATCTTACTCGCTACATTTTCCTAAGATGGAAGCTTTAATATTTTATTGTGTGACTGTCACTAGCCAGAGCAATTAGGCAAGAAAAAGAAATAAAAGGCATCCAAATTGAGAAGGAAGAAGTAAAATTGTCCCAAATGTAATTTGTTTGCAAATTACATGATCTTATATATAGAAAACCCTAAAGATTCACAAAAACTGTTTGAACTACTAAACAAAATCAATGAAGGTGCAAGATACAAAATCAATATATAAAAATCAGTTGCACTAATAACAAACTATTTAAAAGGAAGTTAGGAAAATAGGATCATTTACAATAGCATCAAAAAGAATAAAACACTTAGGATAAACCTAACTAAGCAAGTGATGTCCTTGTACACTGAAAACTGCAAAATATTGTTGAAAGAAATTGAAGAAGACACAAACAAATGGAAAAACATCCCATGTTCATGAATTGGAAGACTTAATATTGTTAAAATGTCCACACTACCCAAAGCAATCTACAGATTCAGTGCAATCCCTATCAAGATTCCAATAGAATTTTTTATAGAAATAGAAAAAAGAATTCTAAAATTCATACCGAAGCACTAAAGACCCCAAACAGTGAGACAAATCTTTAAAAAAAAACAATCTTGAAAAAGAACAAAGAGTCTTCAATACAGGAACTATGTCCCAAGAATTGGGTTCCTTCAAGTAACTATTTTACTACCTGAAAGAAATAGATACAGGAGACAGTTATATTTTTATAAGTTATAGACTATTTCTCCTACATATACCAGTGGGGATTTTGCTTGCTTTGCTACCCTACTTTGAAATTAGTGAATTCAATCACCATACCTATTACTGGACACAATGTGGTTTTCTTGAAAAATGTCTGAGGACATTCAAGAATTCCCCCATCTATAATGAACACACAACTGAAATTAAGTTGTTGGGGCTCCTGAAAAATAATTAGACTCCAAGGATACATAGATAATCTAGAACCAATTAGCTGAAAGAGCACTTTCATTGACTTTGATTGTTGATTCATGGTTCAATGGCCACTGATTTTCTGTGATGTTGAAGCTGCATGGCATAGTGAGAGGCAGGGAAATTGTGCTTTTCTTGCCCTTGTTGCTCCTCATGCTTGTATCCAACACTATATTATTTGTATCTATTCCCTCTCCTGAAAGTTACCCTCTCTTGCCCCATCCTCAGGAACACTCCACAGAGGCTGCCCGCCTCTTACTTCCTCCTTGTCTCCCTAACTATAGACTCAGGCTCTGAACCACAGGAATCATTACTGTTACCTTGTGCCTAGATATCATTTTTCCATTTTTATTATTGTAACTTCATTACAGTGTACAGGATTTTAAATTTTGCGTGCAAATTTTCCCCACATCATGCCAGGATTGTATGTACAGGAACAGGCATTTGTACAGATTGGAAGGAGATAGGATCAAACTAATTCTTATATTTAACTTCAAAACGATTAAAACTGAGGGTCTTTAGCCTTGCATAAATATAGCCTGGGTTAGGAAATAATTACAAAATTACTATGTGTATGGTACTCTGCAGTTACTAAGAAACATAACATTTGATGAAACACAATCAAATTAATCAAGCACTTGTTTTTTTCTGATTATAACAGTAATGCAGGGTTATTTGAAATATATTGCTTTATAGGATAGTAAAGTTAATATTAAAGCTCCAGAACTATATACTACTTTTCCCCAAAGATTTAAAAACATTTATGCTAACTAAATTATGTACAAAAGAAACCAACTAGAGCTAAAAAACGAATTCAGCGAAGTTGCAAGGTACATGATTAACACACCAAAATCAGTTGAGTTTCTAAACACAAGCAGTAAATAAGCCAAAAAGGAAATTAGAAAAACAATTCCATTTACAATAGCAACAAAAGGAATACAATAGCTAGAAATAAATTTAATAAGGGAGATGAAAGAGTTGTACATTGAAAACTATAAAACATTGCTAAAACTATGAAGAAATTAAGGAAGACCTCAATAAATGAAAAGATAGCCCATGATCTTAGATTGGAAGAATTAATATTATTAAGATGTAGCAATACTACCTAAACTGATCTACTGATTCTATCAAAATTCTAATAGCTTTATTTGCCAAAATGGAAAAGCCATTGCTCAAATTTATGTGGAATGCAGAGGGCAATGAACTGGCAAAACAGTCTTGAAAAAAACAAAGTCAGAGTGCTCACACTTCCCAATTTCAAAATTTACCACAAAGCTACAGTAATCAAAGCAGTGTGGTACTGGCATAGGATAATGGAATACAACTGAGAGTCTAAAATAAGCCTATATATCTAAGCCCTATTGCTTTTTGACAAGAACCGAGACCACTCAATGGCAGAGGACAGTCTATTCAACAAATGGTCCTGGGACAACTGTACAGCCACATGTAAAAGAATGAAGTTAGATCTCTACCTAACACCACAAAAATAAACTCACAATGAATCAAAGATTAAATACAAGAGCTAAAACAATAAAACTCTTGGAAGAAAACATTGGGGTAAATCTTCATGACCTTTAGTTTGGCAATGGATTCTTAGATATGACACCAAAAGCATTAGCCACAAAAGAAAAAATAGACAAACAGGACTTCATCAAGATTTAACACTTTTGTACATCAAAATACGTTATCAAGGAAGTGCAAAGACAACGTATAGAATGGGAGAAAATATTGGCAAATCGTATATCTGGTATCCAGAATATATAAGGACTTTTATAACTCAACAACCATAGTACTTAACAAACATGTCTCCAAAGATATACAAATGGTGAATAAGCACATGAAAATATGCTCGATATCATTATCCATTAGGGAAATGTAAGTCAAAACCCCAATGAGATATCACTTAACACCCACTAAGACAGATAATAACAAATAGTAGTCAGGATGTGGAAAAATTAGAACCCTCACACACTGCTGGTAGGAATGTAAAATGGTGGGGCTGCTGTGGAAAAGCTTGGTGGTTCCTCAAAATGTTAAGCACAGAACTGCCATATGACCCAGCAATTCCCCTCCTATGCATATGCCCCAGAGAACTGAGAAAACAGGTACTCAAAACAAATACTAACACACGAATGCTCATACACCACTATTCATAATAACCAAAAGGTAGAAACAATCCAAATGTCTATCTATAGATGAATGTATATCAATATTGATATACACATAAAATGGAACATTTTTCAGCCATAAAAGGAATGAAGTGATGATACATGCTACAATGTGAATGAGTCTTAAAAGAATTATGCTGTGTGAAAGAAGCCAGACACAAAGGTTACATGTTGTATAATTCCATTTACATGAAATATTCAGAATAGGTAAGCCCATAGAAACAAAAAGCAGATTGGAGGTTGGCAGGGACCGGGGAGGGAAGGATGGAGGAGTAACTGCTTAATGGGTATGGGTTTTTATTTTTAGATAATAAAAATATTTTGGAAGTAGATAGAGGTGGTGGTACACAGCATTGTAAATGTACTAAATGCCACTGAATTGTTCACTTTAAAATGCTTAATTTTATGATTTGAGAATTTCACCTTAATTAGGAAAAAATGAAAAAAATAATGCATCTGTTCATTGCATAATTTGCACTTCAAAACTCCTAATTTTATCACTTTTCTGGGTTTTAAACTGATGCACCTGTTTCATTTAAACTCAATGTGAGAGGATGAGAAAATGGGTTTAACTGTTTATTCTTGATTGTTTTGTGAGTTTTCCTATGGTTTTTAATTGATTTTATTTTAGTAGAATACTTAGAATCAGACATTTTCTGTGGAAAATTAATGTACTTAAATTATACTTTAGGAGTTGAAATAACTTTTTTTTTTTTTTTTGCAATACGCGGGCCTCTCACTGTTGTGGCCTCTCCCGCTGCGGAGCACGGGCTCCAGACGCGCAGGCTCAGTGGCCATGGCTCACGGGCCCAGCCGCTCCGCGGAATGTGGGATCTTCCCGGACCAGAGCACGAACCCGTGTTCCCTGCATTGACAGGTGGACTCCCAACCACTATGCCACCAGGGAAGCCCTGAAATAACTTTTAAACTTCATCTTACTTTTTGTTACAATGTTTCTGTAATCTTTAGAAAATCCTATCAGGAAAATACTATGTATGATATTTGGAACTTAGAGTATTGCCCACCAGAGGGCTCTCATTTTTCTTCTTTTTCTTTTCAAAAAAAAATGAAAGTCATATTTTAATAGATTATAGCTTACACACCTGTGAGTAAATCAAATGTATATTCTAAGTGTCTGTAGAAGCTCCCTGAAGAGTACACTTAAAATAAACTTATTATGATTGAGATGCAAATAAATCATACTTTATAAACACATACTCATGTTTTCCACATTTCTCTATAAAACTTTCTGTGAAAGGGAATTTATATAGTGAACTACTATGATTTGAACAAGAGGGAAAGGAAACAAATGTTCCTTTAAAATTCACAGAGCACAACCTCCAGAATAACTAAGTGTACAGTTAATTTTAGATACTAATCTAAACCACGAGGGAAGGAACTTTTCTCAACTATGTTTGGAAACAGAGTCCTAATCTGAAAATTGATAAACAGAATTTATATTTAAAAAATAATTTTATTGCACCTATATTATATATGGGGGATGTGTTGGTGACTAAGATATAGTTGATTTTCTTGAGAAGCTCAGTCCATAATGGGAAACAGGCCTGTGGATAAATAATAATTGTATACTTTAACTTCTATAAAGAAGTGTGACAATCAAAAGACTTTATCTTTAATTCTCAGGGAGAATTGAAGGCTGGGAATGTTGTGTACTTTTTAAAAGTCCCTCAAGAAATTCTCATCTCCTCCTTCATTCCACAGCTGAGAACCACTGTGCCAAGTGACATTGTGGAAAGAGAAATTACCCACCTAAGAGAATCAGGGAAGTTTCCTAAACCAGAACTTAAAGATACAAGTTTCATCTGGGGAGCTCTCAGAGTAGGTGGAGGTGGCATAAAAGATAGGAGGGCCAATCCAAGTAGAGGGGAAAGAGTGATCAAAGTCGTGGACCTAAAAAATTAACAAAATATACAAAAAACCATATGATGTTGTCAGGAATCAGGACATGATCTGGGTGCTTGGGAAACTGATTAGGCCACAGTGAATGATACCAGTGGAGAGTGAGTATGGAAATCACATTTTGAAAAGCCCTGAATGCATGTAAAAGAGTTTGACTTCATCTTGTAGGAAATTTGGAAGCTGAGATTGTTTTTATGCAGGAGAATGACTTGAACAGATCATTAACTTAGTTGGCTAATTTTAATGGATCTGGGGAGCAAATTAAGGGTACAGAAGAGCAGAAGCAGTACAATGTGAGACAGAGAATCTAATTAAGAAGCAATTATTAAGCATTGAGTAGATGAGGGTCTTAATTAAGCCTGGACCAATGTGGATGGTGAAAACACAAATGAATAAAAGACATTAAGATCATTAAAGAAACATTTCAACAAGCTTCAAGCCAAACATGTAACTGTTGTCTCTCTCTGACCTTGAGCTTGGCTAGTGCGTTATGGAACTCATCCCAGAACTCCCTGAGAACTGTGTCACCTGGACTTTAATCCAGGTGAGGTGAATGTAGAGGTCATCCTCTGAAATACTACTCTATCTTGTCTCACATTCCAGCAAGAGGCCACGTAGGACAGAAAAGAGTTAACAGCAGCTGGAGGAAATCTTGACCTCTATCCACCAACTTTTTGTTAAAAAAAAAAAAAAGTAGATTCTATAGAGTTTTTATGTAAAAGATGATTTGAGCAGGATGTGCCTGTCTATACTAATTACTATAAATAAATCTGGAATTTATGCAATTGTGGGATATAGCTGACCAGAGAATGGAAATTAGACCTGTAACATCTTTGCCCCTGAATGACTAAACACACAAAAACTAAGCAGCTCTAAACCTAAGTGGCTGAGCTGACACACACACCACACATTGTTAGTGCTTGTTTGCTACTCCAGTGTGGGAAAAGGGACAATTAGGAAGCAATTTTGAAGGCTCAAGCCCCTCAGGAAAGGAATACTACATGTACGCCTGCTTCTTGCTTGTTATCTTTTGAATCATTAGTAGTTTGGTCTTGGGCAAGACCTATGATTCTTGTGAGTGTGTTTTGACAATTCTACCTTTTGTGGCAACTCACTATGGAAAGAAAAGAGCACGAAGGTGGGTGTCTTGGCGTTGCACACTGCCATTATTTATTTAATCTATTACAGTACAGAATTTAGTGTAATACCAATTTACATACTCCTATACACATATCTATCTACCATGTCAACAATTCCCAAATTTCTATCTATGAATCATAGATTCAGATCTTTAGTTTGGTGGAACGCAGAATACATATTTGGGGCCAGTGCAAGTTGCATGTAAAAATAAAAATAGCTAATGTTATTGGGCAATTACTTTTCGTCTATTATCTTCACTGGTTTGTTTACTTCTCATAACAAAATATGAGGTCAGTACCATTATTAATGCTGTTTATAGATGAAGAAACTTAATAAATGTGACCCAATCACTGTGCTCAGACTGACCAATGTCTCCTTCCCACAGAGGGGTGAGGAGGCTGGCACAATGCACAGAGAGAAGCACTCACCCCTTCCCTTAGAAGTAACGCAGCCATCTCCCTCGGGCTCTATTCTCTGTCTGGTTAAATTCTATGACTGTATTAGTCTGCTAAGTCTGCCATCACACCATACCACAGACTGGATGGCTTAAACAGCAGAAATTAATTTATCATAATTCTGGAAGCTAGAAGTCCACAGTCAAGGTGCTTTCAGGGTTGGTCTCAGGTGAAGTTCTTTTCCTGGCTTGTAAATTTCTTGCTAGGTCTTCACATGGCCTCTTTGTTTGCTCAGAGAGAGAGAAGGATCTCTGGTAACTCATCCTCTTCTTATAAAGCCACCAGTCCTGTTGCATTAGGACCCACTCTTATGACTGCATTTAACCTTAATTATCTCCGTAAAGTCCCCATCTCCAAGTACACTCAAGTTGGGGCTTAGGGCTTCAATATATGAATTTCGGAGGACACAATGCAGTACATGACAATGGTTTCTGTATCTTCCTGTCCATCCATGGTTCTTTTTCTAATACTATGTCTTTGCCCACTGGACTCTCACCTTCTAATTCTTTTGAAAACCTTTCTCCTTGCCTTGACTTCAGCCCCATAGGACTCACAGAGGTGATATTAGTTTTCTCCCTTTCCGTGCTTAGAGTGGGGTAATCAGAGACTTGCTTCTAACTGCACTTCCTTCTCTGGCCTTCAGTCTCTGCCTCTCCAGTAAGTTTTTCACATGGTCATCAGAATTATCCCCCTAAAGATTAACTGAAGTTCTCTCAGTTAGATAGACGACAAAATCAAAATTCTTCAGCATGGATTTACAATCTTGCCCAGTCTACGTTCCTTGCTTTATCATTCTGTGTTTTAGTCAGGACGTAAATTCCACTCTTAGGGAGTCTGTCACTTTACTTCCTGCCATTCAATACTTTCCATGTGCCTCTGCTATGAGATTTAATTCCTTCCATCTTGTATAAGTGCTAGTTATTTACATCACTCTTATAAAATTAGAAACCTCATTAGGGCAGAGACAATATTTATTTATCTCTGTATACTTATCCTGACAGGTATAGTAGGTCCTCAATAATTAATTTTTAATTTATATGATGACAACAAATATTTACTCAGTTCCTGCTTTATGCTAGGCCCCCTGCTTCAAGATGAAAACTAAAACATGTTCTTATTATACTTCTTTTTCACTTTTTAAAGAAAATGATCTTTTAGTTTAGGTGACAGGTCATATGGTATAAACAAATATTTTAAAATCCTGCAATCCTTAGCCAAAGTTTCAAAGAATTCTATGGGTTCTCTTTTGTATCCAATTAGGCACAGTTGAATGAAACTACATCAAAATAAAGTGATTTAAATGAAGTACATTCCTCACACAAAGTAAGCCCAGAGGTAGGCATGTCAAGAGCTGGGATGCAGGGACTCTGAGGCTGTCAAGGACCAATGTGCCTCCATCTTTGCACCCCACATCCCTTGGATATTGCCCTGCTGCTATCGCACTCCAGCCACCATATATACTTTCCCAGCTGGCAAGTGGAATATGAAACTTCAAGAAGTCCCATAAAGCAATTCCATTTATATCTAATTGGCCAGTGCATAATCATATGACCTGACCCATGTGGAGAGGGAGGGTGAGAAATATAATATTTTAGGTAGGCACATTGCCACCTTGAGTAAAATCAGAAATTCCTATTAAAGGAGAGCAAACGAATGGATATTTGGGTCTTGCTAGAAGAACATGTAAACTTCTTCAACCAAAATAAACCTGTAGATCTGAAATGAAATGGGATTGCAAAATGAGCTTTTAGCTATAACTGATTTGAACTTGAACTGTTTACATTCAATTAAATTATAGCTTAAATAATCACATTATTAAAATGGAAAAAAAAAGAACCCACTGTTGAATGAAATTCAAAGTTTACTTGGCCAATGGCCCAAATACCTATCTCTCTCCCTCACCACCTACTGACCCCTGTCACCTCCAGACAATCTACCCAGCTGCACTCCCATCCATTTACTTTACGTCCTAAGGACTATTTTCCTGAGAACTCTCCTCCACAACCCTTTTCCTTGGCCTATATTGCCTCTTACCACCCTTGAAGTGCTTACATGTATATTTAAAGTAGCTTGCCCAGACAGTTTTGGGGTGATTAAGATTCATTTGCTGAATAGCAATGGAACTAATTACTCATGTCTTTGGAGAAGCGCCTGAAATAAACCTCCTAGAATACAGCAACGTAGAGGTTGTAGGGGTGGTGGCAAGGAATAAAATAATAGGAGCAGAGCCTTGGCAAATGACTACAAATTCCTGCACTGGCAAGAATGCTGTTTTGAGAGCGAAGGACAAGAGAAGAGTTCCAAGTGGGAAAACCGTAACTACAATCATTTCATTTTCATTCTGTGTTCCTTCAGAAACACCAGTGTTATTCTTCCTACAAATGAGGCTGGAAAAATCTGATAAGTGTACATGTACAGTTTTGTAATATAAATTAATTTGAATGTTTTCCAAGAAAAAAACAGGTAACAAATAGACAGCATTTTAAAAAGCTAAATTCTCTGTAAATATTTCAGGTATATTTGGGTGATGATTATCCAAGATCCTGTATTCTCTTTATCTCTTTTTTTTTTTTTTTTTTGCTGTACGTGGGCCTCTCACTGTTGTGGCCTCTCCCGTTGAGGAGCACAGGCTCGGGACGCGCAGGCTCAGCGGCCATGGCTCACGGGCCCAGCCACTCTGCAGCATGTGGGATCTTCCCAGACCGGCGCGAACCCATGTCCCCCGCAACGGCAGGCGGACTCTCAACCACTGTGCCACGAGGGAAGCCCTCTTTATCTCTTAATGTTAGTATCTCCACTAAACATACTCAAATGGAAAATCAAAATATCACCTCCCTCTTTTTGATCATTCTGAACTATAAGCAACCAGTTAAATTTTCTTCTTAATAGCAGCTCTAATACGAAAAAAAGAGAGAGAAAAAAGGTTAAAATAATATTTGAGACTCTTTTCTAACAACAGCAGGTTGAATCTATGTGTTGACCTCCAATACCTTCCAAAACTACATTAAAATAGAGCAAATAAATTTTTTAAAGTATAAATCCACAAGAGCATGGAGGATAAGAGAGGAAATTCCAGAGAAAAATCACTAAATTTTGGAAGCTGCAAAGCAGACTGATGAATGGTAACAGACTTGGCAGAGTGTGGTAAGGGAAATCTAAATGCCCGCAGAAGGAAATAATAAGAGGAAAGGTTCAAGACTGGAGGGATCTGGTGTCACAGAGGGTAACAATAAAGACACAGAAGTGACAGAAGATTGGGTTAAAAGGAGAAGTTAGATCCCAGATACCTTTTCACAACCGGTACCCCTATAACCCTCCCTGACTGCAGCAGGAAATTGAGATTTGCTCTTTGGAGAAGTCCACAAAAGAGCCTCTGTGTACAGAGAGGTGAATAACTATACTAACATTTAGGACCACTGGGCCCAGAAACAGGGAGAACACCTGGGGAAATCCTACAGCCTAGTATGAGAAAGTCAACACACAACTCCCTTCTCCTTTTCAGTCCCAAGTTCAGGCAGCAGGCCTCACAGGAGAAATTAATCACAAGAGAAAATGACTGGCTAAAGAGAGAGAACTGACATTTGTGGAACTACTCACAAAACGACGGACCTAGCTCTATTGCCTTACTTGAGGCAAACCAGTTGACAAAAGTCCTTCTACCCACTGATAGTTTCAAATGAACTTTTTTAAGGCCTCCGTCTTAAACATCAAAGTCAGCCAAGATCACCAGGCCTATTAGGAAATCCTCCACATGAAAATAAAAGAATGGATCAATCTAATGGAGGACAATGTAAAAAGAATACCAAAGGAAAGAGGGACAAAGGAAAATAAAACTAAAAAATAATTAACATACTCATAGAAAAGGAAAAAAAGAAGATATTGGTTCCCTGAAAAGATTTAAAAAAAAAATCAAATCAGAGAACAAGAAAGAATTCTTAGTAATTAAATATGTGGCAGATTATAGATGTCTACAAATTATTTGCTATTCCCTTCATTGACAGGTGGAGGGGTTGGCCTTATTGGGTCAATGAAATGTAGTAGAGGTGATATTTGGGACTTCTGCAGTTAGGTCATAAGGATTGATCCCTACAGCTATCACTGAAGATCTTGGGACATAATCTTTGGGTTCCCACAGTCACCATGTAAGATATCTGACTACCCTTATAGCACCATATTCAAGAGGCTATAAGCAGACACACTGGTCAACATTTGGCTTCCTGTTAAGGCTCCAGACACGTGAGTAAAACTATTTTAGACCATTCAGACCAGCCCACCTAACAGCTGAATACATGTAACCTCCATCAACATTGCTTGGAACAACTAAGTGCTGCCTAAATTCTTGGCCCACAAAATCACAAGATGTACAGTCATACTTCATTTTATTGTGCTTCACTTTACTGCACTTTGCAGATACTGCATTTTTTTCACACACTGAAGGTTTGTGGCAACCCTGTGTCAAGCAAGTCTATTGGCACCCTTTTTCCAATGGCATTTGCTCACTTTGTGTCTCTGTGTCACATTTTGGTAATTCTCGCAACATTTCAAATTCTTCATTATTATTATATCTGTCATGGCGATCTGTGATCAGTGATCTTTGAAGTTACTACTGTAATCATTTTGGGGTGCCACAAACCATGCCCATATAAGATGGCAAACATCAATAAATGTGTGTGTTCTGACTGCTCAACCAATCAACCGGCTTCTCCCGGTCTCTCTCCCTATCCTTGAGCCTCACTATTCCCTGAGACACAATGATATTAAAATTAGGCCAATTAATAACTCTACAATGGCCTTCAAGCATTCAAGTGAAAGGAAAAGTCGCACGTCTCTCACTTTAAATCAAAAGCTAGAAATGATTAAGCTTAGTGAAGAAGGCATGTCTAAAGCTAAGACAGGCTAAAATCAAAGTCTCTTGCACCAAATGGATAGTCAAGTTATGAATGCAAAGAAAAAGTTCTTGAAGGAAATTTAAAGTGCCACTCCAGTGAACACACAAATCATAAGCAAGCAAAACAGCCTTATTGCTGTCATGGAGAAAGTTGTACTGGTCTGGAACACACCAGCCACAACATTCCCTTAAGCCAAAGCCTAATCCAGAGCAAGGCCCTAACTCTCTTCAATTCTGCGAAGGCTGAGGACAGTGGGAAAGACGCAGAAGTTTGAAGCTAGCGGCGCTCGGTTCGTGAGGTTTAAGGAAAGAAACCATCTCCATAACATAAAAACTAAAGTGAAACAGCAAGTGCTGATGTAAAAGTTGTAGCAAGTTATCCAGAAGACCTAGCTAAGATAATTAATGAAGGTGGTTACACTAAATAACAGATTTGCATTGTAGACGAAACAGCCTTCTATTGGAAGAAGATGCCATCTAGGATTTTCATAGCTACAGTGGAAAAGTCAATAGCTGGCTTCAAAGCTTCAAAGGGGCAGCTGACTCTCTTGTTAGGGGCTAATGCAACTGGTGCTTTAAGTTGAAAGCAATGCTCATTTACCATTCTAAAAATCCTATGGCCCCTAATAATGGTGCTAAATTTACTCTGCCTGTGCTCTATAAATGGAAAAACAAAGCCTAAATGACAACACATCTGCTTATCACATGGTTTACTGAATATTTTAAGCCCACTGTTGAGAACCTGTGCTCAGAAAAAAAGATTCTTTTCGAAATGTTACTGCTCACTGACAATGCACCTAGTCACCCAAGAGTTCTGATGGAGATGTACAGTGAGATTAAGATTGTTTTCATGCCTGCTAACACAACATCCATTCTGCAGCCTGTGGATCAAGGGGTAAATTTGACTTTCAAGTCTTATTATTTAAAAAATACATTTCACAAGGCTATAGTTGCCATATCCAGTGATTCCTCTGATAGATCTGGGCAAAGTCAACTGAAAACCTTCTGGAAAGGATTCATCATTCTAGATGCTATTAAGAACATTCATGATTCCTGGGAAGAGGTAACAGCAACATTCACAGGAGTTTGGGAGAAGTTGATTTCAACCCTCATGGATGACTGTGAGGGGTTCAAGACTTCAGTGGAGGAAGTAACTGCAGATGAGGTGGAAATAGCACGAGAACTAGAATTAGAAGAGTCTGAAGATGTGACTAAATTGCTGCAATCTCATGATAAAACTTTTAAGGGATAAGGAGTTGCTTTTAATGAATGAACAAAGGAAGTGGTTTCTACAGATGGAAGGAGATGCTGTGAAAATTGCTGAAATAAAAACAAAGGATTTAGAGTATTACACAAACTTAGTTGATAAAGCAATGGCAGAATTTGAGAAGAATAACTCCATAATTTTGAAAGTTCTACTGTGTGTAAAATGTTATCAAACAGCACTGCATGCTAGAGAGAAACGGTTTGTGTAAGGAAGGGTGAATCAATGCAGCAAAACTTCACTACTGTCTGATTTTAAGAAATTAGGGAAAAAAAGAAAAAAGAAATACCTGGGGAATGAGAAGTAGCCCCATTATGTTCTTTGGGTGAAAAAGTGACTTGAAAGGCCCATCTTTCTTTTGTACTTCTACTTGTCCCCTAATTGTGTGCTTTCTTTTGAACTGGCATTCCTCAGTGTACAGAGAGGAATTTATATGTTACATTTTTAAAGAATGAAACATTACTGAATAAGTGACTTAGAAGGTTAAGTGTTTGGGCTTCAGATGGCTGTGATTTCCACTTTAATGTTTTAATATCATATATGGGTTGCACAGTCCTTGTTGACCTTGATGATTTTTGTTATTGTCCCTGCTGCAGTTTCCTCTATTGATCCTGTTATCAGTAGGTCTTAACCTTAACCAGAAGCAGCCACCAGCAAAACCAGCATAAACATAAGCTTCACAGCCCAGGCTCTATGTCTTGGGACTTTTGCAAGAGTAGTCATAGTGTAGAAGGCACTGTTAAACCTAAAATCTGGATGACCATTTACACATAACTCTTTAAGACTGTATTCCAAGAAAATTATATTTGTTCCAAGGTAGCTCAAAACTCTTTGAAAATCCCCTTGAGAAAGTGGGACACACAATCACATTTTAAATTAATTAACTAATTAATTAATCTATTTTTGGCTGCATTGGGTCTTTGTTGCTGCGTGCGGGCTTTCTCTAGCTACGGCAAGTGGGCTCTACTCTTCATTGCGGTGCACTGGCTTCTCATTGCGGTGGCTTCTCTTGTTGCAGAGCATGGGCTCTAGGCACATGGGCTTCAGTATTTGTGGCACAGGGGCTCAGTAGTTGAAGCTTTCAGGCTCTAGAGCGCAGGCTCAGTAGTTGTGGCACATGGGCTTAGTTGCTTCACAGCATGTGGGGTCAACCGGACCAGGGATCAAACCTGTGTCCCCTACCTTGGCAGGTGGATTCTTAACCACTGCGCCACCAGGGAAGTCCCAGCAATAAAGTAGTTTTAAATTAAGGAATATGCATTATTTTTTAGATACAATGCTATGGCATACTTAATAGAGTAGAACATAATGTAACCATAACTTTTATATGCATTTGGAAACCAAAACTTTCATGTGACTCATTTTATTGCAATATTCACTTTACTGTGCTGGTCTGGAGCCAAACCTGCAATATCTTCAAGGTATGCCTCTAATAAAACAAGTATTATAAGGTGCTATGTTTGGAGTAGTTTATTACACAGCAGTAGGTAACTGCAACAAGGTTGGATGATAAAGTTAAAGAAACTTCCAGGAAATTAGAACAAACAGATAAAGAGATCAAGAGACAAAAAATATTATTAATCCAGAGGTCCAATACCCAACAGGAGCTCTTTAAGGCAAAAATAAGAGCAAATAGAAGGAAGTGGATTATAATTTAAAACACACGTGCATGCACACGCACGCACACATGCACACACACACACACAAGGAAGTCTTCCTTGAACTGGAGAAAATGAGTTTCCAGACTGAATGGATTCAATAAGTGCAATAAAAACTTAAAAGAATAAATAGGGACAAAAGAAAATTCTGAAAGTTTCTAGAAGGAAAAAAATAAAGTTGACCTATGAAAGACTGATGTCATCAAATGGCACCAGACATCTCTAAAGTTATACTGGAGTCAAGCAGCAATGCTTTCAAAGTTCTTGGGAAAACTAGTTTCCAATCTAGAATTCTATAATCTCTCAAACTACAAATCAAATTTGGTGATAAAAACATATATTTTCATCTCACAAAATCTTAAAACATTTATACCCCATGGACCTTTTCTCAGGAAGCTAGTGGATATGGCCTATCACCAAAATGAAGGCATAAACTCAAAAACAGCAATATATGGAATCCAGGAATCACAGACGCAAGTCAAAGAAAACTGATTTTGGAAATCTGTGTCGTCTTTCTTTTTCTTCCTCAGTCTAATTAAAGGATTAATAATTTTATTGATAGCTGATTTTCTATAATATTTATCCATTTTTTACTTAACTGATTTCTGATACTATATTTATTATTTCCTTTCTTTTACTTACACTGGTTTTTAATTTCTTCTTTTTTAGCTTCTTAAATTGGAACTTTAGATCACTGATATTAAATCATTTATTTTTTCTAATAAAAGTATTTAAAGATATAAATTTTTCTCTAAGCACTGATTTAGCTATACTTCACATATTTTGATACACTTGATATATTGTATTTTCATTTTCAACCAGTTTGAAATATAATTTCCTTTTCAATTTCTTCTTTAATCCATGGATTATTTAGCAAAATATCATTTAATTTCCTAATATTTGATAATTCCAGATATCTTTCTATTATTAATTTCTAACTTAATTCCCTTCTAGTCAGAAAACATACTCTGTAAGTTTAAACTGTTTTCAGTTTATTGAAGCTTGTCTATGGCTTAGCTGATAGCATATTTGGTGAATGTTAATGTGCAGGTCCCACCCCACCCAACCTGGTAGGCAGCCCCAGGTGGCATCAGTGCCCCTCCTAAGTGGCTCCAGGTCCAAGGGACCAGCCCTGCCCACCAGCATGCCTGCAGCAATTGCAGCTCAACCACAACAGGAGCATACATGCAGCGCACACAGGAGAGACACTGGGTACACATGGCTCTGGTAACCAGGAGGGATTGTGCCAGTGGGCCCCAGAGAATATCTTCTACATAAGGCCACTTTAAGACTGGAAGACATAGCTGATATAACTAGTACATAGAAACAAACACAGAGACACAGGCAAAATGAAGATGCAAATACCTTCCAAACAAAAAATAAGACAAAACCCTAGAAAAAGAACTAAATGAAACAGAAATCAGCAATTACCAGATAAAGAGTTTAAAGTAATAGTCATAAAAATTCTCATCAAACTCAGGAGAATAATGGATGAACACAGTGAGAACTTCAAGAACGAGATAGAAATTATAAAAAGAATCAATCAGAACTGAAGAATACAACAAATGAAATGAAAAATACACCAGAGGGAATCAACAGGAGATTTGAGGATGCAGAAGAACAAATCAGAGGTCTGGAAGACAGGGTAATGGAAATGAATAAATCAGAACAGTAAAAAGAGAACAGAAAGTTTTAAAATGAGGATAGTTTAAGGGACCTCTGACACATCAAGTTTACTAACATTCTCATTATAGGGATCTCAGAGGAGAAGAGAGAGAGAAAGGGACAGAGAAACCTACTTAAAGAAATATTGGCCAAAAACTTCCCTAAGCTGGCAAAGGAAACAGACATCCAAGTCCAAAAGGCACAGAGAGTCCCAAATCAGATGAACCAAAAGAGACCCACACCAAGACACATTATAATTAAAGTATCAAAAGTTAAAGAGGGATCTTAAAAGCAGCAGGAGGAAAACAGCTAGTTATGTACAAGGGAACCATGTTAGACTATCAGCTAATTATTCAACAGAAATTTTACAGGCCAGAAGGGAACAGCACAATATATTCAGGGTGCTGAGAGGAAAAAAATTACAATTAAGTATTCTCTATCCAATAAGGTTATCATTCAGAATTGAAGGAGAGATTGTTTCCCAGACAAGCGAAAGCTAAAAACGTTCATCACCACTAAACCAGCCTTACAAGAAATGTTAAAGGGACTTCTTTAAATGGAAAAGAAAAGGCCATAACTAGAAATAAGAAAATTATGAAAGAAAAAATTTCACTGGTATATATATATGAGGTTCATATATAACAAGATAGACAGAGTGAATTCTATTAATAAAAGCACTTCATTTTTTACTCCCTCCAATGTTTTACGTTTTTGCCATCATATTTTACACTAAAGAAAATAATGATTACAAGGGAATAGAGCAAGAAAAGGAGAAAGGAACAGAGAAGAACTATAAAAACAACCAGAAAACAATTAACAAAATAGCAATAAGTACATACCTATTAATAATTACTTTAAATTTAAATGGACCAACTACTTCAATCAAAAGACATAGGGTGGCTGAATGAATGAAAAAACAGGACCCATCTATATGCTGCCTACAAGAAATAAACTTAAGAAAGAAATCATATCAAATATCTTTTCAACCACGACAATATGAAACTAGAAAGCAGTTACAGTCATCCCTTGGTATCCACAGGGAATTGGTTCCAGGACTTCCCATGGATACAAAAATCCATAAATTTTCAAGTCTCTTACAGTCAGCCCTTCATAGCCACAGACTCTACATCCATGGATATGGAGGGCCAACTGTATACTTATTGAAAAGAAATCTGCAGACCCACGCAGTTCAAACCTATGTTGCTCAAGGGTCAAATGTACAAGAAGAAAACTGAAAAAAAAACACAAACATGTGAAAGCTAATCCACATGCTACTAAACAACCAATGGTCAATGACTAAATCAATGAGGAAATTAAAAAATACCTTAAGACAAATAAAAATGGAAACAACCTTCTAAAGTCTATGGGACACAGCAAAAGCTGTTTTAAGAGGGAAGTTCATAGTGATACAACATTACCCCAGGAAATAAGATCTAAAAATCTCAAATAAATAATCTAACCTTATACCAAAATGCACTAGAAAAAGAATAATGAACAAAGCCCAAAGTCAGGCTTTGAAGGAAATAAATAATAAAGGAAATAATTAATAAAGATCAGAGTGTAAACAAATGAAATAGAGTCTAAAAAAAAAACAATAGAAAAGATCAGTGAAACTAAGAGTTGCTTTTTTGAAAAGAAACAAAATTAATAAAACTTTACCCAGTCTCCTCAAAAAAAAAAAAAAGGCCCAAGTAAATGAAATCAGAAATGAAAGTGGAAAAGTTACAACTGACACGACAGAAATACAGAGGATCATAAGAGATTACTGTAAACAACTGTACACCAAAAAATTGGGCAACCTAGAAGAAATGGATAAATTACTAGAAATGTATAATCTTCCAATACTGAATCAGGAAGAAATAGAAAATCTGAACACACTAATCACTAGCATTGAAATTGAATCAGTATTTTAAAACTCCCAACAAACAAGAGTCCTGGTCCAGATGGCTTCAAAGGGGAATTCAACCAAACATTTGAAAAAGAACTTAATACCTAGCCTTCTCAAACTATTCCAAAAAATTGAAAAGGAAGAAATGCTTCCAAACACCCTCTACGAGGCCAGCATTACCCTGATACTAAAACCAGACACTACAAAGAAAATTACAGGCCAATATCCCTGATGAACACAGATGCAAAAATCCTAAACGAAATATCAGCAAACTGAATTCAACAATACATTAAAAGGATCATACACCATGATCAAGTGGGATTTGCTCCAGGGATGGAACGATGGTTCAATATCCACTGATCAATCAATGTGATAAATCACATTAACAAAGCAAAGGATAAAAATTGTAGGACTATCTCAGTCAATGCAGAAAAAGAATTTGACAAAATTCAATATCCATTTACAATAAAAACTCTTAACAAAGTGGTATAGAGGGAACATACTTCAACATAATATAGGTCATATATGACAAACCCCAAGCCAACATCATACTCAGTGGTGAAAAGCTGAAAGCATTTTTTCTAATATCAGGAACAAGTCAAGGATGTCCACTCTTGCCACTTTTATTCAACACAGAATTTTAAGTCCAAGTGACAGCACTGAAACAAGAAAAAGAAATAAAAGAAATCCAATTGAAAAGGAAGAAGTAGAACTATCACTATTTGTAGATGACATGATACTGTATACAGAAAATCCTAAAGACTCCATCAAAAAATATTAGGACTAATAAATGAATTTAGTAAAGTTGCAGGATACAAAATCAATATATAGAAACCTGTTGCATTTCTATATACTAATAAAAACTATCGGAAAGAGAAATTAAGGAAACAATCCCACTTACAATTGCATCAAAAAGAATAAAATAACTAGGAATATGTTTAACCATGGAAGTGAAAGGCCTGTACTCTGAAAGTAAGATGCTGATGAAGGAAATTAAAGACAACACAAATAAATGGAAAGATATACTGGGGCCATGGACTGGAAGAATTAATGTGGTTAAAATATCCATACTACTCAAAGCAATCTACAGATTCAAAACAATCCCCATCAAAATGCCAATGGCATTTTTTACAGAACTGGAACTAGTCATCCCAAAATTTGTTTGGAACAACAAGACTCCAAATAGCCAAAGCAATCTTACAAGAAGCCTGGAGGTGTCATGCTCCTTGATTTCAAACTATACTATAAAGCCATAGTAATCAAAATTGTATGGTACTGGCACAGAAACAGACACATACATCAATGAAATGGAATAGACTGCCCAGAAATAAATCCATGCTTATATGATCAATTAATTTATGATAAAGGATCCAAAAATATATAATGGGGAAAAGACATTCTCTTCAGTAAACGCTGTTGGGAAAACTGGACAGGTATATTCAAAAGAATCAAACTAGACCACTTTCTTACACCATATACAAAAATAAACTAAATGCCTTAAAGACTTAAATATAAGGCCTGAAACCATAAAATGCCTAGAAGAAAACACAGGCAGTACACTTTCTGACACCAGTCTTAGCAATACGTTTTGGATCCATCTCCTCAGGCAAGGGAAACAAAAGCAAAAATACACAAATGAGACTACCTCAAACTAAAAAGCTTTTGCACAGGAAGGAAATGATCAACGAAATGAAAAGCCAACCTACAGAATGGGAGAAGTTATTTGCAAGTAATATATCTGATAAGGGGTTAATATCCAAAATATGTAAATGACTCATACAACTCAGTCTAAACAACAACAACAAAAAATCCAATTAAAACATGGGCAGAGAACCTGAACAGACATTTTTCCAAAGAAAACATACAAATGGCCAATAGACACATGAAAATATGCTGAACATCACTAAGCATCAGGGAAATGCAAATCAAAACCATGGTGAGATACCATCTCACACCTGTCAGAATGGCTATTATCCAAAAGACAAGAAATAACAAGTGTTGACAAGGATGTAGAGAAAGGGGAACCCTCATATACTGTTGATGGGAATGCAAATTGGTGCAGGTTCAATGAAAAATAGTATGGAGGTTCCTCAAAAAATTAAAAATAGAATTTTTAGTTCTATTGATGATGATCCAGTAATTCCATATGATCCAGTAATTCCACTTCTGGGTATCTATCCAAAGAAAATGAAAACACTAATTTGAAAAGATATATGTGTGCCTATGTTCATTGCAGCATTATTTACAATAGCTAAGATATAGAAGCAACCAAAGTACACATAAATAGATGAATGGATATAAAAGATGTGGTGTATATGCATACGATGGAATATATTACTCAGCCATAAAAAAGAATGAAATACTGCTATTTGCAACAACATGGATGGACAGAGAGGGTATTATGCTATGTGAAATAAATCAAACAGAGAATGACAAATACTGTGTTTTCACTTATATGGGGAATCTAAAAAACAAACAAAACAGAAACAGACTTATAGATACAGAGAACAAACAGATGGTTTCCAGAGGGGAGGGAGGTGGCAGGTTGGGTGAAATAGGTGGAAGGGATTAAGAGATGCAAACTTCCAGTTACAAAATAAATAATCACAGGTATGTAATATACAGCATAGGGAATATAGTCAATAATACTGAAATGACTCTGTATGGTGACAGATGGTTACTAGACTTACACGGTGATCAATTAGTAATGTATATAAATGTCAAATCATTATATTATATACTTAGATCTAATATAATATTGTATGCCAACTATAATTAAATAAAAAATATAAAAAGAAAAAAAAAAGGCTAACTCTTCCAGATTAAAAGAGACTAAAGAGACATAAAAACAAAATATAATTTATGACCCTAGATTGGATCCTGGACTGGGAAAAAATAGCTATAAAGGATATAACTGAAACAACTAATCAAATGTGAGTTTGGACTGTGGATTGGATAACAGTATCATATCAATGTTACATTTCCTGTTTGACTGCTAAACTGAGGTGATGTAAAGGAATGACCACATTCTTAGGAAATATGCACTGAAGCATTTAGAATAAAACAGCGCACTCTCTCCAACTTACTTTTAAATGTTTTTAGAATACACAGAAAATGTGTGTGTGTGTGTGTGTGTGTGTGTAGAGAGAGAACATAAAACAAATGGGGTAAAATAGGTATAACTACTATGTATAAAATGAATAAGCTACAAGATATATTGTACAAAACAGGGAATATAGCAATATTTTATAACTATATATGGAATATAACCTTTAAAACTTTCAAATCACTATGTTGTATACCTTAAACTTGTATACCTGAAACATATAATATTGTACATCAACTATACTTCAATAAAAAAGAACTGAAAAATGAGGTAGAAATGTAAACAATTGGTAAATCTGTACAAAAGCCTTATTCGAGTAACTTTTCTATAAACAAGAAAGAACAGTAAAATAAAATCTAAAAAAATTACCATGAAAACTTCTTAAAGAGTTGTATTCGTTAGGATATATGAAATGGCAAATTGAGAAGAGGTATATAGTTCTACATTTCTTTTAACGTAAAGTAATCCATGAATTAAAAGAGTCTAAATGGCACTAAATTAACACTCAATTTACAATAAAAATAAAAGTAGCCATTATTTATGAAGATCTTATTTTGTGCAGGCATTGTACTAGACATTTGACACACGTTTATTTTACATAACAGTCCTATAACACTGAACTATAATAGTACACATTTTACAATGAAGAAACTGAAGTGACAAGAAGCTGCTTAAAATCATACAGTGAGTAGAAATGTCCAGATTTGAACCCAAGACTATATCACTTTAAAATGTGTGCTGTTCAACGTTGTACAATACTGATTTCCAAATATAGTGTGCCTGTTTGGAAATTCAGTCCATCAATTCCTTGAAGTTGATGAGTTGGAGTTTGGGGGTTTTATTTGCCAAGAGTAAGACATATAGTATGTTTGTTTTTCTCTTTAGCAGAGGGTTTGCTCAAGCTTGTCTAAAACACTGTGGTCTTTGGCTCACACCATCTTAATAAAACCCAGGTGTATTTAGCCAGATTATATGACACATGTTCAGGTTCATGTTTGATTTCAAATTAAATATCTATTTGATTTATGGTAAAGAATTTACCTCTCTCTTTCCCATGCGGATTCTAATTCTAATCTTCAATCTGCTCTTCCAATGCTTCTAGCACTTAGGGTTTTCCCATTAAAACATTTCAGGGCTTCCCTGGTGGCGCAGTGGTTGGGAGTCCGCCTGCCGATGCAGGGGACACGGGTTTGTGCCCCGGTCCGGGAGGATACCACATGCCGCGGAGCGGCTGGGCCCGTGAGCCATGGCCGCTGAGCCTGCGCGTCCGGAGCCTGTGCTCCACAACGGGAGAGGCCACAACAGTGAGAGGCCCTCGTACCGCAAAAAAAAAAAACCAAAAAACATTTCATTGTTATTTTTTATAATCACTAGAGACTGTTACTTAGCCCAGCACCTGTTGTTATTTCCTTGATTTTTTTCTTTCAGGGAAGAAATGAACTTATATTAATGTGACTACACTGTATTTTACCAAATTCCTCAGAGAAAAATGTTATTTTTGGTCCCCTAGAAGTATTTGATTATACCAGTTTATAACTTTATAATAATACAGATCATTTAAGCACTTAAAATTTCAATTAGTTTCAATTTCAATTTTGATACATATAACTGTATGAAATTTACTCTCTATACTTCTCACATTTTGGAGAAAAGGCATAAAGGTGAACACAGTTACACTTTAGAAACAGATAATTTGAATTCTAATATGGTTGATAAATCAGGTTACATAAAATCTAAACATATTGGAATTTTCATCACCAAGATGAACTGAAACCCAAACCTACATGAAAGTTCAAAAACACTTCAGGACTAACTTATTTTATTCATTCTAGTCTTTCTACAGTTCTTGATTAGTCTAACACCAGACTCACTGTTTCCACAATTGTGTAAGACAAGCTTTTGAGTTGGCTAAAATTAGGAAGCAGAGAAAAGTCTCAGGCCAAAGGCTGTTTTCCATTGCCTTTGCTTTACTGCAGTTTTATGTACTTGAAAAACCAACAAAGAGAAAATCCTCTTTCATGAGATTTCCAGATTTTTTTTTTTTAGAGATAAAAGTTCAATAAAATATGTAAACACTGGAATTGTTACTAAACTCTGAGTTGTCCACGTGTCATTTTGATTCATTACATATGACCTATCAATTTTAGATAAAGAGCCTGCCAGCAGGTAAAACTGTCTCCACCGCATACTGTGGTTGAGAACACAGGTTTTGCTGGGACATTTGCCAGTGTGCTATATGAGTGAAAGGACGAGGTCCATCTGTATTAAACTTATTTTCTTCCTTTCATTAATGGGAGGGACAGTCATGTCTCAAAATCCTATTGGAAGGTAAGCTGACCGGCCATTAATAGGACCCAGCTTAGTCACTGGTACTTTTAGCTGTGCCACAGCTATATTTTGCTACAATTCTGGACCCAGATGGGACCTTAAAGATACACTAATCCACAATTTTGAATTTATATATAAAAAGCTGAGATTCAGATAGATTAACTGGCTTGTACACTGGGATTCTGTAGTCAAGCTAGAACATAGAATACCCATTTCCTGATTTAGGACTTATTTTGGCTTTTTGTTTGTTTGTGGACCCAACAAAAGCAACTGCTTTTACAATTTTAACTCACTTTCTTTCTGTGGAAATGTGAGATGCCTGTAGGAATTGCCAAGATCACTCCTTCCGTCCCTCTTCTCAGCAGGAATGGTCTTGAAGCGCGCAGGTGGACAAGCACCATGTCAACAGTGAAATATGCACACATTATGCACTTAGTATGTTCAGGTGTTGATGATCACTTTGGTATTCTCTCCCAGGAGCCCAATCCTCTCATAGCTAGAATAAGGAGAACGGTCTAAGCAACCAGCCAGCTTACGCATGTGGTAATAGCAAAGGGAGCCTCCACATTTTACTCCATCTTGGTGTCCTCTGTGCAGGGATGTTGATCAATGGTACAAGAGAGGTTAACTTGAATTTCAGTTAGAGGATTTATTAATTATATCCACCTGAGCGGAGACAGCAGGTGAAGCAGTTGGTCTGCAGTTCCCCAGATATATTATACGTTCTAGTGCACAGACTGGAGTCTTTCCTTTCTGCTCACAAAACTGCCCCTCACTTCTCCGTACCTCTTCCTTCAAGATGGAGCTAACTTCTCTGTTAAGTACTTTACGAATTACCTCATTTAATTTTTATCATAATACTGTGAAGTAGGTGTTATTTTTTCCATTTTACAGTGGAAAAAACTGAGTAAAATAGACGTTAAGCAACCTCTCACAGGTCTCTTGCTTGTGCACTGTGAGACCACCAGCTCAAAGCCCTAACGGCTGATCAGTACGCCTTATATCTTCAAATGTAATTTTAAAGTAGCAGGAATGGAAATATAATAATAACAGGATTTAATTCCTTTATGGTAAGGATAATTTCTAGGTAAGGTATTGACTCTGAAGTGTAAGAAACAGTGCTTTCAATCTAATACGTAGAAACAAAAATGTGAAAGAAATGAACTAAAATGTTCTACCAAAAAGATTAAACTAGTTGTTAACTTCTGTAAAGAGTCTATTGGCACCACAAAATATCCCGACAGGTAAGTAATTCATCAAGGATTTCTGTACAGTTAATAATACAATAGAGAAAGCTATATATTGTTCCAATTCATTTTCATTTTATCCTGAACTAGGCTGTACATAAAGTATTGAGAAACCCTTTAGAACTCAAGTGAGCTATTGGTTTACCCCATTAACTAAAATCCACTTAATTGAAGTGTGTGTGTGTGTGTGTGTGCGTGTGCGTGTGTGTGTGTATTAGGGAGGAGGTGGAAATAATAATATACATTTTAAGTGTACCAAAAAATGCTTCTTACACAATCATATAACCACAATATACATTCAAAATGAGAGGAAGAGAGAGAGAGAAAGAAGCTGGAAAGGGCTGTTATGTATATTTTAGATCAAAATTGCTTTAAAAACAAATAATAATATCAGAGCTCTTTTAGTATAAGAGCAACAAAACATTCATTTTAAAACACAGAATCAATGCTTCACATTTGCTGAAAGAATACCATTACATTAACTACTACGCTGTCCTGCTCTAGCTCACACTAGTGGTTTTGTTTCTGACAAAACACAAATGGGGACTGCATAGTTGAAAGCTGCTATATCCACTACTTCTCTTTAAGTCTTTCTTTTGGCTGATAGTACTAGGTTATTTAAACAGTAACAGGTGCCATAATTTTATTGTTGAGGTCTTTACCCACTATTATTATCCTTTAAAAAGAGGAACTGTAAATGACAAATGACCAATTCAAAGAAGACACAGACAACTTTTATCTATTCACTGAGAAACTTTACATGCTTCAATTTTCTGTCTACGAGGAGCTACACCTCATCTGGATAGCTTGCAAAATCTTGTTTTAATGAAACACATTTGGAATCTGATTTTAATGGAACACATTTTTACCTTTATGTCATGCTTTCTGAAATAAAATACAGGTTTGCAGCAGCACTATGTGTGGCTCATCGATAAACTGCAGGCAATCTTGGCCGTTATCAACCACCTGCAAGCCTCTCTCTCTCTCATCAATGCTTTCATTTCCTTTGGCTTATTATAAGCCACTTCACATTTCTCAAGAAGAAACAAAGGGGAAAAGACTCCCTTACTTTAAGTTCAGGATTTAATCTTCTAATAATAGTGTTTTGTATCTATGTAATGCTCTTCTCTCAAATGTAACCTACTGTACAGTAATTAGATCTTCTCAGTGCTCCAGCATTATTTTTCAGGCAGTAGAAAAAAAAATGTTGGAATGTCAGGGTATGTTGGAAAGATCTTGCACAGAGGAGCTTAATCTGAGGGAAGTGTCACAGGGGGTATTTAAGAACCCAGGGAAAGAGATCAGCTTATACTTTAAGAAATTCATGAATGATCCAGCAATAGCAATATAAAAATAAAAGTCTACTGTCTTTTACATAAAGGAACGCTTGTTTTGAAAACTGTAATAAACAAGTACATCCTCTTCATGTGTTAATTCTTGATAAGTAAATTAAGATTACAGTATACATATAAGTAATCTTTATATTTTTTGCAGGCTGAGATTGAACAGACATGCCCTTTAAAATCCTCCCCCTTTAAATCTGAATTACAATATATCGAATGAAATGCTAGAATGTAGACCAGATCTCAACTGTGTGTGACAAGAATATCTGAACTGATGCTATTCTGCCTGGTTCTCTTTCCAGCTAGTCAATACATCTTTGAACTCTAGTTGATAGTAATTAATTCTGACGGGTCACTTTACCATCAAAGATTATCTCTGACATGACATTGCTACTTGGTGACCAGATCTTGTAACTCACACATCAAACATTTTATTCCACGCTTATTATAGCATTTTCAACTATATCAGAGAAAATCCTAAGCATACACAGAAATTAACACCAAAGACTGCTTTTTAAAATGTACATGATTTCCTTAGGTTTTCAAATATTTTTCAGGTTAATTAAATTGAAGATAAAAGGCATCAACTTTATTTAGGAAGGAAAAAAATCAGATGAATATACTCACATACTATTCAGCATTCTAATATTCATATGAAATATAGATAAACTTGAAGTTTATGTTGGATTTCTAATAATTTTTCCTCCATTTATTATTGATCATTCTTCAACTTGCCGGTTAATACTTTTTACATTCTAGACCCCTCTTTTTCACTCTATGGACATGACTTATAGCTGACCCTTGAACAACATAGGGCTTAGGGGTGAGAACCCATCAGTAGAAACTCTGAGTATAACTTTACAATCAGACCCCATATGCACAGTTCCACATCAATGAATTCAACCAACCTCAGACATTTAGTACCGTAGTATGTATTTATTGAAAATAATCTGTGTATAAGCGGCTCAGTTCAAACCCATGTTTTTCAAGGGTCAACTGTAGTAATATAACTTTTCATACTGAACAAGTTATGCTAACTTTCCACAGTGAGGACTATCAAAATGAATAACACAAAACCAAATAATTTCTGAACCTACTGCATCTTTTAAATTCTTTATCTTTTATGCATATGGTTAATGACAACCTATTAGCAATATTCCAATTGTATTCTAGTCTTTTAAATATCCTTTGGTGGCTTGGAAAAATCATCTCACACCTTCTGTGAAGTGAAAAAAAAATAAATAACCAACTCAAAATATTTGAATGCTTGCTGCTGAACATGCTAAATGAGCTAAATAATGGGAAACACATTCACAATATATTTTAATGGTAAGCCTATCCAATTTGTGATTTAAGAGGTCAAACTATTGGTTATTTTTGCATTCTTAGTAATTTAAGGAGTAGCAGACTGGGAAATATGCACTCACAGGCCTTATAAAACTGCCGCAGTTATTTTGACTAATAGACATTTATGGCCAATGTTCTGCTGGTAGAAAAACACCCTTGTAAGGTTGTAAACTAGTAGGTGAGCTCACAGAACCTTGAAGTGTCCACAGCCACAGCTGTGCAGAAAAAGCCGTGCAAAGGATGAAGCAATCGTCTGTGCTAGTGAGTTCATGCAATGTGGACAACCCACTAACAAGTCAAGGCTGCACTGTGTGTGTGTGTCTGTGTGTGTTTGTGTGTTGGTTACTTAGGTACCTTGGTCACCTAAGCCAATAGAAGAGATTCAATCAGTAGTTTTCTATCCTCTGATCCCTCCCTTTATTCTGCATTGTTCTTGACTGATTAATAGAACTCCCCTTTCTCCCACTTGTATCCTGTGCTCCACTATGGGAAAAGCCTGTGATTAGTAAATGTAAAAACCACCCTTACTTTTGCTGTACTAAGTGATTTTTTTTCAAATAGTGTGAGCCAATAGAAGAAATTTCTGTTTTGGTAACATTCCCAGGGAAAATTCATGCTAGAAATTATAACTGAAAATAAATAGATTCTTAGGTACAGACACATTCATGTTTGCCCAAAGGCTTTCATTTGAAGAGTGAAAGACAAGAAGCAGAATATTAACTTTTCAACAATTGACTAAAACTTTTCATTTCCGCCCATACTATTCCCATTCTTAGTTTTTCTGGGGGAAACATGATTTGTTAAGACCATATGAACATTTTCAACTTATGTAAATGTTGTAATTGCTTCCACTGCTTCCTTTATTAGGGATTCTTTTCTGCATAATGTATTACACTCATTTACGAACAGTTAAAACATTCTTTACCAACATCTTTTACATAATGTACTCAATAAAATCATTTAATGCCTGCCTACACTTCAGATATGAGGATAGCTATGAAGAACGCTTGACAAAGAAAATCTACTGCATTCCTCTGTCTCCCAGAATATGCCAATTTTATTTTAATAAAGAAAATTCTCTAGGCAACTGTGAAACTGTTCTGTTGATATAAAAATCTTTGTTCATAATTTATTGGAGAATATAAGGAACCAAATGTTTAAAAAATAGAATGAAGAGATGAAAGACATCATGTATGAATTTTTGAAATATATACATATCATACAAAAATTTATATAGGCAGTTAAACTTTGCATGATATTTTATCAAGTCATGAATAACAGTAGTTAAAATGTGATGGTTAGTTATTACATGCCCAGCATTACAAGTATTCACACTTTATCTTCACAATAATCCTATGTGTAGGTACTATTATTATTTTATTATTTTATTTTTACATCTTTATTGGAGTATAATTGCTTTACAATGGTGTGTTAGTTTCTTTCCACTTTACAACAAAGTGAATCAGTTATACATATACATATGTTCCCATATCTCTTCCCTCTTGCGTCTCCCTCCCCCCCACCCTCCCTATCCCACCCCTCTAGGTGGTCACAAAGCACCGAGCTGATCTCCCTGTGCTATGCGGCTGCTTCCCACCAGCTATCTATTTTACGTTTGGTGGTGTATATATGTCCATGCCACTCTCTCACTTTGTCACAGCTTACCCTTCCCCCTCTCCATATCCTCAAGTCCATTCTCTAGTAGGTCTGTGTCTTTATTCCCATCTTACTCCTAGGTTCTTCATGACATTTTTTTTTTCTTAAATTCCATATATATGTGTTAGCACACGGTATTTGTCTTTCTCTTTCTGACTTACTTCACTCTGTATGACAGACTCTAGGTCCATCCACCTCACTACAAATAACTCAATTTCGTTTCTTTTTACGGCTGAGTAATATTCCATTGTATATATGTGCCACATCTTCTTTATCCATTCATCCGAGGATGGATACTTAGGTTGCTTCCATCTCCTGGCTATTGTTAATAGAGCTGCAATGAACATTTTGGTACATGACTCTTTCTGAATTATGGTTTTCTCAGGGTATATGCCCAGTAGTGGGATTGCTGGGTCATATGGTAGTTCTATTTGTAGTTTTTTAAGGAACCTCCATACGGTTCTCCATAGTGGCTGTATCAATTCACATTCCCACCAGCAGTGTAAGAGTGTTCCCTTTTCTCCACACCCTCTCCAGCATTTATTGTTTCTAGATTTTTTGATGATGGCCATTCTGACTGGTGTGAGATGATATCTCATTGTAGTTTTGATTTGCATTTCTCTAATGATTAATGATGTTGAGCATTCTTTCATGTGTTTGTTGGCAATCTGTATATCTTCTTTGGAGAAATGTCTATTTAGGTCTTCTGCCCATTTTTGGATTGGGTTGTTTGTTTTTTTTGTTATTGAGCTGCATGAGCTGCTTGTAAATTTTGGAGATTAATCCTTTGTCAGTTGCTTCATTTGCAAATATTTTCTCCCATTCTGAGGGTTGTCTTTTGGTCTTGTTTATGGTTTCCTTTGCTGTGCAAAAGCTATTATTATTCCCTGTTGTAGCCGTGGAAACCGAAGCACTAAGAGATTAAGTAGGATTTGCAAGGTCAGGAAGGGGCCATGGGGTCAGTGGTGGATCTCCAGATCCCTCCCTCCTTCTTGACACTGCCTCTAGAGATATACTTTCATCAGTATCCCTAGACTCATATTATGAATAGTTTTCAATATGTATGGATATTCTGAAGTTTTTAGGCATAAAAACACATTACTAATGAATATAAAGAATTTCCTGTCAGCACATTTTAACCAAGATGTCTGTAGCTAAACTCTCCTTTGCTATACTTCTACTCAGATAAATATCATAGGTATATTTTATCCACTAAATTTTGGCTTTCTCTACTTCATTCTGCTAATACTGTACTTTAATGGAAGAAAATGCTTTTTCAGTAAGTCAGAGCTCTGGATACATACCCAGAGTTGTTTTCAGTATCTTCCCCTTTCTTTTGCTCTTAAAGTAAGAGTCTGTTAATAAGATAAATGCCCATGTGATAACCCCAAAAGCCTCAGCTCTATAAAATACTGTGGATTATCTGGCAATGACTGTATTGTATTAACAAGGAATAGAACTGATTTATTAATGAAAATTCAAATGAGTAATTAAGTATAAATTCATGCAAAAAGAATATTTCAAATATTGACATTCAATACTGTAATGCACCATAAATGTTTTAACACTGTAATGCAGCATAAATGTTTTAACGTTGTCTTATGAAGGCTTATTTTGTGTTTTATTTTCTAAAAAAATATATGACTTTAAATTCTGAATTACTAAAATGAGAGTCAATGATAACATTAGCTGTACTACCTTTGATCAGCCTAAAGGACAGAATGCCAAGGAAGTCTTTTTCTAAGTAATTTTCATGCTCTTCTAATATGCATAAAACTTTAGAAATTTATTCAGGGAACTGTAGTATTTGAATTCTGGCAATAAAAAAAAAATAATAATGACTAAGCAATAACATAATTGTTCCTCAGAAGTTTTAGCTGCAAGAAACAGAAACCTATCATATTGGAAGGAAAGGGAATATTTGACAAGAAGTCAAGTAGATGCTACAGCTTACATGAAAACCAGAAGATCAAGCTAAGCAAACAGGATAAATCCAAAGAAGGCTTTGTAGCAAAAATAATCTAGACAAAAAAGACTAAGGTGTTGCCACTATTTACAAGTCCCACCACTGACCACAGACCTAATAGCCACAAATCAAATCTCAGCTTTCATGTGTCTTTCTGACACTCACTCAAAAACCAAAATCATTAAAAAGAGAAACTATCACTGGGATCTGGCTGCCTGCTTGATAGGAAAAGAAGGGTTTCTCCTCTGCTGCTTTGAGGGTGAAAGGCCCAAGGCGGGGGGTGAGGGGCGTCCAGGTATGGCTATACCTCCCACCACTCACACACTGGAGAATTCCACGACATGGGAAAGACAGGTCCAAGGCTGAGAAACAACCTTTTATAAACAGTAAAATCCTGCAAAGGAGTCATTGTAGAAACTATAGCAGATATTTCTTCTAGCTCCATGTCACCTTTCCCACAAATGGAATGTTTATATCACAATTGGGTGGGGAGTCAGGAGGTTGTCCGGTATCAAGTCACTGATGCTATCTCCACTCTCCAAATTCTGAGGAGGGAAAACATTTTATAAGGGTTGTAAATAAGACTATCATCAGTGATACACGGAATCAACTTTATAAAAAGCAATAAGTTATTTGCTCTATAATGGTGTAATATTCCAATTTTCCACCAAAATAGAAAATTAAAAACAAAAATTGCTATAAATATGGCATAACTCATCTGGTGTTTATATTCCAATTTTCTCTTCTCTAGCAAAGTGGGGCTCTGCTGTCCCACCTCTCTCACTCAGAATTCTGTGATTTTGAGTTCAGCCCAACATCCTACTCAGGTAGCGTGATGAGCGTGGAGTTGCTGGACCAAGTCTGGCTAATCAAACCACTGCATTAACCTAAGCACAATAATTGTTTTAAGAATGAGCATGTGATCACCAAAGAACAATAGCACATCTGTCATCCTGAGAGCTTCTTTCTCAGAGTTCCTGTATTGGAATCCTTCTTTCTTGAATTCCAAATCTTTTGTTTGTTTCTTCTTTGTTTGCACTCTTTGTTCTGCTGAACACATCATCAAATAACTTCCTTAGAGTGAATGGGAGATGAATTTTGTGACTCTTTGAAAATATACTTGTTTTCTGAAAATATATTTATTCTACCTTATCATTTTATTGTTAATACAGCTGTTTATTTAATTCTTGGTTGAAAATAATGTTTCCTTAGAGTTTTTAAGGAGTTGAAAACTTGTTAAAAAGTAGTTACCTTTCTGAAAACAGTTAATTTGTATACTATCAGACTTCTTTTTCTTTAATCTTTCACCCATGGTATGAATCTATTTTCATGCATTGCTTTTATTTTTGGGGTTCCTTTAATAATGAATACCTGTATCTCTCTATTCTGAGAAATTTCCATGTGTTATCTCATGTTATCTCTCTTTTCTTTTTTTCTTGAACTCCTGTTATAAAATGAATCTACTGGATTTATCCTCCAGGTTTCTGATATTTTCTCTCCTATTTATAAAAAAAAATTCTTATCTTTTATACTATTTTCTGGGGACACCTTTAAACTTATATTCCAAAACTTATACTAAATTTCTCATTTGGCAATAATATTTTTAACCTCTAAGAGCTCATTCTTTCTGTATGACTGTTCCCTTTTAAATTTATTTTGCAGATCAATTATCTTGTCTCACCTCTTTGATAATATTACTTGTACAGGACAGTTAATTTGAATGTGCAGGTTCTCACCATTAACTTTGTTATTTCTTTTTGTTTTGTTTGTTTGTTTTTCACTTTCTTGTTGAACTCTTTCCTCAAATATGACTATCCCTTCATACTTTTTTTTTTTTTTTTGCGGTATGCGGGCCTCTCACTGTTGTGGCCTCTCCCGTTGTGGAGCACAGGCTCAGTGGCCATGGCTCACAGGCCCAGCCGCTCCGCAGCACATGGGATCTTCCCAGACTGGGGCACAAACCCGTGTCCCCTGCGTCGGCAGGCGGACTCTCAACCACTGCACCACCAGGGAAGCCCTATCCCTTCCTATTTAAGGATGAGACATTAACAAGCTGGTTGGAAGCTTGGTGTGACAGGCTAGGGCCTGTCAACTCTTGGGGTTCACTATAAGGTAATCAGGTAGCAAGATGGCTATTTTCTTATGGGAGTCTTGGATTTTAAAACATCTAGTGATTTTTCTATGTGGTTATTTAATTTCTCTTATAGAGAACAAACTCCTGGTGGCATAAACCAGGCTGATAGCATTACAGGATGAAGTTGGGGGAAATGATTCAAAATCTACCATTTAATCTGCAGCCTTTCACACAAACTCTTTTTTCATCCCCAGTTCTCAAAAGCACCCTCCACTTTGCCTTTTGACACCCAAGTCTACAGACTCTTTTAGCATCATATGGTTTATATTTTGGCACATTTGAGCACCTCATTAGCCAATGCTGGGTAAGGAATTTGCAAATTAAAGATCCAAGAAGCACAAGCTTGATGCATTTTATACAATTCCAGGCTTAAACTAAGGAGTTTGGTGTACCTTGTTACAGTAAAAGGAAATTCTTGTTCTTGGTACGATTACATAATTTAGTTATCTCCATGTTTTATTTCTTACTTGTCTCCTGACCTACTTCAGGTCTCAAGGCAGTAATCCAGGTCATGGCTTATGTATTATCCAAGGAAATTATTTGTTTCATTTAAAATTTTTAATTTATATTACTCTAAAAAGTATTGCATTATAATTCTTTTAATCTCTAAGAGTAATTTTCCCTCTTTCATTCATAATATTATCAGTGATTCTTATTTTTATTTTTGTTGGTTAGGTTAGGAAGGGGATTATTTACCTTATTATCTCCCGACTCCAGACAGAGTTTTAAGTCAATTCTCAGGTTTAAGTAACTCTGAGTACTGTTCTGGTACACAGAATGGTTATGAGATTTTAATACTACGGTATGCAGAATAATGATTCCTAAAGATTTCCATGTTCTAATTCCCAGAACCTGTGATTATGTTAGGCCATGTGGAAAAGAGGAATTATGATTGCAGATGAAATTAAGGTTGCTAATCAGATGACCTGCTAGGGATATTATCCTGGATTATTTGAGTGGGCTCAATATAATGTCAAGTGTCTTTATAAATGGAAGAGAGAAGCATAAGAGAGAAACCAGACGGATGGCCATATGAGAAGGACTCAGCCTGGTATTACTGGCTTTGAAGATGGAGGAAGGAGAGAATAAGCCAAGGAAAACGGACAGCCTCTAAAAACTGGAAAATACAAGGTAACAGTTTTTCTCTCAGAGCCTCTAGATAGGAATCACCTTACCAACACCTTGATCTTAGCCTAGAGAGATCTGTTTTGGACTTCTGATCTCTAGACCGTGAAATAATGAATTTTTGCTGTTCTAAGGTAAATCAGTGATAATTTGTCACAACAACAACGCAGAACTAATACAGATTTTGGTACCTGGAAGTGGGGTACTTCTATTTCAAATAGCTAAACAGGTGGGCGTGGCTTTGGAGTCGGCTGGAAGAATATTAAGGAGCATAACAGAAAAACCTTAGAGTCCCTTGAACAGACTCTTAGTAGATACATGGATATTAAAAACTCTGCCAGTGAGGGATCAGATAAAAGGAAGAAGCATGGTAAATAAAACATCTATTACCTCAAAGAATACTTAATTCATCACAAACACTGTTAGTAGAAATATGGATGTGAGAGGTAGTGCTAGGAAGGGATCAGAAGTAAATGAGGAAAATATTATTGGAAACTGGAGAAAAGAGGGTCCTTGTTACTTAGGGTAGAAAGCTTCACAAAATTCTACAGTTATGTGGCAAGCAGAACTTTAAATGATGAAACTGTACTTCCAGATGAGAAACGTACCAAGCAAAATGTTGTAGATGTGGCCAAGTTTCTTCCTCCTGCTTACAGTAAATTGTGAAAAGGAAAAAGGAACTCAGACTTGATGATTTAGAAAATCCTTTGCCTGTTCAGATCAAAAAGACACTAAAATTAAGATTCCCACTGTCAGAAAAGTGTCCTCCAGAATATGAACTAAGAGTTGGCTGAGCAATCTTTTGCTAACACCTCAGAAAGATCAGGAAGATCAAAAGGTCAGTGTATTCAGTCACACACAGTCTCTTTGAAAAAATTAACTATGTGATTCAGATATTCCCTGAATTATCTCAGCAGGAGACAACTACGGATATGAGATTTTATAGACATTTTGATAATGGCCATTCTGACTGGCGTGAGATGATACATCATTGTAGTTTTGATTTGCATTTCTCTAATGATTAGTGATGCTGAGCATCTTTTCATGTGCCTCTTGGCCACCTGTATGTCTTCCTTGGTGAAATGTCTATTTAGGTCTTCTTCCCATTTTTTAACTGGATTGTTAGTTTTTTTGATATTGAGCTCCATGAGCTGTTTGTATATTTTAGATATTAATCCTTGGTCTGTTGTTTCAGTTGCAAATGTTTTCTCCCATTTTGAGGGTTGTCTTTTGGTCTTGTTTATGGTCTCTGTTGCTGGGCAAAAGCTTTTAAGTTTCACTAAGTCCCATTTGTTTATTTTTGTTTTTATTTCCGCTACTCTAGGAGGTGGATCAAAAAAGATCTTGCTGTGGTTTATGTTATAGAGTGTTCTGCCTATGTTTTCCTCTAAGAGTTTTAGAGTGTCTGGTCTTACATTTAAGTCTTTAATCCATTGGGAGTTTATTTTTGCGTATGCTGTTAGGGAGAGTTCTAATTTCATTCTTTTACATGTAGCTGTCAAGTTTTCCCAGCACCGCTTATTGAAGAGGCTGTCTTTTCTCCATTGTATGTTCTTGCCTACTTTGTCATAAATTAGGTGCTCATATGTGTGTGGGCTTATCTCTGGGCATTCTATATTGTACCATTGATCTATATTTCTGTTTCAGTGCCATTTCCATATGGCCTTGATTACTGTAGCTTTGTGGTATACTTTGAAGTTGGGAAGCCTGAATCCTCCAGCTCCGTTTTTCTTTCTCAAGATTGCTTTGGCTATTCAGGGTCTTTTGTGTTTCCATGCAAATTGTAAAATTTTTTGTTCTAATTCTGTGAAGATTGGTCATTTGATAGGGATTGCACTGAATCTGTAGATTGCTTTGGGTAGTATAGTCAGTTTTACAATACTGATTCTCCCAATCCAAGAACATGGTATATTTCTCCATCTTTTTATGTCATCTTTGATTTCTTTCATCAGTGTTTTATAGTTTTCGAGCACAAGTCTTTTGCCTCCTTAGGCAGGTTTATTCCTAGGTATTTCATTCTTTTTGTTACAGTGGTAAATGGGGAATGTTTCCTTAATTTCTCTTTCTGCTTTTTCATTGTTGGTGTATAGGAATGCCAGAGATTTCTGTGCATTAATTTTGTATGCTGCAACCTTACCAAATTCATTGATTAGTTCTAGTAGTTTTCTGGTGGAATCCTTAGGATTTTCTACGTATAGTATCATGCAATGGGCAAACAGTGACAGTTTTACTTCTTCTTTTCCAATTTGTATTCCTTTCATTTCTTTTCCTACTCTGATTGCTGTGGCTAGGACTTCCAAAACTATGTCAAATAAGAGTGGTGAGAGTGGACATCCATGCTTTCAGTTTTTGACCATTGAGTATGATGCTTCCTGTGGGTTTGTCATATATGGCCTTTGTTATGTTGAGGTAGGCTCCCTCTTTGCCCATTTTCTGGAGAGTTTTTATCATAAATGGGTGTTGAATTTTGTCAAAAGCTTTTTCTGCATCTATTGAGATGACCATATGGTTTAAATTTTTCCATTTGTTAATATAGTTTATCACATTGATTGATTTGCGTATACTGAAGAATCCTTGAATCCCTTGGATAAACCCCACTTGATCATGGTGTATGAACCATTTAATGTGCTGCTGGATTCTGTTTGCTAGTATTTCGTTGAGATTTTTTGCATCTATGTTCATCAGTGATATTGGCCTGCAGTTTTCTTTCTTTGTGACATCTTTGTCTGGTTTAGGTATCAGGGTGGTGGTGGTTTCACAGAATGAATTTGGGAGTGTTTCTCCCTCTGCAATTTTTTTGGAAGAGTTTGAGAAGGATCGGAGTTAGCTCTTCTCTAAATGTTTGATAGAATTCGCCTGTGAAGCCATCTGGTCCTGGACTTTTGCTTGTTGGAAGATTTTTAATTATGTTTTCAATTTCAATACCTGTGATAGGTCTATTTATATTTTCTAATTCTTCCTGGTTCAGTCTCGGAAAATTGTACCTTTCCAAGAATTGGTCCATTTCTTTGTGGTTATACATTTTATGGCCATTTAGTTGTTTGTAGTAGTCTCTTATAATCCTTTGTATTTCTGCAGTGTCAGTTGTGATTTCTCATTTCTAATTTTATTGATTTGCATCCTCTCCCTTTTTTTCTTGATGAGTCTGGCTAAGGCTTTATCAATTTTATTTTCTCAAAGAACCAGTTTTTAGTTTTATTGATCTTTTCTACTGATTTCTTCATTTCTATTTCATTTATTTCTGATCTGATCTTTACGATTTCTTTCTACTGACTTTGGGTTTTCTTTCTTCTTCTTTCTCTAGCTGTTTTAAGTGTAGGGTTAGATTGTTTGTTTGAGATTTTTCTTTTTTCTTGAGGTGAGATTGTATTCCTATAAACTTCCCTTTTGGAACTGCTTCTGCTGCTTCCCATAGGACTTGGGTCATTGTGTTTTCATTGTCATTTGTTTCTATGTATTTATTACTTCTTTGATTTCTTCAGTGATCTCTTGGTTATTTAGTAGCGCACTGTTTAGCCTCCATGTATTTGTGTTTTTTACAGTTTTTTTTTTTCCTCTAATTGATTTCCAATCTCATAGTGTTGTGGTAGGAAAGATGCTTGATACAATTTCAATTTTCTTAAATTTTCTGAGGCTTGATTTGTGACCCAAGCTGTGATCTGTCCTGGAGAATGTTCCATGTGCACTTGAGAAGAAAATGTATTCTGCCACTTTTGGGTGGAATGTTCTATAAATATCAATTAGATCTATCTGGTCTATTGAGTCATTTAAAGCTTGTGTTTCCTTATTTATTTTCTGTTTGGATGATCTGTACATTGGTGTAAGTGGGGTGTTAAAGTCCCCTACTATTATTGTGCTACTGCTGATTTCTCCTTTCATGGTTGTTAGCATTTGCCTTATATACTGAGGTGCTCCTATGCTGGGAGCATAAACATTTATAATTGTTATATCTTCTTGCTTTGATCCTTTGATCATTATGTAGTGTCCCTCCTTAACTCTTGTAACAGTCTTTATTTTAAAGTCTATTTTATCTGATATGAGTATTGCTACTCCAGCTTCCTTTTGATTTCCATTTGCATGGAATATCTTTTTCCATCCCTTCACTTTCAGTCTTTATGTGTCCCTAGGTCTGAAATGGGTCTCTTGTAGACAGCATATATATGGGTCTTGTTTTTGTATCCTTTCAGCCAGTCTGTGTCTTTTGGTTGGGGCATTTCATCCATTTACGTTCAAGGTTATTATCAATATGTATGTTCCTATTACCATTTTCTTAATTGTTTTGGGTTTGTTTTTGTGGGTCTTTTTCTTCTCTTGTGTTTCCTGCTGAGAGAAGTTCCTCTGGCATTTGTTGTAAAGCTGGTTTGGTGGTGGTGAATTCTCTTAGCTTCTGCTTGTCTGAAAAGCTTTTGACTTCTCTAGGAAATCTGAATGAGAGCCTTGCTGGGTAGAGTAATCTTGGTTGTAGGTTTTTCTCTTTCATCACTTTAAGTATATCCTGCCAGTCCCTTTTGGCCTGCAGAGTTTCTGCTGAAAAGTCAGCTGATAACCTTATGGGGATTCCTTTATATGTTATTTTTTGTTTTTCCCTTGCTGCTTTTAATATTTTTTCTTTGAATTTGATTTTTGTTAGTTTGATTAATATGTGTCTTGGTGTGTTTTTCCTAGGGTTTATCCTGTATGGGACTCTCTGTGCTTCCTGGACTTCGGTGACTATTTCCTTTTCCATGTTAGGGAAGTTTTCCACTATAATCTCTTCAAATATTTTCTCAGATCCTTTTTAATTCTCTTCTTCTTCTGGGACCCCTATAATTCAAATGATGGTGCATTTAGTGTTGTCCCAGCAGTCTCTCAGATTGTCTTCTTCTCATTCTTTTTTCTTTGTTCTGCTCCTCAGCAGTTTCCACCATTTTGTCTTCCAGCTGACTTATTCGTTCTTCTGCCCAGTTATTCTTTTATTGATTCCTTCTAGTGTATTTTTCAATTCAGTTTTGTGTTATTCATCTCTGCTTGTTTGTTCTTTACTTCCAGATCTTTGTTAAACATTTCTTGTATTTTTTCAATCTGTGCCTCCATTCTATTTCTGAGATTCTGGATCATCTTTACTATCATTACTTTGAATTCTTTTTCAGGCAGATTGCGTATTTCCTCTTCATTTATTTGGTCTTATAGGCTTATACCTTGCTCCTTCATCTGTGACATTTTTTTGCTGTCTCATTTTTTTTTTTTTTTTAATGAGTGGGATTGTGTTCCTGTCTTATTGGCTGTTTGGTCTGAGGCTTCCAACACGCGTTTATAGGCTATTGGGTAGAGCTGGGTCTCTGTGCTGAGATGAGGAATTCCATGAGACCTCACACCAATGAATATTCCCTGGGGTCTAAGGTTCTCTGTTAGTTCAGTGGTCCAGACTTGGAGCTCCCACCACAGGAGCTTCAGCCTGACCCCAGGCTCGTGAACCAAGATCCTGCAAGCCTCCTGGGGTGGCAAAAAATAAATAAAAAATAACGAAGTAAAAACTAAATTAGACTAAGAAACTAACAGATATTTTAGGAAGAATATAAAACTTCACATACAGATGAGTCAACAACAGGAAGGGTACATCAGTACCACAACAGTAAAAAAGAGAAGGAGGGAAAAGGAAAAAAAAAAAAGGGGAGGGGGTAAGGCCTTGGCTGTGCAGGGCAGGGCCAATGCTCAGGACCCACAGGGCTGGAAAAGGCCCTGGGGGCTGTGGGGGGTGGGGCTTAGGCTCAAGGAACAGAAAGGGCCCAGGTGTGCCCCCACCCCTGGTCTCAGAGGGCAGGGGACCTCATCTGGGAACCCAGCAGGCTTTCCTGGCTCGAGTGGGTGGGGCAAATGCTCTCCTCGCCTCTCCTGCTCCTCCAGTATGGGAGGGCCCCTCCCACCTGCCTCTTCTGATCTCCCCAGCCTCCCTCCTATGCCCCCAAGGACCCACGTGGCCTGGAGGGGCTTTGGAGGGCAGGGGATTGGCTGGGAGCTCAGCAGGCTCCCCAGGCCCAACTGGGGAGGGCAATCGCCTTCTGATCCTCTCCTGCTCCTCCCGTTGGGAACCTCCTGCCTACCTCTCCAAATCTCCCCGGCCTCCCTCCTATGCCCCCAAAGACCCATGCAGGGGGTGGGGGGGTTAGAGGGCAGGGGATAGTCCTGGGAGCTCAGCAGGCTGCCCATGCCCAAGTGGGCGGGGCAGTCACCCTCCGCTCCTCCTGGATGGCTCTTCCTGCCTGCCTCTCCTGATCTCCCGAGTCTCCCTCGTATGACCCCAGGACCCACACAGCCTGGATGGGGCTTTGGAGGGGCAGGTACCAGCCTGGGAGCTCAGCAGCCTCCCCTGACCAAGTGGGCCAGGCGATAGCCCTCTGCTCCTCTCCCGCTCTTCCCGGAGAGTCCCTCCCACCTGCCTCTCCTGATCTCCACAGGCTCAGGGGCGCTGATCCTGTCTAGCCTCCACTTCTCCTCTACCCTCAGTCCCCCTACATCCTACTGGTTCACTTTGGGGTTACTCCCGTCTCCTTGAGCATCAGAATCCCCAACCAGCGGCCATCAGGTGCCCTAGTTGTGGGGAGACGCTAACTTCACATCTTCCCACACTGCCATCTTGACTCTGGCCCTGTTATATTAATATTTTAATGTTAATGGTATATTGACAATATTAATGTAAATATTTCATAGTTCTATTTTGTAACTTTCAAAATTACAACTGTAACATCTTATTTTGCAACTGACTTTATCATAGTTACTAAGAGTCTATTAATCTAATTTTTATTGACTATTAGTTTATCACTCTTTTTCTAATTCTATTTGTGATGTTTGAGAATGTCTATTTCTTTTTCTGTGACCAGCATAACAGAGAATATCTGTTTCTTTTAAATGGTTAGGAACAAGTAGTACAACCATCCACCCACTTGCCCACTCCATATTTATTTAATAGCTACACTTAATTCTAGCATCTAAAATCATGAGGGAGTCTGAGACAACCTGATTTTTATTTAATCCTTCACAGGTGATGTTCTGCCTGAGTATTTATAAATCTTCATCACTGCAAATAAGAACTTCAATAACATAAGTGTCTATGTTGATAGTTTATTATCCAGTTTTTCTGGAATGCAGTAAATTATTTTAGTTTTAAGATTTATATTTTCTTTTTACTTTTCAGGAGACATTTTTAATTTTTTTTTTGGTTTCTTTCTTCAGTAATGTCAGTTTGCTACAAATATTTTCCTCTATCATCACTTTTTTCTTTTGTCTTATCCCTCTGTATTTATAAAGTTTTCTTAACTTGAGTAAGTTATAAGCAGTTACAATTTGACTTCCTATCACTTATAAAACAATTTTCCTTAGTCTACCAAATCAGGGAAATCATAAATCAGACAAAAAGGAAAATCCTGGAATGAGATGTCCACAGGTGACTCTGAATACCTCCAATATATTCCTGGGAATCCAGAAGCCCAAGCACATGTGCAAAGATAAATTCATGCCCAGGGTTGTGTGTATGCCCAGAAAAAGTCTGAGAGGATCCTAAGGTCTCACCTCTAGTCAACCTTGAGGCTCTGTATAAGGAATAAGTGAAGGCTAAGGAAGAGTGGTAAAGTGAATCCTGGAGCATTAAAGGAATACCCCAATATGCATGGAGAGATCCTCAGCAAAAGCTGGGAGATGTTTTGGTTCTGGGCATTTAAGGATGCCTCTGTAGAGTCATATACTAATCATTGAGTAGACACTTCAGTGGCTACACACAATAACTACAGCGACTTTACTTAAGTAGTTCAGACAAGTGACTAAACAAATGAACGGCAACAATAATAACAACAAAAACAAATTCTGGGTGTGTATATAGGATGTGATTTCAGATTTATCACATAATATTATTTTAAATGTCCATTTTGAAATAAAAATTGAAGATACAGTCAAAGAAACAAAAAGTATGCCCCATACGCAGGAAAAAAGTCAACAGAAACTGTCCTTGAGGAAACCCAGATGTAATACTTACTAGACAAAGACTTTAAAGCAGTTATTTTAAATGTGCTCAAAGAGCTAAAGAAAATCACATTTAAGAACGGAAGGAAAGTGTGAAAATGATGTATTACCAAATAGAGAATATCAAAAAAGAACCAAAAGGAAATTCTGGAATTGAAAATTACAATTTCCAAAAAATTATTCAAATGAAAATTTCACTAAAGGGGCTCAACAGGAAATCTGAGGGGGCAGAAGAAATTAGCAAACGTGAAGACAGAGCAACTGAGATAACTCCATTAGAGAAACAGAAAGAAAAGGAATGAAGAAAAATGAACAGTGTCTCAAACATGTGTGGGACACCATTCAGCATATCAAAAAAAAGCATAATGGGAGTCACAAAGGAAGGAATAAATAAAAACGGGAAAAAAAATTTTGAAAACATAAGTTAAAAACTCTAATTTGATGAAAGTCATTCATGTATACATTTAAGAAGCTCCATAAACTCCAAGTTTATACTGACATCATAATAAAACTATCAAAGACAAAGAAAATCTTGATATCAGGAAGAGAGAAATGTTCATCATGTACTAGAGATCTCATTAAGATTTCTGATTTCTCATAAGAAATAACAGATAACAGAAGGCAGTGGTATGGCATAATCAAAAAGAATGAAAGGAAAAAAGTAAACTGTCCAGCAGGAATTTTATGCCCAGTGCAATAATTCTTCAAAAATGACAGAGAAAGTAAGAAATTCCCAGCTAAACAAAAACTGGGAGAATTCAACACTAACTGTCCTACCCTACAAGAAATATTAAAGGAAATTATTCATGCTAAAAGGACACTAAGAATAACTTCAATACAAAGGAAGAAATAAAAGAGCACTAATAAAGGTAACTAAACATGTGAATATAAAAAGCACATAATTTTTATTATAACTTTTCCCCTCCTATGTGATTTTAAAAACAACTGCATAAAACAATGATTAGAAACCCGTGTCAAGTTGCTGGGAGAGCCTTTCCCAGAAGCATGGAGTGACACTTTGTCTTCAGGAACAGGTTTGTTGTTGTCGTGGATATTGTTGTTGTTGTTGTTGGCAGTGGCTTGCGGGATCTTCGTTCCCCAACCATGGATCGATTGAAGGCGCGCACTCGGCAGTGAAAGCTTGGAGTTCTAGCCACTGGACCGCCATGGAATGCCCAGGCACACGTATTTGAAAAGAGGATTATCTTATCTTGAAGGACTCAAACTAGACTCATTACTGCCATGTGGCTGACAGGGTCTTGGTGCTCGGGCCAGGTGTCAGGCCTGAGGCTCTGAGGTGGTAGAGCCGAGTTTAGGACACTGGACAATCAGAGACCTCCCAGCCCCATATAATATCAATCAGCAAGAGCTCTCCCAGAGTTCTCCATCTCAATGCTAAGGCCCAGCTCCACTCAAAGACCAGCAAGCTCCACTGCTGGACACCGCAGGCCAAACAACTAGCAAGACAGGAACACAACCCCACACATTAGCAGAGAGGCTGCCTAAAATCATAAGTTCACAGATACCACAGAACACACCACTTAATGTGGTCCTGCTCATCAGAAAGACAAGATCCAGCTTCACCCATCAGGGCATAGGTACCAGTCCCCTCCACCAGGAAGCTTACACAATGCACTGAACCAACCTTAGCCACTGGGGGCAGACACCCAAAAAACCAGGAACTACGAATCTGCAGCCTGTGAAAAGGAGACCCCAAACACAGTAAGTTAAGAAAAATGAGAAGACAGAGAAACACACAGCAGATGAAGGAGCAAGGCAAAACCCAACCAGACCAAACAAATGAAGAGGAAGCAGGCAGACAACCTGAAAGAGAGTTCAGAGTAATGATAGTAAGGATGATCCAAAATCCTGGAAACAGAATGGAGAAACTACAAGAAACATTTAACGAGGACCTAGAAGAACGGAAGAGCAAACAAACAATGATGAATAACACAATAAATGAAATTTAAAATTCTCTGCAAGAAAACAATAGCAGAATAACTGAGGGAGAAGAATGGATAAGTGACCTGAAAGATAAGATAGTGGAAACAACTACCGAAGAGCAGAATAAACAAAAAAGAATGAAAAGAACTCAGGACATTCTCAGAGACCTCTGAGACAACAATAAACACAGCAACATTCGAATTATAGGGGTCCCAGAAGAAGAAGACAAAAACAAAGGGACTGAAAAATATTAAAAGAGATTATAGTTGAAAACTTGCCTAATATGGAAAAGGAAATAGTCAATCAAGTCCAGGAAGCACAGAGAGTCCCTTACAGGATAAATCGAAGGAGAAACATGTCAAGACACATATTAACCAAACTATCAAAAATTAAATAGAAAGAAAAAATATTAAAAGCACCAAATGAAAAGCAACAAATAACAAAGAAGGGAATCCCCATAAGGTTAACAGCTGATTTTTCAGGAGAAACTCTGCAAGCCAGATGGGAGTGCAACACATATTTAAAATGATAAAGGGGAAAAGCCTACAACCAAGATTAATCTACCCAGCAGGTAGCTCATTCAGATTTGATGCAGAAATTAAAACCTTTACAGACAAGCAAAAGCTAAGAGAATTCACCACCACCAAACCAGCTTTACAACAAATGTTAAAGGAACTTCTCTACGCAGGAAACACAAGGGAAGGAAAAGAGCTACAATAACAAACCTAAAACAGTTAAGAAAATGGTAATAAGAACATACATTCGATAATCACCATATGTGTAAAATGATTAAATGCTCCAACCAAGACACAGACTGGCTGAATGGAAACAAAAGCAAGACCCATATATATGCTGTCTACAAGAGACCCACTTCAGACCTAGGGACACATACAGACTGCAAGTGAGGGGATGGAAAAAGTTATTCCATGCAAATGGAAATCAAAAGAAAGCTGGAGTAGCAATATTCTTATCAAATAAAATAGACTTTAAAATAAAGACTGTTACAAGCGATAAATAAGGACACTACATAATGATCATAGGATCAATCCAAGAAGAAGATATAACAATTGTAAATATTTATGCACCCAACATAGGAGTACCTCAGTGCATAAGGCAAAGGCTAAAAGCCATAAAAGGGGAAAATGACTGTAACACAATCAAAGCAGGGGATTTTAACACCCCATTTTCTCTAATGGACATATCAACCAAAATGTAAATAAATACGGAAACACAAGCTTTAAATGACTTATTAAACAACATGGACTTAATTGATATTTATAGGACATTCCATCCAAAAACAACAGAATACACTTTCTTCTCAAGTGCTCATGGAACATTCTCCAGGATAGATCATATCTTGGGTCACAAGTCAAGCCTTGGTAAATTGAAGAAAATTTAAATCATATCAAGTATCTTCTCTGACCACAACACTATGAGACTAGATATCAGTTACAGGAAAAAAAACTATAAAGAATACAAACACGGAGGCTAAACAGTACACCACTAAATAACCAAGAAATCACTGAAGAAATCTAAGAGGAAATCAAAAAATACCTAGAAACAAGTGACACTGAAAACACAACAACCCAAAACCTATGGGATGCAGCAAAAGCAGTTCTAGGAGTGAAGGTTATAGCACTACAATCCTACCTCAGTAAAAAAGAAAAATCTCAAATGAACAACCTAACCTTACACCAAAAGCAATTAGAGAAAGAAGAATTTTTTAAAACTCCAAAGTTAGCAGAAGGAAAGAAATCATAAAGATCAGATCAAAAATAAATGGAAAAGAAATGAAGGAAACGATAGCAAAGATCAATAAAGCTAAAAGCTAGTTCTTTGAGAAGATAAACACAATTGATAAACCATCAGCAAGACTAATCAAAAAAAAAGGGAGAAGACTCAAATCAACAGAACTAGAAATGAAAAAGAAGTAACAACTAACACTGTAGAAATACAAAGGATCATGAGAGATCACTATATTATACTTATTGGCAAGCAAGTATATGCCAATAAAATGGACAACCTGGAAGAAATGGACATATTCATAGAAAAGCACAACCTTCCAAGACTGAACCAGGAAGAAATAGAAAATATAAATAGACCAATCACAGGCACTGAAATTGAAACTGTAATTAAAAATCTTCCAACAAACAAAAGCCCAGGACCAGATGGCTTCACAGGTGAATTCTATCAAACATTTAAAGAAAAGTTAACATCTATCCTTCTCAAACTCTTACAAAATATAGCAGGCTGAGGAACACTCCCATATTCATTCTACAAGTCAACTATCACCCGGATACGAAAACCACATAAAGATGTCACAATAAAACAATACTAAACGCTAATATCACTGATGAACATAGATGCAAAAATCCTCAACAAAATACTAGCAAACAGAATACAACAGCACATTAAACGGATCGTACACCATGATCAAGTGGGGTTTATCCCAGGAATGCAAGGATTCGTCAATATACACAAAGCAAACACTGTGATAAACCATATTAACAAACTGAAGGAGAAAAATCATATAATAATCTCAATAGATGCAGAAAAAGCTTTCAAAAAAATTAAACACTAATTTATGATAAAAATTCTCCAGAAAGTAGGCATAGAGGGAACTTACCTCAACATAAAAAAGGCCATATATGACAAACCCACAGCCAATATCATTCTCAATGGTGAAAAACTGAAACCATTTCCACTAAGATCAGGAACTAGACAAGGCTGTCCACTCTCACTACTATTTTTCAACATAGTTTTGCAAGTTTTAGCCACAGCAATCTGAGAAATAAAAGGAACCCAAATCAGAAAAGAAGAATTAACACTGTCACTGTTTGCTGCAGATATGATACAATACACAGAGAATACTAAAGATGCTACCAGAAAACTAACAGAGCTAATCAATGAATTTGGTAGCACAGCAGGATACAAAATCAATGCACAGAAATCTCTTGCATTCCTAAACAATAATGATAAAAAGTATGAAAGAGAAATTAAGGAAACACTCCCATTTCCCACTGCAAAAAAAAAAAGAATAAAATACCTAGGAATAAACTTACCTAAGGAGACAAAAGACCTGTATGCAGAAAACTGTAAGACACTGATGAAAGAAATTTAAAAACAGACAAATAGATGGAGAGATATACTATTTTCTTGGATTGTAAGAATCAACATTGTGAAAATGGACAATAAAAGAAATCTACAGATTAAATGCAATCCCTATCAAACTACCAATGGCATTTTTCATAGAACTAGAGCAAAAATTTCCAAATTGTATGGAAACACAAAACATCCCGAATAGCCAGAGCTATCTTGAGAAAGAAAAACGGAGCAGCAGGAATCAGCCTTCCTGAATTCAGACTATACTACAAAGCTACAGTAATCAACAGAGGATGGCACTGGCACAAAAACAGAAATATAGATCAATGGAACAGGATAGAAAGCCCAGAGATAAACCCACACACATATGGTCACCTTATAAAAGAGGCAAGAGTATACAATGGAGGGTTTCCCTGGTGGCGTAGTGGTTGAGAGTCCGCCTGCTGATGCAGGGGACACAGGTTCGTGCCCCGGTCCAGGAACATCTCACATGCTGCGGAGTGGCTGGGTCCGTGAGCCATGGCTGCTGAGCCTGCACATCTGGAGCCTGTGCTCCACAACGGGAGAGGCCACAACAGTGAGAGGTCCGCATACCGCAAAAAAAAAAAAAAGAGTATACAATGGAGAAAAGGCAGCCTCTTCAGTAAGCAGTGCTGGGAAAACTGGGCAGCTACATGTAAAAGAATGAAATTAGAACACTGCCTAACACCATAAACAAAAATAAACTCAAAATGGATTAAAGACCTAAATGTAAGGCCAGAGACTATAAAACTCTCAGAGCAAAATATAGGCAGAACACTCTATGACATAAATCACAGCAAGATCCTTTTTGACCTACCTCCTAAAGAAATGGAAATAGAAGCACAAGGAAACAAATGGGACCTAATGAAACTTAAAAGCTTTTGCACAGCAAAGGAAACCATAAAAAAGATGAAAAGACAACCCTCAGAATGGGAGAAAATATCTGCAAATGAAGCAACTGACAAAGGATTAATCTCCAAAATATACAAACAGCTCATGCAGCTCAATATCAAAATAACAAACAACCCAATACAAAAATGGGCAGAAGACCTAAACAGACATTTCTCCAAAGAAGATATACAGATTGCCAAAAACACACGAAAGAATGCTCAACATCACTAATCCTTAGAAAAATGCAAATCAAAACTACAATGAGGTATCACCTCACACTGGTCAGAAAGGCCATCATCAAAAAATCTAAAACAATAAATGCTGGAGAGGACGTGGAGAAAAGGAAATCCTCTTGCACTGCTGGTGGGAATGTAAATTGATACAGCCACTATGGAGAAGAGTATGGACGTTCACAAAAAACTAAAAATAGAAATACCGTATGACCGAGAAACCTCACTACTGGGTATATACCCTGAGGAAACCATAATTCAAAAAGAGACATGTAACACAATATTCACTGCAGCACTATATGCAATAGCCAGGACATGACAGCAACCTAAGTGTCCATCAACTGATGAATGAATAAAGAATATGTGACACATATATACAATGGAATATTACTCAACCATAAAAAGGAACGAAATTGACTTATTTGTAGTGAGGTGGATGGAACTAGAGTCTGTCATACAGAGTGAAGTAAGTCAGAAACAGAAAATCAAATACCATATGCTAACACATATATATGGAATCAAAAAAAGAAAAATGGGTCTGAAGAACCCAGGGGCAGGACAGGAATAAAGACGCAGACGTAGAGAGGGGACTTAAGGACATGGGGAGGGGGAAGGGTATGCTAGGACGAAGTGAGAGAGTGGCATGGACATATATACACTACCAAATGTAAAATAGATAGCTAGTGGGAAGCAGCCACATAGCACAGGGAGACCAGCTTGATGCTTTGTGACTACCTAGAGGTGTGGGATAGGGAGGGTGGGAGTGAGACACAAGAGGGAGGGGATATGGGGATATATGCATAGGTATAGGTGATTCACTTTGTTATACAGCAGCAACTAACACAACAATGTAAAGCAATTATACTCCATTAAAGATGTTAAAAATAATAATAATTTAAAAAAAAAATAAAGAAAGAAATGGGAGAGAAGAGGTCAATTTCCTATGTGGAAGAATTTAAAATACTTTATGTAGATACTTTTGCCCCCACGGAGTTAGAGCATAGCTCTTATAAATGGGTTGTGTATCAGATATAGAAAACAAATTTATGGTTAACAAAGGGGAAAAGGATCGAGGGAAGGACAAATCAGGAGTATGGGATTAACAGATACAAACTACTATACATAAAATATACAAGCAACAAGTATTTAATGTACAGCACAGAGAATTATATTCAAAATCCTGTAATAACCTATAATGGAATATTATCTGAAAAAGTATATAACTGAATGACTTTGTTGTACACCTGAAACTAACATAATACTGTAAATCTACTATGTTTCAATAAAAAAAATGTCAATGGACTGTGCATAATGATTTCCTTTCAAAAGTGTGATATGAAAACGGTGGGGGTTCCCTAATATAGGAAAGGAAATAGTCAAGTCCAGGAAACACGGAGAGTCCCATATAGGATAAATACAAGGAAAAACATACCAAGACACGTATTAATCAAACTATCAAAAATTAAATACAAAGAAAAAGTATTAAAACCAGGAAGGGAAAAACAACAAATAATATACAAGGTAATCGCCATAATGTTAACAGCTGATCTTTCAGCAGAAACTCTGCAAGCCAGAAGGGAGTGCAACACATATTTAAAGTGATGAAAGGGAAAAACCTACAACCAAGATTACTCTACCCAGCAAGGATCTCATTGAGATTCGATGGAAAAATTAAAACCTTTACAGACAAACGAAAGCTAAGAGAATTCATCACCACCAAACCAACTTTACAACAAATGCTAAAGGAACTTCTCTAGGCAGGAAACACAAGAGAAGGAAAAGACCTACAATAACAAACCCAAAACAATTAAGAAAATGGAATAGGAACATACATATTGATAACTACCTTAAATGTAAATAGATTAAATGCTCCAACCAAAAGACATACTGGCTGAATGGAAACAAAAACAAGCCCTGTATATATACTGTCTAAAAGAGACCCACTTCAGACCTAGGGACACATACAGACTGAAAGTGAGGGGATGGAAAAAGATATTCCATGCAAATGGAAATCAAAAGAAGGCTGGAGTAGCAATTCTCATATCAGACAAAACAAACCTTAAAATAAGACTATTACAAGAGACAAAGAAGGACACTACATAATGATCAAGTGATCAATCCAAAAAGAAGATGTAACAATTGTAAATGTTTATGCACGAAACATAGGAGTACCACAATACATAAGTAAAATGCTAACAGCCATAAAAGGGGAAACTGACAGTAACACAATCATAGCAGCAGACCTTAAAACCCCACCTTCACCAATGGACAGTTTACCCAAAATGAAAATAAGCAAGGAAACACAAGCTTTAAATGACATATTAAACAAGATGGATTTAATTGATATTTATACGACATTCCATCCAAAACAACAGAATACACTTTCTTCTCAAGTGCTCATGGAACATACTCCAGGATCGATTATATCGTGGGTCACAGAACAAGCCTTGGTAAGTTTAAGAAAATTTAAATCGTATCAAGTATCTTTTCCAACCACAATGCTATGAGACTAGATAGGAATTACAGGAAAAAATCTGTAAAAAATACAAACACATGGAGGCTAAACAATATGCTACTTAATAACCAAGAGATCACTGAAGAAATCAAAGAGGAAATCAGAAAATACCTACAAACAAATAACAATGAAAACATGACAACCCAAAATCTATGGGATACAGCAAAAGCAGTTATAAGATGGAAGTTTATAGCAATACAATCCTACCTCAAGAAACAAGAAACACCTCAAATAAACAACCTAAACTTACACCTAAAGCAATTACAGAAAGAACAAAATACCCTAGCAGAAGGAAAGAAATCATAAATATCATATCAGAAAGAAATTATACAGAAATGAAGGAAATGACAGCAAAGATCAATAAAACTAAAAGCTAGTTCTTTGAGAAGATAAATAAAATTGATAAACCATTATCCAGACTCATCAAGAAAAAAAGGGAGAAGACACAAATCAACAGAATTACAAACGAAAAGGAAGTAACAACTGACACTGCAGAAATACAAAGGATCATGAGAGATTATGACAAGCAACTACATTCCAATAAACTGGACAATCTGGAAGAAACAGGAATTCTTAGAAAAGCACAACCTTCCAAGACTGAACCAGGAAGAAATAGAAAATATAAACAGACCAATAACAAGCACTGAAATTTAGACTGTGATTAAAACTCTTCCAACAAACAAAAGCCCAACACCAGATGGCTTCACAGGCAAATCTATCAAACATTTAGAGAAGAGTTAACACCTATCCTTCTCAAATTCTTCCAAAATATAGCAGAGGGAGGAAGACTCCCAAACTCATTCTATGAGGCCACCATCACCCTGATACCAAAAGCAGGCAAAGATGTCACAAAAAAAGAAAACTACAAGCCAATAACACTGATGAACAAAGATGAAAAAATCCTCAAGAAAATACTAGCAAACAGAATCCACCAGCACATTTAATGGATCATACACCATGATCAAGTGGGGTTTATCCCAGGAATGCAAGGATTCTTCAATATACCAATCAATTGATGTGAAAAACCATACTAACAAACTGAAGGAGAAAAACCATATGATAATCTCAATAGATGCAGAAAAAGCTTTTGACAAAATTCAACACCAATTTATGATAAAAACTCTCCAGACAGTAGGCATAGAGGGAACTTACCTTAACATAATGAAGAACATATATGACACACCCACAGCCAACATCATTCTCAATGGTGAAAACCTGAAACCATTTCCTCTGAAATGAGGGACAAGACAAGGTGGTCCACTCTCACCACTATGATTCAACATAGTTTTGGAAGTCTTAGCCGCAGCAATCAGAGAAGAAAAAGAAATTAAAGGAATCCAAATCGGAAAAGAAGTAAAGCTGTCAGTTTTTGCAGATGACATGATAGGATACATAGAGAATCCTAAAGATGCTACCAGAACATTACTAGAGCTAATCAATGAATTTGACAGAGTAGTAGGATACAAAATTAATGGACAGAAATCTCTTCAATTCCTATACACTAATGATGAAAAATCTGAAAGAGCAATTAAAGAAACACTCCCATTTACCACTGCAACAAAAAAAATAAAATACCTTGGAATAAACCTACTTAAGGAGACAAAAAACCTGTATGCAGAAAAGTATAAGACACTGATGAAAGAAATTAAACATGAGACAAACAGATGAAGAGATATACCATGTTCTTGGATTGGAAGAATCAACACTGTGAAAATGACTATACTACCCAAGGCAATCTACAGATTCAATGCAATCCCTATCAAACTACCAATGGCATTTTTCACAGAACTAGAGCAAGAAAATTCACAATTTGTATGGAAACACAAATAACACAAAGCAATCTTGAGAAGGAAAAACAGAGCTGGAGGAATCAGATTCCCAGACTTCAGACTATACTACAAAGCTACAGTAATCAAGACCGTATGGTACTGGCACAAATACAGAAGTATAGCTCAATAGAACAGGATAGAAAGCCCAGAGATAAACCCACACACATATGGTCACCTTATTTTTGATAAAGGATGCAAGAATATACAATGGAGAAAAGGCACCCTCTTCAATAAGTGGTGCTGGGAAAACTGGACAGCTACATATAAAAGAATGAAATTAGAATGCTCCCTAACACCAAACACAAAAATAAACTCAAAATGGATTAAACACCTAAATGTAAGGCTAGACACTATAAAACAGAGGAAAACATAGGCAGAACACTCTGACATAAATCACAGCAAGATCCTTTTTGACCCACCTTCTAGAGAAATGCAAATAAAAACAAAAATAAACAAATGGGACCTAATGAAATTTAAAAGCTTTTGCACAGCAAAGGAAACCATAAACAAGGTGAAAAGACAACCCTCAGAATGGGAGAAAATATTTGCAAATGCAAAAACTTACAAAGGATTAATCTTCAAAATTTACAATCAGTTCATGTAGCTCAATATCAAAAAAACAAACAACCCAATCCAAAAATGGGCAGAAGACCTAAATAGAGTTTTCCAAAGAAGATATACAGATTGCCAACAAACACATGAAAGGTTGCTCAACATCACTAATCATTAAAGAAATGCAAATCAAAACTACAATGAGGTATCATCTCACACTAGTCAGAATGGCCATCATCAAAAAGTCTACAAACAATAAATGTTGGAGAGGGTGTGAAAAAAGGGAACCCTCCTGCACTGTTGGTGGGAATGTAAATCGATACAGCCATTATGGAGAACAGTATGGAGGTTTCTTAAAAAACTAAAAATAGAACTACCATATGACCCAGTAATCTCACTCCTGGGCATATACCCTGGGAAAACCATAATTTAAAAAGCGTCATGGGGCTTCCCTGGTGGCGCAGTGGTTGAGAGTCCACCTGCCGATGCAGGGGACACGGGTTCGCGCCCCAGTCTGGGAAGATCCCACATGCCGTGGAGCGGCTGGGCCCGTGAGCCACGGTCGCTGAGCCTGCGTGTCTAGAGCCTGTGCTCCACAATGGGAGAGTCCACAACAGTGAAAGGCCCACGTACCTCAAAAAAAAAAAAAAAAAAAAGCGTCATGTACCACAATGTTCACTGCAGCTCTATGTACAATAGCCAGGACATGGAAGCAACCTAAGTGCCCATTGACAGATGAATGGATAAAGAAAATGTGGCACATATATACAATGGAATATTACACAGCCATAAAAAGAAACAAAATTGAGTTATTTGTAGTGAGGTGGATGGACCTAGAGACTGTCATACAGAGTGAAGTGTCAGAAAAAGAAAAATAAGTACCATATGCTAACACATATATATGAAATCAAAAAAATAAAAATAAAAAAGGTTCTGAAGAACCCAGAGGAAGGACAGGAATAAAGACAGAGACGTAGAGAATGGACATGAGGACACAGGGAGGGGGAAGGGTAAGCTGCGACAAAGTGAGAGAGTGGCATGGACATATATGTACTACCAAATGTGAATCAGATAGCTAGTGGGAAGCAGCCACATAGCACAGGGAGATCAGCTCGGTGCTTTTTGACCACCTAGAGGGTTGGGATAGGGAGGGTGGGAGGGAGGTGCAAGAGGGAGGGGATATGGGTATATATATATATGCATAGCTGATTCACTTTGTTATAAAACAAACTAACACACCATTGTAAATCAATTATACGCCAATAAAGATGTTAAAAAAAAAAAGAAAAAGGTGAGAGTAACTTTTCAGTAGAGAAACCTGATAAGCACTACCTCAGTCAGGTGACCAAGATTAAATCATTAGCGATAAGTCATGTTGATGCATGTACCCCAATTTGATGTGGTAAGAATGTCTCTTCACCTATGTGGTTTTCTGCCCAAAAACCTATAAAACCAATCTCACTAACCTGGAGAAAAAATTTAGACAACCCCTGAGAGACATTCTACAAAATACTGGAGCAGAACTCCAAAACACTATTAAGTTCACCAAAAATGAAAATCTGTGAAACTGTCACAGACGAGAAGAGACTAAGGAGATCTAAGGAGATAAGATGACTAAATGTCATGTAGTATCCTAGCTGAACTCCTGGAATAGAAAAAGTCATTAGGGAAAAGCTAGTGAAATTTGAAGAAACAGCAAAGTTTAGTTAATTCTAATGTACCAGTGTTGGTTGCTTAGTTGTCTCACATATACAATAATACAAAATGTTAACAAAGGGAGAAAATGGGTGTAGGGGGTAAAAGAACTGTACATATTATCTTTACAACTTTTGTATACATCTAAAACTATTCTTTTAGAAGTTTTATTTATTTATAGTATTTATTTTAAAAACAATTCATTTGAAAAATGTAAAGGTTACAATTTAGCAAAGATTTTTACCAACTATGGAAGACACTAGCTTGGCTCAACCAGCATCCACTTCCTATAAATTTCTCTCTTACATCCTCTACTACTTGTTTACCTAGATTCCTTAGTATTCATGGGTGGCCATGTGTTAACATTCATTGTACAGTGAGATTTACAAGTGTTCTGTATGTATCCTTTCTCCCTTATGTTTTTTCCTCCCTGGAAGTTGGAAATGATGACTGGTGCTGCAACAGGCATGTGTTGACCAGGAGAAAAATGTCCTAATGTCATTAAGCCCTCTTACCAATTAAAACTTTGTTTAAAATGAAGAACATAATACTATCATGTTTAAGCCACTATTGTCAGGTCATCAGTTGCAGCAATGAATTCCTGAACCACTTCCACTGCTATTATCTCTTAGTTATCTCTATTATCATTAATACTTTAGCCATGTTACCTTTTTATTTGTCCATATTCAAACTACCAAAGTCATGATAAATTCTATTTTCTCTAATCAAAGGACTAGTTTTGGATACCCTAAAAGCAGTAGGTGGTAGAAAGATTTGAGAGGATAAATATTATGGAAGCTTTAGCCTCAGCTGACTCCAGTTTCTACTGGGACTATCAAATTAACTATGTTCAGCAGGAAAAGGGGCCTACCCACGAAACTGTGATTCTCCTAAATAAACATTAGACAATTTTGTGCATACTATGCTTTAATTAACTTCAGATCCATTATGTCTAAAACTGTCACAGTAAAAAATATATCATAGCCATGGATATTTTTAAGTATGTGAACTTCTTACCAGTCATGATCAGTTATGGTCCAGCTCCCTAAGTCTGAATCAAGAATTTAGAAAGTGTGTAATAATTCTTGTTTCACAATTTGAAGTGATAACTTTTAAATTAGTTTTATGATTCTAGAAGATCAAACCCAATCTGTAAATACTGTATGATGGTTAAATAAATACACAAAAGTGAAAGACTTTCATTCAAAATAAAATAATATCTATGTGCTAATGTTGTTGCTATGGGAATATTTGTATATTTTATAGCCTACATACAATTGTATTATAGTAACAGTATACTGCTGAATATTAAATTATTATATTCATTTTAAATGACTGAAAAATAAAGACAATTAAAGAAAAAAGATATAAAGTCTGTATGTGCATTTGTTTTGTGAATTATGTATGTGTGTACATATGTGAAAACTGAATGTGTCCATTTTCCTGACAATCAAAGGTGACTCAGTAAACATTTTCATGTAAAACCTTTCATTCAATTTTCTTTTCATTTGCTCCATTCTTCCCCTATTTTTTTCAGATGTATTTTCCTTCTTTTGGTTTACTTTCAGTATATTCATAGTAAATATGGCAGTAAGTCATGAAGAACTGATTTATAATTCTTGAAATAAAACCATTAAACCGTTTATTTATCTCTGAAAATCTCTGAGTGAATTCTCTTCCTGGCACAAGGGAAGTAAAATCAAACAGTGAAAAGAGAAGAAATAATTCTGAAAATACCAAGTACGATAATTATTTCACTGTAACATAATAGAGCTTTAGATATCTGACAACTTCTTGGATGAATTCCAGTAGCCAATAACAAACTGCAAAACTTTAAACACACAGCATTTAGGCAATTTCTCTGATGCCCTTTGCTTGTTAAACCAAAAAGGAAGTTAATATTTAGAAGGAACTAATCTTTAATCTCAACTCTCTAATCCAACACAAAGATACTTTAATATCCGCAAAAAAAGCACATGCTTAGGCAGCGGAAATGTTTCTTGTTTGGGGTTTTTTTTCTATTTATTTTTATTGACTTCAACTTGGCATCACAGAATATGCTTTTGAAATTTCTCAATGAAAAATATGATTGGAAAGTCAAAACAATAAAGCTTCTAGAAGAACATCTTCATGAGACTTTGGAGTTGTTAAAAAATTTAAGAGGACAGGGCTTCCCTGGTGGTGCGGTGGTTGAGAGTCCGCCTGCCGATGCAGGGGACACAGCTTCATGCCCCGGGCCAGTAAGATCCCACATGCCGCGGAGCGGCTGGGCCCGTGAGCCATGGCCACTGAGCCTGCACATCCGGAGCCTGTGCTCCGCAACGGGAGAGGACACAACAGTGAGAGGCCCGCGTACCGCAAAAAAAAAAAAAAAAAAAAAAAATTTAAGAGGACATAAAAATGAATTAACCATAAATATTTTTCATAAATATGAGTATATTAAATTAAGCAAGTTTTATTTGCTTAAAAATATCATTAAAAGAGAAAACTGGTCACCTACAGATTGGGAGAAGTTTCTCTGCAACGTATATTACCAGCTAACATCTTGTATCAAGAATAGAAATAAAGAAAGTCAACCAACTCAATAGAAAAATGAAAACTAATCTTGAAAGGGCACTTCACCAAAATAAAAAGGCTATCAAATGAGTAAAAAACATCTGAAAACAAGCACAGTTTTTTAATCTGAGAAATGCTTATTAACTATTATGAAGTACAATCACACACATACACACACAATAGTGGTTAAAATTAGAGAGATAAAATACTAAGTTTTGGCAAGGATACGGAACAACAGGGTATCAGGCACTTTTTGTGAGTGTAAATTAATACAATCACTTTGAAAAAACTGTTGGCATTATCCACTAAAACTTAACCAAAATTTACTCTATGACCAAAATTCCACTCCTAAGTAGTAATATGAACAGCCTTTGACACCAAGTATTCCTACAAATAGATATATATATATATATATATTTTTTTTTTTTTTGCGGTACGCGGGCCCCTCACTGTTGTGGCCTCTCCCGTTGCGGAGCACAGGCTCCGGACGCGCAGGCTCAGTAGCCATGGCTCACGGGCCCAGCCGCTCCGCGGCATGTGGTATCTTCCCAGATGGGGGCACAAACCCGTGTCCCCTGCATCGGCAGGCGGACTCTCAACCACTGCGCCACCAGAGAAGCCCCTAACTTTATATTTTGAAATGATTTTTGTAGCCTAGACCTTGTATGTACTGACCTAATGACAAAAATATAGTTATATATTTTATTATATATCCAAAAATAAAGCCTACAGTAAAATGTTAAAACAATAACTGAACCGTAACAATATCACAACACAAAACACCAGAAAATGCATATATATGTTCAGCCCAAACGTGCAAAATGTTCACAGTAGCATTACTTGTAATAGCCTAAAACTGGAAATAACACAAACGTCCATCAAGAGTAGAATGGCTATGAAAATGAACAAACTAATGTCACACATAAATGCTACATGTATTAATATAAATAAATCTCATTAGTAAAAGAAGCTAGATTCAAAATAATACATAATGTATTCTGATTTCATTTTTATGAAGCTCCAACTCAGGTAAAACTAATCGATGGTATCAGAAGTTAGAATACTGGTTAGCTTTGGGATGAAGAAAGGGAGTAGTTTACAGGGATAAGTATGAAGGAGTCTGCCTGGTTCCTGATAATGTTCTTTTTTTTTTTAACTTAAGTGGTAATTCTATGTCTTTTTTCACTTTGTGATAATTCATAAGCTATTCACTTACAAAACTCCACTTTTCTGTATGTCATACTGCAATTAAAAAATCAATTAAAAATAAAGTTGTAATGCCCTAATTGTTTTCCAGTTTCAAAGCATTGACACAGACCTTTATTTTACCTAATACTTGATATAAGTATGCAAGTTATATACATGCTTTTAAAATTGAGACTGAGCTATTTTACAATTTACTTATTATCAAGTGTTAAATAAACTATTTTTAAACAAAAAGAATTCAGATTTTTTAATTCTCTTTTTGTGTGTGTTTGTGTGTGTGAGAGAGTGAAAGAGACAGAGAGATGCACAGAGAGAGACAGAGAGGAAGAGAAAGACAGAGTTCTCTTTCTAATTGTGTGGCAATTTGAAATTATCTCCTGGGTCAGATTTTTCAAAGGCTTTTGCCCCAGTTATCAAAACTAAGTTAGTTTTCAGAGACAAATGGCTTAATTTCAACAATTGTTGGAAAAACATAGAATTTAATGCCATTAGTGAAATTTTTCAGAATGAAATGTTGTGACAAGATTAAATTTGATCACCAATAACTCACTTTAAACAATTAATATGAAATTTATACATCTTAAGGAAACAAAAGATACAACTCAACTTGACAAATGTAGGAATTATTGAAAAAAACATAAGTAGGAGAGTCACAGAACTCAATCTCACTTAGTGCAAGCCTTTCACTACACAAAAGAGGAAACTGACCTAAGGCAGTATAAATTAATACCCAATGTCATCTTATTAATGGTAGATTGGGGATTTCAATGCTCCTGACATCTAGAGCACCATTTGCTCCTATTCCTCACTGGGCCTCTAAATATGCCTGTATTGTAATACACCTGTGTTTAGAACACATTTAGAAGTAAATTTCAATGAACCTCTATTTCAGTTCACATAGAGTTTCAACACCCTCACCCCGCAACCCCACTGCCCCGGCAAACACACACACACACACACACACACACACACACACACATATACACAAATACACATGCTGTGGTACTCTGAACCTAATCCAAGATTATATTTCTCTATATGACAAATCACCACGTTAGCTACACGCTGTGTTCAAAACAAATGAGTGAATGAATAAAGTGTCAACTCACTCTAAAGTAAGCTTCAAAGGCATCTGGTCATGGTGACTGGGAATAAATGTCCTTGAAACAACTGTCATGAGAATATGTACCCAATTTCCAAAACCAATAAATGTAGGTTGATTGTTTATATCTCTTTAAATTTTGTTTTAAAAAGATAAGATGCATTGCATTTACCAGAGATTACTGAACATTTTTTCAAATATAAAGTATTGCTTCCTCGGTTTTAGTGATTTCTCTCTATGGCAAAAATAAATTATATTGTAGGCTTAGACACAATTTCAATCAAGTCATTATTACTTTCATGTCATGTAGATGGCTCACACTTATTTAAAGCCTTTAAAAATAATGTTTAAAGGTTTACTGATGTTTAAAAATAATGAATCCTTTCATTCAACAAATATTTTTGGTTAACTATGATGTACAAATTAGTATGTCATTGTTTTTTTTTAATGAACATTGCAATTACTCCTCCCACAGTTCTCAACCAGTTTACAAGATTCACAGTTCCTCTAGCTGGTGGTATATAATGTCTGACAACAAGACCAGTCAACCATTATTAGGTGGCTAAGATTATTCCATTATGTCATCTAAATGATGGAATTCTCTAATATTTTGGTTTATTCACCTTTTTATAGCACTTCTCCAGGTAGATAGCAGTGGTGTACAAAACATACCCATCCTATCAAATAACTTCAAATTCAGTTATAATAAACTTTCAGATCAAATGACCACTGTGTCCAAGGCAATATCACATATCCACATTGCTACGTAAATTTTTCCTATATACATTTTTATTCTCTTATTCAGCATACATGGGCCTCGTGAAAATTTTGTATTTATGATCCATGTTAAATATTTTTTTTGAAGTGTTGCAGTGGTCATGATTGTTTTCCTTCTTCTCTTTTTAACCCTTCAGAAATATTAAGAATATGAAGTTAGTTTCTTTAAAGTATTTGGAACATATTTTGTTTCTAACAGCAATAAGTTTTGGCTCTTGAAAGTGTTCTGTTGACATTTTCCATATCTGAAATGAAAATGCTGAACTCAAAATGTATTGAAAAAATACTGCAGTTAAATTCACTATAGGCAACATATTAAATCTATGGAATCCATTATGCTCCAGGTGACTCAATATTAATGGTACTATACCAGAAACCAAGATTATTTCCAACTGTAGAGTAGGACAACTTTCAGTACTGTTTCTTCAGCTGAATACTTATCTTATGAATTAATAAAGGGCTCATTCCTAAGTACCAGTCATATGCTCTGCATATACTGCCTTGGAAAATTAAGAAAGTCTTGCTCACATCCTTGATTTTTTTCTAACTCCACCTTTAATTATTCTAAATTATATGTCAAGGTACAGATTTGCAAAATACAGGCACTTGAAGATCACTTCTTAAATGGTCAGAAACTTTGTGCTGTGACGATTATATTTATCATAATTTATCTTTGTGAGCATACACAGACAAATGCATTAGCATCATGATGTTGGTTTCCAGAGTACAGCAAGTTTTTCAACTTGCTGGTATTTATGTACGATTTTCTAGATACAACAGTTACCCAAATTTGAAAATGTGACCCATCACTTATTTATCATTGACAAATGTGTTCTTTTTACTCATGTTTCATAATAGGTTTTAAATCACTGAAGAAAATACCAAATGAAGAATTTTCTTATATTGAAAATAGTTGCAGCAGACTGAAAATTAAACATTTCAAAGATTCACGGAAAGTTCCAGAAGACAGGCTAATGGCTAGAATGGTATAGAATTTATAGCATTCCTATAAAAGAGTTTTAGGATAATTATGTATTTTCACTTTCTAAATTTGACTTGCATGAAAATAGTCCATAACAATATTTCTCTGGCCATTTTAATATATGCGTTATAAAGCTGCTCAAAAGATGTTTCAAAAAAAAGATATTTCATACTTAAATCTATATTCTAATTAAAAGAATTATAAAAACAAAGAGAAAAATAATCATGCATAATATAATAGAAAGACTATGGGAAGAGGTGATAAATTACACAAGAACTGTTAAAAAAACAATATTCAACTAAGTAAATTTGCAGATCTAATTGCTTTATTAAGCAATTTATCAATCCGGCAGCACTTCATCTAGCAAATAGAGAGATACACTGAGGAGTTGTACAACTGGAAGATTTTCATAGGTGGGCGGAGGGTGAGACAAGGAAATTATTATTAAAAAGAAAAGAATTGTTTCAGGCCAGGTCATCTTCTTTTGGGGGGAAGGGAACTGCAAAGGTCGTCTTATGCAGATTACTTCACTAGTGCCAATCAGGAAATTTCAGGTTTATACTTCACTAGTGCTTATCAGGAAATTTCAGGTTGTCTGTTTCAAGGTCACATTCCTGGGAGAGGCTGAAACTGCAATTCTGCAAATAAGTCTTGGTTTTCTGCCCTGTGGGTAAATGACTCTATTTGGGCCCTTTATTTCTTTTTCTCTCTTTTTTTTTTTAACAGATCTAACAAATTGATAAAACTCTTTAAGCCTCAATTTCCTTATTTATACAATAACCGATACTAACACCTGCTGTGGTCTCCTCACAGGGTTATTACTCTGAAGACAAATGCATCCATAAAATATGAAAGCACTTGATAAACTGTAAAGTACATTAAGTCTAAGACCTGAAGGCATCTGTCCAATTACATGAGAAAGCCTTCAGCCCATAAAGGAATAAATAACTAGTGTGACATCTTCCTTGGCAGTGAAATTTCTCCCCTAGGACTCTCTCTAGTGGCTCAATTTCAGAAGACTGAGCAGAACTCTATGGGAAAACACAGAACCAAATTTGACCTGTTTCAAGGGTGGTGAGAGAGAGGCTGCATGAGAAACTTGTAGAGGAAAGCCTATACTGGTGCCCTGGAGAAAGCAACACCAGGATCCAAGGAAGACACCAGACTCCCACATGCTCAAACAAACTGGGATTGCAGAAGAAATGGTCATGGCCAGATTATCACAGGGTTATTGAGGAGAATACACATCTCACTCCTAAATCTGCTTTCTCTCCTAGGTTGTGCCTATTAGCGCTAATATTTTCTCTCCTCAGCTCTTTTTTTCCTCCTTCTTCCTCATTTACTCCAAGTGCAAACAGCTCAGCAAAACTGCAGATATTAGCCAAAAAGTTACTTCATTTTGGACCTAGGGTTATAGTTTTTAAATTAATATTGACTTTGGCCCACATTTCACTTTTGTTTGTATTTTTCTCTGGCAATCTAAATACTACTAGAAAAGAGTCATTTACAAGACAGCATCTGAGTTGGCCTCCAAGAATAACAAGAATGAAACCTGACATGAGTAATAATCAGGCCACGTGAAGGACTCTAGGACAGCCTCTCAGAGTTAATTCCTAAGAGCTTCTTTACAAAACGTATTGACACAGATGGATATTGAAAGCTGAAGAGTTTTTCTTCTTATTTCCCTTTCTTTGTTAAATGTGATCTTTTTGATAGATGGATCTACATGGGGAACTTCACAAGAAATTTGGAAAGAGAGTTGGAATCTTCAAGATATTCACCTACAGAGTTTTATGCCTGAGATCACCAATAAAAAATATGAATTTATTATAAAGTATTCAGAAGAAAGAGACAGAGCTCTGGGAGCTTCAGAACAATAGTTTTTTGCATAGTACCCACTAAAGAATGCTGCCTTTGGAGGTAAAAGAGCACATTCTGGAGATTCTTCATAACAGATACTCTAATTTTCAAAGCACTCTCAAGGCTATCAAGCAAATGTGTAAAGAGAGATCATAATCTCAATACATCTGTAGTATGAAAATTATTAAATTGCTTTTCGCTTTAATTTTCTATGAAAGAGAAAAAATATTTTTCTTGCTGCAATCACGGCCAATTTCATCTCTATTTGTTTAGAGAAACAGCTAAATTGGACCACAGAGGTACAAAATCCATGAATTTAAGTATTTCTGAATGCTCAGTTAAGCCTTCTGATTATATCCTATTATGCAGTTCTAGGCATCCTTCTAAGTTACCACTTCTCAGCTCCTCTTTTCTGACCATAACTTCCTCTATCCTGACTTCCTTCCCAATTTTCAATGACTGCTTATCACCCAGCCAGTTGAAGTCTCCAGATTTAACCTTAGAGTCAGCCTTTTCTACCTGATGCATAGGTAAGGCCCTCCACAGCAGCCCACCACTCCGCAGTTCCCATGGGCAGTTTTCTCCATCTCTGTGTATAAATTTATAACACACACACACACACACACACACACACACACACACATACCAGCTGTAAGTTGAAAAATGTCTGCAGTTAATTTAATGTAGTGTACCAATGTTAATGTCTTAATTTTGAAAAAGTATACCAGGGTTCTGTAAAATATAACATTAGGAGAAGCTGAGGGAAGGGCATATAAGAATAGTTTGTACTATCTTTGCAACTCTTCTGCAAGTATAACATTATTTCAAATTAAAAGTTTTAAAAATGTACCAGATATTGCCATTTAACAAATATTTACATTTTCCCAAATTTCATATATATTTTTCTACCAATTTGCCTAATTTCTATCATCTCTATGTTATTTATTCTTTGCTCAACAAATTTATTCTTTTTTTCATAGATTTTGTTCATAATTCTTTCTAATCCTTAAGAACGTTTCTTTTCAAACACTCTGTTTACATTTTTACTCATAAGACTTACTGTCCCCAACGTGTAGCATAGGAGTTATAATAACAGGAATGAAAATTATTTTTGTCTTTCTCTACCCTAACTTCTATTTACCTTTCCTTAAAAGGAAACCTTTATCTCATTCCACTTACCCAGAGACCCTATTCTCTTATTCTGAGAATTTACATTCCATTATCCCTTCCTTTTCTAATTAATTTTTCCAACATCAAGTTCTTTAACTGAAACTTTATACAGAATTATGTACTTCTGAGAACTTTTTTCCTAATCTCCCTATTGAGTTTAATAATTATGTATTTCCTAGTCTGGATCTGCACTGTCTAATAAGTAGGCATTGCTGCATATAACAACTGAGCACTTGAAATGGGGCTAGTTCAATAGAGAGGTACTGTAAATATAAAATAGATATATTTCAGACACTCAATATGAAAAACAACACAAGATATCTTAATTTTTATATTGATTACATTTTAGGGCTTCCCTGGTGGCACAGTGGTCGAGAGTCCGCCTGCCGATGCAGGGGACACGGGTTCGTGCCCCGGTCTGGGAAGATCCCACATGCCGTGGTGCGGCTGGGCCCGTGAGCCATGGCCGCTGAGCCTGCGCGTCCGGAGCCTGTGCTCCGCGACAGGAGAGGCCACAACAGTGAGAGGCCCGCGTACCGCAAAAAAATAATAAAATAAAATAAAAATATCTTCTAGGATTTAAATACTAAAATCATTATGCAAGGATAGGAGAAAAATATGCACCTCATTCATTCAGTGGCAGAGCCCTGTTGGTGCTGCTACAGATCTACTCCTGGAGTTTGTGCTTCTTGCCTCTCAAGAATTCTTGGTTTCAACCCATTGTCCAACCTCATTCTCGTGTCTTCCAACAATTCTATGAATTCCCTTATGTCTTCAACGAATTCACTTATTGCTGAAGTTAGCCAACATCAGTTTTATTTGTTTGCAAAGAAAGATTCCAATTAATGCAAATATTGATACAAGAAAGAGAACTGATAACAGAGACTTAGAGAACTGTAGGGTATTTGAAACTGCACTGTTGAGAAGGTGAAGATAAATAATGTCATACTTGTATACACATATACGTATATTTATATACAAACAGAGATAGAGATGCACACACATATACATTGTATTCCAGGATAGAAATTTTGAAGGCCTATGAGAAAATAACCAATTCAAAGTATTCACTTAGTATCACCTAGAACAATGTCTCTCTGGCACCCTAAAACATTTTGAAGAGCATGAGGAATTAAAGCACCCTATGGTAGGGTGGCTCATTTCCATGAAACTGCAAAAGAATGCCAAGCTTAAAACCCCAAATTACTACCTTAAAGAATGAACTGATGACCATGAAATAGTAGGAATTCAACTGATTCTGTAGTCTAGTAATATACAACTTAATTCTGTGTGTGCCTTTTGTTCGCGGCCATAAGACAATATTCACAAACATGGGATTCTGGCTACTTAAAAGGGGAAATATGAAGGGGAGGAATGACTCACCCATCCGTCCTTGTCCTCTCCTATGGAGCACCCTCCACTGACTGCCATTGCCTAAGGAAGTTCTTTTCATTCTTTGGAAGTTGCCCTTCCTTCCTGGCTTAAAAAAACCGTTATTTCCTTGCCTGAGCAAGCTCCCTTGTAAGAGGTAGTTAATAAATCCTCTAATGCCTTAGCCTATTGTTATTAGACCAGTAACTAGAACCAGACTCCAGAATGCCCCAGGGTATCATATGTAGTACTAAACTTGTATAGAAAAGACTAACAAACCAAAAAAAAAATGGCAAGAATTCGCTGATTTTTACTGTTAAAAGCTGTTTGTCCAAATTTTCAGGGTACATGACTAAGGAAGGCAAAGTTAAATTCAGATCGGTCTGAATTTGTCAAAATCAATGTACTTACCAGAAAATATATTTACAACGTGCCATCTGAAATTCCTACTATGTTCCTAAATTTTATTAGTAAGTTTAATGAACCTAAACCCAACACTGACACTCTAAAGGAATTTGACATGCCAAAAATCCTCAGGCATAATATAGACAAAATTCAAAGGCTTTGAGAAATCGGAAAAATAAAGTTTTGCTGCTACCATTCATGCATATGTCCTTGCTTTGTCTTTGGAAAACTGCTCAGAGACTGAGGCTGTCTTCGCCAACAACTTATTTAGCACAGTTCACTGTGGGAATTATAATTTGTAATAATAATACTTCACAAGCCAACAGCATACAGGATCATGTCTCTTAATAAGCCAATAAAGTATGTTATTACATACTCCAAACCAATGAGAGATTAATTACACTATTGTTCCAGGCAGAGGGGAGGTGAAAGAAATAAAGTCGAATTTAGTTGAGGTGTACATTTCTATGAGCTGGTTTTCGGAAGAGTCAGCTTAGCCAACCAAAAGTTGATGTCCAGCTGCCAGTGCAAATCAAAAGTCTCTTGTTACTAGAACACAGTGTTAGTGGAATAATGGTGCCGGTGTTGGCAGGCAAGGTGGTCTGCTTTGAAGGTCATCACTCCAAGGACTGTTACACAGCTTTGCCACTACCTATGAGGAGCAGCCTTGCCAAAGCAGGAACAGATGTCCCTTCTCTTCCAGAGACTTCTGCAAGGTTTAACACCACTGCCAACAAAGAGTAGCCTGACCACATGGAAGCAAGTCTCTCAAGATCTTCAAAGAGCTATTCAGATCTGCAAAGAGTAGCCTTGCCCAGACCAAACACTCACGGTAAAAGTCCTCACAAATTCTTGGTATTTAAAGCTTAAATATCCATGACATCACAGCCGGTCCTCCATACGTGCATACTGACAAGGACAGCAATTTTACTAACATAATCCTGACACAGCCCCCCACATACACAACGTCATCCTTAGGTAAGAACTTCACTTAAGCCACAAACAAGTAGAGCAAAACAACTTCACTTAGTAATAAACAAGTGGATGTGAAGCCATAACAAACCAATAGACAACACTCCTCATTTTCTCCCTAACTTCATCCTTTAAGAGAGATAAAAAGAAACTCCCTTTACTAAAATGTTGTGATATATACTGGTATAGCAGGCATCAGTATCTGTAAGTCACACTGACTGTTCCCCCTAAGCTCATAATCATTATGAAAGACACTATAGTTAAAACAGTCTCCAAATCTCAGTGGGAATGAAAAAAAAACCCTGTAGAGGCGAAGTCTAGGGCATTACACCAGAAGGAAAGTATCTGAGATGACTATAATAACTAGCAGTAATTCAAATAGTTTCATCTGTATAAATCTCTGGTGATGGTTAATTAATCACAAAGTCCTGGAGAATGAATTATATATGCAAAATATGAAGGTTTTATCTGATTTACATGACAAAAAATACAAGTAAAAATTTAATTTGAAAAAAATAAAGAGAAAAATTCAATCTGAGAAAAAGGACTGATATTAACTACCACAAAGAGGAAGGTAAAAACAACAAAAAAGTGGTAAGTTGGCACTGATCCTTTTTTGGCCATGGGAAGATCTGTGAATACTGGCAACCAAACGAACTTAGGTTTAAATAATTTTAAGACACCATTTACAGAAGAGAAACTCTGAATGCCCAATAAATATATGCCTAATCAACCTCACTCGTAATTAAGAAAGTGCAAGGTAAAACAAAACTGAGATGGTTTGGTACATATCAGAGAAGTCTGACAATATTAAGGTTTGTACTTTGTTTTATGTTGTAAGTTTATACAACCATATTAAAGAACTATCAATACTATCTATTAAAGCTAAAGGTAGATTTTTCCCTAATACCTAGAAATTCTACTTCTAGGTACATAAAGAATTATATGTTGCAAAAGACATATACAAGAATGTTCATTATAATATGGACTGTATAGCCAAAATAAATTTTTAATTATCTAAATGTCCATCAAAAGGGTAAAGATAAATTATGGTATATTCATACAATGCAATAATAAATAATAGTTGAAATACATTAGATAGAGCTACTTCTATCCATATAGATAAAATATCAAAAATATAATATGGAACAAGAGAAACATGTTAGCTAAGGATAGTTAAGGTATGATCCCTTTCAGATGAGATTTAAAAACACATAAAAGAATCTATCTAGTGTTGATCAATGATAAACTTATAGGAAAATATGTGTAAACGTAGTCTCTTAGATACTAAAACTTCTAAACTAAAAGTCTCAGAAAATAGGTACAAATTTTTATGAATCTGTCAAAAGGTTTAACAATGAGAAGAACTAAATCTACTGGTTTCCACTTCTAAATCTCTGGTTTCCATATACATGACTGTAAAAAAAAAAATAGCACTGTATATCTGTATATATTGGTTACTAACATAAATATATACGTAAATATATATAAATATATGTGTGTATGTATATATATATGCATATATATTGCATCTGGGGCCCCAATCATGGAACTGAGTCATTGCTATGCCATTTTTTAGTACTGTAAAACCAGGTGCTTTTAGGTATAGAAGTATCTAATAAAATCAGAACATCCCACGTTGTGTTACTACAGCATATCAGGTATTTTTTACTACACATATCAGGTATTTTTTAAGTCCACATAAGCTAACACTTACAGAGGTATAATAACTAGGGACACCAAACCCAAGTCTAGAATGATTATTCCAGCAAGGATAAATTTATATGTTTCCTCCAAGATAAAAGTGGAGAATAATCAACCTGAAAACATGGAATTGACAGCTGACCTCAAGATATGGTATCATCAAGTATCACCACAAAAATGAATGCTTCCTCAAAGCCTTCCTTGTCGTCTATGTCAGGTTAGTGTTCCTGTATCAACTAGTAGCTTCCATATTATAGTATTTATCACATTTTATTATAACCATATTAAGGGTCTATTGTTACCATTAGACCAAGCTCCAATAAGGAAAAGAGTTTTATGTATCTTGTTTACTGCTGAACTCTCAACTCCAAGACAATGACTAGCAGGTAGCAACTGCTCAGAAATACTATGAAATGGATGGTTATTCAAGAACTGACAGATATCAATTAAATATTCTAGTTCATGTGAAAATGTAAGGCACGTAAACACTTCATTTCCAATGAGCAAAGGAAGGCTTCTTGTATAATAATAATAGGTGACATTATAGAGTGCTTACTATTCACCAGACACTGTTTTTAGTCTCATTTAACACTCACTCACCCAAGGATCTCATATTATCTTTGTCCTCAGAAAGGTTAAGTACACCTTAGCTTCTGAAGCACATTTGGTCCACAGACATATTTTGGGGGTCCGCTCACTACAATTAAAAATTTTCGGAATGCGTTAAGATGGACAAAATGGCAGACGTTCATAATACATCCCACCACCACCACCTATTGAATTTCACTTGCCAGCTTCAGTGGGGTTTTTTGCCACCTGCCTGGTCCCTGAAAGCATTTAAATTAGTTACCCATGCCATAAACAGCAAATGTAATTATTACTTCTTTCTACTCACATGGTAATAATTTTCCAGCTTTCTGCAAGTGGGTGAGTGACTACATATAGTGTTCCCCAGTGGATTAGGACCAGAGGAACTATCCAATTTTCTGTGCGCCCCTGAGGGGGCCAATTAAATAGTTTTAAATATGGGGGCAGGGAGTTCCAGAGGTCAGCCTGAATTGGGTGCGATAAAATTTCAGACATTTGTAAGCATGTCAAATAGATTAGTAGAGTAAAACAGCTGAAGATTTTGCTTGGAAGCTGGTAAACCTTACAGAAATAAGATATTCCTAAAGGAAAGTGAAGTTAATACTCACCAAACTGGTCTAAGAACAATAGTTTGTCATAAATGCAATGGGATGATTTTGAGTTTAGTAAGTTTTTTCCAGCAAGCTTCTGGTGACTGAATGCAGAAAAGGAAATTACGGCAGATGTTGTATCACAGTCAAAAGCAAAACCCCAGATTTTATTAATACCTGATATAGCTCATGCCATGGAAGCCAAGCAATGACCTATTCAAATCTTTATTGAAAAGAGAATGTTTAACAACTCCAATAATTATATAATTTCTCAAGTTTCCTTCAAATTCTTCCACCTTCCAGCAAAACCTAATAAATTTACCCACTTATACCCAACCTCAGATTAGGGTAGTGGAAAGACAGGCGTAAAACAATTTATCTGGAAAAATAACGTTTTGCTTTTCCCTGAAATCTCTCCTCTGGTTTTCTCCTGTGAGCTCATGTCACCTTTAATTTTTGACACACACCAAAGAATCTGTTACTAGACCTCTTGGACTTAGGTTTCTGCATATGTCAAATGTGAGCAGGTTAGTCAGCTAAGACCCAGGATTATCTAGACCACAGACCATCTTGAGAAAAGGTGAAAGGTCAGGAGGCTATCAGGGGGTGACTCCATTAACTAGATAAAATTTAGTCTCGGGAGCCACACATCACCCAACTCTGGAGCAGTTGAGACTCCGGACACTAGGATACTCCCTCAATACCTTTAAAGGCATCCTAACACCTACATCTGCCTGAAAGTCCTAGGCACATTTCAAGTCACAAATCAAATGCACCCCTCTCAATAAGACCTTCATAAATGCAATTCATCACAATTTGTCTTTCTTTCTCTACTCTTCCAAGACTTCGATTTTACCCCTATTACAGCATTCACTGCCATCTCTGTTGTACTAATTGTATCTCCTCAACCAGACTGTAGCTTCTGGGAGAAAAATACGAGTTCTGTATCAAGTTTCATACTGAATGAAACTGACTTCATAAAGCCATGAGGCTCTTGAGTTTGGACAAGTACAGCATTTCCTACTGTTTCAGTCTGTTCTAGTTAAAAGTTCTGCATTATAATCTGAGCCTAAACTAACCTCAATGTTAGAATCTGATAGTTGGCCAATGAAGAATAAGAAAACGATCTAAGTGTTCAGTTTTCCTTATTGCCTATATCTTGAAGCAGGTCCCACTATTATCATCATTTCCATTTAATAATGGAGGTGGTTAATAAAGTGCACTGAGATAAACTGTTCATATGGGAGAGGGTTTCAAACCGGGGAGCATAATCCTCAAATTAGGAAACAAGGGAAATTGCCTCACATAAAATGCCATCACACTCAGGAAGTATATTTCATAAGAAGGAAGTTATTAAAGAGCATAAGTGAGCTCAACTAACACCTACATTTATATTTGGAACCAATCAAGAAAAGTAAATAAACACAAATGAGAATTCTCTTAAATTGGAAGGTTCCAATATTCTAATAGAAAAAGACACTAGCTAAAAACTCTGGAATCTTTTCATTCCTAAATAGATATTCAATTTTCCCCTTGTTTATAAATTTTCAAAGTTGGAGTAGATTTACATAATGGGTATGTTTTCCAAAAGAACATTTTATGAGATAAATCCATTTCTTGTTTCTAAAGATAAAACTGCATAAGCAAAGGAAAGAAAATCATGAATTCTAAGAGCTATAAAATTATAAAATGTTATTTTAAAAATGATAATGATGCATAATTAACAAAAAAGGAGCTCATTCTGAAAATGACAAGCCTTCTACCCTAACAAGGAAGTCAAATACCTAATACTTTAAACTTAGATATCTGACACGATTCAATTCACGATTATATGGAGAAGAGACAACCTGGATAATGAACATGGTAATACTGTTGTTGAAATGTTATTTTTAGTTACAAGATCTCTATGTACTTATTACTTCAAGTTGTCTCTGCACCCTACATTTATGGGTAGTAATTTTAAAAAAAGCTATATAGATTTAAGATGTTTAGAATCTTGAAAAATAAGGCAGCATATTTCACTAAAGTCCTCCTCCTGCACCACCCACTCTCCCAACAAGAAAACCTCGCTTCCAGAAATGCATCTACTAACACCTGCTAGTTTAATTTTGGTTTATCATCACTACTGAAATGTTAGGAAAAGTTAAACATAAGTACCCACCCCTTTCAAATCACAGAAGTGTCAACTCTCCTCTAAATAAATCATACAACTATTCTATAGGTTTTAATGACCAGATCAGACGTACACTGCTTCCTCGATCATCTGATAGCACAAGAAACATCTGTTACCTTTTCCAGAGAAGAATTTTTTCCTTTTCATTTTTTCTGAAGCTCATGGGCACCCAATCACATTAAGCAGCAGAAACAGGATAGAATCTTTCTACGCTTATTTGAATCAATCAGCTGGAGGTCAATTATACAGCAGTAAAACTGACCAGGACCCAGGAGCACAGGTTGAAATTCAGCTACTAAGTTAAACCTACACCATCACTGTAATTGTCCTATGATCGTTTTGCTGGATCTTATATCATTTTATTATAAATAGCTTTTCATGTTCTAAGATGCACCTTCTCTACACAGTGGCTTTACAGTTATTTCAACTATCTCCTATTAATTTTTTTAAGATAATAGAACTGTACTATTCTATTTAGTCTCCATTTTGAATCCCTGACTAGCATTCAGGAATTTTTAAATTATATCACAATTTTATTTTTTAACTTATTATGCTTTTCAACACTATTTAGAGTTAAGATGCTTTATCATTAAATGTATGTTATTAGTCCCTATGTATTATTATTTTACATAACATTGTTCCAGTGCTAAGAGTGTTTTAAACTCCTCTTAGTATAGATCCCAGAGCTCTGACCTAACTTCCCCATTGAGCTACACACTCATACATTAACTGCCTTCTGGAGAGATCTACTTAGACATCCCACAGATACTTGAAACTCAACACGTACAAACCACATTTTTTTTTTTTTTTTTTTGGTACGCGGGACTCTCACTGTTGCGGCCTCTCCCGTTGCGGAGCACAGGCTCCGGACGTGCAGGCTCAGTGGCCATGGCTCACGGGCCCAGCCGCTCCGCGGCATGTGGGATCTTCCCGGACCGGGGCACGAAGCCGTGTCCCCTGCATCGGCAGGCGGACTCTCAACCACTGCGCCACCAGGGAAGCCCAAACCACAATTTTTTGATTTTGCTTCAACTGTGATCTCTTACCTTCTGCTGGAATCCTCAGAGTCCCCACATAAAAAATGTGATGAGCATCCTTGACTTATAATTTTCCTGTAATTTCTGTAGCCAATTATATATCAAGTTTTGCGAATTACCATTTATAAATCTCTCTCAAACTTATCCTTTTAACTCTATTCCTACTGATAATACTGTGGTTTGGTTTCCCATTATTTGTCTTCTAGATATGAATTCAAAACACACCTTTATCAAACTGTGACCATGACTAATCTTAATCCATCTGAACCTCAGTTTCCTTATCTGTCAAATAAGAAATATTAGATTCTAATTACTGTTTTGTTTTGATTATGAAATGTAATAAGAAATATAGGTTAAGCACGTGGACAGTGTCTAGCTTATAATAAGTACTCATTAAAGCTGCATTTACAGTTATAAAATAAATAAGTCACAGGGATGTAATGTACAGCATAGGGAATACAGTCAATAATATTGCAATAACTTTTTATGGTGACAGGTGATTACTAAACTAATCATGGTGATCAATTCATAATGTATACAAATGTTGAATCACTATGTTGTACACCTGAAACTAATAAAATATTGTGTGTCAACTATACTTAAATTTTAAAAATTAAGAAAACAAAAAATAAAAGAAACCAGGAAAGTGGGCATAAAAGCCATATTTGCAATAGATTTTATTGATTTACTAAGAAAAAAAAAAAAAAAACAGTACTTAAGAGTCTATGTTTGGAGGACCAGCCAAGATGACAGAGCAGAAAGACACTGAGCTCACCTCCTCTCAAGAGCAAACCAAAACCATAACTATCTTCAGAACAGTCATCTATGAAAAACACTGAAACCTACCAGAAATGAACTACTACAACTAAAGTCATAAAGAAGGAACTACATTGAGACAGGTAGAAAGGCATGGATTCACAATATAATCAAGTCCCATAGGCTCAGGTGGGCAACCCACAAAATGGAGAATTATACTGCAGAGGTCCTCCCACAGGAGTGAGAGTTCTGAGCCCCATGTCAGGCTCACCAGCCCAGGGGTCCTGCACCAGGAAGACGAGCCCCCAGAACACTTGGCTTTGAAGGCCAGTGGGGCTTACTTTTGGGAGTCCCAACAGACTGAGGGAAATATAGGCTTCACTCTTAAAAGTGCGCACACAAAATCTCATGTGCACTGGGACAAAAGCAGTGATTTGACAGCAGTCTGGGCCAGACTAACCTGCTGGTCTTGGAGAGTCTCCTGGAGAGGTAGGGGTCAGCTGTGGCTCATCCTGGGGACACAGACACTGGCAGCAGCCGTATTTGGGAGCTCATTCTACTGCATGAACACTGGTGCTGGAGGCTGCCATCTTGGTTCATTAATGCGAAGACCTGGCCCCACCCAACAGCCTGTAAGCTCCAGTGCTGGGACCCCTCAGGCCAAACAACTAACTGGGTGGGGACATAGCCCCACCCATCAGAAGACAGGCTGCCTAAAGACATCCTGAGCCCACAGCCACCTCTAGACATGCCTCTACATACAGCCCTGCCCACCAGAAGACCAAGACCTAGCTCTACCCACCAGTGGGCAGGCATTAGCCCTGCTCTCCAGGAAGCCTGCATTAGCCTCTAGAACAGCCTCCCCCACCAGGGGGCAGACACCAGATGCAAGAAAACCAAAATCTCTCAGTCTGCAATCCAGCCCACCAACAGTAGGACAGACTCTCACCTGGGATGAGCTGGGCCCCAGCCCTGCCCACTAGCAGGCCAACACAAGCTTTGGGAAAACATGGACACCATACCCAACTGTGTCAGGAACACAGTTCCTGAGCTCTGGGATCCCCGGGCCCTGTAACTAGACTCCAGAACCTGGCTCGGCCTGCAAGTAGTACAGCACTAAGCCCAGGACCTGGCTTCACCCATCAGTAGGGGAACAACAGCCCCAGAATTTTCTGAACTCTGACTCCGCCAACCAGTGAGCAAGCACTAGCATCGAAGCTCCCTGGTGTTCTGCAGTCAGCAGCTTCCTGAACAGATCCCGCTAACCAACAGCCAGCCAGCCAGCAAAAGGCAGAGCCTAGCAACCAACCAGGCTAAGGGCCAACCAAGCCTACCAGACCACCCACATAGTCATCCTGCTACAACAGAAGGACCCACACAGCCCTCTTAGGTGGACTCTCTACAGCATATAGCTTGGGTGAGGAAGAGGAGTGTGCTGCAGGGATCCACAGGACTTCTTCTACAGAGGGCAACTTCTCCAAGGTTGATAAACATAACTAATCTAACACATACACAAAAATACCAATGGCAACTTAGACAAAATGAGGCAGCAGAGGAACATGTTCCAGATGAAGGAACAAGATAAAACCCCAGAAGAACTAAGTGAAGTGGAGATAGGGAATCTACCCGAGAAAGAGTTCAGAGTAATGATTGTAAAGATGATCAACGAACTCAGGAAAAGAATGGATGCACAGAACAGAAATCAGAATTTTTCAGCAAAGAGTTAGAAAATAAAAAGAACAACCAAGTAGAGATGAGGAATACAATAAATGAAATGAAAAATACACTAGAAGAAATCAATAGTAGACTAAATGATACAAAAGAATGGATCAGTGAGCTGGAAGACAGAGTAGTAGAAATCACTGCCACTGAAAAGAAAAAAATAAAAAAGAATGAAAAGAAATGAGGACAGTTTAAGAGACTTCTGAGACAACATCAAGTATACTAATATTCACATTATAGTGGTCCCAGAAGGAGAAGAGAGAGCAAAAGGGCCTGAGAACATATTTGAAAATGTAATAGCTGAAAACTGTCCTAACCTGGGAAAGGAAAGAGTCACCTAAGTTCAGGAAGCACAGAGAATTCCATACATGATGAACCCAAAGAGGAACACACCAAGACACACTGTAATTCCAATGACAAAAATTAAAGGTAAAGAGAGAATATTAAAATCAACAAGGGAAAAGCAACAAATAACATATAAAGGAACTCCCGTAAGACTATCAGCTATTTTTCAGCAAAAACTCAGCAGGCTAGAAGGGAGTGGCACGATATAGTCAAAGTGATAAAAGGGAAAACCTACAATCAAGAATACTCTACAGAGCAAGGCTCTCCTTCAGATTTAATGGCGAGATCAAAAGCTTTATAGACAAGCAAAATCTAAAAGACTTCAGCACCACCAAACGAGCTGTACAACAAGTGTTAAAAAAACTTCTCTAGAAGAAAAAATATAAGGTCATAACTAGGAAAATGAAAAAGCACACCATTAAGGTAGGAAATCATCCACACACAAAGCTGGTAGGGAAGTTAAAAGACAAAAGTAGTTAAATCATTTATCACTACAATAAGCAGTTAAGGGATACACAAAACAGTGAGATGTAAAACATATCAAAAACAGTAATTGTGAGGGGGGAGAGTACAAATGCAAGGTTTTTAAAATGCATTTGAAACTAGGAGACAAGCAACTTAAAACAATCACACACACACAAACTATACAAAAACCTCACGGTAACCACAAACCAAAAATCTGTAATAGATATACACATAAAAAAAGAAAATAACACTAAAGATAGTCATCAAATCACAAGAGAAGAGAAGAAAAAAGAAGAGAATAAAAGACCTATAAAACCAAATCCCAAACAACAAAATGGCAACAAGAACATATACATTGATAATTACCTTAAATATAAATGGACTAAATGCTCTACTCAAAAGACAGAGAGAGTGGCTGAATGGACACAGAAACAAGACCTGCATATATGCTGCCTACAAGAGACTCACCTCAGATGTAGAGACACACAGAATAAAAGTGAGGGGATGGAAAAGGTATTCCATGCAAACAGAAATCAAAAGAAAGCCAGAGTAGCAATACTTATATCAGACAAAAGAGACTGTAAAATAAAGACTTATACAAGAGACAAAATAGAACACTACATAATGATCAAGGGATCGACCCAATAAGAAGATATATAACAACTGTAAACATATATGAACCCAACATAGGAGCACCTCAACATAGAAGGCAAATATTTACGGACATAAAAGAAAAAACTGACAGGAATGCAATAACAGTAGGGGACTTTAACACCCCACTTAGCATCAATGGACAGATCATCCAGACAGAAAATCAATAAGGAAACACTGGCCGTAAATGACACATTAGAGCAAGTGGACTAACTGATATGTATAAAGCATTCCATCTGAAAGCAGCAGAATATACATTCTTCTCAAGTGCATGTGGAACATTCTCCAGAATAAATCACATGCTAGGTCCAAAAACAAGCCTTGGTAAATTTAAGAAAATTGAAATCATATCAAGCATCTTTTCCAACAACAATGCTATGAGGACAGAAATCAACTACAAGAAATAAACTGTAAAAAACACAAAACACATGGAGGCTAAACAATATGCTACTAAACAACCAATGGATCACTGAAAAAAATCAAAGAGGAAATCAAAAAATTCCTAGAGACAAATAAAAATGAAAACACAAGAATCCAAAACCTTTGGGATACAGCAAAGGCAGTTTTAAGAGGCAAGTTTATAATGATACAAGCTTACCTGAGGAAATAAGAAAAATTTCTAACAACCTAACCTTACACGTAAAGGAACTAGAGAAAGAAGAACAAACAAAACCCAAAGTGAGCAGAAGGAAAGAAATCATAAAGATCAGAGAAGAAATAAATGAAACAGAGACTGAAATAAACAAAAGCAAAGATGAATGAAACTAAAAGCTGGTTCTTTGAAAAGATAAACAAAATTGATAAACATTGAGCCAGACTCATCAAGAAAAAAAGGGAGACAGGCCAAATCAATAAAATCAGAAATGAAAAAGGAGAAGTTACAATCGACACCACAGAAATACAAAGGATCATAGGAGATTACTATGAACAACTATTTGCCAATAAAATGGACAACCTAAAAGAAATGAACAAATTCTTAGAAAGGTACCATCTCTTAAGACTGGAAAAAACAGAAAATATGAACAGAACAATTACCAGTAATGAAATTGAAACAGTAATTTAAAAAATCCCAACAAACAAAATTCCATACCAGATGGCTTCACAGGTGAATTCTACCAAACATTTAGAGAAGAGTTAACACTGATCTTTCTCAAACTGTTCCAAAAAATTGCAGAGGAAAGAATACTTCCAAACTCATTTTATGAGGCCAGCATCACCCTGATACCAAAACCAGACAAATATATCGCAAAAAAATGAAAATTACTGGCCAATATATCATTGATGAACAGAGTTGCAAAAATCCAAAACAAAATATTAGCAAACTGAATCCAACAATACATTAAAAGGATCATACATCATGATCAAGTGGAATTTATCCCAGGGATGCAAGAATGGTTCAATATCTGCAAATCAATCAATGTGATACACCACATTAACAAATTGAAGAATAAAAACCATACGATCGCCTCAATAGGTGCAGAAAAAGCTTTTGACAGAATTCAGTATCCATTTATGATTAAAAATTCACCAGAAAGTGAGCACAGAGAGAACCGACCTCAACATAATAAAGGCCATACATGACAAACCCACAGATAACATCATTCTCAATGGTGAAAAGCTGAAAGCATTTCCTCTAAGATCGGGAACAAGACAAGGATGTACACTCTCACCACTTTTAGTCAACATAGTTTTGGAAGTCCTTGCCACAGCAATCAGAGAAGAAAAGAAATAAAAAGAATCCAAACTGGAAAGGAAGAAGTAACACTGTCACTGTTTGCAGACAACATGACACTGTACATAGAAAACCCTGAAGACACTACCAGAAAACTACTAGAGCTCACCAATGTATTCAGTAAAGCCGCAGGATACAAAATCAATATACAGAAATCTGTTGCATATCTATACACTGACAATGAACTATCAGAAAGAGAAATTAAGGAAACAATCCCATTTACTATAGTATCAAAAGGAAAAAAAAAATACCTAAGAATAAACCTACCTAAGGAGGTAAAAGACCTGCACTCTGAAAACTATAATACACTGATGATAGAAATCAAAGATGACACCAACAAATGGAAAGATATACCACGTTCTTGGATTGGAAGAATTAATATTGTTAAAATGACCATACCACCCAAGGCAATCTACAGATTCAATGCAATCCCTATCAAATTATCAATGGCATTTTTTCACAGAACTAGAATAAAAAATTTTAAAATACATATGGAACCATAACAGACCCCAAAAGCCAAAACAATCTTGAGAAAGAAGAACAGAGCTGGAGGAATCACACTCCCTGACTTCAGACTATACTACAAAGCTACAGTAATCAAAACAGTATGGTGGGACTTCCTTGGTGACGTAGTAGTTAAGACTCCGCACTCCCAATGCAGGGGGGCCGGGTTCGATCCCTGCTCAGGGAACTAGATCCCACATGCATGCCACAACTAAGAGTTCGATGCCACAATTAAGGAGCCCACATGCCACAACAAAGGAGCTGGCGAGCTGCAACTAAGGAGGCTGCGAGCCGCAACTGAGAAGCCCACCAGCCACAACTAAGACCTGGTGAAATGAAATGAAATGAAATAAATATTTTAAAAAACCATAAAACTGTATGGTACTGGCACAAAATCACATCGATCAATGCAACAGAATAGAGAGCCCAGAATGAAACCCACACACTTATGGTCTATTAATCTGTGAAAAAGGAGGGAAGAATATACAGTGGAGAAAAGAGAGTTTCTTCAATAAGTGGTGCTGTGAAACTGGACAGCTACATGTAAAAGAATGAAATTAGAACATTCTCTAACACCATATACAAAAATAAACTCAAAAAGGATTAAAGATGTAAATGCAAGACCGGACACTATAAAACTCTTAGAGGAAAACATAGGTGGAACACTCTGACATAAACTGCAGCAATATTTTTTTGGATTTATCTCCTAAAGCAAAGGAAACAAAAGCAAAAATAAACAAATGGAACCCAATTAAACTAATTAAAAGCCAACCTACTGAATGGAAGAAGATATTTGCAAATGATATGACTAATAATTGGTTAATATCCAACATATATAAACAGCTCATACAACTCAACATCAAAAAAAAAAAAACCAATTAAAAAAGAAGAATTGAGTAGACATTTTTCCAAAGAGGAAATGCAGATGGCCAACAGGCACATGCAAAGATGCTCACATCACTAGTCATCGGGGAAATGCAAATCAAAACCACAATGAGATATCACCTCACAGCTATCAGAATGGTTATCATCAAAAAGAACACAAATAACAAATGTTGGTGAGGATGTGGAGAAAAGGGAACTCTCCTGAACTGTTGCTGGGAATTCAAAGTAGTGGAGCCACTTTTGAGAACAATATGGAGATTTCTCAAAAACCCCAAAATAGTGCTACCATATAACCCAGCAATTCCACTCCTCGGGTATATTTCTGAAAAAAACAGGAACACTAATTCGTTATAGCAGCGTTATTTACAGTCACAAGGTATGGAAGCAACCTAAGTGTTCATCTATAGATGAATGGATAAAGAAGATGAATGGATATATATATATATATATCTCACATATATGTGTATGCATATATGTATATATGCGCATACATATTGGACTACTACTCAGCCATAAAAAATAATGAAATTTTGCCATTTGCAGCAACATGGACGGATTTGAAGGGCATTATGCTAAGTGAAATAAGTCAGATAGAAGAGAAAGACAAATACTATATGATATAACTTGTGTGTGGAATCTAAAAATATACATATATAATAATCTAGTGCATAAAACAAAAAAGAAACAGACTCACAGATGCAGAGAACTAGTGGTCACCCATGGGGAGAAGGAAGGGGGAGGGGCAATATAGGAGTAGAGGATTAAAAAAAGAGTTATAATGGGATTATATGAAATCATGTGTGCAAAACTTCTGAAAATTGTAAAGCAATATAGATTTTAAAAACCTTTCATTCAATAAAATAAGTTTAAAAAATTAATTTTTTATAAAAGCGTCAAGCATCTAGTAAAGCACTGAACAGGACATAGTCCCTATAGCTTGCAGTACAGAGGAGACAGGCAAGAAATTAGATAATTTCAATATAGTTTTGCAAGTGCTTCAATAGGCATGGGCACATAGGAATATATAGGCAGGACATCTGACCAGGTCTTCAAAAATCTTGAAGGTTGATGGTTAAGATATAAACTGAGGAATTAGTAGGAATTAAAAGAGAGGGAAGAACTTTCAGGAGATAGAAATGGCATGTGGCAACCAGTGAATGAGAAAGAAATTTATTTGTGCATCTTCAAATTTAGGAGAGTTGAAGCCCAGGGGTCATAAGAAGGAGTGGCAAAACTATTATTGTTGATATGACTACATACGTGGAAAACCCAGAAGAATAAAGGAAGACGTTTAGACAATACAAGTATAAAATAAGATACTTAAAAAATACATGCATACACATGTGTACACACACACCCATACACACACACATAGTTTCCCTGTATTCTTCAAACAATTAGATAATATAAAAGTAAAATATCCCATTTATAATATGAAAAAAATGTAGAATTACTAAAGAAATCCAATGACTATACAAAAAAATTGGATTTATAATAATGAATTCTTATCTACCTGAGGATATTTAAGACACCTTAAAAGACTGAATGAGATTCTATGCTCATGAAAGGGGAACCTCAGTGTTATGAACGTGACAACTCTGTCTACATTCAACTTTAAATTTAATGTATAATAATCAAAATCCAATGAGCATTCTGTATATTTGATTTAATGCTGGAAAAATGTTTCTAGAATGCTTGTGAAGAAATAACTTTGGATAAGAATAGCCAGGGAATTTCTGAAAAAGTTAAGAAGAAATATTTGCCCAGCCAACTATGAAAACTACTTTAAAGACAGAGCAATAAATAGAATAAATATTCAAGAAACCAAATATATTGTATTTCTATATTACTTATAATATATATAATTTTTGTTTATAGTAAATTTGGACTGTAAAATCAGTAGGAAATACTTAGTATATAATGTGGATACTTCTATGTAGTTTGCAAAATTAAATTAAACTAAAATAAAGTTATATTCTACCTCACACCTTAAATAAAAGTAATTCCAGAAGGAAGGAAGCATACGTGCATTTATTTTTATATGTGGGTGGGATAGGTACCTAAGAATGGCACCAAAGACAGAAAGTATAAAAAAAAGATTGATAAATTTGATTGCATAGAAACCTTCTTAAAATAAAGAAAGGCAAACAAAGTAAGGTTGTGCTTTTTGCCACCAGTTCTGGTGATGTATATTTGTGACTATTTTCTTGCACTGCACAGAGTACTTGGTAAGGATATCTGGCATGCCTTAACACTAAAGGAAATCATGTCCTTCAGTTCTGGAAATTTTTCTTGAATTATGTCTTCAATTATGTTCTTCTCTTCCATTTCTTCTGTCCTTCCTTTTCAAATTCCTATGATTTTAATGTTGGATTCTCTGTATTAGCCCTCAAATCTTCTTTACTTTCTTATTTTCTATCCAGCTACCTTTTTCCTCTACTTTCCTGGGAAGTACCTCAATTTTGTCTTCCATCTCTTCTCATGAATTTTACAATTTTGCCATTATGTTTATAATTTCCATGAAAATTTCTTTGTTTTTTAACTATTGTTTGTTGTTTTTCAGCATCTTATTATTATTTAACATAGGCAATATACTCACTTTCTACCTTCATTGTGTGCTTCCTCCAAGTTACTTTTGTTTTAGCCTCTGTTTCCTTAAATATCTGATGCTCCTTTGTTATTTATTCATATTTGTATATGGGACCTAAAAAAGCTATATGCATGAAAGTGACTCATCAACTGTTGGCTGTAAAATAACCTGCTGGGTCATTTCAATAAGAAAACACTGACATCTTTATATCTCAGATCATTTCTATTGTGCTGTTCAGAATCCCAGAGGACACACCATAAATCTGCTGCCTAGAATGAATAAGCTTGCTACCTAGCATTCTATGAAAAAGATACAGGAAGAAGACTGGGGAATCTCAATATTTATAACAAACGTTCACTTAAACCCTCTTTTCACTACTGCCCACTCCCAGCTGGGACTAGGTTCCCCAACAAAAAGAATAAGCCTCTGGTTTTCTCTAGGGAGAAGCAGTCTCTCTGCTGCACAAAGTAGAGGAGGAAATCAGAGGGTCTAACTCATTCTTAATCTGACTTTCAAATAATTCACCATATTTACTTCCACGTCAAAGGTAACTGGTACTGCCACTCTCTGAGTCTTTGGGATTCTGTAGTGTAAGCTGGGATGCTTTGGGCTTTCTCCATAGCAATCTTAAGATTTAACTTTCTCAAGTCTAAATCAGTTACCACTCATGCATCTGCCTTTTAACTTCCAAAATATTTTTCCTAATTATTCTAATTTTTGCAATTTTTCATCACTTAATATTTTAGGGTCTCAAAGAGAAGTAGAACCAAATGAAAACTTAATGAGTGGTTCAACATACCATCTTAAACAAGACAGACCTAATGGTGAACACTTGAAAGACTGAATTTAGTACTATATGATTAGTCATGTGGTTCAGAGCAAAATGAATCAACCAACAGAGATAAACTGTCCAGCCGCAAAGGGCAAAGGACAAGTCAGGAATACAGAAAGCTTTCCTTCATTATGTAACAATGAAAGGATTATATTATTGTTAAATAGATGCCTAACTCCATACAGAAATCCTATTACCAGAGACAGAAAAGCTAAGAATTCTATTAACTGACTATTCTCAGGGGCCATGTTTATAAAATTGACCAATTAGATTCATTATGAAAGATTAGAAGAATGGCAAAAAAAAATTACTTAACTATTCAAATAATATGGTAGATGTTTATCAGAAAATGCTGTAGATCAGTCCTTCTCAAAATTTAATGTGTATCTGAATCACATGAGGATCTTTTAAAAATGCCAATTCTCTTTCAGTACATCTTAGTAGGGACCTGAAGACATTTTTTAACAAGTTCTTGGGTAATTCTGATGCTACTAGTCTAGGGGCCACATTCTGAGTAGCAACAGGGACACTGGATTTTTAAAAGCCCCTTAGATGATTCTAACATGAAAAAAGTTGGAAAGTCGTTAGTCTAATTCGTCTAATTCATTTCCTTCAAATTGGCAGTATTAATAAAGCAGGATGTAACTTCATCAAACTAACTTTGTTATAGGTAAGCTGAGTCATTTAAAAAAGCAAAATTCTTCTACAACTATTCTTATTCCTCTCTGACTTCCTCTCTTTAAAAAAAACATTAATTCAGACAGAAAGCATTTATTGAGTGCCCATTCAATGTTAGGTACCACCGTCAGAGAAACAAAGAAAAATAAGACTTATCAATTGAAAAGACAAGCAAGCAAATAAATTGCCATAGAAGTCCTATATTCAACAAAGTGCTACTAAATTGCAGAGGTACCCCTGATGTCGTCAGGAAAGAAAGGCTTACTCCAAAGAAATAATGCCCTAAGAAAATCATGCAGAAATTAACACTGACTCCTTATCTCATTCAATCCTGCTCATTCCTTCCACCCAGGGCACATTCCTCCTGACGTGCTATCCCTCCCTATAGGGTTGAGCTGACCAATACATCTTTCTGCCACATACCATGTACACCATCCTCTGAACAAAAGCAACTTGTGTGGTTCCTAAAGAAGGTACAGACATTAGCTGAAAAAATAACTGCTATCATATAATACATTTTACTATGCTTTGAGCCAAGCAGAGGTGAGATTAGTCACATTACCTACACTTCTTCAAAAAACTCTTTAAAGCTATTAAAGACAATATTGGCCTGTATTCTTTTTTGTGTGTGTGATATCTCTGTCTGGTTTTGGTATCAGGGTGACGGTGGCCTTGTAGAATGAGATTGGGAGTGTTCCTCCCTGTGCAATTTTTTGGAAGAGTTTGAGAAGGATAGGTGTTAGCTCTTCTCTAAATGTTTGACAGAATTCGCCTGTGAAGGCATCTGGTCCGGACTTTTGTTTGTTGGAAGATTTTTAATCACAGTTTCAATTTCATTACTTGTAATTGGTCTGTTCACATTTCCTATTTCTTCCTGATTCAGTCTTGGAAGGTTGTACCTTTCTAAGAATTGGTCCATTTCTCCCAGGTTGTCCATTTTATTGGCATACAGTTGCTTGTAGTAGTCTCTTATGATCCTTTGTATTTCTGCAGTGTTAGTTATAACTTCTGCTTTTTCATTTCTAATTGTATATGATACAGATGAACTTATTTGCAAAGCAGAAATAGAGACTTAGATGTAGAGAACAAACGTATGGATACCAAGGAGGAAATGGCGGGGGGGATGAATTGGGAGATTGGGATTGACATACATACACTACTATGTATAAAACTGATAACTAATGAGAACCTACTGTATACCACAGGGAACTCTACTCAATGCTCTGTGGTGACCTAAATGGGAAGGGAATCTAAAAAAGAGAGGATATATATGTATATATATAGCTGATTCACTCTGCTGTACAGGAGAAACACAACATTGTAAAGCAACTATACTCCAATAAAAATTAATAAACAAAAAAGAAATAAGAGAAATGAAAAACAAAGAGGGCATACCTAAAAACCACTGTAATAGCTTTTTCTGATTATAAAAGTGATATATGTTTACAGTAGAAAATCTGGAAAATAAAATTGACCCACTAGGTCATCAAAAAAAAAAAATTACTGAGCTGGGTTGTGGGCACCAAGTGGTGAGCAAGATAAACATCACCTTCGTCAGTGTCAGGGATCTCAAGGGTCCCTTCGTCTAACATTCTGTGAATGGGTGAGCTATCCTGTTGTTCAAAAGGAGCACCTGAATTTCTGAAAATTGAAAACCTGGAGAAATCTACCTGGCAGACCTAATATAAGTTGACTCAAATTTGTCTGTGGCACTGTCTCTAATGTCTTTTAATAAACATCTCCACATTAAAAAAAAAGGACAATATACAAAAAGAAACATATAAGTAACTAGTAGGGGTGTGGTCCATTCTGGGATACCTGATCACCTGGTATCATCTTGATACTTGATTCAAGGGTTGAGGGAGAAAGATTCTAGGGCCAGTGCCTGTTGGTAGTAGGTACTACTTTCTGTATTACCCCTTGTAGAGAACAGCTTTGATCTCCTTTTGATTCTAGATTACTCAAAGTAGAGGAAGATACAGAATCAGTTCTGTAGACCACATTACATAAAAGCCCACTAAAATAATAACCATGGGGTATGCACATCAATCCATCCTTCTTGTCCAGATCCCAGTATGGGTTGGCCAGAATACCAAGATTTGTGCATACCGCTCGATTCATGGGGAAAAAATATGAAACTACCAAGAATCATGCTGAAATTCAAAGGGAAAACAAACATTTCTGTGAAAATGTTTCCCTATAAGAAATTCAAGAGTAGTTTAGAAAATGCCCTGAACTATGCAAAAATTTTTCTTCATTTGAAAAAGAATATATGTCTCTTGTGTGTATACACTATAGGGTACAGAGTAAAATAGAATTTTTTAATTCCCTATTAATCATATTATCCAGATATACCATACCCTTTCTCCATCACACTCTGCTATTTTGTTCTACTTTGTCTTTAATTCCTCTTTGCTGTTTTGTTTTCTCTTTTATATAATATGAAAACTATTACTTTTATTTTTTTGCTTTTAGCATAAGCAGGATTTTTGAACAAACGTATTATTGTTTTTCCTCTAACTTCTGTAACCATTTTTTATTGTGGTAAAATATATAACATAAAATTCATCATTTTAACCATTTTTATGTGCACAATTCTGTGGCATTAAGTACATTCCCATTCTGTGCAACCATCACCACCGTTTGTCTCTAGAGCTTTTTCATCAACCCCAATTGAAATTTTGTACCCAGTAAACACTAACTCCCACTTTTCCCTTCCCTCCAGCCTCTGTAAACCATCATTTTACTTTTTATCTCTATGAATTTGACCACTCTAGGAACTCCATATAAATGGAATCATATAGTATTTGCCTTTTTGTGGCTGGTTTATTTTACTTAGCATAATGTCCTCAAGGTTCATACGTGATGCAACGTGTGTGAAAACTTCCTTTCTTTTTAAGGATGATTATTATTTCATTGTATGTATATACCACGCTATGTTTATCCATTCATCTATTGATGGCACTTGGGCTGCTTCCACCTACTGCGTACTGTGAATAATGCTGCTATGAACACGGGTGTACAAATATCTGTTTTTGAGTCCCTGTTTTCACTTTTTTAGGGTATGTACCCAGAAGCAGAATTTCAGGATATGGCACTTCTATGTTTAAGTGTTTGAGGAACCATCATACTGTTTTCCACAGCTGCTATACCATTTTACATTCCCACCAGTAATACACAAGTGTTCCAATTTCTCCAAATTCTCACCAAAACTTATTTCCTGGTTTTTTGATAACAGTCATTCTAATAGGTATGAAGTAGTATCTCATCGTGATTTTGACTTGCACATCCCCAATGAATTGGTGATGTTGAGCACCTATTCATGTTCATATTGGCCATCTGTATATCTTCATTGTAAATTGTCTATACAAATTCTTTACTCATTTTTTAATCCAGTTGTTTGTTTCTAGTGCTGTTAAGTTATAGTTCTTTATATATTCTGGATATTAATTCCATATCAGATATATGACTAGCAAATATTTTCTCCCGTTCTGTGGGTTGCCTTTTCACTATGTTGACTGTGCCCTTTGATGCACAGAAGTTTTTTGTTTCGATGAAGTCCAACTTACCTATTTTTTTCTTTTGTTGCCTGTGTTTCTGGTGTCACATCTAAGAAATGATTGTCAAACCCAGTGCCAAGAAGCTTTTGCCCTATGTTTTCTTCCAAGAGTTTTACAGTTTACCTCATGTTTAGGTCTTTGATCATTTTGAGTTAACTTACATATTTATATTTACTTATACTATGTAATATTTATTTATGCACCTATTTTATATCAAGCCACATAAAATAACAATAATTCTTAAATGTGGAAATTGTACAGGGGTCCCATCTGTGATTACAAATGCATTAAATTTTTTAATTAATATGAAATTAAATTTTAAAATAAGTAACCACTAGGAAATTTTTTAAAGACTCTTACGTAACTCTTGCATCAATGAGAAAATGGCAAAAAAAAGATCATTTTATAATATAAAACACAAAGAAATAGAAAGCCTGAGTAGAATTATAATCAGAAGCTAAAGTTTTTTCAAAGAACTGTTCATAAAATGTATCCACCTCAAAAGTTTTACAAATGAGTTCTCAAATTCTCAAGGAACAGATAAGTCTCATATATAAAATGTTTGAAAAATAGCTATTATTATTATAATGCCAAAAACTAGCAAGATTTTTTTTAAATGAAGCAAGCCAATCTCACTGAATGAATGCAAGTGCTAAATTCTAAATAACAGTTCAGCAAATTGAATCCAGCAGTCTCTCATAAAATACAATACGTAGCCAATTTTATTTCAGAAATACAAGAGGTACTGTATCCCTCATTCTCAGCAGTTGATCTTGTCTCTTACTTCACTCAGAAGACAAAGCTCACGCAGTGTAAAACTATGAACTTTTCTCTTTTAATATTCAGCATCTCTGCAATGCTAAAACTCCATCTGGCCTTTTAATTCCATTAGTACTTTTCCCATCATGTTATTCCCACTTCAATTTCCCACATCATCAGTGAGTCCTCTCCACTGACTCATTCCTTTACTTCTGCATCAGCAAGCTATGAGCAATAATTCTTCTCTTCACACAATTAGTTTTCTACTCCACTCCCTTACCATATACTTATTCTGTAACCAGCTGCAACTTATATTCTGTCGCACCTTTCTCCCACTTCCCTCAACATCTCCATCGACTTACTTGTACAAACAAGTAAATTTTTCTCATATTCTGCAGTCACTGACTGATCTAAAAAATTAATGCTGTTGACCACCCTCCTTTGCCTGTAGTGACTCACTCTTTCTTAAGTTTCCTTCTACCTCTCAGAATGCTTTTCTCATGCTTCTTTGCAAGTTCCCCTTCTCCAGTCATCCATATGAATGTGTCTGTCACTAGTCCTCTTCTCACTCATTCCTCTTTTCCTAATGGACTGATTCATTCTTTTGACTTCAAAAATCACTATCATATTATGTTGCTATATTATTAAATAAGTTATGGAAAGTACCAAGAAAATGGCCTGAGGACAAAGCAATTTCCATACATCTGTCTGCTCCATTCCTCTTATTCTTATACAATTCTTCCTTCTGTTTCTACTTTCGTTTTTCAAGTCCTTTTCTATTTTGACTCCTAGATCCAAAATTTCAGTTTTAGCTAATAGTAAAATTTTCTTAGTTAATTGGAGTGGATTCTTAGAAAAACGATTAAGTATTCAAGGCTCTTGCTACAGCTACACTAGTAGCTGCTAAGGACTCTACATTTACTCATTACCTTCCCCTTGAACTTTTCCAATCAAATCCCTGCTGATCCACTGATGTTTAAACTTCTATGATATTACAGTCTGCCAAGCCTGCCCCTTCTTGTGGAAACTTAATGGAAAAAAAAAACTTCCAAATCATCTCCTACATTAGAATGAACAGTTAATTAGACAATCTATAAACAACCGAGGTAGGTTATATGATTTTGACAGCATCCACAGGTCATGTTCTAGAATTAGGATAAAATATAACTACCAAATGAATATGTAAAATTATACACAAAATCCTGAATAAGATTATATATTTAATCTGAAAATTACACTAGCTTTTCCCAGAATCCCATGGATTGGTAAACAAATTTTATTATGGGGAATGTTTTTCTTTCTTGCAAAAAAAAAAACCCTGATAATCTTTATTTACGAAAAATTGTACCCTTATGGGCCAACACATTATTTTATTGAACACTTTGAAAAGCCTTAAAATAATGTGGAAAAAACAGTTTTTCTTCTCTTCAAGTTTATGACCGATATAATACTGGATAAAGTCCAAAATGATTCTAAAGAAAATGAAGTTTAAGTTATCAGACTCCTTGAGTTGAGAACAAGGGGATGACTTACCTTTGAATCCATTTGCCTAGAGGTCAAAAATCCAAACGCTGACACCTGCCCCGCTGCAGGCTATATTTATGCAGTGTCCATTCATGCAGTCTATTCATGTAGACTGCAAGCTGACATCCCAGCCAAAACTTGGAAAACTGTACGCCCAACAGATGTGTAGTATGTTTTGCCCACTAGTCCTAGAAAAATTGTTTCCCATAACGCATTTTGTATACTGTGGCGATTTCAGTGCCAGAATTGGCGGTGGCTCATTAAAATCTGTGGAAAAATCTAAAAAGTATATATTAGCCCAGCAGGCCTTTCCCTGGAATGAATATCTCAGAATAAGCACATAAATTTGGTTTGTGGTTGCTCAAATTCCTATTCTTATACCAAATACACTGTCTCCATAGAACCAGATAAAATAACCCCTATGGAATTTAAATGGTTCAAACAAGTGGCGGTGCCAGTACTACACAGAACACGAAAGTTTTCTCCACATTGACAAATGTTATTAATAACGTTATAGTTAACAAAAGAATGAAAACAACAACTACTAACTAGTTTTGACACTTGGCATCCCAGATAGTCATTCCTACTCTCCTCCACCTATTTTGGAACTTGCTAAACGTTTGCCAATTGAAACTTTTAGAAAATATAACCATTTTATTAAGTAAGATACACTAGAAATAGGTGAGATTGCAGAAAAAGGCATTTTCCTAAACTCTCATATCTGCCTGATGTCAAAGACCTGACAATTGTGCCCTCCACATTAGGTCCTTGTTTCCATTTGCTCTGCTGACATTCTAAAGAAGACCCTTACTGACTTGTTTACAGAATATTGCACTAATCCTGTTTTTTCTTTTCATTCTTTCTCCCACCAATCTCTATCTCAATCAATACTGTCACTGGAGTCATTTTACTACATGTTTATTTGATAACATCACTTCCTTGCAAAATACTTAGTGGCCCACGTACCGCAAAAAAAAAAAAAAGAATCAGCTTAAATCCATTTACCTAAATAAAATTTTCTCTACAGTATAGTGATGTTTCCCTCAGCTGAAATAGAGCAATTATAGGCTGTATAATTTATTGATAATTTTTCATGGTGTCTTAACTCTATTTTTCTCCTGAAATGTTAAATTTTGAATTAGTATTTCACTTTTTTTTTTTTTTGCAGTACGCGGGCCTCTCACTGTTGTGGCCTCTCCCGTTGCGGAACACAGGCTCTGGACGTGCAGGCTCAGCGGCCATGGCTCACGGGCCCAGCCGCTCCGTGGCATGTGGGATCTTCCCGGACCGGGGCACGAACCCATGTCCCCTGCATCGGCAGGCAGACTCTCAACCACTGCACCACCAGGGAAGCCCAGTATTTCACTTTTAAGAGTTTTTTTGTGTGGTAATTTTCCCAGCTAGATTGCAAGGAATTTGGGGGCAGGGTTTTATGCTTCTTGTCTTCCCTCTAGCAATGAGCACATATAAAATCTGTGCCCCCAGCAACTGCTAACTTAGTTGAAAATAAAATTTACCATCCCCCTGGTTCAGAAGATTAGTTAAGAGCTAAAGATAGACACACACACAGACAGACACACACACACACACACACACACACACACACACTCCTCTAGACACATATAAATCTAAAAGCATATGCATCAGAGATTATTTTTATCATGTAAAATTTCAAGCATATACAAAACTATACGATGGGATAATGAATCCCCAATAACTTGTCCCGCTTCAACAATTATCAATGTAGAGCAGGTCTTACATCTCTTTCCTTCCTTCTTTGTTTAAAACCAAATCCCAGGCATAATATCAATATCAGAAATATTTCTCAAACACATTACCGATAAGATACATAATCAAGTACTAAGTCAGTTACTGGACTGGCTTTTATCAGAGTCAAGTAGGAAAGTTGCATGAAGGTAAACCAAATCACCATTTGATAGGCCAAACAGTGGTAGACAAAGCTACATAAACTACTTCCTAGTTCTCAAAGAAGCTGTCCAGACATTCCAGCTGCCTTCTCTATAGGATAAACATCTATACAGCCACTTCTATGAATGAATGAACAATTGACTTCCTCTTGAATTACAGTTCATTTACTTAAACGTATCTATGTCCCAGAAGTTAAAATATCATTATTTTAAAAGATGATTATTTTTAAAACCTTTCAACTTTTTTCATTCTCATTTCTCTATTCTGCAAAATGCATTATGAAGGTTCTCTAAATAGCAGTGACTTATACCAGTCATGCTAGTAGGCAGGAACTCAGGCTCAGGAGCTGGTCAAATGCAATTAGCTTGAGAATGTCAGACCTAAGATTTGCTAAAGTATTATATATCAACAACAAAGAAAGCTGCACAGAGATTTGTAGTAATGAAATCCAGAGACATGATTGCGTTTCTTGTGCTGTTTTGAGATGTCTGTACCAAGAAGTGTACATTATTAAGTATAAATTCAAGATACAAATCAGAATTTATGGACTAGAGATATGAAAAGTGGTTTTAAAAAAAATTTAGGGCAAGACAATGAATTCTGAGATCTTGTAGAAAAGATGGCTATATAAAGAAGGAACGAAAATACTAAATTAGGTGACAAATCAAAGCAGGTGACCATGCATTTTTGATGTTTAAATAATTTTTTTATTCTTTTTGTCAAGTCTCAGAATATTCCCTATTTGCCATTAATATCTGACTTTCAGTTAGTCAAATTTCACAAGTTTTTATGTGCATCTCTGTGTACAATCCTTTTATTATCAAAATAATACCACTGCAAGGAAAAAATATTCCAAGATCCGAAAGACTGACCAAGTGATTTTTTTATTTGTTTAAATGTCATGGTGGTAAGGAGTATACAATGGAGTTCTGGCAACCACATTCAAATTCCAGCTCTGCCACTAAATTGTGTGACCTTGGAAAAATCATTTAAACTTTCTGAGTCTCAATGTCCATTTCCATTAAAAGATCCTCAAACTTGTCTGGGGAGCAGGGCCTTTGGAGGTTGTATGACTCTTGCATGTTATCAAGAATATATATACAGTATACTAGATATTATACTTATTTCCATTACATATACTTAGAACAGTTTTACTTCTGGGGGGGGAAAAAAAGACTTTGCTATATAAATGCAGGTCTTGACATCCTAAAAGTATAAAAAAAAATTTTTTAAGAAATTATAATTCTAAAATTTTCCTCTATCCATTCAGAATTTGGGCATTCATTTTGTTACAGCTCAAAAACAAGAGTGTTAAGTGACTTTGCTAAAACTTAATGATTTTCCTTGTATCATAAAGCTAGTAAGTGGCAGAGTAAGGATTCAAATCCAGGCTGTGGGGCTCTAAGGCACCTTGACCATTACACTGCTCTTTAAGAGTCTCTGAACTAGATGGTCCCTTTTAGCATTAAAATTTCAAGAACCCATTATTAGTTACTGCTAGAAATATTTACCGATAGTGTGCCAAGCATGGTACTAGGAGAGGTAGGAATACAAAGAAGAATCTGATGCCTTTCCTACCAGCTAGGGAGGTGACAGTATGGGAAGTGGAAAACTGTGTACAGAATGAGAGCAACAAGGAGCTATAATGTTCTAGATGGCTGAGGTGCTCTCCTATGGGGCACTGAGGAAGGCATGATTAATGGGGAGATGCGTGCTAGAAAAGAGGACTCTTTGGAGAATGCAAGCAATTCCCAGCTGCTAGATTAGAGTGAGGTTAGAGAACAGAAACAGGCTTTGTGAGGGGGTAGGGGCGGCAATAAATGAGTTCAGTTTTGGAAATGTCGCTGGAGGCAACCACACATGAAGCTATGGGACTTGGGATGAGAGACTCAAGCTATACCAGGGTACAGATTAAGTGGTCAATACAGTACTTTAGATGGTGGTTGAAATAAACAGACATCATTCACTCAGGTGTTGTGGACACGGAAAAAAGGGAAGTGGTCTAAGGCAGAATCCTTGGAAGATAAGCACTTAAGAAATGCGCTTTAGAAAATAAATCACAAGGAGATCAAGACAGAGAAGAGAGAAAAGGTGACCCAGGAGAGAGCCATGGATGCCAAGGGAGAAGAGTTCGTCACAAAGAAGGTAGTAACAAAGGTTAGATGCCGCAAAGAAGTCAAATAAATTGAGAGATAAAAAAATTATAATTTAGTAATCTGGGGTTTTGCTAGAGGACTCATCACCCAGCTTCATCAATTATCAACGCATGCCAATCTTACTTCTCCTTGTCCTCCCCTACCTGTATTATTCAGATGCAGATTTCAGATTTCAACATCAAAAATGTTTTTAGTATACATTATCAATCAGTTACTTACTTTGCTAATGCATATTCAGAGGACATGTGTGAGGCATCCTGATGGTAGGAGATACAACACAAGTGGGAAAGCAAGGCACTAGCTTCTCTAAGAGCAGGCTCTCCTTATGAGGAAAGGCAAGAGGCAGGAGAGACAAGGCAGAAGCAAGGGGAGGACGTGCAGTCAGAGCAACAGGAGATTGGCACTTGTTTTGCCCTCTTGACAATTTTAACCTAGGAAATACAAGAGCTTGCTGAAGAATCGCTGGAAAGAGCTGGGGGGAAGGGGAGGGGGAGAGACTGAAAATAAAGAGATGGACTGATGCTGGGTCTAAAAGAGACTAAAAGCAGTTGTGGGACTGGGTATGAGCAGAAAAAGGAAGTCCATTCTTCTGCGACTGGAGAAAAGGAAGTGATAGTAAAGGCTAATGTCACTGTATCTGTTCTTTGGAAGACCAGAATGAAGAAATCCATCATTGACAGACTCGATTTTCAACAGGAGAAAGAATAAATCAACATTTTACGAGAGAGAAGAATAGGGCTTGAAAGAGTTGCTATGGGGAAATGAACTAAGACCCTGCACAGAGGCAAGGAAAGGAGTCATTCACTTGGGGTGGCTGAGGGCCCAGCTGACAGTGGGCGCAGTGAACACTAATATGATTATCTCACTGCAGGTACCTAAGCACAACTGCGGTTCTCTCTGGCCTAGTCTATATAACATGCTACTCTGTAAGACTAAACTGCTGTAGCAGGCTGGCTGGCTGTCAAGCAGGAAACATTTTTCTCACTAGAGAAATCTCTGTTCTCAAAGTATTTCTTTCTTGCCTATATACTACTCCCGGTTTGGGGAGGTTGAGATTCTCCCTGGTATTTCAGGACTGCTTGAGCTATGGAGCAATGGTGACCAAGAGGGGCCCATGCTAATGTTTTGCTCGAGTGTTCTAAAACTTGAGAAATTAAACATAAAAATCTGGATTTTCCTCTTTTGTTATAAAAGTCCAGAGAGCGCTTGGTTTGTGTAAAGAATGGGTTGCAGGAGAATTAGGACCGGTTCACATTCCCTTGTTCACCACAAGCCTCACTACACCTTTCCTTGTAATGTTGATGCACATGTTTATACTTCCCTCTGCTAGAGAAGAATATTTATTAAGAATAATATTAATCTAATGTTAGGATTTCACCTATACTACAAAATACACACAAGACCATAGAAATAATCTTTAAAAGAATTTTAGGCCATTTATTGATGAGCAGGTGAAGGCAATTTTGGAGCTGAAAGGCCGTTCTGAGCTCCTCCTCCACTTATTAATGAAACCATCCATCCCTATTCAGCAGGTGAGTCCAAGAATATTATGAAGTTGTGAGCTGTGCTTGATGGGAGAAATCTCACCTGGACTATTGCAATAGCCTCTCAACCAAGCTCCTTGCTCAAACCCTCCTCTTAAGATCCTTCCTCCACACGGCAATATTACTCACATATGTTGTTTTACAGATGTGGAGAGCACAGCCCAAAGAAGTCAAATAACTTACCTAATTCTGCTGGATCGGAGACCAGAATGGAGGCCCTCCTATTTCTTCCAGTACTCTTCAGGTTCCATCTTGTCTTTTTAAATGCTGCTTAATTCCTGAAAACAGAAAATGTGATTTTTTTTTTTGCTAAACTTGTTTATTAAAATTAAGTGCTCCTTGCATTTCACTGTATAGGAATTAAACCTCTGCAGCTGTATCCCCACACCCAAACATATACATGCACCATCTCATTCGGTAGCGAACACACAATCATAGTTTCCTTCCCATGAGACATATTATGTGTGAATATAGGCTAATTAGTCTTTTAAAAGGTACTTCTACTTCATGAACAGGAGAGCTAAACTAAGCACAAATTAAAAAGTGTTTTGAAACAAAATAGTCTTCCACCAACATTTCTTATGTCTTTCAGATACTGTTGCAATTAGGTTACTTGGAAAATCTGTATCTTATTTGGAAAAAGTGTTTACGGGCACTGTGTAAACTTGGCCAAAACCAGTTCTAAAAACTTTTTATTCCTCTCATCTTCTGGAATCTAACACATTTCACAATGGCCCATAGATATGTGCATTCTAATTTTAAAGTATAATGGAACTGGCAAGATGAAAGCCTTGTATTAAACAACTATTCATTAACAACAGCTATACTCTACTTTGGATTACTAGGGAAGGAACTGCATGATATTCCACTGTAAATAAATTCTGAGTGGCATTTATGAAAGTATAAGAATGTGATATTTAAAATAAACAATAGGATTCTAATTTAGATTGTATGATAAAAATTTACTGTAATTTCCTGAAAGTTTTGCTGATAACCATAGCAGTCAAGTAAGATATAATAATCTAGAAAGCAGTAGATACAGTCACCTTCTGACTGAGACAATGCAGGACAGGAGTCTGTTATTTATTTAATAAGTAAACACTCAATTGCACCTACTCTGTGCCAATGTTCAAAAGCTTTACAAATATTCTATAATTGAATCCTCACAACCAGCAGTGAGGGGTATGCACTATTATTACCCTCATTTTACAGATGAGGAGACCAAGCTGTAGAGACTAAGTAGCCCACCCCACCATATACCTGACAAGTACCTCTCTCAGGTCAGCAAATAATATCATATTTGACTCTTTGAACATATTCAGGTGACGCAGGGGAAAAACAGTTTTTGAATGAGAAGAAAATTGGGCAAAGAGAAGAGAAGCAGATTTGTAAACAGGAGACTCAATGAAGACAGTAGCAAAATGCAGGGCTATACAAAATAGGGATGCTGTTCTGAATAAAGACCTGAAGCTGGAAGTGAACTTAAGAGTTAGTTCAGCCTCTCAGTTTTCAGATCAGATATTGTGGCCAAGGAAGATTAAGTGTTATGTTCAAACTTCCACAACTGATTAACATCAGGGTTGGAACACTCTCCAACTCTGACACTCTCACTGGCACCACCTCTGAGCCAGGTCTGCACTGAGCACTTAGGGTAAAATCTAAACTAAGGATCCTCACCTATCCGGAAGTCACCATTAAGAGAAAGAGACCAACTGACACACAAATAGTAACTGTAGTGTGAGGTGAGTCCTGGTAGACCTCTGGACAAAGAGAAAGGATTAACAGTACTTGGGAAAGACAGGGAATATTCTATAGGATGATTAATTGACTGATAAGGAAAAATGTAAAGGACAAGAAAGATTTTGCCAACCAGAGAAGAGAGAAGGCCATTAAAGGCAAAGGACTTAGCCCATAAGACAGACTTGAGTTCTGAAGCAGTGTGGCATGCCCTATGAACACCAGGTACATTAAGTGTATTCATTCAAATACGTTTTACTCAACCAACTTTTGTTGAGAGCCTATTATGTGCCAGGTAATGGCAGCTCAAAGATGACTGAAAAAAATGTTGTTTTCAAGTCACAGGGAATTCCCAGTCTAATCTGGGAAGCCAATTAGACTTAAGTGTAAGCAAATTAGACTAAGTACTAAGTGAGAAGTCGTAGCTTATTCTGGGGCTTCACATCTAAATAAGTATTTCTATCTGGAGAGGCCATGTTGGTAAGAAAAGGCTTTTTTTTTTTTTTTTTTGCAGTACACGGGCCTCTCACTGTTGTGGCCTCTCCCGTTGCGGAGCACAGGCTCCAGACACAAAGGCTCAGTGGCCATGGCTCACAGGCCCAGCCGCTCCGCGGCACGTGGGATCTTCCCAGACTGGGGCACGAACCCGTGTCCCCTGCATCGGCAGGCGGACTCTCAACCACTGCGCCACCAGGGAAGCCCAAGAAAAGGCTTTGAGATGAAGCAACGTTTGGTTTGAATCTTGAAAAATGGATAGGTGTTTTGTAGGAGTGTAAGGCAATGAAAATCTAACATAAATAATATCTTGCTGCTTATGTCAGAGGCTGTCTGACTTGATAAGAAGGCAATGTTGGTCATTACCTTGTAACTGGATCCTCATGGCATCTGGATGCTAATCAATTAGATAGATGCTGAAGAGAAATAAATAACTCTAAATATATAAACCTCAAGCACAGCCTGTTGTCTCAAAAACAGCTCTAAATGACAACAGATCACATGAGGTTGCAAATTCCTTTTAAAGCACTTCCCAGTTGAAGGAATCGCAAAATAAAGTGACCACAGCTCTGGAAAATAAATAGAAATCCCTTTCTATTTTATTTTTTTACTTTACAATGTTGGAAAAGCTCAAACAAGCAGTATAGTTTCCTAAACCACACAGGCCGCTCTGTGCTGATGCCCAAACACTTGGAGCAGGGGCTTTGCCTTCATCTCTTTGGGTGGCAACTGAGAAATGGTCCATGGAAAATAAGAGGAACAGATGTGGAAATAAACCAAACTGTGACCCTTAGTCTGGCAGGCTGAAGAAACGAGATCACCCCAGACCCTTGCTGCACACATGGGGAAGAGGTTAGTGGTGGGAGTGAGTAGGGACAGTGTCGCAGTTTGCATAGGTTAACATGCCGGCTCCAAAGCAACCAGGTTGATGACTGGATCTGCAGTCAGGGATCAGTCAGCTTCTGATGGGAACTGAGTGCAGCAAAGGACACTCCTTAGCAATGTGCGTACCACCTGTTAATAGGGCCTAACCAATCCTAGACATCTCCAAGTTCCCCTTAAATAGCCAAATGATTTGTCAAACACCACGCATGTCTGAACATAATGAGCCAGGCTGCACCAATAAATGTCCTGGGATCACAGGCATTTTTGAACTGAACATCACAGGGTAAGGAACAGAATACCAAGAATACATAAGCCATAAAAAAATGAAAATGAACAGAAGGAATAAACATTCTGAAACTCACTTCATCAAGCTCATCAACCAGGGCCTAAAACCAGCAATTCCTCTGAAGCCTCTTTAAGAAGCCCACAAATCACTCCTGTTGACAAGCACAGCTGCCACGCCTCTGCTGGATGGGATCCTAAAGACTAGACATCAGTTGCTCAAAGAAAATTTTTGAAAGGCGCAAGTCCAGTGGACAACAAGCTAGACTCATCCTTTATGGCAGATCCACATTTTAAAGGGAAAACAACGAGAGTGACAGGGTCTCATATAAATGAAACTCTAGTGCTTTCCTTGACCCCATGGGCTTTTCATAAGTGGTCTATCTTTTCAGTGCAGTGTAGCATCACCAAAGTGACTGTTTACTTTATTGATTTGTGTTAGATATAGTTACAGATAGGAAGTGATAGATCATATCTGTAAGGCACATGAGGTCAGAAATGAACAACCTTTATCCTAAAGTTAGGTACAATATTCTATGGACCATAAGTAATTAAATTTGTTGAAACTGAATAGATCATTTTAAGTTCTTGAGGATCTTTGCTTCAGATAGTTTTCTTTTTTTTTTTTAGGACAGTGGATTTAAAGTAATTAAAGATTTTTCCCAAAACACTGTAGCATAAATCTATTTGAAACTTAACAGCTAAGAGAGAAAGAGAGGGGGAAGGACAGAGTGAGAGAACAGGTTGTGAGGGGAAGAAAAATGCTAATTCTAATTAACTGGGAATAGTTTGCATCTATATATAACTCATTAGCTGTACTGCATAACAGATGACTGGTTTTCATTTGCTCAGTGATAAAAGATTTCCAGCCCCCAGAATAAAAGCCCACATGAGATGTTATATTTTCCCATGTGAATAATTATTCAGTGGTCAAGAAAAGACAGAGGCTTCGTCCACAAGTGGCTACCAGATTGAATCAGAATCAAGAGTTCCAGTAGACTCTGGTCTGATTTCCAGCAGAACACATTTTTGTCCTTCACTCATTCTTCATTATTTCAAAAAATTTTGAGTGAGCAGTGAACAAAAAAGACCAAAAATCCCTTTCCTTATATTTGGAGACTGGAGATAACCAACAAAATATATAGTATGTTCCATGTTATATATGTTACACGTTAATAAGTGTTAAGGAGAATAATAAAGCAGGAACTAGGGGTAGGAAACATGAGAGCAGGTTGCAGTTTAGATCAGGAGAGCAGGGAATACCTTGTTTAGAGAGTGTCATCTGAGTCAAGATCTGAAAGATGTAAGGGAGTGAACTAGGTGGATAGCTAGGAAAATAGAATTCCAGGAAAGGGAACAGCAAGGGCCAAAGGCTCTGAGGGTGGAATATGTGGTGTGTTTAGTAACACTACAGAGGGCAGTGCGGATGGAGTGGAGTGAGAAGAGGTGTGGCATGGAAAAGGAAACTAGAGTTCTCAGGGATCTAAGTTATCGAGTGCCTGTAAATTAACAGGACTTTTCTTTTCACTTTGATTGAGGTGGGGATCCCTTGAAAGATTTTAAGTAAAATAGTAACATAATATGGTTTATGCTTTATAACAGGATCTTTCAAGAAGACTGTTAGCTGTGCCATGGATGGTTACAACATTCAATTCCAAAAATGTTTGAATTTTTAAAATCTTCAGAGTTAACCTAAAATGAACTCCAAATTCCTCATTTTACAGCGATGAGATTAAAATATAGTGATGATGAGTGACTTTCCCAAGGTTATGCCAGTAGTTGATGATTGAGCCAAAATTTTTCAATCTGGAGTAGACTGGAAATAGAACTGATGAGTTCTGTAGTTTGAAACAGAGAAATGCACTGATTTATTTGGAAAGAGCCCATATGCAGAGGGCTAACTGACAAGATCTAATCACAATTTAGGTTTCTACTTGATCTGGTAATTTAATGTAATCATAGCCTAAATCTTCATTCATTATTCGTATCCCAGTGAGAATGATGTCATTTAGCTTTCCCCATATTCTAGATGTTCTTAACACTTTTAGAAAAACTGGGAACTGAGGAATAGGTTTACCATAGAGTAGAAAGGACTAATTTGTCTATAGACTGGATAAAGTAGACATGACTCTAGGTTTGGTAAAAATCACCCTTGGCTAAAGAGGAAAGTATTTAGTAGGACTGAGAGCCTGTCTTAGAGAAGCTGTTTCAATGAATAACCTTTGAGCACATAGACCATGACCACCTTTAGGTAATTCATATGGCTATGCACCTGAATATAACCCCTTCTCGTTCTTCAAAAGTTAGATCTGGGACAGACAGAGTTTCCATATGGAACATGGTCCTCTTTAGCCCAAAGTACGGAGTTCCTTTGGGGCACTGTCTGGTTGATTTCTACAACAAGAAGCTACATGTTCTTCAAAGATGGCATCCTTTCCTCATAGGTGGAGCTGTCATCCTCCTGTAGCCTGAGTACTGAGGCTGAGCCTTTGTACTAAGTAAAAAGATCAAAATTCAATTTGGACAAATTCCCATCTGGTGGGAATCTGAGTACCTTTCATAATACAAAAAAAAAAAAAAAAAAGTACAGTTTTAAAACTTAAAGCACTCAAGAACCAAGTGTTACTAAAAATAAGCCCAAGAAAAATTTAAAAGCCCATACAAATTCTAAGTTAGACAAACACTGTCAAAACCCCAGGGGTATGTCAGTCTTTTGAACACTGCCACCATAACCACATCAAGGCATGCAATAAAGGGTTCCAATGAATCAGATTATGAAATAGACAACTGAGCATCCACACATTGTTTTGTCTCACAGTTTAAAAAGAAGAGAAAAAAAAGTGTCTAGTATTCTCACGTCTTATTAATAAGACTAAGATATCAAAACAGAGCCTATCAGAGGTAATACTGGGACAACTCAACTGATAGAAAACATGATTAAGGATTGCAGGATGGGTTATAGAAAGAAAAGGCAAGAGAAAGGAGGACCCCCAGGAGGCTATTGTCATCTAGATGCCATGCTGTGTGGAAGGTGTGAAGGGACTGATTCCAAAGTCAACATAACTACAAAGGAAAGACTGGCCTCTGCAGAGATTTCAGCTGAAAAACTGATTAAAATATGGTGATTAGCTAGATCAATAGAGAGATAAATTTTTTTAAACTCTAGAACTTCACATACAGATGGCCAAAAAGCACATGAAAAGGTGCTGAACATTGCTAATTATCAGAGAAATGAAAATCAAAACTACAATGAGGTATCACCTCACACTGGTCAGAATGGGTCAGAAGTATACAAACAATAAATGCTGGAGAGGGTGTGGGGAAAATGGAACCCTCCTGCACTGCTGGTAGGAATGTACACGGGTACAGCCACTATGGAGAATAATATGGAGGTTCCTTAAAAAACTAAAAATAGAGCTACCATATGTTCCAGCAATCCCACTCCTGGGCATATATCCAGAGAAAACCATAATCCTAAAAGATACAGGCACCCCAATGTTCACTGCAGCACTATTTACAACAGCCAAGACATGGAAGCACCTTAAATGTCCATCAACAGAGGAATGGATAAAGGAGATGTGGTACATATATACAATGGAATATTACTCAGCCATAAAAAAGAATGAAATAACGCCATTTGTAGCAACATGCATGGACCTAGAGATTATTATACTAAGTAATTCAGACAAAGAAAGACAAATATCATATGATATCACTTGTATGTGGAATCTAAAAAATATGACACAAATGAACTTATTTACAAAACAGAAATAGACTCACAGACTTAGAAAACAAATTTATGGTTACCAAAGGGGAAAGGTGGGGGGGAAGGGATAAATTAGGATGTTGGGATTAACATATACACACTGCTATATATAAAATAGATCATCAACAGGACCTACTGTATAGCACAGGGGACTCTACTCAATATTCTGTATGGGAAAAGAATCTGAAAAACACCTGAAACTAACACAACATTGTAAATCAACTATACTCAAATATAAAATTAAAAAAGTTTTTAAAAAGTGAAAAAGAGGGGCTTCCCTGGTGGCGCAGTGGTTGAGAGTCCGCCTGCCGATGCAGGGGACACGGGTTCGTGCCCCGGTCCGGGAGGATCCCACATGCCGCGGAGCGGCTGGGCCCGTGAGCCATGGCTGCTGAGCCTGCGCGTCCGGAGCCTGTGCTCCGCAACGGGAGAGGCCACAACAGTGAGAGGCCCGCGTACAGCACAAAAAAAAAAAAAAAAAAAAAAAAAGTGAAAAAGAAAAAACTCTAGGACTTCAAATCTAGCATGTTAGAGTAGAATCACTGACAGATGTAAGCAGTTAAAAAAGGAATTTGGATGAAAGAGATGAGAATAAAAATAGAAGCTGCCATTCACTGACCATTTCCCATGTTCTAGGCACAGCACATTCATTACTCATTTAATCCTCTCAACAACTCTATGAGAATTGGTTTATTCATGTACTTATTCTTTCATAAACAGTTATCAAGTGCCTACTGTGGACCAAGCATTGTCTTATGTAAACATTATATTTTTATACCTAAGGAAAGTGAAATTCAGACAGGTAAGGCAACTTGTCCAAGGTACCCTAGCCAGAGCTGGAATGCAAACCAAGATTTGATGGATTCCAGTTTCCTGTTATGAGTTTTAGTTTTGGATTTGTTCAATTCAAAAGATGACAATAAATAAAATAGGACTGGAGAGCCACAAAGCTAGTGGCAGTAACTGATTGAGGAAGGACCAGGACACTAGGGATCTGTGTGTGTTTTGGGGGGGGCATAAAAGGGAGAAGCAGTCTTATTACCCAAGCACCTTTGAGAGCTCTGACCTTGGATAACAGTACGGAGGGTCTAAAGTTATAAATCCAGGTGCAACTGCTGCTGGATTTTCTGGTCTCTAAGATAAGAAAGGATGTTGTAGAAGTGAGATGGCCCCTTATCACCTGTGAAATTCAAAACAGAAACTGACAGTCTCCACAATATTCAAGATATTAATGACACATTAAGTTATTCAGTTCTTACAGACTAGATAAGCCTGTGTTATTTATACTTTAAATTAGTACCATTCAGGGTTGAATTGTGTCTTCCCCGAAAGGTATATTGATGTCCTATACCCAAGCAGCTCTGATTGTGACCTTATTTGAAAATAAGGTCATTGCAGATGTAATTAGTTAAGATGAGGTCACACTGGAGTAGGGTGGGCCCTTCTTTCTTATAAGAAAAAGAGATGCAGAGCCACACCAGGAGATGTCATGTGATGACAGAGGCAGAGACTGAAGTGATGCACCTATAAGCCAAGGAACTCCAAGGACTGCCTGCAACACCAAAAGCAAAGAAAAAAGGCATGGAACAGACTCTTCCCCAGAGTACCCAGGAGGAGCCAACCTTACAAACACCTTGATTCAGACTTCTAGCCTCCAGAACTGTGAGAGAATAAATTTCTGTTGTTTTAAGACGCCCAGTTTTATGATACTTTGACAGCAGCCCTAGGAAACTAAAACAAGTGCTTATCAAACCAAACATTTAAATCATGCTTATGATGTCCAGGAACTGTTCTAAGTACTACATAATATTAATTCACTTAAGCACCAGAACAACCTAAAATGCTAAGTACTATTACCTCCATTTTACTGATGAAGAAACAGAGCCATAGTGAGTTTAGATAACTTGCCAAAGGGAGACCTGGGATCAGAGCCCAGACCCACCCCAGAGCCTCTGGACCGAACCACCAAGCTCTTCTGTGTGCCATTCTCCCAAGGCTTCCTATTGCCCCTGCTTTTCAGGATGCCATCGCTGGTACTCAGTCTCATTCCCAAAGCACTGATAATCTTGAATGACAGAATCTCCAAATGATGATAAAGAAGGCTCATTTATGTACTGCTATGGCATTTTAGCAGATGTTTCTCACAGATAGTTTCACATTTAATCCTTGAAACACTCTATGGTTGGCCTAATTATTGTCCTTATTTTACAAGCGAGGAAACTTACGCTCCAAGAGGTTAAGAACTTAGCCCTACCTCCATAACTGGGCCTGGAAGCGTTAGACATTAAGTGGAGGTCCCGTGACTACAAAATATCCACTCTTTCTCTTACACAGCCCTTCCTCTGTGAAACCATCTGTGACTCCATCCTCACTCCCACTCCCACCCGCCCACACCCAAAGAATTGACTGCTTCTTTCTTTATGTTCTCATAGTATTCTGCAAAGCCACATATTTATACTACCTTCCCTGCCGCCTGGGAAAATGAGCAAGGGGACCAAACGTATTAATTATTTTGTACCTAATACCTAGCACAGAGCAAAGAGTAAGCATAAAATAGGTATTTGCTGAAGGAAAGAATGAATAAACAATCAATGGCACTGAAATGCAAAATATTCCTTCATCTTTCAATGAAAAAACAAGGTGCATGAGAGTGACTACCTGATAATAACTCTCTGTAGTACTTCCACAACAGACAGTGAAGAAAGCTTTGAAATAAACAGGTTCACCACGTGTAGTACAGAAAAATGCATTACTGTGGTTTCTACAAAAAAACAGGCATCAGTACACCTTAAATTAAATCTTATATATTCAGCCTCTCCTCCTCACCCATCTAGTCTCATTCCCTAGAAGTCCAGGTCCTTGGGAGAACTCTTTGTATTTGCTGATCAAAGAATCTTTTGTTTTGTGGAGCTTGTTGATAAAGATGGGACACAGTGATTTGAATGACAATTACATAGTGATGGTAAATGTGTATGTGTGTGTGTGTGTGTGTGTGTGTGTGTGTGTGTACTGCAAAACAGTTTTGCAGGATGAACAGAAGTTACACTAACCTTTTGACTTTGGTTAACTGCTCACAACATTGTTATAAAATAAAACAGAATAAAGCAAAGCATGTGATTAACTGTATCGAAGACTGATGAGAGATTTCACAAATCTGCCCAGAAGGTGGTTTATGTATCGGAGGAGAGCTGGACAGCATCCCTTTTGGTGGTTGCCAATTCTCTTCTGGAGTCATCTTTTTGCTTCATTATTAAGAAAGACAGGATACTCCCTTCCTCAAGGGGCCAAAAAACAGACCCACTCCACAAGAAGCCATGACCAGTGTGCCTTAACAAGGAAGCTGAACAAGGTTTGCCTCAGGGCAACACACTCCCACAAGTCCCATAAACTTTCCAGGAATCCACCAGGTTAGCCAAAAGAAACAATACACTGAAGTTGAAGGAAAAGAAAGAAGAAAAAATAAAAAGAATCCACATGCAACTATCTTTCCATGTAATCCCCAGCTGCCTCAAATTGGCAGTTCTATGACAGCAAGAGTTAAGAACAAAAGAGCTATCAGAAACTTCTTTTCCTTACGTGGCAACCTTGCATGTGAAGGTCCAGACCAAGTCATAGAACAATATGGAAAACACATGTATGTGTTGTTGATTGACTATGAGGATACAGTCAACCTCTTGTCAGCTTTGTCAACAGCCTAGATGACAGCTGTTTGACTTTCAATTCTTGTTTGCTTTCTCACCTCCTTTGTCAACTTATTCCATATGCAGCCCACAGGCAAGGAAGGAAATTTGAAGCCTACATCGTAGGACAGGCATTCATTGCAGTAAATGAAACTATTTCCATTTCCTACGAGCTGCTAGAGAAAACCATTTTAAAATGCACACAATTTAACTGTGTGACCTTGGGCAAGTCACTAAACCTCTCTGTGCTTCAGTCTCCCTATCTTGTAAAATGGGAGTAATACCTACCTCACAGGGTTATTGTGGGGATTAATTAGATATAATGTCTGTAAAGCATCTAAGCTTCTTGAAGATGGCACCATATAAATACAAAATAATATTTATTAAAGCTGGTTTATTTGTGAAAAAAAATGCACAGAGACAGACACACACTGGCAATATAGTGTGGAAATACAATGAGCCTGAATTGACAGGAGTCATTCTGTTAAATGATGATTTATTGATAGTAAAATTGGAGATCAAGGAGTTGAGCTAAGGAACAAAATGGAACAAATGTTCCACAGGAAGAGCAAGGTGGCTTGATGTTTTCTCTGAAAAATGTGGTTCTCAGAACAGCAAGCAAATCATACTAAATCGACATTTTAAAATGTTCTTCCTCTTAAGTATTTTTACAAATATTCAAGTGGACAGTTGTAAGTTTATCAACATATAGTGTGTACACATCTTCCCATTTGTGTCAATTAATCAAGCATGTTTGGTAATTTTAAAAAATTATTTAAATTATTTTTAAAAAAATAATTGAATAACTCTACCCTCAGTAATTCAGTGAGCTCATGATCTGCAGTAAATGTGAATCTCTATGCTCTCTGTCATGTTAAGGTTTTGCCACAATAGGCCATAACAGGGCCCAGAACACAAGCTAACCACTGCATCTGATGCTCAAATGGAGAAAAAGTCATCTGTTCCAACACTTAAGAAAGTCTGCCTGTGTTGGATTTAATGAAATATAATACATCAGAACAAGCATGTATACATAAAACCAGGCATGTTGAATAAACTAAAAAGCCCAAGGGATTTTTACATATAATTTTGGCAAGAGGTAATTTTTAACTTCAATATTTATGGTATTATCTAATCCACCATAAAATGTAATCGCATTATATAACTTTGTAAGTATGTACCTATTATTTTAGACTGTCCATACCATTCCTCTCCTATACACATAAAATTGAGGACTAACTGCAATCAATAGTTAATAGAAATTTCTAGAAGTCAATAAAACTCTTATTACTTCCTCCTCCCATAACATGTAAACCACCAATAAAGTTATTACTTTTTAGATGAGACCACATCAATGGAGGCTATCTGACAGAAAAGATTATGTCTATGTGTTGGAATATCTGACATTTAAATAAATAACGATGTCACAAAGATAATGATGTCACAGAAGAATAAACAAAGACCAAAAGGAAATGGAGGAGAATGTTCATAATACAACTGGGAAACTGTTTTGAATTTAAGGGATGATGACAAAAAAAGTGCTATTTTTTGCATGATGATGAAGCTAAGGGCAGGAGCCCTTACATAACCATGATAAATTACTTAATTTTAGCTCTTTAAATATTATAAGCCATATATATATATAATTTATATATATTTATCTATATATGTAATTTAATTCTTTCACTCACTCTCCATCATAGACATGACAAATATTATCATAGACAGAAAGATTTTAAATAAACCTATACAAAGTAATACAGCTAGTTCATGAACTCATGTCTTCTTACTCCAAGTCTAGACCTTTTCCCATCATGAACATTGTTGCATTCCCTCTAAATAAATAAATAAATAAATACCAGCTAAAGAGTTTTGGAGAACACAGGAGTGAAATCTAAGGTAAGTTAAGGGTGAATACTAAAATAAAAGTGAAAAGTCATCTATAAAACTCTCGAGCAGAGTGGGTAAGAAAAAGAATAAAATCATTTATATATTTAATAAAAGTTTTGATTTATCTTGTTACATGAGTAATTGTTGGTATTGTATTTATCTATAGCACTTTATTGCCTTCATTTATATATACATCCAGTCAGTTACTAACCATCATCAAGCATGTACCAGACAATGGCTGGGCACCAGGAAAGCAAAGAAGCAGTAAGCATGGATCCCAATCCTTGCCCCAGAGGAGTTCATGATGTTCTAAACTGAATGTAAGGGAACATAATAAGGTCATCATCACAAGAAAAATGAGGACTTCTTTGTCAAATGAGGATGGTCAAGCAGATGGTAAAGACAGAGAAAATACCAAAATATGTAAACGTATTGCCAGGGTTTGGCTTTCCTAAGTTGAAATTGGAAGAACACAAAGATACACAAATAGTGGAAAATAGCAACCATCATCAATTGCTTAAAGACAGAATTTCAGGTAAATATAGCTGTGGATACCTGAGTCACGCTAATGCTTTGTTATTCCTTCAGACTGATATACTTTAAGTACTTAACATTTATTTAGACAAAATACAGAATATTGTATGAGAAAAGAACAGAAATGGAGCCCCCTCGTGGCTGTCCCCAGCTTCTCCTCTAAGGTCTTAAACAGTCAAATTCTGTTCCCAGCTGCACATCCTACTATACTAGGAAAATAGCAGCCCTACAGTTAATTGTCACCCTCCTTTAGATTGGCAGCTTAGGAACAATATATCTCATGTCTCAAATGGCTTATGAAAGTATTACTTTCAACCAGATTTTTACTAGAAATGATTTAGAAACATAATTTGATATATCTTTTTTATATATTCCATAATATTTTAGCAACCTAATGATGGTTTAGCCTCCCTTACAGTTCAGGACCCATATAAGTATCCACCTACCCCACTTCTTAATCCAATAATATTCCTGTAACTATTCCACACAGGTGCAAAATGGACTTAAAAGTTCTGCAACAGCATGTTTTCAAATTTGAGATGGACAATAATGTCTCCCATAAAAGGCAGATGTTCCCTTAACCCTACTTTAATCTTGTCAGGAATTTGAAGAAAAGCTAATATTTCTCCTCTTTTGCTGATTTCAACCAGTAAACAATGGGTGTGTGAGCAGGCTTCACAGGGTTTACATTGGAATTATTTACTTGAACATAAAGTTCCATACACAAATTGAAAAGAGGACAATAAGTAAGAAAATAACCTTTGAAATAACAGAGCTAAAACATTTTCAGTAGATCATCAGGTCCTCCAAAGCAGAGGAATTATTCCCCCAAAACACAGTTGCTTGGACTACTATAAAAATTACCTAATGAAAGATGCATTTCGGCTTCCTAAGGACTATTACCCTTCTGTGTTCCTAACCCTATACCTAGAAATTGCTCCCTTACCAGTAACATGAGTCTTATTTTTTGTATACTTAAACTTATGAATAAATACACTATTTAAAATCTTCAGTGGCAGTCCTTCTCCAGATCAGGATGATATGTGCCACAATGATCTTATCACAACGTGGGACAGAAAACGGCTATTGAGGTAATCCTAGCAACAACAACCTCTGTTGAAGCAGAAGCACATATTATCTGATAAAATAAGGCAACTCAGCTATTCTTTCAGCTCAGCGTGCCTTTTCATCTGCTGTTGTCATCATAAAATTCCCAAGTGTTGGGTTTCCAGTCACAGATGCCTCTTTCAGATGAAGTAAGCTCATGCAATTATCTGCTCTAGAGGAAGCCGCTACCAATCGTGCACTCCTTCATACTGAGCTCGAAGTCATTCTGAATATGATTCTCTGTCCTCCTCCGGAGTACAGGCGTGGTCCATGAAGAACATTACCCAAATATGATTTATTTCCATATAAGACTTATTTCCACATAAGATTTATTTAACTATTTATTTGGGAAGAATTATTTCCCAAATACAATTTTGGAAAACCAACTCAAGATGTCTAATTAGACTGGGTTGAAGATGAATAAGATACTGGAGATTATGGCTCTAAATGTTTGCTTTCAAAGTGAACAAACTCATTAAAAGAACTTGCATTATGCAGAAATTTTGTAAAACATATGAGAAGCAGAATATTAAGAAAAATACACATTTGTGTGAAAACAATTATTCAATCTGGTAATCAAAATCATACTTCTAGTAGAGAAGATTAAAAAGGAAAGTGTCAAAATAAAATTTATGACACCACTTTTTGTATATATCCTAAACCGGATCAAATGTAAAGTGGAAAATTATGCAGAAAACTTAAAATCAATGATATAATGAAAGGCAGTGTGCTGCCCTAAATACATAGTAATTTAAAGCTGCAAAGAACTTCAGAAATAATCTAAGCATTTAGATTATTATACTTAGCATTTAGATATTCAGATTAATAACCTGCTCGTTTTTTCAAAAAGAAACTGAAGCCCAGCACAATTAAAATTTTGCCTACAGTTATACAACTAGTTAAGGAGAGAACCAAGACAAGGTTCTCATGCCTCTCAGTGTAGTACTTTCTTCCCACTTTCACTTAAAATAAATGACAGCAGAAGATAAGCCTTTAACTTTAAATAGGATAAGGATTGTGTGTACCTAGGGACCAGTTCTTCTCTGATATTTTCCTATGTGCCTCTATCCCAGCTCAGCTCAGCCAAACATGAGGAAGAAGAAACAAACTACAGAAGCAAAGGAGGGTCGTCTCTTTATGTAGAATTGTGCCTGTAAAATCAAGGAAGGAGAGTAGTAGCAATCATCTTAGATGGCAGCAATGACACAGGGGAATGGCAGGGCGGTGGTAAAAAACAGATGTTGTCTTTCCTTAAGTACAACAGTAATTCAACTTAATTGATTCAAATTGTATGCATCAAATGCTTGGTAACTGCAGCACTACTCTCTCTCTTAAAAAGAAGAGTAAAGAAAAGCTTTATATATTAAGACAAAAGGAAAGTACCATAAGCAAACAAAGCATGACTATGACTGAGCTGCACTCTAGCAAACTGATAATCATGCATTGAAGCCAAGTATGGGAAATGGGCAGAGAGCTACAGGAAGGCCATTTGCATATTTTTAAGGCTGCCTGCTATATTTCAGGAGTTGTCACCCGAAATGCAAGGCAGCCAAATTATGTCAAAGAACTCCCCACGGAGAGCAGCAATGAACGCTTCCGAGCTCAAGAGCCTCCTTCAGCCCCACGGTGAGGTTATATGTACAAGTGCAGCTGCAGCTGAGAAAGACCAATCAGAGGGCGGTACAGATGGTCTCCCTATGGAGTTGTATTTTTTAGACCATAACTTGTTACCTGCAGGCCATACTGTATACAAGGAGAAGAAGGAAGAGTGAATAGTGGCATCCATGCAGCCCACAGTGCCAACACTGTGCTGGCCTATATAAAATAGAGGAATATCTTCCAACATTGTGTTTTATACCTTACACAAAAAGGAAGAAAGATCGTGCTGTTCATTATAAGCAAAACCATGCGACTCATCAAAGGAACTAGAGGCAGCATCTTATCAAAAGTACTGTAGGACGAGAGGGGGAAGATGGCAGAAGAGTAAGACACAGATATCACCTTCCTCCCCACAGATACATCAGAAATATATCCACACGTGGAACAACTCCTACAGAACACCTACTGAACGCTGGCAGAAGACCTCAGACCTCCCAAAAGGCAAGAAACTCCCCATGTACCTGGGTAGGGCAGATGAAAAAAGAATAAACAGAGACAAAAGAATAGGGACGGGACCTGCACCAGTGGGAGGGAGCCGTGAAGGCTCCCACACTAGGAAGCCCCTTCGCGGGCGGAGAATGCGGGTGGCGGAGGGGGAAGCTTCGGGGCTGCGGAGGAGAGCGCATCAACAGGGGTGCAGAGGGCAAAACGGAGAGATTCCCGCACAGAGGATCGGTGCCGACCAGCACTCACCAGCCCAAGAGGCTTGTCTGCTCACCCGCCAGGGCGGGTGGGGCTGCGAGCTGAGGCTCGGGCTTCGGTTGGAGCAGAGGGAGTGGACTGGGGTTGTTGGCGTGAACACAGCCTGAAGGGGTTAGTGCACCACGGCTAGCCAGAGGGAGTCCGGGAAAAAGTCTGGACCTGCCGAAGAAGCAAGAGACATTTTCTTCCCTCTTTGCTTCCTGGTGCGCGAGGAGAGGGGATTAAGAGCGCTGCTTAAAGGAGCTCCAGAGACAGGCGTGAGCCGCGGCTAAAAGCGCGGACCCCAGAAATGGGCATGAGACGCTAAGGCTGTTGCTGCCACCACCAAGAAGCCTGTGTGCAAGCACAGGTCACTATCTACACCCTCCTTCCGTGGGGCCTGTGCAGCCCACCACTGCCAGGGTCCCGGGATCCAGGGACACCTCCCACGGGAGAACGCACGGTGCACCTCAGGCTGGTGCAACGTCACGCCGGCCTCTGCCGCCACAGCCTTGCCCTGCATCCGTACCCCTACCTCCCCCCGGCCTGAGTGAGCCAGAGCCCCTGAATCAGCGGCTCCTTTAACCCCGTCCTGTCTGAGCGACGAACAGACGCCCTCCGGCGACCTACACGGAGAGGCGGGGCCAAATCCAAAGCTGAACCCCAAGAGCTGTGCGAACAAAGAAAAGAAAGGGAAATCTCTCCCAGCAGCCTCAGGAGCAGTGGACTAAATCTCCACAATCAACCTGATGTACCCTGCATCTGTGGAATACCTGAATAGACAACGAATCATCCCAAATTTAGGAGGTGGACGTTGAGAGCAAGATTTTATTAATTTTTCCCCTTTTCCTTTTTTTGTGAGTGTGTATGTGTATGCCGCTGTGTGAGATTTTGTCTGTATAGCTTTGCTTTCACCATTTGTCCTAGAGTTCTATCCGTCCGTGTTTTTTTTTTTTTACTTTTTAAAAAATTTTTTTCTTAATAATTATATTTTTCTTTTAATAAATTTATTTTACCTTACTTTATTTTCTTTTATCCTCTTTCTTTCTTTCTTTCTACCTTTTCTCCCTTTTATTCTGAGCAGTGTGGATGAAAGGCTCTTGGTGCTGCAGCCAGCAGTCAGTGCTGTGCCTCTGAGGTGGGAGAGCCAACTTCAGGATACTGGTCCACAACAGACCTCGCAGTTCCACGTGATATCAAATGGCGAAAATCTCCCAGAGATCTCCATCTCAACAGCAACACCCAGCTTCACTCAACGACCAGCAAGCTACAGTGCTGGACACCCTATACCAAACAACTAGCAAGACAGGAACACAACCACACCCATTAGCAGAGAGGCTGCCTAAAATCATAGTAAGTCCACAGACACCCCAAAACACACGACCAGACATGGACCTGCCCACCAGAAAGACAAGATCCAGCCTCATCCACCAGAACACAGGCACTAGTCCCCTCCACCAGGAAGCCTACACATCCCACTGAACCAACTTTAGCCACTGGGGACAGACACCAAAAACAACAGGAACTACGAACCTGCAGCCTGCAAAAAGGAGACCCCAAACACAGTAAGATAAGCAAAATGAGAAGACAGAAAAACACACAGCAGATGAAGGAGCAAGATAAAAACCCACCAGACCTAACAAATGAAGAGGAAATAGGCAGTCTACCTGAAAAAGAATTCAGAATAATGATAGTAAAGATGATCCAACATCTTGGAAAGAGAATAGAGAAAATGCAAGAAACATTTAACAAGGACCTAGAAGAACTAAAGATGAAACAAGCAACAATGAACAACACAATAAATTAAATGAAAAATACTCTCGAAGGGATCAATAGCAGAATAACTGAGGAAGAAGAACGGATAAGTGACCTGGAAGATAAAGTAGTGGAAATAACTACTGTAGAAGAGAAAAAAGAAAGAAGAATGAAAAGAACTGAGGACAGTCTCAGAGACCTCTGGGACAACATTAACCGCACCAACATTCGAATTATAGGGGTTCAAGAAAAAGAAAGGGACTCAGAAAATATTTGAAGAGATTATAGTTGAAAACTTCCCTAATATGGGAAAGGAAATAGTTAATCAAATCCAGGAAGCACAGAGAGTCCCATACAGGATAAATCCAAGGAGAAACACGTAATGAACATATTAATCAAACTGTCAAATATTAAATACAAAGAAAACAAATTAAAAGCAGAAAGGGAAAAACAACAAATAACACATAAGGGAATCCCCATAAGGTTAACAGCTGATCTTTCAGCAGAAAATCTGCAAGCCAGAAGGGAATGGCAGGACATATTTAAAGTGATGAAGGAGAAAAACCTACAACCAAGATTACTCTACCCAGCAAGGATCTCACTCAGATTTGATGGAGAAATTAAAACCTTTACACACAAGCAAAAGCTGAGAGTTCAGCACCACCAAACCAGCTTTACAACAAATGCTAAAGCGTCTTCTCTAGGCAAGAAACACAAGAGAAGGAAAAGACCTACAATAACAAACCCAAAACAATTAAGAAAATAGGAACATACATATCGATAATTACCTTAAATGTAAATGGACTAAATGCTCCCACCAAAAGACACAGACTGGCTGAATGGATACAAAAACAAGACCCATATATATGCTCTCTACAAGAGTCCCACTTCAGACCGAGAGACACATACAGACTGAAAGTAAGGGAATGGAAAATGATATTCCATGCTAATGGAAACCAAAAGAAAGCTGGAGCAGCAATTCTCATATCAGACCAAGTAGACTGTAAAATAAAGACGATTAGAAGAGACAAAGAAGAACACTACATAATGATCAAGGTATGAATCCAAGAAGATATAACAATTGTAAATATTTATGCAACCAACATAGGAGCACCTCAATACATAAGGCAAATACTAACAGCCATAAAAGGGGAAATCGACAGTAACACATTCATAGTAGGGGACTTTAACACCCCACTTTCACTAATGGGCAGATCATCCAAAATGAAAATAAATAAGGAAACACAAGCTTTAAATGATACATTAAACAAGATGGACTTAATTGATATTTATAGGACATTCCATCCAAAAACAACAGAATACACATTTTTCTCTAGTGCTCATGGAACATTCTCCAGGATAGATTATATCTTGGGTCACAAATCAAGCCTTGGTAAATTTAAGAAAATTGAAATTGTATCAAGTATCTTTTCCGACCACAACGCTATGAGACTAGATATCAATTACAGGGAAAGACCTGTAAAAAATACAAACACATGGAGTCTAAACAATACACCACTTAATAACGAAGTGATCACTGAAGAAGTCAAAGAGGAAATCAAAAAATACCTAGAAACAAATGACAATTGAGACATGACGACCCAAAACCTATGGGATGCAGCAAAAGCAGTTCTAAGAGGGAAGTTTATCGCAATAAAATCCTAACTTAAGAAACAGGAAACATCTCGAATAAACAACCTAACCTTGCACCTAAAGCAATTAGAGAAAGAAGAACAAAAAACCCCAAAGTTAGAAGAAGGAAAGAAATCATAAAAATCAGATCAGAAATAAATGAAAAAGAAATGAAGGAAACCATAGCAAAGATCAATAAAACTAAAAGCTGGTTCTTGGAGAAGATAAACAAAATTGATAAACCATTAGCCAGGCTCATCAAGAAAGAAAGGGAGAAGACTCAAATCAATAGAATTAGAAATGAAAAAAGAGAAGTAACAAGTGACACTGCAGAAATACAAAAGATCATGAGAGGTTACTACAAGCAACTCTATGCCAATAAAATGGACAACCTGGAATGGACTAATTCTCAGAAATGCACAACCTGCCAAGACTGAATCAGGAAGAAATAGAAAATATGAACAGACCAATCACAAGAACTGAAATTGAAACTGTGATTAAAAATCTTCCAACAAACAAAAGCCCAGGACCAGATGGCTTCACAGGCGAATTCTATCAAACATTTAGAGAAGAGCTAACACCTATCCTTCTGAAACTCTTCCAAAATATAGCAGAGGGAGGAACACTCCCAAACTCATTCTGTGAGACCACCATCACCCTGATACCAAAGCCAGACAAGGATGTCACAAAGAAAGAAAACTACAGGCCAATATCACTGATGAACATAGATGCAAAAATCCTCAACAAAATACTAGCAAACAGAATCCAACAGCACATTAAATGGATCATACACCATGATCAAGTGGGGTTATTCCAGGAATGCAAGGATTCTTCAATATATGCAAATCAATCAATGTGATACACCATATTAACAAATTGAAGGAGAAAAACCATATGGTCATCTCAATAGATGCAGATAAAGCTTTCGACAAAATTCAACACCCATATATGATAAAAACCCTCCAGAAAGTAGGCATAGAGGGAACATTCCTCAACATAATAAAGGCCATATATGACAAACCCACAGCCAACATCGTCCTCAATGGTGAAAAACTGAAAGCATTTCCACTAAGATCAAGAACAAGACAAGGCTGCCCACTCTCACCACTCTTATTCAACGTAGTTTTGGACGTTTTAGACACAGCAATCAGAGAAGAAAAGGAAATAAATGGAATCCAAATCAGAAAAGAAGTAAAGCTGTCACTGTTTGCAGATGACATGATACTATAGAGAATCCTAAAGATGCTTGCTACCAGAAAACCACTAGAGCTAATCAATGAATTTGGTAAAGCTGCAGGATACAAAATTAATGCACAGAAATCTCTGGCATTCCTATACACTAATGATGAAAAATCTGAAAGTGAAATCAAGAAAACACTCCCATTTACCATTGCAACAAAAAGAATAAAATATCTAGGAATAAACCTACCTAAGGAGACAAAAGACCTGTATGCAGAAAATTATAAGACACTGATGAAAGAAATTAAAGATGATACAAATAGATGGAGAGAGATACCATGTTCCCAGATTGGAAGAAATCAACATTGTGAAAATGACTCTACTACCCAAAGCAATCTACAGATTCAATGCAATCCCGATCAAACTACCACTGGCATTTTTCACAGAACTAGAACAAAACATTTCACAATTTGCGTGGAAACACAAAAGACCCCGAATAGCCAAAGCAATCTTGAGAAGGAAAAATGGAGCGGGAGGAATCAGGCTCCCTGACTTCAGACTATACTACAAAGCTACAGTAATCAAGACAGTATGGTACTGGCACAAAAAGAGAAAGATAGATCAATGGAACAGGATAGAAAGCCCAGAGATAAACCCACGCACATATGGTCACCTAATCTTTGATAAAGGAGGCAAGAATGTACAGTGGAGAAAGGACAGCCTCTTCAATAAGTGGTGCTGGGAAAACTGGACTGGTACATGTAAAAGTATGAGATTAGATCACTCCCTAACACCATACACAAAAATAAGCTCAAAATGGATTAAAGACCTAAATATAAGGCCAGAAACTATCAAACTCTTAGAGGAGAACACAAACAGAACACTCTATGACATAAATCACAGCAAGATCCTTTTTGACCCACCTCCTAAAGAAATGGAAATAAAAACAAAAATAAACAAATGGGACCTAATGAAACTGCAAAGCTTTTGCACAGCACAGGAAACCATAAACAAGACCAAAATGGGAGAAATATTTGCAAATGAAGCAACTGACAAAGAATTAATCTGCAAAATTTACAAGCAGCTCATGCAGCTCAATAACAAAAAAAACAAACAATCCAATCCAAAAATGGGCAGAAGACCTAAATAGACATTTCTCCAAAGAAGATATACAGATTGCCAACAAACACATGAAAGAATGCTCAACATCATTAATCATTAGAGAAATGCAAATCAAAACTACAATGAGATATCATCTCACACCAGTCAGAATGGCCTTCATCAAAAAATCTAGAAACAATAAATGCTGGAGAGGGTGTGGAGAAAAGGGAACACTCTTGCACTGCTTGTGGGAATGTGAATTGGTACAGCCACTATGCAGAACCGTATGGAGGCTCCTTAAAAATCTACAAATAGAACTACCTTATGACCCAGCAATCCCACTACTGGGCATATACCCTGAGAAAACCATAATTCAAAAAGAGTCATGTACCAAAATGTTCATTGCAGCTCTATTAACAATAGCCAGGAGATGGAAACAACCTAAAGGTCCAGCATCAGTTGAACGGATAAAGAAGATGTGGCACATATATACAATGGAATATTACTCAGCTATAAAAAGAAACGAAATTGAGCTAGTTGTAATGAGGTGGATGGACCTAGAGTCTGTCATACAGATTGAAGTAAGTCAGAAAGAGAAAAACAAATACCATATGCTAACACATACATTTGGAGTTTAAGAAAAAAAAAATGTCATGAAGAACCTAGGGGTAAGACAGGAATAAAGACACAGACCTACTAGAGAACGGACTTGAGGATATGGGGAGAGGGAAGGGTAAGCTGTGACAAAGTGAGAGAGAGGCATGGACATATATACACTACCAAACGTAAAACAGATAGCTAGTGGGAAGCAGCCGCATAGCACAGGGAGATCAGCTCGGTGGTTTGTGACCACCTAGAGGGGTGGGATAGGGAGGGAGGGAGGGAGGGAGACACAAGAGGGAGGAGATATGGGAACATATGTATATGTATAACTGATTCACTTTTTTATAAAGCAGAAACTAACACACCATTGTAAAGCAATTATTCACCAATAAAGATGCAAAAAAAAAAGTACTGTAGGCACAATAAAGTCGCAGCAAAAAAAATGAATTAAAATAAAGATTCAATCAACAGTTCAGACACTTTTGTTTTTAAACTTGCAGATGCTGAACTTTATACTGTGGCTCACGACACTGGCATCAATCAGAATATTATTACTTTTGTTATTATTGTTGTATTTTTTTAATTTTAAAGTGCTTGAAAATTCTAAAACTAATTGTAGGCCATGAGCTAAATATTTTATAGAAAATCCGCAATATTTTTTCCTGTCCTTTTGTGTGCCGTACAGCTATTCTTGTGAACTTCCCCAAGGTATTTTTGCTTCTTAGTATGCCTTGATATTTCAAGTACTGGCAAAAATGCAATAAGAATCAGACTGCACTGTCAGTTTGTGGTATGTTAAGATTGAGGGTAACAGTGAATTATTTTAGTTTTTGTTTTTTCCTATCTAGAGTTTTCCTTTTGGGAACCACTCCCCTCTCATCTCGTACACATGCCAATCACATTGTCCTACCTCCCCTACCAGTGGGGTAGCTATGATATCCCAGTGGGCCTGTCAGAACATCACATCTCATTTAGATAGTAATTATGCCAGAAGTGGGCACAAGACCTAACAGAGTTAGTCAAAATCCTTTTGAAGTTTTTATATGAACAGCAACAGAAAAAAATATCTCTTCCTTATTTTCAAGGACCTTGAGCATAAAGAACCCTGTTAGCCTAGAGCTTACAGGGCCACCTTTGCTACAGCATGTCACAAGTCTGTATTCCTTCTGAAAGCTCTAAGAGACAATCAATTCTGTGTGCTTTACTCAAATCCAGAGACTTAAACGTAAATCTCATTTTAAAATATCTTCAAAGAAACATTAAGAATAATGTTTGACCAAATATCTGGATACCACTGCCAGACAAACTGACACACAAAATTAACCATCACAAATGGAAAGGAGGAAATGGGCACATTAACTTTAATAGGAAGTAAGGACAAGAAAAAGTCATTTTTAAGATGGGAGAACTCAAAGCATATTTACATTCTGAAAGGATATATCAAGTAGAGGTAAAAAATAATCTGTTTGAGAGTGAGAGACAATATCTAATATCCTCGAGTAGATAAAAAGGATGGAATCTGAGGCACAAGGAAATGAACTGACCTTCACAGGGATCATGGGAAGTTCTTTTTGGTAACAGGAGGGAAAGCAGAGACATTGCGGGGTGGGTATGATGCATGCACATAAGTTTTTATGGTGATGGAAATTTGTGGAAATTCCCTTTCAATTACTCCAATTTTCTTAGTAAAATAAGAAGTTAGGTAATCAGCTGAGAGAAAGGATAAAGGAGAGGATTTGGGGGTTTGAGGAAAGAGAAGGAAGTATAACCCAGAAAAGAGAGAAAAATGAATGACTTAGACAATATAGTAGGAGTGCTTGGTGGTACCCCACTTTCAAATAGTGGTCATGAATTTAAAGTGATACCAATTAGTGTACAGTTTTGTGGGTTTTTTCTAGCAGAATTCAGTAGGACGGGCATAGGCATAGAAAACAGAGACAGATTTAACCAGAGTGGTGGTTTAGCCAACTAAGCATGACAAAGGAGGACAGGGCAAAAGAATGGAAGGTGTATGCAAGGAACTGACTGAAATGATTGCCCACAGAATCTGACTTGTATAATGACATACAATAATGTAAGTGAAGATAAGACAAGGTGAGGGATAATGAAAAGCTGAAATTATCAACTGAATGAAAATTTCCATGTGATAGAAGAGTTGTTGAACTCAATTTACTAGAAGGAATGAACTAGGAATATAGGAGGAAGCAATGTGAGAGTGAGATCAATGAAATCAAGGTTATGAATCAATTAAAGCTACTGGTAATTACAAGGTGAAGAGCCTGGCAATAAGACGGTGCCTGTGGTAAGGTACAAGACAAAAGTCATTGAAAGAAAAGACTTTAAGGAAGTGGGGCGGAGGGGGGAGTCAAGAGGTCGGAATGTGATGCTGATATCACCAAGAATTCTGACAACATCAATGTCCTCCAAAGTTCACCAGGAACATACTTGTATTTAAACAAGTCAGAGTCTCACTCATTGCAGCAAGAGAGAATACAAACCATGGGGAATCATGGAGTATCTCAGTAAAAGGGTGTCAGCAAAAACCAATGATAGTATTTGGACTTCGGTTGAGGGATTGAGAAAGGATCTAAGGAAGCTGGTGTCACTCCATACTGGATGGTGTCAGAAACTGGGAATAATTCTGTAACTGAGTACCTCAATAAATCTTTCTAGGGAGGGCAAACTAAAGCAAGGCTAAAGCTATAACTGGTGAAAAGGTAGCAACTACTCGTTTTGGCTAAGAGAGAAAGATACTTGGTATTTTAAACAAAGTTATGAAGTAGTCTTATTTTCTCTCTTTTTATCATAGTCTCAGAGGGTGAGGTTGATAGTCTGTGAGACTGTTTATTATCCAACTAAAAGTAACACGGCAGATGGTAACTAGACTTATTGTGGTGATCGCTTCATAATGCATAAAAATGCTGAATCACTACGTTGTACATCTGAAACTAATATAATATTGTATGTTAATTATAATTCAATAAGAAAGTAACATACAGTAGCTTCCAGCTGTCAGGGGATGTTCTTTGCTTGGTTTAAAAATTACTTTCTCAACAAGAATAATGTTAAGAGAGTGTCGGTAAAATCTTTAAGGAATAAGAGGAAGGGACCTGGGAGTGTAAATGACTGCAAACAGGTATAGGGGAGGTAGAATCTGATAACATGAGACACAAAGATGTATGTTTTTTTGTTTCTTTAAATAGGAGGTTGGGAGGATTGACTGGAAGCAGTAACAAGAAGTAAGGATGGTACTTCTTCCATCTCTAGGCCCAATAATAAGAAGGAAACCAGTCACGATGTAAGAGGGCTACAGAAGAAGCAATGTCATCAAGGGGACACTTGGTTTTAGTTATAGCAGAAGATAAAAAGAATACTCACAGAAGAAAATGAGGATATGTGCACAACGCAAAGGTTTCAGAAGATGGATAGCAGTAGGACTTAGGGTTAGAAAAAGGGATGTACAGAACCATGTGAGGGATGACCTGGTCCTACAGCAGATAACGGTCGTAAAGCTGTGAGTGTTAAGGGGAAGGAGGGAGGGAGAAAGTTACCAGAATTACTTAAAACTCTGGGCTCTCACTTGAATCATGGCATCGGAGGCCTGGAGTTCTACACTGAGGCAATCTTCATCATTGCACAAGTACTATCAAAACTCTTGCTAAGGACTGACCTATAAACGGATACTCTTACCCTGAAAATGTAGGCTCCCCTTCAAACTAGAAAGTGTTATTTGTTGCTAGTTCAGTGAAATGTTTTTATTACTTGAGTTTATTTTAATGAATCATAAAAGCCAAGGAAGTTGCTCAGTTAATCTGACATATTATATTACATTTATTTTTGGAAAAGTCTCTGGATGGCTCTTAGAATTTTCTTCTTATTCTTTACTGAGTAATTAAATAATTGTGGACTTCATTTGCTTGTTCTTTGGGTATCTTAGTATTTGCTTCAATTATGCAGTCATTTAACTTAGCTGTTCAGTCATTAAAATAGGTATTACTTGACTACCATAGGCAAAACACTATGCTGAGGACCCTGTTTACTTATTCCATTTATTTAGCCATGAATTTTGATATATTACTAGGAAGTAGAATAGCACTGTGTTTAAGAATGGGGGCCCCGAGTCAAATTGTGTGGACCTGAACCCCAGTTACACTGCTGATAATTAGGTGACCTTGTGTAAGCACTCTTAGTTTCAATCTTTGCACCTGTAAAATGGAGTTAATAATAGTACCTAGCTCATGGATTGTGAGATGATTAAATGAGATAATATATGTATTCAGCACAGTAACGTCTTGGCTTCTAGATAATATACCTCACTATATTACTTGCCATGGTTATTACAGTTATTGTTGTTGAGTTCATCATTATTATTTTATCATGGTATAATGAGAAAAGTCCTTGATCTGTATTTGTATGGCAGCTGGGAAAGCTATTTAATGTCTCTGAGATTTCTTTATCTGTAAAATGTATACCATAGTACTAATTTCAACAGGACCATGAGAGGATTAAATATGGTAAATATGCAAATGGCTAACATAAAGTAGGCATATCATAAGTGTTCGTCTCCTTCTTTCTCATCTGCCATTATCAATGTGAAACCTAGATATATTTCCAAAGATAGCACTCTCCTTTACTGGTTGCTTAGTCTTCAGAGCATAGTCCCAAGTACAGACAAGTATCTGATGAAGCTTTTAGGCATCCAGGAGACAAGTATCACTGAGCAGAGAGGAATAGAGGGTCACTTCCTTTTGAAATAAGGACTTCTATAAGCATCGATCTTCCTTTAGTGTTAAAAATGTCTCCGAGTACATAGAAGCAGAGAACTGTACCCACGATAAGTACTGGAGTTTTACATAAAGTAATCTGGTTTGCCCTGCTAGAGGCAGAAGAGAATAAATATATTTCTGAGAGAGAGTGCAAAATTTCCAAAGCATCACTGAATGACTTCTGCCTGAAACTACATAACTTTCCATCCATTTATCCTCTTACTTCAACCAGTTGAGCAACTTTCTCCCAATTTCCAACCAGCCCTGTGACATTACCTTCCCTGAATGGCACTCTCAGATTCAAGGAAGTATCATGATTTCCTATGTCATTCAAGTAAAATCAAAATAGATGAGAGACTTCTATGTGCTCACATTCTAAGTCATGACATTCAAGAAAATAATCATGTCTAAAAACATTGCCTGAATGACTAATGTGGCAGGGTACTGTGCTGGCTACTGGGCACGCAGCAATTAATAGGTTATAGACAAGGGGGTAGTGATGGTAAAGGAAATGAACTAATCAGGAAACAATTAGGAGCAAATACTATATCAAACCTGTATGTGGGGATATAAAGGAGAAGAAAGATTCTAGGATAATTTCTAGATTTCTGGCTTGGATGACAGGGTGGGTAGTGATATGATTCACTGACAGGAAACAAAATGAATAGACATTTGGTATTTGTTCTTTTTTTTCCTTTGAAGGAGACAAAAATGGAGAGATAATATATTTGCTTTGGTATTACTGAATATAAAACTCTAGAACTCAGGGTAAAAGACTGGAGCTGTAATTACTGAGCTAAGTCAACGTATACACAGGAGATAGAGCAATGGGAATAGATGAGAGTAGCCAGCCAGGGAGACTGTGTCCCTCCCTGCTTCTTCCTTGCCACCCACAGTTATGTAAAATAGTAACATTAAGACAGAGAGTCATCTTCAAACATTTCTCCCTGTCCATAGTACTTCCCTCTCATTAATGTAACCTGTATGGTTGCCAAGAATAAAATGGTCTTTTGAGCACTCTCTTATCCCATCTCTGTGCATTATTTCTCTCATTTTCCCTAGTTAATGAATGGGAGTATCATTCAATACTACATACCATGTACTTGATAAGTAGTATTTTAAGGCCTAAGTTGATTGACTTCTGATAAGGGAAGATATTTCCTCAACACTTCTGAAGTCTTCCTTAGCACATCCAAAATTCCCAACAGTGGTAGATCAGTGGACCAATCCAGCAGAAAGTCAAAATAAGAAGGAACTAGGTCAAAAGTTTAGTACTATTCCTTCTGGGCAGAGGGATTATGAGTGATATTTTCCCCTGGATTTTTTTTCTATGTTTCTCTATTAAAAAAAAAACACTCAAAATAAATATGCATTGCTTTAATAATCAGGAAAAAAATTTTTAATGAAGTCAGTCTTGCAAAACCTTCCAGATCAGCCAAAGACTCTGGCATAGTCAATTGAAAAGGGGTTTCATGAAAATCACAGTGGGATATGCTCAGCACAGAATTACTGGATGGATGAAGAAGACTAAACCAGGGAACGTCATTAACTAGCAAGTACTCTCAAGGTCCTGTTTTTGTTTTATGAAAAATGGTCTAGACCTCCCAGAAGAGCCTGTAACAAACATAACATTCAAAATAGGAATTATTCATCTAATGATTTCTGCAGGCAGCAAAAATGAGTCTATCATCTCAGAAGTAATTTTCTGGAAGGCAAGTTAAATTTATGACATTATGTCACTTTCATAAGCCAGGAACTTTGAATCTATCTAGAAGAGACAAGCTAAGGACCACTTTGCATCCAGAGGAAACTAAAGGGCAGTGTCAATGTCCTTCCAAATGGAAAGAGTTCTTTATTTTTGTTTCTAAGCACATATAGTCGCATTACATTATGGAAATGGAATGGTTTGATGATAGTTGTTTAGACCAGTCTGTCATGCATTACCTATGGTGCAAGGCAAAAGCAAAAAGAGCTACTATGTCTATGGGCTTTCTCAGAATTATCAGAATAAAAATCACTGCCCTTTTGTTCAAGCTTTTTTCTTTCTTTTGAGACACAGCAAAACATCAATTTTCAAGTTAAAATGAAGTGTGACACTTCAATGAAAAGAAAGCTATGGAAGCCAAATACTGAACTTACAGTGCACAATGGAGTAAGTAGCCTACAGATGGAAGGAAAATAATAAACTTTTTTGCCTATATTTGCCACAATGAAAGGAAAATGAACGACATCAAGCACTTATATACCATGTCTAGCATTTAATACAATATTTACACATAGCAATAAGTAAAAATATAATTTGGTGTATCTCTAAGGATTATGTAAAACAGTGCATTTCCATCACCTCATTAGATGGCCTAATCTACCAGCATTTGCCATCACATAAACCAGGATGTGGCTTTGTTTTGACCACCAACAAGCTCTAACAAGTGTCTTCCATTCCTGGGAAGATTCTATTCAAATATCAGATATGGTTGGTGAAAACTAGCTATTATAAAGAAAAGTGGGTTGATTTTTCTCTATGAAGAGATCCATCATAAATGCTAAAATGTATCTTGATTCTTTTCATGTATGGGGAATGAATTATAATTAAAGAAGCATTCCTTTCCTCAGACACATTTCTTCACACTTCTTCAGCTGCATTATGAGAACAGTATGGCACTGTCCTCAAAATCTCTGTGGACCCACCATGTCCAGTCTTATATTTTTGTCCCTACTTGTTTATTTAGCCACAAATTTATCCAGAGGCCTATGTGCTACTCTGTTCTCTTTCCAAGATGTACTTACAAGCTTATTTGGAATAATTTCAAGCTCTGATAAGGGCAGTTAAATTTAAGTGGAAAAGTTTGGAGAAGCCTGGAAGACGAAATCATGAAAGAAAATTAGAAGCTATTTTCAGGAAGAGGTTGCTTGAAAAAAGTTGAATAGGGATACTCACATTGTGGGTACTGAATTGTGTGTTTTAACAGCTAAAATGGTAAATTTTATGTTATGTGGATTTTACAACAGCAAAAACGGCCCAAGTAAAAGGAAAAAAAAAAATCTTTTACCACAGACTCATAGCACTTCAGAATTATAAATAACTTTAAATGTTGTCTAGGCAAATTTTCTTAAGCTGCTGCCAACAACCATTGTGTAAGTCATGAAGTCAATTTACATGAGACCAGCATTTTTAAACAAAATAATAGAAGAGAGAACGTCTGAGTGTGTGTCACGTATAGTAAGGGCAAGTATAGTTTAATGAAACCATGCTTCAGTTCTGTATGCATGCGTGTGTTTATGTACTGAGTTGTGATGTAAAATATATTTCCCACCACATGTTATAGTTTAAAAAGTTAGAGGTATCTAGTCTAGGCCAATTTTTCATCTTAAGCAATATACCCTCCTCGAAACTTCTGACCCTTACATTAAAAAGGCAAAGGTAGAAGATTCTAAATTTAACAGTGGTAAATACGCAAATGATAGTAGACCTAACTAATAAAATCAGATACAGTCAAATACCAAGATCATAGGCATGTCCAATTTTGAAACAACTCAAGCATAAAACTGTAGTACTGATGTTGACTAGTAGATAGCCTTTGTGATCTGTCATTTACTCAGGATGTGACCCTGAAAACTGCAGGACGAGTCATTTCCATGCCAAGGAACACAGTAGGATAGAAATGAAGTAATAAGCCTTTTGAACATTTAAGAAAGCAAAACCTTATAGGGAAATGGCAATTGGCATTCTGCAGAAACTATTTCCAATTAAACTGTAAGTATGTGACAAATATTACGGAGTTTAAGAAAGTAAAAACGTAGTAGGACAATATAAAGTCACTAGAAGTGATTTTCTTATTTATATGCGATCCTAACAAAAACTATACAGAAAATTTCTGTCTCTATAGAACTGGAAAACAAAATTATTTGCCCTAGTGAAATAACTAGAAGGAAAACAAGAATAGGATAACATATGTACTTCTTTGCATAGAGAATTGTAGTGAATTTCTTCTAACAATCTTAGGTACAATTTTAAAAGATAATAAACAAAAAAGAAGGAGAAAGAAAAGTCACTAATAATTTCTATATTTACACATGGTACTTAGCTCTTTTAGATAATGAAACAGCCACTGAGTAGCTCATGTGAGTACAGGACTGCATTGAGCAGCCACAGATGACACTGAGAGTGGACAAGGTGATAAATTTCAGGGAAAATGGCTAAATTCTACTTAAAATGATTATAGGATCTAATTTCTTAGCTATGTTCCTTGTGAAAAAATACAGTAAATAATTTCATTTATTTCCCTGAAATAATCTATAGCAAAAGTTTTGCAGACAAACTAATTCACAAATGGTTGGAAATCATCAGCTCAGATACTGTAAAACTAACAAAAAGCATTCTACCTTTGTGCAAAATCATGGTGAATATAAATCTAGACTAATGTATTGCAGTTCTGGCCACAGGGATCTAAGAAATATATAATGGAGTTTGAGAAAATCTAAGGAGTTAGACTTTTTAAAACTAATTAAAATTTGATACAATCTTAACATATATTTTTTTAAATGGATCAAGTATGGTAAGTGTTACCTTCATCTCCAGTACCACCAAATATTGAGTAAGGGTGAGCCTATCCAGTGAAAATCAAAGTTATTTTAACCTCGAATTCCTAGTGGTTTGTTATAATAAACGAGGACTTCTCAGTCGACAATGAGGTCTTTGTCCTGCAAAATCCACCTTTTTACAGATAAGATGTATCAACACACATGGCCCTTCTTCCTGATCTTCTGAGACCCACTAGGCACTCCCGGCAGAGAAAACAAGGACCTTATTCCTGGTCTAAGTCACTCATCAATGAGTGTCAGATGCTTTCCTGGAAAATATGGCAAAGGAGAAAATGCAATGCATCCTAAAATGGTATTTACCCCACATACAGTGGGGTACCAATAAGAACTTCCTGACAATCTTGACTTAAAATTTTCTGCTTCCAGAAATGCTGAAAATAAAAACCCAAAACCAAAGACACTTATGCAAGATAACCTCTTCTCATGTACTGAAAATAATTTCTAGGCAGCACTCATAAACATTCCACAACTTTTCTCAAAGGAGGTTTTACCATGGCTTAAGAAGCTCTGAAGTAAATACATTCAGACAAACTATACCTGAAAGCAGTTGAGAAGTCACCATTTCCCCTGCTCTGAAAAGAACTTGGGGGAAAAGGGAAACACTATCACCTTCTGAAAACTAAACTGATAAAATATTTTTAAATGACAAAACTATCTACCTAAAGAAGTAACCAAAGTGACAAGTGAGTAACTGAGGGATCTAGAACACTCAAAATTCCAATTCATGTAATTTAGAGACGCAAAGTTGAAGTGTGATCATAACTGGAAAAGGTGAAATCTCAACTATTACCCTCACTCTAAAGAACAAATCTAATTTATATAATCTAATTTAAATCTAGTTTATGGAAAAACTATTTTATAAGAGAATAATAACCAACATGGAGTCTACTTAAAAGGAAAAAGATGTTGAATGTTTTTCTAGGAAAATCTACCCAGTAAGATATTTGCAACTGGCTATGATGGATAAACAGTCCCCTGACTTACCCTCCAGCTATAAACAAGCTATAAAACTGAACAAAATACATGAAAGGAAAAAAACCCTTGTTCTCATTAGAGGATAGCACAGGACTCAGATACTGAAATGATCAAGTTAATTTATAAGTCACTTAATTGCTTGCCAGAGCAAAGCCCAACACTCTTCAAAGAAAGATTAAGAAGATCTGGACCCTTAACAATGCAACATTAATAATGTCCAGTGTCTAAGTATGCTAAGAAGCAGGCAAATGTGACCTGTAAGCCAGGAGAAATTTCAGTCAATAAAAACAGACTCAAAAATTACAGAGAACTTTAAAAACAAAGATATCAAAAATATGCTCTCCATGGTCAAGGATTAAAGGAAAACATAGTGATAACAGAAACAAAAGATATATAAAAACAAATAAAATGGAAATTTAACAGATGAAAAATACAATCTGAAATGACACTTTCACTGGATGAGGTTAAAAGCAGATTAGACACCGCAGAAGAAAATTTCAGTGAACTTGAGGTCATAGCAGAAGCTAAAAATAAAAAATTGAACAGAGACACACTGACTGGTTGAACAAAGAAATATACATGGTCAAAATGTTTCAAATTTAATGAAACTATAAACTTAAAGATTCAAGACACTCAAAAAACCCCAAACAGGATCAACATAAAGGAAACCCAAATAGGATGTATCATAATCGTACTACCAGAAACCATTTATAAGGAAAAAAAAATTAAAGCAGCTAGGACAAAAAGAGATACAATTCATACAAAGATAACAATGATCAAAGAATTTTTGTCAGCAACTCTTCAAGCTAGAAAATAGTGAAACTGAATCTTCAAATGCATGCCAATTGGAGAGAAAAAAGTAAAGCAGTCTTTACTCTCAGACAACATGATTAACTATGTAGAAAATCCTAAAGAATCTACAAAATACTATTAGAGCTAATAAGTGAGTTTAGAAAGATAGCAAGATACATGGTCAATATTTAAAAATCAACTGGATTTCTGCTATTTATCAACAATCAATTACAAAATAAAATTTTCTAAATTCTATTTTTCAGAAAATAATTAAATAAATTAAATTTAACAAAATAGGTGCAAGACCTGTCAATTAAAAGCTACCTAGTACTGATAATAGAATTTAAAGATTTTTTAAAATATGGATTGAAAGAACTATTATTTTTAAGATGGAAAATCTTTTCTAATTGATCTATAGATTCAATGCAATTCCAATCAAAATCCTATCAGACTTTTCAGAGAAATTGATAAACTGATTCTAAAATGTATATGGAAATCCAAAGGACAATTCTGAAAAAAAGTAGCAGGACTAGTACTACTACAAGCTTTTGAAACTTATTATGAGAGCACAGTAATAACACAATGCAATATTCATAGACCTATCAATGAAACAGACTAGAGAATCCAGAAGTAGACACATTCTTGGAAGGTAAATTAATTTGATACAAAAGTGACAAGGTAATTCAATGGGGCAAAGAATAGATTTTATGACTGCTAGAACTTGACATCAATGTGCAAAAAATAAAGCTCAGAATTTCTCTCACATCATAAACAAAAGTACCTTGAAGCATATTGTTGACCTAAAAATGAAATCTACAACTACAAAGCTTTTAGAAGAAAAGAAGAGGAAAATGTTCAAGGTAGGCAAAATTTCCAGAAATGGGTCAACATAAAATACCAATCAGAAAGTAAAAAAATGATAAATTGGAGCAATAGCAATTTTAAAATTCTGCTCTTCCAAAGAAACAAATAAGAAAATTAAAGTCACAAAGTAGGAAAAAATATTTGCAATTCATATATCTGATACAGAACTTCTATCCAGAATATGTAAACAACTTGTAAAACTCAATAAAAAATTAAGCAACAAACAGAATCCAACAGCACATTAAAAGGATCATACACCATGATCAAGTGGGGTTTATTCCAGGAATGCAAGGATTCTTCAATATACGCAAATCAATGTGATACACCATATTAACAAATCGAAGGAGAAAAACCATATGGTCATCTCAATAGATGCAGAGAAAGCTTTCGACAAAATTCAACACCCATTTATGATAAAAACCCTGCAGAAACCAGGCATAGAGGGAACTTTCCTCAACATAATAAAGGCCATATATGACAAGCCCACAGCCAACATCGTCCTCAATGGTGAAAAACTGAAAGCATTTCCACTAAGAACAGGAACAAGACAAGGTTGCCCACTCTAACCATTCTTATTCAACATAGCTTTGGAAGTTTTAGCCACAGCAATCAGAGAAGAAAAGGAAATAAAAGGAATCCAAATCGGAAAAGAAGAAAAGCTGTCACTGTTTGCAGATGACATGATACTATACATAGAGAATCCTAAAGATGCTACCAGAAAACTACTAGAGCTAATCAATGAATTTGGTAAAGTAGCAGGATACAAAATTAATGCCCAGAAATCTCTGGCATTCCTATACAATAATGATGAAAAATCTGAAAGTGAAATCAAGAAAACACTCCCATTTACCATTGCAACAAAAAGAATAAAATATCGAGGAATAAACCTACCTAAGGAGAAAAAAGACCTGTATGCAGAAAATTATAAGACACTGATGAAAGAAATTAAAGATGTTACAAATAGATGGAGAGATTTACCATGTTTTTGGATTGGAAGAATCAACATTGTGAAAATGACTACACTACCAAAAGCAATCTACAGATTCAATGCAATCCCGATCAAACTACCACTGGCATTTTTCACAGAACTAGAACAAAACATTTCACAATTTCTATGGAAACACAAAAGACCCCGATTAGCCAAGGCAATCTTGAGAAGGAAAAACAGAGTTGGAGGAATCAGGCTACCTGACTTCAGAATATACTACAAAGCTACAGTAATCAAGACAGTATGGTACTGGCACAAAAAGAGAAAGACAGATCAATGGAACAGGATAGAAAGCCCAGAGATGAACCCACGCACATATGGTCACCTAATCTTTGATAAAGGAGGCAGGAACGTACAGTGGAGAAAGGACAGCCTCTTCAATAAGTGGTGCTTGGAAAACTAGACAGGCCTATGTAAAAGTATAAGATTAGATCACTCTCTAACACCATACACAAAAATAAGCTCAAAATGGATTAAAGACCTAAATGTAAGGCCAGAAACTATCAAACTCTCAGAGGAAAACACAGGCAGAACACTCTATGACATAAATCAGAGCAAGATCCTTTTTGACCCACCTCCTAGAGAAATGGAAATAAAAACAAAAATAAACAAATGGGACCTAATGAAACTGCAAAGCTTTTGCACAGCAAAGGAAACCATAAACAAGACCAAAAGACAGCCCTCAGAATGGGAGAAAATATTTGCAAATGAAGCAACTGACAAAGGATTAATCTCCAAAATTTACAAGCAGCTCAATAAGAAAAAAAACAAACAACCCAATCCAAAAATGGGCAGAAGACCTAAACAGACATTTCTCCAAAGAAGATATACAGACTGCCAACAAACACATGAAAGAATGCTCAACATCATTAGTCATTAGAGAAATGCAAATCAAAACTACAATGAGATATCATCTCACACCAGCCAGAATGGCCATCATCAAAAAATCTAGAAACAATAGGGCTTCCCTGATGGCGCAGTCGTTGAGAGTCCGCCTGCCGATGCAGGGGATATGGGTTCGTGCCCTGGTCTCAGAAGATCCCACATGCCTCAGAGTGGCTGGACCCGTGAGCCATGGCCGCTGAGCCTGCGCGTCCGGAGCCTGTGCTCCGCAACGGGAGAGGCCACAACAGTGAGAGGCCCGCGTACTGCAAAAAAAAAAAAAAAAAAATCTAGAAACAATAAATGCTGGAGAGGGTGTGGAGAAAAGGGAACACTCTGGAACTGCTGGTGGGAATGTGAATTGGTACAGCCACTATGGAGAACAGTATGGAGGTTCCTTAAAAAACTACAAATAGGGCTTCCCTGGTGGCGCAGTGGTTGAGAGTCCGCCTGCCGATGCAGGGGGCACGGGTTCGTGCCCCGGTCCAGGAAGATCCCACATGCCGCGGAGCGGCTGAGCCTGTGAGCCATGGCCGCTGAGCCTGCGCATCCGGAGCCTGTGCTCCACAACGGGAGAGGCCACAACAGTGAGGGGCCCGCGTACCGCAAAAAAAAAAAAAAAAAAAACAACTAAAAATAGAACTACCATATGACCCAGCAATCCCACTACTGGGCATATACCCTGAGAAAACCATAATTCAAAAAGAGTCGTGTACCAAAATGTTCATTGCAGCTCTATTTACAATAGCCAGGAAATGGAATCAACCTAAGTGTCCATCATCGGATGAATGGATAAAAAAGATGTGGCACATATATACAATGGAATATTACTCAGCCATAAAAAGAAACGAAATTCAGCTATTTGTAATGAGGTGGATGGACCTAGAGTCTGTCATACAAAGTGAACTAAGTCAGAAAGAGAAAGACAAATACCGTATGCTAACACATATATATGGAATTTAAGAAAAAAAATGTCATGAAGAACCTAGGGGTAAGACAGGAATAAAGACACAGACCTACTAGAGAATGGACTTGAGGATATGGGGAGAGGGAAGGGTAAGCTGTGACAAAGTGAGAGAGTGGCATGGACATATATACACTACCAAACGTAAAATAGGTAGCTAGTGGGAAGCAGCCGCATAGCACAGGGAGATCAGGTCGGTGCTTTGTGACCACCTAGAGGGGTGGGCTAGGGAGGTGGGAGGGAGGGAGGGAGACGCAAGAGGGAAGAGACATGGGAACATATGTATATGTATAACTAATTCACTTGGTTATAAAGCAGAAACTAACACACCATTGTAAAGCAATTATACTCCAATAAAGATGTAAATAAATAAATATCTTTGTGGTACCAACCCATGTATTTTTAAAAATTAAAAACATCTGGAAGGATTTGTCATGATATGTCAATTGTTCAAGTTTTAAAAGACTGTAGGCCCCTCATTCTTCTTTTGGAACCTTCCTCCTTTCCTCTACAGAGGTGACATTTGAAACCAGTATCCCCAAGTTCACTGCCAGTGTCCCTAAGTACAACCATCTGTAGTGAGAAAGGTCAAGGTTATTTTGGGCTTGAAGAAAGTTCTAGAAATCAAGAAAAAAATGGAAGGAGCTATAATATATTGTGCATACAGTATGTTACCAGTTTAGAGTTAGAATATATGTATCCTGAGTCCAACATCAGTACTCTCATGAATGACTTCCTGTCCAAAAATACATAATATACATAAATATGTGTAAGGTGTGTGTGTGTGTATACATACACATTCATATGTATATATATCTGAGAGAGAGAGAAGACAAATGTGAATGATGCCAAAGTATCAATTTACTTCATCTTTGAGGGAGGGTGGGAGGGAGGGAGACACAAGAGGGAAGGGATATGGAACATATGTATATGTATAACTGATTCACTTTGTTATAAAGTAGAAACTAACACACCACTGCAAAGCAATTATACTCCAATAAAGATGTTAAAAAAAATTAAGCAACAAATGAAAAATGGGCAAAGGATTGGAACAGAAACTTCACAAATGACTATATACAAATGACAAACAGGCATATAAAAGATACCATCATCATGCTCATAAGGGAAATGCCAATTGAAAAGTACAATAAGACTAAATTTAGAAGATTGATAATAGCAAATGTTGATGAGAATGTGGAGCAACTGGAACTTGCATAAATTGCCGGCAGGATTGTAAAATGACACAAATTCTTTGGAAAACAGTTTTGCAATGTCTTAAAAAGTAAAGCATGCACTTACCATACAATCCATCAACTGCATCCTTAAATATTTCCCCAAGAGCAATGTAAACATATAGCCACACAAAGACACTGCACATGAAGGTTCAGTTGAGTTCATAATAGACAAAACCTGGAAATAATACAAGTGTCTACGAACTTGTGAATGGTGAATGGATTCATAAAGTGTGGTAAAATCCAACAGTCACAGGCCCTCTGTGAGGGTGTCAGTGGCAGCCTGGGTCTCCCTATCAAACTGTACACTTAATATAGAGATATTTTATTGAATATAAATTATACCCCTATAAAACTGACTTAAAATATTTATTAAGAGACCAGGTCTGTATACTGAATGAATGCTTATCTAAAACATCTGAAGAGCAGGGGTCAGTTAAGCGAAGTACTTTATCAGGGGCTGTTATATGTATCATCCCTATTCCTTTATATCCAATGAATTAGAAGGCAATAAGATAAATTTTACACTGTAGCTGTGTTAATTGAAAGTTTTTCCATAACCCAAAAACTGTTTTTCAATATTGTACGGGCTTAGGATCATTTTATGAAGAGGGATTATTAATACTGTGTTATAGAAAATTAAGGCATAGATAATTGGGTTAAATCCATTCTGAAAGTAAAAGTAAGCTGAAATAAAGCTATAATGTAGCTATGTAGTCAAATATTACATTTGTGTATATATATGTATGTATATATACATATACATGCTATTTATGAGAGCTCACAGGTTACATTACAAATAAATTGGAATTTTGGAATTTACTGACGCTGCAATTAATATGGAAATAGGTAAATAATTTTTCTGAAAAGATGAACTATGAGTTGATATTATTTTATTTAGGTCACCCAGTTCTCAGATCAAATAATATGCTCTTTCTGAATATATCTGATTGACACACAACTTCTCAAAGAAACCAAATTATAAAATTTTACATCTAAACATGTTAAAGAAAATAAAAAACAACCCAGCATTTTTCGCATGTAAAGCACATCTTATCTCTGTCCACTCACTGGCTTTATTTTCTATCTTACAGTTTTTTGCTTCATGATTATCTGTTGTATTCACTCTAGCAGATAAAATGCAGAGAGATATAGAGAGGAATTTTTCAAACTGCTCACTTAATTCCTTATCTTTAACCCAGATCTACACTTTAAAAGCAGAATTATTTTACATATACTGAGAATATACAGTGTGGCAGACACTGAGAGGAGTATAAAGATAAGGCAGGATTCACAATAACAAAGAGTCCCATAGAAGATACATATTTAAAGTGAACAGATTCTGCTGGTGTTCTTTGGAATGCTATCTCCAAAAATTTTAATACTGGCAATAAACTACTTGAAAAGCTTACAATAACTCAACTATATTCTCTTTCCTCTGTGATTTCATTCAAATCCAATAGGCATGTACCCATGTGAAAACAACTAAAATTATCTGTGGAAATGGTACAAATTACTTCATAATAAATGAAAAACACAAAGATTTTGTTTTAAATTATCTTCTGGAGCAACTCATCTATGAGTACAGGTATCTTGTTTTATAGATTTTGTTAACATTTAGTTTACATGACCACTCCATAAATATCAGGGTTATACCATGTGCTTTTCTATCCGCCGTGAGTGGGAATATATTAGATGAATTAGATCTTTGCTTCCTTTGTTGCATATCATCTCATATTTTTGTATTAACCACCTGTGAGTGACCGTTCAACAACAACAAAAACAACAAAGTAATAATAGTAATAAAGCAAAAACAAAGCAACATTTTAGCAGTCAAGGAAAATGGCTGCACTAAAGACAGAAAAAGTAGTCTCCATACACATGCAAAGATGGCTAAAATCAAACTCAGACATTATTAATTGGTCCAGGATGTCTCTGAACGCTATGACCCATGACTGTCAAAAATCACTGCTATGATAAAAAAAATACCAGAAATTGTGGTTGCATTAATGGGGTGGGGGTGGGGATGAATTTCCAAGGTAATTTGGCAAATGTGTGAAAGGACTGAAAAACTAGAACTGAAGAATCCATATAAAAACTAAGCCCAAACGTACCAATTGAATTATTTTTTTATTTGCAAGGCACCTAAACCAATTGCCCTTTCTTTTACAATGAGAAGGAAAGACTGACAATTGAAGCAGCATATAATGCTGCATGGGTTACGCCAAAAAGAAAGGAATCTTCGAACAGTTTTAAGATGCAAAGTGGTCAGGAGGCACTTTTGGAAGGTCAGTTGGTAAATCCTGAAGGTCTTTCCCTCATTTTCCAAATGTCACATACCATAGAACCAGTCTTAGAATTTTCACAGACTGATGTTCTTTGGACACACCTGAAGGTAGTTCAGAGGTGATACTGTTTAGATTCTTTTACAAACAGATAAGCAACCAAAGCAATTTATTCTAGCCTCAAGACAGTATGAATACATAATAAAAACACGATCTAACATCTGCACATTTCAAAACACTTCATATGGGGCTTGTTTCCTCCTTGGGAAAAAAAGTTGTCTCTGAAACACTCTTTCATTCACACTCACATCTCTCAACCCCTTTCTTCTTATGCCCAGCACACCATCCTTTTCTTTCTATCATGGGAATGTCTTTTACCACATTGCCTTAGTCCAAAATATAATAGTCATCTGATTCACTACAAGTTAAAAGGAAAAGAGAACAATCTCTTACTTTACAAATATTTTTCCAGAATAATTTCTCTTGAAATAAAGGTTTCTTTCGGTAGCCTTAAATTGTAATAGCTAACATTTATCAAAAGTTTCTATGTACTGGGCATTTTTCTAATATCTTAATATACAATACATTTTAAAAGTTTCACAACAACCCTAGGAGGGAAGAATTATTAAAACTTCATCTACAAATGAGGAAACTGAGGCACAGAGAAGCTAAGTGACTTATTCAAGGTAAGTAGTAGGTCAGGATTTGAACACTGGCATTCTGACTCCAGAGTCAGTGTGCTTGATCAATATGCTTTTAACAGTAAGGAAACTAGAGAATATGAGCTGTTACAGGAAAACGGACCATCTCATACGCATATCAGTCGGGATTCTCCAGAGAAACAGAACTGACAGGATATATACAGATATATGTAAAGAGGAGATCTATTATAGGAATTGGCTCATGCCATTATGGAGGCTAAGATGGCCCATGATCTGCCGAGCTCATAATGTAAGTCCTGGTCCAAGTCTAAAGGCCCGAGAACCTGGAGCTCCAATATTGCAGAATAGGAGAAGACGGATGCTCCAGCTCAAGAAGAGAGAGAATTTGCCCCTCCTCTCGTTTTTAGTTCTATTGAGGTCACTGAATGAATTGAATGATGCCCACCCCATTGGTGAGGGCAGGTTTTCTTTACTCAGTCTGCTGATTCAGATGCTAATCTCTTCCCTAAACACCCTCACAGACACACCCAGAAATAATGTTCTACCAGATATCTAGGTATCCCTCAGGCCAACATAGCTGATACATAAAATTAATCATCACAGTATCCTAAGTGAAATATTTTTGTTTATTTGTTTGTTTTGGCAAGGAGCAGAAACCCATCCAAACCACTTCATGTTAAAAGAGTTCATTCAAGGCTACAACAGGCTATCTCACAGACATAAGAACAGAAGTTTAGCATGCCACTCTCTCACTTCATCCCAGCTTCCCCTTCCCCCACTGTGTCCTCAAGTCCATTCTCTACATCTGCGAAATGAGAGAGTAGCCTTGACATATATACACTACCAAATGTAAAACGGATGGCTAGTGGGAAGCAGCTGCATAGCACAGGGAGATCAGCTGGGTGCTTTGTGACCACCTAGAGGGGTGGGAGAGGGGAGGTGAGAGGGAGGGAGACGCAAGAGGGAGGAGATATGGGGATATGTGTATACATATAGCCGATTCACGTTGTTGTACAGCAGGAACTAACACAACAGTGTAAAGCAATTAAACTCCAATAAAGATGAAAAAATAATAAAAATAAAAAAGTTTAGCATGAACTGATGTCGAAAAACCGTAAGAAACAAAAGCTCCTTTCTTTGACTTTCAGGACTCCTATGGTCGGTTCGTTGGTGACTCCTTACTGCATATGGAGCTAACGTTTGTAAATGTGTAAGGAAGGCCTTCTTCAATCTGACAGAGCCCATTTTCCAACCTGATCACCTATCACACCTGTCCCATTCCCACCACTACATTATTCACCATTCCTTAGCACACCTCGCTCTCTCCCATCTCCATGACTTTCCTCACACTTTCCTCTGCTCAATTTTAGTTTCCTCTTATCTCTGTTGGTTGAAGAGCTACCTATACTTAGGAATCAACAACAACAACAAAAAACTCCTCCTCTGAAAAGTTTATCCCAATCTCCTTAGTTAGGGTTAATCTTCTCTTCCCTATCCTCTTATGTTACAGACTTTGTCTTTATAACGATAATCAGTCTGCCAGAGAAAAAAAAACCAAAAATGTAATAGAAGCTTTTTGCAAACAGGACTCTAAAGCTCAAGGAAAGGACCCCATCCCCAAATTCCCAACACAAATTGAAAGCCCTAGATAACCCTCCTTGTTAGAAAAACTAGATAATAAGTACTCTCCTCATATAGCTTTCAATTGTCTATTATCATTTTAGCTGGAACAGTAATACACAAGTATCTAACTAGGAGTACTAGTTTAGCCAAAACAAGAAGCAGACAACACAAGCTGGTAGACATTCATAATGTTGAATTATATTCCCAGTATTCTGTGGTTATCAGGCATTTAGAAAGTTAAAACAGGAAGAAGAAAAAGAGCAGTGATACCTGCATCTCAGATCTCAACTTACCACCTCCATTTGGGCACTGCCTTATGTGAGCTACCTTAAAGGTGGTCAAATTAGAGCAAACTCCTATGGCTCCCTTTAGGAAATCCCAAAGTGTCATGAGGGAGTTGGAATAGAAAAAGGATAGGATATGGGGCATGTTTTGGCATTTAAGCATAGAGGTGGAAATCGTAGCAACTACCAAAGAAATGGTGCTTTTTCATGAACTTTCAAAAGGCACTAAATAATTTTTAAGACTCTGTGATAAATAGAATCCAGCTCAGAAACAACAAATAATTCATGTGTTACTATTTTTTATCTATTTGTTCATTCAAAAGATATTTATAGATTATCTACCATGCACTAGGTTCTACACTAAGCACTGGTCCTTTAACGGACACTAACTTTTTTCTAAGAGACACACAGACTTTTACTCCAAGGGACACAAAACTTACTCTAATGAAATATGACCAGTAGCATGTTAATTTTTTTGTCTATTGGATTTATTTATGGAGTTTCTGCTATACAGAAGTTCAATTTATCATTCTTTTCCTTTTATGGTGTGATACTTTGTGTATTTAGAAAACATTACAAAATCACTCACCCATTATCAAGGATTCTTTTTTTTTTTTTTTTAATCAAGGATTCTTGAACTACATGTTTTGGCAAACAGTCTAACAACCTCAATGACAAACTAATAATAAATAACATAATAATATTTTTTCCATCTACTCTTTACCTAATACAGTATCTCATATCTATAACTATGAAGAGGTGATGATATTCCCATTTATACAGATAATGAAATAGAGGCTTAGAGAAATTAAACTACTTTTGCAAAGTCACAGAGCTCTAAAGCAGTGGTTCCTAAAGCTGAGTGTGGATCACAAACAACTTGTTAAAAAAACATACATTGTTGGGTCCCATCCCCACAGTTTCTGATTCAGTAGGTCTTAGGTGAGGTCTGTGAATTTGCATTTCTAGCAGTTTCCCAGGTGAAAATGCTAATGGTAACAAAATTTTATGAGCACACAAAAAAGGAAGGACTCCTTCCCAAAGCTAGGAAAGGGGAAATACTAGTTATAGAAAAGATGATACTGGGGATGGACCCCTAAAAGATGGTTAGGAATTCACCTAGCAGAAGGAGATGTCTGAGAAAGGCCCATAGGAGCAGACCCAGAGGCATAAGAATTCAATGTACATTTTTTTTTTTTTTTTTTTTGGCAACTGACTAGGAGGGGACATGAGGGAACCTTCTCAGGTGATGGTATTATTCTATACATTTCTTCCCTTACAATGGGAGGGTAGAAGAAAATGATAAAGATAAAAATAAAATTAGAGGAAGAAAAGTATGTTGAGGTAATTCATGCTTGATAAAAATCCAAGCCACCAATGTGACTAGCCAAGTTTAAGAAAGGCATTTTAGGACTATTTTAAGTATCTTCTCATTTCTGGATTTCTCTGAACATCATTACCTGGTTGGAACTTCTACTTTTACATTGGTTTCTACTGTTTTTACCACATATACTGCAACTCTCCTTTCTCTAATACTCTTCTTCATACTTAAATTTCACTCATTTTGCAGAATGAATCTTAGGAACACCCCTTGCTTGGTGGTTGGATTATATATACACTATTAAGCTTACACTGATCCACAGCACATACATTAATGTTCACACTTGTTTATTACAAGCACATTTTAAAAAAACACTTGGTTGTTAAAAATTGATGTTTATTAGTAGAGACAGTTAAATTTCAAGAGCTGTCATAATCTAATGCTGTGGTCTTTGTGGTTGTTTTGGAGTGCAGTATAAGCACATTGCACAATGCAAAAGCCAGCTGCTTGTCTTTCCTGTGCAATGAAGTATAATTCTCTGGGAAGCCGGATATCTGGTTATTAGTATATATCCATTCTCCGGTTCCACTCTCTCAAATAAAGTTTTGTCCGACAGATGTTGTGCAATCTTCTCCAGACCATAACCACATCTGGCAAACAAAGGACACTGTCAATATTCCAATGGAGCCATGCTGTTTGCCCCAAATATTCTCTCATATCATTACAGTCTTACTTGAGACAAAAGCTGAGACATTTCTTACTCCAGAAAATAATTCCAGGGTACTATTTCTTTGGTGAAAGGATAAGAGAATCACTTGAGCTTCTAGTAGTCATGTCCATTGCTTACTTGAGTAAACAAATATCAGCGTGACTTTGAGCAATTTACTTAACCTCTGCTCCTCAGTTTCCCTATCTATATGATGAGAATAGAAGTAGCACCCACATCATATGGTTGTTAGGAATATTAAGTCAACTATTATGACTATTAAATCAATTAATATAAGTAAAGCATAAACCAGTGACTGGGTCTCACTGTGACATCTCCACTTCTCCATTTGTTGAGATCTATTATTATTAAAAAAAAAAGTTGCAGTAGATATATTTAGTCCATTGTTTCCAAAATTGCTGAGCACTGTACAATATTTGTATTGCACCAACCTGGGTATGTTTTTACAAGGTAAAGAAACAACTTGAACTTGTACACGATGTACATTTGTTTCCATTTTGGTTTTCTGGCCTTCTGGGCATGTTGGATATGAGGGTGGTCAAAAAAATGCTCCCTCGAGCTCACAATTTACACAGAAAAATGAGGAAGTTTTACACAAAGAGATGGAAACACAATTTTCGAAGTGAAAATTATTTATTTTGTGAATTCAGACCACTAATGTTGAAGTAATTGTATTTTGGATGTGTATAGGGGGTCTTTCTATTTGGTTTTTTTAAATTATTGCCAAGATTTCTTTCTTCCAGGCTCACAGAACCTTAGACGAAGTACATAAATATGGTTATAGAATGATTTCGTGCAACCAAAAACAAGATAATGTTATTAAAATGTGCTTATTGGTGGTGGTAAAACTATTCTGAATGATACTATCATTGACACATGACATTATGCATCAAAATGAAAAGAAATTTACAGCACAAAAAGTGAACCTTAAAGTATGCAAATAAAAAATAATTTAGGGAGGCTTCCCTGGTGGCGCAGTGGTTGAGAGTCCACCTGCCAATGCAGGGGACACGGGTTCGTGCCCTGGTCCGGGAAGATCCCAAATGCCACAGAGCGGCTGGGCCCGTGAGCCATGGCCGCTGAGCCTGCGCGTCCGGAGCCTGTGCTCCGCAACAGGAGAGGCCACAACAGTGAGAGGCCTGCGTACCGCAAAAAATAAAATAATAATAATAATTTAGGAAGTAATGGAATCCCAAAGAGAAATGAAGCTATGAAAGGAAGATCTAGTTTATTACAAATATATGGGGAAAAAAGAACTCACTGAAAGGGTTGGGGTATTTGCACGTGCCTAAGTAACTGGAAATGCATGGAATTTGTAAAACGTATGGCAAAATGAACTGCACATAAGTAGTATATCCTAGTTATTAAGTTGTTTTCCACAGGAGTACGTGTTAACAAGTCTGACACTATTATACATGTGTACTGGAATTGAACAATTAGGTAAATGGATGGTGGATAGTAACAGCCAGGTTTCTCACTGTTGGAGTAGGAATTTACAGATAAGCAAGGTGAAGAGCCTTGAATGATCCATGTGTAATGCACTGGAATTGAAGACATCAATAAGAAGCCATGTTTAGGGTCATGCAGATGCAGAAGATTACATACAGAAATATCTACAGGTCTGTGTATAGAGACCTGTTAAGATACATATATATTTCTTTGGTATGTCAGATGACAGGGCCTAAAAGAAATGATTCCTCACAGGCAAAGAGAATGCACAGATCCAGATTTTGGATTCTAATACCATTCTCCAATAAAAGAAACCAGGGCTCCTTGGATAGATGGCTGATTCTAGGACTGGGGCCAGAAATATACAAGATGTGTCTGGAAAAGAGAGACAGAAAGACAGAGAAAAACTAAAAGATGAAAGAAAGAAGGAGGGAGGGAGAAACTCACATTGATGAGAGTATATCAAAGAAGCACAGGTGCCAAATGAAAGAGATCTCAGTGGCTAAAGCTGGAACAATTTGAGTAATATAAAGTAGTGTTAGATAATTACCCAAAACATAAAATAAATATTCATAGCTCCATATTTATATAAATGAATGAATAAATAAATATATAGGGGATAAGAGAAATTGATCCATGCAGAAAAATTCTGAAGTACTTATGTAAATACTACCCCCCTTAATGGGGGGAAATATAACTCCTCATTCCTTAAGTATAGGTTGTACATAGTGACTTCCTTCCAATGAATATAGGATGGAAAGGGAGAGAAAAAATAAGTACAGAGGAGAAGCTTGACCCACACATCAGCCAGGTGATGAAATTCAACATCAGTAATGATAAATCAGGTTGATAGCATATACCCTTAATATGATGTGATGAGAATAACATTTTATTCTTGTAGTCTTTCTCCCTCAAACACATAAATAGTTTAATCATGAGAAAAAACATCAGACAAGTTCCAATAGAGGGGCATCCTACAAAATACCTGATCAGTACTCCTCAAAACTGTGAAGATCGTCAGAAACAAAGAAAGTCTAAGAAACTGTCACAGCCAAGAGGAGCCTAGTGAGAAATTACAAGTTAACGTAATGTGCTATCCTGGCTGGAATCCTAGGACTAAAAAAAGGACATTATGCAAAAACTAAGGAAATCCGAACAAAGCATGGACTTTAGCTAATACTGTGTTAGTATTGCTTCATTAATAGTAATACATGTACCAGGCCAATGTGAATACTATTAATGTGAATAATAGGAAGAATTTGGCTCAGGGTATATGGGAACTCTCTGTACTATCTTCAGAACTGTTCTAAAACAAAATTCTAGGGCTTCCCTGGTGGTACAGTGGTTGGGAGTCCGCCTGCCAATGCAGACAGAGGACACGGGTTCGGGCCCTGGTCCGGGAAGATCCCACATGCCGTGGAGCAGCTGAGCCTGCATGCTGCAGCTACTGGAGCCCGCACAAATGGAGCCCGTGCCCCACAACAAGAGAAGCCACCACGATGAGAAGCCCATGCACCGCAGCGAAGAGTGGCCCCGCTCGCCGCAACTAGAGAAAGCCCACATGCAGCAAAGACCCAACACAGCCAAATGAATAAATAACTAAAATAAAGAAATAGAAAAAAAAGTCTATATTCAAAGATGTGTTCATTGGGACAAGCAAATGTGATGAGATGCAGAGTTCTTTTATGTCTGGGATATTTCCTGTATTAGTTTAGGCGCTGAACACATCCTAGAATAATGGATTATACCAGCTTTGCAGTGACTGACCCAGCTGACATGACTTCAAGAATGTCACAGGATAGTACCAAAACTTTTTGGTTACTTTACACACTTGTGGGAAATGGAGACAAGTAATATGGCCTTGATATGGTATTACTTGCCATGATGTGAAAGATGTAAATTCTGGAATCAGCAAGCAGCATTCCTGATCATAGATGTTGTACAGGAATTAACAGCTAGAATTTCTTGATTTAAGGGAGAATGAGTTCACTTTTATTCTAGTTATTAACTAGAATCCCTATCCACTGATGTCACTTATGTTGTCTAAGTTCAGCTGTCTTCACACCAGGATATCTCTAAGACAAGTCTGAAGGGAGCACTGAAATGAAAACAAGAAATAGTAAAAGTGAATAATACTTTGATATCTCTACTTAAATTCTAGCATGTACAGATTTACCATAAAAATAATGAATCTTAAGTTATAGAACTCCTCACTGGCATTTATCCTTCTGAAGTTTGTGTACTTAATTTTATATTCTTAATTTTATGTTTGTTTTCTTAAAAAAATAGCCTCTGAAAAAAAAAAATAGCCAGTGATATTATATAGGTTCAGGCCATATGACACCCAAAGACACATCTGCCCATCATGTAACTGAAAGAAGGAATATCTCAGATATTTAAAACCCACAAATAATTTTAACTACCAGTTCAATCAAATAATTTCAACATTCACCACCAAAGTAGACACTTGGAATAGAACCAATCACAATTAGCAAATGAAGTCACTTTTTTACTTTCTATTCCCCCTAGATGTTCCCCTAGGGAAGGGACTAAGGAGAACTAAGAAAATCAAATGTAAGAAAGCCAGAAATGGTTTTTCTGTGAAGTTGACTGTCAGCCACTATACGTTAACAATTAATTAATTAACAATATCACATTAAACATGATATAACTCACAATATTGTAAGAGAATTCTTACTGATTTGTCTGATTCTCTAATATAAGTTAGACTATGACAGTCTCTCTGACTATCCTTCAATGGTTTAAAGCTATTTTTAGAGAATGTATCCCTTGGTTTTTAGGTACAAAGGAAAAATGTTTATCCTCTAATCCATTCCAGGGCACATCATCCTGTCTTGCTAATACAATACAGAAAGGGGAAAGGCTGCTTTCATTAAAATCCTCCCCATTCTACAAGACCCACTTCATTAAGTGCTTACTCTGTGTCAGACACTGTACTAGATGCTGGGGTATAAACTGACCAATGCATCCCTGGCCTAAAACATCTCACAATCTGGTGGGTGAGGAAGACATGATACTCAACTATCATATATGATAGTAAAACAATGCAGAAACAGCATACTCTCATGAAACAAGAGAACAACATCACTTTGCTGATTGGCAGTGGCCACAGGAAGGTTTACTGGAGTTGGTGACCACTGAGAATAACAGGGGAGTTTTGAGCAAAGTCATACTACAAACAATTTGCTGTTGTTGAGCATAAATTTTGGTATAATGGTTGTTAAGATTTGAGGTTGGAGAGTTAGACAAGGACAAGCTCATGAAAAAACACAGAATGTGAAGCAATGGAACCTTAGCCGGCAGATGATACATCACTGGGCAATTTCAAAAAGGGAAATACATGGCCATACCTGCATTTTAACTAGATCAATCTGATGACTGTGTGCCACATGAATCAAGGAGTCAAAACTTAGGAGCAGGAAGGTCAATGACGAGATCGCTCTAATCAACGAGACATTGTTAGTAAGACTGATGAGAAGAGAAGGGATTCAAGGAATGTTAAAAGGGCTTCTCTGGTGGCGCAGTGGTTAAGAATCCGCCTGCCAATGCAGGGGACACCGGTTCGAGCCCTGGTCCGGGAAGATCCCACATGCCGCAGAGCAACTAAGCCTGTGCACCACAACTACTGAGCCTGTGCTCTAGAGCCCGTGAGTCACAACTACTGAGCCCGCGTGCCACAACTACTAAAGCCCGCACGCCTAGAGCCCATACTCCACAACGAGAAAAGCCACTGCAATGAGAAGGCTGCGCATTGCAATGAAGAGTAGCCCCCACTCACCGCAACAAGAGGAAGCCTGTGCACAGCAACAAAGACACAACACAGCCTAAAATAAATAAATTTATTTTTTTAAAAAAAGAAATGTTAAAAGAGGTTCTGGATCAATACAGCAGAGTAGAAAGACCCTGAGCTCACCTCCTCCAACAGACACACCAAAATTACAACTATACATAGAACAACTATCTCTGAGAACAACCTGAACATTAACAGAACAGGTTTTCTACAACTAAGGATATAAAGAAAAGGCACCATCAAGATGGATAGGAGGGGCAGGGACGTAGTCTAGTCAGAACACACACCTCGAGTGTGCAACCCACAAGCAGGAGGGATATGACAGCTGCAGAGGTTGCCTCTGAGGAGCAGAGGGTCTAAGCCCCACATCAGGCTCCTCAGTCCAGTGGACCTGAACCAGGAAGGTGAGCCCCCATAACATCTGGCTTTGAAACCAGCATGGCTTACATCTGGGAGAGCTGGAGGGCTGTGGGAAACAAAGACAGCATCCTTGAAGGGCTCATGCAAACTCACTGTAAGTGCTAGCACAAAGATAGCAGCTTAAAAAGCACATGCTACATATAAGACAGAGATTTATTGACTAATTTTAGGGCATATGCAAAAGGGGCAGGGATCTGGTGGAATTTTCTCCAGGGACAGAAGTGCTAGCAGGTACCATTTATGTTTATTCTCCTTCCACCCAGCTGGCCCAGTGCTGGCAGGCACCATTGCTGTCATTCTCCATTAATCTGGCTAATAACAGGTGCCACACCCTGATAATGTTTCCCTGAGGATCTTCCCTGTCCAACATGCCCACCTCAAATGGCTCCCATCCCACCCCACACAGTGAGCAGACCTGGCTGGCACCAATGTACCTTCAAAGTGGTTCCCATTCCGGAAGCCCAACCCCATACACCAGTGCACCCACAACAATCATGGCTGGGCCTTGCAGCCAGTCACTCAAAGAGCCAGACCCAACTGCCAGTATACCCACAGCAGTCACAACAAAGACTTGTACACAGCCAGCCTGGGACCAGACCCCCCCCACCAAGGCATCCACAGTGGTTCAGGCCAGGTCTTACAACCAGCTGACCTGGGTGCCAACCCAACCCACCAGCACACCCACAGCAATTGTGGCCCAACCACAACAGAAGGGTGCACAGAGCCCATGCAAGGGATACCCCTGAGGCACCTGGATTTGATGAACAGTGGATATTGTGCCTCTGGGTCCCAAAGCCCACCCTTTCAAGATCAGGATATATAGCTGATATGCCTAATGCATAGAATCAAACACAGAGAGTTAGGCAAAATGAGGAGACAAAGGAATACCTTCCAAACAAAAGAACAAGACAAAAATCCCAGAAAAATAAATAAATAAATGAAATGGAGATAAGCAATTTACCAGATAAAGAGTTAAGAGTAATGGCTATAAAAATTGACAAACCTGGGCTTCCCTGGTGGCGCAGTGGTTGAGAGTCCACCTGCCGATGCAGGGGACACGGGTTCGTGCCCTGGTCCGGGAAGATCCCACATGCCGCGGAGCAGCTGGGCCCGTGAGCCATGGCCGCTGGGCCTGCGCGTCCAGAGCCTGTGCTCCGCAATGGGAGAGGCCACAACAGTGAGAGGCCCACGTACCGCACAAAAAAAAAATTTACAAACCTGTGTCCACACTCACCAAGAAGAAAAGAGAGAAGACCCAAATAAACAAAATAAGGAATGAAAGAGGAGAAATCACAACTGATAATGCAGGAATACAAAAAACCATAAGAGAATACTATGAACAATTATATGCCAACAAACTCGACAACCTAGAAGAAATGGACAAGTTTCTAGAAACATACAGCCCACCAAAACTGACTAAAGAAGAAATAGATAACTTGAACAGACCAATTACTAGAAATGAAACAGAATCTTTCATTAAAAAAAAAAAAAACTCCCTACAAATAAAAGTCCAGGACCAGATAGCTTCACAGATGAATTCTACCAAACATACAAAGAAGAAATTATACCAATCCTCCTGCAGGGAAGAGGTAAAACTGTCATTATATGCAGATGACATGATACCATATACAGAAAACAATAAGACTCCACACAAAAACTAGAAATGAAAAATGAATTCAGCAAGGTAGTAGGATATAAGATAACCTACAGAAATCAGTTGCATTTCTTTACACTAACAATGAAATCTCAGAAAGGGAATGTAAACAATCCCTTTTAAAATAACATGCAAAAAAACTGCTTAGGAATAAACCTCACCAAGGAGGTGAAAGACATATGCTGAGAGCTACAAAACATTAATAAAGGAAATTAAAGATGATTCAACGAAATGGAAAGATATTCCATGCTCTTGGATTGGAAGCATTAATATTCTTAAAATGGCCACCCAACCCAAAGCAATCTACATATTTAGTGTAATCCCTAATAAATTACCCATGACATTTTTCACAGAACTAGAAAAAATAATCCTAAAATTTATATGGACCCATAAAAGACCAAGAATTGCCAAAGCAATCCTGAGGAAAAAGGAAAAAGCAGGAGGCATAACTCTCTCCCAGACAATACTACAAAGCTATAGTAAACAAAACAGCATGGTACTGGCATAAAAACAGACATGTGGATCAATGGAACAGAATAGAGAGCACAGAAGTAAACCCACACACCTATGGACAGTTAATCTTCGACAAAGGAGGCAAGAATATAAAATAGAGAAAAAACAGTTTCTTCAGCAAGTGGTATTGGGAAAGGTGGACAGCCACATGCAAATCAATGAAGTTAGCACACTCCTTCACATCATACACAAAAATAACTCAAAATGGCTTAAAGACTTAAATATAAGATATGACACCATAAAACTCCTAGAAGAGAACATAGACAAAACATTATCTGACATAACCATACCAATGTTTTCTTAGGTCAGTCTCCCAAGACAATAGAAATAAAAGCAAAAATAAACAAATGGGACCCAATTAGACTTATAAGCTTTTGCACAGCAAAGGAAACCATAAACAAAATGAAAAGACAACCTACAGACTGGGAGAAAATATTTGCAAGCGATGCAACCAATATGGGCTTAATTTCCAAAATATACATACAGTACATACAACTCAATAACAACAAAACAACCGAATCGAAAAATGGGCAGAAGACCTAAACAGACATTTCTACAAGGAAGACATACAGATGGCCAACAAGCACACGAAAAGATGCTCATCATCACTGATAATTAGAGAACTGCAAATCAAAACTACAATGAGGTACCACCTCACGTTGGTCAGAATGGCCATCATTAAAAACTCCACAAATAACAAGCACTGGAGGGGGTGTGGAGAAAAGGGAACCCTCCTACACTGCCGGTGGGAATGTAAATTGGTGCAGCCACTACGGAAAACAGTATGGAAGTTCCTCAAAACACTAAAAACTGAATTGCCATTTGATCCAGCAATCCCGCTCATGGCCATATATTCAGACAAAACTATACTTTGAAAAGATATATGCGTCCCTATGTGCATACTATAGGAACCACAATGAGACAGGTAGGAGGGGCAGAGATGTGGTATACACCCGGGTGGAAGACTCACAGATGGGAGTATAATTACAACTGCAGAGTTTCTCCCCAAGAAGCAAGGGGTCCAAGCTCCACATCAGGCTCCCCAGCCTGGAGCTCCTGTACCAGAAAGGTGAGCCCTCAGAACGTCTGACTTTGAAGGACAGCAAGACTTACTTTCTGGACACCCAGAGGGCTATTGGAAATACAGACCTCACTCTTAAAGGGCACACTCAAATCCCTCACTCTTCAGGACCCAGGGTAAAACCAGTAATTTGAAAGGAGCCTGGGTCAGACCCACTTGTTGATCCTTAAGAGCCTCTCGGAGAGGCAGGAAACAATCAAAGTTTACACTGGAGACACGGATGCTGGTGACAGACATTTTGGGGAGTTTATTCTACCATGAGGACACAGGTGCTGGCAGGTAACATTCTGGAATCCTCCCTCTAGCTTATTAGCACCAGGACCTGGCCCCACCCAAGAGCCTGTCAGTATCAGTAACTGGGAGGCCTCAGATCGAGTAACTAGCCAGGTGGGGACACAGCCCCACTCATGAGCAAGCCAGCTGCCTTAAGACCCCCTGAACCCACAGCTGCCTTAGGACCCAGCCCTGTCCACCAGGGGGCCCAGGACATGGCCCCATACACCAGTGCACCAACACTAGCACCAGGACCCCCAATGCTCTGCAGCCAGCAACCCATTGACCGAGCTCCACACACCAGTGGGCTGGCACTAGCCCTGGGCCCCAGCCCCACCCACTAGCAGGTCGACACTAGATCCAGGATCCCTGGCTCTGCAAATATCCACCCCAGAACCCAGCTCTGCCCAACAGTGGGCTAACACTAGCCTTGGGACCCCCTGGGGATCTATAGCCAGTCACCTTGCGACCTTGCCAGCAGCTTCTACCCAAGACAGAACTTAGCAACCAACTGGACCAGGAGGTCAGCCACACCTACCATACACTAACATTAGTCAGCCTGCCACAAAAGAAGGACCCATGCAGCGCACATAGGGGGCACCTCTAGAGAATAAAGCTCTGGTGACCTGAGGAGAGTGTGCTGCTGCAAGATGCAGGATGTATCCTACAAAAAGCCACTTCTCCACAGTTTGGAAACATAACCGACTTGCCAAATGTGTAGAAATAAAAATAGCAAATTAGGCAAAATGAGAGGACAAAGAGATATGCTCCAAATGAAGGAACAACATAAAACTCCAGAAGAAGATCTAAGTGGAGATAAGCAATTGACCTGATAAAGAGTTCAAGGTAATTATATTGTAAAAATATTTTAAAAGTTTGGAAAAACATTGGATAAAGAGATAGAACTTAGAAGTTTTTAACAAATATAAAGAACCAGACAGATGTGAAAAACTTAGTAAGTAAAATAAAAAATACACTAGAAGGAATCAACTGCAGATTAGAATGGATCAGTGAACTGGAAGAAACAGTAGTGGAAATTACTTAGGCTGAACAGAAAAAAGAAAAAGAAAAACAAAAACAACTGAGGACAGTTTAAGAGATATCTGAGACAACATCAAGCGTACTAACATTTGCATTACAGGGGTCCCAGGGGATGAGAGAAAGAAAGTGGCAGAGAACATATTTAAAGACATAATAGCTGGAAACTTCCCTAACCTTGGAAAGGAAACAGACATCTAGGTCCAGAAAGCACATAGACTTGCAAGCAGGATCAACCCAAAGAGGATGATACCAAGACACACTGTAATCAAAATGGCAAAAATTAAAGATAAAGAATATTAAAAGCAGCAAGGAAAAAGCAACAAGTTACATACAAGATATTAAAAGCAGCAAGGGAAAAACAATAAGTTACATACAAGGGAACTCCCATAAAACTATCACTGACTTTTCAGCAGAAACTCTGCAGGCCAGAAAGGAGTGGCAATGATATATTGAAAGTGATAAAAGGAAAAAACCTATAACCAAGAATACTCTACACAGCAAAGCTTTCATTCCTATTTGATGGAGACATCAAAAGTTTTACAGACAAGCACAAGCTAAAAGAGTTCAGTACCACTAAAACTTTATAAGAAATGTTAATGGGACTTCTCTAAGTGAAAAAGCAAAGGCTACAAGTAGAAATCTGAAAATTATAAAAGGAAAAATCTCACTGGTAAAGGCAAATATACAGTAAAGGTAGTAAATCAACCACATATAAAGCTAGTAGAATGGTTAAAACACAGGAGTAAAATCATCTATATCCACAATAAGCAGTTTTTTACACAAAAAATAGATGTAAAATATAATGTCACAAACTAAACATGAAAGGGAGGAGTACGAATGCAGAATTATTAAAATGCATTCAAAATGAAGAGATCAGCCACTTAAAAATAATCATGTAAAAGTACAGATTGCTATATACAAACATCAAAGTAATCACAAACCAAAAATCTATAATAGATACACACAAAAAGGAATCCAAGCATAACACTAAACATAGTCATCAAATCACAAGAAAGCAAAAGAAGAAAGGAACCAAGAAAAGCTACCAAAAAAATTAACAAAATGGTAATAAGTACATACCTACCAACAACTACTTTATATGTAAATGGACTACATGTTCCAATCAAAAGACATTGGCTAGCTGAATTAATACAAAAATAAGACCCTTATATATGCTGCCTACAAGAGACTCACTTCAGATCTAAAGACACACACAGACTGAAAGTGAGGGGATAGAAAAAGATATTCCATACTAAGGGAAATCAAAAGAAAAGTCGAGGTAGCAATACTTACATTAGACAAAACAGACTTTAAAACAAAAACTGTTAAGAAGAGACAAGGACATTACATAATGATCACAGGATCTATCCAAGAAGAGGATATAACAATTGTAAATATATATGCACCCAACATAGGAGCAGCTAAGTGCATAAAGCAAATATTAAAAGACAGAAAGAGAGACACTGACAGTAACACAATTCTAGGAGGGGACTGTAACACCCCACTTCCATCGATGGGCAGATTATCCAGACAGAAAATCAATAAGGAAACTGTCCTTAAAGACACATTAGACAAAATGGATTTAACGGATATATATAGAGAGCATTCCATCCAAAAGCAGCAGAATACACATTCTTGACAATGCTCATGGAACATTCTCCAGGATAGATCACATACTATGCAACAAGGTAAGTCTCAGAAAATTTAAGAAAAAGGAAATCATATCAAGCATCTTTTCTGATGCAATGCTCTGAGACTAGAAATCAACTATAAAAAATAAATTGCAAAAAAACACAAACATTTAGCACCTAAACAACATGCTACTGAACAACCAACAGGTCACTGAGCAAGTCAAAAAAGAAATCAAAATATACCTTGAAACTAGTGAAAACTGAAACACAAAACCCCAAAATCTATGGGGTACAGCAAAAGCAGTTCTGAGAGGGAAGATTATAGCAATAAAAGCCTGGCTACAGAAAAAGAAAAATCTCAGATAAGCAATCAAAACTTACATCTAAAGGAACTAGAAAAAGAAGAAAAAAATAAAGTTCAAAGTTAGTAGAAGGAAGGAAATAATAAAGAGTGGAAATAAGTGATATCAAAACTAAATAAAATGGAGCGAGAGAGGGGGAAGATGGCAGAAGAGTAAGACGCGGAGATCACCTTCCTCCCCACAACTACACCACAATACATCTACACGTGGAACAACTCCTACAGAACACCTACTGAATGCTGGCAGAAGACCTCAGACCTCCCAAAATGAAAGAAACTCCCTACATAACTGGGTAGGGCAAAAGAAAAAAGAATAAACAAAGACAAAAGAATAGGGATGGGACCTGCACCAGTGGGAGGGAGCCGTGAAGGAGGAAAAGTTTCCACACACTAGGAAGCCCCTTCACGGGCAGAGACTGCAGGTGGCGGAGGCGGGGAGCTTCGGAGCAACGGAGGAGAGCGCAGCAGCAGGGGTGTGGAGGGCAAAGCGGAGAGATTCCCACACACAGGATAGGTGCCGACCAGCACTCACCAGCCCAAGAGGCTTGTCTGCTCACCCGCCAGGGCGGGCGGGGCTGGGAGCTGAGGCTCGGGCTTCAGTTCGAGCGCAGGGAGAGGACTGGGGTTGGTGGCGTGAACACAGCCTGCAGGGTGTTAGTGCGCCACAGCTAGCCGGGAGGGAGTCCGGGGAAAAGTCTGGACCTGCCGAAGATGCAAGAGACTTTTTCTTCCCTCTTTGCTTCCTGGTGCACGAGGAGAGGGGATTAAGAGCGCTGCTTAAAGGAGCTCCAGAGATGGGCGCGAGCCGCAGCTAACAGCGCGGACCCCAGAGACGGGAATGAGACGCTAAGGCTGCTGCTGCCACCACCAAAAAGCCTGTGTGCAAGCACAGGTCACTATCCACACCTCCCTTCCGGGGAGTCTGTGCAGCTCGCCACTGCCAGGGTCCCGGGATCCAGGGACTTCTCCAGGAGAACGCACGGCACGACTCAGGCTGGTGCAACGTCCCGCCGGCCTACGTTGCCGCAGGCTCGCCCCGCATCCGCACCCCTCCCTCCCCCAGGCCTGAGTGAGCCAGAGCCCCCAAAGCAGCTGTTCCTTTAACTCCATCCTGTCTGAGCAAAGAACAGACGCCCTCCGGAGACCTACACGCAGAGGCAGGGCCAAATCCAAAGCTGAGCCCCGGGAGCTGTGCAAACAGAGAAAGAAGAATCTCTCCCAGCAGCCTCAGGAGCAGCAGATTAAAGCTCCACAATCAACTTGATGTACCCTGCATCTGTGGAATACATGAATAGACAACGAATCATCCCAAATTGAGGAGGTGGACTTTGAGAGCAAGATTTATTATTTTTTCTCCTTTTCCTCTTTTTGTGAGTGTGTATGTGTATGCTTCTGTGTGAAGGTTTGGTCCGTATAGCTTTGTTTTCACCATTTGTCCTAGGATTCTATCCGTCTGTTTCTTTTCTTTTTAAAAAAATTTTTTTCTCAATAATTATTTTTTATTTTAGTAACTTTATTTTATTTTATCTTACTTTATTTTATTTTATTCCCTTTCTTTCTCTTTCTCTCTCTCTCTCCCCCGTTTCTTTCTTTCTTTCATTCTACTTTTTCTCCATTTTATTCTCAGCCGTGGGGATGAAAGGTGCTTGGTGCTTACAGCCAGGAGTCAGTGCTGTGCCTCTGAGGTGGGAGAGCCAACATCAGGACACAGGTCCACAAGAGACCTCCCAGCTCCACATAATATCAAACGGTGAAAATCTCCCAGATATCTCCATCTCAACACCAGCACCCAGCTTCACTCAACGACCAGGAAGCTACACGGCTGGACACCCTATGCCAAACAACTAGGAAGACAGGAAGACAATCCCACCCATTAGCAGAGAGGCTGCCTAAAATCATAGTTAGTCCCCAAAATACACCACCAGACGTGGGCCTGCCCACCAAAAAGACAAGATCCAGCCTCATCCACCAGAACACAGGCACTAGTCTCCTCCACCAGGAATCCTACACAACCCACTGAACGAACTTCAGCTACTGGGGACAGACACCAAAAACAACGGGAACTACAAACCTGCAGCCTACAAAAAGGATATCCCAAACACAGTAAGATAAGCAAAATGAGAAGACAGAAAAACACACAGCAGATGAAGGAGCAAGATAAAATCCCACCAGACCTAACAAATGAAGAGGAAATAGGCAGTCTACCTGAAAAAGAATTGAGAATAATGATAGTAAAGATGATCCAACATCTTGGAAATAGAATAGAGAAAATGCAAGAAACATTTAACAAGGACCTAGAAGAACTAAAGATGAAACAAGCAACTATAAACAACACAATAAATGAAATTAAAAATACTCTAGATGGGATCAATAGCAGAATAACTGAGGCAGAAGAACGGAGAAGTGACCTGGAAGATAAAATAGTGGAAATAACTACTACAGAGCAGAAGAAAGAAGAAAGAATGAAAAGAACTGAGGACAGTCTCAGAGACCTCTGGGACAACGTTAAACGCACCAACACTCGAATTACATGCGTTCCAGAAGAAGAAGAGAAAAAGAAAGGGACTGAGAAAGTATTTGGAGAAATTATAGTTGAAAACTTCCCTAATATGGGAAAGGAAATAGTTAATCAAGTCCAGGAAGCACAGAGAGTCCCATACAGGATAAATCCAAGGAGAAACACGCCAAGACACATATTAATCAAACTGTCAAAAACTAAATACAAAGAAAACAAATTAAAAGCAGCAAGGGAAAAACAACAAATAACACACAAGGGAATCCCCATAAGGTTAACAGCTGATCTTTAAGCAGAAACTCTGCAAGCCAGAAGGGAGTGGCAGGACATATTTAAAGTGATGAAGGAGAAAAACCTACAACCAAGATTACTCTACCCAGCAAGGATCTCATTCAGATTTGATGGAGAAATTAAAACCTTTACAGACAAGCAAAAGCTGAGACTGTTCAGCACCACCAAACCAGCTTTACAACAAATGCTAAAGGAACTTCTCTAGGCAAGAAACACAAGAGAAGGAAAAGACCTACAATAACAAACCCAATACAATTAAGAAAATGGGAATAGGAACATACATATCGATAATTACCTAAAATGTAAATGGACTAAATGCTCCCACCAAAAGACACAGACTGGCTGAATGGATACAAAAACAAGGCCCATATATATGCTTTCTACAATAGACCCACTTCAGACCTAGAGACACATACAGACTGAAAGTAAGGGGATGGAAAAAGATACTCCACTCAAATGGAAACCAAAAGAAAGCTGGAGTACCAATTCTCATATCAGACAAAATAGACTTTAAAGTAAAGACTATTATAAGAGACAAAGAAGGACACTACATGATGACCAAGGGATTGATCCAAGAAAAAGATATAACAATTGTAAATGTTTATGCACCCAACATAGGAGCACCTCAATACATAAGGCAAATACTAACAGCCATAAAAGGCAAAATCGACAGAAACACATTCACAGTAGGAGATTTTAACACCCCACTTTCACCAATGGACAGATCATGCAACATGAAAATAAATAAGGAAACACAAGCTTTAAATGATATGTTAAACAAGATGGACTTAATTGATATTTATAGGACATTCCATCCAAAAACAACAGAATACATATTTTTCTCAAGTGCTCATGGAACATTCTCCAGGATAGATCATATCTTGGGTCACAAATCAAGCTTTTGTAAATTTAAGAAAATTGAAATTGTATCAAGTATCTTTTCCGACCACAATGCTATAAGACTAGATATCAATTACAGGAAAAGATCTGTAAAAAATACAAACACATGGAGGCTAAACAATACACTATTTATACCGAAGTGATCACTGAAGAAATCAAAGAGGAAATCAAAAAATACCAAGAAACATATTATAATGGAGACACAATGACCCAAAACCTATGGGATGCAGCAAAAGCAGTTCTAAGACGGAAGTTTATAGCAATACAATCCTACCTTAAGAAACAGGAAACATCTCGAATAAACAACCTAACCTTGCACCTAAAGCAATTAGAGAAAGAAAAACAAAAAAACACCAAAGTTAGCAGAAGGAAAGAAATCATAAAGATCAGATCAGAAATAAATGAAAAAGAAATGAAGGAAACCATAACAAAGATCAATAAAACTAAAAGCTGGTTCCTTGAGAAGATAAACAAAATTGATAAACCATTAGCCAGACTCATCAAGAAAAAAAGGGAGAAGACTCAAATCAATAGAATTAGAAATGAAAAAGGAGAAGTAACAACTGACACTGCAAAAATACAAAAGATCATGAGAGGTTACTACAAGCAACTCTATGCCAATAAAATGGACAACCTGGAAGAAATGGACAAATTCTTAGAAATGCACAACCTGCCAAGACTGAATCAGGAAGAAATAGAAAATATGAACAGACCAATCACAAGCACTGAAATTGAAACTGTGATTAAAAATCTTCCAACAAACAAAAGCCCAGGACCAGATGGCTTCACAGGAGAATTCTATCAAACATTTAGAGAAGAGCTAACACCTATCCTTCTGAAACTCTTCCAAAATATAGCAGAGGGAGGAACACTCCCAAACTCATTCTACGAGGCCACCATCACCCTAATACCAAAACCAGACAACGATGTCACAAAGAAAGAAAACTACAGGTCAATATCACTGATGAACGTAGATGCAAAAATCCTCAACAAAATACTAGCAAACAGAATCCAACAGCACATTAAAGGATCATATACCATGATCAAGTGGGGTTATTCCAGGAATGCAAGGATTCTTCAATATATGCAAATCAATCAATGTGACACACCATATTAATAAACTGGAGAAAAACCATATGGTCATCTCAACAGATGCAGAGAAAGCTTTTCACAAAATTCAACACCCATTTATGATATAAACCCTGCAGAAAGTAGGCATAGAGGGAACGTTCCTCAACATAATAAAGGCCATATATGACAAACCCACAGCCAACATCCTCCTCAATGGTGAAAAACTGAAAGCATTTCCATTAAGATCAAGAACAAGACAAGGTTGCCCACTCTCACCACTATTATTCAACATAGTTTGGGAAGTTTTAGCTACAGCAATCAGAGAAGAAAAGGAAATAAAAGGAATCCAAATCAGAAAAGAAGTAAAGCTGTCACTGTTTGCAGATGACATGATACTATACATAGAGAATCCTAAAGATGCTACCAGAAAACTACTAGAGCTAATCAATGAATTTGGTAAATTAGCAGGATACAAAATTAATGCCCAGAAATCTCTGGCATTCCTATACACTAATGATGAAAAATCTGAAAGTGAAATCAAGAAAACACTCCCATTTACCATTGCAACAAAAAGAATAAAATATCGAGGAATAAACCTACCTAAGGAGACAAAAGACCTGTATGCAGAAAATTATAAGACACTGATGAAAGAAATTAAAGATGTTACAAATAGATGGAGAGATTTACCATGTTCTTGGATTGGAAGAATCAACTTTCTGAAAATGACTCTACTACCCTAAGCAATCTATAGATTCAATGCAGTCCCTATCAAACTACCACTAGCATTTTTCACAGAACTAGAACAAAAAAAGTCACAATTTGCATGGAAACACAAAAGACCCCGAGGAGCCAAAGCAATCTTGAGAAGGAAAAATGGAGCAGGAGGAAATCAGGCGCCCTGACTTCAGACTATACTACAAAGCTACAATAATCAAGACAGTATGGTACTGGCACAAAAATAGAAAGATAGATCAATGGAACAGGATAGAAAGCCCAGAGATAAACCCACGCATATATGGTCATCTTATCTTTGACAAAGGAGGCAGGAGAAAGGACAGCCTCTTCAGTAAGTGGTGCTGGGAAAACTGGACAGGTACAAGTAAAAGTATGAGATTAGATCACTCCCTAACACCATACACAAAAATAAGCTCAAAATGGATTAAAGACCTAAATGTAAGGCCAGAAACTATCAAACTCTTAGAGGAAAACATAGGCAGAACACTCTATGACATAAATCACAGCAAGATCCTTTTTGACCCACCTCCTAGAGAAATGGAAATAAAAACAAAAATAAACAAATGGGAACTAATGAAACTTCAAAGCTTTTGCACAGCAAAGGAAACCATAAACAAGACCAAAAGACAACCCTCAGAATGGGAGAAAATATTTGCCAATGGAGCAACTGACAAAGGATTAATTTCCAAAATTTACAAGCAGCTCATGCAGCTCAATAACAAAAAAACAAACAACCCAATGCAAAAATGGGCAGAAGACCTAAATAGACATTTCTCCAAAGAAGATATACAGACTGCCAACAAACACATGAAAGAATGTTCAACATCATTAATCATTAGAGAAATGCAAATCAAAACTACAATGAGGTATCATCTCACACCAGTCAGAATGGCCATCATCAAAAAATCTAGAAACAATAAATGCTGGAGAGGGTGTGGAGAAAAGGGAACACTCTTGCAGTGCTGGTGGGAATGTGAATTGGTACAGCCACTATGGAGAACAGTATGGAGGTTCCTTAAAAAACTACAAATAGAACTACCATATGACCCAGCAATCCCACTACTGGGCATGTACCCTGAGAAACCCAAAATTTAAAAAGAGTCATGTACCAAAATGTTCATTGCAGCTCTATTTACAATAGCCCGGAGATGGAAACAACCTAAGTGCCCATCATCGGATGAATGGATAAAGAAGATGTGGCACATATATACAATGGAATATTACTCAGCCATAAAAAGAAACAAAATTCAGCTATTTGTAATGAGGTGGATGGACCTAGAGTCTGTCATACAGAGTGAAGTAAGTCAGAAAGAGAAAGACAAATACTGTATGCTAACACATATATATGGAATTTAAGGAAAAAAATGTCATGAAGAATGTAGGGGTAAGACAGGAATAAAGACACAGACCTACTGGAGAACGGACTTGAGGATATGGGGAGGGGGAAGGGTGAGCTGTGACAGGGCGAGAGAGAGGCATGGACATATATACACTAACAAATGTAAGGTAGATAGCTAGTGGGAAGCAGCCTCATGGCACAGGGATATCGGCTCGGTGCTTTGTGGCCGCCTGCAGGGGTGGGATAGGGAGGGTGGGAGGGAGGGAGACGCAAGAGGGAAGAGATATGGGAGCATATGTATATGTATAACTGATTCACTTTGTTATAAAGCAGAAACTAACACACCATTGTAAAGCAATTATACCCCAATAAAGATGTTAAAAAAAAAAAAAAAGAGTCATGTACCAAAATGTTCACTGCAGCTCTATTTACAATAGCCAAGAGATGGAAACAACCCAAGTGTCCATCATCGGATGAGTGGATAAAGAACATGTGGCACACATATACAATGGAATATTACTCAGCCATAAAAAGTAACGAAACTGAGTTATTTGTAGTGAGGTGGATGGACCTAGAGTCTGTCGTACAGAGTGAAGTAAGTCAGAAAGAGAAGGACAAATACCATACGATAACACCATATATATGGAATACCATATATATGGAATATACCAAATACCATATGGCCTGGATGGGTGGGATAGGGAGGGTGGGAGGGAGGGAGACGCAAGAGGGAGGATATATGGGAACATATGTACATGTATAACTGATTCACTTTGTTATAAAGCAGAAACTAACACACCATTGTAAAGCAATTATACTCCAGTAAAGATGTAAAAAAAAAAAAACTAAAAAAAATGATAGGAAAGATCAATGAATCCAAGAGCTGGTTCTTTGAAAAGATGAACAAAATTGATAAACTAGACTCATCAATAAAAAAGAGAGAGGGCACAAATAAATAAAATCAGAGATGATATATGAGAAGTTACAACCGAAACCACAGAAATACAAAGGATCATAAGAGATTACCATGAACAATTATATACCAACAAATTGGTGTTGACACCTAGAAGGGATAAACTCCTAGAAACATACAATCTTCCAACATTGAATCAGAAGGAAGAAAAAAATCTTAACAGATTGTTCACTAGCAATGGTAGTGACTCAGTAACCAAAAATCTCTCTCCCAACAATTAAAATTGTAACACCAGTTGACTTTCCAGGACAATTCTACCTAACATTTAAAGAAGAGTTTACACCTACTCTTCTCAAACCATTCCAAAAATTGAAAAGGAAGGAACACTTCCAAACTGATTATATGAGGTCAGTATTACCCAGATAGAAAAACCACAGATATCATTAAAAAAAAGAAAATTACAGGTCAATATCCCTGATGAATATAGATGCAAAAACCCTCAACAAAAATATTAGCAATCCAAACTCAGCAATACATTAAAATGATCATACATCATGATCAAATGGGATTTATTCCAGGGATGCAAAGACCGTTCAATATTCAAAAACCAATCAACATGATACACCACATTAACAAAATGAAGGCTAAAAATCATGATCATCTCAACAGATGCAGTGAAAGCATTTAACAAAAGTCAACATCGAATTATAATAAAAACTCTCAACAAAGTGGGTACAGAAGAAACATACCTCACCATAATGAAGACCATATATGACAAACCAACAGCTAACACAATACTCAACCATGAAAAGCTGAAAGCTTTCCTTTAAGATCAGGAACAAGACTAGTATGCCCACTCTTGCCACTTTCATTCAACACAGTATCGGAAATCCTAACCACAGCAATCAGAAAAGAAAGAAAAATAAAAGGCACCCAAATTGAAAAGAAGTAAAACTGTCACTGTCTGCAAATGGAATAATACTATGTATAGATAACACTAAATATACCACCAAGAATCCATTAAAACTAATAAATGAAATCAGTAAAGTTGCAGGATACAATATCAATATACACAAATCTGTTGTGTTTCTATACACTAATAAAAAATGATCAAAAAGAGAAATTTAAAAAACAATACCATTTATGATTGTATCAAAAGGAATAAAATACCTAGAATTAACTTTAACCAAGGAGCTGAAAGACCTACACTAGGAAAACTATAAAACACTGATGAAAGAAACTGAAGATAACACAAATCAATGGAAAGATATACCATGCTCAGAGACTGGAAGAATTAATATTGTTAAAATGTCCATAGTACCCAAAGCAATCTACAAAGTCAATGTAATCCCTATCAAAATACCAACAGCACTTTATACAAAACTGGAACAAATAATCTTAAAATTTGTATGGACCCCAAATAGCCAAAGCAATCTTAATAAAGATGAACAAACCTGAAATTATCATGCTTCCTGACTTCAAACTATAATACAAAGCTATAGTAATCAAAACTGTATGATACTGGCACAAAAAGACACATAGATCAATGGAACAGAATAGAGAGTCCATAAATAAACCATGCTTTATTTACAACAAAGGAGCCAAGAATATATCATGGGGAAAAGACAGTTTCTTCTATCAATGGTGCTAAAAAAACTGGACAGCTACATGCAAAAGAATGAAACTTGGCCACTTTCTTACACCATATACAAAAGAAACTCAAATGGATTAAAGACTTAAATGTAAGACCTGAAACCATAAAACTCCTAGAAGAAAATATAGAAAATACACTCTTTGACATTAGTTTTAGCAATATTATTTAGGATCTTTCTCCTCAGACAAGGGCAACAAAAGCAAAAAAATGAACAAATGGGACTACATCAAACTGAAAGACTTTGCACAATAAAGAAAACTACTAACTGAACAAAAAGTCAACTTTCTTAAGGGGAGAATATAATTGCAAATGATATGTCTGATAAGGGGTTAATATCCAAAATACTTAAAAGAATTCACACAACTTGATAACAAAGAAACAAATAATTGCATTAAAAAATGGGCAGATGACCTGAATGGACATTTTTCCAAGAAGGACATGCAGACAGACAACAGGCACATGAAAAGATGCTCAACATCACTAATCACCAGGGAAATCAAATCAAAACCACAATGACATATCACCCTTCCGAATGGCTTTTATCAAAAAGACAACGAACAACTATTGGTGAAGATATGGAGAAAAGGAAATCCTCATGCACTATTGGTGGGAATTTAAATTGATGCAGCCACTATGGAAAACATTATGGAGATTCCTCAAAAACTTGAGGGATATAATATACAGCATAAGTAATATAGTCAGTAATATAGTAACAACTTTATATGGTGACCAATTCGTAATATACACTAATGTCAAATCACTATGTTGTACACCTGAAACTAATATTATGTGCTAACTATTCTTCAATAAAAAAATAAAAAGAAGTATGTTAGAAAATAAATCAATTGGTTGATTGTAGGGGGTAGGAAGAGAAAATGTCAAGGATAATTCCCAGATTTTCATCTCGAGGAACTGAGTACAAGATTATACCACCAAAGAACACTGAAGGAGGAAGCAGTTTAAAGTGGGAGACTGTGGGTTCGACATTGGATTTTGTTTTGTTTCATTTTGGAATCTGAAGTGCTTCTGACACATTCATGTGAAATTGTTGTCCACAGTTAGATAAGGCTATAGCTCAGAGATATGATAATCATAATTCTTCTCTGATTACCCTAACCAGATGAAAGTTCGCCACACACAGATTCCCTGTAACACTAACAAGAGATGTTAGTGTATTACATAAGTTACACAAGTGTAACTCTGCTTTATAATTTAGTTCTTGCATGCTTTTACTATATGTGCCCTATATTGGCAGTCCCCTTGATGAAGGAAATGTGTCTCATATTTGTACTCTTACCTAAAAGAGCCTAGCAAGTGTCCTACACACAGAAGATGTAAAAATGTCAGACACATAATGGCTACTCAACGTTTACTGAATGAGTGAATAAATCAATAAGACATTTACTAAGTTGATGTTAATTATAAATAATAAATATGCAGGTTGCACAAGTTTTGATAATTATATTTACATTTGAAAATATATACTGCTTTATAAGATTATCTGACTCTTTCAATGTGTTAGCATATCCTAACAATGTTAATAATAGCTGCCATTTTATTTTCCTCCTTTTCCTTAAAGTTCTTGTTAGCATAGCCAGAAGGCTCAAGAGAAGAGAGTACAGCTGGTCAAGAAAGAACCTTTAATACTGGAACAGAGTATTTGCTTTCCCGTAAGTTTGTATACCCCTCTCTCTCAGCTCTATTGCTGGCAGAGCTATTTCTTTGCTAGAATGATAATATCCTTGCATTCATTCTCTGGGGACCATTCTCTGGGGAACTAAAATAATAACATCCTGATATCAAAGCCCTGTAAAAAAAGAAATTTAAGACACTTTGTTTGTACACGCTATTTCCTAGATACCTGGAGTAGAGCTTTAAAAATAAAAATAAATAAATTTATGGGAACATTTTAATTATTATTATCAAAGAACCAAACTTTGTTTAATTTAAACAACTGCTGAAGTCCCTAGAAAAAAATGTCTGTCTTGCAATTCAGACTACCCCTTAAAGAGAAATAAACAAATACAACTGGGATTTAATTTGAGGATCTAGCTTAACTGATCACAGATGTAGGTAAACTACTAATTGGAGCCATGAGCATGATGCCATTTTATTAACTTGCTGGTTCAACTAGTGGGATTCTGGCCATTATTAAGTCTTTTTTTTTTTTTTTTTGCTTTTTGGTTCATTATTTAATGCCTACTACTAACTACTACTGAATTCATGGTTTCAGTGAAGTTCGATTTATTTTTAAACTACAATCTATCTCCATGTGTGCTTCTCTTAAATATTAATTTAGGTGACCCATAATACATTTTTTGAAGGGCAAGAGGAATAAAAGAATGAGCTTCAGTTGAATGCCTGCTTTGAGGCTGGGTGAAAATGGAGCAGATTTTTACTGACCTAACACTATTACAGCTCCTTTCCTCCAAAATATTCCCAACCAAACCATGGGTATGATGGAAATGGAAGTGAAATACAAATATATGATTTTACTTCTTTATACACCCATTGCTATTTTTCAAGAAAGAAGCTTAAGTTGTCCACGCCCCTCTCTGAAATGCACACTCCCCCTATGAGTATCAGATTAATCCAATTTTAGCTTCCAAAATAAGTTCAACGTAAGTTCCACTTCTGGGACTCCTCCATGACTTCCAGACTCCTTCAGCCCACTGTGATTTCCCTTCTTTCTGTACATTTGCTTTTAACAAAACATTTATTGCATGCATACTCTGTCAGGTACTGTGCTGGGCCCTGATGACACCAAACTAGAACTCACTAAGGTCTGAGAAGAGGAGAAAGATAGAAAAGCAAATTGAGAAACAAATACAGTAACATGAGTTCCGTGAAAGAATTTGTATTTGTTGTGTGTGTAGGTGAAGATAAGAGGAGAATTACTTAAAAAGTTCTTTTAAGAGGTAACAAATGAAGAGTTAAGTGTTAAAAATTTTCTCCTTGATAGGATTATCACTGTGATTATTATTAGTACATAACTGATTAAATAACAAGTATATAACATTTTGTTAATAATTATTAAAAACAATATTTCACTAGAAATAGATCTCAAACATTTTTAATAATCTCATATATCTATACATTAATATTAAATTTTGCTAGAATAGGACATAGGTCAGCATCAAGTCTGTTCCTATTTTTCATTCTTATACAAATAAGATAGCACACAGTCTTATAAATAAGCAGATGGGAACAGAAAGAGCTTTGTAATAGTAATATTCAAATCTTTGAACTCCTTCTGGGTTTCTGGGTCATATGCCCAAATCACAGTGATCTACCATAAAAAATTATGTTTAATCAGCTGACAATTCAACCATTCCCTCAAATTTGTTAAAAGCAAAGAATGGGGAACAACTGACCTTTAGAACAGGATTTAGAATAATTTATGTCCAGTCAGCATATTGCCAGGAAACAATGTTCTATGGATATTTTCATATTTCTGCACAGAAAGGTCTTTCTGAACAAAACTACCCTACTAGCAACCTGGATTAAGGATGACTGAATTGCAAACAAGCTTTGAAAGTTAGATAGAGACCTCCAGAGAGATTCAGTGACCTCTCTCCTGGAGGGTCTGTTTACATTCCAGGGATTGCAAACCTGAAGAACACCCACTCCCCTTTCCAGAGAGGATCTACTTACATTCTAGAGCAAAGGTCTCCACCTCTACCTCCAGAGGGGAGGAGGGCCAACTGTGTAAGCTGCCCTACATAAGCTTCTAGAATTACAATGTCCGGGTCTCTCTCCTGTGGTACAAACTCTGTTATGTGCTCAGGTGACATATGTAATCATTGAGTCTTGATGGGGCACTGCAGTAAAAGGAACTGATGCAAGAGTTTCTGTAGTAATTAAAAATCTGCCTCTGGTCCTGAAGTCTTGTGATTGTGTGTGTGTGTATGTACAAGCATATGCTCATAGAAGAAGACAGAGATACCACAGTTTTAGACTCACATAGATTAATTCACTTTCTCAAGTCCAATATTTCTAACTGTTCCTGTTTTGAATCCCTGAAGGTTTGACACTGCAGGGTACTATAAGGACAGGTTGTGCCTGTCTTTTTTAAGGAAAAAAAGGGGGGGGGCCCTCTGGTAAAGTACAGGCGGGAGGGTAATATCTAAAACTTTATTACAGGCAAATCAATTTTAACAAGACGGCATACCCTTTGGAAAGTCTAAGCGTATACCAATTGGCATACCAATTAAACTAAACCTAGTGAACAAAAATAAACTGCAGAGAAATGTCAAAGATAATTCTATTTTTACAAAGTAAAAATTACAAAATTAAATTTTATATTTTCAGAATTGCATGAGTCTGGTTATAAACTATTAAGAAAAGCAAAGAAATGATAAAAATTCAGGACAGTGGCTTACTTTTTGAGGAAAAAGGGATATAGTTATGGAAGGCTAAACAGGAGGCTTCAAATATGTTAGTAATATTTTTTAAATATTTTATTATTTCCTGTAAACTAAACACACGTTACTTTATATTTCAGTATATAAATATTTTATAATGATTTTTAACTTACCCATTTTTTAAAGTTAACTGTCCATGTCACAGCTGAGTGATGATTGAGAGGAACTTAAGTGATACCATGAGTGCCTATTTACATAAAGCACAGCAAATAAAAATATTTTGTTCATTCATCCATTCACTCTATAAATATGTACTGAGCACTAATAATGTGCCATTGTTCTAAGTGCTTGTGAAACTGTTGATAAAACAGGATGGAATGAAGGAAAGCAGCTAAAGGTTATTTCAATAATCCAGGTGAAAGATGATGATGGCTTTGACAAGGGTGGTAGTAGTGGAGATAAGTCATCTGATACTAGTTATATTTTAAATGTAGAACCAACGGGTTTTCCTGATATTTTAGAGGTAGAATGTAAAAGAAAAAAATATTCAGTATAACTCCAAGGTTGTGACACAAGCAACTGGAAAGATGAAGTTTCCATATACTCAGAGAGGTTAGAGTATAGATGAAGCAGGTGTGATGCAAAAGAAAACTTGATATCTCCATTAGATACCCAAGTGACACTGGATGTATAGGGCTGGAGTTCATGAGAGAACTATTTAGCACCAGATGTGCAGCTTGCCAAGTCTGTCAACTGAAAGCATCTATTCTTGCTTGAAATTTTCATTTGAGTGTATTTTTTACTGAGATAACACCAAAATTTGTCTTTTGACTCAGAACTACACACACACACACACACACAAAAGGATGTTTTTAGTGGTAAGATATACAATTTTCTAAATATTTAACTTCAGCACAAACACATAAGCGTTATGTGCATATATGTGTGTGTATTTAATAAACTACAAGCTAATGTGGTTTTGGCACTGATTTCAAACTTCCTCACTGGGAAATGTTGAAATATTAGTCAGTAATAGCTAAGGAAAATATCTCTGTCACCATCTAGCTCTGTATTATCTTTCCACAGAACTTGCTGTGACCCATGACATTCTGGGCTGAAATAGATATTTCTTTCTATCATGGTTTTTAAAACCAATTACAAAGCTGTTTTGAGCTCTGTTTGTAAGTGATCAAGTGTCAGGCTTTAAATAGAGGGCCAGTTAGTTCTATGGCTATTAGTTATCTTTAACTAATAGGTTAGATATCTCTAACTAACTAGGTTAGTTATAACTAATACAGGTTAGTTATCTCTAACTAACCCTAACTACAGGTTCTTTGATTAGTGCTATCTCCCACACCAAACATTCTGTACGATAGCAGTTGCAACTCTGTCTCTCAGCTTTGAGTGCTAGCTCATATTCACTCTAGGTATCTTATCTCTGTCTCTGAATTGTGAAGCTATAACGGGACACATTTTACAGGTATTCTTGTTGTTGTTAATAAAAACAGTAGATTCCACTGGGCTCAAATACTAACTGAAAAATGTCTCCAGCTTTGTGGAAAGGTCATGTATAACATTAGAAAAGTTGCCCTTGGCTCTAGAACTCAGAATTTTACTACTTGATTATATCTTATTTTATGTAAAGTGAAACAATTTTGTGAGGTTACTTCAAGTCTAGGGTATGATTTTCAATATTGTACATGCATAAATTTATCAGTTGACACAGATATAAGATTCATTTTTATCAGGATAGTCAAATTCAGAATACCTATTTATTATTTTACATGAAAAATATAAACTCTAACAGGGTGGAACTATAGTGTCCAATTTGACTCTTTATTCTCCTATATGTAGAAAATTTACACAGATAGATGTCTACTAAGATATTGCTTAGCAGGTAGAATAATATTGTTTTGAGTAGGTAATTGATTGTCTTTAATAACTAAAGTTACCAAATTACATAACTGAAAGACAAATTAGAATTAGGGAAACCTTTCCCTGGATTATACTTGGCTGCTGACAAATTTTTAAGTTTTGTCTTTCCTTTTTCTCGTACTCATAGAGACCATCACTCATCTTGGTATGTATTATTACGTCAGAGGTGTAACATTACTCTTTCTTGGTATCAATTATATTGAAGTAATACCCATCCATTCAACATATTTCTTAATATTCACTCTGTATCCCATACTATGTTAATCACAAGAGACATGAAAATTTTAAAAATAAATAAACCCTAGCTAAAAAGTATATAACTAAAATATAATGAAAACATATGAAATAACTTCATTTCATTGTGGTGCATTTGTTTTCAGATTTATGCACAAAGATCAGTGATATTAATGAGATAGCCATAATTCTATTCCAGGAATGTTTCAAAGACATTAACTACATATTGAAAACTGAACAAAAATGTATCAAGTAGATAAGTGGTAGAAAAGCACTCCTAGGAAGAAGTATGTGAGTGCATATAAACTGTATCACATATTTTGGTCCTGCTAGAACACAAGGTAAAAGAAGGGAATTTTCAAGAGATAAAGCCAGAAACAGAAGCAGGGATTTCATCCTTCTGCAGTATGAAGATAATATACCTGGGATACACAGAAGGTCTTTCCTAATCCAATAAAAATAAATTGTAACAAACATATTTTTAAAACATTACGGTGCTCACAAAAGAGTAAAGAAATCTCAGGAATAAAATAAACAAACAATTAAGAACAGTGAACTGAAACTTGAAAAATAAGAATAATCAATAAGCACACAAAAACGCTGGGCTTGCCCTGATACCAGTACCCAGAGCCTATGACAATGTGTAAGAGTTAAATATGACATTCCTGAATTAGGCAGAGCTAGTTGAAGGGTACTTAATTCCAGGTTCATAGAATGACCAGGATCTCAGAAGAAGCAAGAAGTTAACGCAAATCCTCTAGAGAGAAAATTAATACTGATTTAGGACTCCAGGATTCCCGCTAAGTCCCAATTACACAAGGAAATAAGCCACTGTAAGTGAAAGTCAGATTGCCCTCTGAAGGAATTTGGATAATGGAATTGCTAAATAAGACTTTAGGGACTTCCCTGGTGGTTCAGTGGTTAAGAATCTGCCTTGCAATGCAGGGGACGCTGGTTTGATCTCTGGTCAGGAAACTAGAATCCCACATGCCACGGGGCAACTAAGCCCATGAGCCACAACTAGAGAGCCTGCATGCTGCAACTACAGAGCCCACGCATTCTGGAGCCCACGCACCACAACTACAGAGCCCATGCGCTCTGCAGCCCATGTGCCGCAGCTAGAGAGAAGCTCGCACACCACATTGAAAGATTCCGCATGCCAAAACTAAGACCCGATGCAGCCAAAAAATAAATATTTTTTAAAAAGACTTTAAAAGACTTATGTTAGAAATATTTAAAGAAATATAAAATGAAATTTAAAAGTCAAAAGTAAAAAGGACACTATAAAAATAATTAGAAATATTTGATAATGAACCAAATAATTCAAATAACTGAGAAATAAGATATATAATAGTTAAATTTTTAAATAAATATATTCAATGAATTAACAGATGAGACAAAGACAAAAAGAAAATCTGTCAAGTGAAAAAGGATTTGAAGAAATTATCCCAAATAAGTCACTGAGAGTCAAAAGCATAAATAATATTAACGACATTTAAGAAAAAGATAGGATGAGGAAGTTTAACATATAGCTTATCAGAGTAACAGAATAAAAGAACAGAGGAATAAAGATATGATTCTGTGATAATGCAGAACTTTTAAGAATTGATAAAAACCATGGCTCTGCATGTATAAAAATTCATAACATGTAATAAGAAGGATAAAAATAAATCTGTATCTGCACATGTTTTAAAGAAACTTAAATAAAATGAAGCCTTTCTTTAAAAAACATAAACAATCAAAACTGAATCAATTTCTGGCCATGAAGAAGTAACATGAAACAGACTTACTCTCCATTATTGTAAACTGCTAGAAAGCTGGACAAAATATATGAAACAACTATTTTCAGACATCTAATAACCAAAAGTGCAAGACTGTGATCACTTAGAGAAAAAAAAAAAAATGAGTGTTACAATTGTTTCAGATTTCTGCTTGGAGTCACATTCCAGAATGTTGTACAGAGAGAGGAATCCCAAATAGAACCCAAGAGTCTCACTGAATTTTCTTGTCTGAGATCAAGAAACCTGAAGTAGGTGGAATTATGGATGAAAGTTTCAGTATACAGCTACAGGCTGAAAAAAATGCTTTAGAAATATTCAGAGGTCTTTTGACATTTTACTGAATACTAAGCCACTTGAATACATGATGAAATTCTGAGAGACTGAACAAAGAAAAACTAAGAAGTGGTAAGCAACCAATTCCAAGAGCTTTTATAGGGCTGGGAGATATTCAAACTCTGACCAGTGAAAGTGGAGATTCATTATTGGTCACTAATAGCATTCAGTAGAAATCCCAGAAGGGACACACCTTAGCATAAAGGATAAACTATTACTAGACTATGCTAAGCCTGCTCTAAAAAATGTTAGAAATAAACCTCAAAGGGTTTTAGCTAATCTGTAAGTAACTTTACTATTTGCAAACTAATATGCTAGAGCAAAATCCAAACATTCAACAATGTAACATTCACTATGTCCCCCACAATGAAAAATAACAAGCTATGCCAATAAACACGCCGGGAGAAATATCAGAAAATAGAAACATTCTCATGAACGATGGCAGAAATTATGGAATTAGCTGACAAGGACCTTAAAACAGCCATTATAAATATGTTCCATATGCTTGATAACTTAAAAAAATATATATAGATATAAGAGACATGGGAAATATAGAAAATAACTAAAAGGAACTTGTAGAGATGAAAAATAAAACAAGTGAAACAAAAGAGTTACTGCATAGGACTAGTAAGAGCATAAACACTTTAGAAGAAAAGATCAGTGATCTTGGACCATAGCAACAGAAACTATCATACTGAATAACAAAGAGAAAAAATACTAAAAACAAAATAAAAGATCCTCAGTGACTTATGGGACAATGTTAAGAGGCCTAATATATGTATAATTGGAGTTGCAAAATGTGTGTGTGTGAGGAGATGAAGGAGAAAAACTGAAAAATAATGCTGAAAACTTCTTCAAAGTAGATGAACTCCATAATTGCACAAAACCAAGAAGCTAAATGAAACCAATACATGACAAACACACTGAAACTCATACTAAGACACATCATAATCAAATTATGAAAAGCCAGCAATAAAGAGAAAAAAGTAAGTGTGAGAGGTAAAAAAAACATTTTGCCTACATGTGAAAGTTAATTTATCTGTCAACCTGACTGAGCTAAGGAAGGCCCAGACAGCTGGTAAAACTTATTTCTGGGTGTGCCTGTGAGGGTGTTTCCAGAAGAGTTTAGCATTTGAATCAGTTGATTGAAAAGATCACCCCAACCAATGTGAGTAGACAACATATAATTGGCTGAGGGCCTGAGTGGAACAAAAAGATGGAAGAAGGGAGAATTTGCTCTCTTGCTTGAGCTGAGATATCCATTTTCTTCTGTCCTTATACATAGGTCCTCCTGGTTCCAGGCTCTTGGACTCAAATTAGGACTTATACCATTGGCTCTCCTGGCTCTTAGGCCTTCAGCTTTGTACTGGAACTACACCACCTGCTTCCTTAGGCTTCCAGCCTGAAGACAACAAATTGTGGGACTCCTTGGCCTCCACAGTCACATAAGCCAATTCCTACAATAAATTCCCTCATTCATCTATCTATGTATCCATCCATCCATCCATCTATCTGCCTATATATCTATCCATCTATTTACCTATTTACTTATCTATCCTATTGGTTCTCTTTAGAGAACACTAACACACTACAAACATAATAATAATCACAGATTTCTCATCAAAAAATATCCAATCCAGGTGAGATGCAACAACATTTTTAAACTACTAAAAGAAGCAACTTTCATATAAAACTATCCTTAGAAAAGTAAAAGACAAAGAAAACTCTTTTTCATGGTAAACAAAAACAGAAAGAATTCGTTACCAACTGTCTGGCACTATAAGAAATGTTATAAAAAAATTTTAAGCAGAAGTAAAATTATAACATGAAAATTTGGAACTCTACTAAAGAAGGAATGGTGCTGAAAACGTTAAGTATGTGGTAAATAGAAAAGATGTTTTCTCACTTTAAATTTTGGGTTAAATTATAGTTGACTGAAATAAAATAATAATAATATAGGGTTTATGACAAATATAAAATAAAATGTATGACAACAATGGCACCTAGAATGGGAGGAGATAATGAAAGTATACTACTGTAAAAAGTAATATAATACTAGAGACTAGATTGTAATACAATAAAGATAAAATTTTAAAACCAGAACAACCATGAAAAAAGGAAATAAATCAGTATTGGAATTAAAGACACACATTAAAACCTCCATTCAAAAGAAGGAAATAAAAATGGTAAAAAGAAAAAAGAATAGATGGGATAAATAGAAAACAATAGCAAGATGGTAAATTTAAAGCTGACCAAATTGACAATTACATTAAATGTAGATGGTCTAAATACCAATTAAAAGACAAATATTGTTAGAATTCAAATGCAAGACCCAACTATAAGCTATAAACTTGTTTTAACTATAAACACTTGTGTAAGCTAAATGCAAATTGATGGAAAATACAGATCATGAAAACACTAATCCCAAGTAAGAATTACAGTAAGGAGTTTGAATTGTATTTTATAGGATATGTCTCTAAAAGTGGATGTGAAAGATGACCTTTCCATAGGTACAAGGAACATATTAGAATTTATATTTTTATTTATTTTCTTTAAAAATGGAAAATAAATTAAGCTTTAATTATAATCAGAATGGATGGATTAATGGATCCCTAATTCATACTATGTGAGGTGATCAAATTATCTCCTATGGAACACAAGAGAAAGTTCCAAAACAGAGAAGTTTATGTGTTTACTTTTTGAGTATTTCAAAATAATGTACTGTTCGTGTGCTCAGTTAACTGAATTCATGAATTATATTTCTAATTTTATCAACATTAACTATATTTAGTGGTCACAACATAGATAAGTGGTTTAAAAAGAAACAACCCTCTATAAATACAATGCTAATAATGCAAACATAGCAATGAAAGCATGGTAGAGACAGCATTTCATCAGCCACATTATGAGGTTAAAAATGATGATCTAAGAAGATGGGGATAAGCATCATGGTGGTTGGTGTGAGTCATTCTTTTTCTCTCTCCACTTTGATTTACAACTAATAGGATATCCATAACTGATCAAAGTTCCTTTGCAGAGCACACCAGAACACTTCAGAAATGCATCCAAATGTGGGTGCATTAGGCCATGGTGGAGGATATATAGAGTCAAGGGAGTTGCAGCAGCAGTAGCACTGGGGCAGTGGTGGTGGCAGCAACACCAACACTAATGGTAGTGGCAGCCCTTCTAGCAGAGGAGGTGGAAAGTAAAAGCCTGCCTGGCCACAGGGGCTGCAGTAGAGGGTCCTGTCGCTCTTCAGAAAACAGATTTCTGAAGAGAGGTCTCCATGACCAGGAGAAGGAAAGCAAAAGGAAGAAGGCAGACAGAGAATTGAAGGAATGAATTTCATGCCATCTGCCCAAAATGTCAGCAGAAGATCTGCCCACAAACCTCTTGGACTCCTCCACTCCCTCTGAGACTCCCCCTACTGGGCAAGAACCCAAGTGCTAAGAACACACCTCTCCCAACTCTTGTCACCAGTTTTTTTGTTTGTTTTTTTTTATGCCAGCTTTTGTTTTTATGGGCTAACTCCCAAATTTAGCTACAAGTTAGCACCAGTAACAGAAACCAAAAACTTGTGCTATAGTACCACCTTCTGGAAAACAAAAGAAAGACTTCTAATTGCCAACCTGTTGGATTGTTAGAATGAAAGAAAACAAAGTCTTACCTAAATAAAAAAGTTGTCTGCTAATTCAAATGCAGCAGCAGAGGAACATTTCATCAAACACTATGAAAAATCATGGTAATATGGTATCACAAAAACAAAATCATAAATCTCCAGCAACTGAAATCGGACACAGAATATTGCATTCTGATAGAGAATTCAAAATAGTTGTTATGAAGAAATTCAACAAGCTACAAGAAAACTCAAAAAGGCAATTCAATGAACTCAGGAATAAAATTAACTAACACTTTACCAAACAGATGTAAATTCTAAAAAAGAACTAAACAGAAATTCTGGAGCCAAAAAACTCAAAAAAAAAAAAAAAAGAGATGAAGAATGCATTAGAAGGCATTGAAAACAGAGCAGATCAGATGGAAGAGAGAATAAGCAACCTAAACCTGGGGAAAGAACTGTATATACAAGTCCACAAAGCTAACAGAACACCTTAGTATCTCAATGCAAAAAGAACTTTCCTAAGACACATTATGATGAAACTGTCAGGTCAATGATAACGAAGTTTAAAAACACTCAGTGAAAAAAAGAAAGTAATCTATAAAGGGACCGCCATTAAGCCACCCTCAGATTTCTCAGTAGAAAATCTACAGGCCATGAGAGAGTGGACTGACATGCTCAAACTATGGAAACATACAAATTGCCAGCCAAGAATACTCTATCTGACAAAGTTATCCTTCAGATATGAAGGGAAAATGAAAGCTTTCCCAGACAAAAAAGAGCTGAGGGAGTTCAAATCACCAGACCTGCCTTACAAAAAATGTTGGAGGGAGCTCTTCAAGTTGAAATGAAGACAAAGGCACACAAAACTCTGATTAAGATGATAAACAGACAGTCGGAATTAGAAAACTGTAACTCTATTTTAGAAGTGTGTTAAACAATTATAGCATAAACGTTAAAGGAAAAGAATATTAAAAATAACTACAGTCACTACAATTTGGTAACAAATTCACAGCTTAAAAAGATAAGTTGTGACATCAAATCACAGAAAAGAAGGAATAGAAGAACAGAACCTTTATAGGCAAATGAAGGTAAGTTGCTATAAGCAGAAAAAGGACTCTTGTATTTATGAGATGTTTTATGTAAACTTTATGGTAATCACAAAGCAAAAATCTAGAGCAGAGACACAAAACAAAAAATAGGAGACTGAACTAATCACTATGTAAAACCACCAACTTACAAAGGTAGACAGAAACAGAAGGAAAAAGAAACAATGGAGAAAAAAATAACCAGAAAACAAAAGATAAGATGGCAGTAGTATGTTCTTACACATCAATAATCATCTAAATGTAAACAGACTGAACTCACTAATCAAAAAAACATGGAGTGGCTGGATGAATTAAAAAAACAAGACCCAACTGTATGCTACCTATAGGAGACTCACTTCAATTCTAAAGACACACATAGGCTCAAGTGAATGACTGAAGATGATATTCCAAGCAAGAAGAAACCAAAAGAAAGTGAACATAGCCATACTTATATCAGACATAACAGACTTCAAGCCAAAAAATGGTAGCAAGAGACAAATAAAGTCATTATAAAATGAAAAAGGGGTCAATACGTCAAGATATAACAATTGTAAATATACATGCTCCCAACACTGAGTACCAAAGTATTAAGCAAATGCTAATGGATCTTAAGGGAGACCTACACAACAATACAATAATATTGTATTTCAATATCCCACTATCAGGAAAGAATAGATTGCCTAGACAGAAAATGAACAATTAATGTTGGAGTTGAACCATAATTTAGAACAAATGAACGCAGCAGACATATACTGAACATTCCAACCAACCATAGCAGAATACACAGTTTTCTCAAGTGCACATGGAACTTCTCCAGGACAGATGTATAACAGGACACAAAACAAACCTTAACAAATTCAAGAAAACTGAAATCATAGCAACTATCTTTTCTGACCACAATGGTATAAAACTAGAAATCAACAACTATAGGAAAGTGGTAAGATGTACAAATATATGGAAACTAAACAACACACTTCTAAACAACCAATTGGTCAAAAAAGAAATCAAAAGTGAAATTAAAAATTATCTCAAAACAAATGAAAATGTAAATACATCAAATCTTGTGGAATGCAGCAAAAGCACTTTTGAGAGGAAAGTTTATAGTAATAAATGTATATATTAAGAAATTAGAAAGATTTCAAATAAAATACTTAACTTTACACCTCAGGGACTAGACAAAAAAGACCAAATCAAGCCCAAAGTTAGCAGAAGGAAGGAAATAATAAGGATCAGAGCAGAAATAAATGAAATAGAGACCAGAAAAACAATAGAAAGGAACAATGAATCTAAGAGCTAGTTCTTTGAAAAGGCAAACAAAATTGACAAAGCTTTAGGTAGATTAACCAAGAAAAAACGAGAGAAGACTCAAAATTGAAGAGGGAACATTACAACTAATACTAGACAGAAATACATAGGAACATCAGAGACTGCTATGAATAATTATATGTCAACAAGTTACATAACCTAGAAGAACTAGATACATTTCTAGAAACACAACTTACCAAGACTCAATCAGGAAGAAATAGAAAATATAAAGAGACCAATAATCAGTAAAGAGATTGAATCAATAACAGAAACATCCCAACATAGAAAACTTCAGAATCAGACAGATTCACTGGTGAATTCTACTAAACATTTAAAGAAGAATTAACACCAACCCTCCTCAAACACTTCCAAAATATTGAGGAGGAAAGAACACTTCCAAATTCATTCTATGAGGCCAGCATTACTGTTATCGAATACAGGTCTGTGTGCCCTACGCACAGTGAGGCCAAACGATACTGAAACATCGAAGTTTGGAGCCAAGAAAGGTTTATTGCAGGGCCGTGCACAGAGATGGGTGGCTCATGCCTTAAAAAACCCCAAACTCCCCAAAGGCATTCAGCAAAGCCCTTTTAAAGGCAAGGTGAGAGAGGGGCGTGGTTAGGTGTTGCAAAATTCTTGGTGTCAGATCCTTTGTCCTTATAACTGTCCATGGGGTCAGGTCATGGTCAGGTCACAATGTTCCAGCCACAGCATCTTCAACTGGCATTTCACACCAGCAGAGGGTCTACCTAATGGACGATCACACAGAGCATCACCACCTCCACTAGTCTGCCGGTCCACCTGAAACAGCCCAGAGTCACCCAAACTGAGAGGCTGGAACATTTGCGCCTGCCCGGTGTAGCCGCAGCCTTTCCCTTCTGTACCCCTCCTCAGCACCCTGCTATGTCAGGACTCACTCAGCAACTGCTCTGGGGAAGGGGGCAAGAGGGCAAATGGGGGCCAGGTCCCACAGACTGCAACCAAGGGAGACTGCCATCGTGGGGACCACTGCCATGCCGACCATTGGTGAAGCAGAACAGCTAACGGCCATGGACCAATGGCCACACTCCCGCCCCGCCCCTATTACATTACCTTGATACCAAAACCAGGTACAGGTACCACAAGAAAAGAAAACTACACACCAACATCCCTGGTGAGCATAGATGTAAAAATTCTCAATAAAATATTAGCAAACTGAATTCAAGAACACAGTAAAAAGATAACGCACTATAATCAGTGGGATTCATCTCTGGAATGCAAACATGATTCAACATACACAAATCAATTAATGTAATATATCACATCAACAAAATCAAAAAATCACATGATCATTTCAACAGACACGGAAAAAGCATCTGACAAAATACAATATGCTTTCATGATAAAAAGCCTTTGACAGATTGGGTATAAAAAGAACATAACTCAACATAATAAAAGTCATATTTAACTAACCCACAGCTAACATTATACTCAATGGAGAAAAACTGAAAGCTTTTCCTCTAAGATCAGGAGCAAGACAAGAATGCCCACTCTCATTTCTCTTATTCAATATAGTACTGGAAGCCCTAGACAGGGCAATTAGGCAAGACAAAGAAATAAAAGGCATCTAAATCAGAACGGAAGATGCAAAGCTATTGCTTTCTGCTGATGATATGATTTTATATATAGAAAATTCCAAAGAGTCAACAAAAAAACTGTTGGAACTAATCAACAGTTTCAGTAAAGTTGCAGGATACAAAAGCAACATATAGAAATCAGTTGCATTCCTTTACACTAACAATGAACCATCTGAAAAAGAAGTAAAACTATCCCTTTCACAATAGCATCATAAACAATAAAATACTTAGAATTAAATTTAACCAAGGAAGTGAAATATCTGTATAATTAAAACTACAAGACTTTGAGAGAGTGGCACTGACATATATACACTACCAAATGTAAAATAGATAGTTAGTGGGGAGCAGCCGCATAGCACAGGGAGATCAGCTCCATGCTTTGTGACCACCTAGAGGGGTGGGATAGGGACAGTGGGAGGGAGATGTAAGAGGGAGGGGATATGAGGATATATGTATACATATAGCTGATTCACTTTGTTATACAGCAGGAACTAACACAACATTGTAAAGCAATTATACTCCAATAAAGATGTTAAAAAAAATTTTTTTTAAATATCAGAATGATACCTAAAAAAGAAGAAAACTACAAGACTTTGCTGAGAGAAATCAAAGAAGACACAATTTTTTTAAAATCCCATGTTCATGGATTGGAAGAACTATACTGTTTAAATATCCATGCTGCGCAAAGCCATCTACAGATTCAACACAATTCTCATCAAAATATCAGTTATTCTTCACAGAAACAGAAGAAACAATCGTAAAATTTGTGTGGAACCACAAAAGACCTTGAATAGCCAAAGTAATCCTGAGAAAAAAGAACAAAGCTGGGGGTATCATGCCTCCTGATTTCAAACTATACAACAAAGCCAGAGCAATAAGAACAGCACAAAAATATACATGTAAACAAATGGAACAGAACAGAGAGCCCAGAATTAAATCCTGGCATATACAATCAACCAATATTCAACAAGGAAGCCAAGAGCATTCAATAAGGAAAGGATAGTGTCTTCAACAATTAATGCTGGGGAAAGTGGAGAAATACATGCAGAACAGTAAAACTGGATCCCTATCTCACACTACTCATAAAATATTAACTTGAAATGGATCAAAGACATAAACATAAAACCTGATATCATAAAACTCCTAGAAGAAAATATGGGGAAGAAGCTCCTTGATATTGATGTTGGCAATGATTTTGGGGACATGATGCCAAAAGCACAAACAACAAAAGCAAGAATCAACAAATGGGACTACACCAAATTCAGAAGCTTCATCCAGCAAAAGAAACAACAAAATGAAAAGACAACCTACAGAATGGGAGAAAAAATTTGTAAACCATATACCAGATGAAGGGTTAATATCCAAAATATTCAAAGAACTCGTACAAGTTAATAACAAATACAAACACCCAATTTAAAAATGAGCAAAAGAACTACATAGATATTTTCCAAAGAGGACATCAAAATGGCCAACAGGCTCATGAAAAGATGCTCAACATTACTAATCATCAGGGAAACACAAATCAAAACCACAATGAGATACCACCTCACACCTGCTAGAATGGCTAGCATCAAGAAGATAAGACAGAGCAGGTGCTGGCAAGGATGTGGTGAAAAGGGAGCCCTTATAACACTGTTGATGGGAATGTAAACTGGTCCAACCACTGTGGAAAACAATATGGAAATTCCTCAAAAAATTAAAAATAGATCTAACAAACAATCTAGCAATTCCACTTCTGGGTATATGCCCAAAAGAAATGAAAACGGGATTTTGAAGAGATATATGCACTCTCATCTTTACTGAAGTATTATTCACAACAGCCAAGATATGGAAACAACCTAAATGACCATCAGTGGATGAAAGGATAAAAAAGATGTGCTATATATACACAGTTGACTATTATTCATATGTGAGAAAGAAGGATATCCTGCCATCTGTGACAGCATGGATGGACCTTGAGCACATTATGCTGTGAGAAGTCAGACAAAGAAAGACAAGTACGATATGATATCACTTATACGTGGAATCTAAAAAAGCCAAGCTCATAAAAAATACAGAGTAAAATGCTGGTTATCAGGGGATGGGTAGATAAGACGGATGCTGTTAAGAGAACAAACTTGCAACGATCTAATTCACAGTATTAATGAATATAAACAACAATATTGTACTATAATTATGTAATGTGATAAATATCACTACAACAGCAATCATATTACAATATTATGTATCAAAGTAACAAACTATACACAATGTTATATGTCAAATATATTCACTATAAAAATATCTGACATGAAGACAAGCAAACTAAATTAAAATTAATAAGGTTATTTTAAATATGGACTTGTAACCACCATCATTAGTAGTTAATCTTGCTCTAAATTTAGTTTACCTTAAAATATTACCTAATAAGAGTGGTAAGGCATCTACAAATATTTTACATTGAATTTTTATCCTCTCATTTTTCTATTTGGAAGTATCTTTTATCATTTTGATCAACAGGACTGTGCAATAAGAAAAGTATGGAAAATATTGGCATCATCATTGGACAACCTTTGATAGGCTTTCAACAGTGCAGTAGCATGGCCATATTTTCACTTTGAAAGCTAAGAATGGAATAAAATATAGGCAAAAAGCTGAGTTCAGAGGATGCTGCAGTAACTCAGCCAGGAGTTAATTAGGACCTGAAATAAGGAAGTAGGAGTAAGAAGAGGCTGTTTTGTGAGCACTTTGGACCATGGAATTAAGAAATGTGATGGATGGACCTGAGGCAAGTGCAATGCTGAGACTAAGGTGGAATCAAGGAGAACTGCCAATTCCCTAGGTTTGGTGAAAGAGTGTGGTGTACATCCCGATGTACCTTAGGGGAGATGTGAAAAACTCCCCTAACTCCTTCATAAAGAGCTCAGATCACATTGTTTTTAAATTGAGGTGTAATTGACATGTAACATCATATTAATTTCAGGTGTACAACATAATGATTTGATATTTGTATATATTGCAAAATGATCACCACAATAAGTCTAGTTAACATCCATACAAGTTACAATTTTTTTTCTTGTAATGATAACCTTTAAGATCAGAATGCATTCTATACATTGCTAATCATATTGTTTTATATGGAGCTATTAAGTGTAATTATAAAGAGATAATCTCTGACTTACAAATCAATTTAGTTTAATATACATCTGTTGAATATCTAGTGAATATCTGTTCATCAGCTCAGTACTGAAATTTGAGAAACATGTTCCACTTGGGGTTGTATCATTAACTGATGATGGATATGCATATTGCAACACTATTTATTCTAGATTTATTGTATATATGTCCACATTTTTCACTCATCATTCCTTTATTAGACTATTATATAATAAAGAACAAATATGAAAAAAGACTGTTTTGGGCTTCCCTGGTGGCACAGTCGTTAAGAATCCGCCTGCCAATGCAGGGGAGACAGGTTTGAGCCCTGGCCCGGGAAGATCCCACATGCCACGGAGCAACTAAGCCCATGCACCACAACTACTGAGCCTGTGCTCTAGAGACCGTGAGCAACAACTACTGAGCCCACGTGCCACAACTACAGAAGCCCACGTGCCTAGAGCCTGTGCTCCACAACAAGACAAGCCACTGCAATGAGAAGCCCGCGCACCACAACAAAGAGTAGCCCCTGCTCACCACAACTGGAGAAAGCCCACACGCAGCAACAAAGACCCAACGCAGCCAAAAATAAATAAATATTTTTTTTTAAAAAAAAGACTGTTTTAACCAGAAACCTATAGTCACAAAAATGTCTATACAATATATTTACTGTTTTCCTTGCATTTTGCCATGCTGCCATTCTCCTTTTGCAAGCACTTTTATCTGTCTTTTCTCACAGCCTCTGAGTGGAAAAAGCTACAATTATTAATGATACAACAATAAGTGAGTCTGAAATGCAGAATGAACTTAAGCCAAAACAAGTGAAAGATTACTCTATTACTGCCAGTGAAAATCACAGCCTAAAAATATATAACTACTGGGCTTCCCTAGTGGCGCAGTGGTTGAGAGTCCGCCTGCCGATGCAGGGGATGCGGCTTCGTGCCCCGGTCCGGGAAGATCCCACATGCCGCGGAGTGGCTGGGCCTGTGAGCCATGGCCGCTGAGCCTGCGCGTCCGGAGCCTGTGCTCCGCAACGGGAGAGGCCACAACAGTGAGAGGCCCGTGTACCGCAAAAAAAAAAAAAAAAAAAAAAAAAAAAAAATATATATATATATATATATATATATATATAACTACTAAACTGAGAAAAACAGAACAGAATAAGAAGGGAAATGGGGCAAAGGAAAAAGAGGTGGCATATGCCACAGAGAAAAAAGACATGGGTCTCTAGTCTTCCTGAACTCTGACCATGACCTTGGTAAAGCTATCACATTTCTTGTCTGAAATTACATAATAACCTGATTGGTGAAAGTAAGTTATTATGTGTGCTTCATATTAACACAAAAAGAAAAAAGATTTAAATTATTTTTGAAGAACACCTGGAGCATATCCTTTGGACACTTGTGGATAAGAGACACCTACTCTGCAACTATTTAACAAAGAGAAGAACACTGAGAAAGTTTCTTCTTTCCTTTTTGGCTCCTAATCATTTCAGAAATTCCTGACATAAGTAATTAGGCAAAAATAAAATGCAAAAGGAATTCCTACTGGCATCTGGCAATATAAATATTACGTGTACAGGGATGATGTTTTGTTAACATCCTGCAATCCCTTTTTCAATTTCCTCCATTCTTTTATATAGTAAAGTTTTAGTTATGCCTCCAGATACAGAATAAATTAGGCAAAAAAGTTTAAAGCCCTGTGTTCCTAATTACTCTTCTTTTAAAATATCCTAAAAGTCCATTTAATTGGTTCCTTCAGGAGTTTAAATAGAATGGCACTAACGAATTTACATGTAACAAAATGTTTGAGGTAAGACTCAAATAGTGAAATTATGCCCTATTTGTCTGGTCTTACTTGGATTATCCATTTTCCAATCTATAGGAGCAAGTATTTAATTTTCCAATTCTTTCTTGATTCATATTCCCTATGACCAAGAAAAAGGGGGGAGGGGCAACTCTCAGAGAGATTATTCTACCATCTATGTGACAACAGTAACTTTACAAGTTCTTCTTAAATTCTTTTCTGATTTTCAGTTTTCTTTAAACATAATGTCATCCTTATCCACATTTTTATTATGTATTACAGCCAACTGAAATATCACTTTTAAAAGATTTACCGAATGCATAAACAAAATGTGATACACACAGAGGAATATCATTCAGCCTTGAAAAGGAAGGAAATTCAACATGGATGAACCCTGAGGACATGACCTAGCAGCTGAGGACACACTGAGTGGAATAAACCAGTCACAGAAATACAAATATTATACGATTCTACTTACATGAAGTACTTGAGGCAGTCAAATTTACAGCAGCAGCAGCTTGCGGACACTCAGAGGGACGGCATCTTCCCCAGGGCGCAGGCGGGTTCGGGCTCCGAACGCTGTCGGCCGGGCAGCCTCCGTCTTTGCGGATTCAGCCACAACATGGCAACTGTCTTTATAAGGAATATGGTAGTTTCTGCACATGAAACCTCCGCTAAGTCAGACTTGTTGCACGAGGAAACCTCACACACGCTCCACACTCCTGCCGGGAGCCCCTTTGTGCTGCGGTCCCCGCCCCCCCGCACTGGGTACAAATCCCAGCACAGCCAGGCGTCGCTTTTCTCCAACCTCCTGCTGCTGCGCACACAGCCGGCGCAGGCATTTAAAACCAGCACGTCATCAAGAGGCGCCGCAAGGACGGTTCACTCAGTGAAGAGGCGTGGAAGCCGGTTCAGCTGTTACAAAACGAACCCAAAGCACAAGTAGGCAGATGTAGTGCCTTTGGCTGTGAAATAATGTGTTAAATTGTATAATTTCCTTGGGAAATGGTGTTACCCTAATGAAAGAAAACTAAGATTTAAACTTTCTGTTGTATTTATAAAAAAAAAAAAGAATCATAGGAGCAGAAAGTAGGACGGTCGCTGCCAGGGGCTAGGGGAAGAGGCGAATGGGGAATTGCTAAATGAGTACAGAGTTTCAGTTTTGCAAGGTGAAAAGTTCTGAAGATGGATGGTGTTGATTGGTAGCACAGCAATGTGAATGTAATTGAAGCCACTGCACTGTACACTTAAAAATGGTTATGATGGTGAATTTTATGTCATTTAAATTTTATCATAATTAATTTAAAAAAGATTTATATGTTTTCTTGATCTTACTCCAATTGTGTTGTCCATTCATCTTTTTAAAAATGCATGGAAGTAAACAAGAATACTACATTCTAAGTGATCCAAATAATGCACAATTGTTAGAGCAAAACAATAAATTCCTCCTTGACTTAACTGCTCCCTTCCCCACGTTCACAGGTGATGGGTATTCTAGTTTCTGTCTATGGGATAGGTATAAATCTATAAATAAAATGTATATATTTGACATATACATATTACATATGTATATGTGGATACCTTTTAACCTAAATGGAGTCATGTCATGTACATAGTTCTCAGACTTGCTTTTTTTATTTAATACGCCTTAGAGATGTTTCCAACTCAGTGCATATGGCTTTTCCTCATTCTTTCTAACAGCTGCACAGCATTCCATTGTATGGATTTACTATCATTTATTTAACCATTTCTCTACTGATGAGACACTGAAGTTGTTTCTTCTTTCATTTTCAAATGTCTCACCTTGGTAAAGGTCCACTCTGCCGAACAATGTACTAAAATCTTTGCATGGAAGTATGCCCAGCACCTACCATAGTCCCTCGAATGTACATGAGTTAAATAACATCTTAGATTTAGATTCCTTGAGGTGATGGGCTTGACTTCTATTGGTACTATACTAAAAGATAGTAAAGAAAAAATATATATACATCATACATACCAAATATGCAAATGTGAATTATTATAACAAATGAGAGTACAATTTTTAAGAAACTAAACAAATGTGGAATCCAGAGGACTTGTTTTGGCATTGTAAAACTGTCCAAGAATCATTTTTTCCCATGCAAAATATTTATTGCAAATCCAAGACTTGCTATAGCAAAGATAAGGAACTTGAATATCTTCTTTCCCTCTCCCAATTTCCTGCTTTAAAACCACAGAGAATATTCCAAAACACGTTTTCATCTTCCTAAAAGGAGGATAAAATGGAAGGTAATGAAACCCAGATAAAACTAAAATTCTTTTGGCAAAAGCAGTCTGTAAAGACTATTGATCTATTAGTTACAAAGGAACTTGAACTTACAAACCAAAACAAGAAAGTTGAATATTATTAGTACATTACTTATAAATGCTACAATTCTTCCAATGCTTTCCCCAGGTATATGATCTTTTTGAATCCTCTCAACTTTATGAGGTAGATATTATTACCTCCATTTCACAGGTGAGGATACTGTGATTTGAAGTGGTTAAGTATTTCTTGAAGGTCAGTTGGTTTGGAAGAGCAGAAGCATTACTTAAGCCCAAGTCTGTTAGGCTCTCAAGAGCAGTAAGCTCAGACCATATTGCTCTCAGCTGCAACAGCTTTACAATCACTAGGGAATTCTTTTTCAAAGCTTTTGGCCATGAGATCTTGAACCACCCGGTTTTGGTTGGTTTGTTTTTCTAAATTCTTTTGAAAAAAATACACAAGAGAAAACAAAAGATTACAGAAAAAGGTATCTCCTGATCCTCCCATTCCCCTCCCCCAAAAAAGGAAGGAAAAAATCAACTACAAAAACTTCTCCCTGCAATGACTGAAGATGATCTGAGCCCCAGGTGCCATTTGTGATGGTCATTTCTGCTATCTTCCAACTCCTCTGAGCTCCAGCCCATGCTCTACTCAAGATACACTGTCTCCCGTGGCAAATATACATCATGAATCACTGACTGCTATGACAGTGCCCTTCCCCAACAGCTTCCTTCCCTGCTCCTCAAGAATTGAACTTGATAGAGAACACCTGGGGTTAAGAAGGCCAGTTTAAAAAAAAAGAAAGGTCAGTTAACTGCTTAGGGATTTCGCTCGTGTGCACAAGTGGCACAGGCTCAAGTAACTCTTATATTATGTTAAAATTCATGCCTGAAACAATGTTAACCCTATTTGTAGTTTCATAATATAAATTAACACAAAATCTGATGCCAGGACATTTGTAATTTGGTGGGGGGGTGGTTTGGGGGGTTTTGGGGGGGTTTTTTTGTTTTTTTAAGCTCAACTAGGACAAAGTGTGATCTTATCAAGAGAGTATGTTGGCTCTCTTATCTCATAACCTATACCAGTAATGTTGTAAGAATCAGCAAGTAAAAAAAAAAGAAAAAGGAAATAGAAAGAATGAATGAAAGAATACACAATGAACAAATAAATAGCCAAAGATATGTAACAAATCTATAATTTAAGTCTGTTTCTCATTCACAAGAAACTCTGTTCATAGTTATGTTTATATAATTCAACAAAGTAAGAAAAACTAAAAGTAATAGAGGTAAAAAATTGAAAAGCATAGTAACCTGAAGCTCTTCAGTATAAAACAACCCAAATGAGATAATCATTGGTAATATTAGTGTGTCACATTATGGCTCATTAGCTATTATTTATAACAATAGAACTGAGACAGTGAGAAAATATTTAAATAATACCAAATACCTTTTCTTTGAAAAAAACTAAGGAAATGTGTAACACATTTTAAAAAGATTCCTTGAAAAAAAATAAAGTTTTAGCACTTTAACACAGATATGCTATCTGGGAAAATCACTTACATGGACTGTTTCATGCCACACATACCTAAAATATTAGGTGTTTATTGCTACTGTATGGAACATTTTGTTTTTTTAATGGATCACTTGGTCTTTCCTTGAGACTCTGGATGATAATGACTCCTGGCTTTTAACATCTAAAGAAATCATCAGCTTTTCTCTTTTGGAAATTCAACACTGAAATCAAAGACATCCCTCCCTCTCTTCTCATTCCAGCCTGGTACCAACTAAGTTAGCATTCAGGGAGACTATAAAAGTATTTTTCTACATACAACATTGGCTGCCACCTCTAGCACTTCTTTTTCCATCTAATTTACTCAGCCTCTGAAGTAAATTTTAAAAGAATTGAAAAAAATATGATGAAGGCATTCCAAGATAGAACTTATAAAACAAAAATTCTTGACATTCAGTTAAGGAGATAGTCTGTTCCTCATCAGTCAAAACTCAGAGAAGGTAATATAATTTACTACGGTAAATTTGTCCTCAGCTCCATCAAAGTTTGATTTGAGAGCAATGGGTCAGATGTAGAATTATAATTCAGATATACTGTCTTTATGAAGATTAAAAAGAAACAATCTCTTTAGAATCATATAAGGCTAGTTGGGGATAGTTCTCAATACAAGTGATCTTTTTATTGTAACACTTTGATGCCCAGAGCCAAGAGAGTGCAATATGGAAGCAAAACAGGACTGGGAAAGGAAGCAGATCTTCAGCCACAGTCATTTTGAGGCAAGATTTCCTTACTGTAAATCTTGTCATGTAACTTACAACTCAATAGGGGTAAGTCAGTAACGGCAGCACTGAAGAACAAAAACTCTGACACCAAAACACAGTATAACGTAACTGTTATTATACTGTTATAACCCTTATTCATGTTATTCATCTTAGAAATAAAGGCTTTCTGTCTAGAAATTGTCCTACTGGCTATATAGACAGCCATTCAATTGTATCTTCTTTAGAAGAAGAATTCTCATTGCTCAAGTCAGAGACCAGGAGTCTTCCTTGACTCTCCTTCATTGGCATCCCTTCAACCAATAAAACAAATAAATAACAAGTCTATGGCCATTGTCACATTATTAGTCCAAACCAACTCATCTCTTGCTTAAATTTCTGCAGCAGCATCGTAGCTGGCCTCCCTGCACACAGTTCCACTGACCCTACCTCCAGGACATTAAGAATATTTCCACTCTTATCTACTCCTTTCTGCAGATAAAGTGACTTTTTTAAATGCAAATTTAATCACATCATACTTCTGATTAAAACCCTTCAATAGATTCCAATCACCCTCAGATGAAGCCCAAATTCCTTAATACAAACCAACAAGACTCTCCTCAATCAAACCTCTTCACACCTTTTAAGCCCCATTTTGTGCCGGGGAGGTTTTTTAGGGATCTACACCTATGAGACAAAGCGGGGAGAATTGAGATTGGGCAGAGTGAAAAGCTGAACCTTGACACAACACGGTCTAACAAAGCTTCAGTCAACCTGGGTTGGGGGTGGTGAGGGGTTGGGGGACCACGTGGAGCAACTCTTGCTGATTACCACCATCCTTCATCAAACTAAAGTGGAAAAAACTTTTATGGACTCACCTCAATCTGTCATTGGATGCAAGTGTTTCCAGGAAGGGAATGATCTTGAGTGAAACAACTCTACAGCTGAGGCAGACCCTGGTCTCTGGCATAACCCCTCAAAACAAGTCAATTAGACATAGGCAAATGTTCTTGGCATTGCAAAGCGATTGGTCCAAAGACCAAAAAGAAAATTATATCTCAACTGAGATTTTGAAATAAAAAAACCCCAACTACTCCAAAAGGAAGAAGACCAACAGTGTACTCCAAAAGAAGGTGTTATCCCAAATTCTAGGTCTCAGTCTAGGTTCCTAGGTGAAAACAAGGGACCTCAACTTAGGAGCTACCTTCTGTCAAGAGCAGTCATAGAGTAAATCTAGACCCCCAACCAAATATTAAACCCAGACCCTGAGGAATGTTTCTTTTCCTCTAAGTGTAGAAAGAGAAAAAGGAAAAGGAAAAAAAAAAAAAAATCAGCTAACTAAATCCTGAGATTCCAACAGAATAAGCATTGAAACATTTGGTCAGCTACCCACCTCTTTAAAAACTCCAAAAATTCTTAAGAAATCTGGCTATGTCTATCATGGGAAACATGGAATTATGACGCTTCCAAACCTTCCTGGATTTAATCGTAAAGTACCTCAGACCTCTTATATGACTCATCCATCCTAATGATGAGGATGAAAATCAAAGCATGTTTCTTGGTGGATTAGCTTACACTCTCGGAGTGAACTACAACAGGCAAATCCAGAACTATTATCAAGGCATCATGTTCATTCTTGGCGTAACAGTCACTCAACACTACCTGACAGTGAAAGATATTTTGTGATAAAGGGAGCCTTTCCCAAAGAGTGGGTGAGTTTTTGCCAGTGACTGGCAAAGTACAATTTATAGTTTATACCAAGTAAACAATAATTCATAAAAAGGCATTAAGTGAGAATCATTTAAGTACCTAAAGAGTCCAGCTCCACATGCAGTAAGTTAGTGGCATAAACCATAAACCCTTGAGGAATGTGCCATTGGAACCCTCATAAGTAAAGTCACTGTTTCAGGGCTACAGGTACCTCAGCGGCAAACTCTTCCATAACAGGATTCATGGAAAATTTGTCTTATACCAATACATTTAAATACTAATCCAATATATGTTCCATATGGTTAAAATCAAATTTTAGACTACTGTTCCTGTGAAATATAATGTGGCTGTAAAATTCCTTTTCATTATAATTGCCTATTTGATTCACTTCTTTCCTCATAGCTAATCAACGTCAGACCTAAGTCCTGGATTCTAAAACTTACTCATCTTACAGGAGTTGTTCGCTGATTCTATATAGCAATGAAGAGCATTTTCAAATACCAAATGCCTTTTTTTCTTGGAGGTAAGAAGAGGTTTATGGAAACGTTCATTTTGGCCAAAAACTTAAAGTTACTTATCCCATAGTCTTCACTAAAAAAAGTTTTATTTTTTAGAAGAAAAAATATATTAAAACTAATGTCAAAACTGGGGTTTTAATAAAATTTTACCAAATTAAAAAATCTCTAAAGTAAAATACTAGGGTTCTTTGATAAGGAAATAATTAAACCGATTGTCCTTCCTAGCTTATCTGCCTGTCATCATAAATATTACTTTGTTGCAGCATCACAAAGCACATCTACTACCTGGAGGAAACAAGATAACACTCCATGATTGTTAACCCCAACAATTGTTTACCATGGATATTCCCTTTTCAAATTTGCAACTTGCATTTGAAATGCTCAGCTCTTATGAGTTTTACTAGCATAAGAAAGCAAACAGGGAGACTTCCCTGGTGGTCCAGTGGTTAAGAATCCACCTTCCAATGCAGGGGGTGCGTTTCTATCCCTGGTGGGGAACTAAGATCCCACATGCCAAGGGGCAACTGAGCCCGCCTGCCACAACTACTGAACCCACACACCTCAACTAGAGAGGCTGTGTACAGCAAACTGCAGAGCCCATGCACTCTGGAGCCCACGCACTGCAACTAGAGAGAAGTCCACACTGCAATTAAAACCCGACGCAGCCAAAAATAAAATAAAATAAATAAACAAATAAATTTTAAAAAGAAATAAACTAGATTCCTTAAAAAAAAGAATGCAAACAAGAAGTATTAAAAATAAAATTAGAAATTATCAGGTTATGAGTCTAAATATTTGACAGTATGCTTTTGGCCACAAGTAACAGAAACCCTAAGGAATTTTAAACACAAAGAAAACTTATTATCTTACATAATAGAAACTCATAGAAAGTTCAGGTTTCAGGGCAAGTTACTTAAGTACTCTAACAATGTCATCCAAACACAGGTTCTTACAATCTCTCCTTTTTCCCCTCCCTGCTTGGAGCTGATTCACAGGCTAATTAGATAGATGGCTGAAGCAGGACCAAATGCCTAATTCAGACAATAAAAAGAAATATACCATCCTTTGATGTGGATATCTCTTAGGATTGAGGTCGTTTTCCAGAAAATGTACCGGCTGATTTCATTTCACAGTTCATTGGCTAGGATTGGGTCACATTTCCATTCCTGGACCCATGACTAGCAAGGATAATCAGCTTACCTTTAGGCAAACTAGTTACATATACTACTGTAGCTGGGACAGGGTCACCCACCTTCTCTTGGGGGCACATGGCTGCATATGGGAGCACTGTATACCTGAATAAGTTCAGGTTTTATTAGGAAGAAGGGAAAAAGTGAACCATGGGCAGACAACCAAAAGTGTTGTCTTTACAGTAACTGCATTCGAATTATAAAGGTTAAAGGTTAAGGGTAAAAGTAGGTAAAGCATTGCTCAGAGGGTAAGGATTTGAGATTGAAAATCTAAATCAAGTTAAGCTGATGTTTCTTTTTCTAGAATAAGGGTTAGAGATAACAACAAAATACCCTATAAATAGAGATTAAATTTAAGGTAATACATCTTTCAAGGATAAATATCTATCAGTATTGAAAAGTAAACCATTATGAAAATTCCAGTACAAATGCTACAGTTTATAAATGAGGAAACCAAAGCTTAAGAGAGTTTAAATTCTTCATAATCATGTAAGAAATCAGTGATGGGCAGAAACGCTGAAATTCATGGTATTCTTCCTGAATTCAATTCAATTTTGCCCTAACATTATGTTTTTCATTGGGTGTAATTTCAGGAATAAAGATAGGTGTGTTATAATTTTTTAATACAAAAATCATTATTCCAAATTGTACAAAATGCTCTTATGTCAGCTCTAGTAATGGAAGTAAAGCACCTTTTCTCTTTTAGCATCCTGTATTATTGGAGATTAAGTTATTAGCATTAATATTGATACCAATAATTTAGCATCTACTATGTGTCAGGCATTTTACCAGGTGCTTTATAGTCATTATTTCTAATCATCCCAACACCCCAAAAGGGAACTCTTAATATCCTCTTTTGAAGATGAATAGAGGCTCACGGGCTTTAAGTTACTTGACCAAGATCAAATTGCTTCCAGGGTAAGGATTTTTTTGTTGTTGTTAATTTATTTATTTTTGGCTACGTTGGGTCTTTGTTGCTGCGCACGGGCTTTCTCTAGTCGTGGCGAGCGGGGTTGCTCTTTGTTGCGGTCCGCGGGTTTCTCATTGCGGTGCCTTCTCTTGTTGCGGAGCACGGGCTCTAGGCGCACGGACTTCAGTTGTTGTGGCACACAGGCTTAGTTGCTCTGTGGCATGTGGGATCTTCTTGGACCAGGGCTCGAATCTGTGTCCCCTGCATTGGCAGGCAGATTCTTAACCACTGTACCACCAGGGAATCCCCCAGGGTAAGGATTTAAACCTAGGTTTGTTTCACTTTAAAGCTCATTCAACCTACTAACATTCACCAAAAGATGTTTTATTAAATTCTTGTCCTTCTAGATGATCCATTAAAAAAAAAAAAAAAAAAGGATCCCAGGTCAAATATATTTGGGAAATACTGTGCTCTATATCCCTCTCATGGAGATTAAAGATACACAACGTAATATTTAAAAGTATGAGAAAAACTACAGAAATTTATCCAACTCAGTTTAACCATTGTTTCCTACCATTTGAAGACTAAATATTTTTTTCACTAGCAAACATTAATATTCAGGGAAGTAATGTCCAGTGGCCCCCTTCTTGGGAAATACTGCACTACATTATTTGACATTCAAAATACATAATGCATGTTAACAATCAAATTATATTTGAATGATAGTATTAATATGTAATTATACTAAACATATGTGACCAGTTTAGGAGTCTTACTATGAAATGATTTTATTTTTCCAATTACTGCTCTCAAATGTCAAATCTTGCTTTCCCACTGAGTAGCAGATCCCTTCACAACATCTTGATCAAATTATCTTTCTCAGTTATGGTTATTTTTCACATTTAAAATTTAATATTAAAAAACAGTAGAGAAAATCAGTGAAACAAATAGCTGATTTGTTGAGATCAATAAAACTAATAAACTTCTAGCCAGACTGATTAGCAAAAAAAGTTAACAGAAGCCACAAATTACCACTCTCAAGAATGGGAGAGGTAACAACTAGAACATGTTCATGTAAGTAAAAGTATAACAGGGGAATATTATGAACAACTTCATGCCAATAAATTTAACATCTTAAATGGCATGGACGAATTCCTGGAAAGATACTGCAAAAGCTCACCCAAGAAGATAGATAATCTAAACAGCTCTGTTTTAATGAAATTGAATTTGTAGTCAAAAACTTTCCCACAAAGAAAACTCCAGGCCAGATGGCTTCAATGGTGAGTTCTAACAAATATTTAAGAAATAAAAAATATCAATTCTACACAAACATTTCCATAAAATTGAATAGGAGAACTATTTACCAATTCATTCTATGAAGCCGGCATTACCCTGACACCAAAACTAAACAAATATATCACAATAAAACTATAGAACAATATTTCTCATTTTCACAGATGCAAAAATTCTAAACAAAATTTTAGAAGATTGAGTCTAAAATTACATAAAAATTATAATACATCACAACCAAAAGGGATTTATCTCAGGAATGTAAGGAAAAATGTAATTTTTCTCAAAAAGCAATCAAAATACTTCAACATATTGAGATTAAAAAATTAAAAACTCTTGTTCATCTAAATAAGTGCAGAAAAAGCATTTGACAAAATCCAACATGCATTCCTGATTTTAAAAAAAATAAATAAACTCCCAGCAAACAAGAAACAGGAGGGAACTTTCTCAACCTGATAAAAATCACCTATGACAAATCCTTTGGCTAATAGCATATGTATGGTAAAACTGACATTTTTCTAGTAAGATAAAGAATAAAATAAGGATGTCACCTCTCATCACTTCCATTCATCATCACACTGGAGGTTTTGGCACTTGACTGCAATAAAGCATGAAAAAGAAATATACAGCATTCAGACTGGAAAGTAAAAACTGTCTTAATTCACAGATGAAATAATTGTCTTTGTAGAAAATTTGATGAAATAGCTACTAGAACTAGTAAGTGAGTTTAGCAAGGATAAAAGGTCAATATCCAAAAATCAATTTTACTTTTATATGATAGAAACTACCATAAATTAAAATTTTTGAAGTTACCTATAATAACATCATAAAGATGAAATATTTAGGGATAGATTTGAAAAAGATGTAAAGGACCTATACACTGAACACTACAAAATTTGCTGGGGAAAATTAAAGAAAGTCCAAAAATATGGAGAAATATATTGTGCACATGGATTGGAAGACTCAGTAATGTCAAAATGTCAATTCTCCCTAAATTGATATATAAAGTCAATGCAATCCCAGTCAAAATCCCAGCAGGCTTTTTTGTAGGAAGTTACAAGCTGAAAGGAAATGCAAAGGATAAAGAAGAGCCAAAACACCTTTGAAAATGAAGGGTAAAGTCAGAGAATTTATGCTACCTGACTTCAAACCTTATTGTAAAGCTACAATAATTAAAACAATGTGGTATTGGTTTAAATATAGACAAATAGATCAATGATCACATACACAATATAGACAACTGATATTTGCAAAATGTCCAAAGATACTGTAGAGGAGAAATGATAGTCTGGCAACAAATTATATTGGAACGATTAGAAATCCACATGCAAAAAAAAAAAGAACTTTGGCCTATACTTCCTGCTATGTACAAAAATTAACTTAAATGAATTACATACTTAAGTTAAAAAGCTAAATCTAGAAGAAAATACAGGAAAAATTCTTTGTGATCTTGGATTAGGTCAAGATTTCTTAATTACAACAAAAAAGCATGATTCATAAAAAGAAAAAATGCATTTTATTAAAATTAAAACTTCTATTTTCAAAAGACACTGTTAAAAGAATAAAAAGACAAGCCACAGACTTGGGGGAAATAGTTGTAAATCATATCTTTGACAAAAGGCTTATATATAGAATATAAAATTTCAAAACTTAATAATAAAAAAATGGCAAATACTTGAACACTTCACCAAAGACATATAAATGGTAGACAAATACATGAAAAGATGCCCAAACTTATTAGTCACTAAGGAAATGCAAATTAAAATCACAATGAATATAACAACATGCTTTCAGAAAGACTATAATTAAAAAGATGAACAATACCAAGTGTTGGCAAGGTCATGGAGGAATAGAATTCTTATGCAATGCTGGTGAGAATATTTAATGATATAACCATGTTAGAAAGCAGTCTAGCCATTTCTGAGTTAGCTAATCATACATCTACCATATCAACCCTCTATTTCACTGTTCAGTATTTCTCATGAGAAATGAAATCATATCTATAAAAAGATTTGTACAAAAATATTCATAGCAGTTTTATTTGTAATAGCTAAAATTTGAAAACAGTACAACTGTCTATCAGCAGGTGAGTGGATAAGCAAATTATGGAACATTCAAACAATGGAATACTACTCAGCAATAAAAAGGAATGAACTATTGCCACAACAAAATGGATGAATCTCAAAACAAGTATGCTGGATGAAAGAAGACAGGCAAAAAAGAGTTTTACAGAGGGACATGAGAAAATTTTTGCTGGTGATGGATACTGATTTGGGGTGATTTCTCAGATATGTGTGTGTATATATATATGTGTGTGTATATATATATATATATATATACACAGAGAGAGAGAGAGAGAGAGGAGAAAGAGGATATTCAATATATATAAATTGCATGCTTTACATAAATGCAGCTTATTGTATGTCAAATGTACCTCAATAAAGCTGTTAACAAAAACAAAAAAATAATCTTATTCATTTTGAAACTTCAAACTTGAACTAGATCCAAAATGAATTTCCTCTCTACCACCTACATAAACTAAACGAGAAGCCTCAGATGCATGGAATAGATAGTGTCAGGGAGAAGGTTCTATTTCCTCTAGTGTGGGGCAGGGATAAGGAAGAGAGGAGGCATGGTCTGTCTACAACTTCCCGCTTGCTGGTAGTTGACTGGTACTCCCGATCCCATTCTGGTTTTCTGGTTTCATCTGTTATTGGGGACTTTACTGATATTAGGATCTGCATGTACGTGGTATTCATGGTTTCCTCCGCCTGGTGTACATTTTCACTTAAGCCTCCTCCTTTGCTCAAGAGACTTCCTTAGAAGAGCAGCTATGTGTCCCTTTGGCTTCACCGGCAATGACACATCTCCCCACAACTTCTCTGGTTGGGCATTTTGTCACTCTTCTCAGTGGCTACCTATGCAATACATAAAAGTTGTCCATTCACCACCCTCTGTGCTCTTCCATGTGAAGCCACATCTCACAAGCCTTGCAGACCTGACACTGGGAAGCAATTGTCCTAATTTTCTTCTCCAGACAAACTACTGTATATCACTTGTCCCTCAATCCCTGTTACTCCATGGAGCCTCTTGTCTTCAAAAAAGTAAATGCCAGTCTCTGTTTACTACCTAGGCCCTTAAACTCTCTCCTTTCCAGTGTGGGAGTGGAGGAATTTAGTAAGAATTTATGCTATACTCCTGGGCCCCCTAAAGTTCTCCCCAGAAATCTCTTACCATGTTCTATCCTCTGGAGGACTGAAGCTCAGAAAGTACCTGTTAAGGGAAGAGAAATCAGTTTCCCCTTCTTAAAGACACCACCAATCTTCATGAGTTATTGTTTTGTGTTCCCCTTCACTTAGCTTCAGTAAAGAAGTTAGGAAAGACCTTTTACCCACAAATATTTTACTCCACAGTGGCACAGACAACTGTCTGATTACCAAATATGTTTTCAGTGAGCACAAAACTAGTCTATATTTTCCAGAATTGCTAGCATTTTTGTGTGACCATGACACTGAGTTCTATGCAAAGAGCAGAAGTAAAGTGTACTACTTTTAGCCTGAGACCATTAAAATCTCTAAGAAATAATTTTCGATGTCTTTCCCCTAACTTCAGGTTGGTTATCAATGCCCAGGAGGAGCGCAGAAGATAGCAGACCCTCCAACAAGCTGGGCCCCCAAATGAACACATAGACCCAACACCCCTTTCCCCGAAATTTGACCCACATTATTGCTAAGTAAACAGAAATAAACCTTTATTCTTCAATTCTTCTCTTCAAAGTTTTTATGTTTGTCTATCATGGTAGTTAACCTATCAAAACTAACATAAAAATTGGTACTGGGGTGGAATATTGCCTCAAACAAAGGCAGCAAGGGGTAAGAAAAATAATATTGGGGACTTCCCTGGTGGTTCAGTGGTTAAGACTCTGCACTCCCAATGCAGGGGGAGTGGGTTCGATCCCTGGTCAGGGAACTAGATCCTGCATGTGGCAACTAAGAGCCCAGCCCGCATGCTGCAACGAAGATCCAAATTAAGTAAATAAATAATAATATTGGAGTTGGAAAGATGCAGACATTATGCAGTGGCAAAATATCTGGCAAAACCACCTCCTGCGTGGAAGGTAAAGCAATGGCACCTGAACCAGTCATTCTAGGGGAAGTGGTTTACAGGCGTGCGAATCTTGGCTTTTACTCAATGCCTTTAACAAGGTATCACAAGAAAGAAATGAGATGAGGAAAGACTTGCACAGTCTGCAAACAGAAATGAAAGGGTATAGAAAGAATCCAGAAATCCTGGCTTTCAAAAATTAAGAAAAGCTAACTTTTCTAGATTCTAAATAGTAAGAAATTGATAAGGCCTTTGAATAACAGAGGCCCCATAAGACTTAACTGAACAAGGAACTCAGCTCTGCTTTTGAGATTGAATTGAGGATAGTGTATTTCCACCATAAACTATTGTTTCATGTGAACTCAAGGTAGTTTCCCTTAAGCTTCCAAGAGGAGAGAAGCATGGAAGGGAGGCAGCAAAGGCATAAACCAGGTTTGAGAGTTATATTTGGGAAAGAATTTCACGTAAGCTTACTGGCACAGGGAAATGATTAGAAGCAAGTAGGTAAAAGTCTTCCTAAGGTGTTGAGAGCATTGTCTTATCAAAGAAATTATATATGCCTTTGACTTCCTGAATCTTCAACCAATCCATGGGTGTCCAACCTTACCTAACCAGGAAGTGGACTGCAAAATCTGAACAACTCCCAATGAGTATATGCCCAAAGTGCACTTGAGACGTGGCCATGGAGGATAATAGACAAGAATGAATCTCACAAAAAGTAGAGCCAGTGGCCTCACAGAGCAGTGATCAGGAATGGTCCTCCCAGAGGGCAGAATAAGGATCTAATCAAGAAATGCCAGAGCAAAGGACCCTATAATGCCTGCCCTACAGGACTTCATTATTGCTATGTACCAGACACTGCTGTGTCTCTCTCATTCTTCCTCATTTGGACAGTTTACTGCTGTTATTCTGTTCCTGCTTCACTATTATATATTAGGTATGGAGGCAGGAGGTGAGGAGATAACTTGTCTTTTAAATTCATAGTCACTGGACCAGCAGAAGCTATATCTGGATATTATAGTAAGACTGCTCACCACCTGGAGATCATACCCATTGAATCTGTGGAGGCAGGGTAGGTAAACACCATGAGTAAGAAGTGTGAAATGGATATTTGGTGACCAGACTATGGAAGACTCTGCTCCCTGATCAAACCCTTTCATTTTCCTTTCTCTTCTTCCTGGCTACACAGGTAGGCTACATTTCCTAGTTCCTTTTGCATTTAGGTGTAGCCAGGAGTTGGAGTTCTAGCCAAGGATTCCATTGAGTGGAAGTAATTTATATGACTTTAATGGCTGGCCCATGTTACTGAATTATATCCTCCCCCAATTCATATATTGAAGCCCTAACTCCCAGTACCTCAGAATGTGACTATATTTGGAGATAAGTGATTAAATTAAAATGAGCCCATTAGGGTGGGCCCTAATCCAACCTGGTATCCTTATCAGACAAGGAAATTTGGACACGCAAAGAGACACCAGGGATGCACACATGGAGAGGACAGACCATGTGAGGACACAGCCAGAAGGTGGCCATCTGCAAGTGAAAGAGAGAAGCCCCACAAGAAACTAAACCTGCTGCCACCTTAATCTTGGACTTCTAGCTTCCAGAACTGTGAGAAAATGAATTTCTGTTGTTTAAGCCACCCAGTTTGTGGTATTTTGTTATGGCTGCCCTACCAAGCTAGTACAGCCCATAAACCCCTCCCATGAATAATCCTCCATGTCTTCCCTTTCTAGCTGGATGGAATGGAGATGACCCCCACCCACCCACCCAGGACAAAGTTGGAAGCCATGTGATGAAAGTGGCAAAGTTACAAGCTGGAAAGAGTGCTTAAAGGAAAACCATCCAACCGGGAACACCCACATCGTTCAACTGCATGAGAGAAAAATAAAATTTTATTTTATTCTGAAATATAGGTCTTTGTTAGTTATAGCAGTTAGCATCACTCTCAACTAGCACACCCTACAAGGCTGATGATTCCCTTTTCCGTCCCCAGTTCTCTTCTTAGTCACTGTTGGCAGGGGGTGGTATGTACTTTTCACCTCTTAACAAGTCCTGTGGGAATATGGCTGGCTTCTATTACATACTGGTTTTCAAAGTAGGATACTTAGTGCCTCTTGTCCACAATTTGAGGCCTTAACCACAACTCTGGGACAGAGTGTATTTTCCACTCAATATCCTCTAATATATTTTAAAAATAGATTGCTTAGTGTAGAAGAAATAGAAAATTCACAAATATATTAATAATAAAAATATATCCCACTTATGTGTCATTCAGTGGGAGAACTTCCATTATTTAGGAGGAAATGAGGAAGCTATTATTTTTTAAAAACACTACTCTGTCATAAAGAACCCCATATAACTGTCTTACCTTTCAAGACTGGACTATAGAGACCACAGTCCACCTATAGACATTGTTAAGGACCTTGAGCTCAATAAATGAGATTCTTTCCTCTCCTCTTCTACCCATGCTCCTTAGAATTAGTAGAGAAGTAGGAATAGCAAGGCTACAAATTACTCTTTATATTAAAAATCCATTTATTTATATAATGAATATCATGCTTCTTGCCTGATCTTTGCCTCTGGAAAAAATGGCCTAAATGTTGTATCTTTGAACTGATATATAAGATATCTTTGAATAAATTATCATGAAATTCAGAGAACTTGTCTTAAATTATAGTTGGAGACAGTATAAATCAAAGATTCTGTAAATACTAATCTGGCATCAAAGGAAAATTGGCTCTATTTGTACTTACGCAGTGAAGGAAAGCAGCGAACATGGGTAACATCTGAAAACAGCAGGAAAACAAAGATTGGGAGTAACCAATGGATAATGACCCAGTATCACCAACCAAAGCCATCACTGGACAATTAACACGGGATAGTCCACTTACGATGGCCCTAGGAATAGGCAGACATTCTCTATAAGAAGGGTGACAATTTGTCTCAGTTTGCTCTAGATGATCCCAGCCTATAGTTATAAAAACTGTACTGATTTAGATGATAAATTTTATGAACATCGTATCCATTGGATAAGTTAAATATACATACTGAGAGAAGGGACAGAAGACAAGTCCCCTTGGAAAACATTAAGGGAAGTTTTTGAAACCACACAACTCAGATTTTGGCCTTGAACCCACTATCTTTTAATTGAAATCGCACACCTGGTCTCAGGACTTAATGAAGATCAGGTTCTTTATGTCTTGTCGCAGAAAGAATTCAGTGAGACTCAAAGTGATAGGTAAGATGTGGATTTATTTAGAGAAATCCACATTCCATAGGCAGAATGAAACCATGTATCTCTGATTGCGGCTTGAACCCACGGTCTTTTAATTAGAATCACTCACCTGGTGTCTGGACTTACTGAGGCTCAGGTTCTTTGTGTCTCAGTGCAGAAAGGAATTCAGTGGGAGGCAAAGTGAGAGGCAAGACGTAGACTTATTAATATGGGACATTTTTGAGAGACGCAAGCTTGCAGGCCAGGGGGCTCTGCCCTGAGGATTCGGTGGGCTACGTTTTTATAATCAAAGGAGAGTGGGGGAGGGGGAAAGGACCGCCTTCTTCCTCATTTTTCAAGTAGATATCAGGTTTACATCACTAGCTCCTCCTTCATATCAGGCAGGAGAGTGTCTGACCTTATGAGGTCAAACTAGGACCGTCATAGCACTCATTCAAATCAGCAGAATGGTGGTTACATTTTTCTTTCACTTAGCAAGCCTGCTTCATTCCATGACATTTCTTGTGCAATCATTAGTATACGGTGGTCTCCCAAAGTTCCCTAGGTTTCCTTCCCTCTCTATCTATAATCCCCTACTGGGACTTTTACAACTACACGTATAACTGTCCTATTCTATCCCTATCAAGAATGCAGTCTGTCTCAAAAGGCGAGAGCAGCCCCAGGGCATGGGATAACTTTGGAAAGCGAGAGCAGCCATGGGAGAAACACATTCCACAGACAAATTGTGGGCCATCTCAGAAGATGAGAGGCCCTGAAATATGGGGTGGTTAGTTTTTATGGGCTGGGTAATTTCATAGGCTAATGAATGTGAGGATTATTACAACTATTTTGGAGAACGGGCAGAGATATACAGGAATTGGGCCACTGCCCACTTTTTGGCCTTTTATGGTTAGCCTCCAAACTGTCATAGCACTGGTGGGTATGTCATTTAGCATACCTGATGTATTACAATGAGTGTATAATGAGACTCAAGGTCTATCTGAAGTCAGATCTGTGGCCATCTTAGACCTAATTGGTTCTAACCAGTTCTTGTCATATTTTCAGTCTTTTAAAGGTTCTGCCCTGCCCCCTTCATTTTCATTAAAACTATATGCTTCACTCCTAGAGGAACTGTGTCCTCTCTTTTATGTGGTTCTTTCTAAAGGTAGTTGTATTAGTCTTCTCAAACTGCCATAACAAAATACCATAGACTGGGCAGCTTAATCAATAGAAACTTATTTCTACTGTTCTAGAGGCTAGAGGTCCCAGGTCAAGGTCCAGCACAGTTTCTGGTAAGAGCTCTCTTCCTGACTTACAGACACCATTCTCTTGCTGTGTCCTTACATGGCCTTTTCTCAATGCATGTGAATGGAGGGAGAGAGAGATTCCTCTCTTCCACTTCTTTTAGGCCACCAATCCTATTGGATTAGTACTGCACCTTTAGGACCTCATCTGAGTTAAATTACCTCCAAAAGCCCTGTCCCAAACACAATCATCTTGCAGGTTAGGGCTTTAACATGTGAATATGGCAGGAACACAGTTCAGTCCACAGCAGTGGTTAAGGTTTATGAGGTACTCTTGTTAATTGCTTTCCTATTATATTACCACAGCTTAGGTGGAAAAGTCAGAATTGTATTTAGAAAAAAACTGCTTCTTGGTGGCTGCCACAGCATTTGGCCAGCCAGAATCAAAGAAAGCCAGAATTGTAAACAAGAGTCTATATTTACATTAATAATGTTTTGTTATAAACCAACAAGTCTGATCAGCTGAATCCAGAGCTGAGAGAAAAAGGACTTTTTATTGTAAAGAGTGATTGGATGAGTGAGTTTTTTGCTGTGTTCAACCCAGTTTTATCAGAAAAACAAGAATGGATTAGGAACCAAGATGGCGGAGTAGAAGGACGTGCTCTCACTCCCTCTTGCGAGAACATCAGAATCACAACTAGCTGCTGGACAATCATCGACAGGAAGACACTGGAACTCACCAAGAAAGATACCCCACATCCAAAGACAAAGGAGAAGCCACAATGAGATGGTAGGAGGGGTGCAATCACAGTAAAATCAAGTCCCATAACTGCTGGGTGGGTGACTCACAGACTGGAGAACACTTATACCACAGAAGTCCACCCACTGGAGTGAAGGTTCTGAGCCCCACGTCAGGCTTCCCAACCTGGGGGTCTGGCAACGGGAGTAGGAATTCCTAGAGAATCAGACTTTGAAGGCTAATGGGATTTAATTGCAGGACTTTGACAGGACTGGGGGAAACAGAGACTCCAATCTTAGAGGGCACACACAAGGTAGTGTGTACATCGGGACCCAGGGGAAGGAGCAGTGACCCCAGGGGTGACTGAACCAGACCTACCTGCTAGTGTTGGAGGGTCTTCTGCAGAGGCGGGGTGGGGGAGACTGTGTCTCACCATGGGGACAAGGACACTGGCAGCAGAAGTTCTGGGAAGTACTCCTTGGCGTGAGCCTTCCCAGAGTCTGCCATTAGCCCCACCAAAGAGCCCAGGTAGGCTCCAGTGTTGAGTTGCCTCAGGCCAAACAACCAGCAGGGAGGGAAGCCAGCCCCACCCATCAGCAGTCAAGCGGATTAAAGTTTTACTGAGCTCTGCTCACCAGAGCAACAGCCAGCTCTACCCACCACCAGTCCCTCCCATCAAGAAACTTACACAAGCCTCTTAGATAGACTCATCCACCAGAGGACAGATAGCAGAAGCAAGAAGAACTACAGTCCTACAGCCCGTGGAACAAAAACCACCTTCACAGAAAGATAGACAAGATGAATGGCAGAGGGGTATGTACCAGATGAAGGAACAAGATAAAACCCCAGAAAAACAACTAAATGAAGTGGAGATAGGCAACCTGCCAGAAAAAGAATTCAGAATAATGATAGTGAAGATGATCCAGGGCCTCGGAAAAAGAATGGAGGCAAAGATCAAGAAGATGCAAGAAATGTTTAACAAAGACCTAGAAGAAATAAAGAACAGACAAACAGAGATTAACAATACAAAAACTGAAATGAAAACTACACTAGAAGGAATCAATAGCTGAATAACTGAGGCAGAAGGGCGGATAAGTGACCTGGAAGACAGAATGGTGGAATTCACTGCTGCAGAGGAGAATAAAGAAAAAAAAGAAAAGAAATGAAGACAGACTAAGAGACCTCTGGGACAAAATTAAATGCAACAACATTCGCATTATAGGGGTCCCAGAAGGAGAAGAGAGAGAGAAAGGACGAGAGAAAATATTTGAAGAGATTATAGTCGAAAACTTCCCTAACATGGGAAAGGAAATAGCCACCCAAGTCCAGGGAGCACAGAGAGTCCCATACAAGATAAACCCAAGGAGAAACACAACGAGACACATAGTAATCAAATTGGCAAAAATTAAAGCCAAAGAAAAATTATTGAAAGCAGCAAGGAAAAAATGACAAATAACATACAAGGGAACTCCCATAAGGTTAACAGTTGATTTCTCAGCAGAAACTCTACAAGCCAGAAGGGAGTGTCATGACATACTTAAAGTGATGAAAGGGAAGAACCTACAACCAAGATTACTCTAGCTGGCAAGGATCTCATTCAGATTCGATGGAGAAATCAAAAGCTTTACAGACAAGCAAAAGCTAAGAGAATTCAGCACCACCAAACCAGCTCTACAACAAATACTAAAGGAACTTCTCTAAGTGGAAAACACAAGAGAAGAAAAGGACCTACAAAAACAAATGCAAAACAATTAAGGAAATGGTCATAGAAACATACATATCGATAATTACCTTAAACATGAATGGATTAAAGCTCCAACCAAAAGACAAAGGCTTGCTGAATGAATACAAAAACAAGACCCATCTATACGCAGTCTACAAGAGACCCACTTCAGATCTAGGGACACATACAGATGGAAAGTGAGGGGATGGAAAAAGATATTCCATGCAAATGGAAATCAAAAGAAAGCTGAAGCTGGAGCAGCGATACTCAGATAAAATAGGCTTTAAAATAAAGAATGTTACAAGAGATAAGGAAGGAAACTACATAATGATCAAGGGATCAATACAAGAAGAAGATATAACAATTATAAATATATATGCACCCAACATAGGAGCACCTCAATACATAAGGCAACTGCTAACAGCTATAAAAGAGGAAATTGACAGTAACACAATAATAGTGGAGGACTTTAACACCTCACTTACACCAATGGACAGATCATCCAAAATGAAAATAAATAAGGAAACAGAAGCTTTAAATGACACAATAGACCAGATAGATTTAATTGATTGTTATAGTACGTTCCATCCAAAAACAGCAGATTACACTTTCTTCTCAAGTGTGCATGGAACATTCTCCAGGATAGATCATGTCTTGGGTCACAAATCAAGCCACAGTAAACTTAAGAAAATTTAAATCATATTAAGAATCTTTTCTGATCACAATGCTATGAGATTAGAAATGAATTACAGGGAAAAAAACGTAAAAAACACAAACACATGGAGGCTAAACAATACATTACTAAATAACCAGGAGATCACTAAAGAAATCAAAGAGGAAATCAGAAAATACCTGGAGACAAATGACAATGAAAACACGATGATCCAAAACCTACGGGATGCAATAAAAGCAGTTCTAAGAGGGAAGTTTATAGCTATACAAGCCTACCTCAAGAAACAAGAAAAATCTCAAATAAACAATCTAACCTTACACCTAAAGGAACTAGAGAAAGAAGAACAAACAAAACCCAAAGTTAGCAGAAGAAAAGAAATCATAAAGATCAGAGCAGAAATAAATGAAATAGAAACAAAGAAAACAATAGCAAAGATCAATATAACTAAAAGCCGGTTCTTTGAGAAGATAAACAAAATTGATAAACCATTAGCCAGACTCATCAAGAAAAACAGGAAGAGGACTGAAATCAATAAAATTAGAAATGAAAAAGGAGAAGTTACAACAGACACTGCAGAAATACAAAGCACCCTAAGAGACTACTACAAGAAACTCTATGCCTGTAAAATGGACAACCTGGAAGAAATGGACAAATTCTTAGAAAGGTACAAACTTCCAAGACCGAATCAGGAAGAAATAGGAAATATGAACAGACCAATCAAAGTAACAAAATTGAAACGGTGATTAAAAATCTTCCAACAAACAAAATTCCAGGACCAGATGGCTTCACAGGTGAATTCTATCAAACTCTTCCAAAAAATTGTGGAGGAAGGAACACTCCCAAACTCATTCTATGAGGCCACCATCACCCTGCGACCAAAAGGAGACAAAGATACCACAAAAAAAGAAAATTACAGGCCAATATCACTGATGAACATAGATGCAAAAATCCTCAACAAAACAATAGCAAACAGGATCCAACAACACATTAAAAGGATCAAACACCATGATCAAGTTGGATATATCCCAGGGATGCAAGGATTCTTCAATATATGTAAATCAATCAATGTGATAAACCATATTAACAAATTGAAGAAGAAAAACCATATGATCACCTCAATAGATGCAGAAAAAGCTTTGACAAAATTCAACACCCATTTATGATAAAAACTCTCCAGAAAGTGGGCATAGAGGGAACCTACCTCAACATAATAAAGGCCATATATGACAAACCGACAGCAAACATCATTCTCAATGGTGAAAAACTGAAACCATTTCCTCTAAGATCAGGAACAAGACAAGGATGTCCACTCTCACCACTATTATTCAACATAGTTTTGGAAGTCCTAGCCATGGCAATCAGAGAAGAAAAAGAAGTAAAAGGAATACAAATTGGAAAAGAAGAATTAAAACTGTCACTGTTTGCAGATGACATGATACTATACATAGAGAATCCTAAAGATGCTACCAGAAAACTACTAGAGCTAATCAATGAATTTGGTAAAGTTGCAGGATACAAAATTATGCACAGAAACCTCCTGCATTCCTACACACTAATGATGAAAAATCTGAAAGAGAAATTAAGGAAACACTCCCATTTACCACTGCAACAAAAAGAATAAAATACCTAGGAATAAACCTACCTAAGGAGACAAAAGACCTGTATGCAGAAAACCATAAGACACTGAGGGAAGAAGTTAAAGATGATACCAACAGATGGAGAGCTATACCATGTTCTTGGATTGGAAGAATCAACTTTCTGAAAATGACTCTACTACACAAAGCAATCTACAGATTCAATGCTATCCCTATCAAATTACCAATGGCATTTTTTACAGAACTAGAACAAAAAATCTTAAAATTTGTATGGAGACACAAAATACCCCGAATAGCCAAAGCAGTCTTGAAGGAAAAAAACAGAGCTGGAGGAATCAGACTCCCTGACTTCAGACTATACTACAAAGCTAAAGTAATCAAGAAGACATGGTACTGGCACAAAAACAGAAACACAGATCAATGGAACAAGGTAGAAAGCCCAGAGACAAACTCATGCACCTATGGTCAACTAACCTATGACAAAGGAGGCAAAGATATACAATGGAGAAAAGAAAATCTCTTCAATAAGTGGTGCTGGGAAAACTGGACAGCTACACGTAAAAGAATGAAAGTAGAACACTCCCTAACACCATACACAAAAATAAACTCAAAATGGATTCGAGACCTAATTATGAGACCGGACACTATAAAACTCTTAGAGGAAAACATAGGAAGAATGCACTTTGACATAAATCACAGCAAGATCTTTTTTGATCCACCTCCTAGTGTAGTGGAAATAAAAACAAAAATAAGCAAATGGGACCTAATGAAACTTCAAAGCTTTTGCACAGCAAAGGAAACCATAAACAAGATGAAAAGACTACCCTCAGAATGGGAGAAAATATTTGCAAATGAATCAATGGACAAAGGATTAATCTCCAAAATATATAAACAGCTCATGCAGCTCAATATTTAAAACACAAACAACCCAATGCAACAACGGGCAGAAGACCTAAATAGACTTTGCTCCAAAGAAGACATACAGATGGCCAAGAAGCACATGAAAAGCTGCTCAACATCATTAATTATTAGAGAAATGCAAATCAAAACTACAATGTGGTATCACCTCACACCAGTTAGAATGGGCATCATCAGAAAATCTACAAACAACAAATGCTGGAGAGGGTGTGGAGAAAAAGGAACCCTGTTGCACTGTTGGTGGGAATGTAAATTGATACAGCCACTATGGTGAACAGTATGGAGCTTCCTTAAAAAACTAAAAATAGAATTACCATATAATCCAGCAATCCCACTACTGGGCATATACCCAGAGAAAACCATAATTCAAAAAGACACCTGCACCCCAGTGTTCACTGCAGCACTATTTACAGTAGCCAGGTCATGGAAGCAACCTAAATGCCCATCGACAGACGAATGGATAAAGAAGATGTGGTACATATATACAATAGAATATTACTCAGCCATAAAAAGGAACGAAATTGGGTCATTTATTGAGACGTGGATGGATCTAGAGACTGTCATACAGATTGAAGTAAGTCAGGAAGAGAAAAACAAATTTCGTATATTAACACATATATGTGGAACATAGAAAAATGGTACAGATGAACTGGTTTTCAGGGAAGAAATCGAGACTCAGATGTAGAGAACAAACGTATGGACACCAAGGGGGGAAAGCGGCGGGGGTCTGGGGGTGGTTTGATGAATTGGGCAATTGGGATTGACATGTATACACTGATGTGTATAAAATTGATGAGTAATAAGGATCTGCTGTATAAAAAAATATAATTCAAAAATTAAAAAATAAAGCACGAGATAAAAAGTACTGACTAGACTATGGTGCACTCTTAGTGGGAATGTAAATTGGTGCAGCCACTATGGAAAGCAATATGGAGGTTCCTCAAAAATTGAAAATAAAACTACCATATGATCCAGCAAAAGAAAAAGAAAAACAAGCATGGACTTACTGGGGTGTGAATTGGTTCATTAGGAGATAGTAAATTAACTCAAGAGACACTGTGACATACACTTACTTTTCACCTTAGGGCAAGTTATAATTGATAATTGGATGTCTGTATGCTTTAAAAAATTACTGCTTACTTATATTGAACAATTACTCATGAACCATAAGATAAGAGAATATATAGTGTCTTAAGTATTCTTCCTCTCTTCAGAAAGCAAATTCTCTTCCTTAAGTACCTTGTTTCTGAGATTACTTCTCAATTTTACCATAATTGTCTTGAGAAAATCATCTACAAATGACTCCAATAAGGAAAATCTGCTCACAGTGATAAATCAAAATTACAGTTTGAAGACTGTGAACATGCTGAGTTCCAAAAGCAAACTAAGAACAGAAGTCTATCTTTTCTGGAAGAAAAAAGGAACCTCTTGTACATATAGGAGAGATAATTTTAATGAAATCATTAAATTTACAGAAGCCCCAGATATAGTAGCAAAATCCTATCCTTTGCTTTTTTAGATTGAACAAGTAGACCTTAAACTAACAAAAGTCTTGGCTTTTAAATGATAAGGCAGCAAACCCAAGGAAAGTCAGAAACCCTGGGAAGAGTTATCTAGGAAGAACTGGTTATCTTACAAACCAGGTATAATATTACAAACAAGTCTATCTGTATCTGTTGATACTGGGACAAGAGGTAAAAGAGGAAAGTAATAATACAGCCTAAACTGAAAGCCCTGTAGGCGTGGTTATCTGTCTGGACAGACAACAGGAAATGACAAACCCTTTAAAGGAAAAGATAACAGAGTTTCATCGAAATAGCACGTTGTTGACATCTTATATTCCCAACAGAAGTTAGAGAAGAAGATGTTGAATGTACAGGGAGGTAAATGATGCAAGGATTTTAGAACAAAAATTACAAATGATCCCAGAGAGAAAGCGAAAGCAATACGTGTTTAAACATTTTCTGACAATAAAAGTTAGGGATGAACTTCTGAGTCACTGGATCACACCAAATTTCTCCCTTGCCAATTTCCCTTCTGCCCTCCACCCCTTAGTAGAGAAAACGGGATTTTTTTAACCTAACCAGAAAGTAGCTCATGAATGCTGATGTAGATCACAAATGAAATAATAAAATGTTGTGAAAGAAGAAGCTGTTCCTGTGACTGAACACGGCCACTGATTCCTGTTGAAAGTGACTTGCTTTTGAAAAGCAGGTTCAATGAAATCTTAGCAAGACCCAAGAGGATATCCAATAATCTTGGGTTATGTCAACTATCTCTCTCCAAGAAAAGGAGGCATCCTTAATCCTGTACAAGGACATTTACCTGAACCAGGAAGAGAAGGGAATTCTCTGCTGATTGAGCCAGAGAAAGAATGGCAATACCTCAGGAAAGAGAAAGTCATACAAAAGTTCACAAAATTATACAACTTTGCCCAATCTCAATTTGCTTCACAAGCTCTTTGCTTTTTCTTTCAGTTTGCTTAACATTTTAGACAGGCTGTCATCATTATGTGAAGCCAAGATTGGGACGGTGCAAAGTATTATCAGTTCAAGACTGTGAAGTTTATGCCTAGGAAATAGAATCATGGCTCTCCCTTAGAGCCATGATAATTCAGCTAGGGTTATGGAAATAATTGCCCCACAGCTACCTGAAGACTTCCCTTGCTGTTTTAATCAGAGTATTTCCTATCTACCTTGGAAGCCTTGACCAACACTCTCAAATGCTCACTGATCTCTGATGATTGCCTTCCTAACAATCTCAGCTTTTTTTCTCTTAATTATTCAACTCACATTGTTGAATGCCTTCTACATCCCAGTCTGTTGTTAGACATCTTCACTTTTTGCTTATAAGTTCTTGGAAGTAGTGTCTTCTTCATGTTTCCAACCCTTTCAATAACAACATTTCCAGTGCTTTCCTCTGTGCACAATATAAAGTGCACATATTAGTAATTCCATAATATTCTCAAACCTGTCTATTGAAAATAGAATGAATTCAGGGTCATTCTTTTTTTTTTTAAATATTTATTTATTTATTTGGCTGCATCAGGTTAGTTGCAGCATGCAGGCTCTTTGTTGCAGCACGTGGGCTTCTCTAGTTGTGGCGTATAGGATCTAGAGCACACGGGCTCTGTAGTTGCGGTACGTGGTGGGCTTAGTTGCCCCACAGCATGTGGGATCTTAGTTCCCCGACCAGGGATCGAACCCGTGTCCCTTGCTTTGGAAGGTGGATCCTTAACCACTGGGCTGCCAGGGAAGTCCCTACAGCAACTTTCCCTGTGCTTCTTTTGTGAAATTTCTCATTCATTCTCAGAGCACTTATTCACATGTTTCCCTCAGGGAGAGTCCAAGAGTATCTGAGAAAGTGAGCAGTTAGTGTCCAGAAGGATTTTTTACCTATCTTCTCTCCAACCATATGATCTGGACAAGTTAATTAACTTATCTAAGCCTCTGTTCTCTCATCTATAAAACGAAACTGATAATATACACTTCACATGATTTTTATTTTATTTTTTCAGAATATAGGAGATAACATACATGAAATATTTATTTAGTTCTATGCCCAGTAAGAACTCAATAGATGTTTACTACTAGTGTTTTAGTATTTCACCTCTGATTAGTCTCTGTAATTTCCATGTTGATCCTCCTGATGTTCTCTTCTCAAGGTTTCCCAGATTTTTCACTGCCATTTGCAGAGTTCACACACAACCTCCAATCCTACATATTCCTAAATATTCTCCTGGATTCCTCTTTCCCTCACTTTCCACATCCAATCAAGCTGCATTATTGGTTCTACCTCCAAATCTATTCTGAATCTACTTCCTCTCAGCCAGGCCACTAGGACTCAATTCCACCCTACCATCTTCTCTCACCCGCACTACTAAAACAGTCTCCAAAATGGTCTCGCTGCTTCTATTCTTAACCCTCTACAGCCCTTAGCCCATGCACCAGTCAAAGTGATCTTATAAACCTAAATTATATCACACTATTCATATTATTAAAACTCTCCAGTGATTTCCGATCACAATTGTAATAAAATCCAAGGAAAATTCATGTTCTTCAAATGTACCTCTCATTCTCGCCAGGCCTTTCCACTAGCTACTGCCCCTATAGGGAGTGCTCTTTCATGTAGTATGTTTATCAGTGTCTCCTTCTTTTCTTTCAGATCTTAGAATAAACACTTCTCTTCATCTCTTCATAAATGCCTTCTATGGCCACCCCATGTACAGTAGCCACTCAGATACTCTTTTGTTCAAAGAAGTTGCTGAGTCAGTATTACCATTTACTCTTGAACAACTAGGGTTTTAACTGCACAGGTCCACTTATAATGCAGATTGTTTTCAATAAATATACAGTCGGTCCTCTGACCCGCCAAATTTGCTGCACAGGTTTTGCACCCATGGAAGGATTCAACCATCCTCTGATGGCAATTTCCATTGGCGATTGGTTGAATCTGCGGATGTGAAACACACAGATACAGAGAGTGGACTGTACTACACCATTTTATGTAAGGTACTCGAGCATTCACAGATTTTGATATGGGGGCGGGGGGTGGGTTTTTTCCTGGAACCAATCCCCACGGATACCCAGGGACCACTGTATTTATTGATGACCACCCTCCCCCCACCCTTCTGATTGCAAAGCACTGTACTTTAGTGGCTTATAGTCTAAAGGACAAACTCAAGCCTAAGTATTCATTGATTTCTTCTGGGATACATTTCTCATTGGAGTTATTTTTCTATCTTCAACATGCAGTTAACACTGATGGTGACAGAAATGCAATAATCCCTATTTATATAGTTTGCCTGACGAATACTTAATGACTTTCAATGTACAAATCTCTGTGCTAGTGTTCTAGGTAATGTTGGGAAGAAATGCCCTACTCCTCCCCATGCTGAGGGGTATCAGTCATGGTTCCTATGATCCTCAGGATATTGGAGGGAATGCATTGAAAAGTCTTGCTCTTATAAGGATTATATTTTAGTAGAGGAAAATAGATTATAATCAAATAAATGAAGAAAGAATGAATAAACAAGAAAAATATCAGGTAGAGCTACACAATGCAATGTAATAAACAGTGACTTCAACAAAACTCAATATTCTATTAACAAAACTTTCAAATAGATTCAATACAAATTAAGGGAGGGAATTCCAATGACCAACATTTCCTCTAGTGCCTGTCTCCAGAGGCATATTGCCTAAATGTTCAGCTATAAAATTTCTTTCCTTTAGTTTTATTCAGATTTACCCCTGGGGTATTTCAAGTGACAGATATGCATGTTAGTGGATGGCTTCTACTAATGAAGTTCTCAAAAGCACTTCTCATTAACACAAATCAATGCTGCGTCTATGTTTGTAACATATCTCACAATGTTTCCATAGACCTTAGTAGCGGTCTCTCCAAATGCTCATCTTCCTTAAATTCTTTTATAAACTAGTCATTTTTGCCATAAATTTTCCTCTCACCTTATGTATAGACAGATCACAATAACAGCAGCAACTGAAATGAATTTTCAGCTTGGAAAGAATTTGCAGAGTGATCTCTCAACCTCATTCTAGTTCAGGAAGAATTCAGTTCAGGTTACCTTTCATCATCCTTGGTGTTTATTCTAGGAATTCCATCATCAAGAGTAGCCCAGGGCAGACTTAGCCAAGCTGACACAGCAGAACTCAATTTTTCAAGAGATTAGGAAAAGAAAACTCCCAATGTGTTAAAGTAGTTTCTGATCTCTAGGTGAGTATTTTATATTATGAACAGAGAAGCATCTAATGCAAGCTTTATTGGTGGAAATTTTAGGGGCATATTTTTCTAATTGTATAAGAAATATGTGATATTTCCTTCCATTATGTATTTTATACTCTACATCAGGGGTATAAAATCTTAAAAGGAGGAGGAATTTCATATCAAAGCTGCCAGAATCCAAACCATCATCGTTGGTGTGCATGATTTTGCATGATGAGTGCTTCAGGGTAATCACTTTCTACATATCAGAATTAAGGAAAAAATAATTCATCCAAATAGAGTCATATTTTAAGCTGTATGGTATTTATTTAAGTATAAATGAGCTAGGCCTCTTCCGACCTGCCATAGACCCTTTTCATCCATATTGCAGGTGCCTTTAATTACCATCAATACCATCCAACCCCACTCTGAAGTTTTCCTAACGAGAACCCCTATCAGAAAGGTCAGGTCCTTTTATAAATAAATTTAAGTGAAAAGAGACACAACTGGCATTTTTCATGTAGTTCTAAATGGGTTTGTTAGCACCTTATAAACATACCTTATTAAAACTACTGATATTCTTTTTTTTACAGGAATTTTTCCCAGCCTGCTTCTCAAAAAGCAAACAGATACAACACGACTGAGCTCCTGGGGAAACATTCTTTGCTTTGGACTGACAGCTTTGCCTTAATCAGTTACAAGGAGATCCCCATACTTCAACCAGGAACCAGAAGTGAGCATAGCAACTGCAGTCTAGAAAGGTTAGGCTTTCACACTCCGTAGTCACACTTGCCAATTTTGTGAACTTGTGCAAGATACTTAACCACCCTATGCTTTAATGTCCATATCTGGAAAATGAGACTAATGAGAAAACATTTATAATGTACTTACAAATGTGCTTGGCACACAGTCATTGCTTAATAAATGTTGGCCAATATTATAACTCTGCAAGTGATTAGAATGTGTAAGAAGCAGTGTGCCAAGTACAGTGTTGGAGGTGGTAGGAAAGGGAAGAAAAAGTTATATGCAGTCAAAGACTAGTTTTGTTCAGTGTTGTTTTGATTTTTAGCTATGTATTAATAGCTATTAAATTATTAATGGAATTCCTGTAAGAAAAATAACCTGCAACTGCAAGGCTAAAACTACCATTCTAATTCCTCTTTTCATATTGAAATAATTGTTTTATAGGGTGGTTTATGCCAACTTAAGGGTTCTTAGGAATGCAATTCACAGTTTATAGCTGAATATTAAGTACATAGTCTCATCAGAGCCATGATGCAGATAAGAAAATTGAGGATCAACAGGATACTGAGAATGATTAAAGATTTCACAAAAAAGCATTTTGTACTAGATGGACACCTCAAAGCAGTAAATTCCATCCACTAATGCTTTCAACACTCTTGAAAATTCCCCCCACAAAAGATTTTGTCTGTGGTGTGATTAAACACGTGGGTCAATGGATTAACTCTCAAAGTTTAAAAAGTGCAAGATTTGCAATTCAGTTAGAATTCCTCTGATCAGGAAGGGGAAAAGGGGCAGATCGAAGACAAATAATGTGAGTGAACCAAGCTGGAAAGCCATTACAATCCATTTCATAGAAACAGTCTACTAAGTAAATGATATATCATTTGTACATATATATTTTAATATATATAAGTCACGTGGTTAATCCTGCTATTGGACACCAAATTTACCCTCCTTTGGTTCCAAGATCACAGGTTAATAACCCCCAATCCTGACTAGTTATATGAAAGTCCAGTTGACCTCCTAATGTATAAATTGAGTTGACACTTAGCCGTAGCACTTGGCACTTAGCTTAAATGACTTCTCGGGAAAACATTTCTTAACTATCTTATCTAAATATTTCTCCTCTGGTTAATGTGAATCATTTCAACCTGTTTACTGCTTCAGAGCACTAACCACTATATGAAAGTATTTAATTTATTCATGTATGTTCTTGTTTACAATGTCTGCCACCCAATTCCACATGTTTGGTTCACCTCCATACATCAAGTATATACTACAGCACCTAGCTCACAGCAGGCACTCTTCAAAGGTCCAATGAATAGAGATAAAAGTTCTGCAAGAGGTAGACCTAGACAAATTTATCAGCATCACAATTTTATAGACATCATATCTTATTGGGGGGCAAAGGAATAGCAGCACTACCTCATTAAATACAGTTGTTTGAGTTAATTTTGTTTCCTTTGTTTTGAATTCCACTATTTTTATGTCTTTTACTTTTCCCTTATTGTTTCTTTTACCTTCTCTTGTTAATGAAGTTTTAAAAACCAACTGGAATGGTAGTGCCTTATGCAGTAGTCTTGGTAAAACTTACTACTAAATGACTTCCAAAAAATAATTTCCTTACTACCTATGGAGAGGGGATGTCTAAATTCCTAATGAAAGGATAGATTACAACCTTTCTCTTTCCTGGGCAGATAACTAAGAGTGAGTTTTCCAGCAAATCAGTTAGGTGTGGAGTTGAAGTATTTGCTGAAACAAGCACTGGTTTAACCTCAAGCACAGCCGAATCTCTTTCATCTGAGTAAACTAGGCCTTCTCTTAAATTCGTATTTCAAGTGAGAATGAACGTTGGTGCCTGTTTAATTCCAAGCACTATAACAGAGTTCACGAACTAAAGTAAAATACTCCAGCTGCTTGTAGACAATTACCAGAATTGAACAAAAGAAATATAATTTGTGGAGAAAGAAAATGGACATATAACAGCCCCAAATCCAAAAAGTATGCCAGAACAAGTTCTCAGTAGTTTACAAAACATCACCAAAGGCTTTTCTTGCAACTGGTGATTACACAGCCATGGGATGTTTGTCCCTAGACAGGTGCTTTGTAGAGACTAACATTATGGTACCATTTGAAGTCAAACCGAGTTTTAAGATGTAATCTTAGGTTTAATGAATTACTTCCTGAATAACAACTTCCAAGCCATTTGCCAATGTATTTTGCAAAAAATTTTCAGTTGTAATCGATGACTAATATATGACCAATTATAGCAGATTGAGTTTTTTCCAAAAATTTTATGTTCCTACAGATAACGATCCCTGAGGACATTTTTGGTAGTAATCTTACAATGCTGTACTGCTTGGGAGTTGGGGAAATTGATGCTTGGTAAATTGGTGCTTTAGTTATACTTTTCCCCCAATTCAATTTCCTCCAATTTCCTAGGGAAATCAGAGAATCTTGTATGTTATTCCTTTCATGAGGGAATACTTCTTTGACATGTTAGATGAGTAATGGCACACATCTGTAATTTCTTTTGACCACTTTTATCATACCAAGAAGGATTTTATGCAACAGAAATAAAACCCAAAATAGAATTTGATTTAATAAAATAAATCAAACAACTATTTGTAGTGTCTAGAGATATAACAGATATTTAAGGAGCTACTTAGGACTCATAAATTAAACAATCTATTGTCCTGTTTAATTTCTTTCATGCCATTTTTCATTCTCTGAAATGGTCTTGTTTGTTTATTAGTTACTTGTCGTGTCTGTTGTATCTCTCCCTCTACCTCTCTCCCAATCACAATACAAGCTCCAAGAGCACAGGGAGTTTCTCCTATTATCTGCTATAACCTGGACATAGCTGAGGTTTTCAATCAATATTTGTTGAATTAGTGATTTCAGTAGAATGAGACAGGTATTGATTGACATAGTGAAGAAAATATCTTGACCATTAAATTGTTTCATTCAATAGAGCTATAGTGGGTTGAGTAGAGTCCCCATTAAAGGTTCATCCAAGTCCTAATCTCCAGTACCTGTGAATATCACTTTATTTGGAAAGATGGTCTTTGCAGATGTAACTAAGTTAAAGATCTTGGGATGAGATCATCCTGGATTTAAGGTGGGCCCTAACCTGGAAGACTGGCATTCTTATAAGAGAAAGAAGAAGCAGTTTTGAGACACAAAGATCATTTGGGAGAAGGTCATGTGAAGATGGAGGCAGAGATTGACGTGATGCATCTACAAGCCAAGGAGCCTCAAAGATTCTTGACAACCACCAAAAGCTAGAGAGAAGCACGGGATGGATTTTCCTTCCAACTCTAGAAAGAACTAACCCAGCCAATACCTTGATTTTGGAATTCTGGCCTCCAGAACTGGGAGAGAAGAAATTTTCATTGTTTTAAGCCACAAATGTGTGGTAAGATGTTACATCAGCCCTGGAAACTAAAACAAAAGCAAACTGAAATCATGATTATTTAACTTATTCTTTCTTATAATGGCAGAAAGGAGGGAAAGATAAGATCTATTAATTGGTCATTCATCAGTGTGTGATAAAAAGAGACTATAGAAGTTTTCATGAGTAACATTTTCTAATAAGTAGCAATGAAAAATCATAAAGCAATGGAAGTAGCAGTTTGGTCCGGTAATGGATGAATGAGGCAGTGATGCCAGACACTGCTTCAAATCTTGGGTCTACCTCTTACTAGCTATGTAACCTTGGACAAGTTATTTGATCTCTTTGACTCACCTCCGGAAGATGAAGGTTATAATAGTATCTACCTCCTGAGGTCCTTGTAGGGATTAAGGCAAGTAAAACACTTCAGTGGGGCCTGAGATTCAGGAAGTGCTAGTGATTATTCATGAACTTCTTAATGATCACTTAAGAGAACACAGTTATGCAGAGAGTATGGGATTAATATTACTTGAAGGCAGCATGAAGGGGTACACCAAGTAATATGTTTCTGATTTTAAAAGCTTTCTAAATTGAAACCACAGGTTTCAATATCCTATGACTTAGGATCTCATCCTCCTTTTTTCTCCTGTTCTCTCTCCAGCAGTTCTTTCTGTCTGAAAAGAAGTGCTTGTCTACCCTTTTATTCAAGTATCTCCTCCAGCATTCTAATGCTTTTGGAAAAAGGAAGGAACGGGAGCAAGTAAAGTGTGAAAACCACAGTTCTCATCTCCTATGCCAATGGCAGAGATTAGGCACATTCCATTTTAGAGCTTGAAGGCACATTCAAAACCATCCAGTTCAACTCCTTTGTTTACAGATGTCCACAGGGTTTATGAAACTCATCCAAGATTACTAGGTTTTGTGAGAGCAAAGAACTAGGGTATCTTATGAACTTCTATATATTTATATGTTAGCACAGTTTTCCATATAAAAATAAACAAATGATTAACTTAGTTGATGCCATTACCACTAGTACTGTATTAATTTTGCATCTCATTATGAGAGAGAATAAAATGGATGATAACACAGTGGAAGAAAAATATGTTGACTTATATGTTCATACTAATCTAAAGTAGGTAATATTGATTATTCTATGTTGGAGGAATGAGTCCTGATATTGCTGAAAATGCATACCAACTCATTAGAACCTATGCAAATAATAAAGATGATTTCACAGGCCTAGAGCCACTTGGAATAACAAATGTATTATAATGTTTATTCTCTATCATTTTCTTGCTCTGTAAAATTTCTTTCAAGGAGTTATTAGAGTATCATCTATTTCCAGAAATGCCAGACCCCCTTTTTATCCCATCTGCAAGACACGTGTAGCCATCTCTTCCATCTTTCAGAGGGAATCAGCTTGTGTCCATATTCCAGAAAGTGAGTTTGGAAGGTTGGAAAGAGTGGAAGGTGGTAGGAATGTCAGCCAAAATGAGCAGTTTCAACTTGTTTGCTTTTTTGCTCTATAAATGTGGTGGCCAAGACCCAAACAGCTCTGGCTTTTCCACCAGCATGCACTTTTCCCATCACTCCTCTCTGGCTAGAACTTTGATCCCTGAGCATCACTTGCAAAATCATTTATCATCAGGTGTTTAACATCCCTTAGAGGAGCTCTGTTTCTGGGCCTTCCTAAAGGATATTAAGGAAAACTAGACAACTTTACCATATTGAGTTTAAAACACAGAATTCTGCTCTTTGCCACTTTAGCTGAAATTTGCCTAGCTGCAAAATCACTTTAGACACATCACCATTTTATAATAGTATGCTATAAATGGAGTCCTCTTACCCAAGGATTCAAGTTGGGTGACTGGGGAAAAGATTAGACATCTATATAGAAAATGATTTTTACTAAAATGCATGAAAGCTAAAGGATTCCCTCTTAAAGTTTTATTCTTCTTAATTTACTGCAGACAGGAAGAATGACATCATTTTGAACCAATGAGAGCTCTGGATCCAGATCTCAGAAAGATCAGGACTCTGATAGGAAAATACTCATGAAAAAGCATTAAGATTTCAGAACATATGCATTCATTTGTATTATTTTTTTAGATTACACATATAAGTGATATCATACAGTACGTGTCTTTCTCTGACTGACTTATTTTACTAAGTGTAATATTCTCTAGGAATATGCAAAACAGAAACAGACTCATAGATATAGAAAACAAACTAGTGGTTACCAATGGGGAGGGGGAAAGAGTGAGGGGCAAATTAGGGGTATGGGATTAAGAGATACAAACTACTATGTATAAAATAGAGAAGCAACAAGATTATGTTGTACAGTACAGGGAATTATAGACTTGTAATAACTTTTAATGGAGTATAATCTGTAAAAATACTGAATCACTATGCTGTACACCTAAAATTAATATAATATTGTAAACCAACTATACTTCAATTAAAATAAAGATATCATGGGAGTTTCCTGGTGGACTAGTGGTTAGGATTTAGCGCTTTCACTGTTGTGGCCCAGGTTCAATTCCTGGTTGGGGAACTGAGATCCCTCAAGCCACGCGGTCAAAAACAAAAAAAATTAGGTATCAGAACAAACGACCTGTAAAATTAGGATCATTTTCATTGTATCATGAGCTACTTTATGGCCCATAGTATTCCTTCACACTTATATAAAGGAAACTGCTTCTATTTCTTGAAATGCTGCCTTTCTTCTATAATCAGATCTTTTATTTATTCATTTTTGAAATTTAGAGGAAAAAGTCAACTGGCTTCCAAGTAATCAGCAGGTCCCAAGCTCAGACATGTTTCCCAAAGAGTGCTTTCCCTATAGCTAAGTTCTATGATTGCAAAAGACAGACAGTAAGAATTCAAAAGTAGGTTTAAGTCTTTTCAGAACACTGACACCATCAATCAGCTGTGGAGCTTGTAACAAATCCAAGAATTCTTAGTGCCCTATTCTTTGTTCCTCATCCATCTCTTAGGCTTGAGTTTCCCCTCCCTTCATTAGTAGAACAATATAATCAGTAGAATATGTGATTTTAAAACTTATTTTTCAGTTGTTCGTGATAGGCTTCATGTTGTCATCAATTTCTCTCACTGGGTTCTACTTTACACCAAGGGTAAGTATCTGTGAGTTTCTGGTTAGAATAGGTTTTCATTTTGTGGCCACCAGACAGTTTTCTCTTTGTAAAGTTCACTTGTGTTTTGATCTCTTTAGCACTCTGAGTTCACTGAAGAGACTTCAACTCCAATTTTAACATCTCCTCTAACTGTTCTTTTTAAAATGTTTATCCCTATCATGTCTCCTTCTGAGAGTTAATTTGCTTTCTTTCTACAAGATTTACTTTTTTCCCCCTTTTCCTTATAATTTACCTCTTAAACAGCTCTTTGGAATAAGAAGCCTAAAGAAAAGACTAACAGGGAACAAATGTCCTTTTTAAAACAAAGACTAAGCCCTATGCCTAGAAAGAATAATAATGTTTATTACAAATTAGCTTTGTGCTACTCTGATCAAAGAATTGGTTTGGGGCATTTTTCATTTCAGGTTAACATCATAACATGCCTCTACTTTCTGTAACAGTACATCTGTATCGTTTGATCTTATTATTTAAAAAAATATGGACTTTGAAAGTGCCAAGGTTCTAATTTCCAAAACTATTCCTTCTATCAGGCTGACTTTAATAGAAAACTTAAGTAGCTGGTTATTATGAAAAATTGTATGTATTATTGAATCTTTTTCAAAGTCCATTTAAAAGATTAATCATATTTCAAAACATCTGGGAAGGTAATGCTTGAGTAAGTCACTTCTCAGACCCTCAGTTTTCTTATCTGTAAAATGAGGAGGTTGGACCACCTTATCTCTAAAGTCCCTTCCAACCCTAAAAGTCTATGAGATCAGTGTTTCTTCCCTAGGATTCCTGGATTCTAGAAAAACATCCAAGCACAGGATGTTATATATTCAAATCCTAAACTTGATTTTTTTTTTTAAGTTCCAATTCCCTCAACTGCCCCTCGTCATCCAAATCAAAATACATTTCCTGGCATATTTGTGATGCCAAGAAAACTTGAAATATAAGCTGCTGACAATAACTAAGATAAGCATGCTGCGTGTACTTCCACATGGTTTGCTTAACTGAAGCTTCTGAACCCTAAAATAACACCACAGCAATCTAATCTAGAGATAAAAGGAGGAAAGATATGTAGAGCTCCTCAAGAAAAGAAATACTTCAAAATCAGACTAACTGTGGGTCAAAACTATGTACTATTACAGAAAATAAATCATGAAACACAAAAGGAAGAAAAGCTGTTGCATAATTTGCTTCCAAATAATTCATCTCTGATATTAAACTAACATGACCAATATTTTAGGAGTAAGAGAAAAAAATCCTCCTCTGAAGTCAAAATACCTTTCTTCCTTACTTCCAACAGTACCATGATAGCAAAATGAAACTACATGAATGGAAGACTTTTCCTTGTACATCTGTAACTTAATAATTTTATTCCAAGTGACAGGAGAAACCTTAAAAGCATTCCTACTGGTTAACAAACACAATTTGAGGCAGAACTCTGCCTTAGGACCAAAGTAATTGTCAGGAAGCTTTGCTGATTCCTCATGTTTGCTGTATGTTTTCCAGCAATGTACTTAGCATGTGACCTTTATGTGGCTGTACAGTTTCCCCCACTGTTTTCATAGCTCATAAAATGCTTAGGAAGTGTTTATAAAAATTGCTCAAAGAAATTGGGCCACAAAGAAATTGAGCTTTGTGTATCTCAATGGTCCAGCTTTAATTTCATTTTCAAGGAAGGAATATTTTCATTGCAAATGCACTGGTAACATCTTTATTTCAGGTTCTCTTGGAATAGCAAGTATAAGAAGTGGTTCTGCCCAACGTGTATTATTTGGCCGTCACCCTGAAATACGTGATGCTCCAATTACTCTTCTCATGAAATCATGCACACAAATGAATCCTCCCTCTTCCCTTAACATCACCCTCCTTTCGTGTGGTCACTTTCAGTTATCTGACTATGCTGGAAAGACATTATGTCATAAACAGCATAAAAACATCTGCAAAGAATCCCTTTGGAAGCCATTGCATGAGCTGTCAAAGCCAAAGTGTACTCTTGGATCTGAAGTCCACTACTTACAAGGGCTGACTTTTAGCCCTATAACATTTGATTTTTTTTTTTTTTCATACAGGCTGCTAGGGGATACATGGCCAGAGGAGCATCACAAACAAGATCTCAGTTTATAGCTGTCTGGAGAATCACTGAATCGAGCAGCAACAGCAAAACATTGTAAGTATCAATTTGCCTTTTCTATTTGGTTTTGGTGTTTTACAGGATAGAGTGGTACTGGATAATTTGAGTTTAATTGAATGTGCAGTCTTTGCTCTGAAATGCTGGTTTGGAGCTCTACACTTGGGTCTTAGGCTGAACTCTATGTAATATAACTGTTGGCAGTGCAGGCTGATGAATATACAACATATAAGGTGTGGTGTATCTGTACGAATTCATTAATATAAACTGCAGAGGAAACGGTCAGACCAACTCTAACACAGCTGCCTCATCCTTGAAGGCCACACCCCTAGCAAAGGTTCCACAGAGAGAGAAATACCCAGTCTTCCCTTTTCAATGGTTTATTTGATCAACCTATTACAATGAATACAGTTTCCTTTAACAAGTCTAGATGAATAATTTGGGAAGATAATGAAAAGAAATATGAAATCTGGAAAGCTTTTCAATGTACAGAATAATGCTACAATTTTGCTTAACAATTCAAAAGTTGTATGTGGGTAACACATGAACCTTTACAAAAATGGACTTGTGACCCTCCTACTTCACGTATCTAACCCAAAGAAAAATTCCAACAGAGATTACTGTCCCAGTTATTTGCCTCGTAAAAAGAAATAAACCCTGTCAACATGTAGGAGGTGTCTTCCTTTTAAACTGATGCACTTAAAGAACTAAACAATTAGGGAAGGGAACCAAGGGTCATAAGTTCCTACTTCATGCTGTATACACAAGGTTAACTGTAGACTGTGTTCTGTATTCAGTCATGGCTCATTACCGCATGTGTCTTGGAATTTGTCCTATGGGGGGAAAAATTCAAAATATTGTCAAGCACATGGTACACTTCCAGTCTCCTGAGGAAAGGTGAATCTAGCCTACCCCTCAAAGTCCTCAAAACCCTGACAATGGAAACACTATAAATTACCTTTAAAAAACTGAGAAAAAATATAGGTGTTATAGCTAGAGGAATTAGATGTGAAATGTGTAACCAAGGAGGCTTATCCAATAAAGAACAAGGAAAAGTAAACTCAATGTGTGATACAAGAAACATCATTTGATTTATGGAATATATTCTTGATTAATTATTCCAGCATTCAGCTTTATGATAACTTAAGTAATAAGAGATGTCACGTACCTCTTAAGCTGTAAACAAGTTAAAAGTCAGTGAGTATTTTCCAACTGTCTCATTCTGAAATAAGAAACGTTTGGAAAAACAAAATGCAAAACCAAACTCACCCTCTAAGGAGTTTTTCCCAGTCTGGGACTTGGTTATCAAGTCTTGCCTGAATCAAGACAGAGCCAATAAAGCCAGGCCTGTTCCCACAAAGAGCCATCAGCAGTAGTCACACTCAACTCATTGTCCTGGTCATTGCTTTTGCCTATGGAAACAGGCACAGCACAACGGATCCAGTGTGGATATGGGACCTACTAGGAATATTCCACCTCCAAAGTCCAGAGATAATTTTACCAAATAGAAAGAAGCTGAAAATACTCCTTATTTTCTGAGAAGAGAAAAACACTCTGGGATGACCTGTAGTGACAATATTAGCTTGTGAAGCATTCTGAGATTTCACAAATTGTGCTAATAGAGATGAAGAGAAAAAGAAAGACTGAGTACAGGGCAGTTCACTAGGATCCCAGATGGTTTTAGGAAGGAGTAGGAAAACACAGGAACTTCCAAAGGAAAATGCCCCCACCTCCAACCAATCAGAGCAGGTTCCATCTTGTTTGTTGCACTGAAGCACACCAGCTGATTATCAGCCCTGGGACTAGGGAGAGGAAACAAGCAGCTATAGAGATGGTTCTACTGACCACAGTTGGGTCAGCCAAGGCTTGTTACTCCAATAAGATTCCAAACGTCTTTGTTGCCATAAGTTATTCTAGTGAGCAAAGAGTCAAGAATAATCCAGAAACCACTTGAGCTGTTGTGAGTTCAATAGGATCTGCCTTTCCATAGCAGGATGGTCACAAAGACAGTGAAGAGTGAGAGAGGAATAAGAAACAGAGATCAAGATCGAGGCTTGGAAGAAACCTGGCAAAATACACATTCTGGTATTCTATTTGAGGTTCAGGGCTGGGCACCAATTCTACAGGGAAATATGGCAAGAGGCAAGGTAACTAGGTGGACAGATAGGAAAAAAAAAACATATATAAGAGGACCTTCAAGATGGCGGAGGAGTAAGATGTGGACATCACCTTCCTCCCCACAAATACATCAAAAATACATCTACATGTGGAACAACTCCTACAGAACACCTACTGAACACTGGCAGAAGACCTCAGACTTCCCAAAAGGCAAGAAACTCCCCCACGTACCTGGGTACGGCAAAAGAAAAAAGAAAAAATAGAGGCAAAACAATAGGGACAGGACCTGCACCTCTGGAAGGGAGCTGTGAAGGAGGAAAAGTTTCCACACACTAGGAAGCCCCTTCACTGGTGGAGATGGGGGTGGCGGGGGGTGGGGAGTTTGGAGCCACGGAGGAGAGTGCAGCAACTGGGGTGCAGAGGACAAAGCGGAGAGATTTCCACAGAGAAGATCGGTGCTGACCAGCACTCACCAGCATAAAAGGCTTGTTTGCTCACCCGCCGAGACAGCTGGGGGCTGGGAGTTGAGGCTCGGGCTTCAGAGGTTGGATCCCAGGGAGAGGACTGGGGTTGGCTGCGTGAACAGAGCCTTAAGGGGGCTAGTGTGCCACAGGTAGCTGGGAGGGAGTCTGGGAAAAGCTTTGGACCTGCCTAAGAGGCAAGAGAGCATTGTTACAGGGTGTGCGAGGAGAGGGGATTCAGAGCACTGCCTAAACGAGCTCCAGAGACAGGCAGACACCAGAGACGGGCATGAAATTCTAACGCTGCTACTGCAGCCACCAAGAAGATGTGTGCAAGCACAGGTCACTAAGCCACACCTCCTCTCCCAGGAGGCTGTGCAGCCCGGCACTGCCAGGATCCCACGATCCAGGGTCAAGTTTCCCAGGAGAACACATGGCACACCTCAGGCTGTTGCAATGTCATGCCAGCCTCAGCCACCAAAGGCTCAACCCGCCTTCCAATTATAACTACCTTACCCTTCCATCCCCCTGGACTGAGAGAGCCAGAGCCCCCTAATCAGCTGCTCCTTTACCCACCCCCACCTCGGCAAAGAACAGACGCCCTCAGGCAACCTCCGTGCAGAGGCGGGGCCAAATCCAAAGCTGAACCCCAGGAGCTGTGCGAACAAAGAAGAGAAAGGGAAATTTCTCTGTGCAGGCTCAAGAGCGGTGGATTAAATCTCCACAATCAACTTGATGTACCCTTCATCTCCAGAATGCCTGAATAGACAATGAATTGTCCCAAAATTGAGGCAGTGGACTTTGGGAGCAACTGTAGACTAGGGGGTTCCTGTATGTGACTGACTAGTTTCTGATTTATATGTTTGTCTTAGTTTAGTTTTTAGTGCTTGTTATCATTGGTGGATTTGCTTACTGGTTGGCTGCTCTCTTCTTTTTGTTTTATTACTTTCTTATTTTTTATTTTAATAATATATTTTTTATTCTTTATGTCAATAATTTTATTTTATTTCTTTTCTTTTTTTTTTTTCCTCCCTTTTCTTCTGAGCCATGTGGCTGATAGGGTCTTGGTGCTCCAGCCAGGTGTCAGGCCTAAGTTTCTGAGGTGGGAGAGCTGAGTTCAGGAAATTGGAGCACCAGAGACCTCCTGGCCCCATGTAATATCAATTGGCGAGAGCTTTCCCAGAGATATCCGTCTCAACGCTAAGACCCAGCTCAACTCAACGACCAGCAAGCTACAGTGCTGGACACCCCATGCCAAACAACTAGCAACATAAGAACACAACCCCACCCTTTAGCAGAGAGGTTGCCTAAAATCATAATAAGTTCACAGACACCCCAAAACACACCACCAGATGCAGTCCTGCCCACCAGAAAGACAAGATCCAGCCTCATCCACCAGAACACAGGCACCAGTCCCCTCCACCAGGAAGCCTACACAACCCACTGAACCCACCTTACCCACTGGGGACAGACACCAAAAACAATGGGAACTACTAACCTGAAGCCTGTGAAAATGAGACCCCAAACACAGTAAGTTAAGAAAACTGAGAAGACAAAGAAATATGCAGCAGATGAAGGAGCAAGGTAAAACCCCACCAGACCAAACAAATGAAGAGTAAATAGGCAGTCTTCCTGAAAAAGAATTCAGAGTAATGACAGTAAAGATGCTCCAAAATCTTGGAAATACAATCGAGAAACAACAAGAAACGTTTAACAAGGACCTAGAAGAATTAAAGAGCAAATAAACAATGATGAACAACACAATAAATGAAATTTAAAATTCTCTACAAGGAATCAATAGGAGAATACTGAGGCAGAAGAATGGATAAGTGACCTGCAGATAAATAGTGGAAATAACTACCGCAGAGCAGAATAAAGAAAAAAGAATGAAAAGAATTCAGGACATTCTCAGAGACCTCTGGGACAACATTAAATGCACCAACTTTCGAATTATAGGGGTCCCAGAAGAACAAGAGAAAATGAAAGGGACTGAGAAAATATGTGAAAAGATTATAGTTGAAAACTCCCCTAATATGGGAAAGGAAATTGTCAATCAAGTCCACAAAGCTCAGAGAGCCCCATACAGGATAAATCCAAGGAGAAACATGCCAAGACACATATTAATCAAACTATCAATAATTAAATACAAAGAAAAAATATTAAAAGCAGCAAGGAAATTCCCATAAGATTAACAGCTGATCTTTCAGCAGAAACTCTGCAAGCCAGAAGGGAGTGGCAGGACATATTTAAAGTGATGAAGGAGAAAAACCTACAACCAAGGTTACTCTACCCAGCAAGGACCTCATTCAGATATGATGGAGAAATTAAAACCTTTACAGACAAGCAGAAGCTAAGAGAATTCAACACCACCAAACCAGCTTTACAACAAATGCTAAAGGAACTTCTCTAGGTAGGAAACACAAGAGAAGGAAAAGACCTACAATAACAAACCCAAAACAATTACAGATATGGTAATAGGAGCATATATATTGATAATAATCTTAAATGTAAATGGATTAAATGCTCCAACCAAAAGACATAGACTGGCTGAATGGATACAAAAACAAGACCCATATATATGCTATCTGCAAGAGACCAACTTCAGACCTAGAGACACATACTGACTGAAAGTGAGGGGATGGAAAAAGATATTCCATGCAAATGGAAAACAAAAGAAAGCTGGAGTAGCAATTCTCATATCAGACAAAATAGACTTTAAAATAAAGACTATTATAAGAGACAAAGAAGGACACTACATAATGATCAAGGGATCAATCCAAAAAGAAGATATAACAATTGTAAAAATTCATGCACCCAACATAGGAGCACCTCAATACATAAGGCAAATGCTAACAGCCATAAAAGGGGAAATTGACAGTAACACAATCATAGGAGGGGACTTTAACACCCCACTTTCACCAATGGACAGATCATCCAAATTGAAAATAAATAAGGAAACACAAGCTTTAAATGATACATTAAACAAGTTGGACTTAGTTGATATTTATAGGACATGCCATCCAAAAACAACAGAACACACTTCCTTCTCAAGTGCTCATGGAACATTCTCCAGGATAGATCATATCTTGGGTTACAAATCAAGCCTTGGTAAATTTAAGAAAATTGAAATTGTATCAAGTACCTTTTCCGACCACAATGCTATGAGACTAGACATCAATTACAGGAAAACAACTGCAAAAAATACAAAAACATAGAGGCTAAACAATATATCACTTATTAACCAAGAGATCACTGAAAAAAAACAAAGAGGAAATAAAAAAACACCTAGAAACAAATGAGAGTGAAAACGCGACGACCCAAAACCTATGGGATGCAGCAAAAGCAGCTGTAAGATAGAAGTTTATAGCACTACAATCCTACCTCAATAAACAAGAAACATCTCAAATGAACAACCTAACTTTACACCTAAAGCAATTAGAGAAAGAAGAACAAAAAAACCCCCAAAGTTAGCAGAAGGAAAGAAATCATAAAGAACAGATCAGAAACAAATGAAAAAGAAATGAAGGAAATGATAGCGAATATCAATAAATCTAAAAGCTGTTTCTTTGAGAAGGTAAACAAAATTGATAAACCATTGGCCAGACTCATCAAGAAAAAACGGGAGAAGACTAAGTCTTTCAAAATTCATAAATACAATATGACCGTATCATTCTTTCCATAAAATAAAATTTGCTTCACTGGTTATAGCATAGCCATTTAAAATTTATCTAACATTTCTATTTTCTGGTTATGAAGAAACATTTTCTTAGACCTCATCCCTTTTCTTCTTGTCTACCATGAGGACCAGTAATTGGCTTTCTTTTCAGGGCCATTTTTACAGATAGAGACTGGTTATGCACACTCAAAATTACACCAGAAACCTGACACTGTGCTCGCTTCAATTTACTCCGGTTATTGCATATAGGATGATGAATACGCAATAAAGAAGTTAGGTGGTCAGCTAGACTCAATCACTAGGCAAAAGTCTTTGTCCTACATATGAAGCCTCCCTAATCAATCATACAATTCAATGGAAACCTCAGCAAAATCACTGGTAACTTGGGATTCCCATAAACAGTTGAAACCAAGAATGTTAAGTCCATGACTACCAAGATTATATACTTACTCCTTGTAATAAAGAAAAAATTTTGAGATATTTGAGTACATATAAATATATGGATATATATAAATCCTGGCTCATTTTTCAATACAAGAAGTTGTATTATGTGACACCTAACATGTTCTTAATTATGCCAACATTATCTGAAACCTCTGAATATTTATACCTACAAGGAATTTAGTTCTACAAAAGTATTACCAAAGAAATACACTGCCAGACTACCTAAATGTTTTTTTCGTAATTCCCAGTACTTATTAGTGGAGTTGGTATATTTCTCACATATGCTTCCATATGGCCTGTCATTCAAGGGCCCAAGCTTCTTATAAGTATTTTGATAGTGTCCTTTGATATTACCTTCCTTGGTAAATGCCTGTTACAACTCTACCCAATATTAATTCCACAGTTAAAAAAATAAAAAAGAGCTATTAAACTATTTATTCCTCATAAAATATGATGAAACATTTTTTTCTGGCACATTAAAAAAAAAAAGAGTCTCAACTCCAAACAAAAATGAGACAGTGGTAGCTAAAAAGTAGTTTCGTTGGCCAAGAGAGGAGTCACTAAGGAAATGTCTGGGAAAGCCTTTGATCTCTGCTGGATGTGCCCGTCATGGTTAGCATGAGATGCTTCTCCCTTTACATAGAATAAGGACTCAGGAAACTTCACCACACTGTTGGTAAGGTCAAACAACTTGGCGGTGGGGACTGTTTGCTGGGAAATGAGAAATGAGAGCTAAACATACTGAATTTTCTTTTTCTGTCATACTGTGCAGTTGTCTGCTTTCCAGTGACCTTGATGTACTGTGTTTTTCCCCAGCAAGCTCCTAGCGCCCTCCAATACGCTTCTTGAATTATAGTCACATATCTACACCCAGTTGTTGTATAAAGATAAAGAAACACTGTAACCTGCTATGTTTGGACAGCCTTCTTGGTAAGGCAAAACAGATGTCAGGAGAGGAGGACTATCAATCTAAAGCTAAAGTGAGAGGAGAAAATTAAAAAAAAAACTTCAAAATAAATCATTCACTAGGGAGTCAGCAGATGACAGAGTATGATAAAGTGGGGTGGCAGCTCCAGGGAGGAGGCTCAAAACAGGCTCAAGATCCTGTTTCAAAACCAGAGTGCATTCAAAGTGTCAAAAGCGCCTCATTTTAAGCACGATCATCTGTGGATCCACAAAGGAATTGCAGGAGGCAGAAATTCTGATGAAACTAATCACAGGATCCTGGGTCTCTTTAGAAAGGCATGTCCAAAAGCTAGTTGTGAATCTATAATCAGCACAGATTCAAATGCATCCTCCCCAAGCTTCAGCCTCCCAATGCCATCTTTGAACCGTCCATGTACTTGTGAAACTGCTGTACTGTAGTTCTCTCTCTGTCCTTCCCTTTTACTCTCCCTCCACCCCACTCATTTTCTGTTCCAGAGATAGATGACGGATAGATAGATAGATATAGATAGATATAGATAGATGATAGATAGACAGATAGGAAGAGGATGGGTGATAGCTGTCTTCCTGTTTTTGTTTCTTTATCTCCCCCTTTAAACTACAAGGCTCCGGAAAGCAGGAGCAGTGTCTGCTGTCCAATGTGCACACCCAGGCGTTTAATTCATTTGGCGGCTGCTGAGAAATACTTTTGAACTGTCTGATTAAATGATTCAAGAGTTTTAGACTTCTTTTAGAAAACATAAAGGAAAATACGCATTAACAGAATATATACAATGAGAACCAAGTGCTTTTGAATGTTTTCAGAAGAAAAATGCCGAACACTGCTTGGCCAAGACGTGTGCCTTTATTTTATTTCAAGGGCACTTCAAGAGGCGCACCCGAGGCCAAAACGTAATACTTTAAAAGTACAGAAAAATATTCAGAATCAGCGGTTTATTTCTGTTTTTGTAAGTCCTATATTTTGGCACTGGAGAAATAATATTGCTGGGGCAAGATGAAGGCCCTGTTCTTGATTCTGTGGCATATAATTTGAATATTTCATAGCACTGAATTATAGCAAGCATCTGATTCAGTTAATGTTCAGAAAGCTCTGGTTAAGCAAAGAATACATCTGGCCTAAATCAAACTGGGTGAGAGCTTACCAGAGAACTAAGGAGAGAACAGCTATGTTGGGATATATGATATTATCCCGTTCTCCAAGGAGGTGAAATTCCAGGGGAAGAGGTAGTTCATCAAATCTGAATCTCATTTCCAAGGCTTGTCACCCAAGCTGGAGGACTAGTAAAGAACTAGGTCAAAACACTATTTCTTTAGTTCCATGCAAGACTGTACCTCAACTATCTTATATGGACAGCTGCCTCTTCTTTTCTATATGAATCTCGTAGCACCACCATCAATATTAGCCTCATCTTTTACCAAAATAAGAAGTTCCATATGTCTCAAAATCACTTTCCCTAGTATCTCACAGTACCTATACCAAGAAGCTCTTACTATGTATAGCATGTTTAATTTTAAGCCTCTTCAGCCTTACGTTCTAAAACACAATGCATGCAGACACCTGTGAATCATCTGAGAATGACAAACACTACTTAAGGAAGACCTAAGGTACAACGCCTTATAATTAAGAATGATTCAATAAAAGAATAAGAAAATAGCTCAAGTACACAGGCCAAAGGAACACAATTACTTTTTCTTGCAGTTTTAGATAATACAGTAATTCACTTAGGCATGCCTGCTTTAATACTGATGTAGTCTCAAGAGATGATAGAATGCCTTTCTGGATGGCTGTACGGAGTTTACGTTCAATCAGCAGCACAGAGAACACAGGCCATTCATTTCCATACTCCAGACGATGCAAAACAGTTACTTCATCCGAAGGCCTGTTGAGAGGCCAGTAAAATCACCGTATTGCATTAACTGGCACTTCTGGGCCTCTAGATGGTGGTTGTAAAATTGAAAGCGTTTGGATGAACACGTCACAGGATGTGATGATGAGTGCTTTCTCACAGCAGAAAATGTGAGTCACACAGCTTTTACAAAGGTATCTGCCTCATGAAGAAAGCCTGAAAAGCTGGAATGCAATGTTACCTCTGCCAGAAGAGTGTCAAGAGGCACACCGAGAGACAACATGTGAAACCAAGTAAGTTAAACTGTGTAAATCAAAGTTCCATTTCCCCGTTTAGAAAATGGGCTTTGGCAGCAAATTCTCCATTGTCCTGAGCCACAAGAGTAGGAACCAGAATGGTTGCTAGGAAAGTTTATGGAGTTTTCATAACGCAGTGTTCCTTGGCACATTTCCCCTCTCTGGATATCATGGTGACTTTGCTTTATCATGGCTGAAAGTGATAGAAACATTTTCATCCAAATATTATTCACTTAGATATACCTAGTTACATTTAAATATTGTATGATTTCTCATGCCATGTGGAGCTGGAACCTTAAATCTAGGTGGGAGGTGGGATGGGGGGGCATTATTTATCTATTTGCCTTGAAGTAACCCAGCAATTAAGAGGTTTTCTATTTTATTGTCAATATGACTGTATTTCACATAGGGTATGAAATTACAGTAATTTGAGAGGATTATTAAAACAAATATAAAAATCCCAGGAACAGGGCTTCCCTGGTGGCGCAGTGGTTGAGAGTCCGCCTGCCGATGCAGGGGACACAGGTTCATGCCCCGGTCTGGGAAGATCCCACATGCCGCGGAGCGGCTAGGCCCGTGAGCCATGGCCGCTGAGCCTGTGCATCAGGAGCCTGTGCTCCGCAATGGGAGAGGCCACAGCAGTGAGAGGCCCGCGTACTGCAAAAAAAAAAAAAAAATCCCAGGAATAAAAATTTGTTTACTTCTATAACTAAATTATTAATGTTTAGGGAATTGACCCAAGCTGAGCAAAGACACTTTTTCTCAAAATTACATTTTTTTAAATACATTTTTATTTTATTTTTTTAGTTCCTGGTTTTTCTAAATAAGCTTCCCTAAATGATAGCGTTTTTAACCTTATTGGGAAATGTTGCCTTTATAAATACTATGTTTTTAAATACTCAGATTGGGACTCAAAGTAAGCTAAATATGAGGAACTTTTAAAATAGTAAGTTCTTTCATTGTATTTTGCCTTGAATGTTTGCATTTTTACTTTACACACAAATGTTTTCCATTTATTCAGTTATATATAATTTTTAAAAAGAGGAAATATATGTAAGTTAGGTCTCTAAGAATTCAAAACAAAGAAAAGAATTTTAACATGTTTCCAAAGTAAGTGCTTTGGCAAAAATGTCTATTATACTTCTTCTGTTTCAGTTTCCATATAAATCTGAATTTCTTTGTTTATAACCAACAACAATGAAAAAGAATAAAGAAAATAAAGTGGATATACACATTTTTTATTAAGAAATATAATTGAATTGTAAATCAAGAAAGCACATTAGGGTGTTGCTCATTAAAAATTCAACTCCAGGGGCTTCCCTGGTGGCGCAGTGGTTGAGGGTCCGCCTGCCGATGCAGGGGACACAGGTTCGTGCCCCGATCCGGGAGCATCCCACATGCCGCGGAGCGGCTGGGCCCGTGAGCCATGGCCGCTGAGCCTGCGCATCCAGAGCCTGTGCTCCGCAACGGGAGAGGCCACAACAGTGAGAGGCCCGCGTACCGAAAAAAAAAAAAAAAAAAAATTCAACTCCAGTTCTGGAAGTCACACTCCCCGACATGTAACATATATCTTACAATAGCAGGTCCAGATATGTTTTCTGAAATGATACACATTCTGAATAATCTTCGCATGAGTTCGATAAAAGTGAAAAAAAATGTGGAGAGGTAAAGTAAAAAACACAATTATTCCCACTAAATTTTATATGCCAGGTTGTAACATTTGATCAATGACTGTCACTTACTTAAAAATGCAAAAAGTTTATATAGCTGTAAAAAATGTACCAGCTAGGGCTGCCCTGGTGGCGCAGTGGTTAAGAAAATCCGCCTGCCAATGCAGGGAACATGGGTTCGAGCCCTGGTCCGGGAAGATCCCACATGCCGCGGAGCAACTAAGCCCATGCACCACAACTACTGAGCCTGTACTCTAGAGCCTGCAAGCCACAACTACTGAGCCTATGCACCACCGTTACTGAAGCCCGAGTGCCTAGAGCCCGTGCTCCGCAACAAGAGAAGCCACCGCAATAAGAAGCCCACTCGCCGCAACTAGAGAAAGCCCGAGCACAGCAACGAAGACCCAATACAGCCAAAAATAAATAAAATAAATTAATTTTTAAAAAAAATGTACCAGCTAGTATCTGAATTATGTGTTCTTTTCCCTGGTCCAAATTTAACTGCATTGCTTTCTCACCCACCAACTGAATATTACACAATTCTATATAATAAGTGAAAATGACTATTTTGAGATAAACTTCAATCAGCTCTGATTTTTTATAGGTTACTCTAAAAAAATCTTTGGTCCTGTATTTTTGTGGAAATACATACTGGAAATACATTTCCCATCAAATTATAATATATATGGCTCTCAGGATGCTACAGCTAAAAAGTAATACTTTTTTTAAAAAAAGTGTTTTTAACATAATAGTTAATATTCGTTCACTATCAACATGTATAAAAGTGAATGCATATTCCAAAAAGCAAAAGTAAATTAGTTACCAAAAACCATGTCCTAGCGACCACATGAAGGCACACAGCTGCTTGCTAAATCACGTGTTTATGATGGAAAAATAGCCATCACATTAGTTTTCAAAAGTGTAAGAGTTTGTGTTGAAGGTGACCTTTCCCAGAGCAACAACTACTTTAGAACATTTATCCTTAGTGTTTGAAAACTGCAATTAAATAAGTGAACACTGTGGTGCCTCTAAACAGAGTCTAATGTCCTTGGTACCTTACAAATGAATCATTCAAATTCTTAATTTCTAGGATCAAATGCCAATGACTTTTAGCAAGGAAAAAGCAAAGCATTAAAACATATCTCCAGTGACACTAGGTGAGTGTTACTAAGAATTTTCTGTAAGTATATTAAATCATGAAATACTGAGAGGAGAAATCTATGCAATTTCAGACTTAAGGCTCATGAAGAGGATAACATCTATGTAGAGATGGGAAAGTTAGTATTTTTTATTTGAAATCAGAGTACATGATAACATTTTCCACTCAATTTAGCTTCATAATCCTTTGAAAGAGGAGGTCTGGAACCCGCCCCTTCTGGCCAGTGAGTACTGATATTTTAAATTTAAAGTCCTTAGTAAATGCCTTCCTTTGTCCTCAAGAGCTCTTTCCTGGAAGGCCCTCAGCTGGACCTCACGCTTAACCTGTACACATGTTCAGAAGAATACTGTTGAACCAAAACGTCTTACTTCTAACCAACAAATCCATGGTATACATGGGGAGGCTTAGTTTCCATCCACCTCCAGATCTTGGTCCTGTAAGTCAGTACCTTATGGATATTTGAAAGGGTGGCTTTACCAAACAGATAGCAGTTTTCATGAACTTTTAGACAAGGATCACCAAGTGGGAAGCAGTTTATTTGAATCTTACTAGAAAATACTTGCTACGATTTGAAAGAATTGCCACAGAAAAGAAAATTAGCACAGAGATAAAGCTCGTAACACCGCTATAGTTTTGGAGGGAAATAAAACACATAATATTTTCCATTTATTTCCCCAGCACCATCCACCCCATCCCACATCTGCAGTAAAAAGCTCATACCTTCCAATATACTTTACTTCCCACGCTACTGCCATCTGTGACAGATTTGTATATGCCACCCAATACTTTCCCTCTTCTTGGATACAAATCTACACTTCATTTTCTATACTTCTTATACTTTTTTTTCACTTCTGCTCACAATTAAGGCAGATGTTTCTTCTTCATGCCTTCTCTTCTCTTTGACTGCAGGAGACCAAGGAAACGCCTAACCTCATATGAGAGATGTAGGGCTACAGTATGGAAGGAGTCTAGGTCCCCAAGTGACCACATGTAACAGAGTCTCTGTCCCTCTGACCTGCACTGAACTTTCACAAAAGCGTACTCTTACTGCATTAAGCTTCCTCAGGTTTGGAGGTTGTTTGTTATAGTATTTAGAGTGTACAATGATTAATAAACTACTCCTCTTGTAAGTTATTATTACAGTCGAGTCTATAATCTTACTCTTTGGATTTCTAAAAAAAAGTATATTTTTCATTGTGGAGAGTTTACCATGGCCAAGCCAGTAGGAGCTTTACAAAGTATCTCTCAGCTGGAGTTATTCTTTGCATTTTCCTCACTCCTGACTCATCCAATGACCATTCTAAAACCATTTCCTTCTTTGCTACTATAATTTACTTGCAAGAATGGAGAAGTTCTTACAGTAGAATAATGACCTAGGAGTTCCACAGAGAGGCCAGCAGTATGAAACGTAGATGAGATCACCTTATTCTGAACTACATAATTATGATTGCATAATCACAGAAGTGTTAAATCATGTTAGGCTACTAACTTTGGCTTTTCTAGAAATTTTCATTGCTTTATAGGATAATAAACTATTCCACAAACCAGAGATATGTGGGAAAAGAAGGAAATTCAAGTAGCCAAGTGGAATTAGCCTTATCATATAGATACTGCAGAGTTTCCCACATTTAATCTTTGTGAGCAGTGTGCTACAATTCTTTGGGGATGAAAAACACAGGGAACACATTAGAAACTTAAATTTCACTGTTTGACACAATGGAATTTTCAACCATTGTTTTCAACTGGAAAAGTACAAAATAATAAACTTAGATGTTCTAAGTGTGGCCTTCGGAACTTTCTTTGTTGATGTTATCATGAGTATACATATTAAAAGTAAAATGGAAGATGAATAGTTTACAGCATAAAGAAATATTTTCCATCTTCACAATCTATGGTTTCAGGGTTCCCCTAAGGCCTTAAAATGAAGTCTACTTGGTGGTCTCAGCTCTAACCCCTGGAGTATGTATTCCACATCTCCAACACAGAACACCTGATTCTGCAGAATTTGACACTTCTCTGCAGCCTCCACACAGAAGAAACAGAGGACTTGACATGCATGGAAATTAAATTATCGTTCACCCCTAGAGACATGCTGTCTTCCCAGGTCAGGGTTACATTAAGGTCAAATGAAGGAGCTCAAATTTCAACCAACTCTGCCCTAGCTGTGATTCAACAGAAAACACATCTTTTGAGTTCTTGACAATCTGCTACATTTTACATGATCCATCAAAAATAAAGTTAGAATAAACACCAAGTAAATCACCTTAAAGGAAATATAGTTTTGCATTATCAAACCAGGTGATTACCTTAAAAGCCAGGAATTGCCTCAAAAGTGTGAGTTTCCCACGAGTTCATAAATGAATAAATAAATTCTGAGACAGTTATAAAAATTCAGCCTGTGAATTGGTAAAGAATGACCCTAACTCTTCAATATAACCTTCATAGAAACTTAAGAATTGTTCACTTGGTTTTGTTGATTATTAATTCACAACCCTACATAATATCTGAATGGTTGAGATGAAGTAAAAAATAGAGCCTCTAGGACTCATCATTAAGGCCTTAATGAAAATATACAGGCCCTTAAAATATGAGATAAAAATCCTTTTAATGAGGATTAGTCATTGATATTCATGGGAATCCCTTCAATGCATAATTACATTAAACTTACTTAAATGCTATATATTTTCAAAGATAATTCTTATAGCTGAAAGTAGACTATTTTACCTGTCCAATTCCACTCAATCCTTTCTCAACTGACATGTCCAGCCATCTTTTGACTGAAACAAGAAAAACCTCAGCCAAATTGGGAAAGTTAAAAGTACATATAACCCTAGTGCAATAGAATGTTTTCAGTTCATTCAGAATACATTACATTTCCCACACTCAGGCAAAGATTGGAGCATTTAATGAATTTATGTAATTATGTCTACACATGGGGGTGATTTGTTTCAAAGTCCTTGAAGGCACCCAGACTTTGAATGCAAAAGATATGAAAGTCTTCTGAATTCGTAGAGGTCACTACTCTATTCTTCTTCATTTTGAGGGGCTGCCTAATCCAGGTCCTAGTTATTAAGCAAGAGAAACAATGTCAAGAAGCAAGTTTTCTTTCCTTCCTCACTGGAATTGACAACAGTATTAATCTGTGGATCTGCAGCCTCCATTGAACACCCACATGACTTAAACTGTGATACCTTATGAGTAGCAGCAGGTAGATACAATTAGACATGTGCATCTTCAGAACACAGGCCACTCTTTCAATAATGTGCACGTACAGTTTGAAACCATATAATTATCATGAGGTTCCTTGATCAACTGCACTCATATTGTAATCATCGTCTGCTAAATCAAACTGTCAAACTTCTTGCCACAAGAATTTGATGTCTTGTTCATGCCCAGTAAGTCCACATGGCTATGCAACTCCTTTCTCACTTTCAGAATTCAATCAGAAAAAAAAAAAAAAAAGACTCCTAAGAAAGAGGAATACAAAGAAATAGTGTTCCACAAACAGATTAACAAAAGCAATGTAAAGACAACGTGTGATCCAGCTTACCTCTCACCTAAGACTGCTTAAGTATCTTTTTATTTGCCTAATGGAAAGGAAGCATTTTCAGCTAGTAGGTATATAATACACATGGAGTGTATATGATATAACATATACAACTAATAAAATGAGTTGAATGTAAAATCATCAAATTACATGCAAAGTAAAGCTAGGTTTCCACCTCTGTGGCTCAGCAGCACATCAGTATTAGAGCAAAGGGAATTTCTCCCACCTTGTTCCAAAGAGGCTTTCCTACAACCTGGCATTTTGGAGGAGAAGCTTTCTTTCCATGGCAAAATTTTCTAGGTCTAGGTCCCCAGCCTAATCTAGTTCACTTTAGGTCTGAAAATCATTAACCTCAAGGCATCTCAGGCTTCACACATATGCATGCCCAAATGTGTACAAGGACAGAGACACTCTTTCTGGTTAAAACTGCAAAGACCTCGTGAGAGGCAGAAAAGATGTCCTGACTAGACATAGGCAGCCTCCCCCAAGTGAGTGTGGGCAGCAGCCTCAGCATTGCTAGAGGCAGCATCCCCCAGAGAAATACACTGACTTGTAGCACTCAACCTCCTGATCTCATCGGCATCACCTGAGGACAAAGTTCAGCTGGCTTTCTGCCGTCCAGGAAAATGGAGACTAATCTGGTCAAAGCACAAAACCACAGAAAGTTCCTATTACCAAAAGGTAATATATATTCTCCAAGCAAATAGTATGCATTGCTTGCTCATTTCTTTTATTTTAGTTCAAATTTATAACAAATAATATGTAATGATTATAAAATTATATATATATATATGGGCACAGGTGCAGATGTAATTGTAGATGCAGACATAGACATAGACATCAGTGTAGCTCAGGATGGTTTGTGTTATTTTCTGTTTTTCTTACATTAATAGAATCATTCTCTGTGTATTATTCTGGGATGTTTTCTTAATTCTGGTTTATTAGTATAATCTACATACAATACATTCCAACTGTTGTATGGTACAGTTCTATGAATTTAATCTACTGTTGTATAATCACCACCACGGTAGAATACTGAATATTTCCATCATCTCCCAAAAGTTTTCTTATGCCAGTTTGAAGTCAGCCTTTCCCCCACTTCCAGGCCAAGGCAACCATTGATCTGCTATCTATGAGACTTAACAATATACCTTGGAAATTATTCTATGAGAATGGTAAAAATGGAATAAATTCTAGTGATTCTGCAAAATATAATCTGTGACATGCTTCATACATTTATAACAGTTTTCATAGAACATTGGAAAGGGAACTACAGAATACATTTGTACAATAAATAGCCCTTTTATATTTTTCTATTTTAAGATCTATAGCAAATGCTAAACAAGAGCCGTATGAACCACACAACTTTTCTCCAAAAAGATTACCAAGCATTAGGAAAAAACAGAAGCTGTCAATTTACCCTCCTTCAACTTGCTGAAAAGCACTGGGCATAGTTAGTGAAGATTAGAGGAAAGGAGTGGAAAAAGGAAAGAAACATTGAAAACACTGTAAATTATTTTGCATATTTTTAAAACTATACTATGCATGATAGAGTAAAAATAAATTGAAGAGTTTCTCCAGGCCTGCTCTTCAGCTAAGAGGCCAGGTCTGAAAATAGTAAGAGAATAGCCAGAAGACAAAGGACTTGGAAGAACTTAGGGGGTATTTTCATCTTCATAGGTTCCTGATGCCAAAAAATGGAAGTTTTGAATCATTTCTTTAGCACAGCACAACCATGACCCTCAAATATCAGATTTAATATTCTCATTTAGCTTCTACAAGGTTCCAAAGGAGAGCAAATATATTTTTTTTCCTCCAGATTAATCTTTTGGCAAACTAGAACGTCCCCAGAGGAATCCACAAGCCCTATTCATTCACATATGCAAAGAAAGCTAAGGTTATTGACTAACTAGTTGATAAACTGTAACCCAGCCAGCAGCTGTTTTCATGGAATTGCTTTGTATTGAAATGACAGAAGCAAAAATGCCTGCATTTTCTCTATGTGGATTGTATCTAGCAGAGTAAAGGATTACAAGAAAATAACAATGCTATTTTACAAAAAAAAAAAGACAACCCTGTTATACTTGTTTTGTGTATTCAATTAAACTTGTTGGCTTAAGCAGGTGTAATCTGATGGCAGACATATCACCTGGATGTTCCTGGAAGAGATGACAGAGATTTAGGCTCATGGGTCAACAACAGGACAGTATTTTGGAAGTGCATGATAGGAAAGTGCAAGGATACTGTTCCGAAACTTATCCTTTTTAAGATGTACTTAGGAGCCAAAGATTCTGAGTATCTAGAGATCGGGGTGCAAAATGTGCTTTCACCAATATGACAGCAAGACTGTAGCAGTTTCATAGCAGGGAGACCCTTACTAAGGGGGAGGTTGTTTCTTTCACTCAAGTTGTTAGTTCCCCTATTCTGTTTTTCTGTCAAATTCAGTCCACCACAACACCGAAGGAAGAATAATTCCATTTCTTTGCTTATACAGACTTGACTTCTACAATATAACACTCGAGCAAACACCACCAAGTGGAAGGAAACTTAGGAGGTCCAGCCCAGATTTTGTGGCCAAAGAGCTGCAGTTGTTGAATATTAGTGCCAGTATATCAGTTGGCCTCAGAGAACTCCAGCTTCCAGCCGCTGAGTACAAATAGCTCACTCACACAAAAGGCCTCACAGGTTTCTCTCCATCTGATCCACTTCAGCAACTCTAGTCTTAAAGGCTGGTATAGCAGGTGGACTGAGGAACACAAGCTGAGTGTCTTTGCTAAATGTTTGTTACAAATTTTTAAATTTTATCTTTGGTCATAAGAGGGTGGGTTAGAGATTATCTTCTTCCCTTCTTTCGAGGAAAGAAGATAGCATTTCTCAATTTGGGCAACAGATTCGATTGAAGAGATGACTTAAGAATACAGAACTCAAGACTCAAGTAGGAACTGGATTTCAATATATCAACTAAATATTTATAATTGATGCTAAAGAAACCAGATCTATTGTTAATTTTAATTGAGCTATATTGCTTTATTGGCCATTCATTGTACAAAAACCAATAATACCTAGAATGTGCCTAGCACTTCATTTTGAACACACTACACAGTTAACCCTCACAATAACCATATCAGGTAGGTAGTGATGTGCTTGCATTGTATGATAAAATTGAGTCTCAGAGAGGTTCAGAGACCTGCCTAAGAACAAGCAGTTTTTAAGCGAGAGAACTGGAGCTAGAAGCCAGGTCTTCAATGTTTTAGGCCAGTGACATTCTATTATGCCACAGCTGTCTCCTAAGTTACTTAGTCCCCAAATAAAAACGTGGTAAAAGTTACAGAGAGTGAATTAAGGAGAAGGCTGGAATTTGCGAGAACCTAATGATTTTTAAAACTAGGTATTAAAAATGGTTCTCTAAGATCCTGAAGCCATTAATGAACTGATTTATTAATACTGGACTCCCTTTATCTTGCCTTAAATCCCCCAGGTTGAGTCATGCAGAATGTCCCAGAACCTGAAATAGGATCTCTCTCAGTCAGTAGGAATCAGAAGATGGGAATGAGAAATAAGACCTTGCCTGTTGTTGAGAAGGAAAATCTCAGGGCTTTTGTTAGGCCCTGGGGATAATCTGGTTCCTGGTATTAAAATCATTCAATAAGAGGAACTGAACTTCTTAGCAGAAAATAGTATGCAGTTTCATTTATATATTTACTGGGGATATTTAGATAGATCAAGAATTTAAATTTCCACTATAAATTAAACCTCAAGCACAAGATCAGAAGAAAATTAGATTGGTATCCAAAAGCAAACAAACGAAAAACACTTCATCATCAAAACAAATGACATTCTGTAACTCTAAGAAAGTATTTTTGGTATTCTGTGCTTGAGCCCCTAAGTATATTTGTGTAAATATGAAACACTTGCTGATTCAGAGTAGCATGTTAGAGACTATTTAAGATAGTAAAGTGGGTCAGGCCAGGCTACTTACGCAATTTACTGAGAGAATTTGTATTTTGGTCTGGTCAGACTATGAAAACTCTTTTGCAATCAACATTTGTGTTCCCTGCTTCTCAATTTAATCAATTTGATAAAATAAAATGTCACCTAGCATGTTAATAGCCCTCTCTTAAAATCTGTCTTGTATAATTTTGGCAAATAAGCAAGGCCATATTTATTACTTTTGTCTACAATGTCTGTTTGAACATGCATACATATGAAGGTAAAATGTTCACAGTTATTCTAAGGCAGATCTTTGAAAACACTGAATAGATATAAGGGAAAAGCATTTCTTTTTAATGAAAGATATATTGACCCCAAGGCTTTCATTAGAAGTTAGTTTTTTGGTTTTTTTTTTTTTTAATTTTTGGCCATGACACATGGCTCATGGGAGCTTAGTTCTCCAACCAGGGATTGAACCTGCACCCTCGGCAGTGAAAGCGGAGTCCTAACCACTGGACCGCTAAGGAATTCCCTAGAAGTTAGCTTTTTAACTGAGGTGACTCTGTTCTTTCTTTCAAAATTGTTCTGTCAACTGTTTAGTTCTGCTTGTGATGGACTCAATAATATTGCTGACTGGCTTATTTCAGTGCTTAGTGTAGCATTATAATACCTGAGAATGCACAAAAAATAGCAAGACACTGTAAAAAGTCTGCCTTCTCCCCAAGGTTCCACCACTGCCACAACCACCACTTGACTCTGAGTTTATTATGCAAATATATTTACCTGTAATCCATACATATCATTGTCAATACCTTCATTCAACTAAGTCTAAGTATCCTGGAGATTGGATAACTTCTTTCATTTATCCCAAAATTGCCTAAAAGAGGTTTCTATTCTGAGATGGTAATTAAAGAACTGTTTTTTGAATTTGGTCAATTCATTCTTTTGCCCTACCCTTGATTTCAGTAAAACAAGATCTCGGCCTGAAGCACAGGGCACTCAGCCATCTTCAGAGTCGCTGGATTATGACACATATTACATATAATCCCAAATGCTGAAGTCCTTCCAACACTCCATTTTTTGGCAACTTAGCCTTTTGGTGAGAGTAAGTCTGCTTGATGGATGGTCCTGAACAGGAGTTATGTGATCTCTGGCCTTTGTGTGATAGAAAACATTTTTGGAAAAACAGTGTCTTGTGTAATCCATCGTGAAACAACCTTTCAATTGATCTGTTGTGACTCCGGTCTTACCGCACCAACATAAATGTGCTTCAGGTAATGTTAGTCCCAGTTCAGATTAAATTCTGCATTGGGCAATCCACCCACCATTGCCAGCTGGAACAAGCCCTCCTTTTAGGTAACAATACACATCTAAAATCCAGGCCCCGACACGGGACGAGCTATCTGTTGAACGCAGATCATGGGTGTGAACAGAACAGATGTGGAAACACTGCTACAGCCAGATTCACACTGCAGGCAGGAAAGGATTCAGGGGGCTCACTGTGGCCCAACTGTGCTGAGATCCAGAGACCATATGGTCATCTCTACCAATTAGTGCTAAAAATGTCATTTGCAGTGTCAGATTTGGTGTTTTGTTTTTTCTTATTTTTGTTTCTTTTAAGTAGCCATATCACTTACAGAGAAGCCATTTTCTTACAATGTTTGTGTCGGTGAGAACAAGCAGAAGATTTTGGTGAGTTAGAAAATAGAAAACCACCTATTGCCACTTGAATTGCTTTTTGGCATTGCAAAGTTTTCATTTCTGTTTTGGCTGTGGTCACACAACCTTGAAGAAGGCAAACTGTGGGTGTGCAAATTACCTGATTACTTAAAATACAGATTCTTAAATCACTCACTCCTCCTCTGTTTCAAATAGCATACAATGAACAATCTGTTTGCAATAATAATAGGCATAAACATCTCCCACATCCCTCCAGCTAAATGGATGCTGATACTAGAACTGCTGTGTTTACTTTGCACCTGAATTCCACTGTGGTGAGTATTTGGGAGACTCATATTCCAATAGAAGATTCCAAATGGCAGTCTGGCAGATGACAAAAAATACAAATGTAGTTCATTTTTATATTAATTTATAGGCAGCCGTGTCCCAAGCCCCTTGGGCATCCTAGCAAAATTAGGAAAAAGAAAAATAACTAGAAACACATCCAAGAGAAACATATCCAAATAAAACCAAGATCAGGCGCTCAAAATAAATGGTGCTATGATGAATACCGCAAACTACAAGGGAAAAACAAAGCTTTAAATTACTGAGCCCTTGAGGCTGAAGAGGTGATTAACCAATTAACAGTTGCATAGTATTTTGGAGCTATAATAAAGCTTTCTATCAATGAGAGTTTTATGAGTTTGGAATAATGATTCACAAGAAGATGCCCTTCCCAGCCAGCGCTTTCCTGACTGCAGCCTGCAGGAATAATTCCAGCTCTGCAAACTGCTCCCAGCAGCTGAGGTAGGACCAAGAGCAGAGCTTCCATTGCTTTATTTTAATCATGTTTCAAAATAAATTGACAGGGGCTTCCCTGGTGGCGCAGCGGTTGAGGGTCCGCCTGCCGATGCAGGGGACGCGGGTTCGTGCCCCGGTCCGGGAGGATCCCACATGCCGCGGAGCGGCTGGGCCCGTGAGCCATGGCCGCTGAGCCTGCGCGTCCAGAGCCTGTGCTCCGCAACGGGAGGGGCCGCAACATTGAGAGGCCCGCGTACCACAAAATAAATAAATAAATAAATTGACAAAAGTCAATAAATAGCTTCTGAAAAGGAAGTTGAATAATTTCATCCTTTATACAAAGAAATTACCAGCTTTAAATGGGGGAATTAGACAGGTAGAAATTATAAAATGAAGAGAAGAAAGATTTTCTAAAAAAAATCTATTAAGTTAATTAGATAATTATATTATGGATTTACCTGAGAGTGATATGGGGTTACTTTTTCCTAGAAATAGTGCAGTGCTATAAATCATCTTCATCTCAGAATACTTCTACATGGAATCTTTGATTCAAACCAAATTAATAGTGTTCATTTAAAGTTTGAATTTAAATGTTTGGATCCTCTTTATATGACGTTAAAGAAAACAAGAAAACTTAAGGAAATTAATTGCATAATTTTTTTTTGTGGTACGCGGGCCAATTTTTGACTACTTTAATGTGGCAAGCATTATTCTGCTTTTACAGTATTTGATTATATGTGACTCCTTTTTCTCATTCTTTTGTATATGCCAGAGAACAATGGATAAAGTCACCTCCCCAAGGTGCCTCTGGAAAATGATGTACTCAGATGTAAGAATCTTACCCTGCAGACTTATGGTTACCAGGGGGGAAAGATGTGGGGGGGAGGGATAAATTAGAAATCGGGGACTAACATACACACTGCTGTATATAAAATAGATAACCAACAAGGACCTACTGTATAGCACAGGGAACTCTATTCAATATTATGTAATGACCGATATGGGAAAAGAATCTGAAAATGAATGCATATATTATATGTATAACTGAATCACTTTGCTGTATACCTGAAACTAACACAACATTGTAAATCAACTATGCTCCAATATTAAATAAAAATTTTTAAAAAAAGAATCTTGCCCTATTCACAGGCATGTGTACCCCATCTGTTTATCAGTGACTTTGAATGTCTGTGAAATAATACCTATTACAATTTGGAATTGAATTAACACACAAAAGTGAGAAAGATACCTGGTTCTTCTGAAGCCCTAATTGAAACCCAAAATGATCCTTACAAATCAAAATAAAAGCAAATACTTGGCAAGAAGGTAGTCAAGAGAGAAAAACAAATGTATCATGTGAATTCAGGATGAGGAAGAAAGGGTTTGCCACAGAGGCTAAGTGCCATTGTGAATCTTTAACTGAACATGAGTCAGCAGCACATGGCTATTATGTTAAAAACCAGCAAGATAGAGGAATGCACTAACAAGAACAAAACATGCAAGAACCCTGAAGCAATTGTCCCTCTGGGCATTTGTCAGGCACTTATTAGAGTACTATATCCAGTTTGAGGTCCAGAAACTAAAGAAGGCTAAGGAAACTTGGAGAGGAATGAGAGAAAAGCAGCAGAAGAGATTAAAAGTTCAATAAAAGGGTCTGGGAGGAACTGGAATTCATAGAGATTGCCTGCAAAAGAGTAACTTTTCTAAATGCTCATATAGTTACATGTTTTTCCCATAATCTTTGCACTTATCTAGGAGATTCTGCAATCTTCTCTTGGGCCCCTTTAGCCTTCTAATAACAATGGATTAAAAGTCTTTAGGTTGGCAGGGATAGGAAAAATAAATATTAGATGCTAATGGTATCAGTTTGTTAATAAAAAAATTTGTATAATCCTCTGCAGAATATTCCTGGTACCTCAAACGTAAGAAAATAAATTTCTTCTGTCAGATCTGTTTTCCTTCTCATATCCACTTGTCTTTTTTAGTGGTATCGTTATGCATCCAGACACCCAAAATTGACGGGAGAGATCTTTGACTTTTCCAGCTCCCTTACCAACTATTCCAAATTAATGATGTTACATTGATTCTACCTACTAGTAATTCTGAATTGACCCCCTCCTCTCCATTACTCCCGCTGTTACCTTTATCCAGAACCTCTTCATCTCTTACTTGGACTATCACCATGGATTCCTACCATCAGTCTTTTTCTACTTAAGCTCATTTTCCACACTATCATTCAAAAAACTTATTTAATTATATCCCTTTTCTGTTTGAAGACTTCAACTGCCTCTATGCTTCTTAAGGGATAAATCAAAGCTTGTAGCACAACATGCAACATGTTTCATGTCCCTACCTAGCAGCTGGGTTAAATCCTTTTACATGTTTTCCAAGCACCCTATATTCCAGCCACGATGAAACTCCTTACCACTTCGTGACTATGCTCCAGTCTTCTTTCATGTCTTCATGACTATACAGTGATTTTTTGCTCTGCCTGAAATGTTTCTGCCTTTTGTCTGTCCTGAACTCCTATGCATTTGTGTTTTTTCAGAATTCATTTAAGATGTTACACCTCCCCAGAAACCCCATAAAACACATGCTCAAAATCTAGGTTGCATTCCTTGCCTTTATGCACCCTTGTGCTTATTTCCTTCACATCACTCTGCACTCTATATCAGGTTAGTGTCTCTCCATCCAAGTTGTGAGCCCATTGAAAACAGAAAATATATCATTTGCTACTGTTATGTCTGTGTATTCTCAGTGCCTGGCACATAATGGCCAATCAATAAATGCTCTCCTCTCAAAAAATGTCTCCCCACTAGACTACAAATGTCAAGTGAATATATCATGTGTTATCCATATTTTCATATTTATTGAATGAAACTTGAAAGAATGAACAATTTAGCATCATCAGTTACCAAACCTGGAAATTGTCTAGTTCTCCCATAAGTTCCTTTTTATAAGCTGATCTTAAATTCCATTAATAACATGAACGTTGGGTTCTAAATAAACTACAGCCTACCTCAGAAACATGATCTAATTTTCATTGGCTTTCACTTGCATCCCAGGAACTTAGCCTGGGAAAACTGTCATCAACTCAATCACATCTGTGGAGCTGGCAAAAGCTATGCAAAGAATAACTAGCTACATAAAATGTATGTGATGTTTTCCCTATCAAAAAATATATACATATCAATTCTAGGTAAACATTGGCAGCAGTTACAGTTCTATCTGCCAGCTATCCCAAGGAAATATGTACTCTTTCAACCACTCATAAGCAGAAAATAAATAACTTACATTATTCCTAAATTTGCTCACAGATAACCAAAAATACCTCTATCAAGAATTAGCCCCATAATGAGAAAACTCATTAAAACTACAGAATAATATTAAGAAAAAACAAATTCCCCAAAAATACAATGAAGGAAAGATTTTTTCATACACACCACTTAAGAAAAAAGCTCTTTAAATTACTGAAATATATTGTTTACAATAACTATGACTATTTAAATACATATTGGCCTAATATAAAATTTACTGAAAATTCTAAAATATTACAAGCTGTGTAGGGCTTCCCTGGTGGCGCAGTGGTTGAGAGTCCGCCTGCCGAGGCAGGGGACACGGGTTCGTGCCCCGGTCCGGGAAGATCCCACATGCCGCGTAGCGGCTGTGCCCGTGAGCCATGGCCACTGAGCCTGCGCTTCCGGAGCCTGTTGCTCCGCAACGGGAGAGGCCACAACAGTGAGAGGCCCGCGTACGGCAAAAAAAAAAAAACAAAAGCTGTGTAACAGTTCTGGATTTACTGCAAATTTGATTCTTTTTAATTAATGCTAGCTGACAAATTAAACTTAGATATAAGTGAGTCATACATATATTTGCAACTTGAGAGATAACCTACGCTGAGTAGGTTCTTAGAAAAAACATTTCCTTCCTGTCTACACGCCTTCTTTGAAGATAAGGAAACAAACATCAGTGAAGAAATAAAATTTTAAATTTATTAGGTTAAATGTCAATTTTCTAAATATAGTTTAAATGTATGTATATTGCTTTCAATTTTAGTTATTGTTTAGTTAAGACTAAACATTTTAGTCACTGTTTTTGTTGTTTTTAATTGAGATGTCATTTATCTAGTGAAATGTGCAATCCTAAGTATAGTTCCATGAGTTCTGAGAGATAAACAGGTCTATGAACCTACAAACAATTAAATAAGATTAACCTCAAACAAGATGAAAACAATTTTTTTGCTTCACCCCAGACAGTTCCCTTAGGCCTTTTGCCTATCAATCCCAGGGGCGACCGCTGTTTTGATTTCTATCACTACAGAGAATGTAGTAAATGTATGTACTCTTTCTGTGCCTGGATTCCTTTCCTCAGCATAACATTTATGAGATTTATTCACATTGTTTGCCTATTCATTCATTTTATTGCTCTGTAATATTTAATTGCATGAATATATTGCTCTTTGTTAATCTAGTCTCCTCTTGATAGACATTTTTGTTGTGTCTAGGTTTTGGATATTAGGATAAAGCTATCCTTTTGTAGATGTATGCTTTCATTTCTCTTGGGTAAATGCCTGAGAGTGGAATTGCTGGATTACAGAAATTGCTGAATGTATTTAATCTATGAGCAACTGCCAAATAGCTGCACGAGGTAGTTGCGCCATTTTGCACTCTAATTAGCAATGTATGAGAGTCCCAGTTGCTCTCCTTGCCAATATTTGCTATTCTCAACATTTTTTACTTTTAGCATTTTGTGGCTGTGAAAAGGTATCTATTTGAGGATTTAGTTTTCATTTCACTGATGAATAATGAGGTTGAACTTTTTTTTAAATCATCCTTCCATTGTGTATCATTCTTACTGAATTACTGTGTATTTCAGTCTGCCCACTTTTTAATAGGGTGGTTTTTATTATCTATCATTGTGTAATATAAATTCTTCACATATTCTGATTACAATTTTTTAGATGTATGCATTTAAAATATTTTCTCCTAGTCTATAACTTGTCTACTCATTTTTGTATGGGCAAGTTTTGTGGGGTTTTTTTAACATCTTTATTGGAGTATAATTGCTTTATAATGGTGTGTTAGTTCCTGCTTCATAACAAAGTGAATCAGCTATACATATACATGTATCACCATATCCCCTCCCTCTTGCATCTCCCTCCCACCCTCCGTATCCCACCACTCTAAGTGGTCACAAATCACCAAGCTGGTCTCCCTGTGCTATGTGGCTGTTTCCCACTAGCTATTTTACATTTGATAGTGTGTATATGTGCATGCCACTCTCTTACTTTGTCCCAACTTACCCTTCCTACATCTGCTTCTTTATTGCTGTCCTGCCCCTAGGTTCTTCAGAACCATTTGTTTTTTTTTTTTTAGATTCCATATATTGTGTTAGCATACTGTATTTGTTTTTCTCTTTGTGACTTCACTCTGTATGACAGTCTCTTGTGAGGGCAAGTTTTGATGAGCTTTAATGTTGGTGAAGTTCATTTAATCATTGGTTTTCTTTCACGTTCTAATTAAGAAACCTTTGACTATCCAAAAGTTGCAAATACATTTTCCTGTTTCATACCAGAAGCTTTATGGTTTTAACTTTACATTTAGGTCTATGATTCATCACAGATTGTTTTTTGTGTATATTATAAAATATTTGTCAACACTGATGTTTTTTTTTTAATCTGGATGGAGATCCAGTTGCTATAGCACCAAAAGCATTTTCCTCTCCCAACTGAGTCGCTTTGATACCTTTACTGATAATCAGTTAACCATATATATGTAGGCTATTCCTGGACCCTATTTTGTTCCATTGAGCTATTTGCCTTTGCCATAATATCTTGATTGCCATAGCTCTAAGTCTTAAAATCAGACAATGCCAGTCCTCCCAAACTTTGTTCTTCTTTTTCAAGATTGTTTTGGCCATTCTATGTTCTTTGCATCTACACATAAATTTTAGAATCAATTTATCTATTTTCACACACACAAAAAAATCTAGCTTGGGTTTTTGTTGGTATAAGAATAAATCTATAGATAATTCTGAGGAGAACTGACATTTTAACAACCCATTAATATGCCATATATTTCTACATTTATTTTTATATCATTTCATTTCTTTCAACAATGTTTTACAGTTTTCATTATAGAAATCTTCCATATATTTTTGAACTTATTCCTCGTCTTATATTTTACAATGTTATTGCAAATAACATGTTAAAATTTAATTTTCTTGTTGTTTTTTACTAGTTTACATAAATAAAATTGATTTTCAATGTTGATCATGCATTCCATGAGTTACTAAATTTACTTCTAGCCTGAAGTGCTACAGTAAGCACCACCTGAGGTGAGTAAAATTTGAGTAAAAACTCATAGCCTTACTTGTATGAAGAGTTAGAAGACAGAATTCAGGGGGATCAAGGCAGCTGTAAACTGAGGAAAGGAATATGAACGTGGTACTGGGTGCCTCAAGTTCTGTGTATAAATTCTTGAAATTCCGAAATTATCCATGCACTGGATAAACTCAAACAGATCAGCTAAAAAGCAAAGATTTTAGCTGTTGGCCATTGCAGGGGAGCCACAGTATGATGTTTGAGTCCATTTATGCTACCTGTCTGATAAAGCAAAAAGAAATCAACACTTTGAGGAATGTAACAGAATCTCTAACCTCTACAATGTTTTATTCACAATGTCCAGGATTCAGTATTGATCATTGGGCACTGCAATGTTACACTGTAGTGAATCTGGATTATGCGGTCAACCTCTAAAGAGTGTTCAGTTTTGTCCTGCAGGCAGTTAATTTACTGATGACTCACCAGGAACCTGTCAAGATTTGGTTCTATGCTTTGTTAAGGCAGGTCTAAAGCAGCCCTAGGGTGTGGAATTACTTATAACATGTCACATTTGGGGGACTTCAATTAAATATTACTTTTTTGCACCATCATTCCAGAACCAAAATTCCAAAATGTCTTTATAAAAGTTCATTTAAATATATTAGCCATCTTTTTAACTAGAGACGCCAATTAGCTTCCATTTTACATTTAAACTGAAACCATATGTAATACTTTTACTGGAATTCCTTAATTGTCACCTGGAATAGATGTTCCCTGGAAAATCTGAAAAGTCCAATAGTCAAACCAAGTGCCAATATGTTATGCCTGCCTTAAAACACTTCTTATATAAATGACTCCTTTCTTTTAAATCCTTTCTTTTAAGAACTCCAAGGAAATACCAAAGAGGAAGCCTACTTCTCAGTTCTCCATATGAGAAAAAAATAGTTTAAAATTTTATCATTATCTTGGGTCTAAAATAAGTTATCTCACAATTGACAAAAGAGTATCCAGGTCCTGTTCATAGAGCTTGACAGTCAACAAGAGCTTGATGATAGACAGAGGTCTACTCCACTTAAGATAGGATGGTATTGAGTTTGATCTCCAATTATTCTAGGACCTTTGAAATAGTTCAAGGAGACACCTCAGCCTCACCTGGGAAGGGGCAGAGAACCAGTGCTGATAATGTTATTATTATTTTAAGTTAGCTTAAGTAGACAATAAAAGCATTTCATTGAAAATGAATATGGTCATCTGTCTCTAATAAAATATAATTATAATGTAACTTATTAATTAATAGAAGGCTGTCAAAAAGGAAGGAGTTTCCCCTGATATTTGTCACAAAGTACCCTAAGTCTCTAACACCTAGTGCAAAAGTGATCTCTTCAAACACAGTTTTATAGGAAAATGTTTATTTTATCTATTTGTTTTGTTTTTAACGAATACGCTAGCAATGGTTTAGTAGAAACATGTTCTTTGTTAAAATTAGAGTATTTTCAGTAACATATTCCATAATGAGCAAACAGCCAGCCCATTTGGATTGTAGCCAATCTCTTTCAATCCAATCCGTATATGTCCCATAGGTATTTTAAGAGTAAGATATCATTACTATTTCTCATGTTGCATTTTAAATGATCACAAGAGAATAGGCGAAATGAAGCAATGAATGAAGAACATTTTGTGTGATAGAAACACTTAATTACACTGCTTTAAAAATTAGTGTTATTGTTGTGCTATTCAAATTATAGTATAATATTTGCAGCAGAGCACCTTGGCTTGTAGGCAGGAGCTGTGGTCTGGGTGCTGTCGGCAGGAGGAAGTAAGCCAATACTCATGGGGTTTTGTTTTTGCCTGGAAGAAGAGAGAAAATTTGGGGGCAGGAACCCTGAAGGGAACAGAAATGAGGATAATGAAACGGAAGAGCTGACTTTCATTCTCTTACCCCTCCTAACCAGCCTGACAGGCAGGTTTTGAGCCTTTGTAAGAGTTTCAGGGCCAGAAGCTGAAGGAATGGTTATGAATGAACAACTGTGAAACTGAGAAGACATAGTAGGGCCTGAGGGTTCAGGGAATATATGCAGCACAGAGTTAGGGAAAGGCCAGTGCCTGCCTCCTTGAGCCTCTACTACCTTCAAAACTACAGACCCCCCATGCTAGGGGCCCCTGACAGAGCCTAACTGTAGGGAAAGATCTTACAGAGAGCAGGCAGAGGTGGCAGGAATGAGGATGACACTGGGCCATTAATGAGGACTTAGAAGCTGGAAGAGTCCTGCCAAAGACACAGAGGAGGTTTTACAAAGGACACACATTCCCATGGAAGCAAAGTTGGCATCCACGAGACCTCATTTATGCTCACAGGGTGGAAATACCTGGAGCTTTTAGATTATACTCACAAGCATAACTTAGAAAGTTGCATCCATGTATGCACAAGTATTCACATACGTTTCTACATCAGATGCATACTACTTTTCTTCCTGAAAACACCTTCTCTGACTATCAGTGACTGCAGGTAAATGTTAGCTCATCTGTGATATCAACCCCTAGGTCTTCTTTTATTTTTCATAGCAGCAAATTCTTCCACAGAGAGACCTTCACTCAGAGGTCCCCATGTGTATTAGTCAGGGTTCTCCAGAGAAACAGAACACAATATGAGACATATAGATATATATAAGAAGAAATTTATTATAGGGCTTGGCTCAAATGGCTATGGAAGCTGGGAAGTCCCATAATCTGCCCTCCGGAGAACATGGGAGCCAGTGGTGTAATTCAGTCCCAGCCTGAAGGTGTGAGCGTCAGGGGGCCGATGGTATAGAGTCCCAGTCTGAGTCTGAAAGCCCAGGAATCAGGGGTGCTGATGTCTGAGGATAGAAAAATGATGTCGCAGCTTAAGAAGAGAGAGTAAATTCATTCTTCCTTTGCCTTTTTGTTCTATTCAGGCCCTCAATAGGTTAGACGAGGCCCCCTAACATTAGTGAGGGTGGTCTTCTCTACTCAGTCTACTGATTCAAAAGCTAATCTCTTCAGGAAACACCCTCACAGACACAACAGAAATAATGTTTTACCAGTTATCTGGGCATCGCTTAGGCCAGTAAAGTGGATACATAACATTAACCATCTTAACCACCCTTCCATAATTCCCTAAGAAAACTACATCTGTCCTCTTCTTCTATTCTTTGTTTTATAATACTTCGAAATGACAAAAAAAGAGTTACTGAATACACATTTATTGAGTATGGATGCTATATCATGCCTTATGCTTTGTGTAATAGAAGCTATCTTCTGCCTGCAGGGAGATAAAAATCTTGCAAGGCAAAGGGGATATTACATAAATAACTAGAAAACAAGATGGAATGTGATAAGTAAATTAAAGAGGTACCTAGTACATGAGCATTCAGAAAGAGACACGTAATAACAACAATAATATCCAACGTTTAAGAAGCACTTAATACATGCCAAATGCTATTCTAAATGCTTTATATCTGTTAATTCATTTAATCCTCGCAATAACCCACTAAAATAGTTACTATTATCCCCATTTATTTCAAAGAGCACACTGAGGCATAGAGAGGTTTAGTAACATGTCCAAGGTCACACAGCTAAAAATTATCAGAGCTGGAGAACAGAACAATAATAATTCACTACATAAAACAAAGGAGGGACTTCCCTGGTGGTCCAGTGGTTAAGAACCCACCTGCCAATGCATGGGACACGGGTTCAAGCCCTGGTCCAGGAAGATCCCACATGCCGTGGAGCAACTAAGCCCATGCGCCACAACTACTGAGCCTACACTCTAGAGCCTGCGAGTCACAACTACCGAGCCCATGCACCTAGAGACTGTGCTCTGCAACAAGAGGAGCCACCGCAATGAGAAGCCTGTGCACCGCAAGGAAGAGTAGCCCCTGCTCGCCACAACTAGAGAAAGTACATGGGCATCAATGAAGACCCAACACAGCCAAAAATAAATAAATAAAATTTTAAAAAATCCAAAAAACAAAGGAAAACTCAAACTTTTAAGTTGAATTAGACACAGTAAAGTGCCGCTGAGGATTTTCAAAAGTCTCCTTCAGCTTTTCATTTTTCACAGATTAAACTTAAAATTTCTTAAATACAACTGCTCCAGATTATGCACAGTTTCTTATTCAATTTTGTTTTTCTATGCTTTCATCATTGTTTTTACACTGGTATTGTTTTTACTTTTTTCTTTTCTTTTTGCGGTACGCGGGCCTCTCACTGCTGTGGCCTCTCCCATTGTGGAGCACAGGCTCCGGACGCGCAGGCTCAGCAGCCATGGCTCACGGGCCCAGCTGCTCTGTGGCATGTGGGATCTTCCCGGACCGGGGCACGAACCCGTGTCCCCTGCATCGGCAGGCGGACTCTCAACCACTGCGCCACCAGGGAAGCCCTACTTTTTTCTTTATAATCAGAAGTATTTAAGACAATGGATAAAGCAGACTTCTATAGGCCAGTCTGGAAATATTTCTAAAAATATTTCTAAAAAACAGATTTCTAAAAACCAATTTACAAATGAACATTTGAAACACCACTTCCTTGTGAACTGAGAATGTCTAAGTAGATAGATGTGTGTTCATTAGTATGTGCTGGGCTCTGGGCTGGGTACTGAAGTGTACTAAGATGAATTAAGCAGAGATACTGACTTCAAGAGGGTTTTAGTATTGTTTCTAATATAGATACTATCTTCTTAGAGTTTCTAGTATGTGAGAGAAAATAAGACAAGCAAATAAATAATTATGATTTAAAATAAATGAACTAGTGCCATTAAAGAGAAGCAAAAATAGGCTTCCCTGGTGGTGCAGTGGTTGAGAGTCCGCCTGCCAATGCAGGAGACACAGGTTCGTGCCCCTGTCCGGGAAGATCCCACATGCCGCGGAGCGGCTGGGCCCGTGAGCCATGGCCGCTGAGCCTGCACGTCCGGAGCCTGTGCTCTGCAACGGGAGAGGCCACAACAGTGAGAGGCCTGAGTACCGCAAAAAAAAAAAAAAAAGAAGCAAAAATTTCCATGTTAATTTGGAGAAATTCTATGTTGGACATCAAATATTAGTGAAGACCTTTGGATTCATGACAATAAACTAACAACATGCTTCTATGAAAATTGAGTGTCATTGGTCAAATATTCCTGCTGTTAAGTAATTGACATTTATTGCACTTAAGCAACAAGAAAGAGGAAGTATTCCTTAAAACAAAACAACGAAACAAAACAACTAGCAGAAAAACTAGGAGACCATGTGCACACAGGAGAAATTTGCAGCACTATGCTTCTGCTTAGTGAAGAATTTTTGCCCCAACTGGGGAAAAAGCAGTTGTAGTATAAGTATCCAGTTCCTCTTCCCTCCCATTTCCTCCCAAGTTATACGTGTACCCATACATACACATACACACAATACTTACACAACTTTAGAAAAAAAGCATATTTACTGAGTAAATAATAACTTTTAAGTATATTCCTTTATCTTTGGAAATCAAAGATGCACATACTAAACATACATCTTTCATATAATTTATTTCTAAAATTGGCATCTGAAGTGAAACAATCAGATCATAATATTAGCATTTTAAATGATCACATCTTGAAATTTCATGTTATATCATAAAGAAGTTCCTATATGGTAGTTAAAACATTTTTTTAGTTGACCCCAATGGATTTTGTAGTTCTCATCAATTAACTGTCTTATTAAGGAAAATTATTTCTGCCTCTTGCTTATTATCCATAAAGGAATCATTGTATTGAGCTTAAAAATCACTTTCTATCTACTGTTCCTATTTATAATTTCCTATGAGAAATAACTTTCTTTTCCTTGATTACCAGGAAAAATGTAGCTTGAAGTAATCCTTGGGAGATAACATGGGGATTATAGAAAACCTGTGATTTAGAAATTGGATAAATTTAATCAGAATCTCATTTTAAATTAAGAATTAACAGGAAACTATCCCCCCACCAAAGACAGCATACTTAAATCTCCTTCCTCAGATATTAGCATTATTTAAAATTGTGGGAACTCCAATATGAAAGTGACTGTGCACTTCCAAATTAAATCACTCTGAATCAAATTAAATTCAAATACACTCTGGTTACAACAAGTTGTACCTGAAATTTTGACCAAGAATGGAATTACTTTAGAGGTGTTACATTTCATAAAACTTCCAACACCTTTTCCCCTCACCTTTGACATCAGTGAAAACTTTTCCTTTCATTTTAAGTCATTGTTTTTCAAAGGAAATTTGATTTTGCACATTTCTCTGGGTAAAGAGAAGCTTCTGTTAAAACAAACATCAAGAGTTATTCTAAGTAATTTGGGGGATAAATTTCTTTTAATGCAGCATTTCAGAGCTGGAACTCTGTGATAGCTGTACAGAATGAGGAGCTTGAAAGATTTTTGTGCTTAATTTATAGTTCATAATTTTCTGTTGGAGTCTAAATTTAAGTCAGTGGTTTCTCCCTTTTGTAATTTAAATCTGAGATATCTTGGTAAATTCTTTCTGGATGGAACTCTGTAACACTTAAAATGAATGCAATCATAACACTATGGATACTCGGCTGCTATTTGCATACAGATTTATTTCCAGAAAGTGTTTTAAGAAGGATTGAAAAAACAATGGGCCTTTAAATTACAATTCAATTACAGTAGTGAGATTTAAAGAAAAATTCAGGGTGAGTAATTTTTCCCTTAGTTATAAAGGACATGTTTAGGGAAATGTATTCATTAGTGAAGCCACCATTTAGTAGTTTCTATTCCCCTTGAAATGTCTCCTGACTTTCTTAAATAAGGGGTTTGATTTATTTTGCCACTATAAAACTAAAATAGATTTATTTATGTGATTAATGATCTGCTAAATTATAAATAACCATGATTTCTCAAAATGGTCTCAAGTAGCAAAAACATAAACAGAGTATACAGAAGGATTCTTCTATGTAAGAACTAGATATGGAACATTTTTTCACTGTCCTGCTTTAAAAATGTAAAATGTACTTCCAAAAGTACTCCTTTAGCAAGACTCAGAACTATATTTTCAAAATTTTACTTTTTTTGTTGAAGCATAACATACGTTCATACTCTAAAGTGCACAGATCTTAAATGTACAGATTTTTATAATGATCACTTGTAACCACCATCCAGATCAAAATATATCATTACCAGAACCCTCATCCTCTCAGTGGTCAGCACCACCACCTAAGGCAAGAACTTTAGTGTCCAAATTTTATCATTGAACATTATTTGTGAGGTTTATCCTTCTTGTTCCATGTCTAGAAATTCATTATTTTCCCATGCCATATTGTATTCCACTGTATGAATACACCACAGTTTAGTTATCAACTGTAATTTTGAAGGACATTGAGTCATTTCTAGTTCAGACCAGTTTAAATCATGCTGTCATGAACGTTCTTGAATGTTGGTGCAGATACGTATTCCTTTCTATTGAATATACATCTAGGAGTGGAAATGGTGAGTCACAGGATATATTTACCAGATGCTGCCAGACATTTTTTCACAAATGACTTTCAAAGCAGTGTATGAAATATCCAGATTCTCCACATTATTGCCAACACTTGGAATATATATATATATATATGTAAATTTTTACCATTCTGCTGGGCTTCTAGAGGTATCTCATAGGGTTTTAAAATTTTTCTTTTCTCTGATAAATAATGATGTTGAACCTCTTTCCACATATATATTTTATATATGGATTTTTTGGTGAGGTTTCTATTCAGATTTTAGGCTCATTTGCTTTATCTGTTATTTTGTTATTGATTTGTAGAATTGATATACATAAAGGAAATAAGTCTTTTGTTAAATATATTCACATATCTTCTCTACTCCATGACTTGCTGTTTTTTGCTCTTATTGGTGTCTTTTGATGAACTAAAGCAGTAATTTTGATGAAGTCCAATGGATTATTCTTTCCTTCATTGTTTAAACATACACTGTTTATGTACTATTTAAGAAGCCCCTGCCTACTCTTAAAGCTATGATGATATTCTATATTAGCTACTAGAAGCTCTATTGTTTTACTTTTCATATTTTGATGTATGCTGTGAGGCATGTGATTGTTTTATTTTATGAATATACAATTAATTCAGTATCTTTTATTTTTAAAAAATCTTATCACTAAACATTGCAATAGCACCTTAGTCATAAATCACGCTGTCATTCTCTCTGCTCCACTGCTCTTTATAATTATTATTGTCCCAATACCACACTGTCCTAATTGCCACAGCTTTAAAATGTCTTGATATCTAGTAATTCAAATTTTCAACTTTCATTCTTCATTTTCAAGATTGTCTTGACTATTATTGACTTTTTGCACTTTGACGTAAGTTTTAAAATCCCTTTTTTGAGGGACTTCCCTGGTGGTCCAGTGGTTAAGGCTCCGTATTTCCACTGCAGAGGGTGCGGGTTAAATCCCTGGTCAGGAACTGAGATCCCTCATGCCAAGTGGCATGGCCAAATGGAAAAAAAAAATGACAGTAGAATCACCTTTTTGATTTCTCTCAAAACACCTTGCTGGAATTTTATTGAGATGGTACTGAATCTATTAATCTGTTTGGGGAAAATTGACATTTACACAATATTAACTCTTCCAATCTCCTCTGTATTGCTATGTACAAATCACCCCAAATCAGTGACTTAAAACAATAACAATCATTTCTTTTCCTTATGAATCTGGGAATAGACTGGGCTCAGCCAGAGTTCTCATGAAGTTACAGTCAAACAGTGACTGCAGCAAAGGTCAGTTCCTTGAAGGCTTCTTCACTCCATGTCTGGTGACTGAGCTGGAAGAACCCAAACAATTGAAGCCATGAACAGCTGGAGTCCCCCATGAATCCCTTTCCATCTCTCTGTATTTGTTTTCTATTTGAATTTCTGGCTTCATCCTTCTTGTTTTCTTTATTCTTCTTTCTTTGGCTTTAATTTGCTTTTCTTTTTCATACTGACATATAGGCTTATATAATTGATTTTTCAGTGTTTTTCTTTTCTAATATATACATTTAAGTCTATAAGTTCCACTGAATACTTTAGATGCATTCCACAATTTTTGATATATCATATTCTCATTACTGTTTTTCCAATGTATTTTTTCTTGTTTTGTTTTATTTTTTTTAAATTTTTATTAGAGTATAGTTGATTTACAATGTTGTATTACTTTCTGCTGTACAGCAAAGTGAATCAGTTATACATATACATATACCCAATCTTTTTTAGATTCTTTCCCCACATAGGTCATTACAGAGTACTGAACAGAGTTCCCTGTGTTATACAGTTGGTCTTTATTAGTTATCTATTTTATATATAATAGTGTGTATATGTCAATTCCAGTCTCCCAATTTATCTCTCTCCCTTTTCCCCCCTGGTAATGATAAGATTGTTTTCTACATCTGTGACTCTATTTCTGTTTTGTAAATAAGTTCATTTGTACCATTTTGTTTTAGATTCCACATACAAGTGATATTATACGATATTTGTCTTTCTCTGTCTGACTTACTTCACTCAGTATGACAATCTCTAGGTCCATTCATGTTGCTGCAAATGACATTATTTCATTCTTCATGACTGAGTAATATTCCATTATATATATGTACCACATCTTCTTTACCCATTCATCTGTCAGTGGACATTTAGGTTATTTCCGTGTCTTGGCTACCGTGAATAGTGCTTCTATAAACATACGGGAGCATGCATCTTTTTCAGTTACAGCTTTGTCTGAATATATGCCCTGGAGTGGGATTACTGGATCATATGGTAACTCTATTTTTAGTTTTTTAAGGAACCTCCATACGGCTGCACCAATTTACATTCTCACCAACAGTGTTGGAGGGTTCCCTTTTCTCCATACTCTCTCCAGAATCTGTTATTTCTAGACCTTTTAATGATGGCCATTCTGACCAATTTGAGGTGGTACCTCATTGTAGTTTTGATTTGCATTTCTCTAATAATTAGCAATGTTGAGCATCTTTTCATGTGCCTATGGGCCATCTGTATATCTTCTTTGGAGAAATGTCTATTTAGGTCTTCTGCCCATTTTTTGATTGGTTTTGTTGTTTTTTTGTTATTCAGTTGTATGAGCTGTTTGTATGTTTTGGAAATTAAGCCCTTGTGGGTCACATCATTTGCAAATATTTTCTTCCAGTCCCTAGGTCATCTTTTCGCTTTGTTTATGGTTTCCTTTGCTGTGCAAAAGCTTGTAAGTTTGATTACGTGCCATTTGTTTAGTTTTACTTTTACTTCTACTGCCTTGAGAGACTGACCTAAGAAAACATTGGTATGATTTATGTCAGAGAATGTTTTGCCAATGTTCTCTTCTAGGAGTTTTATGGTGTCATGTCTTATATTTAAGCCTTTAAGCCATTTTTGAATTGATTTTTGTGTGTGGTGTTAGGGTGTATTCTAACTTCATTGCTTTACATGTGGCTGTCCAACTTTCCCAACACCACTTGCTGAAGAGACTGTTTTTTCTCCATTGTATATTCTTGCCTCCTTTGTCAAAGATTAATTGACCATAGGCGGGTGGGTTTATTTCTGGGCTCTCTATTCTGTTCCATTGATCCATATGTCTGTTTTTGTGCCAATACCATGATGTTTTGATTACTGTAGCTTTGCAGTATTGCCTGAATATGAAATTGTTCTTTGCACATTGATCTTGTATCCTGCAACCTTGCTAAACTCGCTTATTAACAAATGAACTGTTGATGCACACAAAATAGATGAGTGTCTCCAATCTGAGCTGAGTGAAAAAAGCAAGACAAAGGATTGTGCATGTTTCATGATTCCATTCATATCTACTTTGAAAGAATGCTAACTGCTCTGCAGTGATGGACATCAGATCAGTGATTGCCAGCAGATGGGAGTGAGGCACAAAGGAGCAGGAGGCAGGGAATGCAAAGGGGCACAAAGAAACTTTTCAGGACGACAGATATATTCATTATTGTGATTCCAGTGGTGGTTTTATGAATTCATACAGTTGTGAAAATTTATCATGTGTATACTTTATATATGTGCAATTTATTGTATGCCAACTGGACTTCAATAAAGCTGTTAAAAATATTTTTACATATAGACACTTTTTTTTTACATGTTTATTGGAGTATAATTGCTTTACAACTGTGTGTTAGTTTCTGCTTTATAACAAAGTGGATCAGTTATACATATACATATATCCCCATATCTCTTCCCTCTTGCATCTCCCTCCCTCCCACCCTCCCTATCCCACCCCTCCAGGCGGTCACAAAGCACCGAGCTGATCTCCCTGTGCTATGTGGCTGCTTCCCACTAGCTATCTATTTTACATTTGGTAGTGTATATATGTCCATGCCACTCTCTCACTTTGTTACAGCTTACCCTTCCCCCTCCCCGTGTCCTCAAGTCCATCCTCTAGTAGGTCTGCGTCTTTATTCCCGTCTTGCCCCTAGGTTCTGCATGACATTTTTTTTTTTTTTTAGATTCCATATATATGTGTTAGCATACGGTATTTGTTTTTCTCTTTCTGACTTACTTCACTCTGTATGACAGACTCTATGTCCATCCACCTCACTACAAATAACTCAATTTCGTTTCTTTTTATGGCTGAGTAATATTCCATTGTATATATGTGCCACATCTTCTTTATACATTCATCTGTTGATGGACACTTAGGTTGCTTCCATGTATATTGGTTCCTTGCTAGAACCCATAGCAAGGTTCTTGCTATTGTAAATAGAGCTGCAATGAACACTGTGGTACATGACTCTTGGAATTATGGTTTTCTCGGGTATAGGCCCAGTAGTGGGACTGCTGGGTCGTATGGTAGTTCTATTTTTAGTTTTATAAGGAACCTCCATACTGTTCTCCATAGTGGCTGTATCAATTTACATTCCCACCAACAGTGCAAGAGGGTTCCCTTTTCTCCACACCGTCTCCAGCATTTATTGTTTGTAGATTTTTTGATGATGGCCATTCTGACCGGTGTGAAATGATATCTCATTGTAGTTTTGATTTTCATTTCTCTAATGATTAATGATGTTGAGCATTCTTTCACGTGTTTGTTGGCAATCTCTATATCTTCTTTGGAGAAATGTCTATTTAGGTCTTCTGCTCATTTTTTAATTGGGTTGTTTGTTTTTTTGATATTGAGCTGCATGAGCGGCTTGTAAATTTTGGAGATTAATCCTTTGTCAGTTGCTTCATTTGCAAATATTTCCTCCCATTCTGAGGGTTGTACAGACACTTTAAACCATTTTTTCAGCTCTCTTCATTTTGACTGTCTTTCAAAACAGAACTCACATGAAGAAGGAAGCACCACTATTTACCAGCAGCAAGAATAAACAGAATGAGAGTGTATGGTGAGTATAAGATCAACCTGTATGGAATATTTCAGTGTTCTGAACTTAAATATAGTCTCAAATCTGGCAAGATAAAACCACAGTACTAACACAGACATCATAAAGCTTTTAAAACTTCTGGTATATAAAGTATTTCTCACAAAAGAATATTTTGATAAATAGTTATATTTGTGTGTATATAAATACATATATACTAAAATATAAAAATATAAAGAATATATATGTATATATATAATATTATATATATATAAATATATATAATAAAGAAAATATAGAGGTTCTGTTTTCCTTAATACACACATGGATTTTAAAAGAAGAGCATGAACTTTATTTCTTTTATGGAATGCTTCCTGGATACATAACACTGACAGACCCAAATACCAAGTTATACCAAAGGTGGCTCTCCACAACCAATTCAGCAAATGTAACATAATGGAAAGAAAATATTTACACTAACTCCTTTGAATAGAGAATGGGATATTGAAAAAGAAATAAAAGACAAAATTTCCAATTATAATTGGGCCAATTTTCAATCTTGGATTAAGTTATTCATGTGGCCTATATTAGTTTCATCTTCATTCAAATAAACTCTCAAACTTCAAATCTGCTTTGGTCCAGGAGAGGACAATGAACCACAACCTTCCCCTCATAGATCTCCCTAATACTTCTCAGTACCTCATGTATCACCATAGTATCAGAAAATAAATACCCAATAAAACCTATATCTCAATACTAGCAGTGACCATGTCAAGAAAACTAGGTAATCTTTTTTTTTAAAGTTTTTATGTTTACTGTTTTGTGATTGAGGTCAGTTCTGGTATGTAATTAGATCAGATAATTATCCATATATATCAGCTAGACAGCCCAAATGATTGATATCTCTCCACTAAGCTCCTAGTATATGTGACCATACAGTTATTAAAGAAGCCAAAGACAGTAGGAAGAAATTTAAACTTTGAGTCAGAGAATACAAAGTTGTTTTCTGATTCTTCTGGTTTTCTAATTTTGAGACGTTGAAAAAAAAATCACAGTGTTTGTAAGTTTCAGTTTTTCTGCCCTAAGAAATGGGAGTGATATCATAACTCATTGTGCATATTTAATGAGGAAATGTGCACATAAAGTGGTTTTTAAACAACAAAGCACCATGCATACACATACACAAGGTATTGTTATCTGATTAGTAGGGGAAACAGAAGAGTGTGCATTCCTATTTTGGGTCTTTCTAATTTCCTTCCATTAGTAGGTTCATGAATTTTTATTTCTTACTGAGGATAACTCCTATATTCCTCTTAAAAAGTGGCTTCAGGGCCTGAGATGAATAGTTTTACTTCCCTATATAAATACAAATTTGAAGAGACAGTCAACCTTTCCAGCCAACTTGAAAAATAAGTATTTACCATAAGATTATAGACTCAACAGTCTGTTACTTTACTGCCAGGATGGCTTATGAAAGCATTTTGCATAACAGACATAAATGATGCTATGTTGACATGACTCCATGAAAGACAAGGTGAAGAAATTAAAGGTGCATGATGCAGTCACCTTGGCATCAGTCACACCATGAAATAAATCATGGATGGTTTAATTTGAACCATTAAACATCTGATGGCTTTTTTTCCCATTTGAAAATAATTAAGGAGCCATTTATTTTACTGTTTGATTAGTCTTTTATAACTTATTTCCCCAACAATTTGGTCATTAGGATAGCAATGACTTTCACACAAATGACAAGGCATGTCAGCACAAATATAAAATTTCTGCAAATAGCATCCAGTAGTTAATCATATGCTGGATCCACAACTTCTATTCTGGATGTATGAAATAGAGTGAAGATGGTTTGTTAACAGGAATGAGCTCACTGGCAAAGATCACAGAAAATTCCAGGCAAAGACTGAAATCATGTATCATTACATAAAGCATCCTTTCCCAGTCTTCAGTTGCATAGTGGAAAGGGAAAAGGGTGGAGAGCAGAGGAAGGAGAGTGCTGTTTGGTCAGGGACAGAGCACTATGAAGTAATGTGAAAAGCAGTAACTAGAAACTGTTTTGAGATTATTCACCTTTTGACCCCATTTTATGTTTTTAAGATACTGCTTGAACCCAGCTTTAAATTTATGATAGACTTTATTTTAGGAGAACAGTTAGAAAAGAAATAAAGGAGTAAATCTTGTTGACTGGTGTTGCATCAATGTATGAGAAAAGGGAGACACGGTGACACAGACTTTAGGACACAATTTGGATACTGCAGCATGATTCCTTTTCTGGCTTGCCATGTCCGTATTCTAAAACCAGTGTCCATCAAGCTCTTCGTGGTAGACTGCATGAGCTGACTATGATACATGTGGTCAACACGAATGGATCACTATGAATTGGGCATGGGAGTCACTTCTCTCCGTTTAACCCGTGCATTATCCATTTTTAGATGGTATGAAATAAAATTTTTTCTCCTATTTAGTGTTCTCTCTAATTGCATTAACCTCTTAGGGAACAAAAATAATTCTTTAATGCTGTGACTTTACAGAAGTCATAGAAATTGAGAATGTTAAAATGTACATTTTAATTCTATATTTTGGGACCACTAAAGATTCCATTTGCCTTTTCTCACTTCATTCAATTTTATCATCTTCTTTCAAGCTGCTTCATGCTCTCATCAAATAATCCCACTCTCAAACTGTATGAATTAAAAACCACATTTCTATAGGTAATCAATAGAATCCAATTATGATGGGAAAAGTTTAAAAATAATTTTTTTTCAATTAGTTTTATTTTAAACTTGCTGTGCAAGTGCTGAAGATACAATTTCATTGTGATTTTTTGTAAATATTGATAAAACTATTACTGTTCAATGGACCAAAAAGTAAAATAATAGAAGGATGATAAACTATAACAATCATTTCAAATAATCAAAATGGGCAAAGCCAGAATAAATAAAGCAAAGGATTAATTCACTCACCCAACAAGTATTTATCGATCAAGTCACTATGCACCAGGGAAAGACAGAGTCAATTGATGAGCAGGAAATCGTTCTATGAAACTATCCTGCAAAGAAAATTGGACAAATTCCATTGTTTCTCTCAGTGAGGAGTTCCTGTCATTCAATAGAAGACAGAAAGGTGTGATCCTTGTACAAGTTTCTCAACCTCTCTAAGCCTTAGTTTTTCATCTAAAACATGGAGGTGGTAATAATAGTACCTATCTCAAATTGCCCTGATAATTGCTTATGTAATACATGTAATACACTTAGAAAAGTGGCAAAAAGTATACAATAAACATATTAAAATAAATGCTAAAAAGTATATTGTATTCTCTAGGTTATAATTAAACATACTAATAAGTGTTTAACTAGGTAAACATAGGTAAGCTTGGACCTTTAGTATCTTAGAATAGAATCTATATCATTTTCCCCATAAGTACTGGATATACAGCAACAGCTTCATCTTGAGCTGCTCTCATTTTCTGTACTTTTGTCCTGATCTTTGTGATTTCTGTGCATGTTCTCGTTATGTTGCTCCTGAGTACAAACCCTGTCTAAAAGAATGTGCTTCACCTGTTCTTGCTGAAATCTGCCAATAAAATGCTATTAGTGAATGTGGTTTCTAAGCAATGAGGGTGAAGGAAAATAAAGTACATAGTCATCCTCCAGATGAGGGAGACCCTGCCTGAAATACAACTACTTGCAAGGATATTTTTCCTGTTAAAAATAACTTTTTAGATTAGACTCTTCCTTTGCTTCAGAAACAGTCTACACCCATAAGTGAAACCAGCAGAAATTCCATAACTGGACCTGTAAATCACTGGGAAAGGAAGGTATCTTTTCATGTACATATTGACAACTGCCAGTGATTGGCTGGAACTGGCAGGTACCAACTTGTGAGAGGTGATTTTGTGCATCTCCTTTCCATTTTCACATTCAGTAACAGTAGTAGCTTAAAATCAGCCAGCTCACTGGTTCTTTAAGAACAGTGTCCAGGGGGTCTTACTTCAATCATCCAACTGTCCAACCATCCATCCATCTGCCCATCTTTCTTTCCATACATCATCCTTTCCACTCATCCATGCATTTGGGTACCCATCTGTACATCCATCTATTCACTTATGCATTTACTCACCCACCTACCATCCATCCATCAATTCAACTGCCCGGATGTACATCCATCTACATCTACATCCACCACCTACATCCTAAACTGCTAGCTTGAAATCACCCCATGGATATTGGCATACGCTAAAATTATGAACTTCGGGGTTTGTTTTTTTGGAGAACTATTTGTTAAACAGCTAGAGGTACTTAACACTAGCATAATATTGACAATAAACTAGTGACTAGTCCCTTCCTCTGAATTTTTTTTCATATATTAAATGCCAGTTTATTTTAAACTGACCATAAACATCATGGGATGGCTGAGCATCCTGCCATATCAGGCCAATGGGCCTGTCTGAACTTTTCCTCATATAGAGGAGCACACAGGGAGCCTGAGACTCAGAAAATACTCAGCCAAGAGGACCTGGAGTGAGGAGAGGATATCAGGAGGCCAGGATGCCCAGTGTTCTAAGAGGTAGGATTTAGGGCGGGGGGGTAGAGGAGGATGGAGAAATGGATACAAATTTCACTTCATAGATACTAGTGTGAAATAAATGAAGACATTTACATTTTCCCCTATAACTGAATTTGTTTTTTCTTTTGAGACCTAGTCTACAAAATTCTGAAGACTTAATTTCAGTCTTCCCTCCCCTCCCCCTGGAGTTAGACCTTGGTATCACAGTGTGGATTGGAAGGGTTATATGGCTGATCACTGGTGATATCAAATACTCATACTGACATCTCATCTGTTAAGGAATACACATTCCCATCTTTTTTCCCACACCTGATTTATTCGGGACACTGCTGGACATCTTTGCCACATGGGAACTATTCTACTGCTCCCATCAGCTCTGAGCCTTAGGAAACTGTGAGGCTAATTCAGAAAAATCTTCCCAGACACCCTCCAGAGGACTTACACTCTCCCAGGCTCTCCTTGAAATGCTTTGGGGAAGGTGATCACATAGGACTGTTCTGCTCTCAGGTACTTGAACTTATCTGAGGATTTGTGATACCTTTTTCCTCCTCCTGGAAATAGCAGAACCGTTTCTATGGGATCTGTCAGCAGAAAATGATTTATTCTTCCTAGTTCTCCCATCACTCCCCCTTGTCCTGGGAATGTTTCTCAGTGTAGATAAAAAAGAAGACTTTCTTTTATAGCATCATGGATTTTATATTCTCTAAGGTTTTTTAGACCTAGTTTCACAATTCAAAGCTTAAGATTGGGAAGATTAAAAGGTCTTTTTTTTTTTCTGTTTTTCTGTTCCATGTTTCTCACCTTAGATGACCACTTCTGAGTATATGAAATGCTGAGAGGTGGAAGAAAAAATAAGTACAGAAAACTGCAAGTACATTTGATAAAACTTCAAATAATCATATCCCACCATACTTGCTTTAACATATTTTCTTATAAGACAAAGGGAGAAACGTCTCTTAAAATAATTACATGGCTTATATTTTATAGGTGGTTGTAGAGTCAAGTGAGGGGTTACAAGCAGAGTGTTTGGACAGGAAACGAGCAAACTTTTAAGGATTAGGTCCAGGAAGAGCTAGTATAGAATGTGATTTGACACCTGTATTACAGGGGGGTAGTTAAGGAGACAAGTATAGCTGCATGCATTAGAAGGCAGAACACACACACACACACACACACACACACACACACACACAGCCTTGCTTTACATATTCCACATGTAATCTTCTTATCTTTTTCTTCTAGATCTTTGAAAATCAGAGTGAGAGTTTAGGTCTCAGGGTACACATAAAAGTTGTTTTTTGACTTTCTACTTCAAACACTGGCATTGGAGGACTAGGTTAAAATCTAATGAGGAATGTGAGCTATCATAAAAGTCTGTTAAATGCTGAAATTCAGCAATGTTTTTGAGTGGTTAAAACATCTTAAATCATTTTACTCCCTAAAATCTCCTTTTTGTAAAGAATGTGAACTACTGATATCATATATTCACAATTTTTGGTGCCCTTTTCTAAGGTTTCTCAATAATTCACCACTTCTAACTTCCATAACATTATAAAAGGATAATGAATCATTGTGAGTGCGAGCTCAATATAAGTTATTTCACTTCCCAAAGAGAGAAAGAAAATGTCACACAGAGCATTCTAAATGAAAGGGCTTATCCTGATCCTACACTCTTCCAGAAGGAGGATTCATTCAAATACATCTGTTAATCTTTCTCACAAAGACAAATTTTGCAAGAGTTGGCCAAGGAAGGACAGATAATATAACATGGAAATCTTCTGCATGATTATAGTATTTCTCTAGAGCATGCTTATTATTAATTTATGACTTTGCACCTTCCACAAAGGCTACTGGGAATATATTCTTCTAGGTGCTTTTATTCTTTTGAAGGTAAGTTCATAGGTAAGACAATTTATTGCAGGAAAAATCATAGGGCATTATGCGTTGCTTAGATTAACCCTTGTGTTCTTACTGACTTCAGAAATGAAAAGCGTAAATGATGAGTAGAGCGAGAGTTGTTTAATCAGTTCTATACAACGCCCTCCTAAAATGCTACAGTGAAAAGACAGGAGACCCCAAATGACTAAACCGGAAGTCAAAGGAAGCTATATATACAAACGCTGAACAAGGGAATCCCTATGATGCTTAATATTCATTTCACTCAGTGCATATAATCTTTTACACATCAAAAGAGATATCTTTCACCCAGGATTACTCAGTAATAAAATAGCACGTAGTATAATATAAGGTGATTCCTCACCAGGGAAGAATACTAGAATTTTCTTTATTTTCTGCTTTGGAGATAACACCAAAACAGCAACAACAAAAAATGACAAATAAGCCTACAGGTACTGCTGTTGTCATCTTGGAAAAAAAATACCTTTGTGGCAAATGCCAAGACAGTGTTGGCAAAGCTACACATTGAATCATAAATACACAGGTTTCGTGCATCAGTTATAGCAACCTGAGTTCATATTAGTTAAACTCTGTAACACTTAGTAAAAACTAACTCTTTTATAAAGACAGAGAGTAGCATTAAGTTCAAGCAGAGTGGCATCCAGAAGATAGCCATGTTTGCCTTGTAAATTCTCCATAACTCGATAGATAAGATAGATTATTTTGTCACATATTATTTATGCTTATAGGCCATTTAAAATCATTTCTTGCACATCATATTCTATTACTAATTTAAACAGATTGACTGGTTAAAGAGAAGAACATGTGTTTTAGGAGGCAAATAAGTCACTTTCAATTCCAATGCTTTCACTTAATAGCTGTATGACGTAAACACATTGCATAAAACTTTTTGGGCATCAGTTTCCTCATTTGTAAAATAGGGATAAAATTATCTAAGCTGTAAGACTGTTGTGAGTATATAAAATATGTATATAAAACAACTAGCAGAGTAACTAACCCAGAGTCAGTACTGGCTAAACACTGGTTCTCTCTTGTCTTCCTTCTCTTCTCTGTTACTGAACACAAAAGACATGTTGAGAAAATAAGAAAAACACAAATCTTACTAATCTTTCAGCTCTAAAAATCTACTTTGGAGCATCCAGGTTGCCTAGAAAATAGAGCCTGAGGCACAGCTTGAGTACTGATGCTTTGTTGGGCAATGCCAGAGTAGCAAAAAGGAATAGAAGGCAAAGAAGAAAAAGAAATGAAGAGGTGTGAATTACCCAGAGGTCCTTGCTTCATGAAGAGATACAAACCTTCCCTCTGTTACTTACAACATCAACAATCAGGCTATAAAGAAACACCATGCCCCAAAATGGACAAAGAAGGGGAAATGGAGAGGGACTTTATCTGTCTGCTTCCAACATCTTCCATTGGTCAGTGTTTGCCAGTGGGGATTCCAGTTTGCATCTGACAGGTCAGATAGTGGAACTTCCCAGAGTGCATATGGAGGGTCTCCTCAGCAGCAGCCAGAGCAGAGTAAAGGATCAAGGGCTCAGAGACAGGTAAACAGAATCTGAAGCAGCACCTAGTCACCATGGTTCTCACCAACTTTTCTTCATTAGATTTGCTTGAGTGTCATGTGGCACCAAGTTCCCTTTCTTGAATCCCTTAAGTTCTTACTGTTGGATTTTAAGCAGACATGGATGAGAGAGGTCTTTTGACATGAGAAACATCTGTATAGAGGTGTCACAGCACAATCTGAGGCATGAAGTGGCAGATAACTTTGAGCAATATCAAAATTAGATATTAGCCTTCCAGTCTTGTTGTTCACTCTTGAGACACGCCTCTGGATAATAGATTCCAGTGCTGCATACCGGGTAACACAGAGTTGTGGTATCATCCTGAATTTTTAAAAGAGGTTTATGGCTAGTAGAAATTGGAAATTTTAGCCCTAGAGGCATGCTGGTAGAATTCTTGACTCCCAGAAAAATAACAGATGTTCCAACCTCATTTTGTACCGAGTTCCAAGATGTTGCACTTGAGTGTCCAACAGTTGGGGTCTAAGTGCCTCTGGCATTGTAAAGGTCAGCACAACTACAAAAAAGAGTACTCACTTGGACTCTGAAGTCAGTTACTATTTGACTTTTCTGCAATGTAATGTAGATAATTCTAATGCCTTAGAACAACTTCTACCAGTAAAGGATGGCGGAAGTTGGTAATAGTTACATTTTGAGAAAGGAAGAAAAAGAATAGGATGACTTGTGAAAAGTACTATTTTATTCTTGGTGCAGGTAGTTCAGTATTTTTAGGAACCTACTCTTCAGAGGTAAAGATAACATAAGCAGAGTTTCAATAACATAAAGAAGTTATACTGTAAGTTTTAACTTCACATATTCAATGCATTCAACGTTATAAGAGTTCTATACATCTCTACATAAATTCACCTACTTCTTTTTGTAGAATAATTATTTAGTTGTTGTAGTAAAATATTATAAATGTTCATTTTAATGATATCTGGTCATCCTGGCTCTACTACTAACTAACTGTGGGACTCTGAGAAAATTACCTCACTTCTTTGTTCCTCAGTTTCCGCATCCATAAATAGAGATAATAACAGTTATTCTGATGACTGATAGAGTTAATTGTGTACTACTAAAAAAAGCACTGGGCATTTGTCAATTGCTCAAAAAAAGTGGTTATTGTTTTTATTATTATTTAGTAGTATTAGTGGCAATATAGTCATAAAATGCAGAAGAGTTCAAAAAAAGTCATAAATCACACCAAATCTACCTTACATAAGTAATCATCCTTAATAATAACTGAACATTATTTTGGCATCTCTCTACACATGCATACAGATAGAAGACTACATGCATACAAAAAATACATAGACCACCAAAACAATCTTTGAAAATTAACACTTTATTTTCTATTCTAAAATTAAAATATCAAATTTAACTGTAAATGTAACAGAACTAAGAACTGAAGGGAAAATAAGGGGATTACTGAACATCAAATCTTCTCTAACCAATAGATAGTTATTGAAAGAGATAGTTATTGTTAGCTATTGAAAGAGACGTCTGAGATAAGAAATAAAATTAAAAACCATTAAGAGACTGAAGTCATTAGGTTTAAAAAAATTTTTTTTTTGCTTTGTGATATTATCAACTGTCTCCATGTTTTAAAAGACAAAAAATAAACCTATAACTTGTTCCATCTTCCCTCTTCCATTCCTTTTTGAAATATATACCATTTATTTTATATTTTCAAGGTTTATAACTTATATTCTGATCTTAAACTATAATTCGCCATTTTTTAAACAAAAACGTGTTCTGTATTTAAAAGAACTCAAGTCTTTCACCACTTTTGTGCTATTTTTTGTTTTGGTTTGTTATTTTTGTTGTTATTGTTATTTGGTTTTTGTTTTAAACCACTGCGTCTTTAAGTGTGGTTCTTTGTTTCAATTCACTTCATGATTGTCTGGATTTCATCAAGTGATTTTTTCAAGAAGAGCTCAAATGTGCTATCTTTGTGCCTGCCTGAGATGTTTGTCTCTTGTCTTTATCTTCAGAAGACAACTTGGCTTGGTAAAAACTTCTTGGGGCTGGTTCACATTCTCCCATCACACCATTGTTTCACTGTCATCTAGCATTGAGTTTACACTAGTCAAACCATGACTTCTTCCATTCACTCTGGTTGCCTGGATTTTATCAGTATGTCTGTTTTCAAGAAGGTTTCTAAACACTCTGCTCCTTGAGCTTTTCCTGTTTAGGAATATCTGCCAATTACTTTTACACTTGCCTGACAACTTGGACCGTGTATATAATAGTCTTTAGAAATACTTTCCCATGTAACAATTGTAAATATATATGCACCCAACATAGGAGCACCTCAATATATAAGGCAAATGCAAACAGCCATAAAAGGAGAAATCAACAGTAACACAGTAATAGTGGGGGACTTTAATAACCCACTTTCATCAATGGACAGATCATCCAGACAGAAAATCAATAAGGAAAGACAGGCCTTAAATGACACACTAGACCAGATGGACTTAATTGATATTTATAGAACATTCCATCCAAAAGCAGCTGAATACACTTTCTTCTCAAGTGCACATGGAACGTTCTCCAGGATAGATCACATCTTGGGCCAGAAATCAAGACATGGTAAATTTAAGAAAATTGAAATCATATCAAGAATTTTTTCTGACCACAATGCTATGGGATTAGAAATCAATTATAGGAAAAAAACTAAAAAACACAAACATGCAGACTAAACAATGTTACTAAACAACCAATGGATCACAGAAGAAATCAAAGAGGAAATCAAAAAATACCTAGAGACAAATGACAATGAAAACAAAATGGTCCAAAACCTTTGGGACACAGCAAAAGTAGTTCTAAGAGGGAACTATATAGCAATAAAATCTTACTTCAGGAAACAAGAAAAATATCAAATAAACAACCTAACCTTACACCTAAAGCAACCTAAAGAGAAAGAAGAATGAACAAAACCCAACGTTAGTAGAAGGAAAGAACTCATAAAGATCAGAGCAGAAATAAATGAAAGAGAGATGAAGAAAAAATAGTAAAGATCAATGAAACTAAAAGTTGGCTCTTTAAGAGGATAAACAAAATAGTTAAATCTTTAGGTGGCCTCATCAAGAAAAAAAGGGAGAGGGCTCAAATCAATAAAATTAGAAATGAAAAAGAAGTTACAATGGACACCACAGAAATACAAAGGATCATAAGAGACTACTACGAGCAACTATATGCCAATAAAATGGACAACTTAGAAGAAATGGACAAATTCTCAGAAAGGTACAATCTCTCATGACTGCAGTGGGAAGAAACAGAAAATACGAACAGACCAATTATCAGCACTGAAATTGAAACAGTGATTTAAAACTTCCAACAAACAAAAGTCCAGGGCCAGATGGCTTCACAGGCGAATTCTATCAAACATTTAGAGAGTGAGTTAACACCTATCCTTCTGAAACTCTTCCAAAAAATTGCAGAAGGAACACTCCCAAGCTCATTCTATGAGCCCACCATCACTCTATACCAAAAACAAACAAAGATATCACAAAAAAGAGAAAATTACAGGCCAATATCACTGATTGAATATAGACGCAAAATTCCTCAACAAAATAGTAGCAAACCGAATCCAACAATACATTAAAAGGATCATCCACCATGATCAAGTGGGATTTATCCCAGGGATGCAAGCATTCTTTAATACCTGCAAATCAATCAGTGTGATATACTGACCCGTACTCAGAAAACTATAAGACACTGATGAAAGAAATTGGAGATGACACAAACAAATGGAAGGATATACTATGTTCTTGGATTGGAAGAATCAATATTGTCAAAATGAATATACCACCCAAGGAAATCTACAGATTCATTGCAATCCCTATCAAATTACCAATGGCATTTTCCACAGAACTAGAACAAAAACTTCTAAAATTTATATGGAAACACAAAAGACCCCAAATAGCCAAAGAAATACTGAGAAAATAAAATGGAGCTGGAGGAATCAGACTCCCTGACTTCAGACTATACTACAAAGTTACAGTCATCAAAACAGTATGGTACTGGCACAAAAACAGTAATATAGATCAATGGAACAGGATAGAAAGCCCAGAAATAAATTCATGCACCTATGGTCAAATAATCTACAACAAAGGAGGCAAGAATATACAATGGAAAAAAAGACAGTCTCTTCAATAACTGCTTATGGGAAAACTGGACAACTACATGTGAAAATATGAAATTAGAACAGTCTCTAACATCATACACAAAAATAAACTCAAAATGGATCAAAAACCAAAATGTAAGGTCAGCCACTATAAAACTCTTAGAGGAAAACATAGGCAGAACACTCTTTGACATAAATAGTAGCAATATCTTTTAGGATCCACCTCCTAGGGTAATGAAAAGAAAAACAAATATAAACAGATGAGCCCTAACTAAACTTAAAAGCTTCTGCACAGCAAAGGAAACCATAAACAAAGTGAAAAGACAACCTACAAAATGGGAGAAAATATTTGCAAATGAAGCAACCGACAAGGGATTAATCTCCAAAATATACAAACAGCTCATGCAGCTCTATGTCAAAAAAACAAACAACCCAATCAAAAAATGAGCAGAAGATCTAAATAGACATTTCTCCAAAGAAGACATACAGTTGGCCAAAAAGCACATAAAAAGATGCTCAACATCACTAATTATTAGAGAAATGCAAATTAAAACTACAATGAGGTATCACCTCACCCTGGTCACAATGGCCATCATCAAAAAGTCTACAAACAATAAATGCTGGAGAGGGTGTGGAGAAAAGGGAACCCTTCTACACTGCTGGTGGGAATGTAAACTGGTACAACAATTATGGAGAACAGCATGGAGGTTCTACAAATAGAACTACCATATGATCCAGCAATCCCACTCCTGGGCATATATCCAGAGGAAACTCTAGTTCAAAAAGATACATGAACCCCAGTGTTCATAGCAGCACTATTTACAATAGCCAAGACATGAAAGCAACCTAAATGTCCATCGACAGATGAATGGATAAAGAAGATGTGGTACATATATACAACGGAATATTAGCCATAAAAAAGAATGAAATAATGCCATTTGCAGTAACAGGGATGGTCCTAGAGATTATCATACTAAGTGAATTAAGTCAAACAGAGAAAGACAAATACCATATGATATTGCTTATATGTGGAATCTTAAAAAACAATACAAATGAACTTACTTACAAAACGGAAATAGAGTCAGAGATGTAGAAAACAAATTTATCGTTACCGGGGGGAAAGGGGAGGGGAGGGATAAATTAGGAAATTGGGACTGACATTTACATACACTATATATAAAATAGATAACTAATAAGGACCTACTGTATAGCACAGGGAACTCTACTCAATACTCTGTAGTGACCTATATGGGAAAAGAATTTTTAAAAGAGTGGATGTGTGTATAACTGATCCACTTTGCTGTACAGCAGAAACTGACACAACATTGTAAATCAACTATACTCCAATAAAAATTTTTAAAACAAAGAAATACCTTCCTGAAATACTTGATAGATAGGACTTTATTTTCTTTTGGTCTTTTTGTATTGACTACTGCTGTGGAGGAATTTAAACCCAGCCTTTAAATGTCACAATAACTAAGAAATCATTCCTTAGCCTTAGGACTCAATAATTTATATAAGATACATCAATAATTTTTCCCTGGAACATGATGTATCCTTACATCTATAGATTTATTTTTTTCTTTGCTTTAGAGAAATTATCTTCAATTGTATCTTTAAATACTTCTGTCCATTTTATTGAATTACCTAATCAGGTACACCAATTTTCCTAATGTTGAACAGTTTTTGTCCTATTTCTCTTTTTTATCTTTTTCTAGTTGTTTTAATTTCTTTTTCATCTACCTTTCCTGTGACTATATTGAAATTTTCTTCTATGTAACTATTTTAAGAGTCAGCTGTGTCATCTATTTCTGTGTTTCTTAATTATATAACAGTATTATTCTGAGTGCTAATTTTTTCCCATCTTTTGACAATCTCCATTTTTATCCCAGTCTGTGTGTTTATCTTTAAGGTTTTGTTTTATTGAATCTGTGTTATTACATCCTTTGGTAAAAATGAAATACCTATAGGAAATGTTTTTCTATCTCATGTTTTTCAAACCTGGGTTCTTCTTTCCTTTTTTATATTATACTTCTTTATTTCATTTCTGGTAATAGTGTGTTTTCATATCTGCCATTTCTTTTTATCTCACTGTGCTTAAGTCAGGCAGTTATAACCAAGCCTTCTATTTCCCCTGAAAAAGCATTAATATTTTCCCTTTGATTCTCTTTCCAGCTTATTTCAAGCCTGATTGTGCTCTATACAACAAAGTGGCAAGGAAACAGGAGAAGGAGAAGGGGGAAACTTTACTGAGGCTACTAACAAACTTCGTTGGATGATGTGGGCTCCACTGTCTCTTCAGAGATTTAGCTAAACACCATGTACCAGAATTCTTTACATTTGGTCGATGCATTCCATTCCTGTGCGGGAATATTCCCCCAATTCAATGAAGAGCCCATCAGAATTGCTGTATTGTAACTCCACCAATATCAATATCCTAGTTGTGATATTGGATTATAATTTCTCAAGATGCTACCACTTAAGAGACTGGATTACGGGTATATAGGATTTCTCTGTATAATTTCTTAGAACTGTTTGCAAATCTACAATTATATCAAAATTAAAAGTCTAATAAAATGTAAAGATATAATATTCCTCTCAAAATTATTAGTGACATCGAGCACTAAGATTAATCAATATAAATGTCTTAGAATAATATGGTTATGAAACTCAATTAAACATAAATTATTTATAAAAGCAGAGCAATAACATGAAACAATAATGTAATAATATTTCTATAAATATAAGATTCCAGAATTATTAACAGAGTATTAATTGTGGTAAGGATTATGACAGGAGGATGACAGAATGCTCTGAATTCCTTATCTCACTTAGGTAAGACACAGTAGAAAACTCTCCCTCCCAAAATTTTGAGAATAAGATTTCAGAAACTAAACATAATATTGAAAATCTTAACAGTATTTGACGGTTCAATGAAAAATAAGATATATGCATATTAAGAACAAAGTAATATAAAATCAGATAAAGTAAATCATATAGAAAAGTTGTAAACACTGTAAATAAGAATAAAAAAACAAAAATCATTAAAAAAATGCAGAGCCCATTAGAAAGAGTCAACCCCTATAATTCACATCCACTATTGCATTCAACCATTCATCCAGCAGCTCTTTTCATCTCCCCACCTCTCACCCTTTAGTAATACTTCACACCATGGGAAGAAAACTTTAGCTTGGATTCTCAATGAACCTTATCTGTCCAACTCCCACCCATCCTGACTGTGGTTTGTTTATTCTTCCTTCTTTCTCCTGACTTTCATTCAAATATGAACTTAATGTTAAACATAAAGCATTCTAAAGTCAACACTAATTCCAAACTGAATCTAGATTACCACTCTTTGGTAAATGACAGCACATATATGCTCAGAGAAGGAAGCTGGTTTATTCTGAGTCAGCCAGGACGAATAGGCAGAGAGGGCACAGATAATACTAATCAAACTCAACAGCAAAAGAGGTACTGGAGTCATTGACCATGTCTGTAGAGCCGGACTTGGCAATGCAGCTGGGCAAACAAGTAATAGTGTCTAAGGGTCCATCAGTCTCAGTTGAGGTTAAATTATTGATATTGAAAAGTCTAAGATATCAAAGATCTCACAAACTGAGCAGAAACAATGATAGTGAGATGTGAGCTAGGCACTGCATAGTAAAATAAGTAGATAAGTGTAATCTGTAGAAACTGGGAGAGGACCCAAATAATAAGTCAAGATTCAGGAACAGGATCCTAGGAAAGTAGAGTCAGAAAGAAAGCCAGAATTCATAAGGGTAACAGGGCAACTTGATTATGTGGTGAAAGAAGAACTCAGAAGACAGATCAAAGCCTACATCCCTGAAGTATTCACAGGCAGTGAGAAGTGGACCTGAGGAATGACAAGGATGCCAGTTAAGTACTAGGGTTCTGTACCTCAGGTTTAACTTTCTATTAACTCCCATTCAATCCACCACTAGAACAACGTGATACTTCCTTTACTGCTCAGGATTGGCTCAGAAACCAAGCTGGGAAAGAGTCTTCAAGAAGGAATATCATGACAGCTATGCATGTTTGAAACTGGAAATGGCAGAGGCAGAAGAAAGCCTCCTGGAAGCTGGTCGGTGGTAAGTTTGTACACAATCAGCTTCTATGAAGAATTCTCCCCAGTTAGAAGGGCAAGGTTATTAGTCCACTAGTGGCCGTGGATATAGGTGCCATATAGGTTATTCTTAAAGTTTATCATTTTCACAAAGTCTCACCTTACTTTGAGGTTTTAGTTTAAGTACAATTGCAATAACCCAGTGACCTGTGCGATGTGTTTAAAGACATCTATTTGATTAAATATGATTAAGATACTCAGTTTCCCTTTAGGATTTCCCTGGCCACTGCTACCCCTGCCTCATCATGAAAAGGTATATTCCCCAGGAATAGGTATATTTTCCCCAGGAAAAGGTATATTTTTTAATTGTTTATGTGAATTTTTACAAATGGAATGGCATTCTTTTCTCTTGTAAACACTGAATTACTTGATAAATTGGCTAACCACTTCCTGAACCCAGGCCGTCTGACGGTGCCTAGTAACGTAAAGCAGTCTTTTCCTAAGAAGGTATGGAGCAGCCACTTACTCATGATGGCAGGTGGGAAGGCCTGTATTATATATTCCCAACACATTTTCCAAAAATAGCTTCTGTGTATTTATTGTAATCCAAAATCTTAAAAAAAAAACACAAAAAACACTAATCTTTAGAAAACCTATGAAATATTTTTTTGCATTTTACCTTAACATACAATCCTAAATATTAACTATAAAATAGCAGTTAATTTAAGCTAAAAATGAAAAGAACTCTATGCTAGTAGCAAAGACGCACAGGTTATTTCCATTGCCTCCTACCCCCATCACTGTATAGCTTAGTTTACATAATTAAGAAGGTGATGAAAAAGTCATCATACTCACAATAATAAGGGATATGAATCCTCAGGTGGTGACACACAGGCACGGAGATATTCAAGCAGAAATTCTGGGTGACCATCTATTAGGAATGCTGTGGAGCATGTTAAAATTTCTTTTAATTATTGAGTAAGATTCTCACCAACTCTAACAATCTATGATTATTTTCTATTCTAAACTTCATGAAAGTTGATTTAGAATGGGGAAGGGAAAAAAATAGGATCTCATGGCTATAGATTTTCAAAGAGAATATTGCTCAAAAAAGATGGGAGACTCCTAAAACTAATAATCTGTCTCTACATTCTCATATAATTACATTAAGGAATGGAGAGACAACATCTAAGCCAGTGGTTCTCAAAGCGTGGTCCAGAACACTGAGGGGTCCCTAAATTCCTTTCATGTAGCTTCAAAATCAAAACTATTTTTCCTAATAACCCTAAACATTATTTGTTTTATTTTTTATTTGCTCATAATGTGTACAATGTCATTTTGAGAAACTAAACGTGTAATAATATCATCGCTGTGCTAGCTAATGAAATGAATGAAAAGAATGTGCATTCATTTTTTAAAAATTTTCTAAGACAGTGGCTTTCAAGTATAAACATGTGCATTTTCAGGTATTAATTCAGTTTGCACTAAGTACTTCTGTGCCCTTACTAGCTTTCTTCACTTTATTTCTGCTATAATCTCTGTAACTGTATTATCATCCATAAGTCATTATTTTGAAATCTTAGAGTTTTCCTTTTGCCCACTTGTAAACACAAAAAGTTGGTGAATGTTATAGTCCTGTTTTGCAATGGTATTTTTAAATTTGTTTTAATTTCTAATACACTAAAAGTCTTAGCCGTCTTCAATAATGTTAAGAGTGTAAAGGGGTCCTGAGACGAAGGAGTTTGAGAAGCACTGATCTAAACAAACTTCTTTGCCTAAACATGGTGATCTCTGATGAGCACACAAAATTATATAAAATCTATAAAGAGGTGCCATTATGGCCAAAGATGAATCCAAAAAGCTATACAAAACTAGTGCTATTAGTTAGAAATTCTAAATTCAATATCAAATATTCTTAATCATTTCGGAAAAATAAAAATTATAAGTACTTTGCCTGGAGATGGTAAAGGTAAATGGAGACAAAGAAAAATGTTTCTGATATTATTTTTACAATTAAAAACAATGACTTCTGTGGTCAGTGGGCTTATTTTGGGCCACAGGAAAATATATTTATCTACTGCTCCCTTTCCATTGTTGCAGAAAGGTGCTGCTATGGAGTGTGTTATCCTCTTTCTTTGTTGGTGGGGCAGAGGAACAGAATCTTAAAAAGAGAGAAGGCAGACACAAGTTGTATATGCATAAATGTCTATTTTGTTTAACTGGTTCTACCACCTATAACATTTTTCTCAGAATGCTGAAGAATATTACAGTAGCACTACTAAAAATCCATGTATTAATGTTAATTGCTTAGTAATCTCCTATGTTAGAAAAAGCTTATATGTTTTATAAATTTCTGTGTTAAGACTCTTTCAAAGTCAACACACCTTTATACCAAGAGTCTTAACGCAGGTTTTATGGTTAGATTTCACAGGCTCTATGAACATTTCATTAAATTGCCTGAGAAGTGTTCATGTGAGAATATATGGGCATTTTTCTGGGAAGATGAACTGTAGCATTCATCAGATTCTCAAGGAAGTTTTAGTCCCAGAAAATATTCTTAAAATACTGCGCATTGCTAATGTTTAAAATAACATTTAACTGAAATGGCTAAGTAGTGCAGCAATTGTTTTAAAAATTCTTTGTCAGCAGGGTCATTTTAATGAGGTCCAAATTTAAGAAACGGTCCTTTTTTCTTATCTATAATTTACAAATGTATATCCATACAAGCCTATGGAAATATCATCAGAAATGTCCTACATAATTCATTTTAAAGAATGTTTGAATTTCTGAGAGCTGTCAAAGTTTTCAAAATGAACAAGGCAAATAAATGTATAGTATGTATTGTTTAATTGGGATCATTCACATTCTTCTAATGTTTACCTTTAAGAAAATGTTTTAGGACAATATGGAAAGCTGCTGATTAAATGAATAAGATTTATGATAATGTGTATTTCATTAAGTCTTAGTATTCCTTTCTTAAACTTTGAATGTGTCCCCTAAGACCAAAAGGGGCACCTCCTGTCTATTTCAGCTTCAGACCTAGATTCAAACTTTCTTCTATTTTTCGCGCTAATGGAAAAATAACTAAACTGAAATGCATGGAATGACATTTTGAACACAGGAAGAAGAAGAATCAGATATTACTAAGAAAAGTGAATTTATTTCACAAGCAATAAATACTGTTATCACTATATGTGAATATGTCATTTCAAAACTTTGGATAATAGTTATTACTCATATTAAATATAATGAATTGGGAATCCAAACATATTTAGTTTTGTCAATCTGTGCTACAGATATTGCTATGAGTTAAGAAAACGTTACAAAGTTTGGAGGGCATATTTTTCAGTCGTAGGTTCAGCTGCATATAACAGAAATATCTGAATAACAGCGGTTTAATGAGAAGTTATTTCCCTCTCATATGAAAGAAAACCAGAGAGACAGTCAAACTAGGTCTAATGAAATGACTTCAAAAGAATTCAGCTCCTTCCAGCTTTCCCCTCGCATCCCTGGGGTGTGGTCCTTGCCTCAGGTTTCAAGGAGGCTGCTCCTGCCCCCTAGGCAGTAGGATGAGCATAGAATGAAAAAGGCATCTCTCCTCTCCTTTAAGGGAACTTCCATGAGTCCTATGCAACATCTCCAGTTCCATTCATTAGCCAGAACTCTGTCATCACCAATTGTGGTAGACGAAATGGCTCCCCAAAACTGTCCGCCCCCAATCCCTGGAATTTGTGAATATGTTAAATTATATGGCAAATGGGACTTGGCCGACGTACATAAGGTTACAGACCTTAAAAGAGGGAGATTATTCAGGTGGGGCCAGTTTAATCCTATGAGCCCTTAAAAGCAGAGAACTTTCTCCAGCTGGAGGCAGAAGGAAGCCGTGGCATAAGGGGAAATCAGAGACATTCCCAGCACGATTCAACTCACCACACCTCTGTTGGCCCTGAGATGTAGGAACCCACATGCAATGACCAGTGAGAGGCCTCGAGGTGCTAAGGGCAGCCTGAAGCTGACAGCTAGCAAGGAAACAGGGCTCTGATCCTACAAATTCAAGGAACTAGTTTCTGCCAACAACCTGAGTGAGTTTGGATGTGAATTCTTCCCTAGAGCCTTCCAATGAGAATAGTCGCTGACACCTTGATTTTTGCTTTGTAAAACCCAGAGTAGAGAAACCAGCCAAGCTAACTCAGACTTCTGAACTGCAGGACCATGATATGACAAAATCTGTGTTATTCTAAGCTACTGAATTTGTGCTAATTTGTTACAGCAGCCATAGAAAACTAATATACCTGGCCACACCCAGCAGCAATAAAGGTTGGGAAATATGGTCTTTCTTCTAACTATGTGGTGGTATATGCAGCTGAAAACTTTGGGTCAGTTTGAAAAAGAATAGGGAGAATGTGTATTTGTTCAACAGCTAGTCTCTACCACAGGAGAAGGGAGGTTTGAATTAATGAAAAAGAAAGGAATAAAGCGGGTTTAGTACTTTTAGCATTAAATGGAATAGAAGCAAAAGTAAATAATATAGCTCTCAAAGAGGTTCAAAATTTGTAGGTTCAAAATATCAAACTATTTACCTCTAATTTTGCCCCTGAATGTGCTATGCCTTTACAACTGAATACAAGGTGATACAATCAAAGCTTGAAACTGGCAACTGGTCAGTTAATAATTTTCTTAAAAGTCAGTTACATTGGGAATCATAATAAAAATTACATATCTTAAAGACTGTATTTTAGCTTAAAACATAAATGTACATTCAGAGGCCAATCTTTTTATGTAGAGTCTGGGCCATTCTTTGAATGTATGGCAAATCATGGTTTTCTTGCACTATTTCTAACATCTCCAGTTTGAGTTTCTTTAAAATAAAGCAAAAATTTAAAGAAATTTTCAATTCAATCTGAGCACATAATCCTTCTAAAGTTTCTTTAGAAACCTATCTCTTCTACAATGAATTCATTATCATTCCTTTTATCTGCTTACCTGTATGCTTCTCAAACTACTATTCAACTTCAATGAAAGTTTTCTAAAACTTTCATTTATTTTGCACACATATTTCATGAGTGTATGTAATATTCTATAAAAATACACAATCCCAATAGTAAGTACTATTTGCATGTACAGGTTTGGCTGCGGATGAATGAGAAAGAAGTGAGGGGGGGTGTACTGGACTCTACCTGGTGCTTGGACCTTCTTGGTGGAGTAGGAGTCAGGCAGTATTTGCAGAGGGAAGAGAGGGCAACTCTTAATTAGGTGGGTCAGTTAAAAAGAGGAGAATAAGAGGATTTGCAATTTTTCACCATCCCTACAGAAAAACAAATCAAAACAAAACAGAAAATTGTATTTCTACCTACACATTCAAATTCTAGCTTCACTGAGATCTTTGAACTCTATCTCCTTCAAGCAAGTAGAACCATCAAGCAGTTCTCATACTCAAGAAACTGTTAAGCCTCGAAAAAAAATAAACTCACACCATTTCCCTCTTCCCTTGGAAAAAGCTCTTGTTCCTTTGTGAGCCTGAGAAGTCAAGTCGGGTTTCTCAGATAAAAGGTGTGGTGGAGGAGAACTCACCAAGAATGGAAGGTGCCTATTTGTCCAAATGGAGTGGGGTGGGACACAGAGGGAGGTGTGTAAAGCGGGAGGGAGAAGGATGAGATCCTTTTCCATAAATGTTCTTGTCTTCTGAAATGGCAACTTGAACACACATTTCTGAAGAGGAAAAGTAAACAGTTTCTAGTAAAACTATTGAAAATTCACCCTCATAAACTACACTTTGTCTGCTAGAGACCTTCAATTATGTCCTGACCTCCCAAACTGATTTCATGTTTTAAAACAAGTTGTAATTTTCATTTGAGAATGATTCCTTTCCAGCACCAAGCTTTAAGTTTCTCTTATTGGATTAGTTTAATAGCTTTAACCTTTCTAATTTAATTTATAAAAATCCTAATGACAAAATTTCAACACTGTGAAAAATTTTTAAATAAAAAATTAACTATGATTCTTACCATTCCAAGAAAACTATTTTCCTTTTAAACTTCTCTACTAGGGTTTTGTCTTTATGCATACATAGTTTTGACATGACTGTAAATACCATGTATACTTTTATTATATTATTCTATTTACATTTGACATTATATGATAAAAATTCTTCCATGTTTGTTAAATAGTTTTCACAATTACCATTTGAGGAATTTCTTCCCAAACTAACGTATGCTTCATGTGAGGAATACCATTCTCTGTAGCATAACCTTGACTGTCTTATTACAATATGCAAATAATTGTTCATTAGCTATACGCTGACACTAACAGCATGGGTTAGAGTTTGGGCTTTGAAATCAGGCAGGTTTTTGCTTTAAGTCTGGACTCTGTCCTGGAGTAGCTAATGTGACTTTGGGTACTTGGAGTTGCCATTTGGGGGAAAAATAGTATTTAAGTCATAGAAAATTGCGAAGATTGAGTAAAATTATGCACATAAAGCACCTGACCACAATGCCTGACACATAGTATTTAACGAACGGTAGTGACTGTGAGATAATTAGTATCTGTTCTGCTTAAGCACTATATACACTTCAATTCTCACCTTTATAATATTTCCTAATTTAAAAATAAAAATTGAGAGAGGAAGACCTAAATTAAACTATACCCTCATAACCAGTTCCCAACCACATTAGCCCTTGATGTTGTACACCTGCTATCTACCCTGCTCACTGGCCCAGCACCTGCTATTTTGTATTCCCATTTATTTTCATCCGAACAGGGCATATCTCTTCAAATAAACTGTAAGCTACCCAAGGCCAGGATAATATTGTGCCTCTTTGTGGCTCAACAAGATGTCATCACTTTCACTCTGTTACATCTCCAAAGCAGTGTCTTTGTCCAGTATTTCCACATCGCCCTGGGTACTGGCACTGCTTCCAATTTGGCTCATTTCTTTACAATTTCTAACTGGGTTTTATAGTTTTGTCTCATCTTCCTTGGCCTGGCTTTACACATCTTCTAAATTAATGTTAAGAACATTTGGATTTAAAAAGAAGAGATGGTGGTGGAAGAAAATGTAGCTTTGGGTGGAGACTAGAGTATTTCAAACACTAAAAGGATAAATAAATTTAAAACGTTTGTTTTAAACTAGTTTTCCATTGTATTTATTTACTGTTACAAATCCTTTACTGAAGGAGTCTTAAACACAAGCATATTTGAAACAAGAGGTTATTTTAAACATATGTGTGGGCATTATCCAAATTTATGCAGTAAGCCCTACCCCAGAATCAGCCAATTTGGCAGGTTTGGCAGGTTTCAAAACTGATTTTTACAATAGGGCCCAGTGGAATCACAAACTTCGTTGTATTTGACAGGTTTATCACTCAAGTCCCACACAGACCAACCTCCACTGACACAAAAATTGAAAGACACCCATTTTGACGACCATAGGAAAGTCAAATGAAATTCAGGCAGAATAGCTCCATTGTACGCTCATATCTGTAACCTGAAAGTACCATCTGTCATATGTCAAACTTAATGTTGGCAATGGTTTCATTTTATTCTGTTGTTGCCAAATCAAAAGTTCTACTTTTTAACTTGCTGGGTCCTTAACATACCACAGCTTATAACAGGGAAATATCTAGCTGACCCACTATTCAGGAACTAGAGGCATAGAATATAAAATCACAAGTGTTGAGCAGGGATCGTATGAAATCTCAGCATCATTTAAACCTAATTACACTTATGAGTTATAGATGGCTTCTAAAGTGGTGAAAGCTTTATTTGCAGTATTTAGAGTTTGCTTAGGACAAAAATAATATCTGATTAAAATTGAATTTGTAGAACTCAACCTCATAAACTTATGCTATGGTAAACCACAGACCAAAGAAATTCACTGAAATAAAGTCTCCTCATGTTTTTCAGGGCAGAGCAAAGGAGATACCCAACTGGGGCATTGTGAGGGAGGGACATGTCATGCTAGTTATACAATACCCATAACTTCCACCGTTAGTATTAATATTAGTAAAAAGTCTGATCAATGGATGAGAACAATTATAAACTAAGGAAAGGGTGATCACAAGAGAGAAATAAAAGAGATTATTTCAAAAAAGTGGAGGAACTTTCATGAGACTCTTCATGAGCCAGTGGAATTAAGCTGTTTGGAGCAGTGTCCACTCAGAATTCCATTTTCACCATCTCTCCCTGTTGAACCCCCTACCTTTGCCTCCAGCAAAAACTCTGGTCACCTTTTCTGCAAATCTTTTCCCGATACTCCTCATGGCAGTGGATCCCACCATCTCCTAGCTTTTCCATTAGGGCGAGACTTATCACAGCCTCCTAAGTGACGTCTCTGTCCCCTGTTAAATTCCCGGCTTCCTTAGGGTGGAGAACGTAGTCTGCTATCTTTAGAGACCCCCGACCTAGTGCCTAGCATAATGCCTCCTAAGTGGGAGGGAGATAAGGAATCGTACTGACTCCGATAAGCATGGGGCTTTCCTACTCCCAGTCCAGCAGATGGCAGCAGTGCTGCCTTTAGCGGAGGCAGAGGATTTTTCTCAACATTTGGGCCTCCGCTCGCTAATAAAAGCACTGCTGCATTTCCATCTTTCTCCTGCATCCATGGCTGAGCCATCAACTCATGAACATTAATTCACAGCAGTGTGCATGCCAAAGACATATGAGTCCCTGATTTGCCAGTCTCTGTGTAATTACCTGAAAAATGGAGGTGGAAATTTTGAAATTTAATAATCCCCCTTCCTCTCTTCCCGCTAACACACATTTTGAAACACATGGGATAATTGCTTTTAACATAATAGATCACACATATGTGATGAGTAAAGTGTGCTGGGGTAGGGGCGGATATATCCTCCATTCCTCCTGTTCCCAGCTGGAGAGACTTTAGCTATAAACAAACCCTTCAGCCTTTCTTTCCACCCTGACTTATCCCTCCTTGTGGTAGGAGAATCAGTTGGTCTAACGGGTGGATGTGGGAGAAGTCTCTGAGCAAGTTTACTCAGGCTTTTCCTCTTTTTCTCTTCTGGAGCCATCTATGCAAGAGCCCTGACTTCAGGTCTGTTCCATCTCATGTGGTAAACATCCTAATCCATGAGGGAGATCTGCAGTTATCAAGCGTTGCTTATGCCAGATGAGTAAGTGTATCTAATAGTGGCAAAGTGTTAGGAAGGCTGTGGCGGCTGCATATCCAAGTGCTTTCTTCAGACCAGATTTTGATTAGTAATAAAGCTGGCATTTTTGATCTCCATCTATCTGATACCTTAGTCTACCCTTATAAAGGAGAAGACAGTATTTTATTTGGGGTCCCCCAAACCCTAACAAATAGACTACAAACTGTCTTACTTTTTAAAGCTTAATAAAAAGAATAAGAAATTTCCCTCATTTTTTTCATACCTAAATATCTCTCTTGTTTTACAGCCAACATTTAAACTAATATTTTTTTTTAAAGCCAGTATTCTTTAAGATTTCTTACTTTCAATCATTAGCTGTTTCATCAAACGCTGAAATTAAATAACATTTAAAAAAATAAGCCCTCAAGGACTATTCTTCTTCACTACAAATAATTGGCAGCAAGATCAGTGGATATAAGCAACTAGTCTTTGCAACAAAGTAATTTTATGTGGGCCTGACATCGGCTCGGTGCCACCCCACCCCCCATCCCCCACTCCCCAGGCCCCCAACTGGGGAAACTTTCATTCCTTCTGAAAGTACTGTGCCATACTTGCAACATTTGGTTAACCAAATGGAACAAAGCATGCTCATTTACCTCACTGAATAAAATGCTCAAAAGCATTTTGCTTTCTTGACTAGCCAAGTCTTATAGCTTTGTATATGCTCTATTTCTTAATGAGGACTTGAGCAACTAATTATTTCAAGGCCCCTAGAGCAGTCTTCAATATTCTCAAAATAAACTTTGACATTTTTAGTTGCTAATCAGCTACAGCTGAAGGGAAATTTCAGAAGCATTAATGGGATGGGCTAATGATATATCATTTATATTTCAAAGCCAAACAGTCTCCCTTTTTATCCTAAAATTAGCATAACCCTTAACCACTCTGAAATCAAGATTCAAACAGCAACATTTGTAGCCTCTTCACTCCGCTCCCAAAATCTTTTAAAGAGTAGGAAATTTATAAACTAAAAACACTAAGTTTGCACTGTTTCCTTTTACCTCAATAGTCTTCCTTTTGGGGCTTCCCTGGTGGCGCAGTGGTTGAGAGTCCGCCTGCCGATGCAGGGGACATGGGTTTGTTCCCCGGTCCGGGAAGATCCCACATGCCGCGGAGCGGCTGGGCCCGTGAGCCATGGCCGCTGAGCCTGCGCGTCCGGAGCCTGTGCACCGCAACGGGAGAGGCCACAACAGTGAGAGGCCCGCCTACAGCAAAAAAAAAAAAAAAAAAAATAGTCTTCCTTTCCACCCTGGTTCTTCTTTTTTACTTTTCTGAATCTCATATGCACAGAATTGGATTAACCGCAGTCTTGTTTGTGACACATTCTCATCATTGGTGTATTCAAAATTTGCTTTTATTATTCTATTTATAATTTTAATAATGGGATAATTACCCATAATTCTACCACTCACAACAAACAAAGATCCCCGTCCTCAAGGATATATTCAAGGATTATACTCTAGTGGGAGCAGAGAAACTAAACAAAAATTTATTTTTTAAGTAAATATGGTATGTTCAAAGATGATAAATACTATGAAACACATACACACACACAACACAAAGCAGAGTAGGATACCATAGATAGGAAATGCCAAAATGGGAGAGATAGGCTGTAGTATTAAATAAGGTGGTCATGGTAGGCTTCATTTAGAAAACGAGATTTAGTCAAAGACTTGAAGGAGACAAAAGTGTTGTCCATGCAGATGTCTTGGAGAAGAACATTCCAGGTAGAAGGAATATCCAAAGGAAAGATCTCAAGGTGGGAGAGTTCCTGGCATATGTGAGGAATAGCAAAGAGCCTGCTGTGATTGCAGGAGACTGAACAAGGGAGAGAGTAGTAGAAAAAGTCAGAGAGGAAAGGTCCTAGCCTTGTAGCCATCACACGGATTATAGTTTTTACTTTGAGTACAACAGGGGGCTATTTCAGGATTTAAAGAAGAGAAGTACCACCGTATGATTCAAGTTTTAAAAAGCTCACTCTGGCTTACTTGTCGACAATAGACTCTGAGAAGACGAGAATAGTGGGAAACCTGATTAGGGATCCTAGTGACTCAGTGGAAGGGGTGAGAAATGAGCAGATTCTGAGTATATTTTGAAATCAGGGCTAAGATTTCCTGAAAGATTAGATGTGGGATGTGAAAGAACAAAAGTAGTCAAAGATGACTTTCTAGTTCTCATAAGCAACAATAGGGTTAGAGTTGCCAGAACTGAGATTAATGAAGCAGGATTGTGGATGGGTGAGGGAAGGCAGGAGTTCATTGCTGAACATGTTGAGTTTGAGTGGTGCTGTGCATTGAGTGGAAATATCACTGGATATATGAATGTTAAGTCTGGAAGACAGATGGCCCTAGAGGTGTGAATATGAGAGTAATTATCATATAGATGATTTTCCATTGCCATGACATTTTCAAGTTTCATGTCTGAGTATAATCCTATTGATGTGCAACCCAAAATTATAGTTTTAAAGTAGAACAAATAGATTTGGTGGAAATCTGAGATTTGGGGCATAACTAAAGGAGAAGAGAGTTCCAGTTATTAATTACAGTAAACAAATGTGTCTATCATGACAGAGTTTACAGTAAGGAAGCACATTTCTTCTTGTGAAAATAACTGATCGGCTGAAGACTTGCTGGTCCAATGAAATAGTATGTGGGCCTTAAGAGAGGTGTATCTGTATTACCTGAGGTGAAAACATTTCCAGTATTTCCCTGGTGAAAAATGCTGGTTAAAATAACATGTCTGATATTATATCAACATAAAATTAGAGAAAAAGTCAGATGACATTCCTAAAAAATACTCAACAAAATATAAATGGCCCCCTTGCAGTGGTGAGAATTCAAGTGATTCTCTTATTCTATATACTTTTCTATATTGCTTAAATTATTACTATGATTTTTATAATTAGGAAAAAAGTATAATAAAGCCATTATTATTGTGAATAATAAAAGAGGCAACAATCAAGAATATAACAGATTCAGCACACAATTATGTAATGTTAATAAACAGTTCCAGCTATCATCACAGAACACAGAATGCTCAATTTTAACCTTAATTCTATCACTCTCTTATGTGTCTTCAAGCAAATAAAAAGGTCATCTTTATGAATACTGCCTCATTGCAAAAAAGATAAAAAGTGATTACAGCAGGGTGTGGTGGATTAACTGATCAGTGCCTGAAAGCAACTTCGGAAAAGTGATGTAAATAATTTTGAAGATTTATTTTTTTTAATTAATAAAGTCTGGGCTTTCCCAAGGAAAAAAAAAAAAATCAGAGCTTCAGAGATTTTCACCTCCAAAAGCCAAACCCTGCCCTCAGTTATGTGTATGCAATTAGCTGCATGCACATAATTGAGGGCAGAATTTGGCACACAAAATTTGGAGTAATCTGGAAATTTTTAAATCTGGAAAAAATTAAAATCTGTTTGATAAAATAAATTATGATGTGACCCAAATTCAAATGGGCTTTGATGTGTTTAAGAAATGGTGTGTTCACTTACATGAGAAAACAAAAATTTCATTTCGCCCAATCTAGAACAGACAATTCTGGAGGATAGGAAGGAAGAAAATAACACCAGTGAAATTTTCCCCGGGTTACAAAGATCATGTATGTCTATGATAAGAAGTGAGCTTGTGCCCCTTACTATTAATGGATGCCTCATACAACAAAAGAAAAAGAGGAGAGGTGAAGAAGGGAGGGGAGGGTCTGTGTGTGAATACTCTTGAACTCCCCATAGTATTCGCAACTGAGGCTTTCACATGGATCTGGTATACTTTTATTATTTACAAATCCCCCTCTTATGCACTCCTATTCACTATTAGAGTGAGCTTTTCTGCAAATAGATCCTTCCCCAAGACATCTATCAAGTATAATATCAGCCCAAGGAAAGCGAACTTTTTCTCAGCTTTTCTTCCCCCTTCAATTTTCTTTTCACATGTTATCTAAACGGGACTTACCAATGTTTTGCTTCTAATAGTTTCTGAAGCCACTTTCAGTTTTTCATTTTAAAATGGAAATTGAGAAAAATAAAGTTCTATGCTTAGATCTTTATCATATTCTAAACTTTTTCATTCAGGGTCACATTTTAAATTCTGACATAGCCTTTTTAGCCCTGCCATGTCACCGAGCGAGGGATCAGAACAGAGAAATAACAAAAACCACAGCTCCTCTCTCCCATTTCTGCCTTGAAAAAAAAAGAAAAGCTGTGCAATGTGCATAAAGTTCATTCTTCTGGCTATGCGTGTTGAGTTATTTATCAACCCACAAAGTATGATCTGCTTCTCCTTTATGGTCCTTTCAACACACAAAAAAATATTGGCATTGCTTCTCCCTGCCCCTCAAGAGAGTCATCTGGATTATAACCACACTACCCATGGGATTAAACCACTTGTAAAGAAGTGGAGTCTTTTGCATTTGGATCTTGAAACTTTGAAAACAACCTTAAGCTATTCTCCTAAAATCATTAAAAGGAGCATTTTTGTGTGCTTTTCAGGCATCTTTACAAGTTCTTGTGAAAGGATAAATGTGGCTGGTTTGCATTTTATATGTTCATTATTTTTCAAAATAGCCTTGCCTATCACCATAGCCTTGCCTATGGTTATAAAATCAGAAGAGAAAAGCCAAAGTCTTTCTAAATGGCCTTTTCTTTCTCCATGCACCAAAGGCAAGATATTTCATAATTAAATATTAATATGGGCTCTGACCACTGCTTCAATGATCAAAACTCATGTAATTGGTCAGAGACCTGGTACAGCCCATCTCCCCAACCCAATAAATCACAATAAATTTTAGCTCAACTGTTTCAAGAGGCTGATCTATTTTGTCAGAATCTACATAATATTTGTTCACACTTTTAATCTAGAAATCCTCCCTCCTAATATGAGGATGAGTTTTACCCTCCTTGAAGGCAAGTTCCTAGTCTCACAGTATATTAGTTTGCTAGGGACGCCATAACAAAATACCACAGATCAGGTGGCTTAAACAAAGAAATCAATTTTCTCACAGTTCTGGAGGCTGAAAGTCCAAGATGCCAGCAGTGTTGATTTCTCCCGAGGCCTTCTCAGCTTGTACTCATCATGTGGTCGTCCCTCTGTGCACAAGTCCCTGGTTTCTCTTTTTCTTCTTACAAGGACACTAGTCATACTTGAATTTGGGTCTCACCCTTAGGGCCTCATTCTAACTTAATCACTTCTTTAAAGACCTTATCTCCAAATACAGTTAGATTCTTAGGTACTGGGCTTTAGGGATTTTAACATATGAATTAGGGGTAGGGGCACAATTCAGCCCATAACCCATAATTTAACTTCTTTGTATTAAAATCACACAGACTCCATCCTAGGAATTGTGGCCAGGCAAACATTTGGTTAGGTATATCTTGAGGAAAATATTACATTTTAAAAATATGCAAGAGTTTTTATTAATAGCACTTTTGAAATATTACTTTTCATCAATATATACATTTCTTGTCTTGAGCAGGGTATGAAATCAGTAAATAATTGATAAGTTAAAAAGTCATGAAGCAACCAATGAAATGGTAAATTAAATAAATGAATTTGTCACTGACGTGGCAATTTTCAAATTGGATCATCCCACCATGCCAGAAGTCATGATGTGATTTTATAAATAAATGTGCTTCTAGTAATTCTACAGATGTAAAGGTTTCTTTACTATAAATTCATCTCTAATAATTTTTAAATCCCAAGTAAATTTTTTCTGGGATTGAAAAAACCTTTTTTAAAATCCTCTACAATATTCAGTATAATTGATTCAGTGATTCGTAGACTAAATCACTAGAAATTCCCTAAGGAGTTGTGAATGTTCCACCTGGCCCTTCCATGTAGACACTCTCCAAGGTCCTCTCATCAGCTGTACTCTCAGCTTACTTTGCACACATTCTCTTGACTTCATCCATTCCCATCGTTTTATTCTCACCTTTCCACAGGTGGCTTCCAAATCTGTATCTCTTCCTAAGGACCCAAACCTACATTTCCAACTGTCTGCTGGTTTTCCTGCAGTGTTGCAGGCACCTCACAGTGTGAACTGATGTCAGGCTCAGGGCTCCCTTCACCATCTCCTAATCTGAGGTAGATCCGTAAAGCCTCTGTTCTGGAACCATGAGACTGACCACTCGCTGGACTGATCTTTGAAAACTGATAAACATTTTTAGCATAGTGGTTATCTCCCCTCCCCTAAAATAGTTGATATTCCCTTTCCTGCTTTATATTTTCTTCATAGCACTTAGCAATAGCAAACTATGCATTTTTCTTATCTTATTTATAATCTGTCTCCCTTCCCTTAAGTGTAAGCACAGTCAGAGCTGAAATTTTAACCACTTTTTTGCTTGCTAGTGTGAAGAAAACACCTAAAACTGTGCTGGACCCATGGTAGACAGCAAGTGAATATTTTTTGAGTAATGAATAAGTGAATCTCAATTCATTTATATTGTCTCTTAGTTATTTGATGTGGTGACTCTTGCATGTTCACTACTTTAAGAATTTGGAATACTTCATTTTCCTTGAGTTTTACTATAGTTTTAGTGGAAAATTCAATATTTGAGGTAATTTAAAAACAACTCTGAAGTTTTTCAAGTTGGCTATTTATAATTCCAGGTGTATTTTCCCCCTAATATATCAAAAAGGCGTTTAATGTGTGTTAAATTCAAAGTTCTCTTTCAAAACCATAGTTTGGATTCATCTGAGTACAACAAAAAACACAAATCTATTTTTAATGTAGAAAGCATGGTTTTAACTTATTAATATAAATCACAAATGATTGAGTGGAATCATATCATATTTTCTAAAAAAAAAATTTACCTTTGAACTGAAAAATGAGCATGAGAAGTTTCAGTCCTATGGAGATACATATATGTACATGTGTGTTTATATATAGTCATATATTTTTAAAAATTTTTTAATGAGAAAATCTCAAGTGCCTGTTTTCATATACTTAATTCAAATTCTTTCTTAACCACAATTATACCATGACACTGTAGTACTGTCAGCAATAAAACCAAATTTTCTAATCCCACATTTTAGTATGTTGGGAAAAGGCAGAAAATCTTTTTCTTTATATCAAGCAGTCTTTACTTTTCCTTTCAGGAAATTCAAACAGTGCAACTAAATAAAACACAAATCTGCCTTATGATGTTACCCACTACAGAGAAAAAGGAACTCAAATATATTTAAACATACATAAACTTTTGTATTTAATTTTTTTGGCCATGTGTGCCTTAATAATTAAAAAAAAAGTTTCCATATGTTTTTTGTTCTTTCTTGTTTCCATATTGGCCAGTCAACTTTTTCGGGTTTTTTTCCTTCTATTTCCTGATTGTTTCATTGCAGCATTCATATACAGTTTTTATGTTTAGCTATAACTTCAACTTTTCCACAAAAGGACAATTTGGCTTTTTATGCCCTTTTTATTTCCCTCTTCCAGTGTTCCTGCCTGCACACACTTAAGAAGTAGAAACTTTGATCCTTCTGTAACTAATGAAAATCAAAGCATGACCTTTTCTTCCATTGGCTTATCTCCCTCTCCTTCCCCCAAGAAGACTGACTTAATTGATCGGTGAAATTGAGAAGATGGTCATTGCACTTGCTTGGCTTAGGTACACCTCTCCCTCCCCTCTTTGAGATCTATCTGCTTTGAGGAAGTGTACCTTGCTTTTTTTTTTCCCCCCAGGCTCCTTCACAGGGTAAGTGCCCCTGGTTTAGGGCCCGAGAGCCATATCTAAGATTTTGTTTCAATCCACACAAACTGGAGGCAATGAGATTTATAATTTATAAACTTAAGATTAAATTTAAAAATATATTTCACAAGGCTGATGAAAATTTATGAATACGTTTTTTGGCAGTCTAAAGCAGGATAGGAATCATGGTTTGGTGTTTGCAGATAGAATATCACTTTCACTATATTGTAGTGGGTGTAGTGAATACGCCCAATATAGTAAGACCGTTTGAAGGCAGTTTCGTATCCCTCATGATCCTTGCTCCTACAGACAGACTCAGGTCCCTACTCAAAAGAAATACATAGCCACCACGGGTAACACGTTTGTTCTCAGATGCTGTGAGTCTAAAACTTGTGGCAATGAATGGCCACATGATCTCATGAAACCAATATTTTGACAATGACTTAATGTCTATTTCACTAAACATTTATCTGATCACTGTATCTGCTCTCAGTCAATTCAGCACATGGGGAGGAACACGGAGTTGCATGAAGTTGGGATGAATAATCATTGTCATATTAGAAAAGTGGGTAGAATTTTGGTTGGTGAATATAGGGAAGGAGATTCAGGGGGTGATGTGAGTAAAAGTAGGCAGAGTGGTTGCTCACTTCTGCATTGTGGGTTTGTGAACGATAAATCTTTTATAGCTAGAGCATAGGATGCTTTTGGGAGCTTTCATGGAAAAAAATTTGGATAAAATAGGGTGAAAATAAATGTTAGTTGATATTCTATGGAATGAAGAGCCATGGAAAACTTTTAACCGATATGGTCAGATACTAAGAGTATAAAAAAGGTATGAGCAGGGCTTCCCTGGTGTCGCAGTGGTTGAGAGTCCGCCTGCCGATGCAGGGGACGTGGGTTCGTGCCCCGGTCCGGGAGGATCCCACATGCCGCGGAGCAGCTGCGCCCGTGGGCCATGGCCGCTGAGCCTGCGCGTCCGGAGCCTGTGCTCCGCAACGGGAGAGGCCGCGGCAGTGGGAGGCCCACGTACCGAAAAAGGTATGAGCAGTATGAAGGAAAGTTTAGGGGCAGGAATTGGAATAATGGGAGAAGGAGGGAAGGAAGAAAAATAAGAGAAAATTAGACAAGGTGTCTTATCCAGCTGAAGAGCAATAAAATTCAGAAGTGAAGCAGTCAGCATAGAAAAGAGTATATGTATTAGGGACACATTTTAGAGGCAGATCAACAGATGTTAGCTATTGACTAGATGTGAAAGATGTGGAAATGAAACAAGCAGAATTTGACAGATTTTTAATCATATGAATTGGGAGAATGATATTTCATTAATCAAGTTAAAGAATAAATATATATACATATAATTTTTTTCAAGTTTTGGAGGATTTTTTAATAATATGGGGAAATGTGCAAAATATTTAAGTGAGGAATACAGGATACAAAACTATATATAATATGATTATGATACATTCACAAACACACATATACATATATATTTGTAGGACACAGATATTAGAAAATTACACCAGAATATGGAGAGAGGTTTCTTATGGGAATAAGATTATGTGTACCTTTCCTTCTTCATATTTTCTAAATTTTTTTTACCATAAGAATGTATTACTTTATAATCAGAAAAATATAAGTATTACTTTTAAAAAGATAGGTACAAAATTGTACTTTTATGATACATCCCAAAATATCTTAGGAGCAGGGATTGGGAGAGAAAATTCTGACCAATTAGATATGAAGAAAATAAAAAAAGTGATATTCTGAAGATGGCAAGTACAGTCCAACAGGTATGATTGGTGTCTTTGTTCTCCTCTGTTTTTGGTCCAGCTTCCTGAACTGATGAATGGCCTACTTGTCTGGGGCATTGCTTTACAGAGATATTTGAGAGCCCTGTGAGTGTCAGGTTTCCCTTAAGCCTCTAATTAATGATTAACATTGAGTATAACATCAATTGCCTTAAAGCGTTTTTTTTACTCACTAGCGTGCGGTTTGTTTTGGAGCTTGGTATTTCTGTAAACTAGCTACTGCACTGACAGAAGATAAGAGTGCAGTATCTTCAGAACCCGGTTGAAAATCAGATCTGTGCTGTGAGCCAGTGAAGCACAGATTTTTATAGGTGATGCTTTAGCATCTTTTCTGGTTTGTAGCCCCTGCCCCTATGTCTGTTTAAAAGAAAAATTACTGTAGCCACCAGAAAATTTAATATTCTTATGTCCCTATGGAGTTTTATAAGTTAAAATATAAGTGATTTCCTTGTCCTATGAAATCTGATAGTATTATTTTGTCCACAGGAAATAGCACAAATATACATATGATATCTTAACCTTCCTTCTTACCTTTTCTTTCTTTTTAGTTCCCCTCTCTTCCTTCCTTTTTTCCTTCCCACTTTCCTTCCTCCCTCCCTTCCTTCCTTTTTTTAGTTCTGTAGTGCTCAAATCTAGTGAGCACCTGCTAAGTACATCCTTTTTTAATCTAAACTTTTCATTTAATCTTCATATTGATCCTACAAAGGAGTCAGAATTTAGTTAATTGGTTTATTGATTAATTAATTAACTCAAGGCTCAGGGAGCTTGAGTAACTTGTCCAAGGTCACCAGTTGGCATGTGTGGGCACTTGGGTTGGAGCCCAGATCAGTCCTGTTCTTTACCTTTAAAGGAAAACTGTCTCTCTACTCAGAAAACTTCTGACACCAAATGTGTGTGTTTTCCACGAGAACTTCTCCAGTTCTCTGCGGACACCAACTGGGTGTCCTACAACTTAGTTCGTTCTAAAACTAACTACCCAGAGTTAGCATAGACCCCACAGGTTAAGGACTCAGTCCCACCAGACTGTCCCCCCACCTCAGATGCCGATCACAAGTAGTGGGTCTCCAGATTTCTCATACTTCTTTCTGGCTTGGCTACAAATTTGGGGTTCCCATAACCCCTCCACCTTAGTTTCTACAATTTGCTATAATGGCTCACAGAACTTAGGGAAATATTTTACTTTCCATTACTGGTTTATTATAAAGAATATTATAAAGGATACAAATGAACAGTTTGTTGAAGAGGTACATATGGCAAGGTCTTTAAGGGTCCTGAGTGCAAGAGCTTCAGTTCCTGTGGTGTTTGGGATACACCACTCTCCTGGCACATGGATGCATTCACCAACCTGGAAGCTCTTAAGAGTTTTTTATGGACATTCCATTACTTAGGCATGATTCATTAAATCATTGGCTATTGGTGATTAACCTAATCCCCAGCCTCATTCCCCTCTCTGGACGTTTGGGATGGGCCTGAATGTAAGTTCCAATCCTCTAATAACATGGTTGGTTCCTTTGGCAGCCAGCAGCCCCCTACAAGAGTCACTTCATTAGCATAAACTCAGGTCTTCTTATGAATAATAGGGGATACTCCTTTCACCCCTACCACTCAGGAAATTCCAAGGGTTTTAGAAGTTCTGTGCCAAGAGCCAGGGATGAAGACTCAATATATATTTCTTATTATGTCACAGTATTGCAACATTTATATGGTATTCATATTTTTAGGAGAAAAGAATCAATATGAGACAGTTCGGAAAGTCAAAAAACAAACTAGTTCTTCTTCACAGATAGTTTGAGAAGCATTGAACTAAAATACTGATCCAACTCAAAGTCATTCTAAAAACCACCACATATTAGGACGTATGCCTTTTATGTGCCAGGCACAGTGTTAGGGGCCACAGATTCAGAAACAGTCTATACTTTCATGGAGCTTACAATAGAGTGAAACAATAAAAAAGCAAACAGACTCTGGGCATGAAGAGTTCAATGTTTTCCATTAAATCTCATTGCCTCCAGTTTGTGTGGATTGAGACAAAATCTTAGATCATGTGGCCATTCATTGCCACAAGTTTTAGACTCACAGCATCTGAGAACAAACGTGTTACCCGTGGTGGCTATGTATTTCTTTTGAGTAGGGACCTGAGTCTGTCTGTAGGAGCAAGGATCATGAGGGATACGAAACTGCCTTCAAACGGTCTTACTATATTGGGCGTATTCACTACACCCACTACAATATAGTGAAAGTGATATTCTATCTGCAAACACCAAACCATGATTCCTATCCTGCTTTAGACTGCCAAAAAACGTATTCATAAATTTTCATCAGCCTTGTGAAATATATTTTTAAATTTTAATCTTGAGTTTATAACCTTTGAATTAAACACTACAATTAATAATTAGAATAAACAAATCCTTTAAGAGGTATACTTTAAAAAAAAAAGTTTGAGAGCCTACAAGTATTCTAGCCTTGAATCTACCTTAGGTTTATGAAGAGGTTTAGCTTGAAGTGATGGTATTTATTTTGCTTTATTATTATAAATTTTATTCAGTGGTTTGTACACACAGCAATGATCAAAGGCTGAAATAAAAGAGATTGGGAGACACTTTGAGAGATTTTGAGAGATTTTGAAATGTCCATCCAGTGGTCTCTGTTTGGTAAAGAAGACTAAAATTCATCTAGCAATGAAAAATAAGTGCTAGTTGGTACCATCTAGAAAAATAGCAGAGCTGTTAAGGCAGTTTTAAGTTGATATTCGATAGTCAGGAAGGGAAAAAAGTAAAACTGCTCAACTGATTGAGGTGGGCAACAGATAGTGAAGGGTGTCCCAATATTTCTCAGGGCAAAATAGCATGAAAGACAGTCAGGAATAATACTTTTGGCTCAGCTTTCTATATCACTGTGAATAAAGGGACTAGACAAATTAATGAGCAGATCTAAAACATGTTACTGAGACCCTCTAGTCATCCGAGGGATGTTTCATTTCTTTAAAAGAAGAATGTTTGATAAATTTGCAACTTGCATTGAAAATTTAATCTCTCAAAGAAAGAAAATTTAATCTCCAAAAAAGTTGATGAATCAATGAGAAAAAATTCCAACCCACAGGACTTGATTGTTTGTAAAGGGAAATCACAGCTATAAACATGTCAATTCCCAGCTCCAAAACCTTCAAAGACCACAAGTTGTTGGCTGAATAAAGTACTAATAGTAAGGCCCCTCTGCAGCTTGGCTCAAGTTTCCTTTCCAGACTGAACTCCCACTTCCAAAGTGACAGCAGGGCTAGGATTTTATGTGATTCACGAGTTCTTGTTTTTCCCACTATACCAACCTCTCTCCACCATGACACTCTATTCTTCAACTAAACTGGACTCTACTATTTCCCAAAATACATCACAAGTTTTCCCAACATTTTACCTTTGCACATGCTTTGGACCTCTCCTGTACCGTCCCTGCCTTCTGTCTTCTTCAAGTGGAGGATCAGCCGGAACTAACTGTTCATTTCACAGTCTCTCCGTTCCATGCATTTGCCAACTGCCTGTACAATTTCCCTCAAGCACCAACACAACAAATGCAGTGACTAAAGTTAACCTGGCTTGTTTACTTTTTTCTGCATTATGACCCTATTATTTCTGAATTTTTAAGGCAAGGAAGACTCATATTTTCCCTTATTTTAAACTTATTTTAATGAATAATTATTGAATTCCTACCACATTCCAGACAATGGATATATATCAGAGTATAACATGTACAGGATGGAAAAAAGAGACATATACCCACAGGGCTTAATAAATACTAGATGACTAACTGTTCTATAAATATAACTTTACAGAAGAGCAAGACACGTCCCCAAAAATGTATAGAACAAACCTGTTTAGATTTGAGCTACCATTAGCTCAGATGATAACTCAGTTATATTTCTAACATAATCCCCACATCCATCCTAATTTGGGACTGCCACATCCCTATACATCGCTGGACTGAATTTTTGTGTGCAACACTTGGGTCTTATTTTTACTTAGCCTTTAGATGTTCCCACACTCCACTCCCATAGTACCATTCCTTGGGGAAGAAATACAAAACCATCTCAATCTTGGAGGCTTGCAAAGTAACTTTTCTAGACTTGATAATAAGCTGCTCATACAAGGTCCATCAAACGTGTTTATCCCAGACAACACTGCTTCCTCAGAGACTAAGAGATTGAGCTGTTTATAAATTCCTGTTGGCATTCTGTCCTCACAAATGCTGATCATCCTTCCAATTCCTCAAAGTCAAGTGACATTTGATTAACTGGAAACTTGCATTGCTATTTCATTAATGTTCCTCCCTAGTTTGCATTACCTTGTGTTTTATAAGACCAAGGCTTTTTGACAGATAACTCACAGTTCATTTCTCCGTCACACTGTGCCATTTGGACTTGCCTCCCTAACCAAAGACTATGTTCTTTGGGATGTTAAGTGTATTTGATCGCTTTCTGTGGCTCATTAAAGTGTCTCATTTTAAAAGGAAATTGTTTACCCATTTAATGAAAAGTGTTGAATGCCAATTGAGCCATTTGGGTTTATTTGGTGGGCTGTTTAAAAAAAATTCTTTTTAAAAACTGGACATTTATTCCTAAGAGCATTCAAATAATTGGTTGAAACTTCCCTTAGAAAAATATGATCCCAGATTTTACAGTCACCCTGCCATAGTTCAAAGTTGTGATAAGACTTTATTAAGGCCTGGGCTAGATTCTGGCAACCTGTCTCCTGTGAGTCAAGCGTGGGAATCTGCAGAGAGTGCTAGACTGGGACACGTGGCAGCTTTCCATAGGCTGTTGTGGCATCCCTTAAAAATGATGTTCTTCAATTATACGACATTCAAACTCTCCAAAGGTTCCCTGTCGCCATGAGAATGAAATATAATCTCCCCGCAACGCCTGAAGACATTGCACCTTCAGGCCCCTAGGAGCGTCTCCAAACCCACCTCTCCTTTTCCCTCTACTCTCTAGTCACTTGTGCCTTCTTTCCGTTCTTAGCCTCTGCTCACTCCTATGTCAGCGTCACTGAACTTATCCTCCCTCTCCCTGGAATGTTCTTCCTTCAGATCCTCATGTGGCTCCCTCCTTCATATCCCTTAGGCCTTTGCTCTGATGAGATATCTTCAGAGAAGCCCTTGCTAACGCTCTGTGGCTAAAGGCTCCACCCTGTTCCTGTCCTCCCCTCTCCTCTCTCCCAGTCTCTCTCTACCCCATCATCCAATTTTGTAGCACATCATCACTCTATTTCATAGCACATATCAATATCTTAAATATCATTTATTTTGTTTTACTTATAATCTGCCTCTCTCCACCAGAATACAAGCTCCACAAAAACAAGGACTTTTTCTCATCTGCAACTATATTCCCAGCACTCAGAATCTGCCAAGATAGGTGCTAAATAAATATTTGGTTAGTCAGTAGACACATATTTAATTATAAGAGAGACTGAGCATTGCATGTGATTAGATCCAAGAAAGAAGGGAGTTATGGCAGCTGTGGACTCCACCCTGCTGTCTGAGTAATTAAACAATGCCCTCCTCGGCAATCTGCAGCATTGTGGTTAACTCGGCCCACCCTCCTTACAAGATGGTTTGGTGCTATTGAGCCACGGAGGGGTCTCACTTTCTTCACCACCTCAGTGGCTTATCAACATTTTCATCTCACTCACTTACAGTACAATCTCTGCAAGGACTTATACGTAACATTCTCCATACTGATATATTTCCATTGATGTTTTAGCAGCTCATAAGTTTGTCCTGGTGACTGGACTTCCCCCCGGTTTGGAAGGCCTTCAGTATAGTACACAGAGACTTAATAATAACGCCATCCTCTTCCGATAGTTTGGAGGATGCACATTCACTAATTCATTCCACATGTACTTACGAAGCAGAGGATATTATGTTCCAGGCACCTTTCTAGATACTGGAGATAAAATAGTCAAAAAAATGTTTTAAGAATTAAAAATCTCTGCTCTCCTGTAATTCACATTCTAGTAGAAGAATCAGACAATAAACAAAATAATTTGAAGTGAATTACATAATATGCTCAATGTATTAAATGCTACTGAGAAAAATGTAACAGGATGTGCGGACAGAAAATGAATCAAGTAAAGGATTATAATTTTAACAGGATGGTTACAGAAACTCTCACTAAGGCGTGGAAATTTAAGGAAAGATTTGAAGGAAATAAGGAAGCAAATCATGTGAGTATCAGGAGCAAAGGTAAAGGAGTAGCAAAAAGGCTGACATGGCCAAGTGAGCAAGGTTGTAGTGGGGTTGGAGGTGGAGATAGGAGAGGCAGTCAGAGAGCTAAGAGGGGGCCAGGTCACAGGATGGTATGGACCATGATGGTAAAGACCATAGCTCTTACTCTGAGGCAGATGAGAGCCCCTCAGAAGGTTTTGAGCAAAGAAGTGACTTGATCGGCCATATGTTTAATAGGATCATGCTGGCTGCTGAGTAAAAATAGACTGTAAGAGATCAAGGGCAGGAGAAGGACAGTGCAATAATCCAGGAAACAGATGATGGACCTTGGACGAGGGTGGTAATATATGCTGTTAGGAAATGTTTGGATTCTGGATAATCAATGTTTATTGACATACTGCTCAACTCTCATAAAAAAGAGAAGCAATGTAACACGGTGGATAAGAGCACAAGCTCTAACATCAGATGATTTGGGTATAGCTCGTGACTCTGACATCTCCTTAATGCTTGAATTTATACAAGTTACTTGTCCTCCCTAAATCTCAACATATTCTTCTGTTATAAGGGAGATAGGAGGAGGGCATTAGTTACTAATGCTAGATATTCTAACAGATCCAAAGCTGGGAAATTGCTCTAACAGGACAGAAATTTATTTCTAATTGATGTAAAGTCTCATGAAGGTATTTCTGATCAGTGGGGTCTCTCCCATAAAAAGTGATTCAGAGGCCCATGCTGCTTCCATCTTATGGCTCTGCCATTTTTCAACTTTTGCCTTCTGAGTTCTCCCTGGGATTTCCAACCAGCAGATGGGACAGAAACAGAAGTCTCATTTGTGGAAAAATTTTAATGGGCTGAGCCTGGAAGCAATACAATAGTTTCTGCCCCCATTTCACTGACCAGTGAACTCAGCACTTGGTCTCACAGTCACTCCTAACTACAAGGACTCTGGGATACCTGTTGTCACTGTGTGCCCAGAAAAAAGAAATGGGTTTGGTGAGCAGCTGATCAGACTTCACCACTATCAGTCTCCGTCAGGGAACTATTGAGGGCGTTGGATGAGACAACAGTTGGGAAGCACTTACCCGAAGCCCTGCTAAAACACCTGGTTGTTACTCAGGAATGCACAGGGGAAGGAGAAAGCCACACCCACAGGTGTTTCTCCTACCATCCAATTCAGAGTGCTTTCTGCCTGTTTGGTTGGAGGAGAGCTGGTCTTAGAAGAGTTCCCCAGTTATCTCCTGTGAGTAGCAACCCAGACCCTTTCCCCTCAGCTTCCTCAACATTTATTAAAACAGAATACTAACACTGATGCGAGAGCAATAAATTTTAAAGAAGTATTTCCGTTCACATACAATCTTAGATGCCTTCCATGCTTAGTAATATAAAAAAGTAGGTATCAAAAATTCTCAAGCAGCCTTTAGTAGAACTATTCATTGAGCAGAGGAAATAGGGGCACCCACAATTCATCCCCCCTTTGCTAAAAATAAATTTCTAACCAACTTTATTGAGTTACAATTTATATACCATAAAATTTACTCATTTTAAGTGTATGACTCAATTATTTTTGGTAAAGTTACAGAGTTTTACAACCATCACCACAGTCCAATTTTAAAACATTTCCATCATCCTAAAAGGTTCCCTCATGCCCATTTGCAGTCAATTCCTTCCACTGTACCCAGTCCCAGGCAACCACTAATCCACCACTTTCTGCCTCAATAGATTTGCCTCTGGGGGCATTTTATATAAATGGAATCAAATAATGTGTGGCCTTTTGTGCCTGGCTTCTTTCCCTTATAACAGTGTTTTAGAGGTTCATCCATGTTGCAGTATGTATCAGAAGTTCATTCATTTAAGTTGTTTAATGGTATTCTATTGTACTGATATGCCATATTTTGTTTATCCATTTATCAATGGATGATCATTTGAACTGTTTCCAGTACTTGGCTATTGTGAATAATTCTAGCAGGGCTCCCATCCTTGCAATGGTAGTCAGATGCTATCTTCTTAGAGGCTTTGTCCAGAGGTGGTGGTGACATCTACAGTAACAGAGTGGCATAGTGGAAAGACCATCAGATCTGACACCAAAATGACTTGGACTTAAACCTTACTTCTCTTTTTTCTGAGTTATCTGGCAGGGAATAACCTCAAACTTGCTGGTATTAAGAGCCTAGCATGGTTTTTGACACAGTAGATACTCCACAAATGTAAACTCCCACTTTATTGCCCTCGCTCCATTGCGTCACATTCTCTGTAAGAAAACTCAGAACCTCTTATCAGTGCCCGCACATGCTGAGCCAAAGTTTCTCATATTCACACACATTGTTTTACCAACACAGTGAGTAAAATGAGAGTACTTTCCATGTGTGGTTTGGAGGAAGCCATTTTCTCTCCTCCACTCTTCCTAGAGGTCCATAAAATAAGAACTTCTGCTCTCTCAGATGTGTTGGCTAGAAGCACCCATCCTTCTTCTAGATCCCATTTATTCCTCTCTACAGGAGAACAGTGATTTATCTGTTTGACATGTAGAAGAGTCTGATATTCATGGATCCACATTTCTCCAGTGGTCAAGGTTAACATGGTAAGTCACTGCTCACACATAGGAGGCCTCCCTCTTGTGCCCCTGACCTGGGCTTCCTGGCTCAACATGATGAGGATAAGTTATTGCTCTGGAGGCCTTACTATTCAAGTAAATTCAAATATAAATCTGGAAAAGAATATTAGGAAGTCATATAGGCCACATTCCATCTTCATTTGCCAATCTAGATTTACCTTCAAAAAAGTTGACAATATAATTTTCTGATTCCTCTGCCTAGTTCTCAATCAGCTGCCATCTTGAGGAGCAAAGGATCTGATTAATTCCCTCAAGCCCAACATATGGAGGCTGTTTGTCTCTTTCAGAAACACAGAGCTGGGAATATATTCAGGCAGACTAACAGTTGTAGTCTTATTTTCCTTCCATGTGTAGAAGACTGTTCTTAGGACTAACCACCCAGTAATGTAATATTAGTATCCTATCATTTAACACAAGTTTATCCAATCCCTCTTGGGTTTCCCAAAAGAATCTGTTAGCCTTCTTTCTCTGAAGTAACAAATTACAGTTTGAGTCTGCCTCATATACCACATCAATCACTCGTTCAGTTCCTGGGATTGCTAAATGGTTGACCCAGTTGTGTAATTTTAACTGTCCAATCATTTGGATTTGGGGTGTTAAAACAACTGAAGTGGTCTGACTACTTAGATTTAAAATGCCTGACAAACCATGATGAAGACTAAAACATCCAATTTAACTGGAAACCAAACAAAGTTGTGGAATCTTTTAGATGTGTTCGCATGTGTTCACAAGCACACAAAGTGTCTCTCAGGTTCTCATTCTCTCTTCCTCCTCTCCTTCCCTTTTCCTTTTTTCTCCTTCTCTTCCTTCCACTTCTCTCTCCTTCTCATCTCTCATGTTTCTCTACTTCAATCTTTGTCTCTTTCTTTGTACACTTAACTCCCTTCTTGTCTGTATCTCTTTCTTAGAGGTAGCAAATATTCACAATGATAAAATAGGCATTTTTTATTAGCAGTGCTTCCTTCTCATTTCACCCAACATCAGAATCTAAGAAATACTAAAAAGAAATTGTTACACTTGTTTTCTGGAGGATTGAGATGAGTCAGTGAACTAGTTCATCCTGCACAAGAAGAAACAATGTGACATTGGCAGAAGGAGTTGAGATACAAGGAACACCCCACAGAACACAGCAGCTCACAGCATATTACTAAGATAGGGCAAGCCTCCCTGTAGCCCTTAGCACTATCTAAATATTTAGAGTAACAGCTTGAAGGTTGCCCTGTTTATTTACAATCCAATGTTATCCTCTTGGCGGCCATCCTTATCCTTTGCCTCTCTTCACCTTTCGGCCAGGGATGTTTGGCCAAGTCCCTCAGAGAACAGTAAATCACTAACTCTGTGAAGATTCAAGCCTCCAATCCCCAACAATGACCACTGAAGTAAGATAAAAGCTGAACAGTTAGGAAATAGCAGGAGACACATTAAATTTTTTGCAGAGGAAGGTCATTATCTCTGGGCTTCAAGTTAGCCTCTGATATCATAAGGTCATCCTTTAAGACTGGGAAATTAAAGGTGCAAGTGCCCCTCACGTAGATCAGCGCAGAATACACATCTGGGTACTCCCAAGAGGATCAATGCCCTGTCAGTGATGCGGCAACAAGCGTTAGGGAAATCCTATGAGCAGCTCTCCAAAGCTGATTGTTTGGCCATCATTCAAGGTTAAAAATCCTCATTTTGAAGACAACTCTCAAGGACTCAGCTTTTGAGATTTTGGCTCATCAAAGTATGTTACTCTCAGTACTACAGAAAGTAACCACATTCAAAACACAACAGAGCCCTGTCTAAGAGAGAATGAGAGGAATTAAAATTTTCTCTAATGTGTAAAGGAGAGAGCACAAAAAGCCTTAATTAAAAAAATGTGATATTTGGAAAGTACTTTCTATTATGCAACAGATTACTCAGTACATCAAATGTGTGGGTTTGTTTTCCCCCCCACGAAAAATGGGACAATTTAATCATAAGATACTTAATGCATTGCAAATTGATTTTTGTTTCAGTTCCTTCTGATTTCTTTTAAAATACACTGACAATTGTCCTGCTGTCAAGACTCACTCTAAGACACCATACGTTTTAAATATTTTATTCTGGATTTTACTTAGACCTGAAAAGCTAAGTAGAGAGATGGGAAAACTTTTGTATTAATTTAATCGTATTGATTTATTAGATTTGGACACTTCATTTTAATGTCTAATGATATCAACCTATCAAGTAGAGGAATCATGCATAATGTTAAGAGAATAACATAGTACAGAAAATTTAACATCTTTTTAAAAAAATATTTATTTATTTAGGCTGTGCCAGGTCTTAGTTGTGGCATGTGGGATCTTCATTGCGGCACGCAGGCTTCTTAGTTGCAGCATATGGACTCCTTAGTTGCGGCATGCGGACTCCTTAGTTGCAGCATGCATGCAGGATCTAGTTCCCTGACCAAGGATTGAGCCTGGGCACCCTGCATCTTAAGGTACTCTATAAATATTCAGTAATGACAATTGGCCCCCATATTTATTCACGATCTTTAAGGATTCTGTATCTATAAATATCAAAATATTTGGGTTAATGTTTTCTTCCTTCATAATTCTATTGGAAACAAGTTTACTCATTACAATAAGGTCATATAATTATCTTCACAGTTTAACCCTGCCACAAAAATGCTCTTTTTGTTTAATAATTAAATGTGAAAAATCATATGGTGATGATGAGTTAAATAAACCACTACCCTGGGAACAGCATCTTCATTCTTTGTCCTAAACTGACGGACCACAGTAAGTAATTTTCTTCCTAAGAAAGATATCAGGGGAGGAAAACATTTGGCTGCCTACGATATAGTCTATAAAAACATGCTGATAGTTCTCAGGCCAAGGAGAGCTCTCCACTCCACAGTTCACTTATAAATATAGGTTGATTCCTTATAATATATATGTTTTATTGCTCTTAAAATGGAAAACTACAGATAAAAAAATAACAAACACCCATGTATCTACCACATACAGTTAACAAATGTTAACATTTGAATATGTTTACTTCAGCTCTGTTAACACAGGTCTTTTTGTTTATTGTTCATTTGTTTCTTACTGGGAAATAACCCATTATTGATAAAGTTGACATTGCCATTGTACACTTACCTTATCATGTTTCCTTCCCTCTTTCCCCACAAGAAATCTCTATCTTATGTTTGGTTTACACCTTCCTGTTCATGTTTTTATTCCTTCTCTCTATGGAAATAGACATGATCGAAACAGAGATAACCAGGTCCAATATATAGGCTTTTTATTTATTTATTTATTTATTTATTTATTTATTTATTTATTTATTTATTTTGCAGTACGCGGGCCTCTCACTGCTGTGGCCTCTCCCGCTGCAGAGCACAGGCTCTGAACACACAGGCTCAGCGGCCATGGCTCACGGGCCCAGCCGCTCCGCGGCATGTGGGATCCTCCCGGACCGGGGCATGAACCCGTGTCCCCTGCATCGGCAGGCGGACTCTCAACCACTGCGCCACCAGGGAAGCCCCTATAGGCTATTTTATCGTAGTATATATGTTCTTCTTACTGTTTGCTCATTGGTTTTGTTTTTTTGTTTTGTTTTGTTTTGTCAGTGTCAATACATGTAGATATAGCTCTTTTAATTACAATAATGTATTTCATTAGTTAAATATACTACAGTTTATTTACCCCTCTATTGATTGTATTTAGATTGTTTCCAGTCTTCACTATTAAAATTAATGTTCCTTGTAAATGTCTCTGTGTCTCAGTGTGCACATATGCCAAGAGTTTCTCTGGGATATATACCAAGAAGGGGAACGGCTAGATTTTCAGGTAAGTGCATTTTTAATAATGCTGTTGTCAAAATGTTTTCCAAAATTTACACTCCTACCATCACTGTATGAAAATACTATTTTTTTGAAGCCCTTACTTGTTATTTTCAAACTTTAAAAATGTAGAATTTTCAGATTTTGAAAGTGTTGCTAATCAATGGCTATGAAATTATATTTCATTATTATATTAAATGGCATCTTATTTACTACTAAACTTTTCAAAGTTGGCTAGTCATTTGAGTTTCCTTTTTCCTGAACTGAATCTTCATATCCTTTGCCCATTGTTATGGGGTTGAGAAGTGAAGTATATGTGGAGAACAGGCTGGGACTATGGACCAAATGGCAGTGATTGGTTGTTATAAATAAGTTAATCATGCTCAGATGTACCTGTTAAATTCTAACATGCATGTTTTTAGGCTAAATGTGATAGAATGCTTCTTGTAACTTTGCTTAGCATCACCTGTGCGTCACACACCCAGAGAAGATCTAAAGGTTGCTGCACAGTCCAGAATAATGTCATTTAAATTTCCTTCAAGGTGACTTTTCTGACTCTTCCAAAAACATAGATTTGTAGAATCCTGAGACTGGGATGAAAAAAGGCTATTTTAGATATGAAATATCCTTTCCACATCTTCTATTAATAGCTTCTATACCCATATTTTTAAAGCAAGGTAAAACATTTACTTGTTCACAGTAATACATGAGCTTGATAAATTGCATTCAATCCAACAAAGTAAGCAGGTACCCATTCACAATTCTCTTTTTGTATTAGGTTGCCTTTTCTGTATTTATTTATAAGATGTCTATGTATATTCTAGATATTAATCCTTTGCTCTCTATGTCATAAACAACTTCTCTCATTCTTGCTTATTGCATCTTTTGTTGTTTGGAAATTTATAATTTCAATATAGTTAAATGTATCAATATATTCCTTTACGGTTTATTCTTTTTGTGTGACTTGTTTAAGATAGTTTCTCTGCCCCAATGCAATGAAGATATTCTTTATATTTTTCAGAAAGTTATACGGTCTTGAATCAAATGGAATTGAATATATGCATATCTTTTTTTCACATTTGGATATGCAGTTTGCATTTATCATAGTCTGACATATTGTAATGACACTTCTCTCATGAACTGATATCCCCTATATACAAGGTCTGAGTGATTTTTTTGTTTGTTTTTTCATTTCTGCTTTCTCTTTTGTCCTTTTGATGTAGTTGCCCTTTCCTGAGCCAACACCATAGTGGTTTACATCCTGTAAGTATATAAATAAGTCTTGGTAACTGGTATGAGAAGAGTGTCTTCCTCCTTCTTTCTCTTCAGAATTAACTCAGCTGTTTTTGGACTTATACCCTTTCATATTAATTTTGGAATAAATTTCTCAAATCCCGTGAAAAACACTGCTGAAATTTTAATTGAAGTCACATGGAATTTATAGATAAATCTGGATGAGTTGAAATCTTTATGATGCTGAATCTTCATAGCTATGAACATAGTACACATTTCCATTTAATCGAGTTCCCCTTTAAATGCTTCAAAACTATTTTATAATTTTATCCATGTAAAACTAGAATATCTGTTTGCAATTTATTTCTAGTTATCTTATTGTTTTGTCATATTGTAAATGTTTTTAAAAGATACATTATTTTCAAAGAGTTTATTCCTATCATATATGAATACTATGGATTTTATATATAAATCTTATCCCCACCATCTAGCTGATGGATTCACTAGTTGTATGATTATATGTGTGTATAATCTCTGTGTATATATATATCCTTGAGTATATATGAACATATATCATAGATACTCATATATATGTATCACCAAGCTTATTATTTGGGCTGCTCCATAATACTTGTAACTGTTCAGTTTTATGAAATATTTTAAGAATATAGTTATATCTTAAAACTCAGATTACTAAATACCAGAATTATTTAGTTTGCTAGAAAAATGTCTTAAAAGCATGGTATTAATTAGAAATATTAGAATATATTTAGAATATATAAATATAGAAAACATCACATAAGTCCCTGCTATGACCAAATTTGTCTTCTTAGCAAGCCAAAATAACCTCAGGAAAAATAATATCAAAATATATCAAAATAATATCAACAATAATGATAATGATAATGACTACATTGTATTGAGCTCTTATTGAGCTTTCCGAGCTGAGAACAAGTACTGTTCTCAGTACTTTACTGCTCTAACTCATTTAATCCTCACAATAAGGTAAGAAAGCTAAGCAGAAGTTAGCTGCTCAACCACGCTGCTGGCAAGTGGCAGCACTTTTGAGTTTCTCTGAACGGAAAATTGTGGAATATTAGTCTGTTGTTCTCAACTGCAGATGCTTAACCAAAATTCTGAGACTACAGGACACCCCTTTGGGTTCCTGACACAACTCTGGTATGTATTTTGATTTACGTTGATCTTATCATAGTTGTGGTCTTCACTGTAAGTCATTGTAGCGAAAGATAAAAACTTTCTTTCGCCTTAAATCTGCACCATCTCCACATGCTCCGATATTAAAAAGCAGTCACAATTAAATTCACTTTTAAGCCTTTTTAAAACTTGATATGCTAGTTGATTCAAATTCATCTTAAATCATTGCTTTCTTTGAAAAACCCAAGAACTCTTAGTAGATTTTCTTGTAATTAATTAATTTATTTGGCTGTGCCAGGTCTTAGTTGCGGCATGTGGGATCTTTGTTGCTGCCTGTGAGATCTTCGTTGCAGCCTGCAATATAATTCCCTGACCAGGGATCGAACCCGGGCCCCCTGCATTGGGAGTGCAGAGTCTTAAACACTGGACCACCAGGGAAGTCTCCTTATTAACTTTTAAATGAACAGTATATATGATCTTATATGTTTATATTAGGAAACAAAGTCCTTGGAGACTGTAAAAGTCCCACAGTTCAAAGTCTCATGGAGAGTCAGAGGCAGAATTGTACTTCACAGGATTCCTAGCTAAGCTCCTTGTTTGATCTTCCATAAAATGCAGATGGAGATCTGACACCTCAGTGATATTGAAAATTAGCTTAAATAAAGTTTATCAAGTGATATAGTAATATCATTGCTTCAAAGAGAAGTTAAAATAACACCCCTGCCCCCCACCCCAGCAATAGAGAGCTTCAATTTGGGAACTTGCAGAAATCCAGTGAAATAGAGCCTTAAATAAAGTAGGTTAAAATTTTATCTCCTTAAAATTTATAATCTTCTTAGTTGAAGTTTGATTTTGTTTCCATACATTTTCATGGGTTCTACTTTCAAACTGTGTTGTGGGGAGCCCTAGCCATGTAATGTAGGTACCCTTGGGGCCATCTGAGTGCACAGGTCAAAAGGAGACTCCACTCCTGGAGCTCCAGGCCCCCACCCCTTCTTTCTTCCTCCAGAGCAGCTCTGCTCTTATCTGTGACATTGGGTGGAGGAATAAGATTGCATTAAAGTAATGGTTCTAAATCCACTGTTTCAGGGCATCTAATCAGTTAAAATGTCTACTTATCTAACTGCACACATTTTATTCTAAGCCTATATAGTACAAGTGAGTTGTAAAGCAGTAGACTACACTCTGAGTTCAAATGTAAAAGGCTGGCCTCTCTGAAAGAAAACCATTTCTCAGACAACACTGAATAAAGATTATGGAGTGCTACATTTATTTATTTGATGCCTTATATAGAGTTTAGTGCCTTAAGAGCTGGATTGGAAACATCCTCTATAAATACCCCAGAGTGCCCTAAAGAACTGGTGTAATTCATTCTGAGCTTTTAGTTATTTCTGGCATCTTCAATTTACTTGGCTTTGGTCCTGATACTTAATACTTGATTCTATTTCTGGCCGACACAAACAATATATAAACAGCCATAAACACAAGAATTATTTTAAATCCACATCAGACCTGTAATTCAGTTCAACAAAAGCAGGATTTTGTGGCATCCTGCCTTCAGATGTTTTTGTTGTGTTATGTGTTAAAAGTATTTAGCATTAATCTAAGATATGTGTTCAGAGTTGAACCTCTTTCTGGTAATGATGCTGAGGTCAGAATTAAACAAAAATCGTGGACATGAGCTCTGGAGTATGAACCTCTACTCCTCCACTTACTAGCTGTGAGACCCTGGGCAAATGATTTAACTTCCCTGTATCTTAGAGGCAATAATGATGCCTATTCCATAGGCTGCTATAAGGATCAAATGCAAAAAATACATGTAAGCCATATGGAAAATCATCTATCATATACCTTGCATATAGTAAGTGCTCAATCAACAAGTTATAATACAAGACTAATGTTATAAACTGTGCTATATCATACTTCTAATTTTTAGTTTCTGTTTGCCAACAATGGAGCAATATTTGACCTGCCATACAACTGAATCTATGCTATAATGAGTTTTAGTTTATAGTCACAAATGGCCTAGATTATCCAATTAATATCAAAATTTGTAATTTAAGAAATATTAAGGAACGTCCATTAAAATTTCTATTTTTTTTTTTGAAATTAACACTTTTGTTAATCTCTGGTTTTCAAAATCTCATAAAGTTATTTTTTCTCTACTATTTTCTGGGACTCAATCTCCCCATTAGGCATTTTCTCATCTAACATTAGCAACATTTAAGCCCCTCCTTTGTCATCAGTCTTGTTTGTTTCTTCTTCTGTAGGTCATCTCTTATATTAGAAAGAAAATTTTAAAAAGAAGAAAATCTAGAAAAATAGGCATGCAGTTTGGCTCTGTTCAGCTAGACTTTACTTAGCAGAGAATGGCATGTTTTGATTACGCATCCTTGATACATTTGCCAATTCTTCATTCAGTTCTGGGACTGTTGATTCCCTGCCTGTCTCATTATTATCTACCATCCTTGCTCCTGAGAGTGACCACATTTTGAGGAATTATGCCACCTAAGGAAAGGTTCTCTCCCTCTTCTGTCAAGTGCCAAGAAAGGGCCTGTAGTTAGATGAGACAGCTAGAGAGAAAGGAGAAATATTTGTTGTGACTGTGAAATAATTATCAGAATGAAGCATGCATAAATGACATCTGAGGTTGGACTACTCTGGAAGGAAACAATATTTATCAAGTGAAAGGTCAGATTGTTTGAGTCATCATTAGTACTTGATAGTTATAAAATAATTTGGGAGAAAGCATAACCATCCACGTAAAAGACAGCAAGGCCAAAATGCTTGGTAAATTGTTTGTCTCACACCTGCTTTGCTGTCATTAGTGGCTTTGATAACCAGCTGGTCCGTTAGAAATCTAATTTAACTAACTTCACCTTCAAATAAAGTTCTCTAGGCCCTCATCCTCCATACGTTGGGACATGTACCTATGTAAAGTGTGAAGCGATTTTCCTGTCCTCAATAGGCATTGTCTCTCAGATCTCAGATGAAGATTGACAATTCAATGTGTGCTCCTGTGACCCAACTGAATTCATCTCTCTGCAGTCCTATCACACAAGGATGTAATTTTATTTATTTTTAAATCATATTCTGAACTTTTATAAGGAAGCAAGTTTATATCAATGAATATGCCACCTGTAGAGGACCTGGTTTCTTGAAAACCTAAATTTGCTTTCAAGTAAAATTTAAAAATAATAATACCAAACACTTAAATTTATATTACACCTGTTGTCCTAGAATAATTATTTATAATTCCCCCTTTCATCTTCAAATGCATTCCACTTTGGGTGCTCAATTAGATGGTCACTATATTTATATAACACTTACTAGGTGTTCTATGAAATTTATGTATATTAACTCATTTAATTTTCATAAAATCTCAATAAGGTAGGTGCTGTTGTTATCTCATTTTATAGATGAGGAAATCACAGCATAGAGTCATTAAGAAAATTGCCCAAGGACAACAGAAATACTTCAAGAGGATGGAATTTGAACCCAAGCAGTCTGGTTCCATACATCTATGGTCTTACCCTCTATGCTATTGTAGACTCCATAAAGTTTGATACTTGTTTTCCTTTTCCCCCTTTGTTACACTTTTAAAAGACCCTGTGGTCATGAGGACAACCTTTGGGCCTTCCCTAGAAACAATTCACATATGAACTTAAGGCCCTCAAATGCTTTGATACCCTGGGGTGTTTTGATCCAAACTTTCCGGAATTGGTTGTCTGAATAAGGACTCTGGAGAATGGAAAAAAGGGAGAAGGAAGAAGGAAGGCCTAAGTACTATCATCAGTTACCTCTGTAGGAAACCAAGCATTTATTCTCCTGGGAGAATGCTATAAAAAATGGAAATGAGAAGAGAGGATGAGTTGACATTTGGAATTTAGAGATGACTGAATTGTAAAACAAAGAGAAAGATAAATTTTCATGTTTATGTAAAGATTGATATTTGAGCTAAGAGAGCATTCACTGCAAGAAGATGCTTATAAAAGTCACTTTTAAAATAAAGGAGAAAATAAAAATGCAGAGAAAATATGAAAAATAAAATAAAGGAGAGAGAGCTCAGATCCCACTCCCAGCACTGGAAGCCAAGACTATATTTCTCAGCCACTGCCAAGATCCACCCAAATGTAGCAGGTCTGAGATCTTCAGTCACTTAAACCTGTGTAAAAAGACAGATTCACAACCAGGGACTTATGTTAAGAGAACTCTTTGGTTTCTTTAAACTTGATCCAAAGAGAGATGGCTGCTATCTGTTTCACTGAAATCATTATCTTAGCATTCCAACTCACATTTCCAGGCAGCTTTGGAAGTTTTTCTGAGGATACTCAGAAGTCCAAGAAGGGCATGGGGTCCTTTGTTTTTACCAGGTTATATCTTCCCTAATCCCAACATATAGTTGGGATTCAAAGTGTTCCTCAATTAATATCAGCAAAATCACAACAATTTTCTCTTAAACATTTTTAGACATAATTTATTCAGGAGTCCATAGCTTTTTAGTTTCATTTTAAACAATTTTATTTTTTATATTTTTTGAATAAATATTTTTCTGTCTGATTTTTTTTTTCTTCTTGGCCAGATCCCTTATGATTACTAGCAATAATATACAAGCATTTGGAAACTTATTTGGAATTCAAACTTATTTCTAAGCTTTTTACTTCATACTTCAAAGTAATTATGAGGTCCCCAAGATCAACCCCAGGTTTGATGATTTACTAGAAGGGCTCACAGAACTCAGCATATAGTCTTACTCATCTTTATGATTTATTACAATAAAACGATACAAAGAAGAATCAGCAAAAGAAAAGGGCATATGGGGTGAAGTCCAGTGGAAACCAGGCACAAGCTTCCAGAGTCATCTGCTGATATGCCTAGTTTCCCCAGATATGAGTTATGACAACAAATGAGTTATGACAACAAAATTTCGTCCACCAGGAATGCTTGCTACGCTCAGCACCAGGGTTTCTATTTGGGACTAGTCCTGTAGGCACCTTTTGCCTGGCATGTACACAAATTCCAGACTCCCAGAAAGAAAGCAGGTGTTCAGCATAAACCATATTATTTGTACAAGCATTTTTGGTCCAGTGTGCCACTCTGATGAGGGAATGGTGGGAACTGTCCTGAAAACCAAGTTCCCAGATGCCTGTCCAAGGCCAAGCTTCTAAGCAGGCCTTACTAATGATAGCAGTCAAGCTTGCTCTTTTCTACACATATTTCATAGACTGATTTTCCACAAATAAAAATAACTTAAAGAAGTCAAATTATCTTCTCATAATCATGAGTCTCTAGTTGCGCCAAACCCCAATTATTCCAGCTCCCTATGCAATAGTCTTTCCAATAGACTACACAGCTGCTCAGAAAAGCATTTGATATCCAAGCGACTAAGACATTTAAACAAATTGAAGCTAATAATCAAGGATGCAGTTATAGCTTTTTGTCATTCATATATGAACTAGAAATAATAATAGTCTCTAGATTAGCACTGTCCATGATAACTTTCAGCTGTAATGAAGTCTATAATCTGTTCTGTCCAATTCAGTAGCCACTATTAACATGTGTCTATTGGGCTCTTGAAATGTGGCGAGTGTGACTAAAGAAGTATTTAATTTTGTTTAATTTTAATTAATCTTATTTTAAATAGCCACATGTGGCTAGTTGCTACACACTGGAAGCACAGTTCCAGATAATTTAAGACTTACTTTGTTAAAGCAAATTCATAGATTAAATAGCCCCTGGAACACTAGAGTTTCCTTTTGATTTCCTGAGGGCCAAACCAATACCACCATATGGTCCCCGAAATGTCTTGATTTCTTGTGGTCTTAATCCAAACTTAGGAGGTTTAACCAGAATAAAGAATACTCCAACACCACTGAATGGACTGTTTGTTTTTCTTGAGTCATTTAAAAAATAACCTACTGTCTGGAGATTGGTAGTAGCTCATCTGCACAAGTGGTGCTGACTGATAGCCCTCAAGAAAAGGAAGAACCAGCACAGACTGGTACAAAATCAGTGAACCTCAGTGTTTAATATCGGTTCACAGGTTTTTAGAGTTTACTGGTAACTACGCTGGAAAAGAGAGAAGGGAAAAAGCAAGCACAATAGTTTTCCTTAAAAAGGTACCTAATGAAATAAATAATAAATTTTAACTTCAAGTACTATAACGTTTAGCATACATACTTTCATAATATTCTATCCCCAAAATCCAGTAGAACTTATTTTTGTGTACGAATAAAACATAATAAAAAATGATAGCATATAAAGTAAGCAAGGTCATTTCTGAAATACAGTGAAAGCTCTGTTTTTGTTTTCTATCCCAGTATAAAATCACAAATTTTCCATCATTAGAAACTAAAAACAAATGAGTGCCATCTTGTGGTGGCATCTACCATTCCTAGATGATAGTGAAAATTGCCCCCACCTTCCAAAAAAGGCTTCTTAGTCCCTGTTAGAAATGCTGTCACCTCAATCTCAGGCACTCTTTCTGACTTGGTCTCTGGTTCAGTTTCAGAATGTACAAAAGAAAAAGAAAAATAAATTGAAGAAGTGGATGTAGAGGAAAGGGCCCGAGGTTATTTACCTGAAGAGAAGTAAACACCAGAGTGAAAAATTTTTCTATGGAAAATAAAGAAATATTGGTAGTAGAAAAAGAATTTCAGAATTCATCAGGTGAAGTTGGCAGCCTAAGGAGAAAGTAAAAGTGTACATAATGCAAGGTCTTTTTAAGGGAGAAGAAGGAAAAACTATATAAATTAATGTTTACCCTACTGGTACTAGGGTTGCTGGTAAATGAAGAAGGGAGTAAGAATAAAAAGTGAAAATATGGCTAGATCTATTTTATTATACCTATTTTTTAAATGCTACAAAACAATATTACTAATATGAAAAGTGCTTTCTTACTAATAAATACAAAATATCTTTCAGCATAGAAAGTGGCATTCAAAACTAGGATGTTTGATTGCAGCGGGAGTCAAATGGGATTTGCCCACAGATGTATCACAGTAGTATATGGCAATAAAACACAGTGATCCATGCATGACAAGTGTTAGGAAAGCTAAGATAAAAACCAAAGATGTCCTTATGGCAGGATTATTTAGAATCGTTAATATGTTCATATGCATCGTGAATACTCGAGACAGATTTGAGTTTCATCATTTTCTAAACTTTTATGAGTAAAGAACCATTTTTCCCCCTTTGGAGTATATCCAAATACTAGTGTTTTACAAGAACATTTTGTGAAATCTTGCTCTTATTCAATAGTTCCAAATCCTTGTCACTGAAGAAGCCTTTCAGCATCCTTTCTCATTTGCTCTACCTGAATATGTCGTCACAGAAGGAAAGTATACATATAATTAAGGAAACTGTTGTATCCCAAAATGAGTACTTGCCCTGTTAAGTATGAGCTGGACATCACTTAATGTTGCCAACACAGCCAATGACTTCTTTTAAAACTTTTAGTTGTATCAGTAAACTAATAATCCCATTCATAGTCTTTAGGAGTGCTGACAAAGTCTTTCACCAAAACAACTTACAAAATCAAGGAATATGGCAATAATTGTTGATTAGATGACCACTGGTAATATAGGTGCACTATATAAAGAGGTCCTGGTGGATAAATAATATGTAACACAGATTGGGTAGCTGTTCACCAAATTATTTCACTTTTCTTCTAGTCTACAAACTAAGGTACATTTTCTGGTCTCCTTTAGTTTTGAATGCTATAATCTGACTAATATCTAACTAGTGAGATATGGATGAAATAATGTACATAACTTCCAGGCTGGGCTCATAGACACCTTCTATGTGGCTATATACTCTCTCTCTCTTTTCCCCAATTCACCAACAGGAACTGATGCCTAGAAATACTTGGAAGCCATAGATTGAAAATGAGTCTTGCTCAGTCTGGGTTAATGAATAACGGCATGGAGCAGTGGCCACGCTCTACTACACACCTCTGATTGGACTTTACATGAACAAAAAAGAAATAACTGTTATAAGTTACCAAGATTTCAGGTTCCTTCTGCTTATAGCATCTAGCACTATTTTAATTATTGAAGGAGGACATAGAATTTCTGCAACCAAACAGAGGCTTTGCTAAATTTGGTTAAATTTATTTTAAATTTTGTGATAGTACTTTGGTTTTTTTTCTTTTTCATGAGGCTCCATATCTTGTTTATTTATTTTTCATATATTTGGAAAACTAGTGAGAAAGAAACAATGCATGTAGAATCAGAAAGCCTGCCTTTTATTCTCAGCCACTTGCTAGTCATTGATTTTGAGTGTGTCACTTTCACTTAACTGTGTGGAACATCTTTGATTCTGTGATTCCCTTTTCTGAAACATGCTTAGCCTTCTCACCACCCCCACCCCAAAACACTCCCCCTAACGCATCCCCTTTTGCCTTTTTGACCTAAGCTTATCTCTTCTTATTCAGCCTTTCTCTAGTGCAACTTTCTAGTTCTGAATTATAGCAACATAACTCTACTATGTAATTATGTTTTCTTGCTCTAACTTACTGTTTCAAATCACTGGTTGATATGAAACTCCTCCATGGCGCTCCATCATCTACTCTCTCTGCTCCTTGTATGGTTCAGCCTCATCCAGGACAGGTCTCCTCAACCAGGTTGTGACCATGTACCTAGCACCCAGTTAGGGTGCAACTTCAGGATATGACACCAGGACTCAAGTCCAGGCCATCTGTCACCAAGATAGACCATGTCCTGGGCAATAAAACCAGCCACAACAAATTTTAAAATAATTTAAATAATAGACAACCTGTTCCCTGACTGTTAAAGAATCAAACTAGAAATCAATAACTGAAGACCAACAGTAAAATCTCTAAACATGTGGAAATCAAGCAACACATCTAAATAATCCATGGGTCAAAGAGAAAGTGTCAAAGGAAAAAAAATTAAATTCATAGAACTGAATGAAAATAAAAATACAACATATAAAATTATTTGGGCTGTAGCTAAAGCTGCAGCACCAGGGAAGATATTTCTAGCACTAAACACTTACATTAGAAATAAGCAAAGGTTGCATGTCAATAGTCTAAGTTCCTAACTCAAAATACTAGAAAAGAAAGAGCAAAATAAAGCTGAAACAAGCAGAAGGAAGAAAATACTAAAGAACAGAGATCAATGAAATTGAAAATAAGTTAAGCAATAGAAATCTTCAATAAAACAAAACACTGCCTTTTTTTAATCAAGAAAATTGCTAAACCTCTAGCAAGACTGACAAAATGAGAGAAGATATAAATTACCAATATCAAAAATGAAATGGGGAATATCACAACAAAGCCTGCAGTTATCAAAAGGATAATAAGGGAATACTATGAAATACTTTGTGCTCGTAAATTTGACAACTTAGAAGAATTAGATCAATCCCTTGAAAACCACATACGACCAAAACTCATCCAAGATGAAATATATAATCTGAATAGTTCTTCAACCAGTAGATAACTATACTTAATTTTTAATTTAAAACCTCTCAAGAAAGTAATCTCCAGCCCAGATGGTCTCACTGGAAAATTCTATCAAACATTTCAAAAACAATCACACAAATTTCACACAGTCTCTTCTAGAAAACAGAAGAAGAAAGAACACTTTCCAACTTGTTTTATGAGGACAGTATTACCATGATGCCAGAACCAAAACAAAACAAAACAAAATAAAAGTTATTGACCAATATATCAATATCTTATGAATTTAGACATAAACATTTTCAACAAAACATTAGAAAACTGCATCCAATAATGTATAGAAAGAATTATATACCATGGTATTTATTCCAGGCATTCAAGGCTGGTTCAACAATCAAAAATTAATCAATGAAATTCACCATTACAACTAGCTAAATTAAAAAGTCATATGATCATATCAATTGATAAACTGATGCTGAAAAAGCCTTTGACAAAACCTCAAATCCACTCATCACAACAACTCCCAGCAAATCAGTAATAAAGGAGAACTCCTTCAACTGACAAAGAGCATCTTAAAAACCTACAAAGTACTTAATGGTGAAAGACTGAATGCTTTCCCCTAAAATCAGGAAGATAGTGAGGATGTCTATTTCACCGCTTTTATTCAACATAACACTGCAAATTTTAGCCACTGAAGTTAGGCAATAAGATAAATAAAAGAAACACAGATTGAAAAGGAAGAGATGAAATATCCCTATCTGCACGTGGCATGATTGTCTACATAGGAAATTCCAAAAATGCCACACACACACACACACACACACACACACACACACACAGAAAAAACTCATTAGCAAGGCTGCAGGTACAAGACCAACACACAAAAATCATTCACATTTTTTATACTAACAATGAGCATGAAGAAATAAAAATTAAAAACAGAACACCATTTACAATCATTCTAAAGAAAATGAAATATTAGGTATATACTTAACAAACACATACAGGAACTATATGCTGAAAATGATAAAATACTGATAAAAGAAGTAAAGAAACTGAAATAAATGGAGAGACATACCAAACTGAAAGACTCAACAGTAAAGATGTCAATTCTCCGGGCGAGGGATAGTTAGGGAGTTTGGGATTGACATGTACACACTGCTATATTTAAAATGGATAATCAACAAGGACATACTGTATAGCACGGGGAACTCTGTTCAATATTATGTAACAACCTAAATGGGAAAAGAATTTGAAAAAAAATAGGTACATGTATATATGTGTAACTGAATCACTTTCCTGTACACCTGAAACTAACACAACATTGTTAATCAACTGTACTCCAATATAAAATGTTTCCAAAAAAATGTCAATTCTCCACAAATTGATCTACAGGTTTAATGCAATTCCCATCAAAATCTCAGAAAAGTTTTTCATAGATGTAGTCAAGCTTATTCTAAAATTTATGTGAAAAGGCACAGGCCCTAGAACAGCTAAAACAATTTTGATGAAGAATGAAGTGGGATGAATCACTCTATCTTACATTAAGGCTTACTGTGTTGTAGTAATCATGACAGTGTGGTATTGGCAGAGGCATGAACACATGTAAATCAATGAAACAGAACAGATAACTCAGAAATAATCTCACACAAATATTTTCTACTCACTTGCAAACCACAATTTGAATGAATCCTCAGAGTTTATGCTGAATGAAAAAAATTAATGCCCCCAAATTACTTACTGTATGATTCAAAATACACACACACACAAACATACACACACACATATATGTATGCATATATATATTTTTTGAAATGATAAAATTTATGAAAATTTATTTCATACAACTATATGTAAATCTACAAATTTTTCAGTAAAATTTCAATAAAAAAAAAAATCACAGTCTTGCTACCAATAGTTACTGTTCCTCCACCACCATCACCAGCAACACCTAGAGTGACCACCCATTCCAGTTTGCCCAGTACTGAGAAATTTCCCAGGATACAGTGCTTTCTGCATTAAAACTCAGACAGTCCCTATGTAGAAAACCCTAAAGATTCCAAAACAAAACAAGACAAACCCTAAAGAATTAATAAGCAAATTCAGCAAAGTTGCAGGATATAAAATCATTATATAAAAATCAGTTGCATTTCTATACACTAATAATGTACTATCCAAGAAGGAAATTAAGAAAACAATTCCATTTACAATAGCATCAAAGTAATAATATATTCAGGAATAAATCCTACCAAGAAAGTAAAAGACTTTTACACTAAAAACTACAAAATATTGCTGAAAGATATTAAATAAGACACAAGTAAATGGAAAGGATTTGGTGTTAATGAATTGGAAGACAATACTATTAAGACACCCATTCTACTCAAAGTCATTTACAGATTTAACACAATCTCTTTCAAAATTCCAAAGGCATTTTTTGCAGAAATAGAAAAAAAATAAGGGAAAATCTTCATGACATTGGACTTGGCAACTATTTCTTGGATATGGCAACAAAAGCAAAAATAGATAAATGGGACTACATCAAACTTTAAAACTTTTGTGCATCAAAGGACAAAATTAACAGAGTAAAAAGACAACCTATTTAATTAATAGAAAATATTTACAAATCATATATAGCTGATAAGGGGTTAATATCAAGAATATTGAAAGAACTCCTACAACTCAACAATAAAAAATCAATAACCCAATTAAAAATTGGAAAAGAACTTGGCATTTCTTCAAAGATTATATATGAATGACCAATAAACATATGAAAAGATGTTTAACATCACAAAACATCAGAGAAGTGGAAACTACAATGAGATATCACTTTGTACCGACTGGGGTGACTACATTCAAAAAAGCAAACAATAACAAGATGAGGATGAGGAGAAATTAAAACACTTATACACTGTTGGTGGAATTATAAAAGAGTGCAACTGCAATGGAAAGCAGTATGGAAGTCCTCAAAAATTAAAAATAGAACTACCATATGGGCCAGCAATCTCAGTTTTGAGTATATATCCAAAAGAATTAAAAGCAAAATCATAAAGAAATATTTGCACATCCATGTTCATAGCACTATTCACAACAGTGAAGAGGTAGAACCAACCCAAATGTCCACTGAGGGATAAATGGATTAAATAAAATTTAGTATATATATATACAATGGAATATTATTTAGCCATAAATAGGAAAGAAATCCTGTCTCATGATGCAATGTGGGTGAACCTTGAGTATATTATGCTAAATGAAATAAACCAATTACAGTAAGACAAATACTGCATGATTCCACTTGTATGAGGTATCCAAACTAGTCAGATTCATAGAAACAGAAGGTAGAATGATGGCTACTAGGGGTTGAGGAGAGGGGGAGAAGGGGTGTTGTTTAATGGATATAGAGTTTCAGATTTGTGAGATGAAAAAGTTCTGGAGATCTATTTCACAACAATGTGAATATGCTAAATACTACTGAACTGTAAACTTAAGAATGGTTAAGATGGTAAATTTTCGACCACAATTACAATAAAACTGAGACAGTCCCAGTCAAACTGGAGCAAGTCGGTCACCTTAGCACCATCACATTCAGCAAAAGGAACATTGTGTTGTAACTCCATATTAGTAATAACGAACCCTCCTGCTTCTTAGGCTCAGAGAAAACTGCTCTCCTACAAACTTGAACACAGCACACTCTCTTTAGTCCTCCAAGACAGGTGGACACAAGATTAAGAAATATTAAGGAAGACTTAATTGAAATTTAGAATCAAAAGAATGAGACTCTGCACATGCTCTCTCCCTGGAATACATAAGGATAGGACAGGCTGAGTGGTCTCCAAAGAGCGAGGTGTCTGATGAGACAGACTGTTTCATTTTTAATTGTTGGTTATGCCCTTATTTGAAAAGCCACTATCACTACATCTTTAGGAAAGCCTTAATTACTGCTGTCTGATGTCTGCAGGGATGTGAGGAATTAAGAGTTAGTTGGTGTGCCCACACTTGGGTCTGAGGGTTAAAAAGAGAAAAGTGTTCTCCTCAAGCCAGTGTTCAACAATTGCTCAATTTAAAGGTGAATCTTGGGGCCAAAACGGTGAGAGCCAGCCACCCCTTCCCATGTTGAGGTTCTCACTCCACAGCCACTCTTGGAGACTCAGTGATTAAGTTCTCTGCCTTATCTACTTGACAAATATTTGCTTGAATATTTAGCTGAGTGAAATTTTCTTCATAAAGTTTTCTACACATCTACCTCTAGATGTAATGATTTGGTATTAAATCCTCTCTTGCAGCTGCCATCACAGATAAGATTAGTTTCCGTGGACCTCAGGGCGCATTTTCCAATATGCATCGCATAGGACAGCCCATAGCTGGACACAGCAGAATAAACAAACTGGACTCTTCCCATCCCTCCCCTACCACATCCTGTGACAAAAACTGTAACGTTGTACCTTCTCTTTTGTCTACAGCTTCCTTCCACATACCTTAAAATAATTGGACCATGGTATGAAATAATCACTTTCCAAATTTCCTGTTCTTAAAAAAAACTTAAAAAGTATGGTTTTAATTAGAAAGAATAAACAAAAAATTTTCTCATTCTTTTGGAGTTGAAAATGACTTAAGAATTCCTTATGATCAAATTCTACATGCAGAAAAATTATTCCTTCAGTGTTTGCATTCTGTACCCTCTGAATCAGGTTAGGAATAATGGCTTGTGTTTTTTCTTAACCCTATGGAATCATTCTTTTGAAAAAGAAATGCTATTAGAACCCTACTAGCAAGATCCCAGGTAGGGACTTTTGAAATTTCACGCTCTGGATTTATTTATCTACTGTTATATTCCCACCATGTTGATCTCTTTAGCAGTTCCTAGAGCAAACCATACTTATTAAAATACTCCTTTGTCTTTGCACACATTATTTTCTTTGCCTAAAATATCCCTTCCTCCTTCCTTATCTTCCCACGTTTCCTGTTCTAGCAAAATTCTTCCGATCCTTCAAATAGCAGACTATGTGATATTTAATCCCAGCTTCCTTTTCTGACCATACCCTTTATGATGCCAAGAATGATTTGGATATCTATCTCAGGTGCTTTCATTGGACCAGGTGCATATATCTATTGTGGCACAATCCTTCTGTAACGTCAGTACCTGCTTACTATTGTTTTCAATTGTTGACAGACTCGAAGGCAGATACTGAGGCACAGTCTCCCTCGTGAGCTCAAGAGCTAGCATTCATTCAGTAGTTTGACATCATGGTCTTTAAGAGACCTTTACTGAGTGACATAAAAGAGTACCAACAGATTACAAAGAAAAAAAAATGAAGAAATTGCAGACAAATTGTAAAGAAAAAGTTCGAAAGAATTATTATGCTAGTTCAATAGCTTTTCCCTCCATAGAAGACTGAGTGTGATTCTTGTATTGCATACAAATTGTATAATTATTTCCCACATCTTTTGCTTGGAGAAAAATTTCTCCAAATTTAATTTGAAACACAATTTCCTGGAATTGAACCACATAAACGTGTTTTGAAAACCACGACCGCCTTTCATTTTATTTTATCTCCATCATCAAGTCTGTCCTGGGCACTTTTTTCTGACTTGAACTGCTTCTGTAACCTTTTAATATATAAAAAGTGACAGACACAATGAGACGCTTTCAACCACGGAACTCTTACCTTCTCACAAGGAGACATATTCTAGTTCTCAGACTCAACTGCAAAGTCTTTAGAAAGAATAGGCTTCTAGGGTAAAATTAAGTATTGGAGTCATATGAGATCATCGTCACAGGTGAATAATATGCCATCCTATCTTCTCTATGCCTCCAGAGAATAAATTAGCGCTCTACATGTTGAGGATTCATGTGGTAATATACCCTAAATAAAGGACAGCAGTGTATGTTATTGCTGTTGGTTCCTTTGGGGAAGGATTTATTTAAAATTCAGTTTTTCTGTGTGAGCCTGGAGAATTCTCTTTAGCCATCGTGAAAAAGGTTTTTATTAAGTGCCCCATTAGTTGAGGTTAAATATAGCTACCAATATCACCCACTTACTGCATGCAAGAACTCTGACCCAAGGCATATATAGCCATTATGATGTCTCAAAAGATCTAGAAACATTATTTCAGGAATGAGAATGGGAGTGTTGGTAGTAACGACGGTGGTGGTAGTGCTAGAAGTAGAAGCAGGGCTGATGGTGGTAGTAGTGGTGATGTTACTGGTGGTTGAAGTTACAGCAGTGATGGTGGTGATGGTAGTAGTGGTGACAGTGTTACTGATTGTTGCTGGTGGCCGTGATAACATGACAGTGGTAGTGGTTTCGGTGACAGTGGTAGTCATAGTAATAGTGATGGTGGTAGTGTTGGTAATGGTTTTAGTGGTTGTTTTAGATGATAGTAATAGTGATGCTGGTGGTATTTACAGTCAACGGTGGTGGTGGTGGTGGTGGTGATAGTAGCAATGGTATTTGTGGTTGTTTTAGTGGTGATTGTAACGGTAGTAGTAGTGATGGTTGTAGTACCCTTTCTGTTTAGTATTTTAGAGACTCAGCACAAGACTAAGAGGGGTGACTTTTTTTTGAAGTCCAAATTCAGTATTTTAATTTATATTTAAATATCAGCTATGTGGTAGCTAAATGTGTTCATATATGAAGACATTTCTAGGATACATACTTTTATTTATTTATTTTTATTGAAGTATAGTTGCTATACAATATTATATGTTACAGGTGTACAATATAGTGATTCACAATTTCTAAAAGTTATACTCCATTTATAGTTATTATAAAATATTGGCTACATTCCCCATGTTGTACAATATATCCTGGTAATTATTTTATACCTAATAATTTATACCTCCCACTCCCCTACTCTTTTATTGCCCCTCTCCCTTCCCTCTCCCCAGTGGTAACCACTAGTTTGTTCTCTATATCCGTGAGTCTGCTTAAGAGGGGGAACTTTGAACAAGCCTCTGACAACTCTTCTCTATGAATATACAAGAGAAAATGAATAATCAATTAATACTAGGAAAAAGTCTTCCATTTATATTTAAGTAATGTCATGCCCAGAAGTGTGCCTCAGGTCTTTTAAAGTCATTTCTTCCTGAATGCCATCTGGTATCTGCCCCTCCCTCGCAACCCTCAATCCACACATTCCACACTTTCCTTCACCCCTTTCATTATTTATGTAGAGAACTCAAACCAAATGTCATTTCCTCTGAAAATCCTCCCCTGACACCAACCCCACCATAGTTCCCGGGACTTTCCACTCACCAAGTATTTATCACAGTTTTAAACTATTTACTTATCTATCTCGCCAGTAAATAAAAAAGATCCTTGAAGACAGGCAAAAATGATTCCTTTTCATCTCTGTAATCCCAACAACTAGCACAGGGTGTGAAATAAATGTTTGCTGAATACCTACATGAAAGAAAGAATGAATCTTTCCTATAAGATGGTGGATTTCTTAGAAGGAATGGGTTTATATCTTTTTTATCTTAGTAGTTTTTTGCTATTTCCCAATGTTTTCTACAGTTGGTTCTTTGCAATAGTGGAGGAAAATCAAATTTAAAAGATAGCTTTAATAACCATTTGATCCACAAAATAACACTGAAACAGGTAGAGATATTAGTACCCCAAGGTCCCTTCCATTCCTAAGACTCAGTGGTGCTACGATACTAATGAGGTATAATTATATGTGAGAAGGAATACCGACAGCCAAAGATGTCTTATTTCAGTCACACATGGTTTCAAGAGCAAAGCCCAGACTGTGCCCAGGCCTTGTTATTCCCTTTCTAGTTCTCCTTCACAAAATCATGTTAACTTATTCCTCATTTCTTTCTCTTCTTATGGGTCTTTTTTATATGTTGTATTAAGTACTTACTAGAACAATCCTCCAGTAAGCCACAGAATTAATAGTAGTATACTATTTCTGTTTTTAGGACCCTACCTCCTCTCCAGTTAAAGCAAAGTCAGTCACCTCAGAAAATAACACCTGCGAAGATATAGACAGAAATGATTTGGTCCAGATGGTAATGTTTGGCAGTTGCCAAAAGACTCACATGACCAGAGCTTTAGGACAAATCAATTCCATCACACCTTTGCTTGGAGATGGGCTGAAAACAAAAACATGGTCAATTCCCAATGTCATTATAGTTTCTTTGATGTAGATTCTCACTCATTAGGGACATAGTTCTGGGACCAGAGATCAAAACAACTGGTCTTTATTATCCTTTGCTTGTTCCCTCTGACACTGCTTGCTCAAAGAAAACGAGGTGAATGATTTCAAACTTGGGTTCAGCTCTCCTGAGAAGTTTGTGGTTTCATGAGTTGGAAAACAGTACAGTCATTCCCAAGACTACTTTGTCCTATAGTGTTCATAGGATCCCCAGTTCCCAAAGCAGAGCTCTAAAAGCCATTCCTTCCAGTTCAACCAGCAGCCAAAAGTCAACCTTGATAAATACGATTTTAATAAGTGCTAGAAAATCAGGAAATTGCAGGCCCTTGGCTCTTGTGATTTTTATCATACCGAGTTCCCTACAGAGAGCTGAAGAAGAGCCAGTAATGTGTCATCCTTTCCATCAGAGTCCTGCAAAAAGTCTGTGTTGAAGAGACATTTTCCTGTCAGGTACTACTGTATATCAAATGTATCCACCTCTTGGAGAAAAAGATGAAATTAATTTGAAAACAAAGAGAAGAGTCTGTAGCAACACTGGCAGAGGACAAGGTTTATAAGCCGGCCCAAGAGTACTCCAAATCTACCATAAGGGAAACATCTGACAAAGAAAAATGTGTGCTGGCAACTCGTTTGATTGTAATTTCAATGAAAAATTGAAACCATACTTCCATGGGATTAAGCTTCCCTCATTCACCAGAAGGAGGTTCCTGTTAACAAATATGGACCATGTTAGCATCCTCCACACCTCTCCTCTCAGGCTGCTTGCCCGTAAGTACACATCGTGAGCTGGAGATGGAAGAAATCTCCTCAATGTGCTCAGACATGGTAGAGTTGGATTTTAATACGCTGAGGACTAAAGTGGTTGCAATGGTGGGAAAAAGTAGACATATGCCTTGCAGATGCAATATTAATTAGGGCAATAAATAGGCCCAAAGTGGTTCCCTTCCACAGAGATAATAAGGCTCTCTTGATAGTACACAGAAGAGGCTCATAGTTTACCTATTACAGTGTAACGATGCTGAATGGAGGGAAGACTCTTTAATTTATTTTCCCCATGGGTATGTATCTTCATTGTTGTCATACTCAGGACAATGGTATAAGGAAAATGGTCATATTCATGGTTTGCAAAAGAACAAATTTTTGGTAAAGAAAAACAATGCACCAAAACCCAACGGGTCCTTCACAGTATGTTTGCAAATACCAGAACTGTTTACAATATGTAAATATCTCAAGGAGTTAGTCAAAGCAGTGATAATTAATGTGTTTAAAGAGTAATGAAACTAAGACTGGTATATGGCAAATACAGCTGAGGGTTTAGCAAATGCAAGGGCTGGAAGAAGAAATTATTTTGCCTACATTTTTATTTATTTACTTTAAGTAGGACAGCTGCTTGCCCTGCATTATGGTCCCTGCTTACCTCTTTCACCGTACTCTGACCATCCACAGAAACACACAGATATTGACCTCCTGTGACTAGGTGTTGCGTAGAAAAAAAATCAGTCCTTGGGATGGAGAAAGGACTCTCTACTCCATTGCAGTTATTTCACTACATAAAGTATTGAATTATTTGGGAGTGTTTGTAAGAGAAATGCACATCTGGTGGGAGGAAGGAGAATGCATCTGAAGGTTAATCCCTTATGAAAGGGCCTCAGCCAAAGAATCTTCTATAGAGTGTGTGATGAAATACACTTTCCCTAGGTAGTTCTAATTATGCAGAAAAACGTCTAATGTTGCCCTGCCATGTCTACATTTTGTGTAAGTTCCCAAAGGCAGGAGTCGTGTCTTTTAAACATTGACTCTATTATCTGGCAGATGACTGATGCTCAGTTAGTAGAATCAAATAAAATACTCTTTATAGAAACTCTGCTTTTATACAATTCAAGAGAAAGCATGTTAAAATCAGAAGCCAAGGGTCTTTTCAATACAAAAATCAATAAGACTTGCTATAACCAAAGAAAAAGCAGCTAGGTTTTTGGGCATTACTAACTCTAGTCCCACCAACATCAGTCCAAGCCTGATTTGTTTTATGCATTTCTTTCATTACTTTAATGGGCAGCCTAAGGCTTGAAATTATCCTAAGGCTAAATGACTATGAGTGTGCACACCAGGAGGAATCACTCCAATAATTTCAACACTTTTCTGCCTGCATAACACCTTGTCTGGCCATAGTGGAAACAAGAAGTGGTTTATCATGTATCTCAGGATGTACAAAGGTAAATGCCACGCAGGGCACCGAAGATCCTATACATTTCTGACTGCCTCACCAGATTTTGTTCAGAAACTGTTCTTTAAAGAAGAGCTGTTCTTCCATGTTTTTCTGGGTCCCAGAAGGCAGGGCACAAGTCTTGGTAAAAGGAAGTTTATATTATAAATGGCCTGAGGGAGAATCTCTTTCCTCTGTGAATAGCTATTACAGCTCTACTAGATCATGATATTGCTTGGGGGCAGAAGGATGAAAGAAAACTCTGTTACCCTGGATAATTGAAAATGAGAGAAAAGAGTTGTTTTACGAAAGCTCTGTCTTTCCAGTGTACCAAAAGGTAAACTGAAGAAATGGAAATCACCAGAAATACAGAATACATGATCACAAAATGTGGGCCCTGGATCTGCAGCATCAGCATTACCAGGGAACCAGCTCCAAATGCAAATTCTTGGGACTCTTCCAGACCTACTGAATTAGAAACTAGAGGTGGAGCCAAGCAACCTGGGTTTTATCAAGCCCTCTAGATGATTCTGAAACTTGCTAAAATTTGAGGACCACTGCTGTGGACTGAGGACAATTGCAGAGAAGGGGTAACTGGGAACCAAAATGCCTGTTAGATGGCAAAGATTTGAGAAAACGGCAATAGCCAAAAGTTGGCACAGTGTAGATGAGAGCTGCAGACAGTGGACTAACAAAATAATATTTTAAAATTGCAATCCTTAAGTATGTATCCAGCTTGATCTGTAAAACAATGCCCTTATTGCATTCAGTATTTTTTGAACTTCTACTTTAATATTGAATAAGGTCTAAAGTTTTGGAATTAAGGAGAAACATGACATTTTACTTTTTAAGAACTATATCTAAATAGATATCAAGTATTAGAAACAAAATAAAGATCAAGTAACCTGAAGGTCAGCATGAAGAAGATTCAATGAGGATTTTTGTTCTTAACAGATTCTGGTTTAGTAATCAATAATCATTCTTCACAGGTGAATAGTTCTAAATTATAACAAAGAATTTTAGTTGAGTAGAGTTGTTAAGCAATGGAATTGTTATGGTTGACACAAATAAGGTGCATAATCTATTTTTTTTCTTTTTGGAGATCTTAAATCAATTCTTATCTTCTGGGATGGTTTACAAGCAATCCAACTGAATGGCAAAGATACATTACTTTCAAGTTTATCTTTTGATCTCAGTCTTTGATTTCATAAATACAATTTTCATAAAAATATATATTTCCCAGCCCTATATAATTTGATAAACAGGTCTTTTCCTTCTGAAGGGAACCCCAAAAACATTAGATGGTTGTTGAGGGATCAAGCATTTAACAGAATATATGCTGGAATATATATTTTTAAATAGTTTTAATATCTTGAGTTCTTGCATGAGAATATTTGTCTTACCTTGTTTCTTCCTAGCTGTGTGTCTTGAGGCAAGTCCCTTGATCTTTCTGAAATATATTCTTTATTTTTAATATGTATGTAATCATGCCTTTCTAGAAAGATAATGAGCTTTGATGGACTAATGCATGGTAAAGTTTATTTTGTGTGGTATATGAACAAAAGATATGGCTTTTAAAATGTAGAATATTCATATGCTTTAAAATGTGTCCTTGTAGAAGCATTTAACATAAGAATCTTTGAAGTATATATTGCCAAGATATACAATATTCTCTGAGGAATCTTTAATTTTTTATCAGTAAATTAAAATTTTTACTCTCTAATACAGTGGCACTTAGATTCTTCTGAAACTCTATTTTTTACATATTAAGTTTATGGGATTGAAATTGGCATTCTTAAGACTAGCCAAAAATGACCCTGGTAAGCATTATTTTCGCTTGAGCTAATACAAGGAGCAATTGTAAAGGGAATTCTTGTCCTTCTATGTTCACTTAGCAATTTATTGCCCAAAGTAGAGATGCTCAAAGAGCTGTTTTGTAATATCTCTGTCCTTCCAATATGTCAAAAGGCCAGGATGATGTAGCCTCTGGGAAAAATAAGACGTTTTGGGAGCTATAAACAGAACAGCAGCCTAAATGCTCAGGTGACCTGGAACCACAGACAGATCATCACACAAGGATTTGCCAAACAAGAGTGAAGGTCTTAAGACACAAACACAGCTGAGAAATGAGTTGATCTGATGAACTTTTACATGATTCATGTTAAGAATACAATGAAATACAAGGAGACCAGAGAGATTCATTGAGATCCTATTAAACTTTTATCACTCTTTAGTCCCCAGAGAATCTAGTTATCTGAAAAATATGACATATAATCTGGTTCACTCAACCTTTCAATGCTATTTCAATTTCCAGGAGGAACACTGCCCCCTGTCCCATTTTGCTGGTGGCAATATTTGATGAAATAATTCTATTTAAGAGTGATGTGTGGGAGTTGGGGGGCTAACTCTCTCCAAATCACCTACCACTTCTATGAAATCCTGGCTTTGTAGTCTATGCTGTTGAATTTTACAGGGAAGGATTTTTTTTTTTTTTTTGCGGTACGCGGGCCTCTCACTGTTGTGGCCTCTCCTGTTGCGGAGCACAGGCTCCGGACGCGCAGGCTCAGCGGCCACGGCTCACGGGCCCAGCCGCTCCGCGGCATGTGGGATCTTCCCGGACCGGGGCACGAACCCATGTCCCCTGCCTCGGCAGGCGGACTCTCAACCACTGTGCCACCAGAGAAGCCCGGATTTTTTTTTTACATTGGGAGAAAATCCAAAATAAAGAGACTTGGGAAATAGGACTCACTTCACTCTGCAGGGACAACAAAGGAGCTTCATACGTGCTGAGAGTGTACTTTCTTAAGTAGTTACATATTGTTTGCATCTGTTCATCTCTTGAGCACCTTCTATCTTTAGCATTTCTTTGGTTAGTGAAATTTCCATTAGCTTTAATTACATAAGAAAAACATCTTTCCAAAATGGCACCCATTTGAGTTGTCAGCCCTGTATCCTTCACTAAGGTAAATTATTTTGTGGCTGTTTCATATAACAGGAACCTCCTGAGAAAAATGCTAATAATGTAATCCCATTCATTTCATTCAACAGATATTTATTGCACGCAGATTAGGCTAAATGCTGGATACTTCTTAGTTCTCCTTCTGATTCTCACTGTTTATTACACATGCACTCTAGGCACCGATGTCCCTTTGACTATTAATTGGAAATTTTCAAAAAGACCATCAATTTCTATTTAAAATAATACTATTTATTTATGTACCCTACGTGGAAATAAAACAGGATGAAGAGTATGAATCCTGGGTTCTAGTCACAGTTCTGTCACCAAATCTTGCATGATCTTAAAGCAGTCCCTTAACCTCTGTGGTCTTGTGCGTCCTCCTGAGTAAAGCAAGCAGTTGGACTAGAAAACCACTAAGGTCTTTCTGGTTCTAGGACTTGTGGGTTCTCCATAGAATAGTGCACTGTCAAAATGTAATCTGAAATCTCTGTCTCCAAAGGCGGTTATGCTCCTGACAATTCCCACACAATATTTTGACCTCAGCATTCACTGACTGGGAGGAGGCACAGATCACTTGGGATGAACACTAGAGCCATAGCCTCAGAAATTATTTTTATCATACACTATGATAACTACTTCCTCCCCATTCGATGTCAACTCAATTTCTCACCTGAAAGTTAACTGTTCTATGGTCTGTCAGCTGCACACAGTCTGGTCAAACCTCTGATGGCTGGCTCCGGCTGTCAGCTGAGAAGCCGTTTAGAAAATATTTGGATCCTGGACATTGACTTTGGGGCTTTCTGATCCGGAGGGAGGTATCAAATATTATGTGGATCAGGGACTAAAACCCTTCCCAGCATAGTCAGGTTTCTGCTGTAATTGCGATGCTATAAACTGGATAGTAGCTGCCTCAGTGCTATGTGCCTCAATCTAGAAGTCTAGAATGGTTTGAATGGTCCAGGGGGAGCAAACTTTTGAGGCCCTCCAAAACGTAGAGCTCACAGCGACCCCCACCCCCACCAAGGCTGCACACAGCTGCTTGCAGCCTGCCTAACCTGTGTTGAACATTTCCTGACATATACTTAAGGCAGCTGCTCTTATATTTGCGGGGCCAGAGGGAAATAGAGAAGGAGACAGAAAAGTGAGAGAGAAGGAAAGGGAGGTCTTCATGTCCTGTATCCTCAAGGGGTTATCATCTGGATAAGTCTGAAAGTTCCTTCATTGTACAGACTCACTGTATTTCTCAGGATTAGAGAAATGATCCTCAATATACTTAACAACAATATCTGAAGCATTTCTGAAATCAAGTCTGTTATGTGGTCTAGTCCCAAGAGAGGAGATTAATCAGTCTTCTCCCGGCCTTTCATAGCTCCTTCACAAGCCCTACATCCCAGGACCCTTTCCCATCCCTCAGCCTCCCCCCCAGAAGCCCCCAACTCTCATTTCCCTTCTGACTCATATAGTGTGTGTGTCTGTCTCTCTCTGATTCTGTATGTGCTTTTTTCTGTGTGCTTCTCTCTATGGCTCCATGTGTTTGTCTAAGTGTGTCACTTTTTGTCTATCTTTCTCTGTCTCTCTGTCTCTTTCAGACTTTCCTTCCACCTCTCTTGGTCTGTGACTATGTGTGTTTCTCTTTCTGTGTTTCTATTTCTCCCTCCCTGTTTTCTTCCCCAAACCACTTCTGATCAAGCAGAAAATAAAACAAATTTAATGTTTCTAAAAACATATCTGCCACTGTTATTACTACCAATTCTTCTCTTAAAAATTAGTGTCACCATTTTCCATTCCCCACGCGCCTCACACTCACTGCACCTCAGACTGCTGTGCTTTTTTATTCTTTGTTCCCCAAATACCTTGAGCCCCTTGTCTTCAGGGAGGCAAATCTGAGGCTGGGTCTCCTGTCACTTGGCTGCCTTATGAATAAGCCCTCTGTTTGCTGCAAACCTTGGAATCTCAGCATTCTTGTTGCTGCCCATCAGACACAACCAAGTTGGTTCAGTAACACTAGGACCTCAGAGCTTCACAAATGAGTCTTGGTGCTCCGGCTGGGTGTCACGACTGAGACTCAGAGGTGGGAGAGTTCAGAACATTGGACCACCAGAGACCTCCGGGTCCCATGTAATATCAATTGGTGACAGCTCTCCCAGAGAGCTCCGTCTCAACGCTAAGACCCAGCTCCACTCAATGACCAGCAAGCTTCAGTGCTGGACACCCCATGCCAAACAACTAGCAAGACAGGAACACAACCCAACCCATTAGAAGAGAGGCTGCCTAAAATCATGACCAGTTCACAGACAACAAAAAGCATACCACCGGACGCAGTCCTGCCCACCAGAAAGACAGGATCCATCTTCAACCACCAGAACACAGGCACCAGTCTCCTCCACCAGGAAGCCTACACAAGCCGCTGAATCAACCTTACCCACTGGGGGCAGACACCAAAAACAATGGGAACCATGAACCTACAGCCTGCCAAAAGGAGACCCCAAACACAGTAAGTTAAGCAAAATGAGAAGACAGAAATACGCAGCAGATGAAAAAGCAAGGTAAAAACCCACCAGACCAAGAAAATTAAGAGGAAATAGGCAGTCTACCTGAAAAAGAATTCAGAGTAATGATAGTAAAGATGACCCAAATCTTGGAAATAGAAATAGAGATTATACAGGAAACGTTTAACAAGGCCCTAGAAGAACTAAAGAGCAAACAAACAATGATGAACAACAAAATAAATGAAATTTAAAATTCTCTAGAAGGAATCAATAGTCAAATAACTGAGGCAGAAGAATGGATAAGTGACCTGGAAGATAAAATAGTGGAAATAACTATTGCAGAGCAGAATAAAGAAAAAAGAATGAAAAGAATTGAGGATATTCTCAGAGACCTCTGGGACAACATTATACACAACAATATTTGAATTATAGGGGTCCCAGAAGAAGAAGAGAAAACAAAAGGGACTGAGAAAATATTTGAAGAGATTATAGTTGAAAACTTCCCTAATATGGGAAAGGAAACAGCAAGTCAACTCTAGGAAGCACAGAGAGTCTCATACAGGATAAATCCAAGGAGAAACACGCCAAGACACATATTAATCAAACTATCAAAAATTAAATACAAAGAAAAAATATTAAAAGCAGCAAGGGAAAAGCAACAAATAACATACAAAGGAATCTCCATGAGGTTAACAGCTGACCTTTCAGCAGAAACTCTGCAAGCCAGAAGGGAGTGGCAGGATATATTTAAAGTGATGAAAAGGAAAAACCTACAACCAAGATTACTCTACCCAGCAAGGATCTCATTCGGATTTCATGGAGAAATCAAAACCTTTACAGACAAGCAAAAGCGAAGAGAATTCAGCACTACCAAACCAGCTCTACAACAAATGCTAAAGGAACTTCTCTAGGCAAGAAACACAAGAGAAGGAAAAGGCCTGCCATAACAAACACAAAACAATTATGAAAATGGTAATAGGAACATACATATTGATCATTATGTTAAATGTAAATGAATTAAATGCTCCAACCAAAAGATACAGACTGGCTGAATGGATAGAAAAACAAGACCCATATATATGCTGTCTACAAGAGACCCACTTCAGACCTAGGGACACATACAGACTGAAAGTGAGGGGATGGAAGAAGATATTCCATGCAAATGGAAATCAAAAGAAACCCGGAGTAGCATTCTCACATCAGACAAAATAGACTGTAAAACAAAGACTATCACAAGAGACAAAGGACACTACATAATGACCAAGGGATCAATCCAAGAAGAAGATATAACAATTGTAAATATTTATGCATTCAACATAGGAGCACCTCAATACATAAGGCAAATCCTAACAGCCATAAAAGGGAAAATTGACAGTAACACCATAATAGTAGGGGACTTTAACATCCCAATTTCACCAATGGACAGATCAACCAAAATGAAAATAAATAAGAAAACACAAGCTTTAAATGACACATTAAACAAGATGGACTTAATTGACATTTATAGGACATTCCATCCAAAAAAACAGAATACACTTTCTTCTCATGTGCTCATGGAACATTTTCCAGGATAGATCATATCTTGGGTCACAAATCAAGCCTTGGTAAATTTAAGAAAATTGAAATCATATCAAGTATCTTTTCCGACCACAACACTATAAGACTACATATTAATTACAGAAGAAATCTGTAAAAAATGCAAACACATGGAGGGTAAACAATATGCTACTAAATAACCAAGAGATCATGAGGAAATCAAAAAATACCTAGAAACAAATGACAATGAAAACATGACAGCCCAAAATGTATGGGATGCAGCAAAAGCAGTTCTAAGAGGGAAGGTTATGGCAATACAATCCTACCTCAAGAAACAAGAAATCTCAAATAAACAACCTAAAGGTACACCTAAAGCAATTAGAGAAAGAAGAACAAAAAAACCCAAAGTTAGCAGAAGGAAAAAAATCATAAAGATCAGATCAGAAATAAATGAAAAAGAAATGAAGGAAACGATAGCAAAGATCAGTAAAACTAAAAGCTGTTTCTTTGAGAAGATAAACGAAATTGATAAACCACTAGGCAGACTCATCAAGAAAAGAAAGGAGAAGACTCAAATCAACAGAATTAGAAATGAAAAAGGAGAAATAACAACTGACACTGCAGAAATACAAAGGATCATGAGAGATTATGACAAGCAACTATATGCCAATAAAATGGACAACCTGGAAGAAATGGAGAAATTCTGAGAAAAGCACAACTTTCCAAGGCTGAATCAGGAAGAAATAGAAAATATAAACAGACCAATCACAAGCACTGAAATTGAAACTGTGATTAAAAATCTTCCAACAAAAAAAGCCCAGGACCAGATGGCTTCACCAGTGAATTCTATCAAACATTTAGAGAAGAGGTAATACCTATCCTTCTCAAACTCTTCCAAAATATAGCAGAGGGAGGAACACTCTCAAACTCATTCTACAAGGCCACCATCACCCTGATACCAAAACCAGACAAAGGTGTCACAAAAAAAGAAAACTATGGACCAATATCACTGATGAACATAGACAAAAATCCTCAACAAAATACTAGCACACAGAAATGGAAAGCACATTAAAAGGATCATACAGTATGATCAAATGGGGTTTATCTCAGGAATGCAAGGATTCTTCAATATACGCAATTCAATCAATGTGATATATTATATTAACAAATTGAAGGATAAAAACCATATGATCATCTCAATAGATGCAGAGAAAGCTTTTGACAAAATTCAACACCATTTATGATAAAAACTCTACAGAAAGTAGGCATAGGGGGAACTTACTTCAACATAATAAAGGACATATATGACAAACCCACAGCCAACATCATTCTCAATGGTGGAAAACTGAAACCATTTCCAGTAAGATCAGGAACAAGACAAGGTTGCCCACTCTCACCACTATTATTCAACATGGCTTTGCAAGTTTTAGCCACAGCAATCAGAGACGAAAAGGAAATAAAGGGAATTTACATTGGAAAAGAAGTAAAACTGTCACTGTTTGCAGATGACATGATACTACACATAGAGAATAGTAAACATGCTACTAGAAAACTGCTAGAGCTAATCAATGAATTTGGTAAAGTTGCAGGATACAAAATTAATGCACAGAAATGTCTTGCATTCCTATACACTAATGATGAAAAATCTGAAAGAGCAATTAAGGAAACACTCCCATTTACCACTGCAACAAAAAGAATAAAATACCAAGGAACAAACCTATCTAAGGAGACAAAAGACCTGTATGCAGAAAATTATAAGACACTGATGAAAGAAATTAAAGATGATACAAACAGATGGAGAGCTACACCATGTTCTTGGATTGGAAGAATCAACATTGTGAAAGTGACTACACTACCAAAAGCAATCTACAGATTCAATGCAATCCCTATCAAACTACCAATGGCATTTTTCACAGAAGTAGAAGAAAAAGTTTCACAATTTGTTTGGAAACACAAAAGACCCCGAATAGCCAAAGAAATCTTGAGAAAGAAATACGGAGCTGGAGGAATCAGGCTCCCTGACTTCAGACTATTGTACAAAGCTACAGTAATCAAGAGAGTATGGTACTGGCACAAAAACAGAAATATAGATCAATGGAATAGGATAGAAAGCCAAGAGATAAACCCATGTACATATGGTCACCTTATCTTTGATAAATGAGGCAAGAATATGCAATGGAGAAAAGACAGCCTCTTCAATAAGTGGTGCTGGGAAAACTGGACAGCTACATGTAAAAGAATGAAATTAGAACACTCCCTAACACCATACACAAAAATAAACTCAAAATGGGTTAAAGACCTAAATGTAAGGCCAGACACTATAAAACTCTTAGAGGAAAACAAAGCAGAACACACTATAACATAAATCACCCCAAGATCCTTTTTGACCCACCTCCTAGAGAAATGGAAATTAAAACAAATGGGACCTAATGAAACTTAAAAGCTTTTGCACAGCAAAGGAAACCATAAACAAGATGAAAAGACAACCCTCAGAATGGGAGAAAATATTTGCAAACGAAGCAATAGATAAAGTGTTAATCTCCGAAACATACAAGCAGCACATGTAGCTCAATTTCAAAAAAACAAACAACCCAATCCAAAAATGGGCAGAAGACCTAAATAGACATTTCTCCAAAGAAGATACAGATTGCCAACAAACACATGAAAGGATGCTCAACTTCACTAATCATTAGAGAAATGCAAATCAAAACTGCAATGAGGTATCACCTCACATGATCAGAATGGCCATCACCAAAAAACCTACAAACAATAAATGCTGGAGAGGGTGTGGAGAAAAGGGAACCCTCTTGTAGTGTTGGTGGGAATGTAAATTGATACAGCCACTATGGAGAACAGTACGCAGGAAGTTCCTTAAAAAACTAAAAACAGAGCTACCATATGACCCAGCAATCCCACTCCTGGGCATATACCCTGAGAAAACCATAATTTAAAAAGAGTCATGTACCACAATGTTCATTGCAGCACTATTTACAATAGCTAGGACATGGAAGCAGCCTAAGTGTCCATCGACAGTTAATGGATAAAGAAGATGTGGCACTTATATACAGTGGAATATTACTTGGCCATAAAAAGAAACGAAATTGAGTTATTTGTAGTGAGGTGGATGGACCTAGAGTTTGTCATAGAGAGTAAATTAAGTCAGAAAGTGAAAAACAATTACCATATGCTAGCACATATATATGGACTCTAAAAAAAGAAAATGCTTCTGAAGAACCTAGGGGCACACAGGAATAAAGACGCAGATGTAGAGAATGGACTTGAGGACATGGGGAGGGGAAGGGTAAGGTGGGAAGAAGTGAGAGAGTGGCATGGACATATATATACTACCAAATGTAAAATAGATAGCTAGTGGGAAGCAGCTGCATAGCACAGGGACATCAGCTCGGTGCTTTGTGACCACCTAGAGGGGTGGGATAGGGAGGGTGGGAGGGAGAAGCAAGAGGGAGGGGATATGGGGATATATGTGTAAGTATAGCTGATTCACTTTGTTGTACAGCAGAAACTAACACAACAATGTAAAGCAATTATACTCCAATAAAGATGTTAAAAAAAAAAAGTGTGGGGCTTCCCTGGTGGCGCAGTGGTTGAGAGTCTGCCTGCCTATGCAGGGGACACGGGTTCGTGCCCCGGTCCGGGAAGATCCCACATGCTGCGGAGAGGCTGGGCCCATGAGCCTGCGCGTCCGGAGCCTGTGCTCCGCAACGGGAGAGGCCACTACAGTGAGAGGCCCACGTACCGCAAAAAAATAAAAATAAAAATAAGTGTGAATACAAATGTTTATTGAAAAATTAAATAGAATTGCTTTCTTCTAGGTGTCTCCCATAAAAGAAGGGATCAGGGAAGATCTGGAAATTCTCTTCTCAGGCTTGGGAATGTGTTATTAGGAGGGCTCAGATGATGGCTACCGAGAATCCGCTGGACTCCCTAGTGGTGACACTTAGCCCTGGGGGTGATAGTGTGTGGCGTAGCTGCAGCCCACTCACCTCCTGGGCCCTTCGCTGTCTCCAGAGGCTGGCGCTCATTTCTACTCCGGAACCCTTCCAGTGGATGTTTTTACTAAGGTAGCAAAATAGATTTGTGGAAACAGCACAAGCTTTGGAATTAAAAGACCTAGATTCATTTTCTCACTCTGCTTCTTACTACATGGCATTAAAGTTACCACTTAAATTGTTCTCTTTCTTTTTCTTTATATATGAAATGGAGATGACACTATCTGCTTTATGAGAATTTTAAGGTTCTTGGGACAATGAAATAATGTGTAGTGTAAGGGTAATTGCTTTTTGGTTTTGTTTTGTTTGTTTTTTTGTTTATTAATTCTGTTTTGGGGTTTTTTGTTTTTTTTTTTTTGCGGTACCCGGGTCTCTCACTGCCGTGGCCTCTCCCGTCGCTGAGCACAGGCTCCGGACGCGCAGGCTCAGCGGCCATGGCTCACGGGCCCAGCTGCTCCGCGGCATGTGGGATCTTCCCGGACCGGGGCACGAACCCGTGTCCCCTGCATCGGCAGGCGGACTCTCAACCACTGCACCACCAGGGAAGCCCTGTTTATTAATTCTGAGGCACAGTGGTTCTCAACTGAGGCAGTTTTGATTCCCAAGGGACATTTGGCAATGTCTGGAGACAGTTCTGGTTGTAACAACTGCAGGGCATTACTGGAATTGACTGGGTAGAAGTCAAGGATGCCGCTAAATGTCCTACAATGCACAGGGCATTCTACCACAACAAAGAATTATCCTGTCCAAAGTAATGCCAATAATGTGGAGGTTGAGCAAACCTGGTTTAGAATGATAAACTTTTTAGAGTGGTCTTATTTATCTTATTATTGTATCATCATTTTATTTCCATTTTTAAAATTATTTTTAACATGCCTTTTCTATAAATGTTTTTTACACATTTTATCTCCTGGGCACATCTATGACGATACTTCATGCCTTAAGCAAGGGAAGTTGGCCACCTTCGGCTCTTTGGCCATCCAGTGTCTAATATCTGTTCCTTTGATGAACCCCTGGACAATAAATATAACATGCTATATTAAGTTATACAAAGATTCACAAGCCCAAATTCCACCTCCAGCTATAGTAATTACAAGTCCAGTGATAGCATAGATCAATTTATGCATTCAACCTTTGGAAAAAATGATAATTACCTTGGGCAAGGCACTGTGATAAGCTCTGGGAGACAGATTTAAAATAAATCCAGATATGATCTCTAACACCCATTTACAGTCAAAGTTTAAAAAAGGTAAACAAACAAAGATCACAATTAACTATGTAACTACAAACTACAATAAAGCAATAAATGGAAAGAAATAGATTCTAAGAATGAACACAACTGAAGGGATCCTAGCAAAAAGGTGGGAAAGGGTTGAGAAGGGACAAGGAAGTCTTCTCTGATTGACAGCTGAGCTGTGACCTGAGGGAATAGTAGGAGTAAGGCAGGCTAGGAAGCTTTCCAGGAAAGAAAATAGCATGTGGCAAGATTATAAAGTCAGAAAAAGCTTAAGCCACTTAAACAGTTGAGATTTTCAAATATATTTGTCTCCTTGTCTTGAATCATCCAAATTATTTGGGAAAATAATTGGGCACAGGGCTACATTTCTAATTCTTTACAGTCTCAAAAATTGATAAGGTTTTTTTTAGAAAATATATAATCAAGGGAAATGTATTAATGAGTGTGATATGATCATGAATAATAAACCCAAAATAAGGGAAGTTAAAGTCTATAAAAATTGTCTGTCTATAAGAGATGCCTAACTCCTTAATTTTACCGTTGAAAACAAATTAAGCGGCACATGAACATCATGTGAACATCACTCCTCAAGTTATCTGTAGGGCTAGGGCTAGAACCAAGGTCTCCTGACTCCTGACTCTTGTCTTTATTTGGGATGCAGCCCCCAAATATTGCAGTACCATCGTGAAATGCCACAATGTTTTTTTACAAAACATCCCCTGTTTCCAAAATCAGAGACAGACATTGTTAGGTACTGACTACCGGTCTGATGCACTGTGGAATTTTGGGGTCATTTTTATTCAGAGATTAATAAGTAAATTAAGCAGGAGATCCCCTTCAAATAAAATGGTCAAAATATGGCAGATTTATAAAAATTGAATTTTACTTTTTAATAGACAAAATAATGTAGAGGATAAAAAATATTTTTAAAAATTTCTTATGTATGCTAGATATATTTCATTTGGACTTTCAGATCCACTCTTCATCCTTCTTAAACTTGCTTATGCACTGGCCTGATGGGGGTGGGAGGTAGAGCTAGTGGCAGAGGCTTGATCTATACACACTGTTATCAACAGATTGCTCTCTGGCTTTTGGTCGGGTTTGACCAATTGGATAGCACTGGCAGGAAGGAGGGAGGGAAGAGATCAGGATACTGATTAGCTCAGGCTGCCTCCATGCAGGGTATGGATGGGATGCCTGTATCCCCTGACCAGAGTCTCCTGTCAGGCTTCCAATTCAACAGTGTTTCTCTCTGAAAGAGAAACAGTGTTTCTCTCTCCCCCTCTTCCTCTACTTCTCTCCCTCTCCCTTTCTCTCTCTCTGTTCCAATAACCACTTCCCCCATCAGGTCTACAGGTGATGGTAACAAAGCCCTATTTACTTACTAGTTCCAGACGACCATACCATCCTTTTGGTTTCCGTATACTCTTCCCACACCCTTTGGGATAGCCTTTTTTAAAACGTCTATTCAAATTATCTTAACTTAAATGTTCATCTGTTAGTACCTATGTATCCTCAATCTGCCATCCCCAGATGTGTGATCTGCCATCGCACATACATGAAAGTCACCAAGTACAGAAGAGTTCTTTATTTCAGATTTGAGTTGTAGCTTTCAACCCCAAGAGATCCCACAATGAGATGAGGCTTCAGCATTGCCTTCTTTATTTATTACCCATTCCTCAATGGGCCTGGGTCTCTGACTAATGCTTTTGAAGGCTCCCCAGTGATTATTTGTCTTGGAACCATTTGAGAACAAACCTTTCCCCTTTGGACCCTGCTGTAAGTTGAAATGTGTCCCCTCAAAAGATGTTGAAGTCTTAACCCCCAGTACCTGCCAATGTGTGGAAATAGAATCTTTGCAGACACAATCAAGTTAAGATGAGGTCATATTCAATTAGAGTGGATTCTAATCCAATATGACTGTTACCCTTATAAGAAGAGGATGAGAGAGAGAGAGACAGACACAGGGGCAATACTGTGACAATGCAGGCAGAGAATGGGTGGTGTGTCAAGCCAAGGAGTGCCAAGGACTGCCAGCAACACCAGAAGCTAAGAAACCGCATGGAACAGCTTCTCCCCTAGAGCCTTCAGAAAGAGCATGACCCGAACAGCATCTTAATTTCAGACTTCTGGCCTCCTGAATTGAGACAATACATTTCTGTTGTTTTAAGCCATCCACCTTTGAAGCACTTTGTTACAGTAGCCCTAAGAAACTAATGTAGACCCCTTTCCTCTTTTCTTTCCCTTTTGCAAGTCTCATCCATCTAGTGCATCTCATCCAGGGGCGGGTGATTTTCTCCCACCCCAGCAGGCAGTGTGTGGAGACATTTTGGTTGTCACAGTCGTAGCAGGCTGCTGCTGGTGTCTAGTGGGTAGAAACCAGAGATGGTGCTAAACGTCTACGTGGCACAGGACAGCCCCCTACAACAAAGGGTTATCTGGCCCAAAGTGTCCGCAGTGTCAAGGTTGAAAACCCTGCTCTAGCACATGCCTTAAATATGTTCACTTCCATCTTGTCTATTGAAAGGCGGAAATGTGTTTGACTAAGCAGCAGTGAGAAATAATTCACTAAGCAGCATGAAAATAGTTGTTTCATTACAGAGTGATGAAGTTCTTTAAGAATCATTCCAAATATTTCAGAAAAAGAAAGATTATGTTTGCCTTTCAGTCAGTGGTACATTGTCCCTCTCATGCAAACTTCAATTTTCAGGTCAATACACATTTAGATTCTTTAATCTGGAACTAAACTCGCAAACTTTTGGTACAAAGCAGTGTCCTTTTTTGGTGTCCTGTCCTCGTTATGATATCTGCTAGCCTCTAAAGCTTACAGCTCAGACATGTGTTTCAGTTCTTCTACCCTCTCTCCTGTTTTTCCTGTCTCTACTCTCTTTACCCCTCCCAGTTACTGGTTTTACTAAATTTTGCAAACTCGTGGACTTTTAAAAAGATAAATCTGCCAAAATTCTGAAACATTTTAAGGAAACCATAACTAACATAAAACATGTAGGTGTTTTTTCTCCAGCCAAGACATAGGCTGAAACTGAGTCAAAATGGGTCCACTTTTACTAAATTTGAATAATTTGGGTTAATACTTCCTCTCTCCAATAAGTATTTTAAAGCATCCTCCCATGGTGTCATTTTCATCTTTTAAGTCGGAAACACTAGTTAAATGTCATCTCATCTGAGATTTCTTGATATATTTGAATTTTCACTTTTGTTCCTCTGTAACCATTTTGTTTGATCTTCCTAAAAGATTAGAGTTAATAGTGAGCATTGTAGGTGATCATATGAGTTCTACCTTAGATCTAAAGGAGACCCTGATTTGTAAGTTTGATTGATGAGCTGGGAGGAAGTAAAAAAAATGATGGGTGACTGTTTTGTCCCTGGTTTGTTGTATAACTTTGGAAAATCTAATTCATCTTTCAATGAAATGATTTATCATCTCATGTTCAAAATAGAGATGATACAGGTGTCCAAAAAGTATTTATCCCACCATTTATTATAACTGAACTGTGAATGTACCCTCAATACAGGTTGGTATGATTCATCTTCATCTTAGTTCTTAGTGCTGAAGCATGAAAGAGTTGGTCTGGGATAAAACATCTTTCCCCACACTTAGTCAAACCACATATGGACCCAGTAGTCATAATGGCATTCAGTTAGAATGTAGAAAAAGGGGAATATCCCACCCTGCTTTACCATAAAGTTTGAAATATTGGTTTTATTTATTTATTTAGGCTGCGTTGGGTCTTATTTGTGGCACGTGGGATCTTCACTGAGGCACGTGGGCTTCTCTTCACTTGTGGCATGCAGGTTTTCTCTCTCTAGTTGTGGTGCGGCTCCAGAGCACATGGGCTCTGTAGTTTGTGGCACTCGGGCTCTCTAGTTGAGGCGCCTGAGCGCAGTAGCTGTGGCGCGAGGGCTTAGTTGCCCCACAGCATGTGGGATCTTAGCTCTCCGACCAGGGATCGAACCTGCATCCTCTACATTGGAAGGCAGATTCTTTACCATTGGACCACTGGGAAAGTCCCTGAAATTTTGGTTTTAAATCTGTGTGAGTAATTTCAAATGTTTCAACCTCATTGAGAAGACTGGTATCCCTTTTTGTCACATCATCACATTGTCAAACACCAAAATAAGTTTTCTGGGAAACAACAGGCAACCTGTTTCTTTTTGGAGAAAAGAATTAAATGATCTGGTTGAGGACTTGAGTGAGATATTTTTTGAATAAATATGACAGATTTGGAAGCCAAAATGCCACCCTCCATACTAAAGATACTATTTTAATAATTGCAGGAGTGGTTGCACTATCGTAGGAAAGACACTAGAACTTCAAATATGTAGAAGTCTGTTCCATGTTGAAACAACACACAATGTCAAAAATGTGGCTTGTACAAATTAGAAAAATTAAAAAATAGCTCAGCAAATTTTGTTCAATATGCAAATTTAAATGACAGGTTGTGGATCCGGAAAATATGCAGTGATGACTATATTTCATCAAATCAAAGACATTGTCAATTGTAAGACAAACCATTATTTTAAGTACGACTAAGAAAGAAAACAACAAACTGTTAATTCGTTGTAAGACCATTATTTTAAGTAAAAGTAAAAAAGATAAATTGGTGCCAAGTGAATTATGACGTAATGCTTTCTAACTATATTGAATATATTAGGAGGCATCTCAGTTTCAGTTACGTTAAAATGTGAAAGACAGGCATCTTAGAATGAATGAAATACAGTAGGTTTTATCTCTTTCTTTTGGGTTCTATGGCATGAAAATGTCTTGAGAAACTTTTTTCTCCTCCTCTCCCATCCCTTCTTGTGAGGCTTGGAATATTTTGAAACTTGGAAAACAAAAGAGGGAGTTTAACGATGTTCTTCAAAGTAGAAGAAGAGACAGCAGAAACTCTCTTGATGTCGTCCTGAATGGAGTTTGTTTGTAAATGCTGGCTGGCGTCAGGGAGCCTTTTGCTCCTGGTAGACTAGCAGGCCATCTGGGGAGATGATCTTTGCTAGAGCACTTACTGCCAAGCAGATTGCTTGCTATTATACTATCTGGCCAACTGTTTGACTTTTTTTTTTTTTTGAAACCTTGTATACAAATATTTATAGAACAACACTATTCATTATAGTCAAAGGTAGAAACAACCCAACTGTTGTCACAAGTTTGGGGTGATGACAGAAACCTTAGAGAAAGGTGTTGGTAACAGTGGTAGTGAGGTCCCAATAATTAACTCTAAACCACAATGTTTTAAAGTTTATTTTTTAGGAGGTACTGGAAAACTGCATGGAGTCTATAGAAAGGATTTAATGTCAAATGGGTTAAGTTCTTGTACTTTGCTTTTACCATAGGAGAGATAAATATTAGGTGTGTATATCAGTCTCATATTTTTAAGAACTTCATATTGCACCAAAAATTTGGACTTTATTCTGAGACTAGGGAGCCAATATCTCAGGGGACAGACACAGTAACATTTTAACTTTTAAGATTTACCATTTAAACTAGTCAAGAGGAAGAGAAGATACGAGAAAGCAACTAGGCAGATTTAGTCTAGCTGACATCTGCTTAGACCACTCACAGAGATGCATTATCTCAAGCAATGGAAAAATTAAAGCATTCCAAATGGCTAACTGTAAGTTGCCACAGACACCTGGTAAACAATCAGAACTGAGTCCAAAATTGCCTTTGGATGCTCTACACCTCTCTCTCTAATCTGACTTCAGAATCCACCACGCCTACCAGTTTACTACTGTAAAGATTATTGTATAGTTAATATAGGTTCTGCGATACACAACAGACCCAACATCCTAGCAGTTTAACACAATGGAAGATGCTTGCTTACGCCACAACTCAGAGCAGGTATTACTGCCCAGAAGTCCTGAATCTCTCTCCTCCAGAGGCGCCTGAGGACCCAGGAACCTACTATAGGTCCTTAGAGCTCTCTTCACTGATTTGGAAGATGGGGAAGTAGAATCATATGTGGGAGAGTTCCATTGGACAGAACTTATTTACATGGCCATATATAACTGAAAGGGAAGCTGGGAAATGAAGTGTACTTTTGTGTCTGGAAGGAAATAACAAAGCAGTTTCTGCCACAATTAGTAGTGCTTCCAGGTGGCCAAATATGTTTATATTACTTGAACTCTCAGCAAAATTCAAGACAGTGACTAAGCACATCTCATAGCACTCATTTCTTGGCTTCTGTAACACCATACTTACTAGCTCTCCTATCTCAGGGCTCACAACTGCTCAGTCTTCTTTGCTGACTCTTCTTCTGCACAATAACCACATACTGCTGTGACCCAGCACTCATTAGACACCTTCTTGTTGTCTTTTATACCTCCTTCCTAGGTGATTTCATTCAGTCTTATAGCTCCAAATTCACATACAAGCGACTTCCAAAATTATATTTCTTGTCCTGAGTAACCACCTTGTGTGGATAAAATATTATATTCTTGGTTAAATAATACAGGAATTCACACAAGTGTGTGTGTGTGTATGAAAGAGAGAGACATTTACTTTTATCTGTAACTTATCAAAAAGACTCTATCACCCACCATGAATTAATAAATATAAAGACGATAGAATTTGTGGGAAGATTAAAAAAACTACAAGAGCAACATTGGAAAATATCAGAAGAACACAGAGAAGGAGCTAAGAGTAGCCAAGTAAGTTAGAGATATGATATTAGTTAATGAGTATTATTAAAGACATATATTATTAAATACTTAACATGTTATTAAAATATATATTACACACAGCATAGATTACTTTAGGATATCACCCTAGTGAAGGCTGGACGGCCTGCTGTAGCAGCCTTGGCAGGCTAGATAGAGCACCAGGCACTTTTCAATCTGCTGCCTCTACAGAGGCAGAGTGACTGACTTAAAGCGGGCCTGGGACTGGAGCAAGTAAGTTTGTGCATGTGCCCTTTAAAAGTGGAGTCTCCTTTTCCTACAGCCTTCTGGTTCTCCTGGTCATAAACCCCGTTAGTTTTCAAAACCTGTTAACAGGTTCATCTTCCCAGTGCCAGACTCCAGGGCTGGGGTGCCCAAGGTGGGGCTTGAACCCCTGGCGTCTTAGGAAGGACCGCCGGGTTTGTGATATCCTCTTCCTCTTTAGATCTCCCACTGGGGGTGTGGGTCCTGACTAGATCATTTCTCTTCCCCTCCTACCCATCTTGGTGTGGTATTTTTCTTTACACCCTTGGTTGTAGAAGAGCTGTTTTGCTAGTATTCAAGCTGTTCTCAGAGAGAGTTTTTCTATAGTAGTTCTACCTGTAGGTGTAGTTCTAGTGTGTTCATGTGGGGAGGTGAGCTCAGGGTCTTCTACTCTGCCGTCTTTTTCTCTCCTTCCCTAGACTGCATTCTCTGCATTCCTTGGCTCATGGCCCCTTCCTCCATCTTCATAGCCAGCATTATAGTGTATTTCTCTCTGCTCTACTTCCCTTAGTTTCTGTCACACGATCTTCTTCTCTACTGTGTCACATTTTCCTTCGCCTCTCTCTTATAAGGACACTTGTGATTGCATTTAGATAATCCAGGATAATCTCTCCTCATCTTAAAATCCTTAATTAAATCACAGTTGCAAAGTCTCTTTTACATTAGAAGCTACCATTCACAGGTTCCAGAGATTAGAACCTGGATATCTTTAGGAGACACTATTCAGCCTACCAAACTTCCCTTTCCCATAGGATAGCCAATTACAAGAATATGCTTTTTGTATTTCATTCTGTTTTTACCTTTGTAAAAGAATGTTTCTGCTCTTAACTTAACCATATTTCTGGAACAGCTGTGTCAAACTGTTCGATACCCCAAACCTTAAACCTGGCTTTGGTTAGTGCACAAATATGTGCAAGGCAGCAAGCCAGGTAAAGGCAAAAGTTTTGTCAGCTAACCAAGATTATCTGGTGTTCTGCCTATCAGGGAGAATCTGAGCTATTAACAGAGATATCCCATAATCTACTTTATTTTCCACAGGCTTACTTTTTACTCTTAGGAGTGGTTTATTCATGATGCCCTAAAGTTACTTTTCAATTATCAGTCTAAGCTTTTTTAGGGGGAGTATTGTTATATTGGTTAAATTAAAATTATATTCAGACTCAGGTTTCGTATCCCAGGACATTTTTTTTTTTTTTTTTTGCGGTACGCGGGCCTCTCACTGTTGTGGCCTCTCCCGTTGCGGAGCACAGGCTCCGGACGCGCAGGCTCAGCGGCCATGGCTCACGGGCCCAGCCGCTCCGCGGCATGTGGGATCTTCCTGGACCGGGGTACGAACCCGTGTCCCCTGCATCGGCAGGCGGACTCTCAACCACTGAGCCACCAGGGAAGTCCCCAGGATTTTTCATTTTAAATTAGAGAGTTCTATTTTGCTAGTAAGACAATTAAAAAATAACATCGAAATTCAATTTCTTCATCAAATTTGAAATATTCAAAAATAAAATATTCAGTGCTAAAAAGGGGTGATGTAGTAAGCAATATATTATTTTGTTTCAAGCTGTGTAAATTAGTATAAAATTTCTTTGAAAATTAATTTGGCACAAATTGTGTGAGGATCCTGTAATGTTCATACATTTTGATTCAAGAACTTCTCAGGTAGAAGAAATTCAGGCAATGATTTTACATGTTTGTTCAGTGCTGACAATTATAGTGATAACTTGAAAATGATCATTAATAGATAGGTGAATGAATGGTTCAATGATAAAGCATGAATTTAAGGAAAATCATGCAATCATTTAAATAATTTTGAAGAACATTTAATGCTGTAGTGCAATAATCACAGTATAATAGTAATGAAAAAAAATAAGATGCCAAAACTGCACTATATGATAAATTTCAATTTTGTAAGTATATGCTTGTATAAAAAGGCTGAAAGGTTATAATCAAAATTTTAAAGTGATGTCTACTTCTAGTGCTGAAAAAAGGGGATTTCTGATTTCTATTTTCCTGGATTCCTGAACTTTCTACAGTGAGCTACATTTGTTATATGACAGCAATAACAACATTCAAAATGAAAATGATGATGATCATAAAAAAATAAAATTAGAGGGCTTCCCTGGTGGCGCAGTGGTTGAGAGTCCGCCTGCCAATGCAGGGGACACGGGTTCATGCCCCAGTCCGGGAAGATCCCACATGCCACGGAGCGGCTGGGCCTGTGAGCCATGGCCGCTGAGCCTGCGCATCCGGAGCCTGTGCTCCGCAACGGGAGAGGCCACAACGTTGAGAGGCCCACGTACTGCAAAAAATAATAATAAAATAAAATAAAATAAAATATTTGAAATACATTTTTCTTTTGAAGATATGAAACTGAAGTTAACAATCTTATTTCAGAAAATCAATCCAGGGAATTCCCTGGTGGCGCAGTGGTTAAGAATCCACCTGCCAATGCAGGGGACAAGGGTTTGAGCCCTGGTCTGGGAAGATCCCACATGACACGGAGCAACTAAGCCTGTGTGCCACAACTACTGAGCCTGCGCTCTAGAGCCCACAAGCCACAACTACTGAAGCCTGCATGTCACAACTACTGAAGCCTGTGTGCCTACAGCCCGTGCTATGCAACAGGAGAAGCCACCTCAATGAGAACGCACCACAACAAAGAGTAGCCCCTGCTCGCTGCAATTAGAGAAAGCCGGCATGTGGCAACGAAGACCCAGTGCAGTCAAAAATAAATAAATTAATTAATTAATTTTTAAAAAAGAGAAAAGAAAATCAATCCAAACACCATTAAAGTCCAAACTCTTGCCAAATAAGCTTAACCTATATTCAGCGTCTCAGTTTGATGCTATTTTTTTAGAGAAAGTTTACTACAGCTCTCAAATCCAAAAGGGCACCCAAGATGAACTAATTATAAGCACCCAAATAATCAAAGGCAGAGTGAATGGTGATGTTGCTCCCAATACTGGGAAAAGGTGAATGAGGAGAGATTGTACCTACTATTGCTCTCCTAACCACACCCAGTTTGTTACCCTAGGAATGTGTGTGTATAAATTGCAAAATGGAATAAGATCATGGAAACTAACCTACTTAGCTGTAGCTTCCATAATTGAATACGACAATCCATCATGGCCCTTTTAGAATATTATTTGAATAAACCTATCTGTCCACATGCCTTGATTTGACTCAGGGCATAACTATTTATATGATCATTGTCATGTATTCTAACTCATTGTCTTTGATATTTACTTCTGGATTGGAATACGCTGTCATCTCACGAGCATTTGAGCAATCTAGGACAAACTGCACATGAGGGTATGTTAAATAGAATGATAAAAGTATTCATTCTCTATTTGTTGTTGATTCATTTATTTAACATTTTAATCTTCAAAATGGTATCCTAGAATCAGTTATTAATACAAGTATATCATAGATACTCAATAGTGCAACATATGTAGAATATAGTAATAGTGTTGTGAATTATATCACTACTCATATCCCAGAAAATATTCTTCAAAATATTAAAATCAATGGTGTATGTAGCTAGTTCAATTCTTAGGGTTCCTCATAATGATTAAATAATAGACACAAAAAACATTTAAAAATGAAAAACTTTTCTATATCAATATGGCAATTATACTAACCTTTACTTTTTCTAATAATAAAAGAAATATATGCTGGTGCAAAAACTTTAAAAAAATTTGAGATGGATATCCAGGTTTCACAGTACACCAGAGTTACACATCAGCAGTACATCAAGAGAAATTAGAAAAATAATAATAATAAAGACCAAAAAAAAAAAGAAAAATGAGAAAGGGTAGGACCCAAGATAGCTCTTAACTTCAAATCAAGAAAATGCCAGTACCAATCCACTTTTAAGATCGTGTTGATGAGTTGTCTAGATAATTTGCCACTAGTCCATACCTTTATTGTGTTTGTAATTAAGCTCAGAGCTGCATGTAGTAGGAAAGAGCATGTTAAACCTCTTAAAAAAACGACGTACCTCCTTTCAGTTTGTCAGAACAATCTTTAAGTCATATGGTCTGAAATAAATTCTCAGTATTTAGTTCACTTTGTAATTTAGCTTGAAGAAAAAAATAATTTTATAATCTCCTCTACTGCAGGAAAAACAACCCATGCTCCTTTTTGTAAAAGGGAGAGAAAAGACTACAACTGAGTTTTATGATTTCATGCACTGTCTACTTTAGTATGGTTACAGAATATTTGCAAAACCAGGTTTTATTTCTTTAATAAATTCTTTCTCTCAAAACACACAGTTAGGGCTTCCCTGGTGGCACAGTGGTTGAGAGTCCGCCTGCCGGTGCAGGGGACACGGGTTCGTGCCCCGGTCCGGGAGGGTCCCACATGCCGCGGAGCGGCTGGGCCCGTGAGCCATGGCCGCTGAGCCTGTGCATCCGGAGCCTGTGCTCCGCAATGGGAGAGGCCACAACAGTGAGAGGCCCACACACTGCAAAAAAAACAAAACAAAACAAACAAAAAAACACACAGTTAAAATTAATAATAGAAACACAACATAACCTTAAATGAGAGCTTATATACTGCATTCCTTAGAAGAGCAGCTTCTATTTCATTTTATTTATTTATTTGCTTGTTTATTTATTTACTTTTGGCTACTTTGGGTCTTCGTTGCTGCGTGTGGGCTTTCTCTAGTTGCGGCGAGGAAGGGCTACTCTTTGTTGTGGTGTGTGGGCTTCTCATTGTGGTGGCTTCTCTTGTTGTGGAGCATGGGCTCTAAGCGCACAGGCTTCAGTAGTTGTGGCACACGGGCTCAGTAGTTGTAGCTCGTAGGAGCACAGGCTCAGTTGTTGTGGTGCACGGGCTTAGTTGCTCCATGGCATGTGGGATCTTCCTGGACCAGGGCTCAAACCCGTGTCCCCTGCATTGGCAGGCGGATTCTTAACCACTGCACCACCAGGGAAGTCCCTTCTATTTCATTTTAAATTAACCAAGCTTTATGTAGTCTTTGGAGCTGACCTTATAGAACAGCAATACTATTAGCCCTAAAGCACGTGTTTCTGATTTTGGGTATTTGAGATAACATTTCTTATAAAATTCAAGAACTAAAACTGTATTGTGCCTGAGAGGAAAAAAAACTATGTATTGTTTAAAATATCATTGATATCAATATGAAAGTTACCCACTGAGGGCACAGGGAACTACAGACCTTATTTCACTCTTACTTAATCCACTATTTCCACTTTCTAGAGAGCCCTAATCCAAAAAATAAAAACAGAGCCCACACTTTGACATCTAAACTTGACAGTGTAGGGAATTCCCTTACGGTCCAGTGGTTAGGACTCCAAGCTTCCACTGCAAGGGGCCCGGGTTTCATCCCTGGTAAGGGAACGAAGATCCCACAAGCCACGTGGCGTGGCCAATAAATAAATAAAAATTGAAAAAAAAAAATTGACAGTGTAAGTATGGTAAAAAGAGACATTGAGACATTCTCTTCGTAATTTCTCTTCCTAGTGGAAATTTTATGTTTATGTGTAACAACTTTCTTCTGTGGAGCTTAAAGAATCTTATGTACACTAACTGATGAATCCTTTCAACATCCTTATGAAATAGGCAGGAAATTCCTGTTGCTCAAGACATGAATGAAAACAAAGTCATGCTCTATTATTTACCATGGAAAAGGACATCTACTCACTTGTTGCACAGACACTGTTAATTAGCTATTCTTCTCTGTTGAGAACCAATCAAAAGGCAATTGGTTTAAAATGTCCTTAAATTATAATAGGAGTAATATAAGATAGCAATATGAGAGACTTTTTAAATGGAGAGTAAAAATGAGACTGGAATAGGTTGATTAGCCTATAGCATGCCCATTAACAGTGGAACACAAGATGACAGGCAAGGGTTGGGATCATGAGGGGGTGCAAAACACACTAGGAACTTTTGTTATATCTCCCCTCCCCATCTCATGACAGGCACTTGTATGTGAATTATTCTCCCAGCACAATCCCAGGTCTCAAAGAACTATTTCTCCTGTGTCAATGGGTTAACCTGGGCAGGCACTAGAGCTCCATGGTACAACAGCTTATTGTGACTCATCATTTCTCATTTTGGAAGAAGGTAAACACAGATTTCAGATGTTAATTTTACATGGTTTATACCAGGAGGAAAATAATTAATGTTTATTTCAAACTTTTCCAAGCTTACAAAGTTCTATATTAGTGAAAATTACATAGAAGCCGATTTTAAATCAGTGTAAGAAAAACAGAGCTATCAACACTCTTTTAAAGAATATTGTCAAAGTGATTACTGACCAAGTGGATAATCCAACTAGGCTTACTCTAAGGGGCTTTAGGAACCTATAAATCAAAATTTTTAACATTTTTATTGTCTCTCCTACACTCAGTGAGCATCTATGACTCTGAAATCCAGAAAATTTACTCATCCTTTTATGAATCTATCCATGGTCTTCCAAAATATGCTATAATTTACATAAATTGTTCAGGATGCTATGCATTAGCATTCCCTCCACCAAAGCATAGCTTTACTGATTTAATACACTCCAGTAATATAACTTTTCACAACTGATTATTAAAAATTTTTCTTTAATTTAGAGACATTGGTCAAATAAATGAATTCAGAGCCTGGGGGAAAAGTGTCAATCTAATACCAATCTGCCTTTCAAAATTCCAAAAACAGCAGCCTGTGAACATTTTCAGTTTTAGGTTTCAGTCCTAAGAATACCAAATTTTGTGGATATATATATATATATATATTCATAGATATCATCCCAAATGGCATAAATCATCAACATTACTAAACTGATTGGCTTGATTCAAAGAACTATTATCTTCAGAATTTCATGTATTATTCTCAAAAATATAACTTTGGATACAAACTTTAATTAGAAGTTCTTCCAGACATAATGTCTTGCTTTATTTTCTACACATTAGAGTTTGGCCTAATTAAAATTTTTTTTTTGTTTTTTTGTTTCTTTGTTTTGTTTTTTGGTTTTTTTGGGGGTATGCGGGCCTTTCACTGTTGTGGCCTCTCCCATTGCAGAGCACAGACTCCGGACATGCAGGCTCAGCGGCCATGGCTCACGGGCCCAGCCGCTCTGCAGCATGTGGTATCTTCCTGGACCGGGGCACGAACCAGTGTCCTCTCCTTCGGCAGGCAGACTCTCAACCACTGCGCCACCAGGGAAGCCCCTTAATTTAAATTTTATAAAATAAAATTTAGTAATGTACACTGAATTTTCATTTATATGTTCAGTTCATTGATTTATTCATTTCCTGTAAAGAATAAGAAATTTATACTTCTTGTTTGCAAAGTTATTCCCCAAAGATTCCACTACAAGCTCCAAGACAATAGAAACATTATTATTCTGATGTCTCAGTCATTGATGAGATGGCCTATTTCAAATTATTTGATGATTTTAAGTACTTCTATTAGTTCTATATTGTTTTGGCAAACCATATGTAAAAGTAAAGCCACTCATTAAATGCTCTTATGGAAAAATGAGGGTTCTTTTTTCTAAAACACCTTAGAGTCACACTTGGATATTCTAGCTCTAACATGAAAAGGAAAGTATTTTTCTTTCTTTTTTTAAATATTTATTTCTTTATTTATATATTTGGCTGCGTCAGGTCTTAGTTGCGGCAAGCGGGATCTTCACTGTGGCATGTGAGATCTCTTGCTGCAGCGTGTGGACTCTTCACTGTGGAGTGGGGGCTTCTCTCTAGTTGCAGCATGTGGGCTCCAGAGCATGCAGGCTCAGTACTTGCAGTGTGTGGGCTTATTTGTCCCAAGGCATGTGGGATCTTAGTTCCCCGACCAGGGATTGAACCCTCATCTCCTGCACTGGAAGGTGTATTCTTAACCACTGGGCTACCAGGGAAGTCCCAGGAAAGTATTTTTCTCACAAAAGAATTTCTTAAAATAGTTTAAACAAACTTAGAGTACTTTTAGATACTTTAGTTTACAAAAGGTTAACTTGGTCTGTATTTAGTACATATAAAGAATATAAGCTATGCCATCTTTGAAAAGATATTGATTAGGAAATTAAGATTATATTTAATTGAAAAGGAAATATCAAAATTAGTCAATTCCTAATTTTTTTAGGTACATACCACCTTTAGTTTTCCAGATATATACATAAATCAGGATACCAAAAATCAGGTGCATTTACATGACAAAAATATTGTGATTTATGGGCAATGTGGTTCTGATATTAAATGTAGAGAATGCTGTCTTTTTTATTACATTCAATCTAATTTAATTTTCCATCTTTCTCAAGATCTCTCTCCTGGAAAGGAATACTAGAGGATAATATGAGAAAGTCAAGATAAATAGAGCCAGAAATGAGATCTACATGTTTGATTCACCCCCTGTTTGGGATAATAACACAGAATGACTCCATCTTTCATTTTGCTCAGGCTATCTTTTCTAGCACAAAAATGTCCTAATGTAACTACTTAATAATTTTGAGTGACCAAGACAAAGCCAAAGTCCTTACCATGGTCTACAAGTCACATCATATTCTAGCTCCCACCTACCACTCCCATTGTTTCCATTCCTCTGCAACCGGAGTTTTAGTTTCCCAGTGGTTGCCTAACCCTATTGTTCTCCTTTTACATGTGTCCTGATCAAGCTTTGCTTGAACTGTAAAGTCCTTCCTAATTACTTCTCACCAAGTGAATTCTTATGTTTAACATGTGTTGGACAAACTAGTAAAGTAGTCTTGTTCAGGCTTCAGAGGCAGAAGCAGGCCTCTGCCCGACCTCTGGCCCTGCCTGGACTGTGCACTTGCTTGCACACCTAACAACTGCTGCTGGATGATCGTCCATGCTTCAATGTCAAAATTATATTCTAGCTGATCAGGTCTCCACTTTCCAGTACATAGCCGAAAAAGCTGCTGTTAAAGTTGTCCAAGCCAAATATTGAAAGTGGCGGGGCAAAGTAAACAAAAAGAAAGTACATCTGGCTATAGCTAAAGCTGGGGTGGACTGGGACCCAGGATCCTGGGATGCAGATATCTGGGATGATAGCTCACAATCAGAATCTGATGAAAATGATGATTTGGGTTGGAAGTCAGCCCCACCTCAGTCGAAGGAAGAACTTAAACCACCTAACTTTAAGGCACAGCCTGCTTGGTGGCGGAAAATGGAAACTGATGCTCAGGGAAATGTAATAAGAAAGGGTATCCTGGAGGATTATACTCAACATGAAATTAATGATATTTTAGGGCATTTAACTCAAAGATCAGGAGAACCTTTAGTTACTTGGGTGGTTCGTGTTTATGATGCCGGGGCCGCCGGAATATTGACTGATGATGGAGATGCCCATAAATTCGGCACCATTAGTAATGACTCTTGTGCAACAGGCTTTCAAATACAAAGCCAATCACCCAGGTGACTCCAATCTCCTGGAAATAGTCGCTGAAGGGTGCCTTAAGAAATACCCTATAGAGTCTGCTTCGCCTGGAAGTGACCTTCCCTGGTACACTATTAAGGACTGTGTCCAGAGACTAAAGGAAGAGGCTATGAAACATGCTATTTTTATTGGACATCTGGATAACATGACTGACATTTCCCTGACTATTCAAATAAGAAATAAAGTTTTTAAGACTGCTCCTCTTTGTTACAAACATGTAATTTTGACCCTTCTGCTAAATGAGACAGGGAATCCCATCTCTGAAATCCTTGATAAAGTACAACAATTAGGAGACTTGGAAGAATGGAACTTTGAAAAGAAAGAAGAGAAAGGGAAAGTGAGGCGAGCAGACAGTGTCCCGGAAAGAAATGTTCTGAGCCCTCCTTAAGAGCGGAGTGACAGGAGAAAAGATTAATGGAATAACTACAAAGAAATTACGGGAAATATATTTTTTTAAAAAAAGGAAAGGGACCAAGAGACATTTTAAATCTCAAGCGGAAACTATGAGATCTCTGTCTGTCTGGGTATATGTGTATGTCTCAGTATGCTTTATCTTTGGATAACATTGTTAAGGTTAATTTATAAATGAGGTCTAATGCTTAAAGAAAAGTGTTTACAAATCAAACAATTCTAAATACAAGAGAAATTAAGCTAAATGAATTTCAGGCTCATGTGAACTGGGGAATATTCAATATTAAATTGATACCTGGTATTAATGTTTGTTAATCTAATTAATATAGACATGTCGTAGAAGTCATCAACATTAAGTGTAATACTTTTATTGTGCCTAGGCTTAATATAAGCTAAATAAGATCTTACTATATCTGTTGCAAATTTGTCAGCAAGGGAAGTAACTTAATGTGAAGAACCTTTTAAGGAAAGAAAATGCAAATGAGATAAGAGCTTTGGGTGATTTATGTTTACCAATCTACAGACTGCTGATATAAAGGACCATTCATGGTTGCTTAAGGAAAGGAGGACATGTGTTTTTAGTAAAAAAAAAGGTATGAGGACTGGAATTACATTTTATTAAGGAAAAAGGAAGTAGGTCTGACATACAGGTGGCTGTTTCTGAATGGGAAAATAAAATGATGAATACAGAAAGTGATTAAAAAAAAAAGGTTTGTAGAAAGTGGACTCGGAGAAAAGAGTTTTATGCATGGTACAAGTTTTCTTGAGATGTTGAACTGCCTTTGATAACAGATTTTAAGTTTCTTTACCTCAAGTGCTCTGTTCTGTATTTGCCTTTGAAATCTTGTATTGTTACTTTGGTAAAGTAAATATTATTTCACAATGATCTATGAAGATTATGGCACACATAGATAAAGCTCATTCTGCTTCTACAAAACATTAACCCCTCATTGTCAGACTTCTGCTATCCTGTTGTCCTCATAACATGGCAACAGTCTACTCCTAAGTCAGAACATTTTAAATGGGTAAACAATAGCTGTAAATCAAATGGTCAGGGCTATGGGAAATCCAAGACATCTGCTTGGATTTTCCCGGCTCCTTGACAAACCTCATTCTTTTTTCTTTTTTTTTCCCCTGGCTGCAGGGTTAATGCCCTCACAATGAAAAAAAATGTTATGTTTCACTGAATATTCCATTCTAGTTTTGTTAATTGAGGCCTGTGTTTACCAAGATTCACTTCCCAGATAGTTCCTTGATGGTACGTTTTATTGCTAAAAAGTTTAATTGAATTATTCTAAAGCTTATCTCAGGAGTCTATCTACCTTTGGATGGAGATCAGATGCCCCGTGACCAACCAACCAGGAGACATAGAATTACACATGTCAATCAATGAACTGTATACTAATTCGAGCTTATGGCAGAAGCAACAGGGCAAAAGAGTACCTCTGGGCTTCTGGAGTAGAAAATTTCCAGAAGCTGGGAAAAATTATACTACCTCTGAAAAACAGTTGTTGGCTTCTTATTGGGCTTTAATTGATACTGAACAAATAACCGTGGGTCATACTGTTACATTAAGGCCTCAAGCGCCAATTATGCAATGGATTTTAAGCTCACCAAAGACCAGTAGAATTGGGCATGCCCAGGAGTCTAGTATAATTAAATGGAAATGGTATATACAGGACTGGGCCAAAACGGGCCCACAGGGTGTCGCTGTTTTACATACTACCTAATGTAAAATAGATAGCTACTGGGAAGCAGCCGCATAGCACAGGGACATCAGCTCAGTGCTTTGTGACCACCTAGAGGGGTGGGATAGGGAGGTTGGGAGGGAGACACAAGAGGGAGGAGATATGGGGATATATGTAAATGTATAGCTGATTCACTATGTTATAAAGCAGAAACTAACACACCATTGTAAAGCAATTATACTCCAATAAAGGTGTTAAAAAAAAAAAAGATTTCTGAAATTTCAATTGAAAACCTTGCGCAGGAAGTCATGATTAAACCCAAGATAACCAAGTTGCCTAAAAAAGGGGGAAAGCCCTTTGACTCTTTAACTGAGAAAGAAAAGAAACATGCCTGGTTTACAGATGGCTTGGCAAAATATATAGGATCTGTTCGTTACTGGAAAGCAGTAGCCTACAATCCAGTCACAACTAAACTGCTTACTACTGGAGAGGGAAAAAGCAGCCAATTTGATGAATTATATGCAGTATATCAAGTTTTGAAACAAGAAAACTTAACAGAAGGTCATATTTACACTGATTCCTGATCTGTGGCCAATGGATTAGCAACCTGGCTTCCAATGTGAGTTAGAAAAATTCATTCAAAAGAGTTGTGGGGAAAAGAATTATGGGCAGATATTTGGGAAATTGTGCAGAAAACTAATGCTTCAGTTTTTCACGTAGATGCTCATAGTATTCCCAATTCCACTGAACGATGGTATAACTCAATTACAGACAAACAAACTCGGATCCTGATGGTGGAAGTCAATCCAAACTCCAGTGAACTCAAAGGTTTGGCACTTTGGGCACACCAAAAATGTGACCATCTGGGAGAAAAAGCCACATACAGATTGTTTTTCGAGTCTTGACAGTGATGTGGATCATCACCCATGCCTTAACCCCAGGATCTATGCTGCAGTCAAACAGAGAACCAAACTCCCATGGCTCAACTCCAGGATATCTGCTATGGTTAAAAAAAAGATGAAGGAAAATACTGGGGAATCTTCCACTGGAAAAATGTGAGCCAGACCCGAACCCAAGGAAACTTCACCTGCTCTGCAAACAAGGCCTGTCCTTTTCTAATTATGACTTTCCATGGACAAAACCTATCTATCTGGTCCGGGGTAAACCCTGATAACCCGTGGGCTAGAGGTTTTATTTGATCTCCTAATTCCTCCTCTCTTGCAATCGAATTAAGCCCAGGATATATTAATGTCTACTAATGAATATACATGGAGACAATTATTTAATGAATGGATACCTAAAAACCACTGGATACTTATTCCAGAGGGCATTACTAAATGCACAGACACCTGGTGCTCAGGGACTTTATATCATTATAAGGTTGGTAACACAAGTTCTATGTGTCAATTTCATGTGTTGCCTATTGTTTTTGGAAATGAATATTGGTTGCCTCATTATGCTGGAAATTACTTAGATTTTAATAATCCCACCCACCTATTGACAAACCATGAAAAGGCTACTCAAGAATTGCTTTGTCAGACTACCCACATTTGGGAACCCTGCTTATTAGAAAATTCCATTAACTACTGTGAATGGAACATATTTCCTCGATCCTATAGCATGTTTTTTGAAGTTGCTCCCCAGTTTATATGTATTGTAACAGATGACATTAATACAACTTCTATTTATCAGCCAGGGAACCCTTTTTCAGGCTGTTTAGTGCATGTAGACCATTTAGATTAGAAAGGGGCAATGTATTTCTTACCCAGTATACATACACAATTGTTACAAACATTACTTCCTACTTTACCTGCTCCTGATATTAGCCTGTCACTTGAACCTTTGAAATGGATATTACAAAAATCAAAGTTACTACAAAAATTTATAGATACACGTAATTGTACTTTGTTAGAACACTCTATTCTTACTACTATAACAGCTAACAAATTAATGGATGTAGGAGTTAACGTACAGAAGCATACTGCTCATTCTTGGTGGGACTTTTTCTTTACTCAGTCACCCCCAAGCTAAACAATTGTTTTCTGCCTTGTTTAATCCATTGCCATTACTATTTTTATTTTTAATTTTTGAATTTTATTTATTTTTTTATACAGCAGGTTCCTATTAGTCATCCACTTTATACACATCAGTGTATACATGTCAATCCCAATCTCCCAATTCATCACACCACCACCACCGCCACCCCCCCGATGCTTTCCCACCTTGGTGTCCATACGTTTGTTCTCTACATCTGTGTCTCAGTTTCTGCCCTGCAAACCGTTTCATCTGTACCATTTTTCTAGGTTCCACATATATGCGTTAATAAATGATATTTGTTTTTCTTTTTCTGCCTTACTTCACTCTGTATGACAGTCTCAAGATCCACCCACGACTCTACAAATAAACCAATTTTGTTCCTTTTTAAGGCTGAGTAATATTCCATTCTATATATGTACCACATCTTCTTTATCCATTCATCTGTTGATGGGCATTAAGGATGCTTCCATGACCTGGCTATTGTAAACAGTGCTGCAATGAACATTGGGGTGCATGTGTCTTTTTGAATTATGGTTTTCCCTGGGTATATGCTCAGTATCAGGATTGCTGGGTCATATGGTAATTCTATTTTTAGTTTCTTAAGGAACCGCCATACTGTTCCCCATAGTGGCTGTATCAATTTACATTCCCACCAAGAGTGCAAGAGGGCTCCCTTTTCTCCACACCCTCTCCAGCATTTGTTGTTTGTAGACTTCGGATAATATCCATTATAACTGGTGTGAGGTGATACCTCATTGTAGTTTTGATTTGTATTTCTCTAATTAGTGATGTTGAGCAGCTTTTCATGTGCTTCTTGGCCATCTGTATATCTTCTTTGGAGAAATGTTTATTTAGGTCTTCTGCCTATTTTTGGATTGGGTTGTTTGTTTTTTTAATATTGAGCTGCATGAGCTGTTTATATATTTTGGAGATTAATCCTTTGTCCGTTGATTCATTTGCAAATATTTTCTCTCATTCTGAGGGTTGTCTATTCGTCCTGTTTGTAATTTCCTTTGCTTTGTAAAAGCTTTTAACTTTCATTAGGTCCCATTTGCTTATTTTTGTTTTTATTTCCACTACTCTAGGAGGTGGATCAACAAAGATCTTGCTGTGATTTATGTCAAAGAGTGCTCTTCCTATGTTTTCCTCTGAGAATTTTATAGTGTCTGGTATTACATTTAGGTCTCTAACTCATTTTGATTTTATTTTTGTGTATGGTGTTAGGGAGTGTTCTAATTTCATGCTTTTACATGTTGTTGTCCAGTTTTCCCAGCACCACTTATTGAACGGACTGTCTTTTCTCCATTGTATACCCTTGCCTCTTTTGTCATAGATTAGTGGACCACAGGTGCGTGGGTTTATCTCTGGGCTTTCTATCCTTTTCCATTGATCTATATTTCTGTTTGTGTGCCACTACCATATTGTCTTGATGATTGTAGCTTTGTAGTATAGTCTGAAGTCAGGGAGTCTGATTCCTCCAGCTCTGCTTTTTTCCCTTAAGACTGCTTTGGCTATTCGGGGTCTTTTGTGTCTCCATACAAATTTTAAGATTTTTTGTTCTAGTTCTGTAAAAAATGCCATTGGTAATTTGATAGGGATTGCATTGATTCTGTAGATTGCTTTGGGTAGCGTAGTCATTTTCACAATATTGATTCTTCCAATCCAAGAACATGGTATATCTCTCCATCTGTTGGTATCATCTTTAATTTCTTTCATCAGTGTCTTATAGTTTTCTGCATACAGGTCTTTTGTCTCCCTAGGTAGGTTTATTCCTAGGTATTTTATTCTTTTTGTTGCAATGGTAAATGGGAGTGTTTCCATAATTTCTCATTCAGATGTTTCATCATTAGTGTATAGGAATGCAGGGGATTTCTGTGCATTAACTTTGTATCCTGCAACTTTACCAAATTCATTGATTAGCTCTAGTAGTTTTCTGGTGGCATCTTTAGGATTCTCTATGTATAGTATCATGCCATCTGCAAACAGTGAAAGTTTTACTTCTTTTCCAGTTTGTATTCCTTTTATTTCTTTTTCTTCTCTGATTGCTGTGGCTAGGACTTCCAAGACTATGTTGAATAATAGTGGTGAGAGTGGACATCCTTGTCTTGTTCCTGATCTTAGAGGAAATGCTTTCAGTTATTCACCATTGAGAATGATGTTTGCTGTGGTTTGTCATATATGGCCTTTATTATGCTGAGGTAGGTTCCCTCTATGCCCACTTTCTGGAGAGTTTTTATCATAAATGGGTGTTGAATTTTGTCAAAAGCTTTTTCTGCATATATTGAGATGATCATATGGTTTTTAGTCTTCAATTTGTTAGTATGGTGTATCACATTGATTGATTTACATATTATGAAGAATCCTTGCATCCCTGGGATAAATCCCACTTGATCATGGTTTATGATACTTTTAATGTGTTGTTGGATTCTGTTTGTTAGTATTTTGTTGAGGATTTTTGCATCTATATTCATCAGTGATATTGGTCCGTAATTTTTGTTTGTGTAGTATCTTTTCTGGTTTTGGTATCAGGGTGATGGTGGCCTCATAGAATGAGTTTGGGAATGTTCCTTCCTCTGCAATTTTTGGAAGAGTTTGAGAAGGATGGGTGTTAGCTCTTCTCTAAATGTTTGATAGAATTTAGCTGTGAAGCCATCTGGTCCTGGACTTTTGTTTGTTGGAAGATTGTTTTTTTGTTTTTGTTTTGTGTGTGTGGTACACGGGCCTCTCACTGTTGTGGCCTCTCCCGTTGCGGAGCACAGGCTACGGTTGCGCAGGCTCAGTAGCCATGGCTCACAGGCCCAGCCGCTCCACGGCATGTGGGATCCTCCCGGAACGGGGCACGAACCCGTGTCCCCTGCATCGGCAGGCAGACTCTCAACCACTAGGCCACCAGGGAAGCCCTGTTGGAAGATTTTTAATCACAGTTTCAATTTCATTACGTGTGATTGGTCTGTTCATATTTCCTATTTCTTCCTGGTTCACACATTAAAAGTCATACCTTTCTATGAATTTTTCCATTTCTTCCAGGCTGTCCATTTTATTGGCATAGAGTTCCTTGTAGTAGTCTTTTAGGATGCTTTGTATTTCTGCGGTGTCTGTTGTAACTTCTCCTTTTTCATTGCTAATTTTATTGATTTAAGTCCTCTCCCTCTTTTTCTTGATGAGTCTGGCTAATGGTTTATCAATTTTGTTTATCTTCTCAAAGAACCAGCTTTCAGTTTTATTGATCTTTGTAATTGTTTTCTTTATTTCTATTTCATTTATTTCTGCTCTCATCTTTATGATTTCTTTCCTTCTGCTAACTTTGGGTTTTGTTTGTTCTTCTTTATCTAGCTCCTTTAGGTGTAAGGTTAGATTGTTTGAGATTCTGCTTGTTTTGTGAGGTAGGCTTGTATTGCTATAAACTTCCCTCTTAGAACTGATTTTGCTGCATCCCATAGGTTTTGGATCATCATGTTTTCATTGTCATTTGTTTCTAGGTATTTTTTGATTTCCTCTTTGATTTCTTCAGTGATCTCTTGGTTATTTAGTAACGTATTGTTTAGCCTCCATGTGTTTGTGTTTTTTACGTTTTTTTCCCTGTAATTGATTTCTAATCTCATAGTGTTGTGGTCAGAAAAGATGCTCGATATGATTTCAATCTTCTTAAATTTACTGAGGCTTGATTTGTGACCCAAGATGTGATCTATCCTGGAGAATGTTCTGTGCACACTTGAGAAGAAAGTGTAATCTGCTGTTTTTGGATAGAATGTCCTATAAAAATCAATTAAATCTATCTGGTCTATTGTGTCATTTAAAGCTTGTGTTTCCTTATTAATTTTCTGTTTGGATGATCTGTCCATTGATGTAAGTGAGGTGTTAAATTCACGCACTATTACTGTGTTACTGTCGATTTCCTCTTTTATAGCTCTTAGCAATTGCCTTATATATTGAGGTGCTCCTATGTTGGGTGCATAAATACATATAATTGTTATATCTTCTTCTTGGATTGATTCCTTGATCATTATGTAGTATACTTCCTTGCCTCTTGTAACATTCTTTATTTTAAAGTCTATTTTATCTGATATGAGTATTGCTACTCCAGCTTTCTTTTGATTTCCTTTTGCATGGAATATCTTATTCCATCCCCTCACTTTCAGTCTGTATATGTCCCTAGTTCTGAAGTGGGTCTCTTGTAGACAGCATATAGATGGGTCTTGTTTTTGTATCCATTCAGTGAGCCTGTGTCTTTTGGTTGGAGCATTTAATCCATTCATGTTAAGGTAATTTTTCATATGCATGTTCCTATTACCATTTTCTTAATTGTTTTGGGTTTGTTTTTCTAGGTCCTTTTCTTCTCTTGTGTTTCCCACTTAGATAAATTCCTTTAGTATTTGTTGTAGAGCTGGTTTGGTGGTGCTGAATTCTCTTACCTTTTGCTTATCTGTAAAGCTTTTGATTTCTCCATCGAATCTGAATGAGATCCTTGCCAGCTAGAGTAATCTTGGTTGTAGGTTCTTCCCTTTCATCACTTTAAGTATCATGCCACTCCCCTCTGGCTTGTAGAGTTTCTGCTGAGAAATCAGCTGTTAACCTTATGGGAGTTCGCTTGTATGTTATTTGTCATTTTTCCCTTGCTGCTTTCAATAATTTTTCTTTGGCTTTAATTTTTGCCAATTTGATTACTATGTGTCTCGTTGTGTTTCTCCTTGGGTTTATCCTGTATGGGACTCTCTGCACTTCCTGGACTTGGGTGGCTATTTCCTTTCCCATGTTAGAGACGTTTTCGACTATAATCTCTTCAAATATTTTCTCAGGTCCTTTCTCTCTCTCTTCTCCTTCTGGGACCCCTATAATGCCAATGTTGTTGTGTTTAATGTTGTCCAGAGGTCTCTTAGACTGTTTTCATTTCTTTTCGTTCTTTTTTCTTTATTCTGTTCCGCAGTAGTGAATTCCACCATTCTGCCTTCCAGGTCACTTATCCGCTCTTCTGCCTCAGTTATTCTGTTATTGATTCCTTCTAGTGTAGTTTTCATTTCAGTTATTGTATTGTTCATCTCTGTTTGTTTGTTCTTTAATTCTTCTAGGTCTTTGTTAAACATATCTTGCATCTTCTCGATCTTTGCCTCCATTCTTTTTCTGAGGTCCTGTATCATCTTCACTATCATTATTCTGAATTCTTTTTCTGGCAGGTTGCCTATCTCCACTTCATTTAGTTGTTTTTCTGGGGTTTTATCTTGTTCCTTCATCCGGTCCATACCCCTCTGCCATTCATCTTGTCTATCTTTCTGTGAAGGTGGTTTTTGTTCCACGGGCTGTAGGACTGTAGTTCTTCTTGCTTCTGCTATCTGCCCTCTGGTGGATGAGGCTATCTAAGAGGCTTGTGTAAGTTTCCTGATGGGAGGGACTGGTGGTGGGTAGAGCTGGCTGTTGCTCTGGTGAGCAGAGCTCAGTAAAACTTTAATCCACTTGTCTGCTGATGGGTGGGGCTGGGTTCCCTCCAGTTTGGTTGTTTGGCCTCAGGTGACTGAACACTGGAGCCTACCCAGGCTCTTCGGTGGGGCTAATGGCTGACTCTGGGAGGGCTCATGCCAAGGAGTACTTCTCAGAACTTCCGATGCCAGTGTCCTTGTCCTCATGGTGAGCCACACCCACCTCCTGCCTCTGCAGGAGACCCTATAACACTAGCAGGTAGGTCTGGTTCAGTCTGCTATGGGGTCACTGCTCCTTCCTCTGGGTCCCGATGCGCACACTACTTTGTGTGTGCCCTCCAAGATTGGAGTCTCTGTTTCCCCCAGTCCTGTCAAAGTCCTGTAGTCAAATCCCGCTAGCCTTCAAAGTCTGATTCCCTAGGAATTCCTACTCCCGTTGCCGGACCCCCAGGTTGGGAAGCCTTACGTGGGGCTCAGAACCTTCACTCCAGTGGGTGGACTTTTGTGGTATATAAGTGTTCTCCAGTTTGTGAGTCACCCACCCAGCAGTTATGGGATTTGATTTTACTTTGATTGCGCCCCTCTTACTGTCTCACTGTGGTTTCTCCTTTGTCTTTGGATGTGGGGTATCTTTTTTGGGGATTTCCAGTGTCTTCCTGTCGATGATTGCTCTGCAGTTAGTTGTGATCCCGGTGCTCCCGCAAGTGGGAGTGAGAGCACGTCCTTCTACTCCACCATCTTGAACCAATCTCCAATCTTTTTCCATTGCCTGTACTATTGATTGTACTCTTTTTACTGACTGTTTGGAATTGTTACTTGTCTTACCGTATTCGAAAAACTTCTCATGTTATATTGCCTTATTCTTATTCTTATGCTCTTCAGCCTAAACAATCCTAGAGGCTGAATTTTGGAAAAACTAGTAAAGTAGTCTTTTTCAGGCTTCAGAGGCAGAAGGAGGCCTCTGCCCAACCTGGGACCCTGCCTGGACTGTGCACTTGCTCGCACACCTCACAACTGCTGCTAGCAAGTCAAGCGGCACATATGATAACAAAGGGAGTGGGTCTTGGAATTTCTTGAGCCCTGGGGACCTGCCAGTCCCTCAGGGTCTGGAAAATCTTGTGACTCACATGTTGAAATCAGCAGCACTGTTAAAGTGAGTACAGAGCTGCATTTTTGCACACAAACTGATGATATCAATTTGCGGCCTCGAATTATAAATGGAAGCCCCCAGAACTCCAATCTGAAGTCTTACCTGTGGGGTGGATGCACTGCCGGGCCCCTTCCCAATTGTGGCTCCAGACTGCTGTCACTCGGGACTTCCCAGCTGCTGAGTCTGGAAGTAGGTGTCGGCCCAACTCGGTGATGTATACCCTGTTATTTTCCTCTGATATTCTTATTCCTTTCCTTCTGATGACTGTATATTAAAATTAAGTTAAATCACCTTTCATTAAAGAGTTGATTAAAGCTGTTTATTTGTGTGAAATGAGTGGTTATTTTGTCAGCGAATCCAACAAACCATAAAACCGAAAGCAGGCTTTCGTCAAAACAAAATGTCTCTTGAACCCCAAAGCTTTCTCTCACACCACTTATCTTCTTCACAGGTAGAATTAGTTGCTCCCTCTTCTGTGATTTTCACAGCTCTTTGTCAGTATTTCTACTACATCATGTCATTTCAAATATGTATACAGTATGATGTATTTTTAATAATATATTATATCATGCACTTTCTTCTCTATGTTTATGAGCCCCTTAACAAAAGATAGTTACTTATTGTTCATTTTCCCATAGATCCATTGTTTATCACTCCTTTTTTTAAAAAGCAAATATTATTTCCTAACTAACTTCTTTCAAATATATCCTTTATTAATGAACAGTGCCTGGCACAATGCCTAGTACTCGGAAGCGCTCAGTAAATGTTTGCTAACTAAATTTTAAATTTCCGACTTATGGTTTGATGGGGCTGAAGGTGCTCCCTGTTCATGGCCTATAACTTACATAAAGTGAATTTTGGTGATACATATTGAGCTTCAGTGGAATAGCTGGATTAAGGCAAGAAAGCAGCACACAATGTATCTATAAGTTGGAAATTTTTCTATGACTTATTTTCCCCCATTTCGGGAATACTAGCCAACCCAGTATTAGTTTGGGGCATAAGTAAACCTTGGAGTTAGGTAAGATAGAAATCAGCATTGGGGTATGAAAAATATTTAATTATAACTGAAAAATAACAATTTTATTCATATTGTTATTTGTGAGAAAACTATTTTTTAAGTTTTATTTGCTATGCAATGATTAAAAATATAAAAAGAATTTTCTTCACTGTTATATTTCAGGCTGATCTTATTAAATTACTGTTTTGATTTCCTTCTATCAAAAGACTGAAGAGCTAAAAAAACTGATGAAGACATGTAAAAATACACATGAACTACCAATAGCCAAAGCTGGAACAATTGGAGCAACAGAGCAAATACTGATAGTATTAGATTATAATGCATATTAATATGAATAATTAAATAAATTTTTAAAAGAGCAAAAGAAATAGCTATTCCTTACTATTCACTATCAAGTAAACACCACATGAATAATTGTTGCAGGTAGCCAGCTGTGTAGGGACCTGGCCCATCAGTAGTCCCACATGCCCTGGGCTATGCAGCCAGCCTCAGGGGAACACGGCCCTGCATACCAGCAGTAGGCAACACTCCCATACTCCTCTCGGCCACACAGCCAACTGCTCAGGAAAATACCCCACCCTCCAGTGGGCCTACAGTCACCCCATTAGACAGGACCTTGTAGCCAGCCAGGCCAGAAACCAGTCACACCTACAAGCATATCCACAGCATGCCCAGCCATAATAGAAGGGGGCATGCAGCCCACATAGTGGGTATCCCTAGAGCACATAGCTCTGATGACAAGAGGGGAGCATGCTGCTGGACCCTATATGACATCTCCTACATAAGGCCACTTCTCTAAGACTGGGAAACATAGCTGACCTACCTAATACACTGAAATAAACACAGAGCATTGGAAAAAGTGGGAAGACAGAGGAATATATTACAAATGAAGGAACAAGACAAAATCTTAGAAAAAGAACTAAACAAAGTGGAGATAGGCAATCTATCCAATAAAGAGTTAAGATAACGATCATACAGATGCTCAATGAACTTGGGAGAAGAATGGATGAACACAGTGAGAATTTCCACCACAAGTTAGAAAATATAAAGAAGAACTAAACAGAGCTGATGAATACAATAACTGAAATAAAAATTTTACTAGAAGAAATCAACAGTAGATTAGATGAGACAGAGGAATGAATCAGTGATCTGGAAGATAAAGTAGTGGAAATAATTCAAACTGAACAGAAAAAAGAAAAAAGAATGAAAAGAAATCAGGATAGTTTAAGAGGCATCAGAGACAACATTAAGCATACTAATACCTGCATTATAGGGGTTCCAGAAGGAGAAAAGAGAAAGAAGCAGAGAACTTATTTGAAGAAATAATAGCAAAAATCTTCTCTTAACCTGGGGAAGGAAACAGACATCAAGATCCAGATAGCACAGACAATCCCAAACAAAATGAACCCAAAGAGGTCTACACCAAGACACATTACAATTTAAATGGCAAAAATTAAAGATAAAGAGAGACCCTTAAAAGCAGCAAGAGAAAAACCAGTAGTTACATACAAGGGAATTCCCATAAGACTTTCAGCAAACTTTCGAGAGAAATTTTGCAGGCCAGAACGGAGTGGCACAATATATTCAAAGTGATGAAAGGAAAAAAGTTACAACCAAGAATACTCTACCCAGCAAGGTTATCATTCAGATTTTAAGGAGAGATAAAGAGTTTTACAGACAAGCAAAAGCTTAAGAAGTTCAGCATCACTAAACTAGCCTTATAAGAAATAAAGGGACTTATCTAAGTGAAAAAGAAAAGGCCACAACTAGAAATATGAAAATTATGAAAGGAAAAAGGTCACTGACAACCATAGACAACCATACAGTAAAGGTGGTAGAATAATCACTCATAAAACTAGTAAGAAGGTAAAAAGACAAAGTAGTAAAATCATCTATATGCACAGTAAGTAGTTAAGGAATACAATAAACAAAAAGATGCAAATTATGACATCAAAAACATTAAATGTATGTGTGGGGTAAAAATATTGGGATGTTGGAATGCATTTGAACTTAAGAGTGTATAGGCTTCTATATATAAAACCTCATTGTAACTACAAACTGCAAGCTTAAAATAGATACACAGACAAAAAGAAAAAGGAATCCAAACATAACATTGAGAAAGTCATCAAATCACAAAAAAAGAGAAAAAAGAAAGAAAGAAAAAAAACAACTACAAAAACAATCAGAAAACATACTTATCAATAATTATTTTAAATGTAAATGGACTAAATCCTCCTATCAAAAGACATACAGTGGCTGAATAGATTAAAAAAAAAAAGACCCATATATATGCTGCTTACACAAGACTCTTCAGATCTAAAGACAAACAGACTGAAATTGAGGGGATGAAAAAAAGGTATCCCATGCAGATGGAAATGAAAATAAAGATGGGGGTAGGAATACTCATATCAGAAAAAATAGACTTTAAAACAAAGAGTGTAACAAGAGACAAAGGAGGACATTACATAATGACAAAACAATAAATCCAACAAAAAGATATAGCAATTGTTAATATATATGAACCCACCATAAGAACACCTAAGTGCATAAAGCAAATATTAACAAAGATAAAGGGAAAAATTGACGATAACACAATAAAAATAGGGAAGTTTAATACCACACTTCCATCAGTTAACAGATCATCCAGACAGAAAATAAATAAGAAAACACTGATTTTAAATGGCACTTTAGATTAGATAAGATTAATAGATATTTACAGAACATTTTATTCAAAAATAGCAGAAAATCATTCTTTTAAGTGCACATGGAACATTCTCCAGGATAGATCACATGCTAGGCCACAAAACACATCTCAATAAATTTAAGAAAATTGAAATCATATCAGGCATCTTTTCTGACCACAACAGTATGACACTCGAAATCAATTTCATGAAAAAAACACAAACACATGGAGTCTAAACAACATGCTACTAAACAACCAACAGGTCAACAAAGAAATTTAAAAATACCTGGGGACAATTTAGAATGGAAACAAAATTATCCAAAATCTATGAGACAAAACAGAAGCATTTCTAAGAGGAAAATTTATAGTGATACAAGCTTACCTTAGGAAACAAGAAAAATCTCAGATAAACAATCTAAACTGACACTTAAAGGAACCAGGAAAAGAACAAACAAAACCCAAAGTTAGTAGAAGAAAAGAAATAATAAAGATCAGAGCAGAAATAAATAAAATAGAGACAAAAAAAGAAAAAAATCAATAAAACTGAGTTGATTCATCGAAAAAAATGTTGATAAACATTTAGACAGTCTGATCAAGAAAAAAAGAGAGAGTGCTCAAATCAATAAAATCATAAATGAAAAAGAAGTTACAAGTGATACCTCAGAAATACAAAGAATCATAAGAGATTACTATAAACAACTATAGCCAATAAAGTGAACAACCTAGAAATGGATAAATTATTAGAAATGTACAATCTCCCAAGACTAAATCAGGAAGAAATAGAATATACAAACAGACTGATTACTAGTAATTAAATTGAATCAGTAACTTAAAAACTCTCAGTAAACAGAAGTCCAAGACCAGATGGCTTCACAGGTGAATTCTACCAAACGTTTAAAGAAGAGTTAACACCTACTCTTCTCAAACTATTCCAAAAAATTGCAGAGGAAGAAATGCTTCCAAACGCATTCTATGATTCCAAGATCACCCTGATACCAAAACCATAAAAAGATATACCACACACACAAAATTACAGGCCAACATCCATGATGAACATAGATCCAAAATTCCTCACCAAAATGTTGGCAAACTGAGCTCAACAATACATTAAAAGGATCATACACCATGATCAAGTGGGATTTATCCCAGAGGTGCAAGGATGTTTCAATATCTGCAAATCAATCAATGTAATACATCACATTAACAAAATCATATGACCATCTGAATAGATGTAGAAGAAGCATTTGATGAAAATCCATTTATGATCAAAAAAAGTCAATAAGACCATATATAACAAACCAACAGTCAACAACATTCAACAGTGAAAATCTGAAAAGATTTCATCTAAGATCAGGAATAAGACAAGGATGTCCACTCTTTTTTTTTTTTTTTTTTTGCGGTACGTGGGCCTCTCACTGCTGTGGCCTCTCCCGTTGTGGAGCACAGGCTCCAGACGCACAGGCTCAGCGGCCATGGCTCATGGGCCCAGCCGCCCCACGGCATGTGGGATCCTCCCGGACCAGGGCACGAACCCGTGTCCCCTGCGTTGGCAGGCAGACTCTCAACAACTGCGCCACCAGGGAAGCCCAGGAGGTCCACTCTTGCCACTTTTATTCAACATAGTATTTGAAGCCCTACCCACAACAATCAACAAGAAAATAAATAAATAAAAGGAATCCAAATTGGAAAGGAAGAAGTAAAACTGTCACTGTTTCAGGTGACATAATACTATACATAGAAAATCCGAAGCATGCCACCAAAAACACTATCACAACTAATAACTCAGTAAGGTTGCAAGGTACAAAATTAATGGCTATAATCTGTTGTAAATTTATCCATTAATAATGAACTATCAGAGAGAAATCAAGAAAACAATCCCATTACAATTGAATCAAAAAGAATAAAATATCTAGAAACTTAACCAAGGAAAACATTGAAAACTATAAGACACTGATGAAAGAAATTGCAGATGATACAAGCAAATGGAAAGATATACCATTCGTGTGGATTAGAAGAATTAATACTGCTAAAATGACCATACTACCCAAGGCAATTTACAGATTCAAAGCAATCCTTATCAAAATATCCTTGGCATTTTCACAACACTAGAACAAATAATTCTAAAATCTGTATGGAAACACAGAAGATCCCAAAAAGAAAAAAACAAAACAAAAAAAGAACAAAGCTGGAGGTATCATGCTCCCTGATTTCAAACTATACTACAAAGCTACAGTAATCAAGGTAGTGTGACACACTGAGAGTAGAGCCATGTCTGTCCTCGTATCCTCAGTGCCTGGATGAGGGTGGATGCTCAATAAGTGTCTATGAATGAAAGGGGTTAATGAATGACTGAATATTAAGTTGTATAGGCTTTTGAGGTTGGTTACAACTTTCACAATTTCAACTTTTTGAGACAGAAGAATGGGAAGTAAAGCTAAGTTGTGAATCAAAATGCCTCTGATTTGGCTGGATTCAATTAATACCAAAAAGTATGCAGCACTGAGTTTGTAATCAGTGCTATTAAAGCTATTAAATACACAAAAATCAAATCAATATATTTCTATATATAGTTCCTATATTCCTGTAATCTCTCCTATACTTATACCTGAAGCTTATTGTAATCATTCCAGTTCAGAATTTATTAAGCATATTGTATGTGCCAAACACTACACTAGATACTGGGTACATAAGAAATAAAAAATGGGAAAAATAGAAACTGACATATAGGCCAATGGAACAGAATAGAGAGCCCAGAAATGAACCCACACTTGTGAGTCAAGTGATTTATGACAAAGGAGGCAAGAATATACCATGGGTGGGGAAAACACAGTGCCTTCAATAGATGGAGTTGGGAAAACTGGACAGTACATGCAAATGTATCAAACTGGACTCTTTTCTCATACCATATACAAAAATCAACTCCAAATGGATTACAGACTTAAATGTAAGACCTGAAACAATAAAGCTTCTAGAAGAACACATAGGCAGTACACTCTGTGATGCTGGTCTTAGCAATAATTTTTTTGATCTGTCCCTTCAGACAAGGGAAACAAAAGCAACTATCAGCAACAAGGCTATATCAAACTAAAAGGTTTTGCACAGTGATTGAAGCCATCAACAAAATGAAAAGGCAACCAATTGAATGAGAAAAGCTATTTGCAAATAATATATCTGATAAGGGTTAATATCCAAAATATACAAAGAACTCATACAACGCAACATCAATCTAATTTTAAAAAGTGCAGAGGACCTAAATAGACAATTTTTCCAAAGGAGACATACAGATGGCTAACAGACACAGAAAAAGATGCTCAATATTACAGATCATTAGGGAAATGCAAAGCAAAACCACAATAAGATACCACCTCACACCTCTCAGAGTGGCTAAAAGACACAAATAACAAGAGTTGGCAAGGATGTCGAGAAGTGGGAACTCTTGTGCATTGTTAGTGGGACTGTAGGTTGGTGAAGCCATTATGGAAAAGACTATGGAGGTTCCTCAGAAATTAAAAATAGAACTGCCATGTGATTCAGCAATTTCACTTCTAGATATTTACCTGAAGAAAACAATAACACTAATTATAAAAGATATATGCACATCAATGTCCATTGTAGCTATTTACAATAGCTAAGATATGGAAACAACCTAAGTGGCCAATGATAGAGGAATGGAAAAAGAAGATGTGGTATATATATGCAATTGAATATTATTCAGTCATAAAAAATAAGTGAAATCTTGTCACTTGCAGCAGCAGCAGGGATGGATCTAGAAAGATTTGTGCTAAGTGAAATAAGTCAGACAGAGAAAGATAAATACCATATGATCTCACTTTTATGTGGAATCTAAAAAACAAGAAACAAACAAAACAAAATGAAAACAGCCTCATAGGTACAGAGAAAAAATGAGTGGTTGCCAGAGGGCAGGGAGTTGGGGGACAGGTGAAGTAGGTGTAAGGGATTAAGAAGTACAAACCTCCAGTTATTAGTTAAATAAGCCACGGGGATGTACTACACAGCATAAGGAATATAGTCAGTAATATCGTAATAACTTTGTATGGGGACAAATTGTTACTAGACTTATTGTGGTGATCACATTCATAATATATGCAAATGTCAAATCACTAGGTAGTACACCTGAAACTAACATAATCTTTCACATCACCTATTGATATATTCAATAAACAAATAAACAAACAAATAAAATAATGGTTGCAGGCAGACAATAAATGAATGCCAAAATTAGTGAGCAAAATTATAGTGAAAACCAGGATACTTGCAGTCTCAAAGTGTGTCTCCATTAGAAAGTATCTTTTGAGAGGGAAAAAAAGAAATTTCACATTGAAAAAAACTGGTAAACACTATCTTTAACAAGTGCTCAAGATTGACATCAATCATTAAGAAGATATAGAACTTTCTCTAACACCACATGAAAAAATAAACTCAAAATGGATTCAAGACCTAAATGTAAATCTGGAGTCAAAGTTGTTTGAGAAGCAGTTACATCCCTAGATCATCTGCCTACCTTCAGGCTACTAGACAACTATATGATTTTAAGGTATACAGGGTCTCAAAAAATTTACCACCCTACCTGAGAAAGAACGCTCTGGAGAAACTGCTCATTGAGAGACCAGTAAAGACAAAGGGTGAGATACAAAATGCAGGAAATGGAACCAGGAGAGAGATGAAGCAAAAATAAACAAATGGGACCTAATTAAACATAAAACCTTTTGTACAGCAAAGGAAATCATCAACAAAATGAAAAAACCTACTGAATGGGAGAAAATATTTGCAAATGGTAGGACCAATAAAGGATTAATATCCAAAATATATAAACAGCTCATACAACTCAACATCAAAAACAAACAACTCGATTAAAAAATGGGCAGAAGAACTGAATGGATCTTTTTCCAAAGAGGAAACACAGATGGCCAACAGGCACATAAAAAGATGCTCAACATCACTAATCATCAGGGAAACGCAAATCAAAACCACAATGAGACATCACCTCATACCTTTAAGAATGGTTATCATTGGCACAATGGTTAAGAATCCACCTGCCAGTGCAGGGTACATGGGTTCAATACCTGGTCTGGGAAGATCCCACCTGCTGTGGAGCAAATAAGCCCATGCACCACAACTACTGAGCCTGTGCTCTAGAGCCTGTGAGCCACAACTACTGAGCCCACGTGTCACAACTATTGAAGCCCACGCACCTAGAACCAACGCTCCACAACAAGAGAAGCCACCGCAATGAGAAGCCCACGCACTGCAATGAAGAGTAGCCCCCGCCCGCCACAACTAGAGAAAGCCCGCGTGCAGCAACAAAGACCCAACAAAGCCAAAGCTAAATAAAATTTTAAAAAAAGACTTGATGCTGAACTCTGTCTCATTCTAATAAAAAAATATTCATCAAAATTTTTTTTAAAAAAATGAATGGTTATCATCAAAAAGATCACAAATAACAAGTATCAGTGAGGATGCGGAGAAAATATACTCTTGTGGGGATGAAAACTGGTGCAGCCACTGCGGAAAACAGTATGGTCTTTCTCAAAAAACTAAAACCAGAACTACCATATGATCCAGCAATTCTACTCCTGGGTATATATCTGAAAAATGTTCATAGCAACATTATTTACAATTGCCAAGATATGGAAACAACCTAAGTCTCCATCAACAGACAAATGTGTAAAGAAGTTGTGGTACATATATACAATGGAATACTACTTGGCCATAAAAAAGAATGAAATTTTGCCCTTTGCAGTAGCATGGATGGACTTAGAAGGTATTATGCTAAGTGAAATAAGTCAGAGAGAGAGACAAATACTGTATGACATCACTTATATGTGGAATCTAAAAAATACAACAAACTACTGAATATAACATAAAAGAAGCGTACTCATAGATATAGGGAACAAACTAATGGTTACCAGGTGGGAGGTGGGGAGAGACAATATAGGGGTGGGGGAGTGGGAGGTACAAACTCTTCGGTGTAAGATAGGCTCAAGGATATATTGTACAACATAGGAAATATAGCCAGTGTTTTGTAATAATTGTAAATGGAAAGTAACCTTTAAAAATTGTATAAATTTTTTAAAAAATTTAAAAAGAACTAATACTGAGAAAACATCAGGCAAACCTAAATTGAAAAACATTCTACAAAATAACTAACCTAAATTGCTCATAAGAAGTGCCAAGGTCACAAAAGACAAAGACAGAGGAACTTTCACAGTTTGGAAGAGACTAAATAAATATTACAATTAAATGCAGAGTGGGAGCCTGGATTGGATTCTGGATGAGAAAATGATGTTATTGGGACAATTCATAAAATTTAAGTCAGGGCTCTGTCTATAAAATATATATATATATATATATATATATATATATATATATATGTATGTATGTATATGCAGTAGTTAGTAGTATTGTACCAATGTTCATTTCCTTGCTTTGGTAACTGTGCTATGGTTATAGAAAATGTTAACATTAGTAGAAACTGAATGAAGGGTATAGAGGAATTCCCTGTACATTTTTGCAACTTTTCTGTTAGTCATAAAATTATTTCAAAATACAAAAATTTAAATTTTTAAGTGAAATCTGTTTTTATTTCCTTGTTTAGACTCATCCAATTTTATGAAGTTCTCTCTGGTCATCCTGGCCGAAAGTGGGTTGCACTAGACTGCATGATTTTGAATCCCAAACCCACAATATCCTAGCTATATAACTTTGGACAAGTTACTTTACCTCTGTGTTCTTTAATTTTCTCACATGTAAAATGGGAGTAGTAATAGCACCTGCCTCATACGATTGTTTTAAGGATATAATAGTTTAAGATGGATAAGTGCTTAAAGGGTATCTGCCACATGGTAAACATTATATAAGTGTTAGCTGTTACTATTATTACTGAACATCCATTGCCCTATTCACACATTTTTTGCACTTCAATTCTGAGAATATAAATTCATTCCCGTATATAGATGATAAAAAATGACAATGGTTGTAAGACTCTGTTTTAGAGTCAGTCCCCTACTTTCATATGTATTCATACATGTAAATACAAGAACTTAAATGTGAGAATGTTGAATACTGATTTGCATGTTTTGTACGATTAGTTTATCAGTTTATACATCCAAATCCAAATTTGTTTTGAAATGTTTCGGGAATAGAACAAGTTAGAAAAGCGTAAGTTTTTCAAAAGTTTAATATGGGAAAGAAAGGTTCACTTGTACTCAGTTTTATCCCCCACCACACACTCACTTACAGTGCCGTGTATAATACCTATCAGATAATAAGCATAAAATCACTTTGCTAAATGTAAGGATAACTGAATAAAAAAATAAATTGGTATTAAGCAATGCTTTGTCTTAATAAATGTGGGTACAACCATGATTTGATGCCTCTGCTTAAAATGTTATTGGCTAGGGATAAAATTATTATTGCATTTTTAAATTTCAGAAATGTTTCATGTTTTATTTAATTCTGTAACATTGTAAGAGACAAGAAAGAGTCTGAGAAAATATTTGAAGAGATTATAGTAGAAAACTTCCCTAACATGGGACAGGAAATAGTCACCCAAGTCCAGGAAGCACAGAGAGACACATACGGGATAAACCCTAGGCAAAACACACCAAGACACATATTAATCAAACTAACAAAAATTAAATTCAAAGAAAAAAATATTAAAAGTAGCAAGGGAGAAGCAAAAAATGACATACAAAGGAATCCCCATAAGGTTATCAGCTGATTTTTCAGCAGAAACTCTGCAGGCCAGAAGGCAGTGGCAGGATATACTCCACTATGGAGAACAGTATGGAGGTTCCTTAAAAAAACTACAAATAGAACTAACATATGACCCAGCAATCCCACTACTGGGCATATACCCTGAGAAAACCATAATTCAAAAAGAGTCATGTAACACAATGTTCATTGCAGCTCTATTTACAATAGCCAGGACATGGAAGCAACCTAAATGTCCATCAACAGATGAATGGATAAAGAAGATGTGGCACATATATACAATGGAATATTACTCAGCCATAAAAAGAAATGAAATTGAGCTATTTGTAATGAGGTGGTGGACCTAGAGTCTGTCATACAGAGTGAAGTAAGTCAGAAAGAGAAAGACAAATACCATATGCTAACACATATATATGGAATTTAAGAAAAAAAAATGTCATGAAGAACCTAGGGGTAAGACAGGAATAAAGACACAGACTTACTAGAGAATGGACTTGAGGATATGGGGAAGGGTAAGGGTAAGCTGTGACAAAGCAAGAGAGTGGCATGGACATATATACAATACCAAATGTAAAATAGATAGCTAGTGGGAAGCAGCCGCATAGCACAGGGAGATCAGCTTGGTGCTTTTTGACCACCTAGAGGGGTGGGATAGGGAGGGTGGGAGGGAGGGAGACGCAAGAGGGAAGAGATATGGGAACATATGTATATGTATAACTGATTTACTTTGTTATAAAGCAGAAACTAACACACCATTGTAAACCAATTATACTCCAATAAAGATCTAAAAAAAAAAAAAAGACTATTACAAGAGACAAAGTAGGACACTACATAATGATCAAGGGATCAATCCAAAAAGAAGATATAACAGTTGTAAATATTTATGTGTTCAACATAGGAGCACCTTAATACATAAGGCAAATGCTAACAGTGAAAAAAGGGGAAATCGACAGTAACACAACAAGAGTAGGGGACTTTAACACCCTACTTTCACCAATGGACAGATCATCCAAAATGAAAATAAATAAGGAAACACAAGCTTTAAATGATACATTAAAAACGATGGACTTAATTCATATTTATAGGACATTCCATCCAAAAACAGCAGATTACTCTTTCTTCTCAAGTGCTCATGGAACATTCTCCAGGATAGATCATATCTTGGGTCAAAAATCAAACCTTGGTAAATTTAAGAAAATTGAAATCGTATCAAGTAACTTTTCCGACTACAATGCTATGAGACTAGATATCAATTATAGGAAAAAATCTGTAAAAAATACAAACACATGGAGGCTAAACAATACACTACTAAATAACCAAGAGATCACTGAAGAAATCAAAAAGGAAATCAAAAAATACCTAGAAACAAATGACAATGAAAACACAACGACCCAAAACCTATGGGATACAGCAAAAATGGTTCTAAGAGGGAAGTTTACAGCAATAGAATCCTACCTCAAGAAACAAGAAACATCTCAAATAAACACCGTAACCTTACATCTAAAGCAATTAGAGAAAGAAGAACAAAAAAACCCCGAAGTTAGCAGAAGGAAAGAAATCATAAAGATCAGATCAGAAATAAATGAAAAAGAAATGAAGGAAATGATAGCAAAGATCAACAAAAGTAAAACCTGCTTCTTGAGAAGATAAAAAAAATTGATAAATCATTAGCCAGGCTCATCAAGAAAAAGAGGTAGAGGACTCAAATCAATAGAATTAGAAATGAAAAAGGAGAAGTAACAACTGACACTACAGAAAGATAAAGGATCATAAGAGATTACTACAAGCAACTATATGCCAATGAAATGGACAACCTGGAAGAAAAGGACAATTCTTAGCAAAGCACAACCTTCTTAGACTGAACCACGAAGAAAAACAAAATATAAACAGACCAATCACAAGCACTGAAATTGAAACTGTGATTAAAAATCTTCCAAGAAAAAAAAGCCCAGGACCAGATGGCTTCACAGGTGAATTCTATCAATAATTTAGAGAAGAGTTAACACCTATCCTTTTCAAATTCTTCCAAAATGTAGCAGAGGTAGGAACACTCTCAAAGTCATTCTATGAGGCCACCATCACCTGATACCAAAACCACACAAAGGTACTACAAAAAAAGAAAATTACAGACCAATATCACTGATGAACATAGATGCAAAAATCTTGCAAACAGAATTCTGCAAACAGAATCCAACAGCACATTAAAAGGATCATACACCATGATCAAGTGGGGTTTATGCCAGGAATGCAAGTATTCTTCAATATACACAAATCAATCAATGTGATAAACTATATAAACAAATTGAAGGAAAAAAGCCATATGATCATCTCAAGAGATGCAGAAAAAGTTTTTGACAAAATTCAACACCGATTTATGATAAAAACTCTCCAGAAAGTAGGCATAGAGGGCACCTACCTCAACATAATAAAGGCCATATATGACAAACCCACAGCAAACATCATTCTCAATGGTGAAAATCTGAAACCATTTCCACTAAGATCAGGAACAAGACAAGGTTGTCCACTCTCACCACTATTATTCAACATTGTTTTGGAAGTTTTGCCACAGAAATCAGAGACGAAAAAGAAATAAAAGGAATCCAAGTCGGAAAAGAACAGTAAAACTGTCACTGTTTGCAGATGACATGATACTATACCTAGAAAATCCTAAAGATGTTACCAGAAAACTACTAGAGCTAATCAATGAATTTGGTAAAGTAGCAGAATACAAAATTAATGCACAGAAATCTCTTTCATTCCTATACACTAATGATGAAAAATCTGAAAGAGAAATTAAGGAAACACTCCCATTTACCACTACAACAAAAAGAATAAAATACCTAGGATTAAACCTACCCAAGGAGACAAAAGACCTGTATGCAGAAAACTATAAGACACTGAAGAAAGAAATCAAAGATGACACAAACAGACGAAGAGATATACCATATTCGTGGATTGGAAGAATCAACATTGTGAAAATGACTCTACTACCAAAAGCAACCTACAGATTCAATCCAATCCCTATCAAACTACCAATGGCATTTTTCACAGAACTAGAACAAAAAATTTCACAACTTGTATGGAAATGCAAAAGACCCTGAATAGCCAAAGCAATCTTGAGAAAGAAATACGGAGCTAGAGGAATCAGGCTCCCTGACTTCAGACTATACTACAAAGATACAGTAATCAAGACAGTATGGTACTGGCACAAAAACAGAAATATCAATCAATGAAACAGGATACAAAGCCCAGAGATAAAACCACAGACATATGGTCACCTTATCTTTGATAAAGGAGGCCAGAATATACAATGGAGAAAAGACAGCCTCTTCAATAACTGGTGCTAGGAAAACTGGACTGCTACATGTAAAAGAATGAAATCCAAACACTCCCTAATACCATACACAAAAGTAAACTCAAAATGGATTAAAGACCTAAATGTAAGGCCTGACACTATAAAAATCTTAGAGGAAAACATAGGCCAAACACTCCATGACATAAATCAAAACAATATCCTTTTTGACCCACCTTCTAGAGAAATGGAAATAAAAACAAAAATAAACAAATGGGACCTAATGAAACTTAAAAAACTTTTGCACAGCAAAGGAAACCATAAACAAGACTAAAAGACAGCCCTCAGAATGGGAGAAAATATTTGCAAACGAAGCAACTGACAAAGGATTAATCTCCAAAATAAAGAAGCAGCTCATCCAGCTCAGTGTCAAAAAAAACAAGCAACCCAATCCAAAAATGGGCAGAAGACCTAAATACACATTTCTCCAAAGAAGATATACAGATTGCCATCAAACACATGAAAGGATGCTCAACATCACTAATCATTAAAGAAATGCAAATCAAAACTACAATGAGGTACCACCTCACACTGGTCAGAATGGCCATCATCAAAATATCTACAAACAATAAATGTTGGATAAGGTGTGGAGAAAAGGGAACCCTATTGAAAAGTTGGTGGAATGTAAATTGATACAGCCACTATGGAGAACAGTATGGAGGTTCCTTAAAAAACCTACAAATAGAACTACCATACAACACAGCAATCCCAGAACTGGGCATATACCCTGAGAAAATCATAATTCAAAAAGAGTTATGTACCACAATGTTCATTGCGGCACTATTCACAATAGCCAGGACATGGAAGCAACCTAAGTGTCCATCAACAGATGAATGGATAAAGAAGACGTGGCACATATATACAGTGGAATATTACTCAGTCATAAAAAGAAACGAAATTGCATTATCTGTAGTGAGGTGGATGGACCTAGAGACTGTCATATAGGGTGAAGTAAGTCAGAAAGGGAAAAACAAATACCATATACTAACACACATATATATGGAATCTAAAAAAAAAAAAAAGGTTCTGAAGAACCTAGGGGCAGGACAGGAATAAAGATGCAGACATAGAGAATGGACTTGATTACACAGGGAGGGGGAAGGGTAAGCTGGGACAAAGTGAGAGAGTGGCATGGACTTATATATTCCACCAAATGTAAAATAGATAGTGGGAGGCAGCCACATAGCACATGGAGATCAGCTCGGTGCTTTTTGACCACCTAGAGGGGTGGGATAGGGAGGTGGGAGGGAGATGCAAAAGGGAGGGGTTACGGGGATATATGTATACATATAGCTGATTCACTTTGTTATAGAGCAGAAACTAACACACCATTGCAAAGCAATTATACTCCAATAAAGATGTTAAAAATCAATCAATCAATAAATAAATACTCAGCCTTCGCATCAGGAAACTTCATTTCTGTAAAAAGATTTAAATTTCAGATTCAACTTAAAAAAAAAATCCTGAACAAAATACTAGCAAACAGAATCCAACAGCACATTAAAAGGATCATACACCATGATCAAGTGGGATTTATCCCAAGGATGCAAGGATTCTTCAATATATGCAAATCAATCAATGTGATACACCAGAATAACAAATTAAGGAGTAAAAAGCATATGATCATCTCAATAGATGCAGAAAAGGCTTTGGATAAAATTCAACACTGATTTATGATAAAAACTCTCCAGAAAATGGACAATGAGGGAACCTACCTCAACATAATAAAAGCCATATATGACAAACCCACAGCAAACATCATACTCAATGGTGAAAAACTGAAAGCATTTCCACTAAGATCAGGAACAAGATAAGGATGTCCACTCTTGCCACTCTTATTCAACATAGTTTTGGAAGTCCTAGCCATGGCCATCACAGAAGACAAAGAAATACAAGGAATACAAATTGGAAAAGAAGAAGTAAAACTGTCACTGTTTGCAGATGACATGATAGTATACATAGAAAATCCTAGAGATGCCACCAGAAAACTACTAGAACTAATCACAAATTTGGTAAGGTTGCAGGATACAAAATTAATGCACAGAAACCTCTTGCGTTCCTATACACTAACAATGAAAGATCAGAAAGGGAAATTAAGAAAATAATCCCATTTACCATCGCAACAAAAAGAATAAAATACCTCGGAATGAAACGTAAAATACATAGCTAGTGGGAAGCAGCCACATAGCACAGGGATATCAGCTCAGTGCTTTGTTTCCAAATAGGGAGGGTGAGAGGGAGACACAAGAGGGAGGAGATATGGGGATATATGTATATGTATAGTTGATTCACTTTGTTATAAAGCAGAAACTAACACACCATTGTAAAGCAATTATACTTCAATAAAGACGTTAAAAAAGAAAAAAAATACCTAGGAATATATCTACCTAAGGAGGCAAAAACGTGTACTCAGAAAACTATAAAACGCTGATGAAAGAAATCAAAGATTACATAAACATATGGAGAAATATACCAAGTTCTTGGATTGGAAGAATAAATATTGTGAAAATGACTATACTACCCAAAGCAATCTACAGATTTAATGAAATCCCTACCAAACTACCAATGGCATTCTTCACAGAACTATAACAAAAATTTTTACAATTTGTATGGAAACACAAAAGACCCCAAAAAGCCAAAGCAATCTTGAGAAGAAAAACGGAGCTGGAGGAATCAGGGTCCCCAACTTCAAACTATACTACAAAGCTACAGTAATCAAGACAGTATGGTACTGGCACAAAAATAGAAATATAGATCGATGGTATCAAGGGATAGAAAGCCCAGCGATAAACCCACACACATATGGTCATCTAATTAATGACAAAGGAGGCAAGAACATACAGTGGAGAAAATATAGCCTCTTCAATAAGTGGTGCTGGGAAAACTGAACAGCTATATGTAAAAGAATGAAATTAGAACACTCCCTAACACCATACACAAAAATAAACTCCAAATGGATTAAAGACCTAAATGTAATACCGGACACAATAAAACTCTTAGAGGAAAACACAGGAAAAACATCTTTGACATAAACCACAACAAGCTCTTTTTGATCCACCTCCTAGAGTAATGAAAATAAAAACAAAAATAAACAAATGGGACCTAATGAAACTTAAAGCTTTTGCACAGCAAAGGAAACCATAAACAAAACAAAAAGCCAACCCTCAGAATGGGAGAATGTATTTGCATATGAATCAACGGACAAAGGATTAATCTCCAAAATAGACAAATATGTCATGGAGCTCAATATCAAAAAAACAAACAACCCAATCCAAAAATGGGCAGAAGACCTAAATAGACATTTCTCCCAAGAAGACATACAGATGGCCAAGAAGCACATGAAAAGCTGCTCAACATCACTAATTATTAGAGAAATGCAAATCAAAACTACAATGAGGTATCACCTCACACTGGTCAGAATGGCCATCATCAAAAAAATCTACAAACAGTAAATGCTGAAGAGGGTGTGGAGAAAAGGGAACCCTTCTGCCATGTTTGTGGGAATGTAAATTAATACAGCCACTATGGAGAACAGTATGGAGGTTACTTAAGAAACTACAAATAGAACTACCATATGACCCAGCAATCCTATTACTGGGCATATACCCTGAGAAAACCATAATTCAAAAGGACACATGTACCCCAGTGTTCATTGCAGCACTATTTACAATAGTCAGGACATGGAAACAACCCAAATGTCCAACAACAGATTAATTGATGAAGAAGATGTGGTTCATATATACAAAGGAATATTACTCAGCCATAAAAAGGAATGAAACTGGATCATTTGTAGAGATGTAGGTGGACCTAGAGTCTGTCATACAGAGTGAAGTAAGCCAGAAAGAGAAAAACAAATATTGTATATTAACGCATATATGTCAAATCTAGAAAAATGGCACAGATGAACCTATTTTTAGGGCAGGAATAGAGACATAGATGTAGAGAAAGGACATGTGAACATGGGGAGAGGAAGAAGAGGGTGGGACGAATTGGAAGATTAGGTGTGACGTAAATCTATTTCACCATGTGTAAAATAGACAGCTAGTGGGAACCTGCTGTACAGCTCAGGGTGCTCAGTTTGGTGCTCTGTGATGACCTAGATGGTTGGGATTGGGGGTTGAGAGGGAGGTCCAAGAGGGAGGGGATATAGGTACACATATAGCTGATTCACTTCATTGTACAGCAGAAAGTAACACAACATTGTAAAGCAATTTTACTCAAAAAAAAAAAAAAACGACCATCAAAAAAAAATGCTCAGAGAACTAAAGGAAGACATGAGAAAGTCAATAAAACACTATATGAACAAAATGGAAATAGCAATGAAGAGATATGACCTAAAAAAAATGATTCTAGAATTGAGAAGTACAATAATTGAAATAAAAATTTCACTAGGGATTGAAAGGCAGATTTGAGCAGGCAGAAGAAAGAATCAACAAATGAAGACTGGACAATTGAAATGATCAAGTCTGAAGAAATAAAAAAGATTGAAGAAAAGTGAAGAGTCTAAGAGATGGGACACCACCAATCAACATGTGCATTGTGGAAGAACCAGAAGGAGAAAAGAGAAAGGGGTAGAGAGATTAGTTGAAGAAATAAAGCCTCAAAACTTACCAAATTTGGTGAAAGACATGAATATAAACATGCAAAAATCTCAACAAATTTCAAATAGAATGAACTCAAACACTCCCACACCAAGACACATAATTAAACTTCCAAAAGACAAAGACAGAAAGTGAATTGTGAAAACAGCAAGAAAGAAGTAACACATCACACATAAGCAATCATTAACAAGATAATTAGCTGACTTCTCATCAGCAAGTTTGGAGGCTAGAAGGCTTTAAGTTGATATATTTAAAATGCTAAAAGAAAAAAACTGTCAACCAAGAATTCTCTATCCACCAAAACTGTTATTCAAAAGTGAGGTAGAAATTAAGATATTCCCAGATAAACAAAAGCTGAGGGAATTTGTTACAACTAGACCTGCTCTGCAAGAAATCCTAAACAGAGTTCTTCAGGCTGAAATGGAAGGACACTAGAAACCATATGAACAATTAAAGATCTCAGGAAAGGTAAATATGTGGACAGTTATAAAACGTGTATCATTGTGATAATTTTTTTTTTTTATTGTGGTACACGGGCCTCTCACTGTTGTGGCCTCTCCCGTTGCGGAGCACAGGCTCCGGACGTGCAGGCTCAGCGGCCATGGCTCACGGGCCCAGCCGCTCCGCGGTATGTGGGATCTTCCCGGACCGGGGCACGAACCCGTGTCCCCTGCATCGGCAGGCGGACTCTCAGCCACTGCACCACCAGGGAAGCCCTGTAATAATGGTTTGTAATGCCACTTTTTGTTTTCTATGTGATTTAAGAGACTAATATGCTAAAAAATTAGTTTAAAAGCTAGAATTATTATAACTTTGGTTTGTAACTCCACATATTATTTTCTACATAACTTAAGAGACTAAGGCATTAAAAATTATTATTATATTTTTGGACACACAAAGTACAAAGATATAATTTTGTGACCTCAGTAACAGAAAGTGGTGAAGAAAGAGCTGCAAATGGTAGAGCTTTTGTATATTATTGAAGTTAAGCTGGTATAAATTCAAACTAGAATGTTGTAACTTTAGGATGTAATCCCCAAGGTAATCCCAAAGAAAATAGTTATAGAGTATATACAAAAGGAAATGAAAAGAGAATTAAAACATTTCAGCCCCCCAAATAAACTAAATACAAAAAAGAAAGGAGAGTGTGTCTCAAAGATATATACTGTACACTCATGTTCACAGCAGCATTATTGAAAATAGCTGAGATGTGGAAGTAACTCAAGTGTCCATTGATAGCTGAATGGATAAGCAAAGTGTGGTATATAAATATACAATGAAATATTATTCATCCTGAAAAAAGAAGGAAATTCTGACATTGCTACATGGATGAATCTTGAGAACATTATGGTAAGTGAAATAAGCCAACCACGAAAAGACAAATACTGTATGATTCCACTTATATGAGGTACCTAGAGTAGTCAAAATCATAGAGACAGAAAGTAAATAGAATGGTAGTTACCAGGGCTGGGAAAGAGAGAATGGAGTGTTATTTTTTAATGTGTATAGAGTTTCAGTTTTACAAGATGAAAAGAATATTGATGATAGATGGTGGTGATTGTTATACAACAATACAAATATACTTAATATCATTGAAACTTACACTTAAAAATGGTTAAGCTAGTAAATTTTACATGTATTTTACTATAATAAAAAAATTAAAGAAAAATTTTTTCCTCAAGGATTTTGAACACCATGAATTTTTCTAAAAGCTTTTCTATGATTAATTAGCCTCTGAATTTAAGCAGGAATAAAACTCAAACCACAATAAAGCCTGTATCATTTAGTTTTACTAAAAATAGAACTACCATATGATCCAGCAATCCCACTACTGGGCATATACCCTGAGAAAACCATAATTCAAAAAGAGTCATGTACCACAATGTTCATTGCAGCTCTATTTACAATAGCCAGTACATGGAAGCAACCTAAGTGTCATCAACAGATGAATGGATAAAGAAGATGTGGCACATATATACAATGGAATATTGCTCAGCCATAAGAAGAAACAAAATTGAGTTATTTGCAGTGAGGTGGATGGACATAGAGTCTGTCATACAGAGTGAAGTAAGTCAGAAAGAGAAAAAGAAATACCGCATGCTAACACATATATATGGAATCTAAAAAAAGAAACAAAAAAATGGCTATGAAGAACCTAGGGGCAGGACAGGAATAAAGACACAGATGTAGAGAATGGACTTGAGGACACAGAGTGGGGAAGGGTAAGCTGGGACGAAGTGAGATAGTGGCATGGACTTATATACACTACCAAATGTAAAACAGATAGCTAGTGGGAAGCAGCCACATAGCACAGGGAGATCAGCTCAGTGCTCTGTGACCACCTAAAGGGGTGGGATAGGGAGGGTGGGAGGGAGACGCAAGAGGGAAGGGATATGGGGGTATATGTATATGTATAGGTGATTCACTTTGTTATACAGCAGAAACTAACACACCATTGTAGAGTAATTCTACTCCAATAAAGATGTTAAAAAAACAAACAAAAAATAAAGCCTATACCATTTAGTTTTCATATGAGGGTGTAGTAAAAGGAAATCTAAAGAGTCATTTAAAATAATATTACATTAGATTACACTTGCAGTTAAAATTCACATACTTATAGAATGTAAAATATAAATTAGCAATCTCATTATTTTTACTTCCTTTAGAGAAAACACAGGGAACTAAGAAGAAGTGTAAGCACATGTAAGTGATTTTGTGTGTGTGTTGGTTGGACTTTGGAAGTACAATTTGTTTCAAATCTGAGCCCAATCAAGAAAAAACAAAAATGAGAACACCCCATGAACCATAGTAAAATGTGAAACAAAACAAACAAATGACGACAACAAGAACAAAATTAAAACTAAAAGTGAGAACACATACAGAAAATTGTTTTTATAGTTCTTCAGCATATGTTTTGCCTTTAAATATTCACATCACCCAACTAAGTAATTTCTAACATAGACTCAAAATCATTTGTGAAGCAAAACTTTCATGGGGACAGTGATTAAAATATAGAGAGAAGACAATGTTTTGGGGTCTTCTGTGCTATTCTTATGGTTTTTACATTCCATTTTTATGCAAATGATTTTACAGAAAATGAATACCACTCAGAGCAAACAGTTTTCTTTGGAGTGGGAAAATCAATGAGTACACAGAAATCTACCATATTCTGTCCGAGAAATTTTATCCCTGTGGGTTATGAAATTCTTGGTTTTGGCTTCTTGAATTTCTAACTAGAATTGTCTTCCTGTAAACTGTGTAAGTTTATCAGAACAGCATAAAGTTACTCATTGCATCCTCTCTGGAGAAAGAAAGGAATGATCTTTCCCAATGAAGACAAGAGTGATAATGAAAATCGAATGTGAAGTAATCGAACTCATGGCAGTGCATTTTTCTAGGGAAACATTTCATTATTTAAGTTAAAACATTAGCTAATGAACTGTCAGGGTCATAATGTAACACAGAATTTAGTCTTGGATACACTTTGGGTAACAAAATATCTGAGTTTTTCACTCTTTCACCTCTGAATCATTTTATTCATTCATTCAAAAGCCATTTACTGAGTGCCTCTGTTATTGCCAAGTGCTACACTTCTGCCTTCAAGAAGCTCAGGATTTGGGAGAGACGTGGAAAGAAAACCAATTGTAGTGGCACAAAGTAGTAAGTGCTTTGAGGGGTCTACTCCCAGAGTTTGTCGGGAGCACATAGGAGAGGAATTTAACGTGGCTTGGAGTAAGGGCAAAAAGGCACAAGAAAACTATTCTCAGTAGAGATTACTTGAAGGATAAGTGGTTTTATCAGAGAAGAGAAAGGAAGGCTTTCAGGCTGCAGGAAGAAGCATGGACAGATCTGAGAGATATTCGAAGGTAAAACAGCGCCTGCTAATCAGATGTGGGAGATGAGGGGGAAGAAGGCCAGATAAAGACAAACAAAGCAATCTCATTTTCCACATATGTGTAACTTCATTAGCACTCGCTACCTACAGGTCAAATATTAGGTAGGCCCTAAGGAAAATACAAATATGAAAAATATATGGTCGTTGTCCTTAAAAACTTCAAGTTGAGTTAGTGTAGGGTCTATGGGAAGGGAGTACAGGAAGACTTTCTAAAAGCAAGTGCAATTGCCATATTGTGATTTATAATAAGAAATATATATTTGGTCTTCATTCTGTTTCTGAGACAGAGCTCCTAAAACACTTGTAATTTCCTGTGATGAGAGAGATAACTGGGTAATTTTTGTTACGTTAATGAGATAACCTTTGGACCTCATCTAAGGATGGGGGATGGTTGCTACTGGAGCCAACCAGGTGATTAGAGGGTTGGAACTTTCTGTCCCACACCCTGACCTTGAGGGAGGGGAGAGGGGCTGGAGTTTGAATCACTCACCAATGACCAAGGACTTAATCAATCATGCCTATGTAATGAAGCCTCCATAAAAACCCAAAAGGACAGGCTTCGGAGAGCTTCCAGGTTGGTGAACATGTTGAGATTCAAGGAGAGTGGCATGCTTGGAGAGACCGTGGAAGCTCCGCGCCCTTTCCCCATGCTTTGCCCTATGCATCTCTTCCATCTGGCTGTTCCCATGTTAAATCCTTTTATTTTATTTTTTTAACATCTTTATTGGGGTATAATTGCTCTACAATGGTGTGTTACTTTCTGCTTTATAACAAAGTGAATCAGTTATACACACACACATGTTCCCATATGTCTTCCCTCTTGCGTCTCCCTCCCTCCCACTCTCCCTATCCCACCCCTCCAGGCTGTCACAAAGCACCGAGCTAATATCCCTGTGCCATGCGGCTGCTTCCCACTAGCTATCTACCTTACTACGTTTGTTAGTGTGTATATGTCCATGACTCTCTCTCGCCCTGTCAAAGCTCACCCTTCCCCCTCCCCGTATCCTCAAGTCCGTTCTCCAGTAGGTCTGCGTCTTTATTCCTGTCTTACCCCTAGGTTCTTCATGACATTTTTTTTTCTTATCCATATATATGTGTTAGCATATGGTATTTGTCTTTTTCTTTCTGACTTACTTCACTCTGTATGACAGACTCTAGGTCTATCCATCTCATTACAAATAGCTCAATTTTGTTTCTTTTTAAGGCTGAGTAATATTCCATTGTATATATGTGCCACATCTCCTTTATCCATTCATCCGATGATGGGCACTTAGGTTGTTTCCGTCTCCGGGCTATTGTAAATAGAGCTGCAAGGAACATTTTGGTACATGACTCTTTTTGAATTTTGGTTTTCTCAGGGTATATGCCCAGTAGTGGGATTGCTGGGTCATATGGTAATTCTATTTGTAGTTTTTTAAGGAACCTCCATACTGTTCTGCATAGTGGCTGAACCAATTCACATTCCCACCAGCAGTGCAAGAGTGTTCCCTTTTCTCCACACCCTCTCCAGCATTTATTGTTTCTAGATTTTTTGATGATGGCCATTCTGACTGGTGTGAGATGATATCTCATTGTAGTTTTGATTTGCATTTCTCTAATGATTAATGATGTTGAGCATTCTTTCATGTGTTTGTTGGCATTCTGTATATCTTCTTTGGAGAAATGTCTACTTAGGTCTTCTGCCCATTTTTGGATTGGGTTGTTTGTTTTTTTGTTATTGAGCTGCATGAGCTGCTTGTAAATTGTGGAGATTAATCCTTTGTCAGTTGCTTCATTTGCAAATATTTTCTCCCATTCTGAGGGTTGTCTTTTGGTCTTGTTTATGGTTTCCTTTGCTGTGCAAAAGCTTTGAAGTTTCATTAGTTCCCATTTGTTTATTTTTGTTTTTATTTCCATTTCTCTAGGAGGTGGGTCAGAAAGGATCTTGCTGTGATTTATGTCATAGAGTGTTCTGCCTATGTTTTCCTCTAAGAGTTTGATAGTTTCTGGCCTTACATTTAGGTCTTTAATCCATTTTGAGCTTATTTTTGTGTATGGTGTTAGGGAGTGATCTAATCTCATACTTTTACATGTAGCTGTCCAGTTTTCCCAGCACCACTTATTGAAGAGGCTGTCCTTTCTCCACCGTATATTCCTGCCACCTTTATCAAAGATAAGGTGCCCATGTGTGCGTAGGTTTATCTCTGGGCTTTCTATCCTGTTCCATTGATCTATCTTTCTGTTTTTGTGCCAGTACCATACTGTCTTGATCATGTTAAATCCTTTTATAATAAACCAGGAATCTGGTAAGTAAAGTGTTTCTCTGAGTTTTGTGAGTTGCTCTAGCAAATTAATCAAATCCAAGAAGGGAGTAGTATGGAACCTCAGACCTATAGCTGGTCAGTCAGAAGCCCAAGATTGGCGTCTGAAGAGGGAGTAGCAGTCTTGCAGGACTGAGCCCTTAACCTGCAGGATCTGACACTTTTCCAGGTAGACTGTGTCAGAATTGAGTTGAATTGTAGGATACTCATGTGGTGCCAGAGACTTGCTTGATGCTGTGGGGACCCTCCTCCCGCAACGTTGAAATTGGGTCCCAGAATCCTTTAGCAATAACACGTTGTGTGTCAGAATTCTTGGAGTAAAGAGTATACAAGGGAAGATGGGACCAATTTTATCCGGGTATGAAGTAAGGACTAATAAAGTTGTTCATTCAGGGTCCATCCCCCTCCCTTCCCACAGTTAATCTAAAGAGATCACAGCATTTTTCCCTGCTAAGCCCAAATTCAGTTCTCAAACAATACTCCAAGCACCCATAGACAATCAGAATTGTACCCACCAGCTGAAAAATCTTTAAAGAAAAGGAAGAGAAAGTAACGTGGGAATTAAAGGTCACAAAGCAAATGGGGACAATCCCTGAGATAATGACTGAAACTGGTTCTCTCTCCTAACTGGAAGGGCTGACTACATTGGCCAAGCCAGCCCCCTGTACAATGCATCCTCTAGAAGAGAACAGGAAAGGGCTCCATGGCCCACAAATATCTTTGATTCTACAGCAAAGACCAGAAATAGAGGGGAGAAAAGAGAAAGAAAGGTATTTTGCAAACCAGAAAAAGGGGCCACAGGAAAAGGTTTATGCTGCCTAAGTGGGGATGAAGTAGAAAGTAAATTACAGAGTTCTTTTTATGAATGGCAGCAGGAACCAGTGAGACCTTATGGGGAGGAAACCAGGCTTCCTTGTTCCTCAATATAAAACAATCTCAGTATAGCACTGGGAAAAAAAAATGGATTGCTCATCAATTATATCACAAATAGATTGACTTATTAAAAATGCAGCAATGTTTGCCAAAAGCAGATGGGAAACAGAAATTCAAAACAAGATGAGGTCATTTGCAAAACCCCAGTCCTGCCGCTAACTCCCAGCTGCTGACAGCATGGTGCTGAGGGAGGTGGGTAGGAAACAGGAGGCCAAATGGAGGAGTCGGTGGGGGGGAATCCAAGAAATAGTTTATAGATCCTTTCCTCTCCATAATTTTCCAATATGGAGAAAGACATCTCCCTTTCCTCTTTTATTTAATAGGCATTGGTAGCAATTTAAAGTCAGTGAATTGTAAGTTACATCCTTGTGGGAATCAGGATTTCCTCCATATACTGACTCTACATGCATGCTCATTAATCTTAGACACCGCAATTTAAAAACCAGCCAAACTCTGGTAACTTCTGAGCCTCAATGTGGATGATCATGCTCTTTCTATATATAATATTGGAATCGTAATTCTAAAGCTTGAAATAATCGCAAAATATCTAGTCCATCTTGCTCAAGTTCCCTATTGGGGAAAGTCAAATCCAGAAAAGTCAGCTGATTTGCCTTAGTTTACAGAGCATGTTAGTAGCAACACCAGGGCTAGAATCCAGGACTTCTGGCATCTGTTACTCTATAAAATTGATGAAAATGAACCCTTTGGCTTTGGATAATTAATTCAAGAACAAGGCTTAGAATACTAGTTATTAAGTAGTGATGTAACTAAAATAGCAGGAATGATAAGCATACACAAACATTAATCATGATTCAAATGACTTTAGGGCACCAAACAAAGCTTTAAAAAAAATCCTCTAAGAACTCTTGCCATAATGAAGATTTACTTTACTTAAAACAAACAACAGAGAAATGGGTAGCAAAAGCTTTCCCACCTACTTCTAGGGGAATTAGAAAAAACTAGCATGATTGGCAGAGTTTGCAAAAGAGAGATTATATTACTTTACTTATCATCATGATGGAGATTTTTCTGACAATCCCTGTCAATTTGCACATTAAGTCACTATTCAATTATCTAAATTCGAAACGGAAAGTACTGTCTTCTTCTACAGAGGGATTAAAAATTGAGACATTACAAATTTGAGAAATTGACTGTTATCAGTCACTCTTACAGCTTTTCTTCTTTATGAATTCTTCAAATTAGGACATACAAAACATGGTTTCCAGAAAGACAAGTGGGTAGGTCTAAAGGCAAATAGAATGATATTTTTTTTCTCAAGAGAAAGAAGTACTATTAAGTACTATATTTTTAAAGTTAGAGAAAATAGCTAAATGATTTTAGATACTAGAATCCTCCCTGATTTTAGAGAAAAGTGGGCTTCTGAAGATAGATAAAATTGATAGATATATGTAGAATGCCTAGAGGCAATGCATTAGAAATGTAATAAGGGGCTCTAGGGAGCCTAGCTTTAGGAATTTTTAAAGAAGTTCATTTCTTCCGGGACACTGTGACTTCTGTGTTGCCAATCTCAGCATTACTCAATGTCTCAGCTTCTCCTGTTGGAAAATGGAAACTTCCCATGCACATCTCAGATTTTTGGGAGAGTGAATGACTGAACATTTTAAAAAGGAATTCCTGTGAAAAGTTTATGAGCTGCTTCACTTCGCTCTTTAACTCTCAGTGGCCCATACTTTTCAGTGTCTTGAGATCAAGGTAACCTAAATGAATAGATGGAGCAGGATAGAGTGAAGAGAAGGAATATTGAGCATGTATGGGATATAACATAGCCCTCAGTCCTCTGCTCTATCTTCTTTGTATTTTCACCGAGAGAACTATCTCCTTGGAATGCCAATATAATATCGTGGTTCAGACATAGGCTTTTGAGTCAGACAGAATATTGACACCCTAGTTCATTCAATTACCAGTCATGTAACTCTGGATAAGTTACTTCATATCTCTGAGCCTCGGATTTTTTATTTATGCAGTGTGTGAGAGAATGATGAGTAGGTTTTTTGCTATTATCCTTGAGCTGCTGAGGCCCAAGGCTGATAATAAAGGCTCCAATTCCCCTTTGTCATATGCTTGCTTTCTCAAATACCACTGCAGTAGGGGTGTGAATATGACCTAATTCTGACAAATAAGATAAGCCTTCCTGGGGGTCCTGGGCAGGATTTTGCTTCATGCATAAGAAGACAAAGCTTTGTAAAGAGAAAACCTTTGCCTTTTTGCTCCCAACTTCCTATACAAACTTTTCTGTGACCTGGGCTGTGGCGGACACACTATAACCAAACAATGATAAACCACAAATAGGAAGAAGCAACACAGTGGGATCTGCAGAGAAGAAAAGATGGAAATAGAGATGCTGTCCTTTATGACATCACTGAGCTGCTGAATCAGCCCTGGACTGCTGACACCCAGACTTCTTCAAATAAAAGATACTTAAATGTCTTCAATGCTTAAGCCACTGTTAGTTGAGTCTCCTCTTATTTACATCTTTCTTTTAAAAAATGAATCATATTAGGCTTTGTGGGTCAGTTATTTTACCAGTATGAGAGTCCAAAGAAAGCACTTAGTGCCATCACCTAACACTATGTTATGAACCATGGGATACAGTGCTAAACAGTGTTTGCCCTCTGGATCTTCTGACCCTTCTACTCTATGCTTCTTCGTTTGCCAAAAGGCTGACCTTTACGAATTTCCTCAGTGGACCCCCTCAGCCAATGGGAGTCACCAGTAAGAAAGAAGAGGGTGGAAAGAGGGTGAGGATGGGTACTTCCTTCCTCCTCTCTTTTCCTTGTGGGTCATTGTGGGTTAGCATTTTCTTCATCCTTCTGCTGGAGGCCACAGTTTATGTCAGGTAAAGGCCACTTCCTTCCTTAACCCCTCTAGGGAGTAGCCTCACATTTACTCTCTCCCCAGGGTACCATTCCATCTTTGTTGGTTTCTTTTATCAGTGCCCACCCCTTTATAAATAGTCCCCTTATTAATTCTCTTCAGTTACCCCATTTCTGTTTGTCATCTGTTTCCTGCTGCCATTCTGGCTTTATTACGTAGAAAGAGCATGAGATTTTGCAAGTAAACCAAGGGTACAAATACAAATGTATTAACTAAACTGACACCAAGTTACGAAAGAGTTTTAAACTTTTGTAAGTGGGACAAAAACACCTACTCCAAGGGGTTATTGTGAGATTAGCCTGAAGTGCCTTAACAGTGCCTGGTACATAAAAGATGCTTAATAAATGCAAATTCCTTTCCCAACCCCTCCACTCCATCTCTTTTGTGAATTATAGAATAAGATTCCAAAGGCACCAATTTTACATAGAAGAACTAAGGCCTACTGCTTAAGATGGAAAATGAAGAAATGGCTCAAGTACCTTTGCCCTCTCTTCACCACAGCCACTGCAAACATCAGTAACTGATTAATGCACTTGTCCTCACTCAGCTCTGATGTGATCTCAGAATCCTTCTCAAAAAATCCTTCTAAGAAGGCTTTTCCTCTCCCCTTCCTCAGACATCTTTGTTTTTAATCATTCCAGGAACATGAAAGTTCTAAACTAGACAGTGAGTTGTTTCAAGTGTAACGGACATGAGTCCACGTTTTTAGAATTATCTCTGACATCCTAGAGCAGCTAAGAATTAGGGCGTGTTTTTTGACTGGTTGAACAATGAATTGTATATTCAGCTCCTGGCATCATTCTTGGGTGAAACTTGAAATAAATAGACAAGCAAATAAGGGAACAAAACAAGGAGCCTGAGGAGTTATACCAGGTTAGTATATTCACAGAGTTGTGCAGTATCACCACTATCTAATTTCAGAATATTTTCATCATGCCAAAAGAAACTCTATACCCATTAGTAGTCACTCCCCATTGTCCATTCAGCCCACGTCCTGGAAAGAAATTACTAATCTACTTTCTGTTTCTGTGGATTTGCTTATTCTGGACATGTCATGTAAAGGGAATCATACAATATGTGGTTTCTTTCACTTAGCATGATGTTTGAAAAGCTCATCCATGCTGTTGTATCAGTACTTCATGTGTTTTTATTGCCAAATAGTATTCCATTGTATGAATCTACCACATTTTATCCATCCATTAATTAGTTGATGGACATTTGGGCTGTTTACACTTTTTGGCTGTTATGAATAATATTACTATAGATAGCCATGTAAGTTTTTATTTTCAAATACAATATTTTATTTGTTCCAGGTTTCCGATGGGTTCAGAATATTTCCAAAAATATTTTTTAACCAACCCAGACAACGGAATTGCTGATTGGTTGTTGGAAGGGATCTTGCCTACATTCCCCAGCCACCTAGAGCCCAGAACAAAGATCTGGCCAAATCTTTGCCCAAAGGCATTACACCAGGGAACCTTGACCCCATGTTTCTGTTTCAATATGCCAGTTAAGAAAAATAGCATTGGAAATACCACGATGAGAGCAGTAGTAGGATATCAACCTGCCAGCAGAAAACAAGACAGCAGGTTTAGTTACAATACAGCAACTATATTAATAGAGTTAGGATTCCAAAGAACACAGGTTATTTTTGTATGGACATATGTTTTTATTCCTTTTGAGTATGTATCTAGGAGTCGTTTTATGAACCTGTCAAATGAACACCTTATCTAGTGGAACACAGGGTGCCAGATGGTGAGTCACGGTTCAACAACAGATCATAAGAGAAAATGAAAAAGAGGTGTGTTAGTTACAGTTTCTGAAAAAAGTACTCGAAAGGCCACACAGAAGGGTCAGGGCAGAGAGAGATAGGACCTGGAGCACATGCTTTTATTAGGGTCTGCGGATGTAATGTTTCGCGGTTCTTAGGTTAAGGCCAGATTTGCCAATTCAAACCAACAGAGTGGGGTTTTGGCAAGTCCCACAGGGGTCTTATCTAAGGATGCCCAAGGAGAAGGCACTGGGAGGCAGGGGAGACACAAGGACTATTGGGGAAGACATAGCAGGTACTTACAATTGCTTGTGATTCTGTGGGCTGTTATCAAGTACACATACGTGCATGAGGGGCTAGTGTCAGTTTAAGGTCCCTGCAGGCCACTTGGGCCAAACTAAGCGGATGCCAAGGGAGTAATATCATGGATTACCTTAGCTAAACTCCCAACAAGTGGAATTTCTGGTTTATATGGTAACTCTATATGTTTAACATTTTGAAAAACTGCCAAAGTGGCTGCATCACCAGCGATGTAAGAGGGTTCTAATTTTTCCACATCCTCAATAACACTTGTTATTGTCTATCTTTCTATTTTAGCCATCCTGGTGGGTGTGAAGTGGTATCTGATTTTTGGATTTGGCTTGCATCTTCTTAATGAATAAATGATGCCGAGCATCTTTTCATGTGTTTATTGGCATTGGCATATCTTCTTTGGAGAAATGTTTATTCAAATCCTTTGCCCATTGTTCAGTTGGGTTGTCTTTTTATTATTGAGTTGTAAGAGTTTTTTTAATATACTCCAGATTGAAGTCCCATATCTGATATATGAACTGCAAATGTTTTCTACCATTCTGTGGGTTGTCTTTCCACCTTCTTGATGATGTTATGTGAAGTGCTGAAGTTTTTAATTTTATGATATTAAATTCATCTATTTTTTGTCACTTATGCTTTGATGTCATACCTAAAAAATAACATTGCCTAAGCCAAAGTCATAAAGATTTACTCCTGTGTTTTCTTCTGAGAGTTGTAGAACTTTAGTCATTTTATTTTGTCTATGACCCACTGAGTTAATTCTTGTATGTGATATGAGATAGGGATCCATTTTAATTTTCTACATGTGGATATCCAGTCCTCTGAGCATCATTTGTTGAAAACTCTATTCTTTCCCCTTTGAATTGTCTTAGCACTTTGTTGAGAATCACTTTACCATAAATGTAAGGATTTATTTCTAGACTCTCAATTCTATTCCATATTGTTGCATGTTTATTCTTATGCCAGAAATATTTTTTGAGTCTTGAAAGATAAATAGGTATTTGCCAGTCAGACAAAGTTTTGAGTAAGGTTGGAGTGAGGGGACAGAGGGTATTCCAGACAGATAATGGCATAAGTAGACATGTGGAGGGGGAACACCATGACCACATTGGTGGAGAACAAGGAGTGGGCTTTGGCTAAAGCATTAATAGCTGTGGATCAGAGTAGGGGTGGAGAGAAAGGTAAGATCTAGGACTAAGGAGTTTGGTTTTTACCATACAGAAATGTGGAGCTTGTGAAGCCTTCTACACATGATTACATTTGACTCTGGGAAGGTCTTTCTAGCAGCAATAGGCAGAATAAACTGGTAGACGGACAGAAAGGCAGAGACATCATTTTATAAATTATCTCATTATGTCCAAGCAATCACTCAGAAGGGCCTGAAGTAAGACAGTACAATGGGGGCAGAGAAGAGGGATGGATGCATTGGACAGATGTTTATAGGGAAAAATCAGTGATATTTCTTCAGCAGGTGGATGAGTTAGGCTGAGATAAGGGAAAAATTATTCATGACTTCCAGATTTCTACAGAAGAGTACTAGAGGACACAAGAGGAGGACAGGGTTAACACAAATACAATCATTTCCATTTGGGACATGTGTCAGGCACTACACTAGTTGTTTTCAATGTAGTATTTCATTTAATTTATATGCATTGTAAAAAACTGATAAACAAAAACCTCAATTAAATAGAGCTGAGAGACTAAAAGGGGGAGCTCTCACATCCTGCCACATAGCGGAGCCCAAGAGGGAGAAGAAAAACTCCTCTTTTCTCCTGGCAACAACTCAACCAATGAAAGGCAAGGACTGTTTGTTTACTATAGCCCTCCTCACTTCCTTTCTCTACATAAAAGCATTCTCTTTCCCTGGCTGTTCAGTGACTTGTATGTGGTTTGCCATGGTTGCAGACCCCAAATTGCAATTCTCTGCTGATCTGGAATAAAATCATCTTTGCTGGAGAAATATCTGGCAGTCTATTTGTTTCAGATCAACAGCATTATATCATTAGCCCCATGAGGTTTTATTGCTTCCATTTTATAGAAGAGAAAACTAGTCTAAGGGAAGATACAAAACTTATCCATTTCATATAGCAAGTTAGTAGTGGAGCAGGTATTTAAACTCAGATCTATAGTTTATAAATACCTTTACCACTTAAGGTAACTTTCATAACTATATTTCATCCTAGAAGGCCACTATAAACTGTGTAAGCACAAAACAGGAAATGTAACCCATTCTTTACTGCCTATAACTAATTACCTTTAATTTCCTCCACTGTCATATTTTTAAAGACACATAAAAATAGTTTGTAATGAGGTACAGACTGGAAGAGAATTGTATTTAAAAATCTGCCTTATTATAAAGACAAATTCAAATTCAGGTGCTATTTATTAAACATCTACTATAGTGAGACATTTTGTGGAACACATTTGTATAGATTATCTGTCTTAAACCCTACAATAACCCACTAAAGTAGGTCATTTTTTGTTTTGTAAAGAAGTGACCTACTCTTTTTTTTTTTTCGCGGTACGCGGGCCTCTCACTGCTGTGGCCTCTCCCGTTGCGGAGCACAGGCTCCGGACGCACGGGCTCAGCGGCCATGGCTCACGGGCCCAGCCGCTCCGCGGCATGTGGGATCTTCCCAGACCGGGGCACGAACCCGTGTCCCCTGCATCGACAGGCAGACTCTCAACCGCTGCGCCACCAGGGAAGCCCCAAAGTGACCTACTCTTAAAGACTTTCTTGATTTTAAACCCAGTTCTTTATATTTTATTTAGTTTCTATTCTTTGGCATTCACATAAAGATATTCATCCAACAATCACATATTTGGGTAATTATATCTGTTCTTTCAGGTGTCAATAGAGGGTAGAAACAAGGCAATTGAGCCTTCTGATTTTATAAAAATGATCTGGAGCCTAGATGCGTTCAGGTTCTGAAAAGGTTTAACTTTTGAGTCTTTGAGCACCTCCCAATAATATGTTGGCCTCTCACTGCCGTGGCCTCTCCCGTTGCGGAGCAACAGGCTCCGGACGCGCAGGCTCAGTGGCCATGGCTCATTGGCCCAGCCGCTCTGCGGCATGTGGGATCTTCCCAGACCGGGGCACGAACCCGTATCCCCTGCATCGGCAGGCGGACTCTCAACCGCTGCGCCACCAGGGAAGCCCAATAATATGTTTTGCATTTACTAATTAGTTAGCTATCTTTGGGTTCAATTTGAATAAGCTTTCAGATCTTCCTCAGTATCGACAGTGCTGGCATAAATTTTAATAAACTTAATAAACACATTTCCATGATATTTTACTTTTAAAAATAAAATTCTTTCAAAAATAATTATCTTTATCCTAAGTAATACATTTATTTCACTTATCTTTAATGCACAGGAGAAACAAGCATAGAATGAAATATATATTTTCATACTATGTTTCATACTATGGTGTGACAATACTTTATTGTCACACCAGGTTGTGATGCCATCTATGAATTTATTTCACATAACATCTTCTCTAAATGTTATCTCTGGCCCTTTGATTATAATGTAAATTAGTGCACACGACAGACTTTAGAAATTGCTTCAAAGAATACCTGACTTAGCCTTTAAAAGCAAGTATTATATAACAGGACTGAAAATAAAATTAGTATCACACAAAGGACCACCTTGGGCCATAAACCTGTTTTGCCACTTATGTATGCAAACTACTTCTTGCCATTTCTTTTGCCAAATTAAGCTTACTATTGGACTATGCAAACATGATCTTTATTCTGTTTGTAATATCCTGTATACTTTCCCAAACTGGCCAGAAGACCAAATTCAACTCTTCCACCACATCTAAGCTTACAACAATATGTTTCAGATAAATGTCTCCAAATACTGTGGGCCTACAGTTTGTTTTTTAGCCCAGCAATTTTATAGCAATACTATAAAGCAATGACTTCAATTTCATATAATCATGCTTGGCACAGACAGTGGCTCTTATCCAGACCTATTTAATTTCACCTTTTAGGAATTATGTAAATATCATATGTCTCTTCAAAATTTACCACTACAGTGTTACATTACTGACCTCATCTCTCATAGACCACACAACATATCGACCTTAGCATTTGTCTTTTTTGCACTTAGCTCATGTGGTGAGCACCTGAAAACCATTCTTAAAACTTACCACCCACTCTCTTGCCTGCTCGGCCTCTGCCTTTTAAATCACCCTTCTTAATTTCTGTGCAGACTTGGCGGATAAGCAGGATGTGATGTACTATGCAGGACCACGATCACAGAGGTACAATACAGGTCAGTATAAGATTTTAACAACGTGGTTATTCATGATAATTATTGCGTCTGACCAGTATTAAGTGAACATAAGCAAAAGACTTGTGTGGAGCACTTAACATTTTGCTTTTGTATTTATATCCACGTCATGGCATAATGAATAAGCATATGGTCTCTGGACTCAGGTAGACCTTGGCTGGAGTTCCCTTCTTCTGAGGCTCAGTGTTCTCATCAGGAAAGTGACAATAATTGTGCCTACAACACAGACTTGTTATGGAAATTACATGAAAAAATTCTCATACTTAGTACATGCCTGCCTTACAGCAATTGCCCATAAAGTACAGCTGTTATCATTATTACAATTTTTGCTGTTATTAGTTGGAGTTTTGGGGGGCATCTTTATGATTAAAATGGCCTGTATCAATAAGATTGGGCCTAAAACAGAAGCAAAGCACATTAACCAAATTTCAACTAACTTTGGACAACTTTAACTTTTCTCTTAGACAATCCATCATTTCTTGATTTTTATGTTTTTAAATGTTTTCCCAAACCATTTTTGGGAAAAGAAGCATAAAAATAAAATATCAGTTTATATATATCCCCATGTCCCTCTGCCTTCTTCCAGTGCACATTTTCCCTTTCTCTACACTCTGGCATACAACCCTACCATTCTGGCCAAGTGCTACAGCTGATATGAAAATAGTAACTAGTTGAGCAGATGTGTATCAACTTTACTCTGAAAAAAAAAAAAAGCATAATCCCAACTCTGCCACTTATAAACTGTAAAATCATAAACAAATTATTTAACCTGTGCCTGAATGTCCTTTAAAATGTGGTTAATAAAAACTAAATACTTCAGAGGGAGGGCTGTGTGAGTTAATATATTAAAGTGTCTAGAACAGTGCCTGGCACATGTGCTGCACAGGTCTTAGCTTTCCATTAAGGCTGAACTCGTATACAGCACTTCATGTACACATACACACAAATGAGGAACTGACATTTCCTTTTCCGCATCACTACTAACAACCTTTCTTTCTACACTGTGTCCTTAGGTAATCTGCACTACATAGAAATCTACAAAATATGACACTCGTTGGATTCCCTTCTCAGTAACTCAGTCACTCCTCAGTATTGTTAGGAATTTGGAGATCCCAATTTCCTACTTTAGGCCACAAAAGAACGGTTAGTGCTCTACTGTTGTTTTATCTTTTAAGGTTAAATGAAGGACTACGGTATAGTAAAGCTTTGCCATCCAATATTTTACCTCCTGAAAACACTCAAGACCTGAAGTTAATGCTAATAACTATAGCACTCATGTAGCTGACACTCTTTGATAGAATCATGATAAAAATGTCCTGTTGCCATGAATGATGTCTTTTGCATAGCTTAGTTGATGATTATAGTCCATCATTCGGCAAGCACAAAACACCCACACCCTACCGAACCTCAATTTGGGATGGAAAGATACTAAGGGAGTTAGTTACAGGATTTTCTGACCTTTCTACAGTAATTAGCAGTATCTTTCACTGGTCCTAGTGTTTCAGACATTTTGATATCAGCAAATTTTAGTGACAGTATCTGGGAAGTTAGCTCCATACCACAGCTACTGCTAGAAAGAAAAAAAAATTGCATTTTTCTTGGAAAGGAAAAATTAGGTATCCTAGGAAGATTATAATATATTAGATAAGTTACAGTTATTACTATGCAGGGCTATTTTTCTTGACTTGAGGTTCTCAATTATTTTGTAAAAGGAAAAAGAAAAGAAAAAAGCATTTTCCATAAAATGGGAGATTTTGTAGCATAAATCTAGGAAAAATCAAGTGTGGCATCTGATATCCATGGTTATAACTTTATTTGTAATTACTATCCATGGCATTCATGATGCTTTTTATCATGATAAGGGACATCTCTAGTGTTTCCCGGGACATTACTAGAAGCATTTATAACATACAAATGTTTGAAATAGAATAATAATAATAGAGTCTGTAAGAAGTTGAAGCTAGCCTAGTGTCTAGTCTCAAGGGCTAAGAGGTTAAAACCTTTATTAATTATTATAAGACCCTCTGCTTCTGTGCATTTGGCTAATAAAATATATTTATCTATATAGGTGAGTGCATGTTATTTCCTAGGTAGGAAGAATAAAGCATATAAAAGCTTTGACATATACAATTATTTTCATATGAATATATTTTCAATGACACTCTGTATTATCCTATATCTTATTTCTCAAGAGTGAATAAGAAAAGTCCTTTAGCAAAGAGGATCTAAATTAGGGTAAAGAATTTAGCAGAAATTTTTCAAGAATAGGCTTGTGAGCTTTGAAATGATTTGAATTCAAACTCTACTGGTTGTTCTCTTGCTTTTGAAGTTGGGCTCGTTTCTTCAATAATGACATATATTTGTATAATGACTCACTATATTGTAATTGAAAATGAGTGTACTTGTGATTCTCAATTTTCAACTAACTGGCTTGGAGCTGGTGATCAAAGTTTAGTTATTGTAGGCCAAATCTTTCATTATATCCTAGAGGCATCAGATTATAAATTTCATTTATGTTCATGGAAATCCACTTCAAACAATAAAAGTACAAAAGTCAAATGCATACTCATATGTGCACACACACATGCACATATGTGCAAATATTTATTAAGTATATAAAGCCAAACCCAACAAAAAGCCATCACAGAACAAGAAAAGGGATATAATGCTAGAAATGGAGATAATTATACCTTAAAAAAATGAAAATATGGGTAAAATATGTTTATTATGTAATAAATCACCAAAATTGACATAAGAAGAGTCAAATTACTATGACAGCAATTTTTTAAGTTGTTCTGGAATGACCTCCAGAAAGTTGCTGGGCCTAGCTGTTTTTGTGAGTTTCTTTGAACCTTCAAGGGATATGTAATTGCCAAGGTATCTAAATTATTGCAGAGTACCATAAAATAGAGAAATTTTCCTAATTCATTTTAAGAGGTCAGCATATTCCTGATCTGAAAACCTGACAAATATAAGATAAAAATGGAAAGCTATAAACCAATCTCACTATTAATAAAGTTGCTAAAACTATAAATATTAGAAAAATGAATGCAGTAAATAGCAAAAAAAAATACCATATCCTGATTAAGTAATTGCCAACAATTACTCTTGCCTCCATACACTTAACATGCTAAACATAATCCCATTATTAATGCCTCTCATTACAGTAGTGGATCTTAAAGAAGGGAGTAAATACGGGGAGAACATGAGTAGTTTGGAAAAAGAAATGTATTTACTGTGTCATTCTCCAAGAGAAGCAACTGGCCCATGGGCACCAGGAAATAAAGATTTTTAAATGATCCTATTTTTCTCTGTGTTCATTTACAAATTTCTTAGCTGCTTAAAAATATGCATATTTAATTTATAATCCTAAAAAATTCATCAGAATTACTCAGAAGGAAAACAAAAAGCAAACAAACAAAAAACGATAGCAACAACATCAAACAAAACCCAAAATATCATAAACATTCCCATGTGGGGATGAGACTGGTAGAGTCTTTAAAATGTGAAGCCAACCGAATCTGGACTGAAACCTCCTATTCCCAGCAATATTTCTGTCCAGATATGGGCATTCTTCATTGTTCCAAGAATTTTCAAACTGTATTCAAATTAGGACCATTTGGAAAATTTAAACTGCTGACCAGTGTTCTCTGAAATTTTCTGAAAGGTGAACTCTGACGTCTTACTCTAAGACCAGCTCAGACTGAATCAATCAAGTCACCACCAACTTCAGCCAGCTTGTCAGTGTTCCCTTTGACTTGGAGCAGTGCTGGCCGAGGTTAAGATCATTTAGACATCATAAATACAGATTCTGATTATCACGTGAAGGGTCTTCTTTACTACGAAAAGACATAACATACGAGCAAGGGGTTCACAGTTCAAGTCAATGCAAACTGGAATTTGTCTAAAATTGTGAGAGTGCCTTTAAACCAAATTGCCAGAAGTCGAGAACTACTTATACTAAATCAATTTTATGGAGTATAGAGACAGTTTTACTGAGTATAGAGACATAAAATTTACACAATTATAATGTATACATAATATATACACACACATTAATACATGTGTGTATGAGACATAATTTACATAATTATATAAATATACGTGTGTATATATATATATATACACACACATACACAGACATATTAACATTTGATATAAATGTGAGTGTGTGTATTACAGACTGAATTATGTTCCCCTACCACCAAATTCCTATGTTAAAGTCCTAACACCCAGTACCTCAGAATGTGACTGTATTTGGAGATAAGGCCTTTAAAGAGGTAATTATGTTAAAATGAAGTCATTATGGTGGGCCCTAATCCAGTATGACTGGTGTCCTTATAAAAAGAGGAAACTTGGACACAGACACACTGAGGAAAGACCACGTGAAGACATAGGGAGAAGATGGCCATTAACAAGCCAAGGAGCAAGGCCTCCAAAGAAACCAACCCCACTGACACCTGGATCTCAGACTTCCAGCTTTCAGAACTATGAGAAAATTAATTTCTGTTGTTTAAACCACTCAGTCTATGGCACTTTGTTATAGCAGCCCTAGCAAACTAATACAGTGTGTGTGTGCATGTGTGCCCAAGTGTATGCATGTGTGTGCGCACGTGTGTGCATGTGTGTGTGTAATTTAAAATATAATTGTTACTATGTCATCTAGAGTCACCCTTACCACATAATATCTCATTTCATAGATTGTGGAAAGTTCAAGGTCCTCCCATAGATTCCTGCAAGTGCCTAGGGATTAGTGTCCTAGCTTCAACCTCCTTCCTCTCCTGATTTAGTTCAGATGTCATTTTACAGTCTCCAGTGTTGGTGGTCCTTGTCCTGTGCTAACCTAAGATGGACCTCAGGCCTTTCTATTAACTTCCATCAAAATAAAATAAGGTAAAAGGATAAGAACAACCTAAAACAAAACAAAAATAAAAAGGTAATTGTGAACACGGGAATTGTGAACACGGCTGACTTTACATCCCAGAAATGTAAAAAGTTAAAATTGAACATTAGCTATCTCTGCTCTAACATAGTCACTTAGCCATTTCCACAAGTGGGAGCTCTAGTTTCCTTTTATGTTCTAATGTTATAGTTCTTATTCTCTCCTCCTCCTCCTTCTCATTTCTCTTCTATCATTCCCTCTTACCTTTCCTCTCTCCACCCCTCCCTCCCTCCCTTCCTTCCTCTCCCCTCCTTTATATATACCTTGATTATCTCTACTCTTTTTTTTTTTTTTTTGGCTCTTCCCTCATCCCCAGCAGTTTGACCATCATTGTTAGTGAATTCGGCTCATGCTCTCAGGATCCCCTTTTCTACCTCAAGTAGCTAATCAAACTATTTTCTCAAAGACAGTTCCCTTCCTCAGAGAAATCCTGGAGCCAGCTGTTAAAGTTATCCCTGCTATATTGTTTAGCCAAGTTACTGAAAAGAGTGAAGGTAATATTTCAAGTTGTCTTTTCACCCTGATTCAAAAAGAATGAACATCAATCATTAAACATCATCAAATACCAATACATTACCCTTCTATATGATCTCTAAATTGACACAGATCTTAAACCTCCATTAAATCTGTTGAAAATTATTTTTAAATTCTGCAGTCTCATTAGAACTTTTCACTACAAATATGAGCTCTGAACTTTATTTTTTAAGCCATCAACTGTTTCACTCAGCAAATGATTTAAACTATGATTTCAAAGGGGGCACTTTGAAAACTAAAGACTTTCTATACTAGTCACTTTCTATAAGGGACATAGGAAAGAAGGCTTAGTTTTGCCTTTGTTCAAAAGATTTTCCACACAATTAATATGTGTTGATATAAATTGCCTAATTGAAGAATGTCAGTTTATGGTTTGCGGAAGAAAATGAAAATAAATTCTGGTTCGAAATCACTTCTTAGGAAACAGGCTGCTACTGCCACCTGGGGGAGGTTCTTTCTGCTTCATTCAAGAAAGCCAAATGTGCTTGTCAGAGGAATAAATCCCTTTTGTGTTTTCTTTGTCATATCCACACAGGAAGAAGACTTTTAAACTTTCTGCCCATGAAGTCATAAAGCATTCCAGATGTCTCCAAAATTCCTTCACACAGAAATACATACTTCACAGACTTTTTGAGAGGTACAGGAGAAGATGAACCAGAATATAATGATATGAAGGTTTCTACAACTTACAAACTAAGAAAGTATGTTGGAAAATATGGGTTATATACTAAAAAGTGGAAAAATCAAATTTAATCTTTTAATAACAAAATAAAACCCCCATTTTTAAGCAAAATTTATTTGGCCTTAAGTCATAGTTAAGTACTCCTTTTCTGAAATATGTTATCATTAATTGATATGGAAACTGTATATGTTGATATAATCATGCTAGTGATCACATCAAATAATAAATTTCAATTGCATGGAAATAGCCAAGAGAGTTTTCCTAAAGAACTTTTGAATTTATGAACTAAATACTGTTATGAAGTCAATATCTCTTGCATGTATATTACATATCTGTTGAAACTTTTTCATGAAGTAGTAAATATGTCAATTACAATGGAAAGAATTTTGATCATTGCTTTTCAATGTCTACTTTCTATTTAACACTTGCCAATCCTGCATTTCTTTAGGCTGTAAGATAAATTGTTACCTATTAGCAATTCTCTTAGACAAAGAAGTTAATCCTGGAAATAAAAGTTTCAGGAAGTACCTATTGCAGTTACACATCTGTCAAGTGACACAAAAAACTCAGTGCTGATTAGAGGAAGACAACTAATCATTTATAGAGAGGATTCTGGTAATAGATTAACTAAATAAAATACATACAGTATCAGTCTCAGAGTGGTACAGTGACACTGCCAGAAGGTTGAAGTTCATAACTGTAACAGCTTGAGGGAAGTCTGTGGAGAAAACATTTTTAAGATTGGAAAAGGTAAGTGACATAGAGCAAATCGGTTGTGATTCCATAATTAATTCTTGAAAAAAATCACACATCTAATTCAGGAGTAAAAAGAAATCTGAGTGTCTATGGTGCAGCTGACACAGCTGAATGAGTTGGTGAGTTGGGGTCGCCTTCAGGGACCCCTAAGGTGAGTGTCTTTTGTATGAGGGTGTGAGGTTCCTTCAATATGTTCATATTAGGGTCTGGAGTGAGTAGGGTGAGGGGCATCAGGGGACAAGAAAGGTCAGCGGTACATAAAACTTTATAGTTGAAGTACAAGTTATAAGCAAAAATAATAAATATGCAATATTAAATGTCTTTATTTCTGAATCAGCAGCTTGAGTACATTTGGCAATTGGTCAGTAGCTCTGCCTTATCAATCTAATGAAAATGATGGATGACCTTAAAATGCTATAAGGGACTTATGTTCTGCACAAAAATAACTACATTTTAGGGGTGCTGTAAATGAAATAGATTCTCCCCAGGTTCTCCTCCCTCCTAACTGAACTGCACAATGTGTTGGCCTTTCTTTTCTTCATTGAAGAGCCAATACTTAACTATGATGAACCATGGAGTTGTTTAATTATTTCATAACAGATATTACAAGTAGTTCTCATTTTCATCAGAATGTTGGCTAGTTGTTAAAAAATTAGTAAACAGGAACAGAAGTCTTCCTTTAATATTATTCATGTTTCATAGGACCGAAGTATTCAGGAAGTCAGGAAAGATAATTTTTTGCAGATGCCACTTGTATATTCAAGGGGTGGGGAGGTAGGGAGTAGGGAGGTGCAGAACGTTGTTTAAAATGCAAGAAGGGCCATTTCTTCCACTGTACTGTTCCTTCTTCTTCTCCAAGAGTGAATAATTTTCAAATATTGCTGCTACCTTTGTTCCTGAACTGAGAGACCTCAGGACCCCATTTCTAAACCAACTCACCTGTCACATTGATGAGTTAACGTATTCCACCTAAACATGGTTTACACCATCTTCATGTAATATTTTTTCTAATTTTCCTGCAATTATTGTTTCCTCCTCTTTTCCTTATCTGTATTTGATTTCTCTCTCCTCTCCCACTGCAAACTACTAGTATTATTTCCATTTTCCCTTTGTCACTGAGGGGTCCCCACTTCAGTGGAGAGCTCCTCCATGCTTTAGACACTAAGAATAAGGGGAAAGCAAATCAAAGTCAATACTTGGGAGTGCTCTAGGCCAGGTAAGAAGTCTTACACTGGGGGAGTGTAGAAGCCTGACTGCTTATGCTGAGCCTTTGTTTACCCACAGCCATGATGGACTCCAATAAGATGACCATCAACTTGGCCCTCTTTGGCATGACTCAAAGTGGAAAAAGTTCTGCTGGGAACATTCTTCTGGGAAGCACTGACTTCCACAGCAGCTTTGCTCCATGTTCTGTGACCAAAGGTTGCAGTCTGGGCCGCAGTTGTCACTTCCACAGCTTCATGCGTCGAGGGGGGCAAGAGGTAACCCTGCAGGTCCAGGTGCTGGACACTCCAGGTTATCCGCACAGCAGGCTGAGCAAGAAGCATGTGAAGCAGGAGGTCAGGGAGGCCCTGGCACATCACTTTGGGCAAGAGGGTCTGCACCTTGCACTGCTGGTCCAGAGGGTGGATGTGCCTCTATGTGAACAGGAAGAATCTTCCCCAGTCCAGATGATCCAGGTAATAAAAAAGAGGCAATTACACTGATGACATTATTCCCATTTGAAGGACATTATCTTAATAGGAAAGAACTATGAAAAACTGGTTAAAAGAGTAGTTTTAAAGCAAGTTTAAAGCAAGTAGTTTAAAACAAGTGCTGGTCACATAAAAATAACTGGTAAAAATTACTTGATTTTCCCACCAAGAGTCATTTTTACAATTTCCTTTAGAGGAATTCAGTCATTTTGTAACTGGGTCATAGAAAACAAAACAAAACAAAACAAAAAATGAGATACTGAACTTCAGAGGTTAACTAAGTCTCAAACCCCTAAGAACTGTGAATCTGATTGATTTGTCCGTGTGGTCTGACTATTTGCATCAGAATCAACTGAGCTGTTTGTTAAAAATGCAGATTCATCCAAGCCTACTGAAACAGAATGTCAGGAGTAGAGCTTGCCTATCTGTATTTGCATAAACTTCCCATATATTTCTCTAAAACAGTGAAGTTTTAGAACCACTGAACTAAAATACTTACTTGCATCCATTCAACATCAAGGGACAACCTCTTACAGTTCACCATAAATGGGGCATTACTGTCTGATTCAGTCACTGAACACTGTATTGAGCACCAGTACAGAGCTTAATGATTGGTGAGTAATGTATGAGCCCTGGTCTCAAAAAGCTCACAGTCTAGAAGAGACAAATAGATAAACAAGTATAAGACAATGCATTAAGTGCCAAAGTAGGGCAATGTATAACTCCTCAGTGAAGGAGGCATCACTGAGACCTACACCTCAGTAAGTATTCAGGGGAGGCTTATACTTTATTAACAGGAAAAAAATCAGGAATTTCAGAAGCTTTGCTTGTTTCATCATCTGTAGGGTAACTGCTCCATGCCAGCCATGAGAAGATCACAGGGACCTCAGGGTGAACAAAAATAACATATGCCACTTTTGACTAGTGGTTCATCCCTGTTTGTTTGTTCATTTATTCAATTTCTTGATTCTTCAGTCTGGGGCCACCCAAATGCAACTGCTGGACTTGACTAGTTTAATTCAGTAGCCTCATTAAGTCACTGAGCTCAGAGAACACATCTCCCCTAGAAGCTTCACAAGTAAACTACGTGAAGAATAGAGAGTAGACATTTTTAATTCAAAATGAATTTGTATAAATGCTATTCTTCTTTTGGTCCCATCTCTGATTATGCTCATGCAGAATCTGTTACACTTAGAAAAACAGTATACTTTGCTTTAAAGAAAGATATCTTCCTTTAACTAGTAAAGGCATAAGATTGTTCTAAATGACAGACACACGTTTTGTTTTTCCGTAACTGTGCATGTTTCTAAAAAAAAAAAAAAAAAGCCATATGTATAATCACAAGAAACTAGCGGAAAAAATTAGGGTGACAAGAGTATAAAAAATAATCCTCATCATCTAACTCCTGAAAAATCAAGGACATTCTGTACAAAAGCAAAGAAGAAGAAAAGAAGATGATTGCAATTAAGAAACAATGTGGAATCTAAGAAAGCCCATAAACCACCCCCCAACCAATTAAAGCCTGCATTTCAAACAATATTTCTGGTAGAAATCAAGTGGGGCGGGGGGCGGGGGGGACCTGCAGCCATACAGTCAGTGTAATTTTTAAACAGTTTTAAAAATTCATTTAAAGTTGCTATTAAATAGACATTTAGCTTAAGCTATAGATGGATGTAACCCACTAAATTCAGTAAATGCATAAATAGTTCTCAAAAACTAACCTGACCCTCTCCATATGTCTCCAGATTTTTCTTTCTGCTGGTCCAGACAGGATATTTTAAGAGACATACATTTTGAAAATAGATTTTTTTTCCAGTTTTAGGATATAGAACAATATTGTAATTCCCTAATTGTTTTTTATGGAAGTGAATTTGATTCATACATGTCTCTGATCCTTTTAAATGGTATTTGGCATACAGCCTTCTCCTCTTATAGCTGCCTTCCTTACGTCAGCGGCCAATTCAGGAGTTGAAGGCACAGAGGAGATGGGCTAGGGAAAAACTCAGATCCAGAATATTTTTTTCAAGAATAAATAACTTCTGTCTCCTGGGAGAACTCAGCAGCCAAGATTTAGTAATCCTCAGAGGGGCCTCGACCCCTAGGAGGCACTGCAGTCCCATTCTGGGCTTACCACCTTGATCTTTGGTGGAAGATTGCCTAAGCACAGGCTGGCTGTTTATGACCTTCTTCCTGAAGGTGCCTCAGATACTAGTGGCAACCATCTGGATATGCTCACAGATTGGAAGGAGCTGCAGAATGTCTGAATATTCAACAGGACCAGCAGCTGTTAGGAAGGAGGTTCTGCTAAGGTCCTCTGGTTTCAGACACACCCTGGATTTCTCCTTCCTGGCTCATGCAAAATGGGGAACAGAACATCTGCCTTCCTCTCTTCCTTTCCCCCTTTCTGGGGGCACTGATGCTTCCCATGGAAGTAGTCTCCAAGGCTAGTGCCAGAGAAGTGACCTCTTCTTTCCTGTACCTCTCTGTTGTCTCTTTAAATATCTCTCAGTTTGTGCTCTAATATTTTACAGAGGGGTTATAAGCTGCTAACTGTGACAACTGAAACAGTTCCTCAAATGATCCCTTTTTCTTTATTTATGTTAGGCCTTCATTAATTTACAGTAAAATGGTGGAGATGTCAGTGAGTCATCTCCCCAAAATTGGGAAATAAAGGGAATGATTCATCTGAATGTTATCTATCATTTTAATTTTTTTAAAAAATCCCCCAATAATAGATCAGAGCATAAATAAAGTCACCTGAGGGAAAGTGCTAGCATGCAGCCAAAGTGCACCAGGAATTGAATCCAGGAACTGATTAAATTCTTTCCATGATCATGGTATCATGTACATATTATCACTGTATATATTCAGGCTTCAAGCATGCATTTTAATTTCGAATGAACAACTCAACTGCTGATGTTACAGATGGGTGTACACAGGCAAGGTTCAGAAAGGCCAATGTAAGGCCTGAACATACCAAACAAAGATCATGGGCTTAGGTGTTCTACAGAATTCAGTTGACACATAAGCCTGTTACAGTTCTAGGTATATGACTATAAATGTTACTAAGGCTTTCTTGGCTTCAGTTCCTTACTTATAAAATGGGGATAATTTACCTAATTGAAGAGTTCTGAGGGCTATATTTAATAAATGTAATGTGCTTGGCATTGTGCCTGAATTACAGCAGTTTCATAGTAGGTTTGCAGAAAATTGCCATTACTATTATTGTTTTTATTGCCATCAGCACTACCTAGATTGTGATGAGTACTTATTCAAATGAACTACTAGATATAAGCAACATATTACAGATGTTGTTCAAGTTCCTACTTAGCTACTCGCTTTGTAACCTTGGGTAAGTAACTTCTCTAAACTTCAATCTTTTCATTGGTAAATTGGGAAAGATAATAGTTTACTGGGTTACTTTTGGAATTAATGTCATATTAACATAATAGTAAATTCACTCAGACACTGGCACATGGCAAGTGCATAATAAATGTTACCTATGATCATTGTGACTTTATTGTTAGTATTTGTTTTACCCTAAAATTGGGACACATTATTTGTAGCCTTCTTTGGGATTATTTTGATAGGCTTCAGAAGAAAGTAAGAGTGAAATAAAACTTACACGGCCCTGATTTATAGGAACTTCCTTATTTAGAAAAAAATCTGGGAAAAAAATTCACTGGCTTAGTAATGTTAAACTAAGAAGCCCCAATTCAGTGTGAAGGACAGGGGTCCCCTGCCATTCAAGGAACCTCTGTTACAGGCCCAAGTCTGCCAATAATCAGCTATGTGGCTTTGGCCAAGCCATTTAACATCACAAGGCCTTAACACCCTCATCTGTAAAATAAGGCAGTTTTGACAGATGATCTGTAAGGCTGACTATTCTCTGAATCTGATCTAACGAGGCTTATCATTCAGCTTTGGCTCTCTAAGAAGGCAAATGTGGTGCTCGAAGTGGGAAGAGAATAAGGGAATAGCATAAAATATAAAGAATGGTCCTTATTGTCCTCCTGATCCATGATAATTTTTTTCTCAGTTGATGTAATAGTTGGCTTTTTTTAAAGTTTCCCCTAAAATGTCCAGATGCTATGATTTCATCAACCACAAACAAGTGGGGCAGGGCTGGTGAGGTCCTGGGAAAATGAACGTAATTCCTGGAAAACAAAGTTTATATCCTAACTAGTTGTCCCAAAAGGACTAGATGGACTCATACCCATTAGCACTATGAAACCAAACAACTCATGATTGATTGTAAAATTTCCATCTAGCTTAGTACTATATTTAAATTATTAACACCAGAAACTTACATTAACTTATCTTTCTTTTGGATTTTTTATGTGAGGTATCAATCAAATGTGATTATTCTTTCTCTGGATCCATAAAGAATGTTTGGCCACTAACATGATGACTATACACCAAGTGACACTACTTTCAAATATTCAACTATTTGCTGGCCAAAAATCAATCTAAAGAATATAAGCTAAATCAACCATTCTCTTCTATTTTTGGCAGTAATTCAAAAGTGCAATTTCTCTCACAGTTTAGGACATGAGCATCCTTTCATAAATAGTTATCAACATGTAAAAACTTTGCAGTGGCTGAACACATGGACTTGTAAGTGGTGTAAAGCTTACAAATCTATTATCATTAGGCGCTTTAACTCATTTTTCCTGAATGATATTGTGGTTTAAAGTACAGAAGATGTCTGGTGGAGACAAAGAGGCAACATGTTAATGTTACAATACAGAAAGCCAGGAACTAAAAACATACTGTGAATGTTATGCCCTTTAATGCAATAGGTACTAACCTAGCAAGAGGAGAAGTCTATGTTATAATATATAACTCAGGAGAGAACCATTTGAGCCAAACAGTTTATTTAGCATGAATTTTTACTATGGTGATGTTGTAAAAATAGTTAATAATAAATATAGCCCCTGCATCAGCCAATACCCAGGGAACAGGTCTGGGGGTAACACTCAAGGGGTTAAGGACAGTAGCTATTTATTAACGTGTATTAAACATTTCAATAACCTGACAATCAATATGAATACATCAATAATGTGCTGAGTGAATACCAGGTCTGATTCTAAATTTGAGAAACTTCTAGAGACAAGAGTGATGAAGGATCAATAGTTGTATAGAAATAAAATCCCAATACTATACAATTCCCAATAATGCTCAATCACTTTCTTTACTTGGTATGTCTTTACTGCCTGAGAAGTCCTTTGTTAATTCCTATGCTCGAGGCATCACCACATGCTAGAAACTTTTTCTGACCCCCTCCCTTTACCCCCACTTTCCACCTCTCCCATCCAAAACTAGGCTAAATGTTTGCCTCTGTAGTGCCAATATATTTTCTATCATAACACTTGCGATTACAACAAACTGAAAGTATTTTTTTCCTGTCTGTCCCTCTTCCTTAGACCTAACTTTAGTTAGTAAACAAGAATCTCCACTAGATATAAGCAGGAAATGTACCTGTCTTGTACCACTCCTTGTCCCCAAAACAAAGTAGACCCTCAATAAGTATTTGCAGAAGGAATAAAGCCCCTAGCATGCTTTTTAAAATTCACATTCCCAAGCTCCACCCCTAAAGATTTTGATGCATTTTTAGCAAGCATCCCAGGTGATTCTGATGTAAATGGCCCAGAAATCTCTATTCCCAGAACCTAAATCTGATATATTTAGCACTTCATTAATTTTTCAACCATTTGGATTAATTTGCTGGGGCTGTGATAAAAAGTATAATTAACTGGCTGGCTTAAGCAACAGAAATTTATTGTCTCTCAGTTCTGGATGCTGGAAGTCTGAAACAGGTGTTAGCAGGGTTAATTCCTTCTGAGGGCTGTGAGTGAAGGATCTGTCCAAGGATTCTCTCCTTGGCTTATGGATGGCTGTCTTTATGCTCACCTGGTGTTCTCTCTGTATTCATGTCTTTGTTCAAATTTGTTTTATAAGGACACATTGGGTTAGAGTCCCACCCTAATGATCTTAATTAATTGCATCTGCAATAACCCTATTTCCAAATAAAGACACTTCTGAGGTACTGGAGGTTAGGACTTCAACATATCAATTTGGAGAAAGGGGTTACAATTCAACCCACAACATGGTTTATTTATTTTGCAATTCTCTGACCTCTCTCACAAGAGATGTGTTCTTAGAGTACATAGAATATACGACAAACTCTGAAAAGGTCTGGTAATTTTGCTATGTCACTATTAGCTAAAATGTGATGTTGACATTGCACATATACTTTGATTTATAAAAGAGCTATGTTCTTTAAAGTTTGGGTTAAAGTTTTGCTAATTTTGAGTTTTAAAGGCACATAAGCATATGCCAATTAAAGTACTTCTTTGAAAAATTCTTTTGTAAAGTTCAGAATCTTTCTGTTTAAATAATTATTCCCTAATGTACTGATCTGGAAATGTCTGAGGATTTTCTTGAAGCAGGGCATTTCAGGAGAACTAGAAATATACAATTATTCTATGGTGTAAACAGACACATTTTGAACAGATATGAGGAAAAATTTTGGACGTATACCTTGAGAGAGTCCCTCTGAATACAAAATAGAAAGTGCAGATTACAGGCGAATTTGTGATAATGAACTAGAGTAGAAAAGTTTTACAGGAAAGTACAATTTTGTGTCCCAAAGATTAAATTTCAAAATTGAGGGCTCAAAATTAAAAAATAAAACCCTAAACCTTCTATTTGAGACGATGGTGAGGGTCTAAATTCCAAATTAATACAACATATTTATTGAGAGTTTACAACATATTAGAGGCTTTGATTGATATAGAAAGACATAGACTTTGCCTTCAAAGAGGTCATAGCCAAGTTATAGAAATAAATGTGAAAATGAATAGCTCTGATAAAAGTCAGACTGTGTTAGGAGTTATAATTGGTAACCAGTCTTGAGATGTTTCTAATTTAAATATATTGTCCCACAGTTCCTGTATTTTCATATTAGATTTACATGTCCTGATTCTTCCTTCCTCCCTCCTTCCCTTCCTCTTTCTTCCTGCCTTCCTTTTACTTTCTTTCCCGCTGTCTTTCCCTCTTCTTCCTTTCATCTTTTTTCAGTTGTTCAATATTATAAATATGAATCCTATATTCATTCAAAACAGTTTCCCAAACTGCCATTCAATTTTTTCAAGATTTTTATAAACCAGAGTTTGTGCTAATGCCTGTTTGTACTCAACTTCTTTATATATCAGTTTCTCTATATCATAATGGTATCTCTCACAAATCACCATGTTGAGCTTCAAAAGAGATAAAGTATGTAAAGCACTTAGCATAATATCCAGCACTAAATATTAGTTGTTCTCCCGTCTTTCTTTCTTTTAATTATTAGATGTTCTGGATATTCCTTGTTATGTTTATTCCTAAGCATTTAATACTTCTCTTGCTATTATAAACTGGTAGCAGCTTTGGAAATATTTTTTTTATGCGAGTGTTTGGAATGGAAGGAATTTTACTGTCACATTGTCATGATTTCATATAACTTTGGAAATATTCAAAAAAGTTAAATGGTTATTTCTAGATGCCTTTCATATTGCGTGAGCAATCTGCCATGTGCTATTACTTCTGCTTTATATCAGCTCATTTGCACTAATCAAACAAGAATTTATTACATAACCAACCTCTACATATTACTAAACAAAGGAATACCGGTCTGCAGTGTTATTCACCCACATTAGAGGAAGTCACCCGATAAACTGGGTTTGATTCCAGGTATGTGAAGAGGATGCGAGTCACAGTAATATTTTGTAGTTGCTCCAAATTACCAAATGTATTTTGATCTTAGCATTTCCATTACATGTCATCTGATTAATTGACAGATTGTAACCAGATTATGTAATTATAAATCCTTAGAAAATGTTTTCAGTGATGATGATAACACAACATTCCTACAGAAAGAGATATGACAATTCCCTTTGGCAAGGTGCTCTGACAAAGGAATTCAGTGGTTCTAAAAGATTCAGGTTGACAGACAAGTATAAATGAATGCTGCAAATGTAATTAAATCATATGCAGCATTGATAATATGCAGTTTTGAGGTTGTATATACATAAATTATAACAACAAAATAAAATGGAGAACTAAAGCCTTTTTTTATAGAAAGCCCACCCATCTCTGTCCATGTGCTTACATTACTTGACCCCATCATCATTTCCATTATATATTCCAGCTTTTAGAAACATAATGAGGTACAGATCTATTGACTGTGTTAAACCATAATAACTCCTCAGCTCTTCTTTGAGAAATATAGTCCAAGGCAAATAGTCATTTAACTTCTCTCTTTCAGGAACTTCTGGGACATGCTTGGAAGAATTACACTGCCATTCTTTTCACCCATGCAGAGAAAATAGAAGAGGCTGGGTTCAATGAAGATGAATACTTACATGAGGCCTCTGATACACTGCTAACTCTACTAAATTCTATTCAGCACAGATATATTTTCCAGTATAAAAAAGGAAACTCACTTAATGAACAAAGACTAAAAACCTTAGAAAGAATCATGGAATTTATAAAAGAAAATTGTTACCAAGTTCTTACCTTTAAATGAGATTTAGGTGAAAGGAAAAGGGCTTTGGGTTTTAGAATCAGCAACCTGGTTTCAAAAGTGCCTTTATTAGCATGAATGTGGACCATCAGAATTTCCATGTGCTGCCAGTGAGAGTGTACAATGGTAAAACCACTTTGGAAAACTGGCAATTAAAAATAAGATTTCTGAAAAAAAATAAAAAATAAAAAAAATAAGATTTCTGGGCTTCCCTGGTAGCGCGGTGGTTGAGAGTCCGCCTGCTGATGCAGGGGACACGGGTTCGTGCCCCCATCCGGGAAGATCCCACAGGCCGCGGAGCGGCTGGGCCCATGAGCCATGGCCACTGAGCCTGTGCATCCGGAGCCTGTGCTCCACAACGAGAGAGGCCACAACAGTGAGAGGCCCACGTACAGCAAAAAAAAAAAAAAAGATTTCTAAGGCAAATCCTATGACACAATAATTACACTCTGAAGTATATATATCCAACAGAAATGTATACATTTGTGCACTAAAAGACATGTATGTACAAGAATGTTCATAGCAGTACTATTCATAATAGCTAAAAACTGGAAATTATCCAAATGTCTACTAAGAGTAAAACGGATAAGCAAACTGCGGTATATTTAAACAATGAAATATTATACAGTAATGAGAATGAGCAAACTACAACTGCATGTAACAAGATCAATGAATTACCCAAACATAATGTTGAAAGAAAGAAGCCAGACATAAAAGAATACATACTCTATGATTCCATTTGTATAAATTTCAGAAACAGTCAAAACTAATGTAATTTTAACTATTTTGACGTGAGAAGTGTTGGAAGTCAAGTTACCCTTGGTGGGGTGGGGGGGATAGTGAGTGAAAGCACACACCGGGGCGGCTTCTCAGATTCCAGTAATGTTCTATTTCTTGACCTGGAAGTTGGTTTCACAGAGTGTGTTCCCATTGGGAAAATTCGACAATTAAACACTTCTGACTTACGAACTGTTTACTATATATGTTATACTTAAATAAAAGTTAAAAATGAATAAATTATTATCCATATTTTCAAAACTTGCTCCACTGCTTACTTGATCCTAAAAAATTAAACTTGTGAAGGCCTGTTCCTCATGTGAGATACCTACTTCATATTTACTGTAATGATGAAACAACTTAACACATATTAGACGCTCAGTAAATGTTAACTTCTGCTTCCACTTTCATATAACCCCTGGTTCCTATTAAGGCTTGGAAATACAGGTAAAAGCTCAGAGCCGAACCCTGCAGCAGAAATAACTGTTAACAATTGTAATAACCAAATATGAATAAAGCTTTGACTGAAAAAGAGGCTTCCAGTCTACCTTGGAAGGTCGGTCAATTTGGATTAGTAGAGAGATCCAGGATAATCTCAAAGGCAGCAGTGAAGATCAAAGGAAAATAATTCTAGTCAATCGTAACAGCCAAGTCCTTCCACAAGTCAGTATCAGATCACCCTCAGGTTTAACATCTGCACGAGCATTATCATTTATAAGATTCTTTCCTAAGGTAGTCCCCAATTTACAAACAGCTTGTTTTCATAAAGTTAATTTGTAAATTGCTTTTTTAGTGTGCATTATACTTTATTTTCCATTAAAAACGGGATTACAGCTCGTGGTTGTTCTCCCAGACTAATCCTCAAAAGTGTACCTAATGTTTTATATTACCTGAACTTCTAGTACAAATTTATAAAGTATTTCTAAGGGAAAGCATAATACAAATTCCAACTTGAAACAACATCTCTATTTCTCTGCATGGTCCCCAACTATCATTGTGGGTCCAGGATTGTAAAGTGGGAGCCTCAACAATTGGGCTGAGTTTTGGAAGTTAAGTAAAAATTGACCCTTCCCCAGGGGTTAGTGGCTTGGTGACAGAAAGTTGAAGTTGAGAAGTTGAAACTGCAGTGACTAGTGAAGAGTGGAAAATTCATGTTCTGAGTTCTTCATTCATGTGATGTCAGCTAACGCTTTACAGAACACAAATACTAGTTAGCTAAAGTAAAGATATGTTGTGCAGAATCATTAAGGATTCAAGATCTCTGAGGCTGGCCTAGTTTTAATGATTAACAGAGCAAAGGTACTTCTAGTTTCAAAGAGGAAGACTTCTGTGATGTTTTTCCCAGAATTATTTATTTTTAAATTTGTATATATATATATTTTACATAAATCTCTGAATGTGATATTACATATTTGACTTTTCTTTAGTCATCTTATTATTTTGCTTTTTTCAGTAACAATTTATGTAACTATTCCTCTATTGATATGCATTCCAGTTTTCTGCCAACAACTATTCTTGTACATATTTTTTAATATAATATTGATTTTTTTTCTGTTAAGTTATATTTCCAAGAGTGGGATTTCTTGAAGTATATATACACTTTAATTTTAATATATCTTACTCAATTTCTTTTCATACATGTTGCAACAAACTTAATTTTCAACAACGTTTGAGAACCCTTTTCCTATATTCTTGTCATCAGTGTTATCATCTTACACACCTATTGCTAACACCAGTCTGCTAAATGTAAAACTCTACCTTACTTACTGTTTACCTTAATTTGCATTTCCCAGACTACTCCCTAACTGGAGCATTTTTATAAGCATGTTGGTCATTTAGATTTACTCTTCTATGAACTGCCTCTTCACATTATTTATCTTTTTTTGTCATTTACTATTCGATCACTTCACACAAAGTTTCTTTGCTTGACAAAAACTTTAGTCAGGCTCCTGAACCTTCTCCTAGGCCCATCTGTGCTTAATTTAGTTTTGGTAAGAACCCTGCTAAGTCAGTTTACCAGAACCCTTTACCTTCAATATCTGATCAGGTTCCTTGTCTAACCACCCTGGCCTCTCTCCAGCAAAGATCCTGTAGGCGGGTTTACCCAGACTCCCTCTGACCCTTCCTTGTAGTTCCCTCTTGGTAATTTTCCATCCAATGATCCCCACCCTGCTCCTTGGCTATAAATTCTCACTTGCCCATGCTGTATTCAGAGTTGAGCCCAATCTTTCTCCCTCACAGTAAATTCCCATTTGAGTGGTCCCTCTACCTATCCTAATGGTCCTGAATAAAGTTTGCCTTATCATCTTTAACAAGTGTCACTGAGTATTTTTTCTTTAACACGTCCTGCTTGCTAAATCTGAAGAGCTCTACATACATTACAAATATTAGTCCTCTGCTTTTCAGGTTGCAAATTGTTTTCAATTCTGTTATTTGTCCTTCAGTTTTGGTTATGGTAACTTTTGCCAAAATAAATGTGAATTTCCTTACAGTTATATATTTTTATGTACAAAATTGGGATTTAGTTTCATTTCTTTTTAGATGGGCAACCAATTATATCTATTCTATTTATTAAATAATTAATAACTTTCCTACTGAGATAGGTATATAAATATATATCTTCTTTATTTCTGGATCTATTACGGATTCTTAATTCTTTTCCATTATCTATTTGATTTATATCACTATTAATACCATAATGATTTAATTTGAATGGTTCTATATCCTTCCTTGATATCTAGAATGGCAAGCTTCCCTTGGTCTTCTTTTCTCGACATATTTTCTGGCTACTCCTAGTCATTCATTTATATACATTTCAGATCTAATTTTGTCTAATTTCAAAAGAAAATTCTTTTGAATTTATGACAAAGGACATTTTGTAATATTAAAATCCTCCCATGCAAGCATACAGGATGTTTCTCCATCTTATGTTTATTATTTTTTATACTACTATATTTCTTACATTTTTCTTTTCCTTAGTTTTGCCAATTTGATAAAGTTGCTATTCAGTTTTTCTTCTTGATAATTTGGACATTCTACTCTAATACCCATTAAGAATTATTTCCTTGTCCCTCAGAATGAAGTACATACTTCTCTACCATTGTTTGATAACAAAGTAGAACTCTTTCCCCATTGCATTACCCCCTCAACTATTTAAATAAGACCTTTAGAACACTTTAATTTCCTCCCTATCCTTTTCTCCTTACCCCATCTTCTCTATGGAAGAAGTCTTGGGAATGTTTTTCCTTTCTCCTTATTACTAGATTTTGCTAAGAGAGTTAATTATTTCCCCTTACAGATCGACCCTTATGTTTCAAAAGTCCCTTCTTATCATTTACATTGAGCATTCCTGGTAGTTTATCATTATCTCTTTTACTTAATATACAAATATTAGAAGGTCCATTCCTCACCATTGTTTTCTTTTCTCTTCCCCCATCTTTCTAGTTAGTGCGTTTTCCTAATACACTCTGCATTCTAGTGTAGTACCCCAGAGGCATTAATTCCAGACGTGGTCTTCCATGAACCACTATGCAATAGCAATTCTAGCTCCTCATAATAATCAGCATAGTGGATGTGGGAAATAATTTGTTAGTTCATAATCGGGTAGTTAAATCATAAGAATAGCAAGGCACTGAAGCAAATATCTACCTGAAGCTGGTTGTTCAGCTTTTTCTGGATGACATCACATGTATATCAAATTGAATAAATTCACCATTACTAGAGATAATTACAACTTGCAACAAAACAACCATGTGATCAGAATTAGCTCTAGGTAAAATAAGTGATGTCCAGAAAGTTCATCTTTGGCATCCTGCCACCTTTCCTATTAGACCCTATAATTTGCACTCTTTCCTCACATCCCTCCAGGTGCCCTTCTGTATGCTATTCTCACCTGGAAGACAAAAATCTCTACTAAACTTTGTATTTGAAAACACTTTGAACATTTTAGATGATTGGAAGACAGCATACATGATACTTTTGCGCAGCTGGGGTTGGAGCCTCATTAGTACATACTATCCTGGGAAATTAGTAATTCATCTCTAATACTAACTAGTTCTGACCCTTACTAGGTTGGTTCATCTAGATAACATTACCTCAATCAGCAATTTCAGACTTTCTTTTTGTAGTTATGTTTATCTACACTCTGCCTTTTTAAGTAAGAATTTGCTTAGGTTTTCTCTTCTACTGATTTTCAAGCATATCACAATTCTTTTACAAAAGGCTATTTTTAAGTGGCATTGCTATTTCCCATATTCTCACTCAAACTTCATTTAAAAAATAAGTTTCTTTTCACAAGCATCAGAAGTTTTTATTGTCAATTCATATGCTTTAAGAGAAAATGTTATCCTTTCACATGAAAACTGAAAGTTATGGAAAAAGTTATTTCTACCAAAACCATTCTCTTTTGCTAAACTTATTAAAAGTGACTTTCAATTTACATTTTTCATTAATCTTTTTCAAAGAGAAATCAAACTGTGGTGTTGATTTTGGATGACTCCTGTACTGTTCTTTCCAAATTCCCCAGGTGTGAAAAGCTGAGTGGGGTTTTAAATTAACAAGTATCAGCCAAATATCTTAGTTAAGTGGATGCATATATTGAAAGCATTTCTCTACTGGGATGTATGATATTCTAACGAGGCCATTTACAAAAACAAATGTAAAACTTTGTCAGAGCAGCCTTGATGTGAAGGTTCATCACGTGAATGCCACTGAAGAAATGAGCAGACATTAATAACTGCTATTTGAACAATTCTATATGCATTATGTAGCAATAGGATAGTCAAGAAGAGTAGTTAGCCTTTTCATTTAAAAGGATTATTCTTTTTTCTTGCAATTATCGAGCCCCAGGTTTGTTTCTGCTGCTGTTGCTAAGGACAATAGCCTGCCAGATAGGAAATGATGCTGATGAAGACATAAAATAACACTTACATGCATATTTTACTCAAAAATCCAGAGAACTGGGTATAGGGTATGTTAGGAAGGGGGTGGGAGTAACGAAGGGGAAGGGAAAAAACCAAACAAGGGAATACATAAGGGTGAAAAAATATAATATACAATAATTAATTCATACTCTGAAATCCCAGATGGCTCACTTTCAAACTAACAATTATTTCATTGTTCTGGGTCCTTTCTCTAATTTTTTTTACAGTTATACTCCTATGAATTATCTCTGCCAAAACTCATCCAAAGTCAGAACCGTAACCATAAGAAGTACGATGAGCAACAATGTATATATAAATTACTAATTCTTTTCCATTCCAAAAAGTTGGTATCTGAAGAAGATCCAGTTTTGTATAGAGGTATATTAGCCATTAGCAACTATCTTTCTTTTCATTATTATTGTAAAACTTTGGGTTGTCACCGAAAAAGCACTGCAAATGTGTACAACTATAGAGGTGTTCCTGGTTTAAACACAAACTTTTTCTACCTATCTATCCATCTATTTAGCTATCTAGAACTTAGTGACATCCTTCATAAGTAGACTTCTGGGATAGACTCTCATTACAGGATCAGTGCCCTCGACAAGAGTGTACTCAAAGAATCAAGGCACATACATGGTTCTCTAGAAAGGCAACAGCTGCCAGCAGTGGCAGCCTAGTTTTGCCAAGTGATTCTTCCTAAGAATTTCCTCAGCAAAAAGAAAAAACTTGATAAATTCTCTTTGTAACCACTCCAAAGGAGGGTTTAATGACCTCCTCTCCCTTTAAAATCGCTTAAATACTCCACTAAAGGAGCTGCCTTAATCTCCTACACGAACTACTGAAGTTTAGGTTTTTTTAATTTATTATCTTTCCCTACAGTTTAGACAAAAGAGAAGTTAAACTTCTCATTCAAATAAAAGAAACCACATGACTATCTGAGAAAGAAAGCATACTGTAATAGAGAAAAGCAGAATATTAGTAAAATCTAGGTTTCAGCTAGTTATACCTTAGCGCCAGCATTTATGTAAATTTTCTGTTGATTCTTTGGGGTAAAATAGCTGGCTTACCTCTAGGGAGTTAAATTGACAAGATGTGTTGAAACTACTTAGCTAGCTATAAAGCATTAAATATCTTACTAATAATTCTACAATAAAATCCATGACATGAGACAGATATTATTAATATATCCCTCTCACTTGGAAGGCAAAGCTCTCTCCACAAGACAACAATTTGCAATATTATTTTTAGGTGTGTTACATTAATTTGCTTCACTAGATTTTATTTTGTATCTTGGCGATAAAGTTTTAGTCTACACACCATTGCACAGCACTCAGAACCAGGACTGTGTCACAATTTATGTAGCCAAAGTACAAAGCTAACACTGTACTCTTTGATATTTTTATATATATATATATATTTTTAACATCTTTATTGGAGTATAATTGCTTTACAATGGTGTGTTAGTTTCTGCTTTATAACAAAGTGAATCAGTTACACATATACATATGTTCCCATATCTCTTCCCTCGTGTCTCCCTCCCTCCCACCCTCCCTATCCCACCCCTCTAGGTGGTCACAAAGCACCGAGCTGATCTCCCTATGCTATGCGGCTGCTTCCCAATAGCTATCTATTTTACGTGTGGTAGTGTATATATGTCCATGCCACTCTCTCACTTTGTCACAGCTTACCCTTCCCCCTCCCCATATCCTCATGTCCATTCTCTAGTAGGTCTGTGTCTGATATTTTTATATTTTTAAAGGCACAACATATAATTTTCCTAGAAAATTGAGTAAGTATACTTATGCCCCTTTAATGTCCTTGTCATAAGCAATAGTGAGGTGATCCTCCACCTGTCAAGAACTTAAAAATTCAATTGCTTTTATTTGTTACATTAACACACAACAGTTAGAAGTATTGTCTTTCTAGTCTAAGAAAATTGCAAAACTATTTGAAACTTTATCAATAATATTAAACCAGTGAAAGGGCATCAATGAACAGGACTGACCAGCATCTAAATATCTAGAACATGGATTTCAGTGGGAGTGCAGGGAGGGAAGAGAAAGTTTCAGTAAAAAACATCTCTAGCGAGGGGAGAGATACTACATCTGGTATAGCGGGTCAGGTCTGTTGAAAGACAGGGCCTGTGTGAAATATTCCTTAAGAAACTCTGTTCATTTCATATATACCAAGTAATCTTCTGAACAAAAATTCAACTTCTCAGGAAATGTGATACCATGAAAGGGGACAGAGATAGGAATACTAGTTTCAGGAAAGGAACATTCTTATCATAAACTGATATTAACATTGTATACCTCTATTATGTGTAACATAATATATACCCTTACAACTCAATGAGGTAAGTACTATTATTATATCCATCTTACAGATGAGGAAAGTAAGGTATATGGAGGCTAAACAATTGCCCAAGATCACACAGGCATTTAAGTTGTATAGATGGAATCAAAACTAGGTAACCTGGATTCAAAACCAATACTACTAAGCTCTACAGACTACTTAGCATCTATAACAGTCATGTACAAATGCACGTTTTTGGACCTGCAAAGACCCAGATTTTGGAACCTCATTAAACTAACATTCTCTGAGGCCCTATACACACCCTCCGTCTTGCTGACGTGCTTATTAAACTTCAGTGAGTTACACTGAATATTTTGTAAATAGTGCAAATGAGAATTTACATATTTTTAAAAAAGCAACAACAAATTATCTGTTTGGTGGGCACTTAATATTCTTGTACTCATAGAATACTTAATGTTCTTCATAGAAGGCAGAAAAAATTTCCAATTATATATTAAAATTAACATGTCCTGAAAATGATTCATCTCATAAGAATAATACACATGGAATTTCTATATATAAGAAAAGTTAGTACTGCCAATAGTCACTATAAGATAGTGGGTCAACACTGCACGAGAAATTATCTTGGGGGAAGGTCAGCTTTTTTTTCTGGTTTACTTCGCAATACATAAATAGATGTCAAGAGGCACTAGCTGTTTAGTCCGTGACCTAACACCATCTCCTACTGTTGAAATTCTTAACGGGCTGAATACCAGTCAGAAGCCAGGATTATGTCCAGTTCACTAACAGTGTCATCATTTTTTGTTGATTCTGTAACAGTTCTCTCATCCCAGCAATACAAGTAAAACAGAATTAAGTTTTCTGTAAAAATAACGACTGAATGGGGCTAAGTGGATAACTTGATTGAGTAATGCTTTTATGTAACTTGAAAAACTGGGAATAAATAGTTCAACTATCTAAATAGTTGAAACATTCTTTAAATTATATTAGAATTATTTATAGAAATGTAATATAATTGGGAAAAATCAGAAAATACAGACTCACAAAAAGTCTTTATTCCCGAAAGAATAACATATCTCAAGTACCAAACTTTGGAAAGTCATTTGTGTTTAGTTATCAACAGATAGATATTAATGATGCTGTTAATATTCAGTTTTTCATAAAGAAGATAAAATTTCTATGATGATACCACATCTTGGCCTACCAGAGAACTCCACAGACTTAAATAAATGATACTTTTTATAACTTAGCATGTAGGGTTGTTTTAAAATTTTTTGTTTTGCCTCTCCTTCTTATTGTAGGCTATAAACAGCAACAGTGCTAGAATATTGGTATGTGTCATTTTTCTTTTAGAATAGATATTCCTACCTCCATAGATGCATTTCTTTTTTGGTATCTCAGTCATCATCTCAAGGCTGGTGAACTTGAAGCTCATAGTGCCTAAGTTAATTTTCATTGTTCCTACAATATCTGTAAGATGAGTGAAAATACGCATTTGACAACTTTATACATATGTATGTTAAATTTTTGGCTACAATTTCTTTTAATATATTGACAGTATGATGGTACATGAAAAAATAAAAGATATCAATCTTAAATGCTCTTCTAAAGATAAAAGCTATAAATAATCTTTTATTAGGTATCCAAAGAATCTTTGAAGTCACCTGGAATAAAAATGTGGACTGTGTTCACAGTCAATTTATTGGGAACTACATTGGTAACACTTTGCAATGTGCTTATTCTTTAGAATTAGTCAAAATTTATTACTAATTATTTTGTTAAATTGGAAAGAATAAGTTCACTACACAGTTGGAAGTTTCAGTCTTTTAAAAAAGTCACCTTAAGTATGTAAGTCGGGGTTACTTTGGCAAGCAACAGCAATAATGTTCAAATGCCATGTCTCCTAGCTTTCACATTGTTCGGCTCTCTAGAATCAACAGTTGGTCATTTTCAATACCATTACAATACAGATTAGTTAATAAGCCTGAGAAAAATTCTAACTTTTCTTTTTAAAGAGGAGAGGGCATTTATAATACAGATACTAAAAATACAAGGGTTTCAAATTGCATGCAACATGTGCCTACAAAGAAACTAAATGTTAATCTAGTTCAAGTTACCTAAATGTATAAAGAAAAAGCAATGTGCAAGCCAACATCCTCACTAAAAAATGAATCATCATGAAACACAGGCAAATTCCTCACTGTATCATAAAGGATCAAAAACCATAGGTAAAAATGTAGTGTTTCTCTAATTAACTGAAAACAATATATGCCAGGTAAAAGACTACTCAAGTCTAGAAGAAAAATAACACAAAAATGAGCCAGTTATATTTTAGGTACAAGTGACAAATATATTTCTTTTTATTGTTAAGTTTTCTCTAATGTATTTCAGTAACTGAAGTGTTTTATTTTATTTTATTCCACTGTTGGCCATAGTTTGAGCCCTACAGACTCCCTTCCCTTTCACCTCAAAGCGAGCTCCTTTGTATGTAGCCACACACTCATCATTAGTGTAAAGATCAGGCTGGATCTGCTCCCAAATCTTCTTCTTAGGATTCAGCTCCTTGTCAGGCTCTCCTGTTGGGGGAGGAAAAAAAATACATAGCTAACATATTAATAAACTGTCCATAGAGATTTCTAGTGAATTGTCTTGGATACAATTTCTGATCTTTAGATCGGATCAGGATTTAAACGTTTACTTTTTTTTTTTAATTATTTATTTATTTTTGCTGTGTTGGGTCTTCGTTTCTGTGCGAGGGCTTTCTCTAGTTGTGGCAAGTGGGGGCCACTCTTCATCGCGGTGCTTGGGCCTCTCACTATCACGGCCTCTCTTTTTGCGGAGCACAGGCTCCAGACGCGCAGGCTCAGTAGTTGTGGCTCATGGGCCTAGTTGCTCCGCGGCATGTGGGATCCTCCCAGACCAGGGCTCGAACCTGTGTTCCCTGCATTAGCAGGCAGATTCTCAACCACTGTGCCACCAGGGAAGCCCCCAAACGTTTACTTTTAACACTTATTTTATTTTTACGATGTCGGCAATTTATATTCTTGATTGGTAAAATATTTTGTCATTTCCTTACAAATGTTAAAGATATTATTTTTTACTCTTACAATAAACAGTTTTCCAGGTAATATAGCTCAATGAGTTGGAATGATTCATTCTAATTAGATTAGAATGAAATGATTAGAATGAAAATACAAATGATTAGAAGGAAAATACAAGATACTCATTTTATCATTACATATAAAGAAAGATTTTGAACAGATGGGAGCATAATTTGATGTGTTATAATTTTACACATGGCAGAAGCAGCTTATGCTTTACTATTTGTTTCAACATAAAAAATAAATGACTAGATCGCTGCTATAGTACTTAAAGATTTCTTACAATACTGGAGAATGGCTTAAATGTTGGGGTTATCTAGCTAAATATAATAACTACTCTGGGTTTCATCTGCTGCCCATTCCACTTGGTGAGATGGAAAGAGAAAGGAAGAATAAGGAGACAGGACTAGCATTTTCTAACCACCAGGAATACATGTTGCTGCATGCAATTCACAGAAACACACTGACTCTAGTTTTAAATATAAAGAAACTGGGGCTCAGAGAAGATAAGCTGCTCAAAGTCACACAAGCAACAAGAAGAGTGAGATTTGACACCAAAGCCCTTACTCTGTTAGTACAGCACCTTGCCTCCTAATAAATTATCCTCTGAAAAGAAACGAACAACACTTTTACAAGTGGATAATATCCTATCCCCTCTCTTTACCGTAACTCACACTATAAAGTTTACAATCAAGAAGAGACAAACACATTGTAGAATGTATCTGATCTAGGATTAAAAACTACCAATATACCAAGCGATCCCTCTATTTAATGAATGATGAGGAAGAAGAGAGTAAAGTTGAATGTAACATGATTTTAGTAGCTGAAGATGTTCAATAACTTTTGAAATGAAGAATCAGTTTAAGAAACAATGAAGAGAAGTAACAAATCCCTTAAGTGTTAGTTTCAAATGGAAAATGATTTCCCTGGAGGAAACAACAAAAATACTGCTTAAGTATAACTAAGTAATAATAGAAATATAACTTTCTAGATCTTTTTATTAGCTCTTCAGCAACTAATTAGCTCCCTGGAACTGGCAAAAATATAGAAAACTGTCCTCTGATATGTAGCTTTTCAGAGATGACAGATAGTTAATTGAATAATGTATCTACAGTAGAAGAACAGGCAGTGAAACTAAAAGTGAAGAGACTGTCTAGTATAAAAGATAAGGATTTTTCTTACTCCTTTAACAGCATTTGATTATTTGATTGGACAACAGAGAAACTAATAAACAGAATAGAAAAAATTCCAATATATAAAGTATCTATAAAATTTTTGGTTTTTTTTTCACCAAACCATTGGTTAGTCTAAGAGCATAATCGTACTTTGTTTATACACAGGTCATGTGGGGAAGTGGGCATTCCAGAATTCTGTAAAAGCTGAGACCAGACACACTGTTCAGGGGGGCCTGAGTACTAACTCTGGATCGCCCCACCTTGAACCCCAAAAAAGATATTCCCAAACTGATAATGAATTCAAGAAGCAGATTGTCTCAGGTTTGTGTAAAAGCTTCTTATCAAGACCATAGATTGTGTGGGTAAATTTTTGCTGAATGCAGACATAAGCCCCAAGTACAACAAGCTGTGGTGCAGCACAAACTTAAGCTTGTCAGATCTAGGAAGACACTGATATGTATAGAAAATAATAATCATTATAATACATAACACTACACTTACATAGTGCTTACTATGTGCCAGTCACTGCACTATGTGCTTTACATATATTTACTCATTTAATCCTCTCAGTATACTAAATAAATACTATTAATTACCCCCGCTTTACAGATGAGGAAATAGAGGCACAAAAGTAATAGCTAAGAGCTTAAAACATCAGGCAGGTAGCTAAGTGTTTCAAAAGATAAACCTCACAAAACTCACAAGAAATACATACCATTACAAAGCTTTCCTTGGGCTTCCCTGGTGGCGCAGTGGTTGAGAGTCCGCCTGCCGATGCGGGGACACGGGTTCGTGCCCTGGTCCGGGAAGATCCCACATGCCGCGGAGCGGCTAGGCCCGTGAGCCATGGCTGCTGAGCCTGCGCGTCCGGAGCCTGTGCTCCGCAACGGGAGAGGCCACAACAGAGGCCCGCGTACCGCAAAAAAAAAAAAAAAAAAAGCCTTTCTGACAGATGAAAAAGCTGAGGCTCAGAAAGGTTCCTAGGTCACCCAGTACTTGCAGAACAAGATCTGAAGGTTTTAAACTTCTTACATAAGACTGTAATAATTTTCAAGGGATAAAGATTTTAACTAAAAATGAACTAGAAACTACGAGAAGAACCTTCAACTCTTGATTGTTGCTTTTAACACATCAGGCTCAATACCTGAACATTCCAAATGTGGCTGTAAGACTTTAACAAGTCAGTAAACGAAATAATGATTCAGACAACTAAAGTTTTGAGACTGTAATTAAAACTTGCCAAATTATGATCACTGAATATAAATCAGAGCTGAAAAGTCTTGGATGGAGTGTTAACCTTGTAGTTTATTCATGTTTCTCAATAATACACTATTTGGTAAGGTATAAAGCAAGTTTAAAAGGAAAGTTTAAATCACCTCCCACAAAAAAGCATACCTAATATTTTAAACAATTTTTAAAAATGAACTCTATTTCCAGAGAAGCCTTTCATCATTCCTCTGTGTTATATCCTTCTTCTAAATCTTATTTTCCTAATTTCCCCCCCCCTTTCTTTTTTTGGCATGGCTATCCAAACAAAGTGATGAAATCAATAAAAGTTCTTAAAGCTGAAAACTGTAGAGTCTCTGTAATTGCTAAACACATGCCAATAATCACCATGTGGAAATGGTTACACGTATTGTAAGAGAACTAATCATTCAGAGATTACTTTAAGATAACTCAATCTAAACAAAACACATAGGCAACATGAACTAGTTCAGAAAGGAGTCTGTACAGATGTAAAAAGCTGTGACTACCATCTCAGCATTTAAAAACTACAAAAAGCAATAAACATAAATTCCAGAATCATCAGCTTCCAGGATATCTGTCAGGACCATGAAAAGCTTAGCACCAACTTAATTATTTTGTTTCATTAATTGAGTTTTTGAACTATAATAATTGTAACTATCACCTTTTGTGATGCAAAGACTAAAGTATAACTTTGCAAACAGGGGTCAATTAATTTTACAGAGCTAATCAACAGAGAAAAGTGGTTTGTTGATTTGATAGGAATGATCTTAGAAATAATGAAGATGGATCCTCAGGTCTGTTCTTCAAATACTGGAGAGTTTTGGGAGTTCTTTAAAACATGTTTTACTAGTATGTTTCTTTCTATTTATTCATTAACCAACTTACTGACCTACTCTATGCCTGACATTTTTCTGGATGCTAGGAATATAGTAGTGAATAATAACAACAACAACAAAAATCTTGATTTCATGATGCTTACATTTCCATGTGGGCAGATAATATATAATGTACAGTATATCTGATGATAAGTGTTATGGAGAAAAATAAAACAAATAAGGAGACATTTGAAAGATATGAATAAGATGAGGGACCAAGCCATGTAGCTACCTGGAGAAAGAGCCAGTGGCTCAACTAGGGTGATTGAGGAGGAGCTGAAGTACATGAGGTTAATGAAGTAATGAGAGGCCATTGTAAGGACCTGTATCTGTATTCTGGGTCAAATGGAAAGCTTTTTAATAGTTTTTTGCAGAGGACTAACATATCTGACCTACATCACTCTGTAGGCTATAACTGAAAACAGACGGAAGAAGGGCAAGGGCAAAAGCAAAGCGATCAGTTAGAAAACTTTTGCAGTTACCTGGATAAGAGACGTTGGTGTCAGGACCAAAGTGGTAGAGGCAGAGATGATGAGAACCACTCTAGATATGTTCAGAAGGTACAGCCACTAGGATTTTCTGAAGAAGATGTATGGAAAAGGGAAATCTAGGGAGAAGACTGGTATATACATTCTTCTCCCCTGGGACATGTTAGTGAAGAAATCTCGTAGGTAGCTGGACAAGTGACTGAATAAAATAGCCAAAGGAATGAACATGGAAAGAAAAAGAGGCCAAGCATGGAAAAAGAGAAGAGGTCAAGGATCAAGGTCTGAGGTACTCCAATTAAGAGGTCAGGGAGGTGAGGAAGAATCAGCAAAGGAGATGAGCAGAGCAGCCAATGAAGCATGAGGACCACCATGCAAGTGTGGTGTCAGAAGCCAAGTTAAAGTTAATTAAGAAAAGGACTGAGAACTAACTAGCCATGGATTTAGCTACAGGGAGTAAATTGGTGATCTTGACCAGAGCAATTCTGGTGGAACAGTGGAGAGAGAAGCCTGATTGAAATAGGTTTTAAGGAAGAGAATCAAATATAGACAGGCTGTTTTTTTTAATTTAAAAAAAGTATATTAGTTTCAGGTGTACAACACAGTGATTAGATATTTTTATACATTATGAAATGACCACTGCAATAAGATCATTTACTGTCCGTCACCATACAAAGTTGTTACAATATTATTGACTGTACTCCCTATGTATACATTACATCCCCATGACTTACTTATTTTATAGCCTGAAGTTTGTACCTCTTAATCTCCTTCACCTATTTCATCCGTCCCCCCACCCTCCTCCCCTCTAGCAGCTATCACTTTGTTCTCTGTATCTATGAATCTCTGTTTTGTTTTGTTTGCTGTGGTTTTCAGATTCCACATATAAGTGAAATCATATGGTATTTGTCTTTCTCTGACTTATTTCACTAATAAGCATAACACCCTCAAAGTCCACAAAGATTTCATTCTTTTTAATGGTTGAGTAATATTCCATTGTGTGTGTGTGTGCGGGCATACGCGCACGTGCGCACACACACACACCACACAAAGACACCACATTTTCTTTATCCATTTATCTATCGATGGACACTTGGGCTGCTTCCATATCTTGGCTATTGTAAATACTGCTACAATGAACACAGGGGTGTTTTCCGAGTTAGTGTTTTTATTTTTTTCAGATAAATAACCAGAAGTGAAATTTCTGGACCATATGGTAATTCCACCTTTAGTTTTTTGAGGAACCTCCATACTGTTTTCCATAGTGGCTGCAACAATTTACATTCCCACCAACAGTGTAGAAAGGTTCCCTTTGCTCTACATCCTTGCCCCATTTACAACTGCATCAAAAAGAATAAAATATCTAGGACTAAATTTAACCAAGGAGTAGAAACACCTGACTCTGAAAACTCTTTGTCACTGAGGAAAGAAACTGAAGATGACACAAATAAATGGAAAGCTATACTGTGCTCACGGATTGGAAGAATCAATGTTGCTAAAAGGTCCATACTACCCTAAGCAATCTATGGATTCAATGCAATCTCTGTCAAAATACCTGCAGCATTTTTCATAGAAGTAGAATAAATAATCCTAAAATGTGTATGGAAACACAAAAGACCTCGAATAGCCAAAGCTATTTTGAGAAAGAACAAGGAGGGGTCACACCTGAAACTACACCGAACTTGAAACTATATTACAAAGCTGTAGTAATCAAAACAGGATGGTACTGCCACAAAAACAGACACATAGATGAATAGAAAAGAATTGAGAGCCCAGAAATAAACTGACACTCATAGCATCAATTAATCTATAACAAAGGAGGCAAGAATATACAATGGGGAAGAGATAGTCTCTTCTATAAATGGTGTTGGGAAAACTGGACAGCTACATGCAAAAGAATCAAACTTGACCACTTTCTTACACTATATACAGTAATAAACTCAAAATGGATTAAAGACTTAAATGTAAGTCCTGAAACCATAAAACACCTAGAAGGAAACACAGGCAGTAAACTCTTTGAGGTCGGTCTTAGCAATAGTTTTTTGAATGTCTGTCCTCAGGCAAGGGCAACAAAAGCAAAAACAAACAAATGGGACTACATCAAACTAAAAAGTTTTTGCAGAGCAAAGTAAACCATCAACAAAACAAAAAGGCAACCAACTGAATGAGAGATGTTTGCAAACTTACTGATAAGGGGCTGATATCCAAAATATACAAAAAACTCAAATCACTCAATACCAAAAAAAACCCCAATTTATTTTTAAAAAATAAGTGGGTCCAGAAGCTAAAGACCTTCACATATCATACATGCTTTGAGATTAACCATAAACTCATATTTACTAATAAGACTCAATATTAACAGAAATAAGCATGATCTTAGAAGTTAGAAGTCTGAATGCAAATTCTCATTTATTATTAGAACAAAACCAGTGCATTCTCAAAAAAAAAAAGATATCAATGCCTTTATCTCGTAATATTGTTTTCAGTTGCTTGATGCTTTAGGGACCAGTTACCATATTTAAATACTAAAATTTATGGCTTCACACATTTAAGATTTTAAAAAGTAGTGGGGAGAGTTTTTAGCCATTGTTATAAAAATATTATTTGGCATCTTCTAAACTCTATGGAAGTGATGGTTTTGTAGTTGGAGAAAATAGTTATTCAAAGCCAAATAGCAATTCAAAGGTTTGAGCCCCAGTTGCAATTTCTATACCACACTTAATATATATAACATAAAAGGTAAATCTCTAGACACTGAGCATATCAAGTGAACATCAAAATATACCAGCAGACACCTTAAGCTTTAAAATGTAGAACATATGCTGAAAAATACAGTACTGATAAATCATGGCTCTCTCTGGGAAAAGGAAAACAAACAAACAATAAGACTAATGGTCTGTTGCATACATAGTATTAACTCTTATTTCCTTTTAGATTTACTGCTACAGAAGCAGTAAGCTATGTGGAAGCATAAGTAGGATGAGTACTAACAGACCTCATGTCCCCAAGTTTATCAATTATTCGATGCTGTTCAGCTTGGTTAAGCATTTTATAAGTTATAAGAGAATAATTCTAACAACCTCATAGGCTACTTTAATGTTAGGTTTTTCCCTTTCACTTTACAAATTTTTTTATATGTTAGCTACATATTCATGTGGTAAGGCACAAGGAGAAACTATGAATATGAAAGAAATATCAGACTTTGGAATGATGTAAACATAAACACACAAACAGCCGAACAGATTGGAAGATTCAAAAATATAGTAAAAGCAAGAAATCCACACTGGGCTATTAGCATCTCTAATGCTAAATCACTGAGTAACTTAAAAAAAAAAATTTCAATATACGTTAACAGTAACATCCAGATAATAACTGATTCAAGTGCTGAAATATTTATCTGTTAACTCTAAACTGATTTAAGTGCTGAAATATTTATCTGTTAATTCTATAAGATAAGGGAATGAAAGCTCTCATAGAAATTAAAGAACTATAAGCCTTCTCTAATGAAATAGCCCATATGAATTCACAGCAAGCAACAATCAACAAAAATGCTGACAGTATTAGAGATTCAGGCACATCTACGGTTTGATCCTTCTACAAACTCTGTATAACCTTAAGCAAGTAACTTAAGTATTATTGGGTCTCAGTTTCCAAATTTGTAAAATAGTGGGTTAAAGTAGATGATTTCTTCCAGTTCTAAACATCTGACTCTACAATTTATATCAAAAAATAAAACTTAAAATGTATTCATCTTAAATATTTAAATAAAAAGGAAGGCAAATTTTAATCTGAAAGGGTAAACCAAGATTTTTATTTTTTTTCTTCAATGTGTGCTGAATCTTAAAAGAAAAAGTTTGCTTCTATTTTCATTCCATTCCAACTTGGTGAAATAGAATTTCAGGTTTGTCAGGTATACACATGACGGCCTACCCAAAAGCATGAGGTTTGACTAAGTGTTTTGATACCCTGGTAAGTAGAGTGGTGATCGTGTGTGCTCCTAGAACCAAAAGCTATCATGCTGCTTTGAGAAATGACTGAGACTGGGATTTTCCCAAAACCTGCTTTACCAAAAAAAGTTCTCAGAGCACAGACCATCATGATCTTCAATCTACCAAGGTTCAAGACATACACATGGATTCAAAGTCACACATACTTGTTAAACAATCCCATGTTTTTTAGATTAGTATACTTTTTATTAGGAGTTGGGAGCTGAGTTTCATGGGAGCTACCCATGCTTTCATCCATTTTTAAAAATCTTATTATTCCAATGTTAAAATTCTTTGTGTCTTAATATATCATCAAACACAGTTAACACAGGATTAAAAAAACAGGCCTAATAATCATATCAGCCTTGCTATTCCATTAAAATTCATTAGTTTTCATAAATACATCTCCAAATAAATTTTGACTTTTAAACCTAATTCTACTTGTTATCCTAATTTATTTCTGCTTTTCCTTACTCTAGGCAAATGAACATCCTCTGTAAATACAGTCTTTTAATTTCTAACTGTTTTTCCTCTTATGAGGTCTTCAACTTTTATGAAAGAAATATTTATTCTACATCTGCCAAGCATCCTTTCTTTACTGCTTCAAAGACCTATTTGAAGAAATGTTCTCATGCATTATGAAGTTTCATCCGTCTCAGGAGCATTTTACTACAGAAAAGAAGCAATATGAAATGAACTTTCCTCTTAGATTATTAAAATAAATATGAATTTCTACTTAGAGATTTCCTCTAAATCCTCAAGTCTAGTAAAAGCATATGCAAGTATATTACTAGACCGACTTAGAGAATTATGCATTTCCCCCTCCCTCTTCATCTCTTCATCTTTCTGTGTTGCATTCTGAGATAATCTACAGCTTAAATGATTTTGTAGCACATTAACTGGTTCTCTATTCTTATGACACTTCTGCTATGGAGGTATCAAAATTAGTATTTCACTTACGGTAAAATCTCTCTGGTGTTTTATGAAATTTGAGTGTTCATGGGGACGGAATAGTTGTGCCATCTTGAGTCAATCTCAATAAACTCAATAATATCACTAATAATGATAATCTAATGTAAAGTCTTACAAGTCATTTACAGGATTGACTTTAAATTTAAACATTCCAAGCATAGCTTTGAGAACAATGATTCCCAAACTATTTTAAATAATGACTAACAAACACTTACCAGGGAAAGCATCAAAGGTAATTCTGTCTCCAGGAACAGACCCATTAGGAGGTGCCAAGATTTCAACTTTGTCTGGTGAACTAGCACACATCACCATTGCCTGAGATACTACTCCCCTCATCTTTGCAGGTTTCAGGTTACAAAGTAAAATCACCATCCGATTTTGCATCTGTGTGAAATATAAATTGATGATTAAAGATGTCTAGAGATTTAGAATAATCTTATCTAGAATACATTAAGGTACACCTAATATGCTAAATATCAAATGTCCTATTTTTGTGGCTGTTTTTATCCTTATCTGTGTCCAAAATCTTTTATGTTGTTAAGAAGTCTTATATCAACATGAAAAAAAATTCTACAAATTGACAATGCATTAGAGATCAAACAGCAGAGGGAATAATATTTCACTTCAATATAAATAAAGAAATGGCTGAGTGAAACAGATTTGGTTTTGAATTTAATCTGCCATGTACTAGCAATGAGGCTGTATAAAGTTGATCTCCCTGTTTCCTCACAAAAGGAGGGAAATGATATTAAAGACTTGTCACAAGGATTAAATCACAACATGTAAATAAGTATTTAGCTTATCATTAGCACTAAAATAAATGCACATTTTTTCTACTATATGTTTGATCATTTCCAATACTATGCAAGGTTCATTTCCTAAGTTAAAAAATACTGATCATTTAACAATTCAAGCATTGTGCACACTACAATGAACAATTATGGCTATTTCTATAATTTGTTAAAGAAGTACATAAAAATTTCTGTAAACTTCAAATTTACTACCAAATTCTATGATTAAAAAAAATTAGCCTAAGACTCAAATTTAAAAGGCCCCCATTTTGGAGGTCTTCATGAATTCTTATTGTCTTCAAACAAATAACTGTAAAATGCCACATATATGGGAACTTCAAAAGAAAAGTTATAGCAAATATGTATAAGAAAAACAACAGGGTTAGCTAGATGCAATCTGTTAAGAATCAGATGAGAGCTGTGGACCTTTACCTTAGAAAAATAAACAAATGTACAAAATTTGGTATGCAGTTTTGGGGAGCTAAGTGCTATTACTTTATAGACTGCTTACTAGTACTGACTTGTTGGGTTAGATACAGATGTGTACATAAATAACTTTGCTTATGGCTGTGAATGATAGCTTCTGGAAGAGAAGAAAAAGTCTGTAACTTATGAGAACAAAAACGTTGAAGCCCCAAGGAGGAGGAGTTTTTCCAATTTGAGCTGGCTCAAGATCAGTTGGTTCTTTTCTCCAGGGCTCCTTATGAACCTAACTTCATAAGTAGTTATAAAGGAGCCCTGGTCCTATACAAAACGGATGTTAGAAAGAAAAAGCACACACATGTGCCAAGTTTATCTTTTTTTCACAGATAAGAGAAATTTCTTCACTGATTTCCTTAATTCCATCTTTCTCCCCTCCACAAAGCAACCGGATGATACTACTAATATGTGACACAGAGCACATTACCCCTTAGCTCAAAAATCCTCCAATGGCTTTCATCTCACTCAGAATAAAAGCCCACGTTTTTACAATGATCTCTAATACCCTATATCATTTGGCATCTTTATCTCTGATTTCATCTCCCATGACATTTCCCCTTATTTAGTCTGCTACAGTGACACTGGCCTCCTGCTGTTCTTTGAACATCCCAAGAATACTTCTGACTCAGGGCTGCCTGAAAATGCTCTCCCACCAGACAGAATGACTTGCTTTCTTCATTTTCTTAGACCTTTACTTAAATATCACTTTCTTTGGTCTTCCATGGCCACTTTATATAAATGACAACATCTTCCTAGTCTCAATACTTCCTAGATTCTTTCCCTACTTCATTTTTCTCCTGATATTTATCACCATTTAACACACTATATATTATGATTTTCTGACTCCCTCATAGGGATATAAGCTTCACAAAGGCAGGGCTTTTTGTTTTTTTAAGCAAATCTATCTATCTATCTATCTATCTATCTTGCTATTTTAATTCACTTGCCTAGAATAGTTCCTGGCACAGTATAGGTGCTCAATAAATATTAGCATCTAGAAATAGGAATGAATAAATGTAGGAATTTACACAAGTTCACAAAGCCAATAAGCAACAAAGTTGGCAAAGGACTGAGAGGCAGAACTATTTTAATGTTGAAGTCTATGGTCTTTGCAATATCTCAAGCACTATGGGGCAGAGGAGATAGGTAAATGATGCAAATTACTACAGAAGATGTCTAGAAAGAGCAAATTAAAAACTATTACTGTCTTTGATTTGTTCCATGGTCACTGGAAATATAGATACATTTAAATATCTAAATAATAAAATACAAAACATCAATTTCTTTTTGCGGTACGCAGGCCTCTCACTGTTGTGGCCTCTCCCGTTGCGGAGCACAGGCTCCAGACGCGCAGGCTCAGCGGCCATGGCTCACGGGCCCAGCCGCTCCGCAGCATGTGGGATCTTCCCGGACTGGGGCACGAACCCATGTCCCCTGCATTGGCAGGCGGGCTCTCAACCACTGTGCCACCAGGGAAGCCCCAAAACATCAAATTTTTAATGAATAAAGGAATACCATTAAAAATTGCAAGTTCAATCTTCATGATCCCCTCTCCTCTTTCCTCTTCAGGTATGAAAATATTTCTTGAGTTATAAAGAAATAAAACTTGCTTTCTTAATTTTAGATTGGTGCTTTCTGAGTTACATAACAATGATTTTAAAAATCAAGGAATAAAATTCCATGATGGAACAATGATGTTAAATACCAAACTAAAAACATTTTTAAAAATTGAGAAAAAAATAACATATCATTTCTTCTTTCTATGTTCCTGAATTTGATCTTAATTTACAGATGTTTTGCAAGTTTTTGCTAGTTTTATGCACTTTTTGGTGGAATTCATTACATTCAAACCAATCAACTGAATTAATCAATACTGGCTCATGCTGTGCAGTATGATACAAAATTACATGAAAAAACATTAAGAAAGAGGGAATGAAGGTGAAATGTATATGCAGAAATAATTTTAGCTATACAGATTACCTGTTCAAGAGGAACATGATTCACCAGGCCACTGACAACTGTTCTTAAGGCTGTTTCTCCAACATCTACCTCTTCTACATACAAAGAATCTGCATCAGGGTGTTTTCTGGCAGTGATGATACAACCAATTCGAAGATCCAGACGGGATACATCAATAGGCTTAGAGTCAGCACTTCCTCCTGCTGGTTGTTGTTTTTTCTCCTTTTTCTCTCCTAAAAATATTTATAAATGGATAAACATCAGAAGTAAAAATACACTATGAGGGCTTCCCTGGTGGCGCAGTGGTTGAGAGTCCGCCTGCCGATGCGGGGACACGGGTTCGTGCCCCAGTCCGGGAAGATCCCACATGCTGCGGAGCAGCTGGGCCCGTGAGCCATGGCCACTCAGCCTGCGCGTCTGGAGCCTGTGCTCCGCAACGGGAGAGGCCACAACAGTGAGAGGTCTGCGTACGGAAAAAAAAAAAAAAACCACTATGAAAATCTCTATAGCATTGATGCTGGTGAGCTTAAAAGAAAAAAAAAAATGAGTGTTTATCTCCTATCTTCATTTAAATAACAAAGGAAAGAATTACTCATGTCACAATATTTGAACACTTTTTAAGCTATTTCTCTGTTGAATTAACTGTCTATATCTCTAGTTAAAGACATAGAGTAGATGTTGGTAATCTATAGCTCAAGGGCAAATCCAGCCCACTGCCTGTCAAAAAGTTTTATTAGAACAAAATCATGTTCATTAATTTACATGTTGTCTATGGATACTTTGGTACTACGGCAGAGTGGAGTAGTTGTAACAGAGACTTTATGGCCAGCAAATAACCTTTTAAAGAGAAAATTTGCCTTTCCCTGAAACAGAAGTGTAGAAAATCCTTTAAGATTTAAGATTTACTGTGACTCTAGAGAGTCACATTTTATTCTGATTATGTTTATAAAATTCTACTTTTATTTATATGCTGATAATATAACTCTTATTAGCATACGATTACTTTAGCCATTGAGTCAAAATGCAACCTGTATAGAGTTCATATTCCTAAAGTTTACATTTAGCCTCTCTGGCAGAAAAAAAATGTAAAACAAAACAAAAACTTATTTACCTCCCAATCTTAAGAGATAAGTTATTATGGCTTGAAACATTGTTTTTGTTTGTTTGTTTTTTGTTTGTTTGTTTTTTGCAGTACGCGGGCCTCTCACTGTTGTGGCCTCTCCCGTTGCGGAGCACAGGCTTCGGACGCGCAGGCTCAGCGGCCATGGCTCACGGGCCCAGCCGCTCTGCGGCATGTGGGATCTTCCTGGACCGGGTCACAAACCCGTGTCCCCTGCATCGGCAGGCAGACTCTCAACCACTGCGCCACCAGGGAAGCCCGAAAACATTGTTTCTTAACTATTTCTTTGTTTTATCTTTGAACAAATATTTACTCAGATCTACGGCACTGAAAAAAGTAAGATGAGTGGCACATGCTAGCTAAGCACTAAAAATCTCTTTTAAGAAAGACAGATGTATACAGTGAACATGTGATAAATATTACATACACAAAGAAATATAGAAGCACAGAGAAGAATAATTCTGCCTGGAGTAGGAATAGATGATTTTGTGTAAAAAGCATTCACAATTTACACAAAGATAGTTTATAAAAGAGAAGGTAGAGCTAGTTTAAAATAATGGACAATTTTTACTTTCATTAGCAAATTTTTAAAAAATACTATTTTCCATGTAACATATTAGCAAAGATTTTTTTAAAGAGTAAAAGCCCAAATGATATAGAAATATATATATAAAATTACTACAAAAATCTTAATAGTAGTTATCTTTGAGTGATAAACTATACATTTATTTTAAAATACTACATACACAGTACTATAACAGCACAATATAGCTATTTTCATATACATTTTTAAACTTTACTCTCTAGGCATTTGAAATACCTTTATCAGGAATCCACATTCCAGAGGTGATTGCAAATATCAAAATCTATACCAAGAACTTTGTTAGTCATCTTAAGGGATTTTAGAAATGTTTCATTAACAAATGAATGATGCTTATAAGTGGCAGTATAGAAAGACTGTATGGGTGCCACAACCCTTGTGTGAGCAGAATTTTGGAATCTGGCAATCTTAGCAGCCAAACACCAATGGAACAGCCTTCTAATCCAGCACTGTCCAATATAGTAGTTGCCAACCCTACAGAGCTATTAACATTTAAATTTAAAATAATTAAACATTCAGTTCTTTAGTTATACTAGACACATTTCAAATAGCTGCATGTGGTTATTGTCTACTGTGTTGGATAATGCAGCTATACAGAACAGGAAGTTCTATTGAACAGAGGCATTCTAGACCTAGATCTCCATTTGGTTTTGTGTGCTCCCTCCTCCTCCAAAGGAAGACTTTGTTGTCTCATTTGACTAGAAGGTTGACTGACCCTGCAGCCACAGTAACGCATCCTCTTTGAGGATGGACTTCACCAAACTTATAAGAACAGGCTGCATGACTGTTCTGTGCCTACTTAATAAAATTCATAAAGTGAAAGAATTAGTCTGAACTGCCTTCTTTGTAACCATACCACCTAGTGGTGAAGTTATGTAGGAGAGGATGTACAGCCGCTAACTACTTCTAACAGAGGCTATTGATGCTTACCAAAAGAACTCAGAAGTGCTAAAATGGCTTAGGTTAGCTCACAGATCCCTGAGCCATTTTATATTTTCCAAAAAATTTTTAACTGAGTTTAAATACTATGAGAGGCATGTATAATGAATTATAAAAGCACATTTTTAGACATGCCTGGGGAAATGAAGTCCAGAAAGGAATAAAAGAAAGTTAAATAAAAAAAGGAGTCAGATTTATGATTAGAAAAATAGCTTTAGCAGCAATGGAAGTACAGACTAGAAAAAAATGAGGCTTGAACATTAATTTAGATGAGATCATGAGAACATGAACTACCTGGTAGCACCTAACAAAACGGAGGAACAGAGCTGCGCTCCAGATATGTTGTGGTGGTAGGAATTACAGGCATACCTGATTTTATTGTGCTTCCCTTTACTGCACTTTGCAGATACTGCATTATTTACAAATTGAAAGTTTGTGGCAACCCTGCATCAAGCGTCTCTTGGCCCCATTCTTCCAACAGCATTTGCTCACTTCGTGTCTTTGTGTCACATTTTGGTAATCCTCACAGTATTTCAAACTTTTTCCTTATTATTATATTTGTTATGGTGATCTGTGGCTGTGATCTTTGATGTCACTACTGTAATTGTTTGGGGGTACCACAAGCCATGTCCGTATAAAATGCTGAACTTAATAAATGTTGTGTGTGTTCTGACTGTCCACCAACAAGCCAACCCGTCTCTCTCCCTCTCCTCGGGCCTCCCTACTCCCTGAGACACAATATTGAAATTAAGCCAATTAATTACCCTACAATGGCCTCTAAGTGTACAAGTGAAAGGAAGAGTCACATATTCTTCACGTTCAAAAGCTAGAAATGAGTAAGCTTAGTGAGGAAGGCATGTCAAAACCCAAGATAGGCCAAAAGCTGGATCTCTTCTGCCAAACAGCCAAGTTGTGAATTCAAAGAAGTTGAAGAAAACTAAAAGTGCTACTCCAGTGAAGACATAAATGATAAGAAAGCAAAACAGCCTTATTGTTAATACGGAGAAAGTTTTAGTGGCCTGGATAGAAGAGCACACCAGCCATAACATTCCCGTAAGCCAAAGCCTAACCCAGAGCAAAGCCCTCTCTTCAATTCTGTAAAGGCTGAGAGAGATGAGAAATCTGCAAGAAGAAAAGTTTAAAGCTAGCAGTGCTTGGTTCATCAGCTTTAAGGAGAGAAGTTATCTCCATAACATAAAAATTCAAGGTGAAGCAGCAAGTGCTGATGTAGAAGCTACAGCAAGTTATCCAGAAGATCTAGCTAAGATAATTAATGAAGTGGCTACACTAGACAACAAATTTTCAATGCAGATGAAACAGCCTTCTATTTGTAGGAAGATGCCATCTAGGACTTTCACAGCAAGAGAGGAGAAGTCAATGCCTGGCTTCAAAGGACAAGCTGACTCCCTTGTTAGGGGCCAATGTAGCTGGTGACTTGAAGTTGAAGCCAATGCTCACTTACCATTCTGAAAATCCTAGGGCCTTTAAGAATGATGCTAAATCTATTCTGTTTGTGCTCTATAAATGGAACAACAAAGCCTGGATGACACTATGTCTGTTTACAACATGGTTTACAAAATATTTTAAGCCCACTGTTGTGACTTTCAGCTCACAAGAATGATTCCTTTCAAGATGTTACTGCTCACTGACAATGCACCTGGTCACCCAAGAGCTCTCATAAAGATGTACAATGAGATTATAGCCCATGGATCAAGAAGTTTGACTTGCAAGTCTTATTCTTTAAGAAATATATTTTTTAAAGCTATAGCAGCCATACATAGTGATTCCTCTGATGGATTTAAGCAAACTAAATTGAAAAGCTTCTGGAAAGTATTCACCATTCTAGATGCCATTAAGAATATTTGTGATTCATGGAAAGAGGTCAAATATCAACAGTAACAGGAGTCTGGAAGAAGCTGATTCTAATCCTCATATATAACTTGCGGGGTTCAAGATTTCAGTGGAGGAAGGAACTGCAGATGTGGTGGAAATAGCAAGAGAATTAGAAGTGGAGCTTGAAGATGTGACTAAATTGCTGCAATCTCATGATAAAATTTTAATGGATAAGGAGTTGCCTCTAATGGATGAGAAAAGAAAGTGGTTTCTTGATATGAAATCAACTGGTGAAGATGCTGTGAAGATTGTTGAGGATAACAAAGGATTTAGAATATTACATAAACTTAGTTGATAAAGCAATGGCAAGGTTTGAGAAGACTGACTCCAATTTGGAAAGAAATTCTACTGTGGGTAAAATGCTATCAAACAGCATGTGTGCTACAGAGAAATAGTTTGTGAGAGAAAGATTCAATCAGTACAGCAAACTTCACTGTTGTCTTATTTTAAGAAACTGCCACAGGCCCCCACCCTTCAGAAATCATGAGCCTGATCAATTAGCAGCCCTCAACATTGAGAAAAGACTCTCCCCAAGCAAAAAGATGATGACTTGCTGAAGGTTCAGATGATGGTTAGCATGTGTTAGCAATAAAGTATTTTTAATTAAGTTATATACACTATTTTTTTTAGACACACTGCTATTGAACATTTAACAGACTACAGTATAGTACAAACATAACTTTCATATGTACTAGGAAACCAAAAAATTCTTGTGACTTGCTTTCTTGTGATATTTGCTTTATTGCAGTGGCCTGGAACTGAACCTGCAATATCTCTGAGGTATGCTTGTATAGGCTTTGGTAGCCAATTAAATATGAAATTGAAGGACAGGGACAAGTTAAGCTTGACTCTAAGATTTCTACTCTAGTTGCCTAAGTGGACTGTGATATACTTTGCACTTCAGATCTTAATGGGTTCCTAAAACTTCAACACCCCCATGCTAGTTCAGAAATTCTGGTTTGACTGGAATATCCCTTTCCTATCTTCACAACTGGTTCTAAGCTAACTTTCTACCTGTGATTTCTCTGAAACTATCCCCTATATATACACCTAAATTCAGTCATACCAAACTACACATGGGCCTCTATACTTAATCTCTACTTTGTTTTTAGTTATGCTGGTCCCTCTACCTCAAATGCCACACTCTTATTCTGTCATCCTTTAGAGCCCAGGTTCCATGTTCCATTATCCTATTGTTCCTAACTTTAGTTCATAAAAGTCTGAACTTTCTTCTTGACACCATTATTATCAAAAATGCTGACATGTGATAAACAAGTCAAGCGCCAAATAACTTCAACAGTTCAAAAATACCTTTCTTTTCAATTTTCTCTTTCATCTTTTCTTCTTCTCCTCCTCCCCCTTTTATCTGCTCTTTGGCACCAGAAGATATGGCTGTTATTGGTATAGACTGTATCACATTTTCAGAAACCACAGAATCAGCTTGCAGTGGAATACCAGATGGGAATGGTATCTGTTTTACTGAGAGAGAAAATGAAAATAATGTCGTTTATATTAAACAACAAACAAATGGAAAACTGTGAATAACAAATATGAACTCTTTATTTTTTTAATTGAAATATAGTTGTACAATATTATGTTACAGGTGTACAGTATAGTGATTCACAATTTTTAAACGTTATACTCCATTTATAGTTATTATAAAATATTGCCTATATTCCCCATAATGTACAATATATCCTTGTACAAACAATAGTTTGTACCTCTTAATCCCCAACTCCTATATTGCCCCTCCCCCTTCCCCTCTCCTGAGTGGTAACCACTGGTTTGTTTTCTAAATTCACTAGTTTGTTATAATTTTTAGATTCCTCCTATAAGTGATACAGTATTTGCCTTTGTCTGTCTGACTTATTTCACTCAGCATAATACCCTCTGAGTCCACACACGTTGCTGCAAATGGCAAAATTTCACGCTTTTTTATGGCTGAGCAGTACTCCACTGTGTTTGTATGTATATACTACATCTTCTTTATCCATTCATCTGTTGATGGACATTTAAGTTGCTTCCATATCTTGGCAATCGTAAACAATGCTGCTATGAACACTGGGGTGCATGTATCTTTTTGAATTAGTGTTTTTGGTTTTTTGGATATATAACTAGGAGTGGAACTGCTTGGTCATATGGTAGAACATGAACTCTTCTTAAAAAGGAAATTCAGTGTGTATGATTATCAAGTCTCTACTATCTGAGACTGTAGAAAGGCTGCCAAGAAATAAAGTTTATTTTAACCATAAAAGAATAAATGCATTATTCTCCTTCAATCACTAATGATTAAACTGAGAAAATTTTAGATGGCAACAATGTAAGCTAATATTTATTATAAACTTACTATGTCCCAGACACTTTTCAAAATGCTTTATCTGAATTAACTCTTGTAATTCTCATAAATACCCTAAGCAATAAGTTTTATTCATATCCACATTTACAGATGATCAACCCGAGCCATACAGAAGTTAAGAAACTGGCCCATCACACACATAGTGAGTAAGGGAAGTAAGAATTTATACCCAGGTTGTCTATCTCCAGAGATTACACCCCCTCATGGTTTGGCAAGATGGCATGTTTTTCACTCAGGTTTTCTCTTAAGTTGAACAATCAACTGAAAAGATGTTTTAGTAACAATCATCAGAAGTAATGGAGAGATAGCAGCATTATTTGCCCATAATTCTGTTTCAAAAAACATTTTAAAGAAGTAAAGAAAATTGCTCCAGCAATGTTAAAAACATACTCACTGCCTAGTGAACATGGAAGAATATAATCTTGTGAGGGATTTTGATGTGGCTTATATTCCAGCCAATATTCAAACCACTTTTCAGAGGTATTTTTAAGTTCTTTCAAGGCTTCTTTTAGTAATATGAAGCTCCATCTACCCCTATTTTATGTTTCAACAAGACAGAATTCAGTACTTTAATTCAAACTGTTTGTTTCAGCGTTTTATTAAGATCACAGCTCAAAAGTTTAATGTTTACAGGGAGATCTTCTAGAACTGGGAGAAATGAAAAGCAGTTTTACACTGCTAATATTTTACCTGTTTATTTAATTCTGCACATGTATTCCAAATCTCCTAATCTTGGAAAACATCAATTATTTTCAAGTGAAAATAATATTCTCTCCAGTTCATAGTTTTAAGCATACATTATTGGCTTTTTCCTCTTACTTTTATTTAGCTAGGGTAGAATGCATACTAGAGCATTCAGAATAACTTAGTGAGAGAATAAAGGTCAAAAGGGAGTAGTAAGACAGGGTTTCACTACACCTGGGCCTCCTTAATTCACCCAGGAAGGATTTTCTACAATATAATCAAATGTTTTTCCATGTGGTACTTTGAAATTATAATAGAACTATTCATACTATTAATGTCATTTTATAATAATGTGAATTTATCTAGAAACCTTTAAAATAATTCAATAAAAATTTTCATTTTTTTTTCAACATAAATGTTGGAATGATAATTATATGCTGGCTTGGGTAACTTAAAAATAGTACTTGAGGGCGTCCCTGGTGGCGCACTGGTTGAGAGTCCGCCTGCCGATGCAGGGGACACGGGTTCGTGCCCCGGTCCGGGAAGATCCCACATGCCGCAGAGCGGCTGGGCCCATGAGCCATGGCCGCTGAGCCTGCGCGTCCGGAGCCTGTGCTCCACAACGGGAGAGGCCACAACAGTGAGAAGCCCGCGTACCGCAAAAAAAAAAAAAAAGTATTTGATTTCAGGCAAATGACTACACATCTCTAAGCTTCAATGTGTAAAACAAGGATATTTGTATATATGTAATTTTAAGGATAAAATATATAATGTATATGAAGCACTTGGCACGTAGTGCCTGGCATAAAGCAAAACTTAGTAAATATTAACTAAATATTATTATGGCTTATTTTCAACAACTATATAGTGACATAGTTGATGATGATCAAGGGAATAGTGATGATCAAGTTTAATAGGGAATAGTGATGATCACAGTACAGAGATTAGAAGTACAGCTTTCTGAACTCCAGCTTTGACACTTTTTGCATGATCTTAGGCAAGATCATTTATTTGCATTTTCTAAGTCTATATTTTCTCTTCAGTATAAGAGGATAAATGCATGAATGAGTGAGTAACCAAGCATAAAACCTAACTTAATAAACAATATAATAATTATTATTATGAATAAAAACCTATCATTTCTGTAATTAATCACCTCCATTTTGAATTTCTGCCTTAATGAGCTCTTGTTTCAATTCTTCAATTTCTTTCTTCAATTTAGCATTTTCAACTCGAAGTTTCTTCTCTTCTCTCAAAGTTGCCTGCAAAACTGGGATCAAGAACAACCAGTTAAGATACAGCTGTTTTCTGAAAGGTTTCTTATGGATACTACTTAAAAAAAGCATAGCCAGTTTAAACAAAGCTAGTAACCAAATGTTTGGCCAGTTTCTTTATATCAGTTTAGTATTTATTAAAATAACACGATATTTAAAAGAGAGAAAAAGGGGGAAAAAATCTGTAAAGTAATAACAACATAAAAGGTTTTGTTTATCAATCATTTTCCTAGCTTTTATAAACATTCTTATGAACCTGGCTCAGAGTGTCAGTAACAGGTTAACTGTAAGAAAGAGAGACAAATATTAGACATATTAAACTTTTAAAAAAGTCTAAGATCTAATAATGATACCAAACAATAAAAAAAAATTCTCATTTCTTCCTTTTCAGTGATTACCTTGTAAAAGGAACTGAATAATCTTTTACTCCTAATGTCTCAAAAGTTAAGCTGGTCAAACATTTAATGAATGAAATAACTTCAAAGATTTGCTCAACACATAATATTCAAGGTCAGCAATAAGGTATACAAAAATATAAAAGAAAAACAGTGATTCTTGGTGGGGTTGCTACTGCTTGCTAGGTGGGATTTTGAAAATCTGTGGGAGTATTTTTTGTTGTCACAAATAATGGGAGTCACTACTGGCATTTGTTAGGCAGGGGTCAGGGATGCCAGATGTCCTGAAATATGCTAGATATTCCAGTAAAATGAAGAACCGTCTTACATTCTGCAGGATTTTGCAGCGGCCCATTGTACATTTGTATAAGTGAAAATCCTGTTAATTATTTGAGCCTAGATCCTAATTACTTTTTATATATAAACATTCTTAAACATTTTCATTATACTCTGAATTTTCTAGGAATCAAGTACCACGTAAATCAAGAGTAGACTGTACTTGGTTTTGTTCAAGAGCTTTACATAAAGAATCATTCATCATTCTGAGTAAATCAAAAACATGACTGAAAGCTGCTTTTGGTATCTGAGTTGTCTATACAAAGGCACACTACTGTATCAATCTGTATTACACCTGTTGCATTTTTGGTGATACCATGTATGTGAACCATGTAGCATGTAACCCTCTCATATGTCAGGTAGTATAGTCCTGCCTAAGTATTTACTTACTGAAATACACATTTTTATTATTACTACTATTCACAGATTACTTTTTTAATTCTCTTCTATATTACATATATCTCTAATCTCTTCACCTTACTAATGAAAATATTAAGAATTTTTAAAAATAAGGAAAATCCTTTTAAAATTTTAAGAAAAACAATAACAATGTTTATAAAACATTATAAAAATAATTAAAACAGTATTTAAAATTAAGAAAAAAATTGATAATGGGAAAAATTTTTAGAGAATGAATGTAGGATTCTATAAGCCATTCAGTTTTATGTAGCAAAGAAAAGCATTTACTTCTATAAGTGATGGTAAAGATTCTGAAATTTTCATAACATTAACGTTGGCTATTGAGAAATAAAATATACTTAAACAAACAAAACAGAAAACAACCTAAATTTTGAAAGCAGAAATTCAGATTTGATATTTTTTGTATGCACCATAGCAATTTCCATGTAAAACTTAAGCACTGGAAAAAATGTAAAAATCATTTCAGAAAATGCCCTAGCAGAGAGTAATGTGAAAGTATACATTTTCTTCTATACAAGGTTAGAGGAGATATTTGAGTTCATGTTTGACTCCACTCAATTTTATTCACTTTTAATCTCTAATTCTATACCAACTTATTTTAAGTATTTTCTTTTATCAGTCTTAAAATAATGTTGTTTTCTCTAAATATCACATATTCACTATACACCAATTCTAGCTTATCTTAACCCTATATTATTTCACCCATAATTGTAATATTCAAGGAATATAGAACTCATCATCAAGTTTGTGAAGTAATAATATATGTGGTAAACATATATATATTTTTTTGTTATGTCAATATATGAATTCATTTTAAGTTATCTCCCTAGAAAATTTAAATTTTCAAATTTCCTTACTTGCTTTCTCCTTAAGAAGAGCAACTTGCTGCTTAAGATATTCAATAATTTGATCTGCCTCGGCACCCTTCTGTTCCAGTCTCTTGAGAACGGCATCACTGGTTGCCATTTTTGCCAAGAAACGGCAGAAAATCCTAAGTGAAAAAATGAAAGTGATACATTATACTGTAGAATGAATAAATTTATTGTACAGGACACCATGAACAAGCAGTATGAGACGAAAAACATTTTCTACCGTAACAGAACAATGTTAGAAAAATACTCTTCCTCTGAAGAGCAACAAACCAAACAAGAGGCAGAAATGTTAATAGATTAATTCCTCATTCTGTTTGGAAAAGAAAATCAATTTTTTCCTAAAAGCATGAAAACATGCTATTTAATCATATTTTAGGTTGGAAAGTTTTTAAAAAAGCTTTAAAATACTACAGAATACTATGACATAAGATAGGAACACTAAGGGACAGACTAACAACAACCTTAACTAAGGGATAACTGAGTACGCACCTGAGTTGCAAAGTAAAGACAATTGCTGAATTCCTTCTTTGTATGTTTCTTTCATATATTGGATATTTCTACTGTTTATTTAATTATGCACAAACTTACAAGTAAGGAAGAACATGTAAACTAGAAAAGACAAATATTAAAAGAAAAAGGTCGACAAATAGGAAAACACCAATATTAAACACATGCCTACTCAGAAATAATTATCAGTATATATATACTGTATCCTTTGTAAAAAAATTGAATTAGAATTTTAACTTTATAATAATGCATAGAAATTAGAAAACAAGATATCAGTAAGCAGAAAAATGCATACATAAGCAAAATTCTGAGATTAATTCATCACGTTAAAGTCTAACTGCCAAATGTTAAGACAAATAGTCACACTCAGAAAAGACATGGTTAATCATTAACAATACTATGAACTGCTCTTTGTCCCTAATTTAACATCAATTTATAATCCAAAGTATGCCACAAGCACTGCTGAAATAATTCTAATTTTAAATAAATGATGCACACTCAATAAACAGTGACATTTTTTGATAAAAAAATGGCTAGTAGTGGACAAGATTGCTTTAAATTTCAAATTATTAGGCAATAACCATCCTATATAAAGAACATTCTAAGATGTTTACTATTTTTATAAAAAGAAAACCAACCCCAAAACACTTTATGCTAAAGTTGACAATTTATGATATGGAAGCAATTTTAAAAACCCTATAAAGTTGCTAGTAATGAAGAAAATACAAATGGGGGGTGGGTGGTTAACCTGGAAAAGTCACAGTAAACTCCTCATCGACTATTATTTAATAGTTTAGAAAATGCAGAGGAAAAAATTTACAAAAATGAAAATGAATATATAACCTTTTAAATTCTGCCAATTTTTACCAAAAGTGAATACAGAATACCCTGTTGCTCCTCAAATGTCTGCAAAGCCAGAATCTTAGAGAAAACAATGTTAGTAACAGAGAAATCTTAGTGGAAAACACATCCACACATGTAAGCCATGAAGTCTTAAAAGAGAGAATAGAGAAGGATCCTACACAAACATTTTTAGTTTTTTAAGGAACCACCATATTGTTCTCCATAGTGGCTGTGTCAATTTACATTCCCACCAACAGTGCAAGAGGGTTCCCCTTTCTCCACACCCTCTCCAGCATTTGTTGTTTGTAGATTTTCTGATGATGCCCATTCTAACTGGTGTGAGGTGATACCTCACTGTAGTTTTGATTTGCCTTTCTCTAATAATTAGTGATGTTGATGTTGAGCAGCTTTTCATGTGCTTTTTGGCTCTCTGTATGTCTTCTTTACAGAAATGCCTATTTAGGTCTTCTGCCCATTTTTGGATTGGGCTGTTTATTTCTTTAATATTGAGCTGCATGAGCTGTTTATATATTTTGGAGATTAATCCTTTGTCCATTGATTCGTTGGCAAATATTTTCTCCCATTCTGTGGGTTGTCTTTTTGTTTTGTTTATTGGTTTCCTTTGCTGTGCAAAAGCTTTGAAGTTTCATTAGGTCCCATTTGTTTATTTTTGTTTTTATTTCCATTACTCTAGGAGATGGATCAAAAAAGATCTTGCTGTGATTCATGTCAAAGAGTGTTCTTCCTATGTTTTCCTCTAAGAGTCTTATAGTGTCCGGGCTGACATTTAGGTTTCGAATCAATTTTGAGTTTATTTTTGTGTATGATGTTAGGGAGGGCTCTAATTTCATTCTTTTACAGGTAGCTGTCCAGTTTTCCCAGCACCACTTACTGAACAGACTGTCTCTTCTCCATTGTATATCCTTGCCTCCTTTGTCATAGATTAGTTGACCATAGGTGCGAGGGTTTATCTCTAGGCTTTCTATCTTGTTCCATTGAACTATGTTTCTGTTTTTGTGCCAGTACCATACTGTCTTGATTACTGTAGCTTTGTAGTATAGTCTGAAGTCAGGGAGTCTGATTCCACCAGCTCCGTTTTTTTCCCCCAAGACTGCTTTGGCTATTCGGGGTCTTTTGTGTCTCCATACAAATTTTAAGATTTTTTGGTCTAGTTCCGTAAAAAATGCCATTGGTAATTTGATAGGGATAGCATTGAATCTGTAGATTGCTTTGGGTAGTATAGTCATTTTCACAATATTGATTCTTCCAATCCAAGAACATGGTATATCTCTCCATCTGCTGGTATCATCTTTAATTTCTTTCATCAGTGTCTTATAGTTTTCTGCATACAGGTCTTTTGTCTCCCTAGGTAGGTTTATTCCTAGGTATTTTATTCTTTTTGTTGCAATGGTAAATGGGAGTGTTTCCTTAATTTCTCATTCAGATATTTCATCATTAGTGTATAGGAATGCAAGGGATTTCTGTGCATTAATTTTGTATCCTGCAACTTTACCAAATTCATTGATTAGCTCTAGTAGTTTTCTGGTGGCATCCTTAGGATTCTCTATGTATGGTATCATGTCATCTGCAAACAGTGACAGTTTTACTTCTTTTCCAGTTTGTATTACTTTTATTTCTTTTTATTCTCTGATTGCTGTGGCTAAAACTTCCAAAACTATGTTGAATAATAGTGGGGAGAGTGGACATCCTTGTCTTGTTCCTGATCTTAGAGGAAATGCTTTCAGTTTTTCACCATTGAGAATGATGTTTGCTGTGGGTCTGTCATACATGGCCTTTATTATGTTGAGGTAGGTTCCCTCTATGCCCACCTTCTGGAGAGTTTTTATCATACATTGGTGTTGAATTTTGTCAAAAGCTTTTTCTGCATCTATTGAGATGATCATATGGTTTTTATTCTTCAATTTGTTAATATGGTGTATCACATTGATTGATTTACATATTATGAAGAATCCTTGCATCCCTGGGATAAATTCCACTTGATCATGGTGTATGATCCTTTTATTGCGTTGCTGGATTCTGTTTGTTAGTATTTTATTGAGGATTTTTGCATCTATATTCATCAGTGATATTGGTCTATAATTTTTGTGTAGTATCTTTGTCTGGTTTTGGTATCAGGGTGATGGTGGCCTCATAGAATAAGTTTGGGAATGTTCCTTCCTCTGCAATTTTTGGAAGAGTTTGAGAAAGATTAGTGTTAGCTCTTCTTTAAATGTTTGATAGAATTCACCTGTCAAGCCATCTGGTCCTGGACTTTTGTTTGTTGGAAGATTTTTATTCACAGTTTCAATTTCATTACTTGTGATTGGTCTGTTCATATTTTCTATTACTTCCTGGTTCAGTCTTGAAAGGTTACACCTTTCTAAGAATTTGTCCATTTCTTCCAGGTTGTCCATTTTATTGGCATAATGTTGCTTGTAGTAGTCTCTTAGGATGCTTTGTATTTCTGCGGTGTCTGTTGTAACTTCTCCTGTTTCATTTCTAATTTTATTGATTTGAGTCCTCTCCTTCTTTTTCTTGATGAGTCTGGCTAATGGTTATCAATTTTATTATCTCAAACAACCAGCTTTTAGTTTTATTGATCTTTGCCACTTTTTACCTTGTTTCTATTGCATTTATTTCTGCTCTGATCTTTATGATTTTTTTTCTTCTTCTAACCTTGGGTTTTGCTTGCTCTTCATTCTGTAGTTCCTCTAGGTGTAAGGTTAGATTGTTTATTTGAGACATTTCTTGTTTCTTGAGGTAGACTTGTATAGCTATAAACTTCCCTTAGAACTGCTTTTGCTGCATCCATAGGTTTTGGATCGTCATGTGTTCATTGTTATTTGTCTCTAGGTATTTTTTGATTTCCTCTTTAATTTCTTCAGTGATCTCTTGGTTATTTAGTAATGTATTGTTTAGCCTCCATGTGTTTGTGTTTTTTATGTTGTTTTCCCTGTAATTCATGTCTAATCTCATAGCGTTGTGGTCAGAAAAGATGCTTGATATGATTTCAATTTTCTTAAATTTACTGTGGCTTGATTTGTGACCCAAGATGTTATCTATCCTGGAGAATGTTCCATGTGCACTTGAGAAAAAAGTGTTATCTGCTGTTTTGGGTTGGAATGTCCTATAAATATCAATTAAATCTATCTGGTCTATTGTGTCATTTAAAGCTTCTGTTTCCTTATTATCATTTTGGATGTTGTGTCCATTGCTGTAAGTGAGGTGTTAACGTCCCCCACTATTACTGTGTTACTGTCAAGTTCCTCTTTTATAGCTGTTAGCAGTTGCCTTATGTATTGAGCTGCTCCTATGTTGGGTGCTTATATAATTGTTATATCTTCTTGGATTGATCCCTTGATCATTATGTAGTGTCCTTCTTTGTCTCTTGTAACATTGTTTATTTTAAAGTCTATTTTATCTGATATGAGTATAGATACTCCAGCTTTCTTTTGATTTCCATTTGCATGGAATATCTTTTTCCATCCTCTCAATTTCAGTCTGTATGTGTCCCTAGGTCTGAAGTGGGTCTCTTGCAGACAGCATATAGATGGGTCTTGTTTTTGTATCCATTCATCCAGTCTTTGTCTTTTGGTTGGGGCATTTAATCCATTTACATTCAAGGTTATTATCAATATGTATGCTCCTATTACCATTTTCTTAATTGTTTTGGGTTTGTTTTTGTGGGTCTTTTTCTTGTGTTTCTCGCTGAGAGAAGTTTCTTAGCATTTGTTGTAAAGCTGGTTTGTGGTGTGGAATTCTCTTAGCTTTTGCTTGTCTGAAAAGCTTTTGACTTCTCCATCGAATGTGAATGGGATCCTTGCAGGGTAGAGTAATCTTGGTTGTAGGTTTTTCTCTTTCATCACTTTAAGTACATCCTGCCAGTTCCTTTTGGCCTGCAGTTTCTGCTGAAAAATGAGCTGATAACCTTACAGGGATTCCTTTGTATATTATTTTTTGTTTTTCCCTTGCTGCTTTTAATATTTCTTCTTTGAATTTAATTTTTGTTAGTTTGATTAATATGTGTCTTGGTGTGTTTTTCCTAGGGTTTATCCTGTATGGGACTCTCTGTGCTTCCTGGAATTGGGTGACTATTTCCTTTCCCATCTTAGGGAAGTTTTCAACTATAATCTCTTCAAATATTACACCCTTTATTTTTCTCTTCTTCTTCTGCGACCCCTATAATTCGAATGTGGTGTTGTCCCAGAGGTCTCTGAGATTGTCTTCAATTCTTTTCATTTTTTTTTCTTTAGTCTGCCCCTCAGCAGTTATTTCCACCATTTTGTCTTCCAGCTCACTTATTCATTATTCTGCCTCAGTTATTCTGATATTGATTCCTTCTAGTGTATTTTTCATTTCAGTTATTGTGTTCTTTCTGTTTGCTCTTTAATTGTTCTAGATCTTTGTTAAACATTTCTTGTGTTTTCTCAATCCGTGCCTCCATTCTATTTCCAAGATTCTGGATCTTCATTATTATTACTCTGAATTCTTTGCCAGGTAGATTGCCTGTTTCCTCTTCATTTATTTCGTCTTCTGTAGGTTTTTACCTTGCTCCTTCATCTGTGACATATTTTTTGTCATCTCATCTTTTTTGTTGTTGTTTAATAAGTGGGATTATGTTCCTGTCTTACTGGTTTGGCCTGAGACTTTTAATAGTGGGGTTTTTAGGCTATTGGGCAGAGCTGGGTCTTGGTGCTGAGATGAGGAATTCTGTGAGACCTCACTCCGACGAATATTCCCTGGGGTCTGAGGTTCTCTGTTAGTCCAGTGGTTCAGACTCAGAGCTCCCACCTCAGGAGCTTGAGCCCAACCCCGGGCTCATGAACCAAGATCCTGCAAGCTGCCTGGTGTGGCAGAAAAAAAGAAACAAAAAACACAACAATAACAAAGTAAAAAATAAAATTAGACTAGGAAACTAACAGATATGTTAGGAAGAATATAAAAAAAAATGTAGATCAATCAAGAACTGGAAGGTTTATCAGTATCACAATACTAAAAAAGAGGAGGGAAAAGAAAGAAAAGAAATACAGGGGGCAAAGACCTTGGCTGTGGACGGTGGGGCCTATGCAAGGGTGAGGTTTGGGTGGTAGGTGGGGCCAATTCTCAGGACCCACAGGGCTGGAAAAGGCTCTGGGGGCTGTGGGGGTTGGGCTTAGGCTCAAGGAACAGAAGGGGCCCAGATGTGTCCCCCGAACCCTGGTCTCAAGAGGGCAGGGGACCTCACCTCGGAGCCCTGCAGGCTTCATGGGCTCGAGTGGGGACAGTGCCCTCCTCTCCTCTCCTGCTCCTCCAGTCTGGGAGGGCCCCTCCCACCTGCCTCTCCTGTTCTCCCCTAAGCCTCCTTCCTATGCCCCCAAGGACCCACATGACCTTGAGGGGGCTTTGGAGGGCAGGGGAATCACCCTGGGAGCTCAGCAGGCTCCCCAGGCTCGAGTGGGCAGGGCAATCACCCTCTGCTCCTCTCCCACTCATCCTGGATGGCCCCTCCCGCCTGCCTCTCCTGATCTCCCTAGCCTCCCTCCTATGCCCCCAAGGACCCACGCAGCCTGGATGGGGGTTTGGCGGGCAGGGGCTGGCCTGGGAGCTCAGCAGGCTCCCCATGCCAGAGTGGATGGGGCAATCGCCCTCCACTCCTCCCAGAGGTCCCCTCCCACCTGCCTCTCCTGATCTCTCCGGCCTCAGCGGTGCCGATTCTGTCTGGCCTCCAGTTCTCCTCCCCTCTCAGTCCCCCTACATCCTACCAGTTCACTTTGGGGTTCCTCCCATCTTCTTGGGCGTCAGAGGTCCCCACCAGTGGCTGGCAGGCACCCTGGTTGTGGGGAGACGCTAACTCCGTGTCTTCCCACACAGCCATCTTGACTCTGCCTCTGGATTAATTTCTAATCAGGTCTATGTGTTGACAAAACTGTTCTCAAATATTAAGAACTATTTATTGATTTTTAGAATTAGAAGCTCTGGAAACAGGTTTTCTACTACTTGTTGATTAACTGTCATTTAAACTTTTCAAAAATACAAGTAGGATGCATAAGTTTATGTCAATGTTTTCTAGTAGTATGCAGATAATGATTGCTACCACAGGTAGGAGAGCATAGGTTTTTTTTAAAAAGCATTTACAGCCAACAAATCTTGGTTGAATCACATACTACCAGCTGTGTGACAAACTTGGTAAAGGTACTTAACTTCTCTATGCTTCATGTTCTTAATTTATAAAGTGAGGATACTTTCACCTGATTTCACCTACTTCCTTAGCATCTCCTTTTTCTTATCCCTTTAATGCTGATGTTCTCAACAGTTTGATCCTGAACTCTAGTCTCTTCTAGGGATTATAAATGGTCACCAAACAGATCAGTATTTGAAACAACTGAATGTGAATGCCTTTAAGCAAGGCAAAACAGACTTCACCCACCAGTCCCTGTTTGCCATTTATGTTACTTGCCAGGTCCCTATAAATAACACATTCATGACCCAAATTTTACTTATGGTCCCTGATTTTGAGCATGCGCCAGATTTATAGTAGGAAGCAAGATTAAACATGTTCCTTGTACTCACTACACTTTAGACAAATAGGAGACACACAGAAAACTGGAGAAAATTTTTTAAAAGAGGTTATGTCTAGAGCAACACTGTTAGCTTAACAACATCATTGCTTAAAGCTCAGAAAAATGTTTTGCCATTCAACCCAGCGCTCATTTCACTACTCTGTGCCAACTGCTCCAGTGATTTTCAATTTTACATTGAGTACCTGCTGGATTTCAAAACTTCAGAAGTTTCCTTAGTCTCCTCCGAACTTTTTTTCTTTTGGGGGGGGTATGCGGGCCTCTCACTGTTGTGGCCTCTCCCATTGTGGAGCACAGGCTCCAGACATGCAGGCTCAGAGGCCATGGCTCATGGGCCCAGCCGCTCTGCGGCATGTGGGATCTTCCCGGACCAGGGCACAAACCCGTGTCCCCTGCATCGGCAGGTGGACTCTCAACCACTGTGCCACCAGGGAACCCCGTCCTCCGAACTTTTAATATGCTAACACGTAAAGGGTTTCTCACAGATGATAAAGTTAATAATAATAGGTAACATTTGAAGAGCATTTATTGTGGGCTGGCTAAATGCTTTACACAGATCATCTACAAATACAGTAATTATCTCCATTATACAGAGAAGAAAACTTGACTTAAAATTAATTTGCCAATTAATGTGGCTAGTTAGTAAATGATTGAAACTTAGGTCTGTCTGATTCTGGAGTTATTTCTTTTAATGCCCAAGCTATAATTTCTGTAAAGGATATACTTATGAAGCATTTCCCAAAGTATTTAACCATGGAATACTAAGCAAGGAACACCTAATTAACATTTATTTGAACTAGTATTTTCTAAAACAGTTTGGGAATTCTGGCTTAGTCTGCATCAAAATTAAAAAAAAAAAAGATTATGTGATTAAAATAGATATAATACTTAATCGTATGCACAGTAATTACAAATCTAAAACATTGACAGGAAAACAGTACACTGAGTATGTTAACTGTATTTGGATAGTAAGAGTCAAGACTTTTTTTTCTTTTTCCTACACTAAATTTAAAAAAATAAACATTTTTTATGATAAAAAGCTTTTGAAAAGTATTATCTAAATTATTCTGCCCTTTCACATTAATTCTGTTCTTCTCAACATAATCACCATATTTCATCAAACCTAAAAAGCTACTGTAAGATGCCACTAATCATAAAATCAGGTGAAGCTGGTTTTAGAAAATACATGAATTTAGACTACATCTGAATCATTAAAACACACAAATAAAAGATTACTTCAGAGATTCCTATCATTTCTAAATGACTTCCCTTTACCTCAGCAATCTCTACAGTAGTCTTCCCCACTGATTTTGAAATTGCCAGTACTTTTTAAAAATTAACAAATCCCCTACCCTGGGCTCTCGATGTTAGGAACCAAACATAAAACTATTGCTTTGAAATAGAAGTTTTAACTGCAGACTTTCATTTTTACTTTATAGTATAGAGAACTCCACAAAAATTTGGAAGTGATTCTCTTTCTCAAAATATCTGATTTCACTGTTTCAGAATTGCAATTAGGTAAAAATTTATATTCTCCTTAGACACTCTAAGTATTGTATTTCATCATATATAAGATACCATCAATTGTAAAATGACTCCAATCATAAGATGCTGCATTATTTTGGGTACCATTAAGGAAAAAAACCATGGCTGATTTAACTGACCTAATGTTCTCTTACACTTAGTCACATCCTGTATTATGTATTGAAATACCTGTTTTGAATTTAGCCCTATTTTTATCTTATATCACTCTTGTGTTTCCATGAATTTCTTTTTTGAAAACTGAAGTATAGTTAATTTACAATGTTGTGTTAGTTTCAAGTATATAGCAAAGTGATTGTTTTATATATATATTTCCTTTTTCAGAGTCTTTACAGTACAGGTTATTACAAGACACTGAGTATATTTCCCTGTGCTATATAGTAGGTCCTTATTTACATATTTTATATATAGTAGTGTATATATGTTAATCCCAAACTCCTAATTTATTTCTTCCATGTATTTCTGCAAATACAGTAACTTTTTATTTAAGTGCTAAATGATCTTTTAAAGGATACTTAAGAGATTAAACTCAACAACTATGCACCAACAGTACACACAACTCAACTGAACTAATGACAATATTATCAGTTATAACCAAGTTTGCGTAAGCTGGGCAGTGACAACGATGTCACAGCTGCTATTCAGTGTATAATGAGTTTAAAACTTTGAATACCCCACTATTTCAGAGCTATAAATATGAGAAAAATATGCCTCTCAGAACTAGTGAACTACAGTAATTTTAATCACTTTTTTCTCTCTTCTACCACCACCCCTATTCTTACCTTCCAAACTTCTTTCCTCCATTTGTTTTGTAATCTAATCACCAAGCTACCCCACTCTAAGAACACCTTTATTACAGTTCTACACAATGCAGCTCTAGGTTAAAACTCCTGCTAGGATTTAAAACGTGTCAAAAGTCAGAATTTTTAAACAGGTAAATTAAAAAATTAAACATTTTGAGAAATATTTGTCAAAACACAGAAAGATATAAAACTATGCTTTTTGTGAAAGTTTTTATTCTTTTTGTTTTTCTTCTAAGCATGTGATCAGGGAATGAATTCAAATGCCAGCTATGCCACTCATTAGCTGTGTGACTTTCTTTTTTTTTAATATTGAAGTATAGTTAATTTACAATGTTGTGTTAGTTTCAGGTGTGCAGCAAAGTAATTCATATATACATACTTTTCCAGATTCTTTTCCCATATAGGTTGTTACAAAATATTGAGTATAGTTCCCCATGCTATACAGTAGGTCCTTGTTATTTATCTGTTTTATATATAGTAGTGTGTATAAGTTACTCCCAAATTCCTAATTTACCCCCCCACATACATATCCCCTTTGGTAACCATAAGTTTGTTTTCTATGTCTGAGTCTGTTTCTGTTTTGTAAATAAGTTCATTTTTAGATTCCACATATAAGTGATATCATATACTTGTCTTTCTCTGTCTGACTTCATTTCATATGATAATCTCTAGGTCTATCCATGTTACTACAAATGGCATTATTTCATTCTTTTTATGGCTGAGTAATATTCCATTGTGTGTGTGTGTATGTATATATATACACCACATTTTCTCTATCCATTCATCTCTTGATGGATATTTAAGTTGCTTCCATGTGTTGCCTATTGTAAATAATGCTTCAGTGAACACCGGGGTGCATGTATCTTTTTGAATTATAGTTTTCTCCACATATATTCCCAGAAGTAGGACTGCAGGATCATACTGTAGCTCTATTTTTAGTTTTTTAAGGAACCTCCATACTGTTCTCCATAGCGGCTGTACCAATTTACATTCCCACCAACAGTGCAAGAGGGTTCCCTTTCCTCCACACCCTCTCCAGCATTTATTATTTGTAGACTTTTTGATGATGGCCATTCGAACTAGTGTGAGGTGATACCTCACTGTAGTTTTTATTTGCATTTCTCTAATAATTAGCGACACTGAGCATCTTTTCATGTGTCTCTCAGCCATCTGCATGTCTTCTTTGGAGAAATGTCTATTTAGATCTTCTGCCCATTTTTTGATTGGGTTGCAAGATGAACACTACAATAGTCCAGTTAACATCCTTTACCATGCATAGTTACAATTTTTTTCTTGTGATGAGAACCATCAAGATCCAGTCTCCTAGCTATTTTCTAATATGCAAAACAGTATTATTAACTATAGTCACCATGCCGTACATTACATCCCCATGACTTATTCATTTTATTTGTATTTATGCTTGATTGTTTTTCTCTACTCACCAGAGAGACTTCTTCCCGTTTACTAATGAGGACACTGGGGATCCTGGAGGGCTTAAGGGATGGCTATGAGGGTATGGCTAAGAGAAGACAGTCCATGTGTTTCAGATACTACGGACATTAACACAGAAAACCTTTTTGTCCAGTGACATATGCATAAAATTTTAAAAGGGGTATGTCTAGGTCTCCCATGGCCCACTTACCAAACAAGGTCATGTTTTAGCGGGCTCAGATTTTCCCCAATAGGATTTAACCAAACCTTTCCACTCACAGATGTACTCACCACTATCTTTCTTCCATTTCTTAACCAAAAACACAGTTAATAACAGTAGCCACTACTTTAATGGGCCTGGCACATTACATACATTGTCATTTAATCTTTATAACCTTGTGAGACAATAAGATTATAGAAAAACTCAGAGAAATTATGTGACTTGTCTAAATCCATTCAAATATTAAATGGTAAAGCCAGGATTTTAACTCGTGTTTGTTACTCCTAACCTCACACTACAAGTCATTTTAAAAGTGTTTCCAAAACCTAATTAAAGAAAATTAACTGGCCATCCGTTAAAATTCTTGCATACCTAAATTAAGAGCACTAAGAATCTGACTGGTCATTTCTTACCACCCCTAGTCAAGCCACTATCATATCTCCTCTGGATTTATGTAAAAGCCTCCTAACTGGTGTTTCTTCCACCTTATTCCCTCCAGTCTATTCTTGAGAGCAGCCAGAGAGATTCTTTTAAAAAGGAAGTAAGTACTCCACTGCTCAAAACCCTCCAATGGGTTAGACGCCCTCAAGATCCTTCATGATCTATTCCGGATCTCTCTTTCTCCAGCTTTAGTTGCTTCACTCAACTCCGACCTACAGGCTTCCTTGCTGTTCAGGAGAGTTCCTGCCTGATGGCTTTTGCAATGTCTGGTCCGTCTGCCTGACTGCACCTCCCCAAAACAGCCTAACGATTTACTCTCTTGCTTCTGTCAGCTCTTTACTGAAGAGTGATCTTTTCAGTGAGACCTTCCTTGGCCATCCTAAAATTTCAACCTATGTCCTCCTTCCCGGCTTCACTATTTTTGTTTTCAGCAGTCATTACGACCTAAGATACGGTATGCTTTTCTTAACTTTGTTTAGTATGTAAGTTCAATAAAATGTGAACTACAGGGAGACAGGAATTTTTGTCTGTTTTGTTCATTGCTTTTTACCGATGCCTAAAACAGTGTTTAGAACATGGTGGGCGCTGAATAACTACTTGCGGAATAAACGAATTCCTGTCACCACCTCCCGGTTCTCTCACACATGCAAAAATAAACATGTTTGTGCATATATCTTTTCCAGTTACATCCTACCCCTCGGCCCCGCATCCCATTTCTCAAACTTGGCTCCTTCAAAAGGTCCCAAGCTGTTCCCTACTTCCTCATGCCAAGATTGGCGCTGCTGTGGGCCGACTTCCCCGCAGGCCAGGTCCTATTATCCGAAGGCCACTAAGGGACAGGGGACTCTTATGTTCGCAATCCCCGTACCCCGGGACCCTCTGTGGACGACACTCACATGTATCGGTGAACAGGCTGAACCTCGGCCGTCTCGGCCCGGAGCCGGTAAGGACAGCCTCCCGCTCACGAAGGCAGCGAGAAAGGACCCAATGAGTTGTCCTCGCTAAACGCCTGAGCGGTCCACAGATTCTTCTTCAAATTCAGTGGCCCCCTTCCCGTGCGCAGCCACACCACACTCCCCGTCGCCCATTCCTTCAGCCAATAACGCCAACCATTCCGCACCTCTTCCTCGGTCTCTGTATTTTGTCGCCAGGTTGGGCGAGGGGCAAGACGCCGGACGTCGGGGTCTTTCTTTAGAGTTCCGTCGCGTACGCTGTGAAGTCAGAGGAAAAGGCCGAGCTGAGGGTGGCCGTGGGGAGAGCTGGGAGCTGTCAGCGGAGAGCGCGGGGGTCGCTCTCCTGGCCGGAGGCGAGGCAGGCAACTCCGGCTGATTTAAGCTGGCGGGCAAAGGGCAATCTCTGAGCTCGCGGCGCTCCAGGAGCAGCCTCTTGTAGAAGCACCTGAAATGCAGGGTCTGGTGCCCTAAGCAATAGCGGCAACACCAGCTCCAGCGACAGCTCTGGGGCCCTGTGTAGGAGCTCCATCCCCTTGTCTTTGTGTCCGCCTGCGTCCCCAGACCCAGAGGCAGGTATTTGGGTTTCCCAGTTTTCTGTATCGTAGTGGTCGGGGCTGGTGGGAGGTAGAGGAAGGTGAGGTGCAGCGAGCGGCCTCGCATTTCCGCCGTGAGTGATAGAGACCACCGGTGCAGCTGCTGGCTGCTGAGTACCGTCTCCATCCCTAGCTACAGCCCGCCTTCCCCCTACACACCTGAGTCCTTTGAGGACTGCAGGCGGCTCTTAGAAAGGATCTTCCACCTGACTGTTTCAGAGAATTTGGAATCGGCTCTCCCGTTGCTCAACATAGATTAAACTCTTGCTTTGGTTTGTTTCTTGTTTTCAAAGGCTTAGTCAGTTGTCGAGATGTGGCATTCACTTGTGCAGTGAAAGAATGTGAACGAGTGGAAGTTTCTTTAGAATTGTTAGTGGTTGCTTTTCAAGGCCTCTTGTCCCTGTTTTTATTTGGGACAGAAAGACAACTTTTTGCGGGAAAGTACATAAAATAAATGAAACCCATTGAAGAAATGTGTAAATTGTTTTATTCGTAACGAAATATGCATCTTTTGCCCTATTTTTTTACCTTTTTCCCTTTGTGATGCATTTCCACTTAAAGTTCTTTGAGGGCGGATATTGTGTCCTGTTCACTGGTGGCCCCGAAGCTGGAAAAACACCTGACTTAAAATACGAGCTTCAGGATATTTGTTGAATGAATGAATTTTCAAACCCAACTCCTTATGTTGTTTTTTTTTCCTCAACTAATCTCTCACCTCAGCTGTTTTTTCCACTGGCTTTCTTCCACTCACCAAGTGGAAAAAAATCTATGTCTGTGTATTTGTTATGTGTGAACCTTTTTATGTGCACCCATCTAAGAGGTAGTTGAAGCAGAACACTGATGAAATGTTTAACGCCAGCTACGGTTTTATCGTTTTGAATTATTTGCATTTTCTTTATTTGGTTATTTGATTTTTAGTTGTCTAAGTGACAGAAGTATCTAATGGAAGATCAAATAGCATAGTATAAAAGGACTGCCTAATAAAATGCAACAGCTCAGGCTCTTCCTTCCTACCCTCAGTTCTGTTACTTCAGAGATAATCATTTTTAACCTTTTCTAATTTTAGGTCTGTATGTTGAACAAGTTAAACTGCTAATTCTTTTTATTTTAATTGACTTCTTAAGATAGGCCACAACATCCACAACCTCTCTACCGCAATTTTTTTGTTTGTTTTTTAATAATTTTTATTGAAATACAGTTGATTTACAATGTTGTGGGTTTTTTGTTGTTTTTTTTTTTTGACTGCATTGGGTTTTCGTTGCTGTGCGTGGGCTTCTCATTGCCATGGCTTCTCTTGTTGGGGAGCACGGGCTCTAGGTGCGTGGGCTCAGTAGTTGTTGCACACGGGCTCTAGAACGCAGGCTCAGTAGTTGTGGCGCACAGGCTTAGTTGCTCCACGGCATGTGGGCTCTTCCCGAACCAGTGCTCCAACCCGTGTCCCTGCACTGGCAGGTGGATTCTTAACCACTGTGCCACCAGGGAAGCCCTCTTCTACAAATTTTTGAATCGTTATCACAATTTTTAGTTTTCATATTGGTTAATTTTAGAATTCTAAGTAATATATTTAAACTTAATTTTTTTCATATGAACTTTTGAAAATACTTATATTTGGCTCCTTATTTTGTAAAATGAGGGAAGTAGAGACTCTACCTTCCCTTACCGCCACAGAAACTGCATCCATTCCCACCTTTCCTTAGGTGGACCTTTACTTCTACGTTGTCAAGGTTATTAATAGTTACAGTATATTTCTTAACTGCAGTTGTTTTTTGCTTTGTTTATGTGTTTAAAAACTAGTAAAATGTTACAATATTATAGCTTTGTAAATAATCTTCAGTGCTGAGCCAAGACGTATGCTATTATACATTTCCTTCCCAATGTTTTAATTTCATGACCTTTGTACCACTCTAACAAGAAGATTTGTAATATTAACATCCAACTGATTACTCTTTCTTCCTCTCCAATAACAACAATTATGCCATAGTTAAATGTGCTTAATTTTTTGGATTATATACTTCTTATGTAGCTTTTGGCTCTCCTCACTTTCACAGAGTACTTTGCACTTTCTTTGAGGGAAAAGATGCATGTGCTTTATTCACCACATCCTCTCATTCTTTGTATGAGAACCTCCCTTACTCTGCTTGAAGACATTCCCCTTGGAGCCCAATTACCTTCTGTTTAATTGGAACAGATTACTTTCTAGTCCTTTGGTGCAGCTTCTATACTGGATTATAGTCATTGAATTCTTGAGTAAGATACATTGTTTCTTAACTCCATGTCTTTTATTATTTGGTTTTCTCCTCTGTTTTGTTAGAATACATCCTAAAGAAACTTGTTCATGAAGGTATGTGGATGGTGATTCTATTTTTTAATGTTTGCATAGTTGTAAATTATTATTTTGCTATTATTAATGATAGTTTGGCTGGGTAAAGAAACAAAATTATGTTTCTTCCAACTTTTCAAGGCTTCACCATCTTCTAACTTCTGTTGTTGCTCATGAGAATGAGTGTCTGATCTTGATTTGTTGATGCCTGAACTATTTGTTTTCTCTCTGAAATGACTTAAATTTTTAGTTATGCTTGATGCTTTGAAAATTTGTCATGGCATGTCTTGGTCTGAGTTTATTCTCCTTGCAGTTAACTCATTCGATGGAGCTAGGATAAATGTCTCCATTTCGGTCTTTTTTCATTTATTCTCCTTGAAATTAGAAGCCTTTTTAATTTGAAGGTACATATTTCCCTTCAATTGTGGGGAATTTTCTCCCATCTTTTGTAATTTATTCTCCTTTATTTTTCCCTGTTCCCTTTTTTGAAATGCCTATAAGGTGGTTGTTGAATTCTTGGGTTGATTCACTATGTGTGTTAACTTTTCTGTTATGCTTTTTTTTTATCTATTTGCCCATTTGCTTCATGTTCTGAGTAACTGTCTCAATTTTATTTTCTAACACTTCTATCTAGTTTGGTAATCATATGTTTAAGTACCAAGCACTAACTTTTAAAATTATTATTTTCTCATATTCTCTTAATTTTGTTTCATTTTCTTTTTTTAAATGAGATGAAATTTACATATATTAGAGTACACTGATTTTAAGTGATCAGTTTGAGGAGTTTTGATACATGTGAACAAAAGTGACAAACACCACCCGAATCAAGATGTGAAACATTTGGACTACTCCTGAAAGTTCCTATGTTTCCCTCTCCAATCCTGTCCCCGCCCCCCACACACACCCAGCCAAGGCACTACAATTCTCTTTTTTATCACTGTAGTTTAGAACTGTAGTTCTAGAACTACATTTAAATGGAGCCATAGGATATATACACTCTTATGTGTCTACTGCTTTCATCAACATAATATTTTTGAGATACATCCATATTTTGGCATGGTTGTTCCTTTTTTGTTGCTTTTGAATAGCATTTCATTGGTTGAATATGCTACAACTTGTTTATCAGTTCACTTGTATGATGTTTACATTGCTTCCAGTTTGGGGCTGTTATGAGTAAAACTTCTGTGAACATTCTTGTACAAGTATTTTTATGGACAAATATTTTAAGTTTTCTCGGGTAAGTACCGAGTAGGAGTGGAATTTCTGAGCCATAAGGGGTATTTTTAACTTTAGGACAGTTTTCCAAACAGTTTTTCAAAGTTCTTGTGTCATTTTAACACTACCATCAGCTGCAGAGTATCAGCTCCAGTTCCACATTTTTCTCAACACTTGATATTGCCAGTCATTCCAATTTTAGCCATTCTGGTAGGTGTGAAATGGTATATTGTTGTGCTTTTAATTTGCACTTCCCTGCTGATTAATTATATTGAGAACTTTTTCATGTGCTTATTGTCTATTTGTATTCCTTCTTTGTGAAAAATACATGTTTCAGACTTTTACCTATTTTTGTTTTTCTTTTTATTATTGAGTTGTAGGCATTCTTTATATATTCTAAGTCTATTATCATATATACAAACATACATATAATACATATACATCTATTTGATAAAAATGTTATATATAGATATAAATAATACTTTTCTTAACTTTGGCTTGGATTTTTATTTTCTCAAATGTGATTTTTGATGTGCAATGTTTTTAATTTTGATGAAGCTCACTTTATAAAGTTAGTTTTTTATGGCTTTTTTTTATCCTGCTTCAGAAATCTTTGCCTATCCTAAGGTTGCAAAAATATTCTGTGTTTTTTTTGGGGTTTTTTTTGTAGAAGACTTACAGTTTTAGCTTTTACAATTAGGTCTATAATCCATATCAGATTTTTGTGGATGTAGCAGTAGGAGTTGAGGTTAATTTTTTCCCATGTGGTTGTCTTGTTTTAGCACCATTCGTTAAAAAGACTGTCCTTTTCCTATTGAATTCATTGGCCTTTGTTGAAAATCAATTCATTGTATTTAAAAATATTTTTCATTTTAAAATTTAAAATTTTTATGAAATATATTGTATATAGCACATATATATAAATAGATAGAGATATAGAATATGGGAATTATGGAGCATAATAATAATATGAACACCTTAACCCACCAATTAAGAATAAGAATATTACTCAAAATTTTTGAAGCTTCTTATGGGTTATTCCCTAATCTTATGACTGTTTTTCATATAGTGGTAACACTAGCCTCAGGTTTTTTTTTTAATTCCTTTAAGTTTTGAATATATTCTTACCTCATATGTAAGTATTCCTGAATTATTTATTATTTAGCTTTTGTGGTTTTTGAATTTTATGAATATTGGCATAAGTTTTGTGTGACTTTTTTTCCTGCTCAACATTATATTTCTAGGATTCATCTATATTATTAAATGTTGCTATAGTTTGCTTGTTTTCCATCCTGTGTGTTCTTCCATCAAATGAATGTACCACAGTTTATTTAGCCATTCACCTGTGTGTGGACATTTAAGTTGTTTCCAGTTTAGAGATAATAGAAACAGTACCACCCTGATCTTTCTTGGTTTCTGCTTGTGTATGTGTGTAGGAGTTTCTGCAGGAACAAAATAGTGTCAAACTGTCTTCCAAAGTCATTGTACCAATTTACACTCTGTTTCTCCATAATCTAACATTGTGTATTATCAGATTTCTTAATTTTTACTGTCTCACAGGTATAAATTCTCATGTGATTTTAATGAACAATTTCTTGAATATTAATGAGGTTTATCTTCTCATGTATGTTGGCAATTCCTTTTCATTCTTTTATAAAATATGTTTTTCCATACCTCCTTTTTTATATAATTGGTATAATATCTTCTCAAAATTTTCTCAAAACTTTCTAAATTTATTAGAGTTAGTTTTGGTTTGGGGTTTTTTTCATAAATTATTTTGGTTGCATCCAGGGCAGATTTTTTTTTTTGGTTTATTTTATGTTTTGCCCTTTATGCTATAGTCTTTCCTCAACTATCTGATGATTCCTGGACAGTTCCTCATTTAAGAGTTAAGGAAGACTATCTGGGAGCATTTTGTATGTGGATAGGCTTGTTGACTGGAATACCCTGTTTTAGGATGGCTTGGTAGACAGCCAGATCTTAACTGGGGTCTTACAAATTCCAGAATTAAGAGGAGTTTGCTTTTGTCCACAGTGCTCATACCAACTATTTATTGTAATTCTCACACAGTTTATTTTATTCCTTTAGGGATGAACCATTTTGTTTTTTGTTTTTCTTTTGCTTAGAGGATAAATAAGTGGCCAGGGGCTTCCCTGGTAGTGCAGTGGTTGAGAGTCCGCCTGCCGATGCAGGGGACACGGGTTCATGCCCCAGTCCGGGAAGATCCCACATGCCGTGGAGCGGCTGGGCCCGTGAGCCATGGCCGCTGAGCCTGCGCGTCCCGGAGCCTGTGCTCCGCAACGGGAGAGGCCACAACAGTGAGAGGCCCGCGTACAGCAAAAAAACAACAACAAAAACCAAACAAACAAAAAAATAACTGGCCAATACTGGGGGGCTGGTGGCAGGGTTGACTCTTCTGTTCTTCAGCCTTTCAAATTATCTTTCTCATTTCAAACCTTCTTCTGACTGCTGCTGTTCACCATTGTTCCTGCCTTCTATGAATCTGAAGCCTCTGAACTGAAGAGGCTGAGCAAAACTTCTTGACTGTATCATAGGTTGTAGCTTCCTTCTTTCTGTTTCTTGTGACAATACTCTTCTATATGGAAAATGCTTTACAGGAGTTTCTTGAAGTCTTTCATCAGCTCAAGGCCTTTTTCTGTTCTCTTCCTTGTTATGAGTTTATACATTTTAAAACAGTTCTTTTTAATGTTTTAATGAGGTTTCTGGGCAGGCATATGAAAAGCAGTCTGTTAACTTGATTTAGAATTCCAGATTTTTATTGTAAAAGCTGAGAAGAGAAGAATGCAATGCTTGACCAATGGAATGTCTTTTTCATGAGACACGTGGGTGAGAGATATTTTTTGTTGGAGGACCTTTTTTGTTGTGGTTGTCATAATGTGATTCAGATTTTGGAGCAAGTTTTTTAATCTTCAGGCTGCTCCATGATAAAACTCTGGGACACCATTTGCTCTGGAATCTATGCTGCTAGGACCCCTCAGGATCTACACATAGAACATCTATTTCTAATCTAGAGGCAATAACATCTGTCAAGATCATTGAGGGGATTAAAACATCACTTGTAAAGAACCTAGCACAGAAACAAAAATTGATTAGTTAAGTAACATTATAGTGCTGTCTGTTATCTGGTTTAATTTTTATACTATTAATAGAGCCCTTGATTATTTAAAGTTTCTGGTTGGTATCCTTATTTCCTTTTTCCTGACTCCCCTCACTCTGAAAAAGGAAACTCTGTGGGTTATTCAAGCTTTAGGTAAAGAGAAGAGCCTTACTGATATGAATATGCAATAACGAACTTCCTCTAAACTCTTAGAACTGTCAGACATCCTTGTAGAGGGAATGTTCTGTCTTTCCTTTATATGCCATTGAAAATCTTTGATTTTGATTTAGAGCTGCAATATAAATTCATGATTGGGTGGTTTTTCCTCTTTGATATTGTCTTGAAATTTTTTAACGTTTTTTTTTAACTGTAAAGTGTACAGATCGGCATTTTCCTCCAAGTTATATTAGTTATCATGTTTAAGGTCAGAAAACACTGGCTTAAGGTCTAGTTGATCTATCAAAAACTTCTCTCCTTTTCTAGGTTATCTTGGAAGATCTAGGACTCCAAAAATGTTTCCCTTGAAGGATGCTGAAATGGGTGCCTTTACCTTCTTTGCCTCTGCTCTGCCACATGATGTTTGTGGGAGCAATGGGCTTCCTCTCACACCAAATTCCATCAAAATTTTAGGGCGCTTTCAAATCCTTAAGACCATCACGCACCCCAGACTGTGCCAGTATGTGGATATTTCTCGGGGAAAGCATGGTAAGTTGCTGTTGTTGTCTCCTATTTTGTGTTCTCTACCCTGTTACCCTGGTTAGGTTATAATATACATTGTAAACATATAAAGTAATCAGTATGTGTGTGTACAAGTGCCTTAACCTTTCACTCTAGCCAAACTGCATAATTTGAGTTTTCCTTACTACATTTGAATGATTCATATTTCCTAGATCTCAGAATCAAGATTTTTAATTTTCCCTTTCAGGGAAGCCACCTATTCTCAAGCATTTCTTCACCTCTCTAAGAAGGAAATGAAAGTTCTAAAGTTAGAAACTTTAGAATTGTTTATGAGAGTGTATTTTATGATTGAAAGTAATAATTTGGGTTAAGTTTCTTCAAATGAAAAGAGAGTCACTAATTTTTTTACCTCTTTGGAGCTGCATTAGTCTTTTCATACAGGATTTCATTTGGAAAAGTTGAACTGTATTGGTTAAAAAGTCAGTGTTTCACCGGGAAGATGTTTACTGCCTTTTTTTCTTCCGTAGCCTGTATCTTAGTCCATTCTGGCTGCTAAAATAAGACACCATAAACCGAGTGGCTTATAAACAAGAAAGGTTTATTTCTCACAGTTCTGGAGATTAAGGCACCAGCAGATTCCACGTCTGGTGAGGCCCGCTTCTTCATTGACAGCCATCTTCTCACTGTAACCTCACATGGTGGGAGCGGGAAGGGTGTTCTCTCAGGCCTCTTTTGTAAGATCACACCTCCCAAAGCCCCACCCCCAAACACCATCACACTGAGGATTAGGTGTCAACATATGGATGTGGGCGGGGGGGACACAAATGTTCAATCTGTAGCACCCCTTGAAGGTGCTTATGTTAGCAATATTTTAATTATTTTAAAATTATTTTTGAAAGCTTAATTGCATGCTGAGGTTCCATTTCTTAGAATTATTTTAAATGCATCTCACTGAAATATATTTAATTTTTCTAACAAAATGATTTATGAAAGTTAACCCTATATACTTGCTGATATTACCCTGTTTTTATTCCTACAAAAATGGCATTTTCAGGTGTTTCAACCTAACATTAATAAAGACGCTCAAAAAATGCAAACTGTATTTCCTTTATTGTTTTGCTGAAAAACAGGCTAAATGATACTTTCAAGGTTATGCCTCTTAAAAAATACTTGCTCTGAAAGTTTTCTAGACTGAGTAGAAAATGTTTTTTGTAATAAATATTATTGATGGCTAATATTTATTGAGTGTTTATTATATATTAGGCAGTATTCTAAGCTTTACATATTTTAATTAACTTAATGCTTACAACCTTACCATGAGGTAGAAACAGATAAGGAAGTTGAGGCACAAAGCAATTAAGTAACTTCTGGCAAGTTTGTTGTTTAAAAACAAGCTAACAAAAAACCTTTTGCTAACGTTTTTATTTGATAAATGACTTCAATGACGTTAACTAAATTATAGAACTCATTTGGGGCTTTTTATATAATCGAGTACTTGATAGATATGGTCAATCCCTGAATGCCTCAAACACCACCCTGCCAATCCAATTACAAATACTAAAGAATTTCCGCTTGTGGGGTTGACCTAGTTCCAAAATCACTCCAAACTTAGCAATATAGTGGACCCTCATTATCGTCTGTAGCGAGTAACCATAATTATTATTGCTGTTTTACATCTGCAAATTTGGAGTATGCCTGTCTTCCCAAAGTCTTGCCACTTTACTCAGTTCTTAGGACTTCTTCATCCTTGTATCCTGAAGTGCCCTTTATTTCTTCCCACTGTGTCTGGAAGCCTGTTTGGAGCATCACTTCATATGACTGCAGTCTTGCCTCTGTCCAGTTTTCCCTAGGCTTTCTTTTCATGGGATAATTGACTCAGTAGTCCTAGATACTTCTTGAGCTCCTTCTTTTCATCCCACTATCTAAATGAGGCCCTGTAAACACTAAACTAGGAAAAACCTTATGACATTATCCCTTTGGGGAACACAACTGCTAACTGCCCAGGAACCATCTTTTTAGTTATAAATGTGAGATAGGAACTAATCTCCTTAGACACTGTTAGACTCTCTTAATGTAGAACCCAGCTCAACATCTAGGTAGTCTCTTTAGGCCCATCCACCATATTGCTGGTTACTCTGTTTCCCCTGCTTTCCCTGCTCCTGGATCTCAGCAGCCCTTTCTTCTAGGGACACACAGGTCATGGATGTGTGTAAAATTCATATATTTTAAGTTTGGCTGCCTGGAATGAAAATATCAGTGATTGTCAAAAGGTTAGGGAATTTGATTATTTTTTAACTATTGGCAATGTTCATTGTCCTGAAAAGTTGTATGCCTCATAAGGTGTAAATAAATTAGAATAAGTGTCGACGTGAAGGTCTTTTTGTTCCAAAACATCCCAGTCATTTCAGTTGAATTTAGTTTGAAAAGTTTGAAAAGGCTCTACTCAACAGTCTCCTTAGTGAACAACACATATTTCTCGATGATTTAATACCACATGATTTTGGTTTGGACTCCACTTAATTGTCTCCTCAAAGAATTTTGATTTTGGTTCCTTTCCCCCCTTTATTCTGTTCTTACTATACAGATATCTCACAATTTGTCATTGTTAGTCCCCCACCTCCCCACCTTTCGCTTTTTACTTGGAGTAATATGTGACATGTGGTCTGTTTTACTAACATTATGTTTTTACATGTTAGGTTAGTTCAGAAGTCAGGCTCTCAGTGTTTCCTATGGATCATTCAAAACTGATTCAAGATGATGTTAGTTTCTTGCTAGCTCAGCAGAATAATGTATTTCAACTCAAGAATAGTGTACATTAGAATTTGTGCACTTGATTTATTAAAGAGAAGTTGAGTAAAATATCTTTAAAAGAAAAAAGCCAATAAAGCATGAAAATACTTAAGTTAACTTAATCTTTTTCTTTTGAACTTGAAATCTCAGCAGTTTTAGAAGCAGAATAAGGATTATAAATGGTAATACATTCCATTTTATTTGGTATTGGTTACCCAGAAATCTTTTGTTTATTGCTGGGAAAATCAAGAACAAAATTATTTTAACTAATAGATTTGAAATTTAGGTAGAGAATAATAGAATTGTTAAGAACCTATAAAATAATGTATTCTATATCTTTAGCTGCATATATATTTCAACCTAAGTGTCTATATCAGTTTAGAGTTCCATCAAAGAAACAAAACCAGTAGGAGATAGATAGCTAGATAGCTACACAGATATAGATTAATTGCTTGGAATTGGTTTATGTGATTTGGGGGTTGGGTAGACTCATCTGAAATCCATAGGGCAGGTCATCAAGGACAAGCTGAAATTTTAGACAACAGCTGAAGTCACAGTCCAAGTGTGGAGTTTCTTCTCCAGAGAAGAGTCTATTCTGCTCTTAAGGCCTTTACAACTGATTGAATCAGGATCACCCAGATTATCTAGGATAATCTTCCTTACTTAAAGTAAACTAATTGTAGATTTAATTTATTAAATGCCTTCACAGTAACACCTAGATTAGTGTTTTAATAACTGGAGACTATAGCCTAGCCGTGTTGACTCGTAAAACTGACAATCACAGTAACCTAGTAACAATACTGTTTTTTAAGCACAGAATTTTTCTTTATCAGTTTTACTGTATAAATATTTATTTATTCTCTTTAAAAGGTAATGAGCTAGTCTCAGTTTTTAATGTGAATAACAAAAGAATGATGCAGTAACTATATTCTAATAACCTTTCATGTTTTAACGCATTTACAATTTACCTCTTTCTTTAAGTTAAAAAAGTTTCTTTTAATCTTTCAGTCTGTTTTAGTCCCTCTTTTTATTCAACTACTTTATTATCTGTCTTGCTTAATACTGTACTCTCTTCCATTTCTTAGCATTGACTTAAAACATACAGTTCAAACTGTATGTACACTACAGTTATACTTGGCATTCAACTATTTGTTAGAAGAAAGATTATTTCACGGTTCTTGTATGTTCTACTCTTTAAAGCTCATCTTGGTGTCACATTTGTTTTTTATAAATAATGCCACTACATTGCTGACTTATATTTGGCACATTATGATTCTCAAATATTTCTGTCATATTTTATTCTGTGAAATATATTATTTTATAACAAACAGAAGTTATTTTCAAATAGTGGCCGTGAGTTTCAGAATGAAGACTCTCTAACGATATTTTGAAAAAACTGGTTCATATTGGAAGCATTGTTTTGGTATACACTCTATTACCTCTGGGAGAATCTTTGATATTCTGCCAAGGATTATGGTTCTGCTGTCTTACAGTAATACTTTAAAGGTCCATAATATCCTAAAGCTTTGGCAAACTCTGGCTTATGATATTTTGAAGGAGTTTCCTGAAGAAGCCTGATATTTTTTTTTTCCCTAAATCATTTTAAGCCTGACAAACTTTAGGCTAATGCCAGACACTTTGAAAATCCTTCATAGATATGGAGACTTATGAATATATAATTAAAAATTATTCATTAATGGGGTATGCACATTTTAACATATTCTGATGGTTTTGTTTTACATTAAAATCAGTACTATTGTGGTGTTATTATGCCTAGTTTACAACATAGGCATATACTTTCTTGTGCAGGACACACTTCTGTTTAGACAATGACTGTCATTATGTGAGACTCATTCATTTCTAATGGCTACATTGAGCCTTTGCTCAAGTTAACTCATTTAACAAGTATTTTTTAATTAGTTGCTTATATGTTTGAGGTATAATTCTAGACACTGGGGATGCATTTTAAACAAGACCAATATCCTTCCTGCCATCATGAAATGCATTATCTAGTAGAGAACAAAGGCATTAGATAAAAATGTATACAGATCTTTAGGAGTTGAAATAAGTGCTACAAAAGAAAAGTACATTGTGGAATAGATTATATGATAGGAGGAGCAAATTGATTTGGGAGGACCAGGAAAGTGTTCCTGGAGGAAATCATATTTAACTGAGTAATGAATAATAATAATAGCTAACTCTTAGGGCTTCTTATGTGCCAGGTTCTTATTATGTATTAACTCATTTCAACCTCACAACAGCTCTATGAGGTAGGTACTGTTGTTTTACGGAAGAGGAAACCTTGGCATAGAGAGGTTAGCAAACTCCCCCAAGGTCACATAACTAATGAGTATTAAACCTAAAATTTGAGCCCCGACAGAATAGTTTGTGCTCTTAACCACTATGTTTCATGATAGGAGTTAACTGGGAGGAGGAACAAGGAAGATCATTTTAGGCAATGGGAATCCATGTGCTAGTATTTTAAGGTAGGAAAGGGGAAGGAAGACCAGTGTAACTGGAAGTTGGTGAGTGACAGACAAAATAACAAAAAATAAAGCTAGACAGGGAGTTAACGTATTCAGATTTATTAATTATTATATTATCACTTAGGTTTTAATATGAAAATATGTTGGAGGGGGAATAAGAATTAATATGAGAAGATTAGTTAAGAGATTGTTGTAGTAATCTAATGAGGGATGATGTTGGATTGGGCCCAGATTGTGGCAGATGGAGCAAACTTTACAGATTCTGGAAACATTTGGGAAATAGAAAGAGCAGGGCTTTTTCTTTGGATTTGAGAAAGGGAGATTACTCCTAAATTTGTAGCTGGAGCAGCTGGCAGGATAGTGGTACCATTTACTGAAACAGTACTAAAGGGAAAGGCTTAAGGAGCAAAATAGAAATTCAGTTTGAGTCCTGTTGTGTTTGAGGTAACTTTTATATTAAAGTGAGAAACTGGCTATAAAAGCCTGGAGTTCAGAAGAGAGTTCTGGGCTTGAGATAAAATTTAAGAGTCTTTCAACCTTGGAAGTAAATAAGGAGAAAACACAGTCTGAAGACCCAGAATCAAAGGTGGAGGCACTAGAAGCATTTAAATTTGGGTAGAAGAGGTACCAGTCTACAGAGGAGACTGAGGAGAGGTAGCCAGATAGGTGTAAGGAAAATTGACAAAATGTGGTAAGAGGGAAAGCAAAGGAATGCTGCTTCCCATTTTGGTTTTCTGACAGTATTATTTACTTTTTCCTTCTAGAACTTCACAGTTGTGCTAAATTGCTTGGAGTTCAACTTTGCATGCTGTTTTCTTTATTGAATTGAAGAACTAGAACTTTTATCTCAACTTTCTTTCCTATTTTATTCCTTTGTTTCCCCTCATTAAATGTTCTTTCAAATTTAATTTTCTTTAAGTTCCTGTTTAGATCACTTGGAGTTTTTTTCTGAAAGTGATAGTTTTCATTTATAGTTTTAAAATTTTGTGTTTCAGATCATTCTATATAATGCCACCACCTCAGTTTGAGCTTCCAAGATGTGACCCATACAATATCCTGCCCTCACACCTCACATGATTGCCTGTGTACCATTGTCCTTCATCTCTCCTCCCAGCAGGCAAGACCATACCTTGAATCAGTCCTTCCCATCTTCTACTCTCATTTTTCTACCTTTGCCGTTTTTCATTTTCACCAAACCTCCTTGCAGTTATCACTATTTCTGGTCCCTTTTCACCTTTACTTCTTTATCTGGTCTTAGCTTGCCATCTGTATTATGTGTTTACCTTCTTCCTTTTTTAGAACTCATTTTGCATAGATATTCATAGTACCCCGGTTTCTTTCTCCTGAAATAACCTTATCAAATCTCCAACCACTTGTGAGCCCAGTTGTGCTTTTCTCTCACTCCTCTTACATTCTTTCATCTAAAAAGGAAAAGAGTTTGTTGATCTGCTGCTGTGTCAGACAACGTGTTAGTCACTAGGTACCTGATGATTACATTAAAAATGTATAGACCTTCAAAACTGTGCTGTCTTATTCTTAAACAGTTGATCTGTTGGAAAATAAAAATTACATCATGATATAGATTGTGCCCACCCAGATTTTATATTATTACTAATCTCAGCAAGCCCCATGATGTTACAAGTAACCCCAAGCTGATTTTCTGTTCTTTCTCCATAGTCATGATTCAGAACATTTCTACTTTTCTCAAATTTCTGAACTCAGTTTCAAAAACCTTATATTTGAACCAGACCGTCAAGACAATTTGTCCCTAGCTCCCAATTTCCCCTTCACTTCAAAATTTCTTTATATCTTCATCCAAGCTTTTTCTTCTCCTAGTCTGTGTCAGAAGAAGGATTACTTCTTTTTGCCAAAGGTAAACTTTTCCAGCTGTTTTTCCTGATGCACATGGGAGAAATTCTAGAGAAAAACACAAGATGAAAAGAAATTTTTATTTAATGTGTTGTTTTATTACACATTTATCCTGTTATTCTACATATTTGATTTTTATGTAGTTAATGTAGACTTTGAAAAGCTCTTTTAAAATATCATTTGTACTATATGTTAATAACTTTAGTGGGGTATATTATTTTGTTATTAAAACATTGTGTTAATCAAATATCAAGTGGAGTTGGTGTTTTTTTTTACTCAGAGAGACTGGTGGTGGTGGCTGAACACTGTGAACAGAGTCTAGAAGACTTGCTTCGAGAAGGGAAACCCGTGAGGTACTGTATAATATCAGGACAATTACATGAAAAGCAGAAATTGGCAAACAAAAGGCATTTTAACTAGAAACTACAGGATTTTAGTTTCTTCTGTTACTTGCTTAATGATAAAATCCAGGTGTAAATTTTCACTTTAGGAAATTTAATTCACAGGCCTCATAGAAATTCAACATTGACATTATCCAGTGTTCAGCTTTTGTGAGGTAAGCATTCTGAAAAGTACTTGACAAAAAATTACTAAAGAGGATATACAGGAAAATTTGAAATCTTTTTAGTACCAAGCGTTTCTCTAGCTGAGTTTTAAGAGTATTTCCTGAGAGAAGTACATGGTAACTTCTCACAGGGCACTGGTATTCTTAGGGACATAGGACATAGTGAACTGTGTAGAAGGCTAGATTGAAGAATAGAGAGAAATAATAATCATGGCTTGGGTGGAATATAATCATACAGTTTAAATTCAGTTATTTCAGGGGCTTCCCTGGTGGTGCAGTGGTTGAGAGTCTGCTTGCTGATGCAGGGGACATGGGTTCGTGCCCCGGTCCTGGAGGGTCCCACATGCCGCGGAGCGGCTAGGCCCGTGAGCCATGGCCGCTGAGCCTGCGGGTGTGGAGCCTGTGTTCCGCAACCAGAGAGGCCACAACAGTGAGAGGCCCGCGTATCGCAAAAAAAAAAAAAAAAAAAAGTAAAAATTCAGTTATTTCAGTGACACATGAAATTTACTTTCTGAGGCATTTTTGGCAAGAAAAGTGGTCTAAACTTTCTTACAAATATACTATTAAATGAGCTTCTTAACAGATTTTCAGAAATTATCTTAAAGTTATGAAAAATGTTTCTTTAATGAATTAAGTTGTACTAAACCAATGAAAAATATTTGCCATGAGCCTTTATAGGATTGTAATTATCCATCCTAGATTAAAGAAATATTCTTATTCTTAGTCAATACTCTTTAATCATTGCTATATTATAGATGAAGATAAATCTTTTGCATGGGAGGAAAAATGTGTATCTTACTAAATGGTAGTAATTTAATAGCAGCAAAACAAATAAATTGAATAAAAGTACTTTCCTTGCTACTTTAAATGGTTTGGTTTTAAGTGGTCGCTGGAATGAAAGATGCAGATATCAAGTATCCAGTTGCGTCACTTGCTTTTTTAGAAAAGTCTAAATCTGACCATGGTGATAAAAGTGACTTTTCTATATATTTAACCTAACTTAGTAAATATGTTTTTATAGGTATAATTTTTGCATGTCACAAATCTTTAATTGTATTTTTTTAAGAACATATTACTCTTTGCCCACCAGTTTAAATTTACACTTTAATTTATAGGCCACCAATGCAAAAAAAAAGAAAAAGTTCTCTGTGAAAGCTAGTTCACATTAAAATTGAAAACCAATTGTAGTCATGTCTTTAGGAATTTTAACTGAGTTTGGGTTAAATTTGTATAAAGATTTACAATGCAATATGTATGATGAAAAAGCCACTAACTAGCTAGGCAGCCTTGGACCGGTCTCTTAATCATTTTCCATATCTGTAGAACAAGGAGTTTTACTTGAACTAGGGATCATTCTAGAGGAAGTTATTGTCAACTTTATATTTTATTTAATATGAATTACATGTGATAATATATTAATCAATTGCCTTTATAAGCATATGTTTTCTTATACTAATATATTATACTAGTATATTAACCTACTATTCCCCATTACTTAAATGGTAGATTTTTTTGACAGAAGAACCCATGACAAGTCTAAGTGTAAAATTCAGTGCTATAATATTAAAGGCAAGTTGTTTTAGAAACGTCTATTTTATGATCCAGGAATCCTCATCCTAGGTAGAGGATCTCCTTAAATTTGTGCCCAAGAGGTACATCATTTGCCTCCCTGTAGTCCCAGCCCTGCTTTGGCATTTAATTAAGAGAAATGAAAAATGCATGCCCACCAAAATATTTGCACAAGAATGTTCCCAGAAACTTTATTCATAGTAGCCCCAAACTGGGAAGAACTCAAGTGTCCATCAATGGGAGAATGGGTAAGCAGATTGTGGTATATTAATCAACAATAAAACGGAATAAACTACTGATACAACAACATGATGAACCTTAGAAATATTATGCTGAGCAAAAGAAGCCAGACACAAAAATCATATTCTTCCATTTATATGAAGTTCTAGAACAATCAAAACTCATCTACAGTGATAGATATAAAAATAGTGCTTGACTCTGGTTGGGAAGAGGGCAATACAAGTACTGATTCAAAATAGCCTTGACCGAACTATCTGGGGAATGGAAATTTTTACATCTTGATTAGGGTATTACTTATGGTGCATGTTCTTGCAAAACTTGTCAAAATTCACTGACGTGTACACTTAAGAGTGTGCATTTTGCCTATGTAAGTTATACCTCAAAAATTTTTTTAAAGCCTGTTGAGTTATTTACTTGGCTTGAGTTGTGAGTCTCTCATATAGCAACAATGTTATGTTGTTAATGAAGATGCTTCATCCAGTGGCATACTTGTTTGTATTTCTTTGTTTCTATAAGAAGAAATAGTATGAATTAGTTATTGCTGCTTAACAAATTACCTCAACACTTAGCAGCTTAAAACAATAATAAACATTTATTAATTTATACAATTTCCCTGGGTCAGGAATTCAGGAACATTTAGCTGGGTGGTTTTAGCTCAGGATCTCATGACATTGCAGTATATCAGCTGGGGCTGTAGTCTTCTGAAAGCTTGACTGGGGATTCAGTCAACTGTTTCTAAGTTAGCTCACTCATTTGGTGCCAGTTGTTGACAGGGGGTTTATTTCCTCCCTACCTTGAGGGCCTTTCCATAGACCTCTTGATTATTCTCACAATATGGTGGTTGGCTTCTCAGAGTGGGTGAGTGAGCAATCTAAGAGATGAGAGAAAGCAAGGTGGAAGCGGCAATGCCTTTTATGACCTCTCCCGAGGAGCCACACATTGCTATAGCTCATTGGATACAGAGGTCAGCCATTAATTCTATTCAGTGTGGGAGAGGATGACACAAGAATGTGAATCCCAGGAGTCAGGGGGCATTGGAGCATCTTAGAGTCTGGCTGTCACAGAAGTCTTGGAGATCATACAAGTACTCAAAAAAAAAAAAAAAAAGGGAGAAGGTAGGAATGAAATACTAAATCAACATTAACACTAACTGGAAAATAAAGTTCCTAAAATTATTCAATACTCATTAGGGGACTTGGGACAGAAAAAAGGAAGAAGTTCACCCTATGAAGAGGACAGATTATTAAGGGAATATCCAGAAGTATCAGAGGACATAGCTATGCTATGATTGGAATTGCTCTACATCATGTAAATTGATGTTACCCATGGTCTTGTGCTCCCAGCCATTCCAGAGGACTTTATAAGCCACAAGTAGAGTAGGTCTTGTCATCAGGGTGGTAGTAATTGTAGGATGTTCCTTCTGATCTCCACATTTCCCTCTTTGCCCATATCTGTCCTTCCTTTACTTACTGAAGAGAACTAAAGGAGAGAGAAGCTGGTGACTCAGAAGACAAATTTCCATTTTCATCATTTTACCTCACTCTACCCTTTTACTTTATTTACTTTTGATTGTACTATATAAGGATATAATGCCATTGCTTTGTCAATAAGATTAAATCCATTAGCTCATGAAAAGTTTTACTTTTCTGTGCTTGTCATCATTTATCGTTGTTTTAGAGATAATAAATCTCATAGCAATGGATACCAGTAGCCTCAACAGTGTAAAGGTATAAAGAAGCCACCTTTCTTCAGTGCCCTTATATATGTCTTCATGAGGATAAAATGTTATAGATGGAAGCATATTCTTTGAGTAGGTAGCAGAATATCAATAGGATTAAATGCCGATTTCATACTGTCTTTCATGACATTCACATGGTCTTTTTCATTTATTTAAATAAGAATGTATGGTAGTCTTATGGGTCTTTGTAATTTCTTCAAGTGAGATATTTTTAAACATTTTTGTAAAGTATTGTTTTTAATCATTCTGGTAATAGATTAACATTCAATATTTTCCTTGTTCATTTTGGGATATAACATTCAGCACTTACTGCCTTTGAGTAGAAATGATTCTGTCAGGTTCAGTTCCAAGTTGTTATCTGATCCATCCATCTAAATTAGCTTTGTTGAAAACTATTTGACTTTCCACATATTTGGATTACATTAGTCTCCAATAACAGAGCAGGTTTCATGTGCAGAGTTGATGTGCTGCAGTTTTAATTAATTCTATAATCTATTTATGGAAAGTGAGAAGATGTTCTTATGGTTTATAAATCAGTTCTTTCCCCTACTGCCAAAAGTAAGCACCCTGCACCTGTAAGAAAGGCTGATGCAAAGTAAACAGGAAATCTATTTAGATGGGATTGCTGTTTGAGATCCATGATTTTTACTTGTACATCTGTCTCTAACTGTTGCAAAACTGTAAGCTGCCAGTTGTCTGGTAGTTATTTGCAGTTCATTGTCCAAACTTAAGCATCATTTAAGGCATATATCTTACTGGATTTATATTTTGAAGAAAATTTTGCGTCTTCTGTAAAATTGGTGGAATGGGGGATAGAGGAATGAAAACTAGAAACTTAGAGAAGAGTCTTGTATCAGTTTACTCACTAACTTTTTTCATGATAAATTTAATATCACTTAACTAAGCAATGTTGTACTAAAACATTATGGTAGTAATTCGTATTACAAATGTATTGTAACTCAAGACTATCTTGAGGTTTCAGATCTCACTAGAAAATTAAGTGTTCTTTCTTGTTATAATTTTAATAGCCATAAAACCCTTTTGAGAATTCATGTTATCCAAACCAAAAATAATAATTTTATGCTATGACCTGGAGCTTATAATTGAGTCAGTCTTTTATGAAATAATGTTATTTGTGAGGGTAGTTTGCTAACCTGGTTTGAAAGAAAACTCATTTTCTTTAGAGTCTATTCAAGCTTGAATATGAGGAATTAATTTTGGAGAAAGCTTCTCTCTTTTCAGTGGCTTTTATATGTTACTTGTGCCAGAGTTCTCTCTTGCCAGTATCCTCTCCAGTTTCAGTTAAATGATCAAAATTATTTGCTGGAAACATAGAAGCATGGAATTCAATTAAACTCCTATAACCAGTACATTTCAAGAAAAAAAGTACAGCGTTTGAAAGATTTGTTTGAAATCATCTCATATTTGGTGCCTGTGAATCTATTTAATTGCTACCCTAAAGCTAGATTCAAGGTACTGAAAAGTGGAGAAATTTAAATTTCATCTCATTTATAAAATATTTTCCAGAAAATGTTAAAAAAGAGATATACCTTTTGTCACTCCTACTAAAACACTCCTATTAAAACAAGCATGAGGGAAATGGTTTGTCTTTTAAGTCTAGGTGCTATTTGGAAAGCATTTCCTGTTTGTGTTATTCAGAGCATGTACTTTTTCTTAATCTATAAAAGTGCCAGCAAGTATAGTTCATAGACAGATATTCAGCAGAGTTTTGGCACTTGCAGTAAAGCTCCTGCGTTGTCCTTACATTTGCAAGTGAAGGCAGGGTGAGTAGTGCAGGCAAGTTTCTTTAATAAAATGTAGTTTGTCATATGTTTTTAGGGTTATGATTTTGAAAATTTACCAGAGAACCATCAACATTGCAGAGGTTATACATGAGACTTTGATGGGAAGCAGGCTATGTCTGCAGCTGTTCACTAGCTTGATGGAAAACATGATATGACTTACTCGGATGAGTAAGTTTTATTTGCCCCTATTAAACGATTGCCTACTCACTGAATTAGATATGCCAAATAATTTTGAACACATTCTAGAATATGCTTCACAGATGGCTAATGAGCCACGGGTCATAGTCATCAGAAATAGGTAGTAGATACTCTTATTTTAGAATATAACCTGGTGGTAAAAGTTAAGGCTCTCATACATTTTTTGCCTTCAAGGGCCCTAGTTTCAAAATGCATTTGAAATTACCACAGTATAGTCAAGTAACTTAAAGATTTATATAACTGATGTATATTTTTCTTCCAATTTTACTTGTCTTGTTTAAAGACAGAAAATAATACAAAAAAAAGATGGTCTTCACCAGGCATGGAATCTTGCAACCATCTTTTGCTTTCTCCCTGTCTTGTATCGTTTATCCTATTTGCCAGTCAAGTATTGTTAATACCACCACCGTGATATTTCTCTTGTCTCTGCTGTCCTCTACATTGTTTAATTCAGGCTTCATTAACAAAGAGCTTGACTATTGCATTGCAGCATTCTCCTAACTGGTCTTCCTGCTTTTAGTCTTTCCGTACTCCAGTTACTCCTACTTTCTGCTGCTATATTAATATTGTTATAGATGAGTCCATTCCCTGCTCAAAAACATTTTGTGGTTCTCCATTTGTGTGTGTGTGTGTGTGTGTGTGTGTGAAGAAAATGCATTTTATAGGCATAGGACCTGACTTTAAACTCTCTAAATTACTTCCAGAGTATCTAAATTGTTCAAGTATTTTCATTGTTGCCAATATATGGTTGAAGAAATTGAGCGCCAGAGAATTGAAATATACCTTGTTGAAGACCAAGCTGTCTTTTTGCCCAATGTAGATAGCACAGTGTACATAACACTTCTTCAAGTAATTCACTTACCTCTGTCTGCCTCTATACCATACCACTGAACCAAAGCACAAATTGTATTTTTCTCCTCCAAATTCCTTTATTACATTGTATCTCTCTAGTTGTAAGGTACCTTTCCCCTCCTAAATTATAATTGTTTTCCTTGCAATTATTTAATTAAGGAAGGTATGGTTTACTTTCCCTTAATTAACTATACATTTTTAACATGCATACAGCATTTTTTACTTTTTCTGTCTCCCGAAATTGTTAGCATAAGAGTTTGCATATAGTTAATGTGTTATAAATTAACTGTTAAATGAACTAATTATGTTTTTAGTTTAGTCATGCAGTTTGAATTCTATTTCCCTATTATCTTCATTTTAATCATGTGTCATAATTATATTTCCCAAACAAATGAGTTTTGGTGAAAGTATATTGCAAATGTATCTTGGTAATTTGTTTATGATTTTCTTGGAAATATATTTATTTCTGAGATTTATTATTTTCTTTAAAAATGGAATGATTCGAGGAAACAAATTGTCGATTTCCTTTCTCATGACTCTGGGGAAGAATCCACTTCTAAGCTCATTCAGGTTGTTGGCAGAATCCAGTTCCTTGCAACTGTAGGAATGAGGTCCCTGTTTCCTTGATTACTATCAATGAGGGGCTGCTCTCAGCTCCTGAAAGCCATCTGCATTCCTTATCATGTGGCTTTCTCCATCTCCAAAGCCAGCAATGGATAATATCCCTTGTATCACATCTTGCTCATGCCTGGAATCTCTCTTATTTCCTGTCTCTAATCTCTAGATCCAGATTTCAAGGACTCGTGTGATAAGGTCAGCTGCACCATAGAATATAATGTGATCATGAGGGTAAAATCCATCATATTCATAGTCTTGGGGATTATGCCAGGTGTACATCAGGGTACAGGGATTTGGGGAACCATCTTAGAATTCTGCCTACCTCAATTTGGTTAGTAAAGATTTGGGAAAATTTTTTAGTCTTATGGCAAGTGTCATATTTGGTGTTCTCTTTCGTATTAGTAAATCATTTTGGCTGAGATGGTGGGAACTGTGATGTGTCAGGGGTCACCAAGACCACTCCCAGCTTCAGTGATTCAATAGAAGCACTCACAGGACTCAGATGTTATTATACTCATGGTTACATTGTACTCATTGCAGCAAAAGGATGCAAAGCAAAATCCAACAAAGAGAAAACAATGGGGCAAAATATGGCGGAAACCAGGCACAGGCTTTCCAGAGTTCTCTCCCAGGAGAGATGTAAAAGATGTCCTTAATTTCTGCAGCACAAAAATTGTGACAACTTGCACAAAGTATTGCCTATTAGAGAAGCTGGCCTGAGCCTAGGAGTGAGAATTTGTATTGGGGGTTGGTCACAAAGGTACATAATGCCTGTGTGACTGATTGCAGTTAATGATGCTCCAGACCATCCCACACACACACACAGAAGGAAGCAGGTGTTCAACATAAATCACATTGTTTGCACAAACTATCTGGACAAGCTAGAGTGATTCAAGCCTTCAAATGGGCAAAACACTTTTATCAGTTAGAGCATTCCAAGAGCATAATTCCCCAAAGCCCACTAAGGGCCAGACAGGAAAGTAGGCGCTTTGGGGAGAATGTGCAAGATTTGAAACTGATGAGAGATTCCTTTTTGAGGAGGTATCAAGGTAGATTTTATATCTGTGCCAATAATTTATGAAATATGTGTGACTTTATATAGACTAATGGTTGCTGGTCTTGTTCAGTTAGGATTTATGTAAAACCTTTTTTTTTCATTCATCAGCAAAGTATTAGCTCTCCATTGTTGCTGTAACATATTGCCACAAGTTTAGCAGGTTAAAGCAACACAAATTTATTATCTCATAGTTCTATAAATCAAAAGCCTATTGGGCTTGGGTGGTTTCTCTGCTTCAGGTCTAACAAAGCCAAAATCAAGGTGTTGGTGGGGCTACATTTCCCCTGGAGGCCCCAGGAGAGAATCCATTTCTAGGCTTATTCCCGGTGTTAGAAGAATTTAATTCCACGCAGTTGTAGGACTGAGATCCCTGTTTCCTTGCTGGGTGATGGCCAGGAGTTGTTCTTAGCTTCTAGAAGCCACCACCATTCCCTGGCTCATGACCCCATTTCTTCATCTTCAAAGCTAGTAGCAGCAGGCCTAGTCCTTCTGATACTTTGAATCTCTGACTCTTCTGCTTTGCTCTTCTACTTTAGGGGTTCACATGACTACGGTGGCCCACCTGGATAATTTGGGGTACTCTCCCTACTTTAAGATCAGCTGATTAGCAACCTAATTCCATCTGCAAAGTCCCTGTACAGTAGTACCTAGACTAGTGATTGAATTAAAACCTAGGTGACAGGAATCTTGGGAGGATTCTGCCTACCACATTCTTTATACAGATAATTACCAAAGTTTTCCCTCCTCGCTAATATCTAAATCTCATATTATTAATTATACGTCAATTTCTAAAAAGCTAAATGAGGGAATTCCCTGGTGGTCCAGTGGTTAGGACTCCGTGCTTTCACTGCTGTGAGCCTAGGTTTGATCCCTGGTTGGGGAACTGAGATCCCACGAGCCGTGCAGCATGGCCAAAAAAAAAGATAAATGATTAATTAACTAAGCAATAATCCTTTCAACAATTATAAGCATGTTTAACCTGTGTTTTTTTTTTTGCTTTTTTTTTGCGGTACGCGGGCCTCTTACCACTGCGGCCCCTCCCGCTGCGGAGCACAGGCTCCGGACACGCAGGCCCAGCGGCCATGGCTCACAGGCCCAGCCACTCTGCGGCACGCGGGGTCCTCCCGGACCGGGGCACGAACCCGTGTCCCCTGCATCGGCAGGCGGACTCCCAACCACTGCGCCACCAGGGAAGCCCCTAACCTCTGTATTTTTGATGAAAGAAATTTTTCTGAGTCACTCGAGTTGCCCGTTATCTTCAGAAAAAAAAAAATCAAACTTTAATAAAGTTTAAATTCAAACTTTATTATATGCTATTTTCCAGAATTATAGTCAAGAGTAAAGTAAACCCTTTGTTTATTAATATAAAATTCTTATTGTGGAGAGGGAACTACTTCAGCGTCCATGTACAAAAAGGATGGCCAGAAACCATGTAAATATGTTGGTATAGAATGCTGACCTGTTATTTTCCATTAGAGGCACTTTTTTTAAGCCAAATACATCCTTAGTTGAAATTTTTAGTGAAGTAATAGATGCATGTTATTTTGATAGAAAGAGAGCATGAGTGAGTGCACAAGAGTAAGGACTAGAGTGAGGAAGGAGACTAAATTTGGGATGGGGAATATCTGTAATAGAGATTATAAACTCATTTGAGTCCAGGCAAGTAATCTGAGTGAAGTGTACTGAACTGAAACTGGGTTAAACTGGAAAGTAGGTAACACATCAAAAAGATGCAGCTAATATTCAGCTCCAGCTCCTGTGTTGCCTTGTAAGAATGTGTCCCAGTGTTACTATCTCTTTCAGATTTTCAAAAGAACTCAGAATCTGGATTCTTACGTGAAATCTCTGAATTTCTAAACATTTTCAAGTAGTTAAAAAGTTTTAAAAGACCATGATCCAAACAAAACAAAATAATGGGCCAAATTTGGCCAATGGGCAGCCAATTGGCAATATCTGGTCTAAGAAGTTAAGTTGTTGCTAGAGGAAGATACTCTATGCTTTGTCTGATTTAAACAGATGGGGTCATTGTGAGAAGAAGTGAAAAGTACTGGGTTTTTTAACTTCTAAGAATCATTCACTTATTTAACACATTGGAGAGAAAAGGTGAAATATCTGCATTTTCAAATTTTACTAGTGAGGTGGGAATTAAAAGATTGTTTTTGAACAGCAGAATGATCTGAGAATGATAGGGCCCATCTGTGTTGGAAATTATTTTCACCTATGATAACTTTCTACTTTAAGAAAAGCATGTGTGTAGCCTCAGTAGTCAACTATCACAGCATTTTTTTCATTTACTCATTGTTTTGCCTCCTATTAAACAAATTAATTCCTTCAGTGAGTCAGGACACTTTAGTAAACTAACTAAGGAGGTTTGTGTTAGGAGTTGCACTGACTTTAAGGGAACACCTTGTATTTTATTCTGTGGTATTGTCTATACCCATGAAGGGCAAAAGAAGGAGGAAATAGTAATGAAATTGAAATTAACCAGTACAGTTTCCTATTGGGAAATGTTTGAAAAGCAGAAACTTCTGAGTTGATAAATTATAAGGTGTCAACATGTAAAAGAACACAAATAAGTTCTTGAAATCAGTCTGTAAGAGGCTCAGAGGGTTTTTTTATTGTTTTATTTTTGTCTTTTTTTTTAGCTATACTTTTTTTAAGTGCTTGTGGTAGCAATTACAATGTACATCCTTAATTTATCACAGTCTTCCATGATTAATATTATGCCAATTCATATATAATGTAGGAATCTTATAACAATATACTTCTGTCAGTATTTACCGTCCTCCCATCCTTTGGGTATTGTTGTCATACATTTTACAATTTATATTTACTTTATATATATTATAAATCTGACCATACATTATTTTTTTGCTTCAAACAATTTCTTTAAAGACCTTGAGAAATTAGGAAAAAAAATTATTTTGCATTTAACTACATATTTACCATTTCCTGAGCTCTTTATTCCTTTGTTTTGATCCAGGTTTCCATCTGGCCTCATTTTCCTTCAGCCTGAAAAACTTCCTTTAAAATTTCTTTTAGTGCAAGTCTGTTGTTGACAAATTCTTACAGATTTTGGTGATCTGAATGTCTTTATATTACCTAACTTATTTTTTTCTTGACTAGTATTTAATTATAAAAATGTCAAACATAGCAAAGTTGAAGGAATTATACAATATACCTTTATCCTACAATTAACATTTTTGCCAACTTTTGCTTTATCATATATCTGTCCCTCCCACTACCTGCTCATTAACTCATTCTATTATTTTGATGCATTTCAAAGTCAGTTGCACATATGAGTACACTTTATCCCTAAATCTTTCAGCATGTATATCATTAAGTATAATTTAATATGCATGCTTATGATTTCTTTTTAGGTAAAATTTATATTCAGTGAAGTACAGAAGCCTGTGTATCATTTGATGGGTTTTGAAAAATGTATATACATTGCTGTAGCCCAAATACACATTAAGATTAGATCTCTACCATCATCCTAGAAATTTTCCTAATGCCTTTTCCCAGTAAATCTTTGCCATTCACCCCACCCACAACTCCTAGAGGCAACCACTTTTCTGATTTTTTCACCTAAGATTAGTTTTGCTAATTCTAGTACTTTATATAATTAGAATTATACAGTATATACCCTTTTCTGTAAGGATTCTTTCACTCACCCTCATGTTTCTGAGAGTCATCTATGTGGTTTCGTATATTATAACTCATTCCTCTTTATTGTTGAGGTGTATTACATTTTTTGAATATGCCATGGTTTATTTAGCAGTTATCTGTTTATGAACTCCTGGGATATTTCCAGGTTTTTGACTATCATAACAAGTTGCTGTGAGTGTTCTCATAAGTCTTTATCTACTTATTTATTTATTTTTGGCTGCATTGGGTCTTCGTTGCTGTGTGCAGGCTCTCTCTAGTTGCGGAGAGCAGGGGCTACTCTTCGTTGCAGTGCGTCTGCTTCTCATTGCGGTGGTTTCTCTTGTTGCGGAGCACAGGCTCTAGGCACACGGGCTTCAGTAGTTGTGGCACGCAGGCTCAGTAGTTGTGGCTCGCATGCTCCAGAGCACAGGCTCAGTAGTTGTGGTGTACAGGCTTAGTTGCTCTGCAGCATGTGGGATCGTCCTGGGCCAGGGATTGAACCCGTGTCCCCTGCATTGGCAGGCGGATTCTTAACCACTGTGCCACCAGGGAAGTCCCTCGTAAGTCTTTCTGTGGGCAAATGTTTTCATATCTCTGCGTATATATGTAGCAGTAGAAGTGATGGCTTATATATGTATAAGCATATGTGTCTGTGTATGTATACGTATAAGTATATAAGTATATGATTAATACTATTAGAAACCACCAGACCTTTTTCCAAAATGTTGTACCTTTTACGTTTCCTACCAACAATGTGTGAGAGCTCTAGTTCCTCCATATCCTTGCCAGCAGTTGATGTTTTCATTCTTTGAGTCGTAGTGAGTATAAAGTGGTATCTCACTGTAGATTTAATTTCCATTTCCATGATGACTAAAAATGTTGGGCACTTTCTGTGTACTAATTGGACATTCATATTGTGACATACATACCTGTTCAATTTGGGGGATCCCATTTTTAAGTGTGTTATTTGTCTTTTTATTATTGATTTATAGGCATTCTTTGTACATTCTCTATATTCTCCATATATAGACTTTGCTAGATATTTTTTGCAAGTATTTTCTGCCAGTATGGCTTGTCTATTCTTAAGGTGTACCTTGATGAACAGAAGTTATTATTTAGAATGAAGTCTAGTGTACCAATTTTTCCTTTTTTGGTTATTGCTTTTTGAGAAAACTTTGCCTTCTCCCAAGTCATGAAGATATTCTCATATGTTTTCTTCTAGAAGCATTATAGTTTTAGATTTTATGGTGGATCTTTGATCTTTCTCAATTTAATATTTGTATATGGTGTTCAAGTTCAGTTTTTGCCATATGGATATCCAGTTGTTCCAGCTCTATTTGTTTAAAAGATATTTCTTTTCCCATAGGATTGCTTTAGTGTTTTTATTGAAAATTAAATGACCATGTAATTGTAGGTCTGTTTGACCTTTATTTTGTTTCATTTATCTCTTTTTCTATCCTTATGCCTGTCTTAATTACTCTAACTTTATAGTAAATCTTGAAGTCAGGAAATATAAGGTTCCCAACTTTGTTCTTTTGTTTCAAGATTGCTTTAACTATCCTTGGTTTTTTGCATTTCCAGATAAATTTTATAATAACTTTCTCAATTTCTAAAAATGTCTGTTGGTATTCTGATTAGGATTGCATTGCATCTACGGACAAATTTAGGAACAACTAACATATTAACAATATTGAGTCTTCCAATAAATGAACATGTTGTTTCTCTCCAAATTTTTTTTAAATGTATTTATTTAATTTATTTTTGGCTGTATTGGGTCTTCATTCCTGTGCGTGGGCTTTCTCTAGTTTTGGCAAGTGGGGGCTACTCTTTGTTGCAGTGTGCAGGCTTCTCACTGCGGTGGCTTCTCTTGTTGCAGAGCACAGCCTCTAGGCACGGGCTTCAGTAGTTGTGGCACGCAGGCTCAGTAGTTGTGGCTTGCAGGCTCTAGAGCTCAGGCTCAGTAGTTGTGGTGTATGGGCTTAGTTGCTCCATGGCATGTGGGATCTTCCTGGACCAGGGCTTGAACCTGTGTCCCCTGCATTGGCAGGGGGATTCTTAATCACTGTGCCACCAGGGAAGCCCTCTCTCCAGATTTTTAAGTCTTCCTTATCTCAGCAATGTTTGATAGTTTACAGTGTAGAGTTCTTGTTCTTTTGTTAAATTCATTCTTAAGTATCTTATGTTTTGATATGACTATAGATAAATTTGTTTTATTTTCCAGTTGTTTGTCGGCTAGTATGTAGAAATGCAAGCAGCATAGGCATGCAGTATATAAAAATACAAACATGAACTAGGTCAACAAAAATAAACATAAGACCTATAGATTGTAAGAAGAAGGAAGAGGAGAAAGGATAAAAAGGGGAGGAAGAGTTGGAAATATATTTCTATTTAATGATGATATGGTTGTTTATGTGGAAAATCCTAAGGAATCTAAAAAAGTACTCTTTGAGGGGCTTCCCTGGTGGTGCAGCGGTTGAGAGTCCGCCTGCCGATGCAGGGGACACGGGTTCGTGCCCCGGTCCGGGAAGATCCCACATGCCGCGGAGCGGCTGGGCCCGTGAGCCATGGCCAATGAGCCTGCGCGTCTGGAGCCTGTGCTCCACAACGGGAGAGGCCACAACAGTGAGAGGGCTGCGTACCGCAAAAAAAACAAAAACAGAAACAAAAACTACTCTTTGAATTAATAAGTGAGTTTATAGTAAGGTCACAGGAAACAAGGCCAGTATAAAAATATCAGCAATAAGTTGTTAGAATATATTGCTTACTTAGCAGTAAATCGCCCAAACTGCTTAGCATCTAATTTTTTCTTAAGTGTATTAGATTAAATCTTCCTCTTGGAAGATCAAGTAATCCAGTGAGGTAGAAAGCAATTATTTAATGTAGTCTTTGAATAATATTAAGGCCTAGAGCAAATTCACTAGCTCATAGTCCCTAGAACTTAGATATGAAACTATTTTAGGTAGACAGGGTGCCAGAAATCACCAAACTGGGCGCTTGTGCTACAGCAAAGGTGACTTGACAGTTTCTGTCTAGTGGTCATCTGAGATGAGATAGTTGGAAAACTGAGATAGCCATTGTTTTTGATGATAATAAATACTTCTTTAATGTTTTAATAAAAGATACTTTTGACTGAATGGAGGGTGATCCTATCTCTGTGTGGATATGGGTTGCAGTCATAATTGCTAGCAGGGTCAGAACTTTTCTCAGAGAGCAAGATTGGATCTGATCAATTTCTTGAACACATACTTGATTTTAGCCCCAGTGGACAGCAGAATAAAACATGGGAGAAATTGTCTTTGTTTGAAAACAGAATTGAGAGTGGAAGTTGTCAAATGTCCTTTTCTATCATAGAATAAGCCCCCATAAAATTTTAAAATTTGAGCAAGTCTGCAAGGGTAAGCTTGTCAAAATATAGCAAAACTAACCTCCAATACCTAGAAGACTTAACTTGTCCAAAGGCATTCTTTAAAATTATTCATCTGGATGGCACTATACTCTCCAAAACGATTTCAGTTTTGACATAATTAAAGGTTAGAAATTCTTTTAAGCAATAATTGGCCAAAATTTCTTGAAGCTATTTCTGGATGAGGGTCACGTCATCAGTATGCAAAAGGACCTCTCTCTACAATGTCAGCAGGCAGACATCTAGTTCACCTAAAAGCTGTTCAAACTAAGGAGGGGAGGACTATCGCTGGCTCTTTGTATTTTTCTCTCAAAACAGATTTTTGCCCTGACAGAGTGGGCCATTTTTGCTTATTATAATATTACAATAGTATTTCCTTATAGGCTTTTTGAGTAATGTTAAAAAGCCTTGAGATAATATTTATGTTGTATAGTTTGGCACATAAGCAAATATTGTCTGTGATGTCAAAAGCAGATGACAGGGCTTCCCTGGTGGCACAGTGGTTCAGAGGCCGCCTGCCGATGCAGGGGACATGGGTTCGTGTCCCGGTCCGGGAAGATCCCACATACCGCGGAGCGGCTAGGCCCGTGAGCCATGGCCGCTGAGCCTGCGCATCCGGAGCCTGTGCTCCACAACGGGAGAGGCCACAACAGTGAGAGGCCCGCGTACCGCAAAAAAAAAAAAGCAGATGACATATCAAAAAAATCAATCAAAAGATTTACCAACAGAAACTGACTGACTTTAATAGATACTAATTAAGATGATGGTCAGTGGAAAGGTAGTTATAACTTTTCCTTTCCTCTTTTAAATGTTAGTCTTGAAAAATTATGTCAGTAATTAATTGGCAAAAAATTTTAGTAGCTATCTAAATGAGCTTTCTCTACATTTTTTAATAGGATGTGTTACACATTACACCCTAACCCTTGGTATATAATAAGGGAATGATATATATGAGGTCTTAAATAAGTTAATGTTAGCAGCACTTTTAAGAGCTTTGGGACATTCTTTAAGTGGAGCACTTTTAAATTTAAAACATTTAATCATATCATTCATAAACAAGAGGGATAGAGAAAAGGAAGGGACACAGTATTTTTATTGAGCACATGCTATATTGTAGTTACTTTGCTATATACTTTTCATAGGTAACTTTAAGGTTATTGCTCCTAGTTAGTGAGTGATCTAAGGTTTACAGAATATCAAATATCTACTAAAGTCACAGTGTAGCATAAATAGTGAACTGTGCGTCTGAAAGGCCTGTTCTCACTGTAGCCTTTCTTAGAGCAACAGTACTCCAGAATCTGCCTTTATGACAGGTCCTGTTCAAACAGCACAGTCTTTTGAGAGAATGAGCTGCTTTAAATTTCCAAGTTCAATGAGTCCTATCCATTAATTATCAGACTATCTTGATGGCTCTGTGGGGATTTCTTTGTTTCCTGGCATTTTTATCCAACTAGAAACCAGAGAACCCAGTGCTTTCACTTTGTCAGACAAAGAAGCAAGCAAAACTTGTTTCTTTATGACAGAAATCTATTGGTATACGCATGGCAAAATGGTTTCTGTTGTAAGATAGTTGGGGTGGAGAAATGATCACTACAAAACAATATACATGGGGTTCCTGAGTTCTTATTTTATTTTGGCTTCCTCAGCCACCTATTTCAATTATTTATGCAAATGCAAAGTTTAAATTAGAAATGATTTATTTATCCTAAATTATTCAGAACCTCAAAAGGGAAGGACTAGACAAAAATAATGATGATTATAGCAACAGCATAATTGCAGAATTTTGTGCAATACTTTGTGCTAAACATTGTCCTAAGCACTCTACAATGGTTATCTTATTTTTTTCTTATAGGAGCTCTATGATGAGGTTTATTAATATTACTTCCATTTGATGTGTGAGGAAAGTTAGGCTCTTATGAGGGATCCAAGAAGTAAAGTAATTTTTCCCTGATCATACAACTAATGAGTTGTAAGAGTTCCAGGTTCTCCCCTAATGATGGCAAAATGATCATAACTCTAGCTTCATATCCTCTCAGTCTTCCAGAAAGGAGCAAGCCATTTTTATTGGATGCTGTGTAAAACCTAAGATTTCCAATCAGAACAATTATTATAGCCAGGAGAAAACAATTGACAAAGGCCCGAGTCATGTTTCCACTCCTAAAGGCAGGACAAGTGGGCTGAGGAGTACAGGAGACAGGTGGAACCTGAAATGAAAATTGTAAGTTATCATTGGAAGAAAGGGGCATGGATACCAGGAAGGGAAACAACAAATGTCTGCTGCATTTTAAAGAACAAGTAACTGCTCTAAGCCTCAGTTACTATATCACTACCTGGAGCTTAAACTCTTTCTTTTGATTTCACCATCCATGCTGTTAAACACAGAAAAGCAGTGTAGTGTAGTGGTTAAGGACGTGGACTCTAAGACCAACCTGCTGGGTTTGAATCAACTCATTTCCATGAGTGTCTCTGCTTCAATTTTTTTACCTTCTAGGATAGTGGGGAGAATTAATGAAGTAATAGATGTGAATTACTTATAACAGCACTTGATATAGTACAAGTTATCTGTTTCCTATTAGTAGCAGTAGTGGTAATAGTGTTGTTATTATAGCTACTATAGTGTACTAAATGATTATTGGATATTATTATCAATAAGCATTGCCTGTGCAACAGTTATAGCCTTTCTGTGATGACCAATTATGATTAATCTACTCAAGGATCATTCCATACTACTTCAAGTACATATATGTTTCAGATAGTGGGCTAGGTGCTAGTGTGTCTGAAGATGAAAATATAAAGTCCCAGCCTTTAAAGAAATTGCTAGCTAGTGAGTAGACAGAGCTGTAACAAACAATTATAAAATTGCATTTTTTGGGGGGGATGTACTCACAAGAGGTATATGCAAGTTATCTTGGTAGACAGAGTACCTCACAGCCAGGAGAATCCAGAAAAGCTTTACTAAGAAAATAATGCTTGTGTTGAATCTTAAAGGATGGATAAGTATCATCTAAGTGGACCAACTAGAAGGGCAGAGAAAATAGCAAGTGCAAAAAGACATTGGTATGCAAGCATATGACTAAAGTAGAGGCAGAGGGTCTGTGGGAAGAGAAGTGGAGGAAATGAACTTGGAGAGCTAAGTACTAAAAACATCCATCAGAAAGCAGTGAAAGTGCTCTCCCTCTTTTCCTTTCTAAAACAGTTTTGGAGGGTAGGAGAGGGCACTCTTGTTTAAGATGATGAGTCTTAATATGTGCTATTTTGGACAGTGACTTAAGATGAAAAAGTGGTGGTCATATGAAGAATGAGAGATTTCCTATTTATGAGCTCCTCACACATTACCTAGAAGAAAGATTCTGATTTTTCTCTGCTCTAGTCATCTCAGTAAATGAAAGTGTTAGCTCTCTGCTACAAGCAGTCTGGTCATTGCATTTGACCTGTGCATGCTGTTAGTATCTAATTGTACTTTCTCTGTTAATATGTTAGTTTATTCACTAGCTAGACATTTTGTCAGCTGTCAATGTTGTTTGTCTTGGTGATAGGCCATAAAACATCAGTTGTTTTTTACACCATTTACCTCAGTTTCAAAGGTAGATAAGTACTTCAAAATCATCATGATAATGATGGAACATCCCCAGTTCTACCACATACGTATTAGACTAACCCCAGATCGTAATTTTCATGTTTTGATAGTCTTCCTTATTAGTTTTTCCCCCACAAATTTTTATTTGTTCTCCCATAATGACAGTTTTAAGAATGTGATACTCCTCAAAAATCTGGGACTCCGTATCGTTCTTTATTTTCTTGTGAAATTTTATGTTAAATGTGTCTACAGCTTTTCTGGTAAAATACTATACTGTGTTTAGCTGTTAAAAGTCTGAAAGAGAAAATGTCCTTCAGCATATGAATAGATAAACATTATGGCATATCCATTCAGTGAAATACAAAGAAATGAACTGGTAATACAGGCAACAACATGGATAAATCTTAAGAACGTCATTCTGAAAAAAAAAAAGCTAGACATAAAATAGTGCTGTATCATTCCATTTATTTGAAACTCTTGAAAAGACATATTTAATCTATAGTGATAGAAAGCAGTTCAGTGTTTGCTTGGAGCCAGGGGTAGGATATGGGATTGGCTGGGAAAGGGAATAAGAGAACTTTTTTGAGATGATGGAAATGTTCTGTTTCTTGATTGAGGCAGTACAGTTGTCAAAACTCTTCTGATGGTATATTTAAAATGAGTATATTTCATTGTACATAATTTGTATCTAAATAAAGATCATTTAAAGAAAGAATTACTCTGTTATAATCATGTCATGATGGAGATAAACTAGTTACCTTGATGTTATGTGTATCTTTATAGCCAACTATACTTGTTTCTATGGCTGCTGCTAAAAATTGCCACAAATTGAGCAGCTTAAAACAACAGAAATTTATTATCTCACAGCTCTGAAGATCAGAAGTCAGAAGTCAAGGTGTTGGTAGGGCCTACTCCCTTTGGAGGTTCCTGGGAAGAATCCTTCCTTGACTCTTCTAGCTTCTGGTATCAGTATTCCTTTGCTTCCTTTTGGCTTGTGGCCGCATCACTCCAATATCTGCCTCCGTCTTTACATCTCCTTCTCCTCTGTGTGTCTCTCTCTTATAAGGGCACTTGACATTGGATTTGTTCCCAACTGGATAGTCCATGATGATCTCCTCATATGCAAAGACCCTTTTTCCAAATAAGGTAACATTCACAGTTTCCAGTGATTAGGATGTAGACATATTTTGGGGGAGGGGGCACCATTTAGGCTACATCAACTAACATTATTCATTAACATAATACTTTTCTGTGACTTGGTAAAAAATAACTGTCCTCCAATTTTTAAACAGTATTCTGGGGTCATTATGGGATTCTATGGGTAAAAGCTTTTTTCACTCTCTCTTCTAAAAGCATGCTGAAATGAGTCTGATCTTTCTTGCGTCATAGTGTTAAGACCTGTGACTCTAGTTGAAGGTTAGGAAAAATAGACAAAATGGATTCATTCAGGTGATCTGACTTAGGAAAAAGGAGCTATGTAGTTAAACAAAGCTCCCTAGAGTTCTACATTAGGTTTGAGAACAAAGCCCTGGCTATTAAATTGTTACCTTGCCTTGTTCTACCTTCTCTATGGATCATAGGAACCTTAGTTTGGGATTCTTTGATCAAAATATGATTACTGTATCACCTCAACTTCTGATAAATAGAATAGGAAATTTTCATCAGTCATATTTCTTATAATTTTCTTGACACAGACCAACACAGCATTGAACTGAACATTTCAGTTTGATAAATTTTGTTTGCAGCAGACGTTATATTAAGCAAATGCATAAAATTCAGGCCCTCTCGTGTTCACTGTTGTGATGGATTGCCTAAAAAATGTGAACTGTTACACCTAAAGAATGTAAATTGGCCTCAAGTAAAAATTCTGAGCAGTAATAGTAATATGTTCATTCTTTGTTCACACAGTAATATGTAAATAAATTTAAGTTTAATTAAAAAAAACTTAGGAATGAACTAGCGTACAGATTCAACCAAATATGAACCATCATAGGTTCTGTCTTAGAGAAAAGTTATAGCTTTATGTCATCCCAAATGCTGCCAGGGCTTGGCAAGTGGAACTTATTACCCAGTGCATTTGTACTGCCAGTATCAGTAACTCTGGTGGAAAAAAAAAATGGTTTTGGAGTTTTCTGTGCCAGGATAGTAAAGCTGCTTGGGAGAAGAAAACATTGATGAGGCAGAAATATACCCAGCTCACCCTGGGATCCTCCAATTCTGCTTATCAAGTGGTGATTTTATTCTCACAGAGAAATTAGAAAATCATCCTTCAGATTTTGTTGTGTCATGGAAATAATTGAAGAGCCCAGTTTACAATCTTTGTTAATTTATGGAAATATATATACAGATGTGTTGCAACAAAATGGTATTATATTGTTCATTATAAAGACCCTAGTTTTTTTTGAGGGGGACTTGGACTTTTTGTTTCGTTTTGCTTTTAAGATGATCAGCGTTCTATGTAGGGCCAATAATAGCTTATTGATCTCCGTTTAGCCCCTGTTTGGTGTTACATTTCCCACTTTATAAAACTGCAAACTGAGGCAGGATAAAGTTGGAACACTTTCCAAGCATAGCAAATCAGTGACAGAGTTTCCTGGCTTTATGTCTGAACCTCAAACCACTAGACTATGCTTTCCATATGTATTTTGATCTTACCAAATTAATTTTCTTCTGAGAAAGGAAAGGTATCTAGCATTCAAGTTGGAAAGTTAATTTCCCAATTTATTGTATCCCATTGAGAATTAGTCACATTCCAGACTTAGAGCTTTCAACTGGTTTTTTTGGAGTGTGAATTGAATTATAAAATATGCCCAGTCTCACAACTTATGGACAGATAGACTGTTTGGTGTTTTTTTTAGACCTATTACAAAATAATCTTTCGGTAAGCAGTTAATCAATGCAACTTCCTTTTCAAAACATCTGAATCTGAAGCAAATTAATTTTTTTAAATAAATTTATTTTTATTTATTTTTGGCTGCATTGGGCCTTTGTTGCTGTGCACGGGCTTTCTCTAGTCGTGGTGAGCAGGGGCTACTCTTCGCTGCGGTGCTTGGGCTTCTCATTGGGGTGGCTTCTCTTGTTGCGGAGCATGGGCTCTAGGCATGCAGGCTTCATAAGTTGTGGCACATGGCCTCAGTAGTTGTGGCTTGCGGGCTCTAGAGCTCAGGCCCAGTAGTTGTGGCGCATGGGCTTAATTGCTCCATGGCATGTGGGATCTTCCTGGACCAGGGCTCAAACCCGTGTCCCCTGCATTGGCAGGTGGATTCTTAACCACTGTGCCACCAAGGAAGTCCCTGAAGCAAATTAATTTTTAAATTTAGTATGGGTGGGTATCCTTTTAGGCTCAAACATGTGTGCCAGTAGCGAAATGAGTTATTTCCTTTTTCAATTCCAAAATCTTTCTTGTTTTCTTTTTCCTTTAGAAGAAAATTGCTCTGTTAAGTATTGTGATATTTTTTAAAAAGTGTCAAAATTCAGTAAGTGATAAGAGGCAAATTAAGAGCATCAAAGACATTAACTCATCACTGAAAATACCCCTCTCCAAATTCTGAAATTATAAACCAGTGAATCATTAAAAGTTCTACACTAGTTTATTTCTTTTGCCTTGAAATTATAGGACAGTTTAGGTTAAAGGTAACACAGGGTTATACAATTGTTTTATTATCTGAACATTAATCACTAGTATTTTATTTTTCCTTTCCATTTCTTAGATCACACAGCAGCTAACTATATTTCATCTGTGTTTCCTCGTTTCTTAACATTTTACCTCAGGCTAATACCAAGTAAAGAAAGTTTTAGACCAAAAGGAAAATTTCTGGGGGAATGATCAGGTTTTATAAGGTGAAAGAACATCTTGAACTCATAGAATCCAGAAATGTGTTTCCTCCTTTGGTTTGCTGACTGTATGGGTATTTTGGCTTATGGAATGGCCCTTAAATATCATGGGATTATGGGTCTGAGGAAATAGCATGTGTGGCTTTAGTTACCACCTATCTATGAATGACTTCCAAAGCTGTCTCCGCAATCCTGACCTCTCATTCTCTTTCTTGGCCTCTGTTTCTTGCAATCTGAATAACATCTCTTCTTGGAAACTTTGCAGATACTGAAAAGAGCTGATGGTTTGAGGCTGATAGGAATTTCTCCTCATTTTAATTTATTTTTCAACATTTTTATTGGGGTATATTTAATATACAAGAAAACTGCAAGTATTTAATATATACATTTGGTGAGTTTGGACATAAGCAAGGTACCCATGAAACCATCACCACAATCAAGGTACATAATAGACATATCCATCACCTCCAAAAGTTTCCTTGAGTCCTATTTATTTGTGTGTGATCTCACTTAAGGTGAGGTCTACCCTCTTAACAAATTTTTAAGAGTTCAATACAGTATTGTTAACTGTAGGCACAATGTTGTACAACAGGTCTCTAGAACTTAATGATCTTGCATAACTGAAACTTTAAACCAATTGAACAGCTCCCATTTTCTTGTCTCCCTAGCTCCTGGTAACTGCTGTTCTTCTCTGCTCCCATAAGTTTGACTATTTTAGATACCTCATGTAAGTGGAATCATGCAGTATTTGTCCTTCTGGCTTATTTCACTTAGCATAATGTCCTCCAGGTTCATCCATATTGTTGTCACAAATGGCAGGATTTTCTTTCTTTCTTTCTTTCTTTTTTTTTTTTTTTGCGGTACGTGGGCCTCTCACTGCTGTGGCCTCTCCCGTTGCAGAGCACAGGCTCCGGACGCGCAGGCTCAGCGGCCATGGCTCACGGGCCCAGCCGCTCCACGGCATGTGGGATCTTCCCGGACCGGGGCACGAACCCGTGTCCCCTGCATCGGCAGGCAGACTCTCAACCACTGTGCCACCAGGGAAGCCCCTTTCTTTTTTTAAGACTGAATAATATTCTATTGTATGTATATACCACATTTTCTTTAACCATCTATTGATGGACATTTGGGTTGTATAAGAGAATCTTTATGGTATGTTTTAAATCTGGCAGAATTAGTCCCCCTCATTGATTTTTTCCCCAGTGTTTTCTTATATATTTTTGTATATTTATTATTCTTACCATACACACACAAAAAGGGGCACAAGGAAACTTTTGAAGGTGATGGATATGTCTGTTACCTTGATTGTGGTGATGGTTTCATGAGCGTATGCATATGTCCAAACCCATCAAATATGTTAAATATGTGCAGTTTTTTGTATATCAATTATACTTCAATAAACCTGTTTTTAAAAAATAATAAAAACTCTGAAAGACATAAAAGTAGACTTGAACAAATAGAAACACATCCTTTTTTTTGGATAGAATAACTCAAATTCGTAAAGATGTTAAGCCTCCCCTAATATATGCAGATTTAATGTGAACTCAACTCAAATACCAAATACTAACAAGTATTTTTTTTCTGAGCTAGAAAAATTGTAGGAATCTATCTTAACAACTTAGTCTAATTCTCAGTTTTAGCCAGATATTAACAAGATTATCATATTACCCACCATACAGTGGCTCATTATTCTTTCAGTAAATAAAAGACTAGAAGGAGAGGTGTATTTTCAGCAAACTAGTACTTTCTTTTTTGGATAGCCATTGTGTGAACTTAAGCAATTTATGTTTTCTTGACTTACTGAAGAATTATACACTCTCTTATAAATGAAGTTAACACCATTGATCTAGTCTAATATAGTCTAGTCTAATACACTTTTTTTGAGCTGTTATTTCCTTAGCGGTGATGAACTTAATCTTGTTATCTCCACCCTCTTGCACCATCATGGATGTGGTTGTATACATTTATTGAACACCTATTATTTGATACCCATTTATTGAGCACCTACCTTATAGGCACTATGGTAGGCATAGGGATTCCAAGTTGAATAAGCTTCAAGGTATTCAAGCTACCACTGCCTCAAGGTACAGTGAGAGAGACAAACCTATACAGAAATTATTACCATAGAATTAATAAACCTTGCAACTATGTACTGTCAGAAAATAGAGATGTACAATTCTACCAGGGGTAGAGCCATTTGATGAGAAGCCATTAAGGATCCTGGCCAAAAAAAAAAAAAAATATATATATATATATATATATATATATAGAAATGACAGAATAGATCTAGAATAAAGAAGGATGTCAAAAAAAAAAAAAGGACTGGTTCAGATAACAGGGGTCTCAAGGTCTTTAATGAGTTTAGAGAGCAGGTCCTCAGGAATAGGGAACAGAGAAGTATAGGAGATTGTAGTTGAAAATCAAGATGTTTTGAGTAAGTAGCAGTTGAGCAATGTCTCATGACAAACTGTCTGTATTTCAGGAGATTGGCTGGAGTTTGATGAAAATCTGTGGCTATGAACCTGGGAAGCTAACTAATCCTTATAGATATTAAACCCATGATCTTGGCCTCAGTATGTTTTAACCAACTAAGCTAAACAGCTGCAGATAATTTACAGATGATTGAATCAGAAGCACACCGTATAAATTTCCTTTGAAATACATCTGGAAAGGGATAAACAAAACATACTTGGTATTGTACTAAATTAATAGATTTGAAATTCATTAAGCCATATTTAATATCCAAATACAGCCAAGTTGAGTCATGCCTAGAAATTATCGACATTTGTTCTTGGTGGTGGTGGTGGTAGTCATGTTTTTTTCTCTTTTAGTTATTAATCTTATTACTTTCCAAGATTTATGATTTTTGTAGGTCTGCTTTGTTCTCACCAATGTAATAAATAAATTTTCATGTTTTCTTTTACTCTCAAGACAGAGAAAAAAGATTATCATCTCCTAACTTAATTATTGAATTATAATTGTATCAAAATTCTATTGAATTCAACTGTATTAAAATTGTCGGTTTATAAATCTGTGTTCTTTTTTTTTCAAAATTCAAGAATTTTTTAATAACCCAAATGCTTTTCTCAAAAATAAAATATATGTTAACTCACTAGAGAAGAAACACAAATATGAACTTAGGAATGTATAAATTACGGAATCCAAAGTGACTATTAATACCAGATAATCACAGTGTTTTATACCAAAAAAAAGTGTCAAATACAGTTACCCAAATGAATTAAATGCTACAAGTTGTTGCAAATGGGTATATATATATATTTTTAACATCTTTATTGGAGTATAATTGCTTTACAATGGTGTGTTAGTTTCTGCTTTACAACAAAATGAATCAGTTATATATATACATATGTTCCCATATCTCTTCCCTCTACAACTATGCTGTAGGCTTTTTAATTGTGGAGATCAATTTTTCTTCCATGGAGCCTAAAAATGCAGAGGCCTAAAAACATAGTACCAAGCAGTTAAAAACAAAGAAGTATACAAAATTCCACAAATACTGATTTCTTTTTCCCGTTATAGAAAATAGCATTAGCTTTTTCTTCTCCTTTACACCTATATTTTACCTTTTGGGAGGTCTGAGATCTTCTGCCAGAGTTCAGTAGGTGTTCTGTAGGAGTTGTTCCACGTGTAGATGTATTTCTGATGTATCTGTGTGGAGGAAGGTGATCTCCGCGTCTTACTCTTCCGCCATCTTCCCCCTCTCCTATACCTATATTTTAAAATAAATTTAAAAATTAAATCCCAAGAGCACAAATGGGCGGAAAAGCAAATCTGATTTCCTGTCTGATTTAAACTGAAGAATACTGAGTTCATTAACTGTAATTCATATATAATCTCAAGTAATAGCTAAGAAGATGTGTCATGAGCTCAGCTTTATACGTTCATATTTTAAAAAATTTTTTCAATGTAAATGCTCATCAGCTCAATAATAGCATGAATGTGCTTTTTGACATGCAAGTGTTTTCCAATTATATCTTAAAATCAGCTAACAAAAGCAGGTCGAGAAAGTAGAAGATGCAGTCTTCTGTTTTCAGCTGTTTCAGAACTGGTTTAATGAAAAAGTCACTTTAAAGGTTTGGTTTTAATTTCACGAGAAAGACATCTGTATTGAAATAGTGTGCAGCTGAGGTCCTCTAGTGTCGCAGTTGAATATGGCATCAACTTTTAAGATTTTGTGAAGTGTGTGTGTGTGTGTGTGTGTGTGTGTGTGAGAGAGAGAGAGAGAGAGAGAGAAAGAGAGAGAGAGTGAGAGAGACAGAGACAGAGACAGAAACAGAGATACAGAGAGAAGAACAAGGACAAGAGAGATTACTACCTTAAAGTTGACTCAGCAAATGACCTCAGAAAACTAGGTTCTTATGTTTTATTTGTTAATCAATCTCAATGAAAGGTTTTCTTTGTTTTTAAGAGGGGAGGGGTTTGCATTCTTTCATGTGCACATAGTTTTCAATGTAATTGTAGTTGTTTTAAAGTTTGGAATCTTTTCCTTTACATAGTTGGTTTATTTTTTTGCAGATGTTAATGAAAACTATTAATTCTTAATTGTTCTCATCTCATTTGCTTAATACTGGCTGTTGTGACACTTTAATATGGGAGAAACTATTTGATAAAGTAGAATAGTTTATAGATCAGTTTAATAAGAATTCTTTATAAATAGTAACTTTTGTTTTGTTTTTTTTTTATATATACTTCATGGGGAATATCAACTTATTGCTTTATTTTAAAATATGGCTGACAGTCAGGAAGTACCAGATATATGAGGGAAGAAATAGTTTGAGAGAGTCAAGGGAGGAAAAAAAAATTTTAAAAACTTACCCCAGAGGAAATGAAGATAACATACTTTTTTCCCCCCCTAAATTAAAAGAATTCTAATAACTATCCTCAGAGAGACTCAAAAGAATAATGTATCCATAGCCAAAGAACAGGATGTATTGAAAAGGAACAACTGGAGACCAGAAGAGAGATCTTGGAAATTAAATAATAGGCCATGCTCATAAGAATATAAGTCTAAGCATAAAGTATAAAAGAATCCTGAAAGCTTCCACAGAGGAATAGCATGGTATCTACATGCTATGAAAAATTTTCTCATGACTATATTCTAGCTAAATAAAAAGGAAACACAAAAAGAATCATATGAGGTATAAAAAATGATAGTAGCTGATGATAACATTCATGAATAGAGTTATAATTATAAAATTATAGTATCCATTAAATCCTGATGACTGAGATATTTTCTCTGGAGAGCTAGGGGTTAAGTGGCTTAGATTTTTATTTCTTTCTCTGCTTAGTTCCATGGTAAATTTTTACTATACGTAGTGCAGCAGTGTACCAAAACACTTCCCATCTGTCTCAGAGTAAAAGCCAAGGCCTAAATGGCCTCACATGATCTAGCCCTCTGACTTGCTACCTCTCTGCCCTCATCTCCTCCCAGTTTCACCTTTTGCTCATTCTACTGCATACACAGTAGCTTCATTGTGTTTTTTGGTGTTTTTTTTAAAATTTGTTTTCTTTTTTGAACTGCTGTGTATTCTTCCAGTTAAGACTTGCTTACTGTGCCCTCTGCCTGAATTACACATTTCCCAGGGAGCTGCATGTCTTTTTCATTTCCTTTAGATTTCGGCACAAATGTCACCTCAGTGAAGCCTTCCTTGATCACACTGTATATATAAAATAGCAACCCACATTCTCTCTTCTCTTCTCTTTTTCTCCTTAGCACTTAATCGCTATATATCATGTTATATATTTACTTGTTTATCTGTTTAGCCTTCAAGAAAGGAGCAAAGGCATCTTTTATCTGTCTTATAAAATTTGATAATGTAAAATAATATAAACAATAAAAAAAAAAAAAAGAGACTTCCTTGGTGGCACAGTAGTTAAGAATCCACCTGCCAATGCAGGGGACACGGGTTCCAGCCCTGGTCCAGGAAGATGCCACATGCCGCGGAGCAACTAAGCCCATGCACCACAACTACTGAGCCTGTGCTCTAGAGCCCATGAGCCACAACTACTGAGCCTGCATGCTACAACTACTGAAGCCCGTGCGCCTAGAGCCTGTGCTCTGCAACAAGAGAAGCCACCGCAATGAGAAGCCTGCACACTGCAACGAAGAGTAGCCCCCACTCACCACAACTAGAGAAAGCCCGTGCACAGCAACGAAGACCCAACACAGCCAAAAATAAGTAAATAAACTAATTAATTTAAAAAATCAGGAGTTAGAAAAGGAAAATGGAGAAGTATGTTAATTATATCATCTTGCATACTGAAGAGTTAATTATAATTATGTAAAAGTCTAACCACCAGAAGAGTTGAAAACACAAACTGCTAGAGATGGTTACTTCTGGAAAGTCAGACTAGGATGAGAAGAGAGAGAGATTTTAACTTTTCATCTCTTGTTCTTTCTTATGGTTTTAATTTAGAGGAGGGAGTCATAGTGAAATTATTCTTTTTTTAAATTGTATTTGGCCTTTTTATGTCAAGTTTATTGCGATTAATTTACATACCTTACAATTTACCCTTTTTAGTGTGCAGTTAAATCAGTTTGACCAACTCAGTCCTATAACCATCATCAAAATTAGAAATAGAACAATTCCGTCATGTAAAATTTTCTCATACTCCTTTGTATCAACCCATTCCCTCCACCCAAGCCCATGACAATCAGTAATCTTTTAACTTAACACTTTTTATTTAATGTGGGTTCCTTGTCCTGAATATAATCAAGTCAGAATTGGTGAGTTTGGAGCAGTTACATATAATGTAATGGTTGATATATCTGAATTAAAATCTGTTAATTGGGCTTCCCTGGTGGCACAGTGGTTGAGAGTCCGCCTGCCGATGCAGGGGACGCGGGTTCATGCCCCGGTCCGGGACGATCCCACATGGCGCGGAGTGGCTGGGCCCGTGAGCCATGGCTGCTGAGCCTGCACGTCCGGAGCCTGTGCTCCGCAGTAGGAGAGGTCACAACAGTGAGAGGCCCGTGTACGGCAAAAAAAAAAAGAAAAAAAAATCTGTTAATTGTTTTCTAATTGTTCCATTTGTTCTTTGTTCTTTTTTCCTTTTATTTGCCCTGCTTTTAGGTTGACTTTTTTTTTTATAATTTCATTGTATCTCTATTATTAGCTTGTTGTTTATACCTTTAAAAAAATTAATTTAGTTGTTACCCTCATATTTATTTAGTTTTTTAAAGTCTGATTTAAAGTGTAAAAAAGAAGGGGGGGAAGAGAAGAGATCTGTACCCAAATGTTAATATTAGTGGTTTGGGGATTGGGTTTGAATTATTCTCCCCTACTTTTCTGTATATTCTTCCTAACTTCCTATATGAATGATGTTTTATTTAAAAAAAAAAAAAAAAGGAGAGAGAGAGGGAGAGGAAGAGAGAGAGCAAGACAAAGAAACTGGGCATCCCTGTGGAAGTTGGCTTAAGAGAGAATAGGATAAGAAAGAAATGTTTGATAAATTACTGGAGGTTGCTTTGTGGATTGATCTGGAAAGTAAGCTCAGGTCTATCTACTATAAAATATATTATAGCTGTTTTTCAGGGACATAGGTGTTTTGTCTTGAGCAAGATAGGTGGTTTTCATTGACTTAGTTCTGCCATATATCTGCAAGTGTCCTGATAATTTGACAAAGTCCAACCTGCTGAAGGTCAAGGTCATTTGTATACCACCAATATTAAACTACCTTCGTGGAAGAATTATACTTCAATTAGAGTAGCCTTTAGAAAACTACGTTCTTTGTCAGATCGATTCTGTTTTAAGTGGAAAATCAAAAATATGTCGAAGTAGATAGTTTAGAAAATGTGTAGAGTCTATTTTCTCTGAATAGAGGAGGTACAATAAAAATATAGCTCTTTGGGGAATTCCCTGGTGGTTCCAGTGGTTAGGACTCTGCACTTTCACTGCTGAAGGTCTGGGTTCAATCCCTGGTCAGGGAACTAAAATCTCACAAGGCACATGGCCCAAAAAAAAAAAAAATATATATATATATATATATACGCACACACACACATATATATATATACACACACATATATATACACACATATATATATATATCTCTTTGAATTTTATCACTGAACCTCATTTTATTTCTTAAAACAGTTTCTATATCTGCTTTGTAATTGACCTATTGATCTGTGACTCTTTTGTTTTCTTTGTAGATATTCAAAGGTTTTGTGCATAGCATTTGAGATACTTCAGGGCTTGCAGTATATGAACAAACATGGTATAGTACACCGGGCACTGTCTCCTCATAATATCCTTTTGGATCGAAAGGTAATCATCAAATAGTATATTAAATATTTGCTTTTTATTTCACATTGGAAGCTACTGAAATCAGGCCCACTCAGTTAATCAGAGGGACTGTAGAATTAGAATATGTCTTAAGAGTATTCATAATGAAAAGATTATACGAATGTAATATACTGGTAGTTGTTTAAAAAAAAAGTATCTCTAAATTATATGAATCCATGTGTCTTTCACATTCATTATTCTTTTTTCCCCAGACCCATTTTCTAACTTGTTTTGTTTTTCCTTCCATTCATTTTCTAAAAGATACATACACATTGTGTCTTCCCAATCCACTGCTTCTCTGAATTTGCTTTCATCTTAAGAAAGATTCTCTGACTATTTACATAGAATATTTTTCTCATAGCACAACTGAATTGTGTTTTCTCCACTTTATTCTTCTTTCCTACTTCCTCTTTTCACTTTATTCCTCATTTATTTTCCTTGTTTACCAGCTGTTCATACCTAGCTTCTTTTTTTAATTGGAGTGCTGATTCTCTACTTGGAAATCTTATGGGGGATTTCTAAGAAGCTAGTCAACCTCTAAGAGAATTATGGGTAGCAAGGTGGTATTTTTTCAGGAATAATCATAATTTCATTCTTTTTCATAAGCATATAAAATAGTTTTGAGGAAACATTTTCTGGGGAATTATTTTTTATATTAGTAGGATTATTCTTTTTTTCTGACTTTCTTCCAAACTTTCAGTATATATACCCTATGATATTAAAAATAAAGATAAAATGGTGCTCATTAATTTCATACCTATGGTAGTAGAGTATCTAACTGTCTGAATTGTTTTAAAATATAAATGTTTTGTAATTCTGGGAAATAGAGTTCTTGAGAAAAAGAAAACAACTTTTAAATTGACTATTGTTTTATAAAGTCTTAAACATCTAAAGGGGGAAAAACTTAAGGGATGTATAAAATTTGTTTTGCCTTTTAAGAATCTTGCTTTTGTGATCATTATGCTTATTCTCAAACAGTATAAAAAATTGTTGGGAATCAAGCAGATTCACTAATATCTTGATTTGTGAACTGATCTTTCCAAGTTAAAAATGTCCATGTCAAGTTTAAATTATAACATTGTGAGTGGACTTGCAACTCCCTGAAAAAATTTTCTTTTGTGAAAATTACCACAATATATTCTAATTGAGGATTCAAGACAACTAAGAACATTTTTGCTATTTAGAGAAGCCCAGAAAATAATAAGCAGCAAAAATTTTTAAATGTTGTCATTTTGATATATAAAATATGTATGTGTGTATATATATGTTTGTAATGAATATAAAGCAGACTTCAAACACTGACAAATAGTTTTTAATAAAATTATGGCAAATTAAAATATAATATTTTCTTAATGTATCTGACTATATGATAGTGTCCTTACTTATAAAATGTATAATCATAATTTTCCCTGTCAGTGATATTAAAATATTTTATAATGATTTTTTTCTTCCTTTATTATTGTAGGGACATGTTAAATTGGCTAAATTTGGACTTTATCACATGACAGCATATGGTGATGATGTTGATTTCCCAATTGGGTAAGAATTTTTTTTTTCTGAGTTCCGGCTGAAACTTTCTAATCTTTAATGAAGTGTGTATTTTGTTAATTTATTATTTTTGACATAAAACTACCTTTTTAAAATTAAAAATATCTTAATTTTCCATACACTTCTAAGAGTAGACAATGAGTTTTTCCCAGCATACAAAAGGTCCCTGATGTTGATCTTTCATTGAATTGGTAGTGAGGCTAGCAGATTATTGACTTTCTTCACCTTATAATGCTTACTAAAATTAATTTTATTTCATTCAGAATTAGGTAAATTTAAGGCAAGAAGGCTGACAAGATTCTCACTTAATGATAATGTATGTTCCTCAAAAGACAGAAAAATCACTCTCATATTATCTTCTAATATTTCTAAGTTTAATTCCGTGTTCTTTAAGATGTAGTTGTACATTAAGCTTCAAGTCGAGTCACTGTAGCTGTCAGAGGTAATGGGGTAGATTCTCTAACTGAAAGTCTGTGTTTAAGTTTGGAGAGGTTCTGATATGGAATTCCAGATTTATGTTAGCCTCCAAAAAAGGAATGAAAGTTTATTTCATCCTGGACTCAATTGAATGCTTTGATATAGATGTTTGTATTATATTTATTGTTTGGCTGCTTTTTAAGCATGTTAATAATATAATTCTTTTATAAGTGTTTAATTTTGACATTATTTTAGATACATAGAAGTTACAAAATAGTACAAAAATTTCCTGTATAGCCTTAACTCAGACTCCCCAAATGTTAACATTTCACTACATTTTTTTCTCTTTCTTTTATCTTACACATATATATGTATTTGTGTATAATATATTTTTTCTGAATTATTTAAGAATTATTAGTGTATATAATGGTCTTTTACCCCTCAATACTTCAGTTTGTATTTCCTAAAGTAAGGAATTTTCTTACATAACCACAAAACAATTATCAAAATCAGCAAATTAAAATGATATAATACAATTTTCTAGAGACCTTAAGCATATTTCTTAATTGCTGTGAGATTCTGTTTAATAGTATCGATTTGTGTTTTGCTCTTTGGGCTCCCTAAAGTCAGTTCTGTCACTCAATTATTGGGAATTATGGTTTGGAGTCATGGAGTATGTTTCTGCAGGAAAACATTGCCTAAAAACTTAACTAGATGTTTTTAAAAAAAGATCTCATTTATAAATTACCTTTTATCTTTGTAAGTTAGCTTATAGTTTTGTCACTTAAAATTTTCATTAGCTTGGCCATAGCTATAATCTTAAAATAAATTGTTTAGTCATCCCTTCCTTTATTTATTAAGAAAATATTTATCAAATACATTTTCTTATGGCTGCTGGATATACAAACATGGGTAAGATAGGTTCCCATTCTTCAAGAAGCTCATTATTTAATGGGAAATTTTCTGTTTTGATGGCCTACTTATTAATGTGCATAAATTCATAGTCTTATAGTTTTACATACCAAAACTTGTGGTTGTACGCAACAAACAATTGTTTTCACAAACACAAAAACAATATTTTATAAAAATAGCCTACACTCTATTTGTTTTAAAAAAAACCTTTTGAAATAATAAAATTAAGTTCATAATAAAGCTCTGGTATCTTCATCATATGTAATAATTGCCTTTTAAAATAGCTTTTAGGCAGCTGTAGTTAATGTGCTTCTTCATTTTGTCTAAATTTGTATGAGAGAGAACTCCAAAAACAATACAAACAAAAATTAATTTTTTGCCTTTTACTTAAAGGTTCTTTAGGTTATAGTGATGAATAGAAGAAAGGAAGTGATTTTTCTTAAAGCACATCAAGGATTTTGAAGAGTTGTGTTTGAATTTAAAATGCTTGGATAGAATTGGTCTCATGTGCCATTTGGTTTGGCTTACTTTGAAGTCTTTGACCCAAAAGGTCTGAGCAGAAAGTATCAAAGAGCAAAATGTGAAACATTAGCCAGGAAAAATAAAGTGATCAAACAGCTAAGTCATGAAAGAAAATATTTACTCCAGAAGAAGCTTGCAGCTGATTCAAAAGACAAATATTAAAGAACAACAAAGTAAAATGTTAACATCTGTTTCAAAATATTGTAAAGAGTTAGAAATTGGACATTCATTTTTATTTGGCCAGTAGCTTAATACCTTGTTAAAGCATCAGACAGATGGTGAAAGCCACTTACATTTATCTCACCAGTCATACTCACGGCAGAGTTCCAGTAAGACTGTTAAAATGCTATGCTAAAGAAGAGACACTTGTTGAAAGGAGATAATTTACATTTAAAAATCCTAAGTTTTATTATTTTTATTAATTAACAAGTCCTTGATAGAAAGGAAATTAGAATTTTGGGAGCAAAAGTCACCTCTATACTTCCAGAGATCACCAGTCAGAAGTTTTAGATATAACAATTTACCCATAGTATTGCTTGACTTTTCACTACCCATGCTGTTATTTTGGGGTTAGATGTGCTGGAAATCAGGATTAAAAATGAACAGTTTACCTTCTGGATGTATCATGCTAATGATGACAAAGCTAAAACATTGCATATGTGTCATGTTTTTCATTTTTAGAAAACTTCTTTATGTATTCACTAATATTTATAACAGTTTGTGAGGTAGGCATTATTATTCCTATTTTATAGATTAAGAAACCCAAATCATATATAGAATATGTGATAGGACTGAAGTTAGAATACAGGTATTATAATATTAAGTTCATTGCTTTTCTACTAGACTTCACTTGTCTCCAGAGGTTTCACACATTCATTTAGAAGATCAATATGATCACCTTAGGGTAAAATGACATCATAGTACAAATTTATGTGTATGAAAATGTGCCTCAGCCTCTTTAGTTATCAAGGAAATACAAATTAAAACTACAACGGTGTATAGGTCCCACCCACCAGATGGCCAAATATTAAAAAGTCTGTCACTGCTGTCTAACAAGTGTTGGAGAAGTAAGCAATAGGATCTGTTGTACACTGCTCGTGGGAGTATAAATTGATACAATCCCTTTCAAAAAACATTTGGCATGATATTATAAAGTTGAAAGTGTACATGTCTTATGGCCTAGAAATTCAATCCTAGGTTTATACCCTTGGGGAAACTTTTGCAGATGTACACATAGTATTTCTAGCAACATTGTTTATAATATAAAAAGACAGGAAATAACTTAAATGCCTATTGACATTAGAGTGAATAAATTATGATATATTCATAAAATAGAAGTAAAAATTAATGACTTAAATCTACATGAAACTATATGGATGGCTCTTTTAAATAACATTGATTAAAAAAGCAAATCACAAAGGAATACCATCAGCATAATTCCCATACTATAAAGTTCAGAAATGTGCTTGACTAAACAATATACTTTTTAGGGTTACAAACATATGGTAAAGCTATAAAGAAATGGAAGAGAATTATAAACACAAAAATTCCAATTGTCTGTTCCTTTTGGGGGATACCAGGGAGGTATAATTAGGGAGAAGCAGAGAGGGACCTTTAGTGATAATTTCATATTCTTTACTTAAACTTCTTGATAGGTACATGGGTGTTCTTTTAAACTTTATTCTTTCTACCTTATTCATTTAATATTCTGTCTTTTGTATTTACTAAAGCAATTTTCAAAAAACTTGTGTTGGTGAAGGTAAGGGGAAATAGGCACTCATATTGCTTATGAGAATATAAATTTCCATAACCTGAAAGGGCAACTTGGCAACATTAATCAAAATTTAAAATGCATCTACCTTATGACTTTGTAGTGCCATGTCTAGGAATTTGTCTTTTGTCTACACATACATATTCATGGGAAAGGGAATATTTGTAATATATCCACGTCAGCATTGTTTGTAATAGCAAAAGAGTGGAACTCCCAACATGTCCTTCTTCAGAGTTGCATTAAGTAAATTAAATGCATCAATACAATGAAATTATTGGCAGTTTTCAAAAAGAATGAGGCAAATCTATACTTATTTTTTTAGAATGATCTCTAAAATATCTTTTGAGTGAAAAAGGGTACAGAATAGTGCATATAGTGTGCTTCCCTATGGGGCAATGATGATGGGTGATAAAGTTTATTTATACATACATATGTGTGGGTGACTGGAGTACAGAGATGGGAGAGAGTCTTACCTTTCAATTTATATATTTTTACAGATTTTGACATTGCTACTATTCAAAAGAATAAATACTATTTTCAAAGATAACATATGCTTTAAATAAGAGTTAAGTATAAAGAGAAGATAGGCAGTGAGGAAGAAGGAAAAAACACCTGGAAACCTGGAAAGCTGCAAGAAGGCAATATGTTAACACAGAGGAAAGCAAAGAAAGGAACTAATATTGCAGACACACGATAGGTTTTAAATTATTTGAGACTCATGTATTTGCTCTTGATTCCTAGACATAGAAGCCTGTATTATGGTTAGTTTAGAATTCTTCCTAGAAAGAGTTGTTCATCTAATTGCATTGAGCTTTTATATAGGCCGTACTGTACTGATAGTAAAAATGTACCACTACATACTTCTTTCCCCCTTTCTAGCTCATAGTAATTATTCATTTCTAAAATATACCATTTTAGGTATCCATCATACTTGGCACCTGAGGTAATTGCACAAGGAATTTTCAAAACCAATGATCATGTGCCAAGTGAGAAACCGTTGCCTTCTGGCCCCAAATCAGATGTCTGGTCTCTTGGAATCATTTTATTTGAGCTTTGTGTGGTATGTATAAAGAAATAGTAAACTCATAAAAATAAATTGTGTTTCTTAGAAAAGTATTTTTGGATACGAAGGCTATTTAGTAATATCAATAGCATGTTTTTGCTTTGCAAATTGACTAGATAACAGAGAAAAAAATCTCAATTTGACTTCATAAAAAATCCTGTTTGACAATTTATTTGTATATTACTTTGGTATATCTAGAAATATTGACGCTTTTATTAAGTATTAAAAATATACACTGTACTGGGCTTCCCTGGCGGCGCAGTGGTTGAGTCCGCCTGCCGATGCAGGGGACACGGCTTCGTGCCCCAGTCCGGGAGGAGCCCACATGCCGCGGAGTGGCTGGGCCCGTGAGCCATGGCCGCTGAGCCTGCACGTCCGGAGCCTGTGCTCCACAACGGGAGAGGCCACAACAGTGAGAAGCCCGCGTACCGCAAAAAAAAAAAAAAAAATATATATATATATATATATATATACACTGTACTAAGTGTAAAAAATTAAGCATATTTATAAACATTTACACTAAAACTGCTTACATGCTTTGGTATGTTCATGCTCTCTCTCCCTTCTGTGGTGGTATTTCTTCCTTAAATCCCTTCTCCTCTCTTATTCTGTCTCCTGTAAGACTGACTTTGTAACTGAGTTGGCTTTTTATGAGGCCTTCCTGAAATATCCTCTATATTTATTAGGGTAATAAAGACTATACAGCTATTAAAAACAAATGAATTAAAACTGCAGTAGCTTAAAAAACACAGATGTTTTTCTCCCTCATGTAACAGTCCACAGAAAGTTAGGGTGGGCTCTGTTCCACAGCATCATGAAAAAACTTAGGCTACCAAGAATGGCTCCACCATTCTCACCACCTGATTTCCAAAGATGCTCTCTTTATCCTCTTTTTTAGCTATAAGGAAGAAGAGGAGTGAATTCATGGTAACTGTCTTTAAAAAGATGATATAAAAGTTGCAGATATCAACTCTGTTCTTTTCACTAGTGGCACTTTACTCATGTGGCCACATGTAGGTTCAACAGAATACAAATGCCTAAATATTCAGAAAGAAGATCAGGATGGATTTGGAGAGACAACTAATATTTTGTCAATCCTCCCTCCAAATACCTGCCAGGGTTAGTTCCTGTCTTCTTTTCTCTCCTTTTCTATTTTAGCATTTGTCATGTTTGTCTACATGGACAATAAGGTCTTTAAAGGCACACATTTTTATTATTCATCTGTTGTTCTGTCTTCCAAGAGATATTTTTTAACATCTTTATTGGAGTATAATTGCTTTACAATGGTGTGTTAGTTTCTGCTTTATAACAAAGTGAATCAGCTATATGTATACATATGTTCCCATATCTGTTCCCTCTTGCGTCTCCCTCCCACCCTCCCAATCCCACCCCTCTAGGTGGTCACAAAGCACCGAGCTGATCTCTCTGTGCTATGCAGCTGCTTCCCACTAGCTATCTGTTTTACATTTGATAGTATATATAAGTCCACTCTCTTACTTCGTCCCAGCTTACCCTTCCCCCTCCCCATGTCCTCAAGTCCATTCTCTACGTCTTTGTTCCTGTCCTGACCCTAGGTTCTTCATAACCATTTTTTTTTCTTTTTAGAATCCATATGTATGTGTTAGCATACAGTATTTCTTTTTCTCTTTCTGACTTACTTCACTCTGTATGTCAGAATCTAGGTCCATCCACCTCACTACAAATACCTCAATTTCATTTCGTTTTATGGCTGAGTAATATGCCGTTGTATATATGTGCCACGTCTTCTTTATCCATTCATCTGTTGATGGACACTTAGGTTGCTACCATGTCCTGTATTGTAAATGGAGCTGCAATGAACATTGTGGTACATGACTCTTTTTGAATTATGGTTTTCTCAGGGTACATGCCCAGTAGTGCACTTGCTGGGTCGTACGGTAGTTCTATTTTTAGTTTTTTAAGGAACCTCCATACTGTTCTCCATAGTGGCTGTATCAATTTACATTCCCACCAACAGTGCAAGAGGGTTCCCTTTTCTCCACACCCTCTCCAGCATTTATTGTTTGTACATTTTTTGATGATGGCCATTCTGAACAGTGTGAGATGTTACCTCATTGTAGTTTTGATTTGCATTTCTCTAATGATTAGTGATGTTGAGCATCCTTTCATGTGTTTTTTGGCAATCTGTATATCTTCTTTGGAGACATGTCTGTTTAGGTCTTCTGCCCATTTTTGGATTAGGTTGTTTGTTTTTTTGATATTGAGCTGCATGAGCTGCTTGTAAATTTTGGAGATTAATCCTTTTTCAGTTGCTTCATTTGCAAATATTCTCTCCCATTCTGAGGGTTGTCCTTTTGTCTTGTTTATGGTTTCCTTTGCTGTGCAAAAGCTTTGAAGTTTCATTAGGTCCCATTTGTTTATTTTTGTTTTTATTTCCATTTCTCTAGGAAGTGGGTCAAAAAGGATCTTGCTGTGATTTATGTCATAGAGTGTTCTGCCTATGTTTTCCTCTAAGAGTCTTACAGTGTCTGGCCTTACATTTAGGTCTTTAATCCATTTTTAGTTTATTTTTGTGTATGGTGTTAGGGAGTGTTCTAATTTCATTGTTTGACATGTAGCTGTCCAGTCTTCCCAGCACCACTTATTGAAGTGGCTGTCTTTTCTCCATTGTATATTCTTGTCTCCATTATCAAAAATAACATGACCATATTTGCGTGGGTTTATCGCTGGGGTTTCTATCCTGTTCCATTGATCTATATTTCTGTTTTTGTGCCAGTACCATACTGTCTTGATTACTGTAACTTTGTAGTAAGGTCTGAAGTCAAGGAGCCTGATTCCTCCAGCTCCGTTTTCCTTTCTCAAGATTGCATTGGCTATTCAGGGTCTTTTGTGTTTCCATACAAATCGTGCAATTTTTTGTTCTAGTCCTGTGAAAAATGCCATTGGTAGTTTCATAGGGATTGCATTGAATCTGTAGATTGCTTTGGGTAGTATAGCCATTTTCACAATGTTGATTCTTCCAATCCAAGAACATGATGTATCTCTCCATGTGTTTGTATCATCTTTAATTTCTTTCATCAGTGTCTTATAGTTTTCTATAACAGGTCTTTGGCCTCCTTAGGTAGGTTTATTCCTAGGTATTTTGTTCTTTTTGTTGCATTGGTAAATGGGAGTGTTTCCTTAATTTCTCTTTCAGATATTTCATCATTAGTGTTTAAGAATGCAAGTTATTTCTGTGGATTAATTTTGTATCCTGCTACTTTACCAAATTCATTCATTCGCTCTAGCAGTTTTCTGATAGAGTCTTTAGGACGCTCTGTGTATAGTGTCATGTCACCTGCAAACAGTGACAGCTTTACTTCTTCTTTTCCGATTTGGATTCTTTTTACTTCTTTTTCTTCTCTGATTGCTGTGGATAAAACTTCCAAAACAATGATGAGTAATAGTGGTGAAAGTAGGCAACCTTGTCTTTTTCCTGACCTTAGTGGAAATGCTTTCAGTTTTTCACCATTTAGAACAATGTTGGCTGTGGGTTTGTCATATATGGCCTTTATTATGTGGAGGTAAGTTCCCTCTTCACCTACTTTCTGGAGGGTTTTTATCATTAATGGATGTTGAATTTTGTCAAAAGCTTTTTCTGCATCTATTGAGATGATCATATGGTTTTTCTCCTTCAATTTCTTAATATGGTGTATCACATTGATTGATTGGCGTATACTGAAGAATCCTTGCATTCCTGGGAAGAAACCTACTTGATCATGGTGTATGATCCTTTTAATGTGCTGCTGGATTCTGTTTGCTAGTATTTTGTTGAGGATTTTTGCATCTATGTTCATCAGTGATATTGGCCTGTAGTTTTCTTTCTTTGTGACATCTTTGTGTGGTTTTGGTATCATGGTGATGGTGGCCTCGTAGAATGAGTTTGGGAGTGTTCCTTCCTCTGCAGTTTTTTTGAAGAGTTTGAGAAGGACGGGTTAGCTCTTCTCTAAATGTTTGATAGAATTCGCCTGTGAAGCCATCTGGTCCTGGGCTTTTGTTTGTTGGAAGATTTTTAATCACAGTCTCAATTTCAGTGCTAGTGATTGGTCTGTTTATTTTTTCTATTCTTCCCGGTTTAGTCTCGGAAGGTTGTGCTTTTCTAAGAATGTGTCCATTTCTTCCAGGTTGTCCATTTTATTGGCATATAGTTGCTTGTAGTAATCTCATGATCCTTTGTATTTCTGCAGTGTCAGTTGCTACTTCTCCTTTTTCATTTCTAATTCTGTTGATTTGTTTCTTCTCCGTCTTTTTCTTGATGAGTCTGGCTAATGGTTTATCAATTTTGTTTATCTTCTCAAGGAACCAGCTTTTAGTTTTATTGATCTTTGCTATCCTTTCCTTCATTTCATTTTCATTTATTTCTGATCTGATCTTTACGATTTCTTTCCTTCTGCTAACTTTGGGGGTTTTTTGTTCTTGTTTCTCTAATTGCTTTAGGTATATGGTTAGGTTGTTTATTTGAGATGTTTCTTGTTTCTTAAACTTTGCTATAAACTTCCCTCTTAGAACTGCTTTTGCTGCATCCCACAGGTTTTGGGTCATCATCTTTTCATTGTCATTTGTTTCTAGGTATTTTTTGATTTCCTCTTTGATTTCTTCAGTGATCTCTTGGTTATTTAGTAGTGTATTGTTTAGCCTCCATGTGTTTGTATTTTTTACAGATTTTTTCCTGTAATTGATACCTAGTCCCATAGTGTTGTGGTCAGAAAAGACCCTTGATATTCTTTCAATTTTCTTAAATTTACCAAGGCTTGATTTGTGACCCAAGATATGATGTATCCTGGAGAATGTTCCATGAGCACTTGAGAAGAAAGTGTATTCTGTTGTTTTTAGATGGAATGTCCTGTAAATATCAATTAAGTCCATCTTGTTTAATGTATCATTTAAAGCTTGTGTTTCCTTATTTATTTTCATTTTGAATGATCTGCCCACTGGTGAAAGTCGGGTGTTAAAGTCCCCTACTATTGTTGTGTTACTGTCAATTTCCCCATTTATGGCTGTTAGCATTTGCCTTATGTACTGAGGTGCTCCTATGTTCGGTGCATAAATATTTATAATTGTTATGTCTTCTTCTTGGATTGATCCCTTGATCATTATGTAGTGTCCTTCTTTGTCTCTTGTAATTGTCTTTGTTTTAAAGTCTGTTTTGTCTGATATGAGAATTGCTACTCCACCTTTCTTTTGATTTCCATTTGAATGGAATATCTTTTTCCTTCCCCTCACTTTCAGTCTGTATGTGTCCCTAGGTCTGAAGTGGGTCTCTTGTAGACTGCATATGCACGGGTCTTGTTTTTGTATCCATTCAGCCAGTGTATGTCTTTTGGTTGGAGCATTTAATCCATTTACATTTGAGGTAATTATCAATATGTATGTTCCTATTACCATTCTCTTAACTCTTTTGGGTTTGTTATTGTAGGTCTTTTCCTTCACTTGTGTTTCCTGCCTAGAGAAGTTCCTTAAGCATTTGTTGTAAAGCTGGTTTGGTGGTGCTGAATTCTCTTAGCTTTTGCTTGTCTGTAAAGGTTTTAATTTCTCCATTGAATCTGAATGAGATCCTTGCTGGGTAGAGTAATCTTGGTTGTAGGTTTTTCCCTTTCATCACTTTAAATATGTCCAGCCCCTCCCTTCTGGCTTGCAGAGTTTCTGCTGAAAGATCAGCTGTTAACCTTATGGGGATTTCCTTATATGTTATTTGTTGTTTTTCCTTTGCTGCTTTTATTATTTTTTCTTTGTATTTAATTTTTGATAGTTTGATTGATATGTGTATTGACGTGTTCCTCCTTGGATTTTTCCTGTATGAGACTCTCTGCGCTTCCTGGACTTGATTAACTCTTTCCTTTCCCATATTAGGGAAATTTTCTATTATAATCTCTTCAAGTATTTTCCCAGTCCCTTTCTTTTTCTCTTCTTCTTCTGGGACCCCTATAATTCAAATATTGGTGTGTTTAATGTTGTCACAGAGGTCTCTGAGAGTCTCCTCAATTCTTTTCATTCTTTTTTCTTTATTCTCCTCTGCAGTAGTTACTTGCACTCTTTTACCTTCCAGGTCACTTATCCATTCTTCTGCATCAGTTTTTCTGCTATTGATTCCTTCTAGAGAATTTTTAATTTCATTTATTGTGTCCTTCATCATTTTTTGTTTGCTCTTTAGTTCTTCTAGGTCCTTGTAAAACGTTTCTTGTATTTTCTCCATTCTATTTCCAAGATTTGCATCCACTATTTCCAAGATTTGCATCCACTATTTCCAAGATTTGCATCCACTTTTTTTATCATTACTCTGAATTCTTTTTCAGGTAGCCTGCCTATTTCCTCTTCATTTGTTTGATGTGGTGGGTTTTTACCTTGCTCCTTCATCTGCTGTGTGTTTCTCTGTCTTCTCATTTTGCTTAACTTACTGTGTTTGGGGGTCTCCTTTTTGCAGGCTGCAGGTTCGTAGTTCCCATCATTTTTGGTGTCTGTCCCCAGAGGCTAAGGTTGGTTTAGTGGGTTGTGTAGGCGTCTTGGTGGAGGGGACTAGTGCCTGTGTTCTGCTGGATATGGCTGGATGTTGTCTTTCTTGTGGGCAGGACCACGTCTGGTGGTGTGTTTTGGGGTGTCTGTGGCCTTATGATTTTAGGCAGCCTCTCTGATAATGGGTGGGGTTGTTTTCTTGTCTTGCTAATTGTTTGTCGTAGGGTGTCCAGCACTGTAACTTGCTGGTCATTGAGTGGATCTGGGTTTTAGCGTTGAGATGGAGATCTCTGGGAAAGCTTTTGCCATTTGATATTATGTGGGGCCAGTAGGTCTCCGGTGTATCAGTACCCTGCACTCGGCTCTCCCACTTTAGAGCTATAGGCCTGATACCCAGCCGGAGCACCAAGACCCTGTCAGCCACAAGGCTCAGAAGTAAAGGGAGAAAAAGGAAAGAATTAAAGAAAGAATAAAATAAAATAAAGTTAAAAAATTAAAATAAAAAACTATTAAAAGTAAAAAAATTAATAAGTAATTTCAAAAAGGAAAAATAAACGAAAGAAAGAAGAGAGCAACCAAACCAAAAAACAAATCCACCAGTGATAAGAAGTGCTAAAATCTATACTAAAAACAACAACAACAACAAAAAACGGACAGACAGAACCCTCTGACAAATGTTAAAAGCAAAGCTATACAGACAAAAAAATGACACAGAGAAGCATACACATACACACTCACAAAAAGAGAAAAAGGAAAAAAATATATATACCGTTGCTCCCAAAGTCCACCTTCTCAATTTTGGGGTGATTCGTTGTCCATTCAGGCATTCCACAGATGCAGGGTACATCACGTTGATTGTGGAGATTTAATCCGCTGCTCCTGAGGCTGCTGGGAGAGATTTCCCTTTCTCTTCTTTGTTCACAGATCCTGGGGTTCAGCTTTGGATTTGGCCCTGCCTGTGCGTGTAGGTCGCCTGAGGGCATCTGTTCTTTGCTCAGACCCGACAGGGTTAAAGGAGGGGCTGATTAGGGGGCTCTGGCTCGCTCAGGCCGGGGAAGGGAGGGGTACGGAACGTGGGGGGAGCCTTAGGTGGCAGAGGCTGGCGTGATGTTGCAACAGCCTGAGGTGAGCTGTGACTTCTCCCGGGGAAGTTGTCCATGGATCATGGGACCCTGGCAGTGGTGGGCTGCACAGGCTCCTGGGATGGGAGGTGTGGCTAGTGACCTGTGCTTGCACACAGGCTTAACATTTCATGCCCGTCTCTGGTGTCCGCACTGATATCTGCGGCTTGAACCCGTCTCTGGAGCTTGTTTAGGCGGTGCTCTGAATCCCCTCTCCTTGCACACCCCAAAACAATGGTCTCTTGCCTCTTAGGCAGGTCCAGACTTTTTCCTGGACTCCCTCCCGGCTAGCTGTGGCGCACCAGCCCCCTTCAGGTTGTGTTCACGCAGCCAACCCCAGTCCTCTCCCAGGGATCTGACCTCCGAAGCCTGAGTCTCAGCTCCCAGCCCCGACCTGTCCCGGCGGGTGAGCGGACAAGCCTCTCAGGCTGTTGAGTGCTGGTCGGCACCAATCCTCTGTGCGGAATCTTTCTGCTTTTCCCTCTGCATCCCTGTTGCTGCACTCTCCTCCGTGGCTCCAAAGCTCCCCCCCCCCGCCCCCCTGTCTCTGCCAGTGAAGGGGCTTCCTAGTGTGTGGAAACCTTTCCTCCTTCACAGCTCCCTCCCAGAGGTGCAGGTCCTGTCCCTATTCTTTTGTCTATGTTTTTTCTTTTTTCTTTTGCCCTACCCAGGTACTTGGGAAGTTTCTTGCCTTTAGGGATGTCTGAGGTCTTCTGCCAGCGTTCAGTAGGTGTTCTGTAGGAGTTGTTCCACATGTAGTTGTATTTCTGATGTATTTGTGGAGAGGAAGGTGATCTCCACGTCTTACTCCTCCGCCATCTTGAAGGTCTCTCTCTTCCAGGAGATTTTTAAATTATTTTGGAAGTATTAACTCATTGATCTTTACCATATCTAAGATTTAGGATGACATTATGTTCTTCATTTTGTGTGTTTTCAGAACTAATTCAACAGTGGAGGAGGTAAAGCATAAGAGTTAAGAGACAGCCTTTTGTAGTCAGAGAACTGGGTTTGAAATCTAATGCAGCAAAATATAGTTGTATGACTTAGGGTAACTAACTTCTTAAGGCTTTGGTTCTACTTCCATGAATAATAATAGTACCTATATTGTAAAGCTGTTGGAAAAATTAAATGAAATAACGTATATAAAGTACTTAGTATAGGGTGTTGCTTTGCAAACAGTCCATAAATGGTAGCTTTTATTATTAATATTTAAATATTCACAAAAACATGGTAGCTTACACATTGGCACTGCTTTTTCTAAGGGAAAATGCCAGATTTTCTGATTCTTTGCTATCCTTTGTCTAGACCATCTTTCTTTTTGTTGGTATGAAATGATAGTGAATCTCATTTTTGTTTAAAATCATAGCCTAAATGAAGAATTTTATTGGAATGTGAAGTATACATAAGTGTAAATGCGAAGTATGTAGCTTTTCCTTTTTATTACCATCATTTATATTTAAACTCTTTACTAATGATCTAGGTATGTCTCATATGAGTAATTTGATTCAGCAAATGTTGATGAATCTTTACTGTGTGTATAGCAATGCAGTAGGAATAAACTGTGATTAAGGTGCATTGTCAAAGAGTTTATAATTTAATGTAAATTCATTAACTTTGAAGATAAACACAGAGAGCTGTGTGAATTCCAAGAAAGGAAATATTAATTCCATGATAGGGGCTTCATGACTTTTTTTTCATGACATTTTAAGTGGTGCTCAAAGTTTAGAGTCCAGTTTTAAGACGGATTTAATCTTCTACCTCATCAAACCTTTAGATTTGATACAAAATATTAAGCTATTAATTGATAACACACCAACAATTAACAAAGGGAACTTTTGGCAGGTTAGAAATTTTAAGGAAATAGACGAAAAGCTATAGCACTTTGCTAGGAAGATCTTGCCATATTACCAGAAAGTCAGTATAGCTGCTCTTCACCCAGAAGTTTCCATAGTCCAAAACATGTATAGGAGAATTCTGTATCAAAAAATGAGTACATATCTAAGAAACACCAAGCATCTAAAGTTGGCCTCTACTATAAAAAAGGAACAACGAATAGAGTTTACATTTTATTACAAATAGAAAGGACTTTATAATAAATGTATGTGTTCTTTAAGAGATAAAGGAAACAATTCAATTTGTGAAACAGTTACAGAAACTAGGAACCAAGAACATTTACTGAAAAAAAGCAAGAATCAGCTAAGAGTTTTAAGAGAAAAGAATGTAATTATTAAAATAAAGAACTAAATAAATGGATCATAGGAAACTGGACACACTGAACACTGAGTTAATCTCCCAGCATATGACACAAATAGATAAAAAGATTGAAAATATAAAAGAAATTTTAAAAGACAGACAAGATAGATTCAGATGTTCTAATATCTTATAATAGTATCAAAAGTAGAGAGTAAAGTTCTCAATTTGAAAGAACATACTAATTACCTTGCAAGGCAAAAGAAAAAAAAATCACAACATACAAACAACAACAACAAATAGCTAGAAATCTTATACTAAACTTTTAGGAGATGACTAATGATGAAATAGTGAGTAACATTTATTGAGCACTTCATAAGAGCCAGGTACTTTTCTAACGTATTTACATCTATTATCTCAATCCGTACTCTGCCAGTCTTATAAAGTTTATCTAATTACTATCTTTACAGATTAGGAAATTGAGGTACAGAGAGGTTAAACAACCTGTCCTAGTTACATAGTAGTAACTAATTCAGCAGATTTGTGTCCATCAATCTGTGTCCAAAGCTTTATGTACCCTTAACCAACGTGCTAAGCTGCCTTTACTAAGCTCTGATGTCTTTATCAGTGTTGAGAAAATCTTAAAATGTGCCAGAGAAAAGACATATTACCTACAAAGAATAACAATTAGATTGGTATTAAACTTCTTAGCAGTGTGAATGCAAGAAAATAGTGGGACAGTGCCATCAAAGTGCTGAGAGGAAGGATTTTGAATTCTTTAAGTCACAAAACTACCAGTTGGGAGTAAGAATTAAACAAAGGATATAGTTGGCCCTCTGTATTTGTGGATTCTGCATCTACGGATTCAACCAACCATGGATTGAAAATATTTGAAAAAATATTCCAGAAAGTTCCAAAAAGCAAAACTTAAATTTGCCATGCAACAGTACTGTTTACATAGCATTTACATTTTATTTATAACTATTTACATAGCATTTGCATTGTATTAGGTATTATAAGTAATCTAGAAATGATTTAAAGTATAAGGGAGGATGTGTGTAGGTTATATGCAAATACTATGCTACTTTAAATAAAGGACTTGAGCATCAGTGGATTTTGGTATCCAAGTAGGTCCTGGAACCAGTCCCCCCTGGATAGTGAGGGATGACTATACAGAATTTTGATAGACACGAAGAAAAAATTAGTAGTAGAGAAATAACATGAGTCTGAATAGTAGAGTGTTTTCACTGTATTGCAAGTAATCAAATTTAACTGCTTCGTGTGTGTGTGTGTGTATGTGTTTTCATCACAGGATAGATAAATAGTAAGCATTTAAACTGAAAAGTTATTTTGGAGCCATATCCTAGGAGACTTTGAATGCTGTATTGAGAGATTTATATTTAGTTATGTAAAGTATGGAGGACCATTTAAAGTTTTTAAGTAAACTGAAATCAATTATTATTTTTTACTTTTTTTTGCGGTACGCGGGCCTCTCACTGTTGCGGCCTCTCCCGTTGCGGAGCACAGGCTCCGGACACGCAGGCTCAGCGGCCATGGCTCACAGGCCTAGCCGCTCCGCGACATGTGGGATCTTTCCAGACCGGGGCACGAACCTGTGTCCCCTGCATCAGCAGGCGGACTCTAAACCACTGCGCCACCAGGAAAGCCCTGAAATCAGTTAATTTTTTAAGGTGGTTCTTTTTTAAAAATTTTTATTGGAGTATAGTTGTTTACAATGTTGTGTTAGTTTCAGGTGTACAGCAAAGTGAATCAGTTATACATATATCAACTCTTCTTTAGATTCTTTTTTTTAGGTCGTTACAGAGTATTGTGTAGAGTTCCCTGTGCTATACAGTAGGTCCTTATTAGTTATCTATTTTATATATTGTAGTGTGTATATGTCAATCCCAATCTCCCAATTTATCCCTTTCCCCCTGGTAACCCTAAGATTGTTTTCTACATCTGTGACTCTATTTCTGTTTTGTAGATAAGTTCATTTGTTCTATTAGTTTAGATTCCACGTATAAGCAATATCATATGATATTTGTCCTTCTCTGTCTGACTTACATCACTCAGTAGGACAATTTCTAGGTCTATCCATTGTTGCTGCAAATGGCATTATTTTGTTCTGTTTTATGGCTGAGTGATATTTCATTGTGTATATGTACCACATCTTCTTTATTCATTCCTCTGTCAATGGACATTTAGGTTGCTTCCATGTCCTGGCTATCGTAAATAGTGCTGCAATGAACATTGGGGTGCATGTATCTTTGCGAATTATGGTTTTCTCAGAGTATATGCCCAGAAGTAGGATTGCTGGATCATATGGTAGCTCTTAGTTTTTTTTTAAGAAACCTCCATACTGTTCTCCATAGAAGCTGTACCAATTTATCTTCCTACCAACAGTGTAGAAGGGACCCCTTTTCTCCACACCCTCTCCAGCATTTATTGTTTGTAGATTTTTTTGATGGTGACCGTTCTAACTAGTGTGAGGTGATCCCTCATTGTAGTTTTGATTTGTACTTTTCTAATAATTAGTGATGTTGAACATCTTTTCATGTGCTTTTTGGCCATCTGTATGTCTTCTTTGGATAAATGTCTGTTTAGATCTTCTACCCATTATTTTGATTGGGTTTTTTGTTTGTTTGTTTTGTTATTGAGCTGCATGAGCTGTTTGTATATTTTGGAGATTAATCCCTTGTCAGTTGCTTCATTTGCAAATACTTTCTCCCAGTCTGTGGGTTGTCTTTTCGTTTTGTTTATGGTTTCCTTTGCTGTGCAAAAGCTTTTAAGTTTAATTAGGTCCCATTTGTTTATTTTTGTTTTTATTTTCATTACTCTAGGAGGTGGATCAAAAAAGGATCTTGCTTCGATTTATGTCAGAGAGTGTTCTGCCTGTGTTTTCCTCTACGAGTTTTATAGTATCTGGCCTTTAGGTCTACAAGATTAATGTTGATAGTAGTGTAAGTGACTGAGAAGAGAGAGAGGAATGGCAACTTGTTTTCAATGATCTCTCCACCTGTAGTTCTAATTTCATAAGTCTTCAAGAGATTTTTTTCCTCTGTATTAAAAAGACAAAAAAACAGAAAATCAGAGCCTCTTTTTTTCTAAAGACCAAGCTATCTTCAAGCCTTTTCCTTCTAAGTCTATTTAAATGATCATATAAGTTTAATTTGTTAATAATTAGAGAAACATAATAATAGCCAACATTTATGAAGCATTTTCTTTATTCAGAAAATGCTAAGCACTTTTTTATACATCATATAACCTTCACTGTACCCTGTGTGGCATGTATAGTTAATATTCCAATTTATAAATGAGAAAAGTGAAGCTTAAGGTGGTTAAGTAATTTGCCCAAATTATATAATTGGTGGTAGAAAGTCCAACTTGGCACTCGGTAGTCGCTCAACACTTGATCATTAGTTAAAGTTGTAAGTGTTTGATTTAAGACTCCATTCCAAGGAGCCCCATGAAGCCAACTATTAAGGAAACAACTAAAATACAATGTATGTGTCTTATAAAGAAATATACCAGGTGCTATGGGAACACAAAAATGGTTGTCTTAAGTCACTTTGGGAAGAGGAAGGAGTGTCATGGAATGTTTCTTAATGGAGATAACAGACTACCTGGATCATGCTATATAAGTAAGAATTAATTGGGTAGATGAAAGGGTAATATGGCATCTTGGTCTTTTAATCAAATAAGACTCCTGGAGTTCCTCTAGACCACCAGGTATATGTAGGTCTCAAAAATGAAGAATGCTTGAGATCAAACTAAAATGTAATGATCCTTAGACATATGAAATGCTTAAGTGTTAAATATTATGCAACATTTAAAAAAATGTTACATCACCAATGATTTTTCTTTAGTGGAGCCAACTCAAAAAATCTAATAAAACCTCTGAAGAGAAATAGAGGTAACTGATAAAATCATTTTCAGCGCTGAAAAAACAAGACCTCCCTGTGAAGAATGATGTAAATGTTAACAAGAATTTCTTTTCTCATTTTATTTAGGGAAGAAAACTATTTCAGAGTTTGGATATTTCTGAAAGACTAAAATTTTTGCTTACACTGGGTAAGTGTCTCACAATTGATTATCTTTCAACTATAAATATAATCTTTAGTGACAGTGGTTATGCATATTGAGAACGTGTTCTTCAAAATAGTGGATACACTGAAATATCCTCACTTTCTTTAATTTTCTAATGATCAGGGGTAAGCATTAACAGGACAGTTTAAGAAGTGCCTTTGAAGTATTATAGGACAGCTTTCCTCATTCACTAAGGAATTATAATGTACATGGATATAACCTTAGCATGATCTAGCCAAGTAAACTAACTTGTGAAATCAAAATATGAGATTATAAAATTGTACTTCACTGTCGCAGTTGCCTTCAGGCAATGTATTGTAACTTTTCAGCTTTCTACTTGGTGAATTGTGTGAATAATGACTGAGGAAGAATGTTTATTTTTCCTTACAACAAGCTCATGTATTTTACATGTATATAATGCAAATATTTGTCATTCACATTTATAAAAATTTGTGTAATCCACTTTAGAGTGGAATAATTTAAGCACGTGTGGTAAAAAAGGAGAGAAAAACAGTGATAGAGCACTTTGTGTAAAAGTGACAGATTGGTGTCCAGGTTAATAGGGTCTACAAATAAGGATTTGTATAGAATAATATTAGTAAATATTAAATGATAATGAATTGTAAATAAAATTTTATAACATTTACCTCTTTAATGTCAAAGATTGATAATATAGCTGTTAAGGAGTCTTAGAGATCTATAAATGTTATCTACAGGTTAGAACTTATACTTTTTTTTTAAATTTTATTTAATTTTTTTTTTATACAGCAGGTTCTTCTTAGTCATCCATTTTATACCCATCAGTGTATACATGTCAATCCCAATCCCCCAATTCATCACACCACCACCACCACCCTCTGCTGCTTTCCCCCCTTGCTGTCCATACGTTTGTAGAACTTATACTTTAAATCCCAGAGAAACGTGCGTACATTCTTCAAATTGTATTTAATAAAAATAAATTAGTCTTATAATCGTAAAAATATACTAAAGCCTTTTTAAATAGTAATATGCGTATATACATATAGAGAGAGAGGGGGGAAGAGAGAAGGAGAGAATCTTTACCTCCTTGAATTACTGCTTTAACTCACTATTTAAGGTGCTTTCAGTATCTATGATACAATTAATACTTAGTGTTTGAAGTATTTATTTTTATCAAAGCATGTAAGGAAAGTTGAAAAAGTCTCAAGCTTTTTAATATTCCAAGTTCTAAAACTGAATTACATAATTAAAAAAATGTTATTAGAGTTCAATTCCCAGTTAGTATAAGTTAGAAAAGCAGCTTTAATTCATATAATTTTTCTGTTTTATAGACTGCATAGATGACACTATAATAGTTCTGGCTGAAGAGCATGGTTGTCTGGACATTATAAAGGTTTGTCGTTAATCTGTTATTGAAAATTTATTTATTCTGCATACTTGGGATTCAATAGCAAACTATTTTAAAGCTATGTTTACTTCTGTTTAGATATCTGCTTTTTGACAGAGTGACAAACTAATATGAATTTCTTTAAAGTCCAAATAAAAACTTTCAAAAAAAGTCAAAACATTGTAAAGTAGCAAACATTTAAGTAATATACATTTTTAAATGGATTTTTAAAAATAATTCTTTTCTCTCTCTATTTACCAGGAGCTTCCTGAAAATGTGATAGATCTTTTGAAGAAGTGCCTCACCTTCCACCCCTCTAAAAGGTTGATACCAAGAGTTTGGGATTATTACTGAGATCTTAGCATATAAGTAGTTAAGTTTTTAATACTAAAGGGTTAAATAAGAATATTAACATATATAGTAGTACATGATTGATATTGGTATCATAATTGTTAGTTATGGCTTTAATGTATGGTAATAAAAGAAGAAAAAAGAATTAACCATGGTTAGAAAACTGGCATATACCAAAAGCAGTTACTAGTTCATTTCCTAGCCTCCAATTAGAAAATCAGCTAAACTGTGGAATATAGATATGCCTAGATACAAATGATATGAGAAAAATGAAAACAAACGTTTATTGGCAAATATGTATTATAGAAAAGAACTTAGATAAATGGTGAGGTAAGTTAATAATTGTTGATAATATAAAAGGATTTCTTAGAAGTTTTATTATTTATTTTCATTTGATGATGTCATTGTTAGCCATCCAGTTGTCCCTAAACTCAGTAAGTATATAATATTTGAAAATAATATATTCTAATTTGTCTTTAGGAAAACATTTCCTAAAGAGAGGAATGGTATTAAAAGCATAGTTTTGTGTAAATATACCACATAAACTAAGAGAGTAGGAAGAAAATCAGAAGATTTTATCAGTTTACAATTTTATTATTTAATTAAGGTATTCAGTAAAGCAGGTATATGATGGTCAAGCTAAAAGTTAAAAATGGAGATGCTCATATGTAATAATTTTTTATCATAAAGTACAAAAAGCACAACAAAGGTAAAAAAGTCAGCATTTATTTACAGTCACTTGATTCTCTTTTTAAAGGTATATATCTAGACTCTAATAAGGAGAACTTTATTATTTTCTATACTAATGAGGTAATTTTGACTTTTAACTATCCCTTGAAGTGTGCCATTATTCTAGGAAAATTTTAATGACTTTCATTCATGTTCCGTATTTTAAATATTTCTTAAGGCGAACCCCAGATGAATTAATGCAGGACAATGTATTCAGTGAAGTGTCACCTTTATACACTCCCTTTACCAAACCTACCAGCCTGTTTTCTTCTTCTCTGAGATGTGCCGATTTAACTCTGCCTGAGGATATCAGTCAGCTGTGTAAAGGTAATGATAAATACAACAAAGGATAGAAGTAATTCTGGAAGTGATTAAAATATAACCTAACATTTTAGTCCTTTAAATTTAATTTCTTTGGAGCAAGAAATTTAAGAATCAAGGAAAGGAAGTAGCACCAAACAAAAATTTTTTTATTATGTAAACCAAGGTCTTATTTTCATCTCAAATCTTAATGCTAAAATCAGATCTTCTAATTTCCAATGGAATTTCTACTACAACAATATTTGTATATCATATTTCATAAAATTTATTATAAATTATCTCAAAAAATCATATTATTGATAGGAAGTCCATATCATTATATTCCATGTTTGTAACAGAATATCACCTTTTCTCTTTTAATTCCTCTCTGAAGATTACAACTCTCAGAATGTGTGTTTTAGGGACACCAGTATGTTACCTTTATACTGAAAAATTACCACTACGTAAGTTGTGGCAGGAAATACTTACTGAACATTGGTTCAATCAAATATTTATTGAGTTTCTACTATGTTCCATACACTGTATCTGCAAGTATCATTTTTGCCAAATGGGGAGGCAGACAGACATTCAGTCACACAATTACTGTTATAAATGAAGGTTAGTACGCACGTAGTAAGTGGAAGCAAAGCCTCCCTGAGATATAAAGAAGGACTTCTCAAAAGAGGCAGAAATTGCCTCAAGACATAAAGATGGGACAGTGTGTGTTGGTTGCCTACCCAAGTGCTTTTTTCTGCCCTTCTTTCTTTCCTGCAGAGCTTGATATATCTGATATGTATATCCCATATGTCTCTGATACAGAGGGTAAAAATTACACTTTTTTCTCAAAGAAACTGAATACACAACCAATATGTATGTCTGCATTTAATCCTCTGCATTTTGTAGTATGACTATTCTTTTTTATTTTTTAAATAAGCAAGAGAATTTGCTTATGAAGCTAGACTTGGATTACCACCAAATGAGCAGATTTCCTCCCCTCCCCTCCAGAATCTTAAAAATTTATGTATAGAGGCCTTAGTTGGGTTCAATTGTGTATTCAGTGCAGACAATCTCAACACCACACATCTATCTCAAGGCTGTATTCTTGGAGCAGCTTCTGGGAGTGGGGAAGGCAAGCTGAACGCACTTTCCAAGGACAGGGGAAGGTGTGGGAGCCTCCATTTGCCAGGGTCCAGCTTGACGTCAACTGGCTTTCATGTCTTTTTGATGACCTCCTTCAATAGGAGGAATACATAATGATGGGGTTCCAGGAAGGCCTCCCTAAGAAGTGCTACTCTGGCACACAGATTATTTTCAGCTAAAAATAAGCAAGGCCCAAAAGACTCATAAAGAACTTTTGGACTTTCCCCTAACTGTTTAAAAGAATTGAAGATGGAAGACCTGTTCCAGGAAAGAGTTATCACCCACAGATAATTACAGAAAATATGAACTCAGTGTGGTAAACAGGGAGGAACCTAGCAAGGCCCCTTTGATCAGAGTCCTCTCTGTGTAGTATGACTATTCTAAAGGGAATCTTATTATGTTCTTATTATGTATAAAAAAGTTTTTACTTTTTTATAATGTCAGCTATTATTGCCTGTTGCCTTTTAATAAAAACAGCAGGTGTGATAGCTTTTTAATTTTCCATTAATAGATTTAAGCAGTGATTACCTGGCAGAAAGATCTATTGAAGAAGTGTATTACCTTTGGTGTTTAGCTGGAGGTGACTTGGAAAAAGAGCTTGTGAACAAGGAAATCATTCGATCCAAACCACCTATCTGCACACTCCCCAAGTAAGGAAAGAAAACTTCTCTTGGAAATGAGAAAAATCTAGTAATAACTTCTTTTTAATTTGATATTTTTTTCTTTTGGTAGACATTCCAAGTCAGTGATTATGAAAGCAATTGGGAGTCAATACCTTGTTTTCTTGGCAGGAGTTCCTAATTGCAGAGTTCCCATCAGTGTTTTTATTATTTTAATAAATATGGTTTTTAATAAATAATTTGTTTTATGATCTATTTGAAGTAATATTGAAGTTAATATTATGGAACATCTCACAATAGTTGGTGATCAATAAAAGAAAAAATGTACAAATCAGAAAGAACAGTAATGTTTAAGAGAGTTAATAAACTAGGCTAGTGTTCCCATTATGAGGAACTATTTTTTTTACTTCTAATGATATTTTAAAATGTACTCAGTGACCTCAATGCTTGTGCTAGAGATCATCATGGTGCTAAATCACTGTTGAGTAAAATCTGCAGAACTACATAAGGTCTTGGACACCATCCTGTAAATTATCTAGAAGTTAAATAACAATACAACCCTAAGGGCCAAAATTGTCACTGTTCCATTGCTCTTCGTATTTATTCATAAAGAAGAGAACCTGAATCTCTTTCCACCAGTGCCTTAAAGTTTTAATTTTAGATTTTAGAACTAGATTTGATCTTTGTAGGTAACTGTAGAATTCATCTGCTGATCATTTTTTTCTTCACATGTAAATTTTAGGTTAATTATTTGAATACACCACTAGCTCTCTACATTTTTCCCCTCTTAAGCTGATTTTTAAATATTACTTTAATTATACTGTTCACACAATGAATTAAGTAGAAAATTAGGAAATAAGATGATGGAAATTATAAGAATAAATGGTTTGAAGGATATAAAAATTCTCAAAAGTAATTCTCTAAAATTCTAAATGCATCAGTATTCTTTCTCCTGAGGAGTTATCATCATTAGCATCTTTCTTTCTTGTTCCCTTTATCATTTTTTACTCATATAAACTTCCTCAGGAACACATTTACATACTGTCAGGAGAGTAATTTAATCATTGCACCTGCATGAGCAGAGAGTATAAATCATACTCTTGTATTACTAAAATGCTTTATATTTATATACTGTATTTATACCAATTCAACATATATTTAAAAATGAAAATTTTTTGGAGAAATTTCAACCAACAGTTACTTTTTTATTAACCCATTCAGTCTAAAATTTCTTTTTTTCTTTTGTTGAAGAGATTGATAATTTAGAATAAATTTTCTACAAGAAACAATCAATCAGATTTCTGTGCTCACTAAAATAATTAAAAATAATTTTTTTAATCTCCTTTCAGTTTTCTCTTTGAAGATGGTGAAAGCTTTGGACAAGGTCGAGATAGAAGCTCACTATTAGATGACACCACTGTGACATTGTCATTATGCCAGCTAAGAAATGTAAGAATGGTATTTTGGCAGATTTGCTTCAGAACTTTCTCCCTTCCTTCCTTCTGTTTTTTTTTAATAAAACCTTACAGATACACATGAATCCTTAAATTTCTGCCTGGTACTATAAAATATGTGAGAGTTTCTTTAAGGTATGTGCCCAGGAGTGGCATTGTTGGAAAATAGGATCTGTACATCATCAGCTTAGTATATGTTGTTATATTGTCTGTTCATACAAGTGGCCTTATCACTTTATCTTTTTACTATCGTTGGATAAGGGTTCTCATTTGTCCACATATGTGATAGCACATGGTCTTATCAAATTAAAAAAAATTATTGTTCTGAAAGGTGTAGAATGGTATTTTACTATAATACTAATTTTCAATTTCCTGATTTTAGTACAGTTATGAGCCTTTTCATATTTTTTGCCATTTGCTTACCTCTCTGTACATTACTAGTTCATATCTCTTGCCAGTTTTTTTGCGTGATTTCTTACTGATTTGAGGACTTTTAAAAATGTATTCATTTACACAACCTTTGTTGGGTATACAGGCATACCTCAATTATCACACTTAGCTTTATTGCACTTCAGAGATATTGCATTTTTTACAAATTGAAGGTTTGTGGAAACCATGCATCAGGCAAGTCTCTTGGCACCATCTTCCCAACAGCATTTGCTCACTTTGTGTCTCTGTGTCACATTTTGGTAATTCTTGCAGTATTTCAAACTTTTTCATTATTATTATATTTGTTATGGTAATCTGTGATTAGTGATTTTTATGTTACTGCTGTAATCATTTTGGGGCACCACGAGCTATGCCCACATAAGATGGTGAACTTAATCTGTAAATGTATGTTCTGACCATTCCACCAACTGACTGTTCCATCTCTCTCCCTCTTCCCCGGCCTCCCTATTCTCTGAGATACAACAGTGTTGAAACTAGGCCAGTTAATAACCCTACAGTGGCCTCTAAGTGTTAAAGTGAAAGGAAGAGTTTCTCATCTCTCACTTTAAATCAAAAGTTAGAAATGATTAAGCTTATTATTGATGAAGGTGTGTCAAAACGTGAGATAGTCCAAAAGCTAGGCCTTTCACACCAAACAGCCAAGTTGTGAATGCAAAGAAAAAATACTTAAAGGAAATTAAAAGTGCTACTCCAGTGAACAGTGATCTTGATAGAAGATGAAACCAGCCACAACATTCCCTTAAGCCAAAGCCTAATCCAGAGCAAGGTCCTAACTCTCTTCAATTCTGTGAAGACTGAGAAGAGTGAGGAAGCTGCAGAAGAAAAATTTGAGGCTAACAGCGCTTGATTCATGAGTTATAAGAAAAGAAGCCATCTCTAGAACATAACAGTGCAAGATGAAGTCAGCAAGTACTGATGTAGAATCTGCAGGAAGTTATCCAGAAGATGTAACTAACATAAGTAATGAATGTGGCTACACCAAACAACAGATTTTCCATGTAGATGAAACAGCCTTCTATTGGAAGAAGATGCCATCTAGACTTTCATAGCTAGAGAGGAGAAGTCAATGCCTGGCTTCAAAGTACAGACTGAGTCTCTTGTTTGGGGCTAATGCTGCAGCTGGTGACTTTAAGTTGAAGCCAATGCTAATTTACCATTTTGAAAATTTTAAGACCTTTAAGAATGATGCTCAGTCTATTCTGCGTATGCTCTATCAGTGGAACAATAAAGCCTGTATGACAGTACATCTGTTTACAGCATGGTTTATTGAATATTTTAAGCCCACTATTGAGACCCACTGCTCAGAAAAATGATTCCTTTCAAAATGTTACTGCTCACTGACAATGCACCAGGTTACCCAAGAGCTCTGATGGAGATGTACAACAAGACTAATGTTGTTTTCATGCCTGCTAACATCCATTCTGCTGCCCTCAGATCAAGTCATTTTGACTTTCAAGTTTTATCCTTTAAGAAATAAGTAAGGCTATAACTGCCATAGATAGCAGTTTATCTGATGGATCTGAGAAAAGTCAACTGAAAACCTTCTGGAAAGGATTCACCATTCTAGATGTCATTAAGAACGTTCATGATTCATGGGAAGAAGTCAAAATATCAACATTAACAGGAATTTAGAAGAAGTTGAATCCCCAACCCTCGTGGAAGATTTTGAGAGGTTCAAAAATTCAGGGCAGGAAGGAACTGCAGATGTGTTGGAAATTGCAAGAGAACCAAAATTAGAAGTGGAGCCTGAAGATGTGATGGAACTGCTGCAATCTCATGATCAAACTTTAAATGATGGGTAAGGATTTGCTTGCTATGGATGAGCAAAGAGAGTGGTTTCTTCAGATGGAATCTACTCCTGGTGATGATGCCGTGAAGATGTTGAAATGACAACAGAGGATTTAGAATATTACTTAAACTTAGTTGATAAAGCAAGCAGCAGGTTTTGAGAGCATTGACTCCAATTTTGAAAGAAATTCTGCTGTGGGTAAAATGCTATCAAACAGCGTTGCCTGCTACAGAGAAAACATTCATCAGAGGATGTGTCAACTGATGGGGCTGTCTTCATTGCTGTCCTATTTTAAGGAGTTGCCAGGGCCACCCAACCTTCTGCAACCAGGAGCCTGGTCAGTCAGCAAGCCCTCAGCATCGAGGCAAGACTCCCCCCCAGCAAAAAGGTTATGACTTGCTGAAAGCTCAGGTGCCAGTTAGCAGTTTTTTTTAGCAATAAAGTATTTTTAATTAAGGTTTGTGTATGGTCTTTTTTTTTTTCTACATAATGCTATTGCACAATTAATAGACTACAGTATAGTATAAGTAGCTTTCATATATACTGGAAAACCAAATAATTTGTGTGACTTGCTTTATTGTGATATTTGCTTTATTATGGTCGTCTGGAACCAAGCCCACGGTATCTTTGAGGTATGCCTGTATGTGGTGCGTTTATGTTCTCATCTGTGGCTTTTCCTTTAACTTTTTGATGGTGTCTTTTAATGAATAGAGTTCTTAATTTTATCAATGCTTTTCTTTATAGTCAAATATGTTTTGATATATTTTGCTTATTGTAACATTTAAATTTAATGTTAACATTTACCAAGGTTACAAATATATTTTTATGAAGTTCTTCTGTATTTTCTTCTAAAAGATTTAGACCTTTTTTTCCACATTTTGTCCATTAATTCACCTGTATTTTTTTTTTTTTTAGTAAGATGTGAGGTAGGTATCCAAAATCACATTTCATTCACAAGAAATAATCCCTTGTCTCAGCACTACATATTGAATAATTCACTCTTTGGTTTTTTGATCTGTAATGTCAGCTCTTTCATGTATGTGTGGATATGTTTCTGAGCTTTCTATTCTGATCTTTGACCTATTGGTATAACCTTAGCCAATAACACACTATATTAATACATGGTTTTATATGAGGTCTTGATGCCTAGCAGGGGAGATGCCCAGTTTGTTCTTTAACGTGAACTCTCTAACATGGAGCTCTTCTATTTGATTTTTATAATCATCTTGTCATTTCATTTTAAAAGTATAGGATTTTGATTAGAATTGCATTGAATTTGTAGAGAATTGATATCTTCAACATATGAGTCCTATTTCTTGAACATGGTGTAGATATACCATTTATTTAGGTCCTATTTTATATCAAAATTTCCTTTTTAGTGTCTATATATGTTATCAGATTTATTCCTAAGATATTAAATTGTTGGTCTTATAAATAGGATGTGTGTATGTGTATATATGATGTTTCTTACTCTGAAGTTTGTTTTGTTTGAAATTAATATAGCTATTCCAGTTCTCTTTTAATTAATGTTTCTATGGTATATCTTTATCCCTTTGCTTTTAATGTATCTATGTCTTTATGTTTAAAGTGGGTTTCTTTTAGACAACATAGAGTTGGATCTTTCTTTACTTTTTTTTTAAAATAAATTTATTTATTTATTTATTTTTGGCTACATTGGGTCTTCATTGCTGCACACAAGCTTTCTCTAGTTGCGGCTAGCAGGGGCTACTCTTTGTTGCGGTGCGCGAGCTTCTTGTCGCGGCGGCTTGTCTTGTTGCGGAGGCTTCTCATGTTGCGGAGCATGGGCTCTAGGCACACAGGCTTCAGTAGTTGTGGTGCACAGGCTCAGTAGTTGTGGCTTGTGGGCTCTAGAGTGCAGGCTCAGTAGTTGTGGCACACGGGCTTAGTTGCTCCGTGGCATGTGGGATTCTTAACCCCTGCACCACCATCTTCTTTACTTTGAGGTGTAATTTTGCTGGATACAGAATTCTAGTTTGGTTGTTTTTATCTTTCAGTACTTTAGACATTTCACCTCACTCTCTTTTTTGCTTACGTGCTTTCTGGAGACCCGTCTGATGTAATTTTTATCCTTTTTAATCATAGTTATTTATATAAAATTCCTGGTCTGATAATTCCAAAATGTCTACCATATGTGAATCTGGTTCTGAATGTCTTTCTTTTACATTTTAGCAGGTCTTAACAATTTTTTTTTGAAAACCCAACATGATATATTAGTAAGAAGAACAATCATAAATAGACCTTTAGTGCAAGATTTCATGTTTATCTAGTTGTTGTGTAGCTTTTTTGTCAGAGGGTAAAGTTTTCTTAAGTGTCCTTGTTCTTATCTTCCTTACTGCCTTTGGGTTTCCCTGGAAAGTCTTTTATATAGGGTCTGAGGCTTGCAGTTCTTTCAGCTGGAATCCCCTGTATTATACAGGAACTCTATATATGGAGATAAGATGGGGAGGGAGATAAGGTTGGAGGGATAATCCTATCATTAGGTGTCAGTGTTTTAGTGAGCCTTTGTCTCTGGGCCTGAGCTTCTCAGCTTTCCTCCCCATTTCTTTAGGTGAGACAGGAAGGCTAGAGAGAGCTGGAATTGGGTACTTCTTATCCCCACATCAAAGACTAGAGGGGCCTAGAATCTCGTATTTCCCTTACCCCAGGTCATTTAGACTCTGGTAAAATAGTTTCCCTTGAGGGCAGGCCTTTACTTTTGACAACAGGGTACTCTGGGAGCAGTTTAAAAGTGGTTACTTTGCCCCTCCTCCTGCAAGAGACAAGAGGGGATTTTTCTTAGACTTTCGCTCCGAAAACCTGTTGGGATTTATGGAGGTAAAACTCAAGGAAGTGTGGAGTTTCCCCTAGGGCTGGGCCTCCAGAAGTTTTTATCTCTCAGGTTAGTCCTTGCTAAATCTGCAACGATTAGTCAGTTACCCTTCAAATGTTCTTACCAGGCTCCAGCAGTAGCTTCTGCTCCACCTTAGCTGTGATTGTCTATATTTGCCTGTCTCTCCAGTTTTCCAGGGAGCATTTTTGCCCTGATCCTGATGGCCCTAAAAAGAGCTGTTGATTTTCAGTTTCTTCCATTTTTTTTCTTGCTGTTAGGGCAGGAGGGATAACTTCCAAGCTTTTGAGTGTTGGACTGGAAGCTAAAACTCCTAGCCTTTTTATTGTTGTCTATAGCCAAAGATAAAATAGATAATTTCCCTTGTTGTCTGTCTCTAGGCTAGCAGTTCAGAGCCCTCTCCCCACCCCACGGCCAGCACATACACACAGTTCTGTCTTTACTGGGGTGTAGCAGGGTCTCCTCCAATTTGGCTGCCCCTTTAATCAGGTGCCTGAGCCTATGTCCCATTGTGCTCTAAAACCCTAGGCCACAGTTATCAGTAAGTATACTTTAGTGCTAGCTTACCTCCTTTCTCTGTAAACCCAGCTTTGTGTCTTACGTCATTGCATTTTTGTTACTCTTTTAGGCTTTTCCTGTCATTTAATATTTTATACATTATACAATAGGGAGATATTAGAATCTCTTACCTGCTATAACGCCAGGAACAGAAAATTAAAATATATGATGATTACACCTGATACCCTCAACTTATCATCTCTTTGAAGAGAAAGAATGTGTACAGTGGACAAAATAAGTAGCAATACAAGGTGGTAAACAATAAAGTATATCCAAAACATATGGTTTCAACTGATTGTATTTAACTCTTAATTTGTTTCTTTAATTTAAATATAATCCAAATTATATGAATACAAGTTGAATGTAGGCTTCCATTTTATTTACTTCCTCAGTTCCCTTACATTTCCACTTCTGAAATTTAAAATACTTTTTTTCTATAATTATTCAGAAAAAATATTATTGTTGATTTTTAAAATAATGTAGAAAACAAATAATAATTTTTATCTTATACTTTTCTGTATAAGTATTTTTGCCTTTTTTAAACCCTTAATATGCTAAATTTTTAACTAGAAGAAAAGCAGACAAGTTACTAATAATATTTATGACTTTCAGGGCAGTAAAACCTAAGCTTTAAAAAAATATGTATGTTAATAATGCAGTAAAAATTGGGTAAAATCTTATTTTTCAACTTAAGAATTTTAATACGTGAAAGAAATACCTCAAGGTTTAAGGGCAAAATGGGATAAACGCATGTCAAATTTTAGAGAAAAGTTAGGCATAAATCCAATGTTTGCCAGATTCTCTGTGCTGGGTTTTCTTTGGCTTTTAAAAATTCTGGGAATAACTCACATGGATGAGTGCACAGTGACTCTAATCAGCAGAAGGTCGATGCTGGCTACACAGGGACTTCGATCTTCTGGGTCAGTCCCCAGAGGAGCAGACATGCTGCCCTCTAGTTGGAAGTTGAACTGAACAGCAGGGCAGCAGGCAGGGTGGCATTAACTTTAATCACCCTGCTTAGCATTTGTCTAAGATTTTACTTTACTACTGCCTACCTTCTTATGTTTTTGGAGAATATCTGTAATTCTGGCAATGTCATCATTTGCTGTAACATTTATTATAATGACTTTGTGAAAAAAATAAAAGAATTGAATTTTGTCAGTTGATTTATCAGCCGTTTGAATCATCTATGTTCAAAGTATGATGTGAGAAATTCTTTTGAATCCTTTTTATTAGCACCTTACTTTTGTCTTAGTTTGTATTAATGTCAAAACAAAAATAAATCTGACTTTGAGGGATATGTATGCAAAAGTACATTTTAAAATAATATTCATATAATTTTAAAATATCCATTTATTAAATTTCATACAAATTTTAGTATTTCTGAATTGTGTTTGGAAAACAATTATTATAGGTGTCTAACCTTTACAAGAGATACCTGGAGGTTAAAAAATCAAAAACCAAAAAAACGGTTCTTCACAGCCAGATTTAATCACTGGAGGCAAGGTATATTTGCATATTTATGTTAGGAATGAATTTTAGATTCTATCTTATACTTTTCTTGGTACCTTTATAAATTCATAATTTTAATGTTATTTTTCCTTTTAAATATGGATCAGCGTTTCTGTCTCAGATCCTAAATATCACAAATACTTTCTCTCTAAATTCACAGAGATTAAAAGATGTTGATGGAGAAGCATTTTACCCACTACTTGAAGATGAGTGAGTATATCGTCTCCTTTTACACTTATTTTTCCTTTCTGTTTATATTATACTAGTAAGAAGCTTGTACATTTTCTTTGAAAAGTATTTCCTAAAAATAACACAAAAATATGGTGTTTTTAATTTTAAAAATTTTTATACCTTTTGTCAATTTTTCTGCTTTTGTTTCTTTTTTACAGTCAGTCTAATTTACCTCATTCAAACAGCAATAATGAGCTGTCTGCAGCTGCCACTCTCCCTTTAATCATCCGAGAGAGGGACACAGAGTACCAACTAAACAGAATCATTCTCTTTGACAGGCTGCTAAAGGTAGAGATTCTAAACTGTAAAGTGTTATAAAGAGCCCACATACAATCCTTATTTTTTATTTCATTGGTAATTCTTAGGGAATCTTGATGTCATGAGAACACTAATTCTTATGACCTATCTTTTCTGATTAACTTTAATTATAAAAATGATACCTGTTCATAGTACATAAAATTAAAAAGTAAACAAGATGCAGAAATCTATGCAAAATCATATTAGACAAAATATTAATATCCGTACTATTTAAAGAACACCTAAGGGGAGTTCCCTGGTGGTCCAGTTGGTAAGAATCCGCCTTCCAATGCAGGTGACATGGGTTCAATTCCTGGTCAAGGAGCTAAGATCCCACATGCTGCAGGGCAACTAAGCCTGCGCACTCTAGAGCCCGCGCACCACAACTAGAGAGCCTGCGTGCCACAGCTGCTGAGCCTGTGTGCTGTGGAGCCCGTGCCCTGCAACTGCTGAGCCCACGTGCTCTAGAGCCCGTGCACCACAACTAGGGAGAAGCCCATGTGTCACAACGAAAGATCCCTGCATGCCGCAATGACGATCCAGCGTGCCGCAACTAAGACCCAGTGCAGCCAAATAAGTAAATGAACACCTAAAAACCAAAAGATAAAGCACTATTATCGAAACAGAGAAATGGATAAAGAACGCAACAGGACTACAACTAGTCAGTAAATCAATTCAAAATGTGTATCCTTACTAGGAATGAAAAAAAATTAAAATAACTTTTTCTTGCATACTGAATTAGCAAAATGAATAAAGGTATATTGAGATTGGAACTCTCATTCTTTTTTTTTTTTTTTTTTTGTGGTACGCGGGCCTCTCACTGTTGTGGCCTTTCCCGTTGTGGAGCACAGGCTCCGGACGTGCAGGCTCAGTGGCCATGGCCCACGGGCCCAGCCGCTCTGCAGCATGTGGGATCTTCCTGGACCAGGGCACAAACCCGTGTCCCCTGCATCGGCAGGTGGACTCTCAACCACTGCGCCACCAGGGAAGCCCCCAGAACTCTCACTCTTTTAGAGTAAGTGTAAGGTGCTAGAAACATTCTGTAAAACAATTGAAAATATGTATCAAGAGCATTAACAACATCCATACCCTTTGTCCTAGTAATTCTCTTCTAGAAATCTCTCCTAACATACAAATTTACAGAATGACAAATTTATGTGCAAAGATATAGAAGAAACCATAATAATAACATATTTGTTTAATACTTTCTATATCACCAGATATTTTACAAAGTGCCTTACATACATTATTTTACCCATATGAGACTGGTAATATTATTCTCATTATGAGTCTTTCTTAATTCTCCCAGAGCACATAATAGAGAGGAATGACTAAAAACAGTAGAATCAGCTCCTCTCTTTGATTGTGTAATAGGAGATTTACAGAAGATAGGGAACCATTGCACTGCTAATTTATATGTATTAATAACATCAAAGTAATTTCAGGTACTTAGTAATGTATTACAGTTCACCTTCAACTTTTTCACTGGTATATTGAGATCTGTCTAGACTAAAAAGATGACACTGGTAATTTGAGATATTTTTCATATCTTTTTTTATCTGTAGGCTTATCCATATAAAAAAAATCAGATCTGGAAAGAAGCAAGAGTCGATATTCCTCCTCTTATGAGAGGTTTCACCTGGGCTGCTCTTCTGGGAGTTGAGGTAAAAAAGAAAAGAGAAGGTTGGAAGCTGATTAATAGTGGTAGGAAAAAAGAATGAAAGTGCTTTCTGAATGTGTACTTTTCAAGTTGCTAGAAAATTATGTAGTAAAATATGAACATTAAGAATATTTGGCAATTTTAAGTGAACAGAATAGAGGAAAAGAATATAGACTAGATAGAATAGAAAAACATAATTGATGGTTTGTTAGATTTATTCTATTTAATGTATTTAATGGCCTCACAGAAATTATCTTGATTATTAATTTTAAAATCAAAATATTTTAAGAATATATGTATATCATTTATAAGTCTATAGTCCTGCTTATAAAGTATGTTCATCTTGGAATTGGATTGCCTATTTATAACTAATGCTATCTAAATTTGGAAAAATCTTCCATACTAATTTGAACCTTGTCAGAAATCATTAACATAATGATTTAGTGCCTTTTGGCACATCTGTCTTACCAGAAGCATGCTGCTAAGAGAAATAGCTACTTTATCTTCTACAACACCTTATCTGTGGCAGTGAGGAAAGGAAAAGTGTCACAAAATTAGTGGGGTGACTTGCAGTGCTATCAGAGAACAGCAGTCATGATAATGGGCCAAATCCTGCCAGATTATTTCATTTTCTGTAATTTCTTTGTCATTTTGCCTTCATGTATTTTCTTATAGATATCTTATGGATGTCCATCACCTATTTTTGTGTGTGTGAATTTCCCCAAATATTTTTAATCCTTTTAACTCTCTGTTGAAAGATTTCCTTCCTTCATTCCTGATTCCCTTGATGAGAATCTCTAAATATCTTTGACTTTGGTTGGTTGCTTTACAAGAATGTCTAGTGTTCTATCATACGGTAATAGTTAGAATTGTAGAACCATATAATGCTTAAAGTTCAAGAGGACTTCCAAGGTCAGGTTGTCCAAATCTTTCATTAAATAGATGTGCCAGAGAAGTTGGCACAGCACAGAGTTTGAACCCCAAATTCCTGGCTGTTTCTCTACCATTACGGTTAACCAGACTAATAAGAAGTGTTCCATGCTTGGGACACTGACCAGACATTTGAAGTGGTTTATTCAGTTATTCTTTCTGTACTGGTATAACTGAAAAATGTAAATGACCCCTTTAGTCCCTTAATGATTTTATAACTACATGATATTCCACTCTTTAATTCATCCCAAACTTCTGCTTCCTGGTGCTGAACTACCACTGCTTTAAAGTTTCACTTTACTTTTGCTTTCATTACCAACTTTAACAGGGAAATTTCTTGTGGATGAACCCTACTCCCCTCCCCGGAATTTAAAAAAAATTTCTTCATGAAATTTACTATGCGTGAGATAACAGTGAATAGAGAACAGCAAGGCTGTGTTTTGTGTTGCTGTGGAGGCTGGGAGATTGGCTAAGCATGGTCGTTAGCCACATGACTCATTCAACACATTTGTCTTCCAGTGTGTCTAATTCAAATGTCTGCCTTAGCAAAATGGTAAATTGTCTCAGACTTTCATCACGGACTGTCAAAGATGTAGAAAATTTTTCTAAGGAGTATACTTTGGGTTTGAGTGTGCCTGTCTATAATTGGGTGTGTTTTCAAAGATAGATATTTATAAGTAGATTTTTCCTAAATTTATAATTTATTAAGGGTATGATAAAGTAATATATCTTCTCTTATTTTTTGCAGGGGGCTATTCATGCCAAGTATGATGCAATTGATAAAGATACTCCAATTCCTACAGATAGACAAGTATGATTTAGATTTTCTTAAACAACCTGAGATAAGTCTGCCCAATCTTTAAATTTTAAAAAGGCATGAGGAATTTTCTTCCTTTCATTATGAATACTGAGCAGCCATCATATGCATATGGTGTTAGAGAAGCATAACTCTTACCTCTTTAAGATCTGTTCTAACTCATTAGTGAGTTAGAACTGTTCCTTTTAGGAGTTTAGGCCAAGTAACTTTTTCTAATAATGTAGTTTTTTGTCTGAAGAATTTGTCCTTTATTTAGACCAGATTGTAAAGGAAGGTTTTTTTAAAACTAAATTAATACATACCTTTTCAAAAGAAGTAGTCTGCTTTCCTTGTTTAAGTATACTTACAACTTTTTGGTGTTTCCAGTGGATAAGTATAAAATTCAAAAACTTCAGACACCACAATTATGTAGGTTGCCTATTCGGAATTTCATAATACAATTTCTCCTTTTCCTTATCTTGGGATTTATTGGCAATCAGTCCATTATAGTTTTACCTTATTGTTTGGCTGTTTTACAGATTGAAGTGGATATTCCTCGTTGTCATCAGTATGATGAACTGCTGTCATCACCAGAAGGTCATGCAAAATTTAGGCGTGTATTAAAAGCCTGGGTCGTGTCTCATCCTGATCTTGTATATTGGCAAGGTAACTTTTTTTTCCCTATTACTAAGACACTTTTTGAAGTGTTAGGAACATGTTGCATGACTGACAATTTTTAAAATCAAAACAAAATATCAAAATATCTTTGGCTTTGAGAAAAGTCAATACTAAAGCTATGCTCCATTTTTTGAGAGGTTTACATGAGAACTTTTTTTTTAACTTTGTCTAAATGTCTAATGAATATCATTTAAATGCAAGACATTTAATGAGACAACTTGCCGTCATGTTGATTAGTAAAGTATAAAGAATATTTTGTGCTATTGTAATCTTTGTGAATACACTTTTTCAATACTTATGCAAATAATAAAATAATTTTGTACCAGAAATAATTTGGGGCAAGTTTACATTCTTGGCATTTAATGATCTACAACTTATGCTTATCAGGGTTACTGGAATTGCGAAATAGGATATCACCCTGAACTTCTCATTTTTTTCTCTCTTTTTTAAAAAATATCTTTAATCCTCCATATCCTTGATTTGTAGCTTTCCTCATTACTGTTTTTGTGGTCATTGATAAATTCATGAATGAGAAATCCATTCCACCTAGTCTTATTTTTGAATTTGTTGTAGTAGTGCTTATATTTCAATTCTGTGTCTATTTCTGGCCAAACCTGAAAATGAAGCTATTATTTTTCCTAGCTCTGTTCATTTTAGAGTTCTAACAGTTACAGATAAATTTATATACATTCTTTTAACATGACAGTGTATGAATAGCATTGAAATATGTCATGTATTTGTATTTTACTTCACAATTTTTTTTTTTTGTTGTACGCGGGCCTGTCACTGTTGTGGCCTCTCCCGTTGCGGAGCACAGGCTCTGGCTGCACAGGCTCAGCAGCCATGGCTCACGGGCCCAGCCACTCCGCGGCATGTGGGATCTTCCCGGACCGGGGCACGAACCCACGTCCCCTGCATTGGCAGGTGGACTCTCAACCACTGCGCCACCAGGGAAGCCCTACAATTTTTTAAAGAATTTTTTTTCATCATCCCAGAGAAACATGTAAGAAAAATTTTCATCTCCTAGATAAGGAAACCTGTCTGGAGTTAAGTGATTGACAAGATCACACAGTCAGGGACTATATGCAAGCCTTCTATCATTTTTACATTTTTCTATTACTATATTTCTCTCTTCAACTCATAATAACCTTGATAATAATAATGGTTGGTTTATTTTGGACATTTACTATGTGCCAGTCACCATCAGTTATTCCTCACAATAACCCATGACGTAATATATTTCTGAATGGGTAATACGTACAATGCTTAATCTATATAGAAGTAATGCAGAGAACTCAATAAGGTATATATCTACAATTCTGTTGGATTAAGTTTATTTGAATTCTTTCCCCAACCTCTCTCCATCAGGTCTTGACTCACTTTGTGCTCCATTTCTCTATTTAAATTTCAATAATGAAGGTAAGCCTATTTATCATTTAAATAATTATTGTGCATATTATTTTAAAATATTTTAATCAAACGTGAAAGTTTTTTGTTTTCATTGAAAGGTTCTTGCTCTCTTCCTAGTAGATATTGTACATTTCTGTGAAATAATCTATTAGACTCATTTTAGAGGATGGGAAGGATTAGTTTATTACTGGAGAGTTTCAGCTGTGACTAGAGATTTAGGGAGAACCTGATAGATTATTCTAAATGCATTCATCTACTTTGGTGACTATTTTTATGAAACTTTGGAGAAAATTCTGACATTTTTAGAGATTAGTTTTAGTCTATATATACTTTCTGAACAATTTGTAAAGAAAACAATATTGATACTGTATCCTCCAGAGACTTTTATTTCAACCACTACCTCCTTTTATTTTTTAAGCCACTACCTTCTTAATGAAGACTTTTCTTACCCTCTTGAATCCATATAGCACTTCGTATTTCCAGAAATTTATCTTCTGTATGTTTCGTATTATAGTTATTTATATACTAATATAGTAACCCTTTTTTTGTTTAGCAGCTTTTTTAAATGACAAGGGTTTTTTTTTTGTTTTGTTTTCTGTTCCCTCATATAATGCCTTTTATAGTAGGTTTTTCAATAAATATTTGAATATTTATTGTGAATATCTCTAATGATATCACATATAGAGAGTGTTACCATATACAGCATAAATCCTTAGAAGCCTCAATCTCAGAATCTCCATTTCTTCAAATTCTATTTCATATCAGAATTTTCATAGATTTCTGGAATTTGAGTAGCAATAGCATAATCCCAGAGAACTAAAATTTCACTATTTGACTACTTTTTTAAATGCCTGTTCTCTGATTTTAGTCTTTAGACTAGGTTTTGTTGCATTTTGTTAAGCATAGCTCATTATCACACATACTGATCCAAAAATACTAAAGGATCTGTGTTTGAAAGAACAATTTATTGCTAGTGTTTCTAAATCCAAAGTTCTCAGGCTCTTTGCATCAACAAAAATTAGCGATCTTGAGGTTTATATAGCTCATTAATAATGATTATGTTTAGAGATTTTGAAAATGCATAAAGTTCTGATAAAAAAGGTTTTTATTCTTGTAGGATAATGATTGCTGCAGTAGTTTGCTTTTTTGTTTGTTGTTTATTTTTGTTTTTTGGGTTTTTTTTTTTGTTTTGGGGTTTTTTTTTTTGCTGCTGCGGTAGTTTGAAACTGAAAAGTTTCTAAGGTGGTTATCTTCTGTTGTCCAAAACATTTTCTGTTTTAAATGGTACAGGGTTTTTCCCCTTAAATTTTGTGCTTCCATCAATTATTAACATAACTCTTGTTTAAAAATAGATTCAAAGAATGTGTGCTAAGTGAGTGAATGACTGCTGATCTTTTACCTCATTAACTAATTTGTTATATTTCCCTTACTCTTTCTTAGCCTTGGCTTATGCCTGTATGTCTGCTTTTATCCCCAAATACCTGTATAACTTCTTCTTGAAAGACAACTCGCATGTAATACAAGGTAAGAAAATGTGTTTCTTTGCCTTTTGATAGGGGAAGCACTTATGTCAAAAGTGACCAATACTCAGTTAAATTTATGATTTTGACCCAATAAAATATGGTGGCAGGGCTTCCCTGGTGCACAGTGGTTGAGAGTCCGCCTGCCAATGAAGGGGACATGGGTTCGTGCCCCGGTCCGGGAAGATCCCACATGCCGCGGAACGGCTGGGCCCGTGAGCCATGGCCGCTGGGCCTGCGCGCCCAGAGCCTGTGCTCTGCAATGGGAGAGGCCACAACAGTGAGAGGCCCGTGTACAGAAAAATATATATATATATGGTTACAATGTGTCACTAAAACACGTGAAAAGATCATTAAGTTTAGTCTCTTTTCCAAGTCCACAAAGAATTATGGTATTTTGCTAATGACTGTTTAATATCTAATCTCAGTTTGGTTCAAATTCAGGCATGCCAGTTTAAGAAAATAAAAGTCCAACTGTTTGTTTCTCTCACTATTAACATTGCCCACAAAAACCTTCACCATGGAGCAAGCCTATCATGAATTAGTAAAAAGTTTAAACAGTGTTTAATTGTGTAAGTAAATAGAATATTAAAAACACTTCTCATTCATCTTATTCATGCTTGATCACCCAAAATATCCTCCCACTTTCTTTTCTTTCCTAAAAGACGCCTCCTCCTTCAGAGTTCAAGGCGTAGCATAACCCATCTGTGAATTCTTTCAGGACTACTTCAGCCACATTCAAACTTTTATATAATTTTTTGAGCTCATTTTTGAAAGTAGTGTAACAGAAGTTTAATAATAAACACTTGTGAATCAGACAAACTGTTTCAAATTTAAGTTTCATTACTTATTGTGAGTCTTAAACAAATAACTTAAGTTGGCTAGGTATAATGTTCCTCATATCTGAAATAAAAATTGTTGTAAAGGTTAAGCATTATAAGATATGTAAATACCTAGCACATAAAAACATTCATTTCAATAACAATAATTATTACTATATTGTTATTTTTACTACTATTACTATTTTTATTATCATTATTACAATTTTTTGATAATGTAATTATTGTCATGGTATTATATATCATTTTATGTCTTATATTTTCAAGAAGATTTTAATGTTTTAAGGACAGGGAATTTTCTTGTAGTTTCGTATTTCTTTTGGAACAGACTACAAAGTTGGTTGCAGTCTCCCCATTTACCATTTTTATGAAACTTATCCAACACCCCCTTCATTTAGACCTTTTTACTTATATGTATATCCTATTAATCTATTAAACTTTAAACAACTTAAAGCTGATGCTGTTTATTTATACCTGTGTCATTATGGTTTCATATAATTCACTCAATTTGAATAGATAAAGCAGGAAAACTACAAGCTGTGTCTGATTTATCAAAAATTCTGAGTAAGTGGTGTCTCAATTAGCAATATTTTTACTTAGTTAGAAATGAGTATAAAACTAGAGTACCAGAGGTCAATATAATGAAAAAAATAATTAGAAAGGAAGCAGAAAGGGAAATGTAAATTAAAAAGATAAAGAGACTGAAAATAAGAGGAAAAGAATATGGATAAATAACACAACACATACAATTTTTCCATCATCATTTACATTAGTATATAGAGAAAAATATTAAAATTCTTTTTAAAAACTTAGTGTTTGTGTTTACAAACACATCGAGGCATGTGATCATTCACGGTTCTCTGTGTCTACCACATAGATGGGTGCTAGAAATTGAAGTAATGATCCATTGTCTCTATGTTAGTTTTGAAATGTAATTTCTATTGATTTGTATTTGTATATTGAAATGATTTGGCCTAAAATGGATATATCCAAGTCCCTGTACATTCCTAGGATGTGGACTTATATATAGTTGGGATTAACTTAAGAATATTTTTTTTAGAGGGCAACAACTTTTTGTTTTGATTTCTTATAATTAAGAACAAGTATATTTTATAGGAAGGAAATTACCTTTTGCTTGTAGGTTAATTTAGTAAAGCCATCCAACTTCAAGAGTTATGTAATATCATCTTCCAAGAATTTATGAATTGGTGTTCTGTAAGTGTATACCTTGTATCTTAATAAGGATATGTTCCATACTTATTCATAGATTTCTTACTATCCTTTATCAGTAATGTTTATTATAGAGTTGACAGTGTACTCTAAGATTCCATAATACCAAAAGGAGCAGATTTAATAATACCTTGGATGATACCAGGAGATTTCAGGGGCTATTCATTGCAAAATATGTCAAACAGTCATCAAAGACAAACTGACAAAATTAAACGTAGAAAATAGTCAGGTTAGTATTTGTGCAACACAAAAGGTGATTCCTTTATCCTCAGTTAAACATAAGACAGCAGTATAATGCTGTTATTTTTAAAGCTAACATGAGGAGAGGAACCAAGATGGCGGAGTAGAAGGACATGCTCTCACTCCCTCTTGTGAGAACACCAGAATCACAACTAGTTGCTGGGCAGTCATCAACAGGAAGACACTGGAACTCACCAAAAAAGATACCCCACATCCAAAGACAAAGGAGAAGCCACAGTGAGACGGTAGGAGGGGCGCAGTCACAGTAAAATCAAATCCCATAACTGCTGGGTGAGTGACTCACAGGCTGGAGAACACTTATACTACAAAAGTCCACCCACTGGAGTGAAGGTTCGGAGCCCCACGTCAGGCTTCCCAACCTGGGGGTCTGGCAACGGGAGGAGAAATTCCTAGAGAATCAGACTTTGAAGGCTAGTGGGATTTGACTGCAGGACTTGGACAGGACTGGCGGAAACAGAGACTCCACTCTTGGAGGGCACACACAAAGTAGTGTGTGCATTGGGACCCAGGGGAATGATCAGTGACCCCAGGGGAGACAGAGCCAGGCCTACCTGCTAGTGTTGGAGGGTCTCCTGCAGAGGCGGGGTGTGCCTGTGGCTAACCTTGGGGACAAGGAGACTGTCAGCAGAGGTTCTGGGAAGTACTTCTTGGCATGAGCCCTCCCAGAGTCTGTCATTAGCCCCACCAAAGAGCCCAGGTAGGCTCCAGTGTTGGGTTGCCTCAGGCCAAACAACCAACTAGGAGGGAACCCAGCCCCACCCATCAACAGTTAAGCAGATTAAAGTTTTGCTGAGCTCTCCCCACCAGAGCAGCAGTCAGCTCTACCCACCACCAGTCCCTCCCATCAGGAAACTTACACAAGCCTCTTAGCCTCATCCACCAGAGGGCAGATAGCAGAAGCAAGAAGAAGTACAATCCTGCAGCCTGTGGAACAAAAACCACATTCATAGAAAAATAGACAAGATGAAAAGGCAGAGGGCTATGTACCAGATGAAGGAACAAGATCAAACCCCAGAAAAACAACTAAATGAAGTGGAGATAGGCAACCTTCCAGAAGAAGAATTCAGGATAATGATAGTGAAGATGATCCAGGACCTCGGAAAAAGAATGGAGGCAAAGATCGAGAAGATGCAAGAAATGTTTAACAAAAACCTAGAAGAATTAAAGAACAAACAAACAGATGAACAAAACAATAACTGAAATGAAAACTACACTACAAGGAATCAATAGCAGAATAACTGAGGCAGAAGAGCGGATAAGTGACCTGGAAGACAGAATGGTGGAATTCACTGCTGTGGAACAGAATGAAGAAAAAAGAATGAAAAGAAATAAAGACAGCCTAAGAGACCTCTGGAACAACATTAAACGCAACAGCATTCTCATTATAGGGGTCCCAGAAGGAAAAGAGAGAGAGAAAGGACCCGAGAAAATATTTGAAGCGATTAGAGTCAAAAACTTCCCTAACATGGGAAAGGAAATAGCCACCCAAGTCCAGGAAGCACAGAGAGTCCCATACAGGATAAACCCAAACAGAAACATAACGAGACACATAGTAATCAAATTAGCAAAAATTAAAGCAAAAGAAAAGTTATTGAAAGCAGCAAGGGAAAAATGACAAATAACATACAAGCGAACTCCCATAAGGTTAACAGCTGATTTCTCAGCAGAAACTCTACCAGCCAGAAGGGAGTGGCATGATATACTTAAAAGTGATGAAAGGGAAGAACCTACAACCAGATTACTCTACCCTGCAAGGATCTCATTCAGCTTTGATGGAGAAATCAAAAGCTTTACAGACAAGCAAAAGCTAAGAGAATTCAGCACCACCAAACCAGCTCTACAACAAATACTAAAGAAACTTCTCTAAGTGGGAAACACAAGAGAAGAAAAGGACCTACAAAAACAAAAACAAAACAATTAAGAAAATTGTCATAGGAACATACATATCGTTAATTACCTTAAACATGAATGGATTAAACGCTCCAACCAAAAGACACAGGCTTACTGAATGGATACAAAACAAGACCCATCTATATGCTGTCTACAAGAGACCCACTTCAGACCTAGGGACACATACAGGTGAAAGTGAAGGGATGGAAAAAGATATTCTATGCAAAAGGAAATCAAAAGAAGTGGGGAGTAGCCTTACTCTTAACAGATAAAATAGACTTTGAAATGAAGACTGTTACAAGACATAAGGAAGGACACTACATAATGATCAAGGGATCAATCAAAGAAGAAGATATAACAATTATAAATATATATGCACCCAACATAGGCAATATGCTAACAGCTGTAAAACAGGAAATTGACAGTAACACAATAATAGTGGGGGGCTTTAACACCTCACACCAATGGACAGATTATGCAGACAGAAAGTAATAAGGAAACACAATTTTTAAATGACACAATTGACCACATAGATTTAATTGATATTTATAGGACATTCCATCCAAAAACAGCAGATTATACTTTCTTCTCAAGTGCACATGGAACATTCTCCAGGATAGATCACATCTTGGGTCACAGATCAAGCCTCAGTAAATTTAATAAAATTGAAATCATACCAAGCACCTTTTCTGACCACAACACTATGAGATTAGAAATGAATTACAGGGAAAAAAATGTAAAAAACACAAACACATGGAGGCTAAACAACACGTTACTAAATAACCAAGAGTTCACTGAAGAAATCAAAGAGAAAATCATAAAATACCTAGAGACAAATGACAATGAAAACACGACTATCCAAAACCTATGGGATGCAGCAAAAGCAGTTTTAAGAGGGATGTTTATAGCTGTACAAGCCTACCTCAAGAAACAAGAAAAATCTCAAATAAACAATCTAACCTTGCACCTAAAGGAACTAGAGAAAGAAGAACAAACAAAACCCAAAGTTAGCAGAAGGAAAGAAATCATAAAGATCAGAGCAGAAATAAATGAAATAGAAACAAGGTAAACAGTGCCAAAGATCAATAAAACTAAAAGCTGGTTCTTCGAGAAGATAAACAAACTTGATAAACCATTAGCAGACTCATCAAGAAAAAGAGGGAGATGACTCAAATCAATAAAATTAGAAATGAAAAAGGAGAAGTTACAACAGACACCCCAGAAATACAACGCACCCTAAGAGACTACTACAAGCAACTCTGTGCCAATAAAATGGACAACCTAGAAGAAATGGACAAATTCTTAGAAAGGTATAATCTTCTAAGACTGAACCAGGAAGAAATAGGAAATATGAACAGACCAATCACAAGTATTGAAATTGAAACTGTGATTGAAATCTTCCAACAAACAAAAGTCCAGGACCAGATGGCTTCACAGGTGAATTCTATCAAACATTTAGAGAAGAGTTAACACCCATCCTTCTCAAAGTCTTCCAAAAAATTGCAGAGGAAGGAACACTCCCAAACTCATTCTTTGAGGCCACCATCACCCTGATACCAAAATCAGACAAAGATACTACAAAGAAAAGAAAGTTAGAGACCAATATCACTGATGAATATAGGTGCAAAAGTTCTCAGCAAAATACTAGCAAACAGAATCCAACAGCACATTAAAAGGATCATACACTCAAGTGAGACTTATCCCAGGGATGCAAGGATTCTTCAATATATGCAAATCAATCAATGTGATACACCATATTAACAAATTGAAGTATTAAAACCATATGATCATCTCAATAGATGCAGAGAAAGCTTTTGACAGAATTCAACACCGATTTATCATAAAAACTCTTCAGAAAGTGGGCATAAAGGGACCCTACCTCAACATAATAAAGGCCATATGTGACAAACCCACAGCAAACATCATTCCCAATGGTGAAAAACTGAAACCATTTCCTCTAAGATCAGGAACAAGACAAGGATGTCCACTCTCACCACTATTATTCAACATAGTTTTGGAAGTCCTAGCCACAGCAACCAGGGAAGAAAAAGAAATAAAAGGAATCCAAATTGGAAAAGAAGAAGTAAAACTGTCACTGTTTGCAGATGACATGATACTATACATAGAGAATCCTAAAGATGCCACCAGAAAACTCCTAGAGCTAATCAATGAATTTGGTAAAGTTGCAGGATACAAAATTAATGCACAGAAATCCCTTGCATTCCTATACACTAATGATGAAATATCTGAATGAGGAATTAAGGAAACACTCCCATTTACCATTGCAACAAAAAGAACAAAATACCTAGGAATAAACCTACCTAAGGAGGCCAAAGACCTGTATGCAGAAAACTATAAGACACTGATGAAAGAAATTAAAGATGATACCAACAGATGGAGAGATATACTGTGTTCTTGGATTGGAAGAATCAATATTGTGAAAATGACTATGCTACCCAAAGCAGTCTACAGATTCAATGCAATCCCTATCAAATTACCAGTGGCATTTTTTACGGAACTAGAACAAAAAGTCTTAAAATTTGTATGGAGACACAAAAGACCCTGAATAGCCAAATCAGTCTTGAGGGAAAAAAACAGAGCTGGCGAAATCAGACTCCCTGACCTCAGACTATACTACAAAGCTACAGTAATGAAGACAATATGGTACTGGCACAAAAACAGAAACATAGATCAATGGAACAAGATAGAAAGCCCAGAGATAAACCCACACACCTATGGTCAACTAATCTATGAGAAAGGAGGCAAGGGTATACAATGGAGAAAAGACAGTCTCTTCAATAAGAGGTGCTGGGAAAACTGGACAATGACATGTAAAAGAATGAAATTAGAACACTCCCTAACACCATACACAAAAGTAAACTCAAAATGGATTCAAGACCTAAATGTAAGCCTGGACACTATAAAACTCTTACATGAAAACATAGGAAGAACACTCTTTGACATAAATCACAAAAAGATCTTTTTTGATCCACCTCCTAGAGTAATGGAAATAAAAACAAAAATAAACAAATGAGACCTAATGAAACTTCAAAGCTTTTGCACAGCAAAGGAAACCAATAAACAAGATGAAAAGACAACCCATAGAATGGGAGAAAATATTTGCCAACGAATCAATGGACAAAGGATTAATCTCCAAAATATATAAACAGCTCATGCAGCTCAATATTACAAAAACAAACAGCCCAATCCAAAAATGGGCAGAAGACCTAAATAGGCATTTCTGTAAAGAAGACATACAGAGATCCAAGAAGTACATGAAAAGCTGCTCAACATCCCTAATTATTAGAGAAATGCAAATCAAAACTACAACAAGGTATCACCTCACACCAGTTAGAATGGGCATCATCAGAAAATCTACAAACAACGAATGCTGGAGAGGGTGTGGAGAAAAGGGAACCCTCTTGCACTGTTGGTGGGAATGTAAATTGATACAGCCACTATGGAGAACAGCATGGAGGTTCCTTAAAAAACTAAAAATAGAGTTACCATATGATCCAGCAATCCCACTACTGGGCATATACCCAGAGAAAGCCATAATTCAAATAGACATATGCACCCCAGCGTTCAGTGCAGCACTATTTACAAAGCCAGGTCATGGAAGCAACCTAAATGCCCATTGACAGACGAATGGATAAAGAAGAGGTGGTACATGTATACAATGGAATATTACTCAGCCATTAAAAGGAACGAAATTGAGTCATTTGTTGAGACATGGATGGATCTAGCAACTGTCTCACAGAGTGAAGTAAGTCAGAAAGAGAAAAGCCAATATCGTATATTAACACATGTATGTGGAACCTAGGAAAATGGTACAGATGAACCAGTTTACAGGGCAGAAATTGAGACACAGATGTAGAGAACAAACGTATGGACAGCAAGGGTTGAAAGCCATGGGGGCGGGGGTGGGGGTGGTGTGATGACTTGGGCGATTGGGATTGACATGTATACATTGATGTGTGTAAAATTGATGACTAATAAGAACCTGCTGCATAAAAAAATAAAATTAAATTTAAAAATTTTTAAAAAAAGGATTAAACAGCACTTTTATTTTCTCCGTACGAGTTGAATAAATCAAATTCTCTTCCCAGTTGCTGTGATTCAGAGTTAGTATCTTTAGTTTGTAGGTTAAATGTATGGAGTCAATGAAATGTCACTAGAAATTTTAAGACTCATAATACATAAAAAAGACATTTTTAGAAAGATAATTTTTAGAATAATACTGTTATCTTTTTATTAAATGTATTCTTCAATTTTTATAGAAAGAACAGTCAAAATTTTAAACTCAAGTTTGGTTTTTTAAAAAAATGCCATAGGGCTTATTTGTATTTTTCTCAATAATACAGTTTATAGTGTTTATTTATAATATATACCACATTATAAAATATTCCATATAACTTTTACAAGGATCATGTTTACAGTGAAATGTCTGTAATGTATTAAATGTGCTTTTCAAATAATTTTGACTATAATAAAACGTTTGAGCAAAACCTCCTAAGCATATCTTACCAGAATCCACTTTCTATGTCTCACCTTAAATTACTTTGAAATAAAGAGTAATAGCATGCTATATGATACATAGCCACAGTTCTAATGTATAAAAGATACATTTAAAAGGAAAAATATATGCACCCTTTTTGTCTCATGGAATCATTGCCTTTAATATAGATCACAATAAATAAAATGGTCTTAGCTTTTTTTTTTTTTCCTTTGGAACCTGTAGTGTTAACTGAACTTTCATATATGAAAGCCTGGAAATAATCTTTTTCTAAATTTGTCAGACCTCTACAAGCATAGTGCTTAGCTAGATTCCTGTGCTTTAAGAAAGATGAAGATATTTGGAGAATTCTCAGAAAAACAGTTAAAATAGGACTTATAAAATGAGCTGGTTATGTTATTTATGAGATGGCTGGATGGTGCCTCACTAGATGGCCAGCTCTTACAGGGCCATATTAGATAGCTTCCATTACATTAACTTCTATATTGGTTCTATAGAGATTCCTATTTTTAACCTCTAAAAAGTTTCATTTCTCCACAAATTGTTTCATATTTCAACTAGATATATGTTGAAAAAGATGAGTTTTCATACTTTTTAACTATGAACTTCTTTAATACACTTTGAAAAGGCTTATTATACAAATAAGCAAGACCATATCTGTTTCATATATGGAAATACAAGAGAAACCACAGTGTACACAGCACAAATTTGGAGAGATTGGTCAGACAGGCAAAAAGACTCGTATTTAGTTTGATTGATTAACCAGTAATGTACTTTAATATTCAGTCTTTTTCCAAGGGATTTCATAGCCAAATATAGGAAATAAATGTGAAAATAACTAATTATAAGTCAATGAAATAAGTATACATATTACTATATTAGCACAGAGGAAGAAGTGGGGTGAGGTTATTTTGATTTTTTAACTTTGTTTTTGGTGGCAAAGGAAAGGAACGGCATGTCTGGAAAGGTTTCATAAGAGACAGAATACTTATTGACGAACTTGAAATTTGAGTAGGAATTTGCTTGGTGAAAGGGAGAAAGACATTCTGAAGACAGAGGACAAGGAAAAGAACTGAGGTAAAAAAAAGTGCAAAATGGATCGATAAAACAGCCAGTAGTCAAATCTGGTCCATGGAGCCAGAGAAAGAGGGATGGAGAGCTAAAGAATGAGCTGAAACAGTACAGTGATTATTGGTTGCCAAAATTTATGGAAGAGCAATGATTTATCCTTCAAAATGTGTATTTTAGGCTTGGAATTAGAAATACTCAGTTTTCATTTTCTTGGTTTCCCTCTTTGATTGTCCTCCCGTCCCCCTGTGTTTTATGGTGTTTTAAGCTTTAAACTTCAAAATAACATTGATTTTGATTAGCATAAATATCACGTACACACTTTGTTTCCCATAGTTTTGGAAAACTCCTATGTCATATGAAACCAATCAATTCAACAGCTAATTGTAATACTGCATATTCATTTAGTCGTTTAATTGTCTCTACTGAGATGAAAAGTTTCTATATTCAATAGCAACATTAAATCTTCTTTGAAAACATGTGTTTTTATATGTTTTTATTTTTTACAAATTTATTTATTAGTTTTTGGGTGTGTTGGTCTTTGTTGCTGCCCGCAGGCTTTCTCTAGTTGAGGCAAGCAGGGGCTACTCTTCGATGCGGTGTGCGGGCTTCTCATTGCGGTGGCTTCTCTTGTTGCAGAGCACGGGCTCTAGGTGCTTGGGCTTCAGTAGTTGTGGCATGCGGGCTCAGTAGTTGTGGCTCACGGGCTCTAGAGTGCAGGCTCACTAGTTGTGGTACATGGGATTAGTTGCTCCGCGGCATGTGGGATCTTCCTGGACCAGGGCTCGAACCCATGTCCCCTGCATTGGCAGGTGGATTCTTAACCACTGCACCACCAGGGAAGTCCCAAAATGTGTTTTTATAATTATACTCTAATAGAACTTTAAACTTCTTTATTTTAAAGTTTTTCATAAAATAGAGTATTTATATGCTTATAAGACTCAATGCTTTGCCTCTTACAGAGAGAGAAAAATTATCTATTTAGTCAAGATGTCCTGTTCTGTTTTGTTTTTTAATCATGGTTCTATTATCTTATTACCTGCAGACATTTTTAAGAAGATAATAAATTTAATTACTTCTGCTGAAATGAATATTCATAATCATTTTTGGCACTATCAAATTGTCCCCGGCAAATTTACCATCGAGTTGATAAAGTACCAACACATAGGAACTTTAAAAAATAATATACTGATTAAACAATTCAGGGTTGTCCCCCTAAGATTATCTATGATTATTAAAATTACTCTTAGATTCAGAACCTTAGAGTGCCAGTTGGATTGAAGAAAATGGAGGGATTTGAAAGGGATAGATTGATTAGAGTTTCAGTGATATTGGAAAACAGGGTTATAACTTGCAAGACAGACACACTTTAAGGTATTGAAGAGAAAAAAAGGCAGGTTCAGGCCGGTGAGGAGAGGCAGCCACTTAGTTATTAAGGATGGAAACTAATCCTTCATGGAAAATCCAACTATACCTTAATGTCATCTTGCACTTAAGAAAGAAACAACCCAGAAAACTGGCCTATAAAACATTTAAACTGTTGTTTGAAGTCACTGTACTATGTGTGTGTTCACCAAAACGGCCACTGGAATTTCACCGCAACATTCAGCATATTGTTACACTGTTTATAAAACCAAGGCATAGTTACACTTGAACCATTAGAAGATGTGGAAGTCAGAAAGGGAAAGATAGAGGAACGTACCATATAAACTTGGGAAATAAAATTGGGAAAATTTCTCCAATTTTTTGTTTACTTGTATATGTTTATAAATCCTTTGAAGGCAAGGGAACTATCTTCTTCACTGTAATGTCCCTAGCATTTAATGTAGTGCCACACATAGCTAGGATGAATATATAACTAACTAGTGATATTTTTGAGGGTTGAAGGGGCACTAAATGCACCAGACACTGAGTCTACCGTTGGCAACTGGGACTCTTCCAGGTAAACTAGGATGTATGGTCCCACTACACATAGACATTCAATAAGACTTTTAGGGGGAGAAAGGAAGACAGGCATCAAAGTCTGAAGTCCAGTTGTCAAATGGGAATATAATGTAAATCTCCTTTCTCATCCAACAGTAGCAAAGAGAGAAGGAGAGTATGCAACTTCACTCTAAGCGTTATATATTTGGAAAAACAGTACATTGCATATTTCCAGTTTAATGCACATCTTTGTCATGGATGACTTTAATGATAGGATATTGAAAGGTAGTAGGAAATACATTGAGCATTTTCAAAAATGTCTTGCATCATGTGACTAAGGAGATATTTCCTGAGACAGAAAATGTTCTACCATTACTAGAAATATTCCAAGATCTATTAAGTAAGCTGCTTGTAGATTTTTTTTACTAGAGCAGGGTATGTGAGCAAAACATAAAATGAGTCACAAATATAGCCCTAAAAATTAGCTTTCTCTTTCCTTTCTCTTCTTTTGAAACCCCCTCTTCCCATTTAGACATAAAGGTTGGTGCTTATTCTTGTGGCTTTAGACAGTAAGCAAAACTTTATAGCTGGCAAACTTCATAATGGAAAGTAATCTAATTTGGGTTCATTTGCAGTAAAATAACTTTGACTTCTTTTGAGTTCCGTGAGTCTAATGTCACCAAATGATTTAGTTTGGGCACATTTTAGTTGACAAGAGATTTATGACTCTCTGCATATTTATCTATAGTTCCATCTTCAGAATAATCTAGCAGCCTGATGGAAAATTACAAATAGTTACGGAATTGAGAATGCCATTTTTGGTTTGTGAGCAGAGGACACCTTTTGCTTTAAATCTGTTGCCCATTATCCTTCATCTTCTCCTTACCCCTGCTAAGAGAATGGAAGCAGAAAGACTGGTCAAAAAGGAAAAAATAAGGATATCCATGTGTGGGACTTAATAAAATGTCATCTCTGTATCTCTTTTATGAAAAATTTTTTGAAAATGAATAGATATCTTATTTATAAACAGCTGCACAGAAATATGATAGTGTCGTATAAAATCCTTACGCTGAATTCTTTGAGAATTGTCATTTAAAAGTATATGATAAATTAAAAAAAAAACTATCCTATAGGAGCAGAATAAGAATTTTTAATATGGTGGGATTAGAAGAGAAAAAGACTATTTTCATTTTATATCTCATTGCAAAAAATTAAAAAGTATAAAGTTTCAGTAAAACAGAAATTTATATAAGACATGATTGTGTGCAAAAGTACAACATTAAACCTCACTTGAAGTTTAAGAGGAAATTTCATAAATACCTTGGTTTTTTTTTAAGAATAACATTTACCCTTACATAGGTCACCTATCAGTTAGAAAATACTGTTTTGGGGGTTATTATAGCTCTAGATGCAAATCTTCATTATTATAAATCACAATTAGAGTATTTTATGAATATTTGAAAAGAGTCAGCAGTAATATCCATGGGATCTTTTGTTTTATTTTGACTACCAGTCTGTTTTTCTGTAGCTCCTCTTAAATCCTCTCAGGTTGGTTTATAAATCAAAGGACATATGCATTTCAGTTTCTTTTTATTTGCTCTAAGGAACTTTTAAATTCATTTTTGAAATAACTTGAAATTTGACATAGTGCTGATATCATCAGTTCTGTCATATCTCTCCCTTAAAGAAATTTTTCTGAATGTAACAAACCATACTGTATCTCATTCCAGAGCTTATCCTGAGCAATCAAAACTTTTGCCAGCCTTATAATTTGTATTTACATATATGGTATACAATAATATACAAAATAAGTATATACACATATTTATGTGTGTATTTTATATATATATACACATATATATTTGTGTGTATTTATATGTGTATGTGTGTGTGTACATATATATGTATGCAGTTATAACACATATATAAATCCCACCATAAGTGTTTGGCAGAATACAAGGAAAATGTTTTCATGATGGATTAGGTTTCTTCAGTAGATCCTTAATTAGCCATGTAATCCTACATAGTAATTATCTTTTATCAGGCTCAGATAAGAAAGATATTTAATAAACTGGAGCATAGCTGTGGACAATTGCCTGAGGCATGATTTTCTAGTTTAAAATGAAGTGTGCTTTTTAAAGTTAATAACTATATGCTTTCATCAACATAAAGTTGAATGCTTATGATTGTTGATGTTGCATACCTCTGGCTTCTAGGTAAATTAGGACTATAAATATACCATTGCTAATTGGAAGGAGAAAAAAAGAAATTAAAGTTAATCAAACCCAGAAGTTCCCTGGGCCTTAGGATCTATCCTGGGTCTTCACTTTACTGGAACAAATGCATATATCTGTATATGTAAACAAATTTGAGGTGTAATTATTCTATTTGTGACTGTGTTCCTTATTTAAGTTTCTGTTACACTTTCTGAACAATTAATAAATGCAAGACAGATTTAATATCACTAGACAAAATGGTTTTGTTGAATTTAATAGGAAAAAATCATTCATCATGTGAATAATTTGTGATTCAGGAAATGAAGTGACAGCTCTGAAGGTAGAAAATAAGTTGTGGCATAGCTTTTAATGAAAAGCTTTGTTTAATAATTAGCCATGTTTGAAGTAGTAACAAAACAGAAAATTAATAAAGTATGTTCTCTTCATGGAGAAACCAAATCTCATTCAAAATGTAAATAAAACTAATGTGGATTTAATGTCTTTATTTGAAGTACTATGTAAAAAAAAAATGATTGTCTTAAACTTTATTGTCATTTCAGAGTATCTGACTGTATTCTCTCAGATGATTGCATTCCATGATCCAGAGCTAAGCAATCATCTCAATGAAATTGGATTTATTCCAGATGTAAGTACTTGTTGCATTAATAGAAATGAGGTAAAAAAAAATAAAGCAGAAATCGGCAGCACAACAAAGTACTGTTTTTAAAGTTTTTTTGTCCTAAGAAGTGCATGTATCTAAACAAGTTCCTGCTACTAATTATAGTCTTTTGTTATAAAGTTTGTGTGGTTACCTTCCATATTCTCACTTTAAGTAAAGGGGAAGTATCTTATTTTTCTTGATACTATCAAATTATTTTTAAAAACCCAGTAGTGTGAGTGTTGTATTAAACTGTGATGTTAGCAGTTTTCACTTGGATTTTTTGATATTCAGGCCTGTTTTTGAAGAAGTAGAAAATTTGAACTTAGTAAATTCTTAAGTAGCTGCTTCTGTGTTTTGCTTGATACATTACCTTGGAAACTTTGCCAGATTTTGGCTTACTTCATTAGCTTCTTGGGCTCCTTATCAAACCAAAAGTCAGAGTTGACTGTCAAAGGTTAGCCAAGGTATAGCTTAGCCTATTACTCACATGTAGTATGTGACATGGACTCAAACCTCTTTTAAAAAGACAGTTGGAGTACAGTATCACGGGACTTTGTAAAACAAAATAAAACAAAAAAGAACCTTTTTGAGATAGCAATCTCCTTATTCTATCTTAACCTTCTTTGTTTCCTGATCATACCTTTCCTCTTAAGGCTTATATCCAGAAACCCATATGTTGATGGTAAGACTAGGGCTGAAAAATGTTTATATTAACACTATACTAATGCATTTAAAGTGTTAACAGTAACACTTACAGTATAAATACTTGCAGGGTGCTTTGAAGTTTAAAAATACTTTCACAAACATTTCATTTGATTCTCAAGACAAATCTGTAAGGTGTATGAAGCAAGTAATTTCAGCATTAGTAGATAAAAAATTTATTGTTTGAGAAGGTAACAAAACTAAATAGTCTCAGAACATAAAACTTTAACTTATGTCATTTGACAGCCCTCTGCCCCTAGTCTGGTTCATCTTCCAGTGGGAGAACAGAGACTAAAACATAGGTGTACTAATTCTAGTTCATTGCTCTGTGTGTTGCACTGTAATTCTGTGATGTCATCATCAGGCCTAAAGTAGCCATCCTTCATATATACAGTGGTATTTGCTTCTAGGCTTATGGAGAAATACCTTTCATTTGAGTACATGGCTTGCTCAATGAGGGCTCCAAAAAATATATATACATATTATAAAACAAATAAAATAAGATCAAACCCTATAATTATGTATAGAGATAGAAAACTTTGTAAAAATTTAACCAGTATATATATTATCATATTAAGTATTCATTTTTACATAACCCTACCTATAATGCTTCACATTATAAATGTGAGGTATGGCATAAGACAATACTAGATTAAATCTTATGGCTAGAGTTGAAGAAATTATAAAGGAACTGATTGCCGAGTTGGTAATTGTTTTAGGTTTCTGAGGGAAAAAATACTGTGATATAGACTTAAAAAAAAGGATAATTCTTTTTAAAACATTCCCTTGAAAGCACCTAATTGTGCTCAGTGACTAAACAGAAAACTACACTGCTTTAGTCAGAGTTTTAGATTGAGAAGAATCATTTATGTAGAAAAATATGTATCGAATTATAAAGATAGTCTGATAAAATCCTTAGACATATTCATGAACATAGTATTAAAAAATCACATATGGAAAAAATAACTTATCTTTGCTTAATCAGAAAAATTAAACTCTGAAAGTATATGGTATATGAGAAGAGGCAAGCAAAAAACATTGTTAAAAAATAATGTGGACATATATTAAGCGCTTACTGTGCACTAAGCACTGCTCTAACCCTCTTTAAGCACTCCTCTAATCCTCACAAGTTTGCAGTCTAATTAAACAATGACTATTAAATATACGTAAAATCAATTTGGGAAAGGCTAATAGCATGATGGAAGTAAAATTCTAGGTAACAATAACATGAAAGGTAAGAGTCAGTGGGATTTCAACTTAAAAGTGTTCTAATGATTTTGTATCATTTGAGGAGAAAGTAAATATGCTCTTTATATTTAGACATCAAGTCAGGCATCCTTTCAGATCTGGGATTTGATTTTACCCTACTCAAAAGCTAATAAATGAGCCTGTTACTGTTTCATGGATATTGGCAGAAAATCCAAGACTCCTGTGTCAGAGACAAAGGACTTCCTCACTCACAGCACAGCAAGCAGCATGATCATTAGTGTATTTGTCTTGATTTCCCTTGCTTCCAAATCCCATAGAGACAACACAGAGGGTCCAAATGATACCTGCATAATGCAGTGGATTGTTATAGGAGAGGAACTCCGAGTTTAGGGAACTTGATTTTTTTTTTTAATGGATATTAAACATATCTTCCCTTTACTCTGGAGAGAGAAAGAAAGAGAGAGAGAGAGAGAGAGGCTATCTTTTTCTTCTGAGGCTATAAGAAAACCTGTCTGTTGCTGCAAAAAGAGACTCTATCTCTGTTTACCAAGGCTATTTTTGTACAAACATCGTTGAGACTATACTGCAGAACAAAGGGCAGTTAGCATCTCTGCTCACAAGAAATGTAGAAGTACAGGAATGCATATTAAAATTTGAATGGTACTCACTAAAAGAATAGAAAGAAAATGTATAACTTTTAAATGGAATGGGGGAGTGTGGAACAAAGGAAAGTCATCCACCCCTTTAAAAACATAGAGAAAACACAGAAAGAGGGTAAGCTAAGTAGATTACCTAATAAAGGAAATTATTAGATATTTTTAAAAATCCATCTATATGGTGTTTATAAGAGACAAATGTAAAAATTTAAGGATATTGGTCAAAAAGGAGATTTAAAAAATATGAGGCAAATATTAACCAGAAGAAAACTAATGCAGTGATATTAATATAAACTAGTAAAACAGAAAGCACAAAATAAACCCATCCAGGTATGGAATTTGGTATATGACAGAAATGGCTCTATAAGTCAATTTGAAAAGATTATTCAATAAATGGCCCTGATGCAATTGCGTAACTATATGGAGGGAGGTGGGAATCAAAGCCAACCTCACACCATACATAAAAATAAGTTCTAGCTTGCCTAGAAGACATACATATGGAATGTCAGATTTATAATTTCTATCTAGGAAGATCTTACAGAAATTATAGAAAGTACAAAACATAATATTTAAAGAAGAGAGAATTAGAATTGAGGAATGGTAGAAAGGGGCTTTCCATTATATTGGAATCTATAATGTACTATTTTGCTTTAAAAGTTTTTCAAAGCATTTGTGACAAAATGTTAGTTAATGTTTGTTAAATCTGAGTGGAGGGTACTTTAGTGTTTGTTAAATGTGCTGCTATATAAGGTGAGTTAATTATTTAATAATTCAATAATTTTGATATAATATCTTTATTCTATTTAGCTTCCCTCTCCATTATGACCCTCTCCTATAATTACTGGGGTATTTTTATATAACTTCTTGTAAAAGCTTCAATACTAGTAATGCAAAAGTAATATTCATTCATATATATAGTGTGATTAGTTTTATGAGACATTCGTAAGTCGCATGGGGTGGGGGACAGTTCCTTGTGGGTTGAGAATGTCCAGTATGTGGCAAATACTGAGCATCCCTGGCCCCCAGCCACTGATTGTCTGTAATAATCCCCTAATCATTGTGGCAATAAAACGCCTACACGTTATTTCTGAAAAATGTCTCTACATGTATTTCCAAACATCCTCTAGGGAACACTTCTATCGCTATTGAGAGTCCTAGAGTTAACAAAAGAGCAGTTAGGGGAAAGAGAATATATCTTAACCTGGAGGAAATTCCCTTTTCTTTGACTATTCTTTTGTCACGGAGAAAGGGCAAAAGGAGAGATATTTAACACAGTTAAAGTGTTAATAGGAAGATTGTTTTTTGGGGGTTTTTTGTTGTTGTTGTTGTTTTTGCGGTACGCAGGCCTCTCACTGTTGTGGCCTCTCCCGCTGCGGAGCGCAGGCTCAGTGGCCATGGCTCACGGGCCCAGCCGCTCCGCGGCATGTGGGATCTTCCCGGACCAGGGCACGAACCCGTGCCCCCTGCATCGGCAGGCGGACTCCCAACCACTGCGCCACCAGGGAAGCCCTGTTTTTAGTTTTTTGAAATCTTGATTTTTTTGTGTGTGTTTTGTTGGCCTGTTTCTCAAGTTTGGAGATAACATGAAAATGTTGAGACTATTTTTAAATTTAATTTAGCAAAAAGATTTGATGTTTTTAACGTAGAGATTATTGACAATGAATAGTGGTGGGAGAGGTATGATGAAATGGAGAATTTTTCTAACATTTTTCTTATTCTATTAATAATCACTTATTTTTAGTTACATGTCATTAGTTTGTATGTGCAGTCTTGCTTTCTTTTTTTTTCCCCGAATTATTGTCTTCAGTGTTCTACCTTTAAGATGATTGCTTATGCTATACAGCAGAAACTAACACACCATTGTAAAGCAATTATACTCCAATAAAGATGTTAAAAAGAAAAAAAAAAAAAGATGATTTCTTAGGTGACTTTCTGCACCTCCAACAACAATACAGGCTAAGATTCATCAAGGGCAAATGTGGACACTTTGGTAATGAGATCCCAAACTGAGTTTCCTGCTCAATAACTAATCCTATCAAAGTAAGCCCTCATTAATCTTCCATCATTAAAATGCAGACTCCTATTGCAGGAAAGATTGTGATTTCTGGCTCCTTTCCATTTGCCGTGGGTCACAGAACTCTGAATACTGAGTACTGCTGAAGCTTGAATAGTTAGGAATATTGTGCACTGATGTGATGCTTAGATTATATATATCATGGTAGTTATGTGATTTACATATAAATAGGGTGAATAATGTGTATTTGGCAAAATTGGGGCCAGAGTGATTTTTATCATTTCTGTCTTGGTGTATGTTCTGCTTCTGAAAACATACCAGGCCTTTGAAATGAGAACAGGAAAGTATGTTTCTTCATTCTTAAGGAAACTATTTTTCTGAAATGCTATAAATAGCATTCAACCTGCAAATTATGAAAAGTTGTCCGGTGGCCAGTAAGAGAAATGATAAGGGCTATATCTCAGTACTATATGTGCCTCTTGAACCTAACTGTCTGCTAAAGATAAAGCTAACAAATTCAGTGGTAAGCAAGTATGCTGGCAAAACCGTTGTCATTTAACTACAGTCTTAATGGATGCTTATACTACTACTGATTTTCTCCCTCCCTAAAAGTTTATCACTGTCATTTTCAAATTTTATATTGAGCTGAGTTTGTACTAACCAAAAATGTGAAAGGATTTCTCAGAAATATTTATGTATTTATTTGTTTGTTTTGTTTGTTCATTTGTTCCTTCATTCATTCCTGGCCTTCATGTTGTTATTGTTACATAAAGAAATTTTAGGTTTTAATCTAAAGAGGAGATTAGTGACAATGAGCTTTTTAGATTTTTATCAAGTGTGGTTACAGGGTAAATTAGGAAGTTGCACCCTGTTTAGAGTCTCCCATAACAAGAGTCCCCACTAACCTGTTCTAATCCATCTGTGGAGTGCCAGGATATGTCCTTTGTCTAGCTATTGCTGTTTTCCCTGACTTTAGTCCTAACCCCATTCTACTGACCTTGGGTTCTTTAAAGCCCTTAAATACAAAAGGCTTACTGAGCTCTCTTTCTTACGATAGAGCTTAATTACCTTTCAGAAAGGACTCATATCTCAGAAGCCAAAGACTTATTAATTCCATAGGCCAGGTATCTTCTTGCTAAGAACACATACATACAAGTTAAGTATCCAGCAAGTTTCCCTCTTTAGTAAATCCTCACTCTGTTTTCAATCTAATGTATCCTTATACTGGTTGAGAGACAAGTAAAAGGAAGTATATGCTTAGTGAAATAAGTCAGACAAAGACAAATACTACATGATACAACTTATATGTGGAATCTAAAAAATAATATAAATGAATCTATATACAGAACAGAAATAGACTCGCAGACATAGAAAACAAATTTATGGTTACCAAAGGGGAGAGGGAGCAGGGGAGGGACAAATTAAGGGTATGGAATTAACAGAAACAAACTACTATACATAAAATAGGTAAGCAACAGAATTTACTGCATAGCACAGGGGATTACACCCAATATCTTATAATAACCTATAATGGAATGTACTCTACAGAAAACAAACCTGAATCACTGTCCTGTACATCTAAAACTAACACAATGCTGTAAATCATCTATACTTCAATTTTTTTTTTTTTTTTTTTTTGCGGTACGCGGGCCTCTCACTGTTGTGTACTCTCCCATTGCGGAGCACAGCCTCTGGACGCGCAGGCTCAGCGGCCATGGCTTACGGGCCCAGCCACTCCGCGGCATGTGGGATCTTCCCGGACCGGGGCACGAACCCATGTCCCCTGCATCGGCAGGCGGACTCTCAACCATAGCGCCACCAGGGAAGCCCTATACTTCAATTTTTTTTTAAAAAAAAGGAAGGATGTATGGTATGATGCAGCAGTTCTCAAACTTTTTGATCGTTCTTAGGACCCATTCACGTTTTTAAAAATTATCAGATATCCCAGAGTTTTTATGTGGGTTTATATCTCTTAGTATTTACTGAGACATTTAAAAAATTATGTATTTATTCATTTAAAAATGACAATAACGAAACCATTGCATGTTAACAAAATAACATTTTTCTGAAAAATAATTGTTTTCCAAAACAAACAAAAAATAATGGAGGAGTGGTATTGTTTTATATTTTTGCAATTTCTACTTAATAGAGGAAAGTTAGATTCTCATACCTGCTTCTAAATTCAGTCTGGTTGCAATACCTTGTTTTAGTTGAAGTACATGAAGAAAATCTGGTGGCCCTACATGGGCATGTAATGGCAAAGGACCTTTTCAGACAGTGGTAGTTTCTTAAAGCTTAATTGCAATGTACAATCTAAAACTATATCAATGAACTTTTCAGATTCTTTTACTTTCAATTCCATCAATCTATCTTGCACTGTGAATGGCTCTTTTACCCGTACATGATTTTGTAATGTTGTGCATTGGTCATTTAGAAAATACTGGTGCACTGAATTATGCAGATCTTTCAACTATGAGACATTTTATTATACAGTATCAAAAAAATCACATTCGTTAATATCACCACTGATCTCATCCAAAAGGTCATTAAGTATTGAGAAGCTGCCAAGCTAACAGTGGCAGATACAAGTTTTCCAAAATTCTAATCTTCACCTGACAGCTATTGTTGTTTCTTGAAGTGAAAGGTTCACTTCATTTTTGAGAAATATCTGCCAAATATCCAAGCCTGAAAAAAATTATTGTTTTTATGTCATTCTTACAAGTAAAAAATGGCATTTCTTGAAAAAAACACCTACATTCACTCATAGCTGAAATGATTGCCCAAGTGCTTTTTTCTCAAGACAATCTTTTTTTTTTTTTACACTAAGCAACAGATTTTTTTTTCAACATCTTTATTGGAGTATAATTGCTTTACAATGGTGTGTTAGTTTCTGCTGTACAACAAAGTGAATCAGCTATACATATACATATATCCCCTCCCTCTTGCGTCTCCCTCGCACCCTCCCTATCCCACCCCTCTAGGTGATCACAAAGCAGCGAGCTGATCTCCCCGTGCTATGCTCCTGCTTCCCACTAGCTATCTATTTTAAGTTTAGTAGTGTATATATGTCCCTGCCACTCTCTCACTTTGTCCCAGCTTACCCTTCCCCCTCCCCATATGCTGAAGTCCATTCTCTAGTAGGTCTGTGTCTTTATTCCCATCTTGCCCCTAGGTTCTTCATGACCATTTTTTTGTTTGTTTTTAAGATTCCATATATATGTGTTAGTATATGGTATTTGTTTTTCTCTTTCTGACTTACGTCACTCTGTATGACAAACTCTAGGTCCATCCACCTCACTACAGATAACTAAATTTCGTTTCTTTTTATGGCTGAGTAATATTCCATTGTATATATGTGCCACATCTTCTTTATCCATTCATCTGTTGATGGACATTTAGGCTGCTTCCATGTCCTGGTTATTGTAAATAGAGCTGCAATGAACATTGTGTTACATGACTCTTTTTGAATTATGGTTTTCTCAGGGTATATGCCCAGTACTGGGATTGGTGGGTCGTATGGTAGTTCTATTTGTAGTTTTTTAAGGAACCTCCATACTGTTCTCCATAGTGGCTGTATCAATTTACATTGCCACCAACAGTGTAAGAGTGTTCCCTTTTCTCCACACCCTCTCCAGCATTTATTGTTCCTAGATTTTTTGATGATGGCCATTCTCACTGGTGTGAGATGATATCGCATTGTAGTTATGATTTGCATTTCTCTAAAGATTAATGATGTTGAGCAGTCTTTCATGTGTTTGTTGGCAATCTGTATATCTTCTTTGGAGAAATGTCTATTTAGGTCTTCTGCCCATTTTTGGATTGGGTTGTTTGTTTTCTTGACATTGAGCTGCATGAGCTACTTGTAAATTTTGGAGATTAATCCTTTGTCAGTTGCTTCATTTTCAAATATTTTCTCCCATTCTGTGGGCTGTCTTTTGGTCTTGTTTATGGTTTCCTTTGCTGTGCAAAAACTTTTAAGTTTCATTAGGTCCCATTTGTTTATTTTTGTTTTTATTTCCATTTCTCTAGGAGGGGGGTCAAAAAGATCTTGCTGTGATTTATGTCATAGAGTGTTCTGCCTATGTTTTCCTCTAAGAGTCTTATAGTGTCTGGCCTTACATTTAGGTCTTTAACCCATTTTGAGTTTATTTTTGTGTATGGTGTTAGGGAGTGTCCTAATTTCATACTTTCACATGTACCTGTCCAGTTTTCCCAGCACCACTTATTGAAGAGGCTGTCTTTTCTCCACTGTATATTCTTTCCTCCTTTATCAAAGATAAGGTGGCCATATGTGCATGGGGTTATCTCTGGGCTTTCTATCCTGTTCCATTGATCTATATTTCTATTTTTGTGCCAGTACCATACTGTCTTGATTACTGTAGCTTTGTAGTATAGTCTGAAGTCGGGGAGCCTGATTCCTCTAGCTCCATTTTTCTTTCTCAAGATTGCTTTGGCTATTCGGGGTCTTTTGTGTTTCCATACAAATTGTGCAATTTTTTGTTCTAGTTCTGTGAAAAATGCCAGTGGTAGTTTGATAGGGATTGCATTGAATCTGTAGATTGCTTTGGGTAGTATAGTAATTTTCACAATGTTGATTCTTCCAATCCAAAAACATGGTATATCTCTCCATCTATTTGTATCACCTTTAATTTCTTTCATCAGTGTCTTATAATTATCTGCATACAGGTCTTTTGTCTGCTTAGGTAGGTTTATTCCTAGATATTGTAGTCTTTTTATTGCAGTGGTAAGTGGGAGTGTTTTCTTAATTTCACTTTCAGATTTTTCATCACTAGTGTATAAGAATGCCAGAGATTTCTGTGCATTAATTTTGTATCCTTCTACTTTACCAAATTCATTGATTAGCTCTAGTAGTTTTCTAGTAGCATGTTTACTATTCTCTGTGTGTAGTATCATGTCACCTGCAAACAGTGACAGCTTTACTTCTTCTTTTCCGATTTGGATTCCTTTTATTTCTTTTTCTTCTCTGATTGCTGTGCCTAAAACTTCCAAAACTATTTTGAATAAGAGTGGTGAGAGTGGGCAACCTTGTCTTGTTCCTGATCTTAGTAGGAGTGGTTTCAGTTTTTCACCATCGAGGATGATGTTGGCTGTGGGTTTGTCATATATGGCCTTTATTATGTTGAGGAAAGTTCCCTCTCTGCCTACTTTCTGCAGGGTTTTTATCATAAATGGGTATTGAATTTTGTCAAAAGCTTCTCTGCATCGATTGAGATGATCATATGGTTTTTCTCCTTCAAATTGTTCATACGGTGTATCACGTTGATTGATTTGCATGTATTGAAGAATCCTTGCATTCCTGGAATAAACCCCACTTAATCATTGTGTATGATCCTTTTAATGTGCTGTTGAATTCTGTTTGCTTGTATTTTGTTGAGGATTTTTGCATCTATGTTCATCAGTGATATTGGCCTGTAATTTTCTTTCTTTGTGACATCTTTGTCTGGTTTTGGTATCAGGGTGATGGTGGCCTCGTAGAATGAGTTTCAGAGTGTTCCTCCCTCTGCTATATTTTGGCAGAGTTTGAGAAGGACAGGTGTTAGCTCTTCTCTAAATGTTTGATAGAATTCGCCTGTGAAGCCATCTGGTCCTGGGCTTTTGTTTGTTGGAAAATTTTTTTTTTTTTTTTTTTTTTTTGTGGTACACGGGCCTCTCACTGTTGTGGCCTCTCCTGTTGCGGAGCACAGGCTCCAGACGCGCAGGCTCAGCAGCCATGGCTCACAGGCCCAGCCACTCCGCGGCATGTGGGATCTTCCCGGACTGGGGCACGAACCCGTGTCCCCTGCATCAGCAGGCAGACTCTCAACCACTGCGCCACCAGGGAAGCCCGGAAGATTTTTAATCACAGTTTCAATTCAGTGCTTGTGAATTGTCTGTTTATATTTTCTCTTTCTTCCTGGTTCAGTCTTGGAAGTTTGTGCTTTTCTAAGAATTTGTCCATTTCTTCCAGGTTGTTCATTTTATTGGCATATAGTTGCTTGTAGTAAACTCTTATGATCCTTTTGGTTTCTGCAGTGTCAGTTGTTCCTTCTTTTTCATTTCTATTTCTATTGATTTGAGTCTTCTCCCTTTTTTTCTTGATGAGTCTGGCTAATGGTTTATCACTTTTGCTTATCTTCTCAAGGAAGCAGCTTTTAGTTTTATTGATCTTTGCTATCATTTCCTTCATTTCTTTTTCATTTATTTCTGATCTGATCTTTATGATTTCTTTCCATCTGCTAACTTCGGGGGTTTTTTTGTTCTTTCTCTCATTGCTTTAGGTGTAAGGTTAGGTTGTTTATTTGAGATGTTTCTTGTTTCTTAAGGTAGGATTGTATTGTTATAAACTTCCCTCTTAGAACTGGTTTTGCTGCATCCGATAGGTTTTGGGTCATCATGTTTTCATTGTCATTTGTTTCTAGGTATTTTTTGATTCCCTCTTTGATTTCTTCAGTGATCTCTTAGTTATTAAATAGTGTATTGTTTAGCCTCCATATGTTTGTATGTTTTACAAATTTTTTCCTGTAATTGATATCTAGTCTCATAGCATTGTGGTCAGAAAAGATGCTTGATACGCTTTCAGTTTTCTTAAATTTACCAAGCCTTGATTTGTGACCCAAGATATGATCTATCCTGGAGAATGTTCCATGAGCACTTGAGAAGAAAGTGTATTCTGTTGCTTTTGGATGGAATGTCCTACAAATATCAATTAAGTCCATCTTGTTTAATGTATCATTTAAAGCTTGTGTTTCCTTATTTATTTTCATTTTGAATGATCTGCCCACTGGTGAAAGTGGGGTGTTAAAGTCCCCTCCTATGATTGTGTTACTGTCGATTTCCCCTTTTATGGCTGTTAGCCATTGCCTTATGTTTTGAGGTGCTCCTATGTTGGGTGCATAAATATTTACAATTGTTATATCTTCTTGGATTGATCCCTTGATCATTATGTAGTGTCCTTCTTTGTCTCTTGTGATAGGCTTTGTTTTAAAGTCTGTTTTGTCTGATGTGAGAATTGCTACTCCAGGTGTCTTTTGATTTCCATTTGCGTGGAATATCTTTTTCCATCCCCTCACTTTCAGTCTGTATGTGTCGCTAGGTCTGAAGTGGGTGTGTTGTAGACAGCATATGTACTGGTCTTGTTTTCATTTCCATTCAGCCAGTCTGTGTCTTTTGATGGGAGCATTTAATCCCTTAACATTTAAGATAATTATCGATATGTGTGTTCCTATTACCATTTTCTTAATTGTTTTGGGTTTGTTACTGTAGGTCTTTTCCTTCTCTTGTGTATCCTGCCTAGAGAAGTTCCTTTAGCATTTGTTGTAAAGCTTGTTTGGTGGTGCTGAATTCTCTTAGCCTTTGCCTGTCTGTAAAGGTTTTAATTTCTCCGTCAAATCTGAATGAGATCCTTGCTGGGTAGAGTAGTCTTGTTTGTAGGTTTTTCTCCTTCATCTCTTTAAATATGTCCAGCCACTCCCTTCTGGCTTGCAGAGTTTCTGCTGAAAGATAAGCTGTTAACATTATGGGGATTCCCTTGTGTGTTATTTGTTGTTTTTCCCTTGCTGCTTTTAATATTTTTTCTTTTTGTTTAATTTTTGAGTTTGATTAATATGTGTCTTGGCATGTTTCTCCTTGGATTTATCCTGTATGGGATTCTCTGTGCTTCCTGGACTTGATTAACTATTTCCTTTTCCATATTAGGGAAGTTTTCAACTATAATCCCTTGAAATATTTTCTCAGTCCCTTTCTTTTTCTGTTCTTCTGGGACCCCTATAATTCGAATGTTGCTGCATTTAATGTTTTCCCAGAGGTTTCTGAGACTGTCCTCAATTCTTTTCATTCTTTTTTCTTTATTCTGCTCTGCAATAGTTATTTCCACTATTTTATCTTCCACGTCACTTATCCGTTCTTCTGCCTCAGTTATTCTGCTATTGATCCCTCTAGAGAATTTTTAATTTCATTTATTGTGTTGTTCCTCACCGTTTGTTTGCTCTTTAGTTCTTCTAAGTTCTTGTTAAACGTTTCTTGTATTTTTTCCATTCTATTTCCAGGATTTTGGATCATCTTTACTATCATTATTCTGAATTCTTTTTCAGGTAAACTGCTTGTTTCCTCTTCATTTGTTAGGTCTGGTGTTTTTTGCCTTGCTCCTTCATCTGCTGTGTGTTCCTCTGTCTTCTCATTTTGCTTATCTTACTGTGTTTGGGGTCTTCTTTTCACAGGCTACAGGTTCGTAGTTCCCGTTTTTGGTGTCTGTCCCCAGTGGCTAACGTTGGTTCAGTGGGTTGTGTAGGCTTCCTGTTGGAGGGGACTAGTGCCTGTGTTCTGGTGGATGAGGCTGAATCTTGTCTTTCTGGTGGGCAGGTCCACGTCTGTTGGTATGTTTTGGGGTGTCTGTGGCCTTATTATGATTTTAGGCAGCCTCTCTGCTAATGGATGGGGTTGTGTTCCTGTCTTTCTAGTTGTTTGGCATAGGGTGTCCAGCACTGTATCTTGCTCGTCGTTGAGTGGAGCTGTGTGTTGGGGTTGAGATGGAGATCTCTGCGAGATTTTCGCCATTTGATATTACGTGGAGCTGGGACGTCTCTTGTGGACCAGTGTCCTGAACTTGGCTCTCCTACCTCAGAGGCACAGCCCTGATGCCTGGCTCAAGCACCAAGAGCCTGTCATCCATACAGCTCAGAATAAAAGGGAGGGAAAAAAAGAAAGAAAGAAGAAGATAAAATAAAATAAAGTTATTAAAATAAAAAATAATTATTAAAAAATATTTTTTTAAGTAATAAAAAAAAAAAGGACAGACAGAACCCTAGGACAAATGGTAAAAGCAAAGTTATACAGACAAAATCACACACAGAAGCATACACATACACACACAAAAAGAGAAAAAGGGAAATATATATACATATATGGTTGCTCCCAAAGTCCACCTCCTCAGTTTGGGATGATTCGTTGTCTATTCAGGTATTCCACAGATGCAGGCTACATCAAGTTGATTGTGGAGATTTCGTCTGCTGCTCCTGAGGCTGCTGGGGGAGATTTCCCTTTCTCTGTTCGCACAGCTCCCGGGGTTCAGTTTTGGATTTGGCCCCGCCTCTGCATGCAGGTCGCCTGAGGGCATCTGTGTCCTCCCAGACAGGATGGGGTTAGAGGAGCAGCTGATTCGGGGGCTCTGGCTCACTCAGGCCAGGGGGATGGAGGGATATGGAGTGCGGGGCGAACCTGTGGCAGCAGAGGCCAGCGTGACGTTGCACCAGCCTGAGGCGCACCGTGCGTTCTCCCTGGGAAGTTGTCCCTGGATCCCGGGACCCTGGCAGTGATGGGCTGCACAGGCTCCCCAGAAGGGAGGTGTGGATAGTGACCTATGCTCGCACACAGGCTCCTTGGTGGCGGCAGCAGCAGCCTTAGCGTCTCATGCCCGTCTCTCGGGTCGGTGCTGATAGCCGCGGCTCGTGCCCGCCTCTGGAGCTCCTTTAAGCAGCGCTCTTAATCCCCTCTCCTTACGCACCAGGAAACAAAGAGGCAAGAAAAAGTCTCTTGCCTCTTCGGCAGCTCCAGACTTTTTCCCGGACTCCCTCCCAGCTAGCTGTGGCACACTAGCCCCCTTCAGGCTGTGTTCACACAGCCAACCCCAGTCCTCTCCCGGGGATCCGACCTTCAAAGCCCGAGCCTCAGCTTCCAGCCCCCACCCTTCCCGGTGGGTGAGCAGACAAGCCTCCCGGGCTGGTTAGTGCTGGTCAGCACCGATCCTCTGTGCGGGAATCTCTCCGCTTTGCCCCCTGCACCCCTGTTACTGCGCTCTCCTCTGTGGCCCCCGAAGCTCCCCCCTCTGCCACCCGCAGTCTCTGCCCGCAAAGGGACTTGTAGTGTGTGGAAACCTTTCTTCCTTCACAGCTCCCTCCCACTGGTGCATGTCCCATCCCTATTGTTTTGTCTCTGTTTTTTCATTTTTCTTTTGCCCTACCCAGGTACGTGGGGAGTTTCTTGCCTTTTGGCATGTCTGAGGTCTTCTGCCAGCATTCAGTAGGTGTTCTGTAGGAGTTGTTCCACATGTAGATACATTTCAGATGTATTTGTGGGGAGGAAGGTGATCTCCATGTCTTACTCTCCCGCCATCTTGAAGCTCCCTCTCAAGACAATCTTTTTCTTTGGTACACAGTGCAAGTACTTTATGCATACTTCCGATTTTGTCTTATGGAACATTTTAAAAGATATTTAACAAAATTAATAATTTTTACTCCTTCACAAGAATATGACTTCTATAATTTAGTGCCACTACCTTGATTTGTGATGAGGTGCTTTATTCACCGGTGGGTTATTTTTGCACCATTAGCTCAAATGTTAACATAGTAAAAAAGAGCAAAAACATCTCAGTATTGTTATAAAAATAGCTTTGAAGTTTGGGGCCCCTGAAGGGTCTTGAAGGTCCCCAGAAGTCTGTGACCACAATTTGGGTAAGCACTCAGACACGGGTGTCAAATGGGGCAGGGTTCTCATCCGGACGCTTCAACTTACTAGCTAAACACTTGTTAGTTTTTCTTATCCACAGTCCTCTTAATGTTGATTATAATAAATCTTACCTCTTAGGATTATTGTGATGATTAAATGAGATAATACATATAAACCGTTTAACACAGTTCCAGGTACATAGTTAGTATTAAGGGCTTAACCATTATCAGTGTTCTTGTTTTACTTATTAGAATCTGTTCATGTTGCACTGTTTCTTTGGTTATGTTAATATGATTTACATTTTAAAAAGCATTATATTACAAGCTATAATGGATATATTATTTTGCTGCATTAGTTAACAAACACTTTGCTGGAGGAAATATGATACTAACAATAAAGACTTTCTTGTTTGTCCGAGTTGGTGAGATTGCCACTTCATTTTAAATTTTAACCTTTTTTATTGCTTGATTTTTAAGGTACTTTTCCGTCTCCCAGAAGGTGTTGCATAGCACGTCTTATAGATTCAATACAGTCATTAATGTGCCAGGCACTGTGTTCCATACTACTTTGTTTTATCTATAAGAATGCAGTATTTATTGGCTGCTTTATTAAGATAAAGATTAGAAACAGATAATCTTTTGTTTCAGGGTTACTGGTTCACAAAAATATCAGAATATAATTTTTTTCTATTTAAAATATTCTAAAGAGTTGCTCTGTAAATCACTGTTATCATATAGATTTATAATTCTCACCTCCTGACTTTTGTCCCCTTGTTGCTGGTTATGAAAGCAGGTTTTGTACTTGCAAATGTTTCCCCAAGATTCTAAGAAGATAGGAGTACTATTAAATAAGGAGAGCTATTTATTACCGCTTTTGCCTGTATTATGTAGTTTTTTTTATTTACGTGAAACCCTTTCCCATTCCACCGAATTTATCCTGGTTTAACGTAAGCCATCATCTTTGTTCATTGTTGAAAAAGCTAACAGTCTTTTGAAAATGAGTAACAGAATGGAACAATACAAATGTTTTATGGGACGTTTTCTTGATTTTCAAGAATTTTCCTTCATATCAAGTCATGTTATTTTATATGTGGTTAAGAAGGCAATAGTGAGTCAGATATAGACAAAATAAAGGATCTTGTAGAATTTGAAAAGTTGAGGGAAAAGATTTTATGTAAGAATTTTTGAAATTTTGTGAACTCAGAGTAGTTGACATGGGATTGAGGAATATTGATTCTGAGAGCCAGCAGGACTAGAAATACTTTAGCCTTCTTCATCTGTGCCTTGCATTAATTGAGTCTACCTCGACCTCTGAAACATCATGTACAGTTCCCAGTGCTCAGGATTCTCTTCTCTTTACCTTCCACTCCTATCTCCTGGTTCCAAAACGTGTGTAGCTTTTGTTAGATGGCTTCATGAGGTTAACTCAGAATTTTGGGTTGTTGAAATACTTTCCGATTGTAGAAGCTTCTGGGCTGTTATTAAGAATGATAATTGTACTTCCTGTGCTGATATCTGATATATGCCACATCTTCTGCCAGGTGTTTTAGAGCCATTAACTAATCTTCACAATAATCCTAAAGGTTCAAAGAGATATGTAGCTACCAGATGACAAAACCAGAGTTTCAAAGTTTCAAGAAAATATATGAAAATGTACTGCTTTGAAAACCTGCTGTTTTTCAAGCATCCTTTACTTGAATGGCTAGATGTACATTTTTCTAAGGCAGAGAATCATTGCAAGGCATCTATCTAATGGTCAACATGCATTTTACAGAGGTGGCTTACAGTAACCTAAATATAAAAATGCTTTTGACTTGAGGTAAACAGAAAATATGTTCATTAAAAAAATAGATTAAGAAAGTCAATTAGAAGGGACTCCCTTTTGTATTAATTTTTATTATTACTATGTATATTAGAGAGAGAGAACACATAATATGTTTGTAAATAAATCCATTTGACAAAAGATTCACCTAGAGTTTATATTATAAGAAATATTTCCTTTTTTAATCTTTTTCATTTTTATATATTTGTAAGTTTTTGAGCCTTAATTTTCTGCTCTTGAAAATCAAGTTAATGAGCCCCTGCCTTTGTTTTTCCTATTGATGTTTCGAACTTTGACATTACCAGACCATATAGAAAGGCTTCATGAAATGGTTAATAACACTATACTTTCTTGATTATTGCTAGGGGGCAGTATTTACTCAGCTGACTCTTTCAGCAGACTAGCACTAGGCTAATTCAGGAACATATAATTTCATGATCTGGAGAAAACAGAATGTGTGAATGTATGATTTCTTTTCACTGGGTTTGTTTCCAACTTTAAATCGGGAAGTAGCTAATAATATCTCTAACTTAATAAGACTAATTTTATATATTTTTCATATTTAAGAAAATATTTCATTATTTGTTTTTTTAATTAAAACCTAAACTACCCTAGTATTCAAAATTATCTTATTTTGCTGTCTTTTTTGTATCAGACTGTATTATGAAGATATAGCAATATGCTAAGAAATTATTTAAGATGAAAATATCAGTTAAAATTTTAATAGGGAGAAATAATAGAAGGAATAAATAACAGGCATTACAGTCTCACAGAGTATATTACATATTTATTTACTTGACTTTAGTTGGTAAGCAGTGACTGGTGCTGGTGAGAACCTAGGAGTTGTTATATATTAAAGAAATTTTTCAACTTGAATTATTACTTTTCAAATATTTATTAGAATATGCTTCATTTTGCTTATTTCTAATAACTGTTTTCATAATTGTTGTCAAAGTATAAGTATATAGTTCAGCATTTCAAGTTTAATGTTTTTTCCATACTTGCCACTATTTAATATGAAGGATACACACACACACATACACACCCCAAGGAAGATTAACTGATTTTCTCTTTATTTCATATGTATTGAAAACTTCTAAATAAATTGTGTAATCTTGTGACTATTTAATCTTTTAATCTGTCCCTTTCAAATATCTTTATTATATATATTTCATTCTTTCAACAAATATTTCAGTGCCTATTTTGTACCAGACATTTTCCTAGGCCCTGGTTACATAAATGGAAAAAAAAAAGACAGAAATCTCTGCCCTCATTCAACTTATATTTTAGTGGGGGGCAGACAATAAAGATAAATATACTTTGTGGTATGTTAGGTAGTGATAAGTACTGAACAAAAAACAGCTGAATCAGGGACATGGAGGTTAAGTGCTCAGGTGAAGGAGGGACTGAATATTTCAGTAAGGTAAAGGCTCATAGAAAAGGTGACTTCTGAATAAATGCCTTAATGAATTGAGGGAAAGAGCAATCCAAACAGAAGCAACAGCAAGAGCAGCAAGAGCTACAGCCCTGAGGTGTAAGCATTCCAGGGATGTCAAAGGAGCAGCCAGGAGACAAGAGACCAGTGTGACTGGAGCACAGTGAACAAGGAGATGAAGGTCAAAGAGGTAATTGAAGGGCCACATTACACAGAGTCTTATAGATCAGGAGTCCCCACCCCGCTGGCCAGGGACCTGTCCCGGTCCCGGCCTGTTGGGAACAGGGCCGCACAGCAGGAGGTGAGCGGCGGGGCGGGTAAGCAAGCCAGCGAAGCTGCGTTCTGCCACTCCCCATCGCGGCTCACGTTACCGCCTGAACCATTCCTCCCCTCCCGCCGCCATCCGTGGAAAAATTGTCTTCCATGAAACTGGTCCCTGGTGCCAAGAGGGTTGGGGACTGCTGTTATAGATCATAGTTAGGACTTTAGCTTTTATTGTCGGTAGTGGAAAGCCACTGAAAGCTACATGTTCTTATCTAAACATTTTAACAAGATCATTCTGCCTGCTATGGTAAGAAAAATCCAAGGAGGGGCAAGGATGGAATCTAGAAGACTAGTCATGGGCTATTGTAATAATCTAGGCAAGAGATGATGGTGGCTTGAATCAGGAAACTAGCAGTAGAAGTGGTGAGAAGTTTTCATATTCTGGATATATTTTGAAGGTAGAGCTGGCAGGACTGCTGGTGACAAATGTACAATGTGGAAGAAAGAGGAGATAAGAATGATTCCACAGTTTTGTTTACCTGAGCAACTGGAAGAATAGGATCGCTCTTAACGAAGATTTGGAAGACTGTACTTGGAGGCACAGATTTTGGAAGCAGTGTCCAGAGCTTAGTTTGGGACATAATATGCATATCTATCAGATATACAAGTGGAAATGTCAAGTAGGCATTTGTACATACCAGTTTGGATTTCAGGAGAGAGGTCTGGGATAGAGCTGTAGATATAATTCCTCACATCATTTGGAGAAAATAGAAGAGAAAAAAGTTCTAACCACTGAATATAGGGCATGCCAATATTTAAGTCAGGGAGATAAATTGGAACCAACAAAAGAGATGGAGAAGGAGCAGTCAGAAAACTAGATGAATGTGGTTTCTTGGAAGCCAAGTTAAGGTGGGGGGCAGGTGGTTAGAGGAGGTGAGAATAGTAAATTATGTCAAAGCCTGCTGATTGGTAAAGACTGAGAATGAGAATTGACCATTAGATTTAGAAATATGGAGACCTTTGATGACCAAGAGAAGAGCAGTTCTGGTGGTGAGGTGAAGGCTAGAACCTAATTGGAGTGGATTGAGAGAATATTTAATGAATAGCTACTGCTCTTAATGAACTGTAAGATCCTTAGAAGCTAGAGCTATGCTTTCTTCACTGCTTATCCTATCAGGCATAGAGTGAATTCTCCCTAACTCTATCTTCTGTTCTATTCAGACCTCCAACAAATTCCATGAGGCCCACTCACATTAGGGAGGGCAGTCTGCCTTACGAAGTCTACTGATTTTCATGTTGATCTCATCCGGAAACACCCTTAAAGACACATCCGGAATAATGTTTAACTAAGTGTCTGGGCACCTGTGTGAGTAAAGTTTACACATAAAATTAACCATCACAAGAACCATTGACTTCTGTTGTGGTTATTGCTATGGTTGCCTTTAAACCTACCAATTTGTTATTTTTATTCTATTTGTCCTATCAGTTCTTTGTTCTCTTTTTCCTTTTTATCTGCCTTCTTCGGATTTGTTGGATATATTTTTTGTGATTCTATTTTATCTCCTTTGTTAAGACACTAGCTATAACTTTGTTGTTTTCCTATTGGTTTCTTTAAGATTTACACAGTGGTCCTCAACCAGGGGCAGTTTTGCCTCCCACAGGATTTTTTGGCAAAGTCTGAGACATTTTTGACAAAACTGAGCAAGTGCTACTGGCATCTAGTACAGAGGCTGGGTTGCTACAAAAATCTTAAAACGCAAACTACACCTCCCCCTTGAAAGAGTTGTCCAACGCAAAATGTGAATAGTTCTGAGGTTAAATTCTGGTTTATACTATAATTCTTTAACTTATTATAACCTGCTTTTAAGTAGTATTATACCTCTTCACATATAGTATAAATACTTTACAACATATACCTCCATTTTACCCTCCTGGCATTTGTATTATTGTTGTCCTACCTTTTATTTCTACATATATTATAAGCTCCACATAAATTATTAGTTTTGCTTTAGAGAGTCACTTTTTTTCTGGCTGTGCCACGCAGCTTGTGGGATCTTCGTTCCCCGTCGAGGGATTGAACCCAGGCCCTTGGCAGTGAAAGCGTGGTGTCCTAATCACTGGACTGCCAGGGAACTCCCGAGAGTCAGTTATTTTTAAAGACTTTCTTTTTAATAAAAGTTTTTTATATTTAACTACATTTTTATAATCCTGAGTCTCTTCATTCTTCTGTATAGGTCCAGATTTCCATGTGGTATCATTTTCCTTCTGCCTGAAGGACTGACTTCAGCATTTCTTATAGTGCAGGATTGCTGCTGATAAATTCTTTCAGTTTCTGTTTGTGTGAGAGTCTTTATTTTACCTTTCTCTTTGAAAGATACTTTTGCTGGACATACAATTCTAAGTTGATAGTTTTTTTTTTTTAATTACTTGAAAAATGTTGCTCCACTGTCATTTTTTGTGCCCTGTTTTTGACAAGAAAACATTCCTCTCACTGATGCTTTTACATGGTGTGCCTTTTTTCTCTGGCTATGGTGTAAGATTTTTTGAGAAATCTGATAATGATGTACCTTGGTATAGTTTTCTTCATGTTTCACGTGCTTCAGGTTCTTGAGATTATTTACTCTATCAGATTATAGTTTTCATCACTTTTGGAAAATATTCAGCTATTATTTCTTCAAATATTTTTTTCTGTCCCCTCTCATCTTCTCTCTGTCTTTTGCAGTCTCCAATAACATATATATTCAGCTGGTTGAAGTTGCTCACTGATGCATACGACATGTTTTGTTTTTCTTTATCCCCCGTCCATGTTTCATTTTGGGTAGTTTCTATTGCCGTATTTTCAGGCTTACTTATCTTTTCTTCTGCAGTGTCTGATCTGCTCTTAATCCTATTCAGTGTATTTTTTAACTCAAACATTGTATTTTTCATCTCTAGAGAGGTTTTTTTGGTTCTTTTTTATATCTACTATGTCTCTACTTAACGTGTTCAATTATTTGTTAGATTTTTGAACATATGTATACAGATATAAAAAGCATTTTGAGGGCTTCCCTGGTGGTGCAGTGGTTGAGAGTCCAACTGCTGATGCAGGGGACATGGGTTCGTGCCTCAGTCCAGGAAGATCCCACATGCCACAGAGCGTCTGGGCCTGTGAGCCATGGCCGCTGAGCCTGCGCGTCCGGAGCCTGTTCTCTGCAATGGGAGAGGCCACAACAGTGAGAGGCCCACGTACCACAAAAAAAAAAAAAAAAAAAAAGCATTTTGACATCCTTGCCTGCTATTACAAACATTTATGTTAGTTCTTTGTCCATTTTGAGTGAATGATTTTTCTTCTCGTTATGATCATTTTTTTTTCTGCTACTTTGCACTACTGATTTTTTTTTAATGAATTTCAGTCATTGTGAATTTTACCTTCTTGGTTATTGGATATTTTTATGTTTTTGTAAATATTCTTGAGCTTTTTTTTGGAGATGCAGCTAGGTAACGTTGAAACAGTTTGATCTTTTCAAGGCTTGCTTTTAAGGTTTGTTAAGTGAGACCAGGGCAGCATAATTTTGGAGCATAATTTTGCCCCATTACTAAGGCAATATCCTTTTGAGTACTCTACCTTATGCCTCGTTTATTTCAGGGTTTTAAAAAAAATTCTAGCTAGTGGTAAGATGAACCATGCCTGGCTTTGTGTGAGCCTGGCATGTTTTCCCCCTGATCCTTTCAGGTGGTTCCTCCCCACTTTGTGTTCTTCCTCATACACATGCTCTCTTCAATAAAAGGGATTGTTAGTTTTGTTGCTGAAGTAACTCAGGTAAGATTCCTAATGACAAACAGTTGGCTTTGATCAGAAGGGTAGAGCGTAATATAATTTATGTTATATCCTTAAAAGCAAGAAAAGTTAAATAATACTGATGGAACTTATATATACAGACTGTATGTTTAAATTTAAATTAGGCTGAAAAATTCAGAGTTTATTATATTTTATTGTTTTCTACAACCAATACTCTATAGTGAAGTCACATACCTCTGTACTCCTCAGTTTCCCCATTTGTAATGGCTGTGTCAGTGCATATAAGTGATGATCTTGTGGGAGCAATGGGTTTATTTCACATACAGTACTTAGATTTTAATGTAGTCTATAACTGTACTTATGGTTCTTGACTGACATTTAATAGCATAGATACTCAATTGTGTATAATGCAAAGAAATATTCAACTCTACTTATAAATTCACAATTGATAGGTGCTGAAAAACTATTTATTTAAACGCTATAGGTAGTACAAAAATCTTTGTCTTAATAGGAGCATGCACTGACATAAAACATAAAAGTAGAGCTTTTTCAGATTTTTCTATAAATTATTGTTGGTTTTTGATACTTGTTATTAACAAAGGAGATTTTACTCTACTTTTAGAAATTAAGAATGATTTCTCACTTTCAAAATCTCACAAAATTAATTGGGGTGTGTGTGTGTGTGTGTGTTTCATTTCTAGAGAGTAAACTTAGGAAAATAAATTTGTCACTCATCTAAAGAACTAAATTATTTCATTCCTGGATCTCATTACTTTTAGTCTCTTATGAAGCTTCCTGTTAATTTAGAAAGTGGTAATAGAAGGCATAAGCTTCATAAAAATTTTTAATGAGACATTTTGGACATTTTTCAAATATCATCTCATCATGTTTCAAAAAATACTCAGTAAGGGTAACTCAACACTGATGAGGACTCTTCAAATCTTAGGAATATTTTATTCCTAAGAACAAAGTTCTCCTTTGAAAAGTAGACCTTTGAAATTAGCATGCTAGTACTGTGTTTGGATTAGACATTGTCTTGAGTGTAGTCTTTGATGAAATGAAAATACTCTGTGGAATAAGCCTTGGCCAAAGGATCATCTGCAGCATTTGTAATAGATGTCATTATTTAATAGAATATTTGTGATAATAATTATAATTATCTAGATTCTCTTTTATTTTTTAAAATTTTTATTGAAGTATAATTGATTTACAATGTTGTGTTAGTTTCTAGTGTATAGCAAAGTGATTCAGTTTTATATATATATATATATATATTCTTTTTTAGATTCTTTTCCATTATAGGTTATTACAAGATATTGAGTATAGTTCCCTGTGCTATACAGTAGGTCTTTGTTGGTTATCTATTTTATATACAGTAGTGTGTATATGTTAATCCCAAACTCATAATTTATCCCCCCTCCTTTCCCCTTTGGTAACTGTAAGTTTGTTTTCTATGTCTGTGAGTCTATTTCTGTTTTGTAAATAAGTTCATTTGTATCAGTTTTTTAGATTCCACATCTAAGCAATATCATATGATATTTGTTGTTCTCTGTCTGCCTTACTTCACTTAGAATGATCATCTCTAGGCCCATCCATGTTGCTGCATATGGCATTATTTCTTTCTTTTTTATGGCTGAGTAATATTCCATTGTATGTATATACCACATCTTCTTCATCCATTCATCTGTCATTGTACACTTAGGTTGCTTCCATGTCTTGGCTATTGTAAATAGTGCTGCAATGAACATTTGGGTGCACATATCTTTTTGAATTAGAGTTTTCTTCAGATATATGCCCAGGAGTGAAATTGATGGATCATATGGTAACTCTGTTTTTAGTTTTTTAAGGAACCTTCATACAGTTCTCCATAGTGGCTGTACCAATTTACATTCCCATCAACAGTGTAGGAGGGTTCCTTTTTCTCCACACCCCCTCCAGCATTTATTATTTGTAGACTTTTTGATGATGGCTATTCTGACCAGTGTGAGGTGATACCTCATTGTAGTTTTGATTTGCCTTTCTCTAATAATTAGTGATGTTGAACATCTTTTTATGTGCCTCTTAGCCATCTGTATGTCTTTGGAGAAACGTCTATTTAGAACTTCTGCCCATTTTTTGATTTTTTTTTTATATAGAGCTGTGTGAGCTGTTTATATATTTTGGAAATTAATCGCTTGTCAGTCGCATCATTTTCAAATATTTTCTCCCATTCCATAGCTTATCTTTTCATTTTGTTTATGGTTTCTTTTGCTGTGCAAAAAAAGCTTTTCAGTTTAATTATGTCCCATTTGTTTATTTTTTTTATTTCCATTACTCTAGGAGGTGGGTCCAAAAAAATATTGCTGTGATTTATGTCAGAGAGTGTTCTGCCTATGTTTTCCTCTAGGATTTTTATAGTATCCAACCTTACATTTAGGTCTTTAATCCATTTTGAGTTTATTTCTGCATATGGTGTTAAAGATTATGTTTTTAATCAGTGGAGTAGACCAAAACATAGAGCTTTTTTTACCATTCAGTTTACTGGAAGTCATTCTAATTATCTCTTTTATTTCCTCTTTATCCATCCCCTGCATCCCTATCTTTTTCCACTCATAGCTCTATGCCATCCCTTGGTTTCTCACCATGTTTACTCGTAAGTATCATTTTCCCTTTTCTTTCAATATTGTATTAGCAAAAGAACAGCTTCATTCTTCCCCAGTATATTATAGTTACAATAATACTAAGCAGATTTAATTACATGAGCATGCTTATGTAACTCTAAGGTAATATAGTTGGGTAGAAATTTTTTTCAATTGTTCTGACTACTAAATATCAAAAAGGTTGTTCTATAAGATGAAAACCTATCTGATATATCATGACATTCATAAAATCTCTGCCCTCTATTGAAAAATAAATTAATATTAACTATAGTATTTACATAGAGTTCTGGAAGGCAACTGTTACAACCAAATCAGACTCAATTTTTAGAGATTGTCTAATAACTAATACTTTTGTTATTTCCTATCCTAGAATTCCTCTAGAAATAAACAGTTTATGTGAATATGTAATACTTTAATCAGTTACAGATATTAATACAGTGGATATTCTGCTTAAATATGTACATTTGATTAATGGAATACAATATTTGAAGTAGATCTGTATGCACTGGCCTGGAAAGATGTTCAGAGTATTGATAAATGAAAAAAAGAAAGTTTCCAAAAATAAAAAATTGCTAATCAGATTTTTTTATGGGAATTTCAAAAAGCAGTTTTTAGAGTGCATAATAGAAATATAATGATACTGAATCTATATCAATACTAAAATTCTTCTAAGTATATAAACTTGTGAGAATAATATGACCTGAAAATTCTAGGAAGAAACAGAATGAATGTAACAGCTATACCAAGATTGATAGTGGTGGCTAGAAAATGTCATCTATTTGATCAATCTGATTATCAGTTTTTTAAGATGCCTTAGGAAGCAGTAAATCTACAAAGCCAAATATGCATTTTACAAAAAACAGTTTGCCAATATTTGTTCTGTAATAGTTTTGACCATAAGGGAATTACCATGTCTAGTAAAGTAGCTTGTTGTTGTTTTAATTTTTTATTTTTAATCTCAATTAATTAATTTATATTTGTCATTTTACAGATGTATTTCCACTGCACAAAATTTTCCACCTCTGGGATACCCTACTGCTTGGGAATTCCTCCTTCCCATTCTGTATCGGAGTAGCAATTCTTCAGCAGCTGCGTGACCGGCTTTTGTCTAATGGCTTTAATGAGTGCATTCTTCTCTTCTCTGATTTACCAGGTATAGATATATATAAATGGAATTACTAAGTGAAATTTAATTATAGGATAATGAGACATTCTTATAGCAATTTGCAAAAATAATCGTACAAGCCTTCAGAATCTCTTCTGCTTGAGCCTCATCATCCATCTCTGAATTATCTCCCTTGCATAGTACCTGTTCTGCTGGCCCAGCATTGTAGATATAAAACTGGGTCATAATAGTTCACTATCATTTACTTTCATGTCAGTGATGCCATCAAAAAGGTAAAGGGCAGGGCGGTGGGGGCGGGTGGGGTGACACATTTGCCTTGTTTAGGATAGGCCTATTTATCTCCAACTGATAGAGAGTAAATAAAGGCCACTTGGGAAGGGGTTTGAGAATTTTATACAGAGATGTAATTCACATGGAACTTTGCTCTCTCCTATCCATAGCTGCTTGCTAACAGTTTGACAGTTTGAGGAAAGGAGAAACCCTGTCCTCTTGGGAGAGCAAGTCACACTCCAGGGAAATTCCATTTATACAATGCAGGATAGTAAGTCAAGCTATATATTGTATTCATAAGTGAGGAGCTTGTAAGTTTAGGAGTTGAATGCTTAAGTGTAGAAATATTGAATGTAACTATGGTTTAAGCTTTGATGCTTTCGCTGAAAAGATGAAAGTAATATGGTTACATAGGATATAACAATCTGTGGAAGAAAAAACTAAACTACATTTTTGTGGAAACCAAAATGTTTTTCAAGTAGAAAAATTCTGCTTTCTTCAAATAGCATTTCATTGGCTCCAACCCTTCTATGTGTTTATTGCTGTTCTCCATATTTTCAGGCAGCCACAAGTGATTGCTGAAAATAAACACACTTAAAATTATCCAAGAGATAAATTTGTCTAAAAATCAAAGTATAAAAGAAAAGTACCTTAATGCTATATATTTAATAAGTACTCTCAAAAGAAATAAGAAACCTGATGCCTAGAAATAGAGACACAGATGCAGAGAACAAACATATGGACACCAAGGGGGGAAAGTGGCGGGGGGGTGGTGGTGGTGGTGGTGGGATGAATTGGGAGATTGGGATTGACATGTATACACTAATATGTATAAAATAGGTAACTAATAAGAACCTGCTGTATAAAAACTAAATAAAATAAAATTCAAAAAAAAAGCCAACTGTGAGGACTTACACTACAATAAACCTTCAAAGGGATACAAGCTTTCAGTTATAAGATGAATAAGTTCTGAGGATCTAAAAGACAACATGGTGACAGTAGTTAATAATACTGTATTGTATGCTTGAAATTTGCTAAGAGTAAATCTTAAGCATTCTTCCCACAAAACAAAAATAGTAACTATGTGAGGTGATAACTGTGTTAAGTTAATGTGATTGTGATAATAATTCCACAAAGTATATGCATATCAAATCATCCTGTTGTACATTTTAAATATGTACAATTCTTTATGTCAATAATGCTGGAGGAAAAACTAAAAAAAAAAAAAGAAGAGAAAAGAAACCTGCTGCCTACCCCAATTTTTATTTTTAGTGGATTATCTCTACCTGGTAGTTATCATCTTTCTGTTGTTGAAAATCTTCATCCTTTTGGGGAAAATAATAGCAAAAATTATTGGATTTATTTTAAAACTTCTACTTCCCCTTTCCCCCCAAATTAAAAGTATTCACCATCAGCTTTCTAACTTATCAAACTTTAATTAAAGTTAATTATTTCTTGTATCAACAAATAGTAGTTTAGTTCTTATGTTTTTTTTTCTGGGAGATTCTTTATGGAAATCAAGTTCTCTCTCTTTTTTTCCTATTGGTGTTGAACAGTTACAGAAAAGCTAGTTTTGCAAACTACAAATACTGTCTGTACCGTGCAGATATTTTCCTGTTGTTTCTAAATTGCCAAAGTAAGCAGAGGATGATTGATTAGAATTAAAAGAATTTTTCTGGTCAGGTCTAAAAAATATATGTTAGGAATGATGATTGTGCATTTTCAAGTAAAGTAAATTTAATACCTTTCCAATTTTGTGCATAAGTATTCCAGTTATACACTAGTGAAGGAATCTGTTTTCATATTGTATAGGCAGATTAGTGGTAATTCTGCTTGTACATTAGAATAAAGTCATTATTTCTGAAATCAGAAAGTAAGAGTATATGTTTGTTAGAACTGACTCATTGAAAAGGTAAACACTACTTACTTTTGAAAGTAGTGTGCCTCTATTGATGTGAATTGCATTGATCCTCAGTGCCATTATTCTGGCTCATCATTTACTTGGTCACTATATGATTCCAGCTGGGGAAGAAAAAAGTTTATAAGAAAAATGTGACTTAAGAAAAAAGAAGGGTGGAGGGGTTAAATGTAAACTTTGCCTTTAAGTACACCTGTGTTTCCTTTTATTTTTAATCACAGTGCACTTATTTGGGATGTCTTTCCTAATTAGATCTAATAGATGTCTTTTTTCATCGTGTTGAGCCCACTAACTGTACTTGATGCTTGAAGGAACTGGGAAGTGGTCATGGGAAGTCCTAAAAAGTGAATCCAGATTAATATACACACAAACACACTGAATGCGCCTTTTCTAAGCCAAATATTATGTGACATAAGCTTGGAACATGTTTGAAAGAAAGAAGAAAACATTTTTTAAGTCTACAAAATGAGAAGAGATAGGCTAACTCCATATTTCACCTTAATTCTTGAGATAGACTTTGTAGATAAAGATAGGTTAGGATTAAACATTAATTTGAATTTATTAAATATATTGTGCTTTACTGAAATCCCCACTTAACTGAGTTTAAAAGCATAAGTAATCAATCAGAACAAATTTAACTAAATTCTTTGCTGAAGCAGATTAGCAAATTCACTGTTCAGAACATCTGTTGACAGTAATATGATGGAATCACCATCCAGTTGGTAACCTTGTAAACAAAATAACCTCGCATTTTTTTTTAAGTTGTCCCTTTCTAGTTGTTTCTTTCTACAAAGAGGGGCCCAATAGCCTAGTGGTTAAGAGCATGGAATGTGGAGCCAGATAACCTGGGTTTTAGGTCCTAGCTCTACCCCTTACAGTTGTGTGACCTTAGGGACATGACTTAACCTCTTTGTATCTGTTTCCTTAACCCTGCTTGTATGAAAATGATAATTGTACCTACCTAATAGGATTGTTGTGCTAAATAAATCAGTACAACTTAGAGCAGTGCCTGGCAAAGAGCAAGTGCTATGTAAGTGATTATTATTATTAATGTTATTACCATCATCATCATTATTATGATTTTCCTCACTTTTTCCTTTCTATCATGACTGCTTTCCTATTGGTAAAATAAATGAAGCAATCACCCCATTTGGCTTTTTCTATGTATTATTGAGGTAGCTATCAATCATATAGATTTCCTTATTAGCAGAAGCAATGGAGAATTACCTAAGAAGTCAAGTAAGCCTTCAATATATATATATGTATGTATATTATGACTAAGAAGAACATCTCTTTTCATTGCTCAGAGACAACATAGTATAGTAGATAGCACAGTCTTTGGAGTCAAGACATACGGGTTTGAGTCCTAATTGCACCACTCACTACCTGTGTGAATTGGGAAACTTTCAGTATGGTTCTGCCACTGAAAAGAGTGAACTGTAGAGTGAAATAGACATGAGTTTACTTCCCAGCTCTGGCATATAGTAGCTGTGTGAACCTGGACAAGTTGTTAACCTCACTGGAAAGAGAATCCTATACATTATGAAAGTTTCAGTGAAATGGAGATAAAAATATCTGCTTTAGTGTTAGGGTGAGCATGAAAGATAATATGCATAATGTACCTGACGCAAAACCTGGTACCAAATATGCATAACTATTTCTTAAAGTACATGTAGCATGTACTTTATTTTATGTATTTTATTTTATGTATTTTAAACATGCAAAGAATGTGTAACATTCAATCTTTGTAAGTTCCCTCTCCTTTCTTCCTCCTTTTCTTAACTTCATACTAACCCTTTAGCTCTTGAAGAGAGAACACAGCAGAAAGGCATTATTATTTTTGCCAAAAACTGCTTCCAACTTCAGTTCCCTTTAGTAAATGGTATAGTGTGATGTCACATTACAAAGAAGTACAAGTGGTGCTAGAAAATTTTGCTGAAAGTTCTTGACATGTATTGGTTTGTGTGTCATTTCAGTACTAAAGGAAATAACCATGAGAGCAGTCTATTTGGCATTTCTCATACAATCTCAAAATAGTGGTAGGGTATTTTGGAAGAAATACTGGGTTTTTCATAGCGCCATCCAACACTGGATGTTGGCTACAGTTTCCAAGGTTACCACCTTGTAAGCCCAACTATAGGATGAGGTCCGTCATCCTTCAGCCTGTTCTCTGATATGATTCTGCTAGAGTGTCCATCTGGCTGACTTAAAAAAAAAATTTTTTTGAGGATACACCCAAACAGTATTCAAGATGAGTATGATAATCTGAATAAAACCAAAATGGTAATAATTTTAGAGTGGATTTATAATGGCTGAGATGTTTAAATGCTTTTTTGTTTTGTTGGTGTATTTCCTTTGTACAGTTGAAAATTAATTCAATATATTTATGTCATTATGGTTGAAATAAATTCTTAGAATGCATATCTGTATACCTCTGGACATCTTCAAAGATAGGAATTTTTTGAAGTAGGAAAGAAGTTTTTCTTAGAGAACCTATACAAAGAAATTGGGAAATCTGTGTGGAAGAACGCTTAATTTATTCTCAGAGATTAAAATAGTTACTTTACCATTAAAAGAAAAAAATACGTACATATAAACTATTTTTGAAGGAAATACTGAGTATATTGAAGGGACTTGAGCATAGGAAAAGTAAATCCTTTTTGCAGGAAGAAATCAACAGTTGGCTGAAACATCTTAGTTGTGTGATGTATGTTTTATTACAGAAGCTTAATTAAAAGAAAACGTTTTAAATAAAATTTTAAGGTGTTATCTCAATATTACCTACATACTTTACAATAGAATTCATTTTCAACACATACATGAAAAATACCAGTAGTATCTATTATGTAGCACTTCACTAATTCCTCAAAAATGTTGTATTAATATCTTAAGTAGCTAGGAAAGGGTACTTATCTTTTCTGACTTAAGACAATTTTGTAATGCAGTCTTTGTCATTATTTAGCATAGCATGGAATATTTCATGAAAACCATCCTTTTTTTTTTTTTTTTTTTTTTTTTTGGTACGTGGGCCTCTCACTGTTGTGGCCTCTCACGTTGCGGAGCACAGGCTCTGGATGCGCAGGCTCAGTGACCATGGTTCACGGGCCCAGCCGCTCCGCGGCATGTGGGATCTTCCCGGACCGGGGCACGAACCCGTGTCCCCTGCATCGGCAGGCGGCCTCTCAACCACTGCCCCACCAGGGAAGCCCAAAATCATACATTTTTTGAGCCACACAGTTATGTACCAGATTGCATAAGACCTATAATAAGAAATACAAGCCATTTTTTTGGAAATCGATGAGAATGAGAGAGTGAGGAGGAAATTCAATTTAGTTTATGAAATCATAGATTTTTAAGGTACTTTTGACAATCCCTGTGGTAGGAGAGTGGGAAAGAAGGTCAATGAGAAGTGATCTGGGTTTTCTGTTTTCCATTCTTTTTCTTTCCTTTTTTTTTTTTTTTTTGAACAGGGGTGGGGTTCAGTGAACAGTTTCTTGCTTACATTTAGGGATAAATATAAATTAAATAGGATTTTCATAATATAATGTAATCTCCCAATTGTAAACAGTGGCCCACATTTTTAAAAACTTTAACACTTGAGCCAAGTATAAATGATTGTAGCCAGTAGGCTACTAATGACTCCTTTATTAAATAAATAGTTATAATGGTGATAAGTGCTACAGAAAGCAATAGGAATTTATAACAGGACATTACCAAGTCTGAGGGAGGTAAAAAACCTTCTCTAAGAGAGTGATGTTAAAGGTAATATCTGAAATTAATCGACATTAGAATGTGAGAAGTGGAGAGAGGGGAGAATCTTCTAGATGGCAGGAAAAAAATGCTTGAAACCCCCCAAATAACTAAAGGAATTGGAGTGGTATACTTAGTGCAAAAGGGAAAGTGATTAGAAAAGAGAATGGAGAGGTGGACAAAGAGGTCATGGAGGATCTTATAAGCCACGTTAGGGATATTTAAAAATAAATTTGTAGAAGTATTTTCTTTTCAGTGTTTTTGAAAGAATGAAGAAGTATCCCTGAAAAGAACATCAGGTCCCAAAATTGAATGCCATATTGATATTTGTGGAGCATTCTGGTCCCTGAACATTCCTTTCAAGGAGCTCTATCATGAGCAAAAAGCAAAGGATTCTTAACATAAGTGCCCCCAGTAGGTATCCATAATTCCTTTTTTCTGGCTTGTGGAGAGCTGACCAGGTGAAAAAGTAGAGCAATGGTAGTACCCAGTTATTCAGTGAAGGTTTTGTATTGTCAGCCCTCTAAGATTTGATACCATTTTACTTGAAGCTGAGAATCCATAATTATTCACATTTTCTGCTTATAGCTACGTAATGTTAATGCATGTATATTTCTAAGCACATCTTCCTGGAATTACAAAAGGACAATCATAATGGAAATTAAATACGGAGATTTTAGCTATGGTCCTCCTCTTCCCACCACACCCATAAAAATTACATGTTAAGATTTTGATGGAATATTAAATTCTTCTGAGTTTAAAAAAGGTCAGGGATAGATGAAAGAGTAGTTAATGTGTTTTTATTAACATGATCGTATAGTCAGTGAAATAAAAATCATGAAAATTTATTTTTAAAATCTCATTAGGTTATTATCACCTTGTTGGGGGGGGAATACCGAATTATTTTTGGGAAAAGGAGAAAATTTGAAAGCAGATGTTAGAATACATGACTTCCAAGCTGAAAATAAATGTTTATGAAAAACACAAAGCCAGTAGAATGAGTCGTAAAGATTCAAATTGTGAGCTGAATCTCAGAAGCCAGAAAAATTCTTTTAACACTGAAATAGTTGTTGCTCTTGAAGCATACCACTAATTTTGCAGTATGTAAATAGTTTATAAAGTTAAAGGTCTGTCATGTGTTGGGAACTATAATGAAAAATAAGGTCAGGGTTGATCAGAATTTTTACTTACCTTGAAAGTTGACAGTAGATTAGAGTACTAGCACATCTTAAACCTGGTCCGGAGGTTTCAAGGCTCTTCTCCATAGGAAAGCGGTTTGTTTTATGATTGACAGGGATTCTGCTTTCTGAATTTTTTTGAGTAGTACAGAAATTATCTTATAGTTTCAATCAGTGATTAAACATACTTTGTTTCAAGATATCAATGATGGAAATTGTTTATATTTGTTTTATTGTTGAGTGTTTATATGTGCCTTAGGTTTGCAAGACAAAAAAATAAACAGAACAATTTACACTTTCAAAGTATCTTAAAAGTAATCAACCTCAAAATCTTGGAAAGTTAGAAGTTATGTTTAAAATTTCCCCGTATATACTGCTGATGGATAATGCAAATAATAATGTAAGGACCAGAATGTGTATATATGTCATACCTAAAATGACATTTAACATACATTGTTGCATATGTGATTTTTATTTTAATAATATAATACTACTCATGGGTCCCATTTCTTCTCCCTCCTCTACCTAGCCTTATATTTCTGTACAAAAGTGAAAGTACAGTTGACCCTTGAACGATGTGGGGGTAGGCGCACCTTTCCTCCCCACAGTTGAAAATCCAGGTCTAATTTACAGTCAGCCCTCTGTATACCAGTTCCTCTGTATTTGAGGTTCCTCCATACCCACTGTTGCTTCAGTATCTGCGGTTCTGCATTCACAGATTCACCCGACCGTGGATTGTATAGTACTGTGATATTTACTGTTGAAAAATACCCATGTATAAGTGGACCTGTGCAATTCAAAGCCCATGTTGTTCAGGGGTCAGCTGTAATCTGATGTGCTGCCTATCTTAAATGGTGATCTTCAACAGAATAGAAAATAACTTCTTACCACATGTCTCCTCCAAGTGTGAGTGTGCTGAGTCAAAACAAATAAAATAAAAAAACAAGCTAATAAACTAGATTAGAGCAAAAGAAGAGAGATAGTATGCCAATGTGTTTATAGGCTAGTTAGTCAGTGTTATGTAACGTAGAGGAAATAACGAGTTTTATTTTAAGAAACTACATTGAATTACTTTGAAAAATGTAAACCAGTTCAATCCTTCAGTACAAGCATATATCAGTCATAAGAAAAATGCTTATTGAACTTGAACACAAGGTTCTGTTGCCAAAAAAAATCAGATTTCCAGTTTTGTTTTGGATTCACTATTAAGTGTAAAAGAAAAAGAGAAAAAGATTTTTACTGCTGATCTGGTGCTAAATCTTGCAAGCTGCTGCATTGTTCTTTTTTCTGAAGTGAGCTGTGTGCCATTATCAACACCAGCTGTTTTGCATCATAGTATCTACCTACTCAACTGCTAAATGATAAAGACAATTATGTTAAGAATAGAAAACAGTTTAAGTATCCATATATCAGTAATGCTGATTGCATTTCCAACTTTTTGTCACTTCATTGTAGGCATTAAGTATCAGAGATGATAAATGCTTCGTAAAATGTGCCAGTAAGTGCATGCACATATCATGGATTTGAAAGGCTGAGTGAATTAAAGTAGTAGCCCAGTAACATTGTACCATCCTTTCCCCTTAGACTGCATAACCAAGATTGTGTTTATAAAATATATTTAGTCATTCATTCAACAAATATTTAGGTGTGTGTGTATATAATGTGTATATGTATGTATGTGTATAATTAATAATCTTACTACTGGTTTATCATTCCTGTACTGGCCCAGAGCATTCATGCCTAATTATTTAAAGGTGATCCAATGGTACCCTGTAACTATGACAAACACACCTAATTTGAATTATATTAATTACATATAGTATTACCTCCTGATTCCATTAAGTCACCTGACTAGCTTGTGCATTAGTTCTTCAATTTTTTAGTGAGGAAATTCAACTTCCCTCTCAGAATTGCTCTGTAAAATCAATAGGATTTAGAATCCAGTGAAATGTTAGGTGTGTGAATGTATTCATACATCTTAACTGAGGTGGGAAGTGGGGGCAAGTTAGGGATGAGTGAGTGGGCCTGGTACTGGGAAAGATAGTAACGTTCTAGCTGTGTGCTTAAGATGTTTATGGGGCACCTAGATAAAAAAACTGAGGCACTGATAGGGATTTTGAGTGACAAAAAGACAAGTATAATTTAAGATTAGTCAGAGACTAAAATTTCATCTGATATCCTTTTTTTGTCTCCCCTATTATCTTTGGGTTTTCCTAAAGGCTCCTTAAATAAGGTCTGAGACATGCAGTTCCCCTGTTATTATACAGGAGCCCTATTGATGTGTAGGGAAGGGGAAGTGTTCTATATTCCTATAATTAGGTCTCAGTCTTTCATTGAGCCTGTGCCCCAGGCTGTGACCTTCACAAGTGCTTCCTCTTGCCGGGGAGAAGGGGGGAAAGGGACCCTTAGGTGAGTCAAGAAGGCTGGAGGGGCTGGAGTTAGGTATTTTTCTTCCCCCAGGTCACTTAGGCTCTGGTGAAATAGTTTCCTCTGAGGGCAGGCCTTCTAAGGAGGACAAAATTATCTGGGCATATTTTCCATGGCTGCTTTTCCCTGCTCCCTGCCAGAAGCACAGGGAGATTTTTTGTGATCCTCATGATGTTTAAAGCATGAATTGAACTAAGAATTTGAAAAGGAGCACATAACAGGGATATATCATCCAAAAATATTATATAGATTAATAATAGTGTCAGTAAGGCTAAACCCCAATATATGTGGGTTTATGAAATATACCACATTTAGAACAAAAGGCAAGGCAAGGGTAGACTTGGGAAACATTCAATAATATTTATCAGTGAGACTCATCATCTTTGCTTTAGTAGTTTTGAACTGAGAAGCACCTAAAGTGGATAAATTGGTTGTCAGGAAATTTTGACCACTTTCTGTGAGACCTTAGGATAGGTAAGCTTATTCATTCAACACTTGTTTAATAAACACAATTATATGACAGACACAGTACTGTGCACCAGAGCCATAAAGATAAGACATAGTACCAGCCCTGTAGGAGGATGGGAAGAAGGCATTGGAGGCTTAGAAAATAGCATAAGGATGACACAGATGTGTGTGACTGCATGACCATCATAATTTAAGTAGGATGCTAATAGAGTGACTAGAGGGTAGGATGAGAGATAACTAGAGTGGGTGGGCTGGGGAAATACTGCTGATGGTGGTGATAGTAATCGGTGAAAAGACAGAGTCCTGATTTTGAGGACCTTGTATGACATGCTGAGGAATTTGGATTTTATTCTATATGCAATTAGAAAGTGTTAAACAGAAAAATGACTTGATCAGATTTATATTTTAGAAAAAATGATTCTAGGTGTAGTGTGAAAAATGGATTGAACACTTCTAAAATGCTATAACTCTAAGTAGCGGAAAGAGAGCAGCTGGCCAGGGATAAGTTCAAGAATATGGTAAAGTAGTATCTATTGAAATTTAGATCTTTACCAAAATAATTTACATGACAAAGTCCCAAGAGAACTTTCAGATGCTATCTCTCTTTAGCACCTGTAAAATCTTAGTAAGTTAGTCTCTCACTGCAGATTTCTTCTGTTTGAGAATCCTCTTTAGTAATAACATTCTATCCGTATGTTCCTTGAACTGCACTTGGTACTCATTGCAAATAATCTTAAAATGTGGATCAGTGAGTTATTCAAGATTATTGGGTGTTTCTTTAGAAGGCTGTAATATACTTCATCTCAGTACATTAAATGGTGATAGAGGCGCTATCAACCTGAGGATGTCATGGGATACTGTCCTTACAATTTACCTTTTGGAGAATGCTTCATAATGTATATAGTTTATTCCATTAACCTTGTTTTCTATTAGTAAGATAAGCACTCTTACAGTTTTCTGTCTTTTCAACAGTGAATATTCTATTGTATTATTGTGGGCATGTTTTCATGTCATAGACCGTCCTAGAATGCTTCTCACCTTCTTTTTATAAATAAACTCTTTGTGTCAAAAAAAAGAAGTCATTGTTGAGACAGGTAGATTAACTGGTTGCAGATCACCCTTATTGTCTTGGATGTTAAAGAAATTATTCAAATGTTCTAAAATTTTTAATAGTATAATAAATGATTCTGTGTAATTGAACAATTAATATATAACCCCAAATCTAGCCTCTATATTCTGATCCAACTGAAAATTTCACATACACATACACACACACACACAACTTTATACGAAAAGAAGATGCACAGACCTTGTGCTTTCTTTTTTTGTATGTTTCTCTCAATATTTAGACATGTCTTTAATTAAAATAAGATTTACAGATGAACATACAGGGCTTAATTAACAATTCAGTACATCTTTGACAGTTATAAACATCCATGTAACCAACACTCTCAATCAAGATATAGAATATTTGCATTGCCCCAGACAGTTCTCTCATGTCACCACCCTCCTAGTCAATGACCACTCCCCCATTACCAGCCATTGTTCTGACTGTAAAAGCAACAGCTTTTAGAGACTACAGTGCATTGGCTATTTACCAAGTCTGGTGTGGGGAGGGCAGCATTTTCGCATGAGGCCTGCTAGGTAAAGGCTTTGAAATTGTCCATGGTTGAGCCTGAAAAATCATGTATAGATTTTTGTCTAGGAGCCAGACTCCTCAGATAATGTATCCTCTCTAAGATATGTTTGCCTATTTCAATTTCATTAAGATATTCTCATATGTTCTCTTCTGGAAGCTTTATTATTATAATTTTTATGTTTTGGTCTATGATCCCATTGATTTCATTATATGGTATGAGTTTGAATTTCATTTTTTGTGCCATTTATTTATTCAATTATTTCAGCTCCTTTTGTTGATAAGGCTCTCCTTTTCCTATTAAAGTGCCCTGCTCTGAATTTTTGTCAAAAAATCTACAACAAAACTTATGGTAGTTTTATTGGAATTGCTTCAAACTATAGATCAAATTTAGGCAGAATTGCAGTTTTATCAATATTGAATCTTCCAATCCATGAACATGGTATATCTCCATTTATTTAGGTCTTCTTTAGTTTCCCTCAACAATGTTTGTAGTTTTCAGTGTAATATTTTGCTTATTCTTTGTTAAATTTATTCTTAGATATTTTGTGCTTTTGATTCTAGTTTACATCAAATTTTAAAATTTATTTTCCAATTATTTGTCAATAGTACATAGAAATTCAATTGATTTTTCTACCATTGTATCATTCAACCTGCTAAATGCACTTACTAGTTCTTATAGTTCTGTAGATTCCTTAGGTTTTTTTTTTCTAAATATAAACAACCAATTGTCTGAGAATAAAGACAGTTTTATTTCTTCTTTTCTAATTCTTATGCCTTTCTGTTATTTTTCTTATTTTATTGCACTGACTAGACCTTCAATACATGTTGAATAACATTGGGGGAAACAGACATTCTTACCTTGCTCCCACTCTTAGGAGAAAAAAAATATTTCACTAACAAGTTTGATGTCAGCTGTAGATTTTTCATAATACCCTTATCAGATTGAGGAAGTTCACTTCTTTTCTTTGTTTGCTGAGTGTTTATAATGAATGGGTATTGAATTATGTCAAGTTTCTTCAGCATCTATTATGAAAATCATATGGTGTTTCTCCTTAATTATGTTAAGTTGGAAAATTACATTAATTGATATTCAGCTCAGGATTCCTGAGTGTGACATAATAAGAACTATATATGTGGGGGTGTTTTTTATTCTTTTTTTTATTTTTGAATTTTATTTTTTATACAGCAGGTTCTTATTAGTTATCTATTTTATACATATTGCTGTATATATGTCAATCCCAATCTCCCAGTGCATCCCACCACCACCCCTGCCCACTTTCCCCCCTTGGTGTCTGTACCTTTGTTCTCTACATCTGTGTCTCTATTTCTGCCTTGCAAACCAGTTCACCTTTTCTACATTCCACATATATGCATTTAATATATGATATTTGCTTTTCTCTTTCTGACTTGCTTCAGTCTGTATGACAATCTCTATGTCCATCCATGTCTCTACAAATGACCCACTTTCATTCCTTTTTATGGCTGAATAGTATTCCATTGTATATATGTACCACATCTTCTTGATCCATTCGCCTGTTGATGGGCATTTAGGTTGCTCCCATGACCTGGCTATTGTAAATAGTGCTGCAGTAAACATTGGTGTGCATGTGTCTTTTTGAATTATGGTTTTCTCAGAGTATATGCCCAAAAGGGGGATTACAAGGTCATATGATAGTTCTATTTTTAGTTTCTCAAGGAACCTCCGTACTATTCTCCATAGTGGGTGTATCAATTTATATTCCCACCAACAGTGCAAGAGGGTTCCCTTTTCTCCACACCCTCTCCAGCATTTGTTGTTTATAGATTTTCTAATGATGCCCATTCTAACCGGTGTGAGGTGATCCCTCGTTGTAATTTTAATTTGCATTTCTCTAATAATTAGTGATGTTGAGCAGCTTTTCATGTGCCTCTTGGCCATCTGTATGTCTTCTTTGGAGAAATGTTTATTTAGGTCTTCTGCCCATTTTCTGATTCGGTTGTTTGTTTCATTAATATTGAGCTGCATGAGCTGTTTATATATTTTGGAGGTCAATCCTTTGTCTGTTGATTCATTTGCAAATATTTTCTCCCATTCTGAGCGTTGTCTTTTCATCTTGCTTATAGTTTCCTTCGCTGTGCAAAAGCTTTTAAAAGTCATTACGTCCCATTTGTTTATTTTTGTTTTTATTTCCATTTCTCTAGGAAGTGGGTCAAAAAAGATCTTGCTGTGATTTATGTCAGAGTATTCTTCCTATGTTTTCCTCTAAGAGTTTTATAGTGTCTGGTGTTACATTTAAGTCTTTAATCCATTTTGAGTTTACTTTTGTGTATGGTGTTAGGGAGTGTCATAATTGCATTCATGTACATGTAGCTGTCCATTTTTCCCAGCACCACTTATTGAAGAGACTGTCTTTTCTCCATTGTACATCCTTGCCTCCTTTGTCATAGATTAGTTGACCATAGGTGTGTGGGTTTACCTCTGGGCTTTCTATCCTGTTCCATTTATGTATATTTCTGTTTTTATGCCAGTACCATATTGTCTTGATTACGATAGCTTTATAGTATAGTCTGAAGTCCAGGAGTCTTATTCCTCCAGCTCCATTTTTTCCCACAAGATTGCTATGGCTATTCAGGGTCTTTTGTGTCTCCACACAAATTTTAAGGTTTTTTTGTTCTACTTCTCTAAAAAATGCCATTGGTAATTTGATAAGGATTCCATTGAATCTGTAGATTGCTTTAGGTAGTATAGTCATTTTCACAATATTGATTCTTCCAATCCAAGAACATGGTATATCTCTCCATCTGTTTGTATCATCTTTGATTTCTTTCATCTGTTTCTTATAGTTTTCTGAGTACAGGTCTCTTACCTCCTTAGGTAGGTTTATTCCTAGGTATTTCATTATTTTTGTTGCAATGGTGAATGGGATTATTCACTTAATTTCTCTTTCTGATCTTTTGTTGTTAGTGTATAGGAATGCAAGAGATTTCTGTGTGTTAATTTTTTTGTATCCTGCAACTTTACCAAATTCATTGATTAGCTCCAGTAGTTTTCTTGTGGCATCTCTAGGATTCTCTATGTATAGTATCATATCATCTGCAAACAGTGACAGTTTTACTTCTTTTCCAATTTGTATTCCTTTTATTTCTTTTTCTTCTCTGATTGCTGTGGCTAGGACTTCCAAAACTATGTTGAATAATAGTGGCGAGAGTGGACATCCTTGTCTTGTTCCTGATCTTAGAGGAAATGCTTTCAGTTTTACACCATTAAGAATGATGTTTGCTGTGGGTTTGTCATATGTGGCCTTTATTATGTTGAGGTAGGTTCCCTTTATGCCCACTTTCTGGAGAGTTTTTATGATAAATCGGTGTTGAATTTTGTCAAAACCTTTTCTGTATCTGTTGAGATGATCATTTGGTTTTATTCTTCAATTTGTTAGTATGGTGTTTCACATTGGTTGATTTGAGTATATTGAAGAATCTTTTCATCACTGAGGTAAATCCCACTTGATCATGGTGTATGATCCTCTTAATATGTTGTTAGATTCTGTTTGTTAGTATTATGTTGAGGATTTTTGCATCTATATTCATTAGTGATATTGGTCTGTAATTTTCTTTTTTGTATCTCTTTCTGGTTTTGATATCAGGGTGATGGTGGCCTCATAGAATGAGTTTGGGGTGGTCCTCCCTCTGCAATTTTTGGGAAGAGTTTGAGAAGGATGGGTGCTAGCTCTTCTCTAAATGTTTGATAGAATTCACCTGTCAAGCCATCTGGTCCTGGACTTTTGTTCGTTGGAAAATTTTTACTCACATTTTCAATTTCATTACTTGTGATCGGTCTGTTCATGTTATCTGTTTCTTCCTGGTTCAGTCTTGGAAGGTTATACCTTTCTAAGAATTTGTCCATTTCTTCCAGGTTGTCCATTTTATTGGCATAGAGTTGTTTGTAGTAGTCTCTTAGGATGCTTTGTCTTTCTTCAGTGTCCATTGTAACTTTTCCTTTCTCATTTATAATTTTATTGATTTGAGTCCTCTCCCTCTTTTTCTTAAGTCTGGCTAATGGTTTATCAATTTTATCTTCTCAAAGAACCATCTTTTAGTTTTATTGATCTTTGCTGTTGTTTTCTTCGTTTCTATTTCATTTATTTCTGCTCTGATCTCTATGATTTCTTTCCTTCTACTAACTTTGGGTTTTGTTTGTTCTTCTTTAGTTCCTTTAGGTGTAAGTTTATATTGTTTATTTGATATTTTTCTTTTTTCTTGAGGTAGGACTGTATTGCTATAAACTTCCCTCTTAGAACTGCTTTTGCTGCATCCCATAGGTTTTGGATTGTTGTGTTTTCATTGTCATTTATCTCTAGGTATTTTTTGATTTCCTCTTTGATTTCTTCAGTGATCTCTTGATTATTTAGTAACGTATTGTTTAGCCTACACGTCTTTGTTTTTCACGTGTTCTTCCCTGAAATTGATTTCTAATCTAATAGCATTGTGGTCAGAAAAGATGCTTGATATGATTTCAACTTTCTTAAATTTACCGAGGCTTGATTTGTGACCCAAGATGTGATCTATCCTGGGGAATGTTCCATGTGCACTTGAGAAGAAAGTGTAATCTGCTGTTTTTGGATGGAATGTCCTATAAATATCAATTAAATCTGTTTGGTCTGTTGTGTCATTTAAAGCTTCTGTTTCTGTATTACTTTTCAGTCTGGATGATCTGTCCATTGGTGTAAGTGGGGTGTTAAAGTCCCCCACTATTACTGTGTTACTGTCGATTTCCTCCTTTATAGCTGTTAGCATTTGCCTTGTGTAATGTGGTGCTCCTATGTTGGGTGCATATATATTTATAATTGATATATCTTCTTCTTGGATTGATCCCTTGATCATTATGTAGTGTCCTTCCTTGTCTCTTGTGACAGTCTTCATTTTAAAGTCTATTTTATCTGAGTATTGCTACTCCCCCTTTCTTTTGATTTCCTTTTGCATGGAATATCTTTTTCCATCTCTTCACTTTCATCTGTATGTGTCCCTAGGTCTGAAGTGTCTCTTGTAGACAGCATATATATGGGTCTTGTTTATGTATCCATTCAGCGAGCCTGTGTCTTTTGGTTGGAGCATTTAATCCATTCATGTTTAAGGTAATTATCGCTATGTATGTTCCTATTACCATTTTCTTAATTGTTATGGATTTGTTTTTGTAGGTCCTTTTCTTCTCTTGTGTTTTCCACTTAGAGAAGTTCCTTTAGTATATGTTGTAGAGCTGGTTTAGTGGTGCTGAATTTTCCTAGCTTTTGCTTGTCTGTAAAGCTTTTGATTTCTCCATTGAATCTGAATGAGATCCTTGCCAGGTATCATAATCTTGGTTGTAGGTTCTTCCCTTTCATCACTTTAAGTCTATCATACCACTCCCTGTGGCTTGTAGAGTTTCTGCTGAGAAATCAGCTGTTAACCTTATGGGAGTTCCCTTGTATGTTATTTGTCATTTTTCCCTTGTTGCTTTTAATAATTTTTCTTTGTCTTTAATTTTTGTCAATTTAATTACTGTGTCTCAGCGTGTTTCTCCTAGAGTTTATCCTGCCTGGGACTCTCTGCACTTCCTGGACTTGGGTGGCTATTTTGTTTCCCATGTTAGGGAAGTTTTCTACTATAATGTCTTCAAATATTTTCTCGGCTTCTTTCTCTCTCTCTTCTCCTTCTGGGACCCCTATAATGTGAATGTTGGTGCATTTAATGTCCCAGAGGTCTCTTAGGCTGTCTTCATTTCTTTTCATTCTTTTTCCTTTATTTTGTTCTGTGAGAATGAATTCCACTATTCTGTCTTCCAAGTCACTTATCCGTTCTTCTGCCTCAATTATTCTATTGATTCCTTCTAGTATATTTTTCATTTCAGTTATTGTATTGTTCATCTCTGTTTTTTTGTTCTTTAATTCTTCTAGGTGTTTTTTCTTTAATTCTTCTAGGTCTCTGGTAAACATTTCTTGCATCTTTTTGATCTTTGCCTCCATTCTTTTTCCGAGGTCCTGGAGCATCTTCACTATCATTATTTTGAATTCTTTTTCTAGAAGGTTGCCTATCTCCACTTCATTTAGTTGTTTTTCTTGCTTTTTATCTTGTTCCTTCATCTTGTGCATAGTCCTCTGCGTTTTCATTTTGTCTGTCTTTCTGTGAATATGGTTTTCATTCCACAGGCTGCAGAATTATAGTTCTTCTTGCTTCTGCTGTCTGCCCTCTGGTAGATGAGGCTATCTGAGAGGCTTCTGTATCTGGTTTTATATATCTGTTTTCTGCCCTTGTTTCTGACACAAATCTCCTAAATCCCTTAGAATTTCCTGGGTGATAGGAGCACCTTTTGTTCTAATGAGATGACTCTTGATGGGCTCCCTGAGAGCTTCAGTATGAGGATGGGTAATAAATCAAAGTTTGGAACTTTCAGTTCCACCCCCTATCCTCCTGGGAGGGGAGAGAGGCTGGAGATTGAGTTAATAATTACTCATGGGTATGTGATGAAGCCTCTATAAAAATAACTAAGCTAAAAGGTTTAGAGAGCTTCTGGTTTAGTGAACACATCCACATGCTGAGAGGTTCGCCTCATCCCTGAGGATAGAACCTCTGCCCTCAGGATCTTTATGAACATTGCCCTATGTACCTCTTCATCTGGCTGTTTATTTGTATCTTTTATAATAAACTCATAAAAGTAAGTAAAGTGTTTCCCTGAGTTCTGTGCATTGTCATAGCAAATTATCAAACCTGAGAAGGGGTTTGTCAACTCTCAATTTATAAACAATTGATCAGAAGTACAGATGACATCCTTGGAGTTGTTACTGGCATCTGAAATGGAGGCAGTCTTGTGAGACTGAGCCCTTAACCTGCAGGGTCTGTGCTAATTCCAAGTAGTTGGTGTCAGAACTGAATTGAATTGTAGCATGCTCATCTGGTATCCAGAGAGTTGAAGAATTGATTGTTTGGTGTGAGGAAACACCCTACACATTTGATGTCAGAAGTATTGTGGATAGAAAAACAGTTTACCTTGCTGGGCTAATCCCTAGGATATACCTTTGTGTATTAGTTTTCTGTTGCTGCTGTAACAAATCACCACAAAGTGGCTTAAAACAAGACATATTTATTATCTTATACTTCTGGAGATCAGCAGTCCAAAATTATCCTTACTGGGCTAAAGTCAAGGTGTCAGCAGGGCTGATTCCTTCTAGAGGCTCTGAGGCTCCATTTCTGTTTTTGCCAACTTCTAGGGACCACCTGCATTCTTTTGTCTGTGCCCCTCCTCCATCTTTTAAGCCAGCTACATAGTATTGTCACATCTCTTTCTGCTCTCTCTGAACTGCTGCTCCTTCTTATACAATTACTTATAATTACATCAGACCCAGCTGGATAATTCAGCATGATCTCCCCATCTCATGATCCTTAGCTTAATCACATTTTCAAGGTTCTTTTGCCATATGAGGTAACATCCATAGGTTTTGAGGCTTAAAATATTTACACCTTTTACGGGGGCATTTTTCAGCCTACCACACTTAACTAATATTTTATTAAGGATTTTATGCCTGTGTGCATGAGATACTGGTTTTTAATTTCCTTATAATATCTTTCTCAGATTTTGTTTTATAATCTCAGGATTATACTGGGTTGTGTGAGGATTATTTAAGGTTATACTCTTAAAACAAGTTGGGAGTATTCACTTTTCTTCTCTCTTCATAATAAATCTGTGTAAGATTGTTGGAAATTCTTCTTTAAATATTTGATAAATTTTATCAATGAAACCATATCGACCTGGAGTTTTCTTTTTGGGAATGTTTTAATTAAGAATTAATTTCTGTAAAGATATGTGACTACACAGATTGCCTATTTCTTCTTGTGTCAAATTGTGGTTCTGGTAAATTGCATTTTCCAAGGAGTTTGTATATTTTATCTACTTTCAAATTTATTTGCATAGAGTTGTTCATAATATTGCTTGGTATCCTTTTAATGTTTGATGCATCTGTAGTGATATCTCCTTTGTTTCCTGATATTGCTAATTTGCTTTTTTCTAGTCTTGATCATTCTTGCTAGGGTTTATCAATTTCACTAATATTTCTGTTTTTCTTTCTCTTCTTTTTTTTTTTTTTTGTCTTTTATTTCCTTTCATCTACTCTTTGGATTTAGTGTACTCTCTTTTTCTTACTGCTTAAGGACCAACCTTAGATCATTGAATTATAACTTTCATCTTTTCTAATATAAGTGCCTCTGAGCACTTCTTTAGCCACATTTGACAAATTTTGTTATGCTGTATTTTCAGTATTATTGTTTCAAAAATATTTACTAATTTCCCTTGTGACTTTTTTGGTCAAAATTTTCATTTTAAAAACTTGTTGAAACTTACTTTATGTATGCTGATTGTCCATCTTATTAAACGTTCCACATGCACATTAAAATAATGTAGTTTTTAAGTGTAGTGCTGTATAAATGTCAAATAGGCCAACAGTAATGTTTCAGTCTTCTTTATCCTTACTGGGCTTTTCCCCTCTTTGTCCTGTAAATTATAGGAGGGAGATATTAAGCTCCTCAGCTATGACTGTGGATTTGTCTATTTCAACCTTAATGCTGTCAGCTTTTGCTTTTATATTTTGAAGCTCTCTTAAGGAATGCCTATAAACTTAGCATTGTTATGTCATCTTGAATTGAGTCTGTTATCATTATGCAATGTGCTTCTCTATCTCAGTAATACTCCTCATCTTGGACTCTGCTTTTTCTGATATTAGTATAATCACATGAGCTTTCTTATGCTTAGTCCTTATATGGTATCTTTTCTATATTTTCAACCTTTAATTTTAAAACTTTATATATATATATGTGTATATATTTTCATATACACATATACTGTGGCTTTAAATTTAAATATTGTATATTTAAAAGTTATCATGTTCAGACTTATAATTGTCTAGACATATGTTAGACATAATTTAGGCATATAATGTTTCTTGCTCTGTTTACTCAGTCTGATATTTATTTCCTTTTAAATAGAATATTCAGTCCATTTGCTTTTGATATGTTTATTCATATGGTTGGTTTTACTTCTAGTTGTTGCCTCTGCTCTGTGTTTCTCTTCTTCCTTTTCTGACTTCTTTGGGTTGATTAAATAGTTTTAACATTTCGTCTTAGTACCTTTATTGACTTTTAGTTTTGCCTTTTGAATTATCTTTTAGTTATTGTTCTACCGTCTATGATCTATGTCTTAACTTATCACACTTTACATAGAGTTCATATTGTACAACTTTATGGAAAATGTAAGAACTTTGCAACAGTGTTATTGCATTTACCTGCCATATATTGTACTGTTTTTGCTATATATTTTACATCTCCATTTGTAATAAACTCCACAGTGTAATATTGTTATTTGAGCTTTAAATAGCTAATTGCCTTTTAAACATCTTAAGAGAAGCAAAAGGATAGATTTTTATATCAATATTTACCACCATATTTCCCATTATCATTGCTCTTCATTCCTTCCTTTAGACTTGTGTTTCCTCTTTAGTTTTGGTTTTTAGCAGGTTGACTCTGTTGTGCTACAGTGCAGGGCTCTCTGTATTTATCTTGATTTTAAGACCTATCAGTAGATTTCAAATAATGTACTTTTCTGTTCTAGTATTTCAGTTTGGCTCTTTTCTGTTGTTTGCATTTCCCTCGCCATTCCCTTTGACTGTATTTTCCTTTAAGAACTTGAACATATTTATAGTAATTATTTTAAAGTCCTTGTCTGCTAATTCCAATTCTGAATCATCTTGTAGGTCTGTTTCTATAGACTCTGTTTCTCTTGATAATAGGTGACATTTTTCTGCTTTGCATATCTAGTTATTTATTATATAATGGATATTGATAAAGGTACATTGTAAGGAGTCTGGATTTTATCATCTTCCTTTAAAGAGTCCTGAGATTTGTTCTGCTAGACAGTTAAATAACTGGTGGGCTCTTTTGTTCATATTAATTTGGCTGTGTTTGTAAAGTACGTCTCTTTTAATGTTTTATTTAGTCTAAGAATATGGCATGTCTAGGTCCTTAACTAAATACCCAAGGTGCTCAATAGGAACTCTCACTCTGACTGGACCAAACTCCAAAATCTCTCAGCAATTACTCATCTTTATGATCCCTCAGGACTTAATACCATACCTTGAATACACTAAGAATTCAATTTTAGTTCAGTTCAATTAAATAAACAGTAGGGTAGCCTTTATGGACACATTGGCATGGAGAAATATTTATACCTGAACTTAAGTTTGTACATCATTAATTCTCATATAGTAAGGTTTATTTCAAAAGATAAATTGTGAATAGAAAATTTGGGCAATGTAGATCATCGCTAGTTACAAGAACATTGAATCACTTTTAAAGTTTATAAAGCTGTTTAAATTTTTTTACCTTGTATAATTATTACAACAGTATTAAGTAGTTTTTATCCCCATTATTCTCTTGAACTAATTGAAACACAGTGAGGTTATAGATTACTCATTATTATTTAAGTTAGCAACTGGCATTTGGAGTCCAAATCCAGTACTTTTTACTATACAGGAGAACATGTTATTTGCTTACAAAAGTAGGTTTTTGTAGGTCAAAATTGTTCCGTATCAGCAGCTTCAAATGGTCCAATCTAGTAACTTCAGAAAGTCAATTCTGACATCTTAGGAAGCTCATTTTATTTGCAATAATAAAAATACTTACTGTTAGATAAAACCTTCATGTAGAATACTAGCTTTTTTTTTTTGCTGCGTGGCTTGCTTTATCTTAGTTCCCTGACCAGGGATTTAACCGTGTCCCCTGCAGTGAAAGCGTGGAGTCCTAACCACTGGACTGCCAGGGAACTCCCTAGCGATTTCATTTTTTTTCCTTTAACATCTTTATTGGAGTATAATTGCTTTACAATAGTGGGTTACTTTCTGCTGTATAACAGTGTGAATCAGCTATACACATACCTATATCCCCATATCTCCTCCCTCTTGCGGCTCCCTCCAACCCTCCCTATTCCACCCCTCTAGGTGGTCACAAAGCACTGAGCTTATCTCCCTGTGCTATGCGACTCCTTCCCACCAGCTATCTATTTTACATTTGGTTGTATATAAAAATCCATGCCACACTCTCACTTCATCCCACCTTACCCTTCCACCTCCCTGTGTCCTCACATCCATTCTCTACATCTGCATCTTTATTCCTGTCCTGCCCCTAGGTTCTTCAGAATCATTTTATTTTTTGTTTGTTTGTTTTTTTTAGATTCTATATATATGTGTTAGCCTACGGTATTTGTTTTTTTGACTGCACTCTGTATGACAGACTCTAGGTCCATCCACCTCACTACAAATAACTCAATTTCATTTCTTTTTATGGCTGAGTAATAATCCATTGGATATATGTGCTACATCTTCTTTATCCATTCATCTGTCAGTAGACACTTAGGTTGCCTACATGTCCTGGCTATTGTAAATAGAGCTGCAATGAACATTGTGGTACATGACTCTTTTTGAATTATGGTTTTCTCAGGGTATATGCCCATTAGTGGGATGGCTGGGTCATATGGTAGTTCTATTTTTAGTTTTTTAAGGAACCTCCATACTGTAATCCATAGTGGCTGTATCAATTTACATTCCCACTAACAGTGCAAGAGGGTTCCCTTTTCTCCACACCCTCTCCAGCATTTATTGTTTGTAGATTTTTTGATAATAGCCATTCTGAATGGTATGAGGTGATACCTCATTATAGTTTTGATTTGCATTTTTCTAATGATTAGTGATGTTGAGCATTCTTTCATGTGTTTGTTGGCAATCTGTATATATTCTTTGGAGAAATGTCTATTTAGGTCTTTGGCCCATTTTTCAATCGGGATGTTTGTTTTTCTGATATTGAGCTGCTTGTAAATTTTTGAGCTTAATCCTTTGTAAGTTGCTCCATTTGCAAATATTTTCTCCCATTCTGAGGGTTGTCTTTTCGTCTTGTTCATGCTTTCTTTTGCTGTGCAAAAACTTTTAAGTGTCATTAGGTCCCATTTGTTTATTTTTGTTTTAATTTCCATTTCTCTAGGAGGTGGGTCAAAAAGGATCTTACTGTGATTTATGTCATAGAGTGTTCTGCCTATGTTTTCCTCTAAGAGTTTTATAGTATCTGGCCTTACATTTAGGTCTCTAATCCATTTTGAGTTTATTTTGTGTATGTTGTTACAGAGTATTCTAATTTCATTCTTTTACATGTAGCTGTCCAGTTTTCCCAGCACCGCTTATTGAAGAGGCTGTCTTTTCTCCACTGTATACCCTTGCCTACTTTGTCAAAGATAAGGTGACCATATGTGCGTGGGTTTATCTCTGGGCTTTCTATCCTGTTCCATTGATCTATATTTCTGTTTTTTTGCCAGTACTGTACTGTCTTGATTACTGGAGCTTTGTAGTATACTCTGAAGTCCAGAAGCCTGATTCCTCCAGCTCCGTTTTTCTTCCTCAAGATTGCTTTGGCTATTCGGGGTCTTTTGTGTTTCCATACAAATTGTGAAATTTTTTTTCTAGTTCTGTGAAAAATGCCATTGGTAGTTTGATAGGGATTGCATTGAATCTGTAGATTGCTTTGGGTAATATAGTCATTTTCACAATGTTGATTCTTCCAATGCAAGAACATGGTATATCTCTCCATCTGTTTGTATCATCTTTAATTTCATTCATCAGTGTCTTATAGTTTTCTGCATACAGGTCTTTTGCCTCCTTAGGTAGGTTTGTTACTAGGTATTTTATTCTTTTTTGTTGCAGTGGTAAATGGGAGTGTTTCCTTAAATTCTCTTTCAGATTTTTCATCATTAGTGTATAGAAATGCAAGAGATTTCTGTGGATTAATTTTGTATCTTGCCACTTTACCAAATTCATTGCTTAGCTCTAGTAGTTTTCTGGTAGCATCTTTAGTATTCTCTATGTATAGTATCATGTCATCTGCAACAGTGGCTGCATTACTTCTTTCTTTCCAATTTGGATTCCTTTTTTTTCTTTTTCTTCTCTGATTGCTGTGGCTAAAACTTCCAAAACCATGTTGGAAAATAGTGGTGAGAGTGGACAACCTTGTCTTTTTCCTGATCTTAGAGGAAATGGTTTCAGTTTTTCACCATAGAGAACGATATTGGCTGTGGGTTTGTCATTTATGGCCTTTATTATGTTGAGGTAAGTTCCCTCTATGCCTACTTTCTGGAGGTTTTTTTTTATCATAAACGGGTGCTGAATTTTGTTGAAAGCTTTTTCTACATCTATTGAGATGATCATATGGTTTTTTACCTTCAGTTTGTTAATATGGTTTATCACATTGATTGATTTGTATATACTGAAGAATATTTGCATTCCTGGGATAAACCTCCCTTGATTATGGTGTATGATCCTTTTAATGTGCTGTTGGATTCTGTTTGCTAGTATTTTGTTGAGAATTTTTGCATCTATGTTCATCAGTGCTATTGGCCTGTAGTTTTCTTTTTTGTGACATCTTGGTCTGGTTTTGGTATCAGGTTGATGTTTGCCTCGTAGAATGGGTTTGGGAGTGTTCCTCCCTCTGCTATATTTTGGAAGACTTTGAGAAGGATAGGTGTTAGCTCCTCTCTAAATGTTTGATAGAATTTGCCTGTGAAGCCATCTGGTCCTGGGCTTTTGTTTGTTGGAAGATTTTTAATCACAGTCTCAATTTCAGTGCTTGTGGTTGCTCTGTTTATTTTTTCTATTTCTTCCTGGTTCAGGTTCAGAAAGTTGTGCTTTTCTAAGAATGTGTACATTTCTTCGAAGTTGTCCATCTTATTGGCGTATACTTGCTTGTAGTAATCTCTCATGATCCTTTGCATTTCTGCAGTATTAGTTGTTACTTCTCCTTTTTCATTTCTTATTCTTTTGAGTTTTCTCCCTGTTTTTCTTGATGAGTCTGGCTAGTGCTTTATCAATTTTGTTTATCTTCTCAAAGAACCAGCCTTTAGTTTTATTGATCTTTGCTATTGTTTCCTTCATTTCTTTTTCATTTATTACTGATCTGATCTTTGATTTCTTTCCTTCTGCTAACTTTGGGGTATTTTTGTTCTTCTTTCTCTGATTGCTTTAGAGTGTAAGGTGTAAGGTTAGGTTGTTTATTTGAGATGTTTCTTGTTTCTTGAGGTAGGAGTGTATTGCTATAAACTTCTCTGTTAGAACTGCTTTTGCTGCATCCCATAGGTTTTCAGTTGTAGAGTTTTCATTGTCATTTGTTTCTATGTATTTTTTTATTTCCTCTTTTATTTCTTCAGTGATCTCGTTTATTAAGTAGTGTATTGTTTATCCTCCATGTGTTTGTATTTTTTACAGATTTTTTCCTGTAATTGATATCTAGTCTCATAGCATTGTGGTTGGAAAAGGTACTTGATATGATTTCAGTCTTCTTAAATTTACCAGGGCTTGATTTGTGACCCAAGATGTGATCTGTCCTGGAGAATATTCCATGCACACTTGAGAAGAAAGTGTAATCTGCTGTTTTTGGATGGAATGTCCTATAAATATCAATTAAGTCCATCTTGTTTAATGTGTCATTTGTTTCCTTATTTATTTTCATTTTGGATGGTCTGTCCATTTGTGAAAGTGGGGTGTTAAAGTCCCCTACTATGATTGTGTTACTGTCGATTCCCCTTTTATGGCTGTTAGCATTTGCCTTATGTATTGAGGTGCTCCTATGTTGGGTGCATAAATATTTACAATTGTTATATCTTCTTCTTGGATTGATCTCTTGATCGTTACGTAGTGTCCTTCTTTGTCTCTTGTAATAGTCTTTATTTAAAATCTATATTTTCTGATATGAGTTTTGCTACTCCAGCTTTCTTTTGATTTCCATTTGCATGGAATATCTTTTTCCATCCCCTCACTTTCAGTCTGTATGTGTCCCTAGGTCTGAAGTGGGTGTGTTGTAGACAGCATATGTACTGGTCTTGTTTTCGTATCCATTCAGCCAGTCTATGTCTTTTGGTGGGAGCATTTAATCCCTTTACATTTAAGATAATTATCGATATGTATGTTCCTATTACCATTTTCGTAATTATGTTGGGTTTTTTATTGTAGGTCTTTTCCTTCTCTTTTGTTTCCTGCCTAAAGAAGTTCTTTTTGCATTTGTTGTAAAGCTGGTTTGGTGGTGCTGAATTCTGTTACCTTTTGCTTGTCTGTAAAGGTTTTAATTTGTCCATCAAATCTGAATGAGATCCTTGCTGGGGAGAGTAATCTTGGTTGTAGGTTTTTCTCCTTCATCACTTTAAATATGTCTTGCCACTCCCTCTGGCTTGCAGAGTTTCTGCTGAAAGATCAGCTGTTAACCTTATGGAGATTTCCTTTTGTGTTGTTTTTCCCTTGGTGCTTTTAATATTTTTTCTTTGTATTTAATTTTTGATAGTTTGATTAATACGTGTCTTGGCATGTTTCTCCTTGGATTTATCCTGTATGGAACTCTCTGCGCTTCCTGCACTTGACTATTTCCTTTCCCATATTAGGGAAGTTTTCAACTATAATCCCTTCAAATATTTTCTCAGTCCCTTTCTTTTTCTCTTCTTCTTCTGGGACCCCTATAATTCAAATGTGGATGCGTTTGATGTTGTCTCAGAGGTCTCTGAGGCTGTCCTCAATTCTTTTCATTCTTTTTTCATTATTCTGCTCTATAGTAGTTATTTCCACTATTTTATCTTCCAGGTCACTCTTCCATTCTGCTGCCTCAGGTATTCTGCTATTGATTCCTTCTAGAGAATTTTTAATTTCATTTATTGTGTTGTTCATCATTGTTTCTTTGCTCTTTATTTCTTCTAGGTCCTTGTTAAACGTTTCTTGTGTTTCCTCCTTTCTATTTCCAAGATTTTGGATCATGTTTACTATCATTATTCTGAATTCTTTTTCAGGTGGACTGCCTACTTCTTCTTCATTTGTTTGGTCTGGTGGGTTTTTACCTTGCTCCTTCATCTGCTGTGTGTTTTTCTGTCTTCTCATTTTGCTTAACTTACTGTGTTTGGGGTCCCCTTTGCTCAGGCTGCAGGTTCATAGTTCCTGTTGTTTTTGGTGTCTGCCCCCAGTGCTTAGGTTGGTTCAGTAGGTTATGTAAGCTTTCTGGTGGAGGGGATTAGTGCCTGTATTCTGGTGGATGTGGCTGGATCTTGTCTTTCTGGTGGGCAGGGCCACGTCTGGTGGTGTGTTTTGGGGTGTCTTTGACCTTATGATGTTAGGCAGCCTTTCTGCTAATGGGTGGGGTTGTGTTCCTGTTTTTTGCCATAGAGCGTCCAGCAGTGTAGCTTACTGGTCTTTGAGTGGAGCTGGGTCTTAGCATTGAGATGGAGATCTCTGAGAGAGCCTTCACCATTTGATATTACATGGAGCCAGGAGGTCTCTAGTGGAGTACTGTCCCGTACTTGGTTCTCCTACCTCAGAGGCACAGGCCTGACACCTGGCTGGAGCACCAAGACCCTGTCAGCCACATGGCTTAGAAAAAAAAGAAGAAAAAAAGAAAAGAGGAAAAAAAATAATAAAATGAAAGAAAGTAAAATAAAATAATTAAAATAAAAAATATTTTAAAATTATTAAAAAAAATTTTTTAAATTATAGTAAAAAAAAAAGAAAGAAGAGAGCAACCAAACCAGAAAACAAATCCACCAATGATAACGAGTGCTAAAAACTATACTTAAAAAAAAAAATGGACAGACAGAACCCTAGGGTAAATGGTCAAAGCAAAGCTATACAGGCAAAGTCATACAAGGTAGCTTAAACATACACACTCACAAAAAGAGAAAAAGGAAAAATATAGGTATATCTATATTTAAAAACAAAAGGAGGAAGAGAGCAACCAAACCAATAAACAAATCCACCAATGATGACAAGCTCTAAAAGCTATACTAAGATAAACATAAAAATCAAAAACAAATTAGTTGCAGACAACAAACCCCAAGTCTATAGTTGCTCTCAAAGTCCACCACCTCAGTTTTGGGATGATTCGTTGTCTACTCAGATATTCCAGAGATGCAGGGTACATCAAGTTGACTGTGGAGATTTAATTCGCTGCTCCTGAGGCTGCTTGGGGAGGTTTCCCTTTCTTTTCTTTGTTTACACAGTTCCCGGGGCTCAGCTTTGGATTTGGCCCCGCCTCTGTGTGTAGGTCGCCTGAGGGCGTCTGTTCCCTCCCAGACAGGACGGGGTTAAAGGAGCAGCTGATTAGGGGGCTCTGACTCTCTCAGGCCGGGTTGGGGCGGGGGGGAGGAAGGAGTACGGAATGCGGGGCAAGCCTGCAGCTGCAGAGACCCACATGACATTGCAACAGCCTGAGGTGCTCCGTGTGTTCTCCCGGGGAAGTTGTCCCTGGATCACGGGACCCTGGCATTGGCGGGCTGCACAGGCTCCTAGGAGGGGAGATGTGGATAGTGACCTGTGCTTGCACACGGGCTTCTTGGTGGCTGCAGCAGCAGCCTTAGCATTTCATGTTGGTCTCTGGGATCCGCGCTGATAGCCATGGCTCATGCCTGTCTCTGGAGTTTGTTTAGGTGGTGCTCTGAATCCCCTCTCCTCACGCACCCTGAAACAATGGTCTCTTGCCTCTTTGGCAGCTCCAGACCTTTTCCCGGACTCCCTCCCAGCTAGCTGTGGCACACTAGCCCCCTTCAGGCTGTGTTCATGCAGCCAGCCCCAGTCCTCTCCCTGGGGTCTGCTGAAGCCCGAGCCTCAGCTCCCAGTCCCCACCCGCCCTGTGGGTGAGCAGACAAGCCTCTCAGGCTGGTGAGTGCTGGTCGGCACCGATCCCCTTTGCGGGAATCTCTCCACTTTGCCCTCCACACCCCTGTTGCTGCGCTCTCCTCCATGGCTCCGAAGCCCCCCCGCCACCCCCCGTCTCTGCCTGTGAAGGGGCTTCCAGTGTGTGGAAACTTTTCCTCCTTCACAGCTCCCTCCCAGAGGTGCAGGTCCCGTCAGTATTCTTTTGTCTCTGTTTTTTTCTTTTTTTTTGCCCTACCCCAGTGTGTGGGGATTTTCTTGGCTTTTGGGAAGTCTGAGGTCTTCTGCCAGTGTTCAGTAGATGTTCTGTAGGAGTTTTTCCACATGTAGATGTATTTATGATGTATTTGTGGGGAGCAAGGTGATCTTCACGTCTTACTCCTCTGCCATCTTGAAGGTCTCCATAGCCATTTCTTTTCTTTCTGCCTGTGTTAGTCATTTGTCAGTGAACAGCATACAGAAACTTGACTCTTAACAAATTTTAACCCATTTTAAATGTAAAACATTATCTCTACAACTTATCTTCCTTCATTTAAGCAAGCCATGTTTTATGGTTGTTGTTTGGATATACAAAATCATTTATTTTCTATCCTTAGCCGTTCTCCTGTCTACTTATTCCCTACCTGCCTCACAAAGACAACCATGGGCTTATTATCTCAAACAAAGTGTGGTATGGAGCAATAATCATACTATTGTTAAGTACAGATGAGAATTTTAGAGTGGGGAAGGAAATGTTTCTGTCAAATTGCCCAATATGTTAAATGTCTTGTGTAAGCCAAGTTATTCCGAAATGGCTTCAGTGACCCCTTTTGTCATGTGATTACAGAATTAGGATAAATTATTAATACTCTAATTCTTGCAAATCCATAATGTCTGGTAAATGTCCAGTATAATGCACAGGGTTTTTTTTTTAAGTGATAGTATTTTTTTGTCAATGAACTTTGTTTTGCATTTGAATGAAAAGTCATAATTTGTTACCCTAGTCAAGAGATAAATCAACTATAATACAAGGATGTTGACATGATTACAGATTTTTAACTTCTTTCAGTAGTTCTTTTAAAAAAAAAAAACTTATTTAAAAAGTAGTGCCCTTGGAGACATCTACTGTGCCATTTTTACTGATGTCACTCCTGTGTCCCTGTTTTTTGTTTTTTTTAATTAACAGACTTTACTTTTTTTAGAGCAGTTTACAGAAAAGTTGAGCAGGTAGTACAGAGTTCCTGTATTTCTCTTCTTCCCTGCTCATTATTTCTCCTATTTTTAACATCTTGCCTTAGTATCTTACATTATTAATTGAAGCCTATAGTATACATTAAGGTTGTATTGTAGAGTTCTGTAGGTTTCAATAAATGCATAATGTCATGTATTCACCATTGCAGTATTATACAGAACAGTTTCACCACCCTAAAAATTCCGTGCTTCAACTATTCATTCCTCCTCTCCTGCTCCCCTCACCCCCTGAAACCTTGACAACCAGTGATCTTTTTACTGTCCTTATAAAGTTTTGCCTTTTCCAGAATGTCATGTAATAGGAATCATAGAGGATACAGCCTATTCAGACTTTTTCCTCCACGTCTGCTTGTAGCTTGATAGCTCATTTCTTTTTAACACTGAATGATATCCTAAGTGTTTGGATTTTGAAAAGTAGAAAAGAATACTGTTTAAAAGGCAATCTCTTTCTAAAGAGAAATCTATCAGTTGCAAAGTAGAAAACTAGGCTATTTTTCTTTCTTTCCTTTTTTTTTTTTTTTTGGCCATGCCACATGGCATACAGGATCTTAGTTCCCTGACCAGGGATCGAACCCATGCCCCCCTGCAATGGAAGCACAGAGTCCTAACCACTGGACCAGCAGGGAAGTCCCCTCCTTATTTTTCAACTGGGTTTAAAACAAGAAGGCAGACTTAGTGGGATCTAAGGCTTATACTTTTTTTTATTTTAGTTGAAGTGCTAAAATTTTTTATGTTTTTTATGTATCTAAAAATTTGTCTGTAAAATACTTAAGTTCCTACTGTGTGCTGGAATAATCTTATTTATACCTCATAACAGTCCAGGAATTAAGTATTATCATTCCTATTTTATGATTGAGAAAAGAGATGCAGAAAAATGAGTTGACCAAAGATATACAGCTTGTAAATAATTGAATTGATTCAAACCCAGATCATGCTGCCTCCTGAGTTAATCTTAGCAGTGTGGCATTGTTATTATACTGCTTTCTGAGCAAATATCTTAGCTGCTAATTTGCAGACCTGGAGCTAGACCAAGGGGGTGAAACGTCAAGCTCACCATGCCCATCTCCTAACTTCGTTCCCACCACTTTTGAACCACAGCCTTTAAAATTTGAAACTTTTCCAATTAAGAATGACAGACTGTATACATGTTTGTCTCTGCTACCTTCTGAAACATCACTAAAGTGACAGTAAGGGAATGAAGAAAGAGTAATTTTAAAAACAAAGAGAGTGTAAAAAGAGCACTAGTAGACAAGAAATATCAACAAATATTTGGAAGATAGAAAGCAATTACATCAGTAGTAACTCACTTAATAAATCAGAGAGTACTGAAACCTTCCTGCAAAGGAGGATACCAAAAAGAAGCAAGCCAGTTCTTGATGCAGAGCGCCAAAAGGTCTCAGAAATTGAAAGTGAAAGAAAAAATGAGGCAGAAAATCAGAGAAGAAACAGTTGAATGTATGTATGCATAAGGAATAGTTTCATTTCATTCACCCCTACAAATCTTTGCTCCCACCCTCTTAGCCAAGAGCCTATTCCTCTGCCACCTAGCAGAAGACTGGAAGATAGGGGCAGATCTAGATTTTGTGGCCTGAAGCTTATGCAGTGTGGGGAGATGCCCCTCTTTAAGGAGAGGTTATAAATTACAATACAAAATTAGGCTATTAAAAGAATATTTAGCATGAGCAAAGAGAGCACAACAAATTACAAAACAGAAAAATAGCATAATATTTTTATTCATTAAATGTCTGACATACCTCTATATTTTTCCTCCTCTTTTGCTTCATATTCATTGATCATCTCTTCATATAACAAGAATTATGCAATATTTTCTATAGAAAAAATAGATAATCTGTCTTTTCACTGACAGGGTTGGTTGAAATTTGTTTTTTATTATTTATAGTAGTAATGCATAACACATATGACTTAGCACAGGTGTCGCTTCTGTTTGTTTTAGTGCTACAAGTTTGTTTTCTATAAATATAGAAATGCTATTTTTTGTGAGGTTCCTATCAAAAAAAAGAAAAAAAAGTTAATGGTACACTTATAACTGTATATGTAGCATTATTGAAGTATATTTCTAGAAGGAGAATATTTCTCTTTTAATCAGGCATCAATGAGAACCTAATTCTCTGCTTACAGTTTCACATGTTTAATATTTGGAAGAATTTTTCAGTCTGGTTTTTGCTATGTACATGTCAACTATGTTTTGCCTGCCCATAAACTTCTACTGCTAGAACACATTCACACTGCATTACGACCTCTACTCCTGTATAGTGGGTGGTGGGAGTATTCCAGGAAGTCATTCCTAGAGCTAGGAATAATTTTACTATACTGTCAAAGAAAAACAAGCCAGGCACTCATTAAAGTGGTAAGCACAGGTTTTAGTCAGTAATACACTGTTGCAGTAATAGTCCAGCATGAATTGAGCTCAACTTCAATTTGTACAGAGGTGCCTGGGCATTTTAAAGGGAGAATGAGGGAATAGGGAGGGAGGAAACTAGAAGATTCAGGGAAGTGAAAAATTATAAAAAGTGTGAAGAGGGGCATTGGTCCATGTGAAATATATCTGTGTTTGCTAACTGACACTTACCAAAGTTAGGCTCCTACCTTCCTACAGAGGCTAGAAGACAGGGACCCTGTCTTCAGATATTGACTGGAACAAATGCTAAATTCTTCTGGCAGCCTTGTTTTTTCTCAGGCAGGCGTTTATAGGGCGTTAGGGTAATCTGAGGGATGTGACATTGAATTGCTATAAACTATGTTAAGAGTTTTGTTCAAGTCTTTATAGGCCAAGGTTGAGGCATAGTCAAGAAAAGGCTTAGAGGAACCTGACTAGACTCTGGTCAAGGAGAAAAATCTGTGTCAATACCCCAAAGTGACTTCAAATAACAGTAGAATACCCATTAAACCATAATAAATATATCTTGAATTTAGCTTAGTTATATCAAAGTATCCACAGCCACTATGTTGCCTAACACAAGAGGAAGTGTAATGGAGGGGAAATTGGTGTAAAGACAACAGTTTTCACTGATTGTGGTTTAGATATTTTTACTTTTGCAAATTTTACAAAACATGACCATAGATACAGTAAATTTGGAGGTACATTTTTGGAGTAGTAGAATCATAGAGACTTGAGACACAGAATCAGTAGCACAGCAGAGAGCCAGAGTGAGGAAATGTTTATAGTTACAATCCCCAGGCTCATCCATGGTCAATTCTCAGAATGCTGGCAAAGATTAGTTTAGACAGATTAAAGAATTATCCTCTGGAGAGATGGCAATTTCCCAAAAAGAGAAATACCTTACTTATAGGGGTCCTCTAACAAATGACCATGTCCCCAGGTTACCTATAGTGAAGCCCTACCCACATATACAAAACTTCCAATCTGATTTTTAGTGCTATTCTTTTAAATATGCAGTCATCGATCACCAAACCTCTAGGGAAAGCCTCCAGCTAAAAAACACAGAACAGCACCAACTGAATAAAGGACTATCCTCAGAAAAACAATTATGAGAAGATATGATAACTATGAAAAATCAGAAATTTTTAAGATTTACTGGAAATTAAAAATGATGTGGAAATGCTATGAGCTTTATGTGAAAGAGGTGTATGATAAAGCTTAGGAAATCTCTCAGAGAATAGAACCAAAATATAGATGGAAAGTAAGAGGAAAAGGCAAAATTATTAGGAAATTTATACAGGATGTTCAGGACTCTTCTTATGAAAGAAAAGAGAAGAGGAAAAACAGTGAGAAAGAAGTTATTACAGACATCAAACAATAACTTTTTCTATAACTGAAGGATTACAAAAAGACCATCAATTAAGTGATACACAATTACATGTATCATTATGAAATTTCAGAACACCAGGGATCCTAAAAGTTTACAGGTAGGTGGAAAATCACGTACAAGTGATCTCAAATCAAGATTGCATCAAATTTCTCAGAAGAAAGACAGTGGAGCCCTTGCCTTACATAACTCTGTAGAAAAATAAATCAATCCTAGAATGTTATGCCTAGCCTAACTATCAGTCAAAGGCAGAATAAATATATTAATAGACAGTAATATTAATTATTGTCTATATATATATTGACAATATATTGTTATATATATGTCTATATATATATAGTCAATATATATATATAGTTAATATATATATATTGACATATATATAACAATATATTAATTAACTATCAAAGGCAGAATAAATATATTAATAGACAATAATATTAATTATTGTCAATATATATATAGACAATATATTGTTATATATATGTCAATATATATATATTGACAATATATTGTTTTATATATGTCTATATATATAGTCAATATATATATATAGTCTATATATATATAGACATATATATAACAATATATTAATAGACAATAATAAATATATTAATAGACAATAGACAATTCTAAAGTAATTTGCCTTCTGTGCATCCTTTCCTAGAAATTGCTAGAAAATGTGTTCCACCAAAATAATGCAGTAAATCTAGAGAGAGAAAATAATATCTTAGCCCCCAAATTAGGGACGAACCAAAGGGAATTAGATGATGGTAAAGAGAAGTGCCATGTCAACAGCTGTTCACTATATCTAGGAAGCATTTCATAGTCATTAAAGCAAGACAATGAAGGGCTTCAGGCGAGCTGTCTTTTCTACCTACCCTTGCCCAAATGAATCATGAGTTGCATTTTATCATTTTGAAAATAGTTCCATATTTATGAGAGAAAACAATAGTAATGGATGAGGATAAAGAAAATGAGATTTAGAGAAATTATTTCTCTGAGTCACAAAGTACCTCATGGAGCTTGGAATCAAACCTGAGAAACCATATCCAGGGTACATACTTTTTCACAAACGCATTGTATCAAAATGAAAATGCAAGATAGAAAGTAGTAGTGCTTTAGGATGAGAGATTATTTTTAAAAGAATAATTACATATTTTAATGTACAGTTTATAAAGTACCTTTCATAATATTTTGGTTATGATAAAGTACTTTGGAAGGATTTTGAGATGGAGAAGGTGACATGGGTCAAGTGAGTGGAGAATGGGATATCTGCCAGTAGTAATCAAGCTCAAATCGGGGTGGATGCCAGTAAATTCTCAAGATTCACTGTAAACCTTTTATGGTATTGGTAGAGTGTTCTGGAACCAGATACAAACGACTTTTCCATTGCCAGTGATTTAAGGACTGAACTACAAGCTCTGATCTGCATCATTAACTTGACTTTCAAGCTTTTAATGGGTGACAGATATGTCAAACTGATTTGAGCACTGCAGATGCAAAATTTATGGTCCAAAATTCTTTTCCTTTGGAGATTAAACAGTGTGAAGTGGATAAACTTTTTTAAGGTGATGAAGTTTTCTCTCTTTAGCTGCAAATTTTTATCTTAACCGTATTAATTGGAAATGTTCTAAAATGAATTGAGCACATCTCTTCCATCTTAAGTGGAGTAGAGGAACGTATCTTGAACTTTTATTTTTCTTCTCATTGGTGTCTGTATTCTTCTCTTTCTGGAATATCAAGTGGATAATGTTACAGAACTTTTTAAAAGAATGCATTTCACTGTATTGACTATTTCTCAAATAAATAGGTCCATTCCTCAAAACATGTTTAACTCTGTTTCATAGATTTTATGTTAGGAATAACATATGGGGGTGATGAAATCTGACCTCTTTGTGCAGCCATGGAAGTAACCAACTGTGAAGTTGGCAAACATCACTAATAGCAGATAAAGGAATGTTTAATTGAGTAACTGGTCTTTCTAGACCTGCTGGCTGTTGTTTCCCAACTCTAAATAAATTGGGAAATGAAAGATGCCTTATAACCCTTTAGTAACTTCAGATATTCTACTCGTAATAAAAACACTTAACACATTCAGTCACTTAGCTTGTTTATGTCTTAGTTTCTTCGTCTTCAGCAGAAATGAGGGGAGTGCAGTACCTGTCTATAATAATCACTGTAAGAATTAAATGGGCTATGTGAAAGTATACGACACCTGTCACACAGTAGATGCTCATTAAGTGTCCATTTCCCTGCCCTTCTCTAAGGGTTTTCCACCTTATAAAAGCAGATAAGTGCCTGATTCATGCACCATTCACAGGATCAACTTAAATGTCTATTTCCTTTTCCCCTTGTATATAAGCTCTTCATTTCAAAAAGAGAAATAGGGACCTTACCCCTTTGTAAGGGATGTAATATATTTTTCTTCATTGCTTATCTGAACTGACCCACTTGGACTTTTGCAGAGGAAATGATAATATCTGCCATTTACTAATATTACGAATATAGAAATGGAAAATCTAGTCCATGCTAATAAACTCCTTCATCCTAGTAAACTTGTTGAATTCCTACTGCTTTTCTACGATAGCTCCACTTTCCCTGTAGAGTAACAGCTTACTCTCCATCAGGAATATTAACCTCCTAAAGAGTTACAGTCCTATCAAAACAAACAATAATTTGGCATTGTAATAACTTTCCTGTGTATATTACCTCTGTATCAAAGATGTTTAAATTTCTTCCAAATCTGAGAAAGAAGGGGAAATCTTCTGTGGAAGTATTTTTTATTATTTTAATTGAGTACATTTAATTTCTGTCTATATGAAACCTCACATACTTTTTTTGTGTGTGCTATGCGGGCCTCTCACTGTCGTGGCCTCTCCCGTTGCGGAGCACAGGCTCCAGACGCTCAGGCTCAGCGGCCATGGCTCACGGGCCCAGCCGCTCTGCGGCATGTGGGATCTTCCCGGACTGGGGCACGAACCCGTGTCCCCTGCATCGGCAGGCGGACTCTCAACCACTGCGCCACCAGGGAAGCCCCACTTATACTTTTTTGCAGTTAAATCAAGAAATTCTTTTTTTAAAAGGGGAGAAATGCTGAACTGAGATTTTAATTAATTTTGCCCTGATTATTTTATATCATCTTTAATATATGGAAATGAAACTTTCATTACACTTTACTTAAAGTATGTCTATTAACTTTTGAATCTTTTGTTTGCCCACTCCCAAATTCTAGCCTTCCTTCTACCCAACCTTTAATTTGAGAAAGTGAAAATATTATCAAAGTTAAGATTCTCTAATAAGGAGATGTGTTATATTTAAATGTTTAAATAATGACACACTGAAATATATAAACACATATACTATATGTATGTGTATCTATATATAGATAATAATACCCAGAAATCACACATAAAAATGTATGTATATATTTACAAATGTAAATATATGTGTATATGTATCTACATAGTAATACCAGATACCCTCTACCATTCCAATCATAAATATGCTGATTAGTATCTAGATTACTTTTTTACTGACATCTTTTCTAATTAGTTATCATCTTAGCCATATTTGTGTATATGTATTTAGGAAAAATTGTGGTTTTTACATAAATAGAGCAATCCAAATTCTATGTTTGCTTTTTTTTTTTAATTTTTCTATCTAGAAATTGACATTGAACGTTGTGTGCGAGAATCAATCAACCTGTTTTGTTGGACTCCTAAAAGTGCTACTTACAGACAGCATGCTCAACCTCCAAAGCCAACTTCTGATAGCAGTGGAGTCAGAAGTTCAACACCTTATTTCTCCACTGAGTGTCCAGATCCTCCCAAAACAGATCTGGTACGTAATTGCTGATTTAATTCATAAACTCTAAAAGAAGATGGATGTTATATTAGTATACTTAAGTATCAGTATTGTTCATATACTATTATCACTTATGTCTTTTTTTTTTTTTTTTTTTTTTTTTTTACGGTATGCGGGCCTCTCACTGTTGTGGCCTCTCCCGTTGCGGAGCACAGGCTCCAGACGCGCAAGCTCAGCAGCCATGGGGCACGGGCCCAGCCGCTCCGCGGCATGCGGGATCCTCCCGGACTGGGACACAAACCCACGTCCCCTGCATCGGCAGGTGGACTCTCAACCACTGTGCCACCAGGGAAGCCCCACTTATGTCTTTTTAACATAGCTATCTTCTAATATGTGATTGTATTCATACAACTATTTCAGGTCTTGAGGTCAACCAAAGGTGAGAGCTTAAGGCCTTCTCAGGTCTTTCCTATGCATCCAAACATCCTATGTTTGCATTGACAGAGTTCTAGATTCCCAGAATCCTGTTAGCACTTTCACATACCCCTATGGACATTGCGTTCCCCAGCTTTTAATTTTAGTTTTTAATTTTTATTATCAGCTTCTTCTTTGCTCCAACTGTTATGGCCACCTCAGACAGCTACAATATTAAACAATTGCTGCTGACTCTTTTTGACAGATACCTCCAGAGAAAAGTCTCTTTGAACAGAGAGGGTCCTGAGTCAGGTCAAATAAAGGCAAACACTGTGAGGAGAGGTTTCTAGGGAACTGGAAGACATGTCAAGTAATCATAATTCCCTGAAATGATACTTTTTGGGAGCTCTAAAACCACTCTGTCCTGTCCAGTGGTTGCTAGACTTCTGGTTTGTGAGACTGTTGGTTTTTAAGGTGGAGCTGAGGAGAAGGAAATGAGAGTAGGGCAAACTAAAGCACCACAGAACTCACATTCTTACTGAAATAGAGGTGTTTCTTTTGACTGTACTCCATAGATTGCTGCAGACCTTTGTTTAATTTTCAGAATTCTAAAAAGTTCATTTTGATAATCTTTGCCAGTATTCTCATTATGTTTTGGAGGAGCAGCTTTTCTGAGATCCCTACTCTGCCATTCTCACTGATGTCACTCATATTCTATGCTATTTGTCCACTACATTTTAACTCCTGAGTGAAACAAAAAGATTGAGAGATAGTTGATTTTAAAAGCTCAAAATAGGAATATTGACAACTCAAGTAATGTGAGACTTTCATTTTGTGATAAAGTAAAATTTTACTAGGAAAAGTCACTGTTCATTTTAAATTTAAGTGGTTTTAAATCTTTTCCCTTACACCCTCATCTGAAATGAGATTTTTGTTTAAAATGTCACTAAATTTTTGTTTGAATGTCACTAAACCCCAAGTCACTTTATATATTCCTAATTATGGTAAGTCTCAGAGTTCTGGGTCAATTTGCTAAAACTTTGTGATATAAAACTAACTTTTCATAAGTATAAAATAGATAACTAATAAGAACATGCTGTATAATAAATAAATAAATAATTTTTTAAAACAACTTTTCTGTGTACTCATAAGTCAGATATATTATCCCCATCAACAACAATACTAAGAATGGAAGAGAAGAATATACTACACTATTTACATGAAATGTTGCTATCTGAAGAATATTCAAGTTTTAGTTTACTTTTCTTTAGAATTTATTTCATTTTTTTATGATATATTTCAACCATAAAGAAAAATATACTGAATAGTATAAAAACCAATGCATTATTTTTCAACAATATGTCTGAATACATATGGTAAAACAGATACCATTCTAGTTACTGGGGCTAAAGCAGTGAAAAAAGAGTACCTGTCCTCATAGAATTTGCAGTTAGTGGAGGATATACAGACAATAAGCAAAAAAGGTAAATAATTAGTGTGTTTTTTAGATTCCACATATAAGTGAGATCATGTGGTACTTGTCTTTCTCTGTCCTACTTATTTCACTTAGCATAATATTCTCTGGATCAACCATGTTGTCACAAATGGCAAGATTTCTTTTTTTCTTAATGGCTGAGTAATATTCTGTTGTATACATATACACCACACTTTTTGTATACATTCATGTATTGTTGGACATTTAGTGGCCTTTAGGTGCCATGGAGGAAAGTAAAGAAGAATAAGGATAAACAAATGGGCTACATCAAGCTTAAAAGCTTTTGTACAGCAAAGAAAACTATCAACAGGACGAAAAGACAACCTAATAAATGGGAGAAGATATTTGCAAACTATATATTCAGTAAGAGGTTAATATCCAAAATATACAAAGAACTCATACAACTCAACATCAAAAAAACAAACAACCCAATTAAGAAATGGGCAGGGGACCTGAATAGACATTTTTCCAAAGAAGACATACAGATGGCCAACAGATGCATATCAACATGACTAATCATCAGGGAAATGCAAATTAAAACCACAATTCAATACCCACTCACACCTGTTAGAATTGCTGTCGTCAGAAAGACAACAGATAATTGTTGGCAAGGACGTGGAGAAAAGGGGACCTGCATGCACAGTTGGTGGGATTGTAAATTGGTTCAGCCACTATGTAAAACCATATAAACGTTCCTCAAAAAATTAAAAATATAACTGCCATATGATTTAGCAGTTTCACTTCTGGGTATTTACCCAAAGAAAACAAAATTAATTTGAAAAGATATCTACACACCATTGTTCATAACAGCAATATTTACAATAGCCAAGATATGGAAGCAACCTAAGTGTCCCATCAATAGATAAATCAATAAAGACAATGTGGTATATACTTAAACACACACATAGAGTACTATTCAGCCATAAAAAAGAATGAAATCTTGCCATTTGCAGCAACATGGATGAAGCTTGAGGTTATTTTGGTAAGTGAAATAAGTCAGAGAGAGAAAGACAGATATCACATGATCTCGCTTGTATGTTGACTCTAAAAGACAAAACAAACAAATAACAAAACAAAATGAAACCAGACTCATAAATACAGAAAACAAACAGGTGGTTGCCTGAGGAGAAGGAGATGGCAGAGGGGTGTGTGTGAAATAGGTGAAGAAGATTAAAAGATACAGACCTCCAGTTATAAAATAAGTAAGCCATGGGATGTAATACACAGCATAAGTAATATGGTCAATAATATTGTTATCACTTTGTATAGGGATAGATGGTTAGTAGACTTATGGTGGTGATCATTTCATAACACCTGCAAATGTCAAATCACTGTCTAGTACACATAAATCTAATATAATATTGTATGCCAGCTATATTTCAATTTTTAAAAGGAGAAGATGAAGAAGAAGGGCAATAGAGAATGCCAAGGAGGAGGATTCTGGAGAGCATTAGAGAAGAGTTGCTATTTTATGTGGGGGACTCAAAGAAAATCTAGCTGATAAGGAAATATTTGAGAAGAGAACTTAAAGGAAGTGAGAGAGTGAGTTATATACATTTCTTGAGAAAAAAATATTCCATCTTGCAAGTGCAAGGTAGTAACATACTTTGTAAGGGGAACAGTAAGGTTACTATATATAGAATGGAATGAGTGAAGAGGAGTGTGGAAGCCATAAATTTACAGAAATCAGTGGTTCAGATCTTGTGTAACCTTAATACTTTGGCTTTATACCAAATGAGATGAGAAGCCATTGGAAGATTTTAAGCAGAGCAGTGACAGGATCAGACTTACATGTAAAAGGATTACTTTGGCTACTATACATGAAATAGACAATAGGAGGGACAGAGGTAAAAGAAGAGACCAAGGACGAAGCTATGATGGCTTAGAACCAAGGGATAGCAGTAGAGGTGATGAGAAGTAGTGTTACTGAGTCCAAGCTCATACTGCTCCCGTACAACAGGCCAATAAATCGAGAGACAAGTTGTTGGAACAAGGGATAGTGGCTTTATGCAGAAAGCCAGCTGACCAAGAAGATGGTGGACTAATGTCCCAAAGAACCATCTTACCCAAGTTAGACTTCAGGCTTCTTTTATATTAAAAAGGGAGGTAATGTGGTTGGTTGTTGCAAACGTCTTGATGTCAGAATCCTTTGTTCTTACCGCTATCCACATAGGTCAGGTCATGATGTTCCTGTAAACCTCCAACAAGACAAATGTTATTCTCTGTTCTGCAACTTTTTATCTCTATGTGAATGGAAAAAGTGTTATACCTTTAAAGATCAGAGCCTTGAAAATGGGCTATCCTGTTTATTTCAGGCTATAGGCAACATTCTTAACTTGCAGAAAAGCAATAGAATACAAAGGTTAAAGTAAAAGAAACAGATCCAATATGGAGTCAGATTTGTTCTTCCCTATTACAGTAGTAAGTATATTTTGAAAACAGAACCAACAGATTTTGCTGACTCATTGAATGTGAGGTAGGAAAGAGAGAGTAATCACGGATGAATCCAAAGTTTTTGACTGAGGCTAGAAGGATGGCGTTTTGGGTGTTCTCATTTGCTGATGCAAGGAAGACCATAGGAGGAGCAGGTTGGAAGGTAAAAATCAAGTGCTCAGTTTTGAACACGTGGATTTAGAGATTTCTATTAGATGTCTATAAGAAGAATAAATACATTATTTTGTTAGTTTTATGAATAATATCTTTTAAGCTATTATGTTTCCTGGTTGATTATTCCTGCTTGATTTTAGTTTATTTTACATTCATTTTATAGTTAGCAAACTCATTTGATTTTTTTAAAATAGACTTTATTTTTTAAAGCAATTTTAAGTTTATAGCAAAATTGAGTGGAAAGTGCAGAGATTTCCCATATACTCCATGCCCCACACGTGCATAGCCTCCCCATTATCTACATCCCCCACAGAGTGGAACATTTGTTACAATTGATGAACCTACATTAACACAGTATCATCACCCAAAGTCCAAGGTTTACATTAGGATTCACTCTTGGTATTGTACATTCTGTGGGGTTGAACAAATATATAAATGACATGTATGCATCATTATAGTATAAATGCCCTAAAATTCCACTATGCTCTACCTATTCATCCCCCTTCGCCCTCAACCACTAGAATACAAACACTGATCTTTTTATTATCTCCTTGGTTTTGCCTTTTCCAGAATGTCATATAGTTGTTTCCTTCATGTCTTGATAGCTCATTTTTTAGTGCTGAATAATAGTCCATTGGTTGTACCACAGTTTATTTAACGATTCACCTACTGAATGACATCTTGGTTGCTTCTAAGTTTTAGTTATTATAAATAATGCTGCTATTAACATCTATGTATAATTTTTGTGCGGACATAAGTTGTCAGTTCCTTTGGGTAAATACCAAGTGTTTTGGAATTGATTCTCTTTTTAAATCTAGTAGATTGTAGAGTCTCTTGGATGTTTATGTGGCTAATTCAATCAACTATACATATGAATACATTTATCTCTTGCTAGTTACTACTTTTATTATTATATTTCTGATTTTATGTGTATGTGTGTCTTATTGCATTGCATAGGACCTCTAGTAAAGTAAAATAAAAGTGATGAGAGCGGGTGGATTTCTTTGTACCTGAATTTAATGAAAATCCTTCTAATTGCACCATTAAGTTTGATTTTTTTTTTTTTTTCTGGTACGTGGGCCTCTCACTGTTGTGGCCTCTCCCGTTGCGGAGCACAGGCTCTGGATGCACAGGCTCAGTGGCCATGGCTCACGGGCCTAGCCGCTCTGCAGCATGCGGGATCCTCCTGGACCGGGGCACAAACCCGTGTCCCCTGCATCGGCAGGCAGACTCTCAACCACTGCGCCACCAGGGAAGCCCTGATATTTTTTTTAAATTAATACTCTGAGTAATGAATTTCCCTTCTTCTTCAATATTATTAAGAGTACTTGAATGAGTATTGAATTTTATCAAATTCATATTCTATTAAGGATTGATTAGGATCATCTTTTTTCCTCCTTTAATCTGATAATGTTTACATTATTAAAATTTTTGATATTGCATGGTCCTTGCATTTTTGAGATAAAGTCTACTAGGTCGCTACAAAAAAGTAATACTGACTATATTCAATTTGCTAGTATTTGCTAGTATTGACTTTCTGCATCTATGCTCATAGGTGAGATAAATCTATAATTTTCTTTTCCTGTCTGTCCTTGTTAGTATTTGATCTTAAGATTTTATTTCTCTTTCCCTTTATTGACTGTCTAATCAGTTTGTATAAGAGGAATTATCTGTTTCTTATAGACTGAGTTAAACTTGTCTATAAAACCACCTGAGTCTGATGCCTTTTAACCAGGGAGATATTTGATTATCCATTCTTCTGAGTCACTTTTTATAAGTTCATGTTTGAAAAGTATCTATTATCTATGCTGATTTTATTACAATCCTTTTTAAAGTATCTATGTTGTCTAAGTTTTTATACCCATTCTTTATATAAAATATTTTTACCTGTTATAACATTTTACCTCAAATTTTGTCCCTCTTTTCCATCCTAGTATTGTTTATTTGAAGTCTTCTTTGTTCAGATTTAAATGTTAGAATAATAGAAAGTAGATACAAAAAATTATGTATGTATGCCTTACAAAAGCATATTCATTAAGTTTAGGATAATCACAGTTCAGATTTACATACTGTATATTCTATGTTAGATTCTATAACAGATTTAAAAATCCCTTTTGTAAATTTAAACATAAACTGCACTCTGTGACTTGTAGAATCAAAGCTTGAAAACAGCTCTGAGAAGAAAATTACACTTAACTTTTAATTTATCCATGTGTCTATCATATTTATTCCCAGAAGCAGACGACTGTAGTAGAAAAAGCATGAGCTTTGCTATTAGATGAACTTAGTTTCAAATTTCAACCCTGTTCCTTTTTGGTTTTATAATCTTGCATAGTTCACATAACCTCTCTAGTTTCCTGTTTGTAAAAGTGAGCATAATTATAATAATTCCTACTTTGCAGCATTGTTAAGCACCTAATTCAGTATCTGATACATAATAATATTAGCACTCAAACAAATGGTAACAATCATTATCACACATTTAGTAACTAAAGGTTAAATGTTTCAACTTTGAAACTATGCAAAAATTTTCTGAAAGTTTTCTGTATCTAAGTAATTTGTACAAAAGAAGAGATGTTCTGGTATTCTTCTATTTCCCCTCAGCTATGTCAACTTTATTACTATCACTTTACATTTAGAAGTCACTACAAACAGTAAGGGTAGTAAAGGAGAGGGAGGCTGGCTTGCCAAAAAAGGAATCTTTCAAGCATTTTTTCCTCAGTAATTTCAGTTTAAGATTTCACTTTGACCTTTACCTCTTAGTTTCAATACTATTTTGATCCCCAAACTTGCCAAAAGAATTATTTTATCTAGTGCCAACGTCTTTCACATCTACTTTTCCTTAAATAGCTAAGACTCTGCTTGACGATTCTAACCACAGCTAATTGAGGGGCTGGGTAATATATATATATATATATATATAAAGGTATGTAACTGATGAATAGAATAAAATGGGTTTTTTGAAAACTGAATATATTTTAGAGGAAGACTGGCCAGCACTGGATTTTTTAACCAATTTCTTTGTTAAATTTTAATTACCATATTAATTTATTGATGACTGGTATAAGTTAGTTGCATGTGTACTGTGACTCAGCAGGAATTATTATTCTTGTTTATAAACACAAATGCTAGTCTGGGATTTTATTAAGTAAATTAAATTTTTTTTTTTATATAATGTTAACTGTTTACATTTACTATTGTCGTAAAGTAAGCAAAACATTCATTGAATTATCCTCAATTTACAGATATGCTTTAAGTATAGATTAACTGAGTTTAGTGTACATGAAAACTTAAAAACGCATTTATATTCTTTAAGTTGGAGTAGCTTCTGAAAGTCTGTTATAAATACTAGTCTACAAAGTTTCGTCTTGATAATAACACCACTGTTTTTTATAGTTTGAACAATTTAAAAATAACACTACAATGATTTATAGTTTTCAGGTACTCAGGTACAGTATTTTATTTGTTCCTAAACAAATCTCTGAAGTAAGTATTTTTATCCCTATTTTAGAGTTGAGGAAACTCAGAAGATAACTTAAAGCAAGTTAACTTTATCAGTAGTGTGTTGTGTTTTTCTCTCTTATTCATTGAAATGTATATATTAATATACAACATATCTTACTCTATAGTCATTGAGTACTTTTGTAATTTTCTTTTCTTTCCCTGGTGCATGTTTATATACACTCATGCAATCACCTATATACCTGCTCTTAAATTAGTTGAAATGTTTTTACAGTAAGGTAGAAGGAAAAGCAGTTATGTGACCTCTTTTTTTTTTTTAAAGGTATTTAATGTATTGCTGGTGGTTTTCCAGAAAAAGAATTTTAAACCAGTTAAACCTCCAACAACAGTAAATGAAAATGCATAGTTCCCTATACCCTCCACAACACTGGACATTATAATTAAACTTCTTTTGCTGACTTGATAAGTTTTTAAAATCTCATTTACATATGCATTTCTTTTATTATTAACAAGTTTAAATTTTTTCTTATGTTTATTAACCAATTATACTTTTTCTCTGAATTGTCTTCAGATAATTCTTTGTCCATTTTTCTACTGGAAGGCATTTTTATTGATTTGTAGTGTAGTGTTAGAATACTAACATTTTGACACCTTTGGTACATACTTTTCCAGCTTGTTGCTTGCTTTTAAATACATTTTTAAAAAAATTTTAACACAGGTTTAAATATTTTGTGCATGTGATTCCTTCCAAGACATTTTTTTTAAATAACATTGGTTTATAACATTATGTAAGTTTCATGTATACAACATTGTATTTCAGCTTCTGTATATACAACAGTGTGCTCACCATCAAAAGTTTAATTTCCATCTGTCACCATACAGTTGATCCCCTTTACTCATTTTGCTCTCCCCTATCCCTTTCCTCTGGTAACCTCACTTCACTTTGTATTCCACTTTCTCCATTCCCCTGACAAAAGTCACAAATTACTCTTTTCAGTCCCTGATCTCGCTTGATCTCTCTTTTTTTTCAAACATAATCTTTCATGGATTTTTGGTACACCCCAGTCTCCTCGTTTTCATCTTTCCTCTCTGTTACCTTCACTCAGTATCTTTCACTGTCTTCACCTGCCCTTGCATGTCATTAAATATAGCATTCCTCAGGGATCTTTGTGAGCTTCCTTCTGTTCCCTCACAAGATGGATATTAGACAGTCTTGAATACTTCCATCAAACAGTGACCATGGCTTCCAGTTATTAGCTCCTGCTCAAGCTTCTCTTGTTAGCTCTAGGCGACCAACATCCGATGCCTGCTCTGCACTCCACTTGGATGTTTCACAGGTAACCTCTAATTCAGCATGTCTAAGACTGAATTTATTTTTTTTTCCCCTTAAAGCTGCTCCTCCTCCAGCATTCCCTATATCAGTAATCACCATTTTCCTTCCCTGACTTGTTCAGGTCAGTATGCAGATTCATCTTTGATTCCTGCCTCTCCCTCCAAATTCAATTAATCAGAAAAACCTGTTCACAAGTCTATTCACTTCTATTTCTGATACCATCATTTTAGTCAAGTTTACCATTATCTCTTATCTGCTTTCCTGCAATTTCCTGCATCCATTCTTCTTCCTCTTTCTTCAGACTTCAGCTAGCATAATCTTTTTAATTTTTTTTTTAACTTAAAACAACAGTAATCTATTGTCTCACACTTCTAGAAGCTAAAAATCCAAAATCAAGGTGTTGGCAGGGCCAAGTTCTCTCTGTTGGCTGAAGGAGAGAATCCTTTATCTCTTCTAATTTCTGGTGTTTGCCAAAAATCCAGTGTCCCTTGGCTTATAAATACATCATTCCAGTCACATGGCCATCTTCCCTTTATATGTCTTCACATCATCTTCCCTCTGTGCATGTTTGTCTCTATGTCTAAATTTCCCCTTTTTATAAGGACACCAGTCATATTGGATTTGGGCCCACCCTCAGCATAATCTTTTTTAACTAAAAATCTTGACAAGACTCTTCCCATTATCCTTACAATAAAATTTAAAATTCTGAACATGGTCTACAAGGCCCTGCACAAATCTTTCCGTTGCCTACCTTATCAACTTCTTCTATCAGTATATCTTTCCTTCTTATTCTTCTGTGCTTTAGATCTCTCCCAGTTTTAGGAATACCCTTTACATAATTCCATAATAAGGTCTCTATCGCTGCCTACATTTCCTTTATTAAAGTAAATTTCTGAAGAGTAAGAACTGCATCTTACTGATTTTTGTGTTCTTGTTGCTTAGTATAATTCCTGATGCATCACAGCCTCTTAATAAATAAAATAATAACATACATTCTTCTCTGATAGTTTGTGGGTACGTTAAGGACCCCCAGGGCCTAATTCAATGCCGGAGAAATAGTGTGCTCTCAATATATATGTATTTAGTTGAAGTAATTACCACAAATTAGGTTTTACTGGTTTACTCTCAGTTGAATAAAGCATTAAGCCACAACTCTTTATTCATCAGGCATGCTAGCTTTACCTACTTTTCCTTCATAGCATACATTATATTGATAATTATATACTTATATCTTTTATACTTATCTTTTGTTCTCCACTGTATCCCCAAAACCTATCACTGTGCCTGGCTTATCAATAAATAAATAACACCTAGTAATCAATAAATATTTTTGAATGAATTAACGAAAAGTTAATTCCAGTTAATCAGAGTTTTACTCTATTTCCTATGAGGCAATGTATCTAAAAAATGGTCTTCAAAGTATTCTATAATACTTGTTGAAAATGCATATTAAAGGCTCCACAAACATCCCATATCTACTAAATCAATCTCTGAGGGTTGGCGCCTGGGATCTATGTTTTTACTCAGGTTCTTGGGTGATTCTTAATGTGATATGTGCATATAGTTTTCTCATGACTCATTTTTGAAGCTAAACAAATGTTTCTTCATGAGGGAGGGGCGGGAACCACAATAAGACCTTTATATTTATGGTTATAGTGTTATTTTATTTTCTACGTTTTTTGTTTGTATTTTTTATACTAATTACTTGTTTTATAGTTATTTATGTCTGACCTTTTTGACCAGTTAACTTTCCTTTCATGAACCAAAATCACCACCTGTTTCACTACTCAGCAATCTCAGCCTGCTCACTCTCTGAGTCTCTTCTCTTGTCTTTACTGCCAACAGCCAGCCCTCTTATAAATCTCTCTCTCCCTGGCTATCCCTCCCCTGCTTGTTCCGCTTTGTGAGAGCAGTTTTTAATCATAGGTTCTAACATACAGCACTGGAATTTCAAAGGCCTTTCATGTAGAAATAAAGTAGAGAGATTCATCTAGGACTCAAAAAACTTACGTTTCCTACTGATACTTTATGTTTTCTCTCTTGAAATCAGTAAAAAGTAACCCTATTGAATCAACTCAGAATTTATGTAGTGATTCAAGTAATAATTACAGGGTATTAATATATGAGTCGGTATGATATAAACATAATTGTCATATAACATGGAAAGCATCAGGAATTGAAAGTGACACACTGTTCTCCTTGCTGATAACTTGAAAATATGAACAATTTTGCTTCAAGAGAATAAATGTAGAGAAGCAAAATGTTGGTAGGGATTAGGGAAAAATCAAGAGAAGACAATGATTTAAAAAAAAAACATTTAATTTTACTTTTCCTTTTTTCCTCATCATTTTAAGAGAATTTTGACTGTTTTATTCATTCAGCAAACATTTGTTTTGAGCACCTTCTAAATGCCAAGCACTTGATAATTGAATTTGTTAAGGGCTTTACAGTTGTAGAGAGGTTTTTACAGTCCTTATTTCATGGTAGTATGGACTGCATCTTTTCAAAGTATCTTGCTAACTGAGGGTACATGAGGAAAGGTGGCTGGGAATGTATCTTCAGTTCAGATGAAAGAGATGATCAGCAGTGCCCCAGCCTTGCCCCCATTACAGCCATGCTCTTCATTTTCCATTCTCAACTGTTGTTTAAAACAGAGCCCCTCAAGTCCAGAGTTAGCATATAAACTTCCTTTCCTACAGTCTATCAGTTCCAAGTTGGGGGTGTACTTTAATTCAATGCACCAGTAAACTGTTTTGGCAGATGGAAATAATGTATCAGGAAGGGATAAAAACATGTATTAAAATTGTTTGGAAGGGTAGGCTGAACCAAAATCTCAAATCCTTTGCTAAATGAAAGAGTATAAATAAATAAATGTAACAAAATAACTCAAGGGTAATTCTTTATTTCCAGGTCAAGAATATGTAAATTAATGATGTGCGTTTATTGCTTTTTCTCATTGACCCTTCATGTTTTTTCTCATTTAAAAAATCTAATTGTTTCACTGCAGCAGTCTGAAGCTTGAAACATTTACATATTACATATCTTGTTATATCTTTAAACATTTACTACTATCCTTTTTTTGTGAAGTATGAGAAATCAAAATTCACAGTTGCATATTAAAGATCTGTCTTCCTCTGAGTTATAGAAATCCCTGGGTCTTATGCTAAATCATCAAATTAGTAAATGCCACTTTTCTGAATGTAGATACTTCAGTGTGCATCATCTGTTCTGAATGGAGCAGTGCCTTCTTAATACAGCAAGTGAAACAAGGGCAGAAAAAATGCAGAGCCAGACAAGAATCAAATAATGACTGAATGAGCACTAGCTTTCTAGAGTGTAATGTATTGAGAACAATTTTGTGGGGCGGAGGTAGGGGCTAGATCTTGGGAAGGAAAAGAGATGTTTAGAAGTTTGGGGTAGGAGGGTATTGGGGATGGAGTTCTTGATGGAAAACAAAAAAGAAGAAAATAAATAAGAATTCTTGTCATCTTTGGTGAAAATAATAATTGTCATGATTTAGGGTAGAGAATCCTACTTAGAATTGGCCCAAGCCAGCAGCTGGACTGTTCTGAGACACGGCACACTTCCCTACAGACATCAGGGCGAGGCTTTGACACACATTAGCATATCTGCATTGCAGTCGATAGGAAGGTTATGCTGATGACAGTTTTTATTCCTTTGCAGGCTGATTTAGTTCAGTATTGATTTGAGACAGCTCCAATAGCAGTGTTTTTTCACGGGTAAGTCTATAGAATATATTTTCATCATGAAGAGTAATAGGCACAGATAGCACAATTCCAACCGGCTAATGAATATCTGGGGTCTTCCACTGAAATCTTCCTTATGCAACCTCAAAGTTCAGGGATGTCATTTCAGGTATCAGTGACATTCCATGGCATTTAAAGAGAAATGGATTCTGGCACAATTCTACAGAAGGGCTAGCAACAACAGACACACATGTTATATACAGGATTCAGTGAGTCTAATGATTTTCACAATCCCAGGCTATAAATGTCCTGTTTTTTTCAGCCATTCTCCCAGGATATCCTATAAAATATGCAAAATAAATAAACAAGCCTTGTTATATGAGAAATAAATCTACTACTAAAAATTCAGTTTGTTAACCCAATTTGTACAGGTGCTAACGCAGAATTTAACAAATAAAGATACATAATGAAAAAAGAAAAGGCAGCTTTTATCTGCAGCATTCTCAATCTCCTAGAGAATCATTGCTAAAGGTTATTTCTTTCATTTCCTACAAAAGCCACAAAATGAGCAACTAAACTGGAATTATTTCAAAATATGTCTATCTGAATTATAGATTATTATTAAATTCTACAGAAATTAAATAAAACAAACACTAGCAAAGAATAGATAAGAGTCCTGACAGGCTTGATTTAATTAATATATTTTAAACTTTTACGCTTCTCAAATAGATATTTGAATTAGTTTAAGATTAATAAAATGTTTTCTTGAACAAACTAAATGGTTTCCACTGATTCATATACTCTCTTATGGAAAACTAGATTCCCACGTGTACTTATATCCATTTCCAAATCCTGTTTTCAGTTATATTCATCTGTTTCAGTTTCTTTTCCAGTACCAAGAGGTTATTAAAATTATAATTATATGTCATACATTTGGCACTATGTTTCTATTTGAATTGTAGAATTGGCTTGTCTTTTTCCTTCCTCCCCTGAAAAAAAAACCATTTTGGTATTTATATTGTGATTAAATTAAATGTATAAATAAGTAGAAAAAATTGATATACAATATGGAGAGTTTATTTTTTCCAAAAGCAGTGTATGCTTTTCTGTTTATCCATATCTTTTAGTTCTTCTGTGGCATTTTAAAGGTTTCTCATGTATTTCTTATTAGCACTATTACTATTTTAACCTTTCTGTTGCCATTATTAGTGCGATATTTTATTTCATTATATTTTCCAGCTGGTTATAAATACAGAAAGACTGTTGGCTTTACAAACAGTTTGATATAGTGGCAAAGAACACAGACTAGAATTTTTGAACCCCAGCTCTGCCACACCAGCTACATGACCTGTTTCCTTGTCCATAAAATAGAGATAATAATATTATATACTTCATAGGATTATCGTATTAGTTAATATATTCAGAACACTGCAGCACATAGTAGACACTAAGTTTTCACTGTTGTCATCATTATCACCATCATTTATCTGAGAAGCTAGTACCAGCTTCTGACTTTTTAATCTATTAGTCATTTGTTGGTTAATTCTTGATTATATATAGTATTCTTACCATTTATAGCATTATTATCATTTCAATTAAAGGAGCTTCATGTGTTTTAACCAATAAATTTATCATCTGGTTTTACAACAGAATATCTATTTTATTTTTTTCTGTAAAAAATACTTTTGAATACATTGAAATGTCTGTCAATGTGGCCAGAAATGCCAAAGAAAATTTTTAAAATTTTATTACAGTATATAATTGTTGAAATATACCTGTACATTTTATAGTTACTATAATATTTTAAAGGTTTACTATACCACAAGAAATATTGCCTGTAACTCCTTTATCAAATATTTTTCCTTTTCTTCGATTACTTTTTTATTGCATATTAAGTTGTATTAAGCCAAAAGGAAGATATGAAGACATTTTTTAACAACTTTAAAATAGAATATATCTAGAATAAATTTTGCAGAAATTTTTCCATTGCATTATAGCTGATAATTTGTTAGTTGTAATTGCTGTTACATTTAACAGACTTTTTGTAAACAAAATAATTAGATTTTCTTTTAAAAATTCTGTATTTTTTTCATGCCCAATTTGTATTTTGGAATCTAGAACTCTAGTCAGATCCAAAATGAATTCAAAAATTAGTTTGCCTTTGAAATACTTTCATTTTCAATAAGAAAATTCTTTTAAGAAATGGGTACTAACCGATTTAACATCATGGAAATTATCCATTAGATTTATCAGTTTATATTCTATAAATTGTGTGTTATAAACCTAAAGTACATCTTGATGATCTCTGGCTTTAGCCTGGTTGTGACATATACATAACCTTTCTGATCTCATTAAAATCAGAATCTCTTGATTTATGTGAGAGAAGTTTGAAATACAGCTGAGTACATTATTAACATTGAAACTTCTGTATCTATATTCTTATAAGACAATTCTTATAAGAATTGTCTGGAATGGTTTGTTGTTTGTTACAATAAATGATTAGAGATTAGAGACAAGTAAGTATCCTTCAATTTTAAAGTCTGCTTTCTTCACAACTAAAATTTTGAATTTCCCTTTACTTTAGGTATCTCGATTATATATCAAATAACAGTTGTTGGCTGATACATGATATTAGCTGATCATTCCAGCAGATATTAGTCATGGTAATAACAGTTAATACCACAAGCACATTAGAGATCTCACCAGCCTTGTCCTTTGTACAGCGATAAGGACGAGAGAGGTAGATCTCTAGACTTTCTCCGGTCAGGATTTACTGAAGCTTCCAACCAGAGAGTATTTTGGTTGTTTACTTGACTTTGGTTATATAGTGAGGGGAGTGATGGAGGAATTTCCCAAGTGACAAGGAACACATGAACAAAAATTTCCTTCTATGTATAAGGAAAAGAATAAGAGTGAGAGAGAAGGGTGATGAAGTCAGTAACCTAGTTCAATTAAAGGCTGTACCTTGGAAAGGTAGAGTTTGAGATGAGAATATCAGTTTGACTAAAATACCTCATAGTCACCAGCTGGTTCTACTTCCTGCATTTCTGCTGCCATTGAAAGCTGACCGTAAAGTTCTATGTGAAATAGCAGCTCTGTCGCATTCCAGAAGGAAGGTATCACAAGTTCTACCTTTTGGGAGCTCAGCTGAGTGGAGCCACTCTCATGTTTAACATTTCCATCTTGTTTACCTCAACCCAGGAAATCTGTCAGGTTCTGGTTTTATATGGAAAATTATTTCCAGAATCTTTTAGAAAATCATATAGAGTAGCACCAGCACCACCACTCCCCCCAACACGTTGCCATGTTGACCCTGTTTTTGATCCTTAAATCACTATGAGAATTCTTCACTTACTGCCTCCATTTCTTCCACCCTCACTTCAAACCACTTTAAACTATGAAATGTTTCCCAGCTACTTGTCTTTGAAAGGCATAAGTTCTTATTGATCCAAGTTTATATAAGCATGTCATGCTTTATGAATAATACTTTACTAAGCTTCACAATTAGAATCATTCCTGAATCTCTTTAAGTAGAAACTCCTGTGGTGTCATTAAATATTATGTGTAGGTTTCTAACTTTTGTCCTAAGAGGTAAGCAAGAGTTTTGTGACCTATTAACAGTTGAAAATCAATCAGAAAAAAATGTCATAGAATTCTAAAGCTAAAACAAATGTAAGATATCTGATCCTGCCCCTTCACTTTATACATGAGAAAACTGAGGCCCAGAGAGATGAAATATCTCAAAATATCTATATTGTATATCAAAGAGAAAATTACTTTCTTTACAGAAATTTAGCTTACACACAATTTTTCAGGAGCACGTCTGTGAAAATTTTAGCATAAAATCCCTAATCACTGAAAAAATTCTATCTCCATTCCTCTTTGTGTTTCATATTCATGTACAGTATCTCTTTTATTTGAGGGAGAAAAATATTCTCTCTAGTATGACAGCTGTATTACACAGCTTCCAGAGCATTACAGTTTTATTTCAGACTCCATTTCAGATGCTATATTTCTATATCTTAGAAATAGTAACCTGTCCTATTTTCCCTAAAAACAAGGAGAAATGAAAATACTATAATGCCATTTAAACAATTTATTGTTTTAAATATAGAGATAAAAATAGCTTTGCAGATTGATAAAGTTTTTGATGATAGTTTTTTTTTTGTTAAAATTCCTTTGAGAATGGTAGTTAATGTCTGCCTGTGCCATCTGCAAAAGCCTGTCCCTCCTCATACGTGAGCTAGAAATATCTAGCACTAAGAAAGCAGAGCCTATTGTAGACACGGGGGAAAACAAGAATTGATATTGCTCTAAAAAATCTCAACTTTATGTATTCTAAGCCTTGTTAATAGTTTACATAGTTTAAGATTTTCTCAACAGTGTATATCTGTGCCTAACAAAATTAACATTTTTTCCTTTTTTCTTCAAAAATTGTTTATTATTTCTCATGACTTAAACTGCAGTTTTTATGTGGATAATTCCAAAAATATGATCCTCTAGCCATGACTTCTCCCAAACACCAGTTTATGTCTCCAACTGCATTTCAACACTTCAGCTTGGTAGACCCTAGGCACCCTCAATTTTATACATCTGTATCAGAACTTGTCTTCGCCTTATCTACTGTCTATCACTGTTACTACCTTCTTTTCTCCCTTAATCACCCATGTTCAAAACATAAAAGCCATCATTTACTCATCCCTGTCCTTTATCTTCCATATATTTTCTTACAATACCTCTCATATATTCTTCCCCTTTATCAATACACCCAATTTTACTGAATAGCTACTGAGTTCCAGGCTCTCTGCTAGGTAGTAGAAGTATAAAAACAAACAAGTCCTAGTCCCTGCTTTCAAGGAGCTCATGGTGTATTTATTGGAAGAGACCAGTATCAGTGTGGAACAGGGGTTGTAAACCTGAGACACTCTGGTTACATACTTGTAAACTAAACTTTTAAAAATTCTTTCAAAATGAAAATAGCAACCTGACTGAAACTTCTGCCTTGTTCATGCCAGGATGAATTGAAACAAATGTGGAAAGAATTTTAAATGAGAAAGGCTTTATTCAGCATACCTCCTAGAGGTAGAACCGAAGCCCTAGAAGTAGAATCAGAACACCTTCCCCATGTGTTTGATAGAGTTGCTTCACACAAAATATGCATGCAAAGCCCCACTTCTTTACTTGGCAAACTCCTCTTCATCCTTTTAATCTCAACTCAAATGTTATCTTTGTAAAGAAGTGTTCCCAAACTGTACACTTTCTCCTGGCAGATGAACCACTCCTTCTTCTGTATCATGACAGAAACCAAGTTGCAGTGAGTTCCGGAGTGAATGAAAAGAAAGTGGAGATGAGAAAGTAGAGGGTTAGTAGCGAGGGAAGTACTTGCCCCTTGGAGAGTAATTTTATTATTTAGTATTCATTCTTTATGTTTATCTTTCACTATGAATGGGAGAGAATTGGATGTATTTGTAGGCCTAGGAAAAATCTGTAGGCCAATACAAAACTGTATTTGTAGGCCAGGGGAATGACTGAAGGAAAAAAGAAGGTAATGAGTAGAGCAAAGCTCTCCATTTCCAGTGTCATCACTTAGTCTAAATCTTCATAAAATTCACTTTCTAACAAGTCTTTCTGCCTATCATTTTTCCCATCTCTAATTCATCCTTCAAGATATGGCCAAATTAATCTTCCTAAGATACTGCTGTTAACATGTGACACATTCCTCCAAAAATCTTATATCCTTGAGCTTCTCTGTCTTTCAGAGCCCTCATGATCTGTCCCCTACCTACTTATTCAATACTGTTTCCCTCTAATTCCCAGGATGATGCTCAGCTCAGTAAGACTAGTCTCTTCATTGTCTTTTTCATACCCATTGACTCTAAGTTCTATAAGAACAAGTATCTTTGTTTTGTTCATTAATGTATCCCAAGCACATTGCATGGTACCTAGTAGGTGCTCAATAATTATTTATGGACCATTTCCACGCTCATTCACACTTCAGAACTCTTACAATTGCCTACTTGTGCAACACTCTTCTTCCTCTTTTATTTATTTATTTATTTATTTATGGCTGTCTTGGGTCTTCAGCTGCACGTGGGCTTTCTCTAGTTGCAGCTAACGGGGGCTACTCTTCATTGCAGTGTGCGGGCTTCTCATTGCAGTGGCTTCTGTTGTTGTGGAGCACGGGCTCTAGGAACACAGGCTTCAGTAGTTGCAGCACGTGGGCTCAGTAGTTGTGGCACATGGGATTATTTGCTCCACGGCCTGTGAGATCTTCCGGACCAGGGGTAGAACCCGTGTCCCCTGCATTGGCAGGTCGATTCTTAACCACTGTGCCACCAGGGAAGTCCCCTTCCTTTCTATTTTTCTAAACCTTACTGTTATTTCCTGACTGAAATACTAGTTCCTCCACCTATATTTTGCTAACTACTTCTCCCCATATTGTGTTTATACCTTTTCCTGTATTCTTATAGTATGCAGCTGTGATTCCGTACATGGAATCTTATAAGAGAAGCAGTGTAATGATGTGGTTAAGAGCTCAGACTCCAGAGCCAGACTAAATTTGAATCCTGGCTCTGTTACTTACTGATTATGTGGCCTTTGTTAAGTTATTTAACCTTTCTCTGCCCCTATTTCCTCCTCTATAAAATGATCAAAATAATAAAACCTACCTCATAGAATTGTTGCAACCCTGAAATAAGCTCATATATGTCAAGTGCTTGTCATAGTGGCCAGCACATAGTTAGCACCATATAAATGTTCTCTGTTATTATTGTATAGTTTTATTATTGCATTTTTTTGTGTATTTGATATCATTTATTACCTTAATACTTTGAAAAGTCAAGGCCCACATACACACACACACGTATATATATTATTGCTTTTATGTTAGTCTTTTTTTTCCAACCAGGTTAGGGACTCTTTGAGGTGGAAATGATATTTTGTCTCTCTCAAGATGGCCAGCACAAAGCTAGTAGATTAAATATTTGTTAATTGGTGATTTATTAAAAATTTAGACTCTAATAAGACTACTTTACCATGAAATTCAAGCTGCTTCATTTGGGATGTGATTTTTAATAACAACTTATTTTATATAAAGATCTACAGTCTACCAAACATTTTTACACGTATTATATCAATTGATCCTCACAGTAAATTTGTGAGGTAAGTGTCATCATTCTCGCAATACAGCTTAGAAATGTAAGGTCAGAGAAGGTAAGCATCTTACCACCCTCTCTCTCAGCACTGCCAGAGGTATAGAACAGATTATTAAGTCTCCTTACTTCTTGCCTGCTCAGATAGGTAGGTATAGGACAGATTATTAAGTCTTCTGTGTAAACAGGCATTCTACTACAAAATAGAATGTCAGCCACCCCTTCTTTCAGGTATGCCCGAATCTCTACAAATGATTGTCTTGGGCACTCCCCATCACTTGCCTTGTGAGGGAGGGGGGAGTGATTTGAGTGTCCAGAAACACCCACTCCTCTACCCTGCAGGATGAGAACGGAAGGGCATTTTATCTTGAACAAAGGGGATGCTGGGATGTTAGTTGGAAGTAGTAGAGTAATTTCTGTCCCTTCTCAGCCCTGGGGAAGACATTGGTGGCTTTTGTTGGCAGTTTCTATTATTTGGTAGCACATTAGAACCTCTTTGTTTCAACCTAGGGACAACATCATTCAGCGTCCTGTTACACATGCATGCATTTATTTATCAAACATTTCAGCACCTTCTCTGGGCAAGACCCTCTCATCTCTTGCTATGAGAGATACAAAAGAAATCTAAGAAATTTAAGCTATTGATATACCTGGCTCTTTGTTGTCATCAGCATGTTTATATTGATCCAGTCTCTCTCCTAGAAACATGATATGTCACTTGAAAAGATCTTTGAGTAGAGTTTTGCTTTTATAAGTTGTCCTAAAGAGTGTTTATTTTCATCGTGTTGAAACATACATTATTTAATACATGATTAGTCCTGTGATGCTTCCTGCCTTATAAACTTGCCTACTTTTGCTTTTCATGCTTTCTGATTTATATTTCCACCTTTCTTTTAGAAGATTATCTTTAGTATTACGGGTGGTGTTCCAATTCCAATTATTCGGTGAAATTTAATAGTCTTTCTAAGTGTTTTTGCCCAAAATTAAGGTAGATCTCTCTATATATGAAATGTATACAATGTGTGTCACTTCCTGTGCTACCTTATTTTAGGTTCTAGAATTATAAAGTAGATATTTAATAAACGTTACTTTGCTTCCAAAGTGAAGAGATTTTAAAATGACTCAAAGAACCAGTACTGTAGACATTATGAGGTCATCCTGTCCCTGAGAAAATCCCTCAAAAGCTTTAAGAAACAATCAAATCTACCATGTATCTTCTGAAAGCAGCACTCCTGGCCTCATTTATACCCAGGTACTATAAATATCTTTTGGAATCCTTAATTTCCAAGTGGCTTTAGAGAGGGTAATTATTTATACTAAGATTTTATCCCTCTTTCTCACCCTCCCCCTAAACACACACACACACACTCACAAACACACACACACAAAATAGCATAATATATGACAGTTGCTTCCTTCCATAATGAAGGGTGTTTGCTGTTTTGTTTTTAACCTTCTAATATACATTATGAGTATGATCACATATAGAGCTCTTTCTGAGTGCAGGATCAAAATATATTACTCTTAAAGGAAACACAATTCTTGCTAAGAAAAATATCAGCCATTTAAGGCAGTAATCTACTAAGTAATTTCTACTATCTTACGTTAAACAAGGAAAACTTTATAATTATTTAGTGATGATAATGTAATTTACATTTGTGTTGGTAGAAGTTTGGAAAAGTATATTAAATATTCTTCCACATAGCCAACAGGCCCTTTTCTCTAAATTCTTCATACATCTGATGAAGAGGTAGATAAACATCAGTTTATTCAAATATTTCTTCATGCAAAAAACAGAGTAGTCCTTACCAATGAAACATTCCAGTGAACTTCAAACATTTTTTATTCAATTGTCTATATTAGCTTTTGTGTGTCTCCTTTCTGAACTTGAATGCATGAAAGCCTGCCCTACTTGCTGATCCTTTTTTTTTAATCATTTTAAAACTTATCAGAATTTAAGAATAATAGTGATTTTATTGTATTTCTTTAACATCTCTATATGTTTTCTAGTGCCAGATCTGATTACCTGCAATGGTGAATATAGCCATGAGTTCTTATTTGTGAAGCCTTTTTATATTGCTGTAAATATTTGAAAAGAATTGTCTTCAGACAGATTAGATTCATAGTTATGAAGTATTTAAGAGAAGTATATAATAGTGCTGGTTGAAAGCAATCATATTTTTATAAATGTTTAAATTTTCAAAAACAGCTCATGCTTAATTATTAAAATTTAAAAACAGAAAATCACTAAGAAAAAAAAACACATTAATTCCACTGACTCAAAGATTACCACTTTTACCATTTCTACGCATCATTCTTATATATATGAAAATATATGTATACACACATGCATGTGTTTACACATACACTTACATAGTCACTATGATATACATCACCAAGCTGGTATCTTGGTGAATTTATTGTTTTATAGGGTCTTCTTCCCCTTGATAATATATCCTGAATATTTCCTCTACTAAGTAGTATTTTTCTAAAATATGATTTTAATGGGTGAATGATATTTCTTTATATGAATTCATTGTTACTTATCCTATCACCTTTTATCATGCGTTGACATTATTTCCAGTTTTTCATAATTTAAGAAAAACCATGTTTGATAAATATTTTTCCATACTACTTTGTACAATCTGTGATTATGTCCATGGAACAAATTTCCTAAAAGAAATTTCTATTGCAAGCATATTTGAAAGTTTTTAATGCATATTACTAATTTTTTCTCCAGAAAGTTTATGTTGATTCACACATCTGAAACATGTGTATTTTATTTTACTTATTGATTTTTACTGAAGTATAGTTGATTTACAATGTTGTGTTAATTACTATGTACAGCAAAGTGATTCAGTTATACATATATATACATTCTTTTTTTAATATTCTTTTCCATTATGGTTTATCGTAGGATATTGAATATAGTTCTCTGTGCTATACAGTAGGACCTTGTTGTTTATCCATTCTATATATAAAAGCTTACATCTACTAACTCCAACCTCCCAATCCATCTGTCTCCCAAACCCCTCCCCCTTGGCAACCACCAGTCTGTTCTCTATGTCTGTGATTCTGTTTCTGTTTCATCAATAGGTTCATTTGTGTCATAGTTTAGATTCCACATATAAGTGATATCATATGGTCTTTGTCTTTCTCCTTCTGACTTCACTTAGTATGAGAATGTCGAGTTGTTTGTATGTTGCTGCAAATGGCATTATTTTGTTCTTTTTTATGGCAGAGAAGTATTCCATTGTATATATATACCACATCTTCTTTATCCATTCATCTGTTGATGGACATTTAGGTTGTTTCCATGTCTTGGCTATTGTGAATAGTGCTGCTGTGAACATAGGGGTGCATGTATCTTTTTGAATTATAGTTTTGTCCAGATATATGCCCAGGAGTGGGATTGCTGGATCATATGGTAGCTCTGTTTTTAGTTTTTTGAGGAACCTCCATACCGTTTTCCACAGTGGCTGTACCAACTTACATTCCCACCAACAGTGTAGAAGGGTTCCCTTTTCTCCACACCCTCTCCAACGTTTGTTATTTGTAGACTTTTTAATGATGGCCATTCTGACCAGTGTGAGGTGGTGCCTTATCGTAGTTTTGATTTGCATTTCTCAAATAATTAACAATGTTGAGCATCTTTTCATGTGCCTTAAAATGCATATTTTATAGTTCTTCCCTACACGCTTACTGTCAGAGTTTAACCAACAGCAAAAGATTGTAAACTCAAATTAGGATAATTCAAGAATGGTTATAATAATTACAGAGATAATAATTACAAAGGTATAATAGTTACAAAGATAATCGTGGAATGTTGGTGAAAATATAAGAGATAATGCAGTAAATTATGAACACTAGCGACAGCCCTGTTACCACCTAAAGGCCAAAAGGGATCAGGGAGAAAGAGGTTATCAGAACATGAAAAAGGAGAAGCAGGTAGAGAAAGCCATCTTGAGAGGAACAGTGACCTTTGGTCAACAAACATAGCCAGGCCAAGGTGACTTTTCGAGTAGGGAACCACAGGAATATATATCCTGACCTTACTCTCCCTATTGTCTGTACCACCTTAAAAGCCAGAGGACCAAGGGTCCCTCTTGTAGTTGCAAATAGAATCTTCCGCCCAGCAGAGAACGAGGCAGGAGCCAATGGAGAGTGAATCTGGAGGGACAAACAAAAGATATCCCAGAACACTTACCTACTTTTTCTATTTCTGTGATTGTATATACATTTTTCTAATATTTCTATGATTGAGGTAAAAAAGTTTTCTTTACCTATTTGTGTTTATTTTGTCAAGTATATGTATACATCTCCCCTCGCTTCATTTTAACTAAGCAGATTTTTTTTCTTATTGGTTTGTCTTATTGATTAAAAGAGTTCTTTATATAATAAGGGCATCTTAAATTTTTTTCACATATATTTCTCTTCTTTAAGAGTTCAGCTTTTTCCGTATGCTTAAAAATAATTTTAGTCATCAATACTTTTTCTTTTGTGATTCCAGTTTTTACACATAATTTTTTGTTCCACTTATAAATCATTTTGCTTTGTAGTATAAGATAGAAACATGATTTTATTTTATTCTAGGTAATAAATGATGCCAACACTATATCCTAAATAATATACCCTTTCCCCCAGTGATTTGATATGGAATCCTATTCTTTTACCAAATATTTATATGTATTGGAGTCTGTTTCTGTGCATCCCATTATGTCCTGTTTGTCTTCTAGTCTATTCTGGTGCAATATCATGTGGTATTATTTTATACAGTTTTAACATATTACAATGTATTTTATTATTTTTCAACATTTTCTTGACATTCTCACCTATTTAGTCAAATGAACTTTAGAACTTATGTTTCAAAATGAAAAAGAGAGTTTTGATTAAATTGTAATATATTAATACATTGTCCTGAGGAAAAATAAAGATCTTGTAATACTGAATCTTTCTTTCCAGATAGCATTTTATGTCTCTCAGGTTTTTCAAATGCCCATCACAAAACTCTTTCATTTTCTTCAAATGTGATTCTCTTATTTCTAAGTATTTTGTTTTGGAGGAATATTTTGATATTGTGATTGAAAGCTTTTGCTCCTTGTGTTTTCTTACTGGCTGCTGCTGCTGTAGAGAAAAGCTAATGATTTTGTTGTATGTATGTTGTAACTAAAACCGTACCAAATTCTTACCAGTTTTATTGGATTTTCCTCTGGTTATTCTAGATTTTCTAAGAAGACTATTGTCTAAGAAATATATTTTTTTCCAATATTTACACTCAGTATTTATTTTTCTTATTATCTCCACAGCAACTTTCATAACAATAAAAATAATAATGCTGATAGCTACAATATTATTTCTCCATTTTTATTTTAATAAGTCTGCCTCTGTGGTTCATCATTAATTAGAATGTCAAATATTTGAGATAAAGAACATCTGCCTTAATGAAATCTTTCATCGTTCTAATTAACTTGCCTTCTGATATGTGTTTACCATGAGTTTTTCTAAAGTTGGGAATAAATGTGAAGTTTTATCACATATGGCTTTGTGTCACCTACAGTGATGATTACATACTTCATATCCTTTGACTAAAGGTGATGAATTATTTTTAAAATTGTCCTAATATTGAACCGTCCTTCATTCCTGGAATATGCCCTACTTTGTCATAGTATGCCATTCTTTTAAATTGCTACTGCATTCAATTTTCTAGTTTTGAGATTTTTTAAGAATCTATATTCTTAAGGAATATTGGGGGGTGGTGTTTAATGCTCTCTTTGTTAGATTTAAGAATTAGGTTATGGTCACTTCATAAAATAACCTTTCAGTGTTTTCTTTGCCTTGGAACAGTTACAAGATAGAATTGCTTCAGGAAAAAAATGTGTTTGGCACCTTTCTTTAAAGTAATCATTTAAAAACTTTAAAATTTTACCTGTATTTACAAAGTTTATTCAGTTTTTCTGTGACTTTTGAATACACACACACACATATCATTCATCAGTTCTCTTCAGCTCTACTTAGGCCTATGGATATTTAGGTCTATTCAGATTTTATATTCTTTTGGGAATATTTGGGAAATTTTTTTTATTTTTTCAAATATTTTTACATGCTTATATTCTTTCTCATTTATAGATAATTAGAAAGAAAGGAAGGAAGGAAGGAAGAAAGGGCGATATATAAAGAAAATATAGAGAGAAAGAAAAAATATAAAAATATGTTTGTTTATATTTTTCTCATTTCTTATCGTGCACACAGTTCACATACAGGTTTTCTAGTTTTATTGATATTCCCCAAAGTTTCAACTCTATTTTTTTTTATCTATTTTTTCCTTCATATTTTTATTATCACTAAATTATTTTGCCTACTTTCCTAGGGATAGTTTTTTGTGTGTGTTTATTTTTTTGCCTTCTTTATATACACCTAACTTCTTTCAATTAATTAGAGTACATTTTGTAAGCTTATATGGTAGCAACTGTCATCTTCAATTTTTCAGTTGAGGAAAGGAGAGATGGCTGTGAGAAATTATTGAGGCAGATATAGATTTCAGTGTTCTTGACTAACCATTACAGTGCCCAGAGGCTAGAGAGAATCTTATGATTTGCCATCCCTGAAGATTCTGTCTAGTAATCCAGATGTAACAATAGACTCTGTAATGTTATTTAATCATATTTTTATTCACTCATTCATTCATTAAATATCTATTAAGTTTTTTTGGTTCCATACCTTGTGCTATCTTTTGGAGATACAAATATGAAAAGACACGGAACCTGCATTCAAGGATGTTGTAAGTCAAGAGGAGAAACAGATAATGTATTACAAGTATAGTAATTACTATGATGGAGGTATATACATGTTGTTTGGGAAACATACACATAGCACAAAGTTACTCAGGAAAAGTAATAGAAGACTTAGGAAAACCATTTTATTCATTTATATTCAGCAAATATATTTTAATATCTTTTATGTGTCAGATAATTTGCTGAGACCTGGGGAAGACATAGGCATAAAAGTCATTTTCCTTATCCTTGAGGAGCTCTCAGTCTAGTGGGAAGTAAATAATCCTATTATAATAAAGATGTATACCTGATACCTATGCAGACACAGAAGAAAAACTAAGTAAGACTGCCAGGAGTCAAAAAGACTTTCTTCACAGAGAAAATAGTATTTGAGCTGATACTTGTAAGGTGAGCAGAGATTTATTAGATGGACAAAGTGCGGCATTCTAAGCAGAGGGAGCAACGTGGGCAAAGGTGACACAGTGGTATAAAAAGGCAAATAGTCTGCTAATGCCAAAGTACATGGTACAAGGTGGTAAGGGATGAGAAAAAAAGGTGAAAGATAACAAACATTTATTGAACTCTGACAGTGTGTCAGACACTATTCTAAATATTTTATATAGATTAACATTTAATTCTTACAGCAGCCTAGGAGGATTCAGGTAAATGCTGTTATCCCACTTTATAGATGAAGAAATTGGGCAGAGCAGTTAAATATCATGTCCAAAGTCACACACTGATGAGTGCACAGCCAAGATTTGAGTCCTGGTAGTCTGACTCCAAAGCCTATGGTCTCCTGCCTATTATAGACAGAGACCAATTTATAAAAGGCTTTATATTCTATACCAAGGAATTTGGATTTCACTCCATCAGTGTCTAGAAGCCATGGAGGTGTATTTAATTATAAAATTTACATGATGAGATTTTTATTTTAATTCATGGCATTTGGCATATGGATTAGAAGGGATAACTTTAAATGAAGAGCGAAGCAGAGAAAAAAGGAGGCAGCAAGAGGGGCAAACAGCTTCTACAGTCCATGTAAGGGATGATGGAAGCCCTGAGATAGAGCAGTGAATCAGGCAGCAGATTCAAGTGTTATTATGGTGGAATTTGGGGATATGTTCGATGGGAATGAGGAATAAGGAAGAATGAAGAATCTACGATGATTTTCAGATTTCTGTCCTGGGTAACTAGATTGAAGTTAGTGCCAGGACCCATGACAGAAAATATGGGAAGAGTGTTCTAGATACTGGCTCTGTATTCTCATAGTTAATATGTCAGGGATGCAAAAATTTTTAAGTACCTGCAAATCAGTCGGTGTGATATACCACATTAACAAATTAAAGAATAAAAACCATATGATTATCTCAGTAGATGCAGAAAAAGCTTTTGAAGCATAAAAAACTTTCCATTTATGATAAAAACTCTCCAGAAAGCAGGCATAGAGGGAAAATACCTCAGCATAATAGAGGCCATATATATGACAAGCCCACAACTAACATCATACTCAATGGTAAAAAGCTAAAAGCATTTCCTCTAAGACCAGGAATGAGACAGGGATGCCCACTCTCACCACTTTTATTCAACATAGTATTGGAAGTCCTAGTCACAGAATCAGACAAAAAGAGATGAAAGGAATCAAAATTAGAAAGGAAGAAGTAAAGCTGTCACTGTTTTCAGATGACATGATGCTATACATAGAAAATCCTAAAGACACCACCAGAAAACTACTAGAGCTCATGATGAATTAGGTAAAGTTGCAGGATACAAAATTAATATATAAAAATCTATTGCATTTCTATATACTAACAATGAACTATCAGAAAGAGAAATTAAGGAAACAATCCCATTTACCATCGAATCAAAAAGAATAAAATACCTAGGAATAAACCTACCTAAGGAGGTAAAAGACCTGTACTTGGAAAACTATAAGACACTGATGAAAGAAATTGAAGATGACACAAACAGATGGAAAGATATACCATGTTCTTGGATTGGAAGAATTACTATTGTTTAAACAATCATATTACCCAAGGCAATACACAGATTCAATGCAATCGCTATCAAAATACCAATGACATTTTTCACAGAGCTAGAATAAATTTTAAAATTTGTATGAAAACACAAAAGACCCCAAATAGCCAAAATAATCTTGAGAAAGAAAAACAGAACTGGAGGAGTCATGCTCCCTAACTTGAGATTATACTGCAAAGCTACAGTAATCAAAACTGGTGCTTGCACAAAAACAGACACATAGATCAATGGAACAGAATAGAGAGCCCAGAAATATACCCACACACCTATAGTCAACAAATCTACTACAAAGGAGGCAAGAATGTACTATGGACAAAAAGTCTCTTCAATAAGTGGTGCTGGGAAAACTGGACAGCTACATGTAAAAAAATGAAATTAGAACATTTTCTAACACCATATACCAAAAAAAAGTCTACCATTTCAGACTCCAGGTACCATGACAAAGTCATTCTCCCAGAAGTTTAATGAACGCAGTAAAATACCTGTCTTGTTACCAGGTTTGGATTTTTGCTTGCTTGGTTAGCATTATCAGTAACACATCCAGATAGCCCTTTCAGAAAACCCACTCTACTGAAAGATATTTTTTATCAGTAACGTTGCTAAATAAATTCTGACTCCAGGTTAAAAATAGAATATTAATTTTTTTAAAAAGTCATTCTCATACCAATTGGTTTCTGATGTTTGGATATCTAAGTTTAATATAATTGTATGTACAGGTTCTTGGGCAGAAATGATAAATGATAATTATATGTACAGGTCCTTGGGCAGACATTTTCAGAGCTGTTCTATAGTTATTCTAAATTCTTGTCCATTGTCAATAAACAAAGTTCCATGAATTTGAAACCCTAGTCACACAGGAAAATACCAATGTCAATGACTAAATAAGACGTAAATTGTATAGAGGAAGTTTTACTTTTATGCCCCTAAGTGGATATTGTATAATGAATAGAAAAATTGCATATAAAACTGTCTAATAAAAGGGAAGCTAGATTCTGTATTTTTATATTATAATTTTTTTTAAAAGCAAAGTAGTATAATTTGTCCAAAATATAACTTACTAATCTCCTAAAGTTAATTTGCAGAGGAACGTGCTTGCAACATATTAAAGTTCTTTGCTGATACACACAAAAAACTTCAGAAAGTTATGAATTTGTCAGTGATTCCTCTCCTTCCGTTCTTACCATTTCACAAGGCAATCGGTCTTTCCTTTGAAAAAACTCCTCACATATGATGCATTTGATTAGAACCAACACCAAGGTCAAATCTTTCCTAAATCAGTCAGTTCTGCCTCATCTCTTTCTATCACATTTGAGCCAGGAACTTGTAGTGAAGCAAAAGAATAATGCTTTCCTATATGTGTGACTAATAAAAAAGTAAACATCAGTGGTAGGGAATACAGTTACACAGTACACTGCTAAAATGAGATACAGTTTCCTGTTCTCCCATATGCTATAGTAATTGATATAAAAAACCTGAAGATATTCTGTACTGGCTATAGCTTGTCTCTCTATAATGTTCTCAATGTTTGTGTTGTTTGTGCATTTTTTTTCAGTCAAGAGAATCCATTCCATTAAATGACCTAAAGTCAGAAGTGTCACCCCGGATTTCAGCAGAGGACCTGATTGACTTGTGTGAGCTTACAGTGACAGGCCACTTCAAAACACCCACCAAGAAGACAAAGTCCAGTAAACCAAAGCTCCTGGTAGTTGACATCCGGAATAGTGAAGAGTATCCTTTACACCTGAGGTTTTAAAGGGTGGTACTGCTTCATTCGCATTGCTTCCTTTTAACTTAAAGGGCATGTGGTAGGAACAATGAACATAGCTGGGATTCCTCTGAATTCAGATAGCTAAATAACTCTCAAACTGGTTGCCAGAACAGACTTGCATAATGTTTCATAAGATAACATTACATACCAGAAACCTTAAAATATTTCCCAGACAACGCCAAAATAGTGGGCTATTTTCTTGGTTTTTGTGTTTCACTGCTGTATATTGCTGTTCTTGTGGGAATCCTTCCTTTAGCAAAGATGAAGCGTAAGTATTTACTTTGTCTACCTCATAGCCTAGAGAGGAAAGTGAGCCAGATCTCAACACTGAACTTTTATTTATTATAATTTTCAAAATATTGGCTTATAGAGAACATGTTAAAGTATTTTCCACTGACATTTTAATATTAAATGTACCATAACTTCTGGTGGTTTTGCTTGGCATTAAAGTATGAAAAGTTACAAAATAGTAATAGTTCAGTCTTTCTCCTTATATTTTCATCATGTCAGATTTTTGTAAAGCATGCCTTGGTGCTCTATACTCTAGAATCTAGGTAAATGATTTTCAGATATTTTTTGAACCAGGTAACTCCCTTTTAAAATAAAATCTTTCTTAAAAACTCAATATATAAAATATAAATGTAGAAATTTTTTACAATTAATTTTCTTCATAAGTTGGTGGGAAGTGAGACTAAAGTAGGCAAAGGCAGCTTATAGAGAATGTTGCATAACATGCTAAGAAGTTTGGGTTTTATTCCATAGGCTGTGAGAGTATTAGAGAATTTTAATCAGGTAAGTGGCATGCTCAGATTTGTGTTTTAGAGAGATTAATGCGGTGGGAAGAAGGATGAGAATGGAGGTAATGGTGCAGGCAAGACTAGAAGGATAGAATCACCCAAAGATTTGATGTGCATAAATAAATATTCCTTCATATTTGCAGTCACAGAGAGTGAGGTCTCTAGCTTCACCCTGAAATAACCTAGTTTTACTAGGCCCTTTGTGTTGGTCTCTGTGCTGGAGAAAATCCAGGAAAATGACTTCTGTTGCTGTTTCTTTCTTTTTTTCTCATACTGTATTTTGACAAAAGAGAATTCTATATCATGGCACTTACAAGTATTGATAAGTAGTGGTGCCACTAGCCAGGAAGGCCAGGAGGCATTTAGTGTATTTTCAGCTGCCACTAGTTACTCTAGGTTTGGCACAATTCTGAAATCTATTTGCTCAACAAATATGTTAGATGTATTCTAGATACTGTGTTAAGCATTGTAAGAGTTTCATAGATGAGATAAATACAGATCCTTCCTATAAATTATTTAAAGTCTTAGTGGAAGTCAGGTACATTAGTATGTTTTATTTAAAATCAAATTGCTGTCATGAGAGATATACAGATACTGTGGGAAGGGAAAATTTCATGGAGAAAACTCTCAAAGCATGGGTAATACTTGAACACTCAAAAATATGGAGAAAAGCTATTTAGGCAGAGAAAAAGACAGGAGCTAGGCAGAACATGTACTGGAAACAGCATGTAATTCAGTTTGGCTGGGATTGAAGTAAATAGTTTGGTTCTATTCATAAGGGCTGAACTGAGAAATTTGGACTTTGTCTTATAGGCAGCCATGGAAGGTTTCTCAGCATGGCTGTGATAATCAGAGCTGTGTTTCAAAATTTTTAATGTAACATCATGAATAAAATGGATTTCCAAGGGAAAAGGTGAGAGTTGGAGAAAACAGAAAGCTACTGTGATAGTCTAAGCTCAAGGTAGTGAGTGTCTGAAATAGGCAAGTGAAAATGGGACTAGAGATAGGAGGATGCTATTTATTAGTACACTACAGTTGAATATTGCCACTATTGAGATGACAAAAATGAGGTTTTAGACTGACTTGGGGATGGTGGTGCTGTTCAAGGAAAGCAACAATAGATTTAGCAAGAAAAAATGATATCTAAAGATATAATTTTTATATCAGTTAATGCTATTTAGTTATATAATAGGAAACTTTTGGCTTTTGATATATTAATATTAAAGGTATAACATTTACCTTGAGCTCTTTAACACTAATTATAATTAGCTAACATAGCAAACAGACAAGACAACATAAAAGTCCGCATACCTTCAGAAGTGGTCTGGTAAGATACTAGTATGCTTTGTATAGAGGTATGATGTCACTAAGTGAGAAATGCTGTGCTCTTTTTTTTTTTTTTTTTTTGCGGTATGCAGACCTCTCACTGTTGTGGCCTCTCCCATTGCGAAGCACAGGCTCCCGACGCACAGGCTCAGCGGCCATGGCTCACAGCCCAGCCGCTCCGCGGCATGTGGGATCCTCCCGGACCGGGGCACGAACCCGTGTCCCCTGCATCGGCAGGCGGACTCTCAACCACTGCGCCACCAGGGAAGCCCAGCTGTGCTCTTTTAGGATTTAAAAAACATGAGATTATTTCTGTGTTGAATTTTGAGCCATTAAATATTTTAAAGGAATTTAAAAATCTTTTAGTAAAGTGAAGAATTTTTTCTGGAATATGAACATTTACCTATGTAACTTACCTATATGGTGTACCTATGTTGTTCTTAGAACTGATATATTTTTCTATCTGCTTGAGTAAAGTATGATGCATCTACTTGTACTTTTATATAGACTGACTTATGAATACAGGAAAGTCTTCATATCTTGGAAACCTACAAGATAATGCATATCATCCTTACCTGTTAATATTGTTCTAATAAACCAACTCTTTTTATCACAAAACAAATTTAAGGTACAAACACCTGACTTGGTGACTGTTATAATAACTAGATGCTTTTTTTTTATAGCTACTATTATTCCATGGAAGAGATTTCATTGTAATTACTGCTGACTTCTTTAATCATGTCTTGTATCTTTTAATTCCTTCAAAGACATCATCAAAAATCCTAATAGCAGGGCTTCCCTGGTGGTGCAGTGGTTGAGAGTCCGCCTGCCGATGCAGGGGATACGGGTTCGTGCCCCAGTCCGGGAAGATCCCACATGCCGTGGAGCGGCTGGGCCCGTGAGCCATGGCCACTGAGCCTGCGCATCCGGAGCCTGTGCTCCGCAACAGGAGAGGCCACAGCAGTGAGAGGCCCGCGTACCGCAAAAAAAAAAAAAAAAAATCCTAATAGCAAAAATGTCTTATAAACATTGAAAGGTAAAAAGATAGTGTGTGTGCCATTGTTTTTTATTGTGGTTTTTGCCAAAACCAATCTGAAAATTATGGTGGACATTGTTATAAGTACACTGTCAAGATGTATATATGATTGGGACTAATTACCACATAAATACTTGGGCTTCTGTTGCCTTAATACTCTCTAAACTGGGTATTTTGAAGCTGAAGCTTTTTAAGTTTACAGTATAGTGTCTGTCTGTTGGGTAGTACACTCACTATAGAACCTCTTTAAGTGTGGGTATTGTTTACCCCATACCTGTGTTTATGCTGGCAAGCGCTGGCTTTTCTAAATGCAAAAGGCAAATGCAAAGAGTCCAAATTTTTGTCTAGAATATGAGGAAAGCAATGAAGTAACAGTCGTAATCCTAAAATATATATTGTTGCATGTTCGTCTCTAATACTACCTTATTATTAAGAACTTATACATACTTGTCTTCCACTGCAGTACAAGGAAGTAAAACTTCCGTCCTTAGAACATGGAGAAAGTGCTTATCTCAGTGTATTCTGTATCATTTTGCTCTTCTTGCCATGTTTTGCCCAGGATTAATCAGAGTCACTATATGTCAGAAATCAACTTCTGTTTTACTTTACGTATTCTGTCCAATTAACACAAAATGTACAGAATCTATTCTGTGCTCATTTTTCAAACACCTAGTATTTTATTATGATTATGAAAGACTCAGAAAGTTAAAAATAGTATTCAGCTGCCTACCTTTACAGTATAATCTGACAGCCTCTCATGTGTTTAGAAATTGCCTTAAAAAGTTCTACTTCATCATATGATGTTTGTGTCACATGAGAATTTCTAATGTAGGCAGTGAAATGTAAATAATCACCAAGGAAACAAGATCCTTAAATAACCGAAATTGTCTTCATTGTCCAACTTACTTAAAAAGAAAATGTTCATTGTAAATATATTAATGTGTAACTAGGCCAGTCTCGTTCTCCTCTGCTATTTGCCAGTCTCATAGTTAAGGATAGCTATTTACAGGTTTGACCACCCTGTCTACAAGCATTTGTGCTTACCCAATCTTATTTGCACTAGAATTTTTATGACAAGAGTGTTCTTGGATGAGTGCTTTTATATGTCTTCCAGGATTTTTTTGCTTCAACTAAACTAAGAATAGGGGAAGTATGGTTTAAGACATTTTTTTCTTTTGTGTCTTATCTTCCAAAGTGTTAAAATAGCCTGAAAAATGTTTGAAAAAGTTTTGCATTTTGGATTATAACTTTTCTCTTACCCAAAAGACTCTGTTGCAATCTTACTTTGTCAAGCATTTTAACATTTAATCTAGTGGTTTTTTTAAAAACATCAAACCATAAAGCACAAAAGAAAATTCTAGGATAAGTTTATGACATACTTGTATGACATACTAAAGTGTTCTTTAAAAGCACATAATAAATTCGTGATATTGAACCCACAAAATCATCTAGATGCTTATCTATGATTTTAGATACAGATATTAGATATTGGGTATTTGGATACAGATGGGTACTATTTTTAAACCAAATATTTATAGAATTTATCTTGTAAAATAATTTTATTTCTAGAGTCACTAATTTTTTAACATCTGGCTGAATAAAACATATATAGAAGGCACTCAAATGTGATTTTACATTGTTAAGCTTAACACAGTCTGAGCATTGTCTTTTATCTTTTATTTTGATTTTGAAGGGAGAGAATCTAACTGGCTCAGCCTATCTGACACAGGATATCATCCTGTGTCAGATGTCTACCTTCACTCATCCCCTCCCTCCTATCCTGTCAGTCCTGATCGTGGCAGGATCACCTGATACAAACATGACAGCCTAGGCTCACCCTTTCATCAGGGTCAGTAGTTGAGCTCCTTTCAAACAAGAAGGTGGGAGGTGGGCAGGCAGTGCAGACATGTCTGCTAGAGCATTTGACTAGTATAGATTTGTATTGCTTTTGGTATTCAAAAAGCACTAGAAAGGAAAAATGTTCATGGTTGATACTGGCTGTTTGATAAACACAGAAAGTCTCTCTGCCAGTTGATTCAGACTAGCAGATGTAGATATATTTGCTGAGAATAATTGAGTTGTTAGGTTCAGAGTTTCTGAAAAATCAATTATTTTTATTTTAAGGTATGTCCTTATTGAAGATTAAAGTGCTGTCGGAGTAATTATATGCTGAGTACAAAGTCATTTCTGTTCATGAAAACTGCAGTTGATATTTTGAGTATTGAGTAATTATAAATGTTTGAAAAACTAGTGCTGTTGAAATTCAAGGGTGATCTCCTTTCATAAATTCTCTGTTCATTCTAGAAGACTCTAATTAAACAGTATACACTGGGATGATAATATTTATTCTACCTCTCATTTCATTTTTCAGAACTTTTTATGTCCTTTCCCTCATTATTAATGCCAGATGCCTTCTTTAAAGAAGAAAGGATGAAGCAACAGCTGACTAGAAATTTAAGACACATGTTCAACCTCCACCATCATTCTTGAGAGTAGGAGCCTCAAATTTCTTCTCTCTCCATTAATGAGGGAAAAAGAAAGAGAAACAAGAGAAGTAGTATTCTAAAGATGAACCTACAAACTGGGGCAACTGAGAAACTGTCATGTCAATAAATAATTATAATTTTCCCCCTTCTACAGGAATGACAAATGAGTCTTTTTTGGGGGTTGGGGGAATATTCGTTGCTTGTGACATAACTTTTTAAAACTCTACGACTTTTCCATTTTGTAAAGAACACATCTAAAGTGGAAGTTTAGGGGAAAATGCTTCTATTGAACACAAACATCTCTTCATGGTCATTATCAGTGATTGTTAGGGAAGAGATGAGATACTGCCTACATGTCTTATAAACTAATCTTTACATTCACTCCCCTTCTAACCTTTCTCCACATTGTTGCCGAAGTGCAAATGCGATCTGTTACTTCTCTGCTTAAAATACTTTCTGATTTTCATTGCTCTAGGATAAAGACCAGTATTAACAACATCATCTGCAAGGCCCTGTATGATCTGGCCTCTGCATCCATTTCCAGGCTCATCTTATCTCATGCTGTCTTTGTTCTCTACACCAGGACTGGCCTTCCTTTCTCCTGATTGGTCATGTTCCTCCCCAATATATGCCTGACATTTCTGTCTGAAAATGTTTCTCCTTTCCACCACCCTATACCACCTCCATTCCATCCTGTTGCCTAATTAACTTTTATTAATTATTCATATTTTACCTCGGCCATCACTTAGTTCCTTAATGGAAACCTTCCCTGTCCTCCCCAAATTGATATATCCTATCAAAGCATCATATACATCTCTTTCAGAGCAGTTTTCGCAGTTTTTATTTTATGCTTTTTTGAGAAGTTATTTGATTAATAATAATATTTCAGAATCTTCCTCTACAGACTCTATATGAAGAATCATCTTTTTAATTTCACTTTTTAAAATTGTACTTTTTAATTACTTTTGAAGGAATATTTTTTTCTTTAAGATCTTATGATATTTCTAAATATTTTAAGCTTAAGCTTTTAATTCCAAAATTACAAGTAATAGTCAATGAAATCATTTAAACCCTTCTAAAGTACAAATATAGTAAAACATCACCCCCTTTAGAGAACATAAAATTGGAAAGAATGGAAATAGCTAAGTTTACTTGAGAAATAAACCAACAACAGAAATGTTTCCAGCCAGTGCTAATGACCTCTAACAATTCTAAATAGAGTCCCATTTAACAGTTGCTTGCCCAGAGTAGATAAGCTTTTGCATTATCAAGTTACATCTGAGAATATCCATTTGGCTATATTTCAGATCTTTAAAATAATCATAATAATAGTAAGGAACTGAAAACCATGAATATTGTACAAGCTTTGTGACTGCCATTTATTTGTTGCATTCTGATCACTTTCACAATACTTCATTTAATCAGGAAAGTCTTCTTTATATCTTTGGCTAGTCGTCTTCCTTTCACTTGTTCATTGCATTTTCACATTTAACTTTTTTTTCTGCAGAGGTGCCTTACGTTGTTTAAATAAAATACTTGTGAGCATGGAAGATGTTTAGAACTGTCAAATGTTCAGAAAAAAAAAAAAAGTAAAACTGATGAATAACTGAAGTAGTAATTAGTAAAAGTTTATTGTGCACACACCAAAAGACAGTTTGCAAACCAGGAGCGGTGGAACCAAAACATGGAGTGAGGCTCAGAGGTATATTGTTAAAAAGCAGCAGTGACTATTTTTCAGCAATTGGTTACAATATTAGAATTTTCTTAAATGAAAGGGAATTGGTTAGTGATCATCTCATATCAATTTAGGGGAACAATTTAAGTTTCACTTATGATTTTCAGAGACATAAACAAGTGACCCAGGTCAAGTTAGCCTCACTCGTCTTGCAAAATAAGCTAAATCTTCACTTGTATGATTAAACTGGTTTCGTCTGCTCGGAATTTTCAAGTCTGGTCTCCATTTGTGTTTGATTTTAGTGGTACTGTCTTCTGAGAATCAATTACCTCTGTGAGCTTCTGTCACACATTCAAGTCTGCACACAAATAAATGTTTTCCTTAACTTTTTTTCTCAGTTTTATTCGGGGTCACATTTCAGGCAGCATCAACATTCCATTCAGCACTGCGTTTACTGCGGAAGGGGAGCTTACCCAAGGACCTTACACTGCCATGCTCCAGAGCTTCAAAGGGAAGGTCATTGTCATCGTGGGGAATGTGGCAAAGCACACAGCAGAGGTAAGTGTATGCAGAAATGTCATATGACATCATGATGAGCTTTTTACCTGCCCACTGCAACAGATTGTCTAAAAGTGTTTCTTCAGAAGCGGGTTGCATATCAAATGAGCTTTGAAGATCTGTCTATAGTCTTACATAAAAGAGATTGTCTACCTTTTCCCAGTAAAAGAATTCAAGCTTTTTTCCTCATTGTGCAGCATCAGGGTCAATACTAAGCTTAGGAAACTTCAAATGATAACCTAAGGTGTTTTGTTTTAGTTTTGGTGTTTTTGTTTTTATCTACTTCCTGAAATTACAAGAAGTAGCTTCAATTCCTTCCATTGTAGAAAAACACTGGGGCTTGATTAGAGGTTGTGAAAGCTGACCATGAGAGAATTTGTTGTATTTGGGGGTTTTGTTTACTATAGGCTCAAAGCTTTATGATGATAGAGAATTCAGGAAGGATATCAACTTTCAAATATGAGGACTATGAAACAATAAAATGACCTCGCTCTCTTCTGGCTATGTTCTTAAACATTTTGAAAAATAAAGAGTAGCTTTTGGAGGTCAAAAACATCACCTTTATTTTTTATAAAAGGCAAGTTAGAGAATAGGGAGTATGAGAACCAAAGGGGCTTGTTTACAAATCCCCCTGTCAAACTTATCAAAATGTACACTTTGAATATGCATGTTGTTATATGTCGATCATAGCTCAGTAAAGCTGTTTTAAAAAAACATATCTAGATGTAGGCAACATTAATAAACCAGAACAGGCCCTTTTTCTAAAAGGACGGAAGAATCTGCCCCTGGCAAAGTAACAGAGATAGTTTCCTCCCTGCAGATAACTTATGCAAGTAAACTGAGTAATCCAGAATGGTGATCAATGGAAATATAGTCAAGTAAGAAGTTTAAGACTTTTGGTCCTAGACCATTTTAAGCATCCAATAATCCTTGTCTCAGAAGTACAGAGCTAATGGTAGTATTGGCTTTTGTTTGTTTGTTTGGTTTTGGTGGGGTTTTTTTTGCGGTAAACGGGCCTCTCACTGTTGTGGCCTCTCGCGTTGCGGAGCACAGGCTCCGGACACGCAGGCTCAGCGGCCATGGCTCACAGGCCCAGCCACTCCACGGCATGTGGGATCTTCCCGGACCGGGGCACGAACCCGTGTGCCCTGCATCAGCAGGCGGACTCTCAACCACTGCGCCACCAGGGAAGCCCCGAGAAACAGTTTTAAATATTTGTATAGAGATGTGTCAACTGAAAAAAATGTACAGTCTAAAATTTGAGAATTGTGTTTTATTCAGTGGACTAACTGAGGACTTAAGCTGGGGATATAGCCTCTTGGATAGCTCTAAGGGACTGTTCCAAAGAGATAAGGGAGGAGCCAGGGTATATAGGACTTTTTGCTAAGAAAAAAAAAAAAATGTAGTTGAACATCAAAAGATTATTGCTAATCACAAAAACAGACATCTCAAGTTAATGATTTTAGTGCTTTTCTGTGTATGGGAAGATGCAAGAGTCTGGGCTTATTGAAATTATTCCTTTGATATGCATCTTAACTGCCTTGGGCCACTATTCTGTTTTTCTCCATCCTGAATTCCCCTCAGGGTGCATCGTCAAAGGCTGCTGCAGTGGCTAATGGCTTTATGGCTGCAACATCCTTTGTTTACTGAAATGGCTGGTGACATTCTTTATCCACAGATGTACATTTTTTTTAATATAAATTTTATATATTTATTTTTGGCTGTGTTGGGTCTCCCTTGCTGTGGGTGGGATTTCTCTAGTTGCAGCAAGGGGGGGCTACTCTTCGTTAGGGTGCGCTGGCTTCTCACTGCAGTGGCTTCTCTTGTTGCAGAGCACAGGCTCTAGGCACTCGGGCTTCAATAGTTGTGGCCCGGTGGCTCAGTAGTTGTGGCTTGTGGGTTCTAGAGCACAGGCTCAGTAGTTGTGGTGCACGGGCTTGGTTGCTCCGCAGCATGTGGGATCTTCCTGGACCAGGGATTGAACCCATGTCCCCTGCACTGGCAGGCAGATTCTTAACCACTGCACCACCAGGAAAGTCCCACAGATGTACTTTTAATAATTTTTCTCATCATGGGGCTAAAGAGAACTTTAGATATTCATTTGCTTATATTGTTCCATCATCTTTTTGTCTGCTGTACAGATCTGTATGACTTTACTAATGCTTCTTCCCCTCCTCACCCTCCCTTTAAGTTGGAAGCATCTAACTTAAAGCATATTTACTGAATTCTACTGTGTGTCCATGGTTGTACTGGATATCTTCCATTTGCCCCACCTCCCATCATAGATCCATTCTCCACACTTCTTCACCCTGCTCTCTACCCCAGATGGCTGACCTTCATGTCTTCTGGCTTCCAGTTGTTGAGCTTATGGGGAGCTCTGACAAGTTATGGGAAGGAGGGAGGTCAGGATATTTATCCCCCTGGATCCTTCCCTCAAAATTTTCTCGGTTTTGCTGTGTTCCTCTACTAAAGGTTAACACTGCTCTCCAGTAAGCCTTCTCTACACCACTGTCTTTCCAGCCCCCGGTCCCTTTAGCTCTAGGGGTGGCAACAGCTCTGCTTTTTGGTAGTGCAGGTTTACTACACCATCCCTTATGGTTCTCTTACATCCCACCCATACCCTTGTAATTAATCTCATTGTAAGTAAAACCCCCTCAATTTATCCTCAGGGCTTGTTGGAACCCTGACTGTTACAAGGATACTATTTAAATGTATGACTTTTTAGTCAGACTACATTATCTGCTCTGTTCTGTTTCTTACTAGCTGTTAATTTGTGCAAATTGCTTAACTTCTCCAAGTCACCACTGATTCCTTTATAAGATGGGGAAAATAATACTTACCTCATGGCATTGATGTGAAGATTTCAGATTAGGCAGTAAGGTTCAGAACAAAGCCTGATGGTTGTAGGCACTCAGTTGATTTCACCTATTAATTTTATTTTCCAGCACTATAATTTGCATATATGTGAATTTAATAAGTACTGCTTTATGTATGATGATAGTATAAAAGTTCTAGAGTTTGGGAGTAACATCAGCAAAATGGCAGAGTGGGCAACTCTAATCTCCCATTCCTCCACAGAAACACTGAAAACAAGTAGAATCTGTACTTTGTTGAATAGAAGTGGCAAAAGCAGGCATCCTTGTCTTCTTTCTGACCTTAGGGGAAAAGCTTTCAATCTTTCACTGTTGAATATGATGTTAGTTGGATTTTTTTCATATATAGCTTTTGCCACATTAAGGAAATTCTCTTCTACTTCTAGTTCATTGAGTGTTTTTATCATGGAATGGTGTTGAATTTTATTAAATGTTTTTTCTGCATCAATGGAGGTGATTATAATTATGATTTTCCCTCCCTTCTATGAATGCGGTATATTATGTTGATTGATTTTCTCAAATGTTTAACTATCCTTGCATTCCTAGTGTAAATTCCATTTAGTCATGGTGCGTAATCCTTTCAGTAGGCTCCTGAATTCAGTTTGCTAGTATTTTGTTGAAGTTTTTACATCACTATTCATCAGTGGTATTTGTAGTTTTCTTTTCTTGCAGTGTCTTGGTCTGGCTTTGGTAGAAGAGTAATGCTGATTTGTAGCATGAGTTAAGAAGTGTTCTCTCCTCTTCAGTTTGTTGGAAGGGTTTGAGAAGAATTGGTGTTAGTTCTAGCCAGAGCAATTAGGCAAGAAAAAAAAATAAAAGGTATCAAAATTGAACATGTCTTAGTTTCCTAGGGCTGCCATTAAAAATAACACAAACTGGGTGGCTTAATGCAACATGGATCTAGATGCTAAAAGTCTGAAATCAAGGTGTCAGCCATGCTCCTTCTGAGGCTCTGGGTGGAATCTTCCTTTGCCTTTTCCAGCTTCTGGTGGTGGCCAGCAATCCTTACCACCCACAAAATGGTAGAAAATATTTGTAAATTATATATCTAATAAGGATTATTATCAGAATACAAAATCAACACACAAACATTAGTTATATTTCTATTCATTAACAACTCCTATAACTCAACAACAAAAAGACAACCAAATTTTTAAGCGGGCAAATATTTAGACATTTTAGACATTTCTCTGAAGAAGGTATACAAATGTCCAATAAGCACATGAAAAATACCTGACATCATTAGTCATTAGGGAAACACAGATCAAAGCCACAGTGAGCTACCACTTCACACCCAAGTGTTGGCAAGGATGTGGAGCAATTGGAACCCTGGTGCATGACTAGGAGAATGTAAAGTGATGCAGCTTATGTAGGAAACAGTTTAATAGTTTAGCTATTCCTTCAAAATGTAAACATAGAATTACCATATTACCAACAATTCCACTCCTAGGTAAATACCCAAAAGAATTGAAAACATGGGCTCAAACAGAGACTTGTATGCCAGTGTTCATAGCAGCATTATTTACAATGGCCAAAGGTGGAAACAACCCAAGTGTCCCTCAACAGATGAATGAACAAAATGTGGTATATACATATAATGTAATATTTTTCAGCCATAAAAAAGGAATGAAGTTCTGATACAAGCTACAACATGGATGAACCTTGAAAACAGTTTAAATAAGCCAGACACAAAAGGACAAATATTCTATGATTCCCCTTGTATAAAATATCTAAAATAGGCAAATTCATGGAGACAGAAAGTAAATTAGTGCTATTAGGGGCTGGCTGGGGGATGGGAGAATGGGAGTTTTTGCTTAATGGGTACAGAGTTTCTGTTTGGAATGATAAAGAAATTTGGAAATGACCAGTGGTAATGGTTATATAACATTGTGAATATACTTAATGCCACTGAATTGTACACCTAAAAATGGTTTAAATGGAAAATTTCATGTTAATAAATTTTTATATCGACTTTTTTTAAGTTCTAGGGTTTGATGTCTTCAGGATACCCCACTGTCCCTAATTCATCTAAGCCCTACAATTTTTAGTCAAACAGTAGTGGAGGATCTTTCATGAGAGCTGTTCTGATCAGGTCTCATCTTTTTCCTCTGTGGGTATTAAAAACAAAAACAAAAACAAAACAGTGATTTCCAAGCAAGTAGCAGCTTTTCTTCTAAGCTGAAATCAGTGCACTGCAACTGGCACAGTCCTATTTTGAAAAGATTAAGAAAGCCATAGTTGAATACTGTGAGAAGAAAGCAGAGATGCCAATCTAGTCGGTATGGTTACAGGTTATCTTTACAAATTTTTATGATTTTTATGTCAAACCCATATTTGGACTTGGGAATTTTCTGTTTGCAAAATGGTAGGCACTGATTGTAATTTTTCTAGTTTTACATCTTCTCTTAAAACCTAGTAATAAAGTTAGACTGAAAATTCAACAAATGAAAATATTAAATGAAATCAAGTATAGCTCAATAAAAGAAGACAGAACAAATCTGAGAAATACTGCTTATTCATGTACCTGAAAAACTATATATAATCGGAAGATATACTATACTCTTTTAATTATGTATTCATTAACTATTTTTCCTGTAATTACAACTGATTAGCAACTTTTTGCTATGAGATGCCTTCTTTACAATTACCACTTCATAAGGCTTTTGTTTTGGGCCTAGCTCCCACATTAAATACATCAAAAACTTTTAGAATCTGCCATTTCTTATCTGGATAAAACATTGCTCCCCGCCAGAATAGGGCAAAAAAAGGAGGACTACAAAGATTTTAGTTTAATTAGGATTCCATGTAGAGGCTTCTTCATACCAGACTTAAGTCCTACTAAATCTCACTTGTCAGTTAATCTTTAATTCACCTTACCCTTCAGGTTAAATAAAGCAGTGAGGCATTATATAATCAAGCATATCCAGATATATTGTGAACAAAGTTATGTCAGCATCAAGGAAATTTAGATAGTCTCAAGTGAGTGGAGTCCCTAGTCTCTGAAATGTATACTATTGTTCCAAGGGTGGATCAGATTTTGTGCTGATCCTTGCTGCTGTATAGTCAAGTTTAGTTTGACAAGCCAAACAAATACAGATTGCATCTGTTGCTAGGGTTTATGGGAGTAGGAAGACCTCTGCATCAAAACAAGGATAAAGTCAATTCAGGCTTTGTGTCACATTTAAATGAAAAACATGGCAAGGTCTCACTCTTGTCTTCTTGCAGAGATAATCATCTTTTTTGAAACTCACACGAGAAACTGCATCTTCAATTGCTAAACTAGAATTAGATTCCCTGGGCATACAAGGGAAACTTGCTGAATTAATCTCAGAGAGCAAGTGTATAAATCTAAGAATTAAGGTTATAACTATTCAGATCAATAGGGAGAGGCAGAGGTAGTCTACCATCCATATCATGGATTAAATGAACCCAGAGGACAGTTCATTGTTATATCCTTGAGCAGATTACTCAGATTTAAAGGAAATTTTGATCTTTAGCATTAATCAAATATTATTTATGGGCAAACGTATGATTTGTTTTGATACTCCTAGCAACCGTTACTCACACTGCCCTACTACCAACCTAAGATCAAAGTTACATATATCTCGGCTTGACAAAACATGATGGTGAATCCACCTCTTTCCTAGAAGTAAATTATATTTAGCGAGAATGATGATTTAGCACAACAGCATGCTTTAAAGTGTTATTGGGTTATACTATTTTCTCCGCTGTGGGAAAGTAATGTAGTAGGATCCAACTCTTGAGTTAGTGATGGGTCTCAGACAGGAAAATGACCAACAACATTCACCAGAGCAAAATGAAACTCCAAATGGTGTTTACTTTCCGTGAGTCCTTTCAGCAGTACATCATAATGCTATGTTAGTCACTGAAACACATGAGACTTTAAAAATAATTCCTCTCTATCTAGATTATATTTAGTGGTTATGAGACCACAAGCATTTCATCACTGATAGTGTATCGCATCAAAAGATTATCTAAGAAAGAAATTGAAGGAATCTTTGCATTTCACTTTGACTTGTCAACAACCCTTTGGAAAATATTAGGAACAGCTCATCTTACTCTTAAAATGTTATATTCTTGGCATGAAATCAGTGCTTTTCTTTTGTCATTGGAAGAAATCTGAGAACATAAGAGCCAGTTGCAGTAATAAGCCATGTGTGTTATTATTCTTTTCTTTAAAACAAAACAAAGAAGAACTGAAAAAACAAAAGAGCAGAACATAAATACTTCTGAATAGCATTTGAGTCAGAAGCCTACACAAGAGATGATATTTGTGGCAATTCTATGACTAAACATTGTGAGTAGCTGATGCTTTCTACTCTTGGCATGTAAGGATTAAATTTAAAATATGACATCTGTTTTCAAATGAAAATAACCAGGTTTATAATAAGCAAGGCATAACATTGCAGCTATTTTAAAAAATAAGATAATACTCCATTTGTGTTCATTTACATTTCCCTGGAGGCCAGGGTTATTTGGCTTTCGGGTGTTAGGTTGGAAGTTAATTTGTACTGCGGTAAGAGAAGGCTTCCACCCTCTAGTCCCACCTCATTACTTCCTGGATCCCTTAACCAAGCTAAACCAAGTTTTGTGATACTGTGATGATCACTCGTAGCCCTTACCTTTTGCCAGTCCCTTTTTCTCTCTCTAGCTGTCTTCTTCCTCCTTTTGCTCAAGCTTTTCCCCTAGCTTTTGGCCTCAAGCATCTGAGGTTATCCTATGCCAGGTGTGTGCTCAGAGGGGACCAAATGACTCTGAAAACACTTTAAACCAATTCAGCACGTGTGTTATCCCTATAGTAAATTTCTCTAGCTCCAGATAGTATCTGCCTAGTTTGTCAGATTAATATAATACTTCTAACTACTTTGTATGAGATCATCTACCTGTCAGAAAACATTAGTCCTCTTTATAGTTGTATCTTAAGCATTTTGATAAAGAATAGGAAGTGAATCTTCTTTATAAGTTCCAAATATGCAAAGAATTCTTTCTTGGTCTTGTTATACCTGTAAGTACTGGGTATGGTTAAACTTGGCTTTTTTCCTGACTTTTTCCTTGCCTTCTTGTCAGCAAATGTTTTGGTCTGTGGTTTTATATCAGATTATAAGGAAATATTTTAGATATTAATGCAACTTGAACACAGTAGACATCATATGAGGCTTAAAAGTAACAGTGAAAACTCTCCTATATAACTCTACATTTGTTAAGTGATGGAGGATAACTTACTTTAAAAGGTCCATGACCTAAAACCTGTCCTGTAGATTCCCTATTCTCATAACCTTTCAAAAGTTGTGTGAATTAAAAAGCAGTGTAGGAGTTGTGGTAAAGGGAGCCTTAAAACACCTAATCCAGGCTTTGGTTTTTTAACATGTTTATTGGTTGTATTTTATGTATAAGCAATTTTTTTAAAGGCAGAGGGAGCTCATTTCCAATTTTCAGGAAAAACTGCCAAGACATCATCTGAATCTTGTGAGCTCTGGCACCTATATTCATGAACTGTCACAGGATAAAAGTTATTTGTCTTAATACGTGTTATTCTGTATACCTATCCTGCCCTCCACAGCCCACCATTTAATACATTACTCCTTACCACAGGAATGTTTGTGACTGAATAAGAAACTAACCATAGTAAGTCTCCCTCTTGACCTACAAAGTTTGGGACTTGGCTGTGATCCATCACAGCCCTAACTGTTTTGAATCTGAATTTTTATTATATACATCCTTTTTAGAGCACAGTATATTGTGTGTAATTTGACCAGTGGCTTGGACACAGTTCTCAATTGTCTAATGTAAACAGAAGTGGATAAATGATTGTTGCTGAAATTCTGGTCGCAAATATCGCAGATCATAGGAAAATGTACCACAAGGCTCATTAGAGCTCCTGATACATGATACTATTAGATGATGGCATTTTATCAGAAGAGGCTTATCCTCTAATATTGATCTTGGGTGGCCTCGGCCTGCAGCGGCTTGAAGCAGGGTTTCGGTTCCCAGCCAGTGATTGAGGTCAGGTCACGGCAGTGAGCGCACCGAATCCTAGCCACAGTGGTCAGTGACAGGGCCCTGGCCCTACGGCTTTGCAGAAAAAGAATTCCCACAAAGATGGAAAGTAGTGAAACAAGTAAAATATTTATTAGGAAAAAAAGAAGTACAGTACCTGTGGATAGACACACGGGCGGGCTCAGAGAGAGAGTCACACCCTCGTGGCAGTTTGAATCACTTTTATGTGGGTTTCCTTTGGCCAATTATTTAATTTGCCTGGTTCAAAGTCCATATTTGGTATAGCTCAGGATTTTCCCATGTGTGCCTGCACATCTCTTAGCTAAGATGGATTCTACCAAAGAGGCCTATGGGTAGATTTGGCCACTTGACATCACTCCCCTTTTGACCTCCAAGGAGGCTTTCTGCGCATGTATAGTTGGGGAGGCCTCCTGACTTCGAGAATGAGGAATTTATGGTCTCGTTATTTGCTATCTGGGCAGGGCCCAGCCTTCTCTCTCAATTGTCCTGTTATTCCCATCTCGGAGCATCTGTCCACAGGGAACAAACTCAAACCGTTTGCCCTGAGGGCCCATCTACCTCCTGCCTCAGTATGAGCCAGTATGTTTTTATGTCATAAAAACAAACTTTTTATGTCCTAGCTAAAATGTTTTCTCCTATTTCTTTAACGTCAACTTTTCAGAAAACATCCACATAGCCATTCTTAAGAGAACTTATTTGAAAGTATAAGCTATTGTTAAACACTAAACTGTATATCTACAGAAATATCCCAGTTTGCCATATGCATAAATACTAGGTCACTATCAACTATCATAAATTTTAAAATTAAATGAATTAGCATAAAGGAAAATGTTTAATAGAGTTCATCACGAATTTTAGAAGGTCTTTGAATTAATTAAAATTATATGTAAAGTGTTGTACATATGTGCTATATATATATTTTTAGAGAATAGGTTCATAAGCTTTCTTCTGATTGCCAAAAGTATATAGGACTCAGTAAACTGTAAGAGTCACAAGTATAAATTACTGCTCCAACGTAAAGAGTTCACCATTAATACTGTAAAGCATTAGTTAAAGAGTTCACCATTAACACTGAAAAGCCCTACCTTACATACCATTTGGGGACAACCCTGCTTTTTTAAGTTTGTATCTATACAATTTCAGGGTGTTGTAAATGGCTCTCCTATTAAAGGATCAATGGGGGAAAGGAAAGAGGAGGAAAGGAGGAAACTAGCTTTATAGTATTTACTATGAATCAAGCACTTACAGATATAATATCTAATTTAAAACTCTCAACAACACTTTAAGTGTACTATTCAAGTGTGTTGTTTCAGATTTAACAGGTGAAGAAACTAATACCAAAAAGGCTAAGTGACTTACCCAAGATCCCACGGCTAACCAGTAGTAGAACCCTGATTCAAACTATGTATTGTCTAACTACGAAGTTCCCACACTTTCATCCATACCACCCAGGCTGTTTGATTGAAAGAGTGGATTTTCTCACCTTCTTGACTGGTGGAAAAAACTTTATGGAAAATTATTGTTTGTCTTTGCTGTTAAGTAGGTCTGAAATTCTCTCATCTCCACTTCCCAACTGTCTTCACTCAGATCACCAGTATCTCGTGCCTGACCTCCTGCAACTTCCCACTGTCCTTGCCTGCAGCCTCCTTCCCCCAGTTCTACCCTACAACCAGTGAGGTTTTTGAAGTGTCAGTCTGGTCATTGTCAGAATGCTTCTATGACTTCCCATTGCCTTCAGAATAAAATACAAACCTTCACCATGGTTTTTGAGGCCCTTCATGATCTGGACTCTGCTTTGTTTTCCAAGCTCACCCTCACTGCTCTTAGATTCCAGCCATAATTAACTACTTGTAGTTCCTTAAATGCTGTCTCTGTATTTGTCTCTATTTGAAGCATTCTTCTCATTTCTGTTCACCTGGGTAATTCCCATTTGTCTTGAAAAGCTGTTTATATAGCATTTCTTCATGGAACTCATTCTTAACTCCTCAAGTTTGGGACTAAGTGCCCTTCCCAAGTGCTCATAGAAAATCTTTTACTTACTCTTATAGTGGCATTGGGACCGCTATCATATACAAAGTCTCTGTGTGCATTAGATAAAAACCCATCCTTCGTTTAGGGATACACAGCACCATGTAAGGGCGCAAAGCTTGGAAAGGAGAGGATGGGGCTACATTTCATGCTCCACTTACCTCTTTTCTGGGTTCTCTCATATAAGGCACAATTTGTACAACCTTAAATGATGGCTCTGTGTAGCATTTATCAAATGGCATTGTAATCGCCTATCCACTTACCTGCATCTCCTACTAAACTCCAAGCTCACTGAGGACAGGGATTATATTGTATTCATTGTACCCACAGCCCCTAGCATTGTGCCTTTCAAGTAACAAGCATTCAATAAATATTTGATGGTTGAATTAATGACTAAGTTAAGAATGAACACCTGAAAAATAATCGTTTGCAGTAGACAATGCACTTATAGAAATTGGTAAAAAGAAGAAGAAAATAAAAGAAAAAATGCTAATATCAACTACTAGTTTAAGACAAACATTGAGTGCCTACATGATGGAAACTATTATGAGGAAACAGAAATGAGAAAGACAGTCCCTTGCCCTTATAAATCTTGCAATCTAGTTAAGAATATAAGACTGATACAACCGATTAAAATTCAAAGTGGAATGTGTCATGTGCTCTGAGATTTATAGTTAAAGTTTTAGAAAATCAATGAGAAGGAAGGAGTTTCTTCCAGTTAACAGAAGGATTTCTAAAGCTTCACGGAGAAGGTGATAGTAGACCTAGACCTTGTATTATTGGTAGGATTTCAGTAAGAAAAAGTGTTGGGAGGAGGGCCATAGTCAGGAGGCAGCATTCCAGGCAAAGGAAATAACACAGGCTGATTGGAAAGCACAGGGCTTCTCTGAAGAGCATTTTAGCTACAGATAAAGCTGGAAAGATAGGGGGAGCTTTTGGTTATAGAGGGCCTTAAATGCTATGCTAGGGAGTTTACATTTTAGGAGTGGGGAGCTATTAAAGGTTTTAAAGAAGGAAAGTGACACTATCAGCTGTATTTTAGAAAGTCATTTGGAAAATTACTTTTAAAGTGTCTCCCATCTCTTTTGCAGTTGATCCCAATGAAATCGAAATTTTAAAACACCAAGAACCAGAGACCAGTTAAAGAATTTCACTCTCCCTATATTCCCAATCTATTTCAGTGCCAGATTCTTTCCAGATTCTACCTTTAGTTGACCTTCTGTCTCAAGCTTGCAATCTCCCACTGTCTAGTTTCTAAGCCCCCAGTGTCAGCAAAGCTCATGCGGCTGCTGGGAGAAGATGACACCTAGGCGTTTGTCTGAGACTGATAGCCAAAGCTCTGCAACTTTCAAAAGGAGACTCAAGAAATGGCCTCACTGCTTTTATTATATGATTCAAGGCATCTGGTAACATCCTGTCACTATCTTCTCTTACCTTTATTTGGGATACTAAAGGACAGCCTCTTTCTCATTAACCTTTAACTTAAATATAAATAAATATATGTATTTATATAAAGAATAGGCAAGTGTAAGTCTAAATTGAAGAATTTCTTTTGTCGTTCTCAAAATTCGAAGAAACTTTAGACTTAATATTATCAAGATGAAACTTTGAATAAGAGCTTTTAGGTATGTACTACAAATTGTTCTTACTGACTATGGATAAACAAGCTATTCCTTGTAAGGGATCCACAGATCTTGGCTCATCTTGCTTAAGGGCAATAGCCCTAGGAAAGAAAATATCTCTACACAGCAGTTACTGGAGTCTCAGGATTTCCTAAGGGTCTTCCATAATGTTACCATGTAGGCCGCAGAGTGCTAGGTAAAAGGGAAAGGGAAAAACTAAGAATGCAAGAACCACTTAGGAACGAATTCAAGAGTAACTGGGGTCTAAAATGGAGTAGGAGCAGAGGAATGGAAAAAGAGGAAATGGATCCAAGACAAATCACAGAACTAACACAGCTTTGTGTCTAACTGAATAATATAGAGCCAAAGGACTTTTTTTTTTTTTAACTCAAAGATCACCTTAGAGTTTCCAGCTTTGGTTTTGGGGGGAGGTTGCTGATACCTTTAACAGAGATAAGAAAGAGAAAAATAAAGTAAATTTGGAGAGAATGTAATGAATTTTGGACATACTGTGTTTGAGGTGCTAATGGGACATCAGTATAAAAAATGTCAGTCAAGCATTTAGAAGTTCAGACTGGAATTCAAAGGGGATTTAAAACTAGATGGGTATCTATAGAATCCTTCCACTTATAAACAGTTAGTATTCTACAATACAGAACAAGAAGATGTAGGGTTTTTCTTAAACGTATGGATACTAAGGGAGGAAGGAGGGGGTGGGATGAATTGGGAGATAGGAATTGGCATATATACACTACTATGTATAAAATAGATAACTAATGAAAACCTACTGCATAGCACAGGGAACTCTACTCAATGCTCTGCGGTGACCTAAATGGGAAGGAAATCCAAAAAAGAGGGGATATATGTATACGTATAGCTGATTCACTTTGCTGTACAGCAGAAACTAACACAACATTGTAAAGCAACTATACTCCAGTAAAAATTAATTTTAAAAAAAGATGTAGGGTTTTTCTTTCTTACCATAACTAAATTTAAAAACTTATAAATGTATTATTTTAGGAAAGGAAACAAATTCCAGGTGATAACCTGAACAAGAGATTGTCGAAAGACCATTAAAAGATACAACTTACATTCGTTTCAAAAAATTGTAAAAGTCCATTGTCTCCATTACAAAATAGCTTATAAATAAGAAAAATTTGCTTTAGTGCCAGTGATTGGTAGAGGAGATCAACAAAGAAAACAAGAGATCAAAGGAAAATGGAAGAGAAAGGAAAGGAAAATATCGTTTGGACATGTGAGGAAAAAAATATCTGTTATTGCGATGTAAACAAAGCAAACAATGGAGCAGAAGTTGCATTGACTTATGCTGACATCATGTGACTTTGGGAAATATTTATTTTCCTTGCCGTTTCTATTTAAAGTGTATACTTTAAAACATTAAAATTATTTTCCTTTCCTTTACTCCTCATGGGATTTTGTTAGAATTATATATAAGACGGTAAAATAGAAGAGACAAAGATGAGAACTTTATAATTGCACATGAAAATATTAACTTCTCTTTTTCTCATATACCCCTTGAGTGGCCCACATACCACTAAAAATTACCGAACTCATTGAGAGAATAGCACTGCAACTTACTAAAAAACAAGCATGGAGGCCAAGAATAGAAAGTGAAACTTTCACTGCGTTATCTTCATATTCTTCATCTACTTCAGTTCCTTAACTGTGGAAATGGACTGAGGACATGGTCTCTGATCTGACTACTCTGTGGCCTTCTATATTAAAATTGTCACACAAAGTTTATTATTTCTATATTTATAAACTTCATCATTACTTTTTTGTATAAATGTTTTTATATTGATAACTTTCAAAGACTTTTTTAAAATGTCTTTTAAATTTTAAACACATTGAGTTAGTGCGCTACAATTATGTATATGTCCCCTTATATAACACAAACTATAAAAAATGTTTTTTAAGATGAAATCTTTACACTATCCCATTTCCTAATCCCCAAAGATTAGTTCCAAGAATAGAAGACTAATATACACCATAGCATGGATTCTGAATATCCCAGACACCATTAGGATAGTTATCTCTCAAATAAACATGGACCAGAACGCTTAGACCACATAATGTCTGTTTTTGTAAACTCTCCCATTTTTTTTCTTACTGCATAATTAACCATATTCCAGTATATAACATGCTAGAGTAATACCCTGGAATTACCTGTTTTGCTCCTTACTTGTCACAAGTGCCTTTGGTAAGGTGTAAGATGATTACTGGCCTTGTGTTCACCTTCTTGGTTTTGCCTTCCAGCTGATTTTACTTCTGTGAGTGAAATAAGAAAGTAAGGTAGCCACTGCCTAATTGTTATTAGATGTTAATACTGTGAAAACTGATTTCACACCTTTTATAGCACTCCTTTTTTTTTCACTGTTAATGAGGTATAATTGATACAGAAGAATTGTATATATTAAAAGCATACATCTTGATGTTTTTATATATGTATACATTATGAAATGATCACCAAAATCAAGCCAATTAACATATCCATCACTTCACCATTTTTTTTTTCTTAGCAAATTTCAAGTATACAATGAGGCATTGTTATACTTGCTATATATAGTAACTAGTCACCATGCTGTGCATTAGATCTCCAGAACTTATTCATCTTGCACAACTGAAACTTTGTACCCTTTGACCAACATCTGCTCATGTCCTCCCATTGACCCCTTCACCCCTGGCAACCACCATTCTACCCCTGCTTCTATGAACTTGACTATTTTTGATTCCACATGTAAGTGAAATCATACATATTTGTTTTTATGTCTGTGGCTTATTTCACTTAGCATATGTCCTCCAGGTTCACCCATGTATCACAAATGGCAGGATTTCCTTTTTTAAGGTTGACTAATAATCCATTGTATATATACACAACATTTTCTTCATCCATTACCTGTCAGTGCACATTTAGGTTGTTTCTTTTTTTTTTAATTGAAGTATAGTTGATTTACAATGTTGTGTTAATTACTGCTGTACAGCAAAGTGATTCAGTTAAACATATGTATACATTATTTTTTTTTTTTTTTTTTTTTTTGCTGTACACGGGCCTCTCACTGTTGCGGCCTCTCCCGTTGCGGAGCACAGGCTCCGGACGCGCAGGCTCAGCGGCCATGGCTCACAGGCCTAGCCGCTCCGCGGCATATGGGATCTTCCCAGTACGGGGCACGAACCCGTGTCCCCTGCATCGGCAGGCAGACTCTCAACCACTGTGCCACCAGGGAAACCCTACATTCTTTTTTTTAAATAGTTTTTTCCATTATGGTTTATCATAGGATATTGAGTATAGTTCTCTATGCTATATAGTAAGACCTTGTTGTTTATCCATTCTATATAGAAAAGCTTACATCTACTAACGCCAACCTCCCAGTCCATCCCTGTCCCAAACCCCTCCCCCTTGGCAACCACCAGTCTGTTTTCTATGTTCGTGATTCTGTTTCATAGATAGGTTCATTTGTGTCATATTTTAGATTCCACATATAAGTGATATCATATGATATTTTTCTTTCTCTTTCTGACTTTCTTCACTTAGTATGATAATCTCTAGTTGCTTCTATGTTGCTGCAAATGGCGTTATTTTGTTCCTTTTTATGGCTGAGTAGTATTCCATTGTATATATATACCACATCTTCTTTATCTATTCATCCATTGATGGACATTTAGGTTGTTTCCATGTCTTGACTATTGTGAATAGTGCTGCTATGAACACAGGGGTACGTGTAGGTTGTTTCTATATCTTGGCTATTGTAAATAGTGCTGCAATGAACATGGGAATGCAGATGCCTCTTCAAGATCCAGATTTCATTTCCTTTGGATATATTCCCAGAAGTGGGATTTCTGGGTCATATGGTAATTCTGTTTTTAGTTTTTGGAGGAATGTCCATACTGTTTTCCATAATGGCTGCAGCAATTTACATTCCCACCAACAAAGTGCAAGGGTTTTCTTATGTAGTTTATTTATAAAAATAAACGTATGTAGTACTCTTAAGAAAATAAATGTCAGTGTGTTAATTATAAAATATCTGGGTACAGAAAACTAGCAGGAGACAGAATACTTTTCTCAGTTATGGGAGGAACATAATAAGGAACAAAACAAAAAATGACATTTTAAAATTATTGTATAATTGAGGGAAGAGATCAGTGGAGTATTAGTTAAATCATTTCTACCTCTTTCCTGCGAATCCTTGTCACACCTCTTATGTTTCTAATTGGGATCACTGAATTGGGCAGTTAAAATGATCAAGACATTTATTAATGACTCCAGAAATCTCTTAAGTAATCAGGACAAGACAGGCCTTGAGTTATATTTAAGGCCACACTGTACTCCAGATCGAGAAATCACCCCATATCTTACTTCTCATCTCAAATATGTTTATCTGAGTTGTCCAGCCAAACTCTTAGAAATAGGTACATAATATGCATAAAGTGTCAGCCTAGCTCCAACCACACGGTGCCAGAAATATTAAATGTGCACCTTATTTTCAGCATTCCAGAGGATCAAGAGGACACATAAAACTAGCACAGCATCAGTTTCACATCCATAAAACCAAGAAAATGAAATTGCTACAGTTGCTCATTACAGGTTAATTGCCAGTTCCCTTATTCAGTTTCATACCCAACCAAAAGTGATATTTCACTTTTGAAATATTACCCCAAATTTAGCATTATTTGTCAGGGAAAGGAATGGACAAATAAATGGAAGAGAGAGACTTCTCAGCTTGAGCTTCACCAGGGAGTTGGTCAATTCATGCCCATTGTCCAGTCCCCAATATGAACTTAAAACTCACAAGGCCAATTAATTGTTTGCAATGTGCTTAATTGTCTGCAATGTGCTCCTTGCAGAATCTTGAGGAGCCCAGTTTTCTTAGCTTCCTGCTGCTACTATACGTTCCACCCAAAACTGTGTCCTAGGATACCCAGTGAGAAGCAACATGATCCTGGTCTGTGCCCCTCACAAATCTTACCTGTTCTCAGCTTTAATTTCTTGACCTTAGTTAACATGCACTACTCTGTGGCAGTTCAAAAATCCCTTTCCTCCACTCATTCTCCTGCTACAGTAGAACTTGACTTCCTCTAAACAAACATGCCAGCCTCTTAGTCCAAGCTCAGATGCAAGATAAAGAGAGAAAACAAGATGGAGTGGCACCCACAAGAGCCTGCCACTTTCAGACAGTGATGATTTGAGGGGTGCCTACGCAAGCCCTAGAAACGAGTACCAGCACCAGATCCCACTAACCAGAGGAATGACAAAAATGCCAGAGCTTTGCCCTCTCCAAATGGGAGTACTTCCCACAAGAAATGCAGCTGCCCCTGCAGTCTGTGATTCCCAAAATTCTATCCCAGCAAATACCAGATTCTGCCAACTCCACGTAGGATGTTGCCTGCTAGATCTCAACTGGTTGTGCAGTTTGAGGAGTCCCATTGTCTCCAGGCAGGACTTGGTCTTACAAATTCCAGCCCCACAACATGGCAGCCTCATTTAGTGCAAAGTGACTTGCTCTCCACACAGTACTATACTTATAAAAATTACTGTTTGAAGTCCCAGACAAACCTGACCAGCAAATGAATCTCATTATGTAATAAAGCAATCCTCAATCTGGCTACACAATAGAGTCACCTAGAATTATAGGTGAAAAGAAACAAATTTGTTGCTGGAGCTTCATCCCAAGAAACTCTACTTCTTACTGGTGTGAAGTGGGCCTGGGTATCAGTGTTTTACTGAAAGCGCCTAGATGATTCTGATGGCTTCATAACACTGGTCCAGTATGATATCTTGCCACTTCCACCAAGGATGTCATTCAGTAAGTCTAGGTTTATGATTTCTGTTTGAAGTCAGGCCTCTCCCAAAGCTGCAGTTGTAGTCTACACCAGACGCTTCATCACCGAAGTCCAGTACCCTGTCTATTCACTCAGTAAAGCTGCCAATTCCAGATGGAAAGTAAAAGATGGATGAAACCCTGAACTCTGTGTGCCTGGTTCTCCTCTGTTCCACCATATATCTTCTCCATAAGTGACATGGCTTTTTTCACACAGTGGATTCATAGCCCTTTCTTTCCTCCCTAACCTGTCAAGCTATAGACTCAGAGAGCGCTACCTGATCAGTGTAACGACAGTGACCATCAATTCTGGGTTCTCATTCCCTCCAGGTATTACTAATGAAAGAGGAATGGGGAGAGGGCAACAGCCCCCTAACTCCTGTTAAATTCAGGAGTACCTTGAACTTTTGATTTTGTAATAGCCATACTGCTTAATATTTTTTGCTGCCGTCTCCTCCACTGAACTGTAAGCACTGCAAAAACTGAAACCGTGCCTGGTACTTAGTAGGAATTCAGTGAAATGTTTGATTGATAAGTGAATGAACAAATGAATGAATAGATGGAGAAGAGCTCTTTCCATGGTAGGAGTGGAAAGATGCTGTCGTGGCTTCACTGTTAGGGGCCAATATGTAACATGGATAATTGGAACCACAAGCAGAGGACTGGAGGAGCAGAACTCATAATCTTAACCTGAAAATTCAACATTTGCTCTTTTTCTTTACTTAGGCACAGGCTTGCTTCATTTCAAGGCACCTGAACATTTGCCATCTCCTTGTACTCCATTTCTGCTTTTCTTCTTAGACCTCCCACATCGCAGCAGCCTGATTGTTCTAAAATGCTCTGTTCTGCCTGCTTTGCCTTCACCATTTTCCAGCTCAGTAGCAGCCTACTTGTTATGTCCCTCCTTACAATAACAGTGGGAGCTCTTTCCAGCTCTACAGCATAGTCTAAGAGAGATTAGGTAAATGTACAGTAAGTCCTTTCTTACTCATTTTCTGACTTCTGTAGTGTTTTGAAAGTACTGAACGCTAAGACTGCTTATCCACAAGCCCTTTTGAGTAATGATATGTTTATCTTAGAATTTCGACCTAAATGGTAATTGTCTTGCTGCGTGTGGGAGAATGAAGCCAAGATGTTTCAGTAATCGTGTAGTACCAGAGACTGTGCTGCCTGCACATGTGACTTGGGACAGGTGAATCCGGTGCCTCTGTTCTTAAGGACTGGTTGAAAGAGAAATAAGCAAGAAGCACAGGATGAAGGTCAGCTCACTTTGCACTCTAGCTCACTTGATACCTTTTGAAATACAGTACACTATTTCTCTTCAACATTAATTACTATTAAGGATATCCTCAGTGGCTCTAAAAGAGCTTATGCTCTAAAACATGAACAGCATTTGAATCTCTCTTAAGGCATTGCAGAGAATTGTGGAAAAGTTAAGCGGGGTCAGCAGTACTGAGTTCGTTTTCTGTTAGTTGTTTTGAAAATTGCGAAGATCTGAGTCCAACAACATCTATGGTTTGGCCAAAAAGTTCCTTCGGTTTATACGTAAAAATAAAAGAAAAATTTTTCATTTTCACCAGGAACTTTATTGAACAATATATTCACCATTTTGTTCCACTACCTTCTGCCATTTTTCAGGCAACTTTATAATTCCATCGTCCCAAAACTTTTCATCTTTTTGAGCAAAGAACTGGTCCAGGTGCCTTTTACAGTCTTCCAGGGAATTGAAAGTTTTTCCGTTAAGAGAACTTTGTAAAGACCGAAATAAATGTAGCAGTAGGCTGCTGCTGAGCTGGAAATTGGTGAAGGCAAATAAAAGAAACGCAGTCTTGCATTATCCTGATGGAAGATTATGCGTTTTCTGTTGACTAGTTCTGGATGCTTTTCGTTGAGTGCTGCTTTCAGTTGGTCTAGTTGGGAGCAGTACTTGTTGGAATTAATCGTTTCGTTTTCTGGAAGGAGCTCATAATAGAGGACTCCCTTCCAATCCCACCATATATACAACATCACCTTCTTTGGATGAAGACCGGCCTTTGGTGTGGTTGGTGGTGGTTGGTGTGGTTCATTTCGCTTGCCCCACAATCTCTTCCATTCCACGTTATTGTGCAGTATCCACTTTTCATCACCCATCACAATTTGTTTTAAAAACAGAACATTTTCATTACGTTTCAGCAGAGAATCGCATGCGGAAATATGGTCAAGAAGGTTTTTTTCACTTAACTTATGTAGAACCTAAACATCAAAGGGATTCACATAACCAAGCTGGTGCAGATGCTTTTCAGCGCTTGATTTGGATATTTTGAGTATGTCGGCTATCTCCGTCATGGTATAATGCTCAGTGTTCTCAATTAATGTCTCGATTTGATCGCTATCAACTTCAACCTGTCTACCCAACCGTGGAGAATTGTCCAGTGAGAAATCTCCAGCACGAAACTTCGCACACCACTTTTGACACATTCGATCAGTCACAGCATCTTCTCCATATGCTGCACAAATCTTTTTTTTTGCGTTTCAGTTGCGTTTTTAACCTTTCTTGAAATAATAAAGCATAATATGCCGAAAATGTTGCTTTTTTCTTCCATCTTCAATATTAAAATGGCTACACAAAAATTCACCAGTTTTGATAAGCTTTTTTTTTAAATGCACGCTTCTATGACAGCTGTCACAGTACAGTCTAACAAAATTGTTTCAAGTGACATTAAAAGCAACTAAGTTCTACTAGAGCCATCTTATGGAAAAAGACCGAATGAACTTTTTGGCCAACCCAGTATTTCACCTACTTACTGATATCTTTATCCTTGGGCTTAAGATAGTATTTTTCAAAATATTGTCCACAGACCTGCATTAGAATCATCTAATGGTGTTTGTTGAAAAATAAAAACAAAAACAAAAAACACATTCCTGAGCCGCAGCTCAATAAACAGAATCTCTGAGTGACGCCTTGAAGTTATCCTGACCAAACAACTCAGCTGATTCTTTTGAACCTATAAAGTCTAGACTGCTCGCTTGAGACTTCACCAATATTAAGCTTCAAATACTTCCAAGAGGCAGTAGCACTGTGAGCAGGTACTAGTCATTTTTCTTGAAGGATCTGAGATCAGGTTATGATAAAGTAAATGAGAAAAACGTGAGGACACAAACATCCAAGGGAGAGGAATAGGACACCACCTATAGACAGAGAATGGCCAGAGAGCTAAAGAAAACTTTCTTTACTTTACCTCTGCTTCTTACCCTTTTGCCCTTGGGTATTTGTCCTTTACCATAGTTTAGTTGAGACCAATAGGCATATATTGAGCCCCTGCCATGTGCCAGGCACTAGGGACTATACTACCCAAAGCAATCTACAGATTCTATGCAATCCCTATCAAACTACCAATGGCATTTTTCACAGAACTAGAACAAAAAATTGCACAATTTGTATGGAAACACAAAAGACCCCGAATAGCCAAAGCAATCTTGAGGAAGAAAAATGGAGCTGGAGGAATCAGGCTCCCTGACTTCAGACTATACTACAGAGCTACAGTAATCAAGACAGTATGGTACTGGCACAAAAACAGAAATATAGATCAATGGAGCAGGATAGAAAGCCTAGAGATAAACCCACGCACATATGGTCACCTTATCTTTGATAAAGGAGGCAAGGGTATACAATGGAGGAAAGACAGCCTCTTCAATAAGTGGTGCTGGGAAAACTGGACAGCTACATATAAAAGAATGAAATTAGAACACTTCCTAACACCATACACAAAAATAAACTCAAAATGGATTAAAGACCTAAATGTAAGGCCAGACACTATCAAACTCTTAGAGGAAAACATAGGCAGAACACTCTGTGACATAAATCACAGCAAGATCCTTTTTGACCCACCTCCTAGAGAAATGGAAATTAAAACAAAAATAAACAAATGGGACCTAATGACACTTAAAAGCTTTTGCACAGCGAAACAAACCATGAACAAGACGAAAAGGCAACCCTCAGAATGGGAGAAAATATTTGCAAATGGAGCAACTGACAAAGGATTAATCTCCAAAATATATAAGCAGCTCTTGAAGCTCAATCTCAAAAAAACAAACAACCCAGTCCAAAAGTGGGCAGAAGACCTAAATAGACATTTCTCCAAAGAAGTTATACAGATTGCCAAAAAACACATGAAAGAATGCTCAACATCACTAATCATTAGAGGAATGCAAATCAAAACTACAATGAGGTATCACTTCACACCGGTCAGAATGGCCATCATCAAAAAATCTACAAACAGGGCTTCCCTGGTGGCGCAGTGGTTGAGAGTCCGCCTGCTGATGCAGGGGACACGGGTTCGTGCCCCAGTCCGGGAAGATCCCACATGCTGCGGAGCGGCTAGGCCCGTGAGCCATGGCCGCTGAGCCTGCGTGTCCGGAGCCTGTGCTCTGCACCGGGAGAGGCCACAAGAGTGAGAGGCCCGCGTACCGCAAAAAAAAAAAAAAAAATTCTACAAACAATAAATGCTGGAGAGGGTGTGTAGAAAAGGGAACCCTCTTGCACTGTTGGTGGGAATGTAAACTGATACAGCCACTATGGAGAACAGTATGGAGGTTCCTTAAAAAACTAAAAATAGAACTACCATATGATCCAGCAATCCCACTACTGGGCATATACCCTGAGAAAACCATAATTCAAAAGAGTCATGTACCACAATGTTCATTGCAGCTCTGTTTACAATAGCCAGGACATGGAAGCAACCTAAGTGTCCATTGACAGATGACTGGATAAAGAAGATGTGGCACGTTTATACAATGCAATATTACTCAGCTATAAAAAGAAATGAAATTGAGTTATTTGTAGTGAGGTGGCTGGACCTAGAGTCTGTCATACAGAGTGAAGTAAGTCAGAAAGAGAAAAGCAGATACGGCATGCTAACACATTTATATGGAATCTAAAAAAAGAAAAAATGATTCTGATGAACCTAGGGGCAGGACAGGAATAAAGATGCAGATGTAGAGAATGGAGTTGAGGACACAGGGAGGGGGAAGGGTAAGCTGGGACAAAGTGAGAGTGGCATGGAGAAATATACACTACCAAATGTAAAATAGATAGCTAGTGGGAAGCAGCCACATAGCACAGGGAGATCAGCTCGGTGCTTTGTGACCACCTAGAAGGGTGGGATAGGGAGGGTGGGAGGGAGACGCAAGAGGGAGGGGATATGGGGATATACGTATGCGTATAGCTGATTCACTTTGTTATACAGCAGAAACTAACACAACATTGTAAAGCAATTATACTCCAATAAAGATGTTTTAAAAAAAAAGAAAAAAAGTAACAACACTCACTGTCCTAGAGGAGTTTACATTTTGCTAGAGGAAGCAGGCTTTTTAATGGGCAATTTAAATAAATGTGGTAAGCCAAAGGTAGAGGTTTGCACAAAAAATCTGGGGGCCTGAAAAGAGGACCCCCTAATGGAAACTTAGCTCCTAAACAAGGAATTGCCTGAGTAAGGAAGTAAGTAGAAATTAGGCAGGTCGGAGTGGGGGGTTGCTTGTGAGGAGAAACTAAAGCAGGGGACCAGGAGTTGGTGGGAAATGGAGCATGTTTCCAACAGACAGTGCACAACCAAAAAAGACTCTGAATCCTAAAGTGATCCCATCTGTCAGGGGATTGATTACAGTCCAGGACTGCTTCATCGTAAAGTACAAGGAGTAGAGAAAGATAATCAATGATCCTGGATAGGTAGACATGGGCAAGTCAGAGAGAAATGTGTATGTCTTGATAAATTTTCAAAGCCCTACTTTGCTAGGCATCTAGAAGACTTCTTGGAGCAGTCCTTCAAATTTATTCCAAATTTATGGTCTCAAACTGTTCATTGAAGTTGCTCTGAAAACATGTTAGAACCAGTTCATGGGCCTTCTCTGGGATATTGTGCATGTAATTGCAATAACTAATATGATGAAAATACTGTAAAAATTGTTCATAAATATAGATTTGAGAATGTTTTGACTCTCACTAGAAGGATGTATGAAAAATAAGAATATTAATGTTTTCTGGAGAGGGAGACTGAGAACAGAGGTAGGAGGAATTTACCTGTGTAGTCTCACGGTATACCCTTTTATATTGTTTGAATTGTTTACCAAGTATATTTATTGCCTATTCAAACAAGTTTACAAGAGAATTAAAGAGAGACATTTATCCCATAGCATAAATACGTTTGAAAAGAGGGGTTTAATTTATATTAAAAACTAAATTAATGATTCATTGATAGAACAGTGACAGCAGTAATAACATCATCATTATCATTTGTCTATCACAGCTTGAGAAAAAAACGGGATTGGAGATGTATCAATTTTGTGTATCCTTTATAAATTTGTCCCTTTTTTTTTTGCAGTTTGCAGCTCATCTTGTGAAGATGAAATATCCAAGAATCTGTATTCTAGATGGTGGCATTAATAAGCTCAAGCCAACAGGCCTCCTCACTGTCCCATCTCCTCAAATATGAAGAACAAGAGTATGGCTGTCAAAAGGACAGAGTGGCATCACCCCCAGCAGCACAGCTCTTCACAGCCTTGCCACTCTAAGGCAGAACTAGACTTCCAGATGGTTACATTTCCATTTCAAGTTTTGTCATGAGACATTTTTTTTTTTTAATCTCATGACCGAAATGTTCAGCTATCCAGGCAACGAACTTGACTGTACATGTATTGCTGAAAGAATTTTCTTAACAATGAAATCCGATCATGTATTTTTACCACACCAACGCAAAGCCAGAAGAATTCAACCGACGAGGCACATTTAGCTTTATCAAGAAGTCTCAGTTACACTGAAAAGGCTGTCTTCCATTGCATTGAACAGACAGTCCTAACAAAGGTATTCTTTAGAAATATAGACTGAATGTGAGCTGAAATCATCCTTCTTTGATAATGAAAACTGAAAAGCTATTCACAATACATTCCTTATAAGTAAATGCTATATTTGGTAACTCATTTTGGGCCCAGATATATGTGTGTGTGTGTGTGTGTGTTTAGAGGGAGCAGAATTTAACCCTTTGGAGAAAGTAATAACAGTTTACTTCAAGAAAAATGAAAGTCAGAAACCATTCATATTATATAGAATATTTTTCAGCTCCTGTAGCTGAGACACCCAAAATAAGAGTGACTTAGACAAGCTAGAACTTTATTTGTCTCTCACATAAAAGTCTGCATAGTCAATCTAGGGCTAGTCTATTGGTTTCATTAGCATTAAGTACTCAGGTGTCTGTTCTCATTCTTTACCACCCTCAACACTTAGTTTCTATCTCAAAGATCAAGATGGCCGTTAGCTCCCACCATCATATCTACAATTTAGAAGGAAAGGAATGAAGGAGGAGGGAGGGAAAAAAAAGAGAGAGAAGGAAAAAGTAGGGAGGGAGGAAAAAAAGAAGAGAAGGAGAGAAGGGAGGGCACGCTCCTTCTCTTTAAGGGCACAAACCAGAAGGTGCATATATCACTTCTGCGTACTTACCACTCACCAGAACTTACACATGTGGCCACAACTAGCTGTCAAGAAAATCTGGAATACAGTTTTGGCTGGGCAGCCATTTACCCAGTTAAAAAATTTTATTACTGTGTGAGAAGAGGAGAAAACATTGAGGGACAACTGGCAGCCTCTGTCACATTATTCAAAAAATTAAGCATTTCACTGAAGCTAAGATATATCACAATTTTATGTACCATGAAGAAAGAAAAAAAAGCAGCCAAATAAACTGTGACACACCAGCAATTATAAGATTCATTTCCATTTCAGAAATGTGAAAAAATATGCATCTTAGCATTATTAAAATACAGTACATCTTTTTTACTATTTTCAATTTTGTTTTAACTAAAACATGTTCTTTCATCTTTAACTTATATTCTTCTTCAATGTTAGGACTACCTAGGTAGAACATTTCAATGACAGCCTCAATGAAACTTTCTTAACTATGGTTTTATTGTTGCTGTTTGTTTTGGGTGTTTTGGGCATCTATTTTTTTATTCAGATATAATGATATACCTTAAAATTCACCCTTTTAAAATGTACAATTCATGTTTTTTAGTAGATTCACAACACTGTGCAATCATCACTACTATCTAATTTCAGAACATTTTCAAAACCCAAAAAAGAAATCCTGTACCTATTAGCAGTCATTCCCCATTGACCCCTCCCAAGGTCTTTAATTTAATTTTTGTATATGGAGTGAGGTAAGTATCCAACTTCATTCTTGCACGTGGCTATCAAGTTATCCCAGCAGCCGTGTTATTTTGTTTGTTTTGCTCAATTAAGTTACATTCAGTCATTCACCAAATACATTTTGAATACCTACTACTTACAAGACTCTGACACAATCAGTGGTTACATAATTCTGTGATCTTTACATAATATACAAAGTAAAAATATGAGAATTAATGAGAAAAGAAAATTTTACCATGATTTCTCTAACATCATTTTTGGGCCATTATCTACCCTGGTTAGGAAAATAAGTCCTCCTGCCCTTTCCTTCAATCTTTGATGACTTATTGGACTTCATAATCATAGCGCAGCAATGATGATCTTTTGGAAGGAATGGTTCTGAGTCTTAACTTTGCCTTCCTGAGAAAGCAGAGAAAGATGGAGCAGCAGAGATTTGAACTGAATGGGGTGGTAGGTAATGAGAGAGGGTGAAGACCTGCGTGTTGTGAGGAGAGCTGTGGGAGCAGATAATAGTAGCCAACCTCCATCACAATTTTGCAATTGGTCTTTCTTAAAACTTGATACGTTTAGGCTTATTTTGAAAAAAATGGAAGCTTTTTTACACATTGAAATTACGAATAATATGTAATATTCTCAACAGTAAAATAAGAAAGAGCATACAATCACTGCCATGTCTACATGAAGGGCATGTTATTCGATGGCAGATGACTTCAACAAAGTTGACCTCAACACCTATTTGTTGAATTAAACCTTTGTAGAGGTCCTTTTTAATATATTATTGACTCCTACACTGTCACTGTCAACACTGTTTGTTTCTGGCATCAGCAGTCTCTTCCCTCTGCCTGGAATGCCCTTGCTACCACCACCAGCCCCATAGACACACACACACACATTTATAAATGCTTCATAATCCAGCACCAGTAGCATATTCTCCAGTCTTCTCTGACTTCCCCGTACTGCATTAAGAGCCTCAAGTCTATCAAACAGCCTCAAGTCTATCAAAGCATTCATTTTGCAATTATCTGTTCACATTTGGAACCCCTATTTTTAAAATATGAGCTCCCTTTAAAGTCACAGTCCATAATTTATACCTCTTGTTATCTTCAGCAACCCAGTACACTGGAGATGCTTGATAAACGTAAAACTGAATTGAATCTCTAGCTTAGATATTTTATATGAATAGAAAAAACCCAGGTAATTTTTCAAGTGCCAAACTTATCTGGTACCTGATGATACATAAATAAATGGAAATCTCAATTCACGCAGTGAAGAAAGGATCTCGAATATTCTACCCAACTCTAAAATTCTATAATCCTAAAAATTGGAGCAAATAACTTCCAACAACAGAATAAGCTAAGCTAGTTGCATCCCTTTCCCAAAACATAGAAATGCTAAATTTAAAAAGAATAGTAAAATAGGTCTAATAGACATTCTTTGATATCCTTTCTCATCCCTTTCAGAGGACTCATTTTTAGTTTGCATTGTTTGCAGCATTTCAGTAATACCATTCTGTTCTAATGCTCATGGTGACCAATAAGCAATGCATGAATGGGTACCAAGGTACAGTATTGCCAACATTCCTTGATATATATTAATCCTCTGTGTGGTGGAGATGTAAACACTGTCCTGTTGGCTTAAGACTAATCTTGGAGCTATAGCAAGAGTACTTAAAGCATTAGATCAGATTCTAAATATTGCTTCCTGCCATACTAAAAGATTCAACTTTTGAAACTAATACTGTCTTTACATGTATCTGTGACTTTTTATAAATTTATTTTTTACTATAAATTTATTTTATTTATTTATTTTTGGCTGCATTGGGTCTTCATTGCTGCGCGTGGCTTTATCTAGTTGCAGCGAGTGGAGGCTGCTCTTGGTTGTGGTGCACGGGCTTCTCATTGAAGTGGTTTTTCTTGTTGCAGAGCACAGGCTCTAGGCGCGCGGGCTTCAGTAGCTGTGTCACGCGAGCTCAGTAATTGTGGCTCACGGGCTCTAGAGCGCAGGCTCAGTAGTTGTGGCGCACGGGCTTAGTTGCTCCGCGGTATGTGGGATCTTCCTGGACCAGGGCTCGAACCCGCGACCCCTGCATTGGCAGGTGGATTGTTAGCCACTGCGCCACCAGGGAAACCCTGTATCTGTGACTTTTTGAAAAACATTACATGGCCTACCATTCTTTTTAAAAACTGTTACAGGGCTTCCTTGGTGGCGCAGTGGTTGAGAGTCCGCCTGCTGATGCAGGGGACATGGGTTCGTGCCCCGGTCCGGGAAGATCCCACATGCCGCAGAGCAGCTGGGCCCGTGTGCCATGGCCGCTGAGCCTGCGCTTCCGGAGCCTGTGCTCCGCAACGGGAGAGGCCACAACAGTGAGAGGCCTGTGTACAGAAAAAAAAAAAAAAAACATGTTACAGTGTGGTCACTAGTCAAAGTATTAAAAATTAAGACAATCCATGCATTAATTTTCTCATTAACGCTGGAAACTTTTTGTTTACCATCATTAATTTCTTCTCAACTATATTAGCATACTTTTCAGTCTTTTAGGGTAGAATAATTTACTGTTTTGAGGCCTATAGTGTGCTAGAACTAGCTCCTCTTGGCTTGGAATAGCTGAACATGCCCATTTCTTCCCAATTCCACGTTCAGTGATCTCACCTTGGCAGCTTAAACTTGGCCACAGCAGGAGTATTTAGAAGTAGACAAACATCATAAATCACAGTTTTCTTTTTATTTTTTTGAAAGCCAGTCAATAATATTTACCAGAAAACTACTGATTTTAACCGTCCTATGGTCATTATATTATCTATAGATTATAAATCATGAAGGTAAAAGGAATTTAAAGATCATCCAATACAAGCATCATTGTCCAAACAATAAGAACAGTGAAATGAGTTTGTAAAACTCACATAGCTAGTAAAAGACATATCCAAAATTACAATTCTGCTTTCCTGATTCTTAACACATTTCTCTGTCCACAACATACAGATAGAGAAGGGAAAGAACACCAATTTCAACCCATTACACATCTATTACAGGTCAAATTTAGGTCAGGCCTGTGTTATATTAAGGCATAGGATACAAAAATGAAGCACAAAATAATGTTGATTAAACTCACTGTTGACTCTATGACATTCGTAGATGTGCCACTTAGTATCAGCTCCTAGCAGATGCCACTCTCACTGCCCCTTCCATATCCACCCACTCAAAAGTAAAGATTTTCAAAAAAAAAAAAAATGCAGTTAAGTATCTGCATTCCCCCAATCTGAGGGGAGAACCACTGTTCTCAGGAACTCTTGCTATGTATTAAGTTACCTCTTCAACTTCAAGACAGCATTATCCAGAAAACACATCTCTGGTAGAGAACCACATTGTTTCTGTCTACAGTCAAGTCCTTGGTATATCGGGTCAAAGTTGGCCTTTAACCTTTGTCTTCTATGTCTTTGCCAGGCACCAGGCTCGAAGAATTGGAAAAAAGTCCTTGTATCAGCCTCCCAGTCAAGTGTGGAAAGCCGAAGAGGGGGACTAACAAGGAGACGAGGTGGTTAGCTAGTTTCTAGGTCTATTAATCATACAAGAGAAGAAATAGAGGTCAGTTAGGTCACTTGCTAACCTAAAACAAAATTACTTTTATGCATAAGATAAACAATCCTGATAATTTATTACTTGTTAGATATCATATCTTTTCTAAAATTATCTTTAAGATCATTAATAATCCCATGTACCTTGCATTCGTCACCATGGACTCCATATAGGGTCATTAAGGACCTGAAAGGCATGTGAGGAATATGACCACTGGATTGAGGCCAAATGACACGGGTGGGGGGGGGGTGGAATTTGCACACTAACGCACAACCAAGAAAGAGAATCTTTATTTTAATGGGTAATGAGGATTAAAAACAATCTCTGCACTCACAAATCATCGTTAATTATGTATATAAGATTACAGGATAAAGCATCTAATGCAGTGCTCAGTGTGACCATTTTAACTCCTTATTCAGAGCCTGATTCCTGTTTACAGAGGAGGTTCTTGTCCCAGAAGTGTTATCCACCCCTGTCCATCTGCCCTAGCGTGACTGCTCTGCAGAGGACTTCCTGAGATTTGCCTTGGCATGAAGGCCCACACTGAGCAACTAGTGGAAACAGGAAGAATCCATTTCCACTGATCTACCCATTTACCTCGGTGTAGAATAAAAGAGTTATAAAATATTGATTCAGAGCTAGGAGTTTAGTTTGAGTTACGTACTTTCTTGAATTAATCTGATAGAGGCTGATCAGTGTTAAAAAGTTTTTCAACCCTACTTTGGGGCTACTACAACAATGACCGTATAGTCCCCCTAAATTGTGGTTTATCTATGTTTAGTTTGTAACAAGAATCTTTTTCATATCAACATGCCTTATTGTTGATGTCAGGTAGTCTTTTTTTATGCCAACATTTGATGCCTAAAAAGAGGCATGAAATGAGTGTTTTCCTGGTAACAAGGTAATTTTTAAAAATAGCCCTCCCACTTTTTATATTAAATGAACTAATATGAATCCTAATGGGATTAAGTCTAACAGCATCCCAGGTAATAGAGAAGGACTGGTTCAGAAGACCTAGTTCAGAAATAAATATACCTATAGATATTTATCTGGTTAACTAATGTTTTACAAAACTTACTGGGCATGAAATGTGCTGACTAGGCATTTAAGCACATATTCCAAAATATGTTTACTTGTAAATCACATATTTTTTTAAAGTGTTTATGTGTAAATGAATGAAATAATTTACAGGAGATGATTTTAATAAATAATTTACATCTTAACCCACTCATTTCAGCATAAATGCTGGAAATGTCATTTTAACATGAGTCTTATGCAGCAATATAACAACTATTTTAAAATTTCAGTGGTGACTTATATAACTTACATAAAGCAAGATTTTACATACTTGTACAGAAACTATCCCGTAAGATGACAATAGCTCAAGCAGAAGCTGACTATATTAAGTGCCTTATAAATAATTAATTGTATGACACTCAAGTGAATTTAAAACTGCCCATTTTGATTAAGTGAAATAATATAAAAATTCATATTGAAGTTCATTATTGTCAGCTAAATTAATTCTATTAAATCAAAAAGAATAAATTAATGAGGAAATTAATTGTTGCAATTATTTAGCCCTCTTAATTACCTTGTCCTGCCTAGGACATTAACTGAGCCTTTTACAAAGGTGCTAGGCATTTATTGTAAAGCCTGATTGAAATTTTATTAGGATATTATTACTTACCAGCTAGAATAAAAAGATGATTTTTAGGATCTAAACAAAATGCTAAATGAAATTTTTATACAAATTAGTTGTATAAAAATTACCAAAGGGTCCCACTGGCAGCTCTAAAGCCTGTCATTCCCAACATAGACCCTTGACCTGATAAATCTTGGCTCCGGGTCATGTTTTTGTTGCCCCATGAGAGCACATGAGTGATTCAGTTATCTCAAAGGCAGGTAAAACCTTAACTCCTCCATGATGCCCTGCCCCTCACGCAGCATGTGTATTTTTGTTTAAACCAGATCTTGGAAGGCTGGAATGAGGAAGAACTGTGGGCTGGGCTTTCAGGTTGGCTGCCAATTGTTTAGTGCTCATGGTTGAGAGAAGGGTTGAACTTTCTCAAGGATCTTTCCTTTCACAACACTAAGTACCCTTAAGCCCACCAGAATCATGGTAAATCCCGCTTCCTGTAGCGCTATTTAGGAAGCTCAGCCTCCAACCTCCGTAGCCTCAGAGCAGGGCCTCCCAATCTCCCCTGTCAGGATTTAACCTCCAGACACCTTGAGAATAAGAAATATGTCTCAAGATCTCAACACTATCACATGAAGAGTAAATTGTCAAAAGACCACCCAGAGAAAAACTATGCATGTTTCAGAAAGAGCAGAAAGAAGAGAGTTTTCCTCTCCCTTAAGAAACCACAGATTAGAGGGAGCATATAAGAAGAGGAGACCAAAAGTAAGAAAGCCTGGAAACTTCTGGCCTCTCCAGTGACCCTCAGTGTGTCCCTGTGCGATTCACTTAGGCTCTCTAAGGCTCTAGTTCCTCATGTATGAAACACGGATAATAGCAGTGATCCAGCCTGTCTCCCAGGCTTATGCTGAAGCTCATGGAAAAGCATTTTGTAAAAGGAAAAGTCTTTTTAAAATGTCCTAATTGTTCTGTAAAACTATCAAGCCAAAATTTTTATCTACCATGTTGTTTTCAAATAAGAAATTTTGACACAAATAATAATTACTCTTACAATCCATATATGTGGTCCTATTATACAATATACACGAAAGGGAAGACTATGAACAGTGGTCAGATCGTACACTACACACTTGCTACTGTTTGATTAAAAGCAACCATTTCTTCTAAGTTAAGTTTTATCCAAGATCCTTTCAGATTTCTCTTTGTTTTCTATACTACCCTTCCCCTAACCCAGTTTTACCAACTTAAAATACCCTCTTTTAAGAATAATCTAAATTCTCTCTTGATAAAATCTGGCAGTTTCAGCTTTGCCAATAGCCATCTACACTTAGATGACAGAGATTAAGTTTATTTCAAATCCACTCTTCCCTTCAGTTTTATCTCCCTTCTCTCCTGGACTTCAAAGCAGCTTTGTGGTTTGCCTTGCAGAAAATCAATGGTTGGGAGATGAAAAGCAGCTCTTGTTTATCTCTGCTTGCTGAAGGTCATTCTACTCAGTAGCATTTGTGTGAGATCCACAGCCATTTTTCCTTACAGAGGAAAGAAGTAAATTGAATACATGCCCGAAAACCATTATAAGGAGAGAGTGGTACCCATTTTAAATGGGTAGGATCACATCAAAACAAGAATATATTAACATGAATAAGTAGAAGAATGGAGTACTGGTGTTAGGATTATAAATTTAGACTGTTATCAAATATGACCATGATTTTTAAAAAAAGCAAACTGGACTTAGTTATGGGGTATAAAACTATATAGTTTATCACATTCTCTAATAGGCACCTAAGAAGTTATTTGAATTTAGTGGGCTTTGAGGATTATGATTAAGAAAGGGCATAAGTGAATGAGTGTGGGTGGGCATCTACTTCTACATAGGTAAGTAAAAGCATTGTTTTCCTTGGTTTCCTTCTCTGTTAAACAGGATTGATCAGTGCCTGCTTTGCAAGCTTGGTGCGAGGAGTAAAGACAAAAATGATTGTAAGGCATACAGAACTTAGCACATAGAGCACATAAAAATAGACATAGCCATTTTTATACCTTTTATTGTTAACCTACCACAGGAAAGCTTTTTACCTCATCATTAGTTCACCCTTAAAAGCACAATTTCATGATGTCTCCATACTTGAAGTCTTTTTCCACTCATTATGTGGGAATTAACTAGCCAAAACAGAAGAGGTGTTAAGGCTTCCAGTGGGCACGATGAGGGCCAGAGAAGAAGAAGGAAATAGGGCCCGCCCTTTTGAAAGCTTACCCTAAAATGAGGGCCATTGGGAGGCCGTGAGTGTTAAACAGCCATGAGCTGGACACTGTCGAATTCTGTGCAATTCTTGCTGATCTTTGGGGAAATAGCGCCTGTTTGCTGGGGTTATTTGTCAGGCATCGTGAGAGCCGTCAGGCATTTGCCTGCTGGAAGAAAGACACAGCAGTAGCCAGCTGCTGCTGCTACCGGACAGAACCTCTGCAGAACCTCTACCCTGCAAGTGTGAGAAGCTGTGCAATTCTGCCTTGGTAAGCTTTCCCACTAGCTCTGACTTCCTAGCTTCAGAGACGCTATTCTGAGTCAGTTGAATGGAGTAGCAAGCTGAAATTCCCTTTTGGCCCTGGCCTATTGCCAACATATTCTCTTGCCTTTATCCTTAACATGCGTGCATTTCCTAAAAGCACAGCGAGTTAACTCTACTGCAGGTGGTGATGGCATGAGTTCCCGGGCACCTCAGCAGGGGAATTTTATCTTGATGTGCAGGTTAGCACATGATTCTGATGCCAGTGGGCAACATAAGTGCCGTGATAAATCTTCCCTCTGCTGCTTAATTATTGATATTCGTAATGAATTCGTATTTTGACTATCTGAGGATTCATGGGCTCAGGTAAGAGGAAAGTAATTTTAATTCACAACATTGTTGCTCCCTTTCTGTTTCTGTTCTAGAAGCAGTCTAATTGCTTAATCTAAAAAAAAAACAAAAACAAATACACACACAATTATCCCTTGGAACAAGTTTTCAAGTTTTCTATTGGGACTCAAGTTTAAAAACTACCTAAAATGTGTCTCTTATTACAAACACTCTTACTAAATAAAATTGGAGCTAAAAGTTAGCAGGTTAATTGTTTATTTTTATTGTTGCTCTATATCTTTTCTCAAGGAAAAGTACTGGCAGATCATCTAGGAATTTATTCCCTAAGAATACTTTGAAATGTCTAAATGCATTTGTAATGGGTGAAGGAGGAGCGACCGCTCATTTTGCGCTGACAGGGTGCTCTAATGCGGCGTGCGGAACAGCATGACGCAATACAGCAGAATGTGTGCATGAGAGTCATTAGATGGGAACCTGACTTTCCCCTTCCTGGCTGTGTGACCTGGGACATTTAACGTTGCTGAGCTTCTGTTTCTGTATCTGTGAAGCAGGTTTAATAACCATATGTGCTTCACAGGGCTATAGTAAAGATAAATATGATCATGTATGTAAAGCCCTTATCAAAGTGCCTAGCACACAGGAAAAGACTCAATACACGGGGCAGCTAATATTATTAATAAGACACCATGTGCCCATGCTGGTGTGTGCTTTTTCCAAATTCTCGTACTATTGAATGTAAGCAGTGGTGAAATTGGGCAAGCAAGATGCATTTCTTGGCTACTAGAAGTAGCTTCCTTTATTCATGGCGTCTACAGACCCAGGAGGGGCTAGAAATACAAAGAAAAGGAGCAGCTGCCAGCAATACCTTCAGAGGAGTTAGAAGACGGCCACGGGGAGGTGGGTCACTGTGGAGCCAGAACGCAGAAAGCAGCCTGGGTTTGCTGGGGGCGGCGGGGAGACCATGTTGCTGAAACCTAGTGAAGAGTAGGAGTTTTACTCTCTCAGGCAGACAAGGAGGGCAGTGCCAGCGGAGGAAAAAGAATGCCCAGCTCTAGGAGATGAGGGGAGCAGTGGGGAATGGAGGAGGAGGCACACTGCCTGCCCTGAATACTTACTGGGCCTGTGTAAGGACACAAACGGAGGCCCTTCTGCAGTGTGCGCAGCAGGAACGCCAGGGTTCTGGATTTCTGGATTGGGGGCAAAGTGGGAGGTGGGGTGAGGGCACAAGCTCAAGTTGTGCACATCCCTCGGGGAGGGGCATTTGGGGGGATGGGCCTGGACTAAAGCATGGAGCAGGACCCAGAGCGGAGGCCATTGATGAATTCTGAACAGCAGCACGATCTGATCGATTGTAAATGTTAGACATGTCAGCCTCTCTTATAGCAGAGAAGAGGATTGGTTGGAGGAAAGACCTGGGGCCAGGAGGTCCAGTGAGGCTTCTGTCCATGTGGGGACAGGGGGAGAGGAGGGGACGGGGATTTAGAGGGGACCAAGTGTCTGAAGAAGAGGAACAGTGGGCATGGAAATGGAAGAATAGAGACAAAAGAGAGAAAGGATATGGAGTCAACAGGACTTAGGAACTGTTTTAAATGTCTGTGGGTGTGGGTGAAGGACCAGAAAGGATGATAGAGCAATCCATGCTGGTTGCCTGGTTTTAGGCTTCTTCAAGAAGCAGTGCTGGGCTACCCTGGTGGCGCAGTGGTTGGGAGTCATGCCTGCCGATGCAGGGGACACGGGTCCGTGCCCCGGTCCGGGAAGATCCCACGTGCCGCGGAGCGGCTGGCCTCGTGAGCCATGGCCGCTGAGCCTGCGCGTCCGGAGCCTGCGCGTGCGGGAGAGACCACAACAGTGAGAGGCCCGCGTACCGCAAAAAAAAAAAAAAAAAGAATCAGTGCTCACCAAGACATGGCATGGTAGGAGGAGAAGACTGGGTTCAGCTCTGGATTTGAACTGCCGGGTGAAAACCCAACTGGAGTTGCTGGGAAGGAAGCTGGATAAATGAGCCAAGGGCTCAGGGCAGCAACCTGGGCTGGACAGACAGGTTTGGGAGCTTCAGCACATTGGCAGTAGTTGAAGACATGGATGTGGATGAAACTGGCTGGGGAAGATGTTAGTGAGACTAGAAGGCTGAGGGTGGGACCCGGAACAATACCTAACAAAGGATGGGCAGAGAAAGAGGGGAAAGGACTGGATGGATTGGAGAAAGGGATCAGCATAACAAGTGTGTGGAGTTTACTTGAAGAAGAAAAGAATAGTTAGGAGTGTCAAATGCTTTGAAAGGAATTTTAAAAAGTTTACCTTATCAGTTTAAGTGTCACCAGCTCTAGAGACCATCCTTAACCATTCTATTCAAGAATATCCCCCTCCCATTTTCTTTCAAACACTTACCCCAATTTGTAATTGTATCTCTATTTCTAAGTTAATTTGCTTAAAATCTGTGTGTCGTGTCCCCCCGCCACCAACTAGACTGCAGGCTGAAGAGAGCAGGGCCCTGCCTCTCTTGTTCACTCTATATCTTCAGGGCTTAGCTCAGTGTCTGGCACAGAGTAGGTGCTCAATAAATGTACAGTGACTTGGCTGAGAGTAATTTCAGTGGCACAGAAGCTGGTTCCAGGAGTTGGGGGGTAAACTGAAAGTGAGAAAATGGAGAAAGAGTGAGAAAACTGCAATTTCTAGAAACTTGATTGTGAAGGAAAAAAAAGAGAGGGCAGAAGCTAGAGGGAGAATATAAGGTTAAAGAGGAGCTTTTTATTAACGTTTAGAATAGAAGAGACTTGAATCTGTTTATATAATGAAAGAATGGAACTCACGGAGCAGAAACAACTGGAGACACAGTGAGAGGAAGGCGGGGATCCAGAGCAGGTGGACAGACTGCCAGGGACAAGAGATGGGATGGTTCCTCATGGGCAGCCATGGAGAAGGGCGCCGTGAAAAGCAGAGGAGAGGGTGTAAATCTGGGTGAATATATATTGCTGCGAAAAAATGAGGTTGGAAGAATTCGTACCCAGTAGTTTCCAATTTCTCTGTAAAATAAGAATGGGGGATGGTGGCCTGGAGAAAATAAGGAAGATTTGAATTACGTGCTTAGGGGAAGGAGGCAGCTAGAAGGTAGGCTTTGTGAGGACAGGGACTTTTTCTGTCTTTTTACACCTGGACCCTCAGCACCTAGGATAGTGCTTAGCTATGAATCCGCTGAATAAATAGATGAACGCTGTTTAGGTTATCAACTGCTGCACGACAACCTCTCTCTTTACCCTCAAGTGCAAGGAATAAAACTTCGTGGCTTAAAACAACAGCATATTAATATTTATCCCAGTTCTATGAATCAACCAGGCAGTTCTTCAGCCTTACGTGGTGATGGCTGGGGTGCTGGCTGAAAATAGCCCCACTCGCTGGCTGGCACCAGATGAAGCTGCTGGCCGGCAGCTCCGCTGAGGCGCTTTGCTGGGGTCCTTGGTTCCCTCCGCGTAGACATCTTCCTATGGCTGCTTGGCGTCCTCAAAACGGCGGCTGGCTTCCAAAAAGGGGCGGTGCGAGTGGCAGAGGCCTCCCAGCAGCCATCTTGATGATGAAGACAAGGACCATGTGAAGGGCAGAGCAGAGACCTGGAAGGATGAAGCCTCCCAACCCCAAACTGCCTACCTGTGAACATCTTTTGTGTGAAACAGAAATAAGGATCCATATCATTAAGCCACTGTTTTGATTTGTTGTATTTTTCTGTTATAGGCAGCCAAACCTAATTCTAACTAGTACAACCAATGAACAAGAAGCAAGCAGAACCCGTACCTTAACTATAGTCAAGAAAGGCAGTCGGCTGCGTTTTTTCTATCAAACTGTCCCTCTTTATTATGAATATTTTGCGACACCTATTTTACTCACCTGTAATGACATAGAGAATATTACCTTCTGGCGTCAATAATTAAACACACACATATTGCCTTAACTGTAGGAAAAGGATAAATAAAAGGAAAGGAACTCATAATATAATAACATATTTCATCACATAAATGCTACAGTAGGACCACCCTAGGAGACATAAAGAAGCTTGTCCAGTGCTGACACCTGCATGTAATGAATAAGCTTGAATTTAAGGGAGGTAAGAATAATTACTCATATGAATATTAGGTAGGACACTCAAAAAGTATGTGAGGTGGAGAACTGTGGACTCTCTGACACATTCCAGGACATCTGACATTTCTTCCAATTGTCACAACCAAAACTGCCCCACAGATTTCCAAAATAGAGGCAGTATCCACTCATATTTGAGAGCCTTTGGTCTAAGCAGGTTAGGAGCACCTGGGCTCTTTCCTCGGCACAGAGAGCTCAGGGGCTGGTACCTTCCCCTATGCTCGCTGCCTTTCTGAAGCAGAGGGCTGGCCTGCCTGTCATTGAAGGCTCTTACTCTTCTCCCTTCCTCTCATCTCCAGAGCAGCTCTACTCAGGGCTCTCCCAGTTAGGAATGCCAGATTAGCAAATAAAAATATAGGATTCCCCAGTTAAATCTGGATTTCAAATAATGATGAATTTTTTTTTTAGTATAAGTATGTACCAAATATTGCATGAGACATGCTTACACTAAATACTTATTTGTTGTTCACCTGAAAATAGAATTTAACTGGGTATTCTGTACTTTATCCAACAAGCTTACTCCCAGTGCACCTTGCTCCCCTCAGGATCTTGGGCAAATCTGGGGTTTTTTTGTTTGTTTGTTTATTTAATACATTTATTTATTTTACTTATTTATTTTTGGCTGCGTTGGGTGTTCATTGCTGTGCGCAGGCTTTCTCTAGTTGTGGCGAGCAGGGGCTTCTCTTGTTGCGGAGCATGGGCTCTAGGTGCATGGGCTTCGGTAGTTGTGGCACGAGGGCTCAGCAGTTGTGGCTCACGGGCTCCAGAGTGCAGGCTCAGTAGTTGTGGTGCACGGGATTAGATGCTCCACAGCATGTGGGACCTTCCTTGACCAGGGCTCAAACCCATGTCCCCTGCATTGGCAGGCAGATTCTTTTGTGTGTGTGTGAATTTTTTAATTTAATTTAATTTTTTAATTTTATACAGCAGGTTCTTATTAGTTATCCATTTTATACATATTAGTGTAGGCAGATTCTTAACCACTGAGCCACCAGGGAAGTCTGGCAAATCTGTTCTAAATGGCATGGATCCAGTGGTGAGTCTTTAAGAACTATGTACATAATGCAGCATTTCCCAAAGGGAATTCCATGGAGTATTACTTCTACACAATGCTCTGAGAGAAAAAAGAGGCTGTCTACCATAACCTCTCCTGGAGATTCATAATATATATCTCATAGTAAAGCTTAAAAGGACTCTACCAAAAAGATATTCATTTAATGATTAACCTAGCATTTCCTAAACTGATCTCACCTAGCACGTGCTAACTCCCTCAAGTACCAGTGGGCCACTGAACGCTCTGCAGGAGGCTGGCTTGAGGTAGCTCCAATGCTGGAGCCCCAAACTAGTCCCAGGTGGCCACACTCAGGCTATGTAGTTATTGATTCTCTGGGCCTCAGTTTCTCATCTGTAGAATAAAGGAGTTAAGTGAGATTAACTTGAAGATCCCTGGAGTTCATGACATTGGGGAGATTCAGCTTTCACACACTTCCTTTCCCAGAGGTCTGTTCCTGTCCCATTGTTGCCAAGAGCCACCTTAAGTCAAACTGCAAAGTTGGAACAAACCAAAAGATCAAACCTCACACTACATAAGCTGTCTCCAGGAGCCTGGCTTCTCCATCCTAACTTTTGCTTTGATCCATCACAGGCCCAGTAGATGCCATAGTGATGAGCTCTTTAATTGCATGGGAAAGACATGGAAAACCCAATCATAACAGCAATAATTCAAGAGCCTAGCAAATGCCAGATTTAATTTGTGCTTCCCCCATAGCATGACAGATGATAAATATATGAGCGCAAAAGAACGTTCATCTCTGACAAAAGAACTTCAACACATTTACTGGAATCTCTAGTTTGCAGCAAGTTGAGTTCCAGCTGGTAGGTAAGTTAGTGTGTGTCTTCGCATAATACAGAAATATTTGAGATGGTTTAGACTCCCAGGAAAGTCCTTTTCTCAAAGCCCATTTAATCCATGATGAAACTATAGCTCTGAGAATATTCCTCAAAGGCTGGACATGGGAAGGCATCCATTTAGTCCTCTTTCCCCCATTTCCTCTCCCTGGCTTTACAGCTCCTCTTATTTCACCATTCAGACTTACCACACGTCACTAACTTTACCAATTCGCCAAGGGAAAAACATTGCTATCCCCCAAATTAATGCTTTCTGTAGTCAGAGGGAGAAGGCCACACAAATGGTCATCGTCAACGTTTAAGCGAGCTCCACCCACCCCACCCCCAGAATGGTGTTGGTCAACCACTCATACATAAGCCACATGCAAGTCTGAAGTTCCTAAGTCAAATCCTAAATTGCCAGAATGCAGGCAAGTAATGTCTGCTTTAAAAGCAACACATGGAAGGGTCAGCTTTTCTCATCTATGCTGGTATTAGAGGTGCCAGCTCGAACCTAAATTGGGCCCTCTGCTAAGATCCACATATGTCTAGGCATGTCTGTCCTGTTGGTGGGCAGGAGCTACCGGCAAGGTAGTTGTTGGGATGGGGTCCTGGGTCAGCCCAGTGCTGATCTAGAACAGTGGTTCTCAAAATGTATTCATCGGACCAGCAGCATCAGCGTCATCGGAGAATTCATTAGAAATGTAAAATCTTGGGTCCCACTCCAGACTTACTAAATCAGAAAGTCTGGGGTTAAAACCCAGAAGGGCTTAACGAAGCCTTCAGGTGACTCTAATAAATGCTAAAATTTGAGAAGGCCGATCCTCCTACCTACCCTCCTGACTTCTTATCTGCACTGCATGGAAAGAAACCGCTACAGGCAGAAGCTGAAAGATATGTTCTCACATGGTCATGTGTGACCTGGTAGCTTGATCGTCGCTATCTAGGAGGTAAAAGTGACAGAACGGGGGAGATGGGTGGCCTCACCCACTGAGAACTCCGGAAAGTGCGGCAGTGCCTCAGCATCCTGATTTGGGCCACGAGGAAAGGGAAACCTTCCTAGCCCGGGCATCTAGACTGTTGAGAAGAACGCTGGAGCTGTGAAGAGGTAAGGAGAGGCACAGCCAGCCTCAGGTGGCTTCTTGGTCCCCAGCCAGGGAACCCTGAACAGAAGAGCGCAAAAGGGCTGTTCCTGAGGTCACGGGAGACCCCACTGGGGAGTATCTGAAACTGGATGGGACTTTAATGGAGCTGCAGTTTCTGGGCCATGAAGTGGGGGTGGGGGGGGAAATCTTGTGATATTCAGGCTTTTAACCATTAATCTAATCCTGTTAGAGTGGGGAGGTCTGGGGAAGCTTGAGTTACAGGAGGAACGGAAATTCATCTGTAGTGTAGGGTTTAGTACATAGAAAACTTTGATGCCTTCACCCTCTCTGATGACGCTGTGATATAAACACCAAACCAAGAAAATTCTTGGCTTGGATTTAAAAGCACAGAGGGGCCAGTCTTCCCCCTATGCCCCACCTCCAACACGTGTACACACATACACATGGGTCTGCAAGGCACATTGTGGTGAGTAATTACTGAGGGCTTCCTGGCTGACAATGAAAGCCTGCTTGCCCAAGCATCAATCAGATCCACAGCTTTTCCTGACAATTACCCCACCAGCTTCAGCCCTGGTAAAATAAATGAGCCATTTAGAGGTTGCTGGAAGCTTCAGAACAAGCAGTGCCTCCTCAGATACAGTGGTTTGGCAATTTGGGGTGTCCCTGGGCTCTCACGAAAAGGGTATCACATTTCTGACCACTTTCCCTGTGGTTGGAGTTATTCCTCCTCTTTTGAAGGTCATAATTTCTGAAACAGAGTCTCCCTTTTCTTTCCTACTTGTTTACCCTCTTGTAACTTGAAGGCAATGAAACCCAAGTCATGGAAATTGTTAATTGCACCCTTCAGTTTCATTGAACAAAAGAACTGGTGAGGGCTTTGGCTGGGGCTGCCAGGAAGTTCAAGGCCTGTTTATTTGGCCCAGGGTGACTGGAGACCACACTAAATGTCTTCTCATCTTATGGAGTTGCCTCCTTCCCAAGATGTCAGCTTAGCACTCATATTGTTACTTTTTAAGTTACTGAGTATCTGGGCATTTCATTCTCCAGAAGGTATTTTTTAGAAAATTAACTTTGGCAGAAAGGGGGGGGCAGGGGGGTGTTCCTGTGTTATAGTAATTCACCCCAGACACCATCAGCTTGGAAGTGAAATCTCCAGGCATTAGTCAGCACTGGTTCCTAGTGAGTGTATCACTTCCCTCAGGGCATCAAGAGATCAGACCCAGGAGACAAGCACACTAAAATTCCTGTCAATGGCTCCATGCCCACTACTTTTTGTCCCCTGTGGCTTTGTGCCACTGGGTTATGTAATACAAACCTCGTCTTGCTTGCTATCTTTCCTTCCCAACTTGCAACTGAATTTCCTATACTAAGTAGCGGAAAGTCAAAGAATACAAACCTTTTTCAAAGCCAGGATCTGTTTGGAGCTCAGTCCCCAGGGAACTCGGCCTGAAGAACCTTTCCAACTGCCCACCTGCCAGAGAACCCAAAGCAAAAAATCTTCTTCCTGTCATCTACCTTTCAGTTATTTTGATGACGGGGCCTTAATGCTGGAAAAATGACAAAATAAAATGGATCCAGAGGGAGAGACTAAGTGAGCTACCACATCACAAACTCACCATTTTGAAGTAGAGACCAAGAGTTGTAGGAACCAGTGAAGGCCACCCTGACAGGGGCAGCCCCTACCATGTGTGATGGAGATTCACCAGAGCCCACATCCCAGCAGGGGCTGGCCGGGGCGTGTGTGATCTCCAGGCTCCCTGCGTCAGGATGCACTGCTTAGTTCTGCGGTGGAAATAAGTCTCTGAACTGAGATCAGGTGTCTCCTGTAGAGGCTAAAACAGAGTTGGTAACAATGGCTTCTTTGGTGTTCCGGAAAGGGACAGCTGTTGGCATGGCTCACGCATCTCCCTTTGTGAGGGACATTGCTCCATCTTCCCTGTTTCCCTTCCTTCCTCTCCTCATGCTGTGTGATAAACAAACCAAACAGTATCATCCATTTCACCTTGAACGAGCTCTCTTATCCTCCCATATCGATGTCACTGACATTTGATTCCGAGGTATTGCTACAGATGATAAACAACTTTACCTTTTACAGAGGACCTAAGAAGAAAGGATAGTGAGAATAAGCAGGTTCATTGTTGACGAAGAGGCAGCCTATTCACCAGGATTCTTTTCCTTCCGTAGAAATGGCCTTGCTAATCTGGAAGAGCACAGTGATAGAGGTGGGGGGTGGAGGAGGTAGGGAGGTATCTGAGAGTTTGAGAGACTTTATTTAAATTGGCTGTGTTGCCCCTAAGTTGAAAGGTTTTCTGGCCTGATGTCAGTAGTGGTAATGCTAACTAATGGGCTGGGTTCCCATTCTGTGTTTCTCTTCCTAATCAATCCTAATCACATTTTGCTCATTCATGATCTCATATAACCTAGTGGTGAGATACAACATCCTTCGTTCTCAGACAAATAGTGGAAATAGTTATCAAGAAATCGATACTCCCAGTTATGGCTTCCCTTGCCCATTTTGTGGAAACCAGTCTAGACCTTTCCCTGAGACAGAAAGCTTGACCTCATAAATAAAAAAGTGAGTCCTGAGCCCAGAAGACGCGATGATTCTTATCCTTTAAACTAATTGACGGGGAAGCCTTATAAGGTCATAGGAAGGACCTGGGCTCCAGAGTTAGCCAGACTGGGCTTCAATTCCCAGCTCTACAACTTACTGACTCGGTGATATTGGGCGAGTCACTTGACCTCTTTGAAAGTCAGTTTCCCCGATCCATAAAATACTCATCTTGTGAGGATTTGATAATCTAATTTAGGCTAAATTCCAGACACTTTCTCACCGACCATTGCACTTCCTAGACCTTAATTCTGTTCTGTTCTTAGCTCCATGAAGGCAAGGATATTTTGCTTAATCCTATGACCCATCCCATATTAAGCATTCAGTAAAAAATGTTTAAACAAATTATTTAGAGGACAGAATCCCTGGAATTTCTCTCTTCCCCACTCTATATTCCTTTTTCTTATCCCATTCTATACTTCTCCACTAGACTGCTGTTTCTGGCCATAATGGAATAACAGGGGCCCAATTTATTCTTACATCTTGTAATAGGTTGAATAATGTCCACCCAAAGATATCAAGTCCTAATTCCTAGACTAGTAAATGTTACCTCACTTGGAAAAAAAAGGTATTTGCAGATGCATAAACTGAGGATTTTAAGATGAGGAGATTAACCTGGATTATCTAGGTGGGCCCTAAATGTCACAACTGTCCTTATAAGAGAAACAAAGGGAGTTAACACAGACACACAGAGGAAAGGTGATGTGAAGACAGAGGCAGAGCAGGAGGTGATACAGCCACATTCTAGGAACGCCAGGGCAGCCATCAGAAGTTGGAAGAGGATTCTCCCCTCGAACCTTAGAAGGAGTGTCCTTTGACACCTTGATTTCAGATTTCTGGCCTCCAGAATTGTGAGAAAGTAAATTGCTGTTGTTTTCAGCCACCCAGTTTGTAATTTTTTACAACAGCCCTAGGAAATAAAAACACACCTCAAACAGCTAAAAAACTGGATAAAATATGCAAAAAGGGGCTTCCCTGGTGGCGCAGTGGTTGAGAGTCCGCCTACCAATGCAGGGGACACGGGTTCGTGCCCCGGTCCGGGAGGATCCCACATGCCGCGGAGCAGCTAGGCCCGTGAGCCATGGCCGCTGAGCCTGTGCGTCCGGAGCCTGTGCTCTGCAATGGGAGAGGCCACAACAGTGAGAGCCCAGAGTACCGCAAACAAAAAAAAACGAAAACAAAAAAAAAGCAAAAAAATGAATTTCAGATATTGGTCAACAGACAGTGTAAGACATTGATCGCTGAGAGAAGGGAAACAACTGCCTCAGCTTACCTCCTAGAGAGTTTCCAGGCTGCAACACAGGGAGAAGATCGTGGCTCTCAGAATCTGGCCATTTGGATAGGCATTCATGTGGAAGGGCTGGGTTGCTTTCCCAGCATTGCTCTGATAAGTTGTTTATTGTATGATCTCCTGAAAGAGTCCTTTTTTTTTTTTTTGCTTGGATAGTTTTTGATTTAAAAAACAAAACCAAAAATCTTTAGTTAGCTTTTTCATAGATTGTGAATCTCATTTAACTTAAATTTGTGTTAAATTTGGCAATTTTTAAAAGGGAAAGGGAAAAGGTTTCTTCCTGTAGGTTATGTTCTTGATTAACATGTCCATAAAGCTGTTCACGAGTTGTTCCTTTAACGGAATGGAAAGAAATTTGAAACCTCTAGTTTGCAATATGACTTGCTTTGGGGCACCGAAGTCCCCTCACCTGTGCTGTTTTCCTACTTCTCCACTAGGATATAAATTTCCTAAGGACAGGATGTCATCTCATTCTCTGCCATATCCCCAGAGTCTAGACTAATTCCTGGCACATAGTGAGTTCTCATATTTGTTTACTGGATTAAGGGATCAGCATCATTTAACTTAAGGAAATAAAACCTGTACAGTGCTTGGGACACAAGCACCAAAAATAGAATGTGGAAGATGGTGGCTTCTTGAAGAGGACTGCACAGTGCATTAGTCTGCTCACGCTGCCATGATGAAATGTCACAGGCTGGGCCACTTACCCAACAGGAATTTATTTTCTCATAGTCCTGGAGACAATAAGTCCAAGATCAAGGTGCCAAAAATATTCAGTTTCTGGGGAGGCCTCTCTGCCTGGCTTGCAGATGGCTGCCTCCTCATTATGTCCTCAGGCAACTTTTTCTCTGTGTGCACTTGGGCAAAGAGAGCTCTGGTGTCTCTTCCTCTTCCTTTTAAGGTGCCAGTCTATCAGATGGGGACCCCACACTTATGATCTCATTTAACTTTAATTACCTCCCTACAGGCGCTATTTCCAAGTGCAGTCACACTGGGTGTTAGGGCTCCGACACACATTTGTGGGGGATACAGTTCAACCTATAACACACAGGTTTGTTTGTGTGTTTTTTTCTTCCTAGTAAATATCTAAACCAATGTGAATCTGGTCTACAGGTTTGGAGACAGGAAACTATTTTTATACAAAATTAATCATAGTTGTTTAATATCATCAAATATCCAGGCTCCAGGTAGTATTCAAATTTCCCTGATCTCTTGTTAAGTTCTTTAATGTCTGTTTTATTTTATAGTTGATCCATCCAAATTAGGATACAAACAAATAAGGTTCATAAATTGCATGCATTTGTTTGATATGCTCTAAAGTCTCTTGTTTTTTCTTTTTCCTTTCCTTACAATTTACTTATTGAGGAAACCAAGTTGTTTGTTCTGTAGTTTCCCACATTCTGGACTTTGCCAATGGCTTTCCCATGGAAAAGCATATTTAACATGTTTCTCTATTCTCCTTATTTCCTGAATACCGTTGCTTTGACTGGAGGATTGAGGGAAATGGAACATTTAACTCCTAAAATAATGAAGAGGACACTAAATTAGAATTAATTAAGTATTTATAAAGAGAGTGAGGGTCAGAGGTTATTCTCCAGGAGCCACAGAGGCTCTGAGGTGGTGGAGGGCAGCTGAGGGGCTGCTCCAGCCTGCGCGGAGCACACGACCCCAGCACCATGGAGACCCACACCCTGGTGCCCTGTGTGCTATGTGCGGCTCCACTCAGTGAGTGCCTGGCAGAGACCCACCATCTGCAGGGCGGCATAGTAAATCCACCTGTAAGGAAAGATTTGAAAACTTGGGATATTCTACTGTTGTCCCCTTGAAGGATGACCTAGAAGCCCGGATGGACCCTTTTCTCTTGTAAAACTGCACTTTGGGGCTTCCCTGGTGGCGCAGTGGTTGAGAGTCCGCCTGCCGATGCAGGGGACGCGGGTTCGTGCCCCGTTCCAGGAAGATCCCACATGCCCCGGAGCAGCTGGGCCCGTGAGCCATGGCCGCTGAGCCTGCGCGTCCGGAGCCTGTGCTCCGCAATGCGAGAGGCCACAATAGTGAGAGGCCCGCGTACTGAAAAAAAAGAAAAAAAATAAATTAAAAACTGCACTTTGTAAAAATACATGAGGACAGGAAACAAATAAATGGAGCAATTCCCTATGGGACTGAATGAGACTCGAAAAAACTTCGGAGGATATGGCAAGACCTTCAGGCATACACGTGGCTGTCCTGATGCCCTTAGAGCTTCGTTATGATCACACATTTATCCAAGAGGCAGTAAGAGCCCTGCAGAACACAGGAATCTTCAAGGAAAGGAAAATGGAAAGCTCCAGGCACAGCCAGAAGTTGTCAAATAAGACCATTACCTTGTCAAGTAACCTGAATAGTCAGACATTGGATAATTGAAGTCTGCCCTGACATGACTGCTGGACCCAGCAGCAGCCATCTGACCCAGCAGAATCCCAGAGCTGACTTTAATATCAAAGGTTTCTTTTCAGCCTCAAAAAACCAAACTCAAACTGGAGAATGAACTTTACAACATGAGCACTGAACCAGTTTTGAAATCACAGAACATGGGAACCCAAATTGACATTCCATTTGCAGACACCTCTACTCAGTCCTGCAGTTATAGAGGAAATTCTAACTTCCGGGGCCTAGAAAGGTTTGAAATGCAGCCCCAGACAGACCTAAACCTCTGGTTAGACAATAGCCCTTAGCTGCCTCTGGGATGTATTCTGAAAACACTCCAGCTTTTCCATGAGTCTTGATTCATCTGACTCAGAAACTCAACCAGAGGGAATCTTTACTACTAAAGATATACCTGCTCTAGAAAGCAAGGTCCAACTGTTAGAAACACAGACAATGAGTACCGGTTTTGAAAACTTAGGGAGTCTGTTCCTCACCAGCAATGAAACTTCAGCAACGGACGATTTTCTTTTGGCCAACTTGATCTGTTACATGTTGGAATCTCAGTTACGCAGAAACTCAGATTCGTGCGGAACTACACACAGTCTCTAGCTTTGAAGAGTCGAGTCTACCTATGCTATAACATTTACAATTTTCTTTTAAAATTAAAAAAATAGAGAACAGGTACAACAGTATTATTTATAGTGAATGTAGTCCATTATGGTTGCTTTGATTCTTTGTAGTTCTTTGCCTTTTGCACTTGTAAACATGAAATTTGTATATCAATGTGACTGTGTTATAAAGTGTAAGATGCTGATCAATATATATTTTAAAAGGTTTCCAGCTGGAATAATTCTGGTATTTGATAGCCTGTGCCTGGAAATTTCTATCCACTTAGAGTAATGAAGCCATGAGATCCTTAACGAGAGCAATAAAAAATGCACAACACATGCTCATATATTTTAGTTTGTTATATTGCTTTGTTTAACAGATTTTGAAATGTAGAAGAGAGTAAAAGGCATATCTCCAGTTTTATTCCTAATCGGTACAAGAAGCAAAAATATAATCTGTCAGACAGCCCTCCCCTGAGGACTCTGGTTAATGTTTCCAAGTTTCTCTAGAAACAATTACCCTCATTTCAGAAATACTGACTTTCTAGTCTATACCAGATCCCACCAGCTCGTTTTGTTTGCAAGAAACAGGTCATCAAAAAGGAGAGATCTTCCCTCCGGCCTTCCAACCTGCTTTTCAGAGAATTAGAGCCAGATTACCTGATGTATCTGGAAAGAAGTCTTTCCTGGTTATAGCAAAACCAGTTGTGTTCAAAGGTCTTGAATTTAGAGATAAATTAAGCACTTAACAGAGGCTCTTTGAGAAAGATTTTCTCCCTGGAAGTTCATTAGAGAATGATTTTATTAATGATTTGCTCGACAGGCCACCATTTGTTCAGAGGGTCATAGAATTTATTTTTACATTTTTTTATATATAGAAAAGTAGATAAAACATAAATGTACAATTAAAAACTAATTATAAAATGAACACTTACATCACAGATCAAGGAATAGGACACCGTTAGACTCCAGAAGTTTCCAGCATGTCCCTTCCCAGTCATAATATCCTCCCTCCCCACTCTCCTGACTTTTGTTATAATTACTTCCTTGGGACCTTTTCCTGTGCATATACTTCCCTTTGTTCATATCTCTCTTAAGATTTATTCCCAGAACTGAATATTGTCTTTCCCTAATAATGCAGTGGGTGTGGATAAGATTCAAGGAGAAATTATTCTGAAGCATCATAAAGATGTGTCAAGATGCAGGCTACTTGCCAAGAGGGCAGAAGCAGAAGCGAGACAAGGCACCACTAGACTTTGTCTGCAAGGTGAATGTGATCTGACCACTTAACTATTACAAAATTCTACGTTTTCCCTTCTTCTCAGATGAACTGAAAAGTAATGGAACCGCTGGTGAAGGGAGCTATGGATGTGTTTCTCCAACCCAGCAAATGGCCAAGCTTCAGTGCCTTCACTTAGTGAGGCTTTGCTCTCCCTGCCACATACTGTCTGTGAGGAAGGGGACAAGGGCGTCCTTTCTACTGCTGCTTGAAGACTTCAGAGTATGGTCATGCCTCTTTAGAAGAGAATATATAAAATAATGCTGGTGAGATTCAGAAAACCACTTGAGAGTTAATGGAGAACATTCATTCTGAAGCTAGAAATGTGAATAGAGAAATACATGTATTTCAAGGGTTCTAAAATAAGGAAATTACTACCATTTACAGAGCAGAGACAAATTGCTGGGCACTATGTTAACCAATTCACATGCACTGTCATATTTTACTTTCCCAACCACTGAGACCTGAGTTCTCTTTCCCCTCCCTGTTTCCCTGTGCCTACTTCAACCTGGATTCCTCCTCCTCATGGTTTAGTGCTCACCTTAAAATCCAATCCTCCAGGGAGCCACCCCTGACACTCCAAGCCCAGGTTGCATCTAACTCCCATGCATTTCCATTGAACCCCTGAACTTCTCCATCTTCATGTACCATGTTGCTATCTCCAATTTTTTCTCTGTTTCTCTGCTAGATTATAATTTCCAAGATAATGGAGACCATTATCTGTGTATAGTATTAACTCACTATTATCTCAGTTTATGGTCCAGAATGGAGACAAAATATATATACATAATGGATGATTATTTTCATTTTAGGGAGAAAGTAGGAAACTAAGGCAAGATTGGAGTCCTGGTCAGCCTGAACTCCCAAGCCTGTGTTCCTAACCAGCACAGGACCGTGTTTTCCAGGAGGTACCTTCTTCTCTGTGACTGGTTAGGCTCTAACTAGCTAGACTCAGTGCTGAGTGCTTTATACACTGTATGGATTTCTCTTAACTCACACACGAATTCTGGGAGATGGGTCTCCCCCCCACCCCTATTACAGATGATGAAATTGAGGCTCGAGGAATTTGACACCTTGCCCAAGAGCTAAGAGTTGAACTTCCTCAGGCTGCCCCCTCCCACCACCATTCACCTCCTTTCCCCTCCCGCACAGCATCTCTCTCTGAACAAACTAGCTGCACGGAGTATAGCTTTTGCAGAAGACACCAGAGGGCATGAAGGAGAGAATGTGCTTTGGAACTGTGGCTCAATTCTTTCTTTTCACTTACTAATAACTCTTGGAAAAAGTACATCAACTGAGCAATGTACATGTTACCTAATTATACATGAGAAACGTGAATGGAACCACTGTGAGAGGCTCAGATGGGGACTCTCAAGTCAGGCAGTCCGTGTTCAAACACAGACCAGCCTCTCCACAGTTGTGTAACCTGGGCGGGTTGCTAAACCTCCCCAGGTGGCTCTTCCTTATTTTCCAGCAGAGGCTGACAATGGTGGGGTTGTGTGAGGATTGAATGAAGTAATACACACGAAGCCGAGACAAAATGCCTGGCACACAAGTGCTGGTTAAGTGTGGGTAGATTCATTAGGAGGCTTCTGTTGCCAGTATAAGGGAAACCCATGACTCTACTAGTTTAACAACAGAAAGTACTATGTCAAATAACAAGGCCAAAGCTCAGGTGGTGCTGTTGTTAATGCAGGGTTAATTCCTCAAGGGCTCAGGGGCTCCTACCCACTGAGGGCTTGACTTTACCAGGCCAAAGACATGACTCCACTTACACCAACTTCACGGACACTTAACACTAGCTCAGACCAATTGCTGAGATAGATTGTGGGTTCATCGTCTATCCATCCGGTCATCCTCCCTCCCGTCACCAAGAGCGGGTGCGCTCCTGTTCCTGCTTCCCTTTCTCATCTCCTTTTACCTCCTTCTAAGATTCAGGATTCTATGCTTCTCAGGCTCTACCCGAGAAGCTCTGTCCTCCCTGAGAGCAGCCCCTCTACGCGGCACAAATGCGAATCTCCTGCAAGGCCTGCTCCAGGTTTTTCTAAATGGGAGTTGGCTCATCTTTCTCTAAGCTGTGGGGATGTGAGAGTAGAAATTAGTGGCACTGCCCCAGGAATTCATGTCTTTTGAAATAGTTCTCATCCAGAAAGTGATAATGGTAGAAATTCCATACACTGAGATAAATCAGTAGGGTGGACATTTTAGTACAGGTAAACTCTTAACTTATCCTGTAGAATTTGTCTTTCTCATTCTTGCTTTTTTGTTTTGTTTTCATTTTTAATTCTTATTTCAAAAGCAAAATCTCAAACCAGAAAAATTTAAGAATACAAAAACACAGAAACAGGTAAGCATAGAAACACCCACAATTCCACATTACTAGTGATCCTTTGATATATATGTGTATGTCATTGGTTTCTGTTTTGTTTTTGCTGTGCAAACATTTTTTTTATTTTCAAACAGAATTTTACCCCATATCCAATTTGGTAGCTGCTTTTCTAACTCGGCAATATAGCATGAAAATCTTTTTATGTTAATACACATAGGTCCTCATAATAGATTTTAATGCAGAGTATTCTACTGTTTAGGTGTACTGTAATTTATTTCAGAAAGCCACAGCATGGAACAATGTTTGGTCATTACAAGCTGTGTCTTGGTACATGGTTAGGCAAGTGCATCCTTGGATTTGTTCTTAAATATCGTTATAAAAATGGGTACTAGTCCTTCCAGCTGTGCAACTTTGAATATGGAATTTCTTTTCTCTGTCACCTGTTTTGTTCATCTTAAAATGGAGATGAGACCTACCTTTCAGGGCCGTAGACTTGATATCAGTGAAGGAATATAAACCGTAGGGCATTTTAGAAAGGAAGCTGATATTATAATAAGTGCTCCTGGATACAGTTCTCTTAGAATATAAATTAAGATGAGTCCTTGAGGAGCTCTCTGTTTACTTGTGTTAACCTTAAAAATGATTGTGGGCAGTGTTCCACTTTATCTCGGTGAGTGGGTTTGCAGTGTTTTGAAGGCGTCTGACTCACATGGTCTCTCCCCCCTCTTTCTGTTGCTTCATGTCCAAGTGATCTCATTTAAGGAGTTCAGGCTGTGTTCACAGACCAGGCTCATGGCTGATGTGCTTTTCCTCCAGAAATCTCAGGGTGTGAGCTGACTTGGGCACCCTTGACTAATATTTAACCTAGCAGTACAAGCTGTAACATTGTCCAAGGCTGGATGGATTGATCCGGAATGTAAAGGTTTATTTATTTACTGGCTCCTTAATGTGTGGGTGATGTTACCGATGGCGTTGTCTGGCCATGCAGGAAGTGTGCATACTCTGAGACCGAGGCTTAAGTCAGGGCCATAATATTCCGCCCCCAGTGAGTGATGATTTTCCACAGCAGTAAAAGAGCTTTAAAGATATAGTAGCTGCAAGAGTCTCAGCTGACTGAACCAGAAGCCAAGGCAGAGCAGAAACTCAAACATTAGATTTTATCTTAACTCTGAGCCTTCTTCCTACACACACACACACACACACACACACAGGCACGCACGTGCCAAATCCTTCTTTTTGAGCATCATCTCAAGTCCTTTATCTTCTGAAAACCTCCCCTGACCTTTTCTACCCCCTAAGTATCCCAGCCCTCTAAATTCTTTCAGCTCTTCACGGTAGACATTGGCACTTAATTGTGAACTGTCATCTCTGTTACTGTTTCATGCATGTTGGGTTTGTCTCTGCAAACAGATAAGCAATCTGAGGTGAGGGCCAGATACACTGTTGCCTCTACCCTTACCCAGAGGTAGTGCTCAAGCAATTCTTTGGATAGACTGATTCGAGCAGAACTGGCACTTCCCTTCTTGTTTGAATTTCCTTCCACCAACATTTTTGAAGGGCCCATGTGCTCCAGGCCCCAGACAAGGCACTTCATGGATGAGGGCAATTCCAATCACTTCTGAGTCCCTTGAGGAAAACACCATTGAATATTCAAAATGCCAACTGTGTATAGTAAACAACTAAGTAATATTAAAACAGAAAGCTTTTCCTGAGACCCACTCGTGTATCTTACAGAGGAAGATCTGGCCCAAAGAAGTTAGAACACCCGCTCAAGGTGACACAGGTATTTTTCAGGCATCAAAATCACAGGCTTTATGGAATAAGTTATAAAAACTTTTGTATTCCTCAGAGATGGGCACTAAAAAAATATATACATTGTTCAGTAAAATAGTTGTATATCAAGATTCCACCATAGCGATAGACTCTAAGAATTTAATTCCTTTAGTTGTGTAGAAAATTCTAATTAATTAGAAGTTTCCAAAGGAATTCTTTTTAATGTGACCAATTCCATATAGGGTAAAGAATCCATCAAATAAATAAAAACTCACAGCTTTCTCTGAAAGGCCCCAGTAGTGCTTGATGGGCCAAAATCATTCCTGTTTAGGGTAACACGCTACAGCTCACCAATCTCGCTTTCTTTTTGTGCTCTCTCCCTGCAGCATTCAGTGTGTGTTAGAGAACTGTAAATATTTCCAGTCTCGTCGTAGCAGATTAGTGCACAGGTCCAGCTATGAACAACGTTTGTGCATCAAGGAGAGTGATAAGCACCACAGGCTGGTTTCACAGATGGACTGAGGGATGAATAATGAAGTACTTTTACTTTGCAAAAGTATGTTTGCACCTAGTCTGAGCAAAGCACCATATTAGCAGACGTAGAGGAAGCACAGACAAATAGGTCACAGAAGCAGCCTTCAAGGACAGGTGCATAGCTCTCTGTGTTACAGGGACAGAAAGCTGGCTTAGACCACAGAGAGAGTTGCCTGGCTCACATAACTCAAAGGCCGGGAGAGAATTCTGCCTTCGAGTGAGGCTTGATCCAGCGGCGCAGCCATGTCTCCAATGACCCAGGCTCTCTCTGTCTTTCTCTCTGTTTTCCACAAGCTCAAGTTTATCTTCAGACCCCAAGGTTCTTGTGGCAGCTCGGAGGTTCCCCTGATGGTGGCAAGGAGCCGCCACTCCCACAAGACTGTCACCCTCGCACCACATTGTCTAGGGAAGGGAGTCGCTGTGTTCGTTTTCTCAGCAGTAACTGGGAGATCTACTTAGTTTGGACCAGCTTGGGTGGAGGGCTCACGTTTGAACCCGTCACTAGAGCAAAGTCACTACGCTGGTCGGCCCGGGTCTGTGTTATAGGCCGGTGCCTGAACCACTTCCTGCTAATGGATCAGCTTAAGTGAGCAGGTCTATCCTGGAGCTCGAGTGGGGTCGGGCCTCCCCGAAGCACTTGTCACAACTGGGGAAAGAGTGTTTTCACATAATTAGCATCAGGCTTCTGTCATCTAGAGAAGGGGGAAGTAGGGAAGCACCCAACAAATGCCCAAGAGAAAACTCAGGGTGAGGTAGGTGTGAGGATGACCCCGACCAGGAGCTGTTTGTTGCGCTTTCGCAGCCACTCTGCAGACAATCAGCAATGCCACGTGAGCTACGGTGAAGTTACTCACTTGTGAGAAGGCTGTGTTATCTTTCAGCTGGAGGATTAATTTTGCAGGAAGGTTGGTTGTGCTACAAAAGCCATGTTTCAGGGACTTCCCTGGTGGTCCAGTGGTTAAGACTCCACGCTCCCAGTGCAGGGGGCCTGGGTTCCATCCCTGGTCAGGGAACCAGATCCCGCATGCCGCAACTCAGACCCGGCGCAGCCAAATAAATATATTTTTTTAAAAAAGACACGTTTCACTCTAACTGAAGTGGTAGCAGTTAGGAACTAAAAAGCAACTGCCGTCAGAGCCATCTGAAGAAAATCAGATTTGGGGCTGTTACCAGGACCAGCGCCCAATGGTTCTATGTCCACAACACCTCCCTTGGCAGCTACTTCTTCAACACACGTTAATAACACACTCACAACGTTGGCACTGAGGCGTGTTAGGAAAAGGTGACATAATGTTCAGTTCATCTCAGGGAGGAAAGCAGTGTAATGACTAGAAAGGGCTTTGAAATGGATGCAGAAATGCTATGCTTCTAGTCTGGTCTGTGCCCCTAACTGACTCAAAGCAATGTCAACACGTGGGCTCTGGAGTCAGTCAGTCAGTCGGCACAGTTCCTAACTGTGTGCCCTTGGGCGAATTACTTAACCTCTCTGATCCCAAATTTTCTCCTCTATAAAATACAGATAATAATAATCCTTATTGTCATTGTGGAATCTTGCTACGTCTCAGTTTGCTCCCATGTAAACAAATGAAGGAATGTTTTACATGACAGTTATGAACTGCCTGGTGGATATAAGGGAGTTAGTGTGTCTGTGGAATGGAAAAACATTGGGAAATGAGCGGAGTTAATTGAAGCTCACACAGAGGGGAAGACTTGGAGGTGAACGCAAACCTTCTCGTGCCATGTGTAAGTGACCTGACTGCTCTGCTATTGCCCGGAGGACAGGACAGGATGTGGCACGTGGCCGTGCACCTGCCAGACAGGATCCAGGGCTGGCAGGGTAAACCGAGGGGATCTCCTTACTGTCATTGGAAGATTTCCTGCTTCACTATTAGCCACTGCTCCTACTCTAAGAGCGTGAAAGTCAGACGCATCAGCCCCCGTGCGAAGTGACGCCTTTTCAAACAATTACCAGGAGAAATGCTTCCAGGCCCCCATCTCTTTCTCCTGCAGGTTCCTGCCCCGCCCAGGAACATACCTGCACCTTCGTAACAAAGTCCAGCAGTGTAGACAGCACTGTAGAGCCCGCAGTTCGGATTTGATTTCTGGTTCCACCCTGTGACTTTGGACAAGTTATTAAAACTCTCTGATCATCAGTTTGTTTCCTCATCTGTAGAAGAGGGTGTGGGTAGCAGTTTCTTGCAGGGTGGCTGTAGGGGTCACTTCAATGGAAAGTACTTTTCTCCATTCTCGGCACACAGGGTCAGGGAGCCGGGCTTTATTTGCTGAAGCCCTGAGAGGTGAGGTATTTAAGTGGAGATATTTCAGACATATGGAATCATTGCTGTATTTTAGAATGTGGACTCTGAAAATTACACTATCTTTGAAATAAGAAATTTATTGAAAATGGAAAGTACAATTGGCCCTCTGTGTCTGCGAGTTCCATATCCATGGATTTAGCCAACAATGGATTGAAAAAAATTTTTTTTATATTCCAGAATGTTTCAAAAAGCAAAACTTGAATTTGCTGCACAGTGACCACTATTTATATAGCATTTACATTGTATTAGGTATTATAAGTAATCTAGGGATGATATAAAGTATACGGAAAGATGTGTGTAGGTTATATGCAAATATCGTGCTGTTTTATATAAGGGATTTGAGCATCCTTGGATTTTGGTATCTGCAAGGCTCCTGCAACCAATGCCCCTCAGATACTGAGGGATGACTGTATTTAGTGTTGTTGTGTCAGCTTGTCAAAGTGCCCAGGTATTATTTTGAAACATGATGGGTTGGGCTGACATATATGCTAATGGAAAGCATGGTTCTGGAACCCATCGCAGGATTTCTAAGAGGAGAGAATCCCAAGGGCTCATTTGAATGCCCTGTCCATGTGCCCCCACCTCCACCCCTCCCATTCTACACTGCCTCAATTACTGTACTTTAAAGTGGTGCTGTCTGTATACAGTACCACCGACTAGAGCAGTAATGGTGCTAATACAATAGAAACCACAGCAGCATATGGTTTATTTAAAAGAGTGTAAACTTCAGAGCCCCACTGCCACTTAAAAACTAGTGTGACTCTGGGAGAGTTGTTTAAACTCCCTAGGCCTCAGTTTCCTCATCTATAGAATGGGGACAATAATATTTCTTTAAAAGTTGTTGTGAAGTTTAAATAAAGCAATACATCTCAGCAACAATAAATAAAGAGTTTTTATTCTTTTTTTGTGGTTTTGAGGCTTTCTGATTTTTCTCTGGTTCTTTGCCAGTTGTTGGGTGCATTCACTTTATCCCTATATTATCTTTTCTAGGTTCACACATGAAAAATGTGTAACTCATTTCTAACACCATGTCTTGTCCTGTTGGTTAATTAATGATTTTCGTTAGTTTGGATGCCAAAGGTTTATGCTCTTCAGGAATCTGAGCCTGTTGGTCCAGATGGGATATGAATTCCACATGCCTTTTGACTCATGGGTATTCTAAGGTGACTGAATATTCAAAATTAAACAGTCGTGGTCTCGTAACCACTAGCCAGTGAGGTGTTGTGTTTTTTTTTTTCCCCTAGATCTATTTCCTGAAGAGAATGTATCACATAATGCTATTTCCACTTATGTTACTTTCTGCATCTTGGAAAATATCCAAATCCTTTGCTGGACTGATCTGTATCTAGGTTAGAGACAGCTAAACATGCCTGTCGTGGACTGAATTATGTCCCACCCAAAAGCCATATGTTGAAGCCCTAACCCGCCCCCCCCCCGCCCCCCATTTTGATGGTATTTGGAGGTAATTAGGTTTAGATGAGGTCATGAGGGTGGGACCTTCATGATGGGATTTGTGCCATTGTAAGAAGAGATACCAGAGAGCTTTGCCATGAGGATACAGTGAGAAGGTGGTAGTCTGCAAGCCAGGAAGCAGGACCTTTTTAGGGAACCCATTTGGCTGGCACCTTGATCTTGGACTTCCCATCGTCTATGACTGTGAGAAATAAATTACTTTTGCTTAAGCCATGCAGTCTGTGGCATTTTGTTACAGCAGCCTGGTTAGCCTAAGACAATGGCCATCCTGCTTCCCAAACCTACTGCATGGTGACAATGGGAAATAAAACTCAAATACTGCTCTTGTATCCCAAAACTAGCTGTAGAAATAAAATTTCATTGTATGTTGATCCTGTTGCCCTGAAAATAACAGATATATTCTATACATAAATTAGGTGTGCTCATAATACAAGTGCTGGTCATTCAAAGATCTAAGTGTTTGGATGCAGAAACTAGTATGTATGTATGTGAATATAGTTGAGGCTGGAACAATGAGGGTTTAGGGGCACTGACTCTCCATGTGGTCGAAAATCCAAATATAACTTCACAGTTGGCCTTCCTTATCTGTGATTCCACAACTGTGGATTCAACCAACCATGGATCATGCTGTACTGTGGTATGTATTTAGTGAAAAAAACCTGTGTATAAGTGGACTCATGCAGCTCAAACCCAAGTTGTTCAAGGGTCCACTGTATATACATAGCAAACAAATTAGCGTAGGCAATCTAAGCCACCAGTAACGACAACAATAACAGTGTTAATGATAACACTGGTAATAATAATAACAGTAATAATAATGACTTCTTACTTATTGAATGCCTCATATGGCCAGATGTTGTGTTAAATGCTACACAAATATGATACTATTCAAATTAATCTGCTCATAAATCCTGAAAGAAGTATTATATCTCTTACTTTAAGATAAGGAAACTGAGGATCAGAGAGGTTGACTAATTTGCCCAAGGTCACACAGCTGGTAGAGAGCAGAGTTACACATTACTGGATTGTGAAAAAAGGCTGTGACAATGATAATAACAAGAAGCCTCCTGGGCTCATGAGCCAGGAGGACCTGGGCTGCAGGACGAGGACAATTCACCATCAGATAGATAGAGGTGAATGAGCACACAGTTAGTGCCAAGAGGGGCAGGCAGCCCTGCAGCCCCTTCTTGCCCACTCCATTTGCCCCACACCCCCTGAGGCAAGCACAGGCCTACAGGAGAAATGAGGGGGCTTCAGAGAGAGAGTCAAAACCGTGGGTCCTATGGAGCTGCAGCCGCTGCTCTTGGTGACATTGTCGTGGTGACAGGGTCTACCATTTCTCTGGGGGCTTATGGAGGCCTCCCTGAAGCATCCAGGGTCAGACACTGCATTTCCTTTGGTTTTGAGGCATCTCGTTCAATAAACTTGCTCCCATCACCAAAGAGGGAATAATAAAGGCCTTCCTTCCTCTTCCTGCCTGCCCAAGACACTTATCTTCACTGGCCCAAAATCTCAGCCAGTGCTAGCAGGGGGCTGGGGGAATTCTTTACGATGTGCACCTGGGTGAAGCAGAGCACTTTTTTTTTTTTTTTTTTTTTTTAGCTTCTGTGTGGATAGTCTGTTCTCTACATCCTGCTATGGCCATACCACTTTCCTAGTCATATAGGGCCCCCTCCCCTCTTTTTAATGGAAGCCTTGTGTTCATCTCACTGAAGTCTGGGTTGGCCAAAGTCGTGATTCTTAATTTGGAGGATGGCAATCTGAGGACACATTGTTGCTTCTGCCTCAGATACACTGGACATCACTACATAGAAGCTGTGAGTGCGTCTGCTTCCCTCAGGGCTGTGGCCAGCTTGTCCTTCTCTGTCATCATGACTCACTGAGGATGTCCACCTTTTGGGTCCCTGAGCTGTGCCCTGGGCACTCGCCAGGCGTGTTTTTAGCAGGTTTCTCAAGCCTGGCTTCCTGCCCAGAATCTCCACTGAAACCTTGGTATCCTGCCTGTGATTTGGCTGGAATCAGAAAGAACTAAATTTGGCTTGGTGGCCCACATCCCAAATGCCCTCATTTCACAGGACATCCGGCTTTTTTTCTGCTTTCCTGAGCAGGACCCGTGAAGTTGCTCTCAAGCTCTGCTGCCCACAAGACTCCCTTTGCCTTCCTCCCAGTCTCTCTCCCTGGGAGGCAGATCCAGGTTGATAGCACTTTATTGGCATTAGAGGATATTAATTCATAGCACCTGCCTCTCCTCTAGATGAGCAATAAATGAAAAAGACTCGGTTGTCAAAGACCAAAACACTAGGTGTAGCACTGCTAAACAAGACTCGAGAAGGCAGCTTGGACCTGCAACCTAAATGGCTTCCTCCCCATTCATCTAAGAGTAGTTTTCAGCCAGAGCAGCTGGACAATTACAGGACTGAACCCCATCCCGCTCCAGAGGCAAGATCTTCCCTTGGTGGGCGGGGGGCTCACAAGATTGAGAAAAACATGTGGAGACTACAGGGAGGCAAAGAGAGACAGAAGTGAGGCCCCACTAGCCCCTCCCAACCAGGAACCAGGGACCAAGGGTCTAACCTGACACCACTCACTACTCCTGGGAAGACAGAAGGGAAGAAGGTAAAATGCAGTGACTTCCTTGCTACTTCAGAAAAGGAAGAGTTCCTAAATTTGTGGGCTGGTGGGAACCCAGGGAAGGGAGAACAGCAATCACCACCCATCCCACTCTGAACGCCCATCCCTGCACACATCCAAGAGTTGTATGGGCAAGCAACAAAAAGGAAGACTCTGGAGGGAAATAAGAATGGCAAGGAAGAAAAAAGTGGCCGCCCAAAAAGTGTAAGGATAGAAGGAAATATTAGAAATATGAAACATCCTGAAGAATGATTCAAGGATCTAAATATCTACTATCTTGTAGCCAGTTTTAAAGTTACTGAATATTATGCACTGAGGTGTAGACACACTAAGGTTACAGAGGAAGGAGTGAAGGAGAAGAATGGTTGACATGCTCAGGTCACAACCTGTACACTCAAAAATATACCTTTCATGAGTTTTGCTGAGACTGAAATTTTTTTTAATGAACGATACTTTTTGTTAAAGCAGTTAAGAAGATCATATCTTCATTATTCAATGAGTTCAGGATTTTAAAATTACTAAAATAACCAGATTAACCCATTTTTCAATATGGCACTTTTCATCTCTGAAAATGCTGTGAGTTTAGAAATGGCATTGCCAGGTCAAAGGGAAATGTTGCACCTTGGATAAAATAGCCAGTGATCTCATATCAGGAGCTGCCAACAACCCCCACCAATGGGAGGATTTCCTTCATGCCCAAAGAAATCACAGATTTTGTATAGTAGGAGATCAGGAGGGTGGGAATTGAGCCAGTATTTAACAGTGAGCACTGCTAGTAGGCCTCTGCGGGGGTGTTCTTATAGGCCACACAAACTTGGAAGCAAAAAAAAACTTGTTTAGGACAGCTGGCTACTCTCGGATGAGTCAGGTTGCAACCAACTTGAAAATATATAGACTTGGTAAGAAGAGCAGTGCACACTTGACAGAATTCTCCATTAATACTATTTTAAAAAATACCTAGCAACTTAACATTTTTACAAAAATAACTTGGCATTCTTTGCATACAAGTGTGACCCATTAGAGGAGAAATTTATGACAGCTCCATTCCTCAGTGAGCTCATAAAAATATGAATAGAGAGACACTTGCTTTTACATGTAGGGTTAAAGCTAGCACATCAAAATAGAAACAATGTTTTGCAAAGTTTTCCTCTCAGGATTATCATAGCTCTTTGAAAGTTGGTTGTATACAAAGGAACGTTCTTCTGATTTTGGAGGAGATAAATAATTCAAGGGTTTTGATTCCCATGCAGGAACACAGCAGACAAATCACATTTAAGCATATTATAGGGCAGGACTTAGGATAATCTTTCTGTATTACAAATCAGAGGTATTTAAATGGACCATTGGATTATTACATGTACATGCTTATGTGATTACACTGTAAAGTATTTTAGTACCCATCTTGCTGGTGTCTCTGTCTCCTTTGCTGGCTTTGAAGAAGCAAGCAGTCATCTTGGGGAGCCCCATGTGGGAAGAAACTATGGGATACCTCAAGGAGTTAAGGGTAGTGTACAGCCTTCATCCAGTAAGGAAATGAAACAGATGCAAGGATCTGAATTCTGCCAACAACTACATGAGCTTGGAAGTGGATCCTTCCACAGGCGAGTCTTGAATGAGACCACACCCCTGGCTGACATCTTGATTGCAGCCTTGTAAGACCCTGAAGCAGAGAACCCACTTACACCTAGAATCCTAACTCACATCATCTGTGAGATAATAAATGTGTGTTGCTTCAAGCTGCTAAGTTTGTGGGAATATTGTTAGACAGTAATAGAAAACTAATATAATCTATTTCCTACAGTGGAATGACAGTCAGTCGTTGGTGTTGGGATATTTTTATGGAAGTCCATGAAAAAGTCAAATGGGCAGTTAGTGGTATAAACATGTCACGTTACAGTTAAAATGATGCCAAGTGTCTAACTCAAACAAGGACCTATTCACCACGTAGGCTGTAGGAGGGTTGGGCATTTAGAAGGTCTTCATACTCTTGCAGCAATGCATACTCACCTTGGAGATACAGAACTCTATACTCCATGAAAGACCAGACAATTGACTCTCTGCAATATGTTCTCATGAAGCTTTGAAAGAACACAAGAAAGGCTCCATTTCCCACATAGTTCTTATTAGACCGAAAAGACACCTTTAAAAATTAACCATAATGCAAATGTAGAATCAGTAGGTACATCTTTCTCATTCCTTAAAACGAAGAACAGACTTCTTCAAAACAGAGGTTCAAAGGTCACTATTTTTCTTCTTTGTTAGCAACATAACATGATGTGGAGGGAAGAAACTATAGAAGAAAAAACTGCTTAAAGCAAATTCTCTTCACTCTATTTTGTTTTCTACATCTGGAGCATGACTTCTCCAGGTTAATGGTGCTGCCGGATCAAGAGGTCCTTGGGAGCAACCCAATACAGCTGCAAACAGCTCTCACTGCCTCCCATGACCATGAGAGAGAGAGGCCCACAGAGACCCTAATCTCACATTCCCCCGTGGGAGAGCAGATAGCCAAGCTTTTTTCCTAACCTGAGGGTAGGTATATTACAAAGCTTGACTGAATTCAACTTTCAAATGGGAACCAGGACCTTTGATTTGTTGAGACATCTACCCTGCTTGGAGAAGACCAAACTGTATGTAAATGAGGGAGAATTGTGTGAACTGGCCAGGATAACCCTGAATCTAAAGTAATGCTGGAGGGTGGGATGAGGTCTCCTAGCTCTTTGAAAGCCACAGAACCAGTTTAGAGCATTGTTTGGAAATCAAAGTACAAACTAGCTCTAGAATGGTTCATGGGTCTCAGTGTTTAATCCTAGCTTGAACTGATTGGAAAGGCTGGTCTGATTATGGCCTAGAGAAGGAACTTGAAGGTGAATCCACTGGGATGGAAGAGTGATACAGGTCACGTGTGCTTGGAAGCCCCAGAACAGTGAGTGAGCCAGTGGCGGGGAGGTATGACTGTCTCTAAGTACGCACAGGACAGCCCTACAGGAAGGGAACAGACTGCCTTCCAAACAATTTTAACCGCTGTTGAAAAAAAACTTCTTTTGTTTGACCAGCACACTCAAGGCTAAAAATCAACACCTTTCTAAGCAGAATAAGGCAAAGTGTAATTTGGTTTTGTGTTTGTTAGTTATTTTGCTGGCTTTGTTTTCACGTATCACCCAGAAGCCTCTGGGCTTGTGGGCTTTTATGAAGAATTCTCGCAACATTTAATCCCAAGCAACGCAATTTTGGCTAACATCCAGCAGTTCAAGTAGCTGTTGAAGAAAAATGCCATTTTAAAGCAAACCAGTGTAGAAAATCATTTACTGTATTTTGCTTAGCAGAAGAGCTCCACAGTCATTTAGACATATGATTGCAAGTTATTCTTCCCACATTGGCACCGGTCTGGCTACAGATTCACCAGATTTTCCATCTTCAGTGTGGCCCCCAGGCATTTTGCCCTCTGTGGCAGTCTTCCAGGATGAACCTGAGTTATCCACAAAGGCATCTAAACTTTGACTTTAGCTTCACTATTATAATACTTTAATTACCAAAGCCTTAGAGAAAGAACCCACTGAGCTCAACTGCAAAACCTTCAAATCTACAAATTTCCATTACTGTCCATTGCTAATTCCCCTGCAGGTGGCCCACAGAGCAGCTGGGAGGGAGCAACAAATTTTGCTGCCCTTTTTCTTATGCTGTTTTTCAATGAAACTTTTTGGATCTAAAAAGCAAGCTTCCTACTGGCCCGTGTCTTCCCCATTTCTATTTCTAAAGGATTACCAACTACTTAGGCCTGTCTTTTCTAAGAATCTAACCTTCTTGCACGACATCCCAGGCCTCCAGGGAACGTTTCCGTGGTTCACTGGAGCAAGTGAAGGGAAGGAAGGAGGCCAGCAATCACAAGCAGATTGTGACTCACTTCCTGCAGCATAACTGGGCTCCTGGAGTCCCTAGAGGGTCCGTCCACAGAAGCGATCCAAAGTCCTGGAGAAACAAATGTTTATGGTTTATCCGTTCAATAGAATATTATGTAGCCATTCAAGTGAGTTGGTAGAGGCATGTCCAACTTCAGGGAAAGCTGTCCACAGAGTGTTGTTAATGATAAGCCTCTACCTGGAGGTTTGGAGAGCATAGGTTCAAATAAAACAAAAAAGTCTAAAAGAATACATACCCAAGTAGCAGCCATGGCTATTTCCAGGTTGAGGTACAATGTCTTCCTTTCTACCTTCTCTCCCTTCCTCCTTCCTTCTTTCCTTTCTCCCTTCATTTTGAATTTTCTCAATATTCTCCAATAAGCATTTCTGACTTTAGGCATATTCAAAAATGTTCATTGGGTTCTCTGGGTACCACTGAGTGGATGTTCAGACCCTAAAGCCTCTTCCTGTTCTGGCCTTGCCCTGCAGCCCGGTATGGCCTCTGGGACTTGCTACTCTGGCTCTGCAGTAAAATCAGACCTGGTACCTACTGTCCAAGTGACCTTGGGAAATTTGGTTACTCAATGGCCCTCATCTTTCTTGTCTATGAAATAAGGAACTTAACACTCAAGCACTGCTGTCAAACGAGGGAATCGTATATTATCCAATGAGGCCAAATGAGACAGTAAATGGAAAAGTGTTTGTCAGCTGTAACCCACGTGCCATTGTTAGCTCTCATCATAGTTTCCTTGCTGTCCACACAGGAGTAGGAGGGGTTGAGAGGACCCAAGCCCAGCATGGCGGGACTGCTCCTTTCAAGTGGCTTAGGGGTGTGTGGTGATGTAATCAGTCATTTTTGACAGAAATGCTGTTACTGAAATCAAATTTCCCTAGTTGTCTCAGCAATGTTTTTCTAGTCATTTTTTCCCAATTGAGTACTTAATGATAAAGGCTTGTAGAAACACTAGCTGTGAAGCATGAGGAAAGTGGTCTACAAGTAGAAGAACAGCTTATGAAAAGTCCTGAGATGTAGCCGAATGTGGGTCCTGGCTACAAGGAGAATTGTAGTACCAGGGCGGCAACACATTCAAAAGCCAGATTCTCTGAAGATGCCCCAGGAGTCTCTGTGTGAGACTGGTCTTATGCTTGGGGTTAGACTGAAAACAACCATATTAATAAAAACTGCAACTCAGAATCGCCCCTTTGGCAGTGAATTATTGACCCCGTGAAGAATATTAGCATAAATGAATGAGCTTCACTGCAAAAGAAAAAAATGTAAATAAATCTTGCTTGTTACTCATATGCCTATACCCTGCTTCCTTACAATGTAGCCATAGATAAATTCATTTATACTTAGAAGCTTTCTGACAGAAGTCCTAAGAGCATATGCAATGATAGGTAAGAAGTATAGTGTCTCATCTACTTCAGCACACAGACACACGTTAAAGCCCTGTGGACTTTATTTTTCAAAGAAAAGTTGCTGAAGTTGTGCAATGAAAACTCAGAAGTCTTTCCTCTAGATTCACCGAGTGTTAACATCTTGCCTCATTTGCTTTATCTCTTTCTCTATTCATAGTTTTGCTGTTGTAGTTGAACCTTTAGAAAGAAAGTTGTGAATTTTATTTCTTATGGGTCTTTCTTCGTTAATCTCAATGCTGGAAATTTGTTTCCCAAAAGTTAAAAACATTTTGGCGATTTCAGCTTCCTTTGAAACTCTGCCTCCATTTAACTTTTCAAACAGCTGGTAGAAGGTCTCTTTGCGATTGTGTTCTTTGGTTCCGAGCCTACCCCTGCCCCTTCACGTCCACGTGCCCTTTAAAAGGCCACTGAACCCTCCTCAAGCTTAGTTTTCATATCTGTTGGGGATGCAATTATATCTATGTCCTTGGGCTGCAGTGAGGATTAAATTAAATAGCATGGAAAGCACTTTGTAAACTACAAGTTTTCTGTGTATTTTGGAAATGTTATTCACAGTGCCAATGAACTCACACTGACTTAGGTTCTCCGGCTTATGAATTAGCCCTAAACCACGTTTTAGGCATTTGCTGGCGCCTGCAGGAGAGCAGGCGTTTGCAGGTGCTCAAGAAGCCACCAGGGAAGGCAGGGAGCTTCTCTGGGCATCTATGATGCAGAACTGTCGTCCCTAAGGTGGTGGTTCTCTAACATTAGTGTCAGAATCACTGCAAGCCTGTTAAAAGCCAGACTGCTGGACCTCTGCCCTTAGATTTTGATTCAGGAGGGCTGGGGTGGGCCTGAGAATCGCATTTCTGACTCATTCTCTAGTGATGCTGACCCTGCTGGTTCCAGGATGACACTGTGAGAACCCACTGCTCTAAAACATGGTAAGGCTGGGTAGATTTGTTTCACACGTGCTTATATGTAGGAAAAGCTAAGGTCTATAGAAAAGCTTCATACTCTAAAAGTGGTGCTTTGCAAACCCTAATGGGTGTGCAAGTCACCTACAGACTCTTTCTATTCGTGGATTTTGCTTCATTAGGTTTAAGGCGCGCTCCTGAGTCTTTTTTCTAAAAGCACACAGGTGATGCTTATGCTACTGGTCTGCTGACTATACTTTGACTAACAAGGCTGAAAGGTACAGCTCATGGCCACGCATTTGATTTCTATTAAAGAAGAAAGAGAAGAGGCTGCTCCCTATTTATTCCTAAAAACCCCAAGCTTCCTACTCTCAGCCAGTAGCCTACACCAACTTTCAGCTAGCATGGGCCCCACGTCCAACCCTGCAGGAACCAAGGTATGTCCTGTTGTTTTGTTTTACTTACCTTATGGAATAATATGTTAGAAAGAGCTTATATAAGAACATACAATACAAAAAGATAACTGAAAAAATTCCACTGTGCATCCATGGCTCTTGCCTGCCAAAGAGACAAAACTAGTTCATGAGAGGGGACCAAGCAGCATTACTAACCCATCATTTAAAATGCCTTCTGAATTAAATCATCATTCTCTCTCTTAACTTAAAATTTTAAAATGTCATCTCAAATATTTTGCATTGGGTGTGTGTGTGTGTGTGTGTGTGTGTGTGTGTGTGTGAGTGACAGAGTCAGAAGAACTGTTCAGAGGCAGAACAATTAGAATTTGTCAGTGATTTGAATAAATAGAAATAAGAATATATAAATTTAAAAAAAAACAGTGGCAGATATCAAGAATTGGTGACCTTGAAAAGATACTGCTTTTATTCAGAGAAGGTGGAAATTAGCAAGGGGGAGCAGGTTTGGGAGAAATGAAAAGGGAGAGGAATAATAATGAACTATAATTCATACAGTTTGGGACTTGGTAAGTTTGGGGCTCCTTGGATTTTTTCAGTAATTGGTTGGAAATGTAGGGGTGTAGTTTGTGGAGGCTGAGGGACGAGAATTTAAGAAAAGTAGGTGTGGCAATCACCATTGCCAAATGCTGCTGGTGTGATGATGCATGTGAGTTGAACAGTGCAACCCTGTACATGATGACGAGCAGGCTTTGAAAAGGCAATTTTGATAGAACGGTTCTGCTAAAGTTCAGAGTTAAGTAGTGGTAGTAAGGTGCTGGAAGGTGGATCTCATGTAAGTCACTCTTCTCTGTAGTCGGTGGAAAGGAGTAAGGTAATTTAATCTCAAACCAACGCTTATGTGAATCAGCTGGGGAGCTTGTTATATCACAGATTGCTGGGCTCCATCCAGAGTTTCTGACTGTACGGGTCAGAGGTGAAGCCTGAGAATGTGCAATTCTAATACATTCCCAGTACTGGTGCTGCAAGGTTGGGGACCACGCTTTGGAAATCATTGATTTAGATCAGGCTTTTGCAACCTTGGCACTATTGCCATTTTAGACCAGGTAATTCTTTATTGTGCAGAGCTGTCCCATGCTTTATAGGATGTGTAACAACATATCTGGTCTCTACCCACTAGATGCCAGTGGCACCCCCAAGATGCTACAACTAAAAATATTTATAGGCATTACCAAATGTGCCCTGAGGGTCAAAATTGCCCCCAGTTGGGAACCACAACTCTAGATAATTCAACACATCTGAAAAGACTATCTGTGGGCAAATCCAGAACCCCTGAGGGGGCTTGGTCTGAAAAATGAAGATACACGTGAAACAATGAAACAGAGTAGTAATCCACGCTCTTCGAAATTAAATGACCAAATTATGATGAGGGCTCCGTTTTTGGATTTTAGTGTATTAACCCCAAATAATCAGCTTGGAACTAACCTGCACTGTAATTCCAAGTTGCTTTCAGGTTTCCGCACCCTGGAGCCCTGAAAATCATTTCTAGTAAATTACCCCCGGTTCATGAATGTCCCTTTGTCTTCTAAAATGTGGGCTTCCGGCTCGCTACCTCACTTACATTTAAGTGTCTTCAATTTTGACTTTCTTATTCGGAAGGCCCTGCCATTTATTAGACAAAGCAACGTTCTGCACCAAGTTAGTAAGTTTAAATATTCCATGCTCCAAAGTTTTGTTTAATGCCTTTTTGTGTGTGACCTCTAGGCAGCATATAGTTGAGTCTTGTTTTTTTGTTTAATCCAATCTGACAGTTTTTAAATGGGGTGTTTAGACCCATTAGTCCCATTTATACATAATATTATTATTAGAGTTGGGTTTAAATCTACCAACTTGCTCTTTGCTTTCTATTTGTTTCATTTGTTTATTGTCTTTTTCCTTTTCTCTGATACATTATTTGAAAATTTAAAAAGTATTTTATAAGATGACACCACCTGACATAAAATTACCCATTTTGAAGTGAACAATTCAGTGGCATTTATTACACTCAAAGCGTTTTGCAACCATGACCTCTAGTGAGTTCTGAAACATTTTAATTACCCAAAATAAATCCCTTACCTATTAAACAGTTACTCTCCATTCCCCCCGGCAACCGCCAATTTACTTTCTGTTTCCGTTGATTTATCTATTCTCGATATTTCACATACATGGAATAATAGAACATGTGGCCTTCGTGTCTGTCTCCTTTCACTCAGCATACTATTTTTGAGGCTCATCCACACTGCAGCACGTAGCAGCACTTCAGTCCACTTTGTGGCTGATTAATAGTCTATGAATTGATGTACCATAATTTGCTTATCTATTCGTCTGTTAATGGACATGTGGTTACTTCCACCTTTTGCCTATTGTGAATAATGCTGCTATGAAAATTTGCATACAAGTATTTGTTTAAGTACCTGTTTTCAAAACTTTGTGTAGAGACCTAAGAGTGAAACTTCTGGGTTGTAGGGTAACTGTTTAACTTTGTGGAAAAACAGCTTGGCAATTTCTCAAAGTGTTTACACCATTTTATATTCCCACCAGCAATATTCAATTCCTCTATATCTTCACCGACACTTGTTACTTTCCATTTTCTTGATTATCACCTATTTAGCGGGTGTAAAGTGATATCACATTGTGGTTTTAATTTGTATTTCCCTAATGACTAATTGTGATATTGTGATTTATAATAAGAAATATATATTCGGCCTTTGTCCCATTTCTGGCACAGAGCTTCTAAACGCTTAATTTCCTAAGTGAGGTGAGCAATAAATGTTGTTTTGTTACCAGGTGAATTTTGGACCTCATCTAAGGATGGGGACTGGTTGCCAGGGGAACCAACCAAGTGATTAGAAGGTTGGAACTTTCAGTCCCACCTCCTGACCTCTGGAGAGGGGAAAGGGCTGGAGATTAAAGCAATTACCAATTGCCAATAATTTCATCAATCACGCCATGGAAGGAAGCCTCCATAAAACCCCAAAAGGTCAGGGTTTGAAGAGAGTCTTTGTTAATGAACACGTGGAGGTGCTGGGAGAGTGCAGTCTGGAGAGGGCATGGAAGCTCCCTGCCCCCCCCATACCTTGCCCTGTGCATTTCTTCCATCCTTCTGTTCCTGAGTTATATCCTTCTATAACAAATCGTAATCTAATAAGTAAAATGTTTCTCTGAACTCAATGAGCCACTCTAGCAAATTAATTGAACCCAAGGAGGCAGTTGTAGGAATCTCCAGTCTGTAGCTGATCAGTCGGAAGCACAGAGCTTGCAACTGGGGTCAGAAGTGGGGATATGGGGGACAGTCCTGTAACACTGAATCCTTAACCTGTGGAATATTTACCTCCAGGTAAATAATGCGGATAGGTAATGTCAGAATTGAGTTGAATTCTTGGATACGCTGCTGGTGTCCAAGAACTGTTTCTCAGTGTGTGGGGAAAGCCCCCCACCCAACACACACACACACACACACACACACACACACACACACACACATTGGAATTTGAGTCTCGGAATGCCAAAAGACTAATTATGATGAGCGTTTTTTTATGTGCTTATTGACCATTTGTGTACATCTCTTTTTGAGAAATGTTTTTTCACATATTTTACCAATTTTAAATTGGGTTGTTTGTTTTGGTGAGTTGTAAAAGATTTTACGTATTCTGTTTACCAGACCCTTATGAGATATACAATCTGCAGATATTTTCTCCCATTCAGTGGGTTGTATTTTCACTCTCTTTATTGTGCCCTTTGATGCACAAGATGTTTTAATTGTCATAAAATCCATTTTACCTATCCTGTTTCTTTTTTTGTTTTCATTTATTTATTATTATTATTTTACATCCTAATTGGAGTATAATTACTTTACAATGGTGTGTTAGTTTCTGCTTTATAAAAAAGTGAATCAGTTATACATATACATATGTTCCCATATCTCTTCCCTCTTGTGTCTCCCTCCCTCCCACCCTTCCTATCCCACCCCTCTAGGTGGTCACAAACCACCGAGCTGATCTCCCTGTGCTATGCAGCTGCTTCCCACTAGCTAGCTATTTTACGTTTGGTAGTGTATATATGTCCATGCCACTTTGTCACACTTACCCTTCCCCCTCCCCATATCCTCAAGTCCATTCTCTAGTAGATTTGTGTCTTTATTCCTATCTTACGCCTAGGTTCTTCATGACATTTTTTTTCTTAAATTCCATATATAATATGTGTTAGCATATGGTATTTGTCTGTCTCTTTCTGACTTACTTCACTCTGTATGACAGACTCTAGGTCCATCCACCTCACTACAAATGACTCAATTTCATTTCTTTTTATGGCTGAGTAATATTCCATTGTATATATGTGCCACATCTTCTTTATCCATTCATCCAATGATGGACACTTAGGTTGTTTCCATCTCCTGGCTATTGTAAATAGAGCTGCAATGAACATTTTGGTACATGACTCTTTTTGAATTATTGTTTTCTCAGGGTATGTGCCCAGTAGTGGGATTGCTGGGTCATATGGTAGTTCTATTTCTAGTTTTTTAAGGATCCTCCATACTGTTCTCCGTAGTGGCTGTACCAATTCACATTCCCACCAGCAGTGCAAGAGTGTTTGCTTTTCTCCACACCCTCTCCAGCATTTATTGTTTCTAGATTTTTTTTTTTTTACTTTAAAAGTAGGGGTTTTATTAAGCACAAGACTTGCACAGAGTTTGTTATGGATGTAGATGTGTCGGATATAAGGAAATATAATGCATCTCTCCTGCTCCTTTGGATATTAAAAATTTGCAGGCGAGATTATGTTGAGTAAATAGCTAATATAACCACTCTCTTTCACAAATTCATGAATAATGACATATGTGTTTGTGTGTGTGTGTGTATATATATATATATATATGTATATACATATACACTTATACACCTATAGATATACACACACATATGCATGACCATGACTGTAATCCTTAAACTTTTCTGGATCACAGAATTCTTTGAAAATTACATTAAACTCAATTAAGAAAAAATAACCTATTTTAATTTTGTATTGTAAATTATTTTCTTGAGATACACTATTTTATACTATACTTTATAATGATGTATGCTTTCATTCAATTCAACAAAATTGCATTGCATGTATTCTTTTTTTTTTTTAACATCTTTATTGGGGTATAATTGCTTTACAATGGTGTGTTAGTTTCTGCTTTATAACAAAGTGAATCAGTTATACATATACATATGTTCCCATATCTCTTCCCTCTTGCGTCTCCCTCCCTCCCACCCCCCCTTCCCACCCCTCCAGGTGGTCACAAAGCACCGAGCTGATCTCCCTGTGCTATGCGGCTGCTTCCCACTAGCTATCTACCTTACGTTTGGTAGTGTATATATGTCCATGGCTTTCTCTCGCTTTGTCAGACCTTATCGTTCCCCCTCCCCATATCCGCAAGTCCACTCTCTAGTAGGTCTGTGTCTTTATTCCTGTATTACCCCTAGGTTCTTCATGACATTGTTTTTTCTTAAATTCCATATATATGTGTTAGCATACGGTATTTGTCTTTCTCTTTCTGACTTACTTCACTCTGTATGACAGACTCTAGGTTTATCCACCTCATTACAAATAGCTCAATTTCATTTATTTTTATGGCTGAGTAATTTCCATTGTATATATGTGCCACATCTTCTTTATCCATTCATCTGATGATGGGCACTTAGGTTGTTTCCATCTCTGGGCTATTGTAAATAGAGCTGCAAGGAACATTTTGGTACATGACTCTTTTTGAATTATGGTTTTCTCAGGGTATATGCCCAGCAGTGGGATTGCTGGGACATATGGTAGTTCTATTTCTAGTTTTTCAAGGAACCTCCATACTGTTCTCCATAGTGGCTGTACCAATTCACATTCCCACCAGCAGTGCAAGAGGGTTCCCTTTTCTCCACACCCTCTCCAGCATTTATTGTTTCTAGATCTTTTGATGATGGCCATTCTGACTGGTGTGAGATGATATCTCATTGTAGTTTTGATTTGCATTTCTCTAATGATTAATGATGTTGAGCATTCTTTCATGTGTTTGTTGGCAGTCTGTATATCTTCTTTGGAGAAATGTCTACTTAGGTCTTCTGCCCATTTTTGGATTGGGTTGTTTGTTTTTTTGCTATTGAGCTGCATGAGCTGCTTATAAATTGTGGAGATTAATCCTTTGTCAGTTGCTTCATTTTCAAATATTTTCTCCCATTCTGAGGGTTGTCTTTTGGTCTTGTTTATGGTTTCCTTTGCTGTGCAAAAGCTTTGAAGTTTCATTAGGTCCCATTTGTTTATTTTTGTTTTAATTTCCATTTCTCTAGGAGGTGGGTCAAAAAGGATCTTGCTGTGATTTATGTCATAGAGTGTTCTGCCTATGTTTTCCTCTAAGAGTTTGATAGTTTCTGGCCTTACATTTAGGTCTTTAATCCATTTTGAGCTTATTTTTGTGTATGGTCTTAGGGAGTGATCTAATCTCATACTTTTACATGTAGCTGTCCAGTTTTCCCAGCACCACGTATTGAAGAGGCTGTCCTTTCTCCACTGTACATTCCTGCCTCCTTTATCAAAGATAAGGTGACCATATGTGCATGGGTTTATCTCTGGGCTTTCTATCCTGTTCCATTGATCTTTCTGTTTTTGTGCCAGTACCATACTGTCTTGATTACTGTAGCTTTGTAGTATAGTCTGAAGTCAGGGAGCCTGATACATCCAGCTCCGTTTTTCTTTCTCAAGATTGCTTTGGCTATTCGGGGTCTTTTGTTTTTCCATACAAATTGTGAAATTTTTTGTTCTAGTTCTGTGAAAAATGCCAGTGGTAGTTTGATAGGCATTGCATTGAATCTGTAGATTGCTTTGGGTAGTAGAGTCATTTGCACAATGTCGATTCTTCCGATCCAATAACATGGTATATCTCTCCATCTATTTGTATCATCTTTAATTTCTTTCATCAGTGTCTTACAATTTTCTGCATACAGGTCTTTTGTCTCCATAGGTAGGTTATTCCTAGATATTTTATTCTTTTTGTTGCAATGGTAAATGGGAGTGTTTTCTTGATTTCACTTTCAGATTTTTCATCATTAGTGTATAGGAATGCCAGAGATTTCTGTGCATTAATTTTGTATCCTGCTACTTTACCAAATTCATTGATTAGCTCTAGTAGTTTTCTGGTAGCATCTTTAGGATTCTCTATGTATAGTATCATATCATCTGCAAACAGTGACAGCTTTACTTCTTCTTTTCCGATTTGGATTCCTTTTATTTCCTTTTCTTCTCTGATTGCTGTGGCTAAAACTTCCAAAACTATGTTGAATAAGAGTGGTGAGAGTGGGCAACCTTGTCTTGCTCCTGATCTTAGTGGAAATGCTTTCAGTTTTTCACCATTGAGGACAATGTTGGCTGTGAATTTGTCATATATGGCCTTTATTATGTTGAGGAAAGTTCCCTCTATGCCTACTTTCTGGAGGTTTTTTTTCATAAATGGGTGTTGAATTTTGTCGAAAGCTTTCTCTGCATCTATTGAGATGATCATATGGTTTTTCTCCTTCAGTTTGTTAATATGCTTTATCACATTGATTGATTTGTGTATTTTGAAGAATCCTTGCATTCCTGGAATAAACCCCACTTGATCATGGTGTATGATCTTTTTAATATGCTGTTGGATTCTGTTTGCTAGTATTTTGTTGAGGATTTTTGCATCTATGTTCATCAGTGATATTGGCCTGTAGTTTTCTTTCTTTGTGACATCCTTGTCTGGTTTTGGTATTAGGGTGATGGTGGCCTCGTAGAATGAGTTTGGGAGTGTTCCTCCCTCTGCTATATTTTGGAAGAGTTTCAGAAGGATAGGTGTTAGCTCTTCTCTAAATGTTTGATAGAATTCTCCTGTGAAGCCATCTGGTCCTGGGCTTTTGTTTGTTGGAAGATTTTTAATCACAGTTTCAATTTCAGTGCTTGTGATTGGTCTGTTCATATTTCTGTTTCTTCCTGATTCAGCCTTGGCAGGTTGTGCATTTCTAAGTATTTGTGCATTTCTTCCAGGTTGTCTATTTTATTGGCATAGAGTTGCTTGTAGTAATCACTCATGACCTTTTGTATTTCTGCAGTGTCAGTTGTTACTTCTCCTTTCTCATTTCTAATTCTATTGATTTGAGTCTTCTCCCTTTTTTCATGATGAGTCTGGCTAGTGGTTTATCAAGTGTGTTTATCTTCTCAAAGAACCAGCTTTTAGTTTTATTGATCTTTGCTATCATTTCCTTCATTTCTTTTTCATTTATTTCTGATCTGATTTTTATGATTTCTTTCCTTCTGCTAACTTTGGGGATTTTTGTTCTTCTCTAAGTGCTTTAGGTGCAAGGTTAGGTTGTTTATTCGAGATGTTTCCTATTTCTTAAGGTAGGATTGTATTGCTATATACTTCCCTCTTACAACTGCTTTTGCTGCATCCCATAGGTTTGGGGTCGTCATGTCTCCATTGTCATTTGTTTCTAGGTATTTTTTATTTCCTCTTTGATTTCTTCAGTGATCACTTCGTTATTAACTAGTGCATTGTTTAGCCTCCATGTGTTTGTATTTTTTACAGATCTTTTCCTGTAATTGATATCTAGTCTCATAGCGTTGTGGTCAGAAAAGATACTTGATACAATTTCAATTTTCTTAAATTTGCCAAGGCTTGATTTGTGTCTCAAGATATGATCTGTCCTGGAGAATGTTCCATGAACACTTGAGAAAAATGTGTATTCTGTTGTTTTGGGATGGAATATCCTATAAATATCAAGTCCATCTTGTTTAATGTATCATTTAAAGCTTGTGTTTCCTTATTTATTTTCATTTTGGATGATCTGTCCATTGGTGAAAGTGGGGTGTTAAAGTCCCCTACTATGAATGTGTTACTGTCGATTTCCCCTTTTATGGCTGTTAGTATTTGCCTTACGTATTGAGGTGCTCCTATGTTGGGTGCATAAATATTTACAATTGTTATATCTTCTTGGATCGATCCCTTGATCATTATATAGTGTCCTTCTTTGTCTCTTCTAATAGTCTTTATTTTAAAGTCTATTTTGTTTGATATGAGAATTGCTACTCCAGGTTTCTTTTGATTTCCATTTGCATGGAATATCTTTTTCCATCCCCTCACTTTCAGTCTGTGTGTGTCTCTAGGTCTGAAGTGGGTCTCTTGTAGATAGCATATATATGGGTCTTGTTTTTGTATCCATTCAGCCAATCTGTGTCTTTTGGTGGGAGCATTTAGTCCATTTACATTTAAGGTAATTATCGATATGTATGTTCCTATTCCCATTTTCTTAATTGTTTTGGGTTCATTATTGTACGTCTTTTCCTTCTCTTGTGTTTCTTGCCTAGAGAAGTTCCTTTAGCATTTCTGTAAAGCTGGTTTGATGGTGCTGAACTCTCTCAGCTTTTGCTTGTTTGTAAAGGTTTTAATTTCTCCATCAAATCTGAATGAGATCCTTGCTGGGTAGAGTAATCTTGGTTGTAGGTTTTTCTCCTTCATCACTTTCAATATGTCCTGCCACTCCCTTCTGGCTTGCAGAGTTTCTGCTGGAATATCAGCTGCTAACCTTATGGGGATTCCCTTGTGTGTTATTTGTTGTTTTTCCCTTGCTGCTTTTAATATGCTTTCTTTGTATTGAATTTTTGACAGTTTGCTTAATATGTGTCTTGCCGTATTTCTCCTTGGATTTATCCTGTATGGGACTCTCTGTGCTTCCTGGACTTGATTAACTATTTCCTTTCCCATATTAGGGAAGTTTTCAACTATAATCTCTTCAAATATTTTCTCAGTCCCTTTCTTTTTCTCTTCTTCTGGAACCCCGATAATTCGAATGTTGGTGTGTTTAATGTTGTCCCAGAGGTCTCTGAGACTGCCCTCAGTTATTTTCATTCTATTTTCTTTATTCTGCTCTGCAGTAGTTATTTCCACTATTTTATCTTCCAGGTCACTTATCCGTTCTTCTGCCTCAGTTATTCTGCTATTGATCCCATCTAGAGTATTTTTAATTTCATTTATTGTGTTGTTCATCATTGTTTGTTTCATCTTTAGTTCTAGGTCCTTTTTAAATGTTTCTTGCATTTTGTCTATTCTATTTCCAAGATTTTGGATCATCTTTACTATCATTATTCTGAATTCTTTTTCAGGTAGACTGCCTTTTTCCTCCTCATTTCTTAGTTCTGGTGGTTTTCTTGCTCCTTCAACTGCTGTGTGTTTTTCTGTCTTCTCATTTTGCTTATCTTACTGTGTTTGGGGTCTCCTTTTTGCAGGCTGCAGGTTCGTAGTTCCTGTTGTTTTTGGTGTCTGTCCCCAGTGGCTAAGGTTAGTTCAGTGGGTTGTGTAGGCTTCCTGGTGGAGGGGACTACTGCCTATGTTCTGGTGGATGAGGCTGGATCTTGTCTTTCTGGTGGGCAGGTCCATGTCTGGTCGTGTGTTTTGGGGTGTCTGTGGATTTAGTATGATTTTAGGCAGCCTCTGTGGTAATGGGTGGGGTTGTGTTCCTGTCTTGCTAGTTGTTTGGCATAGGGTGTCCAGCACTGTAGCTTGCTAGTCGTTGAGTGAAGCTGGGTGCTGGTGTTGAGATGTAGGTCTCTGGGAGATTTTTGCCATTTGATACGTGGAACTGCAAGGTCTGTTGTGGACCAGTATCCTAAAGTTGGCTCTCCCACCTCAGAGGCACAGCACTGACTGCTGGCTGCAGCACCAAGAGCCTTTCATCCACACGGCTCAGAATAAAAGGGAGAAAAAGTAGAAAGAAAGAAAGAGGATAAAAGAAAATAAAATAAAGGTAAAATAATTAAAATCAGAAAATAATTATTAAGAAAAAAATTGTTTTAAAAAGTAAAAAAAAAAAAAAAAAGGACGGATAGAACCCTAGGACAAATGGTGAAAGCAAAGCTATACAGACAAAATCTCACACAGAAGCATACACATACACACTCACAAAAAGAGGAAAAGGGGAAAAAATAATAAATCTTGCTCTCGAAGTCCACCTCCTCAATTTGGGAGGATTGTTTGTCTATTCATGTATTCCACAGATGCAGGCTACATCAAGTTGATTGTGGAGACTTAAGCTGCTGCTCCTGAGGCTGCTGGGAGAGATTTCCCTTTCTCTTCTTTGTTCGCACAGCTCCTGGGGTTCAGCTTTGGATTTGGCCCCGCCTCTGTGTGTAGGTCGCTGGAGGGCGTTTGTTCTTTGCTCTGACTGGATGCGGTTAAAGGAGCCACTGATTCGGGGGCTCTGGCTCACTCAGGCCGGGGTGAGGGAGGGGTACGGAGTGCAGGGCGAGCCTGCGGTGGCAGAGCCCGGCGTGACATTGCACCAGCCTGAGGCACGCCGTGCGTTCTCCCGGGGAAGTTGTCCGTGGATCCCGGGACCCTGGCAGTGGCGGGCTGCACAGCCTCCTCAGAAGGGAGGTATGGAGAGTGACCTGTGCTCGCACACAGGCTTCTTGGTGGTGGCAGCAACAGCCTTAGAGTCTCATGCCCGTCTCTGGGGTCTGCGCTTTTAGCCGCGGCTTGCGCCTGTCTCTGGAGCTCCTTTAAGCAGTACTCTTAATCCCCCCTCCTCACGCCGCAGGAAACAAAGAGGGTAGAAAAAGTCTCTTGCCTCTTTGGCAGATCCAGAGTTTTCCCCGGACTCCCTCCCGGCTAGCCGTGGTGCCCTAACCCTCTGTAGGCTGTGTTCACGCCGCCAGTCCTCTCCCTGCGCTCCGACCGAAGCCCGAGCCTCAGCTCCCACCCCCTCCCGCCCCGACGGGGGAGCAGACAAGCCTCTCGGGCTGGTAAGTGCCGGTCGGCACCGATCCTCTGTGCGGGAATCTCTCCGCTTTGCCCTCTGCACCCCTGTTGCTGCACTCTCCTCTGCGGCTCCGAAGCTCTCCCCCTCTGCCACCCGCAGTCTCCGCCCGCGAAGGGGCTTCTAGTGTGTGGAAACCTTTCCTCCTTCACAGCTCCCTCCCACTGGTGCAGGTCCCGTCCCTATTCTTTTGTCTCTGTTTATCCTTTTTTCTTTTGCCCTACCCAGGTACGTGGAGAGTTTCTTGCCTTTTGGGAGGTCTGAGGTCTTCTGTCAGTGTTCAGTAGGTGTTCTGTAGGAGTTGTTCCACGTGTAGATGTATTTCTGATGTATAGTTTATGCTGACTGTTGGTCAGCTTTGGCTCTGCTCCCTTTGTCTTCTTTGCCTTTTTTCTTTTATTACTCATGCTTTTGCTGTCATAGCTAAGAATCTAGTGCCAAATCTGAAGGTCATGAAAATTTACCTGTATATTTTCTTCTCTAAGTTTCATAGTATTAGCTCTTACATTTAGGTCATTGATCAATTTTGAGTTAATTTTTGTATGTAGTGTTATATCCAGTTGTCCCAGCACCATTTGTTGAAGAGGCTATCCTTTCCCCAGTGAATGGTCTTGGAAACCTGGTCAAAAAACAACTGACCATAAGTATGGGTTTATTTATGAAATCTTAATTTTATTCTATTTGTCCATATGTCTGTTCTTATGCCACTACCACACTGCTTTGATTACTGTAGCTTTGCAGTACGTTTTGAAAATGGGAACTATGAATCCTCCAACTTTGTCCTTTTTATTCAAGATTATTTTGCCTATTTGGGGTTCCTTGAAATTCCATGTCAGTTTGAACATTGGTGTTCCAATTTTCTCAAAAAATGTCATTGGAATTTTGAAAGGGATTTTTCTAAATATGTAGATGACTTTTGGTAGTATTAATATCTTAATAATATTATGTTTTTTAATCCATAAATACAGAATTCTTTCAATTTATTTAGGTCTTCTTACACTGGTAGACAAAAAAATTAATCAAGAGTTGATCTAAGAAAGAGATGGAAAATTTTATTCAGGCCAACCTGAGGATTATAACCCAGGCGATGGTCTTTCAGAAAGTTCAGAGGACTGTTCTGCCTGTTTGAGGTCAAAGCACAATTATATTAGTGTTTGAGACAAAGGGTTATTTGTCAAATGAGGTATTACTGACAGTTTACATCCAGATAAACATGTACAGAACGAGTAGTGGATCATAGGTCATCGTGGCCCCTTACAAGATTAAGAAGGAAGGTTATTTCCTAAGGAGGTCTGGTTAATGCAAATGCACACTACATACTAAAGGGAAAGGAGAGGCCCAAATGGGCAGAGACAAATTTTATGATTAAACTTTTTTTGTCTTGACATAAAATATGAATTTTATTTCATCACATTATTTCAGCAATGTTTTTAGTTTTCTGTATACAAGTCTTTCATCTCTTTGGCTAAATGTATTCTTAGTTATTTTATTCTTTTGGATGTTATCATAAATGAAATTGTTTTAATTTCCTTTTCATATTGCTCATTGCTGGTGCAAAGAAAAACTGAGTTCTTAGTGTTAATTTTGTAGCTCACAACTTTGCTGAATTTGTTTACTAACTCTAGTAGCTTTTCTGTGGATTCATTGGAATTTTCTATATGTAGGATCATGTCATCTGCAAATAGAGATAGTTTTACTTTCCAATATATTTCTTCTTCTTGTCTAATTGCATTAACTAGAACATCCAGTAAAATGTTGAATGATGGATTTTCTTATTTTGAACCACTTTTGCCTTCCTTGCATAAATCCTTGCCTTTCTGGCATAAATCCTGTCATGGTATATAATCTTTTTAATGTGCTATTGGAGTCAGTTTGCTAGTATCTTGTTGAGGATATTTGCACCTGTATTCATAAAGGATATTGATCTGTACAGTTGACCCTTGAACAATGCAGGGATTAATGGCACATTAATACCACCCAGGGAAATTGAAAATCTGCGTATAACTTTATAGTTGGCCCTCTGTATCTGTGGTTCTGTATCCATGGATTCAACCAACCTCAGATAATGTAGTATTATAATATGTATTCATTGGAAAAATAATCCACATATAATCAGACCCCAACAGTTCAAACCCGAGTTGTTTAAGGGTCAACTGTATTTTCTTTTCTTGTTATATCTTTATCTAGCTTTGGTATCAGTAATGCTGGCCTCATAGAATGAATTAGGAGGTGTCCCTCATCCTCTATTTCTTTGTAGAGTTTGAGAAGAATTGTTGTTAATTCTTCTTTAAATTTTGGTAGAATTCACCAGTGAAGACATCTGGGTGGTCCTGGAGTTTTGTTTGTTGGGTGGTTTTGATTTACTGCTTCATTCTCTTTACTTGTCATAGTCCTGTTGAGATTTTGTCTTCTTGAGTTTTGTTTTTTTTTTTTTAATTTGTAGAAATTTGTCCTTTTCATCTGGAATATCTAATTTGTCAGCATATAATTGTTCATTGTTGGCATATAATTGTTCATAGCATTCTCTTATTTTTATTTCTGTAAGGTTAGTAGTTTCAGTTTCATTTCTGATTTTAATTATTTAGGGGTTTTTTGGTTGTTAGTCTAGCTAATGGTTTTAAAACTTTGTTGATCCTTTCAAAGAACCAAATTTTCCTTTTGTTGATTCTGTGTTTTTCTTTTCTCTATTTCATTACCTTCATTCATGTCTTTATTATTTTCTTCCTCCTGCTATTTTTGGGCTTAATTTGCATCTTTTTTCTAGTTCCTTAATATCAATTTAGGGTATTGATTTGAGATCTTCTTTTTCACTATTTATTGGTGTTTACTGCAGTCCCTGAGCACTGCCTTTGCTGCATCCCATGTTCATGAAATGAAAGACTTAATATTGTTAAGATGGCAGTAATCTCCAAACTCTTCTATTTGCTGGTCTCACAGAATGAGTTGGAAAGTGTGTCCTCCTCCATATAGTTAAAGAGTTGATGAAGACTTGGTACTAATTCTTAAATAGTCAGTTTACTTCATTGCGTCATTGAAGCTCTTTGGGAATTGGCTTTCTGTTGTGGAAAGTTTTTGATTATTAGCTCAATCTATTTACTTGCATTGGTCTCTTCAGGTTTCTATTCTTCTCGATGCAGTTTCAATAGTTTGTGTCTAAGACTCTGTCCATGTCATCTAGGTTATCTTATTTTGTTGACATGAAGTTGTTCATAGTGTTCCCTTAAAATCCTTTGTATTTCTGTAAGGTCAGTGATGATGTCCCCTCTTTTATTCCTGATTTTGTTCATTTAAGTCTTTTTTTCTCTTTTTTGGTCTAGCCTAATGTTCATAAATTTTGTTCATCTTTTCAAAGAACCAACTTTTAGTTTCATTGATTTTCTATATTGTTTTTGTTACTTCATTTTTCTTTTTGCTCTAATCTTTATTTCCTTCCTCTGCTTACTGAATTTAATTTTTTCTTTGTTTTATAAGGTTGAAGTTTAGATTGATTTGAGATATTTTAAATATAGGCATTTATAAATATAATTTATAGGCATTTATAATTTATATAGGCATCTATAAACAAAGCTTTAGCTTATCCCATAAGTTTGGGTATGTTTTCATTTGTATTAACCTCAAAATATTTCTTAATTTCCCTGTGATTTCTTCTTTCAGCCAGTGGTTAGAAGCACGTTATTTAATTTCCACATATTTGTAAATTTCTCGAATTTCCCTTTGTTACTGATTTCTAATTTCATCCACTGTGGTGGAAGAACTTATTTTATATAATTTCAATTCTTTTAAATTTGAGGTAGTGTCTTATGGCCTAATTTATGTCCATCAACATCTCTATGCACTTGAGAAAAATGTATATTCTTGTGTTCAGTGGCATGTTCTACAGATGTTAGGCCTGGTTGGCTTATAGAATTTTTCAACTCTTCTGTTGTTGATCTCAAGTCTAGTTGTTTATCCTTACTGAAGCTTTATTCTTCCCTCAAATTAGGTAATCTCAACTGACGTATCTTCAAGTTGACTGATCTTTCTCCTACCAGCTCAAATCTGCTGTTGAATACCTTGGTCAGTTTTTCATTTTAGTGATTGTACTATTATAACCGTAGTTTCTGTTCTTTTAAAATAATATTTGTCTACTTATTGATATTCTCTATTTGTCTAAGCCCAAACATTTTTTGAAGGAAAAAATTCACTGGAACTTAGTGAATATTTGTGAATGTAGATCTTGCAACCAGGGACCTTTATGCCTTCCAGCAATGAATGTTAACAGAGATGAAGGCCCCAGGCTCCTCAGTGTATTATCACTAAGGACCTGTAATCCAAATTTGGCCCCAACACCAGCAGCATGGGCATCACCCAGGAGCTGGTTAGAAATGCAGAATCTCAAGTCCCACTACAGATCCACTGAATCATAAGCTGCATTTTAACAAGATCTCCAGGTGATTCCCATAAACATGCACATTAGAGTTTGAAAGACAATGGGCCAAACGTCCTGGAACCCACCACACTTTCAGAGCCTTCAAAGTATGCCAGTTTTCAGAATAGCAATTTTGCATTTATCTATATAACTTTGATACATGTCCATCTTCCTCTCTAGATTGAAGCTCCACAAAGGGGAGTCTGCTTACTGTTGTAGCCCAGAGCCAGGCACACAGTAAGTGCTGTAAGATCTGTCAAGTAAATAGATGAACTGGACTCTGGGATCTCATATTTTATCTGCTTCCTCCCACCTCAGTTTCAGAAGAGGTTTAACTTCTTAACATATTTGGAAAACCTCAGGTTTCTCAGATCTCCCATGGATGATTAGGAAGGACCTCTGAGATAAGGAAACAACTCTGAGATAAGGAAGCTGCAATTTTTCTTTACCTTTTGCTTAAAGTATGTATTTATCCAAAACTTGAGTTTCCTTGCCACTAAGGGTTCTCTGAGTATTGGAAAGAAAGACGCCATTAAGCATATTCTCTATTTATTATAATTCTGTGGGAGGACTAATTTTTGATCTTGAATGATTTCATTAATTTTGTTTCCTTATAATTATTTTTCTCCATCAGGAAAGGTTATTGGAATATGAGTAAAATGTCATAAATTAACAAAATCAACACTAGTAAAAGACTTCATTTATAATTCATATGTATTTATATCTTTACTTATCCTGCCTTTATATAAAAGGATCTGAGGCAAATGTTTACAACTAAATGAGATTTGAGAAAACATAACTAAAGCAATACTATAGATGGCTTTTGTGAAAAATCAAATCACCTCGATAATTCTTCCAGTTTAAAAAAAAACAAGAGACAACTGGTATTATTGTTTTTATTTATAAAGAATTATTTTTATTTGGCTGTTTGGAAAACCACTAACATTTTTCACTTTAGAAAACATTAAATAATAAACAAGATGTTATACAGTACTTTGGATAACTTCTTCCATCAGTGTAGTGCAATGCATTATTGGCACCTAAAAGTGAAACTTTCTATTATTTTCCCCTTTCATCACCAGTTGTGCAGTTATATGACCAAAAAGGAAATGAATCATTAAAAAATGGATCTAAAGCCATATTTTCTGGCCCCTACTCAAAGGCTTACTGATTTATATCCCCCTCTGGCCTTGCGTCCACCAAGTTAAATGATGAAAGACCTATTGTTGTCTATTGTACCTACTGTTCCCAAAACAATACCATTTTGTGGGACTTGGGAGATTCCCATTGATAAGAGAAACTTCTACCATTAGGAGAAGGAAAGGTCCTGGCAGTGGCACTCTCTTTTTCAGTAGCCAAATTAAGCTGTCACACAGGCTGCAGAGAGAATGCACCAGATAAAAATCTCTCTAAACTGTGTCCTTTGTTATGGTCTCTTTAAAAACCTGAAATATCATCCATTAAGCAAGTGAAAGGGTTATACCTTTACCAAGAAAAGAAATATATACCACCACATTAGGACATTACTGAGATACTAAAATATCTGCCCATCATACTCTTTTGGAACAAACAGATTTTTAATTTTTTTGTTTTTGTTTTTTTAAATGCTGCTGGGTTTGCCATAAAGGGAGAGACATTTTCATGACCTCAGCATTTGGTAGCTTTTCCCCTTTTGATTCCTCGCTATTAGGCGGTCAAGAGGGAAGTACCTAAATTAGACCTTAGCCCTGGTCCAAGTTACTTAGTTCTGGAGACTTTCATTACATAGTAATAGGATGAAAACATCTTTGGGGAGATTCTGTAATGTTACTCTACCTTGAGGTAAGAATGTCTTTAACCATCTTAAATAGAAAAAAAGAGTTATCAAATTTTTAAAAAGCCTCAAAAAAAAATTCACACTTTTTCTTTTAGACAAAGGATTCTAACTTAATAAACGTCCCTGCCAGGAAATGCTCCCTCACACTCCAGTCTAAGCCTGTTTCCTCTTGTTCTATTCTCAGTGCATATGGAGAACAGCTGGTCACCATCCTCTCTGTACCAGCCCTTCATATACTTGAAAACCAGCAGTTGTTTGCCCCTCAGTCTTCTCTTCTCCACGCTGAATAATCCCAGTTCCTTTAACTTTTCATCATAGATCTTTTTTTCCAACCCTTTAATCATCTTTGTGATTCCTGGCAAAAACAGCAGAAAATAGTTTGATTACTTAATTGGAACTAAAGAAAAGCCTCAGGAATAAGTTGTCTTTTAAAAGTTATGTATTTTGTTTAAATCTAAAGGTAAACTTTGCAGGGAGGAAATATAGTTAGGGGTTCATAGATCTTAGAATTCCAATCTTGTCCTGTTGATTTAGTGTGTGTGTGTGAGAATCCCATTCCAGCACGTCCGATGCCTCAAAGCATGAGACTCGCTTCCCAACCCTTCCTGACACAACAGCACATAAGTTGTGATCTAGACCTGCCTAAATTTATACTCATTGAAAAGTCAGTATGAAAATCTATTTCAACGGAGCTTCCCCCATGTTTCCCCACACCCAGCTTCCACAAACAGAAGCTTTTCTCTGAAACAACCAGAACTTCCAAAAGCTTCTTACATATTACCAGAAAGAACCACATTGTTATGGTAAAGGCTGTTGGTTTTAAAGTGTAACCTGAAACAGTGAGGGTTTTACATGTTAACTACAGTTTCCTGTCTATTACTTTGTAGTGATCAAACTCAAGGCCGTTAAAAAATTCATCTCCCTACAACCACAGACACCTCTTCCAATTTTCTCTTGCTGCCAATATAAGGTCATGGAACTGGATGCCATTCCACCATGTATTTTTTTAACTCAAGAGATCATAAGCGGCCTTTCCCTTGCAACTAGAGTCTGTAAATATTAGGAACACATGACTACTTAATACCAATAACACATTTACACAAAACACAGTACTACTAACGAGGGATTGCGTGCCCACTCTACATAATTGTCTTTAAAAGAAAAATACAGATAACAAGAATAAATGCATCTTGATATGCTACATACCCTTCTTTTATAAAGTGAGTGGCAGTAAAAGTCAGAGTTCAGGTCAGACCAGAACTACCAAGTGGAGAGGAGAAACCAATTTCACAAGCACATTGTACAACGCATCTTAGGGGAAGTCAATACTACTCATGGTACAACACTGAACAGATAACAGAATGGTCATTTGCACAGATTTCTTTTGAAAACTTCTCCTCTAATTTGCTACAAGGAACACCTTGTAACCAGGATGAAGGATGGTATAGGTCACACACACTGAAGGCCTTCTTAAGAGACATAGGATGAAAGGTAACACCCAAAGATGGCTTTGGACACATCTACAGATGCCCCCCTGTATTTCAAGGAAGGTGTCACTGTTCACTGGGATTGCACAAAAGCAGGCCAGCAAGATGTGGGTCACCAACCAGACTTTCTCCTGACCCACTCTTCTCCTAGGCCTGATACGAGGGAGGAAAGGACAGGAGGTGAAGGTTGGAAAAAGAAGAGGGGCAACACGGGGGTTCATTGCTAGTTCTGGAGTTGCTCGCGTTCTTCAGAGCAGTGGCCTTTTTTCAAGCTCACATCATCCAATCCAATCTCCCCAGTGTGACCACGCCTTTTTTCACCTTTGAAGATGACCTAGGGAGAGAATGTACACACCGGTCAAGCCTCCTCTGCCCCTTTCCAATGCCTGCTCGTTTAGCAAAATAAAGACAAACTTTCCCCAAAACTATATAGTAAACTTACTTAACAGAAGGAAAGACTAGAACAGAGTTGCCAGTGTCAATGAGGCTTGCCTTCTGGTAGGAACTTAAGTTGTCAGTAAATCGTTAACCAGACCCCATTGCTCAGAATCAGTTACTCTTTAAAAAAGTCATTCTAAACAATGGACTACTTACATTTAGGAATGATTATGAAGTGGACACTTTTGTCAAAGATTACCAAGGTCAGAAGTAAAGAGTGTGATGGAATATAAAGGTGTAGAAATTATGAGCCAAAGATTTGAAAGATCATAATCGTGCAGCCTATCTTAGATGTTTTCTAGTTCCTCCTCTGGGTTAATTTAATATAGTTTTGTTGCCTAAAATGGAATAGAATCAAACACCCTAATACAATCACAGTGTTGTTTCACTTACGTAAAGACCAAAATCTTTCCTGTATTTTATCTAACAGAAACCTATGTTAGGATGTGAAACAACTTATTTTTATATTTCCAAACAATGTAAATATTAAGAAAAATTTTAAGAAAGAGAAACAGAGTAAAACAAAATCCAAGACTCTGATACAAGCTATCTTCATGGAGTCTATTCTTTCTTTTAAAAAGTTTCTAGACACTATACCTATAGGTATAGAGGCAGAATTTCCTAATAACTGTTTTATTAGGATCAACATAAAGAAGACACTTTTTCCAAATACATTCACTATTTCAGTGGGGTGTTATAGATCATTTTATTGCTACCTATGACTTGATTACTTAGGATAAATTTTATATATTCAATCAAAGCTTTTCCCACCACCTGTCCTTCATAGGATAATACTTTCCAAGCGTATTGTTCTAGTTTCCATCCAAGGCTGCTTAACTATGATCTCTGAGGCAAAGGGAAAACAAAGACTTTAAAGAAACATTCCCCCACCCCCCCCAAAAAAAACAGTTTAGGGTAACTCATGTTGGTCAAAGTTTGAAGTACAAGGAGTTTAAGGAAAAGGAAAAGCAGGTACCCCGCCGCCACCCTTTGAAGTTTCTGTTAACTTTTTTTTTTTTCACTTTTTCAACTCCTACAATTTTTTTTCATTAAAAATAGGGGCTATTCACCAGGGTGGGGAGAGTGACAGTGGTCAGAGGTTGCCATGAAGAATGTGTACGAAGGGGCAGAGGGGGTATAGAAAGAGGCAACGCATGGGGTCACCACGCCCAGCCAAGGCACAAGCCTTCCGCCTAAATTCAGGAAGAGACGGAGGCGTCCACCGCAGATCCCAGAGCTCTCCTCTGAAAGGAAACCCTCTCCGGTTCTACCTCCCCGGCGGGTCTACTTACGCTCTTGACGTCAGCCCCTCGCAGGGTGATGCGCGTTTGCCTCCAGCTGTGGCCACCATTTCTTCCCCACAGGGCTGCTCCGTGGGCACCGTGTTTTCTCACAAACACCTGGAGCGTGCCGGAGTGCAGCCCCGTCACCTTGTGCCTGAACGACAGGCACAAGTCCCCTGAGTGCAGGAGGTGGCCGAGTGGGAGCAGCAGGCGAGCGGCCTTTCCTGCCGGGCCTTTGGCTGCCGAGACTGTCAGATACTGTCCACCTGCAGGGGAAAAGCGGGGCCGTGTATGCGCGCGCCCAGGTCCCTGCTGGTGCGACGGCGGGGACGGGCATTTCGCTCCTCTTGTTTTAGTGAACTTCAGACGGTGCCGGTCATCAGTAAAGAATTCCAGGTTTTCGAAGGAGAAAAACAGGATTTAGGTCCATGGCTGTCTTAAATTCTATGGTTTTGTATTTACAGAAAACACTTCGCTCCTGAGGAGTCCAGATTATGCCAGGGACAGACAATAATTAGTCATCCTAACGCTATAAATATTTCCAGTTAAATATGATCAGACATACACTCCTCTTGATCTTCTTGCACCTAGAATTATACTGTCATGCTGGCTGGCTGGTATGGTGGTGAAGTTACCAGGGAGAATTTTCTAGGTGGATTTTCTGTCTCCTGGCAGTAAAGCAGATGGTGATTTAAAGGGGCAGTAGATCTGTTTATTCTCTCCTCTCCCCTCTTTTAAAAGAAAGATAATCTCTAAAGCACGGGTCCCCAAACCCCGGGCCACAGACCAGTACCGGTCCGTGGCCTGTTAGGAAGCGGGCCGCACAGGAGGAGGCGAGCGGTGGGCGAAAGAGCGAAGCTTCATCTGTGTTTACAGCCACTCCCCATCGCTTGCATTACCGCCTGAGCTCTGCCTCCTGGTGAGTTGTATAATTATTTCATTATATATTACAAAGTAATAATAATAGAAATAAAGGACACAATAAATGTAATGCGCTTGAATCATCCCCAAACCATCCCTCCTTCCCCAGTCCGTGGAAAAACTGTCTTCCAAGAAACCGGTTCCTGGTGCCAAAAAGGTTGGGGACCAATGCTCTAAAGGGAGAAGGATCCTTTAAAAATGAGTTTGCTGTGCTTCTCATACCTGACCTCAAGAAGATGCAGAAGTGTTCTGGAAACCTGCCACATCTTCCTGGAGCATCAATAGTATTTGGAGGTAAGCAGTTAAAAAGATTTTTTATATAAATACAAATCCATAACAATATAATTGATATAGAAATTTTCCATTACACATACATGAACACAAAATGTTAGTAAAATCTTTCCCTTTGGAAAGGTCGCTTTGATGATGTCCTTGGATCCCTAGGGCTCCAGAGTTTGCTTCCCTCTATTGTTAGAGGAACTGCAGTTAAGGGGGAAAAAAAGTTTGAGCAGCAGTGACGTGGGGGACGGTGCTTCTCAAGAGATGGAAAGTTTCAAGTAGTAGTTTGAAACTCAGTCCGAGTACAAGTGACATTCCCCTCAGGCTGTTTTATTGCAGCCACCTGAAAAACACACTGTTGTCTCAACACTGACTTATCCATAGGAAAAATGTGGTTGGAATGCTGAACACCTGTAACTGTTTTGGTAGAAACCCCACTTATCTTTCATTGAAAAGCATTCCTTATGCTTAATCTGTACAAGACATGACAAGGTTTGGGATGTCCTATTCTTCAAGTGACTTCTCCTCTATCAAGTCTCCTCTGAGCCTTTAAAGGCCCAAATAAGTGAGTTGTGTGTACCTGCGAGGGCCAGGTTCTGTACGAGGGCTCTCCGGGGAGCATCTCATTTAACCTTGCTAACAAGCCCGTGGAGTGAACACTTATTAGCTTCTGCACCTGCAAAACAAGCCTAAGGCTTTGAGAGGTGAAGTCACCCAAGGTGTCACCCAGCCAGTAGGCAGCAGAGTAACAGTTTGAGTTCAGAACTGCCTGAACCCCTATTCAGCACAGGAATCACTGGTTTACACGTTTCTCTCCCGCAGTCAAAGAGGGTCTCTTACAGTCAAAGAGACTGTGAACTCTTTGATGTCAGAGCCAACCTCTCTCCAAACCCCATTACACTCCTAGCGTATGGTAGGAGTTTAATGCCATTTGTTGAATAAATGACATTCCAAGAATACAGCAAAAAACAACAGAGAAATAGATCCTGAGTCAGGTACTTGACTCACCAAAAACAAACACAGTTTTTTGTACTCCTTCCACCCCCGTCTTCCCCAAATTAATCCAAACAATATTTTGAGCCAAAATATTTAGATGGATTTAGAACGTCTCCCCGTTAGTCAGCTTTTTGAATCATCACAGGTATTTTGGTTAAGACTAAGATATAAGGTTATTACAGTTAACCTGCAAGTTTTAAGAAAACAAGGATTATCTTAAATCCCTGTGGAATGTATACTAATATCACTATGCCAGACGCTGCCTGCAGCAAGACAACCTAACAAAAACCAAGACATCCTAATAAAAGAGTCAAATAATCACTTTATATAGATTTTTAAAACTCTATAAATGAGGTTACAATTGCTCTTCCCCTAGAGGGCTACTCTGTGGCCACTAGGATTGTTTTTCTTTTTACCATGAAGAATTCTTTCCCTTTTTAACAAATGGAAGTATTACAAAGTTGGAACAGTAGCTAAGGGAAAAATTGATCTAGCACTCCAAATTACCTATTAAATAAAAATTTCACTTCTGATTCCAAAATACTGGTTTAAATAAAAAAATTACATTACATATTTTCATGGATTCAGTTTAAAGCATCACAATATCTAAAGCTGTTTTTTGGTAAATAATAGATCCTGTAACAGTTGCCAGATATATAGGTGATAAAATTTTAATTTCAAACATATATGAAATGATATCTGGACAGGGTTACTAACTGCAGCATTGTCTGAACTACCAAAAGGCTGGAAACAACTGAAACGTCCCTCAATGGATGTCTGATTAAATACGTTTAAGAAGTGATGGAGTAACCGCCATTCATTTAAGAATGAAGGTGTTATGTATGCACTGATACAGAACCATCTTTGACAACAATGGCTAATACTATTTTAATGGTGACTCTAGGACAGGGACTGCTTTAAATGCTTTACATACGTTTACTGGACACTACTGATGACCCCATTTAAATAACCTGCTCAAGATCAAAGCTCGTAAGTGGTGATGGTGGGTTTCAGCCCAGGCATTCTGGCTTCAAAGTCCACTCATGTTGTTGTTTTTTTTTCCTTTGGAGTAAAATTGCTTTACGATGTTGTGTTAGTTTCTGCTGTACAGTGTAGTGATTCAGCTCTATGTATACCTATATCCCCTCCCTCTTGGACCTCCCTCCCACAGCCCCATCCCACCCATTAGGTCGTCACAGAGCACCGAGCTGAGCTCCCTGTGTTATATAGCAGGTCCACACTCAGGTTAACTCTTAAGATAATATTGTTAAGTGGAAGAAGCAAGGTACAGAAGAGAGGGCTGTTGTGAGGAAAAATAGCTCTCTGGAAAGGTAACCAAGAAACTGGTTGCATCTGGGGAGGATGACTGGGGCCCACGGTTGGGAGGGAGCTTTTATTTTCACTGTTGATTTATTTTTCCATTGTCATGTATTTCAAAATAATGTTTCTTAATGCTGCAATAGACATAGTTGTACGTACACGCTGGCATATTTTATATTTAAACGAATTCCTTGTAGCTACCAGTAGCCGACAGAGTGCTGAGTCGGTTGAGATTAGGGTTCCAGGAAAAGGGCCTCAAGTTTAGCCTTGACACTACAGGAGAAGGGCGTGTGTTCAGGGCCACAGCTATAAGTCTGTAGCACATTATCACATCTGTCAGGAGCACAATTTTCCATTCCCTAGAGGATGGATTAATTTCACTATCTCGCAAGTAAGTTTAAGACTGAATGTGATAACAAAACCTAATGAGCACCAGGAAGGTGACTAGCAAATGCACTTATTTTGCAGCTGTTTCTCAAAGTTATAAGTTTGTTTAAGGGAAGGTTTTTTAGAGATATTAGCATATAAGAATATTTGCAAATCTGGATCTTGGATAAGAAATGCACAACATAAAAATCATATGTGGAAATCCAAACATATGTTCCTTTACTAATGGTATAATCTACATAGAAACATGCAAACTGTTAGTTTGGTAGTTAAAATGATACACAAAAATAATTGATTAAATTGCTTATAGTCTTCTCTGGCCTTAGCATGAGATACATACATAACCCCACCTGAACTGCCTAGAAGAAAAATAATAGGCACGGAAAGTAAGCTTCATTAGCATTCTCCATCTGGATATGTCAGAATCTGTATATGGTTAGAACTCCCCGACATATTCTAAAAAGCCCGCCTACGATTCCGCCCTGACATAAGCTATGTCCTCCTACCTCTTCTAACTAAATCTCTGCCATCTTTGGTCTTCCCATCCATTCTCCAGGCTAGAACGCTGCTCACTGATACCTGGGACATTCCATTCTGAGTCAGAGGCTCCCAGAGCCGGTATAAGAGGCTTTCTAATCCACCCTTTGTCTAATTCTCAAAACAACATCTTGTCATATGTCACCCAGTCAAACATCTCCACCAACAGAGAGCTCCCTGCTTCCGTGGCTGCCTGATTTCTCTTTAGACAGCTCTGACTATGGTAAAGTTCTGAGAGTGAGCAAAAATCGATCCCCCTGCAGTTTTCACCTACTGATCCGACTTCTTATCCCCTTGTGATCACAGAACAACTGAGACAGATGTTGTCGGTCTTGTATTTGAAAAGCTGCCCCGCTCCATTATTTCTTCTCCAGGCTAAACATTCTGGGTTTCTCACCTGTTTTTCTACAGGCTCTGAGACTGAGATAGATGTTGTCGGTCTTGTATTTGAAAAGCTGCCCCGCTCCATTATTTCTTCTCCAGGCTAAACATTCTGGGTTTCTCACCTGTTTTTCTACAGGCTCTGAGACACCTCTCCATCCAGGTCATTCTCTTTTGAGTGACCTACAATTACCTCTATACTTCTCAGACTGGTAAGAACCTACCAAAGTGTATTTTCTGTGCTGGAAAAAATACGTATTTCTATGGAGCTGACCCAGCTTTTGGGCAGCAATGATACAGGGTTCACTCATATTGATTTATTACCCACAAAAAGTCTAAAAGTCTTTCACGCTTTCTGCTAAGTCACATCTTCCCCCTCCTACAGCTGTGTAGGTGGTTTCTCGACCATGAGCTACACCGTGTATTCATCCCCAGTAGATTTCACCCTCTTAAGTGGGACCCATTGATCTAATCTTTGCATGCTGTTTGTGTCAGCGCACACAGTCGCTTTCTCCTCTGGCTTTACGTTAGCCACAGATTGGTTAGTATACCTTCAATATCCAGTTCATCCAAGTTGTTGGTAAAAACCTGGAGCAACCCCAGAAGAGCATCCTTGAAGGGCCGGAGCCAATCACCAGGAGCTATCCAATCACAAGCAGCCACCACTTCCTTTCAACTTGTTCTGTATTATCACAGCCAAAGAACCATTTCAAACCTTTTTTTTTGTCTACCACTCTGTCAATTCTCTTCTCATTTTTCTATTGGAGGGCAAGTGGATTTGGGGTCACAACAAATTTAACATTTACATATGTGACGAATAATAGAAACTGTTGAAAAGTACTAAATTGGTTCTAAAAGATAGTATTTAAGTTCTAAAGCTCAAACATTTTACATAGACTGTCTACAGAGAAGTGCAATGAATTCTTCTGACTTTAGCATGAATTATTCTCCCCAGTGTATACCTTACTTGAAAGAGTTATTCATTACGACCATGAACATTATTCACCATTCTATCACACATGGTTGCTAAAGATCCTTCCTTCTGTAGCACACTACTCCAGGTCAGAGGTCACTCAAATCTACAGGCCTGAGATCTGCTAATCGGATCATGCACACAACCAGGACACAGAGGCCAGACTGGGTAGTGAAAACCCCAGAATTACGCTTCTGATGTTGTGGGCACTGAACTGCTGAGATGGCTGCACAGGCAGTACAGAGAGGCCTGGATGGGAAGTCCATTCTTTAGCTCTGTGGCCTTAGGAAACTGATGTAACCTCTGGCCCTCTGTGAAACAAAAACAATATTACCTGCTTCCCAGGGTAGATAAGAGGATTAGATAAAACTGAGATGATGAATGAGTCAGGACTGTAGCTGGTATTAAATAAATGTTGGTTTCTCTCTTATTCACAGTTATCTATGATATTAATAATAATGTGGTCTGGCTCAGAGTTAACCTTAAATAAGTGAGAGGGAGAACATGAAAGTGAGAATGAGAGGGAGTGTACTGGTGTGTGTGCGTGTGTTGGGGGGGGCGTTAAAAATTATTTTATAGTTAAAAGTAATCTTAAAACTCCTTTGAGTTTGTTGGATACTCATTTTTTAAAAGCTTGCCTCAAATTTTCATTTTTTAATTATCTCTAACATTTCAACCTTAGGGGATCTAATGAATATATTTTTGCACAAATTCTTTAATAACTTGCTACTCAACATGTGCATTAAGGATGAGCCCTAAAATTATCCCCAAGGAGCGTGTGAGAAATGCATCAAAATCTACATTTTAACAAGGCCTCCAGCTGACCTGTGTGCACACTGACCGTTGAGAAGAGCTGGTTTTAACAGAGCATATCCTCAAGTTAACTTTTACATGTTTTGTGCTCTATCTGTACACTTGGGATGGTATTTAGGAACTAGGCTTTTAAAAACAAGTAACATACTTTTTCTTCATGTCTCGTATCTTTCATTTCTAAGTCTAGAATCAGGAGTATAAAAAGGAAAAAAAGAAACCAAACTCCTCACCCTTCCATTAAGTTGGACTCACCCATATAAGATTTAACTACTACAGGGAGGGTAAAAAGCCAACAGTAATATGTAGCTTTGCTTCCTGAAATAAGATGACAAAACATATTGTAAGTTCTGAAACTTTATAGATTCATAGGAAGTGTGCAATTTAAAAGTCTTAGTTTTCCAAGGGACTATATTTAAATCTCCCTTTCTTATAACATTCTCTTGTGGAATAAGTGGTGGTAATTTATAACTAATTTCTCCAGCATCCAAATTAGACTGAAAATTAGACTGTGAGAGATATTCACAACTTTGCAGGAATTTCCACTGTCTCCTTCTGCTACATCTTAAAAAAGAAAGACATAATCAAGGAAACAACCACAGGCTACTATGATGGCTGCTGTACCACAATATTATTTTTATGCTTGGGAATGGGGCACTATACGTAACTTGGATATTATATTTTAGAATGAGTCTACATGTTTTATATATACAAAGCTTTTTTTGAGAGAAATTAGCTGGCCTTTTAATAAACTGCTTGTCTACTTAAAATTCTAATTGACAGCTAACAAATTCAGATCACCTAAAAAAATAGAAGATGAATGCTGGACAAGCTTTCTTTATCCTCTCTATTAAGTAAACACAGAGCTGCATTATAGTATCCTTGATTAGCACAACTGGGTTCCTCAGATAGGATCCAACCGAAATGTGTACTAGGGTTAGATGAATGGTTTTACCTGCTGGATCCCTCACTGGTTCCCAGTGCAAGTCACTGTCTTTTTCTCGGATCCATCCACAAAGCCCATGGTCAAAATTACAACTGTGTATCAGAACACCTGCAAGGAAATAACCAGAAACATGAGTAGACCACAAACCCAACAGCTAATGACAAAAATGAATCTGTGAACTAGGGGTATCTGTACAAGTGTTCTCTCCTGTCTGCACTTAATTATCCCACCAGAATGTCTCTTCATGAGATCAAAAGGAAATCACATGAATCCTTTCTCAGCACAATTGTGCATCAGTGTTCAGCTGTAAAAATAGAACACACAATTGTTGCCAAATTATGACCTTCTTACATCACTTATAAAAGATGATTTCCTCCTCAGCTTAAATGCTGCTTTTCTATATTTTTTTTAAAAAGATAATGATGATTCAGTTTTTGCTCAACTGATTTAACTAGAGAGGAAACCAAGTGGTTAAGAGAAAAGTATAATTTTCCCAGATGTAACCGAACAATCTACAATTTAAAAGTTATTTTAATGAAATGGAGGGAAAAATAAAATGTCATCATAACGGTCCTAAGAATATAGGGATCTACCTGGATCGTCCTTTGCTTCATCACCTGCACTGACTCCTCTTTCAATTTCAAATATTTCAAACAAGTCATTTGAAGGCTGCCGCGGAACTACGAGAGAGAGAGAGGCATTTTGTTTTGTTTCGATGAGGCATTGACAAAGAAGCATTACCTTTACCGATGGGGCAGGGGGAAAAGATCTAGGTATTTCGTTCATCTGGAAGAATCCAAAATATTTAATCACAGTTCACATGAAGATTCATGAAGTTTGTTCTGCAGAGATCTTATACGGTAACATTTATCTGGGTACCATTTTTAAAAATGGGTTTCAAAAGTTTCTAAAATTCAACATAAAATACATGAAAACATCTTTATCTGGAAAATACATTTTAAAACAGCTACCAATGGCGAGCAAAATATCTCTATGAAATTCTAAAACTTGTCTATGAAAGATACATTATGAACTCTAAATTAAGGCTGTTTTAATGGAAAACAAAATGCCCGTAATTGCAGCGAATGGTTTGACTTTCTAACCAAAACATGGACTCCTCTCCAGTGAACCCTACGTATGCTATGTCTTCTGGGCTTAAGCAGGTTCCTTGGCTCCTTTAAGATCAAATCCAAACTCCAAATTGCACAGCATTCACAATCCACCCCCAAAACACACAGTACTGCCCAAATATGCCATTCATGTTCACGTCTCTGACCCCATCCCCAGCTTGGGACGCTCTTCTCCCTGGTAATTAACCAGCCAAAGTTCCCCTCTCTGTTCAAGGGTCAGTGTAAATATCACTGACTGGGTGAAAACTTTCACATTCTGGGCGAGTTCAAATCTTCCCCCTTGTACTTTGATGGCTCATGCTTACACGCCTCTATTACACTCTTTCCTAAAGAACCGCAGTTATTTACACACATGTGTGTCTCTGCCTCTGCTGGTCTCTGAGGTCCTGGAGGGCATCGATCATGTCTTACTCATGTGGCATTCCCAGGGCTTGACCTAGTGACAGGCACTCAACAAGTGTTTATTGAATGAATGGGAAGGTCTTGTCAGAAACCCACGTACTTTGTCAACCCTTTTCCTCAAATGAAACAAGTGGGACAGAGCTGAAAAATACACTTTAAAAAATGGATTCGTATAAATCATTATTTGCTCATTCATTCAATGTACATCTGATCGCCACCCACATGCCGAGCACTGGGGTAGGTCCCGAGGAGACAAGGTAAAAGGGTGAACAAGACCAACAAGGACCTGGCCCCTGTGGAGCTTGCATTCTAATGGGAGAGGCAAACATTAAACATGTAGATAAAAGAACACCACAACTCTAAATTCTGATGAAAACTAGGACGGAAAAACACCAGATGATGTCAGGGAGAATAGCTTGGTTGGGAGTGGGGAGTGTGTGAGAATGTTGGTGGTAGTGGAGGGGAATTCTTGGCCAAAGATCAGGGAATCCTCCCTTTTCTTTGCCAGAACTTAAATTAATTAGCTCTATTTTTATAAGGCAGGGAGTAAAAGATGTAGAACACCAAAAAACACACATCAGTCAAAAGGGTTCTTTTTCATTAATGTTCCAATTATTTTTAGCAGTAACTTTTTAAATCAAGTAAACAAACCCATAATATTTGCACTGATTTTTTGAGCTTACTGCTTTTGAAGTTTTTCATTTTTGTTGCAAAAGTCCAAACAGTGAAGCCCCTTCCTCTTCCACTTCCCCCACTCACATATACCCCTCTACACACAGCCTGAGAAAGATGAAAGAAGAGAAGCGGGTCAACGGACAAGATCTGGGGACACAGACTGATCACAGGTGCCCTGGGAGAGGCAAACGGCCGCCCTCTTTTACACTCAGATGACTGACAGCAATGACATTCAATTCCAGCTTTCCTTTCCTCATTTGGAGCTCTGAGAGGGAGACCGCCTCCTATTTATTAGAAATATTACAGAGTTGTAGGCATACATGCTTCATTTCTCATGACAGAGAAAGTTAAAACACACACACATAACTCTATAGAACAACATTTTTGTTCCCTTCTCTTGTTGTAACTTATAGAAATCATCTCTGGATTGTAATAGTTCAAATCTTACAGTACCATATTTTAGGGGCATTATGATGGTTTGTCAGCACCCTTTTCTCCAAGTGAAGGATGGTCAAATGGTAAATGGAGTCTTGGTGCAGAGGGAGAGGATCCTAAAAAGGTTTCCTGGCACAGGGACCTGTTTTATAAAAGATCAAGGACATCCTCTCTGAGCAAGCACCATTCAGTCTGAGAGTGAAAGAACATGGAACCTTCCAAGCAAAAAGCAAAGTGCTGGAGTGGGGGAAGACGGAGTATTTCAGGCAGTAAGTACAAAGGCAGTGCTCGGGAACATTAGAGAAAGGAGTTCACAGTGTCTGGAGGATGTTCAGAAACGAAGAAAGTGGGATGGGAGGAGGTTAAAAGGAACGAATGAGACCACATGTTTGGAAAACAGTCACCCAGAAAATTAGTTATCTAACAACTCGCAAAGTGCCAGATGGTTATTAGTATTTTAGGCACTTGGTTTCCAAGAACCTTTTAATTTAGCAGTGGACGATCATGCACACACCTTCATTGCAATTCACTGGGAAACATGCCAAGGAATTTAGACCTGAAATGCTCAGCAGCTATTAGTTCTTACAATTTTGTGTGCTCCAGTCTGTAGCTCTGCCAAAGTACTGAACGAATCCTCCTTCCTTACGCATACCAGTATGGATTGGTAAGCATCCCACTGACGTGCCAAGAGAAGGTTCACTACTCACTCCCTGGTATGTTTTACAGTTTATATAAAAATATTAAGCGAAATAATTTCCACTATGTACAAGAGAAACAGGTGAACAAACAAAAAAAACAGACTAGAAAAAACAGTGATAAATACACTCCCACACTTCACACTTATATGGTCAATTAACATATGACAAAGGAACCAAGAATATACAATGGGGAAAGGACAGTCTCCTCAATAAATAATGTTGGGAAAACTGGACAGCCACATGCAAAAGAATGAAACTGGATCATTTTCTTACACTACGCACAAAAAAGGACAGAATGGGCTAAAGACTTGAACGTAAGACTTGAAATCATAAAACTCGTAGAATAAAAACCATAGGCGTTAAGCTCCTTAATGCTGGCCTTGGAGATGATTTTTTTAGGTCTGACGCCGAAAGCAAAATGAATAAGTGGGACTACATCACAAAAAACCTTCTGCGCAGGAAAGGAAATGATCGACAAAAATGAATGGGAGAAATATTTGCAGATCATTTATCTGATAAGGAGTTGATATCCAAAATATATAAAGAACTCATACAACTCCATAGGAAAAAAAACAATCTGATTAAAGAAATGGGAAGATCTGAAGAGAGATTTTTCCAAAGAAGATATACTAAAAGTGCATGAAAAGGCACTCATCATCACTAATCACCAGGGAAATGCACACCAAAACCATGATGAGATGTCACCTCACATCTATTAGGATGGCTACTATCAAAAAGACAGTGGGCCCCGGAACAACACGAGTTTGAACTGTACGGGTCCACGCTTATGCATATGAGTATTTTTCACTGAACATGTGCAACAGATCCACCACACCGTCCACAGCTGGTTGAATCCACCACATGATATGGAACCTTGGATGGGGTGGGCCAAATGTAAAGTTAGATGCAGATTTTCAACTGTGCAGAGGGTTAGTACTCCAACCCTTGAACAATTCAGGAAATTGACTGCCCAGGAAATAACAGATGGCTATTTGCATGCGGAGGAAAGGGAACTGTCATGCACTGTTGGTGGGAATAGGAATTTGAAAACGTTATGGAGAGTCCTCAAAAAATTAAAAATAGAACTACTGCGTAATACAGCAATTCCACTCTTGGGTATATATCTGAAGAAAGTGAACACACTAATTTGAAAAGATATATGCACCCCCGTGTTCACTGCATTGTTTACAACAGCCAAGACATGGAAACAACCTAAGTTCCCATCAATAGATGAATGGGAAAAGAAGTGGTGGTATATACATACACACAATTAAATGTTCCTCAGCCATAAAAAAGAATGAAATCCTGCCATTTGTAACAACATGGATGGATCCTGAGGGTATTATGCTAAGGGTACTATTATGGCAGACAGAAAAAGACAAATACTGTATGATCTCACTTATATGTGGCATCTAAAAAAAAAAAAAAAAGCTCATAGAACAACAGATTGGTGGCCGCCAGAGGCAGGAGGTAGGAGGTGAATGAAATGGGTGAAAGGGGTCAAAGGGTACAAACTTCCAGTTATAAGTAAAAAATGAGGACGTATAATGTATGCATGGTGACTGTAGTTAATAACACTGTGTTGCATATTTGAAAGTTACTAAGAGAGCACATCTTAAAAGTTTCCAATCACAAGAAAAAAAAAATTATAACTATGTTTGGTGACAAGCGTTAACTAGACTTATTGTGGTGATCATTTTGTAACATATGCAAATACGGAATCATATTGTACACCTAAACCGATGTAATGTTACATGTCCATATACATCAATAATAATAATAAAGAAATACACCAATATGCTAATAGAAGTAGTCTGAGTACTGGAAATAAAAGTAATATTTTATCATTTATTGGTTTGTCTTTTGTAGTTCTGTATTTTTTAAGATTGTTTATAAAAAGGATTTCTATTATGAAAGAAAAAGTACCTAAAACATTGAAAGAAAAGAGAGTTCTGTCAGAGTATATACACAGTCTCCTACCCCATAAGCAGCTATATGTCTGTTATTTGAATTTTGATTGCTCAAAGAGAACTTTGTTTTTTTTTTGTTTTTTGTGGTACGCGGGCCACGCACTGCTGTGGCCTCTCCCGTTGCGGAGCACAGGCTCCGGACGCGCAGGCCCAGCGGCCATGGCTCCCGGGCCCAGACGCTCTGCGGCATGTGGGATCCTCCCGGACCAGGGCACAAACCCTTGTCCGCTGCATCGTCAGGTGGACTCTCAACCACTGCGCCACCAGGGAAGCCCCTCAAAGAGAACTCTGAATAGTCTTGATACCTGTTATTAAATGTGAGGCTATGAAATTGAGATGTATTTGTGAAATTCAAACATATTCTTTGATTCAATGCAGAAAATGCTAATTAAAATACATGACTAGCCTTATCTAAAAATAGAATTATAACCGGGAGAGATGCTAACACACACACACACATATATTTATATTTATAAAGACAAACACATATCTGATATTTTCTGTAGTTGGACCATTAATCCTTAGAATCAGAATGGTATAATTTTAGAGATTAGAAAAGGATAAGAGAAATGCTAACAACACAATTCCTCTACCATCTGTCTGTCCATCCTCCCTCGCTCTATTCCATCCACTTATTAATGCTCTCAATCAAGAAACTGACCATCCGCTGAGTACGAGGCACTGGGCTCACTTTTGTGAAGCAATGAGGATACTCTTTCCTTCATGGGATCTACATTCTAGAGGTGAAGACAGACATCTAACAATCTCCCATGTAACGAATGCTTTAGAGGAGAACTAGAGGATGCTATGTGAGCTTTGGTGGTGGGGGAGAAGGGGGGCTGTCTAAGCTAGCCCAGGAGGAAGACGCATGAAAATCTCTGAGAGGTGCTGCTTACGCTGCGACCTCAAGGATGAGTCACTGAGCTAGCGCCCTAGAGAGAGAATGGGTGTGAACTCAAACATCATTCTAGGTGTAGAGCTCACAGGGGGAGAGGAAGGGGGAGGGAAGGAGGGAAGCAAATGAAGCTGGAGATGCAGGCAGACGTTGCGGGGCCTTTTAAAGCTCTGTAAATATCGTGGACTTTATTCTGGCGGAAACTGGAAGTCTCAAAGATTCTAACAGAGGAGCGCCAAGATCAGGTACATCATTCTGGCTGGTGCACAGAGAATGAACAGGAGGGAGGAGGGAGTGGCTGTCAGAGGGCAGTTATGACCAAAATTAACATTAAAAAAAAGAATGTTCATATACTCTTTAGAAGATTTCCTAAACATTTTTCTCCCATTAGTTAACGTTTCATCCACCAAGACGTATGTTTTATAATCTTCCGCATGAACTAAAACACAGGGAACGTACAGGCACTAAAGCCAGCAGACAGCTGGATAAAAACGTGGTTGGCTGGGGCTCAGGGGCCCAGTACGTTCCTAGTGGCTGGGGAACCCGGAGCCCTGGAGCCTGTGAGAAGAACTGGCCACACAGATAAGCAAGAAACTTCTTAAAAGGAACTCCATCCCAGAACATTCTATTAAATATATTTTCCCCAGGGATATAATATTAATATATAGCCTGTGTTCATGAATGAAGTTTCCCAAAGAGTCGACTGCATATTTTTACCAAAAAGCATTAAAAGTAAGCACAGTGAAGTAAATGTAAATATTATCACACACATCTCCCACTACCAGACTTCTTCCAAACAGTAAGTACTATAGCAGAATGTAAGCACAATTTATTAAAGGTAGGTTTGCAAATTCTGTTTCTGTTCTAGGGTGGCTCCCATGACATTACCCAGGCCAGCTCTGGCATTTGTTGTTGGACTAAAAGATTAAAGATAACACGGTCTTAAATTCTTTCTGTGCTTAGGGATTTAGTTCATCTGAAGAGAATGGTATGTATGTAACTTTCCTAATATCCTGAAGGCTCTTTCTGGTGGCGAAATTTAGAGATGACAGAGTGGGGATGAGTGACAAGGGTTTTAAGAGGCCACCTCTTGCATCTCCCCTCCACACTGCTTTCTCTTCTCCTCCTCTCCCTCTGCCCCCTCCCTTTTCTCCTCTGCCCCTTTCTTTCCCTCTCCAGATGAAGAACATACACCTTACAGCTTTAAATTACCAGAGAGAAGCAAATAAAAAGATTGGAAAAGAGACTCTGACACTTCCTTAACTACATTAGAGAGAAAATTCCCAGCCATCTACTACTGATTTCTAGCAAAAAGCAAAAGTCTTCTGGGCTCAACAGAAATAAGCCCTTGTGTGCTAAAGCTTTCACTGTGTAGGAAAAATCCAAAAAGTTCAAAAGACACCTTTGGGCTGAGAGTAAAGAGCAGAGCTGGGAAAAATTAAAGCTCTAGTGAAAGGTGCAACATACACACAGCTAACAATAATGAGCCCCAATTTGTGACTCCCCTCTCTCTCTTCTAATAAAGTTTCAGGACAACTTGAAGCACTGCCTGGAACAATTGCTAAGTGTGGCCATAAAGGTGATGACTCAACTTTTCTAGATCAGGAGATCATTTGACAGGGAACGTGGAGGGAGAGAAGGAGGAAGGAGACGAGAGAGGGGATGCAGGGGCGAGGCAAGAGATGGCATCTTAGACCCCTTGTCTTTCATCCCCACTCTGTCATCTCTAAAGATCCCTACCGTTTTTATCCCCTTGCCCTCTTCTAAGCCAAAGGAAGTCAGAAGGTTAGGCGCTGTCAGGACTGAGTCCGAGTACTGGAACGGAACGCAGGCGGTGCCACGGCCGACTATTTGACTACAGTACAGCTGCTTGGGTGAGTGCGGCACGAACACCCCCGAGGTGACACAGGTGACACTTGTGGGGGACAGGTGTCAATGCGCTCAGGCCAAATGAATCACTTTACAGGAAGAAAGGAAGCTTTTATTTCTGATACTTATCAGACCCATCATGTATGTTTCTCATCTAGACAGATTCATCTCTGAAAAGGCTGTCGTTACTATCTGCTCGGTAAAGAAGTTGAGGCGATGCTGTCTCTGTTTTAACATCACAACTGTTCAATTAGGTACTGTAAACCCCTAAATAAAACAGGATGTTCCAATTATTTGGTCGTAAGTAAAGGGTCTATAAAATAGCAGCTTCCTTCTATTTTCATTTTCTCTGCTCCCCTAATAGCTCATACTTGCAAATCAATTTGTTTCTAAAGGATCTGGTTAGCCAAAAATAACATTTAAAATATTGTGAACATTAAAACTTAATGAACCATAATAAAAAGCATCAGAAAAATATAAACTCAAAACCAGAACACAAAATAGGGCTGTGTTTTTATGAGTTAAGTAGGAAATGTTATCATTACCATATAAATGAATTCAACAACATCAACAGAAGTAGTATAGCTATTGTGTATTGAGTTCTTATTATATGCCAAGCACTCTCTCACCTAATTTTCACAACAGCCCAATGTAGTAGATACTATTATTATCACCACTTACAGATGAGGAAACATAGGAAGATTTAGTAACATGCCCCAAATCTCAGAGTGGCTATGGCACAATACTTTTCATTACAACTCTATAGACTAATGTGCATAAAACTCAACAAAAAATCTGATTTTTGACTTTGGTCACGTTCACTAAGAACTCAATTTATACTTTCCGGAAAGAGCTATTTTTTTCTTTACCAGCCATCATAGGATCCAATTAAAATATACATAAAATGCCTTGAAAACTTTCAGAATTCACAGCACCAGAATCTGACCTACAAGCAGTCCTTCAAAACCCTTGCTGAAATTTCATCTTCAGGGAGATGTCAGGCATCTTCTCAGGGTCTCTCTAGGCCTTACGGTTTACTAGAAAGCAAACTAGTTTGAAGACCTGTTCACCCCTCAGCAGAAACAATCTTTTCACTCATCACCACATAGAATCAGAAAAGATCGTATTTCCATGACTAAGCACAATGTGACCACACCAGCCAGACTGTAAAATCCGTAAAAGGGAAATGAGAGAAAAAAACCTGTGGACAGCAGGCAGCAAAGCAGCAATCATTAACGTGCAAACAGTTTTGTTCTTACTGGTGGTGCTTGGAATTTCAACACATTCTCATGAACATCACAGCAACCATGAGTCTGGTTTCCTGATATGGCCACTCATAAGAGCACCTGATACGTATTACAATGTATTCTATAATCTTTACTCTGCAACACTTTTTTTCTTTATATGACCCAGAGGCTATATGCTATATTTTAGGCATAATTTTAAACAACCCACATCTGGCTAATTCTGTCTCCATTCAAGACATGGTTCTGCTGGGTTGGAGCTGCCATTATTGGTTTAGAGAGCCCTACTCTTCAGTGTAGTCAGCAGATCAGCAGTGTTACTTCTGAGCTTGTTAAAAATGCAGAATCTCAGGCCCTAACCTAGACCCACTGAATCAAAAGTTTTCATTTTAACAAAGTCTCTGTGTGACCTGTACACACACTAAAGACTGAGACGTACGTCCCTAGAAAGTCCGATTCAGTAAGTTGGTGGTAGGAATTAGGCATCTACATTTTCAATAAGCAGCCTAGGTTGTTCTGGTTCAACTGGGCTTCTGGTAACACTTTGAGAAAAATCTACTTCCTGATCCAAGTGCTATTATATTCCTTGCAGAGCTTCCTAGCTAAAACTGGACAGATCTGACATGCTCAATTGTAAAGAAATTTTGAAAGGTTAATAAAAATAAGTTAGAACTTTGAATGAATTTTTAAAAACCAGTAAGTTCTAAATAAAGTTAACATGATTCACAATCAGAATCCCCCAGGGTACTTTTTCAAAACACACGACTCAACTCTCCTGCTGGGAGAGCGGGATTCTATTACCCCTGGCCCTTCTCCTAAGGATTGACTACTATAATAAATTACTGTGACCAGTGACAGTGGGAATGGGAAGATCAAAAATCACTGCATGAGGATAACACAAAAACAATGAAAATCACCTCAAATATCAACAGCTGGATAGATCCATGGTTACTATTTTGGTCTTTTTTCTTCCAGACTTTTATATTCACCCAGACATATGAAGACGTGTATTTTACACGTAATTGGGATCAAATGGTATGCACAGTTTTGTATATTCTTTTCACTTAACATTTTTATAACCTAGGTACTTTCCCAAGTCATTAAACATTTTTTTTAAAAAAAAACATTACTTCATACTATTTCATGGTATTGCTAGACTGGAATTGCATTTTCCTCTAATGTCCTTTACTTTGGATTCTACATAATGTTTTTCTTATGTTCTCTGCTCTGGGATAGCTCCTACCTGCTCTTATACCAGATTTTTATCTTTGGTGTTCACTTGGTCTCCAACTTTTTAGCAATCCCCTACAGCATACCTCTGGTGTCCAGACAGGCAGCCCACCAGTTAAATCTGCCTTTCTTGCTCTAAGTCTGCCCAGCCCTTTGCTGCTCTCCCCTCCCCCACAGGCTCTTCCAGAGTCCAAGATCAACCCACTGTTCTCAGAAACCATGCAAATGAGAGCCAATGGTAGAAGGCTATTCGATTTGTGGAGCATGGTTTCTATAATTCTTAGTTCAGCCCAGCCTGATCTGAAGTGGGTTATAATAAACTCTAATCCCAACAGTTAAATAAACCCAGTTAAATCCACTCAGGAAATGATGCACATTATATACCTCTCCAAGAGATTCACAGTGACCATTAGCATATTGAAAAGTCCACACTTAACAAACCTATTTAAGTGGCTAAACCAAGGGTCTCTTAAATTTATTTGACCTCAGAACTTTTTTAGGCATACACTTGCATAATATTCCAGAGAACTAATATTCTATGAAACACACTTTAAGAAGCACTGGTCTGTCCCATTAGTGAAGGAACAAGAATTTCATGCTGTATCAGGTAACTTTAGTGTTGCTCAAATCACGCCTATAGAACTAGCCCTGAAAATACATCTGGTTATAATTCTGTTCACACAATCTGAAAAACCTAGGGTTCCTCAAGTTAAAATTATTTTTAAAACACATGTTTAATATTTCATATCATACATAAAAAGTCATTTCCTTAATCATGTATTATTTAAATGCTCCTGGGACTTCCCTGGTGGTGCAGTGGTTAAGAATCCGCCTGCCAATGCAGGGAACACAGGTTTGAGCCCTGGTCTGGGAAGATCCCACGTGCTGCGGAGCAACTAAGCCCATGCGCCACAACTACTGAGCCTGTGCTCTAGAGCCTGTGAGCCACAACTACTGAGCCCATGCGCCACAACTACTGAGCCTGCACACCATGACTACTGAAGCCCGTGTTCCTAGAGCCCGTGCTCCACGACAAGAGAAGCCACCACAATGAGAAGCCCGCGCACCACAACGAAGAGTAGCCCCGGCTCGTTGCAACTAGAAAAAGCCCGCTCACAGCAATGAAGACCCAGCGCGGCCAAAAATAAATAAAATAAATAATAAAAGTGTAACAGAAAAATTATTTGAGCTAGTTTCAGGAGCTAGGAAATATATACTTTGAAACATTATCATCGTTTTCCTTCTCACTAACTTTGACTTTTCAGATTTAATAATCCACTGAATAGAACATCAATCTCCAAAAACGAAGGGAGGAAAGGGAGAGAGAGAGAGAAAGATGGTGGAAGCACAATTAAAAACCTCCCCATATCATAAAAATAAGTCACAATCAGGAAAGAATATTTTTTATTTCTTAAATATAGATTTAATGTGTTACTAAACTAGCTTGTGTATGGAAATTGATTACATGATGATAACTTTTATTTTAAAATGTCAAGAGTGATTGATCTAATCATTCATTTCTATGTCCCACAAATAGTATTCAATTGCTGATTATGTGCCAGGCACTATTCCAGGTTCTTGAGATATACCAATGAGCAAATCCGAGAAAGACCCCTGCCCCTCAAAAAGCTTATATTCTAGTCAGAAGAGACAAAAATAGACATTATAAATAAGTAAACAAGATAGTATATAGAAGGTGATAAATGCTATTTTTAAAAACAGTAGAGAGTTGTGAGATCAGGTGTGCTGGCAGTGGCTGCAGAGGTCACAGTATTGAAGAGGGGGGGTCAGAGTGGCCTCACTGGCAAGTTGAGATGTGCATGAAGAGGTGAGAAAGTGAGACAAGCTGATAGCTGGAGGAAGAGTGTTCCAGAAAGAGGGAAGGACTGGAGCAAAAATCCTAAGATGGGAGAAGCTGGAGGAACAGCGAGGAGGCTGGAGTGAAGTGAATGTGGGGAAGAGTGCTAGGAGATGTGATCTGAGGACTTTGGAAGCCGCCGGGAGGGCTTCTGTTCTCACTGAAGGAAGTGAGTGCTAATGCAGAGCTTTGAACAATGACATCTCGTTTAAGTTTTAAAAGATGACTCTGGCTGCTGGGTTGAGGAGAGACAGCAGAGGGACAAGGGTGGGAGCAGGCAGACCGGCTGGAAGGCTACCGCAGTACAGATCCGTGGGTCCTCACCCGTCATTCTCAAATCCAAAAGCTGCTTCCGTAAACTCATTAGGTGGCAAATCTAACCTTCACTTAACCTAACTTAAATGGCTTTAGTAGCCAAATTAGTGTAAATATTCATGTTTCCCTGTAGAAACATTAATATGCTTCAGTGTGTGCTATACAGCAAATGCGCCTTATTACTTTTCTAAAATCTAAAAAAATGCTCTATTACGTATCTGGAAAAAGGATTTTGGACCTGTACACCAGGGGGAAGTATGGCCTGGGCCAGACTGGTAGCCCTGGCGATGGTGAGCAGTAGGCACACTTCAGATATAATTTGAAGGCAGGACTGACAGGATTTCCATACAGCTTCAATGTGGGTATAAAAGGTAATTTAAAATGACTCCAAGTTTTTTGGCCTTAGCAATTGGTAGGATGGAGGTGCCATCTCCTGGGGCGGGAAAAGCTGTGGGTAGAATGTGTTTGGGGTGACGATCAGGAATGATTAGACAAGTTGATTTTGAGACATGTATCTTCATCCAACTAGAGCAGTTAAACAGGCAGGTGATATACAAGTCTAGAGTTTGGGGAGAAGTCTGGGCTAGAGATGTACTTGTGCTATAATTGTTTTTCTTCCTTGATTTCCTTTTAGAATATCTTTATAGTCTTTTCTTGGGGGACAATACATACCTACACACACACACACACACACACACACACACACACACACATATACGCATCACAGAGGAAAGTTCTGTTTAACAACCTCTTCCATTAAACATATATATATCTTTCAATGTAAAGAAAAACACAACTGAAGTATGGGGCTATTTGGAGACTGAGCAACAGTGGCTGTAATTAACATCACCTGAAAATTCATGGAATGAGGAGAGCCAAAGTCTACTCTCAGACCAGTGGAGAATAAGGATGGCTTAAGAAATTATTATGTCAGAAATGAAGAAAATAGTCAATGAATAAATGGTGTTGAACTAAAATAGTGCTAAGGTTCCTTTCTGTTTTCACAATGAATAAAATACTAGTTATTTGTTCTGAATTAAAAACAGAACCACTCCCTTATTTGGAATATATGCTAAAGTCTCCAGACAGCAAATTAAGAAGTGTCCAAAATATCCTCATCCATGCTGACATTAACCAGCAGCTAGGGCTGAAGATGAAATGAGGGTGGAATTTAAGTTTTGGCAGGAATATCCAAAGGCAGCAATGCTATCTGTGGCATGCAACAGCCTTGGCATGGGATCAAGGTACTTCTTTCCCAGGGCATGTCTTTAAGATCACACTCTCTTAGAACAAGTGCTCTCAAACATCATCGGAACTCCGTGTCTCCCCAGTTTCATCCTGCTAAATTCTGTTGGTGAACTTCAATGTTATTTATTTATTTTTGTGGTACGCGGGCCTCTCACTGTTGTGGCCTCTCCCGTTGCAGAGCACAGGCTCCGGATGCACAGGCTCAGCGGCCATGGCTCACGGGCCCAGCTGCTCCGCGGCATGTGGGATCTTCCCAGACCGGGGCACGAACCCGTGTCCCCTGCATCGGCAGGCGGACTCTCAACCACTGCGCCACCAGGGAAGCCCTTCAATGTTATTTTTAATTCGTATGTGTGTTGGTATAGAGAGGAATAATGGGAAGCAAGAGAAACTTTTAAAAAGAGAACATATTAAAAGGCTCAGAAAGAGGTTGAAAAATTACAAATTTTGTTCTGGTAATAAGGGAAAAGCCTCTTCCTCCTTCAAAACTTCTCTTTTACTTATAGCCTCTATCACCATTGGTGGTACCTAGTCACCCATTAAAAATCTGGAATCTTTAAATCCAACCTAGCTCCAGTTTAGATTTAACCACCAGCTTACAGTAAATACAAGGGGTAGCTGTCCAGTTTTTCTCATCAATCCTTGACTCAAACTGCCAGTTTGTTGGTAGTGTATTGCACATGCTGTGCTGCTTCCTACGCTTGTGCCTCTGTTGTGTGGTCCCCGTGAATTATAATGCCTCCCTTTTTTCATCCCCTTTGCCCCGTTTCACTCAAGAAGACTCCCCATTCCCCAAACTGTCCCCGGCCAAAGATGGGTTAGGTACCCTTTCTCTCTACCCCCATAATGTCCCACACAAATCTCTCCCACTAACACAGTACCACAATTATCTTCGGGGCAACTGTCTTTTCCACCAGACTATAAGGTTTTCTGTTTTACCTTTGTAAGCCCAATGCCTAATATAGGGCCTGGCATTCTAAAACACACTAAAAATGTTTACTGATTGAATGAATGAACACTTAGATTAAAAGTTAAATGGCACGTGCTATATTAAGCTCCCCATCTCTGATAGTTTTCAAGTAAATATGAATATATTAGGAGAATTCTCATACTGGATAGAAGCTGTGATCTACTATATAACTTTGTGATACTCCATTTCTATTCACATTCTTATTTGCCCAACTGACTGGCTTCTATATAGCTCTTTACAATATTTAACAATAGGGATATATAACTTACACTTTGTATCTATGAGTTTTATTCTTATTCAAGCCATGGCCTGTGGTTGAAATGCCATCATAAAAAGCTTATTAAAAATGTGCTAACACAAAAGACCCCAAAGAGCCAAAGCAATCCTGAGAAAGAAGAACAAAGTGGTAGGAATCACACTTCCTGATTTCAAGCTATACTAAAAAGATATAGTCATCAAAGAGTATTGTACTGGCATAAAAACAGACACATAGACCAATGGAACAAAATTAAGAGCCCAGAAATAAACCTAAGCACATGTGGTCAAATAATATTTGACAAAGGAGCCAAGAATACTCAAGGGAGAAAATTCAGTCTCTTCATAAATGGTGCTGGAAAAATTGGATAGCCACATGCAAAAGAATGAATCTAGACCCTAAACTTACACCACTCACAAAAATTAGCTCGAAATGAATTAAAGACTTGAACATAAGACCTGGAACCACAAAACTCCTAGAAGAAAACGTAGGAAGAAAGATCCTTGACATGGGTCTTGGCAATGATTTTTTGATATGACACCTAAAGTACAAGCAATAAAATAATAAGTGGGATGACATCAAACTAAAAAGCTTCTGCACAGCAAAAGAAACCATCAACAAAACGAAAAGACAACCTATGGAATGGGAAAAAATGTTTGCCAATCATGTATCTGGCAAGGGGTTAACATCTAAAATATATAGGGAACTCATACAACTTAATAGCAAAAAATCCAATAATCCAGTTAAAAAGTGGGCAAAGGACCTGAACAGGCATTTGTCCAAAGAATATATACTAAATGGCCAGCAGATACATGAAAAGATGCTCAGCATCATTAATTATTAGGGAATGCAAATCAAAACCACAATGAGATATCACCTCATACCTGTTAGAATGGCTGTTTACCAAAAGGACAAGAGATAACAAGTGGGTGAGGGTGTGGAGATAAGGGAACCCTGATGCGCTGTTGGTGGGATTTTAAGCCGGTGCAGCCACTATGGAAAACAGTATGGAGGTTCCACAAAAAACTGAAAACAGAACTACCATATGATCCAGCAATCCTAGTTCTGGGAATATATCCAAAGGAAATAAAAACACTATGCGTAAGAGATATCTGCACCTCTTCGTTCACAGCATTATTTACAATAGCCAAGACATGGAAACAACCTAAGTGTCCACTGACAGATGAATGAAGAAATTGTGGTATATATAAACTTATCTACAGTGGAATATTAGTGAGCCGTAACAATGAGAAGATCCTGCCATCTGAGACAACATGGATGGACCTTGAGGATAGAATGCTAAGTGAAATAAATCTGACAGAGAAAGGCAAATACTGTACATGACCTCACTTACATGTGGACTATTAAAAGAAAACAAACTCATAGAAAAAGGGATCAGATTTGTGGTTACTAGAGGTGGGAAGGGAAAACAGGATGAAGGTGGTCAAAAGGTACAAATCCAGTTATAAGATACACTAGTACCAGGGATGTAGCATACAACAATATATACAACAACGACTATAGTTATGCCTGCTGTATAACTTATATGGAAGTTGTTAAGACAGTAAGTCCTAAGAGTTCCCATACCAAAGAAAAAAAATGTGGTTTACTTTTTCTTCTATTTTGTATCTACGTGAAATGATGGATGTTAACTAAACATACTGTGGTAATCATTTCATGATACGGATAAGCCAAACCACTATGCTGTACTCAAACGTATACGGTGCTGTATGTCAATTACATCTCAAAAAACCCTCAAAAAAATGTGGTAACGTTTATGACTTACTGAACACATCTCCTCGGGGTTTCTGAGGCTCTGTCTGTATCCTGTTGTCAACTGTAATCCTTCTTGGAGACACAGTGGCAACTGGTGCTACACTTGTCAGGCTGGTGGTTGGTCCTCCTGGGGCTGCTGCTGGCGGAGGTGTTCTGAGTTCTGTGGGTGGGGCAGGCTGTGGCGCTGGCTTCAGGGCAGGACTTGCTGTTGGCTCAGAGGTGGGCCTGCTGGTAATGACAGCAGGTACATAGGGTGTCTTCAGAGGCCACCTAGTACTTCTGACATCAGGGATCCAATTACTGTGTCCTCCATCGCCCTTTGAAATGGTACCATTTTCCTTTGGTACGTGAATTGGACCTGAAGGTTCAATCATGACTTTTGGAATATCTAAAACAGTAAATGTATTTAAATTAGTGTACAACCCTCTCACCTTAAGAAGTAAAATATCAAATTGTAAAAAACAAACACATCAAAATACCTCATGCCAACTGGCTTACTTTTCACATTGAGAATATTCCCCTCCTGTTAAGTCAGGCTGTTTTCCAAAAAAAATTAGTATGTGTGTGTATATGTAATATATACACATATATATTCATACACACCTATATCTATTTGGTGGATATACACAAAAATTATATTGTTTTTCTGTAATGAAATGTATCATCTGAAACATAAAATGTTTTAAGTATTTGTAAGGTGGAAAGAGAGAAGAATCAATGAGATTTTTAAATGCAGAGATATTTTAAAATTTTAAAATATGAGAAATGTATATTTAGAGTCTATGTTAAGTGTCTCCATGGTATGTGTATATTATAAAATCATGTTTAGAATTGTCTGAAGACTAATAGTTTTCTCTTCCACACTTTATATAAATTAAATTCACACAAATACATTTTCATTAAATGTTCTACTCACTGTTTTATATTTGGTTTTCCTTCCCCTTTACTAATTTATACAATTGCTTTTTAAAAAAAATTTCAGAGGTCACCAAGATCACCTGTGGAAACTCTGTCCTTGATTGTATTCACCGAAAGGAATTAATATTTAATCTTCTTGTAAGCATATATTCCAGACTGGGAGTATAACTACATGACCCTTCAAAAATCCTTTAATCCTCATGATTTTATGCCCCATGATTTTCAGTAAATATTTTACTCCAGAAATTTAAAAAATGATCTATCGTTGCATGAAATGTATGCTAAATTGTGGCCTTTGGTTTGTGAAACTTTCATCTTGGAGGGTACTTTTTTAATGTTTATCTACTGACATACATAGCCATACTACAAATGGAGCTTGTAAAAATTTAAAAAGCAAAACAGTTCTGAACGTAGAGAAAATAAATATGGAAATGATTTTTAAGAGCAGAATTGGAGGCATAAAACAGAGGAAAGAATATATTCAGATTATCCCACCATTATAATCTAATGCTAATGACAAACATACATTTAAGATCAAATTCTCAAGGAGGGCTCTATAATTTCGTATCAGCTAAGGGGAAGCTACTGAGAGAGTTTAGTCAAGGAACTGAATGCTTTTAAGATTAGAATGTATTACTGAGTCTTTAATTTTTAAAAATTACTGAGCAAGTGATTTTATTGTTTGTGGAAATCACGGACTAGTATTACTAGATATGAAAAGTGATATTCGTTTGATAATTAATCTTGTTCCTTATCTTTCCTAGTAATGGCCTTTGTGTAATCTTGTACTTCCTGCTGGAATTTAGAGCTGGGAGACAAGCATGACTCACAAACACAATTCAGTCCATCGCCCTGGTATCCGTCTTTACATTTACACTTGTAGGACCCGTGTACGTTGTAACATCGAGCAAAGCTGCTGCATTGATACTGACCAAGGGAGCATTCATCTATATCTGCATCAGGAAGTAGGAAAAGAAGAGGTTTATTTGGGAGATAAATATGATTACACATAAAATAAATATGATTATTTTATGATAATATGATTACACCAAAAATACAGTTTCAAATAAAAATTTTTTTTGCAATGTGAAGGTTCGTGTAAAATTGGCAGATAAAGAGAAGAAGTAAAGTAGTGTGCATCCAGAACTACTAGTGTTTGAGTTTCACTTCTGTTTGTTTAATTTAATGCCAGTACCCTCCCCTGCCCTTGACATCCCAGTCATCACCATAATTAAGAGACCTTTCCGCTCCACAGGAAAAAACAACACAAAGCAAGGGTTGGGGTTCATTACCGTGACATTGGTATTTGCCTCCAATGTACATGAGGTCGAAGCCTTTATGACATTTGCAGATGTAACTCCCAAAAGTGTTGACACACTGCCTGTATCTAGGGCAGGAGGCTCTTCCAGTAGCACATTCATCAATGTCTAGAAACATAAGCCAATGCGTCTTAGGAAGGGCAACAGCACGTTCAGATGGAGGAGCTTTTAAAATGCACTATGTGCAAATGGTTGTGCGCACGTAGTGGCTCATCATAAATGTTATCCAGCTGGTTGCCCTGACAGGCAACATAAATCCCATATCTCCAAATTTCAACTCATCCTTCTAAGCCAAGCCGTCCTCCTCTTGTACCGTATCTCAGCATGTACTGCACCTGTATCCCCCCCAGTTGCTTGAACTAGAAACATGAGTCATCCTTGACAACCATATTTCCCTTAACCTCAGCTGATTCTACCTCTGACAAATTCTTTGAACTCATTTACTCTGCTCTTCACCCACTGCCTTTACCCTAGCCCAAGCCACCATCTCCCAGGATAGACTATTCCAAGAGCCTCCAAACTGGCCTTTTCCCTGCCAATCTTAGCCTCTCCAAAGCATTCCCACTCAACTGTCAACAAATGATTTTATTAAGACATAAGAAGGGATTATTCCCATGCTCAAAACTCTCAACTGTTTCTACTTGCTTTCTGAATTCATTCCTCATTCCTCATCACGTCTTTAACGACCTTGTAATAAACAGTCCTCACCCGCCTCACTGGCTGTATCTCAAGCCACCCCCCCCATACTCTGTACTTAAGGATATGGTTTTCTTTCTTTCAGAACCTCAAACACACCAACCTCTCTTTCACTGCAGTGCTCTGCAACGTTTTCACCAGCTTGGCTGATTCTTCATGTGGCCAATGGTCCATGTCTAACTTCAGGGCTTTCCTTGACCATTATTTTCTAAAATAGATCCTTTTTGTTTTTCACTCCCTTAGTTATTCATATTAACACTTGGCATTGTTTGTAATTTTACTGAATATTTCTTTCTTTTCTGCCTCTTCCAGATGATTGAAATCTTGTCTGCTTTGTCCATTACTCTATATCCTTGCACTTAGCACAGTGCCTGGTATATACAAAGTACTCAGTAAATATCTCTTGAGCCCCCAAATACCTCCATTCATTCAGTGCTTACTACACGTGAGGTACCGTGCTAAGCTCTTTGCATTCACGATCTCATTCAATCCTCACAAGAACATTACTCCCATTTTAAAGATGAGAAGACTGAAGCTCCAAGAAAGGAAGCCTCTTACCTAAGGTTACATATCAAGTCTATGGCAGAGCCAGGTTTAAAATCAAAGCCCAGACTCTTAACCACGATCTTTTACTGCCTTCCTAATTTACAGGGGAAAAAAAAAAAAAACTAACCCTTTAGTGTAATATATACAGTCTAGCCCTGTCTACCAGCTCAGCTTCAATATTCATTGCCTCTTACGTCCTAGAAATACTGAGCTCTTCTTGTTCCCTGAATATTATGCTCCCTCTAAACTTCGATGCCTTTGCACGTGTGGTTTCCTCTGCCTGAAGCTTCCTCCTGTCCCTCATTTTTTTTTGGAAACAAAGTTTCCACCGTCTTTTCACAGAGAGAGGTCCCCTTCTGAGACATCTGATATTGTCTAAAGGATAGCTAATTACCTGATGTTAAGTAACTGCCCTTTTTCCTTCCTGCCATCACATTTCACTTTCTTCCTTACCCTAGAGAGACTGCTGATAGAGATGCTTGATTTTACAACTCACCCACACAGGTCCTCCCATCAGGAGCCAGCCGTAGGCCAGGAGAGGGGCACTGGCACCGAATTTGTCCTTTGACAACATCACAGCCATACTGACAGTTTGCCATGGAGCACGTCAGGGCACCTGGAAAGACAGTGACTGTCCAAGAGAGGCAGAGGGCATACTCTGTATCTAATATAACTATGTTTTCTACTTGTTCTGAAATCAGTGACACTGAAATCAACAATGCAGATGAAAAGGGCTAACAGTCTAAAGAAAGTCAAAAATAGGAGGAAGAACACAAAGACCTTCTTCCCTCAGGGATAATTAAGAAGGGAACCAGCTCTGTTAGCATCTGGGGAAGACCTTTAATGTATTTGAAAAAATAGAAGACAAATGTAAAACTTTATCTCAGAGAGATTATCTGGAAGCTTTTCCAGTGGCCAAGGAAATTGGAGCATTGAGGTATTTTTCCAGATTACTCATGTTAAGTGCTGGTCTTAACTAAGGCATCCAAGTAACTGTCTCAACCATCCATTAAACTTCTCCAGGCACTGAGTTGTACAATGTTAGAGGATTCTAGCATCACTGCCACATGTTAATAAACATGAACTCACCTTATTGCAAAAAGTTCCATGCTAAATATGCAATGATAAATAAAATTAGCTAACCTTTTTTATTTTATAAAATGCAACCCAGTTAGAGAGAGACAACTGATAATTAACTGATTGATAATTAACCAATTTAACTGACAGTTCAGTAAAATTAAAAATCAAGTCATCAATTGTTGGATATCATAGAACCACAATCTCAATTCAATGTTCAGCCTGCAGAGAATTTCAGGCCATTGTCTGTTTTATAAACACATCAAAATGATAGTAGGAAACACCATCCATTTCTTTCTTACAAAGACACACATGAAATCTACTTTTATGTTATTATAATCATTTTTTTTAATTTGAAGTAGGTTTTTTTTTTTTAAGAAAAAAGCTTAGTCTTCAGACTATTATAAAGAAATGTAAAAATGAAGTGAGGGGCTTCGCTGGTGGCGCAGTGGTTGAGAGTCCGCCTGCCGATGCAGCGGACACGGGTTTGTGCCCCGGTCCGGGAAGGTCCCACATGCCGCGGAGAGGCTGGGCCCGTGAGCCATGGCCGCTGAGCCTGCGCGTCCGGAGCCTGTGCTCGGCAACGGGAGAGGCCACAACAGTGAGAGGCCCGCGTACCGCAAAAAAAAAAAAAAAAATGAAGTGAGGAGGTACTTATGGACAGTTTATACTCAATCACCAGGCTGGATGGATTCTCTACCAGCAAATAATTTAGTGTCCATCCTTACCAAGAGCACAACAGCCCTCAAGGGGTCACCAATGTTCTTTTTCTACATGGAATAGTTCTATGTCCAGATAGAAGACAAGCGGAAAAGTGCTAGGAAAAACGTTAGAAAATACATTAGTTTTGTGATTCTTGTTCTAAAGACTATTTCCGAATCAATTTAACATTGGCACCCCTGACAAAAGAATGTTAGACATCTACAATGGGCAACTCTTATTTTGATTTTCCACTCCTTAGGCACACATACAAACACATGATCACATCCTGTTTAGGAGAAGGGCTAGGAGGCCACTTTTCACACACTCCCAGAGCACAGCATGAAGTCAAGCCCAAAGCAGTTAAGATTCTTGACATACTTGAGCAGGATCCATCCGGCATAAGCATGTATCCGTTGAGACAGTAGCACTTGTAGCTGCCGTAAGTGTTCATGCACCTGTGTTTGCAGGGCCGCGGCTTCAGGCCACACTCGTTTAGATCTGAAAAGAATGGGGTTGAAGCAGAAATCTGACAAAGCCTCAACATTAAAGCAAACCACTGAAAATGCTTCTCTATTCCGAAGAATGAAGAAGAGTCAGTCAAGCTATAGTAACCAGCCATTTACATGAGAGATAGAGTCTGTTCACAATGTCTTCGTTTTAATGCTGGTTACACTGGGGGCCACCAGGAGTTTCCTATCAGAGGTGACCGAAAGCCTTATAATAATGGAAGGCCGTGTGAATTTCTGGAGCTTAAGTAATGTAGTGCATGTGATCTCTGTTTACAAAGGACAGTTGGGAAGATTCCCCTCACAGACACGTGGCTTATCATCCCTAGAAAGAGCAGAGCACAAACCATCTTTCTGACTCCAGAACCTCAAAATATCTGGATGATACTACTAGATTCACTCCTGACAATGTGATCTTCCTATTTCAATTTCTTCCTGTCTCTGTTTAAAGAACATACTGTGTGAGCCTACCTTAGTTTACAGAAAGTACATGGATTTTTAACACCAGACTGCTTTGACCTCCCCAAAGAAAAGCTCTTTTTTCAGAGGATAGAAGCTCATTGAATTAGAGTGATCAATACTGAGGTTCCTCTTGTTCAATCTTATAAAGTGTATATTGATCTCAGATTAAAGAAGAAATGTCAGTCTCCTACTTTAGTAAAGCATTTGAGTCACAAAGTAAACTTAAAAAAAAAAAAGACCCTCCAACATCATAGTTTCATTCATTCTGCAGTTAGGAAGGGCATAAAGAAATACTAGTGGATAATATATAATAGATTATCATTATGTATTTCAGGTTTATTGGTTTAAATATCAATATGAAGTGAGTTAATAAACTTCACTTGAGAATTTTCCAACTCAAGTTGAACACTGCCTCAAGTGAAAATAAATCTCATAATGGCAAATATACACTGAAACAGTAATGTCCAAAATATAGACTTCATTAAGAAGAAATGACATGTTTATTTTGTCTGCACTGCCAGCATCAGCACCTGGTTAGCATAATTTAATTATCCACTAATCCATATCGTCAAATCAGAAATAAGGATATATCTAGTTGCAAGTTGTTTTCAAATCTAACCAAATTTAAATCTTGCCAGCTTGGCCTTTTTTCTAACCTTAACACAACTGTAAACAGATCTGCAGCTGGGTGAAGCCTGCGGAGGTTACATAAATAAACCAGACGCCTTCATCATCTCCTATGCTTTCTTTAATTTTAAACTTCATACTCTCTTGCCCAGTCAAGGGTATTCACTTCACTTCTCATATTCTTCTACCTTGTATTTTAATATTTATTAAAAATTAGAGTCAGGGAATCTTTTCTCATGTTCTAAGAGGAGTTAATTATCATGCCTAATATGTCCCTGCAGATTCACATCTGGCTTTGAAAAATCCCTGATTGACATTATAGTAAATAGTATTTAAATCTGAATATATTGTTAGAGAAAGGCTTTGTGTTTTAAATATTCTTTTGCACTTAAGTAGAAATATAACAGAATAGTACAACAAATAACAGAGTAAGACTGAATTCTATACCTCAAGGGTAGGATACTGATGGATATAAAATGTGTCAATTAAGAACCCTTAAGTTTATTCTTAACAAGCCTCAGAAACTTCCGTGTGTTCCTGATTGGAACTGGTTAGATATTTATAGCTCCAGGCTGCTCACATACAAGGTGTATTTACGCTGATGGAAATTTCTTCAGACACTATGGCCATGAACTAAAGCTGAGGCCACTCCAGTCTTGGCTGATAAAGGGCCCCTTAGGATGGCTATGAGAGTCTTTATGATCCAGACTGGGGTTGCTGGTGGTCTTCAATCCAAATTTATCTTTCCCTTCCCATAAGCAAAAGCACTTTGGGGTTAAGAATCATGAAATTGAAAGGAAATGTAAAATCGATAAGATGTCATAATTCCAATAAAAAGACCCAAACCAACCTGAGAATCACCTATGAAATAATATGGAAAAGGAAATAAACATGCATTCAGTGGGCAAATGCAGAGATGCTTGTTGGCTATTTTACTATTAATGAACTGACACGTAAGTATCCAGATAGGCTGAAAGCAATTTGAGAAAGCTGTACTCTAACAGTTGGTGACGGGCTGGATGACACTCCCTAATAGTTGGCTGCTGTCGATGTCCCCCGTGACTGCTACCATTGCCATTGACCACACGCATGTGTCTCCTAAAAACTTCCCACTGACCCTTACAAAACCACTGCAGAAACGATGAAATAGGATTCCATAATAGTCAACAATGATCAATTTTTACCAAATATCAGAACTTTGCTAAAGCAGGAAGCTTCAAAAGATTAAAAGCATCTGGTGTCCTGGTGATGAACTTTTTCCTCAATATTCAGGGTTTCTAGTCTATGATTATTATACCTTATTTTCTTACTGACCAAATGCCTTATAAAATTGAGTTAATACTTGCTGCTTCCAAAATGTCTTGGATTATAAACCTAGTGACAGTTTTATTACTATCAGATTAAGTCAGAAATTCAAAAATGACACTTCCAATTTATAGTAAATGCTCCTATAATAATAAGCAAAATGTAGAGAACAATTACTCTTGATCTCACTTTCTCAAATCAATCTTAAAAGTTGATAAGAGAATGTAGGAAGAAAACTTCAGTGTCTTTATTTTAGATTTACTTAAATCTTGCTCTTTTTTCTAGAAGTTTGTAATGTAACATACACTATAAGGAAAATCTATGATAAAAAACTAATGAATTCGGGCTTCCCTTGTGGCGCAGTGGTTCAGAGTCCACCTGCCGATGCAGGGGACACAGGTTCATGCCCTGGTCCGGGAGGATCCCACACGCCGCGGAGCGGCTGTGCCCATGAGCCATGGCCGCTGAGCCTGCACGTCCGGAGCCTGTGCTCCGCAACGGGAGAGGCCACAACAGTGAGAGGCCTGTGTACCGCAAAAAAACAAACAAACAAAACTAATGAATTCTATCATGTACCTATCTTACATCAAGGACAGAACTTTACAATTAAACCACTTATATTCAAATGCTTAAATTGTTGTATATACAATTCTTAAAGAGCATCTATTCCAGTCAGGAGTATATTTTAGCAAGTTGGTGAATTCAGGAGCTTGGGTTGGGGGAGAAGGGGAAGGGGCTGGTTCAGAACAAAAAATGCAAGCTGTGTAGCATTATAATTACACTTCAGGAAGAAAAAAGAATCAGAAATTTTATTAGCATGCAGACACTGAAAAGTGCTTGAAAATCTGGAAGAGATTGAGTATGATAACCCAATGGATTTTTAAGGAAAATAATCTTTCATTCATTTAATGTAATTTGGACCATTTTTTTCCCTTTGAGGCTTAAACTGTGCAATGTCTCAGAAGTCTAAGCTTTTACATTTTATCTGACTCAAGTGGAGGTCACAGGCAAACAGATTTCAATATGTCAACTGCCATAACTTTTACTCTTTAAATTTTTAATTATATACTTCAATAAAAAATTTTTTTAAAAGAAAAAAAATTTTTCAATGATTCTGAAATTCATCCCATTGCCCTAATTTCTTGATCCAAATGCATCAAGCTCCCTATGAGCAGAAACAGTAATTAATAATTTAAATGAGTTTAATTTAGTCATTCTAAGTTCCTAAATGTATGAGTGAGTGAGGAATAAAGTCTTTTAGAAATACTGTAGAGTCATACTGCCACCTAATTTTTCTACAAAATCTTCCAGCCTAATGAAGACATTAATACTTTTGGTGTTTCTATTCTCACACCAGTCCTGTAGGTGAAGAGAGCAGGAGTTACTCTCCTTCTATTACGAACTGGTTTGCTAAGACTTGCTCTCAATCATTGAGCTACTTCAGCACTGTGCTAGAACCAGAACTCAGGCTTTCTAGTATCACAAAATGTTCACCAAAAGAAGGAAGCTAATGTATGGTTTGATTTCCAAGTGACCTAAAAACTCTACACCCCAAATGTGGTCATGGGGAAGAGGACTTGAGCACTTCTAAAATCTATTTAGCGAAAGTCATCAAAACCCCAATCTCAGGTGCTTTGGAATTCCTGACTTCACCTACACAGGAAAACAAAAGTTATTTTGTTATCTGATTTCTTAGAAAACATTTTGAAACCCAGAGAAGAAGAAGAAAAGCAACGGATACTTGAGGCAGGGAAGGGACAGCAGAGGCTCCAGGCTTTGTAGAGCACAGAGAATCAGCACCAGGTGACAATTCCTGCTGCTTGCTTCACATGCTCAGGAATGTGGAGGACTAGGTACTCCGGGGGTGAGTCTTCAGAACATTGGCAAGAAGTGACAACACTGCAGGAAGCCGTGCAGGTGGGAGGAGGAGACCACCTGAGATAATGCACGCTCACCCCTTGAAGGTAAACTTGTGGCTTGATGATCCAGGGGTTGTGAAAGAGGCTGTTCACTGCCTTGGTCAAGAGGAGTTGGGTACAAGTGTTCGTCTTCACACCAGGAAGAAGGTAATAAGAGTCAACTTTGAACTGTTGTCATTTTTAGCCCTAAAAATCTTTATAAGTGTATATTAAACAATTACATAAAGTTGGTGGAGTTCAAAAAGAATGCTTTAGATACTTTACAAAAATTAGTTTCTAGTTCTCCTGGTTTCTCTTTTTTAATTTTAATTTCTATGTTCCTTAAAATTTATCACTGCTATTTTGTGTCCCAAGAACACACAAACATTATAAGTTAACATCCACGTACATCCTCATATCGATTTTTTTAAGCACCAAAAAGGAGATGGTCCTTTTTCAAAAGATGATTTTAGTCATCAACACAGACAGAAAACTCAAAAAAAAAGATTATGTAAAAACTGATTATTATCAACCTGCTCTGTTTAGGTACACCTAGGTCTTATAGGACCAATTTAAAATATTTTCCTATATTATTATGTTGTCCAATAGTTTAAAACACTCTAGAATTATGCATAAATTTATGATTTGCATAAAGATCTCATTTAAATAAATAACACAATAGATCATGGATGTTTTAATTCAAGTGTAAGAACTTATGTCACATTTAGGTCACATTTAATTAGAATATACATAAGACACCCCCATGCAAAGACAAATAGGACTGAGATATCTGGGGCTGGAAATAAAAGAGAAGAATATACATAAGATGCTTTCTGCAAAAAATGGTAACTGTGGCCATTATTACCTAACCAAAATATTATAAGATGGGTGAGACCCAAAGTAGAGTCAAAAAGGCAATCCCATCCTTTAATATGGGATTAAAGGATCCCATATTAAAGGATATTAAATATCCTTTAATAATATGAAGTTTCAAGACTTCATATTATCAACAGCCAGTTAAACTACCAAATTAAATGAACATTGGTTCCTGGGGTTGAAACCACATATCGTTCAAACACTAAGGCCTTAAGAAACTCCCTTAATATTAGGGTTAAAGCACTTCGACTATTGTGCTAAGGAAAGCAATCAACTGAGGCTTAACTAGCTCACCAAAGTTTACTGTCTGGTTCTGTGCTATACGATACCGATTCTTTCCTTGGGGTAAGGAATTCAACACGTGAAACATAAACCATGTCAAAACATTAATAATTGATATTTATAAATTGTTTCTTCTGAAATTATTATAAAGCATGCTGTAAATTCAAAAGAATATCTTTCATTCCTGAAAATATGCAATGATATGGTATATTACATGCCCCAAATTATTCTCTAATGGGAAAGTTATGAAAAAGATTATTATCTATAATAGTATCCTTTTTTGGCTGAGGAGATTTGTATGGGTACAGAGACTCAAGGAGGGGGAAGTCTGAATGAATTAAAATTACCAGAGGGCTTCCCTGGTGGTGCAGTGGTTAAGAATCTGCCTGCCAGTGCAGGGGACATGGGTTCGAGCCCTGGCCTGGGAAGATCCTACATGCCGCGGGGCAACTAAGCCTGTGCACCACAGCTACTGAGCCTGTGCTCTAGAGCTCACGAGCCACAACTACTGAAGCCCATGCCCCTAGAGCCCGTGCTCCGCAATAAGAGAAGCCACTGAAATGAGAAGCCTAAGCACTGCAATGAAGAGTAGCCCCCGCTTGCCGCAACCAGAGAAAGCCCGTGTACAGCAACGAAGGCCCAAAGTAGCCAAAGATAAAAATAAATAAAATAAATAAATTTATTAAAAAAAAAATTACCAGAGAAAGTAAGGTGGGAAAAAGCAAATCTTGCCAGAGTTCAGGTTAGAATTTCATCTACCATGAAAGGCACCTTGTGCCTTACAGAATATGGTCAGTCCAAGGCCATGATTTGATACATGATCTGGCTATGGCAAATCCAGAGAATAACTCAGAGGCAAGCAAAAGTCACCACCAGCAGATTCACACTAATCTTGTAACAAGTCTGCTAACTTAAGCCAGTTCCACAGTGGGCCTGCCCCGCTATCCCTGCTGCTCCCCAGGTAGCTCTGAAAGCACTCATCTACTCAAGCTGTTCACTCAGCCAAGCAAGTTCCCAGGGGGTGAGTTCCCAAAGCACACAGCTCGCAACACAATTTTTAGCAGATATAATTTTTGCCTTATACCAAAACCTCCTTTTAATCAAATGTTAATTTCCAGTTCTGTGGAAATTAACTATTTCAAGTATACCTCTTCTTAACATTTCTCTCCTCAAGAAAAAAGAAACTAGGGACTTCCCTGACTGTCCATTGGTTAAGACTCCACGCTTCCACTGCAGGGGGCACAGGTTTGATCCCTAGTCGGGGAACTAAGATCCCATATGCCTCGTGGCCCGACCAAAAAATAACAAACAAACAAAAAAACCCAAAACAAACAAACAACACCCCCCGCCAAAACCTCTGTGCTTAAAAACAAAGAAAAAAGAAACCTATTTGACTTCCCATATCTCTGAGGCACGTTTTCCATTTTATTAAAATGTACGGTCTGAATAAAAAACTGTCTAAGTTAATTTGTCATGTAGCAGATACAGACAATTTGCTCTGATAACGTTTCTGGGGGTCTCTGGACAGCTCTCCCACTTACCTGGCTCACGCCTGGCTGCCTCTCTCACTCTGACAGATAGTCCACGGATTCAGAGACTAAGGCGCTACACCAGACAAGCCCATGGAACTCTTTCCCATTCCTATGGTGTTCAGGACCAAGAGCCATTATATGAAACAGTCACTAAGCAAATCTTTAATGTGCACTCATCACCTGCAAATCATTTTGATAAAAGTTTTCGGGAACCTAGAAATCAGAGGGACCCCACAAAGGGTTCCTGCTCTCAAAGAACATAAACCTTCCCATCAAGAACCTGCCACAATTGCTTTTATGGTAAGGAAGGAAAAGAAAGAGATGATTAAAACACATAGGTTTAATATGGACTGGAATTTTATATTCAAGGCTGAACCTGAAATTACATCTTCAGTGGCAGCACTATGTTTACAGGTGTCAAATCCCATTTTGCCACTAATAAAATCCTCTTCCCCCAACTATATTTAGTTTTGGGAGGCAAGATTTCAACTCGGTATATTTTGATTTTTCTTAAGAGAAATGGGTATGTATTGCAGGGTAAAGTACATGGTAAACTGGTTTTCTGAAAATAAGAGCTACCCAGAGATGGATCCATGTTCCAATGATAGTTTTAGTGTCTGAAGCACATTAAAGTTGATGTAGTTCCTGCAAATAAATTTAAATGAATTTCTCTGCAATCTCAACAGTGGCTTCTTTTAATAAGTCTTCTATGTATACATTCCTGGCATCAGGACAACAAAGTTTTATGGTGTTGACATATTAAGGGAACCTTTGATGGTTTATGTTCAGCGCTTAAAAAAAAGAAGCATGCTGGCACTCTCAGATGAACACTGACAACTCAATAATCAGAACTGAACATGCTGCTACTTGAGAACTTACACTGGAGAGGAAAAATCAAATGGGTTTTTAAAAGAGTGAGCTGATATAATAAGAACCCCACTTATTTTGAAAATACTACCCACGTATGTTAGGTAAATTCCAAGTTAAAAAAATATATTATTAGAAAAGAAACTTTGGAAAATATCAGCTATCAGTCAAGTAGCTGATACTAAAGAACACACTTTAGAATAAACAGCTTGTCCTACCATTGGACACGTCACATTTTACTAACATGGATTTCATCTGGTTCAGGAACAATTACATATACTTTCAAATTTCAGTGTTCCTAGTTCTTGTGAAAACTATGTCTATAAATCATGAGTTTACATGACACACTTAAAGGAGTATCAGATACTGAAGAATAAGAGTATTTCAACAAGATTATTTCTGTATCAGGTGAGGCCAACTATGTATCTATGGGACAGTTAGACCCTACATAACTCTTTCATTTGACATTTAAAATGCTAGGAAAAGGACTTCCCTGGTGGTGCAGTAGTTAAGAATCCGCCTGCCAATGCAGGGGACACAGGTTCGATGCCTGGTCCGGGAAGATCCCACATGCCGCGGAGCAACTAAGCCCATGAGCCACAACTACTGAAGCACCCGTGCCGTAGAACCCGTGCTCTGCAACAAGAGAAGCCACTGCAATGAGAAGCCCGCGCACCGCAACAAAGAGTAGCCCACGCTCGCTGCAACTAGAGAAAGCTGCACACAGCAACGAAGACCCAACACAGCCAAATAAATAAATAAATTTTTAAAATGCTAGGGAATATTACTTTAAGGAATAAGTGAAAAATTTTACTCTTTTATCCTTGCATCTTTCTAGTGAAATCTAACCCTATCTTTTCTTTATTTCTGTATTTTTCTTTTTAACACCTAATGGTAGAAAGTTCTCGGTTGAAATTAATGAAAAAGACAAGTCTTGTCAGCCTTGTAATGCAGCATGCGTCAGAGGATCACATTTCCAATGACGTTTTCTTCATCCAAAACTACACTGGTAGAAAGAACAGGAGTTATATAGACAATTGCTCTAAGTTGACATAGCAGATCTTTTACCAACTACTTTTGTGAACTTGGACAAGACACTGAATATCCCTGATGTCTCTTCAAATGAAAAATGAAATATTATTTATAGCTTATTATAATAAATAACACTCTACCTCCTAATGCTATTGTAGTGATGAAAATAGATAATATATGTAAAATACCCAAGCACTGTGAGGGCTAAATAATGATTTGCTTTTATAAGCATCTGACACCAATTAAAAATAACTTGCTAAGGTAATCAAAATCCTTCTCAGAGGAACATTACAAACTGGTCAACAGTTGAAGGGAAGTTAATCACAAAGATCAAAGAGCTCAGAGTTGGAAGGGACCTCAAAATTTCAAGCCAAACCTCCTACCTGACTATTAAAGTGTTTTCATCTAACAGAGATCCAAGGAGGCTATCAATTTGCCAAAGCTTCCCAACTAGTTAGTGGAAGAACAAGGAGGAGCAGAACGTAAGGCTTCTAAGGTTACTGATGCTGCAATTCTCTTTTTCAAAATCCATTTTCATTATTAATAGTGAATAAGAGTATAAAATTATTTTAATTGCACTCCGATTAAACAGATTTTAAAAGATTTACCCTTATTATATTTTTGTCTTTCAGCAAAATGGCATCTCATATATTTGGTGACAATAGTTATAGAAAAGTGGTTTGCATGAGAACTTAAATTTTTATATCAGGCAGGAGTAGAGAGGGCTTATGACTGTTTACTTGTGTCACACAGTTTCCCTACCTTGATTGCAGGTTTTGCCGGCATATCCAGGATGACACTTGCACTTGTTCGGTCCGATGCATTCACCGTGTTTGCACTGTGGCTGGCACACAGCTGTGAAAAAAGGATATCATGCATTATTTCTAGGTCAGGAGCATGTCAACCAAGTAGAATCTACCTCATGTACTAGTTTGATAATAAAAGAAAAAACTAAGAACTTACAATAGAGTAACAGAAATATACAAGATCATTGTGTCCTGGAGCAGTAAACATTGTCTAGACTACAGACTCACATACATGTGCTGTGTGTGTGTGGGGGGGTGGTGTATTACTTGGGGCTGAAAATTTTGCTAAACTTGAGGACAATACTCAAATAGCCAAATAGAAGAAAAATTGGAAAACTATGCATAAACACAACTGATGTTTGTCAATAGCTATCCCTTTATAATAACCTGCACCCATACTTTCAAAATCATTTTCTCAAATATGCTTCAAAACATACTTCTTAATCCAAAGATACCGGTTAAGTATGAACTCCAAATAAATTTCCCATTAAATAATATTTTATTGAAAATGGTATTTCCAAGAATAAAATGGTTCAAAATGAATTAAAAACTAAAACTAAATATTTTTGAAACCTCAACTTAAGAATACTTCTGTCATTTTGCCCATTCTTAACCTTAAGTTGCATCGTAATTGCTCATCAATCTATAATACACTTTCTACAGCCTAACACAGAAAATAGAAAGTTGTATTTTACATTTCCAGTCTTCCATCAACTGAGTTTGTCTTCCTTCAAGACCCCAAAATGCTATAAATCATCATCACTTAAATCTTTTCACAGTCTCCAATTCCTACCAAAATACTGGTTAGAATTTATTCCGTTTATACAGCGATTCTCAGCAGGGGATATTTTTGCTGCCTATGGGGCATTTAGCACAAATGGAGACATTTTTTATTGTCACACTGGGAAGAGGGTGCTACTGGCATCTAGTGGGTAGAATACTGGGATGCTGCTAAACATCCTACAATGCTCAGATAACCCCTGACGGAAACAAATTATCCAGCCCAAAACGTGATGGTGCCAGACTGAGAAATCGCTCTATACCAAATATACGTATCGTGCTACACCAGATACTAAAATAGATGAAAAATAATTGTACAGTGTGGTCATTGGTCTCATAGAGCTTACAATCTAGATGAAGAGACAAAACAATCATGTTTTAAATTCAAGGCAAATATTTATGTATGAGCAAAATTGGTGGCACATATGAAATTTGGGAAGAAATCATCACACAAGCATATCCATATAGAGTTGCACAGAAAACCTCAAAGGAGAGATCTTGAGTTGGATCTTGAAGCTAGCGGAGACAGAGAAGAGAGCGGACCACCCAAGGCATGGAGAACTGTAGAGCCAAACAGGCCATCATTTATTTAGAGGACACTGAGGAGGCCTGTCAAGCTAAAGAGATGGGCAAATGCTGGGGGAAGAGTAAGAGGTGGGCAATCATAGGTGAGTGGTACCAGACGATGATGTTCCCTAAATTTCAGACTGAGGATTATACACTTTATCTATAAATGAAAGCTTCATCACCATCATCATCAGGAGGGTTACCTGATAAAATATAAACTCTAGGAACGTGAGCATAGTGATGATACGTGGGATAGACTGGAGTCTAACTAACACGCAGAAGGCATGATGTGTTCTTAGGACAGGAAGGCATGGGCTTCAGTAACCCCTGAGTGAAGAGCAGACAGGTCTTGAGGACCAGGTGGAGTGGGGTCAACAGTGACCCTGTTTTCTCCAGTCCCTCTCACATTAGCCCATGCTTTTCTCCATTCTGGGAGATGCTCCCATTTTCGGACAATTCTCAAACATTCCCTTCAAAACTCTAACACTCCTGTGAAGCTGATGCGCATGTTATTTTTGGTGTTTTCTACATTCCCTCATTCAACTCTCACCAACCCTTCCCTCGCCTGGCACTCCACAGGCTTTATTTGCCAGTCTTACTTTCAGGCCTTTCCTACCTGTATATTTGTCACCCCAACTGGACCCTGTACCATGATTAATCCTTACTGCTGCTCGGTAGGTATTTAATGCAAAAGTTTGCAGAAAGAAAGGGTGAGCAGAGTGTAAATGGTAGAGAAATGCAATGGGGAAATTCATAAAAATCTGATTTTAGATACGGCATGACATTCAACAGGAAACAATTCTGTTCAGATCTGTGAGAAGAAATGCACTACCTAGGAAGGCCTTCCAGTATTATGCTTCAGTCAATTATATACCTGGTAGATGGTTTATACGCAGTTTTGAAAGCAAGTCCCAGATATAAACCACCTTTTATGTAATTTCCAGGCCCAATCACCAAGAAATGCAAGTTAGAAAGAAATTTCTTTAATCTTAAAAAAAGATGTTCCATAAATTCTAACAATTATATATGAATACAACCTGAATGAATCAAGTTATCACAGAGGCATCCAAAGTGCCATATTTAAAAAGAAAAAGTAGTATATCAACTACACTTGAATAAAATAAATTATTAAAAAAGAAAAAGTAAACACCTCAAAATAATTAAATGCAAGTCTAGGTAATAACCTCCCCAAATAATTGGAATTTGAAAACATCTCAAAAACATGAAAAAGAAGTTTAGAAAGTACCACTAAAAATCATGAAAAAGTTTATTTATGAAACAAATGTGAGGCGCTCAGGCTGTGTTGCCTTTTGACCCACTGACCAGCTTGAAGATCATCCATTTATAGTACTTTCAGGTGCTTTTCAGGAACAAAGGATTTTATTGTCACCCTCCCTTTCTCATTGTTTGTTCTCAGTGGGGTGCCCCAATCTGGGGCACATCAAATGCCCTCATTCCAAGAGACCCAGGCTGTTAATGTTTCTTACATGTTTAGGGAGTCAGTATTTTCAAACAAACTGCTGTTTGCACGTCTACCCAACAGACTATTCACTGAAGTAACCAACGACCTATATATTAGCCAACAGGTATTAAATGGAATAGGATACTCACAATGCTGATGTAACCAATTTTTTTTCTCTTACAAAAAGAACACCCTTTGAAAACGGTTGCACAAAAGACTATCTCCTATTATCTTGCTGGCATTAAGTCTGCAATGTGATGTTCAGTCCAATAAACATGAACTGAATATTTAATACATGCAATTATTCTGCTAGGCAAGTGAGGGTGATGAAGGAATCACAGAGGATTTGAAAATTAACTGTGAAACTTTAATACACTGGCTGAAAGCTAACAAGGGCTATGATAGAGAGATGAGATAAAAGAAGGGGGGAGGGGCAGATCATAACTGTGACTGAGGTCAAAAAGAGTCATGTACCAAAATGTTCATTGCAGCTCTATTTACAATAGCCAGGACATGGAAGCAACCTAAGTGTCTGTCGACAGATGAATGGATAAAGAAGATGTGGCTCATATATACAATGGAATATTCCTCAGCTATAAAAAGAAACGAAATTGAGTTATTTGTAGTGAGGTGGATGGACCTAGAGTCTGTCATACAGAGTGAAGTAAGTCAGAAAGAGAAAAACAAATACCGTATGCTAACACATACATATGGAATCTAAGAAAAAAAAAAAAAAGTCATGAAGAACCTAGGGGTAAGACGGGAATAAAGACACAGACCTACTAGAGAATGGACTTAAGGACATGGGGAGGGGGAAGGGTAAGCTGTGACAAAGTGAGAGAGTAGTATGGACATATATACACTACCAAACGTAATAGATAGCTAGTGGGAAGCAGCCGCATAGCACAGGGAGATCAGCTCGGTGCTATGTGACCACCTAGAGGGGTGGGATAGGGAGGGTGGGAGGGAGGGAGACGCAAGAGGGAAGAGATATGGGGATATATGTATATGTATAACTGATTCACTTTGTTATAAAGCAGAAACTAACACACCACTGTAAAGCAATTATACTCCAACAGAGATGTTAAAAAAAAAAAAGGAAATGTGATCTGAGCAATGCCTTAGAGGTAAGAGGCAGAGATAGTTGGGATGGGAGACAAAGCCTTTCAAACTATGAGCAAAGGATGGGGAAGGACAATGAAGGGAGTTCTCAGGGAGCACCACGGCTCTGGTGGAGCCACAGTACAAAGTGCTTACAACAGTGGATGGCAGCAAAAGACAGGGCTAAGGCAGGTCTTAAAAGGCACTGGTGGCAGAAACTGCTGGGTGCTTACTAGTACTATTTTCCCCTTCTTCTTGAAAACAGAATGGCTTTTTTTTTTTTTTTCTGGAGGGGATAATGAGTCAGCAGTGGAAAATTACATTCCCTATCCTCCCTGACATATTTGGGTAGCCAAGAGACTAAATTCTGGTCAATTGTATGTAATCAGAAGTTATTGGGTGGGGCTTTTGGAACTTAAAAGCTACTTAAAAAGGTGAGTCTGTCATACAGAGTGAAGTAAGTCAGAAAGAGAAAAACAAATACCATATGCTAACACATATATACGGAATCTAAAAAGAAAAAAATTGGTTATGGAGGAGAACTTAGGGGCAGGACAGGAATAAAGACGCAGACGTAGAGAATGGACTTGAGGACATGGGGAGGGGGAAGGGTAAGCTGGGACGAAGTGAGAGAGTGGCATGGACTTACATACACTACCAAATGTAAAACAGATAGCAAGTGGGAAGCAGCTGCATAGCACAGGGAGATCAGCTCGGTGCTTTGTGACCACCTAGAGGGGTGGGATAGGAAGGGTGGGAGAGAGACGCAAGAGGGAGGAGATATGGGGATATATGTAAATGTATAGCTGATTCACTATGTTATAAAGCAGAAACTAGCACACTATTGTAAAGCAATTATACTCCAATAGAGATGTTAAAAAAAAAAAGGTGGCTGACAGGTGGCTCCTCTGTCTTCTTGCCTGGAATATGGAAGTCATGGCTGAACTACAGCAGCTACTTTGTGATCATGAGGGGAATCTTGAAATGGAAAAGAGGCAAAGCTGGAAGTCATAATATTAACCCTAAATGGCCATCCAAGTAATTTAGGACACTTGTCTTTGTGTCAGTGTTACTTGTAGCCAAACACAATTACAATACAGTTACAATTACAATTCCTAACTATCCTTGAGCACGAGGCTGAGGAATGTGGACTTAATCTGTGTTTACCATCAAGCCAACAAATGCTTTCTTTGGATACACAGTTAGGACAGAAATGTTATGATTAAATCTTAGTAAAGAAATAAAATTTGTCAAAGTTATCTTATACCTATAATGTCATATACTTTAGAAGTATCTAAAGAATTTCATTTCTACATCTAAAAATTAGATTAGAAAATACTTAGCCACCTTGAGACTAGAGGAAAATGATTCCCAACTTCATTTTCAGACCCACCTTTTGACAACCCACTTCACTGTAATGTGAGTTCTCAGTGGCCAGCACACACCAACCTTCACAATCTGCTGTGAATAGCAGATCAGGAAAGAAATAAAATAAATGGACTATCTTTAGTAGTCTATTTTAGAATGATCTTCTCAAAACATCAAAAATAGATGAGACACTGATTTGTAGGAAAGGATGTGTCTGTTGTCGTTATAGTTTAATCACAAAAGTCAGCATTGTTTCTCTGACCTTCACATGGATCAATGACAAGAAGTTGGGCCACATTTGGTCCACTGGCCACTAGCATCCACATATGGTTTGGCAGCTCAAGAAATAAAATTCAGGTGAGGATCACAGGTAGTCAATTAATGACAGATTCTTTTTCCCCCAAAATCAGATGCTGGAATTAAGGTCAAATGGGCAAATCACACTCAAAATTCACTCTCTCACATTCCTGCAACACGATCTCCAAAGTGCCCTTAAAATAACCCCTAAGTCATTACTTTAACTAGAAAAAGAAACATGTCTCAACTGGCAAAGCAAACATAGCTCTTTAATGTCACATGTTCCAAGCCTCTTCTGTTTGACTGCAATCTAAGACTTTACTCTTAAAAATTCATCCTAACTGATATAACTGGGGTTCTGAGAGTTGGACAATGTTTTCTGACACTGAGTTGGACAATGTTATCAAATAAGTCGGGGGAAAATTAAACTCCCACACCAGTTCTATATAATATTTCTTAGGTAATCTAACCACACTTGGGAGTCAAGTGCCAACATTTGTAAAAAAATAAGGACATGATGAGTTGCCCAAGCAGGTGGTGGCTCTGGAAAGTGACAAGGGAAAAGCCAACTCAACCTCAGGTGTTGTTGAAACTTGAAAATGATTTTTTTTCTTTCTTTTTTTTAAAAATTTCTTTTTATTTTTGGTTGTGTTGGGCTTGTGGGCTTTCTCTAGCTGTGGTAAGCGGAGGCTACTCTTCGTTGCAGTGTGTGGGCTCTAGGCGCGTGGGTTTCAGTAGTTGTGGCACATGGGCTCAGTAACTGTGGCTCATGGCTCTAGAGCTCAGGCTCAGTAGTTGTGGCGCACGGGCTTAGTTGCTCCGCGGCGTGTGAAATCTTCCCGGACCAGGGCTCGAACCCGTGTCCCCTGCATTGGCAGGCGGATTCTTAACCACTGCGTCACCAGGGAAGCCCGAAAATGATTTTCTTAATGTAAATAAGATTGTGTTTCGAATCCTAAGAATCATTTGTAATTTTTGCAATCTACATCATGTTGCTATTCAGACATGGAACACTAAAAGCAGAAAAAAGAACCTTGTTCTCCAGAGTCTGTAACTTAGAAACAGGTGACATAAAGTATGCAAGTTGGCCTTGGGAGAGAAAGAGTAGCTGAAAGAGGCATTAAACAAGTCATTGCTATATTGCTATATTAACGGGGCCTGGAAGGAATGGAGGCAGAATTTTTATAGGGCTCCACTGGAAAGGACCTCGAGCGAGCTTCCCTATATCATAGGTATAACAAATCCAGAGGGAAGAATCCTACAGATTCCAAGATCTCCAGAGGAAAACAACCCTCCAGCCTTCCTAATATCCTGTATTCTAGTGTTGAATATCCTATTTTCAAATCTAAATTCCCTCTGTAGTAAAAACTGAAATAAAAGGGCCTCTGATTGTTACCACTATAAAATACTGTTAAACGATCTCATGAATACAGAATGCAAAACCACTATATATGACTGATTAAATTTACCCTCACAGTATCCATATAAGGCAGGAGAGAGACAGACATTATCCTCATTTTACCAGCAGAGAAGCAAAAGCACAGAAAGTTAAGTGACTTGCCCGATTTCAGTAAAAATTTCTTATCCCAGTTCCATGGAGAATCTGCTAATACTTCTGGTAGTCAGAAAAAGGCCAGAAACCCAGCTTTTTGAGTGGATTTGGAAGAGAGTGAGATCATAGTAATATTAAACAGGAAAGGATGAGAGGGATAGAGAATATCAAAGGTAATTAAAGGCATAAAGGTATTTAGGTTACATTTCTAGGAAGGAAAAGTTGCAGTTAAGAATACAATCTGTAAGTTAAGAAAATTAAAGTAACCCTGCCAGAATGTTTCAGCATAAAATAATCTCTTTGCTCTACTGCTTGTTTTGTGCGGAACCCAGATTTTGAATCATTAATGAAGTACAGAATTGTTATCTCTTCTGATGTATTACTACAACTATGATTATTTTTGTTCTCATATTTTAAGTAACATTATTTTTATTAAGAATTTAAACTAATCATAAACTACAGTCAAATATTAAGTGAACCAACTGATTAATAATTTAGAGTATAACATTAAAATAAATAAGGATTTCTGCTCTATATAATGTTATATTCCAAGAGCTGTCTGGCTACCTTATTTTATTTTTGTCTTTGGGAAAAGTCAATTCAAATTTCTCAAGTACCTATTTAATCTCTATTTAACTTTTACTTCCTGAAGTAGACCAAAGAAAATAAGTGCCTGCATCTGCATCTTTGAATCTCAAGCTAACTTTTATTCACCATAATTAAACAATATCCATTTCCACTTAAGAAATCTTCTGAAAAGTATTGTCATTTTTGGTTTACTTGAAATTTTAACTTTTCTTTCTGTTTTCGTTGTGGTAGAAGAGTGGAATTTAGATTAATGCCAAATGAGACTTTAAGAACACATCAGAAAGTGTTATTACTTATCAGGAAGTGTGAAGTAGATTTTTGTTTTTGTTTTTTTAAGTAGGGTAATAGTAGCAATGAGCACACATAACACCCAGATCTTTGTTTCTTTTTTTTGTCAAGATTTTTTTTTTGACCTGGACCATTTTTAAAGTCTTCATTGAATTTGTTACAATATTGGCTCTGTTCTTTATGTTTTGGTTTTTTGGCCGCAAGACATGTGGGATCCCAGCTCCCCGACCAGGGATCGAACCCAGGCCCCCGCATTGGAAGGCGAAGTCTCAACCACTGGATCACTAGGGAAGTCTCCAGATCTTTGTTTCTAAATACCGTCCCACAATAAAAGGAATCAGGGCTGGGGCAGAGAGGCTGAAATGTTTTGCTGTGACAAAAAGCAAGGACATATTGAAAGAATGATGGAAACAAGTGAAAAGGACACAGGAGCTGCTTGGAAGTGTTCCCATTGGCCAAATTTGGGATAATTTGAGCACCAAGAAGAATAAGAATAGTAATTGATAACAACTGAATAATAAAAGAATCCACGGGTCCAAAGTGATTCTAAAAAAGAAGAGAACAGAGCTCCTCTTTACAGAATGCCAGTGAACACGCAGAAGGAATGACAGAATCTGAAAAAAGCAACTTTATAACCACCATCAAATAATTTGAGCAAAAATTATCCAGAAGTTTGTTGGGGAACAGTATATTCAAACAGTTTCAATGTATCACCCCATAAATTACTTACTAATTACAAAGAGAAGAAGGTGCCTTTCAGTGGAAAAATCTGGTAGTCAAAACCTTAATCTAGTGATCAAACTTAGCACCACCAGTAATAGAACAAACTGACATTATGTGCAATGGGAATGTTATAATATATGATCACCTAGTAATATTCTTGCAAAAAAGGTTTAACTAGTATCTAATAATGAGGAAACCTTAGACAAATTTAGATTGTGCAATATTCTACCAAGCAGTTGACCTTGAAAAATGTTATTGTCAAGAAGGAAAAAATTAGTAGATCTAGAACTCTTCTAAATTAAAGAAGACCAAAGAGGAATGTCAACTAAATGAAATATATAATCCTTGATTGGACCTGGATCAGAAAAAAACCATAAAAATCATCTGGAGGTAATTTGGGAAATCTAATTATGGACTGTTTGTTACATAATATTATTGTACCTATGCTAAATTTCTTAAGTGTGATCATGATATGCATGCTGAAGTATACAGGTACAAAGAGTCATTATGTTGTAAGTTACTTTCCAATGGCTCACTAATATGTGTGTATGTGTGTGTGTGTATATGTGTGTGTGTGTATATATATATATAGAGAGAGAGAGAGGAGTGTGCATACATGCAAATATGTAATATGTTAACAACTGTACATGAAGAGTATATGGCTATTTACTGTTGCTATACTTTCAATTCCTCTGTGGATTTGAAATTTTCAAACACAAAAATGGGGAAAAAAATTATAAACATGAGTAGATAATATGTATACTTTGACAAATATTTCTTAACATGTGAGCTGTTGCTCACTTAGTGCACTCTAGAGAAGAGGGTAAGGCACACGTGCTGGAGTTAGACTGCTGGGTCCCAGCTCTACCACTTGGGAAATGAGTGACCCATGCAGATTACCCAGCTTCTCTCTGATCTAAAATGAAGATCATAGGTTGAACCAGAGGAAGTTGTCAGCACTGCCATTTTTTACTTACAAAATAGTAAAGCAACATGGTGCATATAGAATTTACCCATAGGTTTACTGGGATGATTAAATGAGAAAATGCAAATAAAGTACTTAGAACAGTACCCATCTCATAGTAAGAGCTCAATAAAATGTTATCTATCATGAGAATTATAATGACAAAGAGGAATAGCTACAGTGTCTAAGAAACTGTATTAAGAACTGGGGGTGGGGCTTCCCTGGTGGCGCAGTGGTTGGGAGTCTGCCTGCTAGTGCAGGGGACACGGGTTCGAGCCCTGGTCTGGGAGGGTCCCGCGTGCCGCGGAGCGGCTGGGCCCGTGAGCCACAACTACTAAGCCTGCGCGTCTGGAGCCTGTGCTCCGCAAAGGGAGAGGCCGCAATAGTGAGAGGCCCGCGCACCGCGATGAAGAGTGGCCCCCGCTTGCTACAACTAGAGAAAGCCCTCGCACAGAAACGAAGACCCAACACAGCAAAAATAAATAAATAAACTCCTACCCCCAACATCTAAAAAAAAAAAAAACTGGGGGTTTCACCATGTCACTCTCCCCCTTATACTCACTGAGTCCTCACTATGTTTACTTATCGTTACACTTATCATACCGGTTCAAACTCTCAGTATGGCATTCAACCCCACATTTCATAATTTGACTCCTGTCTGTCCCACCAGCCTCATCTCCAATCATATCCACAAACAGACCAACTGATGGCAGTTCTCAGGAAGTAACATACTCTAATACTTGCATGCTTTTACATGGAATGTCATTCTTCCCCTTGTCTGATGGACTAACATCTAGACAGACTTCAATACCCAGCTTAAACAGTATTTGCTTTTGCCCCTCCTTCTGAGTTTGGAGCCCTCCTCAGCGCTTTCCTAAACCTCTGTGCATACCTCTGCCATAAATTTTATACACATATATTTATATATACACATATATCATGCTTTATTATCACAGTTATTCTTCTTATCCTGCTCCCCCACTAGCTCTGAGCTCTTTAAATACACAGTACCTGCTCTGAAATCTCATACAGTCTCCTGACAAAGACAGACATGACAGGTGTACAAGGTGTTAAAAGAATATAGAAGGAAGAATTTCTCTGCAGACAGGAGGGAGTAGGAAAAATGTCAGGAAAGGTGGCAGGAAGAAATGTGAACTGAATCTTAAAGGGTGGGTAGGAATTCACCATGTGGCTGGGTGAAGGGCCTTATTCAGAACAAGCAGCATAAGCAAAGCCAGAGAGGCATGAAGCAGCAGAGGGTCTGGCAATGAGAGGGCAGTGCACTGGGATTGGGTCCACATTGCAAAAAACAGTCCTTTATAAAATAAGGCAATCATCAGCCTGAAGACTCTCGTACTCAGGGAATCAGTATTCTATCCATAATGGCGAACAATAATGGATTATAAGCAGTAGATGACGCAATCAGGTTACACTTTATGTGTTTTCAGGCATGTAAATAGATTTCTTTTAAGAAGCTTCATCGAGAGTTAAGATCTCTAGGGCTTCCCTGGCGGCGCAGTGGTTGAGAGTCCGCCTGCCGATGCAGGGAACACGGGTTCGTGCCCCGGTCCGGGAGGATCCCACATGCCGTGGAGCGGCTGGGCCCGTGAGCCATGGCCGCTGAGCCTGCGCGTCCGCAGCCTGTGCTCCGCAACGGGAGAGGTCACAACAGTGAGAGGCCCGCGTACCGCAAAAAAAAAAAAAAAAAAAAAAAAAAAAAAGAGTTAAGATCTCTAATATGTAATAAGGTCATAAGATAGGCAGACAAATTAAATATATTTATTTTCCCAGTAAACAGTCTTTCCTAAAACTACAATCTGCTTATTAAGATTACATCATGTTCACACTTTTTAGGCCTTTTGTATAGAAGTGCCTGGTCCTTATACCTTCAAAGTACTGACCGAGCTAGACTAGGCACTGCAGAAGCTAAAGATGTATAAGATACAGTCCCCAGCTTCATGGAACTAACAGCCTAGCAGAACAAATGGTATAAATCCACAAGTAACCACAACGTAGGGCAGGATGAGATAGGCTCCGTGCCAGTGTTAATAACTAAATGTAGAGAAAGAAGAGACTTCCTGTCGCTAAAATCAGGAAGAAAGAAAGGGGGAGGTGGCATCTGAGCCAGGCCTGGAGGCAGGGCTGATTCTCAGTATGTTCAGCTAAGAAAGAATATAAATTTCAAATATAAGTACAGTCATTCATTCCTAACAATGATTTACTTTTAGTTGAAAATTTGCTTTTAGGAGTGATAGTGATGGGAAACAGAAAAAGCCAACCAAAAGGGGAAAAAAGATAGAATGTTTGTAGAGTGTGATGTTTTTCAGCCTTTGATATAAACAAATATTGAATTACTCATTTCTTTCGGCTGGAGGCCAAAATGGTAAACCGGAAAGAAAGTTTTTCAAGAATTGAAAACTCTCAGAGAACATTTCAGCCAACAGGCAATATAGTATTTTACCTCTCCACATTCTTCTGATACTGTGTAACGTTGATCCTCTATGGAGGTAGTTGTGAGGATCATTAATGTTGACTGAAGGTGACGGAGGGGAAGGAAGGTTTGGGTAGGACAGGGGTGGAGAGATCATCAAATCACAGCCTGTGCCCTTCTCACATCGCGCCCCTGAGCTCCAGGCCCTGGAATCCAACCACATATCACATCTCTCCACTTCAAAGTCTCACAAGCACTTCACACATATCACATCCAACACTGAAGTCTTCGTCTGCACTTTCTCCCATGTTCTCTAGCTCACCAAATCACACACCAGAAATGCAGGCATCATCCTGGAGTCCATCTTCCTTACAACCATCCTCACCACCACCAGCCACCGTTTTCCTGAATGTGAATCAATGGGAGCCAGTTACTGAACTAAGTGTTTTGCATTTTCTCATTTGATCCTCATAAAAACCCCGTAAGGTAGGGCTCTTATCTATATTTTACCAAAAAAGAAGCTATTGCTCAGGAAGGTTAGGTAAGTTTCTCAAAAACACAGGTCTGGTAGCAGCCAAGTCTGTCTACGAAGCCTGCACTCCCCGGCACTGTCCTAAAGCATGCCTCCCCATCCTTTCTTTTTCGTATCTTTCAATCCCTATTCTTCCCTCTGGTCCCACCAATACCGCTTAAAACTCAATTTCTCACCAGGTTTACTGTAACAGCCTCTAGTCCCGAGCCTCAAAAGGCTATCTCTTAATTGCCAATCAGCAAAATGTTCAGAAATTGGCCCCAGAGCCCCAAATGCCTACAGATCCTGGGCATCTGCCTGAAGCAGTGAGCCCTATGATAAAAAGGAGTACATGTTTCTCCAAATGGGGCAACGCTAAGCAACTCCAGCCCACCAATTCCTTGCAGCAACGCAGAGCTACTGATTTATCAACAAAGCCTGATACCCACTTTTCCTCAGAAACACTGGCAACTATTTCGAAAAATCTTAACACTCTCTGTGAGCAAAATCAAATTCACCTGTATGCTAGATCTGACCCACTGGCACCAGCTTACAACTTATGAAACATAAATCTGATTATGTAATTCCCCTGCTTAAAATCTGTACAATGTCTCTCTGCAACTTTGGGATAAACCCTACTCTATTTAAGATGACATCAAAGGCCTTCCATGAGTCAGCCCATTCCTACCTCTCCCACAGCATCTCTCATCAGATATCCTTCAAACACATACCCCAATGCCAAATGAAGGTTCTTACATTTCCTGGAATGTGCCTCTCACTCTGGCTTCTGAGGTTTCAGTGCATTTTTCTGTCTGGCCAGGGTGCCCTTTACTTGACTTACTTATCCCTCCGGATTTAGCTAGGCCGCCAGTCCATCACTCTTGCCCACTGAGACATGCTCTCACAATATCCTATCTCAAAACACACCTCTCATCCAATATTGTCTTCATCTGTGGGCCTTCAACATTGACAGGGAATGACATAAATGCCTGTAGCTTCATCTTACTAATGTATCTGCAGTGGCTGGCACAGGATCAGACAGGTAATCGCCCTCAGTATGTAGCTACTGAATGAATGAATCAACTGAACACTACTGAGTCTGTGAAATCTTCCTTGATCCTCACCAGCAGGAAGTAATTCTTCCTCTAAACAGCCTCAACTCTTTATCCTTAACTCTTGCCTACTTTAGAATCCTGGAAGGAATAAGAGACAACCATCTTACCAAATCAGCTCCTCCCAAGCAAGAGTGCATGTGTTACTAATCTCTGTATCTCTGCCAGCCCCTAACTTAGCTCCTTGCCTCTAGTAAACTCTCAAATGTGTGTCAAATAAATGACTAAGTAACTCTACATGTAATTCTACAATTCAATTCTCGATCCTTCCAGTTCCTTTTCCTTGGGTTTGGTAACCAAAGCCCTACTTCACTCAGACATTTGCAAATGAATGTTATTAAAGAAGTGGAAAAGGAATGGTTCAAAAGCACAGATGGTCATCCAATGACAGTTTTTATTTTAGAAATGAATAATCTGAGAAATCTTCTACTACTTCCAATGGGTTTTTTCCAAATGATGGGCATGGTAAACAAAATGTATTTTAAAATACGCTATACCATGGATGCCACCATGGACCCTAGTAAAAATAAAACACTGTTTCAAAGTTCATTTGTATTCTTTATATTGACCATACAATAATAATAGCAAACATTTATCAAGAACTGTTCTGCATGAGGCATTCTCCTTATGGCCAGCAACAATCTTGCCAAGTAGGTTTAAAGATTAGGAAATTGTGGCTCAGAAGATTTAAGTAAAATATCTAGTATGTCATAGTTGGTGAGTCACAGGAACAGGTCCTGAACCCACATCTGTTGGTGACAAAGCCCACATTATACTCTTTGTTATGACCTCCTTAACCTCTGTCATAGCTCTGCTAGTTAATACTATAGCTGATAGTAAATATAAGATACATATGCTTTGGTTTTTTAAGTGTCCCTGAACAGAGAAATTTCTTAACTTTTATTTCTAGAACTATCAATTTTGTTCCCAAGTGATTTTATTAAAATCTCCCCTTAAAAACATTTTCTCTGACATGTCACAGTATCTTCCATCTATCAGTTTAAAGTACATTGTCTTCTTGGCCCCAACTCCGTTAAATAGAATTTCGCATATTTCACCAAAAATTTCCACAGAAGTATCACAAGGGTGATTTGTTAGGTAACACTGTTCACTTCCAAAAATATTTAAAACAAGAAACACTTTACGCACCAAAACAATAGCATGAATACTACGAGGTGCTATTATAACATCTTACATATCTTATACAATAAAAATATTTCTTACCTGATTCTTTCCATGGAGAATTAATGAATATGAGATACAATTCCCTCAGGTTAATGATAGGATGGTGTTAGTAATTTCATTTGGTGGACTTTTTATTTTTATTTTTTGCTTCTTTAAGTATTAAAAACATAAACTGTCCTTTAGGTTAGAATGGAGGTCAATTTATTAGATTCATAAAACAGGAGAAAGGAATTATAAACTGAAAGGGAGAAGTTTAATGTAATAACTGAAATAAAATTATGAACAGAAGAAACACATCTCTAAGGAATATAGTTCCCCACCACCACCAAAAGCAACTCAAAAACACAACTAGTGTTACGCTTTATTAATAACTTTGTAAAGTTATTATTTAGAAGTACTGTATGTCTTTCAAGACATAGATTAGCCAAAATTATTTCAAAAAATATGTTCATCTAACCTTTGAGCTGGCACCTTATCCTGGCTATTCTCTGCCTTAAGACGTAGAAAGCTGCAAAACAAATGTCCAAAAAAAGAAATTCCAGATCTTTTCTCTGTAAGGAGGCTGGACTTGGGTATTTATCAACTTGTTACATTCCCGGAGACTTACACATATGCAACTTTCAGTGCTTTTCTGAAACAAACAAAAAAATCTAGGACATGTTCAAAATAGTAATATTTTAGTCACCATTTTGTCATTAAAAAACATTTTGTAACAAAAATATTAACCAATAATTGAAGTTGTGCTATTCTTTCATAGTTCAAATTCTAAATTAAAGTATTTCAGACCTTTTGTGACACGGTACCTTCCAATCCAATTTTTCATTTTCAGAATATTAATTTTTGGTTCCAAGAGACAGTATCCTTTTATTTAAATGAGTGTTGGACAAAATATCTGAAAAAAATTAAAACTTTTGATAAATTAGTAACCAAGTCTGGTAGTTTTTAAATTGATATATCTTTACTTACCTGTTTCTTACATACTGTGTGTTCCCTTTTCTCTCCAACTTTGCGGAGGAAATATTAAGGTTTTTTTTTCTTTCCTTCCACAGCATTTTCTTCTTGCATGGCTGCTTTGGTTGTCAATAGCAACAAGAATTAGTGTGAAAGCTCAGCCATTTCACTTGAAGATACGTAAATTACCCATTTTAATGAAAGTAAATGGAAGAAACTTGAAACACTACTAGTAATGGTCAGCATTCGACCAACCTAGAGATCCTAGAGGTAAGGGAAGAGATGATTGTATGACTTCTCTTTTGGATTAATGTCTTTCCTCTTTAAAGCATAAAATATGCTTTAAAGAGGAAAGACTTTTAACTTTCCATTTGTGTATTTATTTGTGTAATTTAAAATCAGGTGAATGGAGCCTTCTTTTAGGTAATATTAGAAGAAAATAATTCTAAGTCCAATTTGATTCAATTAAAGTAATAATCTAACTATCGATCCAGAATGATTGCTCTGTACTTTTAAAGGTACACATTACTTTTGCTTGTTAGAGGTTTTTTTGTGTGTTGGTTAGGTTTATAACTTTAAAAGAACTCACCATATCTTGATGTTGATACATTTCTTAAAAAAAAGTAATGAAATATATCAGGCACAATCTAAGCAAAAAGCTGAAAATAAATCAAAGTATAAATTGCAAATTAATTCTGGATCACATATTAAAGAAAACTGTTTATGACTATGGTTATGTATGAGAAGGGAAAAATATAAAAGGATACCGTTTCTTTAATACTCTTTAAATGCCAATTTTGAAAAATCTAATTTATCAAGAAAAAATATTAAATGATTTTAAACAGAGGTAAAACAAGCTAATAAAGAATAGCAAACGTCATTGTTTTCTAAGTAGTTATGTTAGTACCAAGCATCCAACAGTTCTGTATAGTTTATTTTTGTTCATAATATCTTAAGTTGGGTCACATTTCTCTTACTTAACTTAAATCAGCCTTGACACACATAGATTTAGCAAGTTTTATGTTATCAGTATGTATAGCCATTAAGTAAGACTTCTTAGCATGAAATTTTAGCCAATGCCCCATATTCTAAAATTTGCATTTTAAAACTATACAAAACTGCATTTTAAATCAAAGCAATTTTAAACATGGAGAAGATTATTTCCAGAAAGTTTCTGGAATCTATTCTCTATTGACACGTAAGGAAATTTTCATAGGCAACCATCACCACGTTTTTTTGTGAAAGCTGCCAAAAATAAATGCCCTACATGTATTGTTTTGTGGTATAAACCCCACTAAAAAGCACTAAAATAGGATTCATTACTAGCACATAATATAGAAAAATCTGTCCCATTTTTTCCTGATAACCTGCTTCCCGACAGCCACTGTAAAGAGCCACAGCGGTTAACACATGCAATCTCGCCAGCAAAGCCACCTGGTGAGAATTCACAACTGTAGAACTCTCTCTTGCAACTTGTCCCAGACCACTGCTTCAGTTCACCTGAGGGCTCTCAGTGACACTACGCTCTACTGAGGGGTGTCAGTGATTATCAGGCATGGTTAAAGATCATAAGCACCCTAATGATTTTATAAAACTGTGACTAATATAAACCAAAGAAACTGAACTATTCGGGGATGACTTTTCTTGCCTGCTAAACACAGGTTACAGATTTGGAGTCCATCCTGGGCTTTGGACAGAGTTAGGGAAAATGAGGGATAAGAAACCCAAAGGAACTGAGCCTCCTTATTAGCCAAAGGTATCCCTATCTTCTGGCATATCGTCAGACAGTCTCTTAAGCATGATACAGGCACCGCTTTCCAGGTGATAAATGCCAGGTACATAGATGAAAGGGAATGGTCCTCCCTGACACTGTACTTCTACCTTCTAACCCTAATCTCTAGCTAGGAAAAAAGTAACTCTAAGATGTTCTCCATACCCCAACCCTAAATTTCACATATTTCTCATTGTCAAAAAAGTTAATATTAGCCTGGCAAACTCTATTCATAGACAGCTCTCCAACTCTGCATGTTTGTAACACCAACATCCAGGACAACAGATCCCACGCCCACGAATAGCATTTTGAGTAAGAATTTGGATGACCCCAACTTTCAGTCTACTGCTTTATACGCATTAAAGCTATAGCATTCATCAGACCTCAGCACAAGATTAGAGAACAGAAAATTTAACAAATCTACAAATCATTTCTTCATAATTTTATATTTTCTCCCCCAATTTACCTGTTTCAAAAAAACACAATTCTGCCTTAATTAGGAAATAAACTATACAGGGGAATATCCTAATTTTTGGCCATACACAGACACCAAGATGCAATGAACCTTTTAATTCATCAGTAAAAACTCAATTGAGTTTTGATTTAAAAACTCAATCCAAGGGACAAAAGAAATTGAAACCACCATTATCTATATGAAACACCACAAAATATTTATGTAATCAGATGAGCTTGGGACAATTTACCCAGTAGAAACTATTGCCACAGTAAGTTATATAATATAAAATCAACTCTAAACATCCATGTACATTAAAAAAAACACATACACTTAAGCATGAGCTGCAATTTGTGTTTTTCTATTATTTGCTATTTGTTGGCATGAAAGCATTTGACAGATAGTTACCAAGTACCTACAAAATCAACATTAAAATAAAATAGGAGGTAACAAAGGCTTTAGAAAAATATTTTGGGTGGCAGGAAGCTTATGTTCGGAAAATCTATCCAAGGAGTTAGTCTTCTGTGCTAAACACACACCTTTGACCATTTAGGGATTTTTCATAGAAACTGAGTTTGAAAACTCTGATCTATAAAAACAAGGCTAGAGATTTTTGAAAAACAACACTGTTTTTGGCAAAGTAAGCATAAATCCAGAAAGGTCTAATAGTTTCTTCTTTTGTGTACATTAGCACAAATTTAAACTGTGATGACATAGTTCCTAAAAGTTCAGAATAAGTCAGTAATATTTACAAAAGACAACCTTAACCTTGTGATCTGATGATGTTATAATAGGAAAACAATGTCAGTTTTGGAGAATTTATAGCATTAATCTACAGGATGATTAAAGAGATACTAACTAAATGAAGTGTTCAGTTTTAAAATTTATTTGATTCTAGACTATCCTCATGCAAATCACCTACAGCAAATTCTTAGTCTCAGGTTGGCTTTCCCCAGCATCTAACACCTACCAAGGCTGTCTCCAGCCTTTGGTTAATATATGGCAGAAAATGAGGGCTTCTAATTAAATATAATTAGGAGAAAAACTGTTTCTTCTACAAAATCAACTACTATATTGTAAAGCTACGAAACCAATTTGATTATTCATATCTCTTTTTCCTTCTATCACACGTAAGAATAACAAGTTGACTTAACAGTGTTTCATCAGGCTAAGTTAAAACTAAAATTCTTGAGACTATCTATGAAAGAATATGTAATAACACATGGATATCTACACTATTTTACCATACATAATAATACATTATCACATCTAGGCTGTAACGTACTCTTTTATGCTGGCTTTATTAGGAATTTTATTAGTATTTATATTATGACCATAATTATCTCGGCTAGGCACCAGTAGTAATTACGTGATGAAATTGGAAAATGAAGCTTTAGTGCATTAAAATGCACTAAATATAATTAAAAATGCACAAATATAAATTTCTTTATATTTGATATTACTTAACTGAACTCTATACCTTGTAACACACTGATGATTTTTAAGTAACTAGATATACATTTTGAAACCAATTTTCTCTGGTGGATTCCCAGGGATGCACTGTCAATCACATTAGGCCTATGCTACAGTATTTTTCTATAGTCAGCGATTGATATCACTTTGAAATTTTTTCAAGCGAAATTATCTTGGCTACATTCTATTATCTTTGAGAACTGATCATTTATTTATTCTCACAAAGAAATGTAAGATCTTGGCCCTGGCAATGTAAACTCCTCGGCTCCCCTCCAGGTTGATATAGGGTGACAATTCTTGGACAGGTTAGATCCTTGGTTGGTGCTGATCTCTGGGGAAAGGCATTCAAAGTCCCTTTCTCTGTTTCTCCCAAGGAGATGGGGCACTTACTGGATTGGGGCCCTCTCCAGACACATCATGTTGAGCCTTTCTCTTTCTTTTTTTTTTTCTTTTTTTGAGAGAGAGATTCTCCTAGGGCATAGGTATCCCAGAGTTTCAGGTTCCATTGCCAATGGAGCTTCAGGAGTGCATGAGGATTAACCTTTCCTCATACCCCAGTGAAAACAAGTTAAGTTTGTGTCTGGACGGTGACATGAGACTCTGCTTTGAGTCTATTCAGGCCCCAGTGACTTATTTAAAGCAGCCCTCCATGAGATCCAGATGAACTAGAATAAAAACTAAGGGTCTGGGCTTCCCTGGTGGCGCAGTGGTTGAGAGTCTGCCTGCCGATGCAGAGGACACAGGTTCGTGCCCCGGTCCAGGAAGATCCCACACACCACGGAGTGGCTGGGCCTGTGAGCCATGGCCGCTGAGCCTGCGCATCTGGAGCCTGTGCTCCTCAACGGGAGAGGCCACAACACTGAGAGGCCCGTGTACTGCAAAAAAAAAACCCCAAAAAACTAAGGGTCATTTGGGCTCCTTTGCACACCTATAACAATCAGGAGCTTTGGGGAAATGAGCACTGGTCAAAGATTTTGTTGTTCCTGGGCTCACTGGCCCTTACTCCAAGTAACAGCATAAGTAGGATAAATGATGCCTGGAAGCCACGTTTGTGCCTCACCTCTTACCCCAAGTTATAATTTGCATGAAAATGAGTAAGTACATACAAAATGGTAATGACTTTTTATACTGATATTCAATGAACACAAAAATAATAACTCATACAAAATTGATACAAAAAATTCTCCCACTGATTTCCCACAGAGCCTCCTAATACTGGATCCTAGGAGACACCTATCTGTATTCCATTCCCAATGCCTCTGGGTACCAATTCCATCAACTGCTGACTGATTTTTAAAATGCATGGGCTGAAAAAAACAGAAAAGAAAAAATATATGGACTAGCTTTTAATTAATATTACAGCAAACTTGACATTGTCAGAGGTCCTAACTTGACACTGTCTTTTGTCTAACCTGGAATTGTCCACCCAAAGCCCTGTACTATACAGTTCACCCATCACTGCTAGATATTCAGGGCTGAATCAAGCTGAGTCATCAGAAAGCTAAGTATGTATAACGTCTCTGAAGCTGCTTGTAAAATAGTTTTCTATGAACTGCAGCTCTAGAGTAAGGGTCTCCTCTTAGGTTGGAGGCTCTTCTATGGAACAGCTTTACAAAACCACCACTTGCTTCATGATAAAAACGTTGCTGTAGCCCCTTCCACTCCATCATTCAACCCCACTCTCTGAAGACCACATGAAAGTCTTTTTTCAGTACTATATGTGGGAAAAGCCATAATTTCCCCAAATAACTGGCTTGATTTTTCCCTAACAAACAACATGAATTATATAAGCAATGAAACTTCCCTTTTTCCTTTGGCTAGCAGCAACTAAGAGCTAAATTATGAAACATTAATTTAAATCCTATGGCTTACATATCTGCACTTATTAACTCGCCTCCCATCTTATCTTTTATTCTATCCTTTTTTCTTCCTCTAGCCATTGTTAATTCTATCTTCCTATTTTACTGCATTCATTCCTGGAAGCCACTTCACATCCTTTCCCACACAAGGTAGGGCATAAAAACATAGAAATAAATCCATTCTATTCGTCTTTTAAGGTATCTTCTAAGGAATCAAAAATAGAAAATGACTGAATGGAAGGTTTCCACTCTGTATTATCCGTGACTTAATCACCTTTAAGTTACATATTTCATGTAAGAAAATTTATAAAAATAAAATGAGAGCTCTTCAACAACTGTACTTACATAAAAATAGGATGACTCTCTCTCCCATATCTGTATGTATATAACAGTGATGATGAATGTGTAAAGATATTCACTACAGCATATTTTGTAAAAACAAAATATTGAAAACCACCTAAATGTACACAAATAGGGGATTTTTTAATTAATTAATTTAAAATTAATTATGGTACATCCCTATTTAAAAGACATATGATACACCCATATTTAAAAGAATGAGTCAGGGGCTTCCCTGGTGGCACAGTGGTTGAGAGTCCGCCTGCCCATTCAGGGGACGTGGGTTCGTGTCCCGGTCCAGGAGGATCCCACATGCGGCGGAGCGGCTGGGCCCGTGAGCCATGGCCGCTGAGCCTGCGCGTCCAGAGCCTGTGCTCCGCAACGGGAGAGGCCACAGCAGTGAGAGGCCCGCATACCGCAAAAAATTTTTTTAAATAAATAAATAAAATAAAAGAATGAGTCAGGTTTACATGAATTGATAAGGACTAGCCTCCCAAATGTAATATTACATGAAAAAAGAAGGTACAGACTAGTTTTACTTCATGCCATCATTTTATGAAAAAGGAAAATTTTGGAAATGCCTAGAAATCTCTGCAAAGATTAACAGGGAACAGTGGTGGCCTGCTGGAGGCTGGAACTAGGTGTCAGGAAAACAAAGTTAGAAAGACTTACCTTCACTGCCTTCTCTCTCTCCCAATCTGGTTCTTTTAATTTTTAACTTATGCATGCATTTCTTAATTTTTAAAAATAAGATGACTTAAGATATAATTGGAATAAGGATTAGAATAACTAATGGAAATGATATGCCCCTACAGTTCTTTTTTTTTTTCCTCCTTTGGCCATGCCGCGTGGCTTGTGGGATCTTAGTTCCCCGACGAGGGATTGAACCCGGGTCCTCGGCAGTAAAAGTGCAGAGTCCTAACCACTGGACCGCCAGGAAAGTCCCACCCCTACAGTTTCAAAGTCACTTTTTAAAAGTATTTTGGTACAATAGTTTAATATTTCCTGAAAATACTCATGTCATAGCAGGTGTCCCAAAAAACTTTATTCAGGTATCAAAATTCTACATACTCCTCCCTAACAGGTAATGGGTCTAGTAAAAAAGCAAACACTCTATACATAGCTGTAAGAATTACGGCTGAACTATAAACATAATAAAAGGTCAACGAATTAAGCAATTCCTAAAAGAATGTATGAGTCTTTCTTATAAGTAAAAAGGACCTCACATCCATAAAGAGTAGATAACTGACAGGCAGGACGCCAGGTGGGGATCCTGGCTAACGGACAACCTCACCCCATCCTCCCAACCAGTTGCCTCTAGTCCAAGATTAAACAGATGAAAAATGGGGGCAGAGGGACCTTCACTGACTTATCAGAGGGGTTTTTTGGGAAAAAAGTAGGGATTAGAGCATCCTAGAGTCAAGCAACAGATCAGATTCTGGATGTGGAATTCCCAGAGCCTTAAGTCAGCATTGCATCCAGTCTTTCGTTTACCTGCTTACTACCAAGGAAGAAACCATTGGTAACCCGGTCCAAATTACAACTGTATATGTCATTTGACCACATATAAAAGTTATCTTGAAAAACAATATTTTTTTCAATGTATGTTTAAGGTTGCTTATTTTAGAATTATGTTAGCAAAAGATCAGAATCAACATAAATGTCCACCAATAAGAAACTGGTTAACAAATTATGGTACAGCCATACAGTGGAATGCTACACGTCCATAAAAAAGTGAGCAGGCTCTTCATGTGCTGATAAAGAAAGTCTTTCAAGATGCAGTTTTAGGAAAAAGAGGGTAAAATGGTGTATATAGCATGCTATATATAAGAATATATATATATATATATATATATAAAGATATATAAGAATTTACCCATAAGTATGTAAAGTACTTCTGAAAGGTATACAAAAACCTGGTAACATTTACTGCTCTAAGGAGGGGTATTTGAGGCGATGAACGCATCTTCTCTTATAAAATAAATAAATATTTTTAAAAGACTGATGGGAGGGCTTCCCTGGTGGCACAGTGGTTGAGAGTCCGCCTGCTGATGCAGGGGACATGGGTTCGTGCCCCGGTCCAGGAGGATCCCACATGCCGCGGAGCGGCTGGGCCCATGAGCCATGGCCGCTCAGCCTGCGTGTCCGGAGCCTGTGCTCCGCAACGGGAGAGGCCACAACAGTGAGAGGCCCACATACCGCAAAAAAAAAAAAAAAAGGCTGAGGGGAAAAAATTTTAAACCTGCACAAAATCGGTGGGAAAGGGGCAAAAGTATCTGTTATGGCAGTGGGGGAGGGGAGGAGTGATGAGGATTAGACCATTATAACCCTTCTCTCGTTCCCTTTCATCTCCCCCGTGATGAAGGCGCAGCCCCTGTGATGAATATCTTCCATTACTCACTGAAGGAAACTGCAGGGAATCACTCAGCATCTCTGGATTTGCTTTAAAAGCAAGCAATTGATTCAACCGACTGAAAATGCGGGGAGATGCAAGAGGGAAGAGATATGGGAAATAGGTATATGTATAACTGATTCACTTTGTTATAAAGTAGAAACTAACACACCATTGTAAAGCAATTATACTCCAATAAAGATTAAAAAAAAAAAAGAAAATGCATATAACATGAATTCTACGGATGAAAACCACCATTACCATTGCTACAGAATGGGGTGGGGGAAGCACACCTACATTTTCCAAAGCTTATCAAAAAGTTTCCCAGTAGCAAAGTGCTGTTTCTGGGCTGGAAGCGGCTCCTCAGGACCAGGTGTACGCACACGTGCGCTTTCAGGTAGCATCTCCTTGTGGCAGGTATGTGAGGGCAGACGGAGCAGCTGAAGCCCACTGAAGGGCTTCCCTTGATTTGACCTGACCTCCCAGCCTGAGAAGTGCTAAAATCTTCTAGTCTGTAAAGGTTAAGACCTTCCCAGATTAATTTATGAGGGGATCTAAGGAAATTAGTAGCTCTCAACAGTATGATATAAAGATCAGTACTAATGCGGGGAAAGAATGAAGGAACAAGGTAATTTCTGTGAACCTTAACTTTCAAGACGACACATACTCCAAAACTACCTACGGAAAAAGGTCAAACTTCTTCAACACTGATTCTAGTTTGGAATCTGCATTCCAAGACCACTTGAAGTCACCCAAAGTACATGCTGTTCTTAACCTTTTCATGGAAAGTGGCGGTTGGATAATCTTAATCAAAAAACTGACTTGCTAAGGATTTGGAGATTCAGGTTTAGCGCTGAACGTAGTTATAAGACTGTCCACTGCTTTGCATTTATTCCTACCTCAAAAAATAAAACATGAGATTTTGCATTCTCACCCCAAAATCAGAGGAGGAAGCTGATAAACATTAAGACAGTGAAGCGTGCTCAGCTCCATTAAGCTGGCCTGGGACCTGCTGGCAATCTTCAACACGGCTCTGAGCAGCACAACCTGCCTTGAGATTCCCAGTTACTCCTGGAGCATGTACAGCTGTATGGATATAAAAACCTGCTTCATCTATAAAATGCTGATTCATGGCCAGTGGAGGTTGCCATGGTTGTTCACTACTAATGGAAAGGCACTCACTAGGAACAGTAGGGGAACACTATGTGTGGCCTTCAAAGTCACTTCCAGGGATTTCCTTGGTGGCACAGTGGTTAAGAATCCGCCTGCCAATGCAGGGGACATGGGTTTGTGCCCTGGTCTGGGAAGATCGCACATGCCATGGAGCAACTAAGCCCGTGCGCCCCAACTACTGAGCCTGTGCTCTAGAGCCCGCAAGCCACAAATACTGAGCCCGAGTGCCACAACTACTGAAGCCTGTGTGCCTAGAGCCCGTACTCTGCAACAAAGAGAAACCCTCACAATGAGAAGCCCGCACACTGCAATGAAGAATATCCCTCACCCCCTGCAACTACAGAAAGCCTGTGCCCAGCAACGAAGAACCAATGCAGCCAAAAATAAATAAAATAAATTTAAAAAATTTTTTTAAAAAGTCACTTCCAATATTTCTTGTTTACTCTTAACTATTTTAAAGAAAGTACTCAAAATCCAAAAAATCAAAGAAGAGTGTAATCTATATACTTTTGTGACTAGGGACAGGAAATCAATGACCGACATAGGGAGCAAAAATTAAAAAATCATGTTCCTTTTAAGAGGCCGATTTCTGAACCCAGATATGAATAAGGAATGAAATATGAAGTGAACATTTAAATGTTTCACTTACCAAATCAAAATTCTCTGCTTAAACTAATAACCATTTCATTTGAAATACAGAAATAAATAATTCAATGCTTTGTTCATCATTCTTTCTAGTGGTCCACGATCATTAGCCATAACATACATTATCCAAGTGAAATTATTTGACAACTCCAAAACAGTTTCAGAATGAATTACTGTTTCTCAGTCCTTAAGTTGCACTAACCTATAAGTTTATCTAGCGCTGATAAAAATCCAGAATTTTCACTTTACATGGCAATTGTACAGTTGTAGCCTTTACTAACTTCAGAGAGGAGGGAGGAGAAAATGAGGTTTAGAACTAATAAAGCAAAGCAAACTCTAGGAGTAGGTTTCACTTCTCACCAAAATCTCCAAAGAAACATAACAAAACACCTGCATTTTGCCTGGTCTTAAGGAAAAGTGATACAAAACCATCCTAATTTATATAAATTCTTTCAAAAACCACAAATTGCTCAATGACAGCCAAAGAACTCAGGAACTGAACAGCTTTGTTGAAACCTAGAACTAGTTGTATTTTGAGTTTTTCTTCATACCTTTACAAAGTGCTTTCAACAGAAACACTATTGTTATAGCCACATATAGAGCCAAATGTCCAAGTAAAGTAAACAGAAAGACAACCATACAGAAATGCAATATCTAGATCCTATATACCCTTTTCAATATTAAGTAAGTTCTCAGATGGGGTTTAGAGCTGCAGGGCACCTTAGAAATCCACTTGTAAAATAAGAAAACTGCAGCTGAGAAATGTTAAATAGCTAATCAGGTACAAAAGTCAGGGCTCCACTCAGCTGTCCCAAATTGTGTAGTGCTTTTAGTTAAGAACTGTTTCCACGGAATACATGGCTTTTTAAAATCAGATATACAAACCCTGAGAAACCTTTATTACAGAGATCTCCACTTGAGTAGAGAAATTGTTAAAATAATTAAAATGAAATGTGCCATTAACAAGATGGAAAAGTTAAGGAAGTTAAATAGAATAACTACAGAGCAAGAAACAAGTATTTTGTGATAATCTAAGTGATTAAGGCGCTGTGTGCTGTAAATATGGAAGCATCGGTGTGTTATAAACATATTAAGAAATTTCCCGTTTACAATCAAGAGCCATATCAATAGTCAATAAAGGTAAAGCCCAAGACAATTAACTGGAAAACCCAATTTTGAATTCTCAACATGTAGAGATCCGTTTATAAGTCAAGAACACAGAACAAAGAATCAAAGGATAGAAAGAAGGTACGGGGATGATCTCTAAAAGAACAATGAAAACATAACCTGCCTATGTCTGGAATAGGTCATGCGTTCCCCAGTGGGGCGGGAATATTGGGTGGCACAGGCGGGAGGCAGAAGGACAGCTCCTGTGCCTGTTTGGGTAGCAGCTCTGGTCCTTCCTTCCTCAGTCCCAGAGGGAAGGGCGGGAAGTCTGGCTGAACACAGCTTTGCGGGTGGACTTGGTGAGGCAGGAGAGAGGCTGGGCAACGCAAGCCCCCTGCCATGTCCGTTGTCCTCTCCCAACAAGTCCATGGAAAGGGGGGCAGCAAGTGAAAATGAAATGCAGCATGTTTTGTGTAAATACATATACTCGACTCACACAATATTGAGTCAATATGTCTCACATATGCTCAACCAAATGGAGGTAAACACTCACCCATGGTTAAGTGCTCTAGGGTGTGAGACCCGACAAACAGTACGATGAGGGTATGGTCTCCCCCAACTTACACATCTTCTAAGGGATAAATTGGGAGCTTCTACATGCAGGTGGGAACAGTTTCCTTTTGCTTTGCTGTGCTGATTTGAAGGAAAATTCCAAAGTGAATCATTCAGAAAAACGAGAACCAGGGCACTTTTGCTAAGGAAGGGAGAATGCGCCTCATGGGAAAAAGAACTCTGAGATTATCTAAGGGTCAGGAAGGCAAAAACATTTTTCACATTAGATTTCCCAGAAGCTGTTTGGAATTTTTATAGGTAATCCATTACCAGATGTAACTGTTAAAGAATAGCAAGGTACTTTCCTTGAATAAATATAGTGACAAAGGTTTTCATTTCACAAAAGGTTTCTTTAAAAACTAATCAGGACTTTTCCATTTGTCCCCGACAAGCCTCGTTTTGCCGCCATTCTTCCTTCCCACTCTGAGGTGACCACATTCCTCTACCTGTTTACAGCAAAACAAAAACAGGGGGATCTCTGAACTGGCAAGAGACTTTTGGACCATCTGAGGTTCTGCAAAAATAAAACACAGACAAGGCAGCATCCATCTGTGAACTCATTTTTACAACTCTGCCATCTGTAATATTAATGGTAAAGATCCATCTGGCCCTTTTTAGTTTAAAGGCATTTTGTTTTATTGCAACACAGAACCTTGGAACCATTTTTTTATTTCAGCAGTATAAATGCAAAAATGAATATATCATGCCTAAAGAACAAAGAATCTGATAGCATGGGTATGTCCCATCCCAGAACACTGTCAGTAGCAGTAGTCCTTTATATTTCTTTAATTTCACCAAACACACATAACAGTGTTTACTCTGTGCCAGTAGTTTTACGTGCTTTACAAATCATAACTTACTTAAGCCGTGTTGTGGTCCTAGGAGGTATTGTACTACTTTAGATCCATTTTAGTGACGAGGAAAATGAAGCACAGAGGGACTGAATAACCTGATCAAGGTCACACAGCTAATAAGAGGTGGAACTAATTTAAACCCAGGCAATCTAGCTCCAGAGTCCACGTTCCCTCCATTATGCTGCCTCTCAAACTTCCACCAAATCTAAGGTAAACTGTGATTTGTGCAGGATCACCTTACGCATTTATTACCATTTCAGTAATTACCTCATGCCATGTTGTAGCTTCCACAGATTCAGTAACAGGAAGGAAAAGATAAGTACTATCCAATACTATATTTGACCACTGTGCAGTCTTTTAGAAACAAAATGAAGGTATAGAAAATAATAGAATAGTGTCCCATATCTGCTGGGAAAGCTACTGTGCAGAAAGTGGAATGCTAGGAAATCACTTGGATGTTTAAGTTTTGTAAAGCCACTGGACCTTTCAAAGGTCTTTAAACTCATTCAAATTCAGAACTGCCAAGCCAGTGTATATTAGAGAAAATTTAATTCCGAGGTAAAGAGACATAAAACAGCTCCTAGAGGTTCTTTCTGGGGAATTCCGCAGGTGATGAACCTCTAAGAGATCGAGTTTTCTCCGAGGAATTCTTTTAGCACATCTGGCAGAGTGCAAATATACTCCTCCGCGTGCTTCTGCCGACTGCCCTGACACGCTGCCTTCATGGAAGGTGTACTCCACTGAGCTCAGGGCACTGTGCCAGGCAGTCTTGTCCTGGGCGGGGCTGGCGGCCTGTGCACACCCAAAGGCACTGCAACATTTGCTTTGGGAGTGTCCTGAAAATTAAGGCAGTGAAGGAGGAGAAAACTGTCTCCCTTCCTGCAAAGAAACTACTTATTTTTTATTCAGGAGAGATGTGTGTATTGGGTCAAGAGAAGAATCCTCTCTTCACCCTTTGCTTATCAACACCGGATTGCTCTTCAAATTCCACACCTGTGGCCTCCAGCTGTGCAAATACCTCTGGCCCTGTGGCATAAGACTTTATTTCACCAGGTATCATTCTTCTTTTTTGACCATCTCCCCTTAAAAACAACGGGAATAGACCAACCAGTGGGAGCACAGAACCTTTACCTAGTTCTTTTGTTTACTGAAAACTGAAGTTACCACCACCTGCCTTTATAAAAAGCAGCAATGACCCAACTGTGCAAAAAGTCTGGCCCAGTGGCTTGCAGGGAGCAGGTAGACAAACTTTAGTCCCCTTTACCTTTCCATCCCTAACCAGAGAGGTCAACCTGGGACTGTCACTCTCCCTCCTTCACAAAGTTAAGGACAGACATCATGCACAGTTCTCAAAGACTGAAATAGCTGAGGGAGTGCCTAGCTTTCCAAACTGGAATCTACCTGATTCCTCATCCTGCCAGCACTTCTCTAAGGCAGGCTCCTCCCTTTCCAGCTCCAGACTTAACTATCCTTCCCTATTTCTCTAAGCCCCTTTCTCATCAGCAGTAAACACTGGGATATATGGCACCCAACTCAGTTCCCACTATCTAACCAGACACGCCAACCTCGTGCTCCAAAGATATCCCAGAAATTTACTTGGTAGTTTGTGGATTCTTTTGTTAGGGAGAGGGGGATAAAATGTTAAGATCCAGATAAAATGCTGGGAATGAATTTCTCAAACTTCTGGGATGTGGCTCTGACTTCTACCATTAAAATACCCATTTGTGATCATGTAAAATTAAAAATCAGTGTTCTGATTGGGTACTTATTACGTGATGTTGATTACTCATGGAACTTAAAGATGATGGGGTTTTTTCCAGAGGTATTATTGGATTATACTGGGTGGTCCATTTAGAAGCCAGTCAATACCATCTCACTTCAAAAAAAAGGTTTACAAATAGGCCAGTTTATACAACAGTCATGGTAAGGAATTTATAAGTGCTACAAGGTTCAGAGTTTATTTAGTGTAAATACAGTCTAGACTCACTATCTTACTCCCACCTCAGGGCCCAGAGCAAAGGGAAGAGTAAGCCTGATGGGAAAACAAGAGCTGGAGGTATGGGGGACAAAAGCTAAACCGAGCATCCTAGGTGGCTCTCTGTGAATAACAAAACTGGCACCTTCCTACAGGTGGCTCAGGTTGGAAAGTGGCAGAATAAGAGGTCAGGGACTGCAGATTCCGTCAGAACCACACCACCAAGCCTCGCTCAGGAAAGAGCCCTCCGACGTGCAGAGCGAAGCCATGACGGATGGTGGACAGCCCGCCCTCAAAGGAAGCTGAAGTCCCAGGGGTGATACTCACGCTGACACTGTCCCCAGGACCGGCGGGCCCAGGCCCAGCAGCAGTCAATCCTCCCACCATAACGACACAGGCCAATGGATGACACTATTTGCCTGGGCCACCTACCAAACAAAAAGATTCGAATTAAATAAAGACACTTTCGAAATTAAAAATAATTTCCTCTTTGTTATTACTTTGGAAAAAATTTTAATCACACCCAAAAACTTTCTATGAACTCCTTCATGCCTGAAGAAATAAAACAATAACACACCTTCAGGGAAATAGTTCTGCCATGATCTAATTTCAAACATCAGACAAATGCAGATACAACCGCCCAAGAGTAGGGGGGTGGGGAAGGGAGGGGAAGAGCCTTTCTTACAAGGAAAGAGCACCAGCTAAAACCAAGAATTCTCAAGGCTGCCACTCATAGGATGGTTTCTGAAGCTTGAAATAAAACAGATTCCTCAAAGGCCCACACCTGTTCCTGAGAGGAAAGTCAGTTTTGACTGATACACTGTAAACTGAAAAGTATTAAGTAAGACATGTCAAAGCAGAAAGAAAAATGTTTTCTGCCTTATATAACAGGTACATGTGGGAAGGAGAAGGAAGGGAGGTTTCTCAAAATCAAATGAAACAGAACTCTTTGCCAGGCATGACTCTTCTTCAGAAAAAGTTCCCAGAAAATAATGTACTTGAGGAAGAAGACTAAATAAAACCAAGGAGAGTTTAAAGTGTAGCTAACATCTCAAGTGTCCTTGTGGTTTGAAACTTTCCTGCATCAACTATTCGTGTTACCGTCCTCTCTAATGTAAATAAGGACTAAAGCAAGCACTCGATTTCAGGATAAGATTTACTACCAGATTCCACTTTGACACCTTATTTGGTAAATCGGTTCGTTGTTTAGATTCACACCTACCTCAATGACATTTTCCCCCTAGAGGATCAATATTTTAAGTGTCTGTTTTAGACATCTTTTTAAGGCTGTATGGAAATCTTATACATAATCATGTGATGTATTTCTTGTTGCAAATATGTGTGCAAAGAAACGCACAACAGACACGAATGTGGGCAAATAATTACTTTAATAAAACAGCCTCTGGCCGCTACCCACGTTTTTTTTAGCTCCCTAATCTTTTCAATTCCCCTTCCTTTCATCTCCCCCTTATGCCCCCAAGCCCAAAGGACAAATAACCACGAACTTTCCATTTCCTCCAACCAGGTGGTAAACCAGCGGCTGCGCTTCTTCTCTTCAGCGCTCCACTGGCTTCCCTCCGTTCCTTCCAGGTAGAAGAAAACCAATCAATTGTGGAATTGATTCGTTCCAAGATTGCAGGAAAAACAGGTGCGGCAGTCTTTCCGGCTGCGCGGGCTCGGGAGTGTGGGTGCCGGTCGTTGCCTGAGGGCGACTGCAGGGCGGTGTGACCCAAGTTAAAAACTCTCCTGGCTGCTCCTGCCTGGTTTCGGGGTGAGTCTGGTCTGCAGTTGCGCCGAGGTGGGGTAACCGAGCACGCCCTCCCTACACACACAGACACACACAGAGAGAGACACACGCAGACACACACACACACACACACACACACAGTCGCGGGAACACACACACACACACACACACACACACACACACACACACACACACACACACACACACACACACACACACACACACACACAGTCGCGGGAACCGATCCGGCGATGGGGAAGAGGGCTCCGCGCGCAGAGGCGGGAGGAGAGGCTGAGTGACAAGGGAGCGGAGCACAGCCTTGCGTTGTTGGAACCTGTCAGAGCACGCAGGAGTCAGGCTCGCCCTAAGTCTCGGGAGCTGTGTGTGCGTACAGACACACAGACACCACACAGACACACGCACGCACGCAAAGTTCCCCACCCCCGCCAAGGAAACCAAGTGGGGAGGCAAACAGGTCCCTCCCTGAAAGCCCAGTCGCTTCCTCTCCCCACCCTTTGTGTGAGCTGCCCTGACAGCTCCCAGCCGGGATTTGGCCCCGACCACCTAGAAGTTTCCCCACTGCAGAGCTGTCTAAACCAAGAGCGAGAGTTTCCCAGGCAAGAGATGTCCCGCGCGTCACCTCCTCTGGGGCGGCTAACCCGCACCCTCAGAACCCAGACGCCCGGCTCGAGCCACCCCTCTCTCCCAGCCCTCTTTGCCGAGCCGTGGGTGGGCGGCTCGCGCCGCCGCGCAGCCTCTCCCGGGGAGCCGCGGCCGGGTTCCCGGACTCGCAGGGGGCGCGCCCTCCAGGCCTCGGGCAGCCACTGGTAGAGAGGGCGGCTCGACGGCTCTCCTCCCGCCGAGGCTGTGCGGTGGCCCAACTTCTGGAGCGAGAGCAGAGAGGGGGAACCCCAGGGCGGTGTGAAATTAGCGCTGCAACGAGCAGGAGAGGGCGCCCCGGGGCCCGACTCACCTCCCGTCGAACTCCGCGGCCGCCTGCAGATAGAGCGAGGACCCGAGCACCAGCGCCAGGAGGAAATCCATGTTGGGCGACGAGTCCCGCGCGGCGGCTCAGCTGCGCGCAGCGAGCAGGCTGGGGGTGCTGGGCTCGCAGGAGAGGCGCGTTCGTCTCCCCTGAGGAGCTGCGGCAGCCGGGAACCCCTGCGGCCGCCGCGGCTACTGCTGCCGCTCTCGGAGGAGGGCGGCGCGGCGCGCAGCCGGAGCAGGTCTGCGCGCGGCGTCCCGAGCCCCCTCCGGCTCCCTCCCCGAGAGGGGAGGTGCTGCAGGGGAAGCTGCGCCGCCTGCGGGGAGGGGCGGGGGGCGCGCGTGCGCCCGACTAGCCGCTCTCGGGGCCCCGGGTGAGGGGTGAGGGCGCTCGGCCCGGCTGCGGGAAGCTCGGGGGCGGGGGCGCCGCGGGAAGGCAGCGTCTCTTGGGGACCAGCCAAGCGGGGTGAGCGCCAGGCTGGGAGGAAAGTTGCAAGCCTGGCCTGGGCTGGAGAGAGCAGGGTGCTCGGCAGGAAAGGCAGAGCCGGGGAGGAAAGGGGCCCGGGGCGGAGGTGCGCGCTCCGCGGGCTCCTTCAGAGCAGGTGGTGACCGAAGGGGCGAGCCGCAGCTTTCACCGGAGGGCGAAGTCCAAGATGAGAGAGGTTTGTGGGACTGGAGCTGAGCAGTGTCTGCATGTAGTGAAACCGCAGCACGACTTGGACAAATTAGCAAAGGCAAACTCCGGGAGTTTGCTTCTCCCGCAGAGTTGGCAGAGGCAGATTTTTAAAAATTTTGTAACCAAGCGAAAGAAATGCTTGGCTTCTTTTTCGAGTTTTGAAGAAGAGACGTGCAGACTGTTTCCATCTCTGCCTGCTCAACACTGAGCACATTAGAAGGAGAGCAACGGCTGCCCTTTTAGGGGTACGTGTCCCCCGGAGAGGGAGGGCGGTTACTACTTAGCAGTGCTGTGGTGCCCGATACTGCGGAGATCATTTAGAAAACTATTTTGAACCATCATTGTTCTGTTGTTGCAGAGTAAAATGTATTATAAAAGGACTGTGTTCAAATGAAAACACTCAGTGCTTAACCTAAAATGCACGTTAAAACATCAGTCCAATCAAGTCACCACTCTTCCCAAGCCCTACCCGGAATAACTGCCCAGGCCGGTGATCTGGTCTCCCATACCTCTCCTCTAATCCATGGCCTCCGTGCCTTTCTCCCACACTCCAGGCATGCCCCTTGCCTCGGGCCGTTGACTGTTACTTCTGCCTGGACCCAGATATCGGTATGGCTCCCTTTCTCACTTCAGTCTTTGCTCATATGTCACCTCTTTGAGGAGACGAACCTTGACCACCCTATTTAAAATTGCAACCTGTCCCTGCCTTTTCTAATTTGTCTTTTCTCCAAAGCACTCATCTTCTAGTTTCCTATATAATTTGCTTATTTCTTGTTTTGCATGTCTTCTTTCTGCTAGAATGCAGACTCTACAAGGGCAAGTTTCTTTGTTCAGTGCCTGGCATGTAGTAGGTGCTCGTAAATGTTTATTGAATGAGTTTGTTACATTACAAACTCCACCCCCATCTGTATTGTTTTTTTTGAGATTTCTCCAACTTTAAATTTTTAATGGAAAGTTCTGTGGAAGAGGGACCTCATTATCTCTATCTCTTAGTGTGTATAAACACAGGAATTTTCTGCAAGAAAAGGAAAAATAATGGTTTCAACTTAAATGACTCTTTGATTTCCAAGTTGTTTTCTGTTAGCAAAACAAGTTTCTATTTTAATCTCAGGAAATATCCATTCCATTTCAGGCTTGGGACATTATTTTAGGCAAACAGCTTGGTGTCATCCATTTCAGATCTTTCTAAAAATGTAGGAGTCAAAATATTTTTTCTGCAGAAAATCAAATTTTTGTAAGTGTGATGTAGGCCTGGTTCCAGGTTTCAGTGGCTGCTCCTTAGCCATTTTCTTTGTTTATAGGTTCCTGGCTTGAGCAATGGATGATTAGAGAGAAAGGGGCTAACCTACAGGCTAAAAACTGGAGATAGAACGAAAGGAGGATGAGTGGTAGGTGAAAATAGGACAAAGGTCTGGAGTAAGTGTGTAATACCCCCTCTGCCTATCTCTTTTTTTTTTTTTCCATATATTTTCTTTGGTCTAGAAAACAGTCCATCTTCCTTCTTTTTTTTTTTTTTAAGTTTTATTGGAATATAGTTGATTTACCATATTGTGTTAGTTTCAGGTGTACAGCAAAGTGAATCAGCATCTTCCTTCTTCATAGGGACACTCTCCACTTACATTTTGGATCCAAGCTTAGCTGACAGTTACCCAGGAAGGAAGCCTTTGTGATTTTTCGCGTGCCTGTGGCATGTGCTTCTATAGCCCTATGCGTCCCCTAGAGTAACTCTTAATGCACTGTGGTGGAACTGCTTCTCTACCAAATCTAGGTTCCCTCGAGACACTAATCTAACCAATAGGAGGGCAAGGGCAGTCGTCATTGTATCTTGCGCCCAGCACAATGCCTGGCACAAAGCTTAAATTCAGCAAATATTAAATAGATTGCATTGGGTTGGATTAAATTCTGCCTGGTGAACTTTAGCTTCTCCCTTGAGTCAGCCGTAGCTAATTATATCAGTCTTTGTTGAATCATGGAGTGAGGAGACTCTAAAGGAATTCCAAGGTCTAACTGGGTAATCTGCTGCTATTATGACCACCAGTGCCCATTCCAAAAAAAGAGGTGGAGTTCCCATGGGAGTGACATTTCACTATCTCAGTCTTAAAAACAAACAAGAGGACTTCCCTGGTGGTCCAGTTTTTAAGATCCACCTTCCAATGCAGGGGACGTGGAACAATCCCTGGTCAGGGAACTAAGATCCCACATGCAGAGGGGCAACTAAGCCCACATGCTCTAGAGCCCACATGCCACAGGGAAAGATCCTGCGTGCCTCAACTGAGACCCAATGCAGCCAAATATATATATATATATATATATATATATATATATATATATATATATATAAAATAAGAAAGAACCATACCAAACAGCTTTTAGCAATATCTGTACTTTTCCGGTAGTACGTTTTGGTTAGGTTTCATACCAGATAATGCCACCTTGCAAGGAGTAATCCCAATTTCCTTGCACACAAATAATCATCTATTGCTGGTTACAATGTGATACAGATAAACGGCAAAATAGAACTAAGCGCACACAACTTCCAATACCTGGAAATCAGAAGCTCTTAATTATTTAGTCTTTTTTTTTTCCCCCCAGCGAATATTTATTGAGAGCCTACCCTGTACCGGCCATTTCTAGGTGCTAGGACTTCAGCAACAAGACAAAGTCATGCCCCGAAAGAGCTTGCATTGCATTGGGGGAGCAAGACAATATGTGCTATAAAGAGAGGATAAAGGTGTAAATAGAGTAAAAGAAGGATAAGGTGATAGAAAGAGATGGGCTGTGATTTTAGGTGGAGTGATATGTTCACCTCTGGGAGATGTCATTTGAGCAGAGTCAGGATAAAGTGAGGGTGTTGGGTAGCGGTAGTGTTTGGGCAAAGGAGAGAGAAAATGTGTTTTCTCTACCAAGTTCTCACAGTGTCAGGCAAGCTGTTAAGCAAGCTATTGCTCCTCCTGTCCCATATGCGGTGGTGACACAGGGACAGGATTACTGCTTCAAAAAATCCTATTAAGAAAAGAGAAGGATGAGGAACACACAGCTGCTCATTCACAGCAGTTTTTTTTTTTTTTTTTTTGCAGTACGCAGGCCTCTCACTGTTGTGGCCTCTCCTGTTGCAGAGCACAGGCTCCGGACGCGCAGGCTCAGCGGCCATGGCTCACAGGCCCAGCCGCTCCACGGCATGTGGGATCTTCCTGGACCGGGGCACGAACCCGTGTCCCCTGCATGGGCAGGCGGACTCTCAACCGCTGCGCCACCAGGGAAGCCCTTCACAGCAGTTTTGACCCCAGTTGAGCAAGAATTACGGAGATGCTCTTCTCTGGCAGCAGAGGGAGGGTCAGACAATCAGGTCACCCCTGCTTCTACTACCTTGTCCATTCATCCATCCTCTAGGGCCACATCAGAAGTGACTATTGGAGCATATGCCTTCCTTGGGGACTGTACATCACTGACAGTTCTTTTTCTACTGGTACAGATTTGAAGGCCTGAGTGTTGCTTTTAAGGAGCTAAGAGAGGCCACATTTTCAGTCCAGGCTCATGGTTTCTGTGCCTTTAAGATCTCCTTAAAACCCTAATAGACTTCTGATCTAATTGCTTCCAGTCAGTTCCTTGTGCAGATAACATAACCAAAGTCTTTTCTAGTCCTAGTTCTTAAGCCTGCTTTATTTCTTTGATTCCTCGTGTCCATACCTTACTCTTTCATCTTAATGGAGGCCACCTTGAGGCTAGCTGAAATTATAGGGTTGTTTGGGAGGGCTACACCCTTACTCTGATCCTTGCCACAGGGATCAGATATATATTTATATTAATGTTCAGGGCATAAAAGCAGTTATCTTTTTCAACCTTGGGAGGCCCGAAATTTCTGGACATTCTCATTTCCTGCCATTTCTGCTTGTAAAACAGCCAGTTCTTGCCCGAGGCCATCCCTTTCTTAAGATACCTTGTAAAAGCGACAAGGAGCAGCAAATATACTAACATTCTCATTTTCTATAATGATATTCCTTTTGTCTGGATTTACTGTACTTTCCAAGTGAGCACAGTAATAATTTTACAAAATAACATGAGTCACAAGCTTTCCAGCCTACACACAGCAGCTGTAGCTATACCACAATCAGAGCATACCACCCCTTCAAAGAACAGATAATTCTAATACTATTTAAATTCTTCTAAAATATCAAAAAAGAAATGCTTACGAATTATTCCTGAGAAGTCATTGATATCTACACCTGAAAAAATAGCCTTTTCATATGTGCACAAACATACACACATGTGCAGATATGAATATCAATGCAAAAGCCCTAAATAAATGATTAGTAAGTACAATCTAGGAATATATTAAAAGAATCCATTACAGTCAAGTTGACAGAAACCTCTATGTGGGTAAACGGTTAACAAAATCCTTTCCCATTCTTCATGAGAATTTGACCTTATGTTAACTTTTTAGCATTGTTCCCCTGGCAACCTGATAAGGTGATTTGTGAACTGTGTAGCTATGTGGCTGGTAAAAATGGACCCTTGATTGGTAAACTGCATTTAGACAGGGAGAACCAAATATGCCAGATGGCAAACCATAGCTTTGGAACAACCTGAGTTCAGTGACTGCGCGTGTCCCTTGCAGAGACTGGACACGAGGCCAATAGGGTTGTCACAAAGATGGAACTGAAGATGCATCACCACTGGTTGAATCTGCAAATGTGGGAACCCACGGATAAGGGAGGGCCAACCGTACTACACCATTTTATTTAAGGAGCTTGAGCATCTGTGGATTTTGGTCTCCGTGGGGGTCCTGGAACCAATCCCCTGAGGATATGGAAGGACAACTGCACTCACTGTCAATGATTCTCATCCATCTTCAAGTAATTCTGCAAAGACAATGAAAGACTTTATATGATAGGCCTTCAATTCTATTTTAATATCACTGGAAGAATTGAAATAGGCATGAATGGCTGACCAACATTAGAAAGCAGTTTCAAGAATTATGAAATAGTTATGTTTAGTCTCTTACCTTTCAGCTGTTTTAAATTTGTATCTTAATGATTAGTATCACAAAACCAAGAGTGGTAACACTGGCCAGCTTCTTTAACACATTACTCCTAATATCTTTGGCTTAACACAATTCAGTTCCTTTTATTAGTGCAAAAATTTAACGCAGGTTGAACAGCTGTCCTAAGTGATCCTTTGCAAGTGGCTATTCGGGCAGCTGGGCTCCTTCTGTCCTGTGGTTTTATCTTCCTGGAGGTCTCCTGTAGCCACGTGGCCAAGGGAGAGAGAAAGAGAGCCCAGGGGTTTCTGGGGGTTTGTGGCATTCCACTGGCCACTACCTAGTTACATGGCTCCAATTTAACTGCAAGAGAATTTGGAAAATATATTTTTCCAGTGTGCGAAGGAGGAAAATGAAAACTTTTAATTGAATATCTAGCATTGTCTTTGCCATAGCCTCAAGAAATCAGTAAACTTAGTATTTAATTACTGCCAGGAAGAAAACTTAACACTAACTATGACATCACTGAAAAATCATTGTACTTGAAAATCATTCTCCAAAATTCACTTAGTCTATGATTTTCATCATACAGTAAGTCAATATATTTATTTGGGAATTCTTAATGTATAACTCACCCAATTAAATTAGGTAAATTGTGTAAAGTACCTAGTCAAGCACATGGTACATGTAATAAGTGCTCAACAAATACTGATTGGTTTTACTGTTGGGAATTAAATGCTTCTCTAAGATTTTTCGATGTCTAAGACAGGCAACTGCAAACATTTGCCTGAATATTTTCTATGCCTAAACCAGCTCTGACAATGCTGTGTTGTGAATCTCTAATCTCAATTTAGCTTTTATCAAAGTATTTGGGCAAATTCAAAGTTGCCTAAAATACTCTTGCATCCCACTGCCACACGGGGGGAAGTACTAGTTAAGCTTTTCACCTTTCATAATAAATTATCAACCTACTCTTCTGGTCTCTAAAGCATGTATCTGTTCTCAAACAACATGGAAGACCAATTCTTTAGGCAAAACTTGAGTGCTTATAAAAATCCCTCTTAAATGATATTTATGGAAGCCAACCTAGATAAGGGGATGTGCTTTCTAACAATTCCTCTTGATTTCCCAGATATTAACCTTGGATCAAGTTAGTCTCTTGGAACTTAACTTAGAACCTGGAAGATTCTTCTCTTACTAAGTTGGACCTACAGCTTAAATGAGTTTATTATAAGATATAGTTAAATAAGATCTGCACCTGCACTTTCTGGAAGATTGTTGTGGATGTTTTCTGATGTATATGTTTTGATCCCATAAAGTAATTTCTTATAGAATTTCAGGCCAATAAAAATTTTGTTTCTTTGGAGAAAATGTTATGTCTTCTATTTTCTGATGAACACTTACTATATCGTTTCCCTTTTAAAAGTGGCTTCCAGAAAACTATGCAGACAGCAAAAAGATCAATGGTTGCCAAGTGTTAATGAGGAGAAGGGGATGATGAGCAGAGCACAGAGAAATTTTAGAGCAGTGGAACAATTCTGTATCATATGGTGATGGTGGGGATGCATGCCATTATACATTTGTCAAAACCCATAGAAGGCACAATACCAAGAGTGAACCCTAGTGGAAACTATGGACTTTGGGGCTTCCCTGATGGCCCAGTGGTTAAAGAATCCACCTGCCAATGCAGGGAACATGGGTTCGAGCCCTGGTCTGGGAAGATCCCACATGCCACGGAGCAACTAAGCCTGTGCGCCACAACTACTGTGCTCTAGAGCCTGCTAAGCCACAACTACTGAAGCCCGCACACCTAGAGCCCATGCAGCACAACGAAGAGTAGCCTCCGCTCGCCGCAACTAGAGAAAGCATGTACTCAGCAACAAAGACCCAACACAGCCAAAAATAAATAAAATAATTTTATAAAAAATAAACAAAGAAACTATGAACTTTGGGTGATTATAATGTGTCAGTGTAGGTGCACTGACTAACAAATGTACCACTCTGGTGGGGGATGTTGATAATGGGGGAGGCTATGAGTGTGTGGGAGCAGGGGAGTGTATGGGAAAACTCTGTACCTTCCATGTAATTCTGCTGTGAATCTAAAAAATAAATCTATTAAAAATTTTTTAAAAGGGTTTATATATCTTACATTAATTTTCCCCAGTAATTTAAATTTCATATGGCAGTTGTGTTTAATGTTATTTAGTTTAAATTATGGACAATTAAAATTTTCATGTAAACTTGGAGGATAAATAAATTCATATGTATTTTCTAAGTGTCTACCAGGAAGCTCTGAGTTAAATTCTTTCTTTTTATTTTTTTTAAATTAAATTAAATTAATTTATTTCTACAGCACGTTCTTATTAGTTATCTATTTTATACATATTAGTGTATATATGTCAATCCCAATCTCCCAGTTCATCCCACCACCCCCCGCCCCCCGCTTTCCCCTTTGTTGTCTATACATTTGTGCTCTACATCTGTGTCTCCATTTCTGCCTTGCAAACGGGTTCATCTGTACTATTTTCTAGATTCCACATATATGTGTTAATATACTATATTTGTTTTTCTCTTTCTGACTTACTTCACTCTGTATGACTGTCTCTAGGTCCATCCACATCTCTACAAATGACCCAGTTTCGTTCCTTTTAAATGGCTTAGTAATATTCCATTGTATATATGTACCATGTCTTCTTGATGCATTAGTCTCTTGATGGGCATTTAGGTTGCTTCAATGACTTGGCTATTGTAAACAGTGCTGCAATGAACATTGGGGTGCATGTGTCTTTTTGAATTATGGTTTTCTCAGGGTATATGCCCAGTAGTGGGATTGCTGGATCATATGGTAATTCTATTTTTAGTTTTTTAAGGAACCTCCATACTGTTCTCCATAGTGGCTGTATCAATTTACATTCCCACCAACAGTGCAAGAGGGTTCCCTTTTCTCCACACCCTCTCCAGCATTTATTGTTTGTAGATTTTTCTGATGATGCCCATTCTAATAGGTGTGAGGTAATACCTCATTGTAGTTTTGATTTGCATTTCTCTAATAATTAGTGATGTTGAGCAGCTTTTCATGTGCCTCTTGGCCATCTGCATGTCTTCTTTGGAGAAATGTCTATTTAGGTCTTCTGCCCATTTTCTGATTGGGTTGTTTGTTTTTTTAATATTGAGCTGCATGAGTTGTTTATATATTTTGGAGATCAATCCTTTGTCTGTTGATTCGTTTGCAAATACTCTCCCATTCTGAGGGTTGTCTTTACGTCTTGTTTACAGTTTCCTTTGCTGTGCAAAAGCTTTTAAGTTTCACTAGGTCCCATTTGTTTATTTTTGTTTTTATTTCCATTACTCTAGGAGGTGGGTCAAAAAGGACTTTGCTGTGATTTATGTCAAAGAGTGTTCTTCCTATGTTTTCCTCTAAGAGTTTTATAGTGTCCAGTCTTACATTTAGGTCTTTAATCCATTTTGAGTTTAGTTTTGTGTATGGTGTTAGGAAGTGTTCTAATTTCATTCTTTTACATGTAGCTGTCCAGTTTTCCCAGCACCACTTATTGAAGAGACTGTCTTTTCTCCATTGTATATCCTTGCTCCTTTGTCATAGATTAGTTGACCATAGGTGCGTGGGTTTAACTCTGGGCTTTCTATCCTGTTCCATTGATCTATATTTCTGTTTTTGTGCCAGTACCATATTGTCTTGACCATTGCAGCTTTGTGGTAGAGTCTGAAGTCAGGGAGTCCGATTCCTCCAGCTCCGTTTTCTTCCCTCAAGATTTCTCTGGTTATTTGGGGTCTTTTGTGTCTGCATACAAATTTTAAGATTTTTTTGTTCTAGTTCTGTAAAGAATGCCATTGGTAACTTGATATGGATTTCACTGAATCTGTAGATTGCTTTGGGTAGTATAGTCCTTTCCACAATATTGATTCTTCCAATCCAGGAACATGGTATATCTCTCCATCTGTTTGTGTCATCTTTGATTTCTTTCATCAGTGTCTTATAGTTTTCTGAGTACAGGTCTTTTACCTCCTTAGGTAGCTTTATTCCCAGGTATTTTATTCTTTTTGTTGCAATGGTGAATGGGATTGTTTCCTTAATCTCTCTTTCTGATCTTTTGTTGTTAGTGTATAGGAATGCAAGAGATTTCTGTGTATTAATTTTGTATCCTGAAACTTTACCAAATTCATTGATTAGCTCTAGTAGTTTTCTGCTGGCATCTTTAGGATTGTCTGTGTATAGTATCATGTCATCTGCTAACAGTGACAGTTTCACTTCTTCTTTTCCAATTTGTAGCCCTTTTATTTCTTTTTCTTCTCTGATTGCTGTGACTAGGACTTCTAAAACTATGTTAAATAATAGTGGTGACAGTGGACATCTTTGTCTTGTTCTTGATTTTAGAGGAAAATTCATTCACCATTGAGAATGATGTTTGCTGTGGGTTTGTCATATATGGCCAGGTTCCCTCTATGCCCACTTTCTGGAGAGTTTTTATCATAAATTGGTGTTGAATTTTGTCAAAAGCTTTTTCTGCATCTGTTGAGATGGTCATATGGTTTCTATTCTTCAATTTGTTAATATGGTGTATCGCATTGATTGATTTGCATATATTGAAGAATCCTTGCATCTCTGGGATAAATCCCACTTGATCATGATGTATGATCCTTTTAATGTGTTGTTGGAATCTGTTTGTTAGTATTTTGTTGAGGATTTTGGCACCTATATTCATCAGCGATATTGGTATGTAGTTTTCTTTTTTTTTAATATCTTTGTCTGGTTTTGGTATCAGGGTGATGGTGGCCTAGTAAAATGAGTTTGGGAGTGTTCCTTCCTCTGCAATTTTTGGGAAGAGCTTGAGAAGGATAGGTGTTAGCTGTTCTTTAAATGTTTGGTAGAATTCACCTGTGAAGCCATCTTGTCCTGGACTTTTGTTTGTTGGAAGATTTTTAATCACAGTTTCAATTTCATTACTTGTGATTGGTCTGTTCGTGTTTTCTGTTTCTTCTTGGTTCAGTCTTGGAAGGTTATACCTTTCTAAGAATTTGTCCATTTCTTCCAGGTTGTCCATTTTATTGGTGTAGAGTTGCTTGTAGTAGTCTCTTAGGATGCTTTGTATTTCTGTGGTGTCTGTTGTAACTTCTTTTTCGTTTCTAATTTTATTGATTTGAATCCTCTCCCTCTTTTTCTTGATGAGTCTGGCTAAAGGTTTATCAATTTTGTTTATCTTCTGAAAGAACCAGCTTTTAGTTTTATTGATCTTGGCTATTGTTTTCTTTGTTTCTATTTCATTTATTTCTGCTCTGATCTTTATGATATCTTTCCTTCTACTAACTTTGGGTTTTGTTTGTTCTTCTTTCTCTAGTTTCTTTAGGCATAAGGTTAGATTGTTTATTTGAGATTTTTCTTGTTTCTTGAGGTAGGATTTTATTGCTACAAACTTCCTTCTTAGAACTGCTTTTGCTGCATCTCATAGGTTTTGGATCATCGTGTTTTTGTTGTCATTTGTCTCTAGGTATTTTTTGATTTCCTCCTTGATTTCTTAAGATCTCTTGGTTATTTAGTAATGTATTGTTTAGCCTCCATGTGTTTGTGGTTTTTATCCCTGTAATTGATTTCTAATCTCATAGCATTGTGGTCAGAGAAAATGCTTGATATAATTTCAGTTTTCTTAAATTTACCAACATTCGATTTGTTACCCAAGATGTGATCTATCCTGGAGAATGTTCCGTGTGCACTTGAGAACAAAGTGTAATCTGCTGTTTTTGAATGGAATGTCCTATAAATATCAATTAAATCTATCTGGTCTATTGTGTCATTTAAAGCTTGTGTTTCCCTATTACTTTTCTGTTTGGATGATCTGTCCATTGGTGTAAGTGAGGTGTTAAAGTTCCCCACTATTATTGTGTTGCTGTCGATTTCCTCTTTTATAAGTGTTAGCATTTGCCTTATGTATTGAGGTGCTCCTAAGTTGGGTGCATATATATTTGTAATTTTTATATCTTCTTCTTGGATTTATCCCTTGATCATTATGTAGTGTCCTTCCTTGTCTCTTGTAACATTCTTAATTTTAAAGTTTATTTTATCTGAAATGAGTATTGCTACTCCAGCTTTCTTTTGATTTCCATTTGCATGGAATATCTTTTTCCATCCCCTCAGTTTCAGTCTGTATGTGTCCCTAGGTCTGAAGTGGGCCTCTTATAGACAGCACATATATGTGTCTTGTTTTTGTATCCGTTCAGTGAGCCTGTGTCTTTTGGTTGGATCATTTAATCCATTCACATTTAAGGTAATTATTGATATGTATGTTCCTATTACCATTTCCTTAATTGTTCTGGGTTTGTTATTGTAGGTCCTTTCCTTCTTTTGTGTTTCCCACTTAGAGAAGTTCCTTTAGCATTTGTTGTAGAGCTGGTTTGGTGGTGCTGAATCCTCTTAGCTTTTGCTTGTCTGTTAATCTTTTGATTTCTCCATCGAATCTGAATGAGATACTTGCCAGGTAGTATAATCTTGGTTATAGGTTCTTCCCTTTCATCACTTTAAGTATATCATGCCACTCCCTTTTGGCTTGTAGAGTTTCTGCTGAGAAATCAGCTGTTAACCTTACGGGAGTTTCCTTGTATGTTATTTGTCATTTTTCCCTTGTTGCTTTTAATAATTTTTCTTTGCCTGTAATTTTTGTCAATTTTATTACTATGTTTCGGCATGCTTCTCCTTGGTTTATCCTGCCTGGGACTCTCTGAGCTTCCTGGACTTGGGTGGCTATTTCCTTTCCCATGTTAGGGAAGTTGTTAACTATACTCTCTTCAAATATTTTCTCGGGTCCTTTCTCTCTCTCTTCTCCTTCTGGGACCCCTATAATGCGAATGTTGGTGCGTTTAATGTTGCCCAGAGGTCTCTTAGGCTTTCTTCGTTACTTTTCATTCTTTTTTCTTTATTCTGTTCCACAGTAGTGAATTCCACCATCTGTCTTCCAGGTCACTTATCCATTCTTCTGCCTCAGTTATTCTGCTATTGATTCCTTCTAGTGTATTTTTCATTTCAGTTATTGTATTGTTCATCTCTGTTTGTTTGTTCTTTAATTCTTCTAGGTGTTTGTTCTTTAATTCTTCTAGGTCTTTGTTAAACATTTCTTGCATCTTCTCCATCTTTGCCTCCATTCTTTTTCTGATTTCCTGGATCATCTTCAGTATAATTATTCTGAATTCTTTTTCTGGAAGGTTACCTATCTCCATGTCATTTAGTTTTTTGTTTTTTTTTTTTTCTGGGGTTTTATCTTGTTCCTTCCTCTGGTACATATTCCTCTGCCTTTTCGTTTTGTCTAACTTTCTGTAAGTGTGGTTTTCGTTCCACAGGCTGCAGGATTGTAGTTCTTGCTTCTGCTGTCTGCCTTCTGGTGGACAAGGCTATCTAAAGGCTTGTGCAAGCTTCCTGATGGGAGGGACTGGTGGTGGGTAGAGCTGGGTGTTGCTCTGGTAGGCAGAGCTCAGTAAAACTTTAATCCGCTTATCTGCTGATGGGTGGGGCTGAGTTCCCTCCCTGTTGGTTGTTTGGCCTGAGGCGACCCAATACTGGAGCCTACCCAGCTCTTTGGTGGAGCTAATGGTAGACTCCAGGAGGGCTTACGCCAAAGAGTACTTCCCAGAACTTCTGCTGCCAGTGTCCTTGTCCCCAGGGTGAGCCACAGCCACCCCCTGCCTCTGCAGGAGACCCTTCAACACTAGCCCGTAGGTCTGGTTCAGTCTCCTGTGGGGTCACTTCTCCTTCCCCCTGGGTCCTGATGTGCACACTACTTTGTGTGTGCCATTCAAGAGTGGAGTCTCTGTTTCCCCCAGTCCTGTCAAAGTCCTGCAATCAAATCCCGCTAGTATTCAGAGTTTGATTCTCTGGGAATTCCTCCTGATGTTGCTGGACCCGCAGGTTGGGAAGCCTGATGTGAGGCTCAGAAACTTCACTCCATTGGGTGGACTTCTGTGGGTATAAGTGTTCTCCGGTTTGTGAGTCACCCACCCAGAAGTTATGGGATTTGATTTTATTGTGATTGTGCCTCTCCTACCATCTCATTGAGGCTTCTCCTTTGTCTTTGGACGTAGCATATGTTTTTTGGTGAGTTCTAGCGTCTTCCTGTCAATGATTGTTCAGCAGTTAGTTGTTATTCCAATGGTCACTCAAGAGGGAATGAGCACACGCCCTTCTACTCCGCCATCTTAAACCAGTCTCTCTGAGTTAAACTCTGCCACAAGAGTTATTTAAATTCTTGAGGTGTATTAGCATGTGTGCTCTTTTTTTTTCTTTCACTAGTCCCGATTTTCTCTTTCTGTTTTATTACCTAACATGTTGTGATATGATAAGAAATATATATTTGGTCTTTGTTCTGGTTTCTGGCACAGAGACCCTAAAACCTTTGTAATTACTTGAATGATAAGGGTGAGAGGAATGTCTTTTCTTATTCATAATAAGCCTTTTGACCATTCTTGTTTTTAAGTTAATGAGGTGACTCTCCATGGGACCCTAGGTAGCCTTAGGATGGGGGCTGTTTGCCAGAGGAACCAACTGTGCAATTAGATGGTTGGAACTTTCAGCCCCACACCAAGACCTCTCAGGAGGGGAGAAGGGCCAGAGACTGAGTTAATCACCAATGGCCAAAGATTTAATCAGCCATGCCTATGTAAGGAAGCCTCCACTGAAGTCTTAAAGGACTTGGTTCAGAATGATTCCAGGTTGTTGAACACATCCACATACCAGGAGGTGGTGGTCTGGAGAGGGCATGAAACTCCTCACCTGTTCACACATATGTTGCTCTGTGTATCTCCATTTGGCTGTTCCTGAGTTCTATCCCTTATAATAAACTGGTAATAGTAAGTAAAGTATTTTTTTGAGTCTGTGAGCCATTCTAACAAAGTATGGAACTCAAGGAGAGGGTCATGGGAACCTCTGGTTTAGAGCCTGTTAGTCAGAAATACCAGTGACAACGTGGGACTTGTGACTGGTGTCTGAAGTGGGGGCAGTCTTAGGGGACTGAGCCCTTAACTCGTGGAATTTGTGCTAAATCTGGATAGTTAGTGTCATAATGAATTAAATTGTAGGACACCCAGCTGGTGTCACAGAGAACTGGAGAACTGCTTGGCATGGAAAACCCACACATTTGGTATCAGAAATGTTGTGAATAGGAAGAAACAGAGTTTTCTTTTATTACCCTTATTTTATATTGCCATACCTTTAGGCTTTTCTCCAAGTCCATTTTGGAAAGAAGCAGGACCAAAGTAAATTCAATAAATAAAATGATAAAAATATAGTCTTGGGCTTCCCTGGTGGCGCAGTGGTTGAGAATCTGCCTGCCGATGCAGGGGACACAGGTTCATGCCCTGGTCTGGGAAGATCCCACATGCCGCGGAGCAGCTGGGCCCGTGAGCCATGGCTGCTGAGCCTGCACGCCCGCAGCCTGTGCTCCGCAACGGGAGAGTCCACAACAGTGGGAGGCCCGTGTACAGCAAAAAAAAAAAAAAAAAAAAAAAAATATATATATATATATATATATATAGTCTCCCAACTATTAAGATTTAGGCTTGATCTAAAAGCTGTAGCTTAGTTACTTGTTTGTTATTTTAGGATTTCTCATCAAAGTTTTCTTTTTCCCTACTTCTAACATTGAGTTGTTCCCAGGAGTTCTTTAAATTTCGAATTGTACTATCTTACCTGTATGTTTGTAGTTTACATTCTTTATAACAGTTTACTTTTGCCCCTTCTGTTCAAACAGTAAAATCTGTCTCCCATAGCATAGATTGCCTTTTCCTAAATGAAGATGCAAAATACAATTCCAAGACCTCTCAGCTGTTTGTTGGAAAGTTCCTTATATATAACCTAAATCAGTGAAAACCATTTTTTCAAAATTAATTAATTTTTGGCTGCATTGGGTCTTCATTGCTATGTGTGGGCTTTCTCTAGTTGTGACAAGTGGGGGGTACTCTTTGTTGTGGTGTGCGGGCTTCTCATTGTGGTGGCTTCTCTTGTTGCGGAGCACAGGCTCTAGGCACATGGGCTTCAATAGTTGTGGCATGCAGGCTCAGTAGTTGTGGTGCACGGGCTTAGTTGCTCCACGGCATGTGGGATCTTCCCGGACCAGGGCTCGAACCTGGGTCCCCTGCATTGGCAAGCAGATTCTTAGCCACTGTGCCACCAGGAAAGTCCCAGTGAAGACCATTTTTACTTGCTCTGTCCCAGCTGGCGAAAACAAAACACTATACAGCTCAAGCTATATGGTCTATTGAATGAGCAAAGCCTTACTGCCCAGTGCAAATAACATGAAATATAAAATTTGTTAAAATTGAACAGTTGAAGAATATTGGTAGATGAATGTTTTTAATTACAGAGTGTCTTCAACTCTGATAACTGTGCATATTAACTACAATTAATTTGCAAAATAATACATCAAAGAAATCAAATCACTCTAGCAGTATTGTCTCATTTTTCTAAATGCATATCTAGAAATACTATGACTTGGAAGAACTTAAGATAAAAATTAATGCAGGATAGCAATTAACGGTCATTCAGGCTTCAAAATTAATCTTACTCTGATAAATACCAGTTGAGCTCTACATGAACCTCTCTGAACCTCAATTTCCTCTTCTGTTGCATAGGAATACTAATATATTGTATATACATAATTTCTTGTATATTATGATGTTTTGACATCAGAAGAAACCATTTTAGCTACAGAGAGACTGCCCCTCCCTGGGCTAGCTGATTCTTAGAGATGGCAAAAGGCCCAGCCTGGAGCATGGCTTTGTTATGCAAGCTAACCTATCCAGAGCCCTATCTCTTCTATCTGGCATGTACAGAGGCAATATTCCTCTGCCTTAATCATCCCAGGGCCAGGTGCCAGGCAACTAGGGACCACCCTTATAGGCCAGAGCCAAATGACATTATTCAAATTCACCAATCCTAAACTGTTTACCCCGCCCTGCTTTGCATTTCCCATGGAAACCTCAATGAAGTAGCTTAAGTGCTTCCCCACTCCCCATCCAGTTTTCTGCCTTCTGATCACCCTGTTTTTTTCCACGTGGCCCTGCTTGGTGTGCCTCCTGCCTCTAGGACCTGTGAGTATAATAAACTTCGTTTCTTCCTAAGCTTCTCGTCTGACTCCTCTTGTGGCCTCACCTGACTGACCATCTCATTAAAGAATATAAACAACCAACATGTGTCTTGCAGAGTTACTGTGAAAATATAATCAGTTAAAATATAATGCTGGGCTTCCCTGGTGGCACAGTGGTTGAGAGTCCGCCTGCCGATGCAGGGGACACGGGTTCGTGCCCCAGTCCGGGAAGATCCCACATGTCGTGGAGTGGTTAGGCCCGTGAGCCATGGCCGCTGAACCTGTGCATCCGGAGCCTGTGCTCCGCAACGGGAGAGGCCACAACAGTGAGAGGCCCACGTACCGCCAAAAAAAAATAAAGTAAAATATAATGCCATCATTACAGCGCCTAGTATGTAGAAAACCTTCAATGAATGGTTGCTGTTAGGAAAAGTAAGCCTGATTAGGAGGTATAACTCCAACATTATGATCTGGATCACTGTCCAATGCTCATGCTTTATCTAAATATAAAGCCATGGAGTGTCTGCCCCTCTGTCTCCTGACGTAGCATCTGGGATGGAAAGGAATGCTGACCATTTCTGCATTATTATGAGCACATCAGTTTTTTTTTTGTTTGTTTTTTGCCACAGGGATTTCCTATCTCTTACTGTAATAGAGGCTGGAAGCAGAAGACCTGTCTTTCAACAACAGGTATGAATTCTGCCAACAGACTAGCCAATTGAAGCTCACGGAGAGGGAAGGATTCACCTGGACTAGAGACATAAAGAGTTTATTATTTTAATGAAATAAAGATGAAAGTGACACATACCAACTCAAAAGAATGAAAAGAAAGCACCGTCTGGATTTGATATCCAGGTTCAGTTTCTAGGAGCAGTGCCAAATGCTCCCTGCCTGGCGGGAGATGTCCTCTCAGCTCATGTCAACCCTTGGTGAAATCAACTCAAATTTCTTTATAGTCTAGAAGAGAGATTTATTTTTTTCAATAAATAATTCAACAGGTATCTATTGCATAACTCTCGTGTGTGTTGTACTGCGGTACATCTAAGTCCTATCCAACCTTTCAGTCTGGGATTGAAGACAGCTTCATCCCTTACAGTCATTTAATTTGGTTTTCTTTTCTCAAACGCCCCCCCCCCCCCCCCCCCGCAAACCTGTAAAACAGATTATTGTCACCATGCTCTTGCCTTTTGTATGGTAATGAATCAATCTGTTTTACTCACCAAAAGTAACCTTAGGATGGGCTAGGAGAAAGGAGATTAAAACCTCATGGGTCAGGGGCTTCCCTGGTGGCGCAGTGGTTGAGAGTCCGCCTGCCGATGCAGGGGACACAGGTTCGTACCCCGGTCCGGGAAGATCCCACATGCTGCGGAGCGGCTGGGCCCATGAGCCATGGCCGCTGAGCCTGCACGTCTGGAGCTTGTGCTCCGCAACGGGAGAGGCCACAAGAGTGAGAGGCCCGCGTACCGAAAAAAAACAAAAAAACCTCATGGGTCAGATGTAAGCTATTATATATAGAATGGATAAACAACAAGGTCCTACTGTATAGCACAGAGAACTGTATTCAATACCCTATGATAAACCATAGTGGAAGAGAATATTTAAAAAAGAATGTATATATATGTATAGCTGAATCACTTTGCTGTACAGCAGAAATGAAAACATTGTAAATCAATTACTCTTCAAATAAATAACTAAGTAAATAAATATTTTTTTAAGATGTCCAAAACAAAAAAACTAATAGGGCAGGAATAAAGGCTCCCAAGGAATTTAGTAACATCCTGGAAACTAAAGGGGTCACACAAGACTCTTCAAGGTATAGATAATGTGATTTATAACCTGAAGGAATATGTTGGCCTTACCATCTGTGGTAAAGATTTGGATCTCCTTAGGGATGCTTCCATCTTTTCCCATTGACCTACCTATGTCTTTAAAACTCATTTTCTCCACTAAAGGTTTATTTGGCAAGCTGTTTGGAACTTTATCACTTTATTAATATTATTTTTTAAGAAATCTGCATGCTGCTTGAAATATGAAGAGTAAGATCATCAGATTTTCAACGAAAGCATAGTCAAGAGTTCTGCTTCTAGCAATGGTGAACTAGAATGTTTTGAACCAACCCTCTCTTCAAGAATTAGAAAAGCTACCTAGGTGGTAAGGAACTGGGTTCGTGGGGTCTGGACATGGGAACAGAGGGAACCCCCCAAAAATGAGCCTGAAATTCCCCGCTTCGCTTCTTCAGGCAAATGTCAATTCTAAAAGTGGGAGCTGAGAGGTAGGACCCTGAGTGGAGCTCTCAGCAGTTGTATGGTCGGGGGAAGAAAAGTTAGAGTTCAGAGCTTGCCGGGGAGGATGGGACTTGGGCAACCCCCCAGATGTTCTTTTGGAATCTCAGAGGGGTATACCTGAAGAGTAAGAGTATGCTGGCTACAGACTAGCCTCACAAAGGTCAGAGCCTAATTGATTAGGTGATCTCTACCTGCTACCGCTCTAGCCCAGCTGCCCGCCAGAGGCCAAACAAACCCTCTCTGGAGGAAGACAACATCACCTGTGGCCACAAATCATCTCTGAATGTTTTATATCAAAGTCTGGCTATCAATTCAAAAGTATCAAGCACATAAAAAGATGAGACTGAAAGAAAAACAGAGGATGATAGAAACAGGCTTGCAGGGAGTATGGACATTGGAGTTATTCAATAGAATTTTTGAAAATTAGGATTAATATGTTTAAGAAATTAAAAGGCTGGCTTGAGAAATTTGGCAGAGAACAGGGAATGAAAATAAAAGTTAAAAAAAGGCAATTCTAGAATTGAAAACACAATAACTGATACTAAGGATTCAATGAATAGGTTTAAATAACAGATTAGATACAGTTGAAAAAGAATCAGATGAGTCAGAAGAAAACATCTAGATTGAATCATGGAGAGACAAACGGATAGAAAATATACAAAAGAGTGTGAGCGACATCTGGGACAGGTGAAAAAGTCTAAAACATATGTAATCGTAATCCTAGAAGGAGAGAGACATCAGGACAGAGAGAATGGGGCAGAGTAAAGGTATGTAGAGATAATGGCTGAGAATTTTCCAAAATATTTGCAAAAATATCAAGCCAGATTTAAAAAGCGCCATGGGGACTTCCCTGGTGGCACAGTGGTTGAGAGTCTGCCTGCCGATGCAAGGGACGCGGGTTTGTGCGCCGGTCCGGGAGGATCCCACATGCCGCGGAGCGGCTGGGCCCATGAGCCATGGCCGCTGAGCCTGTGCATCCGGAGCCTGTGCTCCGCAATGGGAGAGGCAAAGCATAATGAATCCCAAGCAGGATGTATACAAAGGAAACCACACCTAGATGATGCTGGTAAGATCAAAGACAAAATCTTAAAGCAGGTAAAAGAAAAAAAAGACATAAAAAATTCATTGGCTATTCCTACTTCCTTTCTTAGGGTGGGGCTAAGAGGAGAGCGTTGTGTGGCAGGCCTGTACAGACCACAGGTGGTCAAGTGAACTTGGCTTTGCTTTACTCTGTGTTTCTGTCCATTGTCAGTTACTTTGGGGAAGCTGAGGCAGCATTCCTCATTTTCAAAATCCTTATCGTGTTTTCTTACGACAATGGATATTGTATTATATTGGTACTTAAATCCTGCTCTGCACCATATATATAACTAACTTTGAGCACTTGTGATGTGGTAGCCCCTATTACTATGCCCAATTTTAGGTAAGCGAGCCAAGGCTTAGAGAAGTTAAGTCATTTGGCTAAGGTCAGAGGGCTAGTAAAGCCTGGGTCGTATGATAGTTCTATTTTTAGTTTTTTTAAGGAACCTCCATACTGTTCTCCATAGTGGCTGTATCAATTTACATTCCCGCCAACAGTGCAAGAGGGTTCCCTTTTCTCCACACCCTCTCCAGCATTTATTGTTTGTAGATTTTTTGATGATGCCCCTTCTGACCGGTGTGAGATGATATCTCATTGTAGTTTTGATTTGCATTTCTCTAATGATTAATGATGTTGAGCATTCTTTCATGTGTTTGTTGGCAATCTGTATATCTTCTTTGGAGAAATGTCTATTTAAGACTTCTGCCCACTTTTGGATTGGGTTGTTTGTACTACTACCATACAACCCAGCAATCCCACTACTGGGCATATACCCTGAGAAAACCATAATTCAAAAAGAGTCACTTACCAAAATGTTCATTGCAGCTCTATTTACAATAGCCAGGACATGGAAGCAACCTAAGTGTCCATCAACAGATGACTGGATAAAGAAGATGTGGCACATATATACGATGGAATATTACTCAGCCATAAAAAGAAACAAAATTGAGTTATTTGTAGTGAGGTGGATGGACATAGAGTCTGTCATACAGAGTGAAGTAAGTCAGAAAGAGAAAAACAAATACCGTATGCTAACACATATATATGGAATCTAAAAAAAAAAAATGGTTCTGAAGAATTAGGGGCAGAACAGAAATAAAGACGGAGATGTACAGAATGGACTTGAAGACACGGGGAGGGGGAAGGGTAAGCTGGGACAAAGTGAGAGAGTGGCATGGACTTATATACACTACCAAATGTAAAATAGATAGCTAGTGGGAAGCAGCCACATAGCACAGGGAGATCAGCTCGGTGGTTTGTGACCACCTAGAGGGGTGGGATAGGGAGGGTGGGAGGGAGACACAAGAGGGAGGGGATGTGGGGACATATGTATATGTATAACTGATTCACTTTGTTATAAAGCAGAAACTAACACACCATTGTAAAGCAATTGTACTGTAATAAAGATGTTAAAATAAATAAATAAATAAAACCAACAGAAAAAAAAGAAGTAAAGCCTGACTTCATGGCCCTGGCTCCCCTCACTTATGTCATCCAGTAGAAAGAGTAAACTCCTGATGGGAGATTACGACTCAACTTTCCATTCTCTCTCATACCGCCTAGGCTTTACTTGCTAAAATAATACTAACAACAACCCTCACAATGACAGCTGACTTCCTGGAGCACATACAATACAGCAGGACTCATTTACTTCTTACATCCTTCTTGTGAGGTAGGTGCCAGTATTCTCCCATTTTACATATTAAAACACAGAGAGGCACAGAGAGGTTAAGTAACTTGCAAGGTCACATAGCTGTTCAGTGGTGGAGCTGGAGTCCAAAACCAGGCAGTCTGGCTTTAGAACCTGTTTGTAACCATCACATTTCCTGCTCTTGCTATACTATTATTCATTAATAAGAGAAGTAGAGCGAGAGAGAGTGGACTGTTTCCACCAGGACAAGGTTGGAAGCATCCTAATCGTGGCTGTTAAAAATAGCACACACCTTGGCTGTGAGAGACCGTTTTTTGTAGAGATGTCCAAGTGAAGGCAAATGATCACATAGGAAATTTCAAGCTATTCCATTTGGCTCTAAGGACTTCTTCAGAACCTATGCAGTCATGTGTATTTTCCCCACAAGGTGAATTCTTAACTCATCTCTTTACCACAATTATTTTTATCACGTATTTTTCATTCTCCTATTTCTGTCTCTCCCCAAGTTCATTTTACTTTTACCTATCCCTTAGGTTAAAAGGTATATGAACTGGCTTTCTATCAGAAATAGTCCTTTGCTAGGTCCCAAATACGTTGAAGCTGGACAAACATGCTAAGGCCCTCAGAACTCGTTTAGCAATGTTTAGAAGGAGAAAATCACCGTGAAGAGAACAGGCCTACTGCTTGGGGAAGATGGTAAACGTTAACAGATGCCGGGAGGAGGCAAAGCCTTTCAACAGCTGCTGTTCTTCAAGGAAAATGGAGCATCTTCACATTGAAGAGAGTAGGGCAAATGTAAAGCGAGTCATGACTTTACAAGCCACTCTCTACAAAGGAATTAAGTTATAAAATATGATGGTCTGATTTTCTCTAAGGCCATAGATACCTAATCCAACAGCGTAATTAACATTGAGTTGTAAATGTCATCAGTCTCAGAAGAGTGAATCCGCAACTCTTTGGTGGAAGTATTTCAAAGAAGATGCCATTATCAAATGCTCCCTTGCTGTCAATGGAGTGAAACATGTAGAATTTCTAAAACAATAAGGCTTCACTTGGTCTTAGGGCTCATTTGGTTGCAAGGAACAGAACCTCGCTCTGGCTACTACACGTAAATGAGGATTTATTATACAGCAGCTCCTCATGGGATTCAAGACAGGAAGGAGAGTCGAGCCCCATGGGGAATTAGACTTGGAAACTGAAAAGGCTTCAGGACAATGCAGCTGTTCTCAGGTTGCAAGTTCTCTCACCTACATTTTCTGTTTCCCCTGCCTTGTCCAGTCTCTCCCTGCAGACTGGCTCTCTGTGTGAGCCCCTCGCATGCATGGCCCTTAATAACTGTCATAGCCTCTCATTCCACAAGACCTTGAAGCTCTAATGACCACCGGCACCTGACCCCCAGCCTGTGTCTCTCAGTTCAAATTCTCAAGAGAAAAATAATCAGACTTGTCTGGTTCATGGATCAGGTGTCCACCTTTTATCTAATCAAGGAGGGTTGGGTTTATTTGGTATAAACATAGGAAAGAAGGGCCCAGGGCTGTTGCTCTAGTTGGCCGAGGGAGAGAGGTGTTCTTCAAGAAGAGAGCTGGGAAGAAATCTCAAAATGTGTCTCTAATCACTACGGTCTGGACCCAGGGCTTCAGTGTCCTGGAACCCTCACAGTATCTTAAATAACTACCAAGGACAAGTTCAAATATTGGGGCAGGCTTTGGGAAAAAAGCCATTAAAATGGAAAAAGTAATATATATGTAAATTATTCTCCACCAAATGAGGTTTAAACTCATGAATTACTCTCCACCAATGAAATGAAATTCTAAAATTGAAATAAAAACTTTTAGTGACACATTCGAACATTAACTGAAGATTTTTTAGGACAAACACCAATGGAGTTGTGTATCTAAGATCAACATAATGTGATACATAAGGCAGACAATATCCAACTCAGGTATATGCAATAAATATTTATCAATACATGATTTTGAAGCAAAATGCCTCTTTATTGTGCTATAGCTTGACTGAGACAATGTGAACATTTTCAGGAGAGTCAGCAGAGAGTAGAATTTTTCATTTTTTCTCTGATACCTTCACCTAACCCGGTTGAAGTTTGTTTCTAAATCAGAGAAGGGCCAGGATCAAGAATTTCCTAGAGAGACAGCTTCTGTTGCTTCCGTCACCCCCAATAGGATCAAAGCCAGAGCAAAATCCTAGCCCTGCCCAGATTTGGGGGCCAGAGAGAGGGGAATTCACAGGATGTAACCAACTGGCTTGACTCAACTTCCCAGGGCCATCATTTCAGATCAGAATTTATCTCTGGCAGTGGAATAGTTTAGTAGCAAAATATTCTCATTTTTTGAATCTTACATTATTTTTAATTTCAATTTTTAACTAAAATGTAGGATATGCAATGTTTTAAATATTCAATGTTTATATCCACTGTTTTAAAAAATGGTTGTACATCCTATTCAAGCAAAAAAAATCATTTGATTATGCAGTTATATATATTCTTTAGAAAATTTTGAAACTTGGATTTTTTAATTTTAGTTTTTCAGTTATAATTAAAGTAAAATTTTTATTTTTGTCTATTACCTTGATTTTGTATTCTGTTTGACGCATGTGTGATTGATCTTTTTTTCTTTTGAAATAGTTTCCATGTCACTTTGTCACTGTATTGTTATTTTGTTTGAACCCTTTTACATTAAACATGTATAATTGAGTGGTTGTCATTTTCAGCCAAAAGTTAAAAAAAAAAGTTTTATATTCTTTTAACACTTGAGGATATCTTATTTTAAACGCAGCTATAGTTTTTAATGAAAGACAAACAACATTCTTCCAAAGGGGAAAGAAAATGTATCTGCAATTAATTGGGCATTGGCACTTGGCATACACTACTTACGCCTTGGCCTTTTTTTTTTTTTAATTTATTTATTTAGTTTACTTTTTGCTGCGTTGGGTCTTCATTGCTGCGTATGGGCTTTCTCTAGTTGCAGCGAGCAGGGGCTACTCTTTGTTGCAGTGCTCAGGCTTCTCATTACGGTGGCTTCTCTTGTTGCAGAGCATGGGCTCTAGGCTTGTGGGCTTCAGTAGTTGTGGCATGCAAGCTCAGTAGTTGTGGCCCGCAGGCTCTAGAGCACAGGCTCAATAGTTGTGGCACATGGGCTTAGTTGCTCCGTGGCATATGGCATCTTTCAGGACCAGGGCTCAAACCCATGTCCCCTGCATTGGCAGGCGGATTCCTAACCACTGTGCCACCAGGGAAGCCCTCCTTGGCCTTTATTTGCAGATAGGGAAAGGAAGTTGGACAAATAAGCAGAATTTTTCAGTTACTTTTCCAGGGAAAACAACAGTGCTGGTAGGTCAGCACTATTTCTGGTTTTCAGATGAAGAACCTGAGACTTAGAGAGATTAAGTAACTCACCCAGGGTCACACGGCTAGTAAGTGACAGAGCCTGGTTGCTAATTCAGGTGTGTCTGATTCCGAAACCCATGGTCTCTCGCACCGTGTGGTCTGATGGTTCCACAAACTTAGATTCACAGCAGGTATTCCTAGGGCAGAGAACATGTATGTTTGAATTAGTTATAGCCCACTTCAATTTAAAGCTCCATTTTAAGTGTCTGTAGGAGCATGCTAGGGCGGTAGGAAAGTGACTTTCTCACTCCATCATTACAAAATTACACTCACTGTAACGTTATGACAACCCACTTTCTCCTGTAAAAGAGGAGAATGATAATATATTGGCTATAGAGCCTTGTTCAGTAAACTCTCATTAGGTTTGAATTATTATATCAAGAAGTAGACCCACAGACATTGTACTGTAATTACATGAAAAGAGCAACATCAAGGCTTTCTTTTCTCTTTTTTTCCTCAGTCTCAGTCGGTTCTCAGAACACACTCCATCTCCTGATTTCCAGGACGTGGACTGCACAGTGGTCACCTCATTGTCGACCAGGGCTCACAGTCACAGTGGCAGAGGCCTCTCTAAACCTCCCTCATCTCTAGTTCAACCCACTGTCCCTAATCTCCCCAACCCTGGTCCCCTGGCCCTACTTCACCAGACACACTTTGGTAATCCTCTCAGGCTCCACGGCAATAAAGAAAATACTGTGGGTTCATCCAGGTGCATCTGGGGCCAGCGGGGGACACCTCTCACACTCCAATTTCCTTCCTCCCACCTGGCGGGGCCTGGGTCCCCCCATGGACCAAGTGGCCTAGGCTTCTGCCTCTGGTCTGTGCAGCCAAGGCTATTCTATTTGAGTGTTCTAAGATTGATGATCATTACAGTTATGGTAAAAGGAACATTGTTTTTTCTTGGGGGATTCTGGAGATTTTCTTACTGGGGAAAGGTCTCAAAGCCATTTATACTCAGCTGACTGGGTAAAGACTGAGATTAAGAAGAATGGATATGTCACAGCATCTTCTGTAAGTTAAGGTAAAGAGTCATGGATGGAACTAGTAAAAATCAGGACATTCCTTTGGCTTCCCAAACAAAATGTAACGTCTAAGTGAGCACTGAGGTGGTGTATCAGACCCAGGAGGCTGGGGCCAGGAAATGCCTTATCCAAGCACTGTCTGCACAGGAGTTTTGAGCCAGAGACTTAGTTTCTTCCTCCTGATCTCCCCTCAGAGCCTCCTTTAGGTTTTCTGTTACCTTCCTCCTCTTAAGTAAAGTTCCCCCAGAGAGAGAGCCGTGCACATCTGTTTTTGTGAGATGATAAAAAGGAGCTCTAACCATGACAAAGATACCATGTAGAAGTTGCAATGGAAACAGTTTAAATTACTTTTTCCTTCACTGATGAGAAAAAGAAATATTTTAAGTTCATCAATCTAAAATTGCTTATTTGTGATTTTAAGTAGTGAGGGTATTTAATATAATATAAATAAATAATAGATTTATGGTTATTTCATCTATATCCCTAAAAGTTTTTTTTTTTTTTTTTTTCTGGCCTTGGCCGTGCCATGCGGCTTGCAGGATCTTAGTTCCCCGACCAGGGAAGGAACTCGGGCCCCCTTGGCAGTGAAAGCACAGAGTCCTAACCACTGGACTGCCAGGGAATTCCCTATATCCCTTAAAGTTTATATGTACAAGTGGGACAAAAAAATTGGGAGAAGGACTATCTCATGGATAAATGGGGATCCCATCACTTGTCATGAAATGATTGATTTTTTTAATCTCTCCATTTGTTCCAATGTTTGTTTCTATCTCTCAGTAAAACTTAGGTAGGGAATAATATGATGACAAATAAGAAAGATTATTATGCTAGCTATATGTAAATGACCTGGAGAAGTGGAGATCTGGAAGGGAGGATACCGTAGTTATAAAAGAGCACAGGGAACTGAAAAAGAAGTGAGGTTTTCAAGAGCTTTAACCAAGAAAACCTCAACAGGTCTTGATGATGGATCAGGCGTAGAGGATGGCATTATAAATAATGAAGTCAATGTGAGGCCGAATTCGAGGACTGTTCCTTGGGAAGTTTCACAGGAGAGGCAGTATTAAGACTGGCCTGGCTCTGACTGTCTTGATCCTGATTCTTCACCCTGTATCCATCTAATTAAATATTGCTGATGGGGATGGGGATGTTAGCTCTTCACGATGCAGTAGTTTGTCGTTTCTCTAGGCGGTAGTATCAGAGAACCAACTTCTGTTCAATTCCTGCACCCTCATTTAAGGGAGAAAGAAGCCTGAGATGTGAGAGCTCCGAGGAGAAATCGGAAGGAAATAATGGATTCCCTGGCAAGCCTAGTCCCCAGAAATCCTGCACGAGCACAATCCTAACCCTTCTCCTAGGCTGATAGTTGTTAAATTGATGTTAGTGTCAGTTGGGTTGTACAAAGATAAAGGTCCTTTCTTGGAGAAATTCCAGTGAGAACTTGAGCTCATGTTGCCTGATGCCTCAGCCCTTCTTCCTCATCCCGGTCAATGCATCTACCTGGTGTAAATATCTCCTGACTCATATTAGCCCCAGCTAGTGGAAGCAACTCTTCATTCTCACTCTGTTACTCAGAAAAAAACTGTGGGTAGGAAGTAAATCCCAGTAGACACACTAAACATCTCCCCTCCAAACACATGCTAGGGAGACTCATACTTACATTGTTTGGGAGATACACAAACACTCACAAATATTGATAGTTTGGAAAGAAGGACAATTTGATGTTAAAATTCAAAATTAGCTAACTGCTCAAATACTCCAAGTGATTGCATATATGTATGTTGGTCAAAGAGTGCCTGGGTACAAATTGTGAGCTACTGAGTTGGGGTACTATTTAAAACATTATGGCTCTCAATTTTCTCCAAATTAATATACCAGTTATTCAGAAATGCAATTTTAAAAAAATTAAATGAGTTGTTTTATAATTTTTTTTTTGCGGTACGCGGGCCTCTCACTGTTGTGGCCTCTCCCGTTGCTGAGCACAGGTTCAGCGGCCATGGCTCACGGGCCCAGCTGCTCCGTGGCATGTGGGATCTTCCCGGACCGGGGCACAAACCCATGTCCCCTGCATCGGCAGGCGGACTCTCAACCACTGCGCCACCAGGGAAGCCCCTGTTTTTTAATTTTGAAGTATTGCCCATACATGGTAAATCAAATTAAAGCAGCAGAAAACAATATACAATCAAAAGTAAGACACTGTTCTCCCTTCCTGTACCCTCAATACCACTTCCCAGAAGTAACTGTATCAGTCATGAATACTTTGGCTGCAAGTAACAGGAACCCCTATTAATACTGGCTTTTGTTAACTTATATGAAATTCAGAGGTAGGTGGTATCAGGGTTGATTCTGTACTTTGTGACATAATCAAGAAGTCACCCTCTATTCACAGTGTACCAGCAGTGTCACACCTCATTGCCACAAGGAGGCTAACATGGCTCTAGGCGTTTTCAAATCAAAGTTTCCTAAGCAGGAGGGAAAGGGCTAGAAGCAGAAAAAGCTTTCTCTTCATGCACATCCTTATTTCCTGAGGAGGGAAATCCTCCTAGAAGCCCTAAGCAGACTTCCCGTAATCTCTCATGCCCCAGACAAGAACTGACTCCTAGCCCTAGACCCACCATGGGCAGAAGAGAACGAGACCTGTGACTGATTTAGGTTCATAGTAACTCCTCCCCTGGGCGGGCACATGGCTGCCTCAACAAAACCAGTGTTCTGTTGGCAAGAAAGAAGGGCAATGGCTATTGGGCAGGCAACCACGAGTGATGGACAGAATGAAAATGATCAACTGTGTCTTAATATCTGCCCAGAAATTTTCTGTATGTATTTAAGTAAATATATTGTGAGTACTATATACTGTATCATATGTATGGATATGCCATATATATGGTCACATATGTATATATATGCACATACACACAAATATCCACACATGATACTTGCTTAAGTATCTTACGTTTTTTAGATAAATGAAGTACTCTATGCATATTGCTTAGCATATAACTAGCATATAGTAAGTGCTTTATCAATGCTAATTACTATTATTCTTATAGTTTTGTTATTATTACAGTCTTTAAGGCAATATACACCCTTTTTAAAAAGAATGAGGCTCATTTTCTAGCAAATGCTAAATTTTACTTTGCCAGTACTTTAAAAAATTATGCCAGCACTTTTATTTTGGGCTATTGAATACTCTTGAAGATATGAGCTGCATAGCTTCTTTTAAGAGAGATAAGAATTACTGTGGTCAGCAGTAAATTCCATTGAAACATAGTGAAATAATTTTGTGAATAATAGCTAGGTGACTAACTGTTTACTTTCTGATGACTATCGAAACACTAATATTTTCTAATCATGTTAATATGCATGCAGAAGTAAGAAGGTTAGGCATGAAACATTTTTTGGTGTATTTGCACAAAATATTATGTTAGCAAGTGAATTTTACATTACTGACAGATTCTTTTGGAATAAAAAAAATAACTTCACTACTATTGGCCTAATTTATGCAGCACAGAGAACATGAGAGTTGTTTGAGAAATTCTCATTGGAAGAGAAGGCCATCATAGACACTTTAAGCAAAAGCAAAACACTTTTCTTCAAGTATTTGACATAACTGGATGAAAGTCTGTGGGAGTGAAAGGGAGCAGAGGAGGGAAGTCTCCTTAGTTATCCCTGAAATAGGATCCTGACCAAGAGTCTCAGGTAGGTGAATGCCCTTCAGCTGACCTCTTATAGTTCTTAAGGCCAAGCTGTAAAATGGCTTGTCTTTAAGGTAAAAGCAATATCTTTGAATCCAAAATATATAAACAGCTCATACAGCTCAATATCAATTTGGAGATTGATATTGAGCAAATATATATATATATATATGTATATATAAAGCAAACAATGCAATCAAAATATATATATATTTTTTAATATATATATATATAAAGCAAACAATGCAATCAAAAAATGGGCAGAAGACCTAAATAGACGTTTTTCCAAAGAAGACATACAGATGGCTAACAGGCACATGAAAAGATGCTCAACATCACTAATTATCACTAATTATTAGAGAGATACAAATCAAAACTACAATGAGGTATCACCTCACACCAGTCAGAATGCCTATCATCTAAAAAAAAAAAAACCCCACAAATAACAAATCTTGGAGAGGATGTGGAGAAAAGGGAACCCTTGTACACTGTTGGTGGGAATGTAAATTGGTGCAGCCACTGTGGAAAACAGCATGGAGATTCCTCAAAAAACGAAAAATAGAACTATCATATGACCCAGCAATTCCACTCCTGGATATGTATCTGGAAAAAATGAAAACACTAATTCAAAAAGATACATGCACCCCAATGTTTGTAGCAGCACTATTTACAATATCCAAGATATGGAAGCAACCCTTGTGCCCATCAACAGATGAATGGATAAAGAAGATGTGGAATATTGCTCAGCCATTAAAAAGAATGAAATTCTGCCATTTGCAGCCACATCAGTGGACCCTGAGAATATTATGCTTAGTGAAATAAGTCAGACAGAGGAAGACAAATACTGTATGACACTACTTATATGTAGAATCTAAAAAATAATACAAATGAATGTATATGTGAAACGGAAACAGACTTACAGTCATAGAAAATAAACTAGTGGTTACCATTGGGGAGAGAGTGGTAAGTTAGTGGTATGGAATTAAAAGATACAAACTGCTATGTATAACATAGATAAGCAACAAGGCTATATTGTATAGGACAAGGAATTATAGCCATTATTTTGTAATAACTTTTAATGGAGTATAATCTGTAAAAATACTAAATCGCTATGCTGTACACCTAAAATTAGCATAATATTGTAAATCAACTATACTTCAATTAAAAAAAATCTTTACTCTAGCCATATTGGCATTTTAACACACACACAAAGAAAAAGTGTATCTTTTAGTCCCCCTTTCTCTTTGTTTCTCATCATTTGTCCTAAAATGTGTTGCTAAGTATGAAAATATTATGATTATATATGTTATTTAATCTCTCAGACTTCATGTTTTTCCATTTCTAAAGTAAGTGTGTTGAATTAAATGCTGGCTAAGATCTCCTCCAGGTCTAAAATTCTAAGTTAAAGATCAGTGTTTTCCAGAAGTGATTGGTCAGTAGAATCACCTGGAGGCCCTTACAAACATACAGGTTCCTAGATTCAACCTTCAGACATTCTGATTCATTCATTCATCAAATGATTACTGAGGGCCTTGCATGATATTCTGGATACACAGTGATGAATGAAACAGATATAGTCCCATTCTGCCCCAGCCTCTACAGAAGGACTGAGATTGAAATCAGTAATCTGTGTTTTAAAAATGCTCTCCAGGCAATTCTGACAAGTAGACAGTTTAGAGAAGCAATGTTTCAGACCAAATGCAAACAAGAGACATTTCTGAGGGACTGTTTTAATTTTTCTTGGGATGAACTCAAATCTACACTTTAGAAACACTTCTATTTTTCACTGAAAAAACCTTAAATAGCTTCTCTAAAACATGTGTGTGTGGGTGCCTGTGTATCTTACACTGAGACATAAATGTTAACAAGAAAACACACTTAACAGATGTAGTTATAGTATGCTAGTACTGGGTGAGGTTTTAGCAAATTAACATTGCTAGTTGGTACATTACTACAGACACCTGCACAATATAAAAGAAATTAGTATTTGATGTGGAATACTGAGAGTTAAAGTTCAGATAGCTTATGCAGATAAGTGAGTTATTCATTTTGAATTCTATTACTGACTTTGATTTGATCTTTGAGGAATCTTAATGCCTTAACTACTTTAATGTTCAACATTTGGAAACTTGCTAAAGTGTTTGACTTTATGACCAATGGATGCTGAGATTTACTAATAGACATTTTATGCTTGCTATGGTCACACAACTCTATTTTCCTTCAAATAATACCAGACTGAGAAGTTACCAAATTGAAATAAATGAAAGAATCCCTGTTTCTATGCTACCAAATTATAAACACAATGACGATTTGACCTAACTTCAGGAAGTGTAATTCTAGGAGGCCACCATGATAAATGGTTAACAAAGGAGCTATGAATAGCCAACCCTTAACTGTTTGATCTGTAAATTAGTCAGAGGCTTGATTCCCCCCCCACCCCCCCACCCCCACCCCCCCACCCCCCCACCCCCCACCCCCCCAACCCCCACCCCCCCACCCCCCCAACCCCCACCCCCCCACCCCCCCCCACCCGCCATGCACACCTACATTCCAATATGGCCAGTAAAAAAGAAAAAGATACTTTTCAAAGCGCTCCATGGCTATTCAGTGTAGTTTCTTTGTATCAATCAGGGTTGCAGCAGGTGGTTCAAATGAAGAGGTTTTACTGCAGGGACCACAAGCATGTGAAGGCCTGGGAAAGGGAATAATGAAGGGATGTGAAAAGCTAAAAGACCAGCAAAAGTGGGAAGCAGGTAAACGGCCTTCGGTGTAAAAAGACAAGAGGAGGAAACCATAGCCCAGACTGGAACCATGGAGGAAGAGGAAGGGCCCATCAAAAGGAGCTGTAGTCTTTAGGGCAGACAGAGTACTGGAGACCCCTCCCTGAAGCAGCAAGTAATACCCTTACCTCTCTCTCCCTTCCTTTCTACCTTCATAATTTCTGCGCATACTCCCCCAATGTCAGTTTCCTGGGGGCACTGGCAGAGCAGGAAGTGGTTAGGGGGTGTGTGGATGATATAAGGAAAACCCTCAGACTCTCTAAAAAGACAATTTATAGCGGGCGTTTAAAACCATGCTCCATGCTTTAGGCATAGACTATTTACTTTGTGGATCCGTGACTGTTTTTAAATCTAAACTCTGTTTTTGATTCTACTTTTTTATTTTCTATGTTTTTACTAAATTCTAGCTGTAAGAATTACATGTTTTTGTGCTGCCTCCTCCTCTCATTAGTTATTATGTTGTTAGTAGTAAATTGTAACCAAGGAGCCAAATCTAATACACAAAAGATATTTTGGATTAGCTGTAAAGTGCTCCTCTAATTTAGGAAGGGTAATCCAGAATTTTACTTTGCTAATTAAAATAATAGATTATATAAATACTGTATGCTAACACATATATATGGAATCTATAAAAAAAAAGAAATGGTTCTGAAGAACCTAGGGGAAAAGAAAAAAAAAGAAGAAAAAAAAAGAAAAAAATAGATTAAATCACAATTCAGTTTATGTGTGCATTCACTCTTATTACAGGCAGTTGGCTGGGCGGTTACAGAGCCTCTATCATTAGCGTGGGTGTGGGCCTGAGTCAACACACACAAAAGCTGTCTTCTTGAATGCTTGGGTAATTGAAAATGCCAAGACACGTTTTACAAATTCAGCAAGGAAAAGAGTAATCAAACCTGGAGGAAAAATTGGCTTTGAGATGCTGCAAGATGAAACAGCAACAGCTCAAATGTCGTTGCCTAGAGGACAACCAGAGTTAGGCTAGCTGCCACTCATGTGACTTCACAAAAGGTTACCCAGAAGGGACGGCACCCACTTCAGGAAGCGCAAACGTCCTTGCCAGGACCTGATGTTCTTGGAGTGCAGTGATATAAAAAGACCAAAGGCAACTTGATCCAGAGTGATAGATTGAACATCATATAAATGATTTGTACATTTAGAAAACAGAATACCTTTCCCAAGAAAAAGCTTGAAAAAGAGTGCATCGGAACACTAGTATCACAAAGAAAGATGCTGGTTACTAGTTTTAAAGGGTGATTTAACGTATTAGTGATTTTACAGTGGAAAAGCTAAAATTTCCAGTGTTTCATTTCTTTTTCTCACGTGTAGAAGTCACCAAAGGTGTAAGGTGGAGGTGGGCAGTAGGAAAGCCCATTCAATTCCATTCTATTTGCAAGTTACAATTTAAGGTAGATTTTGGCCATTTGTGTATTTGCACCTATTTTCAAGTAACCTCAGTAAACTTTATTTCACAGTAATTTTATTGTGAAATAATTACATTGTGAAAAGTCTAAGGCTTGATTCTAAGTTTGCAGCAAATATGTGTTTCCCCTTTCTTAAAACAATGCTTCCATCCTTCACTCCCCTCCACAAAGAACCAAATGGCTTCTCATTGCCAATAAGATTGTCACATGATAACGTATTTACAAATTAGTCTGTGGTTTGGTTCTCTTTACCTAAACCCACTTATAACCCTCCCACTCCACACACACACACACACACACACACACACACACACACACACACACGACCAAGTTTGTATTTTTTTTGGCATAAAGGTCTGTTCAGGGTCTAAAACAGACACAACTTGAAAATAACCTTCTCTCTTTTTTGAAAGCCTGAATTCATTGCTAAGGCAAAGCTATGTATCAAAGCCAAGGAGGGGAGAGAGAGGAATGACTTTGAGAAAGGCATTGGTGAGAGGAAAATTTTCCTCAGTGGAAAGTCAATGAGTTCTCTGAAGAGAGTAGCCCTGTACTCCACTCTCTAGAGGTGATCTGAGTTCAGAGGGAAGAGTTGTATAATGGACCTCAAGCATTGGGCTTCCCAGTAGAGCAACAAGTGAAGATTTTTCTCAATTTAAAACTAGCATTAAATTCCTTAACAACATGTCATAGACAACTTCTGATAATGTATGAAACTTTGGTTACGAGGGTGTGTGGTACACAGTCTTAGGAATCATACGCTCTTTCAAATCTTTACTTTTTCTTTTTGGTACGCGGGCCTCTCACTGCTGTGGCCCCTCCCGCTGCGGAGCACAGGCTCTGGACGCACAGGCTCAACGGCCGTGGCTCACTGGCCCAGCCGCTCCGCGGCATGTGGGATCTTCCCGGACCGGGGCACGAACCCGTGTCCCCTGCATCGGCAGGCGGACTCTCAACCACTGCGCCACCAGGGAAGCCCCAAATCTTTACTATTACTTGACAATAAATTATGTATCCTTAGTGAGCCTTAGTTCATGCTTCTGTAAAATGAGGGGTTAATACCCATCAGGCAAGGTCATGAAAACTAGACATTATGAACAATATGTGGCACATAATCAATAGAAATAAATGACTTAGACTTAACTCTGGAGAGTTATAAAATTCTCTTGCACACAAAATTCCCTTACCCAACAGTATTTACCAACTTCCTCATTCTTCCAAAAAACTCTTTGGGTCAGTTTTTTAATTATTATTGTGGTAAGAACACATAATGTGAAATCTACCCTTTTAACAAAATTTTAAGTGCACAATACAGTTTGTTAACCATAGGCACAGTATTGTACATTGTATTTTTTGTACATCGTATTTTTAGAACTCATTCATCTTGCCTAACTGAAACTTTATACCCATTGAACAGCATTGCCCCCGTCCCCAGCCCCGAGCAACCACCATCCTGTTCTGTTTCTGTGAGTTTGACTATTTTAGATAGCACGTATAAGTGGAATCATTCAGTATTTGTCCTTCTGTGACTGGCCTGTCTCCATTTAGCACAATGTCCTCAGGTTCATCCATGTTGTCACATATCACAGGTTTTCCATCTTTTTTAAGGCTGAATAATATCAATATCACATTTTCTTTACCCATTCATCTATTGATGGTCATTTAGGTTGTTTTCATAGCTTGGCTACTGTGAATAATACTGCAGTGGACATGGGAGTGCAGCTATCTCTTTGAGCAACTGATTTTATTTCTTTCAGGTATATACCCAGAAGTGGGATCGCTAGATCATATGGTAGTTCTATTTTAATTTTTTGAGGAACCTCTGTACTGATTCTGTAGGGGCTGGAGCATTTCACATTCCCACCAATATTGTACACGGGTTCCAGTTTCTCCCCATCCTTGCCAACATTTATCTTTTTTTTTTTTTTTTTGATAATAGCCATCCTAACAGGTCTAATGGTATTTCATTGTGTTGGGTCAGTTTTGTGAACTGCTTTTTCTTCTAGCCCATAAGCCTTCAAAAGAACAAATAAACAAAATAAACAAATAAACAGTATTCACCTAAAAGTTAGTTCTTAACACATTTTGGATCACAAGACCTCTTGGAGTATCTGATGAAAGACACAGGATTCTCTTACCAGTAAAATGCACACATACAATAAATAACACAAATTATTTCTTGAAATGATGGACCCCAGATACATATTTATGAAGGCCAGTTTAAGGTCACTTGCCTAGATTAAGTGATTCTCCAGCTTTTTCGACACCTAATGACTTAACTCAGGGATTAGCAAGTGTTTTCTGTGAAAAGCAGGAGGTTACATACTTTCACCTTTCACCTAGCCTCTATTGAAACTGCTCTGCATTTGCACTCAAAAATTGTTATAGAAAATACATAAACAAATGAGCATGACTGCTTTCCAATAAAATTTTATTTGCAAAAACAGGCTTTGGGCTGGTTTGGCTCTTGGGCTGTAGTCTGGCAATCCATGAATTAATTATTTCAAAGGATTGAATGGATTGCAGTAGTTAAGAACTGGGAAACTCCTGAATACACACATACACAGACACACTATAAAGGCCATACAAATCCACAGTAAGAGTAGCAGCAGCTATATATCCTTTCCTCTGGAATGCCTAAGATGGGATAAGATGATCTTCCCTCTCCTATCATATTTGATAACAATCTTTTAATTTGCATCTGATGGCAGCTGGTGTCTTCTTTCAGTTGTTTTGGAACATCACCAGAGCTATCCATTAGTGCTTATCAGTGACATAAGTCATAATATATTTAATTTCTGACTGGGGAGGTAGCAAACTCTCAGGATTTAGTACACATTTCTCAATACTTAATCCCACCTTGTCTTCTTAAGGACAAGAGGCCTCTTTAAGGAATCTGTTCAGGGTTCCATTCTATTGTCTATTATTACTGTTTCTAAAATTTGTTCTTGGAAACCACTCTTGATGACATTCACAGTAAAATCCTCCAAAAACTGTAGCAATGTGAGTATAAATTCTATACAGTAAATGTCTGTACATTTAAACACCATTGAAAGAAAAACTTGCAAGCATCTTGCTGATAGCTGCCAGCAAGTCTTCGTGAAGAATAAACATTGTCAGACTAACCTCATCTATTAGGATAAAAGTCCCAGGTAGATCAAGAAAAAGAGATAGTTCTAATTTATCTTGGCTCTCAGAAGGTTAGGTGATTCAGTTGTATGAGGCAATAAATTTAGAAAACGTGGTCTGCACAGCATAACTATTAGATGAGAATACAAATTGCTAGAGGGTCAAAAAATAATACAAGGTGTTTCAAAGTCAGGTAGGAGCCTAGATTTTTTTTTTTTAAAGTTTTATCACCAGCCTAGATAAAGAAATAAAAAAGTCAACCCGGACAGTGTCTTAGAAATAGGTAAGTGATTTAAGAAGAAATAGAAAATCTAAATATACCAATGATCACCAAAGACATTTAATAAGCAGCTTAAAATCTAATTCCTATTATCTTGTCCCCAAATATACTGCATGGTTTTACAGGCCAGTGAACGAAGCATTTGAGGAAGACAATCTCTAGGTTATAAAAACTGTACTAGAGAACAGAAACAATAATTTTCTTATCACTTAATGGTGCTAGAATAGCCTTGATCCTGATACCTAAACCAGATCAGGATAACATCAGAAAATGACAATCACATGACAATAATGCTTATGAACAAAGATGATAAAATTAAAAATAAAACATTAATAGCTAGAAAAAAACTTACCTTGAGCAATTTATGTTTTTCCCAAGAGTATAAGGACAGTTTAACATTAGACAATATATTAATGGAATTAGCCTCATTAAAATACTAGAAGGGGAAAAAGAGATGATCACCTCAGTGGATACAAAAAAAGCATTTGCTAAATCAGCAATCTATACATGATAAAGTGGGAATTGAAGGGAACTACCTTGTTCATATACACCAAGCTCAGAAGTAAGAAGGCTGGACATTGTTAAGATGTTAATTCTTCTCTACGCAATCTCTAAATCCAGTAAAGGCTTTTTCATAGAACTTGACAAGTAGATCTTAAATTCTAGATGGAAGAGAGCAAAAGGGCAGGAATAGCCAAGATTATTTTGAGGAAGAACAAAGGCAGGGCTTCTCCCTGCCAGACATCTAGACTTAGAAGGCTGCAGGTCATTAAGACAGTAATTAGCATTAATGATTCTATTCAGGTAGCTTCTGTAAAGCATCCAAGATTTACAGCCCAGGAGGAGGTGGAAATTGAGCTAGGTTTGGAAGGGAGCCTTAGGAATATTGAAAGACTTAGCCCTAAGACTCAAAAGGTAAAATTAGGACGGTTCATTCTGATGATAATTCTAACAATGCTACATAAGCAATAATAAACAGGTAAAAATAATACTTTTCAAGTCTCTTCAAATTTAAAACAAAGAAAGTTAGTTCATAGCTCCCACTCCTTTCCACTGACATAAGCACCTGAGATGCCTTTTAAATGTAGCACGAAGAATGTGGTTAAAACAGAATTTCCTTGAGGTGAGATATGGAAAATATACTAAAGATTTATGGAGAAAGAAGCTAAAATCTCCTGCTGGGGGTTTCTTCAAAAATCAGATTGACTTTAGTCTGTCGGGAAATTTGGGTGCTCAATTTACTAAAGGTGTTGAAATTCATGTTTTGCTACATCAACTATTTCTAGTTGTGTAATTCTGGGAATAACGTGAAGATGCTCTCTTATGGGGAGATTGAGGAGGGAATTGAGCTGTATTAATTTATATGCATTGTTTCCTCTCTCCCCATGAACTTCTTTCACTTCCCCAAATACACACACAGATGCTTTCCCAAAGTAATTATCTGCTCTCAATTCAGCAGCAAACGTGCCTCCAAGTACTCAGTTAAAAATCCAATTAAAGAGTATCATTGTCATCCCTGCATTGTGGAAGTTCTAAACTCAAAATATAATAAAGGAAGAACAGTCGCCATTTACCTAGGAATGTACTTATGTTTTTAGTCTCATTAAATTCAAAGTAAACTGTGGGATGATCTATGAAGGATCTAATAGAAACAATAGACAGGTTTGAAACAAAGAAATGAGTCAGATGATCATTTAAAATTTGCAGTGAAAGTAAATTTGGTTATACAGAAAAGTCACCTTTATTACTATTATATATAGTCAATGCCTAGTTGGTTATGTGTATAGACCATGGTCTTAACTGTGTATGGTAAATTTTTACCCTTATGCTGTGTTTCCTTGCCTATCCAAGAAGTTCTAGCTCACTTTTCTTAATTACTGAGAACTTCGTAAGGGATAACTTTGTCGTTCTCAACAAAATATGTGGTGCATTCCAAAATTACACTGGGATATCTATTATTTTCAGATAATTGAGCGAGCTATTCTGTGCAAAGGAGGAAGCATCATACAAGGAAAGTAGTCTGTGAGACTCCCAGGCTGTGCATACGCATACGGTCCGCTTCTGACTGAAAGGCAGTCAGATGGTGAGAATTGATCAGTAACTGAGCCCAGTCATCAGACATGTGAAGAGCAAGCATCTCTTTTCTCACTGAAGCAGCCCCAGTGACCGAGAAATGGCCTCTCCCTACAGATTACACATTCCACGGTTTTATTTCTTTAATGGTCGTTCAGTAACACTCATTTAACAGATATTTACTAATCACTTCGAGTGAGCCCTGCTCTATGCTGGGACAGGTTTATAACGGTAAACATCCAACTGACATTTGTTGAGAAACTTTTCTTCTCACTTTAGCTTAAGCATATTCCCTTTTGCCTTTTCCTCCTTGGACAGCGAAAATAATTTACCAGTAGTTTCTGCATAAAAGCTATTCAGATGACATAGGCAATAACTGTCACTGCTAATTCTTCTTTACACTGGATTTGCTAAATGTGTTTGAAGAACAATAAACAAAATAAAAACAACATAAACCCAAACAATAAGAAAAGCCCACACGCCTGATGCTTGGATGTATGTCTACAGATGGGAAAGGAAAACCTCATATGCATTTTCACCCCATATGGAAGGTGTTAAATATATAGTATTCATTTTATAAACATTCACTGAGTTCCTACTATGTGCCTGACACTGGACTAAGTACTGAAAGTATAATGGTAGATAAAACAGACTGCTTGGAGCTTAAATTCTATGGAGGGACAAATAATAAATGTACACAGAGGTATGGTGGGGAGATAGCAAGTAACCGGGAGAGGCCACTTTAGTTAGGCAGAAAGCTTCCTTCTAGAAGGTGACAGCAGCTAACACAGTATCTGACTCACATTACGGAAACGTTCAGGATGCTTTAGATCAGTCATCCAGTAAATATTCTCCTCTGTTTGCTGTTGAACTTTGTTTTCTTGCTCGATTATAAATGTTGTTATTCAGGTCAGATAAACTAGACCTACAAGCAAACAAACAAATACAAATGAACAAAACCTGGCTTCTTTAGAGAGCTATGAAAAAGGAATCCTGCAAAAGCAAATAATGATTCTTTTATTGTAAATATTGAAAAAAGATTCTAATATTTGGCTAATTCTTTCGGGCAGAACATTGAATTCTGTTACATTTTTGCTTCCTTTAGATCAGTTATAATGTTATTTGGGGTCACGGATCCTTTTGAGAATCTAATTAAGACTATGGCCCCTCTCTCTAGGAAAATGCATGTCTATTTGAACCATAGGGTACAATTTCAGGAGAGAGACATTCTCTGTCTCAGGTCACAAACCCTTGAAATTATTACCAAACATAAACATTTGACATTGCTAGATGTCAAAATGTCTTATAAAGCTGCAATAATTTAGTGAGTATGATTCTGGTACAAGAATTCAATAGAAAAGAATAAAAGTGAAGAAAGTCCAGTGCATACTTAGTATTTTAAAGGCATCTGGAATCAATGGAAAAAGTTAGATTTTTATAGTAGTATGGTGAAAAGTAACTAATAACATGAAAACAAATATTAGATTTCTACCTCAAACCACCCACTGAAAGGAATTCTTGCTGAGTAAAAGATTTAAATGTAAAAACTAAAATTATTAAAGAATTAGAATACCAAAAATATAGGTGAGTATTTTTTTATCACTGGGTGGGAAAAATCTTTCTAAGCAGAGATCACAAGAAAAAGAGTGACATATATGATGAAATGTGTATTTTAAATTTTATAACAGCAAAACAAAAACAGACACAACACCTTCCCCCATAAAGGCCAATTTAAATTGTAATGTAATTAACAAAAGTCTTTAACCCATAAATAAACCTTTAGTGTAAATCAACTATACTCCAATAAAAATTTAAAAAATAAAACAACTGAGAAATATATATATATATATTTTAAAAACCCTTTACTAATCCTTATATAAAAAATGAAAGTACCAGATGAAAAATGAGCCAGAAATATGTACACAATACTTGACCTCAAAGCAAGAGGTCAATATACGTTGATTAAATGAACAAATTGATGAATTGGCAGAATGTATGTGGCCAATAAACATATGAAAAATATGCAATTATATGAATAATTTCAAGAATGAATATCAAAACAAAATAGGATTTTTGACCATCAAATTGGCCAAGATTAAAACAAAATTCTGATAATGCCTGTGTTGGTTAAGAGTACAGGGATATAAACAATCATACATTCCTAGGCATGTAAACTCATACCTTCCTGAAGGAATATTTGGCATTATAGATCAAGCACTTTAACACAGGAGGCAGAATTTGCAAATTTGAAACTCCATTTAGTAGAAGTTTCTCCAACCTTCTATAACAATAAAAACAACCCCTTTGAGCGTCTTCTGGAAAATTCCTTTCTGAAAGTAAGTATGAAAAGTCCACAGAGCAATGTCAGAAAAGCTTGTGGCACATACATGCCTTTTCTCTCTTTGATGGATCCAGTAAAATGCCCTACACCAAGGCAATAGCATTCAGAATCTGTTTCTAAACTGGAAGATACAATGGCCTTTTCTTTCTGTTTTCTTCTTCCTTCTTTTCTTCTCTTTCTCCTTCAACTATATTGTTAGTGGTACATTATTGTTTGCAATTATCTGCAACCCGCCTCCCCCCACGCCCCCCACCAAGGTTATATACACATCCCCGCCCTGTTAAACTCAGGAGTAGCTATGTAATTGGCTTTTGTCAACAAAATAAGGGAAGTGCAGTATAACGGATCTGAGCAGAATCTTCAGTAGCCAGCTGATAGTTTGCCATGCCTATTTTTCCTTTGCCATGAGACAAGCTACGTTCCTAGTAGAGGCTGCCTGGTCAGATGTGAAGATAATGTAGAATCAGCGCTAACGTGGATATGTAGTGTGAGCAAAAAATACATCTTTCTTGTGTAGAACTTCAAAAGGTACAGGGACTTAGTTAGTATAGGCTGTTTCAGCCGATCCTAAGAGGATTGTGGAGGAGCCTGAATTTGAATATTATCTCTGCCATTCACTGGTTAAGTTCAAATCTGGGTCTGCTCTTACTATGAAACGTTGGCCTTAGTTCTGTAAAATGAGATTACTAATGGTGTCTAGCTTTTAGGGTCATTATGAGGATTAAATAACTTAAAAAAAAGAATAAATAAGTTATTATTTGTAAAGAACAGTACCTAGCAAATACTAAATACAGTATTAGTGTTTGTTAAATAAATCCGTGTATGTGTGTGTGTGTGTGCGCGCGCACGTGTGCAGAACAAAGTCTAGGAAGGAATACAACACAGTATTAAGTTACTTTAAAATGTTTCCTCTTTTTGTTTAGCCACATCTAGGTTTTCCTCAACAGGCATGTATTTCTGGTGTAATCTAAAAACCTATTCAAAAACTCCTAACTACTTTGCATTGAGAGTCTGTTTTCAAAAATTTGTACTTTAAACAAAATGTATGCCTTAGTACAATTCCCTGACTTCCACAGGAACATAGCTCTAATTATACTATGAAAGTCAATAGAAAAACAGGTGTCAGTATGTGGAAGTTCTATTAACAGCAATTTTCTGGAACCACAGAGCTGGCAACACTTGTAGCCAAAATCTTGAGAATGAGGTAAAATATTTAACTGTTGTTATGCACATTTTACTTTGCATGCATGCTCTGAAAATATTTTGTTTTCTAATATGACTGAAATTTGTCTCCTTAAATAAGATAAAGTTGTCCCCTGCTTCTTTGGGCCAGGCTCAAAAGTCAATGAACGATAAGCTCTGGCTTCTAATATTACAACCATGGGGGAGACAAATCATTGAGGAGCAGCGCTGCTTTTGATGGACAAGGGTAGGGGTGAGACCAGGTCACTTTCTGGTATTGTTGTCACTGCAACAACCTTGCTGCCTGTATCCAACCCCTTTTATTTGCTCTGGCTGAGAAGAAGCCTTGGCAAGGATTTACTCAGAAAAAATCAAGAGCAATTGTTAATACCCATGTCTAGAACTGGCCACAGCCAACACAGCTGAAGAATTCCATGCCTGAGAACAAGGGTGGGAGAACAGTGGGATCACTTCCTTTTTTATTCTCCATATTCATCATATGGGCTTTTTTTTTTTTGTGCGTGGGGAAGGGGTGCTTTGAGTCACTTGGGGAGGATGGAGAAGACTCCTCTGGATGGTGCACATTCTATAACAGGTACCTAACTCCAGGGAAGTTAGGAAAGGCGTCCCTCAGGAGGTTGAGTTTAAGAACAGAAGGATGAATGAGATTATGTTAGTGGGAGGGGTAAAAGAGGCTATTCTGGGTAGTGGGAACAGCATGCAAAAACTCAAGGTAACAGCCTCAGAACTATCAAAGAATAATAAATAAAACATCTACTCTAAAAATTACAAAATATTGCTGAGATTAATTAAAGGAGATCTAAATGCATGGAAAGGTACATTACGTTCATGGATTGTAAGACTCAATATTGTTAACGTGTCCATTTCCCCTAAACTGATCTAAAGATTCCAGGCAATACCAAAAATCTCAGCAGCCTTTTTGTTTTTAAAAGAAACTGATAAGCCAATTAAAAAATTTATATGGAAAAACAATGGATTTAGAACAGCCAAAATAATCTGCAAAATAAAAAGTGAAATTGGAAGACAAACTACCTAATTTCAAGACTTACTATAAAGCTCCAATAATCAAACAGATGAATGGAACAGACCAGAGAATTCAGAAATAGACTCATACATATACATCTATCGTTTTTCAACTGAGAATTCAGTTGAAAGTCAATTCAATGAGGAGGAAAGTTTTTTAAACAAATGGCACTGAAACAACTGTATATTCCTCAAAACTTACCTCTATAAGTGAATATTGATTTGAGATGAATCATAGACCTAAATGTAAAAAGCTAGAACCATAACGTTTCTATAAGAACATAGGAAGAATTTTTATAATCTTAGGGTAGGTAAAGATTTATTAGAGAGGACACAGAAAATATTAACCATAAAAGAAAAATATAAATTAGGCTTATTAAAAATTGAAACATTCATTATAAAAATGAGTAAGCAAGCCACAGACTGGGAAAAATAGTCTCAATACATTTATATGACATTGGACTCATATCCAGAATATATAATCAACAATAAAAAACCCCAAATTACCTAATTTTAAAAATGAGCAAAAGACTTGAGTAGACACTTTATAAATATGCTTAACATACTAGTTATCAGAGAAATGAAAATTAAAACCACAATGAGATACCATTTCACATCCACCAGAATGGTAAAAATTTAAAAAACTGACATCAAATGTTGGTGAGGATTTAGAGAACTAGACCCTTTATACGTTGCTGGTGGGAATATAAAATGGTACAACAACTTTGGAAAATTGTTTGGCAACTGACATTCATTTCTTCAATGACCCAGCAATTCTACTACTGGGTATTTATCCAAGAGAAATGAAAATATATGTCTACAAAAAGACTTGTACAATGTACAAAGACTTGTACATTCATAGACCTTATTCTTAATATCCTCAAAGTGAAAACAATCCAAATAAATACCAATAGGAGAATGGATAAACACATTTTGATATATTTATATAATGAAATACTACTTAGGAATAAGAAGAAAGCATTGAGACACACAACAAAGTGGATATTTCTCAAAAAATACCATGTTGAGCAAAAGAAGCCAGACACAAAAGACTACATACTAAATGACTTCATGTATGTGAAGGACAAAAATAGGCAAAACAAATGTAGGGTGATAGAAATCAGAGAGTGGTTGCCTTTGGGGTGGGGGAAATTGAACTGAAAGAACATGAGAGAATTTTCTGGACTGACAGAAATATTGTATATCTTATTTCTGGTGGTGGTTGCACGAGTATATATGGTTGTCAAAACTTCTCAAACTGAACACTTAAAATCTGCTATTTTATTGGCTGTAAATTTTTCCTCAATTGAAAAAGAAAGCCCTGGTTAAAAGAGCATGGTGTGTTTATACGTGCAAATGACTAAGATACTCATGGCTGATGGTTAATTCTTTTCTTTAATTTTATCCCAGAAAGCAAGAGTTCAAACCCCCGTCCCCTTTATAAATTATTCCTGTATTTTAATCCACAGTGATGAAAGAGTTATTTATTAAAGCCCTTTCTCCTCATGATATGTGTCATACGGGGGGTTGAAAACATCAAAATTGATGAAATAAATCTCAGCTCAAGTGGAATAACCCAGGACACGTAAAAAATAATTAGCAGCATGTGAGAAAAGACCTGCCATCTGGTTTTAAAAACTTTGGCTGGTGGAATAAGAACAATTTGGGTGGAGAGAACTACTCAAATAAGCTTCCATACTCAACTCCTTCCACCTGCAATTTATACTCAGTATGTTTTACCAAAAAAATAAAAATAAAAAATGATTGGTATCCGAAAAACAAATCCTGTGACCATACATTATATTATGATGTAAAGAACTTAACTAATTCATGAATCTTTCTCTTGTACATAATTTACTTTTACAGGCAAGGCACTGTGTCTATTGCAACTCATCTTTGTATCCTTAGATGAATCTAGGTCAGGATCTTGAAAATAATGGATCTGCAACAATTATTTATTGACTTGAATTAATAAATCAATGTATTTACTGCTTAGTTAGAATTTAGGTCCAAATTACATGTTCCTGTAATGGGAAATTTACTGAAATTGTTTAATGCCTTCATATAAGATGTTTGAACCAGCAATGATCTTATTTGGTAATTTATGAGAAATATGTTTAAAGGAGTATATGAAATGATATATAAGTCCAACTCACCCTGGCTTAAAAATATAAGCACACTGTAACTATCTGACTAGATTTTTGAAAAAATTATTTAAAAAGTACAATTGTTAAAAATATAAAAAACAAACAAACAAACCCCACTGAGTCTAGTTTTGGTCTCCACTTGAATCTCTAAATGATTTTAAGGCCGCAAGTACATTCTTTTGAACTGAACCCCACACTGGCAAGATCAGAAAAGCTGTGAACTGAGAAAGAAATCACTATTCCAGTAATGGAAACTCCTCTTGTGAGTATCACTCTGCTGGCAGCTGAGACTTCAGGGGATTCTCACTATGAAAACCAGCAGTCCTTTAATCACAATTACAAGAGCATTTGTGATGCTTTGCAGGCAGCCTTCCTCCAAGACTTTCCTGCTGTGTTCTTCCCTGAGCACAATAGGTTCAAGATGGCTAATGCTGTTTCCTAGTTATGCCAAGACCCTCCTGGATGCCACTGGGCTTTCATCACAGAGATGGATGGCAAAACATCAAACGTGGAATATCTCATTCTAAATGGGGACTCCCACAATCATGTTATTTTTGGGAGAGCAGCTCTCTGGCTCCATGGACATCACTTGAATGGAGTAGCCACGTTCTTCTGCAGCTCTTGCTCGATCCAGATCCACCAGGAACATGCACTGTTTTCCTGAAATACAGTAAAATGGTAACATGAGACACTCTTCAGCTAACAGTGCAGCTTCAATTTGTTTAAGGGACTCTCTACAATGACAAAATCTACGAGTACTACGCAAAATGATGTTTGCCCCCAAGTTCTGTTCCGTCTCTTTCAATTTAATTCTTGATCAGTATGGACAGAAGACAATTACAAATATAGGACATTTCACAGATTTGTTTCTGCTAGTAATTTAAAGAATGTTAACCTTTTAAAATGTATTTATAAATAAATCTCAAATAAAAATTACAGATTCCATTTCCCGCTTTGGTTAAAAATCCATTTTAACACCTTTCCTCTTCATGCCCTATGAAGATACATTATCTGCAATATTGTAAAAGAAAAAAAAAAAATCTGTCTTTAAGAATATCTAAAATAACATCCAGACAAAGGGATACCTGAAAGACATATTACATTTTGCACATGGAGTTTTTAGGACAATGAAGAAATAACAGAAAAATATTTGAGAAAATTCTCAACTGTGTGCTGATTATTTCAGGTGGATGTGTAATGTTGAGTGTAATATAATCTTAATTTAATAGAGCTCCTGTACCCTTATGAAATAGCGGTAATTCAATTTTCTTTCTAATCTTGGAAAACAAAAGAGGAAACTTGACTGGCAAGCAAAGCAGTTATTTTGTGTCCTTTGGCAAATGCAAACTTCTAATTCAAAGTAGCTAAGGAAAAAAAACTGATTTGGGGTTGAATACATTCAAAGCTAAGGTTTACTTTTACACTTTCAATTTCTTTAAATTCAATATATAAACGTTTTCATCTTCTTGGAAAAAGGTTACTGACTATGCAGAACTTCATTCGTTCCATTTTTTCCTCAATAATTACAATAATTCCTATACATTATTTTAAAATGATTTATTTGAATGACAGCAGAAATTGCTAAGCTAGAACAGCTTTAAAAGTAAAGACGTAACTGAAATAGAAAAGTTCTTCTGTGGAAGACAGATGAATCCTCCCACAAAAACAGTGGAAGGTGAAATCAGTAGGTAAGAAATTGACAACGAAAGATTCAGATTTAAAATATGTCGTATGGGCTTCCCTGGTGGCGCAGTGGTTGAGAGTCCGCCTGCCGAAGCAGGGGACGCGGGTTTGTGCCCTGGTCCGGCAAGATCCCACATGCCGCGGAGCGGCTGGGCCCGTGAGCCATGGCCGCTGAGCCTGCGCGTCCGGAGCCTGTGCTCCGCAACGGGAGAGGCCACAACAATGAGAGGCCCGCGTACCGCAAAAAAAAAAAAAAAACCAAAAAAAACGTTGTACATTTCCCCTAAAAGGCCCCATGCCAAAAAGGATGAACTGCGATAGAAACGATATAAAAAGAGATGTCTAGGATTCTATTTAGGCTAAATGGCCCCCTCTTCATCAACAGCTGCATGGCTGACATTCTTTTTTTCCTTAAAATACTGTTCCTCCTTTAAGATCTGTAAATGCTCCCCCCTCCACCCCACCTACCTTTCAATTTAAAATGAAACATTCTCTGTCAGAATGGGATGCTCTACATTCCTTCAGTACCCACTCTGGGTTTACACTGCAGCTCATTTACCCTTGGCTTTGACCCCAGTCCAGTTAATTTTTCCTTTTGCATTACGTAGAAGAGTCTCATGTTTTTACATGTTGAAGAAGTGTCTTCACAACTGAAAGTCAGTTGTTGGTAGTCTACCTTTCGGGGTCTGGGAAGCTTCCTAAAATGTTCACAGAACAAAAGTATGGTTCAAAGAATAGATGTAGACATTTCATGGGGTCTGTGACTTTGAACCTGACTTTCCCTCCCTTCATGCCAGCGATCTTGCCAAATGGTCCTCCTCCTCCACTCTAGCAATTTCCCTCCCAGCCACTCCCTTCTGGTTTGATGCCTAAACATCAACATATACACCCCCATCCATCACACCAATTATGCCTTCATTGACTCTAGTGGAGCTGTAGCAAATGTAACTTGATATATATAAATATATATATATACACACACACACACACACACACATATGTAAATTATACCTCTCTCTATATATAGATTCAACTGTGCATTCAACTACTCAAAATGTTGGGAATGGGAAAAAGAGGAGGAAGAGGGAAAGAGAATGAAAGAGGTTGCATGCAGGAAAGAGCAAGCTTCTTCCATATGTTTATGCTCCAGGGTGTAGAAAAAGAAGGAAATCACTTGTTCCTTCAGACTCACGTCTCAAATGCCTCTCCAACTGTGATTATCTTGCTATGCTGACCTTGAGTTTACAGTTTAAAGATAACTATTTCTCATGCAACATGGTCCCTGAATGCAAGCTAATTACTACACCTGGTGCTGAGCCAAAGAAACAGCAATCTGTTTTCTGCTATATCATGATGGTCTCCAATGCAGGGCTTTTCTGAATAATTTTTAAGATTAGTTTTGACTTTATTTAATCATGTTAAGCCCTAATTTTGGAACCTAACCTTCCAGTGATGTGACTCTATCACTGGGGGTCATTGCAAAAATGGAGCTTTATGTCTGGAATCAAATAATTAGGGTTTACAGTATGGCTTCACCATCCACCAGCTGAAGGATCCTGGCCAAGCTCTCCCATCCATAAAATGTAAACAACAGCACATACTCCATAATTATTTTTATAAGAATTTATTGAGATCATGGGTGGAGGACATTTAGCTCAGAGCTTAAACGTGCAATAGCTGTTAGCTGCTATTATCCTTCCAAATGTGATTACTTTTTCTAAAGCAAAGTCTTGGATAAATTCATTACTTAAACTTGAAATGCTATTTTTCTTCCAAGTTAGGTAATGTTTAATATTACAAATGTCAAATAAATTGGTCTATGATTAATAATATACGAGTATACTTTTTTCTGAAAAGAAAACATTATCATCCTTGTTTATAGATTTTGTAATATATCAATTTTGGCATGCATAGCTGATTTTTCCATCTTTAATATTTTCTTCTATGGCTTTTGATAGATTCTTCAGTTTGTTTGTAACAATAAGATTTAACATAATAATTCTATTCAATGTACAAACACTGAAGATACATTGGAAAGTATTAATGTTGACAAAAATGGGACAAAATATTGTTATAGTTAGAGCCCTTTTCAAGACAGATTTTTTTTTTCTGGGAAAAACAAACTTTAGTGCCTTGTTGATAAATGGACAAAATAGGGGTTCCCTATTTTCCCGTATAGAGTTGGTCCATTGATTCCTAGGCATCTTGTACGTAATCTACTCAACAGCTGCTCTGTGAAAACACATACCTATGAGCCTTCGTTGGGGTGGAAGCTGGACAGCTGTCTGATCTGCAAATCTGCATAGAATCATGTGTTCCTAAAAGAAAAAGCAATAGACTGTAGCTTTATTTTAATCTGCTTCAAAATTAAAAAACAAAAAATGAACTACTTTTTCTGGAACTCTACATTGTTTAATTGCATAAAGTGCTGCACAAATAGTATTTTTGAAAGAAGCACATTTTCAGAAAATGGTACTCAATAACTTTTTCTCCCTTCAAGTAGACTGTTCTTCAGATATAGTTCTTAAGAACAGATGCATGGAAGGGCCTCAGGGCTCCTTACCCAGCTGCTTTTAGCCAAAATATGCTTACAATTTTGTGGTTATAATGTGTTAAACTAAAAGACCTAAAAGTCACTTATATTCTCCTTTGAATAAAATTTGAGTCTCAGGAACATGGCTCCAAGAAGACATTCTAAGTGGCTTTGCCTCTACTACGAGAAGGAAAGGAAGTACTATAGAAGATCACTACTGTGGCCTCTGCAGTTCTCCCACATCCCCAGCAGGGTGCTGGCTCCTCTTCTGCTTGGCTGGACCCTTCCATTCCCTCCATCCCTTCAGAGGAGAGAAGGCTGGCCCACTCCCTCCTCCCACTCCAGAAGGCTGCAGGAGGTGCATTATTTGTGCTTTAAGACAGACTGTAAAGGGGACTGGAGAGAATGGGAGGGAGATTATTGCTTCTGCTTAACAATTTTAGGAAAGATTAATTTAATGAAAAGAACAAGCCTTTAAAGGGACAGAGAGGTGATGAGTCTGCACTGCACTCTTATATCTATCTGCAAGTAGCCCAAGGTGAGTGATTACTCAGAGTTGAGATGACTGCACTGCTCCCGTGACAACTGTTCATTCAAAACAGCTGTAGTAAAAAAAAAAAAAAAAAAAAAAAAACAGCTGTAGTTTCCAAGTGTGTAAATGATCTCACCTGTCAGCTTAGCAAACAGTGTTGAACTCAGATCAATCATTTGTCTCCTTAGTCTTTTGTACATTCAATTTGAGGCTTACATCTTTTAAAAAGGTTATAATGATTACCTTATTAAATAAGTGATTTGCAGTGTTGGTTCTTTTTGAAGGGTTATTTTTGTCTCAACTTTTAAGTTTATTCTGATTACCTTATTAAATAAGTGATTGTGTGATGTTGGTTCTTTTAGAAGGGTTACTTTTGTCTCAACTCTAAAAAAAAAAAACTTCTTTAATGGCCACTATAAAATTTAGTGGCAATGGGTAGGATACTAATAAAATGATTCAAATGAATAACATTTACTAAGCTCCCATGAACTGGCATAAAGAGACTGAAGAATTTAGAATTATATAATTTGAAGAAAAGCATGCTCTTTGTCCTCATGTTTGTAAATTAAGGTTCACTTTAAGTAAAGGTAATGTCAAGGCAATCACAACCTCAGATGAGGTTTGTTTCCCTTGTCCTGATAAGTCTCATCATATTTTATTGGAATTATTTGTGTATGTGTTCTCCCCAGTAGAAGTTAAATTCTGAAAGGGGAAAGCACATAGTAGGTACTCAGTAAAGGCTTGCTGCCTAAATTGAACTATGGAGGAAAATACTTCCAAGGTGACTCTCAAGATATCCGGGCACTAGGTTCATTTAGTTCTGCCTGCCAGTCCACCCACCATGGTTAAGAAATACTGAGATACCATCTTGCAATAGCATCCGAGAGGTTAAGACTTCTCTGTAGAGCATTTACACCTAAGACACTCAAAGGGCGGGTAGTCAAGCAGCTCTGGGGGTGTGGGAGAAAGAGGAGATAAAGATGAACTGAGGTACCAGGGAGTTTTATGCTCTCTGAAAGAGCCTGGGTGTCCCATCTCTCCCAACTCTAGAAAGTTTACATTTTTTCCCCAGCCAGTGAGGCTGTGGCAGCCTACCTCCTCACTGCCCTAGGTTTTTCCCATATACCCTCTTAAGAGTTTGCTTTACCCAGCATCACTCAAGTACGGATTAAAAACAAAGGTCTAGTTTTTGGTTATTTATTTTTTGCTCAGACTGGTGACTCAAAACTATGTAATGTTCTGACTACCGCTGGAAGACAATTCTCTGTGGGTCTCAAAACTATGTATTGTTCTGACTACCGCTGGAAGACAATTCTCTGTGGGTCTCAAAACTATGTAATGTTCTGACTACCGCTGGAAGACAATTCTCTGCGGGTCTCTTGTGTTTCTTCACATCTTATAAGCAGAGGCACTGTCTCTGTTCCAGACCAGGGGCTGGCAACCCAAATCTAGCCTATGAACTGTTTTTGTATGGCTTGAAAGTTAAGAATGGCTTTTACATTTTTGAAGGGTTGTAAACCAATAAAAACAATGACAAGGACAATGTAGAGTATGTGGGAGATTTGCAAGTGGCTAGCAAAGCCTAAACTATTTACTATCTTACCTTTTACAGAAAAATTCACCTCTGTTCCAGATTATCTTTTCAAAGACATTTGTATAGTGAATGGCCTTGGAAGCTATACAGTGTTTCCCTCTAGAGAAAAGGGGAGGCATGCTTACTTAAAGACTACATCGTAAAACATCTGAGTTTCCTAAACTCAGGTTTCCTCCCCTATAATGCAACTCACTGTATATATGTAGGTGTCCGCTAGCCCTGTTTGTGCTGCCCTGTGGGAACTGGGCCTCAGAGAGTCAGTGTAAAAATGATGATAGTCTGGCTACTCCTACTGCTGTGAGCAATTCTATCCCTTGTCTCTGACTCGGGAGTTTCCTATCTTCTGCCAGCATCCATGAAACTGTGGCAGGCTAACTTGTTAGCTGGTGAGTCGGGTAAACTCTCGGACCTTTCATAAATCTTGTCAACTACTTGAAGATTAATCTTGATTTGCCAACAAGAAAAAAAATCCGTATTAGATGTTCATGAGTAATTCAAGTATAACTATAGATTATATACTCCATTACAAATTTGAGAAGGAAAATAAAGAAGCAATGAAAACTATGTGAGGAAAACATCTAGATCTTTTTAAAGTTACCTTGTATGATAAAGTTTTCTTGAATTGTTCACTGAAATAGAAAAGAGAAAAGAATTACTCATTTTAAATACCAAAGATTAAGAGTAGAAATAGTCTTGAAGAAATTAAATTATAAACAAAAATATGTATTTTATCTGAAGAGTATATAATACTGTCCTGAACTAAAAACTACGCCAGTTTGAAATATCTTTATAAAAAGACAAAAGTATACCATCGGTATGTAATGAATTTTAAAGAATTTCTTTCAAAGATTGTTTACACTATTAGAGAAGTATAACTTTTTTCTCTTCCCCACATGGGTGCACACAGATTCAGGCACTTTAAAAATGTAGGTTTTATTGTTATTCAGGTGCGGTGAGGCCAACAAATCAGGAGAGGACTGCCACTGAAAAGAAAGTTTGTTATTCAGAGTTCCCAAGAAGAGGGGGCAAGCCATGTCATACAGGGTCACATGGGAAAGCACCAGGTTGATCAGGAGGCAGAGACAATGGGGTAAAACACGGTCAATAGCCCTTATTACGTATTCCAGGAATGGCAGGGCAGAGTGATCAAGCTTAGGACTGGCCGGTTGGAACAATGTCAGTAGGTTCTGAAGCATAGGGGCTATCCTTAGTTGTCTGGCACCTGGCCCTAGGGTGATGAGGGCAAAGGGCTAGTGACCTGGGAGTTGTCCTCTAATGACAAAGGGGGCAAATCTCAGTAAATCTACAGATGTGAAAAAGTTGACAGTCCCTAAATTGAGGCTTTAAAATCAGTTAAGTGAGACTGCAGGCTGAACAACTCAAATTACCATTCTTAAGAATCTTTATAGTGCTAGACTTACAAATTTCTTGATGGGTTTAAACTACACATTTTATCTGTATAGATTTAGAATAAAATAAAGTTTCAAGTATTGAATAACCCTCAAATTATATTTTATTTTTTGCTTTTCCAGAGATCCTTTGTTCTTCTCTCAACAGTTGCAAATTATAGGAAACAACAAAATAATGAAATAAAGAAAAAGGCTATTATTTTTACTTTAAATTACTTAGAAGCTCTTAAGTACAAATTCAAATGGAAATTTCGAAGGTTTCTAAAAAGCAATGATGAAAATGATCAAGAAGTCTTTTTTGACACATGATAGGATAGACTTTCCAAAACTAGCATATTTAATCTCTCCTATAATTAAAATGATCAGCTGGATTCTCCGTAACTGTAAGTCAGAGTGAAATGTCATAAACACCAAGAATGGCCCTCCACTAGGTTGAGTTAAAGTGGTGAGAATTAAAATGTCTCCCTTTTCTATGTGGGATAAGGAGGACTGTAAAAATGGCCATTGAGCTTGCAGGTTAACCACCACCACTCGCGGGCAGAATTTAAAACTACTACTGTTACTACTGTAGTTAGCAACAGCTCACATTTATGGAGTGCTTACTCTGTGCCACTTCTAAGTGATTAACGTATATATCATTCAATTCTCATAAAAACCTTGAGGTAGTTACTATTATAATCCCCCTTTTGTAGATGAGAAAATGTAGGCAAAAAGAGTTTCAGTAGATTGCCTGAGGTGAAACAATTTACAAAAGCATGTGGAGTTGGACTTCCCTGGTAGCGCAGTGGTTGAGAGTCTGCCTGCTGATGCAGGGGACACGGGTTCGTGCCCCGGTCTGGGAAGATCCCACATGCCACGGAGTGGCTGGGCCCGTGAGCCATGGCCGCTGAGCCTGCGCGTCCGGAGCCTGTGCTCCGCAGCGGGAGAGGCCACAACAGTGAGAGGCCCGCGTACCACAAAAAAAAAAAAAAAGCATGAGGAGTCAATACTTGCATCCAGGTGGAATACTTCCAGGTCCTAAGCACTTAACCACTACACTCTACTGCCTCTCACAGGTGATGATTTCCATTTAGAAGTACACAGAGAAGTGCTGAAGCTGGCAGACTTCCAGTCAGCTGACTCCTGTATACACTCGCTTCTAAATTTCAGCAAGAGCTGGATTTAGGAGAAAAAAATCAAGGGCAGACATGGAGGAGATCCTCTCTTCCTTATACAGCTTATAAACAATACTTGCCATTGTGGAAAAAGGAAATGAGCTCAAAACTGAAACCTCCCTGCAACTTTATACCAAATGAGTTTTGTGTACCAATTTAATACCCATATTGGTGCCTTTGGCAGAATACAAGATTTCACCTTTTTGGAAAATTAAACTTTGAGGTGTTCTGAATGAAACCATAACAGCAAGGGCACGTGACAAAGGAAGCCCGTGTTTTGATGCACTGCTCAATCACCATGTCTGTTGCCACTCCACAAGCATGCAACGCCACCTGGAAAACAAAACCAGACATCAGCACTAAGTTCTTTTTTAACTAAGAGTGCTACTTTGTGCCATTAAAAAAAAAAAAAAAAACCTTTTGTGAGGACTGTTCCTTAAGAGGTATCAAGTTACCAGAATATTATTTCATAGTAGTTTAAATAGTTCTCATTTGGACATACCAAAGGACTAATTAGCTATTCATATTAATTAAGAAAATTAAGCAAGAGGTTGCAAGATTACAAATGGAACATTTGTAATGAAGCACAGGATTCATTCAATGGAAAATCTGATGTCATGTTAAATATGGAGAATTCAATATGTATGCATGTCTAAACTAATGCTCTTGCTGATTGAAAATTCAGTTCAGCTGTAGCATTGCGGAAAGAACTCTACATTGGAATCAGAATTTCTAGTCCAGAACTGCAATTGGCTGTGTGATCCTGGGCTGCTTAAAATTGAACTTCTTTGGGCCGCAGTCTCCTCAAACATAAACTATGGTTAATAATACTGACAATGCTGTTGCAAAGATTTAATAGAAGTGTATTTGAAAACAGTATTTCAAATGCTGTCTGAATAGACTCTAATCAGTGTTGTCTAAAACTGATCAAATCATATTTATGTAGCACCTGTTCATATTCATATAATTACAATTCTTAACACTGAATGATGAACTGTATGAAATATTTTTAATGGGTTTATTTAAAAAGGAAAAACATTACGGATTGAAGTCATGATTAGCACATCAATAATTCATGAAAAGAAAAATAACTTTAAAATGATTTTAAAACATGTTTTTGGAACAAATCCCTTAAATATATCTATACTGTTTTACAATCTAAAGTAGACAATTGTGAAAATTATTAGACTAAATAAGGAAAACTAGAACCCTGAAAGAAAATCAGATGTAGGGATCTTGAAAGATGAAGCATTTTGTCAGAAAAATGCTCAGATCTCCATTTCATTCTGAACAGAGGCAAATTGTATTGGATAATAATTGTTCTTTCTAGACACAAATCTCTCAACTTCAGGGTAAGGAGGCACTTTTAGGGTAAAGACAAAGAGATTTTCTGGAAATTTCTGGATGTTAAGTATAAGTCAGATTCCCCTTTTGAACTGGAAAACCAAAAACAAAGTTGTACTGAGAAGAGGAAAGCAAGCTCTCTGCTCGCAACACTGTTCCTGAATTCTCCCCTCCTACCAGGCGTCCATCACCTCCATAGAAGTCAACAATCCCTATGGTTGCTGTCAACCTCCCTTCCTGCCCCACCGTGAAAAAAGAGCCTAGGCAGGCTGCCGTCCAGTGAAGGCAGCACCAACTACTGGAGAATGAAAGAATCTTGGTTTCTCATCTGCCCCTTTATTTAACCAGCTTTGCAGGGTAAAAATCGGGCTAGTTCTTATTTTCGTGAGTAGCTGGAGAAAACCTCATAGTAAAAATTATAGATGCATTTTTCCCTGGAGGGAGAGAGAAGAGACCCAACACTCACCTAGTGCCCTTTATGTGTTGGCAGCTATGCTGGGTGACGGTGCGCAGATCCTTCTGTGCTCACAACAGCCCTGAAAGATTTTATTATCTCCATCTGAGAAGTGAGGAAACTAAAGCTCGGGGAAATGAAGAATATGCTCACAACATAGCAGCTCCTGAAGGGTGGGATCCTGACCCAGAGCCTGACCTCAAGTGTTAATCACATCAGGCTACTTCCCCATGAAACTCTCTTAAAGAAAAGTTTCGACAATTTATTTTTATAAATCTCCCTTTACTTAGGTTCACATTCCTTTTGCTACATGCTAAAGAGTGAGTTTATTTCCCTCACTTAAACAAAACAACTAATTCTAAGAACTATTTACATGATGGATTTTATTAGGTCTAAAAGGTTTTATTGCATCACATGCTCCTAATTTCCATGCCATCAAACGCAGGTCAGAAAAAAACAGGCAAATAGGGCTTCCCTGGTGGCGCAGTGGTTGAGAGTCCGCCTGCCGATGCAGGGGACAAGGGTTCGTGCCCCGGTCCGGGAAGATGCCACATGCCGCGGAGCGGCTGGGCCTGTGAGACATGGCCGCTGAGCCTGCGCGTCCGGAGCCTGTGCTCCGCAACGGGAGAGGCCACAACAGTGAGAGGCCCGCGTAACGCAAAACAAACAAACAAAAAACAGGCAAATAATGATATAGATCAATGAAACCATATGAATACAAAAATTTAACATGCAACAAAGGTGGCACTTCAAACCACTGGGGACAAGATGGACTTTTTAATAAGTGACGTTGGGTTAACCTGATAGCTCTATAAAAAATAAAATTAGATCCTTTCCTCTCACCACACATAAATTTCAAATGGGTTAAAGATTTAACATGCAAAAACAAATTAACAGATAAAAAGACATAAGTAAATTTCTCCATAACCTAGGGGGGTGGGAAATAATTTCCTAACTATGTCTGAAAGTCCACATATAATAAGGGGTAAGGTTAATAAGTACATCAAAGTAAAAATGAAAAAAAAAAAAAACCTTTCAAATGACAAAACCCAAAAATTATATGTAAAAAGACAAATGATAAAGAGAGAAAAAGATTTGCAATTTATAGCACAAAAGGTTAATATCCTTAATATATAACAAGCTTTTAAATATAAAGAAAAAGCCTAATAATCTCATAGTAAAATGGCAAAAGATTTGGACAGTTCGTGAACAATAGTATGCAAATAGGCCATAAACCAAAGTTGTTCAATATTGTTCAAAATAAGAGAAATAATTATTGAAATTATACTAAGATAATTATCTAATGATCACCTATTAGTGTGGCAAAAATCCTAAAATTTGATAACAGTCTATCAGCCAGACTGTAAGGAAACAGATACCATCATATATTGCTGGTGGGAATACAAAAATGTCACAACCCTTTGGAGGAAGAACTTAGCAATATTCAGCAAAATTATGTGTAATTCGTGCTTTCACTTGTAATAAAATCTATCCAGTGGACACTCTGACAAACATATAAAAAGATTTATTCACTGAAGTAATATTTGAAATAACAACAAAATGGAAACAAGCCAATTTCCCACTGACAGAGCACTGGTAGAATAAATGTAATGGGGTACTCTGCAGCTATAAAAAGGAATGAAGACTATACATGGCTATGGAAGATGCTATTGCATAAAAAATAACGTTTAAAAATTCTCAAAACTATTTTCAGTAATTATTGTTACTGTTTGTTGTTTTAGAACTCTAATGTGCATATTATGGGATAAAACAAGAAACATGCTATGTCATCAGGAAACAGAATTGTTTTTAGCATAGAAGAAAATATAAGAGATAGACAAGTGAGGTTAGGTTAAAATCCCACAGCGCTGAATTTAAGTTGGAAGTATCAGTATGAACCCATGAAGGTTTTGTTTAATAAACAAACAAACAAACAAATAAATAAATAAATAAAAGGTATTGCCTAGTTCAGATGACTGAAAAGCCTAGAAACAAAGACCAAACCAGTAGCAATGACCATCCCGAGTACCTACACTGTGGTAAATAATAGCATCTGCTCTTAAAAGAATTTTGAGCTCCATGGAGACATAGCTGATGTCAGACATGAGGCAGGAAATACACAAGATGAGCTGGAACGTCTTGTTATACTGAAAGCATGGATGCTATCAGATACCATTGAAGCCTTGTCAAAAACACTCAGGAGCCAATGGGAATATCTAAGCATCAATGAGAACTGTAACATCAGTGGACTGAAGTATTTCAAATATTAAATTGGCGAGTCAATAATAATTATACCAAAAAAAAAAAAAGCCTAACTGGTCACATCTGGCATATAACCAATTCACTTTGAAAACTGGAAAATACAGAAAAATAATAAAGTTTTCTCTGGCCTTTCCTATGTGAACTGTACCTCAGTGTAACCAAATAGTTGATAAAGGAAAGTAAATGAGGCAGAATATTAAAATAGAAGACTGTCAGCAATTTGCAATCCTTATTGAAATAATGAGTTGGGGCAATGACCATGAATGCTGCTCACATTATACAAGAGACAACCAGACATGGGTCTACTGATAGAACACACCACCACCTGTGATGTAGTCTTATCCCAAAAGTGAACCTGGATCTGATTATGTCTCTACAATCTAGACCTAAGTAGCAATCTCTAGGCAATACAGGGAACAGGGTAGTACGTGCAACAAAACCAGGGGGATGAAATCAGCAAAATCCACACTGCAGGAAACTCTAAAGGACAAATGACATGGTTATGTAAACAAATAAATTGCAAAAAAAAGAGACAGGGATGGTATGGTAGGCAGAATGATCTCCTAAAGATGTTCACATCCTAATACCTGGAATCCGTCAACATGGCAAGAAATTTTTGCAGATGTAATTAAGATTAAAGACCTTAAAATAACAAGATTATTTTGGATTACATGGGTGGGCTCAATCTAATTATGTGAGGCCTTAAAAGTAAAGAACTTTTGGGCTTCCCTGGTGGCCCAGTGGTTGAGAATCTGCCTGCTAATGCAGGGGACATGGGTTCGAGCCCTGGTCTGGGAGGATCTCACATGCCGCGGAGCAACTAGGCCCGTGAGCCACAACTACTGAGCCTGCGCGTCTGGAGCCTGTGCTCCGCAACAAGAGAGGTGATAGTGAGAGGCCCGCGCACCGCCATGAAGAGTGGCCCCCACTTGCCACAACTAGAGAAAGCCCTCACACAGAAACGAAGACCCAACACAGCAAAAATAAATAAATTAATTAATAAACTCCTACCCCCAACATCTTCTTAAAAAAAAAAAAAGTAACTTTCTCAGGCAGGAAACAAGAGATGAAATAGAAAGAAAAGTCAGAGAGAAGGACTTGACCCACCATTACTGGCTTTCATGGTGAAGGAGGCCATGAGACAGGGAGTGTGGGTAGCTGTAGAACCTGAGAACGACTCCCGTCTGACTCAGCAAGGGAACAGGAACCTTAGTCTTATAACTGTGTGGAGCTGAATTCTACCAACAACTTGAACAGTCCTGGGACCACTCCCTCAGAGACTTCAGGTAAGAGCCGAACCAAGTCAACAGCTGATTTTGACCTAATGACACCTGGTGCAGACAAACTAGTTGAGTTCACCCGGATTTCTGACCTACAGAAATAATATATGTTATTTTAAGATAACATTTGTTATATGTTGAGATAATATATGTTATTTTTAAGCTGCCAAATTTGTGGTAATTTGCTACAGCAGAAATAGAAAATGAATGCAGATGAAAACCTATAGCTATTAAGCCTTAAGATTCACATCAACCATTTCCATTTTTGTATCTTATTTCAATCCTTAGTAAAATAAATACACGAAAAAAAAATCATGAGACAAGTGGCATGGAGAGCTTCTGCAGCAACATGAAGTTGAGTGATTTTGTTGAGGAATTTGTTATTCTTTCTTATTGATCATTAAAAGTCTATAATTATTAATAGTTCTAGAAACTGCACAATTCATTGATTCATTAATCGGTTCATTCATTAATTCACTCAGCAATCACTGGGCATTTCCTATATATCAGTATTATGGTAGTGGCTTGGAATACAAAGGTCAAAACTATGATCCCTTTCTGATGCTCTGTCAACAGTGACAACTTAATCCAAATCACGTAATACATTAATTAACTCAAGTGCAAATTGCATAGGTTTAAGCAACTCACAAAGTTCTGGTTATTTCATGTGCTAACATGTGTGACTCACAGGGGATACAAAGAAGAGTAAAACACTACACACCAACAGCAACCAAGTAGTACCCAAACCTGTATTATACAAGACAGAATGCATTAAGTGCCATTAAAAGTACAAATAGAAACATCAAAGGAGGGAGTGGGATATTCAGATGGGGAAAAATCAGGGATGGTGAACTGGAGGAGGTGGTGTTTGAGGAGGGCCTTGTAGGATAGAAAGGAATTCCGAAAGCAAAGGAGCAAGAAGCACAGCAGCAAACAGCAGAAAGCACGTTCCTGAAGCATGGAGTGACACTGATAATAATGCTAATAATAATAATATAGATTTGAGTAATGCTAAGTGCTTATTCTAACTGCTTTACATGGATTTACTTGTTTAATGCACAACCCTATGAAGTAGGTACTATATATATTTATTTTTTCTACCTATTTTATTGTGGTAGAAAAACAGAGAACATAAAATTTACCATCTTAACCATTGTAAGTGTACAGCCCAATAGTGTTAAGTATATTCACATCATTGTGAAACAGACCTTCAGAATGTTTTCATCTTGCAAAACTGAAACTCTATACCCATTGAACAACAACTTTCCTTTTCTCCCTCCCTCCCTCCAGCCCCTGGTAACCACTATTCTACTTTCTGTTTCTATGCATGTGACCACCTTAGATACTTCATATAATGGAATCATACAGTATTTGGCTTTTTGTGACTGGCTTATTTCATTTGGTATAATGTCCTCAAGTCTCATCCATGTTGTAGCATTTGATAGGACTTCTTAATAATATTCCATTGTATACACTCATCCCTTCATATCTGCAGGTCTCAGATCTGCAGATCAGTCAACCTCGAACTGAAAATATTAAAAAAAAATTCCGGAAAGTTCCCAAAAAGCAAAACTTCAATTTGCCATGCACCAGCCACTATTTACATACCATTTACATTGTACCTACAACTATTTACATAACATTTACATTCTATTAGGTATTATAAGTAATCTAGAGATTATTTAAGGTATCAATATATGAAAGAATGTGTGTAGGTTATATGCAGATGCTATGCCATTTTTTATAAGGGACTTGAGCATCCTCGGACTTTGGTATATGAGGGGGTCCTGAAACCAATCCCCCATGGATACCAAGGGACAACTGTATATATATGTACCACATTTTGTTTACCTATTCATCCATCCATGGACATTTGGGTTGCTTCCACCTCAGCTATTGTGAACACTGCTGCTATGAACATGGGTGTACAAATATCTTAAAGTAGGTACTGTTTTAAGATGAGGAAATTGAAGCCCAGAGAGGTCAAGTAACTTGTTCCAGGTGACACAACAAATTAAGGACCCCAACTCAGATAGTTTGGAGTCTTCCAGCCTAGATAACTACTCTATACAAATACAGTAGTCCCCCCTTAGCCACAGGGGATATGTTCTAAGACCCCCAGTGGATGCCTGAAACCAGGGATAGTACCGAACTCTATAAATACTGTTGACCCTTAACCAATGCGGAGTTTAGGGGCTTTGACCTCTCCCCCCTATCCCCCGCCCCACGCAGCCAAAAATCTAACTAAAGCTTTAGAGTTGGCTCTCGTTATCCATGGTTCTGCACCTGTGGATTCAACCAACCACAGCTCATGTAGTACAGTAGTATATATTTACTGAAAAAAATAAGTGGACCCGTGCAGTTCAAACCCATGTAGTTCAAGGGTCAATCAACTATACTATGCTTGTTCCTATGCTGGGGGTGTGGGTGGTGGCTGGCAGGGGGAGAGGGTATACAGCATGGAAACCCTGGACAAAGGGGTGATTCATGTCCTGGGCTGGTTGGAGGAGAGTGTATAATTTCAAACTTATGAATTGTTTCTTTTTGGAATTTTCCATTTAATATTTTCGGACCATGACAGACCAAAGGTAACTGAAACAGAGGAAAGCAAAAGCACAGATATGGGCGGACTATTGTATACTTCCTCTCATTTTATTCATCACATTGGTCCTACTATCTTCTGGAATTACAACACCATAGGGGACTAGCATGTATGCAGTGTCTGCTAGATGTCAAGATCTTTACATAGATTTTTTCTTGATTTAATCATTTAATTCTTTTAAAAAAAATTTAATACTTTAAATAGCTCTTATTATCTCTTGTAATAACATGACAAGATCACCTAGCCAGCAAACATTCCAGATGAACTCTGAATCCAGGTCTGACTCCAAAGCTCACAGGTTTTCCATTACATCATGCTATGCCTTCTCTGACCAACATACTTGGAGCTGGAAGGAACCTTAGAGACCATCTTTTTTAATGAAGAATTTCTGGGTATCACTCTTAGGTTCACCACTGATTTAAGAGAAGAAGGAAGGGGATATGTGCTGGTTACACATAAAGGAAGTGACAAAGAAAGGAAAGGATGAAGAGAAATACATCTAAATTTTTTTCTTAAACCATTCCTATCTACAGAAACTGGTATGAAATCTAATTTCTAATTACATTTAAAGCATCTGACCCAGAGAGTTTGTAATATAACATACAATGGAGAGATAGATTTATTAATATACACACTGATAGATCTGACAACTGTAGAAAGAGTATCAAAACATAAACTATGAGTATCTAATAAAGGTTAATGTGCTGGGGGAAAAACACCCATATTTAATCAATGGTTCGCTGACAACATAGCAAACAAGTGTTTCACTGACTGACCCCCCAAAATTCAGTATTGTGGTTCTCTGTACATACACTGAATTCTAATAAAGGATAAAAATTGAACTGTAAACTTATCTATTGGCCAAGGTAATGCATATTCCAAAGTAAATGTAAATATTTTTGATCCAAATAAATGCTGCAGAATTCACAGACTATAAATTAAGGACCTTTCCTTCACATTTCTACTTCAATTAATCTATATGTCATAAAAGTTTTAACTATAACACATCTTACGATGTAAGCCAATGAAACATAACCGAACAGGCAGGAGACCTCAATCCACGTATCTTTGCTATATGTGGTGGTAAATAAACAAAATTAATCATCACTCACTCTCAGAATGCCTTTCAACTGGCAGCTTCTAAAAAACAAGGCAAGATTCTAGACAAACTGATTGGTTCTTCTCTAAGAAAATATATGTTGAGAAAGATACCCACATAGTCTAAGAACACATATGTTGGTAAAGATACACATACAGTCTAAGAACATATATGTTGGTAAAGAGTATGTATTGATTTTTAATGTAAGACATATTTTGACAGATAGTAAGACTATGCCTTATTCATACTCCCAAAACTAAGCTTGTGCTAGATGTATTTGTGACTGTACTAGGCATCCTGTCCTTGGGGGGTTTTTGTTTGTTTACTTTTTAAAGATTCATTTAACATTTATTAGCCTTTTCCTAGTCCAAACCATGCATACAGGTGTTGTTATTCCCCATTTTACAAAAAGGCCAAGTGGCTGGTCCAAGGTCACAAATGATGAAGACAAGATTTAAATTCAATCTCTCTGACACCAAAAGTTATTCTAATTCTCTATGTTCCCATTTACTCCTTTCTTTCGATGTGGGGAGTGAACAGGAAGTCAATGACTGGATTCTAGTCCCAGCTCTCACATTAACTTGCTATGTTCCTGTTCCCCAGGTGGAGCTTCAACTTTTATATTTACAAAATGAGAAGGTTGAACTGAATGACCTCTAAATTTGCCCCAACCCAATCATGCTCTGAGCCTTTGCTTCTCAAAGAAGGATTCTTAACCAGATATCTTAGAAGCAAGCTTGGTCCCAGTTGTGCGCTTCTGTTGCTCCTCTTTAAAAACTTTCACGCAATTATGTTATAGGTAATTGGCTTTAAAATTCAAATAATGCCAAAAGGCACGTAATGACTCAAATAATGCTAAAAGGCATGTAATGACAAAAAGAGTTCCTTGTTCCGTACATACTTCTCTACCCCGAAAGAAAATCTGGTGACCAAAGCTAATGCTTTTCAACTCATTGGTTTTCTTTCCTGAAATCCACCTCTGTTTTTCTATATAATCAATGTATACTGCTCTTTCAAATCAAAACTACCTGTGCCGTACTTTTTTTTTTTTTTTTTTAACATCCAAGACTTTTCCTGCACAGAAGTTCTGTAAAATGCTCTATGGTAAAATTTTCCACTGTGTGAAAACTGTCAAATAATTGGCCAGCTCCATTTTTTTTTCCTGAAGACATCTTTCCTGGGCCTCCTGACCTTTTATTAAAACATGGACTCACTGCTTTCTGTGTCTGCTACCTAGCTCTGTCTGGTCCTGTGACTTCCCTTTGCCATCATACCAAGAACTCTCTTCACCCACTCTTGATTAGATACCACTTACTCCTTTTTATTATCTACTCTCTTATTTTATTTTCATTTTAAATTTATTTATTTAGTTAGTTATTTTTGGCTGCGTTGGGTCTTTGTTGCTGCACGCGGGCTTTCTCTTGTGGCGGCGAGTGGGGGCTACTCTTCCTTGCAGTGCGCAGGCCTTTCATTGCGGTGGCTTCTCTTGTTGCGGAGCACCGGCTCTAGGCACGCGGGCTTCAGTAGTTGTGGCGTGTGGGCTCAGTAGTTGTGGCTCACGGACTCTAGAGCACAGGCTCAGTATTTGTGGCGCATGAGCTTAGTTGCTCCACAGCATGTGGGATCTTCCCGGACCAGGGCTCAAACCCGTGTCCCCTGCATTGGCAGGCGGATTCTTAACCACTGTGCCACCAGGGAAGCCCTACTCTCTTATTTTAGTGAAGCACATCTTTTTTTTTTTTTTTTTTTTTTTTGCGGTACGTGGGCCTCTCACTGTTGTGGCCTCTCCCGTTGTGGAGCACAGGCTCCGGACTCGCAGGCTCAGCGGCCATGGCTCACGGGCCTAGCCACTCCGCGGCATGTGGGATCTTCCCGGACCGGGGCACGAACCTGCGTCCCCTGCATCGGCAGGCGGCCTCTCAATCACTGCGCCACCAGGGAAGCCCTGAAGCACATCTTTTACATAGTTTCCTGATGCACATTTTCTTGAGACCTTGACATTTTCTTTATTACTTTCATACATGATTGATTGATTGGTCAGGCATAAAATTTTAGGTTGGAAACTTTCCTTTAGAATTTTGAAGGCATTGCTTCACTGTCTTCTAGCTTTCCATGTTGCTATTGAGAAGTGTGATGGCATTTTGATTCCAGATTTTCTCTGTGTGACCTCTTTTCTTTTTTCTCTTTGGAAGCTGTTAGGAACTTCTCTTTTTATCAAAACACTTATCCATTTAAAAAAATTTTTTTATGCTTTTCCCTCATAACAATGTGCATTGCTTTAGGTCTTTTTTTTTCAGTACGCGGGCCTCTCACTGTTGTGGCCTCTCCCGTTGCGGAGCACAGGCTCCAGACGCGCAGGCTCAGCGGCCATGGCTCACGGGCCTAGCCACTCCACGGCATGTGGGATGTTCCCGGATCGGGGCACGAACCCGTGTCCCCTGCATCGGCAGGCAGACTCTCAACCACTGCACCACCAGGGAAGCCCCTAGGTCATTTTTTAAGCAGGCTTTTTCAGTCAAGAGAAACACATCCTGACAGATTTTCTTATATTAGTTCTTTGATATTTTCCTCCCCACCATTTTATCTGTTTTCTCTTTCTGGTTCTCCTATTATTGAGAATATTGAGGTATTGGATTCATGGACTAAATCTCTATTTGAAAAAAAAAAAATGCTTCTTTCAGCTCCTATCTCTATTTTTTTTTTTTTTGTCCTGTTTTTTTCAGATGATGTCCTACACTTCATCTTTTAGATTTTCTCCTTGCTTTTTATTTTGGCTAACATGTGTTTATAAGTTCTTTCTTGTTCTCTGATAGTTCTTGTTCTCTGATAGTTTTTCTTTTTCATTCTATCCCTGTTTCATTAATGCAATATCTTTTCTGATCTCTCCTTTCGTTGTGTTTGTTGCTTTGGTCTCTTCTATCTTGGAAGTTTTCCACGTTTTGTTATTCCTTGGCTGTCAGTTCATATAAGAGTGAATCACTAAAAAGTTGATTGGAAGTCTGAATGAAAGGCTTGAAGGTGCGCTTCTATTTTGGAAGTTTTCTATTTTGGAAGTTTTCCACGTTTTGATATTCCTTGGCTGTCATTTCGTATAAGAGTGAATCATTAAAAAGTTGATCAGAAGTCTGAATGAAAGGCTTGAAGGTGGGCCTCCTTAGTGATTGGGTGACCAGGTGGCCAGCTGGCTTTTTTTTTTTTTTTTTAAATTACAGCTATAGTATTTTCTCTGGGGATAGTTCTGATTCTGTAAAGGAGGCTCTTTTAATCTCTGATTGAGGAGATGATTCTAGATTCTGAACGAATTTTGGAATTAAGGGCACTTAGTTCTTATTTTTGGTGTCACATCATTCTTGCCCTTCTCTCCCTATACTTGGAGTCTCTTATACTTTTCTCATAGAATAAACTTCCAGTCTCTTGCAGGAGTTGGGGGAAATAGTTACTTGCCTACACAAGGTGGTGGTGGGAATCTGGGTCTCTAAATAAAATTTTTAATTAAACATGATTCCAGCCCCTTCTTATACCCTTCCTCTGTGGTTTCTGGTATCCTGAATTCCTGAAATTTTCTGGGATTCTGTGAGAGCAAAGTGACTTGCTTCCTGATAGCCCTCTTGACCCTCCCTCTCCCCATGCGTTTAAGTTTGATTTTCCTCTTCTCTACTAATTTTTTCTTCAGTCTGCTTTCTATCTTCAAATATTGTAGTTCAAGTTATAGAATCTTGAACATTGTTTCATTAAGGATGGAGTATGATTTTTCTGGTTCTTGTTCTCTTTGTTATTTGGGGGTCTGATCTCTCTTGGGGAGAAGGGGGTTGCAATACCTCTATCTGCCACCTTCACCTGGAAAGTCCTTTATTGCCTTAATGATTTTTTAAAAATTGTGTTTGCAGAATATATAATTTCTCAAGTTCCTTTCCCTTTAAAACAAGGATTACATAAATCATTCATCAGAAGTGTTACTGAATTACATTCTATAATTGTATATGCTTCTTTTAATTGTATACTAACATACATAACTAGAAATGAGCTTGTAATTAAGCACTCAGCACTGATGAATCATAAATAATCATATTAAAAATTGTTTTGGTTAAAAAAAAAGTAAATACAGATAACTCAAAAATGAACTGTTTAGAGATTTTGATATATATTGATAAATAGAAAATATTCACCAATACTGTTAGAAATCAATCACCTGTTTGAGATGACTCTATGTTACTATTGAAATTACCCAACTAAAACATTTCGGTGGGCAAGCTGTTCAGCACTGACACAGTTTTTGTTTCTCAATGCAAAGTGTGTTTTTCCATAGTCATGGTCCTTTCCGTAATACTGTTTGACAACAAGGTTTTTGTTATACTGTTTGAGAGCATAGGTATTACTACACATAATAAATTAGGTCTTAAAAAGTAAAATCTTATAAAGTAAGTTTTCACAACAAGGAAGATTATTTATATTGCACTAGACAAGAAGGTGATAATAGACTTCTTAAAAAAATAGCCTTAAAAAGTCCACTTTTAAAGCAATCTTTTCTAAGTTGCCCTTTAAGGGTATGATAATTGATATATACTGTTTTAGTTTGGGCTGCTCTTAAAAAACTATCATAAACTTGGTGGTTTAAACAGCAAATATTTTTCTTAGTTCTGGAGGCTAGGAAGTCCAAGATCAGGGTGCTGGCAGATCTGATGTCTAGTGAGGACTCCCTTCCTGGTTTGCAAATGGCTGTCTTCTCACTGTATCATCACATGGTGGAGAGCTAAGAGGGGGCACAAGCTCTTTTCTTATAAGGGCACTAATTCCACTCAGAGAGCACCACCCTTATGACCCAATTACCTCCCAAAGGTCCCACCTTCTAATACCATCACATGAGGGGTTAAGGAATTCAACACATGAATTTTTTGGTGGTGGAGGTGGGGCACAAACTTTCAGTCCATAACACATACTCAATTCAGGGTCATACAGCTGCATACATTCAAACTGGAAGGAAAAAAAAACCTTCTCAGATGTTTCTCAATTTTGAAAAGAGTTTTGTATTTAAAAACAAAACAAAAAGGTATTTCTATGATAATCAAATACTTGTTTTAAAAGAAATTATATATACATATATAATTATATACGTATGTTACGTATCTTATATGTTCAGAATTCTTTTAGATATCTTATAGTAATCCTTAGGGTCCTATTAGCCTTTCTTGGCTAAATAAGCTAGGTATCTATCTATAAAATATTAAGCACATATATTTATTTCTTCTATTTTTATGGCTTACATGATTTGAATATAAAGTGGTAACATGTTAAATATGGAATATTTTGAAAATTTTGAATAAAGAAAAATATTATTACATAGTATATAGAGATAGCCACCTTAAAAAAATACATATTAGCATAATTTCCTCTCATCCTTTTTAAGCAGTTTTCACATGGCTGAGATCACACTGCACAGAGTAAAAACAGGACCAATTTTTTGAGTACTTCCTAAATGCTAGGCTACTTGCTAAGTGGTTCATGCACATTGTATCAACATCCCATGAGCCAGATATGTTATGTCCATGTCATAGATGAAAAAACTGAGGATTGAGGATGAGGCCATACAACTAGTAAGTGGCCAAGCTGAGACTTTAGCACAAGTTAAATTCAATGTTAAAATGCATACTCTTAACCATTATATTTATATAAATTTCTCTGTTTACCATTATAACTAACATTTCATGTCATTAACAAATCATTACAAATATCATGTAAATGAAAAATTTCAAAGCTCCCATATGATTAGGCCCCCTTCACTGAAGCCTTACAGTCAATAATATTTTAAAAGCCTTACAGTAAAAAAAAAAAAAAAAAAAAAAAAAAAAAGCCTTACAGTAATAATATTTTAAAAATCTTTGCAAATGTTAAGAGCAAGAACGGAATATCATTGTTGTTCAAGTTGAAATGCATCTGGTTATTAGAGACTTTGAATGTTATTTATAAGCTTATTGGACATATAAAGAAATATATTTCTCAAGTAAGCACAATGTAAATCAGAAACTACAAAATGCTCTTTGGAACAAACACTGTATTACCTCATTGATTCTGGTTACATGGGGGAGGCACAGCCCTTGGGGGTAATGGAAGACCTTGTTTAAAGACCTGAAAATATTTAGATTTGTTCTCTTCCATTATTTCAAGTCACACTAGTTTAACAACATTAGTAAATCTATTCATTTTTGCCTGATATAGGTTGTTGTATTAATGGAGATAAGAATAATAATTAGTATTTCAATTCTCATGTATAATTGATTTGTTTTAAGTTCTGCAAGATAGTTGGTTCGAAGACTTTAAAATTCTCCCCTTAAAATCTTGTTTACATCATTAACTTTTATGTCTAAAGAAAAACAGTAGAAGAAAAAGGCATTTACTGAGCAAAGATAAATGCCAACTAAACCCTTATTTGAAATACCACAAAATTGTGAATTAATGGAGTTTTCTTGCATTTCTGATACCTGTTATTCTGATTTCCTCTCTAGTTACAGTATTTTCATTGGAATCTATTTAATACAAGAGTTAGAGCCACTGGTGCATTTAGTTTGATTTATCTAGTGACAATACTTCAATTATCATCCTAGGCAAATTATATTCTTTTTTTTATAAATTTATTTATTTTATTTTACTTATTTTTGGCTGCGTTGGGTCTTCGTTGCTGAGCACGGGCTTTCTCTAGTTGCAGCGAGCGGCGCTACTCTTCGTTGCCGTGCACAGGCTTCTCATTGCAGTGGCTTCTCCTTGCAGAGCATGGGCTCTAGGCACGCAAGCTTCAGTAGTTGCGGCATGCGGGCTCAGCAGTTGTGGCTCTCGGGTTCTAGAGCGCAGGCTCAGTCGTTGTGGTGCACGGGCTTAGTTGCTCCACAGAATGTGGGATCTTCCCGGACCGGGGCTCGAACCTGTGCCCCCTGAGTTGGCATGTGGATTCTTAACCACTGCACCACCAGGGAAGCCCGCAAATTATATTCTTGAGAGTAAATCTAATTTTGGTTTAATCCTCCAAGTAATTTTAATTCATTTTCCATATATCTTGACAAAGTAATTATGAAAAAAAAACCCATTATGGATACATTACTATGATATTTGGGAAAAATATCACTTCCCAAAAGACATATGCATTGTTAGTTGGTGTTAGTGAATTATATGACCTTGAAAGTTACAAGACTATGCCAGAATGATTTATCAACTTTAAACCACAGAAGGGTAAAGAGATGTAAGGCTGATAGGCCAGGAATTTTGTGATTTGAGAGGTGAGTAAATAGGCAGCAATATCTTGCTACCTTATACATTCTGCCTGGTGTACTGGTAACATGGGCATTGGTTTAATGGCTTGTTTTGTGGGAGAAGCTTTATCCTCTACCTCATCATTTATGTAAAATTTAAGCAGCATATAAATATATATTTAATTTGAATTTGCTGTATCAGATGTCTTTATTTTCCTGAATAACCTTATTAACAGTTTTCTTAAAAGTTTACTTCTCTTTCTATAAGCTTGGCTTCAGATAACCAATCTATATTATATCTACAAAGGAAACAAACTGTATACTTTTTAGGCTATAAAAATAACAATAAACCCCACAAATTTGCAGTAGTTCGTATTTAAGAAATGAATTTCATTGGACAAAAATTGTAAGTACTACAAAAGGTCTGAACTTCTGAGACTGGACAAGAATTCCACCTAGACAAGCCCACTGTATATGTTATATGAACATATACAGTTGGGAATGCAAATTAGCACAACCTACCTAGAAAGTGATTAGGCAAAGGTATCAAAACTCTTAAGTGATGCATAAGATATACATAATAGTAACAATTACATTATAATAACAACAAAAAAGAAATATGATTAATGAGTAAAGTATTTATGACAATTTCAGGTAAAGCAGGACCTATGTAGTATGACCTCAACAATGTTAACATTTGTGTAAACATGCATTTGTTTGTGTGCATAAATACATAAAGACTAAAGGGTTTTGACAGTATTTATCTCTCACTAGCAGAAATACTGGTTATTCTTCTTTATATTATTATGTAGTTTTCTATATTAAGCACTTAGTCCTATAAAAATAAGAAAAAATTATTTAAAACAGATACAAGAGCAACAGCAATGTTAACATCTTAATGAAACTCAAATTCCACCAGAGCATACAACCCTGGGTTTAAGTGAACTGGCAGAATCACTTTATCTTCGGTCTTTTTAGTAGTATCAAACAGTAACAATTTGATCTGAAGGTTTCAGAAACATCACCAATATACTTTCTGTCTATTGGAAACTTAAAATACATGTAGATATTAAATCCTTGCTAAAGAAAGTATTATCTAAAAGCAACTCTAGTACTTACAGGCTGTTAACAAGCTAATTGTCCTATTATATTCTCTGTTTTTCTCTTCTTTCATTAACTTCTAAAAATGTAAAATAAACCAAGAGAAGTCACCTTCATTAGAATTCATTTACTCATTCAATTAGTAACTATTTTTAAGTACTTGCTATGTGCCAAACAATGTTTTAGGCACTGGAGATTCTTCAGTGAAGAAAATAAAATTCTTGTCTGGTAGAGGAACAAATATTATCTCTACCATGTAATGATGATATGCTGTGAATGAAGAAATATTCATTAATAGGCTAGGCTTTACAGACAGTAGAAAACAAAAGTTATAAATTTCTTGTTTAGCAAAGAAAATAAAATTATCACCTTTATTTACTCTAAGACATATTATTCTTATTTAGTTAATTAAAGAAATTGAAATTGCTTGATTACTTACCCCAATATTAAATGTCCCTGTAAAATACTCCATATTTGCTTGAATGAACCAAATGTTGCTTAACCCTAGTTCGTCACTTCTCTTCTTAGCACGAATTAATGATAATTCCTTGTTTTCTATTAATGTAACCTAGATTGTACCCAGGAAACAATAGTATATTCAGTAACATAATTCAGACATTAGGGCAAAGTATTATTACTGTGTTTACTAGCTTTAATAATGTAGATCATATTATATTGATCCTTATCCTATGCCAGGAAGTAGGCCAGATAATAAAGTACAAAAATGAGGGTTTCCCTGGTGGCATAGTGGTTGGGAGTCCGCCTGCTGAGGCAGGGGATGCGGGTTCGTGCCCCGGTCCGGGAGGATCCCACATGCTGCGGAGCGGCTGGGCCTGCGCGTCCGGAGCCTGTGCTCCGCATCGGGAGAGGCCACAACAGTGAGAGGCCCGCGTACCGCCAAAAAAAAAAAAGAACAAGGTCCTTGAACTTTTGAAGCTCCTAGATATAGTGATATAAGTGAAACAGGCAATTATAATACAGTGAGTGATAAGTGTTTAATGAAATACATATAATGTGTTATCAGAGCACGCAGACTAAGGGAGGTTTTAGTCATTTAATGTGAAAGAGTAACATATTAACTGAGGCCTGAAGAGTGAATAGAAATCAGCTGCGGGAATAAAGGTGTGTTTCTAGCAGAGAGAGAAACATGTATGAAGGCCCAAGGTAAGAAAGATACGGTGTATTTGAAGAACTGAAAAAACTGCTATAGCTGGGGTACAGTGTGTGATGGTGACGGCGGAGGTAGGGAGACAGGGTGTGGGATGTAGGAATCAGGCTGGAGAGGTAACAGGAGCCAGATCATGTGCAATGAAAGGAGGTCTGGTTGCTGCAATGCATAGTATGGACAAGTGGGGGAGAGGCAGAAGGCAGGGCAACCAGTTCAGAATTTCTAACAGTAATCCAGGCCAAGGAAGGTGGGAGACCATCACTGGTTTAGATGGAGAAAAGTGGGCAGCAAAGTTGAGTCACTTTCATCACTATCATTCCTAGTTTGGTCCTTATTTTGTCCTTATGCTTGTCTTTGTGGAAAAATCCTGGATCCCTTTGTATAAAAAGCCTGACAGAGGATACTTGGGGTCAAAGGTTTTCCAGGCTTTATTCTAGTCAAGACTTCCCGTTTCCAGTTTCAACATTTCTAAGTTTCCAGAGCTGTTGGGAAGGGTAAAAAAGACACCATATCCCTGCCTGACTCTACATCTCCAGGATTCTGCTCTATGAGCTTTATTCCTCTTACTCCAACCATGAAATTGTTGTTTTCCTTAGTGATGAAATGAACATCTGCCTGTTTCTCCCAGTATTCCTCATTTATTTTGCTCTTTATTTTCTAAGAAAGATAAAGAAAAATACTCTCTACTTTCTATCATTCTGCTACATATCATTCTGGCTAGTCTATGAGTTCTTCCACATTTTTTCTTCTGAGAATAATCACTTTAATTATTTTGTAATTTCCGGAGAGCTCACAAACAAAGGATCTGCCCCGGTTCAATCATCAGATTCTAGACTTCTATGCTGAAAGATGGTCACTGTGAGGAAATGATTTAATGTGACAGAAGACTAAAAGCAGCACACACTTCTAACAAATGGTGGCAACAATCGTATAAATTATGGTACATTTACTTAAAAACATATTATGCAGTCACATTTTAAGTGATATTTTAATGATGACATTTGAAACTATTTGCAATAGCGAAAAACATTTATGATATAAGATTGAGTGAAAGCAGGTGACTGAAATTGTACTTGAATTTTTAGAATTTGCAGCAATAAGCATCCTCATGAACAATGACAAAAAGAACATGGGGAGAAATGCATTTGGTGGATCAGTTGGTAGATTTGCGGTTTCTTTTTCTTTAAAAAATGTTGTTACAATTCTGATACAATGAATAAAAATCAAGCTACCAAAGAATATGCTCAACAAGTTTCAGAACCTAGTATTTCCAGTATAAAACTATATTGACAACTAAACTGGCTTCATCATTAATTATTTTATTTGAGTGGAATAATTATTTCTTTTAAAAATTATTTAAAAATACAGCCCTTTTATAAAAAATAAAAAATGTAGTGGTCCTACTTACTTTTCTTCCCTATGATTCTGAATCTTAGAAGTTTAGTTCAAAGAAATATAAAATGCCTGTGCCACATATTTGACCTGGGTGAATGATTATAAACTCAAAGAGGAGGAAAAAGCCAGACTCAGCTAACTGAATTGTGTAGTTTCCTTTCGTCTATTATTCAGACTTTACCTGGCATGATGGCAGCATGTGAGCAAGGACAATCCCAACATGGCCCTGAAAAAGGAAAAAAAAGAAACAAGTTAACTTTGGTCTCTAAGGCTTTTGTTTATTCTGAGACAATAATCTTGCCGAATAAAAACATGACCTTTAATGTAGTATAGTAAAGCCACATTGTCTTGGAAAGGCTAAAGAGAATAAAGGAGATATAGAATACCCCACCACTGCAGAAATCCACAATTCTGTCACCAGGTTTGGCCTGATTTGTCACCACATAAACAAGGTTGTTTAACTGTTGCTGCTTCCTCAAAGCTCGATCACTGGACATTTTACCTGGGAAAGACAAGAGATGAAGACAATGACACGTTATATGTTGTAGGGGACTGAGATGGCACTCGTGGACTAGACTAGCAGCCTACAGGAAGAGCGGTACAGATGTAAGTGGATTACACATTCCATGTAATCCTCCACGAGAGGATTAGAGAGCTGGAACCCAGAGGTGAACTCTATTTTGCTTCTTTTTACTTTTATTCCTACCCAACTTTTCTTTCAATAGTCATTAACAGAAAATCTATGAAAAAAATGTCTTTGAAGGAGAGGAAACAATAAGTGAAACATTAACTTCAGAGTCATAAAGTGTTCAATAAATGTTTACTGGATGAATAAAAATTAACAGTAATAATCTCTTCCCTCTATCCCTCTCAGAGACATAGTGTAAAGATTACCTAATTTCAGCACATTGCTTAAATCGCTTTGGAGAAAAGAGACCTATAATAATAAAAACATTTTTATTATTTAACTGGCACGTCCGTGATCTCTTAATTCTTCTAGTTAGGACACTTGGAACATAGGTGTCACATTGTTTAAAATATATCAATGGTTATTGTATTTAGAAATAAATTAGATTTTCGTATTTCTGCTTTGAAACTTCCTTTCCTCATGAGTGTGTCAGACACAGAAATTTAATGCAATTAGGGATTGAGGACAGGGCATTTCCAAGTACAAAATGCCTTGGGTGGGCCTAGCAGCATGAAAACATCCTTACTTTTCTTTCAAAAGCTACTTGTCAAGTCCACTAAAATATCTTCAGAAGAATGCATAAAATTATTTGTTTTTACATATTTCAAATGCACTGCTCATAAGAGCAAGATTAAGAAAATATAAGAGAGTAGCTCCCAGTGATATAGATAAAAGAAAAAACCCAGATAACTTTTTGGCTTGATCAAAAATTATTTACAGATACAAAGTTTCCCCACTCCATTTTCACAGAAAAATTGCATGGATTTTTTTCTTTTCTGTTTTCCTTCTTTCTTACGTTACTAAAATTAAAACACTGGGAAACTTTTAGGAAAAAATAGAAAATGTGGATTTAAAAAGATCTATATGAGAGAAGAAGTCCATTATCTCATAATTCATAGGTAATATTTCTGTATATATGTACTTCCAGCTATACCCATAAGTTCATAATTTTCTAGATGGCATAGGAAACATTATGATATAAATCTTTCTGTGCCCATGAATTTGTTTCTACAAGTTTTAATGGCTGCATAGTATTTTATTAACTATCTATACACAACTTAGTTAACCAATTTCCTATTGTAACAATGCGGTCATCATCATACAACTGAATCATTGTGTGTGTTCTTAATTATTTAGCATCGCCTAATGTGAATTTCAAACATGAAAAGCATTTAAATCAATTGTTTGGTGATTTCATTTGTGAAGACAGTTTCATGTAGCTTTAAAAAAATTATTTTCATTTTTCTCTAATAATATAATGGCAAAATATTTAAACAGAGTTAGTGAAAGCCCTTGTGATCCCACCTTCAGTGGATAGCCACTCCTAAGAGGTTTTATTATGACAATTTTCAAACACAAGGCAAAGTTGAAAGAATTAAGATTCAGTGAATAGCTCTATACCCTCCACCTAGATTCTACCATTAGCAACTTACTAGACTTGGTTTATCACACATCTATCTATCTATCCATCCCTCTATCCATTCAGTCATAAATCCACCTAATTATTTATTTTTATTATGGCAGTGCAGTTTTGATTTGGAGGAAGAAGAATAAGAACAAGGAAGGGGAGGAAGAAGGGGAAGATCAGAAGGCAAAAAGGAAAAGTACTTTTGAGGCCCTTGGGAGAGCGAGAGTCACAAATGCTGCTATTAAATGGAGCCACCACGAGGCAAGAAATGAGCACAAGCATTTTAGACTTTGCTCTGTTTGTGGATTTCTTAACAGATCTTAGACAAAGAATTTTCATAAAACAAAGTCAAAAGAAATTATCTTTTGTTAAGAACAAGGAGATAAGAAAATAAAACTTATTTAATGGAATATCTAATAGTAAGTTCTGTACTGTACTTCTATTAGATATTTAGAATGACCTAACTTTCTTAGGTCTGTTTCAAAAGCAAATGTTGATGAAGATCTTTTTTTCTTGCTAAGCCTGCCTCTTTGCATATGAAGAATCTGTGCTTAAATGAAGGTTGAAGGCAAAGAGGTACCTTTCAGGTTTGTGTTTAAATAGAGAGACTATTAAGGTGCCCATAATATTCACAGGTTGGGCTAAAAATACACTAGCATGATGCCTCAGTGCTTTATGGAAAAACTGCCTCTAATGAAGCATTCCTCCTCACCATTCTAGTTTTATAAGTGAGTAGGGTCTTAAACACATCGAACAAGGTAATAAAGTGTTATTCTGAGACACCATATTCATTTAAAAACCAAATCCTACTTTCTATTTATATCCAACATTCTTGTGCCTGACACTATTTACAAGCATAAAAATGTTTACATATTTATTTATTGATTTATTTTTGGCTGCGTTGGGTCTTTGTTGCTGTGCGTGGACTTTCTCTAGTTGTGGTGAGCGGGGGCTACTCTTCGTCGCGGTGCACGGGCTTTTCATTGTTGTGGCTTCTCTTGTTTCGGAGCACGGGCTCTAGGCGCGGGCTTCAGTAGTTGTTGTACACAGGCTCAGTAGTTGTGGCTCATGGGCTCTTGAGCGCAGGCTCAGCAGTTGTGGTGCACGGGCTTAGTTGCCCGATGGCATGTGAGATCTTCCTGGACCAGGGATTGAACCTGTGTTCCCTGCATTGGCAGGTGGATTCTTAACCACTGTGCCACCAGGGAAGTCCCTATATTTTTAACTTGACTAAAAACAATGGTTCTTTAGGTGTCATCATGGAAAAACAAAACCCAAGAATCAAATGTTTTAATACAAATGATCTTATTTGTCCTGCAATGTAATCCTCCTACAGTGGAGTCTTCTCCTTGTCTAATTCAAGTTAGGAGGAACCTGATTAGACAACTTCAATGTTGTTTGCATTACCCAAAAAGAAAGTACAAGGAAAAGTAAAGGAGACAATTTTTAAACTAAGGAAGAGCCATATTAGGACATCCACATCTTTGGTCAGTTCAAAGCATCAAAAAAAGCAGAAAGAAAAAAAAAAGCCATGGATGGAAAATGTGCACATGTGCAGCCAGGACACCTGTTCAGTCTAGTAAATTGTGCTTAAGATCAGGCAGCTCTTAATTTACTCTTTCTTAGTCTGAAGCAACAAAGTACCTTGAATATTATAATATACTGGTAAAAGGAAAGTGGTTGGGTGCTTGGATACATATTAGACTTTATTTGCTGTTTTGTTTTCCAAGTATTTCTTTGAGATGTAGTATACCACCCACATTCTGTGAATTTTTAAAAAATATAATTAAATATGGAGACAAAGAAAAGGGCTAAAACTAATGGTTCAGAGATTTTTTTTTTTTTTTGCGGTGCGCGGGCCTCTCACTGTTGTGGCCTCTCCCGTTGCGGAGCACAGGCTCCAGACACGCAGGCTCAGCGGCCATGGCTCACGGGCCCAGCCGCTCCGCGGCATGTGGGATCTTCCTGGGCCAGGGCACGAACCCGTGTCCGCTGCATCGGCAGGCGGACTCTCAACCACTGTGCCACCAGGGAAGCCTGGTTCAGAGATTTTTAAAATATGTTTTTGTTTGAAAAGCTATAAAACCAAGAGAGAAAGAGTAAATTTCTTCAACAGTGATGGGTGCAGTACAGACGTGGTAGAGAAGGTGTGAGACAATTGAATACACAAGGTGGCACCGATAGAACCTTTGGCAGGTGAGAAGAAGGGTGACAACCACAACTTTTAATGTTTTTAAGAGGCCTGATTAACAACATTAAGACAAGCTGATGAATGGTCACTTATCATGTTTCATAGGGCAATGGACAGTGAAGGCCAAGCTCCACCTTCAGGGTAGCTATGTTTTTCATGCTTGGAACCGTCACTAAGCTCCTACTATATGCCCAGTACTTGTCCAGGTACCGAGGACACAACTCAAAGTGAATAAGACAGTTCCTGTCCTTCAGGAGCTAAGAAGGTATCTAAGAAGACGGTATGGGTGTTCATTATGTGCAAAGGTATGTGCACTGCAGATAAAGAACTAACTGAGACATCACAGAGGATTTTGCAGAGATGTGTGGGGCATTTCAGCTGAGTCTTTAAGGAGGAACAGAAACTTGCCAGGTAGAATGGCAGGGAAAGCATGATATGATATGGCATACTTAGGGAGAAAATGCAATTAGCTCACTTGTGCTTGAAAATGAGGATCAATGGGAAAGTGGTAGAGCATAAGATAGAACTGAAAATTTGGCAGGGACAGATGGGAAATGGCGTTGCTTGTTATCTTGCCTCTCTGTGCTGTACAGAAAACATGGCCTTGCTTTAATACTTAATATGTATGCTTAGAGCTCCTTAGAGACAAGTTCTCTTTGAATAGACAGCTCTGTTATTTTTACATTATTCCATACGAAAGATGCTCTTTTATATTGCTAGCCTGCATCATTTTTATTCTGGATAGAGTATATCCCCAAATTAGATAGAATTATTCATAAAATTATGTGGAGCATTCAACCTCAACTGATGCTAATGTCATTAAATGATTTAATTAAGAAAATGGAATTGAATAAATTGAGCTTATTGAATCATTTTGAGCTCTGCTGTTCTAGACGAGAAAGCCTTTGGTCTCCTTATTGGATTGTCCTTCCCACTCTCCTTCCCAGGCTCCTCTCCCCATGGCAGTCCCTGAAATGCTGTGCTCACCAGGTTCTGTCTCTGTGCCATAGCTCATCACTGAGTGTGATTTTCTTGAGTATATTACTAAAGTCCCTTCCAAAACTGCCTAGGAAAATACCTGTCCTTGCTTAAAATACCTTTAAAGGCTTAAAGGTATTTAAGCCTTTATGCCTTATGAAAAAAGTCCTGACTTCTTGGCAAAGGCCTTTAATGATCTGCGCCCTGTTAATTTGCCGACCTTACCTTCTGCTACTTTCATAATATATCCCCTATGTTCCAGCCTCTCTGAACAATGGATATAGTTCCTTGAATTTATCATGGCTGGTGAGTCAAGTTGCTTTATAAATTTGTTCTCTTCGCTTGAAACCTATTCCTCGCTCCTGGCTACACTGACATGTATTCCTTTTGTAATAAGTTTTTTTTTTTTTTAAAGACAAAAGAGAAAAATGTTACTTTTTCAAACTATTTATTATATTTCCTGTTATTATTAACTACTGAAGAAGTTTTCTTATTATAAAATGATTTACCTAGGCATTATTCATTATACCAACTACCCAAAAAGGACCGTTAGCTGAAATTGCTTCTGTGTGCATGAAATAGATACAGATGATTTTTCCTGGAACTACATAAACTTGGGCCCAATTAAATGGATAGAGTATTAGGAGACTGACAGGCATATAACAGGTGCTTAATAAAAGTTTAATGAATGAAATTTCTCTGTAGTTATGACTTAGCATTTCAAGGCAGTAAGTTAACTTTTGCACATATTAAGTATGAAAACAAATTCAACTGTATTTGAAAATATACTGTATTGAAATAGAAAAGGAAGTCAACTATGAAACAATTTTAAAACTGGGGATGGAAAAGCTTCCAAAAACTTTAATGAGGGAATAAGAAAGCTGCCCTTTAAAGCTATACCAAAAACTAGAACAGCGTAAATAAAATTCCTAAAGAAACTCCTAAGAAGCATGAAACTAAGCGGCAACATAAAGTTTACATTTTAGGTTAGGGCAACCTCATTTTAAATTTTGGAAATGACTTGTTGGAAATACTGAAAATTTAGAATAGTTGGAATTTACATTTTTTAAAGCCAGTTGCAGGCTAGCATCACTAATCCTCTTAGCCATACTGACCCCAGAGTGACAATACTCTTGCAACAGTGGATACCTTTTCCCTCTCTCCCCCATCCCCAGCCCATTCATACATCCTACAGTGCAGTCTATGAAATCAGTAATACTGTAACAGTGTGATGGCATTTTCACTCTGATAGTTTTGTTATAGATATTATGAGTTGTCAATAATTATCAATTAGAAATTCAAAATTCAAAAGAAGCCAATTTATTCCTCTCTAAACTGAGGAATACTGACCTCATAAAATATCTTTATCAATCAATCATTCAACCAACAAATCAACCAACTAACTTGACCTACACAGAACTGTTCTAGACAATGTTAGGGTCACAAAGATGTCTATCGCTTGATTTCTGTCCTTAATGAACTTACACCTAATTTAAAACAGTACAAAAACATTATATATGACCTTAGAAGATGTATTTTACTAACCACATTGTACAGTATTTTTAATGACATTTTAACAGCCCTAACTTAAAAGAATCCATACTTCTTTCCTTAAAGCTTCTAAAATGATTGACAATTGTTTATATAATGCTCTGCAGTTTATTAAGCACTTGCACATTTGATACATCATCTAACCTCAATATTGTCAGGTTGCTAGGTGGATAACCTGTTCCTTGTTTTACAAATGAGGACACAGCACTGAAGAGGTTGCTCAAACTTAGCATTTGTTTAAAGACACAGCTGGTAGGCAGTGAACATGGGACTCTAACCAAGGATTTCTAACTTTAGGTTCAGTCTTCTTTGCAATATGGTCTGCCATTTCTTAAGTAGATGACTTTGTGATTTCAGAATTTCAGGGCTGGTCCTTTTTTTCTTTTACCTGTTCAAGGAAATGAGGTACTTTCTGGCAGGGAAATGAGGGATATCCCTAGCAATTATATCTTAGGGAAAAAAAGTGAATTCTTCAGAATCAGTCATAAAATGCATTTTATTTCAGTTTTCCTCTAAATAAAATTTCCAAAAGCAGGCTTACCAGTAAAAAGGATCAATTTAAGTTCTGAACTTCAATATTTTGGAATATATCACTAAGGCATTATCTGCAGGTCTCATAAGTCACTCTGTTTAATGAATTGAACTTCGAGTGTCACCCTTTCCAGAAAAAGACCATTTCCTCACCTTGGAACTGTAGCAACCTTTTAAATTTTATAGAAAAGTGATATGGGGAGGTTGAGCAATCAATTTGTTGCAAAATCGGATTATCCAGGAGGAAAAACTGAAAATAGATTGGGATGATCTTTCTCGTTATAGTACTGCAGATGGTGACAAATATAGCATGCACCTTCACCCTTCCATATCTAATTCCAGGGCATCTTTTAAAAAAACAGTAGCTACAAGTACTTAGGCAAGATGCACAGTTGAGGAACAATAGTTGAAGAAAGTATAGCCACATTATTTGCCAAATCAAAACTTCTGTTTTGTTTATAAAAGAGCTTAGATACATTGAATAGTGGAAAATTTAAAACTTGTTATTCCTGCTATTTTTTTTCTCTAAGATGAATAAAACATTTTGACTTCAGAATACCAGACACCAGAGTTAATTGAACACATATATTTTCATTTCATTCAAATGCTATTTATACCACACAAAGTAATTGTTTCTTTGCCCTGGAATTTAGTTAAAAAAACATTTCACAATATCTTCCAACTTGCCCACAAGACCAAATTGAAATGCTTTAGAACAAAAAAAGTTAACTCTAGAAAATAGGTATTTATTTCTTCTCCCTCTTTCTTTTGGAGGCTTAAGTTAACAACAGTAAGGTATTTTAATAGTTTCATTAACTTTTGAGATCATTCAAGTAATCCTCAATTTGAGTTCTAATTTGATGTGTTTCACTGTATTTCGGTTAAATGATAGTAGCCTGCAATGGTGAGTGTTAACTTTCCTGGAGTCTAGTGATTTTCTAAAAATCACTTCTCTTATATACATAGTATTCTAATTTCTACTATGATATGACCCATAGGTTTTCTTGTTTGATTTTTTCATATATTTTATTTTGATTAAAAAAATGAAAATGAATATATCTAAGGTGACATGGCTCCATATTCTTTTATATTATTAATACTATATTAATATACAGTATTCCCATCAAGAGATGGCATCTGTGTCTGTTCCCTTTAATTGAGCTCTATGACCACTTGACCAGTGTAATATAGAAGAAAGACTGTGCCCATTTCTGGTAGCTTCCATGTCCTATCTTTTGAGACACTTGCTCTTGGACAGTACCATGCTTTAGGAAGCCAAGCCTCCCCAGCTGATGCTGTATGAACAAACAAGCTTTCCCACCAAGTCTTACCTAAGTTGAAGGTTTGTGAATGAAATAGATAATTGTTATTTAAATACACTAAGTTTTGTGGTGCACTTACGCAGCTATAGATCATCTGAACAACACCTTAAATTGGGCTTGTAAGGATTATCATCACTGAATAGTATTTATTAAGTCATCTACCTATACATGGAATGGTGCTGGATACTATGACAATAGCCAAAATAGAAAAGTTATTATACCTAAGAGTTAACAGCTCAAGGCAGTAGTATTCATTGCAAGTTACAGAGGGACTCCTCTACAAACCTGAAAGGCAGTCTTGAATTGCAGCCCTACTATTCTTTTTCTCTTTCTAATGGTCCTAAACCTCATGAGCCTAATTGTAAAGATTGTTGGGATCTTAGCAGCAAGGGATGGTTGAAAGAAAAGGATTATGGTAACTAACCCAGGTATAGGCATGGGTAGGGATGGGGACCGTGACCCAAATAGGTGTTGCACATGTGGGTGGCAGGGCTTATACTAAATCATAAGAGATGACAGATCTAAAAGAACAAGGCTGCACTGAAACTGCACCATTTGGGAGGTTGGAGTTTACTGATATACGGACACACTGATTCAGGGCCTGGGTAGAGCAGGGTAAGACAGGTACTGACCTTTTTTTTCCTAAACTGGAATTTTGTATCTTCCTCCCATTCTCTGGTTCTTTCATTATAACCTCTACAGAGTAGTTTATTAATTTAGCAAAAGTTTTTAAGCACTCATTATATGTCTAGCCCTGATCAAGGAGCTAGGACACCATGGTGAACAAGGGAGATTCTTATATGTCAGAGAAGGGAGTTTGACATCAAACAATTAAATCAAGTGATAAAAGATATGCAGAAAATTAAAATAGAATGATGTGGTTGAAACTGACTTGGTGAATATTTTAGATTAGGTGGTCAGGAAAAGCCTTACTGAGCAAGCAACAAAACTGAGATCTGAATGACAAGAATCCGGTCACGGGAAACAGGAGGAAAGACACTCCATATAAAGAGAACTGCTGATGTAGTCATCAGGTGGAGAGGAGCTAAAGAATGTTTGAGGAAGATAATTATAATTTTATATATATATATTTATCCTTATCACTAATATATAAATAAAGTCACTGAATGGATATCCTTATTTGCTGGTATTAGCACAACTGAAGGATTATTATGTGCTAAGCATGTTTCATTTATTGTTTCAATCTTTTGTCATGAGGTTGGTACTGTTACTTCATTGTCAGATGAATAAATTTGAAAAAAAAAAAAAAAAAGGTAACTTGCCTTGGTCACATAGTTACTCCATGCTACAGCCAGGGTTTGAATCTCGCCAGTCTCAGTCCAGGGCCTGTGCTCCTATCCACCACCCCAGCAATCACAAATCTGTATTAGTAAAATTTTTTTGAATAGGACAAAAATATATATGGGACTACCAATTTGTCTGTTAAAGTTTACTGTCTTTTTTAGAAAAAACCAATAGAACTTTTCTCTATTTTAGTATACACTATGCTGTTTCCTCTGTGTGGTATAGATATGTGTTTCATCTGTATTTCGACAGCAGAGAAATTTTCATCATTATCAAATATCATTCTTTTGTATTTTGGTAATATACTTAATTCTAATCCCAAAATCAGCATGAAAGGCATGCTAAAGTCAACTTTTCAGGGAACTGTCATGCAATGAGAGTGCTGGAGTTGAATCATATGTGCATAAATGGCTTTGACATAGTAAAAAAAAGTAGTTCAGGACTTATCTGGGTGGTTACTGTATATTCAGGGCAAGTGCTCCTTTTGGTCACAACCAAAGTTCAATAAATATGAATACTTCCATATCTTCATTGCTTAGACTTTTAAGTGCAAAAGTAATGGTCAATAGCAAATTAAAAACTATAGTGTGTGAGTATGCACAAATGTACATAACAAAACCAACCAACCAACCAACCAACCAACCAACCAAATGGCCAAAATAATCACAGCATTCTTGGCATTTACTTGGTAAAGGAATGCTTCCCAGATTCACATGATCATTAAAAATAATTTTCAGAAACCCAGAACAGAAGAACCTGGAAGTAAATTTGAAGTAACAGGATGGGTAGACCTTCCTTATTAGAAAGAAGTTTTTTTTTTCTCTCCCTCCTCTAGTGGTTTGAAATACTATATCTAGAGCAAAGACACCCAAATCTGTAATTCAGCTAACACTGCTCTCTGGAACGCTACATGGGATCTAGATCAGGTTTTCCAATTGTATCTTTAATATCTCTGTTTATGCCAGTCAGGGACCTCAAACCAAACATGTCCAAAACCCAAACTCACTTATCTTCCATTATGAAAACTGTTTCTTTTCTGGAATTCTCTCTGTTAATGGTACCACCATCTATTCACCATCCTCTATTGATCATCCTCCGCCCAAAGCCATATCCTCAGTTCACAGTCTTTTTATTTCTCACTTTTACTACTGCAACTGTCTTCTAATTAAACACTCTGTCCTATATTCTCACCTTTTCGTACCCATTTTTTAAAAAATGCAAATGTGTTCATGCTACTCCCCTTCCTGCAAGTCTTCAATGGCCCCCGGCTGACAGACCAGATTTTAAACACTGAGACGTCATTGTCTGACCCAGCTTACTTCCTGCCGCCTCTTTACTCCTTCCCTTTCACCACTCTTTGGTCAGATAGAACCACCAGGTATTCTCCAAATGCACCAGGCTCTGTCACTTTTCTGACGTTTTAAACATATTATTTGCTTTGTCATGCATACCACTGTCCCAGAAATTACAAACTGTTTTTGGAGCACTAGCCCCTTAGGATATTAAGAGATATTGGGAGGGAAACAAAGTGGCTTCCATCAGGTAGCCTTAGCAAATTCATATATTATCTAATTTTTTAGAGAATCACAATGCCCATTAGCAGAGTAAAGACTCTAAAGAGTCTCATGGTAGAAATACAGTGTTTCCCAAAATTACCTGACAACTGACTGCTTTGACTATCTAATTCTCCTTAGGGACTATTTTAGGAACCCACTTTAGAAAACATTGCTTTACCCTACCTCTTTGCTTAAAAATGCCTACTCATCCTTCAAATTCACTTCCAATGAATGCAGTGAGACAACAGAGACACAGACTAGATTCTTCAGACTACACAACTTCCTACCTCAGGACAAGAGTATTTCTCAGGGACCTCCAGAAATTACTTAATATACAAAACCCAGTCACATGCTAGTTAGGCTCAAGTCAATGAGTCAGCAACAAAAAGCAACAAAAGGCACCAAAACGTTTTTCTTGAAAGTGAGTTATGAAAGCTGTGTTTAGAAGTTCAAAGACATTAGCTATCATAATATTTCTTCTTGAATATTAACTTAGAAAAGAAAATGACATGACATATTAATGTAAACTTTTGAAATATCCTGAGAACAGAGTCATAAGTAGTGTTCACCACAGTTAAAATAGATGCTCTGTTTAGTTATATACAGAAACAGCTAATTGCTTATGAGAATTCTTGAGGAAAATGCTTCAAACTAAACATTTCTAGATACCCAATGAAATATATAATATTAACATCTAAATATCCTCCCTAATGAATAGCCCTAAAATCTATCATCTGATGTTTGTGATACCGACATGGTAGCATACGGGCATTTATGAATAACACCTACATATCTCCATACCCACAAAACAGGTGAGGAAATTTCCTCACTCTTTAAAACAGGGAAACATATCTTGGTCACTTTCAAGCCTGTTAAAGTCAGATTTGAAGTCACATACATTTCCTCCCATTATTTAGATCCCACATATATGATACACAGAGACACCAAACATATAGAATAAAAAAACACCTGGAAATGGTAGTTAGTCAAAAAGTTCCATCAATTTCTACTAGTTTACTCAAATCTTATAAACATGTAATTAGTTTTTACTTTCAAGTTAATAAAAGAAGCAAGAACTCCTCTCTTCATAAGCTAGTAGAAAACAGGTAGACTTCCTAGAGAATAGGACATTAAAATAAACACTTGTACTGATGGGCTTTAAAATCCATTATGTGGATGATTCAGCAAAAGACTTTGTACTTTCATTTATAGTAAAAGAAACAACACTAGGTTAACATATAAGAATTTTAGTTGCCTTTTAAGGAATCATATCCAAACACTGAGGAGAAACATATTGGGATTAGGAATAAGAAGCAGCAAAACTATAAATAACACATTAATTTATACAACCCACACAAAAGAATAATATTTTTGCTAAAGTATACTTTGAAACACTGTAAACAACATTTCAAGAGGAAAAGGAGAGCAGTTATAAAGCTAAAACTTTCACTAGAAGTGGGAAAAAATATTTTCTTTCTATCATTAACAGATAAGAGGAATTTCAACAGCCAATTAATAAATATTTATTAGGTGCTAAGCACTGCTCTCAGGGTTGGGGATATAGCAGTACCTGCTGCCACAGAACACATATTCCAGTGAAGGTAGACAGATGATACACACAAAACAAACATATACTACATCAGGGGCTAGGAAGAAAAATAGAGAAAGGGGGCAAAGAGTGAGGGAGAGGAGACTTATTTTAGATAGGATGATCTGAAAGGGACTCTCTGATAAGATGACATTTGAGATCTGAATGAAGTGGTTGAGTCAGGCATATGGATTGTCTGGGGGAAGAGTTTTCCAGGCAAAGGGGATAACAAATAGAGTTCATAAATAGGAGACTGGCAGAAGAAAAGATCAAAGAAATAGCCAGGGGCGAGAGAGAGTATGCACGGCTCTATAATCTATGTAAGAACTTTGGATTTTATTTTGAGTTAGGTGGATTTTGTGACATTATTTGACGTTTTAGAAAAAATTTCTATAGGCAAGCAAGGGTAGAAACAGGGAGTCTGATTAGGACAGTACTGTAGTAGTCAAGGTCAGACACGATAGTTGCTCAGACTAGGGATAGGGCAATGGAAGTGGTGAGCAGTGACTAGATTTGGTGTATATTTTAAAAACAGAGTGGACAGAATTTGCTAATGAATTAGATGTAGAGGGTAAAAGAAAGAGGAGTCAAGCATGACTCCAGAATTTTGGGCCCGAGCAACTAGAAGAACCGAAGTGTCACATGTTGAATTGCAGTAGAGGTAGAGGTATGAAGTCTAAATCCTGACATTTTTCCATGTTTAGAGTTTAGAGTCTGAAGAAGAACCAGTAAATGAGACTGATACAGAGTCATTCTATGGTTTCTCAGAGGTCAACTGAAGAAACTATATCAAGGAGAAGGGAATTATTAATTTTGTCAATCGTAGTTGATAAACCAAGGAAAATAAGGACTGAAACTTGTCCATTGGATGTACTAAATGGAAGTCATTGGTGACCCTGACAACAGCAGTTTTGTAGGAGTGGTAAGGCAGAAGCCTGATTATCATGAGCTCACGAGAGAAGGACAACTAATAAACATACAAGGCCTAAAAGAAATAGAAAATCACCATGTTACAATAGCTACAGTAATGATTGATTTGAGTAAGAATCATCAATGGATGCTAAAACCATTGGTGAAAGACTACTGGGGAATAAGACAGTCTCAAAGTAGCTTCCCCGAGAGTACCTATTATTACAAAGGAAAACGAGTATCTCTGCAATGGAGAAATGTGAGAGACACCAGCTTAACCTAGTGATAAAGTTATCATGAATAATGAGTAAAACTGATACCATGTTCTCCCTGCTATGGTGCACTCAGAGGGGTACAACATCCACTCTGTAGCATGCTTGCCAAAAATGTTTAGGAGTCACTTTACTGCAGACCTGCCAACAATTTAGCCACCATCTAATAAAGGAAACAGATAAACCCAAATTGAGAATATTCGGTAAAACACTTGGCCGAGATTCTTAAAAAAAAAAAAAAGAGGCAATGTCATAAAAGACAAAAATTGGGGATAGAAAAAGATATTCCATGCAAATGAAAATCAAAAGAAAGCTGGAGTAGCTATACTCATATCAGACAAAATAGACTTTAAAATAAAGAATGTTACAAGAGACAATAAAGGACACTACATAATGATCAAGGGATCAATCCAAGAAGAAGATATAACAATTATAAATATATATGCACTGAACATAGGAGCACCTCAATACATAAGGCAAATGTTAACAGCTATAAAAGAGGAAATCGACAGTCACACAGTAATAGTGGGGGACTTTAACACCTCACTTACACCAATGGACAGATCATCCATAGAGAAAATTAATAAGGAAGCACAAGCTTTAAATGACACAATAGACCAGATAGATTTAACTGATATTTATAGGACATTCCATCCAAAAACAGCAGATTACACTTTCTTCTCAAGTGCACACGTAACATTCTCCATGATAGACCACATCTTGGGTCACAAATCAAGCCTCAGTAAATTTAAGAAAACTGAAATCATATCAAGCATCTTTTCTGACCACAACGCTATGAGATTAGAAATCAATTACAGGGGGAAAAAACATAAAAAAACACAAACACCTGGAGGCTAAACAATAGGTTACTAAATAACCAAGAGATCACTGAAGAAATCAAAGAGGAAATCAAAAAATACCTACAGACAAATGACAATGAAAACATGATGATCCAAAACCTATGGGATGCAGCAAAAGCAGTTCTAAGTGGGAAGTTTATAACAATACAATCCTACCTCAAGAAACAAGAAAAATCTCAAATAAACAAACTAAACTTACACCTAAAGGAACTAGAGAAAGAAGAACAAACAAAACCCAAAGTTAGCAGAAGGAAAGAAATCATAGAGATCAGAGCAGAAATAAATGAAATAGAAACAAAGAAAACAATAGCCAAGATCAATAAAACTAAAAGCTGGTTCTTTCAGAAGATAAACAAAATTGATAAACCTTTAGCCAGACTCATCAAGAAAAAGAGGGAGAGGATTCAAATCAATAAAATTAGAAATGCAAAAGGAGAAATTACAACGGACACCACAGAAATACAAAGCATCCTAAGAGACTACTACAAGCAACTCTATGCCAATAAAATGGACAACCCGGAAAAAGTGGATAAATTCTTATAAAGGTATACCCTTCCAAGACTGAACCAGGAAGATACAGAAAACATGAATAGACCAATCACAAGTAATGAAATTGAAACTGATTAAAAATCTTCCAACAAACAAAAGTCCAGGACCAGATGGCTTCACAGGGGAATTCTATTAAACATTTAGAGAAGAGTCCCATCCTTTTCAAACTCTTCCAAAAAACTGCAGAGGAAGGAACACTCCCAAACTCATTCTACTAGGCCACCATCACCCTGATACCAAAGCCACACAAAGATACTATAAAAAAAGAAAATTACAGACCAATACCACTGATGAATATAGATGCAAAAATCCTCAGCAAAGTACTAGCAAACAGAATCCAACAACACATTAAAAGGATCATACACCATGATCAAGTGGGATTTATCCCAGAGATGCAAGGATTCTTCAATATATGCGAATCAATCAATGTGATATACCATATTAACAAATTGAAGAATAAATACCATATGATCACCTCAATAGATGTAGAAAAAGCTTTTGACAAAATTTAACACCCATTTATGATAAAAACTCTCCAGGAAGTGGGCATAGAGGGAACCTACCTTAACATAATAAAGGCCATATACGACAAACCCACAGCAAACATCATTCTCAATGCTGAAAAACTGAAAGCATTTCCTTTAAGGTCAGGAACAAGACAAGGATGTCCACTCTCGCCACTATTATTCAACATAGCTTTGGAAGTCCTAGCCACAGCAACCAGAGAAGAAAAAGAAATAAAAGGAATACAAATTGGAAAAGAAGAAGTAAAACTGTCACTGTTTGCAGATGACATGATAATATACATAGAGAATCCTAAAGATGCCACCAGAAAACTACTAGAGCTAATCAATGAATTTGGTAAAGTTGCAGGATACAAAATTAATGCACAGAGATCTCTTGTGTTCCTATACACTAACAACAAAAGATCAGAAAGAGAGATTAAGGAAACAATCCCATTCACCATTGCAACAAAAAGAATAAAATACCTAGGAATAAACCTATCTAAGGAGGTAAAAGACCTGTACTCAGAAAACTATAAGACACTGATGAAAGAAATCAAAGATGACACAAACAAGATGGAGAGATATACCATGTTCTTGGATTGGAAAAGTCAATATTGTGAAAATGACTATACTACCTAAAGCAATCTACAGATTCAATGCAATCCCTATCTAATTACCAATGACATTTTTTATAGAACTAGGACAAAAAATCTTTAAATTTATATGGAGACACAAAAGACCACGAATAGCCAAAGAAATCTTGAGGGAAGAAAATGGAGCTGGAGGAATCAGACTCCCTGACTTCAGACTATAATACAAAGCTATAGTAATCAAGACAATATGGTACTGGCACAAAAACAGAAATATAGATCAATGGAACAGGATAGAAAGCCCAGAGATAAACCCACACACCTATGGTCAACTAATCTATGACAAAGGAGGTAAGGATATACAATGGAGAAAAGACAGTCTCTTCAATAAGTGGTGCTGGGAAAACTGGACAGCCACATGTAAAAGAATGAAATTAGAACACTCCCTGACACCATACACAAAAATAAACCCAAAATGGATTAAAGACCTAAATGTAAGACCGGACACTACAAAACTCTTAGAGGAAAACATAAGAAGAACACTCTCTGACATAAATCACAGCAAGATCTTTCTTGACCCACTTCCTAGAGTAATGGAAATAAAACCAAAGATAAACAAATGGGACCTAATGAAACTTAAAAAGCTTTTGCACAACAAAGAGTACTAAGAACAAGATGAAAAGACAACCCTCAGAATGGGAGAAAATATTTGCAAACAAATCAAGGGACAAAGGATTGATCTCCAGAATATATAAACAGCTCATACAGCTCAATATTAAAAAAAACAAATAATCCAATTAGAAAATGGGCAGAAGACCTAAACAGACATTCTCCAAAGAAGACATGCAGATGGCCAAGACACATATGAAAAGCTGTTCAACATCACTAATTATTAGAGAAATGCAAATCAAAACTACAAGGGGGTATCACCTCACAGCAAAAAATCCAGAAACAATAAATGCTAGAAAGGTTGTGGTGAAAAGGGAACTCTCCTGCACTGTTGGTGGGAATGTAAATTGATATAGTCGCTATGGAGAACAGTATGGAGGTTCCTTAAAAAACTAAAAATAGAATTACCATATGACCCAGCATTCCCACTACTGGGCATACACCCAGAGAAGACCATAATTCAAAAAGACACATGCACACCAATGTTCATTGCAGCACTATTTACAATAGCCAAGTCATGGAAGCAACCTAAATGCCCATGGACAGACCAATGGATAAAGAAGATGTATTATATATATACAATGGAATATTACTCCACCATAAAAAGGAATGAAATTGGGTCATTTGCAGAGACGTGCATGGACCTAGAGACTGTCATACAGAGTGAAGTAAGTCAGAAAGAGGAAAACAAATACTGTATATTAATGCATATATGTGGAATCTAGAAAAATGGTACAGATGCACCAGTTTGCAAGGCATAAATAGAGACACAGATGTAGAGAACAAATGTATGGACACCAAGGGGGGGAAGCAGGGGTGGTGGTGGTGGTGGTGGGATGAATTGGGAGATGGGGATTGACATACATACACTAGTATGTATGAAGTAGATAACTAAGAAGAACCTGCTGTATAAAAAAATAAAATAAAATTCAAAAAAAACCCCCCAAATTATAAAGATCAGCATTCTAGATTAAAGGAGACTAAAGATATATCACAACTAAAAGCAATGCACAATCCTTGATTGGATACTCGGTATTAAAAGAGAGAGCAAAAGTGTTATTGAACAATTGGGGAAATTTAAATATGGTTAGTAAATTTGATAATATTGTTGTACTAATGTTAAATTTCCTGTAAGTATTGGATTATGGTTATCTAGGAGAATGCCCTTGTTCTTAGGAGATACTTTTATTCTGTGAATTAAGAGAGAAGGGGAGAAAGTATAAAAATTTGAAGAGAGAAGATATATGAAAAAGTTATACATACTGAGTAGACTGAGAAATTCTTAGATAAGGATTATTAGTCCTAAGGACCCAAAGATCTATATAATTGTAAAAATGGAAGAAACCCTAGAATGCATCGTCTAATCCTGTCATTTTGTAGGCAAAGAAATGGAGACTTGGATATCCTTTTATAATTGATAGGTTGAGAGCAGGAAAAACAGAATATGTAGAGATAATGAACATGGTTAACTGGCCAAATATAACAACAGTACTAAGAATATAAACCATTTATTGGAATCCCCTTACATGACACTACCATGATAAGTACTTTGTATACGTTATCTCCCATATCGAAAACTACTTATATAAAAATGTATAAAAGGTATACATTTTAACTTCCATTTTCCATATGAATAAAAGAGATTCAAAAAGTTTAGATACCATCCACAAAGTCATATAGCTATTTTCATCAGTTGGTGGAATTTACATTTTTACTGCAGTTATCACAGTCTTACTTTAAGGAATTCTCAATGAGACTTCAAACTCTTATATCTTATCCAGCTCTATACTGATTTCATACTTCCTTGTACCAAGTAGATTTTCAAATATGCTTATTGAATCAAACACTTTAGTAACCTGAAGGCTATTAAGAAATCTAAGACTATTCAGGGCATAGTGCTGATCATCAGATACTTAAGAGAAAAGGAGAGGTGAATGAAGAAGAAACAGCAGCAGAAACCGAAGAAGTGAATATCATGCAAAATCAACCTAAGTTTCTCCACTGATTAAACACACAGATGAAAAAAACTGGACTCAATGTTGCTTGATATTAAAACATTTCTAACAGATGCAACGAAAAAATTTCTAACAAGACAATGTTTCATGCATATATGAACAATTAAGGCTTACCTACTGAGAGGCAAGCTAGAGTAGGCAGAAGGAAGGGGTCTGAATTAACCGGTGATTTATAAACTCTCACATAACAAGGGGGAGCTTAAAGAGTGAAACTCATTGCTTCACTTTACTGCAGTGCCAGCCTTTTAATCCCTTCCTGACCTATTTTTATTCAGCACTGAAAAGGGTACATTGTTTGATTTGGGTATAGCTTTTAAGGAGATTAGTTTCTAGGAGTAAAGCATTTTGCATATAAAGAGAGACCCTCATACAAGGCATCTGAGTGTACTCTGTTCCCAAATCACCTGTTAAAAAGAAATAAAAAACAAAGTAGAATCCAATATTCATTCCCTCCCCAAATTACAGATGAAATTAAAATTATTGTGTATGAAAAAATATTTCTCCAAGAAATATTTGAAAACCTTTCAAAAAATATATGTGCCTTCTACAGTTTTAACCAGAAGGAAGCTGAATCCTTTTATTCATAAGCAAGAAATGAAAATTAATAGGCTTTTCTTCTTAATCATGGATGTCAATCTGCATTAGATTATTAATTATGGATTATAATGCAATTAAAATACAAACACAATGGGGAAATACATAAAGCTTCCTAAATCTTCACATAATTTTATTTTCCTTAGAGACTCCTGGCTCGATCTTAACCCTTCAGAAAAATGTGTCCATGTATCCAAGTAAGTACAGATTATTTTTTTCTCAGCCCTAATAGTTCTAATACCCCTTTTATAACAATTGTTTTATAATATTCTCTTTAACTATTATGAAGTAAAATGCAAAGATAATATAGCTTACCTACCTATATAATCTAAATAAAAATAATCACTTAGCTATAATAATAAAGGAGTAAAATATTTTATAGAAGGATAGTACTGTAATATGTCTAGTCATTACTAGAGGACCGAAATGTCCAGTCAAATTTCTAAAACACTCTCAGGGCTTAACATTAAATATCACAACATGTAAATTCTCTGAATTAGGTGACCTTTTCTCTAGAATTTAAGGCAGTGTTTTGTTACTGGAATTTTGCTCTTTATTCACCCAAAGCACCATAAATTTTAGGAAACAGGTTTTCACAGAGCATATCATAATTTAGGGGATTTGACTTCTATTTGAAAAATCCCCCCCTATAAAAACCATCTTATGTACATTAGTACCCAACATTCCAGTATAAAGGAGTTTCTTTAGGTAAGTAAACTAATAAATTTTGGTTTTGAAATGAGCTCCCTGATATAGCCATCTGGTTATTTTTATGTTTCTTTTTAATAATGATAATGAATCACATATCTGATATCTTTGGAAGTATTCCTCATAACTAAAATTTTCTAGATAACGAAAACATAAATTTCTTAAGAAGTAAAACTTTTTGTTATTAAATATTTCATACATACAACTGTATTTTATATATGTATATTATAAATACTACTACTGGTAATAAAATGAATACTGGGGTATCCAATACCTAACCTAAGAAATAGAACATTACTATTTCTCTTGAAATCCTATGTATATTTCCCTACCCAACTGTACCTCTCTCACCTTTCCCTGCCCTAAGGCAATCAGTATCCTGAATTTTGTGCTTGCCATTGTATTGGCTTTCTTTTTAGTTTTGCCACATAGATGTATAACCCTAATACTATATTATTTAGTTTTGAATACTTCTAAATTGTAGGTAAATGGAATTATATTTTATCCATTATTTTTGCAAATTGCATTTTTCACTGTTTTCTAAGGTTCATCCATGTATACATATGAAGCTATACTTTGTTTTCACTATGCTAAGTATTCCACTGTAGAGCTGTAATATAGTTTATCTATTTTCCTGTTGCTAGTCATTTGGAATGCTTCATTTTTTTTTGCAGTTACAAACAACTGAAAACATCTTCTACAACTTTGGAATTTCTTAAGTTGGCTGCATATTTGTTAGCCCTCTTTTAAAAACTTGAATACAATTAAAATTTTCCTTACTGAGTCCAAGACATACTTATGACTACCAATTATATACGATCCAGCATTATGATAATGACCTCAGAGGTTATAGAGATGTATATTCTATACATATGTGTATTTTTACTAGAATTAGTAAATTTTGTCTGCTTTTTATAGTTCTTCTCTCTTACTCTCCAGCTATTGGAAAGAAACTTCTTGCTGATACAATGTTTATTCTAACATTCTCTATTTTCAATTTCCTCCCTGTAGACCTGGAGCCTAGCCAATGAAATCTGAGTACAGTGCCAACAAGAAGAAAAAATAGATTATGAGTGAAAGACCAAATGGGAGCTTTTCTAGAGTGAATGTGATAAAATGGTATTATGGAAGGAACAAAGGTTTTGGTATTTCAAGTCTGGCTCAGGCATTTATTAGCTGTCTGACCTTGTCAAGTTACCAGATCTTTCTGAGAGTATTTGCTTTCTCATCTGTAAAATGTATGTAACAATCCTATCTGATAGGATTATTGTGAGAAATAAATCATACCATAGCATGGTCCCAGCTAAGCCACTGGCCTTCAGTAAATGTAGGTTGCTTTTCCTTCATATCTACTTTACATTAGAGTGTGGTATTTGCCCAACTATTGTACTTCAAGAGACCAGTGACTTTTTGGCTTAAACCCAGCTCAGAGATGTGTTCTACCCAGTTCCAGACATATGACATCCATGGAAGTGGGGTATTATTATAGCTTTAAAAATCACAGCAAGCACCTCATAAATGTTAAGAAGCAGAACTGCTACTGCAGAAAAACTGGTTTATGACTTAAAACCTTCTCAAATGCAAAAAAGATAGGCAAAGAAAAAAAGTTAAAGAAAAGAAAGAACTGAGGAATGTGGTGAAGAGACGATGAAAAGTCAATTTGTGGATAACCAGCACTCCTGACAAGAAGACCAGAATAAATGGAATGAAAATTTTATTTGAAGAAATATTGTCTTGAGGGAAATAAATCTTCCTAGACAGATTATGAATTATACTTGAAAGAACTCACCTGCTACTGCGAAGTTAATAAAAGACTATTGCTTTTCCTAAGAAAAAAAATTGAACTTAAGACAGAATTTGATCAGATGAAAAACTTTAAGTATTATGGCATGAAGGCAGGATAACTGTTTATCTACATATATACAAAAGACAGGTTGGCTTCAGATTTCTCTACAGGATTACATGAAACGTAAGAAAGCAATATTTAAAGAGTTTTGGAAGAAGACAGTTGTGGCTTAAGAATTCTTTACACAGCAACATTTACCTATGAAGGCAATAGAGCCATCTTCTCTGATACACAAGTGTTTAGAGAGTCTACTACTCTCTCTGGGGAAATGAAGAAAAAAAAAGCAATGTCAGGCTCTAGTTAGTCTGCATAGTTTTTATATAGTATCTCATTTCATCCTCATAATATTAGCTTCATTTTACAAGTGAAGATATTCTCATTAATATTATTCTCATTTTACAATTGGAGAAATCTCTCATTATCCTTATTTTACAATTGAGGAAATAGCATGCTCAGGAAGTTAAACTTGCCCAGTCACATAGCTAATAAGTACAAAAAACAAGTACTAGAAACCACGTCCATCAGACTCCATCAGTTTGGCTTTGTAGGCACCCACTGAACGTCTGCTGGAAGAGAAAATTATAGAAAGAGAAGATATAAAAGTAGACATAAATTATTATAAGAAAATGACAGGTGGTTTTATGTAATCTTGGTGTGGATAGCCTTTCTAAATCTGGCACCAAAAGCTTGCTTCTACCTGTATTTACTTTAAATTTTTGTTCCTGACATAATACCCATTTCTCTCTTTGTTAAAAAATCAGAGACTATTTCAGGAGTATGAATCAAGTAATTTATTGATGAACTTCATACAGAAGTCCTACCACCCATAATAGATAACTATTTACTTCTTAATTCAATGTTATAAAATTAGAGTTTAAACTTGTCATTTTATTTTGTCACTTTATTAAAGAAATTTTGAAGAAGATGAAAAAAGAGGGAGAGGAGGAGGAGGAAGAGAAGGAAAACCATCTTAACACAAAAACCCTAACACAATCCACTTAATAAGGTCTGCACTCATTCATCTTGATATCGCTAAGGCCTGGCATAGAATGAAAACATCAAATAGAGTCAATTCTCATTATCCACAGATTCTGTATTTGTCAATTTTCTTACTCACTAAAATTTATTTGTAACCTCAAAATCAATACTTGTGGTGCTTTTGTAGTCATTTGTGGACATGCACAGAGCAGCAAAAACTATGAGCTATGAGTTGCCTGATACACATGTTCCCAGCTGAGGTTGAACGAGGCAATGATCTGCCTTCATGTTCCAGCTATCATACTGTAAACAAGTGTCCTTTTCATGGTCTATTTGGCCCCGTATTCTCATGCTTTTTTGTTGGTGATTTTGAGATTTAAAATGGCTCTCAAGCACAGTGCTGAAGTACTGTCTAGTGTTCTAAGTGCAAGAAGGTTGTGATGTGCCTTATGGAGAAAATACGTGCAGTAGATAAGCTTTGTTCAGGCACGCATTATAGTGCTGTTGGCTGTGAGTTCAAAGTTAGTCAACAGTATATATTAAATAAGGTGTCTTTAAACAGAAACACACATAAAGTTATGTATGCTCAGTTGACAAAAATGTGACCAGAGGCTTGCAGGAACCTAATCCTATATTCTTCCAAGAGCAATGGTTCAGTTTCTGCTAAACTGATTGCAGTGATTTTATAGAACATAACTACCATGAATAATGGAATTTACTGTCATTATTGGGCAAATATTATGCATCAACAGCAACTGATATAATTTTTGAGTATTCCCTTCCACACTTTGCCTCTCGGTGAAATAATTCAAAATATTTTAGCATTTTGTGTAATGAATTTATAAAAATCATTACTTTGTAAGAATAAAATTGATATTTCTAATTTTTCTTCATGTCCATGCCTGAAAGAAATTTCAAACTCAAGATTCTTAAAACCTAGAAAAGTCCCCAAGAAATCATAGTGACAGGAGGCAAGACTGCTTACATGGTATTTACAAATTTTTATATAAGGTTAAAAAAACGGATTTTACAACCTTCTGTGAAACCTACTTCAATGGCTAATATCTCTTGCTTCTAATTTAAATTTATTCCATAAGCATTTATTTCTACCATCGACCATGCACTGTGATATATCCCAGAGGTCACAAAGATGAATATGATATAGTCACTACCCTTTGGGATCTCAAAGTGTAGGGAAGGCTATATATAGGAACAGGCAGGTAAACAGACCATTATAATGCACTGTGATAAGTCCTAAAACAAAACTACATAATGAGTGCTATGAAAGCATATATGAGAAGTACTCTCCTCTGGGTTTCTCTCTCTGTGTGTGTGTGTGTGTGTGTGTGTGTGTGTGTGTGTGTGTGTGTGTTGGGGGAATGAGAGAAAAGGAGGGAAGTCTGGGAATGACTTTTGAGGGTGACTAAACCTCAGCAGGTGACAGCTAGACAGAAAAGTGGTAGATGAAGAATTTGAGAAATCAGTAAAATGGTCAAATAAGAACGAGGGAGAGGGGAAGAACTGAAGATGCCGCCCATGCTTCTAACTTGGGAAATTAAGGAGATGTTAACACTGCACTCTTAATAGAAGAGAAACAGTTTTAAAAGGAAGCACAGACCACAGGAATGGAATTGAGCATATGGGCAGAGGAAATGATGGGTTCAGCTTTTGGCATGTCCAATTTTTGATACAATGGGACCTCCACCAGAGACACCAAAACACTCTTGGAAATATAGGTCCAATATAGGAATATAGGTCAGAAGAGAAATGCATTTGAGAGTTAACAGCACATATGTGGTGATCAAAGCCACGGAAGTAAGATAAAGTGTCCCAGGTAGAATGTGGGATTTAGAAGAGAAGAAAGTGGAATCAGACCCTAGGGAATACTAGTATTTAAAGAGCACAGCAAGGAAGAGAAGTCAATGAACAAGACTGGGTGAAGTCACAACCAGGAGAGCATACTGACACAGATGCAAGAGCAAGAGCCTGGATTATTAGCAAGGAGGGGCTGAACAACAGTGATACATGCCACAGAGAGGTTTAGTGAGTTAAGAACTGAAACATGTTCAATGAATTTGACAGAGGGGAGGTCATCCCAGAGAGATGACTCTAGGCAGCTTAGTTTCAGCAAAGTGATGCAAAGAGCAGGCAGACTGCAGCAAGTTTAAGAGTAAATGAGATGCGAGGAAAGAGACACAGGGTAAACCCACTTTCGAAGAGCTAAGCTTTGAAGCCAAAGGGGAGACATGGGAGAGAAGAGATTTTATGGTAAAGACACTCAGGAAATGATAGGGATGGGATTAGCCTAAGCCAGTAGAGGCAGTATCTTTTTTTTTTTTGCGGTACGCGGGCCTCTCACCGTTGTGGCCTCTCCCGTTGCGGAGCACAGGCTCTGGACGCGCAGGCTCAGCGGCCATGGCTCACGGGTCCAGCCGCTCCGTGGCATGTGGGATCTTCCCGGACCGGGGCACGAACCCGTATCCCCTGCATTGGCAGGCGGACTCTCAACCACTGTGCCACCAGGGAAGCCCGAGACAGTATCTTTCTGAGCTAAGATTGCCATGAAGTTGAGGGAGTTTCTGTTTTCCAACATGTAAGTTTCATGCTCTGTACTCTTAGCAAACTTTCTTTAGAATTCCATTCCTTTCTGAAGTACAGTATACTAACATAACAATCTTCATGTGATATTACCCCAACTACTTATATACATATTCCAAAGAGAGGGAGAGAACAGGAAAGTAAAAGGCAAGAAGAAAGGTGAAGTAGTGGGAAAGAATATGAGTTACATTTTCTAACAAACTATCTAATAAGTCTGAGCACCAAACTCCTGAGAGACGTGCTGCTGTCTGTGTACCTATACTGACAAACTAGGCCTCCTTTGCTCAATCCCAAACACAACCCACATATCTTCATCTCTTACTGCTCCCTCCCCAATCTTCCTCCATACCCTAATGGGTCTTTTTGAGGTGATGTAACCTTTCTGGCCTAGAAAGAAATGGAGTCAGCACAGTGGGCTGTAAGAACTTCTTTGAAGGCAATCTTCTGCTGGGATGGCTGGCAAGAACGCTACTATACATGAAAGTGACTCTAAGCCACATAAATATAGGCCCCAAATCCAAACTAAATGTATATTCAATCCAATTTCCTCTTAGCCAGTTCCAAAAAAATACCCATATACAAATCTGTAGCTTTTTAAACGTTGGCAAATAATTAAAAAAAATGTTTTAGCAGTGTGTGGGCCAAGGAACACAAGTGTGTTTTCATCTGGCTTAAGGGGCACCAGTTGTGACTTTCACACCACAAACCAAAAGTAAAAAGGTGGGGAGGGGGCAAGAAAATGTGATCAAGCTAACAAAATTCAGAAAAAGAGAAAACTAAACATAATAAGAAATGATGACCAAAAAAAAAAAAAAAAAAAAGCTAGATGGCCTAAATAAGACCAAATGTGGTAAATGTTATATATGGCTACCATAAGATATGGATGCTCAGGATTAATAATAATAAAAAAGACAACGATTCAACTAAAATAAAATGATAGGGGAAAATGGAAATAAATGGGTGAATAACAATATTCCAGGTAAAAAGCTAGCAAAAAAAAAAAAAGGAGTTGCAATATTAATATCAGATAAAAGAAGTCAAGGCTAAAATAATCAACAAGCACTCTAATGAAAGGTAGACTATATGACATGCAGCAGTTTTGAACTTTTATGCACAAATGGCAAAGTATCGAAGTATATCAAATAAATAATTTAGAATGAAAGAAGACTTTGACAAACCATTATCAAAGTGGAAACTATAATATACATTTTACAATTTAATCAATAAAATATAAGTAAGGGGACTGAGTGTTTAAATAATGAACCAGGCAAACTATCTATAGGTATATGTTTATATGTATGTGTACATATATAGACAATTGGCTGGAGCCGAGGAGTGAATGACCTCCCTAACTAAGTGTATGTGGGGGTAGGCTTCTTACTCAGCTTCACCCAGCTATTCCCAGGGAGACTCTAGGCCTAATGTTCCTAGGTATTTCAAAAGAATCTAAGATATTTTATTTATGAACACATACATGTGCACACATATGAACTTTCTGTCCAGCATAGACAGAATACACATTTTTGAATGAACATTGAAAACTGATCATGCACTGGTTTAGAGATTCTGATCATAATGCAATAAAAACTGTCATAAAGTCATCAAAACAAACAAATACAAAGCAAGCACCTGGAAATTGAAAACACTCCATAAGTAACTATAGTAGCTATGTAAAAACCTCATGGTAACCACAAACCAAAAATTCATAATACATATAAACACAAAAAAGAAAAATGAATCCAAACACCATGATCCAAAACCCATGGGACACAGAAAAAGCAGTTCTAAGAAGGAAGTTTATAGTGATACAAGCTTACCTCAGGAAACAAGGAAAGTCTCAAACAACCTAATCTTACACCTAAAGCAACTAGAGAAAGGAGAACCAACAAAACCCAAAGTTAGTAGAAGGAAAGAAATCATAAAGATCAGAACAGAAATAAATGAAATAGAGGCTAAAAAAAATTAGAAAGATCAATGAAACTAAAATCTGGCTTTATCTTTGAAAAGTTAAACAAAATTGATAAACCTTTAGCCAGACTTATCAAGAAAAAACGGGAGAGGGCCCAAATCAGTAAAATCAGAAATGAAAAAGAAGTTACAACCAACACCACAGAAATGCAAAGGATCGTAAGAGACTACTATGAGCAACTATATGCCAATAAAATGGACAAATTAGAAGAAATGGACAAATTCTTAGAAAGGTACAATCTCCTAAGACTGAACCAGGAAAAACTAGAAAATATGAACAGGCGAATTACCAGTAATGAAACTGAACCAGTAATTTAAAAACCCTCAAAAAACAAAAGTCCATGGACCAGATGGCTTCACAGGCGAATTCTATCAAACATTTAGAGAAGAGTTAACACCTGTCCTTCTGAAACTATTCCAAAAAATCGCAGAGGAAGGAAAACTTCCGAACTCATTCTATGAGTCTACCATCACCTTGAAACCCAAACCAGACAAAGATACCACAAGAAAAGAAAATTACAGGCCAATATCACTGATGAACATAGATGTAAAAATCCGCAACAAAATACTAGCAAACTGACTCCAACAATACATTAAAAGGATCATAGACCATGATCAAGTGGGATTTATCCCAGGGATGTAAGGGTTTTTCAGTATCCACAAATCAATCAATATGATACACCACATTAACAAACTGAAGAATAAAAACCATATGATTATTTCAATAGATGCAGAAAAAGCTTTTGATAAAATTCAACATCCATTTACAATGAAAAACTCTCCAGAAAGTGGGCATAGAGGGAACATACCTCAACATAATAAAGGCCATATGTGATGAACTCACAGCTAACATCATACACAACAGTGAAAAGCTGAAAGCATTTCCTCTAAGATCAGGAACAAGACAAGGATGCCTTCTCTCACCACTTTTATTCAACATAGTTTTGGAAGTCCTAGCCACAGCAATTAGAGAAGAAAAAGAAATAAAAGGAATCCAAATTGAAAAAGAAGAAGTAAAACTGTCACTGTTTGCAGGTGACATGCTATACATAGAAAATCCTAAAAACGCTACCAGAAAACTACTAGAGCTAATCAATGAATTCCGTAAAGTTGCAGGATAAAAAATTAATACACAGAAATCTCTTGCATTCCTATACACTAACAACAAAAGGGCAGAAAGAGAAATTAAGGAAACAATCCCATTTACCATCACATACAAAAGAATAAAATACTTAGAAATAAACCTACCTAAGGAGGCAAAAGGCCTGTACTCCAAAAACTATAAGATGCTGATAAAAGAAACTGAAGACAACACAGCAGACAGAAAGATATACTCTGCTTTTGGATTGGAAGAATCAATACTGTTAATGACTATACTGCCCAAGGCAGTCTACAGATTCAATGCAATCCCTATCAAACTATCAAAAGCATTTTTCACAGAACTAGAACACAACATTTTTTTTTTTTTTTTTTGGTATGCGGGCCTCTCACTGTTGTGGCCTCTCCAGTTGCAGAGCACAGGCTCCGGATGTGCAGGCTCAGCGGCCATGGCTCACAGACCCAGCCGCTCCGTGGCACGTGGGATTTTCCCAGACCGGGGCACGAACCCGTGTTCCCTGCATCGGCAGGCGGACTCTCAACCACTGCACCACCAGGGAAGCCCCTCACAACATTTTTTTAATGTGTATGCAAACAAAAAAGATCCCGAATAGCCAAAGCAATCTTGAGAAAGAAAAACAGAGCTGGAGAAATCAGGCTCCCTGACTTCGGACTATACTACAAAGCTACAGTCATCAAAACAGTATGGTACCAGCTCAAAAAGAGACACGTGGATCAATGGAACAGGATAAAAAGCCCAGAAATATAAACCCACACACTTATAGTCAATTAACCTATGACAAAGGAGGTAAGAATATACTATGGACAAAAGATAGTCTCTGTTGAGACTGGACAGCTACATGTAAAAGAATGAAATTAGAACATGTACAAAAATAAACTCAAAATAGATTCAAGGCCTAAATCTAAGGCAGGATACTATAAAATTCCTAGAGGAAATCATAGGGAGAACACTCTCTGACATAAATCACAGCAATATATATTTTTTATCTCCTATAGTGGAAATAAAAATGAACAAATATACAAATGGGACCTAATTAAACTTAAATGTTTTTATATAGCAAAGAAAACCATAAACAAACTGGAAAGACAACCTACAGAATGGGAGAAAATATTTGCAAACAATGCTACTGGCAAGGGATTAATTTCTAAAATATATGAACAGCTCATACAGCTTATCAAAAACCCCCCAAACAACCCAATAAAAAACTGGGCAGAAGACCTAAATAGACATTTCTCCAAAGAAGACATACAGATAGCCAACAGGCACATGAAAAGATGCTCAATATCATTCATTATTAGAGAAATGCAAATTAAAACTACACTGAGGTATCACCTTGTATCAGTCAGAATGGCCATCATTAAAAAGTCTACAAATAATAAATGCTGGAGAGGGTGCAGAAAAAAGGAACCCTCCTACACTGTTGGTGGGAATGTAAATTGGTGCAGCCACTATGAAGAACAGTATAGAGGCTCCTTAAAAAAACTAGAAATAGAGTTACCACATGATCCTGCAATCCTACTCCTGGGCACATATCCGCAAAAGATGAAAACCCTAATTCAAAAAGATACATGCACCCCAATGTTCATAGTAGCACTACTTACAACAGCCAAGACATGAAAGCAACCTAAATGTTCACTGACAGATGAGTGGATAAAGAAGATGTGGTATATATACACAATGGAATACTACTCAGTCATAAAAATGAAATAATGCCATTTGCAGCAACACAGATGGACCTAGAGATTATATTAAATGAAGTAAGTCAGACAGAGAAAGACAAATATCATATGATATCACTTATATGTGGAATCTAAAAAAATGATACAAATGAACATTATTTACAAAACAGAAATAGACTCACAGACATAGAAAATAAACTCAAGGTTACCAAAAGGGATGGTTGGGGTGCGGGGGGAAGATAAATTAGGAGCTTGGGATTAACACATACACATTAATATATAAAACAGATATATAACAAAGCCCTACTGTATAGCCCAGGGAACTATATTTAATATCTTGTAATAACCTATAATGGAAAAAAATCTGAAAAAGAAGAGATATATTTATATGTATAACTGAAAAAAACCCCTCTAGTATTAAATATTAAAAAGGAACTGCATACTATTAAGAAATGGATAACAATGAGAACACTATATAAAAATTTATGAGATATAGCCAAAGCAGGTCTCAGAAAAAAAGTCTAGAGCCTTTAGTAGACATAAATCTATTGGAAAACAAGAAGCATGGAAATGTAAATGACTGAAGCATTTGACCCATGAAATCAAGTAAATAACAATCATAATATATAAGGAAGAAAATAGTATGATAAAAGCAGAAATAATAAACTAAAAAACATGGCAGAAAGAAAAAGCCAACTCAAATTTTGAAAATGCAAAAGATTTCAATAATTTTTTTTTCATATATGAATCTACTTTGCTGGTAGGGATATAATTTACAATAGAAGACATTCTATAGATCCAAGTTATTAAAAATTTGTGGTCAATTCAGGAAAAAATACACTAAAGATAATTATAATTTTGTGTTTTTAGCAGTTTTAGGTTTGTAGCAAAATTAAGCAGAGATTACAGAGTTCCCATATTCCCTCTACCCCCTCCACATGCACAACCCCTGCCCCCACTACCAACATCCATACCAGAGTGGTACATTTGTTACAAAGATGAACCAGTTTGCAGGGCAGAAATAGAGACACAGATGTAGACAACAAACGTATGGACACCAAAGGGGGAAAGCCGCGGGGGGAGTGGTGGTGGTGGGATGAATTGGAAGATTGGGATTGACATGTATACACTAATATGTATAAAATAGATAACTAATAAGAACTTGCTATATAAAAAATGAATAAAAGAAAATTCAAAAATTCAAAAAAAAAAAGATGAACCTACATCAATATAGCCCAAAGTCCAAAAGGTTCACTCTTAATGTTGTATATTATATGTGTTTTGACAAATGTAAAATGACATGTACCCACAACTGTAGTATCATACACAATACTTTCACTGCTCTAAAAATCCTCTGTGCTCCACCTATTCATCCCTCCCCCAACTGCCCCCCGCCGGAACCACTGATCTCTACTGTAGCTGTAGTTTTTCCCTTCCCAGAATGTCATTTAGTTAAGAAGTGTTTTTAGTGTTATATTTCAAGAACATGAATAAGAAAACATTATTGTATAGATTAATGAGGATTAAAATATCTCATGAGATGCTAATTTTCTATATATTTTTCAAATCCCCAGAGTATAAACAAATAAATCTTTTTTGGGCATAGAAGGAAAAGCAGCTCATCTCTTTTCATATCAAATTAACCCACAAACACAGTTTCACAGGAACATAAGTTCTCAAATTCTTTCATAGTAGAGCTAATCCTACTAAAACCCAAAATATCGGCAGTATGTGTTTCCAGGATTCAAGCTTTTCAACATTATAATTTAATGGGCACACCCTGTTTAGTGCACCCTTAATCCAACTTCAAAAAGAGCACAGCATAGCTCTGTCAGGGTGGGCTTTATGCTACACTCACATAATTTATACAGGTAAAAAATACCCAGAAACCAATTAATCCCTTTTACTGGCTAGTGGAAAAAGGACAGATTTTTACTGGGGTGGGTAGGAGCTGGGGGGTGAGAAGCAAGATTATGTAGTATACTGAGATTTGAGATAGAAGCTACACATTGTAAAGCACCTCCCCTTAATTATGTATGTAAAAATATAAGTATGGTATTAGGAAAAGCAAATGCGAAAATAGAAGTTGAATTTAACATAAAGGCAAAATTTTTTGTAACTCAATTCAACTCAACAACACAAAAATAGTGCATGTGTTAGAAAGAATTCTCTTGTTTTTTTCCCTCTCTCTCCTCCTTTCCCCCTGTTACTTTTTCCTGCCAATATTTATAAAGCTCCTAACCAACAAGACAGACATTGTCCCTGATCAAGGAACTTAAAACAGTTTTGGGGAGGATAAAGCACTGAGAAATAAACATAAGTAAAATATATATTACTTAGAACTATGATAATGGAAATACCTAGAACAAAGGGAGCTCTTAGGAGAACCAACACTTAAAGATAGGGTGAAGGGGGAGGAGGAATGTTTCAGGCAGTGGAGCTGAAAACAGTGCAGCACAGGTAAAGCAGAGAGTTCGGGAGAATGGCGAGAGTTAGGCAGCAGCAATACACAAGCCATGTTAAGGAAGTAGGACTTTGTCTAAAGGCACTGAAGAACTTTAAAGCATAGGAATGACATATCCAGATTTGTGATCATTCTAGATGTGAAGTAGAGAATGGACTACAGGCAGTGAGACCTGTTAGTAGCCTCTTGCAGTAAACCGTCTGAGAGACAATGATGGCCTTTAATAGGGCAGTGACAGAGGACACAGGGTGTGAAAGAAATTTCAGAGATATAACTCAAAAAACAACCCAACCATAAGACGTAGTGATTAATTGGATAGGGGTTGAGTGAAATGAGGGGAAGGAGGGAATCAAGCGTAACAGCTACCATTTCTCTAGCATTCACTGTGTGCCAAAAGCTGTGTGTTTTTTTTGTTTTTCTTTTTTGCGGTACGCGGGCCTCTCACTGTTGTGGCCTCTCCCATTGCGGAGCACAGGCTCCGGACGCGCAGGCTCAGCGGCCATGGCTCACGGGCCCAGCCGCTCCGCGGCATGTGGGATCTTCCCAGACCGGGGCACGAACCCGTGTTCCCTGCATCGGCAGGCGGACTCTCAACCACTGCGCCGCCAGGGAAGCCCGAGCTGTGTGTTTTAAGTACATTATCTCATGTCATCCTCACAGCAGTCTTACAAGGTAACCGATTACCAGCCCCACTGTGAGCCTAGCCCAGGCTTGGGAAGGGAGCTGAACCTCTCATGTGTTAGAGCCAACTTAGAATCAAAACACAAATAATTCTGTCTTTAATTTTTCCGATTGTAATTCCTACTTCCTCTTTTGTATCTTCTTTGGTAGTGATAACTACTTAAATATTTATAGTGGCTCAGCAGGGTTCTTCTTACAACTATGAATAAGTAATGCTCCAACGATGAGATGCGCAATTGTCTGTCTTCAACATAGAAAGTAAAGTGGTTACTTCCACAGAGAATTTACCTTCTTACTTAGAGTTTATCAAGGCAAATCTCAAACTTGGGTCACTGAATTGTGTATCATACCACTGATTTCAGTGATATCCTAGGGTGGAAAGCAAGGCATTTGAACCATATAATATATTCAAAAGGGGTTTTATCTCACCTAAGAGTACTGGAATGAAATCTTTCTAACTATAGTTCAGCCAAAGAAGCAGACGCTTCAAGCAAGGCACAAGTCTTGGTGCACAAAACAGAGTGTGATTCCATAGATTTTCATGTTCTTTGATCAAAACCACTCTTGCACATACCCAGTTAAGGAAATATATTTTACATTATTCGGGTATAAGAGTTAGTCCTAATAAAATATATTGAAATGAACTAAAAAAACTAATGGTTAACTATTTTTTAAAGTCCAAATCATAATTAGGACTTCTGAGAATATGTCTGATAGTCCTTTGTCACTGTACTCATGAATAAATGTACTTTTCAGAAAGTCTGTGAGATTGCAAGAGATTTAAAAAGCGTTTGGAAGATGCAAATGAAATAATTGTAAGTGAAAAAAATCACAACATGTATTTTGTCTGTATGACTGCATCACATGCAGATAAGAAGACTGGAAAGAGTGATACACAAATGATATCAGTTGTTTGGTTTACATAGTTTTCTCTTTTCAAAAAGCTTCCTGTTATATTACTACGTCACTTTCACAATATTAAAATTAAATCTAAGATATATTTTTTAAAAAAAGAAAATATTTCCTTTGGAAAGGATATAAAATAGCAGCTAAGTTTAATTTTTGGGTTGACTGAAGGTCTTGAGTAACATCTTCCACAATATTTTTATCATGCGTCTACAGCTTTACCACATAGGAAATTAGCCCCCTCATGAGAATTTTCTCACCTGAAAATACAGTCACATCTGGTTCCAGTCAGTGATACTTTGGGCACTATAATTCCCTTTCACCATGCATTCCCATCTGTTATTGCTTTTACTTCCCCACGTTAACCATGATTTTGCCTATTCTCTATTTTGTCCTATTTTTTTCAAAATTAAACTTGAAGATATAAAGATTACACACAGAGATAGGTTTTGGAAACGAAATAGATAGGAGGACATCTTCATATAAGGATTTTGGTCCTGCTCTCTACCAAGAAATATGCGGTTGTCAAAGAAAAACCAGACATCTTCTACCAAAGAATGCTACAGAAAATCTGAGGTGAGACTCTAACTCTGAAATCGTCCAGTGGTATAATTAACTTTGCAACTAATAACCACCAACAACCATGATAAATTTTTTGCTGGGAGAAAGTGGCTAACATTGTTTCTCAATTAAAAAAAATAGAAATGAGAATTTAAAAACATATACAAAAGTAGACAGCACAGTATAATGAAATTCTATGTTACTTATAACCCAGCTTCAATAAATAGCACAATTCTGCAAATCTTGTTTTATCTACCTCCAACCTCAATTTTCCCCCTGAGGTAATTTTAAAGAAAATTCCAGACAATCATATTATTTTACTTCTAAATATTTCAGTATGTATCTCTAACAGATAAGGGCCTTTTTTTCTAACATATTCATGGTATCATACCCCCCCAAATTAGCAATAATTTCTTAATATCACCTAATACCCAGTTTGTGTGCAAATTCCTCAACTCTCTCAAAGATGTATTTTTGCAATTTATTTACTTGAATCAAGATTGAAATGAGTTCTTTATTAAGTCAATATGTTTCTTACATCTTTTATTCTATAACAGTTACCCATTCTCTTATTTCTTTTTTTTCCTCACAAAAGTGGCTAGTTTTACCTATTCATTTTCCTTCTAGATACTTCTGACTGATTTCATAAAAGTAGATTATACTGCTAAGAGGAACCTACTGACAATAACATCTCTTGCTGTTGCCACTCACGCTTTCTAATTATTTACTCTTCCAGTTCTAGTTTGTTAATCAGTTGGCATCCAACTAATTTATCATTTAGAGAAGAAATCAAGGCAAAATCTTAAACAAAGTATTATTAAATTCTTTGTCCTCCAGAGGATGACAATGGAGGTCTTATTCAGAGATTCTCTCAAAAAACTGGGGCTGGGGACAAGAGCTCTGAATTTCTAAGTATAAAGAGATATGTGGAAGAAAGCTGCCACTTTCCAAGCTTTCCACGTCTTTTCTTGCTGTATTTTACCAAGCTACAAGGTAGGTAGAAAGAGGAATGGCCAGGAACCTGTCCATGTAAGAAAAACATTCAAAATATATTTGTTTGCTTGAATACATTTTGATTAGAGATAGAATTTAGAAAATAAGCTAACAGAATACAAGGAACCCTTATTAAGATCTTGCTAAATTACAGTGTCATGTATGCTAAATAAACTAGCAGGCATCTTACTATTATAGGTTGTTACAAGTTAGGGATGTTTCAACTCCAATTAATTGGTGGTGGCTGATTAGAAGAGGGTTAAGAATTTGCTAACAATTATAAAGCCTAGCATATGGTAAGATTTTAATACATATCAGTACTGTTCTTCTGCTTTTATAAAAAGTGTTCACCATAAGCTTGCCTATTTTAACCAATTTTAATTTAAATTTATATACATTAAGATTACAGATTTTATTATCTCAATGATCCCAGTATTTAAAAGCTTTATGTCATGAAAACTGTAGGCTTTTCTCGTTCATAAAAACAAGCTTTTTTTAGTGTGATTGTTTCACCTTTGTACATAAAACTGACTCCTGGGCTGAGCGCCATTATAATTAGAATAACGGAGAGGACATTTAAGGAGATGATTTTTAAGTTTCCTTCTAGTAGAAAAGATTCATAAGTATAAAAATATTGCCATATTATGTAGATCATAATATTGTGATATTATGTAGATCATTTATCTAAAAGAGATTTACAAAGGATCCCATGGGTCATCTGGCCCAATGTCATTTTCAGTGCAGGGAAACTCTCCTCAATATGATAATAATATTTTGTACTCAGACTACAATTTTGATACTAAAAGCATTATCTTGTTTGATATTCCCAATAATTCTATGAGGATACTATTAGCATGTTCATTTTACAGGTATGAAACCAAGACTAAGAGAGAGAAAATGGCTAGGCTGAACCACACAGTGAATAAATGGAAAAGAATGTCATGTATCAATATCAAATTCTTCTGAGTTCATATTCTATGTCCTTTGTACAACACAGGTGCAACTTTTAAAAAATTATTACAACAATACTGTGAAGTAACCAAGGTAGGAAAACTATTCTGATTTTTACAAATGAGAAAAATTATGCAAGTTTACAGCCATGCCCAAGGTTATGCCACCAATGAGCACAGAGCTGGGGTAGGACATGGATTTTCTGTCTTCTACTATGTTTTTTCTACTACACCAGTGTGTGTCTATCTGAAAATTCTAATTTGGGAAGTTTTTTTTTCCTAGCTAAAATACATTTATCACTTGACTCTTTGGGAAAGAGTTAAGATTATTTCACTTGCCTTGACTCAGTGCTGTTGAATCTTTAAAATACTACACACTTATGAGTCATATTTTATTCTTAGAAAAGTTAAGATATACATTAACCTAAGTTCATATAGATAAGTTAACACAATTATTAAGATATACACTAACTGTTAAAGACTCCAGCAATTAGAAGGGAAAGAAATGAAACTATAAATAGCTTAAAGTGCTTTGAGTACAAAGCTGAATATTTATTTGACATTTTATTAAAACTGAAAATCAAAGAGAGGCAAAAAATATCTTGAAATGCACTTGGTATTGTAGAGTGTTTAGAAATATAAACTAATTAATTCTATGTTTTGTAAACAATTGTAATCTGTATCTATCTTAATCCTCATCACAAAGCAAGATCCTATACAGAATCTTGGGAAATACCCAAAAAGAGCCAGAGAAGAGAGGATCCATCAGGAGGTGAAGTGCTAGGCCATCCTCTCAGCTGCTGATTGAAAAACAGCAGAATTAGCCCAGAAGTCTTTTTATTATACAAAGGCCAGTGAGTTTACACATCTACCTATCAATACTCTGAATTATGATATTTCACCCACTTCTAGATCTGACCTTAGAGGTTCTTGAGTTGTTTAGCAGCCTGACTCTGCTCTAGAATTATTTAACATGCCCCGATTCTAATTACTTAGGTATTTACTATGATTGATTCTTCTAAGTCGATGCATCAGACCCTGATCTGGTAATGACTCTGATGCTCTCTGTACTGCATGGATTCCTAGGAATAGACTGAGCCTCTTTCCTGGACATCCAAGCTTTCAATTTATGGCATTAAAAAATGAGATGAACCGTTTTAGATTATGGCTCCCCAGGGAGCTATAGTGAACTTACAGCAGTATTGTGGGATATTTTAAATTTTTGAAGGAAACACAGCTATACTGAACATCTATTGGATACCACACAAATTACTAGATGAGATAGTTCACAGTTTTAACTGTAAATCATGCTCATTAATTTCATTGGTCTAGGGGTGCTGTGAAAAAAACTATAGGCACTCTAAAGGTGAAAGTTTGGAAAACTCTGACATACATATTCTTTTGCTGTATGTGTTTGGAATACTGTATTCAACAAATAAGTATTAAATATCTACTATATTCCAGGTAGTATTTTAAATTCTGGGAATCCAGTTGTGAATGAGATAGAAAAAGTATCTGGTCTCATAATAGACAATTTTTAAAAATAGGTAAGTGCTATGAACAATTACATGGGATAACCTGATAATGACAGTAACAGGGAAGGAGTAAGTTTAGACTGGGTGGTCAAGAAATACCTCTCTGAAGAAGTAATTTTTGCATTGAGATATATCAGTGACAAGAGGGGGTCATTCAAAGCATCTTTTTAAAAAACCATGTTTTACTCATTAATAACCAAGAAAGTTCTATATCTTAACATTCCTTGTTCTTTTTTTCTTAGCAGTCTTCACAATCTATAACAGAGGAATGTCTGTCTTCTATTTTTGTTATGGATTGTATTTTAGACCATAAAAAAAAATCTCAAGTACTTGAGAGAGACATAACAAATCCTTGTTTGCTAGGTGTATATTAGCTAGCCATGCTTTACTACAGTGATAAAACAGTAAGTTTGACTGGATGTTGATTCTTATCACTTCCTCTTGAACTAACAACTGCTCTAAGAACATAACATTAAGAAGGCAGCAGTAGCGATAATTTGTCTTGCTTATTTTTTAACACATCTATTCTACAAATCACAAATTGGGGGTGTCCTCCTTTGTACTCCAACCCCTGGCACGCTAGAAGGTTATTCCTCAGCATTTGATGGCAATAGCACCAATGGACCCAAGCACACTATTACTGATGCCTTTCATATTTTTAAATCTTATTAACACCACTACTTGCCTATAATATATTGTATTAGTACTGTAATTTATGTAAGGACTTGCGGAGCATACTAATGTTCTCATCAATCATTTTCTTTTAAAATGTGAGCCTATTATAGAAGTGCCCAACTAAGAAATATGGGTCTAGCTGCATATTTTGAAGGCTTAGTTGGGAGATCTCTAAGTTCTCCCTTACAACCTTGCTTCTAAACTTGGCATGATTTCCACTGAGTAGAAAGCAAAATCAGTAATATTATGCTATGCTTCCCTCTCTGCATCTTCCCCCTACTGCAATATTATAAGTAATCTCAAGAGCTGGGGAAATTAAAAGTCATTTCTCTTCTCAAAGAGAAAGAGTTATGTCATCAACTCCTTTTCAATGACTAAAATGCAGAAGCATAGTGGACTGGGAATTGAGAAATCAGAAAGCTGACCCTACTTTGCCACTAAGAAACTGTATGTATGACTTTGGATACTTCACTTCTCTGGATCTGTATTGGGAGGCAGCTTCCAAGATGGCTCTCTATGATCACCCCTCCCAATATTCACACCTTTGTGTAATTCCCTCCCCTTGATTGTGGGCTGAAACTGGTGATTCACTCCTAATGAACAGAATACAGTAAAGGTGACAGGATGTTACTTCAATACTTAAGTCATAAGAAGACTGTGATTTCTCTCTTTAGCTTTCTTTCTTTCTGGCTCACTCTGAGAGAAGCCAGATGCCATGCTGTGAGCTGTCCCATGGAGAAGCCTATGGGAAATAAGGTCAAAAGTCAGTGATCCCTCATTCCAGTAGTACTTGAGAACTGAATCCTGACAACAGACATACAAATGGGTAAGGAAGTGAAACGTCTCCAAGTTGAGACCACAGCCTAATTGACATGGTGACTGCAGCCTGTGAGAAGTTCTAAGCCTGAAGACCCAGCTACGTTCCATCAGGGTTCCTAAACCAAAGAAATTGTGAGATAGTATCAGTAAATGTTACCGGTTTTAAGCCACTAAATTTTGGGATGCAGCAATAAATAACTAGTACAGTCTCTGTCTCCTTCTCTGTTAAAAAAAGTTTAGTGATTTTTTTTGAGTCCCTTTATAGCTCTGCTTCAATGAACATATTATGTTGATAGCAAATGCATAGAGAAATCACATATAGACACACAAACTCCAGTTTCATGTCCTTATAGTAAAATTCATAGTTTAAAAATCCACGATAGTTTTAAAGTAAGATTCAAGATTTGTTTATTTGCCTTTGGGCATGCTATGGCCCCAAGTCTGCTTAGCAATACTGCAGTTAAGAAGAAAAACTTGAAAAAACCTTTCCTTATAAAGTATGCATTGTTAATGGATATGACTATAAAGGCTAATTAAATATTCCAAAATTCACATTTGTCCACTTCAGAAATTGGATTAAGGAACAAAGCAGGTTTGTTAGCCTTTGTATTAAAAAAAAATCGGGAATGATATGAGAAATACATTTACTTTATTATTAAGTCAATAATGTAGAAAATGTCATATCTATGCTAAATCAATAAGATATACTTGTTATGTGCCTGAATTTATTTTATTCTAAAGTACTTTTTGAAAAAAGTATTTGCAGAGAGACTACGATAAACTAAAGATGTGTATTTTAAACCTTAGGAAAACTACTAAAATTTTTTTAAAAGTGGGATAGAACAATCAAGTCAACAGTGAAGATAAAAATGGCACCATAAAAAATACTCAAAATATCCCAAAGCAGGTTGAAAAAAAAGGAAAAAAGAAACAACTACCAAATGGGACAGACAGAAAACAACTAGCAAACGGTGAATTTAAATTTAATGCTATTTCTAGTCAATTTTAAAGTACACAGCGTAACACTGGAATAATCAGTAGCACAGAAGTGAGGAAATAGGTTTTAGCACCACCTCCACCACTTTTTAACTTTGTGACTTTGGGAAAGTCACTTAGATTATCTGTAAAATGGGAAAGTTTAAAGTTCCAATTATAATATTCTATGGGTCTAATGAAAATGTATGAACTGTAACTCCTAAATATCTAAAAATGTAAAATAAATGGTGATACAGCTATAATTCAATAGGTCATGCTTATAAAGTTTTCACAAAACCATAGGGAAATTATTTATGACAAATAATTCAGAGGGAGAAAAGGAAACAAAGCTGCATATACAGTATCATCACTAATACAAAGTAAAGACACCAAGAAATCAAATAACAACAACTCTGCATTAAAAAAAAAAAAAAGAACTGCCAAGAAATTCAGAAGTTTTACAGTGTTAGTGAGATCAGGATGAATATTTTTTTTCCTTTCATTTTGCCAGTTTTTTTAGTCAATAAATGTATCTAATGAAAAGAAACAGTTGTAAATATATGTAATAATGGTACAAAAAAGGTACTTTACATAATATCTACAGTCTTGAAAAAGTGTTTGCAAATAAAACTTAAGTATAAATCTAGCTTGCAAGGAAAAAGAAAAGCTTCTAAATATTTCTACTTTTTTTTTTTTTTCAGTATGCAGGCCTCTCACTGTTGTGGCTTCTCCCGTTGCGGAGCACAGGCTCCAGACGCGCAGGCTCAGCGGCCATGGCTCACAGGCCCAGCCGCTCCGCGGCATGTGGGATCTTCCCGGAACGGGGCACGAACCCGTGTCCCCTGCATCGGCAGGCGGACTCCCAACCACTGCACCACCAGGGAAGCCCCTAAATATTTCTCCTTTACTGAATGCTTTACACTCACTCATGTCTTTTCTATCAAGGTCCTTTAAAAGGAAAGCTAAAGAGAATTTTCCCGACTCTGAACTTATTCCTAGCCCAAGAGAGTATCTGAAGAACAGTTTGCCAATTCACAAAAGGGACAGTGCTGCTCCTTCCTGCCTGACACCTGACATCCCACCACTCTACTCTGCAAGCCCCAAACAGCATTTCTCAAAAAGTGATGATCCTCAGGCCTACGGAGTCAGAATCACCTATTGTCACTGTTAATGCAAAATCTGAAGCCAAACCTCGCCTAATGATTCATAATTTCTAGGGACGGGGTCTGAAAAGCCATACTTTAACAAGCCTCCTAGGTAAGCTTTAGAATAAGAAGGACAACTAAGTTCTCAAAGAATGACCCCTGCACCAGAAGTACTGGCATCACCTGGAAATCAGTCAGATGCAAACTTTCAGGCCCCATCCTAGACCTACTGAATTAGAAACTCTGGGGATGTGGCCCAGAAATCTGTGTTTCAACAGACATTTCTACTGGGTGTGATGCATGCAAATGTATGAGAACTGTTGCTCTAAGGCCACGGTCTCTAAGCGTTTTTGAACACTTATTTATTCCTTATCAGTAAAAAAATATTTTGAGCATGTCTCCAGTTCTCAATATTTATAAGTTACCTAAATATATCACTGCTAATCCATATATCACATATGTCACACACATGAACATTCATTGCATAAATTTTTATGTAAATATGTTTTCATTTCCCTTGAATATAGACGTAAGAGTAGAATTGCTAGGTCACATTATCTTGTTTAACCTTTTGAGGAACTGCCAAACTGCTTACCAGAGTGGTTGCACCATTTCACATTCCCAACAGTGGCGTACGAAGATGCCAATTTATCCATATACTCACCAATATATGCTATTATGTGTCATTTTTGTTTGTAGCCATTCTGTTAGGTGGGAAGTGGTAGCTCATTGTGGTTTTAATTTGCATTTCCCTTATGGCTAGTGATGCTAAGCATATTTTCATGTGCTATTGTTCATCTATATACCTTGTCTGAAGAAATATCTACTCAGATCCTTTGCCTATTTGTTTCTTTGCCCATTTTTAATTGGGTATTTGTCTTTTTATCATTTGCATATTCTAGATACAAGTCCCCTATCAGATATATTACTTGCAAGAATATTCTCCCATTATACGGGCCGTCTTTCTACTTTTTTGATGATATTTTTAGAAGCATACAAATTTTAAACTTTTGATTATGTTCAATTTATTTTTTTCTTTCGCTGCTTCTGATTTTGGTGTTGTATTTTAGAAGGCTCTGTGTAATTCAGGATCACAAATATTTATGTCTATGTTTTCTACGAAGAGTTTTATAGTTTTAGGTTTTACTTTTACACCATCGCTCCATTTTGAGTTAGTTTTTGAATATGGTTTGATGTAGGGTTTTTTTAAAAATTCTTTTTGATGGTATAGTAAATGGAACTGCTTTCTTGATTTCATTTTCAAATTATTCATTGCTAGTATATAAAAGAATAACTAACTTTTGTATATAGCTTTTATACCCTGAAACACTGGCAAATTCACTTACTAGTTCTAACAGTCTTTTAGTGGATTTCTTAAGGTTTTCTATATATAAAATCATGCCATCTCCAAACAGAGATAGTTTTCCTTCTTCCTTTCCAATTTGGATGTCTCTTTAGTTCTTTCTCTTCCTAATTGTTCTGGAAAGGGAAGACATCCTTGTCTTGTTCCTGATCTTAGGGAAAAAGCATTCAAGACGTTCACCATTAAATATGATGTTAATTGCAGGTTTTTTGTGGATGTCTTTCAACAGGTTAATGGAGTTCCTTTTTTTCTCTAGTTTGTTGAGTGTTTTTATCATGAAAGCGTGTTGGATTTTGTCAAATGCCTTTTTGTGTGTATGTATTGGGACAATTTGAATGTCAAAGTAAATTATGACAATAATGGAGTATACTCCATTGAATAAGACTCCATGATGAACACTGATATAAATAAATGTCCTGTGTTCTCTTGATATAGTGTATTACATCCACTGACTTTTGGATGTTAAACCAACCTTGCCTTCTTGGGGTGGTGTGGGGGTGGTGTGGGGGTGGTGGTAAATCCCATTTGATTATGGTACGTAATTCTTTTTAAACTCTGCTGCTGAATTTGGTTAGCTAATATTCTGAAAATTTTCACATCTATACTCAAGAGATATTGGTCTGTTTTTTAATTTCATGTGATGACTTTATAGTAGGTTTGTTTTAAAAGTGTTATGGTTTAGGAATTTTGAAACTACATTCTGTGTATTCTACAATTGAGCAAATGACTAAATATATTAAGAATAATAGCATTCTCGGGTTTCTTACTGTTGGAGAAAGCAAATATAAACATAGAGAAGAAATACAAACGTGAGAGAACTAGAATGAATTCCCTGCTGCTGGGTTAGAACCTGAAGTGCATCTGTTAGATGTAGCACACACATAAACTGACACACCTATATCCTAGCTGTGGCCACTGAGAAGGCCTAGAAGCAGTAGCATCCCAGTTTCAATTATTATACGTAGTAAGCAGATCTCAGAATAAAGGCTCCTTCCAGGGTTAGGTCAGGAAAATGACAAGATGATGATCTTGGAATATTTAGTTGTGCTGGAAATTAATGAAGTGCTCAAAGAATGATGGAAGCATGTCAAAAGGATGTAGGAGTCAGTTTGAAGGGGTGCCTACTGGTCAAATCTGGGACAGTTTGAGTATCAAAGTCAATAATAATAGTAATGGAGTGTAACCCATTGAAAAAATAGGAATCCAGAAATCTATACTGATATAGAGAATAATAAATAAACAAATGAATGGGGGAGAAGGGAAAATTTTTCCTTAGTTTGCCAACTAATAAATATAGAAGGAATGATGAAGGTTAGAAAATCACCATTTTGTAAACATTATAGTAATTAATAGTAATTGATTCAGGCAAGAATCATTAATGGATGCTAAATGAAATGTGATGAGGAACAAGATACATAATCACAAAGTACTTCCCCACAAATTATTTGTTAAAAAATAAGTAACTTTATAGTAGAGATACCTGCATGTGCCATTTTAACCCAGGTAACCAACATCACCATTACCAATAATGGGATAAACTGACATCATGTGCCTTTTCTGTGCCTATCACTTCTGTGGTATTTCTGCCCCAATAACCTGAATCTAATTATGACGAAATGTCAAACAAACCAAAATTCATGGAAATATTCTTCAAAATAACTTGTCTGGTCAAAAAAAATGTCAAGGTCATAAATAACAAGGAAAAGCCTAGTAATCATTCCAGCTTAAAGGAAACTAAAGAAACTCACAACCTAAATACAGTATGATCCTGGACTACATTCTGAACCAGATAAAAAATAAATATAAAAGACATTATTGGGCCAATTGATGTAATTTGAATATAGACTATGGAGATAATAATATGGTATCAGCATAAAAATTGCTGATTTTGATCATTGTACTGTGGTTACATAAGAGAATGGGTTATATAAAAATGGGCAAAACATCTACAACTTACTTTTAACTGGTTCAAAAAAATACATATATATACACACATATGTATACACACAGATACACATATAGAGAGAACTAGAGGAGGGAGCGAGAGAGAGAGAGAGAGAGAGAAGTGAGCATGAATGATAAAGCAAATGGGGCAAAATGTAAAGAACTGGTGAATCTGGTTATTTCTTGCACTATTTTTGCAATTTTCTGTAAGTTTGAATTATATTAAAATAAAAGTTTTAAAGCATACATATCAACAACTACCAAAAAACATTGAGTTTTATCAAGAACATACCAAGAAATTGAGTTTCAGAAAGTGTGTATATCATTTCGATAAAGCAAACTACTTTTTCGTAAAGTCAAAAGATTCTAGGTAGCAGAGTTAAGTTAAAAAAATAAAAAACAAAAAAGCTAACACTGTACCCAACATATTTATTTCAGAAAGCTGTTTGTTCTAAAGGGTAAAAAGAAGTTCAATTTCCTGAAGATGTAATCTAGTCTTATCCACACCAGGTGCAATATCCAGTCTTAACCAAATAAATCAGTGCAAACTTATGCCTCTAAGAGCAAGAAAGGTCAAAATTCAAACAAATCGTCCATCTCAAACAAAAAGAAAGAATGTGAGAAGTGCTCTGTATAAATAAGGTGGACTTATGTTCTGGCGCAGTTGCTATTAGCAACAAGATGACTGACGTTAAAGAAAAAATTACTTGAGGTTAGGCTAAATGGGTGCAGTTTTTTCTTTTTATATACAATATACAAACAAAAACACAATAATTCTTTTTATATAACTTAAAATGAAAAACCTGAAGTAAATTCTTCGTATATTTATTAAGACAAGAGATCAGAGGTGATTATTAAAAATTCTGAAGCAATCATAATTTCTAAGTATTATGAAGCCATGAAAGATCTGTCTGTCTCCTTTTTTATTTCTCTTTCTCTTCCTCTGTCCCTCATATTCTCTCCCTTTTTTTTTTTCCTTTCAATCACCCTGCCTGTGCAGGCTAACCTGCATGGCTTAGTGTTGCCAGGGGCAATCAGAGTACAGAGGTTGCTGACCTAGTACAAGGTGGGCATAAGAAGTGGCACGTTTATTCTGACAGGGCATTTAAATGAAGCAAAACATCTTTCAAAGCATCTTACTGAAAAACAGTTCCTGCTGGGAAGAGTCTCTGGGCTTCAGAATGTGAACTGCCCCCCACTGAGATACTACACACCTTCCAGAACAACAGCACCATGTCAGTCAATCTCTGACAGCTGTGTAAGGTGCATTTTGATTTATAGCTGCTTTCCCCAAACCTGTATTCTCCTTGTCAAAGAAAAATTTAAATAGTTTAAGAAACCAAGAAACAGGGTCATAAATGACCAAAAAAAATCTGAAAATTTAGATTTCATCTTTAACCATCTTACCAAAAATACATTTGTGTTTTAGTACTTCCTTCCCTTAGTAAAAGAAATATTTTCACCTTTCCCTGCTTATTCTACTTTTATTCTGCTGCAGAATACTTCTTAAGAATGCTAATAGATCCACAAAGTTATTTTTGTTTCAGAGAAAGGAAAATCAAATTTAAGAAGTTCAAAGAAAAATGAAATCTCATGATAAAATAAAATACCAGGTAATGTTAACATTTCTTTTCCATTTTCTGTGTCTCAACAAAAATACTAAAGTACTGGGTGAGAGGAGAAAGTTGAGGTAGGCACTGGGCAAGATACTTTACATACTATTTTACTTATCGATGTGAGATAAATATGATTCTCTGAGCACTAAAGCTTGGAGAGATTAGGTAATTTACTTGAGATTATACCCCTAGGAAATGACTCTAAATTCAGACCTGATTGAAAACTAAGTTTACCTTGCATGTCTCTCTCCTGCATCCCTGGAATTTTTCTAATACTACAGTAACATAAGAAGATCTTGACTTGGGCTTCCCTAGTGGTGCAGTGGTTGAGAATCTGTCTGCCAATGCAGGGGACACGGGTTCGAGCCCTGGTCTGGGAAGATCCCACATGCCGCGGAGCAACTAGGCCCATGAGCCACAACTACTGAGCCTGCGCGTCTGGAGCCTGTGCTCCTCAACAAGAGAGGCTGCGATAGTGAGAGGCCCGCGCACCGTGATGAAGAGTGGCCCCCGCTTGCCGCAACTAGAGAAAGCCCTCGCACAGAAACGAAGACCCAACACAGCCAAAAAAAAAAAAAAAAAGAATATCTTGACTTTTCAAATAAATCAGGGGGTAAAGAACTCTAGAAATAAACAAAAAATTTTGAAATGAATTTTAGGGATATAATATATACTGGCCTTTTAGACTCTCTGACAAATTAATCTATATGTAATTTGACTAATTGATCAACTTTATAAATGAAATAAAAATTATAAATTAACCCTTCTTATTGAAAAAGAATGTCCAGACTTGTGTCAACTGTATGAATCACTAAGAAACTAATCTGTAAATGTTTTTTAAAAAAGGGTAGGAGGTGATAACAGTACATTTTCTCCTCTGATGTCTATAATATCTTCCTTGGTGAAGACTACGCTCCCTCATAATGACTCACTCAAATATTTCATCCACTTGTTCTCTGTCCAATCAGCTTTTATATGGCTCAGACATCTTGTTACTAGCTGGGGAACAGGACATAGTAAAATTTCCTAGCTTTAACCTAGCAATCTGGTTGCTAGCCAGACACAGTAGCACATATGTTAACCTAGCCAGGAAAAATTTTCCAGAGCATCATGAAGAGAGGCCTTAGGGGAAACCAGTGAGCCAGCGAACACAGCAGTTGAATATTATAAGACAGCTCTTCCCTAGTCTGAAAGGCTCAGATCAAATTCCCTGCAGAGCCATCAATTTCACACTTCATCATCTAGAGCAGGTTGCTGTTAATAAGCCATGGGCCACCAATGTGGTGAGGACACCATCTCTGAAGCAACCCTGGGTCTATCCATCATGGGAAATGGCAGAAACATATTTTGTGCTGCCCTTGTTAAGCAAGGTTGATTATTCATTATTATTAACATGTATTTGTTGGCAAGGAACAATATGGAACATGTAATTAGATACAACATCTGTGCAGCAGCTTTTGTATTCAGGCAGTACTCTTTTCTCTGTAGAGGGGAAAATAAGGAAAAAAGAAAGATCAGGTTTAAAGTCTGAGTATTACATATTTATCTATATAAAGAGCACCGCTGATTTAAAATGAATTTTGACCTAACAGAATACAACTTTTCTTGAACGTCTTTGAAAAGCTAACCAATACTAAATGAACATTAATAGGAGATGCCTCAATTCTTTCCCTGTCAGTGGCCTCAAACTTTGGTGACAAAATTTGGTAAAAATATATCTCTCAAACCACTTACTTCAAGCTCTTTGTCTATATCTGACAAAAACAAACAGACAAACAAAACTTGCCATAATATTCTGTTTCATCTCAAACTCATGTCATCACTTACTGCCATAGATACTAAATTTCTTACTAAAGAGTCTCTGCATTTACCTTCACTTAACAATAAATATACTTGACAAACTGCAATAATTTGACAGAGAGAACATTGCAGGGAGAGTGTTATACAATACTGAACACTTTACTGATAGGCTAAAAAATAAAAATATGAAATAAAAATAGAGAAATATAAATTTGCAAATATTCTAAAGAATTATAATGGTGTTTCTTTTCCATACTAAAATTCATCTTTTAAGATTTCTAGTGTCCTCTTGACATGACGCACTGAGAAGAAAATAATATCACTTCTGTGATATTCGTCCTCAAACTGCATCACCTGAATCTAATCATAAAAAACATCAGATAAATCCAGATTGAGGTGCATTCTTCAAAGTAACTGGCCTGTGTTTCTTAAAATTGTCAAGGTCAAGAAAGACTAAGACTGAGGAAGTGTTCCAGATTAAAGGAGAGATAGAGATATGACAACTAAATGCAATCCAAAATATGGAATTTTTCTGTTATTATAAAGAACATTATTAGAACAAATGGCAAAATCTGAATAAGACCTGTAATACTGTATCAATGTTAATTTTCTAATTTTGATGATTATTTTCTGGTTATTTAAGAAAATGTCCTGGTGTTTTCTTGTTTTTAGAAGATATATTCTGAAGTATTCAGGAGTAAATAATGGGCATCATGCCTGCAACCACCTTAAACAGTTCAGAGAGAGTGAGAGAGAGAAGGGAAAAAGAGAGTGAGAAAGAGAAAGAAAGAAAGAAAGAAAGAAAGAAAGAAAGAAAGAAAGAAAGAAAAGAAGAAAGAAAGAAAGGAAGAAAGAAAGAAAAAGGAAGGAAGGAAGGAAGGAAAAAAGAAAATATGGCAAAATGTTAACATTGCATAAAGGGTATTTGAGAATTCTTAGTACTATTATTGCAACTTTTGTAAGTCTGGAAAGTACATCAAAATAAAAGGTTTAAAGAAACTATAACCAAAAAAAACCTGTTACTATAATTCAAGGCAATTTTAATTAAAATAAAGTGACCGTGGGCTTCACATAATATATATCCCTTGATTGTTTTCACATATCATGCAGTTACAGCTGTTGTAAGCTGTCACTTAAATAGATTTTTCTCAAATTTAACTAAACCAATGGGGAACAATGGCATGATAATCCTTACCAGCTGATAATTTAAAAGCCATTTGCAAAGTATTATCTCACTAACTCAAACAAACAGGAAGAATAATATATAGCTGGAATAAACAATATTTTAAAATAAATGTTATCTTGTTACTTTCTAACAGGTATTGCAAACAAAAATATTAAGGAAATGATGCCATATAGAAGCCCTTCAAGCTTATATGAAAGAATGCGTGCATCACACACATACATATATACATATGAGTTTTTGTTATTTAACATATAGTCTATATATGGGTTATTAAAACAACAGCTAATACTTACTGCATTCTTACTATGCCAGTACTTTTAGATGCATTTATTCTCCAAAATAATCCTATGAAGTAGGTTCTATTATTAATGTTAAGCTAAGACTGCACTTCTCTCTGAAATTGCATGTTATTGTCTTGGCTTCAAATGCCCGTTTTTGCTCATTTCTTCCTGTAAAAATCATAACTCAGACATGAAAGTTCAAATGCCAATTGCAATCAAGTGTTCCTCAGTCCCACAATCAGAATTAATCACTCCCTCTTCTGAGTTTCTATGAGCCTTTATTCAACAGCATTCATTAAAATTTTTCTAAAATATGCATTAGACACTTAGCTATTTGCAAGAGGTGACAGGGAAGAAGAAGGGATTACTAACATAATTTTAATTATATAATAAAACAATGGTGTTATTAGGAAGGCCTTGAATTTATTGGACACTTATCAATATGCCCAGCAGGGTACTAATCACCTTATAAAGAAGTCATTATTAACATCTCCCTTTTGCAGATGAGGAAACTAAGGCTTAGAGAAAACAATGAACTTGTCTAATTAGGCGTAACTGATAAATGACAGAGCCTGGTCTGACTCTAAAGCTTATGCTCTTAAACTACTTACTGCCCTCAAAGGTGATAGTCTAATGGAGAAGAAAACATGCACCTAAATAAATTATAGCACAAGGTAAAAAAGTAATGTTGTATAAAAAGAAAAGGAAGAGGTTGAGAAAAACCTTGTAGGTAACATCTGAGTATTGAAAGATAAATAGATATGTGAGAAAGGGAGGAAAACCATTCCGAACAGGCAGTGATGGGGAGGTGTTGGGAATTCTGGGAATGTTATGTTTGGAAGGTCCATAGTCTGCATTAGGAATATTAACACTAGAAAGACAAGCATATATATCCCCTATGAAGGTTAAATACAAAATTATAGGATTTGAACTTCCCCTTAGTGTGAGATGCATAAATTTGAAATCAATTCAGTACCCCTTGTTCTAAGAACATACCAGACACAAAAACGTGTCAATATATTTTTGCTTAACAAGTATTTAGTAGGCTTTTAATAAATCATATTCCATAATAATCCCAACACATGAAGAAAGCTACTATCATTTTAGTCTTTTCCATTCCAGAACAGCCGTTAGATTTGATCAGAGTTATACAATGTGAAAATAAATCTGGCAGCAATCTTAAGAGTGGGCTGGAGGAAAGTAGAAAATGAAGGCTGGGGGAACAATTATAAAGTAATACAACTCCTTAAATCATACTATAGCATATTAGAGATAGATGGCCCCATAAAGATCATCCAACAAAATTTCCTTATCCCAGAGATAAAGAAACCGAGACAAGATAAATATAGAATCTTTAAGATTATAAATGGCAGAGAGTTAACTTTTGTCAAGCAAGTAATTCTCAGAAAGGTATATGTGGGGAAGTGCTAAAATAAAATATGCTGAGCACAAGAGACTAAATAGAAGACAAATATAAGAAATAGAACACAGAAAGAACAGCTATGCCCGTGCTGAACTTTTTTTGTGTGTGTGGTACGCGGGCCTCTCAATGTTGTGGCCTCTCCCGTTGCGGAGCACAGGCTCCGGACACTCAGGCTCAGGGGCCATGGCTCACGGTCCTAGCCTCTCTGCGGCATGCGTGATCTTCCCGGACCGGGGCACAAACCCGTGTCCCCTGCATCAGCAGGCGGACTCTCAACCACTGCGCCACCAGGGAAGCCCTGTGCTGAACTTTTAAGACCTGCCTGAGCTTCACATTCAATACAATTTGTCACTCTGAAGTTAAGTTAAAATGTACTTTTACACAATTTTTTTTTCTTCTGGCAATCTCTGTTATGCCCTGTAAAAATACAGATGTGAATAAACAAATTAAATCTGTTTTCTGATTGTAAAAGTTACATATATTGATTTATACCAGTGGTAGAAAATTTGAAAAACCAACCAACCAAACTAAAAAACAAATTAAAGAATCAACTATAAAATTCACCACCCAAAAACAGCTACTATTAAAAATTTGGCTTAAAGAATTGATAACAATTCTGGGGACCCTGAGACAAGAAAACAGCAGTTGCAAAGGCACAGAGGCAGGAAATCATATAGGGACTTGCAAGGATCTAAAGATAGCAAAAAATTGGAATACAAATCTGGGGAAAACAGGGTGGTGGTGAAAGATGAGGCTGCAACAGATAATAAACTGCATCTTCTAATTGTGGATTCATAAAATGTCGTCACCAAGGGTATGTCAATTTTGCCCATGCATTACAGGCTGCTTCCTTCATCATCAATAGGCTATTAGTTCACATAGACTGACCCTCTGTGGCTCTCTGCCTCATGACAGGGAGTGACAGCTGGCTATGTACAGTATGTATACATTTTTATTGAGGTACAATTGACATATAACATACAAGCTTCAGGTATACAACCTAAGGATTCCATATTTGTATATATTGCAAAATGATCATTACACTAAGTCTAGTTACCATTTTTACCATACATAGTTACAGAGAAAATTTTTTTCTTGTGATGAGAACTTTTAAGATCTACTCTCTTGGCCACTTTCAAATATGCAATACAGTATTATTAACTATAGTCACCATGCTGTACATTACATCTCCATGACATTTATAACTGGAATGTATTTTTCGTACCTAGAATGTACTTTTTTTAATGACATAGATTGTACTTTCTGGGATAAATTGAGTCTGTTCTTAACTGAAAACAGCTGAATTGACTAACCTTTCAAAATCTAAAATTTCTCTTTACTTAGAAACATGAAGGAAAGAGTAAAATGGAAGACATTCGTCAACAGATATATTTCTCTCAGGAATAAAAATGTTCAGACAAATTCAAATAACCTTATCTGAAATAAAGGCATAAATCAACTCAAAAAACAGTCAATTTTTAAAAGCTTACGTGGGTCTGTAAGTAAAAAAAGCAAAAAGTTCATCAATAGAAACCAGTCACTGTAAATGGCAACTTGGAGCTCTGAAATGTCAATTTCACACTGCGCTAAGCATATCCTACAAAATCCGACCAAACTGCTGTTCAGAAAAATAGCAACACCTGATGCTACATTCCTTGAAGTAACAGGTCAGACATATTAGCCAGGTCAGGTACAAAACTGTATCCACTAGGACCTACCCACTCAGGAATCATTTTCTATTTGTTTCAGTGTTTATCACTTTTAAATCAGATGTGTTAATTGACCTAGAAAAAGCAGCTAACTCCAAGTAACTCCATAGTTTGGCTCAATACAAGTAAATGCTAAGAATATCCTAAAAAAGCAGGTGGGGGAAACTTAAGTGAAGTAGAACATATTCATCTAGGATTTCAGGCTTAAGCCTGAAATATATAACCTACTGCTACGATCTGCCACTCACATGCCCTCTTCAGTCAGGTGTCCACCATAGTGCTGACAGCCCCGATCTGAATCACTTATTTGGTGATAAAAATTATTCTGGGGAGGGCTGACTATTTTCCATATGAGAAGTTCTTTTGGGAAAACACTTGAAACCTGGCCTCAGGGACTGAAGGCAAAGATACTTCCAATCTGACAACAAAAGAATATGTTGCTGTCTTACTCAGAGCCTCTGGGGAATTTTCTGCCTCAGGGAGCTGGGGCTGCGGCATACCCAGCACTATCCAGTCCCTCCCCAACATAAGTAAATGAGGTCTCTCAGTGATGTGCAAGTAAAGAAAAACTCCCGAAATACAATTTTCAAATTCAAGCAGATTTAATTGAGGGTGATAAAGCACACACACAAAAAAGGTGACTTAGATTTAAAGCACACAAAAAGGCTAATGTATCCTTAGCAAAAGTAACAGAGGGAATTCTCTCCATGTGCTTTTGGTCAAGTTTCTTTCCATGGTGTGTGCCCACACTGCTACACTCCAGACACAAATGGCAAAACAAGTCAGCTAGCTGTCCGTTGCACTGAAATACCAGGTTTTAATTATATCATAAACAAAATCGTGGTCAAGGAGGAATTCATAAAAATGCTTTAGCCCTTAAGTGAAAGACAACAGGCAGAGTCAAATAAAGGTCTGGAGAATCAAGAAGCCAGATAAACACCACTTAATATTCAATAAATATAGTAAATTTACTGCAGCCTTCTTGCAGAGAAAGATAATCTATTCTGCTCTTTTAATAGACTAGTCACAGGTTTCCAGTACTCATACTCTAGAATGTCACTTATTAATGTCCAGAGGTCCAGAAAACTAATAGTTTATATCAATACTGGTGCATCTGTTTCTCTCTTGAAAGCTCATTTTTAGGAATTAACAAGCAAACCTATAAAGAGATATATACAATTGTTAGTTATTTGTCCTTAAGAAGAGTTCTGAAATAATAAAAATTATTTTGAAATCAAAAGAAAAGAGCAAGAGAGACCTCCTACAAGATGGTGGAGGAGTACAACATGGAGATCACCTTCCTCTCCACAAATACATCAAAAATACATCTACACGTGGAACAACTCCTACAGAACACCTACTGAATGCTGACAGAAGACCTCAGACTTCCCAAAAGGCAGGAAACTCCCCACATACCTGGGTAGGGCAAAAGAAAAAAGAAAAAAACAGAGACAAAACAATAGGGACGGGACCCGCACCTCTGGGAGGGAGCTGTGAAGGAGGAAATGTTTCCACATGCTAGGAAGCCGCTTCACTGGCAGAGACGGGGGGTGGTGGGGGGAAAACTTTGGAGCCACGGAGGAGAGCGCAGCAATAGGGGTGCAGAGGGCAAAGAGGAGAGATTCCCACACAGAGGATCGATGCCGACCAGCACTCACCAGCCCGAGAGGCTTCTCTGCTCACCCGCCGGGGCGGGAGGGGGCTGGGAGCTGAGGCTCCGGCTTTGGAGGTCAGATCCCAGGGAGAGGACTTGGGTCGGCTGCGTGAACACAGCCTGAAGGGGGCTAGTGTGCCACAGCTAGCTGGGAGGGAGTCTGGGGAAAAGTCTGGACTTGCCTAAGAGGCAAGAGACCATTGTTTCAGAGTGCGCGAGGAGAGTGGATTCAGAGCACCGCCTAAACGAGTTCCAGAGACAGGCGCGAGCCATGACTATCACCACGGACAACAGAGACAGACATGAAACGCTAAGGCTGCTGCTGCAGCCACCAAGAAGCCTGTGTGCAAGCACAGGTCACTAGCCACGCCTCCCCTCCCGGGAGCCTGTGCAGCCGCCACTGACAGGGTCCTGTGATCCAGGGACAACTTCTCCGGGAGAACACACGGTGCGCCTCACAGTGGTGCAATGTCATGATGGCCTCTGCCGTGGCATTCCGTACCCCTCCCTCCCCTGGGCCTGAGTGAGCCGGAGCCGCCTAATCAGCTGCTCCTCTAACCCCGTCCTGTCTGAGCCGAAGAACAGACGCCCTCAGGCGACCTACACGCAGAGGCGGAGCCAAATCCAAAGCTGAACCTGGGAGCTGTGCGAACAAAGAAGAGAAAGGGAAACCTCTCCCAGCAGCCTCAGGAGCAGCGGATTAAATGTCCATAATCAACTTGATGTACCCTGCATCTCTGGAATACCTGAATAGACAACAAATCATCCCAAATTGAGGCAGTGGACTTTGGGGGCAACTGTAGACTTGGGGTTTGCTTTCTGCATCTAATTTGTTTCTGGTTTTATGTTTATCTTAGTTTAGTATTTAGAGTTTATTATCATTGGTAGATTTGTTTACTGATTTGGTAGCTCACTTCCGTTTTTTCTTTCTTTATAGATAATATATATATTTTTCTTTTTTCTCTTTTTGAGAGTGTGTATGTGTATTCTTTGAGTGATTTTGTCTGTATAGCTTTGCTTTTACCATTTGTCCCAGGGTTCTGCCTGTCCGTTATTTTTTGTTCGTTTCTGCTTTTTTTTAAAAGTATAGTTTATAGCACTTGCTATCATTGGTGGATTTGCTTTTTGGTTTGGTTGCTCTCTTTTTTTTGTACTTTAAATTTTTTAATTTTTAATAATTTTTAATTTTAATAACTTTATTTTATTTTTTTCTTTCTTTCTGTCCTTTTTTCTACCTTTCCTTCTGAGCCGTGTGGTTGACAGGGACTTGGTGCTCCGACTGGGTGTCAGGCCTGGGCCTCTGAGGTGGGAGAGCCGAGTTCAGGACATTGGTCCATCAGAGACCTCCCAGCTCCACGTAATATCAAACAGTGAAAGCTCTCCCAGAGATCTCCATCCCAACGCTAAGACCCAGCTCCACTCAGTGACCAGCAAGCTACAGTGCTGGACACCCTATGCCAAACAACTAGCAAGACAGGAACACAAGTCCACCCATTAGCAGAGAGACTGCCTAACGTCATATTAAGGTCAGAGACGCCCCAAAACACACCACCGGACGTGGTCCTGCCCACCAGAAAGACAAGATCCAGCCTCATCCACCAGAACACAGGCACCAGTCCCCTCCACCAGGAAGCCTACACAACCCACTGAACAAAACTTAGCCACTGGGGACTGACACCAAAAACAACGGGAACTACGAACCTGCAGCCTGCAAAAAGGAGACCCCAAACACAGTAAGATAAGCAAAATGAGAAGACAGAAAAACACACAGCAGATGAAGGAGCAAGGTAAAAACCCACCAGACCAAACAAACGAAGAGGAAATAGGCAGTCTACCTGAAAAAGAATTCAGACTAATGATAGTAAAGATGATCCAAAATCTTGGAAAAAGAATAAAGAAAATATAAGAAACATTTAACAAGGATCTAGGAGAACTAAAGTGCAAACAAACAATGATGAACAACACAATAAATGAAATTAAAAATTCTCTAGAGGAATCAATAGCAGAATAACTGAGGCAGAAGAACGGATAAGTCACGTGGAAGATAAAATAGTGGAAATAACTACTGCAGAGCAGAATAAAGATAGAAGAATGAAAAGAATTGAGGACAGTCCCAGAGACCTCTGGGACAACATTAAATGTACCAACATTCGAATTATAGGGGTCCCAGAAGAAGAAGAGAAAAAGAAAGGGACTGAGAAGATATTTGAAGAGAATATAGTTGAAAACTTCCCTAATATGGGAAAGGAAATAGTCATTCAAATCCAGGAAGCACAGAGAATCCCATGCAGGATAAATCCAAGGAGAAACTTGCCAAGACACATATTAATCAAACTATCAAAAATTAAATACACAGAAAAAAAAGTAAAAGCAGCAAGGGAAAAGTAACAAATAACATACAAAGGAATCCCCGTAAGTTTAACAGCTGATCATTCAGCAGAAACTCTGCAAGCCAGAGGGAGTGGCAGGACATATTTAATGTGACGAAAGGGAAAAACCTATAACCAAGATTTCTCTACCCAGCAAGGATCTCATTCAGATTTGACGGAAAAATTAAAACCTTTACAGACAAGCAGAAGCTAAGAGAATTCAGCACCAGCAAACCAGCTTTACAACAAATGGTAAAGGAACTTCCCTAGGCAGGAAACACAAGAGAAGGAAAAGACCTACAATAACAAACCGAAAACAATTAAGAAAATGGTAATAGGAACATACATATCGATAACTACCTTAAATGTAAATGGATTAAATGCTCCCACCAAAAGACACAGACTGGCTGAACAGATACAAAAACAAAACCCGTATATATGCTGTCTACAACAGACCCACTTCAGACCTAGGGACACATACAGACTGAAAGTGAGGGGATGGAAAAAGATATTCCATGCAAATGGAAATCAAAAGAAAGCTGGAGCAGCAATTCTTATATCAGATAAAACAGAATTTAAAATAAAGACTATTACAAGAGACAAAGAAGGACACTACATAATGACGAAAGGATCAATCCAAGAAGAAGATATAACAGTTGTAAATATTTATACACCCAACATAGGAGCACCTCAATACATAAGGCAAATGCTAACAGCCATAAAAGGGGACATCGACAGTAACACAATCATAGTAGGGGACTTTAACACCCCACTTTCACCAATGGACAGATCATCCGAAATGAAAATAAATAAGAAAACACAAGCTTTAAATGATACATTAAACAAGATGGACTTGATTGATATTTATGGGACATTCCATCCAAAAACAACAGAACACACTTTCTTCTCAAGTGCTCATGGAACATTCTCCAGGATAGATCATATCTTGGGTCACAAATGAAGTCTTGGTAAATTTAAGAAAATTGAAATCGTATCAAGTATCTTTTCCAAACACAACACTATGAGACTAGATAACAATTACAGGAAAAAATCTGTAATAAATACAAACACATGGAGACTAAACAATACACTACTAAATAACCAAGAGATCACTGAAGAAATCAAAGAGGAAATCAAAAAATACCTAGAAACAAATGACAACGAAAACATGATGATCCAAAACCTATGGGATGCAGCAAAAGCAGTTCTAAGAGGGTAGTTTATAGCAATACAGTCCTACCTTAAGAACACACACAAGAAACATCTCAAATAAACAACCTAACCTTACACCTAAAGCAATAAGTGAAGGAAGAACAAAAAAACCCCAAAGTTAGCAGAAGGAAAGAAATCATAAAGCTCAGATCAGAAATAAATGAAAAAGAAATGAAGGAAACAATAGCAAAGATCAATAAAACTAAAAGCTGGTTCTTGGAGAAGATAAACAAAATTGATAAACCATTAGCCAGACTCATCATGAAAAAAAGGGAGAAGACTCAAATCAGTAGAATTAGAAAAGAAAAAGAAGTAACAACTGACACTGCAAAAATACAAAGGATCATGAGAGATTACTGCAAGCAACTATACGCCAATGAAATGGACAACCTAATCAATGAATTTGGTAAGGTAGCAGGATACAAAATTAATGCACATAAATCTCTTGCATTCCTATACACTAATCATGAAAATTCTGAAAGAGAAATTAAGGAAACACTCCCATTTACCACTGCAACAAAAAGAATATGATACCTAGAAATAAGCCTCCCTAAGGAGACAAAAGATCCATATGCAAAAAACTATAAGACACTGATGAAAGAAATTAAAGATGATACAAACAGATGGAGAGATACACCATGTTCTTGGATTGGAAGAATCAGCATTGTGAAAATGACTATACTACCCAAAGTAATCTACAGATTCAATGCCATCCCTATCAAACTACCAATGGCATTTTTTATGGAACTAGAACAAAAAATTTCACTATTTGTATGGAAACACAAAAGACCCTGAATAGCCAAGGCAATCTTGAGAAAGAAGAACGGAGCTGGAGGAATCAGGCTCCCTGACTTCAGACTATACTACAAAGTTACAGTAATCAAGACAGTAGGGTACTGGCACAAAAACAGAAATATGCATCAATGGAACAGGATAGAAAGCCCAGAGATAAACCCACACACATACGGTCACCTTATCTTTGATGAAGGAGGCAAGAATATACACTGGAGAAAAGACAGGCTCTTCAAGAAGTGGTGCTGGGCAAACTGGACAGCTACATGTAAAAGAATGAAATTAGAACACTCCCTAACACCATACACAAAAATAAGCTCAAAATGGATTAAAGACCTAAATGTAAGGCCAGACACTATAAAACTTTTGGAGGAAAATATAGGCAGAACACTCTATGGCATAAATCACAGCAAGGTCCTTTTTGACCCACCTCCTAGAGAAATGGAAATGAAACAAAAATAAACAAATGGGACCTAGTGACACTTAAAAGCTTTTGCACAGCAAAGGAAACCATAAACAAGATTAAAAGAAAACCCTCAGAATGGGAGAAAATATCTGCAAATGAAGCAACTGACAAAGGATTAATCTCCAAAATTTATAAGCAGCTCATGCAGCTCAATATCAAAAAAAGAAACCACCCAATCCAAAACTGGGCAGACGGCCTAAGAAGACATTTCTCCAAGGAACATATATAGATTGCCAACAAACAAGTTAAAGGATGCTCAACATCACTAATCATTAGAGAAATGCAAATCAAAACTACAATGAGGTATTACCTCACACCAGTCAGAATGGCCATCATCAAAAAATCTACAAACAATAAATGCTGGAGAGGGTGTGGAGAAAAGGGATCCTTCTTTCACTGTTGGTGGGAATGTAAATTGATACAGCCACTATGGAGAAGAGTATGGAGGTTCCTTAAAAAACTAAAAATAGAACTACCATACGACCCAGCAATCCCACTACTGGGCATATACCCTGAGAAAACCATAATTTAAAAAGAGTCATGTACCACAGTGTTCATCATTGCAGCTCTATTTACAAAAGCCAGGACATGGAAGCAACCTAAGTGTCCACTGACAGATGAATGGATAAAGAACATGTGGCACATAGACAATGGAATATTACTCAGCCATAAAAAGAAATGAAACTGAGTTATTTGTAGTGAGGTGGATGGACCTAGAGTCTGTCATACAGAGTCAAGTAAGTCAGAAAGAGAAAAACAAATACCGTATGCTAACACATATATATGGAATGTAAGAAAAAAAATGTTTCCGAAATACCTAGGGGCGGACAGGAATAAAGATGCAGATGTAAAGAATGGACTTGAGGACACGGGGAGGGGCAAGGGTAAGCTGGGACGAAGTGATAGTGACATGGACATATATACACTACCAAATGTAAAACTGATAGCTAGTGAGAAGCAGCACAGGGAGATCAGCTCGGTGCTTTGTGACCACTTAGAGGGGTGGGATAGGGAGGGTGGGAGGGAGACGCAAGAGGGAGGAGATATGGGGATATAGGTATACATATAGCTGATTCACTTTGTTATAAAGCAGAAACTAACACACCATTGTAAAGGAATTATATTCCAATAAAGAAGTTAAAAAAAAAACAACAGCAATTCCACTTCCCCCTCAAAAAAACCCCCACAAAAACTGGCCTTTATTATGAGAGGAAAAAAACCCATAAAGTACGACATTAAAGGCTCTCAATGAGCTGATTCCTCTTAAACAATCATCCCTATTTGGTATTACATCATAAAACTAGTTTTCTGACATTCACCTGAAATTTCCTTTCCATACCCATTTTCCCTAGTGTTGTTAATGCTCTTCCCTCTCACTAGAATAATTCACATTCTTCTTTCTTTTAATCTAAAATTTACTCTGTTTCAAGGCCAAATTCAAGAACTGCTTGACATCTTTCCCAACTAAAAACCAACATTCTTTTTTTGTGGCCTTTTACAACAGCTACTGCTTCAGTGTTTCCAATTCAGTAATCCTTTCACTGCAGAAATTATGTTCCTAAAACGTAATATGTTTGGCAAAACCTAGCTGGTAAGATCAAAGTCTCAGTAAACAGGGGATTAAGAAAAATATTAATTCTTTTAAATCCATTTTCCTTAAAAAGAAAGTTCTAGAAGATATCTATTCTAAAACAATATAGATTTACTGGAGCTATCTCCTCCTATGGGCTTCCAAATAGGAAATCCTGCTGCTGAAGCTGACTCTCCAAGTTCAACATCAGGTGGCTCTAATCTCTTGAGGAAGCCCTTACTGACCTAGAACTCTGTATTTTGTACATGAAGTTTGTTATTTTTTATTTCTTTGTTTTTCTCTCTGTGTCTTTTCTTTCTTTCTTTCATCCTTTTTTGTAAATCTTAGCAAAATGCTTGTGCTATTAACTGACCAAACTACTAGGTTACACAGCAGTTTTCTGGACTGGTCTTCTTCATATTGTGAAAGTAGAGAACACACAGGCTTCAGAGATTCAGTGAGATGTCCTACTGAGGAGGATGTACAAAATCTATCATGCTCTGCTCTTTGGGGACACAATTATAAGAATGAGTTATCTCAAAACACTGGTTTCGAAGAATTAATGTATTGCACTTCATTGACCATTCCATTAAAAAACATGAGTCTCACTGTAATAATGAAAAGAAAAACGTTCATTTTTGTTCTGAGTCCATCCAGATGTTTGCAAATATTGTTTTCAGTAAATTTTAAAAAAATCAGAACTTGGATATAATTTTTTAATTGAATTATAGTTCATTTACAATATTGTGTTAGTTTCAGGTATACAGCAAAGTGATTCAGCTACATACATATATATATTTCAGATTCTTTTCCATTATAGGTTATTACAAGATATTGAATATAGTTCCCTGTGCTATCCAGTAAATCCTTGTTTATTTAATATATATAGTAGTGTGTATCTGTTAATCCCTTACTCCTAATTTATCCCACCCCCACTTTCCCCTCTGGTAACCATAAGTTTGTTTTCTATGTCTGTGAGTCTGTTTCTGTTTTGTAAATAAGTTCATTTGTCTTATCTTTTAGATTCCACATATAAGTGATATCATATGATATTTGTCTTTCTCTGTCTGACTTACTTCACTTAGTATGATAATCTCTAGATCCATCCATGTTGCTGGAAATATTATTTCATTCTTTTTTATGGCTGAGTAGTATTCCATTGTGTGTGTGTGTGTGTGTGTGTGTGTGTGCAAATATTTTCTCCCATTCTGTGGGTTGTCTTTTTGTTTTGTTTTTGGTTTCCATTGTTGTGCAAAAGCTTATAAGTTTGATTAGGTCCCATTTGTTTATTTTTACTTTTATTTCTTTTGCCTTGGGAGACTGAGCTAAGAAAATATTGCTATGATTTAAGTCAGAGACTGTTTTGCCTGTTTTACCCTTTAGGAATTTTGTGGTGTCATGTCTTATATTTACATGTTCATGCATTTTGAATTTATTTTTGTGTATGGTGTGAGGGAGTGTTCTAACTTCATTGATTACATGCCGCTGTCCAGCTTTCCCAACACCACTTGCTGAAGAGACTGTCTTTTCTCCATTGTATATTGTTTCCTCCTTTGTCTAAGATTAATTGACTGTAAGTGCATAGGTTTTTTTTCTGGGCTATTTTGTTCCATTGATCTACATGTCTGTTTTTGTGCCAGTACCATGCTGTTTTGATTACTGTAGCTTTGTAGTATTGTCTGAAGTCTGGGAGGGTTATGCCTTCAGCTTTGTTCTCTTTCCTCAGATTGCTTTGGCAATTCTGGGTCTTTTGTGGTTCCATATAAATTTTAGGATTATTTGTCTTAGTTCTGTGAAAAATGTCATGGGTAATTTGACAGGGATCATATTAAATCTATAGATTCCTTTGGGTAGTATGGCCATTTTAACGAGGAGATATTTCTTAATGTATTTTCTTCTGAGGATGCTCAGTAGTCAGAATCAGTATTATATTTTAAACTCCAATTGCCTCTCATACTATTTCCCCCCATTTGATTCATTCATTATTTCATTCAGGAATTCATTAAACCTCTGCCTTCTTTGTACTGGTCTCTCAGTCAGGCACGAGTTACAAACACAAATACCTGATTCTCTCTCAAGGAGCTGTCTCGGGGGAGAGACAGTATCTGGGAAAGTAATCAATCACCTTCTTTACTGAACTAAAACCAACTACTAACATTTAACCCTCCAGGTGTAAGACAACTGGACCAAGTAGCCTCCCTTTGTCCCATTCAGCTTCACCTTTCAATTGAGCTTCACTTGAATTGCCACCTCCACCTTCATGCTGCCTTCTCAGGGTATGTTATTCTCTTTCAACTAAAAATAATAATAGAAAGATCTTTCTTGGGCTCCCAGTAGCACAATGGAGACAGGCTGGGATTTTAAAAGACTTTTTTAAATACTCGAGGTAGAAAAAATAGGAAATTAATAAAATAAAATAACACATAGTTTAAGAAAAAAATATTGCCATTTGCAGCAACATGGATGGACCTACAGATTGTCATAATGAGTGAATAAGTCAGACACAGAAAGACAAATATATAATATTGCTTATATGTGGAATCTAAAAAAAGGGTACAAATGAACTTATTTACAAAACAGAAGTAGAGTCACAAATGTAGAAGACAAACTTATGGTTACCAGGGTATAAGTGGGGGGAGGGCTAAGTTGGGAGATTGGGATTGACATATACACACTACTACATATAAAGTAGATAATAAGAACTATATTGCACAGGGAATAATAAGAACTGTATAGCACAGGGAACTCTACTAAATACTCTGTAATGGCCTATATGGGAAAAGAATCTAAAAAAATTGGATATATGTGTATGTATAACTGATTCACTTTTCTGTACACCTGAAACTAACACAACATTGTAAATCAACTATACTCCAATAAAAATTTTTTTTCAATGGGAAAAATAAACACAAACAACTTAAAAAATAATCTCAGATTTCTGATCTTACCATTGCTAGCTGACTCCTAGAGTGCAGACTCAGTGCTAGTGTTTAGCCTGAGACTGTCATCCTCTTAAGGACCTATAGAAACTGCCCACTTCTGCTACAGTTTTCTGTATACAAAATAGAACTAAAACATAAAACTGGAATTTCTCAGCTTTAAGAAAAACATGTTGCTAACTAAAATAAAAAAGGCAAACAATATTCTCTAAAATAAAAAAGGCAAACAATATATACTCTTAATATATTAAGAGTTTTATAGACTGCTTTTAATTTTAATCAAATGAGTCCCAAATTTTAAACCTCTAAAGCAAAGATTCCAATAGCTAGAGGGTTATTCTAATTCCTCTCCCTATCTTACCTCCACAACTCTAGGATTTAAGAAAAGTCACATTAAACAGCAATTTTCTATAGCAAGTATGGTCATTGAAAGTAATTTTCAGGCAATTATAGTATGGGCTGATATAAGATTTATGGGATGAAGTACTATGCCAAAACATTTCCCCTAATAAGTGCAAATCCCACCCACCAGGTTAAAAATTTTCAAATTTTATTAATTTTGTTAACAGCAGTACAAATCAGTGTAACTTCCCACATGAGATGTGCACAGATGCTGTAAGAGGTGACTGTGGCATAATTACAAAGCATAATGAATGTAGAGCTCCAGTTCTGGGCACAGCTGACTGACAGACAATGCGTCTCTGTTGTGTGTAACACAATGCAGGCTGCTTATCCTCTCCACAAACCTCAGATTTCCTCATTCTAGATGATCTCTAGTGTCTCTCTCAGCCCTGAATTCCATAATTACTCTGTCAGGTATCTTAGGTTTGCCTCCTCCAAATTCAGCTAGCTCTCTGCCCTGGTGGTGACCTGCATAGGGTACATCAACAGGCTTCCTTGCCCTCTGGCATTTGGATGGGTTTGGTCAGGGAAAAGCCCAAGCAGGAGATCAGATAGATGGTAATAATAAAGGAGAATGAGGGCAGGGTAATTTTACTCTCCTCTCACCCCTTCAGTCACTTGAGGCTGCCTCTGTCTCTTGCCTGAAGGTTTCTGCCCCTCTCAAAGCAGCTTGCTCTATGGACTTTCTCTTTTCTTTTTCCTCTTTGTGTCCAATCAGGCCTAGAGGTAGAAACAGCTCTGTGGCTACTAATGCCAAGTTCCTGCCCTATCCCTTTACAGTTAAGACATCCTGCCTACAACTTTATAATTAATGTCTCTACATATAAACCCCCTCAAATATTCCCAATTTGAATGTGTCATCTTTTCCTTTCTGGAATCTGACTCATACAATCACTTTTTATAGAATTTGATCAAGAATGTAAGTCAGAATCTGATGAAAAGTAACTATAAATGTAAATATTGCTTATTAAAGAGATTTAAGGTCACTTGAAAGAAACTTATCAAAAGCACTTCTTTCATAAAATTATTTTAAAACACTTTTTGGTTAGATCATAGTAGTCCAACAATTACCTGATTTTACAGTAAACCATCTAGATTAGATGAAAGCAGAGAGGCGTGACTGGAAAGTCATTTTGTTTAACACTGCCTTTGACAGCTTGGTTTACCTTCCTTTCCTTGTTGCTGAAAAAATTTAAGTATGAATAGGTACCCTGGGCATGAAAGTGTTTAGTTAATAAAGTTGTTTTAGAAAAAAAAAAAAAAAGGGAGGGCTTAGCCCTATCTAATCTCTCCCCCGCAAAAAACCCTGTAGTTTTTCATGCATGTCTAGTTTGTTAGATGTGCACACTGCCACAAAAATATTAATACTTTTGTTTTCTCATTGCAGTAGACATAGAGTAAAACTGTCATGTAAAATAATTTGTTTTAGAGGACATTAAACTAAATGAAATAAGTCAAAGGCAAATACTGTATGATCTCACTTATATTGAAGTATTTTTTAAAAATTCAAAAAAATAAATTATTTGTTTTAAGATAAGGAATTGTCCTAGAAATTGAGTTTACCCTAGTATTATAAAATATTTGTTATGTGATCATATATGTATATGTATAGCTGATTCACTTTGTTATAAAGCAGAAACTAACACACGATTGTAAATCAATTATACTCCAATAAAGATGTTAAAAAAATTAATTTTTTAATAAATAAGTAAATAAAACATCAAACCCTGTTATTACAGTACCCATCAGAAAAATTCTGAAAGAAAAAAATGGAATGAAATTCTTAGGAAAAGTCTTATCTTAAAATGGGTACACATCTCCAGCCCTAAGAGAACTTGTTGCTGCTAAAAACATAGCAGGACTAGAAGGGTGCTCCAGACCTACCGACCAGGTAAGTCTTGTTGAATTAAAATGGTCCCATCCCAACTACATTTCAACACAAACTAAAGAGATCTGAACCTTTGCCTAGTACTGGTTTTCAGAAATAAGTACTTCATTACTCACATAAACCTATTCCAATCTGTTGAAGCCATTTGATCTCTGAAACATACTAATAAACAATATTCACCTGAATGGATAATTTGAGGTTTCTTATCAGTGAATTAATAATATTCCTAAAACAAACCATGGTAACTTTCAAACTTGCCTAGTGCTATAATAAATGACTTAGTGAAGTTAGGAATAGACCCAAATCTCCTTGATTGTTCAATAAATTCTCAATTTGTTCATTTGTACACAGACAAAAAGTTTCCAAATAATTTCATACTCTACATATGACCTAATTAAATTAAATTCAGATAATTGCTTACTCACATAGATACTTCCTCACATCAAACACTTTTATTTATTTTGTTTTAAAAAGCAACACTCTTAGAAGATTCCATGTAATCCACCTTAGATAAACTGGCCATTAAAACCTTTCTTGGTAACCAGTCATCATGGGCTCTGCTCGCAAAGTACTTAAAAACATGGTCTATAAATAGGGTTCTTGAAGTCTAATCCTAAAGGATAGAACAAAGCATAACATAATACTGGGAGGAATTACAACAAATCTAACTCCAGGAGAAAAAAAGACTTTTAACTTTTTCTTTAATCACATGCCATGATTAAGTACACTTAAAAAAAAAAAAAAAAGCATTGTATTTTCCTACAAAGACAACCCAGTTTCATGGCTTAAAAACAGAAAAGGAAAAAAAAAGATAAGAAACCCAGTGAGCCCAATGCTATGTGGATATAAGGTACCAAAGCCGTGAGCCCATTTTACCAATGCTCCCCTAGTTAAAGAATTTCTGCCTCTCTAGTTGATACTGGCCCTGCACTTATTTTTGTTGCAGACATGGAAGTAATAAAACTTGAATTTAATCTTGCTACTCTTTTTCAGGCCTTGTTTACAGCAAAGTGGCTCCAGACGATTTAGTTAGTAGTACATTATACACCTGGGTCATTTCCACACCTGAGCTGATTTAAAGTTCAAAATAAACTTAATCACTCAACCATTTTGACAGCCAAAACAAAACACTCAGTCCTACATTTCAGTACTTTGAAATACAAACGTATAATTGAAATTGGACACGACTAAACTTTCAGTATGAAAGACCTTTCTCTACTTCTCCTCATGAACATAACATCCCTCTCTATCACCATAACATATGTAACACCATGACAGCTTCAAGGAACCCTGAAGTTTTCTGGTGGCAGCCAGGAGCCCTAGTGCAAACTATCAGCCAGGATTTATACTAGGGCTATTCCTAGATCATACCAATTAATATTCTGAAGCAATGCTGATATAAAAAGACTCAAATTATGTTATGCTTGACTCCATTTCTCTAGGAGCTTGAGAATAGCAACCTGTGAAATGGACTGTCTGTCAAAGTTAAAGTCAAGGTTTAACTGTGTATATTAGCATTGCATTGTTATTCATTTTGTAGTTCTTGCCTTGTATCAAACTATCATTTGATTTATAATTAGTCTCTAGAAGTTTTCTGATATTTTTGAAAAAGATGAGCTGAGCAATAATTTCAGTATTCTTTATTTTCTTGATATTTTCCAATTTCTACTTAAATTCTATTTTTAACTTTTTATTTTGAAATAATTATAGGCTCACAGGAAGTTGCAAAAATATTACATAGAATCCTGTGAACCCTTCATCCAGCTTCCCCAATGGTGACATCTTATATAATTACAGTACAATACCAAAGCTGAGAAATTATTTTTAGTACAATACTGTTAACCACAGGCCTTGCTCAGTTTTCACCACATGCCTTTATTTGTGAGCATATGTACAGTTTTATGCAATTTGATCCCATGTATAGGTTCACATAACCACCTCATCACCACAATGGAACTCCCTTGACAGTAGCACCCCTCCACGGCCATTCCTGTTGCCTGCCAACCATTAATCTGTCTCCACCTCCCTAGTTTTATCATTTTGAGAATGTTAAATAAATGCAATCATATAGTACAGGTAACTTTTCGAGATGGGCTTTTTTTCATTAATCATAATGTCTTTGTGATCCATCCAAGTTGTTACAAGTATGACTAAGCCATTCCTTTTTATTGCTGAGTAGGATTCTATAGCAAGGACACACCAGAATTTGTTTAATCATGTACCCATTGAAGGACATTAGGGTTATTTCCAGTCTGAGGTTATGATGAATAAAGTTGCTATGAACATTCAGGTGCAGGTTTCTGAACGAATATAAGTTTTCATTTCTCTGGGATAAATGCTCAGCAGTGCAACTGTCTTGTGGTCATTGCATCTGTAGTTTTGTAAGAAAGTACCAAACTATTTTCCAAAGTGGTTGCACCATTTTACATTCTTACCAGCAAGGTATGAGTGATTCAGTTTCTCCACATCCTTGTCAACATTTGCTCTTGTTACTTTTTTAATCTTAGCCATTCTGATAGGTGTGTAATTATATCTCACTGTAGTTTTAATTTACATTTCCCTGATGGTTAAGAAGCAGAAATTTTTTCATGTGCATAGTGCCAACTATATATCCTCTTTGATAAAATGTCTGTTCATGTCTTTTGCTCATTTTCTAATTGGATTCCTTGTTTGTTTTTTACAGCTGAGTTTTGAGAGTTCTTTGTACATTCCAGATTCAAATTCTGTGTCAGATTTGCATGTATTTCTAGTTTGCAAATATTTTCTTCTAGCCTTTAGCTTGTTTTATCATCCTCATAACAGAATCTTTGGCAAACATTTTAAATTTTGATGAAGTCCAACCTATCAAAATTTTTTTATGGATTGTCCTTTTGGTGTCATGTATAAGAATTCTGTTTCTACTCCCAGTTCCCAAAGTTTTTTTATATTTTTCCACATTTTCTTCTAAAGTTTTATAGTTTAAAATTTTACATTTAAATTTATGATCCTTTTTGAGTTAACTTTTTCATAAGGGATGCATTTTGATATTCATTTTCTTTGCCTATGGATGTCCAATTGATCCAGCAACATTTGTTGAAGAGACTGTCCTTCTTACAACTGAGTTGCTTTTATGCCTTTTTTAAGGTTCTCTATTCTGTTCTATTGATCTATATGATGTCTACCTCTCCAATTACCATAGCTGTACAGGAAGTCTTAACATTGAATAGAATGATTCTCTGTACCATTCTTTTTTCTAAATTCTTTTTTTCCATATAAAACTTAGAATAAGCTTGTCTATATCTACTAGAAATCTTGTTGGGATTTTGATAAAGGTTACATTGAACCTATAGATAAATTTGAGGAGAATTTGATTAAATTATTTAAAGTGTTACTTCATGTGAAATTTTAACAGGTATATCATTTTTTAAAGGTTTAAATTAAAAAGGCTTAAATAAACAAAAATCAATGAATTATTATTACACATTTACAGTTGACCTGTGATTTGAACTGCACAGCCCCACTTATAGGTGAATTTTTTTTCACAGTAATACAATAGTATTAACTGAATCCACAGTTACTTGAATCTGTGGATGCAAAACCGCAAATATGAGAGGACCCTTGTATACCAAGGGCTGACTAAAAGTTATACAGGGATTTTCAACTGCAGGAAGGGTTGGCACCCCTACCCTTGCGTTTTTCAAAGGTCAACTACATAACGAAAGTGTGTATTTTACATAGTTCTCTTTTTCTTATTTAAACTTTTAACATTTCACATGAAGAAACTTTAAACCTTTTAAAATTCCACATGAAGAAAGTAACACTGAAAAAATAAAGATAACTTTCCACTAGTTCTCTACCTCTTTATATTACCTTCCTTTCAAATAAAGATTACAACACAGTACATTAATTCTTTTTAATTAAAACATTCACCTAATGGTTACTCATTCAAACTTACATAAAAAAATTCCTACCATCAGTATAACCTCTCTTGATTACCAAGTACAATTAATTAGTAGTTTATAAAAGACCACCATTTTTATATAAGGAATGTCTAATGCTATAATAATTGGAAGAATTTGCCTAGTAAAAATTTACACATCTCTCTGCCAGTTTCAATTCCTTCTACTGTTACTTTAGCTGACTCTAACTTTCTACTAGAAAAGGAGATGAATTTAACACATGGTCTGCTTTATATCATTTGTATACATAATATATAATAATATAATACATATGTGATATATCTCTCTATCTCAGTCTCTACATCTATATGTATTCATGTTTGGCACTAAATCAAAAGAGCACCACTAAGCAAATAGCAAACTTGTTCTTTGCAACTTTGTTATATTTTAAAACATTTAACATAAATTCTGTCTATATTTATACATACTATGTTTTAGAGGCTTTTAGCTTCAGATTAAAATGCAGTTTAAATACAAGATTGTATTACTTTTGGTAAAGCACCAAAATTCTTGTTGAGAACCTCACTCTTGAAAGGAGAGAAAACAGTTACAAATTTGTAGAGTTCTGAGTCAAATATGGTCAGGTTTTGAATTTCACAGCTAAGTATAACTTAGAGAAATGAAAAACATTTATGTTAGAGAATTTCTTCTCCAGAAAAGTGGGGAGAAAAAAACCCCAAAAAACCTTTGATCTCATTCTCTTGGTGTGCTTTTAGTATTTTAAGTGCCAAAAAGTTCAAAATGTAACAGCCTTATAGTCTAAAGTTATTCAATATAAATAAAGTGTTGGAGACTATATCCTTACATTGTCTCACTGGAGAATAATTTTTTTAAAGTAGGAAAACAAGTATGCTAATTTTGAGTCTCATCGTAAGAATCTAGGACAAGTATTTCAGGAAAAAAAATTTCTTGAAAGAGATAGTTACTTTTATTTACATTATCAAGATACTTCTACTTCCACTTATATTTGCTAGCATATTTGGCTTAAAGTAGAAGTTTTCATAGTTACCAGATGGTCCAGAGGTATGCACAAATGCTTATATTTGATGTACTCCATGCTAAGGGCCAAAAAATAATTCTTTAGGTTGTAAAAAAAAAAAAAAAATTAGAAAACTTTGGTCTTGTTCATCTTACTTTGGTGGCAATCAAAGCAGCCCATGCATGCACTATACCAGTTACCTGGAGTGAAACTTCACACCCTGTGGTCCCCAAAGCAGCAGAAGCAGCATTAGTTGATACTTTTTAGAAATGAAAATTCTAGGGCCTGTTCTCAGACTCTGGGGTAGGGCCCATCGATCTGTTTTAACAAGCCATCCAAATGATTCCAATGGATGTCCTAGTTTGAAAAGCAATGGTTTAGGACAATGTAGCATTCTTATACCCTGACTAGAGACCCTAAAACAAACTTTTATGTTTTGTTTTCCCCAAAGGAGGGCAATGCTTATATTACAGATGAGACAATTCTTCATTATGGTGAACTTTTAGCATCCCTGGTCTTCTGGCACAAACAGCAATAAATAATGCTATTTACCATATCCTTTAGCATTGGTAAGAATGTTGTTAAGAATCACTGATAGAGGAAAAGGCTCTCTTTAGTCCTTCCATTCTCCACATTGGATATAACTCTCTCCAAAGACCTTGACCACACCCTTCCCTTCCATCACTTCTGCTGGAAAAATAAAGGGTGACCCTGTTGGTTTATAGAAGCATATAACAAAGAGGTCAGGGGAGGGCAGAGACTTTGCACTGAGGCCAACTTTTACTAGTTGTATCATGTATCACTGTCTTATTTTATATTTTTTCCTAACGTCAAGGATCAATCATTCTTTTACACCCCAAATACTCTATGGAAAACAAATGGGGGGGGCTTCCCTGGTGGCGCAGTGGTTGAGAGTCCGCCTGCCGATGCAGGGGACACGGGTTCGTGCCCCGGTCCGGGAAGATCCCACATGCCGCCGAGCGGCTGGGCCCGTGAGCCATGGCCGTTGAGCCTGCACGTCCGGAGCCTGTGCTCCGCAACGGGAGAGGCCACAACAGTGAGAGGCCCGCGTACCGCAAAAAAAAAAAAAAAAAAAAAAAAAACAAATGGGGGGAAAAAATGAGTATTTACATAAATGATCCTCATCAGGATAAGCTTTTAAATTTAAAAACCTCAGTCATCTATAAGTGCTATATATAAAGGTTGATAAAAAGGAACATCTCACTACTAATTGAATAATCTGCCACTAGGATTGAAAAATGATACATTCCCTTAGAACCATAAATTCAATCAGTGACTTACATAACAGGAACTAAAATATAGCAGTTTGTAATTCTTGTTCTAAGAATTCATACATACCTGTCCCAAGCAAATGATATCTACTAGGTTTAAAACCCTCTTGAAAGGTGAGATCTTACTACCTCCTTCTAGTAAAACTTTACCGTTAAATTTTTCTTTTATCTCAGCTGATAAGTATATACTCTAAACTGGGGGGCAGGGGGTAAGGGTGAATGAGTGGTTATGTTTAAAGTTTTTAGATACCATGCTTATATCAGTATCCCTAGGAGTTAGTGCTCTCATGTAGCTCAAAAGCAAAACCAAGGCCTTATGTATACCTAAGTGGGCCATATTTTGAAGACAGTGCAACTCTGAATATAAGAATAAAAGAGATTGAGGGGGCGGAGCATCCCCCCAAGGTACAGGGTGCTGAGCACCTCTATGATCACAGTGATCCAGAGCCATGTGGCTGACAGGGCCTTGGTGCTCCAGCCTGGTTTCAGGCCTGAGGCTCCGAGGTGGGAGAGCCGAGTTCAGGACACTGGACCACCAGAGACCTCCTGGCCCCACTTAATATCAATCAGCAAGAGCTCACCCAGAGATCTCCGTCTCAATGCTAAGACCCAGCCCCAGCCAATGGCCACCAAGCTCCAGTGCTGGACGCCCCATGCCAAACAACTAGCAAGACAGTAACACAACCCCACCCATTAGCAGAGAGGGTGCCTAAAATCATACTAAGGTCGCAGACACCCCAAAACACACCACGGGATGTGGTCCTGCCCACCAGAAAGACAAGATCCAGCCCCACCCACCAAAACACAGGCACCAGTCCCCTCCACCAGGAAGCCTACACAACCCACTGAACCAACTTCACGCCCTGGGGGCAGACACCAAAAACAACAGGAACTATGAATGTGCAGCCTGCGAAAAGGAGACTCCAAACAGTAAGTTAAACAAAATGAGAAGACACAGAAATACGCAGCTGATGAAGGAGCAAGGTAAAAACCCACCAGACCAAACAAATGAAGAGGAAATAGGCAGTCTACCTGAAAAAGAATTCAGAATAATGATAGTAAAGATGATCCAAAATCTTGGAAATAGAATGGACAAAATGCAAGAAACATTTAACAAGGACCTAGAAGAAATAAAGATGAAACAAGCAACGACGAACAACACAATAAATGAAATTAAAAGTACTCTAGATGGGATCAATAGCAGAATAACTGAGGCAGAAGCACAGATAAGTGACCTGGAAGATAAAACAGTGGAAATAACTACCACAGAGCAGAATACAGAAAAAAGAAGGAAAAGAACTGAGGACAGTCTCAGAGACCTCTGGGACAACATTAAACACACCAACAATCGAATTACAGGGGTCTCAGAAGAAGAAGAGAAAAAGAAAGGGACTGAGAAAATATTTGAAGAGATTATAGTTGAAAACTTCCCTAACATGGGAAATGAAATAGTCAATCAAGTCCAGGAAGCACAGAGAGTCCCATACAGGATAAATCCAAAGAGAAACACGCCAAGACACATATTAATCAAACTTTCAAAAATTAAATACAAAGAAAAACTATTAAAAGCAGCAAGGGAAAAGCAACAAATAAGATACAAGGGAATCCCCATAAGGTTAGCAGCTGATCTTTCAGCAGAAACTCTGCAAGCCAGAAGGAAGTGGCAAGACATATTTAAAGTGATGAAAGGGAAAAACCTACAACCAAGATTACTCTACCCAGCAAGGATCTCATTCAGATTTAACAAAGAAATTGAAACCTTTACAGACAAGCAAAAGTTAAGAGAATTCAGCACCACCAAACCAGCTTTACAACAAATGATAAAGGTAAAACAATCCTGAGAAAGAAAAATGGAGGTGGAGGAATCAGGTTCCCTGACTTCAGACTATACTACAAAGCTACAGTAATCAAGACAGTACGGTACTGGAACAAAAACAGAAATATAGATCAATGGAACAGAATAGAAAGCCCAGAGATAAACCCATACACATATGGTCACCTTATCTGTGATAAAGGAGGCAAGAATATACATTGTAGAAAAGACAGCCTCTTCAATAAGTGGTGCTGGGAAAACTGGACAGCTACATGTAAAAGAATGAAATTAGAACACTTCCTAACACCATACAGAAAAATAAACTCAAAATGGATTAAAGACCTAAATGTAAGGCCAGACGCCATCAAACTCTTAGAGGAAAACATAGGCAGAACACTCTATGACATAAATCACAGCAAGATCTTTTTTGACCCACCTCCTAGGGAAATGGAAATAAAAACAAAAATAAACAAATGGGACCTAATGAAACTTAAAAGCTTTTGCACAGCAAAGGAAACCATAAACAAGATGAAACGACAACCCTCAGAATGCGAGAAAATATTTGCAAATAAAGGAACTGACAAAGGATTAATCTCCAAAATTTACAAGCAGCTCATGCAGCTCAATATGAAAAAAACAAACAACCCAATCCAAAAATGGGCAGAGGACCTAAATAGACATTTCTCCAAAGAAGATATACAGATTGACAACAAACACATGAAAGGATGCTCAACATCACTAATCATTAGAGAAATGCAAACCAAAACTACAGTGAGGTATCACCTCACACTGGTCAGAATGGCCATCATCAAAAAATCTACAAACAATAAATGCTGGAGAGGGTGTGAAGAAAAGGGAACCCTCTTGCACTGTTGGTGGGAATGTAAATTGATACAGCCACTATGGAGAACAGTATGGAGGTTCCTTAAAAAACTAAAAATAGAACTACCATATAACCCAGCAATCCCACTGCTGGGCATACACCCTGAGAAAACCATAATTCAAAAAGAGACATGTACCACAATGTTCATTGCAGCACTATTTACAATAGCCAGGACATGGAAGCAACCTAAGTGTCCATCATCGGATGAATGGATAAAGAAGATGTGGCACATATATACAATAGAATATTACTCAGCCATAAAAAGAAACGAAATTGAGTTATTTGTAGTGAGGTGGATGGACCTAGAGTCTGTCATAGAGAGTGAAGTCAGAAAGAGAAAAACAAATACCGTATGCTAACACATATATGGAATCTAAAAAAAAAAAAAAAAGTGGTTCTGATGAACCTAGGGTCAGGACAGGAATAAAGACGCAGACGTAGAGAATGGACTTGAGGACATGGGGAGGGGGAAGGGTAAGCTGGGACGAAGTGAGAGAGTTACATGGACATATATACACTACCAAATGTAAAACAGATAGGTAGTGGGAAGCAGCTGCATAGCACAGGGGTTCAGCTCGGTGCTTTGTGACCACCTAGAAGGGGTGGGATAGGGAGGGTGGGAGGGAGACACAAGAGGGAGGGGATATGGGGGCATACGTATATGCATAACTGATTCACTTTGTGATACAGCAGAAACTAACACATTGTAAGGCAATTATACTCCAATAAAGATGTTAAAAAACAAAAAAGAAGAGGTTATAACTGGAACAACACCTAAGCAACTATCTTCTTATTGCCTTTCTCTTCTATAAGGTTATGCTTCTGACTCTCCTCCTTTCTATGTGATTGATGCGGTTATTGGGGACTAGGAGCCACTCCTAATACAGGAACCAGCCACGTAAAAACTACTGGAGAACAGAAAGGCCGTAGGGAAATATCGATGGAGTGTGACTTAGAGCAGCTCTATTCTAGGTCTTAAGGCAAAAGACTATATTCATTCTTTCTTTCATACTCAGAGGGCAAAAATTCAAAGGTCAAGAACAAAAGGTGTCTCTGGACTTAACAAAATGAGTCTTCAGGTTCACAGTATTTATCCTAGTTCATTAGAGTAAGAAGTCACAGGTATGCGAGGACAACAGGTAGTAGAGAACATGCAATTGCCTGGATCTTCTCAGTGCAGGGAAATGTTGGTTGAAGATTTTCTATCAGGGGACATGACTAATACTAACTTAAACATTTCATTTTTCACTTTTCATAGTTCATCTTCCGTAGAACCATCTGATCACAGTTACCTACGTGAGAACTGTGACCATATACCCTCAATTCAAAGATGAAAATAACTGCAAACAAATTGGAACTCAACTTAGTAGGTGTATTTTTCACAGAGATATGGGTAAAGCAACTCAAATTACTGTCCATATATTCTAGGACTGAACAAATGAGCAAATACATAGGTGATGTTTGGTGCTTTAATTTTTACTGTTGGAAAATGTAGATATGGATACTGAATTCAGAAAAACTAGGAAGAATCTTGTGGTATTGGATTGGAATTAGAGGTATCTGCATAAACTCATGATTTTCAATATATGTAGATAATAGACATAGATATATAGATATAGTAGATATTGATATGTATGATTATGTATGTGTGTGTATGTAGATGTATGTATACATACAGCTATTTCCTAATGAATCTGTCTATATATACATCTCTCTACCGAAAGAACCTAGAAGCAATACTGTTAGCAATGAGCATACCTAGTGCCCAAATCGTAGTTTCTAAATACTATTCTCTACTAAAAGAAACAAGGGCTCCTTGGAGAAACAGTTGATTCTATGGCTGGGGCAGGGAAATGACAAAATGAGCCTGTAATTATTTTGTTATGCCAGAAATTAAGGACATGATCATAGAATGATTGGGGCATTTCCAAAGGATCAGGAGCCAGCTTGAAGGCACCTACAACCTGGGACAACTTGAGCACTGAAATAAATAATGACAGTGATATATTGTAACTTATTTAATAAAACAAAAATTCATGAGTCAAAAGAAGGAAAGAAAAGAAAGAAAGAAAGAAAGAAAGAAAGAAAGAAAGAAAGAAGGAAAGAAAGGGAAGAAAGACAAAAAAGAGAGAAAGAAGACTTTCTTACAGTAGAGTGGCAACTAATAAATATAGAATATGATGGAGTTGAAAAATCACTATTTTGCAACTATCACAGGCAAGAAAGCATCAAACGAATATAAATCGGTGAGTGAAAGTTTGAAAAGAAACAAGTTATTATGTAGTCTGGAATATCTCCCCATGAACTACTTATTAATTCAGTAGAGCAAAATAGTAACATTAGAGTAGAGACACCTGGCAGACCCCACCTTAAACAAATGATTAAAGTTAACATCACTGGGCCCAAACAGACAAAATATGCCTCCTGATAATGAGGCACCGAGAAGGACACAACATCATTTCTGTGTTGTTCCTGCCCAAAATGTGTAACTTTAATCTAATCATGAGGAAAACATCAGACAAATCCATATTGAGAAATATTCTACAAAAAACTGGCCTGAACTCTTCAAAAAAGTCCATAGTATGAAAGACAAAGAAAGGCTGAGAAACTGCTTCACATTAAAGGAAATTAAAGAGACATGACAACTAAATGTACTACAATCTACTGAACTGAATAGTAGACAATAGTATGTACTGAATTAAATATCCTATTTTGATCATTGTACTATGGCTATATAAGAAAATGTTCTTGTTCTTAAAGGAGACAGTTAAGTATTTAGAAGTGAAGAGTCATGATGTCTGCAACTTACTCCTAAAAAGTCCATTTAAAGATATGTAATGATAATAATATTAACAATGACAACTATAAGAATGATAATGTAAATTAAATATTCAGTTCGGTTTTCTTAAAACTAAATAATCCCAATTATTTTAGCCTTTTAAATCTATATGAGACAAAAACGTTGCATGGTTTAATTAGAAACTTGGGAAGTTAAAAAAAGGATCTATAGTCTCAATCCAATTCAATTTAATAAAAAATTATTGAGGACCTATCCACAGGAGTCCTATATTTAAAGAGCTCACAGTTTATTGGAGAAGGAAAACATGCATGTAAACTAGTATAACAGAAGTATTCTATAAGTATCAAAATGAAGTATAAGAAAGTACTAAAGGAATGTTGAGAGAAAATGATTGACTACTGACTACTACTGACTACTCTGACTACTATATTAGTATTATTTAACATTTACTATTTATAGTTAGGCACTGTACTGTTTTATATATTAATTCATTGAATGTACTAACAATCTCACGAGGTAGGTAGTATTATTATCCCCATTCTACAGATGAGGCCATTGAGGTACAGAGAATTGTCAGTTGAGAAAACAGAGAATTCAGACATTCTCAGTAGAGAATCTGGCCATAGGTTACCTAGCTAGCTAGTAGCCCAAGTTTCAAACTCAGGCAGGCTGGCTCCATAATCCATGAAGAAGGCTTAATGAAGGAAGCAGCATTTGAGTTAATCCTTAAAAAGATGATAATAATTTCAGTGGAATGGGAAGAAGAAAGAAGACTATGTAAGGCTGGAGGAAAAATAACGGTGAAGGCAGGGAGACAGTAAACTGTATAAGGAACAGCAAAAAGTTCAGGGGATGTTATGTAAGATGTAGGGAGAGAAATGGGTGAGAGCAGAGAATAAGAGACTAGACAGGCTTATGAAATATATTAGACTCCATCATGAGAATTAATATAATATAGTCTTTGATGGTAAAGAAGCTGATTCTTATAATATGCACCACAATCTTGATGTAACTCAATACAGTCAGTATAAGCAGTCTGTGAAACATCTAAATGAACCAAGTACCAATAATACCTTATTACAATTCAATTTCTCCTAAAAGACAGTACCAGAGCACAAATCATGAGAACACATTCATAGTGACCTCTGCACCTCTATGTGAATAATTTCATTTCACAAAGATCCTATGACTATGCAATATTGAAACTGCCAGAACTGAAAACAGAAAATCTAAAATGCCACAATTCTACCTTAGTTTAACAAGACTATAAACGTTTAGGAAACAGTAAATGAAATGTGAGTACACCATGTAGCTTTGCTGTTATAGCTCCATCTTTGTCATAATATTTATGAAAACAAGGTGATCCAATTAAAGGGATATAATGAGTAATATATTCCATGAGCTCCATTAGCTATGCACTTCTAACCAGTAAAATGACTAGACACGAATGCTTAATGTCAACTTTGAGTTGTTAGCAGATGTAATTGAGTCCTCACATTAATAAATGAAAATATTATTTTGCCTTCATAGCAGACATTATAGACAAAGCAAAGCATGTGGCACTTAAAAGCTGTTTTAATTTTTAATATAAATATTAATAAAAATATGACTTTTATTTAGTAAATTATAGGTTTAACCCGTTCGGAATCTATACTATAACTGAAGAGTATAGAAAATCTAATTGCACATAAAAACAAACATTTAAGCTTTGTAAAATGTCAAAATATTTTAAAGTAAAACATTAACAAATTCATTAGTGACTATTTTTCATATATTTAATAAAAGACAAAAAATAGATTTCATTTTTATACAAATATCTTTGCAACAGAGTTCTTAACTATCCAACATAATCTTCTTCCATTTTGGAACAATACTAAAGTATTTCCTCGATTGACAGAACAGAATTGATTAGTAAGATATAGGCAATATCAGGAAGCATCATAGAAGAGAAGAATATGAAAAAGGAAGACAAATGATTTCAAAGAGCATTTGAAAAATCAAAACATATTTGGATTAGTATAAAACTAAAGAATACATGAACAGTTAAAGAAATAGAACATTGAGCTAAAAAAAATTCTTCACCTAAAAATACCTAAAATGGCATTTAAAATTCAACAATCATCCTTTACATGTCTAACTGGACTTCTGAGAGTAAGGAAAATCCATAGGGCCTTAAAAAGGGGGAAAGGAACTAAAAAGTAGTGTAATAATCTTGATCTGACACTATAGCTCCCTGGAGGGTATTTGCTGACAACACAGATCTAGGCTTTAACAGCAAGACAAAGAAGATAGGCTAGTCCTTGATCCCTAGCATGGTGGAGAGTTGAAATTAGTATCACTACATGAAAGCAGAAACCTTGAAAAGCTATATTCATTATGAAAAAATGCATTAAAAAAAAAAAGAGTTCTACCCAACAGCAAAGGAAGGTGAAAAAAGTTAACTTTTCTGTTTAAACCTCAGTTCCAGACAGAAAAGTCTGAAGGAATCTCAACCTGAAAAAATAATATGTTAAGATCTAGTGCCTTAAGTTAAATACTTTAAGATGCCTGGCATAAACAAATATAAATCCTTTCCATGGGAATTCATTCCTATCCCAGGCCCCACAAGATTCCAAGATTTAAATAACCAAAACAATCAATTTATAATCTAAAATTACAGAACTAATAGGGATATGAGACACTGGCAGTGAAGTCAACAGAAACAACAAACAGCAGAATTAGACCTCTATGAACATCAGCTATTAGAAATAATAAATACAGAATATAAAATCACTATGTTAAAATACATAATATAAAATCACTATGGTTAAACAATTATAAAGAGAGGAAACTGAAACATGAACAAGGAAACGTTTATTATCAAAACAAACCAAATATAGTTTTTAGCAATAAAAATATTATTTAACTAAAAATCTAACTATCAAAATATTTTTTCAAACAATATTTTAAACAATTGGAAATGATTATGAACTGGTTATCAGATGATGAAGGAATTTTTGCTGATTCTTATAAAGCGTGATAATGACGTGATTATTTAAGATGTCAATATTTTTTAGATGTGTGTACTATAGTATGACGTGTTATCTGGGATAGGCTTCAAAATACTTCAGCAAAGACAAAAAAAGGAACAGATGAAGCAGTGTAGGAAAATATGAGAAATATTAAATCAGAGCAATGTGTATCTGTAAAATTTTGTAATAAAAATAAAATGAAAACTCAGTGGATAGTATGATCAGAATATTAGATATAGACAAAGAGAGAACTAGAGAACTAGAAGATGGATCTGAAGAGGGTATCCAGATTATGAGTAATATTTAAAGATTAAAAAAAAGGGGCTTCCCGGGTGGCGCAGTGGTTAGGAATCCGCCTGCCAATGCAGGGGACACGGGTTCGAGCCCTGGTCCAGGAAGATCCCACATGCGGTGGAACAACTAAGCCCGTGTACCACAACTACTGAGCCTGCGCTCTAGAGCCTGTGAGTCACAACTACTGAAGCCCGTGCGCCTAGAGCCCGTGCTCCACAATAAGGGAAGCCACCGCGATGAGAAGCCTGTGCATCACAACGAAGAGGAGCCCCTGGTCACCACAACTAGAGAAAGCCCGCACGCAGCAACAAAGAGCCAACGCAGCCAAATATAAAATAAATAAATTTATTAAAAGAAAAACAACCTTACCTTCCTTTGGGCTCACTGCTGCAGGAAGAGTATCCCAATCAAGGGTCCAAGTAGGGCAAGGGTGGGGAGAAAACATCACTTCAATGCCTTTTTCCTAGAAAAGGAGATAGGCCCTTTCCAAATTAATAAATTAATAAAATCCTGTTATGTTCTAGAAGACCAAATTTCTATTTTCTATACTGGCAAGGAGGGACACAGATTTTAATAATCATCAAGTATTCCTCAAAATACTTAGTTACATAAGAAACATATGTTGAGTTTCTTAACAGCATGGTTGCTTTCCTATTAAATTATTATTAAATTTCCTATTTAAATTATTACCTGAAGTGACACAGAAGTAATAAGCTACTTAGAAATATTGCGTGTCAAAGAGAAAAGTCACCTGAGAATAAAAGTTTTGTCAAAAACAATCCACATAATCAAAACTGACTCTGCATATGTCCATCAAGTTCTGTCTTGGATTATACAAAAATTGCCACAGCCTAGGAGCTATATTCACAGAATCAAAAAGTCCCTACTTTAACACTCATCCCAAAATATCATCCATACTAGTCTTTTACAAGTATCTACAAAGTCTCTAGAAAAGGATCCCTTTGTTTTAACCAAATGGTTCCCAACATTTTTTCCCCACCATTTTAAAAAATGATCATCCCTCTTCCATATATAAAACAATTCTCAGGTTCCTTCCTCATGTTAAAAGTTATACATTTATTTATTTGATCTACAGACAGTGGCATGGCATACACATGGATTCCCAGAACCTTTTCAATCACATTCTGTGTCCACAGCCTACAGGATAGATATCCATGGTTCTAGATTTTTTTTTTTATCTGCAGGAATATCCTATTCAAAAGAAAAATCCCTGAGAATCTATCATTAACCCCTTTGTATCGGTTAGTTCATGAGATTACTTTCCATTATGAAAACTAGCTGAATTTCAGTGCCAAAGGAAATAGTACAAAGTTCTTTTGTTGGAGTAGAGCTATAGCTACAAGTATAGAGGTCTAGAGTACTTACCTCCCCCAGAAAGATAAACACATCTCTCTGACATCATCTACCTCTCTCCTATCTCCCTTAGTCTAGCCATATTGAACTTCCTGCTATTCCTCATTTCATCACACTTATCCCTAACTTAGAGTCTTCCATAAAATACAACTATATTGAGATATAATTTCTATGCCATAAAAATCTGTCCCTTTACAGCATACAATACAATGGTTTTAAAAATATTCACAGTTTGTGTATCACCACTATCTATCTAATTTGAGAACATTTTCATCACCTCAAAAAAGATGTCCCATACCCATTAGCAGACACTCTCCATTCTCTCCCCAAAGCTCCCTGCTCTAGGCAGCTACTAATCCACCTTCTGTCTCTGTAGATTTGCTCAGGGTCTTCTTACTAGCTGGATCCTCTTAGAACACTTCATCCAAATCTTCAAATGTTCATTCAGGTCATTTGCTCAATGTCTTCACCTAGTCAGATAAGCCTTCCTGACCACCTTATCTAAAAAATGATCCTGATCTCAATCATCTGCACCCCCCTCATCCCACATTATTTTTTTATAGCATTTATCAATACCTAATGTGCTATACATTTATGTTTTTTCTTTATTTACCTCCCCCACCAGAATGTAAGCTCCATGAAGGCAGTCCAATTTGTTCTTCATACATCCAACATTCAGAACAATGTCTGGTGTTTAGTAGACACATATACATTTTTTGACTGGATAAATGAATTTAAAACCTCTATAGAATAAGGGAGATTTTGGAGGCAAGATTGTGCGTAAGAAAACAGAAGGAAAAAAAGGTGAGATGTGAGCGTTCCTGAGAAAAACTTTCCTACTTTACACATCTGCTTAGGGCCAATTTCATGTGTCCTCATTGCAATTGGCAAAAAAAGAAAAAGAAAAAAAGCAAAAACACAAAAAAACAACAACAAAAAAACCCTGACTATACAGAAATGAAACGTTACAGTATAAAAAAAAATTAATACATTCATAGAATATGTTAATTTGATATAATATTGTCTTTCAAATATGTGACAATAGAGAAACTTGTAAGTAGCAAAAACAATGCCCTATTAAAAAGGAAAATGTTACTATGGTGAACTTCTTTAATAAGGTTGGAAAAGTGAAAAAGAAAAAAAAAAGAAAATGTATTGTATCCAATATACACTATCAAGTTAGAATTACATGAAAATTGAAATGATAACTTTTTAGATTTGAACATTCCGTTCTTATAAAATTGCAGATGTGATGTCCTAGTCAACTTTTATATAATCATAAAATTTAAAATCAGAAATGACTCGTACAGAGTCTCCTCTGTACTCGTACAGAGGAGTACACTCTCCTCATTTATAAAAGGAGAAATTGAGACCCTATGGTTAAGTGACTTACTGAAGGTAATAATGTTAGCTTGACTACAAAGCTGGGACCAGAACCCAAGTCACCTGGTCTCTAGTATAGCCTTCCCATGGACTGTTCCCAAGCCAATGACTGAGAGTCTCGGGCTCAGAGACTGAATGGCAGACCATTTTTGAGAAATATGGAACTCTCTGACAGATGACTCAGGCTCAAGGATTCCCCACGAGCTTGACAAAACTTTCTTAGAACTGCACTGAAGTATGACTCTTCTGACCCAACCTTCCTTCCCTTCCCATTTTCAAGCACAGGGATCAAAACTGCACCACGTTCTGAAGGCTCCCGCAGCTTCCTCTGGCTCCCTCCCCACTTTCCCTCACAGATGCTTCCCTCAGTATACCTCTTGCCCATCTAACTCCATCTTGGAATTTGCTTCTGGAGGACCTGAACTAACACATCCCCTGTAAATTAAAAATTCAGGATTCCTTTACATTGTTTATATTATTACAAAAGCGCTTATTTTTTTATTGTCCATATGTATTTTACTTATTTTTTAAATTGGGGTATAGTTGTTTTACAATGTTGTGTTAGTTTCTACTGTACAATTGTTTATTAACTTTTTTCTGAATTTAAATTCTAGTCACCTGTCTCTTTTTTATAAATATTTTAAAATGTATCAAATGCAAATGTCTTTCCTGATGTCATTTTATTGCTGGAAAAGCACAGGTAGAAAAGTTTGAATTACCAATCTCTTTTTCAAGACTGCATATGTATGAATTAAAATAAAAGTACAGATTTTTGGTTTGTTGAAATTTTTAAAATTAGTATTTTAATACAAGAGTACTCTCCTGACAATTATTTTTTTAAAAACACTCAGGAGGTAAACGAGAGATTGCTGAGCAATATAACCATCTGATCAAGACACATCAAACTTTGGACCTGCTTTGATATCTTCTATAATCAAGTGTACCATCTGTTTCATTGTTTCACCACTAGGCTAACAAAGCTTAGCTGAAGAGATAAGGGGTTGGTGTCACTACTAAAATCTGCTTTTCTAAATCAGCAAACTTTCTGTTAACTATAGAACTCAAATACTTCCTAACCCAAGTTAAAAAATATAATGATTTTCTTTCCAATACAACTCAGATGACTAGCTCAAATTACTTCATGAATTTTCTATTCGAACAAATCTTCAAACAGTCTAAGTTAAAAGCAAAACATTTTCGCAGATTGTTTTGAATGATAGAGAAAAGAAAGCCTATTGGTGAAAACTTTTACACTTAGTACCATTAGAAACAAATTATGCTGCAAAGAGAGAAAAATAAATCATGTGCTCTTATTACATAAAAAGTCATAAAATCAAAGAATAAAGTAAAAACAGAATTCAAAGAATTCAAAAATCTTAAATTTAGACAAAACCTTGGAAAATATATTGAGATAATCATCTTCATATTTCTTTAATTCAAATCATCACCTCAAAATTAAGAAACTGAGAAACCAGTTCCTTGCAACAGAAAAACGTCAGGTTAAAACAATAAACTTGACCAGGTGTGATATGACTTTGGTGTCTCGAATATAAAAACAAAAGATTCTGAGAAAAAAACTCTTAAAAATATATATTCTGACTTGTTTGGCTCCAAAGACACATAATATTAAAAATCTTCAATTTACTATATTTCACTTAAATCCAAAGACTAGCACAAATATTAATTGGTCAAGAGAGATATAAATAAAATTTATAAAATGTTAAAACAAAAATGTTATACAAGTTGGGGTAAAATGCTCAGCAACTTTATTACATGGAATCTTTCAAACAAAATTTTAATGAAAACAATTTAATTACCATTAACTTAGTCATGGTGGGTCTTGGTCCTCCTATAAATGAAGGATCATTTTGCTCCTCTACACATGGGACCTCATCTAAGCTTGGTTGCTGTTCATTCGAGGTGGTCTGTAATTCTGGTAAATTGAGAAATTGGATCCCACACTGAGAAGCTGTTGTTTTTACTCTTGGCACTTCCTGAATTCTCTGGTACCAGGCAGCCAGCAGTGGAAATTCTACCAGCTTTTCAGAAAGTTTCTTGCAGATAATTACCTAGGCAATTACAAAGAACAAAACACATTATTATATAATTTTTGTTTGTTATAAGAGCTGATTGAGGTAACTTTACATACCATAAAACTCACACATTTAAAGAGTTTTAGTAAATTTATAGTTGCACAACCATAATCTAGTACCATGACGCTCAACGTCACACCAAAAAGTTCCCTTGTGACCATTTGCAATCAGTCTCTGCTCCACAGTCAGTTGTAGGCAATCAATGATCTGCTTTTCATGTGTATAACTCTGCCTTTTCTAAAATTTCATATATTTAAATGGAATCACAAAATGTGTCTTTTTTCACTTAGCAATATGATTTTGAGATTCATCCATGTAGTTGCATTTATCAGTAGTTTGTTTCTGTTTATTATGATGCAGCATTTAAAGTAAGGCTTTTATTTATTCAAATTAGAAGCATTTGAAACCATTACCCCTGATATAAATTAATGTGTTTATTTTCTCTTGGTCAGATGCTTTCTCTCCAGCACCACCACCAAACTTTAATTTCTTTAAAAATTAGAATGTTCTTGCTTCTTTGTGAGACACTGAATGTTGTTTCCATAGAAACAGTTATAATGTTACAAACAGATTATGACTTATGAACAGATAAAATGAAAAGGTCAAGTCACAGAAAATCTCGACAAATGTATCTAGCAATAATCAGTGCCAAAACAGGAGCCAGAAAGGACAAAAATTAATGAAAAATTTCACACATATATATAGTCTATTTTAACTGGACTTTAAGGTTAAATAAGAATTGATTATAAGAATAGGGTTTATGTGTAATTCTCTTTGTATACTACAAGCGCTTAAAACACTGCCTTGCAAAAAATACTGAGTGAATGAACAAATGATCAAGAAACCATTTATTGACCGCAAAGAATAATCCCCTAAATTAGTGTTTTTCAAACTGCTGCTTACAACCCATTAGGAGATTTAAAAATCAATTAAAAAAATTTTTTTTTGTTTTAAATGAAATTAAATCGAAAATATCAGAGTACATAGCATGTAGTAAGGTGGGTTAGTTTCTGTTTATATATCTATATTCATATATATAATATAAAGATGTATATTTGTATTTGTATGCTCAGTCACCTTGTAAAATGCATTATTTACTGTGAAAAGTAAAAAAGTTTGAAAAATACTGTCTAAATGGTACTCTGGGAGCCAAAAAGTTTCTAATTCTCAACAAAATACTTAATTGCCTGGAAACAGATTATGTGCTATGGGAATTGAGCTTTAAGCCATGATAAATTAATCAAATAAGAAATTTCTCATTTCCTCACCTTTCCTTTACTCCCCTTGGTAGTGATTTATTCTTACTTGTTAGGCGCATATGACATCTTGCCCTCCTTTTGAAAATAAGTTGTGATTAAACAATAATTCATGTTTAAAAAATTTGAGGAGTTTTACTCTGCATGACAGGTCATCCCATTTAATCAATATGCCAGGTTGCTCTGCTAATACCCAGACAGCTCAGGAGGTACGGCACCACATTCATTAATTACACTTGAGAAGACATATTTAAGGATGAGGCTAATGTTAAATGTGTGAAATGAAAATTAAATTTGTTCCTAAGAACATGATTTTTAAAGGATGTTACCTGGCTGATAAGATCAAAACATTATAAATACCAGAGTTACTTAGGGACAAGAAAATAATTTATTCTCAAAATATTGGTAAAAAATTGCTATCAAGACCACAAACTGAAATCCTAGTGGCTTTGTATTTAATTATAGCAAGAGGCAGAAAAACTTGTATGAATAAAAAGAGAAGCAAGATATTACACCTATCCAAAAGATCTCCTCCTCTGCCTTACTTTCCAGTCACTTATTATATAAAATATTTTGTAATTCTTTTATGTCATTTCCTCAGTCATGTCTACCCATTCAAAAACACATCATAACCAACAAACGTTTAGGTGAGCAGTGTAAGCAGTATAAAAAATAGTAAACAACCTGTCTAAATGGAAATATAATCCTAGTTCAGGGTCTTTTCTTATCGTCTAGAACTGGTGAGTTAAAACTGAAAATTCTTAAGGACCTAAGGAATAGGACAGGGGATGGAAAATATAAATTAACTACGGAATCCATAATTTTTGCAATATGCCAGCCAGTAGTGAGATTCCCATTTTATTCTCAATTTTATGCCAATGGGAACAGTGAAAGAGGTAATTAACATAGGTATTTTTGCTCAAAAATCAATTTCTACAATGATTTTACTTTAGTAATAAATGCGTCATACTTTTAAAAAACTAAATTCAAAGCATTAGAAGTTAAAATGTATTAAGTTAAATCATAAATGTTCAAGTTACAAAAATATTTCATAAAATGTCAACTTCTCTGTCTTCCAGGAGTAGAATAATCTTTTAAATAGTTCTATCAAAGTGTACCTGTTTAGTAGCAGTGACTTAAAAATAACTATAAAATGTTCTGGCATCAGAGAGAAGCAAGATTTTGCCTTAGTATGGTTATTCATTGTTATTTCTCCCATCTGCTTCCTATTCTGTGTACTAGAAGGTTCTAACAAATAAAGGGAGGGGGGAATCATAAGATGCATTTTAATTTATTCTTTTTTAATCCATTCCTGAAACTTTCCAGAGGAGAGGATTTTATCAGGCACCTTCCAGGAAGAGGTGTTGGGCTATCAGTGGTTAACTTTGCAAACTAACATCCTATGAAGAGGAAGAGAAGCTTGGAGCAGAGGTTTAGATGTAACACCTCAGCCTCTCTCCCTGCTGTTGTTTTGCATATTTGGCTTTATTCTGTTTAGCAAAACTGGGTATTTTCCCTAACTCTTCTAATTTTGACCTCTGGTATACCAAACCTTGAATTAGCAAAATTGACTGCTCTTTCATATTCTTGATCTTATTCCTGTGGCTAAATACTTTGGCCGTAGATTCAACTCCATGTTTCTGATCCAAACCTAGTAACTTGAACTTCATTCCTGATCATGAACTTGATCTTAATTCTGATCATTTGGACCACTACTCCATCACCTCAATGTGTGTTAATACAAGTATAAAGGCTCAGCTTCATAGCCACCGTCTGAACTAAAATGGCTGCTTCATAACCCAAGATGACTTACAGGAGGAAAATAAATACAACAGAAATAACATCAAAGCTTTGGCAAAGAAAGATTAACTCCTGAAAGAAAATGTGATGATCTAGGAAAAATACAAACAAACAAAGGAAAATATTTAGAGAATTCATTTACATAATGTCAAAACAGAAGAATTTAATCATAGAATAAATGTAATAACAAAGTTTTCCGCTATTTTAAACTGAGATGAAAACAGAGTTCCTTAGTTGTATCAATATTAGGTAGATTTATTCAGCAGTGGTCAGGCTGATGTCCCACCTGATTAAAGGGGGAAAAAAATCCTCTCAATTCGGAACACCTCCACCTCAATTGATCCTCATCAGGTAAACAGTATTTAAATTAAGCTAAAATTAAATGCAATTTAGCTGAAGACAGATGTCTGGACAATGATCTAAAAATAACCTTTATGCAGGTGAATCCAATTTTTATGTTTTGTTGGCTTTGAAAGCAAATAATCAAGTCTTCTCTATCACCTTGTTTGATTTTCTTTGTAGCACTTACCATTATTTAAATATGTATTATTTATTTGTCTACATGTTCATTTCTATCTTCCCTATTTTTCTATTTCTATTAGAATATTAACTCCACAAGGGCTGGGACCATTTCTGTCTTGTTCATCACTGTATTCCTAGTGCATACAACAGGGCATGACATATACAGTAGGCTTTCAATAAATTTCTCAAATGAATGAATTAATGGTTGTGCCGCTTTGATTCGATTTTTATGAAATTAGGAACAAATAGTTATCCGAGGAGACCAAGAAGCCATGACTACCAACAGTATTTCCTAATATGCACCAAATGACTGCTCTAATGATTGAAGTCGGTAATAACAGCAGAGGTGGGGGACTGGGGGGAGTCAGGGACAAGAGAATTTAGAAATCGTTTGACTACGAAAAAGAAAAAATCTGTTTTTCTCCCCACCCAGCACCATGGACAATATGAATACACATGACGTTTACAATACTAATCAACATCTAAATGATTCCTAGATCTCTTGTTCTCACATCCTTTGATTCTGAAGTTATTTTGATTTCTAATCTTGTTTCGTTTACATTTTAAAGAAAAATGTTCTTTAAGAAAATGCCAATTGATTAATGCCACCTAACTTATTAGTGAAGCCTGGTCCCCAAATATATAGATTTTCGTTAGAAATCTCTTCTCATCTGTCAGTAGAGATGCCTGAAGTGTTGGTGATATATATAATCAAAATGAAATCTAATATCTGATTCCTTAGTAAGGGAAACGGTGAAATGCTTCAAAGTGAGAAAAATGCAGTTCTGGAAAACCAACTGGAAAGCTGCAGAGAGCTCTAGCTTCCCATGTTCACTCTGATACTACTTTTACCTTGTCCTTTTTCCCTCCACAGGCAGAAAAAAAAACATACATACATACACTTATATATGTATGTATATAAATACGTATATATATGTACACACACATATATATACACACACATATACATATATGTGTACCTGAAAAAGGAAACTTTCCTTATATAATCTCCCACAGCATTGAATAGTACTGCCAGCTATGTAACATAACAGAGACGAGGGTAAAATATTTCTGATTTAAAAATATCTAACATAATGAAATTAGCACTTGAAGAGACTACATAATTATAAAATATAGCTGACAAGAGTCTTTAGTGTTTTAATACTGGAACCTCTAGTATTAGAAGGTGATCAACACAGCATTTTAAAATTAATAATCATAAAAAATGCTAATGTTTTTAGCAACTCAAAACTAAAAGTCATAATAATTACTAACATGTATTGAAGGCACTATTATCATCTCTATTTTACATATAAGAAAACGGAGACAGATATTAATAACTTGCCCAGAGCATAGTGGTATTAAGAAATGAAATAGGGACTCAAACCTGGGCAGTTTATAGACTGAAACATACAGCAATGTATCCACTCCTGATAAACCTTACCAAAAAATGATGGATACAGGGCAAGAGCACAATATCTGCCAAAGTGAAGTACAGGCCTTCTACAAACACATGGTCCAGAGGCGGAAGGTCAGAAGCTTTCGCTTTTCTGACGTGAGCAGGCTCCCTGTTGGCAGGAGCTGGCTCCTCATGTACTGTGAGCTTTGAAAATGCCACTCTCAGTTCCAGGCTCGCCGATGAAGAGTCCACCTCTTCAGATGTTTCCTGTCTATGGACCTTGCTCTTCGTTTCTTCCTTAGAAAGGGAAGGCCTAACCCCAGCAGCCTTCTGCTGCTTCAGCTTCTGCCGCCGGAGTTTGTCATCATTATGTACCCTAACGGGCTCACTAAGCTTCTTCTCAAGCTCTAGTATTTCGGCAGGGATAGCTGGGGGCTGGTCAGAAGATTCTTTGAGAAAATTCTCAATAGCTAAAGGGATGGTAAGTTCGCATAGCCTGGTCCACTGACTAACCTGCAAAACAAAACAAGAAATGAAAGGATTCTTTACTTTCAACATAGCTTGAAGAAAAATAACTTTCTATTGGGAAATAAGACTGGTTTAGAGAATTTAAGTCTTGAGCTAAACCATCTCTGGGCTAGGCTTTTACGCTCTATCAAGAGGTATTACAGTGCTTCAGAAGTGATAACATTAAACAATGGAGGTTCAGCATTCCTGTATCTGGAATATATGCTATTCTCCTGTGTCCACTTACCGAATAAATCCTCACTTCCCAAAGCCTTTAAAGTACATTCCCCCTAAAAAAGCTTGGTTTCCGAAACACTGCTACTTTGAGCTCCTGTTCATATGTAAAATCCCCTTTAAAAATCCTCAACGTAATTAAAAGGTAAAGAAAAAAAAAAAAGAGAAATCTTTCCCTAAAAATAATGTCTCTAAACCTCATAAATTAAATCTTAAATTCTTATCTTCCAATACTGCGCTGAAATATCGGTATATGTGAAGGGCTATTTTAACTCTTTCATTGGTTACTGTAGTTTCTTTTAAGTAAATTAAATTTTATTTTCCAACAGAAAGTTCAAATAAATATTCAAGTGAATGTGTTGTCACTTACGGCTTTAAATAACAGAAAAGAGGCATTATACTTACTTCAGCACAGGCTTTCAAGCAAGTCTTCTTAAAACCCAGAAGTTCCAAAATTTCCTTCTTTGAGGGGTCTGCTTCATATGATTTCTGGATTATGTGTCTCAGAACAACAGCAAGTCCTGCTCTACAGAAATTGTCTGGTCTTTCTACTACTGCAGGTAAACAGCAACTCTGGACTATTGGTGGAAGCTCTTGCCTTGAAATAATCTGTATTTCAACATCCTCAGACAGTACACTTTTAAGTAGTGAAATGCCTGTGCTTTCTCCAGTGAGGACTAAGCAAACTTTAAAGATTTTGCAGTCACAGTATGATAACAAAAATAAAGTTATAGACGTATGAAGAGGAAAGATGCACCCTTCTTTTTGGTGAGAAAAGTCCAAGTATAGATATTCTTCTGTAAGACTTTTCTTAATGCCTTTCATTTTCTTCTTTCATTGGGTTACCTGAAGCATAAATTGAAGTGGTTATAGGTCTTAGAATATAGCAATTGCGAAGTTAAAATAAAAGATGAACATTTTAAAAACATTTTCTAGAAATCAGCAGGGATTTGTGATAGATATGATTCTACAAGAATTGGTTCTTGGAATGAATAAATGGCTTCCAAAAGAAAGATTCCTACCCTGTCCAATTAACTAGTCTTAAGGGTGATTTTATATCCAGCTCCTTTAAAAAGAGCATACCTCAGGTGCTTGGCAATAGAACTCTCCCAGTCAAGTATTGATACTTTGGGGTCTCACTACAGGTGAGAACAAAAGATGAATAGAATGGGACATAAGAAATAACCAAGAATACCTAGAGTTGTCTGGGGATAATAGCTCTGAGAAGCTTGATGAATACTGCTTGTTTTATGCCCCTAAAATATAATAATTGAGGGGGGGATATATTCATTCTCTCACAAGAAATGGATTCTCCCAAAGTGGATTTTGATATATGATGAGCTATTGTATGCTGAATCACAATAGAAAAAAATATTTGAAATTCTCCATAACTTAGATGTTGATAACTGAGATATCTCAAAGTTAACATGTCCAAAATCAAGTTTCTTATTCTCTCCCTAGGCCCAAAACCTGTTCCTCATGTATCTTCTCCATTTCAGTTAATGGAACACCATCCTTCAGCTCTTCAGGCCAAAAACCTGGACAATCATTTTAAATTACTCTTTTCTTTCACACCCCCATAACTAATCCATTAAAAATTTATTTTGGCACTACATTCAATATATACCTAGAATCTGATTATTTCATTCCATCTTCATTGCTTCCACTGTGATCCAAGCCACCATCACCTTTCTTCTTAATTATAGCAATTGCTTCCTAACCCTGCTTTCCATCCTCTAGTCTATTCTCAACATAGTAGCAAAAATGATACTGTTAAAAATGAAATAAAATCATGTCACTTCTCTGCTCAAGCGCTCTAATGTCTTCCCATCCTACTCAGAGAAAAGGCAAAGCTCCTGCAATGGTCTACAAAGATCTCCTTGATCTAATTCTCTTTGTCTCTTTGTCCATCTCATCAGCTCTCATCTTCGCTCACTGCTTCAGCAAAAGTGGCTTGTTGTTCCTCTAAATCACTAGGTACATTCCCACCTCAGTGCCTTGGCACTTGATATTTCTAGTGCCTAGAACACATCCATACCTCCTTTAAGTACCTACTCAAATATCAACTTTTTGAGATGTTCCCTGGCTACTGTATTTAACTTGCAAACCCCAACTACCACTTTTCCTGAAAAAACATTTCCTTCCCCTTCTATGCTTTTCTTCACAGCATTTATTACTATTGTAACATACTACGTTATCTATTTTGGTCTTAGCCCAATAGAATGTTCCATGAGAGTACAAATTTTATTTTATTCACTGCTATGCTAAAACAGGACCTGCTATATGTATATGTGTGTGTGTATGTATATATATATATACATACACACACACATATATATATGTATATGTGTGTGTATATGTATATATATGTGTGTATGTATATATATATATATATATATATATATAGTCAAGAAATATTGAGTGAATGCATGGACGAATAGACATGTGGTTATTTTAAAGATGCAAACATACACAACCTTGTGGTCAAATTATTGATGGGTGTTTTCAAGTCACAATCCTTAAGACTTTTGTCAATTATGACTTTTTGTTTGATTTCTACATTTCCTGGGTCTAAAATTCCCCATGTTCTAATACATAAATCAAAATTCCAAAACTGACACTAGATGGCACTCTTTAAAAGCATTCGCCATGTAACAGGAGAATGGTATATTGGAGAAAAAGTATTTTAAATTATTTAAAAATTATGTTAAAAGCCTTTAAAAAGTACACATGCAACTCTTTCTTTTAAGTGTATTTGAAATATTAGTGCACCTGAATTTTAGGGTGCTAAAATTTACTAAATTTCCTTTATATTCTAAATTCCTTAGATTTTTTTTTAATCAAAAGCAAAATAGTTTAGTACTCTTTAATCATCTTGGTCCTCAACTTTTTAATTAAAGGGCTAATAATCCATTATAACAAAGGGATATAGTCAGTAAAGTACTGTCGTGGAAAACTTCTTGATAATGCAAGTGATCACCAGTGTTTTATACTTCTTTTGTTAAAACATAACAGATCTGCACCATGGTTTGTTACTTATTTGAAAGATTATCTAAGGGTAAATTATTTCATGTAACTTAAAAGCAACAACACTTTATAACCCACGGAAACCATTTTCTCCCTGAGCTAACTTAATTACCTTTGGGATTTTTTTTTCCTCCACCTAGAGCTGATTTTAAAACAAAATATTAAAGGGCATTTGTTAAAGCTCACAGGCAAAAGAAACCAACATTTTGTAGAAAATCGATAGTCTCTGGAGAGTTTATCCCTATATATCTATTGCTGATTAATTTACCAATCCTCTTAACTCCCTTTGTTGACAGTGAGATGCTATAAAGAAGATCCCTAAATGTTTCCCCAATAAGCAGATTTGAAAGAAAACATAATCGATTTCCTCATTTGCCCAGCAGTCTAGGAAATAGTAATTAGAGACTAGTCCTACTAACACTTAAAAAAAAAAACACACACACACAAACAAAAAACTAAAAACAACATCATACTATTTTACAGCTTTTGATTTAGGATATGCAGAAACATTTTTTAAAAAGTTAGAGTACGTGTATATTTGCCACTTCCCAAGGCACATAAGAACCTTGAGAATTAACTTTTACACATTCTAGAAACATTTTTTGCTGTGAGCACTTAATAAATGCTAAATGTCAACAAAATAGAATAGCAATAATCTGCCCTTGGAGATATCTAAAAATTAATGAGATGCCTAAGAGAAAATGCAACGTACTGTTGATTCTTTTTAAAGATTTTTTTTTTGATGTGGACCATTTTTAAAGTCTTTATTGGATTTGTTACAATATTGCTTCTGTTTTAAGTTTTGGTTTTTTGGCCTCAAGGCATGTGGAATCTTAGCTCCCCGACCAGGGGTCGAACTGGCACTCCCTGCATTGGAAGGTGAAGTCTTAACCACTGGCCCGACAGGGAAGTCCCAGTACTGTTGATTCTTAACATAATTTATTTCTTTAAATATAGATGTTGGGTTTTTTTTTTCTTCCCCTTGAAGATTAAAAATGTTACTTAATGATCTTAGAGTTAAAAAAAAAATTACTCTCCCTGGGCAATTTCTCCACATTAAATACTACTGTAATTTCAAAAATAAATATTAAGTATTAGCAAACCTGTACAAATTTGATAGCTGGTTTTGGCTTGTACTATGTCTAATTTTTCAAGAAAGTAGAACACAGTTTTTGCTTAAAGTCTGCAAATACTCTCAAAATAAACCTTCATTTTTTTTTTCTTCTTCTCCATTTCTACCTAGAGAATTCCTTATTTTATTACTTTTATGTCATGAGCTTTATAAAAGGTAGGTGCTGTAGAATCATCCCCTGGGTCTCCAACACACAGAGCTGGGGGCATAGCTCTTGTTAGTCCAGACTACATTCCTGCCAAGCACAGAAGTGCTGTATGTCATTTGCTCTTTCTCAGCTTTGACAGGTGCCACACTGCAACTGTTCCTGTGATGGATTGAGAAAGCAGCAGACAACACCACAAACGTGAGATACTGAACGGAGCTGATGGAGTGTGCATCTCCTCCCTGGAAAGGCCAGCCTGCTTGGGAATGTTGCAGAGGGAATAAAAACAGGTAAAAAGAAAATACTTAAGCTTTGGTTTCATTATTTGGGAATCTTTAAAGATATTTTTAAACAAACGAAGTAGTCACAGGTTTAATTAGGAATTTAATCTTTTTTTTCATTCTCATTCCAATTAATATATCTTGGTGTTGATAAAATGAAACATTTCACACATGAAAGGGGAAATGAGTTTTATAGGTGTTTTCTTATCTAAAACCATTTTACTACTTTACTCCTTGCATATGTATATAGAGAGAGAAAGAAAAAAATAGCATAAATAAGTATGAAAATAAGCATACTTCTCTGGAAACTGGAAAAATAGTTTAAAACTTTTGTGCTCAAAATTCAAGTCTGGATCTATGGCAACTAAATATTACATAATAGATAAATAAGTTATATATTATATATAAAGACCAAAGCGTGTACAACTGCAACTTAATATTAACCAGTTGATTTTTTTTAAAATAAGAAATTATCACTGGGCCTGGGATTTGATAGCAGCTTGACAAATGTTAAATGAACAAAGAATACAACTCTAAATAATATTATGTACATTTTATTGTCCACCAGCTATGTGCTAAGCACACAGAACTTTTGTGCACTACTTCAATCCTAATAATCCTTAAAAGTACATTTTACTCCCACTACATAGATAAGAACTGTACTTCAATCCAAAAGCATTATTTGAATCTATAAAGGGATCTTATTGGAAAACATTAAGGAATAGGTATTTTTCTAACATAAATAGCATTACTTTATAAACTTCATAAATTGAAGCATATTGCAATTTTATTACAGCAACAATTTCACCGGAGTGAAAACCATCAGAAATTATGTTATTCTAAGCAACTGTCCTTGATAAAAACCTCCATGCTAAAGGCAGAGTTATTTGACAGTTCTCAGCACTGGATTAAGTTTTTTGATAGTTCCTTCCTAATTCCCTTTATTGGATCCTCCTCAGACCTCTTAGTGACCTGTAGCTCAGTACTTTACCCTATTCTCAACTTACACTCACCCCTTTGATTACTGGCTTTCAAAATTTGATCATGCCACTCAATAAGAAATAAACCTTATAATGAAAGTCATTGTACACTGAATAATACTGAAACAAAAGAATCACCAAGAAATATCCTACCACATGAGATATAACTGACAGTTCACTCTGCTTTTTCTTTCTTCTTCTTCTCCTCCAGGGTTGTGTCATTGTTTTTAATGTTGGTTAGTACTCACTAAAGTGATTCCATGACCTATGGGCCACAACTTACAACGGCACTACCCGAGGTGATTTACAGTGCCATATCATCTAAGACTCCTATACATGTATCCTACTTGACATCTTCACTTGGACATTTTTCTAAACCTGTTCTTCTTTCCTCAAGTAGTCCCCATTCTTGATAAAACAGCAATGCCATTTACTCAGATGCTTGGGCCCATAATTCTGAAGTCTCACTCAACTCCTTTTTTTCTCTCTCTTACTCTACTATTTCTACCTTTGAAATACATGCTAAATCTAACTTCTTAGCACCCCTACCAATAACACTTTAATCTAAGTCATCACTAGCTCTTACAAAGACTACTGCAAAAGCTCATTAACTATTTTCCTCCACTCAATACAACTGTCCATTCTGCAACTATAGTCAGGGTGATCCTTTAAAAACATAAATCAGACCATGTCCTCTGTTCACAACCATCCAATGGCTCCCCAGAACATTTAAAATAAAATCCAAATTTCCTATCATGGTCTCTAGGGTGATGTGACCCTAACTGTGTTTCTTTTTTGACCTGATCTTCTACCCCTCTTCCCTCTTGTTCACTTCCCTCCAGCCAGTTCTCCTTGCTGTTCTGGGAAGACGCCAGCAATGTCCCCACGCTTGAGAATTTTGGTACTTGCTATTCCCTCTGCTTAGAATGTTCTTCTCCAAGATATTCACATGGCTTGCTCCTTCATTTCACTGAGGTCTCTGAATATTAACTCAGAGCAGTCTATCCTGAGAAAAAGGACTCCCATCACTTCCTAGCCCCTTATTCTGCTTTCTTTTTCTTTGCATCACTTTTTTTTTCCAGCTGTTATTCTAGACGTTTATTGGAATTATTAGGTCAATTATCTGAGAAACCCATACACTCATTCAACAAATATTTATTGAGTTTGCTACTATGTGTGAGGAATACAGCACTTATTACCTCACATATCTCCAGTGCTGAAGAGTACTCAAAATTTAGTTCAAGGAATGTTTAGTTCAAGCCTTAGATTATGCTTTATACTTCCAAACTTGTCAGGGAAAATAAGGGATCTGTGTTGAATTGAAAAGATTTTCTCCAACCAAATAGTCAAAAAATCTGTTTGTTACTGAGGCTGAAAGCTGGGGAGTCACAAAATGTTGGAATATAAATGTGACACCCTAAGTCCACTTAAATATTAACTGCTTATATTGTACAGAATAAATAGTTCAAAGCAGTTTACAAATACGAAAAAATCACAAACTCTTATTTTTCTTAAAGATTCAAATTTAAATTTGAACCCATTAAAATTCCCCACTACATCAAATGTTCAACATTATGAATATTAGAACTTAGCTTGTGTTTTATACATAACAATAACAGTATTTGGTTACAAATCTCACTACTTTCTTTCAATAATATAGATAAACAAAGAAAAGCCTGCCTCTACAGAGTTAGATAGCAGCTTATTACCTTAGATAGTAAAGTTTAAAAAAGGAAAGAAAAAACTGAGCCATTTCAGTGCTCACTACATTATGTAATGTGAGGACACATACCGTTAAGTCCTAGAGGACAAAATCCTATGATGAAAATTAGCTGCTTATCTGGGCAAGAAGTGAAAAAAAAAAAAAGTTTAAAAAAGCTTACTGTAACCTTAGCCAGAAGGGAAGTGTGTCCTCTCTGGAGAATCAGGGAATCATCTGTTGCCATAGAATCATAATGCTTGCAGCTAAGCCTGACCTCAAAATTAACAGGGATCCACAGCATGAAATGCTAACATGTTAGAAACATCGGCAAGCCTGAAATAAAATTACTGAATACCCACAGCAACCAATACCCATGCTTATTATGAACTAAATGGTTTAAATCCTTGCTTTCCAAGTACTAATCATAACAGAATTCAGTAGGCTACTTTAAAAACTTGAAGATAAAAACAACATATGCTAAGGAACTGTGTATACTACAGATATTTTAGTTGACTGGCCTCAACATTTGTTAAGTTTCAAAAAAAATTTGTTAAGTTTCAAGGTCTGCTAAATTGTTGCTGTTACCCACTTGCATACTCAGTCTTTATTCTTATTTCAAATCACAGGTGATATAAAAGCTACAAAGTAAATACAGGTTAAAACAAAAATAAAAACAAACCCCCCAAGACCCTTGATGGGCCTTCTACTACAGCAGTTAAAGTTTGAGCTTTGTTTAAAGCAGGCAAACATGTAACAGAAGTGTAAAAAAATAAAAGAATTGATAAAATAAATGTCAAATCTCACTGAGTTTTTCAGATTTATTTTTGAAGTTAGGACTCTTAAAACAATGCCTTCAGGTATAACTCAAACATAATTTCAAATAAGTATGCTTAAGGCAATCCTTTCAGTAGTGTATATTCCCCACCAGGCAGCTGAAAAGTCACATAGCTTAATGTTTGATTTATTAAATATGATAGCAAATCACTCAGCTGTATTTATAACAAAGAATTTATTTTCACAATATTTAAGTGACCATGGTTAAAGTTTAAATTGTCACCACTAGTTTTTGCCAGCTTTTGCATTTTCTCCTTTAAACAGTTTCTAGATAAGCTTAGAAAAAAGTAGTACTCTATCTTCTCTTATCAATAATTTAGCAGAAGACATATTATTAAATGCTGGCATTTTCTTGATATTCAAGAACTTATGACAAGGAATGGGATCATGGCATTAGGGGATCATGACGTTAAGAATAAAGAGGGGGAGTGGGGGAACAAGTCACCTAATCCCAAACCAGGTAGAGAAAGTACTCGTATCAGTAAAAGTTTTGGAAGTCAAAGCAATTTTCATGTAAGTTAAACTCTAACTTTCTATAGAAGTTTAAAACCAAAGTGAAACACTGCTTTGATGGTGTAACAGAAGCAAATGGCCCCAAATGAAGCAAGTTCATTAGAGTAACTGTTAGGTAGTATTCACATAACAACTACTTTCTCCAGTGAGGAAGGGCTGGAATAAAAAACTAAGTGGAAAAAAAAAAGTTAAAGCGCGATCCAAGAGGTCTTAAAACCACACCTAGCAGCAAATGGCAAACGACCCCACAGACTGCTGCAACTGGAAGCTGCTCCATGCCCCCATCAATAGAGGAAGCCACGGGGACTGGTCCTGGAAAAACTGAGAAGGGGCCCGGACCCCTCCACCCTTCCCGCCATTCCCCACATCCTCAATCCTGTTTCCCCAGATGCTAAGAGGCGGCTTTACGGCGTCTCAGGGACTGCGGAGCCGGCGGCCCGAGCGCCCTCCTTACCTGGTCGCAGAGGCGCGGCCAGGCAGGGAGGGTGCGTGAGCGTGTGGGTGACACGGACCGCTAGCGCATTCCCGCCCCGCCCGAGCCGGGTTTCCCGAGGCAGCTTCAGAAAGTCTTCGCCCGCGGGCCACACGCAGCCAACGAAGCCGGGAAAGAAACAACGAAGATCGCGCCAGGGAAGCAGCGGCCCCCGCAATCATTCATAATCCGGCGGACCGGAAGGGGTGGGGTACGTCACTTCCTACCGTCGCACAGCCAATACGTTCCCCGGTCGACCCTGCTGCGGGAACCTTTGTTTTTCCGCTCTCGGAGCCGGCTGCTGCCGGGAGCGGTTCGTGAGGCCACCGGGAACTGACGGGGCAGCGGGGCGGAGCGGTGAGTTGTTACCAGCTCACCGGCTTCCAGTCGACTCTGGGAGGCTCAAGACTTTTGCGAGGGGCGAGGTGGGAGTGTAGTTCCGTGCGGTCTTAGTTTCCTCGCTCCCTGTGGGGACACCTCGTAATTTGCAGGCGGTCGAGTGCCCAGGATGACCGCTCTCCCCTTAAGTGAGGGTAGTGCTTCCTCGGAGGTTGTGGCGGGCTGGGGCACGCGGACCGGGGGCACGCGGACCGAGGGCACAGCCCCAGGGACTAGGTCCTTGGAACCCTGTCTCCGACCTTCCTCGGAAGGTTTTGGCGACTTCTCTCGACAGCTCCCTCTGTCGGCCTCTCACCTTCTCTCGAGCTCACTTGTCAAGGACCTTCCCCTGTGCTAGGCCTTGGGTGTGTTATGACTTTGATCAAAAAAGATTGGCAGTCCTTGTCTGAGTGTCTCTGGTCGCTCTTCAGATTCACTATCACTTGGTTGGTTTGGAATCAGGGTCTTTCCGCTTCCCTTATGTTTCCGGACGTATGCCTAAGGTTTCAGTGTAATCCAGGGTCAAGAACTCAGTGAGGGAATGAAAAGGGCAGCATCTTTAAAAGGTTGTTTATTAGAATGGGTTGCAAGAGCTTGCAAAGACATAAAGGGCAAAGCTTTCTAGAGCCGTTATGTGATGGCAACCCTAATATTGCACTGCGTGAACAGGGTCGATTTCCTTCATCTCGTTCCCGTGCAGATGATCAACTTTAGACTTCTTTTAAGATTCGCATATAGGGTGGGAAATGAGATCTAGAGGAAAGAATATATTTATATATGAGTACCCAATTTGGGTTGGAGAAATCACAGAAGCCCTAGAAAGTGACATTTAAACGAAACCTAGTTCATTCACTCTACAAATACTTTTGAGAATCTGTGAAGTTCCAAGCCCTAGGTATATAACTGAATAAAACAAGTCCCTGCTTGCATGTTGTTTACAGTCTAGTGGGATTAATGAATTTAAATCGGATGAAGGATTGGGAAGAGAGTATTGCAGATAGGGACATTGTACAAGTCCCCTGTCATGAAAGAGGTGTTTTTGTTTTGTATTGCTTTTCTTTTTTTTTTGATGTTTGAGGGTTTGTGGGGAGGGGCAGTTAGGTGGGGGTGGCTTAGAATTTCTTTTTTATTGCTTTTTGTGAAGAGATTTTGGACATGATTAGAATTGTGTAGAAGAAGAGCAAAGACCTTTATACTTTGATCTCTATTAATTCCAAAGCCATTATTTTGTGGTACTTTGCAAAATAGCGAAGTGGTAGGCAAAAAAGAGAGCCTCTCCCCTTAAAGTACTCAGAGTGTTATAGAGAATATACAAATGTACAAAAATAGAGTGTGGTTCAAGGTAGAAAGTTCCAGTACCATGAGAATGCATTTTGAGATATCCTAGGAGGACAAGATTAGTTGTATAGGGGGTAGAGAGGAACACAGTAGCTGTGAGTAAAGTTCTCATGAGAAGGAGTATTTGAACTGGGACTTGATAGCATTTGGAAATATAAAAATGGGTTATAAGCTTGTCAGAAAAAATGAGTAGAATTAGCAAGCCCAGCTAATGGCTCTGCACTACAGAAGGTCTGGGGATGAAGAATTAAAGTTTTTGTGCCAGTTACTGAATCTTTTTAAATGGTAGGCCAAGAAATTCGGCTTTATTTTAAAGGCAGTGGGAAGCCTTAATTTTTGAGGAAAAAAAATGAAAACAGAAAGAAAGGAAAGAAGGAAGAAAAAAAATGTGTTGCAGTAACATTAATATGGCAACAGTGTTGAAGTCAAGAATAACTAGATTGTTGCTATAGTACAAAAGGCAAATAACGACCTGAATCTGAATAGTAACTGTGGAAATGAAAAACAGGAATAGATGTGAGAAACGTTGCAGAGTCAGAATTCACAGGAAAGGCCTGCTGATTGTTTAGATATAAGGAATTGGGGAGGACTCAGTGAGGCAGAGATTTAGGCCTCAGACCCGATTAATGGAGAGTGTGTCATTTATTGAAAGAAAGTGCAGGACAGGGAACTTTTGGGGGAAGATATTCATAATCCCAATTTCAATCATAACTGAATTTGAGATACCATTAAGGCAACCAGGTACACATGTTTACTAAGCAGTTGGAATTGTGGGGTTTGAGCTTAATAGAGATTGGAATGGGGATAAACATGTGAAATCAAGTTGAAAACATGATATATATAAGATTACCACAGAAGAAATTGGTAGCAGAACTAAAGAAAATAGACAGGAATAGATACTTGGGCAACACCAAGAGCAATGGGGATGAAAAGATGACCCAGAGAAAAAGTAGCCAGAGATAGAAAAAGAAAACCAGGAAAGCTGAGTATTACTCGTGGAGGAGGAAGATTTTTGAAAGAGAAAGTGAATAACATGTATTCACTTGGCCAGCATTTACTGAGTGCCTGCTATCTGCTAGGCACTCTGCTACAAACAGGGATTACAGCAGTAGGTAAGGTCAGTGCTGGCCCTCATGGAACCTACGTTCTAGTGAGAAAGACAAACCCTGTTTACACAATTAACAGTGTAATAGCTATGACTTGTAAATACAGGATGTTTTAGGACCATATAACAGTAAGACTCCTTATTTTGTTAGGGGAATGTACAGAAAAAAATTGAGACGAGAAGGGTGAATAAGATGAGGCAAGGGACGCTTTCTACTAAAGAGCTGGGGTAAGAAAGAGTATATGTTGAAAGATTTGAAATAAGTCATGTGGTTACAACAGAAAGTGGGAATAGCTTGAGATACTAAGTAACATTTAATGAGCAATTGTACTCTGTGCCACGTACTGTTGTAACTGCTTTACATGTATTACCAGATCATGCAGGGCATTAGAGACCTTTTTAAGAATCTTGTTCTTTAACCTTTGGACAGTAAGAAGTGAAAAGGAGTATTTTAAGCAAGTGGATGATATAAAAATATTTGGAAAGGCGCAAGAGTGATTTTGAGTTTTTTCTTTTTTTTTTCTTTGGCTGCATTGGGTCTTTGTTGTTGGCGCGGGCTTTCTCTAGTTGCAGCGAGCAGGGGCTACTCTTCTTTGCAGCGCACGGGCTTCGCATTGCAGTGGCTTCTCTTGTTGCGGAGCACGGGCTATAGGCATGCGGGCTTCAGTAGTTGTGACACGTGGGCTCAGTAGTTGTGGCTCACAGGCTCTAGAGTGCAGGCTCATGAGCTGTGGTGCAGGGGCTTAGTTGCTCCATGGCATGTGGGATCTTCCTGGACCAGGGCTCGAACCCATGTCCCTGCATTGGCAGGTGGATTCTTAATCACTACGCCTCCAGGGAAGTCCCAATTGTGGGGTTCTGATTAAGCTCTTACAGTGGGCCAGATAATAGCTCCATGATGGTAGCTTGGTCTAGGGTGTGGTAATAAGGATTGAAAGAGGTAGATGAATTTGAAATATATATAAGAGGTTTGGTGATTGAATGGGAGGCAGGAGTTGAAGTGGAAGGAGTTAAAGCTGATTCTCAGGTTTCTGGCTGGAGCAATGGGATAAGTGTCATTTGAGAAAGGGAAGATTAGGGGAAGAACTGGTTGAGAGAAGAGTTTATGAGTGGCTCTGTTAGGGGCATGTTGAATAGGCGGCACCAGTGAGATATCCAAGTCAAGCTGGCAGTTGAATCTTGGAAGAGATGCATGGGCTGGAGAGATAAATATATAATTACTGGCAAAAGGGTATAGGTCAAATTGTCTAGGGCAGTAATTCTGAAACGTTTAGAGTAGATCAGAACCATCTGGAAGATTTAATGCAAATTTCTGGGCCTCACTCCCAGAGTGTTTTCATTAGTAACTATGGTTGTGGAGACCGAGAGTTTGAATTCCTAACAGGTTCCCAGGTGATGCCTGTTGCTGCTGATCCAAAGGGGACATTTTGAGAAGAAGGTGTAGAGTGAAAGAAGAGACCCAGAACCTAATCTTGAGCAACTCATTTTTGATTCCTCAAGATTTTTGAGGAATCTACAAAGAAGACCAAGAAAGAAGTAGGAGGAAAAAATAGTATTTATTATACTTACCTGACTAAGGCTGTGAATACTTTGGTGAAAATATTTCCGTGGTATGGTGGCACAAAGGCCAAATTGCAGGAAATGCTATATAAGCAGAAGGAGTGAAGAAAAAGTATAAAATGTAGGAGAAGTTTTGCTATAAAATGAAGAAGATAGGATAGAAGATATTTAAAGGTCAATGAAAAGATGCCAGTAGAAAGAAAGAGGCCGGGGGAGGGAGGTTTGTGAGTGGCGGAGAAGACGTAGGAATAGTTCATAGCTCAAGGTTTCAGGGGGGAGGAAAAAGATAGGTTCCAGGCATAAGTGGCATTACATGGAGAGCCACCCTCTTATTTAAAAGGTGGGAAAGAGGAAAGGATTGGAGCAGGTATATTTGTAGATGTGTCAGAAAGTTGATTTAGTTCCTCTCTGACAGTCTGTTTTCTCTGTGAAGTAGATGAGGACATCTACTAAGATAGAGAAGCAGTTTCAAGGAAAATGGAGAAAATGTGACTGGTCTTTGCAGAAAGTGGGGAAGTGAGTTGACCAGAGAAACATGATAGGATTGCTAAATTGTGTTGAGTGCCTAGGTGGGATTAGTGACCCTGAAGATAACAGAGTGTATGTATTCCTCTCAGCTGCACTTAGATTTTGGGTGCAGGCAGGGAGAAGGTAAATAGGATGGATGACTATAAAGTAGATGAAACTGTAGAACTATGGGACAAGGATGCTTAGAGTGCTAAAAGAGAGTCTTTGAAAGGCTGGACCATGAAGGATAAAAAGGATGGAGAAAAAAGATGATTATTTAGAAGTAGGAATTTCTGTGTTACTTATATACATTTACTGTATATAACTAAGTTATATAAGTCTTAGCTCCTAACGTGAGCTAAGACTTTGTTCCCACCAACGCCACTATTGCCACCTTCCCAGGCCATTGACATTTTTTAAAGTGGTGATTATTATTAGTTTTCTGCATTCTTTTTTTAAAGCAACATCTAGATTTGAAATTTACATTTAAAGCATTAACTTTCTGTGTATATTTGTATCTATATCTACACACACCTAGGGCTTTGTTTTCTAGAATTCTAATTCACAATAAGAAAGCTCTTTTACAATCTATTTTGATCATGAGTTTTAGAATATACAGGAAAGAACTATATAGAAGTAACATGATTTGGTGTAACTCCTGGAAAATATTCTTGGAAATAATAAAGGAGATAAAGTGACAAATTTACACCACACTTGCTGACCTCTTTAGGACTTCAGTAGCAGGAAATAAATTTCTTTCACTATTCAGTAGTTCCCCCTTATCCATGTGGGATATGTTCCAAGACTCCCAGTGGATGCCTGAAACCATGGATAGTACCAAACCCTATATATACTGGGTTTTTTCCTATACATACATACCTGTGATAAAGTTTTGTGAATAAATTAGGCACAGTAAGAGATTAACAACAATAACTAATAATAAAGTAGAATGATCATAACAACATATTATAATAAAAGTTATGTGAACATGGTCTCTCTCCTCAGGTTCTTCAACTCTGCCAGAAATGTGGCAGTGGCTTCTTCATTGGCAGACACAGCCTCTCCAGTAATTTTTATATTTTTCAGTCTAAACCTATTCCTGAATCTGTGTAACCATCCTTTACTTGCAGTAAATGGCTTGGTGTCACTCATTTCAGGGGATCTCTTGCTGAAGTTTTTGTAGATGTTCAATGTTTTCTGGCCCAACATATTGCTGTCAGTTGGAACATATACTGTTCATGTCCTCCATCCACAAATTGAATGCCTTTTCCATTCTAACTAAGCACTTATGCACTGTGGCTATAACTTTTGCACTCTGAGGTACGACAGCAAAACTAGCACAAATTTTCCTTCACAATTTCACAGATAGAAGACTCGTTCTTACCATAGATTTTAGCAACCTCAGCATATGAGCATACAGTTTTTTTCTTATTAAGTTTAAAACTTTCACTTTTTCACTTAGAGGAAGCACTTTGCAACTTCTTTGGCATATCTGAATAGCACTCATCACTACTCTGGCTCTTTGGGAGCATTAAATAAATAACAATAAAGTGACTTGAACACAAGCCCTGCAATACCATGACAGTCAATCTGATAACTGAGCTGGCTAGTGACTAACAGACGGGATTCACTGGACAAAGGGATGATTCACATCCCAAGCAGGATGGACTGAGCTAAGGAGCTGACATGAGATTTTATCATAGTACTCAAAATGGCGTGCAATTTAAAACTTATGAATTGTTTATTTCTGAATTTTCCATTCAGTATTTTCCAACTGCAGGTAACTAAAATATCAGAAAGTGAAACCACAGGTAATGGGGGGACTGCTGTATGTGCGTTTGCTGGTAAGAAAGGAGAAGTAATAGAAACTGGAGAAGGCAATAGAAAAGGGGGAGGGAAAGGAAGATAGAAAACTAAAATATAAAGGATAAAACACATAACCATGAGTGTTTTATTTTAGGCCCAACTCCTGTTTTTTCTGTTGGACAAGGAAAAGATGTTCGGTCAAGAAGGTGCCAGTAAGGAGAAAGCAGAGGGACCAAGAAAGTGGAGGTCTCTATAAATTCAAAGGATAGACGAATGGGAGTAAAGAAATTTTTTAAAAGAAAGAAAGATTGACTTGGTACCCTGAGGAGGCTCCTGGGTCAAAGCAGTAAAAGAGATAGAGTGATGGAAGATTGTAGTTAAAAAGGAGAATTGACTGTAGTCAAGCAGGAGAATACTTGTGTCAAGTTTCGGGTTTCAGTGGCTGAAGATGAAGCTCCTTGAGGTTGAAGATCTAAATAAAACTAGTGCAGGAAGTTGGAGAAGAACATCAATATATATGCTGAAATTACCAAAGATGATGGCAGGGGGAGAGGAAAAGATGAGCTTGGTGCAAATGTTCTGTACGTTAGCAGCAATGAAGATGCAGGTGTGGATTTCAAGAGAAGATGTTGATAAGTGGTGATCGTGGAATATTTTTCCAAAAGCAGCGATATGGAGTATTGCTCTTTGCTCTTTGAGTAGGAACAACTCACTACTTGGGAGAAGACTGTAAAACAGGGGATGTCTGTGTGGATGAGTGGGGATAGTAAAGGTAAAGCGATAAAAGGACTGCTTGAGGAAAAAAATGGAAAATATAGGGGAATATGTTGGTAATGAGTAGGGGCTAGAAGACGACGGGCAACTAGCAATGAAGTTAATGTGGAGAGGGGGAAGGGCTGAGCTGAATGAGTGCTGGAGGGATTTTCAAAGGGAAGGTAAGTTTGTACCTTAAAGCAGCCACTATGTATATATAATAGGGAAAGGGAAACTGGAAGTTGCTAGAAAGGCTAAAGTATTGGTCTCCAAAGTATTCTCATCATTCATTCCATGAGTAAAAAAATTGAGCTCACTTCCTTATATGTGTATTTAGTTGCCAATTATATGCATGAACTGCTATCACTATGTATATTAATAGCTTTTTTAAATAAAAGATTAAAAATAAAAAAGAAATTCTAACATTTTTTTTCTCTGTATTCCACTGTGGAGACCACTGGCTAGAGGAATATGTTAGTAATTTAGGGCAGGGGTATAAAGTCTGTTCAGTTTTATAATTGCAGGATCATATAAAAAGAACTGACTCCAAATTGGTGTTGATGACGTGATCTGTGGTCTGGTCTCATAATCTAGGTGCTGAGTCTTGTCACCTAATCTGTAACGTAAACCTTTTATCTGTGATTATGGAAATACATAACCATAAATACTTGGCTTCTAATTTTCACCATAGAAATTTCAAGTAACAGGTTTTCTAGTATATTAAAAGGATTCTTCTAAGTTTCAATATTTTCAGTACCTCATAATACAGATTGTTAGCTCTTTAGCTATCCAAAAAAGTTAGGTCAGTAGAAAGACTAGGCTGTGTTCCCTTGTGCACTCAGGAGTGGCAGCTTTACTCCTTTTCATTATGGACATTTTAATGAGGAACTCTTCTCCTCAGAATGTATATGATGACCAGCCTCATGAGTAAATTTAAAACAAAAAGACCCCCACCTTTCTGTACCTATCATTATATATAGATGATGTATGTAATAATACAATGTTAGGAAGTGAGAGAGGTTGCTTCTCAATTTTTATTAAATTATTACCAATTTATAACTGTTTGAGGTAGATTATTTTTCTTTTAGTATTGGCTTTTAGACTGCTTCTCATGGGTGATTGAGTAGAGCACAGAATTTGACAATAATTTTGTGGCTATCAGATAAATATCTAATACCTTGTTTAAAACTTTAAAAAAAAAAGGCTAGTGAGGTGTTTGTGTGTGTTTCCTGTGACAGTTGGAGAAATATTAGGGGGGAAGTGGATGGGGAAGGAACAAACAAAATCCATTTTCAGGCTGAACTTTCATATGCCAAGATTCAATCTACGGCAAGTTTTGTTTTTGTTTTTTTTTTTGCGGTACGCCGGCCTCTCACTGCTGTGGCCTCTCCCGTTGCGGAGCACAGGCTCCGGACGCGCAAGCTCAGTAGCCATGGCTCACGGGCCCAGCCACTCCGCAGCATGTGGCATCTTCCCGGACCGGGGCACGAACCCGTGTCCCCTGCATCGGCAGGTGGACTCTAAACCACTGCGCCACCAGGGAAGCCCTACAGCAAGTTTTAATGGCTTTATAACCCCCTGAAAATGAGAGATTACTGTGGAATTGCTGACAGATCCTTAACTCTAGCAGTGCAAGTTTGTTGCATTATTTTATTAACCTCCGGGATAGAAGACAATTTCAAGCCCTAGAATGTTGATCAAAGGATTGAACACAAAGTATACATTTTTATTTTAATAATTCCTTGCCTGGAGAAATATTTGAAAAAGTAACACCGGAAGTAGAACAACATGATAGCATTGGTATTAGCTGAAAACAAAACGTTTTAATGTTTTAGAATTTCTAAGTCTTTGACGTATATCTTCACTATTTTTTCAGTTCCTTAGGACACAGAGAATATCATAGGCCCTATGGGAGATCCATATATATATATATATATATATGGTTTGGCACTATTTCTCAGACACCTTGCTTCTCAAAAACAGGTTAATGCATGAGATACCACAATCTAAATGTGATGCAATAAGATTATCATTAGTATGTTTTCTGAGGCACTCAGAATTGGGGCTGAGGACTAAGGAGGCAAAAAAAAGATAGTTGAGGTAAAAGTTTCAGCACTGACCTTTAAAGCTTATTGCTTAATACGTCCTCTAACCATTGTCCTCCAGTGACACCCTTCCCCCAATCTTTTTCTTTTTCTTTTTTTTTTTTTTTTTTGTGAAAATAAGGTTTGAGGGCTTCCCTGGTGGCACAGTGGTTGAGAGTCCGCCTGCCGATGCAGGGGACACGGGTTCGTGCTCCGGTCCGGGAATATCCCACATGCCGCGGAGCGGCTGGGCCCGTGAGCCATGGCCGCTGAGCCTGCGCGTCCGGAGCCTGTGCTCCGCAACGGGAGAGTCCACAGAAGTGAAAGGCCCGCGTACCGCAAAAAAAAAAAAATAATAAGGTTTGAGAAGAAGAAATTTTGACATATACTAAACTTGACCTAAACACATCAAGTTCCTGTGTACTGAATTATGTGTATTATTTTAAAATGGTGTTAGGGGACTTCCCTGCTGGCGCAGTGGTTAAGAATCTGCCTGCCAATGCAGGGGTTACGGGTTCGAGCCCCCTGGTCTGGGAAGATCCCACATGCCGCAGAGCAACTAAGCCAGCGAGCCACAACTACTGAGCCTGCAAGCCACAACTACTGAAGCCCTCGCGCCTACAGCCCATGCTCTGCAACAAAAGAAGCCACTGCAATGAGAAGCCCACGCACCACAAGGAAGAGTAGCCCCTGCTCAATGCAACTAGAGAAAGCCCGCGCGCAGCAACAAAGACCCAAGGCAGCCAGGTGTTAGGAAGGGGCTCTGTGGCAGGGAGGAGCTTATCTGGATTTAAAATTTTGCCAAGGATATGGATACAGAGAAAACTGGTAACATTCTTGCTTCAGGAGAAAAGAACTAGATAATGCCAATTAGAGAAAAGAAGAAAATTTACTTTTATCCGTAATAACCTTTTGGACAGTTTGAATTTTGTATGAGGTGCACAGTATTACCTATTATAAACAAAAGAACAAGAAAAACTTTGACAGATAATTACCCGTTGTCTGTAAATTACTTTCCTCTCTTTTTTTACTTCAGGTGTTTGCAATGGCTGCTACTGTGAACTTGGAACTTGATCCCATTTTTTTGAAAGCACTAGGCTTCTTACATTCAAAGAGTAAGGATTCTGCTGAAAAGCTAAAAGCACTACTTGATGAATCTTTGGCTCGGGGTATTGATTCAAGTTACCGTCCATCTCAAAAGGTACCTACCTGGATAAAAAGCTTGGAGGAAGTTTTGTAAAGCCTGTAGTAGAACAGTGTTAACATTTAGAACGTCTCGAAACAATCTCTCTGCCAAATAATCTTTCCTTGTGGAATGAAGAAATTTATAGTGTTCTTTTCTTCCTTCAAGCTTTCAGAGAACTGTTACATAGATAAGTTAGCTGGGAGTGGGGGATATTCAGTTCTACTACTTTATTCCTATAGAAACCCACTTAAGATATATTTCAGTTTCTAATTCCTTATGATCAGAGTATTTTTTTAAGCTGCTGAATGAAACCATAACCTGTGTTATAATTATTCTCTAATGTTTTAGGGGCGAAAAATAAAAGGACAGGGATTTTGCAATGAAGTGAATTAAATATGTATAGGATAATGTAAGTAATAAAGGAGGTATAGATGAAATGTGAGAACTGTGTAGCTCCCATCATAATAACAAAGTGACCAAGCAGCTTTATGTGAAAAGAATATACATTTTGGAACCAGACAAACCTGTTTTAAATCCCAGCTTACCTCTTACTAGTGTGGTGATAGATAACATATCTTGAACATTTACTGTGTCCTAGGTACTTTTCTCAGTGGTATATGTTTATCATTAATTTTAGTTGTGATAATTATCCTTTGAGATAGGTATTATTTATTTTTATTTTACAATAAGGAAATTGAGGTACATAGTAACTTCATTTCACCCAGCCTCTGTTTCTTTATTATTAAAATGAGGATAATAAGAACTACCTTACAAAGTTGTGAAAATTAAAAGAGATAAAGTATGTCAGCCGCCTAGTGCAGTGTCTACCTGGTACATAATAGACTTTTAGTGAATGATAGCTCTTATTAGATTCTCTAATACCTAAGACATTCTTTCAAACCATTCTAAAGCTCTAGCCTTGAAACTTCGTGTCACCCAGGTCTATGAACACCTAGATACCAAACTGAGAAGGAGAGGACAGAACTACACAACTAGCTCAGTCTAATCCAGAATCTCAAACTCAAGACAGGGCCAAGTCCCAGACTCAGTGTCCAAGTGATCAGTGATATTTTGCTCCCAGCCTTCTTTGAAAGCTACCTCTAGTGTTCTCAAACCTTTTTATTGTCTTTTGAATAGTAGAGCCATTGTGACTTCATTTCTTTCACCATTCTCATTCTGGTAGGTTCAAAGAGCTCAAGCCAACCAAATTAATAAAATTCAACAAAATATACTAACAAATTCATTCTGCTCTGAGTATGGATATAGGCCAAACAGGAAATTCCTATTATTACTAAAGAAGCAGTATTTTGAGACTCTAAAACAGAAGGAATTTCATCTGTTAAAGTACATAAGAAGTTTGTTACAATTAAAAAGCCTCCTGCCCTTAGGTTTCTAACTGGAAATGACTTCTCATGGTCAGTTTAGAGAAAATGCTAGGTGTTTTTAAAACACAGGTTCATTTAATTTTAGTCTTTAACTGGTCATTTCCATCTCTAGAATTGTATGAGAATCACCTAGAAGCAGTGGTGTGCTTATAAACATTATCAACTGGGGATAATTCCAAGGAGCTACTATATGCATAAGCTTTCTTTTAACAGCAACAGATAACAAATATATATACATATCAAAGAGTAAAAATAACAAGGATTGCAAGTTTAAAACAGAAGGGAAAGATAAACCACAGACTGAGAGAAAAGGTTTGCAAATGATGTATCTGATAAAGGACTTGTATCCAGAATCTATGAAAATCTCTTTACACTCAATAATTTAACAAATGCTTTAGCAAAGAAGATAAATGTGTGGCAGATAAGCACTTGAAAAAAATGTTTAACACCATTAGCCATTAGGGAAATGTAAATTAAATCTACAGTGATATGCCACTACATACCTATTAAAATGTCTAAAATTAAAAAGATTAGCCACCAAGCATTGGTGAGGATATGAGGATGTGAAGGAACTGGGACTCTCATATACTCCTGATGGAAATATAAAATGGCATACCACTTTGGAACATTGTTTGGCAGTTTCATAAAAAGTTAAGCATAAACCTACCATGTGATCCAGACATTCCACTCCTACATGTTTATTCTAGAGAAATGAAAGTATATGTCCATATAAAGATTTGTACCTGAATGTTCATAATATCTGTATTCGTAATAGGCCAAACTGGAAACAACCCAAATGTCCATTAATAGGTTAATGAATAAACAAATCATGGTGTATTTGTTCAATGGAGTACTATTCAGCAACAAAAAAAATGAACTTTTGCTACACTCAACAACATTGATGAATCTCAAAATAAATATTGCTGAGTGAAAGAAGCCAGAAAAAAAGAGTATATACTGCATGATTCCATTTATGAAAATTTCTAGGAAATGCAAACTAATCTATAGTTGCAGAAAGCAGATATGTGGTTGCCTGAGACTGGGTGGCTTAGTTTTTCTAGGATGTCTACCTCTAAGAGTGATTACAAAGGGCAACCAGGACACTTTGTGAGATGATGGATATGTTCCTTATATTGATTGTCGTGAAACCATAGAGCGAAACATATCCAGTTTTACACTTTAACTAGGTGCAGTTTGTATATCAGTTATTCCTCAATAAAGTTGTTTAAAGAAGAAGGCAACACATTGGTCACTACATGATGTCTTAATTTTTAACTGATAGTTGTTTAGATTTATGATCTGTTTTTTTTTAACAGTATATTAGTCTGAATATTTAATTATGGGTATCTTTTTAATTTCACCTATAGGATGTGGAACCGCCCAAAATTTCAAGCACAAAAACTGTTTCCATTAAGCAAGAGCCCAAAACATCATCCACTCTTCCTTCTGGCAATAATAATGGCAAGGTCCTAACAACTGAAAAGGTAAAGAAGGAAGGTGAAAAGAGACCTGCTGATAAAGTAAGATTTTATTTTACTCTAGTAAATCAGTCAATGAATCAATCAGTTTATAGGCCAGAAAACGTTTTGTGCTTACTTTTTGTATATAATAGTGGGTAAAAGTACATAATAACCACTCAGTAAATATATTTTGATAATTATGGGTGTTGGTTTTTTGAAATTAAAATTTAGAAACATTTTAAAACCATTTACTGAAGTCGTTGTCAATAAATATTTGAGCTCTAGAAGATGTACTAATTTCATGTATAACTCAAGTATTCTAGATGGAACTGTTGTTGAAAAGAAAAGATGGCGAGGAAAGAATAAAGATGTAAATGACTAAACATGAAATTTGTTACAGAATGGTGTACCTTAACAGGGTTACAGATAACAGATACAGATAACTCTTGGATTGTCTATTTTGAATGATTTCTGCACATAATTATTAGGATTTTAGCACTTAGTAAAAAATACATTTAAAAAAACTTTTACTACCCCTGCCCTTAAGGTGGGGTGTTTTCATACTTTTTTCTAAATATTAGCTATTCATAAACTATATTGCATTGTTTTTATATAAATTTAAAAGCACAGAAAACAATATAATATAGTTTATGAATAGCCAATATTTAGAAAATATATCTCTATTTTCCATATATATATCTCATATATATCTTTTAGCAACTTTTTCCACTCAGCAATGTGCTTTTGAAATTTACCTATGTTGATACATGTAGATTTGAACATTTCTTTCAGCTAACATGTGGAATATTAATTCTATAAATAAACCAGTTAATCCATTCCCCCGCTGATGAGCAGTTAGCTTATTTCTCCTTTTCCTCTATTACAGTGGGGTTTCAGTGAGCTGCTTTATACGTATGTCTTTGCCCACATGGTGGTAGTTTCTATAGGATGTATACCTATAAGTGGATGTAATAGGATGGGTACATCTTCAACATTATTAGACATAGTGGACGTTTGAAGCAAGTATGGCAATGTGTTAAGCCTGAACGACTGGTAGAAGTTCATTATTTACTTCTTTTCAATATATATTAACTATCACTACTTCATTATTTAAAATTTTAAAATAGCCTTAAAAATAGCCTTAGTAGTACTATGGCTTCTCAATTCAAAGCATCCAATGGGGGGTTGGGAGGGCACTGTAAGTAAATCCACTGAACTTCCAGGATTCTTTAATGGATAAAAGAGTACAAAGAGAAATACAGATGCATGCTAAACTGTTCTGATTTATTTATTTCTACCTTGTTGGAGTCTTTTAACATACTGATTATGAATTTATTATAAATGTTCTCCAGGTCTTTAGTAGGTACATCTCTCCCTAACTATGTGAAAATATCTGTTGAGTGGACTTGGTCATTGCACACTGTCTATCTTATCTTGTGATAGATGTGATAGATGTCTATCACATCTCTCAGTGATTTAAAGTTTATTCTAACGTGTTACTTTCTGATTGGGTGCTTTTTATAGATGAAATCAGACATCACTGAAGGAGTTGATATTCCAAAGAAACCTAGATTGGAGAAACCAGAGACACGGTCCTCTCCCATTACTGTCCAAACCAGCAAGGATTTAGCTATGACTGACCTTTCCAGCTTTGAGGAGACCAGTGCTGATGATTTTGCCATGGAGATGGGATTGGCCTGTGTTGTTTGTAGGTTAGTTGTACCTTGCCACAGATTCTTTTGTGTCTTTGTAAAGCGCAAACAACTTAAAAAAAAAAAAAAAGACCAATTGTTGGGTGTTTTTTTTTATTTTGTTTTTATAATTTGGAGGTGGGTAGGAGATAATTAGATCGATAAGTAGATAAACCTCCCATATGGCAATTTAGTGTCTTAAAAATTGTCAAAATTTTATATTCTTGACAGGCATCTTTAATCAGCTATGTTGTAGTAATATTTTCTGTGTTCTTGGCTTCTAGAGGGAAAGCAATTATTGCTTTATTTTTTAGTGAGAAAGAGTCTGTTCAGCAGACTTAATTATTTTCATCTTTCTTTTTTTTTTTTTTTTTTTGCGGTATGCGGGCCTCTCACTGTGTGGCCTCTCCCGTTGCGGAGCACAGGCTCTGGACGCGCAGGCTCAGCGGCCATGGCTCACGGGCCTAGCCGCTCCGCGGCATGTGGGATCTTCCCTGACCGGGGCACGAACCCGTGTCCCCTGCATCGGCAGGCGGACTCTCAACCACTGCACCACCAGGGAAGCCCCTCATCTTTCTGTTTAAGAGGACTATGTTGCTTTTTTTTTCCTGAAGTGTTGATAGTATTTATAAAGTAAATGGTTATATATCATTTTCTAAAATACCATTAAATCTTTTCCTAAGGATAATGGAAATGAAATTAATGGATCATGTAGGTTATTCTGAGTGTTGTTTTGAAACGTGGATTCATAATTATAAAAACATAGATAATTCTGCTTAGTAGAAGATGCATCTTAAAAATCAGAATAATTAGATTTTAAACTCCTTGATGCCAGGAGCTATGTCTTTAATTGTTAATGACTTTCATTGCCTAGCACAACAGAAGAAATTACCACCTTTGTTGCTGTTTTCTTCATGAAAATGTTAAATTCTGGTGCATTGGGACTGAGTGCGTACCTATAAACTTTTGTGAACCTTATAGAGAATCAGTTAATGTACTTCTGAATAGGATCATTTCGTTAGAGCTTCATTGTTTTAACATATATTTGTTTATTTCAACTTTTATCTACTATAAGAGTTATCATTTTTATATAAAGAAGTAAATGGTAAAGTAATAAGGGGGAAAGGACTAGTAATTGTAACCCTCCGTAAGGAGACTCGTTATGATAGTCTAAGGCTGTTGCTGTTGGAATTTATACTTTTTTGATACACATATTACTGCATTCTATTTAGTTGATTAAGACATTTATTTATTGAACACCCTGTGTCTGCACAGTAATGTGCTAGGCCCTATAGTTAATTAGGTCCAGTTTCTAACTTTAGGCAACTCAAATATTAATGAAGAAGATAGAACAATATGTAGGCAGCAAATATAAAGGAATTTAATAGAGGTACAAAGAAGATGTTATGAGACTGTTGGAGGACTAGCCAAAGTCTACTATGTACCTTCTGGGAGAAAGAAAAAAATTCCAATGAGAAATGACAAGGAGAATATAGCCAAATTTAGTCTTTAAGTCATCTTATACATTTCTTAATGGCTGAGCATAACCTTTAAAAGAAATGAATTGTTTGTGCAGGCTACAATGTTGGGATTCGTTACTTTGCTCTTTGGCTTTTCTGGGGTTTTTACCCTCTTTAATTTATCAAACTTTACCAGAACAACCCTAAAATGGCTTTAAATTGTTGCATTCAAATAAATGTAATATTTAATGGTATACTTTCTTAGGCAAATGACAGTGGCATCTGGTAATCAATTAGTAGAATGTCAGGAATGCCATAATCTCTACCACCAAGATTGCCATAAGCCGCAGGTGACAGACAAAGAAGTGAACGACCCTCGCCTTGTGTGGTATTGTGCCCGATGTACCAGACAAATGAAAAGAATGGTAGGAATCATTTTTCTCTATTTTAAACAATCTCTGTCAATTTTTTTGTTGATATGTGCTTTTTAAGATAAAAATTTGAACATTTATGTTATTGAAAAAAAATCATATAAGCTGATGATTTAAATGTTTGTGTATATGTGTGATTTTTGTGTCTATGCCTAAATGGACCAGACCATGTATATGCATTTTTCTCTGCTCAGCTTTTAACTTGTTCTATTATAAAAATCAGAATTGGAGACCCACAAAATATAAATTTCCTTACTGGTATGTCAGTGTATTTATAAACATTTAGAAATACTACAAAGCACTGTGGGAAGTGGTGAGATACAAAGCCCCAGACTGCTGAGTCTGGTAAGGAAATATTAGAAATATCTATTCCTGAGTGAGTGTAAACCACCAAACTTACAAACTGTGTACAGAGGCAGTATTTGTATGTGCATATCTGTCTTTCCTCCTGTGTTTCTCTCTCTGTTCCTCAGTCTTTCCTTCTCATTGTCTTCAAGTGACCATTTATCCCATATTCCCCAGTACTTTCTCAGTTTACTGCTCACAAACATAACTGTCTTTAATTTCGTACTGAAACATGTTTTCATTTGTTATATTGGATAGTTTTCTAACTTATTTAAATAGTAGATGGATGAATGTTATCATCTTCCTTTTAAAGAAATCAAGTTGTTATTTACTTCGGTGACTTGTTTGCTTCCCACATCCGCCCTCCCCTGCCTTAGATTAGGGACTCTCTTTTTGTTTTTTTTTTTTAATTTTATTTTTTATTGAAGTATAGTTGATTTATGTTATGTTAGTTGCTGGTATACAACAAAGTGATTCAGGATATTGACTATCCCTGTGCTATACAGTAGGACCTTGTTTACTCATTCTGTATATAATAGTTTCCATATGCTAATTCCAAACTTCCAATCCATCCCTCCCCCACCTCTCCCACCTCCTTGGTAACCACAAGTCTGTTTTCTGTGAGTCTGTTTCTGTTTCATAAATAAGTTCAGTTGTGTCACATTTTAGATTCCACATATGATATCATATTGTGTTTGTCTTTTTCTTTCACTTAGTATGATAATCTCTAGGTCTATCCGTGTTGCCACAAATGGCATTATTTCATTCTTTTTATGGCTGAGGAATATTCCATTGTATAAATATACCACATCTTCTTTATCCATTCATCTGTCAGTGGACATTTAGGTTGCTTCCATGTCTTGGCTATTGTAAATAGTGCTGCTGTGAACATAGTGAGTGCATGTATCATTTCGAATTGTAGTTTTCTCCGGAAGATTAGGGACTCTTGATAGAAGAGTTCTCATATTGTTAACGAAGTGAGTTTCTACATAAATTTTTCTGACCAAATATATCTTTTTAAAGTTAGAAGTACTTAGTTAAAAGTAAAAAAAAAAAAAAAAATCAAGATACCTACTTTACTTTTTAATCACTCAAATCAGAAATAGATTATGTTTTATTCCTATGAAAAGTAGTAACATTTCAGTAGTATTTATACTTCCTGTTTGTAATGGGAAATTTCTTTGACATGATACAATTGTTTTCTGCTCAGTCTGATTTTTATTTAGTTTATTACTTAAACTAGCCCCCCAGGACCTCAACCAAAGTAATTACGGGTGAGCACAACAGTGCATTCCAGTGCCTTGACACAAGTAGTCACTAAGAATTGGTAGTCAAAATAAATAATTTGTGACAGTAATCTTTCTTTAGTATAGCTTCAAAGTTTATTATTATTTTATTGTAAGTCTCTTAATAAAGTAAGTACCGTTCTCTCCTAAGTTTTTACTCCCTTACATTTTGTGACTTAGTTTACACCAGGTCTATATTTATAGTTCTAACCCTCTTCCTGGAATGAATTTTGGCAGCTGACCAGATATCCTACAGTTACTTTAAGTTCAATGTTTTTAAAATTAAAATTGTTTTCTTCTCCACTCAATTTTTCCTCAGTTGCCTGAACTAGAAAACATTATCCTTGATGCCTCTCTTAATTCCACATCCCTTTGTTTACCAAACTTGTTAATTCTACCTCTTATGTATTTCACAAATCTGTTCATTTCACTTTTGTTACCCTGTCCCACAAACCCCTCATTTCTTGTCTATTGCTTTAGCTCCTTCAGTCCACTTTACACACTGCAGTTAGAATATTCTTCTAAAGTAATTATCTAACTTTATCTGTTTAAGTGTGCCCAGTGGCTCTCAATTACCTATATAATGAAGTTTTCCTTGTTAGGGTGGCTGTATGGACCTTCTCTCTTTGACCCAACTCTACCTTTGTATCCTTCTCTCCCACCACTTCATCATATATACCCACATACTGTGGCCATGCCAGACCAAATGGTTCATTCCCTGAGTATGTGGTGAACTTTTCGTGTTCCCATATGTCCTGCTTCTCAGCTTCTCCTCATCTGGGATACCTTTTATTCTTTATCAACTTTGCAAATTAAATGTCTAATTAATTTGTCATTAAGACCTAGTCTCATTCACTGGCAAAGCACCAGAGCAAAGCTCAGGACTGGACACATCCCACATTCTGTTGTTCTCATTTTAAGATACATAAATGGAGGAAATATAGATTTGCACCAGAAATCAGCAGTCAGTAAGTTCAGTCTGTATGTCCAAGAGTCAAGTGCTGAATAAGGGGCCATGACTAATGTCAGAACATGATTAGATACACCAAGAGTGGACCTGGAGAAATACCAAAAGATGTGATCTGAAGTGAGCCTGAAGATTAGGATCCGGTAAACACAATGTTCAGTGAGAGAAAGAAATTTGGAAATGATGGGGATGCTAAATCCAGTCATTCTTACTATAATTGCTTTCAGTGAGGTTCTCATATATATGTGCATTGGTTATTGGTCCAAGATATCTCAAGGATACCATAAATAACATCTTATATCCCCTTTCTCCTTGCATTAATTTCTTAACTAGGGCAGGTTCTGCAGTACACATTATTATAGGAAGACGGGAAGACAGAGTTAAGAATGGTGGGTGGCAGGGTCCAAGATTATTCTTTTGTTTTGTAATTTTCTGTCTACCAGGTAATGGGTTTTGCCCCAGCACTAGGTGAGAGACTCATGACTTACTGCAGTGGTTCTCAATCTAAGGTGGTAACACACTCCTACTCAGCAGTAATAGAAATACATGGTATTTTTGATTGCTGCCATACTGGCAACTGTCGCCTTGAGTGGTGAAAGTCATATATTCTGCACTATGTGAGTCAGTCACCCAATGAAAAATTATAGTGCCTTTGTTGAGCAACACTGAGTCAGTGATAATATCCTAGTTCCCTAAACTAGTATTACCAGCGAAGGACAAAGGGTTTTGGGTATTTCTTACTCCGCTTCTAAGATGGCTAGGTGAAATAGAGGAAGCAGAAAAAGATCCAAACATGATATCTAGGCAGAGGTTCTTTCTGGGCTTCACTGTAATGAATCTTCATCTGCTAAAGCATACAAGTTAGGTGGGTCTTCAGAGTCTAACCACATCTACTGATGTGCATAGAGGGAAGTCTAAGATTGAAAGCCATGGGTATGGAACCATGTATTTCTGATTTACTCTGAAGGCTACATTTTCATAACGTGGTTTGCAGTAGAGGGTAAGATAATCTTTCTTGGTCATAAGAGATATTTTTATCATAGATATCTAACAGCATCCTTAATAATATTCTTGATCTGAGTGTTGCTTTATAAGTGATGTCTGAAATTAGGTGTACTTTCATGTGGAAAGTATGTAATATAAAAAATGGGATGAATTGAGACTTAAGGCTGAAAATTATATTGTATGGCAAACCATAGCACAAGAAAGTCTAAACAGAGATAAAACAGCTGCATTCAAATTTCCAGAAATGAGAACACATTATTAATAAATTTTCTGGTATTGTCTTGCATGGCCTTATTAGGATTGTCAAGGACAATGGAATGGCTGGGAGCATCTTTACCCATCCCGTAGAGATGGGTTCTTTCAGATTCAGTTTTCTTACCTTTTGTAAATAATGATAATGAATAAATAGTAACTATTATTGTCTGCACTTAATATGTGCCAGACACTATGTAAAGGCTTACATAATCACAATTCATTCTCATAACCCACCTTTGAAACAAGATATTATCCCCATTTTGCAAATGAAAATGAAACTTTTAGAGATTTACATATTTTACTTGAGGTAACATAGCTAGGGAAGTAGTTGAGCTGGGTTTTGATTCTAGTTCTGTTTGACTCCAAAGACTGTCCTCTCAAACACTGCACTATACTGTTTATATAGTTAATATTATCTAGCTGGAGAACACTAAAGAACAAACTGAAAAATGATTAGAGTTCACAAGAGAGTTTAGTAAAGTACCTAATATAAAATAAAGGAAAAGTCAATTTTTGGTCAAAATAAAACTGAAAATGCTTATGTGATTTTTTTTTCTTTTTCTTTTTATCAATTTGGTTTTGTTAAAATGACATTTAATTAACCCTAATCTGGATAATTTTTAAAGTTTTGTATTATCTTTACTGTTTAGAAACTAATAAAATCTATAAAACCATTAATTAATATGATGATACAAATAATTTGTTGAAGAATCTATATTTTCAGTGTCATCACAATATTTTTTTAATGTTCATCTGTATTTCAATTCAATGAGGAGTCCTGTGATAGATTTTATTGTCTTTCTGTGCATTTAACTAAGATTTTGTAGCTAATTTAATCTTAACACTGATTTTTGCAGGCTCAAAAAACTCAGAAACCACCACAGAAACCAGCTCCCACAGTTGTTTCTGTAGCTCCAGCTGTTAAAGATCCATTGGTTAAGAAACCAGAAACTAAACTCAAGCAAGAGTTAACTTTTCTAGCATTTAAGAGATCAGAAGTCAAGGTATAGTATATTCCATTTTTATCTAAGATTGGATTTAAATTTAGTTGACTTAATAGTTACTTGGGAAAAAAAATAATGTGAAACTTTGTATACTAAATGGCCATATGTTGGAAATTAAGACTACATTAAGACTATATTACTATTAACATTAAGTAGAAAGAGAACATTTATGTAATTATTTAATCTTGAGCTCTGCTATTTCTCCTTTTATGGTGATTAGGAACTGTTTGTGAGCATTCCAAGATAACATTCTTTACCATTCCTATGTAGTCAGCCACTTCTCTCCAATTGGGAATTTGGTTTAAATCTTAAATACCTTTGTCCTCAGTAGCAGTAGTTTTGCTCCTCACATTACTTGTGCTGATTGGCCCCATAGCTTTTTTCTTCCTGCTTATTGGCTATTGAAGTTTTCTTCTTTGTCTTATTTTTTTCTATTATTATCATGAATTTTCCCCATGAATTGGCCCTCTCTTATACTAAGGAGCCAGATTATCTAGTGAGAGTATCACCTTTCTCATTCCTAGATTTTCATCCTTGATATCATGCTACATTATTATAAATATTCTGGCATTTTGATATCATGGAATAAAATATTTTTCTAATCTAATTTTATAACAAAAAGAATGCTTTTATTGAGTTTCACATTCCAATTTTAAGCAGAAGATGGAATTTTAAAGATGGAAGAAAAAAATGTTAGCCCCAAATTCTCAAAGATTAACCCCAGAAAATTCTAAAGCTGTTACCTTGTCCAAGTGGGTGTAAGTAGCCAAGAACATTGGTTTGATGATAAAGAATATGAGTATAAAGTACTCTGAGAAGGATACTGATAATTTTATTTGCAGATCGTTTTTAATTTAATTTACCAGGGAAGAGCTGATATCCAAGGGATATCCATTATTGATTTGTCACATAGAAACTTGGTGAGCTAGAATAGAAGTAAGAATAACTTATTGAAAGTAATTAGAGTTGCTATATTCTATACTTAAATCACTTTTAGGTAGCTTTTTATACTAACCTGTTACTACTAAAGTTTATTTTTAGGAAACCAATATGAAATTATTTTACAGCAAATAAATTAAGGCCTTGGCTGTCATGTTTGTTCTGATTAAGAAGAGGTTTTGATGTTTTTATGATAAAATACAATAAATTTTTACTATGAAAAAAATTGTTCCCATTTATATATAAAAAGCAATTTAAAAATAGCTTTCTAACTAGGATAATAGGCAAGAAAATATTTTTAGTTGAGAACAATTGTGAAATTTATTTTCTGCACTGGAATAGTAAGAAATTACTTGGTCTCCGTTGTTTGTGTTATTTTACTTTTGTGCATCCTGATAGTATTATAAGCCATCTGTCATTCAGTTGAAAAGCAATACCAGTAACAGCAAACCATTAAAATAAAATGCCATACACACAGAACTTGCTTTGTACTTCATAAGTGTTGCTCTTTTTGATTACTTTAGATGGGTTTTCTTTTGTGAAGTTTGTTGAAAGATCATTTAGCCATATAGCAGGCAGTTTTATGTTTAATATAAAGAAAAGGAAAAAATCAGATCTTTCATCACTGAAAATTAAAAGTTTGCTACACCTGTGTCCTTTTGCTTCCTTGACTAACTTTTTTTCATTACCTGTATGCATATCTCTAGGAACTTGTAATTGATGTAAAGTTTATCTTCTTTGCATAACCTTATGAGATAGTCATTGTATGATGTTACTGTAAAAAATCCTATCGGGGCTTCCCTGGTGGCGCAGTGGTTGAGAGTCCGCCTGCCAATGCAAGGGTCACGGGTTCGTGCCCTGGTCTGGGAAGATCCCACATGCCGTGGAGCGGCTGGGCCCGTGAGCCATGGCCGCTTAGCCTGTGCATCCGGAGCCTGTGCTTTGCAACGGGAGAGGCCGCAACAGTGAGAGGCCCGCGTATGGCAAAAAAAAAAAAAAAAAAAACCTATCGTTTTTCGGAGTATGTGAACAATAATCTGGACCCTCCTCTGATAAAGACCTCAGAGCACTCTATTTACATTATTTTTCACATTGGTTTAAAATGTTTAATGCAGACAATATTGACGGCTACTTTGTAAGAACTAAAAACGTTTTTCTCAACTCATTCAGAGTTCAGTTCTAAAATATAACTGAGTATATTTTAAGCATGATAACTACCATATTTTAAAGTAAGATACTATTTGTAAGACTTTACCTTTTACGTATTTAGCACTTTTGTGAATCTCAAGAATATGAAGGTAGAAAAAGTGCCAGTGAAAAATTCAGTCCATAATTAATTTGAACAAAGTGCATTTTTCCCTAAACGTTAAGGTGAAAAAAATTGTTCTCATATGAATAAGAACAATATTTATGTAGCGACATTGGTATCACTGTTAGCTTTTGACTGGCCAAGGAACTTAATTAGAGAAATTGAAGTGTTATACCTTTAAGAAATACATCTGGGAGTGAGTCAGGCATACCCAAAATGTCACTATGCAGCTTATGAGGCAGTTGATTAAAAATGTTATACAGAAGCAGGGATCTCTTTGTGATAGTTTCAATGGAAACATGGACAAATTGTGAAAATAAAGTCATGAGACCTTCTTAGTATATTTCGACCTTTAGAGTTGTACAATTCCAAGTAGTTAACATGGTGTATCTGTATATATTTTGCAATGCAGTAGCTATTTGCTTAAAATTTGGGGGGGATTTTTAAAAATAGGTTGAAAATCTTACGTATTCACTCAATATTTATTGAGTGAACCTCTTCATCTCAGACATCTCCTACATATCCTGGGCGTGAGCATTTTTGTCCATTAAGAGTGGATTCTGTTTTTGAAATGATCCACAAGTCATTTGGAGCAAAGCCTAAAGAATTAGATGTTTTACTGAGCTAAATAGTAACCTTTTTGGGTGAAAAACAAGTTAAAGCATTAAATCTGATTTTCTGATATGGCTTGTAACCGAATCTAGGAGCAGTCCTCAAAAAGGAATTCCCATATATTTTTTTCTGCAGTGATTAGAAGAAGAATATGACATCCCATAATTTCTGCTTTATAAATGGTAGCACCCATTAGCTATGGATAGGTTTTCTTGTATGTGTTTTTTCAGATCAGTTTAGCAGAACTTAATTTTGGTGCTATGCTTTAAATTTCCCAGATCATTATTTTTGTATAAAAAGTCTTAACCATTAAACTTGTTATATGTTTAAGAATATTATATTAGGTGTTAATTACACTTGGCTCTAATATTTATATTATGTTTTTTAGGCACCCACGGTTGTTTCAGGAAATTCTTCTAGTACCAGTGTTTCCTCTTCAGCAACTAGTGGCCTAATTGGATGGGCAGCTTTTGCAGCCAAAACTTCTTCTGCTGGTCCATCCACAGCAAAATTGAGTTCAACAACCCAAAACAATAGCGGGAAACCTGCTACCTCATCAGCTAACCAGAAGCCCGTGGGTTTGACTGGTCTGGCAACATCATCCAAAGGTGGAATAGGTTCCAAAATAGGTTCCAGTAACAGCACTTCACCCACTGTACCACTGAAACCACCTCCACCTCTAACTTTGGGCAAAACTGGCCTTAGTCGCTCAGTTAGTTGTGACAATGTTAGCAAAGTAGGTCTTCCCAGTCCAAGTAGTTTGGTTCCAGGAAGCAGCAGCCAACTAAGTGGGAATGGAAATAGTGGGACATCAGGGCCTAGTGGAAGTACCACTAACAAAACCACTTCAGAATCAAGCAGCTCTCCCTCAGCATCCCTTAAAGGTCCAACTTCACAAGAATCACAACTCAATGCCATGAAGCGATTACAGATGGTCAAGAAGAAGGCTGCCCAAAAGAAACTCAAGAAGTAATGTGGCCAAGTAGGTTTTTATATCATATTACCCTAAAGATTAAAATCTTATTATTAAGACGTAAACTGTAGTATACTATAATTTAATAAAAATCTTCATAATGAAATTTATTATTTCTTACCTTAAAATGCTAATTAGTAGTTAATGAAACTTGGAAATGTTTATTTTAAATCTGTTTAGCATTTTTATTTTGACAGTTTTCATAGTATGTGAAAACAATGATTAGAATGACTAATTCTTGATGAAAACTTCTGGAATCCCAGAAGACTGATAGCATGTGTGAATTTTTTTAAAAAATTCATCTTCTGGCAAAGTCCCAATAATTGATCCTGCTGAATAAGATGCCTTACAAAGAGCCAGGGATGACCCAAGTTTTCTACTCCCCGCCCTGCCATAGTCTGGATATTCATTGGCAGTCCCAGCCTCATTTCAATTGATTCTCCCTCTCCTCCCAAATATTTCATCTCCCCATTTTCAAAATTAATTTTTCATAATTGATTTCTCATATCCCTGTATTATGTTTTTACCTTTTTGTCACCTCATATCAGTTATTTAGGGATTTATCTCTTCCGATAGATTGTGAACCCCCATGCCCTTTCAGTGCAATAGTTTTCTCACATTTCCCAGTTTCATCACATTGCCAGTGTAACATATGCACATAGTATATGCTTAATAAATGTTGACTTTTGATTTTTCCTGGTTACACACATTCCTGAGAATTCTTGAGGAAAATACCCATTCCAAGAGTCTTTGTGGATGGATAATTTCTGATTTGTTTACATACTGATAGCATCTTCCTGTACCATGAAAAAAAGGCGATTTTATTTTTACTGCCCAAAATATTACAGCAATTTACCTAATTTTAGTTAACTTTGTATAAAAGAAGCTCCCATATAATGATTAAGTCTTGAGATTCTTTTGAAGTGTGTGTGTGTACATTAAGTCAGAAAGTATGAAGGGTCTGAGTTGTTGACTTTTTGCAAGCTAGCAAATTATCCTGCTCTTGTTTTACATACATACTCTGACAGAAGACATGAGGCTTTCTGGATCAGAGCAATAGCAAAATGTAGCAGCCATTTTTATATATTTTATACTTCATGAATACCTCATTTCATCCAGAAACTAGAAGTCCAGCAAATTCCTACATTCACTAGACTGAGCAGCCTTGTTCTTTCAGCTTTGATGTATGCAACTAACACTTCACTATAAACCTCTAATCTCAAACCCTTTCCCTTAATTCCTATATTTTCCTCATGTTATTATTCTAAAATATATTGATAAATGATTTCTGTGAATTTAAAGCTTTTTAAAGTAAACTTGGTCTTTTTTAAGGAAAGATATTTTAAGCTGCTTTGTTAAATAATGGCACTAAATTATTCATGGTAAATTACGATTCAATATTGAAATAATCCATTGCTTACAAAGTGGAGTAAACATCTATTTACATGTTTAAAATCTGCCTGCAGATGTTTTTGTTTTGAGAAACTCAGATTTCTGTGGAATAAATATCAATTTGTCATCAACTCCAAGTCCCCTTTAGTGTCAAAAGACCAAAAAAAAATGTATATTCATCATTATTTGCTTATAGTTCAAGGCCAGTTTGGACTAAACTGGATAAAACAACAGTGTGACACAAGTTCATCTCAACAACTATAACAGTTAATATAACCTCAGTACCTACAAGAAATTAAAGCAATAATGCAGACAGTTGTACATTGGCAATTGGCACCTGTAATGGAAAATTTTATCCCATCATAGTCAAAACATCTGCTGAATAGAGTTGAAAAGAGAAGCAATTATTTTACTTTCTATAGTATTTCAGAGAAGACTTTAGAAAACTTGTTTAGGAAGTAATTTAACTTTTATTGAGCATGGCTCTTTGTATAGATTATATATGTGTATAAATATATATTTAGAATCTTCACATATGTGTAGGATGCATACATCTAGTAATGTATAACTCACTCAGTTTGGTATTTTATAGAGGTATATTTGGTATTAGAGTTTATCCTCAAGTAGCTCTTAGACCTTGATTTTACCATATCATTAAGTGAGCTACAAGGCTTTTTAACTGAGCATGTGATGAAAGTGGCCAGCTTTATATTAATAATATTTATCACTTCTTTTATTCTGTTATGTATCGTTTGTTTTTCCCATCGAATTTAAATTGTGTGACGGCAAGGATTTTGTTTGTCTTGCACACCATGGTATTCCCACTGCAGCTTTTGGTTCAGTGAATGAATAGACAGATATATAGTTGAGCCAAAAAGCAAGCTTTTAGGATTGTAAGTTCAAATCCCATTTTAGTAGAAATTTGGTCAATATCACTTTTCTGTTTTGTATATCGTGCTTTCCATTAGATTATTTAATCAGATAATTTAGTGACTTAAAGAAAACGTTAAAAGAACACTGGCTTAAAGTCAGAAGACCTGTTTTTGAATCCCAGTCCCTCCATGTATTAGCTGTGTGATCTTGGTTTCCTCCTGTATGATGATAATGAATGAGATCAAATGAAAGACCTCTAATATTCAAAGGTTAGGTGATTCTGACTCTTAACAAGGATGTGGTAGTACTGTTTATTAGTAACAGATTATAAACTGTGATGACCATAGGTTATATAGGAAATACATCATTTTATAGAAATACACTTGGTGCAATAATTATAAAAATTATATAAGCAAGTAGAGAAAGCCATACATTTACATACCATAATATTATTTCTTTAAAGTAAGATAAGCTGTATTTAATTAAGAATACATTCCCTAGATTTTTGAACAAGAACATCTTGTTCTGGTATATACTAAAATGACTTATTTTCCTGAAAAATTAAAGCAAATTTTGTCTGTATCTAGAGTGTAATATTGTGTGTGCAGTAACTGGCTTACAGAGACTCAGCTTGAATTCCTGGAGTAAAGATTTTTATATTGGAATAATCTTGTAGATCACAGAGAATTTAATGACTGGCTTTTTATATATATACTATTTAGTATATATAAGAGGAGGGAGATAATTTAAAAAATTTTTTAAATAGACTTTAAAAATAGTATCATTCCATAAGTAGTAGGATATCTCGAGAGTATAAAGTCTAGTGTCCTTCCAATCAATCAAATTTAATTCCTTCCTCATCAACTATAATGTAAACTTATATGCCTAATTTAGCTTAAATTTTGTGAGGTTTTTAGATGTATTCAGTATTGAACGGTGCACTGAGTGCCTTAAGAAACTGTAGTTATGACAAACAGGATTTAAATAAAGTGGTTTTGCCATCTTAGAATATGAAGATTTCCTCTCTTTACTCACAGAACTTTGAGAGGTTTTTGCAATTGACAAAAGTCCAAGAAGTTTATGGAAAAGTGAAGAGTTTTTAATTCCATGTTTACTAATTTTTGTAAATCATCTAAATATTCATCACAAATAGTGACAAGCATCTCTAAAAGTCCAAGTTATAGTTTAGGGAAGATACGGAATATACCAGCACTTAAAAGTGTTCCATGCAATGCTGCATTTATATGATTAACAATGTGCATTATATCTCTTCTGCACAATTCCTCCTTCATAGAATTTTTATACTAAGACCAGATATTTTTCTAAAATATAAGGAATGTTCATATAGTGGCCTTGTGACTTTTTCACATGACTTAAGCACCCATGTTAACTTTGTATTACTGTTTTTTTATAATTTCTAAACTTTATTATGTGTATAGTTTAAGGCATCTGTATTTAAAAATAAATACTAAATAAAATGTATATATACACCTGTTTATTTGTTTTGTGAAGAAAACTAGCCACAAAAATTTCCCCTTCATTCTTGGTAAAAATACCTATTTCAGAGAATTCTATACTATAAAATAACATATAATTTTAAAGATATAAAGAAAGAATATATAATTATATTAGCATACCTTGCCTAAATTGTAATGATGGCACCAACAGTTTTATCTTTTTAAACTTCTTGAAGACTTATATACATCATAACTGTCTTGGGATTTTATTTCCCTTAGACCCAACAAAATAATTCCTGACCTCAAAATTACAGTTACTTGATTTGAAATAACATACTTAGAAAACAAGTGTATCGCATAATGTTTAAAAAAAAAAAGCCTAAATGGCATATGAAATGTAGGTTGTATTTTTAAAATAGCAACAATGTAATGGATGTTCTGCACAATAGTGGGGGACTGCAGAAGGTGGCTTCATTACAACTCTTGCTCAGCAACTAACTGCAGCTATGATTTTAGTGGTGTGGTGTCTTGTAAGGTCAGACTGGAAGCATCAATCCTAAGACCACACAGGTAGACAAAACTTCTCATATACATCTAGTCACTTATATCAGCCAGAAAAGCAGATATGTGTTACTTTTATAATGCTTCATTTTGGGGGTGGTGGGGGGAGTTTTTAGGTCACAACTAATTTAAATTATATAAAAATTCCCCACGGGTTGGGTATATTCATAGTTGGCACAAGTTAAAAGACAAAAAGTCCCTGTATGTCCAGTCTTCTTTTGGTACCCAACTCAAAAAAATATTTTATGTATAAAACAGCTATACCCCAATTAAAAAAAAGTTTTAAAAATAAAAGAAATATGCCTCCTTCTGTAGTGAAGACAGCCACTGGACATTTTGCTGGCTCCAATATGGGGCCTTTCCATGGGTGATATTCAAAATACTTAACAATAAGCATGGTAACATAAATTAATATATAAATCCAATATTTACATTTTTTTCTATTTTCTAAATCAATTAAATGATGTAGCATACAACTCACTAAGCAAAATAAATTGTGCAAATTATTCATCAAAAAAAAATTTATGCAGAAACATAAGTAGAACTTTATAAGTCCAGGTTTAAATTAAGAATTTTAGAAACAATATCATAAAATATAAATTTTTCTGTCATGTAAAGCCTTATCATGAATTTCTGTGGTTATACATGTCATATGTATGCTAAAGTCAACAGCTCTCTGAGAAGGAGCATTCTTCATTTGTTTTTCGTATTCCTCAGTAATATATGTAACGATATATATTATAGAGATCAAATCTTTGAAAGTAATTTTAATCTTAAAATTTAATGTTTTATATGGACAATGAAAATCCACCTTATTTTGGTGTTTAAAGGAAACCACCAAGTCAAATTTAATCTTTTTTCTGTTTCAAAGAAGCATCTTTAGTTCAATAAAATGTCTTGGGACAAAATATGCCTGAAATCTTAGGGGACAGTTCTGAGCTATTCCTAAATTAAAGTTCAGTGTTCCGGGACATTGTGTTACAGCAGATGTTATCCTCAATGCCTACCTGGTCTAAGTACAAATCAGCAACTAAAACTATTTACATCTTAGCTCAGAACATGGAACACACATTCCCCATTCATCATCTACATGATTGAGTGATCCAAAAATATTTTCTCATTAAAGTATCATTAGTGATCACGTAGGATAGTTTTTAAACAATTATACTTTCAAAAATGTTTAAGCAAAAAATAAAAATAATAAACCTAGGTGCTTCCTTTTCTCTAGGCTTATCATGGAAGTTCCTATAGCCCTTGATTTTGAAAAACTTCTCAATACTTAAATATGGACCTAAGAGGAAAATGGTCCTCATCAATGTTCATTACTTTTATCATTATGTTCTTTGCTCATAGTAAATGTATACCATGTAGTGGTTAGGGGTATGGACCACAGAACCAGACCTGGGTTTGAGTTTCAGCCCTACCACTTACTAGCAGTGTGACTTGGGCTAAATAGATTACTTCACCTCTTTAGGCAACAGTTTCCTCATAATGTTGTGAGTATCAAATAAGTTACCACATATAAAGTGTTTATAACAATGTCCGGCATGTGGTATGCATTCAGTAAATGTTATCACTATTATGTTATTCAGGTTTCTTTTTTTTTTTTTTTAAGTTCGAAACTTACATTAGAGAGAGGGTCCAGGGACTTCCCTGGTGGTCCAGTGGTTAAGACTCCACGCTTCCAATGCAGGGGCGTGGGTTTGATCCCTGGTTGGGGAGCTAAGATCCCACATGCCCTGTGGTGTGCCATGTGGCCAAAAAAAGAAAATAGAGGGTCCATATCAGACTTCTAGTTGACTGTTAATTAAGTATACAATTTCTATTCTTACGTCTCTTTAGTACACTCCCTGGCTCATGCATATGTGTATATAATCTATACCATATAGTACACATGTATGTGTGTAAACCATGTAATGTATATGGTATATATTTGTGTTTATGTATATATGTGCATGCGTGTGCAAAAGAGAGAATATGAAAAACAAAAACATTGAAGGCAAAATATATAATACAGAAAAATAAAATACAGTAAATTGAAAAAACCTTGTCCTTAAATCCAACCTTTCATGACGATAAAAAATACATTTACCCTTTCAGAAGATCACTTTTAAGTAGTTGATAGTTGGAGCTTTGACTGTTTGTTTTGCTATTTGTTCGTTTAGTGTTTCCTTCAACATGTATTCTTCATAATACATTTTGAAATAATCTTGTTTGGAAGTACAGTCTTCCTTAAAACCTGGTATGGTATCAGTTCATGTAGTTTGGAGGTTTCTTGATTTCTAGGTCAACATTTTGTAATGTCGGTTTTATGAGGTAGTCAGTCAACAACTTGCCAGAAAATAAAAGTCAAAGGCTTATTTTCTTAAGCATAAGTCATCTTCCCAAGGTAGTTAGCTGGAACATAGCCCTTCTGCCCTTGAACTTCAGCTAACCACCACTCTTTGTTGCCACTTAGGTCACAAAATCTAAGTATATGAACTCTTTGGTATTCCTGAAGGCTGAGTTCATGGTCACTCCGTGCCTGAAAGGCATGAACTGCATAGAAAATCTAGACACAGAAGCAAATGACATTATTAGAAGCAGAGCCTAAAAATTTAGACAAACATAATAAAGACTTCCAAGCTTTTAGAAGAAATGCTGAAGTTTTCTTATTTTTCCAAAGTCACTCCCCAACTCCTTTGTTGGATTTATTTTGCTAAAGTATGGCCCAAGATGAAAATAGAGTGAAATTGCCATTCTTATTGTTCTGTTGGGAGGAGTCTAAACTGTCCATTCTTGAAGGCAATTTGGCACTTTCTATTAGATTTTTTAAATGTTAACTTTTTGATTCAGAAATAGCTCTAAGAGTCTCTTCTATGAAATAGAAACATTGGCACAGATTATTGCATAATAATGTTACTGCAATACCGACTTACTTATAAGGTGAAAAGTGGGAGGGAAGTTGGAATAACACTAAAGGTTCAGCAAAAATTAAATTCTAGATACTTACATTAAGGAAATTTGTAGTCATAAAAATAGTGTTTTCTGAGACTAATAACACAGGAAAATTCTTATGATAAAGTGCTCAGCGCCCCCCCCAAAAGATACAGAATCAGATGTGCAATATGTGTCTAATATTGTTAGATGGTTTTCTTTGAGTAGTAGAATTAGAGGTGATTTTCATTTTTATTTGTTGACTCATTTTATAAACTTTTATAATGACAATGTATTAAATTTATAATTTTAAATTATTTGAGTGACCTAGAGAGACTAATAAAATATATTTCAGTCAAAAGAATTTTTCTTTAACCTCAAAAGAGTACTTCATAATTATTAGATGTATAGGAAGCCTCTAAATAAGTGATTAGTCCCTCCTCCACTAAAATCATAAGACTGTTAATAAAAATGTTCAGTTATGGTATAAAATTTAGCAATCAACTAACAACATTTACTCATTTATTTAATTAGAAGTTATTAAGTATCTATTAATAACCAGATATTATGTTATCAGAGAACTTATAACCCAGCTAGGAAAAAAAATGCCAATAAAAAGGAGCACATGCAAAAACAAAAAAACAAAACAAAAAACGCCCTACAAATGCAGGTGATATATATATCAGCTAATTGTGAGCTGTGTTTTGGAAGAAGTAACCTTTTACAGGTGACGAAGTTGATAAAGGGGTGGATATGTCTTATTCAAAGGTACAGAGATGAATACATGGAAACAGTATATGGGAAAGGCAAGCAGATTAACTTTCTCAAAATTGAAGGTCAATATAAAAAGGAAATTATGAGAAATAAGGTGACTCCGTTGAGCCTGAAAGAGACTGGGTAATGTGGAGGGGGGACTACAGTTGACCCCTGGACAACACCCAACTGAATGGGTCCACTTATAAGCAGATTTTTTTCAGTAAATTTTTGGAAAAATTTGGGGAGATTTGCAACTATTTGAAAAAAGTCACAGACGAACCACATAGTTTAGAAATATCAAAAAAATTAAGAAAAAGTAAGGTATATCATGAATGCTTAAAATATATATAGTAACTAGTCTACCCTTACTTGCATAGGCATAAGATGAGTGATATTTAACATAAAAAATAATGTGTTCGTTTTCTTACTGTTTTATAACTTTGCTTTCAAAGAATTATATTACTGTTCAGTATGCCTCTTCCTCATAATTGGAGAGACTGCATATCAGCCTATCATCACAGGTAAGTGGTTTTTTAAAAGTAAACAATGTTTCCAATATTGTACTATGAATATGGCTGTAATACTGTATGCCATAAAAATTTGATAATGATTCAGTCATTAGTGTATAGACTAGCCTACCAGGGAGCAATCATATTGATTACACTAGGCTACCATAAAGCAGTCCTATTGCTGCTGCTTTGTTTTCAATGCATGAATCATTATACCTGTAAATAAATATGAATTGCTTTTTCATATTATTTTTTCATTTCTGATGTCTAGTGTTAGCAATACATTTAACATCTACAGTGTTTTGTATCATATAATACAATATTGAAGTGGGTATTAAATGATTCATTTTGTAAACAGATGACATAAACTTATAGTATCAATAAATACAGTACAGTACTGTAAATGTATTCTTTTCCTTATGATTTTCTTAATAACCTTTTTTTCTAGCTTACTTTCTTGTATGTATATATAATACATAAACATACAATATATATGTTAATCAAGAATTTATATTATCAGTAAGGCTTCTGGTCAACAGTAGGCTATTAGTAGTTAGGTTTTGGGGGAGTCAAAATTTTTTGTAGATTTTCAGCTGCCCAGGGGGTCAGCACACCTCACCCCCGAGTTGTTCACTGTATAAGTACAGTGTAAGCTATTCTTCAGATCTTGGACTATTTAGCTTTTGATGGTATTCTGATACCACTGACTTATATATCATCTCATCAACTCTAGCATGAGCTCCACCTCAGAGAGAGGAACCACATTTCAACTTTGTTCCATTGACCACATCTGGTATACAGTAGGAATTCGAATATATGTTTTGATTTTAAAGTAAGGCTGAAGGGCTTGGATATCATACAAGAACATTCAAGAGATCATCTTGTGTCATACAAAACAGATTGGTGGACATGGGTTATTTTGTAATTTTAAAAAGTAAAGAGAAAACAAAAAGGGAGATGCCATAAATTCTTGAGCAATGGAGTGGTAGCAATAATGACCACCTTTTATAACTCTCATAACAGTTTACATGTCAAATGTGCTTTATCCTCAACAACCCTGTGAGCTGTGACTTAAAGAAGTAAAAAGCTCATAATCATAGAGCTAGTTGGTACTGCTAGGACCATATCTTCTAACTCCAAATCCTGTGCTTGGTCCATTTCTCATAGTACTTTAGGAACCAACTCTTGTTCTAGCAAGGATGTGCAGAGTGTATTCTTGTGGAAAGGGACTGGAATCTCTAATATGTTTTGTTTAGAAAGTGAAGACATTGAATATATCCACAAGAACAGAGTGGAGGATTTGGTTTGCAAAAGCTTTCAGGAATATCATGTATCATAACACAGCTTCTGAAATAATCTTAAGAGCCCACATTAGCAGTTGCTAGCCATCTTTTGCAATTTTTATACATAATGTATATACTTTATCAGTGCAGCTATAGATTTTTTAGCAGGTCAAATTACCTGCTAATATATGATTCCTAAATATCTGTGGTGGTCTTTCAATTTGGCACATATACTCTCAAGGGCAATATAAAATCTTCCACCTAGATCTGTTTGGTATGAAATTATGGCAAAGCTTATATTTTAAACGCTCAATATAGATTCTCATAAAATTGTAAACTTAAAGTACAAAATTATAATATATACTTTCAATATTTTAGATGATCATAGTCCAAAATTAATTTAGGATGAGGATTTTTCGGGTTTTATATATGTTTGTGCTTCCACTTAAGATAGATACTCAAAATGGAAGTAAGTCTGCTTTTAAAGAGACGGTAGTCAATCACGTTAGACTACAGGTTAGAAGTTTTCAATCTGTTATGGATTTAAGAGCTAAAGGTTTTCTCTCTTTTTTAAAAAAATATTTTAATTGTTCTAGGCTGTTGGACTTTCAGTGTTATTATGTTTTAGTCCAGACACATTAAAATTTTGTAAATTTAAAACATAATCATCTAATCCTTTTTTTCCAAACCTTGGCATTTATGAAAGTATATTTTATTAGTTGCTTCTTTGCAATCTGTAAAGCTCTGACGCATTTTATGGACAATATTTTATGACTACAACCCAGTTCTCCACAGCATTTACTCTTTTTAAATAACACTCTGTATTACCGTATTATTGACTCATACCCAATTTATTACCTACTGTTCATAACCACCAGCTCTTTCCTTGTGGTGCCATTGCCAGTTCAGCATTTCCTTATGCTATATTTGTGCATTTAATTATTCTCCCTTAGTGAGCCACATTACCTATCTTCACTGAATTTCATTTTATTGATTTCATCCCAGTTCTCCAGTTAGCAACAACAAAAATCATAATGTATTTTAATCTTTCTTTCCAAAACTAAAAAGCTACAAAACCAGCATTTACAGTATTATATCATATTAGCTCAGGAAGCCAGGATAGTTATATTGCATGAAAAATGCTCATTCTTCTCTCTTACCCACCAGGAGCAAGCTTTCTTGTTCTTTAGTTAACAATTAGGAATTGTTATTACACAAGTAATTTTTGTAAAAAACAATTTTAAATAAAGGTAAACACAAAGAAATTTACTAATTTTTATTAATACCTTGTTTTTCTTTTATCCTTTCTTCCTTTTCTTCCTCCACTTTTCTTTCTATCTACCTACCTACCTAAAGTGGTAATAAACATGTAATTATTGTACACATAACTTTTGCAACCTGCTTTTTCACTTCAAAATATATTTTAAAATCTTTTCATGTCAATAAATAGCTCTCTAAAGCATCATTTGATGACTACTTAAATATGTTACAGCCTGCTGACTTTTGAAGCACTTTAAAAATAATGACACACTAGATATATAGCATTATTGTCATAAGCAGCTGAAAAATGTATAGAGGAGGGACCGGACAATGAATCTAGAATTAGTGCAAAACAACTTTTTTGATGTCAAAAATTATGTTCTCAGTATTATTTATGTGAAAAAAGAAAAGAGCACTGATTCTCAGCCATTACTTCCCTCTAAAACTTGGTTTTAGCCATTATTAAACTTGGTCCTCTTCAAGAAGTACCAAAGATTATCACATTAGTCCAACATCCTGCTTGCCAAACAAGGCATCTTACATACTGTGGTAGGCAGAATTCTAAGGTGAACCCCAAGATTACCACCTCCTGCTGAACTTGTTCTGTATAATCCCCTCTGTGAATATGATGGGATTTCACTCTTGTGATTAGGTTACATTACATGGTAAAGGTAAAGGGATCTTACAATGGTGCCTAATAAGGTCCCTAATAAGTTGACTTTGAGTTAGATGAACACTATCCTGAGTGGGCCTGACATAATCAGGTGAGTCCTTTAAAAGAGAGTCCAGTCACCTCTGAAGGGAAAGATTTGAAATCAGAGAGATGCTCTCCTGCTGGCCTTGAGCAAGCCAACAGCCATGTCGTGAACTGCCTATAGGGACAGCCACGTGGCAAGGATCTGAGCACAGCCTCTGAGTGTTGACAGTGGTCCTTGGTTGATAGCCAACAAGAAAATGGAGACCTTGTTCCTACTGGAACAAGGAACTAAGTTTTGCCAACAACCGTGAGCTTGGAAGACAACCCTGGTTTTCAAAAAGAGGCACAGCCAAGCAAACGTCTAGATTTCAGTTCTCTGAGATTCCAAGCAGAGCACCCAGCTAAGCTGTTGCCTGTACTTCTGACCATGGAAACGGTGAGATAATAAATTTATGTTGTTTTAAGCTACTTAGTTTGTGACAATTTGTTATGCAGCATAGAAAACTAATAGAGATCATGCCATTATTATTTGATCAGAAGAGACCTGCAATTTGGGTTGCGTTATTTCAACTCAGAGCAAAGGTATAGGGGATTCTATGTGGCCGCAGATCCAAGCTGCATTTTCTAATCCAGCTATATTTGTAATAATGTTTAGATTTATATTCCTGACACCAGGGTCTGTTTTGAATTGGTTCGAAACTCAGAGGAGAAAGAAAACAAGTAGCACTTTATGGAGAGATATCATTAATATACTTTCTGTTTTGGGCAAAAGAAAATTATCTCATTACTTTTCCTCTCAGCAATGGAAACTTCTAATGGATCTAATTCTCATGATACATAATAGGTTTACTCAATTACTCTGCAGTAGCAGCTAGTAGGCACTAGATGCAATTTTAGACTATACAGTTCATGCTGAAAGAGCCTAAGTGAGGTGCTTAATCTAAAAGTCCCTGTAAAGCCAAGTAAAAACTAGAACTCAACATCAAGACAGCTTTAGGTCATCTTCACAAATTTGGTCCTCCAGTGTCTGTCCTAGGTTATTAAGATAACTTAGAAAGTTCTCTTAGTAACCTAGAAGTTATTAAAAGCCAGCCAGGACATTTAATCAAGTATATAGATTTCACTGATAAAAATTCATTTATCAGTTGGTATTATAACATTATATTGTCTTACAGAAACTCTGAATAAATTAAGAGAGTGGATGAGTAATAGAAAAACAGGGTTTTTGAAACTTCAAGACAGAAAAGTGGTAAGAACACATAGTAATGTATAAATGAGTTTAGAATCAGTAGTGACTGGGACAAAGTACTTGCAAATTATATATCTGATAAAGAACTCTATGCAGAGTATATAAAGAAGTCTTAAAACTGTATAATAAGAAGGGAAATGACCCAATTTTTTAAATGGGCAAATATTTGAAAAGACCTTTCACCAAAGGAGATGCAGGAATGGCCAATAAGAACATGAAAGATACTCAATAGCATTAGTCATTAGGGAAATGTAAATCAAAACTACAATGAGACACCACTTCACTTCCATTAAGATGGCTGTGATAAAAAAGACAGACAATAAGGCAAGGATGTGGAGAAACTGCAATTCACAATCCTCATATATTGCTGTTGGGTACATACAACGGGGCAGTCACTTTGAAAAACAGCTTAGCAGTTTTTAAAAAACTTAATCTTACCAATAAGCAATTCCACTCCTAGGGATCTACTCAAGAAAATGAAATTCACACAAAGACTTGCACACAAATGTTCATAGCAGCATTATTCATAATAGAAATTACCCCAGATGTCCATCAGTTGGTGAATGGATAAACAAAATATGCTATATTCATAGAGTAAAATACCGTTAGGCAATGAAAAGCAGCAAAATACATATACATACTACAACACGGATGAATCTCAAAAAACATGCTAAGTGAAGGAACTTGGCTGTAAAACACCACATATTGTATGATTCCATTAATACAAAAAATACAAAGAAGGCAAATCTATGGAGGAAAAAAGTGATTAAAGATTTCTTGGGGCTAAAAGTGAGAAAGAGGAGGAGCTGCAAATGGGTTCAAAGGATCTTTTAGGGTGAAGGAAATATTCTAAAGTTGGATTCAGGTAATGGTTGCAAAACCCTGTTAATATACTAAAAGTCAGTGAATTGTATACTTAAATTGCATAAATTGTATGGTATGTAAATAAGAACTTAATAAAACTATTTTTTAATGTATCAGTCATGAATTGGACAGCAATCAATGTATTGTTGAAAGAAGTTGAATAAAAATAGTTTTGAAGAGCAGTATGGCAAAGTATATCAAGACTTTATATATCCTTTGACACTCCAGTATTTTCAGGAACTTGCCCTACAGATATACTCATATATAAGTGTATAAAAATAGATGAACAAGGATCTGGCCTGAAATATTGTTTGAAATTTTAAAAGCCTCAAAATATTCTGAATGTCTATTATTATGGTAATAGTTACATAAATTATGATGTATCCAGATAATGAAATACTATGCAGAATTTTTAAGGAAGAAGGTAGATATTTAGGTACTGTTTTATCTAAGATATATTGTTAACTGAAAAAAATTAGGTACCACGTATATGTTCCCACTCGTCTAAGTATAAATTCACTCATGTAAATACAATATCTGAAAAGATATACCTGCATGTTGTCTCTGAAAAGTAGGGCTGAGGAGAGAATAAAGACCTTTACTATTAATTTACATATATCTTTCTACTGTTTTAACTTTCCATAAAGAACATGTATTAACCTTATTTTTAAAAAAGAAGTTAAAATTAATTAATAAAAAGCCACTAGGGGCTTCCCTGGTGGCTCAGTGGTTAAGAATCCGCCTACCAATGCAGGGGACACGGGTTCAAGCCCTGGAAGATCCCACAATCCCATGCACCACAACTACTGAGCCTGTGCTCTAGAGTCTGCGAGACACAACTACTGAGTCCATGTGCCATAACTACTGAAGCCCGCGTGCCTAGAGCCTGTGCTCTGCAACAAGCCCCCGCAATAAGAAACCTGCGCACCACAACGAAGAGTAGCCCCTGCTCGCCACAACTAGAGAAAGCCCACGGGCAGCAACGAAGACCCAATACAGATTTAAAAAAAGGCCACTAAGGAAAAAAAAGCAAGTTTAAAAAAGGAACCAGTTAGTTCGTCACCACTTGGGGATTAACATTTCTGAGGTAGCAAAAAGGAACCCTATATTATAGTTAACTTACCATTTTGGGAAAGGGTTATGCCAATAGCTTTTGCACTGGTTAAGTGAGAGAAAGGTAGCTTTTAAAAGTTTCAGTATATGTCAATAGTATATGTCATTATGCAAGAGATTAAAAGTGACTGATTCATAGATAGCGCAATGAAGATACTGCTCTCAGAGGAACTACGGTCAGTTTTCCACATGCTGCTGATGGTGGTGATCTGTTCAGTATTGAGCTGTTTTCCTCTCATGGGGGAAGTATAAAGAGACCATCTTCACTCTAAGTAGTAACAGCTACTATTTATTCAGTGCCTACTCTGTGCTGGGTACTTTACATATAAAATTATCTCTAATATCCACACATCAACTCTGCAAAGTAGGAATTATTGTCCTCTTTTCTTCATTTGAGGAAACAGGCTCAGAGAATTAAATTCCTTGCAAAAAGGTGCACAGAGACGAAGTGCTAGAGAGAAGTGCTACAGAGAAGCTGACACTTCCACCAAGTCTCACAGTAAGATAGAACATCTTTCACGATTCCAACAGCCAAGCGTCTTTACATCAGGTTCAAATTCTTACCTGTTCATCTACCTCTTGAAAACTGTCAACATCAGTACCGTTTGTTTCAGACTTCCCACATGTTCCACTAAGAGATGAGCTGCTATCACTTATGCTACCTTCTGGGGTGCCTGTGACACTGTCACTGGCTGGTCGTGAAGACACAAAGAGGCTGATGTTATCAAAATCATCATCACAGAACCTGTTCTCGGCGTCCACCTTCTGCACTTTTGCTGGATTGTAGGGTTTTAGGAAGGAGGAATACACGTATCCTTTTATAACTGGATAGGAAATAGAAAGAAGAAACATGGCTATTTATAACTCTTTCCAAACAGTTGCATTTAGAGAAGGACACAGAGGCCCCCTGGGAAAATCTCAACTAGAAGAGAGGTGGAAGTTCTTTGCTTCTTATGAAAAAAACTTACTTCCTGTGTCAACAAGCCACCTGCTGGTACTCCCCAACGGATCCTTCTGTTCCATCACAGCCACCAACTCCCCTTCCAGAAGATTGATGTCATATTCTTGTGTAGCGTTGCACTTGCGCTTAGCTTGGTAGAGTTCCTCTGTACTGTACGTGGATAGAAGTTTGCAGCGGTGAGTGTCATTCTGACGTGGCACTTCCGGCTGGGAGAAGTAAGGAGAGCTTTTGGTTCAGAGAGATGTATAATAAAATCCGCACAGATAAATATTGGTAGATATTTCTTCTCTGGAGATTTTTTAACTGTTGAAGCCATACATTGATTAAGGATTATTTCAATGTTGAGGCAGAGATCAAGTTATTATGTGAAGGTATTTAGCTGAGTTATGCAGGGAAAGATTCTCTAGTTAGCACATGAGGGCAGTGTTGTAGAGAAAAAAGAAAATTCAGCTGAGAATACGAAGGCAGAGGTTCTAATCCTTCTTTGATGTTGAACAATTTTTTAATTCTTTGCCATGCTGTAGGCAATCACTTGTGTATTAAGCACTTGATAAATAATATTTAATTAAGTAAATTGTACATGTGCATGTATTTTTCCAGGAAATAATATCAGTAAATTAGGCAGGAGTCAAGAGGCCTGGCCCCTGTCCCAGCTCTGCCACTAAGTGACTTTGAGAAAGCCACTTCATCTCTGCAAACTGGGATTCCTTATCGAGAAAAATGAAAGGTTTGAACTGTAATGATTTTGCTCTATAAAATTCTGTTCATTCATCCAACAGATATTTATAGAGTGCCTACTTTGTGTCAGGCACGATTTAGGCACTTGTTTTGTACACATCATGTACAAAACAGGTAAAAAATCTATGACCTTATGGAGTTCATAGTATAGAGGCTAGAAATAGACAAGAAATTCTACATATAATAAGTAGGTAAACTATAGGATATTAGAATGACATAAGTGATATGGAAAATAATATATTATGATTTGATCAAGGCAAAAAAGTGATAGTCATCATTGTTACTGAATGCTACCAAACTCACCAGAATTTGCACAGTCTTCTTCCTTTCAAAACTAAGTTTCCTCTCAATAAATGTAGCACTGTTACCCTTCACAAAATTCAGATTTTGAACCTCTTCTAGTACTCGATTCTGAATTTCAGAGATGCTTGAAGCCAACAGTGGTACCTGTAGGTAGAAATACGATGTTCCCAGACAAATACTTAACAATATTAGGTATTGAATTTAGTAGATCTGTGATGAACAGTGAAAAATTATACCATATTCCACAGCGAAAAATTAGGGCAACATTAAAACTCCTATATCAAAACCATCTAATTTGTTGTCTCCAGAAATCCCACAAAAATGACAAGGATTTTTTTAAGTTCAAGCTTAAATAAAAGGAAACAGCAGAGAAAAAATTACAATAGCAATAAAATTTTGGGAAGAAAGACCCAGTAATTGATGGCAGTAGTGCTCTCCAATGTGGTGGGGTGGTACAGTAGGAAGGAGAAAAAGGCTAAAACAAGAAACATTGGTTAAGATCCTGTGGTGGTTAAAACAAATAAGCAAATTCTTTGATATGTTTCCCATCAAGAGGTGGAGTCAATGTCCCCTTCCCTCAAAATTGGGTGGGACTTTATGATTGCCTCAATGAATAGAATGTTGAAATAAATAGAATAAAGGAAGTGATGCTGTTTGACTTTCAAGATTAGGCTAAAAAAGATCATGCAGTTTCTGCTGGTTTCTCTTGGGACACTCACCTTAGGGAGACTTTAGTTGCTATGGAAGAAGTCCAGTTGCACTGTGTCCACCATATCAGAAGACCATGTTGAAAGATGGAGTGGGGAGTGGTGGGGGTGGTGGTGGGATGGGTGGGTGTCTGTGGGGCCCCAGCTATTCCAGTCCCCAGCTGTTTGAGTCTTCTGTCATCTTCCCACCACCAATCTTAGAGGCCTGAGAAAGTCTTTGTGACCACTTCAGCCCCAGCTATTATCTGACTGAGACACTGAGAATGATTACCTGATCCCAATGAACCCCGGAACTATGAGAAACAGTAGTAAGAAATGACTATTGGTTGTTTCGCACCACCATGTTTGGTGTAATTTGTTATGCAGATATAGACAATTGGAATTGTTTTGAAGCAGTTGTATCCCCAGATTCTTTCTCCATTTCAGTAATTCTTGGTGATTGCTTCTTCCCTACCTTAGCAGAAGATGACGTTTTCTTTTCTGCAAATGGTAAAACAGAGAGTATCTAGACTGGGGACACTAGGCACAAATAATGGTGGGGGACTCATGTTAGAAAGAGGGTAATTAAGTGAGTGGATATAGACTGGACCCAGAGACCCTGCCAACCAGGCCTAGCAGTCAACCATTACCCTTTAGGCAGAAAACTTGAAGGGACATCTCTGGAGACTCTGACCAGCCTAAGAGGAAAGACCTAATGGTGCTATCATCAGGAGTTCCCAAATGAAATTGCAGTCAAATTGCTCTACACAGTAGTGGATGCTTAGAGTTTTCAATGCCTATCTAGGTGCTCAATGCTGCCAATTAGTCCTCAACTCTTTATCAGGGGTGAATGATCAAGTATATCAGACATCTAAGTCATAACTGTAACAAGAAAGAGTCTTATAAAAATAAAAGCAACCTGTTTTCATCTTAAGAAAGCCAAAAACAACTTTCAAAAATTAAAATCATGGGAACAGAAATAAGAATAAATCAAAAGATGGGTTTGAAGATTAAGTAGGAAATTTTCTTAGGAAGTAGAGCAAAGCAGTAAAGAGATAGAAAATAAGTGGAGAAAGATACAAGATTAGAGGAACAACCCAGGAATTTCAGAAAGAGAGAAAAGAGAAAGGGAAGAGAGAAAAATCATCCATGAAATGTTCAAAATTTCTAGAAGCGGAAGACAAAAATTTTCAGGTTGAAAGGATCCCACAAAGCATCTGACACACCAAGGTTCATCATCATTAAATTTAAGACTGATGAAGACAATAAGAAAATTCCATAAACTTTTAGAATGAGATAGGGTGGGGAAAGTGCATACAAAGAACCAAGAACCAAAATGCACCCAGAGTTCTCAACAGAAACAGTGGAAGCTAGAAGACAATGGAACAATGGAATGCTTTCAAATTCAGGAAGAACAACTTAAAATTTTACACCCAGCCAAACTATCAATTAAATATGATGATAGTATAAAGACATTTTCTGATATTTGAGGTGTCAAAATATTAACCTCCCAATTTTCCTTTCTTAAGAAACTACTCAAAAATTTGCTCCCCCAAATAAAGACAGAAAGCAAGAAAGAAGGTCAACATGGGATAAGGAAATGTGAGATCCCACACAGAAGAGAGGTAAAGGGATTCCCCAGAATGATGAGGAAGTGTAATCCCAGGATTACAGTTATTATGAGATAAAAAAGATAACAAGTTCTCTAAGAGATTTCTGCAAGAAGACACAATTAATAGAATATATCACACATCTGAATGTCTTAAGAAGTGATCCAGTCAAACTGGCAGATAAAGTTAGGCAAATGAAAATTAAGCTGATAAAAGACAAACACAATTATTAACTTTAAGAAAAACAAAAATGCTATACACAAAAGAAAAAGTAATCATAGTGTGGTATTGCTGAACTCTAACCAGCATTCACTTTGTGTGCTGAATATCTTTTGTTTGTTTTTTCAAATTTATTCTTTTCCCATTTCCATCCTGCTCTGTGCTCTGGAAGGCTGACCAGTATAGAGTGTATCAACAGCTTCCTTGCACTCTTGTTTCCAGATGGGTTCTTGCAATGAGAAGCACCCACAGGAAATCAGAATAAGGGAGGAAAGTGAGATAAGGAAATTTATTTCCCAATAAATTTCTTTAGTATTTATTGCTTTCTGTAGTGTTGACTGATAGTCACAGACCCTGTCAGGTAAACCTTTCCATTTAGCTCTCTCTGCACATTCCTATAGCTACTCCTTCCCCTTGTCCCTTTGAAGACTGGGTGTTTTAAGGCTCCTTCTTTTATTTTACTGTATATAATCTTTTAAGTTACACTTCAACTTTAAAAGTTTAAAAATAGGGGACTGATAAGAGAAATGCAAATCAAAACCACATGAGATATCACTTCATACCCACTAAGATAGCCATAATAAAAAAGACAGATGTGAGGAAATTGGAACCCTCAATCATTGCTGTTGAGAATGTAAAATAGTGCAGCCACTTTGAAAAACAGACTGGCATTTATTCAAAAGGTTAACATAGTTACCATATGATCCAGCAATTCCACTCCTAGGTATATACCCAAGAGAAATGGAAACATACATCCACTAAGAACTTGAATGTTCATAGCAGCATTGTTCATAATAGCCAAAAAGTGGAAATAACCTAAATGTTCATCAACTGATGAATGGACAAATAAAATGTGGCATATCCATACAATGTCATATTATTTGGCAATAAAAGGAATTAAGTTCTGAAACACACTGCAACATGGATGGAACTTGAAAACATTGTGCTAAGTGAAAGAAGACACTCACAAAGAACCACATGTTGTATTATTCTATTTATGCCACATGTCCAGTATAAGCATATATGTAGAGACAGAAAGTAGATTGGTGGTTGTCTGGGACTGGGGAGGTTAGGGGGAAATGTGGAGTCACTGCTAGTGGTACAGAGTTTCTTTTGGGGGTGATGACAATATTCTAAAAATTGATTGTGGTGATGGGTTTCACAACTCTTACGAATATACAAAAACCATTGAGTTGTACATTTTAAATGGGTGGAGTGTATAGTATGTGAATTATATCTCAATAAAGTTGTTACCAAAAAAATAGGAGGCTGATTCCACACTATTGTACAGCTATGCAGTGGACTAGTATACAGCTGTAAAAGAAATGAGGAAGCTCTCTACGTACTGACATGGATGTTAAAAGCAAGTTGCAGAATGTACTATAGTTTGCTAGTTTGTGTAGGAAATAAAAATATATATTTGCATTTACTTTTAATGGCACAAAGAAACTCTAAGTATATAAAAATGAACTAATATCAGTTGGGGTGAGAGCAGGAGTTGGAGGGGTTTGGGCACAGAATGAGTATGGGACTGCTTACTTATTTTTAAATAGTTCTTCCTTTTGAGCCAAGTAAATGTAGCACCTCTTTATTCAACTTAATTTAATTCAGATGATAAGTTAAAAGTTAATTAAATATACAATAAAAAGTAAAGTAGGGACAATTAATTTTCCTCCAAATGTCCATTAAATATCACACGAGCCGAATGATAAGTAATACACTTGAAATGAAGGGGCAAGAAACGAAGCTGATTTTTTTAAAAATTGATATTAGGTTGTAAATATCTTTCTTTCTCTTCAGAAAATAATTATAAGGACTTCCCTGGTGGTCCAGTGTAAAGAATCTGCTTTACAATGCAGGGGATGTGGGTTCAATCCCTGGTCAGGGAACTAAAATCCCACATGCCGCAGGGCAACTAAGCCCGCACGCCACAACTACTGAGCTCTGCGTGCTTCAGCGAGAGAGCCCACGTGCCGCAAACTACAGAGCCCACGTGCCACAACTACAGAAGAGAAAACCCGCATGCCACAAGCTAGAGAGAAGCCCACGCACCACAACAAAGAGCCCCCGCGCTGCAGCAAAAGATCCTGTATGCCTCAGAGAAGATCCCGTGTGCTGCAACTAAGACCCAAGGCAGCCAAAAAAAAATAAATAAATCTTTAAAAAAAAGAAAATAGTTCTAAAATCATATCCTAATGGAAAGCTAAGATACACACATGTATTTATACATATATATATATATATATTTTTTTTTTTTTCCACACACACGTCAGGCTTCTCTTCTTTGGAGGAAAACAAAAGCAAAACAAAGACTGGTTTGACTGATATCCTATTTCTGTCATTACGGTGAGATGGCCTTATTTTTGGATCCATGTCTCAGTCATGGTTAACATTTAAAAACGGTTGAATGGGAAGAGAATACAAAATATAAGTTGATAAGCTTCAACATAGCATCAGGCAGATGGAGCTACATTGGTTCCATCAATGAGGGGAGCAAAGCAGAAAGATGTTTGGTGTTTGAAAAGGAGTTTCCAAAAAGAGCTCCAAGGGTATAAGTCACAGCAAACCAGCACTAGGAAAATTGATTTTACCTTCCTGTGCAGAAGAGCGATAAGGAGCAGAATATTCTCTGACTGGCTTCAGCTAAAATAGAAGCCACACCATACACTACACTCAGGCACGCTATGAGCAGGCTGCTTTGCATGCTGTACTTTCTGACAGATTCCGTAGGCCAAGGTAGCCAAGTGCTGGTGCTGTGCTTACCGGCACCACCGTGGAATAAACCCTCTGGGCCACAAGCATCAGGTCCCTGAGGAGGGTGATGAAACTGCACAGGCAGTTCAACAGAATCTTCCGCGCGGCCCGGTTGAACACCTGGAGCTCTTCCACAAGCTGGGCATTGAGGGCCTCATATTCCCTTTTGGCCAAGTCTGACTCATCCGCCACCACCCGCTGCAGGTAGCTGTTGTAGTCCAGCAGTTTGTCATAGCGTTTCTGGATTAGCTTCTGGGGCCCTGGGAATAGGGACCGCAGGGCTGACAGGGGCGTCAGGACAAGCTTCTGCAAATGAGCTGCCTGCCAAAAGAGCGAAACAATCACATCACAGAAGGAGGAACACCCAATACCATGTCTGGAGTTGTTATCAGTAGGCTTACCTCCTCCCTGCAGCAGCACAGATGAAGGCAGGAAAGTATCTAGACAAGTTGAAAGAGCATGGGATCATTTTTTTTGTCTAGCTAAACCTGTTCAAGGACTTAAAACAGCAACTCTAGACTCTAACGTTGAACCTGAAGAGTGAACAGGAAGAAGAATACAAAAGTTGAAACCTGCACACCCAAACTATGCTCCACCCTTCTCTCTACAGCCATTGGTTTTGTCAGTGGGGTCACCTCCCACAACACTTTCGCCTTCCCCTTCTTTCTAATCCCAGAGCCAACTGGAGCTTCTCCAGAACATGGGCTAGGGGGTAATCTCCACCTTTGACTACCAAGACTGCATAATTTATTCACATATCATTCCCTTTCTTTGCTACTAATAAAAGGAAGACAATTGGTCTTAGGAGAGGCTGTATCTTACTCCTCCCACATCTACCCCAATTCCCTGGCTACCCTGGTGGCTGATTTTGGTAGTGGAATCCTATCCCCTATACAGATAGTCCCCCCTTATTACAGGTATTTTGTTCCTGTTATAGAAATGACCAGAGAGTTATTGCTTCCTCTTTAAATACTTTGAAGGATTAAGCTGATGCTGATTCTGTGTCCTAAATTGTTATATGTTTAGGTCTGAGTCATTGAAAATGAACATTGTATTAATGCCTAACTCCATGCCAGCAACTGAGCACCCTAGATTTAATTTCTTCTATTTCTCTTTCCTCCCCTCTATTCTGAAGTACACTAGTATCCTATGTTTGCTGACTGCCCAAATTTATCATATATGCTTGGGTGTCATGATTATGTTATGGCAATTTGGAAGTAGTTTTCTCTTTTGTACCCTGAAAGATGTTCTAGGGAATCAGCATCTGAGCAGCAGCTTGTATTAATTAAGTGACCTCTAGTAAGTTTGTCTAAACTCATGGTAAATCTAGAAGAGGAGGGAGCCCAATCTCTTACTGGCACCAGCTATAGCCAACACAGATTAAATTTGATGTCTAGCTTATAAAATAATCATTATATACCTGCAGACTATTTAATGAGCCCTTCAACTAAGCGAAGAATCTGTTTACTGTTCTGGGATAAATTACTGTGTTTGTGACATACTTGAATTCTACAGGTAATCTAATTACAAAATTACAATATAATTACAATATATAAGTCCTATGACCCACAGACATGAACCAGTTCATCTGTACCTGGGAATTATGGTTGGAATGAATAAGAATCAGATTTTATTCTAATATTCTGTGCTATACAAATGTGTAGATAGGTACCTCTCATGATTAGATAAAAACAATTGCTCTGCCTTTAGATAGATTCGAGCTCTTAATATTTGACTTTTAAAAAGAGTTCAGGGGCTTCCCTGGTGGCGCAGTGGTTGAGAGTCCGCCTGCCGATGCAGGGGCTACGGGTTTGTGCCCTGGTCCGAGAAGATCCCACTTGCCGCGGAGCAGCTGGGCCCGTGAGCCATGGCCGCTGACCCTGCGCGTCCGGAGCCTGTGCTCCGCAGCGGGAGAGGCCACAACAGTGAGAGGCCCGAGTACCGCAAAAAAAAAAAGTTCAATATACCTTACCATAAAAAGGTACTTCTATATTGAGCTTTCTGACAATTATTTTAATTGAGCATACTTTATCATCCTGTGGTTTTATGCAAGGTAGAGAAGGACACCTTCTTTTTCATTCTGTCAAGTTTTGGGTCATGCTTGATGAAGGAGAAGTTACATACCATGCTCTTCCTGGTGTTCAATAAATAGTTATTACCTTAACTAATGTCAGCATTAAGCTAGAGAGCAAAGCCTTAAGGACTTTTCTAAAATGTGCTTACTGTAATTAAGCCCAGAAAACATATAAAGAACTAGGCACACTTCTTCTATTTAACATGTTGTAGAGACTGACTTTCTCCTTTCTCTCTCTCTCTCTCTCCCTTCCTCCCTCTCATCCATCTAATCTACCATGTTACTTCAGATGTAATCGTGACTTTCCATTCCCCAGTGCCAGGAAAGCTAGGTGCTTCTGGGTATTTTTCTACTGGAGTTGGCACTGTGGCAGTATCCCTTCCCAGGATTCGGAAATATGAGATGGGGGACGTTACTGGGATTTAGAGCCTGGTAGGAAAGCTAAACATCCTCGAACACAAGGGTAACTCAATGAAGATTTGTCTGACCCCAAATGCCAATAATACCATTGCAAAAATGCCAGTTTCAAGGATCTTCAAGATGATGGAGTCTATTATATTTTTTATATAATCCTTGAAATACTACTATGAAATAATAATACCTGTGGAACACAAGATACTAAATTTAAATTAGTATTACTCACTGGTTTGCCACCCAAATACTTTCTTGGCTCAAGCATTTTTTTTTTTTTTACATCTTTATTGGAGTATAATTGCTTTACAATGGTGTGTTAGCTTCTGCTTTATAACAAAGTGAATCAGTTATACATATACATATGTTCCCATATCTCTTCCCTCTTGTGTCTCCCTCCCTCCCACCCTTCCTATCCCACCCCTCTAGGTGGTCACAAAGCACCTGATCTCCCTGTGCTATGCGGCTGCTTCCCACTAGCTATCTATTTTACGTTTGGTAGTGTATATATGTCTATGTCACTCTCTCACTTTGTCACAGCTTCCCCTTCCCCCCCCCCATATCCTCAAGTCCATTCTCTAGTAGGTCTGTGTCTTTATTCCTGTCCTACCCCTAGGTTCTTCATGACATTTTTTCTTCCTTAGATTCCATATATATGTGTTAACACATGGCATTTGTCTTTCTCTTTCTGACTTACTTCACTCTGTATGACAGATTCTAGGTCCATCTACCTCACTACAAATAGCTCAATTTTGTTTCTTTTTATGGCTAATATTCCATTGTATATATGTGCCACATCTTCTTTATCCATTCATCCGATGATGGACACTTAGGTTGTTTCCATCTTCTGGCTATTGTAAGTAGAGCTGCAATGAACATTTTGGTACATGACTCTGTTTGAATTAAGGTTTTCTCAGGGTATATGCCCAGTAGTGGGATTGCTGGGTCATATGGTAGTTATATTTGTAGTTTTTTAAGGAACCTCCATACTGTTCTCCATAGTGGCTCTACCAATTCACATTCCCACCAGCAGTGAAAGAGTGCTCCCTTTTCTCCACACCCTCTCCAGGAATTATTGTTTCTAGATTTTTTGATGAAGGCCATTCTGACTAGTGTGAGATATCTCATTGTATTTTTGATATGCATTTCTCTAATGATTAATGATGTTGAGCATTCTTTCATATGTTTGTTGGCACTCTGTATATCTTCTTTGGAGAAATTTCTATTTAGGTCTTCTGCCCATTTTTGGATTGGGTTGTTTGTTTTTTTGTTACTGAGCTGCATGAGCTGCTTGTAAATTTTGGAGATTAATCCTTTGTCAGTTGCTTCATCTGCAAATATTTTATCCCATTCTGAGGGTTGTCTTTTGGTCTTCTTTATGGTTTCCTTTGCTGTGCAAAAGCTTTGCAGTTTCCTTAGGTCCCATTTGTTTATTTTTGTTTTAATTTCCATTTCTCTAGCAGGTGGGTCAAAAAGGATCTTGCTGTGATTTATGTCATAGAGTGTTCTGCCTATGTTTTCCTCTAAGAGTTTGATAGTTTCTGGCCTTACATTTAGGTCTTTAATCCATTTTGAGCTTATTTTTGTGTATGGTGTTAGGGAGTGTTCTAATCTCATACTTTGACAAGTACCTGTCCAGTTTTCCCACCACCACTTACTGAAGAGGCTGTCCTTTCTCCATTGTACATTCCTGCCTCCTTTATCAAAGATAAGGTGACCATATGTGCGTGGGTTTATCTCTGGGCTTTCTATCCTGTTCCATTGATCTATCTTTCTGTTTTTGTGCCAGTACCATACTGTCTTGATTACTGTAGCTTTGTAGTATAGTCTGAAGACAGGGAGCCTGATTCCTCCACCTCCGTTTTTCGTTCTCAAGATTGTTTTGGCTATTCGGGGTCCTTTGTGTTTCCATACAAATTGTGAAATTTTTTGTTCTAGTTCTGTGAAAAATGCCAGTGGTAGTTTGATAGGGGTTGCATTGAATCTGTAGATTGCTTTGGGTAGTAGAGTCATTTTCACAATGTTGACTCTTCCAATCCAACAACATGGTATATCTCTCCATCTATTTGTATCATCTTTAATTTCTTTCATCAGTGTCTTATAATTTTCTGCATAGAGGTCTTTTGTCTCCCTAGGTAGGTTTATTCCTAGGTATTTTATTCTTTTTGTTGCAGTGGTAAATGGGAGTGTTTTGTGATTTCACTTTCAGATTTTTCATCATTAGTGTATAGGAATGCCAGAGATTTCTGTGCATTAATTTTGTATCCTGCTACTTTACCAAATTCATTGATTAGCTCTAGTAGTTTTCTGGTAGCATCTTTAGGATTCTCTATGTATAGTATCATGTCATCTGCAAACAGTGACAGCTTTACTTCTTCTTATCCGATTTGGATTCTTGTATTTCCTTTTCTTCTCTGATTGCTGTGGCTACAACTTCCAAAACTATGTTGAATAAGAGTGGTGAGAGTGGGCAACCTTGTCTTGTTCCTGATCTTAGTGGAAATGCTTTCAGTTTTTCACCATTGAGGACGATGTTGGCTGTGGGTTTGTCATATATGGCCTTTATTATGCTGAGGAAAGTTCCCTCTATGCCTACTTTCTGCAGGGTTTTTATCACAAATGGGTGTTGAATTTTGTCGAAAGCTTTCTCTGCATCTATTGAGATGACCATATGGTTTTCCTCCTTCAGTTTGTGAATATGGTGTATCACATTGACTGCTTTGTGTATATTGAAGAATCCTTGCATTCCTGGAATAAACCCCACTTGATCATGGTGTATGATCCTCTTAATGTGCTGTTGGATTCTGTTTGCTAGTATTTTGTTGTGGATTTTTGCATCTGTGTTCATCAGTGATATTGGCCTGTAATTTTCTTTCTTTGTGACATCTTTTTCTGGTTTTGGTATCAGGGTGATGGTGGCCTCGTAGAATGAGTTTCGGAGTGTTACTCCTTCTGCTATATTTTGGAAGAGTTTGAGAAGGATAGGTGTTAGCTCTTCTCTAAATGTTTGATAGAATTCGCCTGTGAAGCCATCTGGTTCTGGGCTTTTTTTTGTTGGAAGATTTTTCATCACAGTTTCAATTTCATTACTTGTGATTGGTCTGTTCATATTTTCTGTTTCTTCCTGATTCAGTCTTGGCATGTTGTGCATTTCTAAGAATTTGTCCATTTCTTCCAGGTTGTTCATTTTATTGGCATATAGTTGCTTGTAGTAATCTCTCATGATCTTTTGTATTTCTGCAGTGTCAGTTGTTACTTCTCCTTTTTCATTTCTAATTCTATGGATTTGAGTCTTCTCCCTTTTTTTCTTGATGAGTCTGGTTAATGGTTTATCAATTTTGTTTATCTTCTCAAAGAACAAGCTTTTAGTTTTATTGATCTTTGCTATCGCTTCCTTCGTTTTTTTTTCATTTATTTCTGATCTGATCTTTATGATTTCTTTCCTTCTGCTAACTTTGGGGTTTTTTTGTTCTTCTTTCTCTAATTGCTTTAGGTGCAAGGTTAGGTTGTTTATTCAAGGTGTTTCCTGTTTCTTAAGGTAGGATTGTATTGCTATAAACTTCCCTCTTACAACTGCTTTTGCTGCATCCCATAGGTTTTGGGTTGTTGTGTCTCCATTGTCATTTGTTTCTAGGTATTTTTTTGATTTCCTCTTTGATTTCTTCAGTGATCACTTCGTTATTAAGTAGTGTATTGTTTAGCCTCCATGTGTTTGTATTTTTTACAGATCTTTTCCTGTACTTGATATCTAGTCTCATAGCATTGTGTTCGGAAAAGATACTTGATACAATTTCAATTTTCTTAAATTTACCAAGGCTTCATTTGTGAACAAAGATATGATCTATCCTGGAGAATGTTCCATGAGTACTTGAGAAAAATGTGTATTCTGTTGTCTTTGGATGGAATGTTCTATAAATATCAATTAAGTCTATCTTCTTTAATGTATCATTTAAAGCTTGGGTTTCCTTATTTATTTTCATTTTGGAAAATCTGTCCATTGGTGAAAATGGGGTGTTAAAGTCCCCTACTATGAATGTGTTACTGTCGATTTCCCCTTTTATGGCTGTTCGTATTTGCCTTATGTATTGAGGTGCTCCTATGTTGGGTGCATAAATATTTACAGTTGTTATATTTTCTTCTTGGATCGATCCCATGATCATTATGTCATGTCCTTCTTTGTCTCTTCTAATAGTCTTTATTTTAAAGTCTATTTTTTCTGATATGAGAATTGCTACCCCAGCTTTCTTTTGGTTTCCATTTGCATGGAATATCTTTTCCCATCTCCTCACTTTCAGTCTGTATGTATCTCTAGGTCTGAAGTGGGTCTCTTGTAGACAGCATATATATGGGTCTTGTCTTTGTATCCATTCAGCCAGTCTGTGTCTTTTGGTGGGAGCATTTAGTCCATTTACATTTAAGGTAATTATCGATATGTATGTTCCTATTACCATTTTCTGAATTGTTTTGGGTTTGTTATTGTAAGTCTTTTCTTTCTCTTGTGTTTCTTGCCTAGAGAAGATCCTTTAGCATTTGTTGTAAAGCTGGTTTGGTGGTGCTAAACTCTCTCAGCTTTTGCTTGTCTGTAAAGGTTTTAATTTCTCCATCAAATCTGAATTAGATTCTTGCTGGGTAGAGTAATCTTGGTTGTACGTTTTTCTCCTTCATCATTTTAATATGTCTTGCCACTCCCTTCTGGCTTGCAGAGTTTCTGCTGAAAGATCAGCTGCTAACCTTATGGGGATTCCGTTGTGTGTTATTTGTTGTTTTTCCCTTGCTGCTTTTAATATGTTTTCTTTGTATTTAATTTTTGACAGTTTGATTAATATGTGTCTTGGCATGTTTCTCCTTGGATTTATCCTGTATGGGACTCTCTGTGCTTCCTGGACTTGATTAACTATTTCCTTTCCCATATTAGGGAAGTTTTCAATATAATCTGTTCAAATATTTTCTCAGTCCCTTTTTTTTTGTCTTCTTCTTCTGGAACCCCTATGATTCGTATGTTGGTTCGTTTAATGTTGTCCCAGATGTCTCTGAGGCTGTCCTCAGTTCTTTTCATTCTTTTTTCTTTATTCTGCTCTGTGGTAGTTATTTCCACTCTTTTATCTTCCAGGTCACTTATCCATTCTTCTGCCTCTGTTATTCTGCTATTGACCCCTTCTAGAGTATTTTTAATTTCATTTATTGTGTTGTTCGTCGTTGCTTGTTTCATCTTTAGTTCTTCTAGGTCCTTGTTAAATGTTTCTTGCATTTTGTCCATTCTATTTCCAAGATTTTGGATCATCTTCACTATCATTATTCTGAATTCTTTTACAGGTAGGCTGCCTATTTCCTCTTCATTTGTTAGGTCTGGTGGGTTTTTATCTTGCTCCTTCATTTGCTGTGTGTTTTTCTGTCTTCTCATTTTGCTTACCTTACTGTGTTTGGGGTCTCCTTTTTGCACACTGCAGGTTTGTAGTTGCCGTTGTTTTTGGTGTCCGTTCCCAGTGGCTAAAGTTGGTTCAGTGGGCTGTGTAGGCTCCCTGGTGGAGGGGACTAGTGCCTGTGTTCTGGTGGATGAGGCTGGATCTTGTCTTTCTGGTGGGCAGGTCCACGTCTGGTGGTGTGTTTTTGGGTGTCTGTGGACTTATTATGATTTTAGGCAGTCTGTCTGCTAATGGGTGGGGTTGTGTTCCTGTCTTGCTAGTTGTTTGGCATAGGGTGTCCCACACTGTAGCTTGCTGATAGTTGAGTGAATTTGGGTGTTGGTGTTGAGATGGTGATCTCTGGGAGATTTTCGCCGTTTGATATTACATGGAGCTGGGAGGTCTCTTGTGGACCAGTGTCCTGAAGTTGGCTCTCCCACCTCAGAGGCACAGCACTGACTCCTGCCTGCAGCACCAAGAGCCTTTCATCCACACGGCTTCTCAATTTGGGATGATTTGTTTTCTATTTAGGTATTTCACAGATGCAGGGTACATCAAGTTGATTGTGGAGATTTAATCCGCTGCTCCTGAGGCTACCAGGAGAGATTTCCCTTTCTGTTCTTTGTTTGCACAGTTCCCAGGGCTCAGCTTTGGATTTGAACCTATGTTTCTTCATCTCCCTTGAAGGTCTTGTTTTCCTTTTCCATGGAGAGTGCCCTTTCTCCCATCCTCGTATGTGCAGAATTTTATCTACTGAACAAAAGGAACAGCTCATCCAGAGATCCAGGCAACTTCTGGGAAATAAGACTGCCGTAAATTCCCTCTTTGGGGCATGTCTATTTGTGTGTTAAGAACTTTCAGACTTTGAGCATTTTTTCCCCCTGGCCTGGGTTCTGAAACTGGCCGGAGTTGGAATGCAACCCAGGCATGTTTTTAATGATTCCCAATGTATGTTTTATGATTCTGTATATTTTACAGAACTCTTAGAAAACAAATATTTTACCACAGAACAGAAGATATATGACTCAAATAAAGCACTTTCTGAATAGGAAGGCCTTAATTTCCAGTGAATAATAAGTTAATAGAAGTCACATCCTCAGAAAGTATCTTTGCTCCTCATGTAAAAACTCTAGGCATTTCCAGAGACTCCTCTAAGAAAATCACATCTTTCTAACTTAATAAATCCCTGATACACCACATGCAGACTTAAACTAAATATTGATTTTAAAAGCTGCACAGACACTGACTACCCTAGAAACAGAGTCTGCAGCCCTCTTAAATTTTGATTATAGTAAAAGCCTCACTAATCCACTTCAAAATATTTAGTGATAAAAAAATCTCCTGTTTAAATCTACTAATTTTAACATTAGTATTTGCTTTAGTGCATGTTTTATTTTTAACTTCAAAAAAGTAAATGAAAAGCAGCTTTTCTCTTAACCCTACTATTTCATTTGCATTCATCTGCGGGTATAAATAACTTACAAAGTCATCAGAGGGATTTGGGGCATTACTTGGAGCCTCTGAATAGCCCCTCTCATCCTCATCTTTGTTGTGTGAAATCTCTTGGAGCTCCATTACACTCTGCAGAGCTAAAGGCATGGCATCCTGAAACCCAAGAACAAAGTTACCAAAGGGCAAAGTTCTGAAGTCAGTACAATTAAATGTATCCTAAAAGTGTACTTCATCAACATAACTATTACCACTTAGAGAAAAAGAAAAAAAGGAAGGAAAAAATTTTATGAACACTTTGTACAATCAGGTTACCTATAACAATCTATTTCCTTATTTTTCCCCCATGTCACTTTCTCATACTGCTCCGTAGGTATGACACCCTCTTTTTTTTTTTAACATCTTTATTGGAGTATAATTGCTTTACAGTGGTGTGTTATTTTCTGCTGTATAACAAAGTGAATCAGCTATTTGTATACATATATTGCCATATCCCCTCCCGCTTGCGTCTCCTTCCCACCCTCCCTATCCCACCCCTCTAGGTGTTCACAAAACACAGAGCTGATCTCCCCGTGCGATGCAGCTGCTTCCCACTTACTATCTATTTCACATTTGGTAGTGTATATATGTAAATGATACCCTCTTACTTCGTCCCAGCTTACCCTTCCCCCTCCCCGTGTCCTCAAGTCTATTCTCTACGTCTGCATCTTTATTCCTGTCCTGTCCCTTGACACCCTCTTTTATTACGTGAAGTCCATCTTAAATTCCCTCTTTGGCCATTCTTCATCATTCAATTCTTACATATCTCTTATTTTAAAAATCACTCTTGTTTTATGTCTTTAGTTTTCCTTAGTGAATTTAATCTTCTCTTTAAGAGAACATGCTCGTACTTTTTCTGAATCAATTAGTGGAAATGGAAGACTTTTCTGTAGATATTCCCAAGAGGCACTGACTTCTTGAAAAGTATATCAAGGACAGGGTTCTCACTGCCCTCTGGATGTTATAGCTATGTTTTTGTTTTCCTTTCACAGAAGGCAGTGCTTTAAGAAGAGATTAGCAAACCTGATTGCAAAATCAGGCTTTGCATCAGTTAATGAATAAGAAAAGAATGTGCTTGTTGGTTATGTGACATAGAACCTTGTCTCCAAATCACTATGCCTGTCAACTTAATCTTCTGTTGGTGTGATAGTCTATCAAAGAATGCAAACATCTTCCAAAACAGACATCCAAAAGAAAAACTGGAAAATAGAAAGGAACAATTTTTTAACTAACTTACATGTAATTCTACTAACTTTCTATGTCTCATAGTCATGACCATTGTCAGGATGTTGTTAAGGACACTATGTCCCCTTTATGAGATCCATCAGAAGAAACTCCTGACTGGTCTTTCTACTGAATATAATTATACTGTACTCCAGCTGGTTTGTCTAAGTCAGTGATTCTCAACAAGGGCAGGAAAACCTAGGAGACTGGAAATTTGTGGAGGTGTTTTTGTCTTCTACTCTGATTGTGTGGGGATATTTGCATACTGTGTTCATAATATTTTGTTAGAACATGTTTTCCTTTATATTGATTGTCTTTTATGTATACCTACCTACCCAAGGTTAAATTATCTATGAATTTCATTCAGAACTGTAAAGGGGACATTACAAAACACTGGTTATAAAATAAATAGAGGTGTTTGGTTTGTCTTAGAATTGTGTGATCATATAGCCCTTTTTGGGTTGGCTGCTAGGTAGCCTACAGCTAAATTTAAGATGCACATGTGGGTTTTTGTGGGTTTTAGGGCATTTATATTATGCACTTTTTACTTTTTAACTCCTCTAATTTTATGTTATGTCTCCTTTTGATTTTCTTTTTTCCTTCAGTGCTACTCTTAAATTTGTAAATATGTGTTTCAGGTACTGGAAAGAGATATGTTAGTATAATCAAACAAATCACATTTCTGCCTTGTCTGCCATTTTGCGTTAATTAACTCATCTCTTTTATAGAGAAAACATGCTGATGGTCCAGCTCTACGTGGCAATCATATGAACAAATGTCCCACCATATGGCAATTTGGATTGGGGGAAGGATGGAAGAGGTAAGGGAACAAAGAGCAAAACCCAAGTCCTTATATTAGCTTCCTTCACCAGCAGCTTGCAGCCTCCCAAACTTGATACAATAAGCGTCATCATATAAATGATGAACAGTCACATTTACTCTTCATAATAACCAGAGACATCAAGACCTTTCTGTGGAAACATTGAAAACAGTTGTGTCTTACCCACCTGTACGTGTTGAAGACAGAATGAAATGTTCTTCACACAGTGCCTCACAGTCTTTTCTAAAGATCTAAATAGTTTTTCTTCTCTATTAAAGGTATTGTCTTTCACCTAAAATATAGATGAAATTATTTATTTTTATAACTCAAAGGAATCTGGTATTTAAAAATATTACAAACCGTATTGGCCCAGCACATTACAAAAAACTCCTTGTTGAGATGAAAACTTTTCATGCTACGCTCTTTTATTTTAACGTCTTTATTGGAGTATAATTGCTTTACAATGGTGTGTTAAGTTTCTGCTTTATAACAAAGTGAATCAGCTATACATATACATATATCCCCATATCTCCTCCCTCTTGAGTCTCCCTCCCCCTCCCTATCCCACCCGTCTAGGTGGTCACAAAGCACCCAGCTGATCTCCCTGTGCTCTGCAGCAGCTTCCCACTAGCTATCTATTTTACATTTGGTAGTGTATATATGTCCATGCTACTCTCTCACTTCATCCCAGCTTCCCCTTCCCCCTCCCTGTGTCCTCAAGTCCATTCTCTACATCTTATGCTAACTGTCTTAACACAGAACTTTCTGTGTCCAGCACGTGGCACAACTGATGTTCAAATAGTGTAACAAAACCGCATGGTGCCGCTTAATTTGCTGTTCAGTTTTCACATTGCTTCACCTATGTCACGGTAGCTGTGGGATGTAAAATTTTTCTCTGCAGTTTTTAATAGCATGTATTATGTATGTACTCAAATGACCCTGCATTTGTGGCTCTATAAAATAATAAAATTAAAAATTAAAATAAAAATTTGATCTATTGATTAGAATTTATTGTTTTGCTGATATGACTCATCCCAATTTATTTCACAGTTGTTATTTAGGAAATATTCTTAGGGTCTTGGCTAAAGAAATATGATAATTCTTTAGCAACTCAAATTTGAAAGATGATGAAAAATCTTAACAAAAACCGTTCTTCTGTTAGGAAAACTCTGCAGAGGTAAGATGGTGATCACATGTGTTCAGTTATTTTTTTGTTATCTTACATGTATACCTACTAGCATTCAGAAAAATATGCTTTTTTATATGCTTGTGGCAATTTCTAGGAAGACACATTATTCTATCTACGATGAGAAGTATTTCTTGGTGTTCAAAAAGGCTACAAGATATCAGAACCAGCTTTGTGTTGGCAAAATCTGTGTGAACACACACCTGTTTTGTGGAATATGTTGTATATTCTTCAATTTGGTACTGGCTAATAACCGTAGCTGTTCTCAGTTCCTACATTTGTTAATTTAAGGTGGTTGACCTTAGAACTGAATGCATAGAAAATGGTGACATTTTATTTTAGTAGTTTAAAACCTCTTAATATTATTTATCTAGAAAGCTTTTCATTAAATAGCCAGCATAGTTCTTTGTAATCCACACGAAATTCGTCACCCTCTGCCGTAGCATCTCCATGCTCTGACCCAGTTTGAGGCATATAACAGTATGCTGGGCAGAGTTTTTAAAAAGCAGTTTTCAAGGACCAGCTATTTTACTTTGTATATCTTGGCCGAGACCCTCATGATGCTAAAGTAAGAGGTTCAAGGATCACACGATGAAAAATACTGCCTAGTTCTACTTCTTGATTGTCAAGCCTTCTCTTGTTGCTTTATTTTGTTGGAATATGCTGCTGTCCCTTTTCTGCCCTGCAAAATCCTGTTTATTTTTTTTTAAGGACTTGCTCAACTGTCACCCCTGCTACAAATCCTTCCTCTAGTTCCTATTCTTTCCACTCCATAAAATTAATTGTACCCTCATATGTGCTCTTACAACACTAATGATTTAAGTAATTTTCTCCACTGATGGACTGCAAACATTGGAGATGAAGTATTTTTTCTTAATATAATAATCACTAACATTTATTAAACACTAACTATGTTCTGGACACTTGTGCTAAAGCCTGTCTTCCACTTTCTCATTTTAATTCTTATACAACCCTATGGGTTAGATGTTATGATAAATCCCATTTTAGAGATAAAGAAACAGAAGTTCCAGGAGATGTGGCAGAGATTGTGAACATTCCTGTTATTGACCTTCTACCAATGGTACCTGCACCTCTAGTTTAAGATGGACACGGCTGCCCTGCTAGAGACAACACTTTCCAGACTCCCTTGCAGCTGGCTCTGCCTTTGTAACTGGGTTTGGGCAAATAAGTTGTGAGTGAAAGTGATATGTTTCATTTCTGAATCTTGGCCTTAGAACATTTCCCTTGGGACTTTGAATGAAGACATGGCAGTGACCCAGCTTCAGTGAGGCAGATGAAGACCATATATTTAGGGAACATCGCAGTGCAAAACTGGGGAAAACTGGGTTCCTGAAAGATCTTGTGCAGCACAGCCCATCTGCACTATTTTAAGAGAGAGAAATAAATGACTATCTGACTTAAGCTGCTATGTTTTGGAATCTCTTTGTGACAGAAGCATGGCCTTTACCCTAACTACTACAGAAAGTTAAAGAAACTTACCCATGTTAATAGTTAGGTCCGGGATTCCAACCCAAACCATCTGAATTTAGAACCTCTCTGCATTTGCAGTCTCTAACAGTGTCGAGTAAGAGTTCAATACATGTGTGATGAATGGAATAGAATCTTCCTCTTGGGTAATAGTTTTATACCCTAACTCCACCAAATATTTCACTTGAGCTGCTGACAAGTGCAAAATTGACTGATTTGAGATTTATCTTTTCTACAGTCCAGCCTATGCAGCTGATTTTCTGATTAACAGTGAAATGCTTCATTGCTGACAGGACATCCTCTTGAAAGATTAAGGGGAAAAATCTAATTAATATCCCTTCAGGCTACTTTAACTACAATTCACCTTTAGTTCACAATTGAAAAATATCAGAAGCTGATGATAAATACATTAAAGACGGTAACAGCTTCTACAAGAGCCTGCCCAGAATTAAGACCTGCCTATTGTTCCTCAGTAGTATTGTCTTGGGTCAGAAGCAACATCCCAAAGAGTAGGGGAGAATTGTTTAGACTACATTTACACATGCCCATGGAGGCTACAGTCTCTTCTTCGAATGAATTCCCAATTCAATTTTATTACTGTAGTCTTTAGTTGAAACGTCTGGATTTTCCTTTTCCTGATCTATGGCCACACACCATAAATGTCCCAAGCTTCCCACATTATAGTTCTACATTGAGAAGAGGAGCCTGGAGTTACCTCCTCTATGCAGTAGGCCCAGTGAGCCCCTAGAAGTATATCAACAAGTAAGTACAAGAATCATACAAGCCATGTGTTCTAAGAATAGCCATACTGGGTATGGTATGGTACAGACAGTACAGCCACAAGAGGAAAAGAGAGAAGCTTGGAAGGAATTTATTACTCTCACAGGTCCTAGATAGGGGGTCACTGCATGTCATGCAGGGCCATGGGGGAATCACTAAGTTCTGGTCATTTGGCAGAAAAGAGCAAGGGAAGAGTCAAGGCCAGAGCCCTTATTGGAGTTTCTGTGAGAAATCCCATAGAAAGAGCTGGGGCAGGGTAAAACATTTAGGACGTTTGAATAATTCCAGCAGGCTTTGGGCTATGGAGGTAGTCTCTGGTTACCTGGTACCTGGCCTTGGCAGGATTTAGGGCAGGGAATATTGGCTTCACGTGTGAGAGTTAGCTAAGGAGTTGGTTGGGCCTATAGACCCAGGATTGGTTGGTTTGCAAATGAAAGAAGTGATTCCAGCCGAGTCCTTTGCCCTCTATAAGAGTGGGCTAGCCCACTCAAAGAAAGCGGCGTCTTTCTTTGGCCAGCAAGCTTTTTTAAGATGTCAAAACATCATAAAATACAGAAAGTAGAAGATACGATTAATACACCATGCATAAAGAAGTTTTTATCCATGTGGGAAGTAAGAAGTCCGCACATTAAAAGGTAAATAACAATATTTTATATACAATATAAAGTAATGATGATGATAGCCAATATACTGAATGCTTACACTGTGTTAAGTCCTTTCTTTATAAGCATCATTTCGTTGAATCCTCACAGCCACTTCATGTGTTAGGTCCTACTCTATATCCCAATTTATAGATGATTACCTTGAATTTAAAGTTATGTGCCCAAAGACAAATATTTGTTAAGTGGCAGAAGTGAGATTCAAACCCCGATCTGAATGACTTCAGAAACTTTGCTCTTAATTTCTGTGATGACTCCTGCAAATATTAACAGTGCCAAGACTGAGATACACTAAGTGTGTTAGGCATTCAGAGGAGGAAGAGGCCACTTCTAGATTAGTGGTCCGAAAGCAGCAAAGACTTAATGAAAAGCAAAAAGACCACAGCAGCCAAAGGGCAAGGTAGATAGGAAGAGCTATCTAAAAGCAGAGCTGAACCAGTTGCCTCTAGTTCAAAGTAAAAACCTTTGTTAGAGATGCTAACATAACAAAGGATGAAATCACACACGAGAAGGGGGGCAAAAGTACTATATAGTATCTTAAGAATTGTTCTGCTTACTTTTGGTTAGAAGCCCACTGTATCACCACCTCTGGGCCATGAATTACTAATTAATTAATTACTAATTAATTAATTTGAGAATTACTATCTTGTGATTCTCAAAGTGTGTTCCATTGATCACTTATTTCCAGATCAATTAGCTTAAAAATACCTGTAGTCTTTGTAAAAATACAGACGTCTAGGTTGCACCTTTGAACCAGGTAGAACCCTGGAATCTGTCTTTTAGCAAGCTCCTCAGGTGATTCTTATACACATTAAAGTTGGAGAGCCTTTGTTAATCCATTCACTGTTTATTAGGGGTGAGATGAAAATGGCTCAAGCTAGACTAAACAGCTGACACCAAAGAGTTACCCAGTAATACAATGTGCACCTGGGGGTAGGGGAAGAGGAAAGTGGTAACAGGTAGGAAAAGTCATGCTAAGGTATGCACCTAAACATTATTTTCATAGGTGAAATAAATATAAGATGACCATCAAGGGAACTAAAAGAAATGAGGCTTTTTACAAAGCAGAAATAAGACAGGGATGAAAGGAGGGCATCGCCTTGGGTGAGAGTATGTGCTAATTGATGGTGTCAGAACTCCTGGGGCATCCCTTGTTGATCCCTGTCCTTATGTCTTTACCTCTCCTTTGTCCTCTTCCTGAATGGAAGCACCACAGCTAAGACAGTGTCAGAACAACCCCCACTCAATATCCTGCAAAACGGAGGGGGGGGGAAGGGGAGGGGGAGGGGGGGAAGGGGAGGGGGAGGGGGGAAGGGGAGGGGGAGGGGGGAAGGGGAGGGGGGAAGGGGAGGGGGAGGGGGGAAAGGGGAGGGGGAGGGGGGAAAGGGGAGGGGGAGGGGGGAAAGGGGAGGGGGAGGGGGGAAAGGGGAGGGGGAGAAAGGAACAGCATCGAGGGCAATTACCTCGATTCTCAGTGTGTTCTAGAAACAGCTCTGATAACGATAAAACAAAATCTCACAAAAATGTCAGCATTCGTGTTCCCCAGGAAAATGTATGTGGCCCAAGAAGAAAAATTACCTGTGATTCTCCTCTGGTCAGAATCTTTAGATGATTTGTCACTCTTTTTGATTTCTTGCTAATTGAATGAATATTTAGTTTAGACAATTTATCTTTAAGTGATTCATCCTCATCGTTCTTCTTGTATTTTAGAACTGAAACGGAAGAATGCAATAACATATCTGAACATGTGAGGCACAGAAAGTGTGTGTTCCATCCAAAGTATTCAAGATTAATATTTATATTTAACACTCTGTATGATTTTCGGACCTCTGGTACCGATGCAATATGCTCCAGCCCCTCTGCCCAGTCACAGCTCCAGACGCCCACCCCACTGACCTTCAGAAACTGTCCTAGGACTTGAGCTCCTCAAAGCCCAAGGTTCATTTACCTCGCACATTAAAGAAATTCCTGATACTGGAAAAAACTCTCTCTTTTCAGACAATACACTTGTTATCTGGGGTCTCTAGAATGAAGCATCAAGACCTAACTAATGGAAAGACAACTGCAGCCAACATAAGAAGACCTCAGATCCAACCCAGACTGGTTTCTCCACTAGCTGAGAGATTTGGGGTAAGCTGAGTGACCTCTCTGAGGTGTACTTTTTTATCTTTAACATGATTTTCACCTCTCATATTGTTCAAAATGTTAAATATTCTGAACATTCTGTTTTGGTAATAGTGTGGAAACAGGAGCATTCTTATACGCTGTTGACATGGATTAAATCAATATAGTTTTTGTAGAGAACAATTTGGCAGAGTCTTGTAAAAGTGAAAATATTTATAGTCTATGACCAGGAAGTCTGTGTAGAAAATCTGCTTTCCATAATGAGGCATACAAACTTTTGTTTGCTATAGCATTTTTTTCTAAGAACAGAATGTTGGAAACAATCTAAAAGTTTACTCATAGAGGTATGGTTTAACAAATTATGATATACTCATGAATGGGATACTATGGAACCATGAAAAAGAAGACCATATTAACCTGAAGAATGTTCATGATATAAAATTAAGTTTTTAAAAAGCCCCAGCAAACTGTAGTACCATTTGCAAAAGGAAGGAAAGAAGGAAAAAGAAGAAAAAAATAGAAAAAAAGACATAGAAATTCTGAAGAGAACTTACTAAAATGTTAGCTATGCAAACTGGAATCATGAGAGTAGAAAAATTTTCCTCTTTAAAACTTTGAAATTTTGAGTTTAAGCAAACAGAAAAGTTAAAACATTATTACAGCTATTGTCCATCTCCCAGCTTTGTCAAATCTTAACATTTTGCCTTGTTTCCATTCTTTTTATTTAAAAAAATCACATAACAATTGAAACTTCTCTGAGCCCCATCTTTGATCCCTAAAGGGATCTGTGATCCAAAGTTATGGGGTTTATTATATCCGTATCTATTTTCACGCCTTTACTTTGTAGGTATGTAGTCATACGGTGTATAGTATTATTTTCAATCCTTATTAAAATGGTACCATATTGCATTCATTCTTCTGTCACTTACTAATTTACTTTTTAAAAAACTCAACATTGTGTTTTTGAGATCTGTCTAATTGATACATGTACTTTAATTAATTCTATGTTTTCTTGGTATCATAGTATATAAAACACAGTGTATCCATTATCTGGATTAATATGCAAGCCACTGTCTATTTCTTTGTTTTCTTGTTTCTTTTTTTGTTTTCCTTTTTTATCTTTTGCTATTACAAACAATGCTAGTTACTAGTATACCCCTCCACGAGCATATGAGCCAGTTTCTCAAATATCTAGAATCTGATTTTCTGTATCTTGGGTATGTGTACCTTCAACTTAATAGGTATTTTCAAATTGTTCTCCGAAGTGGTGATTCTAATTTACATTCTCACCTGCAAACTGAGATTCAGCACTTAACATTATCCACTAAAAATCTTATTGCCAATCTGGTAGGCTGGGAACACTTTGTCATTGTGATTTTAATTTGCATTTCCCTGATTATTACTGAATCTTAGCATTTAAAAACTTACTGGTCTTTCTGTGAATTGCTCATTTTTATTATTAAGCTTTTTTTATTAGAATGTTTTTACTGATTTAATATCAATAATTATATATTCTAGATAGTCATCCTTTGTCTACGGGCTATCTTTTCATTTTGTTTACGGTGTCTTTCACTCTACAACTTTCACTTTTCTTTATAGTTACACTTTATTAATGCAAATATATACAATTTTTAAAATAAAACATTAGAAAATACAAACAATAAAAATAAATGAAGTGGTTGGTTCAATTAGCTCCACAGTCCTACCATTGCTTTTACTGTTTAATTGAGATTTAATGTTAGAAGTACAAAGCCAATCAAGAACTTATGGACACAAATCACACTGAGAGAGGACCCATGGTCCATCCCAATGCACTACTACATCTGAGGTGATAGGAACCATCTAATTGTGCCTCCTATTTTGAAACCTACATTCTACTTTAGAGGTGAACTTTACACCTTAGCTAACAAATAGTTAACAATAATTTGTTAATTTGAGAAAGAAATATACTTTCTCCCTTCAGTGGAGCAATTAATTGCCAAAAAATACCCATTCTTTGTGTTCCAGAACCAAATAAGCCTGATGTGTTAGCTGGGCCATCTTACCTGTATCTGCCCTTCTCACCACCCCTTTTCAGCTCTAGCTTTTCACTGCTCCCAGCTACCAGGCCATGCCTCCTTGCTACCATGCATAACGCCAAGAACAGAAGGATCATATGCTATGGGTGTCTTCAGCCCACAGTATGTCATCGGGCATGCAGTGGTCAAAAGAGGTTGAGTATAGGGCTGTTCAATAAAAAGTTGTCAATCTTTTGCCTCATGATCTTCTCCTGAAGCTAGCTGGCAAGGCAAAACCATCCTCTCCTCCCTAGCCTCTAACTTTAAATATCAAATGATCATTATCACTGCAACTGCTGTAACTACTGAGACATTCTGATTCTCCAAAACATGAACAGAATATTCCAACACTGGAAAACCCCCATTTGATCATATCTCCTCTTACCTAGATCCTTCCGTCTTTTAAGTTCGTTGATGTTTACATTAATATCTTTCACTGCAGCAAAGGCATCCTCCAGTGCTCTAAAGTCTGGGTGAGAGGGAGGGGTGGAATTCCGGAGTTCACAGAGTAATAGGGGGTACTTCATCACTCTCTGAATTGGTTTGATCATCAAAGAGCCCATGTCCAGTAAGTTTGGTTTGCCTCTGCAATAGAGATAAATTAATACCTGTTTCGCAAACATTTGTCTTATTATCTCCTTTTTATTTTTGTGATTTTAATTTTTTTTATGATGAATCCTGAAACTTTTTTTCACCCTTTTCCCCTTCCATTTGGCTATGTTCAGTTTCTAAATGAAAGCAAGGACAATGGATGGCAAAAAGAAGCAAGGCTGAAAGATCCTACTACTAAACAAAATTTAAAAGAAAATAAGTATATTTGTTCACCTGAAAGAACTCAAAGCATGATTTCCAACCATGTTCCACTTACAGTTTTTTTTAATAATAGGTTTTATAATAATAGTGGGAAACAATTCTAGACTGCATTTCCCATGACAACGAATAAAAATGCATTTTCCTGATGGTATTTTTGTGATTATTAAGTGAGGAGAATAAGTTCATCATTTAAAAATCTAAACATAATTTGTCCTCTTTCTTCTACCAAATTAAGAAGTTGAATTTATAGTGTTTCAGAGGTTCTATCACACTCCCCCAAAGAGATTTATAATAAATGCAACATTCTCTAGATATTGTTAATATCATCACTATCACTAATCATTGCTATTATGCAATGACTTTCCATGACTTTCCATGTGGAATTCTTCTTAGCCCACCGATCTTCAAATGGCTACACAAAAGTGAGCACTCACCCCTGACTCTTCCTTTCGGAGCTTCTGAGATGAGACTAGAGCCATTCCAACTGGCCAAGTAGTTCACAGGAAATGAAAAATCTACCAGCTTGGTCATGCCGTTGTCCAACCCACTGTATTCAATTCATTCAGCCAGAAAGCAGTGATGTCTAATAGCCTCTTTATGCAAGAGGCAAATAAAGAGATACTGTAAATGGAACATGGATGAAAATCGTGTTTTGAGTCCCTTCTGATACACGGATACACTCATTTGTTTTCCTTTAGGTTTTTATTTAGAAGAGAGAGAATATAGACACTGTTTTCAAATCCTGATGGGTGGATTTTTCATTCTTCAATTACTAAGTTTCAAGTACTATATGGGACGACAACAGACCACATAATTGAAATGGTGAAACGGATCTAAAAAGCATTGAACAACATTAGAAAAGTTGCATCATTAGAAAAGATCTGAAGGCACCCTAGAGAGCATCTGTTTGAACTCTTCATTTGATAAATGAGAAACTAAGGAACTTTGATTATCACATGTAAGTGCACACATGCAGACACACACACACACACACACCAGTCACTCTGTCATATGTCCCCATTTTATTTTCATTATAGCACTTATCATTATCTGGAATCATCCTTTTTCTTTATTTACCAGTTTATATTCAATTTCTCTGTCACCAATATATCTCCAGCATGACAAATAGTATTCCCTCAATGAATATTTGTAAACTGAAGCGACAGATTTCTCATATTTTCTGTAATGTGCTGTTATTTTACATTCCACATTTTTTTTTTTAAATTGCACAATGGGCTTTCCTGGTGGCGCAGTGGTTTAGAGTCCGCCTGCCGATGCAGGGGACACGGGTTCATGCCCCGGTCCGGGGAGATCCCACATGCCGCGGAGCGGCTGGGCCCGTGAGCCATGGCCGCTGAGCCTGTGCGTCCGGAGCCTGTGCTCCGCAACGGGAGAGGCCACAACAGTGAGAGGCCCGCGTACTGCAAGAAAAAAAAAAAAAAAAATTTGCACAATGGTGCTGAATTTTATTCCTATGTTGAGAAAATGATTATACTGTAATAGAGACAAAGACTGAATCAAACCAAAAGGCAACATTTTTCAAAGGAAAATCAAAGTAAATGATAAAGGTTTGTGAGGGAGTAAAGAGTTGCTTTTTTTTTAAGTTAAAAAAATTTATTGAAGAATAGTTGATTTACAGTGTTGTGCTAATTTCTGCTGTACAGCAAAGTGACTCAGTTATACGTATTCTTTTCCATTATGGTTTATCACAGGACATTGAATATAGTTCCCTGTGCTAAACAGTAGGACCTTGTTATTTATCCATCCTATATATAATAGTTTCCCTCTGCTAATCTCAAACTCCCAATCCTTCCCTTTCCCTACTCTCCTCCCCCTTGATAACCACAAGTCTGTTCTCTATGTCTGTGAGTCTGTTTCTCTTTCATAGATATGTTCATTTGTGCCGTATTTTAGATTCCACATATAAGTGATATCATGTGGTAATTGTCTTTGTGTTTCTGACTTACTTCACTTAGTATGATAATCTCTAATTGCATCCATGTTGCTGCAAGTGGCATTATTTCATTCTTTTTTATGGCTGAGTAATATTCCATTATATTCCATATATACCATATATATTCCATGTATACGGTATCTTCTTTATCTATTTGTATATTGATGGACATTTATGTTTCCATGTCTTCACTATTGTAAATAGTGCTGCTATGAACATAGGGGTGCATGTATCTTTTCAAATTATAGTTTTGTCTGGATATATGTCCAGGAAGGAGATTGCTGGATCACATAGTAGTTCTATTTTTAGTTTTTTGAGGAACGTCCATACTGTTTTCCATAGTGGCTGCACCAATTTATATCCTCAGCAACAGTGTAAGAGGGTTCCCTTTTCTCCACACCCTCTCCAGCATTTATTATTAGTAGACTTTTTAATCATGGTCATTCTGACTGGTGTGAGGTGGTACCTCATTGTAGTTTTGATTTGCATTTCTCTAATGATTAGTGATGTTGAGCATCTTTTCATATGTCTATTGGCCATCTGTATGTCTTCTTTGGAGAAATGTCTATTTAGGTCTTTTGCCCATTTTTCGATTGGGTTGTTTGTTTGTTGTTTTTTCTTATTGAATTGTATGACCTGTTTGTATATTTTAGAAATTAATCCCTTGTCAGTTGCATCATTTGTAAATATTTTCTCCCAGTCCATAGGTTGTCTTTTTGTTTTGTTTATGATTTCCTTTGCTGTGCAAAAGCTTATAATTTTGATTAAGTCCCATTTGTTTATTTTTGCTTTTATTTCTATTGCATTGGGAGATTGACCTAAGAAAACATTGGTATTATTTATGTCAGAGAACGTTTTGACTATGTTCTCTTATAGGAGTTCTATGGTGTCATGTCTTATACGTAAGTCTTTAAGCCATTTTGAGTTTATTTTTGTGTATGGCATGAGGGTGTGTTCTAACATCATTGATTTATATGCAGCTGTCCAACTTTCCCAACACCACTTGCTGAAGAGACTCTCTTTTCTCCATCGTATATTCTTGCCTCCCTTGTCAAAAAAGAGTTGCTTCGATAGACTTTATCTTGTACTTCCTACCCATTTGCACCAAATCTACTAAGGAAGGGGGAAGGGAAATAAGGAGACAGGGTGACAAAGAGGAAATGAGGGAGAGAGGGAGACAGATATTACTGGTTTCCAAGAAGACTGGGTGAAGTGGTTGGGAAAAAATGTAAATCTATTATGAATACTGAAAATATAATGACTAAAAACATATTTTCTCACTGATGGCATATCAGTAGCCAAAGCTTTGGATACGACGGACAACATCTTTCTATATCTTAAACATAAATTCTTCACTAATTTAGACACTTAAGTAGAAATAATTCCTTAAATAAGAACAAGTCAGGAATATGGAAGGTATTAACTTGATTAGAAGAAATCATTATCCTTATGAATAAGATCAGATTTTTTTCTGAGTTTTCCTTTTTACTAGCACCAAATATCAGTTTATTTAGTCTTATAAAAATCACTGAAAATACCATCAAAATATAGATGTAATCACACAATTCAATCAAACAAACCTCAATTTTAATAAGATAGCGTATCCGTGTGGCCTATTGTTACATACATATTGAAAAAATTTTAATTACAAAAAAAAATGCCCAGATATATTAAAGAATATACTTGTATCTTTGAGCTGCTCTCCTTTCTTGCTTATCAGGATCCGTCAAAAAACCAACCTAGGGGCTTCCCTGGTGGCTCAGTGGTTGAGAGTCCACCTGCCGATGCAGGGGACATGGGTTCATGCCCCGGTCCTGGAGGATCCCACATGCAGTGGAGCGGCTGGGCCCGTGGGCCATGGCCGCTGAGCCTGCGCGTCTGGAGCCTGTGCTCTGCAACGGGAGAGGCCACAACAGTGAGAGGCCTGCGTACTGCAAAAAACCCCCAAAACCCAACGAAACAAACAAAAAAAACCAACCTAGAAAACATAGGCAGAACACTCTATGACATAAATCACAGCAAGATCCTTTTTGACCCACCTCCTAGAGAAATGGAAATAAAAACAAAAATAAACAAATGGGACCTAATGAAACTTCAAAGCTTTTACACAACAAAGGAAACCATAAACAAGACCAAAAGACAACCCTCAGAATGGGAGAAAATATTTGCAAATGAAGGAACTGACAAAGGATTAATCTTCAAAATATACAAGCAGCTCATGCAGCTCAATATCAAAGAAAAAACCCAATCCAAAAATGGGCAGAAGACATAAACAGACATTTCTCCAAAGAAGATATACAGATTGCCAACAAACACATGAAAGGATACTCAACATCACTAATTATTAGAGAAATGCAAATCAAAACTACAATGAGGTATCAGCTCACACCAGTCAGAATGGCCATCATCAAAAAATCTACAAATAATAAATGCTAGAGAGGGTGTGGAGAAAAGGGAACCCTCTTGCACTGTTGGTTGGAATGTAAATTGATACAGCCACTATGGAGAACAATATGGAGGTTCCTTAAAAAACTAAAACTAGAACTACCATATGACCCAGCAATCCCACTACTGGGCATATACCCTGAGAAAACCATAATTCAAAAAGAGTCATGTACCGCAATGTTCATTGCATCACCATTTACAATAGCCAGGACAGGGAAGCAACCTAAGTGTCCATTGACAGATGAATGGATAAAGAAGATGTGGCATGTACATACAATGGAATAGTACTCAGCCATAAAAGAAAATGAAATTGAGTTATTTGTAGTGAGGTGGATGGACCTAGAGTCTGTCACACAGAGTGAAGTAAGTCTGAAACAGAAAAACAAATACTGTATGCTAACACATATAAATGGAATCTAAAAAAAAAAAAAAGTTCTGATGAACCTAGGGACAGGACAGGAATAAAGACACAGACGTAGAGAATGGGCTTAAGGATATGGGGGGGGGGAAGGGTAAGCTGGGACAAAGTGAGAGAGTGGCATGGACATATATACACTACCAACTGTGAAATAGATAGCTAGTAGGAAGCACCTGCATGGTACAGGGAGATCAGCTCGGTGCTTTGCAACCACCTAGAGGGGTGGGATAGGGAGGGTGGGAGGGAGATGGAAGAGGCAGGGGATATGGGGATATACATATATATAGAGCTGATTCACTTTGTCATACAGCAGAAACTATCACAACACTGTAAAGCAATTATACTCCAATAAAGATATTAAAAAAAAAAACCTAGACCTTTTAGTTCTGTCCAGATCTTATCATTACTTCTTTTCCTATCACTCTTTGGCATCAAAGTTCTATTCTCTCCCTTTTACGTTTCAAATGACAATAATAACAATAATAAATGATGACTGTTTCTCTTAAAAGCATCACAGATGCGAATATTAAAAAAGCTTTTCTCAAAAAAGAGAAATCTCCCAGACACCTTTGTCTTCAGATAAGCACGGTGGACAGTTGCCCAAGTGATGAGCAATGATGTTCTCACATCTACATCACACAGACAAGCAATATGGTAGAAAAGATAGAGGATGTGTTCCTAGATAATGACACTCCAGGCATTCAGTGCCACAACGCTCACCCCATCTAATCCCTCCCAGTAAGACTGAGTTCTGACCACTGTGCCAGGCAGATGAGTCTTATGTGTGATATAACCCAGTTCAGCCAAGCAGCCAATTATCACATGCCTCCCCCGCAAAAAGTAACCAAATGCACAATTCCCCATACATATTGTGCTGAAAACTAAGGTAGTTATTAATTTGTAATTCTGTTTCATATTCCTCTATCTTATCATGAATACTTTGGCAAATATTTAGTACCGAAAGTAGCTACACTAATCTCCTTACAAATTATTATTGGAACATTACAAAGTTAAGTAAACACAGCTGGCTTTGTTTTAGCAGGATCCAGTTTTGCTATAAAGAGCTTTGCATCAAGTACAAGAAAACAGTTGCAAAATGAAAATTAAAATGATATTTAAACAATGTAAAAACTGTGATGAAAACAGAAAAAAATCAGATATACCTCAACATTGAGGTATATCTATATTTCTTAATTTGAGGGAGAAAATGAAGGAAAACTAATCATGTAACTATTGATCATATTACTTTGAATTTCCTCTATTTTATGGCCACAATATCTTAAATTTAATATTTAGTTTATAGAAGCCACAAACCATCTATACTGTTACTGAATTTTTTTTCAATTTACTCTCCTTTTAAAACATCACAAGTCAACTTTAGGGGAAACTGCATATTGCTATGCAAATAATAAGCAAATAACACTTGTCATAATTTTAAAATTGCTTTGAAAACAAATACAGAACTACTAACAAATTTTAGAAACTGTAAAGGAGATGAGCAAATGGTAGTTGATATAGCAGGCCAGAAAGAACCAGTAATATGGAGAAGCATTTATTTAATCACTCCTCCAAAAGTTCATTAACTAGAGTCTTTGAGACCTATGGAAGTGAAAGGAGAGGGGCGTGGGAATTAGAATGAGAAGGACTAGTTAAAAACCTGGTTAAGAAACAGCATAATTCTTAAGGTGCTACACAAATGGCACCTTGAGATCATTTGGAAGACTAAGGAAGAGCTCTTGGAAATTAAAAGGATAATAGCAGAAATAAAAACTCACAAGTGTTGGAGAAAATGTTCAGGAACTTTCCAGAGAGAAGAGCAAAAATACAAAAATGGAAGAAAGTATAAGAAAATTAGAAGACCAGTCTAGGAGTTCCAATATCAAAATAATAAGAGTCCCAGAAAGAGAGAACAGAACACATGGGGAGGAAATCATCTATGAAATAATTCAAGGAACATGAGTTAGCAGGTTGAAAGAACTCACTGAGTACACAGCACAATGGATGAAATGGACTCACCTTGGAATGTATAAAACTTCAAATTATCGGGGACAGAGTAAAGCCTACAATCCTTCAGGGAAACATATAAACTAAACAGTTAAAAACGAACAATTAGGAATCATTTTCATTTCTTGTAGCAATACTGAAAGTTAGAAACAATGGAGAATTACCTTTATATTCTGAAGATGAATGATTTTCAATTTAGAATTCTATACGAAATCAAACTATATAAATCAAGTGTGAGGGTAAAATAAAGACATTTTTGATATAAAAGTTCTTAAAATTTTCCTTCCCATGCATTCTTTGATGAATTGGGGAAACTATTGCAGGATGTCCTCTACAGCAGGACAGGAGAGAGGCAAAGAGAAAGTCTAGATGATGGGAGGGGAGTTCCTAAAAGACAGTAATGCCCAGTGTCATCAGTCCAAACTCAAAAGATCAGAAGGCTCTGGGAGAGGCTTTTACAAGGAGATGAAATTGATAGCATACAAATTCACCTGGCTGTCTTCAAGATGACTGGCTGTGAGTTCAGCATTAATGATTAGTACAAAGAAAATTAAGGAGGGAAAAAAAGGCAATAGTTAACTCCCAGAAAAACAAGTAATCCATTTATTCCAAGGTTTAACTCTGAAATTTATTCACGTATAATAATTCAAGCACTGATTATTGTTCTAATTCAAATTACAATGTAACTCCACAGGGAGAATGGTGAGATGGGATGCGTGTGTGCGTGTGTGTGTGTGCGTGTGCGCGTGCGTGCGTGCGTGTGCGCATAGTGGAGATCGGGTAGGGAAGAGAGAGAGATTCTTGTCTTCCATAGCGGGAAGTCAATACACAATACCTAAAAAGGAAAAGCCAAATTTTATCGGAGTCATGAAGATAAATACCAAAATAGTCAACTAAAATGTGTGAAAATGTTGTGTTCGGTGAGGAGCATTTAGGGGCAGGTAGAAGAGGAGACTACTATTTTTCTTTTCTTTTTAATTAAAAGAAAATTTTTATTGGAGTATAGTTGATTTACAATGTTGTGTTAATTTCTGCTGTACAGCAAAGTGATTCAGTTATACACATATATACATTCTTTGTTATATTCTTTTCCATTATGTTTTATCCCAGAATATTGAATATAGTTCCCTGTGCTATACAGTAGACTACTATTTTTCTTAAATCCTGTAGAACTATTTGGCTTTTTAAACCATGGGTAGATATAATTTTAACAAAAGAGAAAGTTTTTAAAGAAAGAAACATTCAAGAATATTCAAGAAAATTCTGAAAAGGAATAATACTGAGCTGAGATTATTTATACCTGATATTAAAATATAAAGCTGCAAAAATGAAAGCAGTTTGGTATGGGTACATATATGGGCAAATGGAAATCAAACACAAAGTAGAAAATAAAGAAATAAATACAAATATGTATGGAAATTATGTGGTAAATATGACATTCCTACTCAGTGGAAGAAAGGAACCACTCAATATCAGGTATTGTGATAATTAGCTTGTCATATAAAAAAATAATAAAAATGGATTCTTTACACCAAAATAATTTCTAGATAGATCAAAGATTTAAATGTTAAAAATGAAATTATACAAGATCTTGGTGAAAAAATGGGATTACGGTTTAAAAACAAACTCAGGGTTTCTAAGTGAGATACAAAATCCAAAAGCTACAATAGAAAAAAGTGATAAATCTATTTTAAAATTTAGCTCTGTAAAACTGCATGGATAAAAATGAAAACAGAAGCAACTATACACTATGTTAAAAGTCAAGTGATAATCTGGAAAAATTACTCATAGTACATAAGATAGAAAAAAGGATAATACACTTGCTAATTAAAGAGCCATCATCAATCTTTTAGAAAAAGATAAACATCTCGGTAAAAGCGAACAATCAATAAAAAAGATAATTCATTGGAGGTGAAATACAAATGGTTAAACACAAGATTATTTTTAGTGATAATGAAAACAATACAATGCTACTTTTGGCCTATTACATTGCCATAAGTTGTAAGGATGCAAACATTAATTTTATCTAGTGCTAGCAAGTAGTAGATAAATGGACAACTCATATATGGTAGTGGGACTATAAATTAGTTCAACTTTTCTTAAATTATCTGGCAATAAGTATCAAAAGCCCTTTGGTCTAGCAATTCCACTTTTAGAAATCCATCCAAAGAAAATAATTAAACTATTATTCAAAGATCATGTATAAGAATGAACACGTAAAGTCAATCTTTGCAAGACAGACACACTTCAAGTATCTGGAAGGGTTTGGTAAACTAAATTATGGTATATACATCAGATAGAATAGTATGCAGTCATAAAGCAATGTGGATTTATGTTTACTGACATAGAGAGATGCTCATGATGTATTGATAAAGAGGTAGCAAGTTGACATACAGGAAATATATAGCTGTCCTATTTTAGTCAACATGTGTCTGTGTAGAGAAAACAATTGCAGGGAAGTAAGGGACTCATGTGATGTTAAAATGGAATGTGACTACCAATTTTCTTCTGTGTCCTCATTTTGATTTTCTATGTTTTCAGTGTTTCTTCAATAATTTTAAAAATACAAAACTTAAGAAAAAATAACATAACATTTTGAGATTGATTGAAACACTGAGATCCAAAGGTGGAAATGAAACCCTGAGATCCAAAGGTGGAAATAACTGGTCAGGCAGAGAAACATATAGAGAAGTATAAATATTGAAGATAAAACAGTGTATTTCTGGAGGTACATTTAGAATAGGTATATTTTTCTTGCTTTAGAACATGGGACTTGTATCCCATGCTTTGGGGGAGACCCTTTGGTGGAAGATTCTATGACTCTTGTCACTTTGATACTGTTTTGATGTTTTCATAAGATTATAATTCAAAGTAAACATTTTAGAAAATTTAAATGTCTTTGCCTTTCTCTGTACTTTTTAAAATGCAGATTGTGAAAAAAAGACAGTTTTCAGCTTCCATAAGTAAGACATTTTTTTGAAGCCATTTTAAAACCCACATCTCATAAATGCACTACTCTGGTTGCGACATTCTTGGCCTTAGCTACTAAGGAGCCCAACAATTACATAGCATTTGACATTGCCTTTTGCTCTTTTAGGCAGCAGCGTCTGTGCCTCCTTTCCTGAATGAGAGAAACAGGAAGGAAAATAACTCATGGCAAACGTGGCTTTGATGTTCATGCAGCCACACGCTATGACTCTTCTTCCTATTTTCGAGTTCTTGATGTATAGGATGGGTTAGAGGGGGGCATAAGCAGCCTCCTAACACCCACACAACAGGACTGCCACAGAAGCCAGTGCAATTTTTTAAGCAAGCATTTCAATACAAGGTGCTGTTTGTTTCAAGTATTCTGTATGTAGGAGCCTGTGCATGCTAACGTATTAAAAGATTTGCTCACTTTCCTTCTCTGAATCTCTCTTTCTGTCTGTCTCTGTCTCTCAGTCTTTGGTTATAAAGACCTAAGCTCTAGGAAAAGAAATCTAAGTATTGGGTTGGCCACAACGTAGGTTTGGGTTTCTCTGTAGCATCGTTATGTGTAGCATACATCATATGTGTAGCATACATTGTATGTGTAGAATAGATGTGTAGCATATGAAGTTCTTCTCTCATTCCCCAGCTCTGTGAATCTCCAGTCCTAGGCACGATGCCAGGGCCACAGGCTTTATAATGAGACAGCCATCCCCCACCCCTCCAATACCATCAACTGTCATTGAAGAGGAGCCAGGAAAGCTCTGGTGTGTGAAAGGACCAAAAGGCCCTATTCTATTATACTCCTCTTCAAATTCAAATGGTCTTGAACAAATCTAATCACATCTGTTTATACTATAGGATATTTTTTTCCTTTTGAAAGAAAAGGCTTATAAAGTGAGAGAACTGGGTGCTTGTTTGGTATTCCAAAAACTAACTTCTCAGCTTGGCTGAGGTATAAAACCTTAGTCTATGGGTCTCCTGTATGATGCCTGATTCTTCCACCTCACCCTGAAATTCTGTCTTTCCTCAAGGTTGCTCTGCACCAAAGCATGAATGGCAGATATTTACAGCTTAAGTTAATATAAGTTTTATTTTGTAAAGTTTGTATTGTTGTAAAGTTTCAGGAGTTTAGAATGTACACACACGCACACGCACACACACACACACGCACAAGCAGACTAGGAACTCAGGACTTTAGATAGCTCCTGACCATGCTAAGGCAAACATGTGCTTTTTTAAGTCCTGGTAAATTTGACTTCATATTCAAATCAATATCAGTCAGACTAGACATGCTGTTCTTCTATAAAAATGGACATCTTGCAAAGTATGTGTATGTGTGTGTTGCTTTTATAAGATAATTTCTATATTGTCCTAGTAATCAATTATTTCATCTTAATATTTCATTTTCATGCTATGTATGTGTGTGTATGATTTTTTTCTCTGTAAATCAGAGTCCAAATCAGAAGAAACAGAATATTTTACTGTAATGCATAAGGAAGCTTTTCTTTTATATGTTAATCTATGTAACCTTCAAAAACATTATGGTATCAATCTGAGACTTTTTAGACTAATGTTGTCCTTAGGAAGAAATATTTTTGGACACATTAAAGTGATTCCTAAACATGTGTGTGACAAGCAGTTCCCAAAGAGTTCCTGGCACCAAAAACTTGTGACTTAAGTAAATTATATCCCAAGATTCTTCTAAAAAGTTTAATAAGGTACACATAATAATAATTTAATATGTAAGATCATCTCAGACAAATTGGAAATAAATGCACCAATAATATCTAGGGTAAATGTCTTTGCAATCTTGACTTATTAAAAGCGATGAATATCATTGTAAAAACTAAAAATTCTGATTTGCACAGAAATATTCATCAGCTTTTCCCCATGATTTTAACATTTGATATCTATTATTTAAACAAAAGTACTTACTCTTGCATGTATATTTTCCTGTAAGAAAAGGAAAAAAAAAGTAAATTCATGTAAATTGAGATATTTGAGGTAATAAGCAAACATTATATAAGTTTTAAATTTTTATTATGTAAAATAATGTAATAAGTCATTTTCATGAAGGTTTTATAGAATTAGTTTTATAATATCCCTAAAACTTTATTTTAGTATGTATCCACCATATTTGTTTCACACTTTGTATAAGGTTTAAAAACTGTTGATTCAGATTATAGTTAGTAAATTTTAGTCATTTGAAAATGGATTTAAATGTTAATCTTTGTTTATATTATGAAATAAAAATCTATTAAACATAGTAATTAGGAGAAATTGAGATAAGACTACAAAGGAAAGTGTTACTGACTTGCAGAAAGCTACTGTCAAGTGCTTTATAATATCTCTGTCTATAGTGTTTTTTATATATATAGATAGCTAGATAGATTATAAACAATTCACCTATTCAATTAGATAATTCCCATAAAAACTTTCACTCGGCATTGCTAGCTGTTGTGGCTTCCATTTTGCTCAAGCAAAACTAAAGTCCTTCCAAGGCAACGCGATCTGCCTCTACTTCCATGTCTTCTCTACCTCATTTCCCATAGTTCAGCTACTCTCCCCATCTGTGGCAACTGCACGCCTCCTTGCTCTTTTCAAAGCGCAGGCTCCTGCCTCGAGGTCCTTGCACTTGCCTGACTGCCCTTCCTCCAGATATCTATATGGCTCCTTCCTTATCTCCCTCAGGTCTTTGTTCAAATGCCCCTGCCCAGTGATGCTTTCCCTGACCAGCCTCTTAAACATTGTACCTGCCTCCCACTGTACTCTTGATTCTCATTCCCTGCTTTATTTCTCCCCATAACGCTTTGTCACTTTCTAATATACTATATGTTTATTTGGTTTCTTGTCTATCTCTCCGCTCCCCGATGCCAAGGAGGGCAAGGATTTATCCTTGCTTTGTTCTCCGTTGTAGCCCCAGTACCTGAAAAACGGACTGGCACACAGTAGCACAAAACGTATTTGTCAAATTAATTAATTTAACAATAAAAAAGTGGGAATCTTTCAAGTTAAATTTCAAGAATAAAGGAGATAGGAACTTCTCTCTGAAAGCCTCATGTGGCTATAGAGAAATAAAGTAATAACCTGTATTAATAAACTGATCACCTTGACCTCTGGTTTCCAGTTTTCTGGAACACAATGAATGTTTTCAATACAAAAAAAATGTCGTGATCCCATCACATCATAGTAGATGGTCTTTTCATATTCAATGATTGAGAAAAAATTCAATAACTACCTATGCTGAATTTCATAAATTTTCATGGGCTTAATTAAAAAAAATTAATCCCAGTACTTTATATATGTGGAAAACAATGGTATACATATATGTATAGCAAGTATCCCTTCGCTCTCCAGACAGTGTATGAATGGATCCCTAGACATCTTGAAATAACTAGGTTTTGCTGAATCCAAGACCTCCCAGTTGGGAATCCAACAGAGGATTATAAATTTTTAAAAATCAGTAGGTGCTACAATTTCAAACAATTATTAACTGTTGTTTGAAGAACTCTTCTATCTCAATGAAAGAAAGTACACCACCACTACCCTCCTGCCCAGTATTTCTTTCCATTCATTTTCTTTAAGCTCACATTCTTTCCTCAATTTCTATCCCCTTCTATTAAGGAATTTCCTTTTCTTATTTTGCTCTGCAAGTCATAGATCAGAAAATTTGGGATGGAAGTTGAATAAAAATAAGAATGCAGTTTTCTATGAAAACAAACAAGTGAAAGATGCAATCACTTTGGAAGCAAAACACATACTTTGAAGTTGAAAGAAAAGATTGTTCTTCTAACTCCTAGAGAAGACATGGAAAATTTTTTCTCTTTCTATTCCATTTACTTCAACCAGAAAAAACCTCCATATTATAACATATATTAAACACTGTGTTTAATGTAAATATAACATTTTATGAAAAGGAACCTGAGGTTTTCCAACAGTGGAATAGTGGCATTATGTTATAACATCTCCTTTTTATTTGCTTATCATTTAAAAAAATCTCCCTTTTAGGCTAAAACTTTCCAGAAGTTAACCCCAGCCAAGGACATTTCAGGAAGGACAAAGTTAAATTGGGTCCATTTACCCCTTTGGGGGGTAAAGTAACAATATATCCACCACCCCACCTTACACCCTCATGGGGTCATTATAATTTGACTCACAGTTAACAATAGTTTTTTCATGACTATTCCGTTAAGGATTATCGTCTTTGTTCAAACATGATGTCATGTAATAAAGAACTGAAAGAGTTTCCAAAAGTGATTTTAATTTTTACTTGGAACACCCCACTAGAATAATATTAAGAAATATAAACTGTGGTGGACAAATTGAAATCTATTCCTTTGATGTCATGTTGCATGAGCTTTTAGCTTCCCTGAATGGAAAATCTATAGCAGTAATATAAGCAGCCACAGCACCCAGATGACTAGGAGTTAGAAGTTTTCCTCCTGAGGATGGTGGCCTCAGTTAGGAAGAAGAAAAACGTAGATAAATTTATAACAGCTAGACATGAAGTTAGAAATGCATCTTCCGGTTACCTACCAAAAAACTTGGAAAAGCCTCTTCATTCTTTTTCTATTACAAATAAACAAATCTTTAGGGCCTCTGAAAGGCATCAGGGATTTGGTGGTATTTATAACTAGGAAAACAGATAAAGGAGGTTGCAGACAGACTATTCTAATTATAGCTACACTTGCATTCACAGCTATTCTATTTTTCACTTTCCTCATGCAGAGCAGAAACCTTAAATAACCCCAAAGAGGCTAAGTAAGTAGGCATTTAGCAAATAATTTCCATAAGTTTAGAAACTGTATTAAATCCGTATTTCATGTAATCTTACAGGTCACTAATGTGACGCTGTAAATACTCCTTGTGGAATAACTAAAAAACTTGCAGACTTCCAATTTATAAGCTGTAGATGCAGATGTGAGATTGTGCTTCTAGATTGTTTTAGTCTTTACTTTCTTAAGGTTTCTAAACCCTGAAATTACTGCTTAGATTGTATCTATAGTAATGAAAACAGCCTGTGTGCTTCAGGGAAAGCAGTGAGTGGGTACCATGGGCATGATTTCTTCTAAAGTAGATCTTCACTGGAGTGTGTGTCCATGATCACCCAAGCGTGCTTGTTAAAGTGAAGATTCATGGAGTGGACCCCCAGCAATCCTAATTTTTTTTTAGTCTGGAGCAGAGCATAGGCAGTTGCACTTTTATTACACATCCCTGGTGGGTCCAAAGTAGGGAAACTCACACACAAAGAAACATTGCCCAAACGTTTCAAAGGGATTCAAAATTATTTTCTGGATACCAATATTATTTGCTCTTTTGAAAGATAATGGGCTTCAAAGAATAACCAAATGTTATGACCTCAAGTCTCTTGGTTACAGAACCAGGAAATCTCTCTACTCTCCTTTTGGAAGTTAGTCTTGAACCTCACCGTGACAGCTTCTGGTGTGTTATTTAAATTAACTCTTGTATTATTATTAAGATTTCCAGATGGTTTTGTTTATCTACCAACTAGAAGGTATGTTCCCAGGAGGCAAGAACTATGTTTATATATTAGAAAAAAAAAAGATATTTTCAACATTATCTAGTACCTATAATAAATATTTATTAGGCCCTCAATAAACATTTAAATTTTGGATAAAATGCAACTTCTGTTGCTTTAAAATCTGCTTTAACGTCTGAGGCACGGAGCCACCTTCTTCATGGGTACTGCTTCAAATCCAGTTGTTCCAATACCCCCCAGCATGGTAGAAAATGGAGGCCACACCTAATATTCATTAGAAATTGGCAACTGTGCTTGGGCTCCGTTATTTAGCCACAAGGAAAAGGCAGAGCCCCAGTAATAGCTTTGACTGATTACTTGGCAAGGGAAACCAAGCCCTTGGGGTGTTCCAGACTCTCTTTGGCCTATAAACCTGTTTGAAAACCTGTTTCTCAGAATTTAAAGCTTAACTCAATTGAGGTCAGTGTCACAGTAATGTCAATAATTCTCCTGCTTTCAGTTATCAGGCAGACCAGTACGATTCATCATTAACTTTATTTTCATGGAAAGGCAATTTTGGGAAAAATAGCTCTAATTTAAACTTTTTTATTTTGACTTTCTTTCCCTTAAGAAATAGTCCTGCCAGTATTACTTCCTCTGGATTTTGTGTTTTCCTAAACCTTAGCACCTTCCAATGCCTGAAATGATTCCCTCATAGCAGAACGGGGCAGAATATACAATATTTGGGACATCACCAGGACAAGAATTTAAAGCTTTCAGAAAAAGATCAAATAAGCCTTTGGGTCTGAAAGTAATTTTCAGTAATTGGGATTTTATGAAGTTTCCAAATTACTTCTGCTTTAGCTGTTTTAGCGGGGTATGGTACTGAGCTACACTGCCTGATGGAATATTCTGGCACGGTTAATTTCTTTCTCTTAGGAGTCAACAGCTTAATGAATAATAAACTATTGTTCATCTCCCTCTGAACAGACAGCTCCACTTCTGGTCAGCTGTCAGAAGCATTTGCCCAAATAAATTAACTACATCCTCTCCCTGTGTGGACCTCTAGACCTGGGGCTGGGGTTAGAGTGACGATTCAAGGTTCTACTTGTTCACTTGCTATAAGATTTCTCTCTTTTATTTCTGGAAACTGAAGAAGGAAAATGGCTCAAGATAGACATTAATTAGATTAGATCTTGCCACTAGTTTAAGGTAGGAAAGGTGTTCATTCACACCCAGAATAACACTATTATTTCTTCCTTGGACAAAGCACCTGTAAATTTAGAAGATGTTGCTTCTAATATATGAATTTATTAAGATGGCTACAACTTCAAACTTTATGGTTTATCTAAATTGATTTGCTAACATTGAACTAAACAGCAATAATGGAGAAATAGTGAACTGGAACTACTCATCACATATTATCTTTAAGAATCACCTGATCATATTGAGCTGCTTGTGGGCACGGTTTAAGCATGATTTATTTTTGTATTTTCAGGACCCAGATCTATGCTCATTACAGCACAGGTGCTAAATAACTGCTTGCGATTTAGTGACTTGAAATTGTTACTTTTCCGCAGCATGAAAATGGTTAAAGAACTGCAATAACTTAATGGCCAGTAGAGGGCGATAAAGTTAATTTTAAGAAATTTGTAGGGCCCAGTTTAAACCCATCTTCAGTCCCAGTTCTAGCCTGGAAAGGCTTTTCTCCAGAGTAGTCTCATTTAGCCTCCTGATTTCACTTTAATTCAGTTGTACCACATTAGACCCCCCTTTCTGCCCCCGCCCCTGCAATAGAGTATATAAAAGGGGAGGATCAGACTGGTTGGTGTGTGTTGATTTATACACCATAGCTTTCTCTGCTTGGTTAATTCTTAGCTTAATCAAGACCATTTGACAATGGATAACCTTTAGAGGTGAAAAACCACAATAGAGCCACTGGGTAAGATGTGGAGTAGGGAGGACATTTTGGCTTTAAGCTTCATTCGGTAGAAAACTGGAGATACAGTAAGATACTAATTCCATTTAAAAGAACCCAAACACATGTTCATATTTATGTGTATAAATAAGATCAGAAAAAAATGCAAACTATGGTTTTTAATTCATGGTTAGCAAGGAATTAATACATGGAATAGTAAGGGTTTTTATCTTATTCATGCTTTCTTATATTTTTTTTCAGAATTTTTTTTTTTTTTTTTGGCCGTACACACGGCTTGTAGGATCTCAGTTCTCCGACCAGGGATTGAACCTGGGCCACAGCACTGAAAGCCCGGAACCCTAACCAGTAGGCCACCAGGGAACTCCCTTTTTCAGATTTTTATAGTGAATAGATATTTCTCCCAGGTTAAAAATAATTACATTAGGTAGCACTTCCCACCAACAATTTAGAGATGAGGAAGGAAGGCGTGACTAACTTTCCTGAAACTAACTTTAACAGGGCCTGACTTGTCTTTGCCAATCTCCCCTCCTTCCCCACAGTGAGTTTGGGGGATGGCAAGGGCCATTCAGAGGGTCATGGGACATCCCACTAACTTTATTATTCCACGTGTTCCTGTGACCACGGTGACACAGGCTGTTTCACATATTACTTGACCTAGGTGGGAGCAGGAAAGTAACAACAGCTTTAAGAGGGGCTTTTCTTCTACATTTCATTTTTTGATATTGCATTTTTCTGTCTCTACAGAGCCCCGTATCTTTCCCATGTTATTTTTAGTCATCCTTGCAGGGAAAAAAACCAAGTCAATCAGGGTTTCTGGCATGTCAGCTTTTCATGAAGAGAACACAAAGTAGAGCTCCCAGCAAGCCTCATAAAACATAGGATTTATGGGAGACCTTTCATCTACATCCAGTTAAAATGTTCCCTGCTAGGTGACTGAGAGTGCATGGAAATCATTTGAAAAGGCCTTACTTTTTTTTTTTTTTTTTTTTTTTTTTGCAGTACGCAGGCCTCTCACTGTTGTGGCCTCTCCCGTTGCGGAGCACAGGCTCCGGACGCACAGGCTCAGCGGCCATGGCTCACGGGCCCAGCCGCTCCGCGGCATGTGGGATCTTCCCGGACCAGGGCACGAACCCGTGTCCCCTGCATCGGCAGGCGGACTCTCAACCACTGCGCCACCAGGGAAGCCCGAAAAGGCCTTACTTTAAGGACTGAATACAGAGGCTCAAATGTTGCTTCAGCTCCTCTTCCTTTTCATAGGACTCCAGTACACTGTGCGCTTCATCGTGGTGATAGCAGTAGATTTTATAAATATCTTCCAGTGGCCCTTTAATCTGCAAGAATACTTTTCCTGATAAATGCAAAACAAAGGCAAGATGACATCAAGTCAGACCAAACTGGCACTTCACATATTTATTTTGTGACAACATTGATTAGTGTTAAAAATTTGGATGGGTCCCATTTTATACCTAGATTGTTGGGGGGGGACAACAACCTAGTGGATGACGCTGAGGGACCTTCTTTCCTCCCTTTTCTTCCTTTTTTTCTTTCCACCCGCCTCCTTCCCTTCTCCCTTTTTCGTTCCTTCCCTCCTGTCTTTTATAAAACAAAGGATAATGAGCTTAATGGAGGTGGGCAAGAAAAGAAAGCTGGTTTTCTTAGATTATGCCCTTGGTTAGTGTGCAGGGTTCTGGAGTAAACAAAGATAAACAAAGAAAAACAAAGGGCATCGCTCACTACCTGGTTCTATGAGGGTAAGTCATCACCCACTGCAATTGCCCACCCTGAGAGGAATTCAGGATGAAAAACAGGATGAGACACTCGTCGCTTTGGATAAACAGACCCTCAGATGGTTGGGTGTATAACTCAGGAAGCCTTTCAATCACCCCAGATTCTTACATCTTCCCATATAGAGAAAAGCACTAAAATCATTAACTTGGGATATCTGTTCTTTGTGACTAGCAGTAATCTTTCAGCAAGATGTATGTTTGATTGCGTGTATTTCCTAGCCCAAAAAATCATATATAAACTGGCTTCTCCTCCACCTCTTTGGAGTCGTTTCCTCAGAGCCACTGAGAGGTCGTCTCCTCATAGTCCTCAGTAAGTCCCTGAATAAAACTTAAACTCACAACTCTTACACTGTGGGTTTTTCTTTGACACCAGTTAAAGGCTGTACTTTAGAATTAGTCTGTATGGGTTCAGGTCAGGCTGTGCTACAGACTTGGACAGATTATGACTTGGACAAGTTAGTTTTTGCTCTCTGACCCTGTTTCCTCATCTATAAAATGTGGACAGTAATAGATCCAATTGCACAGGGTCATTATAAAATTAAAGAGGTAGGGTATGTAAAGTTCAGATTATAGTACATATGTAGTAAATGCTCAAAATGGAGCAGTTACTGTCAATTTGTTAGAGGCACGAAGAGTGAAATTTCGGGTTCTAGGTAAATTATTTTTCGCTATTTATTTTACTAACATTTCCTGAGTTTGTCTGAAAGGCAAGCAGTGGATTTGAGGGAAATAAAATATTTTCTTTTATGTGATAATAGAAAGAACTGGTCATTATTCCTGTTAAAAATCAATTGGATAATACTATGAACCAGTGTTATGACCGTTCATAAAGCAACCTGGGCTAATTATGTCCAGGTATTTAAGGAATCCTTTTTGATATATAATAAAATTGGGTCTATAACTGATGACTCAAGTACATATTGGAGAATAGTTTGATTTATTCACCACTTCATCACATAAAAATGCATCCACTATCCAACCCAGAACGTGTTAAGATGATTTGGGAGACACATAAGAAATATGTGATAGATCTGCTCCCCAAAACATTGCCAGCTTGGGGGTGATAATGATTTGGGACTGAACTGATTGGAAGTGATAATGGACCTGCTAATGTGGGTCTATTATAGTAACAAGTCATTCTTCCTACAGATATAGAAGTGCACTTTATATTTTCAACAAGTTTTGCGTATATTAACTGCTTAACTCCTTATACATATGAGGAGATAAGAGGTTATTTATCCATATTAAATAAGGATGGACAAATCTGACTTTAAAACAAAGAAATGATTTTTCCAAAGTCCTTTCAGGAGATGGAGAGCCAGGATTAGAGGCCATATTCTCCTCATTTTTCCCTTAGATTTTAGCCCTCCCCACATCAGAGTTCTGCTGGACCCTGGACACAGTGATGCAGTTGCCTGGAACACTGGACTCAGAATCAGAAATCACTGTCATTTAGGATTTGTGAAGTAACTTCGGGAATGACTTTAAAAAACAAAATTCTTTGAGCCTCAAATCTCTCATTTGTAGAATGGAAGTAATAGTTACATTTGAGATGAATTTGAGAATTAAATGAAATGTGGACGTTAAATCTCCTGGCACTGACAAGTTCCTCAATAAATGTCACTTACTTTCTAATGCTGCTCTACTATCTCCAGAATTGTAACACTAGTACTTTTATTTTTTCTTTTCTTTTGCTGTACGTGGGCCTCTCACTGTTGTGGCCTCTCCCGTTGCGGAGCACAGGCTCCGGACGCACAGGCTCAGCGGCCATGGCTCACGGGCACAGCCGCTCCGCGGCATGTGGGATCCTCCCGGACCAGGGAACGAACCCGCGTCCCCTGCACCGGCAGGCGGACTCCCAACCACTGTGCCACCAGGGAAGCCCCTATTTTTTCATTTCTTAAAATTTATTTTTAAAGACTTTTTTTTATGTGGACGATTTTTAAAGTTTTTATTGAATTTGTTACAATACTGCTTCTGTTTGGCTTTTCAGCCACAAGGCATGTGGGATCCTAGCTCCCCGACAAGGGATTGAACCCACAACCCCACGTTGGAAGGCGAAGTCTTAACCACTAGACTGCCAGGGAAGCCCCATTAAAGTTTTATTGGAGTATAGTTGATTTACAGTGTTGTGTACTTTTCAGGTGTACAGCTAAGTGAATCAGTTATACATACATACATATATATATATATATATATATATCTCCATTTTTTTTTCAGATTCTTTTCCTGTATAGGTTATTACAGAATATTGAGTATAGTTCCCTGTGTTATACAGTAGGTCCTTCTTAGTCATCTATTTTATATATAGTAGTGTGTATGTGTTAATCCCAATCTCCTAATTTATCTCTTCCCCCCACATTTCCCTTTGGTAACCATAAATTTCATTTTGCCATCTGTGAGTCTGTTTCTGTTTTGTAAGTAAGTTCATTAGTATCATTTTTTATTAGATTCCACATATAAGTGATATCATATGATATTTGTCTTTCTCTGTCTCACTTACTTCATTTAGTATGATAATCTCTAGGTCTATCCATGTTGCTGCAAATGGCATTATTTCATTCTTTTTTAAGGCTGAATAATATTCCTTTGTATATATATACCACATCTTCTTTATCCATTCATACATTGATGGACATTTGGGTTGTTTCCATGTCTTGGCTATTGTAAGTAGCGCCACAGTGAACATTGGGGTGCATGTATCTTTTCTAATTATAGTTTTCTCTGGATATATCCCCAGGAGTGGGATTGCTAGAGCATATGGTAGTTCTATATTTAGTTTTTTAAGAAATCGTCATACTGTTCTCCATAGTGGCTGCACCATTTACATTTCCACCAGTAGTGTACGAGAGTCCCCTTTTCTCCACACCCTCTCCAGCATTTACTGTTCGTAGATTTTTTGATGATGGCCATTCTGACCAGTGTGAGGTGATGCCTCATTGTAGTTTTGATTTGCATTTCTCTAATAACTAGTGAAGTTGAGCATCTTTCATGTGCTTTGTGGCCATCTGTCTTCTTCGGAAAAATGTCTACTTACATCTTCTGCCCATTTTTTGATTGGGTTGTTTGTTTTTATGATATTGAACTGCCTGAGCTGTTTGTATATTTTGGAGATTAATCCCTTGTCAGTTGCTTCATTTGCAAATATTTTCTCCCATTCTGTGGGTTGTCTTTTTGTTTTGTTTATGGTTTCCTTTGCTGTGCAAAATCTTTTCAGTTAAATTAGGTTCCATTTGTTTATTTTTGTTTTTATTTTCATTAAAACACTAGTATTGGGCTTCCCTGGTGGCACAGTGGTTGAGAGTCCTCCTGCCAATGCAGGGGACGTGGGTTCGTGCCCCGATCCGGGAGGATCCCACGTGCCGCGGAGCGGCTGGGCCCGTGAGCCATGGCCGCTGGGCCTGCGTGTCCGGAGCCTGTGCTCCACAACGGGAGAGGCCATGGCAGTGAGAGGCCCACGTACCGCAAAACAAAAAAAAAAAACACTAGTATTTTTAAAGTATTACATTATTTTCTAATTTCCATCCAGCCAATAAAAGATGTTTCTTTCCTTTCATTTATGGGATTTCTCTGTGATTAAAGTTAGACTCTCTGTGTGTGTGTGTGTGTGTGTGTGTGTGTTTTGCTTGGTTGGTTTTTGTTTTAGTGCTTTTATGGACTTGTAAGGAAACGCAGTGACTGTGAAAATTTTTGGAACTGAAGGGATAAGGGATTCTTCTTAGGTTCCTGGGATTTTACTGAATTGATCCTTCTGCCAGTGGAGGTCTTACAGATTCACTCTTCACGACAGTTAGCAACACAAATAGTAAGAAAGAGAGTAGTTACAAGAGGAGAAAATAAAATAGGACAGTGGCTAAATTTAGGGCTGGGCGTAAGAGGAGGTGAGCCTCCCAGTCACAGAGGCAGGTAGCAAACAGGAGTGAGGGCTTTGGCTGGGCAAGGGAGTCAAGGCTCAGATGAGCTCAGCAGCAAGTCAGGAAGAGAGGATCTGAATACCCGCAGCCCAACACGAGATGAAATTGTAAATATGTGTGTTCACTACAAAGCAGCTCAGAGTAGAGACAAAGGATGAAAGAGGTCTGGACAACCTCATAAATCCACAGTAGGATCAAGTCAGATAGTCAAAACACAAAGGACAAAGGCATTTATTTTGCATGCAATGAAAACATTAATTGTAAATTCCCTTATATTTTCTTTAACGGAAGTGGTCTAGTTTGAAAGAATTTATAGCTCTCTCCTGAACCGCAGAGTTGAATTTTTTACTCTTTTCCAAGTAAAATTCTGTTGGGCCTCTAATAACAATGATTCAAGTTAAAAGATATTTAAGCACTCTAATTGAAAGTCATTTATTCACCCAGAGGCCAAGTATAATACTGGGGGGCAGAATATTTGATTCCCCTCCCAGCCCTACCAATGTATGCTGCCTCATAATAGTGCAGATGAAGCGATATGTCTTGCAGCAAAAAAAAAAAAAAATCATTCTGTTTCCACGGTAACGTAACTCTCGGCTGCATTTCTTCAGTGGTGAAGGACAACTGTTCTGTCTCTACTGTATGTGGGTTTGAAAGAATGATTAGGATTGGAGAAGGGACTGAGCCAAGACCAGCTAAGGTCATTTCCCTTCTGGCTGCCTGTCACAAAATCACCAGAATCCTCTGAAATAAATCTAACTATCGTGTGCTTCTTTTTCAAAATTCTACAACCCAGAACTTTCTGCATTGGCTTCCCCCCAGAATAACTGCCATACAAAAGGAGGGGAAAAAAAGTGCACCTTTTCAAATGCCCTCAGTTACCTCCTTTAAAAACAGCTTCCAGGGATATTGAACACATTTTATGTCCTGGCATCTAATGTAAACTGTCACTAATATAAACATATATGTGTTCCTCTTCTTGGCCCACCTCTAATTTACTTGCAGACCCTCATGTCCATCCCCAAGGTGTACCATACCAAGTGATAGGCTTCTATATTATTCTGACCCAACTACAAGATGAACTTTCCCTACAGGTAAGTAAGCCGGAGTGAAACCAACAATATCCAAGAGATCTCCCTGCAGTAGGCCTTGTTTAGGAAAATGGCATAAAAGGGAGTGAAGTAATTATAGTCTTTATTTAGTTCAGCCTTATTTGATAACCATTTAATGAGTGACTATTGTGCACTGAGTACTTTGGTAAGTACTGCAGACACAAAGAACCAACACTTCCCTCAGGTGACTTATGGAGGCCAGTAAGGGAGAGAGAAGAGTAAATTCTCATTTTCCGTGCTATGTGAAAAGTATGACAGTAGCTATAAAACACAGAGGGTGATCCATTCTGCTCTTGAGAAACTTTGAGCTCTTTCCATAACAGTCTGCCCTTGAAACAGGAGTTATGAGTGAGTACAAAAGTACAGAGATGCATGGAGGGAGCAGGTTCTGCTCAAACACTGCAAGTGGTCTCCGATGGCTGGCTGGTGCCACACCTGGGGGGAGGTTTCAGAGGAGGCTATATAGGTGAGTAGGGGCCAGATCATGAAAGACCTTGTGTATAATTAAGCAGCTGGAACTTTAGCCTGAAGGTGATGGAGAAGCGCTGATGGAATTTAGGCAGCAGATTAATATGATTAGATAGTATTTTAGAAAGTTTACTCTGCGGTTAATCATATGAACGATGGAATTTGGGGGAGGAGTTAGGGAGACTGGAAAAGAGAAACCAGTTGAAAGGCTTCTATAGTAATGTAAGAAATAAATAATGAGGGCTAAAACAGAAAGTTACGGCAGTCAAGAGAGAGTACTCTAAAATCAACTGCCTGGTTTCAGATTCTGGTTTTACCGTTTGCCGTTGTGACATTTGGGAAAATTACCTGATTTCTCTTTTCCTTAATTTCTTCATCCAAAAGATGGAATAATCATAATGGTAGGGTTGTTTGCAGATTAAACGAGTTAAAATATGTAATGTAGTTATATCAGAAGGTGGCATGTGCAAATTCTCATTAGATGTTAGTTTTAACCACTAAAGCAAAAGCAGGGAGGATGGAGAAGAGAGAAAAAAAAAAATAAGGACATTGAACATGTGAAAGATGAAGAGGATAACTCCAGGTGTATCTCAGGAATTCAGTTTCAGTAAACATGTGGATAGCCAATGAGGACAAAATAGAGTGTTTTAGTGGGAAGACAAAGAGTTTAATTTTAGATGTACTGAGTTTGTCACCCATAGTATATTCGAGTGGAGGGCCCTTCATGAAATTCGATATATGAGTCTGGGATTCAGGAAAAAAAAAGATCTGGAAGAGAGATGTAGGTATGTAAAACCTGAGTAGTAGAAACCATGAATTTGATATGGTCATGCAAGAAAGTCCATGGAGTGAGAAGAGAAGAGGGCATGAGGACCAAACGCTGGGGATACTAACACTCAGGGGAGCCTAGCAGAAAAAGAGTCTGCAGAAAAGTTTGAGAAGTTACAGCCAGAGAGAAAGGAGAAAAAACTAGGGTGGGCGTCAGCAAAGCCAAGGATAAAATAGTGAGAAATACTGCAGAGAGAGTGAACAAGTTTGTGAGTGACAGAGCCTGTTATTGTCCCCCAGTATCAGTACTCCCCCTTTGCTATAACGATGAATTTTGGGCTGCCCCAAATAAAAACTACATTTCCCAGCCTCCCTTGTAATAGTAGTGGCCATGCAATTAAAGTCCACCAATGGGATATATGGAGAAGTGTCCTATGACGATATCCAGGAAATTTCTTTATGACGTAGCTAGCTCATCCTTTACCCCTTCTTCTCCATACTTTCCTTTGTTCTGCTATGTGGAACTTGAATACTACCTTGTCCATGAAGGTAAGGCTGAGTGGAGCTGTGAGCCAGAAGAAGCTTATATCCCAGAGGACTTTGTGGAGCAGAGTTGCCATTCAGGCCTAAAATACATGCCTTTATTTACTTATTTATTTTTTAAATGCCAAATCTATTTATTGAAAACCACAACAATAGAACAGAATAATTTCTAGCTAAAGGAAAGGGAAAAAAGCAAAGATGCCTGTTCTTAAGTATTAAATCTTATCTTCATGAGTTATTTATGTTGGTTTGCTTGTTTTTTAAAAATTTTATTGAAGTATAGTTGATTTACAATTTTGTTTAATTTCTGTTGTACAGCAAAGTGACTCAGTTATACATATATATTCTTTTTCATATTTTTTTCATTATGGTTTATCACAGGATATTGAATATAGTTCCCTGTGCTCTACAGTAGGACCTTGTTTTTTACCCATCCTGTATATAATAGTTTGCATTTGCTAATCCCAAAGCCTTTAGACTTTTACATAATAGAGAAATAAATATCTATATTATTTAAGGTAGTAAAGTTTTGTTTTGTTTCCTGTTTATCCCAGCTGAACTTTATTCTAATCAATAGTTTTTCTCTTCTCCTGTAAAAAAAAAAAAAAAATATATATATATATATATATTTTTTTGAGAGATACCAGTTGAAGGCCCTCCTCTTTACCATAAAATTTTATTCAAAAATTCTATGAAAATATTAAATGAGCTGTTGCATATGAAGAGTATTACGAACTGAATGTTTGTTTCCCCCATAAAATTCATATGTTGAAGTTTTAACCCCAAATGTGATGGTATTTGGAGGTGGAGACTTTGGGAGGTCATTAGGTATATATGGGGTCATGGGAGGGGGACCCTATGATGGGATTAGTGCCGTTTTAAGAAGAGGGAGCTTTCTGTATCTGCCATATGAGGATACAGTGAGAAGGCAACTAGCAAGAGAGCTCTCATCAGGAAACACATCTGCTGCCATCTTGATCTTGGACTTCCAGACTCCAGAACTGTAAGAAATAAATGTCTGTTGTCTATAAGCTACTCAGTCTTTGGTAATTTTTAATGGCAGTCCAAACTGACTAAGACAAAGGGTTTAAAGTAAGAAGTTACTTGTTTTAGCAAGAAAAAATATGTAATAAATTCAACTCTAAAAACCAACTACAATGATGGTAAAAGAGAATTTTAGTTAAAATCTTAAGCAGTCAAAAGGTACAAACTTCCAGTTATAAATAAGCACTAGGGATGTAATGTACAACATGATAAATATGATTAACACTGTTGTATGTTATATATAAAAGTTGTTAAGAAAGTCCTGTCAGGAATAAAGACGCAGACATAGAGAACGGACTTGAGGACATGAGGAAGGGGGAAGGGTAAGCTGGGATGAAGTGAGAGAGTGGCATGGACATATATACACTACCAAATGTAAAACAGACAGCTAGTGGGAAGCAGCCACATAGCCCAGGGAGATCAGCTCGGTGCTTTGTGACCACCTAGAGGGGTTGGATAGGGAGGGTGGGAGGGAGACACAAGAGGGAGGGGATATGGGGATATATGTATACATATAGCTGATTCACTTTGTTATACAGCAGAAACTAACACACCATTGTAAAGTAATTATACGCCAATAAAGATGTTAAAAAAAAAAGTCCTGAGTTCTCATCACAAGGAAAAATTTTTTTCTATTTCTTTAATTTTATATTTATATAAGATGATGGATGTTCTCTAAACCTATTGTGATACTTCACGATGTATGTAAATCAAATCAGTATGCAGTACACCTTAAACTTATACAGTGCTATATGCCAATTATGTCTCAATAAAACTGGAAGAAAATATTCTCAAGCATCAATTATGATCTAAGATCTATCCCAAAGAAACTTCTGTAGTTCTAAGTAAAACTTGATTGTCAAGACAGAGCATTCAGAACACAGAGAAGGGGGTGGGATGACTCTGAGGACAGAGGATAGGTATGACCCACTCCCGGGAAAGAGGGTCTGAGATCTGGGCAGTGAGCCTCTGGCTGTCACTTCCCTGAGTGAGGGAATATGCCATCCCCAAGTGAAAGAGCTTTCCTGGCAGCTTTCACCCAGACTGACTAGGAGAGCTCCCCATGGTCTGCCTCTCCTCCTTGGATGGGAGCCCAGCCTTCTTGGATGGGACTAAACAAGGCAGCAGCTCAGCCAGCCAAAGTGCCAGATCATGTACATGTTTTCTTCCTTTCATTCTTAGCCTCCTTCTGTTCTCCAGGAGAGGGCAAAATGAGGAGGGGTGTGAGAAGAAAGAGGTTGGAAGAGTAAATGCTGCTTACAGAAGCCACTATCCTTTGCCTTTAGTCTCATTTAGTTCCTGCCTCACTTGGGGATAACACTGGCTACTAAGGGGTGCTCAAGGGACCCTGGTTAGGGTTATGAAATTCAAACCAAACCCAGGAGCCAAGTGGAACATGCTGCCATGGGATTAAAACAAGCATGTCCCTTGAGTATCAATTTTATGAAGATATTTGAAGAAAACTTATTTTCATGTGAAAAAATAGAATGGAAAATTTACGTGAATTCTTAAGACAAAACAAGACTCCAAATTATTTCATGCCTGTGGCTGGGGCTTTGGGTCACAACTCCACGTTCCCTGAGGCTCATGATATTTCTCCTTTGGCTTCAGGAATCTTTCGGTAAAAAATTTTCAGACGTACTGCAGTAAGATAAATTCAGAAAAATATGTTCATTGGATTTGACATTTCTGAGGTCTCTGATGACATGCTAACAGCAATTTCAGAGAAGTGGTTTTAGGAGGGAATGGTATGAGACCAATAAGGGTAGCTCGACCATAAAAAAAAAAAAGAGAGAGAGAGAAAGGAAGGGAGCCAAAGTGAACTGTGGGGTCCTGTCCCATGACCACTGCTGTGTCTAGTGCCAGGGAGGAAAACGTCATAATTGTGGTGGGGTCTCTCAAAGGAGAGGCCATTCCATCACTGAGGCACTACCCACCCAGCACATTGGGAGTAGCGGGTGGCCTGGCAGCTGGGCAGGACAAACTGGGGAGCATTAGTGGGTGGTAGAGATGGACAGTGTATAATACGTAATAAGACCTGTATTAGGAAGAGCTGGGGTCCCCTTCTGTGTCCAGAATTAGTGATGCTATTTGGAGAAAATCAGGCTTTTTTCATCTGAACAATGAGGTGGTTGGATTGGTTGCTCTTTAAATACTAGTCCGGTGCTAACATTCAAGAGTAAAGCTGTTTATCTTGATGGTAACTCGTGGTCTCTTCAGGAACGTTTTTGAGTTCCTGGATACTTTAACTTCAGGTGGGAATCTTTATAACAACCAGCACATTAAGAAAGCATTTGGGGCTTCCCTGGTGGCGCAGTGGTTGGGAACCCACCTGCCAATGCAGGAGACACGGGTTCGAGCCCTGGTCTGGGAAGATCCCACATGCCATGGAGCGGCTAGGTCCGTGAGCCACAACTACTGAGCCTGCGCTCTGGAGCCCGCGAGGCGCAACTACTGAAGCCCGCGCTCCGTAACAAGAGAAGCCACCACAATGAGAAGCCCGCTCACCACAAAGAAGAGTGGCCCCTGCTCGCCGCAACTAGAGAAAGCCCGCGCACAGCAACCGACCCAATGCAACCAAAAATAAATAATAAATTAATAATTAAAAAAAAAAGAAAGCATTGGTTCTCTGAGAGTTGAAAGTTAAAAGGTTTCCACTGGCTAGATTGGAAAAAGGTACAATAACTTTTCACTCCTCAAGATTTACAACGCCGAGGACCCCGTTCTTAGACCAACTCATGACACCCCATTTATCCACCTTAGTAAGTACATCTCTTAAGAATGCTTGCCTCTACCAGTTGCTCTACACTACCTACCAGCCTCTGGAAATGGCACGGGAAAAACCACAGGCACACCCGGTAACAACAAGAACAACGACAATTTCTACGATCCCTCGGCATGCTAGCCAGTGTTCTGGATACATATCACGGTCTCTGTCATTCATTTCATTCATTCAGGAAGTAATTATTGAGGACACTATTCTAGATGCTGGTGATACAACAGTAACAAAACAGACAAGAATACCCCCCTGCCATTGGAGCTTGTGTCTTAGAGGTGTATACCCTCTGCCTCACCCTTCTGCCATGGAGGGCTGACCATCCCCACTGGAAAAATGAACAAATGAATCTGCCTTCTGTTGCCAGTTGCTTATCCATTCTTCCATCTTCCAAACTAATACAATTTGGACCAGCAATGCACCCAGTTAAAACTACTGACCTTTCCCCCAGTCTCTGGCAGTTAGAGGTGGTCGAATGTGTGTGTGTGTGTGTGTGTGTGTGTGTGTGTGTGAGAGAGAGAGAGAGAGAGAGAGCGCAAGAGCGAGAAATGGAATAATGTGTGTGTAAAATGAAATCATGAGATATAGGTAGAAGTCACTGGGAAAGATTTCTATTCCCCCAAAATGAAAAAAGCCTCAGGAGGAGGTGGTTTCTCTCTCACTACCAGCAGGAAGCACGCTTGGCAGTGGACTAACCGTCTTAAGGCCATGAAGCCAAACGCCACAAGTTAAGTACTAGGACGGAAGAAGCTGGAAGGAACCGGTAAGCAGCTGTCTCAGTCCTGGACTGTTGAGTGATGGATTTGTCGTTATGTGAGAGAAAAAGTCCTCTTTTGGTTAAGTCCTTTTGGTGAAGTCCCTATTCCAGGCAGGCAAGGGCAATCCTCACGGATCCAAGTGACCTGCCCCGGCCACGGAGGTAGCGGTGGCAGAGCCAGCGTTAGGGCGCAGATCGGTCTCCCTCCAAAGGCCGAGCTCTTGCTGGGCTCTTGTGCACCCTGAAGTTCTGCATTCCTGCTAACGACTTCTCCTTCTGGCTTCCTAGCAATTGGGAAAAATGTTCAGGGAGTCGCAGGACTCTTACACTCACAAGATTTCTTTATTTCTTTTTATTTCTGGTCTTTACGTGTATTCTGTGCAGTGTCTGACTTTTCCCAGCTCCATTCAAATCTGACTGCACAGCTCAGCCACTGACCCTGAGGAGCCAGCTCCACATCCTAGAACTTCACTTTCTCCTCAGAGAACAGCACTATAGAACTTGTTACCAAGCCACCCTGGTTTTCTTTTTATCACAAGAAATCAGTCCTAGGAGTGCTGGGACCCAACTTGATCTCTCTCAGGAGACTGGAGGTCCAACCTTCAGATTGTATCCTGGTGACTTCCTTCTGCTGATTTTTCCTTTCCTGTGTGGATTTGTGTATACTTGACCTTGAACCCCTCACCTTTTTTTCTATCATGTTTTCTAAAGCTGACAGCTTTCCTGTTACTGCCAATATTTGGAATAAAATGCCCTGACTTTTCACTGCTGTGTCTGGGTCTCCCCGCTGCTGGCCTCACACATTCCAGTGAGCAGGTGTGAAGCTTCCACCCTGCCCTCGCTGGTCAGCATGAAGGAGGCCAAGCCAATCTGTGTCCTGTGTAAAACACACACACACGTGTGTACAATATGACAATACTAGAACAGTGATTCAGGTGAGCTACTTTGTGGCATCTCCCACATGGCATAATTGTCAGTGACTAATCTCTTCACAATCTCTTTTCACAAAATCACTGCTAAAGGCACAGATTCCTGCTTCAGGGACATACAAGAGACACTGCTTTAGGAGAACAAAGGGCTGCCACAGAACAACAGTGCATCACCCACTCCACCTTCAAGGAACAGAAAGCTCTAAATTGTCTTTGTCTCCAAGGATAAACTCACCCTGAGGAAAAAGCATGTGAGAAACGAATTTCTGTACCTTAAGCTTCTTCCTGGTCTGGTTCTCTTCACGGAGTGTGTGAGGTAAGCAGGTACAGTAGACTTAAACATATTCATAACTCAGTCTTTTTAAAATACTTTGAAACATTGTAACATTGTTGCAAATGCATAGAGGAGGACACAAGCCCCATTTTAGTTCTCTATCACTATATAACAAACCACCCTAAAATTTAGTGCCTTATAACAACAACCATTTTGATTTTCTCTCATGATTCGGTGGGTTGGCTGGTATCACCTCAGTGGTTCTGCTGTGCTTGGTGTTTGCTGGGGCTGCAGTCATTCAGGGCTTAACTGGCTGAACAGTCTGAGATGGCTCATTCCCTAGTCTGTTACCTTGGAAGGGACAGCTAGAAGCCTGGCTCAGCTCGTAGGCTGGGACAGAGGGAACACTTTCTCACTAGGTGGTCTCAGGTCTAAACTCTTTCCATGTGATATTCCAGCAGAGTAGCTGGATTTCTTAAATGGCAGGCTCCCCAAATCAAAAAAAGTAAAAATGTCCGGCTTTCTTAAGGCTTAGGCCCAGTCACTGGCACAGTGTTTCTTCCACTACATTGTATTATTTGGTGAGTGTCAGGGCCAGTCCAGAGTCATTATGGGACTAGACTACGTGGCAGCATGAATGCCAGGAGGCAGGGTCCATTGAGGGCCATCTACTGCAATTGCTGTTCACTTTGTCAAATGTGGAGATGATACTTGATATCTCAAATCACCCTCCATAAGAGAAAACATGTCACCATATTAGATAGATGAATCATCAAGATGCTTCTAGGAACACCTAGAAACCACACATGTCCGTGAACCTGATTTGTTTGAAAAACATGATCAGGACCTCTAAAAAAATTCACAAGTTATTCAATTATTACATACATAAGAAATCAAAGTTTGATAACGGATGGGTACATTTAATATTATCAGGATAATAAGTTAGTAATACCATGTGTTGGATACTAAGGGTGGGCACTGGCTATCATTATTTATACATGATTTTATTTAATCTTCATAAACGCTCTGTGGGGTACGTATTATTGCCTCAGATTTCAAGATGAGGAACTGAAGTTCAGTGAGGCTTTGTAACTTGCCTAAGATCATACATTTAACAACCAGTGAGCCAGGATGTACACTAAATCAACCTGAGACTGAAGCCTGTGTGCTCTTAAACTCTACACTGTCATCTTACTTGTTTTGTACTTTCTCACTATTCTATCGTTACAAAATGATCTTCAGTTTAAGTGGAAACAAGAGCCACTTCTCACACTCCCATCCCTAAAGACTTAAAACCCATTTCCTATCTAGGCAGGCTGCCTAAATCAAGATTTTAAAATCCAGTTTCTATCTTGGCATGATAGTCTAGACAATTCCCCAGAGATCTCAGACATATGCCTCTGTGCTTAAACTTGAGCCTCGACCAAACCCCAAAGTTTTTATTGAGTAAAATTCTCCTCTTGGCTGATCTAGGTATCAGGAAAGTTTCCCCATTGGCACTAGAACTGTGAATCACAAACTCATCCTTGCCATCTAAGGACAAAAAAATGCAACACCTGTGCTTTTCATTTTGTGGCAACATGATTTTGGCAATCTTACCCCAAATCAGTTTACCTTATGAAATGTAAGATGAACGATTTAGTGATGGAAAATTGCCAGTGAACTCCATTGATACAGCTACCCTGTATGGGTCATGGATATACCTCCTTGTCACTATGCTCCAGCCACATTGAATTGCTTTCCTTTATAAGAGCTTCCCACACTCTCCTGTCTTGAGGCCTCTGTGCCATTTGTCATTTGGGAAGTCTTTTGCTCAAATCTCCACCTTTTAAAATCTTTCAAGTCCAAGTTCAAAAGTCACCTTCCAAATCAAGTTTTTCTTCATCATCTGAGTTGAAGTAATTAATCTCTTCTCTGTGAATCCGTATTAGTTAGCTATTGCTACAGAAAAAAAAAAAACCCATCCCCCCTCCAAAAAAACCTTAAAGGCTTAAAACAACACTGTTTATTTGCTCACGATTCTCCAGGTTGATAATTTGAGTAGAGCACAGCTGGGATGGCTTGTCTCCATGTGGTGTTAAAGGGGTTTTATTGATACATTTGTAGTCTGTAGCATGAGGCCAGCTGGCTGAGGAGGGCCTTACTCACGTGTCCAAGGCCTTGACTGTGTTGTTTGGGATGACTGGGTAGTTTGAGCTTTCTCTCTCCCTGAGCAGAGAGTGGCTGTCACAAGGCTGTTGTAGAACAACATTTTGCCACATTTTATTGGTCAAAGCAAGTCATGAGGCTAGGCCAGATATAAAGGGTAGGGAAATTAAAATATGCCTCCAACTTTTTCAAATATGGCCTTAACTGGCTTAATTTTTTCCATAAATTTTCTACAGTCTTCCTCAATATTGCAATTTATAATTAGAAATTTGAAATTGTGAGCACCTTCAATTGCGTTTTCTCTGCAAGCCATAATAATTTAAATGTTTTAGATTAATTTTTGCTTATAAGAAAGTTGCAAAAATAGCACCAATAGTTTCCAAATATCCTTCACTCGTCTTCCCCAGTGTTAACATCTTACATCACCATAGGACAATTGTCAGCAAAAGGAAATGAACTTGCTGTAATACTATTAACTAAACTGAACACCTTGCTTGCATTTTGACACTAATGTTCTTTTACTGTTCTAGAATCTACTCAGGCTCCCACTTGCATTTATTTGTTACTCCTCCTTAGTCTTCTGCAGTCGTTAAGAGTTCCTCAGTCTTGCTCTGTCTTTAATGACCTTGGCATTTTACAACAGTGTTGGTCAGTTATTTTGTTGAGTGTCCCTCACTTGAGTTTGCTGCTGTCTAAGGTTTTCTCATGACTGGACACAAGAGCACATATTTTGGACAAAAGTACCACAGGTATGATGTGTCCCCCTCAGTGCATTGTATCACAAGGTTCATGATGTTAATGTGTGTTATTTCCTGATACTACTGATCTTCATCACTCACTTGGTTAAGGTAGTCTTTGCCTGGTTTCTCACTGAAAAGTTACCATCTTTCCCTTTGAGGTTAAAACTTATTTAGGAGACACTTTGAAACTATGAAAATAAATTTCTCATCAAACTTTCATCCACTAAATCTAGCATCGATCAGTGGATTTTTCTGTAACAATTATGACTATATTGTTTACCTAATGGTAATTTTCTATTTTCTTCTATATTTATTCATTGAAATTTACTGTAAGGAAGAGCTTTCCTTTCTCCTCATTTATTTATATCTGTATGGACTCTATCTTATTCTATGGGCTAAAATCCAATACTAGCATTATTTATTTGGCTGCTCAAATATATAAACCATAATACTTTTAATTGTGAAAATACTCTCCTGCTAGGACAGAGACACCTAATAAGCTCAGAGAAAATTCTACTAAATGGAAGATATTAAAATTCTGGTTATATATCTCTCTATATTAAAATGTATCAAAATTTGAGCTTAAATATTTTCAAAGCTATCGTCTTCTTGCCTCCATTTTGATTTTTCCTTTTTCTTTTTACAAAATAAAGCTCATCAAATAAGTTGTTTCTATTTATGATTTTTGAATATTTTTCCAAATATTGTAAAATCTGGTACAGGATATAACTTTATCCTATTAAACAGGAGCACTGTCTAAAACGTCCTTACATAAGTCAAGTCTTCCAAAATACAATTTAAAAATTTCAAAATTAAATCTTTTACACAATATGAACTCTCATTGTTTAATTATTTTTTAGCGAATTCCTTGTTTTCATAGGGATAAATTTCAGTGTCTTCCCATCTGCAGTTTTGTTTTCAATAATTGCAATTATAAAGACTAAAAAGCTGAAGTTACTTTTCTGTCTGTTTGTTGAATATCTTAACTAAAGACTTCTAGCTGATTTTGAGCAAAATGCAATTTCTAAAAGCTGATTAGTGACCAACACCAAAAAAAGTGTGCATATCCTCTAAATATGATATACAGTTCACTCTAAGTTTTGTATATGTAAAACTATGTGTGGATTTTGACTACATTTGAATTAATAGAATATCACGGTGTTATTACATATGTACCACAGTCAATCCCAAGCACATTTCTGCTCCATAGATTTATCACTTTAGTAAAAGCATTCTTTTACTGTGATGCTCCACGAAAATATGTATTCATATTATAATTTGCATTCATAAATTTAATTTTTAAAGTTATAGTAGCATTTACAATACAGTCAGAAAATTCACCTTTGACACAATAAACTTCCAAAAGCTTTTCTTTGATTCTGTGAATTGGATTAAACATTTTGACTCAGAATTGGAATTAATTGATTTTCTGTTTAATTCATCTGCTCACACTATTATAAAACTGTCATAATTTAACTGTTTGCAAAATCTTCTGCTAATGGTGTCAACCCATTAATAGCCATTGCTCACAGGCCCGAGGAAACTTGGAATTAAAAACGAGAGAAACTAACTTAGGATAACTGTCATTTGACACAAATGAAGCCATGCTGCATGGAGTGATATGTACTTGGGCTTAAAGATATAGGTCAGATTTCAACAAGTAGGTTCAGGTTGGGAAGAAGGTTCCAAGTGGAAGTAGCAGCATGAACAAAAGCATAGACAGCAAATGCCAAACGCCAAGTACAATCGGTCCTCCATATCCACAGGTTTCCAATCCATGGATTCAACCAACCTCAGATAGAAAATATTCAGAAAAAAAAAATCCAGAAAGTTCCAAAAGGCAAAACTTGAATTTTCAGGCACCAGCAACTATTTATATAGCGTTTACATTGTGTTAGGTATTATAAGTAATCTATAGATGATTTAAAGTATACGGGAGGTTTGCATAGATTATATGCAAATACCTCACCATTTTATATAAGGGACTTGAGTATCCGAGGATTTTGGTACCCAAGAAGGTCCTAGAACCAATCCCTGTGGATACAGAGGGACTACTGTATGTTTTAAAATAATGAGCATGGTTTTTTAAGAGTAATGACTAACTTTTGATGTAGATGTTGCTACTTCTTCCGCAGATTTCTGTCTTCTGATTGTCTTATGGGTCAATGACAGCATTAATGACCCCCTTGTGAATGGTATTTTGTGTGTTATATGTTGACCAACTTTCTTGAGAAATAAAAAATCAATACTTAAATTTTATTAAATGTGCATACATTAAACCCTTACTTTTGAAAGGGTTTATTGCAAAATAAGATAAGCATAACCAGACAATAAAAAGGTGATAGAGTTATATCATACAATAAATAACCAAACTGCTGTAGCAACAGCATCCACATACTCTGTAGCAGGACAGTTCAGCCTCCACTTCCCACATGTATTTCACTTGCACTTAATCTTTAATTCCCTACATGTCCCACTAAACCCATTGACTGTCACCCTTGTGGCTTCCTGCCTCCCACTGGTCACGGCATGGGCCACCCAGCATGGGTCATAACATAATTAGCTGCTGTACTGTGGACAGCAGGATTTGTAGCATCAAATACATCTCCCACCACCATCAAAACAGGAAGCAGCTAGCTGTTGCTACCTGCTCAAGCCCAAAGTCATCATTTTATCAGCCAGTACCCTGTATGCCGTACTTCTAAGGAAGATGTAAGTGCTTTTGAGACTAGAAAGGTTGGGAAAGGAGAGATGGGCTCTCTTTCAGAGGTTACCATGTGAGAACTCTGGCAAATGAACCTGCCTCTTACTCTCTGCTAAGAGAGGCCATGTCAGAAATTGAAGTACGATATAGAGGTCTTACCAAATCTCTTGTGATGCAACTATTACTAATGATCCTCCTCTAAAAAGGAGAAAATCCAGGACAAATGCTAAACTGGACTGAATGCTTGAAGAGGCTACAACCAGAATGTTCCAGGCAAATCAGGATACGTGACTCCTTAAACCTGGAATTGCTTTTGACTCCAGCAAATACAACCAACCCCTACATTTTGTTTGTGCTTTTTTCCACGTTTCTCTTGAGTCTGACCCCATTTTCTATTCTCATTTTATCCACCTTAGCCTAGATGCTTGTTACCACATGGCTAAATTATCTATAATAACACATTTACTCATTTTCTCCTTCCACCCATTCTCTTCATACCTACCATAGTTTCCTTTCTCCAAAAACTTTTGTGTCTCATTACATCCTCGCTGAAAAAATTTTTAATGGCTTCTCATTACCTGCAGAGTAATTTCCAAACTTGGATTCCAGGTATGGTCTGTCTCTATTCTATACTTACAGATTCATTTCTCACTCCTCCCTTAAATGAGTCCTTCACTCCAGCTTGACTTAGTCACTCACCATTTCCTAAACGCCTGGCACTTCCTGTCCATGGTTTTGTTCATGCTGTTACTTCTACTTAGTCTTCCCAATCTGGACCTCACTTGCTGAAATCTGACCTCTACTTTAAGCCCAAGTAACATCTTTAAGAATTCTCTGATTCCCCATCGAGAAGTAGTCTCTTTATCCCCTGAAGTTCTGCAGTAGTGTAGAAAATACTCTGATGATGTATTAAACAAGTGTCTTCAATTCAAGGGGCTATTTGCAAACTTTTGGAGGAAACGTGATCTCTTTCATCTTTTAATCCCTAGTAATGTCACACAACACCTTAATTATTGCACATGCTGCTGCCTGATAACTATTCACTGAGTGAATAAATAAATGAATGGCCAATGAATCCACACTAGAGTGATAATGAAGAGTCCTTCCTTTAGAAATTATTTTTGCAATTTTTTGGAAACTATAAAAGTCAGCTTGGGTTATCATAACAAAATAACATAGATTGAGTGGCTTAAGCAACAGACATTTATTTATCACAGTTCTGGAGACTGCGAAGTCCAAGATCAAGGTGCCAGCAGATTCAGTTCCTGGTGAGGACTTCCTTCCTGGCTTGCAGACAGCTGCCTTCCTGAGTCCATACATGGTGGAGAGGGAACTCTGGTATCTCTTTCTCTCTTTATAAGGACACTAATTCCATCATGGATCAACCCCCTCATGACTTCATCTAAATAAAAAGTACCTCCCTAAGGCCTCACCTCCTAATACCATCATGTCAGGTGTTAGAGCTTTAACTTATGAATTTGAGGGGAACACAAACATTTAGTACATAATCACAAGAAATGACTGAATTTAAACCTGTCAGTGGGAGAATCTTTTTGAGTGGGCTGGCCTTTGGGCATGTAAAATACTACAAATAGCCAGGTTGTTTCACCTTTGTATAAGATCAGCTTTGCTTATTAAACTTTGGGTCTTCCTTAAATATGAAACAAAATCAATTTCATGCCATTTTTATACTCTGATTCCCATTAACAAACAAAGACATAATGAGGATGAATAAAGATATAAGGTGTAAATGTGTGTTTGTGTCTCTGTGCGTCTCAAAGAAAGGATCCACATCAAACCGATAACAGTGGTTACTTAAGGGGATGTTAGTCACATTGGAGGGGTGAATTAGATGCTGTGTACTCCAGAACTGTTTTAATACTTTGTAATGAGCATACATTGAGTATTATGTGTGAAATAGAAAAATGATGACAACACATTTTAAAGAATTCTTAGCCTCCATGGCACTGTGTCTGTGATATCTTGGTTGCGGCAGTTCACAACACAGTATTACCTTTGAAGCTCCCAAGGATCATCGCTCATACCCAGCTATTCACTGGGTGAATAAATAAATAAATGGCCAATGAATGGAGAAAATGGAGAGAACAAAAGTTTGACCCAACACTTTTCCAGTAATTTCTTTATATTTTTTTCAAAATCTTATCAGAGTGAGAAAATAATCTATGACTGTCTAGAAACATATTTGGAAAGCAAATAATACAGAGAAAAAAGGAAAAGCATGGGGAAAGTAGTTGTTAAGTGTTTGAACGATCGTATAAACTTTCCATGCAAAAAAATTACAATCCAAAAATCAATGGATTCCTAATCATAAGATGAATAAGAGACATTGTGACTAAAATCAGTAAAGCTATTAAAGTATTTAAATGCTTAATTCTTTAAGAATCAAGTGTTAGCCATAAAAGCAAATGAGAGAGCATCTGGAAGGCCAAGAGGTTGAAAGATTGGAAATTAAAAAGCAAATGGTGTGCTACTGAGGGACTTCAGCAAATGGATATAAACTCATCTGAAAATAAATACAGAGTTTGTATAATTACAATGAGCCTGAAGATGGGTTTAGCATTTATATATCTCCTGGGAAGCTTGGTGAGTCAGAAACATAAAACCAAAGCAACGGGAGGCCATTAAGATATTATTTCCTGTCGTATTGGAGAACTCAAGAAGAGAATAAACATACCGATTACTTGCATGGCCGGTTCCACGTCTGTCGTGGCCTCTTCCAACAATGACAGCAGCTTGGCTGATATCTGATGCACCGATTCAATGTTGCTAAACAAGCTATCCACGCCCAGCTGATCAATCTGAAGAAACACAAACACTGAGTACCAGCTGATGGAGAGAGATGCACAGTATTTAGGATGTTTTCTCCTGCTAAACCGTAAGCGTTTTATATGCCAGTCCATGCTGTTTCCATCAACCGTTTCTGTAAACATTCTTATTTGGGATTTCCAGAGGAAATGTGCAGTTTTTCATGCAAGAAGTTGGGTGGTGCATCTGTTGTTACCTCTCTCTTTTTCTTTATTTTGACTAAGTTTTAATGAGTTGAGTGTACATCTACATATTCCTGTAAGAACCACAGTGTGAAGAAGATTTGGGCTCCCTAATCGGTATTTTATTAACTGCCCTCTAGGAGGGTATGTACTAGTGCATATGCATTTAGAACGCCTTACTGCTTATACAGCAGAAGTCAGAACTTTATGTGAGTGACTATTTTCAAAGCTGTTTTAAAACCACAGATGTTCTCAAAGTGATGACAAGTAGATTTGCTGAGTTGTTTCCTGCTTTGTTTTTTCTGAAAGAAATGTGAATGGAAATCTTCACCAAATGTATTCTACTAATTAAAAAGATACATCATATTTGATAACTTGATGCATACCCTCAAAAACCAGTGTAATCATTCCTAGATCTTATAGCTGGTGTTTATAATAACTTATTCATTCACCCATCTTCACTAAATAATTCCTGAAGTCCTTCTAGGTACCAGGAATTGTAGTCGAGACCAAACCTGTCACAGGCATTGGATGATTCGTAGAGGGTTGGCCAATGATCCTAAGC